>NC_081324.1:57750677-62550677 GCF_026419965.1 Kogia breviceps | reverse complement strand
CTTAAGCAGCTAATAAAGGTAATAAAGTCCAGAAAAAGAGAAATTTTTAAATAACTGAGTTATGATATGCATTGTTTTAACATATTGCTTAGGTCAAATACTGATTGTCATTAATACAAATCTTTAGAAAGGAGTACATCTTCAAATAAAAACGAATAGCACTACCTCATTTTAAAACATGGTAAAAAACTGTATCTTTGAAACCTATTAAGGCAATTTTAAGTGAACTAATAAACACTATTTCAGTATGCCAGCTTTTTTTCAATTAATAATTTAGAGTCTGAAGGAAAAGGCAGAAATTGTCTAAACATGAGAAAAATCAAGATATAATTCTATACTCATTATATATTCAGAAAGAAATGAACATTTTGCCTACTTTAAATACAAGAAAAATTCTAAACTTTGGTTAATGTCAATAAAATACAAACCTGCATAAACTGATGCTCTTTATTAAATTCTTCTTCATCTTGTGCAATCAAATCCAATGCATCAGCTTAAAAAAGAATAAGTTTTATAATTATATTGCACTGATGCCTAATTAAATACTAGCATATAAATACAACGTAGCTAGTTAGGAAAATGAAATATTAAAGAAATAAAACTGAAAGAAATATGTGAAAGCTTCCGCCACAGAACTGATGCATCTGTATTAGCACATTAAGAGAATGTGGTTCTGAAACTTTTGGTAATAAACACCCTACTGTGATTGATTTCATTAGGAACTAACTTGCCCTAACTTACTAGCAGGGCTTTATAATGTAAGCTTTTCATAAAAGATTCACATTAACTTCAGGCTTGCAGTTTGGCACACATGAGTTAAGGTACCTGCCCATGAATACCCATGGAATTTCATCTGGAACATCAGACAGACAAGCCACTCTGTAAATTTGTCATGAAGATGTCTGCTGGGGTGCCAACTACCTATTTGTCCCAACACCCAGGACTGTCCTAGTTTTTGAAAGGAAAAATCCCACATCCCAGGAAATTCCACAGCCTGGGCAAACAGGGACAAGTGTTCACCTAGTGTCTGCCCTCAAAGTTCCAAATGAGCAACTCAGTTCACCTTAGGGAAACCAATGGGCACGCAGCCCTGCATCTCTAGGCCAAGGTCACAAGGCTGGGGTAAGTGAGCAGAGGGCCAGGTGTAACACAACTGGGACAGAGGCAGGCTGAACAGCAAATGATCCTGTTCAAGGCATTAGAATTTAAAAGGATTTTAAACATGCTGGCTGAATCAGAAAAGTCTGCAGGCTAGACTCTGGGCTGCCCATCTGCTGCCCATTCTGCCTCTGCCTGGTGCTTCCAGACAGGGGCTGGAAGGGAACAGCAACCCAGAAGGGACAGTCCACTCATGGCCCAAACAAGAGAGATGCCCCTACTCTCATCAGTCCATCAGGGGCTAACCCAATCCAAACTACCCTTCTGGAAGCCCTGAGAGCCCAACACCAACATCTTGAGAGACAAAATGAGAACAGACACAGGAGGCTGTTTCCAGCCGGGAGAGCAGAGCACCAGAAGTACCTCAGGATTCTGACTTGTCAGGGTAGTGCTGGTTCCTTACTTTGCAATCCCACCACCTCCCACATAAACACGTTCTGAGCCTACAAGTCTAAGAACGAGCATCGGGAGGGCCAGGAAGCTCCGGAAGTCACATGCAAAACAGTTATCTTCTGCAGGAAAAATTTTTCTATGTAGATTCTCTGTGGGGTCCATGATTCAAAGTAAGTTAAAAACCACTGCTCTAAAGTGTGAAAAGTATCAACCAACCAAATCTAAAAGCCAGGAGAGGGTAAATAGGAAATCATATCATAAGAAGGTAACCCAGAAAAACTTAATTTACTTCAATGAGTTAAAATATTGTATTTTTAAAATTATAAGTAAACAGCTCCAAATGCTATTTTATTATACTCCTGAGTACTTCTTCTCTGGACTTTAAGACTCTTCAATTAAAGAAAAGTCTACAGTGACATTGTTACCATGTATGCTCATCAGAAATCACTCACAGATTATGAATAAGCAGAACTTCATTTCTTACAAGAATCTCTGCCCAATTTTTTGCCAAATCTGCAACCACAGTCCTCTCCAGTGCCACCTGAACGCTTTTGTTGTTAAATTCTGAAGCAGCAATACCACTCCCCATCCCCTGCTCCATGTTTAAATCCTAGACCACAAGCAGAAGTAGCAGCTCACATGTGCTGAGCTGTCAGACAGGGGGAGGCAGAAATGGGGAAGTGGGAATGGGGAAGTTTTAAGTTTTCATTTAAAACTACTTTGAGGACTTCCCTAGAGGTCCAGTGGTTAGGACTCCGTGCTTCCACTGCAGGGGGCATGGGTTCAATCCCTGGTCAGGGAATTAAGAATGCACAAGCTGCACGGCACAGCCAAAAAAATTAAAATTATTCATTTACAAATAAATAAAACTGCCTTGTTATTATAAAATTATGCCCTTGGTCTAAGCTTCCTCTTCTGAGTATCTCCTCTTACATTTTCAACATTTCTTTCCCCTTCGTATAAAGTCTCCTATTCCATTCATGCTCCCCCAGCCCAATTCCCCTTGACTAGTTCATCCTTTCTTTCTTTCCATCAAACTTTTCCATAGTTTTCAATAATCATTTTCTCCCCACCAGTGCTAGTCATCCTTTCCTACCCAGCTTCTGTTCATTCCCTAACCACACAGATGGTTTCATGAAATTCCTCCACTATTTTATCATATTTCTCCTTTAATAGTAACATGCCCACATAGTTCTAAATGCAAAAGGTATAGGTACATTCTGCTTCAATAAAGAGTTCTTAGAAGTTAACCAAAAGACATAACAGAATACAACACTGCAAGTCTCCCTCATCACTGGCCCCACTTCCCACACCTCCAGAAGCAACCAACATATGCAGCACCCCGTGAAACCCCTCACTAGTTGAACCTACGGACCTTTGAGTTCTACAAGTAGCTAGGGAGCCCTGTAATTAGTTTCTTTTTAAAAAATCTTTCCACTGTATGTACTTACAAATATGTATGTCTTTCCTTCTTCCACCTCTTTATGCAAATGCTGGAATAAGATTTTAATTATTTTGGTGATCTTTCCCTTACCAGTACCTAAAGAGCTCCGTTTTCTTTTATTACGGCCACAGGGTATCCCCTCGTATGGACGTACCTTATCTAACCAGTCCTTGTTTTGTACATCCACGTTGCTTCCAACCTTCTGTGATGATGAACAATGTGCACACACATCCTATACATCTGTGCAGGTGTAGCTGAAGAATAGTTCCCACAGGAACTGACTTTTCATTTCCTTTTCTATAAGCTGTTTACACCCTTTGCCCAGTTCTACACTGAGTAGTTGGTCTTTTTCTTATTGTTTATTAGCACAACTTACATACTTGGGAAATGGGCCCTCACTCTGTAATATGAATTGCAAATTTTTTTCTCAGCTTCATCACTAAGTTTTAAAAACTTTTTACCAAAGTATAATATACATTAAAAAGTGTATGTTGGGGCTTCCCTGGTGGCACAGTGGTTCAGAATCTGCCTGCTAATGCAGGGGACACGGGTTTGAGCCCTAGTCTGGGAGGATCCCACATGCCGCGGAGCAACTGGGCCCGTGAGCCACAATTACTGAGCCTGCGCGTCTGGAGCCTGTGCTCCACAACAAGAGAGGCCGCGACAGTGAGAGGCCTGCGCACCGCAATGAAGAGTGGCCCCCGCTTGCCACAACTAGAGAAAGCCCTACGAAGACCCAACACAGCCATAAATAAATAAAAAGAATGGAATTTTTTTAAAAAGGCTATGTAAGTGTGCAACTCAATGAATTCTCACAATCTGAACACATCTGTGTCACCAGATCAACATCCCAGATCAAGAAAGAAAACATGCCAGCACCCAAAAGGCTTGACAGGAGCTTGCCTCCTGTCACGTCATGCCAACCCGAGGGTAGCCACTATCCTTGCCTCTTACTCCACAGAGCTGGCTACATATACGGCATGTATTGCTAGTCAGCCTTACCTCATTCAACATTATTTGTGAAATGCATCACGTTGCCGCAAGTAGCTACACATCCTTCATTCCCATTGCTACACAGCATTCCAAAGTAGAAATAAACACAATCCATTCCAAGGTCAATGGGAATTTGGGAGTTTCTAGTTTGGGACTAACACACATAGTGCTGCTACAAACATTTTAGGGTATGTCTTTTGGTGAATATATACACCCTGAACACTGGGTATATACTTGGGTGTAGAATTATTGGGTCATACACTATGAAGTTCGTAAAGTTCACCTTCATAAGATACTGCCAAACAAGTTCCAAATAGTTTTATCAATTCACACTCTCACCAGCAACACATGAAAATTCCACAACTGATGACTTTGCAAGTGACAGGGTCCCTAACTAGTGTCCAGCCTGTGCCCACTGTCCTTTGTAAATCAAGATATCACTGATAACTATAACTTAACCTCCAATTTCTGACTCATATTTCCAACTACTGACTATCCCCACCTCAAACCATCCAAAATTCTACAATGTCTTCTGATTTTTCCCATCTCAGTTAATGTTATTGCCATTTTCTCAAAATAACTTAGACCCCAAACCCCCATCTTTTCTTACCTCTCTACTATCCGCTGAAATCCAGTTACCAAATCCTAGTGATTTTATTTCCATGCCCCTCATGAGCTATTTTCTTTTCATTCTCACTGTGACACCTCGATTTCTACAACACCCTAAGGAACCTACCATTTAACCAACCATCGAGGCCAGAGGGAGACTCACAAAGCAAGCTGGACAAGCATCTTCAGAGGCTCCCAAGTGCCCACCAGGCATGGCTCAGCTCAGTACGGAGTCCAACCCCACCCGATCCCTGGCCCAGTCTTACCACTCTGGCTTCATCTCGCCATGTCGCGTTGCTCTCCCCTTCCCATGTCTTGCCGTTAAGTGCCAGCCACACTGGGTTATTTACCATCCTCAAGACATGCCCATGCTTCCTCATCTCATCCTTTCTTTGGGTTTTCTATCCACTTGGAATTTCTCATGCCCAAAGTATTTACCTGTTGAAACTCTACCTCAAAAGTCACCTCCTATATGAAATCCTCTGCTACCCACTCACACACAAGTTATTCCTCCTCTGAACTCCAAACGATGCTGTTGTTCTGTATTCTCATCGTATCCCTCTTAGCTGACAGACAGTTTCCTAAGGGCTGGAAACATGCCTTACCTATTGATCTCTGTACTTCCACATCAATGGACATTAGGAGCAGCTTAGTACAAGCGGCTGTTAGAGTAACTTCTTCCTCTGGCACCTTCTGAGCCTATTAACAATACGACTGGGCTTGACAGGCTCCTCATTGTCTTTCCTCATTCCAGGTTTAGAGCGCTCAGGCCCTAGAGGCGTCAGCGGCACAGCAAATGTCCACAGGCCAAGGCTCACAATGCCGTGCAGCGTTTTCCTTTCACGGTCAGAGATTCTGCTAATTAACAAATCTGAGGTTCCTAATGCTCTCATCCTCTAAGATTTCATTTATCTTTGACACTTTTCTCCCATTTCTTCATTACTAAGCTTTTACTCTAAAATGGATTGGCTTTTGCAACTGCTCATCAGAATAGTTCTTTTGTTCAAGACAATTTATAAAGTGAGAAAGTAAAGCCTAAGGTGCTACTAACTACAACACACATGCTCTAAAGTGACTCGCTGTCCTTGCTTAGGGAAAGGCTCGGCTCAGTCCACAGTGATTAGCAATGACTGACTCAAGCCTCTGTTCCTAGAGAAACAAGTGAAGTGCTAAGTACATATCCAGAAGGGATTTGATGTGGCCGACCAAAATGTACAGGGTAATCTCAGAACACCGTCAGAAAATGAAAATGGTTCAGAGCAGGGGCTATCAATACACTTACAGCCAGATCTGAAGTCTTCATTCATCTCATCACTTAGAGACACATTTACATCTTGTTCTTTATCAAAAGCTGTGTAATAGGCAAGATCAGTGACCCATCTGCCCTCCTCGTTCTGATAGACCACACTCTGTGATAGATCCATTTCTAGAAAATAAAATTCCAGAGACATCCAATGACACATGCAACAAATAAAATGATACAATATTCTTACTTGGAAATATATCCTATCCAAAATGTGTATAAGCATTTTACATATTTCTTACTTTTATTTAAAAAAAAAAAAAAAAAAGGCCCACTTACGGTCCTTGCTCTTTCCAACGGACTCATAACATTCACACGTTTGCCTTTCACTAGTGGGTGACCACAGAGCATCAGCGGAATTAAATTCATTGTCACTAACAGACTTCAAAGATGCTACATCCACATTTTTTTGAATGGACACTTGAGGCATCTCAGTGTCTAAAAATCTATCCACAGGCAAAACTGTTTCTGAGTCTGACGCCAAATGCTTATTTTGATGAGGAGATCCTGCATCCAGCTTTAAAGGGTCTATCAAGCCAAAATCACCTTTACTGGCATTTGTGTCGTGAAAGTAAACAGGGTTAAATTTCACATTAGCAGCCCTGAGAGTCTTCACCAGAACTTCTTCTCTTCCGCTTCCCTTTAAAAATTAAATAACAGACCAGAAATAAGTTTTGTTTTTCATACTCTTTCCAAAAAAAACAAAAAAGTTATACAGTTGACACAAAATATTTATTCTAGAAAGGAACAGACTACACAATATTCTTCCAGACTATATGTGAACCAATCGTAAGGAACTTACCAAAACCAAAATTCAAAATGTGGTCACGGCAAACACACACCAACAGATTCAGATACCAAAAGTGGGGCCAATATGCTCACTATGGCACAGGATGTTAGAAATGTCAGTTTAACTTCTGTAATTATCACTGAAAGTCTCTAAAAGGATGGGAAGCCCGTAAGTGTGACCAGACTCATAAAATTAATATTATTAACGAACCCTATAAAAACAAATATTAATAACTTTAAGTTATTTTATTCATTCATTCATTCATTCATTTTTGGCTGCGCAGGCTCTTCATTGCAGCGCATAGGTTTCTCTAGTTGCGGCACGTGGGCTTAGCTGTAGTATGTGGGATCTTAGTTCCCTGCCCGGGGATCGTACCCAGGGCCCCTGCATTGGGAGCATGAAGTCGTAACCACTGGACCACCAGGTAAGTCCCTTAATAACTTTTAATAGGAGTAAAACAGCGAACACTACAAACGACCCTGAGGAGTTCAAGAAGTGCCTCAAACACAGCAGATTAAGCCAGTGCCTCAAAACCACGCTCTCCAACATACTTTCCCAAAGGGAACTGCTCACTCTTTCCTAAAATAACAACTGCTGAAAGGGACTCGCATGCCCACAACCCTCTTCTCAGACACTCAGACACCACTATCTCAAGTGCCAGTGAAGCCTTAAAACAGTAGTCTTTTCTGCTATAAGATGTATAACAACAAAAACAGCCTCACAGGCAAGGCTTTTCAAAGTTAGGATACTAAAAGGAGGTAGTTCTACATAAAAGACAAGACACAGACTTTGAAATAAGATCATACATTTAAATTCCAGTGTCACCATTGATTAACTGCGTGATTTTGCAACAACGTTATACAAAAAATGAACAATCTCTACCTTATCTCAGGATAAACTCCAGATGACTTAAAGATTTAGATGTAAAAGTACTAGGAGGAAATACAGATGGATAGTTTTATATTCTTCAGTGAATAATATCTTTGTAGTATAAAACTTCTGTGGGTTAAATTGAATCTCCCCAAAAAGATGTGTCCAAGTCTTACCCCCAGGTGATACCTGCAAATTGTGACCTTATTCAGAAACAGGGTCTTTGCAGATGCAATTAAGTTAAAGATCTTGAGATCATCCTGGATTTGGGGCAGGCCTTAAACCCCAAGAGGAAGACCACAGAGAGAGACGCTGTGACGCTGCCCTGAACTAAGGAACACCAGAGCCCCAGAGGCTGCAAGAGGCAGGAAGGAGCCTCTGGTGGAAGCTTAGCCCTTTCAACACCTTGTTTTCAGACTCTGGCCTCAAGAACTGTGAGAAAATAAATTTCTGTTGTTTTAAGCTAGCAAAATTCTGGTATTTGTTCTGGCAGGCCTAGGAAACTAACAAAAACACTAAAGCCTGAAATACATGAGGACCAGCAAAGGGAGACCCTGTGAAGACGCAGGGAGAAGCTGCTGTCTCCCGGCTGAGGAGAGAAGCCTCAGGACGAACCAGCCCTGCCCACACCTAGATCCGGACTCCCAGCCTCCAGAACTGTGAGGAGATACATGTCTGCTGTCCGAGCCAAAAAACAAAATTAAAAAAATAAAGTGCATAAAGATCAAAATATCTCCTTAACACAGAAAGCTTATAAAAACAAGAGTTAAAATATGAATATCCTAATAGAAAAAAAGACAAAGGAGACAAAGAACTGACATTTAAATTAGACAACTATTCTTCACATCGGATACTAACAAAGACTAAAAAGAACCAGAACGTAGGAAACCAGCTCTCTCCTCTGCAAAGTGCCTGAAAACACTGAATAAAGAATGCAGTCAGACAATCCATGTGCTCTGCGGGCCAACGGGGCGAAGCTACCACCTATGGGACTGTGACTGACCATGGCCATGCAACCCTCCCAGGTGGAGGCAGAGGAAACCTGGAGTGAAGCCACTGGTCGGCGACCAATTCCAGGTAAGGGTTTCCTACAGAGCAGAGCAGCCCCCTTGCTGCTATTAAAATCACAAGGGTTTGTCCAAAAAAGGAGGGGCAGAGTCAGGGGAATACAGCTTCTCTGATAGTTTAGAAACCTAAACACAAAATAGGTCTCTGTTGGGACTTCCCTGGTGGTCCAGTAGCTAAGACTCCGTGCTCCCGATGCAGGGGACCCAGGTTCGATCCCTGGTCAGAGAACAACATCCCACATGCTGCAACTAAGAGTTTGCATGCTGCAACTAAAGATCCCAAGTGCCGCAACTAGAGATCCCACATGCTGCAAGGAAGATCCCACATGCAGCAACAACAAAGACCAGGCACAGTCAAATAAATTTTTTTTTTTTTTTTTTTTTTTTTTTGCGATACGCGGGCCTCTCACTGTTGTGGCCTCTCCCGTTGCGGAGCACAGGCTCCGGACGTGCAGGCTCAGCGGCCATGGCTCATGGGCCCAGCCACTCCGCGGCATGTGGGATCTTCCCGGACCGGGGCACGAACCTGTGTCCCCTGCATCGGCAGGCGGATTCTCAACCACTGCGCCACCAGGGAAGCCCGAAATAAATTTTAAAAAATAAAAATAGGTCTCTGTCTACACTTGGACAGTGTAACTCAGCAAAACTTGAGAGTTAGGAAATGTGAGAAGGGAAAAAATAAAAGCAATCCAAAGGTCTCTGAGGAAGTGGGGTTTCAGGAGGAGGCAATGAAAGTACCTGAAATCCCACAGACTACTTCCTGATAACGAAGGGGAACAAGGAGGCATCTGGCCAACACCATATTCATCAAGATGGTCAAAGAGCATCACCAACAGGAGACAAGTGGGCTGACAGGCCTCCCAATGGGACACAGTATACAACAATGCTTATGTTTACAGTCAATCTGTTCAAGGGGAAAATGTTCAATCTAATCAGGAGGAGGAAAACAGTCAGCTATATCTACCATATGGGTCATTTTACAAAACAACAGGCCTAGATTTTACAAAAAGTTTAATGACATGAAAGAACTCCAAGTCATGGCAACCAAATACAAGTATAATCCCTGATTAAAGCCTGGATCAAAAATAACAAAAGTAAAGGACATTTGGAGACAAGTGGATAAATTTGAATATAGATTGTATATTAATTTAAATCACAATATCAAAGTTAGATAAGAGAATTGTGATTACGTAGGAAAAAGTCCTTATTCACAGGAGGTAAATGCTGATGTATTAGGGTGAAATGTCATAATATCTGCAACTTACTTTTTTTTTTAAAAAAATTTATTTTATTTATTTAGTTTTGGTTGTGTTGGGTCCTTGTTGCTGTGCGTGGGCTTTCCCCAGCCGTGGCAAGCGAGGGCCACTTCCTGCCGCGGCGCACAGGCTTCTCACCCCGGTGCCCTCTCCCGTTGTGGAGCACGCGCTCCAGGCACACGGTCTTCAGCTGTTGTGGCACGCAGGCTCTAGAGCTCAGGCTCAGCAGCTGTGGCACATGGGCCCAGTTGCTCTGTGGCATGTGGGATCGTCCCGGACCAGGGCTTGAACCCATGTCCCCTGCATTGCCAGGACGACTCCCAACCACTGTGCCACCAGGGAAGCCCTGCAACTTACTTTAAAATGACTCAGTAAAAAAGTACTTATGGGGGCTTCCCTGGTGGCGCAGTGGTTGAGAATCCGCCTGCCAATGCAGGAGACACGGGTTCGTGCCCTGGTCCGGGAGGATCCCACGTGCCGCGGAGCGGCTGGGCCCGTGAGCCGTGGCCGCTGAGCCTGTGCGTCCGGAGCCTGTGCTCCGCAACGGGAGAGGCCACAGCAGTGAGAGGCCCGCATACCGCAAAAAAAAAAAAAAAAAAAAAAAAAAAAAAAAAAAAAAGTACTTATGGAGGGACAAAGAAAACACAAACACGGCAAAAAAAAAAAAAGTTCACAACTGGCTGATCTGGACAAGGGTATACAGATGTTTAGTGCACCATTCTTTTAATTTTTCTATAGGTGAGGGAAAGGTAAGCAGCAGCAGGAAAGGACAGGAAAGGTATTTCTCATCAGTTTGTATCTGGGGAAAACAGAGTCCAAAGAAAACCAAAAGCTTAAGTCTTATTAATATCCACAGAGTCCAGTAATGATTTTCTAATGTCAAATTTCTGAAAAACCATAAAGTTTGGAATATACCTGACTAGGATCATTTGCAGGTAACTTAAAATAATTTTCTGGAGATTCCTGTCCTTCTAGGCCTTCATACATCATTCCTGGAATTGCCAGTTGCTCAAAATAAGCCTCCAAATGATCATCATAAAACTCTTCATCATCGATATCATCATCTAATTGGTAAAATGGAGGAGAAAATAGGACAGGCTTTAAAGCAGTGACTGAACTGTAAATTATAATCAAAAAGGTTGATAAAACATACGGGTCAACAGTCTATGTGATTTTGTCTTAACATTTGACATAAAAAAAAACCATTGTAATTTCAGTCTATAAGTCATCATGAGCATCCAAATATAAAATCCTTTATATAAATATAAATCCTAATATTTAACCTTCTTTGAGAAGACAGCACAGAAGCAAGTCCTGGCATACATCAAAAGTTAGAACATAGTAAGTGTGGCAATGGAAAAGGGCAGATTATTCAGAAAGTACTGTGGCAAGTGAGTTAACTGTCAAAAAAGAAAAGATAACCCTGCCATAGAAGTAAAACCAAATTCCAGGTGAATTAATGATTAATTGTAAAATGAAACCTCAAACAGTATCTGATCTTGAAAATGAAGAAACAAAAAAAAGATATAACAAAGCTGAATACTCACAGATATGATAAAAATTTTTTCCACCTTCACTAAAACCAGAAAGTTGCAAATAGACAAATAAAACAATAATGGTAGTGCTTTTCATTGTTCTAACACCCAGCCGGGCAAGGGAGAATAAAACTAGAACACTCAATCACTTATAATGGTACTGTAAGCCTTTTCAAGAGGATAATTTTCCAATCACCTCTGAGAATCTAGCCTACTAAAACAAGGATCTGCATAAATTCAGGTCAACAATTCCTCATCAACAATTCCATAATCTAAAAATACCTAAAAACTAGCAGTAAAACCTGCCCTGATTTTATAGCTTCTATCTATACCACTTGGCTCACCAGCCTGGCCTTCAAAGCCATGGGTAATTTGGTCTCTGCCTATTTTCTGGGTTTATTCCCCAATTCATAGTCCTACAGGTGCTATAAACCTGCCACACAAAAGCACTGGCTATTCTCCAAACATGGTCTATATGCCCTCACCTTAGTGCCTTTGCTGAAGCTGTTCCTGCTTTTTGAATGTACTTCTCTTCTGGTATCTACATTAGGGCCTATCACAGGCCTCCTTTTCAAGGAAGAAGAATCGCATCCTCTTTCAATAAAGCCTCACAGATACCTTCCTCAGTCAGAATTAACTTGTCACCCTCCTATGACTCCCATACAACTTGTACCGTTGAGATACACTTCACACAATCGGAGGTCAACTATGCATCTCTCTTGCCACGTGCAGTCCTTTCAGAGAACAAGGGCTAAATATTTCATTGTCCCCTAATTTCTTAACACAGTGCTTTATACTTTATACCTTAATGATACTCAACTGAGGGATAAGCATAATCCTATCAGGATTGCTATAGAGAAATAAGTTTAAAATCCCATCACTTAACACAAGTGGCCACTTGAGTGCTCGTAAGTAAGAGGTAAAGAAGGCAGAGAAACAAAAAGGTGCATAATAACTACGGCAACAAAGCAGCAGAGATACAACAAAGCAGCAGAGATACGTGGAGTGGCAAGGTCAGGACAAGGAAAACACCAGTTGAGTTTTGTGATGCTACCAGAAGAATCTTCCAAGCTGGCAAGTGACATCAGTTTCTCATTTTCTAGGAAACTAGTATGGCTTAAGTCATTGTTTGGATTCCTCTCTTCAAAATGTTTTCCAGCATCAGGAACAACAACCTATAAGAAATAAAACTGCAATGAGAGCAGCACACTCACTACTGTGAAGACCACAGCACAGGCTGCAGAAAGGTCCATCAATGTGCTCAAGGTCTGTGGTTCACAGTTCAGGCAATGAAGGGCTAGCTGTTTTACACATATTAATAACTTTCTTCCTGCCCCCATGCCACCCCTCTCCCCTGACCCACCCAATGAGACATCCTTAAAGTTCAAGGTTTCACAATGTGCACACGCTCAAAGGACCTGGTAATACAGTTCGTGTACTAACACACAAATGAAGTGGGGCAGCTCGAGGCCTGGACAGGAGGTGCAGGTAACAGCAAAGCTGAACTCTGCAGCCCACCCTGGACAGTGGACGTCCCTGCTCCAACTAGGGGCTACAAGGCACATGGCAGTTTGCTAGGACACTTCAAGGCCCAGAATAAAATGTGAAGTTCCTCAAGTGTCAATCTTATTTCACCATCATATTAAATATATATCAAATAATACCATCTCAAGAATTAGACTGCAAAATGCATGCTAACATTTTGGGAAAAAACACGGGCTCTCAACCCATTTACACACTTGTAGAGCACAGTGCTGAGTTATGCACTCAGTTTGGACAATGAGACCTTCGCTGCCATGGCTGCCAGGACAGCTCACGCTAAACCCAAGGCCAATGCAGTGGTGGCCCCACTGGTCTAGGTTTTCTAGTGTATTTTCCCCCTGCTCTTACTTCTTCACGTTTTGTATCAAGTATCTCATGTGTCTATACTTGTCTTCCCGCTTTCTAGTTTTATGGTCCTTCTCTTTGTTATCAATGATTTCTAATACTTTTAGGAAGTTAATTCTTCAACCATCCTAAGGAAATAAAATTACCTATCACAGGAAAAGTTATGATCTCCCTCTTAGAAACCATTTTTCTGTGTTCAAGAAATCAAGCCTTCTGACTGAATTTCAATTTGACCACACCTGAAGTTCCTCTAAAAAGCATCACTCACATATATAAGTTACTAGTGGTTACATAGAGGGAGGAAGTGTACAGAGCAGGGGGTCAACAAACGTTCTCTGCAAAGGGCCAAATAGTAAACATTTCAGGGTCTGCTAGCCATGCAGTCTCTATCACAACTTCTCAACTCAGCTGTTGTGGCACAAAAGCAGCCATAAACAATACAGAAACAAATGGACACGGCTACTTTCCGATAAAACTTTACAAAAACAGGCAGCCGGTTGGATGTGGGCAATGAGCTAGAGTGTGCCAACCCCTAGCACACGGAAACAACTCTTACTTTAGACCTCTTTTAATCATTTTACAAAATTAATGTTAAAAATTCTTATGAAAGTAAAATAAAATAAAAATTGTATTTCCTTTTTGTAAGTTTTAAAAGGATCAATACTTGGTTCATACTTTATAAACAACTCTCATAAATATGAGATGGTTTATGTTGAACACAAACTGCTTATCTGCTCAGTGCCTGTCCTCTGAGGAGCCCGTCTCTTTTCACTTCATGTGGTCCGGGGGGTTGGGTGGGGGTGGTTTCAGTCACATCCCTCTATCTGTGCACATATATGCACTGATGCACATGCACGCACATGCACACACACACACAGAAGTGGATGTAGGGTCCAGCCTCATAAATCAGAGTTTTATCCCAACCCACCCCTTGGCACAGTGATTTACAGAGGGGAGGACGGACCCAAGTGAGCTCATTAGAATTGTGCTTTTAAAAAAAAAATTTACCCTAAAAGAAAGATCATGTTCTTGTTTTTTGACCACGAACACTTGGGTTGCCTACAAATGAATTCAGCTTCCCTATCATTCAACAGATTATCAAGTACCAGCTATGTGCTGGACACTCAGGATGCAATACACGAAACAAAGAGAAACCCTCACCCCACAGAATGAACATTCCAGAGGAGCCGGCGTGGAGTGAAGCAGAGCAGAGGTACAGACAGCCCTGGAGACACAGGAAGCCCCAGACCAGCCCTACTATCAGCTTCCCAGTTACTCGTAGCAATAAGGTGGATTTCTGCTATTTAAAAGTAGAAGACTTCTAGCTAATATTAATACTACTTAGCATTCATATTTGTGAAATAGGTACTTTCACTCTCCTAATACTAGAAATTGATAACATATAAAAGATTACCTTGTTCTCCTTATTCATCCAGGATCGTGAACAAAAATCAACAGGCGAGTCTGTTAAAGTAAACAAAAACAAAAACTAAGACCAATTATTAATATTTTATCAACTAAATACCCAGTAACACTCAAAAATAGTAAATTAATGAACTATACATTTTTTCCCTTTAAATAGAATAGGAGCCCATCAGTGGTCAGTTAAATTAAAAACCTGTTAGGGTGGGGAAGCTTAAAAAATTATACATATGCCAAAAACACCTGAATAGCAATCTAACAAGGCTTTAAAGCTAACTTCTGCTTTACAGAGGATGTGGGGAAGAGAGAAGAAAAATGACACCACGAGTGATCAAACAGACAATGCCAAACAGCACGACAGCTCCAGAATGACAGACCTAAGAGATACCAAAACAGATGGAGCAAAATACAATGGAACCTTCCTTGGACCCCAATCCAAGCAAACCAACCAAGATAATTAGTAAACTGAATATGGACCAGAGTACTATATGATAATAACAGAATTATGTTGATTAACAGTATTAACATCACTATGGTTATGTAGAAAAATGCCTGTATTTTTAGAGATGCAAGCTAAAAAAATGTAGGAATAAAATGATGTCTAGAATTTTTTTATATCAGGAAAAAAGGTAATTGAAAAACAGAAAAGATTAAGCAAGTGTGACAAAATCTTATACTAACTGAAATTGTGAGAGGGGTATATGGGGAGGTTTTTTTAACTGATATAAAACTTATATACCATAAAATCACCCTTTTGAAGTATACAATTCAGTGGTTTTTAGTATATTTACAAAGTTGTTCAACCATTATCACTAATTCCACAATATTTTCATCATACTAGAAAGAAATCCTGTACCCGTAAGCAGTTACTCCCCATTCTCCCTGCCCCCCAAGCCCTAGCACCACTAATCTACTTTGTCTCAGTGGAGTGCCTGCTCTGTACCTACAGATTCACCTCTGGATAAATGGAGTCACAGCATATGGCCTTCTGAGTCTGTCTTCTTTCACTCAGCATGCTTTCAAGGGTCATCCTATTACAACACGTACCAGTACTTCACTCCTTTTTAAGGATAAACAACATTCCACTGTATGGACATATTCCATTTTATTTATCCATACATCAGCTGATGGCGATCTGAGTGGTCTCCACTTTCTGGCTACTCTAATGCTACTATGAACATTCATGTACACAAGTTTTAGTGTTGACACCCGTTTTCATTTCTCTTAGGTATATGCCTAGGACTGGACTTGCTGGGTCATAGGGTAATGCTACATTTAATGTTTTGAGGAACTGTCAAACTATCTTCCACAGCAGCAGCAGCATCTTACATCCCGACGAGCAATGGATGAGCGTCGCAGTTTCCAACCAATACTTGCTATTTCCCATCTTCTTGATTCTAGTAATTCCAGTGGGTGTGAATTGATCTCTCCTGGTTTTGAATTTCCCTGATGATTACAGCTGTTGAGCATCTTCTCATGTGTCTACTGGCCATCTGTACAACTTTTTTTTTTTTCTGCAGTACGCAGGCCTCTCACTGTTGTGGCCTCTCCCGTTGCGGAGCACAGGCTCCAGACGCACAGGCTCAGCGGCCATGGCTCACAGGCCCAGCCACTCTGCGGCATGTGGGATCTTCCTGGACCGGGGCACGAACCCATGTCCCCTGCATCGGCAGGCAGGCTCTCAACCACTGTACCAACCAGGGAAGCCCTGTACAACTTCTTTATAGAAATGTGTACTGAAAAGCCTCTGCCATTTACAGTACTGGGTTATTTGTCTTTTTCCTGAGCTATAACACTTCTCTACATATTCTGGATGCTGGTCCCTGATCATATACATATGATACATATGATTTACAAACATATTCTCCCATCTTTGGGTTGTCTTTTCACTGTCTCAAAAGTGTCTATTGAAGCACAGAAGTTTTCAATTTTGAATAAGACCAATTTGTCTTACTTTCATTTCTTGTGTGAGGAGTTAATCTAGTCTACTTTCATATATATATGACATTTTTCATCAAGAGAAATACAAACATCCCCTAAAAATTTTAACTTAGGAACAAAAATGACTGCTGACAAGAATACAAATTAATTGGTAAGGGAAATGTGACAGGTGTATTAGAAACAGCCTCCTTGTCTTGAACATGAAGTGTGCTGTGACCATCAGACAGCATGGTTTCCACAGGAAAGGAGATTTCAGCTTAATCAGTGTGGATAATTAAGAGATTGATTAAGAGTTCCTTTCCTATAAAAGTATTATAAACATGGTATTAATAGGTAAGTGCCAAACCAAAGCATTTTCAGTTTATAATATCATAGTTTAAGATAAACACTGGTCCAAAGACAAAAAAATAAGAAAGGAGATTAAAACTGTATGATATCACTTATATGTGGAATCTAAAAAATACAACTAATGAATATAGCAAAAAAGAAGCAGACTCACAGACAGAGAATAAAATAGTGGTTACCAGTGGGGAGAGAGGAGGGGGAGGGGCATTACAGGAGTAAGGGATTAAGAGGAACAAACTATTAGGTATAAAATAAGCTACAAAAATATGTTGTACAACATGGGGAATATAGCCAATATTTATAATATTTTATAATAAATGGAGTATAACCTTTAAAAATTGTGAATCACCATACTACACACCTGTAACTTCTGGAATTATGTACATCAACTATACTTCAATTAAAAAAAGATTTTTAAAAAGGAAATTAAAATATATACATTAAGGAATGATTTCTAATAGTTCAGTACCTTGCTCCTGCTCCAGTGGTGAAATCCCATCAGAAGGTTCTTGGTTCTGAAAGGGTTTTGCAGCTCTAACGTGCTCCTCTTCCGTTCTTTCTCTATCACTTTGAAAAGTTGACTCTTTGAGGACAGCACCCGACAAATGTCGACCTTCTGTCTGATTCTTTCTCTTAGAGATAGAACTTTTAAATTAGGGAACAGAATAATAATGAAATATTAGTTATCTTAGGTGTAAATATCCATTAATTAGTTATTTCTTAAAAAGAAAAAATGGATACAGTGAAAAGAAACATTTCTGGGACCAGCCAGACGTTCTGGGGACGATACCATCATTTTGGGTCCAGTGATTTACATCTACCGAAGTCAAATATATTGCTACTCTGCCTCTCAAGTGATAAGAGGCAGAGTTTTCTTCTTTCCCAACTAAGTATCTGTGAATCCACCACATCTAGAGAAAAGCTCAGGCTTTTCAAGAAACAAGACAGACTTAAAGGATACTGTATATTTGCCAAATAGCTACTGCTCAGAACTACAAACGCTTTGAAGCTGTACTTTAGCCCCTGTCACTGTTCCATCATCATCTTCCATTTCCCTCTGTTGTTTCTATGGATGGAAAGATTCTTCCTTAAAGGCAACTTTCCACCCAACCTATTGCAAAAGCTCTTGGGTCTGTCCCCGCTCACCACAGCCATTTCACCAGCAAATGGAACTTCAGGAAAAAGCTGCTAAATGCAACAAATTCATCATGTGACAAACCCAGGGCCAGACTTAAATCTGGCCAGGATGAATGAAATGAAAATGGTTCTTTCACAGACTCCAAGCCCTAACTCTCTGCCCCTGAGGCAAACTCTAACTTTCCTCCCAGCTTTTCCACCTCTATTGCGGCTGTAATACACAGAGAGCCAATCACTTAATCCAAAGGTGCATACGCAGGCAGGTATAGGAAAGCTTCACGCCAATCAAACAGACGTAAGTAAAACAGAGGGCAGAGGGGACTTCCCTGGTGGTGCAGTGGTTAAGAATCCGCCTGCCAATGCAGGGGACAAAGGTTCGAGCCTGGGTCCGGGAAGATCCCACATGCCGCACAATAACTAAGCCCATGTGCCATAACTACTGAGCCTGTGCTCTAGAGCTCGTGAGCCACAACTACTGAACCCGTGTGCCACAACTACTGAGACTGTGCTATAGCGCCTGCGAGCCACAACTACTGAGCCCGTGTGCCTACAGCCCGTGCTCCGCAATAACAAAAGCCACTACAATGAGAAGCCCGCACACTGCAATGAAGAGTAGCCCCTGCTCACCTCGACTAGAGGAAGCCCGTGCAAAGCAACTGAAGACCCGACGCATCCAAAAATAGAATAAATTTATTTAAAACAAACAAACAAACAAACAAAAGCCAGGGGTGGGTGGAAAGGCTATAAATGGATACAAAGTCACGTGGTAGAGAAAACAGAAAAAGAGGTGGGGGGGGTGGTACACAGCAAAGGAAACCACAGGATGAAAAGGCAGCCTACTGAATGGGAGAAGATATCTGTCAGTCATATACCTAATAAGGTGCTAACTCCCAAAATATACAAAGAACTCATACAACTCAATAGCAAAAACACAAACAACCTGATTAAAAAATGGGCTAAAGACCTGAATAGACATTTTTCCAAAGACATAGAGCTGGCCAACAGGTACATGAAAAGATGCTCAACATTGCTAACCAGGGAAATGCAAATCAAAACCACAATGAGGGACTTCCCTGGTGGCACACTGGTTAAGAATCCGCCTGCCAATGCAGGGAACACGAGTTTGAGCCCTGGTCCAGGAAGATCCCACATGCTGCGGAGCAACTAAGCCCGTGAGCCACAACTACTGAGCCTGTGCTCTAGAGCCCGTGCTCTGCAACAAGAGAAGCCACCAAAATAAGAAGCCTGCGTGCCACAACAAAGAGTAGCCCCCGCTTGCCGCAACTAGAGAAAAAGCCCGTGCACAGCAAAGAAGGACCAATGCAGCCAATAAATAAATAAATAAATAAAACCACAATGAGGTATCACCTCACACCTGTCAGAATGGCTGTCATCAAAAAGACAACAAACAGCAAGTGTTGATGAGGATGTGGAGAAAAGGGAACCCTCCTACCCTGTTGTGGGACTGTACATTGGTGCAGCTGCTGTAGAAAACAGCATGAAGGTTCCTCAAAAAATTAAATGTAGAACTACTATATGATACAGCAATTCCGTTCCTGGGTATTTATCCAAAAATGAAAACACTAACTGGAAAAGATATATGCACCTCTGTGTTCACTGGAGCACTATTTACAATTGCCAAGATATGGAACCAACCTAAGTGCCCATCAATGGATGAACAAAGAAAATATAGTGTGTGTGCGTGTGTGTGTATACACACACAATGGAATAGCACTAGGCCATAAAAAATGAAATCTTGTCATTCACAACAGATGAATCTAGAAAGTATTAAGCTTAGTGAAGTAAGTCAGACAGAGAAAGATAAGATACTGTACGACCTTGTTTATAAATGGAATCTAAAAACACACAAACAAAAAAACCAAGCTCATAGATACAGAGAGCAAACTGGTGGCTCCTAGAGGCTGGGGTGGGGGGAGAAATGAGTGAAGGGGTACAAAAAGTATAAACTTCCAGTTATAAAATAAGTTCCTGGGCTTCCCTGGTGGCGCAGTGGTTGAGAGTCCGCCTGCTGATGCAGGGGACACGGGTTCGTGCCCCGGTCCAGGAAGATCCCACGTGCTGTGGAGCGGCTAGGCCCGTGAGCCATGGCCGCTAAGCCTGGGCGTCCAGAGCCTGTGCTCTGCAACGGGAGAGGCCACAAGAGTGAGAGACCCGCGTACCACAAAAAAAAAAAAAAAAAAAAAAAAAAAAATCTACAAACAATAAATGCTGGAGAGGGTATGGAGAAAAGGGAATCCTCTTGCACTGTTGGTGGGAATGTAAATTGATACAGCCATTATGGAGAACAGTATGGAGGTTCCTTAAAAAAACTAAAAATAAAACTACCATATGACCCAGAAATCCCAATACTGGACATATACCCTGAGAAAACCATAATTCAAAAAGAGTCATGTACCACAATGTTCATTGCAGCTCTATTTAGAATAGCCAGGACACGGAAGCAACCTAAGTGTCCATCGACAGACAAATGGATAAAGATGTGGCACATATATACAATGGAATATTACTCAGCCGTAAAAAGCAACAAAATTGAGTTATTTGTAGTGAGGTGGATGGACCCAGAGTCTGTCATACAAGTGAAATAAGTTAGAAAGAGCAAAACACAATACTGTATGCTAACACATATATATGCAATCTTAAAAAAAAATGGTTCTAATGAACATAGGGGCAGGACAGGAATAAAGACACAGATGTAGAGACTGGACTTGAGGACATGGGGAGAGGGAAGGGTAAGCTGGGATGAAGTGAGAGAGTAGCACTGACATATATACACTACCAAATGTAAAACAGATAGCTAGTAGAAAGCAGCTGCATGGCACAGGGAGATCAGCTTGGTACTTTGCGACCTAGAGGGGTGGGATAAGGAGGGTGGGAGAGAGATGCAAGAGGGAGGGGATATGGGGATATACATATGCATATAGCTGATTCATTTTGTTACACAGCAGACACTAACACAACACTGTAAAGCAATTATACTCCAATAAAGATGTTAAAAATAAATAAAGAAATAAATAAAACGAAAACAAAAAAACACATTGAGAAGATGAATATACAGAGTTAACAACTTTAACATATAGAAAGTGCTTATATCTAAATGTCAAGAGGCAATTCACAAAAAAAATATAGGTAATGAATAAACATTAAATTATGTTCAATTCCATAAATACTCAATTATGAATTCAAACAGAATACTTTAAGACTGCCTGTAATACCGCCATCAAGACATAACCACCATTTACATTTTGGTGTAAAGCCTTCCAGACTTATCTTCTATTCACTTAGGCATGTGTATAAATTCTTTTACTTCTAAAATTGAGGATCAGGGGCTTCCCTGGTGGCATAGTGGTTAAGAATCTGCCTGTTAATGCAAGAGACATGGGTTTGAGCCCTGGTCGGGGAAGATCCCATATGCTGCAGAGCAACTAAGCCCGTGTGCCACAACTACTGAGCCTATGCTTTAGAGCCCGCAAGCCACAACTACTGAAGTCCGCGCACCTAGAGCCCACGCTCCGCAACAAGAGAAGCCACCACAATGAGAAGCCCGTGCACCACAATGAAGAGTAGCCCCCACTCGCTGAAACTAAAGAAAGCCCAGCAACAAGGACCCAACGAAGGAAGGGCGGGAGAGAGGGAGGGAGGGAGGGGGGAGGGAGGAGGGAGGAGGGAGGAAGGGAGGAAGGGAGGAAGGGAGGAAGGGAGGAAGAAAGGAAGAAAGAAAGAAAAGGAATAAATAAATAAATAAATTAATTAATTTAAAATTGAGGATCAAAAATAACACCACCAAATGTCAGGGAAGGCTCAGAGAGGCAGGCATTCTCATGCACATCTAATGGGAATGTAAACTGGTACAAATCTTCCAAGAGCAATGTGGTAATCCGCAGTGGTCTTTAAAATTAAATATTCTTTTTGTTTGTTTGTTTTTTTGTTTTTTGCAGTACGCGTGCCTCTCATTGTTGTGGCCTCTTCCATTGCGGAGCACAGGCTCCGGATGCGCAGGCTCAACGGCCATGGCTCACGGGCCTAGCCGCTCCGCGGCATGTGAGATCTTCCCGGACCGGGGCACGAACCCGTGTCCCCTGCATTGGCAGGCGGATTCTCAACCACTGCGCCACCAGGGAAGCCCTAAAATTAAATATTCTTAACTTAGCTATTTTGATCCTAGGATTTTATCTGAATAAAATAACCTACTAGATGCAAAATGTATGTATAAATAAGGAAGTTCACTAAATTTACAATAGTAAAATTCCAATTATTAAGTGCCTAACATGGTGCAGCCATTAACATTATGATCCACACCTACATTAATTGTAATGGAAAAACGACACAATCATTAATTTTTAAGTTATAAACAGTATGTACAGTTTAATCCTATTATTGTTTAAAAAATTAATACATATGTACATGTACATGTGCGTAGAAAATAGTCTAGCAGACTAAAAAAGATAATCAGGGCTTCCTGATTATTCACTTCCTGATTATTCACTTTCCGGTATGCGGGCCTCTCCCGCATACGGGGGCGGGGGAGGATAATCAATGTCTCTTCTCCAGTTACTGGGATGACAGGCCTTTGTTGTCTGCCTTATAATTGCCTGTATTTTATAATTTTTGCAATGAGCATGTATTATTCTTGGAATCAGAAAAAGATTTTGAAAGACTAAAAATGTTTGCAATTAATATCATACAAAGAAAACTGTTAAAATTCTTACAAACGATAAGGGACACAATCACGACGTGTTCATTTCTCACAAGACTACGTGAGACTCACTCTTAACACAGTGAAAGCAAGATGAAGTAAGAACTCACTCATCATCCGGGAAGACAAGCTGTAACCTCTCTTTTGGTTCAGCTTCACTCTGGCTACTGGGAGACGACTCTGATGGAACTGAAAACTTCCCTTCCACTAAATAAGATGCCTGGACATCAGAATTCCTATACACAAAATTTTGTTTTGTTAATAATTAAATTATACACATGTAAAACTCACCATGACATAGGACTGTATGACTGTAAAACCAACCTCCAGGGGGTAAAAACAAATAGGATCCCCAATGTTCAAAACCATCACCTTTTGTGCAAAGCACTTGAAACCTGTGCAGCAGCAGAATGTGTGTATTAAACACGAGAGTTGTGGAAATCTTAAAGCTAAAAGTTTTTAAAGAGTTCATCCAACCCCTTCATTCCAAAGGTAAAGATGGTGCTCCATATAGAATGTTTAGGTTAGGAGGACGGGAGAGTGGTTAGATATTCAGGCATAGGTAAACTTTACACGTTACACAAGATGAGTGAACTATACACATCACATTTGGGGGTGCAGCTCAAATCACCAGCCACCAGGAGGCTGAACTAATACAAAGCCAATATACCACGGACAGAAAGACCATTGGTAGGCCAAAAGGTCACTGGCGTTCAATCCCAAACCTACCCACCCACCACTGATAAGGTGATAGAATAGGAAAGAGATAGTTTTATCTTTTATGTTGATTTTACATAAATGGTCATCTGCCTCAGATACAGATAAAGCTAAAGCTCAAGCTTGGCTGAAAAATTTCACAGAAGTATCAGTGTATAGCAGGCTTTAAGAATCTAAAAAAAATCATCTGTTCAAACAATTCTTACCTGTTATCAGTGCTGGATCTATTTCTAGCAAGCGTTGAAACAGCAACGGGCAAGCCAAGATTTGAAGAAAGAGTGACATTTTCCAAAATCTCACTATTACCACCAAGTAATGAATTGGTTAAAAAGCTTGGAAATGACTCATCAGCTATACCTTGAAAATCTTCCATCTCACTGCAACAATAAAAGTATTCTTATAAATCATATATTACCATAAAACTTTTTCAAACGACTAAGAGTACAAGTCCCATAAATCTTAGAAAACTGATAAAATCCTTTTTTTGGAACAGCTCTAAGAGGGGATACTATAGCTGAGAATATAAACATCAAACTATCTTCTTATAATTAACATAATAATGAAACAACAGCTTAATTTACTCTTGGATTTTGAATTTATCGAATAAAGAATCGAAGAAGGCACAACACTAATGGCATATACAGACAATTTCTGGACGTCATACAAGCTGGGCACACATTCTAGCAGGGAATAGAATAAATAGAACTAGCAAAATCTAGTCCCTGATTTCAAAGATTAAGGATGAATAAATGGTTTAAAAAGTGAGTCTAGGGACCTCCTTGATGGCGCAGTGGTTAAGAATTCAGCTGTCAATGCAGGGGACATGAGTTCAATCTCTGGCTGGGGAAGATCCCACATGCCTTGAAGCAACTAAGCACGCATGCCACAACTACTGAGCTCGAGTGCTGCAACTACTGAAGCCGCGTGCCTAGAGCCCGTGCTACACAACAAGAGAAGCCACTGCAATGAGAAGCCCTGCACCACAACGAAGAGTAGTCCCTGCTCGCCGAAACTAGAGAAAGCCCGCCAAGACCCAACGCAGCCAAAAAATTCAAACAAACAAACAAACAAATAAATAAAGTGAGTCTAGGGCATTCCCTGGCAGTCCAGTGGTTAGGACTCGGTGCTTTCACTGCTGAGAGCCCGAGTTCAATCCCTGGTCAGGGAACTAAGATCTCACAAGCTGTGCGGTGCAGCCAACAACACCAAAAAAAAAGTGAGTCTGTTCAAAGAAAAAATTTAAGTTACATAAAGCATATTTGGGGACTTCCCTGGTGGCACAATGGTTAAGAATCCGCCTGCCAACACAGGGGACAAGGGTTCGTTCCTGGTCCGGGAAGATTCCACATGCCGTGGAGCAACTAAGCCCGTGCGCCACAACTACTGAGCCTGCATGCCACAACTACTGAATCCTATGCACCTAGAGCCAGTGCTCCACAAGGAGAGAAGCCACCACAATGAAGAGTAGCCCCCACTTATGCAACTAGAGAAAGCCCACACGTAGCAAAGAAGACCCAACGCAGACAAAAATAAAAAAATAAAATAAAATAAAGTATATTTGGCACATGGACAAGGCAAAAATGGTAAAAGTGGCACACAAAGGCTAAGTCTGGAAAACACTGGCACAGTCTGTACTACTGATAGAGAACCTACAGTGCATGCTGGCCACTCATTCGATGGACCCTGATCTCAGAACTCAGGAGACGTTACTCAATTTCAAAAATATTTCAGAGTGCTTATCATGTAAGGGCTGTGTGGAATTCAGTGAAGAAAATAATTAAATCAGGAAAGACTCAAGAAATGAGAGGATATTGGCCCTATACCTTGAAGAATGAGCAGCACTTTTCCGGCAAAGTATGAGATAAGAGGCCTTTTAAAGGTGACAAATAAACATAGCAATGGTGGAAAAGAATTAAAATTTATTGCATACCTACTACCTTAACTCACTTATCCTCATTTTACAAAAGAAGAAACTCAGAGATTAAACTAGCTAAACTGACCCAAGGTTGTGCAATTAGTAAGATTCGCGCCCAGGTATGGCTCCAAACTCTGCTCTAAGTGCTAAGGGTGTGGTGGCCATAGCAGGTGCTCCACCATATTCGAGCAACGGGTGAGTAAAACCACGGGACCAGATCCTACAAGCCTTAAATGGTGTATTAGGAATTCTGGCCTGATCCCATCAGCTGAAAGGAGAGGAAGGGAGAGGGCTTAGCACCTGGACGGATACTCTAAGAGCTGCCACTACTGATGAGATGGACGACAATGCAGGACTGTGCTGGGGTCGGTGGCAAATCACTGACGTGTGAGTTTAGATATTATGGGCGGGCTAATTTACTCTACAAAGTAGGAAAAGCCTTAAGACCACTAGAAACCTACTAAACTTACTGGATCACAGATGAAGGATCCACACTCCTGGCAGAAGCCCAGCCCTCCCATTCCAACACCTGCCTCTCCTCCTCGACACCGTAGCATCTCTCGGGGCAGTCCTCCCCATGAGCACAAGAAGCCTTCCTCGACCTCAGCCCTGCTATCCCCCCACAGCTACCGCCAACTACATCCGCACTCCCTCCACCACCCAGACCTCCAATACAAGTCACTACCAGTCTCCAAGCTCCACCCCTCATCCAAGCCCACTCCCAGCTGGCTTCCGTCCCACAGCCCCACCAAGGGCTTGTCAACATCACCACTGATCTCCCTGTTGCCAAACCCATAACCCCATGGTCAATTTTCAGTCCTTCTCGTCTTGGACCTAACAGAATCGAATTCACACTCCTTCCTCACAGAAATACTTTCTTCACCTGA
Source organism: Kogia breviceps (assembly GCF_026419965.1). NCBI lineage: Eukaryota > Metazoa > Chordata > Mammalia > Artiodactyla > Physeteridae > Kogia > Kogia breviceps. The sequence continues at coordinate 62,524,294 of NC_081324.1, read as the reverse complement.
TTTCCAAAGTACCGCTGTAGGCTCTTCCTCCTCCTTCTCTCCCGGACCTCCACACAGCGAGGGCTCCAGGGCTGGCTCCTGGGTCTCCTCCATCTACCCAGCCTCTCTGGATGAGTGCCCTCAGTTTGAAAGTTTTAAATCCCATATGAAACTAGTATCTCCAGCCTGGGTCTCTCCCCTGAACCTCAGATGTTCAACTACCTACCTGACATGTTCACTTAGGTATCTAACAAGCACCTAAAACATCAATCTTGATTCCATCTCACTGCAACCCCCTCAAGAAAAGCCTGCTCTTCTATCTTTCCCACAGAGAAAACGACAAGTCCATTCTCTAGCTGCTCAGACCAAACCGTCAGTGTGCAATCCCTCAGCAAATCCCAATGGCTACACCACAACCATATAACCAGAACCTGCCATTTCTCACGACTCCCAGTTGCTACTGCCATGGTCAAGCCACACCCTCTCCGACCGGGACCCTCCCTGAAAGAGCCTCTATCTTCCTCCCCAGACTACCCTCCACACACTCAGGTTACCCAGTCAAACAAGCCAAACACTCACTGCTTAGCTCAGAACACTCCACTGGCTTCCCATCTGACTGAGAAAGTCAGTCTTGCTGGCAACGGGGGACTGAGTAACTCTGACCTGTGACCTCCTGCTCCTCTCCCTTGCTCCCTCCACCCCAGCCACCCTGACCTCGCTGCCATCCCTGGAACCCACGGAGGCTCCTGCGCCTTCAATTCTTTCACGTCGCTGTGTAAATGTCCATTTTCCCACCAGCGTGTACAGTCAGGCTCAGCATGCCAATCTCCTTGCCCTGCTTCCTTTTTTCTGTAGTGCTATATAGTTCACCAGTTTAACTATTCCTCACCCCACGTTAGAATGTAAGTGCCATGAGCACAGGGACTTGACCTGTTTTACCAGTGAATTCCTATCTAGAGCAGTGCCTTGCACAGAGTAGACCCTCAATAAATTTGCTGAATGAATGAAGATTTTCAAACTGGGTCAAACCCAGCAAACTTATCACCAGCTATCACATAAGCACCCTCCTCTCAGACCACAGCCCAGTGTTTTCCATGTCTAACTATCTACATTTCCTCTTCTCGATTTCTACAAACACCTTCAAACTCTCCCACACCAGTACACAGGAGGTGGAAAACCTGTGCCCACCCTTCCTTTGCACCTCTGCACCACCTTCTCTTCACAGCCAAGCATCTCACCTGACAGCCTCCCCTTCCAAGTTAGGGACACCCAGGATCCTGACCTCAGCTCTGTCACACAGTGCACATCTTATACAGACAAATCTCAACTCAAATGCCTTCAGGAACACACATGGTCAGACAACAGGAAAATACAGACTCCACCTGAACCCATTTAAACACTTAGTAAAAACACTGTTGCCAATCAAAACACACCTAGTGGAGCCTATTCCTGAGGGCAAAACAGGTCTTGTCTAAAACAATCCCTGAGTCATTCTACATCTTTCTGACTCTACTACCATCCTACCCTACTGAAAAACTTCCTAACCAGTCTTCACAGTCCAATTCTTGCCACTCTACAATTAATTCTCCACATGGCAATCAAACGGATTGTAAACGATAAGCTAGGTACCATACTCCTCCTGAAAACTTCAGTGAGCCACCTCATCTGCACACCCCAGCCTCACTCACCACATAATGGCTTTTCTGTTCCTATAATACTCAAGCCCTTCCCCATCTCAGGGCCTAGAATACTCTTCTAGATGTCTGCACAGCTAGCTCCTTCCTGACATTCACCTCAGTTCAAAGCTCACCTTCTAAGAGGATTGATCCCTTATCATGAAGTCAAATGTTCCCCAGAGTCCATAGTCATTTTAATTTCTGCCAGCACTGATCACTGTCTGTTTTCGTATTTGTCTGTCTTTTTCCACTGAAAAGATTTCTCCCTAAGAGCAGAAACTTTGCCTATCATCCATCAATCTTTAAACTCCTGCACAGGGGACTTCCCTGGCGGTCCAGTGGCTAAGACTCTGCACTCCCAATGCAGGGGGCCCGGGTTCGATCCCTGGTCAGGGAACTAGATCCTGCATGCTGCAACTAAGACCCAGTGCAGCTAAATATATAAATAAATATTTTAAAAAATAAAATAAATTCCTACACAAGTCTTCCAAGCAGCCTCCTCACATCTAGTCTTGTAGTTATTACTAAGTTACTCATTCACTTACAAATATATATACCACATCAAAATGTATACCATCTCTTTAAGGGTTATCTCCACTTAGAAAGAATCAAATCCAAGAAAATCCAGATATTAAGCAAAAATCATTCATGCAACAATCATTATCAAAAACAAACAGTGAAAGACACTCTGCTTGGCTGTGTGAAGCAACAATAAATAAGGTGGCTCCCCTCAGAAAGCTGACAATCCCTACCCACTATGATACAGTGCTAAGTGCAGGAACAGAGCTTTGCTGTGGGTGCAACAGTAACACAATCCAGGGGAAGATTCCTCCAGATGTAATCTAACGCCCAGTCTCTCTTTTCCAGAACGGACTACACTTGTTCTAAGCCATCTATGGACATGCCACATTCCTAAAGCTTTCCTAGAAGGGAAGATGGCCTAACTTCCGTCCCTATTGCATTACCCAGCCCTCCTCCTGAACTAAAACGAAGACAATACAATATTATCTTTCCTTTTACTGCATTTGAACTAAGCAGCCAGCTTTGGGATTTCTCTTGGTATGTCCTTAAAGCAGTAACTTCAAAACATCCTGCTCGAGTTTACTGATATTTAATTGCTTTAATTTCATGCCTGGATACATAAAATATCATCTGCTGTAGTTGTCGACTGGAAGCCTACGTGCACAACTGAACACACTTACAAGTGTGAGCTGTGGGAAAAAGCCAAAATCAAACTTCCCCAACATTCTAAGATACGCTTTACCATTAGGTAGGCATCTAGCATAACAGTTTTCAAAGCTTACCGTAAACTCTGCCCTAAAAACTGGAATCCGGAGGAAAAGTTGACCTTGGAGCAGTAAAAACTCCAGTCGAATGACCTCAAAATGGTAACAGCGAGTGAAAGCAGTCATGAAAACAACTGTCCTCCAGGCGACGGTCTCGAAAGGGACCTCATGCTTCTGCGAACAAAGTCTGCCGTCGGGAGAAAACAAAAGCAAAGCGACTTCAAACACTGTCACCTTTCCCGTTTTTCCGTGAAACGACCCGCAAGAGGCCGGGAGCCAAGGGGACACGGCCGCACCCGCCGGTCAGCAGCGCGTCACCCCCGCCCGGCCCGGCCCGGCCCGCGAGCGGGGAGCGCCGCGTTGGGGAGACAGGGACCAGGCCCCGGACAAAAGACCCGAGTCCCGGAGACCCCGCTCTCACGTCAGCCAGACTCGCCCGCCCCGCCCGCCGCCCTTGGCCCCCCGGACGACCCCTCACCGAGGCCGCGACGCCGGCCGCGAGCCCCCAGCCAGCGGAACGTCTGCTGCAAAGAAGTCTGGTGTCCAGCGACTCCACCACTGCGCGTGCGCGCGTCCCCACACGGCGGCCGGCCGTACCGTGCGCCCCTCGGGTTTACGTCGTTTCGCGACACGGGCCGATGGGCGGGGACTCCAAGCCGGCTTTGGATTGGACGGCGCGAAGGGGCGAGCCCGCTGATTGGACGAGGGCGGGCATCCCGGATTTGAAGCGGGAAGCCGCGCCCGGCCCGGATGCGCCGCGCCTGGCGCCTCGCCCACTGCAGGACGCCACGCCCGTCTGACCTGGTGCTGCAGAGCGTTGGTGCTTAGACGAGCACAGACAACTACCTCAGGTGGACCTGGCATCTGACACACCCCGCGTTCGGAAGTGTTGGCACTGTCCCTACGGGAGCGGATACTGACGTGTGGTCACCTGCCGCACGTTTACACCGACAGTGCTGCGGTTAGGAAGTCATCCCCGGGGTCCGCGCTACACCAAGTCGCCCATGGGGCGCAGTAAGGTTGGTCCCGGTTGAAAAGGGGCGAGGAGATGAGACGGTGTGTCCCTAATTACCTTCCTCCATTTCCCGTTCTCCTTAGGCCACAAGTCCCATCACCAACGCCTGCTCACCACGCGGCTCTAACTACTGCTTTACTGAAACCACACCTTTCACTTTTCTTTATCTCAGAATTTCTTCCCTATAGTTCTCTTTAACAAAGTTAACTCCTTAACTGCATCCATTGAATAGCTGTTGAATGTTGACGAAGCACACTTGGGAGTTCAACAGTCCCTACTCCTCATTTTAGCCTGGTAGGAAAAGACATCTGCTTATCACTTAACTTTCTACCTCCTCCAAAATATTGCTCAACAATCATTCCTGGATGCCCTCTTCACTCTCTTCCTTTCTCTCTGCCTTTGGAAATGCTGCATCTCTCTGCAAAAAATAAACCACCCTGGCTTCCCTGGTGGCACAGTGGTTAAGAATCTGCCTGCCAATGCAGTGAACACGGGTTCGAGCCCTGGTCCAGGAAGATCCCACATGCCGCGGAGCAACTAAGCCCATGCGCCACAACTATTGAGCCTACGCTCTAGAGCCCACGAGCCACAACTACTGAAGCCAGCGCACCTAGAGCCTGTTCTCCGCAACAAGAGAAGCCAGCGCAAATGAGAAGCCTGCACACCGCCACGAAGAGTAGCATCTGCTCTGTGCAACTAGAGAAAAGCCCACGCGTAGCAACAAAGACCCAACGCAGCCAACAATAAATAAAACAAATTTTTTTAAAAAATGAATAAGACACCCACCCTTCCTTGATTCCATTTTATCATACAAAGACCATTCTGTCTCTCCTATCCTTAACTGCCTCCTTTCACACCTCATTGTCACTCATTCTGTTTCTGGCTTGGCCCTGAGTACTACTTCCACACTTGTTTTAGTTTATCAGGACTGGCCTCCTGTCAAACTCAGTGATGTCTCCGCAGTTCTCTTGACATCTCTTCTTGAAACCTTCCAGCCTTGGCATTTAACTACGCCTGTTCTACCTCTGTCCACACTCAATGAACAAAGATTAAATGGTGAAAAATCTCAATATTTTCTGAATCATGAAAAACAAATCATATCCTTAGCTCTAGAGCTGAAAGGATGCTATTTGAGTGTAATGAGCAACGCTCTGCCTACACCATGGCCACACACTGGCAGTGAACTGCTGGAATGTGTCCCATGTTCCAGACTGTCACTTGTCCTGAATCCCTTGTACCCAACTCACTGTCCTTCCTTCATAAAGATCAAGTGACTGGAGGTCTCCCCATGGCACCAGCAACCTGACAGTGACAGGGATCTACACTCCAAAGTATTTGCAGGAAAAGAGCCTTCACTGTGATGCCAGACTGCCCAAATCTCAATGCTCTCAATTCCTGACTGTGCAGCCTCGCACAAAGAGCTTAAACCTGCAGGTGTGCTCATGTGTAAAATGGGGATAATCAGAGCACTTGCCTCAGAGTTTGCTGTGAGGATGAAGTCAGTTAACTTGCATCTAGAAGAGCACTGGCACATGGAGGCACTCAGCAACATTAGCTATTATCTGACCAACTGAAAAGGAGGAGTAGACCTCCCAGTGAATTCCAAATCTCCAATTCCAGGAAGAGCTTGAAGTGGCCCCATGGCCAAGGGTACCTTCCAGGGAATTAGAAGTGACACCCGTCCAGTTAGGAAAGGCAGACGTCTCACGTGGCTTCCCTTTACCAACTGCTCTGAGTGGTAACACCTCAACCTCCAATACCCAGCACCTTCTACAGTGTGACCACAAGGTATGCGTCCAGGTTAATCTCCCACTAGCTCCCCAAACGAACCTTGTTCTTTCATTGGACTAAAACTTAATCCTCTGCCTGCACATGCCCTGTCCTCTTCTATATTTGGGCCATCACCCTGGACTCCGCCCTCTTCCACTTTAAGTTCTCCAACATGTCACAATCCCACATCCCTTCCAAATCCTGCTGACTCATATAAATCACTTTCTTTAATGCCTCCTGTACCATTCAACCTTTATTATGAAGCTGAATCCTCATTACCCTTTGTAAATTCTGTAAATGCCTTCTCCCACTAGAATGAATGTGTGCCGACTACCTTTCTGGTTTTTTTACGTATCCTAAAGTGTTTAGCACAGTATCTTGCATATAGAAAATGCCCAATGTTCACTAAATGGGAGGGCCTATCTCAATTCAATACCCCATCCTATCCCATGTACCTCTATAATGATTGAAATCTGAAAGACTTGAATTCTTAATTCTAAGCTAGATCCAGACAAAGTGAGACCTCTTGCTTTGAAACTCGACAAGTCTACTGGTCTAAAACAAGTCCTTTAACAGAAGGAAGACCTTGCCTTAAATTAAAATACAATATACTTTATAAGCTCTTTATCCTTTGCATGTTAAGAAGCTCTAGGGGTTTGACAGGAAAGTGTCTATTGATAGATGTCTTTGAAAATTAGATTATAAATTATAATATACATGTATAACAACTATACCATCTGTGTGATTAGCTGATAGACACATGAAATGCTGTTCAAATAGTAGTTCAAATGTCAAGTAGACATTTGTTGGTTCTAGATGTTAGTCTGCATACTAACTTTCTACCTTCTAAATAAATGCCATGATCATCCCCTAATTTGTTTGGATTCTTTTTTAACAATATGATATTTTAAGGATATATAAATAAGCTTTACCAACCATCAAATAAACTACATTCTATTTTTATATGGCAACAGATTCATATCTTTAAAAATATATTTTATTAAATAATCTACTTGGAGAATAATTACAAAAGCTTTAAACAATAATTCCAAGTAGTGAAAGGCAGTTTCCTTTAAAAGAAAAAAAAAAAAAAGACCAAACAGTCCATATTATGTTTTGCTGCTTTATACACAGGAATGATTTATTTTACAAACTAGTCAGTTGCAACATTAGCCTGTAAAAATCAAAAACTTTTTTTATTATGTCTCAAAGGCAAAGTTAACTTTATAACGAACGATATGCTTTCACATTAACCACTATGACAAACCATAAGAAACTTAACGCCATAACAGTTCAAAATAAAATGTACAGAACAGGCACTTTGAAGTCAGCTACTGTGTGTAACTCTCACAGTTAATGTTATGTGTACACATCTCATATTTCATCAAAGGTTATCAACCAATGAAGCAAATATTCCTTTGATGCAGAAGCACAAACACATTTAGGTTCCAAACACCATGTTCTGGTTGTAATACATGTAAGACAGACCCTAAATTAGAAAAATCTTCTGAAAGAAAATGAAGAAAAACAAAAAGCCAGGAATGAAAGCATTTACAAGCACTTGAATAAGGCCTTTAAGTGTTAAATCAGTGTTTTTTAAACCCCTTCATTCTCAGGTAAGGGATTAAGAGGCCGAGAGAGAGATCGTCTGCGAGGGTGAGGATACTGGAGGCTGGCAGTGTCAGCATCGCAAGAGTGCTCTATCAGAGGAGGAGGAGGAGGAGGAGGAGGAGGAGGAAGGAGCTGGGCATAACTGGACCATCTCGATCCAGCCCGTGGGGAATCCAGAGGGGGAAAGAAATACCTGAAACAATGAAGACAGGAACAAAACACCAAAACAAAACAAAAACAACAAAAAAAAGAAAAAACAGAAGAAAAAGAGAAAAGTAGTAAATACAAAGAGAACCAAAGAGGAAAAAACACATGCTAGAAAAAAAAGCTTTACTATATTCATGCCAAAACTAACGGAACATAATAGCAAAATCAAGACCCTTACTCAAATCAGGCTCACTTAAGCAAGTATAGAAACTTGAAAAAAGAAATACAATCTGTTAAACATAAAATGTTAAAAAAATTATCAGTATGAATGTTACAAAAAAGACATTAATTTTATAATTTAAAACATTTTCTAGTCTCTCAGAAACATATTGATGCTCTCCTGTAATTTACAAATCAAATAAGCATTTTCTTTAAGCAACACTTCACTTGTAGCAGCAGCACATTGTTTAGTGCATGCATGATACTGAGGACCAATTCAGATAGACTTTCACATAGTATGGCCAGCTATTGGCAACATACTTTTGAAGAAACACAATCTTTGAATGTACTTAGATGTTTTTCTGCAAAAAGATTAGTACAAAATTTTGATAAGTAAAAGGGCTGAAAAATATGTCCTATTGTTATTCTTCTGCCATTTTAAAACTTACCCGTAATACTTTGGCATTTTCTCAAAAAAAGATTTATAGGTTTGTCATCAGAGGATATGAACTAAATGAAGCAGCCAACAAAATTAAGAAAATCCTGGGACATGGAATGTGGAGGTTAGCATGCATGCACAATTTTAGCAGAGTTTTATCTGCTTCTTATAGTATGTTTCCAAATTTTGACTTGAAGGAAAGCTTAAGCCATGAAATCACACCATAAAAATATACAAGCACGTATTAGAAACATTTATCTCTTTAGTGAATATGAACTGAAAACTTACAAAGATGTTTTCATTTTACTTCTAAATTATAAATGAAGCAATACCAAATGTTGTTTGGCTACAAACTGTACAGTCAAGTTACTTTCACTACTACTTCTCTCACTCCTTCACTAATACTTTTTAAACATTACAAAGAAATAACAGAGTTGTACTGAATAATATCATGTATAAACCAATTCTACAAAAGGTAAACAAATTAGCACTCAAAACAATCTTTATGAAAAATATTCAATCTTCAAATTAAAATTATAAAAATTCATTTTAGATTACTGTTTTAGAAAATAAAAGACATAAGTCTATATATAGTCTCCAGATGGAATAAAGTGATATTTTCCCTCCTCCCAACTAGCAATGAGGATGGTAACAATCCTTTAATTTTGAAACCCATGTTCGTTTCAGAAACATTTCAAAAAATTGTTTTGGTGATAATGTCTCAACAAAAAGCCTCTCCATTTATATTTCAAAAGTTTCAAATAATGTCAATAAACTGGCTAGCACACACAAAAATGATATACACTGTATTTTTAAAGGCCTTTTGGACTGCGTTTAGTAGTAAGCAGGCTGTTGGTGTATCTTGGGAGAGGTCAAACGGCGCTGGGGAAGGGGAAAAGGAGCTTGCTTCCCATTCCTGTGTGCATGCAACAAGCAGCAAAACAGCAAAGTTACTCCAGTTAGCTGGTACTCAGCTGTGCTTTCTGTTAAAGGACATAATACAAATGGAGAAGGGAAAATGCATCACAGATCTAACACACATGGTTATTGGCACAATAAGAACACATCAAAACTTCAAAGCTCTTTATAAAAGAAAATATGCAGTACAGGCAGCAACCAAAAACCAGATTTTTTTTAAAAAAAATTAACACTAGTATCTTTGCTTCATGAAATAATCTTTATAATCTGATATCTTCTATGGTAACCTGAAATTGTTTTCATGCAAACACTTAAAAAAGCAGGACTCCTTTATAAAAATACAACAATATAAAAATAGTTGAGGAAATTTAAAATACAATTCTCTTCTTTCATTTAAGTTGACAACAGGACAACCACGTGACAGTTTGTTAAGGCTGTGCTTTGAAGTTTCCTAAATAGTATTCCAAAATATTCACAAAGGCATATTAAAATAATTTTACCTTACAAATTCACATTTGAAATTTGAATATGAAACAAAAGGACAACTCTTTAGATAACATTAAACATTCTTTGAGAATCTAAAATATACTAAAAATTCTAAAAATCAGAACTCAGAATTTACCATATCCTCTTACAATCTCCATGAAAATTTTAAACACACACAAAAAACCATTTAATTTACTCACTTTTACAAAGCCTTAGTTCATGTGTTTTATTTAAAATTTCAGTTTAACCTGACTCAAAGGCCACCCTACCAGCACTAGCAACGCTAATGCTCATCTGGGACTACGATCCTCAGTACTGTCCCAAACTTCCTCTTCATCTCATTACTTCAAAGTTATATATGTTTCTGGAAGACCACTAAATTTCAGCATGTAATTGAGTTTGTTTAACGGCCTCAGAACCTACCTGTAAATATTATGACCAAGTAATAAGCCAAATACAGAGCTACCAAAGTGCCTCCTTCTCTTCTAGTACCACAATTTCTTGATTCAATCTTAAAATCCATGAAATAACATACCTTCAGTAGGGCTACAAGAATGATTTAAAAAGAAGATAATTTCTAGTTTTCTCACAAAACAGCCTACCTGCCAGCAGAAGATCCATTTAATGAATTCTGAAGATTTGGGATACTTGAACCTAGGGAAGGATTTGAGTTTCCCTGCTGAGAGCTCCCATTGACAGGGCTCCCATTACCTTTCAGAATACCAGTACACTTCCAGTTGTCCATATAATTAGCTGAAAGGAAAATGGTCAAACTCATTAACATGACTAACACCTATGTTCCAGGGCACAAATCTACAATTAAAGAAATAAAAGAGACCTACAGGCTACATATCTCTCAGGATAAATGGTAAAGACATTGTGTGTGTGGGGGGGGGGAGCGGGATACGCGGGCCTCTCACTGTTGTGGCCTCTCCCGTTGCGGAGCACAGGCTCCGGACGCACTGGCTCACGGGCCCAGCCACTCCGGGGCATGTGGGACCTTCCTGGACCGGGGCATGTGGGATCTTCCCGGACCGGGGCATGAACCCGTGTCCCCTGCATTGGTAGGCGGACTCTCAACCACTGCGCCACCAGGGAAGCCGAAGACTTTTTTTTTTTTTAATGAAACACATATATCTCAATTTTAACAATTATTTTTTGATGTTTTAAAAGAAATACTAATTTAAAAACAAAGCTGTCACCACCCATTTCCTTTCCTTACAAGATAAATATTAACAGAGACAATTCTCTAAGCTACCGCATTATTACATTAAGTTAATATCAAAATAAAATTCTGTCTTCATTATAATGAATTTCAGTTCTGATGTGTGGGTAACGGAGTCACCTTCTCAGTTAAGCAAGTACAAGTCATGTCCTCATGGATGTAGGTAACAGAACCTCTGGGGTTTGAATGGCTTATCCAACTTGCCCTAATTGTTTGGATGCAAAACTGGTCACTGCAGACACTGAGCCCAGGAAATCCAAGTTAGGCAGGACAGGGCAGCAAAGACCCTGAGGAAAGGGACACCTGGGCTGGTTCTACCATAGCCTAAAGCTGACCATGGGAGACTCAGCCAAACTGCAGTTTGGCAACAGTAACTCCTCAGGGGAAATGAATGAAGCTGTAACATTGGATCCTAAAGATGGGACGCCACTGACTAGAGTGGTACACAGAGCCAGTGGATAAACATCCGTGGAGAAGTGCAGACCATGCCACAGCACCCATAGTCTGTGTCAACCATCCAGACCGCCTTCTCTGCTTGGCATCTGTAAGAAACTTTTAGAATCAGTGGCCTCAAGATTCTCTAACTTTTGGGAGCTGTAGAGAAGAAGTGGGGAAGATATTGGATTTTTCTTCTCTTAAGGGCTTGTTGGCTAAAGCAATTGTTTAATCAAGTTAGAAATGACTATATCCTGAGTTTGTAGAGAAGTCCCACAAGTTACACACATAGCAAATGGTATCTTTGGAGGTAGTGTATATTCTGTTACAATTAGTTTTACTTTGTTCCACATAGAAACGTAAACAATTCAATTAGTCAATTACTGCTATGGACTAGGTAAAATGATAAAGATTCAACCAATATGAGACATTAATTTAAAAGTAACTGTAGAAAGATAATTTCTTTTCAAAATACTTCAGAGTTTACATTTCTAAGTGAAAATTCTAAAGTAGCATCATAAAGCAACAATTCCTCCAATGAAATCTTACCTTTCCACAACCTGACACAGCCATCATCTCCTGAAGATGCCAGTACTGTCCCTGTTATATTCCAACTCACTCGCCAGACCTGAGAATTATGATTATCAAACTGAGCCACTATATGGATTTCAAATTTTGTTGGCCCACCAGAGGAAGTAAGTTCTTTCCTGTTAATAAAAAAATTTTCCTGAGGAATTCTGAGTATACACACACACACACACACACACACACTCTCTCTCTCTCTCTCTCTCACTGTTCTGAATGAAAAAATACAAATGGTCTCACATACACGCCATATCAATGTCATATCCATACCCACCCCCCAACCTCCGTAGCTTACTGAGAGATGGACCATGTCACTTTCATTTGACTCCCCAGTACCTGGCATGATCCTACCACATAAAAGATATTAAGTGACTAAAGAGGATTTTATTCCCCACAAAAGGTTGAGGAATAAAAGAGATGATAATGATTAATTTTAAAAGGAAAAAGTAGTAGGAAGGGAAGAATAGGAGGAGAAAAGGAAGAAGGAAAAAAGAAAAAGAACTGAAACTCACAATTCCAAAGTTAAAGCTAAATAGATTATTCACAAGAATGTCTCAGTGCTAATTTAATTTTCCCTAAGTAGACTGCCACCTCTCATTCCTTCAAACATTTATAGAGTGCAATTATATTCAGAGGATCCAATTCATTTTATTATCTGCCTAAATAAAACACAACGAAGAAAACATAAATCTCCTCTCTTTACTTAATTCCCTATTCCCAAAAGTCATATATTTGTAGATAAAATGTTCATTAAAGAATCCATTCTTCACTGTTGCCTCTACACTCTCCTCCACAAATGAAAATAAGCAAGAGGTAAGAGAACTTTCAAATTAGTAATTGTTTCAAAAACTCACCTCACAGGCTTTAATGTAAAAATTCTCACGTCTTTGGTTGCTATGGCAAGAATGTGGAAAGACCGTCCCAAGTTTGGAGCAAAGGCGATATCGTGGACAGGATCTGTGACTGTCAGGAGGGTTTCAGCTTTCGCATATTTCCTAAATGAAAAAACAATTTATGTTAAAATTATCAGAATTGAAAAATTTAAAAATCCACATGTCTAGGTATCTCCATTTTCTCCATCTTGCTCACAATGAAGTAGTGTTTATCTCTGCAATATATAATATGTCCAGCCCCAACCCCTAGAAGCTGTGAATGTGACCTATCGGAAAAGGGCCTTTGCAGATACAATTAAGGATCTCAGGATGCGAAACAGACATTAGAGGAGAAGCCATGTGAAGACACAGGCAGAGACTGGAGTGATGCAGCTCAGCCACGGAACTCCTGGAGCCTCCAGAAGCTGGAAGAGACAAGGAAAGAGTCTGAAAGCAGCACAGCCCTGACAACACTTTGATTTCAGATTTCTGGCCTCCAGAACTCTGAAAAGAAACATCTCTTTTAAGCCACCAGTTTGTAGTAATTTGCTTTGACAGCCCTAGGAATGTAATATAACCTCCCAGGTTTTCTTCCTTTAATTTTTTTAAGTTTAGCTTAAAACAGAGTAACTAAAACTTAATTAGAATGAGATCTTGATTTGTTAGCCATTAACATCTTTTTTAAGAAAAAGGGTACCTGAATTTCCTAAGATTTTAGTGTAAAGAAAAAAGTTAAGCTGACAACAGCAAGAATTGAGTTTTTTAAGTGATGATAAAGGAAGCTACACCAAAGTCTATTTCCACATCTCGGGAGTGTTAAACTACCATCTGATCCTGTTATTCTCCAACTGAGAAGTCTTTCAATGGCTTCACATTACCCTTTAGATAAAAATTAAACGTTGAACAGCAGGTCTTGCAGGTGTAAGCCTTCCAAATTTCACATCACACTCCCTTTTACCTATTATGTTCCAAGCACAGTGAAAATATATTGGCTCTCTCTCATCACATGCAGTTTTCTCCATCTGGAATGTTTTGCCCTCTTTGTCTGGCTAACTTCTACTCATTCTATGGGTCTCCTTTTAAATGAACCTTCCTGGCCCCCTCCCCCTAGGCATAATCTCTTAACATCCTGATTCTCCCAGTTCATAAAATTCATCAACATTTTTCACCTTTTTTTTTTTGTTTTCCCTTCATGATGGTACATACATACTGGGAGATCAATTACCTTTTCCTCTACACCACTCAATTTTATATTACCAGAGCAGAGAACGTAGCGTATCATAGGAAATCAGTAAATATGTGACGAATAATGCATAACTGAGTTAATGAATAAAGAAATAACATTTAAAAAAATTAAATGCAATTCAGAACAATAACTAAACCAAAGCAGTACTGACCTGGTGTTTTCATTATATTCGAAAATCTGAACCTTGGCCATTGCATTTGGGCTGTTGTCATCGCTTCCTACAGCGATCATGGGGGAATGAGCACGAGAGCTAGAAAGGAAAAGTAAAAGATATTTTACATAATTATAAAATTAATGCACATTTAGTTCAGAGAATTAAAAATGCATCCAGCAGCATGCAACCCACCAGTCAGCATGTCACTGTGGACTAGACCCCTGCCATGCCCGGCACCACACACCCAGGAGGGGTACCCCTAAGGTCTCCTCCTGGGGACTGAGGACACCGGGCTTTCACCTTGTTTTTAACCACATTTTCTTATGGCTGAGATAGAAAGTAGTCCTTTTCCCAAAACAAAAGGCTTCAAGCAGTCAAGAGATTTTTTTTTTTTTAAAGACACCTAAGGTGTTAGAATTTTTCTTTCTAAAAGATCTGGTCATTAACTATAGAATGAAAAGTAATTTTATGGTGACCAAATTCATGGCAAAAAGATTTTTACGTGCTTCGTACAAAAAGAACCCCACCCCGATGGAGAAGGAAAAGTAGAAAAAGACCACCCTCAGGAAGGCATGCCTGTCATTCTCTAGTCTCCAGACTCATTTGTGGTCAACTGCGTTTTGAAAAAGGCAAAAGATAAGCAATGAGAGTGAACTCTACTGAGGTGGACTCTAGGTTGAATCATTTCTTTTCATTTCTATGTCTAATTTCCTAGATATTGATTTCCTTTGCCTCCCCCATCCAGATTAGGTTAATACCTCTATGAACATGACATAGAGGTATCGTTTAACCTTTGATCTTGATATTGTGATCTGCCAATTTCATAAAGCTGAAAACAAAATGCAATAATTAAAAAAAAAAGGTTTACGTGTTTATTACTAAAGCTTCTGATAACGACATCACCTAATATAAGGAAAAAACCAGGTAGGGACTTGGCGGTCCAGTGGTTAAGAATCCACCTTCCAATGCAGGGGACACAGGTTCGACCCCTGGTCAGGGAACTAAGATCCCACATGCCTCGGGGCAACTAAGCCCACGGGCTCTGGAGCCAGCGCGCCGCAACTAGAGAGAAGCCCACGTGCTGCAACTAAGACCCGACGTGGCCACAAATAAATAACAATTTTTTTAAATTTTTTTAAAAAAAGAAAAATACCAGGTAAACCACAAAGTGCTATAGTAATAAAATAAAATTACAAGTTACTTATTATAATTCTTGGCTATTCAAAGGGATGTAAATTATAGTAATTTCTATATCTCACAAAATTTCTTTTTTCAATGTTCCACAAATGTATTTATTTGAGCAGGAACAAGTACATTTACAGTAATATATTCTAAAATTACTGAAAATATAAATTTTAAAAATATTCTAAAAAATAAATTATGAAACATCCAGATAACAACCTGAATTGAGGATTATCTCATTTGTCTATCCATAAATAAGATGATCAAATTTAAACCATTTTCCAAATATGACTCATAATTAAACAGTGAGCTAAACCATCCAACTCTCTGAATGAATACAGGAGACTGATCACCTGCATCTCCTTCCTATGCCTCCATGAAATTGATGAAAAAATAACACTGTAACTGCAGAAATCAGAATGTGCCATCAGAAATCATGAAATCTGGAGGATTCCAGGAAGCAAAAGGAGATCAGACAGTGAAAATGCTAAGGGAAAAAGAGCTCAACAACTATCATTAAGGAGGAAATTCTAGAAGCTCCAACCTCTAATCAATAAGCAAGTAAATAACGAATCAATCAATCAACCAACAGTAATGAGTAATGAGGCAATCATGAATTGATTCATTTAATAATCTGCAATCAGAAGACCCCCATGGCTGGCAGCTGACTCTGCTCTTGGCTAAAGAAGTCTGAGGAAGGATCCTAGTGAGATGATTAGAACTTATAAGAGGAGAGATATGAACTTGAAACAAAGTAGCACTCCAAAGCCAGAAGGGAGAGGGACAAGAAGAAAATACATTAAAGTGCTCTATCCCCCAAGTCAAAACCTCCTGACTTTGGCAATTTGGGGGTAATGCCCACCTGCCAGCTCCCTCTTGGTCACCCTACAAGGAAACCCTGCCAAACCACTCCACCTACTTAGTCAAAACTCAGCCAACCCCCTAAGTAAGAGAATGAGCTGTTAAGAAAACACAGCATCTAACAGGAGAAAAATACCAACACCAGTTCTCTCTAGCAGCCATCCCAGTCTCCTGTTCATAAACACAAATACATGAGCAAAGACTAACATGCACTTGAGAAAAACAAGGAGTGTGACAGTTAAAGACCAAGGCATACAAACAGTTCTTTGAGGGAATAGATCTTTGAGAAAATATAAAACAGCCTACAGTCCACATCATATGCAAATTCTACATTTGTAAACTGACCTACTTGCTAAAATTTATTTGCAAAACCAAAAATCCAATCCTTGGGGCATTCATGGGCCTTCCTGTTTCAGCTTCATGCTGAAAAACCAGTGTCTGTTTTGCACTCTATTTACCATCATGTTTTCTGCATTTTCTTCTTTGTGTTGATGATTTCACTGTTTAAAATGGCCCCCAAGCGCAGTGTTGAACGTGCTGCCTTGTGTTCCTAAGTTTAGCAAGAAGGTCCTAATGTTCCTTATGGAGAAAATACCTGTGTTAGATAAAAGCTGCATTCAGGTGTGAGTTAGTGTTGTTGGCTGAGTTCAATGTTAATGAATACATGCTAAATAAGGTGTCTAGACAGAAATACACATAAAACAAGGTTAAGTATTGATCAGTTAACAAAAATGTAATCAGAGGCTGGTGGCACCTAATCCTGTATTTCCCCTGGGAGGGGTGGTTCAGTATTAGCTAATTCAGTGTTTGCAGCAACTTGATAGAACATAACTACTGCAAAAAAGGAGACTTGACTGTAAATCAAAAAACATAAAATTTTTAAAAATTTTAATTAGGATCCTCAGAGAAATGTTGTATCCATGTAACAAAAACTGACTGGCGTAAAAAAGGAGTTATCAGAGAAAAAGAAAGACTTCTTAACAATTAAAATGATTGCCACCACCCCCCCCAACCTCCAACATCACTGGATGGTATAAAATGTACACCTGAAGAACAAGTTGGAGATCTGGAAGACAGAGTAGTAAATCTCCAAACAATTTTAAAGAAATAGACAGTAAATCCAAGAATAATGAAAGATGAATTCCAGAAGGACAGAATCGAGAAAACAGAAGGATAAATTATCAAAGAATCCTAAAATATCCCCAATCTGAGACAAGGACCTTCACCTTAAAAGGGACCACTAAGCATCAAGCAGGATGAGTTCAAAAAAGACCAACACCTAATCGTGTATGTCTGGATTTACTTAAAAATAATCCAGTTTTGTTTTGTTTTGTTTGTGAAGGTGGGGAGGCATATACAGATTAAACAAGAGTGGCTTTGAATTATTGTAGCTGGGTGATGGATATGTGAGGCTCTGCCTATTATACTTTTAGTATATTTGAAATCTTCCCTAACAGAAAAATATTTTAAAAGAAAAAAATACCTGGAAACATCCTGGTATATAAATTTTAGAATTCTACTACCTTAAACCATACAAAGCAATTCCAGGAGTTTTAACGACGCAAGTGTGAAAGGCAAAACCAACAACCTTGCAGAATACACTTAACAACATCAAGGTGGGGAAGAATTTCTCAAATAAAAAAACAAAAAGCACTATAACAAATACAGAAAGACTGTTAAGTGTGGCTATATTAAAATTCAGAACTTTCTGCAGACTATCAAAAGTCATGATAGTGTCAAAATGACAAACCACAAACTCGGAGAATATACTTGCAACTCAAAGTAGTAAGACAAAATCCTAAAATCTTCCAGAAAGACTAGGCTACCTACAAAAGATCCAGTATCAGACTGACCTCAGACATCTCACCACCTAAAGTTTAAAAGATTCAAGAACAGTACTTTGAAATTCTTACATCTGGAACTTGGCCAAAGTTCTAAAACTAGCCAAACTACAATTAAGCATGGAGAAAAATTAAGACATTTTGGGTATGCTAGAATTCAGAAAGTTTGCCATCAATCCCATATAGGAAAAAAAGTTACTTTAAGAGATATGCGACCAAAATGAAAACAAAAAATCCAAAGGCAACTCGTGATATGAAAATTGTGACAGCCAAGTATAACCCAGAAGTAATCAGTAAAGAGAAAAGAGCACCCATCAGGAGTTAATGCCATATTATTGTGTGAACGACAGTTTTCATGAAATAGACTATATTTGTGTCTGTAATGAATATTTACATAATCTAGTCTTATAAATTTGGTTGCTACTTAATATTTAGAATCAACTTGTAGTCAAAAGACAAAGTACTGGGCTTCCCTGGTGGCGCAGTGGTTGAGAGTCCACCTGCCGATGCAGGGGACATGGGTTCGTGCCCCGGTTCGGAAGGATTCCCCCATGCTGCGGAGTGGCTGGTCTCATGAGCCATGGCCGCTGAGCCTGCGCATCTGGAGCCTGTGCTCCGCAACGGGAGAGGCCACAACAGTGAGAGGCCCGTGTACCGCCAAAAAAAAAAAAAAAAAAGACAAAGTACTTATATGTGTACTTAACACATATAACATTATTAAATGTTTACAAAACGTAAATACAAACATTGTAAATCTTGTCACTGTATAAGCAATATAACAAAATATTAGGAAATGGGAGGGTGAATGTGTGGTAGAAGCAAAAAAAAGCTAATTTCCCCTTTTTTAAAAGAGAGGTGAGTCAACAGTCTAAAAACTGATAAATCACTTAGAGAAATAAGTATTTGAAATTAAGATAATTACCAATATAACTAAACAACTATTAACACTCCCACAAATAAAATATCTTGTCATATCTTCACAAGTGGAGAGCTTTGTAAATGTGCTAAAGTCATCTTTCACAGAATGAGTATAAATACTGTCTAAGGATAACACAGCAAGAACCAAAGGTATAAATAAATCATTTAAAAATAAAATAGTGACTACCAGAATTAAAATCTAAAAACAAAACTACTAACAGCATTTTTTAGGGAGTAAGGGAACTTTTACCTCTCATTTTGTACTCTTCTAGATTATTTGAATTTTTTTATCAGGTGACTCATTACTCTTTTAAGTTTAAAAACAGTTTAATAAAAATCAAATATACAGTCTTAGAATCACACTCTACACAGCAGTTAAAGGAGTAAGGAAGGACTAGTTACACTAACACATGGGAAAATGCCCATGATATATCTGTAAGTGAAAACGGCAAATTTCATGAAAGGAAAATGTTATGTCTAAACATGTCTGTGTGTTTTGTGTCCACTTGTACATGATCGCATATACTTTTATTTGCATATATTTGTGTTTATAAACACACAAATTAAATACTTGTTATTAAATATTTATTTTATATGCATGGAAAAAGTCCAGAAGGCACACCAGAATATTTACAGTGGTTGGCTTCTTCTGTGGAGTAGAAATAGGAGTATAAGACATATGACAGGGTGGAGAAGAGAGAATTTTTTATTCTACATAATATACATTTTTAAAAATAATAAACAAGACTACTTAAGAAAAGCATTTGCAAAAAAATAAACCATCTGATGCTAAGTGTAATAATTATTAGGCTTATATCACCAGAGGACTGCTATGTAAGTATACCTTGAAGGGTTCCAAGAAATACAACTACAGCTTAGCTTGCATGAGATCTCATGTTGCAGAGACCACTGGCTGAGATTCATGACGTCTGGTGCCTCGTAGATTCTGACTATACCATCTGCTGAACAGGTTGCTAACATAAGACCCATATGCTTAGGAGCAAATTTCACGTCGGTAACAGATGTTCTGCTGTCCACTAGCGTTGTCCTCTTGACCTGAAAAAAAATTAACAATTTAAATTAAATACAGGGACTTCCCTGGTGGCGCAGTGGACAAGAACCCACCTGCCTATGCAGGGGATACGGGTTCGATCCCTAGTCTGGGAAGATCCTACATGCCGTGGAGAAACTAAGCCTGCACACCACAAGGAAGAGCAGCCCTGCTCACCACAACTAGAGAAAGCCCTCGCGCAGCAACAAAGACCCAACACAGCCAAAAATTTTTAAAAATTATATTAAATCTTAAAATAAATAAATTAATTAAATACAAAAAAAAAAAAAAAACGGACGGCAGAGTGGAAAGAACACAGGCTCTGAAATCACACAGAACTCTTCTGCCACTTACTAGGTATATAACCTTGAATAAGGTATTCAAAACCTGTGTGGACCTCAATTTCCTCCAAAGCACTTAACAAAATACCACATACACAGCTAGCCATCAGTAACAAACCAGTGACCTATAATCAATTACTCCCTCTATGGCAGAAGAAAGAAGGCCTTACGAAGTCTAACTTTATTAAATTAGGTAAGTACTCTCTTCTTTCTTTATTTTTTTTGAGGTACGCGGGCCTCTCACTGTTGTGGTCTCTCCAGTTGCGGAGCACAGGCTCCAGACGCTCAAGCTCAGCGGCCATGGCTCATGAGCCTAGCCACTCTGCAGCATGTGGGATCTTCCCGGACGAGGGCACGAATCTGTGTCCCCTGCATCGGCAGGCAGACTCTCAACCACTGCGCCACCAGGGAATCCCTAGTACTCTCTTCTTAAGCAGACAGGTCAGTAAACCAGAAAATGTTAGAATTTTCAAATGGGCAGTTTTGTCATACAAAGCAGGCTGCAAGCCACAAAGTAAAAGAATTTAGATTCTTTAACAGCAGAATGGAGGGTGTGAAACTTTTTCCATCAAGTGTGTTAGTCCTACTCAAACCGCTACCATCCACTTTTAAAAGAAGGCATGTAGGGCTTCCCTGGTGGTGCAGTGGTTAAGAATCTGCCTTCCAATGCAGGGGACATGGGTTCGAGCCCTGGTCTGGGAAGATCCCACATGCCGCAGAGCAACTGGGCCCATGAGCCACAACTACTGAGCCTGCACATCTGGAGCCTGTGCTCCGCAACAAGAGAGGCCGCAAGAGTGAGAGGCCCGCGCACGGCGATGAAGAGTGCGCCCCGCTCGCCACAACTAGAGAAAGCCCTTGCACAGAAACAAAGACCCAACACAACCAAAAATAAATAACTAAATTTATTTATTTAAAAATAAATAAATAAAAATAAAAGAAGGCATGTAGTAGAGACCAAGCGAATGGTACGAAGCTGGCATTCTGGTAATTAGAGAATCCCAGCATAGCATGTACCAGTTACTGTCTGGCACCTAGATGAGATGATTTTTGACTGAAAATGTCAATAAAATTTAGAAATCAAGAGTTTACTGTCTATGGTTACTAAAATACATCTTAAGGTGTCTGAATATCAAAAGAATATCAAACTTCAAAGATAGCATAGCATCTTTCAAACTTTTGTCTAAACACACCACTGAATAATTAATAACACAAATGTTGAAATATTAAATGTATTAATGACAGTGGATTTAACTAAAGACAAATAATTAAGTTCGAACAAAAATCCTTTCTATGCCACCACTCCTAAACCCAACCTATAGTATGCTAACTGATCCATCTCAGACTGACTGCTAGAAAAATCCTTTCTATTCAAGAAATGCCTCTGCTCCCCTGCCCTTAAGCAACTGTTTGCCTGAGGAAGGCCCCAGTGCAAAGGCAATGAGGCCAACCCCTCCCATCATTTAAAAAGAAAAAAAATGTTAAACAATATGAATAGTATGCAAGCTACAAACCTACAGTAATTAAAACAATGTGTTATGGCCTAATAATAGACAAACACCAATGGAATAGAGTCCAGAAATAAACTCCCCATATATGGTCACTTGATTTTTTTTTTTTTTTTTTTTTTCAACAAGGATGTCAAAACCATTCAACGGGGAAAAGACAATCTTTTCTTTTTTTTTTTTTTTTTTTTTTTTTTTTTTGCGGTATGCGGGCCTCTCACTGTTGTGGCCTCTCCCGTTGCGGAGCACAGGCTCCGGACGCACAGTCTCAGCGGCCATGGCTCACGGGCTTAGTTGCTCCGCGGCATGTGGGATCTTCCCAGACCGGGGCACGAACCCGTGTCTCCTGCATCGGCAGGCGGATTCTCAACCACTGTGCCACCAGGGAAGCCCAAGACAATCTTTTCAAGAAAAGGTGTTAGAAAACTGGATATTGACATGAAAAAGAATGAAGTTAGATACTTACCTTATACCATGTACAAACAAACATTAACAATATGAATCGAAGACCTAAACATGAGAACTAAATCTACAACACTCTTAAAAGAAAACTTTGGGGCTTCCCTGGTGGTGCAGTGGTTGAGAATCCGCCTGCCGATGCAGGGGATACGGGTTCGTGCCCCGGTCCGGGAAGATCCCACATGCCGCGGAGTGGCTGGGCCCGTGAGCCATGGCCGCTGAGCCTGCGCATCCGGAGCCTGTGCCCCGCAACGGGAGAGGCCACAACAGTGAGAGGCCCGCATACCACAAAAAAAAAGAAAACTTTGGGGAAATCTCCATGACAATGAATTTGTCTATGATTTATGACACCAAAAACACAAGGAAACAAAAGAAAAAAATAAACCGTACTTCATGAAAATTTTGTGCACCTATGGACACTATCAAGAGAGTGAAAAGGCAAATCACAGAATGGGAGGAAATATTTGGAAATCATACATCTCTTAAGGAATTAATATCCAGAATACATAAAGGACCCCTACTTACAACTCAACAACAAAAAAATGGGCAAAGGACTTGAAGAGACATTTCCCTAAAGAAGTAAAAGGTTCTGGTAACAATCCAATTCCGGTGGGGGTGGGGGGTAGAGGCTGTTCCCCACACCAGCAGACAATTCTGACACCAGCAGGGTGTCCAAGGAGAATTCAACTCAATTTTGACACTAACTACCTGGAGACAGCATCAGATTCCACAAGTTCAGAGTTCAGTCCCACAAGACCACCCTTCTTCAGATGCCAGTCAAAAACCCAGGTTGTTACCTGTGCTTCTGACTAACTGGTGTAACTCAGGGACAGTCACATGGAAGAGACGCATAGGCTGGGGACAGGTCCCCAAGGCTGGGGACAGGTGTGGAGCTTCCACACCCCCTCCAGGGACCACTCTCCTCAAATCTCCAGGTGTTCACCAGCCCAGAAGCCTCCGAACACTGTCCTCTAGGGCAGGGGTCCCCAACCCCTGGGCCACAGACCAGTCCTGGTCCGTGGCCTGTTAGGAACCAAGGCGCACAGCAGGAGGTGAGCAGCAGGCAAGCGAGTGAAGCTTCGTGTGTATTTACAACCACTCTCCGTTGCTCATATTACCACCTGAGCACCACCTCCTGTCAGCATTATGCTGAGTTGTATAATTATTTCATTATTTTATTATTACAATGTAATAGTGATAGAAATAAAGTGCACAATAAATGTAATGCGCTTGAATCATCCCAAAACCATCCCCCTTTGTCCTCCCTGTGGAAAAACTGTCTTCCACGAAACGGGTCCCTGGTGCCAAAAAGGCTGAGGACAGCTGCTTTAGGGGTTTTATGGAGACATCATTACACAGGCATGAACGACTACCTCATTGGCTATTGGTGATTACATCAATCCCCAGTGCCTCTCTCCTCCCTGGAGGTCAGGGAGGGTGGGACTGAAAATCTTACCACCCCGAAGTGTTCTTGGAAAGACCACTGCTCCTCGGGGGTGCTCATGTCCCCCACCCACCGCTAACAAATGTCTCACCCAATGGCTCTGTCCACGCAGTTTATCATTTGATTCTCCTACTATTTCTTCCCAGACAGCAGCTGTTCGGTCAAAAGAACAGGAAGCCAAAACCTGTCCAAATTCAGGATGGGCCCATGTCACACGCCACACAGATCCACTATGTGTCTGAGGAATTAAAAAAGCAAAAAATGAAAAAAAAAGCTGAGTTTAGTCACTTGAAGAAACAGAATACAGATATTTTTACTTCAACAAAAGGAGAAAGCTATTCAATTTAACATTTAAAAAGTTAAATTCTAGGGAATTCCCTGGTGGTCCAGTGGTTAGGACTCCACTCTTCCACTTCAGGGGCCATGGGTTTGATCCCTGGCCAGGGAACTAAGATCCCACATGCTGTGCAGTGCAGCCAAAAAAAAGTTCAATTCTAGCACTTTTAACATTTAGAAGATACTCTATATTTAGGATTGCAGCCCTTCTAGAGTCAAATTCTTCTAACATTTTACTAATAAAGAAAAATGCAGCTGGATAAAGTTGACCTTTTTCAGTGCTAATAATAGTTGGAGACTTAGTTCAGAGTTTAGCCTAACAAAGCATTTAAACAGAGATTCTATCAGTCTACTGTGGTTTTTTTTAACTTGCAAATTTCCTCTATAGGAAACATCCACCTGATAAATAAGAGTAATCAAAATTATATGCTTCAAAAGCCTGACGGTATAAGAAACCAGAGGGGCTTCCCTGGTGGAGCAGTGGTTGAGAGTCTGCCTGCCGATGCAGGGGACACGGGTTCGTGCCCCGGTCCGGGAAGATCCCACATGCCACGGAGTGGCTGGGCCCGTGAGCCATAGCCGCTGAGCCTGTGCATCCGGAGCCTGTGCTCTGCAACGGGAGGGACCACAACAGTGGGAGACCCGCGTACCAAAAAAAAAAAACCATAGCAACAAAATGCTTAAACGATTCTGATGTCTGGCTAGACAATGGACTATTCTAGGAAAAGAGGCAATGAGAACAAATATAGAGAAGTCCAAATCCTTGTATTCTGAGGAAATAATTTAAAGCTCAATAGCATTATCTTTATAAATGAAAAATGTCAAATTAGTTCAAATTACTATTATCCAACTCTTTTTGTTGACAAAAAAAAAAGGCCGAAGAAAAGTCTTAAAGCATTTCACATCAACAGAATTCATTTGTGCTTTCCAGTAAAAATACTGTATGACAACAAGCACCAGTAAACCAATGATGTTTACAAAATCTGTTTCAAGCTTCTGTATATCTAACACTTTTATACTCACTAATCTCAGAATACTTTCACAATCCAATAATTTCTACATGGTAACAGTGTCATCATCCAATGGTAAACTTTGCACCCCCCCATCGCCTTTTTTTTTTTTGGCCATGCCATGCGGCATGCGGGATCTTCGTTCCCCGACCAGAGATTGAACCCATGCCTCCTGCAGTGGAAGCGCGGAGTCTTAACCACTGGACCACCAGGGAAATCCCTGAACCCTTATTTTTTATCCTTTGTTCTGTCCAGTCTTTTTCATTTCACCTTTCTTATTTTTACAGGCTATTAAGTAAAAGATGCACTAGGGCACTGAGATTCTGCTAAATGTTAGATTCCCAGTAAAGCACAATCTAACTAAAGAATAAGTATTGCACAAAGGTGTTCATCACAATAAAAAGGAAACAAATATCCATCAGCTAAACAAAATAGGGTATATTTGTTGTTATATTTATGTTTTGTTGCTATAGTTATGTTTAAAAACAAACCAAAGTACTTATGAAACATGTTGTTAAACTAAAAAGCAAGAAATAACAAGTCTCCTTTTGGAGTGATAAAAATAAGTTTTGGAATTAGACAGAGGTAGTAATTATACAACATTGTGAATGTAATACATGCATTCACATTTATTTGTTTACTAGAAATGGCTAATTTTATGTTGTGTGACTCTCACCTCAATTTAAAAATAGGGGAGAGGACAAAAGATTTGAATAGACAATTCACCAAAGAGGATAAATGAATGGCAAACACGCACATGAAAACACTATCAACATAATTAATCATTAAGGGCATACAAATTGAAACCCAGTGAGACACCACTTCACACCCACTAAGATGGCTATAATCAAAAAGACAGACTGGAACCCTCATACATTGCTGGTGGTATATAAAATGGTGCAGGCACTCTGGAAAAGAGTCTGGCAGTTTTCAATAAAGTTAAAACATAACACAGCCCAGCAATTCTATTCCTACATATCTAAGAGAATCGAAAATGTTTGTCCACACACAGACTTGTATGGCATGTTCATAATAGCATTACTCATAAGTGCCAAAAACTAAAAACAATCATATTGTCCATCAAATAGTGAATGAATAAATATAATGTGGCTTTATCTATACAAGGGAATACTACTTAGCATTACAAAGGATCGAACCACTGACACATGCCACAACATTGATGAATCTCAAAAACATGCTAAGGAAAGTAGGCAGAAACAAAGAACTACATATTGTAGAATTCCACTTATATGAAATGTCTAGAAAAAGTAAAACTATACCAACAGTTCAGTGGTTGCTTGGGGCTTAAGAGGGAACGAGGATTGACCCCAAAAGGCACAAGGGAAACTTCAGGGTTGATGGAAGTGTTCTAAAACTAGATTGTGGGGCTTCCCTGGTGGCGCAGTGGTTGAGAATCCGCCGGCCGATGCAGGAGACACGGGTTCGTGCCCTGGTCCGGGAAGATCCCACATGCTGCGGAGCAACTGGGCCCGTGAGCCACAACTACTGAGCCTGCGCATCTGGAGCCTGTGCTCCATAACAAGAGAGGCCGTGACAGTGAGGCCTGTGCACCGCGAAGAAGAGTGGCCCCCGCTTGCCACAACTAGAGAAAGCCCTCGCACAGAAACAAAGACCCAACACAGCCAAAAATAAATAAATAAATAAATAAATTTATTGAAAAAAACAAACATCGAAACTATTAAAAAATATATAAAGGAAAAAGGTAAGAAATACTGAGATGCAAAAAATAATTAGGTTAGAATGATACAGAATTTCAAATTTCTTTTTTTAAAATTTTATTTATTTATTCATTTATTTTTTTTGCGGTACACGGGCCTCTCACTGTTGTGGCCTCCCCGTTGCGGAGCACAGGCTCCGGACGCGCAGGCTCAGCGGCCATGGCTCACGGGCCCAGCCGCTCTGCGGCATGTGGGATCTTCCCGGACCAGGGCACGAACCCGCATCTCCTGCATCGGCAGGCGGACCCTCAACCACTGCGCCACCAGGGAAGCCCCTCAAATTTCTTATTCTTAAATTTTCTGAAGCGTATTTGTTACTTTAATAGTGGAAAAAAATGTAAGTAAAAGATATACATTTTACAATTCTCTCAAAGCTGAACAGCAAGTCACTAATGCTACCAAATAGTAAATGTTTCAATTCTTTCAAATCACTGTAAAAATAAATACTAACCTTCCAGCTAGCAGTGCAATGCCAATCCCCACTTTCACTTTTATCCCAGACCTGTAAGAAAAAAGATATTTTATACCAAGAATTCCTACAAATTAATATGAAAAACATTAACATTAGTCAGTACAAGGGCAAAGGAGGGGAACATAAATTCACAAAAGAATACAACCAGTAAGTAAACATTCACTCATTCAACAAAATATTTATTGAGAAACTTGGATACATCAGGCACTGTGCTAAGCACTGGGGTCAAGGAACGTTTGCTCTACTAGTTAATGAAGACAATATCAGTTACAGTCAAGTCTGGTTACTTATAGCCATTATGTCCTAGTTATGTCCTAGAATGTCACTGTAAGCAGTGAATTGGCGAATACCAAACCACTCCTCCTGGAGAAAATATTGATAGGTGAGATTCACAGGAGCCTCTTCTGGTCACAATATATTTGTCAACCAATCGATACATAACCTTGTTTTATGTATGTATGTTTTAAAACACCTTATTTAGTATACACTATTGACTCAATAACACTGAACTCACTGCCAAGAGCAGCATAACTCACGCCTGAATGAAGCTTCCCTAACACACACCTTCTCCATAGGGCACATCACAGGCTGCTGCTTCTTTTTTTTGTGGTACGCGGGTCTCTCACTGTTGTGGCCTCTCCCGTTGCGGAGCACTGGCTCTGAATGCACAGGCTCAGTGGCCATGGCTCACGGGCCCAGCCGCTCCGCGGCAGCATGTGGGATCTTCCCGGACTGGGGCACGAACCCGTATCCCCTGCATCGGCAGGCGGGTTCTCAACCACTGCGCCACCAGGGAAGCCCTCAGCCTTCTTGCTTGTGGGAACTCTATGCAGCACTACACTTGGGGACCACTTCAGACAGTGGAAATCATCAAAAAAAGAACAAAAATGTGACACTAAATAGACAGTGAGAAGCATGCTTGTTTACATTATTAAAGCCTGAATCATAAGGCAGAGTGTCACCTGTCCGACCTCAACTGGGAACGCACATCCGACAACTCTAATTTTTTTGCCACCCAACTCATGTCAACAAACAACCATGAGCATTGATTTGGGGGTTACAAATAAATTTTAAAGAATAAGCAAATTCACAAATACAAAATTTGCAAATAATGAGGGTCAACTGTATATATAACACAACCAAAACACTGAACATTACTACCAACAAAAAATACAGATTACAATAACATGACATTTTAACCTGTGTTAAAAAAAAATGTAATGACCAGGCTTCCCTGGTGGCGCAGCGGTTGAGAGTCTGCCTGTCGATGTAGGGGACACGGGTTCGTGCCCGGGTCCGGGAGGATCCCACATGCCGCGGAGTGGCTGGGCCCCTGGGCCATGGCTGCTGAGCCTGCGCATCCGGAGCCTATGCTCCGCAACGGGAGAGGCCGCAACAGTGAGAGGCCAGCGTACCAAAAAAAAAAAAAAAAAAAAAAGTAATGATAAACAGTACGGTGGCTCCTCAAAAAACTTCAAATAAAAATATAATTGTCATGTGATCCAGCAATTCCACTTCTGGGTCTGCACCCCAAAGAGTTGAAAGCAGGGCCTCAAGGAGATATTTGTTCACCCACATTTATACCAGCATTATTCCCAACTAAAATGTAGAAGAAACCCAACTTCACTGACAGATGAGTGATAGGTAAAATGCGGTATATGCAATATATATTATTTTTAGCCTTTAAAAAAAAATTTTAAGTTTAAGCATTCCCTTTTTCAAGAAGGAAATTATGACATATGCTACATGCATGAACTTCAAAACATCATCCTAAGTGAAATCGGCCAGTCACAAAAAAACACAAATCCTGTAAGATCCCAGTTATATGAGGCCGCTAGAATCGCCAAATTCAGAGACAGAAAGTACAAGGGTGGCTGCCAGGGGCGGGGGCCGGAGGGATCGGCTAGTTATGCTTAACGGGGACAGTGCAAAATGAGAAGGTTCTGGAGATGGATGCAAAGATATGAAGATACTTAATACCACTGAGCTGTACGCTTAAAAACGGTTAAGGTGGTAAATTTTGTTATGTGTACCTTACCACAATAAAAAATAATTAAAGAAAAAAAACTGCAATGATAATGCCCGACACGGACAACTATCACACTGATACTCTTCACCGGCAGCTGTAACATAGTACAACCTGCAAAAAAGTAATTTGCCAATTATTCTCAAAAGCTTTTAAAATATTCACTAATTTCTCTACTGGAATGAGCCTAAGGAAATCATCCAGAAAACATAAAAAGCTGGATTAACGAAGACTTTCACTGCAACACCACGACAAACAAAAGCTCCGTACTGGACGACCCACTAGGTCCTAGTGACTTGGAGGCTGAGCTCTACTCGGATAAGGAAACCCACTCGGTTAACGGACGCTAATTATTGCGACACTCCCACGGCTGGGCGGGCGGAGGGGCGGGTGAGAAAACCTGGGCCTCGCAACACTTGCAGCCCGGGAAGTGGATTCCGACCCGCACGCAAGGATGTCGCGTACGGAGCAGACCGGCCGCGCGGCACACTCCCCCGCCCGGCACTTCTGTGAGGAGCGGGCGGACGGCGGGAAAGGGTCCCCGGGCCCCGCTCCGGATGGAGGGGCCGAGGTGCGCGGGGGCCGGCTCACCCCACCCACTGTGCCGGCGCCCCCGCAACCCGGGTCCCAGTTTGACCAACGAGGAGCGGGGCCACAGCGCCTGGGCCCGGCGGCCCTGCAGAGTGGGCCGGACCCGCGCGCCCAGCCTCCCCCGCGGCAGGAGCGCGCACGCAGCCGTGACGCACGCATGCCCCCACAGCTGCGCGGAGGCGCCCCAGGCGACGTTGACTCCACAATAGTGAGGAGGAGGGCGCCCGCCAGTCGGCCTGGGCTCCGCACCTCGTGCCCGCAGCGCACTTCAAGTCGGGAGGAGTCCACTCTCCACGCGCCCCTCCGCTTGGACAGCGGGCCGCGCACGCTCCCGCCCCCTTCCGGGCTCGGCCCCGCGCGCACCTTGACGCTCTGGTCACTGGAGCAGGTGGCCATCCGCCGTCCGTGGAAGTCGAAGGACACATCGTGGATGAGATCTTTGTGGTCCGCCGCGATGCTGCGCGCCACGAACATGGCTGCGCCAGCCCCTCCCTCCTCCAACAGGACGGCGCGGCGGCGCGCAGACCGCAGCCCACCCGGACCCGGCTCCGGGGCGCGCACGGCTGTGCTTCCCGCGGGCCGCTCGCGCGCCCGGGGCTGCGCTGCGCCCCGCCCCCCGTCCCGTCATACCCTGCGGGACCCCGCCCCCTCCCCGTCATACCCCGCGCAGCCGTGGCTACTGGACTTCTTGGGCTGCCAGCCAGTCTCTTGGATGCGGCGTTGCCTGTGCCCTGAGGAGAGTTAGGGAACTCTCTGTCGAAGTGTGGAAATTGGGGAGAATGCGAAGGTTAAGACTGTCGTCTGCGGGCCTCGGCCCTGAGTCAGTCTCTTCAGTGTTTGGGCGTGTGTCCCCGGGAGACAGGCCGACGTAGCGGGTGGACCCGGCCGTTTCCCGCCCCCCACACCAACCCCGGGAGGTGCGGAAATGGCTTCGCCTTGCTGGAAGTTCCTTCACTTGCCTTCTCCCCCGCGCCCCCCACTAAAAATGGTAAGATTTTATTGGTACTTTTAGAGGCAAACCCCCAAACCCGTGAGCTGCAGGTATGATAACTAAGAACTACTGTAACTGCTCTGAGGTCAAAGACACTCATTTCCAGAGAAAGAACTCACCATCTGTGAAGGTTTGATAGATTTATAAAAGCTCCAAACCTTAAATTTTGTGTAAGTGAAGTTTAGAGACAGTAAACACAGCGGTTGTTGCCAGAGATTATCCGGGTGAGAGGTTGAATAGGAGGGATTTTTTTTTAAAGAGACTTAATTTTTTTAGAGCAATTTTAAGTTCATAGCAAAAGTTGATCAGAAAATACATAGAGGTCTCATAGGCAACTACCTTCCCCACTCTCAGTATTAGCAGCGCAGTCGTACATTTGTTACATAGCATATTACTATCATCCAAAGTCCATAGTTTACCTTGGGGTTTGCTCTCAGTGTTGTACATTCCGTGGGTTTTGACAAATGCATAGGGACATGTATTCACCGTGATAGGGTTGTACAGAATGGGTTCACTGCTCTAAAAATCCTATGTGCTCCACCTAGTCATCCTCCCCTACCCCCATCACTCAACCTTGGGCAACCACTGATCTTTTCACTGTCTCCATAATTGTGCCTTTTCCAGCATGTCCTATAGTTGGAATCGTACAGTATGTAACCTTTTCAGATTGGTGACTTTCACTTAGTAATAATATGCGTTTAAAATACTTCCATATCTTTTCATGGCTTGATAGCTCATTTCTTTTTCACACTGATTAGTGTTCCATTGTCTGGATGTATCAAAGTGTATCCATTCAACCCCTGAAGGACCCATTGGTTGCTTCCAAGTTTTGGCAGTTAAGAATAAAGCTGATACAAACATCCATATGCAGGTTTTTGTGTGGAGATAAATTTTCAGCTCCTTTGGGTAAATACCAAGGACCATGATAGCTTCCTCATATGGCAAGTATATGTTCAGTTTTGTAAAAAACCTCCAAACTGTCTTCCATAATGACTGAATCATTTTACATTACCACCGGCAATGAATGAGGGTTCCTCACCAGCATTTGGTGTTATCAGTGTTCCAGATTTTGGCCACTCCAAGAGACATGTAGTGGTATCTCATAGTTGTTTGTTTTAATTTTCATCTCCCTCATGTCATGATACAGAACTTTTTTTTTTTTTTTTTTTCAGTACGCGGGCCTCTCACTGTTGTGACCTCTCCCGTTGCGGAGCACAGGCTCTGGACGCGCAGGCTCAGCGGCCATGGCTCAGGGGCCTAGCCGCTCCGCGGCATGTGGGATCTTCCCGGACCAGGACACGAACCCGTGTCCCCTGCATTGGCAGGCGGATTCTTAACCACTGTGCCACCAGGGAAGTCCTCTTTCACTCTTTTTAACGTATGCATTCCCGAATACGGACAAATTGTGGTTTATTAACCATTCTCCTGCTAATGTACTAACCTGTAAAGATCACCATAGGCATGCTTTATTTCTTTATTCATATAGGTTTTATTATATGTGCTTTTTTATAGTTCTAAAGGTTTTCTTTACACAATTTTACATGTATTAGGTTTATTAAAACTTTTAATAGTTTTTATACTATTGTGAAGGGCTGTTTTTCTATATTGTTTGTAAGAAAGCTATGTTTGTATCTTTATTTTGTGTCTGTTCCCTTAATGGACTCAATTCATTTAGCTTCTACGTTGACTCTCTTGGGTTAAAAATCATACCAGCTGCTAATAATGAGTTACAGATATTTTCTATCAGTCAGCATTCGATCACAAAAACAGTATCCACTGCAAGTATTTGAAACAGGGAATTTAACACAGGAAATTATGATTAATTATAATTATTATAAATATGTTGGAAGCAAAAATTAAGAGCAAAAAGGGAACATGTGAGGTTACCCAGAGATTAATAACTGCAGGAAACAGTCCCCCTACCAGGGCAGGAAGAGTGAAAGGGAAAATAGGGCCTGCCATTACTGACCCTCAGGCTGCTGGTGCTGGAATGTTCACCACCACTGGCAGGAAGCTGGGAGCCAGCACCCCGGATGACCCTGCCAGTGTCCAGCAGTAGCCACAGCCAAAGGAGCAAGGGATACAAGCTCTGCACAGCCAAGGTTCCTGGAGCCCCTGCTGCAACAGCAGCATCCAAGCTTATGGCATCCTACAAGTGGTTGCATTACAGCACAGATTGAAACCCAGCCTCACAGGCAACCTCTGCTATTAAAGGGCGTGGATTGGGAAAACAAACAGTTGGAATGGGGACATAGCAGCAGGTCCTGATGAAGCTGGGGACGCTGAGGCCTAAATTCTGTGAGTGCCAGTAGAAGCAACCCTTCCACTCCATCTGAGGACAGTGATCCTGCTTTGCCTGAGGAGCCTGTGATAACCTCTTCTGTGGCAGTTGCCTTGAAAGACACTGCTGCTCATCCTCAAGACTGGCCACGGGCCTCTTTACTTCCAGACCCATAGCAAAACATGTCCCATTAAGCCCAAAGGGTGAGGCACAAAGTTTGACTCATGAGGAGGTGTACTGTGCACCAAAAGAAGCGTTACTTTTCTAACTTATGCAGACATAATTCTGGGGAATATCTGTGGGAATGGATATTAAGAGTGTGGGATAGGGGACTTCCCTGGTGGTCCAGTAGTTAAGACTCCACGCTCTGAATGTAGGGGCCCAGGGTTCGATCCCTGGTCAGGGAACTAGATCCCACATGCTGCAACTAAGACACGCCATAGCCAAATAAAGAGTGTGGGATAGTGGTGGAAAGTAAATGAAGTAGGATCAGGCTGAATTTACGGATGTGAACCCACTAAGCAGAGATTCTGGATATAGTGTTGTAACTCAAGGGGTTAGAAAAGGCTCATCTGGGGGGCTGAGACACTGACCAAAAGGTAACCCACGCTAAATGAAGACATGCCAGACCTGCCTTGGTCTATCGTAAAGTAAGGGACCCAAAAGGCCTAGGAAGTTTGGAGTGTGAGAGTGGATTTATCATGTGGGACTTGCTCACCCACTCCAGGAGGGCCCAGAGGACACACCTTGCACCATGACTGTGAGAAATACATTTGTGAGGGAGCCCCAGCATCCTTGAAGAACTCCTGTGGTCACTTCTTCCTGTAGGCACAAAATTACAGTGGGAACTGCCACCAAACTGGGATCCTTAAATGGGAATAATTGGATCCGAGGACAGCAGGATAATTGCCAAAGACAAGGTGGGGCCAGGTACCATAATGGACAGCAGATTCAAAGCAGTAATTAGCATAGTCTTATTGGCAGAGACCTATGGCACTGACTAGTTGATCATGGTGTCCCTAGAAAAAAAGAGATGGGCAGTCTACTGAATTCTTACATGTTCTGTGTCACAGGAAGAGTTCTAGGTCAAGTGCACAAACTTGTGTCGTAAAAAGAGTCACGGCCTTAGAGTCAATGTCAGACTTGACCCAGTTTACAGACCCAAAAACACTTGATTAAAGGGGAGGCCAGATCCCCTTGAGGAAAGACCCTGCTGTGCTGGCCAAAACAGACACTGAGTCTTCCTCCCAGCCTTCCCTCAGGATCTGGGGCCTTTTACCACAGTGATTATGGTCTAAGGAAAAGGAAATAAGTAGACTTTTCAAGAATTACTGAACACTAGCTCCGAACTGACCCTTATTCAAGGTGACCCAAAACATCACTGTGGTCCACCAGTCAGAGTAGGCCTTGTGGAGGTCAGCTGACCAGAGGAGTTTTAGCTCAGATGTCTCTCACAGTGGGTCCCTAAGCCAATGCTGTGGTTATTTCCCCAGTTCTGGGATGTGGTTGGTGTAGGCAGCTGGCAGAATCCTCACGTTGGTTCCCTGACCTGTGGAAGGAGGGCTATTTTTTGGGAAAGGCCAAGTGGAAGCCACTAGAACTGCCTCTACTGAGGAAAGTAGTGAACCAAAAGCAATACCGCAGAGATTAGTGCTACCAACAAACGATTGAAGGATGCAGGAATGGTGATTCCCTTCACATCCCAATTCAGCTCACTTACTTGGCCTGTGCAGAAAACAGGTGAATCCTGGAGAATGATGGTGGGTTATTGTATATTTATCCAGACAGTTGCTGCAATTGCAGTTGCTGTTACAGATGCAGTTTCATTGCTCAAGCAAATGAACACATCCCATGGGAGCTGGTTTGCAGCTGTTGGTCTGACAAATGCTTTTTCCTCAATACTTGCTAATTACCATTTCCACCAGAAACAGTTTGCTTTCAGCAGGCGTGGCCAGCAATGCACTTTCACAGTTGTCTTGGTCTGCTTGGGCTGCCACAATAAAATACTGCAGACTGGCTGGCTTAAACAACAGAAGTGTATTCTCTCACAGTCCTAAAGGTTGGAAGTCCTGGATTGAGGTGTCGGCAGATTTCATTTCAGGTGGGAGCGCTCTTCCTGGCTGGCAGACATCCACCTTCTCACTGTGTCCCCACACAGCCTCTCCTCTGTGTGCAGGAGAGAGATCTCTGATGTCTCTCCTCTTTTTACAAGGACACGAGTCTTACCAGATTAGGTCCCACCCTTTGACCTTATTTAACCTCCCTCCCTCCCTAGAGGCCCTATCTCCAAATACAGTCATGCAGGGTCCCAAAACTCATCTCTTGAAGCCCTAACGCCCACTGTGGTGGTGTCTCCAATTGCGGTTGCTGTACCAGATGTGGCTTCATTGCTTGAGCAACTTACACATCCCCTGGCACCTAGTATGCAGCTATTGACCTGACAAATGCCTTTTTCACCGTACCTGTCAATAAAGACCACTAGAAGCAGTTTGTTTTCATCTGGCAAGGCCAGCACTGTACCTTCACTGACCTACCTCAGGGGTGTATCAGCTCTCCAGCGCTGTGTCATAATTTAGTTCACAGGGGTCTTGATTGCCTTACTCTTCCACAAGATACCACACTCGCCCATTATTCCTGACATTATGCTGATTGGATCTAGTGAGCGAGAAGTAACAACTATGCCAAACTTACTGGCAAGACATTTGTGTGTCAGAGGGTGGGAAATAAATCTGACAAAAATTCAGGGGCCGTCTGCCTCAGTGGAATTTCTAGGGGTCCAGTGGTGTGGGGCATGTCAAGATAGCCCTTCCAAGGCCCCTCCTGCAACCAAAAAAGAGGCACAATGCCTGGTGGCCTCTTTGGACTTTGAAGGCAACATATTCCTCACTTGAGTGCTACTCCAGCCCGTTTACCAAGTGACGCAGAAAACTGCTAGTTTTGAATGGAGTCGTTGCCCCCCGACACACACTATCTTCTGTTTCAGTCCCTGCCTGTGGCCTCATGGGGTGTTGCCCACAGTCAGTTGACTGAGGAAGAGAAGACTCAGGCCAGATAGACAGACGGTTCTGCCTGGCCTGCGGGCACCAGCTGCAGCACTGCCGCCCGTCTCTGGGGCACCCCCGAAGGACAGCGGTGAGCAGAAGCCCTCCTGGTGGGCAGAACTTCCAGCAGTGCACCTGATTGTTCCTTGAAAGAGAAATGGTCCGAGGTACAACTGTACACCGATCCCTGGGCTGTGACTTGATGGTCAGGGACTTGGAAGGAATGTGACTGGAAAGTTGGTGACAAGGAAATTTGGGGAGAGGTACGTGGATAGACCTCCCTGAATGGGCAAAAAACATGAAGATATGTGTGTCCCATGTGAATGCTCACCAAAGAGTGACCTCAGCAGAGGAGGATTTTAATATTCAAGTGGATAGGATGACCCGTTGTATGGACACCACCCAGCCATCCCTGTCATCACCCAGTGGGCTCATGAACGTGGCTACAGGGGCAGGGGTGGGGGTTACACATGGATTTCCACTCTCCCAAGGCTAACCTGGCTACGGCCGCCACTGAGTGCCCAGTCTGAAGCAGCAGACATCAGCACTGAGTCCCCAGTATGGCATCATTCCCCAGGGTGACCAGCCAGCTACCTGGTGGCAGGTTGATTACATTGGACCATTTCCATCATGGAAGGGGCAGTATTCTGTCCTTCCTGGAAGACACATTGACTCTGGGTATGGACTTACCTTCCCTCATGCAGTGCTTCTTCCAAAACTCCCATCCATGGACTTACAGATTGCCATCATGGGGTCCACACAGCATTGCTTCTGATCTAGGAACTCTCATCACAGCAAATGAAGTATGGCAGTGGGCCCCTGCCCATGGAATTCACTGGTCTTCCACTGTTCCCCGCCGTCCTGAAGCAGCAGTCGTGATAGAATGGTGGAATGGCCTTTTGAAAGACTCTGTTACAGTGACAGCTAGGTGGCAGTCCCTTGCAGGGCTGGGGGCAGGGTTCTCCAATATATGGTGCTGTTTTTCTCAAAGTCAGGAACCAAGGGGTAGAAATGGGAGGGCCACCACTCACCATTGCCCCTAGTGACCCACAGCGACATTTTTGCTTCCTGTTCCTGCTCTGCCTCTGCACTGCTGGCCTGAAGGTCCTAATTCCATCAGGAGACACAACAATGAGTCCATTGAATTGGAAGTTAAGACTGCTTCTCGTCCACTTCAGGTTCCTCATTCCTGTGAATCAGCAGGCAAAGAAGGAGTTACCGTGCTGTCTGGGGTGACTGGCCCTGATTCCCAAGGGGAGATTGGGCTGTTCCTCCTCAGTGGAGCTAAGGAAGAGTATGTCTGGAATACAGGAGAGCCCTTAAGATGTCTCTTAGAATTACCATGTCCTGTGATTAAAATCAGGGGAGAACCACAACCCAATCCAGGCAGGACTACTAATGGCAGGAATGAAGGTTTATGTCACACCATTAAAGGAAAGAACCATGACCGGCTGAGGTGCTCACTAAAGGCAAAGGGAATACAGTATGGGTAGTGGGAGAAGGTGTGTTACAACCACCAGTGATCAGTTGCAGAAATGAGGATGTGGTGGTTACATGTAGTGGTTACATGAATATTTCTTCCTTATTTGGTTACAAATAAAGATAGATATATATAGATATATCTATCTGGTAAATAGCTTTGTCTTCTTCCCCTCTTATTCCCTTATTATATGACATAAGAGTACAGTATTAATTTACATCATAGAATTATGGGACATCAAGAGGAGTAAACATCACTCCAGGACTTTGCATCCTTTCCTGGGGAAAGAGTCAGTGCATTTTTCGGTTGTTCCCGGGATGTTCGTTGTATCATGCGAGGCAGATGCTAGAGAACGCAGATGGGCCTCATCCATACCGTTGAAAGCCTTAAGAGCAAAGACGGAGGTTTCCCAGGGAAGAAGGAATTCTGCCTCAAGACTGTAGCACAGAAATCCTGCCTGAGTCTCCAGCCTGACAGCCAGTCCTATAGATCTCAGACTTGCCAGCTCCCACAGTCACGTGAGCTGATTCCTTTAAATAAGTCCCTTTAAATATAAATTATATATAAATATATATTGGTGTTCTCCATGCCTACATATAGGGACTTATTTTATATAAATTATTATATATTATTTTATATAAAAGGGATTTAAATAATATATATTCTATAGGTTCTATTTCTCTGCAAAACTCTAATACAGTTAGTTCCACCTGGTTTTGTAGTTGTGTAATTGTACAATATGTACTTTTTTCATCTAGCTTCTTTCTCTCTGCATTACGTTGGTGAGCTTCACCGCTGCTCTGCATGGTCCCCCACTGCATTGGGTGGGCTGCAGGGTACACCACCTGTCGGTCTGCAGCGCCTCCTGAGACAGTGACCTGTAGGTGGCACTAAAACACCTCACGCAGAACTTTGAAATGCATGGCAGCTGTGCAGATTCCTAGCTGTTGGCAACGTCTGAAATGTTCCATGGTTTATAATAGAGCAGACAGCATATAACCAAATTGGAAATGAAATCTTTCCGTTTCTAAATTCAGTGCTCGTTGACTCAATACACTTGAAGAGCTCAGGACTCAGAGGCTGGGGCACAGCTGCCCTGAGTCCAGCCCCAGGGAGGGGGCCACGACTGGGAAGGGTCCTGCAGGCTCTTGGGTTCAGTGGCCCTGGGTCTCCTGCTGGGAGGAACCTGTTATCACCCACAACAATAACAGCAGCGAGAGCATGTGCATCCTCCTGCACCACCTCCTGGAGCCCCGACACCACCCGGCCAGGGGTCACAGGAGCACGGGGAGTCCCGATTCAGAAGAATCTCTGAGCCCGGGGACCCTGGATATCTGATGACGACCAGGGAGTCTGCTTATTCTCTACCTTCCAAGGGTGTGGGCACACTGCCTTTTCTCTGAAGAAAGGCCACTCGCTGTACAAATGTTCTCAAAAAAGTAAAGCAAAACAAAGGGAAGCCAGTGCCTTGCTTGCAAGACACACAGAAAAGTAAGACCCATGGAAAATCAGCTCCAACAGGAGGGGCGTGGGGGCGAGAGATGGCATCTCCCGTGGGAAGCTGGGGGAAGGAGAAAGAGGGGCACCTCTGGACTCACAGGTGGCTTCCGAGCACGACATCCTCGGTCCTTGGGGCCAAAGGCTGCCCTCTGGGGAGAGAGGCTGGCTGGGTGTAGCCTTCTATGTGTCCCCTCCTGAGCATCTGAGAGGTGGCCTCCTTTCTCCATCTCTCTGCAGCAACTTAGGGAGAAAGTGGTCCTGCAGGCGGGTGTCCTCTGCTTCTTTAGCCCCTGACCCTGGGAAAGGGGAGCCCAGCTAATCCAGGGGCAGAGAGCCCAGGGTGAGCTTTCCTTTCGGTTGCGGCAGAAGGAGAGCAGAGCAACAGCCGTGCCGGGCAGGGCAGAGGGAGATGAGCCTGGAGGGCCCAGCTAAGGCACGGTGAGAACAGAGCCTGTTTCCAGAACACCGGCCAGGTTTCAGAGGGAAACCCTTGCCATTTGAGCCTCCCTCCTGGTGTAGAAGCAACAGCATTTGGGGTTGGGATGAAGGACTCAGCCTCCTTCCTGCACAGGGTTCAGAGGGCAGCTTTGGACTGAAATGCCAAGAAGGCTCTGTGCTTCAGAACCAGGGTGCCTGCATTGCTGGGTGTAAGGAAAGCACACCCCCAGGAGCTGTTCTTCACACTCTAATTTGTATTACATATTAAAAGGACGCAGTAGGAGTAAAATTATAGGATAATGGACTTTTACTGGTGGAAAGGACCTCAGAGAGGGCCCAGACCAGTAGTTTCCTAACTGGTGTCCATGGCTGGGCTCCAGGGGCCAAGCCCTCTGCCAGCCGACACATCTGACCCTTAGGATGTTTGTCATTTGACGGGTATCAAGCAGAACAGACAGGTCTGGGGAGTTTGGGTGAAAGGAGGTTGGTGTGGCTGGGTGTGGCCGGGTGGGAGGTGGAGGGGTGACTGGAGGACGGAGCCAGTGTGGACAGGACCCGGCGACCTTGGAGTCCTCAACTGGGGTGTGAAGGAAGGATACTCTGTGATGTTCCTTGTCAGGAATTTAGGCAACAAAATGAGAGAGGGAGAGGGTGAGAGTGAGGAGGAAAGAGAGCAGGAGGGGGCACCTCACAACGGGTCCTGGCACACACTACTCTTAAGAAGCAGCTGGTCTCCACTCAGTCCTCAGTCCGAGGGAGAGGCAGGGACTGAGCTTCTTCTGTGTCCCCCATCTCTCTCTAACTGCCCCCCCCCATAGCTTCTCTCTCCTTGGGACACAGGGCAGCTCCTGTCTTCCAGATCTCATATCATGGGGCTTCTTGTCCTGGGACCTGAGAAAGAAAATGGAGTTTTCTGTTCATGCAATCACTACCCAGCTGGTTATTTGGGACACTGATGCGCAGTGCTGAGGAGCCTAGGGAAATGGGGAAGTCTTTTGCAGGTCACTTTTCAGAATTGTTGGAGATGGCTATGGAAAATTCCCGAGCCTTTTGCATTCCAAGATTCCAGGCGAGGGGTCAGGTCTCCCTCCGATATCTGAACAACTGCATTTTGAGCAGCCGGTTAAAGGCCCCTCAGGTCTGTGTCCTAATCCCCAGGGCCTGTGAAGAGGTTGCCTTACATGGTAAAGGAACTGGGCAGATGTGATTAAGGGTCTTGAGATGGGGAGATTACCCTGGATTATCCAGGAGGGCCTGATGAAATCAATATAGTCCTTCTAAAGGGGGTGCAGGAGGGTCAACGTCAAAGGAAAAGGTGATGTGATGAGAGGAAGAGTCTAGTGTGAAGTGACTGCGAGCCAGGGAATGTGGGCGCCTCTGGAAGCAGATGCTCTCCTGGACCCTCCAAAAGGAACAAGCCCTTGGTTTTAGCCCCTTAAGACTCATTTTGAACTGCTGGCCTCCAGAACTGTAAGAGGATAAGTTTGGGTTGTTTTAAGCTACAAAATTTGCGGTATACAGCAGCCGTAGGAAACACACACAGAGCAAGCACTGGGTTCTATAGAAGGGAATTACACAAGCCTTTCCCTCCCCTCAAGGACAGACTCTGGCCTGGTGCAGATGCCCCCACCTTTGCTTTATGCTGGAATCACATGGGGAACTTTTGAAGCCCCAGATTAACTGAGCCACAATCTCTGGCAGTACCAGCACCCAGGCAGCAGCAGCATTACTTTTTTCTTTAAATAGAGAAATAGTCCTCATGACAACAAAATGTCCATATCTTAAGTGTTCAGCTCAAAGCATTTTCACAGTTGTACACACCCATGTGTCCACCACCCAAGACAAGATACAGTAAATTCCCATCACAACAGAAAGTGAGATCACCCCTCTGCAGTGAATTCTGAGCACCCCCCACGCCAAGGCAACCACTTTCTGACATCACCATAGTGAGTTTTGCCTGTTCTTGGACTTCATATAAGTGGAATCACACTGTGTATTTTTTGGTGGTGTGGCTTCTTTTTTTCCAAACAATGTTTTTGAGATTCATCTACGTGGTTGTACATTCCTTTTTATTGCTAAATAGCATTTGATTATATGAATATTTGCAATTTATCCATTTTGATGTTGATGTTGATGGATTTTTGGGTTGTTTACGGTTTGGGGTTATTATGAACAATTACATAGTGATTTTAAAGGATGGTCACAAAATGGTCCTCACATCCCCTCCTGCTGGAGCTGCTTCGACTAATAAAGACAGTGGAAGTGAGATTGTTCTAGACTGAGTTGTGTTTCCAAATTCATATGTTGAAGCCCTAACCTCCCCCCCTCCATGTGACTGTGTTTGGAGACAGGGCC
The DNA here is from genome assembly GCF_026419965.1 of Kogia breviceps. Classification (NCBI taxonomy): domain Eukaryota; kingdom Metazoa; phylum Chordata; class Mammalia; order Artiodactyla; family Physeteridae; genus Kogia; species Kogia breviceps. Next base: position 62,482,369 of record NC_081324.1, on the reverse strand, counting down.
TATAGGGAGTAATTAAGGTTAAATGAGGTCATGAAGAAGGACCCTGATCTGATAGGTCTGGTGTTCTTATAAAATGAGGAAGAGAGACCAGAGTTCTCTCTCTGTGTGTACAGAAGAAAGGCCTCGTGAGGACATGGTGAGAAGGTGGCCGTCTGCAAGCCAGGAAGAGAGCCCTCACCGAACACCAGTCTTTGATCTTGGACTTTCCAGCCTTCAGAACTGTGAGAAAATAAATGTCTGTTGTTTAAGCCATCCAGCCTGCAGTATTTTGTTCTGGCGGACTGAGCAGACTATCACAGACGTTACGTTACTTCTGAGGGTATAAATGAGAGGCCACACAGCTTTGCAAAGCTGGGACGTTTCTCGGGGAACACTTGCCTCTGAGCCCAGGCTGCCATGGAAGCAGCCTGGCTATGCTGGGCCCACCCTACCCGAAAGGCTACCGTGGACAATGGCTGAGCCCAGACTTCAGCCAGCCCTGCCCCAGGGCCAGGAGAGAGTGAGGAGCCACGTGGGTGGCTCTGCCAGGCCTGGCTGTGGGTGGGCCGTGGTTGGGGAGCTGTGTCCCTCTCAACTCCTGACCATGGAATTCATGAGCAGGAGCAATGGTGGTTATATGCTGCTGGCTTTGGGGGTGGTTTTTCAGTCACACTGGATTACTGGAACAAGGCTGCTTTGAGCATTCTTGGAAAAGTCTCTTTTAGGAACCTAGTCATTCATTTCTCTCCATTACGTATGTCGGGGTGGAATTGCTACATTGAAGATTAGATGGGTTTGTGACTTTATATGAATCTGCTAACATTGTCCAATGTGACTGGGCTACTTACACACCCAACAGTGATGCACCAGGTTGCTCCACATCCTTGCTCAACGATTTGGTGCTGTCACTCTGCTGTTAGCCCCTACCCCGCCCCAGTGGGTGTGAAAGGACACTCACTGTCCTTTGGTTTTCAGTCCTTTTGTTGCTGATGATGTTGAGCCCCTTTTCATGTGCTTATTGGCTATTCAAGAGTCTACTTTTGTGAAGCGTCTGTTCAAGTCTTTTGCCTATTTTTAAACACTGGATTGTTTGTCTTTTTGTTCTTCATTTGTGAGAAGTCCTTATATATTCTGGATGCAAGGCTTTTTTCAGACAAATGACCTGGGGATATTTACACCCCTCCCCCCCAGGTCTATGTGACATTATTACTTTTTAATCTCCCTACGATGCCCAGGTGATGCCAAGGTTGAGGCCACTCACCTGGTGCTTGTTTCCTTTGTTTTCTGGAGGACGAGATCAGGGTCCATGGGGCAGGGCTTGGAGTCAGAAGGCCTGGTGTTGACGTGGCTTCGACCCCAGCCTGCCTCGTGAACTTTGGCGAATCCTGTTAAATGATAAAATGAGGCACATTAAACATTTCAAGAGTTTATTTGAGTGCATGAGTTGGAATGTGGTTAGGCACCCTCCACAGGGGGAGCGAGGTCAGGTTTTTATAAAGATGTAGAAACAAAGCCAGGGAATTATTTGCTTGGCTGCAGCTTACGCAGGGGCTCTATTTGGGAGAGTTGAGCTGTCTATGGTTGTCCTGTCGCTTCGTCCTCTGGGATTCGATGCCCTGACTCTGGCTTTGGTGTGGGTTTGCTCATGCGGGCTGCCAAGGCATCGCAGCCATCCAGTCTGTCAGCCTCTGTGTTTAATTACTTTACCAGTCAATTAATAGCTCTGTACCTCCTCTTCTCACCCCTATAATGGAGTTAATAATAGCACTAGGAAGAGTGTGGCAATAAATAAAGGCAATCAAATGCAGAACCCTTGGTGCTAACTGGCTCTTGGGACAGTGTCAGGGCTTCAGATCAGAATTTCTCATATTTATGCAGAATCTTCTATCTTAGGCAAAATTTCCAGGTCACCAATATTCACCCTGCGTGAAAGCCTGGTGTGGGAGGAGGGGACAGTTATAACGCTTTAGATACATAAGGAAATCCTTGAAAATAGCGTCTCCACTGCGTATTTAGTTTCCAAACACCTGTGCATCAGATTCTCCAATTGACCGTGGACGGGAAAGGAGGCAGCAGTGGCTGACAGTCACACAGAGTCTGGCTTTGCAGGTTTTTTCTAAATGCAAAATTCCAAGACTGAAGGTTGCACTGTGCATGTCAATGATTCATAGCACTGAACCAGGTCACTCTCACGACCAAGGCTCGTGTCTGCCCCGCACTGCGTGAGCCTTGACACACAGACGAAGCAGCTTTAGTCAGCGTGCACACTTTAGAGAATGCTCTTTTGTTTTTATGTTAGGTTAACTGACTGCAATACTCTTGTGGAAGGGATGGAAAGGACTGGCATGCTGTCTGCGGCTGCACACAAGGAGCTGGACTCAGGGGTCACGCAGCTGGTAAAACTCAGACCTGGCACCAGAGCTCGGGTTTTCCAGTTCCAAGCCCAGGGCCTTGCCCCCTTCACGAGGGTTTCCCAAACTCTAAGGTGTGTTGCCTAGAGGTCTGAGAACTGCAGATTCTGGCTTAGGGGGCCTGGTTGGGACCAGGTTCTTTATTTCTGATAAACTCACAGGTGATGGTGACACTGACCCCCGGACCATATTTGAGTGGCAGGCATGACACCACCCTCCATTCAAGGAGTCAGCGTGTCATGGTCCCACGCTGCTGCTGCCCTCTGAGCTGTCTCATGGAGGTTGGCTTCCAGCCAGGACTACCATCCAAGGGGGAAGCCTCACTAATCACCAAACTGTAGTTTTCCCTTAGCTGTGCTCCTCCTTTTCTGGGATGAACTAGGGGAATACAGCAAGAGGACACATCCAGGTGATGAAAAGCTCCTTGTGCCACAAATGTTTCACCCTAAGCTTTGCAAAGAGCTCTGCTGGAGAGGGGACAGGAGAGGACCTTACTCCTTACAGGAGCTCTATCTGGGAGGAAGTGGGAAATGGTAGAGAAGATGTGACTTGTGGCCGGAAGTGGATACAGGTTACCATTCTCGTTCTGGAATCTTCCTGTGAATGTGTGAGGATGTATGTTGGTGTCAAAACAGGCAGGAATTAATAAAAAGATGCAAACAAAATAAAAAGGCATAGTTTTCTCTAAAAGCAAAGGACACAGAGACTTTTCCACACCAAGAAGGTAACACAGAGGAGGAAATAACGTCGCCTCCGCCCCCTGTACCCCTGGCTGGACGTGCGGGTCCCAGGACTCCTGAATCTTCCTGGGACATGCAGCTGCCACTAAAACTTGCTCATGGAAGAGGGCATGTCAGGCACAGGGAGACCGTTTGGACATCCTGAGGGGCCTATGCCCTCTGAATGCTCTTGATGGTCCCTGGAAACCCAGCGCCCTTCCTGCCCGGCCACTGTCCCACTACCTGGCAGGACCCAGGTCAGATCCAAGGAGTCCCTGATGGTCATCCCACCAGCAGGTGCCTGTGTGTGTCCCTGTCCCTTTTTTATTCCCCTTTCTTGGCATTTCACCTTTTTCCTGCCGTTTTCTGTGAGGCTCATCCTGAAACCCAGTCTCCCTAAAACTGAGTTCCTCTGCTGAATTTATGATTCCAATACCTGTTCCCCTCAAGACTGAGGAGTTTCAAAAGGGGGGTTGAAACCGAGAGGACCCTGTGGGGCCTCCCCGTTACAAAAGCCTTTCCAAGTCCTCTGTTTCTTACTTGTGGGAAAAAGGCTTCAGCCTCCTAGACCTTCCCTGAGTTCCAAGGGGCAGATTCATTACTGATTAGGGAAGTGAGAGGAGGCAGAAACAAAGGAGGAGCACTCACAGACATAGAGCAGGATGGGGCAGGGTCCTGGCTCCCCCTCAAGGGATGCATGTAACCATCTGATATAGATCTCTGAGACTTTCTATAGCAACTAAGGCCCCCACCCAGGTGGAGGATGGTCACTTCAAGCCAAGCACAAGCATGTGGACCCTAGACTGGTTGGAACCAGAAGGCTGATGATTGAGATTCCTGGAACATCACTCAGTACCTCCCCATCAACCAATCAGAGGAAGGCCACACACCCTGCAGACCTCCCCCTGGATTTTGCCTATAAAAGCTCTTCCCCGGGGACTTCCCTCTTGGCACAGTGGTTAAGAATCGCCACGGGTTCAAGCCCTGGTCCAGGAAGATCCCACATGCCGCGGAGCAACTAAGCCCGTGCACCACAGCTAGTGAGCCTGTGCTCTAGAGCCTGCAAGCCACAACTACTGAAGCCCGTGAGCCACAACTACTGAAGCCCGCATGCCACAACTACTGAGCCCACATGCCTAGAACCTGTGCTCCGCAACAAGGGAAGCCACTACAATGAGAAGCCCACACACTGCAATGAAGAGTAGGCCCCTCTACAATGAAAAGTAGCCCCCACTTGCCGCAACTAGAGAAAGCCCATGAGTAGCAATGAAGACCCAAAGCAGCCAAAAATAAATAAATAAATAAATTTATTTATTATTTAAAAAAACAAAAACGTCTTCCCCAGAAACCATCAGGGAGTTCAGGCCTTTTGTGCACAAGCTGCCCATTCTCCCTGCTTGGCCCTGCAATAAACCTTTCTCTGTTCCAAGCTCCAGTGTTCAGTGCATCAGGCACACAGACTTGGGTTCGATAACACTCCTACCCTGATTTGGTCCAGATCAGAACACAGCTCCCACATCTCCTTCCCAAGGCCACATCTCCTGAATGTTCTGCCTACTCTTTTGTACCTGGTAACATCAAGGGGCCAGGTGGCTGGAGGGCCAAGAGGAGGGAGGGAGTTCAAGCAGGGCAGACAGTTAGCTGGGAAGCCCCCATTCAGCCTGCAGATGGGCATCTGTCCTGGCCCTTCCACATTTCTCATGCCTCTCTGGACCTGGGGATGCAGAAGTACAAGCAGTTCCCAAGGGGGGCCAGGGAGGGTCAAGCTCAGCACAGGCTTTGCAGGCAGAGCCATATCTTTACCTGGGCTCCTGCTGCCATCAGCCTCTCATTTTCTGTGTCTGTGCCACACATGCGCTCGGAGAGCCAGGACCTGAGCTCATTTAACCCCTCAGTTTGGAGAGAGTAAGGAGTCTGGGCCTCTTTCCCTTTGACCCATCTTTAGAGCAGCAAGGACGTTGCTTATTCTGTCCCCTGAGGCTTTCCTGCATCAAGAAGCTCCTGAATGTGACAAGAATAGCACTGGGCCATCAGAGAATAACTTGCCAGGCAATTATTGTCTTCAGAAAGTGATGTTGCTTCGCAAAATGTTTTAAAATAAACTGTATGTGCACTTCCACTTAGAGAGGAAAAGCTTATCATTTGGTTTCATTTAATAATGATTTACATGATGGTAAGAAAAGCAAGTAAATTCAAATGAAATTATTGATTTTTATGATTATAGATGAGAACTTCAACAAGAGTAAACGACAGTTTTCTGAGTAAATGCTAATTCTTAGAAAGCTGCATGAAAAACACATATTAGCCACTGTATGTGATGAATGGATATGCTGATATTGCTATTTATCCTTGTCCTAGTCCTATTTATCCAAAGTCCTTGTTGAGCGCAGACCTCAGTGAATTAGCAGATAGACATTTCCTCTGCAGATGCTGGAGGACGACGTCATGGTTCTTCTGCATCTATTCCCGTTGGTCAGGGCTGCACCACCTGGTGACGGATGCTTTCCAGGCAACGAATAGAACTTGCTAGTAATAACTCAGTATCCATTGAATAATCTGCAGTAACAATGAAATCCAATTCAAAAACAAACCTCAGTCTACATAAATGTTTGTGAATCATCCATCATCATATTGATTCCGTTTCTCACATCATACCCACAGTGTTTTTTAATGCAGGAGCCTTATTTATACTATGGCTGGAAGACAGGGGTGAGATGGGAAATTTTATACCCACAGAAGTTTACTTCCACGTGAGAGGTTTGGAATAAGGAACTCTCACCTATAAACAATTTTCCCATCTCTGGGAAACAAGAAGCACTGACTGCCAAGGTATTTCATTACTCGCTATACCTAGATCATAGTTTGTCCACCTGGAGTGAATGATTAATACATTGGCAGGCACAAATATATTTGTTCAAATCGTAAACAAATGAAAATCAGCTCCATATATTCTTTCATGCTAAAATTTTAAATCATACTCATATCCATGAACAATTTATGCTGTTTCTGCCTATAAGACTAACAGAAAGTCCTACATCATACTAAAAATATTCCTGGGATTCTCATAAACTAAATAAGCCCCTAGGGTCTTGGACTGTCTACAACCTGGGGTGTAACTTAAGTCCCACCTTCACTTACCTCTGCTCACTCACTTGCTGTAACAGAAGGCCTGGAACAAATTCCAAGTCCAGCCCAACAGCCGCCAGACACCTCTGGTCTTCTCCACATGCTTGTCTCTGCTTCCCACTGACCTCAGGCCGATGCTGCCTCATGGCACTTGGCTTCTGTCTGTCCCTCTGGCCTCCTGCCCAGGCTCTCAGTTGACAAGGAGGCATGGGATGAGTGGACTCACCCTCAGTGCCCATGTGCTATGTGGGTGTTAACTCCCCGTGAGGTGATCTTCTGCCCAGGATGCTGGAGCTGGTGGCTGTTCTGAGGTCCAGTTGTTCAGCCGCTTGCAGGACTGTCCCAGGGATGGTCGCCTGCACTTAGCAGTGCTGACTCCAAGCTGCTGTCTCCAAATCGCTGTCTCCAGCCAGCTCTTCTTCCTTCTGGTTTGGTTCCTCGGCCTTGACCTCTGCTCCCTGCAGCTGCACCCCTGAAAAATGGAGCACTTGACCCTTTGGCCCAGGCTCTGCCTTCTGGGCCTTCCAGGCAAAAATGGATTCCTTTGATTGAGGCTTGGTTTCCCCATTTTCAAAATGAGGTAATACCCCCCCTCAGAGGGTTCTTTGAAGATTCAATACAGATTATTTAGACAACAGCATTTTGTAACGCATCATGTTCCTGCTGTACCTGTTCTCCCCTCAGTACAGTCGGTGGTCTCCCTCCTCCCCATGATGTCCTGAGCCCTGCAGTAGAGAGCTCCTGTCCACTCGCCTCAACCCCTGTGTTTCTGCAGTTTCTTTGTGTCCTGCTCGGCTGACCTACTTGCTGTGTCCGGACTTGTGCGCCTCATCTGTTGCCACCATCGTGCATCTTTGTTCACGTGGGAAATTCATGATCTCCCAGAAGCCGTCCAAATTCCTGTGCTGCATTCCATGTCAAGTGATAGGATCTCATTTTATTAAACCACTTATGGGCTGAAGTGGGATTTGGTATATCAGAAAATGAGCAAACTGATTCAAAAGCTGTACCTTTATAATTATGCTGGAACTGAAATATTGTACTGTTTACTGTAAATGGCATTTGGTATAAAGTTAATTTGGTTTTTTACCGCATTTAGTGTATATCCATCAGGTTTCTTGGTTGCCACCTTAAACATAAGCAACACTTATGGAGAGATATTGGGGCTCACAGAACCGACAGGAGTCTAGACGATCCAACCTGGAAAATAGGCGGGACCTGGAGTTTGAGTTTTGGAGGCAACAGAAATTGTAGCAAAGCTGAGACCATAGGAACGGTTTGGTGCACACAAGGCAGCAGCGTGTTACCAAGAAGATGGCATGTGTCAATTGATCAGTATACGTTTCTTGCTTCCTCAGTGGTCCTCAGGCCAGTGCTCCCTGGGACAGCTCCTGTCCACGTAGGGACTCGGGGCATCAGTCCACTCACCTCCTGCAGCTCCCAGGCTGTCTCAGGGAGGCTCAGGGAGAGCTCGAGGGCTGGAAGGACACCTCATTGCCTCAATCTGCAACTGACACACATCACTTTCTTTCATGGCCCATTGGACGTGATAAAGTAAAATACATATTTTATGGCAAGACAAGAAAAACTTAAACATAAAAATTTTCTCTGCCTGTTTGTGCCTCCTTCCTCCCCTTTAGTGTGTGTTGTGCACCTGCATTAACCAGATCTCCTTAGGAGATAACGTTCCTTCCTAATGCTTTAAGGGATCACAATGACTCACTACTCACTTTGTACGTGAAGAACTGGACTAGGTAAATTGTCAATACGTCATTTGATGTATAACCCTTTGCCTCAAAAACGTGTAGAACTGTGCTTTGACTTCTAACTGGCAGAACAGTCCTTGGAGCTTTCTGAAAGACTGTCTCCCAGGTTATAATCCTCAGGTTGGCTGAATAAATTTCTCCATTTCTTTCTTAGATTGACTACTGATGAATTTTTTCTCGACAGACAGAACTGGTCATGGGCTAACTACAAGGCTGCCAGGAAGATAGTTTGTCCTATTCCTGAAGTGCTCCTCTGCCACCCCTCCTCCTAGCAAACTTTCCTATTCACTTCACAGTGCAGCCTAAGCATCCTGTCCTTTGTGAAGTTTCCCAGCTACATGGACACAGATGACAGCCACTCTCTCCTCTGTGCTCCCAGAAGCTGTGGTTCACAGCCTGTGGTCTTTAACTTGCAACCTAAGCCTCAGTGGGTCAGCCTTTCTTTCAATGGTAAATGAAATATGGCTCAAACCAAGATCCCTGTGGGACGGCTGACACAGCTACCCTGGGACCCCCTCAAAAGTCCTACGCTGTTCATCAGGGCTTGACATTCCTCCCAGTCACCTTGTTTCCAAGTTCGGCTGCCATGAATCCTCAACCTCCTCGTACCCGTGTTCCTTTGCTGTGTTGATTAAGTTCCCTAAAATAAATGCACACAAAGTACCTAAGTCACTGGCAAAGCTCAGTGAAGGGTTGGGGTTATGGAGGACATAAACATCACATAAATATCATTTAAAATTGAATACGAGAGATGTTTGTCCTTTGATTTTGTTTAACCTTTGTATAAACAATTTACTCTAAATAGCAACACAGACAAAAAGTTATATAAACACAAAGGAAGTCATGTGGCAATGAGATTATTTACCCTTTTTATTATATAAGAGTATTAAACGGTCATGATTTTAAAACTCAAAAAACAAAGGGAAAGATAGATACACCTTTAGCACTTTCTCCCTTCTTCCATTTCTGCTCTCCAGAAATAACCAGAATTATGTGTTTTAAAATGTATTCTTCCAGAAATTTATTACGCATATATATTTTTTCAAAAATTGGATCCTATCATAAATAAGATTACTTTGTAATTTGTGTTTTTCACTCCACATTATATCTTGGCCCTCTTTTAGGTATAGGTGTATGTGCGTATATATATATATGTATATATATATATATTTTAACTGCTCTAAATATTTCATTTTATGCATGTACATATGCATTCATTCATTCAATAAACATTTAGTGAGCGTTTATATGTGCCAGGCATTGTGACCAGTCTCCCACTGGTGGACACTTGGGTCCAGTTTGTTGCTTTACACACAGCACATAATGAGCATCCTGGTGAAGATGCTGGGTCACAGAGCAGGTGCACTGTGTAAGCTCTGACTGGATGGACCCTTTGCAATGTTGCCTCGGTCATAGCCTCACCAGCAGTATCCCCACACCCTCTGGAAGTCCTGGGGTATCATTGTGCTTTTCTATTTTTCCTTGCGTGATAGATAACAGTGGCCTCACCGCTTAACTCTGCATTTCTCGCCTTCTAAGTGAGGAAGTACATCTCTCCACATTTGCTGGAGACCTCTTTGTTCTTGTAAGTCTGGAACTCTGTCACCAGAAACGTTTTCCTGGCCCACTTACTCCCCAGTCCCATTGGATTTTTGGCCCCTCTGGCTCCTCTCCAACCTTCTTTTTTTTCTCTAGTCGCTGTACCCTGCCTCAAAATTCCTTTTAAGGGATTCGGGTCAACAATTGTGAAACTGCTACACATATATTGAACAATTTAGTAAATGGAAGATATTTGGTGGGAACCAGGTTCCTCAATGTTGAAATAGGAGATCACAGATAAGAAAAGGCGTGGAGTGTGGTACTTCCCTGGTGGTCCAGTGGCTAAGACTCTGCGCACGCAATGCAGGGGGCACGGGTTTGATCCCTGGTGGGGGAAATAGATCTCGCATGCTGCAACTGAGTTTGCATGCCACTAAAGATCCCGCATGCCACAACGAAGATTCCACGTGCCACAACTAAGACCCAGCACAGCCAAATAAATAATTTTTTTTAAAAAAAGACAGAAAAGGGGGAAGGCTAAAATGATTTTTATGGTAATGAAGTAGAGTTGGAAACATCAGTATAAACTCCACTATAACTGAATACAGATACAGATTTTTACGTTTTGAAATACTTCTAGGTATTAGTAAGCACACATTTCCTTGCTTTGTCAGCTGAGCAGACCTGAGGCAGATCTTGGTTTCTAGTATCTTCCTCAAAGGACACAGGAGCCAACTGGAAGAGCTCCCAGGGCCAAAGCTGGAATAATTTGGTAGAATGCTAGCAATTCAGTGATCTTTCAATGACAATACTGCACTCACGTGTAAATAAGACAGTATTGACCCATTGGTGCACAGCTGGAATTACCTGTGTTACTTCCCTGCCCTGAAAAGTGGGTTTGCACAGAACAGCCCCACTTTCTTGAATATTTTTTCAATGCACACTTCTTTACTAAGCTTATTATTATTATCAATATTATTATTATTATTTGGCTGTGTCGGGTCTTAGTTGCGGCACACGGGATCTTTGCTGTGGCACACAGGCTTCTCTAGTTGTGGTGCATGGGCTCAGTAGTTGCTGCACGCAGGCTCTCTAGTTGCTGCACGAGGGCTCTCTAGTCGTGGCATGCAGGCTCTAGAGCACGGGGGCTCGGTAGTTGCAGCATACCGGCTTTGTTGACCCACAGCATGTGGGATCTAGTTCCCTGACCAGGTATCTAACTCTTGTCCCCTGCATTGGAAGGCAGATTCTTAACCACTGGACCACCAGGAAAGTCCCCCTCTTTACTAAGCTTATTGACATCATGGTTTTCATGAGTAGAATTTATTTAAGTATAGATTTTAAAAATCTGATCCTGAACTGTTTAATGCTAAACTTCATTCCCCTGAATGATAAAAACCAGCCATTAAAAAAAAATATTTATGGTTCACGGAAGTATCCCTTAGGTAAGAATCTTTTTCTTAAGCAGATAAAATGTGGCATTTCACATGCTTACATGAGCTTTTTGGTAAATACCAGGTTATTTGCTGTTAAAATGTTTGAAAGATTTTTCTAAAAGCGGCAGCTTGATGGTTCAAATGGAGTCTTTTCTTCCTTTCCTAATCAGTGCTATCTAGTTGGAAAATAATAAACCTTTATGTATCAAGTGCCCCACGAACGTGATTTGGTGAAGTTGCTTGAGTAGTCGGTTACTTGGATGATCTTCGTTGACGATGCAGAGGCCACCGCAGCTGCAGGGAGACTCTGGGTGCCATGAGAGATGTCAGGGGGATGGCATCCCCTGAGACTGAGACCCAAGACCCCCCATCCCTTGACATTCCCCGCCTATGATGACTTTTCTATGGCATGTGGTTTATTCTGGCCTCACAAAGCCCTACACTTGTTTGTTTTTGTTTAACTTTTTATTTCTTTGCTGTTTTGTGTTTTTTGAGCATAGTTTGTGGTTTGGCAGCAAAACTTTTCTTTATGGCTCTTGTTAAAATTTAGTTTGGCACAAAGCTCACAAATGGGCATGAGGGACACATCACCTCTTTCATTATGAAGGAGTCTGGGTGATCTCAGGAGCTTTTACTAACAGCCATTAAATTTATAAAAGAATGAATCTTTATGGTAACATTTTGTATTATCATAGATCATTGCCCCTTTCTCTACATTAGTAGTGTGTGTGTATGAATTTCCACAACCAAAGAGTTAAATTTCTTTATCTAAATTTAACAAACTTTACAAGCATATACTAAACTGAAGGTTATTAAGTTATTCTCAACAGAGGTGGATTGGAAATACCATTGGCTACATTCCGGCTTTCTATCTACACAGAATGACCTGCCTTAATTCAGTAAGATCAACCTTTCTTATGTATCTATATAAAGTAAGATAACTTAAATGACTGGTAGACTCTAAATCTTTAAAAAAAAATTTAATTCTAATTTTTGTATTGTATTAAAATGCACATAACAAAGTTTACCACCTTAACCATTTCTAAGTGTGCAGTTCAGTGGTATTCATATTGTTGTGCAGCCATCACTGACACCCATTCCCATAACTCTTTTTACCTTATAAATCTGAAACTCTATACCTTTTAAGCATTAATTCCCATTCTCTCCTCCCCTCAGCCCCTGACAACCACTGTAATACTTTCTGTCTTTATGATTTTGACTACTTGAGTATTTCATAAAAGTGGACTCATATAGTGTTTGTCTTTTTTGTGACTGGCTTATTTCACTTAAGTCCTCATGATTCGTCCATGTTGTAACATATTGCAGAACTTCCTTCCTTTTTAAGATGGAATAATATGCAGTTGTATGACTATTCCACATGTTGTTTATCCATTCATCAGTCAATGGACACTTGGGTTGCATCCATGTTTTAGTATTGTGAAAATGCTGCCATGAACATGGGTGTACAAATGTCTATTCAAGACCCAGATTTTAACTCTTTTGGTTATGTACCCAGAAGTGGAATTCTATTTTTAAATTTTTGAGAAACCTCCATAGTGTTTTCCACAGTGGCTACACCATTTTACATTCTGCCAACAGTGAAAAAGTGTTCGAATTTCTCCACATCCTCACCAACAATTGTTATTTTCTGTTTTGGATAGTAACCTAATTTCTGCCTGGGTACTGACAGAGTTAATTCAAGTTGAGCACGCAAATTTTTTTTTTTTAAATGAGAAAGGTGAGATTTATGAGACAGCTTGAAATAAAGCCTTCGTACAGCTTAACACAGACTTTAAAAGTAAAGGGAAATACTTTCGGGGCTGGGAAGTAGTCCATATAATGTTCTTTTGAGATATTCTTCTCACTACACTGAAAAATTAATTAATGTTTTTCGAGAATCAACTAAAACATTCATAAACTCATGGAATCAGAAGCCACCTTCAGACAACATCACACCTCCCTGTCTCAAACTGTAGTAAAATTACACATAGTGATGAAGATGCTGACTCCAAGATAAAAGTTTTAAGAGTGCAGCACCACAGAAATTCATACCATATTTGACACTTCTCACTTCTTTTTATCTTAGACCATCACAGTCTAATTATAATTTTATATAATTAATAATTTTTTAAAAATGAGAACAGTTATTATATGTGTATAAGTTATATTTAAAACAACAGAATAGAAATGTGTGATCTTGGAGAAATCACTTACTCTCTGAGCCTCAGTGTTCTTATCTGTAAAAAGGGTACAATAACCCCTACTACAGAAGAACTGGATAAAGTAGAACACTGTGGGCTGTGACAAGGAACTTGGATTTTAGTCCAGATACAATGGTAAACAACCGTTGATTTTGAGAAAGGGAATCTGATTTTTTATTTAAATAAGACTTCTGGCTCCTCTGTGGAGACTGGAAGATAGAGGGGTCATGAGTACAAACATGGAGGTCAGTTAGGAGGCTGCCTCAGTGACCTAGTGAGTGATGTTACCAGCACAGGCAGAATCACTAGAGATGGACAGTAGTGGATGGGCTCAGGATTTATACTGTAGCTGTAGCTGTAGCTGCCAGAACTTGCAGAGAAATTGGATATGAGGAGTGAAGGAAAGAAAAGAAGCAAAGACATCTAAGATATTCTGAAGTCTGATTCCCGTTAGGACATAGAAGGACATGAAAATCCTTCCCTCTCATAGTACCAACAAGAAAAACCTGAATAAAGTAGTAATCATATTTTCTATGGACCCAACGAACAGTGGTGGAAACAAACTCCAATGACCTGAATTTAGAGAGAAAGGAGACTTTCATAGGTGACCAGAGAGTTGCGCCAGCTTTCACGTCTGGAGGCAGACACCTAGTTGGTGTACAGGCAGGAGCAGCAAGCCTGCCATAGAGGGGATTTGAAGGCATGAAGCTGGCTAAGCCTTAGAGGACAGTGAGCACTAGCAGTGTTGATTAGACTCTGGAAGAGCCCCAAACTCAAGGACAAAGCTCTTGGCTGAATAATCCCCACCCTGCCTCCTCATCACAGAAGTAGAGGGTAGTGGAGGAGGAGCTGGTAAGAGAATGTAGTCATAAAGTCCCATGCATCACACAGACTTTGGCTTCTGGAATCTTGATGCAATTGAATCTAAAGGTGAATCAAAAATACCTAAAATTGGGGAATACCCTCATGGTCCAGTGGTTAGGACTTGGCACGTTCACTGTGCCTGGTCAGGATCCCACAAGCTGCGTGGTACAGCCAAAAACAAACAAACAACAAAACACCTAAAATTGTAGTCCAACTCCCTTCCATATCAAACTCTGACAAGATCAAAAGGTAGCTGCTACAAGGGTATCAGGGGTGAGCTGATCTCACACGAACTCAGTCTAACTGAAGTTGTGGCCCAGCACCAGCTCATTGCAACTCTGTGAGGATCAGAAATGATCAGCTCCCACCCTAATCATCAGACGAAGGAAAGGACTTACTCTCTTTTGGAGATAAACAAAACACACACACAAAATCTATATTTCAGTCTTCACTATTCTTTCTTGCACTATGTAAAGAAGATGACAAAAATTGTGCTACATGTGAAGAAGAAGGAAAATATGACCAGTTATCAAGAGAAAACATAGTCAATAGAAGCAGATCCACAGAGAACTAGTTATTGGAATTTGCAATCAAGAACTAAAAAATAACTATTTAAAAAATGTTAAAGGATTTACAAAAAATATAAAAATAGTAACTTTATAAAAAAACAAAATGGGAATTCTAGAACTGAAAAAATATAACATATAAAAATTTAAAATTCATTGGATAGATTTAACATCAGATTGGATACTACAAAAGAAAGATTCAGTGAACTTGAAAAGAATTCATTAGAAATTATCCAGGCTGGGGCTTCCCTGGTGGCGCAGTGGTTGAGAATCCGCCTGCCAATGCAGGGGGCACGGGTTTGTGCCCCGGTCCAGGAAGATCCCACATGCTGCGGAGCGGCTGGGCCCGTGAGCCATGGCCGCTGAACCTGCGTGTCTGGAGCCTGTGCTCCGCAACGGGAGAGGCCATGACAGTGAGAGGCCCACGTACCAGAAAAAAAAAAAAGAAAGAAAAAAAGAAATTATCCAGGTGGAAGCAAGAGAGAATAAAATAGAAACAAAACAAAACAAAACAAAAACAAATAAAGAGTGCATCAGTGACCTCTGAGATGACAAGCAGCCCAACATATGTGGGATTGATGTCCCAAAAAGAAAAAGAATGGGGTAGGGCTTCCCTGGTGGCGCAGTGGTTGAGAATCCACCTGCCGATGCAGGGGGCACGGCTCCATGCCCTGGTCTGGGAGGTTCCCACATGCCGCGGAGCAGCTGGGCCCGTGAGCCATGGCTGCTGGTCCTGTGCGTCGGGAGCCTGTGCTCTGCAACGGGAGAGGCCACAGCAGTGAGAGGCACGCATACCACAAAAAAAAAAAAAAAAAAAAAAAAAGAATGGGGTAGAAAATTTTTTGAAGAAATAATGGTGATAAATCTCTCAATTTTGATGAGAAACATTAACTATAAATTCAAAAAAGTCAACAAGCCCCAGAGGGAAAAATGTAAATAAAACCACACTTTGGCACATTATAGTCCATTGTTGAAAGCCAAAGATAAGAGAAAATCTTAAGCAGAGCGAGAGAAAAAAGATTACACGAGAACACTAATAAGAATGCTAGCTGACTTGGGACAAAGTGAGAGAGTGGCATTGACATATATACACTACCAAATTTAAAATAGATAGCTAGTGGGAAGCAGCTGTATAGTACAGGGAGATCAGCTTGGTGCTTTGTGACCACCTAGAGGGTTGGGATAGGGAGGGTGGGAGGGAGACACAAGGGGGAGGAGATATGGGGATATATGTATACGTATAGCTGATTCACTTTGTTATACAGCAGAATCTAACACAGCAATGTAAAGCAATTATACTCCAATAAAGATGTTGAAAAAAAAAGAATGCTCGCTGTCTTGTCATTAGAAATAATTTAAGCCAGGGACTTCCCTGGCAGTCCAGTGGTTAGGACTCCAAGCCTTCACTGCCATGGGCCCAAGCTCAAGCCCTGGTCAGGGAACTAAGGTCCCTCAAGCTGCACAGTGTGGCCAAAAAAGAAAAGAAAAGAAAAAAGAAACAATTTAAGCCAAAAGGCAATGAAATGACATTTTTGAAGTACAGGAAAAAAAACTGTCAACTTAGAATTCTATATCACAGTGAAAACATCCTTCAAAAAACAAAGGTGAAATAAAGATGTTTTCAGTGAAGCAAAAGCTGAAGTGAAATTATACCAGATAGAAACCTGGACCTAAAATGCTAGAAAAAGGTAAAGAAATGGGTCAATATAAAATATATATCTTTTTCTTTTCTTAATTTCTTTAAGGTCAATTTACTGCTTAAGGGAAAAAAAAATAATGTATCAAGGCTTTTATTTGATATATAGAAAATAAAATGAATGTCAACAATAGCACAGAGGTTGAGAGGGGTGGGTGACCAGAAGAATCAAATGCTACTCCTGGAAGTCTTGTTTGATGATTGTGATTATGGCCATGCCATTTACTAAGGTTGGTAGAACTAAGAGGGAATAGACTGGGAGGGAAGGAAGTAAAAACACATCTCATTTGGACACTGATGACTTCCTAGTGAGCACACATTTTCCCCTGCCTAATAGCATTCTGATTTCTTCCATGTATTTACCAGTTTTTCATCTGCTCCAGGTGATTCAGAAAAAGCTGGTTTCACCTTCTTCTCCAGAGTTGGCCTAATGGATCTAAGAGTCATTGCATCTCTCCTGTAATGGCTAATTCAGGAATCCTGGCCTAAGACAATCAGTGCAGGGCATTCCATTGGCCAGAGGGAAGGTTTAGGAACAGGTTCAGAAGTTTTCTGGGGACTTATGACAACAAAGTCTATACTTCCCTAAGAGAGATCCACCAAAAAACAATGTCCCTTCTTCCTCTGGACACTGTGGTACACAGCAGTGAAGTTGGTACCACGGCAACTATCCTGATCCAGCTTGAGGGCAAGCTGGCCTCACAGGAGGGCAGAGCTCAGAGCAGGCATGCTGCTCATTGAGCTACTGCTGACCTACCGCCTACCTCAGGACTTTCCCAACAAACCTTGGAGTTCAAGTTACATTACAGGTAGCCCAGAGCATTCTACCTGATACAGACATGTCAGGTTTTTTTTTTTTTCTTTCTTTTTCTCTTTTCAGTTCCCTGACCAGGGATTGAAGCTGGGCCCTCAGCAGTGAAAGCATGGTGTCCTAACGACCAGACTGCCAGGGAATTCCTTAGACACGTCAGGTTTGAGATGCCTCTTTGGTAGGAGAGTGGAGGTGTTGACCAGGCAGTTGTATATTTGAGTCAAGTTCAGAGGAGAGGGCAGTTGTAGGAGATAGAAATTTGCATGTTAGCAGTATAAATAGTATCTAAAGCCAGGCATTCAAATGAATCACTAAGGGGTTAACTGTAGACAGAGATAGAAAGGACCCCAAATGGGCCCCCTGGGATTGGGATTGGGATTGGGGTTGAGGGGGTGAACAAGTGGGGGAATTTCACAGTTTTATTTTACATATTTTTGTTGTTGGTTTTTTAATGGTCAGATATTATTTTCCTAATTTTAAATAGAATAAGGGAAAGCATTGCAAAACTCTGTGTCAAAAAGCACAAACAAAATTTTAAAATCAAACAATAAATCAGAAAAATATTTAAGCCATGATGACAGATAATGGGTTAACTTGAAAATCTCTTACAGATCAATAAGAAAATGTTGACCACAACAACGGAAAATAAGCAAAGGTCATGAACTCAAGGTGTGTGCATATGCACGTACACATGCACACACACAAATATAAGTGCCCATCAATATCTGAGAAAAAGTTCAATCAATAAAATGAAAATTTTAAATGAAGGACTTATTTTCAACCTAACATATTGGCATGGACAAAAAAAATAAGAATGACAAAAACCAGTAAGTTTTGGGGGGATAGATTTAAACAGGGGCTGCCATACACTGCTCGTCCAAATACAAGTTAGTTGAAGGAAATACGCAATACGTTTTAAAATATCCACACAGTCCAGCAATTACACTTCTTGGAATTCAGCTCTAGAAAAAAAATGTGGATGTATTCAGAGATTCAACTACAAGGATGCTTCTAATGCAAAATATTGGAAACAATGGGGGATTTATAAATAAGCCATGCTTGGTTTATTTCATAAAATGAAACATGTTGCAGCCTTCACAAACTAGCTGAATATTTAGTGGTGTCTCAGGGAACTTTTGGTCTCTCTAAGCGGGTGTAACCAGACGGTGTAAGTGCCCTAAGCCCCTGATGACTAAGGACTGGAAAGAATGCATCTGGGCCACACTGGGGATTCAAAGCCATCCGAGAGGCCGCCTCTCTCTGTGTTTCTGGGGTCACGATGTCTTCACTTTCCACGGCTCTGTATGGACCCTCCTCTCTCCAGACCAGATTCCTCCGTAATGCGCTGGGCTTCTGCCTTCAACTGGTTGCAGCTCCCCAGGGTCTTAGAGCTGTAGGGTCTCCCTCTGTATGACTGGCTTGGTCTCTGGCTGCAAAGTCCCATTTCTTGAGAAGGAATGTCTGGCTGGCTTAGGTGAGCTGGTGGCCTGGCTCCCCTGGTGGGCAGTGTGATCTGAGCTGGGGCCAGGGCTGGGGCCAGGGCGGGGGCCAGCCTGACACACACAGGCTCTAGCAACTTAGCTTCCTGCTATTATGAGTCCTGGCCCCTCAGCATCCCTGGGGGACCTCTTTGGGATTCCAGCATGGTGCCCTCTGCTTTGTGATTTGTGGGGATGTGACTATGACGCTTGTTGGGGTTGGTTAACTGAGTTAACTGAGCCGGGACCAGTCCTCTTCAACCTGGTGACCACAGAGCCCTTGCGGCCTCACCCATCTCTGAGGGGTGACAGCAGGACAGAAGCCAGACTGTGAGGGCGTGAGGCTTTCCCTGGCCGCTCACCTCCCTCCTTCGCAGAAGCAGGAATTCTCCGCATTGGTGCAACGATGGGTTCCTAGAATAACAGAGCTACAAAGTGCAGAGACGTCACCATGCAAACGCCATTTTACATCCTGCAGGCGTCCAAACTTGGGACCAGGAACACAAGCGGATTAGACATCTTTTGTAGATGTCTTTCTGTGAGCAGGGACTATGCATTCCTGCACCATGCCAATGTTCTTGGTATTTCTGTATTTTTACGTCACCTATTGCCTGGGACAAAGGTGTAGCAAACATGCAGAAATTGCAACTTCACATCTTTTCATATTCCTGACTCTGTGATGCTGGTGTACTGTGAGGATCAGACTAAATCACTTGAAATTTTAAATTTTTGGTTAAAAATTTGCAAATCTCTACAACAAATTAAGTATGTCTAAATCTGTATATTTAAAATACACAAAGTATTGATTAGGTAAAAGAATTATGGACTTCGCTGGTGGCACAGTGGTTAAGAATCCACCTGCCAATGCAGGGGACACGGGTTCAAGCCCTGGTCCGGGAAGATCCCACATGCCATGGAGCAACTAAGCCCGTGTGCCCCAACTACTGAGCCTGTGCTCTAGAGCCTGGGAGCCACAGCTACTGATCTCGTGTGCCACAACTACTGAAGCCTGTGTGCCTAGAGCCCCTGCTCTGGACTAAGAGAAGCCACCACAATGAGAAGCCCTCACAGCACAATGAAGAGTAGCCCCCCGCTCGCCACAACTAGAGAAAGCCCGTGCACAGCAACGAAGACCCAATGCAGCCAAAAATAAAAAAATATATGAATAAATTAATTTTTTAAAAAAAGAATTACTTGCTATTTGCAATTAATATTAGTGAATAGCAGTTTTCCTGGGGTGGTGAGAGGCTTTTTAAGTGCACACGACTTTGGCAGCCCTCCTGGCGGGAGGCTGGTGACATCAGAGCAGTGTTTAACTGGGGAATTGAGCAGCTCAGCAGTGCGGGAATTACTTCTGTGATATCATCTATGTTATGCTGCCAGTAAGTGTTCTGAAAATACTCTGCTCCGGAAAAGCTATATCTGAATGAGAGAAGTCAGTTTTCCAAAACGATTCTAATCAACTCTTGCCCCCAAACAATCTAGTCATGTAGACCAGAGATAAGTACAACAGGCTGGCTTTGCAAGGGGGCACTACTGAGAATTCAGGGGGAAGGGACTGTCTGCTGGTAGTGACCTTCAAACACAGACACAAATGGATGTCATTAGATGGATGATCCATTAACTGAACCCAGAAGTTTCTATCTTTTCTCTCTCTCTCTCTTTCTCCCTCCCTCCCTTTCTTCCTCCCTCCATTCCTTCCTTTTCTCTCTCTCTCTCTTCCTCTCTCTTTCCCCCCACTTCTTTCCTCTCCTTCCTGTCTCCCCCCTCCCTTTCTTCTTTTCTTTCTTCCCTGGAAGAGAATCAAAAAGGCAGAACTACTTATGTAAATTTTTCATTTGAAAGCTAATGCGACATCCTAGAGAATGCTGGATGGTTAAAGACTAAAAGTTTCACCAAGTTTAAAATCTATGTAATGAAGAAACAATTATCATTCACTCTCACAATACAAGGAAAGGTCTTACCTTTCCTTGTATTAAAAATTAAAAATTAGTTTAAAAAAATTAGTTTTAAAAAAATTCCAAAATCTCCCACAGTCTTTTAAGCCACATATTTTTGTTAATTAAACCCTTACTTTTGCTTTAAAATAATCCCCGGAATATTAAAGGGAGCGTTGATACAGCATTTTTCACAAATCCAGACTCCGGATCTTTGTTTTAAAAAGGTTATTACTTGTTTCCTGGAACTGTTTTTTTTTTTTTTTTTTTTTTTTTAAAGTCATTCCTATCTATTTTGGCAGGCTCTGTGAAAACATTAGCCTTCCTTGCAATGACACTTTAACAAAAGTTAGTCTGGAAGCCTAGCTAAAGAGAGTAAGGGATCCAATAGCCTATGAAGCCGACTTGTAGCTGGAAGAGGAATACTAAAAAATCAGCATGAGAAGTTATCTTTAGTTGATAAGAACTAAGTGTCCCCATACTTGCCTCCTTTGCTTTATAAGCTATTCCTGTACATTTTCCAACAGTCTGGCTAAACAGAGCACGGGGGTGCCCCTGACTGGAGGGTATGAGACTTTCCACATTTGCTTGGCTGGTATTAGACTCACCACTGACAGTGGCAATAAAAATAATCCTCCCTCTCAGCCATCATTCAGTTACTGCTGTGGGTGGTAGTCTGGGCTCTGCCTTTAGATGGGGGATCTGGAGCCAGAAGCTCCCTGTGTCCTGCATTTCTCAACGTCTTCTGCCTCCCCCTGAGGCGGGGCCACATGGGTGGGCACACTAGTCCCAGGCCAGGTCGCTCAGAATCTCACAGCCCAGCTCTCTCCTTCAGGGCACACATGGACTCTCTGCTCTAGTCCCAACGAGCTGGCGGGCATGGAGGGGAGGAGGGAGGGACCCAAAACTCTGTCGGTGGGGTAATTCGGGGGGCGGGTGGCAAGGGGACCACAACCCCTTGCTGGTACAGTGCTTCTTTCCCAGAGAGGCTCGAGAGATGGGGTCCACAGCGGTACTAACACACAGGTTTGGGCGACTCTCCACCACTTTGGTCCATGTGTGTGGCTCCACGTGGCTTATCTGGGTTGGATGCTGCTTTGGCCACAGCCCCTGAGGGCAGAGGGCTGACACCCAAAGTGGCCACAACACACCTACCTCTGGGGGCCTGTGTGACCTCTGCTCTCCAACGCAGGCAGGACCTCCACTGATGGCCTCTTGCCTCCGATCACTGGGATGATGTCTTGCTTTACCTGGTCAGTCTCAAGTCCTCCGGGATGAACCTCTGCTTATCGACACGAAGCCACCCCAGCTGGTGGTAGGTGGGGAAGCCAGGGTGGAGCAACCCTGGAGGGGATCACATTCTAAGAGTGTGGTGATTATAGCTTAAAGAGGACAAGAAAAGACATGGTTGGGAGGTTGTTCTACTTTGTGCCATAAGATTCCAAACAGTACCTTCACCCCCAGAAAAGGAACTTTCGCCTGCATCCTCCATCTCACTCTGGGTAACCGCAGCAGGGGCCACGGCGGAGGAGCGCAGGGGCCCCACGGAAGCCAGGGCACAGACCCCCGCGCAGACCCCATGCTGCAGCCCCTGAGGCGATGGTGCGCAGCGGCAGGACGGTCCCCACTGGGCAGCACTGACAGGTGCCAGGGCCACGTACTGCAAGCGGCCACCAGGTGGCTGCTTTCTCTCAAATGGAAGCCAGGACACCACAGAGAACCTTCACAGGCCCTGATGGACAGCAAACAGGCGTGGACGTGTCTCTTCTCTGGCCGCTATTTTAAATCTTTATCAATAAATCCATTTACATCACACAGACCTATGAATTTTGTAATATATTCTTTGTTTGGAAAAGATTTATTTATCATTTATTTATTTATTTATGGCTGTATTGGTCTTAGTTGCTGCAGGCGGGATCTTTCGTTATGTGCCAGCTAGCTTCTCTCTAGCTGTGGCGCATGGTTTCTGTAGTTTGCAGTATGCGGGCTCTAGTTGAGGCAAAGAGCTCAGTAGTTGTGGCCTGCGGGCTTAGTTGCCCCGCAGCATGTGGGATCTTAGTTCCTTGACCAGGGATGGAACCCGCGTCCCCTGCATTGGAAGGCAGATTCTTTACCACTGGACCACCAGGGAAGACCCCTGTAATATATTCTTAAAACGAGCTGTGCATACATTTGTTTTAAGACAAGTTGTGTCCATTTGTCTAGGGCACCGCACATCCCGGATTTTCACGGCCAATTCGTACTTCCAGGCTCCCAGGCCTTGGTCACACAGGGGAAGGGAATTAGGATGGCGGCTCTAGAGGGAACTGTGGCAACACACATTATTTTACTGTTATTTATAATAGTGAAAA
Source organism: Kogia breviceps (assembly GCF_026419965.1). NCBI lineage: Eukaryota > Metazoa > Chordata > Mammalia > Artiodactyla > Physeteridae > Kogia > Kogia breviceps. The sequence goes on along the minus strand of NC_081324.1, from coordinate 62,459,489 downwards.
GTTGGAAACAACCTAAATGCCCAACAGTAGAGGATTGATTCAACAAATTGTAGTGAGACATTTCAATGGAACTATGAAAATTAAACTGAAGCCTGAAGGTCAGCTGTTGTATTTCTAAATTTAAATTAAGGGAATTTACTTTCTTTTCATGAGACTCAGCATAAGTCAACGTGATTTTCAGTAGGCAGTTGTGTGAAAGTTTCCTTCTGGCGTCCGCAGGTGTCCACCCTGCCACCTGCCCACAGAGATGCCCGCTCAGGGCCGTGTCCCTGCGACTGCGTGGAAACGAGGGAAGGAGGAGCGTTCTCAGAGCTGGGCCGGTGCTGGTGGCAGCGGGAGGATGGAGTCCTGCAGCTGCGTCCCCGAGGAGCTGCCACCTGAGAGGCAAGACCAGCAGGAAATTGTAACAGGTGCCAGGTGGCATCGATGGGGCCGCTCACAGCACAGAGAGACGTACTGCTCACTCTGAAAGCACAGGACCGACTTCCCAGAGAAACGAGGAGACCTGAAGGTGAGGGAGCAGCAGGTGATGGGACGATGGAGCTCACGGGGCTCTGGTCTCAGTGTGACTCAGATGGTGAAGGCCTCTGGGTACCACACTGCGGCCTGTGCACCCCACCCCACTCCTTGCTGAGCCGATGGCTGACATCCTCCAAGAAAAACTCTGCTCCGGTTTCCGTTCTTAAAAATTATTTAAGGGGACTTCCCTGGTGGTCCAGTGGGTAAGACTCCCCACTCCCAATGCAGGGGGCCAGTTTGATCCCTGGTTGGGGAGCTAGATCCTGCATGTCGCATGTCGAAACAAAGATCCCCTGTGCCGCAACTAAGACCCGGCAGCCTAAATAAATAAATAACTATTTTAAAAAAATTAACAAGGTCCTACCGCATAGCACAGGGAACTATATTCAATATCCTGTGATAAACCATAACAGAAAAGAAATGAAAAAGAATGTATAACTGAATCACTTTGCTGTACAGCAGTAATTGACACAGCATTGCAATCCAACTATACTTCAATAAAAAAACATAAAAATAAATAAAAATTTAAAAATTATTTATTAACCTTTATAGTTTGTTTATTTATAAAAATAATTTAAGGTGTGGGGGTTTCGTTCAGGGTGCTGAAAAAGTCTAGAAATGGTGGTGGTGACAGACATGGTGAATGTACTTTACACCACTGAATTATACACATTAAAAAGGAAAATTTTGTGTTGTATTTTACCACATTAAAAAAGATACCAAAAACAGAACAAAACAACACAAAAATAAGACAAATATCCATGTAGCTACCACCTGGAATGAACAAATATGAACATCATGTCATATTTTACTTAATATAAGTTTTAAAAATAATATATTACCAATTTAAAAAGTAATACAGAAGTCTTAATTTCAAGTGAGGCCTCAAGAAAATACATATGTGTATTTTCCGATGTCAGCCATCTATGCAAATGAGGAGGATCCACAAAGAGGATCAAAAGTAGATTCACTTGGGATGAGCAGCTCAAATAGTGAACCAGTGCAGATGCCGAGAAGATCGCGATCCCAGAGGACCACACTATGACAGGAAGTCAAAGTCCCAGGAAAGATAGTGAGAGCTCGCTTCTGACCCCCTTTATTGATGGATGTTGAGGAGAACAGCCACGTAATAAGTGCTGGAAACCATTGATTGCTCAGTTAGCACTGCGTTGGGCCAGGCACCTATGATTGGGTTACTACTTAGTTCAGTTTACACTCATCCACCCTTACCTTCCACGATCCTTCTGGTTTTTGATGAAGACCACCATCCTCCATCCCAACATCCCTCTGGTTGTTACTCTCAGCAATTCCTCCTAGGATTGCTCCTAACTTTTATTTTGATGGGTTGGGGGCAGTTTCAGTGACTTCTCCCCATGGCTCTTATTTTACCTGTCAGGAAATCCTTGTAAGGATTCTGCAAACTACCATGCATCATCCCAATTATACATGTGGAACTGGGAAATAACCCCAGGCAGGTCCCCAGTGGACCCAGTGGACCCGCTGCAGGGTGCTCTTGGATCGGAACTCCAATCATCACCTGCCTTCATAAGCCCAACTCTAACTGCAGGAACATAACAGTATTTCAGTTCACCCCAGATTCTCTACCCATTTGCTTGGGCACCATTATCCTGACATGTGACTGTAGGTTCCTTTGGGGAAGGGGTGGGTCATGTTTATCATTTACCATTGTAGTGGTGTTGCAGTGTCCTTCATCAAGGGGAAGCCTTGGCAGCCTTCCCTTCAATCATTGTGCTTTCAGGTCTGTGATTTGATTTGGCTTTGGACAGTGAATGAGAGATTGTGATTTTCCATTGCTGTGGCTAACTTCAAACTTCAGCTTTCCAACACTTGGACCCTAGTTGGCCAGCTGCTGTCTCTCACCCCCAGAGCAGAGCCCCTGGATCTATCAGTCACCAGGGCACAACTTCACAGGTCCAGGAACTTTTACTCTGGCCATTTCATCTGGTGCATCTCTCCCTCCACCGCTATTCCAGGACTCCGTCAACCCCATCAGCAGCACGTTTCACTGGTCAGCTCTGGCCCACAAAGGACGTGTCCCACCAGCCTCTCAGAAATGACCGTGCCTCCCTCACCAGTGCACTCCTTGTGCTTTAGGAAGGGAACTCCTCTCAAGTCTCCCAAGGAACACAGCCAGACGGTGGGGTCTCTGCTCCCACAGAGTGGAGCCATTCTAACATCCAAGCTCCCTGACCTTTTCTAGTACTCTGCCAAGGAAGTTCAAACTTCAGCTCATTCACTGTGGATCATCATCCTGTCTGCGCTTCGAGAAGCTATTCTAGCAGTGATTTAGGAGTGGATGCAGGTGTCATCACAAGGACTCCCAAATCTTCAGTGTTTCTGTATCAATAAATTGTCCGCTACCCATCCTCATACTTCCCTCCTTCTCCATTCAACACCTTAAAATTTACAATTGCCCATTTTCTTCTCCTTTCTATTGGTGCATGTGAGCCAGGCCTTACAATTCTTTTGATTGTATAAGCTTTCTTCCTGAAGTATGAACTGTTTTTCCCAACTCAAGCTGCGCTGAGAGTGGACTCTGATTATCAGTCAAGAGGCAACACGTGGTGCAGGGTAAATCTGGAGAAGTAGAAGCACCATTTTGGGACACCTCTTCAGGCGAATCTAGCCAGAATGGGGGGTGTACCTGGAGGGTCCAAAAGATCTGGAGTTGCAAGATTCTCAGGGTCATCCACCCAAATATTTCTTGTGTCTCTGATTTTGATGATGAGAACTTTTATGGCCATGCATTTATTCCCCTTTGCATCTCTGTTTTCATTACAGCAGGTTTGGTGCCTGATTTTCATCCAGCACATTCTTGGGACTAAGGAGCTGTCTCCTTGAACATGGCCATAGGGGCTCCGCTGCCTCCACGACTTGACTCGAGTTGATAGATGGCGATCAAAACCTGTCTTTTACTTTGTTCAAGTCTTCCAAAGCATTTGACAAAGTCCAGCCACCTCCAGTATCTTTATCCATTTAGCTGCTGGAGCCACCACGCAGCCCCATGTTTCTTCCTCCCACCTGCACCTCATCCCAAGCACCGCAGGTGAGATGCTTAGTAATTGTGATGTTACCGCCAGCCACTCACCTCCAGCAATGTGTTCCGGATTGCTGTGTGCCACGGCTCCAAAATCCCATCCAGAAAGTCTGTTTCTAGGACCACTTCTGAGACTAAATGTCTTAGCTGGAATCCCTGAAAGCAGAGCCTGAGACAAAGGCTCATGTGCAGGAATCTGGGAAAGTGCTTCTAGGGGGCAATGGTATAGGATGGGGGTGTGAACAGGTAAGGAGACAACGCTGACAGGAGGATGCCTTATCATGTTGGCCACCACTAGGTACAAATGGTGCTCATCCCCACTGGGGCCCCACAAGAAACCTTAAGAAATGTATCTCAGGACCGTGTGCCTGAGGGTGAAAGAAGAAATAAATCATCATTGGTCAAGAGTGACTCCACCCGTGCTAACTTCCCTGAGCTTCTGAGTTAGGCGTGTTTGGGGGAATAGTGGGTTCTTTAGGGTGTGCCATGCGTCAGCATCAGAGAAACCCCAGGGCAAGAAGGGAGAGGTGCTCAAAGATAGAATTCATACTGCTATGACGCTGAGTGCACCTGATTAAGATCTGGGGATTTGAATGTGTTTTCCATAGCAAAAACATACTTCATAAACAATTTTTAATAAAAAAATATTAATTAAAACTGTGTAGAGCCTCTGTTCCACCTGGCAGAAAAAGCTTTTTGCAACAACAATTCCTTTGTGTTTTTATATTAACTTTGTTATAATTCAAGTGTAAATTGCAGCCCAATTTACACACAAGCATAAAGTAATAGGAAGTGGGGAGCAGCTGTAGATAAACAAAAAGCAAAAGGAAAAAAATTCAGTGCATTCAAATATGCTAAGTTTCTTAAGAATAATGATAATTGCTAATGTTACTAGGGATGTGGGTAAACTCATATAGTTTTAGATGTCTACCTGTAGTATACATTGGTTTTCTTCCTTCATAAAGCAATTTAGTATTGCATTTCAAAAGCTACAAAAATATCTTTAGCAGATTCTCTAAGTGCCCTGCCCATATCCCCTCAACAGCCACCTGTACTCTTAGAGACTATTTTCTGCTTAAAGATGTTCTGGCCATGGGAACTGTCCATTTGGGCTGCTATAATCAAAATCCCATAGATGTGCTGGCTCAAGCATTTATTTCTCACAGTTCTGGAGGCTAGGAAGTCCAAGATCAAATGCCAGCAGATGTAGTGTCTAATGAGAGCCAGCTTCCTGGCTCATAGATGGCTGTCTTTTGTCTTCTCGCCGTTTCCCCCTGTGCGGCAGTAAAGGAGCAACAGAACTCGCTGAGGTTTCTTTTAATGAGGCTCCACCGTTGTGACGAAATTGCCTCCCAAAGGTCCCATCTACATTTCAACATGTGAATCAGGGGGAGAAGTAGACACGCATCCACAGCAGGAACACGCTCAGTTTACACCAGGGCAAGCTGGAGTGCCAGAGCACCAAGAGCTTCTAGAAGCTTTCTGCAAACCATGACAAGTGAGGAGTTGGTGGTAACACCCCAGCTTCCTTGCTTTTCGGTTTGGATAGCTCAGCAGTAGTTCTGGACTTCCTCTTGGAGCTCTCCAGGGGAACCAGGTCCAGTTGCCTACAGCGGTAACGGGTTGTTAACAAACCCTTTGCGGCTTCCTTCCTTCCTGTTCCTGCCTCCCTTCCACACTCTTTCACCAGGGTTTCCTGGCATCACCTCCCACATAACATACTTGCACTCAAATCTCCTTCTCAGGGCTTGCTTCTGGGAAAATCTAAATGGAGATAACAGTGATACCTTTTTGCCCAATAATTCCACTTCTGGGTATTTATCCAAAGGAAATAATCCTTAAAAAGGAGGGAGGAGCTATATCCAAAAAGGATATTGCAGCATTTTTATATGGCAGGAAAATTGGAAACAATCTAAATGTCCAACAGAGATCCATTCAGTCACGTTTGTTTTTCATCTACTGTATTCCAGGCACTATGCTGGACTTGGGATTCCCAAATGGGACATCATACAGTTAGATGGGACAGGAGACAAGGCAGGAAGATGACGAAACCTCAACTAAGGGAGCAGCAGGGGGGACAGAGTGGAGCAGAGAGAGAGTCCTTAGAAGGAAGAATCAACAGAATCAAGTGACCTGTTAGACACAGAAGAGAAAGGATGGGGAGACGGTGAGGTTATCGTCCAGGTTTGTGGCTTGAGTAAATGGGTGATGGGAGAGAGAATGCAGAAAAAGAAGCAGGTCTCAACAATAAGGTCTTGAATCCAGATTTGAATAAGTTGAGTTTGAGAAGCTTTACTAGATTGCTTCAACATTATTTAACGTCTGTGGACCCTCATGCCACTTGACTATACAAGCCAGGCTCCTGGACCCCTGTCTGCATGAACTTTCATTCAAATGAAACAAAAATCCAACTACACAAGCTTTGAAGAATACTTTAGATCTTTCTTATCAGTTTTCTTCAAGTCTTGTTCCAGGAGTTTTCACAGGATATACCCCAGAAACATCCCAGAAATCCTCTGTAGACATTGCTCCTTCTCAAATTTCCTGTGGTCATAAAAATACCTCCTAATTGTCTCCGAAGCAGTAATTCTCCTACCACTGTGCTTCTCTCTCCGTTCATTTCCTCCTCTGCTCTCTGCCCCTCCCATGTGTCTCACAACTGAAAGATACCATCAGGAGCACCAACCGCTGGAGGCCATGCTGAGCCTCTCTAGGGCGACTGGAGGGTCCAGGGCAACCCATCTCCCCCATGGAATGAGGTAGACGGTGCCACGTGGGGAATGTAGTTCATCTGTTCATTTCATGGCTCGCAGTCAATGCAGATGCTGCTGGGGTGAGAACCACTGCCTTAGAATCCTAGCTGCTCGCAGCAAACTAGGACAAACCGTTAGAGGGCTAGCGCTGCTCCCCCAACTGGGGGTTGACAAGTGAGTTCCTGAATGATGGTGTGCATCTGGTGACAAGAACTGTTGCTTTGAGATCAAGATTTGATGAGGGGATTGATGCTAAGAATCATGGGGTATCCCAGGAGATACCCTGCCTTTAATCTAAATAATCAGTTTCAAGGACAGAACTTCAGAAACCAGGACAATTAGATTGTGGGGCACTTCTGGAGGGAGACCTTATATATTCCTTAATTACACTCTGTAAGTAGAAACGCTGATTGGCTGCTTAATTTTCTTTATTACAGTTTCTTCTTGCTACCACAGCTTACTGGTTTTTTTCTGATCAGTGTTTTCATTATTTTATGTGTGTAAGGACACTTTTTTTCCCCAAGTATTTTAAAAGTCTCATGTAGCTCCGTTCCACAGAACTTCGATGATTTGTATGCTCTGCAATACTTTAGCCACTAGCTCATGTGGCTATTGAGCATTTGAAATGTGGCTAATTCAACTGAGGAACTGAATTCTCAATTTCTGTTAAAGAAAAAAATTATTCCTGATACTTGTAGAAGATGATGAGGTAAGGAAAACTTTATTCAAGGTGTGTGTGGGGTGACTACTGTGACAGGTATAGGGACAATGGCAATGGGTCTTGCAGTCGGGGAGAGATTGGGCTCAACTCCAAATTCAGAATGGGAAGTGGGAATTTATAGCCAAGCTGGGGGACGGGGTGGGGGTCAGTGGATGGAAAATTACTAAGAGGTGTTAAAAAATGAAATTCAACTGAGTAAAATTTAAAGATCTTATTGGCTTTATTAAATGATTCATGTATTGGGCAGATGGACAGGAGCTCCAAGAAGCTACACAAAATGAAAGACTTACAGGTAGTAGGGAGTTGGAACAAGGGAGTTATCTCAGGCAGAGAAGTGAACTGGTTACTGCAGGGTCGAGGGCAGGGGTCTATCAGGCAGATCACCTAACCAGTGGTGATTAGTGACTCTTGCTTTAAGTTCCATTTCTGGGAGAGCTGAAACTACCATCAAGTTTAGGTTTGGTGACACGGGGCTTCCCAAGCGACTTCATTTTGGGTCTGTAGTTTTGTTTTTAACAGAGGAAGCACTGGGGGGTTCTGGGTAAGCCTAATAGGATTCTAGCTGAAGGCAGGCCACGGATATCAGATGTCACCCCGGGGGATGGCAGAAGACGCGGAACCTGGTTAAATATCAAGAGTGATGAGAGACTTCCCTAGTGGTCCAGGGGATAAGACTCCGTGCTTTCACTGCAGGGGGTGCAGGTTCGATTTCTGGTCCAGGGAGGTTCTGCATGCCCTGAGGTGTGGCCAAAAAAAAAAAAAAAAAAAAAAAAAGAAAAAAAAAATTAAGAGTAACCAGATACTGAGAATGGGGGATTCTTGCTAAAATTCGACAATGCAGAGAGAAACAGGGAAGCCCAAAAGTTGAGACTTAGCTGAAAAAGAGCTCAGAGGATCCTGAGTAGAGTTTGGTCAAGGAGAGAATCTTTGTCATTTCATTTAATTTTAATTAAAATTTAAATTTTAGTGTTGGACAGCACACTAACGTTTTTCTAACCCTTCACATTTCTTACTGAAGATGATAAGGTGTCCTAAGCAGATGAGTTTCCCTATGTGAAGCGAGATGATTTCCATAATCAGCACTTTTTTGGTAACAGACAATTTGCTCTTTTTACAGGTAACACTAACTTTTAAGTTGTGTAACGTTCACTTAACAAGCTGTAGTCTCCAACCTCCAGGAGAGGTTGCTTCTCCTTTTGCTGCAGCGGTTTATTTGGCACAAAACCAGCGGGCGCCCAGGAGCGGGAAGCAGTCCTGGTTTACATTTTCCGAGAGGACAAAGTGGTGCACAGGCCGCTAAACTGACCTAGAGGACATTCAAAATAAAAATCAAACCCCAAGGTACTCAACTGACTGCTCTCCCCGGAGCCCGGCCTCTGGCGCCGCCAAGCCCCGCCCCCTCCACCTGGGCACCGCCTGGGCCTCGCCTCCCCCGCCGCCCCGCCCCGCGCGGCGCAGCCGGCGCGCTGACGTCACGAACCAGGTACTTTCCCTGCGGCCGGGGCAGCGTGGGGGCGTGGCGGACGCATGCGCGGCAGCGGCTGCGCGCTTCCCTGATCGTGCGGGGCCCGAGCCTCTCCGCCGGCGCAGGCTCCCTCGCGCCAGCTCGCGGCCGGCGCCATGTCGGCCGCCATCGAGCGGGAGTTTGATGAGTTGGACGCTCAGAATCGCTGGCAGCAGCTGTACCTGGTGAGTGGCGGGCTCGCGCAGCCACCGCCGCCCCTTCCGAAGACCTGGCTTGCGCATGCCGGCATCCACCGGCACTCGCCGCCTCCGCCGACTCCCGCTGGGGCGGAAGTGGCGGCGCGCGGGCCACCTCAGGGCGCGCGTGCGCCGCCCGGGCCTCGGCGCTCGGGAGCTCGGGGTTGGGGCGGCCGCATGCGCGCAGGCGCAGTGGGCTCCGGGGGGCGGTGCCGGGGGGCGGGCGTGGGCGTGGACGCGACGGTACAGGGGGCGGCCGCGAGGTCAGGGGGTCGGGGGGTCGGAGAGTCGGGGGGTCGGGGGGTCGGGGAGCCGGGGAGGGTCGCGGAACCGCGGTGGGGCGTCCGGGCAGCCGCGGCCCGAGCGTCCCCGGCACGCCGTCGCCCCCTCAGAGCTTTCTGGAAGTAGCTCGGTGAGTCAGGGTAGGCGCCGAGGGGTCGTCCGCGCCCCGGGGCCCGGCCTGAGGGGCTCGAGTCTCCGGGCGTCGTGAGGCAGCTCCCAGAACGCAGGCGCCCGGCGTGATTTCTGGTCACCTCGTGGAGACGCGCCCTGGGACGGTCTCCTGGGTCAACCACGGAGCCTTTCGATCGAGCAGAACTTCATTTTATCTCCTTTAAAGTGACATAGTTGTTTGCTTCCTACTGCTAATTATTGCATGTTATTTCCAGGATTGCAGTGAGTGGTTGTGAGCTAAATGCTGCTCCCGTTGCTCAGGTTGCTCTGTGTACAGTAAAATACACACAAAAAGGGTTTTCCTGTAAATCTAGATGCTCCCGTGCTTTTCCCCTTCCCGTTTAATTAGATGACAGTTCCTCTTGTCATTATGTTCGTAATGTAACGTTTTCTTCTTGAGCACATTAGCAGGATGTGTCATAAATACGCTGATTCACGTGGGTCAGAGTGTGTCAGAGAATGCTGGTAAGGACTTTCCCAATTATAGGAAGTTTTAAATGCAAATTCTGGTAGGAAGCTCTAAGTGAGAGCCTGCCAGCTGTGTCTTCTCCAGTTACATTTGTTTTAGGAGAGGCTGCTGTCCCCAGGTTGCGAGTGGTTTATCAAAATACAGGTTTGAGACGAGACGGTGCATACTACAGCCTAATTCAGCTTGACATTTTGATTAAGTAGTTTGACTTTTTTTTTATCATTAATATCCATGAATATTCAGTGAAAAGTGTAATCCATCTCACCAGAAAAATGCATTTATATCCACTGAAAATTGCCTTCAGTTTCATAGAGTTCAGGAAATCCTTCCATGGGCTTCTGCCTAGGAATCCTTTAGTGGGTTGGTCAAAGCTCTTATTATTATTTTTTTTCCTAGTGGAAGAACAAGAGCATTTGTTTGGTCAGTACAAATCATGCAGTATACACTGGTGTTTTGTTAAAGTTGGTCACAAACCAGGAAAAAATGGAAAGCAAGTCCAGGAGAGTTTTGACTCTGTTTTCCTTTGACTCTAAACATCCACTCAGCCATTCTACAGATTGCGCTGTGCACCCTGCCCTGAGCCTTGGGGATTCAGCAGAGAGCCACTGACCAGGTTCCTGCTCCTGAGGCACTCACCTTCTGGGACTTGGTCTCTTGAAGGCCTCATCACAATTCCATATTTTCATTTACTCACTTGTAACACCTTATCATGTGCCAATGTTAGACGGAGTCCCTGCTCTCCAGGATCCAGCCGAGTGGAGAGTGGTAACTAGGGAAGAAGCAGATGAAAACATGAGAGTAAGAACGCAGAAGCTCGTGTTAAGCACAGGGTGCTGTGCATCCCCCACAGGATGCATTTGGGAGTCCTGGTGCAGCTTCCTGGAGGAGGTAGGGTCTTGCCTGAGTCTTGAAGGACAAGTCGGCCAGGGGAGGAGAATGAAGGAGGGAGAGAATTAGTGTTCAGAGGAGAAAGAAATGTGTGTGTGCAGAGACACAGAGCATAGAAGGCCAAGAGAACTGCCAACGGCTGAGCCTGGTGCAGAGTGCGGTATGACGTTGAGGTGCCTTGGGGACAAGGCCAGACAGTAAGACGGAGCCCGTGGGCCCTTGTAGATAAGTCTGAGGACTGTGAGCTAGTTGATAGGACCCACTGTGGAATTTGATGCTTGGAAGTACCGCAATCATATTCTCTTTACCTTTTAGCAAGTCCATTCTAGCTGTGGGTTGGGTGTGGCTAACTGGGCAGCTGGTACAGGGAGGTGGGTCTTTGGGAGTCAACCTGAGGAGAGATGTTGAGCTCTTGAACTCAGGCAGTGGCAGGAAGAATGAAGGGGAGATACAGATTTGAAATGCTAAGGGGATAGATTTGTTTGGTTTTGAAACTGTTCAATTTGCTTCCTGTAAGACATCGAAATGGGACTAGTTTAATATATAAATTTGGAGTTCAGGAGAGGTCTGAGCTGTAAATGATTTTGGACATCATGAGCATGCAGATGGTATTTGAGGTCCTAGATGCAGGTGAGATCACTTAGGGAAAACAGGGTTTGGAAATGCTGAAAGCCAAGGACAGAGTCTTGACAGATAGCAATGTTTAAGGGCATAGGTAGAGAAAGAGGAGCTTGCAAAAAGAAGGCTAGAGAGGAATAGCCATAGAAGTGGGGGGAAAATTGGTGGTGGGTGTGGAGGGAGCTGATGTTCAGCAGGCATGTGCTGCAGGGGCACCAACAAGGTCAAAACCGAAAGTGCCCGTTAAATTAATGGCTAGAAGATAAACAGATTCCTTGAAAAGAGCAAGTTGAGTGGAATACAGAAGTCAGATGTGGGATGGAGTGGGGAATGGTGGCTGAAATGAAGCATGAGTATGTGACTTCCCTGCTTTAAACCTTCAGTGGTTTCCCATTGCTCACCATGTAGACTTCAAACCCCTGCCACGGCTCACAAGACCACAGGTCCTGCCTCACCATATGACTTTCTTCCCTCTTTGTCATTGGGTTCTTCTGCTCCTTGAAATGTGCTGTCTGTCCTTCCCTTAAGGGAAGGGAAGTAGATATAGTAGTTCCCTTTGCCTGAGCACAACTTATCTTTCCCTTTTTCTTTCCCCCTTTGCTTAACTACCTCCTCCTCATTCCTGGAGTCTCACTTCCTCAGGGTGAGGCAGTGGGAGGAGCTTCCCGGCCCTCCCTTGCAGGGTGGGATCCCCTGTTATGTACCCATAGTGTCCCATGGCCTCCCCTTTCAAGACAGGACATTGGACGTGATACAGCAGCACAGGACTTTGAGACCACAGTTTCTGTTAAGCAAACCACTATCGTTTGAGTAGGAAAAAGTGTTACAGTGGGCTTTCTTCTTTGTAGATCACAGCAGTGGGTATATTGATGATAACGTTTGAGAAGAGTTATGCTTTTTTTTGGCTATACAAATTTGACTAGGAAAAGAAAGGTTTTGCTCCTGAGCAAAAAAGCTAAATATAACTAAGAGCTAGACTTGCTTAGCAGTGTGAGGACTTTTGCTTTATACCTTATTATTCAAAGTCTTGTAGGAAAAGTGAATGCATTATTTTGAGACTGATACTCTGGCCCCTTACCCTTTAAAAATTTTTTTTCTTATTTATTTGTTTTTATTTTTGGCCACATTGGGTCTTTGTTGCTGTGCGCGGGCTTTCTGTAGTTGTGAGTGGGGGCTACTTTTTGTTGCGGTGTGCAGGCTTCTCATTGTCATGGCTTCTCTTGTTGCGGAGCACGGGCTCTAGGCACATGGGCTTCATTAATTGTGGCACATGGGCTCAGTAGTTGTGGCTCACAGGCTCTAGAGTGCAGGCTCAGCAGTTGTGGCACACAGGCTTAGTTGTTCCGTGGCATGTGGGATCTTCCCAGGCCAGGGCTCAAACCCCTGTCCCTTGCATTGGCAGGCAGATTCTTAACCACTGCACCACCAGGGGAGCCCTGGCCCCTTACTCTTTTTACCCCCTTTGAACAGTTGCTTTTATAACATAACTTTTGAAATGGGAGGTTTCTGGGAATGAATGACTGGGTTGGAGCTGACTCTTAGTTTATCTTTTCTTGGCCTCATTAGCCTTCCTGCAGGCTGTGCCAATGCCTTGTGCAGATTCAGGCATCTAGTGGGCACTTGATATGTGTTTGTTGAACATGACTTCCTACCACAGATGGGTGACTTGGTGTGTTCACATAATTGGGGAGGGGGGAAGCCTAAAGAGACTGGAGGTTGAAGAAAGAGAAGGGAAGATTATTGGAACCAGAAACCTCAGGAAGCAGGAGTTGATGGGATCAGGAGCACACGGCAGAAGACTTGCCTTGGACGGGCATGGTTGGCAGAAGTGAGATTGCTGGAAAAGTCTAAATTGTCTGAGCGACAGACTAATAACATTAATGTAGTCTGAGATTAATTCTGGCTTTTTGAGAAATGTTCATGATTGCTTTTTGCTTTTCCTTTGTCACTGATGATTGCTGTCTGAATCAGGCTGGGGCATTAGAAGGGCAGAGGAAAGGAATGGAGTTCTGTGAGCCTTTCGGGGAAGAGAGTAAAACTGTAGGGAAATGGCAAAAGCTAGGTCATGGAATAATGTTTCTAGTAAGTGGTAGCTCAGAAGGAATTTGGTTGATTAATCAGACTTATGGAACTCTTAACTGACTGGTCATTTTTCTTTATTAGAAATTTGTAGTTCAAATACTGTCAGAGTAAGAGCAGTTTTTACCATTTGTGATTCAACTAATTTTTAGAAGTTAAATATCAAATGAACTCTATTCTTCTAGTACTTACAGTGAGCAGCCAGTGTGGAGGATAAATCAAAGCTGTCGTATTGTAAAACACTTCCCTTGCAGTGTCTGTTGCACATTCTCCTGCCAGCCTTTAAGTTCTCAGTGCTTGCCGTATTAAACTCCTTGAATTTCCTTGAGAAGCACCTGCTTTCTCACACCTTGGAGTCTTTGCACATGTTGGACATACTCTTTGCCTACCTTATTTTCTGGGAAGTGTCTCCAAGACTAGACTTTAGTTATATGCTCATTCTCTGATTCCTGAACCCTCTATATTCTTTTATTAGAGTATGAGTCACATTGTTTTATTTTTATTTTTAAAAATATATATATTTATTTATTTATTTTTGGCTATGTTGGGTCTTCGTTGCTGCGTGCGGGCTTTCTCTAGTTGTGGCGAGCAGGGGCTACTCTTCGTTGAGGTGCGTGGGCTTCTCATTGCGGTGGCTTCTCTTGTTGTGGAGCACAGTCTCTAGGCACGGGCTTCAGTAGCTGTGGTGGGCGTGCTTAGTTACTCCACGGCATGTGGAATCTTTCCGGACCAGTGCTCAAACCCATGTTGCCTGAATTGGCAGGCAGATTCTTAACCACTGCACCACCAGGAAAGTCCAGTCACATTGCTTTATAACTGTCTACTTGTCTGTCTGGCTCCTTGAGGACTGCCTCATTTTCCTTTGTTTCCCCACCATCTGCCTGTAGGCCTGCAGTGTGTTAGATGCTCAGATAGTATTCTCTAAACAAGAGTACTGCTCCATTTGTAAGATGTCAGCACCTTGGTTTATTCCAACCCCTCACTCACAGCTGAGGAGAAACTGTCCAGCACGAGGTTGTGACTTCTGTAAGGTTACCATATCCATTAGTGATACAGCGGGGGCCTAAATCCCGTCCTTGTGATTCTCACTACAGCACTGTCCTGCTTGACCAGCATGACAGCCTATGTTGCTTCTTTTGATCTACTTGAGATTAATGGTACTGAGAGAATCATCTACATTTTTGACGGCAAGGAGAGAGTAGAATGTGTTATAATAGGTTGGGTCATTTTGGGACTGGAGGCCTTTAAAACAGCATCTGGGATCCATGGATTAGACTGGAAAGGGATTTTCAAGTCCCCTGAAACTGTGCTAACTTGAGTGAATGCCCTGGAGGATGTAGTTTCTGGGGGATTCCATAGCTTTGGTCAGATTCTTTCTTTTTTAAAAAAATTATTTTATTTATTTATTTTTGGCTGCATTGGGTCTTCATTGCTGCACATGGGCTTTCTCTAGTTGTGGCGAGCGGGGGCTACTCTTCATTGCAGTGCATGGGCTTCTCATTGCGGTGGCTTCTCTTGATGCAGAGCATGGGCTCTAGGTGCGTGGGCTTCAGTAGTTGTGGCATGCTGGTTTAGTAGTTGTGGCTCGCAGGCTCTAGATTATAGTTCAGTAGTTGGGGCACACGGGCTTAAGTTGCTCTGCAGCATGTGGGATATTCCTGGACCAGGGCTCGAACCCATGTCCCCTGCATTGGCAGGCGAATTCTGAACCACCAGGGAAGTACAACTTTGGTCAGATTCTTAAATGGAGCTCTGTGATTCCTCAGAAGGTAAGAACCACTGCTTTAAGGAAAAGCAGCTGGGGGAATGATTCTCCAGTGAAGAATATAGAACTAGAAATAATACTGTTTTTGCCTTTGACAGGTTCTGTAGGTTACTGATACCTATAATCATGGAAATCCAGATAGCTTTGTTGTCCCCTATAGGCTCTTTCTAGCTTGCCTCTCGTTCAGTTTTTTGATTTTAACCAGAATCTCCAATAGCCCTTTTTGGCTTCTTCCAGATCATTAGTATCCACAAGAATTCCCTGTTCCCAGTTGGAGAACTGTCACAGCTCTTGCAGACTCCTGCGGTTCGGACACCCTGTCTGATTGCTTTGTTTTCTTACTCTGTTCACTCTTCCAAAGAGTAAACCAGAGTTATGGACAGATAAGATCTAGGAGAGCAGAATTAAAATTACCATATGTGTGCTCTTCACTTTCTCAGATAAGCATTCATATGATTTGTTTCCCCTGGAAATTCTTTTTTTTTTTTTTTTTTTTTTTTTTTTTGCGGTATGCGGGCCTCTCACTGTTGTGGCCTCTCCCGTTGCGGAGCACAGGCTCCGGACGCGCAGGCCTAGCGGCCACGGCTCACAGGCTTAGTTGCTCCGCGGCATGTGGGATCTTCCCGGACCAGGGCACGAACCCGTGTCCCCTGCATCGGCAGGCGGATTCTCAACCACTGCGCCACCAGGGAAGCCCTCCCCTGGAAATTCTTATCTGGATTCTCCATGCTCTGTTCCCTGTTGGTGGTGCCATTAAAATGATTTCTTATTGGTAAACTGTTAGGGGCAGAGAATATTTAAACCAACTAGTAATTTAGAACTTTGGATAATACCCTTGGTTACTTTGGATAATAGCGACTAACCGTATACTAAGTCAATTTAGCATATAAACTTAAAACATAGCAGCTGATAACTAAGGAACAGATACAGTTCAGCAGGCTAAGTGTTAAAGCATGTAAGTTCTGACTCTGCTGTTCTGAGCAGAATAGTAAACTTTTCTGTTACATTCTTAGTTGGAATGCTGTTGTACCTTGCTGGGCTGTTGTCTGAAGTGAGTGTAGTGCTATTTTAAATGTATTTAATGTAGTGCTAATTTAATGTTCTATTTATGGTACAGTAGTAGTAATGTTTCAGGAAGCTGTTTTGACTTAACAGTGAAATCCTTGCTTTTAAAGATCGTGGACACCTTTAGACACCTTTAAGATGAAACCTGTGAACAAGAGACATGACCACATACATACAATTACCCCACATTTGGCATGTGATTTCAAGGGTATCATAGATCCCTAAGAACTGTTGAGGTTGATGACCTCCAGGAAACGTGTATCTGTGGATTTCTGGTATCTTTTTCAGTTTGGGAGGTTTGTTTGTTTTTATGTGCTCCTATTCCTTTCACAACCCAGGACTCTGATTTAATATGCTCTTTGTTCTATCACCTAGTTCATTTGGGTCATGTCACTGATCACTGATAACTTTGTGTTAAACTGCCTTCATTCCTCTAAAGAAAATCTCATACTGAATTATTTTGTTTCTTCTTTTACTGTATTCAAACAACCTTATACTCTGAAAGCTATCATTTCCTCTTACTTAGTAGTGCTTCCAGGAATTCTTGAGGCGGCCTGGGGTAAGGTTCCCAGGGGGTGGCCCACTCCCCCAAGTCAAGGCTGGGACATTAGACCATCCAGGTGGTCCTCCACTACAGTGAGAACTGATGTATGCCTCAACCAGTGAAAACATAGGTTCACATTTCAAATCTTAAGTTTTTATTTTTTAAAATCTCTATTACTGTAACATTGTCAGGGTGAGATAGTTATAACACTTTATTATGATATAGTATTAAATAATACTTTAGTGTTTGGTACATAGCCTTGTTCTATATAATACACAGAAAACGTTATATCCTTGTTGTACTTTAGAATATTCTACCTCGAGCTGTTGTGAAGGAACAGCAAATAAGAATTTAGGAAATTGGAAAAGAGATATTAATTTTATAAGAAAAAAGTAGGACTTTAAGGTAATCCCAAATTGATAGTTTCTACTTATGAGAGAAATACTGAAATTTCTTTCTTTATACTTAAGGTCCCTAAGTGAATCCTGAATTATATGATGGTTAAGTGTTCACTTTGTTTTATTAGTCAAATCTTTGTGCATATACTCTGTATAAAGATCCTGTGGATGGACACAATGAGGTAGGAAGCTAAATATGTTGCATGTGTCAGGGTATCCAGTTGGTTATGGTTCTTCGTATTATGCCTGTCGCTGGTTGGGGAGATAAGATTCCTGGTGGAATAAGTTCTGCTATGTATCACACTTCTTTTTGAGAGGCCCTCCTCTGTGAGGAAAATACTTTAATAAGAATAAAATAGGGACTTCCCTGGTGGTGCAGTGGTTGGGAATCTGCCTGCCAATGCAGGGGACGTGGGTTCAAGCCCTGGTCCAGGAAGATCCCACATGCCGCGGAGCAACTAAGCACGTATGCCACAACTACTGAGCCTATGTTCTAGAGCCTGCGGGCCGCAACCACTGAGCCCTCGTGCCACAACTACTGAAGCCCACGCATTCTAGGGCCCGTGCTCCACAACAGAGGCCACCGCAATGAGAAGCCTGCACACCGCAACGAAGAGTGGCCCCCGCTTGCCACAACTAGAGGGGGCCCGTGCGCAGCAACGAAGACCCAACGCAGCCAAAAATAAATGAATAAATTTATTTGAAAAAAAAGAATAAAATAGCATAGCTTGACTGAACTCCTACTTTGTATCACTCAAATGCTATGTAACTCATTTGTAGGTGGCTACAAATGAGATTCAACTTTTCCACATTTACAGTGCAGTTAAAGTAGATCCAGATAGGAGTCCAGGACTGAATTTTAGAGCTTGTGTGTATTTTTTTTTAAATTAATTAATTTATTTTTGGCTGCATTGGGTCTTCCTTGCTGTGCTCAGGCTTTTTCTAGTTGCAGCGAGCGAGGGCTACTCTTTGTTGCGGTGCGTGGTCTTCTCATTGTGGTGGCTTCTCTTGTTGCGGAGCATGGGCTCTAGGTGCACAGGCTTCAGTAGTTGTGGCACGTGGGCTTAGCAGTTGTGGCACGCAGGCTCAATAATTGTGGTGCACGGGCTTAGTTGCTCCATGGCATGTAGGATCTTCCCGGACCAGGGCTCAAACCCGTGTCCCCAGCATTGGCAGGCGGATTCTTAACCACTGTACCACCAGGGAGCTCCCAGAGCTTGTCGTTTAATACATAAATAAGTAAATAATTTGGTTAGGATTACATGAACATGGCAAAAATGAGGACAGTACAGAAGGGTGTGTAGTGGAAAAGTAAGTCACTTACCCCATGTTCCCTCATTCCTTCCCTGTAGGTGATCACGCTCCTCTCTCCCTTCTCACTCCCTCTCTCTCTATCCAACCCCTGTGAAACAAACAGCATACTGTTTTGCACCTTGCTTTTTTCACTTATATTTTGAAAATCCATCCTTTTATATCTCATGTGTTCATTTTAACAGTTGAACGGTATTCATTATTTAAGCACTCATCTATAATGGACATGTGGGTTATTTCTAGTCTTTAGCTATGGTAAGCAATGCTGCAGTGAATAACCTTCCAAAGAAGTTGTACATGTCTATCAATAAATAGTATAAGAAAGTGCCTGTTTCCCTACACCTTTACCTAGTTTTTTAATCTTTGTCTGATAGGTGGAAAATGGTCTTACTGTTGTTATATTGTGCAGTTCTCTTATTATGAATGAAATTAAACAGTTTTTATTTTAAAAAGTCATTTCTTTTTCCTTTCTCTTTCTGATATGTAAGAGCTCTTTACATATTAAGGAAGTTAAGCGTTTGTCATATATTATAAATACTTTTTAAATTTATGGATTATCTTTTGACCTCGTTTATGATCTTTTTTTATGTAGAAATTTTAAATATTTATGAAATCAGATTTATCAACCTTTCTAAGTTTTTGTGCCATGGCTCAGAGAGAGCTTCTCTATGATTACAAAGTATTTTCTCCAGTGTTTTTCAACAGTTTTATGGTTTTATTTCTGTTTAAATCGTTGCTCAACCAGGGCTTGATTTTGGTATAAGGAATGAGGTAGACACCCAATTAAATTGTTTTTGTGGTAAAAAATGAGTAACAATTTGCCATGTCAACCATTTAAAATTATACAATGTAATGATTTTTAAAATTTATTTATTGATTGATTTTATACAGCAGGTTATTAGTTATTTATTTTATACATTTTAGTGTATATGTGTCAATCCCAATCTCCCACTTCATCCCACAACCACCACCACCACCATCCCTACCCCACTTTCCTCCCATGGTGTCCATAGGTTTGTTCTCTACATCTTTGTCTCTGTTTCTCCCTTTCAAACTGGTTCATCTGTACCATTTTTCTAGATTCCACATATTTGCGTTATTATGCGATATTTGTTTTTCTCTTTCTGACCTACTTCACTCTATATGACAGTCTCTGGGTCTATCCACGTCTCTACAAATGACCCAATTTCGTTCCTTTTTATGGCTGAGTAATATTCCGCTGTACCACATCTTCTTTATCCATTCATCTGTTGATGGGCATTTAGGTTGCTTCCATGACCTGGCTATTGTAAATAGTGCTGCAATGAATATTGGGGTGCGTGTATCTTTTTGAATTATGGTTTTCTCTGGGTATATGCCCAGTAGTGGGATTGCTGGGTCATATGGTAATTCTATTTTTAGTTTTTTAAAGAACTTCCATACTGTTCTCCACA
Organism: Kogia breviceps; assembly: GCF_026419965.1. Classification (NCBI taxonomy): domain Eukaryota; kingdom Metazoa; phylum Chordata; class Mammalia; order Artiodactyla; family Physeteridae; genus Kogia; species Kogia breviceps. The sequence continues at coordinate 62,439,714 of NC_081324.1, read as the reverse complement.
GTAGCTGTATCAATTTACATTCCCACCAACAGTGCAAGAGGGTTCCCTTTTCTCCACACCCTCTCCAGCATTTGTTGTTCGTAGATTTTCTGATGATGCCCATTCTAACTGGTGTGAGGTGATACCTCATTGTAGTTTTGATTTGCATTTCTCTAATAATTAGAGATGTTGAGCAGCTTTTCATGTGCCTCTTGGCCATCTGTATGTCTTCTTTGGAGAGATGGCTCTTTAGGTCTTCTGTCCATTTTTTGATTGGGTTGTTTGTTTTTTTCATATTGAGCTGCATGAGCTGTTTCTATATTTTGGAGATTAATCCTCTGTCCATTGATTCGTTTGCAAATATTTTCTCCCATTCTGAGGGCTGTCTTTTTGTCTTGTTGATAGTTTCCTTTGCTGTGCAAAAGCTTTTAAATTTCTTTAGGTTTCATTTGTTTATTTTATTTTTTTTATTTTCATTACTCTAGGAGGTGGGTCAAAAAAGATCTTGCTGTGATTCATGTCAAAGAGTGTTCTTCCTATGTTTTCCTCTGAGAGTTTTATACTGTCCAGTCTTACATTTAGGTCTTTATTCCGTTTTGCGTTTGTTTTTCTGTATAGAGTTAGGTAGTGTTCTAATTTCGTTCTTTTACATGTAGCTGTCCAGTTTTCCCAGCACCACTTATTGAAGACATTATCTTTTCTCCATTGTATATCCTTGCATCCTTTGTCATAGATTGGTTGACCATAGGTGCGTGGGTTTATCTCTGGGCTTTCTATCCGGTTCCATTGTTCTATATTTCCGTTTTTGTCCCAGTACCATATTGTCTTGATTACTGTAGCTTTGTAGTATTGTCTGAAGTCAGGGAGTCTCATTCCCCCAGCTCCTTTATTTCCCCTGAAGCCTGCCTTGGCTATTCGGGGTCTTTTGTGTCCCCATACAAATTTTAAGACTTTTTGTTCTCATTCTGTAGAAAATGCCATTGGTAATTTGATAAGGATTGTGTTGAATGTGTAGACTGCTTTGGGTAGTATAGTCATTTTCACAATATTGATTCTTACAATCCAAGAACATGGTATATCTCTCCAACTGTTTTTGTAATCTTGGATTTCTTTCATCAATGTCTTATAGCTTTCTGAATACAGGTCTTTTACCTCCTTAGGTAGGTTTATTCCTAGGTATTTTATTCTTTTTGTTGCAGTGGTAAATGGGATTGTTTCCTTAATTTCTTTTTCTGGTCTTTCATTTTTAGTGTATAGGAATGCAAGAGATTTCTGTGAATTAATTTTGTATCTTGCAACTTTACCAAATTCATTGATTAGCTCTAGTAGTTTTCTCTTGGCATCTTTAGGGTTGTCTATGTATAGTGTGTCATCTGCAAACACTGTTTTACTTTTTTTCCAATTTGTATCCCTTTTATTTCTTTTTCTTCTCCGATTGCAGTGGCTAGGACATCCCAAACTATGTTGAATAATAGTGGTGAGAGTGGACATCCTTGTCTTGTTCCTGATCTTAGAGGAAATGCTTTCAGTTTTTCACCATTGAGAATGATGTTTGCTTTGCGTTTGTCATATATGGCCTTTATTATGTTGGGGTAGGTTCCCTCTATGCCCGTTTTCTGGAGAGTTTTTATCACAAATGGGTGTTGAATTTTGTCAAAAGCTTTTTCTGCATCTATTGAGGTGATCATATGGTTTTTCTCCAATTTGTTAATATGTTGTATCACATTGATTGATTTGTATATTGAAGAATCCTTGCATCCATGGGATGAATCCCACTTGATCATGGTATATGATCCTTTTCATGTGTTGTTGGATTCTGATGGCTAGTATTTTGTTGAGGATTTTTGCATCTATGTTCATCAGTGATATTGGTCTGTAATTTTATTTTTTTTGAAGTATCTTTGTCAGATTTTGGTATCAGGGTGATGGTGGCCTCATAGAATGAGTTTGGGAGTGTTCCTTCCTCTGCAATTTTTTGGAAGAGTTTGAGAAGAACGGGTGTTAGCTCTTCTCTAAATGTTTGATAGAATTCACCTGTGAAGCCACCTGCTCCTGGACTTTTGTTTGTTGGAAGATTTTTTTTTTTTTTTTTTTTTTTTTTTTTTTTGCGGTACGCAGGCCTCTCACTGTTGTGGCCTCTCCCATTGAGGAGCACAGGCTCCGGACGTGCAGGCTCAACGGCCATGGCTCACGGGCCCAGCCGCTCTGTGGCATGTGGGATCTTCCCAGACCGGGGCACGAACCCTTGTCCCCTGCATTGGCAGGTGGGCTCTCAACCACTGCACCACCAGGGAAGCCCTGTTGGAAGATTTTTAATCACAGTTTCAATTTCATTATTTGTGATTGGTCCATTCATATTTTCTATTTCTTCCTGGTTCAGTCTTGGAAGGTTATACCTTTCTAAGAATTTGTCCATTTTCCAGGTTGTCCATTTTATTGGCGTAGGGTTGCTTGTAGCAGTTTCTTATGCTTTGTATTTCTGCGGTGTCTGTTGTAACTTCTCCTTTTTCATTTCTAATTTTATTGATTTGAGTCTTCTCCCTCTTTTTCTTGATGAGTCTGGCTAAAGGTTTATCAGTTTTGTTTATCTTCTCGAAGAACCAGCTTTTAGTTTTATTGATCTTTGCTATTGTTTTCTTTGTTTCTATTTCATTTATTTCTGCTCTGATCTTTATGATTTCTTTCCTTCTACTAACTTTGGGTTTTGTTTGTTCTTCTTTCTCTAGTTTCTTTAGGTGTATGTTTACATTGTTCATTTGAGGTTTTTCTTGTTTCTTGACGTAGGCTTGTATTGCTATAAACTTCCCTCTTAGAACTGCTTTTGCTGCATTCCCATAGGTTTTGGATTGGCTTGTTTTCGTTGTCATTTGTCTCTAGGTATTCTTTGATTTTCTCCTTGACTTCTTCAGTGATCTCTTGGTTACTTAGTAATGTATTGTTTAGCTTCCAATTTTTTTACCTGTAATTGATTTCTAATCTCATAGCGCTGTGTTCAGAAAAGATGCTCGATATGATTTCAGTTTTCTTAAATTTACTGAGGCTTGATTTGTGACCCAAGTTGTGATCTATCCTGAAGAATAGATCCAGGAGAATAGATTCCGTGTGCACTTGAGAACGAAGTGTAATCTGCTGTTTTCGGATGGAACGTCCTATAAATATCAATTAAATCTCTCTGGTCTACGGTGTCATTTAAAGGTTCTCTTTCCTTATTAATTTTCTGTCTGGATGATCTGTCCATTGGTGTAAGTGAGGTGTTAAAGTTCCCCTCTATTATTATGTTACTGTCAATTTTTTCTTTTATAGCTGTTAGCATTTGCTTTATGTATTGAGGTGCTTCTGTGTTGGGTGCATATATATTTATAATTGTTATCTCTTCTTCTTGGATTGATCCCTTGATCATTATGTAGTGTCCTTTCTTGTTTCTTGTAACATTCTATAAAGTCTGTTTTATCTGATATGAGTATTTGGTACTCTAGTTTTCTTTTGATTTCCATTTGCATGGAATATCTTTCCATGCCCTCACTTTCAGTCTGTATGTGTCCCTAGGTCTGAAGTGGGTCTCTTGTAGACAGCATATGTATGGGTCTTGTTTTTGTTTCCATTCAGCAAGCCTGTGTCTTTTGGTTGGAGCATTTAGTCCGTTCACATTCAAGGTTATTATCGATATGTATGTTTCTATTACCATTTTCTTAATTGTTTTGGGTTTGTTTTTGTAGGTCCTTTTCTTGTCTTGTGTTTCCCACTTAGAGAAGTTCCTTTAGCATTTGTTGTAGAGCTGGTTTGGTGATGCTGAATTCTCTTAGCTTCTGCTTGTCTGTAAAGCTTTTTTTCTTTTTGCGGTACGTGGGCCTCTCACTGTTGTGGCCTCTCCTGTTGTGGAGCACAGACTCCGGATGTGCAGGCTCAGCGGCCATGGCTCATGGGCCTAACCACTCCGCGACATGTGGGATCCTCCTGGACCAGGGCACGAACCAGTGTCCCCTGCATTGGCAGGCAGACTCTCAACCACAGCGCCACCAGGGAAGCCCTGTAAAGCTTTTGATTTGTCAATCGAATCTGAATGAGGTCCTTGCCAGGTAGAGTATTCTTGGTTGTAGGTTCTTCTCTTTCATCGCTTTTAGTATATCATGCCACTCCCTTCTGGCATGTAGAGTTTCTGCTGAGAAATCAGCTGTTAACCTTATGGGAGTTCCCTTGTATGTTATTTGTCATTTTTCCCTTGTTGCTTTAAAAATTTTTTTCTTTGTCTTTAATTGTTGTTTATTTGATTACTTTGTATCTTGGTGTGTTTCTCACTGGGTTTATCCTGCCTGGGACTCTGCATTTCCTGGACTTGGGTGGCTATTTTCTTTCCCATGTTAGGGAAGTTTTTGACTATAATCTCTTCAAATATTTCCTTGGGTTCTTTCTGTCTCTCTTCTCTTTCTGGGACACCCTATAATGCAAGTGTTGGTGTGTTTAATGTTGTCCCAGGCTGTCTTCATATCTTTTCATTCTTTTTTCTTTATTCTGTTCCATGGCAGTGAATTCCACCATTCTGTCTTCCAGGTCACTTATCTGTTCTTCTGCCTCAATTATTCTGCTATTGATTCCTTCTAGTGTAGTTTTCATTTCAGTTATTATATTGTTCATCTCTTTTTGTTTGTTATTTAAGTCTTAGGCGTTTGTTCTTTAATTCTTCTAGGTCTTTGTTAAACATTTCTTGCATTTTCTTGATTTTTGCTTGTATTGTTTTTCTGAGGTCCTGTATCATCTTCACTATCATTATTCTGAATTCTTTTTCTGGAAGGTTGCCCATCTCCACTTCATTTAGTTGTTTTTCTGGGGTTTTATCTTGTTCCTTCATCTGGTACATAGTTTTCTGTCTTTTCATTTTGTCTTTTTCTGTGAACGTGGTTTTAATTCCACAGGCTGCAGAATTGTTGTTCTTCCTGCTTCTGCTGTCTGCCCTCTCTGCAGTGTCATTTATTCCATTTACAGTGTTGTGCTACCATCACCACCATTTCCCAAACCCCTTCAGCACCCCAAACAGAAACTCTGTACCCATTAAGCAATAACTCCCTAGTCCCTCCTCCCCCAGCCCCTGGTAACCTGTGCTTTACTTTCTAGCTCTGTGAATTTGCCTCTTCTAGGTACCTCATACAAGTGGAAACATACAATATTTGTTCTTTTGTGTCTGGATAATTTCACCCAACATAATGTTTTTAACGTTGAGCCATGTTGTCGTCTGTAACAACCTTATTCCTTTTTTATGGCTGACTAATATTTTTTTTGTATGGGTATACCACATTTTGTTTCTCTGTCTGGTAATGAACATTTGGATTGTTTCCACCTTTTGGCTATTGTGAATAATGCTGTTGTGAACATTGCTGTGCAAGTGTTCATTGGAGTTCCTGGTTTTAATTCTTTTGGTTTGGACCTAGAAGTGGAATTGCTGGATAATATAGTAGTTCTGTGTTTAGCATTGGAGGAACTGCTAAATTGTTTTCCATAGTGGCTGCAACATTTTATATTACCACCAGCAATGTTTGAGGTTTCTGCTTTCCTCACATCCTAACACTTGTTATTTACCATTTAAAAAATTATGGTCATGCGTAGTAGGTATGTCACTGTGGTTTAGATTTGCATTTCCCTAATGACTAAGAATGTTGAGCATCTTTTTCATGTGCTGTTGACCATTTCTGAATCTTTGGAGAAATGACTATTCAAGTCCTTTGCCTTTTTTTGGTTTGCATTTAATTAAGACTTTACTTTTCTAGAGTGGTTTCAGGTTCACAGCAGACTTGAGAGACAGATTTCTTATATACCCCCTGACCCCACACCATTATCAACATCCCCCCACCCCGCACCCGAGTGACACATTTGTTTCAACCCAGGAACCTACACTGACAGATAATAATCACCAAAATCCGTAGTTTACATTAAGGTTCACTCTTGGTGTTGTATATTCAATGGGTTTGGACTGATGTACTATGTGACATGTATCCATCACTATGGCATAATACACAGTATTTTTACAAATCCTCTGTGCTCCACTTTGTCATCCCTGCAACCCCTGACAACCACTGATCTTTTACTGTTTCCATGGGTTGGTTTTTTTTCCAGAATGTTATATAGTTGGAGTCATACAGTATGTAGCCTTTTCAGATTGGCTTCTTTTACTTAGTAATATGCATTTTAAAGTTATTCCATGTCTTTTCATGGCTTTATAGCTCATTTCTTTTTCACACTGATTAATATTCCATTGTCTGGATGTGTCACAATTTATCCATTCAACCCTTGAAGGACACATTTGTTGCTTCCAAGTTTTGGCAGTTATGAATAAAGCTGATATAAACATCCATGTGCAGGTTTTTATATGGACGTACGTTTTCAGCTCCTTTGGGTAAACACCAAGGAGCATGATTGCTGGATTGTATGTGCAGTTTTGTTAGAAAGCACCAAATTGTCTTCCAGAATGGCTCAACCATTTTGTATTCCCACCAGCAGAGAATGAGAGTTACTGTTGCTCTACATCCTTGTTATCATTTGGTGTTGTCAGTGTTTTAGATTTTGGCCATTCTAGTAAGTGTCTTTGCCTATCTTTAAAAAATATATATTTATTTCTTTGGCTGTGCCGAGTCTTAGTTGCAGCATGCGAGCTCTTAGTTGTGGCATGCGGATTCTGACCAGGGATTGAATCCAGGCCCCCTGCATTGGGAGCTTGGAATCTTAACCACTGGACCACCAGGGAAGACCCAAGTGTCTTTGCCTATTTTTAAATTGTCCTTTTGTTGTTGAATTGTAGCAGTTCTTTAGATATTCTGGTTATTAATATCATCAGATACACGGTATATAAATATTTTCTCCCAATCTGTGAGTTTTCTTTTCACTCTTTAAATAGTGTCATTTTATGCACTTAAGTCTTTAATTTGGATGAAGTCCATTTTATCTATTTTTCTTCTGTTGCCTGTGCTTTTGGTGTCATAATTTAAGAAACCATTGCCAAATTCAAGATCATGAAACTTCTCAATCCCTATGTTTTCTTCTAAGAGTTTCTTATAGTTTTAGCTCTTACATTTAGGTCTTTGATCCATTTTTAGTTAATTTTTGTGTAAGGTATATGGTAATAGTGCAACTTCATTATTTTACATGTGGATGTCTTGTTTTCCCAACACCATTTGTTGAAAAAACTGTCTTTTCCACATTGGATGGTCTTGGCCCCCTTGTTGAAAATCAGTTGACCATAGATCTGAGGGTTTCTTTCTTTCTTTTTTAAAAAAATATTTATTTATTTATTTGGTTGCACCTGGTCTTAGTTGTGGCAGGCAGGTTCCTTAGTTGTGGCTCACAGGCTCTTTAATTGCAGCTCGCCGGTTCCTTTGTTGTGGCATGCGAACTCTTGGTTGCGGCATGCATGTGGGATCTGGTTTCCTGACCAGGGATCTAACCCGGGCCCCCTGTATTGGGAGCATGGAGTCTCAACCACTGCACCACCAGGGAAGTCCCTCTGAGGGTTAATTTCTTTTTTTTTTAATCTATTGATTGACTGATTGATTGATTGATTGCTGTGTTGGGTCTTCGTTTCTGTGCGAGGGCTTTCTCTAGTTGTGGCAAGCGGGGGCCACTCTTCATCGTGGTGCACAGGTCTCTCACTGTCGCGGCCTCTCTTATTGAGGAGCACAGGCTCCAGACGCGCAGCCTCAGTAGTTGTGGCTCACGGGCCCAGTTGCTCCGCGGCATGTGGGATCTTCCCAGACCAGGGCTTCAACCCGTTTCCCCTGCATTGGCAGGCAGATTCTCAACCACTGCACCACCAGGGAAGGCCGGGATTGCTTTCTTTTTTTTTTTTTTTTTTTTTTTTTGTGGTACGTGGGCCTCTCACTGCTGTGGCCTCTCCCGCTGCAGAGCACAGGCTCCGGATGCGCAGGCCCAGCGGCCATGGCTCATGGGCCCAGCTGCTCTGCGGCCTGTGGGATCTTCCTGGACCAGGACACGAACCCGTGTCTCCTGCATCAGCACGCGGACTCTCAACCACTGCGCCACCAGGGAAGCCCCTGCTTTCTTAATTTCATTTATTTTTGAATTGTTCACTGCTAGTGTATAGAAACACAACTGATTTTGGGGTGTTGATTTTGTGTTTTGCAACTTTGCTGAATTTGTTTATTAGCTCTAACAATCGTTTTGGGGATTCTTTGGGGTTTTCTACACATGAGATCACATCATTTGTAAATAGAGATAGTTTAACAACTTTCTTTCCAACTTGGATGCCTACTGGGTTTTTTTGCCTAATTGCTCAGGTAGAACTTCCATTACTATGTTGAATAGAAGTGGTGAAAGTGGGAATCCTTGTCTTGTTCCTGATCAATTAATTTTTTTTTCCTAAATAACTGCTTGCTTTTATCATACTGTTTGTAGAATAATCCATCTTTCCTTCCTCCTGCCCCTCCATTTGCAACACTATCTTCATAATTTGCAGAATCCCTGTATGTGTGTTGAGTGAGTGAAGTATGAACCAATGCCTGCATAATCTGATCTCTCTCCACCTGTTCATCCTCATGTCTTGCATTTCCGTCTCTCGTGTACCACAAGTCTTGTGTTGCTTATACTTCTTGCAAGACATCAGTTAATCATTCTTTCATTCATTACATACATTCACATCTTTCTGACTTCGCACAGCTCTTTTTCTGCTTGGACCCATCTTTCCCAGCTTGTTGACCTGACATCTGCTTGCTCATCATTCTGGTCTGTTCATGCACTGTTATGCCCTCAGGCAAAAATAAATTCTCTTCCTGTGTTTACTTTAAATGTGAGCGTGCTTTTCTTATGCCACTTACTAGACAGGCTCCTTGATAGTTCCAAGGAAAAGTCTGAGGTCTGATTTTAAAGAGAAAGGTGTCAGAGACAATTGTGCAAATAGTAGTAAAAATTGGCAGCAAGAAAAGTAATAGAAAATGAGAAAAGGATATAATTTTCTAGGTCTTTAATTCCATGCAGTAGAAGCTTTTTTGTTGTTCTTATTGATCACTGAAATGCCCAAAACACAGTATAAGAAAAAATCCACATTATTATTTGACACTAGAGAAGGGTCCCACCCACATATTTGAGACTCAGAGGATTCTTTTTTTTTTTTTTTCAGAGGATTCTGATAGTAAACAGTATGAGTGTCCACAAAACCTTAGGTAAGGGCTGATCCTTTCTGTAAAGATGAACAAAGAAATGCTAGACATATGAAAAACTCAGCACTTGAAGAAAATGAGACTATCATTTAGAGTATGCCAAATAGTATAAAAAAATAGAGAAAAGTGGAATTCAGATTCCCAATATGACAAGTGCAGATTGTAAAAATAAAATAAGCTGAGAACAGGAAAGAGTTCTTGAAATTATAGAATGTGACTGTTAAAAAATCAGGACTCACTAGCAGAATAGATAGTACACAATACCAAGTTAGCTTGGAAAAAAACCTTGCAGAATTTAGGGAAAAGGTATTTTAAATGAATAGTAAGAGAGCATTTAAAACACAGGAAGGTCTCAAATCTGTGATTGGAGTTCCTGGAAGAGAGAGCAAAGGAGACAGATGAAGCAATAACTGAAGTAATAGTGGAAGAACATCTTTGAGCTGAGGAACATCTTTGAGCTGAGGAACACCTTGAGTCTCAAGGTCAGAGTCTCCACCAGGAATATATTTAAAAAGCATAAAAGCCAGGATGCATTCTGATGAGTTTTCTAACTATTCAGGGTAAAGAAAAGACAAGAGAAGTTATCTTTAGGGAAGAACAAGTCAGATTTGCATGAGTTCCTTTCCAGATCCTTAGGAAAAGGAGGTGTTGGGCAATCTTAATATAGTCAGCTCACGCATATATGTAAATTTCAAATACAGCTGAGGAACTGAATGAATTGTTCTCCCAAATAGGAGCTCAGTTCCATTTATTGGTTTGTTATGCCTTTGTTTATGTCATATATTACCATTCCAGGAGACTGTATGAATTTATGCGACTACTGGCATGAGTGCCTTTTCTTTTAAATGGCTGCACAGTATTCATTTGGATGCACCATGATTTGTACAACCAGTCTTTTCCCTGACATTGAACATTTAGGTTATTTCTAGCCTTTCAACGTCATAAATAACTCTATGAAAGACACTTGTGCATGAGTTAGTTACATTTTGGATCATTGCCACTAAGAAAGAAATAACTAGTGAGTCAATTATTCCTAGCTTTTTTGAGCAAAAAATCATATAAAAATCAATAGGATTAAAATTTTTATTTTGGTTAAATTATTCTTTAAAACAGAGATCTTTCCCATTTAAATTTAGCTTTATTAAAGGTCGGAGTGGGCGCTAGATTAGAACAGTGATTCTCAGCTGGGTGTTGGTGGGGTGTATTGGTGGTAGATTTTGCTGTCCGGGGACATGTCAGAAGAGAATTTTGGTGGTCACATCTGGGAGAGGGGGTGCTACTGCCAATCTAACAAGTAGAGACCGGGCGCTGCTGTTAAACATCCTGCCAGGCACAAGAGGGCCCGCAACAGGGTTAGTTATCTAGCCCAAATGTCAGCACTGCTGAGGTTGACAGGTTTTACTGCTAACAGAGACATCCTTTGTGTATTTAGGGCCAGTGTTTATGGGTTCTCTCTGCTATAGGAGGGGAACATTTCAAAATCAGAACATTAGTAGAGGCTTATTTTGCCGAATATGATAGACCTAGGGAATAGTTCAACACTTGCCTTTCCCATCCCCATTTTGAGAAACACCTGTATTTTATTGCTCTCATAAAGTGCTTATAAAATTGTTTATTTTTGTGTCTTGGGTGGTCCTGAAAATGCCTCATCAGTGTCAGATCTAGTTATTGTTGAGATTTGGCTCTACTGTGTGTATTAGAGACATGCATTTAGCTGCTTGGAAAGAAAATCAGGCAGCAACAAACAGGGACTTCCATTTCTTGTGTGATGAGAATTCTGGAGATAGGAGTCCAGAGCTGTTACTATGGCTCCATCAAGTCTTAGATGACCCAGTCTACTCTATTTCTGCTTGGCCTTCCTCAGGATGTGCTTTTACCTTGGGGTCACCAGATAGCTCCTGCCCTTTCCCACCCCTCTCCCCCCACATCAGAGCCTGTATTCAACTGAGCCAGCCCTTTTGATCAAAGCTCTCCTGCATCCCAACCTAGTGATTTCTGCTTATTCCCATTGATTGGCCAGAACTGTATCCCATGACTATTCTTAGTTGTATGAGAGGCTGGGAAATACAGGCTCTTAGTTGGGCTCTTTGTAAGTCAGAAAATACATTCAGAAACCTTTAGTAAGAAAGAATCAATGTTGGAATAGGCAACTAGTACATACCTCTGGAGCCACTTTCTAAAGTACTGGGGTTCTTCCTAAATGCACTGAAATTAAAGAAAGGTAAAGGAGAACAAATAATAATGATAACATTAGAAATATGGGAAAATGAACTCTGTAAGAATTCTCTCTTTAAAAAAAAAGTAACCGAGAAAATGTATGTTTTATGATGTTGTAAATTAAGATCTCTTCCCTGCCCCAATACTTGGGGCCCTGCCCTATTCTTTTTTTGCAGTATCAGTAATGATTAGTTATAGTGTACACAAAAAAACCATTTTTTAGGCTAAAAACTGGAAACAGCAACCAACAGATGGACTGGTGTATAAGCATAACAGGAGTACTGAAGAAGGGCTCGTATAATGCCCTTTTAAAAATTGTTTTATATTTTAGTTGTAGGAGTTCTTTTAAAAAATATATTCTGGGGCTTCCCTGGTGACGCAGTGGTTGAGAGTCCGCCTGCCGATGCAGGGGACACAGGTTCGTGCCCCGGTCCGGGAAGATCCCACATGCTGCGGAGTGGCTGGGCCCGTGAGCCATGGCCACTGAGCCTGTGCGTCGGGAGCCTGTGCTCCGCAACGGGAGAGGCCACAACAGTGAGAGGCCAGCGTACCGCAAAAAAAAAAAAAAAAAAAACCAACTACTTATTAGCATTAAGACTGATATTACACTAGTATTTATTACTATTTTAGCTAGTTTATTTTTAAGTAGTATATAAACTAAAGAATATGTGAGTATATGCTTTAAAATTTAAATGGCACAAAAGGTTTCCAATAAAAAGAAGTTAGAATGATGGAAGGTTACTTTGGAAAGGAGAGAGGAGCAGGGTAGAGAAAAGCTGTGTCTGATGTACTTTATACCTTTTCTAAGAGAAGAGATTAGAAACAAATATGGCAAAAATGGTAACAGATGTTTAATCTCACTGATGGGAACATGGAGTGTCCTATTATCTATATTTTTTTGTTTGAAATATTTTATAATCAAAGCAAATTTTTAGTTATATAAATCTCTACCTTCCCCTAGATGTTCGGTCCCCCAGTCTTCTGCCCCACAAGTTACTAGTATTTTGACTCGTTCTAGAATTATTCATTGTGTTCTCAGGCATAGTTATGTTTGAGTGGATGGAGGTGAGAGCTACTCAACATCTTTCATACCTTTTTCACAGTGTGTCCTTGAGACCATCCCACGCAAGTGTTTGCAGCACTTGTGTCCCTTTCCTGTCCCCCCGCTTCCCCTCATCTCTACTTTATTCCCGCAGGGCACTGAGGTTGCTGCCAGTTTTCCACTGTTATGTACAGTGAACATCCTGGTACATACAGGTATATGGCTGTATGTGATATAAATTCCTGGAGGCAAAATTGGTGGCTCAAACTTACAACCTTATCAAATTGTTCTCACAGAAACATTACAGCAGTGTACGCTCTGCAGCAAAGTGTTGGAGCACTTCTTCTCTCTCCTCACCTGCCTGATGTTCTTAGAATTTCTTATTCTTGTCAATTATTTTCTCTGCATTTGATGCAGAACTCTCAACATGCATGTTTTAGTATTGTTTTAAATTAATGTTTTTCTTTTATATCAATTATTAACTTGGAATATAAAATTACTTGCACTCTGTAGTTTTTCAACTCTGAAGTGTTTGAGATTATACAGATATAATCCAAGACCTGAATGTGTTTAACTTTACATATAAAACTTATTATTTGACACTTAAAATCTTTTATAGTTAATCAGTGGATATGAAGCTTTATTTCTTTTTTCATCCACAGTAATTTGTCATGATATGCTTTCATGGAAAAGTATTTGAAGCTAAAAGGTAATATTTCTGTCCAACTTACTGTATGAGGCTAGTAGAGCTTTGATACTAAAACTGAATAAATTATATGGGACAAGAAAATTAGAGGTCAGTTCAACTTAAAAATGTAGATGCATACATCTTAAAATAATGGTGGTACATCCAAACAATAGAATATCATTCAGCACTAAAAAGAAATGAGCTATCAAGCCATGAAAAGACATGAAGGAACCTTAAATGCATATCTAAATGAAAATCTATTATTGTAATTCAGTACATTACTAGATTAAAGGAGAAAAGTTAAGATCATATCCATGAATGCAGGGTTAACATTGAGTAAAATTCAACACCCATTCATGATGAAAGAAACATTTAGTAAACTAGAAATTACTGAGGGGAACCTTCTTAACCTGAAAGGGGTATATCCACCAGAAACCTAAAGCAAATATTACACTTAGTGGTTAAACCTTAGAAGCAGTTCTTTCAAAATCAGGGAAAAAATATTTCTATTTGACATTGAATAAGAGGTCCTAGCCAACGCAATTAGATAAAAAGAAATGAGGTATGAATGAGAAATATGAAGTATAAGGGAGACAGAATTATCACTGTTCGCTGGTATTGAGTGATTCAGAACCAGCTACCAAATGTTAGAGAGCTTAGCAAGATTGCTGCGTGTGAGAGTAGCATTAAAAAGTCAGTAGCAACAATTGTAACATGTGTATGTGTGTGTTTCTGTTCCTCTGTGTGTGGCAGATTGCATTTTCCAAAAGGACTGCATCAACATGTTGAACCCCCATGCTGTTTGCACAAAGAGGCTGTGATTTCTTGCACTGAGAGGTGGTCTCTGTTCCCTACTCTTGGGTATTGGAAGGCCCATTGGGTAAAAATATGAGCTAGAAAGTTACCTGTCCTAGGGCTGTTGAGTGGTGACAGGCAGGATGGTAGGAAAATTACCTGAATAACATATTTATGCTTAATTTATAAAATTACCTGGTGCCTAACTTTTTTAAAAATGGATTTATTTATTTATGTTTGGCTGAGTTGGCTCTTCATTGCTGTGTGCGGGCTTTCTCTAGTTGCAGTGAGGAGGGGCTACTCTTCATTGCAGTATGTGGGCTTCTCATTGCGGTGGCTTTTCTTGTTGCGGAGCACGGGCTCTAGGCACGCAGGCTTCAGTAGTTGTAGCACGTGGGCTCAGTAGTTGTGGCTCACAAGCTCTAGAGCACAGGCTCAGTAGTTGTGACACACAGGTTTCATTGCTCCGCGGCATGTGGAATCTTCCTGGACCAGGGCTTGAACCTGTGTCCCCTGCGTTGGCAGACGGATTCTTAACCACTGCGCCACCAGGGAAGTCTTGGTACCTAACTTTTAAAATACTGTTTCTCCAGACATGGTAGTATGAGCAGAAGCCCAAATTAATTTTTGCTGTTAATGCATAGTCTTTGGGGTTTTTTTTTGGTATGTTTCTGGTTTTACCTGAATTCTTAGCATAATGTTCCATTTGGGAGAAAAAGCTGGTCATGATGGATACACCAAGTAGCTGAGTGCCTAGTGAAGGCTTACTGGCATAGAATTTCTTCTGTAGTGGAATACCAAGAACCATAAAGGTCCTAAAAATGAGCATTTGTAGCTCTAGAAAATAGAGCTTAGAGAATACCTGGGTTCAGAATAAAGTAACAGTTATATGGCATGAAGATAAAGAAATAGATTAAAATTTTAAGATAGAAGCTCTGAAATATAGGTAGATAATATTCAGAGAGTTTAGTTGGAAAATTTGAATATGATGTGGTAACCTTAGATTCCTCCTTTGCATCAGTTGTCACATAAACTGTTAACATTGCTGTAGGTGTTGAACATGGCAAGGCAGTGAACGTGTATGAGAGCAGAGCCTTCTGCTTGAAGGACCTTGATTCAGTCCTGGCGTCTCACGCTTATTAGCTCTGGGACCTTTGGTAGATCATTTAACCCCTGAAAGCCTGTCACCCCTGACATGCAAAATGGGAAAGGTAATCTTTCCCACTGGTGTTGTGAGAATTGAATGAGATCACGTCGATGATGTGCTTTTCATAGTACTTGACCTATCCTAAGTGCTCAGTGAAAGTTATTTTATACTGGCTTGGAAAGTATCTGTTTTGCTATATAAAATTTAAGAGAAATATTAAAATATGTTTTTGTTATTTTAAGGAAATTCGCAGTGAGTCCCATGACTATCCTCATAGAGTGGCCAAGTTTCCAGAAAACAGAAATCGAAACAGATACAGAGATGTAAGCCCATGTAAGTACTTGTGGGGGGTATGGGTGTGTGTGTCGTAGGAGGAGGGACATGGTGGAAAAGATTGGGGTCGGGGTTGGTAAGTATGGTGATTTTTTTTTCATACTAACGTAGTATATGTTCTTTAAAGAAAATTTTCAGGGCATAAAATAGTAGAATGAAGGAAAATTGCCCATAATTATTTCCTCCTCCAACACAGCCACCATTAATTGATACATTTCTTAGCAATCTTTTTTCTTACACATGATTTTTCTCTTTTCAGAATAATTGTAATCATATATATGTGTATGTATAGTCATATATGTCTACTTCTTTTCATATTATTCCATAGCTTTTATAAGTATTTCTTAAAATACTTATTGGTGTAATTTGTTTTTTCCCCTAATTACAAAAGTAGTGTGTATTTACTACTACTTGAAAAGTTTTAAAACACAGAAATGTGTAAAGGAAAAACTCTCATCATTTAAAAACAAGCAAATACTATTGGGTTTATATTCTTTCGGTATTTGTCTGTGTAAACGTGTATGTACATTCTTTTAAATTCAGCTGGAATCCTGCACACACTGACCTGCAGCTTTTCTCCTGTGTGGCCACATGTTGTAGACGTTTCCTGTCCTGAACACAGTCTTTTAGTGGCTTCCACAGTGGCTTTGGGCAGCTCAATCTTTATGTAACAGTTCCCTGTGGTTGGACTTAGATTCTGCTGTGCATGTGCATGTGCGTGCACGCGCACACACACACACACACACACACACACACACACACACACGGTTTTGTGAACAGTTGTAACACCAAGGCTTTAAAAATGTGTTCATCAAGTGATTTTATTTTTGTTCTGATGGATCCCACCTTCAGATATTGAATTAAGCTGCCTTACTGCTCAGAGGATTCCCATGTTTGGTTTCAGTGGGTGAGCGTAGGCATCCTCTTTAGGGCTGCTGGTGTGCTGCATTTGTGTTTGATGCTGGGTGCCTCCTCATGGGCCTCACACTCCACCATCACCCCTCTTCTTCATAGCTTCAACCTCTTTCTAATAACTCTCTTCCCTTATTATTCAGATGTGCTCCAATCTCTTCCGACCTCAACACCCATATATCGCACTCCAGCTATCACTTTGTCACCTACAGAGACACAGGCATGTGCATGTGCATGCACACACACACGCACACACACACACACACAGAATCTTAGAAGCGTGCACTACCCTGTCTGTCTCTCCACTCTCATCACCCACGCATTCTTCAGCCATGGTTCTACCCCAGCCTCCCCACTGAAACTTTTATTCTAAAGTATTGTGCGCTTTCTAGTTTTCTAATGCAATGAGGAACTTTCCATCGGTGTCTTTTCTTATCCCTCTGTGACTTTCAGCATTGTCAACCGTGCCTTCCTTCCCTAAGTCCATATTTTTCTTGATTTTGCTGTTACTTTTCTGGCTGATCACACCTTTTCAGAACTTCTCTTCCTCACTTGTCTTTGTCTTCAGGGCTCTGTCTCTGCCTCTGTCTCCTCCTCTTCTTGTGTGAATGGCCTCATTTTCTGTGAGTTCAGTTGCCATCTCTGCTTCCAACCCCAGATCTCATCTGCAGCCTACATCTCTATTCTCGGCTACAGAACCACTTACGCACTTCGCTGTCTTGATATGATGTAGCCACCTCAGGCTCAGAATGCCTTCCCCACAGTCCCTCAGTCCCAGCCCTAATCTGTTCTTTCTGCTTTATCCCCATGTTCATAAGGGCTACCATTAGCCGCACACTTGCTGCAGCTAGAAACTCAAACCTCTCTTCATTCAGCTCCCACATCTTGTTGGTGACTAAGTAATTATAATTCCATTTCCATAGTATATTTCAAACCTGTTCTCTGTTCATACTGGCTTGGTTCAGGCCTGGGTTATTACAGCAGCCTCTTAACTAGTCTCCGTTCTGTTCCCACCTCAGTCCGACCCCCACATGGTATCCAGAGCAATCTCTGTGTGATGCAAGTCTGTCCTCCACTCCTGTCTTCAGTAGTGCTCCTCAGTTTTATGAAAAGTTAAAGTGCTTTAGCATTACCATACAAGGCCTTTTGTAGCCATTTTCCTACAAATTGTTTGTTTTGGTGACTCACTTGGCACCAACATGCCCTGTTTTTAACAGTTTTTGAATATCATTCCCATTTGGAATAGGCTTCCTCTCTCTTTGACCGATTTCACTCAAAGTCCTCTTTCCCCAAATACCATCTAAACAACCACTTCCCAGGGGTGTTATCCTCACACAGGAGAGGAGGTCATGGAACTGGTGACTCCCACTAAATCCAGGTGGACCTGGGAATAGGTACTTTTTCAAAGTTCCTGAGGTGATGCTGGTATACCTTTCTTGATTGAGAGTCGTTACATCATTTCCATACAGAGTCCCATACAGTTGTTGGCTTTGTTCAGAAAACGTGTATTGAAAACCAGCTGCATGTCTGCCATTGTGCTGTGCCTGAGCGGAACGTGAGTCCACATGCCCTGCCTGCCAACAACATACGTGCAGTGGGGGCGGGTTGTGTGTATGTGTACGTGCCTGCTGTGCTTTGTTTGTCAGGAGATGGCACAGTGCTGGTGGAGCCGAGAAGAGGCACTCAGCTCTGCTTAAGGAGTTAGGGGCAGCTTTTAAGATAATTTTTTTCTTTTTTACTTTATTAAAATAGTCTGTTTTAAACCAGCAACTATTTTTCATATAAAGAATTTCTAAGCATCCATACAGGAAATAAACATAGATAATACTGAGTGCAGGGCTTCCCTGGTGGCGCAGTGGTTGAGAGCCCGCCTGCCGATGCAGGGGACGCGGGTTCGTGCCCCGGTCCGGGAAGATCCCACATGCCGCGGAGCGGCTGGGCCCGTGAGCCATGGCTGCTGAGCCTGCGCGTCCGGAGCCTGTGCTCCCCAAAGGGAGAGGCCACAGCGGTGAGAGGCCCGTGTACCACAAAAAAATAAATAAATAAATAAATAAATAAATAAATAAATAAAATAAAAATAAAAAATACTGAGTGCAAAGCAGACAATGACATGTTTGCAAGCAATCAAAAGGAATTTTGGGGGGTTTGGGGGGGTATTTTTTTGGTGGTATGCGGGCCTCTCACTGTTGTGGCCTCTCCCGTTGCGGAGCACAGGCTCCGGTCGCGCAGGCTCAGCAGCCATGGCTCATGGGCCTAGCCTCTCCGCGGCATGTGGGATCTTCCCGGACCGGGGCACGAACCCATATCCGCTGCATCAGCAGGCGGATTCTCAACCACTGTGCCACCAGGGAAGCCCAGGAATTGTTTTTTGTTTGTTTGTTTTTAATTCAGAATCACAGATCTTTCTAGATTTTGATTCATCAAGTCTGGAAGTGTATTTTTAAACAAACTCCTTACGTGATTCTTATATGCCCAGCTTGAAACTACATTTGGAGGTATGAATATGAGGTACATATTCAAAGAGGGGTATTTTGTGGGGTGTTTTTTTCCTCTAATATTTATTTATTTATTTATTTTGGCTGTGCCAGGTCTTAGTTGCAGCTCACGGGATCCTTGTTGCAGTGTGTGGGCTTCTTAGCTGTGGCATGCATGCGGGATCTAGTTCCCTGACCAGGGAATGAACCCGGGCCCCCTGCATTGGGAGCTCAGAGTCCTACCCTCTGGATAGCCAGGCAGGTCCCAAAGAGGGATATTTTGAAATAGAAATAATTTTAAGAAGTCTACAGTCTTTGTATAATTGCCAGGCAGGTCCCAAAGAGGGGTATTTTGAAATAGAATTTTAAGAAGTCTGCAGTCTTTGTATAATTGCCATGACTGAAAAGATGCCTTATTTGTCTCACTTAACCATGAGGTAATTGTAGAAGAGATTGGCCAGAAGGTGGTTGGTTGAGAAAAGAAAGGTTGTAGTCATCATTTTGAAAATTGTATTTGTACTGTTAGAGACAGCTGCCAGAATTTGAAATATTCCTTACTATATTTGCTTTGCACATAGAAATCCAAGTTTACTATTTGATCTAAAAGGAGGTGAAAGAGTAGTTTTTTTGTTTTGTTTTGTTTTGTTTGTGGTAAAAACACATACCGTAAATTTACCCTTTTAACAGTTTGTAGGTGTCCATCATGGTGTTGCTGGCTGTATGCACAATTGTTGTATGACAGCTCTTGTCATCTTGTGTGACTGAAACCCTACGCCCTCCCTCAGCCCCTGGCAGTCACCATTCTACTTCCTCTTTCTCAGAGTCTGATCACTTCAGGTGCCTCATAGAAATGGAATCATACAGTGTTTCTTTTGTGATTGGCTTATTTCACATAGCATAATGCCCTCAAGGTTCATCCATCAGTGTTTAAAGTAACACGTGGACTTCTGATTCCAGTAGTGTGGCAGGTTAGATAGTCCCTAGTTTCTTACTTCCGTAAAACAAGAAGATTCTCAATAAACACACTTTTAAAATAAATTACTAGGTGGGGAGGAGGAAGTAAGGAAGACATTCAGGCTTTCTGTGCTCCCCACCTCCTAAAAAAAGATCTCAGCAAGTGGCATAGCTACTCTGAATGCACATGGCAGTATCAGCTATGACATTTGTATTCACCTAATAAAATAGTCTCAAGGTATATAAGGCAAAAATGAATAGAATTACAGAAAGAAATGGACAATTCTATATTCACAGACTTTTTTCATTTATTTATTTAATTTATTTTTAGTTTTGGCTGCGTTGTGTCTTCGTTGCTGCGCATGGGCTTTCTCTAGATGCGGCGAGCGGGGGCTACTCTTCGTTGCAGTGTGCAGGCTTCTCAATGCGGTGGCTTCTCTTGTTGCGGAGCACAGGCTCTAGGCACGCAGTCTTCAGTAGTTGTGGTGTGTGGGCTCAGTAGTTGTGGCTCACGGGCTCAGTAGTTGTGGCTCGTGGGCTCTAGAGCACAGGTTCAGTAGTTGGGGTGCACGGGCTTAGTTTCTCCGCGGCATGTGGGATCTTCCTGGACCAGGGCTCGAACCTGAGTCCCCTACATTGGCAGGCGGATTCTTAACCACTGCGCCACCAGGGAAGCCTGTTCACAGACTTCTTAAGGCAAAATATTAGTAAAGAAGTAGAAGATTTGGACCACACAGTTAAGCTTTATTTAATAAGAAAAATATATAAAATGTTATATATAGAACCTATTCTCCAACAATTAGAGAATTCACATTCTTCTAGGACTTACATGGAATATTTGTAATTGACTAGGCTCTAAAAGTAACTCTTAAAACAGTTTAAGAATTACTGTCTTACCATGTTCTTTGACTGTAATGCAATTAAATTATAGATTATTAATAAAAAGATAAAAATTCCTATAAATTTGGAGATTTAAAGATTTCTAATTGATTCATGGGTTAAGAGGAAATCATAATGGAAACTTAAAAGTGAACAATAGGTAAAATTCTACTTATCAGAACTTGCATAAAGCAGCAAAAAGAGTACTGCAAAAAAATACACTGTCTTCGCAAACCGCAAAAAAAAAAAAAAAAAAAAAAAAAAAATACACTGTCTTAAATGTTTGTATTAAAACAAAAGGCTGAAAATTAAAGTGCTTAGAGTAAAAGTAACAGAATAAAAACAAAACAAAAAGCAGAAAGGAAATAATACAAAAATAAAAGAAGAATAGAAATCAAAGGACCAAACAAAACCAAATTATTAGTTCCTTGATAAGACTAATAAACTGGCAAGATTGAGCAAGAAAAATAAAACAAAATATAGAAACCAGAGAGACAGGGACTTCCCTGGTGGTTCAGTGGCTAAGACTCCATGCTCCCAATGAAGGGTGCCCAGGTTCAATCCCTGGTCAGAGAACTAGATACCGCATGCCACAACTAAAAGATCCCGCATGCCACAACTAAAAAGATTCCACATGCCTCAACTAAAAAACCCCACATTCCGCAACAAAGATCCTGCATGCCACAACTAAGACCCAGCGCAGCTAAATAAATAAATAAACATACATACATACATACAGTAAATACTTAAAAACAAAACAGAAACCCCAGAAAGAGACAGGTGCATATAAACAATATTAGGAGAAAAAAGGGGAACATCAATACAGATGTAAAAGGAATTATAAAGCTAGAGTACTGCAAACAATTATGGCAATAAATGTGATCAGTTAGAAGAAATGGAACAGACTCCTGGAAAAGTAGAATTTACCAACACAGATTAAAGGAGAAGTAGAGTCTAAGTAGACCTGTGACAGCTAAATAAATTAAATTAATTTAAAAATTTTTTCCACTAAGAAAACACTGGGACTGGATGCTTTAACAGGTGTGTCTTTTTAAAATAAATTTATTTATTTATTTTATTTATTTTTGACTGTGTTGGGTCTTCGTTGCTGCACGGGGCTTTCTCTAAGTTGCGTTACGGCGAGCGGGGGCTACTCTTCATTGTGGTGCGCAGGCTTCTCATTGCAGTGTCTTCTCTTGCTGCACAGCACAGGCTTTTAGGCACGCAGGCTTCAGTAGTTGTGGTGCACGGTCTTAGTTGCTCCATAGCACGTGGGATCTTCCTGGACCAGGGCTCGAACCCGTGTCCCCTGCACTGGCAGGCGATTCTTAACCACTGCACCATCAGGGAAGTCCCAACGGGCATGTCTTAATAATAATAAAAACTCTCCCTGAGAACAGAAAAAGAGAATACTCCTCAGTTCCTTTTGTGAGGCTATTAGATAATTTGGATTTCCAAACCAGAAAAGTTTAGTGAGAGGATTAAAAGTTACAGGCGTATCTACTTCATCAATGTAGATGTAAAAATCCTAAAGAAAGGTTAGGAAACTGAATACAGCAGTATCTCTATTAAGTTTATTTTAGCAATGTAAGGGTGGCTTAGAATTAGACAGTCTTATAAATGTAATTAACCTTAGTAACAAGGCAAAGGAGAAAAAGCCATATTAATATCTCAATAGATGCAAAAAGATTATTTAAAGTCAGTTCTTTCTCCTGATTAAAAACAAATAACGTATCAAACTAGAAACAGAAGGAAACTTCTGTAACTAATATGAGAGGACACATACAGTCACATTACTCTTAATGATAACGTGTTACAAACATTTTTAAAACTCGAGGACAAGACAAGGGTGCCCACAAGTAACACTTCCACTTTGGGTCCCGGACACTACAGTAAGAGAAGTATAATAAATGAAGGCATAAGGATTGGGAACTGCTGCTGTCTAACTAACCCCCTCAAACCCTAACAGTCACTCACCACATCTGGAATCGGGAGGCTGACTGGACGCAGGCAGGTCTTGCTCACCATCTCCCAGGCAGCATAGCTCAGGTGGTGGCCTGGCTGGGTCACCTGGACCCTCACCCAGTGGTAAACTGTCAGCTGCAACACCTGCACATGGCATCTCCATGTGACCTGGACTTCCTCACCAGTAGCCCCTGAGTTGAAGGAGTGAGCATCCTTAGAGTCTAGCCGGGAGCTGTGTCACCTCTCCTTTGAAGTCACACATCACCTATACCACATTTCTGTTCATCCGGATTCAAGAGGGGAGAGTTGTCACAAAGAACTGTGGGCATGTTTCAAAACCATTACAGTTATGAATTATATGGTTTTTTTCTGCATAGATAATCCAGAAAATTCACAGACAAATCAAGTAATTAATAAACATTTAGATAGTCTCAGAATTATAAGACAATAAACTTTCAATTTATGAAAACAGATTTCTGTATATGACAAGAATGTGCTTGTCATCTTTCTTGCTAAGCACACTTAGATAAAAACTATTGTATAAAAGTAATCAGGGGCTTCCCTGGTGGTGCAGTGGTTGAGAGTCTGCCTGCCGATGCAGGGGACACGGGTTTGTGCCCCGGTCTGGGAAGATCCCACATGCCAAGGAGTGGCTGGGCCCGTGAGCCATGGTCGCTGGGCCTGTGCGTCCAGAGCCTGTGCTCCGCAACGGGAGAGGCCACAACAGTGAGAGGCCCGCGTATCGCAAAAAAAAAAAAAAAAAATCAGAATAAGTATAGATATAATTTAAATGTTATGGTAACTCTTCTGTAAATATTTGCTAACATTCTTCCTCATCATATCTAAAGTTTAAAAATACAGACTGGGACTTTATAAAAATAAAGTTATGAATTACAAATAAATAAATAAATAAAAACAAATAATTAATAAATAAATTATAAATAAAGACTGGGACTTTATAAAAATAAAGACCAGGGACTTCCCTGGTGCCTGCCAGTGCAGGGGACATGGGTTCGAGCCCTGGTTTGGGAAGATCCCACATGCCACAGAGCAACTAAGTTCGTGCGCCACAACTACTGAGCCCACGTGCCACAACTCCTGAAGCCCACGTGCCTAGAGCCCGTGCTCCACAACAAGAGAAGCCACTGCAGTGAGAAACCTATACACTGCAAGGAAGAATAGCCCCCGCTCGCCGCAACTAGAGAAGGTCCTCGTGTAGCAACGAAGACCCAATGTAGCCATAAATAAATAAATAAATTTAAAAATTTTAAAATTATTAAAAAATAAAGACTAAATGCACTTATTGTCAAAATCCATTGTGTAAACAGCTCTTTTACTTATTTCTCATTAACTGTTAGGATTTTGATCTTTGGTTCTATCTCCGTTTTTGGTTTTTGATGAAGAGTTCTTAACATGATATCAAGAGCACAATCCTTAAAAGAAAAAAAATCAACAAAGTGGACTAAAGCAAAATTTAAAACTTTTGCTTTGTGAAAGACCCCGTTAGTAGGATGGAGAGACAAGGACAGAGTGGGAGAAAATATTTATAAACCACAAAGAACTCATATCTAGAATATATACAGAACTCTGAAAATACAGCAGTAAAAATCCCAAACAGTCCAATTCAGAAATGGGCAGAAGATGTGAACGTAGATGGCACATAAGTACATGGAAAACATCACTAACCATTAGAGAAAAGCAATTAAAACCATGGTGGTGAGTGATTGTGACAAACATACTAGAGGAGCTGAAATGACGGCCGCGGACTCCAAGGACGCGGAGAAGCTGGATCTCCTGCGCGGCAGGGAGGACGGAGGACGGTGGACGGTGTAGCCGCTCTGGAACGTAGTGTGGCACCTTCTTGATTACCTTATATGATGCAGCCGCTGCACTACTGGACATTTATCTCCAAGAATTGCAACCTTATGTCCACACAGAAATGTGAACATTGGTGTTCAGAGCAGCTTTGTTTGTAAGAGCTCCAAATTGGAAACGACCCAAGTGTCCATCAGTGGGTAAGTGGTCAACACACCATGGTTCTTTTGTTCCTGCCATGGGAAGCTCGCCGTGCCCTGCAGCAGCTTGGGTGGGCCCCAGAGGACTCCCACTGAGCAGAGTCCAGTCTCAAGGTTACCTCCTGCGTGATTCCATTTATACAGCATTCTGGGAATGGTGCCTCTGTTGCAGGAGAGGGCAGATCACTGGGTCAGGACGGGTCGGAGAAGAGAGACTCTGAAGGGGGCACAGAGGAGCTTGTGGTGGCAGGTGCATGAGTTTGCACACGTAATAAAACCGCTCCATACGAGTGTTGCCTGCAAAACAGGAGACAGGGTATCAGGTCTGAGGGTTATTCCAGTGTCTTTCCAGGTTTCTGGATTTCACGGCCTTCCTGAATCGGGTCCTGGGTAGGGCACTGTGCGAGGCGGGGGTGGGATGCGGTGAACTTGTCAGGGTCCCTGGCCATGCCGATGGCTGAGGCCTGGGCGCTGAGTGGGCTGGAGCCTTGTCATGGCAGGTCCCGCCTGTAGCCACTGCGTCGCGTGGACAGCTCTGGTGTTGGAGCTGCACCGGGGCTGCAGGGAGAGCCCTTAAGTCAGTGAGGAAGCTGGGCACATCCTCCAGGACCATCCGTTATACTCAGAACGGGCATTGGGGGAAGGAGTGGTTGATATATTGAAATACAGATACATAGCAAAGTAGAATTTTTAAGTTTCTGTAAATTTTTAAGATAAAACAGGACTTTTTGAGGAGTTCTGTACTTGACACGTTTAGGGTATAAATGAGGGTCAGTCAGTAGAAATAGTGGAGAAGGACCAGTGTAGTCTGGCCGTTTCCTCTTAACGGATGAGAAAGAGGCCCAGGGACCAGTGCTGGGTTTCGGGTCCTGGGCCCGCACCTCCGGGGGCCGCCCTGCTCTGTGCAGTTCACAGCGGCTTCTTTGGCCATGGGGGCCAGTGGAGCCAGAGCAGACCCTGGGGCCACACCCACACCCCTTCGCCTCCCTCACTGTTCTCTCATCTGGCCACATGATTCTAGCTGCCTCTACTAAAAAGTCCTGAATCGGGGCTTCCCTGGTGGCGCAGTGGTTGAGAGTGGGCCTGCCGATGCAGGGGACACGAGTTCATGCCCTGGTCCAGGAGGATCCCAAATGCTGCAGAGCGGCTGGGCCCATGAGCCATGGCCGCTGAGCCTGCGCGTCCGGAGCCTGTGCTCCGCAGCGGGAGAGGCCACAGCAGTGAGAGGACTGCATACTGCAAAAAAAAAAAGAAAAGAAAAGAAAAAGAAAAAGTCCTGAAGCTTTCTGAGCTCTTGTTTTTTGCTGAATTACTTTACTCCTCAAGTGAGTTGTAGTTTCATCTCCTGCTGATGTTTAGAGTGTTTTAATAGTATCATGTCATTCTAAAAAAAATTCTACCACAGCTTAACAGTTTGAATGTGAACATTTTCTGGAATTCATTGTATAAACAGTGCTTGACCACTTGCCAGCCTAAATTGTTACGACACCGTGCTGGTAGGTGCTACGAGAAAATGGAAGTAGAAGCCCCTTTTCTCTGATAGTTGGATTTAGGAGTTGAGACTAATGAATCAGTTACAGGATCTCTCAACTCTGAACCTAAGTTTCAGGCGCTTCTCTTCCCTTTGTTCACGGGGCTTGTGCCGCAGTTGCCATCCCCAAACGTGAGGCATGTACCCATCACAAAGCCTTCACTCTTCTCTGTGCGTGGCACCCTCTTGACCCAAATATTCATGTGGCTGACCTCCTCTAAGTCTTTGCTTCAGTGTCACTGTCACAGTGAGGCCCAGCCTGACCACCTGTTTAGAATTGCAACCTGTCCCCCTTCCCAGCACAGCTGCCCTTTACTCTGCTCTTTTTTCCCATAGGGTTTATTACTGCATAACATGTAATAAAAAATACTTAATTATTTTGCTTATTGCTGTCTCCCTTTCTGAGAAGGTAAGCTCCCCAGGGGTGTGGATGGGTTCCAGGGGCCTGGGTTTGTGGATGAAAGGGAAATACCATTTGTCCCCCAACCCCCTCTCCCTTCCTTTCTCCTAGAAGGAGAGATCTGAGCTTCAAGGAAAGTGGTGAGCTGCCACTGATTGTATGAGACCAAAGTGTGGTGTGTCTTGTTTTTTAATTAATTTATTTGTTTATTTATTTTTGGCTGCATTGGGTCTTCGTTGCTGCAAGTGGGCTTTCTGTAGTTGTGGCGAGCAGGGGCTACTCTTTGTTGTGGTGTGTGGGCTTCTCATTGTGGTGGCTTCTCTTATTGCAGAGCACAGGCTCTAGGTGCATGGGCTTCAGTAGTTGTGGCTCGCAGGCTCTAGTGCACAGGCTCAGTAGTTGTGGTGCACCAGCTTAGTTGCTCCGCGGCATGGGGGATCTTTCCAGACCAGGGCTCGAACCCGTGTCCCCTGCATTGGCAGGCAGACTCTCAACCACTGCGCCACAAGGGAAGTCCCATGTCTTGTTTTACAGATGCTATCGAAGAGGAAAGGTGACCATGTTCAAGCGACAGTGGTGACCTTTACCAGTTTTGTAAGGACACCTCCCAGTCTTCTTTCCATCTTAGAGACTCTGGGGTGGATTCAAGGGGCCTTTTTCAGTTTGGGGATGTGCGGAGGCAGAATTTAACCAGTTAACATTGTCCTGTCAAGGTTAGGAACTTGGAATCATGATGGATTGAGAGAGGTGGACATGTGCAGGCAGCTGGCCCCTCGTTTGGAGGAGACCGAGCCCGCTGTGTGCTCCACACAGCATCGGTGGTGGCTGGTCCATGTGGCTGCGCCACAGGCCCCGATGGATGGGACCGCCTGAGTGTCAGGCCGTCCTCCTCGTTCCAGCCCGTCCTCTGTCTGCTGCTCTTTCTTTCCTCGAAGCTCAGGTGCTTGTGCGGAGTTGCCAGGGCCTCTCCTCCTCCCGGTCCTTCTCGACGGCCCCTGTGCTCCTCTTCCAGCTGCTCCTCCTGCTGGAAACCCCCTCCCCTCCTCTTACTCTGGTCTGCTCCCACCATACTCAGCGCAGCGCAGTACGGCACTAGGACTCATTTCCCGATAGGATTTTTTTTCTTTTAAAAAGCTTGAAACAAATAATGTCTTATCTCTCTGTCCTGGTTGCCTGGCTCCTGGCATGTATGTGTTGACGAGGTGTGGAAGGTGGTCAATTTAAAGAGCACATCGTCTGGTGGGCGGGATGTGCAGGAGGGGGGCTTCCATTGGAGAAGGGAAGTCCTGGGCCAGGCCTTAAAGAGGTGAGGTGTGTGTGCAGAGATGGAGGCGGAAGTCATCCCTGAGGCAAAGAGCAGGGTGGGCGGCGATGCTGGGGAGGATCTGGGGCGTCTCTGGGCCTCTGCTGCTGCTTTTCTAGGGTGCGATTGAGACTGATGACTTGACTGGCTCGAGTGTCAGCAAAATGCGCACAACATGACTCGGTGTGAGGGGTGAGGGTGGAGAGCAGCGAGCACCTGACACGTCGCAGGAGTGAAAAGTCCTGAACAGCCGTTGTGGTTGGTTATGTCATCAGAAAAGGAACAGTTCAGCTCATATGGTTTTACTTTGCTGAGGAGACAGCTGAGATGCTGACCCTCTGCATGATGGCTTGTTTCTTCTCCACTAACATGGCCATGCCGATGCTGACGGGGGTTTAGCTCTAGCTTTGCTTTTGGCTCATTGCTTGATTTTTGAGAGAAAATTCATGTTATTTGTGCCTCCAGTATCTACTTGTAGGATTGAAGAGAGTTGACACATCTGTCAGATGCTTACATTCTTGGCTGGGAAGTGCCACATGGTGTGGAAATCAGTGCCGAACGCTTACTGTCCCCTGTTGAGAATGGAGCCTGAAGCAGGAAGTCTGTTAAAGCTGTGCTGATAGTCTTCTGCTCAGTTTCTGTTCATTGTTCTTGATCTCTGCCTCGGCATAAATGTGAGCCCTTCCTGTTTGACCTGGAAGACTTTCCACAAGGAGATGTCTTTGCAATAATGAAAAAAAGTGAAACTGGGGGTGGGGTGGGATGGGGGAAAAAAGCTCATTGTGACAGTATTGAAAGAGGAAGCTAATCTGTGTTGTCAGCTCAGGCCGCAGCTAGAGCCAGTCATTTCTTGACAGATGAAGCCATTTCTCAGAAAACAGGCTGTTTGCGGGTGGGAGGTGCAGGGACTCGTGGTTGGAAGTTTGCCTAATCCAGCTCATTGCCGCAGTCCATGGGGTATGCATTTCTTCACTCACCCTGATGATGCCACTGTGGAGAAAAGTATGCATTCTTGATCGTCCTGCTGGTGGTGGTATTAGATGTTGAGAAATCAGATTTCCTGTGAGGTGTGGTTTGGTTACTTTTGTGGCCTCTCCTGCAATACAGTTTGAATCATCATTTCCTCCTTTGGCTGGATCCTTTAAAAGATAAGGAAGTGGGGGATAACCATACACTTAGAATGATGATAAAGTGCTGATGGCCCCAAGATTGTGGGACTCTGATCTGGTAGTCTCATTTCAGAGATTCTTAGGCAGGATCAACTGCTTTGGGGAGAGGAGAAAGCATATAACTTCCTGGGTTTTTTTCTAACTCAGAAGTCAGAAGTTTGGTTTGGGGCTGACCAGTCATGATGGGCAGGGAGAGGAGACACTTGACCTCAAGTGTTAAGAGGACCCATGTCACCCTCACAGATATTTCAGACCAGACAGTAAGTGGTTCTTCGTGGGAAAAGAGGCTTTGACTCTCTTTGTTATCATTGCCAGAGAATATAAATCATCAAGTCACAATTCCTCATAAAAAGGCTTTGATAGTTTCACTTCCTGAAATGTTTATACTTACTTGGTAGGTAGTGTTAAAGTGATATGTTTCATTTAACACAAGAAACTCTTACGTTTTTTTCTCTATACAGATTCTCTTCTGAATCAAAAAGTTACATGCTTTGCATTTTTTATTAATCTTCTTAATGGAACAGAAGAATTAAAATGATGTTAGATGTAGCTGAAAATTTTTTTAAAAATCAGTCCTGAGGAGAAAACATAGGTTCAGCCAACACTTGTAGCCAGTTCTAAATAGCTAGACTTTTCCCAAGGATTACCTTCCTTTTGGGGGGTGCCTTTCAGGTAACACCCTGCTCCCCTACTGGTCAGCACTCGGGCTCCAGGGAACGGATCTGGGGGTGTGTGATTCATGTTTTTAATGAGCTGGAGTGACACCAGGTGTAGATGTTAACACTGGAGAGAAAATAACAGTGAACCCAGTTCAAAGTCCTGAAGGCGGCATGTCAGATACCCTTAAAACACCCCTGAGGTCTTTCTCCAGGCTATGGAAGGGTCTGGATGACTTGCTGGATAACTGAATTCCCAGTGCCCTGTAGGGGAACCTTCCCAGTGCCTGTGGATTCTTGCTTTTGCCAAAGTGCTTTTTTCACTTGTGCAATAGATATGATTAGTCTCCAGGGTTTCTGTGATTACAGCATGAGGAAATACGTTCCTTTGGTATTATATTTTAGCAGAACTTGAATTTTAGGGATTGTGTAGCATTCTAAAGGCATGCATTATTCTTCTGATATGTGTTATCTAGGAGGCGTATGGTCTTTATTTTGTTAATTATATAGCTGACTTTTTTACTCTCACATAACAGTTAAAGAGTGATCAAACTGTTAAAAAAAAATGACTGTTTAAAAAAAAAAGTGACTGTTGACATCATCTTTCCGAGAACTAGTATAAGTGATTTACTATAACAAGACCTTCGCTTTTCCTGTTTGCACATGACGTGTAATATTTACAGAGGTCTTGGGTTCAATCCAGCAGAAACATCTCACATAAATTGATGTGTGGAACTAAAGCCATTTAACATTTTCTTTCACATGGAGGTAATGTGAACAGTTTTTTTAGTTTACAAGTGGGGGACTTTGTTGTAAAGCAGAAACTAACACACCATTGTAAAACAGTTATACTCCAATAAAGATGTTTAAAAAAAATAAATTAAAAAAAAGATTTTCTAAAATTAAACCTTATAAAAAAGAAAAAAAGTTGGGGAGAGAATCATTGTTTGGTATTGCCTTGAGGGGAGCAGTTTACAATAGAACGTTTTCTCTAGTTAGACATCAAACGTACATGTAGGCTGTAATTCAGTCATATGCCTCTGCCTGTCATATATTTAGAATTCTAAGTTAACACTAGTTCTGTTATTATACATGTGCTTCCTCTCGCAGTGTCTTCTCTTCCCTTCCCTCCAAAATGATATAGGTAAAGTTTTGTGCTCCACGTATTTAAATTAGCATCAATTCTAAATCTGTGAGATTTTCACTTTTAAAAACTAGTATATCTAAACTGTTATAACACAATCTAAGTAATGAAGTATCTTTAGTTGTCTTTTAAAGAATTAGAATAGTCCAAGTGTGTTAAATATAGTTTAGCACTTGATCTAATTATATAATTAAGTGCTAAAAATTATTTATATATAGTTGAATGCACATCTGTTGAATGAAGAAAATGAAATGTAGTTACTGTGGGGATCTGGTCTTGTTTATTTGAGGGCATTGTTTTTTGTAGGTAGATCTATTAGTTCTTAGGCATCAAGAATCTACCATCCTTTTACTTTTAGGAAGATAGGTGCTTTATTTCTTTTACTATGTTTTACTCTTTGGTCAGTTTTTCTAGTTAAACAACAGCTAAACTACCACTAACAGAAGCACTTCCTTCTAACACACAGTAACAAACAAAAGGATTTCATCTTTGTACTTCATTTTTAAAAAAGGGAGTAATTTGGGGGACTTCCTTGGGGGTCCAGTGGTAAAGAATCCGTTTTACAATGCAGGGCATGCATGTTCAATCCCTGGTCAAGGAACTAAGGTCCTACCTGCTGCAGGGCAACTAAGCCCATGCACCACAACTACTGAGCTCGTGTGTGTCAACTAGAGAGCCTGTGTGCCGCAAACTACAGAGCCCATGTGCCCTGGAGCCTGCGTGCCACAACTAGAGAGAAGCCTGTGTGCCGCAATGAAAGATCCTGCATGCCTCAACAAAGATCCCGTGTGCCACAACTAAGACCTGACGCAGCCAAAAATAATAAATAATCTTTTTAAAATGTAGTAAAAAGGGGAGTAATTTGGGATTTGACTCTACTGGGGTGCTAATTTATTTTTCTTTGTCTCTTCTATCATTTTATAAATATCCAGAAAGTTAATATTAAAATAAAAAAGAAATGCAAGTTTGAAATGACGGTATGATTTGTCATGCTCTGTTTCAGATGATCACAGTCGTGTTAAACTGCAAAATGCTGAAAATGATTATATTAATGCCAGCTTAGTTGACATAGAAGAGGCGCAGAGGAGTTACATCTTAACACAGGCAAGTGGTGTGATGTGCAGCCGATGCCTGATTGCCATTCTTGTGATTGGTCTTCTTTAAAACACAGCGAAAAGTGTGTCCTGTCTTCTTTTGGAGATGAAATGCTATTTCATTTTTTTCTGTTGTTATGTAATGAATGGTGTTATAATGTTTTGCAGCTGTGTATATTTCAGATAAAAGTAATCTTCAGTGTTACACGTTCTCTGAAGGAAAGTTGTTCGTGAAATTTGGCTAGGCCGGTTCTTTTCTGGCCAGTTGTCCTCCTTGCTTTATATTGAATATTTTGTACAAAGCCTTGGTTTGTTGATGCTTTGTTACCTTCTGCTTCTCTTTACATCACTTGAATCAGAACGAGAGGCCCTTTGAAAGCTCTTCTCTGCCCCGCCCTGGTGTGTATTTTCAGAGTGTGGACAGGGCTTGGATGTCAGGGCAGGTGAGGGTGTGAGCCAGGTGCCCAGACAACCAACAGGGAGGCCCAGGAGCCTGCTGCCCCTTTGGCCTCCTGCCCGATCGCTTCTCAGCACACCAGCCACACCCATGTTCCAGCAGCACTTTTCTTCCACTCTGAGATAGCAGAAATGATTTTGGTTTATCCACACCAGCTACCCTTTGTTTATTAAATAATAGATTTAATTAACAGTGCTCTCATTTCCCTCAGTTAATGATTTTTAAATATTCAAAAGATAAGCTGTATTATTCAGTATCTTGCAATCACCTATAATGGAGTGTAATCTGAAAAAATATATGTATGTAACTGAATCACTTTGCTCTACACCTGTAACTAACACAGTATTGTAAATCAACTATACTTAAATTTTAAAAAAGATAAGCTGTGTATTTATAATGTTTGAGATTTTTAAAGAACCCATTTCAGATCAGAATAACCTGTTACTGAAAGTGAAAACGGTTGAAAATGGTAAGAAGATATTCAAATTAATGTAACTATGAACTGTTATACTATCTCTAATTCACAGGAAACAAGAATTAATTACTCTTTTTTTACTTGAAGTAAAGCAGCTCCTGTAAATCAAGAAAAAGAGAAACAATCCATGAAAAAAAATGGCAAAGAACATAAATTCACAGTTCAAAGAAAAGAAATAAAGATAGACAATATACATATAAAGAGATGCTCAACTTTTCTAGTAATTAGGGAATATAAATTTAAACCAGCAATCAGTTACCACTTTTCTCCTGTCAGATCAGCAGGGATTTAAAAGTTTATAATACTCAGAGGTCTAATATGTAAAGACATAAAGATACATGTGAGGTTGTTTGTTACAACTTCATTTTAATAGCATAGGGCCAGAAATAGTAGAACTGAAACAGTCTGCAAGGGGCTGGCTAAATAAATTATACACCTGCTATTCTTACTGATTATTTCTGGGAATTAGGAAAAAAGAGAGACTTTAATTTGCCATTTTCTGTAATATTTGAAGTTTTTCTTATGCGCATTCATGTTTTTAATAAACTCAGTTTTAGAGTTAAAAAAATTTACTTTCTATTTGAAAAAACCATAATGATAAAAAACAGAAAAGAATAATTACCCTAGATTCCTTATCACACCCTTTCTTTCTCTCTCTCTCTCTTTTTTTTTTTTGTGGTACGCGGGCCTCTCACTGTTGTGGCCTCTCCCGTTGTGGAGCACAGGCTCCCGACGCACAGGCTCAGAGGCCATGGCTCACGGGCCCAGCCGCTCCGCGGCATGTGGGATCTTCCCGGACCCGGGCACGAACCCGTGTCTCCTGCATCGGCAGGCGGATTCTCAACCACTGCGCCACCAGGGAAGCCCTCTCTCTTTTTTTCATGTGTTTTTTATCCATTCCTCTTTCTCATCTTTAGTCTCTAAAAATGCAGTTGTTTCTCCAGATTCTGACTTAGGTTTTTTCCCCCGTCCAGTCTACACTCATCACTTCAGCTCCCTGGGACCACATTTTGAACCTTTGTATCTTAAGAAAGAGGGTAGACTCTGGACTCATGGTATCTGTATTTGAATCCCAGTCTGGCTGCTTCACTGGATGTTCATTCATCCAGCAAAGCTTTGAGTACCTACTTTGTGGCAGCATTGTTTGAATAAAACAGCCATTCATAAAACTGCCATTATGAACTTCACATCCTAGTGGGAAGTAAAATTAACAGCTAGCAGCTAGCAATCTTTTTTAAATTAATTAATTAATATGTATATATTTATTTTTGGCTGTGTTGGGTCTTTGTTGCTGTTTGTGGGCTTTCTCTAGTTGCAGGGAGCGGGGGCTGCTCTTTGTTGCAGTGCACAGGCTTCTCATTGTGGTGGCTTCTCTTGTTGCTGAGCATGGGCTCTAGGCGCGCAGGCTTCAGTAGTTTTGGCACATGGGCTCAGTAGTTGTGGCTCATGGGCTCTAGAGAGCAGTCTCAGTAGTTGTGGAGCACGAGCTTAGTTGCTTCATGGCATGTGGGATCTTCCCGGACCAGGGCTCAAACCCGTGTTCCCTGCATTGGCAGGCGGATTCTTAATTACTGTGCCACCAAGGAAGTCCCCGAGCTAGCAATCTTTTATTTATTATTTTATTGAACTGTAGTTGATTTACCGTATGTAGTTTCAGGTATACAAAAAGTGATTAAGTTATATACACACAAATACATCTATATCTGTTCTTTTTCAGATTATTTGCTGTTGTAGGTTATTACAAGTTACTGAATATAGTTCCCTGAGCTACACAGTAAACCCTGTTATTTTATAGATGGTAGTGTTTATTTGTGAATCCTAAACTCCTAAATTATCCCTTCTCCCCTTTCCCCTTTGGTAACCGTAAGTATGTTTTCTGTCTGTGAGTCTGTTTCTGTTTTGTAAATAATTTCTTTTGTATCATATTTTAGATTCCACATGTAAGTGATATCATATAGTATTTGTCTTTGTCTGAATTACTTAGAATGATAATCTCTAGGTCCATCCATGTTGCTGCAAATGGCATTATTTCATTATTTTTTATGGCTGAGCAGTATTCCATTGTATATATGTACCACATCTTTATCTGTTCATCTGTAGATGGACTCTTAGATGTCTTCCATGTCTTAGCTGTTGTAAATAGTAACAGCTAGCAGTTTTTAACACTGTTCTGTATTTTATGTTTTGTATAATTTAAGCCTCAGGATAACCCTCTGTGGTAAATACTATTGTTATCTGTATGTTAACACAAGGAATCACCTAAAGAGACAAAGGAACTTCAAATAACTTAACCAAGGTCTAAAACAAGTGGGATGAGGCCAGGATGTGAAGTTACACAGTCTCCGTAGACTGCATGGTTCTGCTCTTAATTATTCAGATCTGCTGCCTTGAAACTACTGTGTGACCTTGGACACATTACTTATTCCCCAAGCCTGTGCTGTCGTCCCTTGGTGTCTGTGGGGGTTTGCTTCCAGGATCCTCTGCAGATGCCAGAACCCATGGGTGCTCAAGTGCATAGTTGGTCCTTCTCTGTCCTTGGGATTCCACATATACAGATTACACCAGTCATGGATCATGTATTAAGTTTGCCATCTGAGGTTGGTTGATTCTGCGGATGAGGAACCCATGGATAAGAGGGCCAACTGTGTATTTATTGAAAAAAATCTGCCTATATGTGGACCCCCACCGTTCAAACCCGTGTTGTTCGAGAGTCAAGTGTGTACCTATATTATTGATATTTATCTCTATTATCTATATATAGAACAATGCTGATAAAAACTCATATAGTGCCTGGTACTATGGTGAGTACTTCATGGAGTATTTATTGTGGCATTTGTTGCTGCTTTTTATTATTAGTAGTAATGATAGTAATAACCCTTTTATAAAACATTATAAATCTCATCACGAAAAAGAAAATGCCTGACTCATACCCTAGTGATCTCATTTAAACCTCCTGTCCATGTTGGACAGTTATTTTGTGTCCTGACAAGAGTCCCTCCCCCCTCATTCTAAATGGGACTCAGAAGCCCGTCTTCAGCTTTTTCTTATTTCCTGAGTCCCACCCCTGCCTCCACCCCCTGCCTTATATTTTTCAATGTCCATATGGGTGTTTTTACACACATGACCAATTGATGTCACAAATTCTGCATTTTCTATGTCGAACTCTTCCTTTTTTTTTTCTTTTTTTTTAAACCATTCCAGCCCCCTTCCTATTTTTCTCATCTGGGTTAAAGCTGTCCTCCTCATGTGTCTAATACTTTCCTTTGTTCTGCTGCCCTGCACTCCTTCAGAGCTCTCTTGAATTTTATCTGCACCAAAGTGGTAGCTTCTTATTTCCTTGCCACCAGTCCGTCCTTCCTAATCCATCTTTAACAATTCCACCAGAATTATTTTTTGTGACATATGAATCTGGTCATATCCCTTTACTCCTTAAAGAAGAGTTCGGTGACTATTTCTTGCATTCGAGACCATCCCACTCTGCAGGTGCAGTTTCCTACCGCGTACCTCCACGTTGCCCTCAGCAATCTAGCTGTCTTTTCCCAGATGTCCCCTAAACTTGCATATGCCTTTCTTTATGCTGGGAATGGATCCTGATTCCCTACCCTTTCTTCTCCCATGTCAGTGCCCTCTTCATTTTTAAGGCTCTGCGCCAGTATCCTTCCTACTCCTGCAGACCTGATGGTTTACCCCTTACTCTTGTGGTGCTTGATGTGTTTCCGTTCCTTGCCTCTGTCGTAAGCTCTTTGACATCTGAGACTGCTTTTGCCTTTGTATCTAGTACGTTGGAACAGAGAACACGCACAGAAAATATTTCAAAGGATAGAGAAAACCAGAGATGCTAAATGTTTATTAAAACTGCAGTTGTTCTCATTGTCCTGTGTTGCTTATTATTTTTGTCATCTTTTCCCTCTGAGTTTTATGGAAATTAAAAACGTATATATCAGTCCCTTGGTATAGATCTCCATTTTGCACAAGAAAAATAGGTAGTATTGCTGGTAAGTGGAAGGGCTGAGAAACCCTCTCCCATTTCAGAACCACTAACAGAATGTGTGTATGTGTGTGTGTGTGTTTGCGCGCGTGTGCACATGCATGTGCATGAACACGCTAAGGAGTGACTTCATTGGTGAACTGATCTGTCCATTTTTTTAGACGAAAGAAACGGCATTCATTTTACTGGGGATCTTCTCATTGCTATTTTTACCTTCACACTGTTTGGTTTTGGAAGTAACTCAAGTATTGGATAACATGCACCGAAGGAGGGGAACAGTCCCTCAAACCTGAGGGTGCAGCTCCTCAGGATTCCCAATCCCTTTCTAGCATTTGTATGACTTAGAACTTGAGTTTATTAGTTCAAATGATATTTACCCAACACCCACTACACACCAGGGGTACAACTGCCCTAAAGCTGCTTTCAGTGTAGCACCACTTGAATTGCCTTGTTTTCCATGTGGAGCTGAAGCTCTAGTGAGATCTGGCCTCCCAGCGTCCTGCGAGGTGAATGTTGTTGAGTTACTGGAGGTACAGTCAAACCTTGTTCATGTTAATCTTTACTCACTTAAAATAGTTAAAGTTTGGGCATGGCCTTCTCATCTCGTTTGCCTTTTATTCTGCCCTGTGCTACCCATTAATCAAAATGTGAAGGTAATTAGAAATTCATAATATGATTTGATTTTTTTTCTCCATGGCAATATTGTGATATACACCGTTACCCCTTTTAACTCTGCTCTTGAGGTTACACATTCTCTGGTTTTGTAGATTAACAGTTTCATAGTGGTTCGGCTTTTTTGAAATTTCTGCTTTTTCTGGAATTCTCTTTGTAGCTAACTTGGGTTGGTTGCAGGCCAGTGCTGGCACAGACTTCCTCCTTTGCAGGGCTGCCCTCATCATGGAAGGCAGGGCCTCTCTTTCTGCGGCAGAGACCGGAGGGGACAGAAATCGCCTTTGCCTGCCTCCTTTGCAGCTAGAACACAACCCGTAGATCTTGGCGCCTGCGATTTTGACCCTGGTTTGCTTACAGGTTGTGCGTGAGTACTACGGCCACCTTAGGATGGTAGTACCAGCAAAGCAGGTGATGTTAGTGACAGGTAGGGAGTACTGTCCCAAGCCCACTCCTCTTTGGACAAAATCTTGCCTTGACGTTTGTTCCTACCCAAGCCTGATTCTCCAGCCCTCAACTCTGAAAGTCACCTGGGAGCCTGAAATTTTTTCTTTTCTGCCTAAGTAAATAAAAGTCAGTTTTGATCATTGATAATCAGTAATCCACACTAGCACAGACATGTTTTTAGTTCAAGTGGATTTAAAGTCTAGATTTACTCTTTATGATCCGATAACACTGTTCTCAGACGAGAAGCTTCCCTGAAGGAGTTTCCTCAGAGCCCTACTCCGTCCCCTTTCTCTTACCTACCTTTCCTTCTCTGTTCTTACAGGGTCCACTTCCTAATACAGGTTGTCATTTCTGGCTCATGGTTTGGCAGCAAAAGACCAAAGCAGTTGTCATGCTAAACCGAATTGTGGAGAAAGAATCGGTGAGTAATACTTGATATTTACAACTTAGTGTACTGCCTGTGATTGTTAACTTATAAATATTTTCTTATTTCTTTTGGGATATTCATTCATTAGTTTTGGCTTTAATTGCTAAAGGCTAGTGGTCAGGGTGATTCTGACCAGAAGAGCTAATGTATCCTTTTCCTTTTTTACCTTAAATATTTAAATAACAGTTGCGGACCACTACCCTCCAAAATATAAGTATAATGGAGCCAGTATTGGCTAGTAGTGGTATTTAGATCTTTGGAATACCTAGGCTTTATCACAATCTTTACAATTTATTATTATCAAAATCCTGGAAATTTTATACAAGATTAAAGTGACAGGTTTCTAAAACCTTTATAAATTACCATTGGCTCTTAGGTCACAAGGCAGTAAGTATGGAAATGTATAAATTTATTGACATTTGAAGTGCAGTCTAAACCCAGTGCTAATTAGTGGTGTGACATTGGGTAAGTCTTTCAGCTTCTTTGGCTTTAGGGTCCTCTTCTGTCAAACATACAAATTGGAAAGTATGTCTGTCCGGTCTCTTTCATCCCTGAGGTCTTAGACTGCTCTGCTTCTTCAGGTTCCTGATTCTTCCTATTTTTTTTTTTAAGATTTAATTTAATTTATTTTTGGCTGCGTTGAGTCTTCATTGCTGCGCACGGGCTCTCTAGTCAAGTGGGGGCTTCTCTTGTTGCAGAGCATGGGCTCTAGCCCTGCGGGCTCAGTAGTTGTGGCACATGGGTTCTAGAGCTCAGGCTCAGTAGTTGTGGCACATGAGCCTAGTTACTCCGCAGCATGCAGGATCTTCCCGGACCAGGGATCGAACCCGCGTCCCCTGCATTGGCAGGCAGATTCCTATCCACTGCACCACCAGGGAAATTCCTCTTCCTTTTTTCTTTCTTTTTTTTTTTTTTTTTTGCAGTATGCAGGCCTCTCACTGCTGTGGCCTCTCCTGTTGCAGAGCACAGGCTCTGGACGCACAGGCCCAACGGCATGGCTCACAGGCCCAGCCGCTCTGCGGCATGTGGGATCTTCCTGGACCGGGGCACGAACCCGTGTCCCCTGCATTGGCAGGCGGACTCTCAACCACTGTGCCACCAGGGAAGCCCCCTCTTCCTTTTTTCTAAATTAATAGTTGCCAGTTTTCAATGGTAGTGAAGGTTTTTCTAGTCTGTTTCAGATCTGAAGTGGCGTTAACATACTAGAGTGTCCAGCAATGTCAGCATAGTCGTTTACAGTGGTTTTCATGCTTCAAGTGATGGGGGCTCTATCAGTTGGGACATTTTGAGCAGCATTGCCAACTAGAGGATTATAAGTTTCATCCCTCATTCTGCAGTGTAATTAGTATAATAAAAAGATAAGACTGCCACCAGAAATCATATTTACGGTGGTTAGATCTAGAGTCAGGTTTAATTGTCTGGGGGAAGGTCACCTGTGGGTGGGGGCATAATGTTTGTCAGCGTAATGATGGTGGCAGCTGTTGCTGGTCGGTGTTTAGCTCCTTAATTAATTAGGGGATATAAAATAGTGATATTCCAGGAGCTCTTGTTGGAATGCTTCTATTAAAAAAAAAAAGCAACCTCCCACTTTTGTTACTTGGCCACTTTTAAATAGGAAAAGCAGTTTTCAAAAGAAGTTGATTCCCTAGTGTCCTCAACATGTGACCACTTAGGTTTTCTTGGTGTGGGGGCAGGGTGGGAGGGCATCAGGTACTGTGAAGTCATGGATTCAAACATCCTTGATTCATTTCACTCCATGGCAGTTATTATCCTTATTTGTAGTCAGATTGTCCCTTCACTGGCCAGCAGGAAGCTCTTCAAGTTGGGCCCTGAGTTCTTTTACACAGACCCAAGAGTCTTCATAGCTACTTGCTGTCTGGAATGACTCCATATTGCAGGCTCATCTTAAACTCTTGTGTAAGAATCAGCCATTTCTTTAAGAGGCCTTAATTTATTTCAGTGGGCAGTGGTATTTCAGGGTCACAACAAAAATAGGGATGTTTGTTGCCACTGGGTTAGTCTTTTCAGTGAACAGAGCTAAGGAAAAATATGTTTGTGTGTTAAGATAACACAGTGCTAGTGTTCGTACTGATATTTCTGATTCAAATTTAGGCCTATAGGGGTTGGCTCAACCCTTTCTATCCTTTATCTGTTACAGTGTTTTCCATACCATGAATTCTGGTTCTCAAAGACACTAGTGATGTCAAATATCTTATAGTGACTCTTTTACTTTGTCTGATATTGCACACAGAAAATACTTATAACAAAATCAACTCCATCACCAAAATAACTACTGAAAAAAAGTTTAAAATGTTTTGCTTTTCCCATTCTCTGTTTTTTTTTAAGTTGTACTTTATGTGCATTGTCAGAGTTTATAGCACATTATACTCTGTCCCTTATGCCCCTTTTGTGTAGGTCTGTATATGTTGAGGTGTCTCTCCAGTCATTCTGTCTGTAGCTCATACTCCAGAGGATCCTGAGGAAGGACTCATTGGCACCATAGTCCCTGGTGTCTTACAGTTAATCTGCTGGCTCAGTGCTTAACAGTTTGGCAGAATATAAAATCTTTGGCTCATATTTGCTTTTCTTTGAACAACTTAAATGTATTACTTCATTTTCTTCTGTCATTACAAATTACTGTCAAAGTCAAATGGACATCTTTATTTCCTTTATTAGTCACTTATTCTTTTTACCTAGGTTACCCAAAGGATTTTTTTCCTTCAAATCCCAATAATTTTACCAAAATATTTCTGTGTTGGTCATTCTGGGTCAGTTTGTCCAGGGGCATAGAGTGCTCTTTCAGTATGTGATTTCAGACATTTTTTCTTTCTTTAAATAAAAATTTATTGAATTATACTTGTTGACATTTATTCTGTTCCCTTGCTTGCTTTGGTGTCCTTTTCTTGGGTCCTCCTATTATACATGTATTAGATTTTCTTTGCTTATTTTTTATGTTTGTCACATTTTCTCTAATGCTATTTGTCTCTCTCTTCATTTCTTTTTTATTTTAAAAATGTCCTCCTTTTTCTCTTAAGGCATAATCTGTTATGTTTAGTCACATCTCTTTTCCCTAATTTAATTAATTAGTCTTTGTTGATGAAATGTGTTCTATTATTTCTGAATCTTTTTTCTTTTGTCACCTCATTTCTGAGTTGTTCGAATTCTAATTTATGCTCTTTCACTTGTGTCATTTTTTAAATGTCTTTTAGCTGACCTTTTGAAGTGTCAGCTCATAGTATTCATTTGTTTTGGAAACATTTTTATTGTTGTAGCTATTTGTGATTTGGAAAAGGAGAAATGGCCATATTTTACAAGGATGTTTTTCTGGTGTTCTTTCCTAATGAAATGACTCTAGCTCACCTTACCTCAGCCTGCTGGCTTCATAATTTGGCTTTTGGGAAGATGTTTTTACTGTCACAAATACAAATTCCATGTCAATAGTTCTGCCAAAATGTAACAACTCTAGGTAAAGGGAGCTTATCTTCTAATTCTTTCCCTGACTTAATTTTAGTAAGTAGGTATGCAATGTTATTTCTAGATATGTACTAGTATTTAGTAGTAGATTAACTGGTATTTATGGAAAATACTTGTAAAATAAAGCCTTTTCAATACTGTTTGAAGATAAGATTCTTGTAAGAGTTTGATATTTATAGAAACATAGTGTGAATGCCAGTATGATGTTAAAACATATGTTACCCTGCTTTAGAAATGACAAATTGATTTTCATTTTATGAACATGATATCTGTTTATGGTTTTTTTTTTAGTGTATAAGTTAGAGGAACATTTTACAAACCTGCTTTTGTAAGATGTCAATCTTATTAAAATACATTAAACATCAAACGTAGTGCGAACTATTCTTAGATTTGGGTACTTGAAAAATATATATAGTGTGTGTGGTTTGTTTTCCTTTCCAGCTTTTTATGGTTTCATTATGTCCATAAACTAAAAAAAGTCATATGCATATTCTTAAATTTAGGTTAAATGTGCACAGTACTGGCCAACAAAGGATGACCGAGAGATGCTGTTTAAGGAAACAGGCTTCAGTGTGAAGTTCCTGTCGGAAGATGTGAAGTCCTATTATACAGTCCATCTGCTGCAGTTAGGAAACACCAATGTAAGACTTTTCATGCCCAAACGATGGGGCTTTATATGATGATTTTAAGGATTATTCTTTGTTCTTAGATATGAAGTTTGGGGCAGCCCATTCATTTCAATAATACCTGTAATAGTGTACAGCCATAACCTTTTCCTTATAGATATTGTTCCTATATGTGGTAGCTCTCTGAGGGCTCTTAAGAAACCCTAGAAACTAAGAATTTTAAAGGTCAGGTAAATATTTGAGGATTCAGAATAACTTACTAAAATTAGTCGGGGATTAAGAGAGAGGGCTTTAGAATCAGGCCAACCTGGATTCACATCCAGCTCTGCTACTTAGTGTACCTGCTCCCAGACCTCCTGAAGTCTGTCCTCATCTGTGGGATAGAGATGGTGGTGCCTCCCTCTCAGGGCCGTTATGGGGTCGGGTGAGGGTGTGTGTGCAGAGGCCCTGACACAGACCAGGTGCCTGGTAAACGCC
This sequence comes from Kogia breviceps, assembly GCF_026419965.1. Lineage (NCBI taxonomy): Eukaryota > Metazoa > Chordata > Mammalia > Artiodactyla > Physeteridae > Kogia > Kogia breviceps. Next base: position 62,396,819 of record NC_081324.1, on the reverse strand, counting down.
AGCTCTGATACTACTGTTGAGAGTGTTGTTAATTCAAGGGATTAGTCACGCGGAAATTTGTCTTTATTGAACTGGTGAAAATGGTGAAGTAAATTTACCATATGGTCTCAAGAACATTTACTTGGATTTTTTTCCAAAAATATAAGACTCGTTCCTGGTACTTGGTTGAGATACAGGCATAGGGTGGGTTGTGAGCCTGCTGTTGTCAGGCTGAAGATTGAGATACTTCTCCCCTCTTCCCACTTACCTCTTTGCCTTCTTTGGTTTGTAATTAGAATAACTAACTAGAAAATATGAAATAAGAGTGATACTGAAATGCTCTCAGAAACTAGAAAAACTAGAAAATAGGAAAATGTTTGCCCAAAAATGGCTTTGGGAATGTATCTAGTCTAAAGGGAGATACTGTTTTAGTTAACTATTAAGTGAATTGAGTGATTAACGTGTGATCATTAACCAAAAAAAAAAAGCTTTGTAGTGAAGGGAGATATATACACTTTTTAGATATGCAGAAGTACCTTTTATGGTTGATCTTCTGAAACACCTCTCTGTTTTTTATTATGTACTATAAGTACAGATGTGTGCCGAGTGCTTCGGGCCAGGTCCAGCTTCCATAACTTTCATAGCTAAGCTTATTATGGGATCTCTTAGGTCATCCAGGGAGGAGGCTTCTTTATGAATCTCCTCACTGTATTTGTTTTGTACCAATGATTCCAAACATACATACAAACATACATACATTTGCATGTATCTTAAGCTGCATTGAAATACATCAGCTACTACTTGGTCCTGGGTTGTCCAGTGCTCATTCCCAGAAACAGAGCTGCATTTCCATAAAGTTCTCATGGGTCTTGGAATCATCTTCTCGTGGTGTTTACTTATCCCAGGTACCTCGTCTGCTTGTGGCATTAAAATTGATTTAGAAGGAGGTGGGCATAGGTATTTTTCTCTGTCCTGAGCATTGATTACACCTCAAATAATAATAAGATAGAATAACTTTTGTATTTTCTTTGTCACTTTGCAAAGTATTTTCATATATGTATCATTTGTCCTACAGTCTTCCTAAAATGTGGACAGAGTAAATATTCTTAATATCCCTGTTTTTCATACTTAAAATAAATAACCTGAAAATCCATGAGGTTAATGGATTTTTTTTCCACAAATAGATTACTCAGTTAATAAGTGACAGACCAGAACTCAAGTCCAGATCTCCTAACTTCTAATGAGATGGGACCAAGTCTTTTGAAAAAGATGCTGATTGTTGTAAAGGAAGATCCTTGGTTCTAAAGTTTCTGAAGTTGAGCCCGCCCTGGGAACAGGCCAACCACTACGTTTTAATTGCTAGCAACTGTGTGATTTCTTACTGCCCTGGGTTCAGAGTATACCATAATTAAATAGCAACAGTTTATGTTCTATTTTACAATCTTTAGTAAGAGCTAGGAGTGTTAGAAGAATAAAGTAGCATTTCAGTAGGAAAGACAGAATTGCATTTGGTTGTGTTAGAAGAATAAAGTAGCGTTTCAGTAGGAGAGACAGAATTGCATTTGGTTAAGTATTTAGACTCAGGAACTATGTGGCCTGAGTTTAAATCCCAGCTCTACCACTCCTGGCTGCATGACTGGTCCCATTATTTAACCTCTGTGCCTCCGTTTTCTCATCTGCAAAACGAGGATGATGACGCACCTGCCTTGTAGGGTTGTTACGATGATCGAGTGAATTAATGCTCTGACAGTGCCTCAGACTCAGTGTGGCGTCTCCTGTTGTCAGCGGCTCCCTTGGAGTTGGGAAGGGCTGCAGGAGCCAGGGCAGTGGAGAAGGTGATGATGAAGTAGGGGAGGGACAGCCGGCTTCACCTGCAGGTCTGGGTGGAGGCTCCTGAGGTTCAGAGGACCAGGTTGCTTCTAAAGGAGTCTGGCTGTGCCTCTTAACAGATCTGGGGCCAGAGCTGCCTCCTGTCAGGCACTGCTCCATAGAGACCTCACATCTGGTGGGCAGTACGGCACCAGCAGCCCTTTCCAGCGTCGTGATGAGAACTCAGACTTTGAACTTTTGCCCCCACATGAAGAGATTCCATGTCTGCTTTTAAAGGGGCCTTGTGGCTTAAGCTATGAAGATAGTTTTGAGGGGCTTTTAAAATCCCAGGTCATCTGGAGAACTTGTCTTTCAGGCTTTTCTGTTTAGTTGGCCTTCACCGTTTTCTGTAGTGTCCTTGGCCAGCTTTATGTGTATCAAGTTCCAGGAAGGCTGTTGTCATGCTGAGTTCTATTTCTCTGCCCCTGTAGATTTGCCCAGAGCAGGGTTAGATGCCACCCGGGCATCCTCCTCTCCTGTCTGTTTATGTCCTGTGTACTCTTCTGTCCAGCTTGTGCCCACTTCTCACTTTGGTCACTTAATGTATCTGTGATGCATTCACTCCTAACAGCTAAGATCTTCTTACGCTTCTCTTCATAATTTAAATTTTACCATTTCCCAGCTTGTGCAGCACTTGTGTACATTTTGACACCATAACAAGGTTTTCAGCTCCCCATGGGCAGGGTCCTTACCTGTTGCCCTTGTACCCCCTGTGCGGTTGCACCGAGTACCCTGTTCACCACCGCACACCTGAGTGCTTGTCCTGAAACATGGTTTGGTCCTTCCACTGGGGTCTGGGAAGCCCTTCCGTGGCCGGTGCAGGAGTCCCCGGCCAGTCCCTGCCTTGCCTCTCCCGACCATGCCTTGGGCATTGCCCTACCCCCTGCTTAGAACCCGGCCCCTTGCCCCCTGCCCTGGTGCTCTCCTCCCCTCACCACCTGGGGGTTCTGGTCATCTTCCAGAGTGAGTTATGGTGACCAGGTATTTAACACAGCCAGTGCGGTATCCTGCAGGAGCTGGTGAGGGACTGAACTAGGGCAGTGACCTCAAGGGAGGCAGGGTCGACAAGCTTGCTTCTCTCCAGGTGGAGCAGAAACACAGGTGAGGAGGTTGGAAATGTGGAGAGGTTACAGTTGATGGGAGTGGATCAGGGGCTGCGGTAAAGGCAGCAGCGAGTGTGTCATTGTGTCAGAGGTTACCGCATCTCTTCACATGCCACCACGTGCAGGTGTTCCCTTGTTTACCCTTCACAGCAGCCTTGTGAGATCAGTACTTTCTTAAACCCCATTTACAGGTGATGGAACTGGGGCTTGTGAAACCCTTGGAAACAATCTTGCTACCTTCTTTCTGTGCCTAAAGTGTGAAAATTGAGCCTCGGGCTGTAGAGCTGTATAGATTTTTAAGTAATAATAGAACATTTATAGTCTTACTCATATTGATAACAGTTATAGTTAACTTGCATTTGAATGGCTCTAGATGGCACACACTTAAATTGCCCCCAGGCTCTCAGCTCTTGTACCTACTCAGCTCTTAGTTTAGCTTCCTGGCCTCCATGTACCATGAGCTTGTCATCTGATTCAAAGACATTACATTTAAAATTCTTCAAAAAATGTAAATGAAATTTTGCCCTGAGAAGAACGGTGAACTGCTGACATCTTTGTGTACAGGGTGGTGTCCATGATGTAGTGCCTTATGGAGAAAACTGGGCAGGTGTGTGCAGACCGGCTGAAGTGGGGTGTGAGGGGTGGCAGTGAGAAGGGACGGAGCTGACTGGGTGTCACAGCAGGACTGAGGGGCTTGGTGACCGAGCAGGAGGGAAGGGTGAGTCCGCTGTTTGAAACTAGGAGTTTGTCAGAAACTGTAGAGTCTAAATGTAGAGACTTTTTGGAATAAATATGAATTTTGTTTTAGCTCTGTATGCTTTGGAACCCTTTCCTCTGCTTCTCGTTTTTTTTCCAGCATGAAAAAGAGGGAAAAGGTATCCAATCGTTCATGTAAACTTTTTTTTATACCAGAGTAGTAAACATATGGATCTCATTACTTCTGTGGCCCTTAGGGAATTATGTGATTTTTGTGAGCTAAGTTTTTTTAATCTTGTTTCAGTAGGAGTGAATTAATACAAAATTAACCTCTAAGAAGTTCTTTAGTCTGGTCCTACAGGGAAGAAAAAGATGGATTTTCAAAAATCTGTTAGTGAGAAAGACTGTATTATACAGTGGTGAGCATTTCTGGGAACTGGCTTTGAGCATCCCAGACAGTGTGACCTGAATTTGAAAGAAATAAAGAGGCCACTAGTCTTGAGCCAAAATCATACAAGCAAAGAAAAAGCAAGTAGTTGCCCAGGATTGTGGGTTAACTGTAGGTTTGGGGCCAGGAGGTGATTCATAGTTGAACCTACACTGTATAGGCCACACCCTAGGGAGCACTCCCCTGGGAGCAAGGCCCTGGCGCCACCCCTCCTAGGCCTGGGACCTCCAGCAGGTCCATCACCTGGCTGAGGCCCATGTGGACCAGGGCTGGGCCTCTATGCATGGTCAGCACAGTGTGGTGGCTGAGGACTGCAGCAGGGCAGCTGTCGGGGGAGAGGGTTAAAGACACCCACTGGAATCTGAGGCCCCATTTAAAGGAAGATGCGGTTGAGTTAACCGTGTGCCTGGGCTGATGGAGGAAAGGACTTCGGACCCTAGTCCTGTGTGGGTATCAGATGGCTGCCATTTACGGTTTTCTAGAAGGAAGCTACAGTTTAGCCTCCTTAATTTGGAATGTTTTAAACACTGTTTTTACATACAGTAAGATACAATCTTTTTGATATACAGATCTGAGTTTTGATAGTGCATTCGTGTCACCACCTGCCCAGTCAAGATAAAGAACAGTTCTTTCACCATTCCCTAGATACACACACACACACGCACGCACGCGTGTGTGCGCGTTCCTCATGCTGCGTGTGTACAGTCAGCCCGGCCCCACTCCCAGCTCCTGGCTACCACTGGGCTGGTTTCAATTCCTATAATTTTGTCTTTTCCATGCTGTCATGTAAATGGAATCGTACAGTATACAGCCTTTAGAGTCTGTCACTTTCACTTAGCATAATTAATTTGGAATTTAAAAGGAAATGTTTTGAATTTTAATAATCACAGTGAGCGTTTTTAGTTAGTAATAGGAAATCTTCTAGTACCTTCAGTGTACTGAGAACCTATGGATCACAGTGTACTTGGAATTATGAAAGCTGGATGTCAAGAAAAATTAGTCACTAAATGTGTATGATTAAAATTTTTTTTAACTTCTGCACTGTATTTAATCAGTGCTGTACCTCATATAACTGAATCTGGGACTTAGGAGTCTTAATTTGTACTGAAAAAAGGGAAATATTATTTTTTTAAAAAAGAAAGCTAAATTTAATTTTGTAAATTTGTATTGAAAGGTAGATGCTATAAAAGTTACCATTAAAGGGCTTCTCTGGTGGCGCAGTGGTTGGGAGTCTGCCTGCCGATGCAGGGGACACAGGTTCATGCCCCGGTCCGGGAGGATCCCGCATGCAGCGGAGCTGCTGGGCCCGTGAGCCATGGCCGCTGAGCCTTCGCGTCCGGAGCCTGTGCTCCGCAAAGGGGGAGGGGCCGCGGCAGTGAGAGGCCCGCATAGTACCGAAAAAAAAAAAAAAAAAAGTAACCATTAAAAAAACCAGGGGTTTTTATGCTGCTTCCATGGCTTCTTCTTCCAAAATAGTCCTGTAATTAAAGCTGAAACACTGTGCAAAGATGTGTTAGCGGGTCGCTGCTCCCTCTGTGAATGAAGAGCAGAAAGCAGAGAAGTGCTCCTGGGGGCAGAGGGCCTTTGGCAAAAGCCAAGGAACGTTTTCATAATGAGTTAGTCAGAAATAAAGGTCGTCGAGAATATCCAGGAAGTGCTGGTGAGTGCCAGGCAGGCTTTACGAGACAGGAAACACTTAGCATGTTGGTAAACCATGTTAGCACATCAACAAAGGCATGTCAACAGTTCTAGGATTGGAAATTGTTACCATGGGGAAAAGCAGCAATTAGGAGAGCAATTTCAGTTAAAAATGTAAAGATTGTTTCTTTAAATTAATTCTTGAGTTGTTCCTCTGTGCCTGTATAGCAGAATCTAAAAGATAACTCATATAATGGGGAACATTATATTTTTTAAAACTTTGAAATTCTTAAAAAGGAAACCATTGAAGAATGTAAAATTAAACTGGTAGAAATTTTAAAAAATAGAATAGAATCCACTCATGATGTATGAATTAAAGAAAATCCTGGCAGCATGTATTGTGCAGGTCTGTGGTTGGGAACCCAAGTGCTGCTCTGATCCTGCCTCTGCCATTTTCTGATGTGTGACCTTGGGTGCATTACTTAACCCTTCGCCTCAGTTTTCTCATCTGGAAAATGGGTTTTGATAGGATTGTTGTATGGGTTGAGTTAATAAATAAAAAGCTTAGAACATGCATACAAAATAATGTGTTACAGAAGTGTTAGTTATTATTAATATATTCTAAATTCTCCTAAAGAAAATCTTCCCACACTTGTGTATGTGATTATCAAAAACCAAATGAAAAATCATGGTACATTACACAAAACACATCTTTCTGCAGTAGACTTTTAAAAGAAAAAACTCAGAACTAATATTTCCCCCCTTGATTTTCACTTTTTAGAGTGGTGAAACCAGAACAATATCTCACTTTCATTATACTACCTGGCCAGATTTCGGAGTCCCTGAATCACCAGCTTCATTTCTCAATTTCTTATTTAAAGTGCGAGAGTCTGGCTCTTTGAATCCTGAACACGGGCCTGCGGTGATCCACTGTAGTGCCGGCATCGGGCGGTCAGGCACCTTTTCTCTGGTGGACACTTGTCTTGTTCTGGTAAGTGACCTCATTTCAGTCTTCTGTACCTTTTTATTGTTTCCACTGGCAGAAGTAAGCTTGAATGTCAGGATCCCAGAACTGTGTTTTTCAAACTTGAACTTCTGCCTTCTTTTAGAAAAACCAAAAACTCTCATTCACATCCTTTCAGTTGCCTCTTGCTGTGACTGGTGGGGCTGCATCCAAGATAATTCTAGAGCTCTTGAAGGAGACTTTTCCTGGTAGCTTTTGTTAACCTAAATGATGGGTCCCCCCACCCTTCTTATTTTTCAAACATCAGTTGGTAGATGATATTGAATTCCTTCTTGCCTTGGTTTCCTTATTTACAAACTGCAGAGAGTGAGAGTATTCTCCTCCCAGGACTGTCATAAGAATTAAGTGGATGAGTGCATTTAGAACACTTTCTAAGCCCTCGGTGAGTGTGGGTTTTAATTTCATTCCCTGAGGTTCCTGTTGTGCCCGAGGACTGTGTTCTTTCTCCACCAGCCTTCCCAGCCCCAGCCTGGGTACCGGCCTGTGCCTTTCCTCCCTTTAGGTTGATGGGGAGGGTATCTTAGCACGTCTACTGTGTTACTTACCATTCTGCCTAATATCCTATACTTCAGTCAAAAGCAGCTTGTTATGTTAACTTTGACATGTTTAAGAACTCTAAGCATCTGTTCTGTTAATGGTAAATATTAAAACTGGATCATGTGTTTGCCTGTTCCCTGCCAAATGTAACTTCAGCAGCTGTTCTCTTTTCTGGTTGGGGTGGGACTGCATGGATCCAGCCCCAGCTGGTGCAGCGGCTCCACGGTGTCCTTGTGGGTCTGGCTGTTTCTGCCTTTCTGCTCCAGCACCCTCAGGTGGCTGCTGTACACAGATGTGAAGGCAGAGGGGCGCCAAACGAAAAGATTTACTCCTGCCAAGACCTTCTTAAAAAAGAAAGGCACTAATCTCGATGTATTTATCCTTACATTAAGCCAGAATGGGCCATAAATCCTCCCTTCGACCAACCACTAGCCAGAGTGAATGAGATTCCTGTTGGTTGGAGCCAACTGTGAGTTAGCTGAAGGGCCAGGAGTCCTCCCTCTGCTGCCTGGACAGGGCAGACGGGCAACCTGTGCTGACTTGATTTGCTCCTAGCGGTTTTCCTGTACTGCTTCTCTTTCCTGGACTCTTAACAACAAAAGGCTTGAATAATGTTTACCTTTCTTGCAGATGGAAAAAGGAGACAATATTAATATTAAACAACTGTTACTGAATATGAGAAAATACCGAATGGGGCTGATTCAGACACCAGATCAACTCAGATTTTCATACATGACTATAATAGAAGGAGCAAAGTTTATAAAGGGAGATTCAAGTATACAGGTAAACTGTATCACATACGATTTGCATCACGTAGCTGCACTCCGTTTACGCATGTGTCTTCTCCCTTCCTTCCAAAAAAACATGTTTACATTAATGTGGTAAATCCAGCTGGCCCCTAAGATTGTAAAATGTATGCCCCCCTCCTCCTGTGTACCTCAGCCTCATGTTAAATCCTGCCTGTTACTCAGAAGCCCAAGTGGGGACACAATTTCATTAAAGAAAGTAAGGTTTCTTGTAAAGGAGGGTTTAAGCATTTCATCATTAAAATAACCAGAAAATTTAACTACTTTTGCCCCATTAAAAACCTGATCTGGAGTTATACAAGAACACTTAGTTTATATCATAGATATTTTATCTTTTATAACAATGAGCGAGCATCTTGAGTACTTGCAGCAAACGTAATGAAATTCCAGGAGAATGTTATTTTTCTCTGGTTGGTGGCTTTATTCTCATGAAGGTATTTTTATTCCACATTTGTAAAAGCTAAGTTCAAAGACTGATTATCAGAAATCTGTGTTTATGTACTAACATAACATGTGAAATAGAAACAGAAGTAACAACAGACACCGGTTTCTTGTCTGAGCTGATCATATGGAATTGGACATAAGCAGGTGGAATTCTTTATTTTTCTCTCACATGAACCGTTTGCTTGCTCTTCAGCTTCTGTGATTACTAACCAAAGCAGGAATATTCTGAATAAGCCCTCCTTTATAACTGAGATCACACCATCTGTCAAAATGGAATGAGATATAAGTAGTTAAGTGTTGCATGGATTACACAGACATTTAAATATTCTTAAGCAATTTTATTTATCAGCTAACTTTTTTGTTCCGATCATTGGTTTTATTTTAACTATTCAAGACAATCTATTGTATTTATCAATAAAAATTTTAAGTTTTATTTAAAAAGTTCCCTCCCCCAAATCTTTAGCATTAAAGAATAATTTTTTTAAATTAATTAGATTATTTATTTATTTATTTTTGGCTGAGTTGGGTTTTCGTTGCTGCACGTGGGCTTTCTCTAGTTGTGGCGAGCTGGGGCTACTCTTCTTTGCAGTGCGTGGGCTTTTCATTGCAGTGGCTTCTCTGTTGCGGAGCACGGGCTCTAGGCATGTGGGCTTCAGTAGTTGTGGCACGCAGGCTCAGTAGTTGTGGCTCACGGGCTTAGTTGCTCTGTGGCATGTGGGATTTTCCCAGACCAGAGCTTGAACCCGTGTCCCCTGCATTGGCAGGTGGATTCTTAACTGCTGCACCACCAGGGAAGCCCTCTAAAGAATAATTTTTAATGAAGAGAAACATCAGTCTGTAAAGTGGTTGGTACGTGAAGATTAAGCCCATGAGGCACGAGACCCTCCTCCGACGTTACCTCAGATGTTCAGGATTAGGAACAGGTCTCTAATCTCAGCTTGTGTGTGCCAGTTTACATGCAGAGGTTTTCCCCACACACTTCTGTTGCTTCCTTGCTAATTTCCTGGCTGTTCTTCCAGACTGAGTAACTCTATGGAACGTGTGCTGTCCTTTGGATACTACCGCTTGCTCCACCTTAATCTTTTTTCAAATTTCATTCCTTTAGTTTTAGAATATATATGTGCTTCCTGTGCAGATCGTTTTCCCCACAGAGATGAGTTTTATGGACGGGCTTTTGTGTGGTCCCTATTGTCATGACAGTGCAGTTTGTGGCTCGGAAGAACTTTTCCTACCCCAGTTTATCTGGTGCGGTGTGGCCGTCAGATCTCTGCCTCAGCACCTTTATCCCTCATTCAGACAGACCCAGGCGTCCTCTGCCTCTGTCCAGATGGGATGTTGGAAATGTCTCTATTTTTCAAGTGCTCAGTATCAGAAAGCCTGTTACCCTTCCGGAGGGCTCAGTTTCCACAGAAATGATCTTAGCAAGGCTCTAATAATTTATATGATGCTGTGAAATTTTTAAAATTTTAGATAATTGATTAGTACATATTGAGTATAAAAGAGTTCAGAGAATGTGAAAGTATATCATTTACAAAGTAGAAGTCCTCGCTAACTCACCCCCCAAATATGTAACCATTGAGGCTTGTGTGTATTCTTCCAGGACTGCGTATTTATGCATATGGACTTGTTCATTTTATGTAGATATTTTCTCCTTCTGGAACCCCACTGTCAAATGCTGGGGCCACGTGTTCTGTTGAGTGTTGAGATGTAGCCAGTCTGAATCGAGTTCTGCTTAAAGTATAAGATGTACAAATATAGGGAGAAAAAGTGTAAAATATCTCAGTAATTAAAAAAATATTGATTATATATTCAAATGACAATATTTTTAAATGTTGAATTAAATAAAACATCTTGTCAAAATTCATCTTTTTTAAAAAGTGGCTGTTGGGACTTCCCTGGTGGCTCAGTGGTTAAGAATCCGCCTGCCAACGCAGGGGACACGGGTTCGAGCCCTGGTCCAGGAAGATCCCACATGCTGCGGAGCAACTAAGCTCATGTGACACAACTACTGAGCATGCGCTCTAGAGCCCGTGAACCACAACTACTGAGCCTGGGCGCCACAACTACTGAAGCCCGCGTGCCTAGAACCTGTGCTCCGCAACAAGAGAAGCCACCACAATGAGCAGCCCACGCACTGCGATGAAGTGTAGCCCCCACTCACTGCTGGCACACAGCAACGAAAACCCACCACAACCAAAAATAAAATAAAATAAAAAATAGTAAAAAAATAAAACGTGGCTGTTAGACATTTTTTAAGTTATATATGTGGCTCACATTACATTTCATTGGACAGTGCTATACTAGAACCTTAGCTTAGACCAGAAATCTCAGAGAAATAAATTTCCCTGAAATCTTAAATCATAAAACTTTATTGTTACAAAGATCTAGAGTTACTTTGTTAATGTGGATACTCCAAACTGCATGACTCTGTCCCGTGTCCCAAAAAGTGTCTCATAGGACATACAAGGATGTGATAGGCAGTTTATGGACTTGTCTTTCTCTCCATACATCTGCCTCCTCCCCTTTAACTCTGATTTTTGGGGAAAATTAATATTTGTAAGAAGAAAGAAGGAAGCTTTTCGAGTGTGAGTTGATGGCAGTGGGGTGAGGGACGCCATCTGTCCAGAAGCACCCACACTGTGTAAGCTTCGTCTCTGGTTCTTTTTCCTAAAGGGGACCTCTGTCTTTACCTTCAGTCTTAATCTAGATTTATGGGATATGAGTGGTGTTTTCATTATTGGCTACAGTTTCATGTTAGTTTTCCTGTGAAGATTTCTGGCATATGTGGATATAAAATGATTTAGAACCTGCCAGGACAAAGGAGAGCTGTTAATATTCACATCTAAAGTGACTGTTATCTGAAACCAGTAACTGTTTGTGGTGATAATCACATAAAATACACAACTAATAAAGTTATAAGTAAATATATACTTTTAACAAATTACAGTGGGTTTTGAGTTTAAATACATCACTTTACAGCTCCTTCGAGGGACTTTCTTCAGTGAGAAATGGGGGTGGGGTTGCGGATGGTGTGGGGGCATTGCTCCGCGAGTGCAGTTCAGCTGAGTGTGCAGTCGGGGGAGGTGAGCAGCCCCGTCTGCTCCAAATGGGAGCCGAGGGCAGTGCTGGGTCCCTGGCCTCACAGTTGGCAGCACCAGCAGCACCGCCAAGGCAGGTGAGCCTGGAGCCTGCTTGCCAGGTGTGTCACAGGGGAGGCAAAGTTGAGTGAGTTTGCTGCCCAGAGACCTGGCAAAATGACATTGCCCTTTGTTTTTTCTTTTTAAAATTCACTAGCATTAAATCTCTCTTTCTCCCCCAACCCTCCTGCTGACTCTTCCTGTTGACAGATTCTGGATTTGTTGCATATTCTGGGAAGTGGTCCAGTAAGACTTGGTTTTTGGCATCATCTTGTTTATTGACATTGTTGAGTTTTGCCCAAGTATAAGCCAAGTTGCTGTAACTAGATCTCAGTGAGGAATTGACCAGCATGCATTCTGGAGACAGTTAACATTTTTGTTGGATACTTAAACTATCTGGTGTCTGACACTGATGATTATTTCCAAGATACAGAGCCTTGTGAGGGGTTCAAATTCCGACTCTGCTACTCGTTAGCTGTCATCTCATTAGTCACAAGTCCCAAGGCAGGTGAAAGTTCTGTTTCATTGGAGGAAGATAGGATGTCTCTTCATCTTGGTCTAAATCCTGCCTGATCTGAAGTCCAGGCGTGCTGAGGAGTCTTCCCAACCCAGTGTCCAGCCATCTTCCTGGGCTGCGGGTATACCTGGTGGGGACAGTCAACTTGAAGGCCTCTGGCACTGCAGGGACCTGCTGGGAGGTCTCACCATTGGTTCTCCGCTAAACTGGACAGTGGCAATGAGCAGGGCACACTGGGTCACATTCAAGGGCCATCTTGGTCACCCTTCCAGAGGCACATGCCTCTGGATTAGGAGACAGCAAAATCTGACTTTGGTGAAGATCTTACTAGGACCTGTATTTTGGTGAGGTTAAAGTCACTACGTTTTATAAAGATTATTGTATTCAACTATATACTGATGTGCATCAATATTAAATGCTTTATTATTGGGACTTCCCTGGTGGCACAGTGGTTCAGAATCCTCCTGCCAATGCAGGGGACACGGGTTCAAGCCCTGGTCCGGGAGGATCCCACATGCTGCAGAGCAGCTAAGCCCATTTGCCACAACTACTGAGCCTGTGCTCTAGAGCCCACGAGTCACAACTACTGAGCCCACGTGCCACAGCTACTGAAACCCATGTGCCTAGAGCCTGTGCTCCACAACAAGAGAAACCACCGCGATGAGAAGCCCATGCACCACAACAAAGAGTAGCCCCTACTTGCTGCAACTAGAGAAAGCCCACACGCAGCAATGAAGACCCAATGCAACTAAGATAGATAGATAGATAGATAGATAGATAGATAGATAGATAGATAGATAGATTTATTAAAAATGCTTTATTATTATTAAATATTCAACTTAAAATATACGTAGCTAGAAGTGGTATGACAAAACACGTTTTTCTTTTTCATTCGTATGTTAGCATCACAGGTTTTTCTTAAGTTAAATATAGAATTTCAGTTTCATAAATTTGATTTAAGGAAAGTCAAAACTTTAGTGTTTGCATTTGTTTCTCATTTCTCTTCCCTACTTAGAAACGGTGGAAAGAACTTTCTAAGGAAGATGTATGTCCTGTTTTCGATCATTCAACAACCAAAATAATGACTGAAAAATACAATGGGAACAGGATAGGCCTAGAAGAAGAAAAACTGACAAGTGACAGGTATACAGGACTGTCCTCTAAAATTCAAGATACTCTGGAGGAAAACAGCGAGAGGTAAGGTTACTGCAATAACAATGCTTGAAAAGATGAGACTTTTAATAAGTTCTGTGGATGGGAACTAATATAGACCTTTAGTGTATTGAATTAATGTAACCATTTATTTATTACTTAAGGGCATTTAAGTAGTATATAATGACATCATTGATCTAAAAGAAGCTAATACTTAAAGACAGAAACCTATTGGAAAATGGTTTAACACAATACTTATTGAGTGTAAGAGTTAATATAATTAGATGCTAAAATGTGTAGTATGGTGCAGAAAACAGTATGAATACCTGCCGTTTGTACAGTTATATAGTGTTCATGCTACTGTTACAATGTAATTGATAATATGCCTTTAATACCATTATGAAATAATTAAATGAATATTTCAACTTAATTCTGTTATTGGAAGAAAAAAATATTTTTCAAAAAAAATCACATAAAATGCCCTATACTTTTTGAGTTTTGAATCCATATGAATGTGTAAACTCTTCAAGTTTTTAAACTTGAAAAATTACATTTCTCGGGCTCCAAATATCTCACACATTATGAAGCTGGTGTCCTGAGGTGTGAGTCTCTCAGAAAAGTGAATAAGCTCTTTTACTCCCTCTCTTCAATATCTCTGAAAGACTTTTTTTCTTTTCTTTTTGTCAAATATGCTTTTTCTTATGGAAAATTTTATGCTGTAGTCATATTTGTTACAGTGGGTTCTTGGGATGTGCTGTGAAAATCGTTAAGGTCTCCTATACATTATAGCTTTAGTTCTGTATTTCCCCAGTATAAAAATTGCCTGAAATTTTATAAAAGGTAGCATATTACAGTACATAGTAAGTTGCTATATATCATACTGAAGAGTTCATTATGACTTAGCAGTGTTACTCCTTATGTGTGGCTTCAGTGGTTTAGACTACAAGTTAAAGCATAAAGTTGTTTCTTCTTCTACCTTAGATTTACTAGTTTTAAGTCAGGAAATAATACTGGGAGCTCTGTATCCTTTTATATATTTTATATATGTTTTGCCTGATCTTGACTACAGTGTAATTTTTTTTATTGGCAGGTACACACATACTTGTTATAGTGAATTTTCAGTCTAGAGAGTGAATTCTGAGTAATAATTTTTGCAAGTCATTGTAGGAAATACTCAGGTAGAGTTCACACAGCCAGAGATACCTGTGTGTGTGATAAGTTAAAGTGAAAAAGACATTAGGAAGACTGCAGAGCATATGGAGATGAGCAAAATATAGTTCCCAAGCTGCTAATACACTTAGGGGACAAAACAAGAACCCAGACTAGCAACATAAATTATTTACTATAAATGAAATGCCATAGGATGAGAATAGAAGGGCTCTAGAGGGTGAGAGAACCAGAGAGAAGAGGTTTCTTAGTTTAGAAGGAAACAAACTTGGAGAACAGCAAAAAATATATATATTTGGGTGAGAACGAGGTTGTACATGGCAGGAGAACATGTGCTCTTGTCTCTTGGGTGTGTAACTAGGAGTGGGGTTGCTGGGCCACACGTGGCCACTCCGTGTTGAGCATTTTTTGGCCAGTTTTCCAAGCGGCTGCATCACTTCACCTTCCCATCAGCAATGTCTGAAGGTGCCAATATTCCCACGTAATTTAACGTTGATAAAATAATCTAATGTGTAGTCCATATTTAGAGTTCTCTAATTATAAAAAAAAAATCCACCTTAAAGCTTTACAGAAAATAACTGTACTGAGATATAATTTACATAGCATAGAGTTCACAAAATTTAGAGCGTACAGTTTACTGGATTGAGTATATGTACAGAGTTCTGTGGCCATCGCCATAATGTAATTTTGGAACATTTTTATGATCTCAGTCTCTATAGCTATTTAAAAAAATAATTTGAGATCTGATCCAGGATCATGCATTGTATTTGGTTGATGTGGTTCTTTAGTCTCCTTTGACCTGGGACTATCCACCACCTTTAGTTTTCCCCCGTTGCTGGACATTGCAGCTTATAGATGAGTTGCCTTTTAGGATGCCTCACAATCTGGATTCCTCTGATTGTTTTTCACTGTTAGATACAGGTTAAACATTTGGGCAAGGAAAAAAAGCTGCCTCTTAATGTAGTAGATGCTGAAAAGGAATTGAAGATTTTTAATCAAGCCATACCATCAGAGCTGTGCTTCAGAATAATTACTGGGGCATAGTATTTACTCTGAAGGCATGGAAACTGGTTAGGCTTTTGCTGTAGTATAAGCAGTAAGTGAAAAGAGGAGATGGATTTTGTGAGATTTTTTTTTTTATTAACTGATTTTAATAACATGACATAAAACCCCTACACATGATACAATTGTTATGCAAAATACATAGATGAATACTGTCGTTTTTTTAAAAAACATAAGTAAGCAAGATGTGAAAGTAAGCAAGTTTCCATTAAAAAAGTGAAAAAAAATTTTTAAGTTTTGCTTTCCATATCATTTGGTGTTATAAAATGTTTAGCTTTCATCAGCTTCAGGGTTTGTGTTGCTCCCAAATTTTTCATATAACTGAATTCTCAAATCTGCTAACACCCGCTGAATTGATTCCACTCTGGATGGTAAGGCGTCAGTTTCTTCTTGCAAGTTTTTCTTTGCTTCTTCTAGCATTTCTCGTGTTTCTTCTTGAGAATGGCTAATGAAAACATTACCAGTCTGATGAGGTGTCATTAAGCAGTCCTCGTCTGCAAGCATGATGTCCTAACAAGCATCTTCTAAGTTTGGGAGTTGTTTCTTTTTTACTTCTGTTTCTTCCTTCAGCTCTGTGATTCTGCTTGTATTCCTTGCAAATCTGTATGTCTTTTGTTGATTTTCAAAAGTAACATTGACGTCTTCTGCTGCTGTCTTCTTTATGGTGGCTGCCATCTTAGGCTTGTGAGATTTTTTTCAAGGGAAAAAAATAGTAGTTTTCATGTAGCCTTTGGCCATTCTTTGTGTTGTTCGGGACCATGATCCCAGAGTCAGAGCTTCCTTTGGAACAAAAATTCTGTGTTGAATAGGAAAATGGGAGCTAGAAAAGGGATGGGCAGACAGCAGTAGGCACTCACATAGCAGAATATTCAAGGAAATGTTAAGTGTAGAGGCCTTTGTGAAAAATCAAATATGAACTCCAAAGAGGATCAGATGCCTGGGGACCCTCTGTCTTCCCACTCCTGCTGGCTGGCTAGCAAAGAAAGAAAAAAATACTGACACCATGCTTCTTTTCAAGTCCTACTAAAAATATTTATTTACATAAAACTGTACCAGCAATTGTCATTGAATTACCTGAGTGCATCTCTGGACCATTTACAGTATTGAAGCTTTTCCCCTTTTAGTTCCAGCGTCTGAATGAGTTGAGAAGTGGGGTGGGCGGGGTGTGTGTGCTCTGCCTGCATGGTTGAGCCCAGCCCTGCTGATGTGCTCTTGTTTGTTCACAGTGCTCTGCGCAAGCGCCTTCGGGAAGACAGGAAAGCCAGCACAGCTCAGAAGGTGCAGCAGATGAAGCAGAGGCTGAACGAGACCGAACGAAAAAGGAAAAGGTGGTTATATTGGCAACCTATTCTCACTAAGATGGGGTTTGTGTCCGTCATTTTGGTTGGCGCTTTTGTTGGCTGGACACTGTTTTTTCAGCAAAATGCCCTATAAATAATTAATTTTGCCCCGCAAGCTTCGGCACTGGTAGCTGACAGTGTTGCATGAATCACAGGGGTTCATCTGTTAGCAAACTCCTCAGACGCCAGACGGTGCAGTTGACTAGACACCCACAGAGAATTGGGGTGTGCAGTCCCCTCAGCACCCCAAGGCGCTGCCCACACTGTACCCGCTCCCTAAAATAAAGACTTGAATGCTTCTTAAGAACTGGTACATTTTCAACTGTATTCATACATGTTAAGTGTAATATTTCACCTGACCAGACTGAGAAGTCCTTTATCACGAGGATTCGTTTTTGGAGGCTGTCTGGATTTTAACCTGCACTTGATATAAGCAATAAATATTGTGGTTTTATGGACATTATTACTGGAAAGAAAATGACCTTTAAGTAATGCGTGTAATGTATAATGTACTGTTCACATGGGCATCAACATTTTATATTCTTAACCATTGCAGGGTAAATATATTTTATAAGTACCTATTTAATCTTACTTTTATAGTTAAATGTACTTTTTAAAAGCTCAATTTGAAAAAATATCTGTTACCACAAAAAAAAATAATAAAGTGTATGTTGATTCAATTGTACTGGATACATTTTCCTGAAGAAAAGTTTGATATGAGCAGGTAGAACTCTGAATAAGCAATTTTTACTATATATTTGCATTTCTTTTATGTTTTACAGTTTTCCCAATTTTAAAAAGAAAAAGAAACAAAAATTTTCTCTAAAAATATCTTTGAAGGAAAATTCTCCTTACTGGCGTAGTCAGGTAACAGTTGGTCAAGACTTTGTAAAGAAACTGGTTTCTGTAAAGCCCATGATTAATACTGTTTATTTTTCAGGAAAATTTCAATGTAATTACCCTAATTTATAATTGGGGTAAACCATAATTTAAGAAATAAAAATAACGAGCAGCATTTTATCATCCGTGATTTCAGTTTATTAGACTGAAGTTTTGCAGTAAAAACTTTTTAAGGTTTTTCTACTTCAATAAATAGTATAATGATGTTCAGACCTGCACTGTCCCTTTAACTTCTTAATGGGTATTTTAGAGCATATTGTTTAATGAACCTAACTGCTCATTTGAGTGCTAGGTTTCTTCAGATCATAACATTCCTTTCAGTGTTTAACTTGTTTTACTTAAACTTTAAATAGTTGTTATAAATTTATCTGCTGAAATAATGAAATCACATTATTTCAGTGGTTTTCAAACTATGCTTGTTGGATTTCTAAGGGGTCACCAGGAGGTGGTAGGAAGGACCCCAAGCTGCCAACCTTTACCTCCAACCTTTACTTCCAGCAGATAAAGTAGGCTGCCTCTGCTTTATCCACTTTACATACTAGGTACGATTGCTGCACGAGGTTTAATTATTTTCAGCGGGCAGTGATCATTTAAACAACAGTTTGAAAACCATAGGTATAGATAGACTTTTGAGTTGGTTCGAATAGCCTTCTCGAGTGGGTTGAGTTATGCTGAGAGTATGAGAGCAGGATGCAGGTGGTTCTGTGTTTGGAGGACAGTTTGTGTCACGTGCCCACGCCCCGCTCAGCACTGCTGTGTCCTGTAACCTTTACATGGAAGGAGGTAAGAGGGATGTTGCTGTGTCTGCCTGCATCACCCCTGTGTTCAGGCACCATGACCCTTACATTTTAGGTCGTTATTGGTTTAAAATCTTTCTTTCCAATTTGCTGTGGTTTATCTTTGCTAAAATACAGTATTACTCTGCAAGTCAAATACAGGTAGACCTATTCAATTCCCACTGGGGGTCGCCTTGCTTTCAATAAAAGGCAAAGACTTTATGGGAAACACAAGCTGATAATGATACCCTTGTCCTTGGGCAGAGTGGACGTGCTTCGTGGGGCTCAGTGCTTCAGCTTTGCTCTTTGCTTCCCGTCCTTCTGGAGATGTTTGCCATAATGTATTTTAAAAATCACATCCAGTGTAGTGGACACTTGTTGATAAACTATTGCTGCTGCAAATGTTAGTCATCTTTCCTCCTCCAAGCACATCCCTGAGGAGAGCATGTTAATTTTTACCAGGGATTGTGTTTTTGGTGGGTGCCCTATACTAATTATTGAAAATGCGTGGCCACGTGCCTGACCTTTATTAAAGAAGGCGTCTAGTCAGAGGGGCGGGCCAGGTGGGGTCCTGCCCTCAGGGAACAGCAGAGGAGTCGGCAACCACGGTGGGTGTGCATCTTCCCAGAACTTGTGTTTGTAGGTCTTCGTGATGTTTTCTGATTAGAACAGATGCTGAAAATCAGTTGTACGGTTTGACTTCGATGAGGTGCTGGTATTTTCTTAATAAAAAAGCCAGAAGCTTTATTATTTTTAAGAAAGACTATCTGCATTAATACCTAGTTCATTTGTGTTTGTATCTGCTCCTGCCGATGATAAACTGACAGCACCCCTGATTCAGCACCGTCTTTTCTGGCTGTACCAACGGGCTCTGTACTCATTTCCACGTGCAGCCAAGCATTTTATGCCATCCTACTACTGATTTTTATCTATGCTTGCATGTGTAGAATATCTACAAATACAGTTCTCCATATTTAGTTTATCCGTATGTGGCATAAAAATGATGTAAAAGTGCATAGAGAACTTTGGTAATGTACAGACGACTTCTCATGTTTAGATGTTTCATATATTTGCTCTGTCCTTATCCTCTTCTAAATTTTTGGTCCATTTCATTATGTATTAGTATTTCTACCAAGGAATGAACAAAAAGAAAGGAAGTTAAAAAGTTGATTTTTTTTAAATAGGTGCGTCAGAGGAAGGAATTGTGCCCTTAAGTTAATTTTATGTACACTTGTGCATGTCCCTTTTGTTTCAAATAAACTAGAATTGATGGTTTGAATTAAAAAAAAATACACATTGGTTTAAAAAGTAGTTTCTGGCATGGAGCAGTCCTCCAGCTTCTGTATCAGTTCCATCTTTGCTTTCAGCGTCCTTGACAGTGATAGTTGTTCCCACTTAGAGGTCATTTCTGTGGTGCCGGGCATGGTGCTGGGGCTTCCCACGTGTTCTCCTGGTAACCTCACAAGCCTGTGCAGCAGGTGGTGGTGTTGCTGAACCAGAGTCAGCCTGAGACTTGACCTTTCTACCTTCTCTCCTGTTGCCATCATTGAAGACGCTCATGTAGAGTGTATTTTAGAATTAAATTCTCAAAGAAAGACTTAACTTCTGCAAGTCGTTTCCCTCTTAGAAAAATATCTCTGACTAGATTCTGTGTGAACAGACACAGGCTAGAACCTGAGTATGTTAGAAATATTTTATTGACAGTTGTATACTCTCTTTTAGTGAGTACATTTCCAGAGTGACTGCCTGGTTATTGTACAGATTTTAAAATCTAGTCTGCCTTGATTTTTACTTTCAGACACGAGTCTTACAGAGACTTTTAAAATACAGTATATTGTAGGTCTAATGCCATTATGTCTATCATCCATTTCTCCCTATGTCCAGGCAAGAGTCTAAGAGTCACACCTTCCATCAGCAGTGACTTATTTCTGGTTCCAGCAGGTCCCTGTGGGTTTGTTAGTGGGGTAGAAAGCATGGACAAGGGCGGGGTGGCTGAGGTTAGGACTCCCAAGTCAGTCCCCTGCTGGAGCTGAGTGCCTGGCAGGGGTGGTGTGTTCTGGGCTCCCATTTCTACATCACAGCTATTCAAGTCTCTCTTACTTCAGGAAACCCTTATTTGGTGTTGACTTATCTAGATGATAGTCATCTTATAAATAAAGTTTTGAAAAACAGAAATTCAGTATTTTTTCACATAATAAAATTAAGTTCTTTTGACTTAAAATACAGGTCTTGGTCGTCCCCTGGATGATTTATTCTGGAGTTGACCTGTGTCTTTCATCTTTTCCCTAGTTCATTGGTTTGGATTTGATTCCATCTTTCCTTGTATCTGTCTTCAAAGCACTGTTTCTGGGACAGCAGCACCCACAGCCCCTACAACAGCAGATAAGTTAGAAATGCCAGGTGTCCTCTTGTTCTGCTGAATGTGGATGAGTGATGTCATGTTTCAGAGTACTGCCCCGGCTAAGCAGTGACTCAGCCCGAGGGGCTTTTAGTTGGGTCGAGGGATTGTCTTTATCAGTAACAACCTGACAACGAGAATTCTCAAACGCTATCACCATCTCTGTGCAGTCCAGTGGGAGAATGAAAAATCCAATCATTGGTACTCATTTCTGTTTGGGTTTTATAATTTAGAGTGGAATATGGGAATTTTAGGATTTAGGGAGGATATTGCTTGCAGAGTCTAATACTATTGTCTGGTTTTCCATCACATGGTATGTTGGGGGAGCTATGAGGAGAATGGAATGGGAATTTTTTTCTTTATGGAGACCATTTTTTAAAGAAAAGCATCAATTCTTTATTGTTGCTCTAATTTGGCATAGATTTTTTAGACATGATGATGTTGATATTTCAAATTACTACAATAAAAAACCTGAAGTTATTTTGAGTTTGGGTAATTCGGGAGTTTCCCACTGGGTAAGGTGATGTTGTCTGTAAGGTAGTGAGTGCCTTGCTCACCGCAGAGAAGTGTGCGGGACTCTTTTCAATAAAGCAAGGATGAGTATCTGGTGGAAAGAACTACTTTGGTGTGGAGCCAGCCCCTGTCAAGACCTTTTAGTTGTTCTAAGGGGTGGTTCATCCTTGCTGAGTGTGTCTTTAACATGCCGTTGGGGAGGCAACACCTGCCGGTTCTGCCAGTCAGTAGATACACCTCTCCAAGGTGCATCCCATTACCCGATTTTCAGACGAGAAAACTGAGTCAAAGAATAAGTAACTTGTCCAAGGTTTTACATCTAGATCACGACAGAGCTGAGATTTGAACTCCAGTCTGTAGAATCCCAGTAACTCCAGGCCTCACACTTTCCCATTATGTCACACGCAACCTGTTTTTATGGAATATTTAAATGGAAAAGCATTAGACAGCTACTGTTACCCATTAAAATCCAAAATAACCCTCATTTTATTTTCTAAGTGAAACAAATCAAAGTTTTCCCCTCCAAAAAATTTTGTGGAACAGTTTGAACTACCACGGAGCCAGAATAATACTGGAACATCAGAGCACTCTCTAAACCAAACCATTATTTCATTCACTCTGACTGGATCAGTTCCTTGGTTTTAACAAGGGGACTTCTGAAGGTGTGGTAAACACATGCATATTTTGCAGCACTCAGGGTCAGTCAGAAGCTCCTTTCCTCACATCAGCCACTTTGGTTCAGGGTTCTCAGGTCCCTGCAAGAAGCACCTGTGGTAGTTTCTGGGACCACAGGCACCTAACAAGAATGCTTCCTTGGTGTCTGGACATTTCTCTGTCAGTGCTGGAAATGAGACACCAAGGAGCCAGCAGTCAGGAAGAAGCCAACTCGTAGTATTGGGGGTTTTGACTAAATGTTTTGGATAAATGTGTGGGTGTGGTTTATATCTCCTATTTATACACGTGGAGGCACAATAATGACAAGTATTTAGATCTGGGGGGGTTTTTTGTCAGAGCAAGGGACGTTGAGGGGAAATACCAGTTACCACCTCAGAAGTTCAGCTATTTGCAAATATTGTGAAATAACATTAAAAACTCACCTGCCCTTAAATTAGTTGTTATTTCATCTCTCTATCACTTGTTTAAACTCTCATTTATCTTTACTTTTTGGCATTAAAGTACAATAAATCTATCAATTATTTTATGTCTGTGTTTTCTTTTAATACTTAAATCATGTCACTTCAGTTCTGTATTTCTGTGATCATTAGTATTACCCTTCAGGACAAAAAGCATGCTGCTAACAGTCCATGAGTTAAAGATATAAACCAACTTTATGTTCATACATTACATTCATAATATTTTTAGCAGTATGATACAGTGGAGGTCCAAATTGGATTAGACTTTTGCATTGAATTCCAAAGTATTGGTAAGTCTAGCACATACCCTATAATCTTGCTAAACTGTTGTGGGTACATTTTTTTTTTAACTGTCTGTCTGTCAGTATAGCTCACATGGAGGTCATTTCTTGAGTAATGCAGGATGACCTAAAAAAATTCATAGTTATTAATTCTTGTAAAAGAGTGAGAGTTATGGTGCTTTAACATGAGTCTATCTCACACCACCAATTCTGTTTGAAAATCAAGCACATAAGCAGTTTACCAAGGTAACAGCGAAGCACTCAGTGTGATTGAGTGTGATGTGTTGGAATGTTTTTTGGTTGCCTTTTTAGTTCATTGTTAGTCCTTTTATGTTTGTGTGTATCTGTGTTATGTCTGTGTGTTTGGTAAATATGAATTGAATAGATGACTTCTTATTTTATGTTTTAGGCCAAGATTGACAGACACCTAAATATTCATGACTTGAGAATGTTCTGCAGCTATAAATTTTGAACCATTGATGTGCAAAGCAAGACCTGAAGCCCACTCCGGAAACTTAGTGAGGCTTGATAAGCCTGTAGATTGCCTCACATTTGTCTGTTTACAAAGTAAACCTTACATCCAGGGAACGAAGAACACCACCAGCAGAAGACTTTGCAGAACACTTTCATTTGATGCATTGTTAAGTTTTTTAATGCGTGTGTGAAATGTAGAGAGATGTAAAAGAAATGAATTAGGAAAGACTACTTTGTATTGTACTGCCATTCCTACTGTATTTTTATACTTTTTGGCAGCATTAAATATTTTTATTAAATAGGCTGTGTTGGTTTGTGTGCATTATCTTAGGACAGCTCTGCTTCAAATAATGTTTTCCTAAGGGTTTGCTCTCAAGTTTTTATAACTAGCAACTGACATTTAAA
This sequence comes from Kogia breviceps, assembly GCF_026419965.1. Taxonomy (NCBI): domain Eukaryota; kingdom Metazoa; phylum Chordata; class Mammalia; order Artiodactyla; family Physeteridae; genus Kogia; species Kogia breviceps. Next base: position 62,373,020 of record NC_081324.1, on the reverse strand, counting down.
TTGAAATTGGTTCAAAATATTGGCCCGTTGGTTTTTTAAGATGTTTATTTAGTTACCCTATCAATATAGGTTAGGTGAATGCAACAAAAGGAAAGTTATAATATCCCTTTTGTTACCTGGAAAAATATTAATATGGATAATGGTATTAAATCAATTTTATTTTGCGGTATGCAGGCCTCTCACTGTTGTGGCCTCTCCCGTTGTGGAGCACAGGCTCTGGATGCGCAGGCTCAGTGGCCATGGCTTACAGGCCCAGCAGCTCCGCGGCATGTAGGATCTTCCCAGACCGGGGCATGAACCCGCGTCCCCTGAATTAGCAGGCGGACTCCTAACCACTGCGCCACCAGGGAATCCCCTTAAATCAATTTTAGATAAGTACAGCAATTCAGTGCAGTTTTTAAAATCACAGTGTTTACTCTCTCCTTGGAGGTTGTGCTTTCCTCTAAACACCTCCTGTTGTAAAGAGACCAAAGGTTCCTTCCTTAGGGGGCATTTGGCCTCTTGACCGTCTAATTTCCCGACCACGTGCTGGGTTTGGGCTCTGAGTCCACTCAGTCCTCAGTCCTGGTGATACTCATCCAGAGACACTCACGTCTGCGTCACGTGAGCATCACTGTGACGTGACAACTCACTGTTTTTGTTTTGACAACTGTGAAAGTTCTGTAACACCATTCATTGAATAATCTATATCATCTTTCACAAATTTAATGACTCCCATTTTCCTTTTTGCCTTGTTGTCCATGGGGTTTTAGTCTATTTTAGGAGTAAGCAAACGTTATTAATTCCTATTAAATCTTTCCTAAAGAATGCATGGAAAGTTCGTTATACCACAAAGTACAGCAAGATAATCCTCCAGTGTGTCGACAAAGCTTTTTGAAAGCGTTTTCCGCACTCAGCTACCTCTATTTCCTGACTTCCCGATACTCTCCCCGAAGATTGTGACTTTCTCTTGCGTCACTCCAAAAATGGCCCGTAAAGGTCGTCTTAGCTCATACTGTACCAAATGCAGTTGACACTCTTTAATTCTTCCCTCGAATGACTTCTTGACAGCAGAATGAACTCCTTTGAAGCTTCTCCATAGACTCAAGTAAGACTTCTCTGGGTTTTCTCAGTCCTGCCTGACTCCTCTTCCTCTTTTCTTTTTTTTAAATTTTATTTTTTATTGTGGTAAGAATACCACACGAGACCTACCCTCTTAACTTTTTAAGTATACAACACATTTATGGTACTGTTGACCGTAGCTACAGTTCTGTCCAGCAGACATTAGACTGTTCTCATCTTGCTTAACCGAAACTTTATGCCTGTTGATTAGTATCCACCCACTCCCTCTCCCACCAGCCCTTGGCAACCACCATTCCACTCTTTGATTCTACGAATTAAACTTTTAGATACTTTTATGTAAGAGGAATATCCAGTGTTTGGCTTTCTGTGACTGACTAGCTTGTTTCACTTAGTGTAATGTTCTCAAGGCTCATGCCTGTTTTATAAAGCTGAGCAGTATTCCATTGTCTGTATATACTACACTTTTTTTTTTTTTTTTTTTTTTTTTGTGGTACGCGGGCCTCTCACTGTTGTGGCCTCTCCCCCGTTGCGGAGCACAGGCTCCGGACGCGCAGGCTCAGCGGCCATGGCTCACGGGCCCAGCCGCTCCGCGGCACGTGGGATCCTCCTGGACCGGGGCACGAACCCGCGCCCCCTGCATTGGCAGGCGGATTCTCAACCATTGCGCCACCAGGGAAGCCCTATACTACACTTTTTAATCCATTCCTCTGTCAATGGACCTTTAGGTTGTTTCCACATGTTGACTATTGTGAATAGTACTGTAGTGAACTTGGGAGTGCTAATATGTCTTTAAGATCCTGACTTCAGTTCTTTTGGATAGATACCCAGAAGCTGGATTGCTGGATCATGTGGTGGTTGTATTTTTAATTTCTTGAGGAACTTCCATACTGTTTTCCATAGCAGCTGTACCATTTTGCATTGCCACCAACAAACAGTACATGAGGGCTCCAATTTCACCTTATCTTCCCCATCACTTGTTTTTTTTTTTTTGATAATAGCATCCTTACAGTTATAAGGTGATATCTCATTGTGGTTTTCATTTGCATTTCCCTGATGATTAGTGATGTTGAACATTTTTTCATATACCTGTTGGCCATCTGTATGTCCTCTTTGGAGAAATGTCTATTTCAGTAAGTCCTTTACTCTTTAACTGGGTTAGTTTTTTTGCTGTTGAGTTGTAGGAGTTCCTTGTATATTTTGGAGACTAACCCTTTATCAGATACATGGCTTACAAATATTTTCTCTCATTCAGTAGGTTGCCTTTTCACTCTTATTTCTCTCCTGCCTGACTCGTATATTGGAATTCCCAAGGTCTTGTCTTTGAGCCTTTGATTTCAGCGTTGGAGGATCTCATCTTTGCCCAAGTCTTTATCTAATACCTCTGTGCTGACTACATGTAACTTCTTCGACTCCCGGCCAGACATCACCTCTGAGTTAAACCCATACATCTAGATCCATGAATGGTCATTGCATTAATTCCTTAAGCTCCAAACCTGAGTGTGGTCTCTTTCATCCCCATCTCATCTTCCTCCCGTGTTTACCTGGTTATTCGGTAGCATGTGCCAGGAAACTGAAGTTCATTCTCAGTTCCTCCACTTAGGCTCCACATCCAGTCAACTCACCAAATCTCTTCCACTGCCTTGCTTTAGCTTACACCTTCATTGCATGTGGGGGTGACGGCAGCAGGCTTTCCTGCCATTCCACTCTGCCTCACAAGTGATTTAAAGTAAAGATCTGGTTTTACCCTCCTTGAAATTCTCTGATGCCACCTTAGAAAAATTTGCCTCCATTTTAAACCCCAAAGCCCCCAGCATGCTGTTTGCACCATTTCATCTTTTTGGCTGCTGTGAGTCCATTTATATACATTTTTTTTCCAGTTTTATTGAGAAATAATTGACATACATCACTGTATAAGTTTAAATTGTACAACACGATGGTTTGATTTGCTTATACGGTTGACCCTTGAACTGTGCAGGTGCACTTAGGCACAGAATTTTTTCAGTAGTAAATACTACAGTCCTACATGACTCACAGTTGGTTGAATCCATGGATGTGGAACCATGGATACAGAGGGCCAACTAAGTTATACAAGGATTTTCTGCTACTTGGAGGGTGGGCACCAACAAGCCCTGTGTTGTTCAAGGGTCAACCATACTGTGAAATAATTAGCATAGTAAGTATGGTTAACATCCATCATCTTACACAGATACAATAAAAAAAGGAAATTTGTCCTTGTGATGAGAACTCTTGGGATCTGCTGTCTTAACTTTCCTGCGTATCATACGGCAGTGTTTGCTGCAATCACCGTGCCGTGCATCACATCACATCCCTAGGACTTACTGGAACTGGATGTCTTCACCTTTTGACAACCTTCCTCCAGTCCCTCCCCCGCCCCACTGCACCCACCCACCCACCCACCCTGGTATCTACAAATCTAATCTCTTTTTCTCTGAGTTTGGAGTTTTGATATTTTAAATTCCACATATTTGCAAAATCACAGTATATGTTTTTTCTTTGATTTATTTCACTCAGCATCATGCTCTCACCATCCATGTTGTTGCAAATGGCAAGTTTTTTTCATTTTTGGGGGTGAATAGTATTCCGTTGTATGCATACCACATTTTCGTTATCCATTTATCAATTGATAACACTTAGGTTATTTCTGTATCTTGGCTATTGTAAGCATGGGGATGCAGATGTCTTTTTGAATTAAGAGTTTTCGTTTTCTTCAAATAAATACCCAGAAGTGGAATTGCTGGGTCATCTGGTAGTTCTACTTTTAATTTTTTGAGGAACCTCTGTGCTGTTTTCCATAGTAGCTACACCAACTTACATTCCCACCAACAGTGTACAAGGGTCCCCTTTTCTTCACCTCCTTGTCAACATGTTATTTCTTCTCCTTTGGATAATAGCCATTCTGACAGGTGTGAGGTGATATCTCGTGGTTTTGATTTGCATTTCCCTAATGACTAGCAATATTGAGCATCTTTTCATTTACTTCTTGGCCATCTGTATGTCTTCTTTGGAAAAATGTACAGGTTCTTTGCCCATCTTTTTAACTGGGTTATTTGGTTTTTTGCTGTTGTATGAGTTCTCTATATATTTTGGATATTAACCCCTTATCAGACATATGGTTTGCAAATATTTCCTCCCATTCAGTAGGTTGTCTTTTTACTTTGTTGATGGCTTTTTTTTGCTGTGCAGAAGTTTTTTAGTTTGATGTCCCACTTGTTTATTTTTTATTTTGTTGCTTGTGCTTTAGGTGTGATGCCCTGTCTTCCTTAATGGGCACCCAAGTTGCAACTGTGACAAAACATTTGGAATTAGTGGAATATTCCTTGTTCATTCGTTGGATGAATGTTTATTGAACACTTAACGTGCTAGGTGCTGTACTAGGCATTGCATATTCAGTGACGAGGGGAATGTGGTTGTGGTCTGCTGCAGTCTTGTGGGAAAGTCATACAGCACACGTGTAAATAAGCAAATACACATGCAGTTAAAACTAGTGGTAAGCACTGTGGTGGAAGTGAAAAGGTACCTAGTTAGATGTGAAGAACCGGGCTTTGGGAAAGCAGAAGCAGAGACATCATTCAGGATCTCTGGGTCCTCATTCTGCTGCTCTACTTGGATAAGGATGTGGCCTTACAAGAAGTTTGGCTCAAGATACGAGGAGTCCGTTTGAATGTGTTGGGGTAAAGCGCAGTGCATAGATTGCTAGCCTGTGTTCTTTCCAAATGCCGATGTGAGCCCGTTTGGAAACGGCAGCATCAAAGCAAGGATCAAAGTTTCCAGATCTGGTGAGACCCTACCCAGTGGTCTCTGAGAGTCAGGGGCATGTCACTCCGAGGTTTCTAGAGGCCAAGGGAAGCTCCTCTGAAATAAGCTGTATCTGCCACTGTCCTGTGTGATTGCCTACTTTTGATAAAAGTTTATCTTAGTTGAATCAGGAATTTAATGTAACCTGTGAGTCTTTGGATGGGTCTCTTCCTGACAATTCTTAGCCCACCTGAAATGCTGCAGCTACTCTCAAGTGGGGTGGATGTGAAAACCCCTCCACTGAGATCAGACTTGGGACAGAGAGTTGGGAAACCAAGGAGTGAGCTGACTCCTCCCGGATGGAGCCAGGACAGTGTGTGGCCTGAGACACGGGGTGGTTGAGGGGCCCCTCACTCCCCCATCCCAGTACTTCTGAGTGTCTGGTGCATAGGAAGGAAGCCGAGACAACAAAGTTCGGTGCGTGTTTCTCTCCTTTGCAGCCTCTAAACCGGAACTACCCAGGGAAGAAGGTCCTGGGAAATGTGTTATCGGCATCAGAGGGGAGCGGTGGTGATGCTACATCACAGCAAGGCAGCCAAGCACAACACACGTGGCTGACGTCCAGGGTGCCACCAAGTCCAGCATGCTCGCGTTTCAGAGCAAATGAAGTAAAGATCTCAACATATACACATATCAGATAATCATGGCATACACTTTAAAAAGCTTACAATTTTATTTGTCAGAGCTCAGTAAAGATACAAAAAAAAGTAAAGATGAAGTCAAGTTGGAAGCACCAACATGAGCTCTCCACCCACAGGAATGTTCAAGGTGGGCCTGATAAACTGGAGCCATTTGAACCTTTGAAAGACCAAAAGACTGGTGATGCTCAACAAGGGTAAGAAATGTATAATATTGGGAAGATGGAAAGTTCTGGAGATGGTGGTGGTAGTGGCTGCATAACAATGTTAATGCACTTAATGTCACAATTGTGCAGATGAAAATGGTAAATTTTATGTATTTTTAGCACAATCGTGTGTGTGTGTTGTGGGAATGTTCTCCCTAATTATTTATCTGTGAAGTGGGAATAATAGTATGTATACTTCAGGGTTGTTGAGAGGCGTAAAGGCATCTAAAATGCTTGGCGCGGTTGCCAGCTCTTAAATATTCACTAATATCAACGTTACTGTTACCTAAAGGATGTGTTACTTATATTGCGATAAAAAAATACATTAGGCCTTCAGCCAGATGATCAAGGTCAACGTCAGCAGAGATAAGTCGTGTTGATAGTATATACTCTTAGCACCATGTGATGAGAAGGTCACTTTTCCTCTATGGTCTTCCTCCTCAAAACACATAACCCCAGTCTAATCAAGAGAAAAACATCAGACAAATCCCAGTTGAGGGGATACCAAACCAGTCCTCCCCCAAACTGTCAAGGTCATCAAAAACAAGGAAAGTCTGAGAAACTGTCACAGCCCTGAGGAGCCCAAGGAGAGAGGGTGACTAAATGTAATATGTCCTGGACAGGATCCTGGAGCAGAAAAAGGACATTAGGTGAAAACTAAGGAAATACGAATAAAGTATGAACTTTAGCTAATAATAATGTATTAACATTAGTTCATTAATTGTGACAAATGTATCTACCATTCTAATGTAAGATGTTATTAGGAAGAGAAACTGTGGGGTATACGGGAACTCTCTGTACCCTTTGTAATTTTTTTGTAAATCTAAAACTATTCTGAAAAGATTATTAAGAAATAAAGGAAGACTTAAAAATGATTCAAGTGAAGGTGACGATATTGAAGATGCCAAAGAACGTCCCTGAGAAACGCAGAGTGAACAGAACACTAACATGTAACCAAGAAAAGTTTCCAGAAATAAAAATACTTGAAACTTCATATTGAGAGAGTACTCCTGAGAATATCAACCCAAAGCTGCCACAATTGTCATGTTCTAGTGAAATGCCTAACTTTGATGGTAACCTGACTTTCTTTGCTTTGCAAGTCATGTGCTCTTCTTGCCCAAGGGACATGTTTTCTTTTTATTTGCAGTCCAGCAGCACTCCATGCCAGAAGATATGTTTAGATCCTCATGTCAAGAAAATGTGAGTCGGGCTTCCCTAGTGGCGCAGTGGTTGAGAGTCCACCTGCTGATGCAGGGGACACGGGTTCATGCCCCGGTCCGGGAAGATCCCACATGCCACGGAGCAGCTGGGTCCGTGAGCCATGACCGCTGAGCCTGTGCGTCCGGAGCCTGTGGTCCGCAACGGGAGAGGCCACAGCAGTGAGAGGCCCGCGTACTGGAAAAAAAAAAAAAAAAAATTGTGAGTCAAGGATATAAAATCCAGTAAAAGTGATGTTGAAAGTTATCAACATAAGGACTTCCCTGGTGGTCCAGTGGTTGAGAATCCACCTTCCAATGCAGGGGATGCAGTTTCTATCCCTGGTCGGGGAACTAAGATCCCACATGCCGTAGAGCAACTAAGCCTGTGCACCACAGCTACTGAGCCCACGAGCCCTGGAGCCCGCACACCACAACTAGAGAGAGAAAAAAGAAACCTGCACGCCACAACTAGAGAGAAGCTCGTGCACCACAATGAAGAACCCACATGCCTCAACAAAGACCCGAAGTGCCACAACTAAGACCCGATACAGCCAAAAAAAAAAAAAGTTATCAACATAAAAGATTTCGGGGTACTATTCTCATGAGTTCCTCCTTAGGAACCTTCTGGAGAACAAGCTTCAGACAACAAAATGGCTAGAAAGATGCTGACACAAGGTGTGGTGGTGAGGAACAGGTAGTCACTTAGTGAGCTAAAGCTAAGGGCGGGTTGAAGTGGGGAGACTTTAGCGTGTAGTGCTATGTAGTCCGACGCTGTACATGCAGAACAAATATTAAAGCTGGGGAGGAAAGGGGAGCCCCCAGAGCACAGGTGTCTGCATTTGACCTCTGAACCCCAGCCCCCAGCGTATCGCCCATATTTGGAAACACCCTCCTCCCTGTGTAGCTGTGCACAGTCCCCGTGTGTGCTTCTCGCACAGTATTCAGTAGCTGGATTTTATTCTATTACTTTTCTATTGAAGCCATGAGTTCTCTTCCCATCGGTGACTTGGTTTCCCTTGTTCAGGATTTGCCAAGTTCCGCCCACTGCCTGTTTTATCAAGTTTCCTTGGAGCACAGCCATGCCATATGTTTATGTGTTACATTTGTTTACTTTTTTGCCATGGTGGCGGAGTTGAGGACTTATGACAGAGACCGTATGGCCTGCAAAGCCAAAAATATTTACTGTCTGGCTCTTTACAGGAAGAGTTTGCTTAAACACAGCACTAGATGAAAGGGCTGTTAAATATACACAGAAGTAAAGAGGACGGTATGGTGGCCTTCTGTGTATTTGTCGTCCGGCTTCAGCAGTTCTCAGCTTCCTGCCATTCTTGTTTCACCTGCCACCCACCCCCAGATACCAAGCCATCTCACCTGGAGCCTGTAATTTTGTGTCACTAACAGATATGACACTATCGTTATCCCACTCAACAAAATTAGTGTTCATTACTTACTGTCTTCTAATACTTGGTCTATCTTCGACTTTCCAGTTATCTCAGAAACGATCTTTCCTGTCAATTTGTTTGAATCAGGATCCAAAGTCCTCACGTTACATCTTGTTAAAATGCTCCGAGGCCTCTGATAACCTCTAACAGCCTCCCTCCCTCCCCTTATCCACAACCCCCCCATTTATTTGTAGAAAACGCTGGCTCCTTCGTCCTATAGAATTTCCCACATCTGGGATTTAGCTGATTATATCCTTGTGGTGTTATTTAATAGGCTCCCCTCTGTCCTGACTCTGTTGAGCTGGATTGGGTGCAGGTGCAACATTCTCAGCCTGGATGCTGCACGGGTGGTGAGTGCACTTGTGTGTCACACCCGGCGGCTCTTAGAGCTGATGGCTTGGGAGGTGCAGGTGGAATCAGGCTGACCCATCCTTACGAAGCACCCTGGACCTGTCACCTGGTGGGTGTTAGCTGCCATTACTGCTCATCCCCTATATCTGTCACTTCATCAGAGGAAGCAATGTGGTAATTTTCTCATTCTGTCTCCTTCTGCAGTTACCAGCTGTGATTCTTCTATTACATGGCTCTGAAATAGTTTGTACAGTCAAGTCAGGATCAATGTTGCCTGATTCTTTCTTGAGATTTGCCAGTTTTCAGAATAAGGAGCTAGTGCCCTAATAAACTCTGGAAGTGACCAATGAAGTTTTCATTTAAAAAAATTTTGCTGTTCATTTAAATGCATGGAACCATTCTTTTCGGTGCTCTCAAATTGCCCGTTTTGGGTACATTCTCAAATCATTTTGTGATGGGAAAGAACAAATACTAGAAAGATGGCGTGAAGTTAAACACAGCACTAGATGAAAGGGCTGTTAAAGTACACCACAGTTAACAGAAAATCGTTCACGGAAGCAGAACTCGGAGGGAATGGGGAATACGGCTGAGCTCTGAAAACTGGACATAAAATCACAAGACGGGGGCTTCCCTGGTGGCGCAGTGGTTGAGAATCCGCCTGCCAATGCAGGGGACACGGGTTCATGCCCCGGTCCGGGAAGATCCCACATGCCGTGGAGTGGCTAGGTCCGTGAGCCATGGCCGCTGAGCCTGTGCGTCCGGAGCCTGTGCTCCGCAAAGGGAGAGGCCACAACAGTGAGAGGCCCGCGTACCGCAAAAAAAAAAAAAAAAAAAAAAAAATCACAAGACGGGTGAGGCCAGAACGTTGGGTGTCACAGACAGAAAGTGGTCCCTGAGCAGAACAAAGACTAGTGAAACCCAGTCGTTACAGCTAGAAAAGGAATGTGTCTGTCACAGAGTTCAAGGAAAACGCAACGCTGCAGAAAGTGCTGAGGGAAGTGTCTGTTTCACAGGAAGGAATATTCCTGTTCCAGACATGGATCCATCAGGCTAAAGGATTTGATGCAGTTTAGCTTTTGAATCAGACAACCAAAATTCTTGTTTTGATTTCTTGCTTACCAGCCAATTTTCAGATAAGCTGTCTTCCTCTAGGCAAAACATGCACAGTCCAGGTTGAGAAAAATGCACAGATTTTTTTTTTTAAACAAGCAAATTGGCCTGTTTGACTTCATAGCTCAGTGTTCTGTGAGTTTCCTTATCATGAGTTATTAACCCTAAACCCCATCTAGGCCTCTGACTAGTGACGTGTCTTGGACGGTGAGGCTGTGGGCAGACCTGGAGCCAAGGTGATTCCATTGGTGATGTTCTTCTGAGGCTGCTGGGCCTCCACCTGGAGAAGCTGGGCCTCATCATGGCATCCTGTGAGCCTCCAGTCTTGTGGAACAAACCCTGGAACCCAGAAGGCTTGATGCTATGAAGTTTATAGTTGGGGTTTGCTTAACCAATGTCTTTATTATTTGAATCAGAGCCAGGCTTGACTGTTGATTTTTTTTTAATGGAAAAACAAAAATGTAATGACTGAAATCGAATTTCCTTGTTTCTGTTATGCCTAAATTCTCACTATTCTTTGGGTTAAGGTGATTAGTGTCTGGGTGTCCCCCTGTAAAATCCAAATCCATGGAAGTGGGAAACACAGGAACATCTCTCTGTTGCTCAGATTAGTGAGGGGAGTGGTGATGGGGGTTGGAGACACAGATCGATTTGGGTCCTGGGGCTCAGCCGGAGAGGAAGCATGGTCGCCTCTGAGTGCTCCTTGAGGGAGAAGCCTTGTAACCCTGTGGAAAACCTTAACAGGAGGGCCCGTGTCAAAGGAGTCCAGTTTATGAAACAGGACTGAAACTTAATTACTGTTATGATAGGTGACCAGCAGCCAAAGTGAGTTTAATATTCATGCAAACTCGAGGCATTCAGACCTCAGTCCTCAGCCATTTAACTGGCTCCTCCGTGGCCGGCTGAGGTCTGCACTCATGGAGTCAGTCAGGGATGCAGACTGCTGGGTCATCGTGGCCCAGTGGTCAGACACTCCAGGTTCACGATGGACACTCAGGCCACGTGATAACTTGGTGGTTCACGACCAAGCACTCAGGAGGACCCAGCAACTGGCCAAAGCAATTTCTCAAAGGAGAACAGTTATTGACTGAGGATAGTGTGGGTTTTGTTCCAAAACCCTAAGGCTGGTGTTGGCGAGGCCTCTCCTCCTGGCCTGTAGACAGCTGCCTTCTCCCACGTTCTCACGTGGCCTTTCCCTGGCGCCTGTGTGTGGAGAGGGGACTGCCCAGAGCATCTGCCTATTGTGAGGATGCCAGCCCTATCGGACCAGGGCCACCCTAATGACCTCATTTAACCTAAGTGCTTCCCGAAAAGTCCTGTCTCCTCAAACAGTCAGGTTGGAGGTTAGGGCTTCAACATATGAATCAGGGGACACAATTCGGTCCTTAACACCTACCAACCCCATTCTTGGCCTCAGTGGGAAGCAGGATGTCTTCTGAGAGACAATTTTTTTTCTTCTAGGTAATAACATTTTATCTCTTTTTGAAGACATTTTAATGTATAAACTCTGTGCTTTAATTCCTTTGGGTTCTTAGCCTTTTGGAATTCAAAAACGCCATTTTTTTCTCAAAAGCCTGACTCCTTTCTGGATGTCTGGGGATGGGTTCCATGGGTTTTCACATATTTAAAAATCAAGCTGTAGGGGCTTCCCTGGTGGCACAGTGGTTGAGAATCTGCCTGCCAATGCAGGGGACACGGGTTCAAGTCCTGGTCTGGGAAGATCCCACATGCCGTGGAGCTGATAAGCCCGTGAGCCATAACTACTGAGCCTGAGTGCCACGACTACTGAGGCCCGCACACTTAGCGCCTGTGCTCCGCAACAAGAGAAGCCACCGCAATGAGAAGTCCGCGCACCGCGACGAAGAATAGCCCCCGCTCACCACAATTAGAGAAAAGCCCGTGCACAGCAAAGAAGACCCAACACAGCCAAAAATAAATAAATATAATAAATCAATTTAAATAAATAAATAAATAAGTAAAAATCAAGCTGCAAATTTAAGATTTGTGCACTTTACTATCTGTATGTTATTACTCAATTTTTAAAAAAAAATAAAAACAACTCAACCATTACTAGCAAAAAATGTTTGCTTTCACGATGATGCTGTGGGTCTCAGAAACCTGGCTTTTAAGTCTCACAGTAAGCTTGGGTCTTCCTTGTTCACTTCCTCTCAGAGCACTGGATGTGTCTGCCCCGAGAGGTCGTCAGGGTCACCGTGTAACTTACAGGAGGATCTGAGGGAGCTTCAGTTAATATCTGATAGCAGATAGAGTCTTTGGTGGATTCACCAAAAAGGAAAACTCAAAAAGCATGGCCACTTCTGGGCAGGGGAACTGGGGGTGTGGGGTGAAGTTGGAAGCCTTCAATGGACTCAAGTTCCAGACTAGTTGCATCAGGCAGGTTCTGCCAGTGCAGTGCTGTCTGGGTGGGGAGACAGATTCCTGGTGCTCCCCGTTCTACCATCTTCCCAGAGTCCTCTTCTTCACTTTTGAAGAATAGTTTAACAGGAAACAGAATTCTGAATTGGTGTTTTTTCTCTCAACACTTTATTTTATTCTACGCTTTTCTTGCATGCTTTTTGAGAATTTAGATGTAATTTTTAAAAATATAAATTTATTTATTTTCGTCTGTGTTCGGTCTTTGTTGCTGCGTGCAGGCTTTTCTCTAGTTGTGGTGAGCAGGGGCTACTCTTGGTTGCGGTGCGCGGGCTCCTCATTGCGGTGGCTTCTCTTGTTGCAGAGCATAGGGTGTAGGAGCATGGGCTTCAGTAGTTGTGGCATGTGGGCTCAGTAGTTGTGGCTTGCGGGCTCTAGAACGCAGGCTCAGTAGTTGTGGCGCATGGGCTTAGTAGTTCCTCCGCAGCATGTGGGATCTTCCCGGACCAGGGCTCAAACCCGTGTCTCATGCATTGGCAGGTAGATTCTTAACCACTGCCACCAGGGAAGCCCTGAATGTAATTCTTATCTTTCCTCTTTTATAAGTAAAGTACTTTTCCTCCTGACTTCTTTTAAAACTTTTTATTTATTTTTGATTTTGTGTAGCTTGAAAATGATATGCTCAGGTGTAGTTTATCGGCATTTCCCATACTTTGTGTTCTCTGAGATTCCTGGACCTGTGGTTTCGTGTCTGATATTAATTTGGGGGAAATTCTTAATCATTATTGCTTCAAATATTTCTTTTCCTTTTTTCTCTTTCTTCACTTTCTGGTATTCCCACTATGCATATATTACACATTTTGTAGTTGTCTCACATTTCTTGGATTTTCTTGAAAAAATTTTTTTCACTGAAGTGTAGTTGACATACAATATTATATTAGTTTCATAGTGATTTGACATGTATATACATTACAAATTTTCAAAATGGTAAGTCTAAAAACCATCAGTCACCATACAGCATTACTGTAATATTATTGACTGTATTCCCTGTGCTATACATTACATCCTTGTGACTTATTTATTTTATAACTGGAAGTTTGTACCTCTTTTCCCTCCATACGATTTTTTTTTTGGCTGCACCGCGTGGCTTGGGAGGATCTCAGTTCCCCGACCAGGGATTGAACCCAGGCCCTCAGCAGTGAGAGCCCAGAAACCTAACCACTAGACCACCAGGCAACTTCCTGGAAGTTTGAACCTCTTAATCCCCTTCACTTATTTCTCCCAATCCTTGGACTTTCTATTTATTTTTTTCATTCTTTTTTCTCTTTACTTTTCAGTTTTGGAAGATTCTATGGACATAACCTCAATCTCAGAGATTCTTCCCTCAGCTGTTTCCGGTCTACTAACAAGCCCATCCAAGGCATCCTTTATTTCTGTCAGTGTTTCTGAGCTCTAGCATTCCTTTTTGATTCTTTCTAAAGATTTCCATCTCTGTTACATTGCCCCTCTGTTCTTGGATGTTGTATACTTTATCCCTTAGAGCCTTTATATTAATCATAGTTGTCTTAAGTTCTTGGACTGAAAATTTCAACACTCCTGTCATGTCTAATTCTAAAGCTGGCCCCATCTCTTCAAATTGTGTGTTTTGCCTTCGGTATGCCTTCTCATTTTTTCTGTGTAGCAGGATATTATGTACTGGGTAAAAGGAACTGGTATAAATAGGCCTCCAGTGATGTGGCAGTAAGATGAGGGGGTCAGGAAGCATCCTGTGGTCCTGTGACTAAGTCTCGGTCTCAGACCGGACTGTGTCCTTCACACGTGATCCTCATTCCCTGCCCCCCTCGTGCCCCACCTCCATGGCCTCAGGAAAGACAGGAGCCTAGAGTGTAGGATCTGATAAAACCCCAGCACATTAGGCTCTGGGGAAATAGTTTCTCCTGAGGACAGACCTTGTTAAGAAGAACAGAACGCTCTGGTGAACTTCAGAATTGTTGCTTTTCCCCTCCCCCTGTCCTAAACACGAGGATTTTTTTCTCTGATATTCACTTTGAGAAACTGGTAGAGCTCCTGGAGATAAAACTCACAAATATATGGCCCTCCTACCCCTACTGGGGCCCTTGGGCTTTTTCACTCTCAGGCCTGTCCACACCGAGCCTCCAGCAATTTGTCAGTCACACTTCAGGATTTCCTACTCTGGGAAATTTTGCTCATGGGTTTTTGCCCCGATAAGTTGTGATTATCTGTATCTGCCTGTCCGTCTCTGTAATGTAGGGGGGCAGCCATTTTCCCTGTGACCCCACTGCATCTAAGAAGAGTTGTTAATTTTTTTTTTTTTTTTTTTCCGGTACGCGGGCCTCTCACTGTTGTGGCGTCTCCTGTTGCAGAGCACAGGCTCCGGACGCGCAGGCTCAGCGGCCATGGCTCACGGGCCCAGCCGCTCCGCGGCACGTGGGATCTTCCCAGACCGGGGCACAAACCCGCGTCCCCTGAATCAGCAGGCGGACTCTCAACCACTGTGCCACCAGGGAAGCCCCAAGAGTTGTTAATTTTTCAGTTTGTTCAACTTTTACTTGTTAGGACAGTAACCACTTCCAAGGTGCCTTCCATGCTGAGCTGGAAACCAGAAGTCCCCTTTGCTTTTCACTCTTTAATATTTGGTTAATGTTAGTGGCAACAATAAAAAAGATGATGGAGAAACTGTCCTTTGTTGCTGCATCCCAACCTTTTTTTTTTCCCCCAGTTTCCTTTAAAGAGCTGAACCAAAGCTACTGCTAACAAAAGGGTACTGTCAGCTGAAAACTCCCTGTAAAAATGAGGATTTCCAAAATTGGAGACACTTAAATGTCCATCGAGAGGGGCGTGGACTAAATAAATGGTTATCGATGCAGAATGAAACACTGTACACTGACGCGGGATGTGTCAGTGTGATCATGGTGGATAGCTTAGTTAAAAAAAATAACAAGTTGTCCCAAAATCCAAAATACATGTGATCTAATTCAACTTATGTATAAATAAACAACTACACACATTCACTCACAGAAACATATAAGTAGTTTCAATATTCATGTTAAAGGTCTGAAGGGAAAGATATCACAGGATTAGCTGTGGTTCCATGGAGAAGAGCCAATTGGGAGAGTGAGTTGCAGGGAGGTGGGGACATTTGCTGACAGCTATATACCCTCCTGGTTGTGTGTGCATATTATTCCATTTTGGTTCACCTAAATGAAACCGGAGATAATCCTTTGCATTAAATAAAATTCCTGGACCTTATAAATCTGATATAAAATAAATAACCAAGAAACTCAGTGACAGACTCAAAATCCAGGGAAATAATATTTTAATTATTGTGGCCATGCAGTCATATTTCACAGAGAACATTTGTGTATTTGAGAGCAAACGATTTCATATTCAGTTTCTCAAATGGACAATTTTTCCCAGTCCTAAAATCAAATATTTGTGCACTGTGTAGTCTGCTCTGTCTTACCTAGTCCCGGGGATGACATGACGTCAACTCCTTCCGAAGTAGCTAAGCAAATAAATTCTGAAACCAAAATACTTTGTATTTTTTTTTTTTTTTTTTTTTTTTTTTTTGTGGTATGCGGGCCTCTCACTGTTGTGGCCTCTCCCGCTGCGGAGCACAGGCTCCGGACGCGCAGGCCCAGCGGCCATGGCTCACGGGCTTAGTTGCTCCGCGGCATGTGGGATCTTCCCGGACCAGGGCACGAACCCGTGTCTCCTGCATCGGCAGGCGGATTCTCAACCACTGCGCCACCAGGGAAGCCCTACTTTGTATTTTAAAAACTATAAAACCTCTAAGCTTTCTTGTCTTAGAACACTGATATGAAGAGGGAAAGAAGTGTATTCAGAGATTACCTTCAGCTACACCTGATGCAAACTGAAACCTGCGTCTCTGGTCCTACACTGAGCCATCGGTTTACACCTTATTTCAGTACTTCTGAGGACAACTTTGCCCTTCAGGAACTCTAAGCACAGCCAGGAACGACCCCCTGGCACAACCTGGCCAAACAGGTCCACAGGCAAATGTATAAAACTCTTGAGGTTGATTAGTGTCCCCCCAAATTCATGTCCCTCCCAGACCCCTAATTAGAAATAGAGTCACTGCAGGTGTAATGAGTTAAGCAAAAATGAAGTCACCCTGGAGTAAGTGGGCCCTAATCCAACAAGACTGGTGTTGTTATGAAAAGAGGAGAAGAGACACAGGGGAAGCCATGTGAAGATGGACACAGGCACTGAAGTGACCAGTCTACAAACTAAGGATCACTGAGGATGGCTGGCCACCAACGCAGGCTGGAAGAGGCAGGGAAACATACTCCTCAGAGCCTTCAGAGAGCACGGCCTTGTGAACAACTGGGTTTCCAACTTCTGCCCCCAGAACTGTGAGAGACAAAATGTCTGTGATTTTAGGCCATCCAGTTTGTGATAATTTGTTTTCACAGCTCTAAGAAATGAATGCATAATGTCTAGTTTTTAATTTTAAAAGTTTTGATTAAACTGTATAAGAGGGCTTCCCTGGTGGCACAGTGGTTAAGAATCCACCTGCCAATGCAGGGAACATGGGTTTGAGCCCTGGTCCGGGAAGATCCCACATGCTGCAGAGGAACTAAGCCTATGCGCCACAACTACTGAGCCTGCGCTCTAGAGCCCGTGAGCCCCAACTACTGAGCCCGTGCACCACAACTACTGAAGTCCGCATGCCTAGAACCTGTGCTCGGTAACAAGAGAAGCCACCGCAATGAGAAGCCCAGGCACCGCAATGAAGAGTAGCCCCCGCTCGCTGCCACTGGAGAAAGCCCGCGTACAGCAACAAAGACCTAACACAGCCAAAAATAAATAAATTTATTTTAAAAAGGAAAAACTGTATGACACCTTATAGTTCTAGCAGAATTTCATGTAGAAATGTTATGATTTTATTTTAAAAATCACTTTTGAAAATACTTACTTGAAAATAATTGTGTGGGCATTTATTTTTTTAACTTATGAAATAGTTAAGGGAATTACCTGGCGGTTCAGTGGTTAGGACTCGGTGCTTTTACTGCTGAGGGCTCAGGTTCAATCCCTGGTCATGGAACTAAGATCCCACAAGCTGCACGGCACAGCACCCTCACAAAAAAAGAAAAGAAAAGAAAAGAAATATTTAAGTACTACAGATAAAAGTAGAGAGAATAATATAAATATATACCCATCAACTAGCTAGATATAAGGATTATTTTTTCCATATTTGCTTTATCTGTTTTTAGTAAAACATTGTGAAATAAATTACATACATCATATATGTGCTCCTAAACACTTCATTATACAATTCTGAAAAAATATAGAAAATGTCCTACACAGTACAGCCCCCGCGTATGTACTTGGAAGGGTTGATGGGGCCAAGTCCCATCTCTCAAGTGCGTTACCTGACCAACCCCACACACAATCATTAGTTCAGGGTGTGGCTCGTGTTTCTGGGCTTTATTAGGCCCCGTGGAGAAGCAGAGCATTTTCACTGGACTTGAGGCCTGGTGGGTGTTGGCCTCGGCTTGCTGGGACGCCCCACCCCCACTGGAGAGTGGGAGGCGGGGCGGGGTGGGGCGGCGGGCTAAGAGTCCAACACAGCAGAAAGCAGTTAAGAAATGAAGACGGTTTGGTTAAAAAGGAAAAAAAAATGGAGCGGGACAGAGTCCAGCTGACGTCATTAAATGTGTAAATTGCCTTCCTGTTACTGAGTCCAAATTTTCTTTTGTTCTCTTAAGCCATTTTGAGCTCTCTGTCATTACACTTACACTACACTCTGCTATACTCACATTCCAAAGTTAAAATACAGTAAACCCTATCAGTGTCAATCATTCTCTCGAAATCCCTTGGTTGGTCGTACTGGCTGGCGAGTTAAAGACCCCTCCCCTGTGTTTGCCTGAGGGTCTCTATTTGACTGCTTTCCCGCATCCTGGAACTCGAGGTGGGTGGGCACAACTTGGCAGCCACCCACCCCCTAGGGAACCTGTTGGCCTGGCTAGTTTCGGGAATCACACCAGGTGTCCCTTGTGTTGGGCCAAACAAGAGAGCGAGGGTGGATTGGGGCTTCACTCATAAGGTGAAGCTTCACACGCTAAGGATTTTCAGTTGTTCCTCTTCATTGGTGATTGATGGCTCTTTGCCCCCAGGCGCACCCGCCAGGGGATGGGCTCTCCTCACCTCTTCCCCCTGCAGACTCCCCACCTTGGCAGGGAGGAGAGGGCGCCCAGGGAGGAACTCAGGAAGAGAGACGGTGGCCTGCAGCCTGAGGAGGGGAAGAAAGACCCAAAGCCGGAGAGGGACGTGGGTCGGTGCAGGCTGGACGCACAGGGGGTCCGTCCCGGGCCCCAGGGGCTCAGACTCCAGGAGGCGTGAAGAGTGAGGCCGTTGGCGTGAGGCCTCCCCTGACTCCCCATGAGCCAGGCTTCATGTTTACCCCAAGCACATCTCCAGACTCCCCTGGAATAAGTGACAGCAGGTCAGGGTCAGAAGGTGAAGAAGATGCGGGGTCCAGGGAAGAAGGAGGAGGACAGACCAGCCATGGAGACAGAGTCTACGAGGCTGCGGTGTGCGTAAGTCCTACTAACCAAGTCTCAAGGGTTTCACGGGCTCCGTTTCGTCTGAGTTTCCGGTGTTTGGGCTGAGGCTGGACCTCTCTGTGGACCTCGGCCTTTAACGCCATTCTTTGTCCACTTGGCCCCTAGGAGCTTCCAAATGATCAGTTTTAACCTTTTTTTTAAAACCTCATCAATTTGTGCTTTAATTATATTTGGCTTGTGTTCAAGTTCAGGGCGGTTTCCAGCAGGTGCTGTCAATAAAACCTTAGGGCTAGGGCTGCGTTTTCCTTGTGCCAGTCCAAGGGCCCCAGAGCAGATGCAGACTCTGCCAGACACCTGCGGCCTTTTGCAGAGTCTGTCCTCTGTGTCCTTCAGGGGCACAGCCACCGAAAAGCAATTCCTGGAAGAAATGTTCTCAAATGCCTGCTGACATTTCCCACCTCTTGAAAAAGAGCTTCTCGGGATGTGAATCGTCGTGACCACATTCAGAGTTATTGTATGGCATTGGCTATGGCTGGGCACAGTACACAGAATCTGCTGGACTTGACCTCAATGGCAGAGTCGATTGAATGGGATTCTAACTGCTTATTAACCAGGCAGGCCATAATTTAGAGTTTTATAAGCAAGCAACCAAAAATCTTTCACAGAACAGTTCCAGAGAGTAATAATAGAAAATATAAGTGGCTTGAAAATATGATGTCTTATGTCAAATCAGTTTTATAAACAATTGCTCAAAGATTGAAAACTAGTGTTTGGCAGAGAGGTTGACAGAATCGCCTCCATCCTTCTGTTCACTCCTCTAAGAGCAGGGAGGAGGTCTGGTACCATCTAGAAGTTGTGCGCATGTCTCTCCTTAGTGGTTTGTACTTCACTTATCCAACAGGGGTTTTCCTGGGGCCTATCACACACCCATAAGGCAGCTGAGTTAAATCCTGAGGTGATGCTCACCCTCCAGGACTGACGTGGTTCAGCAGCAACTCAGGGAGGCCCGTGGTCCAGGGCCTGAATGTGGGCAGTGGTTGGCAAACACCAGGGAGTTCAGAGGACCACAGACGGTCCCCAAAGCCTTTGGGAAGTGGGCCACCCCGGCACACCATCCGCGAGTCAGACAGAGCTGGAGCCTGGCTTGGGGCCTGGTGGGCGGGGAAGCCGGTGAGGGTCCAGGCCTGCATGTGCACGGACGGCCTGGTTGAGGCGGGATGTGGGTCAGGAGAGGACAGAGGCTTGGGTGACACACTTAGGGAGGTACCAGAGATGTTTAGTGTGAGAGCAAGACAGGGACGTTAGAAACTACGCTGACCCTGACTGCACCCCGGGCCAATCTTCCTTTCCTGTCATGCCCCTGCCTTTCCACATGCAGTACGCGATACATTTTTACAGTGATTCCTGTTCATGGCCTGTTCATCCATGTTAACTCCCAAGAGGGCAGGGGTCTGCAGTGCTGGAACCGTGCCTGGCACATAGTAGGTGCTCACTAAATATTTACTAAATATTACTATTTTCAAACTTGTCTCAACGCCAAAAATGTCAATTACTGAGAAGTGAAATATTGAAAAGTAAGAATGAATTTCTCTCTATTGAAATTCATCTGCCTGACTTCTAAGAAGGCCGTGATAGAGGAGAAGATGGAGGAGAAGATGGTCTGGTTGGGATGTGCTGGCACAGTGATGCTGGGTGGCCTCATTTTACACTGAAGGGAGTGGGAACCCCCCTGGGCGGGATGGACGGGGTTGGGAGAGGCTTCAGCGTTGGCTCCCGTCTGGGAACCACCCATGCTTTTCGACCAAATAAAGCCAGTGCGGATGGGACGGCCACTCCACGTGCCGGACCTGCTTGTGAGAACGGGTCATTCAGCACAGATGCAGACGTGCCTGGGTGCTCAAAACTGAGTGTGTCACCTTACCTTTACACTCTACATAAGCGTGTGTGGGCATGCTCACACAGAAGGACACGTGTTCACACATGTGGGATTTCTACATATAAGACAATGTCATCTGCTAGCAGATAATTTTACTTCTTCCCAATTTGGATACCATTATTTTCTGTTGCCCAATTTCCCTGGCTAGGACTTTCAGGACTATGGTGAATAGAAGTGGCAATAGTGGGCATCCTTGCCTCTTCCTAATTGTGGAGGAAAAACTTTTTTTTTCCCCTGTTGGGTATGATGTTAGCTGTGAGCTTTTCATATATGACCTTCATTATGAAATTACCTTCATTTAGGTAGTTTCTTTCTGTTCCTAGTTTCTTGAGTGTTTATCATGAAAGGGTGTTGAGTTTTGTCAAGTGCTTTTCCTGCATCAGTTAAGGTGATCACGTGATTTTTGTATTTTTTGTTAATGTGTTGTATTAACATGTATAAATTTGTTGAACTATTCTTGCATTCCAGGGATAAATCCCACTTTTTCATGGTGTATAATCTTTTGAAAGTGCTAGTATTTTGTTGAGGATTTTTGCATCTATATTCATCAGAGATATTGGTTTATAGTTGTTTTTGTTGTTGTTGTTTTTGTTTTGTTCTTTGTATCTTTGGCTTGGTATCGAGTAATGCTGGATTCATAAAATGTGTTAGGAAGTGTTTCCTCCTCTTCAAGTTTTGGGAAGAATTTGAGAAGGATTGGTATTAATTTTTCTTTAAATATTTGGTAGAATGCTCCAATGAAGCCATCAGGTCCTGGGCTTTTCTTTTTTAAATTTCTTCTTATTTTTGGCTGCATTGAGTCTTCATTGCTGCACACAGGCTTTCTCTAGTTGCAGCAAGCAGGGGCTACTTTTTGTTGCGGTTCACGGGCTTCTCATTGTAGTGGCTTCTCTTGTTGCAGAGCATGGGCTCTAGGCACATGGACTTCAGTAGTTGTAGCACACAGGCTCAGTAGCTGCGGCGCTCAGACTTAGTTGCTCCGCGACATGTGAGATCTTCCCAGACCAAGGCTTGAACCCATGTCCCCTGCATTGGCAGGCATATTCTTAACCGCCGCACCACCAGGCAAGTCCCTGAGCTTTTCTTTGTTGGGTGGTTTTTGATAATTGATTGATTCAACCTTCTTTTGAAATAGCCTTTTCATAGTTTCTATTTCTTCATGGTTCAGTCTTACTAGCTTGTATGTTTCTAGGAATTTATTCATTTCTTCTAGATTATCCAATTTGTTGGCATATAATTGTTCATCATAGTTTCTTATAATCTGTTTCATTCCTGTGGCATCAGTTGTAGTCTCTTTTTCATTTGTGATTTTAGTTATTTGAGTCTTCTCTTTTCTTCTTAGTCTAGCTAAAGTTTTGTCAATTTTGTTTGTCTTTTCAAAAACCAACTCTTACTTTCATTGACTTTTTTCTATTCTTTATTTTATCTTTAAAGTTATTTATTTATTTATTTATTTGACCACACCGCATGGCTTGCAGGATCTTAGTTCCCCAACCAGGGAGTGAACTAGGCCCTCGGCAGTGAAATTGTGAGGTCCTAACCACTGGACCACCAGGGAATTCCCTATTCTTTATTTTTTAAAATATATTTTATTTTTTTATTGGCTGCATTGAGTCTTCATTGCTGCATGTGGCTTTCTCTAGTTGCAGTGAGCGGGAGCTACTCCTTGTTGCAGTGTGCAGGCTTCTCATTACGATGGCTTCTCTTGTTGAGGAGCACAGGCTGTAGGCACACAAGCTTCAGTAGTTGTGGCATGCGGGCTTCAGTAGTTGTGGCTCGCAGGCTGTAGAGCTCAAGCTCAGTAGTTGTGGTGCATGGGCTTGGTTGCTCCACGGCATGTGGGATCTTCCCGGACTAGGGCTTGAACCCATGTCCCCTGCATTGACAGGTGGATTCTCAACCACTGTGCCACCAGGGAAGCCCCTCCCTATTCTTTATTTTATTTCTTCTCTAATCTTTGTTGTTTTCTTCTTTCTGCTAACTTTGGGTTAAAGTTGTTCTACTTCCCTGAGGTATAATGTGAGATTGTTGATTTGAGAAATTTCTTCTATTTTAATGTAGGTGTTTACTATTATAAACTTCTATCTTAGTACTGCATCCCATAAGTTTGCATATGTTGTGCTTTCATTTTCATTTGTTTGAAGATATTTCCTAGTTTCACTTGTCAGTTGTTCTTTGACCCATTCATTGTTCAAAAATATGTTGTTTAATTTCCACTTATTTGTTAATTTTCCAGTTTATTTTTTACAACAACTGATTTATAGTTTCATCCCATATTAGTCAGAAAAGATACTTGGTATGATTTCAATGTTCTTAAATTTGTTAAGACTTTTTTTTTTTTGGCCTAACGTGTGATCTATCCTGGAGAATATTCCATGTGTACTTGAGAAGAACATGTATTCTGCTGCTGTTGGGTGGAGTATTCTGCATGTGTCTGTTAGGTACAATCAATCTATAGTGTTGTTCAAGTCCTCTGTTTCCTTACTGGTCTTCTATCTGGTTGTTCTATCCATTATTGAAAATGGAGATATGTATAACTGATTCACTTTGTTATAAAGCAGAAACTAAGACACAATTGTAAAGCAATTATACTCCAATAAAGATGTTAAAAAAAAAAGAAAATGGAGTATTGAAAACTTATACTATTATTGTGTTATTGTCTATTTCTCTCTTCAATTTTGTCAGTTTGCTTTGTATATTTGGGTGTTCTGATGTTGGGAGTATATATGTTAATAATTGTTATATCTTCCTTGTATATTGACACTTTTATCTTGTAAAATGTCCTTCTTTTTCTCTAGTGAGAGTTTTTGACTTAAAGTTTGTTTTGTCTGATATTAGTATAGCCACCCCTGCTCTATTCTGGTTATTATTTATGTGGAATCCTTTCCTATCCTTTCATTTTCAGCCTGTGTGTGTCTTTATATGTAAGGTGAATCTCTTGTAGACTGTATATAATTGCATTTTTTTTTAGTCCATTCAGCCACTCTATGTCTTTTGTTTGGGAAATTTAATACATTTACAATTAAAGTAATTACTGATAGTGAAGGACTTACTGTGTTAGTCTGTTTGAACTACTATGCAATACCATAAACAAAGTGGCTTATAAACAACAATTTATTTCTCACAGTTCTATAAGCTGGGAAGTCCAAGATCATGGTGTTGGCAGATTTGGTGTCTGATGAGCACCTGCTTCCTCATAGATGGTGCCTTCTTGCTGTGCCCTCATGTGGTGGGAAAGGGCAAGCTTGCTCTCTGTAGGCTCTTCTATGAGAGCAGTAATCCCATTCATGAGGGCTCCATCTTCATGACCTAACCACTTCCCAAAGGCCCTACCTCCTGATACTATCACTTTGGGGATGAGGATTTCAACATATGACTTTTGGGGGATGGGAACATTCAGATGATAGCACTTACTATTGGCACTTTGTTAATTTGTTAGTTTTTTTTTTGTCCCTCTTTTCCTCTTGCTGCCTTTCTTTGTGTTTCTTTGATTTTTTGTGTGTGTTGACATGCTTTAATTTTTTCCTCATTTTCTTTTGTATAACTTCTATAGATATTTACTTTGTGGTTACTGTGAGGCTTACATAAGACATCTTAAAACAATCTATTCTATGCTGATAACAACTTGAATCACCTACAAAAACTCTATTCTTTTATATCTCTCCACCTTCACTTTGTTTACATCTTTATATATTATTTATCCATTAACAGTTTTATAGTCATTTTTATGCTTTTATCTTTTAAATTCTATACCAGAATTAAAAGTGCTTTACACAACACCTTTACACCATTACTAGATTCTGTATTTGTCTATTTAATTTTACCAGAGCATTTTATATTTTTATATGTTTTCACGTTGCTGTCTAACATCTTTTTGTTTCAACTTGCAGGACTTGCTTTAGCATTTCCTGTAAGTCACATCTAGTGGTGATGAACTCCCTCGGGTTTTGTTCACCACGGAAAGTCTTTATTTCTTAATTTGTGAAGGACAGTTTTGCTGGGTAGCATCCTTTTTTTTTTTTTTTAAGTTTTTAAAATTTATTTTTGGCTGCGTTGGGTCTTCATTGCTGTGTGTGGGCTTTCTCTAGTTGCAGTGAGCAGGAGCTCCTCTTCATTGCAGTGCACAGGCTTCTCATTGCAGTGGCTTCTCTTGTTGCAGAGCACAGGCTCTAGGTGCACGGGCTTCAGCATTTGTGGCATGCAGGCTCAGTAGTTGTGGTGCATGGGCTTAGTTGCTCCGTGGCATGTGGGATCTTCCTGGACCAGGGCTTGAACCCGTGTCCCCTGCATCAGCAGGCAGATTCTTAACCACTGTGCCACCAGGGAAGCCTCAGGATAATATCCTTGACTGGCACATTTTTTTTCTTTTCAGCATTTTCAATATATCATCCCACTCCCTTCTGGCCTCTAAGTTTTCTGCTGAGATATCTGCTTATTATCTTACGGGAACTCACTTGTGACGAGTTGCTTTTCTCTTGCTACTTTCAAGATTCTGTCTTTGATTTTTGACAGTTTTTTGATTAAAAGGTGTCTTGGGTGGGGGCTGTTTAGGTTCATCCTATTTGGAGTCTTTTGAGCTTCTCAAATCCACTTCCTTTCTCAGATTAGAAAAGTTGTTTTTTTTTTTTTTTTTTTGCAGTGCCACCTGGCATGTGGGATCTTAGTTCCCTGACCAGGGATCAAACCCACTCCCCCTGCATTGGAAGCACAGAGTCTTAATCACTGGACCAACAGGGAAGTCCCTGTCATTTTATTTATTTATTTATTTATTTTGCAGTATGTGGGCCTCTCACTGCTGTGGCCTCTCCCATTGCAGAGCACAGGCTCCGGACGCGCAGGCTCAGTGGCCACGGCTCACGGGCCTAGCCGCTCTGCGGCATGTGGGATCTTCCCAGACAGGGGCACGAACCCGTGTCCCCTGCATCAGCAGGCGGACTCTCAACCACTGCGCCACCAGGGAAGCCCCTATTATTTTTAAAAATATGCTTTGTCTCTCTTTGCTCCTTCTTGGACTCTCATAATACATATGTTGGTCCATTTTATGCTGCTTTATAGGTCCCTTAGGCTTTGTCCACTTTTCATCAGTCTCTTTTTTATTCCTCTGACTTGGTTAATTTCAATCATCAAAATTGTTGATTCTTTCTTCTGCCTGATCAAGTCTGCTGTTGAACCCCTCTAGTGACTATTTCAATTTAGTTATTATATTCTTCAGCTCCAGAATTTTTGTATGGTTCTTTTAAAAATAGTTTCTATCTCTTTGATGATATTCTCATTTTGTTCATGCACTGTTCTTAATCCACTTGGTTGTCTGTGCTCTTGTAGATCACTGTGCTTCTTTAAGACAATTAATTTGAATGCTGTCATGTAATTCATAGATTTCTGTTTCCTTGGGATTGGTTTCTGGAGATTGGTTTCTTTTGTTCTTTTGATTGAGCCATGTTTGTTTATTCTTGTGCCTCATGATTTTGTGGTTGTTGTTGAGTTTTATGTATTTGATTAAACAGCCACCTCTCTGTCTTCTTACAGGGAAGACCTTCACCAGTTGGGCTAGCTGGGGAGTCTGGGGGCCTCAGAAATCCTTTTTGGAGGACATAGTTTCTCTGGGCTTGTGCATGTAATTTCCCAGTTAGAGAGAATTGCAGGTTCCTTTTTTAGGCGCTTGTCATCTCTTGCTCCCTGTGGTGTCCGAGGCTTGTTCTCTGGTGCTGCAGCAGCAAGGTGCCACTCTCCCCTTTGTCCTCAGCAGTCCCCAGGCATCCAAAGTATGCCATCCCCCCATCAGCATCCTGAGTCAGGTGAGACAGATAACGGTCCCTCAACAACCCTCTGAGAAGCTGGACTGTTGGACCCACACTTTATTCTTCTCTTTCCCTCCAATTGGGTGCATTTGGACTGTGTAGAGATGTTGCTGACCTGTCTGTGGCACTGCAGACTCTCTGGGGCTGCAGCACACCACTCCTGCCCCCCACCCCCAACCCCGCCTTTGCTTTCAGTGGCCCCCTGCCATCTAAACTCTGCCAGTTTCATCAGGGCTCCAAGTCAGTCAAGGCAGAAACCAGCCACTCCAGCGGCCCTGCAAAAAGCCAACCCATTGGATGCAGTCCCCTCTTCCCTACCCCTCCATCCCCCAGAAGCCTCGAGCTGTGACTTTCTCCCAACATGCTGAGCTGTTGGCTTGAGTGAGGGACAGTTGTAGGTAAAGTGAAACCGCTCTTCTGTTTTCAGTGCAGCTGTTCTCAACTCTGGACTTGCCTGGGGAACTGGAACTCTTTAACTGGCTTCTGCTTCCCATAAAGGTATTTTGATTTGTAAGTGGTGTCTCTGTTGGGTCAAGGGCTGGGACTTCCTATCCCATCATCTGGCTGACATCCCAACCCCACAATAGTTTCCCAAAGGGAAACACATCAGGCTATAGAATCCAGAATAATTTATCAGAAATAAATCATTTACTGAGCGCTATGGAGTAGGGTGTACCCCTTAATATTATAAGCCCTCATTTTACAGATGAGAAAGCCAAGGCACAGATGTAACACAAAATAGCAGGTAAAAAGTGACTGGTATGTAGTAGGCACTCAAAAACGAAAATCTCTTCTCTTATACTCAAACTCTTTTGAGATGGGGAAATTATTCTGGATGGAGGAAGGAGCCATGAACCCATGAATGCTGCAGCTTCTAGAAGCTGGAAAGCGGTAGGAAACGGATTCTTTCCAAGACCCTCCAGAGAAAACGCAGCCCTGCCAGCACCTTGACTTAGCCCAGTGAGACCTATTCTGGAATTCTGACTTCCAGAATTCTAAGATAATAGATTTATTTTGTCTTAAGCCACTAAGTTTGTGGTAATTTGTTACAGCAGACATAGGAAACTAATATAGAAGTCTGAGTTTAAAAAAATTCAGATAAAATTACTTAGGAAACACTTTATTGCACAAAATTTACATTTGTTGTATATGATGAAAAGCATGGCAAAAACAACCTTTTGTTAATCCATTTTTCTTTGAGATTTTTCTGTGAAAAGTAAAGATTTCCTAATACATTCTTTTTATATAGTTGTTTAACAGTTGTGTTGGTAGTAAGTATCTTGGGACATAAGGTATAAAACTGAAAACGGATCAGAAAAGTGCAGGGGGAAGACCACTGCCAAAGAGTAACCTCCAGGAACTCGGCATTTTCCATGGCAAGGCAGATGCTGAGGGGTCATCACGCTGCAATTGAAGAACAAAATATTGTAATCCTTCAACTTTATCACTAAATCTCCTTTTAACACGTATTACAAAACTCTCCCTTTGTTGTCGTTGTTCCTTTTGGTTTTGACACTTCTTGCTGTGATTTATTGTAAGGAAGAAACAAAGTAATACATTTGTGTCTTTATATCAGCTGAAGATAAATTTCCTCAATTTCCAAACCATAAAGATATGAACCAGAAAGGCTATAAATAGAGTCCATGGAGCAAAATCAAATTCAAAAGAAATAGTGGTTAAAAAAAAAAAATCAATGCTGTGTGATTTGTATCAATTTGTTCTTCAAAAAAAGCCTGAATTAAAAAGACAGTCACCTACCATGTAAAGCAGGCTTAGGTTACTTCTGTTATGTCTAAAGGCTAACTGATTTCCCTGGGTGTCATGTTCTTATTTCATAATAGAGAAAAGTATTTTAATTATAATGCATATTGAATAGCTAAAGTATTGCTCACAAAGCTATACCTTTGCTTAAAAAAAAAAGAAAAACCTGAATTCCAAAGAGGACTTGTTTATCCTTATAAAAAGCTGCCTGGTATAATTAATGCAACACTAAGAATAAATACAACAAAGTACTTAAGATTTTCCTTTTTTTTTTTTTGAAAATCAGCCTTAATGAAACAACTGTAGACAACAGGTTGCTTAGCTGTCTTCTTTTGA
Organism: Kogia breviceps; assembly: GCF_026419965.1. Lineage (NCBI taxonomy): Eukaryota > Metazoa > Chordata > Mammalia > Artiodactyla > Physeteridae > Kogia > Kogia breviceps. The sequence continues at coordinate 62,344,441 of NC_081324.1, read as the reverse complement.
AAAGTTCAGCTAACTTAAATTTTATATAAAGATGTCTAAATTTAACATAAACTTTCACTTATTTGGTCTACTTATATAGCATGTAAAAATGCAAGTTTATGAATACATAACCAGAGAAATCAGAGACTTAAGCTTTAGTGAAACTTACACATGGTTTGATTATCTGAAGCCATTCATTAAGATATTCAACAAGACCTAACGCATCTGGGATATTGTCTCCTTCCGAAACGAATTTCAGCAGAATCACCATTGGGATTTCTTTAGAACAGCTACAACAATTAAAAAGAATAATTAGATATTCTTCTACTGATACAAGATGATGGTTCCAGTGTGCCTGTTTTTATAGCTGAGATAATCTGCCAGGTTTTAGGCAAGGAGATGCCACATCACAAGATCACTTATGTATCTTCTATTTGTAGGGACAAAACTAGGAACCATGTAACACCCACCCTGGGCACATGAATGTTCCTGCCCCACACCAAGATTTGCGCTGGAAAATTAAAAGAACATCAATTTTGTGAGAAATATCGTAAATAGCATGAATTTTAAAGCTACAGATGGTAGAGCTGCGGTTTCTTGCAGATACAAACATTTAATTCAAAATGTTTAATTCAAAACAGAAAACAATTTAATTCAAAACAGAAAACAGACCAAGAAATTAGTAGTGGTAGTTTATTCTAGGTGACAGAACTGAGTATTTAAAATATTGTTTCTTTTGACTATTCTACATTTGCAAAATGTTCTATGAGGAACATGTCTTTCATAATATTTTGTCTAGTGTTGCTAACTTTGTGGGCAAAGTTAACAGCTGCCCAGAGCTTGTTCTCTGCCCTCACAGTTTCACCCTATACTTGTGAGCTCAGGGTTGAGGAGGGCTCAAGCAGGCCCCAGAGCTCTTCCCCCAGCAGCTGTCCCCCTCTGGTTCTCTGCCTCATAGTCTCCAGCTGTGTCAGCCACCCCAACTCTGGTCTCCAGTCCCCTCGACTTAGCAAGATGGCTGCACTCTGCCTGTCTCCCCACCCCATGCTGCAGTCCAGCAGGAAGCTGGGGCAATAGCAGGACTCTACTGCTTTCTCCCAGGCTTCACAGCTGAGTGCTGCATGGTGTCCAATGTCTGATGAACAGCTGTTTCATTAATGTTGTCCAGTTTCCAATTGTTTATGGCAGGAGGGCAAGTCTGCTATCAGCTACTCTGACACGGCCAGAAGCAAAGACAGGAGACTGACTTGCAAAGAAGCAAGAAGTCAGTTTGAAGGGGCAGAGTGCGGGGGGAGCACGAAGAGAGCAGAATCCCCCTCCCCCCACGGAGAAGGGCGAGACCAGCAAGGACATACAGGAGGCGACGTGGGGCCAACTCTGGCAAAGCGGGTAGGTTGTTGCAAAGGAGACGAGGAGAAAAGGAGAGAGAACAAAAGCAAGGAAGAATGCGACAGCTCTGGGGACACCGTGAGGGCCAGGAAGCCAGCATCTGTGCAGAGCGCACCTGGGGGGCCAGGCCAGAGGGGCCTGGAGGGCTCTGGATGGCACACTGAGGAGGATGAACCAGATTCCGCAAAAGGCAAGTAAAACTGCTGATGGATTTTTACTCAGGGAGGCTTGTGATCAGTTTTGCATTTTAGAAAGTTAATTCCAGCATCGCTGCTGAGGTGGTCAGGGCAGGTCAGAATGAGGCAGTAGGGGATCGATCAAGAGACCCTGACAGCAGCTGCTGTGTCCTGGACTGTGTCCCTCCAGAACCTACAAGTGGAAGCCTCACCCACGGGCGACTGTATCTGGAGGCAGGAGGTAATTCAGTGAAAGGTCACAGGAGGGGGCCCTAATCCGATGGGACCATGGCCTTACAAGGAAAGAAGGAGCTCTCTCTCTGCTGCGTGAGGACACAGCCAGAAGGTGGCCGTCTGCAGGCCAGGAAGAGGGCCCTCCCCAGAACCCGACCAGGCCGGCACCCTGACCTCCAGCCTCCAGAGCTGTGAACAAATACATTTCTGTTGTTTAAGCCCCGCAGTCTATGGTCTGACAGAAGTGCAGGCCATGGGTGATGTGGCCTGAATGAATTCAAAGCTGGTGGTTTGTAGGGCAGGTGTGGAGAATAACCAGGTGGCCAGGGCTTTTAGGCTGTGGTAAGAAAAGAGGTGAAATAATATATTATACTAAAGGGCATAAGCTAGACAGGGAAAGAAGTGAAAACACGAATGGAAGATAGACTAGGAAAAAAACAAAAGTTGAAGGAAATGATGGTTTTAATAAGAGCATAGATTTTCAGGTATAAAACAAGAGTTATTTAATGAGTATAGATCTTCTATTTAGAACAATGACAAAGTTCTGAAAGTGGATGGTGGTGATGGGTACAGAACAATGAATGTACTGAATGTCACTTAACTGTATACTTAAAAATGGTTAATTTAATGTTATGTACATCTCACCACCACCGCCACTGCAAAGAGGACTGACTGCAGAGGTTGCACAGAATATGTATTAGGACCCCTAACATGACACACATAATAAAGCATTAAATATGGCTTTTCAGGAACCAATTCTATAACCACATTTCAATCTTTCGCCTGAATGTAACATGGTACCTATTTAATGAAGAGATTTTCAGAGTTCCAGTAAGTACTCCAAACACTATCCCAGTTATCTTACTTTCATTTTCAGATAAGATGGGCAGCAAATATACAGGTAAGCTCACCCTTCGTCATAGAGTTTTTTTGTGATACCTCCTCCAGGAATACGGACACAAAACTCAGAATCATCTATTTCAGGAATGCGTGGGCTTTTTTCCATTTCTTCCCAGTTAAGGCTCTGTATTTTATTCTGAACACTTTTTTGCATGGAAGGTGTAAGTAGGTACCTGAAGGGAGTACTGGAAACAATCATATAATTAACTAAAAACTCACAAATACGTACATTAAGACAGTTAACAGTTCTTTTAGCAAAAATTATCTTGTTCTCCATATATTCTGCTGCACAAAGCAAAACACGCGTTTTAGCAGTCTATGGAAGAGCAACATGTAAAAATATTGCTCTGACTTGCTATTTACAAATTTAGGGGAGAGCGTAGACACAGGAAAACTTAACCCAAGGCCAGGCCAGCGTGAAGATGTCCACAGCCACGCTCCACCAGGCCCACTGTGAGAGTCCCAGAAACTAAGTCTAGTCTTGAAAGGTTACTCTTGGCTAATAATTTCTTCATCAGAATTTTACAGGTGAAGAAATTATAATGTAATAAACTAGTTTAGATTTTTAAGTCTTGGATACTTTGTTTTCTATTTAAGAATTCAATCTGACATGCCTGGGAGCTATACTTAAAGGCAACTGGAGTTCTGCAAATACAAATGGTTGAATATATGGAAATAAATAGAAACATCAATCCAGTCTTTGAAAAACGATCAACCAACAAACATCAGGTACCCTTTCTCCTTTCTCTTCATCAGCTGAGGTTTGTGGTGCTGCCAGGCATGTGATACCACACAGCAGAGCACGGCTCCAGAACCATTCCCGCTTTTACCCTAGGATCCCAGTGCTGCAGCCCTGGGAATGTCAAGGGCCCCCCACCTCTACTCCTCCTGGCTCATGTTCTTTACCTCCTTCTTTCTAAATTCCAGGGAGGACAAGAAAGGATATACATGGCTTTAAATTTTTATTTTAACCTTTTAATACAGAAATCATCCTAATAACTGTATAAACCATAGCAAAATACTTTTCCAAAGACAGAGACATACCTGCGGAGCTGGAGGTCATTACGGTGATACGAGTGGCTGCTTGAAAGAACAACAACTTTGGCACAGTTGCTGCTTTTCACCCAGGAAAGCAGTTTCTCACAGAATGACTTTGATTTATACTTTGTATACCATTGAAAGAATAAAACAAAAATAGAAAAGTTAGATCCTAGAGTTATAATAAGAGTAGTCTATATAGTATTTAGACTAGGTTTTAAGGTTATTTTATTTAGGTTATCATCACATAACCCATGGTATGTGATGATATATAGTTTGTATATACTAAAATTATAATTATTTTTAGATCCACTTACTGTCCTTAGACTGAAGGTGAAAGATGAGGAGCAATGACTATTTCTTTTTTAAAAAAATTTTTCTTGCAGTACATGGGCCTCTCATTGCTGTGGCCTCCCCCGTTGCGGAATACAGGCTCTGGACGCGCAGGCTCAGTGGCCATGGCTCACGGGCCCAGCCGCTCTGCAGCATGTGGGATCTTCCCAGACCGGGGCACGAACCCGTGTCCCCTGCATCGGCAGGCGGACTCTCAACCACTGCGCCACCAGGGAAGTCCTATTGTTATTATTTTTTTTAACATCTTTATTGGAGTAGAATTGCTTTACAATGGTGTGTTAGTTTTTGCTGTATAACAAACTGAATCAGCTATACGTATACATACATCCCCATATCTCCTCCCTCTTGCATCTCCCTCCCACCCTCCCTAATCCCACCCCTCAGAGTGGTCACAAAGCACCAAGCTGATCTCCCTGTGCTATGTGGCTGCTTCCCACTAGCTATCTACTTTCCATTTGGTAGTGTATATATGTCCATGCCACTCTCTCACTTTGTCCCAGCTTACCCTTCTCCCTCCCCATATCCTCAAGTCCATTCTCTAGTAGGTCTGCATCTTTATTCCTGTCTTGCCACTAGGTTCTTCGTGACAATTTTTTTGTTTTTTTTTAAATTCTATATATATGTGTTAGCATACAGTATTTGTTTTTCTCTTTCTGACTTACTCCACTCTGTATGACAGACTTTAGGTCCATCCACCTCACTACAAATGACTCAATATTGTTTCTTTTTATGGCTGAGTAATATTCCATTGTATATATGTGCCACATCTTCTTTAACCATTCATCTGTTGATGGACACTTAGGTTGCTTCCAAGTCCTGGCTATTGAAAATAGAGCTGCAATGAACATTGTGGCACATGACTCTTTCGAATTATGGTTTTCTCAGGATATATATATATAGTGGGATTGCTGGGTTGTATGGTAGTTCTATTTGTAGTTTTTTAAGAAACCTCCATACTGTTCTCCATAGTGGCTGTATCAATTTACATTCCCACCAACAGTGCAAGAGGGTTCCCTTTCTCCACACCCTCTCCAGCATTTATTGTTTGTAGATTTTATGATGATGGCCATTCTGACCGGTGTGAGGTGATACCTCATTGTAGTTTTGATTTGCATTTCTCTAAATGATTAGTGATGTTCAGCATCCTTTCATGTGTTTGTTGGCAATCTGTATATCTTCTTTGGAGAAATGTCTGTTTCGGTCTTCTGCCCATTTTTGGATTGGATTGTTTTTTGATATTGAGCTGCATGAGCTGCTTGTATATTCTGGAGATTAATCCTTTGTCAGTTGCTTTGTTTGCAAATATTTTCTCCCATTCTAAGGGTTGTCTTTTCATCTTGTTTATGGTTTCCTTTGCCATGCAAAAGCTTTAACTTTCATTAGGTCCCATTTATTTACTTTTGTTTTTATTTCCATTTCTCCAGGAGGTGGGTCAAAAAGGAACTTGCTGTGATTTATGTCATGGAGTGTTCTGCCTATGTTTTCCTCTAAGAGCTCTATAGTGTCTGGCCTTACATTTAGGTCTTTAATCCATTTTGAGTTTATTTTTGTGTATGGTGTTAGGGAGTGTGCTAATTTCATTCTTTTACATGTAGCTGTCCATTTTTCCCAGCCCCACTTGCTGAAGAGGCTGTCTTTTCTCCACTGTATATTCTTGCCTCCTTTATCAAAGATAAGGTGACCATAGGTGCGTGGGTTTATCTCTGGGCTCTCTATCCTGTTCCATTGATCTATATTTCTGTTTTTGTGCCAGTACCATACTGTCTTGATTACTGTAGTTTTCTAGTATAGTCTGAAGTCAGGGAGCCTGATTCCTCCAGCTCCATTTTTCATTCTCAAGATTGCTTTGGCTATTCGGGGTCTTTTGTGTTTCCATACAAATTGTGAAATTTTTTGTTCTAGTTCTGTGAAAAATGCCATTGGTAGTGTGATAGGGATTGCACTGGATCTGTAGATTGCTTTGGGTAGTAGCGTCATTTTCACAATGTTGATTCTTCCAATCCAAGAACATGGTGTATCTCTCCATCTGTCAGTATCATCTTTAATTTCTTTCAACAGTGTCTTATAGTTTTCTGCATACAGGTGTTTTGTCTCCTTAGGTAGGTTTATTCCTAGGTATTTTATTCTTTTTGTTGCAATGGTAAATGGGATTGTTTCCTTAATTTCTTTTTCAGATTTTTCATCATTAGTGTATAGGAATGCAAGAGATTTCTGTGCATTAATTTTGTATCCTGCTACTTTACCAAATTCATTTATTAGCTCTGGTAGTTTTCTGGTAGCATCTTTAGGATTCTCTACGTATAGTATGTCATCTGCAAACAGTGACAGTTGTGCTTCTTCTTTTCCAATTTGTATTCCTTTTATTTCTTTTTCTTCTCTGATTGCTGTGGCTAAAACTTCCAAAACTATGTTGAATAATAGTGGTGAGAGTGGGCAACCTTGCCTTGTTCCTGATCTTAGTGGAAATGGTTTCAGTTTTTCACCATTGAGAACGATGTTGGCTATGGGTTTGTCATATATGGCCTTTGTTATGTTGAGGTAAGTTCCCTCTATGTCTACTTTCTAGAGGGTTTTTATCATAAATGGTTGTTGAATTTTGTTGAAACCGTTTCTGCATCTAATGAGATGATTATATGGTTTTTCTCCTTCAATTTGTTAACATGGTTTATCACATTGATTGATTTTCATATATTGAAGAATCCTTGCATTACTGGGATAAACCCCACTTGATCATGGTGTATTGATCCTTTTAATGTGCTGCTGGATTCTGTTTGCTAGTATTTTGTTCAGGACTTTTGCATCTATGTTCATCAGTGATATTGGCCTGTAGCTTTTTTTTTTTTGTGGTATCTTTGTCTGGTTTTGGTATCAGGGTGATGGTGGCCTCGTAGAATGAGTTTGCGAGTGTTCCTCCCTCTGCTATATTTTGGAAGAGTTTGCGAAGGATAGGTGTTAGCTCTTCTCTAAATGTTTGATAGAATTTGCCTGTGAAGCCATCTGGTCCTGGGCTTTTGTTTGTTTGAAGATTTTTAATGACAGTTTCAATTTCAGTGCTTGTAATTGGTCTGTTTATATTTTCTATTTCTTCCTGGTTCAGCCTTGGCAGGTTGTGCTTTTCTAAGAATTTGTCCATTTCTTCCAGGTTGTCCATTTTATTGGCATATAGGTGCTTGTAGTAATCTCTCATGAGCAACCAAACCAAAAAACTAATCCAACAATGATAACAAGTGCTAAAAACTATACTAAAAAACCCCCCCAAAACCAAATAATGCTCAGTCAGAACCCTAGGACAAATGGCAAATGCAAATGTATACAGACAAAATCACACAAAGAAGCATACACATACACACTCACAAAAAGAGAAAGAGGAAAAAATATATATATATTAAATAATAAAAAAGGAAGAGAGCAACCAAATCAATAAACAAATCTACCAATGATAATAAGCTCTAAATACTAAACTAAAAACATAAAACCAGAAACAACAACAACAAAAAACCAGAAACAAATTAGATACAGAAGGAAAACCCCAAGTCTACAGCTGCTACCAAAGTCCACTGCCTCAATTTTGGGATGATTTGTTGTCTATTCAGGTATTCCAGAGATGTAGGGTACATCAAGTTGATTGTGGAGATTTAATCCGCTGCTCCTGAGGCTGCTGAGAGAGATTTTCCTTTCTCTTCTTTGTTCACACAGCTCCTGGGGTTCAGCTTTGGATTTGGCCCTGCTTCTGTGTGTAGGTCACGTGAGGACATCTCTTCCCCACCCAGACAGGACAGGGTTAAAGAAGTGGCTGCTTAGGGGGCTCTGGCTCACTCAAGCTGAGGGGAGGGAGGGGTATGGAATGTGAGGCGAGCCTGTGGTGGCAGAGGCTGGCGTGACGTTGCAACAGCCTGAGGTGCACCATGTGTTCTCCCGGGGAAGCTGTCCCTGGATCACAGGACACTGGCAGTGGTGGGCCACACAGGCTCCCAGGAGGGGAGGTGTGGATAGTGACCTGTGCTTGCACACAGGCTTCTTGGTGGCTGCAGCAGCAGCCTTAGCATCTCATGCCCGTCTCTGGGGTCCGCACTGATAGCTACAGCTCACACCCATCTCTGGAGGTTGTTTAGGTGGTGCTCTGAATCCCCTCTCCTCGCGTATCCCCAAACAATGGTCTCTTGCATCTTAGACAGGTCCAGAATTTACCCTGGACTCCCTCCCTGTTAGCTGTGGCACACTAGCCCCCTTCAGGCTGTCTTCACACAGCCAACCCCAGTCCTCTCCCTGGGATCTGACCTCCGATGCCTGAGCCTCAGCTCCCAGTCCCCACGTGCCCCAGTGGGTGAGCAGACAAGCCTCTCGGGCTGGTGAGTGCTGGTCAGCACCAATCCTCAGCACGGGAATCTCTCCACTTTGCCCTCTGCACCCCCCTGTTGCTGCGCTCTCCTCTGTGGCTCCAAAGCTTCCCCCCAGCCACCCCCCATCTCCACCAGTGAAGGGGCTTCCTAGTGTGTGGAAACTTTTCCTTCTTCACAGCTCCCTCCCAGAGGTGCAGGTCCTGTCCCTATTCTTTTGTCTCTGTTTTTCCTTTTTTCTTTTGCCGTATGCAGGTATATGGGGAGTTTCTTGCCTTTTGGGAAGTCTGAGGTCTTCTGCCAGCGTTCAGTAGGTGTTCTGTAGGAGCTGTTCCACATGTAGATGTAGTTTTGATGTATTTGTGGGGAGGAAGGTGATCACCACGTCTTACTCCTCCACCATCTTGAAGGCACCCCACAATGACTATTTATTTTATCTTTACAAGTAGAGATAAGGTAAGTGTGAGGAATCTAGATTTCAATTTCCCTGTTCTGTACTTCAGTGATCTATTGTTACTCAAAAACCACCACGTGGTTATCTATGAGACGTTCTTGCCAGAAATTTCTGCCCCAAATCTGATCAGAAAGAAACAGTTAGGTGAATCCAGAAGGCTGAAAATCTGGCCTGGGTCCCTCAGAGGTATCAATATTCTGAATCACAGAAAGAGGAGGGCAGCTCTACCCTGAACACCAACTGAAAAGATCTAACAGCCTAAGGCAACACACAAACCTTGCCTGGATCCAGAATTGAAGGATATCTGGGGAACAACTGGGGAATCTGAATATGTTGAATGCTAGTACTTAATAATTCACTGAATGCTGACTTTCTAGGTGTGTGGCAGTGTTGTGGTAGTGAGGTTGTGTGTGAAGGAGAGTCCCCTTCTCATATGGAGTGAGCAACATGATGTCAGCAGCCTCCTTTTGGACTGTTTGGCAGGAGGAAACTGTGTGTACTTGCACAAAGAGAATCAAGCAGGTGTGGCACGATGTGAACAGGTGACTGATCTGAGTCATAAAATTTGGGGGGAAAACCCACTTTATGGAAACTCTTTTCAGAGACTATTAATAAAATAATTATTCAATAAAATTTAAAACACAGGTAAGAAACGGCTACCTTTTAAAAACAGAAGGGCAGTTTGTGTCGTGGTTAAGAGAGGCCAGCTCCAGAGCCAGGCTGCCGGGTCTAGAATGCTGGCTCCACCCATGGACCACACGGCTTGAGCAAGCTGCCTGAGCTTCTGTGTTTCCGATTTCTCACTTGTAAAATGAAAATAATTAGCATCTGCCTCCTAGGATTGTTGTGAGGACTGAGTAGAGAAACATGCCTTGAAGTATTTAGAGAATTATTGGTGCAAATTATCTATGCTCAAAAAATGTTTGCTACTTTGAAATCACTCTTTATTTACATCTATCAACAATTTCAGGGACTTCCCTGGTGGCACAGTGGTTAAGAATCTGCCTGCCAATGCAGGGGACATGGGTTTGAGCCCTGGTCTGGGAAGATCCCACATGCCATGGAGCAACTAAGCCTGTGCGCCACAACTATTGAGCCTGTGCTCTAGAGCCCGCAAGCCACAACTACTGAGCCTGCGTGCTGCAACTGCCAAAGCCCACGTGCCTAGAGCCTGTGCTCTGCAACAAGAGAAGCCACTGCAATGAGAAGCCGAGCAGCCCCCGCCCAACGCCTGCGCACCACAACCAAGAGTAGCCCCTGCTTGCCACAACTAGAGAAAGCCCACATGCAGCAACAAAGACCCAACACAGCCAATAAATAAATAAAAATTTAAAAAAATTCATTTAGAAGTGTCTGAATTGTCCATCTTACTTCTCGAACTTACACTGATATTAGGAAGAGAACAAAAAAGCCACGTGGCACAATGTAAAAATGCTAGAACTCTCACTGCCAAACTTTATGTGTGATATTGTTAACTAAGGAAAGAGTGATAAATATTAAAATAACCATAGATCCATTCATGATAGCCTCAAACTGGAAAAAAATCAAATGTTCCATCAACAGTATGGGTAAATCATGGTTTATTTACACAACAGATTCATGCACAGAGGTGAGAAGGAAGTAATTACCTCCACCTGCAACAATGTGGAAGCACGTCGCAGACAGAATGTGGAGTAAAGGAGGCCAGACGTGAAGAAGTGCACCCGTGAGATCCCGCTCCTACAACATGGTGACTGTGGGGGTGTGTGGAAGGTCCCCCAGGAAGGGGAGACCTTTCTATCCCCCTGAACAGGTGGTACCTCAATCCACTCTACACCAAGGCTCTGTCTAGAAGCCGAGGATACAGGAGTGAATGACACCTTGTCACTTTTCTCAGGGAACTTCCTTTCTATCAGAGGTGGGAAGTGAGGAGTCAAGAAGAAAACTAGCTCAGGATAAGAGGAGAGAAATGGTGCTGGGGGGAGGCCTTTCTGATGAGGGACAGTTAAGCAAAGACTAAAGGAAGTGAGCCATTCAGGTGTCCAGTGGAAAAGTGGTCCAGGCAGAGAAACTACTGTGAAGACTGAGACAGGATGAGCTTAATGTGTTTGAACAGCACAGGGTGGCCAGCGTGGCTGGAGCAGGGCAAGTAAGAGGGGGAGCAAGGGACAGGCACGCAGGACAGCTGGATGTGGGGCCAGGGAACGAGCTGCCCCGCAGACGCTCCAAGGTAACCAAATGCTCTTTACGGCAGCTGCTCGCCACGCATGGCTGTGGAGAACTTGCAGTGTGGCTACTGGGACAGAGGAACTGAATTTTTAATTTTACTTACTTTTAATGAGTGAGTCAAAATTTAAACAGCTACATGTGTCTAGTGGCTGCCACGTCAGAGATGTAGGGCCTGTCGGGCCATGGTGAGGGCTGTGAACTCTCTTTGAGATGGGAAGCTACTGGCATGTTTGGAAGGCAGAAGTGACGTGCTTTGATTGAGATTTAAAGGATCATGAGTGGAGCTGTCTGCGGGGCGGGTGGTGCGGAAGCAGAATCCGGGCATGAGGGAGGGGGTGGCTGGACTGGAGTGGTGGCAGCGGAAGATGAAAGAAGTTGGATTCAGAAAATATTTTCATATATATATAATTTTTATGTAGATGCCACCAGTTTGAAATGTAACTCAAATAGAATAAACCTGTAATATTTATATGCTTAAAGTTTTTCACCAATGCTACGTGAATCGGGAATATATAAGACCCAAGCTATATGTCCCGATTCCTTTCAATATATTCATGAAATAATACTAACAACTCCGAAATTTTATGAATATTTCTCTATAGAATCAGACCTTGCTTAACCGTATAAACATAAACAAAGAAATGATTTCTGAGTCTTAATGATAATGACTCAGTATTTTCTCATTATATTGTACTTTAATAAACTTAAGAAGGCAAAAATAACATACTAACCTTAATAAAAATGGATCTTAACTGAAGAGCCACTAGTTTCTTTGAAGGCGATGCATACACTGCAAGTCCAAGAAAATGAAACCAAGTGATAGTTAAATTGAAGGAGTCATACAAGTGAAGTTATAATGATAAAAAGCTGAACTAGGACAACTTCTGTATCTAAATGTTTTTGATAGTTAAAATATAGAACATATGCACTATGTCATTTAGTTAAAACAAAACACTTTAATACCTCAGAATTCACCTGTGGGCTTTATTCTATGGAATACATTCAGTGCTGAAAAGTTAACTGTAAGAAAATTATCAAAAATTATTTCTCTTCTTTTTTTTTTTTTTTTTTTTTTTTTTTGCGGTATGCGGGCCTCTCACTGTTGTGGCCTCTCCCGTTGCGGAGCCCAGGCTCCGGACGCACAGGCCCAGCGGCCATGGCTCACGGGCTTAGTCGCTCCGCGGCATGTGGGATCTTCCCGGACCAGGGCACGAACCCGTGTCTCCTGCATCGGCAGGCGGATTCTCAACCACTGCGCCACCAGGGAAGCCCCTATTTCTCTTCTTTGACTGTAAAACCAGAGAATTATTCCCCTAGAAATTTCTAGCATTATGACAAATGACATCATTCTTAAGACCGTTTTTGGTTTCTGATATTCTTTCCCCTTCTCTCTAGAGAACAGCAACAGTCATTGGGATTAGAAGAAGGAAGAATAACATGTGGCAAATGTTAGCTGTGTAATAAAATACCCGCAATAGGTACATTTGTGTTCTTTAGGAGTTTTTGAAAGACCTAAAATAACATGCAAAAATTTTTGTGAGTCGACCTGTGTGAATTTTTTCTGCAAAAAGGATCCAGAATTTTCATCAGATTCTACAAGGGGCCCACTTTACTGATGCTTAAGAGGTCCTGCCCAACTTCACCTCCAAGAATGAGAAGCTCCAAAATGACCCAAGGACAAAATACAGAGTGCCCGAGGACACGTGATTAGGCCACTGTGCCAAGGGGTAAGCTTTCAGTTACTGTAAAAAGATTACAAATAACCCTAGACTTGGGCACAGCCTTTGGTGGATCACGTCTCTCTTGTTATACAGGTCTTTTCAGGGTTGTCTCATTGGACTGGTGCACGTGGGGTGGCCGGGGCTGTACTACATCAGCGAGTCTGCTGACCACCAGGTATGTGTGGGGCAAAGGAGGCTACAGCAGGAGGTCTAGGAATTAAGGAAAAGGGCAGGCTGAGCTTTAATATATAAGATGTACCACTTTCTACAACAGCAACACTTGTGTTCTCCACCAGTGTATCACGAAGGTCTTTTTATGTTGTTAAGACCCTGTTTTCCAGATCCTTTTTCTTGTCAGGTGATGTAACATCGCCTTTCATGTATTCTGGCCAAAAATATTTAGCTTTTAAATAACCTTTTTTCCTAACTCCAGTTTCATAAAATACAGAAACTAGAGGAACATAGCAAATGACACCACATGAAGCAATCAGACAAACGTAGAAGGTGGGACATTCTATAGGACAATGTGTCCAGTTTTTTCCTTCAATAAATCAGTTTTGCAAAGAAGGGAAAGAGATTATGTAGGGTAACAGATTTCAAAGGCATGATAATCAGAAGTACTATGGCCTGGTCTGGACAAACTAACTTTAAAGGACAGTTTTGGGTAAACTGGGCCTCTCTGAATATGGATAGGGTATAGGAAGATATTGCTAATTTTGTTAAATGCAATGGTGTTTTAGCTATGTAAAAAAATGTACTATAAGAGGTGCATACTTACATATTTGGGGGTGGAATGTTGTGATGTCTATAATTTATTTCAAAAAGACACCTCATCTTAAAAAATTAAAAAGTGGATTAAAGAACTGTACCCAATAGACCTGCTGCCAGTTTGTGTCAGAGGAAAAAGCCAGTGGGTCTTCCGCTGGAGCGAAGGTGCATTAGCAGGTGACGGGGAGGCAGGTCTCTGGGTCAGGCTGGCTCGATTAATCATGGGACCATAACTTCTCTGTGCACTGGTTCCCTGAACTATAAAACCACCCATGGAGTAGTTATGAGCATTAAGTGAATTAACACATGTAAATACACAGTGTTCAGCTCAGAGGAGATACTCAACAAATGACAGTTGTTATCATTAGTCTAAATATAAAAATTCTAGTTCTACCATTTATAGTCCTTTGTCCTTCAAGGCAATAATTGAAATTATCTAGTGTTAACAAAACCATCTTTCTAAAGTGTATTTCATTATCGCAAGCTAATGACATGGTTAATAAGACTGACCCAAAATGCTTCCTCACTTGTTTCTCGGTCCACCTACGGTCTTTCATGCTCCTCTGTCATCCTGTCACCTTTGGCTTCTACCTTAAACTGGTAAACCGAAGACTGAGAGGCCAAGGCAGCAGCTGCTCATCATGCCAGGTAACTGGAGGCTCCTTTGTTTTCCTCTCCTCCCGAAGGGCAGTCTCATCATGAACACAGTGGTCGGGGGCTGTAAACTGTGTGCCCCAACTAACCCAGCTTGACAGTGCAACAAGGAACTGTGGAGATGTATGGCGTGGGAAGAGCCCACACCTACTGCAGTGTTAGGAAACTCGGCCTCTCTGAGCCTCGTCAGTGTTACGACGGATTCTACAACGTGAAAGGATGGCAGAGGCCTGTGTGAGGTAGCATATATTAAACATACGAGACTGAGCCCAGTGGAATTCTCTCTCCCTGGTATTAATGATGCTTACCCACGCCAGTAAGGAGAGAAAATAAAACTGAGGATAAAAGGGAAAAACCCCACGTTAAACAAATAGGTATCTCAAATTCCATCCAAGGATACAAATACAACCACATCTCTCAAGGGAGCTGCCATTTAGGAAAGGCTAAGGCCTAAACCAGGGTGTATGCAGGAGAGGAGAACACAGTGCCCTGAACTCTGCACAGAGCCGGTGCCAGGTGCTGCAGGACATACTAGGAGGGTCTGATTCTGATTTAAAACAACTCTACCTTGTAGGAGAATATAACACACCTTCAGCATTTATACTGAGTTCTGTTGAATTTTCTTCTGCAGTTGCATATGGATTGTTTCCAACCATCGGCACAAGACAATCAGTATAGAAGTAACCAATCTTACACATATTCAGTGTAGAAATAATCAGATCTATTGCAAGCTGGCCAACATTTCCAACAGATACTGCTGGCTGAAACAGTAAAATAATATATTCATTAAGTCAACCAAATTAGCACACTTTAAAAAGTTTAGTCAGAAAACAACAATCACAGTACTGGTACTGCATGCTTATGCTCAGGTGAATCACAGCTGGATTCTGACCCCTTCATTAGCTCCACCTTTCAGACTACTGATTGAACACTTACTGAATACCCCAATGGAATGAATCTTCCATTTCTTCAACCCAGCATGGCTTCCCTCTTTACCACTCCACTGTCAAGGGTACCACTAGTATCTTTTGGACATTACTTTCTCTATGACATTTTTCTTTTTCTTTTTTTCTTGCCAGGTATCTCCTGCAAAAACGCCTTTTCTCTTTTGTGATTAATAAATATTTTTCAGGGAGATACTTTGAAATGAAGTCAAATTTCCTTCCTCAGTACACTATCACATGCTAATTTAAGTATTTATTGACATTTTATTTCTTTTTTGGCCACGCAGCATACGAGATCTTAGTTCCTGGACCAGGGATCAAACCTGTGCTCCCTGCAGTGGAAGGGTGAAGTCCTAACCACTGGACCACCAGGCAAGTCCCCATTAATATTTCTTGTGTGCACTATTATGATGAAAATTATCAAAAAGTAACTTTTCTATTACCATCATCCTTTTAAAAAACTAAGATATAATTGACATATAACATTATATTAATTTCAGGTGTACAACATTGTGATTCGACATCTGTACATACTGCAATATGATCTCCTCAACAGGTCTAGTTAGCAACCAACACCACTCAGGCAGAAAAAACTTTTTTTCTTGTAATGAGAACTTCTTAAGATCTACTCTGTTAACAACTTTCAAATGTACAATACAGTATTAACTATAGTCACCATGCTTCGAGTTACATCCCACGACTTATTTTTGACTAGAGATTTGTACTTTTTTTTTTTTTTTTGTGGTACGCGGGCCTCTCACTGTTGTGGCCTCTCCTGTTGCGGAGCACAGGCTCCGGACGCGCAGGCTCAGTGGCCATGGCTCACGGGCCCAGCCGCTCCGCAGCATGTGGGATCTTCCCGGCCTGGGGCACGAACCCGCGTCCCCTGCATCGGCAGGCGGACTCTCAACCACTGCACCATCAGGGAAGCCCGAGATTTGTATTTTTGACCCCCTTCACCCAATTTATCCACCCCTACTGGCAAGCACCAATCCGTTCTCTGTATCTATAAGTTTTTTTAAACTTTTTTTTTTTTTTTTTTTTTTCCGGTACGCGGGCCTTTCACTGTCGTGGCCCTTCCCGTTGCGGAGCACAGGCTCCGGACGCGCAGGCTCAGTGGCCATGGCTCACGGGCCCAGCCACTCCGCGGCATGTGGGATCTTCCTGGACCGGGGCACGAACCCGTGTCCCCTGCATTGGCAGGCGGACTCTCAACCACTGCGCCACCAGGGAAGCCCTCTATAAGTTTTTGTTTGTTTGTTTGTTTTTTAAATTCCAAATATGAAGCTTTTCTTAAGAGGTCCTTGGGTCCCTCCCCCTCCCAATAAATACTAGGCCCTTTCTGTATCTTTTTCAACGTTCTAGCCTTACTTATATACATGTGTTTCCAACTAAACTGCAAACTCCTTGAGGACAAAAATCTAGTCTTTTTGTCACATTTTGACACCACAGAACGCTCACTGAGTGAGCAAAAGTCTTCAGCAACCCGTCTGTAGTTTCCAGGCTAATGACAACGATTGGCTAGCTTGAACCTGACTCCCGAACTAGCTGAGAAAAGGTTTTCCAGGATGAAATGTAAAGCGAGTGGCCCGTACTACACCAGCTGAGCACAGGTCACTCCCCCGCACGTTCCGCTCTCAGCCACCAGGACTCGGGGCCGCAAACTCGCGCGCGTCCGGGGACCGCCGCTCGGACCCCCACCCCGCCCCCTCCCCCGAGGCCGGACTCACCATCAGGAGCGTGCACCCCGCGAGCTCGGGGACCGAGTCCCTGCAGGGGACGAACATGGTCTAGTCGGCTGCTACAGCTGGAAGAGCCTGCGGCCGGAAGTGCAGGCGGGAGGCGCGCGGGGTCCTACGAGGCCTTAGGCGCGGGGTCCTTCGAGGCCCCCGGCGCGGGGTCCTGAGGTGCCCGTCCCACTGTCTGCCGAGGCGGCGCGCGGCAGGGCCTGCGTGGAGGGGCGGTGGCAGGGGCGGCGCCGCGGGGAGCCGGCGGGCACAGCGCGGAGGCGGCGGGCGGGGCCGAGCGGGGGGCGCTGGCCGAGATGACTGACAGGCGGCGCGGGGGCAGCCCGGCCGCCGTTTGGAAATAGCAGTTGGCGCCGCCCGGTTTCCCCGCCTGCCTGACGCGGCGGCCCGGGAGCGCGCGAGTCGAGCGGTCGCGGGCTCTCGCTCCGCTGCGGAGACGCTTCGGCGGCCGGGGCACCCGAAGGGGAGCCCAGCATGTCGTTACCTCCAGAGAAGGCGTCCGAGCTGAAGCAGCTCATCCACCAGCAGCTGAGCAAGGCGAGGCGAGGCGCGGCGGGGGCCGGGCTGGGGCGGGAGGCAAGTCCCGCGGAGCCGCGTCGAGCACGGCTGTGGGGCCGCAGGCCGTCGCTTCACTGGGGAGGTGGCGGCGGAGGGGCTGCCGGTGCTCTGGAGTGGAAGTGCTGTCGGTCCTCGGGGCTCAGCTGGGACCCCGCAGCAGCCGCCTCCCGCCCGCCGCGCGTCTGTGCCGAGTGTCGGCGTCTTTCAGCCCCGCCGTGATCCTGACACGGCACTGTGTCCCCCAGATTCATAAAGGGTCACTTAGTTAACTCACGGTCACATCTAAAAAGTTGAAAGCTGACATTTAGCCTTTGATCGTTTCCTGCAGGTCTCTGCTCTACTCTCAAAAGGCTGGTTTCGGTTGAGTGTTATTTGTGGGGAAATGCTAGCATATTTCTAGGATTTGTACCAAAAAATTCATCTTTAAAGTTTTTTTTCCTTTTAAAAACGTTATCTTTATTCTCAGTGAATTTCGGTGATAGTTTCACGTTTATTGTTACTTTAGATGTCTTTCTGAATTTAGTCTATCTACACTCTCATTATGATTATTTTTTTTGGGGGGGGGCGGGTCAGTATTTTAGAAAGGAGTTAGCTAGTTGGCAATCTTTGACTGATTTGTAACGTTGTAAGTCGTAATGCGAGTTTTCTGCATAGATGGATGTCCATGGCAGGATAAGAGAAATCCTTGCTGAAACCATACGGGAAGAACTGGCACCTGATCAACAACAGTTATCAACCGAAGATTTGATCAAAGCCCTTAGACGCCGGGGAATCATTGATGATGTGATGAAAGAACTTAATTTTGTTACTGTGAGTGATCTTTTAGAGGAAAAAATTTGAGAGTCTAAGTATATTCTCATGCTTACTGTTGCTCATAGGGTCCATATTTGGGACCTCTCCTTTTAGTAAAACTACTTTTAAAATAAGACCATTTTGTCTAGTAATATCCTTGTCTCAAGTATGAGCTACTCTACCCTTGAATGGAGCGGGTAGAATTATGCCTCAGTGAAACTGGAGTTATGGACCTGATTATTCCCTTTACAGTGAGAGTTTTTTCTCTTGTTATTTTCTAGGTCTGTAACTTTAAGTATATATATTAGTCAAATTAGTTCACTCCAACCTAATTCTTTTTTACTAATATTCTATAATTTTTCTAGATTAAGCTTATTTTTGAAATAAACACATTCTTTTGGTACTGTGTTTTCTAAGATGAACAAATTATCAGTTTCTTTAAGAAAATAATTGTCTGCATAAGAACCTTCAAATCTTTTCATACAAATAGGTCAGTAGTGAGGTGATAGCCTCTCAGTGCACAAATTAGTAAGTAGGTCTTGAAAATGAGGCAATAATGAGATACTGTGACCTCAATACCTAGGTAATATATTGTGAAAATTGGATGGACTTCATAATACACCAGGGAATAAGTGTTTTAGTACAGCATCCTTTTTTGGTTTTTGAGGTTTATAAACTCATTTGTTATAAAAATTGACCTAGTAACAGCTTCTGCTGTGTGAATGTGTCACTTCCTTATTAAAATCAGTTCTGTTCCTGGTGGAATCACAAGCCAGATGTTATATGAGGTTTGGAGAAAATTTAACCTTCTGTAAAGTGTTCAGAATTTGTTTTAGCATTCTGTGGACATGGCTTGAACATTAATTCCTTCGTGTTAGACTTTAGGAGTGACCAGTTGCATTACTGTTTTGGCAGGCTTTTCATTATTTTAACTATGCTAGGAAAGTAAGGACATTTTGAGGGGGTTTTATCCTGTCTACTTTTGGTTCAGTTCTTAGTCCCATTATTGGCATTTCCTTGCTTAACTATAATTTTTGTTTTCTAATTTGTTTTGATTTTTTTCTGCCATTCTAGGATAATGTTGATCAAGAACTCCCTTCCTCTCCAAAACAACCTGTTGGCTTTACTGATAAACAATCAACGTTGTTAAAAAAAAGTATGTGTATTTCCTTTTAATATTAATTTAGTTGTGGATAGTACTGCATATTGATGGGCTGTACTGTTTGGTATTTGATAAAAAACATTTCGATTTTTTTTCCAGAATGAAATACTTATATTTTTGTGATTAATCATCCAAAAAACTTAGATTCTATTTTGCATGAAGTATATCAGAAGATTTAATGTCTAGCTGGGTGGGTGGAAGCAAAAACAGGACCACCTGTTTCTCATATTTTATTAATATATCTTATATACAGCCTTGCTTTTTTAATGGCAGTGTAATTATCTAACAAGTATACTAGCTGAGTTGGTAATTGACTGAGTTGGTTTGTGGAGGTGAAGGAATGTTGGATAAGCAACTAAAAAATAAAGGTATCCTAAACCTTGGCTCTGACTCCTTTCTAGCTGAGAGAAAGTAGCCAGAGTGTAAATTCAGAAAAAGATACCGTATTAGGTATCTTTTCTTCAAGGGGTACACAGGGGCCTGGTATATAGTAAATATGTTACTCTTTATTTAGTCTTTGGTTTTATTTCTGTCAAGTTATTATTTCCTGTTGTCTTGATCACATTGCTTAAGTTAATTGGCAGTTTCCTCATATATATTGCTACACTTTACAGCTAATATTGATCCAACACGGAGGTATCTTTACCTTCAGGTTTTGGGTGGAAAAGCTTTCTTGGAACATCTGCAAGAACCTGAGCCTTTACCAGGACAAGCTTGTTCAACCTTTACTTTATGTTTACATTTTCGAAACCAACGTTTTCGTTCTAAACCTGTTCCATGTGCCTGTGAACCAGATTTTCATGATGGTTTTTTACTTGAAGTACACAGAGAAAATTTAGGTAAGGAGCAATAATAAATTGCCATTTAATTTTGTAAATCTTTGTTAGGTTTTATTGCAGTACAATTTCTGCAATAAACAACTTCTGCTTAAGGAGAGATTTATACTGGATGAATCTCCCAGTCTTTTGTTTTATTTTTTTTCCCTCTATGCTTTTTTCTACGTAAACTACTTATACCTACCTTCTTGCTTTATTTTTTGCAAATTAGTTTTCCCTGAATATTATTTTTTGAATGTTTTAATGGTTGGTTCTTTAGTAATAAAAATTTAAATGCTTGTTAAGTGGAGAATGAGACAGGATCCTCCTCATTTATGAAAGATGGTTAGATTTACGATGTCACGTAACTTTTACAATCAAAGTTTGGATGTGAATCTATTACTCATTTTTATGACTTTAAAATTATGATGCGTGATTACTGTAATTATTTCATATTGTTTCTTTCTGTAAAGGTATCTTACATATTTTAGTTGTCAATATCAAAATCTTTATAACATATTTGTAAACTTAACAGTTTTATAATTATATGTTCAGAATTTTAGATTACTGAGATGGCTAATGCACTACTAAAATTTTGTTATTTTTCACTCGGTGAAAAATGTTACCTTAATAAGGCAGTTAGTGGCTTAAATTGCTGGCTCCAAGGTGCTGGATCTTTCAGTTTTGTGTAGATAATACAGTGGTTGTTTGGTATAAAGGTATTTTATTCCTAAAATACCTTTATTAAAGGGGAATAATGGTACCTTTATTAAAGGGAAATATTAAAGGGGAATGTTGACATATTTGAAGGCCTTTTATTATGGTAGCATATATTATTTATGTACTTCTGAAGAGCAGACTTACCTCTTAGAGGTCAGAAAACACCAATATGCATTAAGTAACTAGGTAACTTGTCACAGTTCCACCAGTCCTCTCAAAAGTTAGTGATACAAATAGGACTGTGCTTTTATTCCCATTCTGTAGCATGCTTCCTGAGGCATTGCCAACTTGCTGTGTTTGATTTTATTTGTTTATTATTAGTATCCTTTTCAATGAAAGTAATCTTTTACGTTGGTCTAACTGGATATGTAATGTGGTATAATTTTTTTTGTTTATGTTGCTAGGTGATGGAACTAGAATGGCTGATTCAACAACAATGTTATCAATAAGTGACCCAGTTCATATGGTG
This sequence comes from Kogia breviceps, assembly GCF_026419965.1. NCBI lineage: Eukaryota > Metazoa > Chordata > Mammalia > Artiodactyla > Physeteridae > Kogia > Kogia breviceps. The sequence continues at coordinate 62,323,021 of NC_081324.1, read as the reverse complement.
CTAATCAAAACAGACATATTTGCCGAGACCACTTTGGTAGCATCCTATTTTCTTGAATGGCGATCGGTTTTGGGCTCAGAAAATGGAGTGACCAATCTTACTGTGGAACTTATGGGTGTAGGTATGATGATTAATATCACTGTTACCTTTTTATAGCCACAGTTGGTTTGTAAATACATTTTACATTTTAAAAATGCCTTTGTAAGCCAAGGGGGAAACGTGTAAAAAGAGTTTCATTGGAATTACAATTGGACTCCAGTATTATAGTTTTAGGAAATGTCTTGAGTAGTGTGAGTATAGAACTTCACAGTCACTCTGGCCTTGTCTAAAGGAAAAAAAGTTTTTTTCTGTGAGATGCATAAAGAAATCTTGACAGCTTTTTTCCTCCAAATTTATTTGCTATAAAGAAAGTTAAGGGCTTCCCTGGTGGCGCAGTGGTTGAGAATCCGCCTGCTGATGCAGGGGACACGGGTTCGTGCACTGGTCCGGGAAGATCCCACATGCTGCGGAGCGGCTGGGCCCGTGAGCCATGGCCACTGAGCCTGCGCGTCCGGAGCCTGTGCTCCGCAACGGGAGAGGCCACAGCAGTGAGAGGCCCGAGTACCACAAAAAAAAAAAAAAAAAAAGTTAAGATCCTTCACACACGCACGAACTCACTCACCCATACGTGACAACCTCCATCCTAGCACAGCCCAGAATACTGCGCATCCCATCAGTGCCAGGGCCTTCCTGTACCAGTGGTTCTTGCAGAACATGGAGTAGGTATTCTTCTAACCTTTTACAGGTGAGAAAGGGGCTCAAAGAAGGGCTAATTTGCTCAATGTCAGTATCAACGGTAGTATTGTTTGAGAACGGAGATGGTACCTGTCTTGTCACCATTGTTTTCCTGGACTCTTGCATGCTACCTGATATGTAATACATATTTGCTAATGGAATGAAAAACAAAATAAAACCTGCACTGTTTTAAACACTACATATTATGCAATTACTGGGTTGACCAAAAAGATCTTATGGAAAAACCTGGACGAACCTTTTGGCCGACCCAATACTTGTGGTATTGAAATTTGGTTACAGAGTTAAACTTGGCCAGTGGACAATAGAGCTTTAGTAATTTAGATTTTGATAAGTTAGAACCCAGAATACATTTTTTCCATAAGTAAATAGTAGGGAGAAAGCTCTATGTAGGAGATTTTTTAAAATATGTATTTATTTATTTATTTGGCTGTGCTGGGTCTTAGTTGCGGCATGCAGGATCTGGTTCCCTGAGCAGGGATTGAACCTGGGGCCCTTGCATTAGGAGTGCAGGGTCTTAACCACTGGACCACCAGGGAAGTCCCAGGATATTTATTCTCAAAAGAGTTACCTATTATTTGTTTTCAAATAGACCTAACACGATAGTCATAGAATGACCTGGAAATTTCTGATTCATCAAAGAAATATTAAATAGTTCTGGTGTGAAGTATATTTGTTCTCTAATTCTTTAGATCCAGGCATGGATTAAAAATTTGTACTCACATGTAATGTGAAAAATGGGAAGGGATAAATGGAAATTACTATATGTGACAATGTATAAATATTTTCTGAGAATGAAGTGTTAACAGTTGCTTTGTACTCAGCCGTAAAAAGGAATGAAATCGGGTCATTTGTAGAGACGTGGATGGACCTAGAGAGTGTCACACAGAGTGAAGTAAGCCAGAAAGAGGAAAACAAATATCGTGTAATAATGCATATATGCAGAATCTAGAAAAATGGTACAGATGATCTTATTTGCAAAGCAGAAATAAAGACACAGACATAGAGAACAAATGTATGGATACCAAGGGGGCGTGGGGTGGGAGGAACTGGGAGACTGGGATTGACATATATACATTATTGGTACTGAAAAAAAGAAGAAGAAAATAAACAGTTGCTTTGACTTTGTTTTTAATGAAGATAAAAATCAAGAATCATAAATTCTTTAGGTCTGAAAAGTCCTTTAAAATGTGATTTGGAAGCTAAGAAAATAGGTAATCTCCTTATAACTAGATAAAGGCCTTTGAACAAAATAAAAACTAGTTTGATTTGGTTCATTTTTAATATGAATATTAAAGATGATATTAAATATTATCTTTATTCCATGTAAGTGGTAAAGTACAAAAATTCTTAAATTATTTTGGTTAAACTTTGATTGACTAAATATATATAGTATTGAAACTTCTTAAGTTACATTTATTTACATTTACAGGCACAGAATCAAAAGTTTCTGTGGGAATTTTAAATATAAAACTTGAGATGTACCCACCACTCAATCAAACATTATCTCAGGAAGTAGTGAACACACAGGTAAATAATCCTGAATTTCTCTTCTTTGTGTGTGTGTTTTCATAATAGTATATTTACCTGTTAATTGTAGAAAGTGTTCTCTTTTTAGAAAATTATTTATTAGTTTTAAGCAAGAGAAGGACAATATGAATCATTATTAAAAAATTTTTGTCTGGGGTCAAAAATGGTGGCTCTGACTATTGTATGGAGACTGGATTGTCCTGGAAAGTGTGAGAACAGGGAGACCAGTTAGGAGCCCCTTACAGACAAGCAATGGTGGTGTTTTTGATTAGGGTACTGGTAACAGTGGAGGAAATGCAGAGATTTGTTACGTATTTGAAGTAAGTAATTAAGCAGAATGAATATAAATTGATATATATATTTTTAATTTCAAGCTTGCTTTGGAACGTCAGAAAACTGCAGAGAAAGAGCGGTTATTTCTTGTGTATGCTAAGCAGTGGTGGAGAGAATATTTGCAAATTCGACCCTCACACAATTCACGGCTGGTTAAGATTTTTGCACAGGTTTGTAAGTTGTATGAGAAAGCTTCACACCTGTATTTGAGATTTACTGTTGTAAATGTAAACTTCATTTAACTTGAATTTGTAAAATGTATTTATTTGAGATTTACTGTTGTAAATGTAAATTTCATTTAACTTGAATTTGTAAAATTTATTTATTCCAGACAAATGAAAGTTTATTTATAAAATAGAATGTTGATTTTGTAGTACTCTCCTACAGTAGTAAGTAGGTGAGTGACATAACACAATCTTTGTTTTATTTTGGTTTTCTTTTTCAGTTGTTTTTCTAAACCTTTTTTGAATATATTTGATTTAAACTAGATGAAAACTCATTTTGTTTAACTTGGGGTGTGTCCTTGATAGATACTTTGTACTAAATAATTAAGTACTGGGACACTTTGCAATTTATATATAAATTCAACTTTCATGTACAGAATTCAGAGCGTAGGCATGTATTTTTTTGTTAGGGTACTTTTTTTTTTTTTTTTTTTTTTTTTTGCGGTATGCGGGCCTCTCACTGTTGTGGCCTCTCCCGTTGCGGAGCACAGGCTCCGGACGCGCAGGCCTGGCGGCCATGGCTCACGGGCTTAGTTGCTCCGCGGCATGTGGGATCTTCCCGGACCAGGGCACGAACCCGTGTCTCCTGCATCGGCAGGCGGATTCTCAACCACTGCGCCACCAGGGAAGCCCTGTTAGGGTAGTCTTTAAGGCAAACAATATTACATGTAATAATTTTATTTAACCCAGGTCTCTAAGCTGGTGACCAGCAATATTTTACAGCATTTTAGTTATGTATCTCTGCCTCTATTGTTTATTTTTATTATAATTTTAAAATATTTATTTATTTTTATTTGGCTGTGCCAGGTCTTAGTTGGGCACGCGAGATCTTTAGTTGCAGCATGTGGGATCTAGTTCCCTAACCAGGGTTCAAACCTGGGTCCTTTGCATTGGGAGCGTGGAGTCTTAACTGCTGGACCTCCAGGGAAGTCCCTCTGCCTCTATTTTTTCTGTATCCTAAGCCCATTTTCTCTTATTAATGAACCAACATAAGATAAATGATCAGATCCATTTTTTTTTTTTTTTACAACTTCTGAGGAACCATTCAAATATTTTATGTGTATTCAGCCTCGAGCAGGTGCTTTCATATGAGTATAGTGTAGTACTTTGGGTAGTATTTCTCAGATCCTATACATTTGTCTAGCTTTAACCTACATTCCCTAGATTTTAGAACAGGCTAAAAATGGTTCAGTTTCTAGATGAGGAGCTTGAGAATGGGAAACCTAGTTGACTGGTGGTGGAAATGCGGGAAGTGGCTTCTGACTTTCCAATAGCGTTGTCTATACGTTGAATGACTGGGCAGGTGATGTTAGGACAAGGGTGAAGAGAAACCAGTTGAGGTATAACTGGCTCCCTGCTGTCTATATAGTCTGGGATGTGGTTATTCACTGCCCTGTGGAATCCCGGACCAGAGAGGGGACCTGCATAGGGAGGGAGGGAGGAAGTGGATCGGAGAAATGGCACACGGAAGAGGTGAATAATGTCCTGTTGTGTATACATACACACCACACCTTCTTTATCCATTCATCCCTTGACGGACACTTAGGTGTTTCCCTAATTTGGCCGTTGTGAATAATGCTGCAGTGACCTGGGATGGGTGTGTAGGTATCTGTTTGAGATGCTGATTTCAGTTGCTTTGGATGTACATCCAGGAGTGGGATTGCTGGGTCATACGATGGTTTAAGTTCTTACTGTCACAGGCTTTGGAGTCAGATGGCTCAGTGTTTGAATCCTGGCTCTGTTGTGTAATAGCTGTAGCTTCAGTTTCTTTAACTTTATTTATTTTTTATTTTATTTATTTATTTTTGGCTGCGTCTTCATTGCTGTGTGCCGGCTTTCTCTAGTTGCAGCGAGCGGGGGCTGTTCTTCGTTGCAGTGTGCGGGCTTCTCATTGTGGTGGCTTCTCTAGTTGCAGAGCACAGGCTGTAGGTGTGCGGGCTTCAGTAGTTGTGGCACGAGGGCTCAGTAGTTGTGGCACATGGGCTTAGTTGCTCTGCGTGTAGCTTCAGTTTCTTTATCGATGAAATGAAAATAATAAGATGTTATGAGGATTAACAGAAAAATTGCATGAACAACACTCAGCAGCCTAGTGCTACATGTAAGGTGAGCACTTGAGAAGTGGTGTCCAGAATTACTTTCTTTCATTAATGTATTCTAAGAAAAAATGTTAAAATTGGGAATGATTCACCTGTCATTACAGATAATGTTTTCCCCTTCTCCTCCAGGATGAAAATGGGATAAATAGACCAGTCTGTTCTTATGTTAGACCACTTCGAGCTGGGAGGCTTCTGGATACTCCAAGGCAAGCAGCAAGATTTGTTAATGTCCTTGGTTATGAAAGAGCCCCTGTTATCGGAGGAGGAGGTAAACAGGAACAGTGGTGCACTCTGCTGGCCTTTCTCTGTAGAAACAAGGTATCCTACACACATAATAGAGCTAAAAACAAGTACATCATAGTTATTGTGAGTTTATGGTGTATTTGTAAAAGAATTAACTTCGGAAAAAAGTACGTATTGTCAATTTGAACTAGTCAGGGTCTTGTTTTCATCATTTTCCTTAACATTTAAATGTCAGTACATTAAAAAAAAAATCTTTATTTTCTCATGTAATTTGTTATTTAACATAATGTGGTTTTTGTGAGGTGTAGGGACCTACAAGTACTATAGTGTCAGAAACCAAGGTGGAGAGGTAAACAGTGAATTAATAGCACCAAGACCAGAACCATGGTCTCTTAGTACTATTCATGGGTTAAAATTTGCTTAGATGGTACTTTTCTTTTTTTAAAGAGAAAATGGCAGTTACAAAATGAATATGGAAAAAAATGTTGGATTTCACGGTATTTAGTTTCAAATATAAGTATATATTTAAGAATTTGTATATATATATTGATGTTGAATGTAAATGAATTGATTTCAGTAAACGAATTTTATATTTTATGATATATTTTCTAATTTTCTGTGTTCTAAAAATTTTGATGATATTATGAAAACAAGACTATATTTAGCATTCCAACTCTGTTGAAACACAACAGAAAAAATAAATTTCTTTAATGTATTATTGTTTTGAAATAATTTTTAGTCTGAAGTTGTGTAAATAGTACATATGGGTATTCACAAGGCAAAGCTTATACATTGGAAGAAACCATTTAGATTAGAGATTGATTTGTCAATTGGAAAGATTTTTAAAGATAATTGAAAACAGTTAAACATTACTTATCAAAAAAATTATTTTGATTTATTCCCAAATTGTAGTTCCCAGAAGTTGTATGTATGGATTTAAACTTAAAATAAAAATTTCAAATATAGTAGGAATGGTACATATTTTAAATTATTATCTAAATAATTCTTTTGTAAAACAAATAATCACCCCCCTTGATTTTCTGTTTTATTTTCTTTACCTGAGTTTATTTGAAGAGATGGCACAGCTTGACTTAGAAGTTTGAAAATTATTTAAAATATTTTTCTTGCACAAACAATAGCTTTACAACAGTAAAGGTGAAATTTCACCCATAATTCTATTTTTCATCTATCTTTATATTTTTATGTTTCTCTCCTGTGTGTATATGATTTTTTCCATAATTATAATTGATATAGATAAAATTTTGTGCCCTGCTTTTATAAATTAGCATTATGCTTTGAACATTTTCCTATGTGTTGCTACAGTCATTATGATCTCCACCTTTTAATGGCTGAATAAAGTTTTCATGAGTTGATATACAAAATCTACTTAACTGTTTTGCTGTCATAGGATCTGTTTTGCCATCATAGGACTGTTTCTTTTGGCCAAGTTAGGCTTGCTTCCAATTTTTTTGATATCACTGTGAATGAATTTTTGCATTGAATGTCTTTGGTTGTATTGTTATTTTTCTTTTGAAATTTTTTTTTTTTTTTTTTTTTTTTTTTTGCGGTACACGGGCCTCTCAACTGTTGTGGCCTCACCTGTTGCGGAGCACAGGCTCCGGATGCACAGGCTCAGCGGCCATGGCTCATGGGCCTAGCCGGCATGTGGGATCTTCCCGAACCGGGGCATGAACCCATGTCCCCTGCATCAGCAGGCGGACTCTCAACCACTGCACCACCAGGGAAGCCCTGAAATTTTTTTCTAATACAAAATCTCATGTATAGAAATAACTGGGTCTAAAAGGTTGGATATTATATTTTTCAAAAGTCAATTTAACGATTATAAGATGCTATTTGTTTTATTATTGTTAATTAAAAGACAGCAGTGTAGAGCCACTAATGCAAAATTTTGGGGGAAAGAAATCATCCCTCATTCTAACACTGAACTCGATAGTTATTTTTGCTTTTGTATATTACCTGTAGTCCTACACTTAAATATATATCTTCATATAATTATAACCTTACTGTTTAATTAATTTTAATACTTTTTTCACAGAAAATGTCAGATATTTTCTATTATTTTTGTTGTTTCATAACTTTTTAAAATTGTGAAAGTAATATAACATTATCAAAGAGTTTAGACAAGAGAAGGGGAAACTATATGTATATTAATCTACACTAATTGTAGCTATTGTTGGTGTTCTGTTCTTATATCCAATCATTTTTTTCTATGTATGTATTTCCTTAAAATAATCATGTATAGATACTTTAGTTCATTGTTTTAATTTAAGTTTGAGTGTTTTCCCATTTATTTTCATTTCCTACTATATGATTTGTCAGCTTGTGTGTTCATGCCCTTTAGCTATTTCTCTTTAATTGGTACTGCTTTTCTTTCTATGTTGTATGAGTTCTTTATAAACTTTGGAATCTTGAAGTGTACATATTATGACTATCAGATTTGTAGGCACTGACTTCGTAAAATAGGTGCTTTTAAAATTTTTTATGTTCTTTTTTCTCCTCATTGTTTTAGCTTAACACTGGACTAATGATTAAAAGTGAAAATTTAATAATACTTTTTAATTGCAATTTTGTATTTAAATATTTAAAGAGGAAACAATATGAAAGAGTAAATAGTTAATTTTACTTCCTTTCATTTCCAGGGAGACTGTGAAGACCATGCCAACCTCCTGTGCAGCCTCCTTCTCGGATATGGGCTGGAAGCCTTTGTCTGTGTCGGGACAAAGGCCAAGGGAGTGCCCCATGCGTGGGTTATGACGTGTGGGACTGATGGAACCATCACTTTTTGGGAGAGTTTAACAGGACACAGGTTTGTCAACTAAGTTTATAAGGATATTAACATGAAGGTGAAAATGTTGTAAACTATAGGTTCTTTGTATTGATGATAGTCGAAGACACGTATTGATAATTTTGGTTATGTAAAAAATTACTGGGCTTCCCTTTTGGCTCAGTGGTTGGGGGTCCACCTGCCGATGTGGGGGGCGCGGGTTTGTGCCCCGGTCCGGGAGGATCCCGCGTGCTGCGGAGCGGCTGGGCCCGTGGGCTGTGGCCACTGGACCTGTGCGTCCGGAGCCTGTGCTCCACAGCAGGAGAGGCCGCAGCAGTGAGAGGCCCGCATACCACAAAAAAAAAAAAAAAAAAAAAAAATTACTTCAAGTAAGATAGCTAGGAAATAAACTCTAAGAAAATTTGTACACCTAAAATGTTCTTTACCAACATGGTATTAATAAAAAATAAATTATGTTTATTTTAAATTTTGTGTAATTGGCTTATGTTTTTTCTTTTCTTTTCTTTTTTTTTTTTGGCTGTGCATGCCACATGGCATGCGGGATCTTAGTTCCCCGAGAAGGGATCAAACCCGCGCCCCCTGCAGTGGAAGTGTGGAGTCTTAACCACTGGACCACCAGGGATGTCCCGGCATATGTTTTTCCTGATGATCTCCCTAAGCCTAAAAATAAATACAAGTTGTAAATCATTTCTTTTGAAAATTTGATGTGGTTACCAACTCTGTGTTGGTAAATCCACTGTACTTTTTTTCAGTGTCATCATATTTTTAAAGAGTGAAATGTTCCCTCCTTCCTGGAACATTCTCTTCCTTAGCTTCTCTCGTAGCACTGTGTTTCAGTTTTCATTATTCCTCTTTGGCTGTTCTCTGTTTTCCTTCATTTTATCTTCAAATGTGGGAGTTTTGAAGGCACAGCCCTGGGCCCTCTTCTCATTTTCCTGGGTTTTCTTTTTCCTTCGTTGATAATTATTTTAGTTAGTTGTACCTAAAAATGTGTAACCATTATTTGGTTATCTGATAAATGTTTTTGATCTTAATGCTATACACAGAATATGTTCTTGTGTTAAAGGAATAAAATTGGTTCTATATCATAAGATGTGCCATACAATTAACATAGAGTAATCAAATTGTGGAAATAGAAGAAGGAAGAACAAGTATTAAACTATAGTCCAGGGAAATAGTTATGACCTTAAGTGTTAGAATAATTTTTTTCCTCAATAAGCTGCTGTTGTCTTAATTTTTAAGTTCTTATTATATAAAATTATGATTAACCTTTTTTAGGTACCTCCACAAACCTACCAATCCTGATGAACCTTCAGCTGCTGAACAGCCCAAACCGTTGTACCCGTATCGAACAATCGGTTGTGTTTTCAATCATCAGATGTTCCTGGGAAACTGTCAGCCCTCTGACTCAGTAGAAAGCTGTGTGTTTGATTTGAATGATGAGTCCAAATGGAAACCCATGAGTGAGGAAGCAATTAAATCCGTGTGTGCGCCAGGGGCCACCACGTCGCTCCCTCCCTTCCCTCCGCTGTGTGCATCCACGATCGATGCTTCGGTAACAAGCAATGAAATTGAAATGCAGCTCAGGCTACTCGTGTCGGAACACAGGAAGGTAATTAACACTGACGTTTGTGCTTTCATGCAGTTTTTTCATTTGTTTATGTATTTAATAATTTTTTTGGGGGGGGCATGTAATTTCATTCATTTTTTTCCAGGTTTGTTTAGTTTGTTTTGTTTTTCTATTACATTAAAGTAGGTAGATGTAAGATGGTATCCTCATTGTGTCTTTAATTTGCATTTCCCTGATTACTAATGAGATCAAACTTCTTATTAGTCATTTAGATTTCTTTTGTAAAGGGCCTTAAAGGAGACATAAAAAGAACTAATCATAAAGGAAAAGGTTAGTATATTTTAAGAACTTATGTTCATCAAAAGAAATCATTAAGAGAGTTAAAAAGCAGCCTTGGAGTGGGAAAAGTTATTTGCCACACATATAACCAGCAAAAGACTAGAGTCCAAAACTTCTACAGAGGATTGATTTCTAATTCACCTTTAGGGATTCCCTAGTAGACTCCCCACCTTGGGTGAGCCCTGATACTCATGTTCCTTGAGACCATCAAAGGCAAGCTGATTATCAAGTATGTTCTCTGGGCTCCCAATTACTCTTTTTTTTTTTTTTTTTTTTTTTTTTTTTTTTTTTTTGCTGTATGCGGGCCTCTCACTGCTGTGGCCTCTCCCGTTGTGGAGCACAGGCTCCGGACGCGCAGGCCCAGCGGCCATGGCTCACGGGCTTAGGTGCTCCGCGGCATGTGGGATCTTCCCGGACCAGGGCACGAACCCGTGACCCCTGCATCGGCAGGCGGATTCTCAACCACTGCGCCACCAGGGAAGCCCCCAATTACTCTTAATTTGGCCTCTAAAATCTTACCTACTTGCCAACTCCTCAAAGCATTTAGGAATATGTTTTGGGAAGTATTTAACGTGACATCTGTAGTGTGTATGCAGCAATAGGTGGGTCAGGGCCCCAGCTCACTGCACTGCTGGAAGCCAAAGCCCCTGCCTTGTGCCCTCCATTGCTTGTATTGCTTTTTAGTTTTCTTAGCTCCTGTTCACAAATAAAACCGATATTTTATTACATTATAAGAGTTACTTTGTATAGAAAAAGAAAACAAAACTGAGCTGGATGCTATTGATGATCACTAGCTAAGTTAATGGTGTCTGTAAACCAGCAAGTGGGATTTCGAGGAAAAATATAGGTGATCATAGACCTTGGAATCACTTGAAACCAGTTGTAACTGAATGTGAAATTAGACCTGTTATGATAATCAAAATATTTAGAATTTTGAGTTTGTTTGTAACATTTTAAGAAAATCACGTGTCTAGATAGCAATAGTTCATTTGATGTTATAAATGACATTAGAATTGCCTTCAACATGTTTTAAGTTCCTTGAGGGCCTAAAGCCTGTGCTCTTCGGTACCTTTTACAGAATAAATGCTTGGTAAATATATGAGTTTAATTATATATGCAATTTGTTTGTTGACTTTTCTCCCATACTACAGTTGAATTTATGGTGGGTGCAATCAAATTAAGCAGATTCAATCTTGCTAAACTCTTTGAAGTTAAGTAAAATGTGACCTCAGAATTCAGTGACACAGTGTCTTCTGCAGTAGGATGATTCCTTATGGTCTTGTGGATATTAAGGAAGTACAGGATTTGGAGCCTTCACTTACATCATTGCATTGGCCGATTTTTGTTGATTCTCTAAGAAGTAAAACCTGATACCTGTGGTTTCTTTTATAATTTTTACTTCTGTGTATCCTTATAATAATAGGAAGTTAAGAAAGTTATGACAGGTTTTAAAAAATCTTTTGGCATATATTAAAATAATCAATTATTAAAATAATCAATAAAATAATCAGTTTCCCTTTTGATTGTTGTAGGATCTTGGCCTCACTACTGTTTGGGAAGACCAGCTTTCCTATCTCTTATCACCAGCTCTGGCATCTTATGAATTTGAGCGTACAACCAGTATATCTGCAGGCAATGAAGAATTTCAGGATGCTATTAGGAGGGCTGTACCTGATGGTCACACATTTAAAGGGTTCCCGATACACTTTGTGTATAGAAATGCACGGCGCGCCTTTGCCACATGCCTTCGGTAGGTGGATTGTGACATCATAGATGTTTCTGACTTAATCTCAGCCATCAGTATGGTTCTCATTTAGGAATGACTTCAGAGTCACACAGGCAGCTCTTATGATGTATCCTCTTGCCACATGTTGTGATTCATTAGGACTGGAATGTAGCTCTAGAGAGTTCGGGATAATTTTCCCAGTGGGTTTGGTGCAATCTAGTTGAGGATCACTGATCTTATCTAGCGTCACTTAAAAAATTTACAGACTATGAGGAAACAGTTTATAATTTGAATAGTTTTACCAAAATTACAGAGCCATTGGTAGCAGAGACAGGATTTTTAAAAATCATTTTTTTAACATCTTTATTGGAGTATAATTGCTTTACAATGGTGTGTTAGTTTCTGCTGTATAACAGAGTGAACCAGCTATACGTATACATATATCCCTGTATCGCCTCCCTCTTGCGTCTCCCTCCCACCCTCCCTATCCCTAAAAATCATTTTAAATACTGACTTTCTTGGGAATAGGAAAGTAAAACCTAAATTCATTTCTTAATTGAATACATTTTCTTTCTTCTGTAGGTCTCCTTTCTGTGAAGAAATAATCTGTTGCCGTGGAGACCAGGTGCGACTGGCAGTTCGTGTCCGAGTGTTTACTTACCCTGAATCTGCATGTGCTGTTTGGATCATGTTTGCTTGTAAATATCGCTCGGTACTATAGGACTAACTAACATTGCTATAAGAATATACCTGTATTTTATTGGAATTTTACACGTCGTATTGATACATTACTAGCTGTTTACAGGTTCATTATTTTAAAAATCACAGTCTGGCTTGGATGTCATATTTCACTTTTGTATATACCTAATAATGTTTGAAAAAAATCATGATGTGTGTATTTAAAAATTAAGGATAAAAAACTTACATAAATCTGAGTGGAAGTTAGTATAAATTAAGTGTGTATCCTATTTTAATAAATGCTACTTTGTTTATAGGTAGTCAGTAGTTTAAATATGAATATAAAATTTACTCAGTTTTCTTTACATTAACAGGTAATCAGAAAGTTATTTGTCTAAGGGTTTGAGCCATAGTAAAATTAATATGATTATTTTTCATAGATTAATGGGAATATTTTATATAAGTTAGGAGACTTTAACTTCACAACAGATTTATTTATTGCATAGGTGAAAATACATTTTGATGAATTTACCACTTTTGTGGTGTTTACCCATAACCATAGGGATATTTGTGACTTTCCAGAGAGTTATGGGAAGATTTGGATGCAGGAGCAGGGAAAAAACTAGTACCAGAAAAGCATAAATATTAGTAACAAAACAAACTGCACTTGAAAGTACACAAATAATTTATAAATATTTGTTAGTTTGATTCATTATAAAAGTGAATTGGGTATTTTAGAAAAAATTTATCATACCCTTTTGTTATGATGTTGAGAAATTGTTTTCTGTAATTGATACTGGCAGTCTATTGCTGGCTGATTTTCTGTGGTCAGAGGATTCATTACTAGCCTCTCATGGAGTCCATCTTCTGAAACCACAGTTTGTGGTAAAAACATCGATGTATATGTGACAAATCTAAATCAGAATTGTGTGTGAGGCCACTGAAAAATAAGCCTCTGTGAGCGTCTCCATGTGGATGTTTGATTTTAAATTGAGCACAGTGAGTGTTGAAGAAAGAGGCTGTAGCAGTTTGACTGTAAGAAGCTGCCTGATGGATTACTTTGCAGGTCCGTCAGCCTCTGCACAGCTCTCGGTTCAGTTCCTTCTCCCGCTGGGCTTCTTAGGAAAGTGACTGTGTACTGTTGGCTGTGCAAGTTATTCTTTTCATCACTTTAATTCACCATCACAAATAAGATGATTTAATGTTTTAAAAAATAAAACCTAAAGATATCCTAAAATTTACTTTTTGTTTTATTTTTACGTATGATAACTATTTATGATTTCACTTGTTTAAAAGGTCTGAAAATATCCCTCCTGTATCAATTTTTATTGAAAACGATCAGGAGTTTCTTGAGAGACTGACATGACTTTAGAGGATTAGCGAGATATGAGTTAGACTTTTACTCTGTTGCTGCAGTTACTCACAAAGCTATTGACAGAGAAAGTGTCTTGTAGTTTTCAACTTCTGGAACAAACTCTTTATGAGGCACATACTAAGAGGCAGATTGTATAATATATGAGATCAAGGCTGTGTTGTCTTTGAGGCTGGGCTTTCTGTCTTATTGTGCCAGAGCAACACAGGTACTTATAATGCGCCTTTGGTGTAAATTCTAAAATAAATTTCCTTTTTATGCACTTTAATAGAGTCTGGCATGAATTAATATTTTCCTTAAAAGATGGTTTATTTCCAAATATTATTTCAGTCCTTTTATCACTAGAATTCTGCTATTCTTCTTACTAATAATTTTTCATTTTAAAAATTAAATTTACCTTGTATATTTAGCTCTGTCATAAAAATTGTTTTTCTATTAAAATTGTAAACTTTTTAAAATATAATGCTTCTGTTGTGTTCTTTTAAAAAATATTTATTTATTTATATATTTATTTGGTTGTGCTGGGTTGTTTTTTTTTTAACATCTTTATTGGAGTATAATTGCTTTACAGTGGTGTGTTAGTTTCTGCTTTATAACAAAGTGAATCAGCTATACATATACATATATCCCCATATCTCCTCCCTCTTGTGTCTTCCTCCCACCCTCCCTATCCCACCCCTCTAGTTGGTCACAAAGCACCGAGCTGATCTCCCTGTGCTATGCGGCTGCTTCCCGCTAGCTATCTATTTTATATTTGGTAGTATATATAAGTCCATGCTACTCTCTCACTTCGTCCCGTGCTGGGTCTTAAGTAGCGGGAGGTGGGCTCCTTTAGTTGCAACTCACCAGCACCTTAGTTGCAGCAGGTGGGCTCCTTAGTTGTGGCATGCGAACTCTTACTTATGGTATGTATGCAAGTGGGATCTTGTTCCCTGGCCAAGGATTGAACCTGGGCCCCCTGCATTGGGAGCGCAGAGTCTTAACCACTGCACCACCAGGGGAGTCCCTAATGTGTTCTTTTTGACGATATGTGCACTAACGTAGTTCTCTCTACATATGTAATATATAATAGGTATATTTATTTCATAGAATATCAGAAACCTAGAAACTTCATTAGTCAAGCATGAACTTGTTGAATAAAACTTAACTAAATTCAGTTTCAACTAACTGAACACTCCAGGTGCCTTTAAGGTATTTTCTAGTATTGAGGAATATACATTTTTAGCTATGATCTGCAAAAGCATCTATAACCTGGCAGTTCTGGAAGGTACACACATTTGAAACCCATTTTTCTACTTCTTAACAAAGATAAGAGTTGAGCCAAATGAACTGAAGGCTTATGTCTGAAAATAGTATATCTCATAAAGTAGTATCCTGTGCCAGATATCTCACCATTGGAAGACATTAGTTATGAACCATGAATTGCTTAAGCTAATTCAAACTTATGGTTTCATGCTCTACTAAACAAGAAAATAGCTTAAGTTAGACTACAGTTTGCAGTTTCATAATTTTTTTTTTAACTCAGGTAACAATTTTGTACTTTCTACTTAAGTAGATAAGTATAGGAGTTAGATCTGTTTTTTGTTTATTTGTTTTTGGCTGTGTTGGGTCTTCATTTCTGTGCAAGGGCTTTCTCTAGTTGTGGCCAGTGGGGGCCGCTCTTCATCACAGTGCGCGGGCCTCTCACTGTCGTGGCCTCTCTTGTGGAGCACAAACTCCAGACGCTCAGGCTCAGTAGTTGTGGCTCACGGGCCTAGTTGCTCCGCGGCATGTGGGATCTTCCCAGACCAGGGCTCGAACCCGTGTCCCCTGCACTGGCAGGCAGACTCTCAACCACTGCGCCACCAGGGAAGCCCAGATCTGTTTTTTAACATGTACCTACACGTTATACCAATGAAAGTAGCATTGCTTTCTAGCAGTTGGTAGTTAAGAAATCATTTGAGACTAGCCAAAGCGTATATAAAATCTTAACAAAATAACCAAACACATGAGCTAGAAGCCATCCAATTTTGAAGAAGCTTAACATATAGTTTATAGCATATTCTACATCTAGAGCACAACTTCAGTTATAATTACAGATGCATGTTCATGTTGTGCTCGTCTCTTCTGTTGTGCTGGTACCATACATTTTGATTATCACTACTTTGTTGTAAGTTTTGAAATTGGGAAGTGTGAGAGTCTTCCAACTTTGTCCTTTTTCAAGATTGTTTTGGCTATTCTGGGTCCTTTGCAATTCCATATGAATTTTAGAATCAGCTTGTCAGTTTCTACAAAAAGGAAGGCAGGATTCTAGGTTGCCTTGAATTTATGCCTTGCTTTGGGTAGTATCACCATCTTAACAATGCTAACTAAACCTTATGATTCATGAGCATGGGTTGTTTTCACATTTATTTTAAATCTTTAATTTCCTTCAACAATGTTTGTAGTTTTCAGAGTGTAAGTTTTGCACTTCTTTTGTTAAATTTATTCCTATTATTCTTTTTGATGCTATTGTAAATGGATTTTTTCCCTTAATTTTATTTTTGCATTGTTCATTGAAGATGTATAGAAATACAATTGATTTCTGTATATGGATGTATCCTGCAGCCTTGCTGAACTCACTTATTTGTTCTAATAGTTTTTATCTTTTGGTGGATTCCTTAGGATTTTCTTCATACACAATCAAGTTTTCTGCAAGGAGAGATAGTTTTACTTCTTTTCCACTCTGGATGTATTTACTTATTCATTCACTTATTTGCCTAATTGCCCTGGCTGGTACCCCCAACACAATGTTGAATAGAAGTGGTAAAAGCGGACATCCTTGTCTTATTCATGATCTCAGGGGAAATCATCTAGTCTTTCACCATTAAGTGTGATGTTGACTGGTTTTTTCATTGATGCCCTTTTATTAGGTTGAGGGAGTTCCATTTTACTCCTCCTTTAAAAAATTTTTATCACAAAAGGGTACTGGGTTTTGTCAAATACTCTTTCCGTGTCTATTGAGACGATTATGTGCTTTTTGTTTCTTATTCTATTGACATGGCGTATTACATGAATTAATTATCAAATGTTAAACCAACCGTGAATTTCTGGGACAAATTGTACTTGGTCAAGGTGTATAATTCTTTTTATATGTTGCTGTGTTCAGTTTGCTAGTACTATTTTGTTGAGGATTTTTGTGCCTATATTCACAAGCGATACTGGTTTGTAGTTTACTTTCCTTGTGATGTCTTTGATTTTGGTATCAGAGTAATACTGGTCTCATAAAATGAGTTGGAAGTGTCCCTCCCCCAGCCCCCCCACTCTATTTTTGGGGAAGAGTTTGAAAAATTTTTGTCATTTCTTACTTTAATTGGTAGAATTTGGAAGCCATCTGGGCCTGGGTGTTACGTTGTGTAGTTTTTTGATTACTAAGTCAATCTCTTCTGGTGTTATAGGTCTATCCAGATTGTCTATTTTTCTTCTTAAGGCAGTTTTGGTAGTTTGTGTCTCTATAGGAATTTGTCCATTTCATCTAAGTTATCTAATTTTGATGTATAATACAGTTGTTCATAGTATTCCTTTATACCTTTTTATTCCTATAAGGTCAATGGTAATGTCCTCTCTTTCATTTCTTATTCTAGTAATTGGAGTCCTTTTTTTTTCTTGGTCAGTCTAGCTAAGGGTTTGTCAATTTTGTTGATCTTTTCAAAGAATTGGGTTTTGGTTTTATTGATTTTTCTTTGTTTTTCTATTCCCTGTTTCATTAATTTCCACCCTGATCTTTGTTATTTGTGTCCTTCTTGCTTTAGGTTTAGTTGCTCTTCTTTTTCTAGTGTAAGGTACACAGGTTATTGATTTGAGATTGTTCTTCTTAATATAGTCATTTACAGCTATAAATTTTCCTCTAAGCACTGTTTTAGGTGCATCCCATAAGTTTTGGTACGTTGTTCTTCATTTTCCTCCATCTCAAAGTATTTTCTGATTTCCCATTTGATTTCTTCTTTAACCCATTGGCTATTTAGGAATGTGTTGATTTCCATGTATTTGTGAGTTACCCAATTTTTTCCCCTGCTACATTGATTTCTAATTTCATTCTATTGTGGTTGGGGAACATACTCTGTATTATTTCTATCCTTTCACATTTATTGAGGTTTGTTTTATACTGCTTATCCTGGAGAATGTTCACGTGTGCACTTGAGAAAAATGTATATCCTGTTGTTGGGTGGAGTGTTCTCTAGATGCCTGCTGGGTATAGTGTTGTTCAAATATTTCCTGCTGATCTGTCCATTAGTGGTTCTAACCTAGTTGTTCAATCACTAATGAAAGTGGAATATTGAAGTCAACAACTGTTATTGTTGAATTGCCTATTTCTCCCTTCATTCCTGTCAGGTTTGGGTTTTTTTTGCCATGCCATGCCACTGGCAGGATCTTAGTTCCCTGATCAGGGATTGAACCCAGGCTCACAGCAGTGAAAGTGCAGAGTCCTAACCACTGGACTATGAGGGAAGTCTCCATTCCTGTCAGTTTTTGCTTCATGTATTTTGGTGCTCTGTTATATATATTTATAATTGTTATATGCATATATTCTTTTATCTCTAATAATATTTTTATTTATGTATAATAATATTTTTGTTTTAAACTCTGTTTTGCTTTCTTATGGTTGCTGTTTGCATGATTATATCTTCTTCCATCCTTTAACTTTCAAGTAATCTGTATCTTTCAACATAAAGTGTATCTCCCATGGATGGCATATAGTAGAATCTTGTTTTTTTTCCACTCTGCCTTTTGACTGGATTGTTAAATATATGGAATTTTTAATTTTTTTAAACTAAAGTTATAATGTGTCAAATGAAACTTGATTACTTTTTTTCTGGCATTATATTACTAAAACTAGTGTCTTTGGATTAGTTAAAACATGTTAAATTGGAACCTTCAGTTTTTAATAAACCTGATTGTAAGAATAGGTTAAATAGCTTATATATTACAAGTAGAGGTTGTTTTAAATATGGTAGATGAAATTAATTCAGTAGTTACTTCTTTTTAATTTTCCATAGCAATATTAGGTTCTTTTTCAAAGACATATTCAGAATTAATTAAAGTCTTTTTGAGATACTGAATGTCTTCACGTTATATTTTTGTTCTAAAATATGTATAATAGAGATTCCAATCAGTTGGTACTCTACTTAATCACTGAAAATGCTAGTTTTCGTGTTGTGGTCTGTACAGGTAAAAGTTGATGACCAGCTACGGTCTTATATCTGAGTTGATAACGACAGAACTGCAGCAGGCTGATCTTTCTGGGCCAGGCCTCATTTGCCTGCTTGTAAAATGAGATTATGAGAGGGGACCTGCCTGGAGTTGTGGGTAATCTCTTTTAATACACTTCTATTACTTTATAAGTTCTTCTTAGTTACTTTACACATTTTTAGGTGCTTTGAAAAAAATTTCATTTAAATATTAATGTGTTAATTTACTGTAAAATAATTAAGGCAAACTTAAGGTGCTAAGCCTATGCTGTTAGGTGTTTAGTTTTGTCATGTTCATTGTCTTGCATAATGACATGCTTTCTTGAGTGCAGAGAAATCAGTGGAAGTATAAATAGGTAGGTGGCTGAGAATTTCAAATATCCCTAGATATGCTTGTAGGATTGTTATATAAATGAATGTCTTCTATGTTATGTGTTAAATCAGAATAAAGGTTGTGAATAGTTGGCCTACATTATCTGGGTGGTTACTTTGGTGCTCTGCTGTGGATGAGGAAAGTTGGCCCAATATTTATAATCCTGTAACATAAGTAAAATTAAAATTTGCTTCTGCTAAAAAGAAAAAAATGAATATTATTTAGTTAAAACTGAAAATGTCAGTGGCATTATGCAAGTATTACAGTTGAAGAATGACCATTACTTACCAAATCTTGCAAGGGAATAATAATACCATTAAAAGAATAGTGAGGAAGTTGTTTAAAATATTGTAGAGCTTCAGGTTGAAATCTGGGAGTCATGTCTTTATGAATTTCAATGTCAATGATTTTCTTCTCTTTAAAAGGATTATGATAACTAGGCAGAAAGTAGGAGTAAGGGTTACAACTTTCAATTCTTGAGAGGAATGAGAATGCATAGCAAATAGGAGAAAGACGTGCTCCATGAATGACTCTTGAGAAAGGATCAAGAGGCCACAGGAATTCAGGTTCACAGAACAGTGAGTGAATAAATATAAGGAGTACAGCTGTACCTATAACCTTCCACAAAAATTACCAAGGCAAGGCTTAGAGGATAGCTAGAAGGTGCTTAATTCATTGCTTATTTAATTTAATTAGAAGGTGAGCCACATGTGTGTTGGTTACATGTTGACTTTGGAAGAGAAATGAGCCTTTAACAGGGTCAGAGTAGAATTCTAGATGTGAGAGCAGCTCTAGACTTCTACCTATGTACATTAGGGGGAAAAGACAAGATTTTCTGAGCAAAAAGAAAGGGCCATTTTTTTTCTTTTTTTGGTATAAAGATAAGCAGAAATTAACAGAGGTTTGAAAAAAATAGTTTAGCTTTGTCTCATCAATAAGGTATGAGTTTGACCTGAAAATGGATTGTCTCTACCTTAAACAACCTGAAACTCTGGTCTCTTAAAAGTTTCATTGAGAATCTATATTTTCAAGCAATTATTGTTAAACATCAACATTTTTCTATCAAAGATATATTTAGTGCCTTATGTTATTTTCTATTTCCCATTGGAATTAAGTGAACTACTGCTTATCCTAACTTTTGAAATCCAATGAGAACTAGGCAATATGGCTAAAAAAGAGCATTTGGAAAGCTTATGTTATAGGAAGTATATATATATATATATATATATATATATATATTTTTTTTTTTTTTTTTTTTTTTTTTTTTTTTTTTTTTTTTGTGGTACGCGGGCCTCTCACTGTTGTGGCCTCTCCCGTTGCGGAGCACAGGCTCCGGACGCGCAGGCTCAGCGGCCATGGCTCACGGGCCCAGCCGCTCCGCGGCATGTGGGATCTTCCCGGACCTGGGCACGAACCCGTGTCCCCTGCATCGGCAGGCGGATTCTCAACCACTGCGCCACCAGGGAAGCCCAGGAAGTATATTTGAATTACTTTTGGCAACTAGCAGTAATTTAAAGTAAATCACATATCTCCTGCAGACTCAAATTTCCCTAAGTGTAAAATAGTGGCTTGGCTTAAAATTTAGATCTATGAGATTTTTCCAAATCAAATCATAACTAATTGAAGCTAATAATTTCACTTATATTCAGGATGAGAATACCATCTCTCCTTGTTGGTTTTAAAATAATTGTTTCAAAGGAGAATCACATTAAGAAGTTAAAACATGACTATTGTTTGGCCTAGGATTTTCCAGAGTCCCCCATGGACACACCGATACGCTACTGTTCATCTTTTACCTCATTCCTCTACTTTTCCTCAATTTTTATTAATAGGTATATAAATTGATCTAATCAAGGTAGGATAGGTAAACCTACATATTAGATGATGCAGAATGAAAATGTGGAAAAACCCTGGTTTGGGTTATAACTTAGTAAAAGATCATTAATGGATATTTACTAAATGTTTTCCAATAAACATGTGTCTTTGCCATAAGAAAAAAGCTAATTCTTTACAAGTTTATAGACTTGAGGAAACCAATTCTGTTGTGTTCTTATCTGGCCTGTGTACTTCTAGTTCTGCATATAAGGTTAGATGTTAATTTTCATGACAGATTTTTAAAGATTTTGGTTAATATTCAATCTGATACCTGATTACAAGAGATGAGTTTCAAATTGCATTTAGGATTGTTGATGGAATTCACCTCCTTAGAGAAGTGATCATTTACAGCCCTTTGATGGGGATGAAGTCATATAAATCGCTTTGAAGATGAGTACTACTATAGGGAGATAACTGCTGGGTTGAAACTTAAGTGCTAATGAATTCACAAGGACCAATCAAGGGAGATGGGGCATCACATCATTTATTTAAAGTATTTAAACTATCAGAAGTTTAATCGATCATATTGGTACGTACAAATTTTAAAGCATCTGTTTTTTACTGTACTCCTGCTTGGTACAGGGTGGGATGAAGTGTGAGGACTTTTTTTATTGTTCTGGGCTAGTTGAGAGATGTTTTAGTGTAGCAGAAAGATCTGGGCTGATCAGGAGGCCTGGATCCCAGTCTACATCTTTCATTACCAGCCCTGTATTTTGTCATCTGTACGATGTCATCTGTGAGATAAATAATATCTGATCTTCAAGTTGTATAACTGAAGAAAGCACTTTGAAAGTATAAAATATCACTGTAAAGTTATAAGGTATTATAATTGTAGGTAGTGAAAAACTTAGGTTATAACGCTGAAAAAAATATGCTGTTCTGTTTTTTTCCTTTTTGGTGCACTTTTCTAGGTGAATGTGCCTCTTAGGAGCAATTGTCTGGGAGTGACTGGGATAAGCTTGGGCTGCACAGGCAGTGTGCTCCCCGAAAGACTCGGAGCAGCTCAGCTGGCACATCGAGAGTGTGAAGCATGAAGTACATTTATTCTGCAAAAGTGATAATTAAATATAAGAAAACATTTCAAGGGTTCTGTTTTTAAAATAAATACAACAATAAAATTAACAAAAACTAAAGTCGTATTTGGAGTTAACACAGGCCACCACTTTTCACAGACCTCGCGGCACTTTGAAGACGGCATTCAAATGTTGATTTGAGTTGTTCACATATTTTAACCACACAGAGCAATTTTTTAAGGGTGGTGAAGCCACAGGATAAAAAAAAAATCAATGACAGAAATTGGAACAAAGTATACTGTACATAAAGGTATCTGAATCTTCGATTTTGAGTTGAAAAAGAAAATGGGGAGGTCCCGGGTTATCCTACAATGTTGCTTGGACCTGCAGAGATTGTGTCAGCCTCTGAGAGCCTTTGAGCTGTCAGCAGTCACTTTCTAAGAGTCCTGGGGGTGATGGACAGTGGGGCTTATCAAAATTTCAAAGGGTTCTGAAAATCATATAAATACTAGTACAATTATACTGTCTTTGTATAAAAAAGCATCAAGTGTTCAGGGTATACATTGACTAGATTTATCAATATAATAGAAGATAGCTAGGATTTTTTTAAGGATTTACCTTTTATTTTTACTGCATACAGAAGGATGAAACATTTAACTTGTCATCTTGCCTCAACTTAATTCCATATAAGCTCACAAAGGCAAGAAGTTTACACAGTATATTAATCATGAATTTGTGTTTGGCAAAAACAAAACAAAAGCCCTTTTGTTATATGTAATACTGTATATTCCTGTGATTCAGTACCAAAGTATTTTTCTTTCTAAAATGTATTCATATTAAAAAAATTATCACTTAGGAAGGGAAAAACATCCTTCTGTTGTGAATTGGTTTTAAAGATAACATTTGAGATAAAATTTGTACTTCTTTTCCTCACTTCCACTTCATTCCTTCTTCCTGTCATCGTTATCTTTACTTGAGATTTACTGTGCCAGGGGTAGCAGGTGTCTGGCTCATGGATTGCTCAGTTGATTAAATCATTTGCTTGTCTTTTGAGGGGTGAGGCAAGGACAAAAATGTTAGTGATTTTTGGCTGTTGTCCAAGCTCAACACTGCAGCAATATCCCATAAGGCCAGAAGATGGTGCTATTGTCTATAAAAGTAGATCCGCTGTTTTCCTGCATTGTTCAAATTAGCATTTTAGGGACTTCTGTGGCGGTCCTGTGGGTAAGACTCCGCTCTTCGACTGCAGAGGGCGCGGGTTCCATCCCTGGTCGGGGCACTAAGATGACAAAAAATTCAGTATTTTTAAAGCCGTTTGTATTTTCAAAATTCACACAGGGCCTAAGCAAACTAGCAAAATTTAGTAATTGTTTCTATGTGTTTTTGTGGGGTTTTTTTGCGGTACGCGGGCCTGTCACTGTTGTGGCCTCTCCCGTTGCAGAGCACAGGCTCCGGACGCGCAGGCTCAGCGGCCATGGCTCACGGGCCTAGCCGCTCCACGGCATGTGGGATCTTCCCAGACCGGGGCACGAACCCGTGTCCCCTGCATCAGCAGGAGGATTCTCAACCACTGCACCACCTGGAAAGCCCTGTTTCTATGTTTTTAATCAAGAGGTTTTGTATATCTATACCTATCTATCCTATCTATATCATGTAAGACATTAGACCTTTTTTTTACAAAAGGATTTTTACAAATTGGATGCATTTTTACAAATTGGATTATGGACACACAATTAAGTGATGTTACTTTAAAGGGTTTTTTTTTTTTGTATTTCTTGTGATGAAATTATAATAGGGTGCCTAGGGAGAAACTTTTTCCTCCCGTCTTTCAATTTCTTACTCTTATATCCTTCTGCTTTCCTCTCTTCTCCCGACTCCTGCTGTATGTACTGTGGTGTCTTAGGCATTACAATGACTGTTGTAATTTCTATGGCAAGATGCAGATGTTGAGAGTGCAATATTAATACTGCACATAAAACTGCCTTAGAAGGTTTATTGGTACTTAGCATAGATCCATTTCTTACTTGGTTGATGCTTTCAACACTAAGATTCTCATACGGGACTAGTATCAGAGTGGAATGTTACCAGTTAAACTTATTTGCCAATGAGCGATTGTTTTATCTAAGAATTATGTGTTTTATTGTACACTTAATGAGTTCAGCGAGGCCCAGGCCCAGGAGGACTGCCGTCTTTTATTCTATGGCTGAATGCCCCAGTTCAGTTTTGCCCCTGTGCTATCGGTTCTATGAGGTATGGATAGACTGGGTTAACTGGGCTACGAGGCATGTGGTCACTGGGAATATCATCTTGGTGAAGAGTTGTACAAATGTCACAAGCGAATCCGAGGGACGTCTGCAGATTGTTTGCAACAAGCTTCTACCCCAGGCCCTGATCTGTGCGCTTGGGAGAAGCCAGTGATCAAAACCCGAAAAGACCCTGTCCTCGTGGGGCTTAGGATGGAGTTAAGAGTGGAGAGGGACGTTATCTAAGCGAACGCTCCGGTGCGTTGATGGCGACAGTATTCGACGGAGCAGGGGAGGGCATGGGGACGCGGGAGGAGAGGCCAGAGGACTACGAAGTCGGCCAGTGCGCGGAGACTGGACCAGGGCGCTGGAGTTGGCGCGGGTGTGGGTGCACGTGCGGGGCGGGGCGGACCCCCCCAGGGGCGGGGCCAACCCGGGGTCGGGGCTCGGTGTGCTAGGAGAACCCGGGACAGAGGCCGGACTCAGAGGGCGGGGAGGACCCAGGAGGACCATGGAGGCGGGGTTCTAAGCGGGGGCGGGGTTTTAGTCGGGGCGCGCCCCTGGGGCGGGGCTCGGAGGGCGGGTTCGCGGACGCCATTGCGCTGCTACCGGCTGTCTGCGGTCTTGTCGGGCGCGCAGCATCGCGTCTCGTATCCTGGCACTCTCCTGTCCGGTTCTCCGGCCCGACCTGTGGCCCGTCCCCGGCCTGGTCTCCGCCCTGTCCACCCCCGTCCCTGCGGCGGCGCGCGCGGCCCGCTGGGCGGGGTTCCGGGGATGAGGCGGCGGCGGCGGTGCGCGGAGACTATGCTCCTCAGCTGAGGAGACGCAGCGCCCAGAGCGCGGCGCGACCCACGGGATGGCTCAGCCGGCCGGCCCGGAGGGCGGCGAGGGGCCTCCGGACCCCGGGGCGGCCGCGGGCCCACAGCACGCGCTGAGCCTGGAGGAAATCCTGCGGCTCTACAATCAGCCCATCAATGAGGAGCAGGCGTGGGCCGTGTGCTACCAGTGCTGCGGCTCCCTGCGCGCCGCGGACGCTGGCCGCCGCCAGCCCCGCCGCCGGGTGCGCTCGGCCGCGCAGATCCGCCTGTGGAGGGACGGCGCCGTCACCCTGGCGCCCGCCGCCGGCGACGCGGGAGAGCCGGCCGCCGCCGCGGGTGAGCTGTCCCCCGCGACCCCCTTCTCCCACAGAAGGACCCCGCCTCGGACCCTTCCCCCACCCCCCGCGACCCCTAGCCCCGTGCCCTTCCTCCCCGCGGCCCCCATCTCCCACGGCCCACGGAGGACCCCCCACTCCCCAGGAGGCCCCAGGAGGACCTCGCCCCCCAGTCCCCGGCCCTTCTGCCCCGGCGCCGCTCTCTCCACCCCAATCTCCTAGTGGAGGACCCTCGCCAAGGCCCCGGGCCCTTTCCGTACAGCGACCCCCACATCTCTCACGGCTCCACGGAGGACCCCCGCCCCGGGCCCTTCCGCCCCGCGGCCCCCCACAGCTCACGGGAGGCCAGGGAAGCGGGCAGGGCCTGCGGCCGAGCGCGGCCCGCGTAGGTCTGAGCGTGGGCAGGAGCTTGGGCGGGGAGCGGGCGGCTGCGCCGGGAGTGGGGCGGGGGTCCGAGTGTCAGTGCGCGGCCTGTCGGGGCACCGAGGCCCCGGAGAAGGGGAGTGGGTCGGTCCCCGGACGCGGGAGGCCGGCTCTGCGCGCTCGTGCTGCTCGCGGCCGAGCCCGGGTGGGATGTGTTCGGCGCTGCAGGCGTTCACCAAGACCTGGTGGGGAGGGGGTGATGCGCTGGCAGGAGGGCTTGCGCTTTCGCAAGGAGTTGTCAGCCGATTGTACTTTAAAAAGACTGGCAACGATATTCCCTTGGTTGGGAATGTAAAAAAATCTGAGCCCTGAGGAGAATGCTGCTATTTTGGGAGAAATGAAGAAGAGGCTGAATTAACATAAAAATAAACAATACGATTTCCCTGTACATTAATATTTGTTGTGATGAAAAACAAGCTTGTAAAGTAAAAAGTTGACAGGATGTCAGATAACTAGATAAAATGGATTTTACTTAGGTCATTATCTAATGTAAATTCTTCAAGATTATCACCTACCCATCAACATATAGCTACGGCTTACCCAAATATCTATTGATGATGAAGAGAATGTTGATAATAGGTTCCTCCAATCACTTTTTATCTAATTCAGCATTTTGAGAGACAGATCTATTAAAAACATTAAAAAAAGAAAATACACCCTTACTTAAAAAGTTGATGGAAGTGTTAAAATGCTTAAGGTGAAAGATGTACTTCAGAATTAGTAAAGTGACTTATTAAATTGATTAAAATAGAGAAGAGTCAAGAGTATGTTATCAATTCTTTCAACTCCAACAGAATATTTATTATTTATTTTCGGTGTCAGGTAAACAGACTTAGAGTTTTAATTTATTTAAAGCCAGTCTTTTTACGATTCTTTTGAAATTATTTCAAACAGTTTTTTAGTTCATTTGATGTGTCTATTGCTTTTAAACTTGGACAATATTAGTGGGAAATACTTGCAATTATAATTTATTTAAAGTGTATTAATATGATATGAAAAGATACTTTCATAAAATACAGCAAAGTCATACCTTGAGATCCAGTGTTTCAAGGGGAAAAATGGTTGTATACAACCTCCTTTTAGAAGTAGCATTTGTAGTGGTGATTTCCAGAAGGAACGAACTGGATTTACATTGTCCTTGAACTTAATCCCAGAGTTCAAGTTATGTTTGTGGACCTACTAGTAGTTTAGTTGTCAAAGACTAATGGATTCTGGTGGTAGTTTTTAAAAAAATCATAACCTTGTGTTGAAATGAATTACTTTTTGTATCATTCATATGAATGATAAAGTGTTGACTTCAATGTAATACATTCTCTCTTTCTGGAGAGAATGGCAGAGTTATTTACTGCAGCAGCAGTAATGGACTTCTAATCCATCCTCTTCCTAATTAGTTCTGCTTGTGACCTTTGCTGCCACTTGTGGAGAGAGCCCAATCAAAGTTGCCGATATGGTCTTGAGCATTTTAGGGCCGATTGATTAAAAATTTGGGAAATTCATACTAAAATAGTGTTTATATTAGATATATTTCTTTTTAGTATTAAGAGTAGTTGTGTGGCTATGGAAGGCACAATGTCTTCTGAACATTTACCCTGATTCTTAAAAATGCTGTATAACTTGGTATTCCGCACACTTGTATAAATTCTATTTTTAAGGAAAAATGGTAATCTTGAACCTCCATTTTAAGAAGCACTTTGTTTTTCATTGTAAGATGTTTAACATGATTGTATGGTGGCAGTCGACAGCATTTGTATTTCCATGTGTTATCCATTGACTTATTTTCTAAATGCAGGTTTAGGAAGTTAAGTGATGTGCTTGAATTCATACTGGTAACTCTTTGAATCAAATCCAGGTCTTTTAACCTCTAGCCTTTGTAGTATTGTGGAATGGAACAGATTTGGTTTGAATTGGAATCATGATTCCTCCCCTTTCTAGCTGAGTGACCTTGAATAAGTTCCTTAATCTCCCTGAGTGAAACCTTCTCATCAGTAAAGTGAGAATAGATCACTTTTTCCCTATGGGATAGAGGTTTAAGTGAGATGGTATGGGTAAAGTGCTTAACGCAAGGCTTGGTATGTAGCAGGTACTCAGTAAGTTTTAGGTCTCTCCCTCTCCTGATCTTGCGGTCCTTTCACAGCACCACGGTGCCTCTGTCTAGCTGTTCTGTATTTTTTACTCAGAATTGGGACACATGTCTAGGTCAGGGATTCTCAGCCTATGCACTGACATTTTTGACTGAATAACTATTTGTGTGGGGGCTGTCCTGTGCCTGTGTAGGATGCTTAGCAGCATCCCTGGTCTCTACCCACCAGATGCCAGTAATCACCTGCCCCCCTTCCCTGAGTAAACTCTTCAGACATGGACACCTGTCCCCTGTTGAGAACCATTGGTCTAGCCAATGGTGGGTGGTGTCATGGATTGTGTTTAGTGTGGGGAAATGGATCCCAGCTGTAATCTTCAAGCGTGTGAATCTTTCAGCTGGCCACTGTTCTCTGCTGTTGAGTTGAATAGTTGGTTCTTACCACTATCAGCAGTATCGCTCCATTTAGTCCCATAGGAAGAAATAGCACTTCACACTCATTCTTGACTTGTTTTGGAATTGGATGTATCAGTAATTGATTTTATTCTTGTTTTAATAGTATTGACACGTACAGAATATTCACATTCCGGTTGAATTAAAAAAATTAGAAATACATATAAGAGAAATAGAAAAATGTGGGAGGCATGGAAATGAAACCAATATTGGAAGAAAACAGTGAAGAATGGATAATTTTATTTAGCATTCAGATGTAACTTAAAGTCATTTACTAACATGACCATGAAAGCAGTGTGATATAGGACTGAAGGAGATTGGAGAAGAAGGAAAACTAGTTCTTTAGAGAATACCTTAAGAGGAAGAGATTAAATTATGAATCAGGATCTTAAAATGGGCAGTATATTTTATCAAGTATTTCTGTGATGACGGGAGGGTGATTTGTTGATTAGAATCAAGAGGGTTTATGATTTATCTTAGGTGGCTTACTTAAAATTTTTATTTTCCCCAATGTTTATGAACTTGTAGTCATAAAAAGACCTTATTGTTTGGTAAAAGTTTATTACATTCAGGTTGGTGAAGTTTTCATTCACACCATTAATTAATGAGTCAAAGGCACTCAGGCTCTTGATATACAATCTGCTGTTTTTAATCAGGGCATTTAACTGGTCTTTAGACACATTTTAGTATACACTTTCTTTTAGAAAGTAGCCATTGATGGAGTTTAGTTATATTCCAATCTCCACAAGATTATAACTCGTTTTTTTCTGGGATGCCACAAAGAACTGTTAATGGTAGTACTAGAGCTTAGAACCACTGCATGGTCTTAGCAGCCTTGTAGACCTTAAATACCCATCTGACAAAAATAACTTTGTTTCAGATTTTGTTTCAAAATTTTTGATGTACCTTTAGCTTTAGATGTATAAAGAACACTTTCAAAATTATGAGCACATCTTGATTTAAAATCATTGTAAGGTTAGTGATAGGTTTTCCTGGGAAGAACAATGAAGGACTGCTTGCATATTAATAAAGGCATCCCTTGGTATAGGGAACATTGGGGCTTTGTTTGGGATTTGAAAAGAGGATGTGATCCATGAGGCTTCTCGGCAGGGTTCATGCCAATTTGGTGGGGAAGTGGTCTTGGAATAATATCCTTTTTGAATTTAAAGAGAGACAGAATATTTGCAGAGAAGGTTGAAATAGTGAAAACATGTTTAAAAAGATTAATTTTTGTTCACTCTTGATATTTTTCTTGAGTGTTTACATTCCGATCATTAAATGAAAGGAATACTTGAGGTGTGTGTGTCCATGGTAGCGGTTGGGGGTGAATGACAGTATTAGGGGTTGGTGAAATACCTTGTCAGTTAACAGCAATAAGTAAGAATTATTCCATGTGAACAATATGTCCAGATATGTAGGCTTAATTCAATTTAAAAAACATGCACTGAGTCCCTACTACGTGCAAGCAGTGTCCAAGTTTAGTCATTATAGAGGAGAAAATAGAACATAAACAGTGATCACTTTACCGTGAAGCTAACGCAGGTCAACTTGGAACCTGCTCCCTTAAACAGTCCCCTTCTAGGCCCCTGGGGGGGGGGGGCTTTAACCGTGTGTCCAGATGACCATTTGCAAGATTAAGGTATTTTAGCCATAATCAGTTAAGATTGCTGTCACTTTTGACTCCAGTTTACTCTCCAGTGTACTTCCATTTGTGTTGTGTGAGAATGGCCACAGACATTTTTGGGAGAAATTTTGGAATAATGTATTTGTGGTTTTGTATCTGTATTTCTGCCTTGTGCAAAGGAAAACGGTGGAAAAATATCAGTCACAGATACATATAGGTACATAAGTAAGCTGGGACTCCTGGGAAATGATTTGTCTTACTAAGAGTTTTTTCTTTTTCTTTTTTTAAAAACTTTTAAATTTCTTTTTATTTTTGGAATCGGTGGGTTTTCCTTGCTGCGTGCGGGCTTTCTCTAGTTGAGGCGAGCGGGGGCTACTCTTCGTTGCGGTGCGCCGGCTTCTCATTGCGGTGGCTTCTCTTGTTGCGGAGCACAGGCTCTAGGCGCGCGGGCTTCAGTAGTTGTGGCACAAAGGCTTCAGTAGTTGTGGCTCGCAGGCTCTAGAGCGCAGGCTCAGTAGCTGTGGCTTACG
Organism: Kogia breviceps; assembly: GCF_026419965.1. NCBI lineage: Eukaryota > Metazoa > Chordata > Mammalia > Artiodactyla > Physeteridae > Kogia > Kogia breviceps. Next base: position 62,292,341 of record NC_081324.1, on the reverse strand, counting down.
GGCTTAGTTGCTCCACGGCATGTGGGATCTTCCCGGACCAGGGCTGGAACCCGTGTCCCCTGCATTGGCAGGCGGATTCTTAACCACTGCACCACCAGGGAAGCCCTTACTAAGAGTTTTGATGCAACTTTAGAAAGAAAAAAAGTCACTGATCTACCAAGGACTATATGTTGATAAGAGATGATGAGTCACATTCTGCCTGTTTTATTTGTAAGGTGGGAATCGCTTTCCTGCTTCGTAGGTTCTGTAAAATGGCAACAGGTCCCATCCCACTTTCATAATATTGGAGTCATATTTCCCATTTGCTTCCTGTTGGCTAAGTAGTAAAAAAAGAAACTACCGTCTCCCAGATTCTTGTTTAAAACTATGAGGAAAATATTGCGTGTTGCTAAATTTAATGTTTTTTAAATAAATTTTTAATTTTGAGATAATTTTAGATTGAAGAAAAGTTGCAGACATAGTGCAGAGGGTTCCTGTGTGCCTTTCACCTGTTTCCCTTAATGTTAACATCTTATATTACTAGGTACGTTGGTCAAAACTAACTAACGGCATATTACTATTAACTAAACTTCAGACTTCACTTGGAGTTCCCTAGTTTTTCTATTAGTGTCCTTTTTCTGTTCCAGAATCCCACCCAGGACACCTAGTTGCATTTAGTCATCATGGCTCATTAGTCTCTTCTCTCTGTGGCAGTTTCTCAGACTTTCCTTGTTTCCCATGACCTTGAGAGTCTTGAGGAGTACTGGTTGGGGGTTTTGCAGAAAGTCCTTGTATTTAGGTTTGCCTGCTATTTTCTTGACGAGGCTGGGGTTGTGCGTTTGAGCGAAGAGTACCAGAAAGGGGAAGGGCTCCCCTCGTCACATTGGATTGAGGCACATGATATCCACGCAGCACCACTGGGGATGTGAGCCTTGTTTGTCAGGTTTCTCCAATAAAGAGTTTTACTGTTTTTCCCTTTTCTGTACTTTATTCTTTGGAAGGGAGTTACTGAGTCCAGTCTGCATTCACGGGGGCCTCCTCCTGGAGTGGTGAATATCTACTTAGTATTTTTTGGAATTCTTCTGCAAGGAAGATTTGATTCTTCTCCCCATTTACTTATTTATTCAATCATTTATTAAGTCTGGATCCATGTATGTGTTACGCTTTGTTATCTGTTACTTTTGTTGCTCAAATTGTTCCAGTTGTGGCCATTGGAAGCTCCTTCAGGTTGGCTCCCATATCCCTTTGATGTGCCCCATCCTTTTGTGTTTTGGAGCACATCCTTACTTTCTGGCACTACAAGATGCTTCAAGGCTTATGTGTATTGTCTGCCCCAGCCCTAGAATCAGATATATCTCCAAGGAGCTCAGGGCTGGGTGTCCTTGTTGTTACCGAGGTGGTTTTTTTTGTTTGTTTTATTTCTGAGATATACATTAATAACTAGAATTATGACTTACAACATTACACCAGAACATATAAGATTTTTAGAAATTTCATGTAATGTCTGAAACATTTGTATTAACATATTTCTATACAAATAACTCAAAGAAAGTTTAGTATTAGTTTTTTTTTTTGTCTTTTTATATTGCAGGTTCTTATTAGTCATCAATTTTATACACATCAGTGTATACATGTCAATCCCAATTGCCCAATTCAGCACACCACCATCCCCACCCCACTGCGGCTTTCCCCCCTTGGTGTCCATATGTTTGTTCTGTATATCTGTCTCTCAACTTCTGCCCTGCAAACCGGTTCATCTGTACCATTTTTCTAGGTTCCACATACATGCGTTAATATACGATATTTGATTTTCTCTTTCTGACTTAACTTCACTCTGTATGACAGTGTCTAGATCCATCCACGTTTCAACAAATGACTCAATTTCATTCCTTTTTATGGCTGAGTAATATTCCACTATATATATGTACCACAACTTCTTTATCCATTCGTCGGTCGATGGGCATTTAGGTAGCTTCCATGACCTGGCTATTGTAAATAGTGCTGCAATGAACATTGGGGTGCATGTGTCTTTTTGAATTATGGTTTTCTCAGGGTATATGCCCAGTAGTGGGATTGCTGGATCATATGGTAATTCTATTTTTAGTTTTTTAAGGAACCTCCATACTGTTCTCCATAGTGGCTGTATCAATTTACATTCCCACCAACAGTGCAAGAGGGTTCCCTTTTCTCCACACCCTCTCCAGCATTTGTTGTTTGTAGATTTTCTGATGATGCCCATTCTAACTGGTGTGAGATGATACCTCATTGTAGTTTTGATTTGCATTTCTCTAATAATTAGTGATGTTGAGCAGCTTTTCATGTGCTTCTTGGCCATCTGTATGTCTTCTTTGGAGAAATGTCTATTTAGGTCTTCTTCCCATTTGCTGATTGGGTTGTTTGTTTTTTTAATATTGAGCTGCATGAGCTGTTTATATATTTTGGAGATTAATCCTTTGTCGGTTGATTCGTTTGCAAATATTTTCTCCCATTCTAAGGGTTGTCTTTTCGTCTTGTTTATGGTTTCCTTTGCTGTGCAAAAGCTTTTAAGTTTCATTAGGTCCCATTTGTTTATTTTTGTTTTTGTTTCCATTACCCTAGGAGGTGGATCAAAAAAGATCTTGCTGTGATTTATGTCAAAGAATGTTCTTCCTATGTTTTCCTCTAAGAGTTTTATAGTGTCTGGCCTTACATTTAGGTCTCGAATCCATTTTGAGTTTATTTTTGCGTATGGTGTTAGGGAGTGTTCTAATTTCAGTCTTTTACATGTAGCAGTCCAGTTTTCCCAGCACCACTTATTGAAGAGACTGCCTTTTCTCCATTGTATATCCTTGCCTCCTTTGTCATAGATTACTTGACCGTGGGTGCGTGGGTTTATCTCTGGGCTTTCTGTCTTGTTCCATTGATCTATGTTTCTCTTTTTGTGCCAGTACCATATTCTCTTGATTACTGTAGCTTTGTAGTATAGTCTGAAGTCAGGGAGTCTGATTCCTCCAGCTCCGTTTTTTTCCCTCAAGACTGCTTTGGCTATTCGGGGTCTTTTGTGTCTCCATACAAATTTTGAGATGATTTGTTATAGTTCGGTAAAAAATGCCATTGGTAATTTGATAGGAATTGCATTGAATCTGTAGATTGCTTTGGGTAGTATAGCCATTTTCACAATACCGATTCTTCCAATCCAAGAACATGGTATATCTCTCCATCTGTTTGTATCATCTTTATTTTTCTCATCAGTGTCTTACAGTTTTCTGCATACAGGTCTTTTGTTTCCCTAGGTAGGTGTATTCCTGGGTATTTTATTCTTTTTGTTGCAATGGTAAATGGGAGTGTTTCCATAATTTCTCTTTCAGATTTTTTATCATTAGTGTATAGGAATACAAGAGATTTCTGTGCATTAATTTTGTATTCTGCAGCTTTACCAAATTCATTGATTAGCTTTAGTAGTTTTCTGGTGGCATTTTTAGGATTCTCTTTGTATAGTATCATGTCATCGGCAAACAGTGACAGTTTTACTTCTTTTCCAATTTGTATTCCTTTTCTTTTCTTTTCTTCTCTGATTGCCGTGGCTAGGACTTCCAAAACTATGTTGAATAATAGTGGTGAGAGTGGACATCCTTGTCTTGTTCCTGATCTTAGAGGAAATGCTTTCAGTTTTTCACCATTGCGAATGATGTTTGCTGTGGGTTTGTCGTATATGGCCTTTATTATGTTGTGGTAGGTTCCCTCTATGCTCACTTTTTGGAGAGTTTTGAACAAAAATGGGTGTTGAATTTTGTCAAAAGCTTTTTCTGCATCTATTGAGATTATCATATGGTTTTTATTCTTCAATTTGTTAGTATGATGTATCACATTGATTGATTTGCGTATATTGAAGAATCCTTGCATCCCTGGGATAAATTCCGCTTAATAATGGTGTATGTACATTTTAATGTGTTGTTGGATTCTATTTGCTAGTATTTTGTTGAAGATTTTTATATCTATATTCATCAGTGATATTGGTCTGTAATTTTCTTTTTTTGTAGTATCTTTGTCTGGCTTTAGTATCAGGGTGATGGTGGCCTCATAGAATGAGTTTGGGAGTGTTCCTTCCTCTGCAGTTTTTTGGAAGAGTTTGAGAAGGATGGGTGTTAGCTCTTCTCTAAATGTTTGATAGAATTCACCTGTGAAGCCATCTGGTCCTGGACTTCTGTTTGTTGCAAGATTTTTAATCATAGTTTCAATTTCATTATTTGTGATTGGTCTGTTCATATTTTCTGTTTCTTCCTGGTTCGGTCTTGGAAGGTTATACCTTTCTAAGAAGTTGTCCATTTCTTCCAGGTTGTCCATTTTATTGGCATAGAGTTGCTTGTAGTCTCTTAGGATGCTTTGTATTTCTGTGGTGTCTGTTGTAACTTCTCCTTTGTCATTTCTAATTTTATTGATTTGAGTCCTCTCCCTCTTTTTCTTGATGAGTCTGGCTAATGGTTTATCAATTTTGTTCATCTTCTCAAAGAACCAGCTTTTAGTTTCATTGATCTTTGCTATTGTTTTCTTTGTTTATATTTCATTTATTTTTGCTCTGATCTCTATGATTTCTTTCCTTCTGCTAACTTTGGGTTTTGTTCGTTCTTCTTCCTCTGGTTACTATAGGTGTAAAGTTAGATTGTTTACTTGAGATTTCTCTTGTTTCTTGAGGTAAGCTTGTATAGCTATAAACTTCCCTCTTAGAACTGCTTTTGCTGCATCCCATAGGTTTTGGATTGTCGTGTTTTCATTGTCAGTTGTCTCTAGGTATTTTCTGATTTCCTCTTTGATTTCTTCAGTGATCTCTTGGTTATTTAGTAATGTATTATTTAGCCTCCATGCGTTTGTGTTTGTTACTTTTTTCCCCTGTAATTCATTTCTAATCTCTTAGCGTTGTGGTCAGTAAAGATGCTTGATATGATTTCAGTTTTCTTAAATTTACTGAGGCTTGATTTGTGACCCAAGATGTGGTCTATCCTGGAGAATGTTCTGTGAGCACTTGAGAAGAAAGTGTAATCTGCTGTTTTTGGATGGAATGTCCTATAGATATCAATTAAATCTATCTGGTCTGTTGTGTCATTTAAAGCTTCTGTTAACTTATTTATTTTCGTTTTGGATGATCTGTCCATTGGTGTAAGTGAGGTGTTATAGCTGTTAGCAGTTGCCTTATGTATTGAGTGCTCCTATGTTGGGTGCATATATATTTATAATTGTTATATCTTCTTCTTGGATTGATCCCTTGATCATTATGTAGTGTCCTTCCTTGTCTCTTGTAACATTGTTTATTTTAAAGTCTGTTTTATCTGATACGAGTATAGCTACTCCAGCTTCCTTTTGATTTCCATTTGCATGGAATATCTTTTTCCATCCCCTCACTTTCAGTCTGTATGTGTCCCTAGGTCTGAAGTGGGTCTCTTGTAGACAACATATATATGGATCTTGTTTCTTTATCCATTCAGCAAGCCTGTGTCTTTTGGTTGGAGCATTTAATCCATTCACGTTTAAGGTAATTATCGATATGTATGTTCCTGTGACCATTTTTTTAATTGTTTTGGGTTTGTTTTTGTAGGTCCCTTTCTTCTTCTCTTAGTTTCCCACTTAGAGAAGTTCCTTTAGCATTTGTTGTAGAGCTGGTTTGGTGGTGCTGAGTTCTCTTAGCTTTTGCTTGTCTGTAAAGCTTTTGATTTCTCCATCGAATCTGAATGAGATCCTTGCCGGGTAGAGTAATTTTGGTTGTAGTTTCTTGCCTTTCATCACTTTAAGTATATCATGTGACTCCCTTCTGACTTGTAGAGTTTCTGCTGAGAAATCAGCTCTTAACCTTATGGGAGTTCCCTTGTATGTTATTTGTCGTTTTTCCCTTGCTGCTTTCAATAATTTTTCTTTGTCTTTAATTTTGCCAATTTGATTACTATGTATCTCGGCGTGTTCTCCTTGAGTTTATCCTGTATGGGACTTGCTGTGCTTCCTGGACTTGGGTGGCTATTTCCTTTCCCATGTTAGGAAAGTTTTCAACTATAATCTCTTCAAATATTTTCTCTGGTCCTTTCTCTCTCTCTTCTCCTTCTGGGACACCTAAAATGCGAATATTGTTGCATTTAATTTTGTCCCAGAAGTCTCTTAGGCTGTCTTCATATCTTTTCATTCTTTTTTCTATATTCTGTTCTGTAGCAATGAATTCCACCGTTCTGTCTTCCAGGTCACTTATCCGTTCTTCTGCCTCAGTTATTCTGCTATTGATTCCTTTTAGTGTAATTTTCATTTCAGTTATTGTATTGTTCATCTCTGTTTGTTCTTTAATTCTTCTAGGTCTTTGTTAAACATTTCTTGCATCTTCTCAATCTTTGCCTCCATTGTTTTTCCGAGCTCTTGGATCATCTTCACTATCATTATTCTGAATTCTTTTTCTGGAGGGTTGCCTATCTCCACTTCATTTCATTGTTTTTCTGGGGTTTTATCTTGTTCCTTCATCTGGTACATAGCCCTCTGCCTTTTCATCTTGTCTATCTTTCTGTGAATGTGGTTTTTGTTCCACAGGCTGCAGGATTGTAGTTCTTCTTGCTTCTACCCTGGTTTTGTTTTTAATACGGAAGAAGAATTGAAATGGTAAAAGTTTTGGTTATTTTTGTTGTTCATACTTTGTTAGATTTAGGAAGTATCTCTGTCTGGTATCTTGCTTTTACTGGCTTGCCCACCACTGTCTGCCTGTATATTCTATTCATTCCTTTGTTCAGCAGTTGTCTATTAAATACCATAGAGCCAAGTTGAGTACGGAAGCTTGGAGAGAGCAGTCTGCCCAACCTGTTTATCAGAAGGGAGATATACCTGGGAACTGAAGCCAGAGGAGCCTGTATTGGGGTATAAACTTGAATGGATTGGAGCTGAGGGGAGGTCAGTGAAATGTGACCTGGTGTCAAGTGTGGATTGACCGAGATACAGAGATGCTCAGGAATAGGGCACTTCCCTGGTGGTGCAGTGGTTGAGAATCTGCCTGCCAATGCAGGATACATGGGTTTGAGCTCTGGTCCAGGAAGATCCCACATGCTGTGGAGCAACTAAGCCTGTGTGCCACAACTACTGAGCCTGCACTCTAGAACCCACGAGCCACAACTACTGAAGCCTGTGTGCCTAGAGCCTGTGCTCCGCAACAAGAGAAGCCACTGCACTGAGAAGCACGCTCACTGCAGTGCAGAGTAGCTCCCTCTGTCTGCAACTAGAGAAAGCCTGCACGCAGCAATGAAGACCCAATGCAGCCAAAAAAAAAAAAAAAAATTAATTAAATTTAAAAAAAAAATAAAAAAGAACTGGTTTGTGACAGATCTTGGCATCGCTGCCCTCCCTCTTGAAAGTATTTCTGGCACCTCTGGGCTAGAGGTGTCCCTAGAATAGCAGCAGAACCATGCAGAATGTTGACAATCAACCAGATTTGAAATTGTTCCCCATTTTGTAAATGTGCATTTTCTTTTTTAACTTTTTTTTAATGGGTAACACACTTTAAAAAAATATTTATTTATTTGGCTGCGCTGGGTCTTAGTTGCAGCACGTGGGATCTTTAGTTACAGTGTGTGGGATCTAGTTCCCTGCCCAGGGATCGAACCCAAGCCCCCTGCATTGGGAGTGCAGAGCCTTAACCTCTGGACCATAGGGAAGTTCCTGTGCATTTTCATTATGTTTCTGAAGTGTAACATGTAGATAAAATGCTTGTAAAATGTCTTAAACCAAACAAACAAAAGAGATGAAAACTAAGTATCTATCATTGAGGCAATGGTTTTTGGTCTTGTCTAAGTATTTGACTGTTACATGGGATTGTGATTATTTTAGGGGACCAGAAAAATACTGATGTATATAAATAGTAATACGTATTTATTAGGAAAGGTAGTGGTATTTTCCCTAATTCTAATTTCTGTGTAGTTACTTTCGAGTGGGAGTATAACAAGGTCAGGACAAGACAAGATTTTTTTTTCTTGCACGGGCATTGAATTTATTATTCGGCTTATCTGGTCCAGACTGCTGTTCTCTGGGCAGTATCTAACTGGCATTCTATTGATTTTAAATAGATACCTTGTTTTATTTTGCTGTTTGCATTATCCTCATCATACAAAGAAAATACATTAAGAAAATGTTATACCAGATTTCTATGCAGTTTGAGCAGTTTTCATCTAGTTGCATATGAGATTTCAACAGCTGTTTTTGGTTTTAGTGATGACAGGCTGGTAATCAGAATTTTGTAAAGACTCTGGCATATGTTGTATCTATTTGAAGATAATTAAATCATTGACCGCTTCTGTCTAAAAATCTAATTTCTTTTGACATTTCCTCCTCAAAACTTATTTTCTTGGGCTTTTTAAACTTTTTTGGAAGTTCACTATACGTACAGAAAAGTGCACAAATCATTAATGACACAATCACATAAATACCAACCTGATTAAGAACAAAGGAACATTACAAGTAGCCTTCCACATGTAATCAGTGTCTTAGTTTATCACCATACATTGGGCTTGCTTGCTTGCTTATGAACTTTATATGTGTGGAATCTTACATTATGTGTTTTTTGTGTCTGGCTGCTTTTGTTCAACATGTTTGTGAGATAAATTGCTTGTTGTTGCGTGTTGCTTTAGTTTGTTTTTATTGCTATACAGTATTCAACTGCATGAAAAAACCAAAGTTGATTTACCCATTCTGCTGTTGATGGATGTATGAATTGTTTGAAGTTTTTAGCTATTTCAAATAACATTGCTATGAACACTTCTGAATATATGTATGTACTTCTGTTTTAGGTATATATCTAGTAGACTTGCTGGATTGTTGCATGTGCGTCTCTTGAGTTTTAGTAGATATTGCCAAGCAGTTTTACAAAGTGCTAGTTTCACTTTACCTTTCTTACTAACAGTGTATCTGCTGCTCCACATCCACTCTAATACTTGGAAATGTTATTAAAAAATAAGTTTAGCTGTTTGACTAGTGCATATCTCATAATGGTTTTAAGTTGTGTTTATCAGATGGCTAATCAGGTTGAGTGCCTTTTCATATGTTTATTGGCCACGAGGGTATCTCTTTTGTGAAGTTCCTGTTCAGGTCTTTTGACTATTTCTCTATTAGGTTTTTTTCTTATAAGATATATAACATAAAAGTTACCATTTTAACCATTTAATTTAATGGCATTAATTACATTCACAGTGTTGTACAACCATCACCACTATCTACTTCCAAAATTTTTCATCACCCCAAACTGAAACTGTAACCGTTAAGCAGTAACTGCTGGTTCTCCCCTTCCCCAGCCCCTGATAACTGCAACCCTACTTCTGTTGTGTTTTGTCTCTCCTTATTTTTACATGTTCTGATTTTTGTGTACTCTGGATACAAACCATTGGCCACCTGTGTGTATTGCAGTTATCTTCTCCAACTCTGTGGCTTTCCTTTTCACATTGTTAATGGTGTTATTTTTTTTTAAATAAATTTATTTATTCATTTATTTTTGGCTGCGTTGGGTCTTCGTTGCTGCGCACGGGCTTTCTCTAGTTGCTGCGAGCGGGGACGACTATTCATTGTGGTGCACGGGCTCTAGGCGCATGGGCTTCATTAGTTGTGGCATGCAGGCTCAGTAATTGTGGCTTGCAGGCTCTAGAGCACAGGCTCAGTAGTTGTGGCGCGTGGGCTTAACTGCTCCGTGGCATGTGGGATCTTCCCGGACCAGGGCTCGAACCCATGTCCCCTGCATTGGCAGACGGATTCTCAGCCACTGTGCCACCAGGGAAGCCCTAATGGTGTGTTTTGATGAATATAAGTTTTTCACTCTGCTATATTTCTCATGTCACTCTCCTAGAAGTTTTGATATATCATCACATTTTTATTATCACTAAATTCGAGTATCTTTCTGATTTCCATTGTAATTTCTTCTTCGATCCATGGGTTATTCTGTCAATTTTTATTTATATTGAGACTATAATTTTTAGATGAATACAAATTTAGAGTTGTGATAACGTCTTGGTGGATTGACCTTTGTGTCAATGTGGCTATAGTTACGTGTGTAAAGTTACATCAGCTTTCTTTGACTAATGTTTGCATGGTATATTCCTTTTCATAATTTCACTATCAGTTTTTTTATATTCTTACATTTAAGGTGTGTCTTTTACAAGGAGGATATCGTTTGGATTTGTTTTTTTATCTAATATAATAGCAATATGTACTTTTAAATTGGATTATTTATTTACATTTAATATAATTACTGATTTTTAAAATCAGTAATTTAAAAGCACATTATCTTACTCTTTCCATTTGTCCCACCAGTTCTGTATTAACTTTCTGTCCCTTCTTTTTTTTTTTTTTTTTTTTTTTTTTTTTTTTTTTTTTTGGTGGTATGCGGGCCTCTCACTGTTGTGGCCTCTCCCTTTGCGGAGCACAGGCTCCGGACGCGCAGGCTCAGCGGCCATGGCTCACGGGCCCAGCTGCTCCGCGGCATGTGGGATCTTCCCGGACCGGGGCACGAACCCGTGTCCCCTGCATCTGCAGGCGGATTCTCAACCACTGCGCCACCAGGGAAGCCCCTGTCCCTTCTTTTTGATTAAGTATTTTTTAATTGTTGAAATTTCTTCCTTCATTAGCTTGCTCATTGTATATTGCTTTGCTGTTCTTTTTTGTAGTTGCTTTACAACATGGATTATTGACTTTTAAAAAAATTTATTTATTTATTTTTGCCTGCGTCAGGTCTTAGTTGCGGCCCGCAGACTCTTTAGTTGTGGCGCGTGGGCTTAGTTGCCCTGCGGCATGTGGGATCTTAGATCCCTGACCAGGGATCAAAGTGCGCCCTCTGCATTGGAAGGCGTATTCTCAACCACTGGACCACCAGGGCAGTCCCAGATTATTGACTTTTTATTAAAGTTTCATATAAATTACTAGTTATATTACTCTCTGGACAATACAGAGATCTGAGAAACTGTCACACCATTTATCTCCTTTTGCTTTTTTATTATTGTTGACATGTATTTTAGTTTATCATAGATTTTAAATATAAGATAATATTTTTGTACAGTTTAATATTCATGTGGGTTTTTCCACATATTTGCTCTTTCCATGCTCTTTGTTTGTTCCTACATTACTATACTTTCTTCTGGGATTATTTTCCTCCTGCCTGAAGACCTCCCTTTAGTATTTACTTTAGTACAGGTCTGCCGCTGTTGAATTCACTGTTTTTGTTAGTCTGGAAATGTCTCTATTTTGTCTTCATTTTTAAAGCGAATTTTAATTAAAATGTAACTAACAGAAAAGTGCATAAATCATAAATGATGACTTTTCACAATGTGAGTACACTCACATTAGCAGGACACAGATCAAGGAACAGAACATTACCACCATCCCAGAAGGTCTGCCTGTGCACCCTTTTAGTCACCAACCACCCCGAGTCACCACCATCATGACTTCTAATGCCATATGTTTAGCCTGTATTTGAGCTTAAATATATAGAATCAACTAGTATTAGCTTATTTCTGACTTCTTTCTCTGAACTTTGTGACATTGATCCACATTGTTGCATATAGTTGTAGTTTGTTCGTTCACATTTTAGTGTCATATTCCATTGTATTACTAGACCATAATTTATGCATTCTACTCTGGATGGACATTGGAGTTTTGGGATCTTGCATTTGGACATCCAGTTATTGGATATTATGAATAATGCTTCTGTGAACACTATTAAACATGTCTTTTGGTGAACAAATGTAGCATTTGTTCCAGGTATATACTCAACCTCAAACCGCCCTCCATCATACCAATGAGCTACTTGGATATTCACCACCCATATAGACAAACATCCCCCTAGATTTGCCAGCCATTTTATCAAAAATTTAATACTAAATCTGACACAAACCACACAACCCAACCATACAAACACCACCAATATATAACAAGTTATTGTAGCTTAAATACTTCTTAAAGCAAGGCACTGAAAATGTCTAGATGGGCTCATTAGCCCCATGAACGTACAGGTTTGGTCCCAGCCTTCTTGTTAGTTTTTAATAGAATTACACATGCAAATATCCACACTCCGTTGAGAATGCCTTCTAAATCACTAAGATTAAAAGGAGCAGGTATCAAGCATGCTGTACCAGCAGCTCACAACTCCTTGCTCAACCACACCCCTTCGGGAGACAGCAGTGATAAGGATTAAGCCATAAATGAAAGTTCAACTAAGTCATATTAATAAGGGTTGGTAAATTTCATGCCAGCCACTGTGGTCATACGATTGACCCGAATTAATAGAATTAGGTGTAAAGCGTGTTAAAGAATTATACAAAATAAAATTAAACCTTGATTAAGCTGTAAAAAGCCATAATTAAAGTAAAAATAAACTATGAAAGTGACTTTAACATATCCTGATTACATGATAGCTAAGACCCAAACTGGGATTAGATACCCTACTGTGCTTAGCCCTAAACCCAGATAATCCTAAGAACTAGACTATTTGCCAGAGTACTACTAGCAACAGCTTAAAACTCAAAGGATTTGGCGGTGCTTCACACCCCTCTAGAGGAGCCTGTTCTATGATCGATAAACCCCGATAAGCCTCACCAACTCTTGCTAATCCAGTCTATATATCTCCATCTTCAGCAAACCCTAAAAAGGAGCAAAAGTAAGCACAACTATAACACAAAAACGTTAGGTCAAGGTGTAACCTGTGGGGTGGGAAGAAATGGGCTATGTTTTATACACCAAGAATACCCTTTATCTATATGAAAGTTTTTATGAAACCTAAAAACTAAAGGAGGATTTAGTAGTAAATTAATAGAGCACTTAATTGAATAAGAGCACTTAATTGAATAAGGCCATGAAGTACACACACACTGCCCGTCACCGTCCTCAAGTGCTATGACAAAGCCACAGTTATTAACATATGCTAATCAATTATATGAGAGGAGATAAGTCGTAACAAGGTAAGCATTACTGGAAATTGTGCTTGCATAAACCACGGCATAGCTTAAATAAAGCACCTAATTTACACCTAGAAGATTATATAACCTTTGTATGCCTTAAACTAAGCCTAGCCCACACTCTTCCCACCATACTAACACTAGTCAAATAAAACATTCACCGGACATCTAAAGTATAGGAGATAGAAATTTAGACGTTGATAGTGCTACAGAGAAAGTACCGTAAGGGAATGATGAAAGAAACATTAAAAGTAATAAAAAGCAAAGCTTATCCCTTGTACCTTTTGCATAATGACTTAACTAGCAACAACTTAACAAAGAGAACTTAAGCTAAACTACCCGAAACCAGATGAGCTACTTATGAACAGCTACTAGTACAAACTCATCTGTGTGGCAAAATAGAAGATTTATAAGTAGAGGTGATGAGCCTAACGAGCCTGGTGATAGCTGGTTGTCCAGGAAAAGAATTTCAGTTCAATGGTAAATAATACTAAGTTTCAACGTATATTTAAACATTTGTCTAAAAAGGTACAGCTTTTTAGAAATGGGTACAACCTTAACTAGAGAGTAAAAACAAACAACAACATAGTTGGCTTAAAAGCAGCTACCAATTAAGAAAGCATTAAAGCTCAACAACTAACACATCTCAATTCCAGTATTAAGTAAATCAACTCCTAGTCTTACTGCTGGACCAATCTATAAAATTATAGAAGCAACACTGTTAATATGAGTAACAAGAAATATTTCTCCTTGCAACTAATAATATACTGATAATTAACAGTAAATAAATACAGTGCAACACTAAACTCTTTATTAAATACACTGTTAATCCAACTCAGGTGTGCACCCAAGGAAAGGTTAAAAAAAGTAAAAAGAACTCAGCGATTATAAACCCCGCCTGTTTACCAAAAACATCACCTCTAGCATCACCAGTATTAGAGGCACCGCCTGCCAGTAACAGCTGTAAACAGCTGCAGTATCCTGACCATGCAAAGGTAGTGTAATCATCTGATCTCTAAATAAAGACTCGTATGAATGGCTACACGAGGGTTTTACTGTCTTACTTAAAAAAAAAAAAAATTTATTTATTTATTTATTTTTGTCTGCGTTGGGTCTTCGTTGCTACGTGCGGGCTTTTTCTAGTTGCGGTGAGCGGGGGCTACTCCTTGTTGCGGTGCGTGGGCTTCTCATTGAGGTGGATTCTCTTGTTGCGCTTGTTGTGGAGCAACGGCTCTAGGCGCGTGGGCTTCAGTAGTTGTCGCCTGCAGGCTCAGTAGTTGTGGCGCATGGGTTTAGCTGCTCCGTGGCATGTGGGATCTTCCCCAACCAGGGCTCGAACCCATGTCCCCTGCCTTGGCAGGCAGCTTCTTAACCACTGTGCCACCAGGGAAGCCCTGTTTCTTACTTTTAATCAGTGAAATTGACCTCCCCGTGAAGAGGCGGGGATTACAAAATAAGACAAGAAGACCCTAGGGAGCTTCAGTTAACCCCCAAAACCATAATCTTAAACTACTAAGGAATAACAAAATTTCACATGGGTTGACAGTTTTGGTTGGGGTGACCTTGGAGCACAAAAAAACCTCCGAGTGGTTAAAGCCTAGACACAGTAGCCAAAGCATAATATCACTTATTGATTCAAAAAATAGATTAACGGAACAAGTTACCCTAGGGATAACAGCGCAATCCTCCTATTCTAGAGTCTATATCGACAATAGGGTTTACGACCTTGGTGTTGGATCAGGACATCCCAATGGTGTCACCACTATTAAGAGTTCGTTTGTTCAGCAATTAAAGTCCTACCTGATGAGTTCAGACCTGAGTAATCCAGGTCGATTTCTGTCTATTACGCATTTCTCCCAGTATGAAAGGACAAGAGAAATAAGGCCCACTTTAAACAAGTGTCTTCAAAACAATTAATGATCTAATCTCAACTTAATAAGCAAACACAAAACAATCACCCGAGACCAGTGTTTAGTTAGGGTGGCAGAGCCCGGCAATTGTGTAAAACTTAAATCTTTATGCCCAGAGGTTCAAATTCTCTCTCTAACAAAATGTTTACAATCAACATCCTAATGCTCATTATTCCTATTCTTCTAGCCGTAGCATTCTTAACATTAGTAGAACGAAAAATCCTAGTCTACATACAATTCCGAAAAGGACCAAACATTGTAGGACCGCACGGCCTACTCCAACCTATTGCTGACGCAATCAAACTACTCACTAAAGAACCCCTACAATCAGCCACATCCTCCACCTCCATATTTATCATTGCACCCATCTTAGCCTTAACTCTAGCCCTAACAATATGAATCCCCCTACACATGCCATACCCCCTCATCAACAAATCTAGGGGTGTTATTCATGCTAGCAATATCAAATCTAGCCGTATTCTCTATCCTATGATCTGGATGGGCCTCCAACTCAAAGTATGCACTAATTGGGACCTTACGAGCAGTAGCACAAACAGTCTCATACGAAGTAACACTGGCAATTGTCCTCTTATCAGAGCTCTTAATAAACGGGTCCTTCACCCTATCAATCCTAACCACAACACAGGAACAACTATGGCTAATCTTCTCATCATGACCACTAGCCATAGTATGACTTATTTCCACCCTAGCAGAAACCAACGGAGCCCCTTTTGATTTAACAGAAGGAGAATCTGAACTTGTGTCCAGCTTCAATGTAGAATATGCAACAGGCACCTTCGCCATATTCTTCCTAGCAGAATACGCCAACGTCAGTATAATAAACATGTTCACAACAATCCTATTTCTAGGAGCATTCCACAACCCATATACACCAGAACTATACACAATTAACTTCACCATTAAAACATTATTGCTAACCGTATCTTTCCTATGAATTCGAGCATCCTATCCTCGATTCCAATATGACCAGTTAATATACCTACTCTGAAAAAGCTTCCTGCCTCTAACACTAGCCCTATGCATATGATACATATCACTACCGATCATAACGGCAAGCATCCCCCTCACAAACATAAATATGTCTGACAAAAGAATTATTTTGATGGAGTAAATAATAGAAGTTCAAGCCCTCTTGTTTCTAGAATTATAGGAATTGAACCTACCCTTAAGAATTCAAAATTCTCCGTGCTACCATATTACACTACATTCTACAGTAAGGTCAGCTAAACAAGCTATCGGGCCCATACCCTGAAAATGTTGGTTTATATCCTTCCCGTACTAATAAACCCCATCCTCTCTGTCATTATCCTAGTAACTGTCATTTTAGGAACTATAATCATAATAACCAGCTCCCACTGACTACTAGCCTGAATTGGATTTGAAATAAACATAATAGCCATCATCCCTATTATAATACAAAAAACTTTAACCCACGAGCCATAGAAGCCTCCACTAAATATTTTCTAAAACAAGCCACCACATCCACACTACTTATAATAGCAGTCGTCATTAACCTCTCACACTCTGGCCAGTGGACTATCACAAAATTATTCAATCCAGCAGCATCAACAGTAATAACAGTAGCCCTATCCATAAAACTAGGACTGTCCCCTTTTCACTTTGGAGTGCCCGAAGTAACACAAGGCATCCCATTAACAGCAGGTCTAATTCTATTGACATGACAAAAACTTGCACCCCTATCAATCCTCTATCAAATCTCATCATCAATTAATCTAAACCTAATCTTGTCTCTGTCTATACTTCCTATTCTAGTTGGAGGTTGAGGAGGATTAAATCAAACACAACTCCGAAAAATCATAGCTTACTCATCAATTGCCCACATAGGATGAATGACAGCCATCTTACTATATAACCCAACTATAATCATGTTAAACCTAGTAATTTATATCGTAATAACCCTCACTATATTCATACTATTTATTCACAGCTCAGCCACCACCACACTATCACTATTACACACATGAAACAAAACACCTGTCATCACAACCCTCATCATGACCACCCTGCTGTCAATAGGAGGACTCCCACCACTATCTATGCCTAAATGAATGATTATTCAAGAAATAACAAAAACCAATAGTATTATCTTACCCACACTTATAGCCACCACAGCACTACTTAACCTGTACTTCTACATACAACTTACATACTCCACAGCATTAACCATATTTGACTCTACAAAACAAACAATCCTTTTACCAACCATAATCGTAATATCTACAATACTTCAAAACTCTCAGCAATCTGGGCCATGCTCTTACTTTTCCAATCTTTTGGAAAATACCTCTCACACCAATACTGTCAATCTTAGAGTAGGAATTTAGGTTAAATCAGAACAAGGGCCTTCAAAGCCTTAAGCAAGTACAATTTACTTAATTCCTGCCTAATAAGGATTGCAAGACTATATCTTACATCAGTTGAATGCAAGTCAAACACTTTAATTAAGCTAAATCCTTACTAGATTGGAGGGATACATCTCCCACGAATTTTTAGTTAATAGCTAAATACCCTAGTCAGCTGGCTTCAATCTACTTCTCCCGCCGAGAGAAAAAAAAGGCCTGGAGAAGCCCTGGCAGGGTTAAAGCTGCTTCTTTAAATTTGCAATTCAAAATGATCAATTCATCATAGGACTTGGCAAAAAGAGGACTTAACCTCTGTTCTTAGATTTACAGTCTAATTCCTACTCGGCCATTTTACCTATGTTCATAAACCGCTGATTATTCTCAACCAACCATAATGATATTGGTACTTTATACTTACTCTTTGGTGCTTGAGCCAGAATAGTAGGCACTGGCCTAAACTTATTAATTCATGCTGAACTAGGTCAGCCCAGAACACTGCTCGGAGACGACCAGATTTACAACGTGGTAGTAACAGCCCATGAATTTGTAATAATTTTCTTCATAGTCATACCCATTATGATTGGTGGATTTGGAAATTGGCTAGTGCCCCTAATAATTGGAGCACCCGATATAGCTTTTCCCCATATAAATAATATGAGTTTCTGACTACTCCCTCTTTCTTTCTTATTGCTACTGGCATTATCAATAGTTGAAGCCAGTGTGGGTACAGGTTGAACTGTATACCCATCCTTAGCCAGAAACTTAGCACATGCAGGAGCTTCAGTTGACCTTACTATTTTTTCCCTATACTTTGCTGGTGTATCCTTAATTCTTGGAGCTATCAATTTTATCACCACTATCATCAATATAAAACTGCCCGCTATAACCCAATATCAAACACCATTATTCATATGATCAGTACTAATCACAGCAATATTGCTTCTATTCTCCTTACCTGTACTAGCAGCTGGAATCACTATATTGCTAACTGATCGAAACCTGAACACAACCTTTTTCGATCCTGCGGGAGGAGACCCAATCGTACTTATATCAACACCTATTTTGATTCTTTGGACACTCTGAAGTATATATTTTAATCCTGCCTGGATTTGGGATGATTTCACACATTGTAGCCTATTAGGAAGAAAAGAACCTTTTGGATACATGGGTATAGTATGAGCTATAATATCAATTGGATTCTTAGGGTTCATTGTATGAGCCCACCACATAGTCACAGTGAGTATAGACGTTGACACACGAGCATATTTTACATCAGCCACTATAATTATTGCCATTCCCACAATGGTGAAAGTGTTTAGCTGACTGGCAACACTCCATGGATGTAATATTAAGTGGTCCCCGGCCATAATGTGAGCCCTGGGTTTCATTTTCCTTTTCACAGTCGGCAGACTAACAAGCATTGTCCTAGCTAATTGATCATTAGACATTGTCTTTCATGTTACCTACTATATAGTCACACACTTTCACTATGTGCTCTCAGTGGGAGCTGTTTTCGCTGTCATAGGAGGATTTGTGCACTGATTCCCACTAGTCTCAGGATATACACTCAACATGAGCAAAAGTTCACTTTGTAATCATATTTGTGGGTGTCAACATAACTTTCTTCCCACAACATTTTTTAGGCCTATCTGGTATGCCTTGACAATACTCCGACTACCCAGATGCCTATACAACATGAAATACTATCTCATCAATAGGCTTATTCAACTTATTAACAGCAGTCATGCTGATAACTTTCATTATCTGAGAAGCATTCGCTTCCAAATGAGAAGTACTAACAGTAGAACTCACTACTACAAATTTAGAGTGACTAAGTGGATGTCCTCCAGCATATAATACATTTGAAGAGCTAACCTACATCAATCTAAAGTAGTCAAGAAAGAAAAGAGTAGAACCCTCTTTTATCAGTTTCAAGCCAACACCATAACCGCTATGTCTTTCTCCATGGACGAGATATTAGTAAAATTTTATGTAACTTTGTCGAAGTTAAGTCACAGGTGGAAATCTTGTACATCTCTATGGCATATCCCTTTCAACTAGGTTTTCAAGATGCAACATCACCCATCATGGAAGAGCTACTACACTTTCATGACCACACGCTAATAATTGTCTTCTTAATTAGCTCCCTGGTTCTTTATATTATTTCACTAATACTAACAACTAAGCTAGCACATACTAGCACGATAGACGCACAAGAAGTAGAAACTATCTGGATTATCTTACTGGCCATTATCTTGATCTTAATTGCCCTACCGTCATTTTGAATCCTTTACATAGTAGATGAAATTAATAATCCATCTCTTACTGTAAAAATTATAGGTCACCGATGATACTGAAGCCATAAATATACTGACTACGAAGACGTAAATTTTGACTCCTATATAATCCCAACATCAGACCTAAAACCAGGGGAACTACGACTGCTAGAAGTAGATAACCGAGTAGTATTGCCCATAGAAGTAACAATCTGAATACTAATCTCCTTTGAAGACGTATTACACTCATGAGCCGTACCTTCCTTGGGCCTAAAAACAGATACAATCCCAGGACACCTAAATCAAACAACCCTAATATCAACACAACCAGGCTTTTATTATGGAGAGTGTTCAGAGATTTGTGGATCAAACCACAGCTTCATGCCAACTGTCCTTGAGTTAGTGTCTCTAAAATACTTTGCAAAATGATTGCATCTATGTTATATGCTCATTAAGAAGCTAGATTAGCGTTAACCTTTTAAGTTAAAGACCGAGAGCTAAGATTCTCCTTAATGATATGCCCACAATGAGATATATCAACATGATTAATTACCATTTCATCTATATTTCTAACACTATTTATTATATTTCAACTAAAAGTCTCAAAGCATATCTACTACCCCAACCCAGAGTCAGCACTCACTAAAGTGCAAAAACAACCTACCCCTTGAGAAACAGAATGAACAAAAATTTGTTTGCTTCTTTCATAACCCTGACAGTAATGGGCCTCCCCATAGTCATTTTAATTATTATATTCCCAAGTATTTTATTTCCAACATCAATACGACTAGTTAACAATCACATAACTTCCCTTCAACCATGATTAATCCAACTTACATCAAAACAAATAATAAGCATCTATAATCATAAAGGACAGACTTGCTCACTAATACTAACGTCACTCATCCTATTTATTGGGTCAACCAACCTTCTTGGACCACTGCCCCACTCATTTACAACCACCACGCAGCTCTCAATGAATGTGGGAATAGCCATTCCCCTATGAGCCGGTACCGTGGTTATAGGTTTACACAACAATACAAAAGCATCGTTAGCTCACTTCCTACCATAAGGCACACCCACC
This sequence comes from Kogia breviceps, assembly GCF_026419965.1. NCBI lineage: Eukaryota > Metazoa > Chordata > Mammalia > Artiodactyla > Physeteridae > Kogia > Kogia breviceps. The sequence goes on along the minus strand of NC_081324.1, from coordinate 62,271,785 downwards.
CCTCTCATCCCCATGCTAGTAATTATCGAAACTATCAGCCGGTTTATCCAACCAGTAGCACTAGCTGTGTGATTAATAGCCATTATTACAGCAGGTCAAATATTAATATATCTAATCGGAGAAGCAACCTTAATGCTAATAAGCATCAGCACATTCAGGGCTCTCATTACATTCATTATTCTCACCCTACTCACTATCCTCGAATTCGCTGTTGCTATGTATTTACCCTCTTAGTAAGCTTATATCTTCATGACAACATATAATGACACATCAGATCCATGCGTACCACATAGTAAATCCTAGTCCTTGACCCCCTTACAGGAGCCCTTTCAGCCCTTCTCATAACATCAGGCCTAATCTATGATTCCACTTCAACTCAATAATTCTACTAATACTAGGCCTACTAACTAACACTCTAACAATATATCAGTGATGACGAGATGTTATTCGAGAAAGCAGTTTCCAAGACCACCACACGCCAACCGTCCAAAAGGGACTTCGATACGGAATAATCTTATTTATTGTCTCAGAAGTCCTCTTTTTTACCGGCTTCTTTTGAGCCTTCTATCACTCAAGCCTCGTCCCTACCCCTGAGTTAGGCGGGTGCTGGACACCAACAGGCATTTGCCCTCTAAACCCCTTAGAAGTACCACTTCTCAACACTTCCGTGCTGTTGGCCTCTGGCGTGTCTGTTACTTGGGCCCACCATAGCCTTATGGAAGGAAATCGCAAGCATATTCTACAAGCCCTCTTTATTACATTTACTCTTGGTATCTATTTTACACTCCTACAAGCCTCAGAGTATTACAAAGCCCCATTTATGATCTCAGATGGGGTCTACGGGTCAGCTTCCTTCATAGCCACAGGATTCCATGGACTGCATGTAATCATTGGATCTACCTTCTTATTGTTTGTTTCCTTTGCCAATTAAAATTTCACTTCACATCCAACCACCACTTCAGCTTTGAAGCCACTGCTTGATACTGACATTTTGTAGATGTTTGACTATTCCTTTTCGTGTATATCTATTGAGGAAGCTCATAACTCTTTTAGTATTAATTAGTGCAGCTGACTTCCAATCAGTTCGTTTCGGTACCTTGAAGAAGAAGAATAAACTTAATACTGACCCTATTAACAAATACAACGCTAGGTTTATTACTCGTACTCATTGCCTTCTGACTCCCTCAACTAAACACGCAGAAAAAACAAGCCCTTACGAATGCGGATTTGACCCTATAGGATCCGCCTGCCTACCTTTTTCCATAAAATTTTTCCTAGTAGCGATCACATTTCTCTTTTTTGACCTAGAAATTGCTCTCCTACTGCCCCTCCCCTGAGAAACAAACAACCTAAAAACAGTACTCACCATGGCTTTACTTTTTTTTTTTTTTTTGGTGGTACGCAGGCCTCTCACTGTTGTGGCCTCTCCCTTTGAAGAGCACAGGCTCTGGTCGCACAGCCTCAGCGGCCATGGCTCACGGGCCCAGCCGCTCCGCGGCATGTGGGATCCTCCCGGACCGGAGCACGAACCCATGTCCCCTGCATCGGCAGGCGGACTCTCAACCACTGTGCCACCAGGGAAGCCCCATGGCTTTACTTTTAGTCTCATTATTGGCAATTAGGCTGGCCTACACGTGAACTCAAAAGGGACTGGAGTGGGCTGAATATGGTATTTAGTTTAAAACAAAACAAGTGGTTTTGACTCATTAGATTATGATTAGACACATAATTACCAAGTGTCTTTAGTAATATGAATATTATTATAGTGTTCACTATATCCCTCATAGGATTACTAATATATCAATCCCACCTAATATCCTCACTGCTCTGTCTAGAAGGCATAATATTGTCACTATTCATCCTGGCGATCCTAGCAATCCTAAATTCACACTTTAGCCAGCATAATACCAGTCATCTTGCTGGTGTTCACAGCCTGTGAAGCAGCACTCGGGTTAGCCTTGCTAGTAGTAGTATCAAATACCTATGGCACTGATTATGTACAAAACCTCAACCTTCTCCAATGCTGAAATTTATTATTCCCACAGTCATACTAATACCCCTAACTTGATTATCAAAAGCAACATAGGGCTTCCCTGGTGGTGCAGTGGTTGAGAGTTTGCCTGCCGATGAAGGGGACGCTGGTTTGTGCCCCAGTCCGGGAAGATCCCACAAGCTGCGGAGCGGCTAGGCCAGTGAGCCATGGCCACTGAGCCTGTGTGTCCGGAGTCTGTGCTCCACAGCGGGAGAGGCCACAATGGTGAGAGGCCCACGTACCGCAAAAAAAAAAAAAAAAAAAAAGAAAAAAGCAACATAATCTGAATTAACTCCACAACCCATAGCCTACTAATTAGTTTCACAAGCCCACTTCTTCATTTTTTAAAAAACTTTATTTATTTATTTATGGCTGTGTTGCGTCTTTGTTGCTGCACGCAGGCTTTCTCTAGTTGTGGCAAGCGGGGGCTACTCTTTGTTGTGGGGCACGTGCTTCTCATTGTGGTGGCTTCTCTTGTTGCGGAGCATAGGCTATAGGTGCGCAAGCTTCAGTACTTGTGGCACGTGGGCTCCAGTAGTTATGGCTTACATGCTCTAGAGCGCAGGCTCAGTAGTTGTGGCTCATGGGCTTAGTTACTCCGTGGCATGTGGGATCTTCCCGGACCAGGGTTCGAACCTGTGTCCCCTGCATTGGCAGGTGGATTCTCAACCACTGCGCCACCTGGGAAGGCCAAGCCTACTTCTTCTTAACCAATTCAGTGACAGTAGCTTTAACGTCTCGTTAATATTCTTCTCTGACTCCCTATCCGCACCATTACTGGTCCTAACAATATGGCTCCTTCCTCTAATACTAATAGCCAGTCAATCTCACCTACTCAAAGAACTACTAATCCGAAAAAAAAAAATACATGACAATACTAATCATATTACAAACATTTTTAATCATAACATTTACCACCACAGAACTAATGCTATTTTACATTATATTTGAAGCTACACTAATTCCTACCCTTACTATCATCACCTGCTGAGGTAACCAAACAGAATGCCTTACTGCAGGACTCTTTTTTATTCTACACACTAGTTGGATCACTCCCACTGCTAGTGGCATTAATATACATACAAAACACCACGGGCTCTCTGAATTTCCTAGTACTTCAATATTGAGCCTTACCACTATGCAACTCCTGATCCAACGTCTTTATATGACTGGCCGGCATGATAGCCTTTATAGTAAAAATACTCCTTTATGGCCTCCACCTTTGATTACACAAAGCACATGTAGAAGCTACCATCGCAGGCTCTATAGTCCTTGCAGCCATATTACTAAAACTCGGGGGCTACAGCATACTATGAATCACATCAATACTCAACCCCCTTTTGAGAAGATAAACAAAATTGATAAACCATTAGCCAGACTCACCAAGAAAAAAAAGGGAGAAGACTCAAATCAGTAGAATTAGAAATGAAAAAGTAAAAGTAACAACTGACACTGCAGAAATACAAAGGATCATGAGAGATTACTATAAGCAACTCTATGCCAATAAAATGGACAACCTGGAAGAAATGGACAAATTCTTAGAAAAGCACAACCTTCTGAGACGGAACCAGGAAGAAACAGAAAATAGAAACAGACCAATCACAAGCACTGAAATTGAGACTGTGATTTAAAATCTTCCAACAAACAAAAGCCCAGGACCAGATGGCTTCACAGGTGAATTCTAGCAAACATTTAAAGAAGAGCTAGCACCTGTCCTTCACAAACTTTTCCAAAATGTAGCAGAGGGAGGAACACTCCCAAACTCATTCTACGAGACCACCATCACCCTGATACCAAAACCAGACAAAGATACTACAAAAAAGGAAATTACAGACCAATATCACTGATGAATATAAATGCAAAAATCCTCAACAAAATACTAGCAAACAGCATCCAACAGCACATTAAAAGGATCATACACCATGATCAAGTGGGGTTTATCCCAGGAATGCAAGGATTCTTCAATATATGCAAATCAATCAATGTGATACACCATATTAACAAATTGAAGGATAAAAACCATATGATCATCTCAATAGATGCAGAAAAAGCTTTTGACAAAATTCAACACCTATTTATGATAAAAACCCTCCAGAAAGTAGGCATAGGGGGAACTTTCCTCAACACAACAAAGGCCATATATGACAAACCCACAGCCAACATTGTTCTCAATGGTGAAAAACTGAAACCATTTCCACTAAGATCAGCAACAAGACAAGGTTGCCTACTCTCACCACTGTTATTCAACATAGTTTTGGAAGTTTTATCCACAGCAATCAGAGAAGAAAAAGAAAAAAAAGAATCCAGATTTGAAAAGAAGAAGTAAAGCTGTCACTGTTTGCAGATGACATGATACTATACATAGAGAATCCTAAAGATGCTACCAGGAAACTACTAGAGCTAATCAATGAATTTGGTAAAGTAGCAGGATACAAAATTAATGCACAGAAATCTCTTACATTCCTATCTACTAGTGATGAAAAATGTGAAAGTGAAATTAAGAAAACACTCCCATTTACCATTGCAAGAAAAAGAATAAAATACCTAGGAATGAATCTACTTAAGGAGAAGAAAGACCTGAATACAGAAAACTATAAGACACTGATGAAAGAAATTAAAGATGATACAAACAGATGGAAAGATATACCATGTTCTTGGATTGGAAGAATCAACATTGTGAAAATAACTCTACTACTCAAAGCAATCTACAGATTCAGTGCAATCCCTCTCAAACTACGAATGACATTTTTCACAGAACTAGAACAAAAAATTTCACAATTTGTATGGAAACACAAAAGACCCTGAATAGCCAAAACAATCTTGAGAAAGAAAAATGGAGCTGGAGTTATCAGGCTCCCTGACTTCAGACTATACTACAAAGCTACAGTAATCAAGACAGTATGGTACTGGCACAAAAACAGAAATATAGATCAGTGGAACAGGATAGAAAGCCCAGAGATAAACCCACGCACATACGGTCACCTTATTTTTGATAAAGGAGGCAAGAATATACAATGGAGAAAAGACAGCCTCTTCAATAAGTTGTGCTGGGAAAACCGGACAGCTACATGTAAAAGAATGAAATTAGCACACTCCCTAACACCATACACAAAAATAAACTCAAAATGGATTAAAGACCTAAATGTAAGGCCAGACACTATAAAACTCTTAGAGGAAAACAGGCAAAACACTTTATGACATAAATCACAGCAAGATCCTTTTTGACCCACCTCCTACAGAAATGGAAATAAAAACAAACAAATGGGACCTAATGAAACTTAAAAGCTTTTGCACATCAAAAGAAACCATAAACAAGATGAAAAGACAACCCTCAGAATGGGAAAAAATAGTTGCAAATGAAGCAACTGACAAAGGATTAATCTCCAGAATTTACCAGCAGCTCATGCAGCTGAATAAAGAAAAAAAACCCACTCAATCCAAAAATGGGCAGAAGACTTAAATAGACATTTCTCTAAAGAAGATATACAGATTGCCAACCAACACATGAAAGGATGCTCAACATCAGTAAGCATTACAGAAATACAAATCAGACTACAATGAGGTATCACCTCACAACAGTCAGAATGGCCATCATCAAAAAATCTACATACAGTAAATGCTGGAGAGGGTGTGGAAAAAAAGGAACCTTCTTGTGCTGTTGGTGGGAATGTAAATTGATACAGCCACTATGGAGAACAGTATGGAGGTTGCTTAAAAAACTAAAAATAGAACTACCATATGACCCAGCAATCCCACTACTGAGTATATACCCTGAGAAAACCATAATTAAAGAGTCATGTACCATAATGTTCATTGCAGCTCTGTTTACAATAGCCAGGACATGGAAGCAACCTAAGTGTCCATCGACAGATGAATGGATAAAGAAGATGTGGCACATATATACAATGGAATATTACTGAGCCATAAAAAGAAACGAAATTGAATTATTTGTAATGAGGTGGATGGACCTAGAGTCTGTCATACAGAGTGAAGAAAGTCAGAAAGAGAAAAACAAATACCGTATGCTAACACGTATATATGGGATCTAAAAAAAAAAAAGGTTATGAAGAACCTAGGAGCAGGACAGGAATAAAGGCGCAGACGTAGAGAATGGACTTGAGGACAAAGGGAGGGGGGAGGGTAAGCTGGCACGAAGTGAGAGAGTGACATGGACTTATATATACTACCAAACGTAAAATAGCTAGTGGGAAGCAGCCGCATAGCACAGGGAGATCAGCTCGGTGCTTTGTGACTACCTAGAGGGGTGGGATAGGGAGGGTGGAGGAAGACACAGGAGGGAGGAGATATGGGGATATATGTATATGTATAGCTGATTCACTTTGTTATAAAGCAGAAAGTAACACACCATTGTAAAGCAACTATACTCCAATAAAGATGTTAATTAAAAAAAATAGGGAAAGTTAGTGTTTGACCACCAGTTATACTAGTTTTAAATTTAAAAAATCATATAGTATTCTTGAATTTAGCTTTCTTTCACTTTATCACTTTCTAACTTGTTTGATATTCACTTCTTCATAATTTAATTTGGCCCCTTTAAATCCTTGGAGGAGTTTTGGGGGGCTTGTTTACATTAATAATAAAAAAGAATGTAAATATAACTTTTCCCCCTAAACTGTTGAAACCAATTTCATTTGAGAACTGTAAGATAAGACATAGCTTAGATGAAACATTTGGTTATTCTTTTTTCTGATGTGTATAAAATTAAATTTTATTGGTGGGAAATGATTAAAATTTGTAAAAAAAATTTCTAATGATAGTTGATCCCTAACTCTGACCTCCTTTTGCAGTTAATAGTCATTTTGATTCCATTTGCATTTAAAGAACTTAGTATTGGGTTGGTTAAAAACCTGAACGAACTTTTTGACCAGCCCTATATTTTACTCATAGGTATAATATAAATATATATATACACACACACACATACACACTGTATATATACTAAAGGTTAAATAGATAAAAATGTGTGCCTAGGTAGTTTTTATAGTTTAAATCAGGTATACCCAATCTTGATAGAGGATAAGTAACATATTTGGGCAAATGGATATAGATGGCAGTTATGGTGCTGTATCTAAAGGAGCTTCAGTCTGGGGATAGAAGAAGTACCTGAGATACCTCTGGCAGGGTTCCTCTTGGCTAGGATGGTCTCGTACTTGATCAGAGGCTACAGTGGAGAGGAGATTCTTAGGAGAATACACAGAGTATGAAATGCATGACAGCCAGATTTTTTCAATTGATAGGAAATATGAGAACATTTGGGATTGACACTCACTAGTCATCTTCTTTTTATGATTTGGCTTGGGGAAGTTCCCCTCCAAGTTCTCCTTGTTCTTGAAGAAAAGTGATAAAGTGCTGTGATCTCACTGTATTTTCGAGGTCTCATGAAATTTAGGCAACTAATGGTTGGATTAATATCACTAGGGAAATTTTTTTAACCCAAATCCAGACTGTACATGAAAAGGACCACAACTTCCATCATCGCATCCAACACAGGAGTGTCAGAAATGTGGCCTTTGCACTGCCCCTCCCTCTGTGCCATGGAAACATTGCTAAATGGCCACGGGCTCCTCCCACCCCATAACTGCCCTCAGAACTCTTCTGAAAGTGGCATCCTAGACAGCCACTACTGTTTGACTAGAATCTGCACAGGAGGGGAAACCTCTTTGCTATACAAGCTTTGAGTGTTGCCAAGTTACATGAAACAGACAAAGATAATATTTGAGTTTTGTTGAAAAAAGTTAGGCTGAAACTGAAGTAATTATTTTTCAGTAGAAAATACTTGACATTTAATGATGTTTGTTCTATGAGATGATATAAAGTTTAGTTAATTAAGGTTGCCAAATAGAAAGAAAAAAATAACCTAATAATTAACAAAATGTATTAACTAGAACTTTCATTTCAGAACAGGCTCAGTTATATTTGGTTACTCTAGTGCCATGGAATAGGTTGGGAGGGTTTGGTGGTGGAGGAGAGACAGAAATCAGGGGTGGTAGCTCTGTAAGGCAGTCAGCCGGGCTCGTTCATCAGATGAGCAAGCAGAGCCAGAAGGGAGGCAGGGGCTGCAGATAAGGGCCAGTAAGTGGTCTGTGCTGGGGATATTAGGTCCAAGGGCTAGGTAGTCCCTAGGAAGGCAACTGGCAATAATAAGCCGAGCCACGGCTTGTTTCCTTTTTTTTTTTTAAAAAAAATAAAGGATTTAGTTACGGGATCTAGGATGCAAAGTACAGTCTGAGTCTCAAAGTTAAAGCAGAAGCCCCCACATCTCAGAATTGAGTTAAACTTGAGGTTTACGGCAAAGGTGACTTGACGCTGAAGGTTCTAGAGCCTGGCTTGGGGCGGAGTCTGCCAGTGGGGGTCAGATGATCTCAAGGAAGGAGAGTCAAATTCTGGGGAGAGCCTGTCACACAAACATGTTGTCCATGAGTGAAGAGATGAATGAATGCTTCGTCTATAAGTGGTACTCAGATGAAAGGTTATGTTCCTCACCAGGGTCAGGATCAAAATCAGTTATCTGAAGGGAATTCCCTGGCGGTCCAGTGGTTAGGACTCCTCGCTCTCATTGCCTAGGGCCCAGGTTCAATCCCTGGTCTGGGAACTAAGATCTCACAAGCCACACAGCGTGGCCAAAAAAAAAAAAAAAAATGTCATCTGTAAGAGCAATGCTGATTATACAAGGAAACATATAATGGCTTTAAGTTCTACACTTCCTTAAAATGGTAAGATTATGCTCCAAATCCTACAAAATGTGATTAAGTGTATTGTTCACACTGATTATTCAGGGGTTTCCTTTGTCTTATTAAAGGGACTTATAAAGCTCACATAAACACAGCATATTTTTTTTCTCTGCCCACATTTATTGTGAGCAGGGGATGAGTAAACCAAAGTGATACTTAGCAAATTTTTTAAAAAAATTATTTATTTATTTGGCTGTGCCAGGTCTTAGTTGCGGTATGTGTGATGTAGTTCCCTGACCAGGGATCAAACCCAGGCCCCCTGCATTGGGAGCATGGGGTCTTAACTGCTGGACCACCAATGCATGGGGCATTGTCCTGAAAGTCCTGTACTTAACAAAATTTGTTGTTAATATTCTTTTTAAAATTTTATTTATTTTTTAACATCTTTATTAGAGTAAAATTGCTTTACAATGGTGTGTCAGTTTCTGCTTTACAACAAAGTGAATCAGTTATACATATACATATGTTCCCATATCTCTTCCCTCTTGCATCTCCCTCCCTCCCACCCTCTCTATCCCACCCCTCTAGGTGGTCACAAAGCACCGAGCTGATCTCCCTGTGCTATACGGCTGCTTCCCATTAGCTATCTATTTTACGTTTGGTAGTGTATGTCCATGCCACTCTCACTTTTTCTTGAACTTTGCCTCCTAGTGCCAACCCGTGCTTCACTTCTGGGCACTTGTTGCTTCCTAGTCTCTCCCTTACTGGGCTTCATGACTGGTCCCAGTTCTTTGACCTTCACTGAGTCATTTTATTCTTCAGAGCTTTAGCTTCCCCAGCTGTAAAAATGAAGGTTTTACAGCAGTGCTTCTCAGGTCTGGGCTTCACACCAGCAGGTAGAATATGTTTGATCCATGTAAAGCAAGTGTGGATTAATTTGAAGTATTAATATTTCATTAACAATAATTTATTTTCTTAGAATTTAAAAGAGCATTGTGGGGGTGTTTTGAATGGCATGGATATCTAGAAATGTCTAAGAAATTTCGGATGGATGCCTTTTGTCTTTAATATGTTTCTGGCAGAGGTGTTCAGAATAGTTCCATTGATCATAGCATTTCCTTTAAGGTTGGGGCCTTGTGAAAATAATTGTCAGTCCATCTGAATGAAGCTTTCAACTAGAGTTATTCAGGGTAGGGAGATGAAAAATTATAATAACTAGAATCATTCTTAGTGCTGTCAGTTTTGGAAGGAGAACTTGAGAGGTAAGATAAGACTCTCTGCCTGTGCACAGGCAGTGGACGATGAGCACTACATGCCCTGGACGGGACAGGGAGGAGAGAAGATGGTGAGGGGAGGGCGGCAGAGGAGAGTGGGGTGAGGGCCGTGAGCCCCGAGTCTTCTCCCGTGGCTGACGCAGCACGTACAGGTGACGCAGCTCAAGATGGACAGATGGCATGGCGGGCTTCCTCCTTACAGGCCAGGGCATGGGTGTGGGCCTGTCAATTATACCTCCATATCTGAGGGGTCAAGCGGTCTGTGGACCACAGCTTTTTGGGTTTGGAAGAAGAAAGTCTTTTTGACTTATTTTCTCCCTGGAGAGAATGCTTCAAAGACTTAAGTGGTAATAGAGCTAATGTTTTATCAAGTACTTATCATGTGACAGGTGACAGGCTAAGCAGTTTATTACTTTTGCTCCTCACAACAACCCTGTGATAGGTACTGTTATTAACCTCCACCTTACAAATGGGATGTGAAGTGTAGAGGCCTTAAGTACAGCCAACAGCCCACCTGGGATTCAAACCCCAAAAGTCTGGCCTGGAGTCCTTGCTCTTAACCACTGTGCTCTGTTGTCCTGCACCCTGTGGGTCATTCTCTATGGGATTTGCCAGTATACAGCGTGGCCTGAGGGTCATGTTTGGGGTGGTGAGAGGTCGTCATATTGCTTTGACTTTTTTTTTTTTTTTTTTTTTTGTGGTACGCGGGCCTCTCACTGTTGTGGCCTCTCCCATTGCGGAGCACAGGCTCCGGATGCGCAGGCTCAGTGGCCATGGCTCACGGGCCCAGCTGCTCCACGGCATGTGGGATCTTCCCAGACCGGGGCACGAACCCGTGTCCCCTGCATCGGCAGGCGGATTCTCAACCACTGCGCCACCAGGGAAGCCCTGCTTTGACTTTTTGATGGTCTGTGTATTTGTTTTCTGTAACAAATCACCAATAATTTTGTGGCTTAAAACAATACAAAATTATTATCCTACAGTTTTGTCAGTCAGAAGTCTGAAAATGGGTCCTATGGGCTGAAACTGAGCTGTTAGCAGGGCTGTATTCCTTCAGGAGCCTCCAGGGGAAAATCTGTTCCTTGCCTTTTCCAGCCTCTAGTGAGGCTTTCCAAATCCCTTGACTTTGTGTCCCCCTTCCTGCAATCATGTCACTCCAGCCTCTGCTTCCATCACCACCGCTCCTTCTCTGGATCTCTTGTAAGGCCCCTTGTGATCGCATTGGTCCCACCTGGATAATCCACGGTACTCTTCCCCACCTCAAGACCACTAACCACAGCTGCAAATCACTTTGCCGTTAAAGTAATATATTCACAGAGTCTGAGGATGAGGATGTGGACATCTTTGGGGGTGTGTGTGTCATTATTTGGCTTATTTAGTCTCTTCATGGGATATGGCCATTCCATACTTTCTTATTTTCACTTTTGAGTAATAACTGATGAAACCCCCCTCCCCACCACCCTGGCCTGAGCCTCTGCTGATGTCATCCCCCCAGATACCATCACATGAAGAGAGGAGAGTGTGTGTTAAGGAAGCTCTGGAGAGAGGTGTAGAGTAAAAGGTAGTGACTTTTAAAGAGCTTAGTGAGCAGGTATAAAAATGAGCTGAATTTTACAACAATCCATCATATGACTTAGCTACTTTTTGTATTTCAAAGTTTTACCTCTTTTACATGGTTGTAATCTGGTAAACATAAAAATTTATATTCAGTTTCTCTATAGAACATTTTATCACAAGAGTTTTGAAGAATAACTAAGATCTTTCTGTTAATTCACGCTGCCGGTTTTACTTAGGACTTTATTTTCATGTGTCCGCGTCACCCTTCTTTCCACAGGGTTGTGATGATAAGCCCACCAGTTGCTGAGCCCCTACTGTAGGCATCGTGCAGAGCACTTTAAAACATTTTTTATTACATTTAATTTTCATATTGGCCTCATGAGGTTGGAATTATCCCACTTTTTTGTAGATGAGAAAGCTGAAAACTCTGGGAAGTATCTTATTTTAAAGTCGCATCACACAATTATTAAGTGATGGAAGGATGATTTGAACCTAGGCCTGTCAAAATCTAAAGGCTTGTCCTTGATACTTATTCTACTAGATGGCCTTACCAAGGCAGCCAAGAGAAAGGCTTACTTAGATACTCAACTGCTTGAACATCAGCAATTGTGAAGAAATATATTAGCACAGGGCCATTATGGTGGTGGAAAGTTAAATTTTGTTTCATTCTTCCTGACAGCCAGGACAAGAAGAGAAACTTAATGAAACTCTTTAGTTGGTTAGAGAGTATACTAGTTTTCTCCCATTTCTAAATTCTATGTTCCTGTTAATCTTTGAGCATTTATACTAGTGAATTTGTTTGACATAGAGGATAATGATTTTATAATTTAACAGTCAAAATAAAAGTATCCTCTATGTAGCTGTTTCTTATGTCAAATGCATAGCTTTTTTTTCCTCATTAAAAATGTAACTTGGAAAAAATAATTTTATGGGGGAGTTGGGTATAAGCTAATGATTACATAGTTTCACTGTCCTTACTTTTGATACAGAAACAGCAAACTAGGGACTTCCCTGGCAGTCCAGTGGTTAAGGCTCTGTGCTCCCAATGTGTAGGGGGCATGGTTCGATCCCTGGTCAGGAAACTAAGATCCCACCCACATGCTGCACTGCGTGGCCTAAAAACAAACAAACAACCCCCCCAGCAAAGTATATGCTGATCATGGATTCTAAGCCCTCAGTGGCCATGGTGTTTCAGAAATCCAGGCTTGGTTAGGCTGCAGGAATTATTTTATTGCTAAATTTCAGCCTGTTAACAGTTCAAAACTATTCTCTTTTTTTTCTAGTATTAATATAAAAACTGTCCAAAAAGCCTACTACTTCTCCCTTATAAGATATTTGAGTTCTTAAGCTAGTGCTGTTGTTGATCAGTTTTGATCAAGTTGTTGAGAATACTTTCCTTGGAAAAATGAAGCATATTCAGGGCATCCTTCTTTCCTTCTTCCTCTACTCCACCCCTGATTAGCCCATCAGCAGGTTCTGTGTGTTCTGCTCCTGATTCATACTTTGCATCCGCTGCTTTTCTTCCTGGATGCTGCCACCACCAGGCTGGCAGCCCCGTTGCTCCCCAAGACAGTGACAGTGGCCTCCTCACTGGCCGCAGGCTTTCACTTTGACCCTCTTTGCTTCTTTCTTCATATGGCATGACTGACCTGGAAACCTATCTCGCACCAGCTCACGCTCTTCCTAGCATCCTCCATGAGCTTCCCATTGTACTTCACCTCAAATTGAAACTCCCTGTACTGTCTTTCAAGGCCCATGTGATCTGCCCCCGCCTGTCCTTGCAGAAGCTTCCAGGGCCCTCCCACAGCTGCCACCTCAGAGCAGAGGCTTCCCCAACCCTGCAGTGAGTTGCTACCCCACTTCAAGGTCTCTATTTAAATGTCATCTTCTCAAGGAGTCTTTCCTGCTGTTCTCTTTCTCTCCCTTTTCTGTCCTTAATGGCATTGATTACCAGTTGTAATTATTTTATTTGATTGCCTTCTTTGGTCTCTGTTCACTAACATGTAAGCCCTATGAGGCAAGGACCATGCCTGACTTGTTTGCTGCTTTATCATCAGTGTTACCAGCAGTATGTAGTAGGTATTCAGTAAATATTTATTGAAGGAACAAGGGGGATAGGAGTGAGCTGGCGAGAAGGCGGATGTACCTGTTGATACTGCTTTGTTTCACCATGAAAAAGAACAGATAGACCTAGACACTGCCCAGAGTTTGGTCACATAGGAAAAAATTGTAGAGTAATTCTCAAGAGCCATTTATTCATCCTAAAAGTTACCGGGATTCTGTGTCTTTTTGGCAGGCATAGTTTGCCTTTTGTGTATTCAGCTAATTTGAATCATATTGATAATGTGACTGTGATAATTCAGCCATATGCTGAGGTTTCTACCCCGCAGACTGGAGTGCTACCTTAATATAAAACTGTTATTCACCTCTGTGAACATCTGTGAATTTTTTTGAAACTATGCCTTAATTTCCACCAGATAGTTGTGTGGTTCATCAGAATTTGTGATTCTATTGAGGTGAAGCCGTTTCAGAAAGTGCTGTGTGAACAGCAGGGCTTTGAGTGGCCTACTGGGTGGGATGTGTTCCCTCTGGTACCTTATTGAGCAAGCCTGCTGAGTGGGATTATCTGATTATCAACATTTGAGATTTAAAATGTCTGCTAAAGATGACAGTGTTTCTTAGGTGATGAGTTCTTTATGGCAGTTTCTTAAAGCCATTCTATGTTAATTTATAGGAAGACATTAGTTTTTCTATTTCCTGGGACATGAGGGAACTTTTCTAGTAAATCTTAAGAGCATCAGATATTTCAGAATTAATTAAAAAGAAGGGTCTAAACCCCAGCCTTGATTCTTGAAGCATTGTTAAAATGCTCTTTCCTTTTGAGAAATACTGAAATGAATTTTTGGCTTGCTATGCAAATCATCCCTCTTCCTAGTGTGTACGTACTTTGATAATGTTAAAATATTTTGAAACTTAATGTTTAAATACTATTTCAGATATTTGATTTTATTTTGTATCATCACATAACATCTAGCCTTCTAATTAAACTCAACCTAATAAAAATTAATAGAATTAATACATCAGTAAAGTTGTTACTTTAATTGAAAGAATTAATTTACTGCATTTAATAATCTCAAACCTTGCTTAGGCCTACCATCAGATTAGGTTACTGGGATTGTTGAAAGTGAAGTCATGGGATTGTTGAAAGTGAAGTCATAAGATTATAGGTTTTAGAGGGATCCCTTAGGTCTGGTTCTGTAAAGAGAGGTGGCCAGCCTTTGAAGAAAGGCTCAAAAGTGTCACATGAAAATCCTAGGTGCTATACTGGAAGTTTCCAACTGTTAAATCAGGGGTGCTTTTCCCTAGAAACAATGTCATCAGTGGTAGGTAGCTGGGACACTGGCCCCTGCAAGTGGGAATGGGGGAGCAGGGTAACAAAAGCACACTGATACTTGCGCAGAGGTCGGAGCCTTGGAGGCTTCTTTTCTCTCTGTCATTTTGTTCATGTTTGGCTCCTCAGGCTCAGATTACCCATTTATGGATGAGTGGATTGGGCAAGATCATTTCCAGGGATCCTTGAAGCTCTGCTGTCCTGTAATTGGGATTTTCTGATTCCTGGGTCAGTCTGAGCAGGGATTTGGATGGCAGAGTAGTACAGGTGGTCAGGTACTTCATACTTAACCACCTTTTCTTTCTTTCTTTCTTTATTTATTTAATTTATTTCTGGATGCATTGGGTCTTTGCTGCTGCACGTGGTCTTTCAATAGTAGTGTCGAGTGGGGGCTACTCTTCATTGCGGTGCGCGGGTTTCTCATTGCGATGGCTTCTCTTGTTGCGGAGCATGGGCTGTAGGCACACAGGCTTCAGTATTTGTGGCTCGTGGGCTTAGTTGCTCCCCGGCCTGTGGGATCTTCCCGGACCAGGGTTCGAACCTGTGTCCCCTGCATTGGCAGGCTGATTCTTAACTACTACACCACCAGGGAAGTCCCTAACCACCTTTTCATATTTGTGTGACTTACCAGTTCAGATTGAATAACCGAAAGAAGCGTGTGTTCTCACAAAAATTTTAGTACTCTTACAGGAAAGCATTTTCAGTTTTATAGTAGAGGTCACTGAAAAAATCTTACAGGACTTGTACCTCTGTCATTCTTTGAGCACTTCATTACATTCTAGTGCAAAGTAATGAAGCTTATCTTATAATTTCTAGCTTATCTTATAATTTACCTGTCCCAGCCCTGATTTCTGCCAATTTCCGGGAGTCCTGGTTCCTTTGAGTGGGAATGGGCTAGGAATGCTCTTGCAAACTGGGGTGCTGTTGCTTCTCCCTCTTTTGGAGGGCAGAGCTAGGAAATAGATGGTTTTCTGAAGTTGTATAATACCTCTTGGTCCAGTTCGCCACTGCAGGGCTCTTCTCTCCTTCCCACATGTTAGGTTTGTATATTCTTTTCCCTCTGTTGCTGATTCCCAACAATATCACTGTATTTACTAGTTTTCTCAGTGCTACAGTACATACAAAATAGTGTCAGAATTTTTCACCAACGCTATTACCAACAACAAACCTACTACATAAAATTGTTTTCCTTTGTAATTCTTTTTACCCTGAGAATGTATCATACCGAAGATGTATATCCATGTACTCTCAAAGAGGTTACTATCTGTATGGCTTGTCTTTCTCCCTTCCTCTTCCTCCTTTACAGAGTAGACACTCAGTAAATGTTTGCTGAGAGGTATTCTGTGCCCTTCTGTGAGCTATTCCTGTCCACAGTACTTCCTATGTTAAATTAATTACCATTTCTATAGGAGTGAAGTATAATTAATCTACCAAAAGCACTAATGTTCTGAGCAGTCATATATAAATAAATAAAAGATAATATATAACATGAAAAATGTAACTATAATATATAATTTTATATAACACTAAATATATAAATAACAGTTATATATTTATCAAACTCTAGTATATACACACATATATTAAACCCATTTTATCTGTGTCTTCATATAATTTAAAATTATTTATTGCTTATATATCATTTTTAATTCAAAGAACCCAAGGTTCCTTATTTTCTGGTCTCAATTTCAGCCAGTATTTCACATTAGTATCATTAGGTCAACAGAAATGTGGGTATCAACTTTATTTTTCATCTTAAGAGTTAGGAGGCATATAAAAACATTATTTATGATTTTTTTTTGGTGGTATCATCATAGACTCTAAGGTATACAAATTCTCATTAATCATTAAAAAAAACTCACAGACTGATGGAACAACCCATCAGTTGTTGGGGAGAAGGAGTTAGCTAGGAGGAAAGATAGTTTTGGGTGGAGGGAAAGAGGTAGAGATAAATATATATTTGAACTTAGGACAATGAAATTTAAGAAATGTAGACTGGGGAAATTAAGTTTTTTAGCATCCAATATAAATATGTATTCTTTTTGTTAAAGCTATTTAATAAGTGATTCTCCTTTAAAAATAGCATTTTTTTAAATTTTGAAAGTATGTTTTAATCACCCAAATTGACAGAAGTATGTAACTGTACATGTTCTTTGGTATTATGTCTCAGTGATGACGAGAAAATGTTAACGTTGGTGCAGCCAAATATTGTTCAGTCTGGTTATTCTATAGATGATCCTCTACTGGAAGAATTACTAAATTAATTATATGGTTGTGTCTATTTATGTATTAAAGAAACACAGCCATCGTACATTAAATAGGAGTTTGAAACATTTCTGCTTTAATTGAAATGATCAGTGTAACTTTAAACTGGAAATATATTTAGGGAAGAGCCCAAGAATCTTTTAAAGATTTTTTTAAGGTATTTAAAAGTATTTTAAATGGTACCTTTTAAAGGCCTCTAAAGTATTTTAAGTTATTTTCAAAAGAAAGCAAGAAAAAAGTATTTTTATTTTACCTTCATTAATTTATATATGTATATTAAATATGTGTGTATGTTTTATATCTTATCAGTTAAGCATGTTCTTCCCATCTTTTTCTTTATTATTCTCTTATGGGTATTTTTAAACTTAAATCCCTAAGCAGGACCTTCCAGAAATTTGGTCATTCTAATACCTTTTTTTTTGTATAAATTTTCATAGATATAATGAAGCCATAGTCAGAATAGCTCAGATATTCTTTGTCAATGATAAAAAACCCAAAATCCTCTGAAAGTAACTTTTTGTATTTTCATTACAGGTAAATTGGAATATTCACATTGTACAGAAACAGAGGTAAGAGAAATCCTCAAATATCTCTCAGAAATGCAGCTTTGAAGTTCTATTTAGACTAACTTGAGTTCTGAAATATCTCACTATGGGTTTTTGGTTTTCTGATAAGGATGTACTGAGAGCAAGTATATATCTTTTATATTTAGGAAGAGTAAAATGTGAAGAAAAATCAGTTATCTCGTCCATAGTTTTAAAATGTCAAGGTGTGTTATAAAGATCAGCTTAGTCATAGTTTAAAAAATTTCCTATGTTGTTGTTTATGAAATGGAGTTAACTAAGATTCAGAGCCCTTAATAAGTAGTTTACATTCAATTTTTAAATAATCCAATGTAGTGTGTCATAATAAATCTTTTAAATGTGTTGGACTCCTATGGAGTTGACTGGGAGTAGGAAAAAATAGGAACTTGGAAAGTGTTTCAGCAAGATTATTGATGAATTAAATGCTTTGTCATTTGTATAAGTAGGTTTATTATTTTCTAATAATTTAAATAAAATTCGGATTGTGAAATTTATGCGACTCCATGTGTCCCTTGCAGAAATTTCAGTGGTGACACTGAAATATGAGGGCAGCATTAATGAATTATGTATGTGTGGTGGTCTTTTCTGGAGCTGTTGCATCATCCTTAATTAGGAGTCTTAGCTCTTTTGTTAATGGCAATGCCTAATTAAGGATTTAAGAAGTTATTTTTCTAATTTTATAATACATTTACATGTTGATGTAGGTTTTATTAAATTTTAATTGTTATTTTAAGTAAGATGTCAGCTTCCTAAGGGATTATATTATATAATAGAGAAGGAAAAATAATTTATTCTTTTTTGCATTCAGAAGTTATTCAACGCATTTTACGTTTTCTGTTCAACTTGAGAAGTAGAGGTAATTTCTTCCAAATTAGCTGTAAAGATGAGCAAGAACTTAATATTTTTATATTGTGACAATATTTGATGTATTGTTCAATATGATATAAAGGATAGGGATTTGATTTGAGTCCAAAAATACAAGTTCTGTCTGTGGTTTCTGGTGTGCATCTTTCTAGCTATGTAATTTTGAGCATACTAGTAGTTTTTTCTCTCAGGACTTTGGCTTTCTTACTTATAAAATGTTGAAGATAATCTCTGTTAATCTCATGGGTTGTAAATTTTAAAGTGATTATATAGGTGAAAAAGTTTGATAAACTCTAAAGACACAATTATATACATCAGAATGATACAAATATAATCAGCATTCATCTGCATTTAGGTAATGAAATGTGAGGATTTTACATACTAGGCATAGTCATAAATCTCATTATTCTTACTATGTTTTGTTGCCATAAAATCAACATGGTTTTAACATTTTGTTTAGCACTTGCTTTGTATAGGAATGTCACTTCATGTTATCTCCTCTTTGATCCATAACTTGGATCATCAAAAGAATTGGAATCTAAACAGAACTCTCAGATTTTTTTTTCTTTTTGGTCTAACTGTTTGGAGAGGGAAAATCATGAGAAAATAAAAAGTTCAGTGTGATATTCAGTTTACAGAATGAGTTCAGAGTATTTTTTAGAGTAACAGTGGTCATTACCTCTGGGAACAGATTGGGATTGTGGATGGTGGTTTATCTATATTGCTTGGATTTGTTTTGAAATGAGAATGTCACTGTATATTACTTTGATAATTAAAATAATAAAAAGGAGGGGCAGTAGAGGGAGTGGGAACTTTTTCAAGAAGTTTGACTCCAGAGAAGGAGGAGATAGTTTAAGTAGGAAGTTTTGTTTTGTTTTGTTTTGTTTTTTAGCTTGGGGAAGACCATACATTTGGTGCTGGTAGTGATAGAAAGGGGGCAGAGAGAGAGACAGAGACAGAAAGAGAGGGCGATTTTGCAAAAATGTAAAACAGTACCACCCCTTTCACTATTTTTTTTTTGAGTTTCTATAAAAATGTTACACATATTAACATATTTAATATTATTTTTAAACAATTTAATTTGAATGATTCAATCAAAATTTCTCGGTTTTATACAAACAGAACTACCATACGACCCAGCAATCCCACTACTGGGCCCATACCCTGAGAAAACCATAATTCAAAAAGAGTCATGTACCAAACTGTTCATTGCAGCTCTATTTACAGTAGCCAGGACATGGAAGCAACCTAAGTGTCCATCAACAGATGAATGGATAAAGAAGATGTGGCACATATATACAATGGAATATTACTGAGCCATAAAAAGAAACGAAATTGAGATAGTTGTAGTGAGGTGGATGGACCTAGAGTCTGTCATACAGAGTGAAGTAAGTCAGAAAGAGAAAAACAAATACCGTATGCTAGCACATATATATGGAATCTAAGAAAAAAAAAAAGATCATGAAGAACCTAGGGGTAAGACGGGAATAAAGACACAGACCTACTAGAGAATGGACTTGAGGATATGGGGAGGGGGGAGGGTAAGCTGTGACAAAGTGAGAGAGTGGCATGGACATATATACACTACCAAACGTAAAATAAATAGCTAGTGGGAAGCAGCTGCATGGCACAGGGAGATCAGCTCGGTGCTTTGTGACCACCTAGAGGGGTGGGAGGGAGGGAGACACAAGAGGGAAGAGATATGGGGATATATGTATATGTATAGCTGATTCACTTTGTGATAAAGCAGAAAGTAACACACTATTGTAAAGCAATTATACTCCAATAAAGATGTTTAAAAAATTTCTCAGTTTTAATTTCTAATACTATAAATGTTTGATAGGTTATAGCTCATATAAACAAAAGATCCTTGGACTCCCTGGTAATTTTTGAGTGTAAAAGGGATCCTGAAACTAACTAGTTTGAGAACTGTTGGGCTGGGGCCTGAAGAGCAGAGATACTTCTTCCTGAGAAATGGAATTGGGGGTCGAGAGAGGTCAAACCAGAGGCCTAAGGTGGATGGTGGAAGGTGAGAAAAGCCGTGATATAGTGATGAAGCCAATCTGTTTTGAGAGCGAGGGTCAGAACGGTGACTTCTAGGGCCTCTTTTCACCCTAAAATTGCTTTTCTGTTGAGAAAAGAGATTCCCTGTACCTCCTGTAAGTGAGAAGCCCCATGGGCCCTCTCTGGAGTTGAGTCCACTCCGGCCAGGACTGCGAACCCCGGTGCATGTGGGAGGAGTGGGAAGGGGCTTCGACCACCGAGAGCACTTGGAGTCCCACGGCGCATGTGCGCCCACCCTCTCCCTGGGAGGAGGGAGGGGCGCGCCTGAGCTCCATCGGCGCCGCATTTTCTTCGCTCTGGTCTTGTCCTAAGGCGGCTCGCTGTACAGGTCGAGCATGGAGTGCGGAACCGGTGAATGAACACGGTGGGGTCGTGGTTGTGGAAGCCGGTGAATGAACACGGCGGACGCTTGCGGCTTCCCATGGGGGAGAAGAAGGTCCGACTCCCGGCGAGGCTCCCAGACCCGAGGGGAGCCGCAGCCCCCTCACTTTTCCACGTGGCTGAAAGATGTGACTTGAAGTGTTTGTTTAATAGTTTTCTTAGTACATAAAAATCATGAATTATTTTCTAGTTTTACTGATAGTCCTCTTTTTAATATTTTACCTGTATTCATAAAAACCAAGCAAAACTAGGACTTTAGAGAAAGCAAGGAGGCCATACATAGGCATTCAGATAACTGTTACGGGATTTTGTACCTCAAGAATAGCTTAATGTTTATTAAAATCGGGTGTTTGGGCTTCCCTGGTGGCGCAGTGGTTGAGAATCCGCCTGCCGATGCAGGGGACACGGGTTCGTGCCCCGGTCCGGGAAGATCCCACATGCCGCGGAGCGGCTGGGCCCGTGAGCCATGGCCGCTGAGCCTGCGCGTCCGGAGCCTGTGCTCCGCAACGGGAGAGGCCACAACAGTGAGAGGCCCGCGTACTGAAAAAAATAAATAAATAAAATCGGGTGTTTTTCCTTATTTCTCACTGTGTGGAAATTTTTTTTAATACACTGGATTATACAAGTATTTTACAGAGTTTGAACTCACGAAAGGAAATCTTTCATGTAATTTGTTTTAAAAGACATGCAAAATTTTTACTTTAATAGGCAATTTAATTTTTTTTACAGCTGTTTCTATATTTTGAAGATATAATTTACATACAGTAGAATTTAAACTTTTTAGTTAAAATTATTCGAGTTTTGACAAACACCATCTCCACAGTCAAGTTCAAGTTCCTTCACCCCCCCTCCCCCTCTTATCTTTCCCTCCCCACCCCACAACTCCTGGCAACCACTTATCTGTATTCTGTCCCTTTGGTTTTGAGGAGGACCTGCAAGGTAAATAGTGTGTTACTCTCCCTCGGCCTCCCCTCTCAGAATGGCTCACAGCTCAAATTGGTAATTTATAAACTCTTCAGTGGAAAAAAAACAACAAAAAAAGTCTTGAGTGACTGACCTGTACTTGGCATTTGCTTGTCAAGGAAGCAGTCCCAACCACAGTTTAGGGGAACTTTCACTCTCAGTTTACAAGTTTTTCCTTCTGCCATTATTTAAATAGTCTTGTGGGTTATATACTCTTATACTTGAAGAAAAGTCTAAGCACTTAAAAATACTAAAACATAAAAGATTTGAATTTTCAAGCATCTTAATTGAGACCTTTTCATTGTTTTTAGCTTTCCAAATTTCATCACATTCTGTCTTCTATTAACTACAGTTAATTATGTAGCACTCAGAGGCCCTTTCCCTTTAGCAGGCAAGAAGGTTAAATGAATAACCAGGACAATCCTGTTCTGTTCTCCTTGATGGATTTGCTGTATTTTAAGTGGAATTGGTTAAAGCATTATATAAAGTTAAATAACTTTTGTCAATACTTTAATCTTGATAGAGCTAGTTTGTAAAAATCAGAGCATAGCAGAAAAATTTAAGCTTTACTGAGGGAAACTATGAAAAAGATTCATCTTCCCATCTTAGAAATAAAGTTCATGTGTACTGTACATAAGTACTTACCATTTCATTCCCACATACATCTTTAAAAAATACTTTAGAGCTTACTCTATGCTGAGTTACTGTTATAGGCATTAATTTAATTCTCACAAGAAATTTATGAAGTGGATACTATTATTATTTTTATTTTTATTGTACTTTTTTTAAACATCTTTATTGGAGTATAATTGCTTTACAATGGTGTGTTAGTTTCTGCTTTACAACAAAGTGAATCAGTTATACATATACATATGTTCCCATATCTCTTCCCTCTTGCATCTCCCTCCCTCCCACCCTCCCTATCCCACCCCTCTAGGTGGTCACAAAGCACCGAGATGATCTCCCTGTGCCATGCAGCTGCTTCCCACTAGCTATCTATTTTACATTTGGTAGCGTATATATGTCCATGCCACTCTCTCACTTTGTCACAGCTTACCCTCCCCCCTCCCCATATCCTCAAGTCCATTCTCTAGTAGGTCTGTGTTTTATTCCCATCCTACCCCTAGTCTCTTCATGACATTTTTTTTCTTAGATTCCATATATATGTGCTAGCATACGGTATTTGTTTTTCTCCTTCTGACTTACTTCACTCTGTATGACAGACTCCAGGTCCATCCACCTCACTACAAATAACTCAGTTTCATTTCTTTTTATGGCTGAGTAATATTCCATTGTATATATGTGCCACATCTTCTTTATCCATTCATCTGTTGATGGACACTTAGGTTGCTTCCTTGTGCTGGCTATTGTAAATAGAGCTGCAATGAACATTTTGGTACATGACTCTAAATCACAGCAAGATCCTTTTTGACCCACCTCCTAGAGAAATGGAAATAAAAACAAAAATAAACAAATGGGACCTAATGAAACTTAAAAGCTTTTGCACAGCAAAGGATACCGTAAACAAGACCAAAAGACAACCCTCAGAATGGAAGAAAATAGTTGCAAATGAAGCAACTGACAAAGGATTAATCTCCAAAATTTGTAAGCAACTCATGTAGCTCAATAACAAGAAAACAAACAACCCAATCCAAAAATGGGCAGAAGACCTAAATAGACATTTCTCCAAAGAAGATATACAGATTGCAAACAAACACATGAAAGAATGCTCAACATCATTAATCATTAGAGAAATGCAAATCAAAACTACAATGAGATATCATCTCACACCGGTCAGAATGGCCATCATCAAAAAATCTAGAAACAATAAATGCTGGAGAGGGTGTGGAGAAAAGGGAACACTCTTGCACTGTTGGTAGGAATGTAAATTGATACAGCCACTATGGAGAACAGTATGGAGGTTCCTTAAAAAACTAAAAATAGAACTACCATATGACCCAGCAGTCCCACTACTGGGCATATACCCTGGATACTATTATTTTCATTTTGGAAATAAGAACTAAAGTACAGAGAGGTTAAGTAACTTGCCCAAGGCCATATAGCCAGTATGTTGCAGAACCAGGTCTCTTCACTTTTCTTATGTTTGTGTTTATCCAGCCTTTATTTGTCTGCTGTGTGAGGCATCTGCATAATGCTGATAATTAATTTTGTGCCCTATTGGGGACAGTGAAATTGTCCTTATTCTGTATATGCTTCTCACCTATGACTCAGTCCTGGGATTATGTAGCCCGGGAATATGTTTCTTTTGAATGGAAACCAGGCAAAGGATTGAACAAACGCCATCCACGAACCTCCAGCCCCATTGTTAGGTGAATGTAGGGTCTGTACTGTAGTAATTTGTGAATTAGTCTGATTCTAAATTACTCAGAATGACTCAAGAATTATGGTACATATCAATATTTTAACCTCTTGGGAAATCAGACGTAGAATTAGTCTGCTTTGTGGGGAAACCCAAAGATTTTGAGAACGAGCCAAGAAATACATCATAGTTAGTATTTGGACTTGTTGCATTCTGGTTATGTACAGTTTTTGATACAAACTGGACTATGTGAAAAATTTTTATGTTTCCTGCGCAGCCTAAAATAAACTGCCAAAGGTAGTCTGTGGGTGTTTGCTGCTTTCACGCAGAGTATAATACGAAAAAAAATATCCATTTTGTCTTTAGCTAAATCAGCCCCCTGTACTTTGATTTTACCTCTGGCTCATGTAGACTTATGGTGATAGTTGGATGAGTAATCTCTCTTTTAATTGACATTTGATAGCCCTCAGTTAATTTCAAAAGTAACTAAAAAATAAGCATGAAAGAAGTATGTAATATCTTCACAAAAATATTTACATGAGCTTTAGCTGCATAGTGAGCCTTTTTAAAAAAAATTTATTTTTGGCTGCGTCGGGTCTTCATTGTTGTGCATGGGCTTTCTCTAGTTGTGGTGAGTGGGAGCTACTCCTTGTTGCAGTGTGCAGGCTTCTCATTGTGGTGACCTCTCTTGTTGCAGAGCACGGGCTCTAGGCATGTGGGCTTCAGTAGCTGCAGCACGCGGGCTCAGTAGTTGTGGCTTGCAGGCTCTAGAGCGCAGGCTCAGTAGTTGTAGCACAGGCTTAGTAGTTGTGGCGCATGGGCTTAGTTGCTGCACAGCATGTGGGATCTTACCGGACCAGGGCTCGAACCCGTGTCCCCTGCATTGGCAGGCGAATTCTTAACCACTGCACCACCAGCAAAGTCCCGAGCCTGTTTTATGTGAAAATAGTATTTGATATCACATTTAGTAAATCTAGAAATATCTAGCAGAAACAAAAAGGTATTACTATCACATCTGCCCTTTTATTGGAAGGCATTGTCTGATCTTAAACCTTGATTTAAGGGTTTATAAGCAGGATTGTGTGATAAGTTAAAATGATGATACGTGTTCTTTAAAAGGATTGGAAGAGTAAGTTCAAATTAACTGCTGGTAACAGCAGCATTTTCTCCTTGATCAGCAGGCTAAAAGGAAGAGGAAGTATATCACATTCCGCTTCCTGTCTTTTTGGATTAAAGAATCCAAACATGCCTAAATTTACACAGCCATTTGATTGACGTTAACTTATATGGTCTGGAAATTAGTTTGTGTGCCCTCAGAGTAAATTGTGTCTACCTTTGAGTTGTTACTTCTGAGAGTCAGTACTAATGGAGGTTGGTAGTGAGATATTGATGATGTGATTTCATGTATCATCAGATATAGACTGGTGGCATCATGATAGCTCCTCTGTCTCTCTCTCCTCTGCCCCCTCATTCCCATCGCTCCCCTCTCTTCTCACTCTGTCTCAGATAATATTACCAAAATGGCCTTTCTGTGGTACAGTCGTACATGTTGTAAATACAGGGGACATTTGTGGAGCCCTACATCAAGGACACCCTACATCAAGGACACAGGACAAAAATTCTGGAATTAACCGAGCCCCCATAGCAACTGCTCCCATGGGATCTCCTAATCTAAACCGACAGCCCTCTGACTCCATATTAGGCAAAATAATCACCATGTAGTAATGTTGTAGCATCCTGACCAATCACCTAATGCCATCCTGACAGCAGGAATTTTCTTTGTCTTAAGGCTATAAAAGTTGGCTACTAGCCCACAAAGGGGGTCGACTTCCCTGGCTACCAGGAAGTCAGTCCGCTGTTCTTGCAGCGACCCTTTAAGGCCTGCTATTCTTGCAGTGACCTTCTCTTTAATAAACTCTATCTTCCTTATATTCTGCCTTGTGTCTGGAAATTCTTTTCCAACCTGCACTCAGACCACAACAACATTGTTTGACTATAGGACACAAAATTTATAACAAGTAGTGTTACTTTGTGTAGTTTTTACTATATTTGAAGACCATTGACAGTTGTACTCTACGTATGTCTCACGAAGGATTTCAGAGTAACCAAATTATCTGGGAGTAAACATTTTATTCTTTTTTTTTTTTTTTGCGGTATTCGGGCCTCTCACTGTTGTGGCCTCTCCCATTGCGGAGCACAGGCTCCGGATGCGCAGGCGCAGCGGCCACGGCTCACGAGCTTAGTTGCTCCGCGGCATGTGGGATCTTCCCGGACCAGGGCACGAACCCGTGTCTCCTGCATCGGCAGGCGGATTCTCAACCACTGCGCCACCAGGGAAGCCCAACATTTTATTCTTGAAGGAACAGAAAGTTTACCTTTCAGGTAACTTAAGCACTTCTAAGTACTTTGATGATAGAGTAGAAAGTTTTCTTAATAATTTGCCATATCCAGGGGCCATATCAATCTGCCTTAATGAATAGTTTAAATTTTAAATGTTTTTAATAAGATAAAATAGAAATTTTCAACACAGATAATACAATGCTGATAGTATCAAAGTGGAAAGGAGCTAGATTTTGTTTTAAAAATATATTTATTTTATTTTATTTATTTTTGGCTGCATTGTGTCTTCATTGCTATGCGTAGGCTTTCTCTAGCTGCGGTGAGCGGGGGCTACTCTTCGTTGCGGTGCGCGGGCCTCTCGTTGCTCTGGCTTCTCTTGTTGTGGAGCACGGGCTCTAGGCGCGTGGGCTTCAGTAGTTGTGCCTCACGGGCTTTCGAGCGCAGGCTCAGTAGTTGTGGCACACAGGCTTAGTTGCTCCGTGGCATGTGGGATCTTCCTGGACCAGGGCTCGAACCCGTGTCCCCTGCATTGGCAGGCTGATTTTCTTAATCACTGCACCACCAGAGAAGTCCAAAGGAGGTAGATTTTTATTTCCTTTTCAAAGTACCTTTCTTCATTTATAGAAATTATGTTAGCTTGTTGTATTTTGTATCACAGGCAGATACAGAGAAGGAAGTTAAAATAACTTCATACCCTACCATCTAGTTGTAATGACTGTTTAGAATATTCTTCTAGACATTTCTTCCTATATATACATAATAAAGTTGACTTATTCTTTGAGCACCTTTCTGTGCTACTCTTAGGGATACATGTATCTTTGTATAAATGACAAACTTGGCTTTAAGGAGTTAGCCAGGCTGATGGAAAGGGTTTGGGTATGGAGTGGAACTTTCCAGGCAAAAGGACATCATAGTGAGGACTCAGAGAGCAAGCTGTTGTTGAAACTGACAGAGAGCAGGATGTCAGCATGGAGAGTGTGAGGGGGAAGGTACAGGAAATGGAGGCAGACAAGTGGTGCCAGATCTTAGAGGCTGTATTAAAGATTGGATATAGATCCAGTGTCTCTTCAAGGGAAAAATCATTTCCTTCTGAAATTTTCTTCTGTTTCATTATGGTCATTCTTATTTTTCTACGTATCTTCATTTGCTTGTAGTTAGGAGGGGTATCGTTTTTATGCATTCACATTTCATCAGTTAAAGCATCATTTAATTAAATTGTTTTTGTAGTCACATAAGTAGAGTTGTATGAATAGGTTTGGGACCAGACTCAACTGACCTGTGGTAAACGTTCAGCTCCCTTACCTGGTGACCTAAGAGTAGCTAGCCTGTTCATGGCCAGTAGTTATCACGCAGATCAGTCAGTATGGTCTCTAGAGGACTGGGGAGTGTGAGATGGGTAAGTCAGCTAGACAGAGGCTGATTAAGAGAGCTTCTGCTGTTCAGTGTGGTGTCTCTTGGCATCTTCCCTAAATTTTGTAGAGATTTTATTGTGTTTGGCAGATATTGTAAGACATATTTAAAAGAAAAACCTGTTAGCAGTAAAATTGATGTTGTGGTATTGTGATAATTACCTAATTTCTTTTGATGATGGTGTTTCTTAATTTTTTGTGAGAGGTTTATTGAAATATAATTCACAAACTGTACAAGTTAACCGACCATTTAAAGTGTGTGATTCATTAGCTTTTGTTATATTCACAGAATTACGCAGCCATCACCACAATCACTTTTAGAACATTTTTGTCACCTCTAAAAGAAATCTGTTACCCTTTAGCTATCATCCCTCATCTTCCCACTTCCCCTAGCAACCACTAATTTACTTTCTTTCTCTATAGATTTGTCTGCTCTGGACATTCCATGTAAGTGAATCATAATATGTGGTCTTTTGTGACTGACTGTGATTTTCACTTTACATAATGTTTTCAGGCTTCATCTGTGTTATAGCATGTATCAATACTTCATTCCTTTTTATTTGTGAATATTCAATTGTATGGATAGACCATATTTTGTTTTTACCCATTCATTAGTTGATGGACATATGAGTCATTTCCACCATTTGGCCATTATGTATAACTCTCCTATAAACATTTCTGTACAGGTTTTTGTGTGGATGTAAGTTTTCATTTCTCTTGGATATATACACAAGAGCAGAATTTGTTGGGTCAACTGATAACTCTGTGTTTTAACTTTTGAGGAACTGCCACACTGCACCAGCAGTGTATGAAAGTTTTGGTTTTTCCACATCCTCGCCAACACCCCTTATCATCTGACTTTTGTTCTTGCCATCCTAGTGGGTGTGAAATGGCATCTCATGGTATGGATTTGCATTTCCCTGATGACTGATGTTGAGCAGAGCATGTTTTCATGTGCTTTATTGGACATTTGTACATCTTTGTAGAAATGTCTGTTTGGATCCTTTGCCCATTTTTTAATTGGGTTATTTGACTTTTTATTATTGAGTCGTAATAGTTCTTCATATATTCTAGAGATAAGTCCCTTGTCAGATATATGATTTGCAGATATTTCCCCCCATTCTGTGAGTTTTCTTTTTATTTTTTTGATGGTATCCTTTCAAGCACAAAAGTTTTTAATTTTGATGAAGACCAATCTTCTGTTTTTTCTTTCTCGTTTTGGTGGCATATCTAGAAATGCATTGCTAGGGACTTCCCTGGTGGTCCAGTGGTTAAGACTCCATGTTTCCACTGCAGGGGGTGTGGGTTTAATCCCTGGTTGGGGAATTAAGAACCTGCATGCTGTGTGGCGCAGCCAAAAATAAATAAGGAAAGAAAAATTAATTTTTAGATATGGTATGAAGGGTCCAACATCATTCTTTTGCATGTGGATATCCAGTTGTTCCAGAGCTATCTCTTGAAGAGACTATTTTTCTTCATTGAATGCTCTTGG
Source organism: Kogia breviceps (assembly GCF_026419965.1). Taxonomy (NCBI): domain Eukaryota; kingdom Metazoa; phylum Chordata; class Mammalia; order Artiodactyla; family Physeteridae; genus Kogia; species Kogia breviceps. The sequence continues at coordinate 62,242,157 of NC_081324.1, read as the reverse complement.
TACTCTTTCAAAAATCAATTGACCTGATGTGATTATAAATGGGATTGCTTTCTTAATTTCATTTTTGGATTGTTCACTGTAAATATTTAGAAATACAATTTATTTTTGTATAATGATCTTGTATCCTGCAATCTTGCTGAACTCATTTATTAGTTTTAGTAGTTTCTTAGTAGATTCCCTAGGATTTTCTATGTACAAGATCATGTCATCTGTGAATAGAGATAGCTTTTCTTCTTCACTTCCAATATGGATGTCATTTATTTCATTTTCTTGCCGTTTCTTTTTTTTTAAGTCTTTTTTAAAAAAATTAATTTTTTTTGGCTGCGTTGGGTCTTCCTTGCTGTGCACGGGGTTTCTCTAGTTGCAGTGAGCAGCAGGGACTACTCTTCATTGTGATGCGCGGGCTTCTCATTGTGGTGGCTTCTCTTGTTGCGGAGCACGGGCTCTAGGTGCGTGGGCTCAGTAGTTGTGGCACGTGGGCTTAGTTGCTCTGCGGCATGTGGGATCTTCCCGGACCAGGAATTGAACCCATGTTCCCTACATTGGCAGGCGGATTCTTAAACGCTGCTCCACCAGGGAAGTCCCTTGCTGTTTCTTTTTTTTTTTTTTTTTTTTTTTTTTGGGGTATGCGGGCCTCTCACTGTTGTGGCCTCTCCCGTTGCGGAGCACAGGCTCCGGACGCACAGGCTCAGCGGCCATGGCTCACGGGCTTAGTTGCTCCGCGGCATGTGGGATCTTCCCGGACCAGGGCACGAACCCGCGTCTCCTGCATCGGCAGGCGGACTCTCAACCACTGCGCCACCAGGGAAGCCCTGCTGTTTCTTTTTAAACGTTGTTTTTATGGGGCTTCCCTGGTGGAGCAGTGGTTGAGAGTCCGCCTGCCGATGCAGCGGACACGGGCTCGTGCCCCGGTCCGGGAAGATCCCACATGCCGCGGAGCAGCTGGGCATGGGCCATGGCCGCTGAGCCTGCGCGTCCGGAGGCTGTGCTCCGCAACGGAGAGGCCACAACAGTGAGAGGCCTGTATACTGCAAAAAAAAAAAAAAAAAAATTGTTTTTATGGAACTCAGAGGGTGGCGTAATCCCCCAAATTCTTTAAGTTATTTACTTCAAATCTGTTCTATGAGAGAATATTTAAATATATGAATGCTAAATCAGAGACTTTTGAAATAATCTTTATATAATTTATAGTTCAAGTAGAAATATAAATTTTTTGTGTGTTGAAACATAGTTTGGCCTAGTATAACTGAATTTTGAGCTGTTTTTTGTTTCCCCTTAGGATCATTTTCTATTTAGAGTATCAACTTTATTGCAAGAGTACTTTCTAGGATATAAGTTTAAAAGGTATGTATGGCTTTCCAGTGAGGAGTTGGTGACTGACTTTACTTGTCGCACTCCCATGTTTTTATTCAGAGGTGTTTTTTTAAAATAATCAATTAATTAATGTTTGGCTGCGTTGGGTCTTCGTGGCTTTGCATGGGCTTTCTCTAGTTGCAACGAGTGGGGGCTACTCTTCGTTGCAGTGTGCGGGCTTCTCATTGTGGTGGCTTCTCTTGTTGAAGAGCATGGGCTGTAGGTACGCAGGCTTCAGTAGTTGTGGTATGCGGGCTCAGTAGTTGTGGCTTGCGGGCTTTAAAGTGCAGGCTCAGTAGTTGTGGTGCATGGGCTTAGTTGCTCTGCGGCATGTGGGATCTTCCTGGACCAGGGCTTGAACCCGTGTCCCCTGCACTGACAGGCGGATTCTGAACCATTGCACCACCAGGGAAGTCCCAGAACTTGTGTTTTAATACATAAATAAGTAAATAATTTGGTTAGGATTACATGAACATGGCAAAAATGAGAACAGTGGATACACGCTTTGGACACAAATATTCTCTTTTTACTCTAGAGGCAATAGTACCTGATTTCTTAAACTTATTTATATAAATTTGGCTTTATTAAACTTGGAATTTTATTTTTTCCTTCTGCATGGTTAATAAAATTAGGTAGTTAATTCCAACATAATAAAAAGGAGCAAAACAATTATCATTTGTATTATTTGGTACTTTTCTTTTTAAGGTATTTTCAAATATATTATTCTATTACTGTTATACAGCTTACACAGGAAATAAATTTAATAAATTAATTAAAAATGGATCCACAACCTGTAATTGTGAAATGAGCCCAGGGTCTCATGGTATTGGGCCAGTAGGTATGGCCTGTAATTATGACTGCCAGGTATTGTTAGAAGTGTCCCCTGTTGTTTTTGCAGGAGTCATTGTTACCAGATCTGATTTTAACTTGGGAAGGGAGGAAAGCAGAATGCTTACAGGAAAGGAGCTGGCAAAAGCATTGAAGGAGATTGTGACCTTAAAATTTTTATTTAAACAGCTTGTTGTTTTCTGTTTTAAATTCCTTTGTTCTGAAAGGGACACAGGTCCTTTTAAGAATGGGAGATGGGAAAATTCTGCAACCCATGACAAGCTGTAAAAGGTTGCTAAGGAGATTCTGATGAGAAGGGGTAGTATTTAAGTGATCTGTTACTGAGCTCTGACTTTAAAGGGAGGAAATGAAAGGAGGAGGTTGCTTTTATTTCACTCCTTTTAACTTTTAGGAAGCATGAAAAAGCAAGAATCTTCTTTTTCCTTAAACACAGAATCACTTGGTTTGGATTAAATTAATTTGTGTGGTGTTAACATTATATTTTAAAATATTTAAGTATAGGACATTGAAAAAAGTGTACAGATTATTAGGTTGTAGCTTGATGAATTTTTACAGATAGTGATAATATTGTATTTCAATATCACTTAAATGTACTCTATTATTATATGTCTTTGAAGAATATTATCTTAAAATGTTCGATTTCAAGTGACCATCAAAGTGATAATTTCAAAGCATTACAGATTTTTAGTTTCTGTTTTTAATTGCATGTTGCATTCCCCCACATTCTTTCCCAGTCTCCTGCTTGTTAAAACAAAAACTACGGGAAGAATTTCTTCCAGGAAGGAAGCAACCATTCTGTTTGGAACTTGTTTAGAGCAGTGCTGTCCAATAGAAATATAACAGGGGACCACATATGTAATTTTAAATGTGCTAGTAGCCACATTAAAAAATAAAATGAAACAGGTGAAATCAGTTTTTATAATATATTTTATTTAACCCACTATTTCTGAATTATATGTCAACATGTAATCAATTTGAGAATTATTAATGAACTATTTTGTATCTTTTTTTTATACTAAGTGTTTCAAATCTGGTGTGTATTTTGCTTCAGCACTTCTCACTTTGGGCTAGCCACACTTCAATTGCTCAATAGCCACATTTGGTTAAAGAAATAGGGAGAAGAAGGAATGGAAATATTTAAGAAATGAGAAATTTGAAGGGACCAGAATAGTTTTAGTTCTGAATTATCTTTAAAAAATCATGAGGCTTAGTGGGGAGGCAGTAACAGAATGTTGAGGGGCTTGGTTAAATCTTGGTAAAACAGTAGATGCCTATTCTCAGATATACTGAGTAGATTCTAGGTAGACAAGGGGGAGAGAGATTCCAGGCATGAATAACTGTGCTAATGAAGGAAGTGATTTCAGGGGCACCTGAGTCACAGAGTTGATTACCAAGTGCTTGAAGAAGCTATTGGAGACTAGAGTCCTTTTTCAACAAACATTTCTTGAGCACCTGCTTGCTGTGTCTAGGCTCTCTTCTGGGATTTGGATACCAGTGAACAAAACAGACAAAAATCTTGGCCCTCAAATATTTGCATTATACTAGGGGTAGACAGAAAATAAATATGATAAATAAGTAAACTGTAGTATGTAGAAGGTTATGAGTGTGTTGGAGAAAAGTAATATAGAGAACTGTGATGGGGAGCATGGTGGTAGTAGTGATGGTGGTAGGTTTGCATTTTTTAACAAGGTGATTAGAATGGACCTCCCAAAATGGTTACAAATGAGCAAAAGCTTGAAGGAGGTAAGGGAGCAAGTATCTAGATATCTGGGGAAGAGCATTTCAGACAGAGCAAACAGTACTGCTCCAGTCTGAAGGTGGGAGAGTATCTGCTGAGCTCCTGTGATGGCAGGAGGCCATCGTGGTGGGAGCAGAGAGGAATGGGGTACCAGATCACCAAGGTAGTGCTTTTCCAACATTAATATGCATACAACCCCCCTAAGGATCTTGGTAAAATTTAGATTCTGATTTGGATGGTTTTGAGTAGAGCCAGAGATAACAAACTCTCAGGTGCTGCTGCTGCTGATGTTAGGACCACACTTTGATTAGCCAAGGATGTAGGGCCTTAAAGACCACTGTAGGACTATGTAAATATGAGACTTTTGAGATCACTAAAGGAATGAGGGTAGACAGAAAAGAGAAGGGACTAAGGGCTGAGCCCTGGAATTCCGCAACATTAAGAGGGTAGTGAGACAAAGAGGAACCAGTGAAGAAGCCTCAGAAGAAGTGACCAGAAAAGTAGGAGGAAAACCATGTGAGGGTCATGTCCAGGACACCGAGTAACTAAAGCACATCTAGGAGGAGAAGTGGCCTACTGTATGAAATGCTATCTAACAGGTAAGTGAGATGAGAACTAGGAATTGGTTATTGAGTTTGACAGTGTGGTGGTTGCTGACAGGCGGCGTTGGTGTAGTGGTGTGGGGGCAAAAGTCATACTGCAGTGAGTTTAAAAGAGAAAGGAAAGAAATTGGAGACAGTAAATAAAGACAACTTATTGAGGCATTTTCCTGTAAACTGTGGGTATATCAGTTAATCTACTACATAACAAATAACTCTTAAACTTAGTGGCTTAAAACAACAAACATTTGCTCTCTCACCATTCCTGTGGGTCTGGAATGGCTTATCTGAGTGCTCTGGCTCTGTTTCTCAGGAGGTTTAGTCAGGATATCAGCCAGGGTTGCGGTCATCCTAGGGCTCAGCTGGGGGGTGGGGAGGGCCTCTGCTTCCACTGTGGCTCCCTCACACAGCTGCCGGCAGGGGCCTCAGTTCCTCACCACATGGCCTTCTCGTAGGCAGAACGGCGGCTGGCTTCTTGCAGAGAATGTGACCCAAGATCGAGAAGCTAGAATGTCTTTGATGCCCTAGCCTTAGAAGTCACATTCCGTCACTTGTGCTGTTTTCTGTTGGTCCTGTGGACACAGTGTGGGAGGCACTACATGAGAGAATAGGTGCCAAGTGTGGGGACTATCAGGGGCCACTTGGGAGTCTGGATAACTCGGCAAGCGGAGGAGTTAGGACGATAGCTGGAGAGGAAGGTGGGATCCCAAAGAGTTCTTAGTTTTTGTTTTATTTTTGTATTGATAAAAGAAGTAACAGCATATTTGTATGTTGATCCAGGAATGATCCAGTATACAAAGGAAGACTGTTGATGCAGAATAGAGGGGAGAATTGCTGGTGAATTATCCTTGAGGGTGGGAGCTAGAGCACAAGTGAAGGACTTGGGAATTGTCATCACACAGGATGAGGACAGTCCATGTGGAGTAACAGGAGGGAAGACAAAGTCTGTGTGTATGGGAGGTGTTCAAAGGCAGTTAGACGTGATGGCAGGGGGTTTGTGGATGTGCTCTTCTGATGACTTCAGCCCTCACAGTGACATGAGTAGCGGGGTCCTTCTTGGCATGTGGACATGGGAGAGGAGGAGGGGAGATAGTCAGCTGGGACAGTAGGAGAGTCCATGGGCTAAGGAAATGGTGGCTTCTGGGCTTCATTAGCCAGCCACATGAGAGGCAGAATTGTAAATTTAAATAAATTTAAAGCAAGATCAGTCAGTACAGTTTTCTGGTTTTTTTTTTGTGTGTGTGTGTGGTACGCGGGCCTCTCACTGTTGTGGCCTCTCCCATCACGGAGCACAGCCTCCGGACGCGCAGGCTCAGCGGCCATGGCTCACGGGCCCAGCCGCTCCGCGACATGTGGTATCCTGCCAGAATCCGCGTCCCTGCATCGGCAGGCGGACTCTCAACCACTGTACCACCAGGGAAGCCCCAGTTTTCTGTTTTGCTCCAGCCACATTCAGTTGTCAAAGGCAGGTGAAGAGTGGGGTTTAACCAGTGTGTGGTGTAGTCAAAGGAGGTGAGGGAGAGTGAAAAGAACATAGGATCAATGGATTGGAGATCCTGGTGGGGTCAAAAGATTATTCGAGTCAATTCCTAGAGGGAATGAACTAGAAAGCTGGAAGGAGGTTGTCAAAGAAAGGGACCCTTGAAATGGAGGTGATGGAAAGTTGCACTTATTGGTAATGAGGGGGTCCGGGGTATTGCCATGGCAGTGGGTGGCACAGAAACGAGAGCCAAGGTGTGGAAAGGTCCTGTTAACATCACCAAGAGTTGAGGGAGGAGAAGGACAGTGAAGCCGCAGGTCACGTCCTGGCACTGTGTGGTGTACAGTCACAGATGAGAGCAGCGAGGAGGGCAGGTGTTGTCTGGGACAGAAGAGGCAAAGCTGGGGAGCTTTGAGGGGGAGTCAGGGAGGTGGGCGAGGAGGCACTGTGAGAAGCAAGGAGGACATCTTCCCAATTCCAGGCCCAGCGATTTGAGAATTATTACAGAAAGGCCAGCCAGGACCAGCACTGCCCCTGGGGAGTGCAAGGTTAGAGCAAGAAGGGGAAGGGGGAGCATTCAGAGAAATTGAAGATACAGGGAACCCTTAGTTGTGCACAACGGAAGGATTTCAAGAGTTGGGGAGGGGCGGGCCCAGGCCTAGAAGAGGGGACTGTGGAGCCTCGTGGGATACGAGGTGGGGAGGTGGGTCACGGGCACCTGTAGCTTCTGTCCCCATTGCCATCAGTGGGGACACAGGCAGGGTGGTCTTAGTGCTGGTGCAGATCTCAGGGCAGATGAGGTGTAGGGCGGTGGGTGCTGGAGAGGAGTGTGTGGGGCTACCTGTGACACCAGCAGGTGGGAGACCCTGACTTCTCCCTGGCAATGGAGCAGGCAACTGCTTAGGGAAAAAAAAGACAACAGCCCTACTCACCTGGGTAATGACCGGGAGAGATGACGGTGAAAGCAAAGTCAGACTTGAGTACTTGAATTTGCTTTGTTGGTGAACTGGCTCTCAAAATAAAACAACACTGATTTCTGTGGTCTAAATACTGCCACTTGGCCAATTTTAAGCTGTCAGAAGTTTAGCCAGCCAGCTTGCAAAATTCTGAAATTCTGCCCCTGGGCTCCTGATTAGTGGCTGTGGGCTCTGCAGCGCGCCGTGGGCTGTAGGGCTGACTCTGTGTCTTCTCTTTAAAATCATTTCGCCCCATTTGGGAGCTTTGGAGTTAGGCAGGCCTGGAACTAGTACTAATCCTCAATTTTGCTTCTGTATAGCCCCTAACCTTAGTGAGCCCCAGTTTCCTGTCAGTAAACTGATGATATTACCACCTGTCCCTGGGGTGGTTGTAAGGATTAGAGATCAGATAGGAAAAGTGCCTAGAACAGCTCCTGGCATGGCAGATATTATTGCTATTATTATTATTGTCATCACCTTAACGTAAAACTTTGGTAAAAGGAATTCACAAAACATATTATATACTGCATTTTCATATGCAAATGTAGGAGTAGAGATTGCAGTTAATGTTTTGGAGAGCAGTTTATCATTGAAGAGCATGGGTTTAATCCATTAATTATATTTCTAGGAACTTTTTCAAAGGAAATAACTGTGCAAAAATGTAGCAAGAAGATATTTATTTGCAGAACTTTTAAAAATAATTTATTTTATATTGGAGCATAGTTGATTAACAATGTTGTATCAGTTTCAGGTGTACAGCAAAGTGATTCAGTTATAATGCAGCACTTTTTATAAGAGAAAAGTTAGCATCTGTCTAGCTGTCTCACTGTTGTGCAGCAGAAGACTCTACATTATTAAAAACAAATGGATGGAATAGAATTGTTTGTGTGAAAAGATGGTCCATTTTGGTATAAAACAGGTTATCAAATAGTAGGTACCAAATGATCCAATTTTTATTAACAAATATGAACAGGACAAATATAATGAACTGTTAAAAGTGAGATATAGGTATATATTTTATATATATATAATCTTTTTTTAAATGTTGAAATATATTTTTAAAATTAGGGATTATGCTTCCATTTATTGGGTCAGGTCATAAGTGTTTTTCATTAAAATTTTTTTTTCATTGAAGTATAGTTGATTTACAATGTTTTAGTTTCTGTTGTATAGCAAAATGATTCATTCATATATATATTCTTTTTCATATTCTTTTCCCTTATGGGTTATTATAAGATAATGAATATAGTTCCCTGTGCTATACAGTAGGACTTTGTTGTTTATCTGTTTTTTTTTTTTTTTTTTTTTTTTTTTGTGGTACGCGGGCCTCTCACTGTTGTGGCCTCTCCCCTTGCGGAGCACAGGCTCCGGATGCGCAGGCCCAGCCGCCATGGCTCACGGGCCCAGCCGCTCCGCGGCATGTGGGATCTTCCCGGACCGGGGCACGAACCCGTGTCCCCTGCATCGGCAGGCGGACTCTCAACCACTGCGCCACCAGGGAAGCCCTATCTGTTTTATATATAGTAGTTTGTATCTGCTAATCCCAAACTCCTAATTTATTCCCCCTCCTTCCCCTTTGATAACCATAAGTTTGTTTTCTATGTCTGTGAGTCTGTTCCTGTTTCATAGATAAGTGCACTTGAATCATATTTTAGATTCCACATGTAAGTGATATATGGTATTTGTCTTTCTTTGTCTGACTTCACTTAGTATGATTATCTCTAGGTCCATCCTATAATGTTCCTTTAGATTGCTTGTATTTTCCGAGATTTCTAATGGATATATTTTTCTTTTGTAATAAGAAAAGAGACATCATGGGTGGTATATGTTGGGGTGGAGAGGAGGTATGTGAGGTGAACATACATTTGCTTTCTTACTAGTTCTGAGTGACTCGAGCATTCTGCACCGTTTGTCCAAACTCAGACCCAGTCCTGTGACTAAGCCTGGGATGAGCAGGGGAGGCAACAAGCCATGCTCATTGCCTTCGAGCCTGGCCACAAGTCAGCGATAGTGTAGTAGATTCCCATAAAATTCAGTGTCTTTAGAGATCTCGATGATTTTCACTAGGAGAGAAAATTGAAATAGGGTTGAGGTGGAAAGCATCTGACAAGGTGACCCAAAAGAAAAAAATGTGAGACATAGGGGAAAGTTAGCAGTTCCAGGCCATCCTAAAAAGATGAACTACAATTTCTTTTAAAGCCTTTCCAGGAATATTGTTGAATTAGCACAATCCATTTTCAAGAAACAGGACCTTGTGATCGTCACAAGTTACTCAAGCAATTAGAAACCAGGAAATTTGATCTTATGTAAACCAGTACCTGAGTCACACAAACAAATATAGTAACAAAGCTGAGAGATACAGTGTGTTTCTTATACTAGATGACTTCGCAGATAACTGAAATATTTTCTGCAGTTTGTTTACCTTGAGCTAAGTAAAAAGCAAGTTGCGTGTCCTAACAAAGTTATCTTTTATCCCACTGTTCAGCAGGTACGAGAGTAAGTCAGGTTTTTAATTATGTGTAGAGTACTAATAAAAGGGAACATTAACACCGTTAACTGTAAAAGTCGGGTAAGTAAAGGGAGAAAATAATTTACTGGTTTTAGTAAAATAAGCAGCCCTGGAAAGGAGCTAGACCAGGAGAGTAGCCCCTGAGCTAGGGAGGTGCAGAGACACACCCTCCCCCTTCCCTCCCACTCCCTCCTCCCTCTTTCTTTCTTTCTCCTTCTCTCCCTCCTCCCTCTCTCCTAGTACCTCTCTCTTTCCTTTTCCTTCTTTCTACAAGAAAGCACCTACCCTGTGCCAGACACTGTTTTATGCATTGAGAGTATAACAATGGACAAGACAGACAAAAACCTCTGCTTGTGTGGATTTACATTCTATTGTTTATAGATAACATGTAAATAAATGTATATAAAATAATATATGGTATTAAATGCTATGAAGGAAAATAAAGGAGGGCAAGGGAATAGAGCATAAGTGGGCAAGGGGGTAGAGTGGACAGAGAAGAGAAGGGTATATTGTAGGAGTGAAGGTCTCTTTCATGGTGACATTTGAGCAGAGATCTGAATGATGTGAGGGAATAAGCCAGGCAGAAGAAAAAGCAAGTGTGAAGGCACTGCACAGAGAGGTACTCACGTGGTCACAGAACATCAAGGAGGCCAGTGTGGCTCCGGGAGGTGGTGGGGAGGTCAGCCAGGTAGCAGCTGGCTAGATCATGCAGGGCCCTGTGAGCCACAGTGAGCATCCACAGAGTGTGTGGAAACCACTGGAGAGCTTTGTTTATTACAGCAACTAGTACTGCTCTCACTAATACAGATACTGACATACCTATTCAACAGAGATTTATTTGAGGACTATTACATATTTAATTCCCTCTTACTTAGGAATAATTCACCTCACAGACAATGTAATTGAATTATTACATACAGGTCTCCTTATTTTGATAATTGGTAATGTATGAGATATTTTTAATCACATTTCTGAGTTTTTCTCTTATTGCTGGTTTGTTGTTTGGACATTTGTCCTCTAGGATTTGCTAGCAAACAAAATAATGTGATTTAAAAATTTTTTTATTATGGTAAAAAACATAAAATTTACCATCTTAACCATTTTTAAGCATACAGTTAAGCAGTGTTAAATGTATTCACATTGCTGTGCAACAGAGCTCCAGAATCTTTTCATCTTGAAAAAGTGAAACTCTGAGCTACTAGCAAGAACTCTCCCTCCCCACAGTCCCTGGCAACCACCATTCTACTTTCTGTCTGTGTGAACTTGACTGCTCTAGGTACTTCATATAAGTGGGATCATACAATATTTGTCTTTTTGTGGTTGGCTTATTTCACTTAGCGTGATGTCTCAAGGTTCATTTGCGTTGTAGCATGTGTCAGAATTTTCTTCCTGTTAAGGTTGAATAATATTCCACTCTGTGTTTAGAAAACATTTTGTTTATTCATTCGTTTCTTGGTGGTCACTTGGGTTGATTCCCCGCCTTGGCCATTGTAAATAGTACTGCAGTGGACATGGGTGTGCAACCATTGGAGAGTTTTGAGCAGTGACATGATTTGGTCTGTCTTTTTCTCAAAAAGACAGACTGCACTCTGGTTCTTCTCTTTCCCCACTAATAAGTAAGCAGAGATTTTGTGTTTATTTCTGCAAACAGTCTGGCACTCAAATATTTGAGGACAGATGACAGAACTAAACACTGAGCTGCAAGCTCTGGAAGCCACCAAGTGATTTACTCTGTGCTAACTCACACACGTATTAGGTCAGTGGTCCTTTACTATACGGGGATCACCGACCTCATTGAAAATCTGTTGAAAAGTATGAACCCTTCCTCAGAAAAATAAGCACTCAAATATACTAAATGTTTACCTAAAATGTCAGTGGGTTCTTTAACTCCTGATGCCCTTAGAAGGACTTCATATATAACTAGGGCATTGACTCTTTGGCTTATACTAGTGGCTTGGAGCACTCATCCTACAGTGATATCAGAGATCTCACAGATTCGGTCCCTGAGCAGGCAGTGCCACTTACTACAAATTGTAGGCTACACAGCATTTGCAGTTTTCATCAGCAGAACAGACTTATCCCCGCCATACACAGTAGACTGATTCCAAGTCTCCAACTGTGCATGAGTCCCTACCTCCTGGCTGCTACTGGATACAGAAGCTGAGAGATCATGACTGCAGCCCTTTTATTGCTGTTTTTCTGTTTGTTTCTGGTCCATGGAGATGCTGATCATTTTTTTGAGCATGGCTGTATCTCAGAAAGGTTAAAAAAAAATTAGCTGTCATTTATCTGGAATGTGTTTGATGTGGAATGACAGTCTGAAAGGGTGAACTCACAGTTCACACTCAGTCTAACACATGACTGAGAAATTCCCCTTCAGTAGCTATTCTCTAAGCCAGTGTATGAATTGATAGGCATTGATAGGCAAACTCAACCAAAATAGTTTTGTACCTACTATGCAGATTTCTAGAGAGGAAAGTAAAAATAAAAATTTAACATCAAGCATTTGAGATCATTGCTTGGAAGAGATTTCTTTGTCAAAAGGCCCAAGCAAAGCCTTTTGGGTATATGTTTCAGAGTTATAAAATAGAATGAAATTTAAAGTCGAATGTGTTTTTTACTGCCCTTTCCTTCCTAGATGGAAAAAGGAAGGGATTTTTGAAAAAAATATTTATTTGTCTGCATCAGGTCATAGTTACGGCATACGGGATCTTTCGTAGTGGTGCATGGGCTTTTCTCTAGTTGTGGTTTGTGGCCTCTAGAGCATGTGGGCTTAGTTGCCCTGTGGCATGTGGGATCTTAGTTCCCCAACCAGGGATTGAACCCTTGTCCCCTGGGTTGGAAGGCAGATTGTTAACCACTGGACCGCCAGGGAAGTCCTGAAAGGAAGGGATTTTTATCTCATCTCTGATGTCTGTGTGAGTTAGGATGCTCTCAATTGCAAGCAACAAAAAGTAGGTCAACCTTTTATGTTTGTATGCATGTATATATGTGTGTCTATGTTTATAGAAACATATTTATATGTACATATACATGTATTACAAAAGGGCCTGGAAGCAGTAGGGGCACCCCTGTAACATTGAGCACTTCTAGCCACCCAGATATTGGTTTCTAAATAGCCTTCCCCACTAAAAGTAGCCAAGGTTCCTTGGAGAAATGGCAGATGCCAGGGCTGCAGAAGGAAAAATACAAGATGATCCCAGAACATCTTGTGATGAGAGGGAATCATACAAAACATTAGGGAGCATGTCCATACAATGAGAATAGTATTTGCCAGTAAAGAGGAACAAGTGCTACAACACAGATGACCCTCAGAAACATGCTATGTGAGAAATATCCAGACACAAAAGACCACATTTTATGTGATTTCATTTATATGAAATGTCCAGAAAAGGAAATCTGTAGAAACAGAAAATAGATGAATGGTTTCCCAGAGCTGGGATTTGGAAGGGTGGTGACTGCAAATGGGCATGAAATTTGTTTTTTGAGTGATAAAAAATTAAAATTTGAGAATTAGATTGTGGTGATAGTCGCACAATTTTATAAATAAACTAAAAATCTCCAAACTGTATACTTTAAATAAGTGAATTAAGAAAAGGCTAATATTGGTCAAGATGGAAGTGTGGGAAGACACGGAGTTAGCATCTCCCCACAACTTGGGTGCCTCCCGGCTGCTGGTGGAGGAATTCTGATGCCCAAGGAGACAGGAGGAACCCCAAAGTGAACCAGTAGGACATAGGGGGACGGGGGGGGAAGAGAAGTGGAGGCCAGACAGGATCATCAACCCTGAGGCTGGGGAGATCAGGAGAGGTAGGCGGGAGGGGCCCTCTGGGTGGAGCGGGAGAGGAGTGGAGGGTGATTGCATGACCCACTTGGCCTGGGGAGCCTGCTGAGCTTCAAGACACATATTAATCAAACAAACAAAAATTAAATTCAAATAAAAAATATTAAAAGCAACAAGCGAAAAACAAAAAATAATATACAAAGGAATCCCCATAAGGTTATCAGCTGATTTTTCAGCAGAAATTCTGCAGGCCAGAACAGAGTGGCAGGATATACTTAAAGTGTTGAAAGAGAAAAACCTACAACCAAGATTATTCTACCCAGCAAGGATCTCATTCAGATTTGATGGAGAAGTCAAAAGCTTTTAAGACAAGCAAAAGCTAAGAGAATTAAGCACCACTAAACCAGCTTTACAACAAATGCTAAAGAAACTTCTCTAAGCGGGAAACACAAGAGAAGAAAAAGACCCACAAAAACAAACCCAAAACTATTAAGAAAATGGTAATAGGAACATACATATCGATAATAACTTTGAATGTAAATGGATTAAGTCCCCCAACCAAAAGACATAGATTGGCTGAATGGATACAAAAACAAGACCCGTATATATACTGTCTACAAGAGACCCACTTCAGACCTAGGGACACATACAGACTGAAAGTGAAGGGATGGAAAAAGATATTCCATGCAAATGGAAATCAGAAGAAAGCTGTAGTAGCAATACTCGTATCAGATAAAATAGATTTTAAATAAAGACTGTTACAAGAGATAAGGAGGGACAGTACATAATGATCAAAGGATCAGTCCAAGAAGAAGACATAACAGTTATAAATGTTTATGCACCCAACATAGGAGCACCTCAATACATAAGGCAAATGCTAACAACCATGAAAGGAGAAATCAACAATAACACAATAATAGTAGGGGACTTTAACACCCCACTTACACCAATGGACAGATCATTCAAACAGAAAATTAATAAGGAAACCCAAGCTTTAAATGACACAATAGACCAGATAGATCTAATTGATATTTATAGGACATTCCACCCAAAAGTGGCAGAATACACTTTCTTCTCAAGTGCATGTGGAATATTCTCCAGGATAGATCACATCTTGGGTCACAAATCGAGCCTTGGAAAATTTAAGAAAATTGAAACTGTATCAAGCATCTTTTCCGACCACAACGCTATGAGATTGGAAATCAGTTACAGGAAAAAACTGTAAAAACACAAATACATGGAGGCTAAACAGTATGCTACTAAATAACCAAGAGATCAAAGAAGAAATAAAAAAATACATAGAAACAAAATTTGACAATGAAAACACGACGACCCAAAACCTATGGGATGCAGCAAAAGCGGTTCTAAGAAGGAACTTTATAGCAATTTAATCTCACCTTAAGAAACAAGAGAAATCTCAAATAAACAATCTAACCCTACCTATAAAACAACTAGAGAGAGAAGAACAAAGAACCTGCAAAATCAGTAGAAGGAAAGAATTCATAAAGATCAGAGAAGAAATGAATGAAATAGAAATGAAGAAAACAATAACAAAGATCACTAAAACTAAAAGCTGGTTCTTTGAGAAGATATACAAAATTGATAAATCGTTAGCCAGACTCATCAAGAATAAAAAGGGCAAGGATGCAAATCAATAAAATTAGAAATGAAAAAGGAGAAATCACAGCTGACACTGCAGAAATACAAAGGATTATAAGAGACTACTGCAAACAACTATATGCCAATAAAATGGACAACCACGAAGAAATGGACAAATTCTTGGAAAGGTACAATTTTCCAAGACTGAACCAGGAAGAATTAGAAAATATAAACAGACCTATCACAAGTAATGAAATTGAAACTATAATTAAAACTCTTCCAACAAACAAAAGTCCAGGACCAGATGGCTTCAAAGGCAAATTCTATCAAACTTTAGAGAAGAGCTAACACCGATCCATCTCAAACTCTTCCAAAAAGTTGCAGAGGGAGAAACACTCCCAAATTCATTCTGTGAAGCCACCATCACCCTGATACCAAAACCAGAAAACTATATCACAGAAAAAGAAGATTATAGACCAATATCACTGATCAACATAGATGCAAAAATCCTGAACAAAATACTAGCAAACAGAATCTAACAGCACATTAAAAGGAACATACACCATCATCAAGTGGAATTAATCCCAGGGATGCAAGGATTCTTCAATATATGAAAATCAATCAAAGTGATACACCACATTAACAAATTAAGGAATAAAAACCATATGATCTTCTCAATAGATAAAGAAAAAGCTTTTGATAAAATTCAACATCATTTATGTTTAAAACTCTTCAGAAAATGGGCATAGAGGGAACCTACCTCAACATAATAAAGGCCATATATGACAAACCCACACCAAGCATCATACTCAATGGTGGAAAACTGAAAGCATTTCCACTAAGATCAGGAACAAAACAAGGATGTCCACTCTAACTCAACATAGTTTTGGAAGTCCTAGCCACAGCAATCAGAGAAGAAAAAGAAATAAAAGGAATACAAATTGGAAAAGAAGTAAAACCGTCACTGTTTGCGGATGACATGATCCTATACATAGAAAATCCTAAAGATGCCACTAGAAAACTACTAGAACTAATCAATGAATTTGGTAAGGTTACAGGATACAAAATTAATGTACAGAAATCTCTTGCATTCCTATACACTAATGATGAAAAATCTGAAATTAAGGAAACACTCCCATTTACCACTGCAACAAAAAGAATAAAATACCTAGGAATAAAGCTGCCTAAGGAGGCGAAACACTTATACTCAGAAAACTATAAAACACTGATGAAAGAAATCAAAGCTGACATCAACAGATGGAGAGATATACCATGGTCTTGGATTGGAAGAATCAATATTGTGAAAATGACTGTACTACCCAAAGCAATCTACAGATTCAATGCAATCCATATCAAACTACGAATGGCATTCTTCACAGAATTAGGACAAAAAATTTTACAGTTCGTATGGAAACACAAAAGACCCCGAATAGCCAAAGCAATCTTGAGAAAGAAAAACAGAGTTGGAAGAATCAGGCTCCCTGACTTCAAACTATACCACAAAGCTACAATAATCAAGACAGTATGGTACTGGCACAAAAACAGAAATATAGATCAATGGTACATGATAGAATGCCCAGAGATAAACCCACGCACATATGGGCACCTAATTTACGGCAAAGGAGGCAAGAATATACAATGGAGAAAAGACAGCCTCTTCAATAAGTGGTGCTGGGAAAACTGGACAGCTACATGTAAAAGAATGAAATTAGAACACTCCCTAACACCGTACACAAAAATAAACTCCAAATGGATTAAAAACCTAAATGTAAGACTAGACACTGTAAAACTCTTAGAGGAAAACATAGGAAAAACACTCTGACATAAACCATAGCAAGATCTTTTTTGACCCACCTCCTAGAGTAATGGAAATAAAAACAAAAATAAACAAATGGGACTTAATTAAACTTAAAAGCTTTTGCATAGCAAAGGAAACCATAAACAAGACAGAAAACCCTCAGAATGAGAGAAAATATTTGCAAATGAAACAACAGACAAAGGATTAGTTGCCAAAATATACAAACAGCCCATGGAGCTCAATATCAAAAAAACAAACAATCCAGTTAAAAAATGGGCAGAAGACCAAAATAGACATTTCATCAAGGAATACATACAGATGGCAAGAGGCACATGAAAAGATGCCCAACGTCACTAATCATTAGAGAAATGCAAATCAAAACTACTATGAGGTGTCACCTCACGCCAGTCAGAATGGCCATTATCAAAACATCTAGAAACAATAAATGCTGGAAAGGGTGTGGTGAAAAACTAAAACTAGAACTACCATATGACCCAGCAATCCCACTACTGGGCATATACCGTGAGAAAACCATAATTCAAAAAGAGACATGTACCAAAATGTTCATTGCAGCTCTATTTACAATAGCCAGGACATGGAAGCAACCTAAGTGTCCATCAACAGATGAATGGATGAAGAAGATGTGGCACATATATACAATGGAATATTACTCAGCCATAAAAAGAAACGAAATTGAGATATTTGTAGTGAGGTGGATGGACCTAGATTCTGTCATACAGAGTGAAGTAAGTCAGAAAGAGAAAAAAACATACTGTATGCTAACGCATATAAATGGAATCCTCCCTCACCCCAAAATGGTACTGATGAATCAAGTTGCAGGGCAGGAATAAAGAGGTAGACATAGAGAGTGGACTTGAGGACATGGGGTGGGAGGACAAAGCTGGGGCAAAGTGAGAGTAGCATCGACATATATACACTACCGAATGTAAAATTGTTGGCTGGTGGGAAGCAGCAGCATAGCACAGGAAGATCGGCTCAGTGCTTTGTGATGACCTAGAGGGGGGGAATAGGGAGGATGGGAGGGGGGCTCAAGAGGCAGGGGATATGGGGACATGTGTATGCATATGGCTGATTAGCTTTGTTGTGCAACAGAAACTAACACAGTATTGTGAAGCAATTATACTCCAATAACGATCTATTAAAATCAGTCAATCAATAAATAAATAAGTGAATTTTATGGTTAATAAAGGATATCTCATTAAGGCAGTTAAAAAAAAAATTATGGGATTTGTCAAAAGGACTCAGGAGTTAGCTTGAAGAAGCTCCTACTGGCTGAATCTGGTTATTTATCACAATAAATAATGACAGTGGATTAAATCTGCTATGGAATAAAATAATCCGTGAGTGTATTTGACATGTAGATAAATTCATGAATAAATAAATGGGGGAGAAGGGAAAGTTCTTCTTTCCCCATATTACCAACTAATAAATGTATAAGGGATGATGGATAGAACATCATAATTTTTCAAACATGGTAGTAATAGTTGGCTTAAGCAAGAATTACCAGTGATTATTAAGTCTGTGAAAGTTTGATGAGGCCTATGGTGTTGGCATAGTTACAGAGGAGCTTCCCATAAATTATATATTGATTTCAAAGGGAAAAAGAGTACATTGGGGTAATCTGGCAGAACCACTTTAAGTGTGACTGTATTCATTTTCTATTGCTGTGTAACAATGCCCAGAAAGTTGTTACCCCAAATTTAGCAGCTTAAGATTACCTCATAGTTTCTGTGAGTCAGAAGCCTGGGCATGGCTTTGCTGGGTCCTCTGCTTAGGGTCTGATGACACTTTAACCAAGGGCTGGGTTATCTGGAGGCACGACTGTGGCAGGTCCACTTCCTGCTTATGTGCTTGTTGGCTGCATTCCGTTCCTTGTGGTTTAAGACTGACACCTCCACTGTTTTGCTGGCCATTGGCGGGAGGAAGCCCTCCGTGCTTAGAGGCTGTCTCTGCTTCTTTGCAGGTGGCTTCCCCATTGTGGCTACTTGCTTCCTCACAGCCAGCAAGGGAGAGGGGGCTCCAGCAAGATGGAAGTTACCTCTTATGTAACATAATCACTTACTTGCAGTTACGAACATCCTGTCATCTTTGCTCTGTTCTCTTGGTTAGAAGCAAGTCACAGGTCCTGCCCACTCTCAAGGGAGGGCACACAGGGCATGAACACGAGGAGGTTGGGGTCACGGGGACACCTGAGTCTGTCTGCCACAGTATCAAAGTCAACATCACCAGTATTGGCACAAACTAGCACTGTGTGCCTCCTGTCCCACTGAAAGGGACACAGCACCGCTTCTGAGGTATTCTGCCAAGTGCGCGGAACCTGAGGAGATGTGAGAGAGACCAGAGTCTGGCTGATGCTCTTCACAAGTGTCATTGTCATGCTAGGCAGAGGAACTGCCCCAGATTAAAGGAGATGAATGAGACATGACAGCAGATGGGATGGGTGACCCTGGGTTAGGAAAAATAGCAACAAAGGACATATTTTGGGGACAGTTGGTGAAATTTGAGTATAGACTGTGGATTAGGTTGTATCAATGTTAAGTTTCCTGAGTTTGATAATTGTACTATGGTCATCTAAGACAGGTCCTTATTTTTAGGAAATAAACACTACAGTATTTGGAGAAGAGATGGGCATGATGTATGTAACTTACTCTCAGATGGTTTCAGGAGTGTGTGTGTGTGTGTGTGTGTGTGTGTGTGTGTGTGTGTGTGTGTGTGTGTGTTTGGGAGAGAGAGAACATAAAGCAAATGGGGCAGAATGTTAACTATTGATAAATTTGGGTGAAGCATTAGGACTGTTGTTGAGACTTTTCTGTTAGTTTAAAATTATATTGAAATGAAAAGTTCTAAAAAACTCAGACAACAGGGCGTTTATTGGCTCAAAAGCTGGAAGTCCAGAGGGGTGGACTTTAAGGTTGGCTTTATTTAGCAGCTCAGCAATCTTAGGAAATAGCCAGGTTCTTTCCATCCCTCTGCTCTGTAGCCCATAGTGTCAGCTTCATCCTAAAGCTGGTTGCTCTGAGGTTGTAGATGGTTGCCAGTAACAGTCAGGGCTGCATGTTTTCTCATTGAGCCAATAAATATCCTTGCCATTCATGTCAGTTTAAGTTTTTTGGACGTTTTCACTTTGATGTAATTTTAAACTTAAAGAAAATGTCTCAAGAAAAGTCTCGAGAATTTCTGTATTTCCTTTTTCTAGAGTTACCCACCTGGGGAGATAGTCACTCCCAGCAAACCTTTCTTTGTCTCCAGTTGACTCGGATACTGTGACTTGCCTGTTCCTGAACCAATCCTTGATAATGGATATAGGATTACACTGTATATTCTTCCATTGGGGAGTGTGTGTGTGTGTGTGTGTGTGTGTGTGTGTGTGTGTCTATATAAAATTTGTTTTACAGGCATGGAAGTATACATATTGCTGTGGATATTGTGGATATTTTACATATCTTTAAATATCTGATAATATAGCAATTATATAGCATTAAGTTGTAAGGCTGTACATTTAACCAGTCCTTTGGGATAGAACATTAGGATTCCAGTTTTTTTATATTATGAGAAATTCTTTGGTAAACAAACTAAATGTTACATCTATGAATTTATCATAAGGAAATAATTCAGAGAAGTGGAGTAGCTAGACCAAAGGGTGTACACATTTTTTAAGATGACATATTTCCAAACTGTTCACCCAAAAGATTGTGCCAATTTATGATCCTACAAATGATGCGAAAGAAAGAATGTTCATTTTTCTGAACAGTCAGTGATATTTTGAGTATCAGCATTTAAGAATATTTTCTAAATGGGTAGGCAGAAATGACATCTCATTAAAAAATATATACTTCTCTGATTGTCAGTATGATTGAACTTTTAACAACACCAACAAAAACCATATTTTTGATTATTTAAACTTTTTTAGTGATATGTTCATTCATGTCTTTTGCTTTCTTTTCTGTTGCGATATTCATCTTCGTGTTGGGTAAGAGCCCATTATTTGTTATGTCATATTGTTCTGTTGTATATGTTAGCAATGTTTGTAATCAATTTCTTGGCATTTTTACATTATATATGGTATTTTTGTCCTACAGAATTTACTTTTTTTATATCTTTATTGGAGTATAATTGCTTTACAATGTTGTGTTAGTTTCTGCTGTACAACAGAGTCAGCTATATGTATACATATATCCCCATGTCCTCTCCCTCTTGAACCTCCTTCCCACCCTCCCTATCCCACCCCTCTAGATCATCACAAAACATCGAGCTGATCTCCCTGTGCTATACAGCAGTTTCCCACTAGCTATCCATTTTACATTTGGTAGTGTATATATGTCAGTGCTACTCTCTCACTTTGTCCCAGCTTCCCCTTCCCCCACTGTGTCCTCAAGTCCATTCTTTATGTCTCCGTCTTTATTCCTGCCCTTTCACTTGGTTCATCAGTACCGTTTTTTAAGATTCCATATATGTGCGTTAGCATACTGCGTTAGCATATTGTTTTTCTCTTTCTGACTTAACCTCACTCTGTATGACAGACTCTAGGTCCATCCACCTCATTACAGATAACGCAATTTCG
Organism: Kogia breviceps; assembly: GCF_026419965.1. Classification (NCBI taxonomy): domain Eukaryota; kingdom Metazoa; phylum Chordata; class Mammalia; order Artiodactyla; family Physeteridae; genus Kogia; species Kogia breviceps. The sequence goes on along the minus strand of NC_081324.1, from coordinate 62,220,910 downwards.
TTCCTTTTTATGGCTGAGTAATATTCTATTGTATATATGTGCCACATCTTCTTTATCCATTCATCTGTCGATGGACATTTAGGTTGGTTCCATGTCCTGGCTATTGTACATAGTGCTGCAATGAACATGGCGGTACATGTCTCTTTTTGAATTATGGTTTTCTCAGGGTATATGCCCAGTAGTGGGATTGCTGGGTAGTATGTTATTTCTATTTTTAGTTTTTAAGGAACCTCCATAATATTCTCCATAGTGGCTGTATCAATTTACATTCCCACCAACTGTGCAGGAGTGTTCCCTTTTCTCCACACCCTCTCCAGCATTTATTGTTTCTAGATTTTTTGATAATGGCCATTCTGACTGGTGTGAGGTGATACCTCATTGTGGTTTTGATTTGCATTTCTCTAATGATTAGTGATATTGAGCATCTTTTCATGTGTTGGTTGGCAATCTGTATGTCTTCTTTGGAGAAATGTCTATTTAGGTCTTCTGCCCATTTTTGGATTCGGTTGTTCTTTTTTGATATTGAGTTGCTTGTATATTTTGGAGATTAATCCTTTGTCAGTTGCTTCATTTGCAGATATTTTCTCCCATTCTGAGGGTTGTCTTTTCGTCTTTTTTATGGTTTCCTTTGCTGTGCAAAAGCTTTTAAGTTTCATTAGGTCCCATTTGTTTATTTTTGTTGTCCTACAGAATTTTAAAAATGGATTATTTCTTTGCTCTTAAATAGGCAATAAGTCTTTTCCATACCATTGGCAGATAAATTTTCACATTTTTTCTAGTACTTTGAAAAGTAAATTTTAGTTTTACCTGAAAATTTGGGGATGGTTCAACGTGAAGGATGCTATTTTATTGTTTTCTAAGATGTTAACTAATGATTCTTCTACTTTTCTTCACTGATTTGAAATGGAATGTTTGTTATCTATATTTATATATACTAAGGTTAATTTATGGGCTTATTTTTTGTTATTGCCCTGTTGATCATAAAGTACTAAGCTTAATTTGGGGCATCTATTTACAGATAAATAATGGTAACTTAAAACTATGTATTTTTTCATCAAAATAGATTTTATTGATAACATTAGGTAATAATTGCATTTAAAAAGCTTATTCTGGGCATCTCTGGTGGCTCAGTGGTTGAGAGTCCGCCTGCCGATGCAGGGGACACGGGTTCATGCCCCGGTCCGGGAAGATCCCACATGCCGTGGAGCGGCTAGGTCCGTGAGCCATGGCCGCTGAACTTGCGCATCCGGAGCCTGTGCTCCGTGACGGGTGAGGACACAACAGCGAGAGGCCCGCATACCGCAAACAAACAAACAAAAAAGCTTATTCTGTCATTTAAACGTTTGTTAAATTGGTAGTTATTTTGGCTGGTGAAGTTTCATTTTTTTTTTTTTTTAAACCAAAAAACATATAATCAGTGATTTACGTTAAAGTTATGTTGGGACAGATACAGCCTGAAAGCAAGTGGTGATAGAAGTACATTTTTGGGGGCTTCCCTGGTGGCGCAATGGTTAAGAATCTGCCTGCCAATGTAGGGGACATGGGTTCGAGCCCTGGTCCGGGAAGATCCCATGTGCTGCGGAGCAACTAAGTCCATGTGCCAACTGCTGAGCCTGCACTCTAGAACTCACGAGCCACAACTACTGAAGCCTGTGCACCTAGATCCCGTGCTCCAAACAAGAGAAACCACTGCAATGAGAAGCCTGTGCACCACAAGGAAGAGTAGCCCCTGCTTACTGCAACTAGAGAAAGCCTGCGCCCAGTAAAAAAAATAAAAATAGTACACTCTTTTTCTTTTATGTGGTCATTAAGATGTAATTTGAATTTTATGTACTCTCCAAAGGAGATCTTAGGCAGAATTCAGAACATTTCTTTTAATAAAGAATCAGGAATTTAGGGAGTATTCTTGAAAGAATTATTGCTTCCAACATAATTTGAAAGGAATTTTAGGTTTGAAGTGTCTTATAATCATTGTGCAATCCTAATTTAGTTTGAAAAATAAATGTGTATTTTAGGAAGACATAATTATACCAAAGACATATAAGAAAAATATGTTAGGAGTAAATGATATAGATATTACTTTGTTTTCTTATTTTATACCACATATTTAAAACAATTTTAACTATACCCTTTAGTTTGGTGACTCAAGCTAGTGTCTTATGTAGAATCCAAAGTATGTGGAGTTTCTGCCACCTCTGCACATTCATGCTGGCCGGTGGCCTTGGCTCTCCTCACCGCCGCCTCCACTCCAGTGCTGTCCAGTCCTGGGCTGGATGAGAGTGAAGGTGGGGAGCCGGGGGCAGGGAGGGCCACACACCGAGCTATGCAGTCATCTGGTCATCTGTGCCATTTGAGTCCACTCTTTTCCTCTTCCTCCAGCCTGCATTGTTAGTTATGCCCTCTAGAAAGCAGAGCAAAGAAGTTAAGCAGCTGTTGCAGGCAGGTGAGCAGATGTTTAAAAAATAAATAAATAGGGCTTCCCTGGTGGCGCAGTGGTTGAGAGTCCGCCTGATGATGCAGGGGATACGGGTTCGTGCCCCGGTCCGGGAGGATCCCACGTGCCGCGGAGCGGCTGGGCCCGTGAGCCGTGGCCGCTGGGCCTGCGCGTCCGGAGCCTGTGCCCCGCAACGGGAGAGGCCACAACAGTGAGAGGCCCGCATACCACAAAAACCACAAAAAATAAATAAATAAATAAATAAATAAATAAATAAATGGCAGGGCCCATATCTACTCTGCTTTTTTGAATACTCTGAGTGCAAGAGAAGCCAGCTGTGGAGGTTGTTAGTATTTAATTCTCAGCAGATTATCACTATGCAGAGTTTCCTTTTTTTCCAAACATTCCTTTAATCAGTTGAAGTATTTTGGAGGCCCTGAGATGAAACCATTCGTTTGGCAAATGCTGAAAAATGGCAGGTGCAGAGATAGTAGTACAGCTTCTCCTTAGTTTTTGGCACTAGTTTGGAGAGGAAAGCTGTTCTGGCTCATACCTGTGGGTGAGTCTTCAAGGTCTATCAGCAGGGGTTAAAGCAGAGCCTGATCACTTCCTGTCTTACCCCAGAAGTCTCTTACCCGTGGGTGGTGCCTGATTCGCTGGGATTTCCGACCTGACAGCTTCTTTAGTTCTTCAGGCTTCTTTAGTTCTTCAGGCCCAGAAAAGAGCGGGAGTGGCCCCAGTGGGTGGGCTCTCTTCCCACCTGGGACTGCAAATAAGCCAGGTGGTTGAGATAACTGTGTGTGTGAGAGACAGACAGACTAAAGTTGCAAAAATGAAATGAAGAGTAGAAGTTTTGAGGTAAGAGATGATGCAAATGGGGTACTTTGGTTATTATAGAGGAGCAAAGGAAGAAAGACAGGAAGGCCTGTGTCACGAGCTGTTGTTATTGGCTACAATAAAGTAATAGGGTAGTGAGGATTGGAGCAGGCTTTTCGGGTCACTCCTTCCAGGTGGAGGAGGAAATAGGGAAGGGGTAACAGGCAGTGCATTCCTGCACTTGTGCTGTTAGGGTCTCATCTCCACATTGATCTTAAAGAACATGCAATAGACAGTTACAAAGTCAGTGACAAAAGTCGTATCTCCCAGCTGTGTGTTTTGTGAATTGACACATCATTTTAAATATTAATATTAACCATGTGTTAACAAAATTAGGTGTGATTTTAAATTAGGTTCAGTGCCACAGTCATTGTAATATATGAATTTTATATAAGCCATGGATTTCTCCTCCTAATGACATTTCAAGTGACTATCTGACATGAGTAATAAATTACAATTGTTTATGTGATTTACACTGTTAGGATATTTCCTGTTTCTCTTTGAACTTTGTAGGAAAAAAGATTTCTTCCTAAGTTTGTGTGTAACAGAGGTTTAAATAATCAAAGTGGCTAGATTGATACTTATATTTGATTGTTCCTACCTTTTTAAAAGAAAACTGGAAGTGGTATGGTGAAGGAGAAAAATGAAATGTCTGTGAAATGAAAAAGGCAACATAAGTATAGGAAATTAAAACTATTTCAAGAGTTGGTGATGAGTTTTTTTAAAAAATAAATTTATTTATTTATTTTTGGCTGTGTTGGGTCTTCATTGCTGCACGTGGGCTTTCTCTAGTTGTGGTGAGTGGGGGCCACTCTTTGTTGCGGTGCATGGGCTTCTCATCGCTGTGGCTTCTCTTGTTGCCGAGCACAGGCTCTAGGTACCCGGGCTTAGTAGTTGTGGCTTGCGGGCTCTAGAGCACAGGCTCAGTAGTTGCGGCGCACGGGTTTAGTTGCTCCGTGGCATGTGCAATCTTCCCAGACCAGGGCTTGACCCGTATCCCCTGCATTGGCAGGCGGATTCTGAACCACTGCGCCACCAGGGAACCCCTGGTGATGAGTTTTTAAGGTGAAAGCAAAGGGAAAATTATTGTTTTGGTTTATTTGGTGGATGAAATAAGAGCAGACTCTAGCCTTCTTTCCTGGCTTTTATTTTGTCCTTCAATTGTTTTCTTTCACTGAAAGATGGGTGATATTGGGCTTCCTCTTTTCTGGCTATTTGGCTTTAGTAGAAAGCTCCCTGTCCCTCCACAGTCAGACCCAGCTGCGTGTCTGCCCTTGACAGCCCGGAGTGAGACTGTCTGACCCGCTCTCCCGGGCGGGCCATTGTGCAGCTCCTACAATGGCTCCTTGTAAGGCAGGTTTAGTGTGTCAGCCCTGCATTGTGAGCCTGGTTGGGTCTGTGTAATTGCTGTTTCCTCCAATCCCTCCCCACCTTTATTTTCTTGTGGCAAATTGATCAGAGTGACGTGGGATAAATGTGACTCACTGGGTACATGAAGCACATTTTTAAAAATTGAGGTATTGTTAATGTACAATATTATGTAAGTTTCAGGTATACATTGTAGTGATTCACAATTTTTAAAGATTATATTCCATTTATAGTTGTTATAAAATATTGGCTATATTCCCTGTGTTGTACTATATGTCTTTGTAGCTTATTTTATACATAGTAGTTTGTACCTCTTAATCTGCTACCCTTATCTTACTCCTCCCCCCTTCCGTCTTCTCACCGGTAACCACTAGTTTGTTCTCTATATCCGTGAATCTGTTTCTTTTTTGTTAATATTCACTAGTTTGTCATATTTTTTTAGATTCCACATATAAATCACATTACACAGTGCTTACCTTTCTCTGTCTGACTTATTTCACCCAGCATAATGCCCTTCAAGTCCATCCATGTTGTTGCAAATGGCAAAATTTCATTCTTTTTTATGACTGAGTAGTATTCCATTGTATATATGTACCACATCTTCTTTATTCATTCATCTGTTGATGGACACTGAGGTTGCTTCCATATATTGGCATTTGTAAATAGTGCTGCTATGATCACTGGGGTGCATGTATCTTTTCGAATTATAGTTTTGGGGTTTGTTTGTTTTTTTCAGATACATATCCAGGAGTGGAATTGCTGGTCATATGGTAGTTCTGTTTTCAGTTTTTTGAGAAACCATAAGGCACATATTAAGAGCAACTTCTGCAGTGCCAGAAGTGGTATACTTGTTTTACAGCTCTGACCTTCTGTAAGTATTTGTCCTCAGTGCTTCTGTAGCACTTTGTCGTCTCTGCTAAAGTTCCCTCACCCTTTCATGCTTTCTGTTTGCATTTCTGTCTTCTCTGCTTGATTGTGAGCCCTTTCAGGGCAAGGACTGTGCCTCATTTATCTTTTTTTTTTGTCGTGAATGTTCAAAACAACTTTATTCATAATAGTCAAAAACTGGAAACAATACAGCTGTCAACCAACTGGTATATCCACATCATGGATATTACTCAGCAAGAAAATATTGATACACACAACAACTTGGATGAATCCCCAGGGAGTTATGCTGAATGAAAAAGCCAATTCCAATCTAGGGACTGTCATACAGAGTGAAGTAAGTCAGAAAGAGAAAAACAAATATCATATATTAATGCATATATGTGGAACCTAGAAAAATGGTACAGATGAACCCGTTTGCAGGGCAGAAATTGAGATACAGATGTAGAGAACAAAAGTATGGACACCAAGGGGGGAAAGCCACAGGGGGGTGGTGGGTGGTGTGATGAACTGGGCGATTGGGATTGACATGTATACACTGATGTGTATAAAATTGATGACTAATAAGAACCTGCTGTATAAAAAAAATTCAAAAATTAAAAAAAAGAAGGTTTTTTTCCAAAGCTTATATTGCATAGAAAGTCATCCAGGAGACTGATAGAAGTGGTTGTTTCTGAGAAGGTCTGGAAAACTGGGGGTCTGGGGTGGGAGGGGGACTTCCTGTGTATTCTCTTGTACTGTCTGAACTTTTTTTCATCATGAATTTGTATTAACTTTCTTTCTAATATGCATTACTTTTTAAAAAACACTTTTTAAATATTAAGAAGTTTTAAAATAAAAATACTTAAGGAATAAAAAAATAAATAAAATAAAATAAAGAAAAAGCCAATTCCAAAAGGTTATTAATGATTACATTTATATAACATTTCTGAAATGACCAAAGGATATAAATGGAGAACAGATGAGTGCTTGTCAGGAGTTAGGAGTGAGGGAAGGTGCAAGAGGGCAGGGGTGTGGGTATAAAAGGGCAACACAAGGGATCCTCCTGGTGATGGAACTGCTCTGTATCTTGACTGTGATGGTTCACACAGGAACCTGCACATATGATAAAACTGAATAGAATATGTGCCTCATTTATCTTTGTATCCATATTTCAGTGCCTGGTAAAAGGCAGGCATTCAGTAAAGGTTAGTTGGATAATTGTTTTAAAAACACATATACAACTCTAGGTGTCTGCTGTTTGCCAGAGCCAGCGATAGAAGATTTTTTAAAAAAATTTATTTATTTTTGCCTGCATTGGGTCTTTGTTGCTGTGCATGGGCTTTCTCTAGTTGCGGCAAGAGGGGGCCACTCTTCGTTGCGGAGCATGGGCTCTAGGCACGCGGGCTTCGGTAGTTGTGGCTTGTGGGCTCTAGAGCGCAGGCTCAGTAGTTGTGGCTCACGGGTTTAGGTGCTCCGTGGCATGTGGGATATTCCCGGACCAGGGCTCAAACCCGTGTCCCCTGCGTTGGCAGGTGGATTCTTAACCACTGCGCCACCAAGGAAGTCCCCAGTGATAGAAGATTTACCCATGTAGTTTTCTTTAAATAATACTTGGCCCTATGGAAGGGCTTCTAATCTACTTTGGATTGTTTATACTAACTTCTATAAAAGGTGAGAAAGGTTAGAAAATAAAGATAAGCAAAAAAAAGAAAAAAGTCAACTGCAACCCCATTCCCCAATTATGCTGTTAGCATTTTGTAATTTTATCTTTGCTCCCATGGAGATTTGTATGTTTTCCATAAGAGTTATATCACATGTGAACATGCTGGTTTGCAACCTGATTTTTTTGTCTAGCTAGCTCAGTGCATAATAGATGCTCAATAGATACTTGTTTAAATAATACTTTCCATGTTATCAAATGTATTTTAGCATCATATTTTATGTTTGCATAGTGTTCTATTATATGGATATTTATTCTACTTTCTCGATATTCTATTATATGGATATAATTTATTTAACCAATCTTGCATTACTCAATGTTTAGGGTATTTATTTATTCACTTAATATTTAATTATGCATGTCTCTCATTTCATCCCTTTCCCATGCTATACTTTGGTAATGTTGATCCACCATTAAGGCTTTGAAAGCTTGTCTTTCTTTCACTTTCAGATATTTGCATTGCTCTTCCTTCTGCTCCTAGCACACTTCCTGCTTTGCCTAGCTAAGCCTAAGCTTATTATTCCTTCTTGGAAGTTTTCTCAGATTGAATTAGTTGACCCTTCAGTGTGCTTGATAGGTGGCGTTTTGTACTTACTCCTGGAAGCATTCGGTCTGCTGTATTTTAATTGCATGCTTTCTTAAGTGTGTCTCCCACTAGATTATGAACTCCTTCAGGAAAGGGACTATGTCTTATTTCCGATTGTATTTCTCAGCCCTAAGTGCAGTGCCGGGTATATAGGACGAACTTCTTAGTAAATATATTTTTGAATGAATGAATGCATGGAAATCCCCTCAGTTTCCAGTGTTCATCATTAAGTGATGATCTTCAACAATCTTGTATTTTTATTTATCAGATAAGCATGATAATTAATAATACCTTTTATTTGTAAAGTGGTTTTTAGTGTACAAAATATTTTCAACTCTTATTTTCTTTTCTTAAATTTATTGGTATTATGGATTGCGAATGAATTGATCTGTTATTTGAATACTTAATATATTAGTCTTTATTGATAGTTAAGCAATAATGTTAGTAATTCTCATATCGGCAGTCTTAACTTTTCTAAGTAGAGAATTTGCTTTCTAAACAAATTTCAGTTAATAGTTTATATTGTTTATATTTTAAGCCTGTCTTAAGTAGTAATTAGATATAAACTCTGATGAAACTTTTGTAATTATGGTATTATTTTGATTTAAAACTATAGCATGAAGCTGAAGGCTCTTATTTTTTTGTATCTAATGGCTCGTAATAATTTGGCTTTGATCAGGTAACAAGAAAAATAACCATACAACAAATATTTGGATATGGGTCAGAGAACCTAATAGTAGCAGAAAATAAGAGCACTTGATTAGGCTTATAAGATAGTAGTAGTGAATGCTTCACAGTTCTCTGCATTGTCATTAATTGACAATTATCCTTTCTTTTCCTTCTTTTTTCATCTTACTAACTCCTTCCAGTAGTGATCCCACTGGGAAGCAGCACAACCTTGGGGTGAGGGCAGCCCTGGTGAGGTCCCCAGAGGAACTTTGTCAGCTGCTCTGCCCTCTCCCCACACAGCAGTCCCGTTGCCATCATGGTGAGCGTAGATGATGGTGTGTGCAGACAGGGGTGGGCTGGGAGCCGCTGCTCTGCAGGAAGACTGCTGGGGTGGAAGGGACACCAGGCGTGGGGTCTGCCACTGGTTGGTTGTGTGAATTTAGGCAGGTTGTCCTACCTGTCTTCACCTTCATCTTTCTTTCTGTAAAAGAAAGGAATTGGATTAGATGATCCATAAACTCAGAAATCATCTGATTTTTCTGATGAACAAATATACAAGAAAAATCTTGCCCTTGAGAGAAGACACATGAATGAGAAAGGGGATTATTCCTTTGTGTAAAATGTGATAATATTACGTTTGTTTAACAGATTATTAGTATTTTCATACATTGTAAAAGCCCTTCAAATGAATCTTCAGTAATTAAAAACTGCTGACAATTCTTTATTATCTCGGAATAAGGAAAATCCAGGTGAATTCTTTTCTTTATATTCAAGCTTTTGAATCTAGGACAGTGATCTCATCTGGCCTCATTGTTTTAAATATCATCTCGGTGCTGACGACTTACAACTTGATATCTGTAACCTGCATTGCTCCCCTGAAATTGCCTGCCAATTTACTGGTCTTCTGAGAAATCTAATGGCCATCTCAAACTTAATCTGTGTAAAACTGAATTCCTGATCCCCTCCCCACGAAACCTGCTATTCCTAGAGTCTTCCATATTTGGTCAAGACAGAAACTTTGGTGTCCTCGTTGATTCCTGATACAACCAGGAGCTGCCCACCTCTCGCCAGCACTCCTTCCTCCTGCCTTTATTCTGCTGGAGTCTCAGAGCCAGAAGCTCTCAGTTTTAGTTGTAAGTTATATCATTGTCATTCCTCTACTCACAACCTTCAGTGGCTCCCTACTCCCTCAGCGTAAAAGGCAGAGTCCTTAGAGCAGTTGGCAAGGTCCCGTGCGCCTGGTGCTCCATTACTTCTCATTCATACTCTCGCTTGCTTTTCTTCAGACATACTGGCCACCTTGCTGTTGACAGAACATTCCAGGCCCACATCCTCCCCAAGGCCTTTGCACTGGCTGTTCCTTCTGCCCAAAACTCTCTCCCCAGATATTCACATACTGCCCTCTCACCTCTTTCCAGTTGCTCCTGTGTAACCATCTGGTGTAAGGTCTACACTGACTGTCCTGCTCACATTGCAGGCTGCTCCCACCACCACCCTGGCACTTCACACGGCATTTTCCCCCACAGAACACAGCACCTTCTAATAATACTGTAATTTATTTATTAGTCTTGTTTGTTGTCTCTCTTTCTTTCTTCTAGAATGTTGGCTTTGGAGGGCAGGGACTTTCGTCTGTTTGTTTCATTGCTATGTCAGTGGCTTTGTGATATTTGGCAAATAACTTAATCTGTAGAATCTATTTTCCCATAGATAAAAATGGAGATGATAATAAGGGGTTATATATTGTTTATAGATACCGTTTTGACTGAGTACTCCCCAGTGAGTGTATATTAAAGCTGAAGAGGTCATGGGCGTTGCATAACCCATTTCACAAACTGTATACAGTAGCGTGTGCAGATGGAGGTCCTTGACTCAAGCAGGGTGCTGTGTGGTCCGAGAGGCTGCAGTGCTCCTGCTGCTAGTGCTGCAGGGGCCTCCCTGGGGGGTCTTATCACTCCTTCTCTCCCTGCTGCTGCCGCACAGCTGGCTGTGGAGACTCCACAGGGCCCGTGCTGCCTTCCGCTACTCAGGGGTCCAGGGGCTCTAGGGTGGACGTGGGACTCAGACTACTTTTGCACTTTCTTTTTTTTTCTTTTCTAACATCTTCATTGGAGTATAATTGCTTTACAATGGTGTGTTAGTTTCTGCTTTATAACAAAGTGAATCAGCTGTACATATACATATATCCCCATATCCCCTGCCTCTTGTGCCTCCCTCCCACCCTCCCTATCCCACCCCTCTAGGTGGTCAGAAGGCCCTGAACTGATCTCCCTGTGCTATGCAAATGCTTCTCACTAGCTATGTACTTTCCATTTGGTAGTGTATATATATGTCCATGCCACTCTCTCACTTTGTCCCAGTTTACCCTTCCCCCTCCCTGTATTGTACTTTATTTTCAATTTAAATAGTCAATTGTGGCCTAATATTGGAATTGTTTATGACTTCTTTTCTATGGGCAAAATTAATTTCTAGTTTTCAGACTGCACTGAAAGGGAATTTTGGAACATAACCCATTCAGAAGTTAGGAGATGCCTTTTATTTATTTATTTAACATCTTTATTGGAGTATAATTGCTTTACAATGGTGTGTTAGTTTCTGATGTATAACAAAGTGAATCAGCTATACGTATACATATATCCCCATATCTCCTCCGTCTTGTGTCTCTCTCCCACCCTCCTTATGATCTCCCTGTGCTATGCAGCTGCTTCCCACTAGCTATCTATTTTACATTTGGTAGTATTTATATGTCAGTGCTACTCTCTTACTTCTTCCCAGCTTAGCCTTCCCCCTCCCTGTGTCCTTAAGTCCATTCTCTATGTCTGCGTCTTTATTCCTGTCCTGCCCCTAAGTTCTTCAGAATCATTTTTTAGGAGTTGCCTTTTAGAATGATATTTTCATTGTTACATAGGAAAAATGTTACTAAGAGAGGCAAGATTAAAATATCCTAATATCCCAACTAGTCCTGAAAGTGTATTTATTATGCATCTACGCTTTTAAAAATGCAAATCTCTGTTCTTTATCAATATAAATTTCCTTTATGGAGATAAATTGAATATGAACAGACAATGGAAAAGTACTTATTTTGATAACCTAATATCATTGTCACATTAAACCACTCTCTATGTAGCAAGGTTAATTTAATCCTTAAAGAAATGTGTTCCCTGCTTCCCTCTTTTGACACAGATGAGCGTGAGTGTTGAGGTGGTGGCTGTGACTCCATTAGAACCAACAGGAGCTGGCAGTTTGTTATTAGCAGCTGTCCTTGCCCTGACTCTTCTCAGGTTATCCTTTTTTGTTTGTTTTTTCAGTTTAGCACAGAAGCTTTTTGCTTCAGAAGTTATGAGGTGTGAACCACTCAGAATGAGTTCATTTTTATAAGAGCAACTTCAGTAGCCCCTGGGGCTGAGAAAGACATTTCATGTATCGTGGAAATTTTTGTGCCTCTTCTGTCCTGAGTGCAAATTTTTATGCCTCTTCTGTCCTGAGTGCATGTTTGAAGAGAGGTCGTAGAAGGAGTATGCCTGCCTTCTCTACAGAAACCCCAAAGGGACAGGCCACCTTCGGACATCCTCCCTCGGTCCCCAAGTGGTGTGATCTGTGGTCACGAGTGTTCCTTCTTTTTCGCTTGCTCTTTTGGCTTTAACTCTTTTGGCTTTGACTGTGTGAATAGAGCTGCACGGAGGTTAAGTTCATGGGCTTTGAGGCAGACCTGGGTTTGAGTTCTGGTTCTGTTGCTTACTGAATCTCAGTTTTTTCATCTTTTGAATTGGGAGGGGGTAGTATGCATACTGCCGGTTTAGTACTGTGATGAGAATTCAGTAAGATGTGCATGAGAATGTTTAGCCTAGGCCCCTGCATGTATAAATAAGCTCAATACATGTTAGCTATATGATAAAAATCTACTTCAAGCTGATTTCTGTTTTCACTCTTTCAACAAGACTATGAATAACTACCCGTGTTCTCTGCTGGGTGCTGAGAATACAACAATGACCAAAACAGGTGTGAGCCTGACCACACTGAGTCCAGTGAGAAAGATGGTTGTGCCATGGAACTTGCCAATTATTAGAAGCAAGCTTTTTACCTAATCTCAAGTGGAAAAAGAAACTTAAATTGAAGCAGGGATAAAGTTTTAAATTGAAAGCTTAATAAAGAATTCTGAAGTTAAAAAAAAGATTTAGGAAAATCAGTGTAGTTTTCCAGAGTTTTGAATAAAAGTGCTTCCACAAGCTGACAGATTTGCCTGCAAGGACAATTAGTAGGTCAGCACTAGACAAGTAAGGAAGGGAGGAGAAAGAACGAGGTCTGTGAAGTAGACTGGAGCAAGTCCACGGAGCTTTAAAAAAAAAAAAAAAAAAAAAGTGGGACAAGGAGAGCAATTGTGAGCTGTAAAGTGAAGTCAGTAGTTTTCCAGCACAGAAGCCATAACCTCCGGTGGCAGAATCAGAATTTAACAACTGGTTTTGAAAGAAAGAGTATTCGGTTTAGAAATAAAAACCTCTGCTATTAAACATGTGATAATCATATTCATATTTTGGTAGCCTATTTGTTTTAGTAATATGTAAAAGTATGCTATTAACTCTAAGTAGTACTTTTTTTTACTTTGTAGTAAGGTTTACTGTAGTGAACATATTGAGTACATTGATAACGTTTACCTGGAAAAATCTTAATGCAAAAAATTTTTATCTAATCTCCTTTTTTCTCTATTAAAATTAGGCATTTTAGAAACAACTAAACAGTCATTAGCTGATAAATGGGTGAATAAAATGAGGTACCTTCACACAATGTAATGTTGTTTGGCAATAAAAATAAATGAAATAGTGACACATGGATGGAGTGTGTAGTGAGACATGCTAAGTGAAAGAAGCTGGTCACAAAAGACCACATATTGTATGACTCCATTTGTATGAAATGTCCAGAATAGGTAAATCTATAGAGACAGAAAGTAGTTTAATGGTTGTCTACTGGGGGGGGAGAGGATGGGGTTAGGGGAAAATGGTGACTGCTAATGGGTCTGGGGTTTCTTTTGGGGTGATGAAAATATTCTAAAATTGATTGTGGTCATGATTGCATAACTCTGTTAATATATGAAAAACCACTGAATTATCCACTTTAAATGGGTGAATTGTGTGGTATGTGATTACATCTTAAGAAAGCTGTTAATTTTTTTAAAAATTAAACAATTTTAAGGAATTCCTAACTTCAAAAAGCAAAAGTGTTGAATAGATCATTTACACTGAGCTAGATTCTCCCTAATACCTAAGTCAGGGGACACCAACTCCAGTGCATGCTGGTCACTTAAGGAGTTGTTACAGTGTGGAGTCCCAGACCCTCCCTTGCAGGTTCTAATTCAGCAGGACTGGGAAGGGTTGGGACTCTTTTTAACTGGTACCCTAAGGAATCGGCTGTTCTCTGTATCAGAAATTGAGAACGACTCAGGGAGAGGGTTCTCTTAGAATGTTTTCCTGGGTCTGTTGATCCAGCCTTTGTTTTTATTCAGTTGCTCTGGCTGCCTTATGAGTACTAAGATATATATTTAGCAATTTATTTAAAGTTTGAAATTACATCAGAACCACTCTAGCATTGCCTTATTATACAGACCAGGCAGCTGAAGCCAGGGAAATTAAATTTTTCTTGATAGTCTCAGAGCTACTAAGTGGGAGAATTGGAATCCTGATTTTGGTCTGCTTTTGCTCAATCCAGTAGTCTTTCCGTTTGTCTTGTAGAATCTTATTTTGTATATAATAATCCCTTACCACCCCATGACCTCCACAGTTTAGGTACTACCTGCTTTTTAGTGGCTCTGCCTCTTTATTGTCTCTGTGACTTTGAACAAATTGCTTAACTTCTCTGTGCTTCAGTTTCTTAATCAGAAGGAAACGGTAAGAATAATGCTTACTTGATAGAACTGCTGTGATGATTTAATGATACAGAGTATACATGGAGTGCTTGGCATAGTCACTGGCACACAGTTCATGCTAAGTAAATGTTAGCTGTCATTTCTAATAATAGACTCAGACAGTATTTGCTTTCTTTAAGGGTCTAGATTCAGGAATATCTTTAAAAGGACAGTTAAATGAAATATGCATTTTCTCACCATATCTACATTATAATTTTTCTGACAGGCCTTATAATTTTTCTGATGATAAATCCAGAGCAGTGATTATCACATTTATTCAGAGGATGGAGCCATCATGCTTGTTATAGAACACATGATAAGCTGTCTTATAAACTTGAAATAATTTTACTAGCAGAGAATGACTTTATCTATATAACTTCCCTTTAAGCATACACATCCATGAGAAAGCTATAGAATGAAGCCTAATCAACTCCTTGTAAATAGATGTTATTTTAAATTTGCATGTTGTTAATTTGTTTGATCATCTGCTAGTAAAAGTGTATTAGATTGATTTGAGAGAATTGTCTTCATTAATTCAAGCATTTCTGTAATTTAGAAGAGGCTATTATTCTTGGATCTTGTTGGCATGATGCTTCATTCCAGCCTGTGGGATACCAAGGTAACCTGGGATCTTGGTTCAAGAATCATTGTTTTATGGGCATAGGAATGAATGTAGGCATGGGTCAAACCAAATTTGTTGTGCGAATAACAGTTTACTCTATAGGGCTTAATGTTTTAGGATTATGGTGGCAAAATAACTGAGAAGTGAAAAATGATTTTTACGTTTTTTGTAATTTAAAATTTATAAAAGTAATATAGACTCTTACAAAAAATTCACATAATACAGAAAGAAACTGTTTGCCAAGCTCTTCTAGTCTCACTTACCAGAGGTAACTGTTAACAGTTTGTATATTCTTCTAGATAAATGTATATGTATACACAGGCATATATGTTTATTATATACATATTGCTTTTGTATATCAGTGTTTTTATGCAGCTGCCTTGTAAACTATAATACATGCTGGGCATCATTTTACATATTGATACACATAGAGCTGCCTCATTGTGTACCTCATTGATGGAACACTAACAGGTTTGAAAGCTACAGTATGTTAGGCACTGTTCTAAGCTCTTTGCATATATTGTTACCTCATTTTATCTTCACAAGAACCTTATGAAGTAGGTACAGTTATTATCCCCATTTTATACATGAGCTGACAGGCATAGAGATATGTGAGGCAACTTTTCCAACAATACATGAGTAATGGAGCCAGGATGTGAACCCAGGCAAGTAATTTTAGAGACTACCTTTTTAACCAAAACATGACATTTTGCTATGGACAGATATCACATTATTTTCCGTTTTTCATTATAACTTTTATTTATTTATTTAATTTTTGGCTGCGTTGGGTCTTCATTGCTGCGCGTGGGCTTTCTCTGGTTGGGGCGAGCAGGGACTACTCTTCGTTGCGGTGTGCGGGCTTCTCATTGCGGTGGCTTCTCTTGTTGCAGATCCCGGGCTCTAGGCTCACGGGCTTCAGTAGTTGCAGCATGCAGGCTCAGTAGTTGTGGCTCGTGGGCTCTAGAGCGCAGGTTTAGTAATTGTGGCGCACTGGCTTAGTTGCTCTGCGGCATGTGGGATCTTCCCAGACCAGGGCTCGAACCTGTGTCCTCTGTATTGGCAGGCAGACTCTCAACCACTGCGCCACCAGGGAAGCCTGACAACTTGAATTTAAATTGCTAACTGAATCAAGCATTTAAAGGGTTCTTAAACACTGCGCCACCAGGGAAGTCCCACTATAACTTATTTTTTTGTAAATGTTTTATTAAATTTTCTAGCCTTTACCTCATTTTTATATGGGTGGAAGGAATAACTAGCTTTCAGCAAAAGAGAGAATTATCTGAATTTTCTTTCTGAATTATATTTCGCTATGACATCTAAATTGTTGCTGCTGTCATTGAAAGCCTTCTGTCTGGTGGGACCCTAGCTATCCCTTTCTCTTCTCTCCATCCTTCAAAGTTTCTTAGTTTTCCAGTTTCTCTAACTTTTGCTTTTCTAATGAAAAATTATGCTTATTCTTTGAAGGGTGACATGTTTTACTACTCCAGTGTCACACACAAGCATGTACCTGTGTGTATGTGTATGTTTTCCATTTGGCTGGTTCATCATATTATTCAGACACTCTTCATCTTAATTTTTTTGTCTGTTTTCTAAGTTTCTGAAGGAAATGTTTTAAAATTTCCTGTTGTGACTAAGGACTTATCATTTTCACTTTGTAATTCTGACAATTTTCGTTTTAGGTAAAATATTTGTGGTTATATTTTAAGGCTATATTTTTTGGTACATGCAAGTTCATAATTATTATTTTTTGAGTTGCCCTGTTTTACCCTTTTAAATACTGCTTTCCTTAAGTTCTCATTTTTGGATATTAACATTGTTACTGTGGCTTACTTCTGATTTGTATTTTTCTGGAATGCACGTTTCCCTCCTTTTATTTTAAGCCTTTCTGTGTTGTTTTGTTTTAGGTATATTTGTGGTGAATAATATGTTGCTAGATTATCTCTTTTTTAAATCTCATCTGAGAGTCTTTTGCTTTTTATAGACATTTCACCTGTTTACATATATTATTATTTCTGATATATTTGAACTCATTTCCTTTATCTTATTTTGTGTTATCTGTCACGTTTTGATTTAGATCCGCCAACCCCCTTTTCCTACCTTTTTGAAAAATCACATATGGCCATATCAGTCATGCACTCCTACATGGAAACATTCAGCTAAAATAGTAAAGCTGCTGCCTCTTTTTAGGACCTGTACTCTCCAGTTTGCCACAGTCCTCACGTGGATGTTCAGTGTATCTCTGTGACCCCTGTACTAAGTTCCATGAGTGTAGGGTCCAGACTATGTCTGTTTCCTTTACCACTGTACCCCTAGCACCAGGCATGATACCTGGTACATAGGTGCTCAGTGAACATTTATTGAATGAATCAATTAATGGATAGGTGATTATTAGAATTATCTAGGTAGCTTTAAAATGTACTCATACCTGGCCCCACACCCTGGAGATTTTGATTTGGTAGGTCTGATATGGAGCCTGGATACATATGCTAAGAAACAAACAAAAAATTCCACCAGATAATGTGATTATCAGCTAGATTTGGAACAATCTGGACTGATGTTTTATGGACTTCTTTTAATCTTGAGACAACTTGTGACTCCTGATATAGTTAATAATTATGAAGTGAAACACTGATCCCCTAAAG
The DNA here is from genome assembly GCF_026419965.1 of Kogia breviceps. NCBI lineage: Eukaryota > Metazoa > Chordata > Mammalia > Artiodactyla > Physeteridae > Kogia > Kogia breviceps. The sequence continues at coordinate 62,203,233 of NC_081324.1, read as the reverse complement.
CGAGGAAACATACCACATTTTAGCGCTCTCTCTCTCTCTCTCTCTCTCTCTCTCTCTCTCTTTTTTAAGTTATACCTGGTTATCACCATTTGAATAACACTAAAGCAGCAATGGTAAATTTTTCCTTTTTTCTCAAATAATTCTTTCAGCTTTCCTGCATCTTTTTCATGTGCCCTACAGGAGATGGTTGGGCTGAACATGCCTCTGGGCCTTTATATCAACAGTGTCAATCATTGGAAACATTCGTCAGAGGGATGAAAGCCCAAAATGAGTGTCTGGGCTGGTGGTCTTAGGCATCTTCCTGTTTTTAACATACTGATTCTCTTAGCTGACATTCATCATGGTTTATAGTATATAGAACTGACTAGGATTCAGAGGACTTGATTCTGATTTTTGTTTATTCTCTTGTACGCATGATATTGTTTTGAGTTGTCATTTGTGGAGTAAGGAAATTAACTTACTTTCAAGGAGCAAACTTCGTGGTAATGTGAATCTTTTAGATTTGCAGAAAATTGTTAGTGAAACCTATAATTGCAAAAGTAATTCTTCAAGTCCCTTGTCTGTATTCTGAAACTAAGCGTTTAGAACATTAGTCTCTCCTAATGAATTTTGATTCAGTAGATATAGTTAAGGAAAAATATTAGTGGGGACGGTGTTTTCAGATTTAATCAAGTTAGAGTTAAAAAAAAAGTGTCGCTTTTTGCTTTTTTACTTTCACCTTTTAATCTGCCTGTTTTCAAATGGAAATTATACTTTGTACAGTACAGAACCTTAAATAATGGTTACTAATTAAGTGCTTTAAGCAACGTAGATGAAAGTTACTTCAGCTCAAAGTACTATAGTAATAATGTTTTAAATAAGTAGTTTGAGAACTTTCAGTGGAAATGACTAACATAGGATTGTTGACTTAAAAATTAATAATAATCCTGACATTTAAAATTTTAGGATGGGTGTTTCTTTTTAAAAAATACTTATTTATTCATTCATTCATTCACTCATGCATGCTGCACCAGTTCTTATTTGCAGCATGTGTGCAGGATTTAGTTCCCTGACCAGGGAATTGAATCTGAGCCCCCTGCATTGTGAGCACAGAGTCTTACTCACTGAGCCACCAGGGAAGTCCTATCAGGATTATTATTATATATATATGTATATATATATTTTTGCGGTATGCGGGCCTCTCACTGTTGTGGCCTCTCCCGTTGGCGGAGCATAGGCTCTGGACGCACAGGCTCAGCGGCCATGGCTCACGGGCCTAGCTGCTCCGCGGCATGTGGGATCTTCCCAGACTGGGGCACAAACCCGTGTCCCCTGCATCGGCAGGCGGACTCTCAACCACTGCGCCACCAGGGAAGCCCCAGGATTATTTTTGATGACATGGGACATGTTCCCCATTTTCAAGGATTCCTGGACTCACCTGTGGGTTATTCTCGCGTTCTTGTCTGTCATCCTTGGCTTGGAAACTCAGTAAAGAGTTGCTCACTTAAGTAGTTCATTAGACGTTTATGGAGTACCTGCCATGTGCATGGCACTGTGCTAGGTGCAGGAGAGAGACCTAATAAAACATAACCCCTACCCTTGAGGATAAATAGAAGAGTCACCTGGAAAAAAGAAAAGTGAATTTCTGTCTTCTCCAGGTCTATCCAGATGGTAAGAATTTATATACGTTTATCTTACATTTATATATTGCTTTCACATAAACTTCATCAGCTGATGCTTATAACAAGACTTGGTCCCTTTGTTGTGCAACATCCTTAAGACAGTTAAATGTTAGTGTCTTTTAGGTACTACTTGTCTTTATTACCCTTTAGGTCTCTGGGCTGTAAAATGCTCCACAACTTTCAAACTTTGGGCCTTTCTGGTGATTATACCCTGCTCTTTCTGTTGTCTCTAGCCTGTGCGTAGACTCACTAGAAGGCATTGTTTTCCTTTCTCTAGACCTGCATTGTCCAGAATGGCAGCCACTACCTTCCTGTGTCTTTTTAAGTTTAAATTAATTAATATGAAATAAAGTTAAAATTTTGTCTTCTCAGTCATACTGGCTACATTTCAAGTGTGGCTAGTGGTTATAGTTTTGGGAAGCACAAATATAGACCATGTTATCACCCAAAAAGTCCTGCTAGGCAGTGCTGCAGTTTAGAATAAAGCATGCTGCCCATTTTTATGTATACCAATTGACTCCAGTGGACTCTGTCATCATATCTGTACTCTAAGCTACAGTTTTAGACAAACCATCCTGTGGTTCTTAGCCTTTTTCCATTTCTTACCTCAGTATTTCTTTTGGACTATTAAAAATACTATTTCTTAATATGGTACTTAGATTTCAGTTCTTTCTGTATGATACCACATCATTCCGTTAATGTTGGGTTTTATTCTAGGTTTTTTTGACTGACATTTCAACTGCATTAACGTTCTGAGTCCCAGAGATCCAAGGAGCTTTCCTCATCATTGTATATAAGAAGCAACTTTGGGAGAGCAAGTTGGTATAGTAGAAAGATCATGTGGTTCGTAATTATCTCGACTAAAGTTCAGATTCCTGCTCTGGCCTTGAACAAGATACTTAACTTTCCTCAATCTATTACCTCATTATTTCTTGCGGTTAAGTGAGTTAGGATATATATCTTAACACAGTAGCCAGTTTAATAGGAACCTAGTAAATGGGATTGTTTTTCCTTTATGGTAAGTAAGTTTTTGGAAAAGAGGTCATGATTCATATTCGTTAATTCTGTGGAAGGAGATGGATTTCAGGGCAAGTTCCTTTTTCTCCAGCTTTTTATGGTTGTAACTCCCAAACGCCATGTTGAACTGATGGTAAATAAAGAAGGATATATGTGTTTGTTAGGTTGTGGGGTGGTCCACATAGGACCAACATGCACAGAGACCCAGAGGCATGAGGCACTGTGAGTAAAGTTGTTGGAGTGTGAATGGGCCAGAGAGTTGGGGGGAGAAAGCTAGAGGGGTGAGCAGAGTCTGGTCTTGGGCCTTGTGCACCTGAGGAGTTTGCAGTTCTTCCTGTGGTTCAGATCACCTCAAACTTTATTTTATTTATTCATTCATTCATTCATTTATTTATTTAATTTTTGGCTGTGTTGGGTCTTCGTTGCTGCATGTGGGCTTTCTCTAGTTGTGGTGAGCAGGGTCTACTCTTGTTGCAGTGCATGGGCTTCTCATTGCAGTGGCTTCTCTTTGTTGCAGAACACAGGCTCTAGGCACACAGGCTTCAGTAGTTGTGGTGAGTGGGCACTAGAGCGCAGGCTCAGTAGTTGTGGCTCACGGGCTTAGTTGCTCCATGGCATGTGGGATCTTCCTGGAGCAGGGATCGAACCCGTGTCCCCTGCATCGGCAGGTGGATTCTTAACCACCGCGCCACCAGGCAAGTCCCTACAGCTTTTTTGAGATACAATGCACATGGCATACAGTTTGCCCATTTAAAGTGTATAGTTTCAGTGGTTTTTAGTATATTCACAGAGTTGTGCAATCATTACCATGATCAATTTTAGAACATTTTCTTCACCCCAAAAATAATTCTTGCACGCATTAGCATTTATTCCTCATTTCCCCCAATGCCCCTGGCCCTTGGCAACCAGTAATCTACTTTTTGTCTCAATAGATTTGCTAATTATTGATATTTCTTTTTCTTTCTTTTTTTATTTTTATTTTTAGATTTTGTCTTTGCTGGGTCTTTGTTGCTATGCGTGGGCTTTCTCTAGCTGCGGCGAGCAGGGGCTACTCTTTGTCATGGTGCGTGGGCTTCTCATTGCAGTGGCTTCTCTCTTGTGGAGCATGGGCTCTAGGCGCACAGCCTTCAGTAGTTGTGGCATGCGGGCTCAGTAGTCGTGGCACACGGGCTCAGTAGTCGTGGCGTGCGGGCTTAGTTGTTCAGCATGTGGGATTTTCCTGGACCAGGGATCGAACCTGTGTCCCCTGCATTGGTAGGCGGATTCTTAACCACTGCACCTACAGGGAAGTCCCTGGATATTTCATATAAATAGAACCATACAATCTGTGTCCTGTTGTGGCTGGCTTCTTCCCCTTAGTGTAATGCTTTCAAGGTTCATTCGTTTTTGTGGCTGGATAATAGTCTGTTGTGTGGCTGTACCACATTTTGTTTATCCATTCATCAGGTGATGGACATTTGGGACATTACTATGTTTTATAATCTTTTTAAAATAAAATTAGTTGTATAAAGAACTTAGGAAATTGCCATGTTATGAGGAGAAATAAATATGTGTAATCTAATTTTAAATTGAACTTAATTGAAGAAATAAAGGCTTGATTTGTTTTCTAGACCTTCACTTCCTAAACATAAATGAAGCAATCAAGTATGTGCTATTTGAAAAAAGGCATAAATAAGCCTTATTTTACTGTTAAAACTAGGACACCTAGAATGTATAGATTTTAATGTTAATAATGTCATTAACTATTATGGATTTCACTTGCATCACCTTGTTTATTTGGTAATTGGCAAATATTCGTAGCATCTCATGTGTATGGTGTAGCTGTGGATTCACCCTGACACTGTCCTCATTGCTTATTGCCCAGTTCTTTCTAATTAAAATTGAGTTTGTGAATAAAATGGAAATAAACTTATAGCTCTCGGTCGTTGCACTCACTCATGGTATATATTGCTGTGACTCTGGAGCAGGCATGGCCGCCCCATCCACAGTTAGTCTCAGGGTCTCGGCCAGGCTTGTGCGTGTGTCCTGTCGCACAGACACACCCACACCACTTTCTCTCTGACTGAAGAAATCATTCCTAGATGTGATCTGGAGTTACAGGGAGATTCTTTAATGTAGTGCCCTTCAGTTTTTGTTTAAGTAGTGAAGGATTTTAGCAAGAGAGGGTCGTGATAAAACTTGGATTTTTAAAGAGGCCACATTTCCTGATGGCTGGGGAACTGTTTCATACCTTTTCTCTTCCTTCATCCCTCCAATACTCCCAGCTGCAGCTCTGCTTATTTTTTTTTTAAACATCTTTATTGGAGTATAATTGCTTTACAATGGTGTGTTAGTTTCTGCTTTATAACAAAGTGAATCAGTTATACTTATACATATGTTCCCATATCTCTTCCCTCTTGCGTCTCCCTCCCTCCCACCCTCCCTATCCCACCCTTCTAGGTGGTCACAAGCCACTAAGCTGATCTCCCTGTGCTATGCGGCTACTTCCCACTAGCTATTTTATGTTTGGTAGTGTATATATGTCCGTGCCACTCTCTCACTTTGTCACAGCTTACCCTTCCCCCTCCCTGTATCCTCAAGTCCATTCTCTAATAGGTCTGTGTCTTTATTCCTGTCTTACCCCTAGGTTCTTCATGACTTTTTTTCTTTTTTCTTTTTCTTAGATTCCATATATATGTGTTAGCATACAGTATTTGTTTTTCTCTTTCTGACTTATTTCACTCTGTATTACAGTCTCTAGATTCAGCCATGTTTCAACAAATGACCCAATTTTGTTCCGTTTTATGTCCGACTAATATTCCATTGTATATATGTACCACATCTTCTTTATCCATTTGTATGTTCAGTGGGCATTTAGGTTACTTCCATGACCTGGCTATTGTAAATAGTGCTGCAATGAACATTGGGGTGCATGTGTCTCTTTGAATTATAGTTTTCTCTGGGTATATGCCCAGTAGTGGGATTGCTGGATTATATGGTAATTCTATTTTTTGTTTTTTAAGGAACCTCCATACTGTTCTCCACAGTGGCTGTATCAATTTACATTCCCACCAATAGTGCAAGAGGGTTCCCTTTTCTCCACACCCTCTCCAACATTTATTGTTTCTAGATTTTTTGATGATGGCCATTCTGACTGGTGTGAGGTGATACCTCATTGTAGTTTTGATTTGCATTTCTCTAATGACATTTCTCTAATGATTAATGATGTTGAGCATTCTTTCATGTGTTTGTTTGCAATCTGTATATCTTCTTTAGAGAAATGTCTATTTAGGTCTTCTGCCCATTTTCTGATTGGGTTGTTTGTTTTTTTGTTATTGAGCTGCATGAGCTGCTTGTAAATCTTGGAGATTAATCCTTTGTCAGTTGCTTCATTTGCAACTATTTTCTCCCATTCTGAGGGTTGTCTTTTGGTCTTGTTTATGGTTTCCTTGCTGTGCAAAAGCTTTTAAGTTTCATTGGGTCCCATTTGTTTATTTTTGTTTTTATTTCCATTTCAGTAGGAGGTGGGTCAAAAAGGATCTGGCTGTGATTTATGTCATAGAGTGTTCTGCCTCTGTTTTCCTCTAAGAGTTTGATAGTCTCTGGCCTTACATTTAGGTCTTTAATCCATTTTGAGTTTATTTTTGTGTATGGTGTTAGGGAGTGTTCTAATTTCATACCTTTACATGTACCTGTCCGTTTTCCCAGCACCACTTATTGAAGAGGCTGTCTTTTGTCCACTGTATATTCTTGACTCCTTTATCAAAGATTAGGTGACCATATGTGTGTGGGTTTATCTCTGGGCTTTCTATCCTGTTCCATTGATCTATATTTCTGTTTTTTTGCCAGTACCATACTGTCTTGATTACTGTAGCTTTGTAGTATAGTCTGAAGTCAGGGAGCCTGATTCCTCCAGCTCCATTTTTCATTCTCAAGATTACTTTGGCTATTTGGGGTCTTTTGTGTTTCCATACAAATTGTGAAATTTTTTGTTCTAGTTCTGCGAAAAATGCCATTCGTAGTTTGATAGGGATTGCATTGAATCTATAGATTGCTTTGGGTAGTAGCGTCATTTTCACAATGTTGATTCTTCCAATCCAAGAACATGGTATATCTCTGCATCTGTTGATGTCAGCTTTGATTTCTTTCCTCAGTGTTTTATAGTTTTCTGCATTCAGGTCTTTTGTCTCCTTAGGTAGGTTTATTCCTAGATATTTTATTCTTTTTGTTGCAGTGGTAAATGGGAGTGTTTTCTTAATTTCACTTTCACATTTTTCATCATTAGTAGATAGGAATGTAAGAGATTTCTGTGCATTAATTTTGTATCCTGCTACTTTACCAAATTCATTGATTAGCTCTAGTAGTTTCCTGGTAGCATCTTTAGGATTCTCTGTGTAGAGTATCATGTCATCTGCAAACAGTGACAGCTTTACTTCTATTCCTATTTGGATTCATTTTATTTCTTTTTCTTCTCTGATTGCTGTGGCCTAAACTTCCAAAACTGTGTTGAATAATAGTGGTGAGAGTGGTCAACCTTGTCTTGTTCCTGATCTTAGTGGAAATGGTTTCAGTTTTTCACCATTGAAGACGATGTTGGCTGTGGGTTTGTCATATGTGGCCTTTATTATGTTGAGGAAAGTTCCCCCATCCTACTTTCTGCAGGGTTTATCATAAATGGGTATTGAATCTTGTCAGATGCTTTCTCTCCATCTATTGAGATGATCATAAGGTTTTTCTCCTTCAATTTGTTAACATGGTTTATCACATTGATTGATTTGCATATATTGAAGAATCCTTGCATTCCTGGGATAAACCCCACTTGATTATGGTGTATGATCCTTTTAATGTGCTTTTGTATTCTGTTTGCTAGTACTTTTTTGAGGATTTTTGCATCTATGTTCATCAGTGATATTGGCCTGTAGTTTTCTTTCTTTGTGACATCTTTGTCTGGTTTTGGTATCAGGGTGATGGTGGTCTTGTAGAATGAGTTTGGGAGTGTTCCTTCCTCTGCTATGTTTGGGAAGAGTTTGAGAGGATAGGTGTTAGCTCTTCTTTAAATGTTTGATAGAATTCGCCTGTGAAGCCATCTGGTCCTGGGCTTTTGTTTGTTGGAAGATTTTTAATCACAGTTTCAATTTCAGTGCTTGTGCTTGGTCTGTTCATATTTTCTATTTCTCCCTGGTTCAGTCTCAGCAGGTTGTGCATTTCTAAGAATTTGTCCATTTCTTCCAGATTGTCCATTTTATTGGCATAGAGTTGCTTGTAGTAATCTCTCATGATCCTTTGTATTTCTGCAGTGTCAGTTACTTCTCCTTTTTCATTTCTAATTCTATTGATTTGAGTCTTCTCCCTTTTTATCTTGATGAGTCTGGTAATGGTTTATCAATTTTGTTTATCTTCTCAAAGAACCAGCTTTTAGTTTTATTGATCTTTGCTATCATTTCCTTCATTTCTTTTTCATTTATATCTGATCTGATCTTTATGATTTCTTCCCTTCTACTAACTTTGGGTTTTTTTTGTTCTTCTTTCTCTAATTGCTTTAGGAGCAAGGTTAGGTTGTTTATTTGAGATATTTCCTGTTTCTTAAGGTAGGATTTTATTGCTATAAACTTCCCTCTTAGAACTGCGTTTGCTGCATCCCATAGATTTTGGGTTGTCATGTCTCCATTGACATTTGTTTCTAGGTATTTTTTGATTTCCTCTTTGATTTCTTCAGTGATCACTTGGTTATTAAGTAGTGTATTGTTTAGCCTCCATGTGTTTGTATTTTTTACAGATCTTTTTCTGTAATTGATATCTAGTCTCATGGCATTGTGGTTGGAAAAGATACTTGATACGATTTCAATTTTCTTAAATTTACCAAGACTTGATATATGACCCAAGATATGATCTATCCTGGAGAATGTTCCATGAGCTCTGCTTTTTTTACTCAAGAAAATAGACACAACCTGAAGAGAATTTTCACATTCTCCCACCACCCTATCTGCCTTGCTGCATCTGTACCAAGTACCTGTTAAGAGCATCATTTCAGAAATAGCCAGAAAGGGCTGTTCATATCCTGTTCCACGGTCACCATTTCTTCTCCTCAGGTTTTCACTGAGACCCACTCTGTCAAAGGTTCTTGTCACGGTCATCAATCCAGAGGGGAAGAAAAATAGAAGAGTGTGGCATCACGAGAATACAATTTAAAAAAATAGGGCCTGGTCAACTGTGTCAAATGCTGGTGAGAGGTGGTTTCCAAGGCTTGATGATTCAAGTACCTAGAGCCTCCACTCAGGGCTCTAAACAGAACGGTGGTGTGGAGTGGAACTGTGGCTCAAAAGGGGTTCTGGTGTCCAAGTAGAGAGGAGAGTTGGTCCCTTTATTTCCTTTTGGAAACATTACTAACCCCTGTAGATGAGAAGAATCAGACCTTACTGAGTGTTGCTGAGTGATAGCACTTCCTAAGAAACTGAGCAGCCACCATCATTTTTTTAAATTATTGTGGTAAAAATACACATAGCATAAAATTTTAAGTGTACAGCGGCATTAATTACATTCACAATGTTGTGCAACTATCACTGCTATCTTTTTCAAAACTTTTTCATCATCCGAATAGAAATCCTGTGCTTGGGACCTCCCTGGTGGTGCAGTGGTTAAGAATCCGCCTGCCAGTGCAGGGGACACGGGCCTGAGCCCTGGTAGGGGAAGATCCCACATGCCGCGGAGCAACTAAGCCCATGCGCCACAACTACTGAACCTGTGCTCTAGAGCCCACGAGCCACAACTACTGAGCCTGTGTGCCACAACTACTGAAGCCCACATACCTAGAGCCCAGGCTCTGCAACAAGAGAAGCCACCGCAATGAGAAGCCTGTGCACTGCAACGAAGAGTAGCCCCCACTTGCTGCAACTAGAGAAAGCTCATGCGTAGCAATGAAGACCCAACGCAGACAAAAGTAAATAAATAAAACAAAGAAATAAATTTATTTTAAAAAAACCTCTGTGCTCATTAAACAGTACTCCCTGCCCCTCCCCCAGTTCCCTGCTGACCTCTAATCTACTTTCTGTTTTTATGAATTTATCTAGTCTAGATATTTCATATAAGTGGATTTATATAATATTTGTATTTTTGTGAATGGTTTATTTCATTGAGGGTCATCCGTGGTACAGCATATATCAGAATTTCATTCCTTTTTAAGTCTGAACAGTATTTCATTGTATATATAGCCCTAATCATTTAAAAGTAAGTTTTATTACTAGTCATTGTGTATGTGTATGTAAATGTTTTCCTCTCAAGAGTGGAAAATTCCTGGTTTGGTCTTAGCCTTGTTCAGATTTGATTGTCCTTGACATGTTTTTGTGTATACGGTTTTTTTTCCTCTCCTAAAAAGTCCTTAGGGTCTGAGTTTTGGGGGGATTTTTTGTTGTTGTTTTTTAAGTTGGGAATCATTTCCAAATTGAATGACCCCACAAAGCAGTCCAGGTAAGTTCCCATTATGATAGTTAGGGTTTTCAGAGACCGCAGTTGCTGTCATTTTACTTTACTCCTGTTAAAGTACAATTTACTCAAAGGGCTACTGAGAAAAAAAGTCCAATTAACCTCTGATTCTTCAACTGTGACATTTCCATAAGCAAACCTCTACATAGTTACAGCCTTTGTATTTTCTTTTAGTATTCCAATTCTGCAGTTTTCCTGTTCTTGTAGGAATCAGGATTGGAAAGGACTTCAATGATTTTTCTTCAAGTTTACTCTTGTAGAGGCTTAGATGCATAGAGATTAAGTGACTGGACCAAGCTAACAAAATGCAGATATTTTATGTCAAGTTTGATGAGTTTTAACAAATTTGTACACTCATGTAGCCACCACCCCAATCATTTCATTGCCCCAGAAAGTTCCCTCTGCAGTCAATACCCCCAGCCCCGATTTCACATAAATGTAACCATGCAGAATGTACTTGTTAGTTCACTGTTTTGCTCAGCAGAGTGTTTTTGAGATTTCTCTGTGTTGTTACATGCACTAATAGTGTGCTCCTATTAGGACTGAGTAGTAGTCCACTGGGTAGATCTTTTGCAATGTGTTCATCCATTCATTTGCTGATTGACAGTTGGGTTGTTTCCAGTTTTGGGCTATTGCAAATAAAGATTCTGTGAGCATTTATGTATGAGTCTTTTGTGGACATATATTTTTGTTTCTCTTGGGTAAGTAACTGGGAGTGGAATTGGTGTGTCATATGGTAAATTTATGTTTAACTTTTGTGAGGCACTGCCAAACTGTTTTATGATGTGGTTGTATCATTTTTTATTTACAGCAGCAGTGTATGAGAATTCAAGTTGTTTCACATCTTTACCAATACTTGTCAGTCTTTTAGTGCTAGCCATTCTAGAGGATGTAAATTATGACCTAGTCATTTTAATGTGCATTTTCCCAGTGACTGTTATAGGCCATTTGTGGATATTCTTTTGTGAAGTTTATGTTTAAATCTTTTACCCATTTTAATTGGATTATTTATCTTATTATTGAGTCGTAAGAATTTTAAAATGTATATTAGATTGAAGTCTTTTGTCAGGTATATACATCTATATTATAGATATTTTTGCACGGTCTGTGACTTGCCTTTTCATTTTGTTACTGTGGTCTTTTGAAGAGCAGAGTTTTAAATTTTGATGAAATCTAATTTGTTAATTTTCTCATTTTATTATGAATGCTTTTTGTGTTTTGTATAAGAAATATTTGCCTATCTCAAAGACAACATGAGGATATATGTAGAAAATATGTAAAATCTATGAAAAACTATTAACGTTATATAGATTTTTTCTTGTGTTTTTTTGCTAGAAGTTTAATAGATTTAGGTTTTACATTTTAATGTATGATCCATTTAAAAATAATTTTTGTGTATGATATGATGTAGGGGTCTGTGTTTATTAATTTTCCATATGGATACCTAGTTGTTCCAGCACCATTTGTTGAAATGATATCCTTCCCTCTTTGAACTACTTTGGCATTTTTGTTGAAAATCAGTTGCTCTTATAGTGTAGGATTAATTATGGATTCTCTATTGTTCCATATGCCAATACCAATAGAGGCTTGATTACTGCAGCTTTTTTGTAAGCCTTGATATCAGGTAGTGTAAATCATCTAACTTTGTTCTTTTCCCAAATTGGCTGTTCTAGGTCATTTGCATTTCCACATGCATTTTTAAATTAGTTTGTCATTTCCTCCAAAAGTCCTAGTAGAGTTTTTATTGGGATTGCATTGACTTTTTCATCAATTTGAAAGAACTGACATTGTAACAATATTTAGTGTTTCAATCCATGAATTTGGTGTATTTCTCTGCTTACTTAGATCTTTGATTTCTTTCAGCAATGCTTTCTAGTTTTTAGTGTTGAGATCTTGCAAATTTTGAGTGTTGAGATCTTACAAATTTTGATAAGCTGTGTCTTCCAGGGAGTTTGTCTATTCATGTGAAGCTATAAATTTCTAAGAACTGCTTTAGTTGCATCCCACAAATTTTGGTATATGTTTTCATTATCATTAAATATTTTAAAATTTCCCTTGAGATTTCTTCTTTGACCCAAGGGTTTAGAAGTGTGCTATTTAATTTTTCAGTACTTAGGAATGTTCCAGTTACTTTGTTAGCTGATTTCTTATTTCATTCCATTGTCAGAAAACATAATCTTTGATATTTCAATCTTGAAATTTATTGAGACATTTTATTTTTTGGCATAGCATAGGGTTTGTCTTGGTGAACATTCCAGATACACTTGAAAAGAATGATTCTGCAGTTCTGGATGCAATTAATAGTCACATGTACTATGATAAAAGTTGGATAAACAGAGCAGGGAAAGGTGGCAAGGTTGGAAATGATCAACTCTGGGTGACTAGGAATGTCTCACAGAGCAGGTCACACTGTACTGGGATCTGAGGGATAAAAGTATAGGTAGGATTTATCAGACAAAAAATGCCATAGGCAGAGGATGACATGAATAAAGAAAGGTATAGCAAAAGGAAAATGACTGAAGTGATAGGCTCTTTGTGGAGCTGTGAACAGAAAAGTTCACTGGGCTCAGAATGTAAAAGATTTAAAATGGCATGTTAAGGAATTTATCTGATGTTCACATAGAAAATGCTCAGGTAGGGGCTTCCCTGGTGGCGCAGTGGTTGAGAGTCCACCTGCCGATGCAGGGGACACGGGTTCATGCCCCGGTCCGGGAAGATCCCATATGCTGCGGAGCGGCTAGGCCCATGAGCCATGGCCGCTGAGCCTGTGCTTCCGTCCGGAGCACAGGCTCCGCACGGGAGAGGCCACAACAGTGAGAGGCCTGCATACCGCCAAAAAGAAAAAAAAAGAAAGAAAATGCTCAGGAAGTAATTTTGAATAAAAGACTAACTCTCATGCATGTGTAAATGGACCTCTTTTTTTCCCCCACTTAATAAAAGAAAAAAGCATATCTAAATTTTATGGAAAGATTTTTGTTTTTGAGAAGTGACTAACCTCTTTTGGAGGTCTGACTTGCCAAACAAAGATCACTGGCAGGAATTCTGATCCCTTATCTTTTCATTATCTTCAGCTTTTTCCTTTCCATTTTCTTTCCATCACCATTTAAACATGCTTAAGACTTGTAGTCTTCAAATAAAGTAATTTAAAAAGCCCTACCTCTGCCCTGTCTTCATCTCTAGCTGCTGCCATATATTTCCCTTCCTATTCATAAAAATTTCTGAGTGTACTGTTTACACAGGGCACTGTTTACTCCCCCAGACTGCCCTTGATGAAGTCACCAGTGACCTCTGCCTCACTAAATCCAGCAGCTGTGTCCTAGGCCTCTTCTTATCTCTAATCCACATTCAATGCACAGGACCATGACCTCCTTCTTGAAGTATTTTCTCTCTTTGATTTTTGTGATATCAGTCTTCATCCTTCCCTCCCTTCCGCAATACTCTTGCTCCTTTACAGTCTAGTCCTCTGGCCAGTCATTAAGTGTTTGGTTCTCCATCTCTTGGGTAGTTTTTCTCCAGGGGTTGTCTCATACACTCTCATGAGTTCATGGACCAGTTATTTGCCAAGGAATCCCACTTCATGACCCCAGATCACAGTCTCTTCGCAGTCCACATAGCTGCCTATCTAACACCTGTGATTGTGTTTCTCATAGGTGTCTGAACTTACCTTTCTCTCAGAAACTCTTTTTCCTACTGTTTTCCATGTTAGTTGCATGGAAATCACTTTGGTTCCTTTTCCCTCCATTTATTGCACTGCCCAGTCCTATCCCCTATCCATTCCACCCCCGCTAAAAGCTCTTCAAATCCTCACCATTTCCTTTCTACCCACTCTTATCACCCTGGCCCAAGAAGCCATCATCCCTAAGCTGGACACTACTGCAGTAGTCCCCTAGCTAATCTTCCCATAGCTGTTCTAGCCCATTTTGGATCCTTTCTCTAATACTATATTTTTTAAACCATACTGTGTTTTTAAAAATTTTAATTAATAGACTTTATATCTTTTAGGGAAGTTTTATGTTAACAGAAAAATTGGTTGGAACTTACAGAGTTCCTATATATCCCTCTCCTCCTCCAGTTTCATTGATTATTTACATCTTGTATTGGTATGGTACATTTGTTACAATTGACTAACCAATATTGATACATTATTATTATTACTAACTAAAATCCATAGTTTACATTATTAGGGTTCATTCTTTGTGTTGTACATTCTATGGGTTGTGACACATAAATGATATGTCCCTCATTAATGTATTATATAGAGCAATTTCACTGCCTCAGAAATCCCTGTGCACCACCATTTCATCTCTTCCCACCCCTACCCCCAACCCCAACCCTTAGCAGCCACTGATCTTTTTACTTTCTCCATAGTTTTGCCTTTTCCAGAATGTCATATAGTTAGAATTTAGCCTTTTCAGATTGGCTTCTTTCACTTAGCAATCTACTTTTAAGTTTCCTCCATGTCTTTGTAGTTTGACAGCTCATTTCTTTTTCTTTGAAAAATAATAGTCCATTGTATGGATTTACCATAGTTTATCCATTCACCTATTGAAGAACATCTTGGTTGCTTCCAAGTTTTGGCAGTTATGAATAAAGTTACTCTAAACATTTGTGTGGACATGAGTTTTCAACTTATTTGGGTAAATACCAAGGAGTGCAGTTGCTTGATTGTATGATAAGAGCATGTTCAGTTGTGTGAGAAACTGCCAAAATGTCTTCCACAGTGGCTGAACCATTTTGTATTCCCACCAACCATTAATGAGAGTTCCTGTTGCCCCACATTCTCATCAGCATTTGATGATGCCACTGTTTGGGATTTTAGCCATTCTAGTAGGCTTATAGTGGGATCTCATTGTTTTAATTTGCAACTGCCTAATGACATGTGATTTTTTTTTAACATTCTTTTTTATATTCTTTTCCATTATGGTTTATCATAGGATATTGAATATATTGATAGTTCCCTGTGATATACAGTTGGACCTTGTTGTATTTCCATTCTATATGTAATAGTTTGCATTCGCTAACACCAAGCTCCCAATCCATCCTTCCCTCCCTCCCCCTTGGCAACCACAAGTCTGTACTCTTTGTGAGTCTGTTTCTGTTTCATAGATAGGTTCATTTGTGTCATGTTTCAGATTCCACATATAAGTGATATCATATGGTAGTTGTCTTTCTCTTTCTGACTTACTTTACTTAGTGTGGTAATCTCTAAGTCCATCCATGTTGTTGTAAATGGCATTACTTCATTCTTTTTATGGCTGAGTAGTATTCCATTGATTGTATCATATCTTCTTTATCCATTCATCCGTTGATGGACATTTAGGTTGTTTCCATGTCTTGGCTATTGTGAATAGTGCTGCTATGAACATTGGGGTGTATGTATCTTTTTGAATTATAGTTTTGTCCGATATATGCCCAGGAGTGGGATTGCTGGATCACATGGCAACTCTATTTTGAGCTTTTTGAGGAACCTCCATACTGTTTTTCATAGTGGCTGCACTAACTTACATTCCCACCAACAGTGTAGGAGGTTTTCCTTTCCTTCACACCCTCTCCAACATTTGTTATTTGTAGTCTTTTTAATGATGACCATCTGACCAGCGTGTGGTGGTATATCATAGTTTAGATTTGCTTTTCTCTAATAATTAGCAATGTTGAGCATCTTTCCATGTGCCTGTTGGCCATCTGTGTGTCTTTTTTGGAGAAATGTCTATGTAGGTCTTCTGCCCATTTTTCTATTGGGTTGTAAGTTTTTTTGTTGTTGAGTTGTATGAGCTGTTCATGTATTTTGGATTGTATTAAGCCCTTGTCAGTCGCATCATTTGCAGATATTTTCTCCTAGTCCGTAGGCTGCTTTTCATCTCATTTATGATGTCCTTTGCTGTACAAAAGCTTGTAAGTTTGATTAAGTCCCATTTGTTCATTTTTGCTTTTATTTATATTGCCTTGGGAGACTCACCTAAGAAAACATTGGTACGAGTTATGATGACAAATGATCTTTTTTTTTTTTTTTTTGTGGTACGCAGGCCTCTCACTGTTGGGGCCTCTCTTGTTGCGGAGCACAGGCTCCGGACGCACAGGCTCAGCGGCCACGGCTCACGGGCCCAGCCGCTCCGCAGCATGTGGGATCTTCCCAGACCGGGGCACGAACCCATGTCCCCTGCATCGGCAGGCGGACTCTCAACCACTGCTCCACCAGGGAAGCCCGACAAATGATCTTTAGCATCATTTCATATGCTCTTTGCCATCTGTATATCTTCTTTGGTGAGGTATCTGTTCTGATTACTTGCACGGCTTGTAATTGGATAATTTTTTTTAAGCGTTTTTAAAAAAAATTATTTATTTTATTTTATTTTTGGCTGTGTTGGTCTTTGTTACTGTGCACGGGCTTTCTCTAGTTGCGGTGAGTAGGGGCTACTCTTTGTTGCGGTGTGCGGGCTTCTCATTGTGGTGGCTTCTCTTGTTGCGGAGCACAGGCTCTAGGCGTGCGTGCTTCAGTAGTTGTGGCTTGTGGGCTCTAGAGCGCAGGCTCAGTAGTTGTGGTGCATGGGCTTAGTCGCTCTGCGGCATGTGGGACCTTCCCAGACCAGGGCTCGAATCTGTGTCCCCTGCATTGGCAGGCAGATTCTTAACCACTGCGCCACCAGGGAAGACCCGGGTAATTTTAATTTATTTTTTGACCACACCGTGCGGCATGCTGGATCTCAGTTCCTCGACCAGGGTTTAAACCCAGGCCACGGCAGCGAAAGCCCAGAATCCTAACCACTAGGCCACCAGGGAACTCCCAGTGTTATTTTCTTCTTGAGTTTTAAGAATTCTTTGTATATTTTGGATACCAGTCCATTATCAGACATGTATCTGGCAAATATTTTCTTCTAGCTGTGGCTTGTTGTTTCATTCTCTGAACAGTGCCTTTCATGGAGCAGAATTTGTTAATTATAATGAAGACCACCTTACCAATTTTCTCTTTCATGGGTCATGCATTGTATCTTTAAAAAATCACCAAACCCGAACTCATCTAGATTTTCTCCTACGTTATCTTTAAGTTTTAGAGTTTTGTATTTTACTTTTAGGTTTGTGATGCCTTTTGAGTTAATTTTGTGTAAGGTGTAAAGCCTGAATCTAGACTCATATTTTTGCATGTGGATGTCCAGCTGCTCCAGCACCATTTGAAGAAAAGACTACCCTTTAATTTAATTTTATTTTTTTAAACATCTTTATTGGAGTATAATTGCTTTACAATGGCGTGTTTCTGCTTTATAATGTAGTGATTCAGCTATACATATACATATATCCCCATATCTCTTCCCTCTTGTGTCTCCCTCCCTCCAACCCTCCCTATCCCACCCCTCTAGGTGATCACAAAGCACCGAGCTGATCTCTCTGTTCTATGCGGCTGCTTCCCACTAGCTGCTGGCTTTACATTTGGTAGTGTATGTATGTACATGACACTCTCTCACTTTGTCCCAGCTTACCCTTCCCCCTCCCTGTGTCCTCAAGTCCATTCTCTAGTAGGTCTGAGTCTTATTCCTGTCCTGACCCTAGATTCTTCATGACCATTTTTTTTTAAAGATTCCATATATATGTGTTAGCATACAGTATTTGTTTTTCTCTTTCTGACTTACTTCACTCTGTATGACAGACTCTAGGTCCATCCACCTCACTACAAATAACTCAATTTCCTTTCTTTTTCTGGCTGAGTAATCTTCCATTGTATATATGTGCCACATCTTCTTTATCGGTTCATCTGTCGATGGACACTTAGGTTGCTTCCATGTCCTGGCTATTGTAAATAGAGCTGCAGTGAACATTGTGGTACATGACTCTTTTTGTTGTTTTTTGTTTGTTTGTTTATTTTTTTAACATCTTTATTGGAGTATAATTGCTTTACAATGGTGTGTTAGTTTCTGCTTTACAACAAAGTGAATCAGTTATACATATACATATGTTCCCATATCTCTTCCCTCTTGCATCTCCCTCCCTCCCACCCTCCCTATCCCACCCCTCTAGGTGGTCACAAAGCACCAAGCTGATCTCCCTGTGCTATGCAGCTGCTTCCCACTAGCTATCTATTTTACATTTGGTAGTGTATATATGTCCATGCCACTCTCTCACTTCGTCACAGCTTACCCTTCCCCGTCCCCATATCCTCAAGTCCATGCTCTAGTAGATCTATGTTTTATTCCCGTCCTACCCCTAGTCTCTTCATGAAATTTTTTTTTCTTAGATTCCATATATATGTATTAGCATACGGTATTTGTTTTTCTCTTTCTGACTTACTTCACTCTGTATGACAGACTCCAGGTCCATCCACCTCACTACAAATAACTCAATTTCGTTTCTTTTTATGGCTGAGTAATAGTCCATTGTATATATGTGCCACATCTTCTTTATCCTTTCATCTGTTGATGGACACTTAGGTTGCTTCCATGTCCTGGGTATTGTAAATAGAGCTGCAATGAACATTTTGGTACATGACTCTTTCTGAATTATGGTTTTCTCAGGGTATATGCCCAGTAGTGGGATTGCTGGGTCATATGGTAGTTCTGTTTTTAGTTTTTTAAGGAACCTCCATACTGTTCTCCATAGTGGCTGTATCAATTTACATTCCCACCAACAAGGACTATCCTTTTAAATTGCCTTAAATTGCCTTTGCTCCTTTGTCAGTGGTCACTTGGCTATATTTTTGTGAGTCTGTTTTGGGCCCTGTATTCTGTTCCATTGATCTTTGTCTGTTCTTTTGCCAGTACCACCCTGTCTTGATTACTGTGGCATGATATCTTTTAAAAATAAAAATATGATCATATTGTTCCATTCCCCAAAACACTTTAGGGTCCTGCCCTGGTTTTTACTTGATGACGACTCATATCCTTCAGATACCCTTTGAGGCCCTGTGTGGTTTGTGAATCACCCTTCCCCACCTCCCTAGCCTCATCCTAGCCCTTCCTCTTGTCATCAGGAGTTTTTTTTTCTACCATGTTCTTCCTGACCTCTAGGCCCTCATACTCACTGTTTCCTCTCTTTGGATTTCTTTTCTAACCCCCTCTGATCCTGGTTAACTCTACTTACCTTTCAGGTTTCAGTTTAAAATTTATTTCCTTCCTTCCTTCCTCCCTCCCTCCCTCCCTCCCTCCCTTCCTTCCTTCCTTCCTTCCTTCCTTCTTTCCTTCCCTCCCTCCCTCCATCCCTTCCTTCCTTCTTCTCTCTCTTTCTTTATTTTTTGGCTGTGTTAGGTCTTTGTTGCTGCGCAGCTTTCTCTAGTTGTGGCGAGCGGGGCTACTCTTCTTTGTGGTGCGTGGGCTTCTAATTGCAGTGGCTTCTCTTGTTGTGGAGCATGGGCTCCAGTAGTTGCAGCTCGTGGGCTCAGCAGCTGTGGCTCGTGGGCTCTAGAGCGCAGGCTCAGTAGTTGTGGCACACGGGCTTAGTTGCTCCGTGGCATGTGGGATCTTTCCAGACCAGGGATCAAACCCATGTCCCCTGCATTGGGAGGTGGATTCTCAACCACTGCATCACCAGGGAAGTCCTAAAATTTATTTTCTTAATGAAGGCTACCCTGATCTTCAGACTAGATTAGGGCTGCCTATTAAATTATGCTCTCATGACACCCTTCCTTTTTTTATTATAATGTGTAGCACAATCATTTGTCTTCTTTATTATCTGTTTTCCCTAGGACAAAAGCTTTTTGAAGGCCAGAGACCTCATCTATTCCTTCATCGCCACATACACTTAATTCTTAGTAAATATCTGTTGACTGAATGAGTGAAGGGAAGGGCGCTAAGTACACTGGACATTAGCTAGATTAACTAATAGAAAACTAGGCTTCTGGGGGATAAGTTTTACTAGATATGAGTGTACCACAGTTAGTATTTAGAGATTGCAGTAGGAAATTTTAGTAAGTCTTTTGTAATATTTTTGTGAGCAAGATGGATAAATGTCAGGTCAGTATTTACAAAGGTAGATTGTAATTGATGTCAGCATGGGAAGAATGTCTCTGGTTTTCTGAAGGTCTTCTTGTTTGGAACTCTCCTATTTAATATTTAAATCACTTTTCTGAAGCCTCAGAAGGCATACCCAATGATAGGTTTTGTAAGTTTAGGAGTGATAGATAATGAATTAGATGGTGGACTCTAGATTTTAAGTGATTTTCCTAAGCTAAAATGATTAGTCAAAATAAATAGGATTAAATAGATTTGAGAAAAATGTAAAATGCTTTACCATGTCTTAAAAAAAATCTTTACAGACTCAGGCTAAGAGAGAAAGATGTGTAACTAATATGTGGTGGTTCTGACTTGGCTACTGTGGTTGACTGTAAACCCAGGGTATCAGCAATTTAATGAGTTGACCAGAAATCTGAATAGCAAACGGTGTATTTATAGAAGCATGTGGTGTGCAATGAGGAAGGTGCTCATTTGGTGTATTCTCTGATGATTGTACCGCACATGGAATAGGATTTAATTCTGGACACCACATTTTAGACAAACATTGGCAGACTAGGAGATGTTCACATGTGCAGCTTTGTGGTATAGTAGAATTCTGGGTATGGAATTTCATACGTAACAAGGCCAGGTTGGAGTCCCCGCTGACTTTGTTACTTGTTAACTGTCTGACGATTAGCAATTTATTGACCCTCTTTCAAGCTCAGTTCCCTCGTCTTTAAAATGTGGATAATGTCTACTTAACAGGATTGTGACAAATAAAGGAAAACATGCTTAGTAAAATGCTATACAGATATAAGGAAGTCCCATTTGTCTAATTGGCAAGGGGACTTGAAGAGATGAAGAAACTTTTTGTTTTAATTTTTAGGCTGGTGACAGGGGGTGTTTGTTGGCAGTGAGGCAGGACGGTGATGGCAAGAGCAACTATTGTTCGTTGGTGTCAGCTCAAGTGCCAGGTGCTGTGCTTGACACCCTTGATATGGGTCATTCCCATTTCATCAGATTTGGCATTAAAGGCTTTTGTGCTACTGCAGTTTACACGTTTAACAAAGATTTTAAAGCTTGTACTCTGTGTAAAGCAAAGTGCTAGGCATTGTAGCAAATACCAGGAAGAATCATACTTGACCCCTGTCCTAGAGAAGTTTACATTTTAGTAAAGGAGACAGATACAGACTCAAATATTTTTAGGAAGTACAAGTCAACATGAAGAGGGGCCACATGAAGGGTGGTGTGGTCAGAGGAAGATGGGATATGGGTTTGGTGGACTTGTAGCTAACCTTGGGTGGTTGCACGAAGCATGGTGTTAGCTTGTGGGCTGCTGTCTCTGTGTGAGGCTGCCCTCCAGACGGCACGGCTGGGTCTGAGGCCAGGGACCAGGCAGTTCCATTCCTGTGTCTTGTTACCCCAGAGCCATGGGCTTCATAGCCGCCTGTCACTAGCTGAGAGGTAATTAGGCATGACGTAGCAGCCTTAAATTTTGGAATGTGTGATTTTATTTAATACCTTCTTCTCCCACCCTTTGTCAATCAGTTAGGCTTAAAAACCACAGCTTTCTGTGCTTCACTTGTTCCATTTAACGTTAAGGTTTTATACTGCACTTCCTGCTCACTTTAATGAATGTTAGAGGTGCCACTGTGACAGGACATGACCGATGATTTTCCAGCTCTTTGGAGACTGGTGACTCATTAATATTTCAGATCTGATACTGCTCTTTCTCTTGGATTTTCTTAACATTTCCACAAGTTTTGGAAAATGAGCTTCTAAAATTAGTATAAATAAGTATATATTTAGGCAAGCTGGTATGTCCAGGTACTATTATGTTTCAGTTATTTTTTGGGTGGTCACCCTTTATCCCCAGCTCAAGACTGTGTGTGAAGAACTAGGTATATGCTTCTCTAGCAAAAGGCTAGAGGTTCCCTTAGTCCATGAAAGTGGTGAGTCACCTGATGTACATGTCAGTCTAATAATGCCCAGCCTTGTTATGCTATGTTTCTAAGAGGTTGGGTTAAATATAGGACTGCTGCATGGCTCAAGTTTAAATCAGGAATGGTGAATAGGTTTGGGACATTTAAACCAGGTTGGACATAGTCTATCCTTGAGCTAAGAGACCCTCCAAAATGTTTCAGAGCTGTTTGGGGCTGGGATGCCACTAGGTGGCATGGCTTCTGTCCATAAAATCTGTATCCAGCTGTCAACCATACATGTCCACTTCCATAAGAGTGGAAAGAATTTATATTTTGGTTAATTCATTTATTAACTATTGAGTCTTTGCTGTTTATAAAATAATGTTAAGATATAAAGATGGGGGCTTCCCTGGTGGTGCAGTGGTTGAGAGTCCGCCTGCTGATGCAGGGGACACGGGTTCGTGCTCTGGTCCAGGAAGATCCCATATGCCGCGGAGTGGCTGGGCCCGTGAGCCATGGCCGCTGAGCCTGTGAGTCCGGAGCCTGTGCTCCACAACGGGAGAGGCCCACGTACTGCAAAAAAAAAAAAACAACATAAAGATGAATCATAGAAGATTTTGCCATCAAAGAGCTTAGTCTTGTTGGGGGATTAATACATATACATAATTAACTGTAACCCAAGTTTAAAAAGTGAAACGTAAGCACGTAAGGGTGTATGTCAATGTCATGGCTAGTCTGAAGAAAAAATTACTGTTTTCATCTAGGAAAAAAGGGTAGGTAGAGACTGTGATGTGATGGTAAAATCAGGGTTAACGAGTCTTCCATGGAGGAGATTGCTTTGAGTATGGGGATGGAAAAATGAGTAGGATTTGGGCATACAAAAATACGGGGGAAAGACCATGTAGAAAATAGGAATGATGCTGAATACTAGCTTAGGGACAAAGTGTAGAGCATTTAAAGGAAATAATAAGAAATTAGTATATTCGGATAACAGCGCTCATGAGTGATAATAAAAGAAAATTAGGTTGAAAAGTTATAGCAAGTGAGAAAAAAGTTATGAGTGGATTTGTCATTTAAGACCTACTCACCCACCCTGGGAATGTCTAGAAGACACAGCTTTTACCATGATTGTGAGAAATAAATTTATGAGGGGGGCCCTGGTACCCTTGAAGAGCTTTATGATCATCCTCCTTTGTAGGTTAGATCTTACAGAGGGGGGACTGCAGTCACTGAATTGGGAAACCTAAAGGCAATGGGAATAACTGGATCCTGCGGTGGTAGCACTTAGCTACACCCACAAGGCACGGTGGGTGTGGTCACCATAATACATTGCAGAGTCAAAGCAGCATTTATTTATTTATTTTTTAAAGCAGCATTTAGAATACTCTGACTCCCAGAGACCTATGGCATTAGCTACTTGATCATGGTGTTCTTAGAAGTGACATAGATAGGAAGGAAGCCCACTAAAGTCTCACTTGATAGGTATAAACAGAAAAGGTCTAGGTTAAGTGAACAGAAGTCTAACCTTTGAATCATAAAAACTGAGAGTCATGGCTTCTCAATCAATTCCCAGACTTGAGCCGTTTACAGGTCCAGAATCCTTTGAATGAAGGAGAGACGAGGTCCCCTTGGGGAGAGGACCCCAATATGCTGCCAGATATTTACATTGTTCATCTTTCTCCCAGCCTTCCCCAAAGGGACCTACAGCCTTTTACCAGGGTAACTGAGCATTGGAGAAGAGGAAACAAGCAGACCTTTTGGGGACTACTGGACACTGGCTCTGAACTGACACTGATTCTAGGAGACTCAAAATGTGACCACAGTATAGCAGTTAGAACAGCGCTTATGGAGGTCAGATGATCACTAGAGTTTTAGTTCAGATCTGTCTCACAGTGAGGACAGTGCTCTCCTGAACCCATCCTGAATCTGGTTATTTCCCCAGTCATCTCTTCAGTTCTGGAGTGCATAGACATCCTCACAGGTCTGGTTCCCTGACCTGTGAAGTAAGGGCTGGTGTGTGGGGAAGACCAAGTAGAAGCCAGCAGAGTGGCCTCTACCTAGGAAAATAGTACACCAAAAGCAACACCACCACATTCCTGGAGGGACCGCGGAGATTAGTGTTACCATCCAGGACTTGAAAGATGCAGGTGTGCTGACTCCCACCACAGCTCCATTCAACCTGCCTATTTGGCTTGTGCAGAAGAATGATGGATCTTGGAGATTATTGTAAGTTTAGCCAGGTGGTGGCTCCAGTTGCAGCTGCTGTACCAGATGTGGCTTCATTGCTTGGGCAACTTACACATCCCCTGGCACCTAGTATACAGCTATTGACCTGACAAACGCCTTTCTCGCCGTACCTGTCAGTAAAGACCACTAAAAGCAGTTTGCTTTCATCTGGCAAGGCCAGCGCTGCACCTTCACTGACCTACCTCAGGTGTATCAGCTCTCCAGCCCTGTGTCATAATTTATTTCACAGGGGTGCCTTTCTCTTCCACAAGATACCACACTCGCCCATTATTCCTGACATTATGCTGATTAGATCTAGTGAGCAAGAAGTAGCAACTATGCCAAACTTACTGGCAAGACATTTGTGTGTCAGAGGGTGGGAAATAAATCTGACAAAAATTCAGGGACCGTCTGCCTCAGTGAAATTTCTAGGGGTCCAGTGGTGTGGGGCATGTCAAGATAACCCTTCCAAGGCCCCTCCTGCAACCAGAAAAGAGGCACAATGCCTGGTGGCCTCTTTGGACTTTGAAGGCAACATATTCCTCACTTGAGTGCTACTCCAGCCCATTTACCAAGTGACCCAGAAAACTGCTAGTTTTGAGTGGAGTCATTGCCCCCCGACACACACTATCTTCTCTGTTTCAGTCCCTGCCTGTGGCCTCTTGGGGTGTTGCCCACAGTCAGTTGACTGAGGAAGAGAAAACTCAGGCCAGATAGACAGACGGTTCTGCCTGGCCTGCGGGCACCAGCTGCAGCACTGCCGCCCGTCTCTGGGGCACCCCCGAAGGACAGCAGTGAGCAGAAGCCCTCCTGGTGGGCAGAACTTCCAGCAGTGCACCTGGTTGTTCCTTGAAAGAGAAATGGTCCGAGGTACAACTGTACACCGATCCCTGGGCTGTGACTTGATGGTCAAGGACTTGGAAGGAACATGCCTGGAAAGTTGGTGATAAGGGAATTTGGGGAGAGGTACATGGATAGACCTCCCTGAGTGGGCAAGAAACATGAAGATATGTGTGTCCCATGTGAATGCTCACCAAAGAGTGACCTCAGCAGAGGAGAATTTTAATATTCAAGTGGATAGGATGACCCGTTGTATGGACACCACCCAGCCACCCCTGTCATCACCCAGTGGGCTCATGAACGTGGCTACAGGGGCAGGGGTGGGGGTTACACATGGATTTCCACTCACCCAAGGCTAACCTGGCTACGGCCGCCACTGAGTGCCCAGTCTGAAGCAGCAGACATCAGCACTGAGTCCCCAGTATGGCATCATTCCCCAGGGTGACCAGCCAGCTACCTGGTGGCAGGTTGATTACATTGGACCATTTCCATCATGGAAGGGGCAGTATTCTGTCCTTCCTGGAAGACACATTGACTCTGGGTATGGACTTACCTTCCCTCATGCAGTGCTTCTTCCAAAACTCCCATCCATGGACTTACAGATTGCCATCATGGGGTCCACACAGCATTGCTTCTGATCTAGGAACTCTCATCACAGCAAATGAAGTATGGCAGTGGGCCCCTGCCCATGGAATTCACTGGTCTTCCTCTGTTCCCCGCTGTCCTGAAGCAGCAGTCGTGATAGAATGGTGGAATGGCCTTTTGAAAGACTCTGTTACAATGACAGCTAGGTGGCAGTCCCTTGCAGGGCTGGGGGCAGGGTTCTCCAATATATGGTGCTGTTTTTCTCAAAGTCAGGAATCAAGGGGTAGAAATGGGAGGGCCACCACTCACCATTGCCCCTAGTGACCCACAGCGACATTTTTGCTTCCTGTTCCTGCTCTGCCTCTGCTCTGCTGGCCTGAAGGTCCTAATTCCATCAGGAGACAACAATGAGTCCATTGAATTGGAAGTTAAGACTGCTTCTCGTCCACTTCAGGTTCCTCATTCCTGTGAATCAGCAGGCAAAGAAGGAGTTACCGTGCTGTCTGGGGTGACTGGCCCTGATTCCCAAGGGGAGATTGGGCTGCTCCTCCTCAGTGGAGCTAAGGAAGAGTATGTCTGGAATACAGGAGAGCCCTTAAGGTGTCTCTTAGAATTACCATGCCCTGTGATTAAAATCAGGGGAGAACCACAACCCAATCCAGGCAGGACTACTAATGGCAGGAATGAAGATTTATGTCACACCATCAAAGGAAAGAACCACTACCGGCTGAGGTGCTTACTAAAGGCAAAGGGAATATGGAATGGATACTGGAAGAAGGTGGTTATAAATACCATCTATGACCACATGAGCAGTTATAGACCCGAGGACTGCGGTTGTCATGAGTATTTCCTCTGAGTATGTATGTATGTATGTGTATCTCAAGTATCTCTGTTTTCTTCCCTCTCTGATCCCTTTATTATGTAACATAAGATATATTGATTTTATACATAATACTTAGGTATTATTAACTTTACATTTAAAGTTGTGGGATATCAAAGGAGAAGAGTATAAATCACTCAAGGATTTTGATCCTCTTGTGAAGGGGTTAGTGATTTTTGGTTGTATGCGAGAGAGTTGTGTCATGTTAGGTGGAATTGTGACCTTATTATTGTCTTCTTTTGGTGATGAAGGTTTAAGGAGACCTTTATGAGTGCCAAGTTGACAAGGAATTAGTTTTATGTGTCAACTTGACTGAGTCATGGGCTGCCCAGATATTTGAACAAGCATTATTCTAGGTGTTTCCTCCATGAAGGTGTTTTTGAATGAGACTAGCATTTAAATCAGTAGACTGAGCAAAGCAGATTGTCCTTCCTAATGTGGATGGGCCTCATCCAATCTGTTGAAGGCCTGAATAGAACAAAAAGCTGACCTCCTGTAAGAGAGAAAATTTTTCTTGATGGCTTTTGGGCTGGAACATTGGCTTTTTTCCTGCCTTCGGAGTCAAATTGAAATATTGGCTCTTCCTGGGTCTCAAGCTTGCTGGCCTTTGGACTGGGAACCATTCCATCGACTCTCCTGGGTCTCCAGCCTCCTAACTCACCCTGCAGATTTGGGACTTACTGGTCTCCATGACTGCACGAGCCAATTCCTATGCTAAATCGCTTTCTGTATGAATATATACATCCTATTGGTTCTCTCTAGAGAGCCCTGACCTAATACACATTTGGTTAATCCTGACTGATATAGATTTAGTCACTGCTAGGTTAAATAGTTTGAAACCACTTTGGAAAGATTAATCCTGCATCACTGTATACAATGAATAGAAAAGAAGAGATAATGGGGAAAGGAAGACCAGTTAGGCTCTTTCAGCTACCTAGGCAACAAGTTTCTCTGAGCTAGAAATATAAGTTAAGGAAACAACAGAGCACATATCATATTTGTAGAACTGGTAATGGATAAAAGTAGTTTACAAGAGACCGTGGAAGAGAGTAGAATGCATGAACTCTGAGGAACTCCATCATTTATGCAGCTGCAGGAGAAGGTACCTACAGGCAGAATGAGGAGGAGGGGCTGCTGAGTTGAGAGGAAATCAGAAGTCCAGAGTCTGTAGAACAGAAGACTATTGTCAGTTGTGTCTGATGCCACTGAACAGCCATTTGGGATAAGGACAGATTTGTTCAATAGTTTTGGCATATATAGATTGTTTTTGATTTTACCTGTGGTTTCAGGGGCTTCAAAAGATTAGATGCCAGACTGGAATGGCTTAAACAGTGAATAGAAGGAGAGAAAAGAGAGACAATATGTGTAAGACGGCCCCTTATGAGAAGCTTTGCTGGGAAAGGGAGCACAGAAACGGGATTGTGGCTGGAGGGGCATGAGAGGTAGGTTCAGGGAGAGTGGGATTGACCTCTGATAGGAAGAGAGATACTTCCTCCACTGTGAAAGGAAGGAAGGGCAAAGTAAGTGTAGATGCCTATACTATTGTGCGTTTGAAGTTGGGAAAATGAGTGCATTTTCATCTAGGGACTTTCACTTTGCAGTGGAGTATGAAGGAGAGTTATCAGCTGAGACCAAGAGAGGCAGAAGGGGTGTTGGAGCTCTGCAGAGCTGAGGAGCAGACGGCCCCTTGAGGGAAAGTCCTGAGTGGGGAAGGGGATGAAGCTTGCTGGGCAGCTCTGGGGTCCTTTCTAAGGTTGAAGCCATCATTGGTGTTGGTATTTACTGTGGATTCTTTTTTTCAGCTCGGGTAGGGGTGGGGTAGGGATATAGATGGCTAGATTCATCCAAGCACGTAAGACTCTCAGTTAAATGTAGCTTCTATGCGAGAATAATTGCATTAAGACCTTCTCGGCCTTGGGACTTCCATGGTGGTCCAGTGGCTAAGACTCCGTGCTCCCAACGCAGGGGGCCCAGGTTTGATCCCTGGTCAGGGAACTAGATCCCACATGCCACAACTGAGAGTTCACATTCCACAACTGAAAGATCCTGTGTGCTGCAACTAAATATTCCACACGTGGCAACAAAGATCCCACGTGCTGCAACTAAGACCTAGCATAGCCAAATAAATAAGTGAATAAATAAATCCTTCTCAGCCTTAAAAAGAATGTACTGAACATAATTTAACTTTTCTTGATGTCTAAGGTTTTCATTATATTAGCTATGATGCTCTGATTATTAAAGTGATTGCTCTAGGTTCAAGTTGACGGGTTTTTATTACACGTACATCACAATGCCAGGCTCTGCTGACATTGAACTGAAAGGTAAAATCCCTGCCCTAAGTGTAGTGCCTGCCTGTGGTGAGAGTGTCCCTGGCTGTGTGGACCTTCTGCCAGGGAAACACAGAACAGGTACCCTCTCCAGGACAGATGGGTGGATGGAGGTGGGGTGTCGAGAGAGGTTTGGTCCCCAGAAGAGGTGAACAAAGTAGTCAGCTGACTTGGAACTCAGAAGATCCATTGTCACACAAAACAACTTTGAAAATAGTGGTTAGAGTTCCAGTCAGACCATTAAAAACTAATGAAAATATTACATATTTTCAATGAGAAATATTACTCAAAAAACCCCAGTATTATTTAAAAATTAGAAGCTGAGAATTTATAAGTCTTTTATTCATTTTGAAATTTGTGTTGAGAAAATATTATTTCACTTGATAAGGTAGATTTCAGATTTTGTGGAGATTTTTTGATTGAATGCTTGAGTGCTTTTAAGGGCTATAATATATGCTGACAGTGACTCCATGTATTTAACTCATTGTCAAAACTTCTGTCTTTTCCTTTTTTTGGGTACCAAATAAACAACTTAAAAAAACAACAACAACACAGCACTGACTATGGCTACAAATGGAATAAAGGGAAGGAAAGATATATGCATGTCTGTATATTAACTGTATAAACATTGGAAAGGGGTGAGCTGGGGGCAGATAACATTTACTCAGTGCATGTTAGAAGTCATGTACTAAGAACTTCCACATGTAGCAAATGCATTTAGTCTTAACAAAACCCCATGAGATGTAGATATCATTGATACCCATTTTACAGATAAGAAAATAAATAATTTAACTAAAATAAATAATTTGCCCTGAGTCAAATGGTTAGTGGTAAGAGTGGCAAAATCCTACATCTTTGGCTTTATTTCCTGTGTTCTTCCCTCCAAAATAGCTAAGGTAAAATGAGCTGTTGGCATTGTAAAAAATTTTTTAAAAGTTATTTATCTGTGATTTTTCTGAGCAGAAAAGAAGGTAGTGTTGCGGAATAAAGTAGAATTCTTTGTATTGGCCAAAGCCCAAAGCATTTGTCAGGGTGATAGTAGGCAGGGATGTATATTCAGTGTTCATAAATCAGGTACGTATTTCTTGGGAGATAGTAGTGGTGGAGATGAGTGGCAGGGAGGATTATCTATGCACTACACTGAAAGTTCAGAGTTTGAAAGTCTCTCACTTGTTTGCATCATATGAGGGATATGTGTTTCTAATAATTGAATGGAACTCAATGAGCAGTACGTATGTGGCTATTAATAGATTTTGTTATTGTTGTTGTTCAAGCTTACATTAGCTGCTACCAATCATTGATTTTTCAGTCTCAGATCCTTGGTATGTCTATGAAATCCCTAATTAGATAAGCATTGCCATAAGAGTTCTGAATGGATATGATCTTTGATAACTCTGTCCGTTCTCAAAAATATCTTTTGGAAATGTGGAAAAGCAACCTGGTTGGTATTGTTGGTATTTTATATAAATGGAGAATACAGATTTTAGTGTATGATATAAATCTAAGAAACATGAAAAGGGTTTTTGTATGTGTTATATACTGGTTTGAAGAAATCACACAAAAATTTCCATCTGAGATGTTTTTAAAAGCATAGTTGAGACTTTTAAATATCTCTTCAAATTTAATTTGTCATGTTTCTGAAATGGAATAAATTAGACCTAGCTTATATCATACTAAATATTTTATGCCTTACAGTTAGTTCTATAAAAATGTTTAGTCGTCTCTATTAACCACCTTCCTTAATGTTCCTAGGTTATTGAATCTTTGGGAATTATTATTTATAAGGCACTGGACTATGGCTTGAAGGAGAATGAAGAAAGGGAATTAAGCCCTCCCCTGGAGCAGCTCATCGATCGCATGGCCAACACGGTAGAGGCTGATGGCAGCAATGATGAGGGCTATGAGGCTGCAGATGAAGGTCTGGAGGAGGAGGAAGATGAGAAGAGAAAAGTCTCAGCAATCCGGTCCTATAGAGATGTCATGAAGGTAAAGTTTACAGTAGTACCTCTTTCTTTGAAGAGTTGTTATTTCATTTTAAAAAACTGAATGGTGATTTAGCATTTGATAATAGTCCTTAGACTTTCAGCTATAAGTGAAATGTGTTCTAATTTCATTCTTTTACATGTAGCTGTCCAGTTTTCCCAGCACCACCTATTGAAGAGACTGTCTTTTCTCCATCATATATCCTTGCCTCCCTTGTCATAGATTAGTTGACCATAGGTGCGTGGGTTTATCTCTGGGCTTTCTATCCTGTTCCATCGATCTATATTTCTGTTTTTGTGCCAGTACCATACTGTTTTGATTACTGTAGCTTTGTAGTATAGTCTGAAGTCAGGGCGCTTCATCCAGCTCTGTTTTTCTTTCTCAAGATTGCTTTGGCTATTCAGGGTCTTTTGTGTTTCCATGCAAATTTAAAAATTTTTTGTTCTACTTCTGTGAAAAATGCCATTGGTAATTTGATAGGGATTTCATTGAATCTGTAGATTAGAACACTCTCTAACACCATACACAAAAATAAACTCAAGATGGATTAAAGACCTAAATGTAAGTCCGGATACTATAAAACTTTTAGAGGAAAACATAGGCAGAACACTCTCTGACATAAATCGCAGCAATATCTTTTTTGTTCCACCTCCTAGTGTAATGAAAATAAAAACAAAAATAAACAAATGATACCTAATTAAACTTTAAAACTTTTGCATAGGAAAGGAAGTCATAAACAAAATGAAAAGACAACTCACAGAATGGGAGAAAATATTTGCAAATGAAGCAACCAACAGGGGATTAATCTCCAAAATATACCAACAGCTCGTGCAGCTCTATATCAAAAAACCAGATAACCCAATCAAAAAATGGGCAGAAGATCTAAATAGACATTTCTCCAAAGAAGATAGATAGATGTCCAAAAAGCACATGAAAAGATGCTCAACATCACTAATTATTAGAGAAATGTAAATCAAAAGTATAATGAAGTATCACCTCACACTGGTCAGATTGGCCATCATCAAAAAATCTACAAACAATAAATGCTAGAGAGGGTGTGGAGAAAAGGGAACCCTTCTATACTGTTGCTGGGAATGTAAATTGGTACAGCCACTATGGAGAATAGTATGGAGGTTCCTTAAAAAACTAAAAATAGAGTTGCCATATGATCCAGCAGTCCCACTCCTGGGCATATATCTGGAGAAAACCATAATTCAAAAAGATACTTGCACTCCAGTGTTCATTGCAGTATTATTTACAGTAGCCAAGACATGGAAACAACCTAAATGTTCATTGACAGATGAATGGATAAAGAAGATGCGGTGTATATATACAGTGGAATGTTACTCAGCCATAAAAAGAATGAAATAATGCCATTTGCAACAACATGGATGGACCTAGAGATTAACATACTAAGTGAAGTAAGTCAGAGAAAGACAAATATTATATGATATCACTTATATGTGGAATCTAATTAAAAAATGATGCAAATGAAAAAAACATAAATGAAGTGAATAAGGAACTAAAAATACTCGAGTCTGTGAGAAATGAAGAGTAAAAAGTTTTCCATTAAGAAACAAAACTGGGACTTCCCTGGTGTGGCAGCAGTTAAGAATCCGCCTGCCAATGCGGGGGACACGGGTTTGAGCCCTGGCCCGGGAAGATCCCACATGCCACGGAGCAGCTAAGCCCGCGAGCCACAACTACTGAAGCCTGAGTGCCTAGAGCCCCTGCTCTTCAACAAGAGAAGCCACCGCAACGAGAAGCCCGCGCACTACAATGAAGAATAGCCCCCACTCACCACAACTATAGAGAAAGCCTGCATACAGCAACGAAGACCCAACACAGCCATAAATTTAAAAATAAATAAATAAATTTATTTAAAAAAAAGAAACAAAACTGTGTATACCTCTGAAACTGAGCTAACAGTTTTTGGTAGTGGTTTAGTGGGTATTTGTGGTGGGGAACAGGGCATGGTGAAGGAGGAGGGGAAACCCACCCAACCAACCATGTCAGTGGGTTAACCCTGGCACCAGTCAAATGACAGATGTCATGGCCAGATTGCTCTTGTATACTACAGATTTGGAAGATGAGGCCTGGAGAGTTATTGGAATCTTACAGTTCTACTAAATGACATTCAGTATGTTAACTTATAAAAAACGATTCTTGGACATTCATCAGTTTGAACTGATAACTCTTACACTGTTTTATTGTTTTTTTAATTTGAGCTACTATGTCTGCCCTCCTGCCTATCTTATTTCTATCATAATATGAAAAATAAATAATTAAAATGCTTTTTTAGAAAGGTTTTATAGATTGGAGGAAAACTAAGTTTACCAATTCCATTCTTAGGAATTTTACTGGAGAATATCATATGCTCACCCCTTGTTTCTTAGTTTCTATGTTAACCAAAACTGATCAGTAAAAATTTCCACATCTGTATCAATATGTTCTGAATATTTCTTTTAGCTACATGAGAAGAAAAATAATTGCTGAAACATTTGACAAGTAAACTGAATTTTATATATCATAAAACCCCATTATTCATGGTCAAATAGTGACACATAGGAGTTTGTGATTTGCTCAGTGGGTTGAAATGTTCAATTAGTAAATTGGCTCCTGTTTACATTGTTGGAAGAGAAGACAAGAATTAACGAAGAAATATATGCTTTCTCCTTGCTGAAAGTAGAAATGTGAAACTAAGTTTGAATAATATAAATAATAGAATATTTAGGAACTTGGAGACAATTTGTTTTTAATTCTTAGTGAGCAAGACCTTTTTATTGTGTAACTTTTCCCCTGAACAGTTATTCCTACCAGTCTTTCAATTTGGTATACGGTGTGTTACACTTGAAAATTACTTTCACGTCCATTGTTATGTGAGATTTATGG
Organism: Kogia breviceps; assembly: GCF_026419965.1. Taxonomy (NCBI): domain Eukaryota; kingdom Metazoa; phylum Chordata; class Mammalia; order Artiodactyla; family Physeteridae; genus Kogia; species Kogia breviceps. Next base: position 62,169,528 of record NC_081324.1, on the reverse strand, counting down.
TAACACTGTAAGGTATTGGGTTGGCATTGTTATACCCATTTTACAAATGAAAGAACTAAGGCTCAGAGAGGTGTGTGACTTGTCCAGCTTCTTTGAACTGAGTGAATGAGAGGAAGTTAAATTCAGAGGTTTATAGTCAGGTAGGACTTAGATTGGAACCCTGGTTTTGCCATTTTTATACCAATTGTTTTACCCTGGATTATTTAATCCTATGATCCTTATTCTTATGTAAAGTGAGAATATCTGCCTGATTGAGTTTTGTGCAGATTAAATTAAATAACATAATTAATATAAAGTACCTAGTATAGTGCTTGTCATGAATAAAAATTTAATAGCACTTACTATATGCCAGGCATTTTTCTAGGTGCTAGGGATTTACCAGTAACAACATACAATTGGTCCCTGTTTTTATGGTTCTTAATTGTAATGGAGAAAAACAGGATATAAACAAGTAAAATATAAACACATATATCATTTTGTTCTGAGTCATTCCAAGGCTTTTTGCCACTGCATATAGGTCAGAATAAATTGCAGGCACAAATTTATGTCAGCTATAGAATGTGTTCTTCTCTTAAATTAAGAATATAACACCTAAAATATTTTTCTTTCAGATTGTTTGTTGAGAAACATATAGAACTAAGTGGAGCCTTTCAGGAAGTATTAAGAAAAGATCATTCCTAAAAATTATTTTTGTATATGTAAATATATCCTAGAAAAGATTCCTTCAGTTAACATTAGTTGAAAAGAAAAGGGATTGAAGACGTGAAGTAAATGGTGGTGGTGATGGAAAGTGAAGTATGCAGGCAAGGAAGATTAAGGAGACCAGGGGCAGGATGATGGAAGAGGAGGACGTGAGACAGTGTGTGGAGAGGAAGAGTGAAAGGAGTGTGTGAGAAGTGAATGAAGTTAGTATGAGAATAGCACATGAGCAAAGTTCTTCATTTGAGACTAATGTAAAAGTCTCAGCTTACTCATGCATTCATTTACCTTCTCAGATATTTAGGAAGCGTTTAGTGTGCCTTCCGTGTTCTGAGCGCTCTATCAGGTGCTTGGAGATGAACTTAACTGGGGTTAAATGAACGCCAGTGAGGTAAATATTATGGACCTGCTGGTTGGTGTCTAGGACCATACTAGCCCATACACCTTGGTGTAAATTAGCAGTCTGCTTACCTTCTTCAGGATACTGTACTTCCATCTGTAAGAGAATCATAATAAATAAAAATTTGTAATGTCTGTAATGTGTAGGATGTCTTTCTAGAAGGGGTACCCTTATGAATAATCTGAACATATGAAAGTGGTGGACCAGCACAGGTTCATGGGAGGCTTGTAGGGCACAGAGAGGGGCACTGAACTCAGCCTGGTGGATCCTGGTTCTCTTACACAATCCAGTCCCGCTAATAATCAGGGAATGCAAATAAAGCAATACCATTTGCCATTCTTTTGAAAACAAGAATTTACTTTTGTTGAAATTAGAAATTACGGTAAATTTTTTTGCTCAGTAATTGATAGCTGCAGTGTAAATTTACATAGCTCTTACATAAAATAATTTGACAGTATATTAAGAAGTCTAAAACTATTCACTATTTATAATAGCAGAATGCTAGAAATATCCCAGATGTCCATTAATAGGGGAATGGTGAATTAACTGTGGTACAGCCAACTAGTGGCGTACTATATCACTATCAAAAGGGCTGCGGAAAGATCTCCAGGATATATCATTTACATGAGAAAACAAGGTGTAGAAAATTATGTATAGTATGCCAGCATTTATCTAAGAAAATGTATGGATAAGAATATATATAAAGTATTTGTTTATATATTTTTTTTAAAAATAGGAAAGATAAACCAGAGTAGAAACCAGGACAGCCATTAAAGCTACATACACATCTATGAGTGTACTTGATTCTGTGGATTTGATTTAGAAACCATATAAATATTTTACATAATTATGAAACAAAACTGAATGTAGAAATATACTCTCCCCAAATCCAAAGCAAACTGAGCCTAACTGTTACCGCATCAGAAACGTGACCACATAGACAGACCTGGAAAGCAACGATCACATAGTAGCAGTGAGCACAGCTGCCACCAGCTCATGGTCTCCGAATACCACTCCCTACTAAAAGAATTCCAGAATTCCTTAGAGAAGTGGCTAATTCCAGATCTGGGAAGGAAATGTGTAAAATAGACTGGAACATCTTGTCATACCAGAAAGCAAACAGACTATCCAAGATTACTAAATTACATAAAAAGGACTCAGAAGCCAACTCAAGGAGGCTCCCGCATTGGTCAGATGGAAGAATTTGATCATCAATAAGAATAATAGCTGTGATGGATTAAAGCAGACCAAATATTCTTCATTCTCTGGACACATAAGTAATAATTAATAAAACCCTTTTGGTCACCTTTAGCGGTGGTTCAGTTGTTAACCAAGTTGTTAACCCACTTATTATTTTGACAACTGGCATATAGACAGAATCCATTCTGCCTTTTCCATAAGGACAGCACCTCAGGGCAACCAAAGAGTTTTGGATGAATGTCTCTTTATAAAAGTATTCCAACTAATAAATGAAAGGGAAGTAATAGGGATTGCAAAATGGTAATATTCTGATTCTACAAAATAATAGCATTGTGGCATCACAAGAAACCAGCAGACTTTCTGTGCCTCCGATGGAAGTTTACAGCACCACCTGCAAAGTCTTCTTGCCAAATAAACAATCTGATCAAGCCTCTAGATGTAACTAATCTAACTACCAATTTATAGGAAGTCCAGGGGACATAGGAACATTTAAAATAACACCATAGGGACGCAATCAGCAAAATCAGATTGTGGGAAACTATAGCACAAATCACATAATTTCTTCAACAAGTAACTTAGAAATTAAAAGGAAGGGGAGGGCTTCCCTGGTGGTGCAGTGGTTGAGAGTCCGCCTGCCGATGAAGGGGACACGTGTTCATGCCCCAGTCCGGGAAGATTCCACATGCCGCAGAGCCGCTGGGCCCGTGAGCCATGGCCGCTGAGCCTGCGCGTCCGGAGCCTGTGCTCCGCAACGGGAGAGGCCACAACAGTGAGAGGCCCGTGTACTGCAAAAAAAAAATAATAAAATAAAATAAAAGGAAGGGGAGAGAGGAAAAACAGATTAAAAGAAATTTAATATATACCAATTACAGTAGAATGAACCTTGATTAAAAGAAATAAATTATAAAACTAGGTATATATTTGAGATAATCAGGAAAATTTGACCTCTTACTGTATAGTTGATGATATTAGGAATTATTCATATTTTTAGATATAATAGTATTGTGGTTATATTTTTTAAAAAAGAACTCATTTAGTGATATATGCTGAAATATTTACATGTGAAATTCAGATATCTGGGATTTGTTGTAAAATATACCTGGAGGAAGAGGCTTAAGTGGATGAGGATGTAGATAAAACAAGATTAGCCATGAATTGATAATTACTAAATTGGGTGATGGGTACACTATAATTCATTATACTATTCACCTCATTTTTTATATGTTTGAAATTTTTTCACATAGTAATACTACTATTAGGAATTTTTCAAAGAGGTCAATTTTTTTTTTTTTTTTGCTTTCCAGTCCCTGTGGACTTTTTTTTAAATTTAATTTTATTTATTTATCAAAGAGGGCAATTTTTTAAACTTAGATAGAACTGACATATAACATTATATTAGTTTCACTTGTACAATATGCATAATGATTCCCTATTTGTATAAATTGCAAAATGATCAGCACAATAAGGCTAGTTATCATCCATCACCACACATAGTTATGAATTTTTTTCCTTGTGATGAGAACTTTTAAGCTCTACTCTTTTAGCAGCTTTCAAATATATAATACAGTATTGTTAACTATAGTCACCATGCTGTACTTTACATCCCTAGGACTTACTTATTTTATAACTGGAAGTTTGTACCTTTTGACCACCTTCACCATTTCACCCACCCTGTACCCCCAAGCCCCAACCACTGGCATCACCAATCTGTTCTCAGTACAAAGAGATGTTTTTTAAAACAAAATGTTACATAGATACGTGGAGATGTGTATCACAGCATTATTTATACTGTTCTGAAACTGGAAATAAATGACTCACAAAGAAATGGTATATCAACTACATGGATTATCATGTGGTCTTTAAATTATAATTATGTGGGTTATGAAGCAATATGGGAAATTTTTGTTTTAATAAATTGAAAAAAGACCACAAAATTCTGTGTGTACTGCTATGTGTATAAAGAAGAGACTGCTCAGGAATAAAGATGCAGACCTACTAGAGAATGGACTTGAGGATATGGGGAGGGGGAAGGGTAAGCTGGGACAAAGTGAGAGAGTGGCATGTACATACATACACTACCAAACGTAAAACCAGTAGCTAGTGGGAAGCAGCCGCATAGCACAGGGAGAGCAGCTTGGTGCTTTGTGACTGCCTAGAGGGGTGGGCTAGGGAGGGTGGGAGGGAGGGAGATGCAAAAGGGAAGAGATATGGGGACATATGTATATGTATAACTGATTCACTTTGTTGTAAAGCAGAAACTAACACACCATTGTAAGGCAATTATACTCTAATAAAGATGTGAAAAAAAAGAAATGGTAGGTGAGTTATGGTTTTCAATAAATCTATAGTTTATAAAAATAAAAGAGACTGTGCTGATTTATGATTTACCATAAATGGTATTAATGGCATTGTGATTCAGGGGGAACCATATGGCTTCAGAAATTCCATTCCTCTTATTGTTTAGCATTTGTATAATAAATAAAATATGTAAAATTTTAGTATGGCTGTATTAAGTTATTGCCCATGAATAGTTATATGTCCAGTGTTAATTCATACTTTCAAAAAAAATCTGGCATGTTTCTGTAAATATAAGAATATAGTTTACAAATAATAAGCCCTGCTTATAAAAAGCTAATATGTTTTTGGTTTGCCACATAATGTCAGAATTTACATGCTATTTTGAAAACTCATCAGGAGAAAAATTTAAGAAAAGGATAGTACTGTAGATGTGATTAAAAATAGAAAAAACCCCCTATATTATTTAAATTGTTTTTTGATTTTTTTTTTTTTTTTTTGATGTGGACCACTTCTTAAAGTCTTTATTGATTCCGTCACAATATTGCTTCTGTTTTACGTTTTTGGGTTTTTTGGCCGCAAGGCATGTGGGATCCCTGGTCCCCGGCTAGAGATCGAACCCGCACCGCCTGCATTGGAAGGCAAAGTCCCAACCACTGGACCGCCAGGGAAGTCCCTAATTTTATTATACCAAGCTAGATTAGTCCAGTGCACAGTTTATCTTCATCTTCAAATTGCACATGTATTACAGACAGCTGAAGTGGAATGAGTCTGTTATTTTCATTTGTGTATAAATTTGGCGTAGGTTTAATGGAGTATATCCAAGGGAAGCCATGATGTTAGTTTGAGCTTCTCTGTTACTGAGTGAAGGTGTGTTAACATAGGTTAGTTGGGTGACCATAGTCCATCAGTCAAATTAGAGTGACTCCAAGGAACAAACTACAGTTCTCTGTACTTTAAAATGTTTGTTCTCTAAGTTTTGAAATTTTCTGGGAATGTGCTAATTTTCTCACTGGTTTAGGCAAAAATTTAGTAATTTATCCTAACTATATGATGCTGCATTTAATGAAGATGATCTTTGTTATTATCTTTGTTATTAATTTCTTATGACAAATGCATGATTATACTCACTAGGCAAAACATTTTAATTATGGTTTAAAATATTCTACTTAGATTTTTGCAAATAAAATTCTAAGCTTTGTGAACTGAATATTTTTTAAAACTTGAATTTTAGCAGTTGAGAATAAATTATGAGGAAATTTGGAGTCTAATATTATCAACAAAAGACTGTGATATAAAGCCTAAATATATCAGAAGATACAATTTTGATTATGCCTTTTTCTCTTCTGAGGTGATATTATTTACACACACTGCAGTATGTGTCTCCAGACATAAAGAGTGACTTGAATTGCTGAACGCTTTGTAATTTAGAGTTTAAACAAAAACTGTATTCTCAATTAATTGTGCCAAAGTTAAAAAAAAACCTTTATGGTCTTTTACTGTGTAGTATTTTGACGCTAATTAGGGTAAAAGGCCAATGGATAATAGAGTCTCTGGCATACATCTTTGATTTGGTATCAGATAAAGATTATTTTCCTAGCTGGTACATTGCTTCAAAATACAAATGCTAACTTATTTGACCAAAAAATGTTTCCAAGTGTGAGAAAGTATTGTGGGCTGTCTTTTTTCTAATCACATCAGTCTAGCCCAGGTTTGCTGATAATTTCAAGTTCTGTTGAAAATATATAACAAGGTCTTATGTGTGTAATGAAGTTTTCAGAAAATTAATTTCAATTCTGGCAATATTATTAATGATTCTATACAGAGAATTCAGATAATGGAGTTGTCAGATAGACTTTTAATTGATGTTCAGGATTCTAAGAGTCAGGATTGAAACTTTGAGTAGAGAACTGGAAAATATATAGAAAGAACCTATTGGAAATTTGAGAACCAAAAAATGAAGTAACTGAAATAAAAGTTTAGTGGATGGTTTTAATAGACTAGATGGAGCTGAAGAGAGAATGAAGTGGAACGTTGTCAATAGAAAATATTCAGAGTGAAGCACAGACACAAAAAGAATAAAAGCAGTACACATAATTAAAGTCCCAATGAGAGCCAAAGAAGAGAGAGGATGAAAGGCATATTTGAAGACATACTAAGAATTTCCCAAGACAATGCAAAACACTATGCTGCAGATTTTGGAAGCCCCACAAACAAAAAGAGCAAGATAAATTAAATGGAAAACAATCTAGTTTCATACTTAAACTGCTAAAAACCACAAGCACAGAGTCTAAAATCAAGCCAGAGAAAAAACTGGACTGCACCTGACTTCTCAACAGAAACAATGGAATCTAGAAGACAGACTGGAATGACATTGTCAAAGTTCTAGAATAGAACCTAAAATTCTTTACCTAGTGAAGTATCTTTCCAGATTAAAGGTAATGTAGTTCTTTTCCTGACCAAAAAAGCAGTGGCCTAGAGTAGGAGTTGGGGAGTCATCAGCCTTATAGGTAGCATTTAAAGCAGTTAGAGTAGACAAGACCAGCTAAGGTGAGTAGAGAGAAACCCAAAGATCTAAGATTGAATCCTATAAACTCCAGCATTTTGGTTTAGCTTAAAATTGATTCATAGAACAGCAAAGGTAGGTTAAGTAAGATATTATATAGCCTAGTCTTCTCCTTTTAGAAATAAGCTGAAACCCAGCAATGTTAAATGAATTGTTATAAAGGTTATATAATGGCATGTTGATAGATATGGGACAGAACCTGTTCCTTCTAATTGTGTCCCTCTGCCCCCAAATTATCCCCTCTTTGGTAACTGTAGAAGATGATTTTGTTGCATGCTTACTGTATACTATGCTCTATGCTTAAGCACTTTAAGAACATTATTTCCTTTAATGGAAGAGTAATATACTCTCATTCTAGGGTGGAGTGCATAAGGACTTGGGCTCTAGAGTTAGACTGCCTGGGTTCCTTTCCAGTTCTGCTATCTCGCTGTGTGTCCTTGGGTAAATTACTTAGCTATTCTAAATCTCTAAATTGGGTTGTTGTAAGGTTAGAGGTGAAGATGCATATAAACACAAATAATAAAATAAATATCAAGTAATTCATTGACACAGAAATAACCACTGGGGTTATTTTTCCTCTGAGGGATTATTTCTCCTGTCTCAATGGAAACTTTGCAGAATTTCGTTGTTCTTTTAAAATTTTTTATACATTTAAAAATTGTGGTAAAATACACATACGATTTACCATTTAAACCATTTAAACGTGTACGATTTAGTGCCATTAAGTACATCCACAGTACTGTCCAGCCATCACCACTGTCTAGTTCCAGAGCTTTTACATTATCCCAGATGGAAACCTCATACCCATCTCTCCCCATCCCTCCTCCTTCAGCCTCTGGCAACCACTAATCAGCTTTCTGTCTCTGTGGATTTATGTATTCTGGGTATTTCATATGAATGGAATCATACAGTATGTGGCCTTTTGTGTCTGGCTTCTTAGACTTAAAATAATATTTTTAAGGTTCATCCATGTTGTAGCATGTGTCAATACCTTTTTCCCTTCTGTGGCTTAGTAAGATTCCATTTTGTGAATATACCACATTTTGTTTATCCATTCATCAGTTTAGAACATTGGAATTCTTCCACCTTTTGGCTGCTATGAATAGTGCTGGTATGAACATTTGTGTTCCAGTTTTTGGTTGAACACCTACTTTCAATTCTTTGGGGTATATACCTAGGAATGGAGTTGCTAGATCACGTGGTACTATCTTTAACTTTGGGGGAACCATCAAGCTATTTTTCACAGTGGCTTCACCATTTTACATTCCCACCAGCAATACACAAGGGTTCCAATCTCTCCACATTCTTGCCAACACTTATTTTCCATTTTTTCTTTGTTTTTATAGCCATTCTAGTGGATGTGAGTGGTATCTAATTGTGGTTTTGATTTGCATTTTCTAATGACCAGTGATGTTAAGCATCTTTTTATGTGCTTTTTGGCCATTTGTATACCTTCTTTGGAAAAATGTCTAGTCAAGTCAATTTTTAAATTAGGTTATCTTTTGTTGAGTTTGAGTTCTTTATGTATTCCGGATACTAGATCCTTATTAGATATATGATGTGCAAATATTTTCTCTGATTCTGTGGATTATCTTTTCACTCTCTTGATAGTATCCTTTGATGTACAAAAATGTTTAACTTTGATGAAGTCTAATTTATCCATTTATAGGCATACCTTGGAGATATTGCAGGTTTAGTTCCAGACCACTGCAATAAAGCAAATATTGCAATAAAGCGAGTTACATGAATATTTTGGGTCCCCATTGCATATAAAAGTTATGTTTATGCTATACAGTAGTCTATTAAGTGTGTAATAGCATTATGTCTAAAACAATATACATACCTTAATTTTAAAATAAAAAACAAAAAAATTACAATAGTAATATCAAAAATCACTGATCACAGATCACCATAATGAATGTAATAATAATGAAAAAGTTTGAAATATTGCGAGAATTGCCAAAATGTGACATAGAGACAAGAAGTGAACAAATGCTGTTGGAAAAATGGCACTGATATACTTGCCCAATGCAGGGTCACTACAAACTTGTAATTTGTAAAAAAACACAATATCTGCGATGCACAGTATAGTGCAATAAAACAAGATATGCTATTTCTTGTGCTTTTGGTATCATATCTTAAAAACCAGTATTGAATCCACAACCATGAAGGTTTATGCCTATGGTTTCGTCTAAGAGTTTTATAGTAGTTTTGGTTCTTATATTTAGGTCTCGGATCCATTTTGAGTTAATATTTATGTATGGTGTGAGATAGGGGTACCACTACTTTTTTTTTTTTTTTTTTTTGCATGTGGATATCCAGTTTTCCCAGCATCATTTGTTGAAGAGAATATTCTTTCCCTACTTAATGGTCTGGGCACTTTCGTGAAAAATCAGTCAGTCATAGATATATGGGATTTATTTCTGGACTCAGTTCTATTTCATTGATCTGTATGTTTGTTCTTATGCAAGTACCACTTTGTTTTGATTAGTATAACTTTGAGGTAAGTTTTGAAATTTGGAAGTTTGAATCTTCTAGCTCTGTTCTTTTTAAGAGTGTCTCAGCTATTTGGGGCCCCTTGCAATTCTGTATGAACTTTAGGATAAGCTTTTCCATTTCTTCAAAACAGGCCTTTGGGAATTAGGGATTGCATTCAATCTGTAGATCATTTTGTGTAGTATTACTGTCTTAACAATATTAAGTCTTCCATGAATACGGGATGTCTTTCCATTTATGTAAGTCTTCTTTAATTTCTTTCAGCAATGCTTTAGAGTTTTCAGTGTATAAGTCTTGCACCTCCTTGGTTAAGTTTATTCCTTAGTATTTTTTTTGCTATTTAAAAAAATGGTATTGTTTTCTAAATTTCATTTTCTGATTGTTCATTAGTATTGTTTAGAAATAGAACTTTTTTGTGTTGATCATGTATCCCACAACTTTGCTAAAATTGCTTCTTAGTTCTAATAGTTTTTGTGGATTTTCTACATATAAGATTATATCATGTGCATTAAAAAAATTTTAGAGTTTTACACCAGTGTTTTCCAAGTTGCAGGGCACAGCCTGTTAGTGGGTTGTGAAATCAATTGAATGTGTAAGTTTTGTTTTGTGAAATTTTTGTGTATAAAACATATACATATGCATGCGTTTGAATCCTTATGTAAAATGTATTTCTGTTTATTTATTTGTTTAATTTTTGGCTGCGTTGTGTCTTCGTTGCTGCACGCGGGCTTTCTCTAGTTGCATTGAGCAGGGGCTACTCTTTGTTGCGGTGTGCGGTCTTCTTATTGTGGTGGCTTCTCTTGTGGAGCACAGGCTCTAGGCGCACGGGCTTCAGTAGTTGTGGCACGCAGGCTTCAGTAGTTGTGGCACGCGGGCTTCAGTAGTTGTGGCACGTGGGCTCGGTAGTTGTCGCTCATGGGCTCTAGAGTGCAGGCTCAGTAGCTGTGGCTCACGGGCTTAGTTGCTCTGCGGCATGCGGGATCTTCCCAGACCAGCGCTTGAACTCGTGTCCGCTGTATTGGCAGGTGGACTCTCAACCACTGTGCCACAGGGAAGCCCCCTAAAATGTATTTCTTACTGTGAATTACAGTCAAAAATGTTATGTCATATTCAGAACATATAATTGGAATATAAAATTGTGGGATTAGTGAAAGGTGAAAGTCCTAGCAGATGCCTTTCATAACCTTGGAAATGATAATTCTATATGGGAAGCTGTTTTCTGCATACAAAAATAGTTGAGCAAAAAATATACTCTGTTCACTGGTCACTGTGAATAATTAAGCTTGTGAGATTTTTGCTTTTCATGCTCCCAAGGAATCAATTCTTAGCCTGTTTTTGGTACTGTGGGAAAAGTTTCTTACTGAAACTCAAGATATTTTCCTGAGAATATATTTTATTAAAGATAGTAATCTAACTATTAAATTGCATACAGTACTTATTACAAATGAAAAAATAACAGAAAAGACATTATGAAGGATATTATAAGCTATAAAGATATCTTTTACTCTCCAAAAGATACAAGTTATTAAATATAATAAATGTGTATTTTCAGTAATTGTATTAATGTCAAGTTTACTGAATATAGTAAAGAATAAGGGAGAACTTACAACTTTTTAATGCAAATGAAGTACCTTAAAACATAACTGTTGTACACAGATACAAAACTATTATTTTATAGGAAGATAAAATTATCTTTTTTAATAAAATGCACTAGGCTCTTGACAGGATGTCTTTTCCAATCTAATAAGGTGTGTTTGCATTTTCTAAATTGTTGTGCGTGATGTTAAATTGCATCTTTTACCTACAAGTAGTTCTGTGGGGGTTATGGGCTGTGTATTGTAAAGGACGTTAGGACTGGTTGTATCACCAGTTGCCCTCTGTCCTCTTTCCTCCACTCCCCATCTACTGATGAGGTATCTTCCCAGTGGTCCACATGTCTTCCTGACATTCTTTTTACTAAATTATACAACTCAGTGTGTATTAGAATGATCCTGGGCTTCAGAATCAAATAGGACTGTGTCAAATTCTCCTTCTCCCTTATGTTAACTTTATGACTGTGGACAAGTCACTTGACTCCTCTGAAGCCTTAGTTTCTGTTGCTATATAACGGTGCTAATTCAGGGTTACGTTGAAGAGTAAATGGTATTATGCTGTGTATATGACATGTCAAACATGGCATGATAAATACTCAATAAATGGTAGCTATTAAAATACCTGAGTTCTGATCAGTACTCGGTAATTGGTAGTTCCCTTTCTACTCCCAACCAAAACTTTTACATATGCCCTATCATTTTCAAGTAGAAGCTAACTAATTCTAGTAAGCTCATCTGTGCTGCTGGGTGTTTGTTAGTTACTGGACCACTTTTTCCATATAATTGTGTGGACTTTACTGGTCGTCTTGTGATGCATTAAGCTTTGGGTGATGGGAATTGTGGGGTTGCCTTGCTGTCCAATATGAAAATGTGAATATACTGGGTGTGTCTGTTTTTAAGGTACAAAAACCCCACAGATAATAAAAAAGTACCTTTATTTTCCTCTTCTGTAGTTATGTGCTGCTCATCTCCCAACTGCATCAGAGGCACCAAATCATTATCAGGCAGTGTGTCGTGCACTGTTTGCAGAGACAATGGAGCTGCATACATTTCTGACTAAAATTAAGAGTGCAAAGGAGGTAAGTACTACTGCTTTCCTATTTAATGGCATTGTGAAAGAGAAACCTGAGTTTTCAACATTGCCTATCATATTATTTAAAATATTTATTGCCATCCTTCTGATGAGTGCTGAAAATCATTCAGGAAAGAAGCAGCTTAGGCAGAATTAAATCTGTTCTTTAAAATATTACTGTGTGAATCCATTTAATAAAACAAAGATTTTCATAAAGCTTCCTTACAAATGGAAAATAAATGTTACCGAACTGGTTTAGTCAGTTTTCCATATGACTTGCTTTTCACCCTCTTTCTGCCACTCTTCTTTTGTCCATTGTAAAAAAATGTTAGTGTGTCTTTCAGGAAGGGAGAAGGATGCAGAGAGGAAGCTACACATCTGATAATTTAACTTTTATAGTGGATGTGATTAAATATTTAATGCAGGAGATGTGAATTAACTTTCAGATAATCCAGAATCTCATTTTAGCTATTTTATTTATTATCTATCAGTGTCTATGAGTTAAAAATACTATGTGTACCCACTCACAGTGGGCCAGTAGTCACTGCCTGAGGCAGGGGCTGGCAGCCAACCAGGCCAGGGTCCAGCCGCACTCACCAGCGCACCCACAGCAGTTAGCCCTGCCTCAACTGAAGGCCCATGCAGCCCACAGAGGGTCAATTCTGTCACATATAGCCCTGGTGCCCAGAGGGGAGTGTGCTGCTGGCCCCATAGAATGTCTCCTATAGAAGGCCACTTATCCAAGAATGGGAAACACAGCTGACCTACTTAATACATAAAAATAAACCTTCCAAACTCTGTACTATGGAATAGAAAGAGTACAGAGGCAGGGTGGGGTAGAGGGAGCTTTCCCTTTTTACTTTATATAACTTCTGTATTTTTCAATTTTTATAAAATTTTGTGTAATAAAAACATTTTAGTTGGAAAAAAAATTACGTGTAGAGTCCAAAGAGAATCATTCTAATTTATTTACAAGGTGAATTGCCATATTTTACATCCCACAGACAGTTGTGAAGATTCTTGAGATCAATGTAAAGCACCTGGCACGTAGTAAGAGCTCAGTACATGATCAGTGGTGGGTATCATTTCTTTTGTGACTGAAGTATGGAGTTTATCTGAAACACTAGTTTAAAACTCACGACGACAAACAGTTTGGGGAGAGACACATATGGGATGTGTAAGGGAGGAAGGAAAATACTAACTTATATTAAATAAAATACGACTAATTAGTTCTGGTAATATGTAAGTTTATTCAGATCATGCTTAATAAATCACCCTAAATAAATCCATTTTATATGTATGAATAAGAGCTCCAAGCATTCCTCTTTAGTTCTAACCAGGATAATGCTTATAGTCTGTCTTTTTTGATAGGCTGATGGAAAGTTATGTCTATTTTTCTAGGAATTTATAGAACTGGACCCAAGAAGAAAGTCTTTAACCGGGTAGAAAGGGTCAACTAATTGTTATTTGAAGAATAATTATAAATACGTCATAAGCTAGCTTTTCCTCCTGGACAGAACCAGAGGACAAAGGGTCCAGTTAAAAGCTTCTGAGTAAACATCCAAAAGCACATCCTCAATTAAGGTTTTTAGTAAAGAGTAGATTTACTGAAAAGATTACTTTTTTTTTGGTAATTGTCTTCTCTAGCTTGTTGGAATTGAGATTGTCTTCTCCAGAGAGGCTAGTGTTATTTTTAGGGCATAAGTAGAGTCCTGTGGGGTTAGAATGAAGCAAATGAGCTCTTAGAGCCCTTCCAACACAGACAGTCTTAGGAATCATTTCTGAGCTTAAAGAACAGGATTAATAAATTTTCTATTCCAGTGAGCTTCAATTTTTTTTTATTTGCTCTTGATGAAAACTTTGCCAGACGAATTCTTAGAAAGGGATTATTTATTTAAATTAAAGTCTATTTAAAGAAAATGCTCACAAATGGAGTAAAAGAACACAAGTTTTTGGAACCATTGATGGCTTTTGTGATGCCCATAGAGACCAGCCAGGCCCTGGTCAAGGTTGGGGACCTTGAGGTCAGGGTTTTGGCCATATCTCACCCTGTCACCCTCTGGCACCACCCCACATCTGGGTCTTTATAGACATGATTTGTGTCCTGTTTACTCATCTCCTACTCTTGTTCCTTACTTTGCTGACCTCTTCTTGACATTTTCCATTCTTTTTCTTTTTTCTTTTTTTATACAGCAGGTTCTTATTAGTCATCAGTTTTATACACATCAGTGTATACATGTCAATCCCAATGCCCAATTCATCACACCACCATCCCCACCCCATGGCGGCTTTCCCCCCTTGGTGTCAATACGTTTGTTCTCTACATCTGTGTCTCAACTTCTGCCCTGCAAACCAGTTCATGTGTACCATTTTTCTAGGTTCCACATACATGCATTAATATACGATATTTGTTTTTCTCTTTCTGACTTACTTCACTCTGTATGGCAGTCTCTAGATCAAGCCACGTTTCAACAAATGACCCAGTTTTGTTCCTTTTTTATGTCTGACTAATATTCCATTGTATATATGTACCACATCTTCTTTATCCATTCGTCTGTCATTGGGCATTTAGGTTGCTTCCATGACCTGGCTATTGTAAATAGTGCTGCAATGAACATTGGGGTGCATGTGTCTCTTTGAATTATAGTTTTCTCTGGGTATATGCCCAGTAGTGGGATTGCTGGATCATATGGTAATTCTATTTTTAGTTTTTTAAGGAACCTCCATACTGTTCTCCATAGTGGCTGTATCAATTTACATTCCCACCAACAGTGCAAGAGGGTTCCCTTTTCTCCACACCCTCTCCAGCATTTGTTGTTTGTAGATTTTCTGATGATGCCCATTCTAACTGGTGTGTAGTGATACCTCATTGTAGTTTTGATTTGCATTTCTCTAATAATTAGCGATGTTGAGCAACTTTTCATGTGCTTCTTGGCCATCTGTATGTCTTCTTTGGAGAAATGTCTATTTAGGTCTTCTTCCCATTTGCTGATTGGGTTGTTTGTTTTTTTAATATTGAGCTGCATGAGCTGTTTATATATTTTGGAGATTAATCCTTTGTTGGTTGATTCGTTTGCAGATATTTTCTCCCATTCTAAGGGTTGTCTTTTCGTCTTGTTTATGGTTTCCTTTGCTGTGCAAAAGCTTTTAAGTTTCATTAGGTCCCATTTGTTTATTTTTGTTTTTATTTCCATTACTCTAGGAGGTGGATCAAAAAAGATCTTGCTGTGATTTATGTCAAAGAGTGTTCTTCCTATGTTTTCCTCTAAGAGTTTTATAGTGTCCGGTCTTAAATTTAGGTCTCGAATCCATTTTGAGTTTATTTTTGTGTATGGTGTTAGGGAGTGTTCTAATTTCAGTCTTTTACATATAGCAGTCCAGTTTTCCCAGCACCACTTATTGAAGAGACTGCCTTTTCTCCATTGTATATCCTTGCCTCCTTTGTCATAGATTACTTGACCATAGGTGCATGGGTTTATCTCTGGGCTTTCTATCTTGTTCCATTGATCTATGTTTCTCTTTTTGTGCCAATACCCTATTGTCTTGATTACTGTAGCTTTGTAGTATAGTCTGAAGTCAGGGAGTCTGATTCCTCCAGCTCCGTTTTTTTCCCTCAAGACTGCTTTGGCTATTTGGGGACTTTTGTGTCTCCATACAGATTTTAAGATTTTTTGTTCCAGTTCCATAAAAAGTGCCATTGGTAATTTGATAGGGATTGCATTGAATCTGTAGATTGCTTTGGGTAGTATAGTTATTTTCACAATATTGATTCTTCCAATCCAAGAACATGGTATATCTCTCCATCTGTTGGTATCATCTTTTATTTCTTTCATCAGTGTCTTATAGTTTTCTGCACACAGGTCTTTTGTCTCCCTAGGTAGGTTTAGTCCTAGGTATTTTATTCTTTTTGTTACAGTGGCAAATGGGAATGTTTCCATAATTTCTCTTTCAGATTTTTTATCATTAGTGTATAGGAATGCAAGAGATTTCTGTGCATTAATTTTTTATCCTTCAACTTTACCAAATTCATTGATTAGCTCTAGTAGTTTTCTGGTGGCCTCTTTAGGAGTCTCTGTGTATAGTACCATGTCATCTGCAAACAGTGACAGTTTTACTACTTCTTTTCCAATTTGTATTCCTTTTATTTCTTTTTCTTCTCTGATTGCCGTGGCTAGAACTTCCAAAACTATGTTGAATAATAGTGGTGAGAGTGGACATCCTTGTCTTGTTCCTGATCTTAGAGGAAATGCTTTCAGTTTTTCATCATTGAGGTTGATGTTTGCTGTGGGTTTGTCATATATAGCTTTTATTATGTTGAGGTAGGTTCCCTCTGTGCCCACTTTCTGAAGAGTTTTTATCATAAATGGGTGTTGAATTTTGTCAAAAGCTTTTTCTGCATCTATTGAGATTATCATATGGTTTTTATTCTTCAATTTGTTAATATGATGTATCACATTGATTGATTTGCGTACATTGAAGAATCCTTGCATCCCTGGGATAAATTCCGCTTGATAATGGTGTATGTACATTTTAATGTGTTGTTGGATTCTATTTGCTAGTCTTTTGTTGAGGATTTTTATATCTATATTCATCAGTGATATTGGTCTGTAATTTTCTTTTTTTGTAGTATCTTTGTCTGGTTTTAGTATCAGGGTGATGATGGCCTCATAGAATGAGTTTGGGAGTGTTCCTTCCTCTGCAGTTTTTTGGAAGAGTTTGAGAAGGATGGGTGTTAGCTCTTCTCTAAATGTTTGACAGAATTCACCTGTGAAGCCATCTGGTCCTGGACTTCTGTTTGTTGCAAGATTTTTAATCATAGTTTCAATTTCATTACTTGTGATTGGTCTGTTCATATTTTCTGTTTCTTCCTGGTTCGGTCTTGGAAGGTTATACCTTTCTAAGAAGTTGTCCATTTCTTCCAGGTTGTCCATTTTATTGACATAGAGTTGCTTGTTGTAGTCTCTTAGGATGCTTTGTATTTCTGTGGTGTCTGTTGTAACTTCTCCTTTGTCATTTCTAATTTTATTGATTTGAGTCCTCTCCCTCTTTTTCTTGATGAGTCTGGCTAATGGTTTATCAATTTTGTTCATCTTCTCAAAGAACCAGCTTCTAGTTTTATTGATCTTTGTTACTGTTTTCTTTGTTTCTGTTTCATTTATTTCTGCTCTGATCCTTATGATTTCTTTCCTTCTGCTAACTTTGGGTTTTGTTTGTTCTTCTTTCTCTAGTTCCTTTAGGTGTAAGGTTAGATTGTTTATTTGAGAGTTTTCTTGTTTCTTGAGGTAGGCTTGTATAGCTATAAACTTCCCTGTTAGAACTGCTTTTGCTGCATCCCATAGGTTTTGGATTTTGGTGTTTTCATTGTCATTTGTAGGTATTTTCTGATTTCCTCTTTGATTTCTTCAATGATCTCTTGGTTATTTAGTAACGTATTGTTTAGCCTCCATGTGTTTGTGTCTTTTACGTTTTTTTCCCTGTAATTCATTTCTAATCTCATAGCGTTGTGGTCAGAAAAGATGCTTGATATGATTTCAATTTTCCTATATTTACTGAGGCTTGATTTGTGATCTATCCTGGAAAACGTTCCATGCGCACTTGAGAAGAAAGTGTAGTCTGCTGTTTTTGGATGGAATGTCCTATAAATATCAATTAAATCTATCTGGTCTGTTGTATCATTTAAAGCTTCTGTTCCCTTATTTATTTTCATTTTAGATGATCTGTCCATTGGTGTAAGTGAGGTGTTAAAGTCCCCCAGTATTATTGTGTTACTGTGGATTTCCTCTTTTACAGCTGTTAGCAGTTGCCTTATGTATTGAGGTGCTCCTGTGTTGGGTGCATATATATTTATAACTGTTATATCTTCTTCTTGGATATATCCCTTGATCATTATGTGGTGTCCTTCCTTGTCTCTTGTAACATTTTTTATTTTAAAGTCTATTTTATCTGATATGAGTATTGCTACTCCAGCTTTCTTTTGATTTCTGTTTGCATGGAATATCTCTTTCCATCCCCTCACTTTCAGTTTGTATGTGTCCCTAGGTCTGAAGTGAGTCTCCTGTAGACAGCATATATATAGGTCTTGTTTTTGTATCCATCAGCAAGCCTGTGTCTTTTGGTTGGAGCATTTAATCCATTCACGTTTAAGGTAATTATCGATATGTATGTTCCTGTGACCATTTTCTTAATTGTTTTGGGTTTGTTTTTGTAGGTCCTTTTCTCCTCTTGTGTTTCTCACTTAGAGAAATTCCTTTAGCATTTGTTGTAGAGCTGGTTTGGTGGTGCTGAATTCTCTTAGCTTTTGCTTGTCTGTAAAGCTTTTGATTTCTCCATAGAATCTGAATGACATCCTTGCTGGGTAGAGTAATCTTCGCTGTAGGTTCTTGCCTTTCATCACTTTAAGTATATCATGCCACTCCCTTCTGGCTTGTAGAGCTTCTGCTGAGAAATAAGCTGTTAACCTTACGGGAATTCCTTGTATGTTACTTGTCGTTTTTCCCTTGCTGCTTTCAACAATTATTCTTTGTCTTTAATTTTTGCCAGTTTTATTACTCTGTGTCTCGGCATGTTTCTCCTTGGGTTTATCCTGTATGTGACTCGCTGCGCTTCCTGGAATTGGGTGGCAATTTACTTACCCATGTTAGGGAAGTGTTCGACTATAATCTCTTCAATATTTTCTCTGGTCCTTTCTCTCTCTTCTCCTTCTGGGACCCCTATAATGCGAATGTTGTTGCGCTTAATGTTGTCCCAGAGGTCTCTTAGGCTGTCTTCTTTTCTTTTCATTCTTTTTTCTTTATTCTGTCCTGCAGCAGTGAATTCCACCATTCTGTCTTCCAGGTCACTTATCCGTTCTTCTGCCTCAGTTATTCTGCTATTGATTCCTTCTAGTGTAGTTTTCATTTCAGTTATTGTATTGTTCATCTCTGTTTGTTTGTTCTTTAATTCTTCTAGGTCTTTGTTAAACATTTCTTGCATCTTCTTGATCTTTGCCTCCTTTGTTTTTCCGAAGTCCCGGATCATCTTCAATGTCATTATTCTGAATTCTTTTTCTGGAAGGTTGCCTATCTCCACTTCATTTCATTGTTTTTCTGGGGTTGTATCTTGTCCCTTCATCTGGTACATAGCCCTCTGCCTTTTCATGTTGCCTGTCTTTCTGTGAATGTGGTTTTTGTTCCACAGGCTGCAGGATTGTAGTTCTTGCTTCTGCTGTCTGCCCTCTGGTGGATGAGGCTATCTAAGAGGCTTGTGCAAGTTTCCTGATGGGAGGGACTGGTGGTGGGTAGAGCTGGGTGTTGCTCTGGTGGGCAGAGCTCAGTAATACTTTAATCCGCTTGACTGCTGATGGGTGGGGCTGGGTTCCCTCCCTGTTGGTTGTTTGGCCTGAGGCAACCCAACACTGGAGCCCACCCAGGCTCTTTGGTGGGGCTAATGGCAGACTCTGGGAGGGCTCACGCCAAGGAGTACTTCCCAGAACTTCTGCTGCCAGTGTCCTTGTCCACATGGTGAGGCACAGTCACCCCCCCGCCTCTTCAGGAGACCCTCCAACACTAGCAGGTAGGTCTGGTTCAGACTCCTATGGGGTCACTGCTCCTTCCCCTGGGTCCCAATGCACACACTACTTTGTGTGTGCCCTCCAAGAGTGGAGGCTTTGTTTCCCCCAGTCCTGCAATCAGATTGCACTAGCCTTCAAAGTGTGATTCTCTAGCAGTTCTTCCTCCTGTTGCTGGACTCCCAGGTTGGGAAGCCTGACATGGGGTTCAGAACCTTCACTCCCGTGGGTGGACTTCTGTGGTATAAGTGTTCTCCAGTCTGTGAGTCACCCACCCAGCAGTTATGGGATTTGATTTTAATGTGATTGCGCCCCTCCTACCATCTCACGGCTTCTCCTTTGTCTTTGAATGTGGGGTATGTTTTTTGGTGAGTTCCAGTGTCTTCCTGTCGATGATTGTCCAGCAGCTAGTTGTGATTCTGGTGTTCTCACAAGGGGGAGTGAGAGCACCTCCTTATACTCCGCTATCTTTGTTCAGGGCCTTTTTTTCTTAATATATAATTTATAATTCATTAAAATGAAGCAAAAGCTTTGTTGACATGATCTAAGCACAACCTTGAATCTCCATTCTTCTTTCTGGAAACTCTGCTCCATTTTTTAAAAGAACTTCTCAGTACCCTCAGGCTCTTCTCAGGACTCCCGCTCCCCCAAGGGCAGTGCTTTCTCTTGACTCCCTCTTGTGGGAGGCTGCTCTGTCCTCCACAGCTTCAGATCTTTGGACTGTGGTCGGTTGGTGATATTCTTTCTCTCTGCTGCTTCTAAACAATGACTCTTCACACTTGTACCAAAACCTCATGCCATCCGCTTCTGTTATTCTTGAACCCACTGTCACTGTCATCTGCCATCATCTGGACTGATTTGATTGATAAAAGGAACTTTAGCTTGTCTCCTTGACACCTCCTCTACTTCAGCACTCTGCTTACCTGAACACACCTTTGTCCTTGTGATAACCTGTGATCATTCCACCTTGGAAATCATGGGCTTTCTTTCCTCACCCCCTGACTGTAACCCCTGCCCATTGAGCTCTTCCCCTCACTGCCACCTGAACCAGTATTGTCCCTTGACCTCCCCTCCCTGCTATTTTCTGACAGTATATCAGTCCTTCCTGGATTCACTTCTTGTCCTACGTGGCTTAGGTTTAGTCACTTCACCAAGAGTTCAGGCCCATATGACCAACCTGGGTTATTACAGTAGCCTCCTGCTGGTCTCATCTCTGTAAATTCTCTCCATCCAGTTCACCTTCTACTTTGTCAGGAATGATTCCTGTAGGTCACAGATCTGACCCAAGGAGTCTGGCTCCAGGCCCAAACCTCCACATGTTCTTCCAGGCCTGACCCGAGGCCTGCTTTCCCAGGCAGGCCTCCTGGGGGCGGGCTGCCCTTTCCACACGGGACTTGACTGCTGCACTCTGGTTTTCTGGAGGGGATGGCGAGCTTGGTGTGCCACACCCATAGGCCACAGGGGCACGCACACCTGCATTCCTCACCCGGCGCCTGCACTCGAAGGACCTTCGCTAAGGCCCTTGCCTCTACTCTTTCCCTCCACCAGCCCCGGGTCCACATATGCAGGGCCCTGCTATCCAGTGCTCTTCCACAGTGAGAAGATCACCCACCTGCACCGCCTGTCACCTGACCTTACCCAGCGCCATTCTGAGGGGAAAATGGAGCAAGGAGAGCAAAACCTCTTTGTTGGCCTCTTGTTTGGGCTGCTGCAGTAAGGGAATAAGGGCGTGGTTGTCACTTTCAGTTTGGCTCCTCCTTCCTGATCACTGGACACCTGGCAGCCTGACAAGGCACTTTGCTTTCTGGTTAACATGGCTCCACATGGCCTAGAGAGTGAAACCAAACTCCATTGTGTTGCACACGAGGCCTTCATGGCATTTCACCTAGTTGTGTTTTTATTCTCCTTTTCAACTCTCCCTTCTTTGCATTTTACACTATCCAGTCAGAATTACTTATACTTTCCGAATATATCATGCTTCTTGTATGTCTGTGACCCTAGCACATTTCTGTTCTTTCTGCCTGGCATTCTCTCCCTGCCTTGCCGTCTTGGTAAGCTCCTGTTTACCCACCTAAAGCCTGCTCACGTGGTACCTCCCTCCACCCTTCACTCCCTCTGTGTCTTATACCCCTCAGTCCTGCACATCTCATACTCCCTGGGAGTTATTTGCTTGTCTTCGAACTGTTTCTCCACAACTGGGCCAAATAGAGCTTGAGATGAATGACTGTGTTTTGAATCATCTTCCTTTCGGTGACTCTTACTGCAGAGTGTGCATGTAGGAAACACTCTAGAAATGTCTGTTGAACTGAAATGATTTATGCATTATGTCTGTTTTTTCAGAGCTTCAGAAACGTTCTGGTTGAAAGAAGCCAGTTTTGAAAGCATTTTTGACTATTAGAAACATTTTGACCAAGATATTTCTAGTAAATACAGGAAGTTTTGTGGGCTATAGATGAGGCCTTTGAGTGCCCTTTCCATTCTTTAAATTTACACATAAGAACTTATTAGTGAGTCTTGAGAAGGTAAGCTATAAAATATGTGGAAATCCTGGCATGAACATTCTGTACCATTTAATTACAGATTTTATACTACATAAATTGCCTGTCAATACTGAGGTTTTAGGAGTAAAGTCTTATAGGGTCCAAATGGATTTCCCTTTCCTCTTCAATGTATGCATTTTTCTTGAAATTAAAGAAAATTTTCATACATATTAGTTCATGTATGTATGTTAGTCATTTTAACCTTTAACCTAGTCTCAAGAGTGCTAAATTCACACTAGTAATAAAAAACTCAGGGCTAATTTGATATTTTTTCTGAAGATCTCAAAATACACAATTTAAGAATCAGACGAGGGACCTCCCTGGTGGCACAGTGGATAAGAATCGGCCTACCAGTGCAGGGGACATGGTTCAATTCCTGGTCCAGGAAGATCCCACATGCCACGGAGCAACTAAGCCTGTGCGCCACAACTACTGAGCCTGCACTCTAAAGCGCGTGAGCCACAGCTACTGAGCCTGTGTGCCACAACGACTGAGCCTGCACTCTAGAGCCTGTGTGCTATAGCTACTGAGCCCACACACCGCGACTACTGAAGCCTGCATGCCTAAAGCCCGTGCTCCACAAGAGAAGCCCGTGCCCCACAATGAAGAGTAGCCCCCGGGCTTCCCTGGTGGCGCCGTGGTTGAGAGTCCGCCTGCCGATGCAGGGGATGAGGGTTCGTGCCCTGGTCCGGGAAGATCCCACATGCTGCAGAGCGGCTGGGCCCATGAGCCATGGCTGCTGAGCCTGCGCGTCCGGAGCCCTGCAACAGGAGAGGCCACAACAGTGAGAGGTCCGCGTACCAAAAAAAAAAAAAAAAAAAAAGAGTAGCCCCCGCTCGCCACAACTAGAGAAAACCTGCGCGCAGCAACAAAGACCCGACGCAGCCAATAAATAAATAAATAATATTAAAACCCATGGGATTTTTTTTTTTTTTTTTTTTGCGGTACGTGGGCCTCTCACTGCTGTGGTCTCTCCTGTTGCAGAGCACAGGCTCCGGACACGCAGGCTCAGCGTCCATGGCTCATGGGTCCAGCCGCTCCGCGGCATGTGGGATCTTCTCGGACCAGGGCACGAACCCGTGTCCTCTGCATCGGCAGGTGGATTCTCAACCACTGCGCCACCAGGGAAGCCCTTTAGGATTTCTTTTTAAAAAAAAGAATCAGACCATCTTTCTTCTATACCTGTGAGTTACTGTATATCAACTGGAATTTTCAAAGTAATAACCTCTGATTCAACAGGTTGATTGATTATCTGATTATCAGTATGTTTCAAACAACCATATATCTGTGTGTGTGCATGTGCTTTTGTGTGCGTGTATAAAATTAGGGTAAAGTATTAGTATTGAAATGTTTGAGCTCAGTTGTTGATAATGTATTGATTTGATAGACCAAAAGTATTTTAATTATATTAAACTTCTTATATGCTCAGTTGGCAGTTTATTAAAATATAAAACCCATAACCTATTTCCAGGTAATATAATTGTTATATAAAGTAGTCATTACATTTACCAGACCTAGCTACTTTACAAAGCACAAGGCCTTGTAGTTCATCTATTTATTTAGAAAGCAAATTCATTTTCATTATGATCTCTTTTCATGATGTGATGATTTGCTTCTTAAACAATGAATGAGACCCTTTAAGGTGGTTCTCCAAATGATAGAGAAGATTTGAATAGGCTGCTGTTATTGTGTCTCAAAGGCAATTTGATATCCTTGAAAATGAGTACGTGTTC
This sequence comes from Kogia breviceps, assembly GCF_026419965.1. NCBI lineage: Eukaryota > Metazoa > Chordata > Mammalia > Artiodactyla > Physeteridae > Kogia > Kogia breviceps. Next base: position 62,145,389 of record NC_081324.1, on the reverse strand, counting down.
CTGTGTCTTATAAGCAATTTGATATCCTCATACGTAAGTGTAGATGGAGGGACTGTCTGAGCCGTCCATTTAGTGCATAGGGTCGCGTGAAAGAAGAGACGGCCTGTGCCCTTGTGCCAGTGACACACCCCCCCCAGCCCAATTCGATTGGCTAGAGCTGGTGAGCATGTGCAGTGGGGAGGGGAGGATTGAGCTTGGCAATTTCAAGTGTAAATTACTTTGTTGGAAAAAAGGAAATTATATTAATGGCAGTATGCTTTAATTCATTGCTGTCTAAGCAGTTTTTGATCTTCAGTCCCTGGTTTTGTTATTACATGAAATTATTTATCAGTTCCTCATACTTTAAGCCCTACAGCCACAAAGTGGCTGATGTTGTTTGCTTCATTTAGTCTTCATGACCAGTCCTGTCACTCTCACTTTGCAGATTAGTAAACTGAGGCTTAGCTTAGAGGTTCCCATAGAAGGAAGTTCTCAGCACTTCTGATGCCCGTGTTTCCATCCTCATCCCGCTCTCCAGCCTGGCAAAGGTGCTCTCTGTGGTTATTCCTGTTTTCCTGTAAGAACAGTCACCAGCAACAGACTGTCCTGGAACATGGATGACAAGAGTCCCTGGAGGAAAGTGCAGGTGTACGCTTTGATACAGGCTTTTAATCAGGGTTGGGAAGAAGGGGGTGTGAGCCAGAGAGAATAAAATTTGGAGCTGGGGGAGAAGGGGGCTCATGAGGGAACATGTGTTTGAGAGAGAGAGAGAGAGTGTGTGTGTGTGTGTGCGCGCGCACGTGTCTCACGCACACAGATGGAAATGGGATGGGAGGAGGGATATGTCATGTTAGGTTTAGGTATGAAGTAATATGGAAATGTCAAAGACTGAGATAAAATTATTTCCAGACTAGAAAGTTGGTTGACTGATTCCAGTATGTTCCCAGCCTTTTCTAACGTTATTGCCTCCACATTTAGTGTGTAGTGTGCCCTACCCCACTTCTCCAGGAAACCCTTTGTTTCACAGTAGAGGTGTAACTCTATTTATCATTGTAAAAAAAAATTTGATGTATCAGGGAAGTACACTATTTAAAAAGAACCTTTTGAAAAAAAATCTTGTTTTCAAGCAAATAACTCATTTTTCATTTTTATTATATTCAAAATATTTATATCAACACCAGTCATTTTTTAAAGCCCCTTTTGTGTTGGTGAATCATATTCTTCCACTCATTAGTCATGCGACTGCTTAAGTCAAATAGCCTTTGCTAGATTTCTGTTTACTTTAAAAAGGGAAGTGGGGGCGAAATAGACATGCTCAGATTCCTTCTAGTCATAAAATGCTCTGCAGAAAGTACAATTCATGTGACTAAATCTTTGTTCATTCAAGATTTTCCTCATTTTTGTACCAGTCTTGTTTTGTGTAGGCAAAATATATACAGATAAACATTTTAAATGCATTCCCAGTAAAATTTGCTAGGAAGTTAATGTATACTATTTTATATCATATTTTATCCAGTTTTATATTATATTTTAAATTCAAGATGGATTTCATAGGAAAGCAGTTCAGTGTTGTAGATTTTATAGGAAAGCTCAGTGTTGTCAATATTGAGCTGTAAACTCAATACTGACATTGCTACTGTACTGATGTCAGTGGGGACTGAAACTTATGTATTTTATTTATTTATTTTAAAATTTATTTATTTATGTATTTGGCTGCACCAGGTCTTAGTTGCAGCATGCAGGACCTTTACTTGCAGCATGTGGGATCTAGTTCCCTGACCAGGGATCGAACCCGGGTCCCCTGCATTGGGAGCACGGAGTCTCAGTCACTGGACCACCAGGGAAGTCCCAAACTTCTGTATTTTAAAATCTAACGGTAAACAAATTCCTGGAAAGAAGAAATTCCTAATATAATAATATTAGTCATAAGTGAATGAACATAAAAATAATTGAGCATTATGAAACATATGTTCATATCGTTGCAATAAGAACTCTTAATTAGAAGGCACGTAAAAGGTTTTTAAAGCATGTAATTTCTGTTAGAAGATTATATACTTAAAGTGATGAAAATTTTCTCTCGCCTTGCAGTTTCTTGTGCCATACATGTAAACAACCCCAGAATGAAGGTAGAATACCCCCAAACATCTTGATCTTTGAGGGATAAGATGTCTAATATCATTAAGCCATCTTGGATTTCTTCAGAGGCAGGCTATCACGGTGTAGATTGTCATTTCCGATTATCCGATCATAATGATCTTTCTCTCTTCTCAAGTGTGACTGCACCTGTGGTGCTTGATTATTTAGTTGCTTGTTGACATCTTAAACTCCTCTTATAAATGCTATGTTCAGTCACCACCTCACTTATGGTTCTTCATTTGTATCCTTCAGTCCTCAGCTGAAAGGACGTCTGAGGCGTCTCCTAAATGCTCTTATGTAGTGAGTGCACTCGGCCTGTTTCTTTAAAGTCACATTACTCTGTGTATTTCATTTCTAGCAGCCATCACAGTCTAGAGTTGTTTTGCTGGTCTCTTTTCCCCCTCATTCATATCTGCCACCAGGATACATTCTCACTGAGGGCAGATACCTTTTCTCTCCAATTCACTGCTGCAACCGCAGTGTAATAGGGCCTGTATAATAAATCTTGGATCAGCGTTGAATGACTTAGAGAACTGTGGTTCAGGTGTTGGACATCTGATTTCTGCCACCTCTCTTGAATCGTGGTCCCCTGACACTCCTGACTTGTCTCCAGATGCAGAGCCTCCTTCGTGTTCTTACCTGTGCCTTGCTTGTGCAGTGGTCTGCGTCTCTTGCCTGAGCTGTGGCAAAGCCTCCTAATGGAGGATAGACTGTATCCTCCAGCGTTCTGTCCCTGTGTACAGTCTGCCCTCCAGCGTTCCGTCTATCCTCCAGCTTTCCGTCCCTGCGTAAAGATTTGTTGACTCCTTGATGCTTGTAGGTGGAAAGTTTAGACCCCTTAGCACAGCATAGGGACCGTTTACAGCCGGGCCCCAATCTGACCTCTCTGGGCTCTTCATTCCCTGTTGCCCACCACGTGTTCACGCTTTGCTACCCTTCCTCCAGCCCCTGATTGTCGAGGGCCTCTGCACCTGCTGGAAATGTCCTTTTCCTCTCTTCTCTCACATAGAAAATGCCTACTTATTCTTAAGACCCAACTCAGATGTCCACTGTTCTGAAATGCTTTTGCTGATCAAAGTTAATTTCTTTATTCTCTGTGTTCATTCATAGAGTGCTTTGCTCTGGCTTCTGTCATTTATCACACTGTATTGGAATTACCATTTACATTTGGCTCTTCATTAGACTGAACATCCTTACTTAGGGACAAGGACCATGTTTATATTCCCAACCCTGTCATAGAATTAGGGACCGAGGACAGCATCTCTTATCGTCTTTTTAGGTATGTTCCCCTTGCTGCTTCCTCAGCTTAGGGCAACACTAGGGCCCTTCATTAATGAGATTTTTTTCAACCTAGTAAATAAGTGTTTAACACATTAACATTCAAGAAGAAATAGAGCAAAATAGAATCAGCCTTAAGTCCTTTATAGTCATCCCCTCGTATTCGAGCTGCTGTCCAAAGTGGGAACCTGAGGAGTAGGGGGTGAGATGGAATGCTACTGGTTTTTTATAATTTTTTCAAAGAGTTCCACTCTAAAGAAATGTATGTACTTTGGGAAAAAAGATCCAAAGCCCACAGCTGCAGCTCTGGGCTCAAACAATTTATGTCACTTCCACATAAACATTTATAATCCCTGACTATCTCTTATTCATTGCCTTTGTGAGCACTTTAAACCTCGTGATAGTCCTGATAAGTAGGCAGTACTACCGTTTGCATCCCATCTCATTTTATAGAGAGGAAAGCTGAAGCACAGTTTAACAAACTATAATCGATTAGCTGCCCATAGTGATAGAAAGAACTGGGATTAGCACTCCTTTCTAAGGTTTTAGAAATAGTGACAAACACCAAAAATGGATCTTGCAGTAGGAGATGAGGATGTACAGGAGGATTCCATAAACCTGAGTGTGAGGGTGGGCAGAGACTGGGGGACTTCGGGGGACCTGCGAGAATTCAGCAGCCATATTTGGCTATTGCAAATCCTGGCGAGTAAAGAAGCACTAGGTCCCAAAGGAATTAGGATCAATTGGCAAAATTTATTCATTCATGCAACAGTTGTGTCAAGTGTCTCCTATACGGCAGGTGCTACGACAATGAATAACAGCTAGTATTTCTCCCATGCTTATCCTGTGCAGACACTGCTCTAAGGCTGTGGTGCGCATTAACTGTGCAGTTCTCCCAACAGCCATGCATTCAGTGCTCACTATTTCCATTTCACTGGGGACACAGTGGTGAACAAGATACTCCAGTAAGAGCCACAGCCCAGGAGCAGCCAGTCCAGCAGTAGGATGTGGGCTGTGGCGTGTGAATGGAGGCGCCGTGGAGGCACCTGTTTCCTCTGCCAGTACTCAGAGATACAGCTGTTAGAAGGAACATTACGCCAGTGTCTCCATTTTCTAAGTTTTTTGAGTGATTCTCACTTATATGTGACTTTATTTTAAACCTCACCAGTCAAATTCTTCTGATTGGTTAAATCTTACCCAAATTTAATAAAACCCTGTAATGGGAGGATGATTTCTAGGTGCCCAGATTAGAGCCAGTCTATCTTTAGCTGCTAGTATTTGACCATTTATTGAAATTATGGGCTAAGAAGGTGAGTGGGAAAGCAGCATGGTTCATTATGAGTTTTCAAAAGATTATATGAGTAATTTTATACTATATAATCAGAATGATTGCTGTAATCATTTATTAAGTGATTTACATATATTATTTCAGTTAGTCCTATAAAAGAATCATAAATTTGTGATGAAATCTTTGAGCTCAGTTAATCTTAAACAAGATAGTACTAAAATATTTTACTTAAAATAGAATACTATATATGTATATATAAAGTATCTTCTGTTGCTAAGGGGGGAAAACAGTGTTTTTGGAATTGTTAGGCTGTTATGAAATTGTCTTTTGTCTATTGTTTAAAATCAGATGACCACATTTTATAACCTGTAATTGGTTGAAAAAAAATCAAATGTAACTATTTCCCACCCAGTATCTCACAGCCATTATAACCAAGTCCACCTACATCATTATGCCATTGCCAGTTACACTGACTCCTAAGACGTCTGCTGTGACATGACTTGAGACTGTTTTCTGCTTTAATGCACTCACAAAGATAAAGCCACAAGACCTCTATCTCATTCACATGTTGAAGTATATTTTAATTAGCTTTCTCATACTCCTGGCCTCTCCCTCCCATGTCTGCTCCCTCCACCTCCAGTAGTAAAACTGCGATGACATTTAAGTTAACTGGAAATTTCTCTCTAGAGCCAAAACGGATTTCTAGTCCTCCAAGGAGTGAACATATTTTTTGAAAGAAAGAATCTACCACCAGATGTATGTTTATGGTTGCCATTTAGTTCATTTTAATTAAATCATCTATTATTTGTAACTTTTTTAGAGTCCTTGTCAAAGTCTATCTTTTTTCTATTTGATTTATTTTGTGAATATTACTAAATGTGCAGAACACTCATCTCATCAGCAATAGTGAAATTACCCTCTCTGCCCTTAGGTTTCTTTGCGTTTTGTCACTACTCGCCCTGTTAAAATGCTTCAGAAGAATCTTTTATGTAGAGATCATGTCAGAACTCAGTTATAGACTTTTCAGGTCCTGTAACTTTTTGAACTTAATTAACTTTATTTTAACAAATAAAAAAATTCACATGGTTCAAGCTCCCGGAGTCCAGAAGTAGTGCAGGAAGCTGTACTCTTCTCCCTCTGTCTCCTAGCTGCACAGTCTCTCCCACAGGCAACAAATACTGTTAATTTCTTCTTTGTCCTTACACAGATGATTTATGTATAACTAACAGAAAAATATCAATATTTTTTCTTACTTTTTTATGCTGTTCTGAACTTTCCTTTTTTCGTTTAATAATAAATCTGTAGATCATTTTATATCAGCACATAGTGTTTACACTTCTTGTGTCTCCATGATGTTCTGTTGTGTGGATAGACTGTAATTGATTTAATCTGTCCTCTATTGACAACTAATAAGTCTTTTCCAATTTTTTGCTCTTTATAAACAATGCTGCAATGGATAGCTTTTAACCTGTTTTTCATGGGTGTGATTGTATATGTAAGACAAATTCCTAAAAGTAGAATTGCTGGGTCAAAGAAATTGTGCATTTATAATTTTCATAAAATTTATGAGATTGTCCTCCATTGAGGTTTACCAACTGACACTCTCCTTGGAAATGTGTAAGAGTGTCTATTTTTCTACATCTTCACATTGTGTTTTTCTAAGTGATAATTTATATCTCATAGTTTTAGTTTACATTTTCCTTACAATGAATGAGATCAGGTACCTTTTCATATGCTTAAGAGCTATTTTTCAATTATGTATTCATATTCTTTGCCCATTTTTCTAATGGAGTATTGGTCTTTCTTACTGATTTGTATTAATTTATTAAGAAAATAGCTTTTTGTGATATAATTTGTAAATATTGTCTCTGATATTTTAATGATTGTTTTATAATGATCATCACTGCATTTCTGTAGGTGTGAACAGTTAATGAGTATAAAAACCGAAAGGGCAGATCGATGTCTTTAGGGAGATACTGTGAGTCCAGCTACTTGGGGCAGAGACAGGCATTAAACACTCAGCCAGTGAGTGTGTGTGTGTGTGTGTGTGTGTGTGTGTGTGTGTGTTTGTCTACAAAAATATTGGGAGAATGGAGGAACAGTGTTCCTTTCCTGGAACCTAGAAATGCATTTCCTTCATTTTGATGACTTCATCTATACTTCTTCTAATTTCTGCAGTGAACTGTATAAATTCAAATTGAGCTTTACAGAATATCAACTTTTAGTTCAGTATCTTAACATTTTACATTTTTCATTAAGTAAAATGCTCTGGCTTTCTCTCCTGTCTTCTCCCTCTTCCACCCCTCTGGGAGAAGGAGCATGTTACATCTTTAAGACAGTGTCATAAAGGTTGATGAAAATATAAATCATATTCTTTAGTAATTATCCATTAGCTCTTGATATGCATGGGAGACTTCCATTTATCACAAGAATTGCTGTAATTGGGGGCTTTTTTGTGCTCTAATTTCCAAAATATTAATTTGGAAGTCCTTTTTCTTTTCTGTGGTAAAAGTATCTGAATTAGGAATGACATCATGGCTCTTACTCTGTGAGGCTAATATACGTGTTCTATTTTTTATAGGCAATATTTGTATTAGTGACTTTGTCACTTGTGAGATGTATTTAATGGTATCTATGAAAGTAATTTCTTTAAAAGTATATTAGCGTATTTTAACTGAGTTTAAAAAGTTTTTTTCAAGGAATTATTGAAACATTCATTTTTACATATTTAAAAGTTTCTAGCTGAAAACATGTATCCATTGCACAGGGGAATACCATTAAATAACAAATAGTTCTAAGTGGTTAACAATATGGAGGAAAAGGGTGATCATCAAAATGCTATTATTAAAATATTATGTTAATACATGAATACATTGTCAGTAAGGGTGGTGGTTGAATCTATGCCAATACGTTAACATTACTCTGAGTATTTGATATACTTGTGATTCACAGAGTAGATTTTATTTATTTTTTAAGATACTAGGAACTAAAGATGTTGGCAAAGAGCAGTTCTAATTGCTAGCTTGAGAATGGTTGTGTCAGAAATAGGGAGAGTTAATTGCCACGTGGATGCTCTCAGTTAGGACTTTCTCACCCTATTCCAAGCACAGGTTGGCATCTGTTCTTACATTTGTACAAGCAAAAAAAAAAAAAAAACTTATTCAGAAGCTAGAATATAACTGACAGAAGCTTGTTTCTAAAACTATAAAAACCTGTAATTTACTTTCAAATAACTCATTTGTGTTGCTGGTAATGAGGAAACCTGAGATTCTTCGTTGAATATTTGTTCAAGCTTGTTCAATTACAGTATTTACAGATTCTCAGCTATTTTATACTGAGTTATTGCTGAGTCAGGATTTTTTTACTTCACGAAGAGGCTAAAGAGAAGTCTCATTTGTTAAAAGATAAAATGATTTTTAAAAAAAGAATAAAATGTTTTTGTGATAGAGTAGAAGTGTTCACAATCAAATCTTCATAGATATCATTGGCTTATAGTAACTAGTATCTACTAAATAAATGCTAAATAACTAATATCTACTAATCTGCTTAATATGAGCCAGGCCACATGCTATATTTCTTTTGTATTATTTTATGTAATGTTAACAAAATTGAAAAGGTATTTATTAGCAGCTGCATTTTACAGGTGAGAAAATCAACCTGAAGACTAGAGCATTTGTATAACTATCCAGAGTCACACAGCTAGGAAGTATCTGAGCTACAATTAGTGCTACTTGCTGTTCAGAAAAATAAAGAAGCATGAAATTCTCAGGCCATTCATTTAAATTATCTTCAGTATTATAGACAGCAGATAGTTTTTCTTAGCTGCAGGGAGTTAGGGATTTTGTCACAGCACAAGTAAAGACAGAGATGTCTAAAGTCTTAACAGTGAGACCATCCTGGCTACATTTTGTCAGGGATGTGTCTGAGAACAGTAACAGTTAAAGTTGGGTGGTAAAAGGGCCATATGCTTCTCGTACTCTTCCACCAGACTACCCCTAAGATGTAGAAGCATGAACTCATATTTCTAGACTAAGGGGACATGTTAAATCATAATTCTTTCCATTGCAAGTGACAGAAATCCACTCAAATTAGCATGGGTGGAAGGGGGAGGAATTTATTGACTCCCTTAATTGGGAATCGAAGGGCACAGCTAGCTTTAGGCACAGCTGGATCCAGTATCTCAAACTGGCTTTCTCTCTCTCTCAACATCCCCAGGACAGGCTCTAACTAAAAGAGTTCCCCAGAAGTACTTATAGGCACCCCAGTTTGAGGGGCACAACAGAGACACTAAGAACCCGACATGGGGAATTGAGAAGATAAACCAAATGAGGAAGAAGCTGAAGCAGAAAGAACAATTCAGAGACCTACTGTAATCACCTTTTTGGTAGTAGTAGTAGGACTCAAGGAAAAAAGATAAAGATTTCATCTTGCCAAAGACCTCCCATCTTCTACTGTATCTGTACATTTGTCTTGCCTTCTCTTGTTTGGATCCTAAAAGGACCTAGAGACCATTGGAATTTTTAAAAACAACATAGGCTTGTAAAGATGAGTTTCTCCACTGTGTTTTCAGCTCTTTTCCTTATCTTTTGGTTTATAGATCATTGGATAAACAATAAAGTGGTTGCTGTGGGATCAGACTTTTTAGGTGATGGGAGAAATATGACAGAAAGATAAGATTTCTCCGTCCCATCCTTCCGGAGGATTCTCAGTTTAGGGAAGAAAATACAAATTTTTCGTTTGATTGAGCTTCCGCTTATTAAAGTTGACGTGATAAGAGCTATTGAAGAGATTTAAGTGATTGAACATTCTTGGTTGAAAGTATCTTAATTCACATATTCAACAAATATTTACTAAGTACCTACTAAGTTCAAGGCACTGTTCTAGAGATTTGAGGAGCCCAACAGTGAACAAAATAGACCAAAACTGCTTCCCCATGGAAGCTTGGAATCTGTCAGGGAGAGGCAGACAGTGAACATATTAAGTAAATCATATGGACTGTTGGAGACAGGATGGACTTTGGAGAAAGACTTAGACTAGGGGTTGCTCATGGCAGGGTGTGGGGCTTGGAATTTATATAGGGTGGTCAAGGCGGGCCCCATTGAGAAGGTAACCTTTGAGCAAGAATGAGAAGGCTATATGGGAATTAGCTAAGTGGGCATCTGGGGTAAAGCTTTCTAGGGAGAGGGAGATGGGGACTTAAGTTCAGCTGTCATTGTTTGAGTGTTGCTGCTGATAAATAGATGACATAGCCTGATAGAGTCACAGGATGCCCAGAGGCATTTCACCTCCGAAGTCTCTTTTCTTTCACCATTTTAATTGTTAAAAAACCTGGAGGAATCTTCTAGTCATTTGAGTAGTGTGTACTTTTTTTTTTAATATTTTACGTTATGTTATTTATTTTTTATCTTAGTTGCGCCGCACGGCATGTGGGATCTTAAGTTCCCCAACCAGGGATCCAACCCGCGCCCCCTGTAGAGGAAGCGCAGAGTCTTAACCACTGGACTGCCAGGGAAATCCCAAGTAGTATGTACTTTAATTCTTTTGGGAATGGAGCCTGGGTTGCAGTCATTAGATGAACAAAATAACACGTGTGCTTCTCCTTTTCGGTCTCTTCCCCGCTCAATTCTGATTTTGGTATTATGGCTTAAGTCATCAGATATATTTTTTTTAAAGCTAACTAATAATCCCTAGCAAAAAATGAGGAATTTTGAATATCAGAAATAATGTAATACCAGTACCTCTGATATATCTTTAAAGTCAGAAAACTGAGAGTCCTGAATTAGTTAATAATGATTATTACTCAGATTTTGACATAATGTCACACCACCTATTAAGTACCCATTATGTACAAAGCCCAGGTACAAATCATAAATCCTATTCTTTTCTTTGTGTAATACCAGTTCGTAAATACTCATTCTGGCCAAGTTAAAGTAGAACTTTACCCGTCCATTTTCTCAGGGTTATTTAAGCGTCTGGATGCTACATTCCCAACACTCTGCTCATCGTGTGCTGTCCCTTCCATACGTCTTACCTCATGTCTGCTTCAGTCCTGCTCCATCACTCACCTTGTCTGAGGCCCTGGGGCACTTCCATTTGCTTCACTCCTGCTCTGTCACTCACCTTGGGGTACCCCAGATATTAGCTTCCGTGAGCCTCAGTTTCTCCTGTAACATGGGTTGTGGTTGGGGTTAAATTGATGGTTGCCTGAAGGCTTAGCACTTAGCCTCCGGGGCAACCTGCTTCAGAGGTCCAGACCAAATAAGATGGTGTTTGGATTAAGGGATTTACAGTGGAGATAAAAAGAAGAGGACTTAAGTAATAAAGAGAGAAAGTTACATCTGTGAGATTAATGATGGATTGAATGTGGGGGTTGATGGGGAAGGAAATGTCAGTACAGTTTAGAAGATGTGAATTAATATTGTGACTGAGGTTTAACCACAAGGTCTCAAAGGAAATTAGAATGAACAATCTCAGTCCATTTCTCTGCAGGACTGCATTTATTTTAATTTACTGAAATTAGCTGAAATTTACAGAGGAGTAGATTCTGTGCTATCTGCTTCAGTAACACTTCTGTGTATATTTTATCTGAAGGTATCCGTTCGAAATTTTAATTTGAGAAGGTAGCTTAATGAAATTTTGTGCTTAAATGTTTTATTTGAATTTTAATTGGTAGAATCTGAAGAAGATTCAAGAAATGGAGAAGAGTAATGAATCTAACACAGACCTGGAGGAACTGAAAAACGCTGACTGGGTGAGATAGCTGGGTATTCTCTCTGTTCTGTTTAGTGTTGAAGAAGTCGTATCATGTTTTTTAAAATGGTTTATCTTAAGGACTATAGTATGAAATGATATTATACCAATTTGAAAGCCTAACCTGACATTTGAGGAAATAGCTATTCCATTTTTCTAAAACTATCTAATTTTATTAGAACCACTCCAATGTCTCTGAGAATTTCAGTGTTTTAAAATATTGACCTTTCTAATTATATTAATACCTTAGCATCCTCTTATGTGGAAGTCAAAGTTTAAGCTCTGTTTCAGGAAAGAGTGAAACTATAGTGTAGTACATTCATTTATCCAATGAATAGTTACTGGATTAGGGCCCTGGGGATGCAGAATGAGTGATACGTTATAATGTTCTGCCCTGGTGAAACAGAAGACAGATTTCTAGAACAGATGATTGCAGTGTATTCATGTGACTCACTGACTGTCTACTGTTTTTCCAACATAGTACTAGATCCATGTAGGAAGGCACGTTTTAGGATTCTGACTTTTCATGTTAAGGATACTGGATAAATAATGACATTAAATGACAGAATCGGAAAAGATACAAATTTGGAGGATATGAACGAGTCACCTTTGACCATGTTAGATTTCAATTGTCATATTCTTTTCTAACAGCTTTATTAAGATGTAATCTACATACAACAAGCTGCACATGTTTAAAAAGTACAGTTTGAAAAGTTTGACATATACGCATACACATTCACACCTGTGAAACAAACCATCACCATAAGAAGACAGTGAGCCTGTCCATCACCCCACGTCTCCTCGTATTGCTTTGTAACCCTACTTCCTGCCTCCCTCCTCCCTAGTTTCCAGGCAACCAGTCACTATAGATTAGCTTGCATTTTCTACACTTTTATGTAAATATAATCACATAGTATATACTGGGGTTTTTTTGGCTTCTTTTATTCAGCATAATTCTTTGGAGATTTCATCCATGTTGTTGCCTGTATCATAGTTTATACTTTTTATTGCTGAGTAGTATTCCATTGTATGTAAGTATCACAATTTGTTTATCCATTCTTATGTTGATGGTCATTTGGGTGTTTCCTGTTAGCAATATTCTTAATTTATGGGTGATATCTTTCCTGAGATATTTGGAATGATATTAATCAGGAATATTTAAGAGTAAGGTTAAAAAACAAGTAGGCTATATTGTCTTATAAGCTAGTATTGTCACTTTAGAATAATATTGATTATCAGTTTCCTTTGCATAGTGTTGCTCTAGGTGTATGTCATCTTGGTTAAAAAAAAATTTTTTTTAAATTTATTTTTGGCTGTGTTGGGTCTTCGTTGCTGCACGCAGGCTTTCTCTAGTTGCGGCAAGTGGGACCTACTCTTCATTGCGGTGCATGGGCCTCTCATTGCAGTGGCTTTTCTTGTTGCAGAGCACGGGCTCTAGGCACGTGGGTTTCAGTAGTTGTGCTTCACGGGCTCTAGAGTGCAGGCTCAGTAGTTGTGGCACACGGGCTTAGTGGCTCCGCGGCACGTGGGATCTTTCTGGACCAGGGCTTGAACCCGTGTCCCCTGCATTGGCAGGCAGATTCTTAACCACTGCACCACCAGGGAAGCCCGGTTAATAAATTTAAAAATTTTTTTCCAAGACATTGAAGCCAGGTAAATAACTCCAGGTGCTCAGAAGTTAGCAAATAGCTAGTGTAAACTTGAACCAAAAATTTAGTTAACTCTCTTAAGGCAACCTCATCTAAAACAGTATTATCACTTACAAGAGACGTACTATCTCCAAAGGGAGTTACATTTGCCTAGATCACCAGCTGCTTTTTCATAAGATCATGAAAATGAACTACCTAGAAAGATTAGAATGAAATGAAGAAGGAATGAGGAATAGTACAAAGGAGAATTAGAATACATTTAATGGCAGAATCTATACATCTCAGAATCTTTCTAGTGTAATAAGGGGTAAATGATAAAATCTCTGGGAATACATACAGTGACAGTTGTCCATTATTTTATATAACTGTGACTTAGTTTCTGAAAAGTCATTTGTAAAATTTTTGCCACAATAATATATAACGAACTGGCTATATAAAAGAGTCTGTTTGAATCTTTCTATAAATTATAGCAAAAGATTCTAATGTGAGTAATCATCACTAATTTATCTGTTTTGAGAATTCAAAGTTTCATATGTCAGGTTGTCTTAAAGCCTGAGGAGGTGAAGAGAAGAGACAGTATTTTAAAAATGAGATGGTATTTGAATTGGATCTTCAAGGAATGAGCAAGAGAAGTTGAGACGAGCATTCCCAAAGGAGAGATCTAAATATTTTAGGAATTTATATTAGGATATCTTTAATGGCAGAATCTAAGAACTTGTCTTAAATGTTAATATTTTAGAAGATGTTCTGATGGCTATACTACAATATTAAGTACCTCAAATCCTTTTGGGAATAAGAAATAGTATACATTTTTTAAAAATCATAAATTGTTTTTTGAGGACATTTTTGAGAAGTTTAATCAGTTATGTAGGCAATTCTTATGAAATATGTCACTTGATTTTTAATAAATATATTATGTAGCTATTGAGCCACTTATTAATGTTTAACAACCTATAATATTTCAGTTAAATATCATATTGATTTTCTCTTTACTGAAGCCGAGAATATGATATCTTATAGGCAGGAAAACAAAAGGGTTAAAGTATAATATTAACACATTTAATATATTTTAAATTATAATAAATATTTCACATGTATTTCATTTTCTTGAAGGGCAGACAGAGCAACTTGCTATTATTTGTAGATAAGAAAATTGATATTAAATAATTTGTGCAGAGATAGTAATAACATAAAAATCGTCATTTTTGAGCATCTATGTGCAGAACACTATACATCAGCTCTGATCATCTCAAGTTATAAAGTGCCATTTTCTTTTATTGATGAGGAAGCCAGGGTTCAGAGAGGTTCCCCTCTGAACTTGCCGGATGTCAGATAGCAGTAGATGGCTATATCAGTTAGCTGTGGTCACAGTAATGCTGTGTAACTGAACACTACAAAATACCATGGCATAAAGTGGTAGCATTTACTCAGCTCATGAGTCTGCAGATCAGAGTGGTGGCTCTACTCTGTGCATCATCCTTCTGGATAATCCTGCCAGTGTGCCTCGTGCCAACCCAAGTGTGATGTTCTCATGGCAGTGACAGGAGCAGAGTGACAAGCCATTGTGCATTTGTTGTTGAAGCCTTTGGTCAGGTCATATCCACTAAAATTCCAGTGGCCAAGCAAGTAATAGAGCCAAACCCAAAGTCTAGTGTGAGAAACACACACCTCTTCAGTGAGCAAAGCCACCTGATAGGTGGAACATGAGGGCCTGAGGAACTGAGGCCATGGATGCAGGTAGCACAGGGGGTGAGTTAAGGTTTTATCCAGGTGTCCCCGCAGTTAGAGCTGGTGGATTCTCTGCGGGCATCCTACCTGCTTTTTAGTACCCTAAAATCTAATTTTTAAAATTGTTTCTCTTTGGTTTGCTTGGTGTTTTGTAATCCAAGCTCTTAATATTTTCTTTACGACTATAGCTCTTTAGAGGAAACTAGTAAATTTATTCATGGATGTCTCTCCACCCTTGGCTCTTTCAGGCTCGATTCTGGGTGCAGGTGATGAGGGATTTGCGGAATGGAGTAAAACTCAAGAAGGTCCAAGAGCGGCAGTATAACCCTCTGCCCATTGAATATCAGCTCACCCCTTATGAGATGCTAATGGATGACATTCGATCCAAAAGATACACTTTGCGAAAAGTGATGGTAAGTAACAAAGAAAACTGTTAATGGACTCAAATGGTTGTTTTTTGGTAATGTTATTTGTTGAAAATGTTCTTCTCAATATAGAAAAGTTGGAAAATACAGTAAGCTCACAGAAAAGTTACAAATGTGTAATTCCACAACCCATGGCTTCAAATTTCTGTCTACTGTCCTTTTCTTTAAGCCTGAACAACTCCCTTTAGGGCAGGGTTACTAGTGATGAACCCCCTTAGTGTTTGTTTGCCTGGGAATGTCTTAATTTATTCTTCTTTTTTTTTTTTTTTTTTTTTTTTTTGCGGTACGCGGGCCTCTCACTGCTGTGGCCTCTCTTCTTGCGGAGCACAGGCTCCGGACGCGCAGGCTCAGCGGCCATGGCTCACGGGCCCAGCCGCTCTGCGGCATGTGGGATCCTCCCGGACCGGGGCACGAACCCGCGTCCCCTGCATCGGCAGGTGGACTCCCAACCACTGCACCACCAGGGAAGCCCCGACAATGTTTTTTTCCGTCTTTAAACTTATCTCACTGCCTTTTGGCCTTTATGGTTTCTAGTGAGAGATCACCTGTTCATCTGATTGAGGATCCCTTGTATGTGATAGTCACTTCTTGCTGCTTTCAATATTTTTCTTTCAACAACTTGACTATAATGTGTTCTGTTGTGGCTCTCTTGGAGTTTATAGAGCTTCTTGAATGAGTAGATTTGTATTGTTATCAAATTTTGGAAGTTTTTAGCCATTAGTTCTTCACATTTTCTTTGTCCTTTCTTGTCTTTCCAGTCCCTCTGGGACTCCTGTTATGTGCATGTTTATACAGTTTGGAGGTTGTGAGTAGTAAGTAAAGAAGAACATGTTACTACTTTGTGGTACCCATTATTGTTTTCCTTTTTCTGTCTTTCTTTGTCTGGCTAATTCCATGCAGTTCACTTGGATACGTTTATACTGAGCCTCTGTGCAGGGGACTAGGCAGGTGGCAGTTCTAGTGGTGATTGGTTTCACGTGGGGGAAGTTTTCAAGTTTTAGTCTAACAGGCTAAGATTTTGATTAGTTCCTTGTTATGTATATATGTACCTGATAAATGAGAGTGGAAATTCAGCTACTCATATTTAATCATTCAAAAACTGGATATATTTTTTTAAAAAATTTACTGTTATCAATATACTGCCACTTCCTAATTTCTTTTAAAAAAGTTTTGTTGTAAAGAATAAACACAAAGGATTTTCACACAGTCTATCTGTTTCTGAAGTGGTATGCTAAAAAGTTCTTAATTTAATCCTCAGGTTTAAACTACATAACTATACCATAGTAATCCAGTTTTTTTTTTGTATTTTGTGATGCTCATGATGGGAATTGAATGGCTTAGCCATATGGGATTATATTTAGAACATTAAGTTATGGAAGTACAAAACATTTCAATGTAATTTTTTCAAAATGTTTTGGTAAAATGCTTTAATTCTAACAGAGAACTTCAAATAACTCACCTTTAAAAATAAAAATGTAGATCGTTGGCCGGCAGTGTTCGGCTGCCAGTAGTCAAGGAGCAGAAGCGCTTTCCTGAAGCGGGCTTGGGTGCTCCAGAGCCCGGCCGGCTGCTGAACTGCCTCTTCGGCAGCTGCGGCAACGGCTAGGCGCGGGGCATAGGCGCCCCAAGGACCGCGTAAGTGGGCAGGCATCCCGAACAGGCAACCTCACCGAGGGAGGTGGCCGTGGCGGTCACGCTCGGGCGCGCCGTGCGCCACGCTCCATGCCCGTGTAGGGCTGCAGCTGCTCCCTGGCCAGTCATTTCAGAAATTGATGAGCAGATCCTAAAAGTCACATGGAATTACAAGGAACCCAGAATAGCCAAGACAATCTTGAAAAAAGAACAAAGTTGGAGGATTCACCCTTCCTAATTTTACAACTTAACTACAAAGAAACTGTAATCAAGACAGTGTGATGTTGGCATAAAGATAAACATAGATCAGTGGAATAGAATTGAGAGTCCAGAAATAATTCCCTTCATTTGTTGTCAGTTGATTTCTGTGGGATCCCAAGACAAAAGGGAAATATCAGTCTTTTCAACAAATGATGCCAGGACAGATGGATATTCACAAGCAGAAGAGTGAAGTTGGACTGCTACCTTGTACTATATATAAAAGTTAACTCAAAATGGATGAAAGACATAAATTTAAGAACTAGAACTATAAAACTCATAGAAGAAAACAGGTTTGTGATCTTAGATTAGGCAGTGCTTTCTTAGATATGACACCAAAAGTACAGCAACAAAAGAAAAAAAATAAATTGGACTTGATCAAAAATTAAAACTTTTGTGATTTAAAAGACAATATAAAGAAAGTGAAGACAACCCACAAAATGGGAGAAGAAATTTACAAATCATATATCCAAAAAGGGACTTGTATCCAGGACATATAAAGAATTTTTTAAGCTCAACAATAAAAAAGACAACCCAGTGGAAAGTGGGCAAATAATTTGAATTATTCTCCGAAGAAGATATATAAATGGACAATAAGCACATGAAAAGATGATTAACATTATTAGTCATTAGGGAAATGCTAATCAAAACTGCAGTGAGATGCTACTTTACACCTACTAGAGTGGCTAAAATAAAATCACAAAAAATAACATGCTGGTGAGGATGTGGAGACATTGGAACCCTCATATCACTGGTGGGAATGTAAGATGGTGCACACTTGGGAAAATAGTTTGCTAATTCCTCAAGATGTTAAACATAGAGTTTACGGCCCAGCCATTACATGCACTCCTAAGAGAAATGAAAACATTTGTCCACACAAAAATTTATGTATGAATGTTCATAGCATATTTATAATAGCCATAAAGTGGAAACTATCCAAATGTTTATCAGCTCATGAGTGGGTAATATACAATGGAATATTATTCAGGCATAAAAAGGAATGAAGTACCAATACATCCTACCACCTGCGTGAATCTTGAAAACATGCTAAGTGGAAGAAGCCAGACACAAAAGGCTACATAATGTATGAGGGGTTCCATTTATTTGACATTTCCAGAGTAGGCACATCAGTAAGACAGTGGATTAGTGGCTGCCAATGGCTGTGGGAAGGGAAGAATGAGGAATGAGTGCTAATGGGTGCAGCATATACTTTTGGGGTGATAAAACTTCTCTGAAGTTATTGGTAGTGATTGCAAAACCTTGTGACTACTTAGAACCCTGAATTGTACACTTTAAAAGAGTGAATTTTGGACTTCCCTGGCAGTCCAGTGGTTAAGACTCCATGCTTCCACTACAGAGGACGTGGGTTCAATTCCTGTCAGGAAACTAAGATCCCACATGCCGAGTGGTGCCGCCAAAAAAAAATAAATAAAAGGGTGAATTTTATATGTGAACTATATCTCATTAAAGGTCTTTTTTTTTTTTTTAAGCATTACCAAGTTCCCTCTATTTATTTACCTTGGTCTAAAGCTTGATCAGATGATCTGTTGTTTTTCTGATGTTTTTGAGCTCTTGAAAACTTTGTCTTTCTTTGATTAATGCCTAACAGAGGAGGCATTTTATTTCTAATTGTCTTAACCTCTTTTTTCTTAAGTATAAACCAATTATTTGAGAAGACTAGTCCAGTGTAATGAAAGATCCTTGTAAAATGTATAGTCAGGGGGTTGGTGGTGGTGGGATGAATTGGGAGATTGGGATTGACTAATATGTATAAAATAGATAACTAATAAGAACCTGCTGTACAAAAATAAATTAATAAAATTCAAAACAAAAATAAAGATGTAGGAACTTAAACATTTTTTATATAGAAGTTATTTGTTTAAGGCATTGTGGCTCAAAAGTAAGATCAAGTTCTATAACTGGTCTCATTTACTTATGGGCCTACTGTTTGTGTTCATCTAGAAATCATTTACTGTTGCAGCTTCAGAGAGCTTGTTTCAGGGTGTGTTCTGTATTTATATTTTTAAAAAAGTGATTTCACTGACCCAGCAGCAGAATGGAATTTGCTGTTACTTTTCCTCCTGCTAGTAAGGACTTTGACTGACTCACTCACATCAATACTGGCCTACCAGCTCCCTCATGAGCACTGACACACATTTTGTAATTGGGATCCAGGATCCAGTTTCTGACTAGTGAGGAAACTGATGTTAATGTGCTTGTTTGGGGAATGGAACTTACAACCTTGGCCTTATTGACTCCATTATCTCACTCAATCCTGCTCTTGTGATGGAAAGAACATTAAAATAAAAGTATATGAAAAATAGGTAGAAAGAGGGCTTCTCTGGTGGTTCAGCGGTTAAGAATCTGCCTGCCAATGCAGGGGACACGGGTTCGAGCCCTGATCTGGGAAGATCCTACATGCTGCGGAGCAGCTAAGCCTGTGTGCCACACTACCGAGCCTGTGCTGTAGAGCCAGTGAGCCACAACTACTGAGCCCGCGCACCTACAGCTCGTGCTCCACGACATGAGAAGCTTGCGCACTACAACGAAGAGTAGCCCCTGCTCGCCACAGCTAGAGGAAGCCTGAGCACAGCAATGAAGACCCAGTGCAGCCAAAAATAAAATAAAAAAATAAATTAATTTTTAAAAATGCCAATTAAAAAAAATAGCTAGAAAGATATGTGTTATCCTTTTCAGGAGTAGAATAGAAAGGTCTGATTAAGTTGTTCATACAATAAGGATTTTTTAAAAAGTCTTTTGTAACATGAAGTTCATGGGTAAAGAGTGGTGCCACGGTAGGCCCCCAGCTCTGCTGCTTGGGTACACGCCCTCCTTAAACCAAGTACTAGTGGTCACAAGCTTGGCTCAGCTCAGGCATCTTTCACTCCTAACTCTAACCTTAGGGCTGTCCTGTCCTCACTCAGGACTGGGGGGCGGGGGGCACAGGGAAAATGGGAGTGGATAATGTCAGCAGTTTTGTCACACACCCTGAGTGGTCGCATTTGTGAGGGGCAGCCACTGGGCCTGGAAGCAGCAGTTCAGGTTCTTTTTTTTTTAATTAACTTCATTTCTCAGGTGACACAAAATAGTGACATTGACAAATCAAAACTCATACAGCTGCAATAAAAAATAACCAATTGATTAATGATCCTGAGCAATTAAAACAGTAATTAAGATTGGGAAGTACATAACAAAACTGTCCATGCCCTGAAGTCTTAAAATTCAGATAAGAAAATACTTTTAAAAAGTTTGACCAAATTTTACGATAATTCTAAAATTGGGCATGACATTCCAATAACAAATTGTGAAGCTTAAAGAAACCTTTCTAACCTATCAAAATTTTAAAAATATCAACTATTGATGCTAGAGGAATAAACAAATTATCTTTTTTCTTTCCAATAAAATTGATATCATAAAATTATTAGAATATGACAAGATAAAGAGTAGGTCACCAAAGTAGAGTGAAAAAGTATTATAGAAGATTTTCAGGCAGTTCATAATAAAAATAGTATGCTGATTTTCTGGATTTTGAGAAGTTTAAGGTATTCATCAGTTTTTTTAATTTGTAATTTGTTAACATTTCTTTTTTCATCTATCTTTTATGAGAATAATGACAGAAAGTGCCTAGCAGTTCTGTTTTTTCATATGAGGTTGGGAAATAAGTATGACTTATGGTCACCACAACTGTGCCTTCTGAGTGGTCAGAATGTGAGTTTAGGTGGGGGTTTTTTGGTGGGTTTTTCTTAAATTTCTTAAAATTTTTGTAACCTGTTTCTTTAAAAAGAGAGGATGTTAGGGCAAGAGTCAGGTTCAGACCAGGCCCCTGCCATGCTCTTCTGCTCACTGGCCCTGTGAAGGGGGCAGACACCACCTCGATCTGAGCCTCAGCTTTGTCTAAGAATGTGAACCATGTCCCCACTCCTTCCCATTACCAAGATTTTGTACAAGGATGAAAATAAGAGGTAAAAGACTTTTTGTTGTTGTTGTTTTGGCTACGCCACCTGGCACATGAGATCCCAGCTCCCTGACCAGGGACTGAACCCGCACCCCCTGCAGTGGAAGCACAGAGTCTTAACCACTGGACCACCAGGGAAGTCCCAAAGACATTTGAAATTATACAGTAATTAAGCATAGTATTACTTTTTCCATTTACATTCATAATTGTAGAAACCTTTTGTTGGAAGGATGCATCTTACATATAATTTCCCCAAATATAGAACTAAAGTGGACGTGGAGTTTCTTCATTTCTGCATAGTTATTTTTGCTCTGAATCATTCAGCCATTTACTCTCCATTTTTATTGATTTGAAATGCATCCTTGGTGGAACCAGATTCCACTTCAGTAATTTTGAAATGACATACATTGACATACGTACCCAGAAACTTATAATGATAATCCTGTAGTCACATGAATCTTCTACTTCTTGTCTCCTTTCAGGTGAATGGTGATATTCCCCCTCGGTTAAAAAAAAGTGCTCATGAAATCATCCTGGACTTCATCAGATCAAGACCTCCTTTAAATCCAGTATGTAATTTGACATATTCCCCTTGTTTGGAGAGCAGCACATAATGAAGTATTCTCCTCTAGCCTGTGACCTCTAGAACTCAGCTCTTAAAGGAGTATTTACACTGAGCTTTCATTCTCAGTTATGAAGCCCAACTGTAAATTACATTCTTAAGTCACAAAAAAGTACTTAAAATTATTCAATACAGGCTGTCTTAGGATATTTTAACTCAAACAACCTGAGTTATGGTGCAAAATCTGGCCAAATACCTCCTAGAATAACAGCTGAATATGATACCAAGTAGTTCCTGGTGTGGGCTGCCCTCCCTGTTTACTTTATGGTACAAACACTTCACCTTGATTAAATTGTCATTTTGATACTGTTTTACAGTAAATCCACCCTGCTGTACCTCCTCTTTTGTATTATCTTCCTCTGTTGACGGGGTTCTTTCTAATGACCATGGAATCAGGGTGTTCTGATCTGGTTTGAACGTTGGTTTGCATTTCCTCTGTTCTACACTTACTTCCCCCCAGCTCCACAGCCAATGCTCACCAAGGCCTCTCAAACCCCAATATGTTCAGTAACTGGAACAGGGATGGTGTTTCTTTCTCAGTTTGTGAACATCTAAAACATAATTAATGATCCCTCTTATAAATCTTTTTAAAATAAGGGAAAGAGGCCACGTAGGAAATAATTTTAGGAAGGCGGGTGGTGGTGGAGCAGAAAGAGCGTGGAGTCAGATGGGCCCGGATTTGTACACTAGCTACACAACCTAGTGGCCACATGTCTCTGGGAGAGTTGATCGGCCTCCCTGAGCCTGTATTTCCTCAACTATAGAACGAAGTTAATACTCTGAGAAGGTTGTGATGACTTACTCAAAAACGTTACTTTCAAAAACAATAATCGTAATAGGTACGTACAGCTTACATTTCAATGGATTGCCTGTCACAGTAGCACGTAGGGAGCATGACTACAGATGCAGCAAAGCTGACTCCTTCAAGTTACTTGAGCACATGTGACTGAACCACTGTGATATCCAATAATCTCCCTATTGCTTGAAAATGGTCTTTTATCAAGCAGTGTTGCAATCTGTAAAATATAATTTCATAATGTGCTGTATGAGTGGACTTCAGTAAAAATTATTTAAGGACAACTACTCAAGCAAGTCTCTATAGCCATTATATTTTTTCTAAGGCCTCAGCCAGAAAACTGAAGCCTACTCCACCACGGCCAAGGAGCCTCCATGAAAGGATCCTGGAAGAAATCAAAGCAGAAAGAAAGCTGCGGCCCGTGTCACCAGAGGAAACCAGACGCAGCAGGTTAGGTGAGTCTGGGGCGTCGCTGGAAGACAGCACAGCAGTCCAGTGAGAGACTGCCGTCTCCGGGGCGTCGCTGTAAGACAGCACAGCAGTCCAGTGAGAGACTGCCGTCTGCAGGGCCCTTTCACACACACACTCACACACACACACACACACACACACACACGCACACACCCTCACGCTGGAAGTCTATACTTGAGATTCATGGAATAGGAAATTGTTGCCCCGTGATGCTGAGTGTAGGAGAGCACCACGCTGCATAGTGGACAGAGCTCTGCCGACCTCTAGGCTGTGGTTTTAGGACGGTCTCTTCACCTCTCTGAGCATCGATTTCTTTGTCAGCAGAAGGGGGATAAAAAGTCCTCTACACCTTCATTATGACTTTCACGTAAGAATTAAATAGGATCATGGTCAAAATACTTTATAAATTGTAATACATATACATGGATAAGTTATTACATTTTAGAAATATAAGTGATACATAGTTTTACTTCAGGTTTCTATTGTCTTAATTATGGTTTGAAGATATGGTATTATGTGATGAGAGATTCACTTATTACTGATATCACTTAACTTATTACTCACGTTACTTTATATTTATTATGTTTAATGTTTTTTATAAGCACACATTGATTTTCATTTAGAGCAAAAGCATATTATAAAATGTAAACATTTTTGTTTATGCAGCTGTCCTCCAATTTGTAAGATTAAAGGTGCCCAAAGAATTCAGGGAAACAGTCTCGTGGCTCCTGAACAGGACAGGAGCCGGCCCTGTGGCACTGTCTCCTGGTTCTATCCTCCGACCTCTTCTGCCTCTTTCAAGCCCTGCCTGGTCGTCCGGTTTCTATCCCGGGCTCCCTCTCCCTGAGCAACCACATCCTCCTCCAGGGTTTGTTTCTGGTTTCCTCAGCTCCCGCCCTACAGCACAGGTTTCTCTGAAAGTTCAGACCCACACGTGCAGCCGTCTGCTGAGCAGGGCCTCCTTGCCCCTCACGCAGGACAAGCCCCGCAGCCACTGGTGACCTCGCCTGCTTTCTCCTCAAACTGTCTCCTCCTGGTTCCCCATCTCAGAGCCCAGGACAGTTTGCTCAGCATCACCTCTGACTCTTACCCAACAGCCAAGCCCTGTGGGTTTTACTTCTAGGTCTCTCTAGTCCTCCCCGCTCTGACCCAGGCTCTCCTCTTCTCTGTCTGGTCAGTTGCATCCACTCCAGCGGCTCTCCCTGCCTCCCATGACTGTCAGTCACTGCGCAGTGATGTTCTTTTGTTTGACTTTTGGCCATTCTGTCACACTGTGGCCTCCGTGGCAGCAGGGCCCATGTCTGTCTTGTTGGTTGTTATGTCCTGGTCTCCACTGCAGGGACAGTGATGAAAAGTACTCCCAGAGGCGTTGAAATAATAGCATGTACCTTCCACGTACAGAGCTTCAGAGTGAGGGCAGGCTGTGTGAATTTATCCCTGTCTGATTTTTATGGCAGCAAGTATTTCCCTTTAAAATGATGTTTGAAACAAATCCATATGAGCATTTATATAATAATGAGCCAGAACATATACACGGCATAAATGGAGAGTTCTTATTCTGGGAGTCCTTGCATGAGCCTGAGGACGGTCTGTGAATCCCTTGAAATATAAAAAATTTGTATGTATTTCCTAAAGTGTATGTATGTGCATTTTCTGGAGAGGGGGTTCATAGCTTTGCTCAGATTCCTAAAGGGTCCACAGCCTCAAAGAGTAAGAACCACTATGGAAAAATAAGGAAACGGTGTTATAGGATGGCTGCTTAAGACTGGATTTTTTTAAATTACTGTACCTTTAGAAGGAATAATGGGGTAATAGAAAAGTTTTCAACAAAATTATAAGGCAAAACAAATATATTACCATGAGAAAAGTAAGCTTCACGATTTTCAGGAGAAAAGAGAACGGATTATAAACTGCGGTGGAAGCACCAACAGGACAGAGAAAGGAACAAGACAGACGTAACGTGCTTGTGTGATTTGGATGATATTTGACATATAGTTCCTTCATTTTTCCAAGTGTTTATTAAACAGCAGTGTCAGCTGTTGGAGTAGAGAGACGAGCAGTGTCAGAGTCCCTGCCCACAGGTGCTGACAGAGGAAAGGCTCGGGGCAGCAGGTACATGTTCCCCTTGCAGCACCGACAGCAGCCCATCAGGGGCATGGGGGTGGCCAGGGCTGAGCGTTCGGGAGACCAGCAGTCCTTGTGGGTGGCAACGGGACACCGCACGTTGCATAGAAGTGGCATCACATGCCCTTGTCATATACATATTCTTCTATTTCATTTTCAACAAGTTAGATGCTAACTAGCAGGAAATCTACTTTAGAATAATTAAATATCAATTTTCTGTATAGTATATCTTATTTTACTTTAACCTGACGAATTGGTGTTTCACAACAACCAGAATTGAGCTGTTATTGAAAGTGATTGTTCTATGAGAGTCTTACTTTTTAAATTGCTCTTGTACCTTAATTGGAAAGTAAGAGATTTGGACTCTTCTTTCTGCAGACCTACATTGGTTCTTACTATAAAGTTTCCCCTTGGGGAGTTTGGGTAAAGTTGGCAGAATTATCTTGAAGAAAAGTTCCCTAAATAGTTTTAAAACCTTACCCCTCCATGTAATTGCAAGTAGAAACCCACTGTAGAAATTGGGGAAGTGTATAAAGAAGAACTATTACCCGTAGTTTCACCAGCAGAGGCATGCGCTGTGATGGAGCTTGTGCATCATGAGGTGGAGACAAGAGCTGTGTGCACAGTGTCTGATGTCCCCATGTAACGTTGTGTGGGGCAGGAACATCTTCCCACGTCGTTAAATATGCCCCACAGCATTATTTATAAGGACGGATTACTAACACATGGCTAAGTTGTCTTTTACTCGACTATTTCCCTATTGTTTTACAGGCTAGCTCCATTTTTTTCCTGTTAAGTCTGAAAGTAATATTCTTTTGCATCAGCCTTTGTTCATATCTTATCATTTTCTTTTTCCCAACACCTTTTCTAACATCTCATACTATGAGATTTGGGGTTGTAAATGTAAATTGTTCCTTTAAAAACATCTGCCAAAAGCATATGGAGAGATACTTTCATTCTGTTAAATTTGGGTGTTAGAACTGTATGCGGTATGCCTTGGAAACATGAGCTGGGGGGACATTGTGCCTGACAAGCCTGTGGACCTGCGGTTCTCTCCTCTTCTGACCACACGGCCACCTGTCCTCCCTGACCTGGGGCATAGGATGGATGGGGCTACAATGAAAATAGGTAATTCTCACTCTTATGAATACCCAAATTCGTCAAACCTTGGTAATAACCTTTTTTTAATCAGCTTTATTGGGATATAATTTACCTACCATAAAATTCATCCATTTAAAATATACAATTCAGTGTTTTTTAGTATATGTAATAAAATTTCTAAAACAAATGATTTCAACAGGAAAGAAATAAGTTTATTCCTAAGAGATTGTATTTATTTAACTTCTACTATGTGCTAAGCACTATTCTGAGCACCTTTTTTTGCATGGAATCATTTAATTTTTATAACAATCCCATGAAATAGGTACCATTATTCCCATTTTACAGATGAAGTAACTGAAGCACAGAGAGGTTAAATAACTTGCCCGGAATCACACTGCTAGTAAATGGCAGAGCTGAGGTTCAAACTCAGGCTCTGTGGCTCCTGAGGCCTTGCTTCAACTGCCAGGTTACACTGCCTACAACAGAGAGTTAGTGACACTTTGTGATGCTGATAGTACCTGAATGAGATTTTTTATAAGATGTTTCACCTGTATGCAGAGAGCCACATTTTCATCCTGAAATTAATTATTTAAGAATACATTTGTTGTTAAATTTTAAAGATTTTGTATGTTCCCTAAAATCATGTTTTAAAACATGGCTAGTTTTTTCTCGTTAACTCTCTTATATATAAGTAAAAAGTCCTGTACTGTGATTCTAAAATGTTTGTATCTTTAACATGCTTTCATTTTTAACATGTTTTTAAAAAGTTATTTTTTTCTTTTATTGTTACTCCATTTCAAGTCTTAGTAATATAATTAAAACTAAGACGCATGGTTTTATTGTATTTCAGATTGTTATTCACTGCCTTCTGCCTTAAAGTGTGAAATGTGCCACCACAGGTCTTGAACCCTCCTCCCTTTTCCATCTTCCCTGTATATCCTAACAGCTGAATTATTTTCTTTTTATTGTTTGTTTTCTTTTTTCAGCAATGCGGCCACTTAGCATGTCTTACAGTTTTGACTTGTCAGGTAAAAAAAAAAGCACTTTCACACCTGACGTGGGTTTTGTGGTCTCTGTGAAATACATTTCATTCATCTGCTTGTTCAAACATGTCAAAAAAGAAAATTGAAAGGCTTCTTCTAAGCTGTGGTCAGTCAAATAAAACATTCTGTTTCTTTGAAAATAGTATACTTAAAAAAAATTAAAACTGTAATAAATCTGTTGCCTTGCAAGAGCCTGTGGAAAAACTGTGACACTTGTGGTCATGGAACACGGTGCCCACCCCACCCCCAATCTCATAAAGCAGCAGTCAGAGTCTAACAGAACTCTGCCTTCAGAGCATAGAAAACACTTTCAAGAAACAAAGTTTTGACACTTCTTACTCTCTAAAGCACTCAGTTACTCAGGTAGTTGAACTCAGAACTGTCAGTTGCTTCAGAGGATGACTGCTTCTCAGTTAAGGGGCAAGTGCTATCTGCGTACCCAGTGCTCCTGTGCGTAGGGCCTTGTCACGCTGGTTCTGTGTGCTGGTTAAGAGTCTAAAAACACACGAGCTTTGTA
Source organism: Kogia breviceps (assembly GCF_026419965.1). NCBI lineage: Eukaryota > Metazoa > Chordata > Mammalia > Artiodactyla > Physeteridae > Kogia > Kogia breviceps. The sequence goes on along the minus strand of NC_081324.1, from coordinate 62,117,637 downwards.
ATGGCTTTGTTTGTAAAATATAATCATGTGTCCTGGGTTTGTAGTACACGTTTAGAGCCCTTCTGTTAAATAGACAGGGACTAATAGTGAAACAAGTAGCTATTAATGATTAAATTTGATCTGTAAAATCAGCCCCCCTTTTAAATTGAATTTTTAAATTATATATGAACAAATTTTCAAAGCCAACTTAGTCCCAATAAAATGTTTTGCACGTTAGAATTTTCGACTTTGGAAGCTGCTGTTTTGAATGTAAAATGAGATAAGATATTGGCACTAGTATTTCCTTCCAGAATTTTCTTTTACATGCCATGGAATTGTTGACATATCTTACATACAAATTAATATTTAAAGAGCCAGAGAGTTCTAGTATCATGTTCTGTCTGTGAATATTTACTGAGTATCTTCCAACTGCTAAAATAGTTCGCAACTGCTTTTTGAATTTCTATGTATATTTGTAGTTCTCTTAGGCATGACTGATATTTGCACTTTCAAGAAACTCAGATAAATATGTTATAGTCTTCACTTACTACTTTTGACTGACCACTGAGGAGCTTTTTCTATTTTCTTTATCCATTTGACAATTTTTATTTTATCAACCATTTGCAGAGTAAACTTTGTAAAAAAAAAAAAAACTTGGTCTTGAAAATAAACTCAGAAATGTTTGAGAACATATGTGTTACTGCTGACCTCCAAAAATTGGCAACACATACTAAGATCCATCTCTTCTAAATACCTACTAAAGATGTTCCTCCCTGGTGGGCTCTCTGGGAGTGGCCGCTGCCTAAGCACACTGGCTGCTGGCTCCCGTGAAGTAGGCACAGGTGGCTGACCTGTATGGCGTGCATGCCCACACACATGTATGTAGGTGTGTTCGTGTCTTACAGGTTATATGATGGGTTCTTGTGTTGGGAAGAAAGCTCTTGGTGCTGCTGAGCTTCCTCGATGAAAAGGAGCAACAAAAAATTTTGATTTGCTTTCACTGCTTATCATTTGCCATAATTTATTTTGTACCTTAGTGTACTTTGAAATTTCCACATGCTTCATTCTCGATTTCTTGTGTTTTCATTGTGTCATTTTGACTAACCAATTTAAATGTCCCAAATTATAAATGGAAAAGACTGATACATTCTTCTAACCTAAATGCAAAGATCGGGATGCATTTCTTGGTTGGGAAATTAGCTAACTAAGGAGTAAATATTTAAACGTGTAGGGTAGGTAATGCACGTAAGTGTAGACTAGGACACATTGAAGTATGTTCTGCTGCTCAGGTATGTTTTAGAAATACTAATTCTTAGTGGAAAATGTTAATCCAGTCAACATTAATTAAGGTAGGTATAATTTATTTTTCTGATGCAAATATTAAATATATAATCTTTATTTCAGCCATATTTCCTCCAACTAAATAAGGCAGCAGCCTGGGTGTATCTAACAGACATAATTATTACACTATGTAATAATAGACTTATTACATAAGGTATTTAATATCATGGTTGTGCGTTTTAGATTCTGAACCTGAAGCATGTGACTTCTAAAGCTCTGTGTAGCATCTTAAATAGTTTGCTTACTTATAAATATCACCAGAAATTCTGTCTTATATAGAAGAAGTCTAAAGTCTTATCCAAGGGTTTGGTTTTCTCACCAGATACACTAAAGTGATAATGAGGATTCATTCATTTGAACAGAAAAGTATAAGTAATAAAACTACTTAAAAATATCTCTTAAAAGTATGTTCAACTGGGGCTTTTACAAATATGCAGTATTAGATAAAGTCACACAGAGTATTTAGTCTTACATACGGAGATCATCCTGAAGCCTGACTGGGACATAACATATTCTTCTGTTAATTCCATTTATCCCAAAGCTTTGAATTGAGTACTAGGTGTTTATTTCAGTAGTTTGAGTCAGTGAGCTCAAGTACAGTTACCAACCTCAGCAGAGTCTTCAGGCAGTTAGAGAGCTATTGGGTAATTTCTCAGATACCTTGCACTGAGAATGAAATTAGCTCATGGCAGTCACTGTCACTTAACAGTGTTCCCTAAACTTCAGTGCAGACATCGCCCTCATGATTTTACCAGACTTAAGTGCCACCAGTACTGTTTAAGCTTTTTAAATCTACCATAAATGACTTTAAAATTTTTCTTAAGCAAAAACATCCATAAAATCATGTATCTGGTATAGTAATTATATTTTTTCTGAAACAGTAAATATATAACCATTAAAACTGTGTTAATGTTCCTCCACACACCACTGGTGACTTCACCCTTAGGGAAACTCTGGCTTGGACCTGTGAGACCCGCCTGGAGAAGCTCACTGTGTCTCTAGGCAGAGCCTCAGTTGGCTGTGGATAGTTGGGCCGGTGGGAGATGCACATGCTTTTTCTTGGAAGACTGGCTGCTGCTACTGCGTGAACCTCTGGAGGAAGTGTGTAAAAAATGTGTGCTATAGAATACGATTTTTCAAAAGATACTTCAAGACCATATTTAAACATTACCTTTTTTCTTGAGTAGGAATTAATCAGTTAGCCCAATCATTTCCTCCTTTGCTCTCTGGAAGACTTTTAAATTACGCTCGTAAGTGTGGCAGCCTACTGCTGTCTACACCTTATGAAAGTTTTATTTAAAGATTTTAACCTTTGTATTTTTGTAAAAACTTGCTGCTTTTGCCCTTTTGTCCCTTCAGCACACCCCATCCCCCAATCATATATTTGTTCTAGCTACTTAATACCTGGAGAGGTAATAACAAAATTAACTCATGCGTTGTCAAGTTTTCTGTTAAACATTTTATGTAAAATGATAAATGATTGATGACAAGTCTGTCTTCTTCCTGCCTTTTTTCCTTTCCTCATTCCTTTCTTGCTTACTCAAACCCTTCCTTCTAGTTCACAAGAGCAGTTCTAGTTCTGGCCTTCTTGATATCTAAAAATACGCAGAAATTGTGAATATTAAGTTAGATATACATCATTTATAATAAATAATTTACATAATTCTTTTAAATAATGTCAAGGAAGGCTGTACTAGAACATACTTACATTCTGAATGTTACCTGGAAATCCACCTCTTCCACTTCAAGCATAAACCTATTACATGTTGGGGGGAGCTACTATAAATAGAACATTCTTGTATTTTATAGTTACTTCAGGTACAACGCTTACCCCCCAACACAAATGAGCATTAATCCTGTCTTTTCAGTGCCCAGCATACCCTTTACCCCCGACCATGGGAGTTTCACAGACTGCTCCATGGGCAAAAACCAGGTTATGGGCTGGTCTGTGAGTTAAATCATGCAGGGACTGCTTTTTCTCACTTTTAAATACTCTAATTTAGTAGTTAGTTATTAAAATTATTAGTTATTGAAATACTGAAGAAAATTAGTTCCACTTGAATTGGAAGATTACAGTCTCCAGTACAAAAAAAGGTGGCCTTTTAGAATCAGTACCGACAAGGATTCTAGTGTCAGCTCTGCTGCGCTGGCTGTGTGACTGGCTGAATCACCCTTAGCCTTAGTTCACTCACTTACAAATGGAGATAAAAGTCAGTGTTAATAATTGCTAACATTTACTGTGCACTGCCTTTATTACACACACTATTAAGTATTTTATATGCAGTTGTTAACTTATTTAATCCTCACAACAAGCCCATTTCTGTTGTTAGCCCCATTTTACAGTAGAGGAATGAAGTTTTAAGCAACTTGCTCAAGGTCAAACAACTAGAGCTAGACTTTGAATCCAAACCATCTGCATCTTAACTATACTGTATACTCTATACGTTATGCTACATACTCTTATTCTTTACTCTGTACACTATACTCCATACTGTATGCTCTTGTGTTCTGTAGTCTGTACTCTGTACTCCATGCTCTGTGCTGCCACATTTCTTTCACTGCCTTCCCATCCATATTTGAGCTTTGGATAATCAAAATCAGCTTTATCAGATGAAATGTATCCCAGAGTCTTTGTGTTCATGTTTATATGCATATAGATTATTAGCTACTTTTATTTTAAAATCAAACCACTTTCAGATCTTATAGCCATATGTGCATGCCATCACTCTGATCCATCGATTACTAGCTCTTTAGAGGCTGAAAGGAAAGTTAGCTTCTCTGGCCCCCTGGAAAATAGAGAAGTTGGAGTCAGTTATCTGTAGTATTTCTTGTAGCTCTAAATTTTTATCTACAAATGTGAATATATAATTATTCATTTAAAGGTTTCCTTTATTTGAATCTGACAGTTAATGTCAACACAAGTGTTGTATATGCATAGGTGTTACTGTGTCTAGCCTCGATGTATTTGCATGACGTAGAAATGCCGTATCACCTCAGGTGTGATTCCAAGTGCAGGTACTTGGAAAAGTTTTTTTGGTTCACTGATTACCTTTCTGTGCTCAAGAAAAGGTAAGCTTTCACCTTTGTTTTACCAGAGGTAGCTACCCCTGCATCTCCAAAGAATGTCCTGGAATCATCGATGGTGAATGGAGGTTTAACGTCACAATCAAACGAAAATGGGGCAGGTGCCGTACAACAGGTGCCTGTGCAGCGGAAGAAACTCCTCAAAGCCCCAACTCTGGCCGAGCTGGACAGCTCTGACTCGGAGGTGAGGCCCCGCGGCCCCCCATGTCCTGATTCAGGGTCAGGAGGCGAGCGCCCTCCGACCGGTCCTCGTGTTGCTCCAGCTGTTACTTAATCTCTTCCCATTTTTCAGTCAATTAAAGTTAGGTTTAAAATTCATTCATTTAGCAGGAAATGAAACAGTGGATTACTTACTGTTATTTAATAAAGGCCAATATAGTGGCTGTACATACATACGTAGTCTCAGATTACAGTGAGGTTAAGATAAGTCAACAATTTTCATACCTATATTTTCTTAAATATGTTTCCCTTTGTTTTGGGGAAGGAAAAAGAAAAACATCTTCATAGATTCTTCTCTCTCTACAACACAAACACACACACACACACTCACACATCCATACTGAAGTTTTTTTCTGTAATAGTAACACCAACAGACAAGTCCCCCAACACTGTACCCATGCCCTGCAGATCCTTCCTGTTCCTGACGTGGGTGCTCCCAGATCTCTGCAAGCCTCTGTCTGCAGTGTCACTATTGTATGTGTCCACTACCCGACCCTCTAAGTCAGCTTATATAAAATGAAATGATTTCCCCGCCCCCTGCCAAACGACGCTACACACAGCAGGCTTCTAGTACCCTGTCTGCTGTCTCGGTTGCTGGCTCCATTCTCTCCTCATTCATCCAAGTTAGAACTTGAGGAGTTATTCTCTCATAATGTCCTCACCAGTCTCCACACCTCATCCAGCAATATCAGTAATAACAATTTTGCCACTAAATGTTTTTCAAACTTCAAGAATAGTAAAGAAGTATTCTTATTACTGCCCAATTCAGTGCATGTGCTCTCTCATCAGTCATATCTTCCTTCTTCCTAGCTTCCCTGATTCCATCTTGGAAATACCACTAGGGTCTTTGTCTTTGAAACCTTTTGAAGGCTTCCTACCACTTACAGGACTAAGCTCCTGTCCCTGAAGAAGCTGCGTCAGAGCCTGCGCCATCTAGTGCCTGCAACATCACTCTGCCTCAGTTTACCCTTCAGCCCCACTGGGCCCCTTGCTCTTTCCTGCTCACTCCCTTGTTGCTCCGCTCTGTGCATCTGCGTGCAGCCTATACCCAGCTCCTCTCCGATTCCATAATAACCCTCTGATCCGTCTGTTGTGTTAGAGCAATTGACCCTTTGTAATATAATTATCCATTTATTTCTCTCTCTCACCAAGTGCAAGCTCCCAGGAGGGAAGGTGCGGAATTCACCTTATATTCCCAGCTCCTAATCCCCAACAGACACTCACGTATTTAAAGAAATTCATGCTAAACTGTGAGAACAACAGTTTAAATTAAAAGAAGATCTAGTGGTTAGCCACTAGAACTGTGATGATTGAAATGTAAATTATATTAAATAAATCTAAAACTCAGTTCATTGAGTTCTCACGTGTGGCTGGAGGTGACCAAGCTGGACGGTGCTGACACCAGTGCCGCCCTCACAGAGTCTGCTGGGAGCACCTGTGTCCGGTGCAGGGAGCACGCCGTCCCCTGTGTCCAGGGCCCCCTTCCTGTCCTTTCTTCACCCTTCACTGCCCTGAGTTAGAATGCCCAGGCCATGAGAAGGGCAGTGGGTGGCCTCTGCAGTTGTCTTAGTTTTCCTCTTCGTGAAAATATTGTGCTGATGCCCTAAATCCAAATCTTGAGACGATTTGCTAGACACAGTTCTCTTAATCACAGCGAGGCTGTGTTTGCATGCCTGCCCATTAGTTAGAAAGGAAGTGTGAAATACGGTGCTGAGAAGTGTTGAGCCTGGTCTTTGTCTGGCTGCTGGTCCAGGCCTGGGCAATCATGGTTCCCATGATTGGGAGTAAGGTGGGGACCTCTGATTTCTGGAACAGAGGGAATGGTCCTGGGCCAGGACTGGAGCAAGCACACCCCTCTGTCCTCTTCCCTTAGAGCTGATGCTCTGAAGTACTAAGGAGGGGCAGGGCAAAGATGCTGAATGTGAGAATGCCTTACATTCCTTTTTTTAAAAAAAACTTCTGAATATAGAATTTTAAAACTTCTAAATACATTCAAACTTTAAAATTTAGAAAACACAGATGATTTAATTTTAAACAGCTATATTTCAAACTTGGGCTTTGTGATAATCCAAGTTGCAGTAGAGGTGTTTTGTTTGTTTGTTTGTTTGTTTGTTTGTTTGTTTTGGTGCCCTCTCTGAGGCTCCGTAGGGTTTCTTTTGATGAAACTCAGCTTTAATTTAATTGTGGTAGATTAGTTGTGTTCATCCTAAAAAGCTTTCTTAACTTTAGCCTCTTTAAGATTATCTACCGACTGGTTGAAGCGAACTCAGAAAAATGTCTCTTGTAAAGCCTGATAATTAACCGATGTTTCTATAGACATGAACGAAGCACCTTGAAACTCAAGCCGGGTTTCCTTACAGTGTGAGTTAGTGAGGAACGTGCCGTGGGCTCTGGCTCTGCTTTGTGGACAGTACACGAAGACAGGTCCCTTTGTGTCAGCCACCACCGTCTCCTCCATCTGAGGTCTCCTCCAGCTCCAGAATGTGGCAGTTCTGTCCATAAGTATGAAAGCAGAAAAGAGGCTGAGGAGTCCTGCCTTCTCTAAATTGATGGATGGATGTTCTTTTCCCCACCTTAATGGATTCCTGGTGTCAGGGAATTCCTAAACCAAGATTGATTTATCTCTGGTCCTATTTGCTCACTTATAAAAATAGCCACAGATACTAAGACAGATATATCCCACATCACATTGCACAGTGTCTTCATTCACATTTTATAGTAACGTTTTTTCACACTTTTTTCTTTAACTCTTCTCCTATTTTTCCTTTTCGCCAACTTTTTTTTTTTCCAATGCCTCTCCATTTTTTCCATTCATATATTTACCAAATGCCTTCAGTAAGCAGTAAAGGAACAGCAGTGTGAAAGGCTTTGTCCCCTTGCTTATAATCCAAATGGGAAATAAGAAGCATACACTGAGTCATTACACGTGTTTGGTGAGTGCTCGCGGCCTGCCAGGCATCTCTTGAGCCACCCGTGTGTGATGCCATCAGGGGGCCGGGGGCTGGAGAAGCCTCAGGGAGAGGGAGGACCTGGGCTGAGGAGTCAGGTGAGGAGCGCAGTGGGCAGAGGGCTTCCGCTGTTCGTGGCATGTGCCAGGCCACGTCACAGCCGGTCTCCTGTTTCTCCCCTCCTGGCCTGGACTTCCCCTGGGGGTGGAGGAGCGGACTGACCCCGCCTGTCTGACTTGTCTAAAGCATTCCTGGTGGAGCACTGCACAGGAACAAAGACTAAGACTCAGGCCTGTAGTGGAGGACAGTGGAGGCCAAATAAAGAAGAAGCTCAGAAAAGGCTGGTCTTACTCTTTTCTTCCATCCCCTCAATTTTATTACCACTTCCCCATTTTTCCTCCTTCCCTCCCATTTACTGAGTGGCTTCCAAAAATTTAAGGACCAAAACTTTTTCTTCACATCAAAGCTGTAAAAGTACAAGGCGGGTCAGCTAGAAATGGAGGCGGGGCTAGGCCCTGCCCTCCACTCCCTACCCCGCCACCTCCCCATCTTCATGCCTTTTCCATTCTCAGAGAAAGGGACCCCTAGGAAGTCCCAGCACACCTGACACTGAGCTCGTCCCTCTGCGGACGGGGCACCGTACTCACTCCTGGAGGAAGTGCTGCTGTGCACGATCACACGTCTCCTGCTGACCTTGCAGTCTCTCCACCAGAGGTTTTTCCCTCAGGTTTAAGAAATACCTTCCAGGGGAATTCCCTGGTCATCCAGTGGTTAGGACTGCAGGCTCTCACTGCCAAGGGCCTGGGTTCAATCCCTGGTTGGGGAACTAAGATCCTACAAGCCATGCGGCATGGCCAAAAACAAAAATAAAAACAGACCAAAAAAACCCTTCCAGCCACCAGAATACCGACTGTATGGTGAACTCTTTCGTACATGATCTCATTTAATTTTCTCTTCCACAGAGACTTCATACTAAGAGGTAACTGCCACCGTTCCAGGGTAGCAGCTCTGCTAACCTCTGCAGACATACTTCATTTGATTCCATTGTGCACCAGAAAGTTCCTGTTGCCCCTTGCTGTCTTTGAGGTTAACTTAAACTTGGGCCCAAATTATCACAAAGAACAGGTTCCTGTCTAAATATTCCCCCATTGAGTAGTAAATTTCCCTGTAAAGAGTCAATATATTATTATAAGTCAGATATTCTTATGAAATGAAATATTAATGGATTATTTACTTTATCAACATAAACTCAGCTGCTTTATGTAGAAAGAAAAACTCCTTAATCCTCTTCAGAGCCATGAGATGATGACTTGCCCTCAGTCTTCTTAATGCCGTGCGTCCTTTGTTCCATCAAGGAAATGCATTTTCTTCCTTTCTGTCAGGTCTCAACTGAGACCTCCAGTTGCAGAACCAGTAAAGGGATTTTTTTTTTCTCTTAGATTTACCCAGCAGCTTTGTGCGTTTAAATTATAATAGTTAAATAATCAGCATTAACTACAAGCTTGAATTGATGTCCTTAAAAGTTTCTAGTTGTGAAACTGGGCTACTGGTAGTGACCCAGAGACTTTATACCCTGCTTGAGGCCGTAGGAATAGGTTATCTAATCTGCCATTTTGCCAGAACTGGAACTAACCCATGTTTTTTTACTTAACAAAATATTATGAGCATTTTCCCATCTGATTAATCCTTTTTCAACATGATGCCAAATATCTGTGTGGTATCATAATATCATAATAATTTGCCATATTATATTTCACCAGTCCCCTGTTTTTGAACATTTAAGCTGTTACCAGTTTTCTGTTATTATAAATAATAATATTGTGAACATCCTTATGATACATTTTTGCTTTGAATTATTTTTCAGGATATTTCTAGAAGAATGTTTGCTAGGTGAAAGAATGTACATATTTATAGTTTTTGATACATATTGCCAAGTTCCTTAAAGAAAGCTCTAATATCTACTTTTTATTGAGCCAACTCTATGTTATACTTTAGGTATTATAAATTGATCAGACCCTAGAAGTAGCTATGATCCTTTAAAAGATAAGGAAACAGACACACAGAAAGGTGTTGTCTTTGAACTAAGATTGTTAAAGAGTAAATTATAGAGATGGATTTGAAACCCAAGTCTAACTCCAAAATCTCCATATCTCATAAACTTTGTAGTATTCCAACTAGCAGTATATGAGAATGCTTGAATTTACAATAACTTAAACTGGAAAGGGGCTTAGAAATCTTGTTTAACGTCATTACTTTTCAGTTAGAAAACTGAGCCCCTAGTAGAGATAGAGACCAACTTTAGAAAGTCAGACAACTTTTCAGTAGCAGAATCCCTGCTAAACTAGACCTCCCAACACCAGATCTTTTTCCATCACTTTTTTTTTCTCTTCCTAAAACTCTAAACCTCAGTGTTTCTTGCTTATCTTTAATAACCTCTGCTAGCCTGTCCCAGGTAACATTTTAAAAGTCAAGATAAGCTTTGATTGGAGCTATATCAAAGCTTTCAGTAGGAAAGCTAAGCAAAGGAGCTGTATCTGTGCCTTCACTGGGATTCTTTTCAGGAAGAGGGAGATTTTCCTTCCTGTTAAGTGAGTTAGGTGCCCAGGCTGGCACCTGAGGTGAGTCTGGCAGCCTTCAGTGAGAGTGCCACCCAGGGAGCAAAACTGTGGGACTTCTGACAGTGACCTCATTGCATCCAGGACCTGATTAAGAGTCATTGGTCAGGACATAGAACTAGAAAAGGCCTAACTTAGTGTCAGAGACTAGTAACTTGGATCAGACAATACAAATAAGCAAATTGCAGAAACCAGACCAGGCCGTAGGAAAGACTAATGTTAAGAGATGTCAGAGACCAATTGAAACACCTCAGCCAGGCAGAAAGTGTTGAGTCAATGGGAGTGGACATGACAGGGACACCACACGCCCCCTGGTTCCTTTCTGGGCGTCTCCATGACTCCTCTGGGGCAGGAACTAATCCTGGTGAAGATTAGTTTTCTTTCTTTCTTCCTTTCTTTCTTTCTATAAAGTAAATACTTTATATATATAGTTGATGTATAATATTATACGTTACAAGTGTAAAATACAGTAATTGACAATTTTTAAAGGTTATCCTCCACTTATTAAAAAATATTGGCTATATTCCCCACGTTGTACAATATATACTTGTAGCTTATTTTATTTTATTTTTAAATTTTATTTATTTATTTGGCTGCATTGGGTCTTCATTGCTGCGCGTGGGCTTTCTCTACTTGCGGCGAGCAGAGGCTACTACTCTTCATTGCGTTGCGCAGGCGTCTCATTGTGGTGGCTTCTCTTGTTGTGGAGCACAGCCTCTAGGTGTGCAAGCTTCAGTAGTTGTGGCACACGGACCTAGTTGTTCCATGGCATGTGGGATCTTCCTGGACCAGGGCTTGAACCCAAGTCCCCCACACTGGCAGGCAGATTCTTAACCACTGTGCCACCAGGGAAGCCCTTGTAGCTTATTTTATACATAGTACTTTGTACCTCTTAATCCCCTACCCCTCTATTGCCCCTCCCCCACTGCCTCTCACCACTGGTAATCACTAGTTTGTTCTCTATATCTGTGAGTTTGCTTCTTTTTTGTTATATTCACTAGTTTGTCGTATTTTTTAGATCCCACATATAATTGAGATCATACAGTATTTGCCTTTCTCTGACTTATTTCACTCAGCACAGTGCCCTCCAAATCCATCCATGTTACTGTAAATGGCATAATTTTATTCTTTTTCATGGCTGAGTAATAGTCCATTGTATGTATATGTGTGTTTGTGTGTGTGTGTGTGTGTGTGTGTGTGTGTATATATATATATATATATATATATATAAATATACACCTAGCCACTCATCTATTGGTGGACAGTTAGGTTGCTTCCATATCTTGGCTACTGTAAATAATACTGCTGTGAACATTGGGGTCCATGTATCTTTCAGAATTAGTGTTTTTGTTTTTTTCAGATACATACCCAGGAGTGGAATTGCTGGGTTATATGGTAATTCTATTTTTAGTTTATTGAGAAATCACCATACTGTTTTTCACAGCAGCTAGACCAATTTATATTCTTGTCAGTAGTGTACCCCAGGGTTCCTTTTTCTACACATCCTCTCCAGCATTTGTTATTTGTGGGGTTTTTTTTGTTTTTTGATGATAGCGATTCTGACATCAAAATGACAGGTATGAGGTGATAACTCATTGTGGTTTTGATTTGCATTTCCCTGATGATTAGCTGTGTTGAGCATCTTTTCATGTACCTATTGGCCACCTGCATTTCCTGTTTGGAAAAATGTTTAGTTCTTCTGCCCATTTTTTAATCTTTTTTTTTTTTTGATGTTTAATAGTGTGAACTGGGCTTCCCTGGTGGCGCAGTGGTTGAGCGTCCACCTGCTGATGCAGGGGACGTGGGTTCGTGCCCCGGTCTGGGAAGATCCCACATGCCGCGGAGCGGCTGGGCCCGTGAGCCATGGCCGCTGAGCCTGTGTGTCCAGAGCCTGTGCTCTGCAACGGGAGAGGCCACAACAGTGAGAGGCCCGCATACCGCAAAAAAATAAAAAATAAAAAAATAGTGTGAACTGTTTACATATGTTGGATATTAACCCCTTATGAGTCATACCATTTGCAAATATTTTCTCCCCTTTAGTAAGTAGGTTGTCTTTTCATTTTGTCAGTGGTTTCCTTTGATGTGCAAAAGGAAGTTTAAGTTTAATTAGGTCCCATTTGTTTATTTTTGCTTTTATTTCCTGTTTTAGGAGACGGATCCAAAAAAATATGCTATGATTTATTTCAAAGACTGTTCGGCCTATGTTTTCCTCTGTATTTAGGTCTTTAATCCAGTTTGAGGTTTTTTTTGTGTGTGTGTGGTTTCTGCTGTTTGTTTCTAGCTCCCACCTCATAACTACTGGAAAGTCCTGGTATGACTCCTTTTTTTCTTTTCCTATGAGATGCTCTTAGCTTTTATTTCCTTTTTGACCTTCCATAAGCAGAAGGGGATTATGCTAGTTCTTGCTGGCTTTTCTAGAGACTTGTGTGACCTCCAGCGTGTCTGGGGTGAGGCTTTGCTTACCTTGCCTGACTTGTTCTTGGTGGTGAGTATCAAGAATGCGGAGGTTGCTGCTCAGACTGGCTTTGTTTGGACCCTGCGGTTTACAAGGCTTTCTTCTTCTCTTGTTCCTTGGCCAGATCCTTCGTAGTGAGGCGTGTTCAAAACTAACGCTTTCAGCAGCAGGTTTTAGGTAAAGCCTGTTTTTAGTGAATGGCTAATTCTTAAAGTTACCTTAACTAAGTAGGTCAGAGATTTTCACTATTTGTTTCACATAGTCATAGATTAATATATTAACCTAACTTTCTTGTATATTTAAAAATGTTTAGCAGTTTTCTATACACATTATGGAAATAAGTTGTCTTCTAGTTAATGTATATCCCCTGTCATGTAGTAAATAGTAAATTTTTCATGAATAAATATTATACTTTATTTTGGTATAGTCTAAAACAAATTAAGAAGGTCTCTTCTCACTGGTAATAGAAATTTTTTTTTTTTTTTTTTTTTTTTTTTTTGGTAACCGGGCCTCCCAGTGTTGTGGCCTCTCCCGTTGCGGAGCACAGGCTCTGGACGCGCAGGCTCAGCAGCCATGGCTCACGGGCCCAGCCGCTCCGCAGCATGCAGGATCCTCCTGGACCGGGGCATGAACCCTTGTCCCCTGCATCGGCAGGCGGACTCCCAACCACTGCACCACCAGGGAAGCCCTGGAATTTAAACTTTATTTGGCACAATGCAGACATTTTTCTAGATTCATATGACATTTCATGAAATATCTGTTTTCATTCATTCAACAAATATTTAATCATTACTTAGTAAGTGATGGATTTGGTACTAGGTAACAACAATGAACAAGATACACCACATCGGGCTTCCCTGGTGGCGCAGTGGTTGAGAATCCGCCTGCCGATGCAGGGGACACGGGTTCGTGCCCTGGTCCGGGAAGATCCCACATGCCGCGGAGCAACTAAGCCCGTGAGCTATGGCTGCTGAGCCTGCGCGTCCGGAGCCTGTGCTCCACAACGGGAGAGGCCACAGCAGTGAGAGGCCCGCATACCGCAAAAAAAAAAAAAAAAAAAAAAAAAAAAAAAAAAAAAAAAAAAAGATACACCACATCTACCCTTGTGGGGTTCCAAGTCTATTACTTTTATAAATGTGTTAAATACTCCACTCATGATAATATTAATCACCATTTCTTGTGTGCTAGGTAATGTGGTAAGCATTTTAAATGTGTTCTCAGATCTGTCCTTGTAGTGACCTACGGAAATTATGAAATTAAGATAAGAAACTTGCTCAGCGTCACATCACTCTAATGAGGGACTAAGCCAGGGCACAACCCAGACATGTCTAATTTTAGATCCTTTCTAGCTTGTCTCCAACTTGCCTTGAAACTTTGACATTAAAATTTGGTGCCTCATGTTAAATATTTATGAGTGAACATTATTAATTTGCATGAGATCTCTCTCTCTCTCTCTCTCTCTCTCTCTCTCTCTCTCTCTCTCTCTCTCTCTCTCTCTCTCTCTCCTCTCTCTGTCTGCCTGTGCCTTTCTCAGGAAGAAACTCTGCCCAGGTCAGCCAGCAGCAGTGCATCTCCCTCCTTCCTTGAAGCTCCCTTTCTGGAGGCTGTGTCCACAAGGAAGAGTGAGTATTTGTAGTACAAAGAACTAGTGTCAGATGCCTTAAAAAACATACTTGACCTAAAAAAGGGAATCCCAAAGTGCCTTGTTGTCATTTGGGGTATCTAGTTACTTAAAGAACTAACCCTGGAATTTCACTAGTCAGGAAGAGAAATATTGTTATTTTTCTAGAATGACATCATAAGGTAGGGCCAAATGGGCAGTTGGGTCTCAGATTCTCACCTTATAACAAATCAGTCACCTTTGGGCTTACAGATAATAGTTGTAGGGAATAGGTCAACTGTCTGTATTTTTTAGATTAATTACCTCCTTATCTAAATTTAAGCCAGAAGCTCTGAATAATCACACTTGTTATCCCCACTACACATACACACACACATACACATCCTTACCCACGTACATGTGTAGATAGTAAAAACACCTTTATAACTCTTCAGGCAATACAGAATCTAAAGTTAAGTGATTTTTAAAAATACTGTTGGTAATCTTTTCATTTATAAGATCAATCTAAAGGATTAAAAATTATATATTAAAGGGGAGGATTCTGGGAAGATGGCAGAGTAGGAGGCACCGGAATTTGTCTTTCCACCTAGACAATAATTGCAGTGGTAGAATTTGTCTGATGTAATTATTTTTGGAACTCTGGAGTCTGTTGAATGTCTAAAACTTCCAGGGTTAATTTCAGTAGATTTCAGCTCATAGCACAGTGGCAGCTACTCATCCCCCACCCCCAGCCACATGACAGGCAGCTGTGTACTGTTCTTTTTTTTGCGGTACGCAGGCCTCTCACTGTTGTGGCCTCTCCCGTTGTGGAGCACAGGCTCTGGACGTGCAGGCTCGGCAGCCATGGCACACGGGCCCAGCCACTCCGCGGCATGTGGGATCCTCCCAGACAGGGGCACGAACCCATATCCCCCACATCAGCAGGCGGACTCTCAACCACTGCGCCACCAGGGGAAGCCCTGTGTGCTGTTCTTAGAGCAGCTTGCAGGAGCCAGGATGGACAAAAAGGACCCTGTCCTCCAAATATTGGGGATCTGTCCTCTGATTGCTGATTAGTGCTTCTGATTTCAAAGGTGCAAAGAGGCAGGCAGCCATTGTTGCACTGTTACTAGCTTCACCCCCTCCCCTCTAGCTGAAGTCATCTCCAGGGGATTTAAAGGGCTGATGCCTTTCCCCCACCCCTTCATTTTTCATGTTTCCCCTTTCGAGAGTGAAAAGGCTAGAACATTCAAAAACAACGGCATATGCATATTGGAGAATTAGAAAGTGACTATGATCGCCCAGGGAATGGCTCATAAAAGACCTGAGGAAATGTTAAGTTTACACCTCAGGCTGATCTTCAGAGATCAGCCTTCAATGGTAAGAAAAACAATAAACAAAAACAATAACAAAACCCAACAAACCCTGGGGAAGGGGAAAATCTGACTTCCAGAGTTACCACACTGATAAATTCAAATGTTCAGTATTCAACGAAAAATCACAAGGCATATAAAGAAACAGGAAAGTATGGCTCATTCAGAAGAACAAAGTAACAGAAATAGGACCCAGAAAAAGACCTGATGACAGATATACTAGGCAAAGACATTAAAACAACAATTTTAAAGACACTCAAAGAAATGAAGATGTGAGGAAAGTTGACAAAAACAATGTGTGAACAAAGTGGAAATATCAATAGAGAGAAAACCTAGAAAGAAACAAAAAAATTCTGGGGCTGAAAAGTACAATAACTGATATGAAAAATTCACTAGAGGCATTCAAAGACAGATTTGAGTAGGCAAAAGAAAGAATTAGCAAGTGGAAATTATCAAGACTGAAGAACAGAAAGAAAAAAGATTGAAAAAAGCAGAGACTAAGGGACCTGTGGAACACCATCAAATGGACCAACATATGCGTTGTGGAAGTCCCAGGAGCAAAGGAGAAAGAAAGGGGCAGAATATTTGCAGAAATAATGGCTAAAACTTCCTAAGTTTGATGAAAGACATGAATATAAATATCCAAGAAGCTCAACTGAGGTGAAGTCAAGAGACCCACACCAAGACACATTACAGGTATCCCCTGCTTTTCAAAAGTTCACCTTATGTCCCTTCACTTTTATAAAAGACCTACATTGGTACCTGTTTTCACTAACTGAAAGAAATCAGGAGAGGATTTTCGCTTTTACTAAAAAAAAAAAGCTGAAAAGCAAAAATAGTGTTCAGGGCTTCCCTGGTGGCACAGTGGTTAAGAATCCACCTGCCAATGCAGGGGACACGGCTTCGAGCCCTGGTCCAGGAAGATCCCACATGCCACAGAGCAAATAAGCCCATGCACCACAACTACTGAGCCTGCGCTCTAGAGCCCGCGTGCCACAACTACTGAAGCTCACGTGCCTAGAACCTGTGCTCCGCAACAAGAGAAGCCACTGCAGTGAGAAGCCTGCGCACCACAACCAAGAGTAGACCCTACTCACCGCAACTAGAGAAAGCCTGTGTGCAGCAATGAAGACCCAACGCAGCCAAAAATAAAAATAAATAAAATAAATAAATTTAAATCTCCAGCCCAATTTTCTATTAAAAAAAAAAAAAAAGTGTTCAGCCTTTGCATCAGGCCACCATAACTTTGAATTGTGTCTGTGAGCATCTGTGCTTTACCTTGATTTATTTTGTGCATTCGTTAGCAAGATGTGTCCTAAGGTATTTGCTTCTTTGCTTTATACCATTTCAGTTTATGAAAGGATTCATAGGAATACTCTTTCAGATAGTGGGGGAAACCTGTATATTCAAAATTTCAAAAGACAAAGAATCTTGAAAGCAGCAAGAGAGAAGAGTGTCATCACACACAAGGGATCTCAGTAAGATTTTCAGCAGACTTCTCATCAGAAACTTTGGAGGCCAGTAGACCCTGGGCCACTGTATTCTAAGTGCCAAAAGAAAAAAGCCATTAACTGAGAATCCTATATCTGGCAAAACTGTCCTTCAAGAGTGAGGGAGAAATCAAGACATTCTCATATAAACAAAAGCTGAGGGAACTCAAGACCATTAGACCTTACGTTCAAGAAATGCTCAAAAGAGTCCTGTAGGGTGAAATGATAGGACACTAGACAGTAACTCAAAACCATATGGAGAAATAAAGATCTCAATAAAGATAAATAGATGGGCAATTATGAAAGCTAATATTATTATAACAATGGTTTGTAACTGTACTTTTTGTTTTCTGCATGATTTAACAAGCTAATACATTTAAAGAAAAAAGAACTATTAGTACAGAAGCTAGTTTTACTGTAACTTTGGTTTGTAATTCCAAATCTTGTTTTCTTTATAATTTGAGAGACAAGCATTTAAAAGAATTATTAGTCTGTTTTGGGGCAGACAATATATAAAGATGTAATTCTGTGACACCATGAACTAAAAGGGATGGGGGGACAGAGCTGTATAGGAGCAGAGGTTTTGTGTGTTACTGAAGTTAAGCAGGTATTAATCCAAATTATAGTGTTATAAAGTTAGGATCTTAAATATAATCCCTATGGTAACCACAAAGAAAATAGCTATAGGATATAAACAAAAAGTAAATGAGAAAGGAATTTAAACATTTCACTATAAAAAATCAACTAAATACAAAACAGGACAGGAATGCAGAAAATGAGGAACGAAATGCTATAAGGCATATAGAAAACAAACAGCACAATGACAGAAGTAAGTCCCTTCTTATCAGTAATTACTTTCAATGTAAATGGATTAAACTCTAATCAAAAGACAGATATTTGCAGAATGGATAAACACATGATCCAACTACATGCAAGAGACTCCTTGAGATGCAAAGACATAAACAGATTGAAAGTGAAAGCATAGAAAAAGATATTCCATGCAGAGAGTAAACAAAAGTGAGTTGGGGTGGCTACCAATTGATTAGAAATCAATAACAGAAGTAAAGTTCTGACAGCAGAAATGATTTCTGTTGTCCTCCTTATGTTTCCAAAATGTGAATCAGACCCTGAGACAGTCTCCTTTTAAACCCTGTCCCCAAATATTCCTAGGCAGAGGAGCAGTGGCGTATATAGTATTAACATTGAAGCTGGAATTTATTTTTTGAAATTTAAATAAAGCTTGATTTAAACCTAAGGATAAAATGTCTTGATACACATCAAGAAGAAAGAGTTTTCATATTTTATTTTCAAAAAGGAGAATGTAAAAGGAGGGTACACTTGAGAATTTTGGTATGATTTGACACACAGAAGACATAATTTTTACATGCTTTTAAAATAAAGCCCAAGATCTATTTCTTGAATATTTTGCTCTTAAAATTTTTTATTGAATACAAGTCTTTTGTCCAATTAAAAAAAATTTTTAATAAAACCTGAGACTCTTTAATTGCAAAATTCTGTGGAAAATAACATGATGGCATTTGTATTACAAATCTGAGAGACTATTTATATTGTGTTTTATGCATGAATTTGAATGAATGTTAAAAACTGTTTTTTCCTTTTCCTTGCTATTTATGTAGCAAGTTTATCTTGCAAAGATTCTTCTATAACAATCCTTCCAGTATCCCCCTAGGGACCTCCAATCTTAATATACCTCTCCAACAAAATAAACACTTCATCTTTGAATGCAGTGTTTGTCACAAATGACAAAGGGTTTTCTGTTAGAAATTCAAAACCTAAGTTTTTTTTATGAGAGTTGATTTCAATGTGGTTCCTTCCGTTTCTTTAGACCCTCCAAAGTTCTTGCCCATGTCCTCCACACCCCAGCCAGAACGACGGCAGCCACCCCAGAGACGACATTCCATTGAAAAGGAAACACCCACTAACGTGAGACAGTTCCTGCCAGCGTCCAGGCAGAGCTCCCGGTCTCTCGTAAGTAACCGACAGACTCTGCAGAGTAACTTGCGAGCAGTTAGAGGGTTTGGAATCATTAGCTTCCTTGAGAAGCTTCCAAAAGCTAGACTGAACTTTAAATAACCTTATTGGTTTTTAGTAGCTAAAGAAAACCAAACCAAACCTAAGAGTAACCCAAATGAAGTCTGACCATTCTTTGTTCATTTAAAGTACCTTCTTTTTCCCGGAAGACTTATTAATGGTTGAAAGTATGGATATTTATTAAAGAAATACTTCCTTCCTTTCAAAGAGCATTAATCCACTTAAAAATTGTTGAAACTAAACAGAAAACTTAGTGAAGTCTGACTACAGTAGACTCTTTTATTGAGGCAGAAGTCCAAGGGGAGAATTTTGATCCATGAAAAACCATTGTTCATTGTTTTCAAGCATGTTTTGTGATACTGGAGCCAAAACAGCTATTTGGACGGGTTGACAGTTTTTGCTGTCTTCCGGAGACTTCCAGGCTCATGTAGTGGCTACTCATTTCTCAGACAGGGGATGTGGCACACGAGGCCCTTCCAGGAAGAGCTAACAGGTCTGCCAGACAGAGGAAGCCTGCAAAGACTCTTTCTGTCCCACTTGACTTCTGAAATACTTGCAGGCAAGATGCAGGGCTTCAGTCAATAATTCTACCAGCAGCCAACCTGATACCTAATCGTTCTTC
This sequence comes from Kogia breviceps, assembly GCF_026419965.1. Lineage (NCBI taxonomy): Eukaryota > Metazoa > Chordata > Mammalia > Artiodactyla > Physeteridae > Kogia > Kogia breviceps. Next base: position 62,097,859 of record NC_081324.1, on the reverse strand, counting down.
AGATTCTCATGAATAAAACACTGGACTACACTCAGTCCATACTTTTACGCTGTGATGAATCATCAGGGGTTCAAATGAAGCAATGATAGAGGTCCCTCCATCCAGGTGAAGGGAGATAGTATGGATCTTGTGAAGAAACGAAGTTTGACCATGCTGATAGTGTTGAAATTTGATCAGTCTTCTCTATTCCCAAATAATGTGATTAAAGAACTAATGATTTCGTGGCAACTCCTGTTAGGATTCCTCTAACTCCAAAATAATCACCACACACTGATATATGGTGAAGTACAGCCTCATCAGTGGTTTACCAACTGAACAACAGAACTCTAACCCGACAGGTTCAAAGTTTAAAATCCAAAGACTTTTGTTAATAAGTTATTTAGCAAAATACAGTTATTGTCACAACTGAAAAAGAGAGAACTCCTTTGTTTTTTTTCACAAGTCCAACGATTAGGAGATTCTTTTCTTCACAGCTTTTCCTAGAAGTCAGTTTAGTATTCAGCTGCGTTCCTGGCCTTGTGATCATATGACATCATTGTTGAGGTTAGACTTAAATTTTAAAATTATCAGTGTAAAGAAACTGTCAGATCAACTACAAGGATTTTTTGGCTAGTGATGGAAGCTTTACCAAGAAAGGCCCGTGAGGTATATTTCCTGGCGAAGGGGAACTCGGTGTGTGTGGTCCGGCTGTCAGTTGTTTTTTGTGGAGAAGGAGAGGAAGATACAACCCACATGCCATGGCGGAGAAGTGGCTCAGTGAGCAGGCAGGGGAGACCTGTGGTCGGCACAGAACTCTGCCCCCGAAGTGCCTCTAGACGCCAGCTGAGACAAAAGAACCTCCAGGTCAAAGTCCTGACTTTTCTTGCCAGTAGCTTATCTTGGGAAATCCATAAAATCACACTCCTTTAATGGTAGTGCCGTCTAGCTTGGTAAGTATTGTTTTTAAAAGTATGATAATTTAAAATTTTAGCTATGTTTTAGAAAACATGGAATCGTTTTGTATTTATAAGCTCTCAACTAAAAATGGCAGAAATGTATTTGTTGTTACTGATTTTCATTTTTATTGTATCTTCCTCCCTTTCCTTAGGATGTTGAAAGTGTAATTCTTTTCATCATTTGGTCAGATGATTGTGGATGACGCCTCTAAATGAAGGCGACTTGTTTTTAAGTACCGACTGGGGGAGGGGCAGCTGCGTGGTGTATGTTTCTGCATTCGCCTCTGGCCTGCATCCCCCCGAACCCCGTGCAGGAGACTCAGTGTTCACAGGACAACCGAGTTCCGGAAAGCTGAAGTGTTGCCATGTGAACTCTGAGGTTCTCTAGGCATGGTTGGGCTCCTGACTGATACATGTGGATGCAGATGGACTTGCATGTGGAATCTACCATTAACGTCCTCCGTGGTGTTTCTGTTTTGTTTATTTTTGTTTCATGCTCTGTAATCGCTATTTGTAGGTCACTCATATTCAGCATTATTTTCTCCTTTTCTTTTTCCCCTGCCGTTTTCTTTTCCTTTATCTATTGTTCAGGTTCCTAGGATAACCAGAGTATGGCCAACGACACCTTTCCGACCGCTTTTTTCTACCCTTCAAACAGCTTCTCTGCTCGGCTCTCACCCTTTGGAGGCAGCCTTGTTGGGGGTAGCAGGGGCTATGTATTATCTGTGTGAGAGAGCTTTTACCAGCAGGTGGAAATCCGCAAAGGTTGGCCTCTTTCTGCTGGTTCTGGGAATTATTTTCTTCTCTGCCTCTTTGGCAGTGATCCCTCAGCTACCGCACTCTGCAAAAATTAACAGCTTAGATGGACACTTTGCTTCTGACTGTTGATTCCAATCTTTGGTAGATGCGTGCGTAGATCACACCATGATCTCAATTGACGGGACGATAGTGAAAGGACAACAAACTCAGAATGCAGCGGCATCAGCACAGAGGGGCTGTGGGCGGTGCTTCTGAGCCCCCTGATTGAACCATGTCCCCTCACCCCCCACCCCCCAATCAGGGCCTTCCCCCAGCCCAGGGCCGCCCCACCCTCAGAAGAGCCATTGCCCACACACTCAGCTGCCTGGCCAGGGAGGCTTGGGCACTCTTTCTCTTTTGCAGCACCTTTAAAGCTGTGTTGTGATGGTCAAGATGTTATGTGGTGGTTATGAAAAAACACCGTGCTTCTCTGAAGAGAGAAATTTGAAGTTTTTTTTAATTGATGTGATTATTTAAAATATTTTAAATAATTCTCATTTTGTATTGTTGTTGAGATTTTCATACAGAATACATTTTTTAAAGGAAGTATAATAGTTTCCAAACTTAAGTAGGATAAAAAGCCTCGGACCATATTGAGGTTTCCCCTGCCCCCAATGTGACCCGAGCTGCTGACCTGCTGACCAGGTGTCGGCAGCCGCCCAGCCCGGCTCTCCACAGTCCTCTGTTTACCAGACCTGTCCTGGATAAGCGAACCAGCAGCTGGTTTCTTTGTTTTTCTTTATGACCCATCTTGGTTTAGAAAAGAGACTGAATGTAAATGAGGTACAACAGATTCCTTTCTCTTTATTTGCCGTGAAATACAGGATAAATCTCTTCTTTTTTTCATTTTCGATCTGGCCCTGTGAGCACATGGTCAGATGCGGAGGTGGCATTTAATCCTGTCCCTCCTGCTGCTGTTTCTGAAGATCTGCTGACATTTTTATTTTCAATCCTCCCCAAACAGTCTGTCTACTAAGTCTACATGTGACTTTAGACAGAGAATTCACCTTGAAATTTAAAGGTGAACTTGAAAAAAGAAAAGAGTAATTAAACTTAATATTTGCTATTTTTATTTAAATCTGCCTTCCTTTGGTTTATTAAAAACAAAAACCAATGGTTGTTTTGGATAATTGTCAAATATCTGCTACTTATTTATGAAGTTTTTGCTAACCAAGAACACTCTATAAAATAGGACCATTTCCACTTCTCTGGCTCAGTAACCAGAGATTATACACCATGCTGTCTGATTTCTGTGCTCCCTAACTCTGACCCCTTTTGAATGGTAAATATAATCAGAATATTTAACAAAAACTCAGCCATTTTGGTGACATACGTAACAGTGAGTTCTAAAGGCACATCTGCTCCTACAGTATATTGTAATCTCTATTAAAATTCTTTAAGATTTAGCTTCCCTTTCCTAAATTTGGAAACCACACTGAAGCACAGAGCAGCCAGAGAATCAGAGTTGTGCAGCTCTGGTCCCTGGAGTCCATGCCATGAACTGAGGTCAGTGCCTGCTGCAGGCGTGACCTGGCCCATCGTAACAACGGGGACTAGGGCTCGGCTCATGGGTAGAACCCTGAGTGCTCTTCACATTTTGGGGCATCAGCATCTCAGCAAGATCTGTTAAGGTTTAATTTGGCTTTGGGGATGTTGAATTAATATTTTTTGTCAGTTGAAAAAAATAATGAAAGCTATTCTAGTAACTATTATTTTCTTTCATGTTGCATTAAAGTTTTGTTGTCCTTGGGAAAGCATCAGAATTAAAACATTAGCATTTTACCTGATGGAAGGTATTTAACTAAAGGATAATCTGATTGAAATTTTAAAAAAGAACAAGAACACAAAAAAATCCACAATTTCTTATTACATCTGGTGGAACACTGGATTTGTGTATGGGTCAAAGCAGTAAGTTGGAAGTGTGCTCGACTGGGCCCTTTTATGACTTGAGACTGAGGGGCGGGAACTGCAGGCTGTCTGGGTTGCTCTGTGTGGAGCGTCCCCACCACCCAGGTGTAGCAGCTGTGACGTTGGCACCATCGCCATCTTCCTAATACACGACAGCCAATCTCAGGGAGTGGTCTTCTGCTTGTTTGCTAGATTCATACGTTATTTTACTCCAGCTCAGCAATATTGTCACATAGGTAACTGTCAGAAAATGTACGATAGTCATGCTTGTTGCTGATGAATAAAGATGACCGTAGGGATACTGCTTATGAACTGTGTCAGAACCTGAGAAAAGTCACTGTTCAGACGTGTGCAGCTGACCCTACTATCTGTGCACAGTTGTGATGCCCAGCATTCAGAGGTGAGCCTGTTCCCACACTCTGTTCTCAGGGTCAAGCGAAGCTCAGGAAATATGGGACATGCCAACTTTGAAAGCTCTTCCCGTTGAAAGAAAATTGGGTGATGGTGGGTTTTTTTTTTTTGAGTATATCAAACATCCTAGAGCACATGAATTATCCTCCTCCCACCCTCCAGATACTAAGCTCTTCATCTTAAACGTTCAATTGCAGGATCTTTTCCAAAACATTTTTAGAAAATTTAATCTTCCCTAAGTTAGCTTGAACAGAGATGATTTTTTATTGATTATTTGTAAGAAGCAGTAGTTCTGCAAATGACTTTTTTTTTTTTTTTAGTAAATGCTAATGTTTTTCAAGTTTGCAACCTAAATTTATTTTTGTTTTTCTCTGATTGAAAGACAGAACTAAATGTTAAAACTACATAAACTGACTGCACTCATAGTCCTGTGCTGTCTCCTTTGGCTTGTTTGATTCCAGAATGCCTGTGCGCAGCACTATTGTGTGTGTGGGCGTGAGTTACCAGCGTGTGTGCACCGAGGACATAGGGGTTGTGTCGCTCTGCCACAATGGCCCTTGTGAAGCCCAGCAGGGTGCGGGCGCACAAAACTGTTCTGTCTTTCTACTGGGCCCACCAATCAAGCGCAGGGCCGGCTGGGGAGCAGATGGTGTGAGGCTCTTTATTCAGTGGGATCAGTTACATCAACATCTTCCTCCACTGTTGTTAGGGAAACCATTAACATAAGACAGCCAACTTCGATATTTATCGTCAGAGTTCTCTGAGTGTCTCTACATCTGTCCAGTGCGGACTGTGCTTCCGCAGTTGTTTAAAAGTGATGAGAGATCTGGAGAGCGTGGGCAGCCTGACGGGAGTGCCTGCTGGCTTCCAGGTCCAGTTCCACTCACACTGTTAGGAGTTTTTAGGCTGTGCTGATGTAACTTACCACTAAATAATGCTTCTCAATATCAATCACTAACCACCTTCTTTTGGCTATTTTGGGTACCACAAATCAGTTTTTAAAACAGTACCAATGTTGTAGATTTGCTATTTATCTATTAGCAGATATATACAAGACAAAACTAAATAATATCTTTGTGTAATCATAGGAGAAAACTGACAGAAATTTGGTTTAGAACAATAACATTTTTTCCCCAAGATTTCAATGCATAGATATGTAGCTCCACTTCATGGAATAGAGATACCTGAGGCAAAACATCTAAACAAATGTGAGGAAATTTTATTAATTGGAAATTTCAGTGGCTACAGTGTTTCACATGGTCCCCAGAAGTTTTCTGCCATCTCTTGTCTCAGTGTAATTAGAAATTGTGTGGTCCCCAGAGTGAGCCAGCTCTGCTCCAGTGTTTACTGGGAAACCTCTTTTCTTCTCTGAAGCTACTAACAGGTGACTGATCTGACGGGGAACTTTGCCTTGCCAGAAGGGTGGTGGGAGCTTCTTATTCATGTGGAATTTTGAATTTCAGGAGGAATTCTGCTACCCAGTGGAATGCCTAGCACTTACTGTGGAGGAGGTGATGCATATTCGTCAGGTCCTGGTGAAGGCAGAGCTGGAAAAATACCAACAGTATAAAGATGTCTACACTGCTCTGAAAAAAGGAAAGGTAGAGCCACTTACAGTTGATGGATCAGCAGGGTTAGAAGATTGGTCAGTCACAGGCATGTCCCCTGAGGACACTGTCTGCTGGCCAGATGGCATAGGATTTTGGGGGGGTTCTAGGAGGCAAGAGGCTTACCCCGCGGCAGGCAGTCCCCTCTTCTGCCTTGCTCACAAAAGTGAATATTTTTATTTCTCCCTGAGAAATTGAAAACCAGAAGGTTAAAACCACCATAATAAATAATGGTATGCCTTCATAGAACAAGGTCTGCCCTGAGTTGTTATACTTTTAAAGGATTGTAGAGAAAATGTATCTGAGAAACAGAGAACACTTTTTCAAAACCTTCTTCAGGTTGCTTCCATGGTGGCAAGACCCTTGAGAACTGTGGCCTTTTATTACCATTTAAAGGTAGAATTATGATCAAATACAGAGCAGATTATAATTATCACAGAACCAAACTTAATAAAAGGGTCTCTAAATGCTCTTCTCCCTTTGTCTACTAAACTTTCCACATATAAATGTGTGTCCAAACATGCAAATTAGGAAATTAACTATTGGCAATGCCTTTTTCTCCTTTAAAATTTTTATTTTTTAGCTCTGCTTTTGTTGCCGAACCAGGAGATTTTCCTTCTTCACTTGGTCTTATACCTGTCAGTTCTGTAAGAGGTAAGGCTTTTGTAATTGATGACAGCAGTCAAGGATCCACTGTTTCATCAATTTTCTCTGAGGAACAATATTAGAAATAATCTAGTCTGTTATCATGTGCTGTGCTTGTAAGTTAGTAATAGTGATTGCTTCAAGAGTGTACAATTATTTGATATTAAGCCTGGAAAGTTTCTCTGCATGTATTTCTTTTCATATCCAAGATAGGTCTAATAATAATATGTCATGTTTGAACAGAAAAAAATAGATGTGACTGTCACGTGATCCCAGGATAGACAAGTAAGAAAATCCCAAACAGACGTAAGTTGATCCTTTCATAGGACACAGTGTAAGAGTTAAGTTTTACAGTGTGATTGTCTTTTTGGCAATCCAGTTGTCTCAGTTTGTTACATTCTGATAGAAGCAGCAGAGTGTCCAGGGGACTTACTGTAGAAATTCACAGCCACGCAGCCTGCGGCTTCTCTAACTCTGCAGTTGCGTTCATGGTTATCACGCTGAGTAACACTTCTGATTTTGTGTACAGGCCGGTGTGCTCACAGTGTTGCAAAAAGGTAAGCTAAGCTTAGTGAAATCACAACTTGTGCTAATTTTATTGACTCTACCTCTTTAACAGTACTGCTCATTCTCAGTTTTATTTGGGATACTAGATGCGGCTGCCCTCCAAGCCATACTCCACCCTTCCTATCTTTTCATTGGGACCTTCTGCCTTGCAGAGAGGGGAAAGTTGTATGAGGCCAGAAAAACCCTCCACTGGCCACCATCGGCCACTTCGGAGCATTGCCAGGTGAGCAAGGGGCCGGGTCTCCAGAGCATCTTTGTGAAAGACGAGAGCTCTTTTGAGGACTGTGGTGATATGGTGGGGTTTTGGCTTGCAGGGGTTTGGGTGGGTGGGTGGCTTGGTTTTAATATAGTTTTGACTTGTACACAAATCTCCAAAACTTGCCAATGGTCACATGACAAAGGGATGATGGCTAGCTCCCTGAAAGACACTTAATCTCTCAGTTTAATTTTTTTTCTACTTTGGAAGTAATTACTTTTGTGTGTCCTTTAAAAGTCATCTTTAAAACTGACCTTGTTTTCAATGGAGTTGGAAACTTGCACATAACAGTCTAATCTTTTTCCTTCTTTAGTTTTGAAAAAAATCTTTTTAATCCTGTGTTTACAGTAGTCTGTGATAACTTTGGCTTACTTTCCTATTGTAAAGGCAGAAATAAAGCTTTATGCCAAGAGCTGACAATTTAAAAGAAAAAAGGTGCCCGAATACCAATCCCTTTGCATTTAATGCAGAGTAAGGTTAGTGTTGGTCCTTAAGAAAGACAGGAGGTCAGACCACACGCTGGCAGGGCCCAGGGTGTTGGGGTTTTATGCACCAGCAGCCTCCTGTTTGGGAGGGACACTGGTGTTGGTGCCAGATGCTGGACGGTGGCCATTCTGCATGTCAGGGTCTGTGGACAGTGAGTTGAGGGAGCTGAGAGCCCAGCATTAACCTGTACCCAAAGTTCCTACCCCTGTGCTCGGTCCCCATCCTGACCTCTGAGTATGGGCTGCTGTCCACGGGCTCAGGGCAGGTGAACTACGGTCTGTTCTTTCCTGCACTAGCTCTACGTTCCTGTTTGGTTTAATTAAAATAGTGAATGAGTAGATGGTTCCTAGATATTTCCAAAAACTACCCAAAACATTTATGATCATGTTGGTCTAGTTAACTCCAGCTCTCTGGAATCCAAATAGTCAGTCACCCAGATATAGAGAATTGTTGTGGAGGGGGAAGCACATTTGATAAATACGAAAATGACAAGAAAGCTGGCTCAAAGATAATTTTTCAGGATTTGTTGTAGGATTAAGATAAATTTACTTCAGTTTCTTGTAGTCTGACCTACCATCTACAGTTAACTAATGTTCATTAACCATGACACAGGGTCATTGGAGAAAGAACTTGAAGTTCTCTCTGAATCATCAGAGAGATTAGCAACATGTACTTCATTTCATTTCGGTTGTTAAAGTTCATGATCTATCTATGTATAGTAGTCAGGTGAATACTCTGAATATCCTATTTTCCAAAAATTCTAGAAGGTATACTAAGAGTTTTTAGTAGTAGTATTTTTTTAATATAACGTTATTTATTTATTTTTATTTTTGGCTGCGTTGGGTCTTCGTTGCTACGCGTGGGCTTTCTCTAGTTGCGGCGAGTGGGGGCTACTCTTCGTTGCGGCGCACGGGCTTCTCACTGCAGTGGCTTCTCTTGTTGCAGAGCACGGGCTCTAGGTGCACAAGCTTCAGTAGTTATGGCACACGGTCTCAGTAGTTGTGGCTCACAGGCTCTAGAGCGCAGGCTCAGTAGTTGTGGCGCATGGGCTTAGTTTCTCCACAGCATGTGGGATCTTCCAGGACCAGGGCTTGAATGCATTGGCAGATGGATTCTTAACCACTGCGCCACCAGGGAAGTCCTGTATTATTATTCCTTAATAAAAGGTTTCCTGGTTTCTTTCTTAAAAATTTTGTTCCTTTTTTTAAAAATAATTTGACATGTCTTTTTTTTTTTTGGCTGCATTGGATTTTCATTGCTGCATGTGGGCTTTCTCTAGTTGTGGTGAGCGGGAGCTACTCTTCATTGCGGTGCGCAGGCTTCTCATTGCAGTGGCTTCTCTTGTTGTGGAGCACAGGCTCTAGGCACGCAGCTTCAGTAGTTGCAGCACACGGGTCAGTTGTTGTGGCAGATGGGCTTCAGTAGTTGTGGCACACGGGCTTAGTTACTCCGCGGCATGTGGGATCTTCCCGTACCAGGAATCAAACCCGTGTCCCCTGCATTGGCAGGTGTATTCTTAACCACTGCGCCACCAGAGAAGTCCCCAAAAATATTTTGGAAAGTTGTCGCCAATTATAACTTCTTCTTTGGACAAAACTGACATGACTAAATCACCCACCCATTCCATCATGTTTTGCCAACAGGTTTACTTTTTTTGCACATATTTTCTTAGTATTGCAGTAGAACTATAAGTAACAATAATGGATGTTGTAAATGTTTTGTTTTTTTCCAGATTGTCCTCAAAATCCAAGTCTGCGGACAAATCAGATGAAGAACTCCAATTTCCCAAAGAGTTGATGGAGGACTGGAGCACCATGGAGGTGTGTGTAGACTGCAAAAAGTTCATTTCAGAAATCATCAACTCAAGCCGGTATAGCCTGGTGCTGGCCAACAAAAGAGCCCGATTGAAAAGGAAAACGCAGTCTTTCTACATGTCCTCAGCAGGCCCTTCGGAGTACTGCCCTTCAGAGAGGACCATCAGTGAGGTCTGAGCCCCGTGCATTCGTGTGCAGAGTCGCATTCATGAGAGAACACTGAGCGGGGCTGTCTTCTCGCTGCAGTTAACTGGTTCGGGTTTGCATGAGATCAGGGTTTTGTTGCATCACACTGTTCCACAGACTGAACACTGCGTTCATATCAGCCAGTTCCTTGTCTGCACTGAGAGAGGACAGTAGTTTGAATCTTGCTTTTGTGTGGGGGGGGATTTGGAGGCCAGAAACTTTTTCCTTAGTTCAGTTCTTTACTGTCCCTCAATTTTCTGACTGAGGCAGAAAGCTTCTGGTGTGAGAAATCGGTCTAATGCAGGCGTCGAAGTCAGCACAGTCTAAGCAGTAAGTCATATTGGCATTTCCACCCGACAGTGTTCCTACCTGATGCACACAGATCCCTGGAGGCTGGGCCAGGCTGTTACCGTCTCACAGCACAGAACCTACAAGGATTTGCTCATGCTCTCAAACTGGTTTTAAATTATTGTTGCTCTGAGATAAAGACTCGGGAGGGACTTTACTCCGTGCTCCAGTACAAAGCATCTGAATAAGCTGTACGCTCCAGTGGACGCCCATGTCCCCCACGCTGTGTCTGTGCCTGGGCAGTGGGGTGGTGTCTCTTGAGGCAGGTGCAGGGCTTTCCTTATCTTGAATGTATTATGGTTACTAGTAGTTTTATATTGGAGGTCTAAGATTTAAAGTTTTGTGGTGTTTGGGGACAAGGGCAGGCTAGAAGTTTGTCCAGAAGTTGAGTATTTTGGCCAATAGGAGAAGGGCTGTGAGTGCGTCGGCCACGCTGCAGTGAACGAGCTGGAGCACCCACATTTCCAACCGCAGTTTTTATAACTTTAGTCTTGCCATCATGATTAAATTAAGCCACAATTTGGTATCTGAGGTCTCAAACTGAAATTTATTTTTATAAATGAATTTTAAAAGAAAAAACATGGTCTAGTTCATTTAAAATTAACCTGCTGATAGGCTTTGTGGATGCTTTTTGCACATGTTCTCCTTGTAAGTGACTTGAGTAGGATGGGTTTTGATGAAGCCAGGTTGAGGCAGCACCGTACACCTGTCATTTCTCGACTTGTGTGGCCCATTCCGTGGCCGTCTTTATGATTTTGGTTCGCTTGGCAGACCAGCCAGTCAAGTTGCCAGTCATGGTTGGAAGCTCGGTTAATGCACACGCAAAGCAGTTTCATGAACGCTCTCTAGGACACATCTGTAGTCAGCGCCATGACAGCACCGCTCACCAAAAGGCAGGGCAGTCACACTTCACACCACCTCACAATACAGGAACATTTCTATAGCGAATTTCTATTTCTATAATTTCATTTCTATAATTCTATAGTGAATTAACAGTAATACCTCAGAACTGCCCTGGTAGTGGTTTTACATGACTGAAATTTATAAATTAGTAAATGGCTTAAAATTACTTACACTTACAAAATAAACTTTACCAATTGACTAAAGTAATGCATGTTAACAGTTTGTCTGTATTTGCATGTAAAAGTGGGCCACCAGAGAACCCTTACTGATTATGGAAACGTTTAAAGTTTTAAAGACTCACGTAAGAGCTTTAAACAGTATATTGAGTGAATCTAATTTATAAAATTTTGCTGTGAGCAGCTTCTAAACCACCACCAGGAAGGGTGCAAGGGAGATGGGGTGGTGTTTGTATCCATGCACAGACCAGACCTAGGAGAGTGTGCTTTTTAAAATAACGACTAGTTTACAGGTGTTAATAAAACACAAGAAACTAAACCCCCTAAATGAGAATGCCGTCCACATTCACAAGGCACATAAAATCTAGCACATCTAGTCTTTCACTTCACTTCTCCAGGTTTGTGACATTGTGCAGGCTGTCTGGGCATCGTGGGCGCCTCTTGTGCAGGCTGTCTGGGCATCGTGGGCGCCTCTTAGCAGAGTCCACAGCACTGTCCACAGCACTAACAGGCTTTACCAAGTGTATTGAAGAGGTCAAGTGGGTGGTAGGTCTCCGTGGGACAGTTTGCAGAAAGTACAGTAGAAAAGGGCACATGGCACAGCTAATATTGTAGAAATCAAATCAGCATCGCTATCTGGTGCCAAAACAAATTCTTGCACTTACCCCCTCCCTTATCCATGGCATGTATCCCCAGCACCTCAGCCAAATCAGGTAACTTCCAGAGGGTCATTCACTGCCAGCCTGTGGGGCATGCTTTCAGTCCTTAGCCTCGTTTGATCTGAGGCCTAGCTTCCTTCCTCCCTTCCTACTGGGATAACACACCTTCCCAGGCCTCCTCTTTGTCCTGGTTGTTGGCACTTACTTCTGGTCTGACAACAACAGTGTCATTGGCTGGCTGGTCTCCTGGAGCCTGATGTATCCCAGCGGGGGGCTTCACTTTCAGCCCCTCCCTCCAGGCTCACACCCTCCCTTGCATCCCCTGCCTCATGAGCTCACCCTTCTCACAGCTGAACTTTCTATCAGTTCAGGATAGATAAGAAAGCTTGTAAATACTGTAATATAGTTATTAATATTTGAAAGGCGTTCATTCAGTGGACAATGAGAATTAACTCTCCCAAGGCAAGTAAAAGTTAAATCAAGTAATTGATTTGTACATCGACTTAACAGTCTTACTAGATTTCAAGTCTTAAGCCTTACAAATTAAACCAGAAAGTTGTTATGTAGGAGTTTTTAAAATGATCTTACATTTGATGAGATCCCATGAACTCATAAACTCATGTCATGTGATTAGCACCGTGAGCTCATACCATGAATTTTTTAAGGCTTTTATTTTTCTAACTGTATTAATAAATGTTGGACGGATTTTAGGTGTCACATAGGAGACATGAAAGTTTTAAATTATGTTGCTGTTTGCTAAAGCAAAATAGCAGACAATTTTGTACATGCAAAACTGTTGAAGGGCCATGGGGAAATGTGTACACGTTGACCTGGCTTCCCGTGTGTATAAAAGTCAAGGTACTGCTGGCATTCAGCGTGACGTGACAGTACTAAACATTTTCCATTAAAGTCTTTTATTTTAAAATTTATCAAGGGGAAAATAAATGACTTTCCATCATACCTTCTGTGTGGAGTTCCTGTTGTAAAATGATGATGTCTTTTGGTAACTAGCTGTTGGAAACCACCTAGGTTGGGAAGACAAGATATATTTATATGACATCAGCAGTTTACGATCAGCTTGAGAAATACAATCTACAACCACACTGGAAAAATAAATGAAAATGAGCAGTCACTGTAACTCTTCTGTGTCACTGAGCAGCCTACCTCCTTTTTCAGCTCAGCAGGGTAGGAAACTAAAATCTATAAATAGTATATATAACAATTATTATATAAGAAGTCACATCTATGGAGACAAATTATATATAGAAAGATAAAGCTTTTATTTTTTTTCCTAAATCGAATTCCTCAAGGTATATATTCTTAAAATGTCCAATGAAGAAAATTTCTTGCTGTAGCTCTTAAACAGTCGAGAAAAAATTAGGAAGATTAAACCCAGAATGAATTTAGGAAAGTTCTTTTGTCTTTATGTTAACTAAATATAGAGCATCATTAGCCCTTTACATATCTTAAACATTACGTGATATTGACTGTGATATTAATTCATTACTTATTTGCCAGATATATTTTAGGCTCTTCTTCCGCTGAAGTTTCTCTGTGACATGTGTAACAAGATGTCAGCTCACAATTCTAATGTTCACTGACTTTCTGAATCCGGGTCACAGCCCTTGCCTTGTGCCTCCTGGATTCCAGAGACACAGAGAGGTCGCGTACCAGGAAGGGAAACTCTGGGTAACCCTTATTTAACTGCATCTTTCTTTTTCCTTCTCAGCTCCTGTTGAGAAGTTGTATAGTTGCAAATCATCAGAGTCTAGAATTTCATAAGGAGAACTCTTCTAGGTAAGGGCTTGATTGCACATATGATGTGTTTCAAGACTCCAGTTACACACACACGTACACATACATTCATCAGAATGCGCCTTCTTCCTGCATGTCAGCCTAAGGCCCACGTCTAGAAACATCTCCCTTTGCTCATCCAAAAAAATTTAAGAGCTAAGAATCTACTTAATATAAAATTCTGCTTGCGCTAATTAAATGTTCAGGTGCAGTTACCCGGCAGACTGAATTCACAATGCTGTTCTGGCTCGTTCCATTAAAATGTGTATGATGTATATATATTTATCTATTTAGAATAGATTTTACTGTGTGGAACATTGTACAGCTCTGTTTCTGCTGTTGGATTGTGATGCTGGTGGCAAAATCTGAGCCACTTCCTTACCATCGAAGTAGTGGAAGTAAAAGGGCTTCAGAACTGACAGGACACAGTTCTCTAAAAAGTGGGCTCTTGAAAACTGGGGCATTAATTAAAGTTCACTTATGTCCCTGGGGCTTAAAAGCTGAGAGATCACCTGGATGTTCCACTCACCCAGGGGGCCAGACGCTGGCTCCTGTACTAGGAGTGAGTGCTCTCACAGCAGCTCCAACGAACGTGACTGTCTATGAATTAAAGAAAAGGAGGAACTTCCTTCCTTCAGGAGTGGCTAGAAAGAAGGGGCAGCCTCACTAGAAGTTTGCCCTTCTGTGTAATTCTTTGCTTTGATGTTCCCATGTAACTGCAGGAATCATCTGTTGGTCCCTGGCCTACCTCCCCCAGCTCCTTTCCCTAAGGTAACACAGCAGAAAATGTCACACCCCAAACTTTTCCGGGAGCAACAGTGTTGGGGAGAGTGGAAATGCCAAAGAGAAATTGAGGATTTCTGGAGAGCTAACCTGAATATCAAATTCCTAAGCAAACATGGTATAAAAGCTGCAGGAAATCACTTGGAAGAAAGAGAAGGAACAGCAAGATTCTGCACAGGTAAACCTCAGCAGTGTAGCTCCTGCAGCAGGGAGGCTAAGGTGTAAACAGAAAACAGAATAACTTCTCATTTAAAGGGAAAAAAACTTTGATCTTAGACATCCCAAAGACAGAAGAAGCCTGAGAAGATTTCAGCTATCCACCAAGGAAGGGAAGATGATTTGGGTCATCCTACCACAATCTCAAGGTCATTTAAGGAGTCAGATCCACAGACTGTGAGCTTGGACTGAGCACTGTGGGTGTAATTAGCTGGACACCCCACTTCTGCACGGCCCCTCCTCCTGGTGCAGCCGGTGGTGGGCACACCTCCTTCATGGTAGGAACTGGAGCTGACTCTGCTCCACAATGGTATTCACTTGCAAAAAGAGCTTTCTGATAACTGGAAAAAAAAAAAAACACTAATGTGTAATTAGTGAAGCAGAGCCTTCCAGCAGTACCTGGTCTCAAGTATCTGAAATGGTTCTAACTAAACTGTGCTGTAGCATGGCAGCAAAACAGCTATCAGACATTGGGAAAGCACCTTAACATTTCTGGATTTCAGTTTCTTCAATTTTAAAGTGAGGGTGTTGGACGAGGTGGTCTCTGAGGTCACTTTTAACCAGGAGAGACACAACACACAGGGTCAAAGGACCGGTACTGCACAAACACTGAACAGTGAGTAACCAAGAGCATGACCCACTGTAGTGAGAAACTTTGTGCATCCATGCCAGCACTTTTACTGAAGCCAAGTGTTATTAAACAATATTTCTCTGTATTGATGATGAACCTGATTATATTACATGAATGCAAGAAACAGTATATGCTGCATTTATTTGAAACTTGGGGAGGCAAAGGCAAGTTCAGTTTTACTATTTGCTATAAAGAACCTGAGTCCATCTCCCAAAATTAAAAAAAAAAAACAAACAGAAAGATGAGTTGACATATATTAAAAACAGACAAAAAAAAGCCAAACAGACACCTCTGCACCCGCCACTTTATGTTGGCACTGTCCGGTTACTGGTGGTTCATCTCCCAGCCCTGCAAGATGGAAAGACGTGGTCTGTCTTGGCAGGTCTCTGTTCCCACAGTGTGACATGTGCTCCTGTCGAGACGTAAAGGGAAGCAAGTAGCTGGAGGGATGACTACATGTAACAGACTTTTAATTGTGTTAAGTGGAAACAAAAGTACAGACAACTCTTGCTGTCGAGCTTGATCAAATAAATAGTTACCACAGCTACAGGGGTCCCCAGTCTACACACCTCCTGTGTGTGGTAATGGGACCCCCAGCCAAGAAGCTTGTCTCTTTGGCCCTCACAGTTCTCAGCCCTGATGAAACACATCCAGGGCCAGGCAGATGCTTATGCTCTGCCAGGTTCCATCACCGAACAGGTCCAATAGCTGGGACGGAGCCCTTGTGTCATTCACGCAGTTGTTTACTCCCTGGTTCTGTCTCACAGCTCTACAGAACGGGCTTCCTCCCCGGCCAGGGGCTGCTTCCAATAGCTTCTCGACTGCCATGTCTCTGCAGTGCTTCCTGCCCTTCCTACTCCTTCTGCATCTTCTTTTTCTCCACTGCACTCAGCATCTATTACATTGTTCCATGAAGACATGGATGGATGGATATTTGTTAGATTTCTTTACCACCATATCCCTAGATTTGGAAAACTATCTGGCATGCAACAGGTGCTCAATAAAGGTTTTTGTGGAGTCAGTGAATGAGCAGGTTCAATATGGAAATGAGCGTAAGTCAGCAATGCAAAGATGGAACCATCAACGTCTTCAAAACAGCTGACACAGTGTGTAGTCTGTGCTCTTTAACACATAAGGGCCACATACAGCCCTGTTTTTCGTTTAAGGCAGGAGTACAATCCTAAGTCAACAAGTCACTGCAGCCCTAACGTGGCCAATTAGAATAGGGGGGCTTGAGTCAGCAGCTCATGCATCTGTTGGTCACCTGCAGCTTGCAGAAACCCTACTTGCCAGTCTGGGTTTCCGACCCCACTCTTGTAAATGCCACTCATCACAGTTCCTCTCCAGGCACTCTTCCACTTCCAGAGCCCCTGGGTGGAGCCACCATGTACAGCCCAGCCTCCTGACCCAGCTTTTTTCCATTAACAAATTGATGGGCAGATGTTAAAAGACCCATAATCGAAGCCACTACGTAAATGCAAAGCATATGTTTATCAGCACTGAGCTCGTACTCATTGCCTTTTTACTACTCGCCCCTTTCATAGTATGGTAGTAATCATAATACTTTGATTAAAATTTATGTGCCAACTGGGCTGAAATAAAATATATTAAATGATTTCAAATTTGTCATATAAAAATAATTTGGCCAAGAAAAGAAAATAAGGGAAGATAAAAGGTAAGCTTTATGAGATTAGATATTTTGTGCTGTTATTAATAACTTTTAAAATATTTTGCTGATTTTTAGTCGCTAATAATAGCTACCAGTAATTGAGCATGTTACTGAACTACTGAACCAAACTTGATTTCACTCGCCCGACACACAGCAAAGCTAATCTACTGATACCGGGTTGTGAAGGGAAGTGCAGCATTTATTGCAGGACCCCAACATGGGGCCAGGCAAGGAGAATGGGCAGCTCATGATCAAAAGACCCGAACTCCCTGATGGCTTTCAGATAAGCGTTTTTAAAGGCAAGGTGAGGGAGAGGGTCAGGGTGCCTAATCAACTTGTGGACGTTTGTTTGATTGGTGGGTGGTGAGGTAACAGGGTGGTATTTCAGGAGTCAACATCATCATCCTACTGGTTCCAACCACTCTGTGGGGGTCTGTGTGCCGATGGTCAGCGTGTAGTTAACTTCTGCATCTGGTGGGGGAGTTAGTATCTGCAAAACAACTCAGGATATGACTCAGGATATTTTCTATTACCCTTGAGGAAGAACTAAAGGTCCTTGACTTTGTTTTATGGCTAAACTATTGTTTTGACTTGCTTAACTGTTTTCCTTTGTTTCTGCATTTTCTCACTTCTCTGATTAAATTTGCTCTTTGGAAATTGGGGAAGGCCTAGGAGGCTAAAACTTTTCTACAAATGAAGCAGGGGACACAGGAGGGGGTGGTCTTCCTTGTGACCAAGGAAGGCCCCACAGGGTCCTGCCTGGTTTCAGTCCCCCCTTTTCTTTGATATTCCTCAATCCTGAGGGGAACAGGAATGATGACTGCTCTGGCTACTAACTGCTGAATGGGGGCAAAGCCAAATTTTCAGGATAAGAGGAGAGAAAAGTCATTGACTTCATTATTTTTTAAAGTTAAGGTATAATTGATTTACAGTGTTTCAGGTGTACAACAAAGTAATTCAGTTATACATGGGTATGCGTATACACACACACACACACGTATTCTTTTTCAGATTCTTTTCCCTTATAGGTTATTACAATATACTGAGTATAGTTCTCTGTGCTATACAGTTGGTTATCTGTTTTATATATAGTGGTGTGTATATGTTAATCCCCAATTCCTAATTTATCCCTCACCCCCATTCCCCTTTGGTAACTGTAAGTTTGTTTTCTATGTCTGTGGGTCTATTTCTGTTTGGATATAAGTTCATTTGTATCATTTTTTCCACATATAAGTGATGCATGATATTTGTCTTTCTCTGACTTCACTTAGTATGATAATCTAGGTCCATCCTAGTTGTTGCAGATGGCATTATTTCACTCTTTTTTATGGCTGAGTAATATTCCACTGTATGTATGTACCACAGCTTCTTTATTCATCCATCCATTGATGGACACTTAGGTTGCTTCCATGTCTTGGCTATTGTAAATAGTTCTGCTATGAACATTGGGGTGCATGTATCTCTTTGAATTAGAGTTTTTATCTTTTCCCGATATATGCCCTGGAATGGGATTGTTGGATCATATGGTAACTCTGTTTGCAGTTTTTTA
Organism: Kogia breviceps; assembly: GCF_026419965.1. NCBI lineage: Eukaryota > Metazoa > Chordata > Mammalia > Artiodactyla > Physeteridae > Kogia > Kogia breviceps. The sequence goes on along the minus strand of NC_081324.1, from coordinate 62,079,518 downwards.
AGGAACCTCCATACTGTTCTCTGTAGTGGCTGCACCAATTTACATTCCTGCCAAAACAGTGTAAGAGGGTTCCCTTTCCCCCACATCCTCTCCAGCATTTATTATTTGTAGATTTTTTGGTGATGGCCATTCTGACTGGTGTGAGGTGATACCTCATTGTAGTTTTGATTTGCATTTCTCTAATAATTAGTGATGTTGAGCATCTTTTCACGTGCTTGTTGGCCATCTGTGTCTTCTTTGGAGAAATGTCTATTTAGATCTTCTGTCCATTTAAAAAAAATAAATTTATTTATTTTATTTATTTATTTTTGGCTGTGTTGGGTCTTTGTTGCTGTGTGCGGGCTTTCTCTGGTTGCAGTGAGTGGGGGCTACTCTCCATTGTGGTGAGCGGGTTTCTCACTGTGGTGGACTCTCCCGTTGTGGAGCACAGGCTCCAGGCACACAGACTTCAACAGTTCTGGCACCTGGGCTCAGCAGTTGTGGCTCGCAGGCTCTAGAGCGCAGGCTCAGCTGTTGTGTTCTGCCCATTTTTTGATTGGGTTGTTTGGTTTTTTTGTTATTGAATTGTATGAGCTATTTGTATATTTTGGAATCAATCCCTTGTCGGTTGCATCATTTACAAAATTTTCTCCCATTCCATAGGCTGTCTTTTCATTTTGTTTATGGTTTCCTTTGCTGTGCAAAAGCTTTTAAGTTTATTTAGTTTATTTATTTCTGCTTTTGTTTCCATTACTCCAGGAAACAGATCCAAAAAAAATATTGCTGCGATTTATGTCAAAAAGCATTCTGCCTATGTTTTCCTCTAGTAGTTTTATAATGTCTGGTCTTACATTTAGGTCTTTAATCCATTTTGAGTTTATTTTTGTATATGGTGTTAGAGAATGTTCTAATTTCATTCTTTTAGCTGTAACTGTCCAGTTTTCCCAGCATCACTTATTGAAGAGAGACTGTCTTTTCTCCATTGTATATTCTTGCCTCCTTTGTCATAGATTAATTGACCATAAGTTCATGGGTTTATTTCTGGGCTATCTATTCTGTCCCATTGATCTATGTGTCTGTTTCTGTGCCGGTACCATACTGTTTTGATGAATGTAGCTTTGTAGTATAGTCTGAAGTCAGGGAGCATGATTGCTCCAGCTCCATTCTTTCCCAAGATTGTTCTGGCTATTCAGGGTCTTTTCTGTTTCCATACAAATTAAAAAAAAACTTTGTTCTAATAAAAAAAATTTTTTCTAATCCTGTGAAAATGCCATTGGTAACTTGATAGGGATTTCATTGAATCTGTAGATTACTTTGGGTAGTACAGTCATTTTAACAATATTGAGTCTTCCAATCCAAGAACACACTATATCTTTCCATCTTTGTGGTCTTCAGTTTCTTTCATCAGTGTCTTATAGTTTTCAGAGTATGGGTCTTTTGCCTCCTTAAGTAGGTTTATACCTAAGTATTTTATTCTTTTTGATGCAATGGTACATAGGATTATTTCCTTAATTTCTCTTTCTGATAGTTCATTGTTAATCTATAGAAATGCAACAGATTTCTGTGTATTAATTTTGTACCCTGCAACTTTACCAGATTCATTGATGAGCTGTAGTAGTTTTCAGGTGGCATCTTTAGGATTTTCTGTGTATAGTATGTCATCTGCAAACAGTTTTACCTCTTCTTTTCCAGTTTGGATCCCTTTTATTTCATTTTCTTCTCTGATTGCCATGGCTATGACTTCCAAAACTATGTTGAATAAAAATGGCAAGTGTGGTCATCCTTGTCTTCTTCCTTTTCTTATAGGGAATGGTTTTAGCTTTTCACTGTTAGGTATATTAGCTGTTGTGTATGAGTTTGTCATATATGGTGTTTATTATGTTGAGGTATATTCTCTCTATGCCCACTTTCTGAAGAGTTTATCATAAGTGGATGTTGAATTTTATCAAAAGCTTTTTCTGCATCTACTGAGATGATCGAATGTTTTTGTTTTTGTTGTTTTTGTTTGTTTTTCTGATTGTGGGAATTTGTAAGAGTATCTGACCGTTGAAATTGGAACTCTTTTTTAATTTTTATTTATTTATGGCTGTGTTGGGTCTTCGTTTCTGTGAGAGGGCTTTCTCTAGTTGCGGCGAGCGGGGGCCACTCTTCATCGTGGTGCACAGGCCTCTCACTGTCACGGCCTCTCTTGTTGCAGAGCACAGGCTCCAGACACGCAGGCTCAGTACTTGTGGCTCACGGGCCCAGTTGCTCCGCAGCATGTGGTATCCTCCCAGACCAGGGCTCGAACCCATGTCCCCTGCATTAGCAGGCAGATTCTCAACCACTGCACCACCAGGGTAGCCCGACAGAATGGTTTTTTATTCTTCAGTTTGTTAATATGTTATATTGCATTGATTGATTCATGGACGTTGAGAAATACTTGCATCCCTGGGATAAATCCCACTTGATCATGGTGTATGATCCTTTTAGTGTATTGTTGGAGTCAGTTCACTAGCATTTTGTTAAGTTTTACATCTATGTTCATCAGTGATATTGGCCTGTAATTTTCTTTTTTTGAGTGTGGTATCTTTGTCTGGTTTTGGCATCAGGGTGATTGTGGCTTCATAGAATGAGTTTGGAAGTGTTCCTTCCTCTACAATTTTTTTGAATAGTTTCAGAAGGATGGGTGTTAACTCTTCACTAATTCACCTGTGAAGAAGCCATCTGGTCCTGGACTTTTGTTTTGGGGGAGTTTTTACATTATTCAATTTTAGTATTGGTAATTGGTCTGTTCATATTCTAATTCTTCCTTGTTCTGTCTTGGGAGATTGTACCTTTCTAAGAATTTGTCGGTTTCTTCTAAGTTGTCCATTTTATTGGCATATAGTTGCTTGTAGTGGTCTCTTATGATCCTTTGTATTTCTGTGGTATTGGTTTTAACTTCTTTTTCATTTGTGATTTTATTGATTTGGGCCCTCTTTTTTTCATGATGAGTCTGGTTAAAGGTTTATCAATTTTGTTTATCTTTTCAAAGAACCAGCTTTTGGTTTCACTGATCTTTTCTGTTGTTTTTTGGTTTTGTTTTTGTTTTAGTCTCTATTTCATTTATTTCTGCTCTGATCTTTATGATTTCTTTCCTTCTACTAACTTTGGGTTTTGTTTGTTCTTCTTTCTCTAGTTGCTTTAGGTGTAAAATTAGGCTGAGACTTTACTTGTTTCCTGAGGTAAGCTTGTATCTTTATAAACTTCCTTCTTAGAACTGCTTTTGCCGTGTCCTATAGGTTTTGGGGTCATTGTGTTTTCATTTTCATTGGTCTCTAGGTATTTTTTAACTTCCTCTTTGATTTCTTCAGTGAGCCATTGGTTGTTTAGTGGCACGTTGTTTAGCTTCCACCTGTTTGGGTTTCTTGCAGGTTGTTTTTGTTTTTGTTTTTTTGTAGTTCATTTCTAGTCTCATAGTGTTGTGGTTGGAAAAGATGCTTGTGTGATTTCAATTTTCTTAAACATACCAAGGCTTGTTTTGTGACCTAGCATGTGATCTATCCTGGAGAATGTTCCACGTGCAGTTGGAAAAAAAATGTGTATTCTGCTGCTTTTGGAGGGAATGCTCTATAAATATCAATCAAGTCGAGTTGGTCTAATGTGTTATTTAAGGCCTGTGTTTTCTTATTGATTTTCTGTCTGGATGAGTTGTCCATTGATGTAAGTGGGGTATTATGGTCCCCCACTACTATTGTGTTACTGTCACTTTCTTCTTTTATGTCTGTTAATATTTGCCTTATATATTGAGGTGCTCCTATGTTGGGTGCCTATATGTTTACAATTGTTATATCTTCTTACGTAGCGTCCCTCTTTGTCTCTTGTAACAGTCTTCAATTTAAAGCCTATTTTGTCTGATGTAAGTATTGCTACTCTTTCTTTTGATTTCCATTTGCATGGAACACCTTTTTCCATCCCCTCATTTTCAGTCTGTATGAATTTCTAGATCTGAAGTGAGTCTCTTGTAGGTAGCATATATATGGGTCTTGTTTTTGTATCCATTTAGCCAGTCTGTCTCTCTTGGTTGGAGGATTTAGTCCATTTACATTCAATGTAGTTATCAGTACACATGTTCTTACTGCCATTTTAGGTTTTTTTTTTTGGCTGTGCAGCATGTGGGATCTTAGTTCCTGGGCCAGGGATTGAACCCACGTCCCCTGAGGTGGAAGCCCGTAGTCCTAACCACTGGACCACCAGGGAAGTCCTGTTAATTATTTTGGATTTGTTTTTGTAGGTCTTTTTTTTTCCTCTTTCCTTCCTTTGTTCTGTTGTGATTTGACGACTATCTTTAGTATTATGTCTGGATTCCTTTTCCTTTTTTGTGTGTTTATCTATTACAGATTTTTGGCTTGTGGTTACCATGAGGTTTGGGTATAGCAGTATTTATATATACATGATTATTTTAAGTTGCTGATCTCTTAATTTCCAATGCATTTTAAATACCCTGCATTTGTACTCTCCTCCCCTCACAATTACTGTTTTTGATATCATATTTTACATCTAGTTGTTTTTGTTATCCCTTAACTGCTTATTGTGGATACGGATGATTTTACTACTTTTGTCTTTTAACCCCCCTTCTAGCTTTGTGTGTGGATGATTTCCTACCTTTACTGTATGTTTGTCTTTACTGGTGAGCTTTTTCATTCTGCAGCTTTCTTGTTTCTAGTTGTGGCCTTTTATTTTTCACCTAGAGAACTTCCTTTAACATTTGTTGTAAAACTGGTGTGGTGGTGCTGAATTCTTTTATCTTTTGCTTGGCTGTAAAATTTTTGATTTCTCCATCAAATATGAATGAGAGCCTTGCTGGGTAGAGTATTCTTGGTTGTAGGTTTTTCCCTTTCATCACTTTAAATATATTGTGCCAGTTCCTTCTGGCCTGCAGAGTTTCTGCTGAAAACTCAGCTGATAGCCTTATGGGAGCTCCTTTGTGTTTTATTTTCTGCTTTTCATATTCTATCTTTTATAAATTTTGTCATTTTGACTACAGTGCATCTTGGTGTGTTCCTCTTTCCTGATCTTGGGTAGCTCTTTTCCTTTCCTAGGTTAGGGAGGTTTTCAGCTATTTACCTCTTTATTTTCTCAGGCCCTTTCTCCCTCTCTTCTCCTTCTGGGACCCCTACTAGTGCACTTGATATTGTCCCAGAGGTCTCTCAAATTGTCCCCATTTCTTTTCATTTTTATTTTTTTCCGTTGAGCAGCAGTGATTTCTGCTACTCTGTCTTCCAGCTCATTGATCTGTTCTTCTGAATCATTTAATCTACTATTCCTTCTCGTGTGTTTTTCATTTCAGTTACTGTATTCTTCATCTCTGGTTGTTCTGTTTTCTAATTCTTTGTGAAAAACTTCAAACTTCTCACTCTGTGCATCCATTCCCCTCCAGAGTTCTTTTGATCATCTCTACTCTGAACTCTTTCTCGGGTAGATTACCTATCTCCACTTCACTTAGTTCTTCTTCTGGGGTTTTATCTTTTTCCTTCGTCTGGAACATAATCTTCTGCTGCATCATTTTGTCTAAGTTGCTGTTTGTATTGTTATGTATGTGGTAGGTTGGTTACATTTCTTGACCTTGGAGAAGTGGCCTTCAGTAGGTGTCCCAGCACTGGCACCTGCAGGCTGTTTGGTGGGGCCAGGTCTTGGCACTAATGATCCAAGATGTCAGCCACCAGCCTCAGTAGTGTTCACACAGCTGAAAGTTCCCCACTATGTCTGCCGCCAGTGTCTATGTCTCCAGGGTGAGCTGCAGCCACCCCCCACCTCTCCAGGAGACTCTTCAAGACCTGCAGGTAGGTCTGGCCCAGGCTCCTATCAAATTACTGCTTTCGCCCTGGGTCCCAGTGTGCATGAGGTTTTGTGTGCACCCTTTAAGAGTGAAGTCTCTTTATTTCCCCAGTCCTGTGGGCCTTCTCCAGTTAAGCCCTGCTGGCCTTCAAAGCCAAATGCTCTGGGGGCTCATCTTGCTGGTGCTGGACCTCCAGACTGGGGAGCCTGATGTGGGGCTCAGAACTCTCACTGATGTAGGAGAACCTCTGCAATATAATTATTCTCCAGGTGTGTGTTGCCCACCCAAGGGAGGGGTATGGAATTTTGATTGTATCATATGTATGCCCCTCCTGTCTCGTTGGGGTTGCTTTTTTTAGAAGATCTTTTCTGGTAGGTTCCAGTCTTTTTCATCAGTGTTGTTCTGCAGATAGTTGTGATTTTGGCGTGCTCATGAGAGGAGGTGAGCTCCTGGTCTTTCTACTCCACCATATTGGCTGTCAAATCTTTCACTGCCTTTAATTTTAAAGAATTCTCAAGTCTCAAGCTTAGCATCAATATTTTGTATTATGAAAAATATTACCTCTCTGATTGCTTTGTCATTTTTTTTTTCACCGCACAGCATGCAGGATCTTAATTCCCCGACCAGGGATTGAACCTGTACCCCCCTGCAGTGGAAACATGGGAGTCTTAACCAGGGAAGTTAAGACCACCAGGGAAGTCCCTGATTCCTTTGTCATAGCACCTGAACAAATATTTGAAAATTAGTACTAATATTACAGTGATGATAATGACCAAAATGCATACCCTGGTAGTAGTCCCTGAAAGAGTCTTCCTATTCCAGATAGCAATCAGAAAAAATAAGTTTTGAAGTGGGTCATTCCTCTTTACATACATTCTGTAACCAAGTAACCTTTGGAATTATTCTACTTATTTGGGTTTCAGCTTTTCTGGGGTGTTAATATATACATAGTAGGAGCTACTGGCCATTACACATATATCTCCTTTTTTGCTAAAACAAAATTTAAAGCAATTTTATTTTCTTGTATTATTCTTGTTAAAGAATGTAGTGCCTTCTGCTGGGAGGCTACGTCTTGAGTTGTCTCATTTGCCATTACTATTCCTAAAGTAAGAGAAAGGTTTCATAGTTACAAGAGGAGACCTTATGACCATAAGGTGGCAGCTGCTAGCAGATAATGTTTTGAGAACAGCTGGTGGTATCCTTGAGTCTGATACAATTCAGAAAATTTAAGTTCTCAGTTATATAGGAACACGTCTGAAACCATGTCCACAAAGGACACCCAGCTCCATTTGGATGTCTGAACCATGGTTATTCTATTTTTATTTTTTTAAATGCATTATTTCATTGAATGGTTAAAGCAGATGTACGATGTATGTTTAATAGGCCATAAACAGACTGTTTTGATTAGCCTAAAGTTCAAGTTAAATCATGTGTACACCATAATGACGCCCCCCTACCTCAATATGTGAGAATCTCCTCCGTCATTTTCCCCTTTTGATTGTAAATCTTTCTATAGAAAGCATTGATGATCAAAATATTTGTCCCTCGATGCCAGGGTGGTAGTTGCCTGCCCCGCTTATCCTGTCCCTCAGTGCTAGACCTACTTTTGTGTGTACACACATTTGCCTAGTTGTCCACATTGGGGGAAAACTGACAGTAAACAAGCTCAGAGCTAGATTAATGGGGAAGCATTTTATAGGCTATACATTTTATCAATTATACTGAATTGTCTCATAAACATTGTACATATGCTTCTAGCAATAGACTTAAAACAAGCAGTGATACATGTCATGATTAGTTATACTCTGTGACAACTTTACTAGAGAATTTTCTTTCCATTTTGATAGGGAGACAAACATTTGGTAAACAGTTTTATGAGGTCATTAGGGTTTCTATTATAATTCTTTAATTTCTTACTGAGTTCAGCTGTATGATCTGAAAGTTATCAGAAACCTGTACTTGTCCAAAAGTCCTTTCTATGAATCGTCTTGAAGATAAAGCATTTTTGCAAAAGCATCAGAGTGAAACAATAACTCTCCATGGATGAAAAAAGGCACAGGTAAAGATCTTATCAAAATGCAATTGGACAAACTTAACCAAGTTGATATACAACATTTTAAGATATTAGCTAAAACTGACCGATAACATAATATCAGGACATATTCAAATTTTAGGAACTTCATATAATTTCTAGAACACTTACACTAATGACATTTATCCATACAGTATAACCTAAGAATGTTTATCACCACTCATTTGCTAATGCTTCTCATGTAATTTAATATACCAAATAATTCTAATTAGTTTAATATTTCTCACTGAGATGCTTTACGGGCCCTTTGAAACATCCCAAAGTTAGCCAGAGAAGGAAAAACCTATGAAGCTTACAATCTGTTATCAAAAGCAGCTCAATATTGCAGGAAAACTTTGTTCTCTTAACAGAGAAAATCAAACTCCAGTTTGTACCAGCCTACTTTTAGTGACAAAATTTATTTACTTAATTAAATTGAATCTAATCTTAGCCAATGTTGACCATGAACAAAACTCTTTCCTCAAGGTTCCTTTTCCACAAACACTCTATCACTTTCTGTATCCATATTAGTTTGTCCCTTATTTTCTTTCTCATCCAGAAACAACCAGCTCTAGGATAAAATTACTTTTTTTCACCTAACAAAATATTTCCATTCTTTATACTTTCTCTCACTGACAACATATATACTACTTTCTTTACATATTGTAAAGCTTCCCTTACTATCTTTAGTAGTTTAATTGCATATATATTGTAATTTTTAAGCTTTAAAAACCTTATTCTCTAGCAAAAACCAAGAAGCAAGCAACTGTGAACTGTTTCTTACATCAGCATTTCCTGGCTGGCACATTTAATGAAAACATTCCATAAACCTTTAAAAACATACGTTTTCTCATAGCATAATTTCTTTCTTTTAACATGGTCTAAGACGTTTGTCTAATAAACATACGTTTTTAGCTTTTCTCTCATAAGAAGATAGTCAAACTTAGACTTGCCTAGCAATCAATATTCCAGTATTTTATCTTAATTAAAAATGATCTAGACATTCAATGAATTCTCATCATTTACCTTAATTTAGTAAAACTCTAAAATTTCAAGTTACCAACCTCTGGAGAAATTAAAGCATAATTATTCCTAAAGAGTTCACCTAAAAGCTTCTATCCCATTTATCTCTATTTCAGTGCTTATGAATATATCATCATACCAAGTTAATTTTTTTTGCTGACAAATTTTACAGCAGATATAATATGAACTTATTTGGCTTCTATTAAATCTAGGTATGATAAAAGTATTATATTTAATATTGATGACTCTAGAGACATTTCTGTATTAATTAAACCAACAAACTGTAACTTTAATGCCAGATATTAATTTTATATTGAATATTCCCCAGATCACATGAGAGATTCTGTTGTATTTCTGAGAATTTATATAAGCACTTAATTTCCTTTAAGCAAATTAAATAGAGCTCATTCATAGATTCATTTTTACATGAAGACAGAATCAGAGATCTCATAGCTTTATTTTAAAACTTAGTCATGAATCAGACATTATAAAACTCATTAGTTTATAAATAACAGTTGGAGTAAGTTTACTCACTTGAATTTTAAGCCTCTTTTCCCTTTTTTCCTTTCAGTTTCAGGTTCTACTGATTAACCCAAGGCTGTAGTCTCAGGCATTGTGGACGGTGTTTGCATTTCAAGGACATGATAAGAGTTATAACTTAAAGCTTTCTCTCCTAGGAATACGTTTTGTTCTCTCAGGGTCAGAATTTTGAAAAAATATTTTATCAAGCCAGTTTTCTCTGAGTAAAAAAAGAACCAGTTTTGGAATTTTTCCCAAGTCTAAAGAATATTGTGGCCACACAGTGTTGGAAAAATCATTTTCTTTCTATCTCTTTGTAGGAGCATAACTAAAGCTCTCCCAGTTTTGCAAAATACATCTCAGGGGACTACGAGATGGAACAGAGCTCCGATTCCTCCCCCCTCTTTTTTCTCATTTTGCGGATATTTCCAGAAACACATCAGAACCAGGCAGTGTTATCTGGTGGCCTTTCAGGGTTGTAGTTCCCTAGCATGAGAATGGAAAGTTTCTTATCTGGAATTCCAGACAGGGGTGCAGATCAGCCTTGGTCTAACAGGGAGTTTTCCAATTACCACTCCAGGCAGTGCTGGATGGCTGAGGGACTCCTTGACCCAGAAGGGGAAATCCAATTAAAGTGGCATTCCAAAACCAGATGACCAAGTTTTACGTCTCCCCTCCACACAGCCCTCACCAAAAGGAAAATTCCAAGCAAGGCAACCCAGTAGGGAAGAATACCCCGGTGTAGTCACATAGGAAGTTCTGCCACTTACCAGAGAGGTCTCACAGACCAGACCAGATCAGGACCAGAGCCTTGTTTCCTTCACCATGGAATCAAAACTGCCATGGGCCAGCAATGTCCAGTCAGTGCAAGCACTTGGGGCTGCTCCTGAGAAAAAAGTGCTCAGGCAGCTGCTGGACAGGATCCATGAGCTGCCAATGGCCAGCAGCCAGTGTGCCATTGGCAAGATGCCCATTTGGGATGGAAGGCCCACCTGGGTCACCAAAATTGTTTTCCAGCCAAATTTGGGTCTGCTCACCAAACATGCATCAAAGCTAACCTACTGACACTGGGTTGTGGTGAAGGAAAGTACAGCCTTTATTGCAAGGCACCCTACATGGGGCCAAGCAAGGAGAATGGGCAGCTCGTGAGCAAAAGACCTAAACTCCCTGATGTCCTTCAGGCAAGGGTTTTTAAAGGCAAAGTGAGGGATAAGGTCATGGGTGCCATATCAGCCTGTGGACATTTGTCTGATTGGTGGTGGTGAGCTAACAGGCTGGTATTTCAGCAGTTAACATCATCAACCTTCTGATTCTAACCACTCTAGGGGTGTATGTACTTGTGGTCAACATGCAGTTAACTTCTCCACCTGGTGAGGGTTTAGTATCTGTAAAACAACTGCAGAACAACTCAGGATATAGTTCAGGATATTACCTATAGCCCTTGAGGGGGAACTAAAGGTCCTTGAGTTCGTTTAATGGCTAAATTATCATTACTTTGACTTGCTTGACTGTTTTCATTTGTTTCTGCATTTTCTCACTTCTCTGATTAAATTTGCTCTTTGGAAATTGGGGAAGGCCTAGGAGACTAAAGCTTTTCTACAAACAAGAGGCAGGGGACACAGAAGGCGGGGTCTGTCACCACAAAGGCCCTGCAGGTTCCTGCTTGGTTTCAAGCCCTTTTCCATATCAGGTACTGTGCAAAGCACCCTCAGCCACAACTCTGATACTCAACTCTAAGCAGGTGCTGTGCATACCCTCTTTTACATCTGAAAAATAGGAATAGCAAGGTGGTCATTTGCCCAAGGTCAAACCACTAGCCCAGCATCACAAGCTGAGGTCACCACTTCTGATGCTGTGCTCATGACCCTGCTGTGTTTCCACATGCTTTTCCCACCAAGGGCTATGATTCTGAATCCAGTCCTCATGTCACCAAGCACTCAGTGAATGCCCAGGGCTGTGCATGCAAAGTAAACATCTCATCTTGGCTCCTGGTCAAATACATGTGTGAATAGTTCAAAAAACTCCAAAGCAATATAAATGTCTAGGAATTTGTAGTAAGCTGTGAGCTGGTGTCAGTCAAGAACACCTTCATAGAAGTAGATTTCAAGGTGGGTTCAGAGGAGGGAGGGGACCCAATATGCCCCAAAGTGTGGTCTGATGACACCTGGATCAGAATCATCTGGACCAATGCCTAGACCTTGGTTTTGATTCCAGTGAGAGTGGGCATAGAGGGAACTTACCTCAACATAATAAACTCCATGTACAACAAACGCAGAGCTAACATCATTCTCAACAGTGAAAAGCTGAAAGCATTCCCTCCAAGATCAGGAATGAGACAAGGATGTCCACTGTTGCGACTTTTATTCAACATACTGGTGGAAGTCCTAGCCACAGCAGTCAGAGAAGAAAAAGAAAGAAAAGGGACCCAAACTGGAAAAGAAGTAAAACAGTCACTGTTTGCAGATGACATGATACTATACATAGAAAATCCTAAAGATGCTACCAGAAAACTAGAGCTCATCAGTGAATTCAGTAAAGTTGCAGGATACAAAATTAATACACAGAAATCTCTTGCATTCCTACATACTAACAGCAAAAGATCAGAAAGAGAAATTAAGGAAACAATCCCATTTACCATCGCATCAAAGAGAATAAAATAGCAATAGGGACTTCCCTGGTGGTCCAGTGGTAAAGAATCCTCCTTCCTACGCAGGGGACTTGGGTTCCATCCCTGGTTGGGAAAATTGGATCCCACATGCCTCAGGGCAACTAAGCCCGCATTCCACAACTACTGAGCTTGCGTGCCTCAACTAGAGCCTGCATGCCACAAACCACAGAGCCCACACGTTCTGGAGCCTGTGCACCACAACTAGAGAAGAGAAAACCCACATGCCACAACTAGAGAGAAGCCCACGCACCACAATGAAGAGCCTGCGTGCCACAATGAAAGATCCCACATGCCAGAATGAAGACTCAACGCAGCCAAAAATATAAATAAATAAATAATAAATAGATCTTTTTATATATATATACATACATACATATATATATATATATATATATATATATATAGGAGTAAACATACCTGAGGAGACAAAAGACCTTTACTCTGAAAACTATAAGATGCTGATGAAAGAAATCGAAGATCACACAGATAGATAGAAAGATATACCATGTTCTTGATTGGAAGAATCAATATTGTCAAAATGACTATACTACCCAAGGCAATCTACAGATTCAGTGCAATCCCTATCAAATTACCAATGGCGGGCTTCCCTGGTGGTCCAGTGGTTAAGGCTCCACACTTCCAATGCAGGGGGCACAGGTTTTATCCCTTGTCAGGGAACTAAGATCCCACAGGCTGTCAGGCACGACCAGAATAAAAACTACCAATGGCATTTTTCACAGAACTAGAACAAAAAATTTTATAATTTGTATGGAAACACAAAAGACCCCAAATAGCCAAAGCAACCCTGAGAAAGAAAAATGGAGCTGGAGGAATCAGGCTCCCTGACTATACTACAAAGCTACAGTCATCAAAACAGTATGGTACTGGTGCAAAAACAGAAATACAGATCAATGGAACAGGATAGAAAGCCCAAAAATAAACCTATGCACCTATGGTCAATTTATCTATAACAGAGGAGGCAAGAACATACAGTGGAGAAAAGACAGTCTCTTCAATAAATGGTGCTGGGAAAACTGAACAGCTACATGTAAAAGAATGAAATTAGAACACTCTCTAACACCATACACAAAAATAAACTCAGAATGGATCAAAGACCTAAATGTAAGGCTGGACACTATCAAACTCCTAGAGGAAAACATAGGCAGAACACTCTCTGACATAAATTACAGCAATGTCTTCTTTGATCCACCTTTTAGAAGTAATGAAAATAAAAACAAAAATAAACAAATGGGACCTAATTAAACTTAAAAGCTTTTGCAAAGCATAAACAAAATGAAAAGACAACCCACAGAATGGGGTTGCCAACCCCATTTGCCAACAAAGTGACCAACAAAGTATTAATCTCCAAAATATACAAACAGCTCATGCAGCGCTATATCAAAAAAAAAAAAAGAAAAAGAAACCAAACAACCCAATCACAAAATGGGCAGAAGATCTAAATAGACATTTCTCCAAAGAAGACAAAGAAATGGCCAAAAAACACATAAAAAGACATCAACATCACTAATTATCAGAGGAATGCAAATCAAAACTGCAGTGAGGTATCACTTCGGTCAGAATGGTCACCATCATAAAGTCTACAAACAGTAAATGCTAGAGAGGGTGTAGAGAAAGCGAACCCTCATACTCTGTTGTGGGGAATGTCAATTGGTATAACCAATATGGAGAACAGTATGGAGCTTCCTTAAACTAAAAATAGAGCTACCATATGATCCAACGATCCCACTCCTGGGCATATATCCAGAGAAAATCATAATTCGAAAAGATACATGCACCCCAATGTTCACTGCAGCACTATTTACAATGGCCAATACATGGATGCAACCTAAATGTCCATCAATAGAGGAATGGATAAAGAAGATGTGGTACATATATATATGACGGAATATTACTCTGCCGTAAAAAAGAATGAAATAATGCCATTTGCAGCAACATGGATGGACCTACAGATTATCACACTAAGTGAAGTAAGTCAGAGAAAGACAAATATCATATGATAGCACTCATATGTGGAATCTAATTTTTCTAAATGATACAAATGCACTTATTTACAAAACAAACAGACTTACACATATCGGAAACAAACTTATGGTTACCAAAGAGGAAACGTGGTGGAGAGGGATAAATCACACTGCTATATATGACAGATAACCAACAAGGGCCTACTGTATAGCGCAGGGAACTCTACTCAATATTCTGTGAAAACCTATTTGAGAAAACAATCTGAAAAAGAATGAATATATGTATAACTAAATCACTTTGCTGTACACCTGGAACTAACACAACACTGTAAATCAACTATACTCCAATAAAATTTAAAAATAAAAAACAAAACAAAGGTAATGAGAAATTGCTCTAGCTTTTTAATCAAGGGGAGTTATGACAGGATTATTTTTGAGTAATCTGACAAGAAGTGGAACAGAAGGAAAGGGAGACCAGTTCAAAGGTGAGTGTACTTAGTACATGGTGAAGTATCAGTTAATAATAAATATTTAGTGCCTCACAGGTTTCTATGGGTCAGGAGGTGGGGTGCAGCTCTAGCTGGGTGGTTCCAGCCTGGGTCTCTAATGTGGGTACACTTAGTTGAAGGCTTCACTGGAGCCAGAGGATCTGCTTCCAGGACGGCTCCTCCCATGTCTGCACAACCTGGCATCCAGCTTGCCCCAGACCACATCTTTCATGACCGGCCTGGGAAGCCACGCCCAAGATGGGGTATTCTGCAGTATTTCACTGGCCCCACAGGTCAGCCCTTTCTATGGAGGAGGCCACATGTGGGCGTGGTCAGCAGGAGGCAGCCAGCCACCCCACGCAATAAGCACCTAAACCAGACAGGGACGGTGAAATGAGAAGACAGAATTGATGAGACCTTTTAGAGCAATATTTGGTTTCCAAATGGCTACAGAGAAAGAGCAGGGGGAAGACGTCTCAAATACCTCAGGTTTTGTACTTGGGAAATGAATGGAAGGAGCACTGATTAGAAAGCGGGGAGAGGAAAGCAGTTTGGTGGAAGGGACCAAATTTAGTTTTATTTATGTTGATTGAAAGATACAGTGGAATTTCTAAGAAAGGGGTTGGCTTTACAGAAACTTTTACTGTAAAGGGCCAGACGGTAAATATTTCAGCCTTCATGGGCCTCTTAGGTCTCTGTCACATACGCTCCTGTGTGGAGGGGTTTATGTACAACCCTTAAAGATGCAAAAAACATTCCCACATCATGGGCTGTGGTTTGCCAACTCCTTCCCTAAGCAAACTGTCCTATAACAGCTGAAAACACAAGCATAGAACATGAGAAGTCAAGGCCAGAAATCCAATTCACTACTGAGTCAGTGTCCATTCATTTCTTACTACCTGCCTCTTTCACTGTTGATAGTTCAACTCTTACTAGTGATTATAAAAGTTTTTTTAAAAAACAAAACATACCATTGTTTAAAAAAAAAGTATGTTCCATCAGTGAAGCCCAGTGTTCCCAATTCCAGCCCCACCAGTAGTCCCCTCGAGGGACTCTGCAGCCGAGCAACAGGCCAGCACAGGCAGAAACAGCGCTGTGGACTGGGAGCCATGAGGCCTTCACCTCGCTTTCTGGTTGAATACTTTGAGGTAGATCCCAGTGTCCATACTTTACAGACAGGAAAAAAGCTCAGGAGTCACGTGGTCTGCCCGGTTCACTCCCGCACGCCGTCTCCCTAGCCGCCAGAGTCATCAGAACGACCCTGCCTCTCCTTTAGATACTGAAGTTGTAACAGAACCTGCGAAAATCTGTTCTTAATATATGGGCATTCACTGAGGCCTAGCCATAAGTGGAGGTCTGCTAGGGAAGACTACTCTGGAAGAAAATGGAACTCGTAACAGACACCCAGCAGGTAACTCATACATCAAAGCACCCCGTTCTTAACATGAGGACAGAAATGCTGGCGCAAAAAGTCACCCACTCTTACGAAGCCAAAAGACACTGGTTCAAATCAGAGACACTTGCAACAGTTGGTTCTAATGCCAAATGGGCAGAACACTCTTCAAAGGATATTCAGCACCATCGCTTTTCCTACAAGAAGAGAAGCCTCTGATCCCAGAGCCCCTGGCACTGCTTCTATAGTAATGGCGAGGCGGGACCACCCGACCAGGAGGCTGGCGCCTACACACACCACGGGATGGCCTGGGGCCCAGCTTCCCAAAAATACTCTCGGTTTCTCTTGAACATCAGCCCAGTAACTTCTGGTTTATCTGCATACTTGACACAGTAACTAGTGCATTTCAACTTTTATTCCTACCAGACTTCAGGGCCACAATAACAGGGATGTAACACAGGAAACTGAGGAAAGGCAGCAGAATTCTGGATTTATTTCTATGCTTTTGGCAAGAAAATAAATAAGTAATACATTATCAATATAAATACCTCCTCCTGATACTCATTTCTCTAAAACACTAAACTGGTTGGTTTGGTTAAACATAAAAATGTGAAATAAGGATGCTTTCTTTATGTTACTATATATGTATAATTAAAAACATATGTCTGTAATTAAATCTAAGGTCTGTGGTCAGTGGGAGATAATGAAGTCTGACAAATTAAGTGATGTTTGTAGAACATGAGACTTGAGTATGGGCACGTCGGTGGAGGCTGGGCAGAGGCCACGCCCAGCCCCTGACGGACCACAGGGCCCCTGGGCCACTGAGCGCCAGGCCTGGTCTGAGCAGCCACAGCCAGACCTGGCAGGAGCCCCGGGGCTGACGGCCTGGAATGTGTCATGTTAACAAGCTCCAAGGCCAACCTCAGGCTCTCACGTTTAAAACCTGCTCCCGCCCTCTGACAGGTCATCCTTCCTGAGAATCTGAGGCAAATATCCACCATCTCTGACCACAGCAAACCTGCGGATCAGCACCCACAAGAACTTTCCATTTGAATGTGGGAGGTTACAGAGTGTGAGAAAGCCATTCCTTTTTCACCCTGATACTTTGGTTTCTAGGGAAGGGATATCAAAAGTTTAACTTCTTAAACAAAAAATCTTTCCACCAAAAAAAGAAAGGTAAAGGTGAACAACAGGCCCGAATGTAGCAAATTCAGCCCCTTTTCAGAGTCACTCTCCTCAGCATCCCCAGGTACGCATGCAGTAACCATGAATATTCCCTTGGACACACATGTAGGGCGTGTGTGTGCAGCCCCGGCTGTCAACTTGCTGCCCGGACTCTGTGTCTCCTGTCCTGGGTGCAGGGAACCACAAGGCCAGGTGCCAGTGGTGCTTCAAGCCCTGGCACAGGCGGGGGCTGCCAGCCCCTCCAGCTCTGAGTTCAGGCAGCTGATAACCCACTCCAAGGCCTTGTGACCAGGCTGAGAGAATAGCAGTGAGGATCGTCCCAAGGAAGAAGGCCCCGGTCAGGTCCCACTGCGCTCATGTTCTCCAGTCTCCTGCCTTGGCCATCTCAGGAGAGGGGGCCGCCCCTGGGTGCTGGGGGTACCTTCTGAAGGTCAGTGCAACAGCAGTGTTGACAAATACTCATTAAGAAATGGTAGCAGAGAGTATTTCTCAAATTAGAAATCAAGGTTATATTTCACATGGCCATCCACACTCAGCTTCGTGTATTCTGTCAGACAACATTTGCTACTGTACTAATGGTGAATTCCAAATAAAAATAAATATTGACTCCACTTCCAGACCAAACTGAAAGTTACAAAGCCAAACTTTTGCACTAAACAAATTTTGAAGATAATCACTACTGATTTCTTAATGACTAATACCCCCCAAGAAAAAAAAAGTATTGATAATGGAAAATATAGGAGAATAAAAACCCAGCACATGCATGTGCTTATTTTTACCCAACTTCAGTCTACCAGAGAATTAAAGAGTCCAAATAACTAACATGTACAACTGTCGTTGCCCTAAAAATGCAATCTTCCTCCAAAACTACACAGGGGATTTCTGCACACTATAGCCATTGTAGAAGACTCACAAGAATCCACCCTTTCTGGAACTTTTATCCCCGCTTCAAAAATGTGGTTTGCGCAGACTCACAGATACAGAAAACAAACTAGAGGTTACCAGTGGGGAGAGGGAAGGGGAAGGGGCATGATAGGGGTGGGGGATTAAGAGGAACAATCTACTATGTATAAAATAGAGAAGCAATAAGGATATATTGTACAGCATAGGGAATATAGTCAATATTTTATAATGACTATAAATGGAATATAACCATTAAAAATTTTGAATCACTATGTAGTACACCTGAAACTTTTATAAAATACTGTAAATCAACTATACTGCAATAAAAATGTATGCGTATATATATTTTTAAAAACCATGGTTTCCAAAATGACAAATGTTCATGTCTCCCTCTAGAACAGAACTCCCTACATGACAAGTTTAGACCATTACCTCTATGAGATTATACAGTTACTTAGAGGTCATGGAACAAGAGGTTCACTGCAGAAAAGGGTCACCCAGTGTAGGGGGCAATGTTTCGCCCTGAGTGTGTCAGAGTAAAGCCCCCGACACAGACGGACACAGAGGAAAGCTCCCTTCACACTCATCTCTGTAGACAGGAGGGAAGCAAGGACAGGATGCCATAATGAACAGGAAAGATTTAGAAATCTAGAATACAGTTTGCCAAGATAAAAACTAGTGAAAAAGTTGGAAGGTTTGTCAATTTTGTTAATCTTTTCAACAAAACAACTCTGGTTTAATAATTCTATTATTTTCCTATTCTCTATTTCCTACTCAGCTTACAAGTGTTTTGTTAAGGATTTTTGCATCAATACTCATAAAGGATATCAGTCTGTAGTTTTATTTTCTGGGGGTGTCTTTACCTAATTTTAGTATCAGGCTAATACCGGTCTCTCAGAATGTTAGGATGTATTCCCTCCTCTGTTTTTTTGGAAGAGTTTGCGAAGGATTGGTGTTAATTCTTCTTTAATGTTTGGACTTTTCTTTGTTGGGAGGTTTTTAATTACTGATTCAATCTCTACCTGTTACAGGCCTGTTGAGATTTTCTGTTTTTTCCTGAATCAGTTTTGGTAAGTTGTGTGTTTCTAGAAATTTGTCCATCTCACTTAGGTTATCTAATTTGTTCTGGTATAATCGTTCATAGTGCAGGCATTACTTGGAGATATGGCAGGTTCAATTCCAGACAATGAAAATAAAGCGAATATCATAATAAAGTGAGTCACAAGAAATTTTTGGTTTCCCAGTGCATATAAAAGTTATGTTTATGCTATACTGTAGTATATTAAGTATGCAATACCATTATGTCTAAAAATATATATACATACTTTAAAAATACTTTATTGCTAAAAAATGCTAATTATCTGAGCCTTCAGCATGTTGTAGTAGTGACATCAAAGATCACTGATAACAGATCCCCGTAACAAATATAATAATAATGAAAAAGTATGAAATATTGCAAGAATTACCAAACCATGACACAGAAACATGATGTGAGCAAATGCCATTGGAAAAATGGTGCCAACAGACTTGCTTGGTGCCATAAACCTTCAATTTGTAAAAAAAAACAAAAAAACAAAAAAACCGCAGTATCTGCAAAGTGCAGTAAGTGAAATGCAATAAAATGAGGTATGCCTGTATTTTCTTATATCCTTTTACTTCTGTAAGGTCTGTAGTAATGCTCCTGCTTTCAATTCTGATTTTTTTATTTTGAATCCTCTTTTGTTCTTGGTCAGTCTAACTAAAGGTTTGTCAATTTTGTTAATCTTTTCAAAACAACTTTTGGTTTCAATAATTCTATTATTTTCCTAGTTTCTATTTTATCTCTTCTCTAATCTTTATCATTTCTTTCCTTCTGCAAGCCATGTATTTAGCTTCTTCTTCATTTTCTAGGTCCTTAAAGTCAGGTTAATGATTTGACAGCTTTCCTCTTTTTTTAATGTTTCTGTTAGTAACTGAATTTCCATCTGAGCACTGCTCTCACTGCATAAGTTTTAATATGTTGTTTTCATTTTCATACATCCCATTTTATGATTTCACTTACAATTTCTTCTTTGACTCACTGGTTGTTAGATGTATGTTTTTCAAATTCCACATTTGTGAATTTTCCAGTTTTCCTTATGCTACTGATTTCTAACTTCATTTCACTGTGATCACAAAAGATACTATAATTTCAGTCTTCTTAAATTTACTGACACTTGGTTTTTGGCCTAACATATGGTCTATGCTGGAGAATATTCCATGTGCTCTTGAGAAAAATGTGTATTCTGCTGTTATTGGGTGAAGTGTTCTATATGTGTGTTAGGTCAAGTTGGTTTACAGTGTACTTCAAATCCTCCATTTATTTACTGATCTTCTGCCTATCCAATAACGGACATTCTATCCATTATTGAAAGTGGACTATTGAAGTCTATCGTTATAGAATTGTCTATTTCTCTCTTCTGCTAATTTTTGCTGCATATATTTGGGGGTTCTGTAGTGTGGTATGTATCTATCTTTCTTTGCCTTTTGTAACAATTTTTGCCTTAAACTCGGCTTTTTCTGATATTAGTGTGGCCACCCAGCTCAGCTCTCTTTTAGTTACCATTTTCATGGAATATCTTTTTCCATCCTTTCACATGCAACCTATTTATCTCTCTGGCTTTAAAGTGAGTTTTTTATAGGCTTTTATAGGTTTTTATAGCATATATAGTAGGATCATGTTTTTTCATCCATTCTGCCAATCTCTTTTAATTGGTAAACTTAATCCATTTACTTTTAAAGTAAATGTTAAAGATGTACTAACTTCTTACATTTTGCTATTTGTTTTCTATAAATTTCACAACTTTTGTTCCTGAATTCTTTCTTCACTGCCTCCTATTATGTTTGATTTTCTTCTAGTATAAAACTTTGATTCCCCCTTTGTTTTATTTTTTATATAGTTTTTAGTTATTTTCTTACTGGGTATTCTGGTAATTATAATTATCATCTTAAATTCATAAAAATCTAGTTTGGGGCTTCCCTGGTGGTTCAGTAGTTGAGAGTCTGCCTGCTGATGCAGGGGACGCAGGTTCGTGCCCCGGTCCAGGAAGATCCTGCATGCCGCGGAGCAGCTGGGCCAGTGACCCTGGCCACTGAGCCTGTGCGTCCAGAGCCTGTGCTCCGCAATGGGAGAGGCCACAACAGTGAGAGGCCCGCGTACCACACACACACACACACACACACACACACACACACAAATCTAGTTTGAATTGATACCAGTTTTAGCTTCAATAGTGTATTAGTCAGCGTCCTCCAGAGAAACAGAACCAATAGAATGTGTGTGTGTGTGTATACACATACACACAGGGATTTATTTTAAGGAATTGGCTGCTCTACTTTTGGAGGCTGTGAAGTCCAAAATCTGCAGGGTGGGTTACTCAAGATTCATTCAGCGCCCCACTTGTTGGTTTAGGTATTTGACTAGAATCCAGAGTTCTACAAAAGTTGATTCTGTCATATTTTTTCTTGCCAGTTTATTGACTGTTTCAATGGGAGGACTGTTTATTGATTTGTTTCAGAAGTGGGAGCACCCACCTCTACCATTTTCCATGAAGTCACTATTTATTTATGTATTTTTTAACCTTTAATTTTGAAATTAATGTAGACTCACTGGAAGCTGCAAAGGTAGTACAGGAACAGCCAACATCCCTCAGTAACGTTTTACATAATTGTAGCGCAGCATCAAAACCAGGAATTTAACACACATAGTGCAGCACAGAGAGCTTTAAAAAGATCACTTCAAACAAGGCTTAGCTGTATGAAATTTCACATCAGGAACAAAGAGATCCTGAAAGCTTTCAGAGAGAAAAAAAACCCACATACAGAGGCTCAGGAATTGGAGTGGAAAATGATGGAGCAGTGCCTTCAAAATTCTGAAAGTAATTTTATCTACAGCTCTATGTCCAACCAAGCTTTGAGTGAAGAGTGGGAACAGAAGGGACATTTTCAGATGTGCCAAATCTTGGAAGCTACTATGGGGTGTCCTTCCCCATCCTGTGGTAAGAAACAGAGAGAGGAAGGCAGAGAGGTCAGGAGACAAGGGCTCCAGGAGGGGAGACGGGCCGAGGAAATGGCCAGGAGGGATGACAGCCACACAGCTGCTGGTCAGAGAAAGCAAGACCGGCCTCCAGGAAGTACAGCGCCAGAGATATGAGAAAGGGGTGCGCTACCTACAGGGTCTGACCTTGGAAAAGGATGTCACAAGGTGCTGCAGAGAGCAGGTGAAGAGTGTGGGGGACTCAGCCAGAGACTTCTAAAAATAAGATTAAACAGATGAAGAGGATAAGACAGTTACTACCTTCAAGGAGAAAAAAGCTACATAAGAAAGAAAAATGTAGGAACTTCCCTGGTGGTCCAGTGGGTAAGAGTCCATGCTCCCGATGCAGGGGGCCCAGGTTCAATCCCTGGTCAGGGAACTAGATCCCACATGCCGCAACTAAGAAGTCCGCATGCCACAACTAAAGATCCTGCGTGTCGCAGCGAATATCCCGCATGCCGCAAATAAGACCCGGCGTAGCCAAAATAAATAAACAAATATATTTTTTTTTTAAAGAAAGAAAATGTAATTACAGTACACTTTTTCACTTGGTAGTAAACAATAGTTATGTATGTTTTAATTATGGAACCAATGTGCTTTTTTTTTTGTGTGTGTGTGTGTGTGTGTGTGTGTGTGTGTGTGGTACATGGGCCTCTCACTGTTGTGGCCTCTCCCGTTGTGGAGCACAGGCTCCGGACGCACAGGCTCAGCAGCCATGGCTCACGGGCCCAGCCACTCCGCGGCATGTGGGATCTCCCCGGACCGGGGCACGAACCCGAGTCCCCCGCATCAGCAGGCAGACTCTCTCAACCACTGCGCCACCAGGGAAGCCCCCAATGTGCTTTTAACAATAAGGTACAATATAGCTACACTGGAGAAATGGGAGAGGGGAAGAAGATTTAAGAGAGAAAATAAGCATCTACCACAGCAGGAAGTCAGCAGATAACGTCTAAAATTGTTGAATCAAGAAATAGCAGAATATGCTTATTTATTTAGAAATCTAACAGTAAATCTAAAAACTACCAAAAGAGTCAACAGTCCCCTCAGAAGGGTAGAAGAGTGCTTTGCAGAAGAGGTAAGAGGGATTGTTTTTGTTATAAAACTTTTAACTCTATCTCACCTTACGCTATGTGCATAAAATATTCTCATAAAAATAAAAATGAATTTCATTTCATTTCGGATTGGAAGTACTATTATCAAAGAAAAAGCAGTATCTAAAAAAACCACAGTAGAATATAGTTCTACCCATCCTTTACGGAGGAGAGCTTCTCTAAAATTTTTATAATTTGAAGCACACTAAAAGAGATACTACAT
Organism: Kogia breviceps; assembly: GCF_026419965.1. NCBI lineage: Eukaryota > Metazoa > Chordata > Mammalia > Artiodactyla > Physeteridae > Kogia > Kogia breviceps. The sequence goes on along the minus strand of NC_081324.1, from coordinate 62,056,139 downwards.
TTTACTTTTGAAAATGAGAAAATTAGAACTCCCAGTGGGAGGTACCTTGATGCTAACAGGACAGCTGGGAGCTTGAAATCACAGCCCTTTTGCTGCAACCTCCTGACAGTGGCTGTGGGTGCCTGCGTGGTGAGGGGCAGCACAGGCTGTGGTCCGGCTGGGGGCCCCGGATGGCGGGACAGTCTAGTTGCAGCCCAAGGGCAGAGCATGCGGCTATCCCTACCAATCCTAACTGTCCCTGTGTCGCCATCGGGGTGGACACCCCGACTCTAGCGTGTACAGATCCGTGATGGGGATAAGACAGGGACACATGTCAGCTGCCTCTGAGGTGACAACTGGTGGCCAGATGTGTGTGAAAAGACCGGCAGTGAGACTGTGGATCAAGGGTGAGTGAGGGAAATAGGGTGTCCTCTGAAAAGAGACAAGCTCTTTAGTGAGACCCCGAAAGTCGGCAGGAGAGCTGGAGCTGAGGGAGGACTGATAAGGCCCCACAGCCGTCTGAGCAAATCAGCTCGGGTGGCAGAGCAGGTGCATGGCTCAGCGTGGAGTGGACAGAGCAGCGGCACAGCCTCCTCCCAGCAGGTCTGCTCCCCAGGCCTCGCTTCACAGGCGCCACCGCGAGCCGGGCCTCCTGCCCTGTGTGGTCATGACCAACAAGCCTGGCGGAGGCTGTGGCCCAGCAGCTCCCGCCTCTCCCAACCCAGGCAGGACCGCACTCCACACTTGCTTTTTCCTTCTTCTCTTCCTTTTCCTGCTTTCTGATGGTTTTTTTTTTGGTGAGGCATCTGATTAAAGATTGAGGCAATTTAGCTCTAGTGTATGAAGAAACAGAATGTGACAGAGTCCATAACTCAAAGTGACAGCATCACATACATACCACACACACTCCACACACACCATCAAACACACACACCATCAAACACACACATGCACAAGCAGGACGCCCACAAGGTGGGCAGGCTGTCTGCATAAGGTCACCCTAGTGGTTCATCCAAGGAAGAAGGTCATGATCCTGGGTTCAAGGTGAAGGTCCTGGCAAACCTAAGCGTCAGTGGCTTAAACAAAATCAGCAGGAAGTTCTTAAAGGAGCCTGAGCCATGGGGCTCACGTCTGTTGACAGAGGCGCTGAGTGTGCACACATGCTACAGACCGACCGACCAACCGAACGATGGTGGGAAGCAGGGCCCAGAGCAGCACAGCTCGGAAAGCCAAGATTAAGAGGAGGTTCAAGGAAGGAGTGTAAGGATTCCCTGAACAGAGGGAAGCAGGAAACTCTGACCTTACGAAGTACAGAGACGACTGCTGACCACACGAGTGTCAAATCCGCTGACACCCCAGCCACTTGGCCTAGGAAACCAAGGAGTGTTTGTGAAGCTCATGGAGATGCTGCAAACGGCTTCGGCCACTAAAAGTGACTGGCCAGTGAGGGTGCACAGCTGGCAGCACGAGGGGAGGAGGGCTGCCTTCTCACCACAGCACTGACGCCCAGGCCTGGGGCACGTTCACAGGAACGTGGGCAGGTATTCTAGTCTTGCCCCCGATGAAAACTACCCCCATAAGATCAGCGCTTCTCACTGTCTGGACCTGTTTGTGAGAGCCTTCCTGCTGAGGACACACCAGTCCCGGGACACATGACCATGTGCTGAGAACAGCTTGAAGGAGAAGCTGAACTGCCCTCAGAGACGAGGTAAAAAACCTGAACATAAATCCTGCCACGAAACGAGTTGGTGCATTCGGAGGAGGATGAACCCAGTTAGGTTTTTCACTACAGGGCTGGAGACCCCCATGCAGCTGTGTCTTGCAGACCCCCTCCCAGCCGCAGGCCATGCACACAGTGAGCGGGCACCAGATCCTCCCCAGGTTCAAGAATCCTGTAGTTACCGCCGCTCAGCACAAGGGGCGCTGCAGGCCTCGTTAGCTCAGGGCGCGTTCAGCATTTTCAATTATCCACTCAATAGCAGCCCACCCCTGGAGCAACACAGAAAGATTTCAACTTGGTGTCAGAAGTCCTTCCTGCCTGTCTCACCGCAGACAGCAGGCTATGCAGGTCACATAAATGCACAGGGACAGCCCTGAGGCTCTGCAGCAAACGCAGCCAAGATGTTCTGCAGGCAGCTTCTCAGCCCCAGAAATAAGGTGGCACCTGTTCTGCCTGAAATTCCTGCCCCAGCTTGAGCTACGCTGAGCCCGCACCCCTCATGAGTGCCGTCACCTACTGAGAGCAGTGATGGGAGCGCAGCCCCTCAGCCTCCTCCGTGAGTCACCCCTAACTTCTGGCTCCTGAACCACGTGCGGGGCCACCCGCCTCTCCACCTCCATCTCCCCCTCCAGTTTCCCCTCTGGCTTCTCCATCTTCAGGCCGCTGGCTGCCCCAGCATCCCCCAAACTTGTCTGGAATGCTGTCGGATGGCAACCACAGCTGGGGTGGCCGTGATTCTCCATAGGCCTCCAAAACAGCAACCCCCAAATAAAGTGAAATAAAAGACCTTGATCTGGCCTCACTGAGTTTCCCCTGACTTTTCTCATAAAGGGCTGAGGTGACTCTGGTCTCACCCAGTGCTGCCTTCCTCCCAAAATATTCTTCAGCAGACACTCAGGCCTGCCCTAAGCCAGACCCCGGACACACAAAGTGAGTCGGTCAAGCTCTGTCCCCAGGGCTCGCAGAGTGGACATGATGCATGCTGCTCTGGGCAGGGGGCCTCCCCGACTTTCTTGAACTGAGCTGAGCTACTGCTGACCTTCCTCAAATCTGGATTTTTCTAAAAATAGGGCAGACTGGCTCTGTATTAGTGACTAGACCAATGAGCCTAAACGCAAGAATAAATGGCTCTTGGCCAAGCCGTGACCTAAGCGTGGTAGGAAGGGAAGGATGGCTTAGGTGCCATCCCACCGGTCCCAGAATGAAGAATCTCTTCTGACCAAAATGAACGAGAGCGAGAAGGGGAGAGGGGAGAGTCGGGGTGGCGGCAGAAGGAGGATGGCAAAAAGGGAGCTGGGCAAACAGCCAGGCCCTGCTCTGGCACCCAGCACTGCCTGGGATGTGCCTTCCAAACACCCAAGCTCTTCTTGCCAACCCCGCTGGAGAGGAGGCCCGGGCTGACAGCCTCCTGGTCCATCCCTCCCCCACTCCCTCCACAAGGCTCGCTCCCAAATCCACCAGAGCGAGAGGCAAAGGGAAACCCTGCACACGGAGAGGCTCAGCCGGAGCCACTCAATGCCAATTAAATATGAAACTGGTGAAAATCCCAAGTGTCCTGCCTGCCCACGCCAATACCTGTCCTGGACGTGTGGGGTGTGTCTTGTTAACTAAGCCCAGATGGTTTGGCTCCTGGAAGGGGTGGCTGCCTTGCTGGCCTGTGCTCCCCCAGGCCTGGAGCCCTCCCCATCTGCCCGCGGTCAGTAGGACCCCCGCTCGTCTGGCCCCCAAACAGCTAGAGATGGTACCTTCTTTGCATTGGACGATATCACGTTGGCCATCAAACTTTCCAGATAGCTGCCGAGGTTGATCCCCTTCACAGTGATGACGGCTTCTTGGGTGAGCACGGTCCTGCAGAAGAGCAAGAAGTGAAGGGGCTGAGGAGCCGGGGAGCGGGGGGAGCCCCCACCCCACCCCAGCCTTGGAGTTCAATGTCTGCTTACCTTCCTGGGTCCTCCGGGTGGGGTGTGTACACCAGCCTCTCGCTCACTGACACCCAGTTTGTGAGTGTGATCTTAAAACAGGAAACAGTGGCTGTAGGTTCTGTTTCTCTTGCATTTCTTCCCAGACCATCTGCGCCCCCACCTCCCATCCCCAAATCTGCACTTACTGGAGCCAGAGCAGAAGAAACGCCAAAGCCCGCCAAGGCCCAGGAGGCACGGCCAAAGTACAGCCCAGAGACACCGCGTCCTGGCCCCTGGCCCCTCCTGGCAACGGTCACCGCCCTCCTTCCACACCCCACCCAAACCTGAGCCCGGATCATTAGCTGTCATCATTGTATGTGCAATATTTTTATGACAGGCTCTGTATTTAATAAACCTTATTTTCTTTCATTAATCCTCAGGACAATACAGTGAGGTTTGTTCTTTTTTAGACAAAGAAAGTGAGGCTCAGAACAGTTGATCACTGACACCCGCAGCCATACAGAGATTCCGTGATAACCAGGATGCAGGCATGCTTCTGTCCCGCCCAAAGCCCTTCCTTTCCACTAGACCTCCTACAACAGCAAGAACCATCCCTCCTTACCGACAAACTAAGCCTTCCTGAAGGAGGAAGAGGAATTTTCCAAGTGAAGGAGAAGAGAGAACAATATATAAACTGTCAGTAATGGCTGATGTGGACACACCCAACCGGCTCCCTGTGGCTTTGCAGAAGGGCTGCCTGGGCCGAGTAAAGGGGGCCACGGGCAGAGGTCCAGGAGGTAAACCAAGGAGCCTCCACACACAGTGACACGACCCACAGCATAAGGGGCCTGACATAAACCATGCTCCCGGGCCACCCATTTTCCCCAACACCCTCTTTGAATGTGCATTAGGCCAATATCAGTGGTTCTTCATTGTGAGACATGAGAGAGGAGGCCAGGAGAAAAGTGGCTGTTTCAGTGGCTGTGAAGAGCCGAGTGTGCTGTTGGCAGGCAGGATGGCGGCTGGGGGGGTGGGGAGGCACTGGGGAGGCGCATGGGGGCCCTGGGGCTGCCAGTCTGTCCCCTGGCCTGCCCACTGGTTACAAAGGTGTGTTCACATCATTATGTGTGTTCTTCTATACATTTTTATACTGGAATAAAAGACAAGTAAGATACTGCTAAATAAAGTCAGCCTTTCTATTAAAAATAAAAGATCACTTAGACCAAAGGTGGGCTGAAAATAAAATTAAATGAAGCCATTACGCACCATCGTGGCCATTGCTTACATTGGTGGAACAGAGCTCCATTTTCTTTCCCACTGGATCCACAATAGAATGTTCTCTGATGTATGTCAAAGTACTACTGGTTCCCAAAATCTGAAAAACAAAGCAAAACCAGCATAGTGACGTGTTAGAAACTCCACCTTACATCCTGGAACACCGACCACCATTTCCTATCCGCTACCCATCTCTTCAACCAGGGACGCAGGTGCGGCTGCAGCAGCACCGCCAGCTCCTCCAGGTGCCTCTGTCCAGCAGGTGGGACGGACACACAAATCAGGGAAATAGGGACCAGTGCTTAGACAGAGGAGAAAGCAGGGCAGGAACTGGGGCGCTGAGGTCAAGGTTGAGGTCAAGGTCTGGCTGGTGAGTCAGCTGTGGACCGACCCTGACCCCCCAACCCTGGGCCCCGCTGTGCGGAGCCAACTCTGGGGTTCAGGCCACACCAAGCAGGACGATGAGGCTGACGTGGGGGGACTGGGTGTGGGGAAGGGGTGGGGGACCGGGGGTCATGGGGTTTGGGGGGTCCTGTGGGCAGTGTCCCCACTGCAGGTGGGTCAGGGGATGTGTTGAACACGCAGGTGGATGATTAACTCAATTCACAGAGAAACAAACCATTTCTGGGGCTTCCCAGAAATCCCAAATGGGAAGGTTGTCATTCCCTGCATATGGGTGCCAGCTGGGCCGGCGGGTGTAGATGGCTGTGTGAGTGTAGCTGGGGGTCATGTGGGTGCAGCCGGGCTCCACTGGGGGCTCACCGCTCTCACAAGGCCGGGCAGCCCCCACTCAGTGCTGAGGAGGCGGTGGCTGTGAAGCCGGCCCCGGCTGTCCACACTGCGCTCCAGCACGTCGACGCCCACGACGCTGGGGTTCATGGGATTCGGGTACTTCCTCATGGCAGCCTTGATGACTGTGTCCCACGGGTGGCTGGAGGAAAACGCAACCACCAGCATGAGCGGGCAGTGGGTCCAAAGTCAGGTCAACCCTGTTCTTCAAGCTTTGTTCCAACAAATACACCTGAGGAGTTGGGCTCTGGACCCAGATCCTGGATCCCTGATCCCCTGGACAACCAGGGGGCGGGCGGGGGCCACAGACCAGGCTCAGGCCTGGCCATCCCAGCTTGGCTGAGGGACCCCTCCTTCCCCAGCCCTGCAGAGCCTAAAGAGGCAGAATCCTTTGGTCTGGGGCTTCTGGGCAAGAGACAATGTCCCTATCCCCTGCCTGTCACCACCTTCCGTGCTGCTCTGTGGGCTTCAAGGCCGGGGGAGCCAGGGCTCATTCCTGCCTCCACCTGGTCGCAGTAACCATGGGGGCCCTTTTGCTGACCGCCCGCCTCACCCCTGCAGTCCACCACAGGCCAAAGCAGCACACCTGCCCAACACGGATCGCCCGCAGCTGCTGCCCAGCCATGAGGTCCTGAAGTAACTACTTTGTTCCAACTTCTAAGCAGTATGTGACTTGAAATGGCTACATATGTTTTCTGATTATTAAAAAACGTATTTGAAATTTTGAAAAATAACACAGGATGAGGAAAATAAAAATCCACAATTTCACTATCTGGAGACAAGTCTGTGCAGGCGTCCTGTAGACGCCACTCCTCCCCTCTGGCCCTGAGCCCTGGAGTGAGGGGTGGACACCGGTGTCCCTGTTTGTTTCCTGCCGTCAGAGACCACACAGCTGCCCCTACTCCCCGGAGCTCTGTGCCTGTTGAGGCCGGCAGCCCTAAGGGCATCCAAGGGCTCAGAGTCTGGCGTACTCAGGGTGGACCTTCCCCAGGTGCTGCTGTCCTGGTTTTTCCTTCAGAATGCGCGCCCGGGTGCATCCCCACAGAGGTGAGTGTGTCTCAAAACACCGTTGTTTCCCCATATGTACCCACACAGGTTTGAGCGGCATGTACAGACACAGCCCAGACCCAAGACCTGGAGACACGCATGCATGCAGATATGCACACGCTCAGAAATTAAACTGGGATCATGCTCCTTACATGCACTGATCACCACTTTTTATATGTAACAGACGAACATTTTCCTGCATCATGAGGCTATTTTCAGAAATATGACTCTAAGTAACTGCACAACAGGCCACCCTGTGGACAGCGGTGTAAACAGACCCCTCTGGTGGATTATTATGTTTTTAAACTAGTTTTTCTCTTATTTATATTACTTTCATCATCATTTAATCCTGGAAACCTAACATTTTGGGGGGGTATTTTTTTTGAATTTTATTTTTTTATACAGCAGGTTCTTATTAGTTATCCATTTTATACATATTAGTGTATATATGTTAATCCCAATCTCCCAATTCATCACACCACCACCACCCCACGCCACTTTCCTTCCTTGGTGCCCATACATTTGTTCTCTACATCCGTGTCCCTGTTTCTGCCCTGCAAACTGGTTCATCTGTACCATTTTTCTAGGTTCCACATATATGCGTTAATATACGAGATTTGTTTTTCTCTTTCTGACTTGCTTCACTTTGCATGACAGTCTGTATATCCACCCCGTCTCTACAAATGACCCAATTTCATTCCTTTTTATGGCTGAGTAATATTCCACTGTATATATGTACCACATCTTCTTTATCCATTCATCTCTTGCTGGGCATTTAGGTTGTTTCCATGACCTGGCTATTGTAAATAGTGCTGCAATGAATATTGGAGTGCATTTGTCTTTTTGAAATATGGTTTTCTCTGGGTATATACCCAGTAGTGGGATTGCTGGATCATATGGTAATTCTATTTTTAGTTTTTTAAGGAACCTCCATACTGTTCTCCATAGTGGCTGTATCAATTTACATTTCCACCAACAGTGCAAGAGGGTTCCCTTTTCTCCACACCCTCTCCAGCATTAGTTATTTGTAGATTTTCTGATGATGCCCATTCTAACTGGTGTGAGGTGATACCTCATTGTACTTTTGATTTGCATTTCTCTAATAATTAGTGATGCTGAGCAGCTTTTCATGTGCTTCTTGGCCATCTGTGTGTCTTCTTTGGAGAAATGTCTATTTAGGTCTTCTGCCCATTTTCTGATTGGGTTGTTTTTTTAATATTGAACTGCATGAGCTGTTTATATATTTTGGAGATTAATCCTTTGTCCACTGATTCATTTGCAAATATTTTCTCCCATTCTGAAGGTTGTCTTTTCATCTTGTTTGTAGTTGCCTTTGCTTTGCAAAAGATTTTAAGTTTCATTAGGTCCAGTTTGTTTATTTTTGCTTTTATTTCCATTACTCTAGGAGGTGGGTCAAAAAAGATCTTGCTGTGATTTATGTCAAAGAGTGTTCTTCCTATGTTTTCCTCTAAGAGTTTTATAGAGTCCGGTCTTAAATTTAGGTCTTGAATCCATTTTGAGTTTATTTTTGTGTATGGTGTTAGGGAGTGTTCTAATTTCATTCTTTTACCTATAGCTGTCCAGTTTTCCCAGCATCACTTATTGAAGAGACTGTCTTTTCTCCATTGTATACCCTTGCCTCCTTTGTCATAGATTACTTGACCATAGGTGCATGGATATTATCTCTGGGCTTTCTATCCTGTTTCATTGATCTATATTTCTGTTTGTGTGCTAGTACTATGTTGTCTTGATTACTGTAGCTTTGTAGTATAGTCTGAAGTCAGGGAGTCTGATTCCTCCAGCTCTGTCTTTTTCCCTCAAGACTGCTATGGCTATTCGGGGTCTTTTCTGTCTCCATACAAATTTTAAGACTTTTTGTTCTAGTTCTGTAAAAAACGCCATTGGTAATTTGATAGGGATTGCATTGAATCTGTAGATTGCTTTGGGTAGTATAGTCATTTTCACAATAATGATTCTTCCAACCCAAGAACATGGTATATCTCTCCATCTGTTTGTATCATCCTTAATTTTTCTCATCAGTGTCTTACAGTTTTCTGCATACAGGTCCTTTGTCTCCCTAGGTAGGTTTATTCCTAGGTATTTTATTCTTTTTGTTGCAATGGTAAATGGGAGTGTTTCCTTAATTTCTCTTTCAGATTTTTCATCATTAGTTTATAGGAATGCAAGAGATTTCAGTGCAGTAATTTTGTATCCTGCTACATTACCAAATTCACTGATTAGCTCTAGTACTTTTCTGGTGGCATCTTTGGGATTCTCTATGCACGTACAGTATCGTGTCAACTGCAAATAGTGAAAATTTTACTTCTTCTTTTCTGATTTGAATTCTTTTTTTTTCTTTTTCTTCTCTGATTGCTGTGGCTAAAACTTCCATAACTATGTTGAATAACAGTGACAAAGGTGGACATCTTTGTCTTGTTCCTGATCTTAGAGGAAATGCTTTCAGTTTTTCACCATTGAGAATGATGTTTGCTGTGGGTTTGTCATATATGGCCTTTATTATGTTGAGGTAGGTTCTCTCTATGCCCACTTTCTGGAGAGTTTTGATCAAAAATGGGTGTTGAATTTCGTCAAATGCTTTTTCTGCAACTATTCAGATGATCATATGGTTTTTATTCTTAAATTTGTTAATATAGTGTATCACATTGATTGATTTGCATATATTGAAGAATCCTTGCATCCCTGGGATAAATCCCACTTGATCATGGGGTATGATCCTTTTAATGTGTTGTTGGATTCAGTTTGCTAGTATTTTGTTGAGCATTTTTGTGTCTATGTTCATCAGTGATATTGGTCTGTAATTTTCTTTTTTTGTGATATCTTTGTCTGGTTTTGGTATCAGGGTGATGGTGGCCTCATAGAATAAGCTTGGGAGTGTTCCTTCCTCTGTAATTTTCTGGAAGAGTTTGAGAAGGATGGGTGTTAGCTCTTCTCTAAATGTTTGATAGAATTCATCTCTAAAGCCATCTGGTCCTGGACTTTTGTTTGTTGGAAGTTTTTTAATCACAGTTTTAATTTCATTACTTGTGATTGGTCTGTTCATATTTTCTATTTCTTCCTGGTTCATTCTTGGAAGGTTATACTTTTCTAAGAATTTGTCCATTTCTTCCAAGTTTTCCATTTTATTGGCATAGAACTGCTTGTAGTAGTCTCTTATGATGCTTTGTATTTCTGCAGTGTCTGTTGTAACTTCTCCTTTTTCATTTTTAATTTTATTGATTTGAGTCCCCTCCCTCTTTTTCTTGATGAGTCTGGCTAATGGTCTATAAATTTTTTTAATCTTCTCAAAGAACCAGCTTTTAGTTTTATTGATCTTTGCTATTGTTTTCTGTTTCTATTTCATTTATTTCTGCTCTGATCTTTATGATTTCTTTCCTTCTGCTAACTTTGGGTTTTGTTTGTTCTTCTTTCTCTAGTTCCTGTAGGTGTAAGGTTAGATTGTTTACTTGAGATTTCTCTTGTTTCTTGAGGTAGGCTTGTATAGCTATAAACTTCCCTCTTAGAACTGCTTTTGCTGCATCCCAAAGGTTTTGGATCATCGTGTTTTCATTGTCATTTGTCTCTAGGTATTTTTTGATTTCCTCTTTGATTTCTTCAATGATCTCTTAGTTATTTAGTAACATATTGTTTAGCCTCCATGTGTTTGTGTTTTTAACGTTTTTTTTTTCCCTGTAATTGATTTCTAATCTCATAGCATTGTGGTCAGAAAAGATGCTTGATATGATTTCAATTTTCTTAAATTTACTGAGGCTTGATTTGTGACCCAAAATGTGATCTATCCTGGAGAATGTTCCATGTGCACTTGAGAAGAAAGTGTAATCTGCTGTTTTTGGATGGAATGTCCTATAAATATCAATTAAATCTATCTGGTCTATTTATGGTGTCATTTAAAGCTTGTGTTTCCTTATTTTCTGTTTGGATGATCTGTCCATTGGTGTAAGTGAGGTGTTAAAGTCCCCCACTATTATTGTGTTACTGTCCATTTCCTCTTTTATAGCTGTTAGCAGTTGCCATATGTATTCAGGCGCTCCTATGTTGGGTGCATATACATTTATAATTGTTATATTTTCTTCTTGGATTGATCCCTTGATCATTATGTAGTGTCCTTCCTTGTCTCTTGTAACATTATTTTAAAGTCTATTTTATCTGATATGAGTATTGCTACTCTAGCTTTCTTTTGATTTCCATTTGCCTGGAATATCTTTTCCATCCCCTCACTTTCAGTCTGTTTGTTCCCCTAGGTCTGAAGTGGGTCTCTTGTAGACAGCATATATACGGGTCTTGTTTTTGTATCCATTCAGCAAGCCTGTGTCTTTTGGTTGGAGCATTTAATCCATTCATGTTTAAGGTAATTATCGATATGTATGTTCCTATTACCATTTTCTTAATTGTTATGGGTTTGTTTTTGTAGGTCCTTTTCTTCTCTTGTGTTTCCCACTTAGAAAAGTTCCTTTAGCATTTGTAGAGCTGGTTTGGTGGTGCTGAATTCTCTTAGCTTTTGCTTGTCTGTAAAGCTTTTGATTTCTCCATCGAATCTGAATGAGATTCTTGCTGGGTAGAGTAATCTTGGTTGTAGGTTCTTCCCTTTCATCACTTTAAATATATCATGCCACTCCCCTTTGGCTTGTAGAGCTTCTGCTGAGAAATCAGCTGTTAACCTTATGGGAGTTCCCTTGTATGTTATTTGTCGTTTTCCCCTTGTTGCTTTCAATAATTTTTCTTTGTCTTTAATTCTTGTCAATTTGATTACTATGTGTCTCCACGTGTTTCTCCTTGGGTTTATCCTGCCTGGGACTCTCTGCGCTCCCTGGACTTGGGTAGCTATTTCCTTTCCCATGTTAGGGAAGTTTATGACTATAATCTCTTCAAATATTTTCTTGAGTCCTTTCTCTCTCTCTTCTCCTTCTGGGACCCCTATAATGCAAATGTTGTTGCGTTTAACGTTGTCCCAGAGGTCTCTTAGGCTGTCTTCATTTCTTTTCATTTTTTTCTTTATTTTGTTCCATGGCAGTGAATTCCACCATTCTGTCTTCCAGGTCACTTATCCGGTCTTCTGCCTCAGTTATTCTGCTATTGATTCCTTCTAGTGTATTTTTCATTTCAGTTATTGTATTATTCATCTCTGTTTGTTTGTTCTTTAATTCTTCAAGGTGTTTGTTCTTTACTTTTTCTAGGTCTTTGTTAAACATTTCTTGCATCTTCTCCATCTTTGCCTCCATTCTTTTTCCGAGGTCCTGAATCATCTTCACTATCATTATTCTGAATTCCTTTTCTGAAAGGCTGCCTACCTCCACTTCATTTAGTTGTTTTCCTGGGGTTTTATCTTGTTCCTTCATCTGGTACATAGCCCTCTGCCATTTCATCGTGTCTATCTTTCTGTGAATGTGGTTTTTGTTCCACAGGCTGTAGGACTGTAGTTCTTCTTGCTTCTGCTGTCTTCCCTCTGGTGGATGAGGCTATCTAAGAGGTCTGTGCCAGTTTCCTGATGGGAGGGACTGGTGGGGGGTAGAGCTGAGTGTCGCTCTGGTGGGCAGTGCTCAGTAAAACTTTAACCCTCTTGTCTGCTGATGGGTGGGGCTGGGTTCTCTCCCTGTTGGTTGTTTGGCCTGAGGCAACCCAACACGGGAGCCTACCCTGCTCTTTGGTGGGGATAATGGTGGACTCCGGGAGGGCTCACACCAAGGAGTACTTCCCAGAACTTCTGCTGCCAGTGTCCCTGTCCCAGCAGTGAGACACAGCTACCCCCTCCTCTGTAGGAGATCCTCCAACACTAGCAGGTAGGTCTGGTTCAGACTCCTATGGGGTCACTGCTCCTTCCCCTGAGTCCCAATGCACACACTACTTTGTGTGTGCCCTCTAAGAGTGGAATCTCTGTTTCTCCCAGTCCTGTCAAAGTCCTGCAATCAAATCCTGCTAGCCTTCAAAGTCTGATTCTCTAGGAATTCCTCCTCCCTTTGCCGGACCCCCAGGTTGGGAAACCTGACGTGGGGCTCAGAACCGTCACTCCAGTGGGTAGACTTCTGTGGTATAAGTGCTCTCCAGTTTGTGAGCCACCCACCCAGCAGTTATGGGATTTAGTTTTATTGTGATTGAGCCCCTCCTACTGTCTCATTGTGTCTTCTCCTTTGTCTTTGGATATGGGGTATCTTTTTTGGTGAGTTCCACTGTCTTCCTGTCGATGACTGTTCAGCAGTTAGTTGTGATTCCAGTGCTCTGAGAAGAGGAAGTGAGCACACATCCTTCTACTCTGCCATCTTGAACCAATCTCCTCTGGCGGATTATTATTTTTTTTTTTTTAATTTTTTTGGCGCGAGGGCCGCGAGCGACCGCGGACCTCCCGGACCAACCCCCGCGCCGAGGGTGGCAGAGGACCCGGACGCCGACGCCCCTCCGGCCCCGCACGGTCTCTCCCCCACCCCCCGGCAGATTATTTTGATCGCGTCCAAACTTCACTGTACAATGAAGACAGCAGGGAAAACTGGTTCACACCAGCCTTTCAACAGGTCTTTTTCCTTAGGATAAATTTCTAGAATGGAATTACTAAATTAAGCATTAAAGATTATGAACATATTGAAGGTTTTTTTTTCATCTTTGATGTCCTTTTAAAATATAACTTATTGACCGTGAATTTACTTTATACTCATAAAACACTCATCCCAGGTCAAAAAGCTAGCAATGAGATGCAGACTAGAGCCGGGCCTCCCAGCCCCTACTCCACGATTTTTCTGTCACACCCACGGCCTCTGCACTGTCAGGTCCAGAAGCCCCGCTCTTTAACAAAGAAATGCTTTTTCAAGCCATGGAATCGTGTCACTGCACTAACATGTCCACCAGCTCCAAAGGAGCAGAGATGAGCCTGGTCCTGATCACTCTGCAGGGGACAGGGAGCCTTTCTTCTCAGGAAAAGAACTGTCAGGAGCACAGTCGACAACTCTGCAGAAGGAGGGAGAATCCACATACTCATGAGAGCAGAGGCAGGGGATGGGGGCTGCCCAGGGAAATAAGCTGTGAGCTTTGTAAGTCAAGTTCCCCAGAGTAGTTCTCATAAAAATCATTACTTTAGGCAGAATAGGGTCTGCCTTCTAAAATTAATTGAAATTATCTAAAAGTTGATAAACATTTGTATTAAGCACATCTCACACAATGCTTCTTTTATATAGAAACCTTGCATCTTTCTAATTGATGATTTCAACTAAATACAATGTGCTTAAAACACATAAAAAATAATTTCCAGACATCAACAGAATGATGCAGGATAAGGATAAACATAATAATATTTTTTAGAGACTTCCCTGGTGGCACAGTGGTTAGGAATCTGCCTGCCAATGCAGGGAACACGGGTTCGATCCCTGGTCCGGGAAGATCCCGCATATCGCGTAGCAACTAAGTCTGTGTGCCACAACTACTGAGCCTCCATGCCACAGCTACTGAAGCCCACGTGCCTAGAGGCCGTGCTCCACAACAAGAAAAGCTACCACAATAAGAAGCCCGTGCACAGCAATGAAGAGTAGCCCCCACTCGCCACAACTAGAGAAAGCCCACGTGCAGCAATGAAGCCCCAATGCAGCCAAAACTAAATAAATAAATTTATTTTTAAAAATAATATTTTTTAAGTTACAAGGTTTAAGTACACAAGTCAGTATCACACACTTCTTGGTTAAAGAAAATAGCCCAATACTCATTTGACTGGCAAAAGCTGAGAAGTCTGGCAATGTCAAGTGTCAGGAGGACGTGGGAACAGGAAGCCAGGCCTGCAGGTGTACATGTGAATGGGCCCCACTCCTGGGAGAGGCAGAAGGGAGACTTGCTGAAGTTCATCCTCAGGATAAAGGCCCCAGGCCTTGGCCGAGGCTCATGGTGAGCACGGTGGCCTGTGAGCTGCCCCAGGGAGGCCTCCGTGCCCATGCTGCAGGAACGGGCCAGCAGTAGCACTAGGGGCTGGGGGTGCACGGCTAGGCTGGCAGCCAGGGAGGGGGCAATTGCTGGTTCCACTTGGGGGCACTGGAGAGGAAGAACAAGGCAACTCTACGCTCAGCGAGGATGTCAGAAATAGGAAGTGGGGTGAGGACACAGGGTGCCTGGGACCTGCCTACAACAACCCAGGGGAAGGAGCAGGGAATGGGGGCGCGTGAGACCAGACATCTGTGAGAGGCATCGTTAGCCTGCAGGAGGGGACTACACTCATTATTCCAGTCTCCACTCTTGCATAACGTGCATAATAATGAGTCCAAAAAGAAAATTGAAGGAGGGACTTCTCTGGTGGCGCCGTGGTTAGGATCCTGCTCTCCCAATGCAGGGGGCCCAGGTTCGATCCCTGGTCAGGGAACTGGATCCCACATGCTGCAGATGGGAGTTCACATGCCACAATTAAGCGGCCTGTGGGCCACAGCTGAGGAGTCCATGAGCCGCAACTAAGAAAGCCTGCGTGGGGACTTCCCTGGTGGTGCAGTGGTTAAGAATCCGCCTGCCAATGCAGGGGACACAGGTTCAAGCCCTGGTCTGGGAAGATCCCACATGCCACGGAGCAACTAAGCCCGTGAGCCACAAGTACTGAGCTCGCGTGCCACAACTACTGAATCCCATGCACCTAGAGCCCATGCTCCACAACAAGAGAAGCCACTACAGTGAAAAGCCCACGCACCACAACAAAGAGTAGCCCCCACATGCCGCAACTAGAGAAAGCCCGCGTGCAGCAATGAAGACCCAACACAACCATAAATAAAATATTTTTTAAAAAAGAAAGCCCGCCTGCCGCAACTAAGACCCAGCGTGATGAAATAAAAAAATAAAATAAAATGGAATGGAAATGAAATGAAATAAAATAAATATATATTTAAAAGAAAAAAAAGATGAAGGAAAAGTGCTCAGACCCCAAGAGACCCGGGCCAGCCCAGTGGTTCTTGGAGCAAGGCCCGCAAAGCTGGGCTCTCTGGCCCCTCCAGGAGCCTGGGCGCTGCTGGGAGGGCCTGCCCTCCTGGCTGCACAACATCAGCCAAAGCTGCAGGAGCCCGAGTCAGGCCACAAACTGCCAGCCTCTCCCTAGGAGTGACGGCCAGGCCAAGGCTGCATGGTGGTCACTGCTGAGCTGTGCACTCAAGGCCCATCCCTGAGGAGAGAGTAAAAGGACTCATTTTACTACACCAGGATTCCTGGTTCTGAGCGAGGGCACAGAAAGGACGCGGGAGGACTTGCTGGTCGGGAAGCACTGACGGCCACAGGGGTGGCAGCCCAGCTACTGTGCTTCCCCAGCCACCACTTCTCCTTGAAACTACTGACCACAAACTGTGGTCACTCAGACGTGTGTGTCGGACAGGCATTTTCTCAAAGATTAATGAAGTTAGCCTGTCACTTGGAGGAAAACACCTGATGGCATTTGCTGCCAAAGATAAAACTTGAGCTTCTAAGTGAAAACTGGAATTTTAGAAAACTTTCATCACTACCATGGGCCTGCTTCTTGCCCCACACTGTACCCGGTGACCCACACAGCCAAGTGACCAGTGCGAGACGTCACAGATCACATGGGAGAAGGACTCATTCAAAGTACGAGACGGACCAGTTACTCTGGTCCTCATGGTGTCAGATTTTACACTGCAATTAATCTGAGAAACTACCACTTGTTTCGTTGCAGTAGCAAAGAACAGCCACAACTATTTTCAGAGACTTTTGAAATACCTTTGCCAAATAGGTTTTACTCACATACAGTGTGAGGCTGGATTTTAATCATTTACTTCAACCAAAACAACAGGCTGCAAACACTGAATGCAGAAGCCGACAGGACCATCAAGTTAGCGTCCATGCAGGGATCTCCCTGCTAGTCTAGTGGTAAAGAAGCCACCTTCCAATGCAGGGGACACGGGTCTGATCCCTGGTCGGAGAACTAAGATCCCACGTGCCACGGGGCAACTAAGCCTGTGCACCACAACTACTGAGCCTGTGTGCCTCAACTAGAGAGCCCACATGCCGCACCTACAGAGCCCACATGCTCTGGAGCCCATGTGCCACTAGAGAGAAGCTCAGGTGCTGCAATGAAAGATCCCACATGCTGCAACAAAGATTCCGCGTGCCGCAACTAAGACCCAACGCAGCCAAAAAATAAATTAATTAAATTATTTTTAAATAAAATAAAAAATTAAATCTGTTGACTATAAAAAAACAGTGTCTATGCAGCCTGACATTATAGAAATTGGGAAAAAAATAAACAAAACAGTGCCACTCTTACTACTTTGAGGGGTTTTGGAAACTACAGGTTTTTTAAATTTAAGAAATATTTATGTTAATGTAACGAGTTTATTACTGTTAATTTTAATATATTAATAAATATCTTAAAATTTATCAGTTTTAATTTCTAATATGGTAAATATTAGATTTAACCCACATAAATAAACACTGTTTGGGTCCCCAATATTTTCTAAGAGTGTAAAGAGGTCCTACTGCTGACGAATTTGAGGATTTCTGGCCTAAGTAGGCCCTTGATTAAGTGACCCAGAAATATATACAGGAGTGGTCACCACAACATGATTTGTAATAAGGGGGAAACAATGTCCCTTCAATAAGAGAAAGAAAAAATGGTGACATATTCTTTATGGAATAAATGGAATATTGGAATATTATACAGCTGAGATACAAATGTGTATGTGTACATGTAAACACACAGATCTCAAATAGATATACACACACATGCACAGATCTCAGGAACACACTGTTGAGAAGAAAGGGAAACTGAAAAGATCTGTACAAGATGGTGCCAGTGATTTCTATTTTAAAAAAACAAACAATACTACATTTTGTTTATGGAACATATACCTTCGGGAGGCTACCCACCAGGTTCACAATCATGACCGCCTATGAGAGAGAGGAGGGAACAGCACTAGGAGGGGACAGTGGGCACTTCACCTCCTACCTGTAACATTCCATTTCTCTTATTTAAAAAAGGAGGGGGTTCCCTCCTCCTGGCCAGAGAGCAAGCCTGCTTTAGGGCAGCCTCTCCTCCTTACTTCTGTGAGAGGGACACTGCCTACTAGAGACCTCTCCTGGGAGCTGCTAGAATCCAAGCAGTGTACAGCCTTGACTCTGCTGGGAATCTACTCATACTGGCTGTTATTAAAGATTTTGTTATGGTCCACCTGAAACCTCAGTCAATGCTGTAAGGATGGGATTTATAAACCTGCATTTACCAGCCTGTTAATTTTTAAGTGTCCCTTTCTATATGTTTCTATTTCAGTCCTATATTTTCCACTACTATTTAATCTACTTTGAACCAAAGGGCTCTCTATTTCTGTGGGAGTTTATACTGCTCTCAGCTCTGTCTGATCTCCAGTGCCCAGGGTTTCTTCGGTGTGTGAACAATGGAGGAAAACTTGACTCAAAAGTTTTCGTGCTCCAGCAAAGGAAACAAAATGAAACAAAAAGACAACCTATGGAATGGGAGAAAATTTTGCAAACGATGCAACTGATTAATTTCCAAAATATAAAAACAGCTCATACAGCTCAATAACAACAACAACAACAACAAAAAAAAACCAATCCAAAAATGGGCAAAAGACCTAAATAGACATTTCTCCAAAGAAGACACACAGATGGCCAATAGGCACATGAAAAGATGGTCAACATTGCTAATCCTTAGAGAAATGTAAATCAAAATTACAATGAGGTGCCACCTCACACCAGTCAGAGTGGCCATCATTAAAAAGTCTACAAATAACAAATGCTGGAGAGGGTGTGGAGAACAGGGAACCCTCTTACACTGTTTGTGAAAATGTAAATTGGTGCAGCCACTATGGAAAACAGTAGGGACGTTCCTCAAAAAACTAAAAATAGAGTTACCATATGATCCTGCAATCCCATTCCTGGGCATATATCCAGAGAAAACTATAATTCAAAAAGATACACGCACCCCAACGTTCACTGCAGCACTGTTTACAATAGCCAAGATATGGAAGCAACCTAAATGTCCATCTAAAGATGAACGGATAAAGAAGATGTGGTATATGTACATGATGAAATACTATTCAGCTACAAAAAAAGAATGAAGTAATGTCATTTGCAGCAACATGGATGGACCTGGAGATTATCATACTAAGTGAAGCAAAAGTCAAGCAAAGACAAATATCATATGATATTGCTTATATGTGGAATCTTAAAAAAATGATACAAATGAACTTACTTACAAAACAGAAATAGACTCACAGACATAGAAAACAAACTTACGATTACCAAAGGGGGAAGGGAGGGAATTAAATTAGGAATTGGGAATTAAAATATACACACTGCTATATATAAAATACATAACCAACAAGGACCTGTGTATAGCACAGGGAACTATACTCAGTATCTTGTAATAACCTATAATGGAAAAGAATCAAAAAAAGAGTGTGTATATATATATATATATATATATAATCTGAATCACTTTGCAGTACACCTAAAACAAATACAACATTGTTGGACTTCCCCGGTGGTCTAGTGGTTGAGACTCCATGCTTCTATTGCAGGGGTGCAGTTTGAGCCCTGGTCAGGGAACTAAGATCTCACATGTCTGTGGTGCGGCAAGGGGGTGGGAGGGACTAATACAACATTGTATATCAACTGTATTTCAATTTAAAAAATTTTTAAGTCTTTGTGCCTGATTATTTTTGGCCTTTCAAGAGTAAATTTATTAATTTCCAATCAAATATTCAACAAACATATAAAAAGAAAACAAGTATAGAAAGAAAAAGGTGTGTAATCCTCAGAGGAAAAAAATCAGGGATTTCAAGGGACTGAGCAAGGGGAAAACTCCAAGGTAAGCTCAGCTAGAAAGCCAGACTTCCAAATCTGTACTGTCCTGCAGATGTGATGCTGCCACACAGCATCATGTCACCCGCCCTGGCAGCCATGTGACCTCCCCCCAGCTGTCTTCCACATTTGTCAATTCTCATCATGGTGCTTGGCTTTTAAGTTCAAAAATCAATGGGAGGAGATCTGTGGCCAGTCCACAGGAGGTCAGGGGTTGACAGGAATTACTCTGGTGGACAGTCGCCCTCATTTCAAAGGACATCTGCTCCCCAGGATATTCCTTGGTCCCTCACTGAGCACCTACTACGTTCCAGGGACACAAAATGAATGAAGTGAGGGTCGAAGCAAGGATGCACACTACCACACGGATAAACCTCAACCATCATGCTAGGTGAAAGCAGCCAGACACAGAAGACGGTTTGGTGTATGACTGCATTTATGTGAAATGTCCAGAAAGGCAAATCCATAGAAACAGGAAGCTGATACTGATCTGGCTGGGGAGAGGAGTGGAGAGTGACTGCAGACGGGCATGAGGGGTCTTTGTAGGATGAGGAAATGTTCTAAAACTGGACTATGGAGATGCTGTACAACTATGTAAATTTACTAAAAGTCGTTGAATTGTATGATTTAAATGGGTGAATGTTATCAATAGTGACTTTTCACAGCTGACAAATCACTTCCGCTTGTCGACCAACATTTCCTGAATTTGTAGGGCAGTCCTGGCCTGAGCTGCACAGCCTGGGCATCCACCATTTGCAGGAACTTAACCTGTCCCCTCTGCATCCAGATGGTGCCCGGCATGCCCCATCTTTGGGAGAACTGAGAAAATCTCTGGAGTAAGTCTGGGAAGGAACCCCAGACGAGATTTTTCTACAGGCTGCAGGCTGTATAAAAATCAACACTAAAAGTGGATCCCATCAAGTCTAAAGATTTCATTAAAATAATTTCGGAGGTTTTTAACCCACTGATAAATTTTCATTATAATTTTACACGAAAAGGCCAAAGGATGACAATTCTATTTCATGCAGTATTTTTTTAATTAAAAAAACGAAATGCTGTTCTAAGTGGGATCAAGGAATTTAAAAATCTTAGTTCCTTTAAAAAATATGAAAGAGGGCTTCCCTGGTGGCGCAGTGGTTGAGAATCCGCCTGCCGATGCAGGGGACACGGGTTCGTGCCCCGGTCTGGGAAGATCCCACATGCCGCGGAGCGGCTGGGCCCGTGAGCCATGGCCGCTGAGCCTGTGCGTCCGGAGCCTATGTTCCGCAACGGGAGAGGCCACAACAGTGAGAGGCCCGTTTACCGCAAAAAAAAAAAAAAAAAAAAAAATGAAAGAATGAGCTCAGAGTGTCACAGATGAAGTGACAAGAGAAGACACCGCCTAGGTCACGAGGGCACTTTTAATCAGCTGGAGGCTTTCCAGTGCCCACAGTGCATTCAGGGCCAAAGCCCCCACATGCCCACGCCGGCTCCCTCTGGAGGCCGTGATCAGCCACTCGGCGGGTCCCGCCCCCGCCCCTTGCGACAGCCCCGCACGAGGTGAGGCCAGGCCGGCGGGGGCGAAGACACGGTCCCGCCACCCCGGGCCCTTGCAGGTCACTGCCCGCAGCGCGGCCCAACGAGGGACAGAGCCCGCCCTCCCGGAGGCCGCGGCCCAGGCCCAGGCCAGTCTGGACCCACTGAGGCCGCAGCTGGCTCACCCGAACACATGCTCCGAGCTCCAGACCCTCATCGTCGCCCACGCAGAGTGCGGCCCGGGGTGCCCCAAGCCCCGGGAAGCTCCAGGCCCGGGATGCTCTGCTCCGCGGGGGGCGGAACGTGTGGACTCGGTGTGTAGGGCGTTTAGGGAGTGGGCGGGTCGGGACTGGGCGCCCTCCCATCACAAGAGTGGCGGCACCACGGCTGCGCGGAGGCACTGCCAGTAGCTGTGCCGGCAGCAAGCACCGACTACGGGGCGGGGAGGGGGCGGGACCCTAGTGCCACTGCGGAAATGGGGGCGGGGCTCATTCCTACTGGTCAGGTGGTCCAAATTCTCCCAAAGCTCCTTCCAACCACGCTGGTTCCCACTGTTGGGAAGGATAAGGAACAGTGTGTCCCACCAGCCCGACAAGTCTCTCCGCGGAGTGTGGTGGGAGGGGGGGAGGAAGCAGCAAGTGTGGAAAGGCCTTAAACCAGAACGTGAGGCCCCTCGCAGGCAGTCTGCTGTGTGGTTCGAAGACCCCACGAAATCCAACCCTTTATCCAACCCTTTATGTAGCCAGGCAGGTGCGACCCTCGAGACCCGGATGTCAAGTGAGAAGACTGACAGCACCGCTTGTCAGAGCTCATCTTAAGTTCACCCGGCAATTAGAGTGGCCACTTGGGTTCACTACTTGTCTGTGTCCAAAGGAGAAATATATTTCTCATTCCCATAGGAGGTAGGGTTGCAGCCTGAAGCCAGGTGCTCCCTGTAAGTTAGGCTAATGTTTCAAAAGGATGGCTCCCAAGTCCCTGAGAAAAAACATTCCTGGGTTGTTCAGCTGGCCAAAGGCCTAGTTAGCCTTTAAAAACATTTACATAGGACTTTGCTGGTGGCGCAGTGGTTAAGAATCCGCCTGCCAACTCAGGGGACATGGGTTCGAGCCCTGGTCCAGGAAGATCCCACATGCCGCAGAGCAATTAAGCCCGTGCGCCACAACTACTGATCCTGCACTCTAAAGCCTACAAGCCACAACTACTGAGCCCATGCGCCACAACTACTGAAGCCCGCACGCTCTAGGGCCCACCCGTTGCAACTACTGAGCCCGTGTGCCGCAACTACTGAAGCCCGCATGCCTAGAGCCCGTGCTCCCCAACAAGAGAAGCCACTGCAATGAGAAGCACAGGCAGCGCAACGAAGAGTAGCCCCCGCTCGCCGCAACTAGAGAAAGCCCACGTGCAGCAACAAGGACCCAACGCAGCCAAAAAAATTTTTTTTAATTAAAAATAAATAAAAACATTTACATAGATCTCAAAAAGACAACTTAGAACTGTCTTAGAGTAGATGCTCTAAGAACAAGTAAAGGAGAGACCCCTTACCTTTTGCACTCGGGAAAAATCATTTTTACTCTAGATTTGTATTTACCTTGCACTTCGACAAATACAGTTCAAATGCAGAGAAGCGAGATGCTAGTTTGAGAAGAGTGTGTCGCTCTGCAGAAAGAGCTGGGGTGTAAGGGCAGCACCCAGCGCAACACCCACAGCGAGCAGTCATCCCGAGCCTACCTGTGCAATGAGTCAGTGAAGTGGGGAGATAGCAGAAGCAGCCCAAAGACCTGGTCTAGGATCCTGGCCCCACCATCTCCACGCTCCACACACTCCACCTTTGCCACCTGCGCTCTAACCTCACGGCGATCTTCCCATGTCAGCTCTGCTGCCCATTTTATTAGCGAGCAGACTGGGGTTTGAGGAGGTGTAAAAGTGCGCTGAGTGATCACACTCTGAGGGCAGAGCTGAGATGAGTCCGCCACAGCCATGCTGCAGTGACTGGCCGTTGTGGCCAGCTATGAAACACGCCCTGTGCTGGGCTCTGAGCTCAGTGCTGTCATTCTGGCTTTAAAAAGCATCATCATTGGACTTCCCTGGTGCCACAGTGGTAAAGAATCTGCCTGCCAACGCAAGGGACACAGGTTCAAGCCCTGGTCCAGGAAGATCCCACATACTGTGGAGCAACTAAGCCCGTGTGCCACAACTACTGAGCCTGCGCTCTAGAGCCTGCGAGCCACAACTACTGAGCCTGCATGCCTCATGCCTATGGCCCATGCTACGCAACAAGAGAAGCCACCACAATGAGAAGCCCGTGCACTGTAATGAAGAGTAGCCTCTGCTCACCGCAACTAGAGAAAAGCCCGTGCGCAGCAATGACGACCCAATGCAGCCAAAAATAAATAAATTGCCGTCTCTCAAACCACTGAAAAAAAGCAAAAAGCATCATCATTTACAATCAGCATTTTCCACAAACACGATTGAGCATGAGGCTGAAGAAACTGGGCTGATGGTGACAGTCAGAAAACATTGCAGTGAGAGGTTGTGGGGAAACCAAGACCCTAACCAGGAAACATCTCTGTAGAGACACTACTTAGTGGTGGAGCTGGGGCCCGAGGGCAGGAGCGCAGTGAGGGTGGCCTCTAGGCTCACTGTGACCTGCACCTGCCTCGCTTTCAAAGCCATCTTACTCACAGCTGTTGGGTCCCAGTGGCCAAGCCCGGCTCACAGAGGTGTCAGCACCTCTGTGGTTCCATCACTACTTGCACATACTTGCATCTGAGACTTACCACCACGTGTTATGACCATCAGGAACTAGGTTATCATTAACCTTGTTACTTCCAGAGTCAGAAACCCAATAGGCACACAATATATCAATGACTGTTAAACACAGATGAACGTCACACCCGGCTTCAAGTCCTATACTGCTACCTCCATTTTTGGTCAAAGATCACCATTTCACTCACTCTGTTCCACCAAGTCTGGTCCAGGAGCAGCAGAGCTGCCCAGGAGCCTATTAGAAATGGAGACCCCTGGCCCCACCACACAGCATCTTGGGAGCTGTGCCCCACTTCACATCTAAACCTTTCAAAGCAAGAGTCTGCATCTGCTCTTCCCGCTCCTTTACTACTATGTATTCCACCGCAGGCTGGAACGGGCTCCCGAAACCTCTCGTTAGTCATCAGTAACCATTGCACTTCCAGTCCAACGGGTGCCGTTCTGTCCCCCTCCCCCGGGCCTCTGTGCTGCGTGAGAAGTACTGGGCTTTCTCTCCTGGGACCTCTGCTCCCTCTGCATCCTCTTTACTGGTCCTTCCCAGGACACACGTCTCTTCCCTCTCTGTTCTTCTCCCTCTACACCTGCTCCCTGAGTGATTCACTGAGTGTCCTGGTTTCCACTAAGTCCCCAGCCTGCCTCTCCATCTCATTCCTACCCATCTGTCCAGTTCCCCACGCGGTGTTCTCTAGGTCCTACTTCAAATGCATCATGGCCACACATCTCCCATATTAAACAGACTCCTCTCCTAGGATTCACTGCCCAGGTCCCTGGCATCACCCGGGCACGCCAAGCTAGACCCCTACATCCAAACAATCATCGAGTCCTTTGGGATTTACCTCTTCTAGATTGTTTTAATCCCTTACTTCTTCCACATTCTTTAAGAGCCAATACGATTTAATAGTTGTAGCTGAAGGCATGGGTTTGAAGAGGAACAAACCTGGGTTCCAGTCCTGGCTCCCATTCTGCAAATTGCTAACCTCTCCAAATGTCAGTATCATCATCCTTGACATGGGAACGCTACTAGTAAAAAAAAAAACAAAAAGTCCTTTGGGACTTGTGGGAATTAGTGAGGACAGAGTACATGACTGTGGTTAGTATTGCTGTCACTGTCCCTGCTGACTCCTGACCTGGC
Source organism: Kogia breviceps (assembly GCF_026419965.1). NCBI lineage: Eukaryota > Metazoa > Chordata > Mammalia > Artiodactyla > Physeteridae > Kogia > Kogia breviceps. Next base: position 62,031,223 of record NC_081324.1, on the reverse strand, counting down.
TCTATCCAGCACCACCCTCTCTGGGTTCCTGCACAGCTCCCTAGCTGGCCCCTCAGAGCAGTGTCCCAACACCATGCCACACTCCCTCCAGAGCTCTGTTTGGCTGTGCCCTGGGGTGCTCCTTGGCCCCCTCGCCCTCCTACGGCTGTGCCCTATACCTCCATCGTTACTCTCAGCACATTGTTTTAGAATTACTGCACCAGTTTGTGTTTCTGTCTCTCCCACCAGATTATGCTTATTAAGGAAGCAGGTATCTAGGCTCGACCTCTCTCTTAGCTTTTGAATTGTTATCTCTGGGGTGAGGCCCAGGAACAGGCATTGTTAATGAGCAGCCAAGGCAATCACAGCGCTCTGGAGTTTGGAAAGGCGTCCTGCACTAGACTGAGCTCTGGGATGGGACCAGGCCTGGCTCATTTCTGTGTGCCCACGCTCGGTTGCGGTACCTGGCAAACAGCGAGCTCCAGATAAGTGCTTGTTCAGGGAGTCACGGATGACTCCAAGGGCATCATAAACCTGGGAGCAGGTTGGCCAGGGTGGGTGGGGCTTCATCTGTTGTCACCACTGCAGAGCCACCTGGTCGAGTTTAGGAAACCCTAGTGCCTTCGTGGGTCACCTGTGGGGTAAATTGAGAGGCTTTTCAACCGGTGGTCCTAGTCTTTTTTGTTAAGCTATTCACATGTTATATATTGAGATTCAGTGTCAAAATTTCACTTTTACAAGAGTCTGCTGCTAAAAATAAATAAGTTTGAAAACTGCTGTACCAGAATAGCTTTTTAATTTAGATAGAAAATCAATCTCCCAGCAGGTAAGGAGTTTTGAAGAACTTTTGGAGCCGTTCCTTTCCCACTGTCATGGATATTCTTCATTAGGCTCTGATGTTTAATTGATCCTGAAATACAATGATCATGAAGATTTGACTTACAGGGATTCCTCAACCCTCCATGCAGTTAGAACAAGAGGGCAGGAGGGCAGGATTCCAGCCGGCACCATCAGCATCTAGATCTTCCAAGATCCTATGTAGGAATATTATCATCATCCAGAGACAGCTCTCTAACCAGAGTCAGAACTATCCTGAACCTCAACACAGCCAAGATAGTCTCATGTTTTATTAAAATAGTATATCTCTGTGACCGTTTACTTTCTGTGGTATATGTTTCTATGTAATTAATTCCTCTTCCCAACCCTTAAATACAATTCCTGAAGTAAGTCTCTACAATAAGTAGTCTAACTTTTGCTCCTTATTTCTGTTTCTGGGCACTTTAATTCTATCCAATTCCCATTATGCCTCTGGCATTGCAAAGATGGCTTATGACCAAGGGGTCTGGTGTCCAAAACAATCATCAGTTTTCTCTCGAGAAGATACAACTAGGAAAAATTTACGAACTTTATGATTTGTGTGCACTACTGTGACCAATAGTTTTAGAAAAATGTTTGATCACTACCGAGTAAAGTGGTGACTAGGAATATTCTAAATGTTCTGCTATTGTCATTCATGAAACTTGCATTGTTAGGGTTTGATGTTGTAATTCATTCTCTTATTCGTTGTCATGTAGGAGATATTAATATTGTGTCTTTAGATTCCTTTACTTGAGGCACGTTATCAGGAACAGCAGCACAAGTCATCACCACAGACGGAAAATATCACATCAGCTTCACCTTATAGAAAATAATTAGCATTGTTATAGATGAACAACAGTAACATCATTTAGGAGGAAAAAAATCCAGACCAGCCTGTGATACTTGAAAGTTTTCTGAATGCACAATGCACAGTTGCCTTTAATAGACTAATAGATTAATAGACCTCTCCTGCCACCTGGTGGACAAACTGTGCAGCACAGCTTCGCGTGAGCAGTCTCAGGGTCCTAGCCCCCAAACACATGTAATTTATTTATTTTTTGTAATAATGTTTACCAAGCAATTTCTCTGCTGGGATATCATCCACTGAATATATACTGGCACGTGTGTGTGTGTGTGTATATATATATATATATATGCATCAATAATAATGTTCATTGTAGCATCTGAGATACAAATAAATTGGAAGCAGTCTAACTGACCCTTGGTTAGAAACTGTTACACTTTTCCCATAGAATACCAGAAAGCTTATTAAAGAACTGGGTGGAAGTATATGCTATTAACATACAAAAGTATATGTTAATCAGAAAAGCAAAGTGTATAAACTACAATTTCATTCAAATGAAAATATACTTTATATGCTCGTAAATACATGTAAACTGTATGGACACATACACAGCACACCAAAAAAAACTCTAAGAAAATTACCTTTAAGCAGTGAGAATGAGAGATTGACTTTCACTCCCTATTTAATATCATCAACTTTGCTGAATTTATTAGTTCTAGTAACTTTTAATGGATTGTTTATGATTTTCTATAATTAGGATCATGTCATGTGTGTATACAGATAGTTTTACTTCTTCCTTTCCAATATGGATGCCTAATATTTCTTTTTCTTGCCTAATTGATCTGGCTAGAACTTCCAGTACAACGTTAAATAGTAGTGGTGAGGGCTTCCCTGGGGGCGCAGTGGTTAAGAATCCACCTGCCAATGCAGGAGAAACGGGTTCAAGCTCTGGTCCGAGAAGATGCCACATGCCACGGAGCAACTAAGCCCGTGCGCCACAACTACTGAACCTGCGCTCTAGAGCCCACAAGCCACAACTACTGAGCCCACGTGCCACAACTACCGAAGCCCGTGTGCCTACAGCCCATGCTCCGCAACGAGAAGCCCATGCACCTCAACGAAGAGTAGCCTCTGCTCACTGCAACTAGAGAAAGACCAAATGCAGCCATAAATAAATAAATTTATAAAGAAAAAAATAGTAGTGGTGAAAGTGGGCATCCTTGTCTTGTTCGTGATCTTAGAGGGAAAGATTTCAGTCTTTCACCATTGAGTAAGAAGTTAGCTGTGGGTTTTTCACAAGTACCCTTTATTATGTTGAGAAAGTTAACTTCCCTAGTATTCCAAGTGTTTTCGCTAATGAAATGGTGTTGGATTTTGTCAAATGCCTTTTCTGTATCGAGATGATCATGTGATTTTTTGTTTTTACATGCAAATGTTCATAGCAGCTTTATTCATATTTTTCCCAAATTGGAAACAAAGTGTTCATTAACAGGAGAATAGCTAAAGAAATTGTGGTACATTCATACAATGGAATACTACTCAGCAATAAAAAGAAATACATGGTTCAACCTCTCAAAACTTTATATTAATGAAAGCATTAAGTGATTCAATTTAGTTTCAGAGCTGGGGGGGGAGGGAAACCCTAGGCTATGGTGAAAAAATATGGATAGTAGTTAAACTACCAACTAAAGTAGGGGTAGTGCTTTGTTGCTTACGTAGGGGTATAAGGGAACCTTCCTTTGTCCTGATATGGCTGTGGGCTAAAAATATCCATTTTCAAAATTGTAGTTAAGATTTGTGTATTTCAATTTTATAAATCTTACCTAATAAGAGGTGTGTATAGTGGACAGATGAATGTACCAAAGCAGAATTGAGGACTATCAAAGCTAGGGTGTGAAGGTTCGAGGTACAATTTTTTTTAATATACATCCAATTAAGATGTTTGATTACAAATCTCGATGTATTTTTATGGGCTCCTAGCTCACATATCCAACAGCATATTGGACATCTCTTGACACTGCCAATGGTTTTCTTCCAATCTTAGTCACATAACAGATCTCTATGACCCTGCCTCAATTTCATCCTAGGTTTCTGGTTTGAACAACTCAGAAAAATGCTAGATTGCAAGAAGTAGTCTGAAGAGAGTTCAGTTTGGGATAAGAAATGACACTTGTCATCCTGTAAAGGACTAATAAAGTAGCCCCTAAGGAGCAAACATAAGTGGGAAGAAACCAGAAAAGTAAAACAAACTGATGGTGATCAACAGTGGACATGCTTGCAGTGAACTCAGAAAGTCTCTGAAGGTAGGAATGGGTGGATAGAATCCAAAGGACCAGTACTTCTTCCATTATGACAAAAAGGGTAGATGAGAATGTCAAGTTTGAAGGTGGGTAGCCAGAAAATGATGAGTTATCTGGCTAGGATAATAAAAGCCTTTTATCTTTCATAGTGTGATATCACATTTACCATATTTTTCAGATTATGTCCCTGAATCTGATTAACACCAGTGTCTGCCAAACTCAGTTACCTGTTCACGTAAAAGAATCGGGTGCTGTAGGTATTGCACACATATGTAACAACCCGCTTTTCTACAATCAACCCTTTTTAACTCAGATGATGAGATATATACCTGCATGGCACAATGATCAAAAGCTCATAACTCTGTTCTAGTTAATAGAAATAACCATGAGTTAGACTCTGCCTCCACCCCACCATCAAGAGCCTATTTCATAAAAAATGTTAGATTATTCCACCTTCAAACTTTTCACTTTTCTAGCTCCAAACTCTAGCATTCTTATTCTTACTACTTACACCCTCTCTACTCTTTGATATCCTGGTATATAGCCCAGATGAGTTCCTTAGAACTTCAGGTATGAAGCCACTAACAAAAAAATGTTTAAATCTGTTCTCCCAGGAGCTTAGAGATCTTATCTTTATTACAACTCCCATAAATCTTTAAAAATGATCATTAAATATTGATTTACTCAATTAATTATAAAAATTTTAGATGTCTAGTATTTGGTCATGTATACTATTTTTAAAAATACATAAACAGAAAAGTTTCTGAATGTCACTAGACAACAAATTAAGCAAACCTTTATTGAAGCTTAAACAGTGGTATAGAAATACATTTCAACTGATTTAAGTCCAACACCATGAAGAGAGAAATTATGGCACCAAAATTTTCCCTCCTCTATCATACACACTAGGATTAATTTAGATTACTATTCAATCTAATGTTTTCATTTTTTCTAGGCTTTGTTCCATACAAATTTGTGCACTTTCTCAACATTAAATGGAAATCTTAAATCTATTGGGCAGGGGTGGGGGTGGGGGGCAGGAATCAGACATCAAGCCAATAAATGTTCATCAGATCTACTGGGACACTGTTCAAGAACAAAATCCACTTTGAGCATTGGTCCTCATAATAGCACCATAACATTAGGTACTGTGCGCTAATTACAGAATCGGACTGATCCACTGATTGAAAGCTTCTTCAATGAAGCTCTGAATCAACAACATGTTTAAAAGTCAAAAGTGTTCCAACCACTTGATTTCAAACCAAGTAGAATTTATGTTTAGAAACACTTAAAAAAGTGTTTCATTTATAAATATGGAAGGAACAAAAACATCACTGCATCAATCCAGAAAGAATCAAAAATTGTTTGAGGACAAGAAGAAATACAAAATTGAGTCAACTTTGCTCTTTTCTCAAATTAAATTAGTAGAGAATATGTTCTAGAAAGTGGAGGTAACTGGATGCAAAATCCTGGTAGCAATTTAATAGAACAGTCTCAGATGGCTAGGCTGAGGCCAACACCTAATGAGGATGAAAGCCTTGTCTGTGGGGAATTCTGGATGATACCTGGATAAATAATACACTGTGCATAAACCAAATTGAGTTGTCTTCACAAATGTTGTAAAGTTTGATATAGTAAAAGGTTTTTTCTACATGCACTTCAATTTCACAGCAAGGGTGGCATAGGATGCCTAAACACAGAAGAGAGCATTCATGCAAGATATCTAACTCTTTGATATAATAATGCATACAATTCAAAATGATTACACTATCATTACATCTAGGGCTTTCTGCAACTACAAGGTGGTAGTTATGGAAAGCATGGCCCTTGGTATCAATATCTAAAAAGCAGCCACCACCTTCTTCTATGTGTGTTCTCTTTTTGCGTTTTTTCTTCATTTTTCTTAATCAACTCTGCTGTTGTTGCTGCTTCTTAGCAAAACTGGTAAAAACAAAATTGTAAACATTGAACATATCACTCTGGCAATCAAGACGTTTAAAACCTTCAATATTCTGGGGTGAAGAAAGCACTGTGCAACATTTAGAACTCTGATTTACAAACAGCGTGGTCACAAATTTTCCTGGCTTGAAGACTTCCACAACTTTCCCAATCAGGTCATCATAGGAGGTCTGACTTAAGTTTGTTTCAAAGCTAACATAAGAAAATTCTGATTCTGGAGTGATGTGAATAGTCCAATAAGTTCCATCCGATTTCATTCCATTCACTGAATACCCACAAGGACTGAACAGTGTGGCATCAATGACAGAACCTGGTATCAGGTCACGAATTCCACTCTCACGAGTGACATCCTTTGCAGTAACACCATCTTTCATGTAGAACTGTTCCATAACTGCTGGGTCAAGCTCACTCATCAGAATTTCCAGGGTTTGATCTGGCTGATTGATTACCTGACTCTGGGAAATCCGAAGTACACAAGTACCAACAATCAGAATTCATGCGTCCCATACAATATGCTGCTCCACTTGGGAAAATTGCATTAAGAAACTCTATTTCTTCCTGGAAATTCTGGTGTGGGTACCCTTGGTGAGAAGGCTTCATGAAATTCTTACGAGAATAAAAGAAGCTTTTAATTGAGTCAAACCCACTGTAATCCCTAGCAAGTTTCAACAGGGGAACCAGTGCTTTCACCAAGAGGGTGGTACCACATGTCTTCAAAATGAAACATCTCTTAGAGACAAACATGCTACTCTCACTGAGTACATAAGCTTCCTGCTTGTCAGTTTTTGTCACACTTATGATTGAACATTGCACATCCTTCAAAAGTATGTCCCACTTGGATCCTGGGATGGTGCAAAGATCCCCAGATCCTTGGTTTGCATCGGGTTGCTGCCTGGAGAACCAAACCTCCAGCAGCTTCTCGGTCCCTTCAAAAAAATGTGCAGCTTCCATCACCGTGAGACTAGCGAACAACCAACAACCACAGAAAATCAACTAAATTAAATATCTTCTCCTGCCGCTGCTGCCGCCGCTGCGGATTGTTCCAGCTGTGTTACTAAAGTTCAGGTTCCTTTTTTGCTATAATATTATATTAACTTTTTTTTAAAAAGGGCTAGGGCTTCCCTGGTGGCACAGTGGTGGAGAGTCCACCTGCCGATGCAGGGGACACAGGTTCATGCCCTGGTCCAGGAAGATCCCACATGCCACAGAGCGGCTGGGCCCGTAGAAGCCAAGGCTGCTGAGCCTGCGCGTCCGGAGCCTGTGCTCCGCAATGGGAGAGGCCACAACAGTGAGAGGCCTGCGTAACGCAAAAAACAACAACAAAAAAAGGGTTAATAAAATTTCCCCCCTTTTTTTTTTTTTTTTTTTTTGGTGAGCGAAAGTTGAACGTGAGTCTGCTGGAAATAGAGGCAGGTACAGCTCAATCTCTTGTAGTCCGCTGTTTCCCCGTTAGAGAGAGTAGAGCAAGCGCTAGCTAATGTCGCCAGCCATACTGTGGGAGCAATCATGTGATTTTTAAAAAATCATTCTATTAATGTGATGTATTACGTTGATTGCTTTTCTTATGTTGAACCAACCTGACATTCTGAGGTAAATCCCACTTGGTCATGATGTATAATCCTTCAAATATGATGTTGGCTTTGGTTTGCTAGTATTTTGTTGAGGATTTTTGCATGTATATTCATAAGAGATATTGCATTATCTCTAAATACAGTCACATTGGAAGTTGGGGTTTCAAATATGTATGTTGGGGGCAATCTACAGATTTAATGTGATCCTTATCAAATCACCTATGACATTTTTCACGGAACTACAACAAATAATCCTAAAATTTATATGGAACCATAAAAGACCCAGAATTGCTAAAGCAATCCTGAAGAAAAAGAACAAAGCAGGAGGGCTTCCCTGGTGGCGCAGTGGTTGACAGTCCGCCTGCTGATGCAGGGGACACGGGTTCATGCCCCGGTCCAGGAAGATCCCACGTGCCGCGGAGCGGCTGGGCCTGTGAGCCATGGCCGCTGACCCTGCGCATCCGGAGCCTGTGCTCCACAACGGGAGAGGCCACAACAGTGAGAGGCCCGCATACCACAAAAAAAAACAAAAACAAAAATCAGGAAAAAAGAACAAAGCAGGAGACATAACCCTCCCAGACTTCAGAAAATACTACAAAGCTACAGTAATCGAAACAGAGTGGTACTGGCATAAAAACAGATACATGGGTCAATGGAACAGAACAGAGAGCCCAGAAATAAATCCACACACCTACAATCAATTAATCTTCAAAAAAGGAGGCAAGAATATAAAAAGGGGAAAAAGGCAGTCTCTTCAACAAGTGGTGTTGGGAAAGTTGGACAGCTGCATATAAATCAATGAAGTTAGAACACACCCTCACACCATGCACAAAAATAAACTCAAAATGGCTTAAAGACTTAAACATAAGATATGACACCATGAAACTCCTAGAAAAGATCATAGGCAAAACATTCTCTGACATAAAATGTACCAATATTTTCTTAGGTAAGTCTCCCAAGACAATAGAAATAAAAACAAAAATAAACAAATGGGACCTAATCAACCTTACAAGCTTCTTCACAGCAAAGGAAACCACAAACAAAATGAAAAGACAACCTACAAAATGGGAGAAAATATTTGCAAATGATGCAACCAACAGGGATTGATTTCCAAAACAAACAGCTCATACAATTCAACAACAAAAAACAAACAACTCAATCGATAAAAGGGCAGAAGATCGAAATAGACATTTCTTCAAAGAAGACATACAGATGGCCAATAGGCACATGAAAAGATGCTCAACATCACTAATCATTAGAGAAATGCAAATCAAAACCATAATGAGGTACCACCTCACACCAGTCAGAATGGCCATCATTAAAAAGTCTACAAACAGGGCTTCCCAGATGGCTCAGCGGTTAAGAATCCGCCTACCAGTGCAGGGGACACAGGTTCGAGCCCTGGTCTGGGAAGATCCCACATGCCACAGAGCAACTAAGCCCATGAGCTACAACTACTGAGCCTGCACTCTAGAGCCCATGAGCCAAAACTAGTGAGCCCGCGTGCCACAACTACTGAAGCTCGTGTGCCTAGAGCCCGTGTTCCACAACAAGAGAAGCCACCACAATGAGAAGCCCGTGCACCACAACAAGGAGTAGCCCCTGCTCGTCACAACTAGAGAAAGCCCGCACGCAGCAACAAAGACACAGCCAAAAAATAAAAATAAATTTATTTAAAAAAAGAAAAAAGGTCTACAAGCAATAAATGCTGGAGAGGGTGGGGAAAAAAGGGGACTCTCTTACACTGCTGGTGGTAACGTAAATTGGTGCAGCCACTATGGAAAACAGTAGGGAGGTTCCTCAAAAAAACTAAAAATAGAGTTGCCATATGATCCAGCAATCCCACTCCTGGGCATATACTCATTCAACACTATAATTCTAAAAGATACATGCAAGGACTTCTCTGGTGGTCCAGTGGTTAAGAATCAGCACTTCCATTGCAAGGGCACAGGTTCAATCCCTGGTTGGGGAACTAAGATCCTGCATGCCACATTGCACAGCCAAAAAAAAAATTAAATTAAAATTAAAGATACATGCACCCCTATGTTCATAGCAGCACTATTTACAATAGTCAAGACATGGAAACATAGAGAAATGCAAATCAAAACCACAATGAGGTATCACCTCACATCGGTCAGAATGGCCATCATCAAAAAATCTACAAACAATAAATGCTGGAGAGGGTGTGGAGAAAAGGGAACCCTCCTGCACTGTTGGTGGGAATGTAAACTGATACAGTCACTATGGAGAACAGTATGGAGGTTCCTTAAAAAACTAAAAATAGAACTACCATATGACCCAGCAATCCCACTACTGGGCATATACCCTGAAAAAACCATAATTCAAAAAGATACATGTACTGCAATGTTCATTGAAGCACTATATACAATAGCCAGGCCATGGAACCAACCTAAATGTCCATCGACAGATGAATGGATAAAGAAGATGTGGCACATATATACAATGGAATATTACTCAGCCATAAAAAGGAATGAAATTGAGTTATTTGTAATGAGGTGGATGGACCTAGAGTCTGTCATACAGAGTGAAGTAAGTCAGAAAGAGAAAAATACCGCATGCTAACACACATATATGGAATCTGAAAAAACGGTAATGATGAACCTAGTGGCAGGGCAGGAATAGAGACGCAGATGTAGAGAACAGACTTGAGGTCACAGGGTGGGAAGCAGAAGCTGGGATGAAGTGAGAGAGTAGCACTGACATATATACACTACCAAATGTAAAATGGATGGCTAGTGGGAAGCTGCTGCATAGCACAGGGAGATCAGCTCGGTACTTTGTCACCACTTAGAGGGGTGGGATAGGGAGGGCGGGAGGGAGGCTCAAGAGGGACGGGACATGGGGATATATGTATACATATAGCTGATTCACTTTGTTGTACAGCAGCAACTAACACAACATTGTAAAGCAGTTATACTCCAATAAAGATATTTTTAATTAAATAAATAAATAAAAACATAGTATCATATCACACACACACAAACCTAAATGTCCATTGACAGATGAATGGATAAAGAAAATGCAATATATATATATAATATGATATCACTTATATGTAGAATCTAAAATATGATACAGGGACTTCCCTGGTGCTGAAGTGGTCAAGAATCCGCCTGCAGGGTACACGGGTTCGAGCCCTGTTCCCAGAAGATCCCACGTGCCGCAGAGCAACTAAGCCTGTGCACCACAACTACTGAGCCTGCGCTCTTTTCTTTGTCCAGCTTTAACCAGTGTTGCACCCGCTTACACCCATTCTTGGAGGACCCTAGCTGATTCACTGAAGAACTCTAGGGACTAAATTTCTCCTTTAACCTCACTTAGAAGGACCTGAATGTTGCCATCTCCCACTGCTGCACCCCTGAGGAAAACACCTACATTTGGGCAGAGGCTCAAGCATATGTGGATGGATTACACGCTGCCCCACCCAATCATTATCCTGTGGGCATGATGGCAGTGCCACTGGTTGATCCCAGTTGGGAGTATCAGCCAGGCTAAACTGGTATCCCTAAAAGAGACCACATGATCTTTTGCCTCATTGAAGGGATGAAACTATACATAATTAAACCTGTCATTTATGATGGTTAAAGAGATCACTCAAGGTCAGGACAAAAATCCAGCCCTATTTCAGGCCAGGCTGGTAGATGCCCTCTAAAAGTATATGACTGTTGACCCAAACACTTCTGAGGGACACATGGTACTTGCAACCCATTTCATTATCTTGTCAGCCCCCAACATCTGTCAAAAGCTTGCCATGGGGCCCCAAAACCCCTTGCAACCTTCTTATCGATATGGCCTTCAGTGTCTTTAACAACAGAGACCAGGCTGAGGAAGAAAGGAAGGAACAGCATGACTTAAGGGACCATTAGCAAGCCAAGCTTCTGGCAGCCATCATGGCAGGACCTAACTCACCTCCTGGTCACCCCAAAGGCACTCCCAGAAGACCCCCGCCAGGTAAAGGAGGCTGTTTTAACTGTGGGAGCCCCCAACACTGGAGCAAGGAATGCCCAGAAAACAGGTTTCAGCCTCCACCCAAGACACCATTCCCACTCTGTAAGAAGATGGGCCACTGGAGAAGGGAATGCCCTCATATCCAAAGGGAGTGGGGAAATTCCTCCCCCTTGCCAGTCATGGCAGTGGTTGATAGATGGGACCTGGGACCTCCCAAGAAGAAAGTCATTATCACATGGGAGGAACCACAGGTGACCAATGACATGGCAGGTTGTCCAGTTTCTACTAGACACAGGAGCAACTTACTCTGTCCTGACTTCTCACGCTAGGCCCCTGGCCCCCCAAACCTGCTCTATTGTTGGGGGAGAAGGAAGGCCAAAATGAAAACATTTCACCACCCCTCTAACTTGCATCTGGTGCAAGTTTCTTATAACTCACAAGTTTCTGGTCATGCCTGAATGCCCCAGCCCATTATTAGGAAGAGATTTCATTCTTCCAAATCTTTCTCTCCCTGAGTAAGTGACACTTACTGTCCCTGTAAACCAAAACCAAGACCTATTTTTGGCTAGACTATGCATTATACAAGACATGGACAGTCCAGCTCAAAATATTTCCCCAGAAATTAAAGAACTCATACATCCACAGGTCTGGGACCAGGAAATCTAATGACAGGCAAAGATTGCCACTCCTGTGAAAATCACCTTAAAGGAGGCTAATAACTTCCCTTCCAAGCATCAATACTCCACAAAACCAGAGGCTTGATGAAGCCTCCAATCCCTGATCTCAAAATTCATCAAATATGGGCTTTTGTTGCCATGCCAATCTCCTTGTAATACTCCAATCCTACGTGTTCTCAAACCAAATGGGGAATATACAATGATCCAAGATCTTCAAATCATAAAAGAAGCTGTCATGAGCCACAAGTACTGAGCCCAAGAGCCACAACTACTGAAGCCCGCATGCCACAACTACTGAAGCCCACATGCCTAGAGATTGTGTTCCACAACAAAGAGAAGCCACCCAATGAGAAGCCCGCTCACCACAATGAAGAGTAGCCCCCCCTCACTGCACCTTGAGAAAGTCCGCATGCAGCAGTGAAGACCCAATGCAGCCAAAAACAAAATAAATAAAATAAATTTTAAAAAATAATACATTTTAAAAATAAATAAAAATAAAAAATAAAAATTCCCTACGAACAAAAGTTGAGGACCAGATGGTTTCACAGGTGAATTCTACCAAACATACAAATAACAACTTATTCAGATCCTTCTCAAACTCTTCCAAAAACTGAATAGAAAGGAACACTCCCAAAGACATTCTATGAAGCCACCATCACACTGATACCAAAACCACACAAAAGATACCAAGAGATACCACCAAAAAGGAAAATCACAGGTCAATATCTTTGGTGAATATAGATGCAAAAATTCTCAAAAAAAATATTAGCAAACTGAATCCAACAACACATAAAGATCATACACCATGACCAAGTTGGTCACAAGGATGGTTCAACACATGCAAATCAATCAATGTGATACACCACATCAACAAAAGAAAAGACAAAAACAACAATCATCTCAATAGATGCAGGAAAAGCATTCAATAAAATTCCACATCCATTCATAATAAAAACCCTTTTGAAAGAAGGTATAGAGAGAACATATCTCAACATAATAAAAGCTAGTTATGACAAACCAATGGCCAATATAATACTCAACAGTGAAAAGCTGAAAGCCTTCCTGCTAAAATCTGGAACAAGACAAGGATGCCCACTCTTACCTCTTCTATTCAACATAGTACTGGAAGTTTTAGCCACGGCAATCAGAAAAGAAAAATAAAAGTATTCAAATGGTAGAGAAGAGATAAAGTTGTCATTATATGTAGAAGACATGATAATATACAGAGAAAACCCTAAAGAGTCCACACAAAAACTACTAGAACTGATAAACGAATAGAACAAGGTAGCAGGATACAAGATTAACATACAGAAACCGATTGCATTTCTTTACACCAACAATGAAATATCAGAAAGGTAATATAATAAAATGGCATCTCTTAAAAATCACAACCCCAAAAATAAAATATTTAGGAATAAACCTGAGCAAGGAGTTGAAAGACATATGCTGAGAACTAAAAAACATTAATAAAGGAAACTGAAGATGATTCATAGAAATGGAAAGAATCCCATGCTCTTGGATTGGAAGAATTAATATTGTAAAAACGGCCATACTACCCAAAGCAATCTACAGATTTAATGCAATCCCTATCAAATAACCCTTGACATTTTTCACAGAACTAGAACAAATAATCCTAAAATTTATATGGAATCATAAAAGACCCAAACTGCCAAAGCAATCCCGAGGAAAAAGAACAATGCAGGAGGCATAACCCTCCCAGACTTCAGACAGTACTACAAAGCTACAGTAATCAAAACAGAGTGGTACTGGCAGCCTGCAGTTCGCCCTTAGGACAGACGCCTGTCGCACCTTTACTCCCGCTGTGCACTCGAGCCGGTCAGTGCTCAGTGTCTTGTGTACATCCTTGCAAGCGACAGCGCCATGAGTATGACTTCCAGCATATGAGCTGAATGGATTGCAGCGGTTACCATTGCTGCTGGGACAGTTGCAGTTGGATATCTAGCTTACAAAAGATTTTATGTCAAAGATTATCACAACAAATCTATGGTAAACCCTCACATCCGGAAAGACAACCCCAAGGTAGTACATGCTTTTGACATGGAGGATTTGGGAGATAAAGTTGTGTACTGCCACTGTTGGAGGTCCGAGAAGTTCCCACTCTGTGATGGCTCTCACACAAAACACAATGAAGAAACTGGAGACAATGTGGGACCTCTGATCATTAAGAAAAAAGACACTTAAATGGACACTTTTGATGCTGCAGACCAACTTGTCATGATGTTTCCTGATCGTTTAATTAGAATGAGTACCACTTGTGTCTAATTCACCTCCCCTGTGTTCTAGATGTGGTATATTGCAAACTACAGCTTTCATATTCATGGCATTTGCCTTATTGTTGAACCATCGTGGTGCACATTTGTTGAAACAAACAAAAAAGGAAAATCCAATCTCATGGACTGTGGGTTATTTTGGTCTTGTAAGGATATGTTCCTTTACATTTAAAAATGACATTACAATACAGTTGTATGGAAAAGTTAACATATTATTCTCAAAATCAAAACAAAAACAAAAAGAAAAACAGAGTGGTACTGGCACAAAAACAGACATATGGATCAATGGAACAGAATAGACAGCCCAGAAATAAACCCACACACCTATGGTTAATTAATCTTCGACAAAGGAGGCAAGAATACCCAATGGGAAAAAGACAGTCTCTTCAGCAAGTGGTAATGGGAAAGTCATACAGCCACATGTAAATCAATGAAGTTAGAACACACCCTTTCCCCATAAACAGAAATAAACTCAAAATGGTCAAAAACTTAAATGTAAGATGTGACACCATAAAACTCCTAGAAGAGAACATAGGCAAAACATTCTCTGACATAAATCGTACCAATGTTTTCTTAGGTCAGTCTCCCAAGACAATAGAAATAAAAACAAAAAATAAACAAATAGGACCTAATTAACCTTACAAGCTTTTACACATCAAAGGAAACCATAAACAAAATGAAAAGACAGCCTACAGAAATAGGAAACCACAGAAATTTATAAATTTATTTATTTATTTATTGCTACAACAATCCTGAGAAAAGAGAACAAAGCAGGAGGCACAACCCTCCCAGACTTCAGACAATACTACAAAGCTACAGTAATCAAAGCAGCATGGTACTGGCACAAAAACAAACATATGGATCAATGGAACAGAATAGAGAGCCCAGAAATAAACCCACACACCTATGGTCAATTAATCTTCGACAAAGGCGGCAAGAATATCCAATGGGAAAGAGAGAGTCTCTTCAGCAAGTGGTGTTGGGAAAGTTGGACAGTCACATGCAAATCAATGAAGTTAGAATACACCATATAGAAAAATAAACTCAAAATGGATTAAAGATTTAAACATAAGACATGACAACATAAAACTGCTAGAAGAGAACATAGGCAAAACATTCTCTGACACAAATCATACAGATGTTTTCTCAGGTCTCCCAAGGCAACAGAAATAAAAGCAAAAATAAACAAATGGGACCAAATCAAACTTAAAAGCTTTTACACAGCAAAGGAAAGCATAAACAAAATGAAAAGATAACCTACAGGGGCTTCCCTGGTGGCTCAGTAGTTGAGAGTCCTCCTGCCAATGCAGGGGACACGGATTTGTGTCCCGGTCCGGGAAGATCCCACATGCCGTGGAGCGGCTAAGCCCGTGAGCCATGGCCGCTGAGCCTGCGCATCCGGAGCCTGTGCTCTGCAACGGGAGAGGCCACAACAGTGAGAGGCCCGTGTACCGGAAAAAAAAAAAAAAAAAAAAAAGATAACCTAAAGACTGGCAGAAAATGTTTGCAAATGATGTGACTAACAAGGGCTTAATTTCCAAAATATACAAACAGCTCATACAATTCAATAACACAGAAACAAACAACCCAATAAAAAATAGGCAGAAGACCTAAATAGACATTTCTCCAAAGAAGACATACAGAAGGCCAATAGGCACATGAAAAGATACTCATCATCACTAATTATTAGAGAAATGCAAATCAAAACTACAATGAGGTACCACCTCACACCAGTCAGAATGGCCATCATTAAAAAGTGTACAAATAATAAATGCTGGAGAGGTTGTGGGGAAAAGGGAACCCTCTTACGCTATTGGTAGGAATGTAAATTGGTGCAGCCACTATAGAAAACAGTAGGGAGGTTCCTCAAAAAACTAAAAATAGAGTAGCCATATGATCCAGCAATCCCACTCCTGGGCATATATCTGGACAAAACTATAATACTAAAAGATACATGCACCCCTATGTTTATAGCAGCACTATTCACAACAGCCAACACATGGGAACAACCTAAATGTCCATCAACAGATGAATGGGTAATAAAGTCGATGTGATACACACACACACACACACACACACACACACACACACACACAATGCAATACTACTCAGCCAAAAAAAAAGAATGAAATAATACCATTTGCAGCAACATGGATGGACCTAGATATTATTCTACTAAGCAAAGTAAGTCAGAAAGAAAAATACAAATACCATATGATATCACTTATATGTGGAATCTAAAATATGACAAGAATGAACATATCTATGAAACAGAAACATATGCACAGATATAGAGAAGAGACCTGTGGCTGCCAAGGGGGAGGGGAGTGGGGGAGGGAAGGGTTGGGAGTCTGGGATTAGCAGACGCAAACTATTATATATACAATGGATAAACAACAAGGTCCTACTATATAGCACAGGGAACCATATTCAATATCCTATGATAAACCATAATGGAAAAGAATATGAAAAAGAATGCATATATGTGTATAACTGAGTCACTTTGCTGTACAGCAGAAATACAACATTGTAAATCAACTATACTTCAATAAAATTCAAAAAACAGGGCTTCCCTGGTTGCGCAGTGGTTGAGAGCCCGCCTGCTGATGCAGGGGACACAGGTTCATGCCCCGGTCTGGGAAGATCCCACATGCTGTGGAGTGGCTGGGCCCGTGAGCCATGGCCGCTGAGCCTGTGCGTTCGGAGCCTGTGCTCCTCAACGGGAGAGGCCACAACAGAGAGAGGCCCACGTACCGAAAAAAAAAAAAAAAAAAAAAAAAATTCAAAAAGCAAAAACAAAAAAACACCTTCAGCTCAGGCCACCTTACTCCCTCATAATCAACCCCCAGCTCACTTTGTTGTCACCCCTGTACACAATCAAGGAAATAGAGTGGGCCTGAACTAGGGTATACCAAGAGGGCCCCAATGGCTGTGGATTAAGGAACAAACAATAATGCTGTCCAGAGCATTACAGTGGAATATTTAAAAATCATTCTATGACTTCTCTCATCTGGGGTGGGATGCTTTGACTAGCCTGGTGGAAAAAGTCTTCTCTGGCATGGGCCTTTCTCAGACTAGCCTAGAGGTCACAGCGGTCTGTAATATATGTTACCACAATAACCCAGGGGGAAAACTAAGACCTCCGCCTCTCCTCCAGCCCATCCAAAGAAGAGGAGAACTGGCAAATAGACTTTACCCAGATGCCATCCTCCCAGGGATATAAATATCTTCTGGTCTTTATTGACACTTTTACCGGATGGGTGGAAGCCTTCAACCAAGACTGAGAGAGCTCAGGAGGTAATAAAGGCATTACTAAAGGAAATAATTCCTCTGTTTGGACTTCCACGGTCTTTACTAAGTGATAACGGTCCCTCTTTTATGGCTAGGGTTACCCAAAAAATCTCTACTGCCCTAGGCATTTGCTACCACCTCCATGCTGCCTGAAGGCCTCAACCATCGGGGAAGGTGGAAAGGGCAAATCAAACTTTGAAAAGAATCCTGGCTAAACTTTGTCAAGAGACATTAGAACCTTGGACAAAGTTTTTACCTATAGCCCTCTTGAGAATCAGGGGGGCACCTAAAATGGGGCTAGGGATCAGCCTGTCTGAAATGACTTATGGTAGGCCCTTTTTATCCTCTGACATTTTGGTGGATACTGAAACCAGTGAGCTTATTAAGTACCTAATTAATCTGGGACTGGTCCAAAAGGCGATTTCAGAATATGGAAAATCAGGCCCCCAGCCAGGAAACTGACCCCATTCATGTTCAGCTGGGAGATTTTGTCCTCTTAAAAACATGGAGAGAAGGGTCCCCCTCTGATCAATTACTGCCCAAGTGGAGGGGCCCTTACTAGGTCCTTCTCAGCACCCCTACTGCAGTTAAATTACAAGGGATCAACAGTTGGGTTCACCTGTCCCAAATCAAGCCAGTTCCTCTTAAATCCAAACAGGACCCTGGCTATGAACAGGAAGACACTTCCAACTGGACCTGTGAGCCTACCAAAGTCCTGAGGCTCCTATTTAAAAACCAAGAAGTTGAATATATACTCAAAGGACAGACATCGTTGGCAGATACGTAAAATGATTTGGTGGGTTGAACTCTTACCATTTTTGCTATTATTCTCTTACTTACATTTTACCAGTTCACTTAACCACCCCTGCCAGGGAAGAACTCCTCTGTCCATGCTGGGTTTAAAGAAGACTGTTCACTTTTAGCTCGCCACTGCCACCATGAAGCCATTATTCACCCTAAAATTTCTCTCCCTCCTGTGGATATCTGCACAAGGGGGATGGAGCGGCAACTCCATAGTACAAATTTCCTCCACCATAGGAAAAAATGAAAATCTTACTAACTTCTGGGTCTGCCATGCCAACTCCCATGAGGCCCCGGGGTGGCCCATCTTCTACCCAGCCTCGGCCAACACCTCCCTCTATACTCTTAACCAGTCCAATTGGTCTTGGGACCCACCTACAGAAGAGCCTCTCTCCACGGTCAATTGGACATGCTTTAACCTGTCCTCAGTCATTTGCATTAACTTGACTGAAAGATCCCAGCCTTTTCCTAAAACACACAGGGATCATATCTTCAAACTTTCAAGATTGCATGATCTGACAGCCATCTTTAGGGGTAGAACACAACCCATATGTTGAAGGTCTATTCAAAGATACAAATGCAAAAGGGGGACACCTGAAGTGACCTCAACAGAGCTAGATGAGACACAGAATTCTACCCATTGGATATGTCTGGCATCCCTGGGATCCCGGGAGTCCAAGACCTACCCCCATTTTGGAAGCTGGAAAGGGGGCACTCTACCTCCTCCATTCACAAAATATAACGTGACTGCCTCACATGAAGAGGAACCTCTTCCCCCATATAAGACCCACTTGCCTGAGGTGGGGATCTGAGGAGGGCCACTTAGCCCCAGCTGCACCTGCTCAATGAATCCTAACCTCACCTGGCAGAGCCAGCTTCTTCAGGAAAACAGATCCCAGACATGGCTATGTGCTCCAAGGGGACACCTCATAATTTGTGGCCACCCAAAAGGAAGGCTGCAGGGTCTCATCTATGTGAGTCTCCTCTGAGCCATGGGCTACCAATGCATACATAAAAGATTAACCATGGGATCCTACACACTCGCCTTTTTAGTCCCTGGGGTAATATCCATATAAATATCTCCATTCCCCATCCTTGGCTCCAGTGTGCGATTGGCCTCCTCCTGGCAGGAATTGGAGCTGCTATTGGCTTGGTGGTCCCACAGGGAAGCTTTGCATACCACAAGGCAACGCTTAGTAACCTGTCACTTACTCTACCTACTCTGGCCAGGAGTACGGGGAATGCACTCTCCAGACTCTCAACCTCCCTTAACTCCCTAGCAAATGTGGTGATGGTAAAAGACTGGCCTTGGGTTATCTCCTAGCTTAGAAGGGAGGGGTAGGCACAATAATCAATAAAACATGTTGCACCTACATCAACGCCACTGGCCAGATGAAGAAGATATCCAAAAGGTATATAAACAGGCTCAATGGCTATACATCTTTGGAAAGGGTAACCCCAGCGCCGACTCCATTGGGACTGTAGTCAGAGGGGTATTACATACCCCTGGTTCCTACCCCTACTTGGACCTCTGATTGCAATAGTACTTTTACTGATTTTGGGCCCCTGCCTTTATAACCTGCGTGTTAAGTTTGTTTCCTCCAGATTACAACAGTTTCACCTGCAGATGATGGTACGCCAGGGATTTCAACCCAGCCCACATGAAGATGGGGACTATCAACATCACCTGGACAGGGTTGCAGCCCCTCCCCCACTCCCCACTTTCCATCCCTGCTTCTGCCAATGACCCCGATACCCCTATCTCTGACAGATGGCAAGGTGGTCTGGACCCCACAGGTAGGGACAATGCCCCTGCTCGGCTTGAAGCAGCTTCATAAGACGGACCATTGACCCTTTGACCCTTAAAAGATTTTAAGGGTCCAAACTCCTTGAGGGGGCCAGTGTTGGAGCAGGCAGTTGGCCAGATAAGAACAGAGAAGGGAGGCATGAGAGTCTGACAGGAAATCATACATCTTCTGACCACAGGGGTCCTAGAGGCAAACAAGAAAGGCAGGAACCTCCAGCGTCATCGGAAAGTAACCTTCTGCTCATTATGCCTCATTACAACAGAATTAACACTGTGACCCGGGCAGTATCCATACTGCACCTGAGGCCACGACAGACCTGAAAAGACCAAAGAGGACCAAAACTCTCCCGTCCTTGGGGAGGCGGAGAAGGGAAATGAGATCGAGAGAAGTCTCCCCTCAGTCGCGCCCTGTAATAAATATTCTTCCCAGCTGTTTCCACGCCCCATATAACCAACTCGCGGTAGGAAACTCAGGGCAGCTGCTCACCCGAGCAGCCCGCTCTCCCTCCCGACAGCGTGCGGTCGCTCAGTAAACCCTCGCTTCGCCTCCGTGTGGGGCTCTGAATTCTGTGAGGAAACAAGAACCTACCCTCCGGTGACACGGCCAGGCGGGCAGAAGTTGACCCGTGAACTCAGTTCCCGCTTCTCCGTTCTTTGGCCACTGAATAAAGCCTGTGCTGTGTGGATCTCAGCTACGGTCACGTTCGCCTACTCGAACCCGAACCGGAAAAGAACCCTCCCTCCTCCCCCCAGGCAGAGCCCACACGACTTAACCAGTCACAGTATCTCACACATTTTCCCTCGTTTCCCGCTACTCCACCTCGTCTGGGAGCACAAGTTCCTCTCACTGCTGAGAGACTGATGGCCGCGCATTTTCACCTGCTGTGGGTCCGGTTCCTGACGGCCGCCCTAGCTCCTCCAGGGCCTAGGACGGTGCCTGCCACGGACAAGGCCCCACTGAAAATAGCCTCTCAAGCAAGTATGTGACGAGGGACCTACCGAGACAGGTGTCCGAAGGATCGACGACGGCCTCCGCCCTGAGGGAGAGGGCCACCCGTCTGAGCCCCATCGGCTTCGGCGGGGCCGACCCGCGCTCCAGCCCGTGCCGCGCCGAGGTTGGCGCCCGGCCCAAGCCCCGCCCTCCTCCCTCTGAGCTCCTCCCCTCAAGCCCCGCCCCACGCCCTGAGCTCCTCCCTCAGGCCCCGCCTCGCCATCTGAGCTCCTCCCCTCAGGCCCCACCTCCGCCCTGACCCTGAACTTTACAGAGGCGGGGCCGCGGCCCGAGGTCACGCCGCCGTGCGGCTGACGTCAGCGCGCCGGGGCGGGGCGGGGCGCGAGCAGACGCAGAAGAGCGTAAGGTGGCTGGCAAGCCCTACAGTGGCTTCAGCTCCGAGAGCGTGGGGCCGTTTGCGGCCGCTTGCCCGTCAGCGCCCGGCCCGAGGGACGCGCCGGCGGCCATGGCGCACCGGTGCCTGCTGCTGTGGGGCCGGGGCGCCTGCCGGCCCCGCGGGCTGCCCCTGATGCTCGTGCCTGGCGGCCGCGCGGACCCCACCGAACGGCTCTGCCTGCGGACGGTGAGTCCGGCGCCCCCGGCCCGCTTCCGGCCGGCGACCCGCTTCCGGCCCGGCGCCGGGAGTCAAGGTCACGGGCCCTGCTCTCGGCGTGGGTCCTCTGCCCGGGTGGAGACGGGCCTCGGGGCGGCGGGGCTGCCCTGGGCCCGGGAGGCCTGCGGAGCGGAGCGCGTCGGGAGCCGGCGGCGAGGGCTCGGGGGTGGGGCTGTCGCCGCACGGCGGACACGACGCCTAATAACCGGGGTCGTTAACGGTGTACTCCCCAGAGGGGAGCTGCTTTGCCACCGTCAGGCCCGGGCTCTCAGAGCCGATGTCGGCTGTGCCCGCGGCGGACCTGCCTCGCGCAGGTTGACCACGACCGCGCACGGAGCCCCGGGGGTGGTGGGCGAGCCCTGGGGTCAGTCTCCAGATGCCCTGGAGGAAGTGTTCTCAGTCTTTCCACGGAAAGGGCAGTGATAGCACCTGCATTCCTGATGTTTCCTCCTCGAAACCCCCTTGCCAGCCAGGGTTATTCGTCTTCGTTTCTTACTCAGTATGGCCGTGCACTAGGCCTTTTTTCCGTTTCTTGCATTACATCCATTTCTCCGTTTAAACTTGCTCGAATTCCTCTTTTGTCCCTTGTGAATATTGGACTCAGACATGTAATAAGCAGGTAGGGATCTGCCTTGTGAGTTTGCAGGGGTTTTTGTCAGGAATTTTATCTAAAAGGACTTTTTCTCGAGTGGCACTATAGTTTCCGTGAATCTTCGATGCTGAGGTGTAAGAAACTCACCTGCTTGTGGATGTCGGTGCCACATATTCCCTGGTACTGCCCTGAAGATCTGGGTGGGGACGCCAGGGCATTACTCTGCTACCTGCAAGGGACGCTGAGAGGACAGATTTTCCTCTGCGTTTGTCCATCTGTTAAAAAAAAATCTGTTCTCACAGTGAGGTTCCTGGGGAAAAGATTTTGATGTGTGGTCTCAGGTATAATCCTCAAAGGGTTGAAACTGATGCTTCACAACTAAAAGGTACATCGTCAGACGTAAAACCTAATTCTCTAAATTGGGGTCTTCTGTACTTAAATTTTGCAAATTCATAATCTTTTATATGTATTATTCCTTGAATGGGCTTAGATTCGATAGAGGAAAAAAATTTAATTGATGGTTCTTTTGTAGAAAATAATCTCATCATTAAATACAGTCACGGGGGTTATTGCTAGAGGTATTCCAGGTCAGTGCAATTTGAAAAGAGAGCCTAAAGGGGGCTGATTATTCAGCAAGCTAATAATGTTTATGGAGTACATACTGTGTACCCATTTCTGTACTTTGTTGTGATACAAAGACTTGCTTAATATGGTGTTAATAAAGAACCCTTGCTCTCAAGTAACTCTCAGAATGATTGGAAATGATAATGTAAATCTGGGTATTGCCACACAATTTTAAAAGTGCTTTTCCATATATTATCACATTTGACCCTCACAGTAGTATCCCTGGGCATTCGTCGTTTTCTCCCACTGCAGGTACATGACTGTGAGTCTCCTAATATCCTGAGATATGTTGAAGATCATCATGCAAAAAATCACATTTCCAACTTCACCAAAATTAAAAGTTTTGACACTGTTTGCCTGGTGAACTGTGAGTCTTTCAAATCCCAGGCTAGGTGTCACTTCCCTGTGACACGCCTAGGTCCCTTAAACATGTACCCACTTCCTTCTCTGTGCCACCTCTGTACCTTTCTACTTAAGGTTTTGTATTGTTGCGCGTGCTGTACTGTCCTGTAATTGATTTGTTCCCAGGACTCTTCCTTACTCTTCTGAGTTTCTTCGAGGCAGCACTGGTTCTGGTCCCCCTGTGGGCTCCCCACTGCTTGGCAGTACCTGGCCTGGAGCAGATATTCAGTGACTTGTTGCCCCGTCCAGCTTGGATAACAGGTCATTTCAATCCACACCCGTAATAGATTTGGCATTGGAAAATATTTATTCACATATGACACACTCTTATCCATTATCAGTGGTTATTTCTTAGGCCAAGTGTTCCAGCTGTCAGGGAGGGCCCAACATAACAGAAGCTCCAAGTTCTCTCAGACCAGCATTGCTGTCTACCAAGAACAGTATCAGTGTTTCTGTCCTACTTTGCTATTAATTGTGTATTAATTTGGAATTAAATCAACTCATTCTTTTTTGGTTTTTAGTTGATTATTTAATCTAGATATCATAAAATCCACCGTTTTCAAGTGTACCGTTCCATGGTTTTTAGTATATTCATAAGTTTGTGCAACCATTACCACTACCTAATTCCAGAACATTTTCATCACTCAAAAAGAAGCCCTATAACCAGTAGCAGTCATGCCCCATTTCTCCCCAACCATTCCTCCAGCCCCAGGCAACTACTAATCTACAGTCTCTGTGGATTTGCCTATTTTGGACATTTCATATAAATGGAATCATGTAATATGTGACCTTTTGTGTTTGGTTTCTTTAACTTAGCATAATGTTTTCAAGGTTTCATGGTAGCATGTATCAGTACTTCATTCCTTTTTTATGGCTGAATAAAATTCCATTGTGTGCATATACCACATTTTGTCTGTTCATCATCGGTTTATGGACATTTGGGTTGTTTCCACTTTTTGGCTATTATGAATAATGCTATTATGAACATTCATGTACAAGGTTTTGTGTGGACATATGTTTTCAATTTTCTTGAGTAGGAGTGGATTTGCTGGATCATGTGGTAACTGAACTCTATGTTTAACATTTTGAGAATACCAAACTTTCCCAAAGTGGCTGTACCCATCACCCCAGCAGTGCACAAGGGTTCCAATTTCTGCAGATCCTCACCAACACTTGTTATTGTCTCTCTTTTTTATTATGGCCACACTTATGGATGTGAAGTGATTTTATATGGTTTTGTGGTATTTTATTTTTCTCATCAGACCATAAAGTAGGCAAGTGAGGATGGATACTAATGCAGATGAACTTCACTTTTAACATTCTCACCTGTATGTAAAAGCTTGTCCTAAAAAATGGTGGTGAATTTTCACTTTTCAAAAGGATAGGATTACTTGAACTTTTCCACTGCCAAATTTGGATATAGCCCCTCAGTGGACCTAGCTGTTGATTGCTTTTAATTGTGCACCTAAATATTTAATAAGGAGCTTGTTCAGTTTGTTTACATTATACTCTTACTTATATAGGCAGTATTTACAAACAATTTTTAGCAACATGTTATTTAAAGAAGAGATAAATCTGTAAAGGGACTTGTCAGGATGACAGTATATCAAATACCTTTAGCAAGTGTTACTAGTACAAGGACTATCAGTGACATTTGGACCATAACTTTCTTGTCTTTGAACACAGATAAATTTAGTATTGTGTTCACAAGCAGCATTGTTCTGTAATTTCAGGTAAATGACCTTGTAGTGTGATAGACCCTGCAAGTGAGGCAGCAGATGTTCCATGTCAGAGTTTGCCTTTTGAATGCTACAAATTAAGTAAACAATGCCAGAGTGAATGTGTTTGTAGAGAATCATAATTGGGCTGCAGCTCTTAATTAGGTATGATTTGAAGTACTTTGATGGACTAGAGTGGCCCAGGACTGGACAACCCTAGTCCTCCCTCGGTGGGGGAGCTGTTCTATGCTAGTCTGTAACTTCCTGTTGAAGGGAGAAGCATTCATCCACTTGGTGGTATTAGGAAATGAAGCTCTTTTCATTCTTACCTTAATGTAACCTTCATGCTTTTATTTATATGTTGTGTTGCAGCTTTATCGATATGCTACAAGTCAAGCAAAAACCAGTAGAAGTTCTCTTCTGACAGATGTGATTGCTGCTTATCAGAGATTCTGTTCTCGGCCTCCAAAAGGTAAACATTCAGATGTGACTGTGACGGTGGACAGTCTTGTGACGGAGACTCGCTGTCAGCGGGCGTTGACAGGGCAGGTGCAGAGGGGTTGTTTCAGTTGATTCCTAAGTCATGTCTCCTCTATAACCCACCCCACCTCCTCCTGTGTGATTGCAGTGATGACAGTGTGTCACCTTCAGATGTGGCACCTTTGTTGGTAATGAGGTGGGCAGGCCAGTGAGGCCTTTTCCTCTGACTCCCCGGGGTTGTGAGCTGTATTATCTAGACTTAGATTTACTCCCTACACAAGCAATGTTATACTTCTAGCTTGTGCTTTTTAGTGATGAATCAGCTGCTTTTAAAACAAAGAGCATGTACACAAAACTTCATGAATTTTAGTTTGAGGTTATGTATTTTTTTCCTTTTCTAACAGGATTTGAAAAATACTTTCCCAATGGGAAAAATGGAAAAAAAACTAGTGAACCTAAAGAAGTTATGAGAGAAAAAAAAGGTACCTTTTCAAAAGATTATATTTGAACTTACTGTTTTCCCCTAATATATGATGTTGCTGATAGTTTTCACTGAACAAAGAAAACCTTAAGTCAGTTCTAAAACTGTAGTCTAGGAGCACATATAAAATTCTGTTTCATTTTATCTTAATTTTCTGCTCATATTTCTTGTCATTTTTCAAATTGAATTAATTGAAGGTTACCTTAGAGATATTGGCTGGTCAGTATCAGTCATACCTAACTGCATATTTAGTAAGTACATTTGGCACATATTATCAATACATGCAATTTACTTGACATGTATTTTGAGTGCAGTGTTTTTCAAGTTGTTCCTCAGAGACTTATTATCTTCCCTTAGTGACTCAGAGAGGGTTTGTCAGAGCCGGCGGCTTGGGGGCCTGTGTATGTCCCAGGCCCTGCTCCCCTTTCACGTGTGATAGCACTTAGCACAGTGCCCGGCACTTGCTGGCATTCAGCTGACATCGTTTCCTTCTAGGGAAATGTAAGGAAAAATAAAATATAGCCTTTGCTTTTAAGTGAACTTGGGTCTCATTGGAGGGACAAGTATATGCTAAGAGAATGTGGAGCATGAAAGCCAGGCCAGAGCCGAGGAAGGAGCAATGCTATGTGGGCTGATGGAGTGCTGGTGACCGGGCGACTTCCTGTTGACCTTGGTTCGGGGCTGATTAATGGTGATTGGTCCACTTTTAAAATATAACCTATTGGGTACCTTTTGCATATATGTTACTTTGTCCTGGAGTACATGGGACATCATTCAACAAGTTTAGAAATGTGCCTCCTCTTTATTTCCCAGGCCTGGTCCTCTTAGGGGTGGGCTTGCCTCTCTGAGATCCTGCCTCACTTAAGATAGGGGTGTGGGAGCTCCCTGTGTGCATCTCGGAGGGGTGAGCATGACAGGAAGCCCAGGCCATGAGGCCCTGCAGGTGACTGGGTGCCGAGGCCTCCTGGCCTGCCCAGTGAGGGGGTGGCTTCCCAGGAGTTGAAGATGTCAGAACAGTATTTGTGGGTCTTTGAAAGGATGGAGAAGTGGGGGAAAGGGAAGGTATTCGTGACTGTATTAGTTTCCTAGGGCTGCCAGAACAAAGTTCCACAACTGGGTGTCAGAAGCAACAATATGTCTCTCAGTTCTGGAGGCTGGATGTCCAAGATCAGTGCGTCGGCAGGTGGCAGGGTTGGTTTCTTCTGAGGATCGTGAGGGAAGGGTCTGTTCCAGGCCTTCTCCTTGGCTTGTAGACGGCCATCTTCTGCCTGGGTCTCTTCATATCGCCTTTTTTCTGTGCATGTCTGTGTCCAAATATCCCCTTTTTATAAGAACATTAATCATATTGGATTAGGACTCACCCATGTGACCTCATTTCAACTTGTGTATTTTGGTGAAGACCCTAAGATCACTGGGGAGTAGGACTCCAGCAAATGAGTTTGGAGGACACAGTTCAACTCATGACAGTGACTAATTTCAGATTCTTACCAACAGATTTTATGGGGATGAGGTGGGTTTGTTGGTGGTGGTGGTGGTTTTGTTTTTGGCCAGTTATCAAAATCATGTCTTTCCTGCAGAAGAAATTTAACAGCGTTCACTTCAGGGCTTGGGGCAGGGCGGGGGCGCCTACTTTTTATCTTCAGGTGGGAACTCAGGAATGGCTCATGTGCACTCAGATCCCAGTTCTGTCACTTCCTCACTGTCACTGAGCACTGCACCAGGTGATCAGCAGGCACGTCAGCCCCTTTCTTATCTCTAAGATGGGCGGAGTTGTGTGTCTACTGGTCCTTGGATAAGTGTGGAGCTCTTGAGACCCTGTGTGCATGTGAAGCTCCGGGAGCCTCCCTGAGGGCTACCCCTCTCTCTCTTAGTCTCAGGCTTCCTCATAGCACTTTGTTTAGTAACTGATCAGTTGCCATGTGTTTTGCAATAAAACTTTATTAAACAGTATTAATGAAAACATGCTGAGATATAGGAAATCCTGCCGTGCCACTGTACACACTCTCTGTCTGTGAACAGAATCGAAGCCAGCAGCTGCCCCGCGTCCTTCTGGAGGAGGAGTTGGTGGTGGTGGAAAACGAGGTGGGAAGAAAGACGATTCTCACTGGTGGTCCAGGTTCCAGAAGGTTTGATTCCACACTGTGTGGTTGACGTTGTGGCTCTGGGGTGGCATTCATGGCATTGGAAAGAATTTTCATCCAGCACAGCATAGACCGTGTTGTTACATTGCATGCTTCACAGAAATGTCTCCTTCCTTGCCCAGGGTGACATTCCGTGGGATGACAAGGAATTCAGGATGTACTTTCTCTGGACCGCCCTGTTTTGGGGAGGAGTCCTGTTTTACTTCCTATTCAAGAGCTCCGGGAGAGAAATCACATGGAAGGACTTTGTCAATAACTATCTTTCCAAAGGAGTAGTGAGTATTGTGTGGGCCCGCAGGCTGCAGGGGTTCAAAGGGTGGGGTTCGGGTGAGGCGGGTGAGGCCAATAAAGTGATAAACAGCCACCAAGTTAGCCAGGCTTGTTCGTCATCAAGTCCCATGTTGGATTTTTCTAATGCTGGAAAGTACTGCAACCAAGGAACCTGTTTGTTTTGACCCAGCAGTCCCCAAATTTACCACGAACTCATTTTATTTCTTTTCATTCTAGAGCCTCGCTTTGGAGCCACTGCTCCTGACTGTTGCTCTGGCATCCCCGTCTGCTCCCATCATTCCTCTTGTGCCCTTGGGTGCCTCTCCCAGCTCCTTTACACCTTCACTGCTTGTAATCTCCTGTGGGCCTGGAAGTGGGTGAATAGGTGACTCAGTGTTTACAGTGAGAGCCATGGGCTCTGAGTGAAGGCCCGGGCATGAGCTCTGTGCCCCCGGGCTGGGTCTTTGCCCAGTGAGACCCTGTTTCAGCTCATTTAAGATGCTGTGGATTGTAAGGCACATGTTACTTTACATGTTACTAAGAAAGATTAAGTGAGCTGTCAGTGAAACTGTGTAATACCATCAGTTGTCAACATGCATCCCAATGTCTGAGAGGTTACAATATGAAAAATGCCCATCTTAGAATTAATGAAGTAAAGTGATAGTAAGAGAACCAGGATTAGGCCTGCTCTGTAACCTTGGGGAAATGATTTAAGCTCTCAATACTGGATTTTTCATCAATGAAATGAATAAAATAAAGATATTAATACTTAATGAAATATAAAGAATCTAAAATTATTTTTAAAGGCTGTACAGTAAGGTGAGGATGGACAAAATGGAAACGATTATCTACTCAGATTTTTGAAGCAAGTGAGGCTCTCACATGTGTGATTCCCAGGTGTCGTGAGGAGCCTGCTTTCTAAGAAGTGACTCATGTCCTTCGAGTGTGGGGACAGGTCCTGGCTCTATAGCCACATCTCCTCCTGACCCGCTGGTTCTCTGCAGTCAGTCTGCCGTTGCCCCAGCAGTTTTACGGGGGGTAGAGTTCTCTAGTCAGTCCTTTCCAGGTGGTGAGCCCCCATTCCGCTTCCTCCTGGAACCTTCCAGGGCTCCCTCACTTAGCATATTGGGCTCGTACCTTCCAGACTTCCTGCCAGAGCAGACTTGACAGCGACAGGAAACAGGCCCCCCCCAAAAGTGCTCCACTCCGCAGCAGCCAGAGGCCTCAGGGTGAGGTGTGCAAGTGATCTTCAGAACCCTGTGTTAGGAGCTTGCAGGAAAATCAAGTTTAAACAATTTTATACCCTAGAGGGGCAGAAATTTAAAAGTCTTTTAATAGCAAGTGAGGACAGTAGTGTTTTGCAGAGCGATTTTGCACTGCAGCCTAGCCAGACTGTGTTTATCTACAGGTACGTATCCCAGGGAAGTTCTTGAAGATGTGTCCAGATGGTATACATTGGAATGTTCACAACAACATTGTTTGTGATGGGGGAGCACTTGAAACAGTCTGAATGTCTGTGAACAGGAGAATGGACCAATAACTTGGGGTGTACTTATAAAATGGGGTACCCTGCAGAACTGACATGTCAGCAAGGAAAGACCTTACAAATACAAGGACAGAAGAAAAAGAAAGTTGTAGAAAAGTACATGCCAGTTGAGACCACTTTTAAAGTTTAAAAACAGGCAGAAGTGAGTGTCTGTTTAGGGTTGGGTCTCTGTGGCCCAGGACCAGGCCCTGCTTTGGGGTGGCCAGCACCCGCTGCAGGGAGTGGCCACCTCTGGGTGACTGGGGGCTTCAGCAGTGTTTGTGATGTTTTCTTTCTCAAGCCGGAAGGGGGAACATGGGGAATCCTTACATTGTCTTCTTTCTTTACTTTATATTCTTTTGTGTATCTGAAATACAAGCATTTCAGATGAGCTTAAAAGAATATCTCAAGTCTTTGTGTAAATTTATGTTT
Organism: Kogia breviceps; assembly: GCF_026419965.1. Classification (NCBI taxonomy): domain Eukaryota; kingdom Metazoa; phylum Chordata; class Mammalia; order Artiodactyla; family Physeteridae; genus Kogia; species Kogia breviceps. The sequence goes on along the minus strand of NC_081324.1, from coordinate 62,000,646 downwards.
GAATATTTAACTTCTTAAAATTCCAGGTAGACAGACTGGAAGTCGTCAACAAGCGTTTTGTTCGAGTGACTTTTACACCAGGAAAAACTCCTGTTGATGGGGTAAATGACTTTATTTGATGTAAATTTACTTTTCAGATGTAAAACTGAAAAGCAAGCATTCCCTCACGTTGCGATAGCCATGTGTGCTGGCCACGTCGGAGCTGGGCAGCGCAGCAGCCAGGATCCTCACTAACAGTGAGGATGTGAACGTTGTGTCCGTAATGTGTGCGGGGACTGGCCAGTGGTTTTGGTTTGGTTTGGTTTGGTTTGGTGATCACGTTGGCTATTCATTTAGGAACCAGTGAGTGAAATCTAGTTTTCAGTATTCCAGTATCTATGATTTTTCAAGACTGAGAAAACAGTTGTTTGGTTAAGAAAAAAAGTGTTAAAATCTGAATTGCTTATGTCTTAAGACAGCTTTTGTCAAATCAGTTTAAAAAGCATTCTGGTCATATCTTTCCCAACTGTTTTGTGATTTTATATTATTTTAATTTCCATTTCTGTTCTTATTAAAAAAAAAAAAATTGTATTTCTTGTGCAACCAGTTTGAACTGTGTTCCAGAGACCCCAGAGTGGGTTGAGGGGATTATGGGGGGGAGGGGGGAGGGGGCAGATGAGGTTCCCAGGTGATTCCCAGCCCTCCTGGACCTGACCCCCAGGCCCACTCCTAGCCCCTGGGCATCCTGCGATCTTATAGCTCCCCTAGGGCCAGCCCTCTTCCAGGCTGCATCCCTTCTATCTCAGGATGGCTTCGCTTCACCATTTCGTTGTCATCCTGCCTGGATGGGGCGACATTTAAGGAAAACGAGAACTGATGGTGACCATGTCTCTGATAACGTATCAGTAAATATAAGAATATCTGTAACGTCATAGGACTTCGGTATTTCAGTCACTGTTAGGAAAGTTGTTTGAATTGTCTTAATCCCCCCCCCATTCTCTTTATATTATGATGAAATGTTCATTAATAACCATGCTACTTTTTTTTTTTCTCAGAACTATTCCTCAGACTTTTAGTGCTGGGAATTAAATTGGCACTCCCTTTCAAGAGGACAGTTTGGCAGTGTATTTATCAGCAGTTTTGAAAGTACGCATACACCCAGTAATTTTGCTTCAGTAATAATCCTAGGGAAATAATTAGGGATGCATGTAAAGGTGTCTGTGCAAGGATGTCCTCCAAAACATTGTTTATAGGGCAAAAAATTAGAACCATATAAACAGGACCATTAGGCCCCTGGTCAGCAGTAGCGGCTCCTCACGTCCCTCTTTAATCGCCTGCTGGGGCTCGGCTCTCAGTAGGGCCTGCTCCTCCCTGGGGAGCAGTTTTTACACTTAGTACTGGCATGCACAAGCATTTTTGTATTGAAATTTGTACCATCTTATAAATTACTTTGTATCACTCCTTTATATTACAGTTAAAGTTTTATGTTGATTTCTTTTCAAAATTGTGCGTATTTCAAGATTGTAAAAGGGGTATTATGAAACCTTGAAAAAACAACATCAAAATTGCTAATAGTGTTTATCTCTGGATATTGAGGTCATGGATGCTTTTTATTTTCATTATGTTTGTGTTTCTTTAGTTTTTTACAGAGAATACGTATTGCCTGTTTAATAAAGACTATTTCAAGCTTTCGGAAATGGGTATAAGATTTTCAGTGTCCAACTACTTACGGCATAGCGATATTAATTGCTGTGCTGTGCTGTATAAGCACAGGCTTTGGAGTCTGACACACTTGGCCTCAGATAAGCTCTGCTCTTTACTAGCTCTATGGTCTAACCCCTCGAAGCCTCAGTCTCTTTATCTTTAAAATGGGAGTGACATTAATACTCTTAGGGCTTAGCTCTCAAATGAGATTGTGTAGGTCAGTGGTGGTTGTCAAACCTCAGTGTGCATAGGAATCACCTGCGGAGCTGGGACCCACCCCAGAGGGTCTCACCTAGGTCTTGTCCCTGGAATCTCCATGCTGCTGGGCCTTAGTCTGCCCGACTCTGATGTGAGGCATCATTTAGCTTGTTGCCCCTTTGGTGGTGGGAGCTAAGTTGGGAAGTGTTCTGTCGTTGACACATTTGGGGCCTGTAACCACAGGAATCGTGTAGCTTTGTGAACAACTTACCAAGAACTATTGTTATATGATACTATACAACTTACTCGCCATCTTTTGTTTTTAGACACGTGGAGAGAAACACCAGAGTGACGGCCCCCACTCAGTAACCCTGGTGGTGAAAGGGTTGCGGGGACGTGTTGCTCTTGTCTGTGTACACATCTCAAGTGTCTGAGGTTTACATGTTTTTTAGGCGTTCGCAGGTTAGAGGAGGAACAAAGTCTTTCAGGGCTGTGCAGTGCAGCTGATACTTGCCGGGTGCTGGGAATGGGCCAGTGTCGGGGGAAGCTCCAGAGGTGGGAGTGGTTGTGTCGGAGAGCCAGTGTGGCCTGCTGGTTATTGTCACTGGTCCTGGAGCCAGCCTGCCTGGGCTCAGAGCCACCCACTTCCTAGATGTGTAACCGTGGGCGGTGAGATCACCCCTGTAGTTTTGTCCTCTGTCAAACGGGGACAGTAAACGCCAGCACAGTGGGGAACCTTGTGCTGGCGGGGAGCATCGCCATTGCCTCCAGCCCTTTGGGTGTCCCTCCCTAGGGTCCCAGGAACTCCCAGGTCCAGTGACTGGAGGGGATTTCTGTCCCATTGGGTGGAACTGCCTCCTAGCGGTCGGTGATAGCACCGCCTTCTGAGGACCCAGGGCGTCGTGGTGCACCTGGGGTTGGGAACCGTCCCAACACTGAGAAGTGCCATTACTGCTGCAGGCTGGTATTTAGTTTGGGACCAGGCAGCTAAGAAGTTCCTGGGAAGTGGACAAGAGGAAAAGGACACTTGTTGGTTTATGAAAAGGATTGTCTTTTCAAAGAGAGTTTTCATTTTTCAAGTTTACAATTTTAGGACCGTGGAGGAATGCTGCTATAGAATTGCTTACTGGCTGAGGCTTGTCAAGGGTTCTCACTGAGTGAAGCTTAGTCACTGCATTGTTAAAACAAGTCTTGTGTTATTGTTGGGTTTTTTAATTTGTAAATTTGCAGTATTTCTGAAAAATTATTGGAAAGTTGAACCCTTTGTGAATTGAATCCTTTTGTTTCCTCTTCATTCCCCTAACAAAATTAGGATATTTTGTTTTTCTATCCTTACAGCAATATGTCTGGTTCAATATTGGCAGTGTGGACACCTTTGAGCGGAATCTGGAAACTTTACAGCAGGAATTGGGCATAGAAGGGGAGAATAGGGTCCCTGTGGTCTACATTGCTGAGAGTGACGGGTAAGAAGCGTGTCTGTGAACACAGGAGGCTGCCTGTGCTCCTGGGGCTCACTGTGTAATCTGTCACCAGGGGGCAGCGCATCACACTTTATATTCTCAACAGGCCTCTCAGTTTGGCCAGAGTTCTTTTCAACCATTTGTAACTTACTAGTTTGCTGGAGACCGGTTGATTTTCTACACGTTAATATTTATCTTGATTAAGCAGTGGTTTGGGGTTAATGTCCAATGCACCGTTCTTGAGTAGGATTTTAGCATAAAGAGCCCCTCTGTGTTAACAGGTAGCATTCCCACCTTTTAACTATCCTTTACATATATATTTCACAGAGTTTCCAGGATTTTTAAGTAATGCTTCTTAGAACTCCCTGGTCAGAGCTGCTTCTTCCCTTAAAGGTTATTTGTCTTTAGAAAGGCCACTTCAGGTCCAAGTCTTTCAGGAACAGCTTGTTGATTTCAGGAGTTGCTTGTCTTTGGGCTTATTTGGGAATACATGGCCTTTGAGTGCTCACCCATGTACGCCCTGGTAGATCTCCTAGTGGTGACCCCATTTGCATTAAATGCAGAACACATACCTTGATTTAGAGTTACCAGTTTGAGAGTGAAAGTAAAAATAAAGCTTAATTTTTTTGTAAATGTAAGAGAGCAGAGAAAGGGGTAGCTAGCGTGCTAATTGAGCTGATGGTCTTACTCGGCTTCAGGGACTCTCTTGAGTCTTGGTGTATGTAGACCTGCAATCTACCTGCAGTATTTATTAATAGATCCAGCTAGCTGCCAAAATTATTTCACACGTGATGCAATATATCCCTTAGTCCCCGAAGTTATCATGTAATTACTTAACTTTATAGGCTTGTCCTGAAACATTACACAAAGTTTTGTTGCACCATTCCTTAAACCTTTACTATCAGTGTGTTTATTTTTTTTCTCCAGAAATAAACCAAAGGTAAATTGTTCATGGGTTAAATGCTATAGCAGCATTTAAAATTTTATAATAGATGAAAAGTTAGAAAGCTAATCCTGGTTTTATTCTTGTTTTGTTTTGTTTTTTACCTAAACCATGTACCAGGTTTTGACCTAAATTTCTTAGGGTCAGTTAATCTAAATAGCATTATGTTACCCAGTATATGTCTGTGCCCATAGTTGTGTGGAAATTGACTTTATTAAGACAAACAGAAGGCAAAAGGCTGTAGGTCATCCCTGAACCGCTCCCCACAGGGCAGGCACGGGTTGGAGGGCACCGCTGCCCCTGGGTCTCTGTGAGTCTGCACGAGCTACCCAGAGACAGCTTTCACCACTGTTGCCTTCACAAGGATTGAATATTTGGAAGACATCTCTTCAGAATAAGTTGATGCATTCCAATAAGGAAACTGGAATTCCTACCCAGGCTAACACCAGAATCATGTTAAAATTGTTAAATGAGCAATTTGAACGAAATTTCTTTGAAATTTTGATGCAGTGATAGTCAATCACAGGTCTGTCCTGTGCGTAAATGGTGGTTCTTGAGGTAGGAATAAAGCACCACTGGACAGCGTACGTGTTAAGAACAGGTTTTTCTTTGGTCTTTCTGAGATTCTCCTTCAGTGATACTGACACACTAAGAGTCTCCTTGTGCCTCAGATGTACCCGGATAGCCCGGTGTTGCACAGGCAGAAACTGTGTGCAGTTACGGGGTGGCGGGTCCCTCGCAGGGCAGTCGAGCCAGGGCCGCCCGCCTGAGCGCTGCGCTGTCGTGTGGCCCGCAGCTCCTTTCTGCTGAGCATGCTGCCCACCGTGCTCATCATCACCTTCCTGCTCTACACCATCCGGAGGGGGCCGGCTGGCATCGGCCGCACGGGCCGGGGCATGGGCGGACTCTTCAGTGTCGGAGAAACCACTGCCAAGGTCCTAAAGGACGAGATAGATGTGAAGTTCAAAGATGTGGCGGGCTGCGAGGAGGCCAAGCTAGAGATAATGGAATTTGTGAATTTCCTGAAAAACCCAAAGCAGTATCAAGACCTAGGAGCAAAAATCCCAAAGGTAAAATGAACTTTCAGAAGACAGTTTTCAGCTCATTAACCCCAAAATCTTCTGAAGTATTTCTTGATCTCTGAAGTTACAATTTTATGAAGTTTGATTACTTATAAAGTAGCTCTTTTTCTCTCCTTCCTCCATCTTAACTTACTAGTCTCCGTTTAACTTGCGCGTCTCTTCAGGTCGGCTGTCCTGCGTGGATGTGTCTTCTTGCAGGTAGCGTGTGTTCCCGAGAAAATGTGTGTCCTCTCCCCTTGGTTTGCTTCCTTCTCCCTCCAGGGCAACTTAGACATCCCCCTCTCAGCAGCCCCGAGCACATTGCCTCTGCTGTGACCTCCCTGTCTCTCCTTCAGCAACATGAGCAGGCCTGGCCTGGAACTCAGTTACATGGCCCAGGACTCCGTGGAGGACAGACCTCCCCGCACCCACTGCGCGCCGCGGGTAGCCTTGCCCATCTTTGTGTCCCCAGGGCCAGGCTCAGGCGTTAAGTAAATGAAGAGAAAATGTTTAACTAATTCTTTTAAAAACCCGTTAATAAAGTTTACTTTCAAAAGAGTCCTTTGTAAAGGGAATCATCACTTCCTTGATTTCATGTCCTACCTGCCTCCATGGATAAAAAGTCACATTTTATGGTTTTATAATTTGTTATACTTGTGTACCTGTTCACATCATACTTAGGCATCTTCACAACTTAAGTAATTACAGTGTTTGAGCAAACAGTATTCTTTTTAAGTTCATCATTGGTTATTAGATTTTTACTTCATTTGTGAAATTTTAAAGGAAAGAAAATAAGCAAAATGTAAGTTGGAAGTGTGATATTTGTGTCTCCTTGAATTATTGAAGTAAACCTCAGGTGATTTATTAGTAGATTCTCAGCTTAAGTCACCCTTTATATACTGTTAGGTCTAAAAAGCAACACTAAAAATCTTAGAAAGTAAGAGAAGTATTTCAAATTTCACATTCTTACCAAGTTTTTTAAAACAGTATAGTCTCTAATCTCTAATAGTCTTTTCCTTTCTCTTCTCACTAATATAATTACTTTCTCTATGTTTCTCTAATATAATTTCTAATGTATTTCTCTATATTTCTTATATAATTTTCTTTCTCTTCTTACTAATGTTACTAATATTCTTACTAATATAATTATCATCGTTCACAAGTTTAAGAAATATTTAGTGTATATCACTAAAATTTGTAGGCAGATTTATACCTTGGAATTATTTATGGATATGCAATTTATTTTTCTGAAATTCTAGTCAAATGTACTTTTTCTTTTTTGTATCTGAAGGGTGCCATTCTCACCGGTCCTCCAGGCACTGGGAAGACACTGCTGGCGAAGGCCACAGCCGGAGAAGCCAACGTCCCTTTCATCACCGTTAGTGGATCTGAGTTCTTGGAGATGTTTGTCGGTGTGGGTCCAGCTAGAGTAAGTCTCACCTCACACTGTATTAACTCAGCAGGTCAGAAGGTGGGCGCAGGGTCCCTGCTGCCGTGGTCTGAGGGTGGGGTGACAGCTGGCTGGGCTCGGGAGGGTCATGCCTCTGCTGTGTGTACACGTCACTGGGTCTTTGAGTAAGTGTCTGCTGTTACTGCCTGCCACGGGCGTGAAGGGAGCCCGGGGTGGTTGGACTTGTAAACTGAATACCATCTTTACAACTCTACCTGTTACCTTTTAGTAGGACAAAGATACGTAGCGTCAGTTTGTTGGTGTTCGTGCTTCTTACATAACAATAACTGAAGAGCTTTTAGAAATAATATTTGCTCACCTTACATTAGTTTCCCACCATTTGCCACATGACTTCTTTGCTGCTTGTAACTTTTTAAGTTTGTACTGTACAGTGTGTGACACAGGATGGCCTTCCTGGGGGACAGGAAGCTTGATGTCTGTGTTTTATTGGGAGGATAACACTCACTTGTCAAGTGACTCCTGTGCTTACATTTTCATCCAGGTCCGTGACTTATTTGCCCTCGCTCGGAAGAACGCCCCTTGCATCCTCTTCATCGATGAAATAGATGCTGTGGGAAGGAAGAGAGGAAGGGGCAACTTCGGGGGGCAGAGTGAGCAGGAAAATACCCTCAACCAGCTGCTGGTGGAAATGGATGGTGAATGTTCAAGTCTTTTGTGTTTTGAACTGTGCTTTCTAATTGTTCTTCATGTTTCTAAAATGAGAGTCCTGTGCTGATAACAGAGAGCAAAGAGATTCTCTAAAATAAACAGCCCTATCGAAGGGCTCTTTTATTCCAGTACAGGTAATAGCAAAATAGTCTTGCCTGGCAGCCTGCTGTAACTTAATATTGGTGTTAAGATGGCATTTGTACCTGGTGCCAAATAAGAGAAAAACTGGTGAAATGCTTCCCTAAAGAATCATAATCTCATTCTCAAACCATTTATGATTCTGAAGGATCAGGAAAACCCATGGGTTAGCAAGTGCGAATTTGGCAGATTTTGAGCGGGTCTGCGTTTCTGGGCCGGGCATGGGAGCCAGACTGAGAAGGCGGGGCTGCTCCTCGGCTCTGCGGACCCCCATGCACAGCAGAGCCCACCCTGGGGGAACGGGCCAGGCTCCTTCAGCGCCTGGGTCCTGGGGGTGATGGTCCTGCTCTGTGGCCACAGCATTGCCGTTTGAGAAATGGCCAGTCAGACGAGCAGGCTGAGCCTGCAGAAGAGGTTGGAGGTGGGGTGGTGCCTGCCTTCAGATATGCAGTGAGTGGTCCCTGTGGCTCAGGGAGTTCAGACACTTCCTTTGCAAATTTAACCTTACTGATTTTTTAAAACTTTCTGAAGTTGACAACATAATTTACCTTTCTAGTTACATAAATTAAAATCTTTGGTAATTTGTCTTTAGTAGTTGATCCTTAAATCTTTAAGTCTTATACTGTATATGACTTAATCGTTAAGAACAAGATGAATAGTAAGAATAATCATTAAGTTTGTGACTTAAAAAATCACTAGAATAAATAGAAAACGAAAGTGGTGTGTCTCGTGCTCATACGTTCTGGACAGGCACGCTGTCACCTTCCTCCTCACGGCATTTAACAATGGTGATACCTTTGTTCTATTTCCAGGCTTTAACACAACGACGAATGTGGTCATTTTGGCGGGCACCAACCGACCAGATATCCTGGACCCCGCGCTGATGAGGCCGGGGCGCTTCGACAGGCAAATCTTTATCGGTGAGATGGTTTTCCCTGGATTCAGGCCAGTTCTTGTGAGGAGGGGTGCATCTGTTTCACTATGGTTTTTTTTTTTCCTTAAAAATAATTTCTCAAGGACCGCCGGACATAAAAGGAAGAGCCTCTATTTTCAAAGTTCACCTCCGACCACTGAAACTGGACAGCGCACTGGAAAAGGAGAAGCTGGCAAGAAGACTCGCATCCTTGACCCCAGGATTTTCAGGTGGGTGAGCATGACCTGCTGTTGTGTCTACAGGATGTGACCCTTCCTTTCTTGTTCCCTCTATCCCTTCTTCCGAACTGAACATGAAATAGAAGGGATCATCTGTCTACAGCCTGAGAAGGTTATATACACGGGCACAGGCACCTTCAATGTCCCCAGGGCCTGACTTTTTAATATTTTTTGTTGAGCACATACATTGTGTTATGGCCTATTTGCATCCTTATATACTTTCTCGGATCTAGAAAACTTTTGGCAAGCTTCTCACGTTTAACTTTCGTTGTTTAACTGAATGCATTAGGTCATTTTAATGCCTATGTATTTCATTATATTTCAGCAGATTGCCCAATATCCACTTAAGTCACTTTCCCAACAGAGATGGTGGAACTAAGTTGATGGGCATTTTAAAGCACCGTCTTAAGTTTGCTGTCATTGCGCAGTCTCTAAAGGTGGAGGGCTGCCTGTGGGCATCTGTCTACTGCTGATACTTGCAGCGCACAGTTCAGGGGCCAGGTTGTGCCAGGCAGGACTGAGCGCTACAGCCTGCTGCTAGTGGACGGTTGGCCCGGGTTCCCTTCTTCACAATGTGTGACCAGTGAGCTCAAGTATATTTGGTGGGTGAGCCATTGTGTGTGTCCCTTTCACAGGAGCCGATGTTGCCAACGTCTGCAATGAAGCTGCTTTGATTGCTGCGAGACACCTTTCAGATTGCATAAATCAGAAACACTTCGAACAAGCAATTGAACGAGTAATTGGCGGTAAGGCAGCTGGTGGGACCCACGACCAAGGGCAGATGGCGTGAGTTTGAGGCCGGGGCATGTATCTGCCCAGGCCTGGGGCTCGCCGGCACCCTGTTGGATGGGTCTGAAACGACACCCTCATGCTGCACGGGCGGCAAGCAGGGAGGTGTCCTCCCCCGAATCTAGTTTTTCTAAAACACTCACAACCTCCCTGTTTCCAAAAATTTCATCGCATGAGTTAAATGTGCTCTAAGCTAGATATAGGTGCTGGATGAACAGCTGTAACAACTGTTTGACCGGGAAATGCTCACCTGTCAAGCAGGGTTGGCCAGTAACGTGTTTTCCTTGCTTTCTAAAGAGCTTATAGTTAATACCGGTAAAAAGATAACTAGCAGTTCGAGAACTTGGGCATTCAGAGGAGGGAATGGCACTGTAGCCAGGCAGGCTCCACAGAAGAGCGAGGTTTAAACTGGGCTCAGGAGGAGGAGGGGATGTGGTGTGAACGAGGTTGAGCAGAGGAGCAGATCATGGCCTGTGCCTCAGGGAGGGAGGTGAGTTGCTCAGACTCCAGTTCCTGTGGGAAGGAAGACAAAGTGGAGAGAGGTGTGGAAACCTAGATTTTAGCTAGCCTTGAGTGTTAAGCTTAAGAGCTTTGTTTACATTGTTTTACGGCCAGTATTGTACTAACACGAGTTTTCCTGAGCCACTGAGTAACAGGATAGTCAGTGATAGTTCAGGAAGGTGCATCTTTGAAGAAGGGACGTATCTGGAGGCAGAGCCCCTACTGGTCCTTAACATGCGGTAGCGGACGTGAGCGTGGGAGCCTCATGGCCACAGGTGGGAAGGGCGTCCTCGGGGCTGCTGGTTTGGCGGGAAATGAGCTGGGGCGGGATATACCCGTGGGGTCCTGCGCACGGCCGTGTTTCCCGTGCTGTGGGGTGGGTGAAGGCACGGGCCACACAGCCGACAGCCGAGGGGGAAACGGCTGTCAGCAGAGTTTCGGAAGCTTGTTTTGTGCCACAGGCCTGGCCGGCTCATTAGCAGGTGAGACAAGGAGTAGGTGCCACTGCAGGGGGGCCGGGGGGGGAGTTGTAGCGGGGCTGAGTGAGTGACTGGACCGTTTGAGATTGGTTAGGGAAAAGAAGAAGTCTAAGATGCCAGTTGTGAGTGGAATTAAAATACCTCACTGTAAACACGGGAGAAGACTATTTGTGTTCTTTTAGGTCGGGGCGGGGGGGGGGGGGAGCGGGGGAGGGGGCGTGTTTAGTAGGAAAGTGAGTTTGTGAAAGAGGCCAGGGCGGTGGGTGGGGCAGAGCCCTTGGCCTAAGGGGCACGGACGTGCCGTTCACGCTCAGCCTCTGGGGCCAGCATGCGCCCTGTGATGGGATCGCGAGCTGAGGAGGGAAAATCCTGTGACAGGCTGGGGGTTCTTGTGTTTTGGGAGCATGAGAACTGCGTGTCTGTGTCTGTGGAGCACAGGGCTGTCCACCTGCCTCTCCCCACCCACTGGCGGCTCTGCGGCGTGTGCGTGTCCTGGGCTGAGTCCTTGGGAACACAGTTCGCCCTCTTTTCTTTTTCAGTCTCCCAGACTCCGTAACGTGTTACCAGTTGAGAAATTCTCAGATGAGTACCTGGAACACGAGAAAGCTGGTGTCACCTGTGAGCTTTGTATCAGTACAGACTACAGCCCAGAGGTGCGGGCGAGCTCCACGTCCGCCTTCATCCAGGCTGGAGTGGGGGTCCTTCAGTTCTGGCAACACGCGGGCCGGCTCGGGGGCACCTCCTCAGGGCTGCTCTGCAGCAGCAGAGCTGGGGGTGCTGGGCTGCTGCCTCTCATGGGCCTGGCTCTCCTCCCACCCTCGTGTGCCCGCCTCCTCAGCCAGGTCCTTGTCTCCCCCTACTTGGTGATTCCCGATGCCTAGACTGGGCAGTGAGCTCTTTCCAGATGTCTTCGTTTTCTGTGAATTTTATGTGTCAAATTGACCCTAGTGCTGAATTTTACTTTGCATTTCTGTTTACTTCTCAAAACGAGATATGTGACTCGAGTGGGAGAGTAGGAGAAAGTGGGCCTCGGGTGGGGTAGTGAATGCGTTTTGCGGTGGTTGTATATTTTGAAGTTGATGCTTTGCTTTGTTCTGCCCCTGATTGGGAATCTTCCATGGTCACAGGCAGCTTAGTCTCTGAGTCATGATTTAGATGAGACTCTGTGTGGTATCGTGTAAATCTCTTTTGATGTCGGTGTCACTAAAGCAGTGGGTTTTGTTTTCTGTTCTGTATGTCAGGCTTAGAGAAAAAAACTCAGGTTCTGCAGCCCGAGGAGAAGAAGACGGTGGCATACCACGAGGCTGGCCACGCAGTTGCCGGCTGGTATCTGGAGCACGCAGACCCCCTCCTGAAGGTGAGGCAGTTGGCGTGGAACAGATGGTGGCCACACTGGGCCATGTGGCAGGAACATCTGCTGATGGTGTTGGGATGAAGGGGTCACACAGATGAGTTATAAAGTTTGGAAAGAAAAATGTGCAAAAGCTGGAGGGGTTCACTCTGGAAAAGCAGTTGCTACCATGGGTCAGGCTTGGGCATCTGGGGCTCTCTTGCCCAGGGGGTTTCCCTGACTCCATATAGAAAATGAAAGGCAAGCCACACACCCTGGAAATAATTGTAGTACATGTATATGACAGAGGATGTGTACCTGGAATACATGAAAGACTCTTAAAATTCAGTGGTAGAGAGACAAGCAACCCTGTAAAATAATAGGCAAGATATATGTGCATGTAGTTCCCGAGAGAAGGAATAGGAATGGGCGCTAGGCGCATGAAGATACCGGATGCCCTAAGTCACCGGGAGATGTGGGTGGAACCCTGCCGAAGCTCCACATGTCCCGAGGTCAGTCCAGCTGGACCCCATGCCTGCGGGCGGGCACCTGACCCGGGACAGCCACCGTGGAAACCAGTTCGGCAGTTTCCCATAAAGGTGACAAATGCTTCCAATACAACCAAACGGTCCCACTCCTGTGAGTTTACCCAAGAGAAATAAAAACATGTCCATGGAATACTTTTACTGCTTTATCCGTAATAGCAATAAACCGGAAAGAGCCCCGAAGTCCCTCAAGAAGGAGTGGATGTTTAATGTGTTTACCCAGTGATTGCTGCGTGGCTGTAGAGCCGAGTACACTGTTAACACAGCCGGCAGTGGGGGTGGGTCTCGGGGACAGTCACAGAGACCAGACACAGTGAAGTCCATACTGTATGAGGCCATTTACGCGCAGTTGTAGAAATTGCAACTCATCTGTGGGGGCGGGGAAGGGGATTTCGGAGAGAAGAGGAAGATGTTTTGTATCTTGGTTGTGGGAGGAGGCTGTTTGTCAGAACTCACTGAACTGTAACCTGTAACTGGGAGCATTGACTGTAAAAATTAAAGGAATCTACTCAATTGCAACAGGAGGACTAGAAAACAAAGGCTGCTGGCCCCTCTGTCTGCTTCCTGGAAAGTGGGGTAGGCGGGGCCGGTGTCAAGTCTGGAGGGGTCGCCACTCAGCAGCAGCCCTGTTGTCAGGACTGAACACTTCCAGTTGAGTTTTATAAGAGACAAGAAATACTTTATAGACCTCTCAGGTGAGGTTACCCTAAGAGAAAATGCTCTCCTGGACGGGCCCTCCCACCCAGCTCCTGAGGCCGAGGTTGTGGTGCTTTCCTCGCCAGTGAGTCTCCCTGTGGCTCCACATCAGCCTCCAGTGGCCGCTGTCCTCAGCGCACCGTGTGTTCTCCTCATCAGGTGTCCATCATCCCTCGGGGCAAAGGGCTGGGCTATGCGCAATACTTACCCAAGGAGCAGTACCTCTACACCAAAGAGCAGCTTCTGGACAGGATGTGCATGACTCTGGGTGGCCGTGTGTCAGAGGAGATCTTCTTTGGGAGAATCACAACCGGCGCTCAGGATGACTTGCGAAAAGTGACCCAGAGTGCGTATGCCCAGGTGAGTGTGGGCGGGGTTGTCTTGCATCCTCACCTGCACCAACGGCTCTGGAACAGCACTGCTGTTTGACTGGTCTAGGCTTTCCAGGCAAGGGTTACTTCTTAAGAGAAATCCATTTTAAAACGATCAAAACTTAGGAAAAGAAACCCTTGTTTTGAGAGTTCGGTCTTTCAGGTTTATTACTAAGTGTATAAAGCACATCAGTAGAGTTTACGTTCAGTTTCAAGCCTGTGGGATCCCGCGTGGACTCCCTGGTGCCTGTCCCTTCTGATCCTTTCTGCTAGGAGCAGCCATTCCCCTGTTGCCTTTAAGTTTATCCCGGGCACCTCCATCCCCAGACAAGGTCATTTTGCTGTCGTGGAACTTGATGTCAGTGACTTTCTTTGGGAACTCCTTTTATTCGTATGTCAGCTCTTCTGGGCCTGTTACTTTCCCATACCTCTCATTTTTCTTGGGACTTCCCTGGTGGTCCAGTGGTTAAGACTCCATGCTTCTAATACAGGGGACGTGGGTTATATCCCTGGTTGGGGAACTAAGATCGCATGTGCCGCGCAGCACTGCCAAAAAACCCCCAAAAAACCCAATAATTTTTCTTAAGGAATTTGTTTGTTGGGGTTGTTTGCTCTTGTGTTCTTTCTAGTTTAATCTCCATTTTAAAAAATAACTGTAATGTTTTCTTTTTTTATTTCCTGAGTTAGCACCTTATCTAAATTTTCTGATTCTGACTTAATGTTATTCTTTCTTATCTTCTGTCACCTTCCTGATTTCGGTTAGCCTTTTCTGAAGTTGTGGGTTGCAGTTTTCTTCTGTTTTATGGACGTCCCTCCATCCCACTTCCCTTATCTGTGTAGACATTATTCTGCTCCTTTTTTCTCATAACTTTGTAAGGGATTTTTCTGTTGCCCACTTTTACATGAAGTTTGTTTTCCTCATCTCTTAGGAAGGAGGTAGGTTAAGACAGTTTTTCTAGTTTTACGGTTTTAGAGTTTCCTGCTGTTTTCATAAATTGTAAAAAACATGTCTTCCTACTCTCTGATCTGTTCCTGCTTCCCTCTTTTATCTGCGCCTTCTCTTTTCTTGTCAGTTTGGATTTTACTTCCACAGCTTCTTCTCAATGTGGGGTTTTGGTGTGATTAGTGTGGGGGTTTCATGGGGTACAGGCTGTGCCCTGTGGACTCAGGGAGAATGCCAACGCCCCTCGCAGGTTCCTGGAGCCCGGGCGGCGCGGGAAGAGCCTCTGGGTGGCCTGGGTGGTTCCTCCCATCTGTCAGATGCTCCTTGCCTGTCCTCACCTCTCCCCCGTGCAGAGCGATTTCAAGCAGGTCTCGTCACCATTGGGGTTTGTCCCTGCCCGTTTGCCGCCTGCCTTGTGGATGTTGCCTGTGGGTCTCTGGTCTTGTCCTCCCAACCTCCATCTACGCAGAACACCCTGATCTACTTGGCCAACTCAAGGCTGCCGTGTCGTTGCGGGTAAAAGAGTAGTACTGCAGTGAGGAGTGTGGATTTCTTGTCAGTGGATTTGCTGCCATTTTATAAAAACCTGTGAGCAGAAATGGATGCCCACCACTAGTCACGCATTCTTTTTCAGATTGTTCAGTTCGGCATGAATGAAAAGGTCGGACAAATCTCCTTTGACCTCCCCCGTCAGGGGGACATGGTGTTGGAAAAGCCTTACAGCGAGGCCACAGCCAGACTAATAGATGACGAAGTACGAATACTTATCAACGATGCTTACAAGAGGACAGTCGCTCTTCTCACAGAAAAGAAAGCAGATGTGGAGAAGGTGGGTGCCGGCTGCACCAATGATTCTCTGCACGATTTTGCAGAAAGAGTTGAGACTGATGGCTTGACTGGTTGGTTGGTTTGTAGACACCGACGTCCCCTGTGCCTGTTAATCCCAGGCTCCTTCCTCCATCCTCATGCTGTGTCTCCTGTCTCTGTGGGGCTGGGGGATGTGGGAGGAGCAGCAGCGGGCATGATCCCGGCTTCCGGTTCTTAGGAATGTGAGTGTGGGATTAACGAAGTCTGTTCACAACACCAGACACAGAGTTGAACCTGCACTCACCCACCAAGTGCTTCCAAATGTGGAGCCCGGTGGCCTGATCGGGATTGACCACTGCTCTTCACCTCCAGAGTAAAGAGGCAGTGGAACAGCAAATGAAAGAATTAGCCAAACTAGATATGTAGGACCTTTGCTTAATTATGACCTTCCATGAACAAACATTCTTTGTATCTTCCGTGGTCGTGCCTCATTTGATAGCACTTTCAAAAGGGAGGGAGCCTTTCTAATTCAGTCGATTTCTTGCATCCAGTAAACTCTTATTCAGAATCCATGCAACCAAATGGAGAATCTCTGTTTTTTAAATATTCCACACTCATGATAAAAGCACAGGTGAAAAGTCTTCTATAAAGGACTGATAGAGAAAAAAGCTATTCTAAGATGATGCTGTCCGATCAGCAGATCTTCAGAGAAGCCCACTGTGAGCTGTGCTGGGCAGAGCCCGAGGTGCGTTTTCAGAGGTGC
Organism: Kogia breviceps; assembly: GCF_026419965.1. Lineage (NCBI taxonomy): Eukaryota > Metazoa > Chordata > Mammalia > Artiodactyla > Physeteridae > Kogia > Kogia breviceps. Next base: position 61,984,668 of record NC_081324.1, on the reverse strand, counting down.
CTTTTCACAGAGCGCGGGGTAGGTGGGAGGGGCCTGCAACAGGGGCTCTGAGGGGAGAGGGCAGAGGGCAGAGAAGGCTGACATCCACCCTGACGGCTCATCAGGCTACAGTGAACATGGGGAAGAGAGGAGGACTCGCTGTGTGGGGCCTTAGTGAGCGAGGAGGGGGTGCAGAGGGAAGGGCAGGACAGGGTGTCTGGGGCCTCCAGAGCTCTGTGGGAAACACAGCTCTGGAGCTAGAGGCGCCCTTCATGGAGATCTCATCCGGCCCCTGTGTTTTATAGTTGGGAGTACTGAAAGAATCTGGAGTGGAAATGCTTAAAAACTCATCATTTAAAGGAGAGTGGCAGGGACTTCCCTGGTGGTCCAGTGGTTAAGACTCCGCGCTCCCAATGCAGGGGGCCTTGGTTTGATACGTGATCGGGGAACTAGATCTCGCATGCCGCAACTAAGAGTCCGCACGTTACAACTAAGACCCGGCGCAGCCAAAATAAATAAATAAAAAATCTTTAAAGAAAAAAGATACCAATTAAAAAAAAATAGAGTGGCAGCAGGGTGCCATCTCCAGGGGGACAATCAGAGGCCAGTGCAGAGGCAGCCGTGGGTGTGTTTTAACTTCCTGAGATGGTGCCGTGGTGGCAGCAGAAGTAGAAAGGCAGTGGTAACAGCGGGTCTAATGTGACCCTGTTCCCTGTCCTCCTGATACCGTCCCTCACCTCCCCACCCGTAGTTGGCAGGGGTCCCTTTTCCTGTGGCTGTGTGTCATGTCAGTCTTGTGGTTCAGCCACACAGAGACCAGAACTTCGAGATGCATATTTTCACGTTAATCTCCTGCTTCATATTTTGTCTCTGCCTCATTTGTCTTTATTTTTGTCAACCACCTTTTAAAATTTCCCTGTTTCCACCCTTTCCCCCACCTCCACCCCCACCCCCAGTCACTTGCATCACTTCCTTACACTTCCTGGCAGGATTTCTTTCTGCTCTGTAAGCCAGAGGGAGCACCTCCCCTCTTTGGAAGCAGGTGGGGCCCAGGGACACTGCCTCTGGTTCTCCTCCCCAAGGATGTCCTTCTGTGGCGTCAGGGACAGAGCTCCCCCACTAAATCCAGGGCACAGTCACGGGCCACTTGGATGTACCACACTGTGCAGCCGCGCCCTTCGTGGGGACACGTGTTTTTCCAGGATTTTTGCACATCTTATTCTAAAGCGACATGACCATGAATATCTCTTTTCAGTGGTCCTAAACTGTTTTGGGGAAGGGGGTTGACTGTAAATAGGAGGTGATGAGATTGGAGAGACGTTGCTGGGTGACTGTTTAACCACAGGTGTTCGCATTGCAGGTTGCTCTGCTCCTGTTAGAGAAAGAAGTGTTAGACAAGAATGACATGGTGGAACTCCTGGGCCCCAGACCGTTTGCGGAAAAGTCTACGTATGAGGAATTTGTGGAAGGCACCGGCAGCCTAGACGAGGACACCTCGCTGCCTGAGGGCCTAAAGGACTGGAACAGGGAGCGGGAGGGCTCAGAGGAGCTCTCGGGCGAGAAGGCTGCCAGCCAGGCCCAGGGCGCCGGCCCCGCGTAGCCAGAGCTGCGCCTTCAGAGCCGCGCTCGGCCTGATGACACAGTGGTAAGTGGGGTGCTTCGTCCTCGGCCTTGGAAGTCACCTGGGTTGCGGGGGAGGGCATGTGCCCCAGCCTCGGGCTCTCCTGGTCTCTGTCCCCGTCGGATGGGGTTCCTCGCTGTCACCTGCTCTTCACTCCCGCCTCCCTTCAGAGTCTCCCTCTGTGATGGGCTATAAAATTAGGAATATTTTCATTTGATTTAATATTTTAAAGATGGAATCCGGGTCACAAGTTGCTGTTTTGTGATGGAATGGTTTTCTACAGAGAGCTGTATCATACTTAAAAATATGAATGTATTGTGTAAATACGGCTTCTTTATGTCAAAAATAAAGTGTAAACACTGCACTTTTTTCCTTCTGAACATACAGTGTCGCTGATTATGCTTGGGCTACTTCTTCTCAGAAAACGTAATGGGAGCAATTGAATGATGTCACTGTTTAGGGTCTCAGGTTTGCGGTTCTCTTCAGCTCCCATGAGATGCTCAGGAAGTCTAGATTCGTTCATCCCGGAGGATGAACTTGGGGTGTGAAGTGTGTTGGCCCGAGTGAGTCAGTGAGTCCTTGACAGCACATCCTCACTCGGCCGACCATGACCGGGCCTCGGTCCCACGTGTGGGTCTATAGCGGATGTATAACCACCGCTGGACTGCGGGCTGGCAGGCTGGACTGCAGGGCACTGCCACTGGGCTGGGAAGCCCTGCGCCCTCCACGAGGTCACTGTTACTGTTAGAAGGGATTGATGTGCTGTTGTGGTTCCAGAAAAGCCAGAGTCCACAGTGCCGCAGACCTAGGTCAGAACTCACCAGAAGGTGGCCCGAAGATGTAGGTCTTCAAATGCCATTATCTGGACTTGGAGGCACCACACATTTCTGCATTTTTAATACTTTTTAGCTGTCTCCTTTTGTGTTATTCCAACTTGCTTGTGTGTTCTTGACGCAGATGTGTTGTGGGACGTGACTTGTCAGGCTTCAGGCACAGAAGCGGCTGGCATCCTGGAGGAGCACTGGACCGATGGGGTGGCAGGTGGCCCGGTGGCCCCCACCCATCCTGGGACCGCTCTTCCACTCTCCAGCTTGCCAGGCCACAGAAGCACTAACAGCTTCACAGCATCCCGGGAGCTGGGGCTGCAGGGGTACCGATCACAGCCTCCCTTCCCTTCCTCACGGAATGCTCTGGGCGCTTGTTGAGTGAGGCTGTTAGGTGAGGAGGACAGCCCTGCAGGGAGGGAGCCAGCGTGCGCCACCCCTGCTGAGCCTCCTGGGTGGTGCCAGTCGTGAGTCAGGCCTGATGGCGCTCGGGTGGTGACCCACATCTCCCCTGCACTGTATGAGGTCCTGCATGGCCGGCGGCCAGTGGGGCCTGGAGTGGCTGCTGCAGCCTCACTGCGGCTCCTCTCCACACCCACGGAGCATGAGTGTGTCGGGGCCTGACTCGGGTTTGGCCTCAGGGCACCCGTCTCTCCTCCAAGGCCCGTCAGACCTAGTGAGGGTCCAGCGTAGATGGGGGCAGTGAGAGATTTTAGTCTCTCAGAACGGTTAGAGACTGTAGTCTCACAAAATGGTTAGATTTTTGCAAAAATGGGATCTTACCTCGGTTCAAGCTATGTTACGTGTTTTGTGGGTCACTTTGTCCAAGGTGCAGCAGACAGAATTACAGAGGGCCACCATGGGGCAGGGGCTCAGCTCAGCGGTTCCTCAGGGACCCACGAGGGGTGGGGAGGCTGGGCAGGGGGTCCAGCACCAGCATTACCACCCGCAGTGACACGCTTGTGTTCCCTGGGCTGAAGCAGCTGGGCTCACAGTGCCCTCCAGGGGGAAGAAGCCAGAACCTGGGAAGCGAGCCTGCTCGCCCCTTGGAGGCTGAGCCTAAAAGGCATCTTAGGGAGCAGACACCGTGAGGTGGGGGGGCGGGGGATCCCGTGCCCTGTGCGGGGCCTGCCTGCTGGCCCTGCACCCCCAGAAGGAAGCACAGCAGCTCCCAGAGCCGCCACCTGGCCCCCCACCCACCTTGAGCTTGTGTGTCCCCAGCTTTGGCTGGAAGCCTGAGGGTCATTTTCTGTGGCTCCTCCAAGTCTCAACCAGGTTGTTAGGGGAGGCTGGGTTGACTAGCCTAGGGCCGGATGCAGGAAAGAATCGTGGGGGTGTAAGTGCTGGGGACGTACAAATGGGGACAAGGGCTTTTATTTGGGGGTGCGCTGCTTTCCATAGCCACCAATTAAAGAATCTCTGAGAGCCTCCAACGGGAGAGAAGCCCCTCCCTGTGTGGAGTGGGCTGTCAGGGCTGCACCCCAAGAAGGGGTGGGTGCTGTCGGGGAAGCAGAGGCTGGAGAGACAGAGGGGCACTTAGGGTTTATTGTGACCAGGTTGTTCCCGAGTTCAGAGCTGCACGTCCAGTACAAGGTGGCACCTTGCGGCTCCAGGTGTCATCACAGGATGAAACACACCGTTTCTAACCCCCTAATTCCCAGATGTGGTTGAACACTTAAGAGAAGGTGAGGTTTATTTATTTAGCCCTTTATTTATGGCCCATGAGTTCTTTCAAGTCCTCTCTGGTCTGACGTTTGGGTAGGGATGCCAGTCCCCGCTCTTCTGATGTCCTTCATCCCGGATGATGGACAGGACAGTCTCGCTGCCTCTGCGAGGGGCCCGTCCCCACACACTCAGACCAGGGCTCCCCTCAGCGGCCAGGAGACTCACCAGGGTTGGAGGAAGGACCTCTGAGCCGCGGCGTCCAAGGCAGGGACGCACCTCTATTCGTTGACCTCCTCCTCATCATCCTCAAAAGCTTCCGCACCCTCGTCGGCTGTGGCATCCTGGTACTGCTGGTACTCGGACACCAGGTCGTTCATGTTGCTCTCGGCCTCGGTGAACTCCATCTCGTCCATGCCCTCACCCGTGAACCAGTGCAGGAAGGCCTTGCGCCGGAACATGGCCGAGAACTGCTCCGAGATGCGCTTGAACAGCTCCTGGATGGCCGTGCTGTTGCCGATGAAGGTGGCGGCCATCTTCAGGCCGCGTGGCGGGATGTCGCACACGGCCACCTTCACGTTGTTGGGGATCCACTCCACGAAGTAGCTGCTGTTCTTGTTCTGGATGGCCAGCATCTGCTCATCCACCTCCTTCATGGACATGGGGCCCCGGAACACGGCGGCCACGGTCAGGTAGCGGCCGTGGCGGGGGTCACAGGCTGCCATCATATTCTTGGCATCGAACATCTGCTGGGTGAGCTCGGGCACCGTCAGCGCCCGGTACTGCTGGCTGCCACGGGCGGTGAGCGGGGCAAAGCCAGGCATGAAGAAGTGCAGGCGCGGAAAGGGCACCATGTTCACGGCCAACTTGCGCAAGTCGGCATTGAGCTGGCCAGGGAAGCGCAGGGAGGTGGTGACCCCGCTCATGGTGGCCGACACCAGGTGGTTGAGGTCCCCGTAGGTGGGCGTGGTCAGTTTCAGGGTGCGGAAGCAGATGTCGTACAGGGCCTCGTTGTCGATGCAGTAGGTCTCGTCCGTGTTCTCCACCAGCTGGTGCACGGAGAGGGTGGCGTTGTAGGGCTCCACCACCGTGTCCGACACCTTGGGCGAGGGCATCACGCTGAAGGTATTCATGATGCGGTCGGGGTACTCCTCGCGGATCTTGCTGATGAGGAGAGTGCCCATCCCAGAACCAGTGCCGCCGCCCAGCGAGTGGGTCAGCTGGAAGCCCTGCAGGCAGTCGCAGTGCTCGCACTCCTTCCGCACCACGTCCAGGACCGAGTCCACCAGCTCGGCGCCCTCCGTGTAGTGGCCTTTGGCCCAGTTGTTCCCGGCGCCGGTCTGTCCTGGAGTCAAGCAAGGGCGGGGACACGTTTCAGACAGGGCTGTGGGGTGGGGAGAGCTGCACGGGGCCGTTAGTACGTTTAAAACGTGTTAGGAAACAATTAGATAATAGAGCGGGGTGGGGGCCCGTCCCCCAGGAGCGCGGGAGGCCAGGCAGCTGCTTCAGACAAGGGAAGCCCTCCAGTTTTAAGATGTACTGCGTGTTCTGACCTGGTAATTCCATTCTTGTTTTTAAGCAGATAATTCTCCCACAAGGTAAAAGACAAAGAGAACAGAAAGTATACATTAAAAAACAAATTGCTTTCCCCTCTGCTTTGGGCTCTCTGAATTTTGTACTATGCACAAAATACTTTCTTTTCGAAACAGTAATACTTTCTCATGTTAACGGGGCTTCTCGTTCATCATCCAGAATTACAGTTGCCAAAGTTTCTGAGCACCCACTATTTTGCACCTGTAATTAAACACCCAGCACAGGAAGCCATTCCTGCCCTCAAATTCCTTCCAGTCAGTCGTGGTAAGATTAACATGTGTGAAAGTCTTTGTATTTTTTCCAAGGAGTTCAAGTAACTAGAAAGAGACCTTCTCGTTAGTCTGTTTTGGGTTTTTTGTTTGTTTGTTTTAAACAACTGTGCATTTTCCCCAACATGCTTATTTCTATTTTACTTTATGGAAGAAATTTTTAATCTGAAAACTTGGCTGTTCAATTTAAAATCCTAATTTTCAGTTCACTTCGTTATAAAATGGAAGCTCCATCAGTAGACAAAGCATTTTTCCCAAGCTGTATACACAGGCCTATGTTTGTTTGAATGGATGCACTTAAAAAGATCTGGCAAAGAGGACCGGTAGGAACTTATTTTCATTTTTGCTTTTCTGGACACTGCATTTCTTGTAATGCAGTGCTCTTCAGACACCACTGCTCTGTAGCCCTGAAAATATTAAAAAACTACATACCCCAACATTAAGCTGACATCTAAGGTCTTCACAAAATTACATAGTTGCAAATGATACTTTAACTTCTGAGGTACTATAAATACTCCCTTTTGAAAACAAACATGTTACATCATTCTATTAAATGTATCCCACAGAGTCCCTGTAAAAATCAGGAATAGGGAATTCCCTGGCAGTCCAGTGGTTAGGGCTTGGCAGATTCATTGCCGTAGCCAGGGTTTGATCCCTGGTCGGGGAACTAAGATCCCACAAGCCGCGCAGTGTGGCCAAAAAACAACAACAAAAAAAAACAGGAATAAATCCTAAGTTGAAATTGATTTTTTAAAAAAAATTCCTATGATCACAAGGTGTTTAAAATGTCAATAACTGTATTCTTTTCAATCAGTTCATTTATCCAAGTGTGAACATCACATATTGACAGAATGAGACAAGGTTTGACATCCCTTTTTTTTGGCCGCACCACACCACATGTGGGATCTTCCCTGACCGGGGATCAAACCCGTGCCCCCTGCAGTGGAAGTACAGAGTCTTAACCACTGGACCACCACAGAAGTACTTGGCATCCATTTTATTCCTTTTTCTTTGTTTTTACATATATAAACACTGAGAAGTCTTGTTCACATAAATATGTAAATGGAATCAATTGTATTCTAAAATTGTCATTGAATTATTTGATCTGCAGAGTTTAAAGGCCAAAAATCAAATAGTGACCTATCACTTCCTTGTCTATGCCACACGGCCAAAAAGAATTTTTAATCATCTTTCAGCCCAAAACTCAATTTTGTAGAAAGCAGAATTGGAAACACCTGACTTGCATCAATCACACTTTCCTTCTGTTGGTCCAAAAGGCTTTGCACCAAGACTTACCTAATGCTCTCTCATTGAAAGGCTCTTCGTGTGGTCCAGTATACTTAGAAAGGGTTGGAAAATTTGAAATCTTAATTCCAACACAACTTTGCAAATATGGTTTTTAACGAAATGTTTTAAATATATTTTTGTCAAAATTTTTAGGTTGCAGATTTATCTTATTCAGGTTGTAAAAACTATTGGCCATGTAACCTAACTGGCAAAGGCAGCCCTCATTATCAGAGCGATTCTGTAGATTGGACTTACTTTCTGTCAGAAAAACATGACTTTAATTTTCAACTCAAATCAATATGTTAATATGCATTTTAAGGAATATTAGAGAAACTACTGAGAACTGAATTCTAGAGCACACTATAAGGTAAATTACAAAAAGCAGTAAAATCAAAGTAAATGATGCAGAGATTTAAAGATAAATTAAAAAGACAAGGCATTGCCATTTCTCATTAACTGGTAATTAGGCAGTGTAAGGTGCGGCTAAAATGGTCAGCTGTTGAGGAAGCAAGGAAGGCTATTTAAAGGCATTGTATTTCTTCAGTTTGGGTATATCAAATTTGGTTTTGAAAAGAATCATGTATTACAAAAAATTTAAAAATAAATTCATCAGCCCCCTTATCAAACTTTCCCTACATATCGAACAAAAGAGACCACGGTGGTCCCACTGCTGAAGGTGGCGTGGGCAGGGGATTCAGCTGCGTCAGGTAGACTCAGAAAACAAGAGGAGCAGAGGGGCCAAGGCGCTGCTGGCACATGCTGTGCAGACCTCTCCCCCCTTACGCCAAAGACATTCCCTTGATTTCTGTCTACACCCACTGGTGGCAACAATTCACCACCAGCCCCGTGCACCGATGGGGGAAACAGCTGTGGCAGTGACACAGCCGGGGCTGCCCCTGGAAGACCCGCCTAGCGCCACAGCAGAAGGAAGGCTCTGGGCGCTTGGGGGCGGGGGCCTGCTCTCGGACACCCCTGGATTCTGCAGTTACCCCGGGGGGCGGCCTCACACATGGGGAAGGAGTCTTAGCTCAAATGTCTTTGGATCTTGCACAGCATTTATCAGCGCTAAGCCCTGTGGTGTAAAGTGCAAGTCTGTAAAAGAAGAACCACCGAAATACTGTGATTCTTCAGTAAGTTTAAGGTGTACTGACTATTAGTGATTCGTATCTTATACCAAGGGAATCCCTTTGGAAGCATCTAAAGAAGTCCTACAAATCCATAAGGACAACGACAGCCTTTAGGAATATGGGCAAAGATAAAAGCACAGATCGCAGGGCGGGAAGTGCAAGTAACAACCCCATGGCATACTCCTCACGAGGGAAATGCAATAAATGAGATTCGATTACCCTCCATGAAGCTGACAGAGCTCAAAATCTTGGTAACACCGTGCTGACAGGGGTCTGGAGCAAGGCCCTTCCACACACACTGGAGCCACTGAGGGCATGAGGAGGACGGGCCTCCACAGGAGGCAAGTCAGCGACAAGGATCAAAGTTGGTCCCATTGACTCAGCAAGTCTACCCAAAACGTGCAGAATGACATATGGACAGAGACTCACCAGGGAGCAGTTTGTAATAGTGAAAAGGTCAAGAGCTAAATATCTATGAGTAGAGGACTGGTGACATCAGCAAGGCCATTGAGCCGGGGGCAGAGATGGACAGACTCCAGAGGGGCAGCCTTGAGTCCTGCCACGGCCCCTTGGGGTGTTTCCCGCCCCCAGGAGGTAACTGCATTCTCACTCAGGAACACAGACTGCCTTTACGGTGAAACCTGGCTGGTTGCCTTCTCGTACAAGGTTGGAAAACCATCACATCCTTCCTAGGCCCCCACAACTCTCGCACCTCCCCACCAAGCCAGCCTCCCACCTGGAGCTTGGTGAAGAGCAGCTGCACCTTCAGCTGCCCCGAGGGACTAAGAATGATTTCACTAAACAGCGTAGAAACCAATGATCAGAGGGCAGTGGGGACACCGGGCGACAGGCAGCCACAGCCAGTGAAGCCCCTTGGCCTTGACCCTCCCCTCCCTCCAGCTCACACCATCCACTTGGCTTCCTTGGTGTTTACATCATGATCAGCCATGAGGTTTTCTCGGCCATCGACAAAAGAAGGAAGCTGGAGGCTTCTGAAAATATTTTGCCACTGTCTCATAGCAACAGACGTTCCCAGTTAAATATTTGGGGGCCAGGAGTTGAACATCTTCTGCAATAGAGGTTGGGACATTAACCAGTGGCTCCAGATTGTAGAACACAAAACTGCAACAGATCCCAAGGGCCTCAGAGCCCACCCCTGGTTCACCTCCAGCTCACACGGGGTGTGGGGTAAAGTTCAGGGCTACGTGCTCCAGGACTCCCCTCCAGCCCTGAATCTGGAAGAGAAAGTTACAAGTACGGAGAGACCTAAGGTCAACCTCCCTGGTGCTTCGCTTTGTCCCACAAAACTCTCTCCCACTAATAGGCATGACTGCTATGCAACGAGCAGTTTGTTAAGAAAAAACTGGAGTTTTCTAAAGCATACTCATGTTTAAAACTCAAATGCAGAGAACTCCACTTTTTAAATTACAGTCACTTCAAGTCAGTGGTTTTTTTTAAACTACTTCAAACTATATCTGAAAATGGAATGACACTGTTTTTTTTAATTCACCAACTCTGAAGGCAATGGGGGTGAACCATCTCCATTCACAGGCAACTCGGCCTCTTTTATTAACTGGAGAATGACTTAAAAACAATTGTTGGGGCTTCCCTGGTGGCGCAGTGGTTGGGAATCCGCCTGCCGATGCAGGGGACATGGGTTCGAGCCCCGGTCTGGGAGGATCCCACATGCCGTGGAGCGGCTGGGCCCCATGAGTCATGGCCGCTGAGGCTGTGCGTCCGGAGCCTGTGCTCCGCAACGGGAGAGGCCCGCGTACCACAAAAAAAAAAAAAAAAAAAAAACAATTGTTGAGCCTAATAGCATACCACAGTGCGTTCAGACATCCTGGGTCCTCTCCATGCCCCATGGCAAACATGTTATTTTCTTAGTTAAAAATAGTGTCAACTTTTAAAAATTACTATTAAAGCTATTTCACATCAGTACCATCTTCGTTCCCCTAATTTGGTAGAATCTCTATGAAGGCTGTGAGCACTGCTGTCTGATACAACTTTCTGCAGTGATGGGACTGTTGTATCTTTGCACTGTCCAATATGGTAGCCACTAGCCACACTTGGCTATTGAGCACTGGGTGTGTTGAGTACAACTGAGGAAGTAGACTGATTTTATTTAACTTTAATTAAATTTAAATAGCCACATGTAGCTAGTGGCTACCATATTGGATGGTAGGATCTTGAAGCATCTTTGCTAGAGAACAATTATGAAAAGTCTAGTTCAGCAAAAGGTAAAGAATATAAATGTCCCCATTTGTAGACTATAAAAATACTGGTAATTTAGATTTTTTGATGTAATAAAAGGGGCACCAGAGACCTTCATTCGTCCTGGTCTATTTGAAATATCAAAGGTGACAAAAACCCTTGAACAAATTATCAGAAGCTTCGCCTGTCCCATTGCTTGTGTAGGTTGTATTGTGATGGGGAAGGGGATGATACCAAGAGGACTCATAAACTTCGTGAACACGTACCTCGCTGAAGGTACCTCGCTGTACCTTTATAACAGGTCACTGCCTGATTCTAATACAAGGGAATCAATTCATGTACCAATAAAATCTTCCAAGATTCTGCCTCTTCTTGTACATTTTGAAGTAACCTTGACTCCCCAAACCATGGCTCCAAGGTGAAAGCGGCTGGTCACACTAACAGTGCCACTTCGTTTAATTTTATATAATTTTCTTTAGGAGTTTGCAGAGGAACAGGCACTGCCATCATTTTCTGGGTGGAGGAAGGAGGAAGGAAGATTTGCCCGAGTCCGATAAAACTAATAAATTCATATGGCACCAACCTTTGGAAAGAAAGCAGAACAACTCTCTATAGATGATGGAAGAAGAAATATAGATATAAACACACTGAAGTTAAAAGATGAGCAACATAAAAACCAAAGACAAATTATTATTATCATATTAGGACAGTCATTTATGAGAGGGAAAAAGAAGTTAATGTCTAAAAATTTTCAAAATCAAGAACTATCACCAGTAAGCATTTCATTTAGAGAATCAAAGGTTACTTTTCCCCAAGGGGGTACTTTTCTTAAAGAGGCTGCCTATGATGGGGCTGGGGACTGCTGATTTCCATTCTAAGCTTTTCTACACCACATGATGTTTTCAATCTTGCACCCAAATTAGCTGGATGTTTAAAAAATAAAAAAGAGGAAGAAGAAAGCAGGAAAGACAGAACCTACCGAAGATGAAGTTGTCAGGCCGGAAGAGCTGCCCAAAAGGCCCAGACCGCACGCTGTCCATGGTGCCCGGCTCCAAGTCCACCAGGGCGGCCCTGGGCACATACTTCTGAGCTGGAAGAGAAGAGCCCACCCACAAAGGTCAGTCTCTGGTTCCGAAGGCAGTGGACTTCCCGGGAGCAAGTCCCACCAGCACAGCTGCCTGGGATGTACAGAGCAGGCTTTCTTAGAGTCACAGAATCTCAGCCCTGGGGGAGGGGAGCCCCAGAGAACACAGTCCACCGTGGACTTGTCCGGATGAGGAAGCCAGCCTGGCACAGGGCACAGGAAGTTCCTGGAAAAGGCAGGATGAGAAACGAGGTCTCCCGACCTCCTGCCGCCTGTATTTTCCATTTCTCACCCATGGACAGTTCTACTTTTTAGCTCCACGAAAATCGTACTTGCTGCAGCGAGTGGCCGAGCTGCTGGGACACTCTGGCACCTCCCTCCCTCACATGCACGTGAACCCACGAGCGAGTCTGAGCACCTGTTCCAGGTGCATCCATGGCTGTTTCCCGAGAGACCGTCTCATTTATGGACAAGTGTGGCCGTGTGCCATTTCATCTGTAAGCACACGCTCACACCAACTGGGCAAGAAACTGTCCCCATGAGGGTGGGGTCACTAGGACTGCATTGGGAACTGCTCTACAACCCGTCCTGCTACGCACACACCCAGGCTGAAGAAAGAATGTCACCAGGCTAGGCCTGAAGGTGACCAGCAAGTGCCATGTATATTGCCCTCTTCTCAGGTCCAACCAGGAATCTCACCATCCATGTCCTGCTGTTCCAGACCTTTTTAAAACCCAGTAATTTATGTGTCCTGTTCTTCCCATCTCTCATGTGGACAAGCAGCAGTAACTCCAAAGACAGAGCGTGATTATCTCTGAGGCCGGGGACACGTGTATGGAAGGGCAGCGCCTGTCACTTCCTGGGTGTTCTTTCAATGTGTTAGTTTTGTGTTGTCTTGTGAAGGGCATGTATCACTTTTATAATAAACGTTGTTACAAAAATAAAGTATAATGTAACCACCATATAGATGTAGCTACCCAGGACAGGGGTGATACTATTCTCAAACTTGGATAAACCACAACCTGGAATTTTTACTAAACTCCACCGGACAATGACCCTCTCTGTCTGTAGTTGCAGCTTCCAGGGGATGTAAAGTCTTTTTGGAGGTCTGCCAAGGGCCAGAAAAATCATTTGAGGGAGTGTTTTTCAAAGTTTTAGCCAAAATCCTTCATTAAGAAATAAAATTTTAAAAGATAAAATAAATTTTAGTAAGAGCCGGACATGACCCACTAAGCTGATTTCACAGCAGCAACGGGTCCTATTCAAGAGCTCAGACCCGCCGGGGAGGACGAGATGCTGTTTGAAATCAACCGACGTCGGATTTCCCGCCCCAGCGGGAGCGAGGGAGGAGCCGGGCGTCCGGCTACATCTGGGAGGATTTTTCCAGAGTGAACCACCCACGCGCCGGGCGGCCCCGCGGGTTGGGGAGGGGGAGCATGGCCGGGGTCCCACAGGGCGATGCAGGGGTCCCAGAGAGGAATGGCCGGGGATCGGAGGGAAGGGAGGGGTCGCGCCGCGCCACTCACACGATGACTCATTGTAGTAGACGTTGATCCTCTCCAGTTGGAGCGTCGAGTCACCCACGTAGCCTCCAGCAGCGTCGATGCCATGTTCGTCGCTGATCACTTCCCAAAACTTGCAAAGGGCGGGGCGGAGGACAGACGGTCAGCCCAGGGCCCTGGCACCCGCGGCTCCCCTAGGGCCGGCCCGGCGGACGGGCGGGCGGCGCGCGAAGAGCGACCGCAGAATTCCAGGCGCTCCTGAGCTGCCAGCGGGCGCTCCGGGGCCGGGGGGACGGGGAGCGGGGCCGGGTCCCGCGGTGACGTCCCCCTCGGCCGCGCCGGTCCTCCCGCGCTGCCCCGGCCCGAGGGATTAGGGAGGGGCGGGCCGCCCACCCGCAGGGAGCCCGGCCCGGCCCGCGCCCACCTTGGTGCCGATCTGGTTCCCGCACTGGCCCGCTTGGATGTGCACGATCTCCCTCATGGCGCGAGCTCTGCGCTCGCTGCTCGGACAGCGCGGCGACTGCGGGCCCAGACGCTCGGCGCCCTGCACTCGGCGCCAGCCGCCCCTCCCCGCCCCTCCCCCAGCCGCCCTGGCCAATGGCCGGGCCCGCCCACCCCCCGGCCGCGGACCCTCCGCCCCCGCCCCTCGTGCGTCCTCCCCCATCTCCCCCGGCCAGGCCGGGTCTTCCCAGCTCCCGCCTCACACTCCCTCGCCCCCTCGGTCCTTGCGCCTTCCCCCTGCGCCCACCCCGGGCCCCCAGCGGTCGGTGCGCCTCCCTCCGCTCCTCCCCGCAGCCTGAGCGCCCTGGGCTCCTCACCCAGGGGCCGTTCTTCCCGGGCCGCTTCGACCCTGCGCGGTCCCAGAAGGGAGAACAGACCGGGGACAGTGGAGGGACCCCTGCTGGGGCGCCGGGCCGGGAAAGAGCCGGTCCTTGGGGCGCCCACCCGAGTGGGTCGGGGCAGAGACGCAGCGGGCGGGCAGAGGACGGGAAGGACAAGCTCGCCCCCCAGCCCTTCGCTGCTCCGCGCGGAGGGAAACCGGAGACCCCTCGCGGGTTCCCGGACCGCGGGCCTAGGGGTGCTCATGGTCCCCGCCACGGGTTCAAACCCAGCGTGTAGAGGGCTGTGAGACACGGGAGTGGAGTTTTTCGGGGCAACTCTGACCCCCGGCCCTCGACTCAGGCTCCGGCACGACTACTTACGTCTCCGCCCTATTGTATCCGTCTCGATACAGGTGCCCTTCGTTTCTGAGCACTTGGAACAGTTTGTGATGGAGTTTGATTAAAGTGAACACGGCTGGACCTGAAAACGAAAACACACACACACACACACCCGCCCTACACAGTTTACGCAGCCTCTCCATCCGGAATCTGGGAGGAAAGGCTCTTTGTCGGCCCCGGAAGGGGCAGGGGTCTGGGCTCCCCGCCTGGTTCCCTCACTTTCCCCATCGCTGGGTCGGGGCCTACCTTGCTGTTGGGAGGGGGTGTGGACGCGGACCTCCTGCGTGTGAATAAATGCGAAGCTGGAGGAGGAGGAGAGAGGAAACTTCAATCTTACGGGGGCTCGTGTGTCTTCTGTCTCTGCTGGGGCCACGGAAAGTCGGGGGTTCCCTGTGGAATGAGCTAAGCCCTCCCCAGGCCTAGGAGACAGTTCTGCTGTGCAAAGCTTGGTTTCCTGTTCCTTTTACAAGGTGCAGCCCGACCTTTCTGAACCCCCGCTCTTCGCTTCTCCAGTATTTGCCCACAGCCCCTCCAGCAGGTAAAGTCTTTACTCCTTAGCTGCTGCTATCAGTGTTCTGGGTCCCCCACCCTACTTTCTCAGTGGTCCTCAACCCCCAGGGGCTGTCACCCCAGCAGCCTGGGCCCCCGCTGCCAGCCTCCCAGGGGCACGGCTCCACCTGACACCCAGAATTCTCCAGGTCACTCCCATGGGCAGCCCAGCTGGCCAGGCGGCTCACAGGCATTTCTGTGCCACAAATGCCTCCTGTGTGCCAGGTGAGAGTCGAGGTCACTTCTCAGTGTGAATTAGGCTCTCAGGAGCAGCAGTCCCCCTTCCAAGCACTCCTCTATGGTGGAAGGGAGTGACCACTTTGCAGTGAGTCAGGGTGACTTGGTCAGTCCCGACTCCGTTTCCAACTAGCTCCATGCTACCTCAGATCATCTGGGCTTGGGTTTGTGCATCTGTAAAAGGAAAGGGTTGTCCTGGGGTGTCTGAGCCCCTGGAACCTTCAGTCTGAGTGTGTGTGAGTCTCCCCGTGAATACTTCAGGTGAGGAGAGTGTGGAAACAGGGGGCTGTGCCCCACCCCAGCCAAGTGGAAACGCCCCATGATGAAGAAGCAACCCTTTTGTCATTGGCACCACCAGTTTCCTTTTAGATGCGTGAAAACTCTGGGGAAATCCTAATGCGCGCGCGTGCGCACACGTGTGTGTGTGTGTGTGTGTGTGTGTGTGTGTGTGTGTGTGTGTGTGGTTTGAAAGAAGTGGAGAACTTAAAATGTTTTCTTCTGCAGTTTTTCAAACGTTCTCAATTTCAGGGGTCAGTTTCTTTAACCTTAAGACCCCTGTCCTGTCCCCCTCACCCTCCCCTGCAATGCTGCTTCTCTGCCTTCCTGTAGGTCCCCATACCTCTCTTTACACACAGGGCACCCGGGGAAGCAGGTTAGGGGGCACAGCCCCACCCATGCCCCCAGTCAGGACCCGAGACAACCCAGCACCCTTGCTTAGCCTGCATGTTGCTGTCGCTCAATTTATTGACTCCAAAGAAATGCTCCTTTTATCTGTGTGCTGGTGCTGAGTCTGGTGCAGGGAGTGGAGGGAGGGCCTGTGGTTCCTGGAAGAGCCTGGTCACTCAGTCCCTGTAGAATCAAGCCACTGAGTAAAGAGAAGTGCCCACATCGGCAGCTTCAGTGCTTTGTTGAAATGGCCACCTCACCAAAGCTAGTCCTTGGGTGGAATTTGAGTCCAAGGTGTTCACTGGAGCCAGAGAATAGGTGTTGGCATGGCCTCAGGGACACCTGGATTTGATGGGGGGGAAGCTGATTTACTGGAGTTTCTGATGGACTCTCCCTGCTGACCAGTGACCCAGCCTGCCCCCTGCACCATGAGGGGGGAAGGGGAGGTGACGAGGGCTCAGTGCTAGATGCTTTTGTACAGAATTTGCACGCCACCCCTCCAAGTTTAGGTGTCACTGCCGCTGAGCCAGGTTGGAATGAAAGGGTCCCCTGCCCCTAACACGGATGGGACCCAACCAAGGGCACAGACAGGCTAAAGACACAGCAGCTACAAATCAGGCTTGTGGAAACCATTCCTGCGTCCCACGTGGGAAGCCTCTCATGTGCACACCAACCCTCGGTCCATCTCTTCTCCCCCCCCCACTATGGCCATCCCTGGGCCACATTCCGTGTCACAGTCACTAATGGGAGGAGGGGGCCCTGAAGCAAGCTCAGGGATGTCTGGGCAGGGAGTCCTGATGTCCCGGTGGCCCCAAGTGGGAGGGGAGCCACCCAGGGCCCGGTCTGGACAGAGACAGAGTTCTGGGTCCTCGCCTCCTGTCTGCTCGCTTTCCACCTCCCACAGCCCCTCCCCCTGCCCTGTTTCCTCCATGGTCACCACGTGGGGTAAGGACCTGGGGCCACTGTCCAGGTCTGGATATAGGTGGGGAAAAGCCCCCCAACCCCAGGAACAGGTCTCACTGCTCCCTGCCCGTGTCTGAAAGTCATGGTGACGGGGAGGTAGGTTCCATCCTGTCCTCTCCAAATCCTGAGGAGCCCCTGGAGAAAGACCCCAAGGGACCAGGTCAAGCTCTGGGACCAGGCTGGTGGTAGCCACCTGTGGCCTTATTTGCAGCTAAAACCCTAGGTTTTGACAAGTGTAATGACATGGGACCATTGTGCTTCTATGTGATGTGACTCTTGGTGGACAAAGGACAGTGCTTGGGAAGGGAGTGGCTGTCCACCCGTGCTCTGTCAGGCAGGGGCAGGTGCTGGGACCGGGAGTGGAGGCTGGGCGGTGCTGTGGATGGGGGCGGGGGTGGGGGGGCGGTCTGGATTCCTGGGACGATTGGGAAGGGGCCACCGAGTGCCGAGTGCCAAGCCTCTGAGCTGACTCTTGGGATTTTCTGCCATCTGCACCTTCAACAAAGCCGTTCTGAAGCTGTCAAAGCTCCCTCCCTGGAAGTTCTGCAAAGGGGAGCTCAGGTTCTGCTCATCTAGCAAGTGGGCCCTGGGCCCGCGTCCGTGGAGCCTGAATGTGGCTGGTGGGTCCACCTGAGGGTCTTGGTTATGAGTGGAGCCTGCAGACCTATTATATACTGGCCCCCATCGTGCTGTCTAGGAAAGTATATTTTCTTGGGTTCTAATTCTTTGGAAAAGTCGTATTTCATATATAGTATTTAAACAAATATTTGACCAACCAGAACACCAGGCTCACAGGCCAAGTGGATGTGAGAGGAACACTTATTCCAGAGGCCCAGGGGCTGCGGCCCTGCCCAGTGCAAGGCCCCCAGAGGTCAGGGCCTGACTGCATCCCTCGTGTGATCACAGCCGGGCCAGAGACCCAGACCTTGTAACACAGGGTCACAGAGCACCTAATGCTTGGGGTGGTGTGCGGGTTAGACCATTTGGCCCTCTGCGTGATGAGCTGCCCTCTGCCTCATGGATTTCAGTTATTCCATTGAAAAATGAGACCAGCCTTTCCAGGCTCAGCATCTCAAACAGCAACAACCACCTCTGGTTTTACTTTAGGATGAAGAGCCTCCCTTTCTCAACAGGGAAGGTGGCCAGAGTGGGGGCCTCCGGGGGGCTGCCTTGCTGGATGAGCATGTCACGGGGTGCAGGGCTTATTTATTTCTGTGTAAATCTGATTACAGAAGATCTGGGAAACTCGAAGAGAGTTCAGAATAAAGCCACAAAGATTCTTCAGGATTTTAGAAAGATGAAGGGAGGGGAAAGAACCGCGAGGGAGAGACAGCAGCCCTGATGGGATCCAAGTGCTGCAGTTGTTTTCATCTCCAACAGGCCTTTGGAGAACAGGTGTGGAGCATGGATCATGTCTAACGGATGTTATTTTAAGTTTGATAATGAGATGTCAGGGGTACAGGCAGCCTGCTTTCACATGCTTCATAGGAAGGGTGGGCGTGTGTGCTCAGAGGGGAAGAAATGTGGCTGAGTGTTCACAAAGCCCAGCCCAGACAAGGCGTGGGTGTGCATTTTGCTTCGGGATTATTCTTTCAACTTTCCCGTTGGTTTGGAAACTGCAGATGAAATGGTGATGGTGGAGGATGAACTGAAGGATTTAGCCGGCCAATGGGGAGCATAGCCAGCCAGCAACAGTCCCAGGGCTCTCTAGGTGATGGCGAGGTGATGGGCTTTGCTTCCTGACTGGGGACAGAGAGGGTCAGAGGAGTGTGGAGTGGCCAGAGGCCAGGATGGCAGCTCCCAGGGACAAGGAGGATGTCCCCAAAGGGCCTCCGAAGTCTGGAGGTCTTCAAAACCATGGCAGGTTCCCTTCGTCCACAGGAGCCAAGTGTGGGGGCGGGGGATGGCATATGAATCCCTATTCCTTCCATGAGGGTCACCAGGCAGCTGGGGACACAGCTCCTTCGAGTCCAACCCAACCCACCAGCGTGAGCTGTGTGTCTATCCTGTGCTGGCCCCGTGCTGTCTGGGATGCAGTGAACAGCCAGGCTGCCCAACTAGTAGGATAACTGGACATCAAAGGAGGCCGGGCTCTCGCTCACAGCTCTGCCCGCCCCACCTGCCTCTGTGTTGGGTTCATCTGGACGGTGGTGAACAGGTGACAGGCACCCCACACACACACACCCCACCTCGGCCGATCTTGTGCAGGGTTGGGAACAAAAGTACAACTCCGTTTTCTGTGCCTTTTCTAGACAAGAGTCCAGACAGGGTGGGATGTGTGATGGTAAACCCCTGGAGGGCCAGAGGAAGGCCGCACGGAGGGTGACTACAGCCTGTTTTGTTCTATGCGCGCGTGGGAAGTGAATTGAAACTCTGACGAGATGCTCAAACCTGCCTCCTGGAAGCTCTAGATTCAGACAAGTCAATCTCCTCATTTGCAGGTGAGTGAGTAGGACCAGACGGTCTGTAAATTCCCTGCCAGCTCTCACATCCTACGACTGATCAACACCCATCCTAAGTTACATCAGACAAAACCCAGCTCACCTAAAATGCAATCTGATAGTCCTGAGTCATCTGTTTTTAAAGAAGTAGTGAGCATGTATCCAGGAAGTGCACAATGAAGAAGAAATTCATGTATAAAGCTGAGTCTAGAAAATCAAATTTATAACAGATGTGAGCGGATGATAACAGAATTATTACCACATTCTGTAGCAAAGAGAAACAATGTCTCACCCATAATGAACCCAATGGCTTTCACCAGCCAAGCCTCACCCTCTGCATTCCTTATTTTCTGAAATGTGGAGTCAGCTCCATCCTGACCACCTTCTCTGTTCCCTGGCCCAGTGTAACCGTCTTCAGCTTCTTGTAAAAGGATGGGCTCTGAACGGGGTGACAGAACCCTGGGATCTGGTCCCCCGTGACCCCCTGACAAGCTGTGTGACCACGGAGCCTGTTTCTCCCTCTGCAGCATGTGGGGGTCAAGGGCTCTGCAGCCAGGTGTCCAGAGCTTCCCCCCACCCCGGCCCCTTATCTCAGACACACAGGCAGGGTGTGCGGGGCTGGGACAGAGGCAGCAGCTATCAGTGAGGAGGGTGGAGGGGACACAGTGCTGGATGGGGTGGGGGTCCAGAGGCCGCCAACTGAGACCAGCTCTGTAGGGTTCCCATCAGGGGCTGGGGAGGGGGAGGTGAGGAGACACGCCTTCACCAGGGTTTTTTAAACCAGCTGAGGCCCAGCAGCTTTCAGGACTGGCCTTGGGCAGGTAATATTTTTTTAAATAGTCTTTATATTATTTTTCATTAAAAACTAAAGATGGGGCTTCCCTGGTGGCACAATGGTTAAGAATCTGCCTGACAATGCAGGGGACACGGGTTCGAGCCCTGGTCCTGGAAGATCCCACATGCCGCGGAACAACTAAGCCCATGCGCCACAACTACTGAGCTTGTGCTCTAGAGCCCACGAGCCACAACTACTGAAGCCTGAGTGCCTAGAGCCTGCGCATCACAGCAAAGAGTAACCCCCGCTCGCCGCAACTAGAGAAAGCACACATGCAGCAACGAAGACCCAAAACAGCCAAAAAAATTAAAAATAAATAAATGAATAAATAAATAATTTTTTTTAAAACCCAAAAAACTAAAGGATGAGTTTTGCAAGATATGAAGTCCTGGAGATCTGTACCCAACAATGTGGATGAAGTGAACATCACTGAACTGAACACTTAAAAAGGGCCACAATGGTGCATTTCAGGTGATGTGCTTTTTACCACAATTTCTAAAAAGGAGAGTAATAGACAAGCTTCAGAAAAGTTGGGAAAGACTGAAAACTAACAAAAGACAACATCCAACTCCCAAACACCATTAATTAATTAATAACATTTGGACACACTTCCTGCTGTCTTTTCTTAGCCCTGATGTCCATCCCTCTAAGAGGAAGGCCTTTGCGGGGACTGCAGGCCGGAGCCCATCCAGGTGGAGGTGGCCTGGGAGCCGCAGGATGGCACCCAGCCGGGTGGGGAATGGGTGGTGCTCTCCCAATGGCTCTGCCCAGCATGCCTCCCCCTGCCATTTCATCCGCACCCCCCGCAGGAGAACTGCAGTGTTATCTGTCCCCTTCTCTGTGACTTCTGCTGTGTCCTCTCCTTGGGGACATTGGGGCACATAACTCACCACTAAGAAAGGTCAGTGCCGTGGGGAGTCTGAGGTCGGGCAAGTGGGCTTCATTTTGGCTCTGCCGAAGGGTGATGTGGGCTGTAATTGCAGCTCCGCAGGGTCGCTGGGCATATTGTGGGGGGATATGGAAAGTCTTCTCTCTCTCTTGGCGCCCCACACAGCAGGCGCTCGGCATGTGCGGTTGCTACCCCGTAAATGCACATCTCCGTCCCGGGTTGTAGAAGGCAACCTTGCTTGCTTGCTTGAGACCACTGGGATCTAAAAAATTAAGGGTACATTAAGCAAAATAGAAATTGATCTAAGTGATTATATGATTTGGAAGGTAGTTGGTTTTTTTTGTGTGTGTGTGTATGATGGAGAAATATATACTCAGCCACCTTTTATTTAAAATCAAATATTGACTTAGTTGATAGAACAAACAGTAAGTTCCACCTTTTAGTCGGGAAAGAGAGAAGAGGGCAGGAGGAGAAAAGGGGAGAGGAACACAGAGAAGGGCAAACAGAGCACCGTGCTGAAGGGGGTGAGAAGTACGGGGAAAATTGGCCGTGCGTTTCCCCGGGAACCGTACCCCGGAACCTTGCCTGGCCCTCAGACCCACTCACTGGCAGCAAGGCTGCTAAGGTCAGGGGCTGGGTCCCACCTGCTCCCGTCGTAGGATGCTGTTTAAGTCTTCAATGATGATTCATTGATTTATTCCGTTTTCTTCAACAGTCCTTACTGCATCCTGGACACGGTTAGGTCCTGACTAGAATCCTCGCGAGGTTTAGTAACGTCTGCAACAGATGAAAAATAACATTTATAATAATGTGATGTGCTGGAACAAATAGTGATCGCCATCATGCTTACTATTTTCATGTTAATATTAAGGAAGCAGGCTGCCCATGAGTGTGTGCATGCAGGCTTGTGGAAATGGCTGAAGGAGAATTCGACACGACCTGTTTGCACAGGCAGAGCAGACCCCTAGGAAAGCACGGGCAGGGCTGGCTGGCTGGCCGAACCAACGAGTCCTGGCAAGACGTGGGATCTGCCCTCCAGGCTGGGAGCCTCGGGTACTGACTTCTAGGCTGGAGGGCAGAGAAGCCACTGATGCAACTGGCCTTAGGGCAAAAGCCCTGGACCTGCAGCTTGGAGCTGAGCTGTGCACCAGAGAGCTGGGGTTTTCTGGGACACCCAAGCCCCAGAGGACGCCCCGCCTGCACATCCAGAGGTTGATTGGTAGTTTCCAGTGCCTTGTGGATGATGAATCCCGTGAGCGTTGATATACATGCCAGGGTACATTTTTTGTGATAAATATGTTATAGGCCAGAACTTGTGTCCACTGATTAGTTATCCTTGTCTTTGCTTTGCAATATCATTCGTGGAAAAGATTTAATTTTGCATGTCCCTGCTCTAAACTCTGACCTTTGGTTCCAGTCACGGAACTTTGTTTCCCTGTGGTTTGGACGCTGCTGTGGGTCCCTGGCCCCAGCCTTCCTAGGAGCTGGAGCCTCTCCCTAGGCAGCCCCCACTTCTTGTTTCCTGCTCTCCTTGGCCACTGCCTCTCCCTGCCATATCTCCTGCTTGGACCTTGGACCCCTGACAACAAGCCCTGTCCACCTTGGGGACTCTCCTTCCCCTTCCTGTAAGAGACCCTCAGGTCACCTCCTCACCTGCCCCCGGCGCTTACAGCTTGCCTGCCCCTCCTTTGCACATCTCTGGATCTTTTGGACCTGATCATCTTTTTTTCCAGCCCTTCTTTTCACCCACTGGGCTGTTGTGTAAGGAGAAGCTTCCAGGAAAGATATTTAAAGCTATGTTGCACTTTCACAACTAAAAGCACAACTGGGAATGTTTGTCTTTTTGCTACATAAACCTGTAGATTGGATTAAATTAAGTTAATCTGCATCATCGCCACCTGCAGGTGCAATGCTCTGACGGGCCCTTTTTCTGGTCCCAGATTCCAGTTGGATGTGAAGCACCGAGTAGGTGTGTCAGGGCTGAGCTCTCATCTGCTCCCTGCCCCATGTCTGCACCAACCGCACACCATGCGCCCACCGACATGCCAGGTGCCCAGGTGCCCAGGCATTCCACGTTTAGAAGCCTTGCCTCCTGGGCTGGGTTATAAGTTCCTCAGGTTGGAGACTAGACTTCCTGCGCGTTGCCTGTAATACTCAGCATGTGACTTAACATGCAACTGCACTGAATAAATGATTGTGAAGGAAGAAAACAGGCACAGAATTCACAGCCTCGAAGGACTTTCCTTTTCTGAAAGGGGGGCCCAGAATATTACAATGGGAAATGAAGAAGAATTGTATAATTCCTCCCTAAACAAAGAGGTTTCCACCAGGGTTTTGTTCGAGTTAAATATAAAGTCAGGTGGTGCTTTTAAAAGAGTCAGAATCATTCACAGCTGATTATGATCCTCCAGGTATTTGCCGGAATTGCTTTCCCACCTCTCCTGCTGGTTTGTGTCTGGTCCTGACTGCTCCCTGCAGGGGTGGTGCGCATGGAGGGCAGGTGGGGAGTGGCCCTGCGTGCCTTCCCTCTTCAGAGGCTCTGGGCTGGGCGGCTTTCTCTGCTGACAGCCTTGCTGGGAGGGTGCCTGAGATAAGGTACGAAGTACCGACATGAAGCCGTGTGAATTCTTCCTTCTTCCCCACAAGAGAGCCCTGGCTTTTTGGAGAGTCAGACGCAGCTCAGGCCGAGCCCGCCCTCCAGCTGTCTCAGCTGTTGCCAAGAATGCGGTGGGTGGCGACAGCGCCGGTGCCCACAGGCCCCTCTGGCCCCAGATTCAGAAAACATCCCTCCCCACCCACGCCCACGGCTCAGCTCACCCCGATTCTATAGCCCTTCCCTCCTAAATCTATGTGTGACCAACTCCCAGATACCTGCCATGTGGCTCGCTCATCCTGTCCAGGGAGAAAGAGAGGGTCCCAGTGCCGGGAAGGGGCCTGGTCCTTCTGCGATGTGTTCACCCACCGTCGTCTCCAGGCAGCTACCCACTGCACCTTCACAGGTGAGGAAACCAAGTAAACCATCGAGCCACACATTTTGACCCCAGCTTCTTTTATTTTTTAAATTCATTTGATTGGAGTAAGAACACTGAACATGAGGTCAACCCTCCCCCAGTTCTCAGGTGTGAGCTGTATGACTGTTGACTCAGGTACAACCAGCAGCCACTAGACGTCCTCACCTGACTTCACTGAACCCATAACCCACCACCTAGACCCTGGCTTCCTGAGCAGGAGACAGGCCGGGGCTCTGCAGCTCTGCCTATATGACTTGTTTCAGCTGCAACAGGATTGACTAGAAACTCATGAACAGGAGAACCGCTGTGTCGGATGCTCATTCCAGGGCGGGCTGGGGGGTCGCAAGACTTTTCTGTTGGGTGAGACTTTCCCGCCCCCCGCCGGCCCAGCCTTCCAACGCAGCTGCCCGGCTGCCTTCACTGAGGCCCCCGCCCCCGCAAATCTGGCTTCCGCTCAACACAACAGCTGGAAAAGTGGCACCTTGAGGCCCCCGACTATTTTTATGAGGCCATCTGCCTCCTGGACAGGCCTGGCCGGCCTCAGCAGGCCTGAGGAATCCCACAGCAGGTGGTGACAGCTGGACAGCTGGGGACACCGGCCCTGCCCTTGACTGTTCTGGGGATGCTGGAAATGTGGCCTGAGGACATGGAGGGGAAAAAGGATGCCTTTACCAGTCGCAGCTCAGGGCAACGTGGTGCCTGGCTTCCTCTCCATCTCTGGAGCCCTGAGGCCAGCCCTGCTCTGTCTGCCGTCACCAGGGTCTGGGTGGTGGGCTGGGAGGGGAGCCCCCAGGTGTACGGGTCGGAAGCTCTGGCCATCTGCGGGTCTCACTGCACAGAAGGGAGGGCGCAGCACCCAGAGAAAGCACTGGGCTCCTGCTGGTGACGAGGCCCCGAGGTCCCTGCCGCAGACTGACTGAAAAACTGCCAGAGCAAAATCTAGCTCCTTTTTTTTTTTTTTTTTTTTCCTGTACGCGGGCCTCTCACTGTTGTGGCCTCTCCCGTTGCGGAGCACAGGCTCCAGACGCGCAGGCTCAGCGGCCATGGCTCACGGGCCCAGCTGCTCCGCGGCATGTGGGATCTTCCCAGACCGGGGCACGAACCCACGTTCCCTCCATCGGCAAGCGGACTCTCAACCACTGCGCCACCAGGGAAGCCCAATCCAGCTCTTTTGTAGAAACTACAATCATCAATCATCGGAGAAAGGAACGCGCATCCCCAGAGAGGAAGATGGCAGAAAGGAGAGAGGAAACATCCAGAGTTTTCTTTTTGCACACAATTTATTCATCACGTGGGAGCAGGAGACAGGAGGCCGGTGGGTGGATGCAGGTTGTTGGAGGAGCTCGTTCAGAAACTCCCAGACTCTAAGCCGTCCTTCTGAATGTAACCCGCTTCCAAGACACCTGTCCGTTCCACATTCTCCTCCTGCTTAATCCCCCTTAGAACAGGCCAGGGAGCCCCTGGACGCAGTACAGAAAGGGTGCTGAGTCAGAGAGACGGCTGAGTCAAGGCATCAGGGCACTGAGTGAAAATTCCTTTTTTGGAAGCCGGGCCGCCCCTCTCCAGGAGGCCAAATCCCTGGGAAGTGATGCAGCCCTCAGTCAGAGAGAGGCAGAAGCCGCCCAGCGGAAGGTGCTGGAAAGCCATTTCCGTCCTCCACCCTCTCTTGGGAAGGGCTTCCAGCAGAGCTCCTTGTAAGGGAAGCGCTCATAGCAGAGCCCACAGAGCTGGTGGCAGCACCACCCACCTCTGCCAACCTCCCCACCCGCTGCATTTCCCCCAGAAGGAGGGGAAGGGGGGCCCTGAGATGCCTTTTTTATTTTGCTCTGTTTGAAAAAGAGGCTGTGCTCTGAGGAATGCGGCTGCAGTTCCTTTACTTCTGCCCCTCCTGCCTGCGGTCCTGGGCTCCCAGCCCTGCTGTTGGGCGTGTGAAGCAGGGAATGGATGGGAGTCAGGTCGGCGTAGCAGGGGTCTGAGGGGATCCGGGCTGTGATGGGGGTGGGGGCGGGGGAGCACGAGTCTGGGCCCAGGGCTCTGACTGTGGGCGGTTCTGTGCTTCTGGGACAAGCTGTGGTGTCTCCCACTGTCCTGGGCTGTCAGCCAGGAAGGGGACAGTCCTCTGTGGCAGCATTTCTTAGGAGGAAAACCACAGATCCGAATGGCACCTGGCTCCTGCAGGTCTCCTAGTCTAGCAACAGCGCCCCGTTTCCCCCCACCCCGGGAGCCGCGCTGCCCCCTCCCGAGCCGTGTGGTCCGGGCTCGCCCCGCGTCCCTCGTGGCCTGGGGTCCCGCCCGACTCGGCCATGCCCGCCCTGCATCAGGCCGCGGTTTGGAGCAACTTTAAGGAAAGGTTGCCAGTGCAGTTCATCACCTCCAAAAATTCAGATCCAGAGGCTTTCGGGTCACTGGGCTCATTCAGGACCGACACTATAAAACCCCACAGTAACATCTGACCTTCCTGTCTCCTGACAGACTTAAAAGTGATTGCACGTGTTACCAATGCATCTCTGGCTGAGTTTTGCTTCTGTGAGTTTTGTGTGCTTTTCTGACATGAAGAAGACAGGAGGAAGAAGTGCGGTATCACAGCAACTCTCTTGACTGGTTTATTGTGGAGCCGCAGGCCTTGTGCTGCCTCCGTCCCCCCACCCCATCCCCACCCGTTCCTGAGCAGGGGACAAGTGGTGGGAACACAGTGCCTTCCAGATGCGTCCCCCGGAGAGGGACCTGCGGGGTTGAGGCCAGCGGAGATTCCGCACTGTGTGCCCCTATCCACTCATGATCACCCGGCGAGGGCGTGGGCCGGGCACCGCCCGCTCCTCTGTGTCAGCCAGCACTCGGAGCATGTAGGTGCCCGTGTGGACGAGACACTGGCCGGTCACTTGGGCAGTGTGAGACAGGAACCACAGCAGCCTCCTGCAAGAGACGGGGCGGTCGGGCGGAGCGGCGGTCCGGGCCCGTGGGGCAGAGGACAGGGGGTGCCCACTCCCACCCCCACATGCGCTCAGGGCCACAGAGCCCACATCCCAGCACTTTCCAGTCCCAGCTCCCAGGGCACAGCCCCTCATCGCTGAGATGTGGGCGCCGGCTCCGGAGGTCTGGGTGGGACCTAGGACTCTGCGTTTCCGGCACCTCCCCTGCCACTGGCCTGGGACCACTCGTCCCCTGGCCTCTCCCGAATATGGCCTGTCACCAAGTCACTGGAACATGCTGAGCGGGCGGCCCAGGCAGCACAGGCTCTGTCCTCCTTTGGCCGCTTGCTAACCCGGGCGGCCTTGCCGGGGCTGTGGAGCTTGTGGCTAAACTCAGTTGAGTCGGGGTGAAAGGAACCCCAGGCTGGAGTGGACTCCACACACCTGCCGTTGCGACCCTGTGACCCAGTTCGCTTAGGGCTGACGGGACACCCCAACTCGACCCTGGGCATCTGAGCCCAAGGCTGACCTGGCATTCGTGTTGTTTCAGACTAAAAAAGAGCTCTAACTCAAATTCTTATTCTCTACCAAGTCCAAAGCTGAGGAATTCAACGCATTTTAAGGTCCGTCCCTTCACAAGGAACCAGGGGCTCGGCCGCACTGGTGGGGACCTCCACTCCTGGCATCCCCGCGGGGCCTGGCCGGCAAAGCCTCATATGTGGGAGATGCAGCTGCTCACACCACCCTCAGATCCACCAGATGGTGAGAATCAGTGTCAATAAGGCTGGGTCGTCTCTCGGGAAAGATTTTGCTGAGGCGGGTTCACTTTCTTTACACTTATCTAAGTTGTTGTAACTCTCCCGTCTCACTTGAAAAATCAAGCAATCAAGCTGTTCTCTCCTGTCTCAGCAAAAAGAGGAAGCTCACTGGGGAATGAGGGGCGGTGCAGATTCCAGCAGCAGGACAGTAACTGTTGTCTGGGACCAGGCCTCGGTGACTCTGGGTGGGAAAGGAGGCCAAAGGAAGCCACTGTCTGCCCACACGACCATGTACCGGGCGTGCAGCCCCGTCAGAAGGACCAGCCTCATTTCCAGAATGAGGAAAGCCTCGTTCCCCGCCCGCACTACCCTGCCCCATGCTCCCCTCAGGGAAGCCGTCCTGGGACAGCGGAAGGAGGGGACCAGCGCACCAGAGAAACAGGCAGGCCCGGCCGGGGAGCTGTGCAGGAGGCATCAGGTGTCACGTGGCACCTCTTAGGCGAACTTCAAAGACCTCCTGCTCCTGTCACCCTCTCCCTGCATCCCCCCAACCCGAATCCCTTCTTCAGAGGCTCAGTGACGGATTAACGGAGGGCTGGAAGCAGGTGTATTTAGGGCCTATGAGATCAGAGAACTTGGAAGCAAACTCCTCATTTTAAAGATGATGAAACTGAGGCTCAGAGAAGTTGAGTAACCTGTTAAAGGTCACACAGCTGGCTGCTCAGAAGCAAGGCTGGGTGGGAACCCCTGGTGCAGGGCTCACAGGCCGGGTGTCAGGAGTGTTCCTGGTGCACATAGAGAATTTGTTCAAACTGTTTTGGGGTACAGATCGGGACCCACCTTCTCCAGGCCCGGCCTGTGGGGTAGGGGTGCTCTGGCAGTGCGTGGAGAGGGGCAAGGCCAGCGCCTCCTGCCCACCAGCTTCAAGTTCCATAACACAGAACTACGTGTGCGAGTCCTCATCCAGGTTTGGGGGCTAATCTGCACAAACCAGGTCAGAATCTCCTTGGCTCTGGTTTTAGCTGTCATTGCTGAGAAATAAGGTTTTTAAATGCACAGCTCTAGCTTTTAAAAGGAATTTGGTTCTTCTTCCTATTTATTATTTAGGTTTTCTTTCCATTTCGTATTTATTGGTCTTTGGAGAAAACTATGTATTTTGGCTCAAGTTTTTGTTTTCTGAGTAAGTCTGTGGCGTAAGAGTTTTCATGACAACACGAGTGAGAGTCAGGCCAGGGCTCAAGGGGCTGGGGACGGGCTGCCTGCCATGTCCAGACTCTCTGGTCCCCAAGTCTGTTACCTCAGCAGGGCCTTGAGCCCTGGGCACCGGACGTCGTAGGACACCGAGTACATCTCATACATAGTGGCTTTCACGTTGAGGCAGCCGATGACATCCTTGGGGTTCAGCTTGTACAAGTCGAAGGTAACTCTTGCAATCCCCTGTCTCTTTGGAGGCTGGTGGGCTGGGATGTAGGTACGACCCTAGAGCCGTGGAGGAAGAAAGCCTGCAGCACTGGCCCCGCTGTGACCAACAAATCCTGTGCCTCTGGTTTTAGGCTGGTTTCAGCTGTCCTGTCAGCTTAAAATCTGTGACTAAGCCGCTAACTATTCGAGGAATGTTTTCAGCAGATCAGTGTGCTTATGTTGCCATGGGGTCCAAACCCATAAGAAAGTGCCCTCCTCCAAGCTGCTCTGTTCAGTGACCAGAGATGAGTGTGATTCAGCTTCAGGGTCCAGGGGTCAGTGGACAGTTGTGCCGGTGACTTGAGGTGGAAACGCACTCACCCTGGTCACCTAGGGCCACGCGGCTGCCTGCTGATGACTGCGCCACAGCCCGCCTGACGGCCAGCGGGCACCACGGAAAGTGCCAGAATCCACGGCTAAGCCAGGGCTGGTGGCGTGTGATAAATCGTGGGCTCCCCTGATTTCTAGTTCCTGCCCTGGAGGAAGGTTGGTCTCTTGGGGACACTAGTGGGACCTACTCTCGGTCTACCTGAGACCCTTGTGGTTGGGAGAGAAGGTCAGAGACCTCTATAAATCCCAGGTTTATAAACAGTCTTCCCACAGAAGCTTTGAGAGGAAACAAGAGAGAACAAAGCTGTCCCAGGTACACAGCCCAGGTATATGTCCCAGGTACACATCCCAGGTACATGTCCCAGGTACACATCCCAGGTACATGTCCCAGGCACACGTCCTGGTGGGTGTGCAGCAACATGGTCCTGCAGTGTCCAGGATTCAACTAGAGGTACAACTTTCATGAACCTTAGGTGTTGGGAGTAGTTGAGGCTGTGAGTGTTAAACTGTCTGACAAAAATCTACTAAATTTGAATTTAAACCATAAATTTCCCTAAAAGCACCCAAACCCTCTTGCTGGAGCCCCTCTTCTCTTCCCGCCACCCCCACCCCCCGCCCACTTGACACACGATGGTTGCAGCCCATCGACTAACACACCGAGGTCCTGCTGCCTTGGAGGGGGTGTGTCTGTCGTTTAGAAAACGTTAGTAAAAATTAAGATTACAGGGGCTTCCCTGGTGGCGCAGTGGTTGAGAGTCCGCCTGCCGATGCAGGGGACACGGGTTCGTGCCCTGGTCCGGGAGGATCCCACATGCCGCGGAGCGACTGGGCCCGTGAGCCATGGCTGCTGGGCCTGCGCGTCCGGAGCCTGTGCTCCGCAACGGGAGAGGCCACAACAGTGAGAGGCCCGCATACCAAAAAAAAAAAAAAAAAAAAAAATTAAGATTACAGAATCAAGGGGTGAGTTCCACCTGAGCCCCTGACATAGCTCCTCTCTGACTCATGAAAGTTTTAATCTCACTCCCCCAACATCCTTGGTCTTGAGTCAAAATCGAGATGCCTCCCCAAACTCGGGACCTAACGGGGGTGTGGTTTCCATGATCTGGACCCAGGAGCCCCCTGAAGATGCTCTGAGGACCTGCTCCCCACAGGACAGGCTCCAAGGCTTTGGGTTGAGGAAGGGAGACCCCTGGTGGCTACTTCTTGGAAGTTCTGGCCAAGTCAAGTAGCCTCACTGAGAAACCCCTACAAGTGGGGCAGGACTTACCAGCCCTGAAGGAAGGAGGTCCAGACGCCTAAGACTCCGCATGAGACTCACGTCAACCAGGCTGTTACCAGACAGAGAAGCCTCCTCCCACCCCGAGAACCACCATATCGGTGCCACTCTCATCCACAGCCTCCTGTCACCATCCTGACCCCCAGCTCAGCACCCACCACACGGGGGCTTCAACCTGTCACATGGCGACCGACTCCCCCACTAAGTAAAAGAGGATTTCACTCGCAAAACAAACAGAAAAGACCCTTCCCTCCTGAATTAGTTTTCTGGGGCTGCTGGGACCAATGGCCACAAGCTGAGTGGCTGAAAGCAACACAGACTCATGCTCTGACAGTTCTGGGGGTTGGAGGTCCTGAGTGAGCCGCAGGCTGTCCTGCTGGGGCTGCCGTCCCGGCTCCAGAGGCGCCTCTGTCCCTCGGCCCGTCTTCCCGTCACTGCTCTCTCTGCTTCCGCCCTTGCTGACCCTCCTGTGTCCCCCTTACAAGGACCCTGTGATGACACCGCCCCACCAGGCAATCCAGGATCATCACTCCATGCCAAATCCCCTTTGCCATGTAAAGTGACACGTTCCTGGGTTCTGGGGATGAGGACGTGGGTCATGGGGGCTGGAGAGAGGGACCAGCTGGGTCAGGAGCATCAGTGAATAAACTCTGTCCACTGATGCTTCCTCGCCGGGTCTCTGTAAACTACATTCCAGCTTGCGTGGTTTGGGACTCAGCAGTCCCTAAGCCTCAGGGGGGCAGCTTGAGGCCAGGTGCTCAGGAGAGAGCTCTGGGCAGCTGTCCACCCAGCATCCAGCAGAGCTGGGGTCACTGGCTGCCCACAGGGGAGACGCCAGCTTCCCTGCCTGCTTCCCTCTCTGGATCCTGGTTTCCATAAAATGTTAGATTCTGAGGATTTCCCTTTCTCGAAGGTCAGTTAGGCATATAAAAAGATGTTTGAATATTTTGCTTTACATTTTTAGGTGTTTTATGGTGGGAGTGTTTTCCAAGATATATAACCTATAGTTTTCTCAGAAATAAAACCCTTTATTCTACCCCTTTGCTTGCCTAAATCACTGTGTTTACACCTACACACCCCTCCCTAATTTTACCAGCTGTGTCAGCTCACCACCTCCTGAGGTCACAGGCAGTGAGTGGTCACAGGTCATATCCACACACTCTAACCAGATCTGTAGCCCCTCACTGGCCAAAGCCTGACCCGCAGAATTACTGGCTCTAAATCACATAGTCCAGGTTCATAAAGATGTCAAGTTTCCTAGAAATAGTTGAAAGCATCCCTGGAGGGTAGGAGATCCAGTTATCAGGTGAACACAAAGGAAGTATTTGGAAAGTGGGCCAGTCAACCCCAAAGTGGAGACCGCACTTTCATAGGTGAGAAGCCTTCCCAGAAGCTGCCCAGACAACACGCTTACCGGTGTCCACTTCTGTCCCTTCTCCAGGACCATGAGGTGTGTGTTGTCCCCCAGGGTCTGGAAGAACTCCTCCGTGTCCACCACGGTGCCATCCTCCTCCAACACCAACATGACCAGTCCGCTGGTGATAACCAGGGCATCCAGGGTCTAGGTCAGAACACACCAGCATCACGGGGTGAAGTGAGAGACTCCGTTTGGACCAATCCATGGCATCAACTAAGTCATAGTTCCAGAAGTGTTGGCCGATTTTGAGGGTTTTAAATGGTAAAGATGTACCTTACCTGGTGTCTGTGACTCAGCCTTTGCTTGGAAAAGAAGTTAAAAAATCAAACGGACCTAACTTCTTCGGAGGTTTCAACGACATGAGATAAGGGATTACAGTGAATAATATTCAGTTTCTAAAATGTCCTTTTTATTTGGACAAATAAAAAGAATGACCCTGTATCTGTGATACTTAAAGAGCCCACATCTCTGTCGCTTCAGAGACGGCGTGTTGGATTCTCATTTCTCGTCTCCAATGAGAGTCTATGATTCTTCCTTATCTGGCGATCGAGGACGCTGTTATAGGTTAAGGACAATTCGTCCCTGGCCTTTATAACCAAAACCAGATTTCTACAGTTGCTGCCTCCTATATTCCCCCTGTCAAAGAACCAACGCCACATTATCAATTGATGGCTACTTTGAAGGTTTTCGTCTCTGTACCTAAGTCTTTTATGGGAGAGGGACACAGCAATATTCCCTTTAATGTCAGAAGGCTCCCCCAGACCCTCTGAGGCCAGCACACAGACCCTCTGTCTCTCACTGGCTTGTTCCCAGGACCCATGTGGGCTGGTGGGGGTACCTTGGTGAGGAGCTCCTGCAGGCTGCTGGCGGTCACCCCTCGGCGGCTGCTCCTGTCATGGTTGGAGACCCGGAAGGGGCGAGCAGGATGCCTGAGGGGTGTGAGCAGCACCTTCTTCGTCTGCGACCCCATAAACGTCAGGGGCCTAGAAATGGAGGGAAAAGTAAAAACAAATTGATGTTACTTTAAAGAAGAGTTTTTAAAGAGAGGTTTGAAGTACACAGAAATAAGACAAGCTTAATATTTGCACCTAAAAGAAAGGAAGCCAATGGCTGGGGATGATTAAAAATTGTGTACCTGACATCCAAGGAACAAACAAATACATAAAATTTAAAAATACAACCATCGTTACACCCATTTTTACCAGAACGTTCAAAGCCCTTGCAGTAACTGTGTGAGAAGGAAAGGTAAGGTTATCAAAAGAGAAATAACAATTTTGTTCTGTGAACATGGGTTTTAGAGCTGAAAAATCTAAGAAAATGATTTCTCCAGGCCATGTAGTAACTGAACAGAGTTAAAGAATTAGGCACACACACAAATAGTTACACATTTGCACAATAAGACAAAGCCAGAAATTTAAAAGCCAGATAGTGTTCACTATAGCAATAAACTAATTGTTTGAAATTAGGATAAATGAGGGACAGCAGAACCCTGTAATCACTGCGGCTGGAAAACCAACCACTTCAGACTGTATGTCATGTGGCGCTTTGGAGTGAGTTCCACATTTATCAAAGAATTAATTTAACAATTCACCACAAAAAAGGAACTAACATAGGAAAAGAAAACAACATACCAAAACCAAATCAAGACAATTTTCTGAGAAAAAAATCCCCAACCTTTGATTATTAAAGTTTTGTTACCTAGCAAATACTAAAAAGTAATAAAGTGAAGGATAAATGAAAAACACCTGATAAGTAGTAACTTTAGTAGTTTTTTTTTAACATACACATATTTTGCTTTATATGTATTAACTCAATCCTCAAAAGACCGAGTTTTCTCAATTTACAGGTGAAGAAACTCAGACCAGAGAGCAGCCCCACAGGTCAGAGCTGGGATTTAGACCAGGCACCTGGTCTCTGCCTCAGAAAGGTGATCTAGATGCCACAGGCTAAGAAGGAATAAGAAAAGCCTGCATATCAGTGAAGAGGTGAAAATTTGACAACAATCAAAGAAATGCAGAACCACCTTTGACACCATGGGTGCTCTTAAACCCACATGCAAGAAGTTGACTAAATAACTCTGGAGGGGACTAGATGCGCCTTGCTGGTGGGGCTGGAAGGGGGTTTTCAGTCTCTGTGGTGACCAGTCTGGCACTGAGGGAGGAGCTCCACCCTGGACAGTGGATGTTTTTATATCAGGAAGGTATCTGTAGAGAAATTATTCACAATATAAACAGAAATCAGCAATGTCCCAGGTCCTGCTTTGTGCTGGCCACTGTGATAAATGTTGGACACTCAATCTCCTCAGACTCCGAGGGCCTAGGACCTGTCACGGCACTGTCCCCCAACCCCGAACAGCACTCAAATAGGTGGTGACTATTTGGACAAATCCTTGTTCAGTGACAATCAGGAGATGAAACAAAGGGCTTTATTTTGGGGGACAACCTTGAAGAAGATACAAAGTGAGGACATGACTGCTTTCTGACACTTATAGCAGTTTGTCTAGAGTAACTCTTACGAAGGTTAAAATTCTAGGAATACCTGCCCTGTTTGCCAGTGTTGGCCACCTGCATATATATACTATATATACACACACCTGCATCTATATACATATGCATATATATATATATCACACAGTCATTTATCTATCTATGCTTTATTTCACCAACTAGACTGGACTTTCCTTATGGACAAAGGTGACAACCTGGACTTGGGACTGGCATCTGAAATGCGGGGGGTGGGCGGGGTGCAGTCTTGTGGGGCTGAGCCCTCACCCTGTGGAATCTGATGCCATCTCTGGGTAGATGGTGTCAGAACTGAGTTCAGGGACTTCCCTGGTGGCCCAGTGGTAAAGAATCTGCCTTCCCTGAACAACCTGCCAGCGACTGAGAAATGCTTGGTGCTGTGTGGGAAGCCCCTCCCCCATCCTTACATGCTAGAATTGGTGTCACAACCCCTTTACCTAGATTGTCAGCAAGAATTTGGTGTGACGCATATTTAGCCGGCATCAGGCTTGTGCCTCGCTACTGCAGGCATCCGAACACCTGCCACAGCCAGCAACGTGCTGGATTTTTATAAATTTATTTATTTATTTTTATGTTTGGCTGCATTGCGTCTTCGTTGCTGCGCATGGGCTTTCTCTAGTTGCGGCGAGCAGGGGCTCCTCTTCATTGCAGTGCACGGGCTTTTCATTGCTGTGGCTTCTCTTGTTATGGAGCACGGTCTCTAGGTGTGTGGGCTTCAGTAGTTGTGGCGCACGGGCTTAGCTGCTCCACAGCATGTGGGATCTTCCCGGACCAGGGCTCAAACCCGTGTCCCCTGTATTGGCAGGTGGATTCTTAACCACTGTGCCACCAGGGAAGCCCTGTGCTGGCTTTTTAAATGTATTAACTATTTCATCACCTGACAAGGAAAGCATTACCCCATTTCTCAGGTGAGAAAACTGAGGCTCAGAGTGGTTTCTCAGGGTCACCCAGTTAATAAGGAATCTTTCTGAACTTCAAGTCCCAAGCAGTAAACATTGGTCAGAGCCAGTGAAGAAGAGCTGCGGACTGGGAGGACGGCCACAGCTCCTCTCCAGGGTCACCACCCAGCCTGTGGCCAGCTTGGCAGCTGCAAGGGGACTATGCCTGGCCAGTGGTCCCCACATGGCTCTCCCACCAGAATTAGAGCGGCCCAGAGAGGGAGTCCAGGGCTGAACCGACCCAGCGGAGGACCTGGCACATGGCCTCCAGACCTCTGCCCCAGTTCCAGGGAGTTACACAGGCTCCTCATTACACAACATGACAACCAGGGGCCCACGTTCTGCTGGGCTGGTGCTCAGAGCCCTCCCCGGCAACCCGGTGGACAAGGCAGCAGCAAGGATTATCCACACAATGCTTCACAGCTGGGACCTGGCTCTGTTCTCAACCTCTGTTCTCATAGCATCATCGGAAACTTGAGCTCGCGGTGAGGAGGAGAGAAAGGTACCTGCACACTGCCTGACCAGGCCAAAGGCGAGCATCTCAGCTGAGTACCAGGGAGGCTCAGGGTGTGGAGTCGGGGCGGGTAGGTTGCCCACTGGTGAAACCCTCCTCTGGTGCGGGAGACTGGGGCCTGCCAGCAAGAGCCTCCCTCCCCCCAGAGCAGGGAGTCATTCCTCTGTCCCCGAGTAAAAGACAGCTAGGGCCAACCAGAGAAGTGGGAGGGTGGGAGGACAAAGTTCACGTCTTGGAACCTGGACCCAGGCCCTGGGGGGTGGGGGTCAGTGGCACGCCCTGGGCTGAAGAGCTCTGACCCAGTTAGTCGTGGTCTGTATCTCCTCATCGCCACCTTTGTGAGCCCCCAGGTGATCCACTGACCTAGCTCCGCCCACCACAAAGCCCTCACTGTCTTTTAACTTCTGACCAGATTAAGTGCTGGCAGTCACTCCCGGGGCCTTTCCTCCTCGCTGCCCTGAGATAGCAGACCTCAATAAAGAAGGACGTCCAGTTATTGCTGTTCTTACGCCATATGTTTCCCAACAGAGAACTGGGTCACTGTTGGAGAAAAGGCTTAGGAGCCACATAAAAAGGCCCTGCAGGCGTGAGCCATTCTTTCCAAGGAACAGGATGAGTGATTTGATGT
Organism: Kogia breviceps; assembly: GCF_026419965.1. Lineage (NCBI taxonomy): Eukaryota > Metazoa > Chordata > Mammalia > Artiodactyla > Physeteridae > Kogia > Kogia breviceps. Next base: position 61,947,942 of record NC_081324.1, on the reverse strand, counting down.
GCTGAATTATATATAATCAAGACTATCTTATAGATGATGTAAAAAGGGGTTAAATGATATCTTAGGTACACTAAACCTGCTTAACAAATACTACACATGCTTACTCTGCTCCAGCGAGAGGAACAGCAGGGACAACCAGGTACAAGAACAAAGCAACGTATTAATCCAGCTCAATTCTTGTCCTCTTAATGGGAACATTTATGTCACTGGCCACTAGACCAAGGCTGAAAATGTGTTGCTATTCCCCCTGAATGCTGTACTACATTGAAGTTGTCACAGGAGTACTAAGAAGACTTAGAATCCAGCTTTTGGCAACCCCTCATGTTGGCCACCCTCTAATCCCTGGGAACGTGCAGGCAATCACACAAAACAGGAAGGGAAATAGCTCAGTACACAGAAAAAAAAAAAACAAACAAGGAAACAAGCTCTTCAAGGAAATAGACTGTTTGGGGAAATCAAGACGATAAGAAAAGTCACTTCATAGAACATTCTGGAAAATTGTGAGGGTGTGTATCTCCCAGAAGTGAAGGAACAGGGAAGTCTCTGTATTCTTCCTGGGGGGAGTGAGGACACGTCAACTCGTAGAGTGGGAAGTAAAGCAACAGGCACAGGCTGACAGTGGACATGAACCCCACTGCAGTGGAACAAAGCTGGCCCACAGGTCAGAAGGAGGTGTCTTTCTAGGCCACCCTGATGGCCTACACTGATGTTTGTTCTGAAAGTGCTGGGGGAGAAAAGCAGGCCCGGGAACAGGCCATCAGGTGGACAAGTAGGGCCCACGTGAAGAGATAAAGCTCAGACAGAGCTCTGTGCCCAAAGCCGGGTGACAAGGACAGTGGAGGGAAGGGAAGTGTGACCCCAGCCATGGGAATGCAGAGAAGGGGCAGGCCTTGGAAAGCATCCATCAGGCTTGGCGGGGCCTCCGAGAGCTGCAGGGACAGTGGCTGAGGGACAGTCTTGGGGGTGGTGGGGTCTCACTGCAGCAGGAAGCAGAGGAGTGTTGGCCCCTGCGAGGCTTCCTGCTCCCCAGCGGGCCCAGCTCATGACAAGCAACACATGGGACATGTAGGCCTCATTGGGAGCCCCATGGGGGGACTGTGGCAGCTCCTGGCTGTGCCTTGACCCACCCAGCAAAATGCTTGGCTAGAAAGCATATCCAATACATGACTGTGAAGTCTTTGAACACTTTGAATATTATTAAAATAAGAGTTTAGACCACAAAGGAGTAAGCATCAGTAACCTGGGAGATCGACTTGTAGAAAAGTCAATTCCTTGCTTGCATCACTAACAAGACTGGTCAAATTTGCACTGAAAGGGCAGCTTTTCAAAACCTAGTGTTCCCTGTTCAAGGAAAGAGGTACTAAATAGCAGCTACTTTGCACAAAGTGTTAAGGAGATCAGCTCTGTAACAACCTCAGGGTCAGTGTGAATGTTATCAAAGCCAGAACACAAAGTCAGAGCAGGCTTCATCTGTGGCAACACACACCCTGTGGACACCCTGGTTGTCCAGAGCTGAGCCAGGAGACCTCGGGCTGCAGCTGCTGTGTCTGCAGCCTGGACTCGGCTTTAAAGAAGGCAGAAGACAAAAGTTTTTCTTTTAGCAAGTGTTACAGATGGTGCAGAAGCAGGTGGGGTCCCAAGAATTAGAGCAGCTCAGTTCTCAAGCAGGAACCCAATGACGGTGAGTCCCCACATGTGGTCCCTAGCTCCCAGAACCCTGCACTCAGGTCTGTCCAAGCAGATCAGTCCTTCCCCATGTGCTCATCTGCCAACATTTCAGAAGCAAGTTGCTTCCACCTCACACAGAGACGTATTGGGTTTGGAATTGTGTTGTAGGGTCAGGTACAGAGGCAGGGGCAGCCTTAATTCTTCAGGCCTCGTCTCCTCCCCCTGCAGGTCACACCAGCCAGGGCTTAGGGCCCCCTCACAGTCCTTGCAACTTGGCCCACGCAGTGCTGGGAGGACCTAGCAGAGGTCCATGGGAGAAAAGTTTGGAGGATGCACTACAAACTGTCAGCAGTTGCTACCCTTGGGAGTGGGACTGGTGGGCGAGTGAAGCTGGAGGTAGAGGAAGAAACCAAGGGTCTTCCCCTTAGGCCTAAACCACATCAGTGAAAATGCATGAAAACGTCTGTTTCTCACCTTTCCTTTCTGGGCTCCTGTTTTTAAAGAGAAAGCCCAAGCAGCAGACAGCGCCCCCTTCCATCTTGGCGGCTCTCTCTAACCTTGGGCCTGGCACAGATCCCCCTTTAAGGACCCAGGTTCAGAAGCTTACAGATCACATTCCCCTCTCTCTCACCCACCCCATCCCTCCACCCCAGTCACCTCGGAAAACCTGCATTTTAAAGAACTTAAGGAGATGTTCAGAGAAGCAGGATCCCTCCCCCAAGTCTTTAAAGTTACTGTCACCAAATATCTTTAGGATTTTACAGACAAGGATTGGTTTGGGTTTCCTGGGTGTGAAGATGAACCCAAGAAAAAAAGTGATGCAGGGCCTGGGTCACGGGCGCATGGACCGGAAGAGGAGGTGGCAGGCGTCCGCGGGCCCGTCTACCCCTCTCCGCCCCCCAAAGTGTCACCACTTCCCCCCAAACTCCTCCTTACAAACCTGGGGGCTCAGCCAGCACGGCGAGGGAGCGTCCAGGCCCGGGCGCACCCCGGTAAGCCCACCACGCTCGGAGCCGGAGCCCGCGCGGCCCTGAGGGGTCAGCTGGCCGCCTCGAGGGCGCCCAGCGTCCCCACCAACGCACCTCGTCTCGTCCCAGCTCCCACCACGGTCCGAGACCCCGAGAAGCCTGGCCGCGCGTGCGCCCAGGCCTCCCGGGACGGGGCCCCGTTTGCAGCCGCGGCGGTCGCGGCTAGAAATACAGCCGCTCCGCACTCACCACGGTCACCTGTTCCGCGGACGCCCGCGCACCTCGGGAGCCACACCTGGTGCTGGCGGCCGGCCGGAGGCGGGAAGGAATCGCGCGCGTCCTCCGGCTGGGCGCCTGGGCGCAGGGGCCGCGGGGTTGGGGGAGCGCAGGGAGAGCGGGGCGCACAAGGACAAGGGGCGCCGGGGCGCAGGAGGACCGGGGCGCAGGGGGACGAAGGGGGTTAGGGGGATGCGGGGACAAGAGGCGCCGGTGACGCAGGGAGCCGGGAGGGGGCGGGGAAACGAAGGCCCCCGAGGGTGGCGGGGGCGCACGCCCGCGGGGCACTAGCCTGAGGAGGGCTCCGGCGCAGTCCCGGGCCATGTCCATCGCTCGGGTCGCTGCGAGGCCGGCCTCCCCGGGCGCAGCTTCTTTAAGCGCCGCTGCCGGCCCCGCCCGCGTCCACGCCCCTTGGGCTGCTGAGGCCGCGGAGGACAACAGTCGTCACGACCTGGAGCCCAGCCGCTCCGCAGGCCATAGGGGGTCGCTGGTCGGCCTGTCGGAGGTTGGGGCAGTCGGGGACACCACCACGCTGGCAGCGTGGCCTCGGCTGTGGAAAGGCGGGTGTGGCCCCAGGATTTGGGAGACCGTGGGGCGGGATGCACGCAGGTCCCCCAGGGCCGCGCCAGCCGCTGCCTTTGGGGCGAGGACCCGCCCTCAGGGCCGACCTGCCAGGCTGTCTCGCGGCCGGGACAAGGGGTAGAGGAGGTGAAGGACCCCGGGGACTTAACAATCCTTTAGCCACAGGGACGGGACTTTCTCAGAGTAAGGAAGGCGAGAGAAAACACCAAGCCAGGGCGAGGGGGTAACCCAGGTCCTGCTTGCGTAGCCCTCGGGATGGGAAGATGCAATAGCGCCTGTTCAGACCCCAGAAGGGGCGGGGCTGTCAGGGATTCCATAGTTCTTAATTGCGAACTTGGAGCGGACTCTGCTGAGCGGGTTAAGGAGTGGGGTGGTCTCCCAACCCCGGCGCTTTAAAAGGGGTAAACCGGGATGAAAGTGTCCAGCGCTGCCCTGCACGCAGGGTGACTGGCCCTCGCCTTGTCACCCTGCTGCCCGTGCTGCTGCGAGGAGCCGGTTTCCAAAGAGCTGTGACCTGACCTCTGCCTTGGTCCCAGGACTCACTTGACCAACAAACAGCACAGCAGGCCCTTCTACCCGCGCTCCGCCTCCCTTTAGTCACAGAGACAAACACATGTCTTGCCCTGAGGGTCACTGGTGTCACCGAGATGAATGTGGAGCCAAAAGCAATTTCCTTCCAGAGTCCTGGACTCCACAGGGCCTGCCCCAGGTAAGGGGGCTCCTGCCCAGAGCCCTGTGGCTGGACTGGGCCTTAGCTGCCCCTCCCCCGACCCCCTGCCGTGGCCTGAATGTTTGTGTCCACCCCACACTCATATATTGAAACCCTAATGCCCAGGGTGATAGCACTGGAAGGTGGGCTTTGGGAGGTGCTTAGATTGTGAGGCCGGAGGCCCCATGGATGGGATTAATGTCCTTATAAAAGAGGGTCCAGAGAGCTCCCTCACCCCTTCTGCCACATGAGGACACAGGGAGAGGATGGCCAGCCATGAACCAGGAGGAGGCGTCACTAGAACCCGACCCTGCTGGCCCCTGATCTGGGACTTCCAGCCTTCAGAACCATGGGCAGTATATCTCAGCCATTCATGATAAGTCACCCTGTATACAGCATTCTGTTAGAGCAGCCCCACCAGACTAGACACGCAGTTTGACAAATGAGAAGGTGAGTCCAGTCAATTCAACTCCCCTCTTTAAAAACTTTTTATTGTAAAAAATTTCAAATATAAAGACATATAGGGACTTCCCTGGTGGTGCAGTGGTTAAGAATCCACCTGCCAATGCAGGGAACACGGGTTTGATCCCTGGTCCGGGAAGATCCCACATGCCGTGGAGGAACTAAGCCCATGCGCTACAACTACTGAGCCTGTGCTCTAGGGCCCACGTGCCACAACTACTGAGCCTGTGTGCCACAACTACTGAAACCTGAGTGCGTAGAGCCCACGCTCTGCAACGAGAAGCCACCGCAATGAGAAGCCCGTGCACCACAACCAAGAGTAGACCCCGCTCCCTGCAACCAGAGAAAGCCCGCGAGCAGCAACGAAGACCCAACGCAGCCAAAAATAAATTAATTAAAATAAATAAATTTTTAAAAAACCTTAAAAAAATATAAAGACATATAGAAAGAACATGCCATGAGCATCCTTATACCCAGTGCCTGGATTCAATCACCATTAACATTTTGAAATATTTGCTTGTTTTCTTAACCTGTATTTTTATTTGAACCCCTTCACATCAAATCCTTCAACCTGCATCTCTGAAGAAATCAGAATGTTGTCACACACACCATAGTGACGTCACCTCTCCTAATGAAATAAAAGTGACTCCTAGTCACACCTGTTCATCCACGTGGTAGCAGTGGTCAGGATTTCCTTCCTTTTTAAGGCTGAATAATACCCCACTGTGTGGATGGACCACATTCCGTTTATTCATCAGCCATCGATGGACACTTGGGTAGCTTCCCTCTCCTGGCCACTGTGAATAGTGCCACTGTGAACTCCAGTGTACAGATATGGCATCATGTTTTTTAAAAATAGAAAACCAGGGTGGCCCAGACCTTTTCCTTCCTTTTCTGCACTGGTCTTGCTGCCGACCAGAAATCTGTCAGAGCCGGTGGAGCACCAGGACACCCATGCCAGCATCGAGCCATGGCAGTGACCAGGGTGAGCAGAAGCTCAGGCTTTTCTCGAAGCTGAGAGACTGCAAAGGCCATCCGTGTGCCCAGGGACGAGACTCTGGACGGCTGGGAGTGGCAGCTCCAACCCTCTTGCCCCACATGTCCACTCTGGCCCCATTTGGCTCCATATGTGGCCTCCCCACCAAGGTGGGGGAGGGGGGAACCTGCCACCAGCCGCCTGGTGGCAGTAAACAGCTCTTCCTCCGGCCACCAACCTGGCCACCTGGGCGTCTGGCTGCTGCTTTGCCTGCTGTCCTGCCCCCCGCTGCCCGCCCCCCTCGGACCCCCGTCTCACAGCCTAGGCTTTGCATGAATACTCTCCAGCCAAGGTTGTCAACGGGCAGACTGGTGACACCACTGTGGACGCACTGAGGTTTGCGAGCTCATACACAACATGGAGCTCTGGAGAGGACCAGACTGCGGCGGAATGACCGACCGAGAGGTCTGTTCAGAGCCTGTGGGAGTGGTCACGTGCCTTTCTGCGTGCCCAGCACATGCCCAGGGCGGGGACGGCTCGTGGGGCCCTGCCAACGCGTCAGGAATCCGTGTGCAATCGCAGAGCCCGCTCAGGTGCACTGCAGGGGGTTAGGCGGGAGCTGCCATCAGAAACGCACAATTTCCCCAGATCCGCACAGCAAAGTGGGGATGCACGTGCCCTGCAGCCACGGCCCTGGGACGGCTCCCGTCTCTGGAGTCCTCACACCACCTTGGGATAAGACCCTGCGGTCAGATTCTCTTCACCTGTGGTGCTCAAGCTTCGCAGAGCTGTGGTCCTGCACAAAGAGAAGCTGCTTCCCTATTTCGCTGTAGTGTTTTTTTTTTTTGCGGTACGCGGGCCTCCCAACTGCTGTGGCTCCTCCGGCTGTGGAGCACAGGCTCTGGACGTGCAGGCCCAGCGGCCACGGCCCACGGGCCCAGCCGCTCCGTGGCACGTGGGATCCTCCCGGACCGGGGCACAAACCTGTATCCCTTGCATCCGCAGGCGGACTCCCAACCACCGCACCACCAGGGAAGCCCTGCTGTATTGTTTTCATTGATTCTAGAACACGAGGTGTGAATAGAATAATGTCCTACATGTGGTTGTACAATCCACCAGCTAGGACAGCTGGCGGTGTCCCAACAGAAGGAGCTTGGGCTGGCTGGTCAGGTGGGGCACAGGGGCTGCCAGATGGAGCCTGACATCTAGAGGCCACACTGGGTTGGCGTGGCTGGGGGGGGGGGATGCTGGTGCCCAGAAAGGAACCAGAGCCACCTCACCTGGAGGCAGGGGCAGGACGAGACAGGGATCTGAATCCTGACACCACCGCACAGAAGCTTCCTTGGTTATTCACGGACCCACAGGTGAAAGCCAGAGCCGAGAAGGAAGCTGAAGGATCCCAGCGTGGGGGGTGGTCTCTGGAGGACAGTGTGCCTTCAACGGGGGTCAACGAGGGGCCGGACACTGGTCAGGGTGCAGGGGAGATTCGAGGCCCCGAGGGGTGACAGGGGAACCAAGTGGCCCCTGAGGCTCCCCACCTGCATGCAGCCTGCGGTCCTTGTGTGGGTATCAAAGGCGGGTCCTCATGCACAGCAGGCATGAGACCCCGTAGTCCCAGAGACCCCAGTCCTCACGTGTCTGAGCCCTTTACCTGTGCGCCTTTCGGGACATCACCTGGCACCCCATTCAGATCAGATCAGAAAACTCCTTCCTAAAGATAGCGAATGTATCAATCAGTAACCCAAGGGGAGGTGGAGGTGAGGCCTCTGGGGATTGGCTTGGGGAGGGAATTACCCCCTGGGAGGCCCCCTGGGCTCCACCAGGTATGTGAGCAGTCCCAGTGCACCTGCCCTTTGAGCAGCAGGTGGCACAGGGGAGTCAGCGTGATCGGCTCTGAGGCCCTGCAGTGTCCACAGAGGGGAGCGGGGCCGGTGGGCTTGCCGAGGGCTCTCCAGGGTGTGGTTTGGTGAAAGTGCCTGGGTCATTGCACAGGCCGAGCCCCGGAGTTTGGGTGCCAGAGACAGCAGGTGCCGGGGCCGCTCTAAATACTCTTTAATTATTGTTGACGGCAAATTAGGAACACGAGGGAGAAAGCTAAGCATGGGTTGGAATTTCCTCTGTCCTAAGACTGACTTTCTCGATTTTTAAACTTCAGAAAAGACCCGTGGCCAGCCAGTGAATATCCTCATTAGAATTATTCTTATATATAATTCCTCCTCCTAAAGAGGAAAAAAATAAGGCCCAGAAGATATTTTTCTTCGTTAAACTGATCACAAAAACAATAGCATTTTAGAGGCTTGGTTTCCTTCAGTCTGACCGACAGCTCGGATTTTAAATACTGACGTGATAATTACTGAAGTCGTTTTCATCACCCGCAGCAGGCAGATAGCAAGCATGTCACCTCTGGGCTGTCATATGCAAACTTCCCTAAAGAGCCTGTGGATTTTTGGGGTCATTTGGGGAAACAGGCGACACACTTGTGGAGGGAAAAGCAGAGAGTCATCATTTGGTTTATTGCATTCTGAAGTACCATGGGCAGAGGCGGGGGAGGTCGCTGAGAGCAAGTCTGCTTTATCAGCTGTTCGAAACCCTTATTACCTGAGATTTGCATTCTTGGAAAAAAATTGCAATTGCAGTATCAATACATACGTCCTGTGAGATCCGGGTTTTGGCCCCGGTAGGAGGGCTGGACCAACCCACACAAGGCTATGTGATATTACAGAGGAACCACTGGACACCAAAGTCACCAAGACGTGGGCTCAGCCAGACAGCCTGGACTCCAGCCTGATGGCTCCTTTGGGGATCAGGAACTCTTGCTCCAGGTTCCCAGGAAGGCCCCGTCCTGGGGCAGCCCTGTCTGCTCCCCTCACCTCTCATCGTCCCGCCCGTAGTTAATCGTCTGTAGGGCCTGAGCTATGAGCACCGCCATTTCCCGTGTGCCCGCAGCAACCACCCTGCAAGACATGAGGTCTAGCGGCCCGCCTGCGGACAGAGGGACAGGGTGTCTGGGTTAGGGAGGGGGTGGCACGACCCCCAACAGCCCAGCACTCAGGCTGAGCCAGCCCAAAGGGTGGAGCCTCAACCCCTCTCTGCCCCAACCTGGGTGCCATCCAGGCTGCAGGACCAGCACCTCCTGAGGCTGCACTGGGAGAAAGCGGCTTAAGGTACAGCGTTCAGGCCCGAGACTCAAACAATGTTAGGTCAGGACAGGGAGCAGTTCTCACAAAGTCTGCGCTGCACGGGGCTCCAGGGACCCAGGAGGCCTTGGTGAGGGGGTGCTGGGGGTGGCCTTTCTGCTGGGCCCTTCGAGGCGGCTGCTCTGTGCACCAGGTATCTGGGGCAGGATGAAGGCCCTCGACCTCCTGGAGGTGTGAACAGGCCAAAAGGCCTCGCTGGAGACCTCAGTGCACATGCGTGCGTGCGTGCATGCGTGGTCACATCCAGGACAGACACGTCTTGAACAGGGACGGGCCTGCCTGGCCTCGATGCCCAAGGCTGACCCCTCTTCACTTCACACCCTCCCGGAAGCTCAACTAGGGCCTCCCGAGAAGGAGCAAAAAAGAGCAATCATGGGATGAAGGGCCCACTGCCAGCGCCAGCAGTTAAACAGAGACCAGCGTTTTCGCAACAGGCTCTGGACTAAAGCTGGGGGAGGATGGGCTCCACAGAGGACCCCAATGTCAGATGAGGCTCCATGGGCATCCCCGGGACAGGGACGCTGCGGGACTCGCCCCCGTGGGGTTGGTTACTGGGCATGGTGACTCTGAGGCAGAGGAACAGGTCACCTCTAGGATCCATCACCTAAAGCCTCATCATTGGATCAGGGAGCATGCTGCCTGCTCTGTGGTCTCAGTGGACTGGGGGTGAGCGGGGGGAAGTGAGTGTTTAGAAAACACAGCCACCCGTCCTGTCCTGACCCTGGGTCTATTTTCACACCTGGAGGCAGGAAGGGGGAGGGGCCTTCTGGCCTGGCCCACTGCCCTCCCTACACGTCCCTGTTAGCAGAGGAGGGGGCCTGTTGGTCTGGGGCATTGCGGGTCTGTCCTGGGGATGCACCCCTGAGGACAGAGGGCAGGCTGAGGGCCCGAGCTCACCTGACGTGTCCATCACGACGCCACCTGCTTCCCTGATGATGACAGTGGCTGCAGCCAGGTCCCAACAGTGCAGGCCAAATTGGTAGTAGGCATCGGCGGCGCCCGAGGCCAGGTGGCAGAGCGCCAAGGTGGAGCTGCCGATGACGCGGACCCTGGTGGAGATGGAAGAGGGGAAACACACTGAATGGCTCTACTCCAGTGCCCGCCCCCTCCACCGCAGGCACCCCCAGGAGCTAAACAAGAGCCCAGGGCCTCTTCCCAAAAGCTCGATTCTGAGCCCTGGGCCCAGAGCCGTGCTGTCCAATAGAAGCTTCTGTGGTGATGGACCACTCGGCACCACGAAGCCACCAGCCCAAGGCCATGGCACTTGAAGTGTGGCTGGTGCAACTGAAGGACACAACCTTCACTCTGTGGACCTTCAACGACCTTAGATTTAAACCATCTGGGGTGGCCGCAGTCACAGCGCAGACCCAGGGGAGACTAGGCTGGGGGGGCGTCACTGTCATCACGAAGGGCGCTGAGCTCTGGGCGCACACGGGGCTGAGATGGGCTCCCACAGGTCCCCTGCCACCCCACCCCCACGGGCTGCACGAGCTCCCGGCTGGGGACCCAGCTGGCTCGCGTGTCACTGCTCCTGCTCCGGGGAGCAGCCTGGGACCTGTGCGTGGGGCCTGGGCGTCCCATGGGTCTCGGGGAGGGGGGAGCGTGCACCCATGGGTCCCAGTCCCGGGAGGGGAGCGCATACCCATGGGCCCCAGCACGGAGCAGCCTCTCCATGTTGCTCAGGAATAGCTTCAGTGTCGTGGGGTCTCGTCTGGGCCCGATTTCTGTCAGAACGAGGGCCTTGGAGAGATCTGTGTGGAGAGAATTTCTCCAAGTCAGAAACACCAAGGCTCAGTTCTTACCCAGCAGTAGGGTTTTTCCTCGAAGCGAACTGCAAACCCTCCTCCTGCTCTTGCTCGATTCAGTGTCCTCCCTGGGTGGCTGATGCTCCAGAGGTTTCTGGCCTGGGAAAGGAAGGACGTGCCGACTAGAGTTGAAGCCACACCCTGACCATCTCACTTCCCAGGCCCCAGAAAGTCCCACATGCGGGGGTGGGGGGGGCAGACCTCCCAGTTCTCTTTTCAGGGACGCTTACCAGCAAGAACTCGGATGGGTCTGGTGGCTCATGAAACCAGCATCATTCAGTCACAAATAAAAACAAAGTGACTCCAAACTGGGAATGCCCCATGTTTAGAGGAAAAAAAAAAATGCCTCATCAAATAAATCTGCCTTTAAAAGCCTTTCTCGGGACTTCCCTGGTGGTGCAGTGGTTAAGAGTCCACCTGCCAATGCAGGGTACATGGGTACGATCCCCGGTCAGGGAACTAAGATTCCACATGCTGCAGGGCAACTAAGCCTGTGCACCAAAACTACTGAGCACGCGTGCCTAGGGCCCGTGCTCTGCAACAAGAGAAGCCACTGCAATGAGAAGTCCACGCACAGCAACGAAGAGTAGCCCCCGCTCGCTGCAACTAGAGAAAGCCCGCATGGGCAGCAATGGAGACCCAACGCAGCCAAAAATAAATTTTAAAAATAATAATAATAATAAAAGCTTTTCGCTAGCTGCCGTGATGACGAAGATGGAAACGTCATCCCTGCTGAGGAAGCGACTGATAAGCAACGTCTTTGGAAGGGGGTCCTCGGGAGTAACCCCCCAGCATCGGGGGTAGATGCTGTGGCCACCAGACACAGGAAAGTGGCTGTAGGCGGGCCGGGCCTGACTCACTGCGGGGGTCATAGCACTGTCCCTCTTGGCCACACACGCAATCACATCCAGATCTAGTGTCCTGTCTCGTCAGGCCTTGCCGTTCGGGCAGGATCAGCCACTCCCTTGTGTTCAGTTGAGAGAACAAAGCCCCTCCATGAAGTGGAGGAAAACCACGCCCATAGGTAACCTCACTCCCCGGGCCCAATCCTGCCCGACTCCCATAAAGTCACCTCCCACCAGGGACAGACCACTAGGAGGAGACACTGAGTCTGTACCATTTCCCCTTTTCTCACACTTGGAGGCTCTCATTTTATACTGTGGTAATTGGTATTTTGACTTTCTGAGACCTGGCACCACAGCTGGGCCAGCGACCAGCCCTGCCGTGTGTCTGGTGGCAGCTTGGTCTCTACCCACACGAGGGGCACAGGGCGGCGGCTCCAGTATCTCCGGGGACAGGACCCAGTCTGCTCTCCAGAGCTCACCTCCCGACCCCACCCTCACTGGGCTGCAAGTTGAGAGGGCACCTTCCCATGGAAAAAAGACTTGTTTTGAAGAAAAAGACCTCAACAGGGCCAGGCGCAGTAGGTGACCGGCAGGAGGTCGTGAGGCCCAGACCTTGACTCAAGCTTGTCTGGTGATGATGCCAAAGAAAGGGTTTCTTCCCATAGTTTTTCATCTGTGAGAAGACATCTCTGTGTCCAGTGTCCCCCCCCCCCCCAGCTGCAGTGTATCCACTCTTCCTCATGCTTGCTCAAGTGGTGTTTTTTCCTAAATGAAACCCAGACAATTAAGAAGTCATCTGAACTCTGCCACCTGAGGCAAAATACTTTCTACTGTTTTCTTTTGCCCAGATAATGAAACAAAGGTAAAAATTACAATCCCCTCTACTTAATATTGTCTTATATTATGATTAATTCTGACTAGCTCTCCACAATTACTATGACTTACTATGACTTTTATTACCTTTCAAACTATTTTTATCATAATAGTTTAGCTCTTAATCAAATACTAATATATATACAATTTAAAATATTCTGTGACTTCATGGGTATGTGGGGAGCAGGGGAACTATTGCTTAATGGGTTTAGAGTTTCTATTAGCAGCAATAAACAATTTGGAAATAGAGGAAATGGATGCACAAGATCGTGAATGTAATTAATACCACTGAATTGTACACTTAAAATGGTTAAAACGGCAATTATTATGTTATATATATTTTACCATTATAAAAAAATCAAATAGATTTTGAAGCAGGGCATCTCTGCATCCTCTTTCAATAAACAAATTTTAGGGTGAAAAAATCGTCCGTGACTTCCAACAGTTTGAAAACCCTTTTTCTGGTTGAGGATCAGAGCACTGTCGTCTTGAGAGAGATTTTACAAGTTAGAGGTGAGAGAAGCAAGTCCTCTGTCTGCCCTGAAATACATCCTCACAGGAAAGAGGTGACTGTGCCTTTAAGTGTGGGCATGAGCGCAGGCCGTGCAGCTCCCGTGATGGCCTCGGACCGGCGTGTGTGACATACATGCTTGGGCTTCCAGATCCTTGCAGACCATGAGTTCCTCACACAAAAAGTAGTATAAGCTGTACTTCACTGAAAACCCCAGAACTAGACAGAAAGAAGGTTGGGGGCTGTGAGGGAGAGGCAGAGAGTGACCAACGGGAAGGGGTTACCCCAGAACCACCCAAACACGGGGCGCCAGGAATGTAATGCCACTGAATTATTCACTTTACAACAGCTAATTTCATGTTACGTGACCTTAACCTCAATTCATTATGTTCAAAACCAAATAAGTAATTGGAAAAAAAAAAGTATTGTTCAGAATCCTGGAGAAGACTGATCCGGAAACCTATGTAACCTCTTCCAAATCCCCTCTGACAAAAAAACAGAGCAGCTGGGAGAGTAAAACACAAATCACAGACAAAAACCATCTACAAAAACCTACATCCACAAAGGCGTATCCAGGCCCCAGAGGGCAAGTGGGCGGGCAAACCCCTGACAGCTACTACGACCTCTCATAACCAACCTTCCAGGGACTCTCAGGGCAGGACCCACTGAGCAGAAACGCATGGGAGAGAACCCCAAATTCACTGGATGGGAATCAGGGGCAAAGGAAGGAGACGATCCAGGTAGCAGTGCGGGAGGGGCAGAGCCCAACCGTCCAAGGAAGAGGCCAACTTTGAAGGCACTTCACAAACACAGCAGAAGAGGGAGCCCTAGAGCCATGAGACGACGGAAAGTGTTCACCCCCCACCCCATCACACCACCGGCCTCCAAAGCCCTTTCAATTAGAAAGAATATAAAAGAATGAGGTTTTAATCCCATATACAATTATTATGAAAAAAAGAGAATAGGGAGCAGAATAACATTTCTCCGGTCGATCAGAGATTTCCAGAAAAACCTGTCCACAAAACAGAAGTAGCTGCAAGTGAAAGAAACGGAGAATCCACGGAAGAAGAACATCACTCAAAAGTAGAGGGGAGGGCTTCCCTGGTGGCGCAGTGGTTGAGAGTCCGCCTGACGATGCAGGGGACACGGGTTCGTGCCCTGGTCCGGGAAGATCCCACATGCCGCGGAGCGGCTGGGCCCGTGAGCCATGGCCGCTGAGCCTGCGCTTCCGGAGCCTGTGCCCCGCAACGGGAGAGTCCACAACACTGAGAGGCCTGCGTACTGCAGAAAAAAAAAAAAAAAAGTAGAGGGGAGGGAACCTAGGAAAGAATTAGGAAAGAAAACAATTCAGAAAAGAAAGTCAAGCTAAAGGAACAAGAATAAATAAACACAATAGATTGTGCTTTACAAGAAATGGAAGGTGAAAAGGAGGAAATTTTTTAAAATTAAAAAATCGGTGGAAAAGATTTAAGATAAAGTGACAGAGAGATACGTACTGAAATGCTGGCTAGAAAGTGCCATTATGTCTGGGGTTTGTAGCAGGGAGTTGTTTGGGGTGGTGGGGGCAGGGAGCTTGGAGGAAGCAGGGTTGGCCGCGGAGGGGGGGCAGAGGGGCGACATCAGGCTGTGATGGGTCACGTGGGTTCACTGTACGTTTTCTGTCTCCTTTGTATGTGTTTGCAGTTCTGCAAGGTAGAATTTTGAGAAAAAGCTACCAAAGAAATTCTGGCCTCATCTAATCCTTTACCACTATGCAGTGCGGTCTTTGCTTTGCTTTTGTGAGTTGAAACCAGTGCAGAAAGGAGCACAGGAAAGAGAAGGCAAGGAAAGCAGGGAGATGAGTGGTGGTTGTTTTAGCGACCACTTCCTTCAGAAACGCATCCCGGAATTAATAGCTGGTTGATCTCATGCGAATATTCAAATTCCTTCTCTGATAATGACTCTCATTTTGGGCACCAGTGCCAGGCCATTCCTGAGTGCCCTGTGGGTAGGATTTAATTTGATCCTCAGAGCTGTCATCAGCATCACCTCCCGCCCACGTGAACACTGAGGTTCCAGGAGAAGAGCTGACAAGTCACATGTGGAGGGTGTCAGAATCAGGCTTTGAAGCTAGGTCTGTACGACACCTAAGGACCATGCTGCTGAGGAGAGCTTTCTGTCACCTCCTGTAGAAACCTTGTCACCCGGCAAATAGAAGACAACCAGGGCTGAAAACATCACCCTGGACTTTATGAGTCAGAATTTTTAAAAAATCCCAAGTGAGCTTTGGGACACAAGCACCGACAGACTTGGGGTTCTGTGTTGCAGAGAGGGGTGGATGGCGTGTTTGAGCAAGGAGGCCCGTGGGCGGAAGGCCTGGAATGGGTGTGAGCGCGGGCACCGAGCCTCGAGTCACAGCAAATGAATGTGGAGCAAAGTTCATCAGGGCCTTTGACAACTCACTCCCTCACCCCCGAGTTACACAACTGGCTGGCAGGCCAACTCCTGGCAGGAGCAGCTGTAATCAACGCTGCTGTCTACGTGGCCAAACCAAACAGTCCCCGGGCAGGAGCCTGGGCTGGGCGGTGGCAGAGGCCGGTCCGTGGTCCTGCCGGGCCCCTCCCTCTGGAGCTCCTGCGACACTACTTCGCCCCACCCCCCACACAACACTCAGGAGGCCTGGGCCTCCTGCCTGACCTCCTGCCTCGCCCGTACTTCACGGGGTGGTCATCTCCCCAGCAGATCCACCAATCACAGTCACCCTGCCCAGGGATCCAGATGGCGCTGCTCTCACCGGACCTCAACGGACCCGACCTGGGCTGGAAGGCCTGTCTCCTCACTGGCTGAGGGCAGCTCGGGGGCAGGGACGCTCCTGACCCCTCTCACCACCTCTCAGGCCAACTAGGCACATACTGTCAACTGTGATGTTACAGGCAGTCTGAGTGTAACAGCAGCCCTTTGTAAAAGCCACCGGTGTCCTTCGGTCCTGCTCCAGGAATGACAAGGACAGGAAGCATCTGTGGTGCATACACCACGGCTCACGGACACGGCTCCCCTGCGGCCGTCCGTGTTCTCACAGGGACTGAAGCCAACGGCAGTGGGTCCACATCCAGGGAGCCACAGCCCGCACCTGGGGAACTGGGTCCCCAAGAGGCTCCGAGGGCCAGAGTATGCCTCTGACCCTGACCTTGGCCTGGCCAGCTCACCCAGGCCCACTGGGACCACGCGGGAACTAGTGGCCGGGTGTCTTCTCACATTAGGGATGAAAGGGGAGAGCAGAACAGAAAGGGCCCATTGAAGGCTCCAGGCCACATCCACATCCACACTGAGACACAGACTGGCTCAACGTCCAGCCCACCAGGGGCGCGCTGTCCCCGAAGAGACTGGACCTTGGTAGGAGATCCCCACCACTGCCTCGCGGAATGCGTGACATGAGCGGGGCCCACCTGTCTCCCCGGAGACGCACAGTCGCTGGCCGTTGCAGAAGGCGCCCCGGCCCCTCCGGCCTGTGTACAGCCGCTCCTCGGTGCAGTGGTAAATCACCCCGAACTCCAGCTGTGGGGTGGGCAGGACAGAAAACAGACACAGGATGTGACACAGGGACCGAAGGCCATGCAGCTCTAGCTGTGACCCCTAACGCAAGAACCGTGGATGGAAATTAGCTTCCGAAAGGGAACTCAAAAAATCAGCATCTGGATTCAAACCTAGACCTGGACATGAAAGCAAATGTTCTTTTCTTAAATAACTGTATTTAAAGATATATTTAAACAAATAAAACTATATTTTAAACTGACATCATAATCAAGCATTAGTAACTGAAAATTACTGAAAAAGCTTCCTTCTTCAAAAAGGCCTCTTTTGTTTTTTCTGGGAGGGGAAAAAAGGCTCTTGTGACTCAAATCAAACCCCACAAGAAACCCTCAAAATTGCTGACATGTGAAGAATTCAGAATGCATCTGGAGATCCAAGAGCATCACAGAGCCCGGGGCGGCCCAGGAAGAGACGTGATTCACCGGAGGGGCTGATCCCTCCGTCATCGCACACATCACCCGGCCTGCGGCCTCAGCCCCCACAAGCCAGTGCCGAGAGAAGGGGAGCTGGAAAAAGGCCTCCCCACACCCGGAGCCCGTCTGCCTCTCCTCCCGGACTCCCTGCCGTCCTGGGCTAAGAACAGCACGCATGCCTGGCCTGTGGGGCCGTGAACGGACAGAGAAAACAAGAAGCCTCGCAGATGCCCGAGGGAAGTCTGGGAGGGCAGGAGAAGGGCTCACTTCTGGGAAGACCCTCCAGTCAGCACACACCCAGAGCCTGCGCCCCCTCCAGTCAGCACGTGACGGCCCCCCTTCCCAAGCCCAGGTCAGTCCTGGAACCGGCCGGCCTCTGAGACCCTGCGGTAGGCAGCCAGGGCCTCCATGACGAGGCCAGAACACGTGTACCCAGCGCACACCCTGGACCGTCACAGGCCTCGGCCTGGCCAGTCAGAGACCCTGCCGCCAGGATGAACAGCCCCCGGCCCCCCAGCTTCCTGCTTCACTTGCTCATCTCAATGACCACATTTAACACAGAAACAAGTGAGTAACTGACTCACTCACCAGATCTCAACATTAAGGCTCTTGCTTATCTTCACCTCAAAAATTAAGTTCCTTCTCACAGGTATGACTCCTCTGCTGCCCCAGAATCTGCGCTAACCCTGAGGGTGCCCTGATGAGGGCTCCCTCCGCAAAGCCTGACCCCCTGCCCTATTCAAGTGTAACTGTAGTAACTGCAACAAAGGTAATCGCTGAAACTGGATAATAAAGCTTAAGCCTGGATCCAGCCTTTTCTGCAGGTCCCAAGATATGGCCCAGTTCCGAGGGTCTATGGGAACCACGCAACAGCCATGTTCTCACCCAACAGCTAGAGGAGAATGAAGAACTAATAGAACACTGGGATTAGAAATGTCCTCCAAAAATAGGAGTTTCTTTTGTGTGTGACTCGATCACACGCCCCAGGGGTCAGATGGAGACTAACTGGGAACATCTGCCCAGAACGTCCCCTCCACGCGGCATCGCTAAACGGCCACCGAGGGAGAGGGCTGGCCGGAGCCCCAAACCCACACACCCCAAACCAGTTTGCATTTGTTTACTTTCTTGGATTTGAAGACACATGCTTGGATTTACTCGTCATGATGAAGGCCGAGGACAAGAAGAGGAAAACTGAGGTTGGAACCAAGAAGCAAGATGAATAAACAATACCCAAGGGGCCGCGTGGCCGGGCCCCACCCATCACGTACCTCCTGGTTCACAGCAAACCCAATGCTCACTGCCACTGTCGGGAACCTGCAGAGAAGACAGATGGTTTACACGGTGACACACACGGACACGTGCAAACTCAGGAGCCTCTGTATGGCTGGAGGCACAGAGGACCCGTATACAGCGTGGCCGGGTTTGTTTTGTCAAAATCTACCTCCCACAATTTCACTGAGCGCTTTGAGGACAAGCAGGCCGAGCTGACATGTAGGACAGCGACCTTGACAGACAACAGTGCTGGCCGTCGTCAGGACGGACGTGACTCAACAGTGACCACGGAGGACCCGATGGAGAGTTGTTAATAATCAGCTTTCTGGTTCTCAGAGGCTGAAGGGACGGAGGGGCCTGGCCCCAGCGTCCATTGAGGGGCTGGGTCCAAGACAATCGCGTCCCTCCTGCCGTGACCCCTGGGTGAGCCTCGTGCAGGACAGCAGGTGTGGTCACTGCATGGAAGGCGGGTGGTGACCTCACGTCCTGCCTGCAAGTTTACAGGTTACGTCTCCAGAAAAATTCCTCCTTTATGTGAGGATCGTTAGGGCTTAACGAGTAGGAACAAGGAAGGGCTGCTTCTAACCCAGGAGACTCAGGACCCAGCCTTGCCCAGGCTGCGCCGTGATATCCCCTGCCGTCTCCATGGGGAGGCTCTTGACACGCCACGGCCGGGCCTGGCTGTGGTTCCCACCCTCAGAAGGCTTTTCTCACTTGCTCTAGTCTCAGTGCTTCTGGACACGAGCAGGACAGGTTCTGTCCGAGCTGCAGTGGCCAGAGGCCCCCAAATGCCTTTAGGCTTCAAGGGTCACCACAGCCCTGGATGGCCCTGGACTGTGTCTGGAGCCTAAGAGTCAGCCTCACAGCTTGTTTCCCAAATGACACTCTCGTCCAGGTTCTCTCTCTGGTCCTGGGGTGGACATGTGGCCTTTGTCCATGGTAGGGATTGGCCCATTCTGTGCCTACCACCCTCACACAGGTGACCAGTGGGACAGGAACAGGAGCCCCACTCGGAGATACACAACCGGAGGGGAGCCCCGTGGTCCCACAGGATGCCCCAGGGGGGTCACGCTCTAGTTAGAGTCTGGTGACACTGTTGCTGTCACCAGATGGCTCTGTTCCACCGTCTCTAAAGGGCCACCTGTGATGCTCTGAATCACTTTCCACACCTACACATAAATGCTCCATTTGAGGACCCCACACCCCGGCCCCTCTCACTGTAAAGAAGGAAGCGGGAGGCTGGCTCACCTATGGGAGGGCCCCTCCCCGCGGGTCCCGCTGGTGGGGGCTGCAGGTCCACAGGCCCCCCCAACCGCCAATGGGGACCCAGGATGGGGCAGGAGCCCCTGCCAACTAGCTCTGGGGCTGCACGAGTGTCCTCGTGGGAGGCTTTGACAGCCCGCCCCCCACCCCCCGTCAGCGCTTCTGGGGCTGGGCAGGTCACTGCCATCACATGCCTCTGACCTCCCGAAAACCTGCTGCTCTGGGCTGACATCTGCCCAGATTAGGTCGGCAGCTGGCGGCTCCTCAACCCCCCAGGCCACCATCCATACGTGTGCTCCCAAGGCTGCTGGACCAGACACCCTGTGTTATTTACAACCCTGCCCATCCCTCCAGGGGCCTCCTTAAGGGTCCTTCTTAATTCAACCCAACGTTTAAATGTGACAAATGCCAATAGTTTTTAAATAAGTGAAGATTTCCTACATGCTCTGAACGTATCTCACAAACGGGAAACCTTATTTTAAAGTACCATGACTTGTAAGTGAGACCACAAACCCGCTAGAGGTTTGCTGACGTGCTGCTTCAGAAAAGCCGGGGTGTGCCTGCACTCACCTGTGCACGAAGTTGCAGGTGCCATCAATGGGGTCGACGATCCAGGTGGGGCTGGGGGTAAGCACGCACTTGGCCCCAGCGGCTGCAGCCTCCTCTGCTATGAACCTGCAGTGGACAGAGCTCAGCCTGAGAAAAAGCCAGGAACTTGAGACTCAGCGCTTCGAGCCCCGGCCCCGGAGACCAGCAGGCAGGGTGAGGAGATCTCACCCGGCCTCTCCGGTCAAACAGGGCTAGCGTCCGGGAAAGACCTTCTGCATTTTGCCCTCTGCTAGTCTGTCACTTGGCAGGACCCAGACACACAAGGTGACACCTTCTGTTAAAGCACCAGACGGGAGGGGAGGGAGGCCAGGCGGGGGTCCGAGGATGGACGTGGGAAGAGTGGCCGGCGAGAAGCTGAGCTCTGCGCTGACTTGACTCTGCAGGGATAAGGCCGAGGAGAGAGCCAGCCAGGGGCCTGAGGATGCTGCGGGGGCTGGCCCGGGGTTGGGGGAACAGGCTGCATCACAGCTGACACCCCATCTGTACCCAGCCCGGCCTCCCCGAACCGCAGGTGGTGACATGGCATCCATCCTGCATGCGGGAGACAGGAGCTGACGTTGCTCCTGGGAGGCCCCAACCCCCGGGGCTTCCCTCTGGACCCCATCCTGCAGAAGTATGCAGGCCACGCACCCCGGGCCCCTGTCCCCGCCCGTCCTCTGTGACGAGTCCTCTGAACACAAGCTCCCCTGCAAGGCCGTCCACGCCCCATTGGGAACCTGAACTAGACGGCAACAAGGCAGAATCCACTTGGTCTGTCTCAGCAAAGGGAGCCGCCAGGAGCCAGCCACCTAGGCCGGAAACCAGGGATGGCTCCCCTACCCCTCCTTCTTGTCCCCCCCTCACCATGCTGCCTCATGCTGGAGGGTCCTCCGAAGTGTCTGCATCCCTGCCTCCTGGGAGGAAAGAACAAACTACACCTAAATTCCCAGGACGGCGCCCGACACAGGTTTCCGACCATCCCCAAGAGATCAGATTCACCTGGTCCTGCCAAGGGCTTCCCACTAGGTCCTCACATGCACGTCCGTACTAGAGGAAAAGGAGCCCTGACCACAGCACACCTCTACCAAGAAGGAAAAACGAGTGAAAAACAAGAAATGCTTGGTGTCCTACTGCTGGCGTTTTGCACACCCGAGTTGTAGTTGTCGGGAAGCTCTTTTTAAATAGAATTTAAAAGTTAGATTTGGGAAGTTTCCTGGTGGCACAGTGGTTAAGAATCCGCCTGCCAATGCAGGGGACACATGTTCGAGCCCTGGCCCGGGAAGATCCCATGTGCCGCGGAGCAACTAGGCCCGTGTGCCACAACTACTGAGCCCGTGTGCCACAACTACTGAGTCTGTGCTCTAGAGCCCACGAGCCACAACTACTGGATCCCGCGTGCCTAGTGCCCATGCTCTACAACAAGAGAAGCCTCCGTAACAATGAAGAGTAGCCCCGGCTCGCCGCAAGAAAGCCCGTGCATAGCAACGAAGACCCAATGCTGACAAAAATAAATAAATTAAATAAATAAAAATTTTTTTAAAAAAAGTTAGAGTTAGAAAAAAAAAAAGTTAGAGTTGGTGCCTTAGTCTCACTAGTCACACGAGTCAGAGGCCACCACACTGGACATGCAGACAGAACACCTCTGTCACCGCAGGAAGCTCTCCAGTCTGGCATGTCATGGTCCTAACACTGTGAAGGTGCCCTTCATTCTGGTGTCACTTCAATTGACACAGTGCCATCACCTGCACTGTCACTCAGCTGGTCCCCCTCAACTCTGGCAGCATTTCTGTCCAAAAGATTATGAAACTCATGCTCTATGTGCACAGAATCATCCAGACACAGACAAATCACCCAAAGCTCATCCGTGTACACGATGAGGCTACATCATTTTCAGGTTGCTGTTTCCAGCCCGCCCACCGCTGTCCCTGGAAAAACCCACCTGTGAGCAAGCAAAGCACCAGATTGGGGGCAGGGGTGAGGAACCTAGAAAATTTGTGTGAGTGGAGAAAGCCTACAGCCGCCCCCAGGAGCTTACAGCCCAGAGGGCAGACCAGATGCATGGGGGAAGCTCCTGGCTTTTGTCCCTCCTCCTGCTGGGCAGCCTCCCTGCCATCCTCCCCCCTGGGAATTTGGATCATTCGGATCATGTGACCCAGGTAGGTGGGTCTGGATGAACAAGGTCGTGGTGACCAAGTCAGAGGAGGATGGGTGGGGTGTGGCCAGGCAGGGTGACTCCCGGACCGCTAACCCTGGCAGAAACAAGGGGACGATCCTATGCCGCATTAGCTCTGAGGTTTTCTGAATCAAAGACGTAAGGTATTAAATCCGTCTTCAGTGCTTTCTGCAGCTACGTGATTTTCCTGCAACAGTTTGTGATTATGTTCTTAAAGAAAGGGGGCCATACCCGAAACACACACACATGAGGACAAAGTCCCAGGCTTGAACTGGGCACAAGGTCCAGGAAGCAGTGAGAAGATGTCACTAAGGTTGAGAATAGAAATGACTCACAACAAAGATGATCCCAGGAACCTGGGAGGAATGTGGAATCTTCTTCCTTTTCTAACCTGATTTTAAGCGAGAAGCTGGTACCTACTAGGGGGCTTGGCAGGAGTCGCTGGGGTCCTGGAGGAGGAGGAGTGGCCGACAGCTCAGACAGCTGGACCACAGCCTGCGGCTGGCGGTCAGTCCATCAGCAAATGTGTGTACACGGTCTCTGGGCTCCCGGAGCAGCCCCCATGATGCATCTGCAGACACAGCTTTTGTCCTGTGAGGCATTTCTGGTGGGAGTCACTCCAAGCAGCTACTCCAAGGCCTGGCCTTTCTGGGCATCAACTGTTCAGGCTGCAGGCACTCTCCTCTTGACTGCAAGCCCAAGCGGGGGGAGCACTGGTCACCTCCCCACTTGCCTCGTGCCCGTGGGTGGCCCCAGGGGCAGGGGCTCAGACGGGTCCACTCTTCTAAGGCACCAGAATACCTCCCCAGCCTGTGGGCCCTGATTTTCTCCATGTGGGAAGGTATTTCCTGCAGAGGCCGGGGTACACGGACTCAGATGGCATGTGAGAGAATTACAGACACCTCAACAAGAGCGCTGGACCATCCACAAAAAACCCACAATGTAAACAGAAACAACACACGTGACTGAGCATGGGGCCATTTCATAGGCCTATGGAATGTACAGAGGAAAACAGCACCAGGGACAAGGTTCAGAGCTCGGAAACAAGTTAGACCAATACATTCTGCTTTATTACTTCTTCCTAAGAGTCGTAACAAACCCTCCTTATGATTTTGATGGCCAGGAGCACCCAGGCCTTCTCTTTGGCCAGTTTGTTGACTCTGTGACAAGGTCAGGGTCACCTTCAGTCCACTAGGGAGCCAGCTAATGTCCTCGGCCTCATCGCTCAGGCTTCGGCCCGGGCTCTGCTGCCCAAGGACACAGCGTGAAATGCAGCAGGGAGACGATGCAGTCAGGCATTGTCTGGATGCAGGCATCCAGGTGGTGGTGGCCAGGAACGCCTTCTCCCCGAGTGCACGCAGCCCACAGGGCACAGGGGCCGGTCGGCATGACAGTGCGTCCACGTCCCACCAGGGGCCCAGCCCGGGCAGAGGTGAGAGAGCACCAGCCGTCCTCCTCCTCTGGCCTGTGCCTCCCAGACAAGGGGACTCGGACAGGCTCAGCGATGCTACTGCATGTCTTCAAAGTCCCCCCACTTGGATCTCATTTGGGAGCACAGCTGGAACAGGTTTCGGCACCCATAGAGGCGGCCCAGACGCAGACTGAGCTCATGCTGTCGGTGCCAACACAGTGCTTCAGGAACACGGCCCTGACCTGGTTCCTTGTGACACCTCCTCCACGCGGCAGCGTCAGTGCTGGGTGACACCGTGGTCAGATTCCCATCCCTGGGGGTGGAGCAACTGCCCAGCCGAGGGCAGAAGCAAGCGCAGTTTCTGTCCACACCCATCTCCCAGGCTTTGGATTTCACCAGTGAGTAAAATAAAATAGCAAAACCAGGGAGCCCACAGTCAGGTTGTTTCTTATTTTATCAAAGTCAAAACAGCTGGAATCTATCTTTTTTTTTTTTTTTTTTTCTTTTTTGGCTGCGTTTGGTCTTTGTTGCTGCTCATGGGTTTTCTCTAGCTGTGGCGAGCGGGGGCTACTCTTCGTTGCAGTGTGCGGGCTTCTCATTGCAATGGCTTCTCTTGTTGCGGAGCATGGGCTCTAGGGTGCGCAGGCTTCAGTAGTTGTGGCACACAGGCTCAGCAGTTGTGGCTCGCGGGCTCTAGAGCGCAGGCTCAGTAGTTGTGGCACACGGGCTTAGTTGCTCCGCGGCATGTGGGATCTTCCCAGACCAGGGATTGAATCCGTGTCCCCTGCGTTGCAGGTGGATTCTTTAACCACTGCACCACCAGGGAAGTCCCATGCAATCTATGTTTAATACTGTTTTGTGAAAGACTAAAAATGAGGAAGAGCATAAGTTCAGACTTCTTAAGAAAGGGTGACAGCCTTATACCAACTTGTTGTTTAAGGGATATATTTAAATACTCTGAATGCAGAAAAATAACAATATACTATTTTATCTTATAATATGCATGCAATTTTTTTCCTTATCACAAGTTTCTCAATTTGTCTCTGATCTAAAATACAATTAAATGTCCTCAAATTCTGGTACTTTCTTTTAAATCTTAATCATTGGGAAAAAACCAAACCTGACTTAGGTATGCTGAAAAATGACTTTACCTATCTGAATTTTCTAGGCAACAGAGCAGAGAGTAGCATCCTGGCTTTGCTCTCAGAGCCAAGAGGGGAGACGGAGCAGAGCCACGCTGACACGGGCAGCCAGTCCCTGCCTTGCAGCCTGCAGCTTGGGGACCACTGCCTCTTGTTAGGGGTTGGGGGGCACCTGCACTGTCCAGGGCTTTGTCAGGTGGGCTTGCAGGCACGGTTGGAAAGGCTCCAGGGGGCCTGACACCCACCCGGGGTGGGGACTGCTGCTCTGGGCGAACCCAGTCTTCCGAAGGGGTTTCAGAGCCTGAGGCCCCCCGTGTGACACACTGTCTTCCGTCCTGTGATACTTGGCAAGGAGCGTGTAAATTCACACTGTGCAAACAGACACCAGGCCCCACATCAACACAACAGTGCATCCAAAGCACCAGCAACTGGCCAGCACTTTCAGGATTCGGTCTGTCAGAGTGATACGACTGCAAAGCGCCAGGAGGCCTTGGGACCGCCACCACGCAGAGCCCTGCAGTGACCAGAGCCTTTACCTGGACCCTGGACCCCAGGGCCCCACAGTCCAGGTGCCTCACTGCTGTTGGAGTCACCGGACGATACAGGGACAGAAAGAGCTCCTGGGCCAGAACCAGTGGTGGTTCCTGAGCCATCACCTCTCAGGGAATCCAACTGCCTTGAACACGGCGGGGCCAGGGGCACTGACCCTGCCAGCCAGCCCCACCCACCCCACCCTGCGTCTGCAGCCACGTCTGCGTGGACCTGTGCCGCTCAAACCCATGCTGTTGAAAGGTCAGCTGTGATTCTTTGGACGCTGCCATTTAATTTAGATTTTTGAAAGTTAAGAAATCATAAACAGTGCAGAGCCTGTAACCATTATAACAGATGCTAGGGTCCTGACTTTATGCCAAACAAGGAAAAAGGGAGAGACGCTGAAACACAAGGGCTGCCGTCAACACGCTTGCACACACACACGCGCGCACACACACACACACACACACACACACACATGACCCCCCAGGTGATAGGGGTTAGAGGGAAGGAGTGGGGAGAAGGTGCAAGTGTGTACGGCCTGTCCCCTCCCCCCCAGTCACTCGCAGGGTGTCACGCGGCAGGAGGGAGCCCCTCACTGGTCCACACAGACGTGGGGCCGGACAGACATGTCGTCTACACCTGGGAATCCAGCGATTGGGCTCCAGGGTGAGCAGCTCCCTAAGGAAGGAAAGGGACACTTGTGCCCAAGGAGTCCCCTCCCCGAGCTCAGAGCATCTGCCCCTGGGGCTCTGGGCCCCCTTGGAACTAGACACACAGCGCTGGGCAAATGCTGGCCTTTTTCAAGGAAAAGATTAATCATTGCATCGGATTCTCCACACGGTGACCCAAAAGGTCAGGGACACCTGCTCTGGAGGGGGGTGGCCCTGGGGGCTTGGTGTGGGCTTGGCAGGAGGGGTGGGCGGCCCTGGGGATGGCCACATGAGGGAATGCGTCCTGGGAAAGTCCACGTGGCCCTGGGGTGACAGGGCACAGCAGAGGGGACTCCCCGCCAGGATCCACGGCAGGGCGGTGGGGGGAATGGGGGGGGGAATGTGGCCGGGGGCGGGCACAGCAAGAAGTCAGCGAGGCCCCAGCGCACCCACCTGTGGGAGGGAAAGCGCTGCTGCAGCTCCTGCAGGATCAGAGCCTCCACCACATGATCTGTTTCTGTCACCAGGTCCGCGGCCGACGTTTTTGTTGAGACACGTTTTTCCTCAGAAAGGGCTTTCCTGATGATCTGCAATGAAAGTCGGGAGGTGGGTGATGCTGGCCAGCACCCCCTGCGCTGGGGACGGTACTGCACTGGAGCTGGGCCCCCTCCCCCACCACGGACGGCCAGACAGACGGACCGGTGGCACCCGCCTCTCTGTGGGGCTCCTGGGAGCCTTCACTGCTGCCTACTCTTCTCGCGAGAAAGGTGGTCATGGGTGGAACAGTCTTTCTCTGGAGGAAAGAAACGTGGTTCTAAGGACGAGAAGCTTCAGCCACGGAGCCCCACGGAGCCCCCGAGCTTGAACTCGGGAGATTTCAGTGTAGGAACCGCTTCTCCTCAATCACTTTACCCGTCACACGAACGTGCCCCTGGATCGGAAGCCCAAACAGTCCAGCCGAAACCAAACCTGGGAAAGTGAAAACGCACGCAGAGAACTGGAAGGCAGGCCCTGGCTTCACGCCCTGGGGGCTGGGTGCATCAGGTCACAGGACTGAGTGGTTTGGTTCCCCAGGAGCTGCCAGCGCTTTGCTTACACCCGGGACGGAGGGCTGAGTGCCAGGGCCTCCCCGGGGGCCCACACAGGAAGGCGTTGAGGGTATTAATCAGGAAACAGCCCCACTGCAGCTAGGGCCTATCCTGTCACCTCTGCCCGAGTCACAGCTCGAGTTCCCAACCACGGTGACATCAGAACGCTGAAGTGACCTCTGACCTCTCCTCCAAGACCCACTGCACCCAGGATCCCTCACCTCCTTCCATGGACCCCCTCACTCAGCTGCCACCTGACATCCACACCGCCCACCCCGTGATACTTACTCTTCAACCTTAGGCGGGTGTACCCCATGCCCTGTACACACATGCCGTGTACACACATGCCTTGTATACACACACCGTGTACATACATGCCTTGTACACATGCCCTGTACCCACCTGCCTTGTACCCAGATGCTGTGTACACACATGCCCTGGACCCACATGCCGTGTACACACATGCCCTGTACCCACATGCCCTGTACCCACTTGCCCTGTACCCACGTGCCACGTACACACATGCCATGTACCCACATGCTGTGTACACATATGCCCTGGACCCACACACCATGTACACACATACCCCGTACCCATATCCCATGTACCCACATGCCGTGTATACACATGCCCTGTACCCACATGCTGTGTACACACATGCCCTGTACCCACATCCCAAGTACCCACATGCCGTGTACACACATGCCCTGTACCCACATGCTGTGTACCCATATGCCCTGTACACATACCCTGTACCCACATCCCATGTACCCATTCGCTGAAGAGGAGGAGGCCACGAAGACGCCTCCAGGAAGCCTGCAGACAGGGGTGCTCATGCAGGATTTCACAGAATAAGCAGAACCCCTTAAACAGGGGCGGTCCTCATCCCAGCACCAAGCCCAGACAGTTGTTTGGTTTTCCCAGCTTGGTTGCAAAGATAACAGATTGGTTGCAATGTTTTCTAACAGAAAACCCAGCTTGCTCTCTGCTCCCTGCTGCCCGCCTGGTGTCTAGGGTCGTGCCCGGCACACAGCCGAGGCGCAAAATCCTTCAAGTCACCAGTACATTACACCTCAGACTGCTTAAACAGACTCAGCACCGTTTTTTCCAACCGGACTTCACGTGCTTGTGGAACACTGACCCCTTGATCTGTCTTGTTTCGCCTCTTGTTGCCCTCGAAGCCCATCACCCTCTGGCTTCCATCCCATCCTTCCTCCCGGGGCTCCCCGCACATCCACTCCCTGCAGTGCAGCCAGAAGAGCTAGACTAGCTAAGCCCGGGCCCGCATAAAGCACCTAATGGCCCAGTCACCCTGAGGATAAAGTCACCCCCGACGTAGCTCACAGTGGCCTCCGTGGGCTGGCCTGGAGCAGAGACAACTGGACCCAAGTAGCTGGCCCTCTTCTTTCTAGGAACAGAGCCCAAGGTTAGCAGGGCACCAAGCCACGTGGCAGCCCGCATCGCAGCCTCCTGTGCAGGCAGGTGTGGCCCTGGGACCGAGGTCGGCCCCAAGGACGCGAGGGGAAGCGATGCGTGTGACTCCCGAGTCACGTCCTCAAGGGGCCATTGTTGGCACGGCACTTCCTCCCGCCCTTCCACTCCCTCCGCTGTGACTTGGGCGTTGTCACCGGGGTCAGAGCAGCGGCGGAAGGAACGGCCCCTGGGTGACTCGGGAAGCAGAGCCTGCCTCCTAGACTCGAACTGGACTTGGGAGGGGTGGGGAGAAAGGATCCCCTGCCTCTGTTTCAGACTCGAAAGGAGCCAGCCCATCAGCCCACCTCTGCGCCCCCGCATACCCTGCCCCTCCTGCTGCACCGAACCCGTCACTCACTCTCCCGCCCCCTTCCCACTGGATGCCAGGTTCCTCTGGCCCCAGCACTCCTCCTTTGTGACTGGGATGTCACGTCTCTGCAGAGCCGGAGCTCACCCTGAAAGTGTGCTCCTGGCTCCCAGGTTAGGACCCTCGTCTGCCCTGTGTCTGAACCCACCCCCCAGGCGGGCTCTGCAGCCTGACACATGGTGGGGTCTCAGAGAACACCTGCTGGGTACACACAGGGCTCAGGTAACTAAGTCGGGAAGAAGCTCGGCAAGTGCTCTCATGAAGCCTCATCTGAGTGCCCTGGCCTCTGCATCCTCTAGATCCAATGGAGAGGAGACATGCCCAGGGGCAGTGGCGGGGGGGGGGGGTCCTGATGTCATCTGGGCTCCTTCCCAGGGGAGCCAGGCACCCAGATCATGCAAAGGATGGAAATTACGGATCCAGGAGGAGGATGCTAGGGCATGTCCTTTTATAAGGATTTCTTTTCCGTTTCTATTAGTGTTTATTATGGCTGTGTGATGATCCTTTCCTTGTGGGCCTGTGTCTCTTAGCACAGGGCAAGCCACACCCGCATTCCCGGCCACCTGCAGTGCTGCTGTGGCCAGCCTTCTTCACCAGCTGCTGCTCCTTGGGGTCTTGGACGCCTGGGAGGGACCTGCAGACAATTCCCGACTGCTCCCTCTCATCCAGTTACACTCCCAGAAATTTAGATCCCATTTCTGAATTATCGTCCCAGACTACACTGCCCTTCAGATGAGCCAGCCATCCTGGCCCCAGACACTCTCCCATCCACTCCTCTGAAGGCCCACCCGTCCATCTGAGGGGGCCGAGGCCTCACAAAACTTAACGCCTTACGACAAAACCCCCAAAGCTACCACATACACAATGTACAAATCTCAGTACTAGATTAAGAAAAGTTCAATTCAGACAGTTTCCTACACTGAGAGGAAAGGTGGGGATAGTGTCTTGTTTTTAAACAAATCATTACGAGACTCAATCAGCCCTGCCTTTTAACCACAGTCGCATCCTCAGGGGAAAGGTCTGTGGGGTTCCGGGTGAGTTACCTGCTAAAACCCTTTACCACATCTGTTTTCTCTCAGTCTAGGGATTTTAAACACTCTCATTTTGCCAGCAATAAGTTAGTGTGGCTGTATTTTAATTAATGTTTTTCAGCTACTCACTAACTAAGCCTGCACTTCACAGACCTCCTGGCCTGGATCTCTCCCTTGAAATAACATTCTGTTAATGTTTAATATATAAAATATGGGACTTAAGTCACTGAAGCCTGAATTTCAAACCCCATCAGCTCCAGCGTCTGAGGTGTCATTCAGAGACACGTCCAAATGCCTCTTGCTTGTCTGTGAACCACCTCGATTGTATGCTACTGTCCCCAAGTTGATCATACGATTATCACCTTTCCCTACGGAGCAACCTGTGTGAGCTCGGGGACCCATGGAATGCACACGGAGAACTCTGCAGAAGTGGGGTTTCAACAGGCAACATCTTTCCTCTGCAGATGTGGGCCTGGAGGTACTGCCATGTTTCAGGTTCCAGACTTATGAATGTGATGTGATGGTTAATCTTATGTGTCAACTTGACTGGGCGCTGGGGTACCCAAATACTGTGTTGAATGTTATTCTGGGTGTTTCTGCAAGGACGTTTTTGGATGAGATGAACATATTAATCAGTAAAGCAGATTGCCCTTTGGAAGGTGGGTGGGCCTGGCCCCATCAGCTGAAGGCCAGAACAGACAGAAAACACAAACCCTTCTCTGCGTGAGAGAGAGCTCTCCATAGACTGTCGCTGGACCCTCAGCCCATGTGTGCCAGTGGGGGTGCTGGTCCACCTACCAGTTGCTATCTCACAAGTTCCATCTTGGCTGAGGCTTCAAATGTGGCTGAAAGTGTTACAATTGTCAACAAGGGTGCCCCCACTCTGCGGAAGCTTGGGGAGCGGGTGCAGGTGGGGCTGACAAGGTCAGGACTGACAGTAGAGATGGTGAGGTCACCAGCTGCCCCCTCCATCCTCAGCCAGGACAGCAGGGGCACCTCCACCTCCACGTCCCACCAGGTTGGGATCTCCCAGAGGAAACGCCGGGAGCTCGACCTGGGATCCGCCTACGGAGAGCCCAGGGCAGACAAGCCTGCTTGTCCCCGTCCCGGGAGGGACCCGGCCTGAGACACCAGCCCATGCCAACTGACGGCTCCCAAACTGGCGCCTCCACTCTCAGCCTCTCACGTGAACTCTCCACCCAAAGGGCCCCACGTCGAGATCCACCGGCATTTCAAGGTCAGCAGCTCACACACAGCTCGTGGAACACAGGACCTGATCTCCACCTCCAAACTTGCTCCCCCTACAGTTCCTACAAATCCACTGGACAGTTCTTTAGGCCCGAACCCTGCAGGCACCCCTGGCTCCTCTCACACCCGCTTCCGATCCGGCAACGAACCTGGCAGCTCTGCCTTCGAAATACATCTGTTTACCACCTTCTTCACCACCCCCAGTCAGATCCATCCTCATCCCTCACTCGGAATATTCTAATCACTTCCATAGGAGATCTGGTTCTGCCCCACCCCCTGTGGCATTGCAGCCTCACCCCCGCCCCAGCAGCAGCCAGGGTGGTCTCCCCATCACCCTGCAGGGCTCCACATGGGACTCTACCCCAACCTCAATCACACTCAGAGTAAGGTTAAAGTCCTTTCCAGAGTTACTCAAATAGTTGTTGTGTGAATGAATACATTTCTAACCTGGTTTAGCACCACCATTTTAAAAACAGAGGCCAGTAAACACATAAAAAGGCACTTAAGTTCATTAGTCATACAGGACATGCAAATTAAAACCACTGTAAAACACCACTTCAAACCTGTCACAAGGGCTAAAATGGAAAGACAGACAATACCAAGTGTCGTCTGAGAGATGAGGCAACAGGAACCCTCATCTCCTGCTGGGGAATCGTGAATCCCTGCATCCACCTTGGAAAACCACCTGGCAGAATTTCATATACGATGACACAGCAATTTCATTCCTATTGTTAATCTATCCCCAGCAGAAATGCATACGGAGGTAACCAAAAGACACATGCAAGAGTGCTGGACGAGCAACATTATTCCTAATAATTCCAAACTGGACATTATCCAGAGTTTCTTCAAGAGTTGAATGAATAAACTGTCATACAGTCATGTAACAAAATACTACATACAGCAGTGTTTCCCAAAGTGCCATCCCAGCCGGACAGCATCAGCTGGGGTTTTGGTGGAAGTACTCATTCTTGGCCCCACTCCAGACCCGGTGAGGAGGAACCCTGTGGTGGACGCAGCCTGCCGTGGAGGCCTTCCAGGTGCTTCTGACGCACATGAAGGTGTGAGGACCACGTGTCCCCAGCAGCGAGACCCATGAGTGTCTATACCAAGGAGATCATCAAAAATTCTGTTGGGAAGTCGGAAGATGGCTGTTGGTAGGTGTGTAGAAAACTAAGCCAATAAAAAAAATTTTTTTAACCTTAAGGAAAACACAAGTTGCATAAGAAAGAAAAGAATATATAATACAACCCAGCTTGACCATGTGTTACATGTGGTCATAGCACGTGAACACAGGTACCAATGGAACCAACAGGTAACGCAGCCACAGGACATAACAGTGTCTAATGCGGATGACGCCAAAAAAGAGCTACTATTTAGAAAACGGGTGTAACTATCAGAAAATTGAAAACAGTGAGTTCTGGGGAAAAGGATGAGGATGATACGGGACAGGACACTGCTGGTTCCATGACAGTCCCTTTAGCAGTATTTCACTTTTTAAACTCCCTGTGTGAATAACTGATTAAAAAATAAAATCACAAATCAAGACAACACCTGTGGGGACCTCCCTGGTGGTGCAGTGGTTAAGAGTACACCTACCAATGCAGGGGACACGGGTTCAAGCCCCGGTCTGGGAAGATCCCACATGCTGTGGAGCAACTAAGCCCGTGTGCCACAACTACTGAGCCTGTGCTCTAAAGATCGTGAGCCACAACTATTGAGCTCCTGTGCTGCAACTACTGAGCCCACGTGCTGCAACTACTGAAGCCCGTGCACCTAGAGCTCGTGCTCCCCAACAAGAGAAGCCATTGCAATGAGAAGTCCACTCACCACAAGGAAGAGTAGCCCATGCTGGCCGCGACTAGGGAGAAAGCCCACGCACCAGTAATGAAGACCCAATGCATCCACACACAAAAAAACAAAACCAGAAACAAACAAAAAACACCTGTGGCAATGCAAGCCAGACAAATAGGGATATTGGGTCAGAGCCCCCGCTGCGCCTCTCTGCTCTGGGCAGTTGGAGGTGGACATAGGGTATCCCCTCAGAGCACACTGGAAAATTCTTCCCTGTCTGACAACTAATATGTAAAATAAAACTGACAGGATTCTCAAATTTGATGGCAATCCTAAACATTTATATGGCCCTACCAATAACAAGTTTGAAGCCTAATTAAACTTTTCTAAACCATAGTAATCAATTTCAGTGAGCCATCCTACAGGAAAGCCTGAATTTACCTTTCTAATCTCTCCATAGAAAGTACTACAAAATCGTTGTCATTCAAAGATGTAAAGAGTATAAAGCCAAAAATGGGAAAAGAGTATTACAGAAGATTGAAAAGCAGTTAAAAAATTATTCTTATGTACTTTGTTACATTTGTCAGCATCTGAAAATTTATGCTGTTGTGATCTTTCTTATTCTAAATAAACTTTTATATCTAATTTTTAATTTTGTATTTTGTTTTTTTTTCTTAAAGAGGGCCCGTAAATTGTCTAAACTTCAGGTTCAAGAAAACCTGGATCTATCCCTGCAGGACAACTTAAAAATCATAGTTTTCTAACATACTTTTGCTCACACATCACATAAGAGATGATAAGTACCCATTTTGATGAATATCACTCTGTATACTTGTGGTGGTGATGGTGTGGGGCTGATGTCACCCCCTTCCCCAAAGCCCAACAGCCAGGGAGGCGCTTCTGCAGTGGTGGTTGGGACTGGAATGGATGTCTCTCAGGGGCACCACAGGGATGGGTGGTGGAGAGACAAGGAAGGAGGGGTCTGGGAGGCCTCTCAGGATGCGGCAGAGGGGAGGTGGCAGCAAACTGTCCAGGGCTGCCCTGACCCGAACCAATGTCTGAAACATGGACGGCAGACACTGTCTCCTGGGAGGGAGGGCACTCCCTCTGAACGCAGAGAACCCAGACTTGGTGGAGCATACAGAGCTCTCTCGGGAGTAGCAGACTTAATAAAACAGCAGAACGTGAGAGGGCGGGCACGTTGGGCCACAAGGCCACAGAACCGGTACCAAATGTGCCTCTGGCTAAGGAGGACTCCCCAAAATCACCACTAACCACCCTTCATGTCTCTTGGGGCTTTTTGGCTACAGGCCAGGTTTCCTCCCATCAGCACCTTGTTACTGTCAGAACATGACTAAGACAGTCTGTTGCTCTTTACATGGGTTAGGATGACCCTGTGTGGCTTCTGTTCATCCCAGCCACAGACAATTTGGCCACTCTCCCTACCACTGCCTGGCAGGCAGGAAGCATCAGCATAATGCCCAGGAGGGAGCCCAGAGTGCTGGGCCCCCTGCTCAGACTCCCAATGGCAGAATCCTTATTGCATCCTTCCCCCACTGTCAAAAAAGGCTTTTTCTGTTCTTGGCAAGTTGCAAAAGCAGAAGCTATCTCTTAAAATAAGTTAAAGTTCCCAGGACCCTTAGAACGGTGCCTTCTATATTGCAAGTTCTGTGTAAGCATTTGTAAATTTGTTTAAAAAAAAAGGGGGGGGGGGTTCAAAAACCCTTCTGTTTCCTCAAGGATCTAAATTTGAAAAACCATAGAAACCCGTAACAACTCACCAGGGTTTACACAGTGGTGTCTGAATTCTAAACTGGCTTCTTCTCAAAGCTGAAAGAAGAAAAGTTGTACGGTGGAACCTAAAAATTACCAAATATCCTGAGGACGCTCACTCTGAAGAGGAAGTGAGGGTCTCGGGAGCGGGGAGGGCAAGCGCGCCCCTCACACAGTGGACCAGCTTTCCGGGAAGAACGTTGCCCTGAAGCCATGAGCTCCATCAGTGCAGCAGGTAAGGTTGGGGTCCTCCTTCTCCCCAAGTATCAAGTCTCACAGAGGGAGGGTCCACTAGTGTTGAAAGTTAACTTTTAGGGCCCGCACTGTGACTGTACACGTTAAGAACTCACTTCAAATGCAGGACTGGCGACAGCCTGACTTTAGCCCGTGGGGTACTTTCAGACCGAAAAGTAACTGCCGGTGGTAACAGAAAATCCGTCTGCGGGCAGGGCTCCTCCTCTGTCCGCCCTCTCGCTTCGCTCGCAGGAACGCAGCCGACCGCCTTGACGCGCGAGCAGGGAGCGAGCGGTCCCTGCGCCCTGCCTCCCCCCGCGCCCCCCATTCGCCACCGCACGTGGCCTGCGGAACCCCAGGCGTGAAGCATCGAGGAAATGGAGGAACAAAACACACAGGAAAGTGCGAAGAGAGGGGCTGCCCTTCTGAAGGTTTCTTCAGCTCCGCTGCTTGACCGTCACCCTTCCGGTGCGGGTAGCAGTTCCTCCAAACGCAGAGTGTAACCCTCTAGACTCCGGACGCGCGAGGACAGGCTGTCCGCCCGACCTCCACGCGTAGGGGTTCTAACCCGGGGCAACCGCACCGTGTCCCGAGGCAGTCCGCGCACCCTGACCCTCCCGCTCCCGCCAGGTCGCCCTGCGCCCCGAGCCTGGCCCGCGCCTCCGGGCCGCGGGACCCAGGGCGCCCGTCCCGGCGCAGGCGTGGCAGGTGCACGGGTGTGCGGTAGGCTACAAGGAGCCCCTCCGCGGCTCACGCCCCCAGATCCGGGCCCGGCCCTCTGGGTCTCCGTCCGCCCACACCCTGCGTCCGCTTTGCCCCAAGTCCGAGTGCGCCTGCCGTGCGCCCGGGGCCGCGCTCACCTGTCCAGCCCGCAGCGCCAGCTGCGCCGCTGCCTCGAAGCACTCCTCCCACGGGCCCCCGGCCTGCGCCGCCCCGTCCTCGCCGCTCGGCTTCATCGCGGCCTCCGGGCCCGCCGACGCCTCCTGCCGCTCCGCGCCTGGGCTGCGCTCGCCCGCCCGTGAGGACCTGAGAGGGACCGGGAGTGGGCGGGGAGCGGACCTGGAGCTGCCCCAGGCCCTGGAGCAGCGACCAGCGTCCCGTCCCGCCCCTCGCCCCTCCCTGCCACGCCCTCCTGCGCAAACCCCGCCCCGCGCCGAGCCCCGCTCCTTTCCCTGGGTCTCTCTCCCTGCGCGACCGGCGATGAGCCCCGCCCCCACAGCGCCGGGCCCCGCCCCTCCGACTCGCCGCTGAAGCTGGGTCCAGCTTGTGCGAAGCTGAGCGCCGCGTGGCGGGAGAGCCTCGCGGAGCTCAGAGTCCTTCCCGAGGGTGTGGCCGCGAGCGAGGAGCGTCCCCCACGCGGACCCGGCCGGGCAGCACCTCGGGCGCCGCTGGCCGCGGGCACTGCTCACCGCGAGTACCGGGCGGCTGTCCTCCTGCAGTTGGAGCTCAGGAGCTGCCCGGCCCGCCCTGTAACAAGTGCTGACCGCGTGCACCCCGACGGGACCCTGTCAC
This sequence comes from Kogia breviceps, assembly GCF_026419965.1. Classification (NCBI taxonomy): domain Eukaryota; kingdom Metazoa; phylum Chordata; class Mammalia; order Artiodactyla; family Physeteridae; genus Kogia; species Kogia breviceps. Next base: position 61,911,537 of record NC_081324.1, on the reverse strand, counting down.
ACGGTCAGCCTTCGTCTGTGCCCACCGTGCGTTGGACACCTGGTGGAGAGGCTTTAGGTTGTAGGATCGAGAGACAGGTGGAAATACAAACAACAAGGCGGAATCAGAAAACGGAGTGTGTTAGGGTTGCCCGGCCACCTCGCCCTACACGTGGGGAAACTGGCGGAGAATTGCCCGCTCCGCCCGGCCGCACTGGGGCAGCCAAGGACAGGCTCCACTCCATCTTTCTTGTTTATATTTTTCATGATTGTCAAATAGGGAGTTGGTTTCTGAAAATACTTAAGACTGCGCTTCGGATGCTTCGTTTTAAAATTAAGTGTATTCAGTTGCTGATCCTCATGGCAGGTTTTCATTAGCGATTACTCCCAGCACAAAGCAAAATTAGGAAGTTAGGACATTTCTCTTTGGCCTCTTCTCAGCTACCCTTTCTGAACACACCCCCACCCCCCAACTCCGGCCCGGACCAACCTGGGGCTCAGATAAACTCACATGGAGTCCAGCTTATCACACATCTAGAGAAAAAGACTGTAACTTCCTTGCCTAACTTCCAAAAATCTTAAGGCAGAATCATGTGGTTTTAACTAGTGTGAAGCTTGGTGCCCCCAGGTTTTCTAAGTACTTTAAGTATTGGCCTCATTCCTTCCTTGCTGTGTGCATTTGAGCAAGTTACAAATAACCTCTTTTGACTCAGTTTCCTCAACTGTAAAATATTTTTGCTAAGTATTATACGGGTTAACATACATGTGCTTGGTACTTCTTGTTGTTTTTTAAAATTTCATTGAAGTATAGTTGATTTACAGTGTTGTGTACAGCAAAGTGACTCAGTTATACATATATATTCTTTTCCGTTATGGTTTATCACAGGATATTGAATATAGTTAGTTCCCTGTGCTGTACAGTAGGACCTTGTTGTTTATCCATTCTATATAAAATAGTTTGCATCTGCTAACTCCAAACTCCCAGTCCTTTCCTCCTCCAGCCCCCTCCCCATTGGCAACCACAAGTCTGTTCTCTATGTCTGTGAGTCTGTTTCTGTTTTGTAGACATGATCATTTATGTCATATTTTAGATTCCACATATAAGTGATATCACATGGTATTTGTCTTTCTCTTTCTGACTTACTTCACTTAGTATGATCATCTCTAGGTCCATCCGCGTAGCTGAAAATGTCATTATCTCATTCTCTTTTATGACCGAGTAATATTCCATTGTACATATGTACCACATCTTCTTTATCCATCCCTCTGTTGATGGACACTTAGGTTGTTTCTATGGCTTGGCTGTTGTGAATATTTGGCACCTCTGTTATTAAAGACTTGCTCACCAATGTACCCTAATGTGATCACCATACTGCTTAGCTATAATGAGTGCTAATAAATATGCTAATCATTGAATACTGAAATCAGCCTTTTCTAATGGATTATCCAAGTTTCCCGTGCTTTAATGGTGATTCGCTGTGGAAATGTGAAATGCTCCTTCACCATCATGCCCTGTATGCCAGTCTGCTCGCTGCCTCTTCCAGGGGCCCTGGGGAACCACCGTAACTTTGGTAGCCCCTAGAGTACCGGGCTCCGCCCTGGAAAACGATTTCCTAACTGCCCCTTCCCACCCCCACCTGAGGGTGCAGCCTAGGTGGTTATCAGGAGGTGGCATGCAAGGTGCCCAAGCTGGGCCAAAGGTGGGGGTGCAGTGAGACGTGGGAGGGCACTCAGGAGAGACTGTCTCCTTTATGCTTCCCCCCTCTGTCCTTATTAATCTGGGAGTCCCTTTCCTCCTGTCTTTTCTGGGACAAAGCAAAGTCTAAATAAATAAAATGTCCAAGTTTTCTTTTCTTCTACCTACTTCTCTACCTCCCCAAGTTACTTTGATCTTATTTCCCAGGGCCACGATGGCTGGTCTGGACATTTGATGAGTTTGTTATTTGTTTCATCTCATCTGAATCCCAGTATAAGGTCTAGCCATTCTTAACCTCAGGTGGGCCCCCCCACCCCCACCCCCCGGTCATCTGGATCCACCCTCCTCCACACTGACCGTGTGCCGAGACACATGAGATGATCCTAGTGGATGGAGGCCAGGGAAACTGCCAAACATCCCCCAGTGCAGAGGACAACTCTCCCCCCGCCACACACACCATAGCAAAGGATTGTTCAGCGCAAAAGGATAATAACCCCGGGGTTGAGAGATCATGTCCTACTTTAACTTTATTCCAAGGAGTCTGGCTCCAGGTCAAAATTACACGTGTGATTTTTCAGACCTGACCATAGGCAACTACAGAGTTTTTACCTGGCAGGTCTCACAGGGGTGGGGTCTGCCCTCCCTGCGCTGGACTTGGGACTCGGCCATCGCGCTGCCATTTTCTGGAGGGAGTTAAGCCCCAGACTCAGAAGCCTCCCCACCCACTTCCCCAGCCGTACTTTTGGGCACATCTGTGAGCCCGGCCCAGGCACCTCCATCCCCTTTCTCAGGGTCTCTGCCAAGACCACCTTGTCTGGGGGCCTTGAAGACCTTGCCTCTCCTCTGACTCAGAATCAGTAATTTTCCACTCCTAGGCCTACCCAGGCCCCTCCCAGGCCCCTAGGTCCCGGCAACTCCCCAACTGGCTGCAGAACTAGACACATTATGCAATTATTTGCTTTGCTTTGTCTTTGAATCTAGTAGGCACTTGCTTTTAGAACTGAACGAACAAAAGCAAGTATCAGTTTTGAGCTGACAAACCTAAGTGGTAACTCACAGTAGATAACAGAATAAGGCCTCAGGGACTTTTGTGGACGGCTTGGCAAAGGAAAATGTAACTGGGGTCAAAGTAAACCCCTCCGTTTTGCTCTCAGAGAGTAACTGCGAGTGTGGACCTGGTGCCTGGACTGAGGAGCAGGTGTTAAGATTCCCTGACACTTAAAGCTGCTTAGGTTAGCGTCCAACTGTGCTGTGGCAGATCATGTTCTCCGCATGCTCCCAAAGTTATTTACTTTAACACGTGATTAAGGGCATTTCAGAATGCGCTTTCTCGCACATGTTCAAACCAAGAAGTTACTGAGTTTAGTTTGCAGGAGAGTCCGAATCTCCACTCCTGTAGCTGTGTCCTCACATGCTGGCTTCCTTCTTAAACACGGCTGCAGGCCCCCCCAACCACCACCCAGGAATGTTCGTTGCTGCCCTAATGGTCAAGGGACACAGCCTCTTGGTCCTTGAGACAGGCCAGTCAATGCTGAACCACGGGTGATCATCCGACTGATAGTGATGCGCGGCCACCATGGGCCGCTTCTCATCAGCAAGGAGCCCGGCACTGCATTCAAGGCCTGCCCCGCCCACATCAGTCCTGTGGCCTGACCTGTGAGTCTGCTTTCTCGGACCATCACTCCCAGCATGACATCAATCATGTTCGGTCAGGACAACAGAAACAACACTGGGTATTTCAACAGAGAGAATTGAATAAAAGAAATTGGATAAGCAGGTAAAAAGGCAAAAAAAGAGAACTGAGGCCGCAGAGATAGTAAGGCAGGAAGCAGCACTCAGCCTCAGAGCTGGCAGAACCTGCTGGCAGGGAGGGGTGCCAGGGGCTGCAGCCAAGAGGGGCTGGAGGCAAGGCTGCTGCCTGTGGGAGCTGCCACCTCTGCCAGGTGCGGGCAGGCTGGTTCAGGGTGCAGTGCTGTCAAGACCAGTAGGCGAGCAGGCCCTCCTCCAGCCGCCCAGCTCCTCCAGGCCTCTCGCTGGTGGAGCCTAGCAGGGAGCCAGCTGGCAAAGGGACCTGCAGAGTCTTAGCCCAGCCTCAAAATTCAGAGCTGAGAAGATGGCTCTGAGCTGGGAGACCAGTAAGCAGCACAGCCTCCCTGTCCTCCTTCCCTGAGGATGCCCAGACTCCTTGGTGGCCCCCACGGCCCTCACCATCCGCAATCCCCCCACCCCAGTGTCTGCTGCCCCTGGGAAGCTGCTCGCCATCACTCAGGTGGAACTGGTGATGCCCACTCCCTTATGCTGCTCTGGACCTGCCCAGGGAACCAGGAAAGCCCTGAGCACTTCTCTTTATGTTGACATGTCTGTTCCCCAGACTAAAATTCCTAAGCCCTTGAGGAAAAGAATGGGTTTTCATTATTGTATCTCCAAAGCCAGTGCTGTGGTTGGCACGTAGTAGGTGCTTTAAGAACATCTGTTGAATGAATGAATATGTCTTAAGTGTTTGCCCAATTATGGTTAGCAATATTCTAATCATCAGAGGTCCTACGAAAGATTCACATACAAATTGAAAGCCTTTAAAGGAAGGTAAAGGGCATTGGACTCAAATTGAAAAAAAAAATGTTTCCCAGTCTATAGAAAACTAATATAACTTCCATTTAGTCATTGAATGCATTGGGTAGCTCTTCAGAAAGCTTAAATATCTGGGTGTCTAAAAGCCTCCACCGCTGCGTGAGATGATTAACACATGGAAAACGCTTGTGGTCTGAGACTAGGAGGTGCTTCTATATAGGGCAGAAGTCTTTATTTCACATTTTCTTTGGGAAAGATGGTAGAAACAGCACAACCTACTAAGTTTCCTCCCAGGAAAGGCAGGACCTTCTTTTTTCTGCTCCCTGGAGAATGGAAGGGCTCAAGTGATGTCTTTGGGCTCAGGACTGGCCCAGTGACAACTGTGGAGGCTAAAATAATGCTGACTTACTAATCATTTGAAAGGCACATTAATCAAGGGGCACAGATGTTTTAAGGAGAATGAGGCTGATCTTCTGCCAACTCAGGCAAGGAGACCAGGCAGCCAGGCTGGCCCGGGGGAGGCCACAGGGGGAGCAGAGCTGGGTGTGGGTGACAGGCAGTGGGCAATGAGCTGGAACATGTGAGCACAGGTTGCCCAGCCCCAAGCGGGTGTGACGGGGGCAGGGCTGGCCACGTGCAGCTGGATCTTGGGGCCGAAATTCCCAGCTGGGCACTAGTTTGCCCACAGAGATGGTCACAGCCACACGACAGTAATACAGCCAAGCCGGGGAGATGTCCACCCAGCTAAGTATATTCCATGCAAAACATTGTCTTTAGCTGAGGTAATGTCCTTTCTGCATTTGGGTGAAAAAAGTTTTCTGTAATAAAATGATTCTGATGGGAGATGGCAGGTTTTGTTTTGCTTTTCCCTCTCACTTGGCCACATAAATGGTTGACAAATCTATGTAGGTCACCAAAAAAAAATTTTTTTTTTTGGAGCTGTCGTTGGCGTCTGGAATCCAGAAGTCTGGGAACCATGGAAAGGGCTTGTCCCCGGGGCCCTGTCATGAGTCTTTCCTTAACCGGATGGGAAGAATCGGAGGGGTCCAGGGAGGGCACGCTGCATCCTTGCCTGATGAGATGAAAAAAACAAGCCGGTGAGAATCCGCAGAACTCACTGAGCTGTTCCAGGAACTGAACAGGGAATGCTCGCTCTCTCCCCAAACGCCCTTTTGGGTGAAAAAACACCCATTGGAAAACACTACTGTTACATAAATATTCCAAAAATTGTATTAATCAGAAAAAAATCCTACGGTCTTTAGGAAGAAACAGCTTTAGCATTTTCTGCGGTTTGAGCGGCTGCATGTCCTTTGCTTTTTGAAACTGTGGCTAGAGGCCTGTCCACTGAGTGTTTGGTGGGGAGGGGGCGTTATGCTCAGAAAAGAAAAGAAGCTGGTGTTTTTTTTACCAGTCCTTAATGAACTAAAATTATAAAATCAAAACCAAATGTTCTTCAAGCTTTATGTTCAGTTTATGAGTCTTGCTAACCTAGTCAATGGCCTGATAATGTCAGCAAGTCCAAAGACAGTTCTGTAATCAATGCTCAGCTTGTATATACATTTGACAGATTAAATTCCCCCAAACAACAGCTTTTCTAAACTTGACCAAGTTACGGTAGATAATTCAAGCTGTAATTATGAATGTAATATCTGCTTCTTTCAAACACTTCCACAGGGCACGGTTATAATCCTTGAGGGCAGATTCCCCCTGCACACGTCCGTGTTCTTATCCACCTGATGCATCAGACTTCCAATCCCAGCAAATCAGGTGCCCTGACCCCATCAAACAGGCTAACAGCAGTCGAAGCAGACATAACACAGCATGTGACTTGAAATCTTGCTGCCACAACTGGATACAAGCCAATGTCTACTCAATTGTGGGTAACTTCTCCTCTACGCCTTTCAGTGTTTTCAAACGTCTTGCAGCTAACATATTACTTTTACATTTAAAATGTCTTTGGAAAGTAAAGTTTTCATGGTGGGCTCACAGCAAAAGCAGCTGCAGAGAGTTAAAATATCGGTGGATGGGCGGGAAGGGAGGCTGCAGATGCTGGGGGCTCCCTGTTCACTGGAAATTAGTCATAGACTTGAACTTCCAAACTCCTTCTCTGGAAACTTGTGAAGACAGATGTTTAAGAACTCAATTAATAAAGCTCTACTTTCTGTCCCAGATTTGAGGATGATTCCAAAGAAAACATGTTACGTTCCCTGCCTCTTGTCCAGAGATGTAAATGCTTTCCATTCTGCTGTGTGCTTGCTCGTTGAAAACGCACAGCCCAGAGGTCAGAATGTAAGTAACCAGCGAAGCAGCAGAAACATTGATTTATCCCAGTAATCCCTAGTCAACGTTTTCTGTCCTGAGGTTTCCTTCAGAATTGGTTTATCTTTCATTTGTTACAGGAAAGCTTTCCTCATTTATGAGCTGTTCACCAATTATCCTACCAGATAACAATACTTTCAGATGTCCTAATTCTTAGTACTTTGTTGTCCTTTGTGACATAATTTAAAACTCTGTCTTGGAAGAATTCTTAACTTTTTCAGAGCCCCAGATGATATGAATGGAATAGTATTATCGGTGAGGTCAGTGCATGTTTTTAAACAGTTTAACATGAGAAATAAATATAAAAGCCTCCAGATTTTGTCTTCCCTACTCAGCTTCCCCTGGAATTCTGGTGGACGATTTCTTTCCTAACCCAAACTTACCTGGTTAGGGTCTACTGTTTTGACCATCATGTGAAAAGGAAACCTATTTTGACACTAAATGGAGCCCAGGGTGCGAAGTCTCATCTCGGCAGAGGGCAGCTCGCGCCATCTGCTGGGGACATTAATAGTCCTTCCATCCAGTCATGAAGTAATTGCCTGCAATCTAGTTAGTTCACGACCTGATCACCTTTACTACTTCTGACCGACAATTTTTTTTTTTCTGACCGACAATTATTTGCCTTGAGACCCTCTGTCTTTTAGATTATGTTTCAGAGAAAAGCAAGGTGTAGTTGACCCTAGAGATAAAAATAATTTAAACCAAAACATGCAGCTATCCCAGCCATTATCTGCTCTTATCCTAAAGGATGCTCTAGGAAGGGCTAAGATAATAGGTGTAGTTTGAAAATAGTAGATTTCTTTAGGCTAATCACAGTGGGGGTGGGGTGTGTGTGTGCACGTGTTCCCACCATAATGATGTCCCTCCCTCCCTTTCCTCCTTCCTCCCTTTCTTTCTTTTTTTTCAGCTTTCTGTCTCTCAGTTCTTTCCCTTTTTCCTTCCTTTAATCCTTCCACTCTTATTCCTCTTCCTCCTCCTTTCTTTTCCTTCTCTTCCCCCTCCCTCCATCTCTCTGTCTTTCCCTCTCCTTTTCTAATTAACAAAAACCATTTCTGGAGAATATGCTGTGCGTCCAGAAGAAAGAGCATGAGTGAAACAGCTCTATGAATATCCTTCTGTTGGCAAACTCCCCACCTCCAGTAGTGGCAGAGGACAGTGATGTGCTCTGAGGAAAGACATCTGCCCAGGAACTCAGGGCTCTTGTGGTTCTTGAGTGCTGGGCTGGGAACACCCTGTCACTAGCCTATCTGGTGGGGCCTCTGCAGCCTAGAGGGACAGCAAGGGTGCAGTCTGGGACCTGGCCTTTGGGGTTCAAAACTTGGCCCTGGTCTCGTTGCCAATATCAGTTGTTTCTCTGACCACTATCCAGCCTGCAGAGGTGCTGAGCCCCTGACCTCTCCACTGCCCTGGGAGCACCCCCGTGTGGACACTGGCCTTCGTGACCTGGCCTTCCCTGTGGATGCGGGGTCCACTGCTTTCTCGGCTTGGTTCCAACTGGTTGCTCTTCCAAGCTCCATCCAGCTGCTCCAACTGTGGGTACTTTAATCCTTGCTCTCCTCTGCTTGTGATGGCAGTGTTTCTACACCGATGGCTCCGGCTAGTTCTACCTGCAGGGATTTAAGAAAATCGCTGTGTCTAATATGAACTGGAAACGCAATGAACCAATCCTAGAAGCTCTGGGTCTACTTCTGGATTGTTTTGTTTCTCTTTATAAAAGTATAATCTACCAAGTTGGATAAATTATAGATAGCTTAAGAGAGAAAATTTTCCCTGAATCTCGAAAACATTAAAGAACCAATAATATCCTGAGCAAAAGTCATGAAAGAATCATAATCATTTTTCATCAGGGACTGATAGAATATCCCATAGTTACTAATCTGCTTTATCCCCTCTTATACATGCAACAGTGTTAGAAGGACACTACAAATAATATTGCTACCAATAACGCTTACTGAAAACAAGAATTTGTCTCTGCATTTGTGTTCTCCATTCTTCCGCCATTAAAAAAAAAGCTGTACATCTATCTTGTCAGAGCATATAGCTATTACATACCACTCTCTCTTTTAACCCTAACTTGGTCTTAGTTCAAATGACACTGTGACTTTGATGTTCACCTCTGGTCTTTACAGCAATGTCTCTCCCTAGTCATTCTGATGGTCTGAAGATTGTTTTCTGGGAGAAATCACGGGAACTGAATTCTCTGAATTCCTGCATGTTGATAAGTGTTCTATGACCTTTATACTTGAAATTCACTTTTGCTACATATAAAGTCCATGGCTCACATTTTCTTTCCTTACAAAATCTTAAGTACATGTACTTTGTTCTCTTGTGGCATAAAGCACACTGTCAGAGTTTGATGATAACCTAAATCCTATTCCCTCATAAGTCACTTACTGTTTTTGCCTGGATGCCCAAAGATATTTTCTTTTCATTTTTATTGAAAACCCAATAATTTTACTAGAATATGTCTTGGTGATGAACATTCTGAATTCACAGTCTCAGGTACATAGTGTTTGCCTTCGATATGTTTCAAGTATGCCTATTTTTTTATTTCAGGAACATTTCCTTGAACTGCAGGTTTTAGAACTGTTCTCTCACGTTGCTTTCATCTTCTGGGACTCCTGTTATCTGTGGTTGCTCTTGGCTGTCCTCAATATTTGTTGGCCTCCCTTACACTCATTTGTCTTTCTTCATTTTTAAAAAAATTATAAAGATTTTCTCCTTTTCACTTTACATTTCTCTTAAGGTGTTGTTTTTTATGTTAAGTTCCTTTCATTCCTTTAGTTCAGTCTTTATTTCTTAATGTTTTTCTTTTATTTCTAATTTCTCCTGATTCTGATTTACATTGTCTCTCATTCTCTGAATGTCTTTAGTTTGTTCTGAAGTAGTAGGTGAGTTTTGGTCTGTTTTGTGGGTATGTTTCTGTGGCATGCTTTCATCATCTTCAGGAATGTTATTCTACTTGTCGTTCTCTTTTTTCTGATGATAACTTTGCTGACTTTTGACCTCACTTCTTCCCTAATGCTCATTCCTGAATTTACTTCTGAACATCCAAAAGGAGCAGCGTTCAGAGAGCTTTTGCAACACCTTCTGTTGCTGTCATCGGCGAGCTAACGTGTGAGAGCTTGCCTTCTGCAATTCCCTCTTTCCTAGTTTTATCTGCACTTCTTTCCTCCATGTCTCTCGTCCACGTCCTGCAAATTCTCATCCCACCCTGGGAGTCCCCCTCCATGTGGGGTCTTGTTCCAGAAGAAGAATTGCTCCAGCCCCTCAGGCCCATCTGTGGGCCCCTTGGCGCTGGACGAAGAAAAATCCTTCCTGTTTTCAGCTGCTCTCCTCTCCATGCTTCCTGCGGAACCTGATGCTATTTGGGGTTCCCTGTCATCAGGTCCATTAGATTCTTTACTGTTCCTGTTTCTATCTGCATCTACACTGATGTCACCTGGTCTTGTAGTGATCTGTGGTTCATCCTCACTCCCTTGACATTTGGGGGGTTTGTCGGAATAACTCGTCAGATCGTTTTGCCCTAAGCATCGTCTATGGGTTTTGGATCTGGTACCTACTCACTCAGTTCACAGCACCTAATGGATAAACGGCCCTTTAACCTTCAACACATCTGCGAAGTCTCTTTTGCCACGTAAGGAAACCTGTTTACAGGTCAGGAGATGTGGAATGGACATCTTTGGGGGCCATTATTCTGCCAAACACTGTGCCATACACCCACCTCCTTGCTTCAGCATTAGCAACATTTTGCCAATAGCGGTTATTCTCCTATTTCCCTACCGTAAAATATTTTTCTGGAGTATTAAAGAAAATTCCAGAAATCATATAATTTACGTATAAGTATTTTAGTATGATTCTCTAATCTTAAAAAAATACAGGGGAATTCCCTGGAGGTCCAGTGGTTAGGACTCCAGGCTTCCACTGCAGGGGGCATGGGTTTGATCCCTGGTCGGGGAATTAAGATCCCACATGCCGCGTGGGGTGGCCAAACAAAACAAAAAACCCAAAACCAACCAACCAACCAAACAAAAAACCCTGAGAGCATTATCATAGCAAAATTATCAATTCTTTAGTATCACCTAACATTCATTCCATGTCCAAGTTTCCCAATCTTTTAAAAAGTGTTTTTGGTTTTTTTTTGAAGTTAGTTTGTCCTAATCATGACCCAACCCAGCCCAGGCAGTGCATTTGGCTGCCTTGTTTCCCGTCTGATTTGCAACAACAGATCCTCCTCCTGCTCTCCTCCCTTTTGTCGTGATGCTACTTGTTCAATAAAGAAACTGGGTCATTTGGTCTGTAGACTCCCCACATTCTGGGTTCGGCTGACTTGCTTCCTGCTGGTGTAACATAACATGCTCCTTTGGTCCCTGTATTTCCTTAGGCTTGTAGTTCTAGGCTTAACCGGATTTCATTTCTTTTCCTTTTCTTATCCGGTTAGTGAGAATACTTTGGAGGTGATGCTTACCTCCTGTTGCATCATATCACTGTTCATACAGAGTCCAGTTGTGCCGGTTTTGCTGATGTTAAAATTGTTTATCTGGGCATTTTTGAAATTATTCCAATATTTTAATTAATAATAATTACCACTTACTGCTTTCTTACATATACCAGGCATTTTGCTAATTGTTTTCTATGCGACTTCTTATATTACATCTCAGTACATTCACTGTACTCACAGATTTGAAAAACAGACCGGACTTGGTTGTTTGGAAGACTCTGAACCGCTGCTCTGAGCCTCAGTTTGTTTTTTTGACATAGTGATTCTTGCTCTTGATTTACGGGGTTATTTTGAGGATTATTTTAAGTAAAGATATGAAAGCATATTGAAAAGTAGAACACGTCCTGCTATAGTGTTATAAAAAAAATTTAAAAAGAAAATCCAAAATAAACAGTTACTGTGATGTCTGTCTCACTTATTCCGCACCCGTTTCTGGCGCTGAGCCAGGCCCCGCAGAAGAGGATGAAAGCGGCCCGGTGCCAGAGCGCAGCAGCCGGAGAGGCGGGGACGCAGGTGAGCGGCCGCACGGCCACCCTCCGCGGAAGCCCGGGGAAGGGCCCAGAGCCGGCCCAGGGCCGCGCGCCCCGCTGTGCGCCCCTCTCTCCAGCACCCTCAGAGTCTCCAGCCACAGGCGCCCCTGCGCAGCGCCCTGTGTGCGTCCCCCCCCACGCCCCGCCCCCCGCTCCCCGCTCAGGCCCGCGCCCCGCCCCGCCCCGCCCCAGCGGCTCGCGCCTCCAGTGCGCCCCGCCCCTCCGCCCTGCGCGCCCCGCCCCTCCACCCTGCGCGCCCCGCCCCCCGCCCCTGCACCTCTACGCCCCGCTCCCCGCCCCCAGTGCGACCCGCCCCCCGCTCCCCGCTCCCCGACCCTGCGCTTCCACTCCTGAGCCTCTACGCCCCGCCCCCAGCGCTCCAACGGCGCTCGGGCCCCGCCCCGCGCGCCCGTCCGTCGTAGCCCGCTGGGTCCGTCGCCGAGCAAGCGTCGCGCCGCCGGCAGGTCCGGGACGACGGGCGCACTGGGGCTGGTGCGGGAACGCACGGGGCGCGCCCTGTGGACCCGCGGTGGAAGCCTGCGGACAGAGGCCGGCGCGGCTGGGCCTCCGGGACCGGAACAGGCGGCTGCGCAGGCAGGTGGGGGCCAGGCAGCCGGGCCCCGTGTCACCTCCGCGCTGAGGCGTCGGAGCTTGCGTTCGTTGCTGTTCCCGGCCCTGCGAGCTGCAGCCCCCTTTCCCTTTTAGGAACGCAGGTTTACCTCTTGAGAAAATGGTATACTGGAAATTATTTATTTGCTGGAAAATTACCATTACCTAGGGCCCATGTATTAAATTGTAGGGGCTGCTCCCTTCCTAGTTTGCTGCTGTAGATTTTAAAAAACCCGTCTTATTTTAAAATGTAATTTAAGATGGAAAATTTAACATGCAAACAGCCACTGATGACATTGTGGTAATAATGAATTTAACATTAATGGACAAGTATTAAACATGTTTTAATGCTAATTTTGGGGGGGAGGGAAGTTAGCTATTCAGTGATAGCTTTGAAGTTAAAAATCAGTCAATGGATGAAATATTTTGCTCCCAGTGATGGACTGCAGCTACTATTGTTGTGTGTTGGGCCATACAGAGCAATGTTGTATACGTGTTTTATGTGTAAGTATTTATACTACAACTTAGAAGAACTGTTCTTGGCCAGTAACTAATGTCGGTCGTTAGGTCTTTAGCTGTGTGGTTGTCGTTACTTTCAGCGTGGCTCAGGTTCCTTGTGTGGAGGAGGCAGCAGCCACTGTGCCCTCTAGGAGGTGATGCATTTACCGTTTTAACGATAGTTAATGAATGAAAGCTTATTCTGCCACCAAACACACAGTTTGTGTTTTATTTCAGGTAGAGGCGCTCTGATTTTGGGGAGCACAAACCAACCTTCATACCGGTCTCTGTGTTTAAAAGGTGAGAAGATGACCCAGTGATATTCCCCTGAATCCAAGCTCCCAACACTTTTTCTTCTTTTTTTAAATATAAAAGTAGTGAATTTAAATCTAAAAGGAAGCCCTTGTTATAGGACATTGTTAACTTATAGGGTCTTCTGTGTGCATGTGTTTGTTTTCTTCTTTAAAAAAATTGTGGCAAAACCTACATAAGTTTTACCGTTTTTAAGTGCACAGTTCAGTGGCATTAAGTACATTCACATTGTTCTGCAACCACCGCCACCATCCATTTTCAGAGCTTTTTCCTCTTCCCAAATGGAAATTCAATATCCATTAAATAATAATTCTCCATTCCCCCTACCCCAGGCCTTGGCACCCACCATCCCACTTCTGTTTCTATGGAATTGACTTCTGTAGGGCCCTCATATATAAATTTATTTATCTATTTATTTATGGCTGCGTTGGGTGTTTGTTGCCGAGCACAGGCTTTCTCTAATTGCGTTGAGCGGGGGCTACTCTTCGCTGCGGTAGGCGGGCTTCTTATTTCAGTGGCTTCTTTTGTTGCGGAGCCTGGGCTCTGGGCGTGCGGGCTTCAGTAGTTGTGGCATGTGAGCTCAGTAGTTGTGCCTCGTGGGCTCTAGAGCCCAGGCTCAGTAGTTGTGGCACATGGGCTTAGTTGCTCCGTGGCATGTGGGATCTTCCCGGACCAGGGCTCAAACCCGTGTCCCCTGCATTGGCAGGCGGATTCTTAACCACTGCTCCACCAGGGAAGTCGAAGGGCCCTCATATAAGTGAGATGGTACAGTATTTGTTGTTGTGTGTCTGGCTTATTTCACTCAGCATACTTTCCTCAGGGTTCATCCATGTTGTGGCCTGTGTCAGAATTTCTTTCCTTTTTTAAGGGTTGAATAATATTCCATTGTAATTAGATGTTCATGCAACATTTTGTTTACTCATGATTCATCCATCAGTGGACACTTGGGTTGCTTCCACTTTTTGGCTATTGTGAATTGTACTGCAGTGAAATTAGTGTACAAATATCTGAGTCTGTTCTTTCAGTACGTTTGGGTATGTACCCAGAAGTGGAATTCCTGGATCATATAGTTCTATTTGTAATTTGGGGGAGAACCGCCATACTGTTTTCCACTGTGGCTGCACCATTTTACATTCCCACCAATAGTGCACAAGGATTCCAATTGCTCCACATCCTCATCAGCACTTGTTATTTTGTTTGTTTTGTTTTGTTTTTGATAATAACCATCCTGTCCCTTTTTTATTTGTTTTGTTTTGAGTGACTTGCGTGAGGTCACACGCTGGGAAATAACACACTGGGGTGTGGGCTTCCCCGGCTGTTGGGATAACCCGGGCCCCAGACATTAGGGTAGACCCCAGGAGCTCCAAGCGCTTCTGTGTCCTTCCCTTTTAGAAGAAAGTGTTTTCTCCAAAGAGACTGGGGAAGACTGTCATCACTTCCCTCCAACCAGAGAGCTGCCCGGGCTCTTCCTCTGTTTGAGTCCCACGCTGAGGCTGGTGAGAGGATGGTTCTGGGCATGTGTTTGCCTGTCTTTACGTTCCCGCCTGGCTCCCACTCAGAGGAGCAGGAACAGCCTTTGTCCTTTTCCCTCTTGTGTCTGTGATGAGGGTAGACTGTTGTGCATTTAAAGAGAGATGATGGACCGAAACAGCCACGCTGTGTGTTCGTAATTCTAAAATGCCTGGGAAAATAAATAAAACTACATGTAAGCCATTAAGTCCACACACATTTATTGAGCATCTACTGTTTGTAGGCACCAAGTGGGCATGAGAGGGGGGACATGAAGATAAATGGGCTGGGTTCCTGTGCAGGGAGCGGAGAGCCTAGTGCAGTAAGAAGTATTGTTGATGTCATGGCCAGTGCACACAGGCACGTGTACAGAAAAACGGAGCTTAAAGCTTTACTCTGCCTTTCCTCCACAGTGTGCACTACAGGCTTGTCTTTTCTGTTTTGTTTTATTCTATTTTATTTTTAAAAATTTGGGTCAGAAACCCCAAACTGATTTTATAAACCAGTGATGAGTCTCTTCTAGCTTGTTGAAAAATTCTGGGATAGTAGTGTTATCGAACCAAACTTGGGTCTAATCTACTGACACCAGATTGTGGTGAAGGAAAATGTGGTATTTATTGGAAAGGCGCCAATACAAGGAGGACAAGTGGCTCGTGCTCTAAAACCCCAAACTCCCCAACGGTTTTTCAAAGAAAAGTTTTTATAGGCAAAATTTGGGGGGAGGGTGCAGGGTGTGTGTCTTTCTTCTGTTTGGTTGGTGGTGAGGTAGCAGGGCGGGTCTCCAGGAATCTTGTGCTCAGCCTGAAATTGCCTTCCTCCACCTGTGTGGGAGCCTTAGTTCTGCAGAAGAGCTCAAAGTCATTATTACTTGTATCTCTTGAGTGGGGAACCAGGACCCTGCCCCAAGGCTGCACTATTGTCTCTTGACTGTTACTTCCTTGTCTCTGCATTCCTT
Organism: Kogia breviceps; assembly: GCF_026419965.1. Taxonomy (NCBI): domain Eukaryota; kingdom Metazoa; phylum Chordata; class Mammalia; order Artiodactyla; family Physeteridae; genus Kogia; species Kogia breviceps. The sequence goes on along the minus strand of NC_081324.1, from coordinate 61,896,062 downwards.
CCATTTCCTGAGTAGTAACTGTTTGAATCTGCCCTTTGGGACTCAGGAAAGGTCAAGGAGGTTGAGTGAAGCCTATTTTCTACAAATGAGAAATGGGGCACACAGAAAGGTCTTGTACCATAGTGGGCTCCATAGGGTCCTGCTCCATTTCAGTAGATGTTACTGAGCTGTTTTTTTTTTTACTGTTGTTGTCTGTGTTGTCAGGAATAAGAAGTGTGTGTGTAGTAGAAATCAGAATACCAAGATTCATCCCTGTAGGGGTCAGCAGGGCCTCCTACATGTAGATAAGCCAGGAGGGGTCCTAGACCTGTGAATCTGCCCCTTCATCCGAGGCCAGACTGAGCTGTGTCGGGAGCCTGTATGGCTTTCCTGCTGGGTTAAATTTGATGAGCTTAATAAAACTGACAAATTGAACTTGGGGAATGGAAACAATAATATTATATTAATTTTGCCTTTTGAGCCCAAACCTGCTAACACAGAGGAAAGCTTCTAATATGGACAGAATTATTCATCATTAATCCCAAGAAGGTAACACACAGAATATAGTCTTTATCATAACTTACCACTTCCTCCTCTTACAGGCTGGTGATACAGACGGATAAACACATCTTTTTCGTGTGTTTATTGATCAGGCAGGAGGGGATGGTGGCATCTGGGCCTGGGAGGGACCAGACCCCATGTTGCTTAGTCTAGGAAAGGACACGTTTTCTCTCCATTTGCCTGTGAGAGCCTGAACGTGGAAGGGACAGTGGTGGCATTTGGTGGTTCAAGCTGTGGCTGTGTTACCGGAAGGGGAACCACTTCCAGGGCCCAAGGGTGGGGTCTTTAACATTCAGAAATGAATTGTCCGAGGAGACACATGTACTGATGAATCAGAAGACTTTACTTCAGCGGGAAGGGGCACCCAGGTGGAGAGCAGCAGGGTGAGGGAACCCAGGAGACCTGCTCTGCGACATGCTTGTAGTCTCAGGGTTTATGGTAAAGGGTTTAGCTCCCGAGGTCATCTATGGCCAGTCATTTTGCTTGTGCCTGTATTTGGTCCAGTTCCTGGCAGTGTAGGCATCTCAGTCAAGATGGATTCCAGCGTGAGGGTTTCTGAGAGGTTGGCAGGACATATTGTAGGCTGGTGTCTGCTGCCTTCTTTTGGTCTCTCCCTAATTCTTCTGGCTGTCGGTAGCTTGTTTGTCAGTCTGTGTTCCTTATTAAGACCTCCTGTTGTAAGATAAATCCTGCAAGCGGTCATTATCCTCCCTGGGCAGGGCGGGCAGTTTCAGTTAGTGGTTCCCTAACAGCTGTGGGGATCTTAGGTCACTGGTTTTTATTATGGTTGAGATAAAACATAAGGTTTACTTTTGGTGAGGCAAGGGTCTGGGGGCTTCAGGTGTGAAGCGTTAGAAGCACCGTGTAGTGAATGAATGGAGAAGCAGGGTCAGCCCGGCAGCCATGGCTCACAGACCCTTCGGTCCCTGGCCCTCCTTCCCTGGACCTGCTGAGTTCCACTGACCGAGCCTGCGGGAATCCCTCAGGGTGTGAGCTTGACTCTAATATCGTCCTGAGAAGCCTGCCTCATAGGGATGAAATAAAATTCATGTTTTATGGCAAGACGAGAAAACCTTAGATACACATTTTTTCTCTGCCCATTTGGGCCTCCTCCCCCCTTTAGTGTGTGCTCTGCACCTGCAGTGACCAGCCCTCCTTACTCAGAGAGGGCCTTTCCGTCTTCATCTCATCAAGGGTCACAGCTCCTTACGGGGTGACCTTCCTTCTTCAACTTGTAAGGGACCGTGACAGCCCACCACCCACTGCTCGTACGTGCAGGTCTGGATTGTGTAAACTGTCAGTGATACATTTGATGTGTGACCCTTTGTCTCAGAAACAAAAGACCATCTCCCAGGTTGGCTTGAATAAAATTTTCCATTTTTTCCTTAGATCGACTGTTGGTTAATTTTACTGTCAACAATAGAAAGACTTACTTTAAAAAAAGAAAAAAAAGCACTTCTGTGAACATTTCTGTTAATCTCCATGGGTGCAGTGGGGGCAGGTGCTGTGACCCCGCGAGGCCCAGGAAGGGTCGAGGACTTGCCAAGGTCCTCCAGCAGAGCTGCGGTCGATTCTCACAGATGTGACGGAGGATGCAACACCGGAAGAAGGGCCAGGGCTGCTCCGTCTTGTTCTTTCCTGCCCCCGCCGGCTGCAGGGTAGTGATTGGTTGCCCATGGCTGCAGGTTCCCTCGAGCTGGGCCAGGAAGTGAGCAGCAGCCAGGTCCCTGAGGCCGGCTGCAGGCTGGGAGCGAGCAGAGGGCCGTAGGAAGCAGCTGTGGTGGAAGTGAAGTCTGGGCCCCTAGGGTGGGGCTCAGAGCGGCACCTGGCCTGGTTTCCCCACCGTGTCAACCCTAAACGCTGCCTTCACTTCAGGAGGTCAAGGGGGTGGGCTATGGCCATGATGTTGCAGACAGCGTTGGGAACATGACTTTGATGGATGGTACAGTGAGTTTTGGAAAGAGGAAGAAAAGCAGTTTCCAAGCTTTGAGCAAAAGGAATTCTGTTTGAAAGATTTGGTGTCAGAAGCTGTCAAATACGGTTTTCACTCTGATGGTGAGTTCTATTTTTTTAATGATGACACTGGGGTTTTCTCCAGAAAATGTGTCTTAACAGCCTCTGGCTGGCCTGCTGCCCCCCTTCTTTCCTTTCTTCCCCTTCCCTCCCTCCTTCCTTCTAAGTCCTCTGGTTTGTTTGTTCATGGCAGAAAGAACACGGAAGCCTGAGGAAGGGCCAGGGCTCGTGCCCTCTGACCTGTTTGCCTGGGCCCTTATCTAAGCTGACCGCTGTGGGGCATAGGGTGGGCTGGGAGGGGTCCCCGTGCCCTCGGTGCGAACCCACCGTGTCTCTGCTTGTCCTTGTGCTCTTGTGTCCTCCCCCCAGGGCGTGACCTCCCTGTGCTCCCAGGTCTCTGTCACCATGCTGTGGGGAACAAGGTTCTCTGATGGAGCAGTGGGTGTGGAGGAGCCATTTAACTTGTCCTTAGGGTTTTCTCGTTGGGAAACTGGGACCCACAGAGCAAAGGCTGCTGACGGAAGGCTCCAGACCAGCCCCAGGGCTGGGGCTCCCTCCCTCCCATCCTTGTGGGTGGGGACATTAGGGTCTAGCAAGTTTCAGCTGCTGTTTTGGCCTTGGCTTTCGGGATTTTAGGAGATTCTAGGACTTTGAAAGAAAATGGGACAGTGAGAGCAAGTGGTTTTGGTACATTTGAATGAGTCCAGGCTGAGGAGGCTGATGGTGTTGAGAGGGTTCGTTACTCCTTTGAATCCCTTTGGTTTTCCCTCTCTTATCAGCGAGCAGAGTCCGTGCCCCGAGTCATCACACTGATGGTCGTCCACATCTCAGGTGTGACCGTGATGAGTGCATGGCAGCAAAAAGAACTTGCTCCTCCTCCTCGTGCCGTGCGAGGAAGTGCTGGCCATGTGGGCAGAGGTTCGCGTGGGGTGACCACATGTCACGAGGCGGCGCTACCACCCATCAGAGCCGCTCTGCACTCTCCTTAGAGGAAACGGGTGGGGAGGACAGTCCAGGTCAGAGGGGAAGGGCTGGTTCCCATCACCGACGGCCCAGACCTGGGGGTAAAGCTGTTGTGTGTCGTGCGTCTTCCATGATTGCAGGTCACATGCGCGGCTGCCTGTGACCTCTGTGTCCCAAGGGACGTGTTTAAAGTCTAGCCTTTGAGTCCTGCTCCCTCTCCCATCGGGCACTTACTATAAACAATGCGGTTCATGGGCAGACACGGGACAGGATGGGGAGGTGGGAAGCACCTGCCCGTCATTTCCTCCTTTCTAAAAAGCCGCCTGTGGAGGTGAGCCCTGAGCAGTGCAGCCCCACAGCTGTCAGTCGTTGCAAGCAGGCTTCCTCATTGATCAGTTTCTTGTCTTTTCAATACTGTGTTGTGTTTTAAGCTTTTGTTTAATGGCTCAACATACACGTTTGACCCTGTTTGTTTTTAGGTGAGGTTTTGCTGTTTTTCTGTGTCTTAGGGGTTGTGTGTTATAAACCCCACTGTGGAGTAGGCTGGGCTTTTACAGGTGCAGGTGCAAACATTCTGGAAGCCGGACTTCGCGGTGATTGTTTTAAGTCCTAAAAGAATGAGTGTCCTTGTCCCTTTGGTTGTCAACCATATGAAGGTTTCCTAGATCTATCCTAGAAAATCACCTCCCTGGAAAGGACTCTCTGTATTTATTGGCTCAGTTAGGATCCATGGTGGGTATCTCCACAGCTCCCCCTGCCTTCTGGAGCTTCTCCCGAGGCTGAGCTCTGTGGCCTCCAGGTTACCACCTGTTGTAGGATCCTGGTCTTGAGCACTAGTGGAGGAACCTAAAGTGGAAGGCCACCTCTCAGAACCCACCTCAGGCCACCCTGTCATCAGCATTCTTGTCAGATGTGTCAAAAATGGATGCAAAGTTCATCTACGATTCAGATGAACCTGTGAACATTTGAAAGGTTCCCGAAGAGAGACAACCGCACATAAATGTCTTACAAAGGAAGGCCATCTAGAGTTTAAGGCTGATGTGCAGGTGAAAACCCATGTTTGTGGGAATGTGTGTAACCCAACGCAGTGTTCATGGCTGTGGCTGCATCAGACCCCAACCCTGAGCCAGTGAGGAAGCACCTTGTCTGTGAATGTCTACTTATTTTGTGGAAGAGCCGTGTAGATAAGTGGAGAATTCACACTAAAGGCAAAACATTACATGGGGCTACGGCCTGTTGATTTTTGAGGAGGTAGGTGGGGCATCCTTTTGGGAGCCAAGTGGCACCTGCTTGCTAATTGTTGACTTTTCCTGTTATGTCGCGCACCTTAAACATCCTTCTCTAGACTCCCTCCATCTCATGATTCTAAAGTAGTAATAAAACTTTGTCATCTTGGTGGGAAGATCATTCTAGTAGCTCTATCCTGTCACATGGAGGTGTAGAGACTGCCTCGAAGCCACTGTTTCCCTTATCTGTAAGTCACGTGGTGGGTTGTTCTTGTGAAAGTACAGGACAGTCCTGTTTATCTGGGAAGGTGATAGGGTTCTGGAACTTGCTAGTTCTTAATGGAGGGCTAGTGACAGTGGCTTGTTAAGGGACACACATCACCCGGTCCTCTTCCTTTCCCTGCAGGTACTCGGCTAAGACACCAGCGCCAGCTGCACCTGGCCAGGAGTCTAGTTTCCTTGTGGGAAGTCTCGTGGATTTGACTTGGCTGCTGCACCCCCAGGCAGGGACATGGCTGCAGGGGACATGGCCTCGACCCGGCTGGGGGCCAGGAGGCAGCACCTCCGTCCACTGAAGAGGAGGGGCTTGGTGCTGCTGAGACTCACGGCCATCATCTTTGCTCTGCTTCTCTTTTGTGAATTTCTAATCTATTACCTAGTGATCTTCCGGTGCAGTTGGCCTGCAGTGAAAACTTCCGCAGATGCCGGAGGACTCGGGACCCCTGAGCCTGTGCTCAGGGTCATGTTCTTGGCTGACACCCACCTGCTCGGGACTGTGAGAGGCCACTGGCTGGACAAATTACGGAGGTAGGGGCTGGACAAATTAAGGAGGGTTTTCTGCAGGTCTGTAGGCTGGAGGCTTCTCAGCCTCTCCCCACGGGTAGGGCCTCACGGCTTTAGGGAAGTGTTCATTATTTTCTCCTCAAAGAAGGACGTTTGGGGCATTTGGCTTTTCCTTTAACTTACTGTTTACTGAGTGTCTGTTACGTACAAGGACCCAGGATTGTGAGTCGGGTGTGGGTCTGAGTCCTGTGGCTCTGGACTAGTTATCAGTCCTCTGAGCTCCTTTGTCTCCCCGTCTGCAAGTGGGTTCATACGGGAAACCTCACAGGCCATGTGGACAAGGTCCGCGGAGGGGTCTCCCTCTCCCCCTCACCTCTCTGGTGTGAAATTATTATTATTATTATTATATTTTTTTGTGGTACGTGGGCCTCTCACCGCTGTGGCCTCTCCCGTTGCAGAGCACGGGCTTCGGATGCGCAAGCTCAGTGGCCATGGCTCATGGGCCCAGCCGCTCTGTGGCATGTGAGATCCTCCCAGACCGGGGCACGAACCCGCGTCCCGTGCATCGGCAGGCAGACTCTCAACCACTGCACCACCAGGGAAGCCCTGGTGTGAAATTTTGAGCCCTTGGGTTTGCCTCTCTGGGACACTGGAGGAGGAGCAGATTTGTGGTTGTTTCCCTGGGGACAGCTTAGACCTGCTTGGCTTAGTTTGTTTTCTCATTGGAAGGCTTTAAAAAATTTTTTTTGAATTATTTATTTATTTATTTTTGGTTGTGCTGTGTCTTAGTTGTGGTAGGTGGGCTCCTTAGTTGCGGCTTGTGGGCTCCTTAGTTGCCGCTCGCTGGCTCCTTTAGTTGCAACATGTGTGCTCCTTAGTTGCAGCTCTTGGCCCCCTTAGTTGTGGCTCCCAGCTCCTTAGTTACAGCTCACGCGCTCCTTACTTGTGGCATGCGAACTCTTAGTTGCAGCATGCATGTGGGATCTAGTTCCCTGACCAGGGATTAAACCCGTGTCCCCTGCATTGGGAAGCGGATTCTTAACCGTTGAGCCACCAGGGAAGTTCCTAAAAATGTTATTTTTAACTGTGGTAAAATGCAAATAATGTAAAACTTACCGTCTTAACCATTTTTAAGTGCACAGCTTGGTGGCATTAAGCATATTCACAGCACTGTCCAGCTGTCACCCCATCCATGCCTAGAACCTCATCATCTTCCCCAGCTGAGACTCTGTCCCCACTGAACATTGACTTCCCCTCCCCTCCCCCAGCCCCTGGTCCCCCACCATCTACTTCTGTCTCTAGCAACTTGACTGCTCTGTGTCCCTCAGTAAGTAGGTCCCACAGTGTTTGGCCTTTTGTGTTTGACTTGATTCACTGAGTGGAACGTCCTCCAGGTCCACCTGTGTGGTGGCAGGTAGCAGGATCTCCTTCCTTTTTTTTTTGTGGTACGCGGGCCTCTCACTGTTGTGGCCTCTCCCGTTGCGGAGCACAGGCTCTGGACACAACAGGCTCAGCAGCCACAGCTCATGGGCCCAGCTGCTCCGCGGCATGTGGGATCCTCCCGGACTGGGGCACGAACCTGTGTCCCCTGCATCGTCAGGCAGATTCTCAACCACTGTGCACCAGGGAAGCCCTTCTCCTTCCTTTTTGAGGCTGAGTTTTACTCTGCTGTCTAGACAGACCACATTCTGTTTATCTGTCATCTGTTCCTGGACACTGGGTTGCTTCCACCCCTTGGCCTTTGTGCTTGATGCCATGAAGGCAATTGATGGCGGTGCTTCCTGCCCTGGTGGCCCTGTCCCTGGCACGTTTTTGTCACCATGGCTTCATTTGTGCCTCCCTGGGCGGGCCTGTACTCCTGTGGGCGGGAATGTCCTCCAGTGCTTGGGATGTCCCCAGGGTGGGCGCAAGAGGCGGGATGGACGGCGGGGCTGTTGTACCTTCTTCCTCGGAGTTTTAAACCCCAGGAGGCATGAGCTAGACCAGGGCTAGGGCAAGGCCCAGGCTCTCTGTTTGGGCCTCACCTAGGGAGCCTTGTTTATGAGCAGTCCTGCAAGCAGGCTGCCCTGTCCTCCTGCTGCTGCTTCTACACGCTTTCCTCGCCAGGGTGAATAACAGTAAATCAGGGCAAACCAAGATGTGTATTTGTGAGGTGTCCTGGGTGAAGCAGTGGCCCTGCAGAGAGGTTTCTTGGCCTCAGTATCCCCTGACGGACAGTTACCGTCCCCTCTATTGTGCACCGGACGTAACGCCCGCTTTAGGAGGGGAGAGGAGCTGGGATCGCAGGACAGTGGTGGAGTCGGAGTTGGCCAGGGAGCTGGAGGCGGGGCAGGCGCTGCCAATTTGAAACCCCACCTGTGTGGGCGCCGTGCCCGCTCGCTTCATCCCGTGACTATCTGTGAAAGCAGGTTTCACTGTCTTGTTGACCACAGAGAAACCAGGAATCAAAGGCAGTAGGCAGCGTTGATGAGGCGACCACGGGTTGCTGAGGGGCGCCTGCCGTGTTGGGCTGTGGCCTGTTGGGCTGCAGGCCCGAGGCTCTGAGCGGTCGTATTCCTCCGGGAGTTCTGATGCTGGGCTTTGTCTCTCGTCTCCCCCAAGAAGCCCTGTGCTGCATCTCCTCCGTGTGTCCGTCAGCATTGGCATCTTTGGAAGCCTCATCCAGGCCTTCCAGGCCCCTGGGCTCTGGTGAAGGAGGGACAGCTTCATGTGCAGGGTGGGGCTGGTCTGAGGGTCCCACCCAGGGAGGCAGTCCTTGCTGTGGTGGGAGGGGCAGCCTGATGGTCCCCTGGTGCCTTTGCCCCCTCAGTGAAGCAAGTGGGGACCCTGGCTCTTCCAAGCAAGGGGGGCTGTGGAAGAAGGAGTGGGGACCTTTAGTTCACATTTTAAATGGCCCATCAGACCATCCGCTGGATGTAGCTCCACCCGAGAAGTGGACTGACCCTTCCTTTCCTCTTGGTCTCCAGGGAGTGGCAGATGGAGCGAGCCTTCCAGACGGCGCTGTGGCTGCTGCAGCCCGGAGTCGTCTTCATCCTGGGAGACGTCTTTGACGAAGGGAAGTGGAGCTCCTCCCAGGTAGGACCCTGCGACCCTGGAGCCCTGGTCCTGTGCTGAGGTCTTTGGGCTCTGTGTCAATGACAGTCCTGAGTTAGGTCAGCTCATCTTAGGTTTGTCTGTGTAGGAGACACCTGGGTTAGCCAGACGCTTCCCATGAAGCTCTCGGAAGGGGAAAAGTAACCAAGAGGGAAGCGTTTCAATTGTCCCCGGAGTTACAGAGTACATGCTGAAAAGTAGCTTGACTTTAGGCTCTTAAAATATAACGGCTGGGGCTTCCCTGGTGGCGCAGTGGTTGAGAATCCGCCTGCCGATGCAGGGGATACGGGTTCGTGCCCCGGTCCGGGAAGATCCCACATGCCGCGGAGTGGCTGGGCCCGTGAGCCATGGCCGCTGAGCCTGTGCGTCCGGAGCCTGCGCTCCGCAACGGGAGAGGCCACAACGGAGGCCCGCGTACCACCAAAAAAAAAAAAAAAAAAAAAAAAAAAAAAATATAACGGCTGTATCATGAGATTGTGCTATGTACAGGTTACTTGCTTTCCTTTCATTTTCCTTTCTCTGAGGAAGGTTGGGGGAGCCGGGCCCTGGTGGGAGGTTCCTTTGCCCTCAGGCCCGAGACCGGGTGATGTGAACCTTTCCACAAACCAGAGAGAAAGGCCCTTCTCACCTTGGCTGTCAGAATGCTTTGCCTACTACATTCCTGGGATTAATGGGGAAAAAAGCTGTTCTTGCTGCTTAGTTAAAAATGTGCTGATGGTTTTGGAAGATTTTTTTCTTTTGGCTGCGCCGTGCAGCATGTGGGATCTTAGTTCCCCAACCAGAGATCGAACCCGCGCCCCCTGCACTGGGAGTGCAGTCTTAACCAACTGGACCACCAGGGTAGTCCCCTGGAAGATATTTTTAAAAATTCATTGAAATTTCCCAGGACGGTCCTAAGCTGTACAAAGAAAGTCTTGGTCCAGGTATGATAGAAACCCAGTGTTCATAGGGTTGCAGTGTTTGTTGTGATCTAGTGCAAAAGTAATTATGAAATAATGGAAATGCTGTATGTAAAAAGCAACTAGTTATAAAATGAGGTTGGATATAGATGTTAGTTTTGCAAATCAAGGGGAACATTTTTTTTTTTTTTTTGCGGTACGCGGACCTCTCACTGTTGTGGCCTCTCCCATTGCAGAGCACAGGCTCTGGATGCGCAGGCTCAGCGGCCATGGCTTACAGGCCCAGCTGCTCCACGGCATGTGGTATCCTCCCAGACCGGGGCACGAACCCGCGTCCCCTGCATCGTCAGGCGGACTCTCAACCACTGCGCCACCAGGGAAGCCCGGAACATTTTATCTTTTTCTAATTTTATGTTATTCTAACCTTAAGTATTATTTGTTAAAGTCTTTGTAAATGTATTGAAGGAATCTGTATCCAGCTTGTTTCCCTAGGTTGGGCCAAATTTAAAACTTTTAGGATAAAGTTGACTACTATTCAACTAGGTATCGTCCAGCCTGGAGTGTTTGTCCAGTTTAGTTTTTTCGGCTTAATAAAAATAAGAACTAAACAAGCATCATTATCAAGCTTTAACTGTTAAAGTCAGAAAAGTCTTGAGAGATTTGTTGGGCTTTGTCTTTCCCCCCACGTCTCATTGGGCCCTACCCCACCGTCCAGCCTCAGGGAGTGTGACCCCGCGGGAGCTGCTGGTCCTCATCCTGGGGAGACACACAGTGTACTTGACGTTTCTGCAGAGCCCATTCTTAGGACATGCCCAGATCTGCAGGCATCCTCACTCAGCCTGGGGTCCGTGCGTGGCCGTCAGGTGACCTTGAAGTAGTGGGTGTATGAAGCAGGTGGTTTGAGGAGATAACACCATTTCATTAAAATTTGGCATCAAATTAGATAGTTAAAATATTAAGTTAGTTTTGGGAAAAGAATGTTAGAAATTCCGCACGTTGGCTTTATGAATGTCTGATCTGGGCGGGAGTGACTTCCTCACCCTCAAAACAGGGCAGGGAAGGCTCCCTGGCCACAGCAGCGGTGCTTCTCCCTGCAGGCCTGGGCAGACGACGTGGGGCGCTTCTGGAAGATCTTCCGACACCCGCCCCATGTGCAGTTGAGGGCTGTGGCCGGCAACCATGACATCGGCTTCCATTACCAGTGAGTGGTCAGAGGAGGCCCCTGCACACGGTTGTGCCTTCCTGCCTGCCCAGCCTGGGGGGCCTTACCTGTGCGGTCAGGTGGCGGGGCTCCACGCGGGCGGGACTGCTGTCCTGCACATCATACGCCTGCCCCACGGCTGATCTGTATGTGCCCTGGAGTGATCCTAACTTGAAACTTACATTTCGTGGCCAGTTTTCTTCGGGAATCAGAAAACAAGATGATTTGGGCTTTACTAGCTAATGTTCACACAGTGCTTCTGATGTGCCAGCCTGTTAGAAGCACTGTACTTCTGTACATTTAATCTCTTATTTTACCTATTATTTTTTATTACTTTACCCACTGTACCAGTGAGGAAGCTGGGGCCCCGGGGATGAAGCCGCTAGCCCCAGGCTCCAGGCCCTGGGCTGGTCAGTGGTGGGGCAGTGGGGGTGGCACCTTGCCCACCTGGGGCCCGTGTGAGCTCAGAACGAAGGGTGCTGGTCGAGCCCTCAGGTCCCGGAAGTTACTTTCTGTGTTCAAACTGTTTCTTTTTACAATTGATAGGATGAACACATACAAAATAAAACGATTTGAGAAAGTTTTCAACCCTGAAAGGCTGTTTTCTTGGAAAGGAATTAAGTGAGTATCATCTGTGAATTCTTATGAAGACTCCTAGAACTTGAATTTCCTTAAGAAAGTTTAAACACGATGGTCATGTCCCAGATCATTGGATTAATCGGCTTCTTATCTCTAAATTCTTTAAGTGTCAGGCACCTTCTTCGTGCCCGGTGGACTTGCATGTGGGAAAGGAAGGCACATGTAGTGGGCGTCTCTGATGGTGCACTAGAGGGAAGGGGGCCCAGGGAACCACAGCTGGCCTTGTTGTCAATCCCAGTTTGGGCTCCTCCAGCCCAGCTAGCTCTGCAGCACCCCTACCCCCCGCCGGGTTTTAGGCTCTGCTCTGTTGTCTTATTTCACGTCATCTCCAAAGGGAGCCAGGGTGTGTGGGTGGGTCTTTGTCTCCCCGTTTTACAGCCGAGGTCCAGGCACACGAGGTCAGACGCTCAGCATGGCAGTCACCTGGGACCTCTCACACGTTCAGGGTGGAAAAGCCTTTACCGTGTCTTGGACTCGCCCAGAGATGCTGTTTTGTCCTCTTAGCATCGTCTGCACCTGCAGACATGGCACAGCTGGGCTGAGACGTACAGCTGTGCTGGGGTTTCTTCCCCCAGAAGAATGTGTGTGTGTAGCTTCTGTGTCCCAGGGACACAGTCGCCAGTGGACAGCACAGGTGGCCCATGGCTGATCTCCTGCCCTTGCCTCAGTTTCGTGATGGTTAACAGCGTTGCACTGGAAGGGGATGGCTGTGACATTTGCTCTGGAGCAGAGGCTGAGCTCCTGGAAATCTCTCACCGGCTGAACTGTTCCCGGGAGGTAGGACTCCACACCCTCCCACCCCCAGGGCATGGCCTCCCCGCCTTCCCTCCCCACCGTCCACTGTCCAGTGAAGGTGGAGGTGTGAGTTAAGGGCCTGACCTCTGACCAGCAGGAGCATCGCCCCCAAGAGTGTGGAGACGGGCAGCAGCTGCCGGCCTCGGCCCCCATCCTCCTGCAGGTGAGGGGGTACCCGCCCGTGTTTGGAGGAAGCATCCAGGGTCTTAAGGTCCCCTGACTCCTCTCTGACCCTGGACAGCACTTCCCGCTTTACCGGAGAAATGACGCCAACTGCTCCGGGGATGATGCGGCACCCCCCGACGAGAAGTACACCCCCTTCAAGGAGCGCTACGATGCGCTCTCCCAGGAGGCCTCGAGGAAGGTTTGCTGCCTTTGGGATGCAGGGAGGTGGGGACACAGGGACGCGGGGTGGGACAGGCAGTGCCTGCACAGCTGTTCCATCCCCCCCCCCCCGGAAACCCACTTCTGTTCCCTAAGATCTAGTTAATAATGTTCTCAGCTATTCTTTATTCTGTTTTCCCATCACCACGTATTGGGGAAGGTGAATGACACTAAGAGTTAAGTTTTTAGGGACTTAATTAGAATGTGCTTTCTTAAGTGTGTGTGTCTGTGTGTATATATTCACATGAATATTTATATACTATATGGTGTATGTGATATGCAAAGCAAAATATAAGTACATTTATGAAGTAGATTTATAAAAATATTTATAAAGAGAAAATATAATTAAAAATATGAAATCTGGGATGAGAAGAATAGATTCTCCCTAAGAGCCTGAGCTCAACTTTTGGTGGAGTCTAAACCACCCAAAGATTTTCAGGGCCGAGGGAAGCAGGCCCGCGGGCGGGGGCTTCGTGGTAGCCACGGGGCGATGGCCGCGGGGTGGTATCTGTGGCGGTGGCCCTGGGCCCCGGCCGCACTCTCCCCACCTCCACTGTCACTGCAGCTGCTGTGGTGGCTCCGGCCGCGCCTGGTCCTCAGTGGCCACACGCACAGCGCCTGCGAGGTCCTGCACGGGGCCGGCGTCCTGGAGGTCAGCGTGCCATCTTTCAGTTGGAGGAACAGAAACAACCCCAGTTTCATCATGGTACGTGAACCTTTATTTTTGTCTCAAAGCTTTCATACGTATTTAAATCAACACAGTGATCAACTACTGAATTGCTGCAATCTGTGAAAATACACAGAAGCTGTAAACACCACCCCCCAGGCACACCAGCAGGAACACCTCTCAGGGGACAGTTGCGGCTGCGGGGGGACACCTCAAGCCGTCTCATCCTGCGTCCCTGCAGTGCCCTCAGCTCTGCCTGTTCCGTTTTCTAAGGAAGCAGGGTCATCTTGTGTTATTTTCCAGACATGCCCATTTGTTCTGACAGAAAAATGCTATAGCTCTTGGACGTTTATTAAAGATGTTAATTAGTGATGACCTGAAGCTTCAGCTCCTTTCTTGGACCCATGAGTCCAGCATCCAGGTCACAGTGCTTTCATGTCGGGGGCTTTTACTTCATAACAAGATGGGGAAAACTTCCTGTTTTCAAATTCAAAGTAAATGAACGTGCCCCACTGTAATTCCACATAGCAAAAACATCTACCAAAAAAAAAAGGAAAAGCCCACTGAGATGCCCCCAGCACACGTATTTCTGTCAGCATCAAGTGGCATGGAAAACAGCCGTGTCCTGCTTGTTCCTGGATGACCACTGGTGCTAAGTCTCCAGGCCTCTGAACCCCTCTGCCATGTGCCCCCGCAGGCTTTAGAGGAACCCCCCCATGCCAGGGGCTAGATTCAGTGGAGGTCAGCTCCAGGTTGTGTGCACTCAGCACATGGGGACCCAGTGCTTGGAGGCGGGTGGGCGCTAAAGGCTGTGCCCTCAGTCTCAGGTGCCTCAAGCCCAGCGGCTGCCTTTCCTCGGTCGGGTCTGCGGGTTGGCGCTGTCACGGCAGCTAATGGTCTCGCTTACTCTCCAGGGCAGCATCACGCCCACAGAGTACGCCCTTGCCAAGTGCTACCTGCCCTGCGAGGACACGGTTCTGACCACGTACTGCACGGCGTTCGGGGGCCTCGTGCTCCTCACGTTAGTCCATGCTGGGCTTGTAGCCTCACCTTTTCATTTCGGTTGGAACATGCTCAGAAAATTTAAGACCACGTGAGTAGCAGGAGACGTTCTGCACTTAGTAGTAAGTCCTGAACCCAACGAAACTGAACTTCGGGCACTGCTTATGGAGGGCGAGACCAAAGTGGGCCATGGGCACAGCTCGTAGGATCTGGGTTGCTGGTGCAGAGTCCTGCAGAATCAATAGTTGATTGTGCTGTTCTCACGCTGCGAAAATGGGACTTGTCTCTACAGCAGGTCTGTCTTCTAGTTTTATCAAATATATGTGTAATCAAAGATTGTGTCTGTACAGTGTGTAAAAGCTATGAATGTCATCACTTGCATGCACTAGACAGCCTTCCTTCCCCAAGACGGAGGGTTGGCTGTTCACAAATGCTGGGTTTGATTCTGTCCTCCTATGAGTAGTTCTCAAGTTCTTATATTTTATAAAGCTGTATACTTAAAATAAAATACAGATGCTACGAGCAGGAATACATTGTTCTCAAGACTTTTGTATTTCTGTGCTAAATTAATGGAATCAGATTTTTATTAATTAATTAATTATTTTTGGCTGCGCCACGCAGCATACAAGATCTTAGTTCCCTGACCAGGGATCAAACCTGTGCCCCCTGCAGTGGAAGCACAGAGTCTTGACCACTGTACCGCCAGGGAAGTCCCTGGAATCAGATTTTTAGGTGAGTGTAATTTTCTCTCCAGCAGACCAAGTTGTCAAATTTGAATTGAATGCCTGTCAGTGATCAAAAGAAACTTGAAAAACGGACCAGAAAGAGGCTTTTGGTATTTAAAAATAAATATGCCGTGATAATTTTAAACCTGATAAAATGTATTCTTTTTGTGTTTTTTTTCCCCTAAGAGTCTGGCTCTTCAATCAGACTTTTAAATAGGAAGTTTAGTTACAGCGGAATTATTGAATACTAATGCATGTAAAAATATACAACTTCATTTTTTTGGGTGTATGTGTGGGGCTGTAGCTCTTCAGATTTTCATGTTTTACTATGAAAATGCAATGGAAACTGAAAATCATTTCCACTTTATATGTCTCAGTTCAACTGAGTTTTATGAAATAAGGATGACAGGAACAGGCATTCGATGATAATGAAATAAAAAAAAGTGTGATGGTGCATTGTCTGTAAAGTTGTCATCCTTTATTTCATGGAAGAGCAGTATTTAAATGTGGATGAGTTTACAAAGGATTTTAAGATGCTGCTTTATAGAGTAAACTTAAAAATATTAAAGACTAAAAGATGAAATGGAAGTTAATGCAGTAACGCAGGCTAGGCTGCCCCATCTCTGCATTTGTGTCGTTGAAATATAACCTTGGACAATTTAAAAGATTGTCTTTGACCTGAGAAAACCGCCCTCAAGGCCATGGATAGATGAGAACAGTTTTCGAGGTCTTGAGCTGGATGTAACTCATGAGGCTGCATTTGCAAGTCTTGCAAGGTTGAGAAACAGGCATGTATTTTGACTTTGTATTTCAAATAAAGGTTTTGTAATGTTTCTTCTTCAAAAGGCAAATCACGTTCTATCCTTTGATTCTCCAAGGCCAGACACAAACCTGGAACCCTTGTCTTTTTCTCGCTCTTTGTTTACGATGAGACCTGTGGTCAAATAAGTGGTTCAAAAACTTTGACTAAGGGAATGGGTGACCTTGGAAAAGTCTTTAGATTGCCAGATAATTGAGAAACATGTTTTCTGGAGAGAAAAAACATCCTTGGTTCCCTGAAAGAAGCTTGTGATGTGGGTGTGGCATTTTTGAAATGTGGATGATTAATGTGTATCATTTATATTTATATAAATTTATATATATATATATTTATCAAGGAGTATTGTTAAAAAGTACCAACCTGATAAAATACCCTAAACTCTCTATACACCATTCACTCCCTTTCTCAGAGCAAGCGGCAGTATGATGACAGCTGTTCAGCACAACAGAAACACGTTTCTTTTACAGGGACAGCCATAGTCAAGGCACGGAGATCTACAGGGATTTTCCTTGAGTAGTTATACAAAATAATATTACATTTCGTGGTCTGTACAGTGTAATAAACCAGCAGTAAAACAACAAAAAGAACCTATGAAAGGAGGCCGTTGCCTGAGCAGCGTGAGTCTGGGGACCATCGTGGACGGGACACATGTGGCCAGAGCGAGGGGGGGGTTTCTGCTGATGTGTGGACGGTCAGAGGGGCTCTGACACAGAGGCTGAGGCCAGCCGCCCCTGGAGACAGGACTGAAGGGGGTTCTGTCCCCACAGCGGCTTGGGGGCTCCTCTGAGTCGTGGGCCCATGGGGTCAGAAGGGCGACACCCTGTCACGCTTGGGCCACTGCGTCTCCCCATCTGCCAAGTTCTCCATGAGTCGGGGCCCCCTCACCCCCACACAGACCGGGGCGGGGAGGCAGGGGCAGAGGTGGCCGGGGGCCCGGCGGTCATGAGAGCCCGCACAATGGACGGGGACTCGCTGCTCTGTGCTGGGCGGCCCTGGGACGTGGGGCGGGGTTGGGGGGCTCACAGGAGCTCATACTGCTTGAGGTGCATCCGCTGGATGATGTCCCTGCAGTCGTTGAAGACGCGGCGGATGTTCTCTGTGTCCACGGCACACGTGAAGTGCGGGTAGCAGTAGTGCTTGCCGTCGCCCGTGGCCGTGCTGATGCGCTGCGGAGACGCAGCCCGTCAGCGCCGGGGGCGGGGGCATCTGTGTCAGGGCTGAGCCCCCCAGATCTCACTTTTTATGTAAGTTTGAAATCATCTCAAAATACAGAGGTTTTTCAAAAAGGGAACGTCTGAACCTGAGCAGGTACATTTCCACGTGACCCTTGAGCCGAGGAGAGGCCACACCCCACATCCCACTGAAAGGCAACACGCAAGCTGGGTCGGCCGTCTCAGTGCCTCAGTGCCGCCCCGGGGCCTGTACCCTGCCTATTCCTGCTGGGAAGCTGTGTGACCTGAGGTCGGAAGTCCGACCTCTCTGAGCCTCCGTGTGCTCAGCTATGAGATGAGGGAAGGACACCTTCCCATCCCTCATTGTTTGGGGGAGATTAAATGAGCTCGTGAGAGACTAAGTGCAAAGAGCAGGGTCACCCTAAGGTGGCAGGACAGCAAAGGGGAAGGAAAATGCTCACCAAGAACAGATCCCGGATGAAGAACTTAGCTCTTGTGACTTTGGGATCTTCTCCTGCATCTGGTGTTGCTGTAGAAAATCAAAGGGAATTTTATTTAAGTGACATGACACACAGATACAGCAGGATGGAGGCTGTGCACACAGAGCACGGAAGCACACGGGCCATGCAGCCAAAGTCTGAAACGTGACCTTCGTCTCTCTCTTCCTCCCAGGTCACTTTGACTTCAACAGTGGTTTGTGTTTGGTGCCGGGTGAACAGCTTCTCCTCAAGTCAGATGAAGCGTCTTACTAACTGGTGAGCCAGCCCCCAGTCGCCTGCACCTGGTGAACCGTCCTGCAGGGAGGGCTGCCAGCTCATCCTGAGACTTTTCCCAGGAAAAATGCTGACCAGACAGGGTAAGGGGAGCGAGGGGCTGGTTCCCAGGAAAGGTCAGAGCACGCCCGGCTGCTGCGGGGTGGGTGGCATGGGGGCTGGGGTGCTCCCAGATGGCGGCTGCTACCCGGTCCCAGGAAGCACCCCGCCAGGCTAGCTGAGGTTGGTGCAAAGACCGCGATACATTTCTTAACTTCTAACTGAAGTTTCTGGGAGAGCCCCCTTCATCCTGCTTTATCCAGTTTGAGATTAAACCTTGAGGAATGGGGTTATTTTGCCATAAGCAAATCCCTCCTTGGAGACTCTGGTGGCCCAGGAAACTCAAAACCCAAGAGCAGCCACTGGAAATGAGTCCCGATTCCTCCAGGTTTGCCAGGCGGGACCTTCCAGGCTTCAGCACTGAAATTCCCACGTCCCAGGAGCCTCACAGCCTCCCAGGACGGCTGGTCACCCGATGAAGTCACCATGCTGTGGCCAAAGTCATCGCTGGGGACAGAGCCCTCAACACGGTGGTCGGCAGCGGGCAGCTTGGGACAGAGGTTACTGCTGCCCCATTCCTGCGGGCCCGGCTGGAGTGGCTCGGACAGCAACTTCCCTATCTGACACTGTGGGGTCAGCAGGCAGGTCCAGGCGGACCGACCGACACGGGGCCCCGGGAGGCAGATTCCCCGCAAACCCCGCATTCACGTCAAGCTTCCCTTCCTCCTCCTGCTCAGCGTGGACCAAGCTAAACTCTGAAAATTTTAACAAATGGGACCCTAAGGACATTTTAATACTCTAGAAGCTTAAGGGTGGGGCAGGAGTCAAGAAGATTGATCTAAATTAACTGAGTTTCCTAGATTCATCAGAACCATAGGAATTACAGTTACAGGGCTATTGAAAGAACAATTCTTTCCCTTAATCGCAAGATACTTGTTTTGGAATCTTACCGTCTTCAGGAACAGTATAATTTGCATACTCTGGGAAATAGTCTTCAATTTTTGATTTCCCTGCCAAGACTTTTTCTGCCAGCATATCCTGTTTGTTCAAGAACAAGATGATGGAAATGGTCCGTAACCACCTGGAAAGGAGCAGGAAACACACACAGGTGTGGGTCCACTTGCCTGAGCAGGCACCTCTGTCGCAGGCATTATCCACGGAGAGGACAACGTGCTGCCCTCCGGACGAGGCGCTGGGCTTGGGATTATTCGATGCCCCGGAACCTCAGCCCCCACTCCATCTGCACACAAGACTCCCTCATGAGGATAAACTCTCAGGAGGAGGATTCAGCTCCACAGGGCTGTACTGGCGCCAAAGCCAAGGTTCACGTCAGGAATAAATACACTGGGATTTGTGTGGTGTAATTTACTAGTAAAGGGTCAGAAAAGTGGGAGAAGTTAAAGCTCTCACAACAACAGAATAGATGGTCACGCAGGGCATCTGCGGCTCTTGGGCGAGGAGCTGGGTGTTGAGGGTCTGGGTGGGGACCTGTCACTTCGCTGACAAGTCGAGGGAGGGGCTCAGGGGTCATCGAGTCATGAGCGGATGTTTTAAATGGGCGCTTTTTGCATTTTAAAAACCAAACAAAACCAATTTTGAACCGTATATAACCTTAAGCTTCCAAAACAGAGATCTGGATTTTCCTGACAAAGTCCCATCAGCTTCACACCCCCATCTTAAGTAAGTCACTACATTAAATGGACTGAAAGAGGCTTCTTATGGTTTTAGAAGATTTATCACAAGGAAGGACTGCATCGGAGAACAAAGATGAAAGCAAGCCGAGAGGCATTATTTTTAAACCCAGCGGGAGACCGAGTTTACTGTCTTGTCACCTGTTGTTCCAGATGCTCTCGAAAAGGTCCAGGGACTCCCGTAGGCGGTTGGTATTGTTATCTTCCCGGATCACCATGTTGTAGCTGCTGCAGGCGGCCACGTAGATGATGGCGGTGACGTCTGGGTGGGAGGAGTGGGGGAGGCACCTTGGTTATTTATAGCAGTTACAGCCACCCATGTCCGGGGAGAGCTCCCTTGTGATCGCAGGATTGACCCGGGGCCCCCCAACTAGCAGAGACAGTGTGACCCCAGGATGCTTAACTTCCGTATTCATGGGACTAAGGCACTTGATAGGTGACTGGATTGAAAGCTACTGAAACACAGCAGCAGCAGGGAGTGTGGGTTTGTCCCCATTTTCTTGAGAGAGGGAGAAATCACCGTTGAAGCACTGGATCCATTTTCTTCTCTCGTCCCTCTGGCCTCCGACGTCAAACATGCTGGGGGAGAACACGGGTTGGGGGTGCCGTTAGCCGGGGGGTGGGAGGACATCTCTACTTTGCTCTCCCCCTCACCCTGGCCCGTGGCTCTGCTCCCCAGGTGACCTTGCAGATGGACCCAGCGGGGCCTCCCCAGTCTGGCCCTCAGGGGTGTCCACACCCCGGTATTTCTCTGAGCCCGGCCCTTAGCCCTGTGGTCAGTGGCTGCTTGGCTCTGTTTCCCCCGGGAAGCCCCTTGCCTGCATCCTTCTCCTCTGCACCTGCCTGAGGCCACTAGGCTCGAGTGCTTCCCTTCCCTGCACTGACACCTGCGCTTGCGGGCACGCACGCGGGTTTGCAGCACTGCAGGCCCGGGATCACCCTGTGTCCAGGCCGCTTCCCCGACCCCAGGCCTGGGGGCCCTGCGGGAGGGTCCTGCCCACATGCTTACTGGAAGTTGACTTTGTCCACTTGGAATCGTGTCTCGAAAATCCCTGATGTCAGAACTCTGCACCTGAGGAGGTCCTGGGGGCAGAGAAGAGAGAAGCAAACAAGTGACACCTGTCCTCAGGAGGACAGCCCGGGGCAGCCATAGGCTGCAAGTGTCCCAAACAGCAATTCCTTCGGAAGTGAAAAGAAAGAGGAAAATCGGAAAAGAAACAGGACTTAAAAACTCAGACAAATGCTCTTGGTCTCACTCCCCGGAGAAAGTCACAGTTAATGTACTGGTTTGGTCTTGGATACTTGATGGCTCTGCTTTTATTTCCTTTAGAAGCTTCTTGTAATCACTCCCGAGTGTTCCCTACTGACACCATGTTACCAGCAGCCCACCAGTGTCTGGGGAGAGGTGCCTGTCCTGCCAGCTGCTGCTCCGGGTCAGACTCTCTCTCCTCTCACAGTTCTAGTCTCTAAGGTGAAAGATGATGAGAAAGCCGTACAGTTTCACAAGGCTGACACCTCTGCTGGCCTGTCAGGTGTCAGGGTTTCTTTCCTGGTCACCAGATCCATTAGGATGTAAATCTGCCACCAAAGTGACTCTGGAAGCAGAGGGCGGTGGCCCCTCTGAGCCCAATGAGAAGTGTGAGGACAGACTTGAGGGGCAGGCTGAAGGCCAGGGTAACTGAGCTCCCAGGGTTGGCCTCATAGAGGGATGGACTCCAGGGGGTGACCAGGAGCTCAGACCTCGGGGTGGGGGGTGCAGGGAGCCTCCCGGAGGGGCACGGCTGGGCCCCGAGGGTACAGAGACCCTCCAGTGTCGCGGCCCAACCCCACCTACCTGGTCCGTGGGTGTGTAGTCCACCAGGCTGACGCTGTCAATTCTCTCCAGGAAGCTGAAAAGAAAGCCAGATGTGCTTGGGGCCTCTCTGGGGATGCCTCTGGGCTGGGGGGCAGGTTTGCGGGGCCTGCACAGCCCAGGGGGATGGGGCAGCCACGGGCCAGCAGGTTCCCGTGTTCTTCCTGGACACGTGTCTCCCCGGCAGGTCAGAGTCCTGAGGGTCCTGATCCGTCGCGGTGGGGGAGCGGGGGTCCAGGCCTCTGCCCTCCCTTGACAGGTTTTACATGTATTTGTCTTTCTGTTTATTGTCTGTCTCTCCCTCCAAATGTGGGACCCACAGGGCAGATCTGGGTTAGCCGGGTTTCCCCAGCGCCTGTGGGGCAATGCAGCCCCTGCATATTTGTCAGATGAAGTGAGCAGGGGGCTGTGAGGCTCAGCCTGCAACCGACACAGGAAGACACAGCGCTGGTTAACCAGTGAGCAAAGGACCACTTCCCGAGGGGTGGGGGCAGCAGAGCGTGTGAGGAGTGGGCGGGGCTCTGAGTGGCCCGGGCTCTACTGGTGGGGGATCCTGCCCTGGGGAGAGTGGATGTGACCTGGATAGGGGGGACTCGGCCGGAGTCCCTGCCTGGACAGCTTGGGGTCCACTGTTCCGTATCTGGAGTAAAGTCATGGTGGGCCTTCCTCCCAGCCTGTGTGCCCGTGAGCTTCTGCACAGTGAGGGGGGAGCACTTCCCCACCTCCACACAGCCCCCCTCTCCAGCCAGCACTGCAGGCCCTTGAGCTGCTCACAGGAGGAGGTGGGAGTGCAGAAGACCCTGGAGGAGCCACAGGAGGGGACCCCTGAGAGCTGAGTCTGGTTTGAAAACCACAGTGCACTCTGGCCCAGTCCTTGCCGGCCTTGCATTTGGTGGAGTGGAGGGCACCTCAAGACCCTCTAGCAGGAGAGGAAAGGGGCAAGAAGACTTGAGTCTGTGATGAAGTGGGAGGGGTGTCTGCCGAGGTGGGGAGGGGCTCTGGACTATAGCCCAGAAACCTGGGGGCTCCGGTGGGAAGATGAGCCGCCCCCCTTCCCCGTGTATGGATGTAATAATTTGAAGCAGAAGTGGTCTGTCCTCTCGGCAGGGACATCTAATATGAGAAGGTGATACAGACACTGATCATCTCCCATTGAAAGGGCTGGAAGGAACTGAAAATCAAACCAAATATGAAGCCTTCAGCTCTGGTTAGAGGGTAGGAGGCACCCGATTTCAAACAGGATGCAGACAGGGTGGAGGGGGTGGGTGAATCTATTCAGATGGTAATAACGGGTTAAGTAGAAACAATGAAGTGTGGTTAACAAAAAAGACATCAGAAGTTGTTGCAAGATCAGAGACGCCTTCCCGAGGACGTGGGAGTACCTTCCTGACCACTTCCTGACCTCGACTAAGGAAAGATACACCATCTGTCCCCACTCCTGAGCCCCGGGTGAGTGTCCAGGGTTCCTTCCAGCTCTGGTAGTTAACCACCTGAGACCTGACCGGCATCAGTGAACGTTTCCCAGAGCATCTTCTGAATTGTTACTGATGGTGAATAGTCCTCTGAGTTCATGGATTTCAAGTTTGTGCAATGGAAGTAAAATGTGAAAATTCCCCGGATGTAAATGTTTCCCCGGACATTTGAGAGCCTCTCTAAGGAGTAAAGGCTAGCAGTTGATTTCTGCCAGACTTTTGACTTAATCTTTGGTTCAATCGGTGTATTTCCCACATGTTGTAGTAGGACTTCTTCAAAATGGGGCTCTTAAGATAATATATAGAGAGAGGAGTTTTAAAAGGATCTTCCAAATCATGCACAGAATTTTGTATGACGAAAATTTAAAAGGTTGTCTCCCTAAATACGCCACTGCCTGTTATGCCGAAAAATTAACAAGATCTAAGAATTCCACTTGTAGACCATTCACTCCCACTAGATAAAGAGTCGCAGGACAATAACAAAATACAATTATAGAAAGTCGACCCCCGGACTTCCCCGGTGGTCCAGTGGTTAAGACTCCGTGCTCCCAATGCAGGGGCCTGGGTTCGATCCCTGGTTGGGGAACTAGAGCCCACATGCCGCAACTAAGACCCAGTGCAGCCAAATAAATAAGTAAATAAATAAATATTAAAAAGAAATGTCACCCCCCCGCCCCCACCCTTATGGTCACTTTAAGAAAAGCAGTTAAAAAGCAAGTTACTTTGATTTCTCTTCACTGTTTCCTGCTACAGCTGAGGATTTTTGTTTTTACAGAAGTGTTTTTATTTTGGCCACTGCGATCCCCCTCTGCTCGACATTGGCACGAAACAGCAATTCACTGTTCATTTCTCATCTGTCTGCCACCCCAGTAACTCAAACTGCAGGGTTCTTGTGGGCCGGGGGTGGGGGTTGAGGGGGATGGTGAAAAGATGAAGCTATCCTGTTAAATGCCTTTGAACAACTGGATCTCAGGAAAAGCACCAATGACGTTTAATTAAAATGTACTTAAAATGATTTCTTTTATGAAAAATGCAGCAAGTCGGAGCTGTGTCAAGCCAAGTGTCAACTACAAATTGGCATTTTCCATTGGCACTTGACATCTGCCTCTACAAGGATTAACTCTTGTGCTGCTGCAGCTGCTGACTTTCAACACCCCCTGAAAGGAGTTCAGGTGGACAGCAAAAATGAGGCACTCTGTGCTCCAGGAAAAACTGGCAGAACAGGTCTTCAGAGAGTTAGATGTTTTCAGAAGCCGATTTTATGAGCCCAATTCTTGTATCTCTTCATATCTAGAAAAGCACTAAAATCCTTCATGGTGACGACTACTACTTGTGACTAGCAGAAACCTTCTGCAAAATAGTATGTGCTCAGTTGCACGTATTCCCCCTTCACCAGAATCACATATATACTGACCTTCCCCCTCTGCCTCTTTGGAGCAGTTTCTCAGAGCTATCTGGGATGCTGTCTCTCGGGCTGTTTTCCTCATTTTGCCCCAAATAAAACAACTCACAACTCTCATGTTGTGCATTTTTTTAAATCGACACAAGTAAAACCCTTTTCTCAGTGTCTTACCGAAATTCACTTCATGATGATGTAAAAAATACTGGAGGAAAATGTTAGCAGTAATGACAGGGCACCAGCCTGATCTAACGTGCAGCAGGGCTGAGATCCAGGCCATGTCAGAGGTGGTCCTTGGACCAGAGTCCGGGCATTGGGATTGTGGCTGAGCCAGAGCCGGGGTGGATGAGTGACCCACATGCCCTTGGATGTCTGAGAAGCATTATGCCTTTTCCTCCCCTGCCCTGGCCTGTCCTCTCCTGTCACCTGGGTGGCACACCTGATGACTCACATCCTGTTCCCACCCTCAGAGTGAAGTCCACCCTGAATCTGGCCTCTGAGCCCTTCGCAATGCGTCCTATCTCTTTCTTGTTCTTCTTGATGTCAGACCCTCCACTCCAGTCAAATCCCCACATAGTTTTTGGCTATTCAGACCTTTGTGTAATCCCCACTTTTTTTTCTTTGAAGCCTCAGATTGAACCCAACCTCTTCTAAGAAACCAATTCTATGGAACAAAATTGAGAGTGCAGAAACAAACACACACATACGGACAACTGACTTATGACAAAGGAGCAAAGAACATACAGTGGAGAAAGGATGGTCTCTTCCATAACTGGTGTTGGGGAAGCTGGACAGCTACATGGAAAATAATCACACTGGACCACTACCTCACACCCTACATAAAAATCAAACTCAAAATGGATTAAAGACTTGAACGCAAGACCTGAAACCATAGAATTCCTAGAAGAAAACATAGGCAGTATGCTCCTTGACGTTGGTCCTAGCAGTATCTTTCTAGATATGTCTCCTCAGGTAAGGGAAACAAAAGCAAAAATAAACAAATGGGACTGCATCAAGCTAAAAACATTCTGCACAACAAAGGAAACCAGCAAGAAAACAAGAAGGCAACCTACCAAATGGGAGAAGGTATTTGTAAATCATATATCTGATAAGGGGTTAATATCCACACTATATAAAGAACTCACATGACTCAGTAACAAAAAAACAACATGATTTTAAATGGGCAGAAGTGCTTTAGAGACATCTTTCCAAAGAAGACATACAGGTGGCCAACAGGCACATGAAAAGATGCTCACCACTGCTAACCATCAGAGAAATGCAAACAAAAACCACAATGAGGTATCACCTCACACCTGTTAGGATGGCTATTATCAAAGGCAAGAAATAAGTGTTGGCGAGGATGTGGAGAAAAGGGAGCCCTTGTACACTGTTGCTGGGAATGTAAACTGTCACAGCCACTGTGGAAAACAGTATGGATACTCCTCAAAAAATTAAAAATAGAACTACTTATGAATCCGCAATTCCACTCCTGGGTATTTATCCAAAGAAAATAAAAACACGAATTCCAGAAAATATCTGCACCCCAATGTTCATATCAGCATTACTTACGATAGCCGAGATATGGAAACAACCTTAAGTGTCCATCGACAGATGAATGGATAAAGAAGATATGATACACACACACACACACACACACAGAGGAATATTATTCAACCACACAAATCTTGCCATTTGTGACAACACAGATGGACCTTGAGGGTATTATGCTAAGTGAAGTAAGGCAGATGGTGAAAGAAAATACAGTATGATTTCACTCATGCATGGACTATAAAAAAACAATCATGGGGCTTCCCTGGTGGCGCAGTGGTTGAGAATCCGCCGGCCAATGCAGGGGACACGGGTTCGTGCCCCGGTCCGGGAACATCCCACATGCCGCGGAGCGGCTGGGCCCGTGAGCCATGGCCGCTGAGCCTGCACGTCCGGAGCCTGTGCTCCGCAACGGGAGAGGCCACAACAGTGAGAGGCCCGCGTACTGCAAACAAACAAACAAAAAACCAAAAAAACAATCAAACAAAACCCCCAAATAAATGAATAAGCCAAACCAAATAAAAAACACGCAGATACAGAGACCAGAGTAGTGGTTACCAGAGGGGGAGAGGCAGGGGGAGGGGAAAATGGGTGAAGGGGATCGACTGTGAGGTGATGGCTGGAAACGAAATTTTTGGTGGCAAGCTTGCTGTAGTGTGTACAGAAGTAGAATGTTGTAAACATGAAACTCGTGTCATAAGCCAGTGCTACTTCAAAAAAATAAAATATAAAAACCAGTTTTACGACACTATAATCCCATCCTCCATGTAGTTTGTTTCATGATTTGATTAGCTCGGAACACAGCTTACATCGTGATTTCCCCCCATGTATAAGTTGAGGTATAAAACACGGTGTGTAAAGAGCACTGACATTACTCATGTTGATGACTCTGTCGCACCTGGGTACGCTTGTGTATTTTCCTCTTTTTGCTTGTGCCTTATCTACCTAACTCCACGGAGGACCGTTTAAGGCAGAAGCATGTCTTTATTTCTAGAAAGAAGCCCCCGACAGCCAGCATCTGACACACCTCAGTCTAAATCTTTTACTGTATTGTTCTCAACAAACACTGCTGAATTGTTTGTCCTGACACCGTTCAGGAGGGACAGAGGATGTACAAACCCTAAAGAGCAGGAGCAAATACCTCAATTTGGAGAAACACGATGAAGAGGACAGGGTGGTCCTGAGGGTACATCTGGGCTCTGCTGAGGGCCCCCGCACCCACTGTGATGCTGTCACCGGGGAGCTCTGGGCGTGGTCACGAGGGACAGCACCCAAGGGAGATCTGCCTTCACACCTACTGAGCTGGGTATACCACTTGATGCCCAGGAACCATGACTGAGATGCACTGGTCCTGCCCCACATGGAACCTACTATCTGGTTGTAGGAAAACAAACCCTGGTAACACCAGGCAGGCACTGTCTCATTCCAACCAGTTTATTAAAAGAAAAAAAAGAGATGGGGGCCTGCTCATCAGTTTGTTCAATGACCACAGGGTCACAGCTTTTTGCCAACAGCACCCGAGGTCCTGAGCTTTGGATTTTGGCTACGGAAACGCCTCCAAGAGGGTGTCATGCCTGTTGCAGGGGAGGAATCTAGAACATGAGGTGCCTCACTTCTGCTCAATGAGGTAAGGTTGTCTGGCTGACCCTGAGATCACGTTCAGTGAATAAGGTTGTCAGATGGGTGCTTACTTTAAGTGGCACCTTTCCAAATTGAAGACAGCAGGGTGGGCACACAGCACCCTCATCTGAAAGGCACACATACATTAAGGCTCCTTCAGGAAGAAGCACCTGTAGTAAGAAAGGTCTCCAATAGTGCAGTTATCATCTGAACTGAAACTAAATAGTTCCTAAAGTAAACTTAAAAGTTTACTGTAAATCCATTTGGAAACTGTGAATTTGAAGGCAGAAAAATACAAAGGATAAATAAGAGCAAAAATTATACTAGTAGTTGCATGAAGATGAACCATTTCCTTGGTATGTTTGAGCTGGATCCTTTTGGAAATTCTCTTTTTAGCCTAGGCAAGTTTCAGTATGAGGAAGAACCCTGTTGCCATGAAGAAACAAAGAAATAACAACTTGGGCTTCTAGAAATATGCATGCAAACTGAAATTCAGGTGCTAAAGGTGAGTCTGGAAAAATACTATGCTTTCTGAACCAAATCAACCTCTGAATTCTTTTCCCTTAAATAGCTTTGTAAACAGGATGTACACTCAGTATGCAATAACATGCAGTTTAAAATTATTTATTTGACAAACTTCTGTGGTTCATATTCCAGCATTTCATCAACTGCAAAACTGAGGAAATAATTCATGGGCCTGGTATGCTTTTGAAAATATTTGTTTCATAAAAATGTACATTCATGTAGTTTGAAATGAACATATTTTAAGAAAGTTCAAGCATATATAAGCATTTTTTAATCTCACAAAATATATTACTTTTGTTGGGAATTATCTGCACTATAAAAGGGTCCTCAATTTACCAAAGGATCAACACCAAGCTATTATTTAAGTTGGAATGATGTTTTCAGTCTAAAGAGGGGTTAGGACTCATGCTGTGCTCACACACAGATGCCTCTGGGCAACCTTGTGGATGAGAGGAGACACCAAAAGGGACTAGTTCTAGAAAGAGGATTTGGGGCAGACGACTGGCAGGTGTTCCTTACAGAAGACCTTGGAACAACATCCAGTCAGACATAATGACACTTATATACGAGGGTCAGTCCTCATCTCCACACAACTCTTCATTTTTCCCCCCGCTTAATACACACATTCATACAGGAGGACATGTTGGAACAGTGAATACTTGGTTCTCAATCTTTCAAAGGGCTTGGAAGAGTCCCTTTAATTATTTTCTGAAATACTGGAATTCTCTCCAGTGAAGGGAAGAGGGGAATTTAAAATATCCTTAAGTGTTTAACTTAGATTTATATGCTCGCCAAGGCAAAAGCAAGTTGCTGTTCTCCATGTTTTGTGGCTCTGAGAAAATGGTAGCTACAGGCTCTGCTTTTTCACTTTTACTTTACACACCACCATTCCAGAAAGATGGAAGGCAGCACATCTGGGCTCTAGCCTGAGAGGGTCAAGCCTACCGTCTGACCCTGCATCTGTCCTTCCCAGACTTCCAGGCGGCTGCATGTATGTGTAAGGGATTTGCATGGCTAAGCCAAACACTCCAACTTGTATTTCCGAGATTTTAGAAGAGCTGTTGCTTTTAAGACAAGATAATAAATGCAAATAATTAGAACCTAAAATGCAGTTTTAATTTTATTTCTATTTTTGATTAAAATCAAAACAAAACCTACATACACACAGTCCCAGGGCTTTCTCAAACCAATCAACGGTTCTTTGGCAACGTCAGAGTAATGTGACTGTCATGCTAATTGCCATATTTTAAAAGAAGTCTAATTAAATAGGAAAATAACTAGAAAGGTGAAGAGAGAAGTTCACTTGGAAAAAACTGTCATACTAACGTTAAACTTTGTAAATCTTAAAACCATAAATGAACACTTTTCTCTTATGATAAATGGAAGTTACATGGCATTTTTTCCAGTTATAAAAAGACAACTACCATAAGAAAAATTTATAGGACGTAAACAGTAACTGAACATTATGCAGGAAAGTCGTAAAGTAATTTTAGTGTAAGTTATGAGAACAGATTAAGTCACCTGTAGTCTGGATTTGATGACAATAAACAAAGGATACACAGAATAGCACTACCCATGAAATAAATCTCTTAATGAGGTGTTGATAGCGCTGTAATCAACCTAAGTAATCACCTCCCGTCAACTCTAGATATTATCGATTACACAAAAATTAAAAAGAAAACCTTCAATTCTGGTAATTCAGGCAGAATCCTGAATACACGGGAACTAGAGTTTTGACCAAATTTTTGAGAAAGATTCATATACACCAAATTAACCAGATCTGTTAAAAGGCAGCTATAAAAATACACATGATAACAAGCTATACAGAACTTTCAAATCCATTTAAGAGTGGAGAACGCCTGGGACGTCTTCGTTTATCTGGAGAGCACTGTAAAACCCAAAGGAAGAAGCATCTTGAGTAAGAGCAGTTCAGCATTCCGGCCGGTTCCGAGTTTCTAGCGTAGAGTATCCCCGTCTTCGAAGGTGGCTGCGGCCGGGACGCCTGAGAGCGGGTTCCGCGGTCACACTTGGTCCCGCAGGCGGGCCAGCCTCTGGGACAGTTCGTCCTGCTCGGCCGAGGCCACGCTCGTGCCCACGGAGCCGGTCTGGCCCTGCGGCAGCTCCATGTTGAGGTCGAGGCCGGCTTCGTCTGCCATTTCCTGCAGCAGCATATCCACCTGGCCCTGGGGAGTGGTCAGCGTCGTCGTGCTGCTCATCGTGTCCTCCATCTGCTGCGTCTGCACGTCCAGCGTCTCGAACTGGTGCTCGAACTTGTCCATCAGGGCGGAGATCTTCTCGAGATTCATGGTCTTCAACGTCGCGTCCATCGACTTAACCACACCGGCCATCGACTTGGTCACCTTGCCCATCGTCACGGCCGTCTGGACCCTGGCGGCCACCGCGTCCACCCGCGCGCTCATCCTCAGGAAATTCACCGCCTGGTTCTTCTGGCGAATTGCGTTCTCGGCGTGAATCCTCGCAACTTCCATGTTGCCCTTCTGAATGGCCTTTTTAATCTTGGCCTTTTCGGCCTTTTCCTCTTTGTCGCATTTTTTGGCACTCCTGCCCAGTTCTTTGGCCGCGAACTTTAGGTTGAACAGGTGTTTCTCCATGTTGGACATGATCGGACGGCTCCCGGGGGTCGGCGGCCGGGGCCGAGGTGGAAGCCGGAGGAGGTAGGAAAAGAAAGACCGCGCCCGGCCGCCGCTCCTTTGTTTTGGTCCCACTTCCCGTTTCTGCCGCACGCGGCGCAGACCGTGACGTCATCGCTCGGCGCCTGGAGCGGGGCCGGCGGGGCGCACGGCGTAGGGGGCGGGGCTTCCGGACCTGGACCAGGCGGACCTGGGCCCAGGCAGCCAGATGGTGCAGTGCTAACCGCGGCCCCGCTCACCTCCGCGCTCGCCGTCTGCACCGACTTCCCTCGCCCCGCAGCAGTTGTTAAAGTACTGAAGCATTAGTAAATTCACGGAAATGCGTGCCCACACACTTTCGTAGGCACGGACAGGACTGTCTGGAGCTGCACGTAAAAACTGTCCAAACTTGGTGGCCTGAGGTGTCCGGCCAGAGGCTGGAAACCAGGAAGCTGTCCTTAGGTTAGCAGACCACAGCCTTCTCCATCTGCTCTGGCAACTTCCACTTTCTCAGGGGAACGTGGACCGTTAATAATTAAAAGTACGAAACAGAAAAAGTTGTATCACTGACCTGCGCCTCGGTCTTTGAGGACAATCTGGTTGCAGCCTGTGACATCCTTTTACTGCAGTGGGTGAAAATACCTTCACGGACCACCTCGTCTATGCTGTGGTTGAAGGTCAGCTTGTAGATGAGTTGCCAGCAACTCCAAACATACAAAAATCCTTGTGTGCTTTAGTAATAAAAGACCCATCTTTTGCTGACATGATTCTGTTTGATATTTTATAAATATCCAAGGAACTTCACTCACATTTCATTTTAACACGAAACTGTCATTTTAAATTATGCAGGCAGAGGAATGGTGAAGTACTGGGACCCACACCCACTGGCGTAGATCAAAATTGTCACTATGTATTATACCCTTTAGAAGTGCAGGCTTTCAGATGGCGGCAGACTGTGCTGTGGCTTTTTTCTTTTAGGAAGATTCCTCCCGTACAGCAATAACAACATAGCAGGGCCCAACCTGCCCTAAGGAGCTAGGCTGAAAATGAACTGAGAGTAATTCTGTTTGAGAAAGTTTTAATCCAAAGTCTCACCATCCCTTTGGGCTTCGTGTGATAGTTTGCCAGTGGTGCTGTTGCACATGCATTTTCCTAAAACCCAGCTCTGGTTATATCACCCTCTTGCTCCAAAACCTGAGCAGAAAGGCACGCCGTGAACACGGTCCCCACCCTCCCTTTTCTTTCCTTCCTCACCCAGTCAAGCCAGACTGAGCTTGGACGCTGAACACCATTTGTGTCACTTGGTCAGTGTGGACGAGGAGGGATGGTCCTCCGGACACTGTCCCCACCGCCTGGGCTTTTAGCCGTCGCATCTCTGCCTGTTGTGATCCTGCCCCTGCTCAAAGCTGCTTCTCCAGGACCCCGGCTCCGTGCTGTCCCCTTACCCCGCACAGCACACATGTCAGACTGCCTGGCACGGGGTCTGGGTACCTATTATATTATGAACTGCATGGAGGCAGAGAACAATCTTATTCCTTTTCCCCCCGTGGAACCCAGCACATGCTCTGCACACAGCAGGCACTGAACCCAGTAATGTTTTGCTGAGTTGCACTGTGGCTGAGAGGGGCTAGGACATTACCCTCATCAGCAGCTTAGCCAAGATTACTTTTTTCCCCTAAAGCAGAACTCTTTCTTCACATAAGACATTCCTAGAAACAGAATATAAAAGACCAATAAAGGGAAGAAATCTGTTTAAAGTAGGGCTTAGAGGGCCCCACCCCCTCCACTGCTCACCCACTGTCCCCCCACCCTCGCCCTTTCTTTTAGGTCCCTTGCAGTCAGCAAGCCAGTTCCTTGACCATTACCCATGGCCTGTTCCATTAGGTGACAGGGTTTGGAATATAAGCATGAGAAACCTTGACAGATTATGAGGATAATGACAACTAACATATTATAAGTCCTGATGTGCTGGGTTGTTCTGGTCACTTTGCATGAATTGACCCATGTCATCCTCACAAACCCGAGGAGGTAGACGCTGTTAACACCTCCAGCCTACAGGCAAGGGAACTGAAGCACAGCATGCTAAGCCACTGGCTGGGTCCACAGCTGCTGAGCGTGAGGAATGGGATTCCAGTGGGACAAGTAAGAAACAGTGGGGGATGCAGTAAGTTAACATGGGATCCAGTGGAGTTATCATTTCTACTTAAAGGAAGAGGTTGATGCAGCAGGAGTTGTTTTGAGACAGCTGAGGACTGGATTGACCGCGAGGTTAACAGGAGCTAAGGAAGGCTGCTCAGAGAAGTTGACAGCCCTTGAGGCTACTCTTGCTGACCGAGGCAGGTCTCCTCTGGCTGCTGGACAGCCTGGACTCCAGACTCCAGCTGAGGACTCCAGAGGCCCGGGCAGACTGGACGCCGAGGGGAGGCAGACCTCGCCGTGGGCCCTGCTTCCCAGGCCTGGCCCTCTGCTTTCTTCTCTGACACCCCAGCCACCCCACTGTGCTCAGTATGACGCAGGCTGAAGCGCTCATGGTCACCTTCCTAGAGCCAGATTCCTCCTGAGCCCAATGTCCCAACGACCTGCTGACCCTGGAGAGCTGGGGACGCAAGGCCGTTGGCAAGTCCTCCCACTGACTGCTCGGTCCTTCCCCCCAAACCTGCTCCTCCTGCTAAAGGGCACTTCCATGCACCCAGCTGTTCAGGTCAGATTCTTAGGAATCATCTGGAACCACCCCCTTTTGAAAGTTCACTGCTTGGCACCAGGTACCAGTCACCCTCGGGGACACACAGAAGCTCAGTGTGTTCCTGCTGAACATATGACTGCAGGCGAAGGACCCGGCACTGGGCACATACCCCCTTGGTGACCATTTCCAGGAGTGCATGACATACACCACTGCATCTATTATATATATAATTTTCCTCTCTATTCATTTAGGAACACAGCCATAATGTGAGACTCTGAGACTCCTCAAACCTTGGGAAATCGCAAAGCCATTGTCCCTCAAATTATATTAACATCATGTCCAGGTTGAAAAACGAAAACAAGAAAGTGTTACAAGGAAACAGAAAAGTCGCCCCTGAGCGGACTGACGCGATGCTCCACACAAGTGCAGCTGGGAAACGCCCGGTCAGTGTCCTCACGGTGGCAGCACAGCCCGAGTCCCCCTGTCCTGATGGTCTAATCACAAGGACACAGGGATTCTCCGGCTCTATGCTGAACACCTTACTGATCTGACGACAGGCTGAAAATGAAACCTCAACACTCTAGGCTCTAAAGACTTCCGGGATTTCCCTTGGTGCAGAGGAAAGCAATCCCTACTGCGCCCAGCTGTTCACAGAAAGAGCCTCCACACCCCTTCCCGGTCGTCTTTGCAATAAAGAACAATCTGATTCAGAAAACAGCAATAGCAGTAATTTTTTTTAAGTCTCTAAATATTAATTTCCCCGCTTGAGTTTTGTTAAAACATAACTCCAGATTCTCTTCGGTTTGGTCTTATTTTAGGACGATTTTGGACTTTCCCAACAAAAGAAGCAATGTGAAAGCAAGAAGGGGTGGCCTGGGTGTGACCCTGACTGGAAGTCAGGGCACCGGGCACTGGTCCCTTCTGGTAAAGCTGGGTGATTCCTCGTGTGATCCGGCACAGACCAGCTCACTTCTACGGGCCTCAGTTTCCTCATTTGTAAAACTGGAGAGGGAGGACCTAGGATCTAACAGTCGTGCCTTCATCAGGTCCTGGAACCGGGGGAGGCTGCTCAAAACTATTAAATTAAAAAAAAATTCCCTGAATTCAAATAATTCAGGCAAAGTCTCAAAATAGTGTGTTTTGGCCAAGATGTGAAACAGTGAAGACTCTCATACACTGGGAGTGTCAGTAGATATAACCTCTCTCTTTTATCTAATAAAGTTAAAATGTGCACCCCCACGAGCACCAGTTCTGCTTGCAACGATCCACCCCAGAGAAACGCTTGCACGTGTGTCCCGGGTACAAAACAAGACGTCATGACCTAAACCTGGAAACAACAAAACTGTGAACAGAACAGAGATACAAATTGTGGCAGATTTTTACAGTCGAATACTACTTAGCAATGAAAATAAATAGCTACACCCGTACTCAAAACATGAATACATCCTAAAAACTTAACTGGAGCAAAAGGAACAGACCAAAATGGTATACACGGCATAATTCCATTAAAAAAATCCCTAAAACAATCTGTAGAGATTTGTTTTAAGATTTACTTAGAGAAAAAAATGTACTGTTTAAATTGCTTTTCTCCCGGCAATTTGTGATGGATGTTGCCAGATCTCGTGTGGAACGCGCAGAGAAGATTCAGCAAAAGGGAGAAGGCGGACTGTGTCTATCTTTATGTTACTCCTCCATATAACAGAAGTTTGTAGGAAGAAAATCTCCTCCTCCTGCCTCAAAGGGACGGATGAACATAAGCAGAGAGTAAGGAACTGTGGTCGGAAAACAAAGACCTGAAATATTTCACGGTCTGGGACATGTGCCTGCACGTCTCTTCCCAGTCACTCTTTCCATTCGTCACTGGGAATCTTTATTCTGCTACTTTTTCTTTGTTTTTAAGAAAAGCTTATTCCCTGCCTAGAAACATGTTGCAGTACCTAACAGCTGCCTGGCTGCCTGATGGGAAGTAGGTCATCTTGCGGCCACTGCTCTGGGTGGGAAGGGATTTCAGGACCACAGGTCCGGGGCAGGCGGACAGGACTGCTCGCTGGTCCAGCCGGGC
Organism: Kogia breviceps; assembly: GCF_026419965.1. Lineage (NCBI taxonomy): Eukaryota > Metazoa > Chordata > Mammalia > Artiodactyla > Physeteridae > Kogia > Kogia breviceps. Next base: position 61,860,846 of record NC_081324.1, on the reverse strand, counting down.
TGCAGAGGGGATCGCTCTCCAGGAACCTGGAGGCTGATGGTTCTCACACAAGTTTCTTTTCCCTTGAACTTGAACATTCAGCTTATAAGCCGTACGTTAAAAAGAGCACCCTGGGGCTTCCCTGGTGGCGCAGTGGTTGAGAATCCGCCTGCCGATGCAGGGGATACGGGTTCGTGCCCCGGTCTGGGAGGATCCCACGTGCCGCGGAGCGGCTGGGCCCGTGAGCCATGGCCGCTGAGCCTGCGCGTCCGGAGCCTGTGCTCCGCAACGGGAGAGGCCACAACAGTGAGAGGCCCGCGTACCGCAAAAAAAAAAAAAAGAGCACCCTGGGCAGTAAACCTGCCGCACATCACAGGCCTGTCTAGGCCTGCTCTGGCAGCTCCTTCTGGCAATAATGGAAACATTAGAAGCAGAGCGTCCTCAGGGCTTGGTGGGGTTGAGTGTCGGGATCCAACCCTGGGCCCCTCATTGCCGCTCCTGGTACCAGTGTGTGCAGCTGATACACCCACATCCTTAATCGGTGCTGTACCTGACCCGTCCCGAGACACAGCTTTTTCTTTTTTTTTTTTTTTTTTTTTTTTTTTTTGCAGTATGCGGGCCTCTCACTGTTGTGGCCTCTCCCGTTGCGGAGCACAGGCTCCGGACGCACAGGCTCAGCGGCCATGGCTCACGGGCTTAGTTGCTCCGCGGCATGTGGGATCTTCCCGGACCGGGGCACAAACCCGTGTCTCCTGCATCGGCAGGCGGATTCTCAACCACTGCGCCACCAGGGAAGCCCCCGAGACACAGCTTTTAAGTAGCATCCTGTCACAGTGAAATTAAGCTTAAGTGGGTCACGTGATTTAAAATACCCATGGCCACAGAACAGAGGACAGTGCTGACAGCCATGTACTCTGAGAACCACTTAAAGTCCCTTCAGGTCTAGTTTAACCCACACTGTCCACATAAAGGAAGGAGTCCTGGGCCATTAGTGCCCAAGCTCGCAATTTCTTTTGTTCAAGGAGGAGCTGCAATTAAGCTTTTGAGCCAAACCATAAAGGTTTTGTTAGTTTAAGCTGATATCTTTAGTTAGGAGGCAAAACAGGATGAGAACTCCACTGTAACTTAACTCAATTAATCCTACTAGAAATAACTTAAAACTTCTATTTAATACGTGAAAAACCCTGTTAAAAAAGCCGGATACTTGTTAACACTGCTACATTGCTATAATTACTATGATAGCCTTCAGTTTCTCTGAGACAGTGAACACTTGTGGTCTGAAGGAGGCCAAAAGGTATTTTTAAAAGCAGTGTCAACTTTAAAATGGTTTTGAACTAAGTCATCAGATGCAAGGTATCTGAACTAAAATATACTGGCTATGCTTTCTTATTCTACTGTTTGGTGGACTTGCGCCGGACTCTTCCAGCTCACACCTGTTTCCACAAGTACTGCCTGGCTCGAGGCTCGGAATGTACGGCGGGGGTGGGAGGTGGGGACAGGTAAGTAATCCACACGCGTGATGCATTTACACTGTTCCACAAAGCAGAGGGGTCCATTTCCCCCGCATTTCGTTTTTTGGAAGGGTCACCACAATTGGGGCACAGAGGTGCTGGCGGAGCTTCCCTGATAAATCTGCCCAGTGAGGCTAGGTTCTAGCAGATATTTCTATTCCAGGAACCACTAGGCTGCCTTGAGGCATGTTTAACTGTGTCCTAAATATAAGAAATCCCAGCCAGGGTTAACATCTGGAAAACAATACTTAACAGTTAACTCTAGCATACTGCGGGAGAGAGAAAATGTATTTTCAGAGCAGTTTAGGGGTTAAAAGAGATTTCACAGCTCCCTGAATTTCAGACTCCACGCATGGGGGAAATGCTGCAAATTCTTCAATGTCTTTCACGTGAAATAAAGCAAGGAAATAGCACAGGTGGTGTCCACTGTGTCATGTGCCTGTCACAGCCCCGGGATGCAGGTCCCGCCACCTCCCAGGTTCTGAAGAGGCAGCTGACCCAGGGCAGGCCAGCCTGAAAAGCAGGGGGTCAACTGAGGGCTTCCCGACGCAGACAGCCTTCTGGGGGCCCAGGGCCGCCCTGTCGTCAGAGACCAGATACACAACTGTGTCACACCAGCACACCATGTATCAGAGGAAGAACCGCAGTGAGAAACGGGCCCTCCAGTCTGTGCTCACTTCATGCCAAATTTCTTATTTTAGAAGGGATCTGAGATGTCGTTAAACATGGTCAATTGAGGATAATAAAAATGTATCCTTTCTTGGAAAAATGATGTAAGTCTTGTCAGTTTTAGAAGAGGATATACTGGGACTTCCCTGGTGGCGCAGTGGTTAAGAATCAGCCTGCCAATGTGGGGGCATGGGTTCGATCCCTGGTCCAGGAAGATCCCACATGCCGCGGAGCAACTAAGCCCATGCACGAGCTACAACTACTGAGCCTGTGTGCCACAACTACTGAAGCCCGCACACCTAGGGCCCGCGCTCTGCAGTAAGGAGAAGCAACCGCAATGAGAAGCCCGCACACCACAATGAAGAGTAGCTCCTGCTCGCTGCAACTAGAGAAAGCCTGCACGCAGCAACGAAGACCCAACGCAGCCAAAAATACATACATAAATAAATTTATTTTTTTTTTTAAAGAAGAGGATATATTTAGTTACTGCATACATCTTAGCAGAGAGTCACGGCAAAGTGACTTCTTTCTGAGCCCCCGTAGCTGGTATGAGGAATCCTTCATTCCTTCTCCTCAGAAACAATGTCCAGCCCTCGAGGTTCACATCGATGGAGAACAGGATGGGAAACACTGAGTACCAAGCACTTAACTGTGATCACGTGGATAAAACTGTTAGCGAGTACATGGGAATTCCATCTGTGCTTAATATAAGTTAATATAAGAACAGAATGAAGCTTGTATTTGAAAGGTAGCTTTCTATTGGTATCATGGAGTTTAATTATTATGTGATAAATGGAATTTGGTGTAAGGAAGAAGGACGGTTTTACTTTCTTCCTTTTTTGAGAGCTTTCTTTGATGTGAAATTACCAAAGGGCAGCTTCCTCACTCCCTGAATCATACCTGAAAGGCTGTAATTACATTGCTTGACAGTGTGAAGACATGCTCACTGCTTACTGGAAGGAGGGAAGTCCTTGTGTAATGTACTATTTACTAGAGCAGCCCGCTTTCTCTGAGCAGAAGTGAATGCTTCTGCTTGAAAGGAGGCCACGTGAAAGCAGGAACCAGCCTTTCGTCCTGTCAAGGCTGAACAACAGTCATTGTCTGATTAGACCACATCTGTTTCTCCTTTCATCGTACGATGGACATTTGCGTTATTTCCACTTTCTGGCTATTTTGAATAACGCTGCTATGAACAGATATTGTGCCTTTATCTGAGTTTTAGAGAAAGATAAATTCTGTACAAACGAGAATGAACAATTAAAATGTAAAAGTCCATTCATGTAACAGTTGCTTTCTGAACACCTACTATGTGCTGGGCTTTGTTTCAGGCATGGTGGGGAACAGCCAGCAGTGGCCCACTGACCCATCCATAATGGAGAGTTTAAAATACCTGATTAGATTTACTTATTCATTCAACAAATATTTAATGAGATGTTACTGTGTCGGGCACTGTGTGGAGAAGAACAGCTCAAAATCCTACGGAAGTAACTTCTTGTAAGATTACCTGCCAGTTTCCATAAAGATATTTTTTAGAGATATCAAGACATCTTTTCAGTATGGGAATTGTATTTTGAATCGGTATTTTTGTTTTTCCATTTCTCCTCTTCCCTTTTCTTTCAGCAGCATACCTGTACCGCCAGCTCAAGCACACAGGTGAGACAGAGATCCTTTTATAGGGTCAGGAGCATTCACTTCTGTGGAGCAATCGTTCACCACTTTTGAATGGAGTCTCTCTTTGTGCTTTTTCCTTGATATTAAATAGAAACGCCCTGAAATTAGGCAGATTCAAAAGATCAGCAGTCTCCATATTAATTTTATTCTGGTGTCCAAATTAATCTAACAAGCCAGTTGCAACAGGGGGTCTCAAAGTGCATTTAAAGCACACAATTCAGTGGTTTTCTTCGTTACTTCCAGACTTGTGCAACCAGCTCCACGATCACTTTTAGAATTTGCATTGCTCCAAAAGGGCACCCAGTACACACCAAGCAGTCCTCTCCTCATCCGCCCCCTCAACTCCCCTCAGCCCTATGCAACCCTAACCTACTTCCTGTCTCTACAGAAATACTTATTCTAGGTATTTCATATAAATGGAATCACACAATATGTGGCCTTTTGTGTTTGGTTTCTTTGACTTTTCACATCTTCAGGGCTCATCCATGTTGTACTGTGTCAGTGCTTCATTCCTTTTTACAGCTAAATAATATTCCACTGCATACACATACCACAATTTGTTTATCCATTCATCAGTTGATTTGGATTGTTTCTTTTTTTTGGCTGTGCTGCGTGACATGTGGGATCTTAGTTCCCCCAACAGGGATCGAACCCGTGGCCCCTGAATTGGGAGCACAGAGTCTTAACCACTGGACCACCAGGGAAGTCCCTGACTTAAAGTTTTGGTATAGATGTATGTTTTCAATTCTCTTGGGTGTATACCTAGGAATTGCTGGGTCATATGGTAACTCTGTGTTTAACTTTTTGTGGAACTGCCAGACTGTTTTACAAAGCGGCTGCTCTATTTTACATCTCTACCAGCAAAAATATGAAGGTTCCAATTTCCCCACATTAGGTTTCATCTGACTCTTTGATTCTAGCCATCCTAGTGGGTGTACAGTGGTGTCTCATTATGGTTTCAATTTGCATTTCCCTGAGAGCCAATGATGTTGACCACATTTTCACAGCTTACTGGCCACTTACATATCTTATTGGGGAAATGTTTCTTCTGATCCTTTGCTCATTTTAAAATTGGGTTATTTATCTTTTTAAAAAAATAACTTTATTTTATTTATTTATTTTTGGCTGCATTGGGTCTTCGTTGCTGCATGTGGGCTTTCTCTAGTTGTGGTGAGCAGGGGCTACTCGTCATTGTGGTGTGTGGGCTTCTCATTGCGGTGGCTTCTCTTGTTGCAGAGCATGGGCTCTAGGTGCGCGGGCTTCAGTAGTTGTGGCTTGTGGGCTCTAGAGCACAGGCTCAGTAGTTGTGGCGCATGGGCTTAGTTGCTCCGTGGCATGTGGGATCTTCCCGGACCAGGGCTCGAACTCGTGTCCCCTACATTGGCAGGTGGATTCTTAACCACTGTGCCACAAGGGAAGCACTATTTATCTTTCTGTTACTGAGTTGTAAGGGTTCTTTATATATTCTGGATACAAATAACTTATCAGATACATATTTTACAAATATTTTCCCTTTTTGGTGAATTATCCTTTAAATTTCTTGAACTATCAGACCTCTATAAAAAAAACCCCAACTATCCTGGTTTTTATTTGCAAGCTATGTTCGAGACACGAATGTGATAAGAATGAACAGTTAAGGAGAGTGACTTCAGACTCTGAGAAAATGGGTGTCCTTGTGAAAGTCCACTCATTTATAAGCTAGGACCCACCCTCATCATCTTTAAAATTTATTCTGTGGCAGCACCTGGCATGCATTTCATGTTCACATAATGTTTGTTAAACTTTTAAACCATAATAGTCTCTCACAATCTTTATGTTTAAATGTGAAATCCTGGCTAAATCAGGTAACAGCCTGGTAGTTCTATGTAGTCGTGGGCAGTTTTGGTTCCTCCTCTGTAGAGTGGAGATAATAAACTCTCTGTGTTTGTGTGAGGATGGATATGTTAACTCATATGATGTGCATGGTAAGTTTCATTAACAATGGGCTATTCTATTCTTCCAGCTACACTTGGAAGCTGAGAATTACAGGACACATCTCTTACATTATTCTGCAGCTGCATATCTTATTAATAGTTAGTAGTATGAGTGGTTTTCAGCCTGAGTTCTCTGGGCTCTTTGCAAGTTTTTCACATAATTCAACACACACTTAAAAGAATGGTAGTAAAACCCTTCCACATCAAATGTCTTATGTGCCATATTATATACTTCATGGGGTACTACCAATGCGTTACTCTGTGCTGCTATGTTACTTATTTTTCTGTAGACTTCTGATCATATCTATATTTATGTATATTTTTCTTCCCCCTATATTTTATTATGAAAAATTTCAAACACACAGCAAACTTGAAATAATTTTATACTGAATACTTGAATACCCACCACCTAGATTCTGCCATTACCATTTTTACTGTACTTTATTTTTAATTTATTTATTTTATTTATTTTTGGCTGCGTTGGGTCTTCGTTGCTGTGCCCAGGCTTTCTCTAGCTGCGGCGAGCAGGGGCTACTCTTCGTTGTGGTGCGCGAGCTTCTCTTTGCAGTGGCTTCTCTTGTTGCGCAGAACGGGCTCTAGAGCCCAGGCTCAGTAGTTGTGGCGCAGGGGCTTAGTTGCTCTGCGGCATGTGGGGTCTTCCTGGACCACGGCTTGAACCCGTGTCCCCTGCATTGGTTGGCAGATTCTTAACCACTTCCCTGCCACCAAGGAAGCCCTTTACTGTACTTTAAAAAGTCACATATCTACCCCATTTATCCATCTTATTTTTGATAATTTCAACAAAATCACAAACACCAGAATACTTCCTCCTACATGATTCAGCACCCAGGTCATTAGTTAAAATCAATGTTTGTTCACAGTAAATTTTGACCCATAGAAACCCAAATTGTGAGTGTACGTTTGCTGAGTTTTGACAAATGCGTACACCTGTGTAATGCTAACTCTTATCAAGACGTTATGCGCATGTTTTTAGATGTGCAGTTGTTTGGGAGAAAGGCTGTAGCATCTACTGCTTAGACAACCAGCCCCGTCCAGCTGCAGGACCTCGAGGTGAGGACAGGGCACCCGTTTCTTCAGATGCCACTGAAGCTCGGGCTCACATGAGGGTCAGAGTCTCGTCATCACAGTTGGAAATGTGACACATTTCCAACTGTGACACATTAAAGCATTTAAGCATCTATCTGACTTTACATTTACATTAAGGAACGGGAGGAGTTGTTAGGGGCTGCTAGGAATTCCATTTGGTGGGAAATTTCTTGCATTTCTCCTTTCCACATTCCTGCATAATTAATTTAAATGTTTCTTGTGATTGATTATAAGGCCAACTTGAAAAAGCCCATTTCTGCTACTGTTTGCAGCTACTCAACCACATAAACCAGAGTATTTCCACACACCCCTCCCCCCTTCAGGAGACACTGGATGCTGAGCCCAGAGGAGACCAGCTGCCCTCCATACCCACACTACACGGATCATATAGTAAGTTAAGTGTTACCACTGTGAACATTGAAAATTTCACTCTACTCAAGTACCACTTTGGTTTGGTATTTGATGCATTTCATTCTGCTGCTATGAACCAGGCTTCTCCACTCAGGGGAGTAGTTTTTCTGAGAGGTTTAAAAAAATCCGTGTATACAGTGTGAAATCACAGAAAATAAAGGTAGTCTCTGTTCCTGGTTCCTGACACAGGGCTCCTGAAACCCGTGTAATTTCCTAAGTAAGAGGAGCATCTTTGTTCTAATGGGGTGACTCTTGGTGGGCTCCTGGTTGAGGGCTGGTCACAAGAAAGACCAACCTGTGATTGGAAGCTGGGAATTTTCAGCCCCACCTTCATCCTCCAGGAAGGGAGGAGGGGCTGCAGATTGAGTTAATGATGTATCATGCCCCCATGGGGAAGCCTCCACAGCAAACCCAGCAGCATGGGGCCTGGAGAGCTCCCCTGCTGTGGACGCACCCACGTGCTGGGAGGGGGGACCCCCAGCTCCACAGAACAGAAGCTCCTACCCTCAGGACCCTCCCAGGCCTTGCCCTGGGGACCTCTTCATCTGGATGTTCACCTGTGTCCTTTATCATATCCTTTAATAAACAGGTAAATGTTAAGTAAGCGTTTCCCTGAATTGTGTGATGAGCTGTTCTAGCAGAAAACTGAATCCGAGGTGGAGGAGGACACGGGCACCTCCGATCTGCAGTCAAGTGGGACAGATGTGGGGGGTCCCCTGGGGACCTCATTGTGATTGGCACCTGAAGTGGGGCGTCTCGTGGCCTGAGCCCTTACCCCGTGGGGCCTGAGGATCTCCGGGAAGAGAGTGTCAGAACTGAGTTCAACGGTGGGACACCCGGCTGGTGTCAGAGTGTGGTGAGTGTGGTCACAGTGGGAGCAGAGAGGACCCACGAGGGAAGTGCAGGTTCCCACCCTCAGGACCCTCTCAGAAGCTGCTTCTCGGGGTGAAGTTTCCGAAGAGGGCAGAGGAGAACCAGGCTGACCCACTTATACTGAGATATTTGCATGTAATTTATTCTTCATACTTAAAAACATTACTGCCCATAAACAGGAGCACTTCCAATTCTACAGATCTAGAAAATGAATCTGAAAATAAACTTGGCTGAAATGAAGGTCAAAACGAGGGTTCAGAAGCACTCAGGTAATTGATTGGATATTCAGTGAGTTAACACTATATAGTAACATGCATATTTAAAATTATAGTTTATTTTACAATGACCTAAAAATCCACTTTGAAGTTGAAACTTCATTTTTGTGAATAATTTCCAGATTGTCCTGAAAGCTCACATTCAAGGACTTGCAAGCCCTGAGATCCAGGCTGGTGTGGAGGGGACAAACGGGGCCCCCATGGGCTCCTGCCGGGCGGCAAAGGGCACACGTGGGAAATCACTACACCTTTCTCACTGCTCTTTTCTTTTGGGGGGATATTCTCTCCTTTCCAGAGTGTTCTAAAACCAATTATGTAAATGGATGTATAAGAAAGGTGAGTATCACATAAACACATGTGTGCAAAGCGTGAGAACCTACATACACTCCAAGCTGTAGAGTTTCAAGTTAGATTAAGCAGAGTACGATTTTATAAACCTGTTCTAAAGATCCAATTTTCCAGGGACTTCCCTGGTGGCTCAGTGGTTAAGAATTCCCACCTGCTAATGCAGGGGACATGGGTTTGAGTCCTGGTCCAGGTATATCACATGCTGTGGAGCAACTAAGCCCATGAGCCACAACTACTGAGCCCATGAGCCACAACTACTGAGCCCGCGAGCCACAACTACTGAGCCCAAGTGCCATAGCTACTGAAGCCCACGCGCCCTAGAACCCATGCTCCGCAACAAAGAGAAGCCACCGCAATGAGAAGTCCGCGCACCGCAACAAAGAGTAGCCCCTGCTCTCCCCAACTAGAGAAAGCCTGCGTGCAGCAACCAAGAACCCAATGCGGCCAAAAATAAATAAATAAATAAATAAATAAATAAATAAATATCCGATTTTCTCTGATTTCCTTTCTCCCAAAATAGCTGTTTCCATGGCTACATAATCACTTATTATTAGCACTTGGAGGAAACGCATTTTGGGGGATAATGCAGTAGAGATTGTTTTTAATTTTCACAGTGGGAACTGGGGACCTCTGTATAAAATATAATCTCTGCTAATTTGCTCAGCTTGCTTGATGCTGCAAAGACACTCATTTTTACCAAATGTACAACCCTTGAAGTTCATAATAATGATTGTTCCCACGCCCCTCCAGCCAGGCTGGTCCTGGTGTTGGATGGTGCAATGCCCACCCCACCTGCCGCAGCTCTGCTTGGGGACGCAGAGGTGGCCGCTGGCTAGGGTGACAGGGACAAGGCTGCCCGGCTGGAGCAAACCCGTCTGCCCTGTTTCCTCTGGGCCCTGGCCTGAGGGTTATGCGGTGGCCCCATGGGTCAGCAGACAGGGACGGAGAGGTTGTGATGCCTCGGGCTTCGGTGGCTCTGAGAGACTCAGAACAAATCCCCCATTTCCTGAAGGAGCCTTAGCAAGTGTCCGTGCCTTGCACGTCAGGTAGCACACACAGACCTGAGCAGACTTTCTCATTTTTATATGAAAGGTGCTTTATAACTTGGGAGCTCCACGTGCGCCCGTGTGTCGCGGCCTGGAGAGGGGGCAGCGGGTACGAAGACGCAGCCCTTAAAATGCTTGCTTAGACTTGAATCTGTTGCTGGGAAGAGAACCGAGAGGAGGCAGGATTTCTGCTCTCACGAGTCCTCAGCAAGACTGACTGGTGGTGCCATCGCTTGTCCTGCCCTGGACCCTTCCCTCCCCTGTAATATTTCTTTTTTTAAATTGAGATATAATTCACATAACATAAACCTCACCATTTTGAAGTACACAATTCAGCGGGTTTTAGTATATTTAGAACCATCACTACGATTCAGTTCCAGAACATTCTCATTATCCCCCAAAGAAACCCCGTACCCCTTGTCACTCTCAATTTCCCCCTCCCCCAGCCCCTGGCAACCACTAATCTACTTTCTGTCTCTATGAATTTGCCTGTTCTGGGCATTTCATGCAACTGGACTCATTCAATATGTGGCCTTTATGTCTGGCTTCTTTCACTGAGCCTCACGCTTCCAAGGTTCATCCATGTTGTACCATGTGCTGGTGCTTCGTTCTCTTTTATGGCTAAATAAGATCCCATTGTGTGGCCAGACCACATCTGTTCATCCAGTTAGCCTTTCATGGACATTTGCATTGTTTGCACTTTTTGGCTGTTGTGGATATAATGCTGCTGTGAACATTCATGTACACATTTTTATGTGGATGTATGTTTTTAATTCTCTTGGGTGTTTACCCAGGGGAGAAACTGCCGGGTTCCTCTGTGTTTAAGCTTTTGAGTTACTGTGGCGAGACCATCCTTGGATTCTTCACTGGCGGCTCAGCCCCCCTGGGAAGTGCCTCTTCCCCCAAATATTCCCGTGTTTTCTGCCATGGAAGAAATGACTTCAACAGGGCTTAGAATGAATCCCTTCTTAATTAGCACTTGGGCTCAAAACACAAGCCTGCTGAGCAGGTAACACAGTGACTTAGAGTCACACCGAGATGTCGGCAGATCTTTTCTCAGAGGATTCATGAGAGAGAGGAAAAGAAGACCTGTCAGAACTCTGGACTCTGCCAGGGCAAAGCTCAGCGTCCCATCGGCCCCGCGCTGAGCCCCAGGCTCCCGATCTGCCCATTCACTTATTTCCGATAGCCCTGATTTCATGCAAGAACTCCCACTAAGGAGCCGGGTCTTTGAGGAGGAATAAGACGCATTCCCCAAGGAACTGGAACTCTGGGGTGCTGGGCAAGCCGGCATGAGCGTTCTGGTCCCAGGACATCCCCGGTTGGACATTGAAATGTCCTTTCTGTCCTTTATTTCATGAGCAAAGGTGATGGGAGGTGGAAGCAGCTACATTCCTTCAACATCTTATTTGGCAACAAAAAAACATCTGTCTCCATGTGTCGGTCTAATAAGAGTTACTGAAATATTACTTGTTTTTGAAATGTCTCACCCCCAACCTCAACATCTGAGTGCAGAGGAAAAACAAGATTGTTATTAAGAGACAAAGGTTGCCGGCCTAACCTGATTCCCATGCATATTAAAATGGATTAAAAAAGCAAAGCTGGGACGTTATGATTGACCCAGATAGTGAGGTTTAGGGGGGAACGGCTTTCAGTGATCCTGCCGAGCCCAGAGTGAAGACTGCAGGAACCTTGGTGTTTTATTTTTGATGAGCCTGGGGTCTTGACCTCATGCCTCAGAGTCTCACTCTCGTAATTTGAAAGCATGGAACTGAAAGAAATAGCAGAGCTTGGCGGGGGCTCCCCGCCCCGCCACCCCCCAGGTGGGAACCCTGATCTCAGTGGCCTCAGGTTACCCCCTGGACCTCAGTTCCCACATTGGAGACACAGCAGCAAGAGCTCAGGAGGGCTCACGTGTGCCAGGTGCCACTCTGGGGTCTTTGGGTCTCTATTTAACCCTACAACAACTGTACAGGAGGAATACAGCCCATAATTTTATCCCCCATGGAAGTGACCTGCCCAGACTCTCTGCTCTCAGAAGCAGAGCAAAGATCTGGATCCTGACTGCCTGCTGTCAAAGCTCATGCTGCTTCTTTTTGTCAAATTTACTTTGCATATTCTATTTTAAAGTAAACCATTAATTCTATCGCTATGGTGATGCGTTGTCTCGTTTTATAAGAAAGAGAAACTCCTAATGCGACACTGAAGGGTGCTGTGGTCCAGAGGTGACTTCGCTCAAGAAATACTGCGAACCACGATCAGACACGTTCCCCCAGAACCTCAAACGCAAACCTATATGAATGTTAATGTTATTCCAGCTGTGCTAGAAATTCCCTCTGGCATCACAGCTAGACTTCCCCAAACCAGAGCGTGATGGCATCGTATCCTCCATAAACGACATCTCCTGGGTCCCTGTCTCAATAACGGCCCCGTGGTCATCCTCATTGACCCTCCCTTTCCTCCACCTCCCTCGTTCGATCCAGTGCCTGGCTCTGTCTCTGAGGCCCCAGGCTCACCTCCACGGCCACCACCTGCCCGGGTGCACCCACGGGTCTCTGCCATCTCCGTTTCACCCTCCACGCAGCACCAGAGTGACCTGACAGCCTCACTCCTCCAGCCGATGGCCACTTGCTGCGTCCGGAGGAAAATCCACGTTCCCTGGCCTGGGAGGGTGTGGCCCATCGACCCCTCTCGCCTGTCCACGGCCACCTCCATCACCGCTGGGTGCCCACAGAGCTTCCTGTCAGTGCTGAGGACGTGCCCGCGTCCCCTCCTGGGCCCTGCCCACCCCGCTCAGCACCCCTCGCCCGTGACAGGTGATTGAGCCTGAGCTCCGAGGGGTGAGGAGGGGCCGGGGCCGGCCGCACCTCCCTGTCCTTAAAGTCAGTATTCACAGTGTAGTTCTAAATAGTGTAGATTTGGTCCCAAATACTGTGAATTCCCAGGTTTTACGCTTCTGGAACCTTTTCCACAAGTATGGATTTTTAGAGTTTACAGACTTAAAATGTAAAAAAGCTTATTTCTTGCTGCCCAAAGACTTATCTAAGACAAACTTTAACTACAGTTTTTGTTATCAAGCGAGCAAACACAGCGAAAACTCATTGATTAACCTTCTTCTGGGGACCATTATGCTCTAATAGTTATAGAATGAATCTAAAATAGCGAAAGATAGGAAATAGGAAAATGAGAATTTCAGGGAGAAACAATGAGCCAGCGTTGGCACCAGAGTCCTTTGCTTATTTCTCCTCATACATTTTTTTCATCAAATATTTACTTATTATTTTAATTACCATCTACTCTTGAGGTTCTAGTCTACTTCAAATGTGTGTAGGATGATCTCGTTACTTTTAGTAAGAGCTCTGGCTTGACTGCAGATGTGCATTATTTAAATTTTAACTTGGGGGCCCCGGCTCCAAAATTAAAATATAGTAATGAATACCTAAGTATGTTATAATTTATGAACATGCCTATAACTCTATAGAAGGCAAAAAGTGACTAGAACTGAATACAAAGATCGAGGTGAAATGAATACAACAGCTTCTGGTTCTTCCCTGAAACACTGCCTCCTGCTGGATTTTCAGTTTTGCATCTACTAAACTCATCTTATGTTAAAAGCTGGTTTCTGCAATGAGTCGTTAATTATTTGTTCCTTGTACTTAAGGAAGTTCAGAGATTCTGGGAGGGCAGCACGGATTGGTCCTCGCGGACAGACTCACTATTGGGCGCAGTCGATGAGCTGGTACTCGTTGGACCTCTCGAAGCAGGCCTTCACACCTTCGTCATCCCAGAGCTTCTTCACGTGATCGAAGAATTCCTGTAGTTTGAAAAAGTTACAGATAAGAAAACCCATGTGTTACCTTCTTCCAAAAGTTAAAAGGAAAAAGAAAATGCCAAAAACATTTGCAGGGAGTGCATAAATTGTTTTCTTCCTGGAGGTCGACTCCACACAGGGGTTGGAAGGCCCAGATCTCACCACTCAGTCTACTGGTCAAACATTCTTATTGTTCTAGGAAGTTCCCCAAAGTGGAAGTGACAAGTCAAAAATTAATGCCATTCACCAACTATCAATACAACTAAGAATTTAAAGTTCTTAGGACTCAATGACCCGATTAGCAGAATGGCCATTTCAGCCCTGAAAAAACATGCTTGTTACAATGGCAAGTTCTGTTTTAGCTGCTTCTTTTAAATTTTCTAGGTGAGCCACGATTACGAACAGACATGGTTGAGCAGATGGGTTAAATTCAGCCCCAAAGCATTAGGTACATAAGAAAGAAGGTTTTAAAATTACAACCTTTGGAGATAGTGATTTACTGTTTTTGACCTTTTTAGAAACTCTGAGTTAAGCGTGAACCGGGATTTTTGGTTCACACACTGTGCGCAGGCCCATCTCTTACGGCACCAGCAGCCTCTGAAATAGGAGCCTGTCTACCTCAGTAAAGGTGGCTCTATGAATCCGTATTTCCAAAATTATCCAAATTAAATGAACAGTGCTATGGAAGCAGATGACTATACATTAGCAGCTAAATATAAAATAAGTTACATAAATTTTCACAAAACTCTTTGTTAGAATATTTATATCCCTTCCCAAACCAGGAAGCACCGATTTCTATCTCTGCTCTGCAGGAGAGGGCCTGCGGTGACCCCACCAGGAAGCAGTCAAGGCTGCTCTCCCTAAGAATCAGCGCAGATTCTTTGCAGGAAAAGCAAGACCTGAGTTGGTTCACGATTCCAAACAAGGGTGGATCCAAGTATTGAGGGGCCTGATGCTTATACAACTTGTGGACCCTCTTTGAAAAAAAAGGAATGCAGAGTTATGAGTACAAATCAGGTACAAGATCTGGGAGGGGGAGCAGGGGGCCCTGAGTGCAGCTTCACCAGGTTCTTGTCCATCGCAGCCTGACTCCCAGTGTCGGGAAAAGCTTTTAAGCTTGTGCCAGATGTCTCTGTATCTATCGTGTCTGCCTGTCTGTCCCCTTCAACAACAAACCCAAACTGCCCACAGGTGACAGGAAGGGACTGTCTCCACACCAAGGAGAGGAGCTGGACCCTCAGCTTTTATCCTGTCTCCCTAGATTGATGCTTCCTTCTGGATTCTTCCAGGGCCGCTCCCATCACTCCATTGAAGGAGTCTGTGGGCTTCCTTGAAAAATTTCCTTCAAAGAGCCAACTGAGGAGACACACACACACACACACACACACACACACACACGCACCCCACGTGTAAAGAGAAATGCTCTATTGTGCTATTATCTGGACGGTCCAGGAGAGCAGTCATACCCCTGTCGCGGTGGTATTGGGATTTGGGCCCCACTTTCCCCCTACTGCAAACCCCTGTGCAGTGGTCCTGGAAGAAAGTTCCTTACTGTCTTTAACAAGTGTCAGAATCTTCAATAGTCTGAGCAGAAGCCTTTGAGACAGAGTCACAGAGGGGTGCTTGACCCAAGAAACAAAATGCACGGTTCCTGGGGACATGCCGACAGCATAGTGAGATAGGAGCCGTGAATGCCAGGATCTTACAGCCGGCGCCACGGACAACACGGAGGAGACAGAACAGGCTCCATCTGCTGCTTTGCCTTCCTTGTTGGGAAACAAGACGCAGGGCTAGACCAGGGCCAGGTCCCCAGGATTCCCTACGTTTACTCTTAAGGAGTTCTCAGATCTTCGTGGAAAATTCCAGGGCTGCTGCTGCTGTGGCCCCTTCACCTTTTTTTTTTTTTTTTGCGGTATGCGGGCCTCTCACTGTTGTGGCCTCTCCCGCTGCGGAGCACAGGCTCCGGAGGCACAGGCCCAGCGGCCACGGCTCACGGGCTTAGCCGCTCCGCGGCATGTGGGATCTTCCCGGACCAGGGCACGAACCCGTGTCTCCTGCATCGGCAGGCGGATTCTCAACCACTGCGCCACCAGGGAAGCCCCCCTTCACCTTTTTATCAGGGAAAATGTCAAACTTACACAAGGAGAGAGAATGCCCCCTGGGCACTCACTACCCACAGGCAGATTCCACATTCATCAAGTGGCTGTTCTCTTTTATCTGTATCTCAGCCCTTTTCTCCCACCTTTATTATTTAATAGCAGTTCTCTTACACCATATTATTTTATTTCAACATTATTTCTAAAAGATAAAGCTTTAGAAGTCATAGCCACAATACCACAATCTCAAATAAAAATACATAAACCAGTAAAGAAATGATTCTGTAAAATCATTAACCACTGCAGCTTCTTTAGCTGTGCTCAAACATTTGTCCAGAGCCTGGCTAGAATTCTCGTACATTTGTTAAAACAACTGGGAAATAAATATGAGGAATACTTTTAGTGTGCCTCCGTTAGCAACTAAGATGAATAATACTAAATAAAAATAATTTCAGTGGTATATATGTGTGTGTGTGTGTGTGTGTGTGTGTGTGTGTGTGTCTGAAAAGGTGACTTACAGTGAAGTCTCACTTGTTTTTGACATCTGAGAGTTGAGAGACACTGAGAGCATAAAAAGAAAATTACTAAATAACATTGCTTAATTTTTTCTGTATTATTGAATTTGAGAATCACCTTGTGATCGTCATATATTTAGCAACTGAAATATATGGTCATTTACGTCACTCTAATTCAAAAGAGTTTGAGTTGTGTTATAGAAAATAAACATGATAATGATACCAAATTAAACCTACTTTTAAAAAGCAAGGCTTTAAATTTTCATAGCATAATTTTGATGTTTAAATCAAAATTTAAACTAAAATTAAATACCCAGCTCCTCCATTTCCTATTACAGCACTTTCCTTCTCGTTCTGCTGTTTACAGCTTCCTATAGGTATAAAGTGTACTCAAAGCTAGCCTGGAATTCTCAGGTAGGTAACAATTTTTAAAAAAATTTTACAATTCTTCATAACTGCTTTAAAACAGAAATAAATGTCTGCCAATAAGAAATGTAAAAAAATTATTGCATGATTTCTCTGCTAATGTAATACAATAAAACAACTTCTGGTTACACTGACACTTAAGATTCACTTTTCGTTTTGGACATAACAATCAAAAGCATAATATTTCTTATCTGGTGAAAGAGATGTCGTCCAGTGGCCTGGAGGGCACCCAGGTCTCAGGTGGAGCTGCTCCCACACGTGGTGCTCTGTCCTGAGGGTGGTGGAAACCCTTACTGGGTTGAGTGAAAAATGTTATTCCTAGCATGTCTTATGGAAAATATTCCTCTTTAATTTTAGTGTCAGTAATACTTTCTTGCATCTCTCAAGAAAATGCTTTACCAATTTCATTATTAATTTTTAATCCTCTGGGATCCTGTGACTTTTCTGCTGCTTTCATTTATGTCACTGAATTGACCGCCAAGAAGCTCAGAAATTCCGTTTGGGGGTTGGTCCCAGCTTGCGTGTAGACCTTGCCTTTATGCTCTGGGTACCAACTTCACCTCTGCTACCACATCACTCACTCACCTGTTCCTGGCTTCCTTCTGCCATACTTTGTTGTTTTTTTTTAAAGTTAACTTGTATTATAACTTTGTGAGTGGCACTAAATCCTTTCTGGAACACGCTAGAGCAAAAATCATTGATTACCAGAACTTTCCATGGTAATGCAGTGAACAACGGCCACCACCACCGTCAAATGGGCCTCAGAAACAGGTAGTTTCAGTCAGGAGAGTAGCCATTTAAGTAGAATTTTCTAAAGCTCAAGTTTGGGTCTGATTCATTTAAAATACACCTACTCAGTTTTACCCCTCAGGGAGTAGAACGATCTAATAGGTTTCTGTCATTTCTTTTTTCAGATATCTGGTGGATGTCAAGTTGAAGGTCTGTGTGGGATCCCTCACGCCTGGTTATTTATAATCTCTGTCCATCCTCAGGTCTAAGTTAATACAGGATGCTTCAAATTCTATTTAGAAACAGCTTTCAGAGACCAGGCTAAACAAACTAAATAAAGTATCGACAGTAATCAGGGGTCCCCAAGCCCGAGTCTTCCCCAGCATGAAGCACGGCCTCCGTGGGTGACAACCACAGCAAGTAACCAAACGTAAAGTGGCGTCACCCTGGCCCTTCCTGGGGCCTCGTGGGCCCTAGGCAAGCTTCTCAGGGTCTTTGGCCGAGGGTTCACTTGAGTCTCAAATACCCTGCCATGCAGGTGATGCAGCTCTCGTTTTACAGATGAGGAAATGGGAATGATCTTGGATCCTTTGTACTTGCCGGAGCTCCCTGACTAGGACGTGATCAGCCTGGATGTGGAAGCAGCCTCGGGGCCTGGCCAGCTTCCTCTTTCTCTTCTGTAGCAGCTCCTCATGGCTGGAGACCAGTGAGAGCAAACCCACATTTACAATATACATCACACTCGCCTTTTTCCCCTCTGTGACAGCCAACTTTAACTATTCTTAGAATCATTTCTAACAGCCTCTTGAGGTATACTTTATATGCCCTAAAATTCAACCATTTATTTATCCAGTCACACACCCAACCAACACAGCCAAGTCTTAGAACCCCTCCACCATCTGCCCCCTCTCCTGGTCTCAGACAACTGCCGATCTACTTTGGTCTCTATAGTTTTGCCTTTTCTAGAAATTTTGTATAAAGGAAGTCATATAGCCTTTTGTGTCTGGCTTCTTTCACTTAGCCTGATTTTTCTGAGATTCACCCATTTTGTTATGTATTTTATTTAGCAGCTTAAAAAAAACCTGCTGAGTTTTATTCCATTGTACGGATAAGACCACATTTTGTTTGTTTACTCACTCACCAGTGGATGGACATTGGGGTTATTTATGGTTTTTGACTGTTATGAGTAATGCTGCTAGGAATATCTGTGTACCAGGCTTTGTATGGACTTCTATTATCATCCCTTTTGGGTTAATACCCAGGAGTGGAATTGCTGGGTTACAGGGCAGGTGCATGTTTAACTTTAAAAAATGGCTAAATTGTTTTCCAAAGTGGCCATTCCATTTGTACTGTCAAGAGCAATGGGTAGGGGTTTGAGTTCCTCCAAACCTCACCAACACTTGGTTTTGTTAGTCTTTTTGATTTTAATTATTCTAACGGGTGTGTAGTGGCATCTGGCTGTGGTTTGAGTTCGCATCTCCCTAATGGCCATTGACGGTGGACATCGTTTCACGTGACTGTTGGCTGCTCACATATCTTCATTTTGAGGTGTCTGTTCAAATATTTTTCCCATTAAAAAATTGGGTTGTATGTCTTATTATTATTGTTTTATTTTTCATAAGAGTAAAATATTCTAAAAAATTGCCTGGATTCAAATCCTTTCTTAGCTACAGGTTTTGCCAACATTTTCTCACCCAATGTGGCTCTCATTTTAATTTTCCTAACCATCTTTTGATGAGCAAAGTTTTTAATTTTGATGATGTCTAATTAATCAGTTTTTTAAAAAAAATATTTATTTATTTATTTGGCTGTGCTGGGTCTTAGTTGTGGCATGTGGGATCTTTAGTTGCGGTGTGAGAACTCTCAGTTGTGGCATGCATGTGGGATCTAGTTCCCTGACCAGGGATCGAACCCAGGTCCCCTGCATTGGGAGTGTGGAGTCTTAGCCACTGGACCACCAGGGAAGTCCCTAATTAATCAGTTTTTGCTTTTCACTTTTCATGTTCCAAGAAATCTTTGCCTAACCCAAAGTAAAAAGTTTTTTCTCCAAGATCTCTTCTAAAAGTTTAATATTTTTAGCTCTTAGATTTAGGTCTATGATCTGATTTAATTTCGGGTTATGGTGGGAGGAAAGGGTCATGCTTCACTTTTTTCCATGCGGATATGCAGCTTCCCCCAGCATATTTACTGAAAAGACTACCCTTTCTCCATTGAATTGTTGAAAATGACCTTGGTACTTTTGCTGAAATTGACCATACACACGTGGGTCTGTTCCTGGACTTAATTCTGTTCCACCGACCCACACGTCCATCCTTGTGCCAACTCCATCCACCTTGATTAACGTAGCTCTGTAGTCAGTCTTAAAATTAGGTGTTAAGTCCTGCAACTTTGTTCTTTTCCAACATCATTCTGACTATTCTTGGTCTTCTGAATTTCCACATATGTCTGAGAACTGGCCTGTCAGTTTCTATAGAAAAGCTGCTGGTATTTTGGCTGGAATTGCACTGCATCTCTAGGTTGCTTTGGGGAGAAGTGCCATCTTAACAACAATGAGCTTTTTAATCCATGAACATGGTAATATCTGTTTGTGTCTTATTTTCTCTCAGTGATGTTTCCTAGTTTTCAGTGTATACATCTTTCATATCATTTGTTAGGTTTTTTTTTTCCTAAGTAATTTTTTTGGATGTTGTTTTGAAGGTGCATATTTTTTTAAAATTTCATTTTTGGAATTTTTCATGGCTAGTACAAAAAAATACAGTTGACATCTGTATTGGATCCTATATCCAGCAACCTTGTTAATTTCATGTGTTAGTTCCAGAGGCTTTCACTTCCTTCCTGTGTAGCTGAGCACAGAGAGTTACCCACAAAGCTCTGGCCTGTCTCTTTTCTCCCTGAAGCATGACCCACAAAGGCTGGGGCAGAATCAGAATTCCCTGTGGTTCCAAGGTTCAGGGGGACTGAGCCAAAAGGGCCTTTGCCGCCCACCATGGCCAGGTTGCATGGATTTTGCTGCTCTTGCACTTGGTTAAAAAAAAACCTTTTTTTAGAGATATAGTAAGGTTTGTCTAAGGACTCTACCTTTTATTTCTAAATTATAGTCTCACAAAACAATGGATAAGTATAAAGTTCTAGTAATTAGATCCATGACCCATAGTGGAGAGTTAAATAAATCTACCCCATTGTGATGGGAACATATAATTTTCCTTAAGTATTTTTTCCCCACAAAATTAATTTTTTAGCTTTTGATTTTCTCCTTCATAATACTCCCACTCTTATACCTAAGATTTTCTCTCTAAAATCCTAATTCTCTGAGAAACTTGTGCACTTGAAGCATGCCAAAGAGACTCACAGGAGAAACTTATTTGTGTGGGAACAGAAATAAAATAATTATGTATTTTTATTAGGGATAAGAGACTCAAAGAATCATGACTTTGGTCTTTGCTTCCAGACAGGCTCTGTCAAGTCGTCTGACAAAAGTTCTCCGTGGCATCAAGCTTGATTATGTAACACCTGGAGGTATTATTCTTGGTCTTCTTAGTCACTCTGAGTCTTGTTTTATGTGCTGAGAGGCAAAATGGAGGGAGAAGACCCTCTTTTTGCGAACAGGTTAGATTTAAAGCAAATGTCTGTAAAAGTGGGCTTGGTATATTCCTACTGACAATGGCTGTAGAATTAGATACATATTTCTTTGGGAAAATTTTAGTGTAAAACATAGTAGAGGTGCCTAATGAGGAATCCTAAAACGATATTTCTAGTTGAGCATGGATTTTGGGTTCAGGTCCCAGCCGGGGGAGCTTCTTCACTCTGACCACTATGTCCTGTTCCCCGGGGACAGAACGGGTCCTTCTGGTCAGAGGCTGGAGCTTCAGCTGGAGTGATGAGCACACGGCCGACAGGTGGAGGGGGGGGCTGAGGATGTGCACGTGAAGGGCCAGGGCAGGAGGGAGGCGGTGAGAGGGTAGCAGGAAGACAAAATTAGAAGGGGCAGGGGTGGACCAGGCCTCAGAACAGCCAAGAGGTGAGGACCGACCTGTGAAGTGCTGCTGGGGGGAGGGTCAGGGAGTTCTTGGCTTTGGGCCCAAGGACAGGGCCAGAACACGGGCTGCAGATCTGGGAGCATCATGACAAGGCCGCCAGGTGCCAACAGGCTCACAGAGAAGCACGTGGCAGGGAACAGAAGGCCGTGCAGGCTTGAGAACTGAATTCCAGAAACAGCTTCAGGACACCCACGGGCACGAGGCATCACACCAGGCGCTGGGGAGGGGGCACGGGTTCTGAACACAAGAAGGGAACGGCCAGATCACCAGCAAGAGGTAGGTTATGGTGGCCAAGAGTGGGCCTCGGGGACAGGAGCCCCGAGGGCACTGCTGTCGCACTGAGCTGCACCCTGAGCTTCTGGTGCCTGGGCTGCCCCGGCTCCCAGATCCCCCGCTCCCCACCACAAGGCCCCCAGATTCCTGCACTAACAGCTGGAGGGGGAGTGGGGCTGGCTGAACAGGACTGCAGCTGCTTTCTAGAAACAAGGGCCAAGCCCTTGTAGGAGAACGTGTGCAGCCCCATGGAAGGGCGCCTGGAAGCCGAGCCTCCAAGTCCCCACATGGGAGGGTGTCCCTGGGGCCCTGGCGAACCCCAGCTCAGCCCGTAGGCAGCTGGGGGGCGGGGAGGAGGAAGGGGAGTGGGCTGGGCCAGGGTGCAGGCCCACGATCCCCAGTTACTAAGGGGGATCTTAGTAATTAACTAAGCTGCACGTGTACCGGACACCCTACAACAGGCGGAGGGTGTCCTCAGTGGGAATGTGCAGCCTCCCTGAGAGGAAACAATGGCTGAATGGAAACGCAACACCCACGGTGCATTCCTGGAGGGATTAGGGGATTCATGTTTCCACAAAATAAAAGATTTCAAAGGCGCCTCAGATCTCCCGTGCAAACCTGCAGCAGCTGTGTATCTGGCACTAGACACAAAAGGGAAGGAAAATTGTCCAAAGAACCCAAAGACCTTGATATTCTACACTCATGTGTTTGTATGAGATCACCTTTAAGATTTCTTCCAGCTCTGGGACTCTCTGATTTTAAGTTTTATATTTTCCCTCTGTCTATTTTTAATGGAACAGTTTTATTGACCTATAATGCACATGCCATACAGTTTACCCATTTAAAGTGTACAAGTCAGTAGTTTTTAGTTTATTCACAGAATTGTGCACCCATCACCACGATCACCTTTAGAACATGTCCATCGCTCCAGAGAAACCCTGCACCCACGAGCAGTCACTCCTTATCCTCACCTCCCTCTGGCCCTGGCAAACACTAGTCCATGTTCTGTCTCTACAGATCTGCCTGTTCTGATGTTTCATTAAAACGGGACTCATATGATACGTAGCCTTTTGTGTCAGGCTTCTTTCATTTAGCATAATGTTTTCAAGGGTGTAACATGGGTCAGTGCTTCATTCTTTTTATGGCCAAATAAGATCCCACTGTGTGGATGGACCACATGGGTTCATCCATTCATCCTTCGATGGACATTTGGGTTGTTGCACTTTTTGGCTGTTGTGAATAGTGCTGCTGTGAACAATCGTGTACAGGTATTTGAGTAAATGTAGGTTTTTAATTATCTTGGGTATATACCTAGGAGAGGGCCTCCTTTCCCAAGAGAAACATCTGGAACCATTTTACAAGAGTTCTTAGTTGGAATTTCTGATTCATCATGCTTAATTCATCTCAGCATTTAGCAGCTTTATTAAACGTGTTTTTACCCGAACGGAGGCAGGCAGTGCAGCCAGTGTTACAAGATGTCACTCCCATCCAGCTCTTGAACGTGTTTCTGATTTAAACTTGAACACAGATGGACCTGACATTCCTGGTGCTCCCGACAATTCCCGACAACAAGGAAGCCTCCTCCTGGGCCCACTCTTTGCCTCCTGAGCTGACTTTGGCCACGATGGTCTGGAAGAGGAGAGATCAGCGCAGCCCAAGGGGCTGTCTGTGACACAAGAAACCCTGTAAATGGATGGCTTCTGCTCTCACCCTCTCAATCTTTTAGGCCAGTTACCTCAGTGGTGACGACAGGATCTCAGGGGAAAACCCATAAGAAGCATGACCTTTATTAGTTTTTTGCTAACTTGACGCTAAATATCAAGAAAATGATATTTGTTTGGCAAGGGCACTGTCCAGAGGGAATCAAAGAAGGCATCTGACAATTACAGGAAGAAGAAACATTTTTCTTGTAATCTTTATCCGAAACCCACCATTCTTCCTAGACAAGGAAAATGTTCCTAACCTTCCAGGGAATTGGGTAACCAGGTCCACGCCGGAAAAAGCTTTGATGCCATAAGTGGTCCATGTGATGATTCTGCACCGCTCGGCTCACCGCGGTGACTGTTCCGAGGACCCGCCCGGGATCACGTATCTGAGCGCCATCTCCTCACTCTGTGACCACGAGCCCCTTCCTCAGAAGAACCTGTTACCTGAAGGTGAAGAGCAGTTCTGCCCTCCCCCCGGATGTCCAGTGCACGCTGGACACTCGACACGGCCGGAGCCGAGCTCCCGACCCCCCATACCTGCCCTGCAACTTGGCAGATGGAGGCTGGTCTCTCTGGTGGCTCAGACTGAGCCCTGAAGTCACCCGGACGCTCCTGTGTCTCACAGGCACATGAAATCCATCACCACGGCTCCACCTCCACAGCTGGTCGGGTTCTGACCAGCGGCCTCTCTCATCTGATGACTGCAAGCGCCTCCCCCCCGCCACATCTTCGGGGCTGCAAACAGCAGTCAGCTGGGGTCACCGCCGTGCCCCCCCCCCGCCTACGGCCTGTCCACTCAGGGTCCCTGTGTGACACCAGACCTGTTTCTCTGGCGCCCCCTTTCTGGGGCCTGTCCAGCATCTTGTCCGCATTCTGCCCTCCCTCTCGGTCACTGTTCCAGCCAATGCTGGCCTCCCACTCGCACCCGGGCGGCCCCTTAGCCCTGCTGTGCGGCTGCCTCTTCTCCTTCAGGGCCTCCCCAACACCCTTCCCCATGAGACCCTCTCTAACCATCCTCAGTCTTCCACGCCCAGGCCCCTCGCTGCCCTGACTGTTCCTGTGTCCACAGCACTCAGCACTTCCTAAAGCCTGCAATTAACTCATTCACTATGTCCTACTTAGTCTCTCTATCCCCTGCTACACTGTCAGCCCTGCGAGGCAGGGGTCTTCATGTTTTTTGTTCCTGCCACTTAGTAAGAGCTCAATAAATATTTGTGTCATGAGTGCTTGGGTGAATAAGCTTTTCTGGAAAGTCCCCTTCTCTTGGCCTGAGTAGGACTTTCCTCATAACAAAACTGATTTCACTTTCAGTACAAGGCTTTTCGTTACATCGGCCTCTTGGTCACTATCCTCAAATCTGTAGCTTAGCGTGAATAATACATGGTCAAAATCCAATATTTATAAGTTACTTTAATCTATTTGTCACTCAATTTAAGAAATTTAAGAAAGGTAATTATTCCTGACGGTAGGCACAGACGTTGTTAGATGCCTGCTTATGTATGTCTTTGTAAAAGATTGAGAAAATTGAGGTGAAATTCACAGAATAGAAAGGAACTATTTTAAAGTGTGCATTAGTAGAACCACGATGTTGTGTAACCATCACCTTATTTGTAGGTCCCAAAACTTCCATCGTCCGAAAGAAAATCCCTTGCCCACAGAGCAGTAACTCTCCATCCTTTCTTCCACGCAATACGAGGCAACCACTGATCTGCTTTCTGTCTCTATGGATGTTACCTAGTGTGGACAATTCATACAACTGGAATCACACAACACGCGGCCTTCTGTGTCTGGCTTCCTTCACTGAGCATGTTTTCGAGGCTCATCCACACTGCAGCATGTGTCACAGCTTCATTCCTTTGTAGCTGAGTCATATTCCATTGTATAGATCCACCACATTGTGTTTAACAATTCATCTGTTGATGAACTTTTGGTTCATCAGAGTGAGGAGGTGGTCCCTGTTCTCAAGGAGCTTGAAATTTTGCAGATTATGTGCCCAGCATGAGGCGAGGAGCTGGGGAGAGGGACCCCCAGAATAAGCCGCGACTCCTGGTCTCAAGAAGTGAACACTTTCAGTAAGGAGATTGCAGCTCAGATATACAGAATAATTAGGCAACTATAAAGGGCAATAAGTACTGGATATAATATAATGACCAAAACTGGAGTGCCAACTAGGAGAGCCACAGGAAGTGAAAGCTGCGGGAATTCGGGAAAGGGCGAGATCGCCCCATTTCAGAACAGACTGGAAAGGTCTCCAAAGGAGGTAGAGTTAAACTCAGAGAATCAGCAGGGGGACTTGCCTGGTGGTGCAGTGGTTAAGAATCCGCCTGCCAATGCAGGGGACCCGGGTTCGAGCCTTGGTCGGGGAAGATCCCACATGCCGCGGAGTAACTAAGCTCGTGCGCCACAACTACTGAGCCTGTGCTCTGGAGCCCACGAGCCACAACTACTGAAGCCCGCATGCCTAGAGCCCGTGCTCTGCAACAAGAGAAGCCACCACAATGAGAAGCCTGCTCACCGCAACGAAGAGTAGCCCCCGCTCTTTGAAGCTAGAGAAAGCCCGCGGGCAGCAAAGAAGACCCAACACAGCCAAAAATAAAAAATATATATATATATAAAAAGAATCAGCAGGACATGAGCGATTAAGGTGGTAACCGTCAGGAGCCTTGAAGAGACTGGCTTAACTTACTGGGTGGGAGACGTGATACCAGGGAGCCACCCAAGTCTGGGTGACATACCTACAAGCTAACCTGGTTATGCTCTACTGATGATGTCTTACCTAAATGGGTAAGACATGCTCTAGTCGCTGATTTTCTTGTGGGGGGAGGGGATACGATACGGGCGTAGCATCTTATTTAGATCATGTGGAGTTGATTATAGGTTTGTGTTTTCTTTTTCCTTTTTGAAAGCTTTTAAAATGTTTTACCAAGAAAAGCACCCAGGAGAGAAATCAGCTCATTTATTTGAAGCAAACAAGCGTGATCTCTTGATAATGAGCCTTTTGCTGAGAAGGTAAATAGGGTCCCTTATGGCTCTTCTGGTCTCTCCTCCTACCTGGGTGTCTACGGCTCTGCTGTG
The DNA here is from genome assembly GCF_026419965.1 of Kogia breviceps. Taxonomy (NCBI): domain Eukaryota; kingdom Metazoa; phylum Chordata; class Mammalia; order Artiodactyla; family Physeteridae; genus Kogia; species Kogia breviceps. The sequence continues at coordinate 61,834,315 of NC_081324.1, read as the reverse complement.
GCTACAGAAAAACATCGCACTGGCTCTGCTCGGGTGGCTGGCAATGGGGACACCGTGGACAGGGAATTTGAAGATAACCGTGGCCAGCAAACCTCTTGGAGTCCCAGCCTCGATTTCCTGGAAACCTTCTTTAGGATACCAGGCACGTCTCACGAATCCAACAAGCTTCTCAACACTCAGCTTCCCTTCCCAACACTAAAGGGATATAGCATCATTCCCAAGTCAGGGCACCTTGCTCTGTACATTCTAAGCAGTCCTTTTCTTTCTTTTACTAAGTACTGAAATAGCTCTGATAGAAAAATCAACAGGCTACAGACCACAGAATTTGACATGATGTCAAATGCCCAGGGGTCTCAGAGATCAAGGTCAAACATGTTAACAGGCTCCCCCTCCCTTTGAACCCCGACCCGCTGTGGTGCTGAGAATTCACAACAGTGTCAGAAACTCATGGAACATCTGCACTCACAGTGAGGTGGATCCAGCTCGTAAACATCCCCCTCCGAGAACTCAGTGATGTCAGCGTGGGAATCAGAGGCTGTGACAGCCATCGCAGCAGAGCTGGGTGAGGTCCCAACCCCACCCCACAGAGACCCCACACTCAGCGATTCTATCCACACCATTAAAAGCCATTCCGCACTCTAATCTTTACTTTGAATACATCTGGCATCTCATTGTTTTTTGAAAAGAGCACCTTTCCCAGACCCTTGGGGATCTCCAGAAAACTGAACCCTTGAACTTGGTCTCCTAGAATTTTCTTCTCATGTTCGCATCGGTGACTTGAGTCTTTCCTACCTCATATTTACTTATTTACTATTCATGTTATTGAGGTGTAATCCACATAGGACATTACACTAGTTTCAGGCGTACACATACCGACTCGTTATCTGAATAATAGCAAATGAGTCTTTTCTTCTTCAAATGTGTATCTCAGATACATGTAATCAGGTCTGTGATGTGCTCCCAACAAAATATTTACTTTTACTTCAAACAAAACATTTTCGCTGAGACTTTTACTCTGAAACACAGCAGCACAGATGGTGGCGGCCTGCATAGTGTTACAACGCATTTCACAACAAGGTGTTTTTATAGCTTCTGGGTCTAAACTCTTCCTATACCTCCTCAAACTCAGACGAGCATTATTTGTGTAAATGACATGTAAAACTCTGTCAGTTTAAGATTGTTTTCAAATTACGGTAGCTAATGCCAAGAAAAAAGTGGGCATACAATGTAAGTAGGATAAAAGGAGAAACACGGAGAACTTTATGCATAACTGCCTGATTTGATACGAGGGAATCTGGCTGTCTCTGTGTGGTCTTCCCCCAAACACGCTCCCGGGTGCACAGCCCTGCCCTCCCTGTACATGGGGTGAGGCTGCGGCGGGGGGCGCCGGGGCTGGGATAAAATGCTGAGCCGACAAGGAGTGACCCCATCCTGCAGTCCTCAACTCCGGAGGACCTCACATACAAGGCGGAGTGGGGGGGGGGCGCTGGCGCAGGGGGGCACAGTTCCTAACGCCATCGAAGCCTCTTTAATCCCTCAGCATTTCCCGCTGAAACACGAGATGCCCATATTCTCAGGACTCCGGTTCTGCCTGGGCTGTTCCACCACCTTGGCTTCCAAAGCGACCCCTCAGCACTTGTGCTGCGCTGAGAGCTTCCCAGCAAGCCTGCCCCAGCCGCCCCGGTTTCCCCGCAGGCCTGACAGGGGTGGGAGTAGAATGACAGGCCAAAGGAGGCTCAGGCCACCCTGCCCGGGGCTGGGCGACCCTCTGGAGGGGGCGCAGGTGTCAAGCCCTCCTTACGATCGATCCTTCACATTTAATGTATCACACATTCTGTTTTTAAGCAAAAATACTGTCGATGACTTTGAATGAATCAAGACTTACTCTGAATTGTAAATACAAAAATGGCTACAGTAAGGTACAATTATCAGTGTGATTGTGAAGCGAAGCTACATTTACGTCCAGCAACCCACACCCCATAACCAGAAGTCACTGCAAGTCCACGGCCGCAACCCGGCCCCACAAGGCGCTGAGAACCACACCAGGGGTCTGGTCATTACTGCCCAACCTGGGGGTGCAGTGGAAACCTCACGGAGCTTTTCAAATGCACAGATTCCTCTAACCTTCCCCCAGAATTCCTACTCAAAGTCTCCAAGGGCAGGCGTTGGGATCTTGCTTTAAAAGCTCCCCAGACAAATCTGAGGTGCGGCCTGATCTGGGAATAATGCACTGACCCCGTGGCTGCCAAGTTCTCAGGCTGCTTCAGATCTCGAAGGCCTGATTATGGGATTGGCTCCGGGTTTGATCAGGATTATTTATTGGGGCGGCAGGAAGTAAAAAGAAAAGTCTGCAGAAGGCAGTGGGAAACTGGCTATGGCAATGGAACAGGTACCTAAGTCCACCCTGTGCCTTTCTTCTCATGGAGCCAGCCCAGCGCAGGTAGCCCACGAGCCCAGTAAGCTCCCTAACTATGCATGAAAACTTCATGACGTAGAACTGACCAAGGCAGGTGATCTCAAATATAGGAAATCACCCAATTGGGTTTAACGTTTATTAGTTAATGATGCTACCTAATGATGCCAAGGTCTGAAATGCTCTATATTCATCCTTTACGTCATTGTTGCAAAAAGTCACTAATGATAAAATTAGGTGATGCTGCAAAGGTTGAGAATGGCTTCCGCCCATCTCACTAAACAGCGTGTTGTCACTTCCAGGCACCAGAGCTGTCGCCAGAAAAGTGATGCGTTATCGGCCGAGACTACAGTCCTAATACCTCTACATCTGAAGGGCGATGGGGAAGGCATTGTTTTGAAATTTGTATGGAATAGACTTTCGCCATTGTCAGGTTCTTATTTTCTTTTGTATTAGTGGAAAGTAGAGACAGTTTAAGACTAGGATTTAGTGAAATCCTAGGATCTCTTGATCTGTAGCTTTCCATGCATGTTGGTCTTATCTTCCTACTTAGACCACGAACCCGAGAACAGAGATTATTTAAAAAATCTTTACCCCACCCCCTCACCCGTCTGAGCCCCTAACCTGATGCTCCCAGCATGGCTGGGGCTCTGTGAACATAGCTTGAACAGTTTCATTAGCTTGGGATGTAGAAAGGTGAGCTGAACTAACAAATTATGAAATGATGTTCATAAAATACAAAAAGATTTAAATGGAGATGTGTGAGGGTCCATCCCCCTACAGTCTTTACTCAAGTGTAAAAGAATCATTACTTCTCATCCAGATCTGACCCCCAAGTGGATTCATTTTCAGTGGCAGTTCTAGGACTCCAGGGGCGGGAGACATAAACTGAGTTTCCTTTCCTTCCCCTTTGACATTCTTCTCTGCATTCAGTTACTTGGGGTCTTCCAGACATGGCATCTCCTGCTCTGTATTTCAGGACCCTGGGTTCTAAGCTGAAATAGGCACACAAGGCAGCTGGGATCAGCTTCCTTCTCTTGATTTCTGGGAGCCGGCATGACAGCATCCTCACAGGTACAGAATAGCAAAGGAGGGCCACAACCCACTTTTCTCCTCTCTCCTTTTCAGAACAGGGAACAGTCATTTTCTTTCACTTTAATAATTTTCTCCCTTGAGAGAGGAATTCAAACGTCTTTCACTTGCCAGGAGAGTGGGCGGGAGGTGGGTGGAAATCTTTCAAGACTTCAATAACAGCTCAACACAGGGCTGAGCCGGAGGAGGAGCGGGTGCTGTAACCCGTTGGGAGCCGAGACTCCGAATATTTGATATTCTGCTGGAGGGGGACTTATCCCAGGTCTCTGGTCAGAATGACCCTTTATGGCCTCACATACAACGACTTGAACCCAATTTAGGAAAGACACATTGCCAGAAAACCAAAACCAAACCAGAAACAATACAATTCGGTTTTAAATTCACCAGCTCTGACTTCTTTTACCTAATGTGATGAATTGTACGCTAGAGAGAGAGAAAGAAAACCCTTGGAAAGGCTGGATGGGAAGCTCACTGGGACCAGGGTTCTCAGCGGGTCCTTGCTGGCGTCGTTGGGCTGGGCTGGGAGGAAGCCCCCATCACCTGGGCACCAGCCAGCGCTGGCACCTCCGAGTGCGGCCCAGCACCCTTGTTTCCTCTCATTGTCAGAGCTCTAAAATTTACCTTGTCAATTTGTTCTACTTGTTGGGAGGTTCAAGGCACACAGCTTGCTCTGGAGCATCCTAACTGCCCATCTGCCCTACAGATGCCCACTGCACCTTTGCAGAGCTTCCCCAGGGATGATGCCGGGGAGTGGGCAGGATCCAGGTCCACCTACCCAAGCTTTGTCCCAACTTTCAGCTCCCCTCTCCCCTCTCACCTGCCAAGACTCGATTTGCAAATTCCACTGGGGCAAAATCTTGCAAAAAGAAATATCTAGAAGTCTTCAGGGGACTGAAGCTGGGGAAGAAAGGTGCTCCTTTCAAATGGCTGACGGGGGACAAAAACTAAGCATGGGACAGACAAAAAGTGTGAACCATAGCAATTCCAGACTTCGGAGAGACTAAAAATGTTACAATATCTGGAACTTTTTCTCTTCAAACACCATTGAGCTCATTGTCTTCTGGCCCCCAGTTTTAAATAGCAGCAACTGAGTAATGCTTCCTGCTCTTTCCCTGTTTCCAAACTCGGATTCTCTGTTCACCATGAATCACACATTTCCTCCTACTTTTCTGACTCCCTCAAAGACGGACATCCAGGCCCGCCCAGCTCTCAGAATCCGACAGAACACGCACAGCGAGTTCCTTTAAGGCTCAGAAATCGGGTTCTGTCTCCCCCCTCCGCCCCCCGCACTGAGCTGAAAAGGAATCTTTTCTCCCCCTATGTATCCTATTTAGATTCATAACACAGTCTTTTTAAACACACATAGACCAGAGCCAATTTCTTGGCTCAGAAGTAAAATGCTAATTTGTATGTTTTCAGTGAATTACTCAATGCCCTAAAAAAGTGCACGCATAAAAGAAAACGAAAAGAACAAAATCACACAATCTGTCTCTGCTCAAGCAATCCAGAGCCACATGGTCCTTTTTGGGCAAAAGCACCCAGAAGGGTACGTGTCACACACACACAGCGCTAGGCTCATGGCAGCTTTCAATCATGACAGGGGCGTCACTGGGGAGTGTGGTGAAGCAGGTCTCGCGGGTACACCTGCTGTACACACAGAGGCCCGGCCGCTGGCAACACCACCTACAGATACAGACAAGGGCCACGTGGCTGACTGTCCCAGAGTCAGGACATGGCGAATGACACGGGAGGCTGAGAGGCAGGGAGCTGGACTGGGGTCATGCTAAATGGCGGGCACCTCACCCCCCGACCTGCAGACAGAGAAGCCTTGCAGAGAAAGTTCTATAGGAGGAGGAGGTTTTCATCAGCATTAGGAGGGCATTAGAGCGTGCCTGCCCCGTGAGGAGGACACACACTGCCTGGCCCAGGCCAGGCCCCTCCTCAGGGTGTCCCGCCCCACCAGCCGGGGCTCAGATGGCCACGTGGACGTCAGGGTCCCAGTGGGGGCTCAGAGAGGCCCAACAAACAGCCACTGGCCTGCACCCGTCACTAGCACCAACGCTGAGGCTGGTTAAGAAGAAATCACTATGTCCTCTGCCCCATCCTTGGGTCCAGCCCTGTCTGTCTGACGTGGCGGCTGCCATTGACAGGTGACTTTTGAGCACCTGGCATGTGGCTTCTTCATCTTGAGGTGTGCTGACATGTGCAATACACAGTGGACTTCAAAGATTGATTATGAAAAAAGATGATAAACTATCTCATGAATAACTTCTAAAAACTGCACATTGAAGTAATATGTAGAATATATCACGTTAAGTAAAATATATTATTAAATTTCACTTGTTTCTTTTCATTTTTCAAAAAATGTGCCACTAGAAAATGTAAATTTACACACGTGGTTTGCATTTGTGGCTCTCATTATACCCCTATTTTCTGTATCTGGTCAGTGGTGGCATGGAGGACGCGCTCACTGAGAAGGGCTGGCCATGGTCTCATGTAGTGTTGCAGTTGCTTTGAGATCAGCAGAGTGTCTTGGCTTTGCAAACAGGCAACATAAACATTTGACTTAAAAATGTTTTTCTTCTGAATAGCTAATCGAGACTACTGAGACCAGCAAAGGTGGAGCCCAACCTTTTCCGTATATTAACTCAATCAATTCAATCCTCATGAGCTCGGGGCAGAGGTTCTGCTGTGACGTCCATTCAACAGAGGGACACACTGAGGCTCAGGGTGGTGGGGTAGCCAGGAAGGGAGGAGCCGGACTCAAGCTCAGGCAGCAGCCTCTCCCCATACCCATTTCTTTTGAATGTTGAAAGTTTAGAATACTTTCAAAATAACCTGGCTTACATTCATAATAAAAAAGAAATGGGACAGCACCCGTCTCTGGAATTACTGCCAAGATGTGATATGAAGTTTCCAGAAAGACAGTTACTTCAACAAACACTGATCTTCCACCGTGTCTTCTGCACAATCGGAATCTGTCTTTTTTTTTTTTTGCGGTACGCGGGCCTCTTACTGTCGTGGCCTCTCCCGTTGCAGAGCACAGGCTCTGGACGCGCAGGCTCAGCGGCCACGGCTCACGGGCCCAGCCGCTCCGCGGTGTGTGGGATCTTCCCGGACCGGGGCACGAACCCGTGTCCCCTGCATCGGCAGGCGGACTCTCAACCACTGTGCCACCAGGGAAGCCTGGAATCTGTCTTTTTTAGAAAAAAATTATTTATTTAATTTAATTTATTTATTTATTTGGCTGCATTGGGTCTTTGTTGCCGTGCGCGGGCTTTCTCTAGTTGCGGCGAGCGGGGGCTACTCTTTGTTGCGGTGCGCGGGCTTCTCATTGAGGTGGCTTCTCTTGTTGTGGAGCACGGGCTCTAGGTGCACGGCTCAGTAGTTGTGGCACAAGGGCTCAGTACTTGTGGCTCGTAGGCCCTACAGCACACGGGCTTCAGTAGTTGTGGGGCACGGGCTTAGTTGCTCCTCGGCATGTGGGATCTTCCCGCACCAGGGCTCAAACCCGTGTCCCCTGCATCGGCAGGCGGGGATTCTTAACCACTGTGCCACCAGGGCAGTCCCTGGAATCTGTCTTTATTGGAGGAAATACCCTCAGCAGCGTTGTGCCAGCGAATCTTAAAGCACCATCTTCTATCACAAGAAATGCAAACCTCAGTAAAATTCTTGAGATTTAGGATTTTCTTTACTGGATGTTGTGCTCACACAGCCCCTTCGAGTTCATCTATGCAAACTTCCCTCTAAGTGGGAACAGGGCACAAAGAAGAATCTATGCTAATAAATTAGAAAACTCCAATTTCTTTTTAATGGGGACTGCAGGTGAGCAGAATTGGGGAATGACACAGGGCCCTCTTTGGCTTTGTTTTGTTACATATTTGTTTGTAATACAGAGAACACTCTGAGCCCCTCCCACCCCCCACACCCAGCGTGATGGATAACTGACGTTCACCTTCGGCAGCCCTCTCCTGCTTCCTCTCCCGACCCCGAGTACTGTGATGCTTATTCTCTTCTCTCTTACAAAAATTATCACAAACATATGTGCGCTGAAACAATATGGTACTTAGTTTTGCTTGTTTTTGAACTTCATAGAAGAGTACTGTATTCTATATAACCTTTCATCACTTCAGTTCTTCATTCACCATAAAGACACGGAGACCCACCCATGTCGTGATAGGGGTGGAATCCACTGCTGCTGCACCCGCCCCTCCTGGGTCCCCCGTAGGTTCTGTGTCTGCTATCCTATGGATGGGCATTTGGGCTGTTCCAGCCTTTGGTTCTAAGAACAGTGCCACTGCGTTTCCTGTTATACATTCCTCACGATGACACTTATTTTATTAATTAAAACAAACTTAATTCTGAAATCCATTGTAATCCCTGAAGTAGCCAGAAATCTCCTAGGTTTTCCTCAAAAATAGCGGAATAAAGAAACATCCAGTACTTTGATAATTCTATCATGTGCAACTCAGAATTTCCTTTCCATATTGCTTATCAAATACAGCTTTTCAGTCCCTTTAATTATATATGTATATATATACCACAAAGGACAAGGGCTATCTTCAAAGAACTCAGCAGTGTGTTCATTATGTAAAATGATGTTTTTTTAAGAATTATATAATTAGCCAAGGAAATGTTTACAACTGCTCTTTTCTTTTTTTCGAAGCAATATGATATTTAATTTTCCACAAAATGCTATATTTTCTCCATTCTGGATGTACTACAGTTGTAATAATAGATTTTGGGGGTTGAGGGGGTGTATGGGAGGAGAATGCTGTCACAGTAAATGTGCATAGCTATTATAAGACACATGGCAATTTCAGAGATTCCACATTTTTAAAGGTGTATGGTAATAAGGCTCCCTCAATCCTGGGTTAGGCTCCCTCAATCCTGGCTTGGGCTCCCTTGCTTGGGTGACACAAAGGAAACTTCAGAGTTGTTCAGAGCTGTACATCAATGGTTAGGCATTTCTGAGTCCACTTTCTTATGTATAGGTCAGGGGATGCTTAATTTGCAGCGACCATGGATGTGGCATGTTGAAAAGATGACTATAAGAGGAAACGTCTATAAGGAAAAAGAAAACATTTTCCCTACACTTAAACCCTAATTTGAAACAGCCATAAAAAGCACTGAGACGTTTTAGTCATTCACTGGATGATATTTAAAATTGAACTTGTAGAATATCAATCCTGTGGTCCCAGGCTCTGAGTCGGTTAAAATGAAAGACACCTGGGGGATAACACCTGTCATCAGTCACTTAGGCCTTGGGGTGACCCAGGTCTTACGGGCGAGGAGTAGGGTTGGCAGCAGTGTGTACACGTCAAATTGGATTTCCTGCTAATTTTTATTGTAATTCCAAGTTCCTTTCTGGTTCTCGTATTTCAACTTGGCCAATGGTAATAACCATAATGATTCACGGCTATTCTGTTCTTTAAATTACTGAGCTTTCTCATGAGATCTAATTCATTCTCAGACATGAAGCACGTATTACTGTCCTCATTTTACAGACGGGAAAATTCAAAGGCAAGTTGGTTAAGAGACTGTGTCTGGCCAAGAACTGACTCAAGTCCTTTAGATCCTGGGCTCACTGTGCTGCACCTGACTTCACTGGGGCTGGTTGGAATAATTCTGAAAACTGTTTGGAGAGAAGCCCCATCCTTCCACTTACAGCTGGAATATTTTATTTTAAAGAGCCAAAGAGGCTCCCATAAGCATTGACTTTTTTGAAGACCTGAAAATATTTAAAGTCCCAGAGTTAGCACATCTTAAATTTGACACAACCTTATCCTTTCTAAAATATCAGGCACATTATAAAAATTTTTAGATATTTTCTCTAAAAGATGGGCTTACATAATAGAATTCAAATATGTACCAACAGCACACAAGGATAAATGTCTGGCCAGGAGGGCATGGACGTGACTACGCAAAAATCCCTCTACTTTAGGGACTGGACTCAAGTCCCTATAGAATAATTTCAGGTGTCAGAGTATGAAAAGAAGTTTAAAAAGTTAAAAGTAGAAACTTATCACAGAGATTTTAGATTTGTTTGATGTGGACCATTTTTAAAGTCTTTACTGTATTTGTTACAATACTGCTTCTATTTTATGTTTTGGTTTTTTGGTCACAAGGCATGTGGGATCTTAGTTCCCCGACCAGCGATGGAACCCGCACCCCTTGCATTGGAAGCGAGGTCTTAACCACTGGACTGCCAGGGAGGTCCCTATCACAGAGATATTTTTATACTATGTCCGAGCAATGTAACACGAGCCATCTGAGACCCCAAGGAAGAGTATAAACCAAAAGCTGGGAAGAGGCCCTAATGGGGTGATGATCCACGTTCTAATGGCCTATTTAGTTCAATAACAACAACAACAAATTATCAGAGGCGTCTTTCACCAGCTCAGGAAGCTACACGACGCTTCTACAAGGCAGTAGAAAAATAATCCGTGGTTGATATTTTCCACCTTGATTAATTAATTGACTGCACAGCTAAATGTTTGCAGTATGATGCAAGGGAATGAACAGAGCTCCAAGAGTGCGCCCGTGGAAATGGCCAACTTGCAGTGAAAGTCTGGTGAATGAACTGTCCTTCAGGGCAGGACTGTGTCTTGGTCATTGGGATGTTCCATTTTCCAGGTCACCCTAACCTTCACCCAGGAGGCCTTCAGGAAATTCTACTTGAATGAGTGAATGACCCAATAATTCCCAACTTTCATTTTCATTCACTTGCATTTTTGCTCCTAAGAGAACTGAGTGGCACCAAAGCTGACCGTTTACAGCACCACTAGAGGTGGACCAGAGTGACTCCAGAGAACACCCTGTTCTTCCAGGAAATTTCCCCTTTCCAGGCTGCTCCATAGGGCTGCACGTGGCCTGACCAAGCCCCCACCCCCTCAGCTGGAACGAGGCTGACTCAGCGATCAGGATGAACCAGCAGTTCCCGAGCCCAGGAAGGCCACACAGCAGGCTCTAGAGTCAGACCACCGGGCTCCAGCCCTGACCACTTGCTCCCAGATCCCAGCTCTGACCCTGGACCAGTCAACCGCCTTCTCTGAGCTCCTGTCTCCTGAGGTATGCAGGGAGGATGACAGAGATGCTGTGACCACTGGATTCAGGACAGGATGTGGCCTGAGGGCTTTGGGAGCTGAGGCCTTATTTTCACTTGTATCAAGCTGATTGACCAACATCGCCAAAAAAGGATGAAAACCGAGGGGGAGAAAAAATTTTTTGATAGACTTTTATGTATTTTAAAACCCCAATTTTGTTTTTCTTTACAATTTTTTTTTTTTTTCCGGTACGCGGGTCTCTCACTGCTGTGGCCTCTCCCGTTGCGGAGAGCAGGCTCCGGAAGCGCAGGCTCAGCGGCCATGGCTCACGGGCCCAGCCGCTCCGCGGCGTGTGGGATCTTCCCAGACCGGGGCACGAACCCGTGTCCCCTGCATCGGCAGGCGGATTCTCAACCACTGCGCCACCAGGGAAGCCCTTTCTTTACATTTTTATTCTAAACTATGAATTTATCCCAGATCAAAATGTTTTCTGCAGAATATAGTATTTTTTACTCTGCCCATGCAACCCAATCCTGGAAAAGCTACAGAAGAGAGGCCCCTGCAAACACCACAGCCAGATCCATTAGTCAGAGGCAGACTTGTTCTGGGACCACTCCCAGAGGTGCTGTCAGGTGGGGCAGCCTGTGTGCAGCTCGGACATCCAACAGCCAGGACGGTTGGTCTCCATCCCAGCCTTGTGGAGGCTCCCGTCTCCCTGCTCCCCATGGCCCAGCTGGTCTCAGGAATCCAGCAAGGACACTGAGAGCTCACTGCCATCCTCAGGAGAGATGTCAGGTCTCAACTCTCCCTTCATGAGCAACAGTGTTCTCTGCGTGATTTGATGACAAAATCCCTGAGTGAAGTTTCCAAAGCTTAGCAGTGTACGTACATTTACAAATATCACATGAAAGGGCAACCAGGATGACGGCTGATGTTTGTTGGACGTCTGCAGCATCCAGACACAATCCCGAGCACTTAGATGCATGACTGTATTGCATTCCCGTCACGGCTTCATGAGACAGGCATCATTATTACTGACCCCATTTTACAGATGAGAAAACTGAGCCCAGAGATGCTCCTCAACTTTCCCAAGATTGCAGCAGGAGGCAGAGACGGGACAGGAACCACAGAGACTGCATCCTCAGCCACAAGGTTGAGGAACTTTTAGTGTATCCACCAGAATGATTCAGATACAATGGTTTTTATATAATTATATATGTCAATCTCTTATGAATAGAGTTTTGGTACTACTCTGCTTCCTTTCTTTTCAAAAAAGAGCCTCAAGAAAGGACACCGAGCCGACTAAGAGAATTATTTCAAAGACTTGTTATGCAGAGAGCATCCTGTTTCTCTCCCACCCCAACATACACTGAGGCTCGTTTGGGGTGATTTCACACAAAATCCTTTAAACAGACTGCGTGAACCTGTAGTTGTTACAACTGTAGATAAGCAAACACATCACATGCTTAGTTACCCAAAATTTGTGGCTTTGGCTAAACCAGCACTGAAGGCGCAGGAATGAGAGGCACCAGGTGGGGAGTGGGTGTGGGACATGTGAGCACACGGCTTCGGCGGGGAGGACACTGGCTTCATGGGGGACACTGGGGCTGCCTCTCCTCTCACGGTGGGGGGTCTCTCAGGAGCCGGGGCTGGTTGGAAGGTTTCTGCCCAAACATAGGAAGAGACCCTGGATGGGAGGGAAGCACCTCGGGGTTGGGGGTGGGGGTGATGGAAGTGACCAGAGTGAAAGGCAGCCCTGAGGAGGGAGCCCAGGACTGAGAGGACAGAGCCGGGCCCCTCGGGGGCACCCGTCACACAGATACAGGGCAAGGGACCAGGCAACTGAAGGGACCGAGGCTGGCAGGTGGCACGAAATCCACAAGGTTGAACCTTATGAAATGGGCATGTTGTAGGTCAAAAATGGCCACACGTGGGCAATTTCTTCTGTTTCCGTTGAGCAGATCATAAAACTCCTCTGTACAAATGTGGGTCCGACACACACATGGATGAGGTGGTGAGCAGACCACCGACAGGGATCAGAAGACTGTCGTTGTCCTGACCCGACCTCCAGGACAGCACGCCTGGGTGACCCCCACCCCCCGCAAGTCTCTGTGCCGGTCTACAAAGTGAGACTTGGACCAGACACCCTGAAGTCACGACCAGCTAAAAGGCCGAGATCCAAGGAGCAGCCGCCAGAATGTAGACAAGGGGCCCAGTCAACACCAGGTGGGCTGTCAGGTGTGCCCGACCCAGGACCCGCTGACGCAGCAGCAGGGCTGGGGGCTCCAGGGGGCACAGAACAAGGCCAGAGGCAGAAGCCTCACACGCTCACTGTCCCAGACTTCTTGGTAAAGAGAACCAAAGAGAAGCATGACTAGTAATTTAGCTTAAATACTAAGTAGTTTCAAATGTACTCTCCATACAATCAACCAGAACAATGCAAAACAATCTTTTTATTGAGGCACAACCATTTAAATGCCTCATAATTCTTTTCTACTACCTGCACTGGTGTGTTTATTTCTACCATAATATTCATACTATGAAATGTTACACTGCAGTTAGTGTAAAAGTCTCCAGCTGAATTACCTAAATATGAGCTTCATGAGGGCTGGGACTCCAAGACCATCTGACCCTGGTACTTCTGCAGGGCTCCACTCTCTCAGTTCTTCATATGATGTAGGGATTTGGGAGATGGACCCCTTGGATGCATCCCCCATTGTACACTCTGGCCACACTGCCCTCTGTCCCCGGTCAACCTGTAGACCTGTCCACTCCTCACAGCTCAGTCCAGGCTCCCCTGGGACAGAGCCACCCAAACCTCACCAGCAATCCCTCCTCCCCTGCACCCATGTGCCAACCTTTCCTAATTATTTACTGAACTCTGCACCCTGTTATTCCTCACGGGCGTGCAGACATTCACGCTGGTACTTCCAACGCCTAACACAGTTCCTGACACATATCAGGCAACCATTGGAAAAAAAAAAAATCGAATAGGATGCCTCTTTAGATAAAACGGATGAAGGTTGATTTGAAAGATTTTAACTTCTAGTGAATTAGAGGAATTTATGTGATGATATGGATATGAGGTACTACTTATAATTTTTTAACCGTAGAAATAAGAAACATGGATGATAATCTTTATCACCTAAATTCTTTCAAGCAGCTAAAGATGCCAGCCGGTGCCATTTTAGTTTCTTTGGGAGGTGATGACACAGTTTAACAAAGAAACAAATAAAAATACAATGGTTTAAGAACCATTAAAAATACCCTTAAAAATGTAATACTGAATACTTTGAAATGATATCATCATTTACTACGTAAAGCGATGGGACATTTAGACAATGTCTAAAATTCAGGAGAGAGTTTGGGAAACTCAGGAGTAGAGGCTTGGGAAAGTGGTGTAGGAACCGCCTAGTAATTTCTCAAATCGGCCAACTTGTAGTAAAAGGTGTTCTTCTGGGTAATGAACACACTGCTGTGGATGAGAATAAATGACGATAACTCCATGCATCCTTTAACATTGTAGCTGATAAAAATGAAAGCTCAAATACCAACTTTCATTCTTCTACCAATACTCATCTGATTGAGCGCGCCAGTTAGTTTGGGGGTCGATGTCCCACCTCTGTAATGCTCCGTCTCCCTTCAACACACACCTCTGACTTGTGCCGGGTCCTTCCCACCATGACCCTCAGTTCTTACTGCTCTGCTGGTGACACTAGCCCAGGAAGCCCCTCTCCCCCCGAGCATGGTCACCAAGCCTGTGGTCTGAGCACCTGTGGTTCTTACGGGTCTTCTTCCCTGAATGGGTACAGAGTTTCCAGTCTACCCCACAGAAGGCAGCCTGACATTACAGGATACTTTATTGTTCATTAATTCTATGTTACGTATTATATGTTACAGATGTTACACATTACAAACATATTGTTTCTTCACTAAGTCATAAGTTTCTGGAGGTGAGAAGTCATAACTCAGTTTCTTAGTGTAACTCGCGGTCCTAAGTGTAGCACTGAGCACATGGCAAACACGTGATTCTCGAGCACGTTTTCAGAGCATAACTATATGCCACATGCCGTGCCAAGCAAGGGGAAGAGACTCCCACACCCCATAAATGCATGCTTACTGGCAAAACTCAACATGACTCGTCATGATGTGAGTTTCAGATAAAAAGGACAGGCGTGAAAGTTAAGCATTTGGAATCATGACGCATAAGCTGCTTTCTAAGTAAGTCTAGCCTTGTTAGTTGGAGGGACTTAAAAGCGGCCAATAACTTGTTTCTTTAGTTATTCTGATCACTCAGCATTAATTGGGTGCTTACTGAGTGCTCAGGACGGCCCCTGGCAAATCACTATTTAAATAAGGACAAACATACAGCAGAACACTGTGCTCTCGGGAATCTGAGCTTTTCAAACAGAGGAAGAAAAATCAGCAGGTGGGTTTTCAAGGTGGAAAGAGCCAGAGCTGGGGAATGACCTGCAGATGGAGGAAAGCACGTCACACCTGGGGACACTTGCCCTTTTCAGAAGAAGAGGACATGGAAAATACCTTTACGTATTGTTAGGGCTTTCTCCTGGGCAGAAACGTCCAGTGAGGTCTGTGAAAGGAAGCTGGGTGTGGGGGGAGACGGTGTGTCCTAAAGCCAAGGCGGGATGGGGTCAGACCGAAGAGGTCACCCGCCACGCAGAACCCAGAGGTCAAGTGCCCTCCCGTGTCCTGCTCTGCTTAACTGTGTCATTTGTAGTTTCCCTCCAAGGATGACGCCTGCAGCTTCTGCACATTAAAATCTCAATATTTTATGGATGCCTAATAAACCTCTCTTATTTTTGTCACCATCCACTCTGGCATTTTGTCTCAGCATCAAAACAGTTTCAATACAATTTACTTTAATGTTAAATGTTATTTGAAAAAAATGCTTACTTGGCAATTCAGGCTAGATATTTTCTCCATACTGATAAGATTAACTGCAATGACATTTTATAACTGACTATTTGCTATGAGAGCAAAATATGTTTAAAAGATTGCTCTTCAAAAAAAAAAAAAAAAAAGATTGCTCTTCGAGGACCCTAAGTCGATTTTACGTCACCTTGGCTGTCTCTGGGGATGACACGTGGGTGCCTGGGGGCAGGAGTGAGGAGAGACTTGTCATTTTTCCTATCTTTTGGATTTTGTGCCACACACAGACACTTCCTATTCAAACAAATACAACTTAAAACATGAAATCGCTATGTGCAGTGAGAATGTTACATGCGAAGTTGATTTAATTCAATCTATATGCCATAATAAAGGACAGGATAAAAACTGTGTGGGATTGTTTTAAGAGGTGAAGAAAAACCCACATACTCATGGATGACATTCTCATGCAAAACTAAAAACTTGAAAAGTCAGTGTTTCAAAGGAATCTTCTCAGGAGCAACTTCATTTTTCTGCTTCTGAAAACCTCATGTACCTGTGTCATAAGCCACGCGTGTTGACTCACTCAAGCCTTAATTTGACACAAGAAGATCAACTCATTCTGCTTCTTCCTCCGTTTCCGGAGAGATAGATGAAAAGGTAAAAATGTTTTCTCTCAGAGTTACATAAAACTGCAAAGGTAAGGAATATTACTCAGCCTTTAAAGGAATGAAATAAGGCCACTTGCAGCAACATGGATAGACCTAGAGATTATCATACTAAGTAAGTCAGACAGAGAAAGACAAATACCATATGATATCACTTATATGTGGAATCTAAAATATGACATGAACATACCTACGAGACAGAAACAGACTCACAGACATAGAGAACAGACTTGTGGTTGTCAAGGGAAAGGTGGGCTGGGGGAGAGAAGGACTGGGAGTTTGGGATGCGCAGCTGCAAACTATTATATATACAATGGATAAACAACAAGGTCCTACTGTAGAGCACAGGGAACTATATTCAATATCCTGGGATAAACCATAATGGAAAAGAATATGAAAAAGAGTATATAATATATATATGCATAACTGCATCACTTTACTGTACAGCAGAAATTAACACAACATTGTAAGTCAACTATACTTCAATAAAATGAAACAAAAATTGCAATGGTAAGGACAAAATGCCCCATTACTAAGGTATTTTTAATGTCAAATGCTTCTGAAAAGTGCAAGTGTCCTCAGAAGTGAACTTTGCTTTGGGAAACCCGGTGACAAACTTCCAATACATCCAAATTTGAGGGGAACCTTGACAACAAAATTCTCACACTTCAAAGGATCTAAAGTTTCAGTGACATCTTCTCCAAGGAATTTTTTTAAAATGTTGCCTTACTTTGTAACCCTTAGAGTGTATTTTCTATAAGGAAAAATACTTTAGGGAAAATGTGTCTCGTGGTTTCAGCCCGGATTTCTCGCTGTGAGGGTATAGATAAGAGGATGCTGCTCTGAGTGACCCTCACAAACTCTGATTGTTAACAGCATGAATGACAAGCTTTTTACCATGTGCAAGGCAGCAACAGGCCCCACACTCTATTTACTTCTCTTTATAGGATTTAGACATAGTTGAAAGAATTGCCAACAGCTTTCCCTCTTAAATATTTATTGTGCATGAAATTTATTAGTGTGCTAAAATGAGAGTATGGAAGTTTTGAAAAGAACAGGGTATCTACACAGTCTCAAAGGATATTCCCCAAATGCACTCATGAGTTACAAGAGGGGGAGGTACCTTTACAGAGGAGAAAAAGGCAGACCCCACCTTCACTAAGTGACCAGAGTTAATGTCCCCAACCACTGGGAAGGCCACCAGACCCTGCATTGGATTATTGACCAGGGTTACCAACAGCATTATTATTATTACTATAATTTCACTATAATTATTGGGACAACTGGTGAAATCTGCATAGGCATTGTATTAATGCTAAATCCCCTAATTTTGATAACTGTGCTTTGGTTACATAAGCGGAGGGCCTTGTTTGTAGGAAATACACACTGAAGTATTTATGGGGAGCATGATGGCTGCAACCAGCTATCAAATGGCTCGTAAAAGTGTGTTTTAGTATAGACAGGGCCAGAGAGCAAATGTGGCCAGGGGTTACCTCTTGATGAATCTGGGTGCGGGGTATGGGAGTTCTTTGTTCTACCTTTGCATTTTGGGGGTAAGTTGAAAATTGCTTCAAAAAAGTTATTATTTATTAGGAATACCCCTTACGATAATATTTCAAAGAAGAAGATGGAATTTTTAAAAAGTATCTTCAGTGAAGCCCTAGTGTGGCTAACGACCTAACTGGGATATTTTACTAAAAGGACAGCCCTTCCTTTCCCCAGCACATGGAATGTGCAGGACGGATCTGAGCACTAACTGTCTGAGCTGCCCTCCTCCTGGCAGTGTTTGGACAGAAGCCACGGGAGGCCTGGAGGCAGGTCTCTGATGGAGAAAGCGCCCCCTCCCAATGCAGACCAACTCCCGAGCACATTCCAGGGGCACAGACAGAGGGCGTCCCCTGGATGAGGTGTTTTTTTGTTTTGTTTTTTTTAATAACCAGAGAACATACCCTAGGACATTTTAAATATTTTATTTTATTTACAAAAATTAAAAATGCTGGTAAGTGTCCTGAAAAGACACTGGCTCTGGAAATGGGACATTTCGGTGTGAGCTCCCTGTGGGTGGGGACCGGCTCAGCCCCCATCACCAGGCAGCACAAGGCAGAGGTGTGTGGGGCAGTGCTCAGTTGGAAGAACAGCCAGAAGCTTGATGGAGCTTGTGGCAAAACTGGGCGGGACCTGGAACCCCAGGGGCAAGGTGGAAGGTCTGACCGGGATCTGAGATCTCGCAAATACAGGTGCGTCCAGGGGCCTCAGAGAACCTGTGGCCGGTGAGGCCACCTGAAGGGCAGGACAGAGGCAGGCAGAGAAGGTGGCAAAGCAGGAGGACCAGGGTCGGTTTAGGAGAATCTGACTGAAACTAAGGTGCGGCGAGAGGAAGAGGGCAGGGTGGGACTTTGCAAACTATAATGTGCTGGCAATTCTGGTCGACTCTTAGGTCATACTTGTTCAGAAGACTAGACTCCTGGATGTGTTAATATAGATGTGTTAGTCCGGGTAGCTTGTACTTCTGACAAGGAAGCAGGGTACCTGAGTGCTTCCTTAGACAGTAAGTCCTCTTTCCTCTTTGTTTCCTGGGGCCTCACAGCACTACCCTGGTGTATTGGAATTTTCTGTTTATGATCTGTCTCTCACTATATGTCAAGACCTTCTGATTCATCGTTATTCTGTGTTCCTAACACTTAGCAAAGTGCCTGGCACATACAGTGTGTCTCAGTGTTTGGGGGCTGCTGGTGACGGAGACCAGGCAGGGGTTACCTGGGCGGGCTCTCACCTGGGCTTCTCTACTCTGAGAGGCAAGGATCGCCCCTTGGGGACAGCTGAGACACCCCCAGGCAGGCTGGGAGGCGTTGGGAACACTGCTCAGATCCAGACACAGGTCTGATCTGGGCCCAGGCTCCGGCGCCACCCGCCACCCCAGCCCCCTGTGGTTTCCGACGGTGCCTGGTGGGGTCCAGGGCAGATACCGGGGGTCCCCGTGGGACTGTGCCCTGGGCGCTCCTACCTGACTTGTACAGTGGGCTTCAGAGGCTTTTTGGGGTGGGGGAGCGAGAGGGTAGGTTGGTTAAAATTGGTTAAATCAGTTGGTTAAAATATCACAAGGAAGGGCTTCCCTGGTGGCGCAGTGGTTGAGAATCCGCCTCCCGATGCAGGGGACATGGGTTCGTGCCCCGGTCTGGGAAGATCCCACATGCCGCGGAGCGGCTGGGCCTGTGAGCCATGGCCGCTGAGCCTGTGCGTCCGGAGCCTGCGCTCCACAATGGGAGAGGCCACAACAGTGAGAGGCCCGCGTACCACAAAAAAAAAAAAAAAAAAAATCACAAGGGAAACCACTAGCCTGGATGGTGTGAATCAGGATTCTGCATATACTCCCCAGAGGAGGGGCAGCTGGGAGCCACTGGTGCTGGCACGTGGCAGGGCTCCCAGCCCATCACCCTCTGCAGCGCTGCCCCAGGAAGCCCAGCTCCCACCCTGTTGTCCGCCGAGCGGGAGGCCTCTTGCTCCAGGTCACAACTTGCTCTGAAGTGGAGCCAAGGCCCACGGTGGGCAGGCAGCCTCCCGGGGAAGGCCAGGTCCGCTCTGGCGAGCCGGCCTGCACCCCAAGCAAATGTTTGCTGGGAAGAGGAACGCCTGCTCTCCGGGTGTGTGACCACATGCGATGCTGATAAACGTCCACTTAGGAAACGGGTGGTGACAACAGAGTACTGACCGACCGGACCACTTTCACATTTCTCACTAAGCCTCACTTATCCACTGACCCTTACAAATGCCAGCAAAACACACTCTTAAGGGAACTAATAAAATTACCACATTTTGGGAAGAAAATACCGAACGAACAAGTTAATACTCCAATTTAATCCGTAAGTGATTTTGTCCGGTGTTGTGCAAAGAGTTTTGGGAGGTGCGGGGGCAACCACAATATCTTCCCACTTTGTAAATGATCAGGTGACGCGCGTTCTCTCAGGACCACCACCTGAGCCTGTGTATTTCCTACCACTTCCCATGTAGATGGGCTGGGTGTACAGACGGGTTGCCGTCCCAGGAGGGGGTCCCGGGTGGAGCCCTGTCCAGAGCGGAGGTGATCTGGCGTGCTCAGGAGCAAAACGCTGTGAACAGGCAACGGCCAGGGAGCCATCCCAGGCCACCCAGGCTACCCCGGTGTCTGCCATCCGGACTGTCACAGGAGTCACCTCTTCCTCCCCAGAGCCCGTCTCCGCCAAAGGCCAGAGCGACCTTGATAAAACGCTCAGGTCACGAAAATCCCCTCTGAGAGGGCTCCAGAGCCCTCCCAGGTCGGGACAGACCAGGCCTAAGAAGCCAGCGAGATCTGGCCCCTGATGCTCACCCTGACTTCCCCAGGCACCGTCCCCTAGGCAGGCCACCCGCCAGCCTCATTCTTCTTTCTATAATCCAACTGAAATTCAAGTAGGAGGCAATGTGAAGAGTAAACCCAAGTGTGACATTCTTAGAGGAGATTCTTAGGATTCCACTAAGATACTGTCGATTTTTCATTGTAAAGAATAATCTCACGTAGAATCTCAAATTCTTAATAATAAAGAAGAATCTTAAACATCTTTCTAAGTTTTCCTTCTAAAATTAAATAACTCTGAAATTCACTTTTGATGATAGGACATATATGGTTCAAAAATTGTTCTAGATCTGCAGGGAAATAAACAAGATCCTCAAGGAATTGGATTGCGACACAGACTTTCTCAAGGATTTAATCCAAAAAAAAGTACTAGACTTAGTAAATTCGTGTTACGTTTACTATTGAAATACTTGAGTTAGCTCTACTTTTATGATTTTTACAAGACATTTTCTTTAAACAAAAGTTAATTGTCTTCAAATGTACCAAGTGTTATTAGTATATAAGTCAGAGATTTGTCTTAATGTCACTCTTACGGGGGTCATCAAAACATAAATTCAAGAACTATTTAATCTAATGATATAAGTGATGAATATTTCAGAGTACTATAGAATAAGTGTTACTGAAAACTGTGTGCACATTAAAACACAATTTTCAGGAAGAAAGTTATATGTTAGATATTAATTTCCTCATTTATATAAGTGTAGGCTCAGTTGTAAACATAATCTCACTTGACATGGACAGAGACACGTATGACAACAGAATGTAGGTTTAAAAACTACCAAAAAAAGTATTACCTCTGAAAAAGTATTATAATTGCATTTGCATCTGCTGGTTTCCAATTCTCTTTTATTTTATTAATAGTTAATTATGGTTTCTGATAATCATTTTTAAGTAGCCTCAACATATCTATATGAAAATACATGCCTTCAATGCAAATGGTTTCTTGAGTTTTATTTTTTTATTAAAAATCATGCTATAGCTCAAAAACACATTTGTAAATTAGGTGCTTTGGATTCCTTAGTAACCCACGTGGGAGTTACTGGATTTCAGATAGAATCTGGGAGCTCTTGTCACGTGTGAGTTTGTCATAAACAGAAGAAAGAAGATGGAACAGATCGATACATCTTGATGCTAATTTCTCTTTATATGCTAAGTATAACTTTTCCCTTCATCAGAACCACATAGGAAATGTTTTATGATGACTTCTGGGCAAGCATGCGGGACCAAATTTAGAACTCACATACGTGTCTATAAATGTGTAAATCTGAAGTTGAATAAGAACAACCTGATTTCAGCTAGGACCTTGCATCTTGGGTAACTTTTCCAATATGTAAATCATCACAGTGAGCTGGGAGGACCCAGAGCTCCGGTTGGCTGAAGCACGGCTTTGGCCCCCCATCATCTCCTTGAGCCCCCTCCACGCCACTCAGTTAAAGACACAGTTAAATAAAAAAACAGTGTGCCTGCCATGCCACCTGGCATGGCCGCCTTTTCTAGGTAGTTTGCCATTGCTACCTCTGTCTTTTTAGAAATTCTAGGAGTTTCACTGGCTATATGGGAATGCTTATCAGAAACAAAAATCACATGAGAGGATGCAAAAAAAGCGCTTTAAAACGTAATTCTTATCCGCCATCTGGATACAGAGCCTACAGGGCAGGTGTGTTCTACTGAAGGGTAGGGGAAAGGCACTTGGGCCCATCTGTCTTACACACTGGGTCCTGCGTCAGCTTCCCTCAGAAAAGAGGATTCTGAGAATGAAAAATGTCTCAAGACCACCATGCCAGGCAGTGGAGACTTTGAAATACTGTTTTGGAGGGGTACACATGCACATACACACATGTTCTTTGGGCACAACTGTTAACAAAAATGATTTTCTGAGAAACTGAACAAATATTTTCTCCTTCAAGACATGTTTAATCAAATTACCAAATAACAATATTTTAAAGGAACGTATGTCCACCAAACAAGAGAAAACTAATATTCATAACACCCTTTCGCATAAACAACATTGCCATCCAAGTAATTAGAAAAGCAGCCCTAAATCCTGCAGAGCTGAAGTAAATCACATTTTCCCAGGATACAGTCAACATTCAGAAGTGATCCATGTATGACCTACAGCTGGCATGCGCCTCGCATTTGAGCTGAAGGACACATGTCTTAAGAGCGACCTGAATTCTGTTCTATTACTCCCAAGGATGCAGTCACATACCATAACGCCTTTCTCTCTGCTTGTGTAATTTCTACTCTTTTGTCATCTGGGAAACAGCTTAATTGTTAATTTAGGAATACACAGAGGAAAAGGTACTACCAATATTTCTTAGAGGTATGCTGTCTTCCTGATCATCACCCCCACCGATACACTCATAAAAGCATTTCTTACAATCTTATTGTCTTTAATATTTTTAACACGTTAATATTTGGGTATGGAGCGAAGTACTTCTCCTCAGCAGAGAGCTAGATTTTGAACAAAGTCAAAGATGCAATAATATTAACGTTGGTTCTCAGTAAGCCACCTCGTTAAAAAACTGTTCCACCTTGCACCATTTAAAATATTTCAGTAAGGATTTACTTACCTGGGAATATTCAAAGTCAGTGATGGGGGCTATGCTCTTGATATAGTCTGATCGAAACTGGTTTTCTGGGTTGGCCAGTGGAACTGGGGGAATTATAGTACTCATCGCCGAAACAATTGTCTAAAGTGGAGTGAAGGAAAAAGATACATGGATAAATAAACCACTTAGGCTCCATGTGTGGTAATCTAGTGCATAATTTCTGTCTACGCAGTTTGAGGGAGCAGAGGATGCAACCTTACTACTGAAAAAATATTAAAAAAAATTCCTGGGGGGCTTCCCTGGTGGCGCAGTGGTTGAGAGTCCGCCTGCCGATGCAGGGGACACGGGTTCGTGCCCCGGTCTGGGAGGATCCCACATGCCGCGGAGCGGCTGGGCCCGTGAGCCATGGCCGCTGAGTCTGCACGTCCGGAGCCTGTGCTCCGCAACGGGAGAGGCCACAACAGTGAGAGGCCCTCGTAATGCAAAAAAAAAAAAAAAATTCCTGGGATTTCCCTGGCAGTCCAATGGCTTCCACTGCAGGGCGCACGGGTTCAATCCCTGGTTGGGGAACTAAGATCCTGCATGCTGCACGGCGGGACCAAAAAAAAAAAAAAATCCTTACCACAATAGCATCCTTAACGTTTTTCCGGATGTCCAGAATTTTCTGTTTCTTCTCCCTGTATGAAAACAGAATGGTTATTAACTAACTGTACACATTGCCCCAAATCAGTTGAGTGGGATTTTAAATTTCCAGCTGCAGGGCATCTACAATGGTATTGCCAGAGGTCAACATCAGCCCCAGGACAACAGCGCAAAGTTTTTTATGTGGAAAAGGAAAACATCCACCTTTTTGGTTTGGACTCTAAACAAACGTGCACCCACCACAATCTCTAGCTCTAGACAACCACACAGGTTTTACGTAACATGGCAAAATCATCATGACTATTGCATATAAAAACTACAGGGCTACAGCTGTAAATATATTTTATTTGAATCTATCCATATGTTGAATTGAAATAGATGCAGACAAATGATATAGAGGGAAGTATATATAGACACATTGGTTAAGTGTGCTCAGCGCAATACCAATAATGCAGATCAATACCTCAAGAGTATTTAATAAATCATATATTGTTATTTTATTTTGATGTAGACACTACCAGAAGAAGGATTTGCCTAAATATGCCAAATTCAACAACTTTCTTCTATATCCCCACCCACCCACCTAAAGGTCGACTCAAAGATCAAATTAACTGTTTAGAGAAAACACTTTGGGGAGGCCGGGAGAGCAGTGACAAAATTTGCATGCAGTTGGGAAGAAAACCCGAAACCGGTCATTCCTTACTCGGGATTAAATCCATTGACGTGCAGGATCCTCATTTGTTTGACGATAGTGCTTTTCCCAGACTCACCAGCCCCTACAAACAAACAGAGAGAATGCTGTGATCTGTGGCCTGGGACCATAGCCATCTGTCACTCCAACCGAGACTGAACTAGTGTCCTGCCCCCACGCGGGCGTTTTCAGGTGCGCTCTCGCTGTCTGCGGGGGCGCGGGCCCTGCCCGCCCGGCCCTCTCCGCGCTCCAGACCGTGCGCCCCGGGCCGTGCGCTCCGCTCGGGCCGGGCGCCGCCGCGCGCCCCCCGCCTTACCCAGTAGCAGCAGGCGGTGAGTCGCTTTGTAAGCCAGGCGCTCCTTCTGCAACTGCTTCTCGATCTTTTTGTTGGCCTCGCGTCTTTCCTTTTCATCGACGCCCTGGTCTTCTGGCGCCTTGCTGTTGCCCAAACACCCCATGCCTGCCCGCTTGCGTGGACGTCAGGCGCAGTTAGGAATTGCACAAAAGTAGAGAGTTGTAGGTGTGTGTGGATCCTGCGGCGGCCCCTCTTCCTCGCTGCTGAAAGAGATGCTCAGGTCTCTCGGTGTTTTCCGATCGGAACAGGCGTTTCTTCTCCCTCCCCCTCCCCGCCGCGAACTCCCGACTCAGAGGACAGAAGGAAGACGCGCGGAGCCAACTACTTTTTAAAGACACTTGTTTAGAATTATCTGCTGGATAAACAGCAGTGAGCGGAGACCGGGCCAAGAGCGCCGGGGCCGCCGGAGCCAGCGGGGTGGCGCTGGCCCTCCCCTCGCCCCGCGCCCGATGCGCTGCCCGGGGGTACCCCGAGCAGGCACGCTCGGCGCGGTGCCCGGGCCCCGCCGGTGGCGGCCGAACGCGGCGCGGAGGAACGGAGCGCACCTAGTCCCCGCCAATAACTGCGAACACCCGCCGGCCACCCGCGCCCCATCCCGGGTCCGAGACCCTAGGGCCTCTCCGCGGCGGGGAGGGGGAGCCGGCTCGGGGGCGGCCAGGCCGCGGGTCCCGGGGTCTGGAGGGGTGGCGGCCTCCCTCGAAGGGCCCCTGCCGAGGCTCACCCGCTTGCGGTCCGGACGCGGCGCGCGGCTCCCTCGCAGCCGGAGCGGCACTAGGTCTGGGCGTGCGCTCCCAGATCCCGCGCCGCCTCCGCCTCCCGGCGGGCGAGGCCTCGCGCATGATCATGCATATTCTATCAGGGGGAGGGTCCGTGCCGGGCTCGGGCACCCCGCCTTCCCCCGTTACCGTTCTAGACGGTTCCAGCGCACCCACGCCGCCTCACGCAGCCTCCTGTGTACCTCCCGCCCCCGGCTCTCCTCTGCGCGCTCTGAGCAGCTTTGCTACTTTTCTGGAAGACGCCGTGGCCCCGAGCCTGGCACCGCTGCCGGAACCAGTGAGGGCGGCTGCTGGTTTCCACCCGTTGAGCGGGTGCCCGTCGCTCCCCATCCGCGCTGCTGGACGCAGGGGGCGCAGAGCCGTGACCACGGAGGTCGCCTCCCAGTACGTCGCTGGTACCAGTTTCGGGTCTCCGGGCCAGAGGCCCTGGCACCGCCGTCAAGTCCCCACTCCCCTCCGGCTCCACCGTATTCCCTCGCGGTCATCACGCCTGGCCTCCTGCACGGATCGCGGCCTCCGCCGCCCCTGCCCCTGCGCTCTGGGCCCCGCGGGCCTCCCCCGCCTCCCCGCTCTCTTCTCCTCCCTTCTCTACGGATTGTTCCGTCGGGCGGACAAACACGTTCAACTCCGTCCCATTTGACGGCCCATCCTACAGCCTCAGGCCCTGCGTCAGCCCCGCCGTGTCCTGCCCACCGACCGGCTCTGAGTAAAACGGGGACCTGACTCCCTTTGCCCTCTTCCTCACCTCCCGTTCACGCCTCAGGTCTCGGCAGCTGGCTTTGGCCCACCTGCTTCACTGAAACACTCTGACGGGGTCATCAGCCGACCCCCAGGGTCAGACTTCACCCAGGAACTGTGGTCTTTACCTTCTCTGACCCTCTTGGAGTCTCCCCGGTCCGTTGGCTTCCCCGACGTGGCCTTTGGATTTCCCACCCACTCTCCACCTGGAGAGGCGGCTCAGACCCAGCACAGCCCTTGTCCCCTTAGTGCCCTGCCCTTGGGGGCTGACTGCCTCCCTCATCCTCTGCACACGCGGCTCTGACGACGGCCACACCAGACCTCCAGCCCAGCCCACCCTCCTGACCACCAATGTGGCAAGCACATCTCCACCTCTGTGCCTTCAGGATCTCCTCCCCGTGCACACCCACACCTCTAGCGCGCTCCTCTCTCTCTCTGTGAATAAGGCCCCTGATTTTCCCAACCAGAACATGGCAGTCATTCCTGACTCCTGTTCCTTCTTGCAAACCCAGTTACCGTGTTCCTTTGGGTCTATTTCCTAAACATCCTTCCTGTTCTTTCCACCCCATCTGCCGTTGCCATGGTCACTGTCCAGGCTGGATGTCACAAGTGGCCTCCTGCTCACATATTCCGGCCCACCTGCAGTGCTGCCACAGTGACAATGCAAATCTCATCACATCACTGTCCCCATCACTGCCAAGCCCCCAGCCACGGTCCATCAAGACTGGATCCGTGTAAACTCCTCAGCTTCAGCTCTCATGTCTCCCCTTCCTGGCGCCACCCCAGCCCCCCTTTGACCCCTTGCACGTGGACACCCGAGTGCATGGCATGGGTGCATGTGCTGCTTCACTCTCTGGGAGTTGTGCGGCCCCTTCTTCACTTGACCAACTCTTAGTCACCCTTCCTGCCTCACCACTGCTTCCACAGTCAGGGCCAGGCCCCCTTCTCTTTTCTCCAGCATCTCACAGCACCTTACATTGTAATGGTTTGCTTGCTGCTCTTTCAAATGTCCACTGGACTCGGGACCCAGTGAGGGCCGGGGCACAGCCTGCACTTCACACCTGCTGGGCTGTGCCCAGTTCAGTGCCTGGCCCGGGGAGATGCCCCTTGAGTCTTTATTTGATGGATGAACAAATTCATGAAGGTCAAAGATAACTCCCGCTCCAAGTGTGGGTTCTCATGAAAGGAATTTGACGATCAGATTTTAAATTCATAAAATACTTGTCCAGTTTAGTACTGTATCCAAATAAGAATACTCTTAAAAAAAACAAAAGCAGTAGTGTCTCTTCTTGACACAGCAGAAGCAAACACGCAGTGCCATGCCATATTCCGAGCTGGATAAGAGTTTTAGCTTGTGGAGGGACACTGTTTAGCACTGCTGTGAGGCCTCACTCCTTGTGTTAACACAAGCATTCACCTACGGCAACATCCACGTGGCCTGTTCGGTGGCTGACAGGGCAGTCGGAGGCGAGAACAGGTGTACAAAAATAGCAGAGTGCGGTGGGATGTTTTAAAAGATTTGTCTCTTTTTTTAATGCCAAGGTTTCTATAAATTGTTAGCTGGAAGAAAAGGGGACAAAACAAATCCCACCAAACTTATAAAGGGAGAAAAAAGTTAGAACCTGGAACCCTGAAAACATAGCAAAAGGTTTTCACTTGTTCATATCTAGGAATTAGGGTTAAAATAACTCGTTTCTATGACTTATCCAGTGATTACTGGCCCTGGGCTAAATCCTTTCCATGGAGCAATTTATTTAGTATTTGCAATAACCCTAAAAGGAACTACTGTGACCGTTATTTTACAGAATGTTAGAGGGTGCATACGAGGTGTGTCTGGGATCTAAACCCTTGTAGCCTGGCTGCAGCGTCTGCACTGTAAGTGCACAGAACACTGCTAACCACTCCAAAACGTAAAAGCAACATGCTTACACAGCGATGCAATCTTTCTGATGAGAATGCCAAGCCCATCTTTACACAGTTTATTATCAGGTAGGAGCTCAAGACACTTTAAAAAAAAAACCCAGTCACCTGGCCTTTTCCTAGTCTGGTCTGGGAAACCGATCTTCATTTGAGTTTTGAACCCTGGGATCAGAATCCAGAATCCATGCTGGCTCACCTGGAGCGCGGGAGCGGCGCTGTTGGGGAGCAGCCTGGAGCTGGCAGTGCCGGCATCTGTCGCTAGGCAACGGCAGCGCAGCATCAGCACCACTCGCGCAGCGCACACCCATCTGCGGAGGCGAAGGGCCGCCGGCAGCGCGCTGCCAGCAGAGGGGGCGGCCGGGCGGGGTACGCCCTGGCAGCAAGAAGGGTTGGGAAGGCACAGAGTTTGGGGCGAAAGGGCAAACCTAAAACAAAGTGGTGCTTTCCTGCTCTTGTTGATGTTTAAGACAAGGTGTCTCAGAAGTCTTAGCGCATTTGTCAGTTGAATTATTTGAATTTCTTTTGTACTTAGTTTTGTGAATTTTGAATTACCATTTTGAAATCTTTTTGTTTGAGCCCCTCTGATTGAAGTTGGCAAATGTCGAAAAGATCACAGCTGTTCTCTGGTTAGCTGGACCCAAGTCCTCGTTGATAACAATGAGAACAAAATTTGTCTCCCATTATAAGGAGGACCTCCACAGAAATTTAAATAACAAGATGAAAAATTCAAAAGAACTGTTTCACATCACTACAGGCCTGGATCCAGGAGATGCTGAGCCAGTTTGAAAAGTGACTAGAATGCTGTCTGGCATGAGATAGCGGACATATTGAATTTAATTGAAAAAAAAATCAATGTTTTAAAACGTTAATAACTGGTCTAGCATTTTATACTGTAAAGGTTAATAAAGGTTAAAACTGCACTCTAAGGCATTTGGAGCAGGTACATTGAAAGATTTTAAAGAGGAAGAACAAAGCAGAGTGGGAGAGGCGAACCCTCACTCAATGCAGTGACCCGGCTGAAGAAACTGAAAAGCTGCGCCCAGTTTTGTAAACAAACTTGGCGGAGCCAGAGCCGAGGCGGCCGAGTGGCCTGTGCGCACACGGCCCTCGTGCTGCTTCCTGTCATTTAACACCTTGCAGTTAGTTGTTTTCTCTCTTTCCTTTCTTAGTGTCTCGGTGGAAATGGTCTGTGTGGATTGCTTTCATTCTCAGCAGCAAGCTCACCCCACGACCTAATCACAACACACTTTAAAAATCTTGTGAATTTGTTTTACACTTTTAAATAGAAAAGTAGGGAAACGTTTTCAACATTCCCTTTCTGTATATAGCACTCTGCAATCAAATATTTTAGAATTTACTGAATTAATTTCTCTTTTTTTCCCGTACTCCTACAGCAAAGTAGTATTAAGGAGCTTTCAGAAGTACCATCCATAAAGGGTAGGGATGCAGCCTTTTTAACTGATGGCTTAAAAAACCCAAATAGCGAATGAGTAGGAAAGGTAGGTTAACTGTCTTTGACTTCACCGTGTCCAAAAACCCAGGACTGAAATATCCTCATTGGAAGATGCAACTCAGTGCCGAAGACAGGGGTTTAGTTTCGGTGTGAAAACGCGAGGTGGTCACTGAATACATTAGAAAGTAGGATGGTGGTTACCAGGGAGTGGTGGAGGGGGAGGGGGAGCCAATGTTTGACGGGGGCGGAGTTTTAGTTTGGGAAGATGAAAAATTCTGGAGATGATGGAGGTGATGGTTGCACAACGAGAATGTACTTAACCGCCACTGAGCTGTGTGCTTAAAAATGGTTAAGATGAAAAAAAATGGTTAAGATGGTCAATTATACGTTATGTATATTTAACCACAAAAAGACAAGAAAAAAATTTACATTTAGGGTCTTCATCATGACCGTGGTTGAAGAGAGAACTCCTTCTCTCCGGTGGTTTCCCGCTATTCGTTTTGAGGCTTCCGATTACAGCCACGTGACTTCAATTCCTCCTTTACAAACATCTACTGCAGTTATAGTTCTGACCAGCAGGTGGCGATGCAGACCCTGGAATCAGAAGGAGGCTCCAGGGGCGCCTGTAAAGCGGTGTTTCCATCATTCACTCGCCGTAGAGCATTTTTTGAATCCTACACATACGTAGCCTTGAGATTACAAGGACGAACTCGACCTTGTCCCTGATCGCAAGCAGTTTAATCGGCTAGGAGGGAGGGGCAGACGTACAATCAAGTTCTCGGGATTCTGTAGAGATTACAGTGGGAGCACATAGGGGTGTGTGGTGAGTTATACAAGTGAAGAAAAATGTCTCTTCCTTAAGAGCGATGCGTGTTAACCTTTGTAAGTCACCCTTCGTCTTATTTTTAAAAAGACACTGAAAGGTGCTCTGTTTCTAGTGGCTCATCTGATCAGATCATCGCAACAGCTACAAGATTATCCACACTTTGCAGAGAAGGCTGTTGGTCCGAAGGTTCCACAGGGGCCTGATGGGGGTGGAGCTCTGTCTGATCCCAAAGGCTGAGCCCTTTCCAGAAGGAACTCTGACTGGTGGGAAAAAAAATCGTACCGTTCTCTCTTCCAAAATGAGAAATCGAACAAGCCCACCTCCTTGCTAACACAGGCAGATTAATCTGCGTATAATGACTGATGAATAAATTAACTCTTTGCTCAGTTGCCTTAGCAACTGGTTTCTTTTAGAATTTGGCTCAGTTACAGAGTCTAAAGCAACAGTTTTCCTTGTAATAGAATGTCAATCTGTATATGAAATTAAACAGAACATGAACTTGCTCCATCATAGGCGGGAACTATGGGCCTTTCCCAGGAAGGTTGCACGGGCTCTTTCTAAAGCTCCCGGGGCTGCGAACAAGGGAGACAGAGCCTAGGGATCGTCTGTATTTCCCGTTCGTGGTTTTTGTGCTCATTAAGTAGGGACCGCTTGATGAATTTAGACGACAGATAAATTCAAGACTGAGGTTCAAAAGGGAGACTCTTGAATGCAAATCCTAATCCCTTAGGTGCATGAATGACAGGACGGGGCAGGTGGACAGGTGCACTGAGGTGGTTACTGAGAACCAGAGAGATTTTCAGAGAGAAAGAGGACGGACAAACATGGAATGGCGAAACGCAAGGCATGCCCGTGGGATGGACTGGAATTGTAGCGATCGGAATGAGCTCGTGATGTCTAGAGTATGTATGTATGTGTCTGTGATTATGTGCACATACGTGTGTGTGTACACTGTACACCTGTGCATGTGCCACTCACATCTATTCCCTTGTTCTGTCTGCTGAAAAGACCCAGGCATTAGACACGCCAGTGGCAGTGAGAGCACCTAGTGCCCAGGCCTTGGTCTTCAGTATCACCCACAACCCAGAGGAGCCAGGCCTCCTCAGAGAAACGGCAGATTCTGGGGTGGGGGCAGAGGAGCCACAGATAAATCTGGAACATTGTTATGCCAGAAAGTAGGAAAGTGCTTTCAAATGCTGGGGGCACCTCCCGAGAACACAAGACCAGACAGAAGGGGCTCCCATTTGGCCAAATCTAGGATGATTTCAGCACCAAGGTATTTAAGTACAGGAGTGACTTCTAAGCCACTGAAAAATATAGAAATATCATGTGTCCATGCCAACAACAAAGAGATAAATAAAGGGGGGAGGGAGAAGGGAACATAACATCACTTATGGAGAAGCGAGAACCCCTCTCACTCATTTCTTGGTTCCTTTTCTTCCTACCTGCTGGCGAGCTGGGTTTTGTTTGTGTGGAGTTTATCATCGGTCTCCCCGAGTACTTATGCAGTGCTGATGGCATGGCTGGTGTTGCCCCAAGGAGTCACGACTCACGCTGTCCGGCCATGGGTTCTGTTAGGGATGCTTCTTTACCCCCAGGACGGCCAGAAGTCAAAGTTGTGAGAAGCAGGGCAGGGATGGGGCAAGTTTTACGTGGAGAATTGATTACAGGCCGGACAAAACTAGAACCAGTGGTTGTCAGGAGGTGGGGTGCCCTCCCTGGGACAGAGATGGCGGGAACGGTCGTGCAGAATGGACAGGTGCATGACCTGTCCGGGGATGTACAGCATCACACGGGCACACAGAACAATTATTCCCAGGAGAGAAAGGGGACCACACAAAGGAGGCACCGCTTTAACCGCCACTGGGGGATGCTGCCACCTGCAGGTGTGTGCACGTGTGCCCAGGTAAGGGCCCTGTCAGTGGGGTCCCTCCCTCCAGGGCCCGCTCTGCCACTGGCAGGACATCCTTCGCTTTCACCTCTTGCTCAGCACCACCATTCACACCTGGAAGCTCAGTTCAAGCCAGTTTCCCCGCTACCCGCCCGGCGGGCAGTGCCGACCGTGGTCTGGGAGCAGCTGCTTCCCATCCATCGGACTTTCCGCGCCGCAGCGCCACCTGGCGACCACCGCAGGAACGACCGGCTGCGCGCACCTGCCTCGCCTCGAGAGGCCCTGGGTCCCCACTGCCTGGCCCCACCTTCTCTTCCTTCCCGGCTTCTTTTCTCCTTTTCTGTTTGCAATTTCTCACGTGTCAGTTAGTCAAAGCTCACAACGCGCCTATTTCAAAATACACAGCATCCCCTACCCATCCCTTCCCTCCCTCCCCTCTTGCTAAGGCCGCTATTTTCCATCCCCGCAATGTCCCTGTGTTTCTGTTACTGCTGTTAAATTATCCTGTTCATCATAAACTATCGGGTTCTGTTGATTTCACAGTTATGTTGATAAAACAGTGTTTCAAAGTATATTGACATCTTAGAAAATTCCACATACCCACCCCTCCATAAATATGTAAATGTTGGTAAGGTCCATATCTGGAAACTTGGAATTAAGACTCCTGATATTTCAAGGCAATTGTACAAGGCAATTAAAATTATAAAAATAGAGGCAAAACTTGACGTTATTCACTACTGAACAGATATTCTGCAGGTTAGGGCATAAGGTGCAGAGTTACATGTGGTTAAGAACAAAAGGCTCCAGCAGACAGAATATTTAAGAAACTACTACAACTCGACAACAGAAAGACAAATAACCCAATTAAGAAAGGAACAAAGTATTTGAACAGACATTTCTCAAAGGAATATGTACAAATGGCCAATCAGCACACCCAAAGATGTGCAACATTAGTCATTAGGGAAATGCAAATCCAGAGCACA
The DNA here is from genome assembly GCF_026419965.1 of Kogia breviceps. Classification (NCBI taxonomy): domain Eukaryota; kingdom Metazoa; phylum Chordata; class Mammalia; order Artiodactyla; family Physeteridae; genus Kogia; species Kogia breviceps. The sequence goes on along the minus strand of NC_081324.1, from coordinate 61,801,013 downwards.
GTGTATACCATTCGGCGCCCACTAAGATGGCTGTAATTAAAAAAAGATGGACAATAACAGGTGTTGATGAGAATGTGGAAAAATTGGAACCCTCACATGTTGCCAGTGAAAATGTAAAGTGATTCAGCTGCTTTGGAAAACAGTCTGGTAGTTCATCAAAAAGTTAAACAGAGAGTTACCATATGACCAAGCCATTCCACTCCCAGATATGCACCCAAGAGAACATATGTCCAGACAATAACCTGTACACGAACATTCACAGCGGCATTAGTCATAGTAGCTAAAAAGTGGAAACACACATTTTAGCTATTATATCTACCAACTGAAAGAATAGATAATAAGTAACAGGTGGCAGATCCATACGATGAACTTTATTTGGCTATAAAAAGGAATCAAGTGCTGGTCCATGTTATACGGGTGAAAACATCCTGTTAAGTGAAAGAAGCCAGACACAGAAGACTACATATTGTGTGACTTTTTAAGCGAAACATCCAGAACAGACAATTCTATAAAGAGAGAAAGTGGATCAGTGGTGGTCAGGGGTGGCAGGGGGAGGGGTGACTGCTAAGCGGCAGGGGGCTTCTTTTTGGAAAGATGAAAATGTTCTGGAATGAGGTAATGGTGATGGTTCCACAACCTTGTGAATACGCTAAAAACCTGCTCAGTTGTACAGTTTTTAAAAGGGTAGATTTCATGGTATGTGAATTATATTTCAATTAAGAAAAGAACAGATGGCAATCTTTCTGGGTTGGAACTAAAATGCACGGCGGGATCTCCACTTTCTCATTTCTGTTTTGTCAACGATAATTTCCCATTTATTTTATGCCAGGTTCTGCCAGGTGGCATGGAGGTTTAATAGATAAATCAAAGTGGACGTGACTCCCATAGGATATAGTCTGATCATGGATTTCAGGTAAACACGCTCATAGACACACACAGACACGCACACACAGACACATGCACACACAGAGACATGCACACACTCACAGACATGCACACACACAAACACGCTCATAGACACACACAGACACGCACACACAGACACACGCACACACACAGACATGCACGCACACACACAAACACACTCATAGACACACACAGACACGCACACACAGACACATGCACAGAAACATGCACGCTCAGACACACCCACAGACACAGACACACACAGACACACAGAGACATACACACATGCGCACGCGATGGCAGACACGGGGTCGGGTCCTGAAGGGCCTCAGAACAGCCTGACGTTAGGCGGGGAATCTCGTTCTCTCTCACGTCTCAGGAGAAAGCGCTCCATCTCTCCGCATTAGAGGACGTGAACCTTCCAGCCCACAAACGTCACATCCTGGGTGTCATTTCCAGGATTTTAGAAACACGGCTTAAATATTGTATTTGCTGCCAAACACCAACTTACCAGTACAAAGACCAAAGAGCAAATCAAAACTCTGATGCCTGAGATCTCTTCCCTACTAGTGGTTCTGACATTTCTTGTTGAGATTTCATCTGCTCCCTGGTCCACCCCTACCAGTGTTTAAACCTCAGGACTTTAAGTGATGCCTTATGGTTTCTCCCAAGAGAGAAGAAATCCCTGTCCCTTACCTGTGGTCTCCCAAGGAAACAACCTGCCTTCGAAATGTCTGAGTCTTTAGCTTGCAATAGTGCTTGGGACTATACATCATAAAACTCACTGTCTAAGACAAGAATCCAGGAATTTTTTCATTTTCTTACAGTGATATAGCAAAAAATCTATGTTTCTGTCCATTTCATCACTATAAGGGAACAGAAGAAATTATGAAGAAATCAATGTCTTTTTTCAAAGATTAATGGTGAAATTAAGTTTAGAAATAATTTCAGAAAATATTAAATGCATTTATCTTAAGATGCACCTTTGAGGTTTGGGACAAGAACAGATACCAGTTAGAAACAATGTTAAGCTCTCACTTGAGCTGTCCACCCAGAACTGTTACCAGAGCCTCTTTCCTCTGGGCTCCTGAGACTTTGTGAAGTTGGAGCCGCTGGTGAACACACAGAACCAAGACCCTGGACAGACAGAGCCTGGCTGACACCTCCTCTGCCTCTAACTTAGGCTGTTTGAGCTGGAATTCTATCACAGTAGAAAGAGTCTGGATGAAAACAAGTGACTATTATTTCCCTACACAGTTGGCCCAGTGAATGTATTAGCCTTCTGCCTTTTGAGTTTCAGCTTTACAACTTCAGTTTGGGGTCCCATTTTAGAGAGAAGATAGGGGAGAACAAAACAGAAAAGTAGCAAGGCAGCAGGGGACCCGGTAACAAAACAGTTTATAGTTTAATGATTTCCAGTGTGGATGTTCCCGTGACGCCTGGCATCACCCAGGAGCTCAGTAAATGGCTAGAGAAGCAGTTAATCTGACCACACACACCCCCTTTCACTCTGAACACGTGGCAGAGAGATTAGCTACACCACCCTTGCCCTCACTCACATACCACGCTCCCACTTCAGCGTCTGGTGTTTAATCTTTGGGATCATTAGAACACAGATCCTACAAATGGTAAGTAAGGATCTTTGTATTAAATGTATTAAATTTAGGTATGGTGTAGCACAGCGGTCCCCAACCCTTTTGGGACTAGGGACTGGTTTCATGAAAGACAATTTTTCCACGGATGGTGTGGGGGGGTATGGTTCAGGCGGTAGTGAGAGCGACAGGAGAGGCAGATGAAGCTTCGCTTGCTAGCCCACCACTCACCTCCTGCTGTGCAGCTCGGTTTGTAACAGGCTGGGACAGGTATGGGTCCACGGGCCTGGGGTTGGCGACCCCTAGTGTAGCAAGCCATAATTTATTATCTCATTCTATAATTAGAATTGTCCCTCTTTTGAGTTTTGATCTATCCTTTTAAAAAATCCTTTTAAAAACAGCAAACATTTATTAAGCCTCTACTATATGCTAGGCACTATTTTTAAGGGCTTTATCTTTTTTTAAAAAAAGTAAAATTTAAATACATTGACATGCATAGATCTTAAGCATACAGTTTGATAAGTTCTCACATGTTTACACCTGTGTAATCACTGTCCCACTCAAGATACAGAACATTTCCATGACCCCAGAAAGGTGCTTCACTTTTTCCAGAAATCTGACCCCTGAAACTACTGTTCTGATATCTATCACCATCGACTGGCTTGACCTCTTCTAGAATTCAGTATAAACAGAATCATAAGTAGATACTCTTTTGCACGTACACATAACACTCAAAAATCTCATCCATGTTGTTATGTTATCAATCAGTACTTTTATTATTGTTGAGTATTTCATTGTATGAACATACACAGTATGCTTACTCATTCTCTGGTTAGTGACAATTTGAGTTGTTCCCAGTTTTCTGCTATCTTGAATAAAGCAGATAGAAGCATTTTGTATAACTTCTTATACTAAATGCATATTTTCATTTTTCTGCTGTAAATTCCTAGAAGTGGTATTGCTGGGTCATAGGATGTGTGTTTAACTTCATAGAAAACTACCCAGTAATTCTGGGGAGTGACTGTACAATTGTCCTTGTGCCACCAACAGAGAGTGAGGGTTTGGCATCTAGATCAGGGCTTGGCAAACTTCGGTTTGCAGCCTGTTTTTGCATAGTCTGTGAGCTAAGACTCCATAAGTGGTTGGGAAAAAAAAAATCAAAGGAATAGTATTTCATGATTTAAAAATTTAAAAATTACATGAAAAAAAAATTAAAAAAATAAAAATTACATGAAATTCAGATGTAAGCATTTATAAATACAGTCTTATTGGAGCACAGCCCCCACTCCTGTGCTTATGTGTGGTCTATGGCTGCCTGCATGGCGCAGCAGAGCTGACTAGGTCCCATGGCCTGCCCCTCATAGAGAAAGTCTGCTGACCCTGTTTTATATCCTGGTCAGCACTGGAACTGTGGGTCTGTAGGCCACCCTGGTAGGAGTGAACTGCTGTCTGTGGTTTTAATCTGCATTTCCTTGATGAACAATCATGCTGGCAGTGTACTGGTTTTTCACGTATCTTCTTTTGTGTACTGTCAGCTCCAAGCCATTTGCCCGTTTTTTTTTTTTTTTTTTTTTTTATTGGGCCGCATCTTGTAGTTTGTGGGATCTTAGTTCCCTGACCAGGGATCGAACCCGGGCCCCTGGCAGTGAAAGCTCGGAGTCCTAACCACTGGACCACTGGGGAATTCTCTGTTTGCCTGTTTCAATCGGGCATCTTTTAACGTCAGTCTGTAGGATTCCTTTCTTTATTCTGGGAACAAGTGCTCTGCAGGTGCATGCTCTGGGGATGTTTTCTCCCAGTATGGGTGGGGCCCCGCTGGGCCAAGAAATCCTACGAGGTGGTCTATGATCCCATTTCACAGATGAGGAAAGCAAGTAACTAGATTTTTTTTTTTCTGAAGAGGAATATGAATACTTTCCTTTCCTGGCTGAACTGGAATGTTTTTGTCTAAACCCTGGTTATTATGTTCTGGGCCTTCCCTGCCCATCCAAGCTCATTATTGTGCCCAAGCCCAAATGGGATCCGTTTCTTCTGAGAAAACACCACTCGCCAGAGGGGAAAGTGGGTCTGAGTATTAAATAAACATCCTCCATTAGGGCGCAGGGAAGTGCATCAGACCAGCTGCGTCTCTGCCTGCCTTTCAGGCCAGACAGCACCAATAGATGGATAGCTGGTGTGCAGGACGCTGTTACATTAAATTAAGAAATGATTCTAAAGTAAAGTACCAGGTACTTTAGAGCTTCTGAGAGAGAGAATTACATAACCATCCTTCCTGGCCCAGGAGGGAAGGACGGACAGAAAACAGCCATCTCCCCCTGGGTTTTGCTGCTTCTTTCCAGCGCATGGAATTTCCTGGTACATGAAAAGCTCTAATAGCCAAATGAGAGGGCCCAACCTCACCTTCCAGGGGGACACCATGAAGGTTGACGGGGCGTCGTGACTAGACTGTGGATGCAGCTGGCATGGGGCAGGTGCCGGGTTTCGATGGTGGAAAATATGCTGGGCGTTTTGTTGTGCATTTGCTCCAAGTGCAACCTTAATATACTGTTTTCTGACAAACCCCTCAAAATGGAAAAAAAAAGAATCCCCGGTCCCCTTTAAAAACAAATCTATTCTATGAGTGTACTTTGATCTTTCGGTGACCTCCACGTGGCCTTCCCTCCTCCAGGCCCTGCTCCGTCCCGCCAGTGGACTGGGTGTGATGGCGCTGGTGCCCTTGTCTCTGCACTAGGCGGGGATGACTCTCTGCTGAGCCCCCTGGGCAGGAGCTGCTGAACTCACAGGCAGGTGGCCCGAAACACGGCCCAACATCCTTCTGAACACAGGCCATCCCCACATCAAATGACGGATTAACTCCAACTTACACCCTCCTGGGCTGTGCTTCCTTCTAAGGAGAGGTGTGGGTTCAGGGTCCGTCCACACTGGCCTTGGAGGTCCACGGCCCCACCTACTCGTTCTCACTGCCCCATCCCTTGGGCCACATCTGCTTCCCAAGTCTTGCTCCACTGATTTGAAACGGGGACCTTTGTGTCTGCAGGATGCTGGTGATAGTTTATACAATAGAGTGATATAGAAGCTATGGCTGCATCTTCTCCCCGGGCTGTAAGGACGTGTTGTGCATGTGTTTGGAAAAGCCAAGGCACAGCCAGAGCATCTGGAATTTCTCCTGACTTTAAAAGCCATGGGACTACAGGAGGCTGGGGCAGGACAAGGCAGCAAACTGAAAGGGAGGCGTCCTGGGGATCCATGCAGCTCAAGTCCACTGCACGACTCAAGAAAAGAGACATTTATCTGAAAAAAAGTGATCAAAACCTCCCAGTGGAGAACATTCTGTTTTTCTGTGACTGTACCAAGTACTTCCTCTTAGAGACACAGACAGAGGTCAAGCCAGCGTTCTGGTTTCTACCAACAGCCAAGTACAAGAGAAAGGCAGCAAGTGTCCCACAGAGACTGCTTCCATCTCGAGAGATGTATTCCTGGCGCAGAAAGACCAAACACACAGGAAAACAACAGGAAATAATAGAAGGAAGCAAAAAACATGAATCCTAACCACAGTTGGCCATTTTAAATTTGAATAATTATCTGGAAAAAAGGATAATATCAAATGAATACTTTTCCAATCAGAATGTAGTGAACAAGAATTTATGTCATAGTCAACAGAAGAGGTGGAAGAACAATCAATGGCATCTACTGTCATGACTGTGTCACGACCCTATGAGCTCGGTGGCAGAAAGATTCACTTGAAGGATGGGGAACCTGGCTTCGCTTGCTGTGTGTTCAGACAGATTACATATTTTGATCCCACACCCAGTCTTGTCAACTGCGTTTTGCTGGTGTTGACCTGGGGCCGCTGCCCCTACAGCCCAGTGCTTGGCCTGTGGAAATGTCCATTTAGCTTGGGAGAGATCCGACCGAGGTGAGACTTGGTGGCCTGTGGGCCACAGCAGACACACAGATTGTGTTTTATTAATTTGAGCCAATGGTTAAAAATAAGGAGGTTTCAGATGAAAATGAGCATTTCCCTCTTAGTCTGAAATTCAAGACCCGGCAACACTGGGCCTGCATTCTCACAAGGTGACAGTGGGATGAAGCTAGGATGCATTGTCCCTGTTAGACCGACACCTGGTCTGGACTAAATGTCACCTTGACAGGACAGTTTGTGTTGCACTCTTGCTGTCACTGGTGGGAAGATCCAGGACACTTTCCCCTCAAAGTGTGAGTCACCTGACTATGCATCACATCAGATATGATGCTGACACACAAGGCTGAGCAGTGTCTTTAAAGAGACAGTCTCTCAACAAGTTATAAGAAACTGCTCACCGTTCAAGTCTTTAGATCTCACCTCCCAGGACCCTTTCATAGAATCGTTAACTTTAAAATTTTTTCTATATATTGAGCATCTTCTGCTTCACATATCCTTTTAGACACTTCTGTCCTGCTGCACAAACACATTAAAACAACATTACGTTGCCAGAACTGTAGACCTTATTTTTCTCTTATTTCTTGAGACCACAGTTCTCTCCTTTTTGAGTTATTTTAATTTGGTGCATTAAAAGAAATTTGGCTGGAGTAATTTCTGTTTTCTTTCCAGAAGAATATGTGGTTGGGGATGTACTTTGAACACTTGTATGTCTGGAAATCTATTTTCCCCTCACACTCACACACACACACACACACACACACACTCACAAACACACACACATAGTGGTTTAACGAGGTATCAGGTTCTAGGATCACGATTCTGTATTTTCAGACCGCTGGAAACATTGTTCTGCCCTGATCCAGAAGTTAGCACTGTAGATAACTCTGCTTCTGATGTGTCCTCTTCCCTTTTCAGGTAACCTGATCACTTCTATATTTCTTGTTCTTTGTTACTCCAAAAAAAGTCCCTTTATGTTAGAATTCAGATATTTCACCGGATACAGCAGCTAGGTTTGTGTTGTTTTAGTTATTCATTCTGGCAATGGTGAGCCCTTTCAAAACCGAAGACTAAGTTGTTCTCTAGATCTTAAAGAAAAGTCTCACTCATTTATAAGCAGGGATCTTCCTCCATCGTGGGCCGGGTTCTTTCTTTGTGCCCAGGAGGGCACAGAACTCAACAATTATTCTTCCTTATAGGTCACAAAATTGGGGTCAGAAGCCCACGTCTTGCTTCCCACCCCCCCAAACTTTAAAAGCCACAAGCAGCATGAGGAACCCAGGCTTTGAGAGCACAGAGAACGTCTCCAAGTTGTTCACGGGAAAGACTGTTCCGCTCGCTGAGAAATGCCAGCAAACGACGCGGTCTGTACCTTCAAGCACTGGTGGTGGTGTGCCCATTTTCTTGTGTGCAGGTGGCACAGCGAATGTTTCTGAAGGACGAGCAAACATTACGACGGCACCAGGCTCGAACCTACTCAGTGAGACAGAAGGACCGTACCCTGGGCTGTGGAAGTTATTTCTCTAAAGGGGACAAGCCACACCCACCGATGTAAAGGCCTCGTGCACTTGCTTTCGCTCGCGCCCTTAGAACAAAGGCCGCCGCTGAGGAGGTGAGCTGCACGAGGCCCCTCCGCGGCTGCACGCCCTGGGGATGAACCGAGTGAGGACGAAATTCCCGGGCAGGCTCCTTAACCGGTAACAAGTGAGCCACGGGCCCGGATGACACGGTGTGGAAAAGAGAGTCACCGGGCAGCGCGTTCGCGGCCCAGTCACTCAAGTGGACGCTGTCGGGTAAGAACCACTCTAGACCCGAGACTGAACCCGCCGAGCCCGCGTACGCCCCGAGCCCGGTTCCCAGCCCAGCGTGCGCCCGGCTCCGCGCCCCGCCCCACGCGCCTCACGTCCCGCGCGCCCCGCCCCGCGCCCGGTTCCCCGCGCCCCCCGTGCGCCGCCCGCGCCCCCCGTGCGCCGCCCGCACCCACCGAGCAGCAGCAGCCGGTGAGTCCGCCGCAGGTCGCGCTTCTGCTCGCGGAGCCGGCGGTCGATGCTCCTGCTGACCCGCTTGGCCTCGCGTTCCTCCGCGCGCTGCTGGTCCGCGCGCCGCCGCCTCTCTTTCTGCGCGGGGGCCCGTGCCGCGCCTGCCACCGCCGGGGTCCGGACCGGGGTCGTGACCGGGTTCAGGTCCGGGTCCGGGGTCTGGTCTGGGCCGGACCGCGCCCCCTCCAAGGGCGGCTCTGGGTCTCCGAAGAGCAGCGGCCGGAGGCTGTAGCACAGCCCCATGTGGGCGCGGGGAGTGGGGCTTACGCCGGGACCCCAGCTGAGGGACGGGAGGGGGCTGCACGCGGACCCGGCGCGGCGCTGCAGCCTGCAGGCTGGGGGGCACGGATGAGGCGGGTCTCCGGCCCCTCACTGCCCCCGAGGGCCATTCCGCGTTTTCCGCTGGTGTAGGGGGCGGTAACCGCCTCAGCAGTAGATCACCTGACAACGCGGACTTCGGGCCGGCCCGGCAGCCCCGAGCCCGGCCCAGCCCCCTTACCGTAAATACTGCCGCCTGGCCACTCCCCCCGTTACCGTAAGTACCGCCCCTCGTCTCAGTTCCCGTTATCGTAAAGACTGCTGCCCGAGCCCGGTGCGCAGCTGCGGACAGTGCCGCTGAGGCCGTGGCGGTGGCGGTGGCGGTGCCGCCGCCGCCGCCCGGAGCTGCCATTGCAGCTCTTAAAACAGCTCCCTGGCTGTGATCTTGGACAGTGGTCAATAGGAACGGAGAGCCAGATAAAGGGGTGGGATGCTAGCTTTGAGATCTGGAATTCCTGGAGCACCTGGAGCGCTCTTTTCACTTTGCGGCGCTGTTTCCTGCTCATCTTACACACGTGCATACACTTACGCACACTCTTGACCCCCTACCTTAAACTATTACACCTTCCATCTCGACAAAGTTTCCAAATCAGGAGGTCCAAGACATAATTTTCAACAATTTCTACACTTAGTAAAAAATTGAAAACAATTGCCAGTTGTCACATACTGTTTATATTTGCTAAAAGGAGAATACGCAATTGCACACTGCATCCTAATTTTTAATCTGCAATATAGCCCAGGGAGGAGCAGGCCGCTTCCAGACCCTGTGCCCTCTATCCACACCTCCAATCCACCAGAGATCCCTTGGTTTTCACCTTAATTCTCACATAATGTCCATCATCTTATAGGGCTTTTGCAACACATGAACATTTCGACATAGCTTTTAAGAAACCTGCTATAACACGTGTTCCTTGATTTCGAGCAAAATGACATGGGATGTTATAACTGATAGGTAAATATATCTAATAAAAATCCCTTTAATAGAGCAAATTGGGCCGTTTAATGCAACACAGCAGTGGGCATTTGGAGTAAACTTTATATTTGATTAATTTTTCAAATAAAAAAATAGAGATCCACAATTCACATTTATTTTAGGGCCCTGTTAATAACAAATGTCATGTAATGCTTTTCGCCTAATATTACGCCAAAATTTTTGCCAAAATTATACTATACTTTTAGATCTTTGAGTAGAACGAAGGATGACTATAGAAAATCTAACTTGAGAAGACAGAAGAAGGTTCTAAATATCACTGTCATGTGCATTCACTGACCTCCATGTATCCACTTGTTTATTAATACGTATCAAGCACACACAATTTGCTTGGCTTCCTGGTTGGTATTGGGTGAAACAAAAGACATGGGTCATTTGTAGAGAGGTGGATGGACTTAGAATCTGTCATACAGAGTGAAGTTAAGTCATAAAGATAAAAACAAATATCGTGTATTAACACATATACGTGGAATCTAGAAAAATGGTACAGATGAACCTATTTTCAGGGCAGGAATTAGAGACGCAGATGTAGAGAATGGATGTGTCGACACGGGGGCCAAGGGGTGGTAGGATGAATTGGGAAATTAGGTTTGACATATATACACTACCATGTGTAAAATAGGTAGCTAGTGGTAACCTGCTGTATAGCACAGGGAGCTCAGCTCTGTGCTCTGTGGTGACCTAGATGGGTGGGATGGGGGAGTGGGGTGGGAGGGAGGTCCAAGAGGGAGGGGATATATGTATACATATGGCTGATTCACTTGTTGTACAGCAGAAACTAACACAACATTGTAAAGCAGCTATACTCCAAAAAAAAAAAAAAAAGACGTGGGTCCTCATGGAGTTTGTACACTAGGAGGTGGAAGTATGTTCAGTCATATAAACATAAGCCAATGTGTTTATTATATAATGCAAATTATACAAGTGAGGAGAAATAGGGAAGGTTCAATTTAAATTGGGGAGGGAAGGGGGTTTGTGTATAATCAAGGGAAGGCCTTTCAGAGGAAGGGTATTTGAACCGAGATCTGAGAAGTGCATATTTATTCCTTTTCTGTTATAACTTAGTTTACTATACACACTTTATGAAGTCGTATCACATGAGATGGATAACAGTGTAAATTAAAGTCAGCTGAAAATAGAAGCAAACAGTACAGTTTTTTAAAAGTTTAAGCACATAAAATAAAATGTATCTAAAAGAGAATTCACTCAAATTTAATAGTTCACTTAGAAAAAGAAATAGAAGACAATATTCCCTCTTGGTACCTTACATAATAAACTGAAAAAAACCCTTACTATCCTATTAAAAGAACTCTAGGGAAAAAATGCTCTGCCCCTTGTGTTCACATTTCAGTTTCTTTCAAACACCTCTAATTACATCCTATTGATGGAAATAATCAATAAACAGTCTATAATAGGAATGGAAAAGAGTTTTATCTGAGACAAACTGAAGACTATACCCTGGGAGACACAGATTCAAGCAGCACTTGGGTTGTGTTCCTCCAGACTGCAAAGTGAGGGTGGCTAATAAAGGAAAAAACCTCACAATTACCTGAGTTGTTTGTCAGGAATGATAATTGGATTTGGTAAGAAGTGAGGCGCTTGTTAAGCCAGGATTGGTTGGGGTCTGAAGTGGTGGCATAGTTACAAGGGGAGACGTTGAGACCAGAAGGTTGCAGCTGGCAGTTGCTATCAGATTCTGTTTTGAGAAAGGCTGCTGGTGTCCTTGAGTTTGATACAGTTCAGAAAATTCAAGTTCTCAGTGATGCAGGAATGTGTCTGAAACCATGTCCACAAAGGACACCCTGCTCCATTTTGGATGCCTGAACCACAGTTACTCCATTTTGATTTTTAAATGCGTTCTTGTCTTTAGTGGTTCAAGCAGATGCAGATGGAAAATGCATGGTTGACAGGCCAGGAGGCAGGCTATTCTAGTGAGCATAAAGTTCAAGCCAAATCATGTGTAAGCCAGAATGACTTCCCCACACCTCAATATGTGAAAATTTCTTCCATCAATACTAATTATTAGATGATTGGATTATGTGGTCTATGCATAGGACAAATTAGAATAAAATATTTAATATTTGTATATAACTGTTAGTAAAATTTAATGTTTTTTCTTTAATCTAGATAATTTTTTTAAATTTAAGAATCATTGGGTCATAGATGTAGGCAATTTCTAATGTCAGAGAATGATTATGAATCTGGAAATAGAAATCATGAGGGGAGTCTAAGTAAATGTAACATTACAGCATGTTGATATAATATGTAATCTTATGTATAATCTTCACTGCTACAGGTAGGATTTTTCCGTTCTTAATCCGTCTTTCTCTGAACTTCCTTTTGAAGAGCAAATAGTTATGATGTAATGAAAGGTTATGTCTGAGGTCTTTGTATGGATATCGTGCTTAATTGATGAAAGTGGCATTTTATTATTGCCATTTTTGCACATTTTGACTCTGTTCCGTTGGAAACATAAGTAAGATTATAGGAAAGAGTTAAGGCCAATTTGGCTTCCTCTTCCCCTGAATTGGGGCTATGTTTGATTAGTATGCTATATAGTCCTAGAGGAGTCATTAAACAATGCGATGATAATGTATATAATAATGTTGCCATTAAAAATGAAAGTGGAGGCCTGACTTCCTATAATGCAGGATTTCTCAATCTCGGCACTGTCAACCTTTGAGGCTGGATAATTTGTTGTAGTAGGGAGTGTCCTGTGCATTGTGGGATGTTTAGGAGCATCCTTGGCCTCTACCCAGTAGATGCCTGTGGCACCTTCCTCAATGGTGACAACAAAGAAATGTCTCCAGGCATGCCAGATGTCCCCTTAGGCAAAACTGATCCTGGTTGAGAACTGTGGCTGCAATAGATTGTCAGAGGAGCTTGGTTGGACTGACACTCCTCAGATAACAAAAAAAAAATATGACATTTATATCTCCTTTGTGAATGCAGGGTGAGTCTACCCTTGAAAGCTGAGTACACTGGCTAAGATTTGTGAGTTGATGCCCTTTTGCCTGAGGACACTCCCCAGTCTGCAGTCAGGGGGAAGCAGAAAGCCACAGGGTTACTGGCAAGATGGGTTACAGAGTTTGTGGAGCCTGGTGCAAAATGAAAATCCTCTGTCTCTGTTGAAAATAGGAATTTCAAGACAGTGAGTGAAGAGTATTAAACCAGGCCTGGGGCCCTGTGGGACTTTACAGGTCACACGCCCAGAAAGCTGGCCCTACTAACTGGCTCATGATGTCAGAGAACAGAATTTGGAGGTGTGGCAACAGCCAGAAAGTTTGCAGCCAAATCCTAGAAGGAAGGGAACTTGAGAAGTGAGAGCCCCACAAATCTGAATGCAGAATCCACTGAGATCCTTGGCTGATGACTTAACAACATGGTAGCCTGACAAGAAACGCCAAAAAAACTAGAAGAACAGAGCAAAGATTTCAGCTTCTTCTCCCTTCGGGAGAGACAGAGTTTGAGCCCAGCCAGGTTAACTGGTGTATAGAACAAAACAAAACAAAATGAAACAAAACAAAACAAAACAAAATCACTCATTAGAGAACTGTAATGGAAGGTAAAGTCCTCACAACATATCATTCATAACATCCAGTAAAAAATAATTAGAAGGCACAGAGACAGGAAAATGTCACCCACTGTTCAGAAAAAAAGCAATCCTATAAATGGATGCCTGGATGAACCAGATGCAACCATTAGCAGACAAGGACTTTAAAGCAGGTGTTACAAATACTCTCAGAGATTTAGAATGAGATGTATACATAATAAATTAACTGATGGAGAATCTCAGCAGAGAAATTGAAACTGTAAAAGGGAAGCAAATGGAAATACTAAAACTCAAAAGTGCAATAACTGAAATGAAAAATTCATTGAATGTGCTTAACACCAGGTTGAAGATGAAAGAACAACAAATTGAAGACTTTGGAAACAAGTCTATAGAAATGATCCAATCTGCAGAGTGGGGAGAAATAAACAACTGAAGAGAAATGAGCAGATTTTCAGAGGCTTGTTGATGAATATTATCTGGTCTAAAGTAAGTGTAATTAGAGTCCTGGAAAAAGATGGGAAAAAAAAAAACCAGGATAGAAACAATATTTGAAGAAATAGTGACCTCAAATTTCTGAAATTTGATCAAAGACATTAACTTATAAATCCAAGAAACCCAGTGAACCACATGCAGGATTAATATACAGAAAAACTCACATGGGCACATATGATGAAACTGCTGAACTCCAAAAATAAAGAGAAAATCATAAAAGAAGTAGCCAAAGAAAAGAGACATTGTGTGTAGAAAGTAACACATTGAAAATGTTGGCTTTTCATTAGAAATAATGGAGGTTAGAAGACAGCAGAACAGCACAGTGGAAGTGCTGAAATACAGAAAAAAATCACCAACTCATAATTTTATATCTTGCAAAGATATACTTCAAGAGAAATGGTGAAAAAATTAAAGACACTATAAGCAAATTTAACATCAGCTGACCTGCACTATGAACAGTGCTGTTATAGATATCCAGGCTGAAGGGTTATGACACCAGATGGTAACTCAGATTCAGAGGAAAAATAAAGAGCAGCAGAAATGGTAAATATGTGGATAAAAATAAAGACTACATGTAATTTTTCTTAAAGTTTCTTTTACAAATATGTGGAAAATATTAATAGTGTATTGTGAGTTTATAATGTATGCAGATGAAATATATGAAAATGTTACAAGGGACGGGGTCGGGTAAAGGAACTACCTTCTCTCGAAGTTCCAATATTGTATGTAAAGTAGTGTAATAGTAACTATAGATAAATTGTGATAAGTTACCAGTAGGGTTTTCTTCAGTGACAGAAATGTTCTGTATCTGCAGTGTCCCCCAAGTCATGTGTATTTGGTGAACACTTGGAATGTGGGTATTGTGCTGAATAACTAAATTTTAATTTCACTTAATTTTAATTAAAGTTTAAATTTAATAGCCACAGGTGGCTAGTAGCTACCATTTTGTACAATGCAGCCCTAGAGCAACCACTGAAAAATAAAAGAACGGGAGGATACCTAAAAAGCTAATAGGGGAATAAGACCAAAATAGCAAAAAATCTTCAAGTAAGCTTAAAGAAAGAAGGAATAGAGACAAACAAACAAATGAGCCAAATAAAAAGCAAATAACAAAATGGCTGCCTTAAATCCAAGCATTTTAATAATTAAATGTAAATGGACTAACCCTTCCAATGAAAAGGCAAAGAATGTCAGAGAGGAAAGAAAAGACCCAGCTTTGGGACTTCCCTGGTGGTCCAGTGGTTAAGACTCTGTGCTTCCACTGCAGGGGGCATGGGTTCCATCCGTGGTCAGGGAACTAGGATCCCACAGGCCACGAGATGCGGCCAAGAAATTAAAAAAAAAAAAAAAAAAAAGACTGAGCTTCATGCTGTTTATAGGAAACACTTTAAATACAGACACAAATGGGTTGATGGTAAAAAGAAGGAAAAATGTGTATGATGGTGTATCGGTTTCCTGTGGCTGCAATAACAAGTAACCACAAGTTTGGAAGCTTAGATCAGCAGATATTAATTCTCTCCTAGTTCTGGAGGCCAGAGCTGAAATCAAAGTGCTGGCGGGGCCACAGTCCCCCCAGAAGCTCCAGGGGAGAACCCTGCCTTGCCTCTTCCAGCTTCTGGGGGCTCCTGGTGTTGTTCCTTGGCTTGTGGCAGCATCACCACAGTCTCTGCCTCTGTCTTCAGTTGCCTTCTTCCCTGGGCCTCTGTGTGTCCTTTTCTGTCTCTTATAAACACAGTCTCACTGGATTTGGGGCCCACCCTAATCCTACGATATCACCTCTATCCTTACCTTAAGTACAATCTGCAAAGACTCTATTTCCAAATAAGGTCATATTCTGGGGTTCCAGTTGGACATGAATTTTGGGGAAATACTATTTAACCCAGGGCACATGGAAACATTAATTGTGAGAAACTTGGACTGGCTGTATTAATATCAAGCAACATCGACTTCAAGGTAGGAGATTTATTGGAAATAAAAAGGACTGTTTCATCATAAAAAAAAAGGGTCAGTACATCAGGAAGACATAATATAAATGTGTATTTATATTCAAAATACGTGAAGTAATATCTAACAGAACTTAAAGGAGAAGTAAACAAATCCACAATCTTAGGTGGATCATTTAACATGCTTGTCTCATAAACAGAAAAACTGTGACACCACAGTGTCTGGGTGACACCGCAAACTACCTTTAACTAATTGACATTTATAGATCACTATACCCCACAAATGCAAAATGCTCTTCTTAAGTTCAAGTGGAATGTTCACCAATATAGACCAAATCCTGGCCCCCCAAAATCTCAACAAATTGTAAAACATTAAAACTCTTAAGAGTATGCTTTCTGGCCGCTCTGGAATTAAGTTAGAAAGACAATAAGGTAGTTTTAAAAATCACCAAATATTTAGAAATTAAGCAATAAATTTCTAAATAATCCATGGTTCTTTGAAAAGTTGAATAAAATTAATAAATTCCTAGCAAGAAATAGAGAAAATGCAAATGACCAATAGCAGGTATAAAAGAGGGAATACTGTTACAGTGACTACGAGCATCAAAATTATAAATGGGAATATTATGAACAGCTTTATATCAACACACTTGATAACTTAGGTGGGGTGGATGAATTCCTTAAAAACACAGTTTATCAAAACAGAAGAAACAAAATCTGAATAGTGGTATATCTTAGCAAATAAATGGAAATCGTTACTGAAAGTGTCCTCACAAAGAAAACTCCAGGTACTGGCGAATTCTAGAGAACATTTAAGGAAGATAGTAATATCAATCTTTTATATTACAATGTATGTACCCCCCCAAAAAAAACCTCAACAATGTAGACTAGAGTTACAGATGATACAAGAATGGCAGAATGTTTATAATTGTTGAAGCTGGACGACGGATACATTTGGGCTCATTAAACTATTTTGTTTACTTTGCATACATTTGAAAATTTCCATAATAGAATGTTTAAAAATCAGGAACCATAAAAATTAAATATACTATGAGACATTACAGTAATTAAAAACGTTGAGAAATTTAAGGACATACAAAATATTCACGATAAATGCAAAAAAGGAACTTCCAAAACAGCACATTTTGAAAAGAAACCTCTCAATGCATAAAAAGTCACTGACAAACTTCATTCTAAAGTGTAGGCAGTGTTCTCTTAGGAGTTGGGTCACAGGTCATTTAAAATTTTTTCTTGTGCTCTTTTCCAGTTTTTTTTTTCCCCCAGTGAATATGCATGGCCTCATCATTCTGTTGGTGTCTTTCCTGGACTCCTTGCGTGTAGTTGACACGTGGTTCAAGCCAAGGTGGGTCTAGGTTTGCTTGGCTTGTAGCTCCATCAGTGCAGACCCCGAGCTGAACCCAAGACCCAGGAGGGGTGTAGTTGCTTCTCTCCCCCGTCCAGCCCCCCTGTTCCAGGTAGCTGAGAGATTTGGGGCAGGGGGTAGATACACCCAAGATGTGCAGAGTGGTTTGCTGGAATTCCAGTAGGAAATAGAGAGACTGCTCTAAAAATTGCATTTTATGTCTAGATTCCTTTAATATGTTTTTGCATGTATGTTTCATAATAATCACGATGTGTTGGTCCAATTGATGATGTGCACACGTTAAGGCTTTAGACTGAAACATCTTTTCGCTGGTGGGGTAGACCCTCATTTAGAGAGTATTTGGCAGCTCTGCCGTTTGGGGGTCTCCCTCACGAGGCGCGCTGGGCCTCCTGGGCTGTGGGAGCGGGTCTCTGACCCTCTCGCTGGTCACTAAGCAGCCAGCCTGAGCCAGACTAGTTCTCACAACCAAGGTCAAATTGAGTTCATAAGGACTGTCCCCAACCTGGTGGAGGTGGGATGGACATTAGGGCATCTTTTACCCTCAATTCGCCTAAACCTGCACTTTCAATAGCTTGTATCTTGCAAGTAGTTTTGATGCCCCCTTAAAAACTTGAATGTAGCCAGTTTAATTTCTAATTATAAAGCCATAAATATTTCTTATGCAAAACAGCCTTGAAAAAAAAAAAGAGTACCCCACATGGTTCAACAGTCTTCTGCATTTGGGGAATGAATGGATAAAGTGAGGCATAAAGAAGTGAAATCACTAACATCAAAGGACAAACACAGAAATGGACTTATATTCTTGATGTTTATATTTGGAGGTAAATTGCCCCTAATTTATGAGAAGCAGCTTTTCTTTGCCAGTCTTCTCACTCATTTCTTGCTCTCAGGAGGCAGCCAATTTCAGCTTTCTTAGCTCTTATTAAAATTAAAAAAAATCTTATTCCTATAATTTATGTTTCCATTCCTGCTTCTCGATTGTTCAATTTCAGCCAAAACTATGAGCTTCCCGTTAGGTATGATGAGACTTCAGCTCTGTAACACCCCTGCTTTCCCCCAGTCCCCCAAACCTCACCCCTCACATTCACTTTTTAAAATTTATTTTGTATTGCAGTCTAGTTGATTTACAATGTTGTGTTAGTTTCTGGTGTACAGCAGAGTAATTCAGTTATACATATATACATATATTCTTTTTCCTATTCTTTTCCATTATAGGTTATTACAAGATATTGAATATAGTTCCCTGTGCTATACAGTAGGACCTTGCTGTTTATCTGTTTTATATATACTACTTGGTATCTGCTAATTCCAAACTCCTAATTTATTCCTCCCCCCACCTCTCACAGTCACTTTTAAAAATTGAGATATAATTGACATACAACATTATATTAGTTTCAGGTGTACAATGTAGTCATTCAAAATTTGTATTTATTGTGAAATGATCACTACAAATAAGTCTAGTTAAGATACATCACCACACATAGTTACAACTTTTTCTTGGGCTGAGAACTTTTAAGATCTATTCTCTCAGCAGCTTTCAAATATACAATACAGTATTATTAACTATAGTCACCATGCTGTACATTACATCCCCAGGACTTATTTATTTTATAACTGTGCCTTTTGACTCTGTTCACCCATTTTCTCCATCCCATCCCCAAACTCCCTGCTTCTGGCAACCACCAATCTGTTCTGTATCTATGAGCTTGGGGTTTTTTTTGTTTGTTTTTTTAGATTCACATATAAGTGATAACATACATTTGTCTTGTCAAAGTATTTGTCTTTCTCTGACTTATTTCACTTAGCAGAATGCCCTCAGGGTCCATCCATGTTGTCACAAATCGCAAGATTACATTCTTTTTTATGGCTGAGTAGTGTGTGTGTGTGTATCACATCTTTATCCATTCATCCATCAATGGGCACTTAGGTTGTTTCTATCTGCTCTGAATAATGCTGCAGTGAATGTGGAGGTGCATATATATTTTCACATTTCATTCTTCATGTCCTCTCAAAAATCCCACAGGGTTTTATTGAAATTTAGCTCGCATCAGTATTTATGTCACTATGACTAGGTAAATTCTCTTTGCAGTTGAGCTACTTACTATTTTAGAATCACTTTTCCATTCATCTGGGTGAGCAATCCTCTCTGCTCTGGTTTTCTACGTTCTCATCACTAATTCAACAATACGTTCTGCACCCCTTCCGCCACTGGATCCTGGACTCTACTTGGTAAGAATCCCCTCTGAACACACTCAGACACATCAGCACTTCCACTGTCTGCTTCCCTCTGGACGGCCTGCTCCCTTAGCCTGTTACAGGATGAGGCTGTCCCTTTGCTAGAAATTTTCTTATCCCAGGTATTATTTTCACCGCTTTTCTTTCTGTCTTTCCCCCCACCCACATTTTATTATATAAGATTTGAAAAACAATTCAATTATGACATAACATTTCATCATTTAGACATACGTGGTTTTTTTCTTAATCAATATGGTAGTTTCCTTAGGAAATGTTGCCAGTATTAAGGTTGAAATGAATTAGCTTGAAAAAACACAAACTATTTTAAAGAGCAGTTTTGGGTTCACAGCAAAATTGAGCAGAAAGCCCAGAGATTTTCCCTGTACCCCCTGCGCCCACACACGCGTGGCCTCCTACGTTATCAGCATCCCCCACCAGAGTGATGTGTTTCTTACAGTCAGTGAACATGGACCCATCACTATCACCCAAAGTCCATCAGGATTCATTCTTGGTTGTGTACATTCTTTGGGTTTGAGCAGACGTATAATGACATGTATCCATCATTAATTATCATGCAGAATAGTTTCACTGCCCTAAAAATCCTCTGTCCTCTGTTCATCTTTCTTTCTCCCCAATCCTTGACAACCACTGATCTTTTTACAGACACCATATTTTGCCTTTTCCAGAGTGTCATGTAGTTGGAATCACACAGTATGTAGCCTTTTCAGATTGGCTTCTTTCACTTAGTCATATGCATGTAAGATTCTTCCATATCTTTTCATGACTTGATAGCCCTTTTTAACTCTGAATAATATTCCATTGTCTGGACATACCATAGTTTATCAATTTACCTACTGAAGGACATCTTAGCTTCCAAGTTTTGAACAAAGCTGCTGTAAACATCCATGTGCAGGTTTTTGTGTGGATGTAAGTTTTCAATTCATTTGGGTAAATGCCAAGGAGCACAGTTGCTGGATAGTATGGTATCACCTTTCTTTTATGTGGAATTCCTTATTTTCTGGTTGCTACAGATTTTTCTTTCTTGACTTACTCCCTGTATTTTGTAGAAAAGAAGCTAGTACAGTGGAAGTGAATTTTCTGAGAACTTGCATATCTAAAAATGCCTCTGCCACCATGCTTAATTGCTACTTAGCTGGATATAGAATTCTATATTAGAAATATTTTTCTCTTCGAATTTTTTTTAAAAAAATTTCTTCTCTTTTGTTTGTTTGTTTATTTATTTATTTGGCTGTGCCATGCAGAATGTGGGATCTTTGTTCCCCGACCAGGGATTGAACCAGCACTTCCTGCAGTGGAAGCACAGTTTTAACCACTGACTGTGAGGGAAGTCCAGCCTAGAATTTTTTTTTTAACATCTTTGTTGGAGTATAATTGCTTTACAATGTTGGGTTGGTTAGTTTCTGCTCTACAACACAGTGAATCAGCTCTATGTATACATATATCCCCATATGCCCTCCCTCTTGCATCTCCCTCCCACCCCTCTAGGTGGTCACAAAGCACTGAGCTGATCTCCCTGTGCTATGCAGCTGCTTCCCACTAGCTGTCTGTTTTACTTTGGTAGTGTATATATGTCAATGCCAGTCTCTCATTTTTTCCCAGCTTACCCTTCCCCCTCCCCATGTCCTCAAGTCCATTCTCTATGTCTGCATCTTTATTGCTGTCCTGCCTCTAGGTTCACCAGAACCATTTTTTTTTTTTTTTAGATTCCATATATATGTGTTAGCATATGGTATTTATTTTTCTGTTTCTGACTTACTCTGTATGACAGAGTCTAGGTCCATCCACCTCACTACAAATAACTCAATTTCATTTCATATTTTTTAACATCTTTATTCGAGTATAACTGTTTTACAATAGTGTGTTAGTTTTTCTTTTACAACAAAGTGAATCAGTTATATATATACATATGTTCCCATTTCTCTTCCCTCTTGCGTCACCCTCTCTCCCACCCTCCCTATCCCACCCCTCTAGGTGGTCACAAAGCACAGAGGTGATCTCCCTGTGCTATGTGGCAGCTTCCCACTAGCGATCTAATTTACATTTGGTAGTGTATATATGTCCCTGCCACTCTCTCACTTCGTCACAGCTTACCCTTGCCCCTCCCCATATCCTCAAGTCCATGCTCTAGTAGGTCTGTGTTTTATTCCCGTCCTACCACTAATCTCTTCATGACATTTTTTTTTCTTAGAGTCCATATATATGTGTTAGCATACAGTGTTTTTCTCCTTCTGACTTACTTCACTCTGTATGACAGACTCCAGGTCTATCCACCTCATTACAAATAACTCAGTTTCATTTCTTTTTATGGCTGAGTAATATTCCATTGTATATATGTGCCACATCTTCTTTATCCATTCATCTGTTGATGGACACTTAGGTTGCTTCCATGTCCTGGCTATTGTAAATAGAGCTGCAGTGAACATTGTGGTACATGATTCTTTTTGTTTTTTTGTTTTCAAAGTTAAACAGATTCTTTTATTGCAGGACTTTTCAGAGCCTTTATGGGATCTGAACAGGATTGTGAACCTCAGAATTTGTGCATGGGATGGGATTTACTACGGACCATTGAGAAGTTATTTCACCATGGACCATTTTCTTGTTGATCATCTTGTCAAATTCAAGTTTGAGTTGGCTTAAGTTTTTCTCTAACTCAGCAGGTGTCACTATCTTTTTTTTTTTTTAACATCTTTATTGGAGTATAACTGCTTTACAATAGTGTGTTAGTTTCTGCTTTATAACAAAGTGAATCAGCTATACATATACATGTATCCCCAGATCTCCTCCCTCTTGCGTCTCCCTCCCACCCTCCCTATCCGACCCATCTAGGTGGTCACAAAGCACCGAGCTGATCTCCCTGTGCTATGTGACTGCTTCCCACTAGCCATCTATTTTACATTTGGTAGCGTATATATGTCGATGCCATTCTCTCACTTCGTCCTAGTTTACCCTTCCCCCTCCCTGTGTCCTCAAGTCCATTCTCTACATCTACATCTTTATTCCTGTCCTGCCCCTAGGTTCTTCAGAACCATTTTTTCTTTTTATAGATTAGCAAATGGTTATGGTTTTTCTCTTTCTGACTTACTTCACTTTGTATGACAGAGTCTAGGTCCATCCACTTCACTACAAATAACTCAATTTCGTTTCTTTTTATGACTGAGTAATATTCCATTGTATATATGTGCCACGTCTTCTTTATCCATTCATCTGTCGGTGGACGCTTAGGTTGCTTCCATGTCCTGGGTATTGTAAATAGAGCTGCAGTGAACATTGTGGTACATGACTCTTTTTGAATTATGGTTTTCTCAGGGTATATGCTCAGCAGTGGGATTGCTGGGTCGTATGGAAAACATAGACAGAACACTCTATGACATAAATCACAGAAACATCCTTTTTTAACCCACCTCCTAGACAAGTGGAAATAAAACCAAAAATAAACAAATGGACCTAATGAAACTTAAAAGCTTTTGCACAGCAACGGAAACCATAAACAAGACGAAAAGGTAACCCTCAGAATAGGAGAAAATATTTGCAAATGAAGCAACTGACAAAGGATTAATCTCCAAAATATACAAGCAGTCATGCAACTCAATATCAGAAAAACAGACAACCCAATCCAAAAATGGGCAGAAGACCTAAATAGACATTTCTCCAAAGAAGATATACAGATTGCCAACAAACACATGCAAGGATCCTCAGCATCACTAATCATTAGAGAAATGCAAATCAAAACTACAATGAGGTATCACTTCACACTGGTCATAATGGCCTTCATCAAAAAATCTACAAACGATAAATGCTGGAGAGGGTGTGGAGAAAAGGCAACCCTCTTGCACTGTTCGTGGGAATGTAAATTGATACAGCCACTATGGAGAACAGTATGGAGGTTCCTTAAAAAACTAAAAATACAACTACTTCTTAGAATTTTTTTTTTCATTTGGCATCTGTTTATTGTATTTGGCGATAAAAGATCTGTTCAAATCTTTTGCCCATTTTTAATATTTGTTTTGTTTTCTTTTTTTTTTTGTAACACCACGACCAAGTGAGATTTATTTCAGGGGTCCAAGGCAGGTTCAATATTTGAAAAATATTAATTGAAATTCCCCAAATTAACAGACTGAAGAAGAAAGATCACATGACCATATCAACTGATACAGAAATAGTATTTGACAAAACTCATCACTGATTCACGATTTTAAAAAAACTCTCAAAAAGGTAGAATAGGGACTTCCCTAGTGGTCCAGTGGTTAAGACTTTGCCTTCTAATGCAGGGGGTGCGGGTTCAATCCCCTTAGAATTTTTAAGGCATTCAGTTGACTTTTAGTTTTCAATATTGCTTTTGAAAATCTCACTGCCTTTCTTATTCTTGATCCTTTGTATGGAATCTTTTCCCTCTGGAAGTTTATGGACTCTTGTTTTCAGCGTTCTGATCTTCACAGTGTGGGTCTAATTGCATACGTTTTGCTAGGTACTTCCTGTTTTCTCATTTTTTAAGGCTTCCTTCCATCTAGAAACTTGGTGTTTCAGTTTTGAGAAAATTTGATTTCCTTGATGATTTTCCTGTCCTTAGTTTTCTCTGTTATTTCTAAGAAATCTGATCATTCAGATGTTAGACTTCCTGATGCTAATTCTCTTATTTTCCCTTTCTAATTTTCCAGTTATTTGTCTTCTTGCTTTACTTTTTTGGGTGATTTTTCTCAACTTTAAATTCTAAACATTCATTGATCTCTTAAAATGACATACATTTATTGAGATGTAACTCACATGTCATAAAAAGTCACCCTTTTAAATTAAGTGTTTTTACAATTAAGTGTACAATTAGTGTTTTTTAAAAAAAAATTTTTTAGTATAATCACAAAAGTGTACTACCACCACCACTTTCTAATCTGGGGACATTTTCATCATCCCCCAAAAGATACCTTGTATCCATTCCAAGTAACTCCCTGCCTTCTCTCCTCCCAACCTCTGTGTCTCTATGGATTTGTCTCTTCTGGAGATTTCTTATGAGTAGAATCACACAATACGTGGCCTTTTGTGTGTGGCTTTGTTCACTCAGCATAGCGTTTTCAAGGCTCAGCCATGTTGTAGCTGTGTCAGTGCTTTATTCCTGGGTTGTTACCAGATAGTATCCTCTTGTAGACCACGCTTAATCTGTCCATTCATCAGTTGATGGGCGTTTGGGTTATCTTTCCTTTTTGGCTACTATGAATAACACTGTTATGAACATTTGTGTACAAAATCTTGTGTGGACACGTGTTTTCATTTCTCTTGGGAAGTGCTGGGTGTGTTTAACTCTTTGAGGAATTGCTATGCTGCTTTCTATTTTACATTCTTACCAGTAATGTATGAAAGTCCCCTTCTCCACATCCTCACCCATACTTGCTGTTTGTGTTTTGGACTATAGCCACCCTAGTGGCTATAGTGGAATCTCATTGTGGTTTTGATTTGCATTTCCCTGGTGACTAATGATATTGAGTCATTGATTTTAAAAATCTGCTCTCAAACTCTTAATTTCCCATCGCTTTTTCCCTTTGGTTGTTCAGATTATCTGTATCTTTATCTAAATATATAAAATCATCCTGCCCTTGTTTAATAGGGACATAGATTTCCTTGCCTCTGTGAGGATATTAATGAGAAGATTGTGAAGTTTTCTTATTCTTGAATTTATATGTTTGTTTTAGTGTCTTTCACTCTGTATCTTTCCCTTCATATTATCCAGCCATCTTTTGAACTTAGAAGTGTGTTGAAAGCCCCTTGTCCGCAGGCATTACTGCTTTGCCCTGTCTTCCCTGCAGGGTGATGTGGCCGGTGGGTTCCACCAGTTGAGCATCTGTGGTCAGATTCTCCAGAGACGTTTCCTGCATGCTTTTGCCCAGAGGGTCTAAGCTGGAGCTTGGGTCCCCGTATTCTAACAGCTTAGTGGGGGGCTCATCATTCAATGTGTAAACTTTCAGTTAGTCCCTCTATTTTCAGTACCGTAATCCCTCCTTCAGCTGTCCAGCCCAGTCAAGACATCCTGATTTATCTTCTCCAAAGAACAAGGCTCGGGGCCTCTGCTGGTCCAGCTGCGGGGCAGTTGTTCAGTGAATTGAGTGGGGAAGGGGAGGGAAGGGGTCCGATTGCTTTGTAAAAACTTTGTAGCCCCGCGATTACCCTCATTTCTGGATCTTCCTATCATATCTGTTATGTCCCTGCATCGTTAGTAGTCAGGTGCTCTGGGACTACCCCCCCACCCCACTCTCTTCTGACCTACCTGGACCTGCAATGGCAGTTACAGGTAGATGGCAGTAGATCCATCTGCCTTCTGGCTTCCAAAATTTTGTTTGTTTGCTTCTCTGCTACACTCTTTTTCTTTTTAGGTTTCTTTCAATGTAGTGGGGTTTGTTGAGCACCCTTGATCAGTTTTGAAATAGACACCAAAATGAAGGTATCAATAGATTCTCTGTGCCTCTTGGATCACAAAATCCAATAATACTTTGATATAAAAGAAGCCCTATTGTGGTCCCCTTGTAAAAAAAGGACTTTGTCATCTGGCAATGTCTGTCAAACCAGGCCAGCTCCTTTTGGCACCAAGACGTGTGAAATGGTGAACTTAGTCGAGGTTAATTTTTGTCTTGATACCAAAATGATGGCTAGAGAGATAGTTTGGTTCATGCAGAAATGGTACAACAGCCTGTGTGTGAATCAGACTTATGCAGCAAAGGTCTTAGGCCCAAAAGCAGCTGTACGGGCTCTAGGTTAACACACATGCAGCCTTCAGTAAACGTTTACTGTCGACTGCTCCATGTAGGTTCTTGAATTAGGTGCCAGTGGTGGTGGAGATGCAGGGAGGGGAGGGATGGTTTTCTACTCCCCAGATCGTCCTTATGGATCCTTCTTTGAGGAAGAACCTGTTCAGCTAAGATCTTGCTCCACACCTAACCAAGAAACTAGAAAAAAGTGAACAGGAGCTTCATCTTCTCTTGGCCCAATATGCAAACCTATGTTCATCCATAGCTCTGTTTCCTGTCTTTTTTTCCAGGGGGCATCTCTGCTCCCATCAGAGGCTGCCCACCTGCCTCTGCCCGGGTGTCAGATCCTCCCACTGTCTCAAGCACTTGTTTTCCCGCAGTTATCTCTTCTGTTTCTCTTGAAATATTCCCAGCAGGAACACAGGCCCGAGTCCCTCTTCCAGCCCCTTCCTCCTGCCAACGGCCGCCAGCACGGCCCTGGTCCAGGTTAGAGGGGGCTCCGTGCTGCACGCCCGCTGGGCACTTCTGTATCCCCATTGAACTCAGCTATGTTCAACACAGTTCTTTAAATGTGTCTTGTTTTTTGTGACCACACTCTCCCAATGTCCCTTCTTTTTTAGCTGCTTCTCCTCAGCCTCTTTCGCATCCCCACCCCTTTTGCTTCCTCTCCAAATGGTGGTGGGTCCACAGGCTCAGCCTTTCCCAGGTCCTGGTTAAAATCCAGCCCACAGCTTAAATCCTGTCTGCGTGTGGATGAGCCCGACTTCTGCCTCTTCCCCTGAGTTCCAGATTCCTGTATTTCGTGAACGACTTGACCTCTCTGTTTAGAAGTCTGACGGTCACCCCATGTTAACCTGTGCAAATGGAACGCACACTTCTCCCCCCAAACCGATTCCTTGTTCTCTTCCCCAACTCGGGTAAGGAGACCAGGCCTCATCCACTGCTCACAACAGACGCTTGGAGTCTCCTCTGTCCCTCTGTCTCCACCACCTCCAACTTGGTCCAAATGATGACTTTCTTTCACTTGTGTTGTTTTGTTTGCATTTTGTTTTTCTGGCTTTTTTTTGTTTGTTTTTGCAGGAGCCTAATCTAAATGTCTACTTCTACCACAAAGTGGCTGCAAGGATCTTTTTTTTTTTCTTTTAAAATTTATTTATTTATTCATTTATTTATTTATTTATCTTCAGCTGCGTTGGGTCTTCGTTGCTGTGCACGGGCTTTCTCTAGTCGCGGCAAGCTGGGGCTACTCTTCGTTGCGGTGCGTGGGCTTCTCATTGCGGTGGCTTCTCTTGTTGTGGAGCACAGGCTCTAGGCACGTGGGCTTCAGTAGTTGTGGCACATGGGCTCAGTAGGTGTGGCTTGCAGACTCTAGGGCGCAGGCTCAGTAGTAGCAGTGCACGGGCTTAGTTGCTCCGCGGCATGTGGGATCTTCCCGGCCCAGGGCCCGAACCTGTGTCCCCTGCACTGGCAGACGATTCTTAACCACTGCGCTACCAGGGAAGCCCCAGGGATCTTTTAACAACAGAAATCCACGGACATCATTCTGTTCCTCATCAACCTTTCGAGGTTTCCCTTTGCATTTGGAGTAACCCCAGCCCCTGCCCTGTCTGTGCTCCTGCCTGAGCTGCTCTCTGCTGGCCTGCTGCTCATCCTGCTGCTTCCTCCACAGCAGGTCTTGGTCCACCCCCACCGGCTGTCCTTCTGTGCCTTAAACACCAAGGGCAAACCAAGGTCATTCCTGCCTCAGGGCCTTTGCAACTGCCCTTTCCTTGCCTTGAGAGGTTTCCTAGGAGGCTAGCAGCTCCGCTGCTGAGTGGCTGGGAGTCAGGAACAGGAGCCGGATGTGGGCTCCATGGGAGTGGGAAGCTAGTTTTTCTAGGTCACTGTATCCCTGTGTTGAGCTCAGTGAATGATTTTAATCATCGTGTCCCAAAGGAAGAAGAGAGGGGGCAGAGTGCCGAGAAGCATTCAGAAAGCAAGTGGGGTGCCCTGGCCCCCACCCCATCTCACCTCCCATCCCCAGGGAGGGCTCTCCAAGCCCGGGAAGGAGAGACAGGAGGAAGGAGTTGTGTCCTGTCTCCTGGGTGGGACCCTGGGGTTTCGGCACAACCCAGAGGGAGAGAGTTCCGAGTTCAGGCTGCAGTTTGAAAACGGCCCCAGAAAACACAGCCTGTGTGCCAGGAAAGCAGGGGTCAGGTCAGGCGGGGGCTGTGCGACCGTCCTCGAGGAGTGGCTGTGACCCCACCAGTGTCACCGAGTCACAGGTGTTCACAGTTATGTAGAAAACCCCCCAGAGTGAGGCTGGGAAGGAAGGTGGCTGGAGCTGGCTCCCCTGGCACCTCTTTCCAGCCCCTGGTCAGCGACATTGTGTTGGGAGTTTGAGACTGGCTGTGGTGGGATTGTTTATATCATGGAAATTAGCAAGTGCTAGAAATCAGGACTTTTTTCTTTTCCCTGGTTTACCAGTACACTCCTGGGAACAAACCTATAACTGACTGAGGGATTCATTCAATCTGGGGGAAACAAGGTCTCTCAATAGAAGTTTGGTTGGGTTATAGGAAAATACATGTTGTTCTTTGCAGGCACAAGGTTGGGATAGCAATTTCTTTTTTCTATTTTGGCCATGCGGGATCTTAGTGCCCCGAAGAGGGACTGAACCTGTGCCCCCTTGCGGTGGGAGCACAGAGTCTTAACCACTGGACTGCCAGGGAAGTCCCTTTTTTTCTTTTTTTTTTTCATGCTGGAAATTGTCTTGGGTGGGGTTCCCCAGAACCAGACCCTGAGACAGAGATTTGGATGCAAGTGATTTGTTAAGGAAGTTCTCCTAGAATAGACTGGTGAGAGAATGGGGGAGCAGGGTGGGATGGAGCCAGGCCCGGTGGGCTTTCAAGGTACGTCTCAGTCTCGTCTGATCCCGGGCCCCTGGATGCAAGTCACAGAACAGTCTGGTCCTGCCTTACCCCGGGACCTGAAACTTCCAGATAGTTCCAGTTCTTAGCGGGCAGCCCAAAGGTGGTCGTCCGAGGAAGCTGGGGGACAGACTTAAGTCCCGAGAACCTGATCAGAGGGGTGCCAGGTGGCGCCGGAGGGTGAGACTGATTTACTCTTACTCCTTGGTTCTTGGCCCGCTACCCTCACTGGTCTGTGCAAGGAGCCTGCTTTGCTTTACTGTCCCTGCCTTATTCCCGACCCCCCACTTCTGTGTGCGCACAGGCGCCCAGGCTCATGTGCGGGATGGAGGTCTACACCAGTGACAGCACCTGGGCAGGTGGACACCTTGGAAGATTACAGATTTACCTGTGTGAGTGTGTGTGGGGGGGTTTGCAGTGATTCAGGTAGGCTGAGTTTTCTGAGGGCACCCACCCAGGCCCGGAGGTGGGGAGGAGCAGGGCCAGGCCCCCTTCCTAGGACTCAGGAGCTGCATCCTGCACGTGGGCCCCGGGGATCAGGTGGCGGCTGGGCATGTGCATCGCCCTGGGGGCTGCGGGGACGGAGGTGGAGGGTGGCACACTCTGGCAGTTCCCACGAGCAGTGCACCCACGGCACTGGGAAGGGTGAGGGGGTCTGTGGGGGGCTCTCCGGGGAGGCCAGGCGTGGCTCGTCAGCATTAGAATCGCTGCTGGAGCGGCAGCACCGTTCGCTGGGGGGGTGACCCCGGTGCCGTGCACCACAGCACTCCCCCCGCCCAGTGACGGAGGGTCCCAGGCCTCGAGTCAGGCTCCCAGAGGAGGCCAGGGGTGGGGGACGAGACCCTGGAGCCGCACTGGAGTTCGGCTCACTCCTGGCAGAGGTCCCCATGAGTCCTGGTGGCAAAGAAGACTTAAGAGCGAGAGGGGGCTCTGGGCCGGGGGGAGCTCAAGTTTATTAGGTGATGGAGTTTGTCATGTGAGCGACAAGCTCACTTCAGCACCTGCTCCGGGGAAACCCGACACCCCCCCCCCACCTCTGACGGGGGCTCGGCTCCCTGCCTGCTGGCCCTGGTCTCCCCACGGCCCCCCATGAGGGGTGGGCTCCAGGGGATGCCCTCCCCTGCCATGCCTGACTGGGTCGGGGTGGAGCCTTGACCTTGGGTGACCAATGTCAAAGTCAAGACTTAGTATCAAGAGAGTCTCCAGTCTGTTTGATATGATATGTTTTGATATGTGTAGGCTCAGGAGCTGCGGGGCAGCTGAGGGGCCTGGGGGTCAGAGGAAACCTGTCTGCGAGAGAAAAGAACATGATAGAGGCTGGGAGGGGAGCCCAGGTCAGGCCCAGGGGCACCAAGGGCCTTTCCGAGGCCCAGCTGTGACCGTGGCTCTGGGGCCTGTGAGACGGGCCTGTGGGCAGTGCAGCCCTCGTGTTTGCTTCTCCCATTTTCCTTCTTTCGGGACTTCCTCCTCAGCCTTTCAGAAAGCCTCCTGGACCTTCCTGAGTTGGGCCAGGTGTTCCCCTGTGCGTTCCCCCAAAACAGCCCTCGTCCCCCGCCAGGCTGGGGGCTTCCTGGAGGGGCCACATCTTGATTCATCTCTGTCCCCGTATTGTGTGTCGTCGAGCTTGGCACACGAAGAGCTCAAACAGAGTTTTAAAACAGAGTGCCCGACAGAGCACATGGTCCCAGGGATGTCCCAAGATGAGGACGGAACAGCTTCGTAGCTCTGGGCGATGACAAGTTCCCTGGTGTCTTGAACCGAAGATGGTGTTGGCCACGTTGTGGATGCGGAGCCCGGTCGTGTGGATTAGATGCTAGTCGGGAGGGATGTGCGGAACCGGACAACAAACTGAGCAAAATTTCCAAGTAGTTTGCTTGTGAGGGGAAGAGAGTGTAGCTAGCATATGGGTGAGCATGGAGGGTGAGTGACCAGAGAAGGGCAGGGGTCCTCGGGCCAGGCGGGCCTGGCCGGGCAGAGCTTGGCTGTGTCGCCGCCCCCGTCCTGAGACTGTGCAGAATCTGAAATGACAGGTCACAGCTGGTGGTGTTTAGGCACAAGGGCCGGCGGGTCTCAGACTAGACCCCAGACCAGCCTTAGGGTGGGGAAGGATCCCCCAGCCAGAACAATGTTCTGTAGCATTATGTTCTTTTTAACAAATAGTTTTGTGTGATCCTGAGCTTTTGACAAAGTAGTTAAGTGTGTTCTAAGTGCCCAAGCCACTGATGGAGACCATTGCCAGCGCTGGACACCGCCAAGAAACTCTCAGAAAGTGGGCACGTTCTGGGGTGGAGCCCAGGAGGCAAACCCAAGATGCTGGAGGAGGTGAGGGTCTGGTCCAGCCTGGGGCCAGGATGGGAGGCAGTCCTGAATCAGTGGCAGTTGCTTAGAAGCCATTGGTGGGGGTGGGGGAGGGTAGCAGAGGGGGGTTGGAACCCGAGGCAGTTAGAGGGAGAGGTTCTAGCAGCCCAAGTGCGCAGGTGCTGCCGGCCACGCACTGGGCTTGGGCGGAGGGGACGTCAGGCCGAGGGTGACCTGTGCCCCTTCCCTCTTTGGGCTTTGACATTTCCTGAGTTTGGTGCTGCCAAGTCCTGAGACGGGCTGAGGGGGCAGGGAGGGAAAGGCCTGGGAGGAGGGGTGCTCTCTGCCTTCTCCTCTCCCTTCAGGCCGCCCTGCCCTGAGGGCGCCTCTGAGCCTTTCTCTCCTCCTTCCCGGAGAGATTCTGGGCCCGGAGAGCAGCATCTGTCAAGGGTGTGGGCTTGACACCGATGTCGTCTTCTGTACCCCACGCGTCCGGCTGGACCAAGGGAAGAGCAGGGGAGGGTCCACACGCACTGATTGCCCCGGGCTCCCTGCACTGCTCAGCTGGGTTGGGGCTGCTGCGTTTAATCTACGCTGCACAGAGCAGTTAGAGTGAAACAGCAGGAAGCAGCCCTGGCAGCCCCATCACAGCTCTGACCTGGCTGGTGCTGCCTCTCCATAGCCCTGTCGCCTGGCCCTGCCCTGGCCCCCGGCCCAGCCTCAGACCTCACAGCTCCTCTGCCCGTCCTCCTCACCCTCCATCTTGGAGGTTTCCCTGCCCGATGGTGCCTCGCCAGGGAGCTCTGTCCCCACATCCTGTAATTCACACACAATTCTTGTCCCCACGTGTGGTGAGTGTTTGCTCAGGGCCTCCCCACAGGAGGGGGCTTCTCAGCCGGCGCTCAACATGTGGCCTCTGGTCTCTCTGTTACAACCACCCTGTGTTGGGCCGGCAGGAAGCCCCACTTGTCTTTAGTCCCTGCTTAGAAGCTGTGGAAGCTTGATTTTATGGACTTAATGATCAGGGTCTCAGTCCGGCTCTGGAGCGTGCAGCCGTTTCTCACACTCTGGCTGGGGGTGAGGGCCCCGGCACCGTCCCCCTAACAAGCCAACTTTTTCTGGGTCATGTTCTCCGCTGTGCTTTCCCCACGCGGGACGCCCCTCTCGCCCCTCGGCAAGCCTGTTTTTCCGCACTTGATTTGTCTTCCTCTGGATTATTTTCAGGATTCATTTTGAGATGGTTAACTTTTGTCACTTGATTGGACATCTCTCACTGATAGTTATTTTAGTGAGTTTCTGCATGTCTGTTTTTCCCCCAACCACTTTAAATTCGAAAAGGATAAAGACTGGATCTTGTACTTTTCACTGTGCCTTGCAAGCACATGAAAAAAACTTCAATAAACTCTTAACTTGAATTGGTTTATGAAAAACAAAAAAAGTGAGAATACATGATTCCTACTAGAACATATGAGCACGTGATTGCTTGAGGGCAGAGATTTTTTTAAA
The DNA here is from genome assembly GCF_026419965.1 of Kogia breviceps. Taxonomy (NCBI): domain Eukaryota; kingdom Metazoa; phylum Chordata; class Mammalia; order Artiodactyla; family Physeteridae; genus Kogia; species Kogia breviceps. The sequence goes on along the minus strand of NC_081324.1, from coordinate 61,768,179 downwards.
CTGTTTTGATCATTCTTGTATCTTTGGAGCCTAGCATATTAATAAATATAAGCTGAATGAATTCATCTTTGAAAACGTGGTGGGGAAAATATCCTTATTCCATGAAACTTTCATATTTTCTGATAATAAAAAAAAAAGCAACATGGAACTAATGCTCCTGACTTGTCCCTGTCAGTAGTTTTGTGTTGTTTTTTTAAAAAAATATTTATTTATTTATTTGGTCGCTCCGGGTCTTACCTGTGGCATGCAGGATCTTTAGTTGTGGCACGCGGGATCTAGTTCCCTGACCAGGGATCGAACCCAGGCCCCTTGCATTGGGAGCGTGGCGTCTTAACCACTGGACCGCCAGGGAAGTCCCAGCATGATTTTGAATGTTACTGTAATTTATCAGCTGATTCTTACTATGTTGCATTCAACTAAATCATCTGCTAACAAGATTGATTTGACATTTCTTTGAAGAAGTCAACGAAAAAGGAGTATATGGATTATGGAAATTCAGTTTACAGTCAGGCATCTCCGGGACACAGTCCCTGGGCAGAGCAGCATGTAGTTAATGCAGTCGGGGTGGGGCAGGTAGTGGGACCTGCAAGGAAGTACTGAGGCTGTGAGTCAGGGATGTGTCCCAGGCTTTTTGTGATTAACCAGCTGTGTGACTTTGGATCAGAACTTGTCTGGCACTTGCTTGTCTCATAAACACAATGTTCCTTTAGTTTTACCATTGGGGGGTTATTTCCTGACCATGTCAGCTGCCTCTGAAGGTCACCCTGACGGAGCAGAAAATGATCTGGACTGGGGTCCAGGAGCCTTGAGACCTTGGGGTGACAGGAAGATGTACCAGGACCTCAAGTTTAATTTCAGGAACTTGGAAGTGCCTAATGCACAGATAAGAGGGGGAGGTTGGCCCAGGCTAACCTCAAAATTGAGTTTCTCGCCCTTTCAAACTGATGAAGCTGAGGCCTGAGGTCCAACCTAAGTAAAGATCTGGCCCGCAAAGATTTTGGGGAGATGTGATCCACATGCAGAATGGCAGATAGTGAAGACAATCTACAAAGCAAGGGCAGCAGGAAATCTGAGGAAGATGGTATTTGAGATTTGATCCTTTACCCTGTGACAAGCTGCACCTGCATTTCATCATTCACTGTGTGGTGTTGCAGTGGTTACTTGCCCAAGACGCTTGGACACAGCATTTCCGGACCTCGTTTTCTCTAGAATAAGGGGTTGGAATAGGCACTCCTCCACCTCCCTTTCAGCTCTACTGACCTGTGATTTAATTTTGCATCCCTGAAATCACAGGTGGCAGGTGCATTTTGACCTCATCCTCCCTGTTCAGTGCAGTCAGTTGGGAACTCTTTTGCGGGAAGGGCCACGATTGTTGCAAATCCCAAGGGCTGCAGGATGCCCACTGTGCAGAAGGCTTCTCAGCCTGGGGCTTCCTTTATCAGCGCTGATGGGTTCAAAGAGAAACACAGTGCCTCCAGCGAACTTGCTGGATTGTTCCTGATGGGACAAACCGGCAGGTGTGATGCCCAAGAAGTGCCCCAGCTTGCTTGGCCCCCGAGTCCCCTATACATCCTCGTTTCCACCGAGCGAATGGCTCCACATCCTGCTCAGTTCCCTCCTTCCTTTGCTGCCGTGAAGCACTCTCACCGCGGGCCTCCTCTCTGCCTGGTCGGCCCAGCCAAGCTGGGGCCCGATCGCGTTAACCACGCTCCCCCAACTTCCCAACACCTCGTGTCTAGTAGGAATTCTGTTAATAAAAAATGGTTAATGCCGTTCGTAATAACCATAGCAAAGTATTTTCAAAATGCTATGATCACATAATTATTCATTTTTCTGCTACAAAATGTCTAACATTAAATTGAAAATGCTGGATAATAATGTACCACTTCACAGGCATTTACTTGTGATTACTACTGGCTTTAAAAGTCAAGACTTGGTTGCAAGTGACAGAAACCCAACTCAAACTTGTTAAAGCAAAAAAAGGAAAAACAAAGGGATATTTTAGATCAGATAATTCAGGAGTGTTGGGGCCTAATAGTTTCAAGCTGGACTCTGTCCAGGGGCTCAAATGTCATCAAGACACTCGCTGTGTCTCTCAGCCTCACGTTCTCTCTGTGTTCGCCTCATTTCAAGTGGGTTCTCCCTAGCTGGTGACAACTAAGGCTTACCTCCTCCTTCCAGCTAGTTTTCTATGCTCAGAAGAGCTGTTCCCTTCCTGATAATTCCAGCGAGGTCCTGGGAAAAGGTCACACGCTCACTCCTGAATCAGTCACTGTGACCTCGTCTGGAAGGCACCTCGGCAGGCTGGGCAGGGTCTGCGTCCACTGTGTCCAGAGCTGCGGACAGGGGTCACCCCTCAGAAGCACAAGGACACGGTTGGGAGGGGGTGTTGGGCAAAGTGGGGACGTGCGTGGTTATGGGATGAGCAAAGCCAGTGCCGCCATGTTCCTGGGACGTGTGGTGCTCTCAGAGGAGCTGTGTTGATGTAGGTTATCGTTTCTTTGGTGTTTTGCTGAGGATGGCACATCCTGGGACCCCTCACATAGCTTCTAACTAGTCTCCTCAAGGCCTGAATTTGTCTTCTTGGCTCCCAGGTGTTTGCTGATCCCAAAGTTGATGCATTTTGTTAGAAATGTTTAAGAGCAGGTTTGGGGTGAAGTGGGAAAAGCCCCGGTTCTCTGGTGGGCCCCTGGCTTCACCTCGAGGTCTCCATTTTCATTGCTTGGTAACCTGGACCCGGTCATCTCTCTTGGGTGAGACGGTGTGATCCCCTTCTACCTTAGAGGGTTTGTGGGGATCAAATGAGATTATGCATGGGATGGTGCTTTCATAAGATGCAAAGAGCCCCATCAGTAAAGGCCTTGTGTTAAATAATTTAAACTAATACATAAATGGTATGCTTGTAAATATTTGTTTGAGTGAATGGACTGTATTTTCAATACTTTGTCCACTTTATAAAGCTTACGTTTATGTTCAGTCAAGATATCACCATGTTTTTTTTTTTTAAATTTTACCTGGCTTAGTATTTCAGTCATTAGGTTATTTCCAATCCTGAGTTTCATTTTTCAAAGAACCTACTTGACAGATGCCAAGTCATTTATCATCAGAGGGTTCTTTTTCAGCTTTATTGAAGTATAATTGAGCAATTAGAGATATTTAAATTCAACATTTCTCCCCCCACCCCGCATGAAATATATACATATATATTTTATAGAATAAATTATATATATATATATTTATTTATAGAAAAAGGAACTGAGGTATGAAGAATTTGGGCCCACAAGGATTGCAGACTTTATTCAGAAGGTCAGCCTACATACAGGTTTTGTTGGGCATGCAGAGTTTTAAAAAATATTTGAATGCCTTCAGGAGAAACTTGCATTCTCTAGTTTGTATCACCACCTGTTTTTGCTGCCTTGGGCAGGATGCATGTGTGTCTAAATATCCATGGAAACCCCAGGAAACACTCGGTGCCTCCTCGTCCAGTCCAACCAGCTGGGATGGGTATTTGGTTCACACAGTAGTTCTAAGAAAGTGGGAATTGGTTACAGACATTTAAACACTGCAGCATTCCATACAAAATCCTGTGTTTCTGGCTTTTCTTGAAAAACGCAGAAGTCCAGGCAGCCTTAGGCAGGCGTGTCCACCCGGAGGGAAGTGGCCTGGGCTGGGTGAGTGCTGCCACCTTGATGTCTCCTGACGGTCCTGTGGGCCCTGGAGCTTGTGACCTGAGCCCCTCAGAGCCGCCCCGGGAGAGAGGACAGGAGAGGGGCCCATGGGTGACGAGGAGCAAATCCAGAGACAGCACGGCCGCCGTTAGGGGGCCTGGCACCTGAGCTCCATAAACTGGTCAATTTCCCATGTCACTCATATTGTTAGAAACATCAGCTTTTGCAGACGGGCTGAGGTCAAACGTCAAAGCCACGGAACCGGCTGTCAGAGGGCAGGGACTACATCCTTCGCTGTGGATGTCTGGGCTTGGGTGAGCCAGGTGGCCCCACCTGGAGACACGAGGGCCCTCTGCTTCTCTTTTGGTCAAGACTGGCTTTCTTCACGTTTGCCAGAGAGAAAAGGTGGTTGGCCAGGGAGGTTGGGGCTGAGTGAGGGACTGGAATCTTGGAAGGATGGGGACAAGGAGTCTTTGTCCTGACTCTCGGGAAGATCCTGAGTGTTTTGGGTTTGGGGGGCGGTGTTCCCAGCTGATAAAATCCTTGGAGGAGGAGAGGGAGTCACCTCCTCGGAGGTCACGTCTCACCCTTGCAGAGGATGATTTGGTTGCTGCTCAGGAGCAACCTGAGCTAGTTTGTTAGGTGACGGTGTGGCTTAGCCCTGGGGGGGCACTTAGTGGGTCCTGTGAGCCGGGTGATGGACACCTGCCCCGTGAACCTCCGGGTGCTCTCACCCCCTATCCACCAGCCTCGCCAGACGGCGGGTCCTGCTTCTGAAAAACAAACACCACACTGAGCCCTGGTACGGCTCTCACTGAGGTTCTGAGGAGAAATGAAGGGATTCCACGGCTTTCCTGGTCCCTCCCCACTCTTGCTCTTCCTTCTGTCCCTGTCACATCCCTGTCATCTAAGTCTTCTGGTTTTCTCTGGTGTACCTTCAGACCCGGACAGGTTGCTGCACCGTGGTGACCTGTTCTCTACAGCGGGCCCACAGGTTATGGGGTTGGAAGGGTTAATTGCTGCTAGTTAGACGCCCTCAGTTAACTAGTTAACTAGTACTTGCTGGATGATGATTTGACTGCTGCTGGCTTTCAAGGGTCCTCCTTGAGACACGGACCCCAGGGGAGAGACTTGCTTTTGGAACTAAAACAAAGCCAAACCCAGTATTTCTGTATAGAGCCAGAAGTAAAAATCAAACATTGAAACGTAGAGTTAGAAAGTCTTGCCTGTAATGTCTGACTACAGGTGCTGTCTGTGGAGGGGGACGGGTGGGGTGCGAGGGTGCGACCCTGGTGGAAACACCGGGCTGGATGCCGCCCCCCGCCCCTCGCCAAGCGCCGAGGCCACGTCCCAGGCAGACATCCAGGCCTCCGGGCAGGCTGGGGCAGACATGGGGACCGTATTCCTTGTTCCCCGTGGAATAATTTGTAAAGTCCACATTGCTCACCAATGCTTTTGTCTGAGTTGGTTCTTCTGGGGAAACTTGGAGGAAATGTTAAATTTCATGACACGCATTGTTGGGGGTCCAAGGGGCCCCGGGGGTGACCCTGGGTATGGGGGGGACAGGGACAGAAGGCAGAGGCTCCATGAAGAAGGACGTGTCTGGGGCCTGCAGAAGGGTTGGGGCGGGGACTTCAGGGGCCAGGGAGGTCTCTGCAGACCTGAGAAGGCACCTCTGATTAAGGCCTCTCTCAGCCGCCCTTGACCTTCAGGGCTTGAGGAAGCTGGACCAGACGAGACTTAAACGGGGTCCTAGGGGCCACGCCGCTGATGTTTGGAACCCAGCAGCAACACCAGCATTTTAAGGCTTCTCCCCCGCCCACCCTGGGTTTAGAAGGGCAGCTCCCTGACAGTGCTCTGAGCTGTCACTGCCCCAGGCTGCCTTCCAGGTCTGCAGACAGACGGGCCAGGGCCTGTCCACCCCACAGGACGGTTGTGAACAGCGAATGGGACAAGGGGTGCGGGCTGCCCAAGTGGATGTGCCGACCCAGCCAGGTGGCTGGGTGAGAGCTCCGGGGGTGCTCCCAGCCCCGAGATCCACCTCGGCTCTGGCCTCCCGATGGACACAGCAGTTCCACCCGTTCTCCCTGACGCGGCGGGGCTGACATTTGAATGTGCCCCTCCAACCCTGCACACCCAGGCGGGGGGTTCGCTGGAACCTGCTGCCTCCCCAGGATGAAGTGAGAACCTACCCCATCTTGGGGGCCCGCCCAGGCCTCTTCCTCCTCTTCTCAAATCAGCAGCCTCTTTCAGGAACCTTAAAAAAATTCTTCTGCTTAAACATTTGGTCTTAGGGAAAGACAGAGTTAAGTGGGAGGGGGGCCCAGAAGCTGCCTCCCCCACCCCTAGACCCAGTGGACCCCTCCCAGCCAGCCTGTCCCCCCCAGGCACACCCCCCACACCCCCGCGGCACAGGCATCCGTCACACGCACATGCGTTTCTGGGCCACCAGCTTTGTGGCCAAGCTCAGGGTTGCCCTCCCCCAGCGTGAAAGGCTGATTCCCCGTCAGAGCTCTCCCTGCTCCGGGTGGTACTGACCCTGAGCTCAGTGCAGACTCTTCTTCTCCTGGGTCACCTGCTCCTTTGGCCTTTGTCCTGTATGAGGGACATGCAAGCCTGGACCTCCCGCCCCTCTGCCCCAGAAGCTGGTTGCAGGCCCGTCCCCTTCTTGTGATGGGGGTGCATCCACCCCCACGTCGCACCCCAGGAAGGTGTGGTGTCCGGCTGCTCCATCTTGGAGGGTGGTCTGGACAACCCCACTGCATCACGGCTGTGCCGGGCCCCAGGCGCTCGATTAACCCACCGGAGGGGCGTCTTGTTTCTCTGGCTAGATTGTAAGCTCTTGACCACTGGCTTGGACTCCTGACGCCAGGAAGTGCCGGGGATGCTCATCCGTAGGTGTTGCATGTGGTTGGCGAGCATTCAGTGATGCTGGTTGGAGAGGCTTCCCACGCTGCTGGGAAATGTTGGCCTTCGCGCTGCCTGCAAGCTGGTAGCACGTGAGGCCAGGAAGTGTGATTTGGATTCTAGTTCTGTTGCTGCCACTGACTAGCTGTGTGCCCTCAGGCGTGTTTTTAACGTGTCTCCAAAGGAACCAGTCACTCGGCCGGCCCCTGTCAGCCTCGATTCTCACCCTTATGACTCTGGAATTAGACAAGGGGCTTCGTAAGGTTCCCTCCCGGCTCCAGGTCGGGACCAGGGTCCTCAGAGGCCAGCGCCAGCACCACGCTTCTCCCACTGGGCTTTCTGGATAGATGTAAATGGATGCTGTCGCTAAGTCAATCGCATGCTGTTAGAAGCATCATTCCTTCTATGAGAGAGGGAAGGTCCCAAGCTAAGAGACCTAGAGAATTCCACGGGGAACTGAGTCGGGGGATGGGGTGGGGTGGGCGTGGAGGAGCTCCAAACGTGGCAGATTGTTCACTGTGAGGACTGGCTTTAGGGAGGCGCGGTGATGGGAGTGAGCAGGGCGATGGATGGGTGGAATTGAATTCTGAATTCTGCAACGGCTCCCATCCGGCTCCCATCCATATGACAAGTTCCACGTAAACTCCATAGAGAAAGAGAAAAAGCTGCTTCCTGAGCTTGCTTCGATGAGGGCTCCTGCTGACGTCCCTGAAGTGCAAATTCTGTGCCTCAGAAGGGCTCAGGGGCGGGGCTCTCCCGGCAGATTTAGGACATCACCCTAGTGGACGGCAAGAGTGCACACAGATAAGAAGTAAGATTCAGGCACTTGTCCCGGAGGAGAAGCACCCCCGCATCTCTCGGCCGCTTTCTATGGCATCTCTGTTGGTTCCTCCCTGCTCGGTCCTCTTCCCTGTGTTCCTGGGCTGATCCTGACCCAGGCCCAGTTCTGGGGATCCTTCTGTCCAGTGTGATGGGTACCCTGTGCTCACCGAAAGCACTGAGGCGCCATGTTTTTGTTTTCTGTTTTCCTGCCGAGTCCTTGCAGTTGGTCTCAGTGGGTCTCTGCCTGGTTTTCTCCATGTAACCCCGCCGGCCTTGCAGGCCCTGAGCCTCCAGCTTGTGTGTGGAGGACACTGAGCCCCGGCCTGACTTCTCGGTTGCCTTGGCAGGAACGTGCTGGCCCTTCCTCCAGAGGCCGGCATGAGTGGATGGTTTCTGTAAATGTCACACTGCCCACCCAGCCCCCCAAAGCTGCTCTTAACCCGACCACGGCAGCTAGACTGACGTGCCAGGACCTTGGCCTCCCCGTGGACCTGGGTGGATGCATCTGGTCGCCTGGCTGGCTGGCAGGTCAGCTTCTTCCTTTCCCTTCCCGGAGGCTCGTACCGAAGGGACGTAACGTTTTGGGTCCACGCTGTGCGGAACAGTGAAACTGCCCCCAGGAAGGAGGCCCCTCACGCGGGAAAGGATTCCCAAACTCTGCCCTGCTGTTGCAGGAGGCTGGTGTGAACTTTATCTCTGAGGGTTCAGAGCTTTAAAAAAAATTAAGTGAGAAATAAAAGTAACTCATGACTTCAGAAACGATCCAATGAAAAAGAAAGGGAAGAAGATCACTTGATTTCAGAGAAACTTACTACCCACCAGCCAGTGGGGTCTGGAGACATAAATACTGTTGTAGCTAGAGGGGGCGTGTTTATGTCAGTTGGGAACATTTTGGGGGGGGTGTGGGTCTTTCATCATTTTTAAGTCTGGATCCTCTAGCCATTGCATTTTTATTTGGGGTCAGGGTGAGCCAGAATATTCATGAAAAAGAGCTATTTGTGTAGGATTTGCAAACTAAGTGAGTTTAGTTCATCCTCCTTTTAGTTGCTTTCTCTAACCAGACAGACATGAAATAACTGTCTACCTAACGCAGACCTGTGGGATCCTCGGTAGGAAGGCGGCCAGGAGTTGCCCAGCCCTGTTTGGGGCCAAGCTTGTCCTCATAGCGTCCCTGCCTCTGCTGATGGGGGCTCGTTCCACGTTTGCTGGCTCTTAGGCCTGTCTTTGAGCCCAGCGTGTGTCTCCCCACGCCCCCAGCTGGCCCTCTCCTACTTGTCAGTTTTCATTGCCCCCCACAAGGCCGCATGGAATTAAATCCTGGTTTCAGTTGTGGTTCTCTGGAAATCAAAGCCCGAGGCAGAAGGAAGACAGGGGGCGGGATACCAAGGAGTGAGGGGGCGGTCCACGGCAGGGAGCTCTCTGCTCAGAGCCGCTGACTTCCCCATCTACGGGACCGTGCCAGCCAGGCCCCCACCCACTGCGGCCATGTGGACACTGGTGGTGTCGGTGGTGGCCTCTCCAGGGCCTGGACCACTGTGCCATTGCTGTGTCTGCACCGGGTTGGTTGGGTCACAGGGGACCATAGTTCTTTGGAGCTGGAAAGTGGACACAATAATGATGCCAGAACAACAGGGGCAAAGCTGGGGCAGGCGGCCACCCTCGTCAGGGCCCACGAAGAGCCGGCTCAAGGATTCAGGCCTCGAGCTCTGCAGAGGTGCCCGAGAGAGTCTGACACAGCTTTGTCCACATGATGGGCTAGGCTGAGGGTTCGTCCAGTCTCCCAGAAGATAGTTATCAAGTCCCTGGGCGGCCAGGCCCGGGTCTCTGCTCCCCCGGAGCTCGTAGTTTAGGACAGCAGACACCTGCTTAGCAGATAATTCAAGAACAACCCAATTTCGATCGCAGTGCTATGGAGAAACCCGGTGAATGGTGGCAATCAGGAAAATGTCCCCGCTGGGGTATGCTAAAAGTGAGACTAAAGTATGGGCAGAATTGGTCAGGCCGGGCTGCGTGGAGGAGGGGGCGCGAGGGGGAGGGGAACAGGCAGGGCAGCCCTTGGGGCGGAGGGCGCCCAAGGTGGTAAGAAATGCTGCCACGTGTCGGGGGCGTGGGGTCCAAGGGGAGGACTGGGTGGAGGCTGGGGCCAGGTGGCCAGGGGTCCCAGGCTTCAGTGACTTCAGCATTTGGAGCAGTGTCCCCACTGTCCGCTGCTGCATGTAGTAGCTCGGATGCGGCGCGGGGGGTGGGGGGGCGGGGCAGCCTTCAGGATGCTCCTGGGAGTACCTCGCAGTGGGGGTTCTAGGTGCTTTGGTTTGGATGGAGGGAGTCGAGATGGGGAAAGTGGTGGGTTGGGAATATATTTAGGAGACGGGCTGGGCAGAGTTCAGCAGCCTCCGATGCCAGTGGGGGGTGGCGGGGAGGGTCAGGATGAGCTCCAGCTGAGGGCATGAACAGGCTTCTCTACAGAGGTGTGACTTTCTGTGGGGTGAGCAGGCTGGAGGGGAGGAGCTGTTTGTGTGCTGGGAAGAGACAGATGCTGCGTCCTCGTTGGCTTGGGATCTGCAAAGCCTGGGGTGATGTGAGGGCAGCAGGTGGGTGACCTGCAGGGCTGGAACTTGGAGCAGAGATCTGGCCCTAAGATAGAACCTGCTTGAGGCGGTGGGTGTGGACGAGACCTCAGAGGGAGAGAAGAGGAGGGGGTGCAGGACAGAATCTCGGTCCAGCACGTGCAGGAGGAGGAGCTGTCGAAGGAAAGGAGGCCGGAGGCCCAGAAGGTGAACAAAGGGAGGGGTCTCTTGGGAAGCCCGAGGGGAGAGTGTTTCGAGAAGGAGCTAAATGGTTCCCTGTGCCCACGGCTTCTGAGAGGCCAAAGGGGGCAAGACGGACCGGCCGCAGGTTCATCCACGAGCAAGTGTTTGCAGGCCTGCAGGACAGAGAAGAGCAGGGGGTCAGGGGGGTGCTGAGGAAGCACAGCTGCGAGCCTGGGTGCCTCCGGGAGAGGCTGAGAGGAGATTGGGGAGCTCCTGCCTCTGCCCCAGGGAGGCTGTCCCTGTGGATGGGGTGCGAGCTCGCATTTGGAGGCATCTGGCACGTTTTGTGATTTGGAGACGCACCAGGAGCATAGCCAGCTCCCAGATATTCACAGTGAACGCCCCCCTCAGAAGTCGACCCGCTGAGCCGGCCGCTGGTGGGGAGTGCTCGCTTTCCCAGGTCTGTCTCCAAAGGAAATCAAAGCAAGAATAAACCAGTGGGACCTAATTAAACTTAAAAGCTTCTGCACAGCAAAGGAAACCATCAACAAGACGAAAAGACAACCTAGAGACCAGGAGAAAATATTTGCAAATGATGCGACCGATGGTGGGTGAATTCTTCTAGGAGGGTGTAGACTGTCCTCTGCTGGACTCGTCTAGAAACCCCGCGAGCCCTGGCCGACCCCCCGCCCCTATGCCGCCTTCAGGGAAGAAGACAGAGCTCTGGCATATCTAGGAACTTAGCCTCTTGGCAATGGGAAGGTGTAACGTGCTAAGTCCCTGCAGCGGTGCCTTCTGTGGTAGTTAAGTGCTCTGTATTGTCACTCGGGGTGTTCCTGCTCTAGGGTTTTACTACATCTGCTCCAGGGGCTTGGCGACGCTATCCTCTGGGGACTCGGGCTCACGCTGGGGGTACAGCGGGGCCCCGGGTGCTGCCCTGCAGGACATCGGCTTGGCTCCTGGCTCTTTCTCCAAGCTGGGTTTTTCCTTGTGAAAAACAGGGTAGCTTGACTAGATGATTTCTAAGGACCCTTCCAGCCCTGTGTCTGTCGTAGCCCGGGGGCACATTTCCCTGAGCCCTGAGGGCAGTGGGGGGAAGCCAGTGACCCTGCCTGGCCAGGGTGGGAGCTGGAGGACACACACACACACACACACACACACACACACACACACACACACACACACCCCTACTTCCAGGCCCCCAAGTTCCTGCTCCCTTCTCAGCTTCCCTCCCACCCAGCGGGAGCCCATTTCCAAACGTTCCCCTGATGCCCTCCTCTCAGATCACACCCTCTGCCCCCTTGTGCTTCACGGGAAAGGCAGGAGACTTGGGAGCCTCTCCCGCACTCGGCTGGTTCCTGCTGGTCATGGCTGCCCCGTCCCTGAAAAAGCCTGTCCCTGGTGCCCCCTCTCATCTGCATCTTCTCTTCCCTTTCACAGACAAATTTCTTGAAAGCAATCTGTACATTCACTGTCTCCCATCTCCCCACCCCACTCAGCCCCCCTCCCCCAAGGTCCCATCCACCTCCTTGGGAGCCAAGGCCAGTGAACACTAGTGGTTCTGGTCCTCCTCACCCAGCTGGCCGGTCCTTACTCCCTCCCTGCCTTGGTTCCACCGCAGGCTCCTGGGTTCTCACTCCGGCGGTGCTGGTTCCCAGCCTTGACCTTGGGTCCTGTTGCCTCTGCTTGTCCTTGGGCTCTGTCCATCCTCCACAATTTTCTGTGTTGCTCCCACACTTCCCCTGTTCTAAAGGGGACGGGGACAGAGGCGGGAGGCAAAGGCAAAGCAGGGAGGTGTCTTAGGTGGGTTGGCTGAAAAGCCCAAAATGGAGGGGCTTTGGCCCCCTCTTCTCGTTGGGAGCTGTGGGAGGGGTGGGCGCGGGGCGGAGGCTTTGTGAGATCTCGGATGGGGATGCAGGGCACAGGCACAGAGCATCTGTCAGCTCCTGGGGGGCGTGGGGCCGACCCAGACGCACAGGGAGAACCTGAGAGCCTTGATGGGGAGTTTGCTCTAGAGGCAGATTGGGGTGGGGGGGTTATACTGTAACTGTGACAAGGGGATCCCAGGAGGCCCACAGCACCAACAGGGGCCAAGGTGGGCTGAATCAGCAAGGGGAAGTGTGTCCACAAGCTCCTTCGGAAGGAAAGGTCTCATTTTCCAGCTGGATTCCAGGGGCAGGACCAGACCACCTTGCGACATGAAGCAGCCAGTGCACACCCAGGACCCAATCCAAGGTGAAGACCAAGGCCTCAATGCCTTGAGGGCCCTGGCACCTGTTCAAGCCCAGAGGCCCTCCTGGAGGGGACTGGGGGTGGGGAGAAAATGGGGAACGTTTTCCACCCCCAAAAGTCATCCAAAAGAGTTCATTTAATTGGGTGGGGACATGGTTACATAAATTGTCAAGTGAGAATATCCAAGTGATTCCCCCGGGGGGTGGGGTGGGTAAAGAACCCACATTTTCTTTGCACACTTGAGTACAGTATAGAGGGAGAAATTTATAAATTTTGCAAGAAACTTGAAGGGACCTTTAAAATGCTTTAAAATATACATCTGTAATGATGGTAAAAGTAAACTCTGTGGCTCGACATGAAAAGCCCTGTAAGATGTAATATTAAGTGAGAAAAGAATACAGCCTGTGTGTTTGACTTTTTTTATATTTAAAAATTTTTTTTTTGTGGTACGCGGGCCTCTCACTGCTGTGACCTCTCCTGCCGCGGAGCACAGGCTCCGGACACGCAGGCCCAGCGGCCATGGCCCATGGGCCCAGCTGGTCCGCGGCATGTGGGATCCTCCCGGACCGGGGCACGAACCCGTGTCCCCTGCATCGGCAGGCGGGTTCTCAACCACTGCGCCACCAGGGAAGCCCTATATCTATTATTGATTTTAGTTTCATTCTACTGTGGCCTGAGAACATACACTGTATGATATCTATTCCTTCAAGTTAGAGTGTGTTTTATGTCCCAGAATGTGTAGTCTGTCTTGGAGAATGTTCCATGTGAGCTTGAGAAGCATGTGTATTCTCTTGTTGTTGGATGGGGTCGCCTCTAGATGTCAACCAGATGCAGTTAATTAATGGTGTTGTTCAGTTCAATTGCCTTCCTAGTGATATTCTGCCTGCTGGGTCTGTGTATTATTGTTAGAGGAGTGCTGAAGTCTCCAACTAAAATAGTGGATTCACCTATCTCTCCTTGCAGTTCTATTAGTTTTTGCGACATATTTTGATGCTCTGTTGTTAGGCACATACTCTTTAGGGATTATTATGTCTTCCTGGAGAATTGACCCCTTTATCATTATGTGATGTACCTCTTTATCATCAGTGATTTTCTGTGTTCTCAAGTTGGCTTTGTCTGAAATTAATACAGTTGTTCTAATTTTCTTTCAATAAGTGTTAGCATGCTGTATCTTTCTCTCTCCCTGTGCTTTTAGTCTATCTTGTATTGCAGTGGGTTTCTGGTCTTGGTTTTTTTTAATCCACATTATGGTCTTCCTCTTTTGAATGGTATTTAGACCATCGCTTTAAAGTGATTAATAAAATATCTGGATTAATATCTACCATATTTGTTATTGTTTTCTATTTGTTCTCTTTGTTCTTTGTTTATTTGTTTGTTTTGGTCTCCCATTCTTTGACTCCCTTCTATGGTTTTAACGGTATATTTTGTAGAATTCCTGTGATTTTATTTTCTTTCCTCTCTTAGCATATCAATTATCCTTTTTTTTTCACTTTTAAACTTTATTGCTCTAGAGTTTGCAATATACATTTACAACTAATCCAAGTACTCTTTCGAAGAACACTGATGATGGTAATTTCTCACAAAATGATGCCACTTTTTCAATCTTTTTTTAAATGCCAGTAGCTGAATTCATTGAAAAGTTACTATGGGTTAGACATTGGGCCAAACCATTTACATGTATTATCCCATTTAAAACCCATCAAAGTCTTATGGAGTAGAGCTGTTATTACGCTCGTTTCACATAGGAGGAAAAGGACGTTCAGAGAGTTCAAGCATTGCACTCAGATTCACACAGCTGATAAGTGGAAATGCCTTGATTTGAACCAGGCAACTTAGCTCCAGAGCCCAATACCCATGGGATACACAGCTCCAATGCTATAAAGTGTTGATGTTAGTATTATTAAACTTTATATAAAATAAAAATTAAAGTGAGGTAGAAAACCTTTGAATTTCATTCTCTTCTCATCTTTATCATGGAAATGTCATTCTTTTCCAGAAGTCAAAAATACTCTGTGTTTGCACAATGGGTCTCCTGTGCAAGTCTTTTAGGAATAGGGACCAAACTTCCAGTATTGATAATGGCAGACTATATATTTGGAATGATGTTACCAATGAAGAAAACTAAAAATACCATATCAAATTTCTGCTTGAAGAAATCTGAGCATTTATCAGATAGTAAAATATAAGCCCAAATTCACACAGTAAGTCAAGGGGTCAAGACCAGCCTGAACTGTCAGATTCCAGAGCCCATGTTCTAGCTGCTTTACTGGAGAGCAACTAATATCTTGAGAATGTATCAGCTTTCTGTTGTGAAGAACAAGGAAAAGACAAGAAGAAGAAAGTTTATCTCCCTTATCTGTCACGTGAAAGCTCTGGAACATAATTTTTGTCACGTGGGATTGGCTGTTGAAGAGTCCTCATCTGCACATGAGTTGGTGAATCACAGATGAATTATAGCAGGATGAGAAAAAGTTCTTGGCTCAGAATCGCAAAGGAAGCCTCTGCTCTTGACCCTTTTGTGAAGGTGGTTGCCTGATGATGGAAGGGGGTACAGAGCCATATTGAGAAGCTGGTGTCATGTTTTGGCTTAAATTGCGAAGACTTCTCCCTCTGAATTAGGCCTGGGCTGTGGCTCTTCCCGAAGCCCAGAGTGTGGAAAACTGCATCAAGGACCTATAAGACAGATGCATCTTCGTCTTCTTCTCAGTGACTCCAGGGCCACGGCTCCTGTTCCAGTGGAGAGTTAGTCTGTACAAATGCACTTTCTTGCAGAAATCAAGACTTCTCTCTCTCTTTTTTGTCTGAAGGTTAAATTTTGGTGTGTTCAAATGTTTTGTTACATCAGTGAGAATGCAGCTGCTGGTGGACCACTGCAAGGAGAGCTGTCATTCCAAAAGATCCTTGATCTAAGAGAATAACTCAGTAGATCGTTTTGTCAAGTTTCCCTTATTTAACTGTGTGACTGATGTGAAGAAAATGAAACGCCTTTACTGGGCTTCGAAGCCTTCCATGTATTCCTCCACCCAGTAAGGGATAAAGGAACAGCATCCTCCATTACATCATTCAACAAACCCGACTTACAGAATTCACACACACTTAGGATAAATGACGTGGTGGAATCATCATATAAAGATGTCATGACTATTGACAACGACCCCATTCACTGGAGGTGTGGCCTTTCCTTCCCGAATAACTTGACTCTTCCATGTTTTGGCTAAACTTCTCGTATTCTTTTCTGGTGGATGACTAGGTTCTAAGAGTTCATGAGTTCAGGCTCATCAGGGGAGAACGTTCTTGCTTAGATGCCGGGTGGTGTGTGGCTTGAGAACACGCCTGTCGGTCCCCTAGTGGATTTCACCTACTGGATGCCTGTCGGCCATTTGGGGTTCAGAGCATCCCTGAGCGGTTGCTCTGTGACTCTTTAATTTCCAGTGAGCTTGTGAAAGGAAAGGAGGCCTCCTACCTTCCTTGAAGCTACTCACTGATGTAGTAAAATGGTATTCCAGTTAAAAGGCTGAACCCCCAAAAGCAGAGAAGCCAGGAAGAAACAAGGTACGGCCAGGTGTTTTTAGGGGACACCCAGGAAAGACCCCTTGAAAAATGCAAATACAAACCACAGCTTTATCATCAAGCAAGTATGTGTGAATTCCCTTGAGTAGAGAGTAGGGGAGGACAGAACAGAACAGAAAAGAACAGAAAGACAGGGTTTCAGTGGTGAAAGAAAAGACATTTGCTTGGCCTGTGTCTCAGCAACAGAAAGAACGTGTAAGATTGATGTAGAACTGTGCTCACATCAGGGTCGTAACTTAACATCCGCCTTTCCTTCGTGCGTCACTGTCTTTTAAGTTCCTCCATCAACACCACCCCTCCACCACGAAGGCACCCAGATTGGCTGTCTCTTCTGCCTGAAATGTTCTTTCCCACATTCTTTGCGTTGTTTGGTTCCTTCTCAACTTTCTGACAGCAGATAGGCAGTTTCTCTGGTGCAGACAGGATTCTTCTGGCAACAACCCAGGGGAGGGCAGGGGCCCAGCTGGGACGTCTCTGGGCAATGCCTCCCCTGCTGCTGGCCGGTCAGCCTGTGTGAGTCCGCTGTCCACGCACCGAGTGCCTGGCCTTGCTGTGTCTTTGGCTTTTTCCATACTTCCAGCCTGCTGGTGTCTTTCCTGGGGCTCAGATCACTACTCCATTGTGCCTCTGCTTGTCCTTGGGCGGCCAGGTTCCCTCCAGGGGTGGTGAGATGGGCCCTGAATTTCAGGAGGCTGAAGACGGGCCTCCCAGAGCCTGGCCTGTGTCCGTCCTGCCCCATAGAGGTCTTTGATCAGCAGGGTATCCAGTTTAAGAAGTAATATTAGCCCTTTGTTTAAAAATCTTTGAGGAATATACTTGAGAAGTTTGAGAGAAATAAAGAAAATTTAAAAACATCCAGCTCATTGAACTTCTGGCACAAACATACCTTCTGGCTCTTGCCCTGAAAGAGTGGTTTCATTCTGCGTAATTTGGGCCCATTTTCACGCACCAGAAGCTTTTGCTGTTCAGTAATTTTCCTGAGATTAAACAGGCAACTGCAAACAAGCACGTTAACCTCAGTGAAATCTCTTTATTTACTTAATACTGGTGACTTTTAAATTTAATCCGTTCATCCAATTTTATGTACCTACTGGGCTCCAGTCACCCACGTTTGGGTGAGAAGGACATACGGGTGGACTTCACGGCATCCCCACCCGTTATCCCCTGGACACGGGGAAACGCGTCTGTATCCAAGTTCACCCAGGTGGCTTCGGTCAAAGGTCCCACAGCGGGTGGTTGGAGAAATCTGCTGTGATTGGAAACAAGATGAGTTCCCTAGAAACTTGCCCGGGGAAGAGGCTTCAAGGAATGAATTCTGTAGCTGGATCACTTGGGTGTTTGGAAAGTTTGACGTAGGGTGGTTTGGGGTGAGGGCGGAAAGCAGGGCTTGGCAACGACTGGTCAGAATTTAGAAACTAGCGGATAGCTTCTTGGTTTGGTATGTGAAGCAAGGCTATTGCGGGAACCGAGGTTTATTTTTCTAGAACACAGTTGGGGGCAGCTATTGCTAATGCAGGTAGAGCTTTAATGGTTTGTGTTTTAAAATGTGGTTTCGCTATAGTTTATCTGGTTTTGCCAGTTATGCTTTCTTTACAGTTTGTCTATTTGGCATGCTGTGGTTTTTAAAAAAAATTCCTTTCCTTGCTCCTGCCTTTTGGTTACCCTGAAGCCAGGACTGCGGGGTAGATGACATTCCCCGGGTGGTGACCATCTGACACCTGCACTGGTCAGAGCATCTGCGGCTATGCTGGAGGTCACTTGAGTTTCAACAAACTTTATACAGTTTTGTTTCTGTTGAATAGTCATTTGGTGAGACAGTGGCTAACAGCACTTTAGACGTGGGGGGTCAAACATTTGAACAACGCAAAGCACGAAAATACTAAAAGAAGGATTGTGAGGTCATCTGGGGTGCCAGGCAATTCTAATTGGAACATCACAAGGCACCAGATATGACATTTAAAGATTGGCAGGTGTGGTGATGCTAGAAGACGATGAACTGTCTCTAAGTTATACATCTTCCTTAGAGGGTTTATAAAAATGAGTTACTTTCCGCTTGTACACCCATCTCTTGGTTCCTTGCTAAGTTCTATTCCTGTGAGAGTTTGGTTGTAAAAGCAGCTCCTACGAGAGCTGGAAACCTGTCTCACTACTTGTGATGTGATGAGGGGTTTTAGACTTTTGGCTGTCTTGTCTGTTGTGGCATTTGCCGTACAAAATGTCATGGAGTGGTCGCGTCTGTCTAGGAAACTGATTCCTTTGAATGACTAGCGAGTACTGTGCGGTACTCAAGGGCAAATCTGCACCAGTGAAAAGAAAGTGGCTACGGCCCAAATGAAAGTGGGTCCAAACCCAACAGGTGACTCAATGGTATGTTTTAGATATATCCCAAGTGAGTGATGGCAAGTATTGTACTCGCGAAGGAGTGAGCAGGGGTGCAAATAACAGTGTTAAGGGTAGAGGCATTATAAGTCCTATTGTTAAGAGATAACACACATCCATTAGAAACCCAGGATCTTTTTTTTTTTTTTTTTTGGTGGTACGCGGGCCTCTCACTGTCGTGGCCTCTCCCGCCGCGGAGCACAGGCTCTGGACGCACAGGCTCAGCGGCCATGGCTCACGGGCCCAGCCGCTCCATGGCGTGTGGGATCTTCCCCGGACCGGGGCACGAACCCGTGTCCCCTGCATCGGCAGGCGGATTCTCAACCACTGCGCCACCAGGGAAGCCCAGAAACCCAGGATCTTGAACCTGCAGCGAGGAAAGACAATAGCACCAAGAAACAAAAGCATGTAAAAAAGTGCACGGCAACCAAACGTTACAGGCCTTTGAGGTCTTGTTCTGATGTTTCAGATGGAAGCTGTCTACTTGCTGCCTTGTCTGCTTGACCCAGGGGTCTTGGGTCAGCACTGGTCTTCAGAAGATCATATACGTCTGGGGGATACTTCCAGGTCTGGAGGCTTCGGGTGGGTGGGGTGACTTTCCAGTGGTCTAAGGAAGGTTGGTTTCTCTTTCATTGGGAGATGCAAACCCAAGGATCAATATATAACTAGTAATTAAGCCAGGGTGCTGTGGGTCTGCAGGACTTTTCATCAGGGTTCAAGAGCTGCCGCCCTCTGGCGTCTCCCCTAGAAGATGAGGTCCCTGGAGTTTCAGTCACGTTGGGGCGGTTAGGAAGATACTGAAGAAAAGTCACCAATAAGATGGTCAGACGAAGTATGCAGTAGTCCCTTTAAATATTTAGCCAGACGAGTCTGTAACAGGAGGGAATATGAGATCTGGGTGACGTTCCCAGACTTTAGGGTTTCTGGTCATCAGCGCAGGAAGGGAGGGGGAGGGGTCAGTTTCCTCCAGTTGGAATTCACGCCTGGTCAGTGAGGCAATGGCAGCAGCTCTGGTCACGGAAGTTCAAGGGTCTCTGAGAATTTTGATAATTTTCCTTTTAAAAAAATATTGGTCCTGTAGACATCTCCTGAAGGCCAAAGATAACATGGACAGAATGGAGTTTTTGAGTGAGTGGTATGATTTCTTGGAGTTTCATAACGACACTTTCTGTAATGTGGGTCCCTTAATACTGGAGAGATGTGGAGTAGAATTCTCTACATAGGATGATGGTGACTGTGACATCCACTGAGAGACATTGGGGCAGGGTTGGGGTAGCATCTGGTCTCTTGCCCACGCCTTTCCTTTACACTTTACAGGATGGTGTTGGTAACAGATGGGAGGTGCACCAAGTACTCGCTAAGCCATTTTAGTGAAATTTCTCCACCAGAGTTAAGTACATCTTAGTCTGGTGGGTGATCTTATGAGAAATGGTTTGCATGGCTCCATTCTTGAAGTTCCCTGGCACCAGCTCAAGGCTGACGTAAGGGTGGGAGAGATTATTCTCCTGCAGCCAACAGACAGATGGTTACCGGAATCTTTTTGTCTGACTCTGGAGCCAACTTTTGACATCGCATGACAGCCTCTTTGAACTTCTCCAAGCATTTGCTTCTGCGTGACATTGGAAGGCCTTGATTTTAGGGAGGACTGCTCACTTGGCTGAGTGGTCAGCCAGAGCACTTTTTTTTAGCATCAAAATCATGCTCTTTCATATATGCTTCTATAACAGCGTCCTCTTTAGGGCGCATCAGGGTGTTAGGAGCTCTTTCCTCTGATGACCAGTTCAAACTGGGCTCCCCACTGATGTCCTTTCCTCCAGAGCACGCCCAAAGCGCACCCCCTCCCAATGGGTGTGCCCACTCTGGGTGAATATCCATCCTCTTATCCCGAGCCCACTGATGAGCTTTAATGAGCACAGTTGAGCTCTGCCATTTGAAATGATTTTGCCTCCCGTAAGAGGCCATGACCTAGAGATGCGTTATGGCCTGGCCAGCCCTGAGGTCCTGAACAAACTGGTGCCCTCACTGGTTTCTTCAAACAAGAATCCCATTAAGATGTGGTTCATAAACAACTGATACTAAGTGGGGATTTTCTATGAGAACCACTAACAAATCTGTTTGAGGCATGAAGGTGTTAGCAACTGTGATTCTCCTTCCTTGTGTAGAGGGGTTCTGGGCACCAGGGAAGATAGAAGTGTGGACTTTGAACATAGCAGGCGCTCCCAGGAGGTGATGTTGCTGCTGAGAAACGCTGAGTTCTTCCAGTGAGTGACAGGGACTGGAGAGTATGAGGGACACTTATGCTCAAGGGGATCCTTGTCTGAGTAGGTGGAATCCTCCACATGCTTACCTGGTTCCCCTGCTGCTCTGAAGGGCAGCCCTGCCTTTGCTGCTGGGGAAAAGCTGTACTAAGATATCGCTGTCTGTACTTCCAGGAGGCTGAGTCAGAGCTCAGAGGGCTTGTCTAGAATGTCTGTGCTCCAAGAAGTGGACGGGTTATAATAATCAGGTAGCTTCAGCCTGGTAGGTTGTTAGAGGGGTAGTTTGAAATCACACAATGCCTGCTCTTGGTAAGTTTTCTAATGGGGTACTAAGGGCTTAGTTAAGTCGTGTAGAAATGTGGTGACCTCAGAAAAATGAAGAACCCACTACTGTCTGCAGTAGCTGATTTGAGATATAAAGGCCCTTCAGATCTTGGTTAAGGATTTATGAAAAGGGATAAAAGTCTTCTGTGAAAGAACAAACAAAACCCAAAGTTAGTAGAAGGAAAGAAATAATAAAGATCAGAGCAGAAATAAATGAAATAGAAACAAAGAAAACAATAGCAAAGATCAATAAAACTAAAAGCTGGTTCTTTGAGAAGATAAACAAAATTGATAAACCTGTAGCCAGACTTATTAAGAAAAACAGGGAGAGGACTCAAATCAATAAAATTAGAAAGGAAAAAGAAGTTACAATGGACACCACAGAAATACAAAGCATCCTAAGAGACTACTACAAGCAACACTGCCAATAAAATGGACAATCTGGAAGCAATGGACAAATTCTTAGAAAGGTATAACCTTCCAAGACTGAACCAGGAAGAAATAGAAAATATGAACAGACCAATCACAAGTAATGAAATTGAAACTGTGATTAAAAATCTTCCAACAAACAAAAGTCCAGGACCAGATGGCTTCACAGGTGAATTCTATCAAACATTTAGAGAAGAGCTAACACCCATCCTTCTCAAACTCTTCCAAAAAATTGCAGTGGAAGAACACTCCCAAACTCATTCTATGAGGCCACCATCACCCTGATACCAAAACCAGACAAAGATACTACAAAAAAATAAAATTACAGACCAATATCACTGATGAATATAGATGCAAAAATCCTCAACAAAATACTAGCAAACAGAATCCAACAGCACATTAAAAGGATCATACACCATGATCAAGTGGGATTTATTCCATGGATACAAGGATTCTTCAATATATGCAAATCAATCAATGTGATACACCATATTAACAAATTGATGAACTAAAAACCATATGATCATCTCAATAGATGCAGAAAAAGCTTTTGACAAAATTCAACACCCATTTATGATAAAAACTCTCCAGAAAGTAGGCATAGAGGGAACCTAAGACCATATACAACAAACCCACAGAAAACATCATTCTCAATGGTGAAAAACTGAAAGCATTTCCTCTAAGATCAGGAACAAAACAAGGATGTCCACTCTCGCCACTATTATTCAACATAGTTTTGGAAGTCCTAGCCCTGGCAATCAGAGAAGAAAAAGAAATAAAAGGAATATAAATTGGAAAAGAAGAAGTAAAACTGTCACTGTTTGCAGATGACATGATACTACTATACACGGAGAATCCTAAAGAGGCCACCAGAAAACTACTAGAGCTAATCAATGAATTTGGTAAAGTTGCAGGAAACAAAATTAATGCACAGAAATCTCTTGCATTCCTATACATTAACAATGAAAGATCAGAAAGAGAAATTAAGGAAACAATCCCATTCACCACTGCAACAAAAAGAATAAAATACCTAGGAATAAACCTACTAAGGAGGCAAAAGACCTGTACTCAGAAAACTATAAGACACTGATGAAAGAAATCAAAGATGACACAAACAGATGGAGAGATATACCATGTTCTTGGATTGGAAGAATCAATATTGTGAAAATGACTGTACTACCCAAAGCAATCTACAGATTCAGTGTAATCCCTATCAAATTACCAGTAGCATTTTTTACAGAACTAGAACAAAAGAGTCTTAAAATTTGTATGGAGACACAAAAGACCCTGAATAGCCAAAGCAGTCTTGAGGGAAAAAAAACAGAGCTGGAGGAATCAGACTCCCTGACTTCAGACTGTACTACAAAGCCACAGTAATCAAGACAATATGGTACTGGCACAAAAACAGAAATTTAGATCAGTGGAACAGGATAGAAAGCCCAGAGATAAACCCATGCACCTATGGTTAACTATTCTATGCCAAAGGAGGCAAGGATATACGATGGAGAAAAGACAGTCTCTTCAATAAGTGGTACCAGGAAAACTGGACAGCTACATGTAAAAGATGGAAATTAGAACACTCTCTAACACCATACACAAAAATAAACTCAAAATGGATGAGAGACCTAAATGTAAGACTGGACACTATAAAACTCTTAGAGGAAAACATAGGAAGAACACTCTTTGACATAAATCACAGGAAAATCTTTTTTGATCCACCTCCTAGAGTACTGGAAATAAAAACAAAAATAAACAAATGGGACCCAAGGAAATGTAAAACCTTCTGAAAAGCAAAGGAAACTACAAACAAGATGAAAAAACCCTCAGAGTGGGAGAAAATATTTGCAAACGAATCAATGGACAAAGGATTAATCTCCAAAATATATAAACAGCTCATGCAGCTCAATATTAAAAAAAACAAACAAACAACCCAATCAAAAAATGGGCAGAAGACCTACATAGACATTTCTCCAAAGAAGACATACAGATGGCCAAGAAGCACATCAAAAGCTGCTCAACATCACTAATTATTAGAGAAATGCAAATCAAAACTACATTGAGGTATCACTTCACACCAGTTAGAATGGACATCATCAGAAAATCTACAAACAAATGCTGGAATGAGTGTGGAGAAAAGGGAACCCTCTTGCACTGTTGGTGGGAATGTAAATTGGTACAGCCACTATGGAGAACAGTATGGAGGTTCCCTAAAAAACTAAAAATAGAGTTACCATATGATCCAGCAATCTCACTACTGGGCATATACCCAGAGAAAACCATAATTCAAAAAGACACATGCACCCCAATGTTCATTGCAGCACTGTTTACAATAGCCAGGTCATGGAAGCAACCTAAATGCCCATTGACAGATGAATGGATAAAGAAGATGTGGTACATATATACAGTGGAATATTACTCAGCCATAAAAAGGAACGAAATTGGGTCATTTGTAGAGACGTGGATGGATCTAGAGACTGTCATGCAGAGTGAAGTAAGTCAGAAAGAGAAAAACAAACATCGTATATTAACGCATATATGTGGAACCTAGAAAAATGGTACAGATGTACCAGTTTGCAGGGCAGAAACAGAGACACAGATGTAGAGAACAAACGTGTGGACACCAAGGGGGGAAAATGGGGGGGGCATGGTGGTGGTGTGATGAATTGGGAGATTGGGATTGACATGTATACACTAATATGTATAAAATAGGTAACTAATAAGAACCTGCTGTATATATATATATAAAAAGTCTCAAGGCACAATGCATGTCCGGTGTAAAGTTGGCCTTTCCAGAAAAAAATGAAGAGGTGTTGTCCTGATTTAGCAGAATCTGGAGAAAGCAGAGCACAGATGTGAAAAGGGAGGACTTGGGTGGCACCCAGGATGGGATGATGTTGGAGTTCGGCTCCACAGGAGACAGAGGTCAGGCTATTTTACATACAGCTCTGGGTCCAGGCTGAGTGACTTCTTATCAGCTGGGTGCCACACCCACCAGGAAGGAGCGTGGAATGAACTCCTTCCAGCCCATGTCTGTGTTTTCCAGTCTCTGTGTAGATTTTGGTTTTAATGTTTTCTGGGAGTGTTTGAGAGAGGGAGATGGACGACTAATCTGATCCATAATGGGTTTGGTTCCAGTACTTCCCCTCGGGAGCTCCGGGGCCCCCTCCCCTCAGGGGCTCCAGGCCCGCTCCCCGCAACCTGGGAGCCGACTCCTCTGACGTGCCCACATGGACTACGTCATTCACTCCCCAGTGGCCCCCAGGAAGCCCCCCTTCATGAATTTTACAGAAGTGTGAATGGAAGCCTGGAGGTGCCCAAGGTCACACAGTGGTCAGCTGATACTCTGGGGACACATCCCGGTCAATCCTTTTAGCAGGTTGGAAAGCTGTGAAATCATTGATTTGAGACATCTTCCTAAATATCTTTGCCTCATAACGTCCCTGCTCAGGGTAGCCAGAGTTCTCCCATTTTTGTTAACCTGCCCTGATTTCAGTGGCTGCATGGCTGCATGGCTCACCCCCGGCCGGTCCCCGCGGTCACCTGTGATGCCCACACCTCCGCCCGCTCCCATCGGGGCTTCTTCCTGGGGCCTCCGAGCGCTCCTGCTCTGTGTCCAGCAGACTGTGCGGCGGTCTGTTAAAGGTCAAAGCAAACGGGAATGTGACCTGAAGAAAACCCAAATCTCAGTTAACAACAAACATGCCATGTCCATTTCATAGCACAAGAGGGCGCTGTGGGCTAAGAAAAGGGGAGGTTTTGGGCTTCCCTGGTGGTGTAGTGGTTGAGAATCCGCCTGCTGATGCAGGGGACACGGGTTCGTGCCCCGGTCCGGGAAGATCCCACATGCTGCGGACCAGCTGGGCCCGTGAGCCATGGCCGCTGAGCCTGCGCGTCCGGAGCCTGTGCTCCACAACGGGAGGGGCCACAACAGTGAGAGGCCCGCGTACCACACACACAAAAAAAACAAAAAACAAACAAAAAAAAAAAAAAAAAGAAAAGGGGAGGTTTTGGTTTGATCTCATCTTTTCAGCCTTCCCAGCGCTCCCTAAATCTGAGAGTCCGTGGCATCCTCTCCAGGCATCATCAGACTGGGGAGCCTGTCCCGCATGTGCTCTGTCCTCTGTGGCTGTGACCGAGGAGGCCCCACCGGGTAGGCGGGCTGGACCACAGAGTATCCTGCTGGGGTACAGAGCAAGGGTCCCGGAGAATCACCGGGAGGTGGAAAGAGTGAGAAATCGGTTCTGTGCGAGTTTGTTTCTTCTCACTCCAAGCGCCCTGTGCTGTGTTCCTGGTGAGCGGGCAGCCTTCCCCATGTTGGTCTGGGACTCAGGTCCCTTCCTAAGAGGTGCACCCCGTTGGCCCATCCGTCAGCAGATGGGGGTGGCGGGGGGAGCATCACACGTCACCCCACCCCTCCATCCTGCTTCCGCCCACCAGGCTTTCCCGCAGACACCCTGCAGTTACTCTTTGCTCACACTTCACAGCAAAATGGGGGCTCATTTCTGTTACATTTGTGGATGTAGAGGAAGAAGGCTTTGTTACTGTGGCTGTCACTTTACAGTAGGCAGGTCCCAGCCACGGTACATCACGGTGGTTGTCCACGAATGCGGGCATCTGAAAGCTGCACCCCAGATGTCATCAGGGGCAGGTCTGGGTGGGCCCGGAGCTCTCATCACACTCCAGATGGCATACGGGGTGGTCTCACCGTGAGACCAGGGAGACCACCAGCCGCTGAGACCCTCGGCATCTCCAGGTTGGCAGATTCCATGGTTGCGTGGCCACGGGACGGCAGAGCTGGTCAGAGGTGACTGGGTCGCTGAAGTGTTTAAAATGGCGATTTTACTTGAATAAAAAACACTGCACAGCAGTCTCAATTCAGGACAGTAGTGGGTCAGTAGGCAGGTGGGCTCCGGGCTGGGCCTTTACAACCAGCCTCCCATTTGCACTTCGAGATAGAAAAAAAAAAACAACAGAAACGGTAAATAGCGGGACTTTTGTCTCCTGAGGACACTTTAGGGTAACAGTCACGGCAGGGACAGAAGGGGGCTAAACCCTATTTGAGTAAAGGGTCAAGAGGTCACATATCTCCCATCCTTGGGGCAAGGGAGACACTGCACATGCGCAGAAAGACTCCTCAGGGGTCAAAGAGGAGGGGGCACCATCCCATAATAGGTGATTCCAAGGCCCCCCATAGGCCTCTGGGTTGTAATCCATCTTGGAAAAACGTTGCACACGCATGTTGGGGAGGGCCCTAGGGCAGGTCAGGTGTGGGGAAAGAAACCAGATAATTGGCCAAAGGTAAACCAAGACCCAGAAGAAGTGACCTATATAAGTGACTTAACCGCCTCTTTACTGGGCTCCTCCTCATTAGGGAGGGCGCCCACACCCTTTCTCTCCAGGTGTGCATCTCTGCCTTGCTTCTGTCTTAACAAACTGTTTCTCTGTGTGCTCTCCCACCTGTTGTTGTGCTATGTCTCTAATAATAAGCTTTGTACCTGTTTTTATATGTTTTACCTCCTTGAAACATTCTTGCTTTTGAACGGGGGTGGGGCAAGAGCCAGGGGAACCTTATTTCTAGCCTCTAGCCCCTGATGGACTGGCGGCTAGGATTCCTGGTTTTCATCCAGGCTACCCAGGTCCAATTCCTGGGCAGGGGACTAAGATCTCACTTCAAGCTACTGCTCACTGCTGTCTCTCCAAGATCAGTAGCAGGTATTATAATCCTGATGTATTATAATATGACGCTCCATTTATTGGAAATTTTATTATATTGCAAAGGCTGTCTGGGTTCAACATGCTATCAGGGAAAAGAGCCACTTTTAAGGAGTTGTTTGTTTTTACTAAATCCTCTGAAATCTATCCCATTTTAGATAACGTGTTTTATCTGAAAAGTCTCTCAGACTTGGAATTTAGTCTGAACAGAAAAATAATAAATAGCATAATTATACCTGTACAGTAGATTGGAAACAATCTAACTTATGTATTAGCTTTGCCTAGTTAGCATGGAAACACCAATTCTATTTGCATATAAAGGAACACTAATTGCTAAAACCGCAGTTGAAAATTGCATTTTCCTATATATTTAACAAGCTGAATTTCTCCTTCATGTCAGTGAAAATGGATGTTTCTCCCAAGCAGGACTTTTCTGAGAGTGGTCCTTGGTACAAGCATAGTTGTGTCTGCAGAAGATCTCTTGGGTTTTTTTGGTTTTTTTTCTTTTGTGGTACATGGGCCTCTCACGGTTGTGGTCTCTCCCATTGCGGAGCACAGGCTCTGGACACGCAGGCTCAGCGGCCATGGCTCACGGGCCCAGCCGCTCCGCGGCATATGGGATCTTCCCGGACCGGGGCACGAACCCGCGTCCCCTGCATTGGCAGGCGGACTCTTAACCACTGCGCCACCAGGGAAGCCCTCTTGGGGGGTTTTAATACCAAAGTTTGCTTCTGAGGTCAAGTCGTGCAAGACAATAGAAAGTCCAGATGAAAATTAGGTATTAGGTTCCTGTGGCTGCTGTAATAAATTACCACAAACTTGGTGGCTTAAAACACATTTTTAACAGTTCTGGAGACCAGACGTCCAAAATCAATGTTACTGGGCAGAAATCAAGGGGTTGGCAGGGCCGCGCTTTCTCTGGAGGTTCTGGGGGAGAATCCTCCTGCTTCATCAGCCTCTGGTGGCTGCTGATGCTCCTTGGCTTGGGGCCGCATCCCTCCCGACCCTGCCTGCCTCCCCACAGAGGAGGTTTTCTGCCTCAAACCTCCCTCTGCCACCCGGTTAGGACACTGTGACTGCATTGAGAGCTCACCTGAATGATCAAGAATAATCTCCCCTCTCAAGATTCTTAATTAAATCACACCCACAAAGTTCTTTTTGCCATTTGAGGTTCTAGAGATCAGGGTGTGGGTATCTTTGGGGGGCATGTTCAGCCTTCTACCAAAGTCAGAGCTGACTGTCTGGTACAGGTTAAAGCCAGCGGGAAGGTGTGCCCAGGTGAATGCGGTGCTTTAGGAGCTCTGAAGCCTTGATGTAGGGATCCCTATAGAATTCCAGCAGATTAGAGCATACGCTCAGGTAACCCACTGATGTCTGGAAGGGAGTCTTGCCCCATGCTGGAGGTAAATACATCCTCGAGAAGAGCTGTCTTGTGAATGTCCTTGGGGCATCTCAGGGAGCTCTGATACACTGTTCCAGGAGCCCAAGATTCAAACCCTGCGTGAAATTTCATCACGTGGTTTACGTTGAAACAGGTGTCATTTTTTTTGCAGGGATTGCTTGTCACTGTCAGACCCCACAGGTTCAGGGCTCAGTCCTACAACATTGTCCCCACTTCAGACGCCAGCCAGTCCCAAATTCAGATGCTTCTGACTGACTGGCTGTAGCTCAGAGGGTCCCACGACTCCCTCCTTGGGCTTGACTCCTCCCACAGCGGCTCACAGACCTCAAACAGTTTACTCACCAGATTACCAGTTTTAAAAAATTTTATTTGTTTTTTATTGAAGTATAGTTATGTATATATTATATGTTTCAGGTGTACAATATAGTGATTCACACTATTTATAGTTATAAAATATTTGCTATATTCCCCATGTTGTACAATATATCCTTATAGCTTATTTTATACCTAAATAAGCTATTTAGGTATTAGCTTATTTAGGCATAAATAAGCCCTCCACATTCCCATTCTCTCCAGAATGAAATTTTGCCATTTGCAGCAACATGGCTGGACTTGGAGGGTATTATCTCAGTGAAATAAGTCAGACAGAGAAAGGCAAATACTGTATGATATCACTTACATGTGGAATCTAAAAAATACAATAAGCTAGTGAATATAACGAAAAAGATTACCAGTCTATTTTAAAGGATAAAACTTGGGAACAGCCAGAAGAGATGCCCAGGGCAAGGTGTGTGGGAGGGGAGTGGAGCTTCCATGCCCTCCAGGTGCTGCCCAATCTCCACGTGTTCACCAAGCTGGAAGCTCTCCAGTCCTGTCTTTTTGGGTTTTATGGAGGCTTCACTACTTAGGCAGGACTGATGGAATCATTAGCCATTGGTAATTAACTCAGTCTCTAGCCCCTCTCCCCCTGGAGGTCAGGGGATAGAGGCTGAATGTTCTAATCCTCTAATCAATCCCTTGGTTACCCTGGCAACCAGCCTCCATCCTTAGGAGACTTTCCAAAAACCACTCCATTAACTTAAACTCCAGTGTGCCAGGAACTAGGAGGGAGACCAAATATATATTTAATCACAATATCACAGGTGAATAATATTTCATACCTCACAGAGCTGTTATGAAGGTGAAATGGGATATGTCAAACACATAGCCCAGGGCCTGGGATCATGCAAGCTCTCAATAAGCCTTAACTCTTGTTACGATGGAGGTTCTTTCTTTTGGGGACTTCAATCCCTCCCGGTGAAATGAATTTGAGCCCTCAGCCCCTGTGTGGGGCAATGTGTAACCAAAGGAAACCCCCCCAGCTGTAAATCAGTCACTGTTTTTGTTGATGTGGTCTTTTTAGATATTTAAATATTCATGTGTTTAGCAGATGCATTAGGGTTGGAGTGATAAATCTGAAACATATAGATGGTGATCCGAGACATTAAAGGGAGACAGATGGTCTTCTGGGCATCGGAGATTGACCAAGTTTGCATTAGGAATTCAGACTGTTACATGTCATTAAGTTTTTCTCCTGTATTTAGATGCTGCAGCACTGGGTGCCCTGTATTGACAAACAAAGCAGAAAGTGAGCTATATGATCAGCTTTAAAGGGAACTGGGAGTGCAGAGGATGCATACCTTGAAACATCGGATTTTTCTTTTAATGCAAAATAGCTTTATTATTTTACGTATAGGTCAGCAGATTTCTATTTTCTTAAAACACGTTAAAAATTATACAAGCAATTTAATTTTGTGGGGGAAATCTTTGGAGTATAGTGTTAAAACAAGACAACAGGCCCCAAATGGAGTTGCTTATGCTAAGCCCCACGTGCAAACCAAGACTTAATTATGGTTGTGGCTTTACCAGAAATGGAATCCTCACCAGACACCTGCTAGATAGCCCCCCCCCATCCCCTAAGGGAAAGTAACCAACCCACTTTCCTGCCTGGGATAACTTCTTTGTCCTCCTCCCTTCTGCCTAGAAAAGTCTTTCATTTTGTACAGCTAGCTCCTCAGACCTCCCTTCTATCAGCTGGATTGGATGCTGTCTGGTCCGAATCGATTTTTGCTCATATAAACTCTTAAAAATGTTAATACGCCTCAGTTTATCATTTAAAAAATTATTTATTTATTTTGGCTATGCTGGGTCTTAGTTGCGGCACGCGGGGTCTTTGTTGTGGCATGTGGGATATTTAATTGCGGCATGCAGACTCTTAGTTGTGGCATACATGTGGTGTCTAGTTCTCCGAGCGGGGATCGAACCCGGGCCCCCTGCATTGGGAGTGTGGAGTCTTACCCACTGGATCACCAGGGAAGTCCCCTCAGTTTATCTTTTTTTTTTTTTTTTTTTTTTTTTTTTGCGGTATGCGGGCCTCTCACTGTTGTGGCCTCTCCCGTTGCGGAGCACAGGCTCCGGACGTGCAGGCCTAGCGGCCATGGCTCACGGGCTTAGTTGCTCCGTGGCATGTGGGATCTTCCCGGACCAGGGCACGAACCCGTGTCTCCTGCATTGGCAGGAGGACTCTCAACCACTGCGCCACCAGGGAAGCCCCAGTTTATCTTTTAACAGCAGAGAAAAGAAGAAAAAACTTCACACTGTCTTTCCACTCCAAGACACCACTGAAAATATTTGGCTGGGGATTTCCCTGGCAGTCCAGTGGTTAGGACTCTGTGCTGTCACTAACAAGAGGCCAGGTTCAATCCCTGGTTGGGGAACTAAGATCCCAGAAGCTAGAGAAAAAAAAAAGAAAAAAAGAAAAAATCTGGCTGCATTTTTCCAACATAAAATTTATTCCATACATAAGGTTTTCTGTTCTTTGATACAGTGATATCGTATGCATTATTTATTTTCTAATTCTCTTCTTCTTCACCCATCATTATTATGTCATAAGTATTTGAAACCCATTTTAATGCTAATGAATAATAATTCTGATAGCTGACATTTATTGAGTGCATACCATGTACCAGGCCCTATTTAACCAGTGATGTGAATTAATAATCTACTGTTCACAACAATCCTACCAGGTAGACACTATTACTAGTCCCATGTTGCAGATAAGAAAATGGGACCCAGAGATGTTTCTAGAACTTTCCAAATCACAGATGGCAGCAAGTGACAGAGCCAGGGTTGCAGGCAGCCTGGATGCAGAGTCTGACTCATAACAACCGCTTCAGATCGTTCTCCATCAAATCACTGGTAAGTTAGGAGGTAATATTTATTTGAAGCAGGGGCACTGGCAGTTTTCACAGGTCTAACCACGTCATATTCGTGTTTCTATTGATATATCCATCCCCAGGTAATGCACCTCTGTACATGCCTTTTGAATGAATGGATAGATTTCTAGTTTGGGTACCAGGCATTGGTGAAGTTCTGTGGTAGATCAGTGTGTCAGTCAGCAGTGAGCTGGAACGGTGTACAGACCGTGGACGGGGAAGACACAACCAGGTGACCGGCCCCTGCAGCATCATGGCCACAGTCAGGGCTAAGGATTTGTTGAGTGGACATTTTTGAATGACTCCAAGGCCAGAATAATAGGAATCAGGACTCAGGGAGCAGTCTGGGTTGGCTGTCTGTGGTCAAGTTCTTTCACATCTGAACTGGGTTCACCCCTTTTGTAGCCTTTCAATTAAGCGTAGGTGAGAGTGATCACAAGTTCCTCCTGTGAGGGGACGTGGGACAGGCGGCCTCCACTATAATGCATGTCACCCAGGTGTGTTATGAGTGAATCATTGTTCATAGACTGGCTTGAAAAATCAACCATTTCTAATTGGGTTTCTATGGGGTAATGTGATTGTGTTCCTAAATAACCCATGAAAAATGAAATTTTGGAATATTCTTGTTTGTATTACATCAGAAACTGCTCTACTTGAGGCAGGAAAGTAGAATAATTCCAGAAAGATTTCCAGCAGCAGAAACAACATAGGCTTCTGGTCAACCAGCTTGCTTGGCCTGAGATTTGTAACAAATATTACAAGGGGTAGAGAATTAAGGTTGCATGTTGGAAAAACATGTTTCTTTTCTCCTTTGTCAGAGATGATATTTGGAAAAGGTCCTAATAGAGCAAGTAGTACAAACAATGACAGAAAATTGGGCATATGTGCAAAATCAGGAGAGTTAGGCTGTGAATTGAGGGATATTGATACAGTGAAATACACAATTTAGCACTAGGGCTTTGAACTTGGGTGCAGAGCATGTGTGATGAGCCTCCAGCCCTATATCTTTCACAGACAAACGCTTCTTCCTAAAGTTTTCACTAAGACAATCTTAGCTTTGAAAAGAAGCCTCTTGAAATGCTATTTTTTTCTTGAATCCTTTAATCTATTTCAACTTATTCATCTAAAAATTGGTCAAAAATATCACTAAAGTACACAGGGCATTTATGAACCATCTTGGATTTTAAAGAAACATTGTTTTTTATGGGGACATTTTAATATTAAAAAATTTTTTAGCTCTACTCAGAATGCCAAAAAGTGAGCATTCCAAAGGTGTTTCAGCTTCAGACATGAATAAATATATGCTTTGAATTGGTCTCTTTGTACCTGGTCCAATATTGAGAACAAATTGCCAAGTTAGCAGTCTAGCAAGAAGAAAAATACTAACTTTTCTGCAGATTTTTGGATAAGTTGAAAAGAGTTTTAGAAACTCAGTGTTTGAGCCTGGGAAGCAAATTGCTAGAAACATATAAGTGCAGGTTTAATTTATAACTCCCGGTGGATGGCCGAGGGTAGCGGCAACCTGCAAAGGCAATGGCGGCCGGTCCTATGCGGCCCTGGGTGGGACTGTGGGAGTTTGGGGGAGAGGAAACGGGTCTGCTTAAATTGTTTAGCTGGGGCCCATGAGGACTCGTGTCCTCTTCTCATGTAGATACTTGTTGAAAACACTAATTAGGGAGTAAAATATTTTAGATCATCTGCCGGGGATCAGTCTGCCGGGGAGCCTGGGTAGCAGTATGAGATACACATTTCTATATAATTTGCCACAATTTGGGCCACTGTCGCATTGGAGTGAGGCTGGAAGGTCAAGTTAGATGGTCTGATCATCAGGGTTACACACGGGCTGGGCCACCTCCCTGGCTGGTGAGGTTGAACTTCCCAAGCTTCCTTTCCACTACTCATCAGACCGCGAGCATTCCTGTCCCAAAGCGTTGTTGTAACCACCTGTGATGATACAGGTCAGAGGGCGCAGCATCCCTGCTGGGCCTCCTGATCGATGCCCCCAAATGTTAGTGTGTCTGAATTTATTCAGTGAAATACTGCATGTTTAGCACTTAGCATAATGCACCTAAGGCTTGGCATTTACTGAAGAATCAATACTTTCCTCCTGAAAATTCGAAAAACGAAGTTTTCTCTCTGGTCTGTGTGTTGGGTGGTATGGTGCTTTTACAACAGAAAAGTCAATAACGCTGTCTCCTTACTCTGCACTTGTTAGCAAAGCGGGTTTGTTTTTTTTATGAACTCTACACTTCACTCATAAAAAATAATTTTCAACCAATATTAATCCTTCAACAGTTACATTCTGGACCCTGTGATGGATGGTAGGCGTACAATGCTGAGCAAAGCAGGCTCAACCCTTCCTCCTAGGACTGCCCCCCCATCAGTGTTCACTTACTAACCGTGATGAGCTCCGGGTAGAGAAGTCGCTGGGAAGGTCCAGGAGGGTGGAGGGAAGGACATTTATAGGGGACGACTCTGGAGCTGAGAAATCGAGTGGGAAGAAGGCAGGACGAGGGCCACGGACAGGCAGTGCATCAGAAACAGGAAGGGAGAGTCACACGTGGCTACACTAGGCATGCAGGTCACATGAGGGGCTCCAGCAGGAGAACACGTGGGTCAGCAGCACCAGGGTTTGGAGGGCAGGGGTGGATCTGGGCGGACGTAGGGGGTTGCCCATGTGGGTGACAGTTGTAGCTTGGACTGGGGAGGGGGCTGTGCTGGTGGAGAAAATGAGGGGAGTCTGGAGATGTTTAGGGATTTAAATGGACAGCATCTGGTGATGAGTTGACTGTGTCAGGTGGGGAGAGGGAGTTTCTAATGATTACACCCCAGTTTCTAGATTGTCCCTCTGGAAGGATGGTTGTGCTTTTCCCGGGTGCAGGAGACACATGTGATCCCATGAAGACCTGGTTCCCTTTGGCCACGTGGAGTTGGAGGTGCTTCTGAGACCTCCACCTGCTGGACCTTGGGTTGGGGACTCTGTGTAAAGGCCTGGCCTGGAGATGGGGATTTGGGAGCGATGGTCCCCAGCGGGGTTATGGATGCGATGTGAGGGGAGGGGAGGCTGGGGCTGGACCTAGGGGGACTCCCCCCCATTTGAGTCTTTGGGGCTCGGGCCCCAGGAGCCTGGTCAGGAGTGTCGTGGACAATCCATCTCCTGAGTTTCTTAGGGTAAGAAATTCCCAAGTGACTGGACACCACTTATGGCTGCTTGTCTAGAGGTGGAAGGGGACCCAGAGGTGGGAACTCTCCCCTCACGGTTCTTGGGGTGCAGGGTGGGGGTGAGGGGGATGCTCTGTGCCTTTTGGGATGGAAGGAGAGAGTCAGAATAAAATACTAACGTGAGTGCATTTCGGATGTTCTTCACCTTCGTTGCCTGCCCTGCCGTCCACACACACACAGACGTTTACACCCGGTCGTGGTGGCGTGTGGAATGAGCGTGAAGGAAAAGCATGGATTTAAGTGTCATTGGTTTCTTCCTCAGAAGGCCTCTTGATGAAAACTGCAAACAGACACGTGCAATTACACGTGCGCGCGCGCACACACACACACACACACACACACACACGGATAACTAGACGGATGCCCATGTTAGTTTACACATTTTGAAAGGTAGCTCAGGAAAATGGTTTAAATTATTTTTCCGTTGGGGACAGAAAATAGAAGGATGCCACGCTGCTTGCTTATGAGTCTCTCATTTACTTAAGAAAAACAGAGAAAAGATTCTCAGTCAAGAATTGCTGAGTCACGTGTGTAATGACTGCTGGAAACGCTGGCAGCCTCGAAATGCTGGTTCAAAAAAGGAGCAGGTGGGGCTTCCCTGGTGGCGCAGTGGTTGAGAGTCCGCCTGCCGATGCAGGGGACGCGGGTTCGTGCACCGGTCCGGGAAGATCCCACGTGCCGCGGAGCGGCTGGACACGTGAGCCGTGGCCGCTGAGCCTGCGCGTCCGGAGCCTGTGCTCCGCAACGGGAGAGGCCACAACAGTGAGAGGCCCGCATAGTGCAAAAAAAAAAGGAGTAGGATGCATCCTGACCTCACCTCAAGCGATGACTTTTGATTTTTTTTTTCTTAAAGAAAATTGCTTAAAAAGATCCAAAAAAAGAAAATAATCTATGATAAGCTATAAATATAGGTATACCAATTGGAATGTACATGTATAAAAATACTGTGTTGCAATATCTGTAGCTAAAAAAGCATTGTATAAGAACTAACGTTAAATGGTATAAAAAGGTGGGAAACCTCGTATATAGACTACAGACCACAGGAAAGGATTGTTCACAGCAGTAAGAGAGCAGCAGAGAACGACTAAAATTAGGATTTTCCCAATTATGCGTCTTTTTGCTGAGGACTTCAAATGGCATCATACAGTCACTGTAGAAGCAACAGAGAGGTGGGACGTGGTTTTTGACCTCAAGTTCTGATGGGAAAGGTATGTAGATAAACGTTAGAAAATGAAGCTAGCTTCTCCTCTACCCGATTGTACCATGTTTCTATTTCCTGAAAATTGTATAGTTTGCTAAAAATTCTCCTATTTTATCTTCCTTTTCTCTCTTACCTTGTGGAATTTTAGGGTACATGTTGTCTATAGCTTAAAAAGACATTTTCGAATTTTAGAATGGTTAAAAACAATCTTTTTTTTTTCAAGAGGAAAAAAATACTTCATTGCCTGGTGTTTCTAAAAAACTCTATTTGTTTAATAAAAAAAATACACAGGAATTTAAACATAGGTTTAAACTTTAAATAAATAAATTACAACAAACTGTGAATATAGGAATCTAAATGGGAGGTCTAAAATAATTTTCATGTTAAAAAATTGAATTTACCTTTGTGAAAAGAAAAACAAATTTAGGGGCTATTTAATGGTAAAGTAGTAGTTCAGAACTGGTAGAAAGGAAATAAGGTATTTGTTTAAATGAAAGGCATTTTTTGTTGCTGAAGACATGCTCTGTTGCTGCCGAGATTTGAGGCGATTTTAGCCCGTTTCAAATTTGGTTTTATTATTTCCACAACGAGTGACAGCCTCATCGTCTCCAAATCTGGTTGCTGGCCAGATTATTGCCCTGCCCCGGGGGTAGTGGGGCAGGGAAGGGGCTGTATCCACGTGGTGTTTTGCTTACGTACTTGCCTGTTGATTTGTCCTTTCCTAGAGCTCCTCATTGATGAATTTTCGGTGTTATTGTGTGTGCATTTTTCAACAGTGCAGTTCTGGGCGAGAATGAGCCGTAGCTTTCCTATTCCTAATGGGGGTGGAACCCCCCACCCCAGAATGTTAAGGCCCCAATGAACTTTCACAAAATACCACTAGAGGGCGCTCACCAGCCAGCAGTGGGGCCAGAATCTCCTCCAGCCTCTTTGCCTGACACTGCAAAACAGACCCTGAAATAGTTTAGACACAGTTAAAAGGCTTTCTGCGTTCCTTCCCATACTGTGCTCTCAGGTAGTGACAGTAACGGTTAACAGTGGCAGAGTCCCTTTTTCTTTGATGCTTTGCATTAACGCTTTGCAATCCGTACAATATGAATTCGGAAATATTAATTAAAAGGATAAAAACAAATGGCACCTAAATATTCTTTTGGCTTTTGGATATTACATTTCTGGATTTTCCTCATGTTTGGATTTTATAAAATCTATTTTGAATCAGTGTGATTTAATGGGAGTCTACTTAGTAGTATATGACCTTGGACAAATTTAATGAGATTCTGTTTTCCCATCTGTAAAATGGACTCATCTGCCCATTTCACAAGGGTTCTGTGATGAATTAAGTCAGTATGTTTGTGAGGGAATCTGGCCCATAAGATTTGCTAAAGAATTTACTAAATCAGAATTAAATGCTTTAATATTTTAATGCTTTTCTCTATCTTTCAGCATTCTGTGTTATATATGTCTTGAGTAAATCATTTATATAAAAGTTTATAAACAAAAAAATTTCACTTTCTGGAAAGTTAAAATTTCCTGCTCATCAATAACCAAGAAGTTC
The DNA here is from genome assembly GCF_026419965.1 of Kogia breviceps. NCBI lineage: Eukaryota > Metazoa > Chordata > Mammalia > Artiodactyla > Physeteridae > Kogia > Kogia breviceps. The sequence continues at coordinate 61,730,494 of NC_081324.1, read as the reverse complement.
TTATCCAACATTCCATCTCCATTGGAATTAAACGTAAGACAGAAAGCAGAATATATTTTCCGACATAGGGTGTTTATAGCTTTGGTTTTAGGGCCAATAATGATTGAAAAGTGTTTTTAACATCCAACGCTATAAACTCTGCATTCCCGTCCAGTGGGTCAGCTTCACCAGTTCAAGAAAAACACTATTAAATCGTGATAATTTCAACATTAAATACACTCTTTTATTAACAAGAAAACTAAAAACTTTGTAAATCTTATGTTACCCTTTGCTCCCATGAAAGTTTTAATTTTGGTAGGAAACCAAGTCTTTGTTTTTAGCACAGAAGGACACTGCCAGACCCCCGGTGCTGATCTGAAAATTCACTCCAGAGCTTTTGGACCAGCCGAGCTCCTTTCAGGAGCGTGTGAGTTGAACCCACCATTCTGCTAGGCATGGATGATTTGATGGATGATTAATCGGGGGATTTAAATCTTGCTCCAGAAAAAAAACTTAAGTTGCCAAATCTCAGCGTGCCCTTCATGCAAAGTTACAATATACGCAGGCGCCCCCTTTAACACCGAAAATGGTGAGGTATTGTGGCACAAACAGGTAGAGGGTGGAGCAGCCCCCAAGGAACCTCCTCCAGGCCTCCGTGTCCCTTCCTGTGAGTGAAGTGGTCACGCTGAGCCCACGCCAGGACCAATGGGCAGCTCATGGCCCAGGAGATGCTCTCCTCCAAACTTCTTGTTTAAAGGGACTGGCTCCTCAGCGCCCACCCAAGTACACCCCTGGTGCCCATGGATGAATGTGACCCCGCCAGTGCCAATGGTGGTCAGATGAGATGAAAGAGGACGCATTTCTTTCCGTCTGTCTCCTGCGGGAAGGGCACCTGGGCTGCTGTCCTTGCAGGGACCCCCATGTCTGCAGCACCAAAGGCGGAGGGAGAGGCAAAGCCTGGGACAGGTGGGGGGTTTTAATCAAGTAGAAGCCAACCAGGCAGCCTGGTGCCAGCCTCTCGGCCAGTGGCTGGCCAGACAGTCAGCATCTTCAGTTTGGCAGGCTGTGTTTTCTGCCACCACCCCACTCGGTCCCTGTACATGAAAGCCACCCTGGACAGTAGGTAAGGGAAGGAGAGGGCTCATGTTCCCAATAAAACTATTTGTAAAAATAGGTGGTGGACATAGTGGGCTGAAGCGTCCCTGAGAGATGGCCCCAGAGAAACGGCCAGTGAAGCCCCATCTGACGATGAGACTGGGAGGAAGAGAGAACAGACTCTTCTTCACTCTCCTGAATCCTCTCTCGGGCTGTTGTTGCCTCTGAAGGCCTCCCAGGGCGGGCGAGGAAAACCTGCGTCTGGGACAAGCTGGGAGCCTCCTGGTCTCTCGGTTGTGCGCGTTTGTAGACCCGCGTCTTGTCCACCGCGGGGGCCTGTGGGCCGTGTGCGTCTTCACACAACAGGCCTTTGCCCCCAGAATATCTGCAGGAGAGACACTGGGTTTTTTGCTCCCTCCCTAACGGCCCTGCAAAATATGCTCCGTGGAAAATTCTCCAACTCACACTTTATCAAGTGGCCCAACAGGCCACTTTCCCTTCCAGCTGGCGTCCCACTTGGAAGATAACCACAGGCACCGCGCCGGGGAGTCCCGGGCTCAGAAGTGGGTTGGGGGGGGGTCTTCCTGTGCTGCCCCTGGGTCAGCCTGGGATGCCCCGGGGCGTCGGTTGTCTGACGACTACGGTCACCTGCTGAGAATCCCCGCCCTCACTGGTATGAGCACACGTTTTCTTCCAAGAAGTTGAATCTGCCTTGGAGATGTGATTTCAATAATCTTCACTCTCCTTCTTTTGAATGCTGAATTATGTGGCCTAGAAGAGCAGCACAAATTTTGAAAATTATTTCGATGTTATTGTTTCTCTTTTTCTGAGGAACGTTTGTTTTTGATAAATTACAGTTTTCATGAGCAACCTGTAATATACCTGTCTTTTTTTTTTTTTTTTTTTTTTTTTACAAATTTATTTACTTATTTTTGGCTGTGTTGGGTCTTCGTTGCTGCGCGCAGGCTTTCTCTAGTTGCGGCGAGCGGGGGCTACTCTTCGTCGCGGTGTGTGAGCTTCTCATTGCGGTGGCTTCTCTTGTTGCGGAGCGTGGGCTCTAGGCACGCGGGCTTCAGTAGTTGTGGCTCACGGGCTCAGTTGCTCCGCGGCATGTGGGATCTTCCCTGACCAGGGCTCGAACCCATGTCCCCTGCATTGGCAGGTGGATTCTTAACCACTGCGCCACTAGGGAAGTCCCCTGTCATTTCTTTTATATTAAAATAACAGACATTTCTTTCCAACACCCCCGCCCCACTTGCTTCACCCAAATTTTGCATTCTTTTGCCCCTTTGGTCCCCCTTCTTTAGTCCATTTCTGATGAAGTTGAGGAGGAGACAGCAGCCTGTGGCCTCACGTCTAGACCCCAGTTCTCTCCCCACTTACCCCACCGTCTGTTCAAATAGTTAAAAAAATGCAGATGGTAAAACATAAATCTGCTCCCACCCCAGGCTCCCAGCACCCCCGCCCCCCTCCTCTGGGGCAACCACAGCCAACGTTCGCTGCGTACCGCTGAGCTACCCCATCCCGGGGGCCTCCACAGCCCTCCGCTTCCTCACCTACGCGCACGGTCGGGCTGCTAGTCTCTCGTCCTCGGGGGAGGGGTCCATCCCTGCTCTGACGTCACGTGTTCCCTCCCCGCTCGCTCGATGCTTGTCCAGCACATCCTGCAGGGCTCTGTGCACCCATCCCTTCCTAAGTCTCCAGAGGCGGTGCTCTCGGGGGACCTGCGAGGCTGAGGCGCCTCGTCTAGTTAGGGCTTACATGCGCCTCCGTTTCCCTCTGACAGAGCCCAAAGCGCCTCCGGCAGCGGCTCCCACCCTTGCTGGTCCTTACTGCCCAGCACAGCCCCGAGAACTGACCTCATCTGATTCTCCCTCAGAGGGACGGCCGTGCCCACCTGTTTCCCTTTTCCACTGTGAGCTCTCTTAGGGTAGGGGCTCTGGCCTGCTTTGGAGGCTGCTCAGACCCCAGTGAGTAACCCTGACGATCACCCCAACAGCAGAGGCCAGGCCTAAGTTGCGAGGATCTCTAAGTTTATTTATTTGAAGTTAAGGTGGAGCTGGAAGCTGTGGTTTTATGTTGCTCTCTGTGTTGTGATTTTCCCAGGTTGCTTATGAAACTCCAACGTTTGCATCAGCAAACCCTGCATCAGATGTAGGCATTTCCAAATGTGTTGAAAGATACACCATGAGCAAATCTAAAGTAATTCAACTAACAGGATTTTAGGGGAAGAGGAGGCCTCGGCAGCCTCGTCTTAAGAGAACAGGCGCTGCCCCTCTGCAGCCCACTGAGCGAATCCATGGGTAAGACGGAGGTGCCTGCCCCATAACCAGGGCCATGTGGTGTGGGAACTTGCTGCAGATCACCCCCAAACATCCCTCGGGACCCCTTCAGTTGTCCTCTGAAAGTTCTGTCTCTTGGGACAATTTTCTTGATGTCATGTATCTATAGAGAGTCTTTTAGTCCCTGGGAAACAATTGCTGGGAGGCTATAGCTTAGCCAAGTGATAAAGAGCCGGCACATTTAAAATAAATTATTGTGTCATCTGCACTTAAGGTAAGCCCTTTCCAGTCTCCTTTACCTCCTCAGTGGTGCTGGAGGATTTGTAATCATTCTCATATTAAGAAAGAGTTGTTTGGGACTTCCCTGGTGGCGCACTGGTTAAGAATCTGCCTGCCAATGTAGGGGACATGAGTTCGAGCCCTGGTCCGGGAAGATCCCACATGCCGCAGAGCACCTGAGCCCGTGTGCCACAACTACTGAAGCCTGCACGCCTAGAGCCCGTGCACCACAACGAAGAGTAGCCCCCTCTCACTGCAACTAGAGAAAGCCTGCGCACAGCAACAAAGACCCAACGCAGCCAAAATAAATTAATTAATTATAAAAAAGAGTTGTTTTTCCATGCCACTTTATTTTCTAACTTTTAAAGACAAAAAAAAAACCCAACTCTGAAAAAAGAGATATGATATTTTTTGGCAGACAAGGCTCCACTGAGGTATAAATTCAAGTGTTAGGACTAAGGAGAGATTAAGGATGTAAATTAGCTGATCAGCGCAGGTAGGAAGCGCCTGGCAGATGAGGTATGGGGAAAAGATGAAAGAAAATGAGAAATGTGTCTGGAAAGGCAGAGGTAATAAACACACCTATTATATACTCATTTGTGAGCTTTGTGTGCACACTTTGTGTGCTCACAACGTGGATTAGAGAAACAAAGCACAGTACAACGTCACGAACAGTTTCAAAGGACAAAAGGACAATGTCAACTAATCTGCACCCCGTAAGTCCATGGTCAGAGTTCAGTAAGGGTGTGCTCTCCTTCTTCTAGAAGTGGGAAACAGACTTCTCCTAGATGTAGAATATCAGATGTTTCAGGGTCCCTATGGTTTCACTCATCTTTCACTTTTTATAATATGGCTTCTTATGTACTATAAAATTCACATGTAAGCATAAACTCAGACACAAATAATAAACATCATAATATGAGTTGTTTTATTACAGCTTCAAAGGTCATTCTAGTTTTCCTTTAAAAGATCCAATGAATCTTTTTCTCACCCTCTGAGATGAGAAGTCTTGGCCTTTCTCACCTTCTGAGACAGCCCACAAATTCTTAACCACTGCGCCACCAGGGAAGTCCCCCCCCCCCACACACCCTTCTCCCCTCCCTTCTCCATTCTGTGGGGTGAGGGAACTCATCTCTCCTCCAGTGTGAGCACACTTTAGGGAACATGGTAAATGCAGTTCAGCAAGGAGCTTGGCACAGATGTGGAACATGAACCTCTGGGACTGGTGCCTTCATACCACACACCCAGTTCTCACCCAGTGGTGGCTGTAGCCATGGGGACAGGTGAAAGCCCAACACCCATCAACAGGGAAGTGGTAGGTGACTTCAGAATTTAGAAGCTGGTGTGATTAGCTGTGTGCCTCAGGCTGGAGCAACCGTACAGTGATGAAAGGGGGCTTCGTTGCACTGCATTTTTCCTGGGGAACCTGTCTGGAGTTAGGAATGTGATATATTACCTGCTCATTTACTTTAGACAAAATGCTCAGTGAGAAAGGGAGGATGCACCGCTCCAGGAATTATCTAAGTGAAATCAAATGCAATGGTGAGGAACACTTGGACTTGGTTGTTTCCAGAGCCTGTTCTTCCTTCTGTGGAATGAAGTCAGCCCACCCTGCTGACTGGAACGTAATGAGGTTTGGGAGGGTGCTCTGCCCTTGACAGTGTATTAGGAGAGAGTGTTTCTAGGCCAGCCCTTGGAAGGTGTGTCCTGGGTTTTACAAGCCTGGTTCCTTTCTCGGTCAGGAAAATCGATAAAGAAAAGCTGTTTGTCATGGGCTTGCCACATGTGCATTTGGACTGTCTGGGCTTCTGGCGCCTGGCTGGGGACGTGTTGTGATGGCCTCAGGTTCTTGGTCATTCGTGGCCCAGTCCACTCCTCTAGTGGTTTCACTGGGATACGCAGGCCCAGAGAAATAGTGCTGAGAGCCTTGATTCTGCAGCCTGAGTCAGGCAGGCCTTCCTAATACAAGTAGAGATGGGAGGTCAGGGGCCAGGGTTTCATTAAAAATGTTAAAGAAAAAATAGTTTTATGGAAATAGAAAATTTTAGAAAAAACAAAAATGCAAAAAGTAGATTTTTTATAGTACTTCACTCTTCTGATTTTGAAGTGTATGAATTAAGTGACACTCTCCCCTGCCCTCTGGCTGCCCCCTGGAGTAACCACGGGCGACAGCTTGGCCATCACACTGCACTGTCTTCTGTGTCCCTCTGACCACATGCATGTGACATGCATGGTTTTGTGGTATTTTTTCTATACTGGATCGCACCGTACACATTGTTCGACAGCATCTCTTTTTGCTTAACAGTATTTGACATGGATATTTTTTTCAAATCAGTTCATATAAATCTACTTCATTTTGAAAAGTTGTTACATAGAACTATAGCACATGAATATACTATAATTTGCTAAATCTTTCCAATTTTGTCGAATCTGTAGGTTAGTTTTGAGAGAAGCACATTACAAATAACCAGCATTTAGATCATGGAGATTGCCTGGTAAAATTTCTCTTTTTGTAAGTGAGAACGTTGAAAGCCCGAAAGGCTGAATGATTAGCATAATTAATAGAGAAACACGGACAGAATACCAATTTCTGGATTTTTCCTGTCAGCTCAGAGTTTAGGCACGAGGACTCATTCTGTGTTAACAGAGGATGTGGGAGAGAGACACGGGTGGCAGAGAGACAAAGAAGCCTTCATTCATTCATTCACTCGTTCATTTCCTCATTCAGGTTCTCTTCCGGTTGCTACAGTAAGTTGCTACAGTCAGTAAGAAAACGGAGGTCACGGTGAGCCCTCAGGAAGCTCACGGTGTAGTGGGATGGCTGGGAAGAGACAGTAAACACGATATAAAAAAATAAATTATGCTAGATTGGAGAGTGAGAAGTCTATGGAGAAGGATTTAGGAGGAGATTGAGGAGGAGAGCAGGGTGGAGTGCCGGGGGGGCATAATGCAACTTTAAGTGAGAGGGTCAGTGGCAGAGAAGACCTCGCTAATTCGTGGACTTTTGTAAGAAAAATAGCTTTACTGAGGTGTGATTGACATACACTAAACCACACATACTTGGGCACTTTTAGTTTTGACGTATATAGTCTACACCCAGGAAGCCATTACCGCAACCAGGATAATGAACAAATCCACTCTCAAGTTTCAGCACACCCTGCTGTGATCCCTCCCTCCTGCCCCACTTGCCCCCCACCCCCCAGCAATCATTACCATGCTTCTTGTCACTATATTATATTGACATTAGTTGGGATTAATATATATATATAGTATATTAGTTGGGATTTTCTAGATATTGATATAAATGGAATCATATGGCATGTACTGTTTTTGGGGTGTTGGCTTGTTTTACTCAGCTTAATTATTTTGAGAGTCATCTATCTTGTTGAGTGTGTAGATGGTTCACTCCTTTCATTGCTGAGAACTAGTTCATTGTTTATCTGTTGACTTTTTTTTTTTTTTTTTTTTGTGGTACGCGGGCCTCTCACTATTGTGGCCTCTCCCGTTGCAGAGCACAGGCTCCGGAGCGCAGGCTCCGGAGCGCAGGCTCAGCGGCCATGGCTCACGGGCCCAGCCGCTCCGCAGCATGTGGGATCTTCCCGGACCGGGGCACGAACCCGGGTCCCCTGCATCGGCAGGCGGGCTCTCAACCACTGCGCCACCAGGGAAGCCCTATCTGTTGACTTTTTGATAGGTGTGTGGCTCGTCTACAGCAGCACTGCTAAACTCTCCTGAAGTTCTTATAGGGTTTTTTTTGAGATTCCATAGGATTTCTACGTAGACAATCATACTGTCTGTGAGTAAAGAATGTTTTCCTTTTTCTTTTCAGTCTACATGAATTTTACTTCTTTGCCTTGCCTTATTGCACAGGTTAGAAATTCCAGTACAAAGCTGAATAGAAGTGGTGACAGTGTAACAGGAAAGAGCCAATCCTGAGTCCATCTTGGATCTGTTTCTTTTACTTTAACCTTTGCTGCCTGCTGCTTTTGTTCACTAAAAGGATACTGTCGATACATAATGGCCTGCCTCGGGGAACCCTGCCCCTCTGCCTGAATGTAAGTGCCTTTGTTCAGGGAAACATCTGGACCCTGTCCACCTGTGGATGGCTGCAAGAAAGAAGAAATTAACACATCCCCTCCCCGAGGCTGGCGTTCCAGGGGATATTTGCAAAACTTAAGGCCTTTTTACTTTACTTCCTCATCTCTTCCCCCTCTCTGTGCTATGAAAGAAACTGGCATCCAAACCCCGATAAGATGGTTTTTCGGACACAGTAGTCTGTCATCTTCTTTGTCTGCCGGCTGTCCGAATAAAGTCGTATTCCTTGCCTCAACACCTCGTCTCCCAATTTACCGGCCTGTTGGGCAGCGAGCAGAGCGAGCTTGGACTCTGTGACAACAATGGACGTTCTTTCCTTTTCCTGACCTTAATGGGAAAGCGCACAGTTTTCTACCATTAAATATCACGTTTAAGGATTGTGTTAGCTGTAGGTTTTTTTAAAAGACTTAATTTTTTAAGAGCCACTTTAGGTTCACGGCAAAATTAAGAGGAAGGTACAGAGATTTCCCATACACCCCCGGCCCTGCCCCCAGCCTCCCCCACTGTCCACATCTGTCTCGCACCAGACGGTGCTCTGGTTACAATTGATGAACCTACATTGACACATGACCATCACCCAAAGTCCATAGTTTACGTTATAGTTCACTCTTGGTGGTGTACATTCTATGGGTTTGGACAGATGTCTAATGACATGTATTCACCATTAGTGTATCACAGTGTTTTCATTGCCCTAAGCTGCAGGTTTTTTATAAACACTCTTCATCAGGTTAAGAAAGTTCCCTTCTACTTCTTATTTGACAAGACTTTTAATTAATAAGAGATTTTGGATTTTTTCAAATGTTTTTCTGCATCTAGTGACATACTCATATGGATTTTCTATTTTCGTCTGTTAATATGATGAATTATATTGATTTTTTTTTTTTTTTTTAATGTTAAAGCAACCTGGCATTCCTGGGGTAAAGCCCACTTGGTCATGATATATTATCCTTCTCATGTATCCTTGGACTTGATTTGCTGAAATTTTGTTTCTAATTTTTGTATCTTTATCCATGAGGCATATCGGTCTGTAGTTTTATCATAAAATCATTGTTTGGGTTTGATACTGGAGTCACGCTGGCCTCAGTGAATGAGTTGACAAGTATCCCTGACTTTGCAGTTTTCTGGAAAGGTTTGTGTTCGTTGGTATTACTTCTTCTTTAAATGTTTAGCAGTCTTTGTGGGGAGGTTTTGAACTCCAATTCATTTTGTCAAGGAGATAGAGGGCCTTCCACGTTATCTATTTTTTTCTTCAGAGAATTTTGGTAGCTTTGCTCCTCGACAAATTTGGCCACTTTCTGTGAGTTATCAGGTTCATCCTCAGTCTTGCTGGGGACGACATGGGATGAAAATGTTGTGTTTTTCATGAACTGAGCATGTGACTCGCCCATGTCCCCCTTCTGCCTTCCCTGAGTGTGAGAGTGGCGCGGTTAACAGCTTCCACCAGGATGTGTCATTTTCCCAACCCTCTGCTACGGTGAACGTGTCGGCCCAATTGTCCTTTTTGCCTTCATCCAGCATGAGCGGGGCCATTTCAACCTGCTGGTGGGGTCCAGGGCCGGCTCCAGGGTCAGCCGTAAAGGGGTTTCTCAGCCCTCCCTTCCCTTTTCTGACAAATCCATCCTATCCAGCTCCTGCTTTTCTCACGTCACCCAGGCTCCTCAAGTCAGGAGGAAAATATCTGAAAAAATAACTATAACCTTGGTGCGAGTTACTTAAAGCCTTTAGCCTCACAGGAGTGTCTTAAAAGAGAACCCCAGATGGAGGAGCCTGGAGAAAGGACAAGTAGGGCCGCGTGGCACCGGGCTGGGATGGTGTCAGCGATGGGGCCTGGCGCGCAGCCTCACACAGTGACCTGCAGACTCATTTTAAAATTAGCATTAGCAAAGCAAAGTAGAACCAGCTGCCAAAAGTTCATTTACGACATCAGGAGGTGAAGTGGAAATAAATGGTTTCCTATTAATAATTTTTGTTTCATCGAAGCCACAGGGCCACACCAGTCATACCGCTTCTGTTCCCGCAAACACGCATCTAAACCACGGCAAAGCCACACTGCTGAGGTCCTCCCGTTACTGGGGTCCTCACTTTCCTCTTGGAACTGGATTCACCCCTTGCGAACTGGGTGGGGAGGGGGTCTTTGGCGTGGAGGAAGGGAGGGATGGAGGGGGGAGTGGGGACGGGAAGGGAGGAGGGCAGGGGGTGGCCCTGGTGGGAACCCCACTTCATCACGCAGCCCCCTGGGTACAGTTGCAGCCCCTTTGGATTAAGTTGGGCTCCTTCAGGGCCTGAGTTTTGTCATCTTTAAAACAAGGCGCTGAAGGGGGGATGGCTGAATCTCCTTTGTCCCAATCTCCTCCTGTTTTGTGGACGGACCACCCCCAGCGTGGAGCTGCTGAGCAGTGTCCTGGCTAAAGCTGGAGTTTGAAGTGGTCTTGAGCCTCTTCTAACCTCGATGAGAGACCGACAGGGTGGCAGGTGCTTGTTGGTGCAGATGCTGGTCTGGGCACCTGCAGCCAGTGTGTCTGTGTGTCCGGATGTGAGCTGCCCGTCACCACAAGGAGTAGCAGGTTGTAGCTGGTTATTAGTAGAGTCCAAGTTCTATTATAAAAATGTCTTGAATTGAAAAATGATACGCCTTAACTTATACCAGATGTAATGTGTTTTCTTAAAAGGAGGTAAAATGTCAGAGTTGGTTTCCTGTCGCTCTTTTTCTGCCCCAGCAAAGGCAAATGCTTACAAGCGACTTTAATTTCCCCTGGGAATCCGGGGTGGCCTGGTCCTGTCCTCCCACTGTCGCACCCCAGGGTGGGGTCTCGGCCCTGGTTCCTCGAAGCTGGTGTCTTCTCCATCCCGTGAAACCTAAACTCGCTGATGCTTGTGATCGTCCGGGAAACCTGGAGGTCGACAGACACAGCCAGCCTGGATCTCAGTGTGATGTGCCTCCTTTGTCTTGGAGAGGGGAGCCTGACATCTCTTTGTCCCTTTCCTTGGTAGAGATGCCCCTCCAACCCTCAGGCCCAGCAGGTCAAGAGGGGCTTGTGTGCAGGGGTCTCTGGGAATGTATGACTTTGGTAGACCCCAGTTCTACCTCGGACTGTGGAGGAAGGTTTCCTTAAAATTGTTTCTGGCGTGAGTAAGCAGGTGAAAGAAGCTAGGTGACAGAGTCCTTCGTCCTGTCCCCAAATGATAACGGAGCATCGTTCCCTCCCTTGTAAATGCGGCCACATGAGTTACACGTCAGGGTTGTTGTTGCAGATGGAAAACGCAGATGTCTGTCCAGTCACTGCTGCCACCTTGGGGACTTCTGTTTTTGTCGCTTTAGGTTCTTTGGAGAAGGGGTCCTGTGTAGTTCTGAGAACTAGAGGGGCCTAGTGCAGTCTCCTCCCAGTGTCCTTGGCTTTTAGTGGTGCTAATAATGCCTAATTCATACGTGAAGATTAAATACTCCCTGTAGACCATTCTACAAATACAAGATAGAATTACTTAACTAGTGCAGAAATAGTTAGTGCAGAACTGGTTAGCACAGCGTGAGAGCCAGGTGGAGAAAGTCCGGTTTTATTGGTTTTTGGTTTCTGTTATTTTCCTCTCTGTTATCCTGAATGTCCCAGAAGCCCAGCTTCCTGGACTGTGTGCATTGCCTCCCGTGCAGTGAGTGACCAGTTAGCCCAGAGCAGAGATTCCTACTGTTTGTAGATTTGAGGTCTCTATCATAAAATTGTGAGCAGATAACCTTTTATCACAGCATAGACTTTCTGTCCAAGTAAGACATTATTTTGAAAATTGGCCTTGTGTCTGGAAAGGGCACATGGAAGTTTGCCCCGTCTCCTCTTTTGCATGCCTGGATCATGGCTTCCCAAATCCTGGAGGAGGTGGTGGGAGGGGTGTCTGCCCCTTTGGGCTAAAGGGCTTCATTTTAGAGTCTCCTCTGCATTTCTGAGGTTCCAGTTATGGTACTGAGTGTCCCTGAAATTACCATTACTTACAGATGGAAAATTCTGGGAAAAAGAGATATCAACTATTAAAGGAGAAAGAAGAGCTAAGGAGGTGGCCCCTGCATGGTGTGGCCTGGAGCCCCTGCGGATTCTGGAAATACTTCTGCAAGAATTGATTCCACACATGGAGTCGCGGGCTGGATAGGTGAGTCATTGCTACAGCGTGGGAACAGGCTCAGGGAGCCTGAAGCCCCAGATGCCGCTGGAAGGTGGGAGCCTGTTGGAATTCCAGCACAGCCTTGCTGGGTTCGGGGCACAGGTCAGCCCGCGCCCACCCAGGGTGTGATTGTGCTTTGCGTTTCTGAGGCCAGAGACCAGGAGGTATCACTTACCAGACTCTGCGATCTTCCTGAGAGCATCCCCTCCCCCTCCCAAGGGAGCATCTACATTTTGGCCAAACATTAGGAATTTAATATTTAATGTTAAAAGAGAAACTGTTTAGAAAGTCTAGGAACCTCTTGTGTGCCTCGTGGCAATTACGAGATCCCTGGGCCCCCCTTAAACAAAGAGCTTTGTTCTTCTAAAGCAATTACCAGAAGTAAAAAAGCAATAGTGCCAGTAAAACTTTTTAAAGGCACCTCTGCAGAAAGACGATTTGAGTTCAGGCTGTCTGTGGGTAGCTGGATGACGGGTCGTGGCCCTGGAAGAGCCTGTGGTCGGGAGTGTCCCCTACAGCTGTCGTTCCTTCCAAAGCCCGGCTATGGGCCACGTTCACGGCGGCTGGCAGGGTCACCTGGTGGGATGGAAGGCATTGCAGCAATGACAGCCTGTGAGAGCGAGGCTGCATCTGGACAGGGTCTGCCTGCCAGCCGGCCAGCATCTTCAGAAGCAAGTTGTAATTAGATTAGCCAAGTGATGGAATCGACTAAAAATGGCTTAGCCTCATGAAATCACTTTGCTTGTGAATTGCCCTTGGCTTATGATAAAGGACGCTCGGGTCCCGGCCTTCACACTGTCATCCGGTCCCCATGTTGCCTCTCCGCTGCACCTGCAGCAGGTGACTCCAGGGAGCCGTGCTCACTGGAAGCTCCACCCACCTCCCGCCCCGTGGGTCCTTCAGTCTGGCCCCTCCCTCGCTGCACCTGTGGAGTCACTGCTCGCCAGTGACTTTGCTGAGCTGTCCAAGGGACCGTGGGAGGAAGGGTGGCGGGGAGGTCAATGGAGGGCGGTGGCTGCTTGTCTCCAGAGACCGTCGGACTCTCCTCCAAGAGGGACCTGCTTCCAGGACCTGTTTCCTCCTTCCCGCATCCTCACTGCTCAAGGCTCGCCCCTGCCTCCCTTCCCATCCTCCAGCTTAACTGCAAATCCTCCCTCTTCGAAGTTTCTTTTTCTCCCTTTTTCCTTTTTTCACTGTAAGACAGATTCTGACCTTCCCTGTGGACCAGGCTGGACTCACCCCCTCTTCCAAGCATCCCTTTTGGATAAGACCAGGACACCTCTCCTTCTCTCTTCATTTTTACTAACGTGATCAGATTTATGCATGTGTGTGATGGGAGGGGGGGTGCTGTTTTAATATCTATTAAAATTATACAAGTCCCCTGCAAATTTATTTTCATCTACTGAATACATGAATCATTTACCTAAAAACATGAGATAACACCCCGCTTATATTTCTGTATTTTTCTGTCTTCAGAAAAAACGTTATATTTAAAGATCTTTCCATGTTAGAACATAGAGATTAACATTCTCTTCAACTTTTGCGTATAATGCTATACTATGAATTTATTGCTGTATATAAGCTAAGCATTTCCCTACTGATGGAAATATTGAGGCTTAAGTGTCCATTTCTAGCAACAATATTTAAAAACACATCTAAAATTAGATTTAAAAAACACTTTCTGTAGAAAATAAAAATCTTATTTTTTAGGAGCTCTGCCATTTAAAGGGTGTTAGTCCCAGGAAGATATGAAGTAGCTATGTTGGGTAACAGAATTCAGTCTCATTTCCTGTGTGCTTTTATTGTTTCGACTGAACAAAAACTGTGTGTCCTGCTCTGTGCCAGGCCCTGGGGACAGAGATGAATGAGTCCTGGCCCCAAGGGACACCTACACCTGCACCACTGGTTGATCCAAGGCAAGAGAAACAAGGTCTGCCATTTCTACAACAGGGATTATTGGCCTTGGCTGGGGAACCAGGCGCAGGGGCAGGGCTGTGTCTCTCCCTGTCTGACAGGAGGCGGCAGGATTTGGTGCTAGCTTGATAACCTGAGTACTCAGTCACTACCTTCTCTGAGAAGGAGATTGTGACACTCCGGGTGTGTTTTATTGATAGAAAAGAGTGTTGTCTTACAACCTGTAAACAGAACTGAATTTACAACAAATCGAAGGAGTGATGACTTTTGGTTTTCCAGTTCTCAGGCCTGCTGCACAGTAGAGAGATGTTTCCTATTCCGACAGCTTCCTGGTGTTTCTCTGTTTACAAACTGACCCACTGAAGGCTTCAAAGAGCCTCATTCAAAGTGAATGTCTGAGGGTATATGCCCAGTAGTGGGATTGCTGGGTCATATGGTAGTTCTATTTGTAGTTTTTTAAGGAACCTCCATACTGTTCTCCATAGTGGCTGTATCAATTTACATTCCCATCAGCAGTGCAAGAGGGTTCCCTTTTCTCCACACCTTCTCCAGCATTTATTGTTTCTAGATTTTTGATACCCTGAGAAAACCATAATTCAAGAAGAGTCATGTACGAAAATGTTCATTGCAGCTCTATTTACAATAGCCAGGACATGGAAGCAACCTAAGTGTCCATCATCGGATGAATGGATAAAGAAGATGTGGCACATATATACAATGGAATATTACTCAGCCATAAAAAGAAATGAAATTGAGTTATTTGTAGTGAAGTGGATGGACCTAGAGTCTGTCATACAGAGTGAAGTAAGTCAGAAAGAGAAAAACAAATACCGTATGCTAACACATATATATTGAATCTAAGAAAAAGAAAAACGTCATGAAGAACCTAGGGGTAAGACGAGAGTAAAGACACAGACCTACTAGAGAATGGACTTGAGGATATGGGGAGGGGGGAGGGTAAGCTGTGACAAAGTGAGAGAGAGGCATGGACATATATACACTACCAAACGTAAAATAGATAGCTAGTGGGAAGCAGCCGCATAGCACAGGGAGATCAGCTCAGTGCTTTGTGACCACCTAGAGGGGTGGGCTAGGGAGGGTGGGAGGGAGGGAGGGAAGAGATATGGGAAGAGGGAAGAGATAGGGGAACGTGTGTATAACTGATTCACTTTGTTATAAAGCAGAAACTAACACACCATTGTATAGCAATTATACTCCAATAAAGATGTTAAAAAAACAAAAACAACAACAACAACAACAAAAAAAGTAAATGTCTGATTTACAATATGAACAGCTCTTTTGTTCTATTGTCAGATCACTTGGCCATTAAAGAAAGGCTGCATAAACAAACCCTAGGAAAAAACCCGTTGGTTTGCCTGGTGGCTTTTGTTCGCTTCTCAAACGAAAGCCCGCTGAGTTTATCACTCCTGGAGGGCAGCTTGAACCCGACAGAGAGAGATTTCACTGTCCAGATTGTGGTAGATGGTGCTGGATTGGAAAGCCGAGTGTTTGCTTCAGTTCCTGAGGCCCATTTTCCAAACACAATAGGGTGAAAATAAGGTTGTACAGTTTGTTTTTCCAGAAGGCTTTGGTTATATAT
This sequence comes from Kogia breviceps, assembly GCF_026419965.1. Lineage (NCBI taxonomy): Eukaryota > Metazoa > Chordata > Mammalia > Artiodactyla > Physeteridae > Kogia > Kogia breviceps. The sequence continues at coordinate 61,715,104 of NC_081324.1, read as the reverse complement.
TACATAAAATAGAGTCTTTGGTTTCAGGTCTTCTTATTTCTGAAGGTGGCTCAGTTATCTTGTAATAACGTCAGCAGATTTCACAAACTGGCTGTTTGATGTGTGGGGCTTAAGGTCTTCTGGTTTGGGGGTGGAAAGAAAAAAAACAGGTTGGAAACACAGCTGCTGCCTGAGGTGCTCTGACCCTCTCTAGGAACGCAGGAGACAGGGTGTAGTCTAGAGAGGTCAGGGTCAAATTCTTGAAGGGTGAATGAAGGTCACGGTGGCCCAGTCATGTCTGTGGGACACTGAAAGTTAAGATCAGCATCAGTAAAAAAATATTGTGACTCAGGAGAGCTGGTAGGACACAAATGTGAAGTCCTTTTAAGTTGATGTGGATGAAAGTAACACTCAGGAAGGTGCTAGGCTGAACACTCGGCACCTTTGGAACATCTGGGAAAACCAGTCACAAACAGGGATGCCCTGAAGCCATTGTTTCCCGGGGAGGCCAAGTGGACTTTGGAATTAGGTACATCGGCTGCACTAACAGCGATTCTCCAAACCACCTGCAGTGCTTGTCAAAACATTGATTCCTGGGTTCTCGGCCCAGACCTAGTGAATCAGGATTTCAGGACGAAGGTCCTGGATAACTTAATTTTTAGCAGGCTGTCCAGGTGACTTTTAAACATGGTTAAATCTTTCAAAAACTTACCATGCACCAGATCCTGTGCGAAGTGCTTTATGTCACGTGGGAGGTGACACAGCTCAGCGAGCTCTGTATGATTATCTCATCTTGTAGCCTAGAAGCCGAGGCTTAGGACCCCTGGACATGCCCCCCCACCCCGCTGCCCCAGTGAGGGATGGAGCAGGGGTGCCCTGTGCTGTCTGACTTTAGAATCCGTGCTCCTCAGCATCACTCAGCCTTTTATGTCCTTTGTACCTTTAGAACCACTTAACTAACTCCCTGAGTGTCAATTTCCTCATCTGTAAAAGGGGGATAAGCACATCTAAAGTGTGAGATCTATGCTGTTCAATCCTGATAACGAAGAGAAGCTTAGCTGCTCCACTTTCCTAGGCTATGAAGAACGTCTGTGTTCCTGCAGTATTCCAAATTTGTTGTTTGCATTTACAGACAAACTTCAAATATTGGAATTATTGTGACAATGATTGTGATAATATTATTTTATATTTTTGTTTAGCATGCTTTCTTTTTCCTAGCTTTATTGGGGTATAATTGACAAATAAAATTGTATACATTTGAGGTGTCCAATGTGCTGATCTGACACACATATATATTGTGGAATGATTACCACGATGAAGTTAGTCAACCCACCCATCACCTCACACAGTTACCGTGTTCATTTTTTTGCAGTGAGAACATTTAAGATCTACTCTCTTGGCAAATTTCAAGTATACAACACAGAACTTTTAGCTAAAGTCACCACGCTGTACATTAGACCCCAGAGCTTATTCATCTTATAACTGAAAGTCTGTACCCTTTGACTAGCATCTCCCCATTTCCCCCAACCCCAGCCCCTGGCAGCCACCACTCTATTCTGTTTCTATGGATTTGACTTTTTAAGATTCATAGAGTATTTGTTTTTCTCTGTCTGACCTATTTCACTTAGCATAATGCCCTCAAGTTTCACCCACGTTCTTGCAAATGTCAAGACTTCCTGTTCACTGCAGCGTCATTCACAACAGCCAAGACATGGAAACTACGTAAGTGTCCATGGATAGAGGAATGTATAAAGGATATGGGGGTCTATCCACACAATGGTATATTATTCAGCCATGAAAAATAAGGCAATGCTGCCATTTGCAGCAGCACAGATGAACCTTGAGGGCATACATCAGGGAGTAAGTCAAACAGAGGAAAGCAAATACAGTAGGCCTGCTTTCTGAGACGGCGCCCATGCTGAGTGATTTCACTGTGGCTGAAAGATCTGGATCCCATCCAATCTGAAATTTTCTTTTTTCTTAAAATTTTTTCCCCTCTTTTTAAAGTTTTTAGCCTGATAGAGATGGAATGTTCTCTTCCTGAGGTCAAGTATTTAGAGGTCACCCAGTTGAAACACAAGTGTCTGTATAACCAACAATAATGGAACCATCTCTTTGTCTGTGGTGAGGCACTCTGACTAGTGATGCCAAAAATCTTGGCTCTCTGTGCACTGATGCTGAAAAGAAATACAGAGACAGAGTTTTGGAGGAAAGAGAAAAATGGCTTTAATCTCTGCCTGGCAAAGGAGAAAACACAGCAGGCTAGTGCCTCAAGAACTGTGCTCCCCTTCCCTGGGGAATAGGGAAAGGTGATGTAGCCCAGGGCTTATGGTCTGGGGTAGGTGATAAGGCTCAAAGTAATTAAGGTCTTAACATTTCTTTTCTTCTGCAAATTCATGGCCAAAGTTTGCTCAGTTGGCTCAGCAACCGGGTCTGGTGTCCCTGAAGTTATTGCCCATGACCTTCCTTCTGAAATGAAGAGTGCTACAAGGGAGTGCAGGGGGAGAAGAAATGCCAGGTGCAAAGGGTAATTCATATGGAGTCAGAGAGTAATCAGCTTTGTGAAGGACAAGTCCAGCTACAAGTGTTTGTTAGTAGTAACAGCTAAAGAATAACCAAGATGGCTTAGCTCTTTCAGGCCTGTTTATGCTGTTTCCCCAACCTGTTCGTTGTTTCCTTATTTTCCTTGTTTATCCGAAAAGTCTCATTTCTATTTTTGCTGCAACACTAGTGTGATGCCACCCCCACCCCCTGAATGTACATGTAGCTCACAGATCCTTCTTTGCTGTCCCGGCAAAGGTAACTCTCCAGGAGTCAGGTGTCCTAACTTTTCCCTTTGCAGAGGATAAAGAGAATAATTTGTTTTTTAAATTAAAAAAAATTTTTAAGGTGACTAAGTATCTTTTTAAATTTAAGGGCAGGAACTTAATTCCAAAATACACTTACAAATTTATAGCCTGTTGCTGAGGCTGAATATGACAATGTGAACTTTTATCATTTTATTACTTACTTGGCTAAAGGATTTGAATCCGTGTCAAGACTGTTCTTTCCAGCACTGCAGGGTGACTCATGTGAGCTTGCAGATGGGGAGCCCCAGGGCACAGCCGTGACCTATATCACTGATCTATTCTCCTGAAGCCTCAGGATTAGGTGAATTAATGAAACCCACAAACTGACTTGTGTCAGGGGTTTCAATCACTTCCCCAGAAAAATGTTTCTAGCTTGACCAGTCGGTAGGCAGAATCCAGGGCTCCTCTTGTGTGTGGAGGGCAAGTTGTCTCTGCTGGAGGAGCTGGAAATAGTTGGTGACATTGGTGATGCTGGGCTGCTTGAAGTAGGCAGAATCTGCTGGGTTGGTAACTCAAGGACAAACTCTCCACTCCTGAGCGATCCAGTTCACGTCATGGAAGTCTGCAGGAAAAGGGGTAAAACACTCACTGATACTCATTCAACAAATGTTTATGAAGCACCTACTAAGTGCCAGGCCCTGGGCTGAGGCACTGTGGATTCGGTACAGGACACAGTACAACCAGGTATGGTTCTCACTCCCCAGGAGCTTAGAGTATAGGGACCTACAACCAAATAACCACAGACACAAGTGGAAAAGGACAATGGTGGTAGGGGCTGCAGAGGGAGGGCAGGAGGGGCCGTGAAGCCACAGTGAGTGGCCCTGACCTGGACATGGCCTCAGGAAGGACTTTCTTGGGAGTCATGTTTTGGCCGAGACCTGACAGAGAAATAGGATTTAACTTGTCAGAGGATGAGGGATGCCTTCCCGGTGGAGGGTGGTGCCCTGGGGCCCGTGCTAGTGGTGGGAGTGGGGAGAACTGATAACACATGATCCTGAGGTCTCAGCGGATGACGCTGATGGCCGAGGTAGGGGCAGATCATGAAGAGCCTGTGGGCTTTGGAAGGAAGGGGCCGAGGGGAGCTCCCAGTGGGTTTTAGGCAGAGGGTGACATGATCAGATTTACGTTCAGTCAAGAACTTTATATCCACCAGGTAGAGAGCAGAGGCAGGGGACAAGCTAGGTCTGGGGGAACCGGTTGGGAGGTGGGGGCAGAGGCAGGCAGTGGCAGGGTCTCCAGGATGAGGTGGGTGAGGATGGAGACGGACGGAGACCCAGGAAGGAAAGTCCTCCTTGACTTGGAGATGGATCGTCATGGGGAGTGAGAGAGAGGAAGGCTGATGGTAGGATGACTCCCAGGTTTCGATTCTCCAAACGGTTGGATGGTGGTTTTAGTCACTCATTTAGGCACCACTGGAAGAGAATGAGGTTTTGGGGGAAATATTATGAATTTTGATGTGTATAGTGTTGAATTTGGAGTGTATATTTCTGATATCCTAATGGAGACTTTGAAGGCAAGTGACTGTCTAGATAAGGATCTCAGAAAAGCAATGGAGCTTGGATTTGGGGATTTGGGAGTCACTGTGTGGCCATGGGCATGAAGAGAGTGTGAGATGAGTGAACTGCAAGTGAACTTGGAGAAACTGCAGCGTTTAATGACTGGGTGGAGGAGGATGAGCCAGCAGTGAAGATGGAGAGGAAAATGTAGGAGGGAAACCAAGAGAATAGAGTTTTCCTGGAAACCAACAGAAGGTGTTGTTTCAAGAAGGAGGGGATCATACTCAGCAGCGCCAAATACTCCAGATGGTCAAATGGGAGAGGATGGATCAGATTCCACTGGACTTCGCAACACGGAGATTCCTGGTAACCTCAGGAGGATGAACTTCGGAAACTAAAGGGAAATCCAAGTGCAGGGAAGCATTTTACCCAATACAAAATATAACATTGTCTTTAGAGCACCAAACTGGAAGTTTAGACCACAAATAAAAACTGCCCTCTGGCCTGGCTGAGTTCACAAAGAGGATGATTTTGGAAAGAAAGTTTTGTACCTTTCTGGACAAACAGTGGTGTAGGGAGAAAGGTAGACGTCCAAGTGCAGAGACAAATGTAATGGGAAGACCAGACCCTTTATCCTCGGTGGATCCGGCTTTAGCTGAACTGTAAGCAGTGGGTTCACTTGTCCGGCTGGGTCGCAGCTCTTGTGTGTCTGAGGCTGCAGGTGAGGAGGTAGTTCCTGGAGCCCTTAAGTACCTGGGGACTGAAGGGCATAATCAGGAGCTCCGTTCCCCTGCTGGCTCTACACCAAGTGGGGGGAACTGACGCAACTTCTTTGGGTTTCAGTTTTTTCACTTGAACATGAGGCTGCTCTAGGTCCCCCTGTAACCAAGCGGGACCCTGCAGGGCCTTCCCAGGACAGATCACCCCCTCCCTAGTGTCCTCTGCCTGCCTCTTGTCTGTAGAAAACTTTAGCCTCCTAGGCCTTCCCCAAGTTCTGAAGAATAAATTTAATCAGAGGAGTGAGAAAACGCAGAAAGAAAGGAAGACAAAATAATATTTTAGCCATTAAGTAAAGTCAAGGACCTTTAGTTCCTCCTCAACGGCTATATATAATATTCTGAGCCATGTCCTCTGAGCTGTTTTGCAGGTACTAAACCCCACCAGGTGCAAGAAGCTATCTGCATGCTGCCCACAAGCATGTAGACCCTCCAGACCAGTTGGAACCAGAAGGCCAGTGATGCTGATTCCCAATTACCTCACCACCAACCAATCAGAAGACTGTCCATGAGCTGATCACACACCCCGCAACCCTTCCTTCCTCACCCTGTCTTTAAAAACCTTTCCCTGAAAGCCTTTGGGGAGTTCAGATCTTTTGAGCACTAGCTACCTGGACTCCTTACAGGCACTAGCTTGGTGCCTGTAATAAACACTGCCCTTTCCTTCACCACAACCTGGTGTCAGTAGATTGGCTTTAATGGTTGGCAAGCAGACCCAAGTTTGGTTTGGTAACACTCCCACTCCACCCCAAGGCCATTTGTAGCTTTGAAGTTGTAATAATTAGCTTCATCAAGGAGAGCATCTAATTTTGTCTGCTCAGTTAAGCAAATCAGGAATTCTCTCTAATATCCTCATCACTGGATGAGCAAATTCTTTGTACACTATTCTAAAATCATACAATTTTGTCTTCCTCTTGCCTTTTACTTCTCTGTGGGAATGAGCTGTCTCCATCCCCCTGTGGTGGGTGAGATCATATTTACTCTCGTGGGGCCTTCTCTGTGTAATTATGGTCTCTCTGTAACACCAAGGCCCAAGTTTTCAGGAATAAACACAGTAGGGATTGGATGATGATTCCCTGGTTTCATAAAACCTCTAAAGAACATTAGATAATGTTCACGATAGAAGTAAAACTCATTTATCCTCTCTGCCAGTAGTTTTTATGTCTCATAAGATATTCTGCTGGAGGGATCACTGGGTATTTCAAAGATGTTTGGAAACATTGCATTGATGGAGTTGTCTTCAGTGGGAGGTCATTAAATGTTTGTTAATGACTTTTGGTGGGTCTATCAAAACCACTTAGTCTTACCATTGTTGCATTTTGGACTCAATTAGGAAAAAAAATGTATTGGCAAGAACTAACTTTGCAGCAAAGGGAGAGGTACTCTTTTTTTTTTTAAAGATAATATGTTTATTTATATCTTTTTAAAAATTTTAATTTTTTTCGCATATAGTTGATTTACCATGTGGTGTTAGTCTCAGGTATGCAGCAAAGTGATTCAGTTATACATATACATATCCTCATTCATTTTTAGATTCTTTTCTCATACAGGCTATCCCAGAATATTGAGTAGAGTTCCCTGTGTTATGCAGTAGGTCCTTGTTGGTTATCTATCTTATATATCAGACACTCTTGAGTACTGGAAACTCGCAGAGTTCTGGAAGAATAGGAATCTTGAGACATGCTTCACTGGGAGCGATAATTTAGAAAGGTAATTTTAGTCACTTAGTATTCTGTGGTGCCAGTGGAATAATTAAAAACATGATGATTTAAGCTGACTGTGGAGGTAATGGATGAAACAGTAAATTTAGCTTGAATAGGATAGTTGAGTTTTTTTTCAGAAATCATATTGAAATCTTTGGATACTACGGGAGCAGTTAAAAGCCAATCCACGGAAATATATCTCATGCATTTCTGGGTGATGCTGGTCCCCTTCCTGCGTGTCCTGGCACCTTTGAGGATCTGACAAAGCTGAGCATCTTCTCTCCAGACAAAGGCACGCGCCACCGAAAGCCAGGATGGCCCCCAGAGCTGATGGGGCAGGGCGCGTGCCACCAGCAGCCACCAAGCGCTTACGAGGTGCTTCAGCACAAGGATGGCGTGATACTGATGCTCGAGTTGGGTAGCTGCTAGCTGACACAATCTTGCGTGTTTTTCAATGTGAAACGGAGAGAAAGCCTAGTAAAAACAAAAGTAAAGATAACAAGAGGCAGAAGAGAAGGACTTGGATGGAGAAAAGAGCCGAGATGGGAATGATGGGGTCCATGAGGGGGCCGAGTGTCCACTCCGAAAGGTGCTCGGGGCAACTTCCTGAGGCAGCATTCAGACCATGAGGGGCGGGGGCCATGTCCCCACCGGTCTGGCTGCGTAGCTTCTGAGATGTGTTCTGAGTCCCCTTCGTCGTTACCGTAAACGTCTCACCAAGCCCCTAAGGCGTGCTCCTCAAAATTTCCAGTCAAGATACCCCCAGGAGTCTGGAGACCTAGGACATGCTGTGAGTGGCAAGTGGGGGTCCTTCAGGTTCCTTGTTATCTCAAAATGGCCCCGCTTTTCATATTTCAATCTGTAACGTACTGACTTTAGTACCATAAGACTGTCGTCCAGAAAGCTGATCCAATAAAAAAATGTGCTGCCGTTTGTCCCCACATTTGGAGAATTGATCTAACCTCTTGGCACATCTCTGCTCTTTGCAGACCAAATAGGCAAGGAACAAGATGACCTCACTTTTTCCCAGAAAGTGGAGATGGTCGGTAGCCATCTATCAGGAGGTTGCAGGGGGGTCTGTACGCCAAGCTGCCGCGGTGGAGTTAATGTCCTAGTTAATATCATCGTCTCCCCTCTTTACTGCCCATTCAAGGTTTCCCTGCCATTAACCAGCGCTTCAGCCGGTCTGGGTGGCTTGACTGGGGGTAGAGTAACGCAGGCCTTGGACCCTGAGGTCTGACTTTCTAGTTGCCTGGCTGTTCCAGGTGTGTGGTTGTGGATGGGCCTGTCGGGTCCCCCCGTTAGCACAGAAGGCAAAGGTGAAGGTGTGGGGAGATGTGTAACTAAACCTGACCCCATGACCCTCTGTCCAGTGGCTCACAAGTTGCTTTTTCATGTCATGTTTCATAGCTGCATTTCCAAGGAGCAGTAGAAATAAAACTCACATTTGAAACCCATCCCTTTTGGCTTCTCTACTGATGTGTCACAGCCTCTTTAGTCAGTACTTGACCTCATGATATGCATCTCCATAGTATTTTCTGACTCACAGCACTTGGAGTATCCAGCTTCCTTGGGTGAAACCTCTGCATGATCTTTCCAGCTGGACATTTGAAAGTGCAGGGAAATGATTATGTCTTAGACTAAAAAATCCACTTGATGTTATATCAGCTTGGAAAATGGAGAATACAGAATTATAAATTTCAAGACCAAAGATCTCAATCATCATCTTAACATATTTTATAGATTAAAAAGTAATTCCAGGGCTTCCCTGGTGGCGCAGTGGTTGAGAGTCCACCCGCCGATGCAGGGGACACGGGTTCGTGCCCCAGTCCGGGAAGATCCCACATGCCGCGGAGCGGCTGGGCCCGTGAGCCATGGCCGCTGAGCCTGCGCGTCCGGAGCCTGTGCTCCGCAACGGGAGAGGCCACAACAGTGAGAGGCCCGTGTACGGCAAAAAAAAAAAAAAAAAAAAAAAAAAATGTAATTCCAGAGATTTGAAAGGACCTGCTTTGCCATGATCATAAAATGATGTGCTGACGTGTAAGTGCTTAATATATGTGAGATACTGTGCTAAGCATTTTATGCGTATGACTCTTAGTTTACAGATGAGAAACATCTCTAAGCAGTAGCAGAGCTGGGACTCAAAACCAAGGTTGTGTGATGGCAAAGCCCGCGTTGACAGCGCTGCACACCTGTTCCCAGGGCCAGTGCAAGCAGGTAACCCTGGAGGTGACGTGTCGACAGGTGTGCACCCTGGATTCAGGAGGGACGAAACTTGCCCGGCAGCATCTATGCTGAACCCACTGAGATGTCAAACATCAAAATCCCTTAAAACTCTTGTGAACTAAATCTAAGAATAAGAACTGGATTTCAGCATATAGCCCCTAGAGTCGCAGCCCTCCAATTTTTATTTTTTTTTATTGGAGTAAAATTGCTTTACAACGTTGTGTTAGTTTCTGCTGTACAGTGAAGTGAATCAGCTATAGGTATCTCTGTATCCCCTCCCTCGTGGACCTCCCTCCCCGCCATCCCACCACCTAGATCGTCACAGAGCACTGAGCTGAGCTCCTTGTGCTATGCAGCAGGTTCCCACTAGCTAGCTATTTCACATATGGTAGTGTGTTTATGTCAAACCTAATCTCCCAATTAGTCCCAGAAGCATTTAGAAAGATTACTAACCAGGAACTTGACGATTTAAACTATATGTTGGCTTAGTTAAAATATTTAGATCACAGCCAGGTATTGAGATATTGTTTCTCTGTTGAAGTATTTTCCAAAAGGATACCGTCTTTGTCAAGTAGCTTGGTAGATAGGTGACAGTAAAATATCTGATACCTGGGTTTGTTCATTGGATAAAATTGCTTGTATTCCCTTTAGATAAGCAGAGTTCTTGTGGGATGATGGCCAGGAATGGAAATGTCCATTAACGTAATGATCATTTACTCATTTATCAAGAATTTATTGAGCTCCTACTATGTGCCAGACTTGTTTGTTGCTGCGGACACGCATAGCACAGAGCAGTGTTTTCCTATGCTGTATGTTGCATTGTGTAAAAATGTTATTGAGGAAGTGTTTCCACAGTGCCTCTGTATAAGAAGTGTTTCTAGAAATTTCCCATTCTCTGCTCTAATTCTTTAATACTACTGAGAGCTTGAAACAATTACATCAAAGGCCTGGGATACGATCCTGCAATTATAGAGTGTTAGATTTGGAAGTACATCATAGACACTTTCTTTGGCCTACAAATAAGGAAACAGGCCAGGGAAAAAAGTGAGCTGGAAGAGGGTGCAGAGCTGGTTAGGGATGTGGGCAGGAGTGGAAACCAAGTCTTCTGATTACCGTCTCGTCCTTATCTTACTGCACTACTGGAAAAAGTCATGTATGGTCACGGATTAAATAAGCTTACTTAATCCTTTCCAGGTGTATGATAAATTACTATTTCCTACAAAGCTCGTAACCCTCCACATAATTTTAAAGGGTTGAACATGCATTGTCAAGAAATTCATTATAAATAAACGAAATATCTCATTAAGATACCAAATTAAGCTCGATATGTAGCTTAATCTTATATCTGCTTTCGTTAACGAAAGTGGGGTCTGGCTGCTCGCTGCTTCAAAGTGGCCTCTCGCTGGGCTCGGCCCCGCCTGCAGCCCTGACGTGGGTGCAGCCGAGGGCACAGGGCAGTGGGTGATTTGGAATTGGGCAGAGTCGAGTTTGAGTTCCTGAGGTTACGTTACTCTGAGTGAGTCACTTCACTTTTCTGAGCGTTAGATTTCTCTGCACGAAATGGCTACAATAATAGGTAACCTCAAAGTGTCACTGTCAAAGTTGGGCCACAGGAAACACTTCACAGTGCCCTGCTGGTACTTAGTCCACAGGAGGCACCCAGAAGTGTCCCTTCTCTTTCTCCAGGGCCCCTCGTACAGTATTTCTTTTCTAGGTACAGTCACTCTACAATCGTACATAATGCTCTGTAACCTCAGCTCCGCTCTGATCCTGCCTTTGGCCAAAATTAGGTATCAGACACTCATTGCCAGAAAAGTCAGGAAGAAAAATAGAACAGAGGGTCCAAGACGAAAAGCCCTGCTTGGCCTGATATTTCCATGGTCAAAACCAAATACATTCTCTTTCTCCCTAAGTTGCCCCTTTGGTCCTTACTTCTTTCACGACACAGTCATGTCTGTGTCATCTGAGTCTGGTCCCATCCTTGGGCAAGTCCTCTAAGGTGGCTGCAGGCTGGAACCAGTGTCCCCGAGATGCGCCCGGGCTTCACCTAGGAAGAGGGGTGCAGGGACCGGGGGATGTGGAAGAACCGTGAGCAGGACCAGGTATGGTTCAGAGAATGGGTGCAGACGGGGGTTACGGCCCACAGGGTCCTCCTGGGAAGGCTCCTTGGTTCCCGTGGGCTTCCCCAGTGCCCGGTGCATGCCTGGCGTGTTGGCCGGGAAGACAGGCGTGAAAGCCTGCAACTTTGGTATAGTTTGGGAATGGCTCTTCTAGAAGCTCAAAAGAGATCATAAAAACCATAGAACAATTTGAATGAGAGGGAAAAAACAAATATTCCCGATGACCTCCGTACCATTTCTCTCTGGTGGTGAACATGCCAGCGACTCTCTTCATTGTTTGCTGAGTTTTGTGGCACAGATCGGAATAGGACTAAGGATGTGTGTCTGTGTGAAAGAGGGTACCTTCTACTGGCTCCCAGTACCGCTGCCTGGAGGTCGCCCTGGGCAGTTAGAGAGCCTCCCCTGGACCTGGGGTAACTTGTCCTGTCCTATAAGCGACTCTGCCACATGGGCACGAAGGCCTCCAGACTGAAGAGGCTCCGTGGGGCAAGTCCTTCTCCTGAGGCCCCAAAGGGTCCGGATGCAGCCTGAAGCCACGTCCTTCCTCCCCTTGCTTCCCCTCCTTAAACGGCTTCCCACGTGTCCTGTCCTCACAGGTTTCCTATGAGAGCACTTCTGTAATGAAGGCACAGACATCCCATCTCAAGTTCTGCTTCTAGAGGACTTGACCCTAGACACTGTGTAACCTGTTCCTCGAATCCCCCCCGACCCCCAAACCCTTCATCCCACACGTCGAAAGGAATCCCCCCATCACGACACTTGGACAACGGCAAACACACTTACCCCCCTCCCCGCCCCAGGAGGAAACCAACCAAACTCAAGCCCACCACTCATCTGAAGGTGATGTTCTCAGAGCCCCTTGCCTCCAGGGGATGGCCCTTCCTGTATTTGTCTTGATCAACGTTCCACGCTTCCCAAAGCGGGAGAGGTGTGCCAGCCACCAAGACAATGTCATTTGTTGGGCATGAGACTAGAGGCTTGTGTAGGGGTGATTAGTAAACGAAGGGACCAAAGCTCTAGGAAACATTAATTTGTTGAGTAATTTATTTGGTAAGAAGGTAAATTTCTTGGTCAGCCGAACGACTGCCACGGATTCTGTCCTCCGGGAGAATTTTACTTGCTCTGATGCTCCCAGAACATCGGGAAGGACTTCTCTGTAGGGGTGGGGGAGGAGGACTTAGTCCATTTCAACCATTATAGCATCTTCACTTGTGCATGAAGATTCAGGTGGGTGTGAGTTTGAAGAACTTTTCTTGCTGTACCATTCCTGTAAAACCTTAGTCAGTTGGTCTGCCGGTTTCATTTGTGAGAACTCTGTTTGCTAAAGACTCATGTCAGGACTATTGCTGAGACGTGCTTTGTGAATCTCCTGGCCAGTTACACTCCCAGGGCAATGTCATTCCTGTGGGGCCTCTGACTTTTAGTGGAAGTTCTGGGGCTCTGCCTCTTTTCAGGCTTTTTCTTAATGACATCAGAGCACGAGTGGGGTGGGATGGATTGACGTTTTGGCATGGCTTACAGGAGCATTGATTCTCAAATCTGCCTTGGAGTGTTGCCAGAATGTTTCATGACAGCCAAGTGAGTATCACAAAGGGAGGCATCGTCCCTGTTGCTGGTGATGGGGGAGGTGCATGGTGAAGGGTTTGGAACATTTCTGGCTCCTCTGCTGTATCTCCATTCCAATTGTTAGTAGCCTTCCATTTCTCAATCAGTGCATCATCTCTCTCTCTCTCTCTCTCTCTCTCTCTCTCTCTCTCACACACACACACACACACACACACACACACACACGAATCTGGCCAACCTAAGAGTGATCTGGATTCCTGCAGTCTCCTTGGCACCTTCTTTTCTCTCTGCCTTTGGTTTCCACGGAGCAGCTCTAGACTGGAGTTTACACTTCCTCTTGCCTCTACTGAAGGCCATGAGAAATTGTGACTACAACCTGCTATTCTAGCATTGAAAAGTGAATTCCTGGGCTTCCCTGGTGGCGCAGTGGTTAAGAATCTGCCTGCCAATGCAGGGGACACGGGTTCAAGCCCTGGTCCGGGAAATCCCACGTTCCGCGGAGCAACTAAGCCTGTGCTCCACAACTACTGAGCCTGCGCTCTAGAACCCGTGAGCCACAACTATTGAGCCTGCGTGTCACAACTACTGAAGCCCGCTTGCCTAGAGCCCAACAAGAGAAGCCACTACAATGAGAGGCCCGCGCACCTGCAATGAAGAGTAGCACCCGATCGCCTCAAGTAGAGAAAGCCCATGCACAGCAACAAAGACCCAACACAGCCAAAAATTAATTAATTAAAAAAATAAAAAATTAAAAAATGAATTCCTCTAAAGCCTCACTGTCTGATGAAGTAGGGGGTCTGGATCCTACGAAACAAGGCATATGACAACACTGAACCCATATCACCAGCTCCATGCCAAGGCAACAGACCTCCGACTGCCCAATCCACTGTGACTCAGCCAGTTCATTTCCTCTGCAACTCCATTCCCAATACCTGTTTTCTTATAACTTTCAGTGGTTTGTCAGCAAGTGATGGAAATCCTTGAAACCTAGGAAAGGCTAAAACAGGATACAGTAGACTCTCCTGGAACTCCAAGGTAGGAGTAAAGTCAGGTTTCTGTTCCACATCCTATTGCTGGCAAGCCACAACCATTTTATATGCTCATGGGTTCCTTGTGTGAGGAGGAATCCACACAGGACACAGCAGGGGTGGCTTGTCTCTGTTTCACAATGCCTGAGGCATCAGCCGGAAGATTCGTGGGCTGGGAACCGTTGGCCTCTGGAGCCTGGAGTCCTGGCGGTGTTGTCACTCCTGCGTCTCCTGGCCGAGGCTGGCTGTCGTCGGAGCCTCGAGTGGGGCTGTGGCTGGAGCCTCTCGTGGTGGCCTCCGGGCAGTCTGACTCCATATGCACTGGCTCAGGACTCCCAAGCAGAGTATCCCAGCTCAGAAGGCAGAAGCTGTGCTGCCTCAGAATCCCAAGCCACGACTTCTGCTGCATTCTGTTGGTTCCAAGTGAGTCACAAGCCCCACATGACTCAAGAAGGAGGAATTGGTGTCCAGGTCTCAATGGAGAGGTGAATGTCAAGGCTTCAGAAGAGAGCGCGTGGAAAAGGAGACACTGTTTTGGTCATCTTTGGAAAACCCAGTCTTCAGCCTCAGTGGTACTAAACTCAGTACTTGCAAAACCATCAGGTGCCCGAGCAGTTTCTTTCTTTATATCCATTTCGTGCTTCTCTGTTTTTGCATCCTGACTCTGCTTTTCAGTCTACAGGTGGGACGGGGAGGAGAAGGATACGTTCTCCCATGGTCCTCGATATCATATCGTTAAGGTGGGGACAATGGTCCCTCATAATTTTCTTGATAATTAACAAGATGCTCTTTATAAAGAGACTAGCACAGACTAAAGCAGACTGCAGAGCTCCAAGAACAAACTGCCAGGAAGGACAATCTGATTTTCCAAACTTGGATCTGGTGTTGTCCCTGGATCAGGCTGGGCCAGGGTCATGGGCCTGACCAAGAGCTCAAAGGCTGTCCTGTGAACCAGGCAGACACTCTGAAGGGGCCTAATATACTTATTGCACCATTTTACCTCCCCCTATTTATTTTAAAAATAAAATTGGATTGTCAGACTCAGAATTTCTCTTCACCCACTAAAAGTGTGTACCCTCTTAGAATTCCCCAAGGGCCCTGTGCAATTAGCAAAGCCTATGTAAATAGTTAATGAAACTCATCAGACTTAGGATAGAGATGGCAACGCTGCCTTAGCAAAGCACTTAGTGGGCATCAATTTATTTTTGTTTCTCATACCCTCTTTATTTGAGCCCGGTCTAGGATGAATCTTGAGGTTGGCAAACCTGCCTCCATTTTCTTTGTGTGAAAGCTTTCAATGTCCATTCAAATATGACGAGTGCATGGGTGCACACAACACACAACACACACACACACATACACACACACACACACACCATGAGTTTGGTGTCTAGGATCTTCAGACACCACGCTTTCCCAACAGTCATAAAGACTCTCTCTGGGCAATTCTTATCACCTTCTGGATGCAGTCAAACAAATTCCAAATTCTTATTCCAGCCTAGTTCCAAGTGCACTGTAAAGACAACACTAATATCAGAGACGTTTTCATTGTTTATAATCATGATAGAATACAGACCCTGTGGGGCAAGATTTCTGCTTGTTTACTTTATTGCTGAAACGCCAGCATCCAGAGCAGCACCCAGCGTGTGGACCCTCAGTGTGAGTTCACTCAACGTGGGACATGCAGATGGTTTAATGTGTCCAAGGAATAGTGGCGCTTCTGTGCTCAGTGCTTAAAAACTTTAAAGAACGCTGAAGCTGATTGCTATTCATAAACTTTAAGGCAGAGATCTCGCTGGATCTATGTCCGCATCAGTCTCCCTTCAATCGTAGTTAGGGAACTACTTTCACTACCACCACTTCCCCACTGCCGCCCCGCCTCTGCACACACCACGCCCACTTTCCCATTCACATTCTCAGGCACTACCTGTGCAAATTCACCAAGAGGAAGTAGGATTCAGGGTTTGGCTGTTTGTGCGATTGTGAACCAGTGACATACCTGGGTTCTCATTTGCACGACGGGGTCGTCTGGGGTTTTGCCTGGACTGTGAGATGGGATAGTTTCTGAAATCCGGCAGGCCTGGCATTCATTCCCCGTTCGGTCCCTCTGACTTTTTTTTGCTCCAGGGAAGTAGGAGTTAGAAGCAGAAACTAATATGCTTTCACAAGACTTTGTAAGGCTTCCAGTGCACAAAATATTGGGTTCGGGTTTAGGTGACAAAATTCTGTACAGAACTGGGGAGAATTCTGTTCATTTCTGCCCAGACCCAGAACTGACTTGGCCCAGTAGCCTCTCCGGGAGTCAGATCCCTGCTTTCGTGGCTGGATTGCTGAAGTGCTGACATGGCATCACTGAGCTCCAGAGCTGCCTCAGCCACGGTTTCTGAAACATGGATTGACACACCCATGGCTCTCTCAGGACTGTGGTTGTTTGACTTTTTAGGTATTCACTTAGATTATACAAATAAAAAGCCAGAAAGAGATTTGCAGAGTTGCTGATATTATTAAAAAATTATCAAAGAAGAATGCTATTGCTGTGGTTTCATGCTAACACTTATTGTATTATTTTTCATATACATTGTCAAATTGATTTTTTGTCATTACTTGTATCTTTAAAGCAGCAATTTTCAAGAATTTTACGTAAATCACCAGTCATGTATGATGCTCCCTCAAAAATAATTCTGCCATTGAATAAGCTTTTGGGGTGCACATATCATGGGGAGATTCACATGCATTAGCACATTAAATCCCAAAGAAATTGTTAGTAAGGAAATATTATTCTTTGTTAACCTACAACATCCAAAACTTTTGTGACCAGATGGACTCCCGCAACCACGTGTTGTTTTTTTTTTCCTAAGAAACTATTACTCTCTGGGGGAACTGATAGACTCAGAACACTTTTACGGAAATTCTGTCTTAGAGAAGTGATTGTTTGTATACTTCAAAAGCGAGTGCTGAATCCCTGTTTTTGTGGTATAAGACTGTCCAAGGAGAGTTGCTCTTCCTACGGCCCCTGCTGCTGTTGCTGTGCATTTACTAAGTCCCTGTGGATCACATGCAGGGCCAGATCCTCATGTAGATTTTCTGGAATCCTTACACCATCCTAACCAGGAGAGTATGAAATATCTATTTTACCAATGAGGAAACTAGGGTTCGTGGAGGGGAAGTCATTTTCACAAAGGCTGAATCAGCCCCAGTCTGTCTGCCTACACACACTTTCACTCCAGTTGGTGCCCTTCAAGTGATGCTCTTTTCTGCAGCCCAGGGTCACCCTCAGACCAATCAATATGCAAAGTCCTTTCTCACTGTTGAAGAGGAATCACTTTTTCTTCTGTCTCTTACTGGAATTCCTCGTCCAGTGCTGCTTTCATGTGTGGTAGGAAGTGGGCAGGAAGGTGCCTGCCCGAATGGATTAGGCATCAGCTCCTAAAATAATGGATCACAGACGGGGCACCAAAGGCCGTGTGTTTAGTTGCTGATGTAGCACGAAAAAAGTGAATGATTCTGGACCAGGAAAGGAGGAGCAATACACGCTTCTTTCTGTGGACTCACTGAGCAGAAATTGGACAAAATTGCCCCTTTAGTTCTTTGGACAGTTTCCTTCCCACCTCTTCCTGCTCCAGCTCCAAACCTGCCTTTCCAGCCAGCTGAGGGGGCCTGGACATCATTGTAATCATCCCTGTTGGTGGCTTTGGGAAGGCTACTTCTTTTAAGGCTGCACTAAGACCGAA
This sequence comes from Kogia breviceps, assembly GCF_026419965.1. NCBI lineage: Eukaryota > Metazoa > Chordata > Mammalia > Artiodactyla > Physeteridae > Kogia > Kogia breviceps. The sequence continues at coordinate 61,697,630 of NC_081324.1, read as the reverse complement.
GGTTGGACGGCTGGAAGCTATTATGACCTCACATCATTTCTAGGCGACAGCATACTGGGAAATCCAATTTAAGCAATTATACTCCACAAACCTAAGTGGGAAACACTCTATTTCATTGATTTTAAAACAATTTCCTATGTGTTTTAGGGAGAAAAGTTATTATGCTCTCTTTAGAACAACTGTACATGATGCAGGTCAACTTTCTTTTTAGCTGAAGAAAATTGGGCCCTGATTTCTCCACAGGCTTGCTCCATGGTCCTGTGATTTTGGTGATAGTTTATGATTGGTGAGGGGCACATGCCAGTATCAAGACTTCCCTCTCGAACATGTTACTAAGAGTTCTTCCTTCGATCTCTGGGTAAGGCTCAAAGAGATGACATCCAACCAGCCAATCTATGGGATGGACATATCAAATGTGTTCTTCAAGGTCAACTTAAAGTAGTGTCACCTGTGTTAGTTCACTGACAAAGATGCGGAGGTTTAAAAAAATTACTGCCCAAAATGTATTCCAAAAATGCATCATAAGAGAAATTGGAAGTACTATCTCTAGTGCTTATGAAGTTACAAAGTGCCAAATAATAAAACAAATAACAGAGAAGTGAGAGGTAAACTAAAAATCACCTAAAAAACAATACATTTTAATTTAAAATAGAACTTTTTTGGTTATTGCCTTTCATCTCTCATCATCAAATTGCCTAAATCCTGACAAAGGTGTATCACAAATTTAAACCTTGAAAGAAAAGCAAATCAGGAGGTAAAGCACCACATTCGCGGAAGACTTCCAGAAGTCTGAGGCAATTCTCAACTTAGGTAATAAGAAGGAAAGCCAGTAAAGCTCTGAGCTTGTCTTTCATTTTGATTACCGTCTGAACCTGTTCTCGGAAGTCTTCATATTACTGTCTACTCATAAGGTCCACTTTAGAAAAAAATCCTCCACAGCAGTGGATGGTTTCCAGTGCATTTGTATTGGGGGTGGTGTGGGCAACAGAGCTTCTCCAGATACTTTTTTTTAGAAGGGAAGAATCTTCTGGAGGCCGAGGCTGACTACAAAGCAGCCATGTTGTTTTTCTAAAGAGCCTGGACATTCTCCCTCTCCCTCTCCTGGTCCAGGGTTATTGTTTTGGGCAGTGGGGATGCTGTGGGACTGTGGGCCTTGTAGTAGTTCCATCCCATGATGTGAACAGACTCAAATGTGCTAACCCATTGAAGCCACCCAATTAGAAATCTTAAAAAATATAGGTATAGGAAAATTTCCTGGAAGCACTTTACCCTTTTTTCCATCCCTGAAACACAAATCTATATAACTCTTTTAGGCATTTGGTTAGAAACAAGAGAAGGCAGATAACAGATATTCGTCTTCAACTGGAAAGGATGTTTACTTCCTATTTGGAGGACAGGAGCCACATAGAAATTGCTAATTTCCCAAGGAACTAGACACATTTGCCTGTTTGGTCTCTATGTTTAGAAGACTGGCTGCCTCTTGAGTAGCTAAATAAGTTTACTGAACATCCATGATCTAATAGAGATACAAAGTAAAAGAAAAATTTTTTCCTTATGATGAGAACTCTTAGGATTACTTTCTTAACAACTTTCCTATACATCATACAGCAGTGCTAATTCTATTAACCATGCTGTACATGACATCCCTAGTGCTTGTTATCTTATAACTGGAAATCTGTACCTTTTGGCTACCTTCATCCAATTTTCCCTCCTCTAAGTCCCCCCCTCTGGTAACCACAAATATGATCTCTTTTTCTGTGAGTTTGTTTGTTTTTGAAGTAGAATTGACCTTCCACACTGTGTTAGTTCCTGGTGCACCACATAGTGATTCAATATTTCTATACCTTTCAGAATGATTACCACGATGTCTAGTTAACATCTGTTGCCATATAAAGATGTATTTTAACATTCTTTTCAGGTAGCTGTGGATGTTCTTCTTTGATACTACACCAAAACTCGCCAAGTGGTAGTTTCTCAAAGGCTAGTTGCAATGTATAACCTGAAAGCTTATCAGTAAACTTTTCATTCTTGATCACATTAAAATCCATTGGTCTCTCTTGTGCTCTGAATGGATCTTTAACCCTGGATGATTTTGTCATGTTATGAGTGTGTTCACTGAGGTACATGGATCTTCCAAATGCTGATGCATTTTATTACATGATAACATAAAACCCCCACATTTGTTAATATGACTACTGATTTCATCTAGAAAGTCTCTATATTTTGGGAAGGTGTCAAGTTCACTATGATAGAGTTCACAGTTTTCCAATTTTCTAATTTTTTTCTTAAAAGCCTTATTTTTTTCCCCCATTGGTAATGAATACTCAATTGTTTCCTTGAAGCTACATGCGTACTTCGTTCATTTTCAAGATGATGTCTGCCAGCTGTCCATTTGAATAGTCACAGTTGATCTGTCAGTCCTTCTTTCAAGTACCATCAAAAATGCCATCCCAAGAAAACAGCAGATGGGTCAGCTCATGACTCAGGCAGTTGGGCAAGTCCTTTTCCTTGAGATCACAGTCCTCTTCCATGTAGAGCTTGATGAGAACTTCCCACTTGTCTCATAGAACAGTAAAAAGGTGTGGACTCAAGTGTTGAGATTTAATAAAATTAAAAAATTTTTTACTCCTTTATCAAAAATATTCTTTTTTTTTTTTTGCGGTACGCGGGCCTCTCACTGCTAATGGCCTTTCCTGTTGCGGGGCACAGCCTCCAGACGCGCAGGCCCAGCGACCATGGCTCACGGGCCCAGCCACCCCGTGACATGTGGGATCCTCCCAGACCGGGTCACGAACCCGTGTCCCCAACATCAGCAGACGAACTCCCAACCACTGTGCCACCAGGGAAGCCCTATCAAAAATATTCTAAAGTGATGCTGGATTTTTAAGAAAATGTTGAGTGTTTGGTGAACATAGTGGCTGCTCACACAGTTTGATGCCAGGAATTTCACCCCTATTGCTGTTGTGCTGTCACGGCACATGGCAACAAGTGAGGAAGGCAAATAATGTGTAGATGATATTACAAAACATCATGAATATTAGACAAGTAAAATTATTAAAATATAAAATGCTGCAAAATATTCAAATAAAATAATAAAAATAGGAAAGGGCCTTGGGGAACCCCCAGGGACGTGTGGACCACACTTTCAGAACATCTGCTACTAGGGTCACTGAAGGGGTGAATTAGTTATACACACAACGCAGTAGCACCGCGTGTATGGGGGTCCCCATCGCTAACTCTCCTGGTGCTGATGCAGCACCAGGAATGCCTCAAGCTCGCAGGTGTGTCTGGATCCTGTCTGAGGGATGTTGGCAGTTAGTTTACATTTTCCTGGGGAGACCACAGATTAAGAATTAACATTGAAAGGAAAGGATATAATCAGTTAGATCACTTCATTCTAGTATTTATCAGCACAGTGGAAACTGTCTTAGGAGGGTCTTATTGCCCACTGGGGTGTTGAGGCCTTATAGCTCACTGGTCCTGACTCTGGCCATCGGTTTGTCCATTCATCTAAAGGGCGGCCAGGACCTGAGAAACCAGCCACACATACTTACAAAACCAATTTGTGGCAAAAAGGCAATTTGCACTTTGTGATAGGTACTGATTAAGTTTCCTTCTGGGAATACCCAGAAGGGTCACGTTTCTACCAAGGGCACTGAACGTTTGCTTTCTTTGAGATGTATTTCAGAGGAGCGTGAATTATGTTGAACCATGTTATGTCCAGAACGGTAACGCGTTAAAAAGGGCCTTATTTTAAATATTCCTTTGGATTTGGATGGCTTAGACGAGGCATGGGGTTATGGATGTGCTTGCGCGTGCATGGGGTTTGCTAGGAGTTCTATTATTTCTTGATACATTTCGGGAAGAGATGAAAAGAATTGACTTGTTCTCCTTACCTTACGTTTTGTGAAGAGAGTCCACACAAAGGGAAGAAGCCAGCCAGTCCTCCGTAATGTGCACTCAGCCTGTTCCTCTCCAGGATGTCAGCAGTTTCTCTTCTTTCCTGAGGGAGCACTTGCAAATAATTTGATACAGAGAAGATTTATGCTTTTAGAGTAACATTCCTTTATCTTGCTAGTCATCTGTCTGATTTCAGATACACAAACAATATTAGATCATTTCTTAAAGTAAAGGCTTTGGCCATTGCAGATTTGGGAAAACACTGAACTATTGCATAATCTTAAACGTGTGACACAAGATGTATCTTAGAAATAGAAATTAGCGTAAGAATATAGTTTAATAAAAGGTTATTTTAGAATAACACACGTATGAATGGAAAATACAACTTAAATTTCCCCAGGGCCCCATGGCAAGGGGCTATGGGCAGCCTCTAGTAGCTGAAAGGCAGCAGAAAACTTCAGTCCTATAACTGCAAGGAACCGAGTTCTTCCAATATTCACGTGAACTTTGAAGAAGACACCAGGTCCAGAAAGGAATACAGCATGACTGGCTCCTTGGTGTAGCCTTGGAAACCTGTGGGGGATCAGCTTCTTCATGCTGGGACACCAGGCTCATTGAAACCTTGGGATAATAAATGGGATAATACAGAGAGTTCCTGTATACCCCTCACCCTGTCTCATTTCTCCCTACATTATTGTTTTCCATTACTGTGGTTTACTCATCAAAACTGAGAAATCAACGTCCAGACCCTATTATCACCTAAACTCCAGCTGTTACTCAGATCTCACCAGTTTCTGTGAAGTCCTTTCGCTGTTCTAGGACCCAGTCAGGACCCCACGACCTCACATTTAGTTGTGATTCTTCCTTATTTTCCTGGGATATTGGACAGTTCCTTCCTTGCTTTTCATGTCTTGACAGTTGTGAGGACTTCTGCTATTTTATGCAGTGTCCCTCAATTTGGGTTTGTGTGACGTTTTTCTCATCATTAGACTTGGGTCATGGATTTATGGAAAGAATAATCAGGGAAGTTTTTGGAGTGATGGAAATATTCTATATTTTTATTGTAGTGATGGTTACATGGGTATATACACTGGTCAAAATTAACTATGGAACGAAATGAGAACATTATTGTATGCAAATCATACCTCAATGAAGCTCTTGGAAAGAGATATTTCATATATGTGTATATACATATTTATGTACACACACATCAGTCATACAATCTGGGTTAAATAATATTCAGTTGGCCCTTAATTGCAAGATTGCCAGGACCTTTAAGATTCTAAATTCACAAGCATTTCCTGTGAGTCTCCAGGCATTAGACATCGTAGGTAGCGTTTCCAAACTTTTTGGGCTACGAGACCTTTTTTCCAGTACCTCACAGTATCTGAAATGCAGAAGGGAAAATGTTGGTCTAAATAAACTACATTTGAGTTTATCAGAAAAGTAACAAAAGCATGGAGAGTTGTTCAATTTTTCTACTATGGCCAAAGACTGGGAAAATGTATTTGTCCATCACAGTGGAAATATCTTCTGGTTTACTGTATCTATGAATGTGAAAAAGTAATAACATTTTAGAGCTGGAGAACATTCTTCACTTAGTCTAATAACCTGTGTACATGTGCTGTCGCCACAGTTACCTTAGAACTTATTTGGAAACAGGCAGGAGGAAGGGAAGCACTCAGCCCTTCATGTAGCCCGGCATTGTGTGGTCCTAGCTCTGAAGAAGTTGGGGCTCCTGTACCCTTGCCTTTGCTGAGCACTTGGGCCCCGGATCTGGATGGGTTTGGACAGGGCTGAGGGTGCTCAGCCAGTTGCTGAGGGCCCGAGGGGATGGCCCTTCCCTCACAAAGAAGAAGGAGGAGGGGTGATGCTGAATTCTGGAGGAAGGCTTCCTACCCAGGACACCCCCTCTGTCACACGGTCATCTTTTGCTGTGTTTCCATTGCTGACCACCAAAAGCTACCTCCCTGCTACACAAGGCCACCCGGATCTGTGCACCTAGGCCACAGTTCCCTGTTTGGAGGCTGAATTCATGGGTGAAATGGCATCTGTTGATTTAGGTTTAGGAGAAAAACCATCTTATCTTGAGCTGTGTTTTGATGCTTTGATAAGACTCAGGTGGGCTATGATTTATGACTTGTGTCACATGATTCATAGATCGTGTTTGCAATTTTATTGATAAAAGAAATATCCCTTGCCTATGCAGTTCCATTATGCACTTAACTATTGAGACAGTATTGAATATTTTTAAGTTTTTCTCTTAGGCCTCAGACCCAAAGTCTGCATTAATAATGATTTGTAATGTTTGGAGAGTCTTGTCAATGCAGTTAAAAGTATTCAACCTATTATAATGGTGCTTGCTGCTTCCTGGCCAGTGCTGTGTCTTGACATGTGGCCAAACCTGGTCCAGGCAACCATGGTGTTGGTCAAGGTAACTGTGGTTATGAGCCAGGTAACCATGGTGGGTTGAGGCAGATGCAGGGCCAGGGCCTGGAACCAAAGTTGCTGACTTGGTTGGGGCAGGTTGGGAACTGAGACCCAGTCTTAGATGCAGAGCAAGTGTCTCATCTGGTGATCCAGATGTGGGATTTTAAAGGGATGGTGCGGGGCTTCCCTGGTGGCGCAGTGGTTGGGAGTCCGCCTGCCGATGCGGGGGGCGCGGGTTCGTGCCCCGGTCCGGGAGGATCCCACGTGCCGCGGAGCGGCTGGGCCCGTGAGCCGTGGCTGCTGGGCCTGCGCGTCCGGAGCCTGTGCTCCGCGACGGGAGGGGCCACAGCAGTGAGAGGCCCGCATATCACAAAAAAATAAAAAAAAAATAAAAAAAATAAAATAAAAAAAAAAAAATAAAGGGATGGTGCATCAGGGGTTGGACCCTGATGTAAGGTTAAAGCATCTGGGGATTTGACCCAAAGGGAGGTGGAGCTTGTATGCTGCACCTTGAAGGGAAAAAGCAATGAGACCAGCAGGCATCCTGGCGGGAGGGAGGGAGGCTGGCCTTCCACCAGGCAGGTCTCCCCAGGGGGCAGGAGGCGGGAGAGCCTCCCCTGGTCCAGGGCTTCCTGGGCCCAGAATGTGAGTGTTGGCCTTCTCAGAAGTAATTGGGCTGGAGGACTCGCAGGGACTGATGGTTAAGAACCAAAATACCCATTTATTCCTTTACACTAAGAACTCGAAGCAGTGTAGGTATTAGGTGTACTGTCCAGCTTATTTTCTCTTTGGAGATAATCTTTCGGGGGCCAAAAGATGATCAGAGGCTGCTTGTGGAGCTTGGGCTCTTAGCAAGGGGAGGTATCTGGTGTTAGTCCCATGCTCTCACTTCTGTCAACAGGCTATTCTGTCCCATGAACAGGTCCTGCTACTGGGCCTGGGGCATACACTCCCTTGCCCATGGCAGGAGGCGCAGCATCAGGATTTCCCCTCGCCTGCCTTTTCCTCTGCCTGCATCACCAATCATCCCCTTTTTCTTGGCCAGTATTTCTTGAGATTGGCTAGCATCTTTCTGGCCTAGTCAGGGACTACAGGCCTGAGAGCCATTCTGTCTCTTGATGGTGAATTGACATAACTCTGCTATGATCCATTAAACGTTTGTGGCAAAGTTTTGCTCTCAGAGATTACCTGCTTTCTAGGTGTTAGACCTGAACGGTCTCTGAGGGATCCCAGCTCGCCCAAGAACCGCCAAGAGTCGAGAGTCGCTGCAACACGCAAGAGGTTTATTAGGAGCCGGTGCACCGGGGTTCCTTGGTCCTCACGCAGGAGGCCGAAGAGGAACCCCTTAAAGCGGAATTACACATATTTTATAGTTTTCTTTATCTAATTATGCAAAGTGTGGATACATCGAGGGTTTTCTTCTGATTGGGCTCGTTTGGTCCGGAGTGGGGACTTGGTATTTCTTGATTGGTTAGCTGTTGGATGCCTATTTTACATTCTGGTGTTTTTGTGGTGGGGGGTTGAGTCACATGAGTTATGGTTGGCTAGGGCGACCTTTAAACTCTGGCTTAATCATTCTTATCACCCGCCATACTGGTTTGCTCGAGGTTTCATCCCCCCGCCATACCTGTTTGCTCGGAACGGTTAGGGACCTGCGGGGGAAGGGGGGAGGCTTACTCTCGGGTGAGGGTCTGGCAGAATATGATTGGCCCTTCAACAATGAGGAGACTAGGGTGACTAAGGTAGGCATCTTGAACAATGCAGTTGCAACAGCCTTTTCTTCCAAAGGTTTGTTCTAACCTTTGGCCTGTGGCAACACACCTTCCTAGAACAATCTGGCCATTTTGGGTTCCTGGAATTGTTCGCCGTTGGGGTGGGTCACCTGCGCAGGCCTGCGGTTTCTGCTAACTTACATTTTAATCTTACATAGGTTCCTGGGTTGGGGAAGTTTAGGGAGAAAAGCCCCTCATTGTTGAACCTAAGTATTACTTACAGTGAGTAGAGAAAAAGAGTGATAAGGATTCCAGAAACAGCCGTACTTTAAGACCTCAGCAGTAGGAAAGTGTGTGACAGAGGTGAAAAAGCCATCCTGTTTATGGGTAGGTCACTTTTGGCATGTAACTGGCTGAGGCACCACCCCTTCTATGACTGGGTTCCATACTGCAAACGTCAAAGAGCAAAAACATTCCTTCCTTCCCTGCCTTCCTTCCAACAATTCAAGGCTTAATGGAGTCCATATACAGTTGCTTAAAATACAATTGCCGGGTATTAATTCTTATTAGTAACAATTTACATTCTGTATCTGAAACCTTCCCTGTTTATTTGATGTAGTTTGTTTTTTAAACCCATCCTCTGCCTTGGAGGCTTGTTTTTCATCCAGAATGACTTTGAGATGGAAGGAGTAGATGCATTCCTCTTTATCTGTCAACTCCACCTTGATTTGCTTCTTCAGAGATGTTTTTGTTGTTGTTTACCTTCTTTCGGTCTGTTCTTTCCTCCCAATGGACTGATGCTAGATGGATGCTTCATTTTCTTTTTTACTGATTGCCCACTGAAACGTTTGCGTCAATTAGAGGAACTGGCAAATCTAAAAGGTTCTTAAATATTTCAGAAAAATAAATGGCATCTAAATTTTCTAAATAGTTAATTGTTGGGAATTCGACTTCTGGGAAGATGGGGTAGATGCAGTTTTCCCTATTCCTCTCAATAAGTACAAATAAAACCCCTGAACATTACATATAAAACAAATGTAAGAAGCCTTTGAAAAGTGAAGAAGACAGCGGACTAGGGATGGGGCTAGGGATGTGGGGACCTAATCAGGAAGATGGTGGTGGGTTCCTTGGGTTTTCCTTTTGCCTCATGTATTCCAGACTTGGAGCTGAAAGAACCGGCAACCTGGAAACCCCACTAGCACAGACAACAAAAGCCCAACAGAAGTCTGTTGTCTCTGGTCAAAGCTTAGGAAGGGAGCAGCCTCATAAGATAGAAAACTTTTGGATAATAACTGCTCTACTGCAGCCAAACACCACAGAAAAAACTGTTCCCTTCTCCACCCGCCACCCCTGCCAACACAGGGTGAAAGGGGAGCCTAGACAACAGCCCTCGTCAGGCTGCAGTGAGGAGTTCAGTCCCTGCACAGGGGTGGTGTCCAGGAGCCCCACTGGGCTCTGCAGTGCCTGTGGAGGCCCTGTGGGAAAACTGTACTTCCTCCCTCCCTAGCATAGATGAGGCGGTGTCAGAGGAAGCCCAGTGGACACTGTCCATGAGTGATGAGGCAGGTGGGTTGAGGATCCTCTGTCCCCAGGGTTTCCACAGAGTCCAAGTGGAAACATGGACGTCTACCTTCATTTGTAATGAAACAGGACACCCCTCTTCCTTCTGTTGAAGTGGTGTCAGAGGAAGCCAGCTAGGTTTAAATAAGATTCAGAGTTTTGGGCTCCCCTGGTGGCGCAGTGGTTGAGAGTCCGCCTGCCAATGCAGGGGACGCGGGTTCGTGCCCCGGTCCGGGAAGATCCCACATGCCGCGGAGCGGCTGGGTCCGTGAGCCATGGCCGCTGAGCCTGCGCGTCCGGAGCCTGTGCTCCGCAACGGGAGAGGCCACAACAGTGAGAGGCCTGCGTACTGCAAAAAAAAAAAAAAAGATTCAGAGTTTCATAAAATAACACCTAAAATATTCAGGTTTTACAAAAACTCACTCATCATACCAAGAACCAGGAAAATCTCAACTTGAATGAAAAAATATAATTAATAGATGATAAAACAGAGATGACAGAAATGTTAGGGTTATCTGACAAAGATTTTAAAGCAGCCATTGTAAAAATATTTCAATGAGCAATTACAAACGTGCTTGAAACAAATTAAAAAAGGAAGTCTCAGCAGAGAAGTAGATGATATAAAGAAGAACTAAATGGAAATTTTAGAACTAAAAAAACCTATAATAACCAAAATTTAAAAATTCAGTTGATGGACTCAGTAACAGAATGAATATGAAGATGTAACAATCCGAAATGTGTTTCACAGAGCAACAGAGTTTCAAAACATGTACAACAAAAACTGATTAACCTGAAAGGAGAAATAAGAAAATCCACATTCTCAGCTGCAGACTTCAGCAGCCCTTTCCCAACAACTGAAAAAATAACTAGACAGAAAACCAGCAAGCCTATAGAATAACTCAAAGGTGCCATCAACCAGCAGGATCTGATTGACATTTATAGAGCACTCTACCCCCCAGACAGAAGAATACATATTCTTTACAAACATTCATGGAATATACATCAATAGAGATCATATCCGGTGCCATTAAACAAACCTCAACAACTTTAAAAGAGCTGAAATCATACAGAGTGTATTTTCTGATCACAATGGAATCATTCTAGAAATCACTGAGAAAGCTAACAGAGAAATCTTCACTTAGAAACTAAACAATGCACTTGCAAATAATCCATATATCAAAGAGAAAGTATCATGTGAAATAAAAAATACATTGCTTGCATGAAAATGAAAATACAACACATCAAATTTTGTGGGGAACAGCTAAAGCAGTGCTGAGAGGGAAATTTATAGCACTAAATGCTTACATTTGAAAAGAGCAAAAATCTCAAATTAATTTAAGCTCCTGGCTCAAGAACCTGGAAAAAAAGAAGCAACAGAAACTCAAGGCAAACAGAAGGAAGAAAATGTTAAAGATAAGAGCAGAAATAAATAAAATTGGAATTAGGAAAACAATAGAGGCAATCAATAAAACAAGAACTGGTTCTTTTAAAAGATCAAAAAAACAGACAAACCTCTAGCAAGACTGCCAAAGGAAAAAAGAGAGAAGGCACAATTTTCCAATATCAGCAATGAAAAGGGAACTATCACTGCAGATCCTTCAGATATCAAAAGGATAATAAGGATAGGTACTACAAAAAACTCTACACGCACCGTTGATAAATTAAATGGGCCACTTTTTTGTGTGTGTGGTACGCGGGCCTCTCACTGTTGTGGCCTCTCCCGTTGCGGAGCACAGGCTCTGGACACGCAGGCTCAGCGGCCATGGCTCACGGGCCTAGCCTCTCCACGGCATGTGAGATCTTCCCGGACCGGGGCACGAACCCGTGTCCCCTGCATTAGCAGGCGGACTCTCAACCACTGCGCCACCAGGGAAGCCCTAAATGGGCCACTTTTAAAACCAATTCTGAACTACCACAGTACTCACACAATATAAAAGTGATAATTTGCATAGACCAATAAATATTAAGGAAATTTATTTTATATTAAACTCCCCCCCAAAAGTAATCTCCAGGTTCAGAGGGATTCATTGGATAATTCTACTAAATACTGAAAGAAGAATCAATACAACTTCTATAAATATTCCAGAAAATAGAAAAGGAAGAAACACTTCCCTATCCATTTTAGGAAGCTAGTACCATACTGGAATTAAAATCAGACAAAGACAGTAGGAAAAAAAAAAAAGAAGAAATCTACAGACTGATATTAACAATCTATTGAAAAATAGACTTCAGCAATATAGGAAGAGAATTATATACCATGGGCAAGTTTTTTTTCCAGGGTTGCAAGGCTGGCTCTCTCTATAAAAATTAGTCAGTGTAAAACACTGTATTAACAGGCTAAAGAAGAAAAATCATATGATCATACAAATTGATACAGAAAAAGTATTTGACAAACTTAAAATACCTGTTCATGATAAAAACTTTCAGAAAAATAGAAATATAGGAACTCCCTCAACTTGATTAAAAATCATCTACAAAATACCTACAGACAACATTATACTTAATACTAAAAAACTGAACACTTTCCTCTGAGATCAGGAATGAGACAAGGATGTCCACTCCCACCATTGTTATTTAATATAGTACTGGAAGTTCTAACCAGTGCAATAAGACCAGAAAAGGAAATAAAAGGCACACAGATTGGAAAGGAAGAAATAAAACTGTCTCCCTCTGCAGATGATATGATTGTTTTATGTAGAAAATTTCAACAAATCTACTCCAAGCTCCTAGAACTAATAAATGAGCTGAGCAAGGTTTCAGGATGCAAGGTAAATATACAAAAGTCAATTACATTTATATATACTAGTATTGAACTTGAACACACTGAAATTAAAAATACAGTACCATTTACAACTTTTCAAAAAATAGAAATACTTAGGTGTAAATTTAACGAACATGTGCAGGAGTTGTATGCTGAAAATCACAAATCACTGATAAAAGAAATGTAAAAAGAGATTTAGAGAAATGGAGAGGCATAGTACATCCATGGATTGGAAGACCTAACATTGTGAAGATGTCAGTTCTTCCCCAAATGATATACCGGTTTAATGCAATTCCTATTAAAATTACAGCAAGACTTTTAAAATAGATATAGATGAGATTATTCTAAAATTTGTATAGAAATACAAAGGAACCAGAATAAGTAAAATAATTTCTTAAAAGAATAATATAACTGGAAAATTCAGTCTGCCTTATTTCAAGACATTATATGGCTTCAGTTATCAAGACAGTGTGGTATAGGTGGAGTAACTGACATGTATGTATTGAAATGGAACAGAATTGAGAACCGAAAAACTGACCTGCATAAATATGCCCGCTTAGTTTTGACAAACATTCAAAAGCAATTCAATGGAGGAATGAAAGCATTTTGAACAAGTGGTGCTGGAGTAATTGGACATCCATAAGCCAAAAAATGAACCTCAATTTAATCCTAACACTCTATATAAATATTAGCTCAAAATTGATCATGGGCTTAAATGTAAAATTTTAAACTATAAAACGTCTAGAAAAAAATAGAAGGGCAGGCAAAGAATTCTTAGACTTAACTCTAAAAGTACAATCCATAAAAGAAAAAAGTCATAAACTAGATTTCATCAAAATTTAAAACTGTTACTCTGCAAAGATTCCTGTTAAGAGGCTGAAAATACAAGCCACAGACTGGGAGAAAATATTTGAAAACAACATCTGTCAAAGTACCAGTATCTAGAATGCATCAGAAGTCTCATAAAGAAATAATGCAACTAGAAAATATGCAAAGACATGAGCAGAATCTTACCAAAGAGAATATACAGATGGAAAATAAACACATGAAAAGATGGTCAACATTTTTAGCCATTGGGGAAATGCAAGTTAATATCAAAATGAGATATCACTACACACTTACCAAAATGACTAACATAAAAACAGTGACAGTACTGTATGCTGGAGGATGTGGAGAAACTGGTGGTAATATAAAATTGTACAGCTATACTGGAAAATAGTTTGGCACAAAAAAAAAAACAACTAACCATGCAACTAACATGTAACCCAGCAGTTGCATTCCTGATCATTTATGCCAGAGAAATGAAAGCTTATGTTCACAAAAAAACTTGTACTGGAATGTTCATAGCAGCTTTATTCATAATAATGTCAAACTGTAAAAAGTCCAGTGAATGGTTAAACCACCAGTGCTCCATCCATACCGTGGAATACTACTCAGAAATAAAAATTAATAACTTGTTTATGCACACAGTGCCTTGGATGAAACTCGAGAATTATGCTGAGTGGATAAAGTCAATTCGAAAAGATTACATATTATCTGATTCCACTTATATAGCATTATTGAAATGGTAAAATTATAAAAATGGAAGACAGATTTAGACTGCCAAGAATTAAAGTTGGGGTGGAAGGGAGGCCCAGAGGGAAGTAGGCATGGCTATAAAGGGCAGCGGGAGAGATCATTTCAGTAATGGAAGTATTCTGTATCTTGACTGCATCATTGCCAGCATCTTGGTTGTGGTACTATAGTTTTGAAAGAAATTTTCATTGAGGGAAACTGGGTGAAGGATACATGGGACAGCTCTCTATTGTTTCTTAAAGCTACATGTGAATCTCGAATTACCTCAAAATAAACAGTTTAATTTAAAAAGTTAATTATTATGAACGAAGACTTTATTTTAACACAGATTTCATTATATGCTGGGAATGAATTCTTTGGAGTTATTTGTCTCCTATTCACCTTATTCCTAGTTGTGAATAAGGGTGAATTTCCGTTTGAAAGATTTTGGGTTTCATTTTTATGCTTAATTAATTTATCCACTTTCAAAGAGTTCTCTCTTCATAGTATGGATTATTGAGTAGAAAAATTTTAATTAGTAAAAGAAAAATGATAAAACATAGTTAACAATGTATAAATTCAAAACTATGAGACTGAAAATTGATTACACCTAGAAGTTTAGATTTTTCTTTCCCAAATGATATGGATTTCAGATCACAATATTTGTTACCTTTCTGTTTTGTTTTTAAAGATACTATGTACAGTTTTACTTTATGCACATCCCATGTGGAGAAAAAATTCATCTGGCATCGTCAAAGAGCAGAGAAAGCATCGGGTGACAACAAGTTATAACAACGCTGGGGGGGGGGCTGGCATAAACAAGAGAAATTTCACCAGAATTTGAGCCCTTGTTTATTTACTAACTGATCAAGTAAATTATTCTCTCAGAGTCCATAAAGTTGGTAATATTATATCCATTTTATTGGGTTGGGAGGAATGCTTCATGTGAAAGGCTTCATAAATTGTGAAGTGCTCTGTAGATGAAGTGAAGGCTGTTTATCTGATTCAAGTGGACAAGATTAGTTGAAAAAAATCCTTCATGCAAAAAGGGTGATGTAATATTTATCTAAATTTTAGAAGGCAAACAGAGAGAGGCAGCCTTGGGCAAGTTAGTAAAACGTCATGAAATCATGTTGAAGTATTTTGCTATTGGAATATTGGAGGGGGGCCAAGATGATGAAGGATCTTGCGTCGGAGGGGGTTTAACTTGCCTCCAGCCTGGCACTTAACCACATTATAGGTTACATTGTGTCATTCAGTTCACTTCTTTTTTTTTTTTTTTGTGGTACGCGGGCCTCTCACTGCTGTGGCCTCTCCCGTTGCGGAGCACAGGCTCCGGACGCGCAGGCTCAGCGGCCATGGCTCACGGGCCCAGCCGCTCCGCGGCATGTGGGATCTTCCCGGACCGGGGCACGAACTCGTGTCCTCTGCATTGGCAGGCGGACTCTCAACCACTTCGCCACCAGGGAAGCCCCCACTTCTTTTTTAAGTTGAAACATAGTTGATTTACAATGTTGTGTTAATTTCTGTTGGAAAAGCCAAGTGATTCAGTTATAAATATATATAGTCTTCTTTGTGTGTGTGTGTGTGGTATGCGGGCCTCTCACTGCCGTGGCCTCTCCCGCTGCGGAGCAGAGGCTCCGGACGTTCAGGCCCAGCGGCCGTGGCTCGCGGGCCCAGCCGCTCCGCGGCATGTGGGATCTTCCCGGACCGGGGCACGAACCCGTGTCCTCTGCATCGGCAGGCGGACTCCCAACCACTGCGCCACCAGGGAAGCCCTATAGTCTTTTTAAAATATTCTTTTCCATTAAGATTTATAACAGGATATTGAATATAGTTCCCCATTCAGTTTACTTTTAAAAATGTAACTGGTATGATTGAACGTTTTCCTGAATGTTAAAAACTCAGCTGTGGTTCTCCATTGCCTTTATCCATGTATTTTTTAAGGCGTTTAGTATGCTTATTGATTTTTATAAAATTTTTACATACTGATCCTTTGTTATGTTTGCTACAAATTTTTTTTCTTTTGATTCATTGTTTTAACATTTTCAACTATCATTATTAGGTGCTCAGGAATTTTTAGTCTTTTATAGAGTGAAATTTTATTTCTCTGTGCTGATTTTTCCATATTTTTAAAATATTCCAATCATGAGGTCAAATATATACTTTTTATTTTTAGTAATTTAAAATTAAATAAACGATTGGTGATTTTATTATAAAATTAAATAAAATTTTTAAATGGTTTGCTTCTTTTAATTTAATTTTTTAAAATAAGTTTATTTATTTTATTTAGTTATTTTTGGCTGTGTCTTTGTTGCTGCGAGTGGGCTTTCTCTATAGTTGCAGCAAGCGGGGGCTACCCTTTGTTGCAGTGCACGGGCTTCTCATTGCAGTGGCTTCTCTTGTTGCAGAGCACTGGCTCTAGGCATGCGGGCTTCAGTAGTTGTGGCACATGGGCTCAGTAGTTGTGGTTCCTGGGCTCTAGAGCACAGGCTCAGTAATTGTGGTGCATGGGCTTAGTTGCTCCACGGCATGTGGGATCTTCCCGGACCAGGGCTCGAACCCATGTCCCCTGCATTGGCAGGTGGATTCTTAACTACTGCACCACCAGGGAAGCCCTAATTTAATTTTTTTACACAGTGCTTTACTCCATCTGTCATATATTTGAGTTTATGGTGTGAGGGGAATATCAGCATCATTTTAACTTTCAAATGTTTGTTTTAGGAGTAATATCACCATAAATACTCTCAGTTCTTGATCAGTTGTTACACCTGGGGTCAACATAAATTTATAAATATTAATTTCATTCAGTAGCTTTAACCATTGCCCCCACAAACCTCTTATCAATATACTTGACTGAAAAACAAATAAATTGACACACTTACTATACTCTTCTGGTGCAGATGCAAATGTAATCTTTCTTTGCAGGAAAGTCCCCCTGCAAAATTATCAACAGAAAAGTTATCAACAGGTGATAGGTGTTCTCTGGAGTGAGTACTTCACTCCAGTAGGGAATTTGGTTACACCTGCTCCGATCATCATAAAACAGAAAGAAATGGAAACTAAATTAAGTGTTAGTGATCAGCCCTGGACCCATCATCCCCGAGCATGGGTTTTGAATCCTAGATGGTGTGATTTTGCTGATTCAGCATACTTTATTATTGGGTTCTTCATGTGTGGGGAAAAGATGGAATTTTTTAAAGTGGCTTATGGATCTTTCAGTTCTTATAAAAAAGAAAGAGCCATCATTCTGTTCCTCTCTAATTTATTCTGTTTTGGTGCATTTTTGAATCTCCCTGAAATTTAATGATTTTTCACATTAAATTGAAATGAGAGAGCTGGGCTCAGAATAGGACTTGATGGTGAGTAATTCGTGATCACATTGGAATGTTCCTTAGTTTTATACCTACTTTATTGAATGGCCTTAATGTTATTAGCATTCTTTGTAAAAATATTTCTAGATCCCGTGAAAGGAACCTTCAAATGATTTCATCATCACTTCTTGTTTCTATAATTAGGTGATGCAGTGTGAATTGGGTGGTTAAAAATTTAGTATGGATGTGGTTAGATGCTTAGAAAAGGGACTTGGATGCATTGAGATTGTTTGTTTAAGACTCAATAACTACATAGTCACACCCCTGCCAACACACACACACACACACACACACACACACACTTCTCTCTGGGGGTGGAGGTGGGGAAGGGGTAGCAAAGAAAAGAGCAAAGAATTGTTTACAATCATATCATCATCAACTATTTTTAAAGATGCCATATTCTAGAGGTTTCTGATATAGGTGGTCAAGAAAATTAGAATCATTAATACTAGAAATCATAAAGTTAAAAATCACAATTATCTGACACCTCATTAGTAAGGCACTTTTTTTAGTGATTCAGTATTTTAAAAGATAAGCCAATATTATCTAATAATTTCAAATGGAGTATGTATTTCCTGTGTTGTACATTACATCCTTGTATCTTATTTTATACCTAGTAGTTTGTGCCTCTTAATCCCCTTCTCCTATTTTACCCCTCACCCCTTTCACCTCTGGTAGCCACTAGTTTGTTTTTTTTAATCTGTGTGTCTGAAAGCACTTTTAATTGTTTCTTTTTTACCAAGTATTTCACTATTCTTGCTGGAGGTGCTGATGAATGGCCAGTGTAGAGCCTTCCCAAAGGTGTGGGGTGCTTAGATAATAAAACAAAATTCTTTGGCAGAGAAGAGATTGTTTATGCTTTTCTTTTCTTGCTTACTAAAGGCCAATATCTACTTTAGAGAGATCGATATTCCTGAATTGCAAACTTTGTAGAAGCCTGAAGGAAATGGATCTTTGTCAGGCTTCAATGTTAACCCTCTCTCTGCTGTGGGAGAGCAGAGCTGTCTTTCCTCTGCAGTTGAATTTTGCTCTGTTTTGGTAGAAAGAAGAGGTCATCTCCAAGGAGCCTATGACTGGTTAGCTGTGGCTTTACTATTCTAACCAACCTGTTCTTCCTCCTTAAAAAACATAAGCTGGGTCTGGGCTCCCGAGAGCACGGTGTCGGGTGGGCATATTTGCTGAGGCCATCTTGAGTTAGCTTTCAAATGCTTGTCCTTCTCAATTCTCCAGTCCTCAGCTTCATAGCACCTCCTGGGGAGGCCTCCTCTGGCTCCGGGACCAGTTGGACCTCTCGGTATATGTTCTCTGCACAATCCAGTTTCTTCTATCAGACCCTCCTCATATTTTATTGTTTTATCTGCTTAATTTTCTGCCTTCTCATCTGCACTGTAAACCCCACGAGCACAGAGACTCCGCACAGAGACTCGTTTTCATGACCAGCGTGGGTTTGGGGTGAGGCACCTGATAAACGTATACACTGCAAGACCGAGTGAATGTCATTAGTGAGGCTCCCGCCATGTCTGATGCCCTTGGAGCCTGGGGGCATCTTACTCTCACGTCTGACCTCAAGAAGCGATTTGCTCCGAGTTCACAGTGAGAGGTAACTCTGGTTGTTTCCAATCCAAGTCCACGCTCCTTCCACTCTGAAATGCGTCCCTCTGCACTTCCTGACCTCAGCTGCTCCCAGTCCTGGGGGACAGGCAGGCAGAGCCCGGTCCCCCTCCTGCGGCCCCGCGGCATCACTGCTGGGGTCTTCTTTGCCCCACTCTTGGCTGGCACTGTGTCAGCTGGTGGCAGACTGAGGACATTCCTCTCATCCTCTCCTGACCCACAACTTCCTGGGTGGAGAAGACGAGGTTGGGGGTGAGTGGACAGCGGGGACAAATTTCCTGGAGGTGGCTTAGGTGGCAGCTTGAATTAAAGACAGTTGCCTCATTTTGACATACTCGGGGATGCGCTAGGACCATGATTGCCAACATCAACTCTGTCCTGTAACAGGCTAGAATTTCAGAGATCCAGAAGAAAAGAAAGCCTTCCCCAGCCTACCTCAGAAAGACTTACCCAGGCTGTCTGTGCCGGAGCCCAGAGGAAGCTCTAGCCCAGGAGCTGATGAGCTGTGGCCCAGGGCTCAAATCTGCCCCATGGCCTGTTTCGTATGGTCCACAAGCTAAGAATCAATTTTACATTTTTCAAATGGTATAAAAAAATCAAAAGAAAAATAGTATTTCATGACACATGAAAATGATACATTATCCAGACTTCTGTTTCCACAGATAAAGTTTTATTGGGTCACAGCCACACCCATCTGTTTATATATTGTCTCCGGCTGATTTTGCCCTAAACTCTAGAATTAAGTCCCTGCAACAGAGACACCCACCCTGCAAAGCCTAAACTATTTCCTCATCCAGCCTGTAGAGAAAAGGTTTGCTGACCTCCGCTCTAGTGGAAAAAAGAAGAAATTCATGGCAAGGCTACCTCTTCCAGTAATTTTTCGAGTTAAAAATGCCAGCTGTTGAAAGTTAATAACGTATGAAACCTTTTTACTGCTTCCAACCACAGCAGCGACCACAAGTTCAACACCACATGTCTCTCCAGCCCTCAGAGCCAGGGCGGTTGGAAGCCACCCTCCTTCTCCTCTGTGGGCTGGGGTCCCACGTTCCCAGGGACCACAATGGGTGACGTTTCTGCCACTGCCTATGTGGTCAGAGCTTTGATATGGGTCAACCTCATCTCCCAACACACAAATCACATCTTTTCCAGGTTGTGAGTGAAAGGAAGTGACTTGCTTATAGGACTAAGTGGAAAAGAACAATGCAGTGGAGTGGGAACTAGAGTTCCCTGTTTCCCGGACAAGTTCTTTGACTGTTTCCAAGAAGTTTCAAAGCAAACTTCAACCAATATACTTTATCCAGAACCTGTCAAGTGATTAACTACTTAAAAATGACGTTTTTCTCACCTAGAGACTGTCATGCAGAGTGAAGTAAGTCAGAAAGAGAGAAACAAATATAGTATATTAACACATATATTTATGTGGAACCTAGAAAAATGGTACAGATGATCTTAATTGCAAAGCAGAAATAGAGACACAGACGTAGAGGACAAATGTATGGCTACCAAGGGGGAAGAGGTGGGGATGAATTGGAAGATTGGGATTGACATATACACACTACTATATATAAAATAGGTAACTAAGGACAGCACAGGGAACTCTACTTGGTGCTCTGTGGTGACCTAAATGGGAAAGAAATCCGAAAAAGAGGGGATATATGTATTTGTATGGCTGATTCACTTTGCTGTACAGCAGAAACTGACACAGCAGTGTAAAGCAACTATACTCCAATAAAAAAATTTAAAAATTAAAAAAGAGACATTTTCTCTTATAACATGAGCAATTGTGGAAGCAGTTACTAGAAATATCACCACATTATGAGTGACAAAATATTGGGAAACAGAATTATCATGTATTTATACATACGTTATGTATGGTGAGCTTCTGGGGAATCAGGACCTGGGTCCAGTTTTTCTTATCTGGAGGCTAATCCCTTTACTCTGCAATATCTTCATGTCTAACTACAAATTATCCGATGGAAATGATTTAAGAATTCCAATCATTTGTTATTGAGGCCACGGCTAGCACCTCTGGCATCATGCATGGAAAGCCCAGGCACTAGGTAGACTAATGGGAAGTTTTCATGGGTTTCACTTGCCATTCATGCATCTAACAAACATTTATTTAGCAACTATTGTGTACCCAGGAACGGAGGCTCAGAAGTAGAATAAAACACCGTCTTTGCCACCAATAACCTTATGGAGGGGATAGACAATTCAGTCAATGTGTGAAGAATGTAATGGGGCACAGAACGAAGTCATCTAAATCATACTGGGGTAATTCTGGAGGAAATGGTGTGTGAGCTGAGTTTTGAAGAATGAATGAGACATTCATTCCTGGAAATGACAGTCCAGGAATAGTGAATGATGATTAAGAAAGTGGTACTTATATGGGTAAATCTAAGTGTGTGTTGACTATATATCATGATTGGCATTTCAAAGAAAATTTCTGTAAGGAAATGAGCAAAATTATTAGCAGAAATTACTTCTGAGTAATGATTTTCTAATAAACAATGGGAGAAAGACTTAATTTTTAATTACTGTTATAAAATAAATAAAAGTGATGATAAATAAAATTTTTACTTCAGAGAATCTATTTGGAGCTGAAATTATATTTTTCTTAATTTTCATCCTTACATTCCTCAAATAGTTTGAATTGAAGGTACAGTTATGTTTTTAAAAGGCGCTTGAGACAATGCAGTTATTGCTTTCGAATCTTGTAAACTTTAAATTCTTGCTCCCAAATATTCATGAAAAATTTTGATCGACACAGAGCAAAAATCAGTAGATCATATGTAATCAAACAAGCAAGAGAGTATTGACAACATAGAACAAGGATAATATGACAATATTTGGAGGAATAAAAACCAGGCAGATATAATGCAAATTAAGATCTTGTACTATTTGGGAGGAGGATAAAGACATTTAATAACTTGACAGAATATTAATCAAATATACGGATAAATTCAAGGGTGAATATAAAATTTAAGGGTAAGCACAGAAGAACTGAAATTTTTAAACACAATTCTCTCAGTAAGAAATAGTTCAAGTACAAAATAAATTAGTAAGAATGAAAAGCATTTAAAAAAACACGGGTGTTTGAATACACGCATGCACTCAAGATTTAAACAACATTCTTTTCAAGCACTCAAAGAATAGATTTGTAAAAATAGAAGAACTAGGAAACCATAAAGGAAATATAATGGATAGCAAAATAATTTAGTGTCATGCAAAATATTCTAGCTGACCACAGTGCTATTAAGCTAGAAATCACTAACAAAATAAAATTAATTCCTCCATACTTTTGAAGGTTTAAAAAAACACTTTAACTCACTGATCAAAGTAATCAGTGTGAAATTTAAGAAATAATTAAAACTAAATGGACAAAGTAAATGGTTGTGTAAAGAGGTTGGATATTTCTTCCCATAGACAACAATGACAAAAACTGGACAAAGATTGGAAAAGGACCAGAAGCAGGAAGAAACTTGAGACGGGTTTACTCATAAAACTCTATACTGCACGGGGTAAAAACGATGAGTTAGCGGTGTTCCTGCCTTGAGCCTCTTCACAATCCCCTCCCTGGTCAGACACTGGTGTTAGGCGCTTGAAGGGGCAGGTTGTTGTTTAGCAGAGCGGCTGAATTCCTTATCCTCAGAAACTGTGAGATAGCACGTACCTATTTTTAAACGCTGTTTTGGGGGTTAACTGGTTGTGCAGCAATGGATAATAGATGCAGATTCGAAAAGGGAAGAGTCCAAGCAGGGCATCCTGATACTCAGCCATAAACTCCTTCCATCCCAGGAAGCACACTGGCCTCGACAGTGAATGTCCTGGTCCTCCCTGGAGGCGGCCTCCCAGGAGCAGCAGATGATTGGTCCTGGGGACAGTCAAGCAATTCAGCAAAACGGACAGAAGAGAGGCAGATCCTACTGACCACTCTCAGGCTCAACGCAAGACTAAATTTGTTCAGTCTGTCAACAGGTTGACTGTAGACCAGAGGCTGCTATTTACTCAGAGGAGCCAGGCAGGCAAGTGGATTGGACCACATTGGCTGTGGCCACAGTAGGATACAGAGGGTTTTGAATGTGATTGACCTTTATTTTGGATTTGGTAATGGAAGCAGTTGTTTCTCATATCATCAGATGATTAGAACAAAATATTATTTCAGTTTAGATCATCTACTTCTCTATCTTCATATCAAGGAACACATTTTACTGAGGATGCAGGGCAACAATGGGCTAAAAATACCGTATACAATAGACTTATGTATTTTAAACATCACAGAGCAGTGGATTATTAGAAAACTGGGATGGACCATGAAAACACCTGCTTACTAAATTGGGGATGGTGGTGGCAAAGGATTAAAAGGATGGCTTGCATTTCTAAATAAATGTGTAGCATGAAGGTGGGTCCCCAGCAGATCAACTGTAAGCTATACTGGGAAATACAGAGAAGAGGGAAAGAATACTGTAATTTACACAAACATCTTCCCTACTTCTCAAAATTTTTCTTTTCCTTTTCTTGATCTAGTGGAACGGGACCCAGATTGCACCTACAATTTCTATTGCTAAACAAGACCAAATGTCAGTGCTTTAGAATATAATTGCCTAAACACCTAGGGGCCTGAGGGTTATTGACTTTCATCTAGGTTAGGATTAACATCTTCAGCCTCCTTCCTACGTAGCAGTTGGGGCGACCCCCCCTGGAACACTCGGGAGGAAGAGCTGGGAAGCAGAGGTTTGCCCCCAGCTTTGCGGGCCAGTCCTTCCGCTGAGCCCAGGAGTTCCACTATAGATGGTAATCCAAGCGTGAGCTCGTACTGACGTCTTCAGCTCTGATCCATCACCACACAGGGCATCATCCCCTGCCCCCTTTGCTTGTCTGTAACCTTCCCCCCAACACTAAGTAACCTGGTTCCCGGCATCTGCCGCAGGGAACTTTGTTCTCTGTTCCCGTGTACTGGTTACGTGACTTTGGAACCATCACCTTATTCTTCTGTGGGAAAGGACTAATGAACCAGGGCATTGTGCTTACACACAGTTCATCTTGCCTTCCGTCTTGCAGACTCCAGTAACTTCCAAAGTGAGGCCAGCTCCTTCATCCCCCGCCCCTACAGGGAGTTTGTTTCATTCTCTGTGGTGCAGTCAGATGGTTTCATCACAGTCCGCACTCCATCCTGTGGTGCCTTTATCTACTCATTGATTTGTTAGAAAATTTGTGTACGTTAGGTTCCTTCTTTTCGCTGTAAAGTTTTAGGGGTTTTGACACATGGATAGGGTCACATATCAACCCCTACAGATATTTTATCACCCTAGAATATCCCCCTGCTCATCTGTTCCACCTCCCTCACCCCACCCCCAAACGCCTGTAACCACTGATGCGTTTACCATCTGGGTAGTTTTTCTTTTTACAGAGTGTCAGAGAAATGGAATCGTCAGTGTGCAGCCTTTTCAGCCTGGCTTCCTTCACTTTGCAATGTGAGTTTAAGATTCAACCGTGTCTTCACGGGGCTTAATATTTCTTTTATTAAAATCGCTGAATAGCATTTCACCGTATGGAGACACCAGTTTGCAAGGCACTGCATTAAATGATAAATTTTTTCAGAGCAACAAACTGTATTACTCAAGACAGATACAAGCAATAATAACAAACCCCCATATGTACCATGGCACAGAGCTGTAGAAATCAACTTTTTGGCCTTGTGTTTGATGCAATTGTTCACACTGCAATATGGGACCAGTCTCCCTCCTAGGAGACTTGGCTGCTTCCAAGGCCTCAGGGTCCTCTGCTGGATGCTGTGCCTCCAGCCCCGAGTCAGGGGCAGAGGGAGAGTTGATAATTGCTCAGGGGAATCTCCTGGGAGGCTTGGAAGGGGTGAACATCAGTGGACACAACTGTCACACCCTGACACCAGGGTTGGGAAATATCTCTCTGGGAGCCTCGGAAGAATGGAAAGCAGTGAGATCCACCAGGCTTTCTCACTACTGTGGTCATCTCTCCCCTAAAAAAAAACCTTCCAACCAATCCTAAGAAGCTCCTGATTTCCCACATCTCTTCCAGAAGTAATTGACTCATCACCTAAGTGAAAACCATCCTCATTCTTATCACACGCCAGTTGTCTGCACCAATGTCTGTCAATCATTTACAGTCTGGCAGTTGTATTTGAAGACAGTTTTCTATGGTTTGCTAGCCCCATTGACTAACTGGCTTAGACAGTTGAATTTCCTGGTAAATATTTTAAATGCTTCAGGAATTCTTATAATAAAATCCATTGGCTAGGTTTTGCATGCACAGCCTTTTTTTTTTTTTTTTTTTGGACCCAAATTTTCACATACATACCCTTAAGTCTCACTGTGGTATAAGTAAATTCCTTTTATTTCAACTTCTAACTTTTTCTTCCGTTTCTAATTTGTGGTATTTCCCATTTAATGTGCAACAAAATATTTGTTGAAGCATGTATATAAACTCTTCACAATAAAGGTGAATGTAGGACATATGATTCAATTTTTTTGAGTTAAAGTTTCCAAGAAGTATTATTGAATCCAATGCCACATCTCAAATACTGTGATATGATTGTTCACATTACGATCGTCTATTCTGGCTTCTTCTAGAATTTTATCTTTTGGTCTTTGTGCTCAGCATCATGTGACATTTCTTGGGAATGATTTAGGTTTCTGTCTTTGCCTGCTGTCGAGCTCTGATGTAAACCTAGTCAAGGATGGGGCTTAGCAAAGAACCTGCAAGAGATCAGAGCATCGGAAGTGATTAGAAGGGTCGTGATTCTAGCAGTATGTGAGAGCAAAAGTAAATAAAAGGTTGGTACTGAATGGACATAAGACTGTATCTCAAGGGCAGTGAGTCAAAGAGAGTTAGGAAGGACAGAATGTGAACATCTCAAACTAACAGTATGAAAAGAAATTTTTCCTATAAACAAACTGTGAAGCAAACCCATGGACAAGCAAGTCAGTTGGCATCTCCCAGCCATTTGCGGTTTGGAGTAGATTGGCTTGAATCCCTGTGATTCCCAAAGCTCTCCCCGAGGTTTCTGTGTACTCACTGAGCCTATCCCCATGGTGCTCTCTGGGGGCTTGTCTTCCCCATCTGGGGTATTGGTTCGACACCAATAGGGAAGTCTTAATCTCTTTATCAGTTTCCATTAAAATAACTCCACTCATATACAAATATGAGTGTAATAGACTATAATCAAGGCTTAATTTTGGTCCTGCTGGTTCTGGGGTCCCCTCATGGCTGCTCGTTGCATCCCTGCTCTTCAGGAGTCCGCTTGCCTTCCAGCAAGACTGTTCTCACCCTCTTTCTGGGGGCTCCTGGTCTCAGATCCCCCACGCTCCCCTTTATCCCCCCAGAGCCATAAGACTCTCCTTCCTCTGTTTGTCTCAAATGGAGCAAATATGCCTTTTCTGAAAACTTGGTGAAATTCAACACCCAGGTCTCACCTGTACACCGTGTATCAAGGTAGCTTCTTTCCTGAGAGGAACTTAGGTCCCAATTATTGTCAACTTTTTTCACACCTTGCACTGTCCGTGAACGTAATTGGTTCTGTAAATATTTAAGCTGTATTAAAAACTAACATTTTCGATGCTGAATAAGCATAAACACTTGAGGAGAAAGGCTGAACAAAGCATCGTGATCACCAGTGATGCTCCACGAGTTAGAAATGTAGCTTGATGTGGTTGGCATTGGTCTACACGACAGGTGGATCTTTGCTAAGACTTGGAGTGTAGGAAGATGTTGCCAAATTTACTCTCGATTGGTCTTTTCTCCTAAATGTGAGATGAAGTGGAGCAGTAAAGCAACTTTTCTCTTGTGCTGGTGTCATCAACTACATGTGCATGGCTCTATTACTCAGATTCTGGGATTCCTAACTCATTCTTGGTTTGTTTGATGGAATGTATCTCTCTCTTATTCACTCATTCATTCATCCAGGTATCCTTTAATCATACATGTATTCAGTCCCATACAATCTTTTAAGCACATGGTAAATACTGAAGATATGAGATAAACCCATTAAAACCCTATTGTCAAGGAGCATGAAGAGACAGGCAGCATATTAATCTCAGTCTCTCCTCTGTGATTTTTCCTAGATCACCTTCCTTTTGGCTTGGAAAACTCTACAGTTAATAACCACTGAAATCTTTTCCCAACTCCCACTTTCCCTTTTTGAAGCAGCTCTTGTAATATTGGCTGCTTCAGGAAACCTCTTTCTACTTGGATTAGAAAAAGAAGATACTCATTAAACATCCAAGTCTTTACTTCAAATTACCACTCATCCCCCATAGTTTGGAGTTACCAATTGACTTATATTAATTGCCAATTCATCCAAGTACATGTAGATATGCAAAATATATGTTTTATATCTACATTAAAAATATTCAATCAACATACATTTACTGTGTCTACTATATGCAGGTAGTGTTTAAGCTGTCAGGATCAGGGGACTGCAGAAAACAAACACAAATCCCTGCCCTCACAGAATTTATATTCTAGTGAGTACTGCATATTTTGGTTTGATAATGGTGATGTGACTTAAACCTTTCAAATCTTTTGACTAGTTGAATTGTTTCATGTAGTAAATATTACGTTTCATTTAGGTATTTTTTTTTCCTTTTGGCCCATGAAAATAATTCTATGGCAGGTCTATAAATCAGTTGCTTAGGATTTAAGGTTAGTGAGTTTAAAGCCAGTTTAGACTTGTCCACATTGTATCCTTGGGACATGGATCATTTACATTTATAATCTCTGAGGGGTTTGGAAGAGAATGGAATGGGTTTGCAGAAATTCATCTCCTTAAATGGGAAAATATTTCTTACTACCAGGATCATCTTCACCTATGTGGGGCATTTTCTATTTGGACTCTTCAGAGCACAGAAACATGGAAGTTTAGAGCTGAGAGCTTCTTCACTTTATCCATGAGAAGCCCGAGGTCCCCACGTGTGAAGGGTCCTACCTGGTCCCCTCAGCAAGTTTGCAGCCGACTGGGGGCCAGAATTAGCCCTTCAGACTGCACGTTAAGAGCCCCATGAGCTCTGGGACTTCTGCTAACATTCAATTTGAAGTGGTTAAAACAGTGCTTGGCATGTGGAAAATACTTAATAAACACTTTGTTGAATGGGGGGAATGAATGCTTTTTATTTTTCTTCTGAGTACTCCATGAATAAATTATCCTTAATTGACAGAAATAAACTGAGGACATTTTTCTAATCTGTTGGTTTCTGGGTTAGAGTTACAAGTGAATACACCTAGGTACCCTCAAGGAAAGAGAGAACCTTTCTAACTGACTTAGAGAGACGCCTATGAGTGGAAAAAATCTAATTAATAATACTGCTGCCGGCGAATATAGAACTCTATTCTACCTGAAATTTGTCAGATGAGACCAACAAGGATGCAGAACAGCTGACATGAGGATGTGAGTTTTTCCTGAAATATTTTTAGATTCTTCCAGTTTTTAAATATTCAAACTGAATCCCCAAATGCACATTTGCACTTGCATTTAAACTTCAGAAAGTTTTTCCTCTCATTGAATTCATCTCCACAGTATTCTCCCCTGCTTTTCCAGGAACTAATGCTCCTTGAGGAGCAGATCGAGATGTGTTAGCTCTGAAATATGCTCTATGTGAAATAGAAGCCAAATACACGTTTCTTATATAACTCTTTCACATAATTTTACTCCAAAAACTTAAACTTGCTTCTGATGAAACTTTGCCACTTTGACATCCATTCACTGTTTATTAAGATCATTTGGGATTTACTTTTCATCACATAGGCATTTCATCATCTAGAAAAACACAACAAAACAAGACACTAAATATCTTCCTTCTTAGAGATTTCCCCTAAGATCCTGGGAAGGGGCCCAGAGAGTTTCTGCCTTGAATGGGTACCTGGGTAGATGACTTCCAGGTTTTGTCCTAATGTTCAGAGTCTATGAATTAGTTAATAAGGGGAACACACACTTACTGATTGCTGAGCAAGACCCCTGGAAGATAAGGGTCTTCTTGTGCCATTATGTGCACATCCCATTTTGCTTATGCGATCTTAGTGGTCAGGAAAAGCATTTCCATATGATGGATGTGTCTACATGATTCTACTAAAAACCTAATGTCATTGCCAGTGTGGAGCTTAACTATTCAAATCCCAAGAAATATGGTGGAAATTCACAGCTCACTTTACTGTCTGTTGTATCTTAATATAAGAGTTCTTTTAACTGAACGTGCAGGACCGCAGGGGTTTCTTACTCATATGGATTTTAAAGGGATTTGTGAAGTTCAATTAAAGATTGCTAGTGTGGCATTGATGAGGGCAGGGTGACTTTGGCTGTGAATGAAGGAATATGAAGTGTGAATTCTTTTTTTTTTTTTTTTTTTTTTTTTTTTTGCGGTATGCGGGCCTCTCACTGTTGTGGCCTCTCCCATTGCGGAGCACAGGCTCCGGACGCGCAGGCCCAGCGGCCATGGCTCACGGGCTTAGTTGCTCCACGGCATGTGGGATCTTCCCGGACCGGGGCACGAACCCGTGTCTCCTGCATCTGCAGGCAGATTCTCAACCACTGCGCCACCAGGGAAGCCCGTGAATTCTTTTTATTATCATTTTTCCTGTGATGCTCTTACCATACATTGATATCAATTGAGGAGGCAGCAACTGCTATATGAAACGGAAAGTTAGAGGTGATTTTGTTAACTATTGATCAGAACTGGTATTAAATTTCTCAACTCAAGTTAAATTGTATAGTCCAATGGAGGGAAAATACCAGATCCACAGGAAGAAAGATAAGCAGAGGTGAAAGGTAAGGAACCTCTTTTTATGTCCCCGGCTGTGCTAGATGCTTTCACATGTGTAATTTTATTTAAGCTTCACCAAAAAAATTGCAACGGAAGTATTCTTTCCAGATCTACTGATGAAGTTACTAAAAGTCAGGATAAACTCTTTGGAAGTCACACAGCTTGTAAATGATGGGTCTGACATCAGACCCAGGCCTGTCTGACTTTGCAGTCCTTGGTTACAAAAGAAAAAAAGAAAGAAAAGAAAAAGAGGGGGAGAGAGAGAGAAAGGGAGAGGAAGGAAGGAAGGGAGGCAGGGAGAGAGGAAGGAAGGAAAAGAGAGAGAGAGAGAGAGAGAGAGAGAGAGAGAAGGAAGGAAAAAGGACAATGTATAGGATGCAAAATCACCATGCATAAAGGACCACAAGCATTGGGAGGATAGAGAGGAGGATAGGAATAAAGCAGGGAGGTGCTCTGGTGGGTTCTGCGTGAGGTGGAAGGTCTTGGTCTGTGACAAGAGCAAGGGTGTGGATATAATCAAGGGCACTCATTCCCTTTCCTTACAATAACCTCAGTTGAGTCTAAACAGAAGAATGTTATTTAAAATCAATTATTGTGGGGAAAAGGGGGTGGATAATCAGGATTGTCTTGAAATAGTAAGAAGGATGTTCCATGGAAAAATATTTAATTTATTTGCTATGGATATTGTAACTTTTAGTAAATGTCTAGAGTGTTTTCCTTGCAGCCTTGACTTTCCAAGGCTGTAATATAATTGATCACATTTTGAATATAATTATTAAAATAATTATCCTTTCTTTGAAAGAGGTTAACTGATTAGACCCAACGTTTGGGTGACGGTGGGGCAGATGGGGGACCGAGAAATACTGGGGGCTGTTGTTACTGGCGGTGACACAGGTGATGGGCTGAGGCCGGTGCGCTCCACCTCTCTTAGCTCTGATGGATGCCAGAGGGCCCCGGGCATTGGGAGGCCTCCACGGTTAATGTGAAGTGTGTAAATGCACTTGCATTTATGAACAGGATGTCAGGATGCATTATTAATGCCCGCCTGAGAAGGATAACAAGAGGCTTTTGTGGTTTATGCAGTAACTGTGTTTTCACTTAGGAGTGGACTATAGTAAATAGAAAATGATGATACAGGCAATAGTGATCAGAAAACCACAGCACAGGCGGCCTGACACCAGTCGGGAGCCGCCAGCTCAGTGGTAAATGTTTGCCTTTAAAACATTTCTATCTTCCATCGGTGGTTATTAGCACATATTTTTATCACTTTAAAAAGCTTTGTTCACATAAAGACCTCTGTACTTCCATGGTGAGAAATGCCATGTATTCTATAGATAAATGTATTCTTCATCTGTAATTTGGCTTATGAAATTATTTAATAGTCACTATTGTCACAACGCACTCTTTTTCATTTTTAAGTAATGTATTTAAAAATATAATGAATTGAAACCAATTTTTCTTTTTTTGTATTTCCACCAACAGAAAGATACTGGTCCTTATTGAGATGATGTTATCTTACCCATCTTGTGGTTCTGAGACGTCTTGGTGTTTGTGACAACTTCAGGGCTTTTGCAACCACAGAGGACCTGTGTCAGCAAAGAGGCAGCCCAGACAGCAGCCCTCGGTCACAGGTCCTTGATTTATGAGCCAGCAGGCAGCACACCTAGACTTTTCTGGCTGTTGCCTCTTTGCTGAAGCCACGGCTGGAGAAGTCACGGCCCTGGTCAGGATTAAAAGGGTTTCTGCGGGCTGACCAGATGCGGTTACCTGCGGAAGAGTCTTAATGGCAAACAATCAAGTTAGGAGAGAGCCATGGGAACGCAACCCATCCTCGGGCTAGGAGCTGCCCTTAATGCGAAGTATTCGTACCAATCAAGGCAATCATGTGCAGGCTTCTTACAAATGTCGTATCAGAATAGCTCCCAGCGAAGCTCATGAAAGAACACTTAAGGTTATGATACAGAAATCCCACGTGGTTCTTCTCAAAAAACAAGTCGATTCTTTCTGTGTGTCTTAATAGATAATTGTCTAAAAGTTGCCGCATTATGAATGTTAGAATTATTTTTCCCCTTGTACTCATCAGACTCTCCTGTGCTCTTTACAAAAAGAAAGAAAACACATCCAAAAAGAAGAGTCCAGCTTCATCGCACTCAGCAATAAATAAACAGTTTAGAAAGGAAGGAGAGACCCCCATTGACAGGGAAGGAAAGGAGGCCGGTTGCTGGTGTGTTTATCGCAAGCAAAACGTGGTGTATTTGAAAGTATAGCTCCCCTCTCAGAGAAAACAAAGAGCTCTAGAGATTTTAGTCTCTGTTGTTTATGACTTATTATTAAATGATGTATGACTTTTATTTCCTTAAAGACAGAAGATGGTCTACATGATCACGAAAAGAATTGGGCGATATCTTTAGGGAAATTTCTCCATAAATAGTAGACAGCACATTTTATAAACAGTTTAAAGGTTCCACTGCAGGGCCAGCTGGCTCCAGGAATGTCTTCCTGGTTTGTTCCAAGTCTTTGCAACACACTCTACTCTCTCTGTCTGTGTCTCTCTCTATCTCTGTCTCTGTCTCATTTAGGATGCTTTAACATGTACTCTGTAGTGATCTTCACAGGCACTGCCTAATGTAAATATTTGATTTCCTCTTCTTTTCACAGACCATGGAAATGTGTAAGAAGGATGGATATATTATTGAATCTCACTGTTCAGAAAGCAGGGAGGGAAGTTGGCTTCTGTGGCTGCATTACTGATCTCTGAGGATAAGTGGCTAAACTATTTAGAAGTGAATAATATATGCTTTAATGTTAGATTATGGTTTTGCATTCTTCAGTTTGTCATAAAATTTATTGTCCTGCAGAATGAGTACATGATGTTTTCGGATTAGGCCCAGATGTATATCCAGAATGTAAAATTGCAGAGAGAAATGTGTAACATATGGTCTGGAATTCTTAGGAAAGTTATGAAACCTCTGGGTCTCAAGAGCTATTATGACCTAGATGTTATAAAACAGGGTAATTTAAAGGATATTTGTACTTTTTCATTATAGCTGTGTCATTAGCTGGAAGGGAGTGAGATCCCAGCAGGTCTGCGGGAAAACAGACATAAGCTTTTGTCCTGTGAAGTGTTTATCCCACCCTTAGCAAAATGCCTGCAAGCCTGCTGTTCCGTCTTCCCTCTGGAAAGAGAAAAGAAATCCGTTCTTCACTCAGCTGGTTCTGTGTCTGATGGATCTGGATTGAGAGACTTGAGGATGAGTCTGGGGTCCTGGATTATTTCCCTTCTTGGAGTTGGTAGTTATGCATTTTTAGTTCAAGTGTGAGCACATAGTTAGATGTTTTGGGCTGCACGTGTCCCTTCAAAATTCACACCTTGAAACGTTAACCCTCAACGTGATGGTATTTGGAGACAGGTCTCTGGGAGGTAATTAGGATTGGATGAGGTCATGAGGATGGGGCCTCACAGTGGGATTAGTGCCCTTATAAAGAGAGATGCCAGAGACCCTGCTCCCTCTCCTCAAGCAGAACAAAAAAAGAGGCCACATGAGGACACAGGGAGAAGGTGGCCGTTGGTTAGCCTGGAGGAGAGGCTTCACCAGAGCCCAACTATGCTGGTCCCTTCAGCTTGACCTTCCAGCCTCCAGAACTGTGAGAAAATAAATAAAATTTTTGTTGTTTAAACCATCCAGGTATGGCCACCTGAGCAGACCAAGACATCAGGTGTAATAAGAGAAGACTGAATTAAACAAAGGAAACACTTCTTACCTTTTGTGGTCACTTTGGGTGAATAATGGCCACCCGAGGACACCAGGTCCTAATTCTTAATTCTGTTAAGTGAAAGATAGGGATTTTATCCTGGATTATCTGGATGGGCTCAAACCCGATCACCAGTGTCCTTGAAAGACAGAGACAGAGACTGCACACAGAAGAGGACGAGGGAGGGTGACCACGAGGCAGAGGTGGGGTGATGTGGCCATCAGCAGCTGGGCCAGCACAGGAGCCCAGTCTCCCCTGGAGCCTCTGGAGGGAGCACTGCTTAGCCCACAGCTTGACTTTGGACTTCAGGCCTCCAGAACTGCGAGAATAAATTTCCGTTGTTGTAAGCACACTGGTCGTGGTCATTTGTTACCTGCCACAGGAAACGAATACCCTCCAACTCCTCACTCTGCCTGGATACAGTGTTTGTGAACCAGCTATGCAAGGCCCTGCCCTTGAGTTTGGGGCTTCTTTCGCCCCCACAGCGGTAGAGCAAAGTACAGGGAGTGAGATCAAGCCTGAAGCCACTGTCCTACAGGATGAGTGGTAGAGAAGGTCTTCTAACCTCCAGGTCACTGCCGACAAGACCTAGCCTCCTCCCAGGTCCGAGGGCAAACCCAAGCCCAGTGCGTGCGATTGGATTTGGCAATTCAGCCCTGCGGGTATTTCCAAATGCTGGGCTATAAAGTCAGTCGGGAGTGTGGGACTGAAAAGAGGGATGATGGAGGCTTTCAGAAAATTGCACCACTGCCAGATCATACCTCAATTCTTTGAAAGGGATCTATGAATTTTCTTTTTGACCTTTCTACTCTGCTTTATTTTTATGACAAAGAATGCCTGGATGATACTTCTGAGGATGAATGCTTTTGTATGGCTCCCAACCAAGCAGAGAAAAAGTGAGGCAGTAACAGCCTCACTGTGATCTTTCTCTGCTAATTGCTCTAAAGCTTGGCTTAGAGGAAAACCATTTCATGCTGGAAAGGCCTGCTGTGCTCAAGGGACCAAGAGAACGGGGTGCTCTGAGAACACTTCTACTCAAAAAGACCGACTTTCTCAAAAACCAGGCCATAATTGATTGAAAGTTTAATTTTGCATCCCTGTTGGGGATTTGGCTGAAGACCAGCCCCATAATGGCTAGCACATGCAGAAACTTTTGATACCTCTACCTTCTTCTCTGGATTTCTTTCATTTTTTGAGATGCACATCTAATATTTTTTGAGTTTCTCTGCTTGTTGTTTGTATTTGCCAGGGTATTCGCTTGTCCATCAGCTTCTTGTGAACAGTATGAATGTCTGCCTGGTTCCCCATTTTTCTGCTTATTTAAATGATCAAAACTTAAAGCCTAATACTAACAAATACCATCTGTGTCATCTTTCTAAAATCTTTCTGGTAATCTCGAAAGCTTGTTGATTACTCACAAAGAAAATAAAGCATAAAGAAAATCTCTGCAAATCTCTGCCTTCCTGTTTGTGATGAGAAACTTTGAACAAATAAATATTTTGCAGCGTAAATGCCTGAGAAGTTATGCCAAGAAGGCCCAGAGACCACATTAAAAAATAACATACTGCACACAAGGGATTCTACTATGTACTAGAGACTCTAATTATTTTTTGAATTATTTCCTTTCCCTCATCTTTGACCTTTCTGGGGGTTACCCACAACCTGTTTCAAGAATCACTTATATTTCTGATCCATTCAGCCTCTGAAACTCACACCTTTATTATGTGTGCATTAATTAAAGCATCTGAAGTGTCATGAAAGGAGGAGGGACACCAAGAGAGAGCAAGCCCCCCACATCCCACATACGTGGATGTTTAGTATCCGGGGACCGGAAGAGCCACAGTCCTTGGCCCCGGCTCCCATAGAGGCAGGTCTGGTTTGGGCCAACTCCGAGATACGTGGTCCCAATATGGAGCTGCCCTGGGGAAACAGCTCAGGATGGAGCAGTCCCCGTTGGGGAGATGCTAGATATCTTAGTCGTCATCTATATTTGGACTCAGTAATTCCAGGATGAGTCATAGAATGTGCTGAAAACTGCATATCAAACTCAGAAAGGGGGAAGACAGAGGACAGAGAGAGAAGGCAAAAGGGAAACTCGTTAAACAACAGAAACAAATAAAAAACACTTCTTCATCTGATTTAGAAACTTAATGCAAGTGCCAAAGGAGAAAATACATTTAAATTGATAATGTAATAAAAGTATTAAAAATCTCTGCTTAATTATACTAATAGGGTCCAGTGGCAAGTGGGTGAGGGAAGAGTGAGTGGAGAAGTAAAGTGTGTGAAAATTTTCTGCTCCATAGAGGATAATTCAAAATCTACTGTTTTTGTTCTAACTATGACAATGTAAGAAGCATATTAATAAGAAATATAGGTTAAATATGGTCTTGAAAAGCTTAAAAGTAACTGGTAGTTAAAATAGAAGACAAGACACATGGTCTATGTATGTATATATATATATGTATCTGTCATTTATCTATCTATATCAAAACATTGGTTATGATAAAATTAAAGGCCATGTAGTTTATTTGGCGAGTAAATGAAAACAAAGGAAACTGCGAGGAAGTTTGAAACAAAAAAGGAAAGGGCAACATGAAAAGACGTCTAAATATTTTAGCTATATGTGCTAATTGGCAGAACTACCTCATGAAAAGACAGTCTTTTGGATTGGATATAAGACAAAATGTTCAGTGTAAATCAACATACTTAAAGCAAAGTTTCCTTAAAAAGAATAAAAGCACGAATGTGGACACTTGTAAATCATGCAAATGGAAAAAACCCAAATATCATCATATTAAATATTAAAAGATAAACAATAATTCAAGGCAAAAGCCTTAAATGGGAGAAAAGGGATTATTTTATATTGATAAGGCACAATTCTTGTTTTAAAACAGGTTATCAATGGTTTTCACACTGCATATATTTTTCTGCACTTGCTTATTTTTCCTAAGTACTTTTTGATATTTACATGACTTGAAAGGTCTTATGAACATTTGTTTTCATTGCTTCATGAAATTTCATTGCATAAAATACCATAATAGTATATTATTTTGGGGTCCATAGCTAACAGAAGTATGAGGAAATTTATGAGAAATATAAACTTAAGAAGTAGTACAGGGCTTCCCTGGTGGCGCAGTGGTTGAGAGACCGCCTGCCGATGCAGGGGACACGAGTTCGCGCCTCGGTCCGGGAAGATCCCACATGCCATGGAGCAGTTAGGCCCGTGAGCCATGGCCGCTGAGCCTGCGCATTCGGAGCCTGTGCTCCACAACGGGAGAGACCACAACAGTGAGAGGCCCGCGTACCACACACACACACACACAAAAGTAGTACAAAGATTTCATTTGGGGTGGAAGGAAGACAGATAGCCCAGGGGAGGGATCACAAAGACGAATTAACTGTGCTGCTAATGTTTTGGTTTTCAAGTATTTGTTGCATTGTTTTTATAACTTTTTATTTCTTAAATATTGTGTAATACATAAGTAAAAATTTTAAAATAACATGATACTCATTTTGTCCATATAAGTTCTATGAAACTCTCTATGCTAAAACAAATTGCATTAAAATATATAAAACATAAGATCTTATTAACTCAATGGGAAATTGAAAGAAACAAGATAGGGTTGGGGTACTTTAAAATCTCTCTCAGCATCTAAGACTTAAGGCAGTAAAGAAGATAGGTTTGAAAATTTACTAAATCACTAAAAATTTACTAAATTGTATAAGCTGTTCTAATAAATGCACATGAACTTTTTATCCTATACACAAAGAATGACTCTCCCATTGTTCACGGAATATATTTTAAAAAGGAGTAATATATCAGGCCATCAAAAGCAATATTTCCCCAAATCAGGAATTAGGCTGGCCACATTTTATGAATATCACTGTCATTAATTTCTGATCAGTCTACCACATTTTTAAAATGCCTTATTTGACTCAGTAGTTATGAAGTGCTTGTTATTTGGCTTTTTATTTCAACATGGTGGACTCATGTTTTGGTTAAGCAGGTTCTGAATGGGCTAAGTTTTTTTCCTTCAAGATTTTTCTTCGTTCATTTAGTGTTGATATTAATTAGCATCTGTAGACACCTTCCTGTGGCCTCCATCACTTTCTACCGTAAGAGGATAGGAATGAGGGAAGACTCCCTGACATCACTTGGTGTCTGTGCTGATGGCATAATTCTTGATAATTCCTATGCAGTGTAATACTTTCAAGGATCAGGATTTCCTGTTCCTGTTCCTCTGGATATGGGTCACTTGTCTCACTCAGTGCCTTTTTAAAGAGTAGTTTTCCATGCAGGGCAGAGGGCAGATCTTTCTGACAGGAGGGCAAGCAGCAGATCCAGAAGAGGAGGGAAGGGTCCTTCAGCTGCTAAGTGAGGAGGGTCCCTAAGCAGACAGTTGGTGTCTGTGACTCCGGCGGGGTCCTAGGCTCACGGAGCCAACCTGTGAAATATTTGAGTGGGGATTCAGACTGAGAGATGAAAATGAGAAGCATCCGTTTTCTTAAATGCTGAGGTCGAGCGGTGCTAAGAGGATATTTGAGTTTCTTGAAGGGAGAGTTGACATGAAGGATAGAGAACACTGATTATTCTGCGTTGAGACAGCTGAATGTACAGTGATTTTTTTTTTTTTTTTTTAGCAAGGGTTATGTGAAAAGATGGGAATATAAACAAGTTAGCAGTTTACCTAAGAAAGGCAAGAATGAAAGAAAAACAGGTAGAGAGATGCTCATTGCCCTCTGAAGTAATTACTGAGCAAAAATAGCACACAACGATGAAATCCAGCAATTGCATTTTATAATTAGGCAACAATGCGACTAGAAACATCTTGTTGAGTTTTTGCAATTAACAGTTGTTATCTGCTTTAAGGGCAGGGATAAAGAAGCATGAATTCCATCATGCACACTGTGGTAGCCATACCAAGAGCATGGACAAGACCAGCATCAGGTCTGCACATGGGGCAGAGCCGAGTGGCTGGATCCTAGTAGCTAAGGTCTCCTATCTCGATAACTGCCATAGTGGACCCATTCCAGGAGACGGTTTAACTTTATAAATAATGCAATCGTTCTACAATTTCCTTTCCCTCTAGGTTTTGGTCTCTTTAATGATTTCAAACGTTACTGTGCAACACCATTATACCAGTGTTATTACACCGTCTGAATCCTGGCAAGAGGCTGGTGCTTGACGGCTCAAGAGCATCAGTGGACCCAGGATGGGATCTTGGCACTCACTGCCAGGCTCTGCGGTTTGCACTGCAACATTGTTTGGTAAAATGAATTGAGGAGATAACATTGTTTGGAAGAGTTCTTCAGCTCCACTGACGTATTTTTTTCCTTTGGCTTGCTTTCTTGCTTGCATTTCTTCCTGTCCAGAGACAACTCCCCCCAGCCCCTGCGTTCTTCCTTTTCCTTGTAAAGGGAAGGCCACTCTTGGCTCAGGGGATGCATGGGACAAACTTAATAACAGGAAATTCATGGTCTCAGCCCATTTTGACTTCTGACAGTTTGGCATGGAGCATTCTAAAATACAAACTTTCAAAAATCATGATTATACCAACATTGATACATTTTAATCAAGGCTGTGGCTTTTGAAACAGACTCCATTATGTCAAACTAAGCTCTGGATCAATGTTTTATAATAGCACAGTTAAAGTTTCCATATTTCTGTATACTTTTTAAAAATTTAATTTAATTTATTTATTTTTAAAATTTTTATTGGGGTATAGTTGGTTTACAATGTTGTGTTACTTTCTGCTGTATAGCAAAATGAATCTGTTATACATATACATATATCCATTCTTTTTTAGATTCTTTTCCCATATAGGCCATTACAGAGTACTGAGCAGAGTTCCCTGTGCTATACACAAGGTCTTGATTAGTTACCTGGTTTATGTGTAGTAGTGTGTATGTGTCAATCCCAATCTTCCAATTTATCCCTCTCCCCACTTACCCCCCCCCAGTAACCATAAGTTTATTTTCTACATCTGTAACTCTATTTCTGTATACTTTTTGATTGAGTGAATTATTTAAATTTTATATTTTATATACAGATTTGATTCATTTAATTAATATTTTCTCCCATCAAACTTTTCAGATTATCAATTCTCCTATTGTGACTTGTCATTTGTGGTCATTATTTCTCTTGAATACAAATGTTTATAGCTCAAATGCTGCAGTTCTAAAATTGATATTGAGATATTGTGATTCACCAGCCAGTTTTTGAGCAGCAGAACACTTTATGAGGGTTGAGCTAGTGTCAATTTAATTTTTTTGTTGATTATTTTCATCAATATTACTTATTGTAAATTTGAAAAAAATACTTATAAGATTTTTTTGAATCAGTGAGAAATTTGGGAGGCATTTTGGTTTTTTTTTAGTCTTTATTGAATTTGTTACAATATTGCTTCCGATTTTTTTTTTTTTTTTTTTTTGCGGCACGCGGGCCTCTCATTGTTGTGGTCTCTCCCGTTGCGGAGCACAGTCTCCGGACGCGCAGGCTCAGCGGCCATGGCTCACGGGCCTAGCCGCTCCGCGGCATGTGGGATCCTCCCGGACCGGGGCACGAACCCGTGTCCCCTGCATCGGCAGGCAGAGTCTCAACCACTGCGCCACCAGGGAAGCCCC
The DNA here is from genome assembly GCF_026419965.1 of Kogia breviceps. Taxonomy (NCBI): domain Eukaryota; kingdom Metazoa; phylum Chordata; class Mammalia; order Artiodactyla; family Physeteridae; genus Kogia; species Kogia breviceps. The sequence continues at coordinate 61,657,561 of NC_081324.1, read as the reverse complement.
TAATGGTTTTTTAATAAGCTGCTTTTCCCACTCAGCTTTCTTAGGGACATATTAGCATGTTCATGGATAGATAAACATAATTTTTAATAGCTTGGACATACGATTTCCAAAATTTCCCACAAATGTGCTGTTTACAATATCTATAGCCAATTATGCATATGTTGAATATTTTAAAAATTGCTAATTACATATGCTTTTACATAAACCCTTATGTTTGTCTGTATTTCTTCTTTACTATATAATCGATCACCTTTTCTTACATTTATTGGCCATTCTCAAATTGCCTATCATGTCTTATCCAATTTTCTATTGGTGTCTTTCTTATTGATTGGTAAGATTTCGTTGTACCTTTAATACTAGCGGTCTTTGTCTGGCTTATAAAATGGAAACATTTTCCCAGTTTGTCATTTGTCTTTGATACAAAATGTTTGAAGAAAAGAAAATTAGAATTTTTCTATAGCCCAATTTATCATTCATTCTTTAACAGTTTCTGCATTTACATGCTTAGAAAAGATTTCACATCAGCTGTACAAACAGCTGTATTTTCGGAATGTACTTTTTTACATGGTCATTTTTTCATATCCAATTTAATCCATCTGGAGTACATTATGTTATAAGGCTTAAGTAAGTATACTTTTTGTTGTGTTTCTAATGACCACTCATTTGCCCTACCATTATTTATTCAATAATTCATTTTCCACTATAGACCTGAAATGTCATAAATATACTTCAATGTATATTCTTCTTTAAGTCCTGTTTTGTTCCACTTATTTTTCTGTCTGGTGCAATAACTACAGTGTTTAAATAATTATTTTCATTTAATTTAAATTATTAAATATATCTTGATATCTTATATCATCAGTGCCAGCTTATTATTCTACTTTTTCAAAATCTTTTCCCGTGCTTTGCCTTTCAGACACATTTAAAAATCAGATTGACAGTTTTCAAATACCACTCTCCTCCAAAACATAACATTGAAATTTAGACTGGAATTTCATTGCATATATAAATTAATTTGGGGGGAGATTTAGAATCTTTTCAGTTTCCATCCAATGGTGAATTATATACATTAATTAAGTCTGTTAAGTTTTTCAGAGCACATTTCTAGTTTTTTTCCTAATAAACCTTAGACATTTCATGGTATGTGTGTATTTATTATATATGTATATTATGATTTGTTGGGTTTGAGAAGGAAAGTTTTAGTCATAATATTTCTAGCTATTCATTGATACTGTTGAAAAAAATTAATTTTTATATTTTATTTTATAATTATCCATTTTGCCAAGTTCTCATTGATCTTACTATTTTTCTGATTTTTACTGAAATCTCAGGCATTTCAGGGATACAGTCACAAAGTTTTCAAATGATGAAAAATTTCACTCTCTGGGTGCATTAGTAGTTTACTCCTTGTTACTGCAAAGTAGTGTTCCATTGTAAAGATATGCCACAATTTGTTTATCCATTTATCAGCTAATGGAAATTTGGGCTGTTGCTAGGTTTTTTTTTTTTTTTTTTTTTTTTGCGGTATGCGGGCCTCTCACTGTTGTGGCCTCTCCCGTTGCGGAGCACAGGCTCCGGACGCGCAGGCTCAGCGGCCATGGCTCACGGGCCCAGCCACTCCGCGGAATGTGGGATCTTCCCGGACCAGGGCACGAACCCGTGTCTCCTGCATCGGCAGGCGGATTCTCAACCACTGCGCCACCAGGGAAGCCCTGTTGCTAGGTTTTGACTATTACAAATAAAGCTGTAATGAATGTTAACATATACTCATATTTGTATGGATATATGTTTTCCTTACTCTTGAGGAAATACCTAGGTGTGGAAAGGCTGAATTATATGGTAGTTACATGTTTAAAGTTTTAGAAACTGCCAAAAATGACTTTCCAACAGGATTGCACCATTTTTAATCTCCTCCAGCAGTGTATGTGAGTTTCAATGGCTCCGTCTCCTCCCAACACTAGTTATAATCAGTCTTTTTAATTCTAGACATTCTAATGGGTTTGCAAGGATATCTCATGGAGGTTTTAATTTGCTTTTCCCTGATGACCAATGGTATGGAACATTTTTCATGTGTTTATGTGCCATTGGCATATCTTCATACATGAAGTATTTGTTCAAATTGCTCATCCATTTTTAATTGTTCTGTTTTGAGAATCCTTCATATATTCAAGAAAGAAGATGACAGTAAGAGGACTTCTAAGATGGTCCCCAGTGATTCTGCTCCTGGTGTGTACCTCCTTGTGTAATCTCCTCATTGTGAGTGTGGCTGGATGTACTGAACAGCCTCTAATTAGTAGAGTGGGCTAAAAGGCATGGGTATAACTTCTTTTTTTAAAATAAATTTATTTATTTATTTTTGGCTGCATTGGGTCTTTGTTGCTGCACATGGGCTTTCTGTAGTTGTGGTGAGCAGGGGCTACTCTTCGTTGCAGTGAGCAGGCTTCTAATTGCGGTGGCTTCTCTTGTTGCGGAGCACGGGCTCTAGGCACGCGGGCTTCAGTAGTTGTGGCATGCAGGCTCAGTAGTTGTGGCTCACAGGCTTAGCTTCTCTGTGGCATGTGGGATCTTCCCAGACCAGGGCTCGAACGCGTGTCCCCTGCATTGGTAGGCAGATTCTTAACCACTGCACCACCAGGGAAGTCCCTTGAGTTCATTTCTTAATCAATGGAAGTTGGTTTTAATTTCTCTAATAAAATGTGGTGAATCAGTTAAGTGATGAAACTGATTTGAACTCAATTATGTCTGACTCCCAAATTTAGTCATTTTCTGCTCTGCCATGCTGCTTGTAATTCATAGTAATTATTAACTCAGTATCCATCTTGTTGCCATACATACAGGGTGAGAAATTGCCTGGAAGGAATGGATGGGTCGTGTCATGGTCTTACACTTTGTGTGCATTACCTGATACCATCACTAGGTACCATCTGGAGGGGGTTGAGTAGAACCAGAAGAGCCTGCTCAGAAGTGAGCAATGTTTCAAGAATAAATTTACACGTACAGAATAATCCATGGTTGGACGCTGAAACAGTTTAAGAAATTGCTTTCCCTAAGCAAGTTAAAGGATAGGATGTCTTCCCATCTGCTTTAATACCTGGTCTTGCTTTGAAGATAACAGTTGAGACAACTGAGATCTTATATCCTTTTCTACTAATCGGACCAGAGTCATCTTTCAATTTTTTTTTTAAAAAAGAAGAATTTAATTCGTGGGATCTTTAAATCAGAGCGAATTAGATTGAAATTCAGGTTCTCCTAATCATTTATGGAGATTTAGACAAGTCCATAATTGTTTCAAGTCTGTAAAACAAAGAAAATAGAATTAACCAGGCACGGTTATGTCTGAGTGTTTGATAAAACAAAGATGGTAGGTCCAGGTACTTAGTAGGCTGATCCTGGACACTTAGTAGGGCTATAGTTGTTGCTGGTTTTGCTCCCACACTGTCTAATCTTAAAAGGATGCCTTAACTAGAGTTAATTAATTGCAGCTGGTAATCTGGTTCAGAGCATGGATCCTGGTGGAAGGAGAAAGCTGTGGGTGGTCTCCTGTGAAATCTATTTTTGTGATGTCCCCTGGCTATGAGCACTGAGTGGTGGTTGTGTGACTAGGACATTGTCACACGGCCATCAGTTGAATTCTTGCTGTGTCAGATGCCTAAATAAGATGGAAGCACATAAACCTAAATGCAGATCCCAGGCTTTCAAAAATGAGGCATTTTTATTGGAGTGATTTATGGCCTTTTGGGATTGGAAATGCTAAAGGAAGGGGCAACGGAAGTCATTTAAATTATTGATGTTTTTATTGCAACAGTGTAAGTCTCCGGTCTCTCCAGCTGGGAGATGCTTTGACTAATGCCAAGGGAAAAACTCCTGATAATGGAGACTCAACCCTCGTGTTGTGTTGTTAACTGAAGACATTACTCTTGCTCATCAGAGTGCTTCACGGAGTCAGTTAATGTGGTGTCTTTTCAGCGAACGTGGGCTGACTGCATCGGTGGTTTCCGCTAATGCATCGTGAACAGACTGTGGGCAGATTGGTCCATGTCTTCACTCCTGATTCTTCGTCTTTTCTTTGCATTGATAGTTTTCATAAGTATTTCTCTTCTCAGTTAGTATCTAGCTCCAAACCTCGATACAGTCCCTGACCAACTTTCCAACTGACTCACTAAGATCCCCCAAGAAAAGCAACGCCACTGTAGAACAATAAACATGCTCAAGATTTGCCCAGAGAGAAATCTATACGTGGATCTAGGAAAGAGCTATTTTTAATCAAGCATAATAATACATGATTTTTCTTTTTCAAGACGTTCCCTTGAATCCAAAGACTTATTTTATCCTGTTTAAAAAATAAAATACTCTTGTCTTTCCTACTCTCACTCCTTAGCATTTCATAAGATGTGAGAAGAAACCAAGACACTTAGTTCCATTTTAATGGAACTTAGTCCCTTCTCCCAAAATGAACTGAAGTTGAGCCCACAGAAACTTCATGATTCACTCACAGTTGATGGGAATTTTCAGGAAGACTTGGGTTCTCCCACTCCCACTGTATTTTATTTTTTTTTAAATTTAATCTTTAATTTTAATTTTTTTTTTTTTGCGGTACACGGGCCTCTCACTGCTGTGGCCCCTCCCCTCACAGAGCACAGGCTCCGGACGCGCAGGCTCAGCGGCCATGGCTCACAGGCCCAGCCGCTCTGCGGCATGTGGGATCTTCCCGGACCGGGACACGAACCCGTGTCCCCTGCATCGGCAGGCAGAGTCTCAACCACTGTGCCACCAGGGAAGCCCAAAAAAGTTAATTTTTTTATTAGTTATCTATTTTATACATATTAGGGTATATATGTCAAGCTCAATCTCCCGATTCATCACCCCTCCCCAGCCTGACTTTCCCCCCTTGGTGTCCATACGTTTGTCCTCTACATCTGTGTCTCTATTTCTGCCTTGTAAACAAGTTCATCTGTACCATTTTTCTAGATTCCACATACATGCGTTAATATACGATATTTGTTTTTCTCTTTCTGACTTACTTCACTCTGTGTGACAGTCTCTAGGTCCATCCATGTGTCTACAAATGACCCAATTTCGTTCCTTTTTATGGCTGAGTAATATTCCATTTATATATGTACCACATGTTCTTTATCCATTTGTCTTTTGATGGGCATTCAGGTCACTTCCATGACGTGTCTATTGTAAATAGTGCTTCAATGAACATTGGGGTGCATGTGTCTTTTTGAATTATGGGTTTCTCTGGGTATATGTCCAGTAGTGGGATTGCTGGGTCATATGGTAATTCTATTTTTAGTTTTTAAAGGAACCTCCATACAGTTCTTCATAGTGGCTGTATCAATTTATATTCCTACCAACAGTACAAGAGGGTTCCCTATTCTCCACACCCTCTCCAGCATTTGTTGTTTGTAGACCACTCCCATTGTATTATGCACTTGGCTTTTGTTTTCCTTTGGTAATATTAGAACATCATAGACAATCTTGTGCAGCAGCTACATGATTCACTTTTTTTCTGCTTTCACACCAGAAAACAACAGGGAGCTGAAGGAACTCTAATCTTTCCTCAGGGTGATGCCTGAATTTCTATGTTATTTCTCAGCTCTTAGAGCCATGGAAGTTCTCATTCTGTGTTGGGCTGATGGCCAGAGTTTTTCCTGAATTTGAAGATTTCCTTCATTTTTGGCTTTCACCTCCAAGTTCCCTGGGGAAGCACAAAATCTTGGTTCTTGAAATGTCATTTTTCTATTAGAAAATGGGCCTTTCCAATCATTTTGTACCAAACTGCTGATATTTCTGAGAGAAAAACAAGTACCAAAAATTCAAAAGTTTGCTCTTTACAAGAAATGTTGCACTAATTTCCCTTTTCTTGCACTGGGTGACTCAAGTGTGATCAATTTTCATGCTGTGCCAATTTTTCAAAACAACCATCAGGAGTCATTCCTCCTCTTCTATTCCATCCCCGGTTCTAGAAAATGCTCTGTCTTCTGGAGTCAATAACTTTCTTTTCTTTTTTAAAAAAATTTTATTATTATTTATTTAATTAATTTATTTTTGGCTCCGTTGGGTGTTCGTTGCTGCGCGCGGGCTTTCTCTAGTTGCGGCAAGCAGGGGCTACTCTTTGTTGCGGGCTTCACATTGCAGTGGCTTCTCTTGTTGCGGAGCACGGGGTCTAGGCACACAGGCTCAGTAGTTGTGGCTCATGGGCTCTAGAGCGCAGGCTCAGTAGTTGTGGCATGCGGGCTTAGTTGCTCCACAGCATATGGGATCTTTCTGGACCAGGGCTCGAACCTGTGTCCCCTGGCAGGCGGATTTTTAACCACTGTGCCACCAGGGAAGCCCTGGAGTCAATAACTTTCTTTATAAATCTTGTTAGTTCATGAAACAGCAGGATGGAAGATTAAAGACCGTTATTAAAATGACTGGTTGAAAGAAAGACGGTGCTAAGAACAATAAGGAGCACTAACTAAGATTGTTAGTGCTCAATTTTTTTTTTTTTTTTTTTTGTGGTACGCGGGCCTCTCACTGCTGTGGCCTCTCCCGTTGCGGAGCACAGGCTCCGGACGCGCAGGCTCAGCGGCCATGGCTCACGGGCCCAACCGCTCCGCGGCATGTGGGATCTTCCCAGACCGGGGCACGAACCCATGTCCCCTGCATCGGCAGGCGGAGTCTCAACCACTGCGCCACCAGGGAAGCCCAGTGCTCCATCTTAAATGTGATGATTTTGAAAAAAATAATAAATAAATGGGAATAAATGTGGGCATTGGGGATATAGAATAAAAGGCCTGTAAACTATGAATGCCTTTGGGAATATTTTCCTCCCATCATGGCCCATGTAGAAGCTTGAATACTCAGATCAGCAAACTAGTGAGGCCATACTCCCTCCCCTCCGCTGCAAATGGAGGGGCCAAGACACCAAAATGTCCTTTTATGTTACTTTTCTTCTGTGGTCTGATCCACTGGGGCAAATGTTTCACCTCTTAGAACCGCTGGTCACAGTTCATCTTTCATCATGGTGTCCCCAGCTTTTGGTTGTCTGACGTGAATGAAGACAGTTCAGTCGGAAGTCAGCCAGGCAGGTTCTTACTGAATATCCCTGTCGTGAATCCTGGGATCCTGCTGAGAAAAGACATACAGAGTCTTTGTTCCTAAAAAAATGAACATTCAAGGTGTGCATCAAAATCAGTATTTTTCAGGTAGTTTTAGACCCTTCACGGAGCAACTCCATGACGACCTGCTTTAGTCTTGCTCCCCTGCTTCACCTAGAAAGGCACCCAGTGCAGAGGGGGTGCTCAAGAAACATCCTATTTAATGCAGAATAAGACCTTGTTTTTAAGGAGTCAATGGCTGCTTTGAAACCAGGTGAAATAAAACAGGATTTAAATATGTTGTCAAGCAACTCTTTACTGGCTCATTCAAAACAATTTAAATTTTAGCCTTAATCAGGCTTCCCATCTCTTTTGGGGTTGGAGGCCCTGAAAACCTGCCGCCCAGCCCCCTATTCGCAATCAGAAGCCCTCTTTCTGAGCCCCATCCCCCTGCCGTGACCCTGCAAGTTTACTTCCCAGAACAGGACACCTGCTTGGGTATCAGAATGCCACCCACCTCTGGATCTCCTGGATTCCCCACTACTACTCCCTGATGTGTTTGGGGGGAATCGTGTTCCTGGAATTGGATCTACTTGGTGAACCAACTAATGTCTGTTGTCACACCTGTGGGTACTAGGTGGTCTGCAATCTCAGCTGGCCCAGCCCTGCTGGCTTGACAGTTGTACACGGAGACCGCAGCCCCTCCCAACTACATCTCCCCAATTCCGTGAACAGGGTTAGCTGGACCCACAGCACAGGATGAATGTGCCTGATCTCTTCTGTACGCTCCTCAGGGACCCTCCACCCTTCTGCCCCGGAGGCTGACCTGTGCTCTGGAGGCCACAGATGTCAGAGCTCAGGGTCTCACTGCCTGGCTCCCCACCCTGGCCTGTGGCTCGTTTCCTGCAGTCCCCTTGCTCTGGCCACCTGGGCCCACGGGTTCAGCCTCCCTCTCCCAGGACCACTCCCTTCTTGCCCTCCTCAGTGTTCCTAGACCCCCCCACCCTGGCATCACCCCTTTTGGCTTCTGGGCCTTTGTAAATCGTGCCTTCATCAAGTCCCACCCCGCCCCATATCACAAGAGGGAGTGTGCCTGTACTTCTTGTCACAGCCCGGCTGGTCCATGTCCTTGAAGAGCCCTCAAGGTTAAACTGATCCAGTCTTGGGAAGTGAGAATGCCAGGGCTCTCTTACAGCATCCCCTGTAGCCAGCTTCCCTTTCCTCCTGCTGGGAGCTGTTCCACTGGTCTTGGTCTGGCAGAAGTTATCCTGGTACACAAGACAGTACACATGCAGGTCTTTTTCCTCTGTCATCCACCAGCCTTAATCCACCAACAGCAAATGGGCTCAGTGCTTGCTTCTATGGTTGTTTGTACAAGAAAGGAGAACACTTTCCTCCTTCTTTTCCTCCCTCCCTCCCTTCCTTCCTTTCCTTCCTTCCTTCCTTCTCTCCTTCCCTCCTTCCCTCCCTCCTTCCTTCCTTCCCTCAGTAATAACAAAACAAAATCTTAATTTCCTTGTTATGAGAAGAATTTCCTCTTATTGCCTCACTGCAACATTTCTTTGTTTCAATTAACTGTACACAATGAAAGAAACAAGTTAATGGCTTAGAAATGAGCCTGCCCCAGAGGGGTGTTAAATATGAGAAAACTAATCAAGATTAGCAAGTAACCTTTCCACAAGGAGCTATGTTATCCTAAAAGAAATTCATTTTAAATATTTATTGTAATTCAAATGGTCTTGGAACCATGATATCTTAAAAGGATGTTTTGTTTATATCCCTGAATAGCTGGAACATTTGGTTATGGATGGATTCGGAATATCAGTCCTAGAACTGACTTCCATGAGGCTACGCATTCATTCCACTTTTAGTAAACTTTTCCCAATACCTCTGACTTTCACGATTTCATTTGTAGATACGCTTTCTCTCTTTCTGGAGGAAAGCTCCGTAGCGGGCAGCGGCCCTCTTAGCTGGGCCCAGGCCCAAGCCAGGCAGGCACAATATGTCCTGTGTCCGCAGCGGGCAGCGCATCCTCAGGGCCCAGGGCTCTGCCCACAGTGGCCCCAGGGTCATGGTCTGCACTCACTGTGAGCCTCCTTCCTCAGCCACGTGTTGTGGGAGAAGTGAGGCTCCCGCCTTCTTCCTCTGAGGGCAGAGGGTCTATCTAGAAATAGCTCCTAAATCAAGAAATGATCTGCTTACCAAAACTGAAAGAGTTTTCTGAGAGAAGAAAATGTTTTTCTTTCATTTGAGAGCTTGACTGTTTGAAGAGCCCAGGGGTGGCTGCCCTGCACCCCCAACGGATGCTCGGATTTTCTATAAATTCCCCAAGGCCTTAACTACACCAAGAGGAATCTCACAGGATTCCCAGCAGCTTTGAAACAAGATGCAGCGAATTTTCTGACTGATGTAGGATATATAACTTTCCGAGTTGTGTTGTGAGTTGGGGTAGCTCCTGGGCTGCGGGGCCTGCCGTCCTTCCTTGAAAACACAGAGGCTCTTGTGCTCGTTCCGTTGGTGGAGCTGAGCCCTCCAGCCATCGCGAGGGCTTCAGAGGCTTTTCCTCGGAACTAACTGGCAGCCTCAACGTCCTTAGAGGAAGTGGCCTTTTGCTGCTGTGTTGCTGTAAGTCTTTTCACGAGCGGACGACAGGGACCCTTGAGAGCCTCTCCCTCCCATGCATTGGGAAGGGGCCACCCCCATCCTGAGCGCGGCAGGGGAGACCTGTGATCCGGGGCAGCCCCAGTGGCCTGCGTGGCCCTGTGACCGTGGCCTGCTCCTGTCTCTGCCACCACGGTTTTGTGTGTGGCCGACAGAGGACAACTGGGCCCCGGGAATCTCAGTCCCTCCCCCAGGTCAGGTCATCAGAGAGCCCTGAAGTCCACTAAGATGGGATTAGTGTTTCCCGTGTGCTGATGCTCCGCGTGGGATGCGTTAGAATGGAACTTGTCTTGTCCTTCCATCCCCTGGAGATGCGGCTCTCTCACCCTGACGAGCGCGGGTCCCTAAAGTTACATCCTCTGCTCGGAGCCACCTGCCGGCAGCGGCGGGACCGGGTTCGGACCCAGACGTCGGCTGCGGAGCTGCCTCGCGGCAGGACGCGTGGCTCTGGATCTGGATGCGCGGGCGGCTTCCCTCCTCCTGCATCTGCTCGCCAAGCTCATCCTCTGAGCCGCGAGGGTCCTGTGTGCAGTGGGGTCTCTGACTTCTAACTCCCTTTGGGCTCGGCCATCAGGAAGCCCCACCTCCCCCCGGACGGGGGCAGGCGATGGGCGGAGAAGAACCGGCGTTTCCCTGCAGTTGGGGCCACTGTGCTTCTCCACCGAAGGGCCTGCTTCCTCTATGGTCCTGTGGTTCCCAAGTCCTAGAAACTGCCTGCTCTCTGATTCAGGTTTCTGTCGTCAGTCAGGGACCCTGGGGTTCCCTGTTCTTTTCCCACTTTGTAAATCACTCCTCACTAAATCCTTTTCAAACTGCTCTGCTGGTGCCCTTTGCTCCTGCGGGATTCACACAGAGATGCCTCCACTGTGTCATAACCCACTTAAAACGCGTCCTCAGAAATAACGGACAGTGATACGAGAGTGTGCATCTGAAAAGGTCTCGGCAATCTTTAATTTTTTAAATTTATTTTGGGCTGTGTTGGGTCTTCGTTGCTGCCTGTGGGCTTCCTGTAGTTGCAGTGAGTGGGGGCTACTCTTCGTTGCAGTGCATGGGCTTCTCATTTCAGTGGCTTCTCTTGTTGCGGAACATGGCCTCTAGACATGTGGACTTTGGTAGTTGTGGCTCATGGGCTCAGTAGTTGTGGCATGCGGGCTCAGTAGTTGTGGCTCATGGGCTCCAGCACACAGGCTCAGTTGTGGCGCACGAGCTTAGTTGCTCCGCAGCATGTGGCATTTTCCCGGACCAGGGCTCAAACCTGTGTCCCCTGCATTGTCAGGCGGATTCTTAACCATTGTGCCACCAGGGAAGTCCCTCGGCAATCTTTTGGGAAGTTAGAATTAAATGTTTCAGGCATTTACATTCTTCCATATTCCCTTTCCAAGATATCAAGATACCAAAATGACCACATCTTCTGTATACAGCACCAAGTGAAGAAGGTGTGGTTCAACTAACTTAGAGACAGAAAGTGTATTTTTTTCGATGCATTTATTGGCACTTTTTTTTGGTCAGAAAACTAGACCTGTGCTGACCCCAGTGCTCCAGGCTGGCTTTAGGGCACAGCAAACACCCCTCCCGGGCACCTGCTCATCTCCCTCCACTGTGCTTCCCTCCTCTTTCTAGCTGTTCTGCTCCTATTGCCACCTGCTTTCAAATTCTTTTCTAAGAAGGTGACAGAAAGTTCCTGGAGAAGTGGATCAATTCCTGACTGCCTCATTTTGCTAGACAGATTCTTTTTTCCAGGAAGACAGTAGTTTTCCGTGTGTGTGTGATGATTTGAATGGGATTGCGAATGGGCTTCAAGGTCAGAAAGGTCAACTCCCCCCTCTTCAATTCCCTGCTCAGCATTTGGGGGCTTTGCAATGATGCAGAAGAACAGACCAAAGAGATGAATTGTGAGTATCAGTTAAAACAGCACAACTTAGATTTTTTTTCCCAAATGCACAGAGATTAGTGGCTGAAACAAAAACACTACCAGGGGTACTGTGCTGGTGGTGCAGTGGTGAAGAGTCCGCCTGCCAATGCAGGAGACACGGGCACAATGCCTGGTCCGGGAGGATCCCACATGCCGCAGAACAACTAAGCACGTGCGCCACAACTACTGAGCCTGCACTCTAACGCCTGCGAGTCACAACTACTGAGCCCGTGTGCCACGACTACGGAAGCCCACGTGCCAAGAGCCCATTCTCCACAACAAGAGAAGCCACCACAATGAGCAGCCCGTGCACCACAACAAAAAGTAGCCTCTGCTCGCTGCAACTAGAGAAAACCCGTGTGCAGCAATGAAGACCCAAAGCAGCAAAAAACCCACAAAAACAAAAACACTACCAGGAAGCACACACATTAGTGTCCAGGACCCTTATTTCAGTGTGTGTGTGTATGTATGCGTGTATATGTGTCTGACTGTGAATGTGTGTATATGTGTGTATGTGTATGCATGTCTATGTGTATGTATGTGTCTGTGTGTGTGGTCATGTGTATGTGTGTGTGTCTAGTGGAGTTTGACTGCTGTTAACTTCCTGCTCCTCTCAGCACCATCCCCCTCCCCCAGAATCCCCATAAAATCACCAAGGCGGGGCTTCCCTGGTGGCGCAGTGGTTGGGGGTCCGCCTGCCGGTGCGTGGAGCCCCCCCGTGGGCCTGCGCGTCCCAGGCCTGTGCTCCGCGGCGGGAGAGGCCACAATGGTGAGAGGCCCGCAAAAATTACTGCAAAAATTAATAATAATAATAAATAAAATAAAATAAAATAAATCACCAAGGCGGTCTCTCCTGTCAGACAGGATCCTAAGTTAGCACAGGAGTTGTGATTTTTGGAATGCTTTACTTAGACTCATTCAAGGGGGTTCAAAAAACTCAGGTATGCATGCAGTTTGGGAAATTAAATCTTCTTCCACTGAATTACTGAAAAACCAACACTATATAACTTCTTAATGCTCAGCTTCATATCATAAAGAAAATATTCCAGATAAACGTAATTTGGGTCAGAGGATCAATTAAAAAAGCAATTGTAGTTTTTTACTTCTCAAAAATATATGGTTTGATGGTTCCTACATTCCTGGGGGATGAAGAGGACAGAAGTCAAACCTGTCTTTGTTAGGACACACGGAGCTTAATCTCGCACTGAGTTAGCCCATAAGCATCATGTGTCTCTTTATACACGTGGCCTCTTTCCATGGCTAGAGCTGAAAGAAAACTGACTGAGGCTCAGGAAACCCATCTAAAGCTGCCTCTTGATACCAAAGATCCTTGTGGACTGTGCAGTGATTGTACTTTCTTCCTGTGAATGAAAAGGCCAGTATCACTGGTTTTCCAGATTTTTTAGTGAAAAACTCTTCTTCAAAGAAACACTTACAGATGCCAAATACATACAGCTGGCACACTGACTTGTGTTTAACAGGACTGTAAACCAAGTGCTCACTCTCCTACTTGACCCTCCACCTCTGCTCCCACCACGTCATCTGAAATCCTCCTGGCCCCTGGACCAGAGGCGTGGCCTCCTCTGAGTCCCGACTCCCAAATTACTAGGTGTCCCTCACTTTCTGATGACAGTACTTCTCCCACACATATGACCAGAGTAGTGGACAAGCCACACCCAGGGAAGAGGCAGTTCAGAGCCCTCCCCGATTTTCTCTGGGCCCTTGGAATGTGCTCTGTAGTGTCAGGAAGAGTGAGCCTTTGGGGGAAAGTGGGGGGAGCTTGCAGGTTGTTGACAAGCCTGGCCCGCAGTCCCCACCCTGCTGGACTTTGTGGTCTTTCCCTGAAGGGGGTTACATACCACTCACTCTGTGCCCCTCGGTTTCGAATGCAGGGCTTGTGTTTTTCTACCAAATAAAGTTACCCAACCGGTAAGGGTCAAACAGTCACCCAAGTTATTCTTCCTGTTACAACTTAAAAGAGAATAAAGAGCTCTCTGTGTTCAACAAAAGTATCTTCAGAAAAAGGTGGACTGGGAGAGGGCAGCCTGGATGTGATAGTATTTATTTTCTGGCAGAAGAAAACATTTTATTATTTTATTGTTCTGTCTGTGTCCTTTTCTAACACTTTATATTTGACATTAGAAGTACAAAGGGGGAAAACCATATTGAATAACTTTGATTTTGGGGTGTGAATGATTTTTTAAAACCCTGCAAGTATGAGTCATAAATTGCAGCCTATGCTGATTGAACGAAACCCTTCTTAGATGCTGTCATGACTGAAAGCAGGAATGACCCAGAACAAATCCTTCATTTTTCTTCAACATGTTTACCCAGTGACATTAGCGAACACAGAATAAGCAGGTATTTTTACTAGACTTTCATATCAGAGGTCAAAATCTCCTTTTTTGATGAGGTTCTTGTAAGCAAGTGAGAGCAGCCAGCGGGGGTAATTACGCTGCAGGACTAAACAGCTCGCGGGCGCAGCTGCCCCAGCCTGGCTTGTTAACCCCACTGCTTATCAGCTGCTTGATAAACACCAAGATTCCTGGGCCCCAGCACAGACCAGTAGATTCAGAACTGGGGGCTGTTGGGTGTCAGGGAACGTGCATTGTATTGATTTTTTTCTATTGTGTTTTAAATCTCTATTTTATTTTATTTCCTCTCTCATCTTTATTGTGTCCTTCCTTCTGCTGACTTTAGGTTTTGTTTGTTCTTCTTCTTGTGATTCTTTTAGTAGGTAGGTTAGGTTGTTTATTTGAGCTTTTTTTTTGTTTTTTGAGGAAGGCCTGTATCACTATGAACTTCCCTCTGAGAACTGCTTGTGCTGCATCCATAGATTTTGTATGGTTGTGTCAGAAGGTGCATGCTAAACTAGCACCCTGGCTGATTCCTGTTCACCCCAAGGCTTGAGAAACTGGTGTTGGGGGGAAGTTAGGCAGCACTGGCATCAAATCCACCCCCCCCACTGCCTAGTATCTGTGTGACTTCTGGAAATCTTTTTTAAGAAAATGAGATATGATCAACCTATGACATTATGTTAATTTCATATGTACAAGATGAGCATTCGATTTTTGCATATATTACGAAATGAGCAGCACAAGTTTAGTTAACATTCATCACCACGCATGCTCACATTTTGTTTTCCTTGTGGTGAGAACTTTTCAGATCTACTCACTCTTGATATCAACTCTGCAGTGATTTTGTGAGCATTTGTGAAAACAATGAACTGGGGTTTAGACCAGGTTAACCGCTATGACTTGAAGATAAGGTTTGTGACCAAGCCTGGACTGTGCTGGCACATCACAGCCTCTGTGAATGTTACCACACACACTGTGTGTACAGAAAAGGCATTTTTCTCTTGGAGCTTAAATATAAATAAAAGACATGGTGAGACTTTTCTGACTCGTTTTGGGGGCCTGGTGTGAGGACCACTGTGGGGAGAGGTGTAGGTGTTGGGGACAGCCTGATCCGAGGACCTCAGTGGAATACTTGGTGTCAAAATATATTCCTCACAGAATATAATATATACATTATATATATAGATTATATATTTATATATATATATATATATATAAAATCTATATATATAATCTCCTCATGGAGATTGCAGTTTGTGCACTGAGATTCATTGCCAGAGGCATGAAATGGGTACTTCTCAGGTGGTAAGAATTCCTGCAGCTGGTTCACACTGTCCAGAGCAGAGAAGTGCCGCAGGGTGGACAGAACCCAACCCCAGACTGGAGGAGGTGGCAGGGCAGGGCTGGCCGAGGCATGGGGTGTGTCCACTCACAGTTTTGTCTGGACCAGGCTTCACTTCGTTTGTTAGGTCTGATCTGCTCTGAGTAAACTGGACAGAGAACCAGCAGGCACATTTACATAAAATACAAAGCAGGGCATGTAGATAGAGTGAACTTGAGCCATAAGGAAGTTCTCTGGATGTAGGGAAGGCATGGTGTCCATTACGGAGAGAACCCTCTGTGATGTTCTTTTCCCTTCCTTTCCTACTCATTATGCTTCATCGAGGACCAGCTGAGGGTAAAACGTACTACCTTTTAAAAATTACATATACAAACCATTTCCTTAAAGTGATGGGCAGACGTTAAATGTTATTTTTGTATATTTTTATAATCTTATCACTGTCCACATAATGAAACTTGGTTAGATTTCAGTGAAAATTATCTTCCAGAGAAGGGTTTTTGTTTTTTCCCTGGGATGGGGTAACTTGGATACAATTAGGAGGGATGACGTAGCTTTTATGCTGATGAGGTGTGCCAGCAGTGTGATAGTTTAAACATGTTTAAACAAAAACAAAAACAGGAACAAAAGGATGGATGCACAGACTTGCTGCTTAGATAACTTTAGCTCTTAGGACCCAGTTTCTTTCACTGATTAAAAAAAAAAGTTATACCTGAAAAAAGAAGTCCCACACAAGTGAGACAGTTTGTCTTTTCTCAGTTCTTGATGATCAAGTATATAAAAGTACATACATAGAATATTTGAGTGAAAAAATAGGCTTACCAAATAGATCTAATATATACACTGAATGTATACCTTATAAACTGACCCTGAATTTTCAATTCAAATGTTCATGAAACATTTTAAAAACTAGCAATATATTAGATTATAAAGAAATAAAATTGTAAGTAAGACAGAGTAAACATTGTGTATTTCTGGCTATGCAATTATATTATAAGTAAGTACCAACTATGAAAACAGTAATAAAACCACACCCATTTTGATATTATACAAACATCTGGAAAGTAACTTTAGGATCAAAGAGGAAGTCAAGCCTGAAGTTACAGAACATTCAGAAAATAGTAATAATGGGAAAACTCCAAATAAAAATCCACAACTTACTGCCAAACTTATACTCAGGGGCAAATAGAATTTATCATAAAACGTAGGTTGTTAAAAAGTAACAGAAAATAAACCTAGGAAAAGCAGGAGGAAAAAATTAATAAAGTTGTGAAAATAAGTCAGAAAAAGAAAAAAATAACAGAACGGATGTATATATAAAGGGCTGTTCCTTCAAGAGAAAAATAAACATTAATCAGATAAAACCCAGTAAATAAATAAATCAAGGGATGGGTAAAGGGGAAGAGTGTAAGAATGCCAAAATAGAAATAAGAACAGGAAAATAACCAGTTATAGAGACACTTAAATAAAAAAGTCCTTTACAGAAATCTATCCTAAAAAGATCAAATATAGGATAAAATGAAAGTATAACTAACATAAAACTGATGAAAGAGAGAGAGAGAGAGAGAGACAGAGGTCCAAAAGATCTACATCTTAAAAACATTATGAGGAGATTCTCTCAAACTTAAAAGAAACATAATTTTTTATGTTATTTCAACTGTTCTAGAGCTTTCTGATTATTCTTACAACACCTATATAAAAGCTGTACCAAAACCAGGTAAAGGTAGCACACAACGTAACAACTGTAGATCAGTATCACTTATAAATATTGATGACAAATAAATAGAATATTAAGAAGTAGAATCTGGCAGAACAATGAAAGAATATGTAATAAAGATAGTGATGGGCTATAACTCATTGGTTAAAAAAAATTCATGTGTCCATAGAATGGAAGGAAGGATGGAAGGAAGGAAAGATGGAGGGAGGGAGGGAGGGTGGGAGGGAGTGGCCTAGGAAGAAGGAACAGCTCTTCCCTATAATAAAATGCCAACCAGTATATAAAAAGAAAAAAAAATTTTCATTTTATATAAAAATATAAAAAGAAATGGTAGAGTCTGAAATACCATGTTGTGGCCAGCATAGTAATATCTGATTCAGGCAAAAATTATTAAGGGATTCTAAAACTCTTCAGTGAGACTTAGATGCAGAAAAAGATATTATACAGTCCTGGATATCTGTCTACCTCCACACATTACTTACTAATTTCAAAGGAGAAAAATGGTCATTTTACTCGGCAGATATGTTATCAAAGCTCACATGACCAAGCACAGATGGACTGACACCAGATGTCTGCTGCTGAGATGACTGAGGACATATCATTTCTATGAATTCCTGCCCAGAATGCATAAGCTGAACCTAATCTTTGGGACACAAGAAAAATTCAATTTAAGTGACATTCTATAAAGCTACTGGCCTGTGTTTTTCAAGGTTTCAGTGTCATGAAAGAAAAATAAATCCTGAGGAACTTTTCCGTATTACAAAGGGCTAAGGAGACAAGATAAATAAATTTAATGCATGATTGGATCCTGGATCAGAAAAATAACAGCTATAAAGAACATTATGGGGAAGATTGGAAACATTTTAATATAGACAGTTAGTTAAGGTGTCAATGTTAACAATCACTTAAATTTGATCATTGTGTCCATGGCTATATAGGAGAATGTTCTCATTTTTAGTACACACACATTGAAGTATTTAGCAGAATAGATTAATCATATCTGCAATTTTCTACCAAATATTTCAGTAAATATAAACATATAAGGGACGGGAGAACAAAAATAGCAAGCGGTTAAGAGTAAATAAATCTGGGCGAAGAACACAGAAAATTTTATTGTACTATTCCTACAACTTTAATAAAATCTTGTGGGTTTTTAAACAACTAAGTAAAAATATAAAGATTAAGTAATTATTCTGAGATGTATAAGGTGGTCATAATTAGGAATGACTGAAATAATTCACAATATATTAATTCTAAAGAGGAGACACTGTCTGGTTGTCTCTGTAGTTTCCAAAGTAACATTTGACGGAAGTTCCACAATGATTTCTAACCTAAAAAATAAACACCTTTAGTAAAGTAGGTGGATAACTTACTGGGATCAATATATATATTCATAACCAACTTCATGTTTCATAGTGGAAGGGCAGAAGCATTCGTACTAAAGGGAGGAAAGGAACATTGTTTTACTGTTACCACTATTTCTCCATATTGTCCTGGAAGTATTAGACTATACAATTAGAGAGAGCACAATATATATGATATGGGCATAGTGTAGAAATAATATGTGTCATTGAAAAACTCAAGAAAGTGAACTAAATATTTTTAGAGATGCATTTGGTAATAATGTTAGTTATAATTAATGTATTAAAACCATATTTGAGCAGAAATAATGAATTATAAACTATAATAGAAGGAAATGCACCACTGACAACAGAATTCTCCAAATCATGGAATAATACCCTGAACAAAATGTTACTGAAGGAAATAAAGGAAAAATGGAATAAACTGAGTAATATACCTGGTCCCTGGATAAAGAGGTAATTTTATTACAAAATATTTTTCCTGAAATTAATATATTTCAGAGCAATACCAAAATGATTCTTTTGAAAGTTTCTGATAATTATTATAAATTTATCTAAAAAAATGAAACAAAATCTAAAAATTATGAAACTAAAGGAAAAATGGGAAGGCACAGGGCATAACAGCATTCCACTGTATTATCAGTAAGCTATAAGATATTCAATTTGATGGCCTAGAGAATTGGGAAATAAAACTGAGGTAAATATGAGCTTCAGTAAGGGTTTTTTGTTTGTTTGTTTTAATGGGAGTATAATTGCTTTACAGTGTTGTGTTAGTTTCTGCTGTACAATGAAGTGAATCAGCCATATGTATACATATATCCCCTCCCCCTTGGATCCACCCCCCCCCCCCCCCCGCTGCAATCCCACGCATCTAGGTCGCCACAGAGCACCGAGCTCCCTGCACTATACAGCAGGTTCCCACTAGCTATCTATTTCACACATGGTAGTGTGTTTATGTCAATCCTAATCTCCCGATTTGTCCCACCCTCCCCTTCCCCCACTATGTCCACACGTCTGTTCTCTATGTCTGCGTCTCTACTCCTGCCCTGCAAATAGGTTCATCTGTACCATTTTTCTACATGTTTTAAATCAATAAGGGGAAATAAATTATTTGATATATGGCATTGGGAAATCTGGCTGTTTATTTATCTGTGAAAACACTAAAGTATATCTCCACCTCACCTCACTCTAGTGTAAAAATGAACTGCAAATGTAGAAGCTTTATGTATTTAAAAATTGAAGGGCTTCCCTGGTGGTGCAGTAGTTGAGAGTCCGCCTGCCGATGCAGGGGATGCGGGTTCGTGCCCCGGTCCGGGAGGATCCCACATGCCGCGGAGCAGCTGGGCCTGTGAGCCATGGCCGCTGAGCCTGTGCGTCCGGAGCCTGTGCTCCACAATGGGAGAGACCACAGCGGTGAGAGGCCCGCGTACCGCAAAAAAAAAAAAAAAAAAAAAAAAAAAAAAAAAAAAAAAAAAAAAAAATTGAAATATGAGATTTTCCTAAAGAATACAGCTAATTAGTATTTATGATCATGTATACATGTGTATGAGATATATCCAGTGAGAGGATGATTGTGATAAAAGCCTTTCCAGGAATGTTAGAAAAACCAGATACCATAAAAAAAGATGAATAAATTTACTTCCAAGAGAATAAAACTTCTCTATGTCAAAAAAACTTCACAGAAACTGAAAGAAAAACCAAAAAAGAGAAAATAGTCTGAACAAAATTGACATGTAAGTATTATTATAAAGACGAAGAACGTTTTTTAAAAAAACAGAATATGCAAAGGATGTACACAGACAGTTCATAAAAGAATTACAAACGGCCAGTAAGCATATTAGAAGAGTGTTAATCTTGCAGATACACATGAAAATAGATACTTTTCTCCTATGCAATTTGCTTTTAAGATAAAAGAAAACTACTGAACATTTAAATCTTTTTGCTAGTGTTTTTTCCTTTGAGTGCAAATCCCACTTCAGGGAATTTGCCCCAGTACTGTCATCTCTGCCTTGTCTACACTATGTGAATAAAGATCACACCGCATTTCCATTTACAGGGAATGGGTTAAATAAATTACTGCATGATAACTTAGTGGAATATGATCCAATCATGAAGATGACAATGTAAATAGTAATTTTGACATGGCAACATGGTGAAGGCGTATTATTCAGTTACAGCACATCTAGTACAAACTCATTTATGTAAACCTGTTTATCCAATCTCTATCCATATACGCGTATATAAGAAGAGAGAAAAATGGCTGGTGGACATTCATGAAAATGATAAGAATGGTTTCCTCTGCGCTCCAGAAAAGTGAGGTGGCTTTATCTTCCTTTTTGTACTTTATTGTATTGCTTGAAGTTTTTGTTTTTGTGTGTTAGTTCGTTTGTTTTAACAGGAATCAGTTCATCTAGTAGCTAAAATGGAAGCAACCCCAGTGTCCATTAACAGATGATAGATAAACAAAATGTGGTCTATACATACAGTACTATTCAGCCATAAAAAGGAAGGACATTCTGACACACGCTACCACATGGATGAACCTTAGAGACATTAGGTTAAGTGAAATAAACCACCCTCAAGAAGACAAACACTGTATGATTCCACTTCTATGAGTCACCTTATATGAGTCAAACTCACAGAGAAGGAAAGTAGAATGGCGGCTGCCAGGGGCTGGGGGAGGGGGAAGTGAGGAGATAGTGTTTAATGGGGACAGAATTTCATGTTGCAAGAGGAGAAGAGTTTTGGAGATGGATGGTGGTGATGGTTACACAATGATGTGATGCACCTAGTACCACTGAACTGTATGTTTAATAATGGTTAAGGTAGTTGTAAAGGAAAAACTAACACACTATTGTAAAACAATTATACTCCAATAAAGATGTTAAAAAAATTAAAAATAAAAAAAAAAAATAAAATAAAAATAATGGTTAAGATGGTAAATTTACATCATGTGTATTTTACCACAATAGAAACAAACAAAAAAGGAATTGATCCACAAGAATGTTCCACCCCCCCCACACACAATCTATTAAATTTAGCAGGAAGATTTATCAGTGTGTGAAGTGAACTGGGAGACCGTGGAGCAGATGTGAGGAATCAAATACCTCATTTGGGGGGAACCTCTTACAAAAGAAGAAACATCCAGGAAGCAGATGGCCAGGCAGGTGTTGACATTCCTCTGATTACATCCAGAGACACCAAAGGGTGGCACAGCCAGCGATGTTAGGAGGCCAGATTTCATAGAATTGAACAGCTTTTTTTCTTTAACACATAAAATAGACCAAGGGTGCTTCACAAAATAGGAGGAGGCACTGTTGGTCCGAGTGTAGCCTTTTAGCTTATCTTTTAAAAGTGGAAACCAAGATGTAGGCAATAGGATTTCATAACAATTTTTATTCATTCTCATCACCGCTACGATTGAGGTCTATTTTGCTCACCATCCAATTTTATTTTTATTCTGATTCCACCCAAATAAATATGAATAGCAGGGCTTTCTGTGCCTCCTGGGAGCTCTGTGTGGGCGAATCTCAGTGAATGCTGTCAGCCTTAAAAATAGAAGCACCATCAAAGGAGTAGGCTTCCTCTGCCTAGGCCACGGCCAGAGAAGCACAACAAGGCCACCTCAAGGGAGAGGCGATGGAGAGAACTCGTCCTGCACAAAACGTTCCTGAGCTGAAAGTAACACAGGTATGAAGAAGAGAAGGAAAAATGTCAGGTAATGTGAATTGACAGGCGCGCCCCAAGGTTGCTTCAAAGAGGGTGACTCAGAGCCACAAGTGCACCAGCCAGACCAGAGACGGAAAGCACAGCGATTCCACAGAGGACTGAACCATATAAAATCTGCCTTTGTTTCTCATCCCACAGAATTCCCTCTTCACCCATGAGGTTTATACTATTCTCACATGGCGTCCACTGAAGGAAAACAAATGTGATCCTGTCCCATCCGCTAGAAGTACCATTTCCCTAGCTCACGCCACTTGATCCTGGCAATAACAACATACAAAATGAAATATATTTAAGGCAAAATTGATCAGGGTTAATGAGGATAATTATATATCGAGAAGATGAGTGGTTTGCTGGGGAGATAAAATAACTGTGGCTCTTAGTGTAAAAGTATATGGTGCAAAAACTATAAAATTATAATTGTTCTGTACCAGTGATTGGTTCAGAAACTTCTGCTTTAGGTAATCTGACCATGGCTATGGTTCTTGTATTTGATTGTCTCTCCAGGTGTTGGTGGGTGTTTGCCCTGTGACCTCACTTGCATGATGGGTCTACGGAAATTTATTGATTTTTAGTGTGTTTCCTTTTGGTGAGAGAGGGAGTAACGACCTCCAAGCTCTTTACATGTTGGCGAAACTAGAAGTGGGAATTAAATTTTGAATGTTTTAAACATTTGTGACTTGCTTGAATGAGAGAAAGGGAGTGAGGGAAGGAGAGAGGCAGTACCTGCTGTATCAGTCAGGACAGGCTGGGTAGCAAACAATCCCCAAATCTCAGTGGCTGAAAACTACGAAGGTGGACATTGAACCTTCAGGATGGTGGAGTGAAGAGCATGGCAGACTTTCTCCCTCAAAAGAAATGATAAAAATGGACAGTCATTGCAGGACTCTAGAAAATGACCAAGGCAAACAACAATTGAGAAGCTTTATTCAAGGAAAACAACTGAAACTTTGGTGAGAACAGTGAAAGTCTGTGGCATCTTAGCCAGGGGCTGCTGCCCCTCCTCTCCCACCTCCCTCCAGACCATTGGTGGCGGAGGTTCTTCCAGGACAGGGCGAGGCAGGGAGTGAGGACACAGCTTCTTTGCCAGAGGGGTTAACTTGGTTTGGAGGGGAGCAAAGAAACACTCCCTACCGAGGTGTTTTGTTTAAGGATCTAGGCGACAAACGATCAGGGAAGGTGAACATCTCAGATGGCCTGAGTTGAGATTCCAGGTGGGACAGAAACAAACAGACCCGGCAGGATTTTAACCGAGTGATCCAAGTAACAAGATGGCCATCATGGTTCTCGATAAGATCCCACATTCCCTGAAGGTCTTTCATTTGCTTTAATATCATTAAAAATCCTATAAATGAAACTCACCTTAATTTTGCAAGAGAGCAAAGATTCAAAACCAGGCTCGGGTGATAAACAATAAAATCACAATATTTTCCTCAGTGTTCTATGTTATCTAAAGTAAGTTAGGGGCTTCCCTGGTGGCGCAGTGGTTGAGAGTCCGCCTGCCGATGCAGGGGACACGGGTTCGTGCCCCGGTCCGGGAGGATCCCATATGCCACAGAGCAGCTGGGCCCGTAAGCCATGGCCGCTGAGCCTGCGCGTCCGGAGCCTATGCTCCGCAACAGGAGAGGCTGCAGCAGTGAGAGGCCTGCGCACCGCAAAAAATAAATAAATAAAGTTAGATGTTAAGGAATAAAATTCTTTTAGCTTAAGAAGTTATCACTTAAACTACAGAAGCAGTAATGGCTTTTGGTAGAATTGTAGAAGGAATTTACTGAGTGTGATTCCATCTCTTTTGGAAAACTAGGGTTAATACTCTTAATTTACTGTGCTTTAGAAAGGAAAAAGCTATTTATACTGTTCATTTTCTTTGCACAAATCTGTTACTTTAAGGAAACTCTTCTGTGATGGTTTTTCTAAAAACGTCCCATTCCAAGCATCCAGTTTGTCTTAGATGGGTGTGACTAATTTACATTTTTGGAGCTCCGAGGTATAGGGAATGGAGTGCATTCTGAATTTCCCATTGATTTAATTGCTTCTGGGTGTGTGCATTCCATATGTTTTAAGTTAAATACTTCTGGAGCCCTGTACTTCATTAAATGGAACCCTAAGGCAGTTGGTGACCAGAATGATGATCGGAATGGGAGAATTAGGAAAATAAGGGTGAGGAGATCATTGGCTTGATGATATCAAATATCCAAAAGCCACAAGAATTTTAATTACTTTCAAAACACTGCATAGGCTTCTTAGAAAACATGAAGTGGATGTTTATTTAGTTACATCTCTTTTGCAACATTAGCCAATAAAGTTTCCTTGGACAAAAAACGGAGCTTCATGTATTGAAAACGGCTACTTTTTTAAAAAAAATTTTATTCAAGTGTAGTTGATTTGCAGTGTTGTGTTAATTTCTGCTGCACAGCAAAGTGATCAGTTATACATATATATTCTTTTTCATATTCTTTTCCATGTGGTTTATCACAGGATATTGAATATAGTTCCCTGTATTGTAAAATAGGACGTTGTTTATCCATTCTATATATAATAGTCTGTTAATCCCAAACTCCAAGTCCATCCCTCCCCTAACCTCACCCTTGGCAACCGCAAGTCTGTTCCCTCTGTCTGTGAGTCTTTCTGTTTCATAGATAAGTTCAGAAACTGGCTACTTCTAATGCAAGTGACCATTTCTATTGAAATAATCTATTTCTAATGGAAAGACTGCTAAAGAGCATGCTTGAATGGTAATTGAAATTGTTTTAAATTTACATTGTCTTGCTCTTCTTGTAACAATAAATGTATTATGACATTTTATTACTGTTTTCATCAAAGTGACAAAAATTAACATGTTCCACTTCATCTCCATCCTTCATCTTTTTTCTGGACTGTGTAAATACAGCAGTACTTATGTGGTACTCAATCTAGTGCTGTAGTATTGTTACTGTTGTCACGGTAGCAGAAGCAGTACTAGTGTACAGTGGTGAGTGGTAAATAAAGAAAGCACTGTCGGGCTTCCCTGGTGGCGCAGTGGTTGAGAGTCCGCCTGCTGATGCAGCAGATACGGGTTCGTGCCCCGGTCTGGGAGGATCCCACATGCCGTGGAGCGGCTGGGTTGTGAGCCATGGCCGCTGAGCCTGCGTGTCCGGAGCCTGTGCTCCGCAGCGGGAGAGGCCACAACAGTGAGAGGCCCGCGTACCGCAAAACAAAAACAAAAACAAAACAAGAAAGCACTGTCTCTTTCCTCATCAGGCTTAAGCCCAAGGAGACAATAAGCAAGTGAACGTATACAGAAATAATTTAAAATTATGGAGAACTCTGAAAAAAATTCCTGTGGGTGATGGGGAGGTACCAATAATATAAGCTTGTCAGGGAGACTCTCTGTGGATTTGGGACCTTCAGGAATGTGTCCTAAAAGATGGAAACGAGCCAGTCTTGTGAGGTTTACATCTTCTCATTGGGAAGATGGGCACTGCCTTCCTTGTCGGGTGCCTTGTGTTTGATGTTACTTCATACTCTGTGTGGCTTAAATTGTGGCACATATGGTCACTTCTCAAAACCTCAGTCATTACTTCTGTAATAATGGGACTGTTAACTAGTAACTCGTAGCTCATACATGACATGTTTGTAATTAAGGATTTAACATGATAATGTACAAAAAGGATTTGCCATACAGGATGCATTCAATTATTGCTATAATTATTACAGTTTTCACATTAGCTGCATTCTGTCCTTTTCTTATTTAACCACATAATGTCAGAAATAGTTACGCAGATTTATGAGTAAATTGGTATCATCAGAAACCATTCCCTAGTATCTGGGCAGACCTCAGTTTGTAAGTCACCTTGTGAATTCCTGTCTCTTTACTACTTGGATTTTTTTTCTCTAAATTCACCAATCACCCTCAATTTTTCATTTTGATTTTACTTGGGTAAAATAAACATCCACGTTGCTCCTCTGTTTTTGTTTTTTTTTTTTTTAAATCAACAAACCATAAGCAAACCCAAAATCCCAACCCACAAAAAATCACCACCAAACAACGATGGGATTCAGATGCAGATTTATGTAGGCCTGGCCCAAATGAATAGCTTGATGATAATCTAGTTCAAGTTTCTTTTTCAGCCTCTCCCTCCCCTAAATTTATAAATTAATAGTTGCTATATGAAAGGATATTAACAGACTTTATTTCACGCATACAAAATTTATAAGGTATTCAGGTAAAGATGTTAGCGCCAAGGGAGCGCGGTTGTAATGTAAATATAAATTTTAAAAACCTGAAGAAGTCCTTTTTTAAAGTCACGGGTTTTAAGCCATTTGATTATAGTGTGTGTTGGTCTAATTTGCATCATGGTCCTTATGCTTGAGTTTCACTGAGCTTTCGGATCTGTGGGTTTACAGTTTTCATGAAATCAGGAAAATTTTAAGACATTATTTTTCCAAATATTTTTTTCTGTGCCCTCTTCTAAAGGGACTGGAATTACCCATGTATTAGGACACTTGAAGTTGGTCCACAGCTCACAGCTGCTCTATTTATTCGCAGTATTTTTTCTGTGTTTCATCATTTTGGACAGTTGTTATTTCTATGTCTTTTCTTCCATGGTGTCTAACCTACTGTTTATCCCATTCAGTGTACTTTTCATCTCAGGTATTGTATTTTTTTACCTAGAATTTCAATTGGGACTATTTTATATCATCTGTATCTCTACTTAACATTTCCTCTACCTTTTCAATGTAGGGAATATAGATATAAGAACATGTTAACGTCTTTGCCTGCTAGTTCTATCATTTACATCATTTCTTGGTCTGTTTGCATGAATGGACTGACCTATGTGGATGCACTCTCCTGCTTCCTTGCATGCCTGGTAAGATTTCACCGGGATGCCAGGTATTGTGAAACTTAACCTCATGGGTGCTCCTTCTCAGAATATTTTGTATTCCTAGAATATTCTTGAGCTTTGTTCTACATACAATTTGATCTTTTCAAGTTTCAGTTTCAAGCTTTGTGAGCCAAATACCCTTCTGAGTATTCTCCCTGATGCCCCCGGCTTTATGAGGTTTTACTCCCTGACTGGCAGGAAAAGTGAGCTTCTCCTACCCCTGAGAGTCAGGATGTGTTCCCTCTGCTTCATCTGGGGGCTGCTTCCCGGGGGGGGGGGGGGGGGGGTGACGACTGATCAACACTCAACTGAGAATCCCCCAGGGCGCTCTCTCCTGTCCTCTGCCTGCCAGGGCCTCCCCAGGTCCCAGCTCCATCCCCCCAAATCGAAGAGATTGCTGAGCGATTCTGGGTTGCTGCAGTCCCAAACTCTCTCGAGGTGGTCGGTCAGGGCAGAAGTGGGGTCACCTCATTCGTTTCTCATTTCTCAGGGATCAGGTTTGTGCTGGCTGCCGTCTGATAGATAAAAACCATTGTTTCATATACTTTATCTTAGTTTTTAGTTGTTTCAGGTAGGAGAACGAATCTGGTTCTTGGCTGAAAATAGAAGTCCTCCGAAGAAGGAAGTTTTTAAGGCAAGCTGTGTGCGCTAATTTTAGAGAAAGTTCTGAGTTCTTTGCCTAATCACCCACCCTCCTGATATCCTGCAATCACGATGTGTTAAATCTGACATTTCGTGTGATAAGCTTATAAAAATAAAGAAGTCAGCATTTTATTGAGTATGAATGACAGCATTTCAGTAAAGGAAAATGAAATTCCTCTTAAGACTAAATAAAGGCATTTTTAAGTTCTCTCAACTCTCTGTTAACATTAGAAAAAAGTTTATAAGAACAAAAAATATCCTAGATTAATTGTGGGCAACTGGTTCATTTTAATAGCAGAGTACTCAGTATTTCCTTATTGGGGGACTTGCTTTTAATATTTATGCATAATAATATGCATGCAATGAATTAATTTTTCTTGGTGTTGTTTAGAGATCTAATAAAAATGTACACATATGCCTGGAATGACTCTTTTTTAAAAAAAGGGGGTTTACTGAGATGGTAAAATGGGTAGACTGCTAAAAATAGAGGAACAAGTTTACTAGAACTACAATTATTATTTCTTAAATAGATAAAATCTGTCAGGGACAATGGTTAAGTTTCTTCAATTTTGTCTGGTAGCTAGTAGGAGAATACTTTTTAACCCTGACCTTCCCCAAATTTCCAAACATTAAATATAAGGAAAATTTAATTTTTAGCCAAATACTATGTCCACATAGGACATTTCGATTGAACAAAAGTAGTGTTGTGCAATTAATATGCTTATATTTTTTTGTTTCCTACATAAAGTTCTTCTATTTCAAACAGTTTAAACAATTTGTGATGCTAGACCCAATCTCAGGCAGGCTAGGGCCTGTTTCAATGCTGTTCCTTATCAATATTTTCACAGCTTGAAATATTTTGAAGAGCTTTAAATATGTACAAGTACATTAATTTTTAGTGATTTGCTTCTGTATATTAGCTTCTGGTTCTGAGTGAACCAAGAGATTGTTTATTTTATAACTTCGAAGTAAAGAATGTACCCTTTAGCAATTCGGGGTCATACTTTAAAATAAAGAAATACTTTTCTACTTTTATTTTGTGGAAATTTGCTTCAGAGTTTTCCAAAACTCCTTTCCATAAATTCTATTCACTGGCTACTAAACGGAGCAATACCAAAGAAATTTGTCATATGTTCCGATCTTTTATAATTTCTTACAAAATTTATTACTGTTTGTTATTTTTTGGGGGGGAGGGGCAGGTTAGATGGAAAATACAACATACCTTCCGTTTTCCGCGTGAAAAGAGCAGGAAGCCTCCACATACATCACACGTGGAGAAGGCTAAGGTCTATTTTTTAGTGTGGAGTCATGAAGGGCATTTCAGAGTGCAGGCACTTGATGTTCACCCTTCTGTTTCCTTAGCAGGCTCAGCACATGCCCGCTGGGGGTTCTAGGATTTGACCTTTGCTGTCAGTCTGGTTGCTGGGACAAGGTGGGGCCTGATCCTGAGTGGGCGGGCGGCAAGCCTTGTCTCAGAAGGAAACTGCCTCATCCTCGGCCCCCTGTATGATCCCCAAACGAGGGTGGGCAATCTTCCAATAAGGAGAAGTGGGTCACTTCTGCAGGCCTAAGGGTTCAAGAGAATCTGAAACTCAAAATTCCTGACTGCATCCACCAGACATTTCCCACTCCAGGTCTCACTGTCCTTCTTCACTCCTGGAGCTCGGCTACCACAACAGGGACCTGCCAGGCTGAGAACTCACCGTCGGAAGCTCTGCTATTCCTACGACGAAGCCTTGGCCTTGGTGCTTCCCTGTCTGTCCTTCGTCTTCAGGAGATGAGGGTTTCATTACGTACCACCAAGGGGTCCCCTGCCATTTGCTGGTTTCTCTCCTCAATGCTGTCTCCCTCCCCATCACTAGGAACACCTTTGCCTTTTAACAGGGCAGTAGTTCTGGAAGCTCCCCTCCAACAGCAAAGTCCCAGCAGTAATGAGAGTTAGCAGATCCTACCTTTGGCTATAGCTTGAAAGTGCTTGACCAGTTCTGCTCTGAGAAGCTGACTCCCCGTATATTGTACTGATCTCTTACCAAAGGCCCGGCCCCAGCTGACAATCCATCTCGACAAGACAAATGCTGTGCGTTTTCCTAGCCTTTCTGCTAAATGACTGCACCCAGTCTCGGCAGTAAGTTGAAAAACTTTTCAGGTTGAAATGTGTTACATTTAAGTCCCATCAGCAAAACGTCCTCCGCTGCTCGGACCACTCTTTGTTGGGTTAGGAATAGATCTTTCTTTGCCACTTGTCATTTTGTCGTGGCCACAGACCATTTACTCTTCCAGGGTTCAGGCTTCAGGAGGAACCCTAGCAGCTGAATCAGAATTGCAACAACACTGGTTTTACATTCAGATGTTGATTTCGCTGTGCAGAGAAGACAAACGTCTCCACTCAGAAAGGTGCTCGGCAGGGGAAGCCGGAATTGGGTCTAAGAGCACCAGACACGGCACCTGCCCTGCGTGGACGCTATGGGGGGAATGAAAGGGACATTAGCCTCCTTCTCAAGCATCGGAGGCTCGGCCCTGCTCAGCCCTCCCTCCCACCACTACCCGTGATTCTACTTGTAGTGTGAAACATGGACTCCATTCATTGCCCACCTTATCATATGTATTCCACGAAGTTAAGCCTGATCTCTAACGAGGCTGCAGAGCATTGCTTTGCTCTGAATCAATCAGATCTTTGAAATCTTTGAGGTTCTGGGGGAAACTGGATTTCCCACATGAGTCAGCCAATCACTCTGAAACTGACAAAGGAGAAATTTGGGTTTTGGGACCGCACAGCTCGGGCCCGCTCCCTGGCCACCCTCGCCAACATCCCCCTGTCCCCACAGTTGCATCAAGTTATAAACGCTGTCTGGCAGCCTAAAGGCATCACTGGCTGTTTAATTCTTGCCCCGTGAACGTAACTGCCTGACGTGAACAGTGAAAAATCTGTCTTGAGTTTAGAAAACCTTCCTATGAGAAACATTCCTGGCTTCCCGAAGAAGCAGTCAGCAGTTCTTTAGAATTTAATATCGTAGTCGAGAAGATTAATTTATACCATTATACCATAATGAATGTGTACCTGGCTAACTGTGATACACTCCTCTGGAAAAAATAATACAATCAATATAAAATATTGGTACCATCTGATATTTGACAGACTGTCAACACGGTGCCAAATATTTTTTTAAAATTATGTGCTTGCATCTGTGGCTCTCAGGGCAAAGGGTTTGAAAGACTCATCTTTAAAGTATGGTATTTTCCCCTCCCTTCAGGATTTCTCCACTGGGAAAGAACTGGAAAACTGGGAGCGATTCAGGACTCTGAGGTCACATAGTTTTAAGTGGACCCGGGCGACTGCCATGGCTCCGATGACCTCCTGCTCTGAGAGACAGACCATCTCCTCGGGACGAGCCAGGGGCTGGCACACAGGAGGATGTTTGCCTCTGTTTCAGGTAGTTGTTGAAATCGTACTCTCTTTGCTCATGATACGGCAGGCAAAACCAAACAATCCCTAACTCATCCATTTAAAATAACTGAAAAAAAAATGCTAGACTGAATAAGAGGTTTTATTTTCCCCCTTGTCTGAGATTTAAAAAATAAGAGATATCGTGTTATGCTTTCATCTTAATTATTATCTCAAATAAGTCTAAGAACATGTGCCTGGGTAGAGGTCTTTGGGATTCTGCTTTAGTGACTAACTTAAACAATGATTTGCGGGCTTCCCTCGTGGCACAGTGGTTAGGAATCCACCTGCCAATGCAGGGGACATGGGTTTGATCCCTGGTCCGGGAAGATCCCACATGCCACAGAGCGACTAAGCCCGTGCGCCACAACTACTGAGCCTGCGCTCTAGAGCCTGTGAGCCACAACTACTGAAGCCCGCTCTCCGGGAGAGCTCTCTAGAGCCCATGCTCCTCAACAAGAGCAGCCCGTGCACCACAACCAAGAATAGCCCCGGCTCACCGCAACTAGAGAAAGCCCGCGCACAGCAACGAAGACTCAATGCAGCCGTAAATAGACAAATTTATTTTTCAAAAAAAGAAAGAATGATTTGAAATGAATTTTTACTTACAACTAACAATGATATTAATTGTTACTGTGTTCTGTACATATGATATTATACCATGAAATACAGAATGCTATATCACATATATAATATGTAATGAAGCTACTATTATTATCTCCACTTTGCAAATGAAAGAGAGTCTAGGTAACTAACCTAAGTGCTCCAAGGCCACAGGCAAACTATTTGTTGAGCTGGAACTTGAACCAAGATCTGCCTGACCCTAAAGCTACACTTACAGTGTCTCTCTTAAAGGCTGCTTGATGCTCCAGCTCTGGGAAAACGGGAAGAGAGAACCTAGCTTTTAAAAATCAACATGTGTTGGGCTTCCCTGGTGGCGCAGTGGTTGAGAGTCCGCCTGCCGATGCAGGGGACACGGGTTCGTGCCCCGGTCCGGGAAGATCCCACATGCCACGGAGCGGCTGGGCCCGTGAGCCATGGCCACTGAGCCTGCGCATCCGGAGTCTGCGCTCCGCAACGGGAGAGGCCACAACAGTGAGAGGCCCGCGTACCACCAAAAAAAAAAAAAAAAAAAAAAAATCAACATGTGTGGTTCAAGTCCTTCCTCTGCCCCTAACAAGCTGGGTGTTCTTAGCAAACCTCACCTTCTTTATCATGAAGACTCAATGCGATAACCTCTAGACAGCACTCAGCACAGTGCTAGAGTAAGATTAACTTGTTAACTGCTAACTTCTTTCCATGAAAATGTATGAGATTTTCTTAGGACAAGTGTGAACATCACAGCTAGGGAGATGGGCTAAATCTTCACTGCCCAATATGGCAGCCCCAAGGGATAAGGCTATTTAAATTTACATTAGATTTAAAGTTAAATACAATCTTTTAAAAAAACAAACACTTCATATCATGGAAAGACCTCTAAACACCAATAGGGGTATAAGAATGAGAACAACCTTATAAGATAAGGCCAGGATGGAAATACTCCTTTGGGCGCTCAGGGGCCCTGGGGGTGGGGGTGGGAGACGGAAGGCAGTGGGGTCCGTGTGAGTCACTCTGTCTAGTGTCTGGAGTGGGGAGACCCCCAGGGTTTCCTGGGCTTTTCCCAGGCGCATGGCAAGGAACGTGAAATTATCCCAAAGGAGGCTCCTGATTGTAAGCCAAGATGCGAACACCCTGTCCTGAGGAGCAAGGCTGTTGGGAGAGCCGTGATGTGGGCAGAAAAGACTGATGACCCCTCAGAACCTCTAGACTCTCCTCTGTCCAAAGCTCCACAGAGGTGACAGGTGGGTAAATGTTTGACAGACAGGCAGAGACCTTCAGGGCTGCCGTGGGGGAAATGGATGTGAGAGGCAGCGTGAGATGCTAGGACAGGGTCCAGCGGTGCCGGGTACCACCTGGCTGAACTCGAGCAATTGCTTCCCCTGTCTGCCCCCCAACCCTCACCTTTAAGAGGCGGTGATGCTCCATGACGTAGGTGTGGAAGTGACGATGTGATTACCTGGCCCATAGGGGCACTACATTGATTATTGTAAAATCACCTATGTAGTTATGGCTACTTACACCCCAGAGCTGCACCAGCTGTTGCAAGGAACATAAAGAAGTGTAAAAACTTTGCCAGGCCCTTCAGAAGCCTGCACTTTTCCAGGGGAAGAAAGACGTCCCACCGGCCTCTCTGGGCTGACTGGGTAATTTATAGTCCAAAGTGTAACGTATAGTCTGCGAGTAGAAATGCACAAGTGTTCATTGTGCTGCTATAACAGGTGTCACCAGGACCGTCCTGGCAGTTGGGTGTGTGGTCACCCTGCATCACATCCAAAAATCCCTGCTCTCCCGGGACAAGGTGGGGCCTCCTGCCCGGCTTCCGTGGCCTTCAGTTTTCCCATCAGAGCCCTTGCCACGTTGCGTGGAACTGTTTACTATGCTCTCTCATATCTAATCCCAAATAAACACCTGCTCATGTTGTCAGGTAAGAGGCAACGTCACGATCAGGAACTGTGTTCATCCGCTTAGCCCTTCATCCCAGTGCTGGGCGTGTATTTGGGCTCAATAATCAGTTGTTGAATAGTTATAACTTTAGAGGTGAGTGGTATCTACAGGTATCAGTGATTAGGCTCTAGTTTTCTGTCTCATCGGACTATCTGAATGTGTGTGTTCATATGTGTAAAGTAGAATATTTAATCCCCACATGTGTGTAGGGTAAAGTCCCCCAATGCATCAATTATTCCACTGTCCAATATGGCAGCTACCAGCCATAGGTGGTTATTTAAATATAAATTAATAAAAATGAAGTAATATTAAGGATTCAGTACCTCATTTGCGCTAGTCACACTTCCGCTGCTCAATGGCCGTGTGCAGCTCCTGGTGACCACACAGGGCAGCAGAGATGTGGGACATTCCCATCACTGCAGCGGGTTCTCTGAACAGTGCTGGTCTATGTGTATGTGCCCATGGCAAAAGAACTCTGAAAAGTCAATAATTATGAAAGTTCCTCAAAATAAGAGGCTACCCTCCTACTGGATATCATAGGAAATGTTTTCTTGGAAAACATTTATAAAGGTTAAATGATAGAGGGAAGGAAATTTGTTTGCCGAAAACCCCTAATTATTCTAAAATCTCTAATTACATCTTTCCTTTTAGACACATATTATTGGCATTAGTTTTGTGCATCTCATACAAATTCTTTAATTTTATTCTTTTCCTTCGCACTACCCTTTTGTTTGAAACCTAAAATTGGCTTCTAATGAGCACATCTAATGATTTCCATTTTCATTTCAATAATATAAAATTATATAATATATGTATAATATATATAATATAAAATTGTAAGCCTTATGCTTACAATCTGTAGTATCTGTACTATCATTCTTTATATTACAAACGTTTTCATTTTTCAAAATGAATAATGGAAAATTCAGTAAAACATTAAAGGTATGGTACAAATGCAGCTTTAACAGAGAAAGGTAATGACAGGCAGAACTGAACAAAGCTAACCTGCAGTTTGAAAAGTTGGCTCTTGGGAGGACAAAGTCTGAATGGCATCTGAGTTCTGGGTCACTGGTGTCTGGGAATAAACTGAATCCCCGACGTGGGTCAGTGGTCACTAGTTATGCTGACGAGATGAACTGGAGATTCTGGGTCTTCCCTCCCACATCCACTCTCCCCATGCTCCCCTGCCCTGAGCCTGGGGCTGATTTCTAGGACGGGCTCAGACATGTCTGGTGCATTGGTTTCCCCTGGTTAGTGGATAGGAGATGCAGGAAGGTAGTGGGGCCAGCGGTGCGTCAGTCCCTTCAGCCTGGACAGAGGCGGTGCAGGTCTGGGGCTGGCAGTTTTGGCTTGACCCCTGCTGCTCCGTCATCCCCTGCTGTTGTTTGGACCCTGGTCGCACATTGGTAAGCACTCTTTCACTAAACTCTTTTTTTTCCCCAAGGCTTTCTTTTTTTTTTTTTTTTTTAACATCTTTATTGGAATATAATTGCTTTACAATGGTATATTAGTTTCTGCTTTATAACAAAGTGAATCAGTTATACATATGTTCTCATATCTCTCCCCTCTTGCATCTCCCTCCCCCCTACCCTTCCTATCCCACCCCTCTAGGTGGTCACAAAGCACCGAGCTGATCTCCCTGTGCTATGCAGCTGCTTCCCACTAGCTATCCACCCTAAGTTTGGTAGTGTATATATGTCCATGCCACTCTCTTACTTTGTCACAGCTTACCCTTCCCCTCCCCATATCCTCAAGTCCATTCTCTAGTAGGTCTGTGTCTTTATTCCTGTCTTGCCCCTAGGTTCTTCATGACCTTTAAAAAAATTTTTTTTTCTTAGATTCCATATATATGTGTTAGCATACGGTATTTGTTTTTCTCTTTCTGACTTACTTCACTCTGCATGACAGACTCTAGGTCCATCCACCTCACTACAATTAACTCAATTTTTTTTCTTTTTATGGCTGAGTAATATTCCATTGTATATATATGCCACATCTTCTTTATCCATTCATCTGTTGATGAACACTTAGGTTGCTTCCATGTCCTGGCTATTGTAAATGAGCTGCAGTGAACATTTTGGTACATGACTCTTTTTGAATTATGGTTTTCTCAGTGTATATGCCCAGTAGTGGGATTGCTGCGTTGTATGGTAGTTCTATTTTTAGTTTTTTAAGGAACCTCCATACTGTCTTCTATAGTGGCTGTATCAATTTACATTCCCACCAACAGTACAAGAGGGTTCCGTTTTCTCCACACCCTCTCAAGCATTTATTGTTTCTAGATTTTTTGATGATGGCCATTCTGACCGGTGTGAGATAATATCTCATTGTAGTTTTGATTTGCATTTCTCTAATGATTAATGATGTTGAGCATTCCTTCATGTGTTTGTTGGCAATCTGTATATCTTCTTTGGAGAAATGTCTATTTAGGTCTTCTGCCCATTTTTGGATTGGGTTGTGTGTTTTTTTGATATTGAGCTGCATGAGCTGCTTGTAAATTTTGGAGATTAATCCTTTGTCAGTTGCTTCATTTGCAAATATTTTCTCCCATTCTGAGGGCTGTCTTTTCATCTTGTTTATGGTTTCCTTTGCTGTGCAAAAGCTTTTAAGTTTCATTAGGTCCCATTTGTTTATTATTTTTTTATTTCCATTTCCCTAGGAGGTGGGTCAAAAAGGATCTTGCTTTGATTTATGTCATAGAGTTTTCTGCCTATGTTTTTCTCTAAGAGTTGATAGTGTCTGGCCTTACATTTAGGTCTTTAATCCATTTTAAGTTAATTTTTGTGTATGGTGTTAGGGAGTGTTCTAATTTCATACTTTTACATGTACCTGTCCAGTTTTCCCAGCACCACTTATTGAAGAGGCTGTCTTTTGTCCACTGTATATTCTTGACTCCTTTATCAAAGATAAGGTGACCATAGGTGCGTGGGTTTATCTCTGGGCTTTCTATCCTGTTCCATTGATCTATATTTCTGTTTTTTTGCCAGTACCATACTGTCTTGATTACTGTAGCTTTGTAGTATAGTCTGAAGTCAAGGAGCCTGATTCCTCCAGCTCCGTTTTTCTTTCTCAAGATTGCTTTGGCTATTCAGGGTCTTTTGTGTTTCCATACAAATTGTGAAATCTTTTGTTCTAGTTCTGTGAAAAATGCCATTGGTAGTTTGATAGGGATTGCATTGAATCTGTAGATTGCTTTGGGTAGTAGAGACATTTTCACAATGTTGATTCTTCCAATCCAAGAACATGGTATATCTCTCCATCTATTTGTATCATCTTTAATTTCTTTCATCAGTGTCTTATAATTTTCTGCACACAGGTCTTTTGTCTCCTTAGGTAGGTTTATTCCTAGATATTTTATTCTTTTTTTGCAATGGTGAATAGGAGTGTTTTCTTAATTTCACTTTCAGATTTTTCATCATAGTGTATAGGAATGCTAGAGATTTCTGTGCATTAATTTTGTATCCTGCTACTTTACCAAATTCATTGATTAGCTCTAGTAGTTTTCTGGTAACATCTTTAGGATTCTCTGTGTATAGTATCATGTCATCTGCAAACAGTGACAGCTTACTTCTTCTTTTCCGATTTGGATTCTTTTTATTTCTTTTTCTTCTCTGATAGCTGTGGCTAAAACTTCCAAAACTATGTTGAATAATAGTGGTGAGAGTGGGCAACCTTGTCTTGTTCCTGATCTTAATGAAGATGGTTTCAGTTTTTCACCATTGAGGACGATGTTGGCTGTGGGTTTTTCATATATGGCCTTTATTATGTTGAGGAAAGTTCCCTCTATGCCTACCTTCTGGAGGGTTTTTATCATAAATGGGTGTTGAATTTTTTCAAAAGCTTTCTTTGCATCTACTGAGATGATCATATGATTTTTCTCCTTCAGTTTGTTAATATGGTGTATCACATTGATTGATTTGCGTATATTGAAGAATCCTTACATTCCTGGGATAAACCCCACTTGATCATGGTGTATGATCCTTTTAATGTGCTGTTGGATTCTGTTTGCTAGTGTTTTGTTGAGGATTTTTGCATCTATGTTCATCAATGATATTGGCCTGTAGTTTTCTTGCTTTGTGACATCTTTGTCTGGTTTTGGTATCAGGGTGATGGTGGCGTCATAGAATGAGTTTGGGAGTGTTCCTTGCTCTGCTATATTTTGGAAGAGTTTGAGAAGGATAGGTGTTAGCTCTTCTCTAAATGTTTGATAGAATTTGCCTGTGAAGCCATCTGGTCCTGGACTTTTGTTTGTTGGAAGATTTTTAATCACAGTTTCAATTTCAGTGCTTGTGATTGGTCTGTTCATATTTTCTATTTCTTCCTGGTTCAGTCTTGGAAGGTTGTGCATTTCTAAGAATTTGTCCATTTCTTCCAGGTTGTCCATTTTATTGGCATAGAGTTACTTGTAGTAATCTCTCATGGTCCTTTGTATTTCTGCAGTGTCAGTTGTTACTTCTCCTTTTCATTTCTAATTCTGTTGATTTGAGTCTTCTCCCCTTTTTTTCTTGATGAGTCTGGTTAATGGTTTATCAATTTTGTTTATCTTCTCAAAGAACCAGCTTTTAGTTTAATTGATCTTTGCTGTTGTTTCCTTCATTTCTTTTCCATTTATTTCTGCTCTCATCTTTATGATTTCTTTCCTTCTGCTAACTTTGGAGTTTTTTTGTTCTTCTTTCTCTAATTGCTTTAGGTATAAGGTTAGGTTGTGTATTTGAGAAGTTTCTTGTTTCTTAAGGTAGGATTATATTGCTATAAACTTTCCTCTTGGAACTGGTTTTGCTGCATCTCATACGTTTTAGTTTGTGTTTTCATTGTCATTTGTTTCTAGGTAGTTTTTGATTTCCTCTTTGATTTCTTCAGTGATTTCTTGGTTGTTAAGTAGTGTATTGTTTAGCCTCCATGTGTTTGTATTTTTTACATATTTTTTCCTGTAATTGATATCTAGTCTCATAGTGTTGTGGTCGGAAAAGATACTTGATACGATTTCAATTTTCTTAAATTTACCAAGGCTTTATTTGTGACCCAAGATATGATCTATCCTGGAGAATGTTCCATAAGCACTTGAGAAGAAAGTGTATTCTGTTGTTTTTTGGATGGAATGTCCTATAAATATCAACTAAGTCCATCTTATTTAACGTATCATTTAAAACTTGTGTTTCCTTGTTTATTTTCATTTTGCATGATCTGTCCATTGGTGAAAGTGGGGTGTTAAAGTCTCCTACTATGATTGTGTTACTGTCGATTTCCCCTTTTATGGCTGTTAGTATTTGCCTTATGTATTGAGGTGCTCCTATGTTGGGCGCATAAATATTTACAATTGTTATATCTTCTTCTTGGATCAATCCCTTGATCACTATGTAGTGTCCTTCTTTGTCTCTTGTAATAGTCTTTATTTTAAAGTCCATTTTGTCTGATATGAGAATTGCTACTCCAGCTTTCTTTTGATTTCCATTTGCATGGAATATCTTTTTCCATCCCCTCACTTTCAGTCTGTATGTGTCCCTAGGTCTGAAGTGGGTCTCTTGCAGACAGCATATATACAGGTCTTGTTTTTGTATCCATTCATCCAGTCTATGTCTTTTGGTTGGAGCATTTAATCCATTTACATTTAAGGTACTTATCTATATGTATGTTCCTATTACCATTTTCTTAATTGTTTTGGGTTTGCTATTGTAGGTCTTTTCCTTCTCTTGTGTTTCCTGCCTAGAGAAGTTCCTTTAGCATTTGTTGTAAAGCTGGTTTGGTGGTGCTGAATTCTCTTAACTTTTGCTTGTCTGTAAAAGTTTTAATTTCTCCATCAAATCTGAATGAGATCCTTGCTGGTAGAGTAATCTTGATTGTAGGTTTTTCTCCTTCATCACTTTCAATATGTCCTGCCACTCCCTTCTGGCTTGCAGAGTTTCTGCTGAAAGATCAGCTGTTAACCTTATGGGGATTCCCTTGTATGTTATTTGTTGTTCTTCCCTTGCTGCTTTTAATATTTTTTCTTTGCATTTAATTTTTGATAGTTTGATTAATATGTGTCTTGGTGTGTTTCTCCTTGGATTTGTCCTGTGTGGGACTCTCTGTGCTTCCTGGA
Source organism: Kogia breviceps (assembly GCF_026419965.1). Lineage (NCBI taxonomy): Eukaryota > Metazoa > Chordata > Mammalia > Artiodactyla > Physeteridae > Kogia > Kogia breviceps. The sequence continues at coordinate 61,617,831 of NC_081324.1, read as the reverse complement.
CTTGATTAACTATTTCCTTTCCTATATTAGGGAAGTTTTCAACTATAATCTCTTCAAATATTTTCTCAGTCCCTTTCTTTTTCTCTTCTTCTTCTGGGACCCCTATATTTCGAATGTTTGTGCATTTAATGTTGTCCCAGCAGTCTCTGAGACTGTCCTCAATTCTTTTCATTCTTTTTTCTCTATTCTGCTCTGCAGTAGTTATTTCCACTATTTTATCTTCCAGGTCACTTATCCATTCTTCTGCCTCAGTTATTCTGCTATTGATCCCTTCTAGAGAATTTTAAATTTCATTTCTTGTGTTGTTCATCACTGTTTGTTTGCTCTTTAGTTCTTCTAGGTCCTTGTTAAACGTTTCTTGTATTTATTCTATTTCCAAGATGTTGGATCATCTTTACTATCATTATTCTGAATTCTTTTTCAGGTAGACTGCCTATTTCCTCCTCATTTGTTAGGTCTGGTGGGTTTTTGCCTTGCTCCTTCATCTGCTGTGTGTTTTCCTGTCTTCTCATTTTGCTTAATTTACTGTGTTTGGGGTCTCCTTTTCGCAGGCTGCATGATCGTAGTTCCTGTTGTTTTTGGTGTCTGTCCCCAGTGGCTAAGGTTGGTTCAGTGGGTTGAGTAGGTTTCCTGGTGGAGGGGACTAGTGCCTGTGTTCTGGTGGATGAGGCTGGATCTTGTCTTTCTGGTGGGCAAGTCCACATCTGGTGGTGTGTTTTGGGATGTCTGTGGCCTTATTATTATTTTAGGCAGCCTCTCTGATAAAGGATGGGGTTGTGTTCCTGTCTTGCTAGTTGTTTGGCATAGGGTATCCAGCACTGTAACTTGCTGGTCATTGAGTGAAACTGGGTCTTGGCATTGAGATGGAGATCTCTGGGAGATTTTTGCCGTTTGATATTACATGGAGCTGGGAGGTCTCTTGTGGACCAGCGTCCTGAACTTGGCTCTCCCACCTCAGAGGCACAGCCCTGATGCCTGGCTGGAGCACCAAGCGCCTTTTATCCACATGTAGATGTATTTCTGATGTATTTGTGGAGAGGAAGGTGATCTCCGCGTCTTACCTTACTCTTCCGCCATGTTGAAGCTCCTCCCTCACTAAACTCTTCAATCACCAACTTTAAATGGTCCTAATGAGATAGGCCAAGACCTCGGACCTGGGACCTGGGACCCTTTGCTGCAGTGCTTGCACCTGGACACATGTCTCCTTGGGCAAAAAAAATACAAAGAAACTGTAAAGGACTAAAAATAACTGTGTGCATGTCCAGTTGGGGCAAGTTAGGGACAAGAAGATACAAAAAGACTAAAAAACCCCAATTACCACTTCTGAAGAGCTGGGAGCAAAAACAGGGTACTGCATACACGCCCTGCACACAACACCACCAAAGGGGTGGGCAGATGGCCTAAGCCACGCCCCCGGCCCCACCCCTGGACCTGCCCCAACCCTCACCCCATATAATGAAACAGCTCACCCCCCACCTCAGGGAACAAACTAGCAAGGGAACCTGTTACTTGTTTTCACTTCCCCCTGCTGCAGCAGGGGCCCTAATAAAGCTTGGCCTGAATTTCTTGTCTGGCCTCTGATCAATTTCTATTAATTAAGGAGGCCAAGAGGGACTTCTCTGGTGGTGCAGTGGTTAAGAATCTGCCTGGCAATGCAGGGGACATGAGTTCGAGCCCTGGTCCAGGAAGATCCCACATGCCGTGGAGCAACAAAGCCTGTGAGCCACAACTACTGAACCTGCACTCTAGATCCCGTGAGCCACAACTACTGAGCACTTGTGCCACAGCTACTGAAGCCCACGTACCTAGAGCCCATGCTCCACAGCAAGAGAAGCTACCACAATGAGAAGCCCACACACTGCAACGAAGAGTAGCCCCCGCTCGCCGCAACTAGAGAAAGCCCGCATGCAGCAATGAAAACCCAAAACAGCCCAAAAAAATGAATAAATAAAATAAATTTTTTTTTAAAAAAAGGAGGCCAAGAACCCTGGTCGGTATCACTAAGAAGCAAAGGCTCCGTGAATCTAAGATTTGAGGCTGGAACCCCCAGACCAGCAAGGAGGCTCGCTGCATCCACTTCGTGCTGTGTGTTCACTGCAGTGACACCCAGGCCTTTGCCTTGGGTCCTGGTCTTCCTCTGCATTTTCTCCATGACCTTATCACTATTTACGTGCTAGTGACTCCTATGTTTATATCTCTTGACCAAATTTCTACAGCATTCTAAATTTGTGTAACCCACTGTGTACTTGACCTCTCTTTTTGAGTTTTCTACAGGTAATTCAAACTGAATATGGCCAAAACAGAATTATCCTTTTCCTCCATCTATCCTGCTCCCTGTCCTGTTCCCTCACCATCTTCCTATTTTGGACTTCAGGAAGTTACACAAATGCTTAAGCTATAAACCTAGGTATTTATTCCTTATGGTTGTTTTCATTCTAGAACCCTCTTTATTTACGGTCCTGAAACTTAGTAAAAAAAAAATCCTTGAGGAATTGCTATGGTAATAACAACGAGTCATAATCTGGCAATGCAGTGGTATAAGACATTAGATCATTAACTGACTTGCTTAGATTGTGGATTATCTATAAGCCTGATCTTACCACATTGGTATCAACTAACAAGCCAAAGCCTCTTTATATTTTTAGTACGTTTGGTGGCTATTTAAGTTAACAATCCTTTCATGTAGGCCCTCAGAAGAAAGTAACCTGTTAATCCTTTCTTTCCAAAGGCCTCCTGAAGCCAGTGGTTTGAAGGGGAAATATTCCTTCTGCAGCCACATCCTGTCCCCAGGTTCTCTCCTCTGCTGAAGCCACATGCTTGTGTTTATTCTTTGATTCTGATTCACTACCACGTTTAAATTCCTTCTCTGTGCCTGGGGTTGTGCATAAAGCATTTTAGATGAGATTTGATTACCACAATGGGTACCATCAAGGAAAAATGTTTTAGTTTATTTTTGTTCTGCCATTTTTATATCTGTATATATGTATTTATTTCTAGGAGCTGATAGAATTTGCTTTTTGACTCTTGGTGTTTGGAGCCAGAGGGCACAGACTCCTTTCAGACTGTGTCAATACTCAGATGCCAGAAAAGGACACAGACGTAACTGGCTCCTGGATTTGTTTTAGGAAGGGAGATTTACTGCAGTTAATGACACATGGAAACAGCATCAGTCTTAGATGAAGGCAGAGCAGCTGGTCACCAGGTGGATAGAGGGTCACCAGGAATGCTTGCTCTTCTTAAAAATGAAAACTTCTTTCTGCTCGATGATGTAGGGGATGCCAGGGTTGGAGATGTAGTCTTTTAACACAAGGGCCCTTGCCTCTGTTAAAATACAAATCCCCAAGAAAGCTACTGGCTAGGCCTTAGTCTCAACTTATCAGCTCACTTCCCAAAGCAGGATTTGAAGAGTGAATGGAAGGAGCAGAAGAACACGGGGGAAGTAAGTTTCCATGGGAGCGAGAAGAGGACAGAAAATGCAACAAGTGTCAATGTGATGGGACAAACTTTATATTTTCTTGGCATTGTTCATTTTTATATGTTTGCCTTTTTCTTATTTATTTTTAGAAACTTTTTTTTTTTTTTTTGCCGTACGTGGGCCTCTCACTGTTGTGGCCTCTCCCGTTGTGGAGCACAGGCTCCGGACGTGCAGGCTCAGCGGCCATGGCTCACAGGCCCAGCCGCTCCGCGCCATGTGGGATCTTCCCGGACCGGGGCACGAACCCGTGTCCCCTGCATCGGCAGGCAGACTCTCAACCGCTGCGCCACCAGGGAAGCCCTAGAATCTTTTGATAAACATTAACCTTTTCTTTTTTAAATGTTAAGCTCCCAGTGTCTTATTTGCCTTTTAATTTCTTAAATGTTATCTTGTAAAAGCCTTTACATTTTATCATGTTCAAATCTTACCTTCTTTAAGGTTTTCAGGTGTCTTAGCTCACTTAGGAAAGGCCTGTCTTTTGAATGACTTCATTATTCATAGAGGACAACAACAAAGACATTATTTTAAATGAAGATTAAAAAGTGTGAGTTCATATGGTACTGGCACAAAAACAGAAATATAGATCAATGGAATAGGATAGAAAGCCCAGAGATAAACCCACGCACATATGGTCACCTTATCTTTGATAAAGGAGACAAGAATATACAATGGAGAAAAGACAACCTCTTCAATAAGTGGTGCTGGGAAAACTGGACAGCTACATGTAAAAGAATGAAATTAGAACACTCCCTAACACCATATACAAAAATAAACTCAAAGTGGATTAAAGACCTAAATGTAAGGCTAGACACTATAAAACCCTTAGAGGAAAACATAGCGAGAACACTCTTTGACATAAATCACAGCAAGATCCTTTTTGACCCACCTCCCAGAGAAATGGAAATAAAAACAAAAATAAACAAATGGGACCTAATGAAACTTAAAAGCTTTTGCACAGCAAAGGAAACCATAAACAAGACGAAAAGACAACCCTCAGAATGGGAGATAATATTTGCATACGAATTAAATGACAAAGGATCAATCTCCAAAATATACAAGCAGCTCATGCAGCTCAATATCAAAAAACAGAAAACCCAATCCAAAAATGGGCAGAAGACCTAAATAGACATTTCTCCAAAGAAGATATACAGATTGCCAACAAACACATGAAGGAATGCTCAACATCATTAATCATTAGAGAAATGCAAATCAAAACTACAATGAGGTATCACCTCACACCAGTCAGAATAGCCCTTATCAAAAAATCTACAAGCAATAAATGCTGGAGAGGGTGTGGAGAAAAGGGAACCCTCTTGCAGTATTGGTGGGAATGTAAATTGATACAGCCGCTATGGAAGACAGTATGGAGGTTCCTTAAAAAACTACAAATAGAACTACCATATGACCCATCAATCCCACTACTGGGCATATACACTGAGAAAACCATAATTCAAAAAGAGTCATGTACCACAATGGTCATTGCAACACTATTTACAATAGCCAGGACATGGAAGCAACCTAAGTGTCTATCGACAGAAGAATGGATAAAGAAGATATAGCACATGTATACAATGGAATATTACTCAGCCATAAAAAGAAACCAAATTGAGTTATTTGTAGTGAGGTGGATGGACCTAGAGTCTGTCATACAGAATGAAGTGAGTCAGAAAAAGAAAAACAAATACTGTATGCTAACATATATATGGAATCAAAAAAAAAGGTTATGAAGAACCTAGGGGCAGGACAGGAATAAAGACGCAGATGTAGAGAATGGATGTGAGGACACGGGGAAGGGTAAGCTGGGACGAAGTGAGAGAGTGGCATGGACATATATACACTACCAAACTTATGGTGGATAGCTAGTGGGAAGCAGCCGCATAGCACAGGGAGATCAGCTCAGTGCTTTGTGACCACCTAGAGGGGTGGGATAGGGAGGGTGTGAGGGAGACGCAAGAGGGAAGAGATATGAGAACATATGTATATGTATAACTGATTCACTTTGTTGTAAAGCAGAAACTAAGACACCATTGTAAAGCAATTATACTCCAATAAAGATGTTATTTAAAAAAACATAATTCAAAAAGAATCATGTACCACAATGGTCATTGCAGCAATATTTACAATAGCCAGGACATGGAAAGCAACCTAAATGTCTGTCAACAGATGAATGGATAAAGAAGATGTGGCACATATATATAATGGAATATTACTCAGCCATAAAAAAACCAAAACTGAGTTATTTATAATGAGGTGGATGGACCTGGAGTCTGTCATACAGAGTGAAGTCAGAAAGAGAAAAACAAATACCGTATGCTAACGCATATATATGAAATCATTAAAAAAAAAAAAGGTTCTAATGAACCTAGGGACAGGACAGGAATAAAGATGCAGATGTAGAGAATGGACTTGAGGACACAGGGAGGGGGAAGTGTAAGCTGGGATGAAGTGAGAGAGTAGCATTGACATATATACACTACCAAATGTAAAACAGATAGCTAGTGGGAAGCAGCTGCATCCCACAGGGACATCAGCTGGGTGCTGTGTGACCACCTAGAGGGGTGGGAGGGAGATGCAAGAGGGAGGGAATATGGGGATATATGTATACATGTAGCTAATTCGCTTTGTTATACAGCAGAAACTAACAAAGCACTGTAAAGCAATTATACCCCAATAAAGATGTTTTTAAAATGTGGGTTCTATGTTATTAATTAGGCTTTAAGGGTCAGTTGACAATACTACCAAATGATATCATTTTTTTTAGACATCAGTTTTGTTAGACTTTCACCAACATTTTATTGCCTCCTAGTTAACAAACTTACTGAGTTGCCCAGACACACAATTTGCAACCATTCTATCTTGGTGAGCTCATCAGGCAGTTTTATTGCTTAGTATTAAATATTCTGTGACAGTTTTATTGATTTTTTTTCAATTACAAGGTGGGTGTTTGTTCTTGATTTTAAAGATTCCTGGTTGTTTTTTGTCAACCTCAAAAGAAACGGCTTTCTGGAACTTGTTGGAAGAGTGACCATGGGGTTAGTCTTTCCGGACTTGCTCTCAGGTGCTGGGGTCCCAGTGGGGGGTCCACGGAAGAGGGAGGTGGGGCCGCAGGCATCACCCCTGCCTCGACGGGGGCAGCTGCCTCCATCGTTTTGGCAGAGGTCAGGCATTCACATAAGATTCTATTGGAATAGGGACTTCCCCGGTGGTCCAGTGGTTAAGACTCCACGCTTTCAATGCAGGGGGTGTGGGTTGGATCCCTGGTCGGGCAACTAAGATCCCACGTGCTGCTTGATATGGCCAAATAGTAAAAAAAAATAAGATAAAAAAAATAAAACAAACAAAAAACCAAAGATGCTGACATATTTCTAAAAAAAAAAAAAAAATCTATTGGAATAAAGGGTCTAATTGCCAAAACCACCTTGAAAGCATGGATGAGGACTGAGAACTTCTGAAGATGACCCTCCAGCATCTAGTCATAGTGAAACAAATTTGTTTCTTAATGAAGATGGGGCACTTCCCAAGCATCCCTTGGTCCACATCTGGAAGGGGGTTGGGTTGTGTCCAGTACTGTCCTGGTCACATGGCTCACCTTTCCCAGGATGACCCCATTCCAGCCCACCCTGGAGTTGGCTCAGGCCACGTCTGGCATTTGAACAACACGGTTCAATACAATCCACTCCACTGCAGCTCTGTTTCAGAGTATAAACCCGAATCACTGTCTTTCTCTACCTAACGGAAACCACATTGCAAGGAATATCCATAGGTGATTGCCCAGAGGATTGGCCTTCAATGCATTTTTCTAGATAGTAAACAATTTATTCTTGGAAAAATAGAAATTGGACCAAGCTGTGAAATTGCTGTCACAATTCTTCAGGATCGTGATTCTATGTATGCACCTCAAGAACCCACATGAAGGATGTTGTGCCATTTACTGCTTGTGCCATAGTGACGGCCTTTCTGTGTCTTCCACATGGACAAGGAGCTGCTCTAATTAGCGGCATGTGGCCCCTGACCACTGGTGAGTGTTATCTTTCAGGCATTTCAAGTCACAGAACTGACTATTATTTCTCTCTTTTAATCAGTGGCCAAAACGTTCAGAGCCTTTTAAAAAATAGACTTATTGGGTTTCCCTGGCGGCTCAGTGGTTGAGAATCCTCCTGCCAACGCAGGGGACACGGGTTCGAGCCCTGATCTGGGAGGATCCCACATGTCGCGGAACAACTAAGTCCATGCGCCATAACTACTGAGCCTGCGTTCTAGAGCCCACGAGCCACAACTACTGAGCCCACGTGCCACAACTACTGAAGCCCGTGTGCCTAGAGCCTGTGCTCCGCAACAAGAGAAGCCACCACAATGAGAAGACAGCGCAACACAACGAAGAGTAGCCCCTGCTTGCCACAACTAGAGAAAGTCTCCACACAGCAACGAAGACCCAATGCAGCCAAAAATAAATAAATTAAATAAATAAATTTATGAAAAAAAATACGCTTCTTGTAAATATAGAAGACCTCAAGCCATGAATTGGGTTTATCCTTATTGCTGCTTTGCCGCTTTCATTACTGTATTGCTTCCCTCATCACCTTTATTTTAAATTTTGTTACAATAGGTATGTATGTAAACTACCTATATTCCCTTTTCCTTAATTTTATAAAGGAAGGCATAAAAAAAATACAAGCCATGTATAATGTAGGATAAATTCAAATCACCAAATTTCTACTGCCAGGCATAGTACTTGTTAAACCTTATTTCTGATGATTAAATAAAAAGCTTTATCTCACACTTACACTTGACCCCAAAGACCATGATTTTGATGCTGACCCCTGCCAGACCCTGCCCTGCCCCCTCCCACCCTGGCCCCTACCTTTCAAACTACTGACTAGAAGGAGTGGGAGTGATGGGGGGGGTCTCTTGTGCCGACATTTTTAATAAAGAAAACACAGACTCCTTCTTAAGTAAAAGAAAGGAAATAGTGTCCCACTAGTGTCACCAGGATCCTGGGAAGAAAGGCAAATATGATTTTTGAAAATAATATTTAGAGTGTTTTTATAGGTTCAGACTGTGGGACTGTAAACGTGTATCAGTGATTTAAAGCAGGTATTTGGGGTCATGCAGCTCAAATTTTCAGGACAGTCCGGTTTCAAATGTTCTGATCTGTTATCCGCATCCATATCACGTGTCTTTACTGTTCAGGAAACGTGGCCACTACGAGCTCATGTGAGGTGTGAATTGAAAATATGGCTAAGAGTGAATGTCTAGTAACTTGATTTATAAACAGCTTTTTATCTGAGATTTTTGCAAACACCCTTGGATTAATATACCATTTGGCACAAATTTATACACACTACTATATATAAAATAGATAACCAACAAGGACCTACTGTACAGCACAGGGAGCTATATTCGGTATCTTGTAATAACCTATAATGAAAGAGGATGTAAAAAAAGAATATATACATTTATATATGCATTGAATATAATTGAATCAATTTGATGTACATCTGAAAGTAACACAACATTGTAAATCAACTATATTTCAATAAAAATTTTTTAAAAAGAGGAAAAAATCAGTGTGCACCTTTCAACGGATGGCTCTCATGGTTATTGACAGCGTAATGTAGTATTTTCCTTAGAGGAACAAAAAATAAAGGTGCACATGACAAATCGAGGGTGTCTTAGAGTCAATGAACAGCAGTTGTTAAATAAATGAAGATAGTGAGATAAGGCTATGAATTAACTACGAGACGTTCCCATTTACCTTCCAGGGGTGAACCCCTTCAGTGATCTCTGATTGAATTTAGAAATCAGCATTTCAACTTGCTGCCTGACTTGTAAATAGGAAACTCAGGTTCAAAATCTACAAAGGCCTTGGTTAGGATGGTGGCCCTCTGGGAACTTCACTCAGTAGGATGTGCTGAGGTCTAGTCGCTTCCTACACCACGAAGTGAGATGGAGGGCTGTGCAATTTGCAGTGAGAATGGGGGTAAACAACCTGGGATCCTAAGGCAGTTGCCTCCTCCCACCCCCATTTCTAAGCCTCCGTTTAAACGGGTGTTTGCTTTTAGCCTGTAGCACATGTGGATGTACCTGGCCTCTCCCCTTGCTGTTTTTCTTGCTCATGGTTCAAGATGTCCCTTCTTTGGCCGGGTGGCCTGGCAGCCTCCATCCCTCAAACAACACCTCGCTGTTCGTCTCTGTTTATCCTGCCCCTCACATCTAAACTGAAGGCTGAACCCAGCAGCCAGCATAGCCCTCCCCCCGCCTCTGCATGTAACAGGAGACTGCACACGTACAAGAGGCCCCTCACCTACACCCACACCTTTCCTGCACCCCAGTCTCTGAATCTGGCCAGAGGTCTGACTGCCAGCATCTCCTGCTTATGTCTCCCAGGTGCTATATTATATATTAGGAAAGGAAAACAAATGCAGCCTTTTCCCTCTCACTTACCTGAGGGTGTGTACAGGACTGATGGAGAATCAACACGCAGACTTAAGAAGCATCCCTGTCCTGTGTTTGGGGGATGAAGTCAAGTCTGGGGACCCTGTGTGGGAGAGAGATATATGAGCTTTCACTGTGCAGATGTCTTAATGTTAATTTCCTGTATTACATTTATAGGGTGTAATCCACACAGCATGTTCCTCCTGTACGTACAGTACAAACATTCTCACTGAACCAACATTTTTCACAGGTGACATTAAACTCTGCAATGTCGTGATTCGAACTACGTGACGTTGCCACGTGCAAATATTCCCTCCCTTTTTTTTGCACACATGTATGCATTTTTTTTTTACAAATGCAATACGTAGAAAGCATTAGCGTATTTTATTTAAAAAGGGACCATGAACTTTTCTACAGAAAGTGAGGGAGAACATTTAGCACATTGCAGCTTTAAGCTCTAAATGAAACATTGTGGGACGATTTCTGTTAATATTCTCCATGTGTCTGTCAGGATACATAGATTGACCTACAATGATTAGCTATTGCAGCTTCAAAAATGATTGCCCAGATCATTGCGGTTCTAGTAAGCTTACGTGATTTGAGTCACAAAGCAATTTTTCTTTTTCCTTAATGAAACAATACAGACATTACAACAGACCTAGGGGAAGCTACGGGATTCTTGAGTGGTCAGTGGAGGGCTTGCTGATTTTAAAAGCAGGGCTGTGTACAATGTGGGTAAAGAGACTTGAGATTCAAGCCAGTTTGGCTGGGAGGTTCTCCGAGGTTTATGAATGTGGGCCAAATATTGAGGAAATCGGGGCTGAGGTTTGGTTTGGATGGAGGCCAATGAATTCAGAGCGTCGAATGGAAACAGGATAGATTGTGATCATTGGACATGGTTTCCCTCCAGAGCAAGGTAGTTCTTCAAACTGTAAACCTCCAGGAGCCAAATCAAAGAGCAGATGTCATAAAACCATTGTGGACACCTCCAGTGGAAGTGAGCAGCAGCCTGTCACCAGTGTTCTGTCGCTTTCATACGCGTGTGGGGACAGCCAGGAAGCAGGAGGGGTTCCTCTGGACGGTCACCTTGTGATTTACCCAAGGCATTGTTTTGTTTCCTTGTCCCATGACTGGTGTGGCCGCAGTTGTCACCTACGTGAGCCAGAGCTTCTGGCGTCAAGGATGGGCAAGCCAAGCGAGCAAGGTGAGGATCAGGTGGGCTACCTGCCCTGAGGTGGGCGTGGGCAAGCTAAACCAATGGTCCACGGGTATTTTTAATGAAAAATCGTTATCAATGAAACATTTTAAAACACACTGTGAATTGACGTATGCACTTGTAAACTGGAGAACATTCTGTTGTACAGGCATATTTTGTGTCCTGTACATTTTAAATGAAATAGTAATTTATAAAGGTCCACATGAAAATGAAATTATTATTTTTACTTGCAGACGTGGCTCCTGCTAGGAGTGTGAGTTCCCCACTTTCTTGTTTTCTTGAGCTCGTATCACAAGAATTGTCTTCAATCTGTGTTTTATCAGTTAAATCCAGATGATACAATTAGTAAATTGTGGGCACATGTAGCTGGTGATGCATGACAGTAAGCTAAACAAGTGGGCTGGCCAGGACGTGCCCGCCCCTCTCGGCTGTGTGACAATGCCTGACACACACATGGGGGACGTGTGTGTCTGTCCATGTTCAGCAGGAGGAGCACCTGAGCTTTTTCTGTTTTTAGATGGAGGTCACAGTGGATGGATATCAGCTGAGGTTCGGGCACCTGCCCCCAGCACTCTGTTTTGCACCCCCAGGTACATGAGCACCTTTGGAGAACCGGCTTCTAAATCTGCAAGTGTGTAAGTGGCGCACTGTGGTCCGACCCCATCCAGCGTTGCTTTCCAAGGCATGGCTCCGTTTCACATCAGAAGTGGATGCTTCCGAGATAAAGGAAGGCACCGAGAGGTACTAGAGCTGGTCCAGGAAACCAGCACCTTCAGGGACCCTTCCCTGCGTCCCACAGCTGAGTCTGGCCTCGCCTCTGTGTCCCCGCAGCAACCGGAACCACCTGAGTCAGAGCCTGCGCCTCTCTGTCATCCCTGCCCAGTCACTGGTCTCTCTCCCGTCTGACTGCTGGTTCCTTGAGGAGGTAGGGGCTTCACTCCTTCACGCTTGTATTCCTGGAGTCCCAGCTAAGGAAGAATTCAATAACTGGTTGCCAAGGTGAGGAAGCAATCAGTGCTGGCTCATCTCTCTCCACAGTCTGCACCTGTGGTCGGGGCCCAGCTCCAATCCAGCAGGGGATGGCAGGGAGGATGGAGTGACTTTCAGCCAGGTGACCAGCCACCAGTGCACGGGTTAGGAAGGAGAGGTTTCAGCCTGATAGCCAGGTAGGAACCCTACTGGAAAGTCAGCCAGATGTGAACCACAGTGCGACCCCACGTGCCTATAGTGGGGGACTTGGCGGAGGGCTGGACGGTTCTGGAGTGAGCAGCGGCCCTTCTGGGCTGCCCCCATCCAGTGCGCTCTCTGAGCAGGACCCCTCTGCTTCTTCTGCAGACCGGGTTCAAGCCCTCTTTCCCAGGGCTGCCCCCGCCCTCCAGATGGCCGCCCCCTCGTGGAAATTCTCCACTGTCCCCGGCCACTGAGTGTGTGCTGGTGTCAAGGGAGGGGGAGGGGAGGAGGGGGGAGGAGGAGGAGGAGGGGAGAAGAGGATTGTCCAGAGGCCCTAGAGCCCGGAGGCCACAGGAATGGGGGTCTGTCAGACATCAAGAAAGCCCAAGTTCAAGATTTTTCATGTCCCAGAGATGAGACCAAAGGTGTCTGGATGGGGGGAGGGAAGCGTCTCCGGGCAAGAGGATGAGCAAGGAGAAGGCAGCTGCTGGCACCTGGCCCTTCCCCCCAGCAGGGGGACACAGAACAGTTGTCCTTGACCATCCTGAGGGGGACATGGTAGACCGAGCGGGCACAAGTGGCCTGGAGTCCTTGCCGAGTGTCTGTGTCCTCGGGCACAGGAAAGCGCACCCGTTATACCTGTGCTCCGGGTCTGTGGCCCTTGCACCCTAAGTGGGTCACGATGCCCCATCCCAGGGTGGGGGCCGTCCCCATGAGGTCCCAGGAGAGGGTGAAGCAGCTTTGAGGCCCTTGGCCTGTGCGGACCCTACAGTCCAGCTCTGGTGTTGAGATGGTGTCGTGGGCGTAGACCTTGCCCAAGGGACTGAGGGAGGGAAGGGCCCCTCTTGTCTTGGGAATTTTGTATTTTACGATTAATAAGGGCATGACTCTTTCTGGAAGTTTGACTCCAGGTTCGAAAGACTGAGGGTGGGTGTCTGCAAGATATAAGGAACTGAGGGGACTGTTACTCGGATGGTTAGATTTATTGGGTGTGGCAGCGCGTGTCACAGAAAAAGTGAGAGTGACCATCACCTCCTAGGTTTTCAGGCTCTCTTCTTCCTGGAACCATCACCATCTACCAATTTTCCTGTCGTCTTTGCCCTCCCGTAAGCTCCTGTGGGAGTCTGTGCTTGTTAGTCTCCCTGTGCCCCCTCCCCCGCCTTTTCCATCCACCTGGATTCAGCAGACTTAGATGGTCCCCCCACCACTGCGGAGCCAAGCTCCGGGGATGCAAACGGGAAGACCTCGCTCTCAGCTTGGAGTAGCTCACTGTCTAGTGGGGGAGAAAGATGTGTAAACAGCAAGTGTTTACAGTCACTGGTGCTGAAACAGAAAGATCTACATGGAGGAGGAAGCTTCAGCTCGGAGGAGCTCTCCAATTCAGCACAGCTCTGGAAGCCGCCCCCTTTCCTCACCCTCAGCCATTGCTACCACTGCAGTCCCAGCAGTGTCCTTTCTCCTACATGACTGCCATCACCCCTACCCCGTCCCTGTGTTGGCTCATCCCCCACTGTCCCAGGCTCCGAAGAGCCACCGTGGGGCTGCAAACACGACTGTGTGTTCCCCTTGCTTACGGCCTGCTGTCTTCGCTCCGCTGTTCAGGGTGAAATCCTTCAGGGACTTGTGTCCCCTCCCCATCGCCGCCCCTCTCATCCTCCATCTTCCGACCCTTGATCACAATTCTACTTCCTCAGTTTGCTCAGGGCCTCTGCTGATCTCCTGTGTCTTGCTTCTTAACTTCCGATCACCTTCTGATCTCAGTTTGGGGCCATTCCTTCCAGAAACTGCCCCAATGCTCCTAGGCTGGGCTGGACACCCTCGTAAATACCCCGCAGCTCCTACCTTTGCCCTGTGGCAGTCGCCCTTGTGTACCTCTATATTCCGTGATTATAGGACTTGTGTTTGCTTCTTTAAAGAAAATAAAATAAGGGATAGGGTAAAAAAGGATTGTCTTTGCAAAATATCTGGCTCCTTTGATAGACCCCCTGAGGGCATAACTTATCTTTTATTTTCAGGGAACTAGATCAACAATTTCGGGCTCAAGCATTCATCACCCTTGCCCCCTCACCCTTCTTCTGGGAGGAGAGGGAGTCACCCAGCTAAGAGAGACCAGGTATGTTCAAAAGAGATATTATACACAGCTCCGTCTTAAAATCTAAAACATTAAAACTCACTGAGACTTATCTTTTTCTCTTCACGTGCCCTGGGCTTCCGCTCACCTCCATTTGGGCCCAGTGACACTCGCTGGTGACCACTCAGGGCTCTGCAGCTGTTGTGGAGATGCTCCCTTGTAGATTGGGACATTATTTGGTTGGTGACTGGGGCATGGTGCTGGCCTTTCTGCTCTAAAAAGGCTGAAATCTTCCATGAGCTTGTGCTGCGTTGTTTGTTTGGCTATAAAATATCAGGTGCGCAATTAATACACATGTACTAGTAGTACATTCCATTACTAGGACTTCTTGTAGGGGCTACGGGGAGTGGTCCCTTCTTGCAGAGAACTCAGTCCCCAGGGCACTCAACTAAAGACATCTGGATCTAAGGAAGCAAGTTTTTGCTCATGTGGTTTGGGGCTCGGTCTCATGGCGCCTTTGACCCATGACTTACAAAACGATGCTTCCTTCACACTCCAAGGCAGTGGGTGAAAGTTGAGGACCAAGTTTCACTTGGGAATTTGCTAAAAGATGACTTGGAGACTGAGAGGAGGTGCCCCCCCCTCCCCCCCCAGGGACGTGGTGGCGGCTACATTCTGCACAAAGTTTTAAAGATGGACTGTGTGGTCCAGGAGCTTGGCCCACCGCTGTCCCACTTTTCCTGAACTGATATCCAGGTAATTTCATTTCTTAACCTGCATCTTCCATCAGCAGGAGAAAGTTGAATACTTTTCAGCCTTCTCTACTCAATGGTGAACCCCATTCCTCTGCCTTGTGAAAGACCTGACTGGAAGTTCTCCTGGATGGTGGAGACCAGCTGACTTGCATTCCTTCTGAAGGAAAATGGGGAGAAACTGGCAGCACAATTCTGTGCAAGTTAGAATCCCAGAGCTACAGAAAGCATAACAAAATGGCCTAAGGGGGGGCTTCCCTGGTGGCGCAGTGGTTGAGAGTCCGCCTGCCGATGCAGGGGACACGGGTTCGTGCCCCGGTCCGGGAGGATCCCGCGTGCCGCAGAGCGGCTGGGCCCGTGAGCCATGGCCGCTGGGCCTGTGCATCCGGGGCCTGTGCTCCGCAACGGGAGAGGCCACAACAGTGAGAGGCCCGCTTAGCGCACACACACACACACACACACACGCACACACACAAATGGACTAAGGTGCTGACTGGCTTTAATCCTTAAAGAGACCACCTGTAGATCCTATCAGTTCAGAAAGTCCCTGAATTACCAGTGTCGAGCATCGTAATGACCTGCCCTCGTGCACGGTCAGGAGAAGCGTCATCACAGGGCTGCAGTGAGACACCAACTCTCTATGCCGTCCTGAACCCAGGATGAGGTCCCTGCTGCCTCCAGTCCTGCCTTTTCAGTGGACTCTTTCAAATGCAGCCAGAACGGTGCTTCTCAAGGGAAACTCCTCTCAGTTCCCCGCTTAAGTCTCTTCTGGCTTCCATCGCTGTCACGATAAAAACCACAACTCTTCCTAAGGTTTGGGGGCCTCCTAAGCCGCTTCTCCCGCTCCGGCTGCATTTTCACCAGCCCCGTTTCAGGCCCAATGAACCAGCGCCTTTCAGCTCTCCAATGTTCCAGGCCCCCCGACACTTTCTTGCTTTCTGTCTCTGCCTCTAACTCCCCCACCCCTTCGCTTAGCAAACCCCTGCTCGGCCCTCAGGCCGCATTCAGGAGCTTGTCTCTCAGTCTATGGGTCTGCCCTGGCTATTTGCTTCCCCCTTCCCTCTTCTCCTCTGTGACAGCATGAGCACAGTGCATCACTCTAACCTACTAGGCTGTAAGCCCGATACAGAGTCATCCATTGGCCACCGTTAATAATACCTTAAAAATAACAGTCTGAACAACAACACTATTTACTATTTGTTGAGCACTTACTATGTGCTAAGTATCATCCTAAACACTGCAGGCACCTCTCTCTCATTAATCCTCTCTCCCAATGACACATAGAGGTGGTAATACCCTTATTTTACAGATGAGGACACCAAAGCACAGAGAAGTTGAGTAACTTGCTAAAGATGGCACAGCCAGGAAATGGTGGAGGCAGGGCATCCCTGACAAAATGTCAGTTACTTTTTGAATGAATGCAAGTCCAGTCTTCAAGGTCCGTATTCTTTTCTTTATTTTACTGATAAACTGGGGCCCAAAGGCAGTAGCAGTTACCCAAGTTGATGTGAGTAAGAAGGGGCTGCAGAGCTGGGCTGAGAACTCAGTGTGTGGGTCCAGGAAGCCTCTGTCCCCCTGTTCTCCCACCCCAAATGGCTCCATCAGTGGCGATCCTTATGTGTCAAAACTCTTTGCCATGCATATCATTTTGTTCTGCTACCATCGTCCAAAGAAAAAGATCCCTGAAAAGAAAGAAGGTCAAATAGGAAGGAATCAGTCAATGAACAGAGTAATTTCATTGGTCCTCAGTCATGGGATGCTACCCACAGGAAATCTAGACATGGGTTATAATTAGGTACCAGAGGTGGATTAAACATAGTTTAGGATTATCTCCTCAAATTATTTAATAACTGAACCTTCTGAAAGCATATTCTCATATTTCAAATCCTGAAAAAGTCTATAGTTTAAGCTATAAGAAAGATCAAATTACAAGGTATGCCGTAAATTTTGTTAAAACCGACATAGTCTTACACACACATTTCTTTCTGCTTTCAAAAGGTTTAAATAAAGACCAAAGCCATTACTTAGGATGTTTTAAATTGTCTGAGTCTGTTACTTGTTGGAGAAAAATTGTCTGATTTAGTGATATTATGGTATTTAATATCAACAGTTTTTCTTAAAAAAAAACACAACGAAAAACCTCCTTGGAAAACATTTCAAAGCAACATTTGATACTAACCAGAAGTCAATTCTAGTAGATTCATAAAAGTGATGTAAATGGGAGCTTCTCAAATATGGATTAAAGTAGTGGAGGCAGGTTTATGTTTTTCTTGAGAAGTTTTATTTCTCATAGAAACAAGCAGTGAGAAGCTATACTCCAGGTAATTTCTAAAATGCCAAGAACTTAATTTTATACTCTGAAACTTTTGCTTTGTGTATATGAGCTCTTATGAATAACTGCATTTAACTGAATACATCAACATAAAGGTAATGGTTTAAAAGGTCAAATTCTTAATTTCAAGATTGTTCTAGATTTTGAATTCCCATTTTCTAGCAAGAAATATCTAAATAGTTCTCAATCTAAGATTTAAAGAACATAGAAATGTATCAACTGCAATTAATCTGAAACACAGCTGAACAGTAGAAGAAAAACAAGAACAAAATTACAAAATAACAAAAACCAAACCACTGGAAGCCCAGATCTGATTCTTTAGGGCTCCTCAGATCCTTCTTAATTATAGGAAGAGTTTGCACTAACCTAGAAGTTCTTGGTAAACAAACTCAAGCCTTTATAATATCCTAGGAAAATAATTTATATATTTTTTGGAAATCAATCCATGAGGTAACTTGGTTTCTTATTCTAAAACCAGCCGTTAGATGTAGAAATTACAGCTCTAGGAGATCGCCTGAAAGCAGAGGTACTTGCAAGTTCAAATCTTTGATCCTAGCTAATCCGGATTGCAGCTCCTCCGTGGTGAAAACAGCTTCTGTAGAAAGATCTCTGACAAAGGTTAGATTTCAGTGGAAAATTTTAAAAATCACAAACGTTTTTGGTCTTCCCATAAGGATTTCACCCAATGTGGTGTCCTTATGAAGCTGAACAAAGATCCTCCAAAATTCAATTCAAGCTGTTCCTGATGATGTCATTGATTAGCGGATGAAAGGCATGTATAAGAGATTTAACGATGAACACACGACACCAGGCGTCTGCCTAATCTTGTAAAGAAACTTCACGGACACAGTCAGGCTCGTTTGTCTGCATGTTTTCTATGGCTGTGCCCTCGCCACCATGGTGGAGTGGAACGGGTGCCATCATATGGCTCACAGAGCCTAAAATACTTATCTTTACAGGAAAAATGTGCCAGCCCCTGAACTAGATGGTCAGCGACTTGCATTGTGTCACAGAACAGTGCTGGCAGATTCATTTTCTCTGCTCCCACCATCCATCCTGGGCACCACTTTTCTATGTAGGAAATTGTTTCCTCACCATCAATAACTCAGTTTTTTAAGTTAACTTTTGCTTTTGGATTTAGAGTTTATATTTGAGATTTTTCACCACTCTTTCTAGGCTTATATCTACTATGTTTTGCTTTACAGGTTTGTTTCTGTTTTCAAACCTGAATTTGTAGTCGTGCAGCCTTGCATTCGAGCAGCATGTACAGTGTGACAGGGAGGTGCCCTCCTGGAGCCCGCAAGTCTGGACCGTGGCCTGGCGTCCCCTCATGTAGCTGTGAGGCGTGGTCAAGGTATTAAAATGCTCTGTTCTGGTCTGCGGGTGCCTGGGAGGCTTACTGGAGGTGGTAAGCCCCCTGCAGTCATTTCTGTGTTGTTACGAGAGTGAGGCAAAAATGTAAAACAAAAATTTTTTGAAAAGTCTGAGTGCTATTTTAATAAGGATTTCTGGAACAAAACCGTGGACTACTGTCAGAAGACAAAACCAATTAATGCATCTTCATTGAGGGTCTTCCAAGAGAAAGGATGTGGAGGCCAGCGGAGGAGAGGAGAGAATCAAGCCTCCTCCCAGCCTCCCAGCTTCCCTAGCCTCCCCACGTGCCTGTGAACCGAGCTGCCTAGGCTCGATGTCCTGTGAAGACACTGAGCCTCCAAACAGGCAAGTCCATCCTTCCCTGTAATCTATCTCTCTGAACTTCCTGCACTTTAGTGACCTTGGAGTTTCCAGACCATAGGCAGAACACAGCATCTGCAATTGGCTTTTCCCCAAACATGGTCTTAGCTGGATGGAAACCTCACGTGCAGTGCGTCCAATTTCATCACGTACACATCATGGAGAACTTTGCCATGGAGCCCAAGCTGGCAGTAGAAAAACAGTTAAGAACAAACCCTCTGCTGTGAACGTTTGGCTATCGGAAGCAATTCATACTGATGTGTCTGCATTTTTAAACCCCCAGGGTTGACTAGGCAGGTGCGATGGAGCCCTGTGCTGTGTCATCTTCTGGATTTAGCCTGTCTCTCCTTTGAAATTAAGTGACAGCGCTGCAGGTTCCACAATTCCATTGATGCTGGTTATTTTGGAATGTTTTCTTACTAAATGCTCAACAGCATTAAAATATTCTCTGGGGAGCCTTTTCTTTTTTAAAAAGCACACTCTCATTTCAGACAAATGGCCAACCTTTTTACTCTTTCAATTTCTTCAGAAGTCAATGGGATAAACAATAGTTCCCCAAGATGAGAAATACAAATCAAAGGATTATTCATTTGCTGTTTTAACGGTGGGTACAAGAAGCTTGGTGAAAACATACACTGTTAGTTACTGTGTAAATAGACACCTAGCATGTAAATTAATCTGCTTTTATGAGATGTAAATAGAAACACAGAATGATTTTACTACCATGCTTGGCACTCCTGCACTGCTACTCTTCACTGGGCCTCTGGGCTGATGTTTGGTTTCCAGGGCAATGCACACAGCAAAGAATAAAATGGTGAAAATCCTTTCCTTTTTGTGCTTACATTCTACGGGTAGAACACAGGCAGCAAACAAGGTTGCTAGTAGCTACTGCCCTGAGTTTGATTTTAGAGTCTAGGTGACCCATGAAACTGTAATGCCTCTCTGTGCTGTGAGGAAGGCAGGACCGCTGCCCTGGTCACAGAGTCAGTCCATGCTCAGCATTAATGTCCCCTCCCCACTGCCCGTCTGCTTTATAGTGGTTGTAACTGTGGATGGTTTACATGGCTGAGAAGTTGAATGAGGAAAGTTCAAGAGAAGAAATGAAGGTGCTGGCGGAGCAGCTGAATCACCCCTGGACAGCGGTATGGACTGTGAATCGCTTCTTCCGTCGGTCAGGGGCAGAGTCCGTCAACACAGCATCTCCGAAGGACTCCAGGGAGGGAAGGGTCCCCCTTCCTTTATTTCTGGCTAAAAATTCCACAACCCTAAATTAGGCAAAAGATAACCCTGAGTAAGTATTTGCATCTCAGTATTCTGGTCGGGCCTGGGGTTATTGGGGACCAGAGGTCCACAGATCGCCCCATCCCTCTACCTGGCCCGGCTGTTGGGTGGACCAGCGGCGGCTGGAAGGTGTGTGCCACGAATAGTACATTCAATGTTTCTACCTCACACCCGGGCCTGTGCTGGTGCGTATCCACCCAGCTCCACTGCCCAGATCTCTGAAGCTGATGGTTAGAGGGAGTTCACTTACCATGGAACACAATGTAAATGCATTTACAGCTTGTCACCAGGATGCTGACAGTCACTTCCATGTGAGTAGCTGCACACGCCTCAGGCTCTGTGCTCACACCCACTGCGTCCCAGGGCCGAGGGGCATCTGACCGGCTGCTCAGTGACTGTTCAGCCACTCTCAGCCCGGGAATGTGATTCCAGGCTCTGAATCCCAGGGCTCAGCTGCCTTCCTGCTTGGGGATGGCAGAGAGCAAAGAAGAAACTCGGTCACTTGGGAAAAAACAAAACATTCAAATACTTTCAGTGTCAGATGTCAGTGTCTGATGTGAATTAAATTATTAACATAACAGGAGTGCTGGGAAAGATCAACCAGTGTTTGAGGTGGGTGATTTGGCCAGTGATCTAAACCTTTCCCTGAGAACAAGTTTATTCTGTGAGCATGCCCAAGAGACCGGGGTGGTCACGCAGATACAAGGTACGAGTCGACCATGGTGACATGTACCAGCGGACACGTGAGCCATTGTGAGAGGAAGAAAGCAGAGGTCCCTGCCCAACCCCCCACCCCGGTGATGCTGGCTGAGGACTTGGAGTCTGGAGACTTCCTTCTGAGAGCGTCTCCTCTCATTTCGATGTGGTCCCCCCATCTCCCCACAAGGTCCTTCCTCCCCGGAATTTCCCTCATGGCCCCCAGGACTATCTGTCCTTCAGCCCAGCCCAGGTACCATCTCTCTGGCCCTGTAGGTATTTCTGACAATGACTTGGAGTAGGAAGAAGATATTACCATCAAAGTGACCTGCACTGTGCGTTATACGCTTTCTTAATAAGATAGGAACATGGATGGTTTTCGTTCTCATCTGTTTTCCCATCAGACTAACCTGTCAGTTCATCAGAAAACTCAATCAGTACCCTGCATTCCTCAGGTTAATCAAATCTTTGCCATACTTTGCAAAAAAAAAAAGTGGCTGTTTTGTTCTTATAGAGAAGTCATAGTTTTGTTTTTACTCACCAGTTCCTTAAGGGCGACTATACATTATACGATTTCAGAGACTGTCCACAGCTATAACTCTGTGCTTTGACACAGGTTATGTATCGAAAGTTGAGGAAATGAGGATGGTTACAAACGTGATGGGAACAGCCTCTGTGGTTTGGCCTCACAGCAGCAACAATGACCCTGTGAAAACCCAGGTCGTATCATGTCACCTTCTGAGGGAAGGAAGGAAGGAGGGAGGGAAGGAGGGAGGAAGGGAGGAAAGATGAAATGTTTACAAGGTTAATTTAGCATAATTCTATCTGATTTTTTTTTAGTCAATAGCTTCTATTTTGCATATTATTTCCATGTTGGATTTATGAAATTTCCAGAATATAACAACGTAGAATTAATCAGTGTTACTTGCAACAATCATTTCCAAATCTGGGAGCAAAACCTTCAAGAAAACATTAGATGTACTGGGACGAACAGCTCACTGGCTGTTCGCAGATGGGGCTGGAGGTCCAGGGCTCGGCGTGAGTTCTGTGGAACTGTGGGAAGCCACGAGACCACGTTCATGGGAACAGACCCATCTCCACACCTTCTCTCAAGGGAAGCCTGTGGCCCAACTCTCTCTTGTGTAAGTTCCTCTTCAAAATGAACCCGACAGTTTGTCTACTCACCTCAGACGAGGTCTTAGCCATCAGCCCCCAGCCCCCAGGCTGGAAGGACCCTGGCTTTCCAGAAAAGCGGGAAAGTCTCCAGGGAACACGCCACAAGTGGTTCTGTGGGGAGGACACTTGCATTTCACCATCTTCCAAAACACTCCCTTTCCAGGAAGCAGCAGTCTCCCTCACATCCTCTGGAGTAAAAAAAAAGTAATAATTGCCATAACAAATCGATTAAGAGGAACATGTACAGAGAGATGCTGCTTCTCCCTCTTCCAAGAGAACCATGAAATATTAAAACGAATGTGGAGAGGAGCTGAAGAGAGTCTGGAGAGGTGGCCCTTAGGGCCTCGAGAGAGGTGCCCTGAAGGGGGCGCTGAGACCTGAAGCAGCGGGGTTGTGGGCGGGGACTGGCTTTTTGAGGTCTCTCCACTGAGGGCACCCTGGAACCTTCTCGTTAGTGTTAGTGTGGAGCCTCCTCGCGGGCACCGGCCGTCACTCCTGCGCGGAGATGAGCTGTCCTTCTGGGTTTCCTGTCTTGCATCTCTCATGATGTCCTGCTCTGTTTCTTGTTTGCTATCTTCGCTGTAGAAATAAGTTCTGCTCCAGCTGCAGGGAAACGCCTGCTGGTTACGGTGTCTCTCTTTACTTGTCAGACCCCATCTCCAGTCACTCACGCACATCCTACCACTACATGTTCATTTGTCCCTTTGTGTTCTGTTGTTTCCATCATAGCAGAGAACTATATTCGCTTTAATTTCATTTCTGAGGGTTTCGGGGGGAGGGGGACTTGGAGTTGTATGTATCTTGTATTGGTTTAGGGGTGCTGGGGGCAGGAAATAGCATGTCAGTGTGAGCGGATACGAGACGGAGGAGAGAGGGCAGGACGAGAAAGACAAATATCATATATGATATCGCTTTATGTGGAATCTAAAAAATGATACAGATGAACTTATTTACAGAACAGAAACAGACTCACAGACATAGAAAACCAACTTGCGGTTACCAGGGGGGATGGGAGGGGGAGAGGGATCGTTAGGGAGTTTGGGATTGACATGTACCCACTGCTACATTGAAAATGGATAGCCAACAAGGACCTACTGTACAGCACAGGGAACTCTACTCAGTATTCTGTAATTACCTAAATGGGGAAAGACTCTGAAAAAGAATAGATACATGTATATGTAGAACTGAATCACTTTGCTGTGCACCTGAAACTAGCACAACGTTGGTAATCAACTAGACCCCAATAGAAAACAAAAATTAAAAAAAAAAAGGAGGGCAGGATGAGGTGTGACAGGGGTGACTTCACAGCAGGTGTGTGAGTTGTGAGAGCGACTTGGGGGGGGTTGGGAGGAGTCAGGAAGTCAGGCTCTGTGCCTGGTGCTGGTGTAGGACAGACAGCACCTCAGTGCTGCCAGCTTGCCCCCAAGCCCTACGGCCACCTACTGGGCCTCCGCTCGGGGTTTCCCAAGTTTTGAAGACGTGGGGACATACAGATACCCCCTGGGGGAAGAGCAAGGGACAGACCGTCTCTCCCCACGGGAGAGGGAGATGGACTCACAGGGCTCAGAGTAACTGGAGTGGAAGGTTCTGGCTCAGGAAGGAAAGGTCTTGAGGTGCCACGTGGGGGACTGAGAGCAAAGACTGGCCGCATTGGGGGAGGGGATGGGGCACTAATGGGAGCGGGAAAGATGCTGAGACACACTTTCTAATCCTCAGCTTCACTCTTGCTGGTGCTGTGCCCAAGAAATTGTGCCCGAGGATCGGCACACGGTCAGTTCTGCCCGAAAGAATCCCTGGGTCACACACCCCCTAACAATGGTCCATCGTGTGTGCTGGCCATGCCCACAGCCCTGCTGCAAGTTGCTGTGACAGGTTGACAAGCCATGTATATGTTTTAAGAAAGCCTTAAAAATTTTTTCAAAGCCTTAAATCTCCCTATTTCCAAAGTTCCTTTAATATTGTAACTAGGGGTTAGGAAAAAAAAACCCCTGTGATTTATTGAAAAACGATATTTCCAAAGGTCTTTTTATAGTGTAGTTAAGGATTAGGGTGAAAAAAAGCTATGATTCATGGAAGATGTATCCTTACTGGCCAAAAGAAATAAAAGTTCCCTTATAATCTCTGCATCCGAACCCACAAGTATGTAGCCAACCACCCTTTCTTCTGACTCCCCAGGAGTGCCTCTAGCACCCAGTCTGACGTGCATACCGACTTCTTGTTAAATATCCTTACAGTTTGGATGGAAAGTATTTACTGGACTCAGGCTGGCTCCGGTCACCAGGCAATGACCCCTGCAGAATGAAAGGGTGACTCTTGGCCAGCGAGGCCTCTCCCACACCCCCTTAGTCTGACCGCGGTTTGTGATTAGCTTGCTTCATCTTAGAACTTGTGGCACTACCTCTAAATAGACATCACAGTGGAAATAACAGCTCACAGGACATGGCTCAGAATATTATCAATAGCCCTTGAGGAGGAACTAAAAGCCCTTGACTTTGGTTAATGGCTAAACTATTATTATTTTGTATTGCTCGACTCCTTTCCTTTCTTTCTGCATTTTCTCATTTCTCTGAGTAAATCTATTCTTTGAAACTTTTGGGAAGGCCTAGGAGGCTCAAGTTTTTCTACAGACAAGAGGCGGGCAAGGGCATGGGGCGTGGGGTCTGTCCTGGGAAGGCCCCATAGGGTCTTGCTGATCTTGTCAAGGATGAGAAGAATGACAGTTCAGAGTGAAGGAAAAACTAAAAGTCATTCACTTAGTGAACAATTTTTGTTTCCTTTCTTTGATTTCATGGATGACACCAGTTGATTTCATTCTAGAAATGTCTTTCTAGTACAGAATCAAATTTCATCCTTGCCATTTAAAATTTTATGGGTGGGAGATAGAAGAGGATGAAAGCTGTGGTCTAGGGTGATATGGTATCTGGGAAGACAAGCGTCATGCTTCAATTTCATCAGCCACTGTCAGCTTTCTGGCTGAGACATCATAAACCTTGTCATTTTCTTGATTGATTTTTTTGTCACAAAATGAAGAGAAATTTAACCACAGGAGTAAATCCTTATAATAAGTTTGGCATACATCACAATGAAGTAAAATCCAAGTGCTTTCAAAGTAAATCTAATTTAACATGGGCCAACGCTTCGAACATTTGTAAAGCTGTTTCTTACTGATTGATTTACGTGATGCTCATATGTGGTTCTAGGATGTAAAGTGCCACTGAGACGGTGGGTATCAATTTTACAAAGTGGAATTTACATACAAGGACAACGATCACAGTTCTCGGAGTCCGTCTCAGGCTCCTTCTGTCACCTCTTTCCCTGCCTCCGAGCCCCCAGAGGCTCAGCTGGGAGAAAGGGGCAGCCTAGTTAGGGAACGAGGGACCTGCCGATGTATAGACGGGGTCAAGCTTCTGATAGAAGGACATTACTGATAAAATGCCTCAAAATTTGGCTTTTAGAAAATGTATTTTTTTTGACTTTGTATGAGTGATGGGCATCTATTTATGCTCATGTTAATATTAAAACTATTTTTCAACGAACTTGAATGCATACGAGATATCGATGGAGGTAGCCACTCAGTTTAAGGTTGGAGATACTCTGTGCTTTCCTAAAAGAAAAGTGTTATCCTTTGAGTGCCTTTATCCACGTTTCTGGCTCTGGGTGGCCTGAGAATGTAGGACAATCTATGAAAATGCAGTCATTCTTACACATAGAAAAGATATTAGATCGCCTTGATTCTAAGACACATTTTTTTTCACATTTTATTATCTCTGAAACCCTGACGTGCCTTAGATTTTATGAAATGTACTTTATGTTCTGAGTTGGTACCAACAGAAGTGTGTTACTATAGACGAATGGCTGAGTACGTGCTATAGGTCTTGAATATGCATTAATTAAAATTAAATGGATAAAGGTAAAAATTATTCACTAACTTCAAATAAGTGTATAGATATTTGGGATAACTAGTTTAGCAGTCTCAGAAATCCTAGAGAGTTTAGATAATTGATAGTTAAATCTGGTTAAATGTAATATTTGTATTATATATGTATGTACCTATGTATATATTTGTGCCTATATATATTTAGTGTGCATAATATACAATATAGTTGATGCTTCTGACCTTGAAATGCATAATGACTTGATATAATGTCTGAAATTGGGACTTATAATAATATCTGCCATCTGAAAAACCCTCCAGAGCAGACTGCAGACTCGGGTTTGCCTCATTGGCCTCGAGATTTCAGTGGAATTGCCTGGTTATATTTCAGATGGAGACGATGAAGTTCTCAGGACTCGTTCTAGTTCAGTGTTTCTTCACCAAAGTGTACTCGTGACATGCAGACTGTCAGTGCAGACCTCAGTAAAGGGCTCAGACAGTATGGTTCCAGTTCTGCAGGATGGGGGAGTGTCTGGCATGAGGGGAGCAGCACACAGCCTGAGCCCAGAGGCCAAGAGCAGGGGACACCACGATGGTGCCACCTCTCCCTGTGTCGCTCTTTCAGATGGCACTTGCCGAGTCTGGGACTCTGCCCTGGCTTCTGCTCCCATCTCTATTGTAGTCACCGTGATTATCATCATCATCGTCACCATGATCACCATCATCACATCATCCATTATCCTCACCATCATCAGCATCAGCATCAGCAACATCATCATCACCATCCTCACCATCATCACCATCACCATCCTCACCATCATCACCATCAGCATCAGCAACATCACCATCACCATCCTCACCATCATCACCATCACCATCCTCACCATCCTCACCATCACCATCCTCACCATCAACACCATCACCATCCTCACCATCAACACCATCACCATCCTCACCATCAACACCATCAGCGTCAGCAGCATCCTCACATCATTGTCATCATCACCACCATCAATGTCATCTTGACATCGTCATAAGAGGTACCCATAGTCTGGGGTGAGAAGATCCATTCTCTTCTCACAGTTAGATGCTTCATCCAACTTGGCCTTTATGTGTAATGAAAGGAAATATTCTGGATCTCCATCTGTCTCCCTCTTGGACTTATGTCTCAGTGTGTTCTGAGCCTGGGAGGGACGAGGAGGACAATTTCCCAGGCCCACTCAGACATCTCTGAAAAATCAGTGAGGCAGCCCTCAGGATGTTTACTTACTGGGGAGAGAGAAGCTTTCTAGAGGGAAACATCTTTGGATGTAGTATCAGGTTGGCCAAAAAGTTTGTTTGGGTTTTTCTGAAAGATGTGGAAAAACCCCAGTGAACTTTTTTGCCAACCCAACAGTAATGGAAACACAGGGCCCAGTGACACTGACCTTCAAAGGTGTCATGAATGCTGCTCCCTTCAGGCTCAGTGCGAGTGATTTACCGCCTCTTACGCTGTCTGGAGGTGGGTGATGGGCCAGGGCTGCGAGGACTCATTGAAGCATCTCTAAGCAGGAGACGTGTAGGTGGTCAAGGGGCATCTATATCGTGATCAGACTTGGAATCTAATGTAAGGATCTCAGCCTCTGCGGGCTTAGACCTGGGGCAGCAGGAAAGGTAACTGTAAATGTCCCGTTACGTCCACAAGCCCCTGCTCCCCACACAGCTCCCTCCACCCTGCGTGTCCTCCCTGCTGTACTGTGGGAGCCGCTGTCACATTAGAGGGCCCCAAGTAAAAGAAAAATCGATTCCTATATTCACAATGATCTATTTGAGAACAAGGGAATTTCTCGCTAAATTAAGCCCACTCCTCACAGAGTTATTTATTCACCCCTGGTTCTGCCGTGGTGACAGAAATGCTACCCCATCTCCCTCTGACTTTTATGGATAAACTGTACCCAGGGAAGATTTGATAGAAATGGTTCTGGCAACTGAGACACATGAGTGAGAAGAAGCAGCTATTCCAGAAATCACAAACACTGTTATCTCTATTGGCTGTTAGGCATATTTTGTAAAAGAAATCATGAAGTCAGCTTTTTGGGTAAGATAAGAATTTAATGAAGTTTTACACAAAATATTCAACTGGTCTAGAGGTCAAGGGTTAGCATTTCCCAATGAACTTCATTTGCTTAGAAGTTTAAGAAAAAAAAATTTCATTTGGTAACACTTTTTCATTCTCTCATGGTCTAGGTCAGTAATTTCCTGAGACAAGCTCTCTAGCCTGCGTATGGGACTAGATTCTTTGTCCACTGTGTGTGTGTGTGTGTGTGTGTGTGTGTGTGTGTGTGTGTGTGTGTGTGTGTTAGGGGAATAAGAGGGTTGGTGTAAAGCTGGGTCTAGGGAGGAAGATAAAATATCACTGACAGTACACCCTAGTTATAGCTGAGACACAGAGGTACACGCTATTTTGTCCAGGATTTATCAACAGCGACAATGATGGAGACCAGCAGGAATGTTTGCCCAGCATCCCTCCCTGAAAGGTGCTGTCTTCAACCCCTGTTCACATGGCGATTCTGGGAACTACCATATCAGTCAGGTAACCCCCCCTTGCAGGTCAGCATGTATTTGTCCAGGGCTGGGAATGAGAGCAATTCAGGTTACTACAAATCTCTCCTTCAAGAATTTTGGAAGGAGCAAAAAAAGAGAATCAGTCTCTTCTGGGTGCCCTCACCGTATTATATGAAGGGAAGGAACAGGTAATAGCCATGCCGACCGAGCAGCAGAGGGGCCGATGTGGAGAGAACTAAGGGCTCAGATACCCAGAATGCAAGGAGAAGGGAGAGGAGAGAGAAGCTTGGCGTCTGTCTGGTCCCCATCAAGCCTGAGGCTCAACCCCGATGCTGCCCCTGGTGTCTGACACCCAATATCTTCACCGTAAGTTTGCTGCTTTGCTTTATAGAGTTTGAGGTGAGTTTGTGTTACTGGAAGAGCGGAGTCCCAGCTGCTGTGTATCCTTTAGCAAAGCAAAGAATGCGATCTTGGTCTTAAAGGCAATTTTAGACCTGGGAAGTCCAGGGTGGCCAGGGGTGGGTGTGCACCCCCAACGGGGAGATAGAGGAACCAACCACCAGGGTTGGGGTTCCTGCAGTTTGTACTTTTCCTGCTCAGCCTGCCTTTTGTATGAACAGATGACTCCAAAAATAATAGAGGATTCCTAAATGTTGTTACATGAGAGAAAATTCCTAATTTGAAATTGCTAGGAGCAGGTGAGGGTGTCCTGTACGGAGAACGATGAGGGGAATAGAGTTAAATGTACGAGAGAGGTGAATACTCTGATATCTTAGCCAAAAAGAGCCCAAGAAATGCTGAAACTGTATGATTCTCGACTGCAGAGTTTCTTGGACCTGATAAGTAGGAATTTGCAAAATGAGCATATTTTCCAAGAAAGGAAGATTTTAAAACTCTCAGTGAAGGTCTCCAATGAGAAGTCCCCAAACAAACAGTAAATTCTTGGCAAGGAAGCAGAGTAAGGGATGTGAGAATGAAGAAGAGTGTCAACCATGTAAAAAGAGATAGAACACCACAGATTTCAGCTCAAAAGCAGTGACTACCAGAGCGTGTGAGCAGAGTAAAGCCAGTTCATCCTGCTATTTATTAGTAAGTCTAACTGTGTGTACATAGTTTATAGCAACAGTTGTTTTGTGGTATGTGGATGTGTGTCCAAAAGCAAAGGCTTGGCTGATAACCACAAAGTTTCCCAGGAAATGGGTGTGTGCTTGGAGGGACCCATGGTGGTGATAACCGTGGAGGTGTTGAGTTCCTTGAAGCTCGCTGTTTTCACTGGATGATGGACAAATTCTTCAAAGGATCACTTGTGGGAGCTTTCTGATTCAAGGCAGCCCATCCCCGATGTATAGAATGCCTCCCCCAAGGGATTGTCTTTGTGCAAAACCCATTCACACACTCACTCCTCAATCATTATTTAATTTATGGGGCACCAACTTATGTGCGAGATTCTTGAGATAAAGACAATGTAGTGAAGACAGACCCAGAAACATCTGATTCTAATAGAAAAGTTAGGTGCTTGCAGACACACGAATAGCGGGAGTCTACGGATGGCCTAAAGAGAGGAATCAAATCAAGCTTTGGAGGAACAGAGAAGGCTGAACGGAGATGGTGGCAGCTGACGTGGATTCCGAAGGATGACCAGGTGTTGTCAGGGGCTGGATGAGGAGAGAGCAAGGGGCGCAGCACGTGTGAGGTCGCAGAGGCAAGGAAGACACGGCCGAGGCAGCAAGTGTGCGTCCCCAGTCGGCAGTGTGAGGCGTGTGCGTGCGTGTGTGCGTGCGTGCGTGCGTGTGTGCGTGCGCGTGCGCGCGCGCGCGTGGGCGATATCCAAGCCAGCCCTGGGGCTTCCAGTTACCTCCATCAGCAACAGGAGCAGGCGGGTGGGAGTGGGCTCTTCCAAGAGCCACGGACCTGGATGGCAGGTCCCGACCGGTGGCCCCGCAGTCACTGTGGACATGTGGGTGACTGCGACCTCACGGATCTGTCTCTGTCCTCAGCACACAAGGACATGAAGGATTTGCATCTCTCTGATCACTGTTAACATTTTACAGACGAGTGCTTGGGAAAACAAGGCAGCCACTGACACAAGTCAGCGTCTTTTCTCTGTGAGTCGGCCCTGAGCCGGGAAACGTGGCCTCGCCTTTGATCCCTGTGAGTCATCTCACGTCTCAGCAATGCTGTGCCAACCTGCTGGACCAAAGAGACGATGCCGTAAAGGGAAGACGCAGGCCTCTCATCGTGCGCGAAGTGAGTGGCCGTGATGGATGGCTTCTGACGCGTCTCCAAGTGATCGTGTTCTTGATGAGAGGGTGAGTCTCAGCGCCTAAAAGGGGTTTTTGAGACAAAGTCAGTTGTTCCCTGGTACTTATGATTATGATACTGAGCAAGAAGCTTACATTATTCATTCTGACTCTATTAACTAAAAGTTGGGCAGTGTTTCAACACTCTCCCAGTGTACTTCTGCAGCCAACACTCAGTAATTGAGGGGCTGCACTTTATGGATTCCAATCTCCTTCTCTCTTATCTCCCCCTCCAAACGCCCACTCTCCATCCAAGGCACTGCATTACATCATTTCTGTGAGAGTCTGGGTGAGAGGGGGGAAGAAGAGGCAAAACTCAAAGGGCCTCTTTGTTTTCTTATTTAGCAGCCCCAGGAAGAGGTTTGCTTCGACACGTACCTGTTGGCTAAAATACACTTGAAGTTTTCCCTAATTTACGTTGCTGCTTCTTTACTTTTCCTCTCTTCACACACACACACACACACACACACACACACACACACACACACACACGTGCTGTGTACACCTGAGGGTAGGTTATAGGTATCTAGGATTCCTCGTTAAGAAAGTGGAACATTTAAGAAAAACAAACCATACAAAACCCCTAGACTCAGAGCATGTTCTGGACCAACCACTAGTCAGGAGTTTGACCTTGGACACAGAACTCACAGTCTCTGAGACTCACTTTCCCTATGAAACTGGGAGTGTTGAACTGAACATCATTTCCTGCCCCTAACGATTCTGTGCCGATTCTGTGACGTTCACAAGACCGCAGTGAACTTTGCACCCCCAGGGCATGAAGAATATTCGTTTGATGCGTTAGGTTGGAGTTTTTTGCTCTCCAACAGCTGGAGATAATTAATTGCAAATACAAAAATACTGTCTGCAGCCAGCTTTAGAGATGAGACACTTTGTAGATGGTATTTCCATGAACTTTGCAAGATTTATTAGTTGTGGGACACAGGCTGCTGAGCTTGCCTGAACCAACTTCAGGGATGGGATTGGGGCAGAACCTACTTACAGAAGCAGAACCCACCTGGGAAGAAAGAAGTGATGCTGAATATCGGAGACCTGAGATCTCAGTTGCCGTAGTAACAGCGGTAGAGGTGTGTGACCCACTAATGAAGATAAATATTAAGCTTTTCTAATTTGAATTTTTACCAGAAATAGGAAAAATGTTTTCATTTTCAATCGGCTGGAAGAACTTTATTTGGACATATTCAGATCTATTCTCCATCTCTCCAACAGAACATTTTATTTTCAATTCCATAAGCAGGAGATAGGTCTAATAAACATATTTAGGCAAATGACAATGGGAATGTTGAGGACCAAACAAATAAAATTTATCCTTCAGAAGGACAATTAGAAATACTCTTTTACAATTCTTTTCTGCTATTAATTTTTTATTTTATTTTATTTATAAATTTATTTATTTATTTTTGGCTGCGTTGGGTCTTCACTGCTGCGTGTGGGCTTTCTCTAGTTGCAACAAGTGGGGGCTACTCTTTGCTGTGGTGCGCAGGCTCTAGGCACGAGGGCTTCAGTAGTTGTGGCATGTAGGCTCAGTAGTTGTGGCACACAGGCTCTAGAGCGCAGGCTCAGTAGTTGTGGTGCAGGGGCTTAGTTCTGCTGCATGTGGGATCTTCCTGGACCAGGACTCGAACCCGTGTCACCCGCACTGGCAGGCGGATTCCTAACCACTGCGCCACCAGGGAAGTCCTGCTATTAATTTTTTAGATTAATGGCAGGGATATTATTTGAAACTACTATTTTTTCCCGCAGCTTATCTGGAAATAAAGTAGGGGTCTAGGATCTTCAGGTTCTGTTTATTACAAACATTTAGGAAAAGCATTAATTAGCATTTAAGTATGTAGATATTACTTTCTTGCTACAGAGCTATCTTCTGCTATATATTTCCCACTTTGGTAGAATTATCATATAATAATGGGGAAAAATACTTGGGTGTGTGTTTCTATGTCTTTTTCTTGAGGGAGGCTGGGAAGAGGAAGGAAGAAGATGTGATTGGTTTGTTAAGAAAACTGATTTTTCTGTATCCTCAATAAATATTTGGAATTTTATGGTTGGCCTAATGTCCAGTGTGTCCCTCCCATAAAAACAAGTATTTTCTAATTGCAGAAATGACTTTTAATTCAATCATGTATCACGAATAAAAAAAAATATTTTCAACACTCTTTACTCAAGCACAGTTCAGTGACTTTGGTATCAAAAAGTTTGCAATAATCATTTATATCAGTTCTTTAGCTTTGATTAAAAAAAGAGACAGGCATTGGTCAAATGATAACGTGACTTGGCATCCATATTTAACTATGTTAAATAAGAGAATTTCAGGGTTTCCCTGGTGGCACAGTGGTTAAGAATCTGCCTGCCAATGCAGGGGACATGGGTTCGAGCCCTGGTCCGGGAAGATCCCACATGCTGCAGAGCAGCTAAGCCTGTGCATCACAACTACTGAGCCTGCGCTCTAGAGCCCGTGAGCCACAACTACTGAGCCCATGAGCCACAACTACTGAGCCTGCGTGCTACAACTACTGAAGCCCTGGTGCCTAGAGCCCATGCTCTGCAACAAGATAGGCCACCGCAATGAGAAGCCTGCACACTGCAATGAAGAGTAGCCCCCGCTCATCACAACTAGAGAAAGCCTGCGCGCAGCAACAAAGACCCAACTCAGGGATAAATAAATAAAATAAATAAATAAATGGGAAAAAAAAGAGAGAACTTCAGCTGCTCGCTCCTCACCTGGATGGGACACTGATCAAATCCTTAAACTGGCTTCTGAAAGTTCCACTTCTTGAGTATTGACGACTTTTTGCTCAGAAAGAGTTTTCCTTAGTTCAAGGCTACAAACAAATGGGTTCGAGGTTACTCCCCTTTGGTTCATTGGCCAACATCATGAATATTGTTCTTAAACCAGGAAATCCCTCTTCTTAGAGTAATTTCTTAGAGTGCTTTCTCCTGAATGGTTGATGGTCCACACATATGCTAGTGACGTCAGTTGGAGCCACTTTTCCAGGCATGGAGGTGAATTTCTATTATCACCAACACTGTCACAGCTCACACCCTGTCTGGTAGCCCATGTTGGCTGGGTGTCTCTTGTGGGATTGTTTTTCTGGGTGTGGAATAAAGGCACCACATTGCTCATCATTGTTGTATACTCGGCTCTTAAGCTTCCGTGTTTTACCCTCCCTAGTCTTACAATGAAGAATTATCTAGACATATAAATTTAGCTGAATCCAATTAGCGAGTGGAGGGGAGGAAAAAACTTTTCCCTCTACCCTCTCAGGTTCAAATTAGACTGACAAAAGACAGAGTAACAGGAGAGAAGCATACAAATTTTATTTGATGTTAATTTTTACATGACAAAGGTGACTTCCTAGAAAAGAAGTGAAGATCCAAAGAAGTGGGTCAGCCTGAGAGCTTATATATCATTTCAACAGAGTCATAAATTGTGTAGATGTGACATGATAAGAAAAAGGGCTCAAAAGGTTAAAAAAAAAAAGGAGACAGAAAATATAGCACATAGAAATTAGTTGACTACCAAACATTAGAGATTTGCAAATAATTTTAGGATAATCAAAACATTGTGCAAAGTAAGCATTGTATTCATGGTCTTTTCTACTTGTTCCTTTCAACTATAAAAATAGGTTAGGATTTACTATGATTGAGGAGGAAAGAACTACTTGCCGGGATGGTAATTATATGAAAGATGTTGCCAAGGCACATAATGCACTAAAAAAACAAAAGAAAAAGAAAAAAAAAGAGAGGAAGGAAAAGGGTTTGGACTTGTAAGGGCGGCAAACTGCTGGAGATGAGAATATGGAGGACATGGGCTTTGCAAATGGAAGAGGATGGTGATTTTGAGTCCTAGCTCCACTTACTGGCTATGTAATTCTGAAAATTATTTTATCTCCTTTTGATTCTATTTCCTAATCTATAAAATGTATATAATAATAACAAGGAAAGTTGTAAAAACTGCCCTTGATAGTAATATGCACTGCCTGCTACGGACCAGGCGAGCACCAGATGAATCAGTGTTGCTCTTACTGTCGGTGGCCTCATCTAACCTTTGACTGCAGGTCTCCCAGACGCAGAGGCCCGGGTTCTGATCACTTTTCCACATGCAGGACTCACCTCTGCAGGCAGGCCAACCCCAGAGACGGGGGAGCCTGCGCCGTGTGAGGCCCAGATCTGCAAGGGAGGCGGGAAGTGCGTTTCTGGCTCTGTCCTGGGGATCTGGGGCTTTCAGGGTACGAAATTCTTCAAATATTAGACGGTTCAAAAACTACTGAGCAGCCTCAAAACATGATAAACATTCTCTAGAATGACATGAACACCCCCATTTCATGCACTGTGCAACAGAAACACTTTCATCCTGAACATTTGTATCAGGAGGAGAAAAAAGACGGCCAGTGTAGTGGGTTTCCGCAAGCACGATGTAGTCCTTTCCCACTGCTAAAGAGGATGAAAGCTGGTTTTCTTGTACTGCAGTGATGTTTGCTGGCCTGGACGAAGCTATTCATTTCTTCCTTGGCAGAGGTGAGTGATGGTGGGCACCTAGCACAGTTTGGAGGGCAGGTAACTGTGACGCCTTCCTGGCCAGACAACCAGGCTTCTAGCAGGACTAGGAATTTCAGAAATATCTCTGCAAATATTAAGAGTAAGGTGACGTAATTTAAACAAGAATAAAAATGACATTTCCTCTATCTGCAACTGTATCTTCTACGCCACCTCTTACTTTTATTTCTTTTCCTTGCTTTTCCCATCGCTGTGTGTGAAAGTCTGTTTTCAGACTTTAGACAGCTTCTTAGTACACTAATAAAGAGTTCTAAGAGGATCTAAAAATATACACTGTTAATAAGAGTCTAAAAGTCACTGCATTGCCTCTCTCCTCGCTCCCATTAGCTCTTTGCCTTGATTTTCCTCAAGCCAGAGAGAACCAAGAAAGACTGGAGCTGTTAGGAGTGGTAAACATGGTGATTTTTTTTTTTTTTTCCAATTAGGAGATTTTCCTATATTAGGCTTGTGACCTCTGACCTTTTCTAGGAAGCGAGTGTTTGCTATTTAAGCCACAATTCAGATACTTTTTACCATCACTTGTTTTCTACAAACTTCTAGCTTTTAACAAACGTGTATATAAAGGAAAGCAGAACTTTTTCCCTAAATAAAATTATTTCATATCCCTGTACAATGGGCACGGACAGTTGGTTTTTTAAAAGTAGAGGTGTATCATATGTAGTGATTTCTCCATAATTGTTTACATGTTGATTCAAATCGGAAGTTAATAAAAATCTGTCAGTGACTCACATAAGGTGTTGCTGTTAATGATACACCAGAAGTTATCTGATGCTTCCAAGAGCAAGAACACGGGTGTCCCACGCCGCCTGCACCCTCCACCCCTTCATATTCCTTAACTTTCACTTGTCTTCCGCATTTCATGATTTTCCCAGGTGACTAGCTAAAAAATTCGGTAGAGCTCATCTCGGATGTGAAGAATAGTAATACATTCTCTCTCTCAAGTAACGTGGAACACGACATTTCATGGCATATCAGTACCTTAACCTAAAATAATAATCATTTTTTAAAACTCTCAGGGACAATTAAAAAGCCCTGAAAATACTTTCAGTAAGAAATGCGTGTGTACTGAGCCAGTCTGCTAGCTGGCCCAAGTTTCCTTTTCTCCGAATACAGACCGTCTGGAAAGCGACAGACAGCAGGGCTCAGGGGTCTCATACAGTTAGTCCTGGGATGGGTGGGCCAGGGTGCCCGGCAGGTCATAAACAAGGGACCCTGGTACAGAAAACAGCAATGAAAATGTTCACCTTCAAATGATTTCTCTTTTATGTGTATTTTGAGATAATTAAAGAAAGAGGATATTCATGCAAGTATGTTTTCTTAATTGAACGTATGATTCAATAACTATAACAGAATAATTTCAAAGTAAATACATATTTTACCAGTGAAAAGGTACCCCTTTCTTTCCCCCCCAACCAGACAGATGAGTGACATAATATGAAAGAACTCGAGGCCTGGCAGTCGTCAGCAGCTGGAAGTGAAACTTCTCGTGAGATGATGTGTCTGAACATTAAAATTCAGCAGCGACATCAAGCCTCCTGGTCTGGATGTCTTCTGTTTAGACTTTTTTGGGTTTCTCTCGCCTCGGTGAAAAGAAAGAAAACTCGGCCTGAGGCAGCTTGGCCGGCTTTTGGCACAAGTCCCTAACTCTGAGAATAGTAATGCTTTTAGCTCTTATAACTGACCCAGTGGAAGGCAGAATGACATCAAGCTAACAAGAAAAAGGTGTTGGAGCTAAGCCTTGGCTGCAAAGAAACATGGAGTTTCTCTCTTTCATCTCAGCATACCCTTAACTCTTCCAAACAGCAGGCACAAGATTGAGAAGACATTTTGGATGGAGTCGGGGAAAGAGCTGAGGGTCAGCTCCACTCCAGAGGGACCTGATTCCATGAATCGGGACAAAGCGTGACCATATGTAGTTTCCCTAAACCAGTGACTCTCAAAGTGGGATTTCCAAGGGTGCGCTCTTGGAGTTTCTATGAATTTTTTAAAAAATTCATGAGGTCAAAACGATTTCCTTGGGCTTCCCTGGTAGCACAGTGGTTAAGAATCCGCCTGCCAATGCAGGGGACACAGGTTCAAGCCCTGGTCCGTGAAGATCCCACACGCCATGGAGCAACTAAGCCCGTGCGCCACAATTACTGAAGCCCGTGCGCCTAGAGCCCGAGCTCCGCAGCAAGAGAAGCCACCGCAATGAGAAGCCCGCGCACCGCAATGAAGAGTAGCCCCTGCTCGCGGCAACTAGAGAAAGCCCGCGCGCAGCAACAAAGACCCAAAGCAACCAAAAAATAAAGAACAAACAAACAAAAAAACAAAATGATTTTCATAATAAAACTAACATGCTATTTGCCTTTTTAACCATGTTGACTTTGGTATTTAAAAGATCAGAAGAAATGTTAGCCCCTGGGCAGGAATCATGGCAAAACCAGAAGTCACCACCGTCCTCTTCATGGCCACGTGCTCACAGGTGGATCAGCTCTGATCAACATGATTATTCCTGAAAGATCCCTGACAAACTTCAGTTTCCCAGACCTGGGTTTTGGCCAAAGATGTCCTCAGAAAAGAACAGAGTCTGTCACTTTAAATAAAACAATGGACAGTATTTGTTGCCAATGATAAACTTCAAAGTTTCGAGTAAAAATTGGAATTCTTAAAAACTTGGAATTAGCTACTGTGAGCCTGACCTCTTCCCAGTTTTAAAGACTTGATGAGATTTGCAATGAAAATAACAGCTGTCAATTTTTTATATTGTGTAATGAAATGTATCAACGTTTATAATGTCAGCATAGCTCTGTGTCAGTGTTTGCCAAATGATGAATGCATGATGTAGCAAAATCCTATATAGATAATGATCCATTCCAAGTGAAGCACAGACCAATGATTTTTTTAAAATTCAAGTATAGTTGATTTACAATGTTGTATTAGTTTCAGGGGTACAGCAAAGTGATTTAGTTATATATATAATATATTATACATATAATACATATATATTCTTTTTCAGATTTGTTTCCCTTATAGATTATTACAAGATATTGAGTATAGTTCCCTGTGCTATATAGTAGGTCCTTGTTGGTTATCTATTTTATATATATTAGTGTGTATATGTTAATCCCAAACTCCTAATTTAAACCCCCCCTTCCCCTTTGGTAACCATTAGTTTGTTTTCTACGTCTGTGAGTCTATTTCTGTTTTGTAAATAAGTTCATTTGTATCATTGTTTAGATTCCACATATAAGTGATATTATATGATATTTACCTTTCCTTGTCTGACTTACTTCACTTAGTATGATAACCTTTAGGTCCATCCATGTTGCTGCACATGGCATTATTTCATTCTTTTTTATGGCTGAGTAATAATCCCTTGTATATATGTACCACATCTTTTTTTTTTATCCTTAACTTTTATTTTTTATTTTTTTAACATCTTTATTGGAGTATAATGGTTTTACAATAGTGTTAGTTTTTCCTTTACAACAAAGTGAATCAGTTATACATATACATATGTTCCCATATCTCTTCCCTCTTGCGTCTCCCTCCCTCCCACCCTCCCTATCCCACCCCTCTAGGTTGTCACAAAGCACAGAGGTGATCTCCCTGTGCTATGCAGCAGCTTCCCACTAGCTATCTAATTTACATTTGATAGTGTATATATGTCCCTGCCACTCTCTCACTTCATCACAGCTTACCCTTCCCCCTCCCCATATCCTCAAGTCCATGCTCTAGTAGGTCTGTGTTTTATTCCCGTCCTACCACTAATCTCTTCATGACATTTTTTTTTTCCTTAGAGTCCATATATATGTGTTAGCATACGGTATTTGTTTTTCTCCTTCTGACTTACTTCACTCTGTATGACAGACTCCAGGTCTATCCACCTCATTACAAATAACTCAGTTTCATTTCCTTTTATGGCTGAGTAATATTCCATTGTATATATGTGCAACATCTTTATCCATTCATCTGTTGATGGACACTTAGGTTGCTTCCATGTCTTGGCTATTGTAAATAGTGCTGCTATGAACATTGGGGTGCATGTATCTTTTTGAATGAGAGCTTTCATCTTTTCCAGATATATGCCCCAGGAGTTGGATTGCTGGATCATATGGCAACTCTATTTTCAGTTTTTTAAGGAACCTCTATACTGTTTTCCACAGTGGCTGCACCAATTTACACTCCCACCAACAGCATAGGAGGGTCCCTTTTCATCAACATGATTAGTGATTCCTCGCTGCAATTAAACTTTGAGAAATTACCATGTGTCAAAATTGGGTGTACTGTCAATGAAAAATACCTACAATAATCTGGGAAAACTACTAAAATAATCTTGTGTTTTCCAAATACATTGTACATCTCTGTGAGGCTGGATGTTCTTTCTCCCAAACAACACATTGGCACACTTTGAGTGTGGAGGCAGATAGGAGAGCCACTCTCTGTTAGTGAGGAAGCTGCCCAAGGTGGGGGGACCAGGGCTAGGAGGATGGTCTTAGAAGAAGAAGGGAAGCTGTGAGTCTGGGCAGGGCTGAGCAGCTAGACTTCACAGAGGGGGAGCCCCGAGAAGGAGCCACGGAGATGTTTGCCCTGGAGTCTTCAGCTGACTGTGAGTCACTGCTTGAAGTAAGGAAAATACCGAGCGCTGGGGAAAGACCCACCCAAAAGGAAAAGAGGAAATGAAGCTGGAGCTGCAATCAGGTGGGAATGTTCCCTGCTCCCAGCAGCCAGAGCGGGACACCTCATAATTCATGGGGCACCGGGCAGAGTGCTCAGAAGTCCACGTGGATACGAAACCAAAACAGACCACATTCTGGGCCATGAAACAAATCCCCCAAATTCAAAAGGATCCAAGTCATACAAAGTATGTCCTTTTCCCACAGTGACAATCATTTAAAGGTCAATAACAGAAAAATATCAGGAAAATCCCTAAATATTTGGAAACTAAGAGGCACACCAAGTAGTCCATGGAAAAAGGCCAGGGAGGGGGGAAGGAATGTGGGGAGGAATAGAAAGTCTTTTGAATTTAATGAAAATGAGACTGGCAATCATCTATTCAGACTGATAAGGAAAAAAAAAGAATGCACAAATCACAGATATCAGAAATGAGATAGGTGACATCACAATATTGAAAGAATAATAAGGGAAACTTATGAACAGCTTTATGACAAATAATAATGTTGATGGAATGGTCAGTTCCTTGGAAGAGACAACCTGACAAAACCTGCTCAAAAAAAAAAAATGAGAAACTGAATTCCACTATATTTACTAATGTAGCTGAAAAGAAAACTCCAGGCCCAGATGTCTTTATTGGCAAATTCTGCTAAGCATTGAAGAAATAAATAATAGCAATTATAGACAATTTTTCCAAAAAATTGAAAGTTAGGGGATATTTCCAAACTCATTCTATGAGGTCAGCATTACTTTGATACTAAAAGCAGACAGAGGCATTGAAACACGTTGTGGTGGATTTCTGGGTTTTCTTTTTATCTCTCAGGTATCCCAGGCTAGGTGCTGGGATGATTGGAATATCACCACTTAGGGAAAAAACAATCATACCTGTGATATCCCCTCATTCTTAGCTTTCAATGAATAATGCTCACTTGATTTTTAGTAATTCATTAAGTAGGAATGCTCTCTTCCTTTTGCTTTTTGGTCCCCCAAAGAGCAAGGACACTGGTGAGATCTATCAGCGTAGCTGCCTCTTAAACCCCCCTCCACACACAGGAAGTTCCGATAAATGACAACAGCCATCGTTTTTTATTACAGTGATCCCTCGGTATCCGCCGGGTATCGGTTCCAGGACCCTCTGCGGATACCAGAATCTGCAGGTGCTCAAGTTCTTGCAGCTGGCACTCCGTAGGCTCGGGTTCCACATTCGTGGATTCAGCCAATTGCGAATAGTGCAGGATCTTCCATCCGCGGTTGGTTGAATCGGGATGCGGAACCGCGGATGTGGAGGGCTGACCGTGCCACGATGGAGCCTTCCTTAAACAAGGATACTTACTCATATTACAATCCCCAGAAGTGTTCAGGTTCAGGGGGTTGTTACTAAACTAAATTGGGACATAGAATGGACTTTGGCAAAATGATGTTTTAAAAATCCAAATATCCTTTTACCCACCCAAAGTCTTCAATACATATATACATTAACTACATATATATATCTTTATGTAGAGATGTTTACCATGTATACATTCAATGTGGGGATTTCAGATCAATTATATTGACCTTTAAATTCAACTAGCAATAAATCTTACCTTCTCTGTGGCATTCCAGACCTAATGGGTACAGAAACTTTTAAAATAACACTTAGGTCAGCAGCCTTCAGAAATTTATAGACAAACATTTCAGATGAGCCAGATACTGCCAAGGCTTGGGATGTCTGCAGTTGCTAAGAAATCTTCATTACACAGTTGACAACACCTGCCATTGCTTTTCCTTTTGTCCTCTGCAGAGTCTATCACTGCTGACAAAGCTTCTATTTGGCTTTTTTCTTTTATCCCTCCATCCTTCTAGAATTACTGCAGTTGAACTTCAGAGTTCCAACACTTAAAGTTTCTTTCTTTCTTTTTTAAAATTTTCTTATAACATAATATTCTTTCTTCCCAAAGAAGATGAGGTAAGCAATGGCTTTCGTCTCTAATTATCTTTTCAACGCAGACATCTTGGTAGTAGATGCCACACAAGAAACAAATCTTCTGACCATTTTCGTAAATATCTTAGGACTTTATGTAGCGCCTACATTTTCTATCGTAAGGAGGGTGGCCCCTCCCTGGGGTCTTCTCTCCAGCTGTGCAGTCCTCCTGAGCTGGGGTCCCTCAGCTCCGCCCCCCCCAGCAACTTGGAGGGGATTTGCATGTGGACACTCAACCAAAGTTAATTCCCTTTACTGTCTTAGTTCTGTTGGCAGTTTGGGTCTTTATAATGTATGGCATTGTCTTCCAAAGGCAAATCTGAAGTCAGTCACCATTTTTTTTCCCTCTTGCTTGACTTTTGGGGTATCTAGAGCAATTGTAAGGTAGCGTGTGTGTGTGTGTGTGTGTGTGTGTGTGTGTGTGTGTGTGTGTGTGTGTGTGTGTAGTGCACATTTACATGTATAGAATACTTTACAGGTTAATTTCCAAAGGAGAAAAGTATAAAAAAATTTTTTTTCTTTTCATAGGAGGAATAATTGCTTTAAAAGATAATACTCTACTGCCTTAGCAAAGAGAGTACATATTACTGGAAATGTGAGGTGTAACCTTAAGAATAATCTGTAGTACTTATTTTTGAGGGAAGCTTGAAATTCATTGGTAGAAAAAAAACCCCTGTATAACCAAGATTTTTTTTAAAATTTAAAATACTTAAGCTTATATTCTCTGCTGAACTTTGATTAGGATATTGTGGTGAGCATTGCCCTCTGAGGAAGGCACCATTAAGACCCTCATAAGCCTCAGGGCCCGATTGTACTCTCCTTGGTATGCATCCTGGACTTTATGGTATGAACGTAAAAAGGGAGATGGCCTTTGGCCAAATTGCTCCAGGGACCTGCTCAGTCACTGGGAGTCCCTGGTTGTTCCCTAAAGCTAGGAAAAGCAACCCTGGAGGGGAAATTGGTGCCTTTGAGGGAGAAGCCGAGAAGCCAATCAACCAGCTGACGCCGATAAGGCGTGACTAAGCAAATATATACGGCTACGCTTTGTTGTTAAACTTGCTTTGCAACCATCAGTTGCTTGTGCCCTTCTGATCCCATACCTTGGTGCGTTCAGTTCCCTACACCCTCTCGTCGATTGTTGCTGCACTTTGAGAACCCGCTGCGGCTGGCGGCAAGTGGCGCCCGAACAGGGACCTGACAAGAGGGACGTCTGAATCTCGGTAGGTGAATCCCCGGAGTGAAGAGTGACAGTGTGGCCACATAGTAAAGTTGATAGTAACTCGGGGCAATAGTCAGAAGTAAAAAAATATGGGACAAGAAGTATCCAAGAAGGGACCTGAAATCACTGATCAAGAGAAGTTGTCCACCAGTGCTTTCTAGGCTTTTACAGCTGGAAATTATGATGTCTGTCTGCAACATCTTGCCTGCCTACAAGATATAAACAAAGACGATTATAAAATAATTTTGAATACAGCAGTAGCTGAGTTTTTCAAAAGTAACCAGACAACAACAGATAGTTTAAGACAGACACTTAACCAATTGAAGAATCAGGTGCACTCAGCTGTTGAAGAAATGGATGGACTAGATGATCTTGAAAACAGTATGTTGTATTACAATCAAGCAGTCATCCTGTATCATGTCCGACAGTATACAGAAGCCATATCCATTGGTGAAAAACTTTATCAGTTCATAGAACCTTTTGAAGAAAAATTTTCCCAAGCAGTGTGTTTTTTGTTCGTAGACCTGTATATATTAACCTACCAAGCTGAGAAAGCTTTACATCTTCTTGCTGTTCTAGAAAAAATGATGTCACAGGGCAACAATAACAAAAATGGAAAGAATGAGACTGGTAAAGATACTATTTTTGTGTTGAAATATATGTAGGAGGACAAGGGACTTTACTGGCCGGCCATAGTTTAAAGGTAGTTAAAGCTGTTACAAGTTTGAAGTTTCCCTCCTTTTTTCCTTCTGATTTTCCCCAATCTGATTTTGAATTCTCAAATCTGGTGCACCTTAAATTATAATAATGGTACCATTCTAATTTCTTCAGTTTCTGTTACTAATAATAGTTTGGTTTTTTATAAGCATTGGGATTTTGGGAAGTTTGCATTGTCTTATTCTTATCAACCAGTTATTACTTGTGTTACACCCTCATATGCCTTGCTAATAGGAGATTTACAGATTGAGTTTACTTCTGGTTCCTTGGGATATAATATAACTTGTCAGAATTGTATTTTTAGTACTTGCCTTCTGCCTATGAAAGGAACTTTTTCTGTTATGATGTTAAAACAACCTTCCTATGTAATGCTGCCTGTAAATATTTCTGAACCATGGTATCTTAACAAGCTTGGCTAGAATTACCTGAAGCTTTAAAAAAAGACCT
The DNA here is from genome assembly GCF_026419965.1 of Kogia breviceps. Classification (NCBI taxonomy): domain Eukaryota; kingdom Metazoa; phylum Chordata; class Mammalia; order Artiodactyla; family Physeteridae; genus Kogia; species Kogia breviceps. The sequence continues at coordinate 61,573,201 of NC_081324.1, read as the reverse complement.
AAACGATTCATTGGAATAAGTGTATGGACTGATGGACACATTAGTTTGAACATACAAAAACTTAATGCGGAAATACAAACAATTCAAGAAGCTCATCTACAAGAAGATGGGCCCCAACAATTAATTCAAGGACTCTTGGATCAGCTTCAATGGTTAAATCCAATGCATTTGGTTTCAAAATGGACTCACAGGATTGATTACCGTGGGGTCATGTGTATTGTTGATGTTAATTGCATTACCTTGTTTGTTACGCTTTATTGTTGGCCGTCTCGCTGCTCTTCGTCAGGAGGTGTATGGGTTGAAATTGCATTATCAAGCTTTAAAAAATAAAAGAGGGGGGAATGTGGCGAGCATTGCCCTCTGAGGAAGGCACCATTAAGACCCTCATAAGCCTCAGGGCCCTACTGTACTCTCCTTGGTATGCATCCTGGACTTTATGGTATGAACGCGAAAAGGGAGATGGCCTTTGGCCAAATCGCTCCAGGGACCTGCTCAGTTACTGGGAGTTCCTGGTTGTTCCCTAAAGCTAGGAAAAGCAACCCTGGAGGGGAAATTGGTGCCTTTGAGGGAGAAGCCGAGAAGCCAATCAACCAGCTGATGCCGATAAGGCATGACTAAGCAAATTCCCTGCTTTAGGGGTATATATACGGCTACGCTTTGTTGTTAAACTTGCTTTGCAACCATCAGTTGCTTGTGCCCTTCTGATCCCATACCTTGGTGCGTTCAGTTCCCTACACCCTCTCGTCGATTGTTGCTGCACTTTGAGGACCCGCCGCGGCTGGCGGCAGGATATCACCATATAGGGGAAAAAGAATCATACCTGTGTATTCCCCTCATTCCAGCTTTCAATATATTTGCCTACTTGATTTTTAGTAACTTATTAAGTAGAAATGTTCTCTTCCATATGCCATAGTCAAACCTCACTATTCTAAGACTAATTTATCAAAATACATAGGTGTGGGTGTCCAAATCACAGCTCAGCCACTTAATGGATGTATGGACTGGGACAAAAGACTGCCAATGACAATGAGACTCAGTTTTTATACAGGTAAAATGGGCACAATTTTTATGCCAACCTCATCAAGTTGTTGGGTAATATACGGGAAGGACCCTGCACAGGGTCTGGTGCTTGGTAAGCGCTCAGTAAAGATTCACAGCATAAGCATCATGCGGGAACACGCCAGACTCTGCAGCTGCCTGACCACCAGCCGTGCTCTGCACGTAACTGAAACCCCACCTTCTCCCCAGCCTTCTGTGAAGCGGCACACGTGGCCCTTCTGTTTGCATACTTGGTCCTGAAGACTCAAAGGGCAGTTCGTGATGTGTCCTATTTTCAGAGTCCTAAAGGCCCTAATGTAACCTATTTATCTGACACATAACGATCTCAAAGAGATTTTTGTGACTCTTGCCTCACTGCTGCTATAGCAAGTGTGTTATCTCACAGTTCTGTGGTTCAGGGTCCAACACAGGTGTCCCTGGGCTAAAATTGAGGTGTCGGCAGGGCTGTCCCTTCTGGAGGCCCAAGGGAGGACCCGTTTCCATGCTGGTCCAGCTCTAGAGGAGCCTGTACCTGGGGCTGATGGCCCCTCCTCCACCTGCCAGCTCAGCAGCCCACCATCTCCCTTACCTGCTCTCCCATCACATGCCTTCTCTGATGCTCATCTTCAGCCTCCCTTTCCCATTTTAAGGACCACTGTGATTACATTGAGCCCATTGAAATGATCCAAAATCAACTCCCTATTTTAAGGTCATTGATTGGCAAATCCTCCTCTCCTTTCACCTCATACATGACCTAACACAGTCACAGGCTCTGGGGATTAGGACGTGGACGTCTTTGGGGACCATTCTTCTGCCCAGTAGTCAGGACTTCCGGGCCAAGTGTCATGACTCTAAAACAGAAGATTTTTCAACTACGTACAGTATTTTTCTCAAAGCAAAGATTTGCTTAACAGAAATCAAATAATTGACTTTGAACAATGACATATGACTGTAGGCCACAGGTAACTGGGGCCTGTCCACTTGGACTGATGTGAAGCCAAAGTTCCAAGTCAAGCCAGGATCAGAGAGAGGAAAGGAAGACATTTCTTGCCAGCTCTGGCTTTCGACAGAGCAATCCTCAAGGAATTTGAAAGTTCAGCAGGCCCAGCTCTGGTCCTCTTCATCTGTCCCTGCGCTGGGGCTGCATCCTCGTAGGTTATTTAGGAAAGAAAACCATCCTAGAAGATGCCATCGCGTGTGCACGCTCCAAGGCCCAGGCCACTCCTTGTGTCCAAGCTTTTTCAGCTAAAAAACCAGCGGTCACCACAGTGCCACTTAGGCACAGCCCAGCACGTTCGGTCCAAAGGCAAACTGTGATGATATTATCACAAAATGATGGATAAATATGAAAAGAAAGTGAGTAGAAAGAAAGAACAATTTGATATACTTAAATCTGCTCATTTTTACATTTGTAACTAAATTGTTTCCCTTGATAAAACTCTCACATCTGATACTATTTAACTCAGGATTTCTTTAAACCTCTCGTTTTAAGCTAATTATGGGATTATATTAATATTGTATGTTAACACATATTTTTCTGGCCTAGAGAATAAATATTTTAATGATGCTTTCCACAATATGGTATAAATAAGATTGTTTTTATTAGAAAAGAAAACACACAAGCAAAAAACAAAAAGCAGCTACCTACAGGGTTTCTTATAATGTACCCCTTACTATGCTTTCTGCTAAATAAACAAAATTTTCTTAGATTACTGCGTATTTAGACTGTCACATTATGGTTATAATTGCTTTCAGCCTTACCCCCAAAAGTGAATTAAAGGCTCCGTAGATCTCAATTCCTTGTTGATTTGCTGATCGTGCAGAGGTCTGTGTAAAAAATTGGCATGGACTGAGGAAACATCCTTACTGAACAAAGGCAATATGTCTTTATGTATTGACTTTTGTGCGATTCAATTCGCATTAAGTATGACAGTAACGTTTCTAAACGGCTCTGTGAACTTAAAAGCAAGTTTGCATTTTGTGGTTAACTTTTCTTTGACTTCATGACTTCCAGACTGATGACCCAGCTTCTCTGAGCTCTTGAAACCTTTTAGCCAAATGATGGAAATGAATGATTTTCTAAATGCTGAGAGTCAGAGTCTAAACACTGGATAGAGACTTTGGGGCAGGCAGACTCTATTAACTTATAATTGTAATAATTAAGTTAGATAAAAGACAAATTGTACTTTAATTCTTTGCATAGGAAGCCAATGGATATTTAACTTTAAATCTGTCATTCTAAATAAAGTCATAATTTTCATAGTAAGTAGATGTTTTTCATCTTAAAAGCTGATGTGAATCATTCAGTATATTGGTGTTTTAATTTATTTTATTTTAGCCTCTTTGGCAATGTGTAAAACTTTACACACTCAACTGATTATTAAGCATTTTTCAAATTGTGTTCTGAGTCAATATTTCCTCTGTGCTTAACCATGAATTATGTTGGGAAAAACAAGTACTAATTTTATGCTTTTGGTTTTGTTATTTTCTTTATGCCTCATCAGTCCACTCTGGCCTATCACAGATCTATTTGGAAACTGTGGGATTTTCCCTATTGAAATTTATTATTTCAATAATAAATTATTCAATAATAAAAAAGGCCAGCTTTTGAAGATGGCCTTTTTATACTATAGCAATTTCAGCCCCACTTAATCAAATACATTGTATTTGATTATTGATTGATTAACTTCCTGATTATAAGACACTTCTAGAAGTATTTCCTTATGAAAACAATGGTATTTTTGTCTATATGTTGTCAGGAGACGTTCTAGTTTGGGAAGCTTCTAGCTTCTGCTTTAAATTAGAATCATGTTCTTTCTTCTCTCTATTCAGAATATTTCTGGGAAATCACAGCGTAGTGATTGAGTACCTAGTGCTGCTGGCCTGTTTTTGCCTTGGGTAGTTTTTAGTGAAAACAACATCAATGGTTTCTTCTCTTGTTATTGGCTCTATTTCTTTTTTTTTGTCATTTTAAAACTAAAATCTTTACAATGAAATCTTCATAAGTTACTAAGTAACTTAGTTTTAAAACTCCTGCTATGTGCTTAGTTTTGTGGTTGGTGTGAAGGATTATTTTTTAGGACCCCTGCCTACTTAGAATCAAGAGCTGTTTTTAGCTGGCCGTGTTGTTGCCTAACTCTATAAAATGGACAATCTCAAGAAGGTTATTATTAATATTACTGCTCTGAATTAGAAAAGTCAAAGTGAATCTAATAAGGTAATTACTAAAAATTTGCATATCTGTCTCTGAACATTTGGTTTATCGACATGATTTGGTTGAGACTAGACTATGGCACGAAGCTAAATTAAGCATTAATTTAGAGTAGAAGGTTAGGAGATTAGTCCAAAGTGTTTCCATAAGTCTGGTTGATTTCTCATTTTACATGATCTGACCCTTAAAAGGCCTACCGTGCTTCACATGACGTATTTTTAAACATTCTTGTTCTCAAAAACATTTCATAGCCCTTCCTTAGAGTTTGAAGCACACAGTTGTCTAAGGATAACCAAAGTGGAGGATGAGTTTGCTACTCTACGTTTAGTTCCTCGAATCAAAGGAAAACGAACATGACTAGGTTGGAGCAGATAACTTGTAGGATTCCCTCCAAGCTTTAACGTTCGATGATTTCTATGGCGCACAAAGAGGAAGAATTTCAGTGCTTTAATATCTTGTCTTTTTTTATGGAAGTCTAGTTGATTTACAATGTTGTGTTAGTTTCGGGGGTACAGCAGAGTGATTCAGTTTTAATATATATTCTTTTTTATATTCTTTTCCATTATGATTTATTACAGGATGTTGACTATAGTTCCCTGTGCTATACAGTAGGTCCTTGTTGGTTACCTATTTCATACATAGTAGTCTGTATCTGTTAATCCCAAACTCAAAATTTGTCTGTCCCTCCCCCCGCCCCTTCCCCTTTGGTAACCATAAGTTTGTTTCCTATGTCTGTGAGTCTATTTCTGTTTTGTAAATAAGTTCATTTGCATCATTTTTTAGATTCCACATATAAATGATATCATACAATATTTGCCTTTCTCTGTCTGACTTACTTCATGATAATGAAGTATGATAATCTCCAGGTCCATCCCCATTGCTGCAAATGACATTATTTCATTCTTTTTTTATGGCTGAGTAATATTCCTCTGTGTGTGTGTGTGTGTGTGTGTGTGTGTATACCACATCTTTATCCATTCATCTGTTGATTGGCAGTTAGGTTGCTTCCATGTCTTGGCAATTGTAAATAGTGCTGCTATGAACATTGGGGTGCATGTATCTTTTTGAATTAGAGTTTACTGATATCTTTTCTTATCCCCCTTACAGAGTCTCATTTTATTTGTCCTTTTCAATATTCTAAGACTCAGAGATCTTAAGTTGTTATGGCACAAGTAATATCCATAATATCCTTCCAAATCACCTGACTCCATTCTCTTCCTATGAACAAGGATCTGTGATGACGGTACACAGAGTGAGGCCGACAAGGTCCCTGACATCCTGGAGCTGGCAGTCTAGTGGGAGAGAAGGCACGTGATAAACAATGACAAATAATCAATGATTTTGTGCATGATGGGAAAGCACATTCACTTCTCATTTATGAATCAATCTTTCAGCTAAATATTTCTCAGGCTCCTACCAGGAGGAGACTTGCCTCTTCTTCTTAGGACTTCCCCAGCCCTAAGAAGCATCTCAGCAATGAGCCCCCCCCCCCAGAATGGGAGAGTCACCCCAGAGGGAGCTCGGCGCCCCGCGGATTTCATACCCAGGCTCTTGAGCGAGAGGCTGAGGAGGTGTGGGGCTAGTTTTTTCCCTAATAGCCTAAATTGGAACCTAAAGCTACTTGTTCGAGAAATATTGTTTTAAATTGGTGGTTAGATTTTGAATTGCTGTAATTTAGTTGTATAATGGATTGACATATGCTGAATGAATTGGCTTATTTTTTTTTTTTTTTTTTTTTTTTTTGCGGTATGCGGGCCTCTCACTGTTGTGGCCTCTCCCATTGCGGAGCACAGGCTCCGGACGCGCAGGCCTAGTGGCCATGGCTCACGGGCTTAGCTGCTCCGCGGCATGTGGGATCTTCCCGGACCAGGGCACGAACCCGTGTCTCCTGCATCGGCAGGCGGACTCTCAACCGCTGCGCCACCAGGGAAGCCCTGAATTGGCTTATTTATTGCTGTACCTGTAACCCACCTCTTCCAATTTTTGATTTTAAGCACAAATAACTAAAATATAATTAAACTTTTAGAACACATGTCATTTTGCTAATTTGCATTCTTCTCTTAGCTGCTTGAAATAGATTATTCTCAAGGAGAATGTTATCACTAATAGAACCGATGTGTTAGTAAAATGGATAGATTTATTGTCATGATGGATTTATTGTCATGTCACTGTGATGAAGTGCCATTTATTGTCACTTTTAGAATTATGAAAGACCTTTGACATCTTATTTCTCTTTTAAAGCAAAGCGTATATTATGAATGCCTATAAATGTAGCAATATCCCTATTAAATTACTCCCGTGTTTGAAATGGATTCTTCAGTGTAATTGACAAAGACTCTGTTCCTTGAAAATGAATTTGTTTTTCTATAATTGAGTAAGTCTGGATGAAAAATGAGCCCCCAAAGATCTTTAAAATGTTTGATTTCTTTCTTTTCTGAGTCAAATTTAAAGTAAACTCAAAAAGAAACGAGAGCTTGAGAGTCTGCTGCTGTGAACTCTGCCGGGCTCAACAAAGAAGGTCTGTGTGCACGCGGGAGGGGTCTCAGCCCCCCTCCCCATGCCCGCAGCCTTTGGTGGCAGTGACTTATGGACTTTGAGGTGTTGTGCCCCAAACAAACCAGAAAACTGCTGAGAGCTTGACAGGGCCATCAATCAGGGTGCCCACTCAGTTTGGCACCCTGTTGAGTCGCCAGCCTGGATTTAAACATTGGGTTTTGTTGCCTGTTTTATGGGGCTGAGCCAGAAATTTAGTTGTGGGTTTCTTGTTCACAAAGCCTAGGGCCAACTCATGCCCTCGTGGCTTCTATAGTCCCTCTCTCTCTCTTTCTCCCTCTCTCTCCCATTTGCTCTAAAGCAACAAATGTTGTGACATGAAGATTTTACTTCACAGGTAACGCAGCCCTTCTGTCCTTGTAACTATTCCCTAGAAGGAGAGAAGTGAGGTTTTCAAATGGAAAAAAAAAAAAAAAAAAAAAAAAAAAAAAAAAAAAAAGAGCAGATTGCCCAATTCCCTCAAAAGGAAGAGGGTATTTTTTTAATCTGCAATCTCTCCCTGTGTCTGTCAGGTTCTGCTGTCAGGGAGGCCGCACAGATTGTTGTCTGGACTGCCCCCCACCAGCACCTCCAGCATCCTCTCATGTTCCAAGCTTGCTCTGCAGGATCCGTCTACACTGCAGTCCCGGTTGGAGCAGCCTTGTGCCCTCACGCAGCAGGCAGGCTGTGCTTGAGCCGGTCCCACCCCCATGGCAGCTGGCTTGACTCCAAAACGCCTTCTCTGGCCTCAGCCGGTACCCAACTGTAGGCGTCCACGCTGCCCCCAATCCAGACGGGAGCTCTAAATGGTGTTTGCAGAGCACCCTGGCTTCCAGTGGACGGGAGGGGGTGTTGCCCGCCCCTGGCTGATCTGAGCAGCCCACCTGCGGGGCAGCGAGGCAGTTCTGGAAGGCCACCAGCTCCTGGATGCACAGAAAAGGCTGCTTGAACCGGGTCTGTGTTCTCTGCCCTGTGTTGAGGGCCACCTTAGCCAAAGCTTGTCTCCTTCTCACACTCCAAACCCCAGATAAGCACTTATTCTATCAAACCCCCTAAATTTAAGACTCCATCAGTAACATGCACCGTGTCACTGTTCACCCACCAACCTTGCCGTCGGGGACAGGGGCCGTGGTCCTCACTGAACTTGGCTCTACACCTCTTCCCATGTGTTCTGATGGTTTCCTGGGGTTAATTCAGCCGGAGGGACGCCTGATGCAGTGGAAAGGAACAAGCAATCTGCGTCAGGAGGCAGGAAGCTCAGGAGCCAGGACTTCATCAGGGATACTGCAGCCACGAACTGGAGGGGCTGTGGCATAGCCCAGCCCTGTCCTCTGACCCATAACCTGGACGAGAAGGTCCAGGGTAAACACACACCAGCCCATTCTTCAAAAACAGTACCCCACCATGTTACTTTATTTACTGGAGTCCCCTGCAAATGACCTCTCCACTGCCTCACCCAAGCCCCTCCCTCTCCTGCCCTTCAGCCCCCTATTCATTCCGTTTTCACCAGAGTCTGGTCCGTGTCCTGTCTCCAGGACCAGCCCCACTCCATCCTGCTGCTGGATCGTCCCGCTGACCCGCAGCTGGAGCTGAGCCTGCCTGCCTGCCTGCTCTGCATCTTCCTGATGATGACCTGATGCCAGATGCCCCACTACCTTCCTTGGTGCCTCACCACCAGCCTGGACATGCCTCATCCTCCCCTGCCATGTCCCAACAGCACTGAATCCACAGCAGCCTCAGGGGAGCCTGAGTGAGGGGTCACCCGGCTGCGGGTCACCCACGCCTTCCCTCGGGGAGTCCTAGGTTCCTGGAGGAAAGGGGATGTCTTTGGCACCAGAGACTGATGCTCAAATCGTGGCCATGCCCAGTTACCTGCCCCCTTCCCCTGGGTCACCTCGTCTGTAACCCAGGGATGGTGGCTCCTTCCCTGCAGAGCTGTCGTTGGGCCTAAAATAAGTGATGTAGTGCATTTCTGAACATGCGGCTGATACACAGCAAGAGCTCAAAACAGACTGTTCTAACCTTCTATTCCAACAGAGAGCTGACGAGCCCCCCACCAGTGGTCATTCACTCAGCAACTCTTCACTGAGTGCCCACTGTGTGCTGAGCACCCTACTACCTACTGAGTGCTCAGCATCACATAAGACACAGTCTGTCCCCTTGAAGGAGTTTAGGACTGAGTGTGTGTAGGGGCAGATACAGTTGTATGCAAGAAGATACGCAGTGCAGCTCACAGCGGGGGGCCAGATGTGGGGGGAGGAGGAGGCTGCCCAACCCACAGTAGGAGCTCAGGGAACATCTCTGAACACGGTGCATGTTACTGATGTGTCTGATTAAAGGAGCAGGATGGGACACAGGGGGCACCTTGTCTGAGGCTTTGTGGCATTGCTCCCTTAGTGTCTGTTGGGTTCCTTCTCGGGAGCAGCCCAGTTTTTCTATTTTTCAGGCTGGAATGGCTGTTTGATGCTTCCAGGGAGAGTTGCCTGACCTAGACATGGACGAGGTTATTTTAGGACTGATGTTCCAGGGAAAAGGCATCATCACCTGATGGTCCTCTGGAGTTTTATTCAACCTCATGCTGACTTCTGATGGTTTTTGCAGGAGATGTGGGACCGTGGATGGTCTGAGTCATACGGAATCTCTTCAGCTGGCAATCCTGCGAGGCCCATGGAGGAAGGAGGTGAATAAACTCTGCCAGAACATCCTGAAATGTGCCAAGTGGCATAACCTGAGAAACACAAGCCTTCCAAGAGACACTTAGCATCAACTGTCCTGGATTAGGGAGCACGTTCCAGGGCGTGTCTGGGGCCTGGGTTACAAATCCTAAGTTGCTATTACAGGTGTAATATGTTATGAAGACCATCTGTGTTCTAAGCGCTGAACTTAAAGACGCCCGAAGCTCTACGTGATAGAATTTAAGGCTGTTTGGGCACCCTGCCGCTCTCCCTTGTGGCTCACAGGCCTATAGCGAGGTGTTTGCTTTACATGGGAGTCACTGTGTGATTTTCAAGGCAAGAACAGGCCCAGTGGTGACTATGGAGTTTCCCTTACTTTGCAGATCACTTTAATCCTAGTCAATCAACTTACGTACGACTTTTCTTATAAAACATCACTTGAAGATGGGGTTAGTGTATCAGAGATTGGTGTCTATAGTTTAAATAGATTGAATGTAGCTATGCTGCATATAGGGCACCCAAGAGACGTTTTCTAGGCATTTCAGTTTTGAAGATTTCTTCTCGCCTCTCTTCCTTCAGCTGGTCACTTGTACACCTTCCGAATGTGTCTAGGGCCTTTGGGTGTGAAAGAAGCCAGAGAAGGGAGGGGCTGAGAGTCTAGTATCACGATGTACTATAAGGCTCATGTGGCTGCACCTTGAACTGAAAGTGGCAGTAGGGTTGGAAGGAGGGAGGAATGGAGGGGTGGACATACAGAAGGAGAGGTGAGAGCATTGCCCTCTACATGAAAAGTACAAGTGGGCCACGCGGCCGGGGATTCAGTGACCAGCGAGCTGGTGCTTGCCGATTTCTGTGTCTCCTGAGCTTTGTTTGTCTTTGATTCCCTCAGAATTTTTCCTTCTGTCATCTTTTCTCATAGCACAGTCTCAGCCACTTTTGTCCACCCCATCCCTGTTTTTGAAGATGCTCCAGGGAGACTGAAATTGAACTTGATAGTGAGAGCTGTGACTCGGGAAGAGGGAGGGAGGGAGGGAGAGAGAGAATTCAGGAGGTGGGATGGGGGGGGGAGAAAAAGAGGATGGAGAATTATGTGAGCATTTTGTAGCCAGGGAATTTCAAAGCTCAGAAGAGCTACTATATATATATATTCATTGAATTTGCAAATTCATGTGAATTTAATACAATGGTCTCATTGTCATGGTACTGTTTCTCTTTTCTTTGGGAAAAAGTGGGATGAAAATGGTTTGCTACTTTTCTTCTTGGCTGCAGAAGAGCACAAGACAAAACTGCAAAAATATGATGTTAAATACCATAGCTCTGTAATTACAAAACCAAAATCCTAGGTGCCTTCCAAGCTGTGCTGTCACAAAATTTCTGCATAGTTCTCACAAACTACATAAAACCTCTTAAGATAATTTTAATCTTTTTAACTTTTTAAAGTTTTGAAAGTGAGAACAAGCTTTCCTTTAGTTATAGATGAGGCATGAAAAGTCTTAAATGTTAGAGTCACTTTTAAAATATGGACATATGAAAAGACACAAACTGTTTAAAAATTAAACGACATTTTGCTTTCACAGCTATTTAAGGGCTAAAAATTCATGGGGCATATTTGTCTCAAAATCTAATCCTATGAGCAGTTTGTCACTTGCACTCAATGACATTAAAAGGGAATAGTTTGAAATCAGCAAAGCTTTACGAGCATTTTCTTTTTGATGAAAACCATTGTTTTTTCTCTTGTTCTAGAATTATTTACTACTTTAAAAAGATACTTAAAATTTTCACCAACTTTTGAAAAATTTTAAACACACAGAAAAAGTTGAAAGGAAAATACAATAAATGCTTACATATCATTTATGTAGATCCCAAATTTTTTAATGTGCCTCATATTTGTCCCCTTCTCTCTCTCCTCCCCCTCCCCCTCTCTCTCTATGTGTGTGTGTGTATCTATCGATATATAGATACACACACACACACATATATAGTTGTTATTGTTGCTATTAACCATTTGAAAATAAAGATACATATATTTTGATAATAACCATTTGAAAATAAACTGTAGACGTGATGAACCTTCACTCCTAAATAGTTTAGCAGGCATCTCCTAAGACCCTCCTTCTACAATATCGTTATTGTATCTAACAAGAAAACCTATAATTTAAACATATTGTCCAATATCCAATCCATATTCAAATTTCCCCCAAAAGCCCCCAAATGTCTTTTATAGCTTTTTTTTGAAGCAGCGTCTGATCAAAGTTCATGCGTTGCATTTGGTGGCTATGCCTCCCCTTTGTCTTGTAAAATGTTCCACCCACATTTTGGAGGTTCTAGATTTTTGGTCTGAACATCTAGGTTCCTCATGGTACCATGTAACTCATCCATGCTATTCCTTGAATGTCCTTTAAACTGGAAGTCTCGAGGCTTCATTACATTCAGTTTTTTTTTTTTTTTTTAATATCTTTATTGGAGTATAATTGTTTTACAATAGTGTGTTAGTTTTTCCTTTACAACAAACTGAATCAGTTATACATATACATATGTTCCCATATCTCTTCCCTCTTGCATCACCCTCTCTCCCACCCTCCCTATCCCACCCCTCTAGGTGGTCACAAAGCACAGAGGTGATCTCCCTGTGCTATGCGGCAGCTTCCCACTAGCTATCTAATTTACATTTGATAGTGTGTATATGTCCCTGCCACTCTCTCAGTTCGTCACAGCCCACCCTTCCCCCTCCCCATATCCTCAAGTCCATGCTCGAGTAAGTCTGTGTTTTATTCCCGTCCTACCACTAATCTCTTCATGACATTTTTTTCCCTTAGAGTCCATATATATGTGTTAGCATACGGTATTTGTTTTTCTCCTTCTGACTTACTTCACTCTGTATGACAGACTCCAGGTCCATCCACCTCATTATAAATAACTCAGTTTCATTTCTTTTTTACATTCAGTTTAAACACTTCAAAGCTGACGTTGGGTCCTTCACGGAGCATCACATCAAGAGGCCCATGATGCCAGGGCCTCCCTCTGGTGAAATGAAATGTGATGACATGGTTAAAGTGACAGATCATTCCATTCTCCTTCAGCAACTGGCGAATAATCTGCCAGGTGAGGTTTAACAAACATCCTGTTTGTCAACGACTTCCTTTCCTCCTTCCACTTAATGGTTTTAGATCCCATTAATGATTCCTGCCCAGATCTCTGCGTGTGTTGCGAGTGTGTGCACCAAATTCCATCATTTCTTCTTTATTATTATCTGTATGTTATTATATATAAAGAAACGTGTCTCTCTAGCCCCCACTTTTAAAATACTAGTATGGACTCATTTATTTATTGTGTGTGAAAATCCATTATCGCGATGATTTTTACTAATGCCCAGAATTCCCCAAGTTGACCAGGAAGGGTGTCTGCAAAACTGTCTCCGGGGTCATTTTGGCCAGTCCCGTCTTCTGGGAGCCTTTGCTTTCCGGCTCACTTTGCACTTTGCTTATGTCAAACCTGGACTCAGCCATTTCTTCTCTGAGCCAGGATTCCTTCCAGAGGGAAATGGTTCTTAGAAAGTCAAATATGGCCCTAGGGATGCTAACTGCTACAAGGACATCCTTGTTTCCTGAACTTTTCAGGGGACAAAGCTGTAAAGATGTATTTTTTAAATCATGAGTAAATATGGAGGTTTCCAATTCAAGTTCAGTGTTACTGTTTTTTCTTAAATCATTTTGTATTTGAACCTCTTTTTTTCTTACACAAAACTCCTGATTCCTATGAACATATTCATTCTTTTGGTTTTATCTTTTTATTTATAAGCATAAAATAGTTTCAAGATTACAATACCAATATTGCTGTTAACAATTCCCCACTGAAAACGTGTGCAGAAATTATCGTTGGAATATTGTGTTTGAGGATTTCTTAAAATGTTCTCTCTCTGTAATTAAGATGTCAATGTAATATAGAATTTAGTTCACTTGCGTTTCAGTTTTAGGATTTTATTTTTATATCTTTTATGTAATTTTACTTTTCAAGTATAGAAAATATGTACATGTTCCATTTATATATCAAAATTATATTAAAACGTACACTCAGAGAAGTCTTGCTCCAATCCAAGCCCTCAGACTCTGGTTATCCATCCTGTATTTTGTTTACATAAATAAGCAAACACACACACTCACTCACACACAGACACACACACTTCCTCTCCTTTCTTTCACAAAAGACAGGACACTAAATTAACTGTTCTACCCCCTGTGTTTTTCACTTCACGGTGTATACTCTCACCCATTGTTAAACTGAACTACAGTCTTCTAGAATTGTTTACTAAAACCCAATATTAAATACACCTTTGAAATATAAATTTTAACAATTTTGGTCTAGTAGAAATTATTTATGTGATAAGTTCGTGTGGTGAAGACTCCAAACAATATAAAATTGATATGTTGAGAATTCCCATTCCCACCCTGTTCTTTTCACCTCCCCTCACACACTTACAGGCACATTTTATTTGTCCCTGTGAATCATTTTGTTATTTTATTGTAAATATGACTCTACATTATTATTTGGCTCACTTCTATACACAGAATGGACCATTCTATGTGTATATCTGCCCTTTGTTTTTTCACTTAACAATATGCATGAGATTCTTCGGATCAGTACATGGAAGTCATCCTTATTCTTTTCTTGCAGGTGCATAGTATCCTTCCTAGTATGTATGGGTGACCTCAAAACCAAGGTGCAAGCTGGGCTCTATGAGTCCTCAGCCTTCCTCAGATCTTCCTCCATGCCCACCTGTTTCCCTCCCCTCCCCCCTCCTCCTGAGAGCTCCCCTCGGCCAAGCTCTTGCAGCAGAATCCCCCCCCGACCCCAACCCCAAGTCTCTGCTCAGTGGGGCCATCGTTCTTCTGACAGGCTCTTCTCTCTGCCTGTCCGGACTCATGCCCGGCTGGAGGTGCAGTTCCCAGAGTCTGTGAGTCTGGGGACCTCGTGTTTACCTCCTTATCCTTGTGCCAAAAGCAACTGTCAAAGGGAACACTCCCTCTGGAAACTGCCTTGCTAATGGGACCAGATATTGATGGTGTATTGATTGAGTCTCCTTTTCTACGGCACGGTGTTTATCTGGTCATAGGGATGGACTGCTCTGCTCTTTCCATACGTTTCTATTCTGTTTAACTAGCATGCTCTTTAAATCTGTTAGCGTCTTCAATCGGGGTAATGAGGTCATGTTGATTGCGGCTTATCTTGTATATTTAAGGTGACTGCACGTTTCCGGCCTCGTCAATTTGGGGTTGATTTTACAGTGAGCTCTCAAAGGGCAATCGTGCTCCCATCACAGCCAGGTGCGGAGGGAGGATGCTCACATTTGCAGGGACACAGTACGTGGGTGGGCGTGAATGTCCCATTCCCCTTCTGGGAGCAAAACTCCATAAACACTTTCATTATCAAGAAATCAGGGAGGAAGACTTTTGTTACAATACTTACCTTCTGGAAGGTGTGTGTTATTTTCATCTGCACGTTGACCTATCCCATGTGTGATTTTAGTAATAGTGTTTCTATGCCCAGAAGGTGTGTCTACTTGCAGAGAGGACATTTCAATCTTTGGCTCTTAGTAAAGCGGCAAGCTAGAAACTTGTCTGGCTTCCTTTCTACCTAACTCCCAGTAATGATTTGCAAATTCATGAGATAATGTCTCAGAAGCACTCTGAGCTCTTAAGAAAAAGGAATCAGAGAATGCTATGCATCATCCTTATAGCCGCTGGGTCTGGGGTAACTCCCATGTTTCTGGGAAAGAGGCTGAACCGCTCTCTCTTTCCAGCCGTCCTTTGCCCAAGTGGCCAGATCCTCACTTTCCACACAAAAGGTGAGGTGACTGTCCTATCTGTCCACACTTCACCTTCATTATTTTAACAGAAACAAAAACACACCATTTTAAGTAACTGCCTTGGGTGTTGCAGCTTCCAAGTGCACAAGGTGGGATTTGAAGGTAGATCTGTTTAACTTCAAATCCCCTCCACCACCGCACAACACACACTCTTGTTTTTTTTTACTGTGGAGGTAAGAGAGGGCCTCCTGGACCGACCCACTGCTTCCACTGGAAGGAAGGAGGGTGGCGACTCTGGAGGAGAGCGGAGGGCGGCAGCGCTGGGTGGCAGTCCCCGCGCCGGCAGGTGTGCTCACCTGTGCTCTGGCTGGGGGCAGGACGACCTCACTGCACAATGTGGGTTCTGTCCTTCCTGACGATTCTCGGGGCCAGTTGAAGCCCTGCATCCCTGCGCCGCTGGGCGGGTCCAGGATGCGCAGACCATGCGGTGCTGTGGTCCCTGCCAGACCCGATCCCTGCCGGGGGCGAGCCCACGCCTGCACCCCGTGCTCGGGCACGAGGGGCCACGGGCCAACGTCCTGGAGGAGACCCGGGTCCTGACCCTGCCCCTCGCTCGCCGTGACACCCGGAGCGGGTCCCACCTGCTCGCAGCCCAGGTGCCACGTGAGCCGGGAAGGGGGGT
This sequence comes from Kogia breviceps, assembly GCF_026419965.1. Classification (NCBI taxonomy): domain Eukaryota; kingdom Metazoa; phylum Chordata; class Mammalia; order Artiodactyla; family Physeteridae; genus Kogia; species Kogia breviceps. The sequence goes on along the minus strand of NC_081324.1, from coordinate 61,557,260 downwards.
GAAAAGCCCACCTTGGAGGCAAAGGAAAGGGAGGCAGTCACGACCTCCTTACCTGTGCTTCCCCTCAAACGCACAGAGGCACACGGATTGAGAGTATTCGACTCCCTCGCTGACTAGGGGTTTCTTCTTCCAGCCTCCGCCCGGGCTGCTTTCCAGATTTCCATCTTATGAGTGGTTGGAACTTGGAACAGAGTTAGATGTCGGGTGAGCCAACACTGAAGACGACGCTCGGAGACACAGCTGGAGGGAGGAGCTGGGTGGGGGGCCATGGAGGGACGCCCACTCCATGCGGCGGCTATGGGAGGCCCCGCCTGGCAGGGCGCAGCCGCTCCCACCTCTACTCTCACCCCGTGGGAGGGCCCGGCACTTGGCGTGATGCTCTGTTCTTCCTGGCATCTTTGAACTTGTGTTTGGCAAGTGACATCACAGAGGAGGTACACATAATACTCATGTCCACCTGTCCACTGCTCCATTGGCCTTTGACGTTCCTGGTGCCCACGAGCCCCGAATTCCAGCAGACCCCCATGCATGGGAGTGCAAGGTGGGAGTGTTACCTGTGGCCCAGGAAGGGGTGGAGCCTTGGCAGTCCCCAGAGGACATGCTTACAATTTGAACAGGAATCTGTTTTGAAAGAAGGGAGAAGAAAATGACGTTGAAAGAACCACTACCCCATCCATCATACCCTTTCTCACTCATGTCCTTTCCCTGGTTAGCCAAAGCCTTAGGCATAAAGTGATGACACAGAGAGAAAGAGAAAAAAGACAAACCTTAGTTCCTTTTCCTCTTAGTCCTTTCTTATCAGCAAACGGAATGCAGAGAGGGTTGGTAGCACGTGAGTGTACCAAGACGTGAAATAAAAGCAGTTGAATTAGTTTTGTGTAGCATGTCAACCGTTTCTCTAAGAACAAAATACAAATGCATATGTAAGCTACAAAATACGAAGAGTGTGGCTTCAGTGATTCTGTGTATGAGTTACATGCTTATTTGCATTCAAAGCTGGCACTGCAGAGTACAAAGATTTATGGTTAAATTTGTGCCAACAATGTAAATTTAAATTTTTCTTCACATAAAACTTAAATGGCAAATTAAAACCTGTTATGGAAATTTGAGAGAAAAGCCATGGAAGAAAGAGAAAAACTTTATATTTTAGTACCCTTAGGAGCACTTTTTTCCTGCTTTTTGAAAAAGAAGTACACATTGTAATTTTGTGTTGCAACTAGCAACTTGTGTAGCTGGCCCTGGACTCACCCGAGGTGGGTGATCAGTTATCTTGGGGCATCTCAGAAATTGTCCTGTTTTGAGATGTATAACATCAGAAACTTGTATTATAGAAAAGACATTTTATACCATTTATGGTTTGTTCCTCTTTAATTTTGTAGCATGTTTATTTTAAAAATGTCTACTTTTCTCAGGTTTTTTAACAGAATATCAAAAAAGGCATTTTCTCCCCCATTAGGAAGGGAAGGAAAGTCAAACCCTAGGGTAGCTCTGGGGCAGGGGGAGTGAAGACTCCTCTCCACTGAGGAATTCTGACCTGGAAACAAAATCCCTTCAGACTCGGGGAAGGGAGGCTGGTGTATTTTATTTATTTTTGTAAGACAGGCCATTTCCTCACGTCCAAAACAAACAAGCAAAACACTTGTTTGAAGGACCTCAAAGAAACTTGGAAAAACTCATGATGTTTACCACATCTTTGGACAAGCCAGAGACACTTCCACACTGACCCATGGAGAAACGTGATTGGGCTTTTCAGAGCCAACAACATCCGCTTTGCTTGTTGGCTCACAACCCCCGATGCAGTCCCTCTGCTGAGAAGTCATGCAAAACACAGATAAATCCTGGGCCTAAAGAACAGCCTCTTGTGGACTACAGTATTGCCACAGCCCAGAGAACACATGTAAATATGCTCTTTCTGTCTTAAGATTTAAAGGACGGTAGATTAAACACACACAAACCCCAAAGTGGGGAAAACCAGGAAGGTCAAGAGGTTGCCTGAGCTGCAAGGCCCCAGATCTGGAGAACCCCCTGTATTGATCTCCAGCTGGGTCTCACCAAGTCCCCCCTGTATTGATCTCCAGCTGAGTCTCGGGGCTGCAGTGAGCAGCAGGGGCTCAGAGGGTGTATGTGGACCCATGCGCCCCAGGTTTCAGTGGCCGCTGTCCTTACCTCTATAACATGCCTGGGTGTGTCCGTTACTCCATGTGTGCTTAATAAGTGCTTATGACTGTTCTAATTGAACTAAAAAGAAGATAGGAAGGATCTGGATTGGAAACCATGTGATCTGATTAAGCTGCAGATGCCCCCCCAGGGGATGCAGCAATGAACAGAACAAAGTTCCTGCCTTCACGATGCTTACACTGTGCAGAATCCACAGTCACCCTTCAAAGTGTAACAAGCACCACCTTCTGGAGGAATCTGTGCTCAAACTCCCTGAAAGTGAGCAACGCTCACCATCACACTCTCCCGTAGTACCTAATTCTTCTGCTTAGCCCTCTGCACTCGGGCCTGGTTTACTTAATTATTTACAATTATTGATTCATGTCTGCCTTTACCGGATGGTCACTTCATGAAGGCAGCGGCTGTGTTGCTCCTGCACCGCTGTGTGTTTGAGCCTATCAGCATATTGTTGGCTGCAAGAGACATTTGTTTTTGTTTTTAAATTTTTTTTATTCAGCAGGTTCTTATTAGTTATCTATTTTATACATATTAGTGTATATATGTCAATCCCAATCTCCCAATTCATCCCATCACCACCACCCTACCTCTCTGCTTCCCCCCTTAGTATCCATACGTTTGTTCTCAAGAGATATTTGTTGATTGTGCCTAATTGCTTGCATTAGGTACTTGTATTTTTCAATATACTTTTAGCCAAAAGGTGGCACTGCAGGAGAATAAGTGAAGGAGGCTGCAAACTCGCTGACTCAACTGAATGGGATGGGAGAGTCCCAGTCATAGGCTAATGTTAATAACTAGAAATAGCCAATCGTCAAACTTGTACACATCCCATGCAAACACACATCTGAACGCTCTTAAGAGCAACGAATGAAAGTCTCCTAGACTCACCAAGAATATTCGTATTTCTAAGACCATTTAAGAGGTCCTGGTGAAGTTCCAAGAAATACAACGAACCCAAATCATTCTGATATGTGGATTTATTAACTAATAAATGTCTATAGGATACAGACAAGGAGGCTTTTCCTATTTCAGTGGCTCTAGGTAAAGAAAAAAACTTGTGATTTTTTTTGTTTAGTAACTTGCTTTGAATGACCACATTTCACTGCTAACCTGTTACCGGAATTCCAGTCCCCTTCTTAAAACTCTTCCCAGAGTTTCAGTGTTTCAGCCTCTTCAAAGGCTTCAGGAGAAACTCTAAAGAAAGCAGCTAGACAACCCCTTGATAAAAAATCTGCTCGTAGTGTCAGCTGTGAATAATGCACGGTGGTTTCTATGTTTTAGTGTCAGCCATCTGGGCACCTGTGCCCCAGGCAAGTCACCAACCTCCACAGAGCACCTTCCCCATGAATTCATACTCTCTTCCTTTATGTGTGTCTTACAAAAAACAAATAAAACTGTACCTGCTCCTTTATTTTCATATGAGATCTTTCTTACCCAGTAATAAATATTTGTGTGTGTGTGAGTGTGTGTGTGTGTGTGTGTGTGTGTGTGTGTGAGAGAGAGAGAGAGAGAGAGAGAGAGAGAGAGAGTAATGGAGCCAAATAAGCAGAATACAATTCATTTGGAAACAAGGTTTTGCTATATAGCCTGCTTTACAGTTTGCATTATACACGAAATTTTGTCCATGCCCTGAAAGCCTAGAATCTGATTGAAAAAATAAGGCACATATATAGGTCTGTTGGCTGATTTTTCAAAGTTCTTGATCAACAGACACAAAATCAGCAGTCTGCCTCAGATTCTGAATCCATATGACAGCTCACAAATTGTACTTCAGGCCAAGGTGTAAACTTTCTGTACACCCAGCAGGAAGATGACAGGTAAGGACCAGATGTCACAGATGGTGAAGTGCGGGTACATCGGGATTTCTTGCATTTTCGCTGGAGATGACTGGGGGAAACCGTCTGGGGGAGAACCTCTTTAGCAGAAGTATAGCACGATGATGTCTCCTACAAATTAGTAGAAGTTGCCCAGGTTTTTGGAATTTGGAGACCTTGAAAATCCTTCTGCTGTAAACATTAAACTGACAGCTTAAAAAAATGGGTAACCACAGAATATATTAGCAAAAAAAGAAAGGCTTTCATTCTGCTTCCAAGTTTTTCAAGTATAAGAGCCAAAAACCATGTGGCTCCTAACTAAAATCACTTCTAGACGAATACTGTGACTTAGAAATGAAAACACAGAAATGTGTATCTCTGAAAGTATTAAATGAGTACATATGTAAGGAGAACACGTTACCTATGGGAGAGGACATCCTCAAGTTGGTGAGAGTCATCATGTTCTCTGCAGGCTTGATGGCATCTATGGATTTTGGCAGATTTCACTGGGAGTGTCAACTGCCAAGTTGACAACTTTTTATATTCCTCTGGGAAACACTGTTTGGTAAAGTTACCAGTTGAGACTGAAAAAGGTTATTAACTCTGTGTTTGCATATTGAGCACGTTAGAGAAACTTAGCATTTGGGACAAGGATGGTGTTTCTGAATGATTTTGTCAATTGGGGTAGCATTAAACCAAGTTCAGAAAAGATAAAGGCTAAACACGTGAGATGAAACCCACATAAGCCACAAAGTGACATATTCTTTGCAGCTAAAACTCAAACACTTGTGAGAATGTCTATCACTCGCCTGTGGGGCAGTTTTTAAACATGTTACTAAGGGCCAGGGCATCTGACTATCAGAGCAGTTAACCGTGTTTCAACATAACAGCTTCAGAAATGCAGGAACAGACCTTGTTTTCCAATAATAGCAATAGCAATAGTAATAATAATACTAATAATAGCCACTACGGCTTATTGGACGATGCCTGTGCTCCAGGTTTCTCTGGGTGTTAGCTCCATCAGAGACACCTGGAGTGACCAATGCTTGACTCATCATGTGTGCAAAAGTTGGGGTCATATGCTTCAGGTGCTCATTAAATATAAAAACAATATGTTTATGAGTATTCAATGTAGTTGATTTTCTCCCCAAACCATTTTATACCTCATGCCAGGTTTCAGGCAAGATCATGCTCAGATGGGGGGACAAAGGTGGCTGGCCAAGCAGGGCTCTGACCAAGGGAATCAGTATCCTGTGGGCTGGAAAATCTTTCAAAATCAGCCTGTCTAGATAATAGCTACTGCTTTTCAGATTGGGGAAATTTTAGGGTAAAACAGCCCTTGTAAAGACAATGTCACTGACTATTGCTGTGCAGACCTGTGTAACCCCAGTGTGAAAACACAGCTCCAGAAAGGTGGCTTTGCTTGGGCAATACTAGTTTTGAAAATTAGTGGCCTGTTTCCTGAGTTCTGATGACAGTGGTTCTCTCCTCCGACTGCCCACCTGAGAACCACCTGACAGCTTTCCCAAGCTCACAGGCATGGGGGCCAGGACCAAGTGAGAATCTCTGTGTGTGGAGACCAAGCGCTTTGATTTAATGAAAAGATCCCAGGTGCCTGTAACCTGCAGCCAGAGGGAGCCCCCCTTCTAGGTACAATGTAGACAGTGGAAACCCCTAGAGCCTGTGTGTTCATAGATGAAGAAGTGGGATCCAGGTCTTAGAATCTCTAAAAGTCAGACAGCCAAACTGGCACACAGAGGGCCAGAACAAGCAGGAGGTGGATCAGGTAAGATCGCGCATCTCCTAGCCAGGCATGTAAGATAGCGATTTTGAAGACATCTAGACAGCTGTTAGTATGGGAAACCTATGAAGAAAATGACAAGATATTTAGAGTAAACTGAGGAGTCATGTGGTGACACAGTGTTGCGTAAAATTCAGGAGGGCTTTTGACCTTCTAATTAGGTCCCAAGAACAAGTTGTACCAGAGAGAGAGAGAGAGAGAGGGAGAGACAGAGGGACAAAGACGACACCACCTAGGAACATCACAGTGCTAGCCCTGACCCTAACTTGGAAAATAGGGGCAGACTGACGTCATGTTTCTACAAAACACAAAACACCTCCTGGCAGTAGTTACAGATTTGCTGATAATTTAAGTTCCTGTTATCTTCTCTTGCCCTAGTGTGGGGCATGCCGCTTGAGGTTCCGATGTCCAGGCTTCTCCAGGGCTCCAGAGCACACAGATGGCCTTGGTTTCTGGGTGTCTTCACAAGATTTGACTGCTTCGTGGCTTCACAAAATGTAATGGTTTGCAGTGTATTTGTCATTCTCAGCAAATTTGTGAAGGCACCTGAGCTCAGAACGTAAGCTTACTGAATCTCAAAAAAGGGACACCTGGGTGGTTAACACAGAGAACCAAGGTTTGCATAATTTGCATCAGCAGACTTTTCCATCACGTAAAACCAATTCAAGCTCAGAAGGCTGGTGCGCAGCAGAAGTCAAGTTTTTCCCTCTCTGTCCTCCTGATGGAAATGCCGGTTCTGAACGGTCCTCCCTACAGATCAGATCACCTACTTCAGGTTCCCCAGGATTCCCACAGTGCTGAAGCGGTCTCCCCCACTGCTGGATAATCGAGAGATGAGGGACTCAGACACGCTGTCGTCTCCAAGCTAGAACCAGATCTCTCTAGATCTTACCTAGAGAACGAGAAAAAGGGAGGTTATGAGGAGAGAAGGGAAACAGTATACTCTCTTCCCAGGGGCCATGAAAAGCAACAAACAAATCCGAGGCGAAAAGAAGACTTCTCCAAAATATACAGAGCGGGTACGCATCTGACCCCTATGCCCATTCTTGGAAAGACTCAGGATTTCCTAGGGCCCAGTCAGAGCTGACACTTCTCGTCAGATTCTATATGGGCAGGACACTGGTGTGGATTAATTCTGTTTCTATTCTTCTCAATCCGTGCAAGTGGGCACGTGTGGGCCTAGAACACGTGACAGTCCCACAAAGTTGTTCTGTTCTCATGTAGCCCGCGCATGATTCCTGAGCCTTAAAGGACTCCCTGGGCTGGGCTGAGCTCAGGGGAGCGCCCTGTGGACAGGATGCCAGGACGGTTCCTTCTGTCTGCAGAAGGACAGGACCCAGCAGTGCTGCGGGTCTGGGGAGCGAGCGCTCCAAGACCCCCGCTCGGAAGCTCGGGCTCTCAACGCCGGGTTCCGGCGAACCGACTCTGCTCCGGCCTCCAGCCGCCCGGGGGCGGGACCCCGCGCAGCTCCGAGCCGCCCTCCCATTGGCCGCGGCGCACGCCCGTCCGCGAGCGCGGCTTCGAAAGTTTCATTGAAGGTGGAGAAGTGCGCGCCCGCCGGGAGCCCGGGCTGCGCCGCCAGGGCGAGGCTGCGCCACGAGGGGCGGGGGCGCGCTGGCCGCCGGGTTGCGTTTGGTTTTCATTTTATTCGTTTAAGTCGAGGTCGCCAAGGAGCCAGTGGACCCTGAACCCCTCGCGCGCTCGACTTCTGCCCCCACTCGCGTCCCACAGAGGACCCGTCAGCGAGCCCCGCGCTGTCGGGGATGGTTCCTTGCGCCGGGCCGCTGGCGCCCAGCTCTCTCCAGCCCGAAGCCCGGGGGCGCAGAGGCTGAGTCGCGCGCCGCTGGGGGAGCCGCCGCGGGGCCGCTCGGGGCCGGGGACGCTCCGGGAGCCCAGGCCGAGGGCCGGGCCGGGCCGGCAGCCCAGGCAACTCGCTTCGGAGGAGGCTCGGCGGAGAAGACTGTTTGCCACCCCCGAGCGACAACCTAGGAACCGACAGAAGGACAGCACGCCCTTCTCGCTCCTTTCCTCGCCGCACCGCCTCGCGGGACACTCCTGAAGTGCCCCGTACCCCGCCCCGCTCCGGCCTCCACCACCAGCTGCAGAAGCCGCCGGCGCTGTATTGGGGAGTCCACACCGGATGGGCCGGCCGTGCGGGGTCGAACGCCCGGGGAGTGGGCTTCCTAGGGCCTGCTGAGCGGCGGCCGGGAGTGGAGAGCGCGCCCTCGGGGCGCACAGCGCGGCGGCCCTCGCAGAGGCGATGCCCGGGCGGCTGGGAGCCGCCGGCCGCAGGAGGTCTTAGGCGGGCATGGGCTTGGCAGCCCCGTCCTAGCGACCCTCTGCTCCGACTCGCCGGACGGACGCGATGGCCTCGGAAGTGGTGTGCGGGCTCATCTTCAGGCTGCTGCTCCCCGTCTGCCTGGCAGTAGGTGAGTGTTTTCTGCTCTCCGAGATTCTAGGGTGAGGGGGCGGGCTTCGGAGCAAACCCGGGTCACTGGCTCGAGTGCCCGGGACCCGGTTCGGAGAACCCGCGCCGCAGTCCCGGTGCCACAGCAGGGCACTGGCACTTTCCGCGTCGGAGCGCACGAGCGGGGTCTCCACGAGCGGGGTCTCTCTCAACGGTCCAGCTGCAGAGTCCGGGCAACCGGGCTCGGCCTGTGCTGGAGACTGTTGAATTTAGTTACACGTGGAATTTTTTGTGGAGTGCTGACTCGTGCACAAAGGATGCGAATCTGGCTGGAAGGCAGTTGTAGACCCCCTTCCCAGGATCCTACAAGAGTCCCCTTCCTCCTGTCCCTAGACGCAGGGCGCACGGTGAACCAGACAGTTCCTAGGCCACCTCTCCCCTATCCAATATCCCAGCCATTGTGACGGAAGAAGGGAAGGACTCAGGTCGTTCTAAAAAGAACAGGAGAGCGCCAGGAAGCAGTGCCCCGAAGTTGCTTACTTTCTTTTTCTCTCACAAAAACCGCTACAACAAAAGTGCTGGTCGCGGAGGCTGCAGACACCAAAACCCATCCCCCACTCCGGCGCCGTCCAGACAGATCTGTCGCCGGTTAGAGAGTCGCACTGGGACTCCGAGGCTTAAGGGAGGGCCAGAAGGGAGCCTCGCCGACTCGCAGGCAAGGATCTCACTATTTCTACGCGGTTGGCAGGCGTGAAAAGCCACTGGGTGTCAGGTCCAGAGACACGGGCCCGGCAGTGGGCTTGGAGTGAGAGTTGCCGAGTTTCTCCTCTAGTAGACCGTGTCTGCTACACTGAACCCCACTCCTAAGGTGACTGTGGGCGCCTAGCTCTCCCCTGTCCCCACCAGAGCTAGAAAAGAGAACACTTCTTACCAAGTAGCAATTGCATTTACAAAGAGAGCCTGACCTGTGCAGAAAAAGCTACCTTTTTCCATTTTGCCAGAGGTGGAGGAACCAAGATTACACCTCTGCTAAGTGTTTTTTTGAGCAGGTAATCGAAAGGGGGCCCTGGAGGGAAGGTTCCTGAGGGTTGATCCCAGCTCCCGGAGGGATTTTGTAGTCGAGTAGAAACCTCCGCGGAAAACCGAGAAGGCTTGCGGAGTGGAAGCAGCTGGAGGCGAGAGGCCTGGTTCTCGGGCAGGAGGAGGGACCAGCACGGATGCCAGCCTTGGCCTCTTTGCCACTTGAATTTCAGGTCAGGACCGTTTTGCAGGGATTTTTGTCCTTGATCATCGCTCCTGTAGGTGAGGAGCGCAGCTCCCACGAAGCTGCTGAGGGCCTCTCTCCTCGCCAGTTTGCTTGAGTTTGAGAAGAAAAAAGCCTTTGGGAAAGCGATCTGGGGAAATAGCGCGGCTGCTTCACAGGTTGCGTCCTGTCTGGGGTCCCGCTGACGCCGTGCCTGGCTCATTCCCTATTTGCCGAGTGGACGCTAGAGCCTGGGTTAACCAGGGGCTTTCGGTGTGGGGTCGACTCGAGGTTGTCAGTGAGGTGGGGAGTGGCTTCCCCCCCACCCCCCCACCCTGGGTCTCCGCAGTCCCTCCACCTCCCTTCCCCTCCTCCCCCGTCTTGGCGGGGTGGCAGCTCCCGGGGGACTGTCGGAAGAGTCCGGCGGGTGGTTTCCTGCGGCGCACACCTAGCAGAGCGAAAGGACAGCAGGGATTACCCGCTGTCCAGGGATGGACAGGGACCTCGTGCTGAGCTTGGCGCTCGCAGGACCCAGCTCGCTTGCCCCGACGGCCCGCGGCCGCCGGGATGGGGGCCATCTCATTCCGACTCATCATGGGGGTCTACACCACAAAGTCCTTCTACAGTATTGTTGAGCTCTGCCCTCCCGAGGGCCGGGGCGCGGCACACTCCCAGTTCTGGCGCCAGAGCCGCGAGGCGAGAGCCGGATGCTCCCAGGGGCGCCGGGAGGAGCGGTGACCACGGTCGCGTGGTGGGATCCCGCCACCGCCCGGCCCCTTTGCCCCTACCCCTGGCCTCCTCCCTGCACCCCTGGGCCCCGCGATGTGGTCACCGCCCGAGGAGCGCTGGGGCCCAGCCAGGCTCGCCCGGGGGCGGGATGCGCACGTGCGGCCAGTGGCCCCCCCCCCGCCCCCCGACCTTCCCGGCGGGAGGACAGCGTCCAGGGAGAGAGGAGGGCCGCGTCTCCCGCCGCCTTGCACCGCTTTCCCTTCCAGCTCGTTCCTCTGGATTCCCCCCGCCTTCCGGGTTCAGGGAGGCTAACCTGTGTGTGTGTGAGTGTGTGTGTGGAAGGGTGCGCTCGGGGTGGGCCGTATCATGTTAGCTCCTGTGGCCCTCCACTCCCCGGAGGAGGAAGGGGAAGGACTTGGACCTTGGACCTAGCCCCTTGCCTGGATGAGAGCAGAGCTTCTGGGAGGACCAGAGCTCTGACCCCCGACTGACCCCTCACTGGTCGGTGAGGAAAGACAACCCACTTCCGACGGCTAATGCGCCTTCTAATCTTTGTACTTGACTTGCAGGACGAAAGGCGGCTGGGTGGGTGTCGCCTGATTCGGGCATTCAATTCTCTTCTATAGGAAGTGGATGTTTTCAAGGTTATTGGAGGGTTTTCAGGTCCGCCTGCTCCCAAGGTGCTACTAAATCAAATATTCAGGTTTCCCTAATATCCTGGGCATGGAGAGTGCAGTGATCCGCTTGCCATTAGAATCGATTTTTACATTTTAGCCGTCTATTTTTATATCTGGCTAAGGCAGCCTTCAAAGCCAAGCATTTGCAGAAACTCATGCATTTCTCTTTAAAACCACTCCTCCAACATCATTTCAATGGACTGTTGAAATGTTTCTGCACATGGATGCCCTCGGCTCTTCACCTAAGGATGGATGCTAAAAATTAACTGCCATTGTGTTTAATTTGATATTTGAGTTCTTTCTTTTTCTGTAAAAGAAATTTACAGAGAAATGATAAGTGAAATCAGGCCTCTTTTATGCAGGTTAGGTGGCTCTTAAGTGTTTAAAGCAGAACAAAACTGTAGTATAATATAATATGATGTCATATATCACATGATATGATATATATGATATGATATAATATGTTGTTTATCATCCAAAGTGGACATCCAGTGGCAGGTTTTCCTACATCAATAGAGACTGAAAATTTTAAAGATCTCCAAAATTGTCTATGAGTACTTGGGTAGCCACCCTGATTTTTTTTTCTTTGAACCTTACATGAAAGAGAACCTAGACAAAACCTTCCATAATATTATGCAATCTTTAATAATTATAATAATATCTGGTCACTGTTGAGCACTTTAGAAATATTTTTACATTTATTTTCTTTTGGCTTGACTCTACTGTCCCACCCAACTTTAAGTATATGGTTTGAGTCCATTCCTGGGTTGGGAACCGGTTGGCATATTTTTATTCACACGCTGCTGACCATTCTTTCCATCTCGCCTGCTGTTGCTTGGAGTCTCCTAATGTCTTTCCTGGAAGAGCTGACTTAACGTTATTTTGGGGGCAGGAGAGGGGAGCCTGGCTTGGACAGAACAGATGTGTCCAGGAGGGGAAGAATCACAAGGCATCGTGAGTTTATGCTTCCCCTAAATGAGGTGACCAGAGCCGAACAGGAGACTGTGTAGATTATGAAAAGAATCAGCCAGCCAGCTAGTGCTCTGAGGGCAAGTCACACTTGGATAATATTGCAAATCCACCAAGAATCTCTAAAATTCCCTTTAGAGATAGCTGGATTAAAATGAGCAAAACTTTGGAGTCACTTTTGGCATATGTACGAGTATGGCTATATCTAGATGTAATTTCCTCTCTATTGTGTAATATATTTTCCCCTGTAACGCGTGTCATTTTGTAATCACACTTACACATACTCCAAGAATTACCAATGAGCAGGGCCTAGAGTCTCCCCGGCCTCTTCTGTAGCTGTCAGAGATAGGCGGTCTCAGCTGCTGAAGGATGCATTTGACAGCTTTAATATCACTTTCTTTTCCATCACACCTTCTCAGCCTTAGATAGTGTATACTATTTATCACTTTCAGAAAGGACAAGAGTGCTAGGGAAAAGGATTGGGAATTTATAGCTTAAATCTAAAATAAAATATTTCATAAACAGACAGGCAAGATCATTTTGTCACTTGGGCAGTAAAAGCTGGAGCCATGTGTCCACCCCATAGTTTGTCACTGGGTCTGTCCCCCTACAGGCCATGTGTGCCTGCTCATCATTTGGGGAGGAGGGTGCAGTGACTTGGCAATTTCAGAGACCTCCATTCACATCCTGGCTCTGATTGCAGAATTGGTTTGGCTTGTTTGTTTCTCTTCCTGCACATTGGAGATATTAATACCTCCTTCCTGCACACCTTGGGTAATGCCTGACACACTGCAGGTACTCTTAAAGGGAGGGATTATGACTGCTTTTGTGAGTATAGTGGCAGGAAGGCTTGAGGAAAGTCTGCGTAGAAGTTAACAGACTAGCAGGTGGTGTCATGAGTCATAAGGAACCTGAGTTGAGTAGATGGGATTCGTATGAAAGCAGTTTAGTACTGAAATCTAGAACTGAATTATGCAATTGAAAGTTGGTTTGTGTGTGGCAGGAGGATTTTTAATGATCAGGATTTTTCTCGACATTTTATTCAGTATTCTGTGTATCTGCATTGCATTCTAATTAAATAATGGATTCTCCCTAGAACTATACTGACAATGTTTACTTTTGTCTTCCTGATGCTATGCCATCATTTTCATAGTCTTTAATATGAACTTATTTTTCAATTTCTCTGTGTTTATTACACGGACATTTCCCTTACAGATCCTATGCTACTACCAGTTAATTGTTTATAAAGTTGCATAGTTTCAGTATAATATTATAATTTTTTCCATAAATGTCCAGGAGAACTTAGAATAGTGTAAGTGTAGCTGCATATTTAAGAGCGCTTGATTGAAGAATCGTATGATGATACGATGTATAGAACGTAAAACATTAAATTTTGTACGATTTGTAGATTTACACAGTTGTTTTGAGGACATGCAGTCAGATCAACAAAATAAAGCCAATATCTGACTGAATGGAGGCTAAACACAAGGTTGAATTGGAAAACACTGGAACAATATTTGGCTGTAAGAGATAAACCTAGAGGAAGCTTATCGCATTCAGCAGCCCCTCATTTGGCCTCTTAGACCCATTAGGACATGGCAGGATCAAGAAAATGAGGAGACCACACGCTAAATATCTGTTCAGAGAGCACATCAGACACACAGTTTGTAGCAATTTCATAATTTTTGAACTGTCCAGTAACTAGCTAATGGGAATTCAAGAGTGATAACATACAAATTTGCATTTTTCCTATTTATTGATAGATTTAAAAAACTATACATACTATCAATTTAAAAATGTTTTTCCAGGCTCCTGCAGAATATACAATTTTGGTTTGCTTCTTTTCATCATATGGAATGGTGATGTCTCCTGATTCATAACCTGCTATTTTTGAATTCTTCTTTTCAGCTTTCACTGGTAGACACGTTAGCATTAAACTAGGATATTATGGGGGAATATTTCAACTTTTTTCTATGTGAATTTCAAACTTTCCACACATTTCATGACAAAGAATGGACTGGGTGTATCCGTGTGGTTAGTTCTGTGGCAATTTCACCTGTCACCAGGGGGGTGAAGGTTTTGCTGAGACTTTCAGTGCTCTCTTAGGGAGTTATTTTCTCTACAGCTCTGCTGTCCCGCCAGAGTTGCATCCATCCCTGTGGCTCAAGTTCGCTGTTCCCACGTCCACGTCCAGCTGGGGGATGGACGGAGGACACACAGAGGGGGACCCCCTTCCTCACCATCCCAGGACACCGCCTGGAGGGCACATGACTCGCTGCTGCTCACATCCCATTAGCCTGACTTGGATAATGTCATTTACCTACCTGACTGCAAGGGAGGCTGGGGAATGTCATCTTCATTTCAGCTGGTCATGGGCTTCTGCTGCAGTGATGAGAATAGAGAAGGGATATTCGTGTACAAATCTCCGTCTGTGCCTCCTGTAGGTGAGGGTGACTTGTGTGCCTTGCAGACACCTCTGATTTTTCTACCCCGCCATCCACCTTTGGCTTCTAGACCCAGGACCAGACTCGAGTCCCAGCAGCTCCCGAATGTGAGGTGCAGAATGTGAGTCTGGAGGAGGTGCACTGCCCTCCAGAGAGCTGCTGGAGTTTCCTGATTTATACCGACAGATCTGAGGACTGTGTAGGAATGGATGCTGGGGGTGTGGGATAATGTGGAAGAAGCATGAAGCTGGCTCTGGCCGAGCTTATTGTGTGGAGCCACCAAGCAGCGGTTGTGGATTCTGGACGTGAGGAAAGCCTTAGGCTCAGCTCAACACAGAGCAGCCCACCCTGAGGAGGGACCCCTGTGCTGCCAGCTATGCCTGCTTCTCTCTTTTCCCACCACATTTCCTCGAGCCACAGGTCTCTTCATTTAAAGTGTAAATATCTGTGGAAAAATAAGAGGACAATTTCTCATCCTTGTGTTTGAATAAATTGGTTCAAATAGCTTGCTTCCCTCCTATTGCTTAGTTGGGGCAGGACGGGCAACCTAGCTGAATGTGGGGAGCCGTGTGGGATGGTGGATGTGGAGAAGGTCTCGATGCCAGGGGTATCTTAAGAGGCCAGACTACCACTGGGTGTTTAGGGATTTACCAAGAAGAGTTCTGCTACGAAAAGTAGCACATCTTTCCTAGGGCTAGCTCCTTACACAGGAAACAGAACACAAACATTCTTTCTCTTCCCCCTTCTTTTGTTTGTAGTATATGGTTTCTGACATCCCAGGGGAAATATGCCTCAGCTCTAAAGGCTGGTTGTTTAGATTCCCATCTTGGCCTGTCATACTAGCTGTGTGATGTTGATCAAGGTGCTTAACCTCTCTGTTCTTCAGTGGTTTCACTTGTAAAATGAGTTGTTAGTAATGGTACCTAGCTCAGAGGGCTGCTGATGGTGCTTGGAAAGCCCTTGGTGCAGTGCCTAGCCTGTGGTAAATACTTAATAAAACTTAGGTCTCCTTATGAGTTGCAAACTCAGAATTTAGGCATTATTATTAGTCTGAGGTGAGTCTGAGGACCTGCTCCTTTGGGGCAAGGTAGTTTCCACGGGCAGATAATTTGCAGTTGCAATAACTTCCAAGGAAGCTTCAGAACAAGACCTGATTTGAAGACAGTCTGTGTGCCCCCCCCAACCCCCTAGTCGGACAGGCAGGGAGGCCTCTGTGCAACTGCTCGTTGTTACCTTTGAAACCATGGGATGTCTGCTCACCTTTAATTCTCCTTCCTAGGCAGGCTGAATTGCTTCCTCTGTGTTCACCCAGCACTTTGCTTCATATAATCACGGACTTTTAAATTTTTTTTATTGAAGTATAGTTGATTTACAATATTGTGCCAATCTCTGCTGTACAGCAAAGTGACTCAGTTTGACACATATATACATTCTTTTTTAAATATTCTTTTCCATTATGGTTTATCCCAGGAGATTGGATATAGTTCCTTGTGCTATACAGTAGGACCTGGTTGTTTATCCATCCTAAATGTAATAGTTTGCGTCTGCCAACCCCAAATTCCCAGTCCATCCTTCTCCCTCCCCCTCCCCCTTGGCAACCACAAGTCTGATCTCTATGTCTGAACCACAGTTTTGTACTAAGTTATGTGATCCCACTCTTCCCTTCCACGTGCCTGCAAGTTCAGGGACCCCATGTGATCCTTTGTCACATCCCCAGCACTAAACTTACTGCACAGCACACAGTAGGTAGTAAATAGATATTTTTAGGGTTTTTTTAAACTGTAAAAATTGTATCCCATCATTACTGTTCAGCTGTCCAGGCAGGGCTGTGACCCGCAGTGAACGCCGAAGAAATATTGCCAACTGATTGATTAATGAAATCAAGGGCTAAATTTTTTCCCTTGAATATTTCAGAAGTCTGAAAAAAGAGTTAAGTCTAGCATCTTATAGCTATGGGTTTTTACATCTTTGAAAATAAAATTCATGACGGACTAATTTGAATGCTCTGCAACTTTCGTAAATGTGAATTTTCTCAGTAGGACAATTAATACCTTTTACTTGCTTTGCAGTGAATAGAGAAAGAAAAACCTGCTTGACGGTGGTAAAGCTTGCCCAGAGCATCATCCTTTAAGTGCATATTATTTTTTAAAATGTTTTTAGCTCTCCTTGAACCACGCAAATCGATCTGTTTTCTGTTGCGGTTGAATTCCCCGAGTCAGCAGTTTTGGCCACAGGTGCAGAAAAGAAGGAAGGATGGAGGACCTTAGCAACTGAGAAGCTGGAGCAGAGCGCTATGGAAACGGGTTATAGATCCACACAGACCCGAGTCCTTCCTCCTCTTGCTGTCCTGGGACTGTGCCCGCATGCTGGCAGGTGCTGCTCTGATATCTTGGCGAGAACACGTCCCCTGCTTGGGGATCCAGGCAGCACGTATTTGGGGAGGCACCCTGGTCTGAAGGTCTAAAGACCAAGTCTCCATCCTGTTAATAACGAACTATGGGACTTTGCCAATTCATGGAAACTCTCTGTTCCTCAATTACACTATCTAGAAAATGAGGTGTTAGAGGCTCAGGAATATTTTCCTGATTCTCCAGTAATATTTCTGCACATACTTTCCTTCAATATTAGAAGGGATGACTAGAAAGCAGTACTTTTTAGCCAATACACCAGAATTCTTTCATCTAAATTGTTCTGGTTTCTTAAAAACCATCAGACTTAACATATTTCATACTCGATCTGTAAGAATTGTTAGGAATGGCTAAGGAAAATAATTTTCTATCATGTTAGGTATTCGATGGAGCATTTTTTAGAACAGTTGGTTATGAAGGAGACACACTCAAGCTGAGGTTTTGCAATCATTTTTTGGTGGTTTTCCCTCACTTGCTGCCAGCACAGTATCACATAGAGCACACACCCTCTGTGATGGTAACAGAGAGGACTCCAAACTGTGTGGTCAAGTGTGCTTTAGAATCGGCTGTGTGTGGCTTTGCAGAAATAAAAGACTTTTACCACCTGCAGCTTATGATCAGACATGCCTATAAAGAAAATCAAACCATATAGAGTTACCAACTGAAGTGAACTTAAACTGTCAGGGCGTAGGACTGTATAGACAAGATTTGAATCAGAGAAAGATATTTTGAGTAAAATACTGAATTTTATCACAAAGCATAACATTTCGGTGACCTCACAGACCTTCTGAGATCTTAGCTGGGCAGTTCTGTTACCCAGAAAAGGAAATGAGAGGTGGCACAAGAATCTCAGGTGTGTGTAGGACAGGTGAGAGTCACAGGTGCTTCTTGCCCTTCAGAGGCTCCCCCTTCCTATTCCTTCCCCTCCTTCCCTCCTCCTCCTACTTGACTCTTGGCATTGGGGCCTGAACTCAAGAGTGGCAGGTGAGCAGTGAAGCGTCCTCAGGTAGAGCCAGACCCCCCCCCCCCACCCTGTTCCCGACAGAGCAGCTGCAGCTCAGGCGCGGGCTGGACCATTTTCAGTCCGGAAAGAGAAGATTAAAGGTCCGATGACAAGGCTGGAGGGAGAGGGATTGCCATAAAATGGGGTTTGTTTCTGGCAAGCCAGCGTTTTCCAGAAGCCTCCGGCTCCCTAAAACTTATCATTAACCACCACAAACCCGTTCAGCAGTAATTTTCGAAGCGTCCTCACTCTTGCTGTTGCATCACTTTGGAGTCACAGTGCATCTCTGACCCGCGGTGGCAGGGTTGGCCTGAGAACCCTCACCTCCTGCACTGGGCTCAGCTTATAATTACTCTGGGCTATTTTCACACCTGAAAACCACCCTCAACAATTTCCCACCATCCAGGTTATTAAAAGGGATGTGGCAGCGGCCCCAAACGCATTTCTTAAATTGGGTACCTAAGTACTTTGAGCAGTTATCTTTAGAATAAGGGTATATCTTCCCAAAGTTACTACCTCTAATGGAACCAATCTCAGATGTTACCTTATCCTTGGGACAATGATTGGTTACCTATTCCGATATGTCTAGACTCAGGTTTACCTGTTACATCTAGTCCTGGAGAGTGTATTTTTTTTTTTTTTTTTTTTTTTTTTTTGCGGTATGCGGGCCTCTCACTGTTGTGGCCTCTCCCGTTGTGGAGCACAGGCTCCGGACGTGCAGGCACGGGCTCAGTTGCTCCGCGGCATGTGGGATCTTCCCGGACCAGGGCACGAACCCGTGTCTCCTGCATCGGCAGGCGGACTCTCAACCACTGCGCCACCAGGGAAGCCCTGGAGAGTGTATTTTAAATGTAGTGCTGATCTTCCAAAGAGGGAAAAGATGCTAGTCAAACAAACTCTGTTTAGAATAACTTTGCAACATAATCACATTGTATACATTTGAATATGTATCTAATGCATCTTCTTTAAAAAAAGGTATTTGAAGTGTGGTTTTAATGGTCCATTGGTGACTGTGTTTCTTCCTGTCACTCTTTAAAATATTCATCTGATTTTGGCCAACTTTTCTTGCCCCTACCCTGTTATCCATTTCCCAGACTCACTAGAACTCGCAGTGATCCAGGTCTGTCCACGCGCCCAGGCCTTTCTGTCTGAAGGCAGCACTGGCTCTGGTTTACCCCAGTGTCAAAGGAAGCTCATGTCTGGTTTTCTGTGGATTTGTGTCTTGTGCTCACTTCTGAAGTGCTTGCTATCTAGGTTTCTTTATTGGCTGTTGCCCAAGAGGAGTTTGACAATGTTTAAAAGTCTTATCTTGAAGTTCTCTAAATATCATCATTTACATTTTGCCATCTGTGAATTCCTGGTTCAGCTATCGGCACTTCGTCCATCTCAATTTTCAATAAAAACATAAGATATTCTTTTGTTACCTAATTTCTTCTTTCTACTTAAAAATTGAGCAACACGGGAGGCAAACATAAGAGAGAGATTTTCAGGTTATCTGTGCGGTCTGCAGCTTGGAGCTGTCTGGTCACTGGTTTTCGTTCTCCCACCCTCACTAGATCCCTCTGTACCCACTGTGGGTGGTGTGAGGGCCTCAGCCCTTTGGGTTCTTGTTTCCAGGCTGACAACAAGCTACTAGGTGTTCATTCAGGGGCCTTGTGGTTTATTCACTCATACTCAGTGTGTACTTCAGTGTGGTTGCTTCGTAAACACAGCCACCATTTAGCATCACTGTTCTTTATTCTGCTCCGCAGTAGTTATTTCCACTATTTTATCTTCCAGGTCACTTATCCATCCTTCTGCCTCAGTTATTCTGCTATTGATCCCATCTAGAGTATTTTTCATTTCATTTATTGTGTTGCTCATCGTTACTTGCTTCCTCTTTATTTCTTCTAGGTCCTTGTTAACTGTTTCTTGCAATTTGTCTATTCTATTTCCAAGATTTTGAATCATCTTTACTATCATTATTCTGAATTCCTTTTCAGGTAGACTGGCTATTACCTCTTCATTTGTTAGGTCTGGTGTGTTTTTATCTTGCTCCTTCATCTGCTGTGTGTTTTTCTGTCTTCTCATTTTGCTTATCTTACTGTGTTTGGGGTCTCCTTTTTGCAGGCTGCAGGTTCGTAGTTCTCTCTGTTTTTGGTGGCTGTCCCCAGTGGCTGAGGTTGGTTCAGTGGGTTGAGCAGGTTTCCTGGTTGGGGGGACCAGTGCCTCTGTTCTGGTGGATGAGGCTGGATCTTGTCTTTCTGGTGGGCAGGTCCACGTCTGGTGGTGTGTATGGGGATGTTGGTAGCCTTATTATGATTTTAGGTAGCCTCTCTGCTAATGGATGGGGCTGTAGACCTGTCTTGCTCTTTGTTGGGTATAGGGTCTTCAGCACTGTTCGTTGCTGGTCCTTGAGTGAAGCTGGGTCTTGGTGTTGAGATGGAGATCTCTGGGAGATTTTCGCCGTTTGATATTACGTGGAGCTGAGAGGTCTCTTGTGGACTAGTGTCTTGAGGTTGGTTCTCCCACCTCAGAGACACAGCCTTGACACCTGGCTGGAGTGCCAAGAGCCTTTAATCCACACGGCTTTTGGGAGGTCTGAGGTCTTCTGCCGGCGTTCGGTGGGTGTTCTATAGGAGAAGTTTCACGTGTAAATGTATTTCTGATGTATCTGTGAGGAGGAAGGTGATCCCCGCGTCTTACTCTTCCGCCATCTTCTTGCTCCAGCATCACTGTTCTTGTGTCTTGTTGGTATTTGTTCCACGATGAACATACGTTTGCTTCCTTTTCAACGTTTCTCTCTAGAGGGCATCACAGGTACCCATCTGACATGTGGCTACGTAAATATAAAGAGTGGCTGTCTCTCGCCAGGTGGAGGTTCAAACTTCATAGACTCTCAGATGTGAGGTACCCCAGACATAGCTCAGCACCCCCCCCCCACTGTTACCCAACCAAACCTGAGTCTGCTTGCCCCACATGCAGCAAAGCCGATCTGCTGACACAGTTGTGGTGAAGGAAAGTATAGTGTTTATTGCAGATGCCGAGCAAGGAGAAAGGGCAGCTCGGGCCTAAAAGATCTGAAATCCCCCCCTCCCCCACATGGCTTTCAGGGAAGGGAGTTTAAAAGCAACATTAAGGGTGAGGGTCACAGGGTGTGTGATCAGCTCGTAGACCTTCTTCTGATTGGTTGGTTGTGAGGTAATGGGGTGATGTTTCGGGAATCTCAGCCTTCTTTTTCCAACCAGTCTCTGGGGTCTGCATGCTTGTGGTCAGTGTGTAGTCACCATCCTCCACCTGCTGGGGGTCTTAGTTTCTACAGAACATCTTAAAGATATGCATCAGGTTATAACAACCTGTATCCTTTCAGGAGGAACTAGGATAATAAGGTGACTTTATTCTTCTAATAATGAACTGCTTGAGCCTGCTCTTTGGAACTTAGGAAACACCAAACAAGAAGTAGGGGACGTTGAGGGGCTGGGACCCAGGAAGAACCCTGCAGGGGTCTCTTTCAGTTTCAGTCCCCCCTTTTCTTTGATTCTCCTCAATTCTTAGGGGAACAGGGATGGGACATAAAGGGAATGAGGTTTTGGACTGAGAGATTCATCACACAGTCGTCAGGGGACTTGGTTTTAGGGGGACTCGTTTTCACTCCCCTTCATCTTCCCTCAATAATAACCAAGTCCCCACCTCCTCTCCTTCCTCCAGCTTCCAGAACTTTTCCAGGGACATGGGCTTCTAGTCATAGGGCCGGATCCAGCCTTTGCTGACCTCACTTGTCACTGGTGACGAGATGAAGACAAATTCAGGGAATTTCCTGGTGGTCCAGTGTTTAGTACTTGGCGCTTTCACTGCCGACGACTCGGGTTCAATCCCTGCTCAGGAAATTAAGATTCTGCAAGCTGTGAGGTGTGGCCAAAAAAAAAGAGACAAGTTTCAAGGTGGGTGGCTTCTCTGAGCCTCCATTTCCCCATCTGAAAAATGGCAGAACTCATATCTATCTCAAAATGACAGAAAGAAGTAAATGAAATGATGTCAGCTAGGCCCCTGGCTGCACCTGGCTGACAAATTGAGGGCCAACCCACTGCCCTGTCGCTTTTCCTTTCTCTCCCACGTGTCTGGGCCTCTCCCCACCGCCTGCCCTCTGAGCACTGTGCCCTGACATTGTCTTGGCTGCTCTGACTCAGAGACTTGAGGATTGGAATGCCTCCTGGGGTACCTGGTGTGAACTGGGCAAAATAACCTGTTACCAAAAAGAGGGTGTTTCTGAGGGTGGGGATTTGGTGACTGATGAGGATAAAATACACCAGTTCTGTTTCCAGCCAGGGTGCTAAAGTACGTTTTCTGAGGAGCTTGTGGTGTTTTAAATTCAGTTATAATTCTTCAAAGTGATCTCTTAGCAAAATACACGAAGTGTAGGAAGGAGGGTGGATTCGTCTTCAACAGCGGTCTGTGTGGACAAAGGTTACTGAGCAGTGAACTATCTCAGGTTTGCTCTGTGGTGATATAGGTGGTAAACTTATTTTCATTCTTATTAGATATCAGACCTGTACCGCTAACTCTGTATTACTTGGTTGATTTTCTCAGTATTTCTTGGTTGATTTTTTTTTATTGTTATTTCAGACACAGAACTTAATGATCATAAAACGTCTTATATTTTAAGTTGTGGAAATCTTAACTTTCCTACCGAGTTGTGTTTCTTGCAATATTTGAATTCTGTGAACATTTTCCCAGTTTGAGATTTAATTGATAACAACCAGATAATTTCATAAGAAACCAGGTGGAGTTGAATGATCTCCTTTGCCCTTAGGACGTGGTTCCAGTTGAGTATGTTAGGTGTCAAACTCGGCTCTGAAGAGCAGGTTTTGAGGATTCTTTGAGGATGGCTTACTTAGTTGGATAGATATAATAATTATGGTTTCTTGATTTGAACATTTTTTAAGAATGAAGTAAGGATGAATGATTTTCTGCTAGTTGTTAAGTGAGCCAAATAGTGAGAATTCAAAAGTGGTACAAGAGACTATCCTATTTTGTGCAATGAAAAAAAATTCCAAACCATGATAAAAATGTGAGTCTCTGCTTATCTGTAACATAAAAATTAATAATTTTTTAATAAGTAGAAAGACATTAAGCAGAGTAAATAAATACTTTTCAGTGTTTAATTATTTAATCTGACGTTCTGAGGATATTCAAAATTCCTTGAGGGTGTCAAGAAATTTTTCACATAATAATGCCAAAATTCCTGCTCAGAAGAGCATTTTCAGTTGTGGGTCATGTAAATTTCTAGTACCTTGGGCAGTGGGCTGTGCTATTTTAGCCTGACTCCTGATACAGTTAGAATGAGTTCATGATCATGAGTTATACAAAGGTCTGATTTGATTGCCCCGAGGTTTGAAGCTACCTTTGCAGTTCCACTAGTGTCTTATGCAACATATTATGAATTCCACAGCAGAGCTTGCAGGCATATTACAAATGTAGGATCCTACTAATTTCCAGGAAGGGATGTTAAGGGGTCATAAGCATCAGAGATCTCCTGTGATGTAGCAAAATCAATGGAAAACTTCCCAAGGGCAGAGTTTGTTCTGAATTTATTAACATTGGTATATGTGATGGTTATCTACCTGATGTCGGCCAGTTTCGCAACGTGGGAAAGTCATGAGCAAATAAACGAAGTAGAGCTTTGGATGTTTTGTCAGTGTGGAAAACAGCGATTTGTTAATTGAGACCTGATACCTTCATTATAGTAAGTGATTGACACAGCCAGGACACTCAAAACACCCTTGCAGAAATCATCTATTTCTATCTCATCATGGCCATTTCTCTGGATGGTTCCAAGGGGAGTCAGTCAAGGCAGACCTTGATTCTACTTTAAAAAGTAAGTGATTCACCTGTGCTTTTCTCACTGGCCTTCACAGTTTTTCTAGTTTTTCCTCCTTACTGTCAAGTTCATACTGTGCCATGGCAAGTCCCTACACAGAGTTAAGCAGTCACCATGTAAAGGCTGCTGAGCATCTGCTTTGGAGCTGACCTTGTCTGATCCCAGCTGTGCAGCCTGGATTCTGGGTGACGCTGAGGTGCCCTCTGCACCCCATTTCTCCCATACTCAAAACGCGGTGGTTAGAGGGCCCATCTAATTGGCCTGCTAAGAGGATTACAATATGCCTGGCATATTTTAAACCTACATATGTAAAATATCTAGAATTTATTTTATATCTTTTCTGTGAAAAACTTGAAGTACCTGAAATATGGAAAATTCTACAGAATAGTTGATTGATTTATTCAATTTTTAATAAAATGTAATAAATGACTGCTTTGTGCCCCTGGCTGGGCTGGTGACCCAGGATGCAGAAGAAGCAAGTAGGACCCCTGGTCCCCCATCGCAGGCACACTGCATTCTGTGCACCTTGTTCTTACAGCTCCCCAAAGTACGTATTGAATCTTATTTTATGGAGGAAAATGCTTCCCATGCCTCTGGACAGTCCCTTCCCCACATGCCGGCCACACTGGTCGCTTTAACACTTAGATCAGATGTCACTCCTCTGCTTAAAACATCCAGCACTTTCTTGCTTAGAACACAAATGCTAAATCCCTAATGCAGCCAGTGGAGCTGTGGCCCCTGCATCTCTGACTGCACTGGAATTATTTTATTTCTTGATGCAGCTGTTTTTGCTTTCAGGCCTTTGTCCTGGCTGTTTGCTCCAAGACACAGCCTTCCCCCAGGGCCCAGCCTAAATGTCACCTGTCAGGTGACACCTAGACAGCCCCCCCTCCACCACTCACTGCCACGTCACACCTCCTCATGGTCTCCCCGGTACTTGGTGCTGGCTGCTTCCTTTCACGGCAGTGAGTTTGCCTCTCACCCCCTCAGTTCCCTGCCCCCCTCACCCCGATGCTCTGACTTCAGTATCTCCAGTGGGGCCCTGCCTGTGGCCAGCACATGAGTTCAGTTCATTACGGTAACGTGTACACCACAATGGAAACGGCGTCACACACTCATCCACTCCATCTATTTCTGTCTCAGTTTCCTCACCTGTAAAGTGGAGGGAGGGAGTACCTCCCTCAGAGTGATTGGAGAATTTAAAAAAAAAATTAATGTATTTAAAGTACTGCGAACATAGTATTTGACACATAGTAAGCGTTTAATAAATAGAATTGTGATGACAGTCTCTCATTGATTCATTCAACAGTTATTGATTGGTCAACCAATATGGCTAGATTCTGGGAAGACAAAAAATGTATGAGGCATGGTACCTGCCCTTGGGAACCTCCTTGAACTCTAGGTAGCCCAGATTCGCTGTCTTATGAGGAGGACCCACAGAAACATGCTAACTGTGCCCATCAGGTTGTGTACGTTGAGTGATGGGGGAGGGGACAAAGAAACTGACCCCAGTGTAGGAAGGTTAGTCCGCAGTGTGTGGACGCGGCTCCTGATAGGCCCTGAGGACACTGAGCTGAGTCCCTGCCAGCCGGGAGTCCGCGGTCTGCTGCAGGCCGGTGAGATGAGCCTGGGGTGGGTCCAAGGCCGAGGAGAACGAGGATGCAGGGGTCAGCCTGGCTCGTAACAGCCCACCCCTTACCACCAAGTCCCACTTTCACAAAATGATGTAATAAAACTGTGACTGAAGAACACTTCTGTTGACACCTCTGGGAATGTTTCCCATAAAGCAGCGGCACAAGGACTTGAGCCAAAGAGACAAATGTCGGGCGTGGTGGTTGAGGGTGGGTGACCTACTGGAGGCTGCTGTGGGCTTGGATGGAGAAGGGGCCTCCAGCCTCTCCTGAGGGCCTCAGGGCAGGGCGGCCGAAGATCCTTGGTGAGTACAGATGGAAAGCTGGCGTATTGGGGGAATAACTAGAGTCACACATCCTTTGATTTGGGGTGAGGACAGCACCCCGTGGGTAAGACCAGACGCACTTCCTGTCGGCTACTTCTTCCCTCTGAAATTGTGTCGTTGCCCTGGAGGTTGAAGCAGCAGCAGATGTGACTTGCTCTATTCATATTGCTCTTGGCTTATCTTATCTTAGACAAGGCTGGCCGCTTCATGCAGTCAAGTCGATGAAAAGCCAGTGCTGGCAAAGACATCTAAACACTGCAGAAAATCTGCTCAGAGAAAGGACCCAAAGTTGCTGCCAGCCGGAGCTGGAAGGCTGTCCTCTCCGGAGCTGGTGTCTCTTTTTCTGGCCTAGAGCTTAATCCCAACTTTGAAGTTTCTTTCTTTCTTTCCTTGTGGTTACAAGAGGACTTTGTAAAACCAGAAAGCTCTTCCCTGAGGGGTGGTCCCGTATGTAGGATGGAGCGTGTTATGGTTTCCTCAGACGTTGGGAAGAAACGATGCAGCCCCTTAATGAGCTGTGCTGGCCTTTCAGCTCTAAACACATGCCTTGTCAGCTAACAGAGCCGTCACTGTCTATGTGATGGGAATGACTTATTTCCTTCCTCAAGTATCTTGAGGTAATGGGAGAAGTTGGATTTTAAAAGTATTGAAATGTGAAATTCATCTTGCAAGTGCTGTGGTGATGCTGACGCCTGATAACCATGTTTCTTATCTACAGACATGTCACATTTTGTAAAACCATTTCATACACTTTTACACCATAAGCCCAAGAAAGGCAGGGACTGTGGTTTCCTTTGTCACACAGTGTCCCGCCCCCTGGAGCTCTGGGTGCCTGGCGGGTGGAGGACTCACTGTGTGTCTGTGTGCCTGTGTGGACGGGCTTGTAGGTGTGAATATGTGCATGGAAGCAGTCTTTCTCTCTTTTAATACTTGCAAGTGCTCTGTGAAATAGATATTACTACGTTGATGGTATATATATATGTGTGTGTATACATACACACACTGGAATACTACTCAGCCATAAAAAAGAATGAAATAATGCCATCTGCAGCAACATGGATGGACCTAGAGATTGTCATACTAAGTGAAGTAAGCCAGAGAGAGGAAGACAAATATTT
Organism: Kogia breviceps; assembly: GCF_026419965.1. Classification (NCBI taxonomy): domain Eukaryota; kingdom Metazoa; phylum Chordata; class Mammalia; order Artiodactyla; family Physeteridae; genus Kogia; species Kogia breviceps. The sequence goes on along the minus strand of NC_081324.1, from coordinate 61,530,658 downwards.
ACCATATGATAATCACTTATATGTGGAATCTAAAAAAAAAAAAAAAGATACTAATGAACTTATTTCCGAGATTCACAGACATAGAAAACAAATTTGTGGTTACCAAAGGGGAAAGGGGGAGAGATAAATTAGGAGGTTGGGGTTAACATATACATACTACAATATATAAAATAGATAATCAACAAGGACCTACTGTATAGCACAGGGAACTATACTCAATATTTTGTAATAACCTATAAGGGAAGACAATTTGAAGAAGAATATATCAATATATATAAATACAAATCTATGTATAACTGAATCTCTGTGCTGTACACCTGAAACTAACACTATATTGTAAATGAACTATACTTCAATAAAAGAAGTATATTTTAAAACGAATATGAAAAAGAATATATATATGTACAACTGAATCACTCTGCTGTACACCAGAAACTAACACAACATTGTAAATCAACTATACTCCAATAAAATAAATTTTTAAAAAAGAAATACATATTACTACATTGAATTCACACTCGAGGAAATGGAAGGCGGAAATAGCTTTTGTGGGAGAAAATGACAGCTCAGAAAAATTAAGTAACTTTTTTTGTGTGGTCCAGTGGAGGCCCTCTGTGAAGTGTTAAGTCTAGTCCACACAAAAGTGATTCTCAGGGAGCACTGACTCGCATAAATGCTCCCAATCTGGATTCTTCCTCCTCTTTTCTCCATTTCTGCCAGAGCGACGACCTTTTTAAACTGGACACTGACCGAGTGAAGCCCAGTGCATAAATCGTAGCATTGTTTTTGGATTCGAGGGTGTCGTTTATTCTGAGGGGGTGGGTGAAAGGGTGGCTTCCCTGCTGGATTCTCCTGACTCTGCCAACAGGAAGGACTGTGCTGTCACGCCCCTGAGGGTCTCATCCCGGGCACCTGCCCCGAGTCAGTCTTCTGCTGACGCCCTGGTGCTTATCCTGGCCGCGGTCGAGAGGGGCTGGTAGAGAGAGGTCCTTGAGTCAAGGAGCGAGGTGGAGCTTCCTTGATTCCCCATCTGCTTTGGAACCCTTGTCCTTAGCTGCGAAGGTGTGAGGCACCCAGCATTCTTCACGTTTCTTCATGGGACATCTGTGCACCAAGGTGTGTCCTGCAGGTGTTTTCAGTGAGCATTTTTGGATTGTTTTTTTCTGTGGCACAGAACTCTAGAATGTTATATTCTGTTGCTGTTGTGTTTCTAGGGCCTGACCCCATAAATGATAACCTGAGTCTCACAGAAAATGCAGAGAGGAACTAGGGAGGGAATTCGTTAATTCCTTATCTTCGTTTATGCTGGGTCCTCAGGTGGCAGCCTTCATGATCCTCCAGGAATAGAAAGTTGCCGAGTGATCTGGTCCCACGTGTAGGCAAGTGTTGGGGCCTTTCACATGATCCCCTGCAGTCGCCCGGAAATGTCCCCATCCATTTATGCCACAGATACGTGGTGGAGATGCCCACTGTCTGCCAGGCACAGTGCTTGTTTCCTGTGCTTACCTGCCATGATGTGTTTATCTTTACAGTGAAGGAGGTTGCAGATCTCTGCCTTGTGTAGAGGTAAACTTAAATCAGTTTACGTTCTGGAAAATGAAAGGATTCATTCTCAGCATTCAGTAGTCAGGCTTTAAGCTAGTAAGAAGGGGTCTCTACTAATTCACCTCATTTAGTGAAATTTTACGTATCTAGAAATCAGACAGCTAGAGGCAGATTTTTCTCTCCTGGAATTAGCAAGTCTTCATCTCATTGGAAAGTGTTCATAATGGAAGCACCTCTCTCTCCTGCTCTTAGTTAGTTAGCATTTATTGGATGGGAAAACCAAGTGTCTCAATGAAAGACTGATATTGTGTGTGCTTGCTTTTAAAAAACCCCCCCACATTTTATATATATTGATCAACTTTAACTCTCAGGAAATTAAATGATTAAGACTTATCTTGTTTGTTTTAAAACTCCAGTATCTAACGATTTTACAAAAATAAACCATCAGTTTATTAGAATGAGCCTTCTGGCTGCTCTTGGATGAAAACAAGAGCAGGATCTTGTGGCCAAATCTTGCTGAATTCAGGGACAAGCTCTTTGTGGCTTTTCCCTCCTCATTTATGTCATTGATGAGCTTCACCTCATTATTTTTATTAATAGAAAAACCTACTTGTGAATAATTAGTTTGAAAAATTTATTTCAGAACTTGGGTTTGTTTTCTATGCAGTATTATTGCTCCTAATTCCCGTGATGTTTGTTCTAAGAGAAAAGGGGCAGCCATAAGAGAGGGGAGGTGTGTGTGAATAGTTGTTCTTGGGCTGGAGTTTAGAGGAAGGAAAATTATAACTTTAGTTTTTCAGATAAAATTTGTGAAATAAAATTCTCAGTGGTGGTATTCATTTCCATTTCATGTGGGCTGTAGGAGGCTACCAAACGATTCTTGGCTAATTAAGTCGCAACTTTTGGAAGGTAAATCTTGATAATGTCTGTCCAGGGTGCTGGAAAAGTTACAAAAACCTTAAATGAGACTGAAAGAAGTCTTCTCATTTGATGCACGATTTTATAGTGAAGTTTGTACATTCAATTCACATTATACTTGAGATGGGTAATTGAAGAGAATGAGAATTTATCTACAGATCAATGAGATGACACCCATGTTTTGGTCATGGGAATCTACAAAAATGTCCTCTCATTGCTGGATCTAAGGCTGTAATGGAGATGGTTTTTACTGCTTCACCACATTTGGTATCAGAGAAGTCTTTGACCTTTCAGTCTGTAAAATCTTTTGGAATTCAAAGGAAAGACCATCCAAGAGAAGTTTGAGAAAGTTTGGGGAAGCAGGAACAGTCAGTGAGGAACCTGAATTCCTCAGACGTGTGAGAATGAAACCATCCTCCATCAGCTTTACTGATTCAGGGAAAAAGTAGAGTTGACATGATGTTTTGCTGAATTTTGTATGCTTAATATAACTTTATATTTCTTCATAAAGGTGACTTGTTCAAATTAAATGATTTAATTTGCAAGTATTTGTCATTTTAAAAATATGCAGGTAAATCATGAACAGAAAAGATATATTCTCTCTCTGACCACAGGTCCCCAAGCTATAGATGGTATAGAAATAGGGACATGGCCTTGCAGAAGTAGGTGCTTGATTCACGTTTCCTTGAGTGTCTTCAGAGCCCTGCAGTAGATGATAATGATACAGCATTAGATTTAAGTTTGATTTGGGCATCTAGAATTTACATAAGGTGCTGATAGTTCCTTGAAGCTTTCATTTTTAAAAAAATTTATTCTTTTTAAGGTTTGGAGTCACAGGCTGCTTGACAGTCTTTTAGATCATTGGTGGGGGGAATAAGCTATTTATTTTCCTACTTGGTGATCCCCCCCCCCCCCCCGCCCCTTCCCGGCCCAGAGTATCTAGCCTAGTAGGTAGTCAATAAAACGTTTTGTTTTCTTTCTGCTGGTTTCCCAGGAGGGAATCATTTGTCATTTCTGGCACTTTCCTGGGTGGGGCAAGCGTTTGTCCTGTTTAAATGGTGAGGGGCCTGGCTTCCCTCAGAATGTGGAGTATGCAGGGAAGAACGTTTAGCTAACAGTGTAAAGCAACACAACATGTCTTTTCGAGGAGAACCCGTTTTGTGGTAAATATGTTTCATTAAGAGTATGCCACTGGGGCTTCCCTGGTGGCGCAGTGGTTGAGAGTCTGCCTGCCGATGCAGGAGACGCGGGTTCGTGCCCCGGTCCGGGAAGATCCCACATGCCGCGGAGCGGCTGGGCCCGTGAGCCATGGCCGCTGAGCCTGCGCATCCGGAGCCTGTGCTCTGCAACGGGAGAGGCCACAACAGTGAGAGGCCCGTGTACCGCAAAAAAAGAGTATGCCACTGAACCTGCCTTTGCGTTGTGGAGGTGTGGTCTCGTTGGTGCTTTGTAAAAGATGTGAAGTTTAAAAGAGGCTGGGTTATTTAGTAACCAGGTGTGACTTGGTGTAATTCTGGCTCGGTGGCAACCATGGCTGGTGGTCATTTGACCATGGATGGGTCTGGACTGCTGACCGGCATGACCCCGATGATGGGGAGATTTAGTGCCCTGGGCACTTCTGACTGGTTCTGTTGGATGTAGTCTGATTATCCTGATTCCAAATTAGAATATGGAGCAAACCTGACCTCCAGACTTACATTTTGATTACCAAAAGCACCCCAGTTTTATGAAGTATCAACTTGTTAGTAATTTCAGGCTGTGGTTGATTTTTCATTGCATTCAATTTCATATAATTGTTTATTTATTGTTAGAAACTCTGAGACTTCAGTATCGTTTAAGTTATAGAAAGGAAAGTTGTTTTGAAACAGTCACTTGCTACATTTACTCCCCTGGCTTGATCTGGAGCCAGCAGGGAAAGAGGCAGTGTTCAGTGTGTCTGGAATGGAGAGCTGGTTTCAGCTACGCTCAGCTGGTCCAAATGCTGCATTGATGTTCGAGAACCAAGTTCTCGTCTTCTGCCTCTTCTGCAACTCTGCTACCTTCATATTTCATTGTTAATATAACCCACAGAGGCCAAATTAGCTTTTAGCAGAGAAAGTTGCAAACACAGTTCTTTCAAAACATAATTAGGCAAAGACAGTCATCAATTGATGATTTTTTTTTTTTTTTTTTTTTCCGGTACGCGGGCCTCTCCCGTTGCGGAGCACAGGCCCCGGACGCGCAGGCTCAGCGGCCACGGCTCACGGGCCCAGCCGCTCCGCGGCATGTGGGATCCTCCCGGACCGGGGCACGAACTCGTGTCCCCTGCATCGGCAGGTGGATTCCCAACCACTGCGCCACCAGGGAAGCCCAGTTGATTTTTTAGTTGAGCCGTAACAACTTGGTTTTATTTGTAATCAAATGCTAATGTTTGTTCTATTGCTTCCCCCCCATCCACCCAAAGAACTATTCTTTTCATCTTTTTAGTATTGTTATAAATCAGACTCTCCTGGCTTCCTCCTCACTCCCAGTTAACAGGTTCTACAAGGCAAACTGCAGTTATGTAACTATGTGACATGATACAAGTTTCCCTAGGGATAGATTTATATGGTTCATTTGTTGTCAAGGTGAAGAGTTAAAAATCCTCCTGTAGATCACTGTGTTTCTTGCCCTGGGTCTCACTCTGCCTGCAATGATATCTATTGATAAGATATTTTCTTGAACTGCAGATTCTTTCATCAGAGTTGGATGCTTAAGTCTCTTCCTGATCTATGGGTGAGTGGTTTTTATTGGACTAATTCTTTTTCTTTTGACTAATTCTTTGTGTTTAAGACTCACTGTGAAACAATGTACCCAGCCTGAATTTGTATCAGTGATTCATCCTTAAGAAACCATCTTACAATAAAATGAGGGAATGTAAGGCATCTGTCGTACCTCGTATTCTGATTCTTGATGGTATTCTTTTTTCTTTTTACATTATTTCTGTTATGAAACATTCTGGTGTTGCTTGGCATTTGAATGAGATCCAGAGGTTAGGTGCAATCGATCGCTTCTTACTATTTTGTCTGATGTTCTAATGCTGTTTGGAAGAGTTTGTCCTCATCTCAGTCCAATTGGAGATGAATGATGCTACCAAATCTTGGGGTTCTCGCTCCGGCATCTCAATCAATTGTACAGTGAAATAAAAAGGGAACAGGTGTGGAAGAGGACAAGCCTTGGACAGTACCTGCAGCCCAGAACCCTAGAGAGGCAGGTTGGACAGTAGTTAAGATCGTGAACTGGGGACGAGAGCATTTGGCTTCATGTCTGGCTGGGCGATGTGGGTACACCTTGCCTCAGATGTGCCCGTTTGCAGTGATGACAGTGCCTGGAGAAGTAATTTACACAAGTAGAACGAGCAGATGATGCACTCGCAGAGGTAAAAGGAAATGTCCGTTCTGTGAAATGTGTCAAGAAGTTTATGGGGATTGAAGGAAATATAAAAATTGTTACATGTGTGCTGACAACATAAACTTTTAGCCATCCAGCTGGGAAATAAACAGAAAGCTTAGTCTTCTGGGTCAAAGGAGGAGGAGCCGAGTTGCTGCTCTTGGGAAGGTCTTTGAATGCAGGCTCTGTATCCCTTGGCGTTGGGGCAGCAGTGTTGAGCACGGATTGCCTGTGGAATTCAGTCTTTTGAAAGCAGAGGCACTGACTTCATGTTCCTCTTGGACCTGGTGATGCTCCTCCTCATGAATACTGACACCTGAAGAACAACCCCATTGATCCCACAAACTATTCCCACCCTTTTTGAAAGGTTAGTTGGGTCTTTCAAGTAGATGCCATGTTTTGATCTCATAGACATATCCAAAGGGAAATTTTCTTTCTGTCTCAACTAGAAATACTTAAATTCTTAGACTTTGGAAGCAATTTTAAGACTTAGTGATGTAGGTGATGAGTAAAATGTAGGGAAAGCATTGTAAACAAAACTTGTTTTGTTGGAGAATTCCCAAAGACTAAAATGTGTGCTCACCAACCAGTCAGACAAATCCTTTGCGTTGGCTCTTTACAGATCTCCCTGTGGACTGGAATAATGATTTATGGTGCCCTTAGATGGTAATGTTCTCAATACAATCATTAACTCATCTAACTTCAACCAGGTTGAGTCTTTAGGTCAACTTAGCTGATCAGCATCTGTTTCCTCTTGAATTCTGAAGATTTGCACATTTGAAGACCTCCTTGGGTTTTGACCAGAACTCCTTTAACTTTAGGTATCACGTTTTCTTCCACGCGGAATATAATTTTTGATCCAGTACCACAGGGTTGGAAAAGAAGTTTGCAAATTTTTATTCATGCACACCCAAGGAACAAATCAATCAAGCATTACAGAGGTGCATTTTCACGCCTTCTGGAAACTGCCTTCTTGAAGTTTCTCTGTACATCTTCTACCAGCGTCTCTGAGGCTCAGAGGAACTTGGCCCTCATGGGAGCCCCACACTCTTGGAAGTTTCTAAAATTGCATACTAAATAGGACATGGAAGGCCTGATATTGAAGGCATTGCCATACCCTGGACACTAGTCATTTTTTCACTTTCATAATTCTTTAAAAATCTGTTATGATAAATGTTGGAAAATAGCAGTTATTACAGACAGCTGCTGTATTTTTATAGGGTACTTTCTTAAGCTTATTATGTTTTTTATTCAGCTCTAAGCACAGTGAAAATACTTTTCCTTTCAACCAATTATGTTTCCTCCTAATATAGGTCTGAGAAGTTCATCCCAAACCAATGACAAAGTGAAAATATCTATTGACAGTGCACTCCTTAAAATATTTTGGAGAGTTACATGTGGTTTTCTCCATATTCGTGTATTTTGTGCATAACTGTGACATAATATATATGTAAATTTTGCATTCTCCTGTTAGTCTTACATCATAATATTTCTATTTTGTCACTTAGTCTTCATAATTATTATCTGGATGTCTATTTACTGTTATCATGAGTTAAATACGAAGCTTATTTAACATTTCCTTATTTTGGACATTTAGAATGTCTTTAACTATTTTTCACTTGGAACAGTGACCGAAAACCTTTCTTTTTTGACCTTAAAGTGGTTTAGGAAGTGCAGCATGGGTAGAGATAAACATAAACAAGTATTCTCATTCTTCTGTGACATTTCCTTAACTTACTCTGTAGACTGATTTAAGCTTAGGAAGCACTTATAGAATTTAATTATCAATTACCAAGTGTGTAATAAGTGAACATACTTTAAAAAATTTCAAACATTTTAAACATGAGCATTTATTTCTGAGTTCCATGTCCTGAAAAGTGCTCATTTAACGGACCATCAATCCTAAATAACCCAAAACTTCAAAGCCCTTAACTGTTATGTAGAAAACAATTGATGATTAACCTGGAGGACATTCTCTTTTGGGAGAGACAGAAGGATACGGGGAAAAGAAGCTGTCTTGGCAGTTACGAATTTTTATGTTTACCCGTATCGATAACTAGATGTAGGTGATATCAAGACTCCTGACCTATTTAGCTCAAGGTCAAGCTAATTGCACCTCTGTTGTTGATTAAATAGCTAAGTCCAAGTTCTGACAGATTTAGAAATGGTCTGCGAGCTTCTTTGAGCTTCTAGCCTTATCTTACTCTTGGTGATAATTTGTGATAATCTGTGAACATTTTTTATGTTCAGTAGGGAACAGTACAGCCCCATTGTTGGTGGTGGCCAACTTCCTTTTACAGCTAAGTGGGAAGGAAAATAACAACCCCTTTTTGATTGACATTGGACAAAAATAGACAACCCTTAAGTGGAATGAACCTATTTTAACCAACTGAAGCTGCCATGACGAATTGTAACAGGATTTTATTTTATTTTATTTCATACAATTATATATATATATATATATACATACCTATATATACACATAAAATATGTTATACATGTACAATATATACATACAATATAAAAATATATACATATGTATGTACATTTATTTGTATATATACATATACATACACTTCAGAATTTTGCTGAAGTATTCAACTCAGAATTTTGCTGCTTCAAATATTTTAAAAAGCTCTTGGAGTTTCTTGACATATATGAAGACAGCGGGTGTTGACTTTTGAAACAGCACCATCAGCATCATCTCAGATTTGCTAGAAATGCAAATTCCAAGCCCCGCCTTGGACCCACTGGTCAGAACCTCTGAGGTAGACACCTGAGATTTGCCAAGTGCTCCAGGTGATTTGAGAACCATTGCACTAAGGTAAGCGTGGCCAAAGTTTTCTTATCCCAATTAGGAACTTTTAGGATGAGAAAAGTCCTTTTTAAAAAATTGAGATATAATTGACATGTAACATTATGTTCATTTCAGGTGTACAACATGATGATTTGATATTTGTATATACTTTGAAATGATCGCCACAGTAAGTCTAGTTAAGATCCATCACCTCACTTAGTTGCACAATTTTTTCAGGTGATGAGAACTTTTAAGATCCACTCCCTCAGCAACTTTCAAATATGCAATACAGTATCATTAACTATGGTCACCATGCTGTGGATTCCAGCCCCAGGACTTATTGTTGTTATAACTGGAAGTTTGCACCTTTCGATTCTCTTTGTCCATTTCACCCACCCCCAGCCCCGCCTTTGGGAACCACCAATCCATTCTCTGTATTGCTTTTTAAAAAATAAATTTATTTATTTTATTTTTGGCTGCGTTGGGTCTTTGTTGCTGCACGTGGGCTTTCTCTAGTTGCGGCGAGTGGGGGCTATTCTTCGTTGCAGTGCACAGGCTTCTCATTGTGGTGGCTTCTCTTGTTGCAGAGCACGGGCTCTAGGCATGCGGGCTTCAGTAGTTGCAGCACACAGGCTCAGTAGTTGTGGCTCGTGGGCTCTAGAGCGCAGGCTCACTAGTTGTGGCGCATGGACTTAGTTGCTCTGCAGCATGTGGGATCTTCCTGGACCAAGGCTCGAACCCATGTACCCTGCATTGGCAGGTGGATTCTTAACCACTGCGCCACCAGGGAAGCCCCATTCTCTGTATTGTTAGTTCCTTCTTGTTTTTGTTTTGGGTTTAACTTCCACATATACATGAGGTCATAAGGTATTTTTCTGAGAAAAATGCTTCTAAAGTTGTGTTAGTGTGTCACAATTTCATCAGGGTAAGAGCATTCAGAAACCGTTACTTTAACATGAGATGAGGAAGGAATTTGTGGGAGGAATGCACAGAGTTGAGAAGGAGTAACAGTAGACAGTGCACTTTTTTCTCACAGAATCTCAGACTCTATGACTTTGGGCACAAAAAGGTAATGGGAGGTGATCTGATGTCTTTTTAGATATCTATTTTTTGTAATAGTAATAAAAATTTTTCTTTTAACTAGACTTTATGTTTTAGAGCAGTTATAGGTTCACAGGAGAGTTGAGCAGAAAATATGGAGATTTTCCCATGTGTCCATGTCCCCCCACTGTCAGCATCTAGCACTCAAGTGGTACATTTGCTGCAGCTGGGGGACCTGCATTGATGCATCATTGTCACCTAAAGTCCATAGTTTACGTTAGGTCACATTTTAAGAAACTAAATAATATATTGTTAGAATGACTCTTTCTCTATTGTTACTGTATAACATGGTTTTCTAGATAAACTGTACATATTTCCCCCAAGAGAACTCATTTAATCAAATTTTTGTACAAATTGTTTAGAAAGTAAATCTTCTGAGACCATATAAATTTCGGTAAACTTACCCTCCCCAACTACAAAAGTTCAATGTGAAAACATCTTTACACCAGTTAGAATATTTTTAGGTCTAAAATATGGTTTGGATTTCAGTTTGATGGGAGAGGGATCTGAGGAGCTGGGGTTGTCATGATGCAAAGTTTGATTCATTTGCCCAACTTTATAAGCAAAAGGTTTGAGTTGTCTACCTCTTACTAGGATTCAATAAAATTTTTCTTAATTAATTTGAAACAGTGTTCTGATATATTTCTGTGCCATGTACTTAGAAGGATTAAGTGTTCTGAAATACATTCCAACCACGTTACATATTTTCCTGTGCTTCTATGAAAATTCATTTTAATAGTGAATTTTAGAAGGAAGTCATTTTATTCCCAATTTAACTTAGTTTTTTCCAACATCAACAGGCCATTTAGTCATTTCATTTTTTTCTCATGGAATTTATGAAGAATAATTAAATGCTTTAATCAGAAACTGAGCCTTCATTCAACAAATGAAGTCATAACTTGATAGCATTTCATATTGTGTGGGTGGGTAAATGCATATTTACTAAAATGCCTTTTTCTTTCCAGAGTGTTTTTATAGCATGTTGTTTTTTCAATTCCAGATTACTTCAGCAGTACAAAATATTTCTGTCTTGATGTGCTTTTTTTCTCAACAGCCTTCCCTTTTCATAATGTTTCGTATACATTGGCCACCTGCAGTATTTTCTTTTTGATTTCCAGCCATTCTTGTTTATAATGTCGAAAATGTGCTATTATAGAGGCTCCTTTGCATCCTTTTGGGAGGAAGGCAAGGTGCATCTAAATGAACAATAAAAAGACAAAACAAGAGAGGGTAAGCTCAGGGAGCTCTGTACCTGAAGGTCAAGGAGGGGAGCCCTGGAGCTTGAGGAATTAGAGATGCGGTTCCTGCTTCCCTTAGCACCTGGGCAGATTTAGGGTGAAAAGCAAGGCAGGCACAGGGGAGCTGACTCTGTGATTGCTTCTTGGAAAGAACCCCTGGGATGTGTTTTCTGCCCGTTCCTTTTGAGTGAAACCAACTCCACAGCCCTATCTGAGGAAGCAGATCATGATTCCTTCTTGAGCCAGAGACAGTGGTCCACAGGCTGCAACGAAGAGTGAAAAGGGCCTGAGGTACCCAGGCAGAGTAGGGGCTGGGAGAGAAGCTCCAGAGGGGATGAGCTGGTGACAGTCTGACCTGAAGATGCCCTCTCTTTGGGGATTTCTGTGAGCTGCACAGAGAGAGGAGGGTCACTTAGGAACAGGTGGCATTCTGAGGGATGCTGAACTGTGTTTCTGGGTTTTTCACGAGGGCTTCTGGCCTTGGACTCGAGTGTCTGTGGCTCAGATGATCCCTTGAATGCTCTCATATTCTCTGGTAGTTTTAGGAAAATCCCTGGTGCTGGAGATAGTTGCTCATGCCTCTTGGTAATTGTGAGGGGTCCTGGAGTAACACAACTAGAGTTGTTGGCAGATAAGCTTGGAAAGTAGATTGAAAGGAGGTTTGGGTGCCTTGAGTGCAGGCTGAGGGATTTGGACTTTGTGGAGAGGAGGAGCCATCACGTTAGTGATAGAATCTCCCTCATCCTAAACATCTTCAGGTGGTATCTTAAGGCCATGTAATGCAGCCAGATGTGTGTAATGACTTATCCAAAGAGGCCCATACTTTTAGAAGATTATCAACCTGGGATGGTGTCTGGTTACCTAGTGAAGTCCTTACATTAATGTAGCCGACTCCACTGTACGTCTGCAAAATTGTCATGGACTTGCCTTTGCTGGAGCTGTTGAACCACATGACTATCTCAAAAGAGTCAGGAGAATGGGGTGATAAATATTGAAAGAGGACGAGGCTAAGAAGTTACGTCTGAGAGGGTTGTGTGGTCAGGAACTCAGCAAGGAAGGCAGGACAACACCCAGCCTCAGGGGCTCTGTCCACTGCAGGCCTTGGGAGCAGGGCAGAGGGGGTGGTGGGGAGGACCCGCCCCGTCCCAGATAATGTGCTAAGGTAGGTTCTTTAGTGAAATACAAAGCCCAATTCAAATTTCAGTAAGGAGAGACGTTATCCCAAGGAGTGATTGCAGTAGGGAGGATGCTCTGGCCGGGAGACCTGCAAGCGTCTCAAAGATCAGGAAGGAAGGGCTTTGCTTTCATAGGGGGTACACAAATAAGCGGGATGCAGGGTGCAGGGGGACAGCCCACTGGTTTTCCCTGACGTCAGTCTGCTCTCTGGAGCCTCTTAGGGAGGACTGTCCTGCTCCCAGGTGTCATGTCCAGGGCCCCGTGAGGAGGCTGTGACTACAGTTTGGTCAAGTTATGTCAGTGGATATATTTTGTCCTGATTGGTCAATGGGGACAATCAGTCGCTAATAATTTATGAGACAAAGAATAGGAGTGTGGAGGGTCCATGTCTGGCCTTGTCCAAGGTAAACAAGGGGCAGCCCTGAATCTCATCAAGTCACAGGGAGAGAGGGCTTCTTTGCAGTGAGCTGTTTCCTGGAACACAAAAGGGGGCGGGTTCCCTTCTTTCTTTTCTCCCTTTCTTCCTTCCTTCGTTCCTTCGTTCGTTCCTTCCTCTTTCTTTCTTTCTTTCTTTCTTTCTTTCTTTCTTTCTTTCTTTCTTTCTTTCTTTCTTTCTTTCTTTCTTTCTTTCTTTTTCTCTTTCTTTCTTTTCTTTTTATTTCCTTCTTTCTCTCTCTCTCTTTCTTTCTCTCCTTCTTTCTTTTATTTTCATAAAACAGCTATTTTAATAACATTGCTTTTGACATCTATTTGTACATGTATTTAAAAGTAACTTTCAATCCTGGTGCCATAACAGTTGGGTATTAAACCATCCTTCCAGGAAGTGAGCAAAGCTGTTAACAGCAAACAGCCTACAATCAAAGCTTATTTTACTCATTTTAAAATGGAAAAATGGGAAAAATAGCTAAGCATTTAAATTTTTCATTGGACACCTGTGGATTGGTTTAGATTGAATGGGCTCAAATGAAACAAATACAGAGAGATTTCCTGTATACAGATATTCTACCATGATAGGTATATCATATCTATTGTAAAAGGATAAAATTATAAAGTTTGACTTCGCGTGCATGACCCGGATCTGTTTCTCACGCCCTTAATCCCAGAGGGTGACTGGGCTCTCAGTGCCCTCTCGGGGGTGGTGGTTCCTAACCAGGGCTGTGCTCCAGGAGCTCGGGGCTCAGGTGAAGCTCAGTGCGACCAAAGGTGTGTTTCCGGGATGTCGTGAATCAGCTCCGTCAGCAGGTTTTGATACCTGCGCTGTGCCAGGCACTGGGTTTGGGAGACAAAATGCATAAAGAAAGCATGGCCTCTACGTCCAGGTCTGAACCTGGCCATCAGAACGACTCTGTGCTAACCCTGGGGAGACCCAGAGATACAGGGGACCCACAGACTGTGTTGGAGAGGACCCAAACCCCAGGCCGTTTGAGCCCTGCCTGTCCCCTGCCCTCTGTGGTCCCCTTTCTTCCTGTATGTGCACTGGCTACAGAGGGAGAGCTGGGAGGCTGAATAGGGCCCGTGGTGGCTGAATGGTCAGGGGGATGGCCTGTGGATGAACACAGCTACCATGTGAGTTTGGGCCTAAAGAAGCATTTTTCAGATACGTGTAGGCAGAATGATCAAAAGACATTTAAAAAGTGTGTGCATGGTTGACTTTTCCTGCCATGTGCTAAAAAATGAAGCTTGCACTTTTCACATAACCCAGGCTTTTGGTGCTTTGGAGAAGGACCTCGTGGGTCAGCTGTTCAGGAACACATGTAGTTCGTTAGGGGCCCCGGTCCTTCCCACTGAATCTCACAGGGAGGGAGGATCGGTCTAAATGCGTTGCTGGTTGTTGTCCAATATAATTTTGCTTATGTTTCATAACACAATTTTTATACAGTTAGGGAGGTTTACAGTCAAGCCTCAAGAAGCACTGGCATTCAGTGAAATATCCTCCAGCTCGGGCCGCTGCAGGCCCCTCGGTGTTGTAATACTGCTTTGCGGCTGCCTTCGGACTTCTTCGGGATCCTGCGGTGAGACCCAAGCCCTGTGTGGACCGTTATGTCCATTTTGTTCAAACCTCACCCCTGAAGCGTCCTCGGATTCTATGAAGCTGAAGAGATGCAGATAAACCAGGCTAGAGAGACTTGCCAAGGGGTGGCTGAAGTGTGGAAGCGTGTTGCTGTGAAGATGTCAAGAGCTAGAACGAGTATCTGAGTCATTTATTACCTGTCCCTGGAAACATTTTACAAATGGGGCATCTTCTCATTAATTCGAAGAGCTTAGTTTCTGTCTGGTCCACAGGCTAGAGGAAGAACTCTGATCTTCCAGTTTCCTTCTCTCTAGACACTGACTGTCAGACAGGGGATGTGAGTCTATTTTGGTTTGCAATGTTTTGGCTCAGAGCTATAGTTTTTGGTTGCAAGTTCTGGAAACAAAACAAAATCTTGATTAGAGAAAGTGGGTGATTTATTGGCACTTCCTCAATCATGGCAAGGCCTGGGGTCCAAATCTCACTTCTTTTTCTCTGTTTCCTGGCCCTGCTTTCTTCTGAATTGGTGTCATTCTTAGTCAGGCTGCTCTTGCCAAATGATGGCAAATGGTATTTCTACGCTAATAAACTTGGAACTGCTGATGAAAGGAATATCTCTGGGATCTTGGCAGGTAAGGAGCTGTCTGGGGAAGGGAAGGTAGCCATCCACAGGGAAGACGATGAGTGTTGTCTCCAGACCTCTGAAGGCCTCATAACCAAGACGCAGTGGACGTGCCTTCAGAGACACAAATGTGAGACAGAATTAGGAGCAGGTGATTGGAAGAGGACCAAAGAATTCTGGTTCAATAAGAGGAGGAACGTCTTACCATTTAAAGCTCTTCTCAGCTGGAATGTTATCTTGGGTGATCCGAAGTTCCCTCTTTCCGGTCTTGGGTGTGGAGGGGTTCAGGAATATGCAGGAAGTTAAGCCAGGGGCCTTTAGGGACCCTTCCATACTGAGAACGTTGTCTCGCTCGGATCCACGGCAATAGATTAATTATTCAGCTTTATGAATACCTGCCAGTACTTTGCAAGGCTGAAAAAAGAACTTGTATAATGCGTGCCAGGTACAATACTCTGAAGTCTGTTTCCTGTGAATTGGGCAGCTTATACTCACCAGTGAGGTCGTATTCCAGAGTTTTCTTCCTGTAGCTCCTCTGATGTGGTCCTGAGAGCCTCCTGTTACAGAAGGAAAGGTGAGAGGATGGGGGACCTGGCATTTCTGTGACAGTTTGATTGGATTCAGAGCAGTTATATGACTCCAAGTCACAAACCCAACATGAGTGTTTGGTTTACTTAGATTTTTCTTTTCAGTATCCAGAAACGTCGTGGGTCACTGATCTCAGAAAATGAGTGTTTGAGGAAAGGGAATCCTCTAACTAGGTGTTGTGGGAGCAGTTACCTGGAGGTTACCTGTTCAGATTTGCATATTGTAGATTGGGATACAGAGGCTGAGAAGTGAAGAGGCCCACCGGGTTCACCAGCTGGTGGTTCCGGAGTCAAACTGAACTCTCAGCCACCTACAGCCATTGCTGTTCTAAGGCCCTGCCCCCATCATCCGTAAGTAACCACTTAGAGATGTTGCTTCTGGGTCTACTTTGTAAATGACCACATCAAAAATGACCTCTTTTCACTACTTTCCTTTTTGAATCTTAATTACATGTATAGTTCAGTGGAAGTGTTTTAGATATCTCTAGACTGGTGAGGTCATCATGCATATAATTTAAACCCAATTCACCCTCACTGTTTAGAATAAGAAGACTGTAGGGTTTCATTTTGTCACACCAGCCCACAGAGATCCTCCTGGTTCCAAGTCACAGCTGTCTAATGCAGACTACCTGAGACAAAGAGAAGAAAGTTCTGGAATGTTTGTGTGATTGCAGGAAGATCAGGAATACAGTGGGCAGAGTTGGGGCCAGGAATTCCAGTGCCACCAGGATTCCCCTTCCACTTTGCAGTCTCTCGGGGGGTTGCTCCTGGACCCATCCTCCTTGGCTGGGCCAAGTTGTGCTAGGATCGGGGCAGTTACCAGGAAGACACATTTGGGGAGGGGGCTGAGACGATATTCCCCCAAACAAAAGGAGCTGATTCTAGAAGGTGGGAGGGGAGGTGTGGAAACAAACTACGGATTTCTACTGCGTGATGTCATGGAATTGCTCAGCTCTGTGATTTTGGATATACAAGCTATAGATTCTATAAGCTTCATATTGAGTAATTGATGCTTAAATTGATTAAATGTACAACCCATTATATTCGGTAACTTTTGAAGGCTTTCTAAGTATGATTTCCACTCTTGAAAACAGCTGTACTTTAAACATCAAAGAGATTTTTATTTGTCAAGAGTGATACAGACATGAGTTGTAAAGTAGTTTCACTGAGGATCCATCCATGTGCTTCCACTGCTAAACCATTTACAATCTGAAATTTTTAAAAATCATTTGATAAGGAACATTATTGCGTGTGAGCTCAGCCTAAACCAAACGGAGAAAACATACTGGAAAATGAAAAGCTCAACTCATTTATGATTATCTCTTTATAACAACTGACATCTTCACTTTTTACCGAGAGTTTCCAGAATGACAATGATCAGGACAATCTCTCCATCACTTTTGTGCTGTGAATCTAGAAAAAAAATTCTGAGCAGAAATAAGGAAAGCAAAGGGTGTGTGTCAAGGAATTTAAAAAAGAATGTGGCTTTCATTGAAAGTGGAAGATGCTTGACATACTGTTTATTCACTTTCAGGACACCTTGATGTGTGATATTATGTTGGATCCCCTATGGTTAGGATGCTAAGTGTGAGAGTTTGTGTGTCCTAGAAAATTTGACTGGAGTATGAGGCCCTCTGCCACATACAGAAGAAAAGGACCAACACAACTGACCTTAAATATTTTAGGATGTTCTTTTGTGAGGATATAAGCACTGAACATGATCATCTTTTTTTTTTTTTTTTTGGCCACACTGGCAGGTGAGAAATGGAATTTTATGGGGAAATATATTTTTTTCTGGCTTCCCTGGTGGCACAGTGGTTGAGAGTCCGCCTGCCGATGCAGGGGACACGGGTTTGTGCCCTAGTCCGGGAGGATGCCACATGCCGCAGAGCGGCTGGGCCCGTGAGCCATGGCCGCTGAGCCCGCGCGTCCGGAGCCTGTGTTCCGCAATGGGAGAGGCCACAACAGTGAGAGGCCCGCGTACCGCAAAAAAAAAAAAAAAAAAAAAAAATATATATATATATATATATTTTTTTTTTCATTAAAAATTTCAACAACTCTGACATGTATATACTGATGTGTATAAAATGGATGACTAATAGAACCTGCTGTATAAAAAAATAAATTAAATTCAAAATTAAAAAAATTATAATGTATTTTTTATTATAATGTATTTTTAAAATAATTATAATGTATTTTTAAAAATATTTATTTATTTATTTGGCTGCATTGAGCTTTAGTTGTGGCACACGGGATCTTTGTTGTGGCATGCAGGATCTTTCATTGCGGCACACGGGCTTCTCTAGTTGCAGCACATGGGCTTCTCTCTAGTTGTGGTGTGCAGGCTCAGTAGTTGTGGTGCGTGGGCTTAGTTGTCCTGCGGCATGAGGGATCTTATTAGTTCCCTGACCAGGGATCGAACCCGAGTCCCCTGCATTGGAAGGCCACCAGGGAAGTCCCTATAATATATTTTAAAAAATTATTGACAGCTTTTTTATCTTACTGGTACATAAAATTGATGTTGTGCTTTATAATTGATGGTCTCCAGTATAAATGGTGTATGAAAGAGGGGATTTGCTAAAAACAGACACTTTTACATTTTCCTACAACTTTAAAAAGCCACTTCCATTTCTAATACTGGGCCTCTGAGAGGGGTCCGGGCCAGCAAAGGCTGCATTGGAGGGGAGAGGTGCCCACAGCCGCTCCCAGAGCCTCTGGATCGACTCAGCCCAGTCCCCAGCTCTAGAGAGGACTTAGAAGTCTCGAGGAATGTTCCTGACGATCAGGGAAGGTCAGTAGAGGACGTGGGTTGGCTCAGTCCAGAGGAACCTGTTGCCCCGAAACAAATAGATGCCAGATATTTCTGCAGAAAAGATGGGTTTATTGGGGATCAGCAAAGAATTGCAATTCGGGTCTGTGACCCTGGAGAGCCCGTGCGGGTCCCCACATGGTAAGGGAAGGAGATGCTTTTACAGAGGGGAAGAGGTGGGGGGAGGGCTGTCATAAACAGATCCATGGCTTTTCATTGGCTTAGTCCTTCTAGGAAAGAAGAGGAGTCTTTCTTCTTCCTGTTGGGCTCTGCTGTTGTCACAGGGCTTGAGAGCTACCCCTTCTGGTCTCCCGACTCTATTTAATCGGAGTTTCTGTTTACACAGTATTAATTTTTTTTAAATTGCGCTTGGGTGTGATGGCCCTAACGAAGGGTGGGGACTCCATTCAGCCTTGAGGAAGCTTGTGATGAATCTGAACCAAACCCAGACCCTATGGGACTCCTGGATGCCAGGATGGATATACAGTCTCTAAACTGAGTGTCCAGCCAGAAGCTTGTCCCATCCCGAGTAAACTCTTGAATTCACTGTGGCCACGGGAGGTTAAGTGGGTCCTTTGTACCTGCCTTTGCATGACCCCAGGGCTCCCAGGCACTTGTTGGAGAATTACAAACATGACAATATGGTGAGAATCAAACATGGCGTCACGATATTTAAGGAAACACCTTTCAAGGCAGTGCAAGTTGAAATTCCCAATGGGCGGGAACAGACTTTTAAACTGCTGTTGTCCTCAGCATTTAGGATGGCAGCTGGCTAATGTCCAGCCAGCTAGATCCTCTAAATCATCACTTTAGTCTCAATGACATTTGACTCTATTACATGGATGTTTTCGTGATAATTAATTCCACTCCTTTTTAAAAAGCATTCAGCTGGAAGGAAAAATCAAATGGAGCAATCATTTGAAACTTCAGTTGTTTTAGCAAGACAATCAAATGATTGTGGATTTAGGACAATGGGTGTATTCAGTTAAAAACCTCATTCTTTTTGAATAATTATGGAAACTCTCTTCCAAGTCCAAACCTTTAAATCTTCCCTGCTGAACAAGACACAATTTCTTGTTCAGGTCAGTGAGGAGAAACTGTCCAGGTACTGAGGCTTCAACTTCCCATTTTATCCACGTCTATTGAAAGCTTTATATTGATACATTTAAAATATCCTTTAAAAAAAATAAATAAAATATCCTTAATTTTCTTAATTTTAAATAAAAATGAAAAGGTTTTTTTTAATGATGAAAAACTTCATATACAAGGTATAAAGACAAATGATATCTGGGGAGAAAATGTTTGTAATGTATGTAATTAACAAAGGTTTGCTCTCCATGATGTATTAGAGGATATAATAATTTGGCTGCAATAAGAGAGATAGCCTCCAAGAAAAATGGAAAATGATATTTATCAACAACTTATAAAAGAAGTACATATTATCAAAAAGTTATACAAAGATAAAATCAAACTCACTAATAATAAAAATGTTAAATTAAAATGATAACAAGATCCCATACCTCACCTGTCGAAAAATAAATGGACTGATGTGGAATTGCTGAAAGTGCATTTAACAAGGAACTCCTAAATGGAGCACATGCTTTTCGACTTCTTTTGGTGGAAAGTATGGTATTAACTATTGAAATCAGAATATGCCCATTTTATCTTCCAAAAAGTTGTTAACCTGCAGAAATACTGGCATAGATGAGCAGATATGTGTTTAAGATTGTTGAATGCGGGACTGAATCCCACAGTCCAGTCATGGGGGACTGATTACATAAATCATGGTAACTATGGCAATTATGCAGTCTTTTACAAAAGGAGCGCAACACATATGTATGTACTGACATAATAAGTACTTACTTGCAAAGGCAGATTATAGAACATAGTCAATAGTATGTTCTTGCTTTTGTGAAAAAGAAACTGGTTGGAAGAAAACACTAAAATTAACAGTGAGTACTTGAGAGTAATGTAGGGGGTATGGAACTTTCTTTTTATTTTATGGACTTTTTAATGTTGGAAAATTTTATCAAGAGCATTTATTACTTTGTAAGAAAAAAATTAGAAAAGTGGAAAATAAACACAGGAAGAGAAAAAGGTCACCCAAATTTAATCACCTACATGTAATCATTATTAACATTTTGGGATAAATACTTTCATATGTATATTTCCACATATGTATGTATATACCTTGTTTTCAAATTTTCCCAGGATCAATATTTTTGGAAAATCATGTTAATAATTTTGTGATATCCCATCCCAGGGCAGTGTCATAATTAATTAATTATTCCACATTATTGGATATTGTCTCTAATTTTTCAGTATTACAAATACTGCCAAGATTACCACCCTGATACATGAAGTCCTGCCTGCATTTCTGATTATTTTCTTAAAATAAATTCCTGGAAGTTTACTGGATTAAACTACATGAACATTTGTTTAACTACTAATTCATTTTTTATAATATAATTAGTGTATTTTAATTTAAAAAAATCATAGAGCACAAGACTAGGAGGTGAAAAATAAAAGGCTCACATTTTTCCTTTGTCAGGGACATGTAGAATTTTAAATAAGGACAAAGCACAGAGGCTCACGGATGTCTTCAGGAAACAGCCAAGTGGGTAGACTTTCTGACCAAGGAATATTCATCAGCCATAAAACAGGATTTCCAAACAACTAATAACACAATCATCTTTCTAAATGGTAAACAGAGGTGGCCACGCTGCAAGAATAGAGTTAACATATTTACATTAAAATGAGCTAAGTGGATTTGGGATGAAACTAAGAAGCCGAGCAGGGAGGTCGGGTGAAGCAGACTAGCTTGCTGGTGGTTAGTCTGTTTCCCTCAAAGGGTAAGCTCGCCCAGGCCGGGCCTGTGTGTTCTGTCAGAGGCCTCTCAGCTCAGTGCCTGCTCTGTACTGAATTCTGGACCTGGTCCCTTGCACCTTTTCTGTGAGGGCTGCGTGGTAAATATTCCAGGCTCTGTTGCAAGCACTCCACTCTGCCCTCCTGGCAAAGAAGCAGCTGGGAGAACATCTGAAAGGATGAGCCTGGCTGTGCAGCCATAGAGTTTATTTACAGACGCTGAGATTTGACTTTTACGTAACTTTCACGTTTCATGAAATTTTCTTCTTTTGACTTTTTTTTTTTTCCAATCATTGAACAATGTAAAAACCAGTCTCAGCTCAGGGCTTGGCACAGAGGATGTAGTTTGCGGACACCTGTTTGCAGGACGTGGAGCAGGAACTATTTCTGAGGAAAGGATGAAGTTGCCTCTTATACAGAAGAAGTGTCCTGCCCTGGAGACCTAACTCATTAGCTATTTTTGTCTGACAGTGTCCTGGAGGGAAAGCCTTGCTGACTTTAGATGTTAAATCTTTCTTAGATGAAGCAAGTGGAAATCTCTTGGGGTGGGATCAGCGGGGGGCAGGCAGAAGCAGGTTTCCAGTTTTGCCGGCCGTGTGCAGCAGGTAGCACAGGAGAATGACTGCTTCTGTGTCAGATGGTTCTTCCTGTGTTAGTGGGTGACCCACTGTCCCTGCTTTTCAGTTTCAGACACACTTTGTTTGAGTGACAAGAGGTGGGGGGGTGGCGAGGGACAGGGAAGAAGCGTCTATTTGAGAAATTACATTTTAAAGGTGGTCCACTTCCTGTTTCCCTCTGAAATCCTTGCTGCAAACAACTGGAAATGGCCACATGGATGGATTAGTAAAGATCTTCATTTTATCCATGAGGAGGTGGAAATCTAGGGGCAGTGAGGTATGTGTCTGTGGTGGTGGAAGCAGGTCTGCAGCTCAAGTCAGGCCCATGGATGCCTGCTCTGGGCCTCTGCCCCCTTGGATGGGGTTCAGCTTTAAAAACCAAGCAAGGGGGGCTTCCCTGGTGGCGCGGTAGTTGAGAATCTGCCTGCTAATGAAGGGGACACGGGTTCGAGCCCTGGTCTGGGATGATCCCACATGCCGCGGAGCAACTAGGCCCGTGAGCCACAACTGCTGAGCCTGCGCGTCTGGAGCCTGTGCGCCACAACAAGAGAGGCCGCGATAGTTAGAGGCCCGCGCACCGCGATGAAGAGTGACCCCCGCTTGCCACAACTAGAGAAAGCCCTCGCACAGAAACGAAGACCTAACACAGCAAAAATAAATAATTAATAAACTCCTACCCCCAACATTTAAAAAAAAAAAAACCAAGCAAGTATCAAAGAAACCAGTGAGGTGGGATTAGGTAGCAGGACTGGAGCCTGGGTCCTGGAGCCGCAGGCTCTGGTGGACATAGGGTGCCGTGGCCCCTCTCTGTGGCAGCATCCCTCATGCCATGTGTGCCCAGGAAGGGCCTCAGCCGCCCAGCACTTCCTTAGAAGACCTGCTGCTACCCAGGTAACTTGGGGGTTAAAACAAGGGACCGAGTAGGCTCTCTGGCTTAGAGGGTGCAAACCATCTCAGGACAAGTCCACTTTTTCTGGCCCTTCATCTTTGGATTTGGTGGCATGTTGTGTCAAAGCTCCATTGCCCAGCGTTCTTTCATTCAGCTCGAAAACAAGAAAGGCTTTTCAGTGTTGGATTTGGAAGGACTGACATTTCTCCCTCACAGCATCTGAGTTTAATTTATAGTCTCCTATTCCAGCTAACTACAAATAAACTGAAGGCCTACTGAGCAGCTGGGCCAGAGTATTATTTTTGGAAGTGGTGGGGACCAGTGAACAGAAAAGGAGGCCAATTCATCCTATCTCGCTCCTAATCTTCTGCAGGGGATTTCAGGGCTGTTTAGACCAAGTCTTCCAAAGTGGTTGACGTCCTGACTTGGGATCCAGAAGTCCTATGGAAAGGGGTTCATGTCGAGGTTATTAGCTTTTATTAACCACACAACAGGATATGCCTATTTCTTTCCCACTGCCATTTGATTCTCTCCTGGTATGAATAAAATAATTTTCACTAGCGTTGTATGAGTTTATGTTTTCCATATTGTTCAGAAGTATCTTTGACCACATACTGAGTTAATTTTAAAAGAGCAAGAGGGAGCAAAGGTGTGGGATGGAGTGAGTAGCGGCTGAGCTGATCTGACCTGTGGGTTTTTTTTTTTTTTTCTTCTAATTTAGCTCCGACCTGGGGCAGGTGACTTAGCCTCCCTGGGTATCAAGTTCCTCACTTTTAAAATGAAAACCATGTAGTTCAAACACCAGTGATTCCAAAGCACAGAGCCAGGGCATTTCTTTGCAAGTAGCTTGTACCTCCTGTCTGGTAAGGAAGGGGACTATTATTAATATTTCTTTCTCATTAGGTCCCAGGAGAAAAGGGGAAGGGGGCTGGTGTTTAGACCTTTGGGGCTCATTAGGTTCATCCTTTAATTTGTGATCCACACCTGGAAGTGGAGTGTGGCTCTTCTGCGAGTCTCCGCTGTGCAGCCATTTCAGCATGACCACAGAGAGTTGCTGGAATCTCTCCCATCAGAGGGGGACAAGCATCCCCTTGGCATGAACCAGAAGTCTTCTCCGTAGGGGGCTGAGCAAGGGCAGTGAGCAGGGACCAGAGCATCAGTTTCCACCCCGGAATGTGAGGCCACACACTGATGGCCTCAGACCCCCGTCCGGTGGGGAAGAGCTGACAGGGCTCCTGAGACAGCTTCCAGTCAAGCCATCCCTGTGGTGCTTCACGTGACGTTTTAAGTGGGTCTAAATTTGCAGACTAATGTTTATTATAAAGGAGAAACACATTTATGAGAACCGGACAGTGATCCCAGGTAATCTTTAAAGATATTCTATAATTTATATAGAGTGATCACCTCTTCATCCAACCCCTATTTTTCTTTCCTGTTCAGAATTTGTACCAAAAAATTGAGAAGGAATGTCTTCACTTTATTAAGGGAAGCAAAAATACAGCCAGAGTTGGGTAGGAAAGATTGGGGTGCCCGTGGGCAGTGGGTGGTGGTGTCTGTTTTCAGACAGTGATGGGCAGGGCTTCTGGACACCTGCGGAAGTGACTCGCTGTTGCAGAGTTGCTGGGATGGTATTGTCACCTCCCGGCTCCTGCAACTGTCTGAGACTCTTGCATTTTGCCACTAGGTCTTTAAGAGAATGAAATTGCTTTACCCACTGAGGCAGCTGGAAAATAGTGGAAAATCACCAATTTGGAGTCACACAATTCACTAGTCTTGTACTGTTGTACATGTAACATTCTGTCACTTGATACCCATTTACTGAGTGTTTATGGTGCACTAAGCTCTGTGCCAGGGGCTAAGTGTATGGGTTTGAACAAAAAAGATACATTATTTACCTTTATGGTACTTACAGTCAGAGAAGCCTTTTATTTAGCCCACTATAGTGCTAAAGATGTAAAGCTTTTAAAGTTTCTTTTAAGGTAGTTTAAGATGTGGAGGGAATAGATTTGATACCAAAGAGAAAGCCATTTGGAGGCATCTACCCAGAATCTGTAAAGGGAGAATTTTGTACAAGAATATCTGGTGCCCTAAACCTGTCATCTGATTACATCAAAAGAACAAGCCTGTTTTCTTCTTGGTGAACTTATATGAAGTCTTAAAAAGATGAACAAAAAAGATTAAACTGTAATCAGTTCTTGTTTGTTCCTTAAATTGTGTACATGAAGGTGAAGTGATTTTAGAACTCTTTCAGGATCTTCCTATTGTATCAACTGTTAGTCACGAAGGGTGTTGGCTGGGAACCAGCTTGAGTGGTAGGGCTGGGCCATTGCTCCAAACGGCCACCCTGCTCTGTGCAGGTTACCCAGGGTTTCTGGAGATGGCAAGTCACCTTCTAGACCAGGAGAAAAGATACAGTTTCCTCCAGGCTGCCCAACAATCTATTACAGATTATTTTTTGCAAAGTATCACTGGTAAGCAAAGCTACTGAAGTTAGAATGTTTCTGGAAATCCTCTCTGATTTGAAAATATTCTGGACACCAAATGGCCCTGACCTTGGATACATTCAGTATTGAAACCTCTTGGGCTTGTCAGGCCTTAGGGAAAATAAGGATGGTGGGGTTTTAAACGCTGTGGACACCTATAAAACCAATTTTTCTGAGAACAGGTTTTTTTTTTTTGCGGCACGCGGGCTTCTCACTGTTGTGGTCTCTCCCGTTGCGGAGCACAGGCTCCGGACGCGCAGGCTCAGTGGCCGTGGCTCACGGGCCCAGCCGCTCCGCGGCATGTGGGATCCTCCCGGACCGGGGCACGAACCCGCGTCCCCTGCATCGGCAGGCCGACTCCCAACCACTGTGCCACCAGGGAAGCCCTGAGAACAGGTTTTGACAGGGAAAGGGCAAGAGAAAAATGTGAGATCTCCTTCTCGCTCAGAGGATGGGTATGTGGGTACAAGATTGGAAACGGCAGGCCAGGGAGCCCCACGCACTGTAATTTTCTTAGTTCTGACACTAATGACATAGGCTCTGTTGCTGATGGGTCCAGGCTGAACTCATCTGTGACCCTCTTTCTTGGTTTTACAAAACGCTTTTTGTTCAAATTTCTTCAAGATTCCAAGTTGAATCCAGATTGCCCTGCCCAGTTAAGTTTATTCTTGGTTGTGAAAAAATGTGTCTTGGTTTTTTCATGAGAATTAAAAACAACTTTGATAACTTCTTTTCCTGGTTACAAAAAAATCTATGTCCATTCTAGAAAATGTAGAAACAGACTGAAATCTGTACATACAGAATACAAATCAATTGTAATTGCATTACTGAGCAATGACTACTCCTACTGTTTTTTATGTTCCCTTACCTTAGCTTTTATCAAATGAATATTTAGATATCACTTCATATGTTATCTTAATTAAATCAAATCCCACGCTATACGTGTTTTCTAATTTGTAATTATTTAACAATCTCTTGGTAAAAATTCATCACCAGCGTGATTTTAAGTGGATGAACAGTATTCCATAATACGGACTTTAAAAAATATTTTAAACTGTTTCTTTTTGTTATTCCCAATTCTTTGCCTCTGTCACTAGTACTCGAGATGATGTGTTTTTGATCTTGGACCAGAATATCCTCCATGAATCTCTATGCTCAGATCTCTTTCTATAGTCAAGTTACCAGACAACCTTTTGAAAGCTGACTTTTCAGCCACATGTGTGAGTGAAATTGACCCTGTATCAAAGACCACATCTGCCACCCTCTCCAAAGAGTCCTTTATTGGAACCCTGGCTGTGTTTCACTAACAAAACATGGAAACCGTCTGGTCTCTCCTCCCTTGAACTGGTGGCGGGACAGGTCGGCTTTAGGGGCTTGTTGAAGTGGAAGAAGGGCATCTGTGTTGAGTCTGAGGAGCGACTCTAACCAGGGAGACCTGCGTTGTGCTCCTGAATTGGGGCCGCCACTGGGGGCGAGTGTCCAGTTACTAATTCCCAATCCTGAGAGCTGAATCGAGGATTGGCAATGAGGCATCATAAGTGCCAGGGGAGATTTCCAACAAGAACATTGTGAACAAGACCAGCCCCTTCTGGGCGTGTTCCCGTCCTAGTTCACCTCCCTTGTCATCCCTGAAATAAGTACCCTTCTTATCTCTATGCTATAGATGGGATAGTGGGGCCAGAAGGTTCTCACCAGATGAGTTGTTAGATCATTTTTGCCTTGGAATATGTTTTCAGTATAAACATCCCTCATTAATGCCAGCGCTTAAAGCCTGCCAATCTAGCAATTTTTCTCCACTACACTTAAATGTTTATTAGGGGATATTTCTTGTTTACTTTTAAACAGAGACCAGAGAGGCAACATTTCACACGTACTAACACAGGGATCCCTGAAGCTGTATGCTCGTGGATTTCTTAACGGATGGACCTTCCCCGTACGAACGTGTGAGGCTGTTTGAAAGACGGCTGTGACTTGTGCAGCCCCTCAGAGGAAGCAGGATGTGTGGCTGGGAAACTCTGATTGGAAAGATAAAATGCTTGTGCGTCTATTTTTGCCTTGTATTTATACTTTAAGCTTATCGGGCAGTTTGCCTGGAAGTAATTGACTTCCCTTGCCCTCTCCCTCTCCCCTGACCGCCCCCCACCCCAGCCTTTTAGGTCCAGAAAAGGTTTCCAGAGTGTTTGGTCAGTGTAGTCGGTGGACACTGTGAAGCCCTTAGTCCATGTGGAATTTAATTGGTGTGTCCTTCTTAGAGGGGTCTCACATTCACCTCCATTTTCAAGCTTAAAGGCAAATATAAATACTTATGTTTCACTTTGATTTTAAGGGGCAGTTTGTGTTTCTTCCTCCCTCCTCCTTCCCTCTCTCTCCTTTGTCTCCTGGCCATTTAATCTGTAGACGCAACTCGGCAGTCAGCTTATCAGAGGTCAGAGGGGACTTCTGTAGTCTGTTCCAGGAAAAGGGCCCTGTGACAGATGCTCCGCAATGACGAATCAATAGGAAAGAGAAACCTTGGCTAGTTGGGGTGAGCGTGAGGCACACACCAGCAGAATCAGGGCACTGGGGCCGTGGCTTTCCTGCCGTGCCTTTTCCTCTTGGAAGGGCACTGCCTGGCTGCTCGATACCTTGAGGCCCGTTTCCGAATTTCCAGTTAAACCCTTGTGTGCTTGCCTCTTCCCTGGGATGAGAAGAGGGTTGGGAAAACGTTTGACATCTTCTGTCACAATCGTACGATCCCTCTGAGACCAGATCTCATGAGATCAACAGGCTTTCCTCGTAGGACTTGCGATGGTCTGGGCTTTTATCAGAGCCTGCGTAGTGGTGGCCGTGAAGGTCCGGCACAGGAAGCAGAACTCAGAGAGGTTTGCATTTGAAACACTGCTCACCTCCTCAGGCCCTGTGGACAGAAAGGAGGGCCTCCTCTTGCCGAGGGCCTCTGTGAAGACTCCTTGATTGGATGGACTATTTGAAGAGGTAGATGGAGCCTCCACCTGTCCACACGCTTTGCCATCAGCTCAACGAGCCATGTGCCAGTTCGAAAACTCTTGTGATGGAGTTAACCAGAGATTGGCCAGCACCCGGCACACAGCTGCTGTTCTGAAATGCTGGACGGTGGTTATTATTCCTTGAATGAGGAATGATTCCCTCACCTGCCCCCATCATTTAATATGAAATCCTTGTCTCTTAAAACAAATTTAAGGAGTTTGGGCCATCAAATTATTGTACATCCTTTCCTCGTTATTTTCCAAGTCCTGGGATGGGAAGGTGTTTGGGGAGGTTATGGAGGCCGTCGGTAATTCTATGCAGACTCACCAGCCATCACTGCTCCGTAGTCTTATCTCTTGTTGAGGGAATAATTTCTCAAACTCAGTTATGTCTCTTCTGTTGGAGATGCTCCATCACACCTTGTGTTCTCCTGGGTTAGTTCAATCCAAGGACGGGTTTTAAGTCTTACAAGGCAGGTCCTCAGTGTACCCTGTCAAGAATTCTATTGTCAGGATGAGTTCAGATGATTTATGCTCTGAGAGCTTATAGGGGTGGTTACCAGCCATTTGGCACATCTAAGTTGCCTGGAATGCTTTGGAAAAATATAATTGTTGAGGCGCTGGGATTTGGACTCATTGGGTGTGGATGGGACTATCCAGAAGGTTGTGGCATGTGGCCTATTGTAAGGATACTGGCCAGGGGTACACACAGTGTGCATGTCATGAGCACAGGCAGACTGCAATTGCTAGAACTGATTAAACAGAACAGCAGGGGAGCAGTTTCTGTGATAACTAAATAAAACTCAATGCTCTTTGTACAGTTACCTGGCTAGTTCCCATAGGCAGTCCTTTGCTCTGCACTTGCTGGTCTTGGGGGCATCAGTCACTGTTGGATATTTTCGGCTTTTGCTCCTCCAGACCACCGGCCCACCCCTGTGTGCACTGAGACGGGTGCACGGATTGCATTACGATGCTTTTCTGCCCTTGTGCTTCTGGGTGGGTTTGGCCAAGGAGAGGCGTTGGCAAGAGATGGGAGGGCGGGAGAGGGGTTGGGTGCAAGGGTCTCCCCTCTGTTGGTGGCCCTCTGCTTCTCTGCTGTCCTTTGAACCTTTTTGAACCCAGACTGTACACCTGGATGTAGTCCTTCATCACCCTGTTTGACTGTGCCCCCTGTGTTCTCTGGGACCTTGGTTGACCTTGGTTGACAAGGTCTTCTTTCTTTGTAGCTAAGAAATGGCACCTATGACGAAGAAAACAATTGCTACATGATTACGCATGGGCTCAAAGAACTAAGGAAATCAGATGGCTATGTGCTCTCATATGGACGTTCCTTGTTTCTGCCCTGTAGACATGCTGGTTAGGTTAGAAAGCCACAGAGAATTCTCTGGACTTCTCATTTAAGGACGTATCAATGCACTTCATTCTGTCAAGGTTTCCTCAGTCAGGCAGCTGTTAGAGAAGCATCAGAACGGGATTTCGGCCTCATCCTGATTGACTTGGATGCGTTCATTTTGGGACCTTCTCTGTTGGGCCCTTAGAGATACAGGAATGCATAGGATGTAGCCTATGCCTCCAGACACTTAAAATTTTGTGGGGGGAAGTGACTTGTGACCGAATAGTCCAGGGTTGTGGGTACACCCAGAGGTCTGCATAGACCCTGTGGGAGCACAGCCAAGGAGGTCACTTCCTCAGCATCCATCGCTCAAGAGATGGCTTCCTGAAGATGACACTCAAGCCTAGCAAGAAGGAAACACAGGAAGCAGTGGGTTTTAGTACAAAGGTGAAGAGAGAACCAGGAAGGAAGAAGCAGTGGGGGGCTGCCAGCAGGCGGTTGCACCTGAGATCCTGAGCAGGCACAGAAGATGGCAGGGGGAGGGGCAGGGGCAGCCGGGCACATGGTCCCGGATGGCACTCGGAGCCCTCTTGTTGCCACACCTGGGTCCGGCACGGAGGAGCCTGGGAGGAGGATGAATATGTGATGCAGACAGACAGGAGCTCAGCTGCATTCCTGCTGTGGGAGGTCAAGTGCTCTTGATGAAGAGTTTGGGAAGGAGGGAGGAAGCGGGGAGGCCCGGATCGGGGCCCAACATTCTTCTCACCGATCACAGGAAGCACCAGGGCGTCCACTTGGCTTCTTCTCCCTGTCCATCGAGCTTACAGTCTCCTCGAGCGCCAGCCCCGTGTTCTTATTTCTTTTCAGAGGAAAAACACTCTCATTGTCTAGAGTCAGGAAAATATATTTCGATTCAAACGAAGAAAGACCAAGTGTATGGCTTGGGAGAGAGATGCCGTGAGCCCAGAGCTGTGCCTGCAGAGAAGGCGGACCGGCTCCAGCTGTCATCACCCAGGCTCTGCCGGTGCTCAGGGCTGGAGGTGACACTGAAGAGGATGTGGCCAATTTCCTGACAAGCCACAGGCAGGACTGGCCACTCATTTTTATCCAAAACATACAAGACACGTTAGTTCAGGAAAAAACCTTGGGGGATGGAGGTACAGTTTTGAATTAAAAATCCTGTTTTCTCTTAAATATGACGTTTTCAACTCCTTTACCTCTTCCCAGTTTAAAAAAAAAAAAAGAAAACCTTGGATTATTTATTTGCTTCATGTTTTAAATTGCAAGATATTTTGGTTGGAGAAACAGGCCTCCATTCTCACCACATAATAGTGTTTTCACGTCTGTCACCTCCTTCAGGATAGTTGCCGGCAAATTTGCAAATCGGTTCTTATTGTTCTGGTATTTATAATAACTTCCTTGTTCTCCTGTTTATTTTTTCCACTTACTTATTGGTCTCACTAACCTGTTATTAAGACTTCCATGTTGAATTTTATCACTAGAATAAGCAATATGATGTTTTTAAAAGTCAGCTTCACATCAATTTTTATGGCAACTAATAATTTTAATATTTCCCACTTTTGACATATTATCAATTTTCAGAAACTGGTGTAGATCATAATAAATATTATTTTCTTGTATGTCACGTCAATCCAATTCAGTACAACCTGTATTTAACCACCTCTCACTCTGTGTTGGGACATCGTACTAAATGCTGGGGGTGCAGGGGATGATTTATAGTCTCTGTCCTGGGTGGTTCAGAGGCTTCAGGTCACCACACATTAGGGTTTTCACCATGGGAGGTATGCCTCTCCTCCTCCTTCCCTTCCCTCCCTCCCTCCCTCCCTCCCTCCCTCCCTCCCTCCCTCCCTCCCTCCTTCCCTCCCTTCCTTCCTTCCTTCCTTCCTTCCTTCCTTCCTTCCTTCCTTCCTTCCTTCCTACCCTCCTTCCTTCCTTCCCAAAGCAGGATTTTTGTGTGCCAGTAAGCATTCCAATTCAAGTATGCTTTAAAAAAATGTTTTTTTAATACACTGTGGGCTGGACCCTCGGGCTGTGAATCGTGTGGGCTGCCAGCTGGAGCGGGTCCTGGGTCCACCCTGAGTAGGGCTACAGAACAGAGGAGGAGATGGCCACAAAGGTGGCTTCTGTGACAGACGCTGACACCTCTGATTCTCAACAAGTTACGGATTGGTTCAATTCAGTGTGTTTTGACATTCCTACATCCTGGCTTATGTGTTTGATATAATTTGCTAGGACCAAATTGTGCTCTTTTTCCTTAGAAATGGCCCGATTATTGCAGTCTGGAAGAGGCCTCCGGGAGAGGAGTTTTGGGGACCCCAGGGGTGTATTTCTAAAGAAAATGAGTAAGAAGAAGAAGGCTAGAGTTTGCTGTCCTTTCCTCTCCAGGTTGTATTTCTGGGCAGTCTGCTTCGAAAATTAACATGTTCCAGATGAGAGCTGAGAAAATACAACAACAACCAACTTTAGTTCTTTTTCTGAGGAAAAAAAAAATGAGAGTTATTTGCTCTTTAGGATTCAGTTTTGCCAAGGAAGGGCCAGTCAACATAGAAATGCAGAATCACCTCAGAATGGTGTCTTTCCCAAAGAATATTATCAGCACTTGTGATCTCAATTCCCCTTCCTTTGGCTGCTAGCTACCTGTTCACGTGACGTTTTAGTTCTTACTGATGAGATGGGCGGATGTTACTTGGTTGTTGGCTATGATATTGTGATTTACGCCAGATAGTTGAATTTGGTTTTGAGAGGTTCCTCCCCATTGTTAACTAAAGGAGAAATGGAAGAAAACACTGGAGGTCCTGAGGGCATGTTGGATTTAAAGGGGTCAACTGGAAACCTTTTGCTCCCAGCCCTGTATCTCCAGACCCAAGGGGGCATCTAGCCTCGCCCCTAGATCACGCCTGGTTAGTGCTGTCCCAGCTGGGAGCTGTGCCCCGCCAGCGGAGAAGTGGCCCCAGGATGGCTTAGGACGTCTGCAAAATCCTTTCAGCTTATCCCACCTGTTATTTAAGCACTACTGATTCAACCAGCCTCTAAATAACATTAAAAAATTACATCTGGCATAATTCCTTTTCTGTGACGGGAAGTTGAAGCTCGGTGTATTACTGGATTTGTCTAGTGCAGCTCTATTGGGATTCACATTTTGATTTCCTCTAAGTTGCCACCAAGAAGGAGTCAGGCTATGAGGTTCAATTTTTGCTAAAGCTGGACACTGAAAGTGTATTTCCTCACTTTCTTTGTGTGGTATATAAGGTTAATAAATGTCTTTTCACTCCCCAAAGCTGCCCAAAGCCTCATAGAACTTCTTGTGGTGATGTAGAATTTGCATTGAATCCACTTGTAGGAAAAAAGTGGTTAAAACTTGGAGTTTAACTTCACATACCTTTTTCTTCCAAGAGAAGCTCCCTGAAGTGTGGCTTCATTGTGACAGAAAAGGTTCATGATTCAGGAAGCTCTCTTGTCTCTTGCCTCTTCCTGGATGCCTAAGTGGAAGTTATTACCCAAATATTATTTTTCCAACAGATACTTTTGTTTCATCCCTTTTGAATATTGTTGTTGTAGCCATGTCATTATGTGAGCCAGATTGAACGTTGCAGAGTCATCTGTTTGGTGAAAACCATTGAATATTTACACCACTAATCAGATACGACAACTTTTCTCAGATCCCTCCATCTCTAAGGGCAATGGAAGTCCGGCCTTTCATTCCTTTCTTCATTCTGCACCATTGTCATGTGATTGTAATGTCAGAGGTACTCTACTAGGCACCCAAAGACACAACGAAGGCACAGCCCTGCTCTTAAGGGGCTTATGGTCCAGTCAAGAAGGTGACATGTTTACAGGGTGAAGTACTATACTACAAGGCCACGTGGAGCTAAGTCATAAGAGTGATGGAGCCAAAATGTGATGGGTGTTCAGAAATGGAAGAGATCACTATTCCTTAACTTTGATTTTATTTTAAAATACAAAATGTACACATACCTTTTATAAGAATATTTAACATCATTAGATAAAAAGCCACTGTTTTCCCTCTTTCAGTTCCCCTTCCCAGAGGTTAATGGTCTGATATATTCTTCCAGATGTTTTCTGTGTACAGAGAGGCCTGGCAGAGTGGAGGGGTTAAATCCCAGGTTCGCCTTGACCTTGGACAAATTACATATCCTTTGTGAGCCTTAGTTTCCTGGAAACGGGAATACTGATTGAATATTGTAAATATCCACCTCGTAGACCTGTCGTATTGTGTAGTTTTATAACCTAGGTTTTGACGGATTGTTTGGTGAACATCTTTCAATGTCTGTGCACATGAGCAGCGGCCATTCTTTGTGAATGTGGCACAGAGTTCCTGGTGTGGCAGTCCTTACTGAATTTTTCCCTTATTGCTAGACAAGTCTGCTTTTTTATTCAGAGAAGATTACATTTTATTGGGTGATGAGGGCATTCTGTGGGAGGAGACAGATGTTTGAGTGAGCTTGAAGGGTGCTTTGGGATTTGGGAAGCATGGTTGGGCAGAGGACATTACGGTTTGGCAAAGAAAGAGACAGGGATTTAGTTACTCTTTCAGTAAGTATTTATTGACTGCTTCTATGATTAGAAATGGGCATAGAAACTGGAAATAGAGGAATGAACAGGAGAGAGTCTGTGTTCCGACGTGGCTGAACATGCACTTGGGGACATGCACTTGGGGAATGGCTAGTGGTGGGTTTGGGTAAAAGGGTGTGTGTGTCTAAGGACATGCATTGTTGTCTGAGCTGTTCCTGGGCACAGGCCAAGAGTGGAAGGGTTCTGCAATCTCCCTGTCCCCGTGAAAACTGACCGAGTGACCTAGCGATGACATTTGTGGAGGTAACCCAACCTCTACAGAGTTTTGATAGGAACCATCCAGCTTAGCCTCAAAAGGGCTCATGAGTCATGCCTACGTTTTGGAGATAGACTAGGATAGCAAAACAGTCTCACTTTGAGGACTTTGGGGAAAGTTCTGACACATTATGGGTCATCTAGTAAATCCAGGGCATAATGATGGGTCAGGAAAGGTCATCTGTGCTTGGAAATTTAGGAGATCCAAAACTTCTTCATTTATTGACCCCAAATCAAACGCTCTCTCATGGGTCAAGGCCATGAGCTGATGAAAGCACGTCTCATAAGCTTAAACATATTCCTGGAATAATTAATTCTCCCAATAGAGCATCCCACTGGTGGTCTGAAATTACCTTAATTTTATGAGGTGGGAGGATGTAGTGTGTATCGAAAAGAAGGGCAGTGAAAGAAAGCACTGACAGAGGCAGCTGGGGATGGGGTGAAGCTGGGTGGGGTGCCCTGAATGTCCTTGTGGTTGGTCCACCACCAGGAGTGTGTGGTGCCCCACTCCATCCTCAGCTACATGGACTCTGAGTGGGTTCAGCATTCAGAATGATGAGGAAAGGACTGAATGCAAAGTCTAAGGCTGTGACTCTGAGTTACAGCCCAAGCAGATCTGGTGGAGAAGCTGATTTGGAGGTGTGAGTCCAATTCCTCGCTCTTTTGGACATTGTTCTGGGAGTGAGGGTTTCACACTGTGGTCAGAGGCTGCTCTTCGTCACTGTGGTATCAGAAGCATAAACCCCAGACAGAGCTGAGGGCTGAATTCATACCATAAGAGGTGTGTCTGTTTCTCTGGCACCAGAAATATTTGAAGGCAATAGCGCTGGCTCCATATATGTCAGAGAAGAGGGTGTTCCTAGGAAGACGCAGGCAGGATGTCAAAATAAATTTATCAGCCTAAAAGCAGTCCTTTTAAATCAGTTTTCAGCCATATTAGTTGTTAAACGAGATACCGTGTGAGGCCGCACTGTGTGCTAAGGATGGAAGAAATAGGACTTCATGGTTGGCAGCTACACCGACTTCTTTTCATGCTAATGCACACACCAGTGCAGGGAGGATGCTGCCAAGAATAATATAGAATATTCTGAAGCCTACAGTGAAAGGCTGCAAAAAAAATCTCATTTTACTGAGTTCTTGAAAGAAGGAAACTGTGGCAGCCAGTAAATTAATCCTGTTATTAAAAGCCATGCTGCCTACATGAGCCTACATACACATGTACATACACATATATTCTCCAGCCCTGGTGTCTCCTTTTCTAAAGCTGTCTCAGATTGCTCAGGGACCAGCATGTGGGAGGCCCTTGAACATCAGGGGATAGAATGGCATTGCAGCAGATTTCTCTTATTTCTGAAATGAAAATGACATTTAGTCTCTACTCGTAATGCAGTCCAGTAAGCCAGTCCCAATTTATTTCAGATTGAATGGTATGAACTCCCTAATATTTGATTGTTTTTCTTATATGAAGCCATTAAATTCAATGGTTCATCCTAATAGTTTACACATACTGAGAGCAACATAAATGGAGGAGTAACTTTCCAAATTTGAAATCTTGCTGCATCTTATAGATGGTAAACTTGTGAATCGGACTTGGCATGAAAAATCTGAGTAACCAGAAATCCAGTAAGGAGCTTTGCTGTCTTATTAGGGTTCTAAGCACTTCTCTTAGGTTTTTCAGAGGACCAATCATGTAAAAATCCATCTATAGTGAATTGGTAGTCCAGTAGAATTTGTATATATTAGGAAGATAAGTTAACTTTTGGGAAAATTACAGAAAAGTAGTGTTAATTAAAAATGAGATAGAGGGCTTCCCTGGTGGCGCAGTGGTTGGGAGTCCGCCTGCCGATGCAGGGGACGCGGGTTCGTGCCCCGGTCCGGGAAGATCCCACATGCCGCGGAGCAGCTGGGCCCGTGAGCCATGGCCGCTGAGCCTGCGCGTCCGGAGCCTGTGCTCTGCAATGGGAGAGGCCACAACAGTGAGAGGCCCGCAAAAAAAAAAAAAAAAAAAAGAGATAGAATGAATAAAGTGAAGTTAGTATAAAATTAAACATGAGGGATCATCAGCTCTCTTTAAAAATTTTACTGAGGAGAATAAGTTTTAAAATCTTAAAGCTTAATAATTTAATGTTTATAGACTAAATAGATATAATCTTGATAGATTAAATCTTAATTGCAATTAATAATTAAAAAATTAAAAGATGAATCTACATTCTGCTAGTAATAGAATAGTAGAGAGGTACAGTGGTCCAATTATAAATTGTTGAATTACATAAAAGTGAGTTGAGACTACTAAGTTAAAAGGTACCTTTCTCACATGAGAATAAATGTGTATATAAAGGATGATTAGTGATATCTGCAGAAATCAGTAAATACAGAGACACAGATCTAAGTGACTCTAGGTGTCCCCGTCCACAAACACTAACTCTCCACTTCAAGAGATTAAAAAAGAGCTACTATGATGGGCAGGTGAAGAAACAGTTTTAATGCTCGACCTTTCTCTGCATTCACTTGCCCAGCCTAATTTCTTATTCATCACAGTAGTAAGAGAGCAAGTTTTATTTTGAGGAAGTGTAGGAGCTGTGGATTTAAACGCAGGGCTCTTCATACTCAGTGAAATAGATCTGATTTCTAATATAAGTGTTCAGAAAGCTTAAGGAATGATGTATTAGCATAAAAGCTTTATTTCCTCATTGCAATCATGAGAGACAGTCTGTGCTATTACTCTCTGGATCAGGTCGCCCGGTCAAGCTTGAGCATGGGATTTGCATTTTAAATATGACCACTTTCTATGAATAATTTGTAAAATTGTGAATGACATATTAAAAGAGTTAGCACTGTATTCTTTCTTTAAAATTTATTTTCTGCTAAGTGTACAATCAGGATGAGTTTACAAAACTCAGACTTTTAATATTGTTAATAATATTCAATCAGGTATATATTAAATTAATTAAAATAGAAAAGAGAATCCTACCCTTTTAGAATAATTAAAAAGGCAACAAAGTTTTAAACTCATGTGGCTAAAAAAAATCACACTAAGATTTTAGTGACCATCTGGTTCAACTCATATTTTACAGATTGTACCCCAGGTTGTTTGGAAAAAAAAGTAGAAAACTCAGACCAAAGGCTTTTATCCTCTACAAATAAGATGATTTCACCTTATTTTTCCTTAGATTCCTTAAGATTTTTAGTAAACTGAGTAACGGTTATGATTTTCTGCTAAAACAGTTTGATTCTAAGTTCTGTTCCCTGTAAAAGTCCTGTTTTCCTGGAGGCTTTACTCTAAAATTACATTCTTTTAACTAACTTCTATAATAAAATTAACACCCAATATATATTTTTCCCAGCTTCACTGAGATACAGTTGACATGTAACATTGTGTAAGTTTATATATTGATTTGATACATCTGTATATTGCAAAATGATTACCTCTGCAGCTTAGCTAACACCTTCACCACATAATTACCGTTTCTTTCATGTAATGAGGGATTTCTGTTTTTTGAAGTGTCAGAAACACGTGACTGATGGATTCAGTGTTGACTGACAGACTCCCTGGAACAAAGTCAGCTTTCATACATCTCTGGATAAAAAAGTAGTGTTAAAATATAGGGACCATTTCTACATGTGTTTTCTCATTTGATGAATATTTCTGTTCTCCTCTGTGTCCCACGTGTGAACACACTCATGTTGGCACGGGGAGCATAGGGCAGGCACTTCATGGTAAGAGTGTGTGGGCAGATGTCTGCCTTTCTGAACTGTAGTGGGAGGGACCATCTGGTGTCTTCTCTCCTGAAGA
Source organism: Kogia breviceps (assembly GCF_026419965.1). Classification (NCBI taxonomy): domain Eukaryota; kingdom Metazoa; phylum Chordata; class Mammalia; order Artiodactyla; family Physeteridae; genus Kogia; species Kogia breviceps. The sequence continues at coordinate 61,492,613 of NC_081324.1, read as the reverse complement.
ACTAATTTCTGCAACTTTCTGAAGGAAGCACTTGGGACAGGACCTCCGCTGGATGTGGAGGTCAGAGATACAGGAAGAAAGAAGGGAGTAATCTTGTCTTGCCTGTTGGCTGCCTAAAGCATCACCACGTGAAACATTTATAAGTTTCACCGGATGTAAAACACAGGAGTATGTCCTGGGGGAAAGAATTTACAGAGACAATGAATGAGGTGACTTAGCAGCCTTTCCTGTCTCTCATTTCTTTGATGGTTTTGCTTCCTTAGGAAAAATCTGCAATTGTTTTTTTTTTTTTTCTGCTGCATTGTAAGTATTTTGCAGCTGCTTCTCTTGTCATTACTGTTTTTATAAAAATCACCATCCTTTTAAAAGCCATTGATTGCTTCAGAGCACAGAAGGAAAAATATTAAAAGTGTAAACACAAAATAATTCTAGAATCACTGAACTGACTATTTTGTCTCTTGGTACTGAAGTTGCTTATTCTGAATAATGTGTATCTACTGTTCTGGCAACTGTTAAAATAAATAAAGCATTCTGAGATCATAAAGAGTGTTTAGAATGTACTCAGTTGAAATGGAGGTTCTAAACATTTAAGCTTTGTTGTTTCGCAGGCCATTCATGGTGAGGGGCTCTTTGGCTTTGCTGAACGGTGTGGAGGAAGAGAGGACACGTTTTTGCTAAAATATTCAGCTCTGAGGGCACTTACCTTTAATAACATAATTGACATTATTACCTTCAACCATTATGGAAGTTAAAGTGTGCATAAACCTCTTCGTCATCGTGTAATACATGGGAAACTAGTACACGTGTATTGCAACACAAGTATTTTTATAAATGTTACGTGGCCATCTTAAAAATTTCCTATTTGCAAGAGATTTTCCCCTTTCTATATTGATTAAACTCTAAGCTGTCAAAGTCACATCAATCGTTTCTCCAACTTGCAGAGTTTTTCCTAAACTGCCTATCAGTTTTCACCTCTAGAAAATGAAATGTGTTAATGAAATCAGTCCAGTTATTTACAATTCAAATAGCAGCGCTCATGTTTATAATGCTCTTCACTTGATGACTTATCTCGCAGTTTCTAATTGTGAGCTCTCTAGTCTTGGCAAGTTCTTTTTTGGGGAACTTCCTGTTGTCATCCTTTGAGGGAAATTTCCATATAATTTTGGATGGTTAAAACCAGGTAGAAATAGTGGAAGAGATAGTGCATTCTTGGCTAAAGTGAAGAACCTTTTTCCTTAGAACACCTTGATCTGCACTGTAAAAAATTGTACTGTCAACAATAAAATCCTTGAGGTAGGGGACAGAGGTCCAGGAGCCTGGACGGCCCACGAGAGGCATGGGTACCAGCATCTGATAGCTTTTTATAGGAGCAGAGCTGTGCTCTGGAGCTCCAGGTCCTAGACCAAGACAACATTATGCTGGATAAAGGAGAATTGCTGTTTGCCTTCTGAGGCTTTTCTAGTTCGAATGTGCCTTATTGACAAGTTCAAAGGCATATTTTGCTCTAGGTGGGTAATGCACTTAGATATGGCATTCAGAGTCCCCGTAAGCTCGGGTGACTCCTGGGTAGCAACTTCACACATAAAATAAAGCAGAAAATTCAGCTATTAGGCCACTGTCATCAATCAAACTGGATGGTTTTAGACAAAAATAAACGAAGGTGGATTTTTAGAAGTGGCTTGATTTTTGTGTGTGTGTGTGTGTGAAAGGTTGGGTATTAGTCATCTGTTGTTGCATACAAATTACCCAAACATTTAGCAGCTTAAAGCAATAAACCCTGCTGCGGAGTTTTTGCGAGTTGGGAATCCGGAGAGGTTCAGCCCGTGCCTCCGGCTCAGGCGCTCACGGGCTGCAGTCAAAGCGGGTCAGGATGTAGCCAAGGCTGGTCAGGCTGCGGTCTCTGGGGGACTTGCTTCCAGGCTCACTTGTGTGGCCGTTGGCTGGTGCGGGCTGGCTGCTAGCTGGAAACTGCGGCTCCTTCCCTCTGGGCCTCTCCTCGGGACAACTTGTAGCCTGGCGGCTGGCTCCACTCAGGGACCAAGGGGCACCCAGGGTAGAAGCCACCAAGAGCTATTCTGCTACTTTGACTGACTCTGGTCACTGGCAGGGAGCCCCTGGGTCCATCCCACACTCAGGATCAGGGGATCACACACGGGAACCATTTAGAGGCTCCCTACCACCCTGGGTCGTCCTTGCTTCTCTTTAAACATTTGGGACTTTGTTATAAATAATGGTAACTAAAGGTTCTGCCCTGAGAACCCAAGAGTGGTCTCCCTTCTACCCCCTGCAAAATTAGTCATTGGGAATTTCCTAAGTTTACACATTTCCACTGTGCATTATATGAAACCTTACAGAACGAAGTTATAAAACTGAAACAGCGACAGGCATCCTGTGGAGAGAAGGTTCTGGCCCCCTGAACCCCTGACAGTTACCCGGGGACGGGTCAGGCAGGTGAGGACGTGGAGCTGAGGCCGCCAGGCTTCCGGACGGAGGCACAGGCTCAGGATGAGCTCCCAGGCTCCAATCTCAGCCCAGCCACTTGCTGTGCTTCCTACTCCTGCTGCTTTGTCATGTGTAGAGAGAGACAGTAAAAACAGGGTCTGTGAAAGGAGGGTGGTGAGAGTGTGAGTTAATGCACAGTTAGGACTTGACACAGGGCGGTGCTCCTGTGAGCTGATACTGACATGAACTCACAGCAGACACACCCTGGGCACCCTCTTTAAAGTGATACCATCATACAAGTAAGCTCTAGTTTTCTCTTTACCCAGAAATACACAGAATTAGGTAATTTTGCTGCACGATGTGCATTAACATTAAAAACCCCAAGGCTAAAATCAAAGTGACATTCCACTTGATTAAATGTTTATTTGGGGCAGTGCCATTGGTGGTGGTGTTTTGATGCTATTGGGAAGGCTGTAGCCTTTTTACCCTGGTTTCCTTTTCAGGCACCCTCGTGGCTTTCATTCCATTTCACTCACTTATTCCTGTCTATTCCTTTTGTGAGCCTGAGAACCTCCTGTCCCCCGGACCCCGGAGGTAACAGAGATGGTCACAGACACATGGACAAATGCCCGTGACCCTGAACGAGAAGACCTCTGGGAGAGGTGCCCCCAGCAGAAGGAAGGCACCTGGTTCGGGGGAGGAAACACTGGAGCAGAGCAGGAACAGGCTGGATGCAGGAAGGTGGTCCAGTGCCTTCAAGGCCTTGAGGCCAGAAGTAGCACAGTGCAGGGCTGTTCAGCCGGGCAGCCGCTTGGAAGGCAGGATGTGTGTTGGTGGGACAGGGAGCTGCAGGCCCAGGCAGGAGCCAGGTTGCAACCTTGATGGAGGGTGAGATCCATCACTTAGTCGATGTCACAGAGTGGACACTGATTCCTCTGATCCCTCCCAAGGCCCATGTGACCCGGCCTCATCCAGGACTGCCTGGGCCACCACGGGCCAGGGGTAGTCAGACAGGCTGGGGGCTTTGCTGCCACGTGGCCTGCTGCTCATGGAGTAGCTGGTCACCCCCTCACCGCCTCACCTCAGGGCTTGGATCTCACCTCCTGGGTGAGCCCTGCCTTCAGTGCTCCTAGAGGATGCAGTGGCTGCCTCCTCTACCCCAGGACCCTGTCCCCCTTGCCACTCCCCACCCCTGAGTTCTTGTTTACGGGGTGCTCATCTTCCAGCATGGCTTGCAGTCTTCTGTTGTGCTTATTGTTCACCATACATCTCCCCTCCTGAAAGTGAAGGGATGCTGGTCAGCCCCAAGGACATAGTATGTGCTCAAAAAATACTGAGTGACTGGATGAATAACCACATGTCTTTTGGGTTGTTAAGGAACAACAACTCTGGATGAGAAGTAAGAGACAGAAAAAAATAGCTAGAAAGACAATCCAAACATGGGTTCTTGCTCTTTTATTTTGCCTCATTTATACATTTTGCTGTCCAGTGATAGTGTGCAAGTTTCTTCCTGCGTTGGGTCTTTCATAAAGAAGGTTGGGAGTGGCCATGGTGGTAAACGAAGCTACGGTCATGTGCACGACCCCCACGGGATGAAAAAGCACTTCTGTTGATTCCTTCCTCCCCCCACAGCATCCCTGTACCTGCTTGTACCCTGCTTGCCTGTCATTCAACTCCCATCCCCCTGCTGGGTCTGCATCCCTTTCTGGAGGCTGTCCTGGACACCCTCACAGATGATCAAATGACCAACCCCTCTCTCTGTTGTAAGTAAACTTCTTCCGTGAAAACTTTTCTGGTGAAAATGGACTTCCCCGGTTTTTCTCCTATCTGTCCTCAATTTTCTGCTGCCTTTTTCTTCCGTACCTGCCCATTTTCCCTTCCCCATCTCACCCCCCTGTCTCCCCATGTAGGCAGCTGCCTCCCCTTGTTGCTGTGGCCTTTGGAGAGTCCACGCCCTCTTGTCCTGCCCGCTCACCCCTCTGCTCAGGGCCCATCTCCGCTTCCCTCTGGGGTCACTGAGCAGCAATGCTGCCCACACTGTCCCTTGACTGTTTCCATCAGGGCCGAGTCCCATGGTTGGATTCCGTGAATGTGTCTAAAGGTAAACTTACCACTTTCTCCTTAAATGTCTTATTTTCCTCCGCGGCAGGAATCCTTATCACCGCGGCCGTGATCCTTGGAGTCACTTTTGTGTAATTTCTCTTCACGCCTCTCCATATTTATTGTACCAAATGCCTTTTTATTTCACGTGCTGCTTTTTAAGTTCCGTTGTTTCTGCACCATTTGTTTCTGCTGCTGTTTCTGCAGCAACACCTTGTTGCCGCAACACTGAAGCTTCCCTTCCCACCAGTCCAGCCCATGTGCAGTCTTCAGATTACTCTTTCTGAAATGTTTTCTCCTGATCCAGATGGTCAGGGACTAGTTCTTTCAGCTCCACATTCTCTCCACTTTCTCTCCGACTAACTTTTGTTCCAGCACTTCTCCATCCTGTGACTCCGTTAAACCGATCTCATCCACACACGCATACTTACTCCTTCTCCCCCCCCTCAGCCTTTCTTTAATTCATCCAATAAGTTTATTTTTAATTGCGCTCATTTTCTTTCTACACGTATGCTGCACACCACCCTCTCCCCTGTCTGGTAACGAGGATCCTCACCACAGTTGCTCGCGTTTTTTTTTTTTTTTTTGTGGTACGCGGGCCTCTCACTGTTGTGGCCTCTCCCATTGCGGAGCACAGGCTCCGGACGCACAGGCTCAGTGGCCATGGCTCACGGGCCCAGCCGCTCTGCAGCATGTGGGATCTTCCCGGACCGGGGCACGAACCCGTGTCCCCTGCATCGGCAGACGGATTCTCAACCACTGCGCCACCAGGGAAGCCCGTTGCTCACGTTTTTGAGGGCTTCCCGGGTCTAAGACTCTGGCCAAGCGTTTAAGCCTTCACTCCTCACCGTAAGCCTCTGAGTCAGAGACGGCTATTAGACCCATTTCATAGATGAGGAAGGGGAGCTTGGGAAGGGAAGGAGCACACCTCTGACCTGCCGTGCTCCCTTTAAGACGAGATATGCAGAGCAAGAAGCGTACACTTGGGGCCTGAGTTTAGTTTTATCTCCGTCACCTCCTCGCTGGGAGCAGCCAGGGAGTGGGTGAGTCTCTGGGCCTGGGAGCCTTCCTTAACAGAAGGGGACTAATCAGATAACTGGGGTCAGGCCCGGCCACAGAGCTTTTCTTTTCTTCCCCTTCAGTCTCACCTCTTCTTCCATCCACAGCCTTAGGCGAACGCCTCAGACCCTCACAGCCCCGATGCCTATGTTTCCGTAGCAATTTTAATTTGCCCAGCTTACTTTGTGACGTATTTCGGGGCTGCCTTCAATCAGGTACGCCGATGCTGCCCTCTTGGTTGGGTTCTAAAAGCAGGGACCATGCGTTTTAATTCCTGTTTCTCATCACGCTCCAAGTAATGATGGGAACAGAACGGATGCTCTGTTTTTCCTTCCTATTTGAAGATCTGCTCCAGAGATGCCGCCTGATGCCGTGATGCCTAAGGCTGTCCGTCACTAACGCCTCTCTCCCCTCTTCTCCCCCCGCAGCCTGTGCGTTCCGGTACAATGGGCTCTCCTTCGTCTACCTCATCTACCTCCTGCTCATCCCCCTGTTCTCAGAACCAACCAAAGCCACCATGCAAGGTAAGCGACCTTTGCCACTCTGTACCACAGCTGAGTGTGTCTGGGGGCTCCGCAGGGCTGTCGTTATCTGATGGGAGAGATGCCCGTCCGTTGGGAAGCAGGGTCACACGTCTCAGCAGTAGAGCGGTGTGGCACTTGGTGGTGACATGTTTTTGTCACTCACACAGCTGTCTTCCCCATACAGGTTCCCCGGCAGGCCTGTATTTGCAGGTTTGCAGACAGTCTGGAAGGGTTTGGCTGATTTAGAGCAACTCAGTGTGCCGTCATTAAAGTGAGGCAGATGGGGTGATAGCAGTGGCACAGATTTGTGTATTCTCTCTGCTGGGGAGAAGGAGGTGGAGGGCGGAGAAGAGGTCTCTGAGCCCCGGAACAGGAGACCTGGGGAGGAAGCCGGGTGTGGTCGTGCGTGGCTCCTTCACGTGTCAGCCGAGAGCTGTCACGTGTGCCTCAATCAAGTACAGAAAGAGAGAGATTCGACTTCTTGTTTCTGAAGCGTGTTCCTGCAGACCTTTAGATCCCTTCCGTGTTGCTCTCCAAGCACCTGAAGGCATAGAAAGAAATAGTGCCTCTGTTTCCCGAGGCTCTGATGCGGACGCCTGGTCTGGTAGGTACATTTACACATTTGAAGTTCTTCCACAAAGATAGAAGTTAAACCGCACTGAGTTGACATAATTAATTGTTTTTCAAAACAATGCCATTACAAGAAATAAGGACCGTGCCCCGTGCCTTAGTGAGTGTGATGGCCGTATGTTTACCGGAAGCGATGGAAAGTTGGGTTTGACCTGGGGATGGCCATGGCTCCGGGTTACCAGCTCATGGTGCTGACTCTTCAGGAAAAGCAGTAAAGACTTGGTGTAAACAGAGCATAAAATCATGACTTTATCTCTCCTATTCTCCCCCTGACTATGACATTGATTGTGGGTCTTTTGATCATTCATCCTAATGGTTAGGACTGCAGATGCTATGTTGATTTTCCTGCCTTAGGAAGAATCTAAATAATAGCTCTTCTAAGTCACTTAAATCCTTAATACACAAAATTAAGAAGGGCTAGAGAAATGTGAGTCTATACAAATCCTCATCAGACCAAAAATATGCTGTTTATGGGACCCCACCCACTCCAGCCTCATTCCTAGAGTCCAACATAAGCAAAGACGTTTAAACGGAGTAGCTTCTGGCCTCAGAACCAAGTTGATAACATACAGGTGACTCCTATTTCATGGCTGGGAGCCCATGTTTTAAAGAAAGAAGGTTTCATACATATTTAGCATTAAGTGCTTTAAAAATGAGTACCTGTTAGTACTCCATTAAATGATCTATTGCTTTTCTATCAGGGTGTTCCCTTGTTTTACCTGGAAACCAGGTCAGTGGGATTCCCCTTCATACTTATGACGCCTGGCTTTGCCTTCTTCCCAAACTACCCAGCCCTGCTCTGCCCAGTGGTCTCTGTAGGAGTGATGGTGGCCTGGGATGTGCAGCTTAGTCCTTGTGTGTGTCAGTGGCCCATTGTCTGTGCCTGGAGCACAGGGAGTCACACGGTCAGGAAACTCATGGGTGAAACGTGAAATCAGAGGCAAAGAGCATCTCCTGTGTGTGGGGAGAAATATCCTGAATCACCAAAGTGTCACAAGGTCAGAGCACAGACAGCGTCACTGCACACAGGTGTCTGCCATGTCCCCCTCCCAGGCGCTGAGAGACCAACAGCTGAAAGGGAACCCGCGGGCATCTTTCCAGTCGGTACCTGGGGGCAGGGCTGGGATTGTGTGTCCTGTCCTTCCGTCCTTCCTGAGGGGCGTGGCTGAGACCTCATAACCTCATTTATTTGCTGTGTCTGAAAACGCACAGGGACTCGAGGGATGGAGGCCCCCATATGACTTTTGTGAACATGTAGGACTCCTCATCCGGCGTTTCCACATCTGTGATTCGAGGCACCCAGGCCGGGCATTTCTGGTGGGGTCCAGGGCTTGGGCCATGTGGTCCAGGATGATGCCTGTGTGGTGTCCGTGCAGACGGTGATGGGCCTGGAAGGGTGATGGCTGTGTGGCTTTGCAGGGGGCCTTGGGGTCACACACACTCGGCCTTTCAAGTTCCTGTTGATACTCGTTTCTCACAAACAGATAGGAAAGTCCAGTGTCATCTGGGAGAACCCAACGGCATCCGCTCTGCCTGGCAGTGTAGGGCCTCTGCCACACACGTACACACACATACACACTCGTGCACACGCACACACGCGCACACACACTCGCAGGCATGCACACTTGGGGCCCGGAGGAGAGGCACCTTGAATCTGCCATCAGTCAGTGTGCAATTCCTCCCTCTCTTCTTTCTCCTTGGATTTCTCAGCAGGAGTCAGATGTTGGTGTAGTGCATCCCACAGTGCCCAGGGGGTCTCAGCGAAGCCCCTCTCCCTGGGCTGGGAGTCTCTCCACCCAGGCAGCTCTCTCGGCTCCTGGGATGCTCTCCTTGGCCCCTTGGCCTTCCAGGCTCTCACCCTGAGAGCAAATGTCACAGAACAGTTCATCACCTACACCTGTCTCTCCTCTGGGGACAGAAGCTCGGGGCAGGGGGATAGGCTATGGGAGTTTGCTATTTTAGATTTATTGGGGATCAGGGGATATGAGTAATTGAAGAAATCAAAATGTTCTATGCTTTTCCTTACAACGTTAGGCATTTTATTTAAGCCTGTGATACTGTAGGAAGGGCAGTAAATCTTTGCTTGCTGTTCAGTTAGCAGTATGCTTTGCATTTAAATTGAGACTTCACTCCATTAAATAGGAACTAATATATAATTAACTTCAGGTGGTCCAAATATACCAGGTTGATGAGATATTAAGTTCTTCAACCAGACACATGTTAGGTTCCCTATACCTATGTATAATGAGTACCCCCATCGGCCAGTATGGTGGGAGGGCTGGTATTTTCTTTGGCTGGAATGTAAGTGGTAAAACGTACGAGATGTGGAAGAAGTCCATATACTGTATATACTCATTACATACTGGCTCATGACAATATGACTGTTATTTTGAGGTACAGCATTATTACTTTGAACGTCAGAGATTTAGAAATCTCAATCTCGTAGCTAGTCCTAACCTCAAGATTTTTCCTTGTGCTCTTTAGATATCAGCTAAGAATTGTGTGATTTCCAGCCTTTCTTGTTAAGTATATTTATACTAAGTAACCAATTACTAGAGAGCCAGTGGCACTGCCTACTAAGTATGTATTATTATTTACAGGCATCAATTAATTTAATTCCTACAATGACCTTTTGAGGGAGCTGCTATTATTATTAAAAACTATTATCAGAAATCCTCATGTTACAGACAAAGCCTGAGCTCAGGCAGGGTAAGAACAAGCCCCAGGACACGGGCACTGTGTGGGTGGCCACGCTTTTAACCACTGTGTTGTCTGACTCATGCCCAGGATAGAACACCATTCTCAGGTTTTGCAAGGGTGGAGGGAAACCCACTCACTTAATAAATACTTGTTGGCTGATAGATTACCAGGCCCTGGGCACAAGGGTCTGGAGAGATAATATGGGTGTGTTTAAAGGAGACATTTTCATTTGTGTCAGTGCAGATTGATGACATACGTGTATGTTATATAGAAAATACATCTTATTAAGTGTGATTGCTTATTTCTTTCAACAAATGTTCATTGAAAGACTGCCCTTCACGGAACACTATGTTTGGGTTTGTGGAGGATTACAATGAGAAGAAAACATGGTTCTTCACTGGCATGGCCTCCCGTGGCTCTTATGTATTTCATTGAATGGTAGCTCTTTCAAAGAGGTTGTCTTTGGAAGCCATAGATGTATTCCAGTGACGCTGTCATTGGAACTGACCTCAAATTAGTCCTCTGCAGCTGACTTTAGAGTTTGCCTTAAATAGGCTCAATGGTGGCAAACCATTGTCCTTTTAAGGAGGGTCTGATCTCATAGTATTTGGAGTCAAGTTTGATGAGGGAAAAACTGGTGATGAAGTCAGTCATGTCAATTTTAGAAAAGAAAAAGACAAAACCCAGAGTATTTAGTATAAAACAAAGTGTCTGAAAGTGACTCCTCATGATGGATGAGGAGGTTTAAGATTTATTGGCACGAGAGCACCGTGGTTGATACACACGAATGACGAACACATGGGACATGATGGGTTTGTGTGGATAGACGAGATCTGGGATGTCAGGCAAAATGAGATGCGGAAGCGAGAAGGCAACATCCTGAAGGAGGTGTTGATTAGCTCGATCTACTGGGGAATCTTGACCACGAGAGTCAGGCTGCGTCTACCTGGCCCAGACCAGAGGCTCAGAGGGAGTATCTGCAGAGATCCGTGAACTGAGGGTGCTAATAGTGTGTCACATTTCCTATGTGCCAGGAACTGTTGTAAGCACTCCCTGTGTGCTAAGTCATTTAATTAGAGGTTAGAAAAATCATGCATTGAAAAGGCAGGACCCCCTCCATTCTGGAATGAAAACAAAACCCACTGGGTTATAAATCCACTTAACCAACTAGGAACACTGCACAGTGAGGGGCTGGTGTGGGTGCTTCCTCCTCCTACCAAGGAGATTAGTGAGACTCAGTCACATTTGGGCTGGTCTAGACTCCTGATCTCCTGGTCTCACCCCCCACCTCACCAGCCCTTCCATGGGTCAGAGGGTGCCTTCCTCATAAAGCTGGGATAGACTGCTCCTTTCCCTGCACCTGACCATACTTTATTAGATTTTGATTTTGTAAATGCTGAGTCCCAAGTCTTTTTCAGTTGGTTTCAACAGAAAGGTTTACATCCTTGCATGCACTTTGGATAAACAACAGCTCTAACTTTATCAATAAAGTGTCTGGGGTCTGGGGTGAGAGACACACATCTGGCTACAGTGTGAAATCTGGGATTTGCTGGAAATCGCTTGCTTGGTCCTGCCTGCAGCTTATCTTTGTTCATGTGCCCTCCTGCAGGCTGGGATGGGTAAGAGGATCTTCATTCTTTTGGGGGGAGAGTCATTTACTTATTGGCGGCTGCTTGAAAACGAATTCTGCAAACGTCAAAACTACAACACTTGCTGGGCAATATTAGCCGTTGACCTACAGCAAAGATATCTTAGAAGCATCATCATCTAATCAGTTCACATGTGAAATGTTTATTTCACATACACTCACACACACACACATGTCAGAGGAGCAGAGATGAGTGTTGTCTAAGGAGGGTAATTATTTCTAACAGCAAAGCTGTCTTCTAGTCCGAGGACCCATACTCACTGGGAGCCTTCTCTGAAATCGGACGATATTAGTAGGTGAGAACAGAACTCCCGGTGGTGGAGGAAAGGGAAGGGCTTTGGGTGCTGGGTGGGTCTTTCTTAATTTAAGTCTCCCTGTTCAGTTACAAAGGCCAGGTCCTTCCGGAGCAGGTGAAACACAGATGTGGGTCCAGCCCTCGGCTGAGGCGGTCAGGTTGCCAAAGGAAAACAAAAGGATGAAACTTTCAGGATTTGTCCTCCAAATATTTTTCAATACGGGGTTTCATGAAGAAGATTTTCTCTTCCCTGTTAGGAAAGGAGTGGGTCTCTGAAATATTTTTTTTTTCTAATTAACTTTGCTCTGTTATTTTGAGCAAGGTAGCAATTCCTTTTCTGTATTTGTTTACACTCAAAAGTTGTTAAGAAGGTAGTTTTTTCTCATTATTGGGATCTCTTTCAACATTTGGGAGGGGGTGGAATTAGACACGGGTGGTAATGGAGAGGCTTCATTGTGCTTTGAGGACAATTGTGAGCAAGTAAAATTTTAGCAGGTCAAGTTCACTTTTGTAAATTGTTGCCAAAGTTATTCCAACATGATAGGGAAAAATATTTTCTCTCCATCTCTGAACAGGAGCCCTAGTTTAAGAGGAAATTGTAATCATCATGGAGTCGAGTGTGTGTGTGTGTTATGTGTGTGTAACCACCAGAGGGCCTTGCCCTGAGGTTCTGACCCAGGATACACTTTACCAGAATCACTAAAGACTCCCTGAGAAAAGAAAAATGATGTTCCATTTGCCGACATGAAGAGGCAAAGAGGTCTGTAACTTGTAAAGACGTGTTTGGACGTCAGAGAGGAAATAGTAGCAGATATTTTAAACTGCTTGCATCTGGTTTTTGTTGAAAACACTGTTAGTCTTTATACCATTAGGCTTATTACTGCTATGGTTTATTATGTCATCCTAAAGCAAAAGGCAAGAAAATATTTAATTGAACAAATTATTTGGAGTCGGTGTTCTATTACCAATATCAGCTCACGACCAAACAGAATGCTACCAGAGGGGCTTCCCTGGTGGCACAGTGGTTGAGAGTCCGCCTGCCAATGCAGGGGACACGGGTTCGTGCCCTGGTCCGGGAGGATCCCACGTGCTGCGGAGCGGCTGGGCCCGTGAGCCACGGCCGCTGGGCCTGCACGTCTGGAGCCTGTGCTCTGCAACGGGAGAGGCCACAACAGCGAGAGGCCTGCGTACCACAAAAAAAAAAAAAAGAATGCTACCAAAATGATTAGCTGCTTGTTTCTTGAATTTTTGAATAAATTAGTGATAGGTCTTTTAGGTTACTTTATCTGTCCTTTTGAGGGGGCGGTGGTTGTTTTGGATTTGGCAAAGACTGTTCAGTGACACAGAAGAATTTTGAGGCAACACATATAATTCTCAGCTCAGGAAACATTGGGTCGTTTTATTATATGACTAAGGAGAGGTTTTCACAAGTCCTAAACTTTGTACTTTATCTGGCTGTAATAAACCAAATCTGCAGTGTGGCCTCACCTGTTATTTAGAGGCTGCCTGTCATGACAGGGAAGGGGGTCACCTGGACTGGATGTCAATTTGCTGATTCACGCTTCAAATCACTTTTCTTTTGTTTACTCACTTGATAAACATTTACTTGTGCCTGGTCAATGCTGTGCGGGGTAGTTGGACGCTGTGTGGTGAATGGCACAGTCTCTCTGGCCCCAGGATGTGAATTAACAGCACGATCGAGGGCAGGTTCTTCCGGTTCTCAGAGTCCTGCTTTCCTCCTGTGTTGAGTCCTGGTGCTGGTTTTGATCAGAACCTTAAGAGGTCTGCCAGTGGGATCAAGTTCATGGACACACCTCCCTGTGCTCTGTGCTGAACAATGGTTAAAGAGCCCAGAGAAGGAGATCATCACTCTTCCCTTTAAAAATTTATTTTCCCGGGGCTTCCCTGGTGGCGCAGTGTTTGAGAGTCCGCCTGCTGATTCAGGGGACCACAGGTTCGTGCCCCGGTCCGGGAAGATCCCACAGGCTGCAGAGCGGCTCGGCCCGTGAGCCGTGGCCGCTGGGCCTGCATGTCCGGAGCCTGTGCTCTGCAACGGGAGAGGCCATAGCAGTGAGAGGCCCATGTACTGCAAGAAAAAAAAAAATTTTCCCTTTGAAAGGGTTCAACTGATTTAATTTGCTTCTGTGTGTATTTGAAGTCAATTTATTGCAGTTTTGAAGTTGACTTACTTCAAAGTCTGGACGAGACTGATTTCTGATGGATTCACTTGTTAGAGTCTAGGCTTTACTTCGTGGGTAACTATTTCTCTTAAACAGACCCACATGTATTTGCACAGATTTATACAAAAGAACCCTTTGAGATGACAACTTACATTTAGCTTTCAAACAGTGCAAATTATTCATTGGAAGAAAAATAAGTAGATAACACATGCTTGCTCTTTGCCGGGCAGCTTCCCCAAGCTTTCTAGACAGTTACTCCCTGAGTCCTAACACTCCTGTGAGATAGGAATTCATATTGTTTTATATTTTACAGACAAAGAAGCTGAGAAACACACAGAGGTTCATGAATAATTCCTGAAATGAACATTTTAAAAATTTGATCCAATGAGTGAAAGCTTCTAATATAAATAATTCAGTTACCGACTGAGGCATTTCCTACCTTTGACTGGTTTTATTATAAAATTAATACAGAGTGAAAATAAGTGGAGGGATTTTGCATGTAATCCAGCTGCCTTATGATAATATAAGTGGACAATTATTGTCCTTTAAACCACCTTTTAGGATATTTGCTCAGCATTAAGCAGAGAAGAGAATCCCAAGGATAATTTTTTTTTCTGAATGTTTAAAAATTATTCATTTATTATGTATTGACTAAAAGACCATTCACATTTCTTGATCTCATTCAATAGGTTATGTCGCATGATATTGAAACACAGTATGTGTTCGATTTCTTTTGTTCACTGAATGAGCATCACTGCACATCTGTAGTGGGTGGCCGGCCGGGCGCTGGTGCCCCTGGTGACCGTGACACTGGTCCTCGTGAACACCCAGCTCACCGTTGAGCACACCCCCTCCCTCCATTCTCCTCATCCCCTCTCCTTCCTTCCTCCTTTCCATTCTCACTCCATTTATTTTTCAAATTAGTTTTGCCTAAATATATATCCTGTCTTTCAAGTTGCCAATACTCTGTGAACTTAAGGAATATTTGGGGAAGGCCACTCTCTGCCCCCTCTGCTGGCCTGGCGCCCATGATGCTGGTGATACAGGGTGGGCTGGCCTGGAGCCCTGCCCAGAGCCCCAGACCTGCAGGAGGACAGCCTGGAGTCCGGGCATGTGTGTGTCCTGGAGTGGCCTCTTCTTCTTTGTCCCCCTGCAGCCTGGCCACCCATGACCAGGGTTACAGGGTCCATTGGCAACTGGGTGCAAAGGACTGTTCTTCTCTTCTGCATCATATCGGTTTCCTTTGGATCTAATGGCCTCTGCAAGAGGAAAATTGCTCTTCTAAGATTCAGGGGCACCTGTCAAGCTGGTGCTGCTGCCTGGGTGGGGATGTCCCCATGCCGCACAGCGGATCTGAGCTGCTCTGCCCAGACCCTGCCCCAACACACACACACACACACACACACACACACACACACACACACACACACACACACACACACACATGCCTCTTTAGGATCAAGGCATTGATTCTCTCCATTGTCTGGCATGATGGTGGCCAAGGGCTCACGGCCCTGTCCATCCGTCTCTGAGAACCGTCCCAAGCAGTGAGGGTCCCTCCAGGTGGTAGATGTGGCTCCCATTTTGATGACTGGTTATGGTGGGGTCTCCTTGCTTTGTTCTGGGACAGTCCTGTCTCAGCTCCGGAGCTTCCTGTGGGGTCGTCTGAGCCTCTGCCATCACCGAGTTGCACCCCAGCCTCTCCCTCTCCCCGGCCCCCTGCTGCCCTCCCTCCCTCCACAGTCTGTGTCCCTGGCCCGAGCTGGTCATCTAAGACCTGCTGACACAGGGCCCTGGCCAGGAGGGCCCGTGAAGGCTGGATTTTGGCCCCTTTTGTGCTGACGGAAAAAACAGGATTGTGTGCTTCTAGGGGAAGGGGTCCCATGGGTGTGCGGGGCTAGCAGTGGTCCTGCAAAAAAAAAAAAGGAGAAGAAAACACATTTTAGAGCAACACACAATTTTCCTGAAGATGAGCCCCATTTACTCAACATGATCCTGTCAATTCCCCTCCTAACTTCCTCAGCGTTCTTGAGAAGTGCGCTGAGTGATTACCCGGCAGCCATTAGTCTGTAAGGTTCCGGCCTCAGCCTCCCCAGAGGGACCTGGCCATGCAGAGGCTGCAGAGATCCATCACTGCTCCTCTCAGCTGAGAGGCAGAAGGCGAGCAGGGGAAGCGGGTGATAGCAAGGCTGGGTCTAGATGGCGGAGTGATGGGCACCGAAGCCGCAGGACCAGGGTCTTCCGGTCACGGAGGCCTTACCGCCTGCCTCTGCTGTTCCTTTGTTCCACAGTTACTCGCTAGCGGACTGCGTGATAGGTGAGGATTAATTATCTGTTTGCTGCCAGGCTCATTCAATGGCCAGCTTATTGGCAGGCATGATCATGCATGCTGGTCGCCGCTGGCTGCTTGTTCGTGGAAACAAGTGTTGGGCAAACACTCGTTCATATGATGAGCTGACAATGGTGATGGGGGCTGGTGGGCTGCACCTGTCTTTAAATAGCAGTGACGGGCTCTGTCATTCAACCAGATGCTGCTCATCAAATATTCAGCAGCCAGAGCTTTTACAAAGGCCTTTCATCGGCTGCGTACAAGCAGAAGGGAGAAAGGAGGCCAAGCATCTGAAAGCTGGGCTGGGCTAGGCTTTTTTGTTTGGAAATGGGGCAGCGGCTCGTTGGAAGGAGGGATGATTAGAGAATGGTTACCCGGGGAATTTAAACATATTTGTAGTCCGGAGTTTTGCTGTTTTTTGGACTTTGTATGTAACACCCTAACAGAATCTCAGTGAACGAGTCCCCTGCATTAATTCCTGGGATCATCTGTCACAGAAAGATAGACTTACACTGAGTGGGGGACAGGATGAAGTATTTACTGATTGATTCATTCATTCATTCACTCATTCGTGTGACATATATTTATGAGGCATTTACTCTTTGCAAATAATATGTTAAGAACTGGTAATACAACAGAAAGCAAAAGTAAACAACATAGCTCTATAATCCAGAAATTTACTCTCCATTTGGTAATACTAAAGGATAAGTTTAACTTTTCAGACTGCATTCTAAAGTCTAAATACAGTTGACCCTCATCATTGGCAGATTCTGTATTTGTGAATTAAATTTATTTGTGACCCCAAAATTATAATGGTCACGCAGCTTTCATGGTCATTGTCGGACCCAAGCAGAGCGGCAGGGGATTGGAGTTGCTGGCCACTCATGTGCAACCGAGGAAGGTCAAGGCGAGGCTCTCCTTCTGGGTTCAGCTCAGACTGTGAACAAGTGTCCTGTTTGCAGTCTAGCTAGTGCCATGTGTACCACGTTTCTGTTCTTTGTGTTGGTGATGTTGCTGTTTAAAATGTCCCCAAGCGTAGTGCTAAGTGCTGTCCTGTGCTTCTAAGTGCAAGAAGGCTGAACATGTGATCCTGCAATCCCACTCCTGGGTGTAGAACCGGAAAAGATGAAAACTCTAACTTGACAAGATATATGCACCCCTGTGTTCATAGAAGCACTACTTACAATAGCCAAGACAGAAGCACCCTAAATATTCATTGACAGATGAATGGTTAAAGAAGATGTGGTATATGTATATTATGAAATACTACTTGGCCATAAAAAAGAATGAAATAATGCCATTTGCAGCAACATGGGTGGGCCTAGAGATGATCATACTAAGTAAAGTAAGTCAGAGAGAGACAAATATATAATATCACTTATATGTGGAATCTAAAAATGAATTTATTTACAAAACAGAAACAGATTCACAGACATAGAAAGCAAACGTATGGTTACCAAAGGGGAAAGGTGGGGGATAAATTAGGAGTTTGGGATGAACATATACACACTACTATATATAAAACAGATAACCAACAAGGACCTACTGTAGGGCACAGGGAACTCTACTCAATATCTTGTAATAACCTATAATGGAAAAGAATCTGAAAAAGAATATCCATCCATCTATTTATATCAATATATAACTGAATCACTGCTGTACTGCTGAAACTAACACAGCATTGTAAATAAATTATGCTTCAATTTTTAAAAAAATGGAAAAAAACAAGAAGGCTGGGATGTGCCTTATGGAGAAAGTACGTTTATCAGAGAGACCGGGTTCAAGCAGGGGTCACGGTGCTGTTGGCCATGAGTTCACTGTTGATGAATCTATTGAATAAGGTGTCTTTAAACAGGTTAAGTATTGATCGGCTGATGAAAATGTTGTAACCAGAGGCTCCCAGGAACCTACTGTATTTCCCCGTAGTAGCCCATTCAGTGTTCAGGGCAACGTCATAGAGCATCACTACTGCAAACAACAAGAGTTAACTGTATATGTTTTGCACTAGAATTTGGGGCTTAGGGTTCTAGTGACATAGAGCTTGAAGTAGGAGGGGAGAACTGTCATACTGTTTGCAAGGGGTTTCCTAAAATTGTGGCTAGAATTTTCTTTAACGTGAGTTATATTAAGATATCTTAGACAATTGTGTGGTTGAGGAAAGCCTCTGTAAAGTTGTCACAACTTCTCTGGTGAAGTGTTCCCTATATTTGATTTGCAATTAGCTGTGTTTCTTCTGCATTTTTTTCTTAAAGGCCTAGAATTTTAAACCTGGGACACAGATCTACCTCTGGATGTGCTGGGTATTAGTGTCCTTACAGGAATGGTGCAGAGGAGGGCTGTAGAAGAAGCTTGCACTTTTTAAGCTTTCAGTGTTTAAATGACTCATTAATGTAATAATAATGCTATTTAGTTTCACATTTCACAAAGACCTTTTACTTGATTATTTCTTATAATACTCACAATATCCTAAGAGATAGTATTTTCCCACCTTACAAACGAGGAAGAGGTTTAGGTTAATTTGCCAGATGTTTGTCAGATTTTATATATATATATATAAAACATATAATTATACATATGTGTATATATATATAACTGTATCCTACATTTTTGTATCCCCAATTATGGCTCTGATGTATCCTAATTATGAAAGCTATGAAAGGATTATCAGAACTCTTGGATAACGTCAGTACCAACATATTGATGAGACAGTTTTCGCTTACGATAGGATTATTAAAAAAATCAGTAAGCTCTCTGTTTACTTCAGGAAGTATATATAGTTTGGGAGAAAGTGGATACTTTTTCCCCATGAATTTCATGAATTTTTCTTATTCTCAAGTCTTGTTTAACCTATAGATGTGTTCTCTCTCTCACCCTCTCTCCTACACAGAGACAGAATCTTTCTGACAAAATGACAATCAAATTATTTACAGTCCATACATACATATGTATATGTAATAATTGTGATTACTGGAAAAAAATAAAGTGTGGCCAAGTTAAATATGAATTTCAGATAAGTAACAAATAATTTTTTTGTATAATTTTGTCCCCAATTACATGGAACATACTTATTAAAAATTAAATTATTCATTTTTTTGAGATTCAAACTGAGCTGGATGCCCTGCATTTTTATTTGCTAAATCTGACAGCCCTAATAATAATCATACTTGTGTGTGTGTGTCAGGAAGGAGCTATTCACCACTTTTTCAGATGAGATTGGGCGCATTCAGGGTGTATGGCCGTAGACGCCCCACCTTTTCAAGTCACCATTTACTTGGCTCAGTTTGGGCTCCAGGAGACAAGCATTTCTAAACTCTGCTTTTCAGTTTCATGCAAAATGTTGATCTACCCTATCAGCTATTCATTTATACAAATATGGGATGATAACAGCAAAACATATTGGAAATGGGATCAGGCTGGACTTCGAGTTAGCTGATTAAACTTGTCTCTAGTATATGCCCCTCTTTTGCCAAAACATTTTTTGCTGAACTGTGTTGGGGTTAGAGCCAGCATGCTAATAAAACTGAAACCCAAAGGTATCAGCAGAAGAATACACTAAAGAAGTATTTTCTGTGTCTCATTTAACTATACATTTGATTCAACTTAGCAGGTTGGTTGTGGTCCCTGAGTCACTAGCTCGAGGTTCCTAGTGATGATTTACAATCAATGCATGGCAACTGCTGTGGGTTTTATTTCCCACATCCCTTTCCTGCCTCCCAAAGAGTATGACACTGCAGTGATGCCCCATCAAACACACCCCTCCAGACTGGCCTGCATGAACACACATATTGTAACTCTTGGGGGAGATGGTAACACGGTGACCTGCACTGCCTTCCTCCTGTGGGACAGCGTCTTTCCTGGAGAGAACATTTGGCCTTTAAGGAGTAGTGTGAAATAGATGTATGGACAGGGGATGCTTGCCTACCAGGAGCTCGGAATATGGCCCTCTTGACCAGGACAGAGGGGGCATGGTTAAAATGGGTGCGTAGACACTCTTTCTGCTCAGTTCCAGGTATGAGTTTTGATGTAGCTGCATTTTGCACAAAGTGTCAATATAGATAGTGCCTGCACAGATGTCACTGTCGGAGAACGAGGTGAAGATGAAACAAGTAGATGAGTTCTTTACAGGATGTTTTACTCAGTTGTCCAAATTATATAACGTTTATATTTTTTACAAGTGGTATTCAAGCAACAAAAATTTGTATCATTTTCCCACATTAAGAAGATCCATACAACTGACAGAGTGGGAAAATGAACAAATTTAGTCTAAACACAAAAAGACCACAGATGCGGGGCGATAATACTGGAAAATAAACAATGACGAAATCACGGTTTCCTCCATTTCGAACTATTTAGTTAAAAAACCCACTGACCTTTAGAAACAATGAGAGTGAGTGTCTGGAATGCAGGATGGGTTCTATGGGCTGGTTTGCTCTGAAATCACATCTCTGTGCCTCCCTGGGCTGAGGGCCACGCTGCCCAGTACACGCCCCTCCTCCGATCTGTGTGGGCCTTTCACAGCTCCTGGGCTTGGTCTGCAACTGTTCTTTCTCCTCCTTCCTGGAGCCTTGTGATTGAATTTGGGGAGCGTGTGAGTTGTGTGGCATCATCTAATCTCCAAGTGTCCACGTGTACCTGCACCTCGCCGTTCAGTTTCCCGCTGGCCAGTCACCCCAGAGGGTTAGGGACAGTGATGAGAGCAGTTTAATTGAAGACAGGCCATTCAGTGGTTCAGGATTTTTTTTCCAGTTTTCCCACCTGCCATGGACCATCCAAATACCAACACCAGACTCCTCCTCCTCCTCGTCCTCACACCTTCAGAAGACACCCCAAGTTCTGGGCTGTGTAATGTGACCCGTCCAGAGACAAGGTTCTGTTTCCACCAGAGGGAGCTTCTTTCTCCAAAACAGCTCCAACTGTGGCATTTCAAGGCCTTTTAGACAGTTCCCACTAACCCCATTTACTTGGACTCATTTATCCTTTTTATTTTCTAGAAAAATAAAGATAATTTAAAGTAACCCTTTATTGTGAGTACTGTTGGAGTTTAAGTTATGAAAAAACAAGAATTTGGGGGAAAGGAGGTTGATGGAATCCAATTTCATGAAAATCAAACGTACTGGAAAGGAAAGCAGCACTAGTGCAAGAACTTAATGATGAGACCAAAATACACTCTTCACCCTGACAATGAGGTTCATTATGGGGGTGGGACCAAAGCATGGGAGAAAAGATTTCAGAAAGGGAAGTGCCCTACCATAAGTATAAAGTCAGAAAGTAACCCTTATGTAAGTACATAGATAATATTAGACAATGCATTTTCTATATGAATGATATAGTCCTGAACATTACAGAGCGTCCCAAGCCAAGTCCTTTCATGCTGTCATTCAGGAATGGCAGCAAAACATCCGCTTAGGTACCTAATTGTGCCACAGACACGTGATATAGTTATTCTGTCAATAGTGATGATGACAGTTATGTTCTCTTTATATTCTCAGTATACCCGTTACCTCGGAGGTCTTTACTGGAGATTTGTCAAGTTAGGACTCAGGATACAAAGAAATGTAAATAAACCAATGTCTCTAAACTCAAGGAGTTTACAATCTAATTCTGAGATTATACTTGGAAATCTGAATCAGTGTATATAAGTGTAACATCATGTCAATAATAGGAATAACAGCACAAATAACTAAAGTTTGCTACTATATAAATAATATGTATAAATGTATATTGTATGTTATGTAACTAAAGAGAATGGGGAGGAGCATTACGGAAAGCTCTGATTTTAATTGGGCGTCATTAATACGCAGCGTGTCTTTGAGGCAACGTCTGGCCAACAACTGCATTTTTTTGTTTTTGTTTTTATTTATTTATTAATTTATTATTTATGGCTGTGTTGGGTCTTCGTTTCTGTGTGAGGGCTTTCTCTAGTTGCGGCAAGCGGGGGCCACTCTTCATGGCGGTGCGCGGGCCTCTCAGTATCGCGGCCTCTCTTGCGGGGCACAGGCTCCAGATGCGCAGGCTCAGTAGTTGTGGCTCACGGGCCCAGTTGCTCCGCGGCATGTGGGATCTTCCCAGACCAGGGCTCGAACCCGTGTCCCCTGCATTGGCAGGCAGACTCTCAACCACTGAGCCACCAGGGAAGCCCCTCTGTATGTTTTTTGAGACTTCTGAAATGTGCAGGTGGGGCCGTGTCACCTGTGACCTTCTGAGCGCAGTTTATCTGAAGCTGTTCTGACTTGTACAGCTCTCGGTTAAAGGGTACGCGTCTGTTTGTGCGTCTGGAGTGGGCAGGGGGGATGCGGAGGTTAATGCAGCTGTATTTCCTGTTCGTAATAAAGGATCAGGAAGCGATATCCTTGGGGGATCTTAACATATCAAGCGCTTTAGCATGTTTTTATTAATTTTTGATCCTGAGGGTGGTGATGGAAAGGGGAAGAAAACATGTGTGTGCATGTGTGGGAGTGTGTTTGTGTGCATTTAAATGGATACAACTTAAGAAGGGGGTTACTTAGGTCCAGGGGATGAGAAGAAAGGGGAGAATGAGTTAGTTAGGAATTCACAGGGTTTGCCTGAATATCTGCAAGGAGAGAATACTGTAAAATAAAGCCAGAACGTGGGGCATCACACAGACCTTCCCCAAAGCAGCCTGGTTTTCAAGAAATCTGTTAAAACAGTGTCTCTACCATATTCTGGAACTTGGCACTGCTTTTTTTCGTCTTTTTGCCTATAGAACGTTTCATTTGTCGGGACGAAGTCCAGTCAGTGCCCGGGTGTTAAATTCTTCCGAGCGTGTGCTTCTGCCACCTAATCCTTGCCCAGCACAGCTCTTCCCCCTGGACTGCGTGTGTGCAGACCGCCCCTTGCTCTTTATGACTCTTAAGTGTCCGAGTGTGTTTCCTTCCCGCCCCCTTTCTTTCTCCTCCTCCCTTCCCTCTTCCTTTCTTTTTTTTTTTTAAAACATCTTTATTGGCGTATAATTGCTTTACAATGGTGTGTTAGTTTCTGCTTTACAACAAAGTGAATCAGTGATACATATACATATGTCCCCATATCTCTTCCCTCTTTTCATCCTCACTGTGGAATCCTACAGACAGTGTGAATTTTGTTAGGACCAATTTTGTAAATTAGTCATGCTGTAGGCAATGCCCTTGGGTCCCTTATTTTGTGTAAGGACCCATCAGATATGTATCTGTGGAAACATGGAAAAAATTGGAAAAATTAATCATTGCCGTTTATAATTTCTTTTTTAATTTAATTTTTCTTTTATATTTATACAGTTGATTCACAATGTGTTAGTTTCAGGTGTACACATTGATTCAGTTACACATATGCATATATCCATTCTTTTTCAGATTCTTTTCCCATATAGATTATTACAGAATATTGAGTAGAGTTCCCTGTGCTATATAGCAGGTCCTTGTTGATTATCTATTTTATATATAGCACTGCATGTTTGTCAATCCCAGTCTCCCAATTTATCCTCTCCCCAACCTTTCCCCTTTGCTAACCATAAATTTGTTTCTGAAGTCTATAATTTCTAAAAGCATCATATGTGATCTAATTTGTCTGTCTCAACTATACTTATGGGTTGCATGGAGCTCATTTCATTTCTTTTCTTTTGTATTTTACCAATGAATAAATCGAATTGAAGAGAAGTTGCATAATTCATCAAAAACCACCAAGTAAGAAGTGGCAGAGCCAACAGAGGAGAATTCCACAGTTTGGGATTCTGATTCAGGGCTCTTCCCGAACTACCATGCTGCTTGATGGCTACGGTGCCATGTCTCCCACAGAGGTGTGACCTGTCCTCACGCAGGAAGTTTTGTATTCAGGGAACCGTATCCCAGAGCTCATGGGTGTTGAAAAAGGGTGGGGGGAAAGGAGAACTGGGATTGGACCTAAAACTTTTGGAATGAATGGAGAGTCTTAAATAAGGGCCTTGGCTTACACTTGCCAGGGGCATGGTTACCTTTTAATTTCCTGTCATTGAATAAGTTTGGGTTAAAAATTAGGGAAAGAAAATACACCTTAGAAATAATATTCCTCCGCTCAGCAGTTTGAAGGCTTGTGGCTCTTCTTTGCAAGTAATTTACATTATCCAAATATAATATGATGAATTCTGTGTGAATAGGTGGTATGATTTTAATGGCTATGTTATTTTATAGTAATTCTGGTGACTGGGATCTGGAGAAAAAGAAATTTATACAGAAGCTAAGATGCTAAAGTAGTGTTTGGGTGTGCTGGGGACCTCTTACAGTGTTTGAGCCAGAGAAAAGCGTGTGATACTGTCCATCGTATTCTTCTCACCCAGTTTTATTTATTTATTTATTCAGTAAATTTAAGTATAGTTGATTTACAATATTTTTGGTGTACAGGAAAGTGATCCAGTTATATATATATATATATATATATATATATATATATATATATATATTCAGATTCTTTTCCATTATAGGTTATTACAGGATATTGAATATAGTTTCTTGTGCTATACAATAGGACCTTTTAATCTATTTTATATATAGTAGTGTGTATCTGTTCTGTTAATCCCAAATTCCTAATTTATTCCCTCTCCCCTTTCCCCTTTGGTAACTTCTGTGTGAGTTTGTAAATGAGTTCATTTGTATCATTTTTTTAGATCCCACATATAAGCCATATCATATGATATTTGTCTTTCTCTCTCTGACTTCACTTAGTGTGATAATCTCTAGGTCCATCCATGTTGCTGCAAATGGTATTATTTCATTCTTTTTTATGGCTGAGCAATATTCCATTGTATAGATGTATCACATCTTCTTTATCCATTCCTCTGTCGATAGACATTTAGGTTGCTTGCATATCTTGGCTATTGTAAATAATGTTGCTATGGATATTGGGGTGCATGTACCTTTGTGAATTAAGGTTTTCATCTTTCCAGATATATGCCCAGGAGTGGGATTGCTGGATCATATGGTAGCTCTGTTTTTCGATTTCAAGGAACCTCCATCCTGTTTTCCATAGTGGCTGCACCAATTTATATTCCCACTAACAGCGTAGGAGGGTTCCCTTTTCTCCACACCCTCTCCAGCATTTATTATTTATAGACTTTTAAATGATGGCCATTCTGACCGGTGTGAGGTGATACCTCATTGTAATTTTGATTTGCATTTCTCCAGTGATTAGTGATGTTGAGCATCTTTTCATGTGCCTGTTGGCCATTTGTATGTCTTATTTGGAGAAATGTCTATTTAGGTCCTCTGCCCATTTTCTGATTGTTTTATTTTAAATATTGAGCTGTTTTTATATTTTGGAAATTAATTTTTTTTTAATTTTTATTTTTTTTGCGGTACGCGGGCCTCTCACCGTTGTGGCGTCTCCGTTGCAGAGCACAGGCTCCGGACGCGCAGGCTCAGCGGCCACGGCTCACGGGCCCAGCCGCTCCGCGCCATGTGGGATCCTCCCGGATCGGGGCATGAACCGGCGTCCCCTGCATCGGCAGGCGGACTCTCAACCACTGCGCCACCAGGGAAGCCCTGGAAATTAATTTTAATGTTACTTTCTCCCAGTTTATTCCACAGGACAAACTTAATAGGACGATGCTGGTTACACTGGTGAAACCAGCCTTCAATAATTCAGTGCCTTCAAGAATGTCAAAAATTCCATACAGAATACTTATACAATTTTTAATTAAATATATTTGATCTTTTATTTATATCTCTCTTTATTCCAAATAGGATGTAAAATGGCTTCTTCTATCCATCTAATAATATATAGCATGATACATAGCATAGAAGATAGATAAATCCAGAGATAAAATTCCCAAGGTTCTGCAGACTTTAGCAGAGGTGGGTTCCTAGGAAACTCCAAGCATTTAAGTAGCCAGGTCAAAGAGGGAAGTAGTTACGTGAAGAATTCCGAGTCCACTGAAGCGGAGCAATTCTTCCCACTGCAGCTTGGAGTTGGTTCCCGGTATTTATCCTCAGGAAGAGGAAGCGGTTAGAGACTGTGAACCCCACTCTGACAATCGCTTCAGTAAATGAAAGAACCACAGCTATTTCCTTGCTTGTCTTATTCACAAGATAAAAATTCAGATTCTCCCAGGCAACAAAGGGATGCATTTGCTTTTGGCCAAGGTTCTCAGTGCCGTGTTCATGTAGAATCACCTGGCAAGCTGGTACCTGGGCTTCCAGGTGGCTCCGACTGTCTGCACCAGGGGCTGCTTTCAACTGTTCCCTCGTGTCCCCAGCTCTGCTGGGGCCAAGCCTGTGCTCCGAGGCCCATCTCCAGACGTGGACTTCTCGCTCACAGGCAGGGTAGGAAGGGCAGATGCTGGGTTTCTGCCTCTGACAAGTGCCTGTAGCACAGATGTTACTGCTGCTCCTTAAGGGAGAGCCCATGGGCTTTTAGGTCGGAGTATCGGTGCTTTGTTAGGAGTTCACTTATTTACAGGTGTGTGTTGCACCTGTGTCCTGCATCCTCCCACAGGTACCGAGTTTTGGGGACATTGATTCCTCATCATTATCTTACTTTTTAACCCTCTGTGGGCCTTTTGCAGGGACAAAACGACTTCCTGTTCATATTGGAGGTCTTTGGTATTCTTTCTACTTCCTGATAATTGGCCTGGAACCTCCCCTCTTTGGGCACGTGCCCAGTGCGCTGTGTCCATTCCAACCGGAGGAGCCTCAAGCAGCCCTCGGCTCCATCCCTAGCTGTACGCTCTGTAGAGTGACTTGTTCTCTCAGATGAATTGGCTTTCCATGCACTTGAGAACCGGCGTGGAGAAGGTCTGGAGTTTTGTCCTGACTCATTTCTGTTGTTGCTGAGAAAGGAACCTGCTCAGCAGTCAGGTAGGTAGAGCTTGGTGAACACATGACACCCGATTTCAGAATGAGGATGTGGGCCGGATACTCCATCCTGGGAGATTTTTTCCAGCACAGGAGAGCCTGTGTGTTTGTTTCAGCTCCCCTAAGGGGTGGTGAGGGGGTGGGCAGGACTGAGCCCAGACGATGCTGAAAAGGTAGCTCATTTAGTTTAAAAATGGACTTTACTCCTCCTTTTTACATAGAGAAAATAACATAGCTCCAGTTTAAGTCAGAAGAGAGCAAAGTAAAGCTTTGGGGTCAAATATTTCAGAAGAGAAGAGCAGGCAGTACTTAACTACCTTTTGCAGAACGAAGAGGCCAGTGTCATTTCCAGGTTCCCCCGGGAAGCTGTGCACACAGCTCTGGGTGAGGATGCCACTGAGGAAGCCTGGAGTTCGGGCACTTTTACAAAGTATCAAAGTTAAAAATCTGAGTTTTTCTCTCCCATTAGTTTCAACTCATCACAATATTAGATTGTTTAAATTTCTCCATTATTGAGTTATAACCTAGCCCGGGAAAATCTGCAGGAAGTATTTCGGGGGGAATGTTGGGAAAACCGCTACTTGGTTGGCGTGACCTGTCTTTGCAGGCAGCAATGATGCACCTAATTGCGTTGAGCAGCCCAGGGCTGGTGGGTCATGTGCTAGTTTTCAGTCAAACTGTGGCTTCCTCTGGGAGGGACTGCTCCCTCCAGGGAGGAAGGCTTGTGAGAGCAGGGCTTGTGCTCTGGGTATGGCGGGTTCACAGGCAGAAAGAGCTTTGTTTCCGGCCTGCACTGTGTGCGTCTGACTCTTGTTAATTAGACTGTTTATGTTTTGAGACTGGTTTTTTCTTTCTTTTTTTTTTTTTTTTAACATCTTTATTGGAGTATAACTGTTTTACAATAGTGTGTTAGTTTCTCCTTTACAACAAAGTGAATCAGTTATACATATACATATGTTCCCATATCTCTTCCCTCTTGCGTCACCCTCCCTCCCACCCTCCCTATCCCACCCCTCTAGGTGATCACAAAGCACAGAGCTGATCTCCCTGTGCTATGCAGCTGCTTCCCACTAGCTATCTATTTTACATCTGGTAGTGTATATATGTCCATGCCACTCTCTCACTTTGTCACATCTTACCCTTCCCCCTCCCCATATCCTCAAGTCCATGCTCTAGTAGGTCTGTGTTTCATTCCCGTCCTATCACTAATCTCTTCATGACATTTTTTCCTTAGATTCCATATATATGTGTTAGCATACGGTACTTGTTTTTCTCCTTCTGACTTACTTCACTCTGTATGACAGATTCCAGTTCTATCCACCTCATTACAAATAACTCAGTTTCATTTCTTTTTATGGCTGATTAATATTCCATTGTATATATGTGCCACATCTTCTTTATCCATTCATCTGTTGATGGACACTTAGGTTGCTTCCATGTCCTGGCTATCGTAAATAGAGCTGCAATGAACATTTTGGTACATGACTCTTTTTGAATTATGGTTTTCTCAGGGTATATGCCCAGTAGTGGGATTGCGGGGTCATATGGTAGTTCTATTTGTAGTTTTTTTTTTTTGTGTGTGTGTGTGTGATATGCGGGCCTCTCACTGCTGTGGCCTCTCCCGTTGCGAAGCACAGGCTCTGGACACGCAGGCTCAGCGGCCATGGCTCACGGGCCCAGCCGCTCTGCGGCATGTGGGATCTTCCCGGACTGGGGCACGAACCCGCGTCCCCTGCATCAGCAGGCGGGCTCTCAACCACTGCGTCACCAGGGAAGCCCCCTATTTGTAGTTTTATAAGGAACCTCCATACTGTTCTCCATAGTGGCTGTATCAATTTACATTCCCACCAGCAGTGCAAGAGTGATCCCTTTTCTCCACACCCTCTCCAGCATTTATTGTTTCTGGAGTTTTTGATGATGGCCAATCTGACGGGTATGAGATGATATCTCATTGTAGTTTTGATTTGCATTTCTCTAATGATTAGTGATGTTGAGCATCCTTTCATGTGTTTGTTGGCAATCTGTATATCTTCTTTGGAGAAATGTCTATTTAGTTCTTCTGCCCATTTTTGGATTGGGTTGTTTTTTTGTTATTGAGCTGCATGAGTTGCTTATAAATTTTGGATATTAATCCTTTGTCAGTTGCTTCATTTGCAAATATTTTCTCCCATTCTGAGGGTTGTCTTTTGGTCTTGTTTATGGTATCCTTTGCTGTGCAAAAGCTTTTAAGTTTCATTAGGTCCCATTTGTTTATTTTTGTTTTTATTTTCATTTCTCTAGGAGATGGGTCAAAAAGGATCTTCCTGTGATTGATGTCATAGAGTGTTCTGCCTATGTTTTCCTCTAAGAGTTTGATAGTGTCTGGCCTTACATTTAGGTCTTTAACCCATTTTGAGTTTATTTTTGTGTGTGGTGTTAGGGATTGTTCTAATTTCATACTTTTACATGTAGCTGACCAGTTTTCCCAGCACCACTTATTGAAGAGGCTGTCTTTTCTCCACTGTATATCCTTCCCTCCTTTATCAAAGATAAGGTGACCACGTGTGTGGGTTTATCTCTGGGCTTTCTATCCTGTTCCATTGATCTATATTTCTGTTTTTGTTCCAGTACCATACTGTCTTGATTACTGTAGCCTTGTAGTATAGTGAGACTGGTTTTTTCAATGCAATGCAGTTATTTTGACATCAGGCATTGAGACAATTGCCAGGAGTCAAACATTTGTCAAGGACATGCCCCTCTTGTGTTCGTAGGTAGTGCTGTCAAAAATCTGGTGAAATATGTGTTTCTCTAAGTCAACATCATGCTACCTCTGACGTCCATCACACTCTAAATGCACACGGTAACAGATGGGACGCATGTGCAGACCCCAGACCACGTCTGTGTTTGGTTGGTGGGAGGGAGGGGAGTCCCCACCCCCACTAACCAGAGTTGGCCCCAGAATCTAAAATCTCCATGGCCGTGTGTCCAGACTTGGGAATTACATGAACTTCGAATCAGATCCTGCCTCCCCTGGTTACCGGCTTAGGGTTTGGTAAGTCACTTGGCACCTCTGCACCTTGGTTTTCTCATCTGTGAAATGCAGGTAAGAATAGTGCCCCCCCCCAGGGCTGTTGAGAGCATCCTGTGACATGACTGTCCGGCTCAGAAGGGATGCTCAGAGGCTGTCAGCTCTTATACCCTCCCCACTTGTCCTTGTCTGACCAGGTGGAAGAAGGATGGCCGGTGTGCTGGTCACTGGTGCCCCGTCCCCGCGTGCTTGACCTGCAGGGGGAAGAGAGTTGAGAGCTGTCCTGGCTGGGAAGGGTTGGGCATCCTTCTACCCTCTCTTCTAAATCACCAGCACAGTCCCGCTCAGGCCTACTGTGGATTCAGGGTGGGTGACTTAATGGCCAGGGTCCAAAAGGGTTCTTGAATGTCTGGCTTCAAAAGCATCTAGGGGGACTCCCCTGGTGGTGCAGTGGTTGAGAGTCCGCCTGCTGATGCAGGGGACATGGGTTCGTGCCCCGGTCCAGGAGGATCCCACATGCTGCAGAGTGGCTGGGCCTGTGAGCCATGGCCACTGAGCCTGCGCGTCCAGAGCCTGTGCTCCGCAACGGGAGAGGTCACAACAGTGAGAGACCCGCGTACCGCAAAAAAAAAAAAAAAAAAAAAAAAAAAAGCATCTAGGGGGCTTCCCTGGTGGTGCAGTAGTTAAGAATCCACCTGCCAATGCAGGGGACATGGGTTTGAGCCCTGGTCCAGGAAGATCCCACATGCCGTGGAGTAACTAAGCCCGTGTGCCACAACTACTGAGCCTGTGCTCTGGAGCCCGCGAGTCACAACTACTGAGCCCATGTGCCACAACTACTGAAGCCCATGTGCCTTGAGCCTGTGCTCTGCAACAAGAGAAGCCACCGCAATAAGAAGCCTGCGCACCACAACGAAGAGTAGCCCCCACTCGCTGCAACTAGAGAAAGCCCGTGCGCAGCAATGAAGGCCTAACACAGCCTAAAATAAATAAATAAATTTTTAAAAAAGCATCTAGGGTGAGTGGTCTGCAAGAATAACCTTTCTCTAGATAACTCGAGGTCTCGGGCATGTACACTTTCACACACACGCATGCACGTGTGTACAGATATGTTTCTGCTTGTGTATAGTAATGTTTTCAAATTGAAAGTCACGTGCCTTCTGACTTTGATCATACTACACTTTTGAAGGAACACACACCTGTCTTTTTGTTTCAAAATCCTCCCAGCAGCATCTGTGTGTTTTGCCCTGGTGCTCTTAGACCAACCAGAGTGGCTGAAGTCTATACGCTTGCTCTGGGCCAGTCCAAGAATAGCTCCCTGCACCAGGACAGCAGGGGCTGACACTCAGCACATTCTATTCCCAGGTGAGGTACGGATGTAATGGGAGGATGCTATTACCTTCTGTCTGCAGACATGGAAATGAATGGCCAGAGCAGGGTAAGTGGAATTTATTCCTTTGCAGAAATCCCTGTGGTCTCGTTAAAAGATCCCTGAGCTTCATTTGTTTCCAATGTAGTCCTCTGTCCTATAGACCATACTGGAGACCTGAAAATCCATGTTGGGACAGAAGGCGCTCAGCCGCTGTGTTCGTTTGGGTTTACATTTCTGCCATTCACGGAAGCTTTTCACTTCATTGGTTTGTTGTTCAAATTAAATAAGATAATTAATGTCACGTATGCCTGGCATAATACAGGTCCTCAAAAGTGTAAGTTCTCATGATTATTAATTAAAAAAAATTTTTTTGAAGTATAGTTGATTTACAGTGTTGTGTTAATTTCTGCTGTACAGCAGAGTGACTCAGTTATACATATATACACATTCTTTTCCATTTTATTTCTTAAAATTTATTTATTTGGTTACACCGGGTCTTAGTTGCAGCAGGCGGGTTCCTTAGTTGTGGCATGCGAACTCTTAGTTGTAGCATGCGTGTGGGATCTAGTTCTCTGACCAGGGATTGAACCCGGGCCCCCTGTGTTGGGAGCCCAGAGTCTTATCCACTGCGCCACCAGAGAAGTCCTTCTTTTTCATATTCTTTTCCATTATGGTTTATCACAGTATGTTGAATATAGTTCCCTGTGCTATATACAGTAGGACCTTGTTGTTTATCCAATTCTATGTATAATAGTTTGTATCTGCTAATTCCAAACTCCCAATCCATCCCTCCCTTACCCTCCTCTTCTTTGGCAACCACAACTCTGTTCTCTATGTCTGTGAGTGTGTTTCTGTTTCATAGATAAGTTCATGATTATTATTGTATCATCATTAGAGTTGGCTGTAAATATCTGTGTGCATGTGAGAGACAGAGAGAGTTTTGTCTTACATCTGGGAGATGTGATATGAGGATAAAGTCAGGCTGATGTTCAGCTGGGGTGCACCTGTACAGCCAAACGGATTACAGATTGTATGAAAACACACCCAATAGGTTAATGAACAGCCACCACCCTGAACTTGCCACCCCGCACCCCCCCCACGCCCCACTGCCCCGACGTCCCAGCTCCTCCTCCACGACATCACCTTATGATGCAGCGACCAGTGGGTTACACCTGGCTCACCTGATGGCCTTCAGGACCTGCCCCCATGATACAACTGGCGTTGGTTCTGAGTAGTTGCTGTCTGGGTCAGACAGCTGGTCAAATAACTTGAATATTATTTCTGGAAAAATTTAAGAAGATAAAAATAGTACAATTTGAATATCACCTTTGTGAAGATGATTAAAATATCAAAATACTATGATCCCAGAGTTGTAAAACTCAGCTGTGCTTTAAGAAATTTGTAATGAGGTGGATAGACCTGGAGTCTGTCATACAGAGTGAAGTAAGTCAGAAGGAGAAAAACAAATACCGTATGCTAACACATATATATGGAATCTAAAAAAAAAAAAAAAAAAAAAAATGTCATGAAGAGATTAGTGGTAGGATGGGAATAAAACACAGACCTACTAGAGCATGGACTTGAGGATATGGGGAGGGGGAAGGGTAAGCTGTGACGATGTGAGAGAGTGGCAGGGACATATACACACTACCAAATGTAAATTAGATAACTAGTGGGAAGCTGCAGCATAGCACAGGGAGTTCATCTCTGTGCTTTGTGACCACCTAGAGGGGTGGGATAGGGAGGGTGGGAGGGAGGGTGACACAAGAGGGAAGAGATATGGGAACATATGTATATGTATAACTGATTCACTTTGTTGTAAAGGAGAAACTAACACACTATTGTAAAACAGTTATACTCAAATAAAGATGTTTAAAAAAAAAAAAGAAAAAAAAAGAAAAAACCAAAACAAAAAAACCACAATGTTTGGAGAAAGACATTTTCTTTTTTTTTTTGAAAAAAAAAAAAAGAAAGAAATTACAGGGTAATTAAAAAATGCTAGCAGTTGTTCTTTTCTGTTGTAAAATCGAAGAATTAAGAGTGGAGTATAACCTTAAAAGTCATGACGTATGAAGTTAATTTTTTTGGAGACAAAAAGTGAGCTTACTCAAGATCCTGATGGGCCAGTTAAAAAAATTATAAGAACAAGATTTCGTTGTGGTGCAGTGGTCTGTTTGAGGTAGCTCCTCAAATTCTGCTAAGCAGGAATGCATTTTGCAGAGTGTCCAGAACTAAGCCCAAGTTAGTAAAAAATGTGATGATTTAGTGAAATACCTTTTTCTAGATGCTAGTCTTTATGGAATACTTTCCCATTCCAGTCAGTGAGTCATCTTGACTGTGTGCAGCCCTGGAGTAGGTCTTGCCAAGAATCTGCAAGTGGCAGCACCAGCCCTACTTGCTTGGTCCTCTCTGTGGACCCAGAGGAGAACAGGGTTTATAGGTCTTCACTGGGGCTCGAGCCGAGATGAGATTACATCCGGGCTTCAGAAACCAGGGCAGAAGTAAAACTTGACAGAGGTATCAGGTGAATAAATGCTAGAGCTTTCTAACTGACATCAGCCCCTCCACCCCCCCCCACCCCAATAGCCATTGGAAGGTTGTCTGATCATGGGCAAGTCGCATATTTGGATCCCCGTTCTCTCATCACTGAAGGGAAGGAGGGGGGTCCTTGGGGGACCTTCCAGATAATATACAAGAGGTGGTTCCGAAACTAAAGCGTGTTTTATGGAGAATAATAAAAAAGCAACAGTGTATTTTCTTGATTCCACATGTTTCCCTCCATGTGGAATTTTTGACCTTATCAAACGTCTCATAATTGAGGAGTAAATTGCCTGCCAGTTCTCATGCCCATCGAGCCCATGTATCTGACCCTGGGTGGTCAGTATGTCTTCAGACTCCTGGCACCTTAGTCGAATTTATTTACATTAACAGCACGACAAGGGGTTGGTTTCTTGGCCGAAATTTGGGTGGTAATTTGTTATTAAAAATTCTTCAGAAATAACGTAGTATGAGAAGCATTGAAATGAAAGATTGGATGCAGAACATTGCCTTCTTATATTACTTAAAGGGAGTAAAAATCGCCAAATATTTCAGAGGAGATAAAAATATTTTCTAGCTAGTTGATCGTTTAGACCAATTCATAGAGCTTGCAGCCTAGTGAGGGAGGCAGACCAGACAACAAACAAGGAGAGTGACAATAACATAATTGCAAGTCGGGTTGTGTGCTGTGATAAAATGGGGAAGGGGCTGGGGCAGAGGGTCCCGGGGTGGAGGGTCTGCCGTCATCAGGGGTCGGAGTGGGCAGAGGTGGGGGAGAAGTGTCAAGCACAGTGATGGCAGGTCTGATCTGCTTGTGTAAAAGCTCCATCCGAGGCCGAGAGGGAGGCGTCTGGAGGCTGCGGGAACGAGGAAGGGCTCCGGCCAGCATGGTGGCAGTAGAGATAAGAGATAAAGGGCACACATTCAAAACCTTATTTGGGGGCAAAGAGATGAATTAGGAGTTTAGGATTAATATAAAATAGGTAAACAAGGACCTACTGTACAGCACAGTGAACTCTACTCAATATCTTGTAGTAACCTATCATGGAAAAGAATCTGAAAAAAGTGTGTGTGTGTGTATGCACACATATATATGTACATATGTGTATATATGTGTGTATACACATACATATATGTATGTGTATACACATATAGGTATGTGACTACGTATATGTGTGTATATATGTGTGTGTATGTATATGTGTGTATGTATTACAGACACACATATATGTATAACTGAATCACGTTTCTGTACGTTTGAAACTAATGCAATATTGTAAATTAACTATACTTCAGTTTTAAAAAAGCCTTATTTGGGAGGAAAAATCAACAGGACACTGGGCTGGATTTGGTATGAAATGTGCAGGGAGGACAGGCGAGGACCTAAGAAAAGTGTCCTTGGTTTCACGTGTAAGCGACGGCTGGGTGGTGGAGCTTGTTTGCTGGGATGGAAGGCAGAGCAGCGTCGACAGAGGAAAACCAGAGGTCCCTCTTGGACGTGATATGTTTGGGTTGGCAGGGCAGCCACCCAGTAGTGTTGCCATGTGAGCCCAATCCAGCTATGTTTTCAAATCGAATGTGAAGAAGGCTTAGATGCCATTTTCACTGTGATTGTGGAAATGTAGCGGTGAGCTCATGCTACGGTAATTTAATGAGATTTCACAGTTAACATGTTGGGCCTCCCCCACCCTGCTCTACACACACGTTTTGGACGCAAAGTGATGTGTTCTTTGCCATCCGAGCTGAAGTTTGTTCAACTCTGTCTCCTGTGACACTGAACTTGGTCGTTGACTGGAGGGCGCTTGATGAATCCTTGCTGCAGAAATGAACCAGCAGGCTTTCTGATCAAACATCCAGCACAAGAAAGACCCAAACAGATGTTCTCAGATCTGTGGCTGACTCGGGGTGGCCACGTGTAGTTCTGAGCCCACGAGATGGCCAGTTCCTTCTCTCTCCAGAATTCGTGAGGATCCATCTGAAGAAGCACATTGCTGAAACCTCAGACTTGCAGTATCCAAGTCCACTTTGGAAAACGTGAAGGACAGACTCAGGGACCAGCCATCACACATCCGCCACCGCACGTAAGCTTGAACATCATATTATAAACCCAAGTACTTACCGCTTGTTCTGCTGTGACGGCATCCGTGTGACCCGAGGACCCAGAAGGTCACCCTGAACTAACCACGAACCGCTAGTCCCTGCTTCCGTGATGTCCTTCTCAGACAGTTTTTGAAGAATTTATCAAAAAAAGACCTCACTTTAGTGAAACTCTTTTAGTCTACTTAACAATTACTTTTAAGTCTATTCTAGTGTTAAAAAGAAAAAATAACCCTTCTCAAATGGAAAAACCACTTACCAAGTCATAAACTGAAATTTCAGTATTGAACTGAAACTCTGAATGTTATGTCAAAATCACTGTTAGTCCTGGAGTTACAGTGAATGGCTATTTTCAATTAATGTTAATGATTTTTACATTTATTTGTACAGCATAATTGTGAAAATAAGTTTAATTTCCCAAATGGAACTTAAACCCCACTGAAATCCTGTTCATCCATCAACCAATTACCTAGGACAGATGTTTAAATTAAATTAAAGATACCAACCCTGGTTTCTGAAGAACACCATACAAATAAATATGAACTTACTGGTGATCCCAGTTGACCTTTAGGTATAGCTCTCATGCAAAGCCTATATTATCTTGAAAATTAAATTTATAATGATATTTCCTGTTTCACTATCAATTTGATTCCTTTTCTTTTTTTAACCTCTTGAGCCTCATTACCAGATCTCCTGGCAGGACCATGACTGCCCGGCAGCCCCTGGGGGCTGCACGGCTGGTGGGATGTCTGGAGCTCAGGGTCACAGGCTGCTCCTTTTGTTCCCTCATCTCAAATGCTGTTCCAATTCATCCCTCCAAGTCTCACCCGCACCCCGAGTTCTGTTCAGATTCCGCACCCACCCCCCGCAGCCGCCGGTGAATTCTGCACCAGCTTTCGTTTGTCCCACTCTCTCTCCATCATCCTGGCTGGGCTCAGGCCGCTTCCCACACAGCCCAGCAGTGACGGCACTGTGATCTTTCATGCGTGTTGTTCTTGTGTCACCAAACACTCTTGGACAGAGTCAAGTCTAATAACCATAAAAGCTGGACAGGACTTGGATGGGGCTCATATCAGCTCAAGGGCTGCCAAAGCCACTTCTGACAGTTACTTCCAGGGCAGAGGTTTTTCCTGTTTCTCTCTCTTGTGTCTGGTTCGGTTCCATACACATTTAACCGATGCCTCCCGCCCCCATCCTGTCTGGGAGCTGAAAATACAGAGCTGAGTGTGTGGTCTCTGTCCTAAGCCTCTTACAGGTTAGTGGGAGAAACGGATACATTAACAGATAATCCATAATACATAATATAGCAGCGGGGTTTGGAAGACGGTGTTGGGGAAACAGAAGTTGGGCATCTGAGCCTCCGGGAATTCAGGGGAAGGGTGGGCAGGGCGGGGAAGGGGGCAGCCCTGCAAGGCTGAACCATGGTTTGTATGCATCCTTGGCCAGTCCACTCAAACCTTAAATATTTCCTATGAAGTAGCAAATGCTGATACTTGCCGTGTTTACCTCCCGTAAGATTTGTGTGGATCAAAAATAATAAGAAACATACACAGTGGCTTATTACTTCAAAGACACTGTCTCCAGAGTGTAATATATTTTAATTGCAACTGAAAATGACATGGATATTTTGGTTGTCATCTCCATTGTACTGACGGGGACCCTGGGCAGAGAGAGCGTGCATTCTCACCACTCTTGAGTAAAGGAGCTGAGACGTGAACTTGGCAGTTGGTGTGGAGTCCCCCCCCCCAGCCCCGCCCCCAGACATGTTTCCAGGAGGATGGAGGTCCGAGTCCACAGTAGGTGTGTTCCATATCCACTTGTAGGCAAAACTGCTGTTGGTGCATTTCTGCTAAGCGAGTATGCCCACTTTGGGTGGTGAAATATCAATAGCTTTTAATACCGTCTGCTTTCTTACTTTTTTACCTCCTGGACTTCTTTGATTTTCTTTTGGGTTTAAATGTGTTTGTTTTTTTGTTTGTTTGTTTTTCAGTTTGAAAGATAACAAGAACTAGCCTGAAGTGTAAGATGGAGGAATCCAGTAGCAGGATAGTAACTTGCTTCCAAAATGGTGAATTCCAAGTATTCTTAAAGCTGCCTGTGAGGCCTGCCTCAGGCTTCAAGAAAGGATTCAATTAGTGAGATCAGTTAATTGTCTAGAAAGAAAGGCCTCACTTTGTGGAATATGAAGTATCATTTTGTCTGTCCCTCTTGCTACCTTCTGTTTAGTGGTCAGCAGACAGCTAGAGACCTGCGATTCTAATGTTTTCAAAACCCCACTCTGCAATTATTGGGCAGTTCCGATGATCTTGTCCACAGCCCCAAGAACTGTGAGAGTTTATTTTTCTAGAAAAATCCAGCAATTTATTAGTGCCAGGCACAGACAGGAAAACAGCAGGTCTGCAAATGTGTGAATCAGAAATACATAATTTTGCATTTTGACTTGAACTAATGATGGGAAATAACTGCACCCCCAGTGCCAGCTCAGTTTCAGCCGAGCAGGATTGTTCCTGCAGGAAAACACTTGGTGCAGAGATTTGAATCATCAGGCTCCCTGGAGCCTTAGCGTCCAGCGGTGATGCTGAGACGCTGATGGGGCCCATCAGACAGAGAAGAGTCAAGGATGACAAACTGTGGAATCCCACAGAATATTATTAAAAGTTACACCTAATCTTTTAACAAGTGACCTGTTCCTGTGTTGTCTTTTCTTGCTGAGGGAAGAATTGTTTTCTGTTTTGTTTTGTTTTAAACCAGTCTCTAAATCCCATACTTTGAAAACTAGGAAATTGAAGGTTTTAACTTGTTTCATAGAAAAGCATTTAAAAAAAAAAAAGAGTACAATATTGGGTCAGATGAAGAATAGATAGACTAGGCCCCCAAGGGAGTTCCTGCACCCCTCGTACCAGTACTTCTTGGGCTCACATCAGGCTGAGATGCCTTCTGCCTTCAAGGAGTCACTGGCTAGTGATTGCAGTAAACGAGGAAATAGTCAAGTAAATAATTCTGTTACAGATTGTAATTAGTGCTGTGGAAAAAGTAAACAGGGTGGTGAGATGCAAAGTGTATCAGGCAGCTTTGGCTGCATGACAAACAATCAAGACATCTCAGTGACAATCAGAAATTAGCATTTCTTCTCACGAATATGTCTCAGGCAGGGAAGTAAGGACATTCTGCCCAGTGTGAGGCATGGCAGGGGTATGGATATCAAGCGCTGCTCTAGGGGAGCCATGAATGGGGCTGTTCCAGGCCCCGAGAGAAAGTGGAAAAATGTTTTACTTGGTCTGATCTCGGAAGGCTTCTGTGATGAGGAGACATTTAAACTGAAACTTGAGGGAGGAAAAACAAGTCAGGCTGAACATCAGGGGTTGACTCTGATTCTATGCAGGAAGTGCAAAGGCCCCCAGGAGTAAAAGGCTTACCTGTTCTGAGGATGTGAAAGGAAGCTCGTGTGGATGGTGGGGATGGATGTGAGACCCAGGTGGAGAGCTAGCTGTCAGGGCGTGTAGGCCTGGTAAGGAGTGTTCATTTCATTCTCAGTGCTGTGGGCAGCCTTACAGGGTTTTAAGTCATGGATTATATGACAAGATTCATGTCTTCAAAAGATCTCCGTGGAAAATGCCTGGTGGGGGAGCAAGACAGGTAATGGGGGGAATCCTGGGAGGGCTGGTGCCTCCGTGGTCCCAGACAGAGGTGAGGGGTTGGGCTCGCTGTGAGTGGGGAAGGGGTGGGTTGGATTAGTGTACATTCTGGAGGGAAATCAGCAGGCTTTGCTGATGAATTGGGTGTGAACTGTGTGATGCAGGCAGAAAAATCCATGATTTCTCCCAAGTTTTTGCATCCATCAACTGGAGGGATCATGGTGACATTTACTGAAATGAAATAAAGAGGTCAGGAAGTGTTTGGGGTTAGAATTAAGAGATTCCATTTAGATATGCCATGTTTAAGATACCTGTTATGAGTTGAACTGTGTCCCTCAAGAAGGTATGCTGAACTCTTACCCCTGCCCCCGCTGTACCTCAGTACATGGGCTTATTTGGAAATGGGGACATTGCAGATGTAATTAAGATGAAGTCATACAGGAGTAGGGTGTACCCTAATCCCGTGTGACTGATGTCCTTATAAGAAGAGAGAAGAGGCATGGAGGTGCAGACAGAGATAGACAGACGGACACACACGCACACTGGGAGGACACCACACCACGTGATGATTGAGCAGTGATGCAGTGATGCAGCCACCACCAGAAGCTGGAGGAGGGAAGGAATGGTTCTACCCCAGAGCCTTCGGGTAACTGGATTGCAGGCTTCTAGCCTCCAGAACTGTGAGGCGGTGCATTTCTGTTTTAAGCCACCCAGTATGTGGTCCTTTGTTATGGAGGCCACAGGACACGCAGGCAGTGTCTGAGCAGGCGGGCTGATACGGGAGTCTGTCTGAGCTCAGAGAAAGGGGCTCAGTCTGAGCCTGGAGGATCCATCAGTGCCGAGACCCTGAGGCGGAACATTCCAGGAGGAGTGAAGGGCAGCCCTGCTTGCGACATGAGACCCCCTCATTCACCCCTAGGAGTCATTCTGCCACGCAGCTACTACAAGCACTGGCAGAACAAACATGAAGTTTTACAGTGTGTTTTCCATTCCTGGAATGACTGAAATAGATGCTACGTGATTATCTCACACCAGATCTCACACACCCAGCGGATGTACATAAAAAGCATTCATACTCTAACCGTGATTGTGTTTACTTGTAATGACATGTATCGTGGTGAGAGGCGTTTGCACTTGGTCAGAGTATTGAAAATCCCATCCATGTGCAGGGTGGTAGGGGCATTGGAGGTCCTCTCTAGAAGAACCCTCTTCCGCCTGCTGCACTTTCCTTCCTGCCTAAACCCTTCTGGTGAGACAAGAGGTCCACCAGCTTCCAGGGCAGCCCAGCCATTTGATCTTGAGAAAGGTCAACCTAGAGCAAAAACTTGTCTTCTGGCAACTCCCTGAGTGATGTCCCGCCAACAACCTCAGAGTTACAGTCCACCCCTGTCCCCTGCCCCCTCCTGGGGAGTTTTCTCCGGGCCTGGCCTTCCCGATCCCCCATCTGAGATGGTTTGCTACTCTGTCACCTCTGGTCTCTTGTGGCCTCCCATCTGCTGCCCTTCTGCTTCTCCCGATCCTGCGTTTAAACACCCGCATGTCGGGGTGTCCACATCAGTCAGCAGTGGGGGGGACAACGCAAGGACAAAGGCTCTGAGCTTGACCAGATGAGCCTCTCCCAGCACTGCCTTATGAAGAAACAGCTAAATAAGCAGATAAGTCTGCATTCGTGTGGACCAGAGCTGGGAGCAGGTGCCCCCTGTGGAGATGCATCCCGTCCCCAGCTCAGTTTTACATCAAAAGTGACCTCTTGGTGCCACGTGTCTGCTTCTGCACGTGTGCCTCTGCCTTTCCCAGGGCTGGGCTCGTAAGCCCCGCCCTTCCTCTTCACGTGGGCCTCATGAACACCTGGCCACCAGTTTTGGTGAACGAACTGCAGTTCTCTGGAGCTGCTGCCCGTGAGGCTCTCGGCTCCAGGCTCCTGCAGAGGCTGCGGGGCTCACTCTCTCCTGGTCCTTGGGCTGCCTGGGCTTCTGTTAGTTTAATGCCCTCTATCCACGTTGTGTGTCTGGGTCTCATCCTTTATCCTCACACAGGGATGATTTACTCTGCCTCACTGTTGTATCCATCCTGCTTTTATGATCACATTCACGTCACCCATCCCCCTGCCCCCCTCTGCCCATTCAACCAACCACTTGGCCTCTGTGTCTTTCCTGTGGGATTACAGCTCCCAGAAGAGGAATCAGAG
This sequence comes from Kogia breviceps, assembly GCF_026419965.1. Classification (NCBI taxonomy): domain Eukaryota; kingdom Metazoa; phylum Chordata; class Mammalia; order Artiodactyla; family Physeteridae; genus Kogia; species Kogia breviceps. Next base: position 61,451,052 of record NC_081324.1, on the reverse strand, counting down.
GCTCATTTCCTTCTTCCTGCCCCTGGTGCTGATGACATATGCTGCACTGAGGCATAAACAGAGGTTAATAAAAAGTTTCTGTGGTCCTTGTTGGTCTGGGTGTACAGGAATGATGGGGACAGAGCAAAGAAAGAAGGGAAGGAGTTGAGGTTGGAAGGGAAGAGCAGGACAGGAGAGGGAAGGAAGGATGCCTCCAGAATTGCCCCATCAGAGGTGTTTCCCACTAATGCAGAGCTGATTTTTAGTTACTGAAATAGTGATGGAAACAAAGAAGCATCACAAGATAGTTGGAAAAGTTTCCATTTTCAAAATAATATTTGATATATGAAGTTGAACTTACATGTATCTGAGATCAGTTCTGATTTAAACAGTCAATCTTAAAGGTTTTAAAAAAATTTTTATTCTATTAAAGTATAGTTGATTTACAATGTTGTGTTGATTTCTGCTGTACAGCAAAGTGATTCTGTTATCACATCTGAAAAATCCTTTTTGCCATATGAGGAAACGTATTCTCAGATTCTAGGGATTAGAGCGTGGACATCTTTGGGGGCCATTATTCTGCCAAGTAACTTTTCAAATGGATAATGAAGAAGTAAAAGATTTAATCAGAAAATTTTAGAATATATCAATAGCCCAATGTTTTAAAAGAATGCATTGATAACCAACGTAAGGTAAAATCAAGTATTACATTTGTTTACAAACTAATGGATAGAAAAGGATGGCTGTCTACTTTCTGGTTTAAAGATGTTTTCATTTGCATAGTGTTGTATAATGAAGAATATTTAAAAAAAAAAAATCAACCTAAAACACCACCTGGGCTGTCATCCTGTGGAGTCAGATGAAGATCAGAAATTTACGTTTAAACCGCCCACACAAGTATTCACATCTGTTTAATTATTAATAAGACTCAAGCTTAATTAAAAGTTGTTAGACTCTAGAGCCATGTAATAGTCTTTTCACGGTGTCTGTGGAGATTAGATGTGGGATCCACCAGCACTGAGCTCTGTGCTGGGGAAACAGATGACCCCTAGACTCTTAGTTCACTGACCTGTTGTACCTGAAAAAAACCTGCTCAGTAGATACTGTGGGTGGACATTTTAGCTGATACTTAAATGTCATCATGAAGCACTTAGAAAGTTGAAGAGGATGTTGAAACAATTTTCTAAAGTTCTAAGGAACAATCATTCAGATTTATCCCTTGAAAATATTTTACCTTCAAGAATGGAGCGAAACCCACTAATGTCTCCCCTAGAACTTCTTTTTTCCTTTTGTGAAAGAACAAGAATAATGAAACCATTGGTAATGAACCCGTTTTCAGTTATGTACATGTTTATATATATATTTTTGTGAACATAGATGCATGAAGGATTGTGGATTTAATTTTTCTTGGGGATGCAAGTCAAAGATCAGCTAACTGAATCTGGAGGGGTGCTGCCCCCCCCAGGCTGTGGATCTTCCTTATGGAGTTATAGCATCTGAATGATAGAAAGTAAATGTGATAGAAAAGAAATATGAATGCCCATTGCAAAGTGTTCAGTTCTATTTAAAGTAGAATTCTAATTCTATTATATAAGAGTATTAAAGCACAATTATCTAGAATATTTTAAATAAACATTGTCCAAATATATGCAGTAATAAGGAATTTAGTAGCTATGGGAAGGAAATATTTAAATGTATGTAAGTATAAATATGCTTCAAAAGGAAAAGGATTAACGTACATTCATGTTCCGATTTCCATGAAAGAGAAAAATCAGACTCTGTTATAGTAGATGCCACTGGCCAGGAGAGATTAGTTTGATACTGATATTTATAACCTTAACTCAATTACAGTCTTCAATTGTTAGTAATAGAATTGAATTAAGACCCTTTTTAAAAGTATGATTACAGGAAACAAAGATCAAGTGTACACAGATCCTTGTCAAGTAGATGAATGAATAAAGAAATAAAAGATTTAATCTGAAAATTAAAATATCAAAGATAGACAAAAATGTGTTTTAAGCGTTCCGAAGTCCTGCCTACTCGCAGCCTATGGGAAGCTCCTGGGATGTTCTGACTGCAGGACGGGATGTAAGGGCTTGTGTTTAGGGCCCTGCTTCTGTTTCCTTATTCTGCACGTCATGGTGTCTTGTCCGCTGTAGATGTACAATGAATAGATGTAGATCAAAAGCATGAATTTAGTGCATTTAAAAACAAATCTAACCTTTTAGCTGTTGATTCAGTGGGAAGATGTCATACACTAGTGAACTATGCTTTGGGCTTCCTCTTTGGGCCAAGCACTTCTTTGGACCAAGTGTATAAAAAAATAGACATGGGCCCCATCCCCCATGGCAGTTACCACGAAGGGCAAAATAATGGCCAATGTACTTAGATTCTTGTATTATTTGATGACACACAGATGTCCATGAATACTTTTGGTTTTCCCCATTTTCCCAGAACTACCTACTCCAAGGTGGTGAGTTTTTCAGCTAAAACAGATCTGGAGCGTAAATGAGGCTTCCTGATTACAGACCTTTGAATCAGTGCCTCACCTCATGTGCGCCTGAGTGAAGCTGCTGCATTTCTGTTCCCGGAGGTGTTGTGGGTGGATGTGACATGTGTGGAGTCAGACTCTGGTTTCCAGAGGACGGTGTGATTAGCGTCTGCAGTCCTGGGTTTCGGCAGCATGTTATCCTTCTCCGAGCATCTTTGGAACATTAACCATGGTCTTGCAAGGGCCCTGGGGAGCAGACAGGCAGCATTTGGAGTGGTTTGATTTTACAACTTTGGAAACCAGAACATAGTGAGGTTCTCCTTAAGGGCCTTTATTTCCCTCTGGTCTATGTGTTACCCAAAGTCAGGTGGGACCGTAGCATTAGCACAGTGCTGGCACCCGGTAGGAATTTGGTTTATATTTACTGAACTAAGAAGTTAATAAAAACAATTATTGTTGTATGAAAAAGTTTTCACATGCCGGTTTCCCTATTGAATGAATCAGCTGGAAGATTTATTTATTATTATCCATAGCAGGAGGGCTCCAAAATATTGATAATCTTTTTTTAAGAGCTATTTTAATTTTTTTCTGTTGAATCACATTTTATTTTTTACTTTTTTTATCGAATGAAAAAGTCTTTAGATTCTATACTGCTTTAGAATTTTCAAAAGTTTCACACACATGATTTTGTAACCGGGGTGGGGCGGGCACGCAGCCATCAGTTCTTGATCATTATTGCAAGACGCCGAGCCCAGCGGTTAGAGGCCCCGCTCCACCAGTGGTCAGCCTGGCTGTGGTCCTTGTGGCAGATAGCCCGGAGAAGGCGGATCACACCCTCCCTCCGGCCTCCGGGCGATCGAGTGAGCTGGGGGCTGGGGACAGGCTGGGGGCTGTGTCCCTCAGAGCCACACAGCCCTCGCTGCGGCCGCCCACTAGCCGGGCCCAGGCCTTGAAGCAGTGCGAACCTCTCCCCAACCCTCAACCTCCTCCATCTGACGGCGGCCACGGTCTCCATGGGTCGCAGTCTGTGGAGGCCTCGGCAACTGGAGTATATGGACACTGCCATTAAGGTAACAGCTTCAACCAGCTTCAGTCTCTCTGTTGAAGTTTCAAAAATTGGTCCAGCTTCGATTAGTTGCCCACCCCAGGAGGTGGCCAGAGGTCAGGGTTAAGTGGCAAGGACATTGCACATCATTACTCAGGTCCACCTCTGCGGTTGGAGCTGTCCTCAGAGAAGGGCAGTTGTGGTGAGCTGGGAATTAACCTGATTGGTATTTGCTACAACAGGTACTCCTACTGATCCTACTGATCCGATACACACGATTCTCTCCAGTTTAAGTGAAAAGCCTGAGGGCTGGCTGAGTCCTGGGCACACGGCTCCCTCAGTGATGACGGCTGGGCGGGGTCTGGAGACCTGACCCTGAGGGCACAGCCAGCTAAGATCTGCCTCTTCAGCTGGGCTTGGGCCCTGGAGGGAGGACCCAGACTGGGTGCTGGGCTAATGCTCCCGGGCAGGGTAACCGGCCCCCCGCAGGGACCCCCTCCTCTTCGGCAAGACCTGGACCTCGGAGGGCAAGTGTTGAGCCGTGAGACGTTGCCCTTTCTTGTCAGAACAGAGAATAACATTTGTTCGGTGGAGGTTTACGGGACCTGACCTCAAGAACAAAGGATCGGACACCAAGAAGTTTGCAACAGCTAACCACACCCCTCAATCACCTTTCCTGTAAAAGGGCTTTGCTGAAAGCTTTCGGGGAATTTGGGGTTTTTAAGGCATGAGCCACCCATCTCCTTGCATGGCTCTGCAATAAACCTTTCTCTGCTCGAAACTCTGATGTTTTGGTATTGCTTGGCCTCTGTGTGTCAGGCACACGGGCTTGCGTTCATTAACGATTTCATATAATCCCATAATAACTCTTTTTTCCCCCTGACTCCTCTATCGCCCCTCCCCCACCCTTCTCCCCACTGGTAACTACTTGTTTGTTCTCTGTCTTGTTGGCTGTGAGTCTGCTTCTTTTTTTTTTTAAACATCTTTATTGGAGTACAATCGCTTTACAATGTTTTGTTAGTTTCTGCTATATAACAAAGTGAATCAACTATACGTATAAATATATCCCCATATACCCTCCCTCTTGCGTCTACCTCCCACCCTCCCTATCCACCCCTCTAGGTGGTCACAGAGCACCGAGCTTATCTCCCTGTGCTATGCAGCTGCTTCCCACTAGCTATCTATTTTATATTTGGTAGTATGTATATGTCAGTGCTACTCTCACTTCGTCCCAGCTTACCCTTCCCCCTCCCCATGTCCTCAAGTCCATTCTCTACGTCTGCGTCTTTATTCCTGTCCTGCCCCTAGGTTCTTCAGAACCATTTTTTTTAAAGTTCCATATATATGTGTTAACAAACGGTATTTGTTTTTCTCTTTCTGACTTATTTCACTCTGTATGACAGACTCTAGGTCCATCCACCTCACTACAAATAACTCAATTTTGTTTCCTTTTATGGCTGAATAATATTCCATTGTATATATGTGCCACATCTTCTTTATCCATTCATGTGTCGATGGACACTTAGGTTGCTTCCATGTCTTGGCTATTGTAAATAGTGCTGCAGTGAACATTGTGGTACATGACTCTTTTTGAATTATGGTTTTCTCAGGGTATACGCCCAGGAGTGGGATTGCTGGGTCATATGGTAGTTCTATTTGTAGTTTTTTAAGGAATCTCCATATTGTTCTCCATAGTGACTGTATCAATTTACATTCCCACCAACAGTGCAAGAGTGTTCCCTTTTCTCCACACCCTCTCCAGCATTTATTGTTTGTAGATTTTTTGGTGATGGCCATTCTGACTGGTGTGAGGTGATACCTCATTGTAGTTTTGATTTGCATTTCTCTAATGATTAATGATGTTGAGCATCCTTTCATGTGTTTGTTGGCAATCTGTATATCTTCTTTGGAGAAATGTCTATTTAGGTCTGCCCATTTTTGGATTGGGTTGTTTGGTTTTCTGATATTGAGCTGCATGAGCTGCTTGTATATTTTGGAGATTAATCCATTGTCAGTTGCTTTGTTTGCAAATATTTTCTCCCATTCTGAGGGTTCTCTTTTCATCTTGTTTATGGTTTTCTTTGATGTGCAAAAGCTTTTAAGTTTCATTAGGTCCCATTTGTTTGTTTTTGTTTTTATTTCCATTTTTCTAGGAGGTGGGTCAAAAGGATCTTGCTGTGATTTAATTCATAGAGTGTTCTGCCTATGTTTTCCTCTAAGAGTTTTATAGTGTCTGGCCTTACATTTAGGTCATTAATCCATATGGAGTTTATTTTTGTGGATGGTGTTAGGGAGTGTTCTAATTTCATTCTTTTACATGTAGCTGTCCAGTTTTCCCAGCACCACTTATTGAAGAAGCTGTCTTTTCTCCATTGTATACTCTTGTCTCTGTTATCAAAGATAAGGTGCCCATATATACATGGGTTTATCTCTGGGCTTTCTATCCTGTTCCACTGACCTATATTTCTGTTTTTGTTCCAGTACCATACTGTCTTGATTACTGTAGCTTTGTAGTATAGTCTGAAGTCAGGGAGCCTGATTCCCCCAGCTCTGTTTTTCTTTCTCAAGATTGCTTTGGCTATTTGGAGTCTTTTGTGTTTCCATACAAACTGTGAATTTTTTTGTTCTAGTTCTGTGAAAAATGCCAGTGGTAGTTTGGTAGAGATTGCACTGAATCTGTAGATTGCTTCAGGTAGTATAGTCATTTTCACAATGTTGATTTTTCCAACCCAGGAACATGGTATATCTTTCCATCTGTTTGTGTCATCTTTAATTTCTTTCATCAGTGTCTTATAGTTTTCTGCATACAGGTCTTTTGTCTCCTTAGGTAGGTTTATTCCTAGGTATTTTATTCTTTTTGTTGCAATGGTAAATGGGAGTGTTTCCTTAATTTCTCTTTCAGATTTTTCATTGTTAGTGTATAGTAATGCAGGAGATTTCTGTGCATTAATTTTGTATCCTGCTACTCTACCAAATTCATTGATTAGCTGTAATAGTTTTCTGGTAGCATCTTTAGGATTCTCTATGTTTAGTATCATGTCATCTGCAAACAGTGACAGTTTTACTTCTTCTTTTCCAATTTGTATTCCTTTTATTTCTTTTCTTCTCTGATTGCCGTGGCTAGGACTTCCCAAACTATGTTGAATAATAGTGGTGAGAGTGGACATCCTTGTCTTGTTCCGAATCTTAGAGGAAATAGTTTCAGTTTTTCACATTGAGAATGATGTTGGCTGTGGGTTTGTCATATATGGCCTTTATTATGTTGAAGTAGGTTCCCTCTGTGCCTACTTTCTGGAGTGTTTTTATCATAAGTGGGTGTTGAATTTTGTCAACAGCTTTTTCTGCATCTATTGAGATTATCTTATGGTTTTTATCCTTCAATTTGTTAATATGGTGTATCACATTGATTGATTTGCGTATATTGAAGAATCCTTGCATTCCTGGGATAAACCCCACTTGATCATGGTGTATGATCATTTTAATGTGCTGTTGGATTCTTTTTGCTAGTATTTTGTTGAGGATTTCTGGATTTATGTTCATCAGTGATATTGGCCTTTACTTTTCTTTTTTGGGGACATCTTTGTCCGGTTTTGGTGTCAGGGTGATGGTGGCCTCGTAGAATGAGTGTGGGAGTGTTCCTCGCTCTGCTATATTTTGGAAGAGTTTGAGAAGGATAGGTGTTAGCTCTTCTCTAAATGTTTGATAGAATTCGTCTGTGAAGCCATCTGGTCCTGGGCTTTTGTTTGTTGGAAGATTTTAAATCAATTTCAATTGAATTGTTTGAATTGTTCAATTGAATTGAATAGTTTCAATTTCAGGGCTTGTGATTGGTCTGTTTATTCTTTCTATTTCTTCCTGGTTCAGTCTCAGAAGGTTGTACCTTTATAAGAATTTGTCCATTTCTTCCAGATTGTCCATTTTATTGGCATTTGGTTGTTTGTAGTAATCTCTCACGATCCTTTGTATTTCTGCGGTGTCAGTTGTTACTTCTCCTTTTTCATTTCTAATTCTGTTGATTTGGGTCTTCTCCCTTTTTTCCTTGATGACTGGCTAATGGTTTATCAATTTTGTTTATCTTCTCTAAGAACTAGCTTTTAGTTTTATTGATCTTTGCTGTTGTTTCCTTCATTTCTTTTTCATTTGTTTATGATCTGATCTTTATGATTCCTTCTGCTAACTTTGGGGTTTTTTTGTTCTTCTTTCTCTAATTGCTTTAGGTTTAAGTTTAGGTTGTTTATTTGAGATTTTTCTTGTTCCTTGAGGTAGGATTGTATTACTATAAACTTCCCTCTTAGAACTGCTTTTGCTGCATCCCATAGGTTCTGTGTCATCATGTTTTCATTGTCATGTGTTTCTAGGTATTTTTTAATTTCCTCTTTGTTTTCTTCAGTGATCTCTTGGTTATTTAGTAACATATGGTTTAGCCTCCATGCGTTTGTATTTTTTACAGTTTTGTTCCTGTAATTTTATCTAGTCTCATAGCATTGTGGTCAGAAAAGATACTTGATATGATTTCAATTTTCTTAAATTTACCAAGGCTTTATTTGTGACCCAATATATGGTCTGTCCTGGAGAATGCTCCATGAGCACTTGAGAAGAAAGTGTATTGTGTTGTTTTTGGATGGAATGTCCTATAAATATCAATTAAGTCCATCTTGTTTAATGTGTCATTTAAAGCTTTTGTTTCCTTGTTTATTTTCATTTTGGATGATCTCTCCATTGGTGAAAATGGGGTGTTAAAGTCCCCCACTATTATTGTGTTACTGTTGATTTCTCCTTTTATGGCTGTTAGTATTTGCCTTATGTATTGAGGTGCTCCTATGATGGGTGCATAAATATTTATCATCGTTATATCTTCTTCTTGGATAGATCCCTTGATCATTATGTAGTGTCCTTCTTTGTCTCTGTAATAGTCTTTGTTGTAAAGTCTATTTTGTCTGATACAAGAATTGCTACTCCAGCTTTCTTTTGATTTCCATTTGCATGGAATATCTTTTTCCATCCCCTCACTTTCAGCCTGTATGTGTCCCTAGGTCTGAAGTGGGTCTCTTGTAGACAGAATATATACGGGTCTTGTTTTTGTATCCATTCAGCCAGTCTATGTCTTTTGGTTGGAGCATTTAATCCATTTACATGTAATTATCAATATGTATGTTCCTATTAGCATTTTCTTAATTGTTTTGGGTTGTTTGTGTAGGTCTTTTCCTTCTCTTTTGTTTCCTGCCTAGAGAAGTTCCTTTAGTATTTGTTGTAAAGCTGGTTTGGTGATGCTGAATTCTCTTAACTTTCGCTTGTCTGTAAAGGTTTTTATTTCTCCAGGGAATCTGAATGAGATCCTTGCCGGGCAGAGTAATCTTTGCTGTAGGTTTTTCCCTTTCTTCACTTTAAACATGTCCTGCTGCTCCGTTCTGGCTTGCAGAGTTTCTGCTGAAAGATCAGCTGTTAACCTTATGGGGATTCCCTTGTATGTTTTTTGTTGCTTTTCCCTTGCTGCTTTTAATATATTTTCTTTGTATTTAATTTTTGATAGTTTGATTAATATGTGTCTCAGCATGTTTCTCTTTGGGTTTATCCTGTATGGGACTCTCTGTGCTTCCTGGACTTGGGTGGCTATTTCCTTTCCCATGTTAGGGTAGTTTTCGACTATAATCTCTTCAAATATTTTCTCAGACCCTTTCTTTTTCTCTTCCTCTTCTGTGACCCCTGTAATTCGAATGTTGGTGCATTTAATGTGGTCCTAGAGGTCTCTGAGACTGTCCTCAATTCTTTTCATTCTTTTTTCTTCATTCTGCTCCCTGGCAGTTATTTCCACCATTTTATATTCCAGCTCACTTATCCGTTCTTCTGCCTCAGTTATTTTGCTATTGATTCCTTCTAGAGTATTTTTAATTTCATTTATTGTGTTGTTCATCATTGTTTGTTTGCTCTGTAGTTCTACATCCTTGTTAAATGTTTCTTGTATTTTCTCCATTCTGTTTCCGAGATTTTGGATCATCTTTCCTATCATTACTCTGGATTCTTTTTCAGGTGGGTTGCCTATTTCATCTTCATTTATTTGGTCTTGTAGGGTTTTACCTTGCTCCTTCATCCGTGACATATTTTTTTGTCATTCTTTTTTTTTTTTTGATGGGTGGGGCTGTAGTCCTGTCTTACTGGTTGTTTGGCCTGAGGCATCCAGCACTGGAGTTTGCAGGCAGTTGGAGAGCCAGTCTTGGTGCTAAGATTAGGACCTCCAGGAGGCCTCACTCTGATTAATATTCCCTGGGTCTGAGTTCTCTGTTAGTCCAGCGGTTTGGACTCAGAGCTCCCACCACAGGAGCTTGGGCCCGACCTCTGGCCTGGGAACCAAGATCCTGCAAGCTGTGGGGTGTGGCAAAAAAAAAAAAAAAAAAAAGAGGAGAAAAAAGGATCAGTACAATATCAAACAATAAAAAACAAATTAAAATTAGAAAGATAAAAAATATATTTGGAAAAATAAAAATATAATTGCAACAACTACAACAAGGTAAAATAAAACCACAACAGAAAAAGAAAAAAAAAAAGATGTGGGGCACAGACAAGACAAAAGGAGAGAACAATAACAAAGTATAAAGCATAAAATAAAATTAGAAGAATAAAATATTTATTAGCAAAAATAAAAATATAAATGAATCAACAAGGTGAAACAGAACCCCAATCTAAAAGACGAAGAAAGAAAAAAAAAAAAAGCCTTGGTTGTGGGGGTGGAGTTTAGATGGGGGTGGACCTTAGGCAGGGGTGGGGTTTAGGGTGGGGCGGGGCCTAGGTGGGTGGGGTGGTGACGTTTGAGCATGGGTCGGGGCCTAGACTCAGGACCCAGGCAGCTGGAAAAGGCCTTGGGAGTGGGGCCTGGGCAGGGTGATGTTCAAGTGTGGGGTGGGGCCTCTGCTTTGGACCTGCCCAGAAGCAGAGAGGTAGCACCTCCCAAGGAGGGCCTTTGGAGCGTGGAGTTCTGGAATTTGGAGGCAAGGCCCTGGGTGGGTATGTAGGTAGGGTGTAGGCCCAGCACGTTGGAGGGTATCTCAGAGGGGGTCTGTGAGCGTAGAGGTGGGGCCCTTGGTTGGGGTGCAGGGGTGGGGCTTGGGCTCTGCACGGCAGGAGGGAGGCTCCGAGGGCAGAGGATTAGGCCCGGGAGTCCAACAGGCTCCCCGGTGCCTAAGTGGACAGAGAAACACTGGTCCTGTTCCCTTCCGTTCCTTCACACCCCTCCCCCTCTGTCTCCCCAAGGGTCTCCCCCATCCCTGCTAGACCCCTAACCATGGGTGGGTCCCACTGGGTGTAGGAACTCCTCTCCTCCCCCAGCCACCCCTCAGGGGCGCCAGTCCCCTCCCACCTCCACTTCTCCTCCCCCTTCACTCCCCCCATGCCCCATGTCCTACCTGGTCCCTGGGGGTTTCTCCTGTCCTCTTAGCTCTCTGTGGTCCCCCACCAGTGCCTGGTAGGTGCCCAAGTTGTGCGGAGATGCGAATTCCACATCCTCCTAGTCCGCCATCTTGACTCCACCCCGAGTCTGCTTCTTTTGTGTTCTATTCACTAGTTTGTTGTATTTTTTAGTTTCCACGTGTGTTACTATTTGTCTTTCTCTGACTTACTTGAGAATCTTTAATTACTGGTGAAAAGCAACACATTTGTTCGAGCCTTAAGCCTCTAGCACAACTTGTCATCTCCTCTGTTACTTAAATCAGTCATCCCGCCCCAACCCCTTGGGAAACGTGAGGGCTTCCAGCGCAGGGACTGTTTGTTATTTACCTTTGTCATCATAGCAACCAGTATACTGCTGGCATAAAGTGTGCATCCAGCAAGTGTTAGAATGGATGGGTGGGTGGTGATTAAGGGCTATGGGAATGATGGAACGCTGAACCACAAAAGCAATTTGGAAACTACATGGTCAGAGCTACCGGTCCAGAGGTTTCAATTACCAAGGGTCAAAAGCCAGTGAACCAAAGAGAGACTGGGCCCAGTGGATATGCGAAGACAGATGTGCACTGGCAGGCAGTTCAGGAAGGTCATCATCTGGCATGAAGCGTGGAGGCAGCCAGGAAGGGAAGCCGTTGCAAGAGTTATGTAGCTACTGGTAGAATGACCTGTGTTGGGGAATTGCTGTGACCTCTTCTCATTGGGCAGACGCTGGTGCCCTGGTGTGGCTGGCCTGTGCCAGTGCGGAGACAGCATCTCAGTGACCAGCACAAAGTTACTGCTCTGGCTGGAACACATTGCATCCACAGAAGATAAAGAAAGTTTGGTCGTTTTCTAGCTGATCTGGAGAAAGGGTCGATTTTCTAAAGGGAACATTTCTAAATTCAGGGAGTTTAATGCCTACTCAGTGGTGGGTGGGAAAAGCTATGGGTAGCAGGAGATCTGGGTTTATATATTCCTCTGTATATACAAGCATTGGCCTCTTGTCAAATATACACAGTACCTGACAGGTGAGGAGGAAGGTGTGCCTCTGAAGGCATTCGGGGGCCAGGGGACTCTGCTGGGGGTGGGAGGTTATGTTCACTCCCATATTTACCATTTCTGTACAATTTGTTCCTTCCTGTAGATCTGAGTTGCTGGTTGTGTGATTTTCCTTCTCTGAAGAACTTCTTTTAGCATTCTTTATAGGGCAAGTCTGTTGGTTGCAAATCCTGTTTTTGTCCTGAAATGGCTTTATGCTTGCCTTCATTTTTGAAGGACAGCTTCACTAGGTATAGAATTTTGGGTTGAAAAATTTTCTGTTTCAGCACGATGAATATGTCATTTCAACTTCTTCTGGCGCCCATAGTTTTTTGATGATGTCATAAACCATGTCATTATCTACTTTCACATAATGTGTTATTCATCTCTGGCTCTTTTAAACTCTTTCTCTTTTCTTAGACTTTCAGTAGTTTGGCTGTGATGTATCCCAGGGAGATTTCTGTTTGTTTTATTACACTTAAGGTTCATTGAGGTTCTTAAATCTCTGTAAGGGTGAGAATTGACTGCAAAAGGCAAAAGGAACATTCTGGGTCTTATTGTGGCAGTTTCACAGATGCAAACACCTGCCAAAACTCATTGCACTTTACACTTAATGTCTATACATTTCACCGTATTCAGCCTAGACAAGTGACTTAAAACTTTAATGTAAAAAAAAAAAAAAAAGTAACTTATGGAAGCCAGATGTATTGATTTTTCTTAATAAATGAATCTTTTAGAACTAAGTCTGGGGATTCAATTTGCCATATCATTTCTGAGGACACTTTTTAAATCTCTGCACCTATTTTATCTTCTAAATGATATAAGTCCTGGTTAAAATGGAAAAAAAAAATAAACCATAAGTAATGCAATAAAAAAAGATACTTTAAAATCATTTTTTTAAACCATTAGGGAAGGATCTTCATACTAAGAATATGCTCAAGAATCAAGTAATCTATGAAACTGAAAGAGAAGCATCTTAAGATCTGTGTATGTATGTGTCTGTGTGTGTGTGTGTGATTGAGAGAGGAAGAAAGGGAGGAAGGGAGGGAGGCAGGGAGGAAGGGAGGGAAAGATGAATGAACCTGAAGGTGGTGGGAAGGAGGGATGTGTGAGTTTGGCTGCTCTGTTTCATGGCAGATGTTGGGGGTGTGGATGCAGGCCAGTAGGCTAATACTAGGTAAAATTTTGAGCTCAAGGAATTGAACTCTGCGGAGACACTTTGTCACCATGCACTAATGTCCTACTTCCCTCAGTCCTTCACCCTGGCCAAGGTTGAAGATGTTATACTGTGTCGCCCACATGGCTGTGTCAACCACTGTAAGTTAACATATGACTTCTTAGGTCCACCCATGACATTTCCTTCATCCGTTCATTCATTCAACCAATATTTTTTGTGTGCTAACTACCTGCTAAGCACTCTTCTGCACATTGGGAGTACAGTGATCAAAACAGGGAGAACGGGATCCTTGCACTTGTGTGGCTTACATTTGCAAGAGAGAGAGTCAGGTGATAAGAAGAGAAAAAAATAAAATAAGGTGATTGCGAGGTGCACAAAGCAGGGTAATATGACAAGGAACCCCTGGGGTGACTGTGTCTGTTGCAGCTTGGATGACCAGGGAAGGTGTAAACTTCACACCTCGGGCCTGAGCCAAAGGGACAGATAGGCACGTACCATCTAAAGTGAGAAATTGCACTGTCTTCTTGCCAGTTTCCAAAGTAAGTGAAAAAGTACTGTTGGAGTCATGACGAAATATTAATGAAAACGTTGGTTTTCCAAAGTGTGCTGGGCTCTCTCTGGGAAGAGAAGTTGAGGACAGTCTGTTCCTCTCCCTGGAGAACCTTTTGTGGATGACTCATTCCCTGGGGCTTTCGAGCACAGAGAGCAAACAGAAGCAGGGCCAGCTGATGGCGGCCCCACGGCCCCCCACGGCTGGAGAGGAAAGCGCGGGGCTGGAGAGATAAACTCAGCAGGTCACAAGGCAGTTAGTCACGGTCACTTGGTCTGTGTTCTCCGTGGGAACAAGACGATAACAGCACAAATTGTCTCCTGCTGGGCCAGCCGAGACAGGAAGATGCCTGGCCAGCTAAACGGGCATCTCTTGCCCACCAAAGGCAGATGTGATGAAGCACGTGGACAGTCACTCGTCTGCACCTGGACCACTCCCAGGTGTGGGGAGACACCCCAGCACTGAGGCTCAGACTCTCCATCAGGGTGAAGCTGGAGGCTGTGAGTGTTCATTGCTGATGCTCGGTCAATGTGGAACCAAACTGGACTCCCTGGAAAGAAGAGGCGAAAGGAAAAAGAACAGGGCAGCGTTACATGGGGTAGAAGAGGATGAAGTGTAGCTGGACAGACATTGTTTTCAGGTGACAGTCAGCATTTTCCTAAAGGGATTGCAGGAGAGCTCGGTGCAGGAGACCTGGAAAGCTAAGGCTGGAAGAATGCTCCATGGGGATCCACCTGCCTCAGAGAGGAATGGACTCCATCACCTGAGGGTTCCCCATTCGTTACCGTTTGTAGGTCCCTCACTGCAGAATTCGGCAAACTGGCCTTGTAGTTGAACAAGTGGCACGAGGTCTTCCTGTTGGCTGTGCAGAACCCACATGCACCGAGATCAGTGCTCAAGGCCCAGCTCCTCTCATGCAGTTTTCTTTTATTGTTTTGTCCTTTTGGTAACAGTGGATGGGCTGGTTTACGTGCCGAGCGCCGTGCCGACATTTGGGAATGTCCCGAGAGCTGTCACACTTGGTCCTGCCTTCCCGAGGCTTCCGGTCAACGTAGGACGTGCAGGCACCCACCCCCGGGGAGCGACGTATAGCAAAGAGCTCTCATCTGACAAAGCTCCTTGTGCTGAAGGCGGTGAGAGTTTGGGGAAACAGCGTGTGGAAGGGTGCTTTCCTCCCTCAAACGAGCTAAGACAACTGAAGTTTTCAGAAATGAGATCCATGAACCTCACGATTTCTTTAAAAAAATTCTTCCTCCTGATTTTGACAACTTGCTTAGCAGAGCAGATTTTTGGTGTGCATTATTTGTTTATTTTGTATTTTCTTCCTTCCATAGCTTTTCTGACTCAACTCCCCAAGGCGGCTGCTAGGTTGGAAATAAACATATGGGCAACAAACCATGCTTCTCACATCTTGAATCATCTTAAAAACGATCAAGGCTTTTTATTCCCAAGCGGCTACTCTCTGATACAGCTGGGTTCCAATGCAGTCTCTCTGAAGATCAATGCCGGGGTCCTGAGTAGTCTGAGAACTTTGTGAAATCCCAGAACCGGAGGTGAAGTGGGTCAAGGCCTCTAATCAGGAGCCGTATCTGGTAAATATCGAAGTTATCGCCTCTTTCTGTTTGTTTTCCTCTGGAGTTTGGAGCAGTTCCACCCAGAGGGGAGCAGGGTGCAGCAAGGCCGGCTCCGCACTGCCAGTGCCCAGGGGAGTCACCAGTGACAGCCCCTCCCCGTGTGCCACATGGAGATCTCGGGAGCTCAGGGTCCGGGCAGGGCATCCCTGCAAAGATGATGTGGGCAGTGGATGGGTCACACTCCACCCCACCTTCTCAGGCCTGGGCAGAAAAACATGGAAACCGTCTGTTGTTTAGGGTTCAAGGGGCAGAAGTCGTAACATGGTTAAAAAAAAGTAAAAGCAACAAAAAATAGTGACTGTCAACCCTCTTCCCTTAGTGCTCTAGGTGTTTACTGAATTGGCCCAAAGCCCCAACTTGGAGGTTCCACTTTTACGTGGGAAGTTTTCCCAGCACGCTGGTAAATGCCATACACGTTCTCGACGCTCCCTGCGTCACGCAGCCTCCGCGGGCTGTCCTACCCTCCAGGAGGGGGAACAAGGCTCATCATGGATGAGCTCTGCTCTGCAGAGGGCTGGGCATCTTCTGACGTCTGCCTTTGAATCTGTTGGCTGAAGCCTGCCCTTGACCTCCTGCAAAGGCGTTGGCCACTCAGTGAGGGGCCTTAGAGCTTGTGCACTTGGAAATGCCTTCCTCTGTCTGAGTGGGGCTGGTTAATCAATTGATTCTACTGAAGAAAATTCTTCATATCCATGTTGGATGTTTGTATTGGCCTGTCCTCTGCCAAACCCGCCCATGCAAGGCCATGAGAATGTGCTAGGAAAGCCTTTTTTTTGGGTTCTTGAACTTGAGTTATCCAATTTGGCCGCTTTTCCATAGTTCAGCTTTTCAGACTTTAGCAGGAAATTTTCAGTGTGCTTATACAAGGTTCTGTGTGTTTTAATACATTTCTACCTGAATAGCTTTCTTTTTTTCTCTCGTAAAACATCGCAACAAAACAACTACCTCATGATATTAAGAATTCAGCATATATATACAACTGGAGTTCTGATTTTTGGCCTGATTTCCTTCTGGAAATGGTGAAATCAGAGAAAGTGAAAGTGTGTGGGGGGTCTTCTCTGGGAAACGCATCCATGTGAATGCAAATAGTGAACCATGGTCAGAATGAGTCAACACCTGCTTTGGTTGTTCCCTGTAAATGGGAACGACCCTCAGATGTCATGGAATCAGTGGAATGCCGGCTAGAAAATTTCTTGAATATCAAAGCTCAGTCTTTTTTGCTTCTCTAACTTGTGAACATTTTGCTTCATCTTCTGTGGGTCCACAAACTATAGCCCAGGGGCCAAATCTGCCTCTACCTACCACAGTTTTTGGATGGCCTGTGAGCTAATTTAAATGACTGAAAAAAATCAAGATTATTTCAAGACATAAGGACATTACCTGACTTCAAGTTTCAGTGCCCACAAATAAGGTTTTACTGGAACACAGCCATTACTAATTTGTTCATGTGCTGTCTGTGTGCTTTTGCACGGCAAGGGCAGAATTGTATCTTTACCTAAGATATTTACCATCTGGTTCCCGGAGCTGGATGACCTAGAATTTCCAATTCAGCTGAAAACTTTGCCTCCTCCAACCTATCCTCATGTGCCAGAGTATTTTTACATATATTGTTTCTAATTAAACAAAATTCTTACTTCCAATTTCTGTCCAATTTTTACCTTACCAATTTTATCTTTATGGTGCACCTGGCATTTCGTGTGCTCCTCAACAGCATGTATGATCTCAAGAGTATGCTGTGTTCTTGTTCTGTGCTAGAGGCTGAAGTCTCAGCAAGATGACTTTCACATAGTAGTTATGAAACAGTTGTTTGTTTATAATAAATTACCATATAAATGAATAGAAGACAATTTATCAAAATATTTCTTTCCCTGTTTCTGCTACTCTTTTGGAATTCCTGACACCATAAGTAGAATTCTCTCAATCCACCCTCCATGTCTCCCATCTGCTGTTCAATTTCTTCCTTGTTACTTTGTGCCTATTTCTGGGTGAACTCCTCTGTACTGCCATCCACTTAACTAAATTTATCTTTGTCTCTACCCCACCTGCAGCTTAGTTCATCTATTGATGTATTTAACTAATTATATGACTATGTTTTAAATTTCCAAGACATATAGTTGCTTTTTTCAGTGTCATCTGCTTTATTTCATTTCTGTTTGTAAAAAGTAATTTCTTGTTCACATTTCAGGATTTAATTTATTTATCTTTTTGAGGCTCCCAAGCAACTTAAAGTCATTTTCAGTACGTTTCACAATTTTTAATTTTTGCTTTGGTGAATCCATGTCCCAGTTGTCTTTTCTGGCTTTATGTTTCTCCTTGTAATGAATAAGAAGTCCTTTGTCTCAGTCCGCCTCTCTCTCTTGCTCTCCTTGGAGTTCTTTCTTCACTCCCTGGGCTTACCTTTCCCTCTAATACTCTTGCAGTTTTCCCACCTGGACCCATGGGACACTGGAGAGTTCAGATGTGTCCTTGGATGATGCTGGGGATTTGGGCTTTCTCAGTAGTCAGACCTACCATCTCCCTCCTCCCTAAGCTCCTTGTAAACCATAGATTCTTTCCCAGCATCCTTTTGAAAACTGGGGAGCTGTAACCCAAACCCCTGTTTTAATCAGTGTTCCCAGCAATAGCCTCCTTGTTGACACTGAGCATGTAATGAAATGCTCATCAGGAAACCAACTTTGGTCTCCAGTGTCTGCTTCAAGGCCACCTGCACAAAGCTGTGCATTTCTCTTCCATTTCTAACCTTAGAGATATTTATCTTGTGCTGGTGACTGGTTATGTGTTTCTGGTGACATGCTTCATATTTTACCTATGATTTCTCCATGTTTAGAGCCAAAAAGGTAGCTCACTGTAAGAACTACTCTATCACCTGGAAGCCCCAGGCCCCCAGGGTTTTCTGGAGTTGGAAGACGCACTGCCTTGTGCCCTCAGACCTGCTTTTGCCTTGCAGATATTTAGGCATGAGGTTACTGTGAAGCCTTCCCTATGCTGGAAGCAGCCCCTGTGTTCAGGATGCTTATGGCCTATCTGAGATCCATCAGTGTCTAGAACCAGATGGCCCAGTGGCCCAGCAGGCCATGACTGTGGCACTTATCCCCCGTGGATATTCCTGACTGTTGACTCTCGACTGCCCACAGCTGAGTTCCTCCCCAGTAACTGTCTTCAATGGTAGGAAGCTGCAAGTAACATCCATCTGTGGGGACAGCCCACATCTAATTTCTGGTCAGTGATGGGGTGGGTGAGATACAAAGGCTCAGTCCCCTTGCCTCAATCCTAGACAGATGTGAAGGGCCATTCCAACTCCAGGCTCCCCAAGCACCAGCTGAGGCCACACCGGAGCTGCATCCCAGGCCAGCCCTACCCCTTCACCCCCCTGTTGGTGTCCTTGCCAAGTGCCCTCCCAAGTAACTGCACAGCAATCTCGACTCAGAGCCTGTTTCCTGGGAACCAACCCAGGATAGCAACTCACATTATAACATACGTATTCCTAAGTGTCAGATACAGACACTGTGCAGTGTGGGAGTCAGGAGGTCCCTGTGGTCAAAGCAGTAAGGAAAGATGCAGAGGAAATACGGCCTGGTCACAAGTGGTAAATTTGGAAGCAGGGGAGTAGATACGTGGTGCAGCAGCGTCACTCCCTCCCCTGGCCCCTTAGCCACCATCCCCACACCCTGAGCACCGTTCTTCTCCCTGATTCTATTGGCTTCATTGTGGGGAACATTTTAGAAGTGATTACAACACTTTAAAACTTATTAAGTAATAGTACATAAAGCCAGGGTAGGGCTTCCCTGGTGGCGCAGTGGTTTAAGAATCCTCCTGCCAATGCAGGAGACAGGTTCGAGCCCTGGTCCAGGAAGATCCCACATGCCGTGGAGCAGCTAAACCCATGAGCCACAACTACTGAGCCTGCGCTCTGGAGCCTGTGTGCCACAACTGCCGAGCCCGTGTGCCACAACTACTGAAGCCTGCATGCCTAGAGCTCGTGCTCTGCAACAAGAGAAGCCACTGCAATGAGAAGCCCACGCACCACAGTGAAGAGTAGCCCCCACTTGCCGCACCTAGAGAAAGCCCACGCACAGCAGTGAAGACCCAACACAGCCAAAAATAAATAAAGAAAATAAATAAATTTTTAAAAAGCTAATTTAATAAAAACTAGTTACAATAGTATTAAAAAAAAGCCAGGGTTATTATAGTAGATGTGTATTTCTTCTCTCCATTTATATTAGTTTCATGCCAATGAAATGGCTATTCTTGTAAGTCAAATGGTGAATATTAGCAAATTCACATACTCAACCTGAAAGCTTGATTGTTCAGTTTATTTTGCAGTCCCAGCACTGTCTTTCCAGCTAATATGTGTTTGTATTTAACCTCATTTTGAAGAGAAAACACTCTTTATATATCAACCTGCTTTTCATTTGTTCTATTGGGAGTCCAAAATTATAGGAAATTCATTAAATATAAATACTTGCTTTCCAAGCTGGTGTTTTTTTCTAAATGCCATATATATTGGCTACATGGTGCTTCTACTAGGCCTTTTAAATTAAACTGTAAATAAATAAAAGTATCTTGGGGGAAGACTAGAGGAGACTTTGAAATATATTAAAAAACTCGTCAAACTCTGTATAAATACAGTTTGTATTTGATTCATTAACTTATCTATAAACTCACATCAGTGAAACTTTTTGCTGTTTAATTTTTACCACAGAGAATATTACCAAAAGGCTCAGAGCTCTCCTTGGAGAATTGGTAGGCTAGGGGAATGCATAGCTTCGTGGATCTTTCACATTAACTGTCACCTTTAAAATCACTTGAAAGCTAGAGTTTGGGAAAGTTGACTAAAGCAGCAGCCTCTGAGGGTTCAAGATGGTGGAGTAGAAGGATGTGTGCTCACTACCTCTTGCACGAGCACTGGAATCATGGCTGACTGCTGAATGATCGTTGACAGGAAGACACTGGAACTCACCAAAAAAGATATCCCACATCCAAAGACAAATGAGAAACCACAAGGAGATGGTAGGAGGGGCACAATCACAATATAATCAAATCCCATAACCACTGGGTGGGTGACTCACAAACTGGAGAACAATTATACCACAGAAGTCCACCCACTGGAATGAAGGTTCTAAGCCCCACATCAGGCTTCCCAACCTGGGGGTCCAGCAACAGGAGGAGGAATTCCCAGAGAATCAGACTTTGAAGACTAGTGGGATTTGATTGCAGCACTTCAGCAGGGCTGGGGGGAACAGAGACTCCCTTTTGGAGGACACAAAGTATTGAGTGCATCAGGACCTAGGGGGAAGGAGCAGTGACCCCATAGGAGACCGAACCAAACCTACCTGCTGATATTAGAGGCTCTCCTTCAGAGGCAGGGGGTGACTGTGGCTCACGGTGGGGACAAGGACACTGGCAGCAGAAGTTCTGGGAAGTACTCCTTGGTGTGAGCCCTCCTGGAGTCTGCCATTAGCCCTACCAAAGAGCCTCTAGCCTCGAGTGCTGGGTCACCTCAGACCAAACAACCAACAGGGAGGGAACTCAACCCCACCCATCAGCAGACAAGCGGATTAAAGTTTTACTGAGCTCTGCCCACCAGAGCAACACCCAGCTCTACCCACCACCAGTCACTCCCATCAGGAAGCTTGCACAATCCTCTTAGATAGCCTCATCCACCAGAGGGCAGACAGCAGGAGCATGGAGATCTACAATTCTTCAGCCGGTGGAACGAAAACCACATTCTCAGAAAGATAGACAAAATGAAAAGGCAGAGGACTATGTACCAGATGAAGGAACAAGATTAAAACCCAGAAAAACAATTAAATGAAGTGGAGATAGGCAACCTTCCAGAAAACTAATTCATAGTAATGATAGTGAAGATGATCCAGGACCACAGAAAAAGAATGGAGGTAAAGATCGAGAAGATGCAAGAAATGTTTAACAAAGACCTAGAAGAATTAAAGAAAAAACAAACAGAGATGAACAATACAATAACTGAAGTGGAAAATACACTAGAAAGAATCAATAGCAGAATAACTGAGGCAGAAGAACAGATAAGTGACCTGGAAGACAGAATGGTGGAATTCACTGCTGTGGAACAGAATAAAGAAAAAGGAATGAAAAGAAATGAAGACAGCCTAAGAGACGTCTGAGACAACATTAAATGCACCAACATTCGCATTATAGGGGTCCCAGAAGGAGAAGAGAGAGAGAAAGGACCAGAGAAAATATTTGAAGAGATTATAGTCAGAAACTTTCCTAACATGGGAAAGGAAATAGCCACCCAAGTCCAGGAAGCACAGAGTCCCAAGCAGGATGAACCCAAGGAGAAACATGCTGAGACACACAGTAATCAAACTGACAAAAATTAAAAACAAAGAAAACTTATTAAAAGCAACAAGGGAAAAATGACAGATAACATAAAAGGGAACTCCCATAAGGTTAACAGCTGATTTCTCAGCAGAAACTCTACAAGCCAGAAGGTTGTGGCATGATATATTTCAAACTGTTGAAAGGGAAGAACCTGCAACCAAGATTACTCTATACAGCAAGGATCTCATTCAGATTTGATGGAGAAATCAAAAGCTTTACAGACAAGCAAAAGCTACGAGAATTCAGCATCACCAAACCAGCTCTACAACAAATGCTAAAGGAACTTCTCTAAGTGGGAAACAAACACAAGAGAAGAAAAAGACCTACAAAAACAAACCCAAAATAATTAAGAAAATGATAATAGGAACATACATATTGATAATTACCTTACATGTGAATGGATTAAATGTTCCAATCAGAAGACACAGGCTGAGTGGATACAAAAACAAGACCCATATATATGCTGTCTACAAGAGACCCACTTCAGACCTAGGGACACATACAGACTGAAAGTGAGGGGATGGAAAAAGATATTCCATGCAAATGGAAATCAAAAGAAAGCTGGAGTAGCCATACTCATATCAGATAAAATAGACTTCAAAATAAAGAATGTTACAAGAGACAAGGAGGGACACTACATAATGATCAAGGGATCAATCCAAGAAGAACATATAACAATTATAAATGTATATGCACCCAACATAGGAGCACCTCAATACATGGGCAAATGCTAACAGCTATAAAAGAGGAAATTGACAGCAACACAATAATAGTGGGGGACTTTAACACCTCACTTACACCAATGGACAGATCATCCAGACAGAAAATTAATAAGGAAACACAAGCTTTAAATGACACAATAGACCAGATAGATTTAATTGATATTTATATGACATTCCATCCGAAAACAGCAGATTACACTTCTCAAGTGCACAAGGAACATTCTCCAGGGTAGATCACATCTTGGGTCACAAATCAAGCCTCGGTAAATGTAAGAAAATTGAAATCATATCAAACATCTTTCCCGACCATAACGCTATGAGATTAGAAATAAATTACAGGGGAAAAAACATAGAAAACACAAACACATGGAGGCTAAACAATATGCTACTAAATAACTGAGAGATCACTGAAGAAGTCGAAGAGGAAATAAAAAAATATCTAGAAACAAATGACAATGAACACATGACCATCCAAAACTTATGGGATGCAGCAAAAGCAGTTCTAAGAGGGAAGTTTATAGCAATACAATCCTACCTCAAGAAACAAGAAAAACCTCAAATTAACAATCTAAACTTACACCTAAAGGAACTAGAGAAAGAAGAACAAACAAAATCCAAAGTTAGTAGAAGGAAAAAAATCATAAAGATCAGAGCAGAAGTAATTGAATAGAAACAAAGAAAACAATAGCAAAGATCAATAAAACTAAAGCTGGTTCTTTGAGAAGATAAACAAAATTGATAAACCCTTAGCCAGACTCATCAAGAAAAAGAGGGAGAGGATTCAAATCAATAAAATTAGAAATGAAAAAGGAGAAGTTACAATGGACACCACAGAAACACAAAGCACCATAAGAGACTACTAAAAGCAACTCTATGCCAGTAAAATGGACAACCTGGAAGAAATGGACAAATTCTTAGAAAGGTATAACCTTCCAAGACTGAACCAGGAAGAAGTAGAAAATATGAACCGACCAATCACAAGTAATGAAATTGAAACTGTGATTAAAAACCTTCCAACAAACAAAAGTCCAAGACCAAATGGCTTCACAGGCGAATTCTATCAAACATTTAGAGAAGAGCTAACACCTATCCTTCTCAAGCTCTTCCAAAATATTGCAGAAGAAGGAACACTCCCAAACTCATTCTACGAGGCCAACATCACCCTGACACCAAAAGCAGACAAAGATACTACAAAAAAAGAAAATTACAGGCCAGTGTCACTGATGAATATAGATGCAATAATCCTCAACAAAATACTAGCAAACAGAATACAACAACACATTAAAAGGATCATACACCATGATCAAGTGAGATTTATCCCAGGGTGCAAGGATTCTTTAATATATGCAAATCAATCAATGTGATACACCATATTAACAAATTGAAGAATAAAAACCATATGATCGTCTCAATAGATGCAGGAAAAGCTTCTGATAAAATTCAACACCCATTTATGATAAAAACTCTCTAGAAAGTGGGCACAGAGGGAACCTACCTCAACATAATATAGGCGATATACGACAAACCCACAGAAAACATCATTCTCAATGGTGAAAAACAAAGGATTTCCTTTAAGATCAGGAACAAGACAAGGATGTCCACTCGCCACTGTTATTCAACATAGTTTTGGAAGTCCTAGCCATGGCAATCAAAGAAGAAAAAGAAATAAAATGAATACAAATTGGGAAAAAAAGAAGTAAAACTGTCACTGTTTGCAGATGACATGGTACTATATAAAGAGAATCCTAAAGATGCCACCAGAAAACTACTAGAGCTAATCAATGAATTTGGTAAAGTTGCAGGATACAAAATTAATGCACAGAAATCTCTTGCATTCCTATACACTAACAATGAAAGATCAGAAAGGGAAATTAAGGAAACAGTTCCATTCACCATTGCAACAAAAAGAGTATAATATCTAGGAATAAACCTACCTAAGGAGGTAAAAGACCTGTACTCAGAAAACTATAAGACACTAATGAAAGGAATCAAAGCTGACACAAGCAGATGGAGAGATATAACATGTTCTAGGATTGGAAAAATGAATATTGTCAAAATGACTAAACTACCCGAAGCAATCTACAGATTCAGTGCAATCCCTATCAAATTACCAGTGGCATTTTTTAACAGAACTAGAACCAAAAATCTTAAAATTTGTATGGAGACACAAAAGACCCTGAATAGCCAAAGCAATATGGAGGGAAAAAAACAGAGCTGGAGGAATTAGGCTCCCTGACTTCAGACTATACTACAAAGCTACAGTAACCAAGACAATATGGTACTGGCACAAAAACAGAAACATAGATCAATGGAACAAGATAGAAAGCCCAGAGGTAAACCCATGCACCTATGGTTAACTAATCTATGCCAAAGGAGGCAAGGATATACAATGGAGGAAAGACAGTCTCTTTAATAAGTGGTGCTGGGAAAACTGGGCAGCTGCATGTAAAAGAATGAAATTAGAACACTCCCTAACACCATACAAAAAATAAACTCAAAATGGATTAAATACCTAAATGTAAGACTGGACACTATAAAACTCTTAGAGGAAAACATGGGAAGAACACTGTTTGACATAAGTCACAGCAAGATCTTTTTTGACACACCTCCTAGAGTAATGGAAATAAAAACAAAAATAAACAAATGGGACCTAATGAAACTTAAAAGCTTTATTTAGTACAGCAAAGGAAACTATAAACAAGATGAAAAGACCACCCTCAGAATGGGAGAAAATATTTGCAAATGAATCAATGGATGGAAGATTAATCTCCAAAATACATAGACAACTCATGCAGCTCAATATTTAAAAAAGAAACAACCCAATCCAAAAATGGGCAGAAGACCTAAATAGACATTTCTCCAAAGAAGACATAAAGATGGCCAAGAGGCACATGAAAAGCTGCTCAACATCACTAATTATTAGAGAAATGCAAATCAAAAGTACAGTGA
Organism: Kogia breviceps; assembly: GCF_026419965.1. Taxonomy (NCBI): domain Eukaryota; kingdom Metazoa; phylum Chordata; class Mammalia; order Artiodactyla; family Physeteridae; genus Kogia; species Kogia breviceps. The sequence continues at coordinate 61,425,691 of NC_081324.1, read as the reverse complement.
GGTATCACCTCACACTGGTTAGAATGGGTATCATCAGAAAATATACAAACAATAGATGTTGGAGAGGGTATGGAGAAAAGTGAACCCTCTTGCACTGTTGGTGGGAATGTAATGTAAATTGATACAGCCACTGTGGAGAACAGTATGGAGGTTCCTTAAAAACAACTAAAAATGGAATTACCATATGACCAGCAATCCCACTACTGGACATATACCCAGAGAAAACCATAATTCAAAAAGACACATGCACCCCAATGTTCACTGCAGCACTATTTACAATAGACACGTCATGGAAGCAACCTAAATGCCCATTGACAGATGAATGGATAAAGAAGAAGTGGTACATATATATATAATGGAATATTACTGAGCCATACAAAGGAACGAAATTGGGTTATTTGTAGAGGCATGGATGGACCTAGAGACTGTCATACAGATTGAAGTAAGCCAGAAAGAGAAAAACAAATATCGTATATTAATGCATATATGTGGAATCTAGAAGAATGGTACAGATGAACTAATTTTCAAGGCAGAAATAGAGACACAGATGTAGAGGACAAACGTTTGGACACCAAGTGGTGAAAGCAGGGTTGGGGCATGGTGGTACTGGGATGAACTGGGAGATTGGGATTGACGCATATACACCAATATGTATAAAATAGATAACTAATAAGAAAATTAGATGTATAAAACTAATTTTATAAAACTGTATAAAAAATAAAATAAAATTCTGTATAAAAAAATAAAATTCAAAAAATAGCCTTTGAATACTTTCAAAAGTGTTATAAATAAGGAGTTAGATTTATACCTATGTTTAAATCCCAGTTTCTGGATGTAATCTACAGAGTAACAGTAGTTTTTTTTTTTTTTTTTTAAACTCTATTTGAGGAAATATATTACAGATAAAATCAATGAATAAAACCCAAATTAAAGTTGATTGAAAAAACTCTACTTTTTCTTCTTGTTATTTATTCTTTCTGTTAGTATTGAATTTCTTCTGCTTAATAACCAGAGAAAAATAGTATATAAATATGCAGTTTGGTCCCATGTCATAATGGCCATAAATTGCCTATTTTGTGAATCTGCTATCTGAGTTACTTTGGGAAATCATCTTGAAGTTAGCATATATATTTTTAAGTCTTTTAAACATATGCCCCATTTTCTTATGTTTCTAATTATGAGTGATTATTTATTATGTGTCATATCCTTGGATAATTTGTATTTCTTGTATAAATAAGACTGACTACTTAAAACTCATGGGCAACATAATACCCTCAATTATTTCTGTGCACACAAAATACTTCCAAAACCAGAAAAACAGAGATCATTTCTAGAAATGCCATGAATTAATTGGAGCATGGCTGTAATTAGGGGTGTGTGTACGTGAGTGTGAGTGTGTGTGTGTATGTGTGTATGAAAACAAGTATCTTTTTACCCATTTCTTTCGCTCCTATTCATGACTGAAGTTGGACGTTTTCCTTTAGTATCATTCCCCTTCAGCCTGAACAGGCTATGTTAGCATTTCTTTTAGAGCAGATCTCCTGGTGACAAATACTCTTAGTGTTCCTTAATCTGAAAATGTCTTCTTTTTGTCTTCATTCCTGAAGGATGTTTTCACAGGATATAGAATCCTGGGTTCATAGTTCTTTCCTTTCATAACTTTAAAGATGTTTTTCCAGCTATTCTGGTCTACACTGTTCGTGATGAAAAATATGTGGTAATTCACAGTTGTCCCCCTGTGTGTAATGTGACATTTTTCTCTCTCTGCTTTTGGCGTTTTTCTTTATGTTAGATTTCTAGCCGCTTGGTTATTCTGAGTCTGTTGTGGTTTCTTCAAGTTCATCCTTTTTAGGTTTGCTGAGCGTATTGAGTGTGTAAATTATGTCTTCAACAATTTGGGGGAATTTTTAGCTATCATCCAAATTTTTTTCTGGACCACTCTCTTTCCTCTCTTTCAGTAAGTCTAATGACATAAATGACACAAACGATGGGCCTTGATCCTTTGATCTCAGACCTGAGAGCCGATGAATTTTTTCAATCTTTAGCCCTCTGATAGTCAAAGTCCCTAATTTCTGTTAATCTCTTCAAATTGCTGGCTCATTTCTTTGTCATCTCTATTCCACTATTGAGTCCATCAAGTGAATTTTAAATTTCAGATATTGTATTTTTTCAGTTCTAAATTTTTTATTTCTTGCTTTTTTTTTTTTTTTTTTTCTATTTCTATGCTGACAGCTTCGAGCTCTCCATTTCAAGATTATTTACCTTGACCTCATGGAGTGTGGTTGTAAGGGATGTTTTAAAGTCATTTTCTAATAATTCCAACATCTGGGTATTCCAAGGTTGACTTCATTGTCTTTTCTCTTGAGAATTGGTCAGATTTTCCTGGTGTTTTCTATGCTAAGTAATTTGGGATTATATCCTGGTCACTTTGAATATTGTGTTATGAATCATTGGGTCATCTTAAAATCCTCTGGATAATATTGATTTTTTTTTCCCCCTTTGTTTCTGTGTTTTAGCAGGCAGTCTGGTTGGTTTCAGCTCACAAGCTTTGTCTCACTTTCTGTGGCTGCTGGTTCCAATGTCAGTTCAGTTCTCAAACCTTTGCTTTTCTATTTGGGTCTGCTTTGTGCATGTACCCCTCAGGGATCGGTCTGGGACCTGTGTGGTTCTTTGTATCGTAGTTCAGTTCTGTAAGATCTTTTGGGTCTGTTCCACACATGTGTAGCTTGAGGGTGACACCAGGACTTATACTGGTTTATAATAGAATCAGCAGATCCCCCTCTGGGTCTCTTCTCACCAAGATTTCCCCTTTAGTCTTTAGCTCTTGGGACCCCTTCCCCAGTTCCTCTGGTCAGAGAGATAGAATGGGGTGGAGGAGAATTTAGATGCCTTCAGGGCAGCAGCAGCTTTGCAACCAGGACAGTCTTTGGAAGCAGGATCAGGAGGGAAAAAGAGGTTTTGAAAGAGTATATATCTGATGGTATTACACTCCAACTAATTAATTCAGTCTTATTATTAGTTAGCAAGAATTTATGGGGTTGGAATAAGATAGATACAACAAGGTCCTACTGTATAGCACAGGGAACTATATTCAGTACTATCTTGTAATAACCTGTAATGGAAAGAATCTTTAAAAGAATATATACAATGTAAAAAATTAATCAACTAATTAACTAAGTTTTCTATGTTTTAAAAAAGAATCATATTAGGCAAATTTATCCTTCAAAAACACAAAAGAAAGAAGTAACAGAGGAAATATGTGTATGACATACAGGAAAAAAATAGCAAAATGACAAAAACATATCTTTATCAGTAGTTATTTTAATATAATTGGATTAAACTCTCCAATGAAAGGTAAAAGGAGTAGAATGCATAATAAAACATGACCCAATTATATGTTGTCTACAGGACATTCAGTTAAAATCGAAAGACAAAGTTGGTTGAAAGTGAAAGGATGGAAAAAGATATTCTATGTGAATAATAACCAAAAAAGTGCTGAGGTGGCTGCATTAACATTAGACAAAATGTATTTTAAGTAAAAAACTGTTACAAAGAAGGACATCATATATTGATAAAAAAGGTTAATTCAAGAAGATGTAACAATTATAAATATATACTCAGAAAATAACAGAGCCCCAAAATATATGAATCAAACATTGGCAGACTTGAAGGAAGAAATAGACAATTCTACAATAATAATTGGATACTTTAGTAGCCCACTTTCAATACTGGAAAGAACATCTAAATAGAAGAATGATAAGGAAAAAGAAGACTTGAACAAAACTATAAACCAACTAGACCTAACAGATAAGTATGAAATTCTTCACTCAGCAATAGGAGGATACCTATTCTTCTCAAGTTTACATGGAATATGCTCCAGGATAGACCATATGTTAGACCATGGAAAAATTCTCAAGAAATTTGAAAAGATTGAAAGCATATAAAGTATTTTCTCAAAGTACAATAGAAAGAAACTAAGACATTAATAACAGAAGGAAAATTGGAAATATGGAAACTAAACAATGTATTCATAGACACCAGTGGGTCAAAGAGATAATCACAGGGGAAATTAAAGAATACTTAAAGACAAATGGAAACAAAACATAACAGAACTTATTGGATGCAGCAAAAGCAGTGATCACAGGGAAATTTATAGCTGTAAACAACTGTATCAAAAAAGAATGATCTCAAATCAATACCCTAGATTTACACCTTAAGGAGCTAGAAGGAGAAGGGCAAACTAAACTGCAAACTAGCAGAATGAAGGAAGTAATAGAGATGAGAACAGAGCTAAATGAAACAGAGAATAGAAAAACAATAGTGAGAATCAACAAAACCAAAAGTTTGTTCTTTGAAAAGATCGACAGAATTGACAAACCCTTGGCTAAACTCATAGATCAAAAGTGAGACAAAATGAGACATTTTAGTTATATTTGTATTTATGTTTATGACATTTTAGACCTTTAAGATTCAATTTTTAGGGTAATCACCTGTTCTTTTCAGAACTTCCAGCTGATTGAATCAGCTTGCCCAGATTATCAAGGAAAATATCTTTATTTAGTAAAGTCAATTCATTACAGACTTTAATCTGATCAGATGTTTGATTAGACTGACACATTGACAAAACCATTTATAATACAGTTTTGGTTGCTAATTTAAGTTGTATCTTGTTTTCTATCTGATTATTGCTAATGCAGAGGAGATATATTTATTTTTGCAAGATGATATTGCATCTGAATCATTTTTGTGTATTTTTTTCTAATAGTTGGTCTGTGGATTCAGTTTGACATTCTATATTGATGATGATGTCATCTGCAAATAATTCCATTTGATCGTATTATCATATTATCTGCAAGTAATTCCAGTTATTACAACTCTTCTTTCTTTTTCTTATCTTATAACAGTGGCCAGTACAACCAGTGATATAAGTGGCAAGGGTATCAAGTGTCCTTGATGGTTCTCTGATATTAATACGACTATGTCTAAAATTCCACCATAAACAGGATATTTGCTTTAGTTATGGCATAAATTCTTTATTATCTTTTTCGGCTGCATTGGGTCTTCATTGCTGTGTGTGGACTTTCTTTAGTTGCAGCGAGCAGGGGCTACTCTTCATTGCGGTGCGTGGGCTTCTCATTGCAGTGGCTTCTCTTTGTTGCGGAGCATAGGCTCTAGGTGTGTGGGCTTCAGTAGTTGTGGTGTGTGGGCTCAGTAGTTGTGGTTTGTGGGCTCTAGAGTGCAGGCTCAGTAGTTATGGTGCATGGGCTTAGCTGCTCCGCGGCATGTGGGATCTTCCCAGACCAGAGATCGAACCTGTGTACCCTGCATTGGCAGGCAGATTCTTAACAACTGTGCCACCAAGGAAGTCCCAATTCTTTATTATCTTAAGGATATTTCCTTCTATTCCTAGTTTTCTGAGTGTTGTGTTATTTTACCATAAGTAGATTTTGAACTTAATGAGATTCTTATTCCATATCCATTAAGAAAATTATCATATCAGCCTACCAGTGTATGACTTATCCTTACAGATTTGTTACTATTAAGCCACATTTCTTTTTCTGCAATAAATACTAGCGTATTGTGATGTATTGCATTTTACCTTGCTACTTCAGTTAGTGAGCAAATATTTTTTTCAAATAATTTGTGTCTATATTCATAAGTAAAATGGGCTTATAAATTCCTTTCTTTTTCTAGTTTTATGTAATTTTGAAATTAAACTTACTCTAAATTGTAAAGTGTTTTAAGCAACTTTCCTTCTTTTTCTACTCTCTGGAACTATTTTTACAAGACAGGGATTATCTGTTTCATCAAAGTTGGCAGAACTCCCTTATAAAACTTTCTAGACCAGAGGCTTTCTAGTGCTTCCGTTTTGTGGTAACATATCCTGTGATAAATAGAATAACATCTTTCTTTCATGCTGCAATTTTAGTCAGTGTTAATTATATAATTTCACAAAGGGAATAAGATGCTTTTAGCTTTAGACTAATAATTAAGAGAGTCATTGTTACACTTTATATTCTTTTGAGTCAGTCTACACAATAGATAATGTAGAAACGTGTTCTATGTGGACTGGTACAAAGGACAGAACGAGTGTGGTCATCTCAGGATCGCTCATAATCTCTGTGCTTTTCTTCCCAGGACACACAGGACGGTTGTTAAAGTCTCTGTGCTTCACCAGTTTTTCCTTCCTGTTGCTGCATATAATTTTCCACATCACGTTGGCAAGTCTGGAGGCACAGCACCGCATTGCACCTGGTTACAACTGTGAGTATGATGGTGGCTTTTTAAAATATTACGTATGTGAATAACAAAGCTATGTGTCATAACACTTATAGAAATCTAGGCAATGATGACATTACAAAATTTGTGGCAATTTTTGGCCATTTGTCAATATAATACACTATAAGTATGTTCAAAGAAATTTATATACTTAGACAATGGGGTAATATGAACAACTTAATTCATGCATCTTCAACATATATTAGATATTAGGCTGTGATCTGTATGTAAGACATTATGCTTGGGTGTGGTCTAAAAATAAATCAAGATTTACATACAGACCCCGTTGCTTCCACTATGGCTGGTGAGATGAGACATGTACAATATCTAATATGATAAATAAGAGTACAGACGTCAAATAAATACAACAGTGACTTCAGGCTTATTGTAAAGCATAATGTAAGATTTCATATATCTTTATGGGAAAAATGTGAATGACACAATAGTTTCTTTTTCAAACTGGGAAGTTTTTTTGCTATTCCTAAGGAAATGATATATCTTATACACATTATATTTTGAGGTTTTGATCTGAAAATGTCGACACGTATATGCTTTATCTAGGTAGGATCATCCTTCCAGAATTAACCTACCATTGGATAAATTCTACTTCCATTTTTGTAGGATGTGTGATTGTCATTTGAAAATAACAGAAGCATTTCAAGTGGATGGAATACAATCCACATGTTTTAAGTGAATATTTGAAATAGACTAAAATAAGTTTTTAAATGGTCAGTTTTTCACCGAGGAACCCATTTGTAGGTTTGAAATTTCCTGATCTTTCGTAAGTGCTAGCACAAGTGAAATGAAGCAAACCAACCATTCCCTGTAAAATAAAAGCCAGATCAAAATTCTTCATGGATCAAATAGTATTAACATAAGCGTAGTGAGAGATTCTTTAGTAAAATCAGTAGTCATAAATTATTCACTATCCCTCACCGTGTAACTTTTAGAGAACTAAACTTTACAGAACTAAAGTGAGCATTCATTCTGGCCATTTTATTGAGTGTTGAATTCCTTGGATAATAGTACCTATCAAAATGATTCTTTCTTTTTTTTTTTTTTTGCGGTACATGGGCCTCTCACTGTTGCGGAGCACAGACTTGGGATGTGCAGGCTCAGTGGCCACGGCTCACGGGCCCAGCTACTCTGCGGCATGTGGGATCTTCCCAGACCGGGGCACGAACCCGTGTCCCCTGCATCAGCAGGTGGACTCTCAACCACTGTACCACCAGGGAAGCCCCAAAATAATTCTTGATTTAAGATCTGATGATTTAAGATATGGTTATTATTTTTTAAATTGAAATAGAATTCATATACCATAAAATTCACCCATTTAAGGAACACAATTCAGTGGTTTTTGGGTTGTGCAACCATCACCACTATCTAATTCCAAAACCCTTTCATCATCCCAGAAAGAAACCCTGCACCCATGAAGTTATTCTTCTTTACCTCTCCATGCATCCCTACGCAACCACTAATTTACTTTCTGCCTCTAGTAGATATACCTGCTCTGGACATTTCATCCAAACAGAATTAAGTGATATGTGACCTTTTGTATCCAGCTTCTTTCACTCAGCATAATGTTTGCAAGTTTCATCCATGTTGTAGCCTGAGTTAGGACTTCATTCCTTTTCATGGCTGAATAATATCCCATTGTTAAGATGTGGTTTTAATGCTTGATAAAAGTCACATCATTATTAAAAACTTGATAAAATAAAATATTTAAATAATGGTACTTTAGTTATATTATTATAATGATAAAAAGGATTTATTATATTTGGCCAGATTCGAGTCTCTTTGGACTTAGTAGAAATGTTAGCAATGATAGTTTGTATTGCTTCTTAATCAAAAATCCTTTGGGTAGTTCTTAATCAGGCATTCCTAGGGCCAGAAGGAAGGATTTTTAACTGTAAGTGTTGTCTGAAAGCTTGCCACCTTCCCAAAAATGAAAGCTGAATTTGAAGAAAAATAGATAGGTAGGTAAAGAGGAAGAACATGGAAAAATTATTTGATGCATCACATCCAGATGAGATTCCATACCCAGTTATATAATGTTATATATATAATAATGTTTTGATGTCAAATTTTTATTTACTTTCTCTTGAGTAATAATTCATACCACTGCAATGTAGAAAATTAAATATTACCTTTTGTTTTAAATAAAGGCTATTTCATGAATAATGAGTTCTCTTTATCACTGAAAGTATTTCATCACAGGATATATTACAACTCATCAGATTTTTCAAATTTGAGCTTATAAACTACAGCTTGCCTGTGACTGCAGATACTTTTAGGTGCTGAGTGATGCCATGGAAAGGACTGTGCTGGAGGGGGCTTAAATTAGGGTGTGAGCACATCGTTTCTTCCAATCCACAGTCTATGTCTTTCTATTTTTATTCAAAATAACATTTTCAATAATTCTATAAAGGTGAAAGTAAAAAATGTAATGTGAAATGTTAAGACTGTTTTCCATTTTCCACAGTTACAAACGAATGTACTGTGGGGTCTGTCCTATAAGGCATAGGCAGAGACAGACAGAAAGACATACAAACTTAAAGTATACACACACACACCACACACATGCATACACATGCACCACATATGCAAACACCACACACATGCACACACACCACACACACCACACACACATGTACACACCACACATACCATGCACACACATACACACACATCACATATGCAAACACCACACACATACCACACACTCCACATATGCACCCACCACACACATGGAGACACACATACACACACACACACACACACATCACACCACATATGCACACACACAGAAGCTCATTCTTGAGTTATCTGCTCCTTCCCAGGCAAGAATCTAAATTACTTAGACCCTTTGGATGGAAGATGAAGAAGTCTGTCTTTCTCAGTGGTGAAGGATAGAGACCAGTCAGATCTGGCTTCTTGACATGCGTCTTCCTGGGCATTTCTTGCAACCCAATCTTGGAGAACTAGACCTGCCTTTCCTAACCTCCCAGCCAAATATGTGGGCTTCCAGACACTGGGTTCCCCTAGATCATTTTATTCATGCACAGCTGCCCTCCACTGCCCTCTTCACGGCGATGTGTCTTGAACACGTACACGTCTATTGTACTGCCTTCTTTTTTGACGTCCCCATATAAAAGCTCTATTCTATTCCACCTGAGCCAATATAATGAAAATCATAACAGTAAACTTTATTCCTAACAAGTTAAGTTCCAATTTGAAACTTATTTCCACAAAAGTGAACGTTCCAATATTTTTGAAGTCACCACAGAGAAGGGAGACACAAAAGAATGAGTTAGAAAAGGATTTGAGTGCCATAGGCACCTTGAAGATGAGTCTACAGAGAGAAGTCATCAATTTCTTCTAAAAAACGGGTGATGCTGCAACAGCATTGGCTCACAAGGTCTACATATTTTTTTGGTTCAGCTTCATGTGCAGTGTTTCAAAGCAATACATTCCTGAAAAGGGATAAAAAAGCAGAGCAAACAAACTTGAGTTTTGCAAACTAGTTTAGTCCAAGATTGACACAAACCAGGTTTTCAGCCCGGAGCATTTTTTAACGATCAAGTTATATAAACTCTTGAAAAAACCCTGTCCGCGTGGTAATGGAAACACTGACTTTTCATTTCTGGCTGACGTCGCCTCACTTGTGTTATTGTTTCTCCAGCATTTGGAGTTTCAATTACACCATCTGAGTTGTAAACACAAACTCTGCTATTTTGATATCCCACATTTGAAGTTTAGCCTTTTTTTTTTTTTTTTGGCATCTGTAGAGGTAAAGTAGCAAAACTTCAAATAAAAAGACACAAAGCGCCTGGCCGGCTGTGTTGTGCCTTCTGAATGCTTTCTCTGTCTGTAAGACTTTGTCAAATTAAAATGAAGGAATCCAGACAGGTCCAGGTTCCCCATCTTACTCAAGTGGTCTTCAGACTCCAAACCACCAAGCGCTCATTTATATGAGTTTAATTTGGTTTCCCTAATGACTCCTCTCCCCGTTTAAAACTCATATACCCTCACCCAAGTTCTGGCAAAAGCTCCCAGGATCCCTCAGGAATCTGAGAGGTGTGTTTGGGGGACAGCAGTAGCATTTATAAACATTGAGCCATTGGAAGTTCTTTCCCCCCAGAGCCCTGTGAATAATCACTGGCAGTAGTAAACGTTGTTTCAAACCAGCCCAGTTAGTGCTTGACCAGCTGGCGCGTTTGTTAAAGATGCTATTGTGCAGAAGGGGGCCCTACCACCCCTCCCCCTTCACTTCCAAAACGGGTGCTTTCACAGGTAAGTGAGGAAATCCATGAGGCAGGGGCACCTCTGTGAATTTGCCTCAAACATGTGTTGTGCCGCTTACTAAAATATTTTCATTCTGTCAAAACTATACTGTTTCAATCAATGTAAACCCGGCTTCAGTTATGTCACTACAGAGCCCATAGAAGTAGTCTGTCAGCCTCAGTAGCGGACCTGTGGCGCTCTTGGTGGAATTTCAGGGCCAGTCTGAATGCTGGGGCTGTGCTGAAGCAGGCTGTTGATTGAAAGAAACTTTTGAGCTCAAAACTATGAAGGGAAGATTGGCGGTGATAGTAGCTACTATGTATAGAGCACCTAGTATCTGTAGGGTCGCTGTATCATCCCTTTTCCGATTAATGACTCCTTTTTTCTTGTTACAAATTGGCTCCAATATCCTTTGAGTAGGGCACTCCATACACACCAGCTCATTCCACTTAGGGTGGGTCGGGCTGTACAGGCAGGGCCTGGGGAGATGAGTAGCCACCCTCTTCCAGGCCGGATCCGGCTGGAGACCGGGACTCATCTTATTCCTCCACATAGGGCTGTGCCTTCTTATGGTCTCTCTTCTCCAGGGAGTTGCCTTTCTTTTGTATAAATGCAGTGCCCAGGCTGCACTTGGGGTTGAGGCGGGGATGAGGATGAGGCTGGAGGAGGTGGGAGGAGGGTGGCATTGAGGACAATGATGAAAAGATGGGCTCAGAGGGTGAGTGAGTGGCCCGGAGCCAGCGCTGCTCTGAGCTGGGATCTTTCCTGCTTTTCCCTCCTGTCTGTGAAACCCCTTATTTATCATCTGTTTAGGATTATTTTCTCTACTGCACTTCCTAGGACTTTGGAGTAGTGCAGTTTCAAAGGGTTTAAATGAGTTTCTTGTATTCAGTCCATGGTTTTCTATTGTTTGGAGATTTGTCCTTACAAAGAATTGTGTCTTGTCTTTGCTTCACTCAACTGCTGAACTCATCATTAGATCTGTTTCCCCCTGAGGGTCAGACCTCTCAAATCAGCAGTTTTCTCCCCCCTGTAGGGGGAGGGGCACCTAGAGTTCCAACTTTTCTCATCCTGAGGGCACAGGAGACTCGGCCCAGGAGCCACTGACCAAGAGCTTATTCTAGGCCTTGATGGTACTTTATTCTATTGCCTTTCTGTCCTCAAAACACTAGGGTTCCAATGTCCAGACCCAGCATCTGAAACCTCAGCAGGTGACAAGAAGACTCAGGGCCAGGGGTGGGCCTGGCGGGTCGGCACCCCACCCCGATGGTGGTGGGGTGGGCGTGCAGTGAGCCCCTCCCTAGATGCTCTGCTTTCCAGAGCCCAGGCCTGGGTGGAGCGCTCGGCTGAAAGGGAACTCTGGTAACCTGAGGCTGATGAGTCAATGTTCCTGGAATGATGAATACAATTAGTTTTTACTGCCCAGGGCAAGGGGACGAATTGGGATGGGGGCACCACAGGGCATAGAAACCCCATCAGGGTGAAAGTCTCATAGGCCAGGGCTGGTTGGTATCTTGATTCACTTGGAGAGATAGTCATAGAGTGACATATACTTTATCATCATTTTTCCAATAGAGTCTTCTCATTTTATGGTAGAAACATTTTTCATGAGAATTTTTAAACTATCCAATATATGAGTGAATTTAGGATCTCAGGTGACTGTGGGTAAGTTACTCATCTCTGTGCCTGAGTTTCTTTGACTGTAAAATGAAGGTGATGGTGGTCACTGTCTCACAGGGCTGCTGTGAGGGTTGAGTTAATACAGGCCAGGCACTTGGAACGGTGCCTGCCCCGTAGCAAGTGCTCAATGACTATAAACTATTATTTCTGTTGTTGTTAATGTTCCTACTATTATTAGAGGAGTCATATTTCTTGCCTAAGATTACACACAGCGACAACCCAGAACCAAATTATACACAGTCATGTGGGTAGAACTTGGAAATTATGAAATGTGCAAAACTTACGTGATACCAAATAATTCTCTGTGACCTCTCTATCTTAGATTCTTACTAATTCTGTTATTGGGGGGTTTGTTCTGTGCTGTGTGGTTGAGATCCAGGGCAATGGTGAGACGGCTCTAGCTGGAAGGTAGTGTCAGTGACAGGGTCATGGTGACACCCACCCTCTGCCAGTACTTTTTTCTCTCCCTCAGTAACTTCCCTACCAGGAACTCACCCCTTCTCCGGGGCTGGGAATCCCATCCCCTCTTCTCCCTGAAAGCTTGTCCTCCACGCCCTGCCCCTCAGCACAGAGGAATGTATAATCACTATATTCTTCACTATTTATCACGCTTTCTATATTATAGAATTTTTTTTTTTTTTTTTTTTTTTTTTGGTACGCGGGCCTCTCACTGTTGTGGCCTCTCCCGTTGCGGAGCACAGGCTCCGGACGCGCAGGCTCAGCGGCCATGGCTCACGGGCCCAGTCGCTCCGCGGCACGTGGGATCCTCCCAGACCGGGGCACGAACCCGTGTCCCCTGCATCGGCAGGCGGACTCTTAACCACTGCGCCACCAGGGAAGCCCTATATTATAGAATTTTTAGAAGCAAGAGACAAAGGATGAAAAGGTAAGGAAAAGAAGAAACTAACATTTGTTGTTGTGAAGTCAACCAGCACTTTGCTCACACACTCTCACTTTAATCCTGACTGGCTCTCACCACCACCCTCCTGATGGGGAGTGAGGACCAGAGGCAGAAAGTGTCTTCCCTTAGGTCCCTCAACTAGCAGCAGGATTTCAAATCGAGGTGTCCTTGCTCCACAGGCATCACGCGGCCTCCTAAGGTTGCTGGGGAAAACTTTCTGGCGAAATCGGGCTTTGGTTGATTAGATTGTGAGGGCTAGGTAAGAATAGGGTACACAGGGCTTCCCTGGTGGCGCAGTGGTTGAGAGTCCGCCTGCCGATGCAGGGGATGAGGGTTCGTGCCCCGGTCCGGGAAGATCCCACGTGCCGCGGAGCGGCTGGGCCCGTGAGCCATGGCCGCTGAGCCTGCGCGTCCGGAGCCTGTGCTCCGCAACGGGAGAGGCCACAACAGTGAGAGGCCCGCATACCGCAAAAAAAAAAAAAAAAAAAAAAAGAATAGGGTACACAAATTTGGAAGCTGTGCTGGATGAGAGGATAATTAATCTGATATACCAGCTCCAGGTGAAGTATTCGTGGTTGGCAGGGACTCAGTAACTTCACTTGGTGAGGATATTGGCCTCCCAGAATATCTTTCCCCGTAAGAGTGAGCAATGCGGACATGGCCTTCCAGCTTCCCCAACTCTAAGCATCGGGCATGGAACTTTTCACGCTGAGTCATAATCCCTGATTCTGTCTAGTCTCCCATTAGCCTATGATCAGATTGAGAGGAGGGTTTGTCGTCTGTTATTTTTGTGACCTGAGCATCTACTACAGTGGTCCATGGATAGAATCCTGCCCCCAAATTGTCTGAAGAGTGAATAAGGGAATTAGTAGCAGCAGAAAAGTAAATGAAAGGGTGAAATCAGATGACTCCCTTGTTTGAGGACCGCTTTTCCATGGATCCTCACCTTCCAGTCCGCGAGAGCAGCTCCAGGGCAGGGATGTCCGTCTTCTCTCTGCCGAGCCCCATCCCCCTGCTCCCGGTGGACACTGAACATCTTACTCTATGGTTGTTACCATTTCCCTTCTTTTCAATTCATGAGGAAGTGGGAGAAGGACACGTCCACCTGAAGGCTTTTATTTCTCTTTAAAAATGATATATCAGGTAAAGTTACCTGGTGTTGATTTCCTTTGCAAAAGGAAACTTGGATTTCCATTTGGATTGGGGGATGTCAGGAGTGAAAATATGAAAGACAAAGCTGGCCTTAGAAGTAGCGAGGAGGGGAGAGGAGGAAAGAGCTGGGAGCGGGGTGGGCCTCATTAATAGCTGGGTTCAGAGGAGAGACGCCTCCAGTGAATAATACCCGTGGCGTTCGCCTTGGGCCCCTCTGCTCCACACCCCACGTCCACCGAGCCTGCTGTAAGATCCAGGAAATTTAAGATGATTTGGGATCGACTGTGTTTGCTTAAATAACAATTTCCCTACCCTCAATTTCATGATGCAGCATTTCTAGTGTAAATTATTTACCATAAAAGCTCTAAGGCAAATCTCTGTGGTGCGGGAGTAATCTTAACCTCAAAAGGCTAGGCGGACAACATAAAGCTCTAACTGTGTGTTGTCAAAGGCCCGGTATGATGCAAGGATCATTCAAGGGCATTGTGGAGGTAGCACAGCTGGGCCAGCAAGAGTCCTGCCATTCCCAAAAGTATTAACTTTATGACACGGTTGAGTTATTCTTCAGACTTACAGAACTGGTATATATTTTAGGAATTAGGTATGTGGATTCATAAATAAAACACATTTCTTCCTGTAAACAGAAATTTGGATTTAGAACAATCCTCTTGATTTCATGCATTAAAAATATATTTCAGGGATGTAGAAGGTTGGCAAAGAAGTTGCTGATATAATTTCTCTCTTACATTCATGTTTAGGGACATTTAAACATTTCCTAAGATCCCCATTGCAGGATATGAGTATATAGATAATATTAATATTAAAGATATTACTATAAAATATTATATTTGTAGACAAATGTTTTAAATATTGCATGTTGATAAATATGGTTTCAAATGCTTTTCTTTCATTACCTTGCATTGTTACTTCATTTACAATCTCTAATTGTAAAGTGGGTGATCATTCTTGAAGACCCCAAAACCACGTTAAGAAGCAGCCCAGTAGAGTACGGGTTGATGGGTAGCTTCCGAAAGGGTGATAATAAAAACCAGAGCACCCTTGACATATAAACCACAGGAATCAGGAGACAGCACACAGATTTCCTTCTTTTTAGTTTTGTAGAATCAGGAGGATATTTTTTTTCATTGCAATCTCATGTTTATTTTTATATGTACTCTTCCAAAAATATTATTCTGTGTTTATTTCCTTAACTGAGAAATTTGAAAGAATGTCATATTTAAGTCGTAACAATGATAATTATGATATCTTGCATTGTTAATTTTGAAAATGTTTCTCCATAGAGTAGATTCTACAACAGCCACAACGAAAATTAGTTTCAAGTAATTCAGGTTATTTACAATCCCACAGTCCTGTCACATATGAATTTATGCAATAGCTATTTATTAAACGCCTGCTGTGTGCCTGCCCTCACAGGCCTTGCAGTCCACTGGTGGAAGGTGGAGGTAGACGGAGGAGTGAAAACCACTAGCAGAGCTGGTATTGAGGATGTAAAAAGATCAGTGGAAATATGCATAATAGGTTCTAGTCTGGCCTGGGATGGGAGACTTCCTGGAGGAAGTAATGTTGAGGCAGAAACCCAAAGGATGAAACTATGTAGCTGTCCACACTAACAATTATGAAAGTGCTGATCTATCATGAAATGCATACACCTCTATCATCTTATGAACTCTAAGATTAGAATTGACTCTGGGGCTATAAACATACGCAGGCAAGTTCCTCCTATCAAATTTAAATGGAAATATCCTTGGAAAGAGTCAGTTTACTGTGAGATATTGAACAGCTCTTAAGATTGTAGCATGTACTCTGTGGACTAAAAGCAACATTTCTGCATCTCTGCCTAGAGTCTATCGGAGAATTTCACCAAATACATATCAAATTTAAAGTCAAGATCTTGCCTTGATGCATAACATCCAGAAAAAGTTAAAGATGGTTTTCCTCATTAATTGGTTATACTAGAGGACAATAAGAAAAACATTCCTTTTATTTCTACATTTCTATTCTGTTTCCCCCAAATAGATGGCAGTACTTCTTGAGACTGTCATAATTCATGGAAGAAAGACAGATAAAAACACCTATACCTTAAGGGTAAGCTGAGTTCCAAAATATATGGTATAATACTACCTTTACCAGAAGCTATTTGTCAGTTTTATGGCTTGGTGTTGAGACATACACTTAGTCTATGTCTTACTCTGAAATGAAGGTGACTGAACGTTATCGGTAGATGGCAATTCAGGCTGTCAGCATCTGCATTTTGAAGTCCTCCAAAACCTACGTTATCTACTTGCATTTTGGTTTTTCAGACTTATTCAGAATCTTCTCCAAAAAGAACCTTAATTTTCACAACCAAAGAAACAAAAACAAAAACGGACACACACTTGATCCATAAAAAAACTAGTGAAGCAAAATCAACCATAAAGTTAGACAGTTGTTTTTTGTGTGGCCACACCACTGTAACTGTCGCTACTCTATCGCTTCTTCATGTCACTTAAGGTATTATAATCCGCTGTGTCTGTAGATGACTTTTTTTAGGACTGGAAATGCTACCCTTCATGTTTTTAATTAGTTTTTAGAGTTAGAATAAAGAGAAGCAATAGTATAAAAACAATAGCTTTGGGGCTAGAGAATTCCTACTTCTGTTGTAGAGTCTGGCTGTGTTTCTGGAAAAGATGTTAGAAATTGGACATATAAGAAGTTTTGCTCCTTGCTATCATACAACTAAATCATTTGAGTTCTCGAGCATTTGGTTGAATAAAACCAATGTTAAATTTAAAGTACATACTATATTGCCTTTTTTTTTCAGGTGTACAGCAAAGTGATTCAGTTGTCCGTATACATATATCCTTTCTTTCACAGATTCTTTTCCCATACAGCTTATTACATAATACTGAGTAGAGTTCCCTGTGCTGTACAGTAGGTCCTTACTGATTATCTATATATAGTATTGTGTATATGTTAATCCCAAACTCCTAATTTATCCATCTCCCCACCTTTGCCCTTTGGTAACCATAAGTTTGTTTTCGAAGGCTGTGAGTCTGTTTCCGTTTTGTAAATGAGTTCATTTGTATCATTTTTTTGATCCCACATATAAATGTTATCATATGATATTTGTCTTTGTCTGGCTTACTTCACTTAGTGTGATCATCTCTAGGTCCATCCATGTTGCTGCAAATGGCATTATTTCATTCTTTTTTATGTCTGAGTAATATTCCATTGTATATATGTACCACATCTTCTTTATCCATTGATGATGGACATATAGGTTCCTTCCATGTCTTGGCTATTGTGAATAGTGCTGCAGTGAACATTGGGGTGCATGTATCTTTTCAAATTACGGTTTTCTCCAGATATATGCCCTGGAGTGGGTTTGCTGGGTCATATGGTAGTTCTATTTTTAGTTTCATAAGGAACCTCCATACTGTTCTCCATTAGTGGCTGCACCAATTTACATTCCCACTGACAGTGTAAGAGGATTCCCTTTTCTCCACACCCTCTCCAGCATTTATTATTTGCAGACTTGTTGATAATGGCCATTCTGACCAGTGTGAGGTGATACCTCACTGTAGTTTTGATGTGCATTTCTTTAATAATTAGCAATGTTGAGCATCTTTTCATGTGCTTTACTATGTTGTTTTGACATTTTTAAGATTTTCTAATTTCAACAAAAAGATGAAAATAGCAACTGCATTTCTTTAATATCAAGCTTGGAGCCTTAGGATCTCAAACATTTCAAGGCTGATAAAAAGCTTGATTTAGTTCAATTTGGTAATTTTGGGACTTTTACAAACATTAAAAAGCATCTGGGGGCTTCCCTGGTGGCGCAGTGGTTGGGAGTCCGCCTGCCGGTGCAGGGGACACGGGTTCATGCCCCGGTCCGGGAAGATCCTACATGCTGCAGAGCGGCTGGGCCCGTGAGCCATGGCCGCTGAGCCTGCGCGTCTGGAGCCTGTGCTCCGCAACGGGAGAGGCCACGACAGTGAGAGTCCCGCGTACCAAAAGAAAAAAAGAAAAAAAGCATCTGTACATAAAATATACTTGAGATTCTCCAAAGCTAGAAATATGGCAGCTTTAACAGTTATTCAGGGAGCAATTAATGCTTGTGAAATGTTACCATCTCTTTATTTCTTTATTATTTCTAAGTACCTTGGATACAATGAAGACTTATTAGTGTAAAATACTTTGTGATGAGATTAAAGTTTATGTCATTTGTTTGAGTTTATTGAAGGTGTATTAAATGAATATTTTACTTAAAAGAAAGGCAGATGCTTGCTGTATTAGAGCTGTCATTGAATCAGAGGCTCTATCTAACTCTGAAAATCTTTTAACTCTCTGCCCTGGACGAGTCACTGTTTCTCAGTGGACTTGTGATTTCATGAAATAAAAGCGTGGCAGTGGAAGCAGATGAGCTGGACGTCTCACGGGGGGTGTTGGTAAGCACAGGTGGCATTGAGAAGTTGACAGAGTGAGATGCAGAGTCTTCATAATCAATTTGAAGACTTAATTCTTTATATCTGGGTGGATGTGTCACATACATGACATGTCAGCCATACCTGCCATGTGTTATCTCCATGTGATCTTCTGACATGTTGGTAATGAACTTGGGCATGTGACGTTTCCCTCTGTCCAAACAATTAAGTCATCCAAAACTTAAATTATTATTTAAGAACTCTCCTTTAGATAATTGTAAGCTTAAAATCCAGCCAGGATGTGAAGCCTGTGATGATATCTCTATGAAATCATTTACCCTTTCTATTCACTTGGATGCAGGTGAGCTCACCATTTCACCATGAAGACTCTGAAAGCAAAGCAAACCAAAACACATGTTCCATTTAAAACAGCCAAGTCACTAGTTTATACTTAAAATTTTGAATCTGTAGGCTAGTGAAATACAACAACAGGCATCTCATAAGACTGAATAATCAACGTATCTTTTTTGTCAACAAAATACAATGTATTCAGTGTTTTCTCTCTGTGCTTCAGTTATAGATAGACCTTCCTGTTAACAGTAACTGGCATTTATTCTACTCTTGGAAATATTATTGTTTCTTGGCTTTGAGTCAAAGCAGTAAACATTCTCCATAATGATGTAATTTTAAAATTTATTATGTTTTAGTAACTATACCAGTAAACTTTATACTCGATAATATACAATTCTCATAGAACTGGTATTTTTATTTATGTTTTAAAGTCAGAGCGACTAAATTTATTTCCCAGATTACATCTACTTTTTTATGGCCTTAACACTTACTTTATTTATCTATTATTTTAAAAAAATTTTTAGGGCTTCCCTGGTGGCGCAGTGGTTGAGAATCCGCCTGCCAATGCAGGGGACACGGGTTCGTGCCCTGGTCCGGGAAGATACCACATGCCGCGGAGCCGCTGGGCCCGTGAGCCATGGCCGCTGAGCCTGTGCATCCGGAGCCTGTGCTCCGCAACAGTGAGAGGGCCCGCGTACCAAAAAAAAAAAAAAAAAAAAAAAAAAAAAAATTTTAATTGAAGTATAGTTGATATACAATGTTGCATAACACTTATTTTAAAATGATAGGCTGCCTGAAGTCCATGAATGCGCTTCTGGGAAAAGTAGGCTTTTTGTTTCTACTCGGATGAAACTAAGGGGTATTATTATAAGGATGTTGTGATTGGTTGGGAATCATGGAACTGGATCATGATAAGACTCCTCAGTCGGAAACTTACTCCAGGTAGCTGAGCCATCCAAGGCCTGATACACAAGTTCCATGAAATCACGATGGACACTTTATTTCAATCCACAGAGGGAGGAGACATCCCCTTCCCCACCCCCAAGGATGTCAAAGAGTCATGGAAAGACAGCTCAACTCCTTTCATCCATCCAACAAACAAACATTTATTAGTCACCCATGTGTGTTAGGCATTATTCTAGATGCTTGGGATACAGTAGCTTAAAAACAACACCAACTTAAATCCTGACCCTTGAGGAGCTGATATTCTGTAACGTGGGAGACATATAAATAAGCTTTATAATATTCCAGTGGTAATAATCACTAAGAAGAAAATTAACCCAGGAAGGTAGAAATGAAATATCGAGGTGAGCATGCTTGACATTTCAGGCAAGGAGGCCATGGAGAAACAAAGTGGACACATGGAAGAATGCAGCCCCCATCTCCTGCTCATGCCTCTGCTTTAGGGCTCATTTGCTTCCAAGGCACACACTCTGTATAGTTGTTTATGGAGCTGAAATGTTAAGTAGATTGAGGAATTATTCAAACAAGCCCATCGCATCCTCCTGTGATAAGCAGGGGGTACCCAACCCTCTAGATGTTACAGAGCTTGCCTCCCTACAGCCGTGCTCAGTTTTCGACCTCCTGTGGCCTGGCAGGGCATGCAGCATCCTCATTCCCAGGGTCAGGAGTATTTGTGACTAAGAATCTCTGCCAGTCTGATCTGCTTAGTGTTGTATGTCGTGTGTTCAGCCATCTCGTTCTATTGAGGGCAGGGGATCCCTCTCTCACCAACAGGTGAATAGGAGGTGATCAAAACAGTATAAAGCCACTGTAATCAAGCCAGTTGGCTACTGGTGAAAGAGAGACATATACATTAGTGGGGGAGAATAAGAGAGTCCAGCACTAGATCTACACAGACATGGTCAGTTGATTTTCAACAGAGGTGCAAAAGCAACTTTGTGGAGAAATAAATAATTGGGTTCCATATTTAAAATCTGTATTTAAATCAATTTAAAAATTCATTCCATCTTAAAATTCATATTAAAAATAAGGATGTCAATCCTTACCTTGTACCATATACAAAAATTGACTCAAAATGGGTCATAGACCTAAATGTAAAGGTTAAAACCATAAAACTCTTTTAAAAAATAGGATCTTTGTGGCCTTGGGTTGGACAAAGGAAAAGATTTCTTAAATATGACACCAAAAGCATGATTCATAAGAAAAGAAAATTGATTAATTGGACTTCATCAAAATTAAGGACTTCTCAAAATCCAGTAAGACAGTAAAAAGTGAAGCCACAAATTGGAAGACAATGTTTGCAAATCACATATCTGAGAAAGGACTTGTATCCAGAATATATGAAGAACTCTCAAAACTCAATATTAAGAAAACGTACATCTCAGTTTTTTAAGTGGGCAACAATTTTGAACAGACACTTCACCAAAGAAGATATACAGATGGCAAATAAACACATGAAAATATACTGTACTTGGTCTTGTTAGTCATTAGGAAAGTGAAAATTAAAAACATGAGATTACCACTATACAACTCTTAGAATGGCAAAAAGGAAGGAAGGAGGGAAGGAAAGAAGGAAGGAGGGAAGGAAAGGAGGGCAGGAAGGAAGGAGGGAAGGAAGGAAGGAAGGAGGTAGGGAAGGAAGGAAGGAGAGAAGGAAGAAGGGAAGGAAGAGGGAAGGAGGGAAGGAAGGAAAGACCCCAAGTTCTAATGAAGATGTGGAACCACTTGAATTCAAACATATTGCTGGTGGGAATGCAAAGTCACGCAGCCACTTTGAAAACCAATTTGGCAATATATTTTAGGGTTGGCCATATACTTCTTATTCAACCCAGAATTCTTACTATTGGATATTTACTCAAGTGAAATGAAAACTTATATTCACACAAAAATCTCTAAGCAAATGTTCATAGTACCTTTATTTGTAATTGCCCCAAACTGGGAAAAGAAACCCAAATGTCTTTCAGCTGGTGAATAGATCAATAAACTGCAGCCCCTGGATGGAATATTAGTTGGCAATGAAAAGTACACTGTACTGATCCACACAGTAACATGCTGACTCTCACATGCATGATGCTGAGTGACAGTAGCCAGACTCAGATGCTCCAGCCTATATGATGACATGGATGATATTCTGGGAAAGGTCAAACTCTAAAGACAGAAAATAGGTCAGTGGTCACCAGTGGTTGGGGGACTACAAAAGCCACGGAGACTTTGGGGGCTGATGGAGCTGCTCTATATCTTGGCAGATGTGGTGGTTACATGACTGGATGCATCTGTCAGAACTTGAAAAATTATACACAAAAACTAGTGAGTTTTAGGTTATATAAATTATGCCTTAATAAGAAAAATGTTTTTTTAAAAAGCCACTGACCATTGTTGGAACAAATTGGAGTTTTCCCTCGTTATTTGCTTTGGGACTTTCATGAAGAGTGGTGCGTCAGAGCAGTAGATTGTTGTTCAACCAAGGATCCTCAAAATTATGATTATTTGTCTCAAGAGCTGTTGTGAAGACCAAATCAGAGGATGGTTTTGAAACAGTTTCTTACCTTATATGTTTTTCATTCATTTATTCAACAAATCTTGATTGAATATATGGGGATTCTGTGTTCCAAGGAGTGTGCCAGACCCAGGGAACCACAGATAAGTAAGCTATAGCCCCCTTGCTCTGGAGAGTTCCTTGCCTAAGATAAGAGGTAGACACATAAACAGATTCCTGCAGTAACATACTGTGAAGCCGTCATAGAGATAATTATGAAGTAAAGTCATCCCCCAAAGAAGGATTGAAGAACTCGTCCAGCTGAAGGGCATGGAAAGTGATCCAGGTATTTGTAAGGTCTTGGAGGTCACTTATAGGAATTTAGAATTTAGCCTGTAGGTGGCAAGAGCCACTGAGCGTTTTAAATAGTGGTGGAAACAGGAATAAATGATGCTCTAGAAAGATCATTCTGGCCACCGTGTACATCTTTGTGTGGGTGTGTGTATGTGACTGATGACAGATTGAGGTGATAGAGGCAAAAGGACCAGTCAGGAGACTGTTGGGTGAAAA
The DNA here is from genome assembly GCF_026419965.1 of Kogia breviceps. Taxonomy (NCBI): domain Eukaryota; kingdom Metazoa; phylum Chordata; class Mammalia; order Artiodactyla; family Physeteridae; genus Kogia; species Kogia breviceps. The sequence goes on along the minus strand of NC_081324.1, from coordinate 61,402,611 downwards.
GCAATGAGAACATGAAGTAAGGAGATTGCAGAGGAGTTTTAGACGAGATGCTTCAAGAAAGATGATTTATCGTCTAATTCAGTGGGGAGGAAACAGAAAGATGCTGATTGGGTGGATGGAGGTACCATTTCAACAGCGTAAGGACCACACAGGAAAGCTCAGATTTGACGTAGGGGAGAGAGAGGGGGGAGGGGAAGGGAGGATGGGTGTCAGTTTGGTGTTTGAAATCCAGATCGGTGCGTCTGTGGGGCTGTAAGTGGAAACGTCTGATAGGTTATTGTGTAAATAGATCTATGGTTCAGAAAAGACATCTTGGCAGCACAGATGTGGGTGTTATCAGGGTACTGGTCATAGATAAATATGCATTTCCGGTAACTTACATGCCCTGCTCCCTAATTGAAAAAAACTGTTGAGGACGTATACAATATTAGGTTGGGGACCTGAGATCTTAGCTGAAATGACAAAATGTCATGAGTTAGTTTTCAGTGTATTTTCCATTCTTTGTTCAAGCACGTTTATGTTTTTTACACTTGCCCCTTCCATTAGGCTGTGATCTTCAGAGAGCTCACTTCTCTCTTACCTTCAGCTTCAGAAAGTGTCTGGCACACAGTAGACAAGTTTTTTAAGTGACAAAATGACAGGTATGCTATTATTAACCTTTCTCATTATAATATAAAGCACATTAAATTGCAACAGAAAAAAAGTGGGTTCATTGGTGCTAAGCTGGAATTCAACTGTAACTCATCATTTAATTTCAATGTCAACCCTCATTAAAATATGTAGGGTGAAACCGACATTTCTAGAAACCTTTTTTTGAGGTACGTGGGCCTCTCACTGTTGTGGCCTCTCCCGTTGCGGAGCACAGGCTCCGGATGCGCAGGCTCAGCAGCCACGACTCACAGGCCCAACCGCTCCGCAGCATGTGGGATCCTCCCGGACCAGGACAGAAACCCGTGTCCCCTACATCTGCAGGCGGGCTCCCAACCACTGTGCCACCAGAGAAGCCCTCTAGAAACTCTTAACGATATAAATCTAGTTAAGTCCCTGGTTCCTCAATTAAAATGATTTGTTTTCTTTTGTTTTCATAAGATGTAATAAAAACCAAAACAACTGCCTTAACTTGATATATCCAATAAATTTTTCATGAAATCTTTGAAAATCCACATTTGTCCTTCAAGGACACGATTGGAAAGCATTTGGGTCCAGAGGAAGCTGCCTCCTTCTGCTTCTTGGTTCTGTTACCAAGGCTTTTGGAGGCCATCAGCTGAGGGACAGAAGAGACAGCTCTTGACCACATGGGTCCCTCCGTCACCTGAATGGGTTTTCCTTCCTGTTTTGAAGTCTGTGACGATGCCTTGTTTGAGTCCTGGGAAGAAAAGCCCCTTCTTAGCTACCTCTCAGATGCACTGTGCAAGCTGGCCTTGTTAACGGCCTGAAGGTGGTAATTTTCCTGCCACTTGTGGCTGGTGTCCCGGTGACACCCAACCCTCTTCTGAGACCTTCCATTCCAGATGGAGCAGGAGGGTTGAGTGCAGGTTCGCTTCTGGGCCCCGGGCTGGAAGCCTCCGTGTTCTCCCTGGAGCCTCCCTGCGCTCGTGGACGAAGGGGTGGGAATTGGGTTCTGGAGAATTCTTGGCTGACCTCTAAGAAGAGTGTTGGAGAAGGGACATGTTTAGCCCCAGCCTCCTTTCTTTAAACATTATTTCAGCATATTCACGTTGGTATTGATGGCATTTGTTTGGTTTTACTTGTTCTTGTAGGATTGCTGATGTGAAGGGCAAAGGTACATGGACTCTCACCCATATCCTGCATTAGTATTGATTCAGGTGGCTACAAAGTGGTAGGAAATGAGAAAAAAAAAAGTTTCCTATTTCTCGGTCATTAGCCAGTGAAAAAAAATTAAAACTTAGGTTACTGCTTCCTGGGAAATTTTATCTCAAAATAGATCTAACTACCATTTCTGCCAACCAATAAATGATTATCTCTGTGTTAACACTTAAGAGTGATGTTACACAGCCTTCTTTAAGGACTGTTGGCCTTGCATTGAGACGGACACATTCCGTCTATTTTCTGGAGCAGGTGGGAGGTGCTGGAATAAAATCAACATGGTTCTAAGAGGCTACCTTTTACGAACAGCCTGCAACACCCTCACATATCATGAGAGTGAGTGTGTGCATCTACATGCGTTGACGCAAATCACACTACTTTATTTATTTCATACTTTGGATTTCTGTAACACACATGAACACACGCATGTGCACACACACACACGTTATAAAAGAAAATCTAAGGTCAGATTCTCCATAAGTGACAGTTTTCAGAGAGGATCATATTTATGTGAATTATTATTGGGAAATGATATGACAATTTGGATAAAGATTTGACCAGTCTTCTTTTTTTTTAAGATTTTTTTTGATGTGGACCATTTTTAAAGTCTTTATTGAATCTGTTACAATATGCTTCTGTTTTGGGTTTTGGGGCCGCAAGGCATGTGGGATCTCAGCTCTCCGTCCAAGGATCGAACCCATACCCTCTGCATTGGAAGGAGAGTCTTAACCACTGGACTGCCAGGAAAGTCCCTTGACTAGTCTTTTATAGCTGATTCAGATATTTCCCCTCTTTGCAGGAGTAAATCTTCACACAGTCCCCCCCTGCTCTGTGTATTTTCTCGTCTGTACCAAACGGACTCCTTCCATTTCTCACCCTCTCCAATGAACACTCTCTCAGAACCCATTCCAACCAAGAAGCCAACAAATGTATCTATCTTAAAACATCATCAGTGCCACAATTTGAGGACCAGGTCAGCTTTTATTAGGATTATTTGACATTTGCAGATATTGACAGTTTGCATTTATCAAAAAATATGCATCATAGGATTTCTTGAGAACACAGCTCTTAGAGAAAAGTCTTCTAATTTAACAAAATTAATTCTAACTCATCAAGAATCTGTGATAAATAAAGAGCTATTGGTCAGAATATCAGAATAGCTCATTTGTGTATGCATGAGTATTGTTACAGTAATTCTTGGTATGAGATTCTATAAACACTCTATGTATATTTTATTATATATTGAAGTCACGTTTAAGATACAAAGATTAACAATACAAGTAATACACTGCCTGTACCTTAGAAGTCTCAAGTGCGCCCCTCTGCAATCTTGAGATCATTTACATTCAGTGTGATAGCTTTGAGCTTGTGTCTGTCATCCACTATTTTTTTCTATTTATACTATCTTTTCTTCCCCTTTTTATATTTTTCTATCTTATTTTGGATTGAATATTTTAAAATTAAATTTATCCCAGTTTTTAATTTATTAGCTACAACGAATAAATTTGTTTTGCTCTTTTATTGGTTTTCTTTTTTCCAGTTTTATTGTGATATAATTTATATATAACTTTGCATTAGTTTTAGGTATACAACATGATTCTATATTTGTATATATTGCAAAATGGTCCCAATAAGTTTGGTTAATATCCATCACCTCACAGAGTTACAGTTTTTCTTTATATACCTGGTAATTTTTAATTGGATGTCCACCTTGTGAATTTTACCTTGTTGGGTGCTGGATATTTTTTTATTTGTATAAGTATTCTTAAGCTGTGTTCTGGAATCAAGTTAGGTTATTTGGAACATTTTGATCTTTTTGGATCTTGTTTGGACATTTGTTAGGCAGGCCTGGAGCAGCATTCTGTCTATGGCCAGTTTTTCCCCCACTGAGGCAAGACCCTTTTTTTAAATAGTGATACTTAAAAAATTTTTTTGATTAATTAATTTTTAAAGTTAAAGTATAGTTGATTTACAATGTTGTGTTCGTTTCATGTGTACAGCACAGTGATATATCTACCTATCTAACTAGATAGATAGATAGATAGATAGATATTCTTTTTCAGATTCTTTTCCCAATAGGTTATTACAAAATATTGTATATAGTTCCCGGTGCTGTACAGTAGGTCCTTGCTATTTACCTATTTTATATACAGGAAGCAAGTTCCTAGAGTTATTTCCTCATACGCATGTGCTGACCAGGACCTGGCAGAACCCTCAAGCAGAACTGGGTCCTTCTGCTGTCCTGTTCCCCACTCTCAGGGTCCCTTCCCTGGGCAAGGGGCATCCCTGGTCTCCCTGAACTCTCAGCTATGTCTTCTTGCTCAGGGCTCCCTGGGCTCTGCCTCCTTCCTCCCCTTCCCTGTGCTGCATGCAGACACCCTCTCCTGGCAGAAATCTGGGAGCAGTTGTTGGCTTTGCTGAGTTTTGTTTTCCTCAAGGATCACTGTCTGACGTTGCTTGAGACTGAATGTCTTGAAAACTGTTGTTTCATACATTTGTCTTTGGTATATTGTTTTGTTTGGGGCTGTCTGAGGTGGGAGAGTAAATCTGGTTCCTGTCACTCCATCTTGGCTGGAAGCAGAACCTCTCTCATAATTTGAAGGTATTATTCTACTCACTGTTGCCTCTAACACTATGCTCAGGCGTATTGCTCCTCCTTCGTAGGAAATCTGCTTTTGCTCTCAGGCTGATTTTTTTTTTTTTTTTTTTTTGCGGTATGCGGGCCTCTCACTGCTGTGCCCTCTCCCGCCGCGGAGCACAGGCTCCGGACACGCAGGCCCAGCGGCCATGGCTCACGGGCCCAGCCGCTCCGCGGCTTGTGGGATCTTCCCGGACCAGGGCACGAACCCGTGCCTCCCGCATCGGCAGGCGGACTCCCAACCACTGCGCCACCAGGGAAGCCCTCAGGCTGATTTTAAGATAGAGTCTTTGGTGATCTGTTCTTTAACTAAGATATTTATCTGAATAATTTCTTTTTATTTATTCTTGTTTGTGTTTCATTAGATTGTCATAATATAATTCAAGAATTGATATCTTTCATCAAATCTGGAAAGCTGTACACATTATCTCTTTGGATGTTATTTCTTTCTTGTTCTTCTTTTAATTCTTTCCTTTTGGAACTCTGATTAGGGGAACCTCTGTCCTTCATGTTGTATTTTGGATTTTTTTTTTTGCGGTATGCGGGCCTCTCACTGCTGTGGCCTCTCCCGTTGCGGAGCTCAGGCTCCGAACACGCAGGATCAGCGGCCACGGCTCACGGGCCCAGCCGCTGTGCGGCATGTGGGATCTTCCCGGACCTGGGCACGAACCCGTGTCTCCTGCATCGGCAGGCGGACTCCCAACCACTGCGCCACCAGGGAAGCCCTTGGATATTTTTAAAAACTTTTTATTCTCTGATCCCCTTGGGCCAAAACTGATGGGTGATAACCTCATCCACTGAGTATTTGTTTTCAATATTTATGTTTTCATTTCCTTTCTGTTTTTTTTTTTTAAGTTCTTTTAAAAATCCTCGTGTCACTTTAGTCTTTTCTTCCCTACTCACAATTTTAATCTTCACTTTTGTTTATTTAAATGTGTTAAACCAACTCATTTTATATCCCGTATCTTGTAATTCCAACATCTCAACTCTTGACTGTTACTTTTGGTTTTCAAGTCACGATGCTTTGGATTCTTGAGTCTTTTATTCATTTTATTTTCATCTCTTATTCCTGGGAAATTTGTCTTAGAGGAATACTTAGAGGCTTAGGATGAAAATGTATCCCTTTCCAAGAGAATTTGCTTCTACCAGGCATGTAGGGCGCCCTACCTACCTGGTATCATCTTAAAATAAATTCACAGGTAGATGTTTTTCAGACCACATAGGTCGTGTGAATCCAGGCAGCACACCTGTGTGTAGACCAGTTTGTAGGTGTGAATTCTCAGGGGAAATGTTTTTTCCCTCTACCTGATAGATACAGGCAAGCTACCTTGCCATGTCCTCCTGAGTTGGGATTATGTCCAGTTAAAATTCACACTGAGGGTGACACCATTTAGGGTCCCACTTTATTCAGATGTCTCCTTTGGACTCCCTACTCTGGGTGGGGCCTGGGGTGGATCACCACTTCACAGCGCTCTGTATGATTAGCCAGTATTACAAGGGAAAGGCAGACACTTCTAGACTGTAAGCCTACTTTTCACTTATTTTTTGGCTTCCAAGGATTCCTAACTGTCTTTTGGGTTAGTGATGCATTTAAATGTCTTCTAAGATGTTGAACTTAGCATTTCTTTTTCAGTTGGGAGAATCGTTTAGGGTATCTAGCTGGCCATGCTACCAAGGATGGGAGTCCCTTATGTTTAGATATTTAAATGTTGAGACAGTTGATATTTTCAAATCAACATGTCAGTGTTGAGAATGGACCCAGGTAAGTTGGTCATGCACAACTGTTACATTATGTTTAGTAAACAGCAACAGTCCTTGGTATTTAGAGAAAATTTCGGGCCGTGTGTCTTCTTGTATAAACTTGCTTCTAGGTGATGAGGACCCAGACGGAATCTTTTAGTATCTCAGACTGAATTCTTTTAGAGACGTCAACATTCGTTATCAGCAGGCACAAAAGCAGTGATAAGTCCCGTCCTCTACTCTACACAAAGTCCCAGTTCCAAATCCTGTGAGGGTCTGGAGGACACCTTGCATGAAATGTTCGCTAGAGGAGAACACTGTGATGGTCCCTGGCATTATCTGGTTACTGTACTTGCTATTGGCATCGGTGCAGCACTAACCCCATCACATCAGGAGCTGGACCCCTCAGGAACGCAGAATCAGTTCTCCCAGCTGAATATGTGCCAGCCCCCGGGGGGCGAGGGGGAGGGACTCACTGGGTTCTTTTTACTGTTCATCCCAGGGCTCTGCCGTGCGCTTGCCAAGCCACATAGCCCGAGCACTGCCGACTTCACCAAGGACAATTCACCTAAACATTTATTTTAATAAGTAACAAATCCCTGGGTTAATCAGAGGTGAAGGTGGCCACAGCACTAGTAGCCTCCTCTAGGGGTTGGCTTTCTGTTGGAGATGCTGGCTAACAGCCCCTGGAGGCTGTGTCTCTGAAGAGGGCAACTGAGGGCCCTGGGGTCTGGATGGGAATCAGCTGACACACACGCATCTCCCACGGCCTGTGCAGAAACATCTTTAGCGTCAGCTACAGAGCCCTTCCCAAGGACACCCTTCCTGTTACACGGCTGTCACTTTTGTGGTATGTGATGTACATTCTTCTTGGTGTTCACTGTCAGTCTCATCTCTTCTACGGGTGTAACGCACATGCATCCATGGGAATTAAAGTTTCGCTACAACCTATAATATAATCCTCGCTAAAGGTCTTGCTTTTTAAAGAGTCTCCTCTTAAAACTATGTTAAGAATGTAAGTCAGACAGAGAAAGACAAATATATGATATCACTTATATATGGAATCTAAAAAAGACTTAAAATGAACTTACTTACAAAACAGAAATAGACCCACAGACATAGAAAACAAACTTATGGTTTACCAAAGGGGATAGTGGAAGTAGGAGGGGAGGAGATAAAATAGGAGTTTGGGATTAGCAGATGCACATTACTGTATATAAAATAATCAGCAAGGTTCTGCTGTATAGCACAGGGAACTATACTCAGTATGTTGTAGTAACTTTTAGTGGAAAAGAATCTGAAAAAGAATATATATGTATGACTGAATCACTTTGGTGTACCCTTGAAACTAACACAACATTGTAAGTTAACTATACTTCAATTTTTAAAAAAATTTAAAAAAAGAATGTAAACCCACTTTTGAAATGTGAATAACCATTACCCAGCTATCACTTTTTTGTTTGTTTGTTTGTTTGCGGTACGCGGGCCTCTCACTGCTGTGGCCTCTCCCGTTGCGGAGCACAGGCTCCGGACGCGCAGGCTCAGCGGCCATGGCTCACGGGCCCAGCCGCTCCGCGGCATGTGGGATCCTCCCGGACCGGGGCACGAATCCGTGTCCCCTGCATCGGCAGGCGGACTCTCAACCACTGCGCCACCAGGGAAGCCCCCCCAGCTATCACTTTTGATTGATGGAAATTTCTTTTTGGAAAATCATCTTCATTTATAAAATGCATTGAATATTCTCCTTTTTTTGGTCAAGAGGAATCTTTCAGTAAGTTTATTGTTGTCTATTAGAACAATATATTTTATTCATGACACGTGAAGCCTACATAATTGATTTTTAGCATTTTTCTGGAGTTGCTCAGTGCTAATTTAACTGGAGGCTAAAAATGTTTAAATCTTTGCTGACTTCCTAAGGAGGCTTCTTAAGGAGACTGTTCGATTTACGGGCCTTTCCTTCCTCTGTCTGGCCCTGGATTTTTGGCACAAGTTAGAGCTTAAAATAGGTGTTCGTCTGTGGTCAGACCTTGCTGCTGTTAATACCTATTAGGTGCTGAATATTAACTTTTATTCAGTATTTTACATTTCTGTAGCACTGAGCTCTTTGCAAAGCATTCTTCCCAGTATTATTTCAATTTAATGCTAAGAACCACATGAAGCAGGTATTATTCACCCTATCTTACAGATGAGAAAGCTGAGGCCAAGAACGAATTTCGCATAGTCTGTGAGTTGAATTAAGATTTAACCACAGGTCTTCTGATGCCAGGCTTGCTCATTATGTTACTCCATAGATGCCCTGCTTCCCATTTTGGTCAGTTATAAGGTGGAATTGAACAGGAAATGAATATAAAATATAAAATGAGATCTTTATGTGCCATTTCAGATGGCTGAGTTGTTTGCATATTAAAAGCAAAACATGCTTCGTACATATGAGACTTCTTTGACATTTACCTACATAATTTCTTATTGAAAGCGTCACATCTCTCTGCTCTGCTTTGCTTCTCTGTAGTCCACTATTTGGGTCCCAACTAACTGAATTAAGGCAGGTTTTTAAAGGAACTCACTCTTATGTGACTTAATTTACCATTTTCCTGGATAGCCACAGCCAGGGCAAAGCCTTTGAGAATAGGAAGCATAATTCAGGAAATGTCAGGGAGGAAGGTGGGGAACAAGACGTTCTAGAACATTGTAAATTGCTGAGGAGAGACATGGGGCAGGGGCAGGGGCGGGTGGTTAGGTACTTGGAAGGAAGCTCCCTGAATTTGGGAGATGGAACACTAGCAAATGAGAGGAATAAAGAAAACATTCAATTTTGTGGAAATCCAGTTTTGACTCCAATGCAGGGCTATTTTCAGATTGCTTTCATCCATCACCTGGAGCATAAAGACAGCATGATCATGAGCTAGCTTTGTACATAGGGGAGATAACATATAGAAGTTTAAGCAAATCTGCCAGAATTCCCGATAATCTGAGAGCTTGCCTCAGCCTGGATGCTTGTGAAGCCTCCTTTCTATGACCCTAAGACTTTCTTTTCCTTTCTTCCTTTTTGAAGAGTGTGTTAAAAAGCAATTTCATGAGAACAGACTCCAGGAGACATTCCAAAGCAAGCTCTACCTTTATAAATCCAATGAAGGTTTACGAGCTGTAAAGTTTGCACTACTTAAAAAAAAAAAAAAAAAAAGGAATCGAGACATTGCAATTTCGGAAGTCTGATCCTAAAACCACTCCGACAGAAAGGAAGGTGAGGCCCTCATGCTAAAAGAAAGCAAGCATCATTTTTAACTCCTGAAAACTGCTGGAGGGCCAATGCCAGCTCACAGCACCAAGTCACCTGACAGAACCTTGCTTTTCTTGCTCTGAAAGTGACTGGAATATGATACCTCTGCAGAGACTTCCCAGGTGTCTCCAAGGAGACCAACTCAGGCTAATGTGTGGAAGAGGAAGTTTCTAAGGTACCATTTTATTTATTTATTTATTTTAACATCTTTATTGGAGTATAATTGCTCTACAATGGTGTACTGTTTTAAATGAATCACTTCCCATTAGGACATACTGCCAACTCTGTCCTCAAAAGTGATAGGAAAGTAACGAGTCCTGGGACTGGAATCTCCTTCCACATAGACGTGGGTTGAAAGCTCCATGGGCAGTTGACTGTGACTCCATGTGACCCCCCACCCCACCTCCCAATTTAACGCAGTCTCTTCCTTTCTTTTACCTCTTAAAACTCGCTGTAATTTTTAATCACTTCGCTGTTTTTGTTGCTTCTCTTCAGCTCTAGATCGTAAACTGCTGACAGGCACAGACTCTGGACGCTGTGCTTCCGGGTTTATATTCAGGGCCTGAAATAACTATCAGCTGTAGTAGCTGCTCCGTCCACATTTCCCAAACGCTGAATAAATTAATGAAGTGCAGTTACTAAGATTCTTTAAAAAAGTTATGCTTATGGTATGTTGAGCGCTTTGAAATGGTTTTTATAGGCAAAAAATGGTCAACTGTCGTCAATTTCATAAGGTTCAACTTGTAAATTAATGTGATATTATAGGACATTTCTAGTTATAAATCTTGAAAGACATAAACATGTCCATCATCTTGCTACTTCTTTATTTAAGGAGATATCTTAGCATTTGCAAAGGGGTAGCCATACACAGCCTAAGTGTCCAATCCGGAAGAACTGGCCCATGAATCATCGTGCATCCCTGTACTGGAAGGCTTGGTGACCACCCAAAATTGTGCTGCTTAAGAGTATACGTTGAAAAGACACATTATACTGCATGAAGTTAAGAAAGGAATCCATTACATAACTATGTGTGTGATTTCCCAGGCCTCGCCACTCAGAACAAAAAGAAGTCCCAGCTTACCCTTCGCCCTGTGTTTTATTCCCATCCTACCCCTAGGCTCTTCATGACTTTTTTTTTTCTTGGATTCCATATATATGTGTTAGCATACAGTATTTGTTTTCCTCCTTCTGACTTACTTCACTCTGTATGACAGACTCCAGGTCCATCCACCTCACTACAAACAACTCAATTTCGTTTCTTTTCATGGCTGAGTAATATTCCATTGTATGTATGTGCCACATCTTCTTTATCCATTCATCTGTTGATGGACACCTAGGTTGCTTCCATGTCCTGGCTATTGTAAATAGAGCTGCAATGAACATTTTGGTACATGACTCTTTTTGAATTATGGTTTTCTCAGGGTATATGCCCAGTAGTGGGATTGCTGGGTCATATGGTAGTTCTATTTGTAGTTTTTTAAGGAATCTCCATACTGTTCTCCATAGTGGCTGTATCGATTTACATTCCCACTGACAGTGCAAGAGTGTTCCCTTTTCTCCACACCCTCTTCAGCATTTATTGTTTCTAGCTTTTTTGATGATGGCCATTCTAACTGGTGTGAGATGATATCTCATTGTAGTTTTGATTTGCATTTTTCTAATGATTAATGATGTTGAGCATTCTTTCATGTGTTTGTTGGCAATCTGTATGTCTTCTTTGGAGAAATGTCTATTTAGGTCTTCTGCCCATTTTTGGATTGGCTGTGACAAAGTGAGAGAGTGGCATGGACATATATACACTGTCAAACATAGGATGGATAGCTAGTGGGAAGCAGCCGTATGGCACAGGGAGATCAGCTGGGTGGTCTGTGACCACCTAGAGGGGTGGGATAGGGAGGGTGGGAGGGAGGGAGATGCAAGAGGAGAGAGATATGGGAATATATGTATATGTATAACTGATTCACTTTGTTGTAAAGCAGAAACTAACACACCATTGTAAAGCAATTATACTCCAATAAAGATGTTAAAAAAAAAAAAAAAGTCCCAAAGGATATTTACCAGTGGATTAACAGTGGTTAGTTTCTGGATGGTGGGATTACTCATGATTCAGATGAATGTACATTAGTTGTGTAGTAAGGAAAAATGCTTTGCAGGTATTACATTCTAGAACCTATTAAAATTATAGATAGATATATGCTTAATAGTTAAATGGCAGAAAAATAGGGAAGAGGGAGAGTAGAACTATAATTCTACATCTTGAGATCTACACATCAGACCCTACAAATCACAAGCAACTAGTATTTAGTTCTGTTACATCCCAGAGTTCCTAATCTTAAGATTGAAGTCTAGAGTAGTGAATATGAAGTTCTTTAATTTAAAATAAGATAGTCTTTCTTTATTTTAAACTAAAAGGGTTGAGAAAAATCCAGCGAAACATCTCTGGTGTCCCACTATGGGGCTTTTGGGCAAACAACAGGAGGGAGATTCCCTATAGGGATAGCCAACACCTCTTTCTTTGAACTTAAGTGCTCTTTCTAAGAGAATTATATAAAAATATTATCTTTAATTGCTTCCTAAATATTTGTTTTCTAAAAACTATTTTAGAGTTATAACTTTATTGTTGTCCAAGTATAGAGAGAACCTCAAAAAGCAGAGGTGATCAGATGATGTGGACCCATCGATAACAATGTCACGGGCCGACACTCGACCAGCACCACCAGGGCCTCCTTTGCCCCCAGCTAAGAACCCACAGGAACTTGTAAACCCGAGATCTCCTCTTGGCAAACGTATACACTCTTAACGCTCCATCCATTCACCAAATTGTGTCTAATTCCATTAAAATCCAAAGAAGAGCTTTAAAAATCTATGGGCGGAATATAAAATAGATAACCAGCAAGGACCTACAGTGTAGCCCTGGGAACTATACTCTGTATTTGTAATAACCTATAAGGGAAAAGAATCTGAAAAAGAATACATATATATATGTATATATAACTGAATCACTGTGATGTACACCTGAAACTAACACGATATTGTAAATCAACTACACTTCAGTAAAATAATCTGTGGACGGGAACAGCAGCCGCTTCTATTCTGAGGGCTGGTTGCAAACGGGGCCAAGAAAGGGGTAGGGGTCCTCACCTCTCCCAACTTGCCAAGGACCCTCTTCTTCCCGGACCCTCAAAGGTAAGATGCGATGTGTGGGCCCCATTCCTTGCCTGTGTCTTGTTTGAAATGGTCCCCAAATGTGAAACCTCTGAAATGCAAAATTATGGCTCACAGTGAGCATTTAGGAAGAGCTGTTCCTTCTTTTGTTCAAACTTTCCAGTCTTCCTTGAAGATACAGGAAATGGTGTAGGAATCTGGTCAAAATCACTCAGAATTTCTTTGCATCTGGGGCGATTCTGCACCATTTGCGAATCACTTCAGTGAAGACAGGATGGGGATTATGTCCCCATCACACCGACGAGGGCGCCAGCATTACCTGTGAGCGTTCCCAGTCCCTATCACACCATTTTCTGGTTTCTTCTATGGAGCTCCACATTTCAGTGGGGTGCTGAGGCGAGATGCTCCAGCTCATCACATAAACAAGAATATTTTCTGTGGCTCTGCCTTACGCTGTAGCTGTGGTTATTGCTGGGAGTGTTTACATAAAGCCCGATGCATGGGTACCTTTTCAGCAGCAGTTGGGAGGCCGCAGTTAGCCAAAGCTTCAGCAAAGTTCTGTAAATCTTTTCGAGTCGGCACAAAGACAAACCAAGACTTTTTTTTCTCTCTTTCCGTTAATGCATCCAAATTAAACCATTAAGCAGGGATGAAGGTGAAGTGCTGTAAGTTTCACACAGATAGGAAGGGGCCATGTTTAGCCCTGAGACGTTGGCACCAGACTTGTATCGCCTTGCATCCCCAATGCATCCCGGCTGTTTCCTCCACTTTGAACTACGACCCGGGAAGAGACGTTCTGGCCTGGGTAATGCAGATGCCCCCATAGGACGGTGGCCCCGAATCTCTTAAGGTCACTAAGAAGCAAGGGGAATCTCTTGGCTGTTGTCATGCCGGCTCCGCGCACCAGGATGTGATGGCGTTGAGACCATCCACTGACTAAATCACTGACTAAATCACCTGCTCCGTGTTCATCACATTTGTTCATTTACAATACCCCCTTTGCATTGTTTACGTATAGCGTTGGGCCTCAGGCATGGTTTAAGAACTCAGGATTGAAAAACTCGAACTCTGACTCCTTCCCCTCCCAAGGGGAGTGAGGGGGACATGTGAGGCAGAGGAATCAGGACACAGGGGACCGAGTGGGTGTGTCCATCTCATGCCCCGAGACTTCACGGGCAGTGACGGTCCACGCGGCCCCTGCCCAGCAGCCTGGGCCTCTGCTTCTGTTTCTGTAAGGTTGCTGTCTGTGACCTCGTGCTCTGACAACTTGCGTCTGTCACCCTGCACCCCTGAACCAGAACTCAGCATCCTCCTCTGCTTTGTAGACTTTGCGTTTTACTTCCAAGTCCTCCTCTCCCTTTCTGTGGAATGGAAACACTGATGTCTGTCTCAAAGCCCAAGGCCTGGGGGGATCCTGTTCCCTTTCCTAACCATCTGTGTCGGAGCCCCACTCCCTCCCGAGGGAGGTCACCTCTCAGGGGCTGCTTTAGGGACCAAGCCTCCATGGGAAGTTAGGGCATTGTGAACAAGGAGGGCCTTCTGAGTGTCTGACTCCCCCAGACTAAATGTAATGCATTAATCCACGTCTAAGTTCTTCAGGGGAATTGGTCGCTTGCCCTCGTCAGAAACATTTTATTCCCCTAAAAATGCGGTTTTTGTATCTACAGTTTGACCTAAAGCAGAGAGAAAGCACAATAAAGTGAAGGAAGCCTGTCTGCTAGTTATCAGCACCCAGGAAAGCTTCTGTCTGCAACATACAGCATCTGTCTGGACTCCTGGAAAAGCACAGCGAGAGGGGAATTCTGTCGTGTGTCCAAGAAAGCTTTACCCTTCATGTCAGGTGCCACTAAATACTTCACATTTGAAAATACTATATAGAGAGCGACTTTTTAAGTCTGGTATTTGCTGCATCTTTAAAAGCGTATTGATGGCTTTTCAACTGTTTCAAATTTCAAGCTCAGGGATTCTGCTCTGTGCCAGAAGATTAGTCAGATATTCTTGTATGTGCCTGTAATGTTCACAGTATTTATCAGTAAAAAGCATGATTCTAGAGAAAAGGCTTGGCTGTCCCAGAACTGTTACGTCAGCCTCCTTCCATGGCCTGGGGGGAGCGAGGGGACCACCCCCTCCCACCATCTGCGGCCTGGAAACTCCCCCATAAGTCTCCCCGTCTGACCAAATTCAGGATTCTGTTTGGAGTGCAAAGTCCCCCCACAGATGCTTTCTGGGGCCACGAGCTCAAGCTTCAAAGAGTCTTGGTCCAAAAAAGTAAAGAAGAGAGAAGAAAATCCTGACTTCTGAGAGGGTTGAAGGTGAATCCGATAACAATACTGGGAAACGTGACCCGGTCTTGGGAGCCAACGGAGGATGCTCAGATGAGACGTCCAGGAAGTGTGCGGCCTGCCTTCTCCACTGCGTGTGACCCGGGGACGGATGCAGGCCTGCGGTCCCTGTGCCTGAGGCTGCATAGCGAACTCAGCAATGGCATTTTTATTTGTTCTTCCTCAGAAGCAGGGTGCGGGTGAGGGCTTTGCTGTCAGACTGCACAGGGACTTGGTTGTTTCCAATAAAACCTCAGGAAAAACAAGGCGCACACCTCTGGCGACAGGAACTTGTAGTTAGTGTAAAGGAAGCCACAGCCCCGGCAAGGAACCGCGATGCTGTGCTAGATGCCCGAAGGAGCACCAAAGTGAAACCCTCATCCCAGGAGACAGGTCCTCCTCCACTGAAATACTGGCCCAAGTGCTAGAGATAATGGTCAGTGAGAAAACCAAATCGGTTTTCTTCCTCCTTCTCTCAAAAGAATGTAACTAGATTTTTCTTGGAGAAAAGATGGTTGTTTGTTAAGACACCTTGTTGGCCAACCTTGCGTTTCATCATTGCTGCATTCCCTTTGTGTATGTATGTGTGTGTGTGTGTGTGTGTGTGTGTGTGTGTGTGTGTGTGTGTGGCCTCCGCGTGAGGACGCTGCTGTTTCAGCTTCTGCAGAAATGACAGGGTCCCTGACGTGCGATTCCCATTCTCGTGTGTATTTTTAAGGGACAACCTCATAAACACCAATCTGAATACTTTTATAAGCTTGTGAAGCTCTTTCTGAAGGACTTAGTTGAAATGAAATTAGTTATGGGTTTAACCTAAATATACATCTATGCCCTTCCCCTAAGATAATTTTAGGAGGGTTTTGGCAAATATACACTAAACGGAAAAGCATATAACGCAACATGGATTAACTGAAACAAAACACAAGATATAATGATGCTCCAAATTAAAAAGAGAAACGATGCTAAAGTTTATTCCTGTACCTTGTAGTGTGTGCATGTGTCTGAGTGTGTGAGGGTGTAGGGACGAGAGATGGAGAGGGGAAATCGGCTGTGGTATCCTGCACAGTTGATGCTCTCAGCTCCTAGGTGCAGCCTTGTTCATGTAAAGCGCTGGTTGAGAAGCTGGTTGGGGGCCTAATATCAGTAGCGGCTACCAGTATATACCACCTGGTTTGTGCTGGACACTGTGCAGATGTTCTGAATACGTGTCCTTGTTGTACTTGTGTGAAGACGGCTTCAATCCTCATTTCAGAGATGCCTCAACTAAGCTGCAGACCTGGAGCTGGCCGTCGTGACATCACACATCATGACATCATAGCTGGGCACGACAAGTCGTGGGGTAGGGGGTCAGGGCCAAAGTTAATTTTGCTGCAAAAGCTGAGTTCTTGTCATCTGTCCTGCTGAAATTTGGGGTGCTTCATTTTTGGTTTTCAGAGAAAACTGACACCCTGAAATAGAGGAAAATTAACACCAGTGGTGTCATCTATTTGAAGTATGTGAAATCACAAGCTAGCTTAAGAAAGGATGAAAGTTGTGTATCATCAACTCTGAAATGTAAAATTTTATATTTGAGGCCTAGAAAATAAGTACACGTGCGTTACACATTAGCTTATGAAGAAGTGGTGACGTAACACCCTCATCAGGGACAGCCTCTGACTTGGTCTCCTGCTAAAATCAGGCCCCCATCGAAGGGGCCATTTGTGAACTGTCAGACACTGTGCCCCACCTGTATCCCCAAAGCTGAGCACCGCTCTAGGTGGACTGCAGACTGCCGATTTTAACACTTTCTGGTGATTTCCCAGTTATTCAGTGATTTTCCTATAGGTCTTTGCCTCATTAAATTTCTATCTCCCACCATATCATGAAGATCATATAAGAATGAGCAGGATGGAATCTCAGTTAGCTCATTGCTTTTTATCAAAAATCTTATTTTAGTGTCACATACTATTCCACTGTATATAAACAGTGTATATAAACATTTTCTAATTATTGTGTGTTTAGTCCATTTCTAGCGCTCAGGATGGGTAGTTGCCGGGGATTTTCAGACCCCAATTATTCCTATAATTTTTCCTATAACTGATGAGGACTATGTGTCCCCAAAAGACAGTGGGCCATGGAGGGGTGGTTCCCTTCTTCCCTGCCCATCACTCTCCACACACCCATCCCACCCCACACACGTCCAAACACCAACACAAATATATGCATGCTTAGGCAAACATAAATACACACACAAACTCTTGGACTGGGTGTGGAAAGGTATTGAAGGCAGGAGGGCAGGGGAAGGTGGGGCTGATGATGATGATGATGGTGATGGTGATGATGGTGATGGTGATGATGGTGATGGTGATGATGATGGTGATGGTGATGGTGATGATGGTGATGGTGATGATGGTGATGGTGATGGTGATGGTGATGATGGTGATGGTGATGATGATGGTGATGGTGATGGTGATGATGGTGATGGTGATGATGGTGATGGTGATGGTGATGGTGATGATGGTGGTGATGATGATTGTGGTGATGATGATGATGGTGATGGTGATGATGGTGGTGATGGTGGTGATGATGATGGTGATGGTGATGATGGTGGTGATGGTGGTGATGATGATGGTGATGGTGATGGTGATGGTGATGATGGTGGTGATGGTGATGATGATGATGGTGATGGTGATGATGGTGATGGTGGTGATGGTGATGGTGATGATGATGGTGATGGTGATGATGATGATGGTGATGGTGATGGTGATGATGATGATGATTGTGGTGATGATGATGATTGTGGTGATGATGATGATGAGATTGATGATGATGATGATGATGTTTGGAGCAAAAGAAAGAGGCATCCTTGGCAGAGAAGGTGCAGTTGCCCACTTGCTGGTTTGTATGGACTTTGTGTTTCTGAACTGGGGCTAATACACTGGCGAAAGAACAAAACATACTTTTATCTCCTTTAAGGCTGCTTTGGTTTCCATGGGAGACATATGCATAGAACCTTACAAGTTGAGTTTCACTATTCAGTTCAGTTAACTAACCTACGTGTGAAAGTTCCTCTGAGATTCTGGAAAATAGATTTACTCTGTGTGTGTGTGTGTGTTTCTCTCTTCCAGTGTGTCCATAGCTATTATAGTGGGAAGTTGGTGGGAGAAGCATCACTGACTGCCAATCAGATCTAATCTTCAACCAGAAATGTTATAGCCAATAATTATGTTTAGAAATCCATTATGTGATGAGGGGGTTAATTATTTAGGATTTACATTTCATTTTAGAGTAATTTGAAAGTAAGTTTTCAAAATCTTTTAGGATGTTGTTGCATCCTCCACTCACAGAAGAGAGTGTTGCATAGTTGTGAACAGGCTTGAAGATTTGTGGAGAGGCTTGTCCTAGTCTCTAAAAAGAGTGAATACTGGTCATGGGTATTTTTCAGACTGACTAGTCAACTCAGATAATAGCACAAAATATGCATATGCTCATTTAAGACCTCCTAGAGTTCAGATATATGGATATTAAAGGATTCATGAAGATCAAAGAAACAGTTTAATATTTGTTCTCACCTATTGGGAAGACAAATATGTAAATTAAAAAACTGAAAAGCTAAAATGATAGAAATCAATTAATAATGTAAACATTCATCAGTTGTATTCAGGGAAATACATGATTAAATTTTGAAATTTAATTATGAAATTTTTAATGCAAAGGGCAAATGTATTTGCTGCAGACATGCCACATTTGAGATTATTAGCCCTAATATATAAAGTGTTCTAACAAATCAATAGGACAAAGACAAACATCTAACAGACAAATGAACATGAATAGACAATTCAGAAAAGAAAATACGAAAATTGCATACAAACCTAAGAACATTTGTTTAATTTCATTCTTAATTATGAAAATATAAGTTCAAATAAAATGTCTTATAAAAGATAAAAAGATTCATAAAATCGAATTCAATCAAGTATATGTATTTGAATAAAATTTGAGGGTAGAAATTTTTATAGTATTAATCAAAATTTTGCATGTGATGTATCACAATACAATAGTTCTACTTTGAGGAATTTATCTTAAAGTAATAACTGAATAAGTGTTCAAAGATATATGTAAAAGGTGTTCAAAATATTGCTATATGTAATAGCAAAAATGTAGATATAATTTGTATAGCACTGGCAATTGATAAGGAACTTGCATTTCATTAAATTATGTAATACTCTGTGCATTAAAATGATTAGAGGTCCATATTTATTGGCACAGAAAGAGTTACGTTATATATTATTACATGATTAAAGCAATGTCATCTGGATACTGATGATCAGAGCAGGGGATAATGGACATTACAAAACAAGAGTATTAGGTAGAGGTGAAAATGATGCTTTACAAAATATACCTGTTTAGGTCTTTTAATATAAAAAGTATTAATTAAGGGATGGTAAAGATTTTTTTCCTTATCCTTATCTTTTACAGTTACTTTTAACTCACTAATGATAAATATCACCTGGGAATTAGGACTCAGAGAATTTTGCAGTTCTCACCATTTCACCCAAAATGCTGAAATTGCTCCTTGTCTGGGAAAATTGCATTGCTTGGATACACATCACCCATTAGAGCAGCCATTCCTGGGGTTTGATGGAGTTCAGGTACAATTCAACACGAGAGCATCTTAACATTTGCAAACTAAAATATCACTACTAGTCAATTGAGAAGAATCTATTTTCCTCTTAGAATTTCACATTCTGTCCACCATTTAATGTGTGGTAAAATCTTGACTCTTTGATTGAGTAGGAAAATCTTTTCCTTTAAACAGTTAAAAATAATGTCAGTGAAGCTTCTACCAGAAAGCTCATAAATGGTAACATTTCTTGGTGTTTGACTGTTTCATCACCAATTTCTGTGCCAGGTCCCATGTTCAGCTGCCTGGCAGCCCCTATGATATATGAAAATGCTGCCATTTTTATAGGAATATGCTGGCAAAAATCTGCCACTCCCATGTATTATTAGTCCTTTTCTGCTAATTATTTTGGAAAAAGCAGAGATGCAGGTCCAAGTTCAAGTGGCTGTCAGTGTCTAGGACACACTTGGTGTAAAACTGTTCAATTAGGAGAAAAATCTGTACCTCATCTGACCACCAGTTTTCCCACTGCATTATGAAACTTATAGTTGCATTTTTGTATTAGAAATTGAGCAATAAGTTGATTTTAAAATTATTGATAAAAGTAATCAATGAGGAAACATAACAAAGTGAGTAACCAATTTACAACATCAAGATAGAGATATTTGCATGTTCAATAACGTTTATGAAAAAATGAAATTACAAACTGAATGGGAGCTGTGGAAAACCCCTTGGTGTTATAAAGACCCCAGAGTAATTTGTCTAAAAAAATACGGACGACCAGAGCCAGGCTGGGAGAACTCAGTTGGCTGGTTTCAAGTAACAGTCAAAGCCCTGTGGTTTTTGGGTTTTTTTGCGGTACGCGGGCCTCTCTCACTGTTGTGGCCTCTCCCGTTGCGGAGCACAGGCTCCGGACGCGCAGGCTCAGTGGCCATGGCTCACGGGCCCAGCCGCTCCATGGCATGTGGGATCTTCCCGAACCGGGGCACGAACCCGTGTCCCCTGCATCGGCAGGCGGACTCTCAACCACTGTGCCACCAGGGAAGCCCAGCCCTGTGGTTTTAAACTGCGACTACAGAAAAATTAGATGAGATAAAAAATAATCAGCCCTGCTCCATCATGTACCAGGTACATATCTACGTGTATTTGTACAGACTGAGCTCCTGCTGGGCGTATTGAGTGTTTAACAAAATTACCGCAGTAGAAGCTCGCGGGTTCCAGAGGAGGGGTTTGATGACACAGCACGTCTGCTGTAGGCACTTTGTGCTTCTTAAGTTAATAACCAGACACACAAAACTTTGTGGAGCTAAAAATTAAATATTTTGAATCTATATTATAACCAGATCGGGGCAAGAGACAAATGATAGGAAGGAGGAAAAGGAAGAAGGAAGGAGAGACAAGGAAGGGACCCCCATGCAGGACACAGCAGTGAGGGAGGGAGTTAAATAAAGCACTGGGTCTGCAGTCCCGAATCCCCCTCCCCTCAGCTTATCACCCGAAAGAGGGATAATAGTAGTACTGACCTCATGGATTAAATTAGCTGATATGTATAAGTGGGCACCTGGTAAGGAGGTGAGTGTAACCCAGTTTGTTTAATTGAATTATAGTTGATTTACAATGTTGTGTTAGTTTCAGGTAAACAGCAAAGTGATTCAGTTATACATACATATATATATGTATGCATTCTTTTTCAGATTCTTTGCCATTATAGGTTATTACAAGATATTGAATATAGTTCCCTGTGCTATACAGTAGAACATTGTTGATTATTTATTCTATATATAGTAGTGTGTATATGTCAATCCCAATCTCCCAATTTATCTCTTGCCTGCCCCCCTTCCCCCCTGGTAACCATAAGTTTGTTTTCTGTGTCTGTGGATCTATTTGTTGTGTAAATAAATTCATTTGTATCATTTGTTTCAATTCCACATATAAGTGATATATTGTATTTGTCTTTCTCTTTCTGATTTACTTCATTTAGTGTGATATCTCTAGGTCGATCCATTTTGCTGCAAATGTCATTATTTTGTTTTTTTTACGGCTGAGTAATATTACATTGTATATATATATACACATATATATTACATTGTGTATCTATCTATCTATCTATCTCACATGTTCTTTATCCATTCACCTGTGGATGGACACTTAGGTTCCTTCCTTGTCTTGGCTTACATGTTTCTATTGGTATGTTAATTTGGGGGAGAATGTCCATTCTCTTAATTTAAAATATGGTTTTAAAAGGCTAGAATTTCTTTAAAATATTTTTATTCCCACCTAAAATGTTGATGCTGAAGATGTTGTTAAAATCTTATTTTTCTTGTTCATATGTGGTGCTCTTCGAGATACAAGTGTCAGACTTGAAACTAGCCTTAGCACTGGAGGAAACAACACAGATTTTCCTCTCTTGTAACAGGAGTGGCAGGAAGGTGGGGACACCAAGAACTGCTGGGAACAGACCCTGGGATACCATCAGCAGCCCCCTCTCCTCTTTCCTGGCTTCCCTCTGCTCAGGACCCCTTTTTTCCTCTTACACAGCGTTCCCCCTGTGGCCATCATATTGGGAACATTGTCAGGGCTGGGCTCACATGACCTTGGTTCTCCGACAGGTGAGGAAGAGAGCTTCTTACCTGCCTGGGAAAGGTTCCACTTTGGCCTGACCTAGCCCATCACGTGCACATCTGGTCACCTGTGACCAGGAGACAGGTGCTGCGAGGATGCCCAGATCCCCTGCCCCCATGGCCAGGGTGGGAGGTAGGATGCCTTGGGGCCCGCAGAAGCAGCTTATTGGCCGGGGCAAAGTAGTTCCCAAAGAAAGGAGGTCTCCAAAACTGCTTTCTGTTGCGGAAAGACAGGAACTTGGAAGCAGCTGAGGCCAGCAGGAACATGGGATGGAAGAAGGAGGAGAGGGAGGATGGATGCACAGAGCCTGGTTCACCTTGTAAAGGAGTAGCTGTCAATGGATTTGATTCGTTCCACGAGTAGATGCCCTACTTCTGGGCACGGCAGTTCTCACTTGGAGTGTTGGTGCTGAAGGATGTTAAGGGATATCTTGTCACCTGAGACACACATGGATGAGACACTGGAACTTGCCCTGCGGACTGCGTAACATTTAGCCCAGGGTTTGTTTCCAGCTTTTGGACTCGGTTACCCTCCCTCTGCCCCAGATGTCAGCTCTGTCATTGAGATGCCAATGCAATCAAGGGAAATTCTTATGTAATTTAATTAAGTTAATTATTTATTTTAGATTTAAATTTATTTTATATTGGAGTATAGTTGATTTACAATGTTGTGTTAGTTTCAGGTGTACAGCAAAGTGATTCAGTTATACATATACATATATCCATTCTTTTTCAGATTCTTTTCCCGTATAGGTTATTACAGAATACTGAGTAGAGTTTCTGGTGCTATACAGTAGGACCTTGTTGATTATCTATTGTATATATAGTCCTGTGTGTATGTTAATCCCAAACTTCTAATTTATCCCTCCCCTCACCTTCCCCCTTTGGTAACTAATTTTTAAAAGTGAAGAATGCAATGCATTATTTCTAACTACTTCATCTAACATTGGAAAGGAACAACCCCTCGAGTGAATTGTATCCATTTCTCAATGCTATACATTTCCCTTCTTTTCGTTGTTGCTGTCTTTTGCTGTCACCTGAAGACTGTAACATGTTCTAGGCTTCACATTATAAATCTCATTTAAAAAGTGTTGAATCAAGGAAGTCTGCCAGCAACTTTGTTTTCTCTACTTTTCTCTCTGTGTTGGACTGCTCTGGCATGGGAGAATAATATTACTTTACCATGTAAAACGTGGTGAATGGCTGTAAAAGAATTCCCCAGCAACTGAATAATGGGCTGTCAAAAATATTCTTGGTGCCAAAGGATCTGGATATGTCTGTTCCATTTATCGTGTTTCTCCTTTCCCCATGACTAAGTGCTCACAAAAGACACAAAAATCTAAACCTCTGGAGTATGTGGTATGCGAGGGCAGAAACCATCTTTTAATATATTCAGTCTCATATCTAGTGTATTAAGATGTTTAGTAGAGGATCACCAGCAAACAATGATGAGCACCTATGGTATGTAAGATGCTCAAATTACTAATTAAATTGACTTCTAGTGACAGGAAGGAAGTTGTGTTCCCCCATCTCCCTGCTTGGTTGAGTGGGTTAATAATATTTATTTTAAGGAGTACTGGAAGTCTTGACCCCCAAACTTTTACCTTGTTCTGCCCTTTTGGAATAAGTTTATTTTTCTCAGAAATATGAAAATGGAACGTATTTCTTAATTAAAGTTCTGCGTTTTAAGAGCTTGAATGTGCAGTCTAGCAAAATCATTTATTTTTATTTTACCTTGATAATAAATGGAGTCTTTTAAAAAAATCAATTTTAGAATGCGCTGAGAAGATCTGGGGAAAAAAATGGAAATGTGGAAAAAGTTTCAAGGTGCTTTGTTTCTCAATGAAAGCAAGAAAAGTCAAGAAGAGTAGCATCTAAATGCCTCCCTACCCCGACCCTCCCCACTGGGTCCGAGCACAGACTGTCTGCTTCTCTCTTGGCGTAAGGCTCTTAATCTCTCCCACCTCTGACTTTGGGCTAGACTGTTGCCAGCTGTCCCGGAGTTCAGCGTGGTTTCTGATTCAGGTTATATATTCTTGGGCAGTGTCTTAATTGCTAGTATTCAGGGGCAGGATAACTGTCATTCAAGAATTCCTGAGATGGGGATTCTCCACTGTTCTGCATGTGACTCACAGGACAGATGACATTCATATGGGGCCCACTCCCCTGGTTCAGGGGCCATCAGAAATTCCTGGGCTGCTTAACTAAAATTCCAGGTCTTTTCCTCCTACTTAGCAAAGCCTATTGGAATTCAACTGGGCAAGAGTAACTTTGTTCGAGGAGATAAACCTGATCTGCTTTAAATTTATGTGTGTACGCATGTGTGTGTAATTCTGATCCCAAATTTAATCCTGCATTATTTATAGCAGTTATTTAAAACGCTCCATCATAACTGAGTAGTATGAACCCAAGTCCCTTAGTGAAATCACCACATTCATGCTCCCTTGGGACTAGCTTAGTCCTCAGAGAGGGCCCGGAAAAATATTTTGTATAATCTCCTGTCTTTCCAGAAAGTCTATCTAATGCCTAGGAGGCACTGATTGTCCACCTGAGAATAAAGCACTGGAGGCAGAGTTCTCAAGAAAGAAACATAAGTGCCATCCTGGCTTACTGTGACTTGAGGAACAGAAGCAGGGTGGCTTTTAACTGCCTCTGGAGACTCAGTGCTGAATTCACCACTTCCTGTTTGCAAGACTGAACTGTACAGAAAGGTAGTGATTATCTGCTGTGATTATTAGCGCAACTAGTACATAACGCAGCTCATGGATTTAGGGCCGGGAGGGTGGGTGGGGTGGGCAGTGGTGTCTACTTGAACAGTTACTGAAATCAAGATATTGTTGCCATTGACTGAGCATCTGGAAAATGTCAAAGTGTGGGTTAGCAGAACCCTTACCTCTTACGAGTGCAGACTGACATGGTCTTTGATAAAAATGAGCACTTTTCTTTACGTAAAGTACTCAGAAAATTGTTGTGCTTATAATGTAGGGAAGAATTATTTCATGGAAACATTGTAGAAAATCATTTTTATACCCAGCTATTCTTCTGTGGACTTGGATACACTATTCGTCAAATTGTGTCACTGGAAACAGCGTTTCTACATTCAGGAGACTTCCGATTAAAATGTTCAGCTTAAAAAATACATGTAAATCCTGTGCTTCAACACTGAGGAGGTTAAGCCATGGTGTCTAGTGGACTGGAATGTCAAAGTGCCCTCTTGCTTTCCGAATGCCACGTAAAGTTAAAAGTTGAATTTTGGAGAGTGCAACTTACAATGTGCTACTATTTCATTATTTTTAACAGGAGAGTATTACACATATTTCTGCTTCGGACACATGTAGACTTTTAGAGAATGATTTATTGGTCTGCTCGTTTAACCAGGGGCGGGGGTGGTGGTGGTGTGCGCTCACCTGGGCTGGTCTCTGAAAGGCCATTTGGGGAGGTGGGGAGGGATGCCTTTGAGGAAAGACAGTCATTCTGCTTGATGTACAAGCAAATCTCTACCAGGCTATGCAAAATCAGGGCAAAACTGAATCCTTGCTGTGCATTAATTACATCCCTTCCTTCTGTTACAGGCTCAACCTGGGAAAAGACATTCCGACAGATCGGCTTTGAAAGGTAAGCAGGGCTTGGTTACTCATGGCGTATTTTATTCCAAGCAGTTCATTGACTATAAATTGGTGGTCTTGCCACCATTACTTCAGTGACTGTGCCCTTGAGTAAGTCATCATTTTTGAGCCTCAATTTCCTTGTAAAGTAGACCTTTGCTTTATGACATTGTTGCCTGCACACAGAGTGAAAATGTAGATTAAATGGAGCAATTTACGTGAAAATGCTTCTTCAACTGTGAAATAGTGTGAAAGGTAAATTGTAGAATTAGAGCATCATAGAAAAGAGAGTAAACTCTTTCTGATGTCATGTGTTATATTTAGTTCTACAGGTTTAGTACAGATAAATTTATATTTATATTGATATCTTTGCAGTAATTAAAATTGTCCAACCAATCTTATTAGCTCAAAGTGGAAGGCTGAGATCGTGTCACTCTTCACTAAAAGCATTTCTACACCAGAAGAGAAAAAGCATACTCATTATAACATCAGAAAATGTGGAGGTAGGGTCAATATAGGCCTAATGGCAGCATAAAGGACATTTAGCATCTCATAGTGAACTTGTAATGTCGATACAGCTATTGAAAGAGAGAAAAGTGATCTTTTTTTTTTTTTACTCTAAAGGTAGCTTTTGACTAGTTCTTTTCATCATATTGAAAATGTGTTTTTATGTGTATTGATCCAGCTGACAGAGTGCTTAGAGCATATAAAAGGGATAATAAAATACCTTAAAATGCATTATTTCTCCAGTAGCGAGTGAGTACAGCTAGCTCATCACCAGGCTGACTGTGATAGCATTTCTGGTACCATTTTTAATTGACTCAAAGGTTTGTTTATTTCTCTCCATACACTTACATACTGTCAGCACTGTCACTGTTGATCTCCCAGTGAGTTCCCACAGGTAGTCCTTGAGGTTATCAGAGGAGGTTGGCTTGGGATGGGCAGATCTCATGGATCAATTTAAAGGCTGGAATATCATGTGCAGCTTCACCGTGTGTGAAACCTTTCCCCAAAGCATCTTTCTCTTGATTCTTCTTTTGTGTTCCGAAAAATGTCAACGATAACCAGAGAGGAGAGAATAGCAAACTGAACATCTGTTATTTGTTGCCCAGCTTCAAGGACACTTTGCCATACTTGCTTTGTCCATTTTTAGGGGGTAGGGGGCTAAAATATTGTCAAGAAAATCTCAGGTATCATGTCAGTTCATCCCTACTTAAGTCAGTATACGTCTCTGAAAAAATGGATGTTTTCTTTCAGAATCATGATGCCGCAGTGGTACCAAATACAAATACCAGTAAGTCCTTAGCACCATTTAATACCCAGTCAATGTTTACATTTCCTGATCATCTCAAAAATGTCATCTTACAGATACTGGTTTGAATCAGCATGCTCCTAAAGCCTACACATTCCATTTTAATTTTTCAGTTTTAAAAAAAATTTTTCGACTGAGTTATAATTAACATACAATATATTAGTTTCAGGTGTACAACATAATGATTCGATATTTTTATACATCATGAAATGGTCACCACCATAAGGCCAGTTACTGCGGTCACCACACATTCTGTTCTGTTGTTACATCTCAAGCCTCTGTGTTGGGATCGTGTCCCCTGATTCCCTCCCATCTTCGTTGGGTTTCTCTTCACTTTCCTGGCTTCCAAGGAAACCAGCTCAGCTGTCTTGTAGAACCTCTGTCTTGTCTGGATGTGTCTGTTTGTGGCATTGTTTACCTTGTCATTCTACCCTCTGTTTCATGTAAACTCAAATCGTTCCCTTTCTGCCATTGGGGGCAACTTCGTGTTCTTGTCCTTAGACACAGGCCACCTGGTCCTTCATTGTTTCTGTCCTTCTAGCATAGCCGGAGTTATCAAGCCCACCCAGTATTCTGGACCTGGAATCAGCCATTTATCCCAAGGGTGGACACTGAGGCAGCTTCCAGCCTTTGGCTCTTACCAGAATACCTTGAAATGAATAACCTTGTGCACACCTGTATTTTTGCCAGATATCCGAGGGATAGGTTGCCAAGTACAATCAAAGAATAAGTTTTTATGGAATTTTGCTAAACATTGCTAAATTTCTGTCCTTAAAATTTTGGCAGTTTGCACCCCCTGCCAGCAATGGATGAGAGCATTTGTTTCCCCAGAGCCTCGCCAATAGAACATGCTGTCAAACTTAAGATTTTTTTGCCAATCTGTTAGGTGAGAAATGGTATCTCAGTGTCCTTTTAATCTGCATTTATCCTGATTCATTTTTCTGTAGAGCAAAGTGCAGACTGAGATTCTTTGCTGTCTCCTGAGTGAAGCACTCAGGGCAAGAGCTTCTTCCAAGATGGTTAAAGATTCATCTATTTGCAGGATTTGGCGATTGAAACATATTCTTCCTAGTTTTCATGATCTTAACCGTTTGCTTACTTGAATAGCGATTTAATGAAAACAACTGCCGTGTGCCAATCATTTCCAGTCCATACAACAACCCCACAGACCAGGGATTGGCAAACTTTTACTCTACAGGGTGGATAAGCCACATTTCAGGTTCTTCTGTTGTAGCAGAAGGCAGCCACAGACAATGAGCATGGCTGTGTTCCAATAAAACTTTATTTACAAAGACAGGAAGCTGGCAGGATTGGCTACTAGCCATCCTTTGTGACCCACACTGTAGACTGTGGGCCCCATCTCACAGGGAAAGAAACCAGAAGAAAATCAAGTAGCTACCCAGAGAGTCATAGCCACGTGGGCATATTGACCCGCATTCAAGCAGAGGTCTACACCCAACCATACTGAATGCTTGAATTATACCTTCTTTGGTTTTGTGTTGTTTTATTTTTCTTATCCCTGTAGCTCTGGGGACATAATCTTTAGTCTCAAGTCTTATCAGCTGTTCTCACTTTATGAACATTTTGAAGAAAGCCAGACAGTAAAATTTCCATATTATAATGCCTCTCTAAAATAGGTATGCTTCCAAATAGATGTACAAATAAAAATATTATTAAGGATATGCTGTAGTTTTGAACTGTAGTCTTAGTTTAGAGATCATCCCTGTTTTTAGATGTTATCTTAAAATGTCATCCTGTGTTTTCCCATGTTGTCCAGTGTTGCCTCATTTAAGGGCCGGGGAACCATCTCTGCATTGCATCCAGTGTCTTAAAATACAGAGCAGATATTGATCTATGGGGTTGTTGTGCATTTACAGTTGCAAAGACCATGTCAAACAGTGCCGTTAAATATGGCCTTGCTTGATTTCTTCTCAAGTTTAACCTCGTCTTTCTCTTAAAGGGAATTCCAATTATATCCTAAATGAAGCTATCTGCTTCTTTAGAGCCATTGTAAGAGATATTGATCCTTTCAGCACTATGTCCTTTGAAGTTTGCCCATGCGTCTGTTGGCTAGCTGAGTATTTTAAAAGTGGTCACATCTAAAAAAAAAAGTGACGGAGTCAGCTAAACCTCAAAGCTTTCTCCAAGAAAAAGAAAGCAAAGATGTCCTCTGCTGTACATTTTGTAATCCAAGGGAAGATCTAGGGATTGAGCCTGCCTGTAACACAATGAGATAGTATGCAGCCCTTTCCTTCCCAGAAACCATGCCATTATATGTACTATCTCAGAATAAATACACATTGTCACAGTTTATATGGCTGAATTCATGATAATGTGTTATGTTCACCTTGCAAACAATTGCTCTCTGTGGGCAATATCAGGAGTTTATTTTTCGATTTCATCAGAGGAATGCTCATGACATAGGAAGGATATAGGTTTCTATAACTTTGGTTAGGGTTAGGGTTAGGCTTAGGCTTAGGGCTCGGGTTAGGGTATAGGATATGGGTTCCTGTAACTTTGGTGCCACTCCCAAGACCCCCTTCCACTCCTGGTCCTAGATATTGCTATCTGCATAACAAAAGAAGACTCAGTTGTTTTGGTTTTGTTCCTCATTCTGGAGAAAAATATCTGTGCCTAACATTTTTTATTTCATTCAGAAAGCTCACCTTACCCTGCAGGTTTTCTAAACTTCTGATTATAAATATTTCTAAAGCATAAGTCACTCACTCATCGAAGTAATGGTGATGCAGGCGGGCCTGGCCCTGGCCCTGCACTGATACTCTGCAAGTTCTAAGCAAGCGTATCAGCCAGGGAGTGTCCCAGATTCCCTGTGGCTTCTTACAACGAATGCTTCTTTCTCGTTTGTGCAAAATCTGATGAGGAGGCAGACAACTTCGTGGGGAGGTTGCCTGTGCAAGGTGTGTCACTGTTTGGCTTCAGTCTGTGACACCTCTGTCTTGACATGATGTTTCTGAGTTTGCTTAAGCGTGGAAGCAGAACTTGGGGAATTGCCCACTGGATTTTAAGTGTTTCCACCTGGAAGCTGCATATGTCACCACAAGTCACAGTTTATGGCCCAAAGCAAGTCACTGTGCTGATTTAGGGGCCAGGAGCATATCCCTCTGCTGTGTGTGCAGGAGGGGACAGGAAGTGGAGCCACCAGAAAGAGCTAGTGTCCTCACAGGAAGCTGTGAGCGAGGTCTGCACGGGGTCTTCTCTTTCTTAAGCTACACTTTTCACTGGAGACAAAATATTTCAGCGAGTCAGTGGGCTTGTGCACAGTAACCCGCCAACAGAAATTAGGTTCCTGGTCTTGGGGAAATCTTATCGATGCCTCTTTCAAAGTAACGATCTTCTACTGCATTCTCACCCCTATTTACTTAAAAAGCAAAGTAGTTATTCTTAATAAATCTCTATAATCAACACAGCACCTCAGATTACATTAGTATTCACCCTATTGTGCATGATTTTATTTGATTCTCTGCTTGGATTATGGAATGAAATATCTTGCCCCTTCAAAGACTATTTTAAAATATAGATCTCAAAAAAAGTAATAATAAAATAAAATAAAATATAGAGCTCCCTGAAGGCAGCCTGCTCTTATGAAACACAATTATCCCTACGATGTTTTTCACTGGTGTAGAGATGATTCAAGAGGCGTGGCTGTGTCTTGGTGGTGCTTGCAGGGCAACTTCCCACTGCCTGTTTGTTGTTGGCTCCCCTACCGCACTGTCTATTCCATGGGGAGCTCCCCGCCTCCATCAAGGTTTAGACATCATTGCTTTTGTGAAACCTTGCCTGACAGCTTGCTCTCACCTCTTCTTGTAACACTTTTCACGTGCCTCCTTGATGGTACTGGGTAAATATTACTGCAGCTGTTCTCCTGTGTTTCTCCCGCTCTGGGGCATGAAGGTTGGGTCTGTCTTGATATGCCTGACACATACTTACTGATCAGACATTTGGTGAAGAGTTGACAGAGCCCTTGATGGGGAAGCACGTGGACAGAAGGCAGGAAACCAGGGCCCCAGCATCCTCTTATCAGTAATATTGCAGCTTGTAGGAGGACAGGGCAGCCTGTAGGTCGAGCTGGCTCAGGCCTCAGAGCAGAGGGGCTTTGAGTGTGTGTCCCTGTGAACAGTTACTTAATTCCCTGACCTTCCCGAGTCTCTATCCTCTAACTGCTGAGTCTCCTGCCCTGAGTTTGATACCATGATGGGATCCCAGTACTAGGGTCAAGAGCTCCATGCAATCAGGGCCATATCCGTCTTATTCACTGAGGCATCTTGCACCTGACCCACCCAGGTGAGCAAAGTGAAAGATCGGATAAAGGGAGACACACTTGAGGACCCGATTCTGTGGCAGCAGAAGCAGGGAGGCTTAGCAGGTGTCTCTGCACCTGTTTCGTTGGTTTTCCCCCTTTTGTGTCTGTGGTCCCTTTAGGACACAGCAGCTACCGGTACTCTACCTCCACCTCCTCCTGGACCTTCCCCACCCGCTCAGCCACCGCCCTCAGCCTCCCTCCCTGTCTCCCGTCACCTCCTGTCATGAAGCCACCCGGTGTGTTCATGATCTTGTGTGTACCTGTATGTCTTATTCTAGA
Source organism: Kogia breviceps (assembly GCF_026419965.1). Classification (NCBI taxonomy): domain Eukaryota; kingdom Metazoa; phylum Chordata; class Mammalia; order Artiodactyla; family Physeteridae; genus Kogia; species Kogia breviceps. The sequence goes on along the minus strand of NC_081324.1, from coordinate 61,370,905 downwards.
CCCTTGCTTCTGAGGGCAGGATGTGTGTCTTACTATTTTATAACCTCTAGTGCCAGCCCAGGGATTGTCAAATAATAGGCATTTAATAAATGTTTGATAAACAAATGGCCTTTTAAATAAATATTAGTGTGTCATTTCTCTGTTGGCCTTGCCCTACTTTCAGGGATTCTGCCCTTCTTGATGCATTTTAATTTCTATTGGCCTTTTCTTTTGGAGCATGAATTAATTACTTGAGAAATTTAAGGCCAATTTTTAAATTCGTTTTTATCCTCCAGCTTTATGTATAATTCATTCACTGTGTAACTGAAATTAATGCTGTTTCTTTAGGTAATATTATGTGAAATATTGAGAAATAATGGAAGGGTATCCAAGGATGGTTTTATGATATGCTTTTCTATTTGAAAACTCACATCCATGAAATGAGATGGTTAAGTGAAATCAATTGTGATAGAAACAAAGATATTAATTTCTATAGTTTCTGCTATATTTTTCTGAAATTTTAAAGTTCCTAAGTCTGTATGATAAAGTGGATAATATGAATACCTATTAATTTAAAGCAAGACAAGCATTTCTCTATATTACTTCTCTGAGAAGCACATAGAAAGGAAAAAACCATTAAATTCAAATCATACCATTACTATAATCTTGTGGTCTACCGAGTTAAACCAGGGAGGTCCTAGTTGGGTTGTAGTTGTGTGTTGTCATACTTGTAGCTTTTAAAATAGCAGTACTTTTTCATATAAATGCACACAATGTGTGTCTTGTGATTAAAAGATTTACCCTGTTGTTGTGCTAGCTTCCCACAAGATGAACTTCTAAATTATTTAATTTTTTCAGACTGCATATAAATATTTCTAGAAACTTTAGCAGGCTATTTGGAAATTATGATACAAAATTTTTGTCAAAATAATCTATATTCAGAAAAATGACTGGAAGTAAGGGCTATTTCTGTGCTTTGGTGTTTAAAATTAAGCCCAACTTATTTATTTATTCATTTACTTGAATATTTTCAAACTTCTGTTTTGTGCCCATGCCTGGGCTAGATGCAGACGTGATGGGAAGGCACTTAGATTTGTTCAAATCTCTCATATGCTGGCCTCGCTCTCTGTTAAGTGCTCATCTGGTTTATGGAATTCTCACACTGTTTCTAGAGTTGGATTCTGCTGGCTTATTCTGGCTAACAACCTTGTATCTCAGTGACTTAGGAGACCAGAGGTTTATTTCTTGCTCATATTAAACATCAGCTGCAAAAGCTGGATCGACTGTGGATCTTCTCCAAGCGCCGTCTTCTTTTTGGGATCCAGGCTGAACCAGGGCCTTCATTTGGTGGACACCTTGCTTGCGACCGGGGAGAAACTGCTACAGCCACCATGGCTTTTAGAGCCTGAGCCCAGGTGGGACACAGGCCACTTCTGCTACTTTCAGGTGCCTGAGCAGGTCACATGGCCAACGCCAAGGTCATGGTCAGAGAAGCAGGCTCTTCCTACAGGGGTGCCCTGCAGTCACATGGGAATGGCCAGGATATACAGTCTTGTTACAGGAAAGGAGAGGGTCTAGTTGGAAGAAGTCATATAATCTATGTGTGTACCATCCCCATTTTACAAATGAGCAAAGTAAAACCAGAGTGGTTAAGTATTTTATTCAAGATCACACAGCTAGTGAGTGTCAGAGGCTTGATGAGAACTTAGGTTTATGTGACTCTGCTTCCCATTCATCTACAACCCGCCATGCCAGCACTAATGATGCTTTGGGTCCACATGTGTTTGCTGCGCCTGCATTATTATAACTATGCTGGGGGCTGGGGACTGGGGGATGGGGAGACATGGTCTTGGTCTGATAGAAAATACCAACATGTAAACGTTAAAGATGATATGGTGAGTTCATGCTTCCATTTAGTGCAATCATTTGAGGGTGTTTTTGAGCACCTACTATGTACCAGATACCATATAATGATAGATGCACAGAAGTGGAGGAGAGCAAGGGTAGGTCAGTGTGTATGTTGGCGGTGGGATTGAGATGAAACCTGGCTACCTCGTCGGGGGAAGGGGGAGTTGTTTGTATAAGCTTGACCTCAGGGGCTGCCAGGCAGGGTTTTGGAGGATGGCTTCGTTGGAGTACGTCTGTCAGAGGTGGAGCATGAGGCACAAGTGAGCGTGGAAATTAAACTGAGAACGGTGAAAACGCATCGGGAAGCACTTTGCGGACAAGACCAAAAGTGTGGCTCTTACCTGGTAGTGCTGGGGAGCCTTTGAAGGATGTAACGCCTGGGGAAGATGTTGGATGTGCTTCTAGAAACGTCCTGTGGGCAGCAACACAGACCAGAGGATGAGCCAGAAGACCCTGTAGAAAGCAATGGCAGGAGTTCAGAGGGCGATTACAAGTGTCTGAATGAGACAGTGACATTGAATATGAGAGAGAGGATGTGAACCAAGTGTGTTTCAGGAAATACAGTCTGAAATCACAGACTGTATTGGTGAATACTTGGACATGGTGCGTGGGAGAAGATGGATTATGAAACGGGTCTCGTCCAGGTGGCTGAGCTCACCCCACAGCTGCCATCTCCCCAGCTAGTGCCTGCAGCTCTCTGCTTCTCACCCAGCGGCTTCCTCCTGCCCCTTGGAAATTCGCTCCAGCACGGGCAATGCTGGAGGAGCCTGAGGTGAAAGGCCCAGAAGCGTCAGTGAGCAGCAGAAGTCATGGGCAAGGGCTACCGCCTCCCTGCTCAGTCCTGCAGACAACCCAAGGGCATTGCATAGGCTTCTGCAAAAGCTTCCAGGAACCCCTTATGGCAGCGACCTGTAGACAGGATATCTGTCTGGGTGTCTCTCTTCTCTATCCCTCACTGGTCACAACCTCTTGTACTTACCAGAAGGGCTTCCCACCTCCACCCCAGGTTTGCCTTCTGAACTAAGAAACCAGTACTAAACCATCTTAACTGATACTAAACTAAAAAGCTTGGATTCCGATTTTCTCTTTGACATTGATTTATTCTATGAAAGCCTAAACTAGCACTATTATTATTCATAATATTATTACTTTAATCAACAATTATGATTCTTTAGAAATCCTTGGCTGACAGTTTTTCTGGGGGGAGAAGGGTTAGTATCATGTCACAGATCCTTAGAAAATCTGATGAAAGTAATAGATTCGCTTTCCAGAAAAATGCACATACGCACATAAAGAAAACAACTTTACCTGCAGGTTCAGGGGATTCAAAAGTACAACACAGTCCCTGAACCCCACTTTAAAAGCCTTGTTTAGATGAAGACATCGTAGTGTTTCTTTCTCAAATTGTAAAATTGGCAAATGTTCATTCCCATCCCTCAATTACCCAGAAGCAGGTGGGCAGCAAGAGTTAAACTTAGGTCCCAGAATCACACATTCGTGTCTGGGTCACGGAGCTTCTGAGACCCAGAGATACCCTCTCCCTCCTTTTGCACATGGTTATGTGAGACACAGAGAAGTTAAGCAGAATAACTGGAAATGGGAATTTTAAACTGGAATTTGTCAACATCAGGTCTGAATGTACACCTAATAAGTTCAGTGAGATGGGAATTTATTACTACTGAATTTGTTTTGCCACCATTTGGTGAGAATTATTATAACAATAATGACAGGAAGAATATTCAAAAAGGCTCTGTAGACAGTGTTGTGTAGGCATCATCTCTGTTAAACTTTCCAATGCTCTGAGGTGGTTATCAGCTTTGTACCAGTGAGTGGAACTGGAAACCAAGGCTTGGTGCCCTGACACCCAGGGATCATCTTCACATCCACAGCCTAGCCTAGTGGGATGTGACTATTCGGGATCAAAATTTGCAAGGACGTAGTGACTAGGTGTTCCCTTAGGCACCAGTAGAGAAAGCTGCTGTGTTATGAGTAAGACCAACTGCATGGTTTTATCTTTAGTCCAAATAAAGTTCTGGCTGCCAGCATACACCTGTAGGATGACCAGGATTCTGACTTAGATTCTATTTAAAGCCATTGTTAGGAGATGGCCATATTTCATTATAGGACAGTAGATGGAGGTCTCATTCATTCTTGCTAAAAATGTATTAAATACAGTCTTAGTCCTTTCAGGCTACAATAACAGCACACCACATACTGGGGGGCTAAACAACATACATTTATTCCTCATAGTTCTGGAGACTGGGAGTCCAAGATCAAGGCTCTGGCAGACTCAGTGTCTGGTGAGGGATTGCTTCCTGGTTCACAGACACCGTCTGGTCATTGTGTCCTCATCTGGCAGAAAGAATGCAGGAGAGCTCTGTGGGGTCCCTTTTATAAGGGCACTAATCCCATTCATGGGGGCTCCACCCTCATGACCTAATCATCTCCCAAAGGCCCTCATCTTTTAATACTGTCACATTGGAGGGTTAGGATTTCAGCAGCTGAATTTTGAGAGGACACAAACATTCAGTCCATAACAAGTGTCTATAACTCCCATACAATCAAAAGAAAAGTTAGATCTTACATCTGAGGCTTTTACATCCATGTGATATCATATAATCGGTTTCATTAAACTTTACTCATGCAATTGATCAAATTTGCTGTTTTCTTTGATCTGCCAAAATACCTTGGGTATACTCGAAACTCAGAGTAAAAGCTATAGATTAATATATGCATACATGTGTGTATGTGTCTATGGGTATGTGTGTGTAGGAGAGTATATGTGTGTGTGTTGTGTATGTGTATAACAAAAGTAGGTGATTTCCCTTTCTTAGTCTGTTGAGAGCTTTACCTAGGACTTTGACTTCCAACTTGGAAAGGAAACTTTTTTAATTCAAGCACAATTACATCATTTAATAAGTATTTGGTGGACAGATCTATTTTTCTTCTAGAAAAAAAAGAGGTAATCCTTCATCCTTTTTCCTTCAAAATATTTCTGGAAGAAAAGATTTTCTGACTTGTAATCTCCATCTTCACTAAGTCAGGTCCCTAGGACTTAATATAAACAGTCTTTGACTGAATGAGTGGTAAAGATCAGGTCCTACAGAGAATTTATGAACTGAAACCCCGAATTCCCAGGTGGTAACCTTGGCACCTTGTTCTATACAAAATGCAAGGTACTGGCCGGAACGTTTTAGATTTCATTAATGACATGAGCAAACGAACTGTGTAATAGATCACTGAAAGCTTTCAAGTCTTGGTGCAGACAGCACGATGAATAATAGGAAATTCACGCTGTTTGATAGGGAGATAAAGTTTGGATGTTGAGTCTACAGAATGGAATGTTTTGGAGAATCGTGCTAACAGATACTCCCAAACCTCGGTTCAGATTTCTCATTTGCTCTGCATCATGAGAGTCTGAAATTAGCTCTTATGTACCTTTAGCTGCTATAAAATGTCTTTCCTGCAGCCCAGCCAGTCAAACACCTTAGCTAGGGACTGAGATATCTGCGCCCGGATAAAGCAACAGTTTGTATCAGGTATATTTCATAGGAACTGTTTGGGTTTCCCATCAGAATCCTTGGAAACCTGTCATCCACAGTGAACAAAGTGGAAACAATTCCTCCTGGCTCTTCTTATGCCCCGATCTATATCTACAAGCTCACAGCCACACAAACCTCTCTAAACGTACACAAAATACTGGAAGTAGCTAACAATGAACATTCAGAGGGTTAAGTGACGTCTTTACACAGGACTAAATGACAGTTAAGTCTTCCTGATTGTAGAGCCTGTGCCTCTTCTTGTTGCTAACCTCTGCGGACATTGTGAAGGTCTGATTACACACCAGGAGCAATCCTGTTGCCTCACTTTATCCTGTCCCTCGGTGCTGGGGGAGCTTGGGAAGCTGTGGTCAGGCAGGACACCCCCTCCCCACCAGACTCTCTCTTGTACCCGCTGACTTACCCAGACAGAGACTCCTTCTTACCTCTGAGAGGTTCTGATGTCTGCTCCCTCCTTCCACACCCTCCCTGTGGTCACTACTGAGGTTTAGGTCCATCTCACTCTTCCTGGGGATTGTGGTGGCCTGTCATCCACAGAGCAAATGGAAATGCTGGTCAGTGAACAAGACAGCAGCCCGGGGACCATAAACACCAGGTAAGAAAAGGCGGAGCAGCCTAGGGGACCCTCACACAGCTGTCGCCGACCCGCCTGCCGCAAAGAGAGGGCAGGTTGTTTCACTTGGTCCTCTCGGGAAATGGGTGGGTTTGAAATCTCTGCTCTAGGCTCTGACCGGCGAAATATGTTGACTTAGGAATCCAGGCAGATCACTGGCTTCCATCCTGGAGTGAGCGTTGTTTCAGTGAATGTGCTGGCGTCTCGTGTTGGGATGCTGTTGGACATACACTGTGTTCTGGGGGGTGCAGGACCCTGTCCTGAGAAATCCGAGCCGAGCGCTGGCTTTGCCCCAAGTGCGGGTGGACACCAGCACGTTCTAGAAAACAGGTGGGTAAGTTCTGAAGGAAAATGATGCTGAGATAGGGATGCTGTTCCGTTTGACTCTTCTCTGTCTCTGGGATTCCTGGGCTGAGTGGTTAAGTGGTTAGCGTTTGTCCCCACACTGCCCCCCGTGCCCCAGAAAGGCTGTGTATCCTTATCTACACACTGCCTGAGTGACTTTTAGGGAAAAGAATAACACCAAAACAAACAAAAGCAAAGCTTACTCCATTTTTTGCCAGGCCCGAGCTCAGAGGGAGTGCTGTGCCTGCTGTGGGGACCTCCTAGGTCAGGCCCCATGGTCCCCAGTCCCACTCAGGCCTGGATGCTGCACATCGTCTGACCAACAGCATCACCCTGACCTGATTCTGTGATGGCTCCAGGAGGGATGGAGCTGCCTCACAAGGTCATGGGCTCTCTCTGCCAGACAGGCCGGGGGAGCCCCAGGCTGCTGGACACACTTTCTCTCTGGATAAACAACAGTCAGCGGAGCCCTGGGTTGGGGAGGAGGAACCAGGTAGAAGCTTGGGCCAGACTCCTTCCTCTTTTAGGGAATTTCCTGTCCAGAAGGAGGGGCCGGGATTGTGGAATCCACAGACACAGGACATTAAAACGCCCGTGTACCAGGAGGAAGCTCCAGGGCCCGGCACGTAGTAGGCATTTCAGTGAAAGGCTTGTTTGTTCAACTGCCTGGGAGGATGACACCGTCATTCCAGCCTAAACATTAGCCCTTATGGAACATTCAGTCCCACCAAATTTATCAACTATAAAAAATGATGATTTCTTGTACAAGTCAATAAAGGGGTATTTATTACATGAAGACCCGGTACCTAGCATTGAGGGGGGCATGAAGAGGGTGGAAAGGAAGTGTAAGAGACGGCCCCATCCTGAGTTGCTGACCCACTCTCAGTAGACAACCAAAAGCTCAAGGTCAACAGGGACATCCTTTGTGTCCATCATTATCAGGGAACCAGACTGTAGTGACCCAGTGTGGGCGGTTGGCTTTGTGGTGGTGAATCAAAGGAAGTCAGTATTTGCACAGGGAGTGGGGAGAGTTTGTGGGGGGTCGTGACAGGGACACGGAAGACGGTGAGCACGAACTTTGTGAGCATCCTTGAGAAATCCAGCCCGTCCAGAGCAGGAGGCTCGCCTCCCGAGAACACGGCAGAAACACGCACTGCTCAGATTTGCAGGCATACAAACCTCAGTGGCCACGGCTCACTCTAAGAGGTTTATTTTGTTTGTCTATTTATAAAAAAAATGAATCTATGTTTAGAGGAAAGTCTCCCAATAACCTAGCTCTAAACCCATAAATCAGTGATTTTGTAATAGGTCTTGAACTGTTAAGACATAATTTCCTAGAATTTCAAGCAAAGGGATTTGCAAAAGAAACCGTTTCCTCTGCATCCCACATTGTTAATTTTATCCCTGCTGTAAATTTTTCTCGTAGGGAAATCCCCTGGGGGAGGCAGCTTCATGGAAATACTGTAGTGAGATGTTCAAGGACCTTTGGGACCACCTTCCTTTTCGGATGTTGATATGTCCCAGGACAATCTCTGCCATTCAGTACATTTTCAACCGTTACATATTTATAGACGCATCTGGTTTAAAACATGACATTTGTATCAAGTGCTTGTTAGGTTTGCTTGCTGCTGTTTCTCCGTTTACATTGTCTCAGATTTGGGGTTTCCCCTCTATTGCCCTTGACACTTCATACTGCTGTTACTCCAGTGCCTCCCCCATCTGATTTACTAAGGTGTAATTTACAGCCAGTGAAATTCTCCCCTTTTTAAGTGTGTCGTTCTATGAGTTTCACACACATATGCAGTCATGTGATCACCACCATTTCAAGATTTATAATATTTTCATCATCCTAGAAAGCGTCCTTCTGTCCCTTTGTCATAAATCCCCTGCCTTTGGACTCATGGACTCACACAGTCTGTGGCCTTTTGTATCTGGCTTCTTTCACTTAACATAAAGCTTTTCAGGTTCATCCATTGAGTTGAAAGTATCCTTACTTTCATTGTTAATCATATTACATTGTATGGATCACCACAATTATCCAGGGACCAGTTGGTAGATGTTAGGGTTCTTTTCAGCTATTGGTGATCATGAATAAAGCTGCTCTAAACCTTTGCCTACAGGTCTTTGTGTGGATGTATATTTTGATGTGTCTCTTGATTATGTCCTCTGCTTTTAGTCTGCCTTCAGTCAGTGAATCCTAAATTACTTGAAATGCTTTCTGAAAAAACTTTGAAAACTAAATCACATTTTAACTGCATGGGAAACTATATTTAGAGAGATGCTTTGGCAATTCTATTTGCAGTGTGGGCCAACACGCTATAATTCATGCCTTACAAATTTATATTTTCATTTCTTGGATTTACTGAACATAGGGTGCATCTTTTGACAGGTAAAAATTCAGAAATTTTTTTCACTCCTTTGATTAATATTTTATTCCTGGAACAATTTTGATTTGTTTTACAGCTTAGTATTTCTAGTTTTTTATGATGTGCTTGAGTAAAGAACCTTATCCCTCGTCGGCAATCTCAAAATTGAAAATGCTCTGAAAACTTGATGTTTTAGCCTAATTTCTTGTTGGCAAAACCTGACCTGAACTGACCTGGGGGCCAAGGCGAGACCATTGCATTGAGTGTGAAGGGTCACAGGCATGTGTGCTTGGGACGGGATGGGGCAGGAGGGGGACACTGCCCTCGTGCCTGCTGCCACCATTACATCATCTTGTAAGAGGCACCTTCCTGACATCTGGAAAAGTATGAATTTTGCAACACATTTGGCTCCGAGAGATTTGGAGAAAGGATTTATGTCATCTTCATCTGTCCTCAACACAACTGCCCTACCTGTTTGATAAAACAGAGCTGTGCTAGAGAGTAATTTTGAAGATTTTTTTTTTTTTTTTTTACTGTGACTACACCAGTACACTTTATGTCATGATCCAATACAACACAAGTACATACAGTTTCAAAAAACAATAGCTGATCTTACTGCATGCAGTGTACTCCTGTTTTATTTTACTACGTTTCATGAAAAAGAAAATGCTGGTCTGTGCCACTGCCTTTATTTGATAATAAACTAGTTAGTCATGGCCTGAAGCTGGGAGAACGCTGAGCTGCAGGGTGACGCTCAGCACGGTGGCAGCAAGCGGGGCTGGGGTGGGCGCGGGAGACTGGAAGTTGATGCCAGCCTCACTGTGAGTGGATCGCGCAGTGATGACAAATGCTTACATCGCATGGCCTTTGCAGACGTCACAGTGACATGTGAGGGCTGCTTTGCAGCAGAAACATGCGTGCAGATTAGATTCATAATCCTCACACTTCAGATCCAGCAGAGGAGACCCCGAGACCATGTGTCTTCCAATTGTCTGGAGTAAATCACCCAGCTCCAGAGTTAGGGCTGCAGTTCACACAGGTTAGATTTTACTCGCTTCCCATGTTGCTATCATCTGCAAGGTCTGTGCAAGCTAATTAGAGGATCACCATGGGGGTGGGTCAGTCAGGGTTTGTGAGGAGCTGGTGTGAGTCAAAGAATGTATTTCAGGAGCTAGACTGTGCACAGTTGTGGGTGCTGCTACTGGGGAAGTGAAGGTCCTGGAGGAAAGAAGAGCTGAACCAGTCCATCTAGGAGTTGAAGTGGGGCCCTGATGGGAGCTCGGGTGCAGGCCCTGGGGCAGTCCTGTGCCTGTGCAGCTCCGCTTCTGTGGAGCCGCAGTCAAGCATCAGTGCCTGGGCTCCAGAGGCCAACAGAAAACCAGGTATAACCATCTCAGTAGTTCGTATTCATTTAAATAATGCTCACTTGACATTTTAATTATTTTATTGGAATTCAATTGACGTTGACCTTCCTACCAACTCTGAACCAAAGGACTTGCTCCCCAAAAGGAATGGCATAAATGAGGTTGTTCTTTTCTAGCTTCTGAAGGTGATGGCGGTTGTGTTTTTTCCTGAGTCTGCTTCTCAGCCATACCTGAAACTCCAATGCTCTTCTTTCTTTGCCCCATCTTCATTTCCCTGCCTCCTTATTTTGAATTTTCTGAGTCAGAATGAAACTTGACAGTTGGGACGACCCCAAGAAGTCATTTTGTTGGTGAGAAACGGAAACTTACAAAAGCAAAGTGATTTGCCCATGAATATCCACACCTGCCTCACTGCATCCCTGGACTTGGATAGGAGGATGGTAATTGAATTTGATTAATGAGTCAATCAGACCAAATATAATCATGGCCATGACTGCATCAGTTGGTCATTATCTTTCACAGGCAGATAATTGACTTTGTGTTTTCCAGATGTGTTCTACACAAAGAATTCTGCGCAGTATGTCTCTTCTGGCTTTTAAAAATAATATGAACTATTAAAGATATACTTTTATATGTACTAACCAGCTTTCAAGGATCTTAAGAACCTGGGCACGACCAACACAGGTGATTGAGTCCCTGTCTCCTGACTTTCATGGAGTTCTTTATGGGTGAATCTCTAACTGGTCTATATTCTGTACGTTTGCTAGTTCTTTTTTTTCTTTTTGCGTAATAGTATGTTTGTGAGATGCATCCATATTTATTGATGTAGATGGTCACATGTACATTTGCACTGATTTATTGATTCATAGTATTTTATGGCTATATTCTCTCTCCTCTCGATGGATATGTAGGTTTTTCCCAATTTCCAGCTTCCTTGACCCCCTTTCAAGAGGGATAATCACTCTGAACAAATAGGATCAATGTGACTCTAACCAGATTGGAAAGGAAATGTCTGCCTGTTGAAGAGAACATGATGTTTTAAGTAGTTTAGCATGTGCTTTTCTATGTGGAAAATGTAATTGAGCTGAGCCTGGAAAGTCAAGCTATGTAGGATAACATTTTATGGGGAAATGTATTCATTGATCTCATTAATTTATTAGCATAGGGCTTCTACCCATAACCTGGTCAGCCTGGTTTCAAATGCAGAATTTATTTGAAATAAAATTTAATTTGTTGTTAAATGCTCTGTAATGCACACCGATGATCCGTTTATGGAGGCTTCCACAAATATTTACTCTGTGCTGTGCGTGGAGGCTTCCACAAGTATTTACTCTGTGCTGTGCGTGGTCCCTGGACCATCTAATTTACACTGTTGACTTTAGCCAACATATATGAGAAAACTCTCACCTCCACCCTGTCAGTCAAGACTTCTCTCTCAGGCACAAACACCACGTGGCTTCCAGGGTGACCTGCCACCTCCACACAACACCTCACGCTCATGGAAACACCGCCTCTGGGCACCACTTCTCGAGACCAGCTCACGATTTCCTCTGCAGCCTCAGTTCTGTGATGACGGTAGGACCTCATTTGCTCTAAACCCTTCAGCCGTTCTGGTTATGTGGATGCTTTGCCAGAAATCCGAGTCCAGTAGGGAGGACCTGGCCATAACCCCTCTTCCTGATTTATCTCTGTGTTTAAGACACTTTCATAACCAACACTCAGTGCCCAGGGACAGTGCCTGGCACGTGCTAGAGGCTCAATAAATATCTTTGGAATGAATAAATTAAAAATCCCACCAAATCAAGCCACTCGTTGTTCATTAGCTACAACACATATTTCTTTTTCTTGAAATGCTTTCTCCAATATATGCATTTAATAAAACTGCATATGTATTCTGAATGGCTTATAATTTCTAATTTTGAAAATTAAATTGTGTCCAAATAATTAAGATGTTACTTATCAACCCCTCGATCTTCAGCTATTCCCCAGACCACAGTGACGTGTCCTGCCCTTTGTACTTTACCTTCCCTGAGCTAAAGTATGGGGCTCTTTGTGGCAGACAGCAGATCTAATTCTTCAACAGTACTTTGCACAAACTACTGTCATAGGAAGGCAAGAGTAAATATTTGGAGATAACATTAATTCTGCCAGCCTGTACTCAGAGCACACACTGTACCCCCCCACACACACACATACACAAATGTAATATGTAAACATACACACACACACACACACACACACACACACATATAGTCCTCCTGGATACACAGATTCACAAACAAGTTAGGGACATAAAGTATTAAGTGTACATAGGCATTTAGGCATCGAAAGGTGGCAGGTGGCGGACAGGCTTCGAGGTGGAGGTGTGGGAGGTGAGTCTTGACTGATGAGGACGCCCTGGAAACGTGTGTGAGAAGGGCGTGGTGGTCCAAGGGAGAAGATCGCACACTGACTCGGAGGAACAAACACCTGCCTGTCCTGGCGTATGCGGTCAGCATGGGTGGAATTTGAGGTCCAAGGAAGTCACAGTACACGGGCCTGCAATACCGAGGGCCTCGCGGGTGTGCTCAGGACTATGGACCTCTCTCGTCAGCAGGCCGGTGGACATGCCCAACCTGTGCTTCTAAAAGTTAAGCTTGGGTGCTAATGCGGAGGCCTGCTTAGCGGAGGGGATGCCCTGAGGCAAAGTGACAAGGATGCTGTTCAATAATCCAGAAGCCAAAAAAGAGGAGGGCGGGGAAGAGAAACAAAGGCATGGAGACAGAATCTCCAGGTTTCCTGTGACAGATGGCAGGGCCCAGGTTCTGTCCTGGTCGCCACACTGGTGACAGCACCATCTTTCAAGGTGAGGAATAAGGGAGGAAGAGCAGATTTTGGAATAAAGATAGCATTTAGTTGTAAAGAGCTGTCGAATACTGGATGGAGATGTCTAGTAGGAAAATGGGTCTTGGGGACATGCTTGGACTGGGTGTGCAGATTTGTAAGTCGCCGTGCAGATGCTGAGTGGAGCCTCGGCGGTGGGTGTGTCATTCAGGTCTGCCATGTGGAGTTAGAAGATATAAGTGAGGACCAGACCTTGCCAACTCATCAACATTTAAGCGGGAGGCAGAGAAGAGAAGCCTGGTGGGCACAGCCCAGCCCTGCACTCCCTTGGGGGATCTCCCAGCAAGGTGAGCCTTCGGGGGTGTCCAGAGGGAGGTGGAGAAGTAGACAGGAGAGGGAAGGAAAGCAGGGAGAGTGGATCTGGGAGCAGATTTGTCCAGCGCAGCACAGAGGTGGCATGGGATGGGGTTGGAATGGGCCATCGGGCCTTGCGGTGGGAGCAGTGACTGGGGGGAAGCTGCGGCACCAGGTAGAAGCGGGGGCAAGTGCAGTGAGTGGCAGCTCCCAACAAGGGCTCTGCCGCCAGCAGTGCATTTGGTCCAGCCTTCAACCTTCCCTGGGTTGGTTTCTTCTTTGCAAGATGAGGAAATGGACTAGATCGTTTCTGGTTTCTTCCAGCTCCATGGCTGCAGTGACTTCCTGAGTGAATGGGTGGATAGATGGGAGGAGGGCTGAGGGAGAGGAACGGGGTGTCACTGACTGCAATTATTAGGGGCTTATTCAAAACCAAATGTATAGGGCTTCCCTGGTGGCGCAGTGGTGGAGAATCCGCCTGCCGATGCAGGGAACACGGGTTCGTGCCCCGGTCCAGGAAGATCTCACCTGCTGCGGAGCGGCTGGGCCCGTGAGCCATGGCCGCTGAGCCTGCGCGTTCGGAGCCTGTGCTCCGCAGCGGGAGAGGCCACAACAGTGAGAGGCCCGCGTACCGCAAAAAACAAACAACACCAAATGTGTAAAGATTAGCTACACGTTAGTAGTTTCCAAATTGTCCATTCATTGTGATCAAAACTGCAGACCAGTGAAGAGACACTGAGTCAGCATTTTCTAAAGCTTGCGACGTGAGCACTAGCTCGGCGGAATGTGATAGGTGTTAGATAAAACGAAGAAATGGTTTGTGGTCAAATAAATTTGGGAAACGGAGGCTTAATTAAGCTCAAAGGTATTGTTTTACTACAGAACTTCTCAAGTTCTTTACTATAATAATATTCGTTGTGATTTTCTAACACTTATTTGACCAGCAACTGTTTTTTTTCTCCTTTCATCTTGTCTTGTTTTGCTTTAATTTGCAGCATTCCTGAGGACTAGCACTTTGATTGATGTAACTCAGTAGACACTGGTCTAGACAGTGAAGAAGGAGACTTTAGTGATAAGATGGTCCCCACAGGACATATCGGTTGGACTATGACCTGGTCATTGTCCACGGCCCGTGTTATCGTCTTCTGAAGGTTCATTGTGTCCACTAGGCAGTGCCATGAATGTGCTGCTTTGTTAGCTCGGGACCCAAGAGCCGCAGTTAATAGGTTGGCACCTCTGTGGCTGAATGATTCCATTCTGAGTCGGATTGCAGCCCAGTCCTGGATCCAGGAGCTGAATTCTGTCACAGCAGGTGGAGGATTGCTTTTGCAAGCTGCGTTCATTTACTCCCTGAGTGTATGTGGGCTATCGAGTGTCTCTTTGGGGACCAAGAAGCACAAAGCTGGGGCTGTAGCCTCAAAGCCACTGTTTGCAAATTGGGAGGTGCCTGCAGAGAATAGGTGGGAAGAGCCCAGTGCTGCTGGCTTTCTGTAAGAACTCTTTCCCCTCCAGTGTGCTTGGTTGGTGCTTTTTATAAAATGCCGTGGTCAATTCATTTTCCACAAAAGAGCTACAATAATTTATCCCCCCAAATCCACCCGGGAAGGACCCACCAGCTCCCCTGACAGCCCCGCACAGGAAACGTCCCTACCCCGCCCCAGCCTGGCCTTTGTTTTCTGGCCTCTCTCCAAGTTCTCATTCTGGTGATAGTAATTCTCCTTTGCTCTGTCTGATCACATTAGATGTACTTTAAAAGTAGACAGCAAACCTCTACATCTTTATTATGATGAAATCAATCATCAGATTTCATTATTACGATTCTGGATTATAAGTTTCATAAGTAATTATAAAGTTTGGATGAAGTTTTCATAATTGACTTACTCTTAACCCATATGAAAGGAATTTGCCATTTTTAGAAACCTTTCACACAACCACATGTGTTTTATTTACGGAAGTAAAGGGATGTCTCATCACTTTCAAGTTTCTCTGTTCAGAAGAGTTTAGAGTCGTGTGGAAAATCGAAGCTTCTACAGGGGATGCCCTCTTCCAGACCATTTTTATAAAAAGCCAGTTAGTCTGGTCTAAGGAATTCTTCCTAGAAGATCTTGGATTAGAAGACTCTCTACTTAATGAAGATTTAACTTTTATTTATATTATGGTAACAAGTGGATGGAAATATTCTAAATGTACAACAGTAGTGGACTAGTTAAGTAAATCTTATCTGACTGTGAGTGTGGTGAGGCTTAAAAATCTTCAGTGAGTTGTAAAAATGTGAGTGATGTATTAAATGAACAAATCATTGTCAAAAACCATAGGTAAAGTATGAGCCTAGTTTTGTTAACTCTAAGAATGCATGTCCATGCACAGAAGGAAGACTGGAAGGGAAGGCTGTGGGGATACGTACAGGAGGATGCAGTGGCTGACAGCATAAACTTTGCACTTCCAGGGAGCTTGAGGATAATTCTGTTCTCTCTCTGACTATCTGTATGACTTTGGGGAAGTAAGTTTACCTTTTGGAGCCTTAGTTTTTTCATATGTAAAAGGAGAATAAGTAATAATGCCTAACTCTTTATGGTGATTGGTTGGACTAAATAATATGTACGAAGCTCTTAGCACAAAGCAATTGCTCAGTAAGTGGCAGATATTATTACTAATTTTTAAAAAATTTATTGAAATATAGTCAATTTACAATGTTGTATTAGTTTCAGGTATATAGCAAAGTGGTTCAGTTATATATACATATATATGTATACATATATATTCTTTTTTAGATTCTTCTCCATTATAGGTTATTACAAAATATTGAGTACAGTTCCCTGTGCTATACAATAGGTCCTTGTTGCTTATTTATTTTATGTACAGTCGTGTGTATATGTTAATCCCAAATTCCTAATCTATCCCTTCCCCGCCTTTCCCCTTTGGTAACCACAAGTTTGTTTGCAATGTCTGTGAGTCTATTTTTGTTTTGTAAATAAGTTTATTTGTATCATGTTTTTAGAGTCCACACGTAAGCGATATCATATGATTTTTTTAGTTTACTAAAATGTTAACATGGTTATTTCTAGGTGATGGGGTCTTGCTATTTATTATGTTTTTACCACTATATCACATATCCAATGTAAATGACTACAGTATGTATTTCATCACATGAAGTGTATATGGAAAACTATGTATCTGTACATGCATAATTTCCTATCTTCTGCTTCCTGTCCGTAAACAAGTTTTATCTCTGATACACATTGGGTCACTTTCATCTGAGTCCAGTGAGATAAACAAGGTGAACAGTGTTATCTCTTTGGGGCAGAGGAAGGACGCAGGACGTGGAGAAGGCCTCCAGTGAAAGGCAGCTGTCAGGTCCTACTGACACTGGAACCGAATCTTCTGAGTTCTCTGTTAACGATCTTTCTTGGAACAGGATGGAAAACAAAATCAACCCAGTATTCAAAATCATGAAGAGCTCCTGTTCAAGGATTGCTTTAACATCTTCTCTGTTTTTCCTTCTAACTTTGATTTACTTCCAAGGCCCAATATCTCGTAGCTGCTTGTGTACATCTAGTATTGAACTGCTCCAGCTAGATTGCAAACACCTGTCTCTGTACTGGACATGTGGTTTATTTAATAACAAGTTAGTTCATTAGCACATTTTAGGAGTGAGAATTGGTTTAGGCTTCTTTATACTATTTCTAAAACTCCCTGGAAGCTTCCTGAAGCTTAGTAGATTACATAAGACCGGGGTTGGTGAAAAGCTTTCTGGTACCTTCTGGGCAGAAACTGAGCATTCTTTATTTTAAATTAGTAAGAAGATTTAAACATACTTTAAGATGGTTTAACCATAGCAACATGACAACAACTAAATTCCCTCCCCCCCCCCCCGCTTTTTTCCCCTCCATAGCTTAAAGGGAGCTGACGCTGGCAACGGGATCCGAGTGTTTGTGCCTGATGTCGGCATGTTCATAGCCAGTCTGACCATCTGGCTGGTCTGTAGGAACATCGTTCAGAAACCAGGGACTGAAGAAGCTGCGCAGTATAACCTGGAGTTTGAGAATGAAGAATCGGTAAATCTGACTTTGTGCCTCTTCCTTCTTTGATTTCTGGGGCCTTGACCTTGGTAGGTTGTGACAGTGTAATAGTGAGATATGCACTGTGCTGCATGCCCTCCCGTGCTGGGCAGTTACTTGGCACACCCTCGTGTGGTCCTCACGTGTGGGCATTCTCACCCATGCCTGGGCCTCGAGGAAGACGAGTTCGGAGACCGTGAGGGCTGCCCTGCGAGAGGTGTCGTCCCCTAAGGGCCTGGGCTTGACCCTGTGTCTCTTCACTGTCACCTGCCCTTAACTCAGATGGGGAACCTTTCAAATTTGTATCATAGCCTATGGTCTAGATACCTTCGTTACTGCCATGCTCTTAGAGAAGTAACACCTGGTAGTTGTAGGAGAAAAAAATTAATTCTACCTTGAAGGAAGCTTCCAGTCTGTGCACCTTGCTGTCCTGAGTCTGTGTGTTAACTCCACATGCTTCCATCGAGGTATTTTTAAAGCCCTCCAGAGAAAAAATATATGTATTTGGAAAAGTGTAAGAATGAGTAAAACGTATGTGAATTTTTAGCTATGTTTTTAGCTGGACCAGGGGACACAGCAGATTTCACTCTGTGGTGAATGGGAGCATGTGGGACAGCTGTCACTCTGTCCCTGACCTGTTTGTTCTAATAACTGCACTTTGTTATGTGAGTCTAGGTGACATTGACTTAAAAAGTAATTGATTTGGTAATTGAAAGATGAAATTTACAGTGAAGAAAGTTCCTTAACAGAGTACATTTGGACATTTGACACAAGTACCAAATATTTCATTCATGAGCTTTGGCAAGAAATTAAACCTATAAAACTGAAGTTACTTTAAATTACTTGTATTGAGAATGATAACCACGAAGCTATCAAAGGAAGAAAATTCTCAGTTACAGCAGATGACGTACACATTTCACAAATAAGCAGCACTTTACCTTGTATACTTATCAGAAATACAACAATGAAGAAAGAGTGAATATGATTCAGTTAACCTCTACAGACTAGAAATGATGTTATCGCCTAAAATCCTTATGGGTAAAAGATATACAATCACATTGCATATCCATATTCTACTACTTTTAAGAGAAATGTGAAAAAAGGTACATGGTGTAAAAATTAATTATAGCAAGGTAATAACTACCCGTCTCTTGCATTCAAGTTTGCAAACTACACAACACTTTTTGATGTCCTGAAAATAGATAAAACTATGAAGGTGCTTTTTCTTCTGGTTGGCTTTATAATTATACGACAATTAAAATTTTTAATCTCCATTTTTACATTTGAAATTTATTTTATAATATTTACAGTTTTGAAAATCAGCTGGCTTAAATAATTACCTCAAATATTCCAGGTTCAGTGAAAATAAATCCATTAACTCAAGCTCTCCAGACTTAGGGTTTTTCATTATTATTATTTATAAAGTGAGGTTGATTTTCAGTTATCCTCATATTATAGATGGAGTGTAAAGGATATTTACTGGGAATTGAGTGGACTCTAAAGTCAGACTTGGAAGCCGCCTAAGGTGGGCTGTGTGATGTTGGGAAAATTGTTTATTCGCTTTTTCTGCAAAGCAGAGATTGTTGTGAGGACTTAATAATAAAGGGCACCCACTCTCCCTCTGCTCTTCTCCAGTTTGAGAGGCAGTAGAACAATCTCAAAAATTTCAAATTCAGGGTCTCGTAGAATGAAAGAATGCTAAGTTGGAGGGTGTGTTTGAGGCCATCCCACTTGGTAAAAGAATCCCCTCTGTGCCTTTAGTAACAGACAACCATGACTGAATTACAAAGCTTCCTATAAAAAGGACTTCTGTCTCCAAATTCAAACTCTCTTTTGCCATAAAACTAGGAAAACCTACACTGACCTACAGAAGATAAGGGATGTTAGGTTAAGGTCAATATCCCACATCTGGTGAAGAAGAGACACGATATCATTGACTAATTCTAAAATCATGTTTCCTTCCTGATTCCCCTCAGTTCTCCAAGACAGGCTTATGGTACCTGTCTCCCATTTGAAAGTTGTTTAAATATCTGTGCCCTATATATTATTGATGACATTATTTAACAATAAAGAAAAGAGGGGTAGATACTCTAAACATCATTTATTGGGGCTTTGAAAATACTAAATATCATTATTATGAGGTTGATTTCCCTCTCGGTTAAATGTGTTTGGGTCTAATTTAGATATTAAGTTCTATTCTCTTAGTACATTCCAGCCCCCAGATGGCCCAGGGGAGCAGGCTAGAGTGAATCTTCTGAGATGAATCCAGGAGGAAATACATCTTACCAGGGAACCATCTAGCTAGAGTCTGAAAAGAATAGAAATACATGTCCAGGAGAAATAAGCAAGAGAATTTGTTTTATTTTGAAATCCCTAGCATACTTCCTGCTACTTGTAAATCTTGGCGTTTGTGTTCTAGATTGCTTGGTTTTTGAGGATCCTTTGAATTCTTTTTTTTTTTGGCTGCGTTGGGTCTTTGTTGCTGTGCATGGGCTTTCTCTGGTTGCGGTGAGTGGGGGCTACTCTTTGTTGTGGTGCGCCAGCTTCTCATTGCGTTGGCTTTTTGTTGCAGAGCAAGGGCTCTAGGGCACGTGGGTTTCAGTAGTTGTGGCTTGCGGGCTCTAGAGTGCAGGCTCAGTAGTTGCAGCACATGGGCTTAGTTGCTCTGCGGCATGTGGGATATTCCCAGACCAGGGATCAAACCCGTGTCCCCTGCATTAGCAGGCGGATTCTTCACTGCGCCATCAGGGAAGTCCCAAAGATCCTTTGAAAGGATAGTGTTTGCTGGCGTTGCTTCTTTCATTTATCTCAGTGGAGAAATGGCAGATTAATCAAGCCTCTGGTGCCTGGGAGAATTCCTTTTCAAATCTAGCATGGTTTCAAAGTAGCAACTAATCCTTGGAGAAGGCTCAGGAGTCTTCCCTAATCTTCATGGACTTGTTAATGAGGCTCAAGTTTGCTGTTTTAAAGGGCATCACAGGGCTTTCCTGGTGGCGCAGTGGTTGAGAATCCGCCTGCCGATGCAGGAGACACGGGTTCGTGCCCTGGTCCGGGAAGATCCCACATGCCGCGGAGCAACTAAGCCCGTGAGCCATGGCCGCTGAGCCTGTGCGTCCGGAGCCTGTGCTCCGCAACGGGAGAGGCCACAACAGTGAGAGGCCCGCATACCGCAAAAAAAAAAAAAATAAATAAAAAAAATAAAGGGCATCACAAACCCAAGGATTCCCCCTAAGACCCCCCAGGGGCGTGGGTGGGAGGCTTTGCCTCTGTTCTTGAATCTTACAGAGACCAGACCTCAGTCAAGAACCAACTCCCCAAGTGCCATAAAAGGTTCTTTTCCAGCTGACGTATCTGTGGTCTTGTTTATTCGTTCATTTTAATTCAGAAGCAGATAGACAAATCATAACTGGGAAAAAGATTCTGATTCTTAAGCCTTTAAAAAAGTGAATTGTGTTATGAAAATTAAATTGTGTAGAAAGGTTATCTGTGCAATAAAACACCAATTACATCAGTAATTTTACCAAGCTGATAGCATCTGTGTGTTTATATACTTCTAGGTTTTTCTAGCTATTTAATGAGATTTCAGGCCTTATTTTTATAAAACCAATAATAGTTTAATATACTGCTGAACTAAATTTATGATAAATTAAATCTTTATTCAAATAGGAATTTTAGTCTCAACTTAGTCTGCTTCAAGAGGCATCTTCTAAATAGTCTGATAAATCAAACATGAAGGATATAAAGAATATTCCAGTATAAATCATTGCCCATCCATTAAAAATTCAGTGATGTAACATTTAAGTCCCGATAATGTTATTTGGAAATTCCTTCGGAACCTCAAATCTGCACCCTCCTTTCTAATACCTAATGTTCATTAGTCTACTGTAACATCTGGCACAGAAAATGGCGAGCTGGGCTGCACGTCAAACTTCAACTTTGAAGCTCAAGTTACTATTTTTTTAAGAGCAAGAAACAAAGAATGGAAGAAATCAATCTCTTTATTGTCACCTTTTAATTAGGCATCTGCTCAGTTCCCACCTGAGATCTAGTCCAGACTCACCTGCTTTACATTTTCTAGATCCTGGCTTTCAAGCACAAAGACATGGTCATCCGTCTCTGTTTGTCTTTGGTTACAGAGATTATTACTGACCCTGAACCACCCGTTTTCTTTTATGAGAACCAGCTAAATTTAGCTCTTCTGACTGCTGTGCTCCCTCTAGAAATGAAGAATTCAGGGAGTGATGACAAAAGCCACAGTTCTAAGGGTGCACAGACCCTTCCTGTTGCCTAAAAGTGTCCTGAAAGGTTCAGGACCCAAATAATTACTTGTGATGAACTGAGATGCAAAGAAAATACATGTCTTTATTATTTAAATGTCAAAAGGTTGAGCAGTGCTGTACCTACCCTGGAATCCACCACTTTCCTTTCCCATCCTCCCATCCATCTGTCTGTTGCTAACTCCAATCAGAACTTTTTTACAGAGCCTAATCTCTGCTTGGAGCACTGTGCCAGGTCTAGGGTGGGATGAGTCTTTAACTCATTTTGAATTTATTTTTGCATATTGTGTGAGAGTAGTCCAGTTTCATTCTTTTGCATGTAACTGTCCAGTTTTCTCAACACCACTTATTGAAGAGACTGTCTTTTCTCCATTGTATATTCTTGCCTCCCTTGTCATAGATTAATTGACCATAAATGGGTGGGTTTATTTCTGGGCTCTCTATTGTGTTCCATTGATCTATGTGTATGTTTTTTGTGCCAGTACAATACTGTTTTGATTTCTCTAGCTTTGTAATATAGTTTGAAATCAGGGAGCATGATACCTCTGGCTTTTTTCTTTCTCAAGATTATTTTGGCTATTTGGGGTCTTTTGTGGTTCCATAAAATTTTAGGATTCTTTGTTCTAGTTCTGTAAAAAATGCCATTGCTACTTGGTAGGAATTGCATTGAATCTGTATATTGCTCTGGGTAGTATGGACATTTTAACAATACTAATTCTTCCAACCCTTGAGCACAGTATATCTTTCCATTTATTTTTGTCATCTTCAATTTCTTTCATCAGTGTCTTATAGTTTTCAGAGTACAAGTCTTTAACCTCCTTGGTTAAATTTATTCCTAGGTATTTTATTCTTTTTGATGCAGTTGTAAATGGGATTGCTTTCTTAATTTCTCTTTCTGATAGTTTGTTATTAGTGTATAGAAATGCAACCAATTTCTGTATATTAATTTTGTATACTGAAACTTTGCTTAATTTGTTTATTAGTACTAATAGTTTTTTGGTGGAGTCTTTAGGGTTTTATATATATAGTATCATGCCATGGGTGAATAGTGCCAGTTTTACTTCTTTTTAATTTGGATGTCTTTTATTTTTTTCTTGCCTAATTGCTGTGGCTAGGACTTTCAACACTGTGTGTAAAAAAAAGTCATGAGAGTGGGCATCCTTATCCTGTTCCTGATCTTAGAGGAAAAGCTTCCAGCTTTTCACTGTTGAGTTTGATGCAAGCTGTGGGTTTGTCATATGCAGCTTTTGTTATGTTGAGGTATGTTCCCTCTATACCCACTTTGTTGAGAGTTTTCACTGTAAACAGATGTTGAGTTGTGTTGAGTGCTTTTTCTGTATCTATTGAGATGATCATATGATTTTTATTCTTTGTTGATTGATCTGTGGATGTTGAATCATCCTTGCATTTCTGCAATAAAACTTACTTGATCGTGGTGTGTAATCCTTTTACTGTATTGTTGGATTTGGTTTGCTAATATTTTATTGAATATTTTTGCATCTATGTTCATTGGAGATATTGGCCTCTAATTTTTTCTTGTGACCTCTTTGTCTGGTTTTGGTATCAGGGTAATGCTGGCCTTGTAAAATGAGTTTGGAAGCATTCACTCCTCATCAATGTTTTGGAATAGTTTGAGAAACATAGGTATTAACTCTTCTTCAAATGTTTAATAGATTTCCTCTGTGAAGCTCTTTGGTCCTGGACTTTTGTTTGTTGGAAGATTTTTAATTACTGATTCAGTTTCATTACTATTATTTGGTCTTCTTAGATTGTCTATTACTTCATGATTCAGTTTTGGAAGGTTATGTGTTTCTAAGAATTTATCCATTTCTTCTAAGTTGTCCAATTTGTTGGCATATAATTGTTGATAGTAGTCTCTTATGATCCTTTGTACTTCTTGGTAACATCTCCTCTTTCATTTATGATTTTATTTATTTAGGCCCGCTCTCTTTTTTTCTTGGTGAGACTGGCTAAAGATTTAGCACTTGTCTTTATCTTGTCAAAGAACCAGCTCTTGGTTTCACTGATCGTTTCTATTGTTTTTTACTTTCTATTTTGTTTATTTCCATTCTGATCTTTATTATTTTCTTCAGTCTACTAATTTTGGGTTTTGTTTGTTCTTCTCTTTTTAGTTTCTTCAGGTGTGAGGTTAGTTTGTTTAATTGAGATTTTTCTTGTTTCCAGGGTAGGCCTGTATCACTACGAACTTCCCTTTTAGAACGGCTTTTGTTGTGTCCCACAGATTTTGGAAAATTGTTTCCATTTTCATTTGCCTCAGGTATTTTTTTTAATCTCCTCTTCATTTTTTCATTGACCCAGTGATTGCTTAGTAATATGTTGTTTAGTCTCCATGCGTTTGTGTTTTTTCCAGTTTTCTTCTCATAATTGACTTCCAGTTTCTTACCTTTGTGGTTGGAAAAGATGCTTGATATGATTTCAGTCTTCTTAAATCTATTGAGACTTGTTTTTTGATCTAGCATGTGATCTATCCTGGGGAAAGTTCCATGTGCACCTGAAAAGAATGTGTTTTCTGCAGTTTGGGATGGAATGTTCTATATATATCTGTTTTCCATCTGGCGTGATGTGTCATTGATTTTCTGTCTGTTTGATCTATCCATTGAGGCAAATGCGGTATTAAAGTCCCCTACTATTACTGTATTACTGTTCATTTCTTCCTTTATGTCAGTTAATATTTGCTTTATAAATTTACATGATCCTTTGTTGGGTGCATGTTTACAAATGTTATATCCTCTTGTTGTATTGATCCCTTTATCATTATGTAATGCCCTTCTTCGTCTTTTATTACAGTCTCTGTTTTAAAGTGTATTTTATCTAAATATTGCTACTCTAGCTTTCTAAAAAATTTCCATTTGCATGAAATATCTTTTTCTATCCCTTCACTTTCTGCCAATGCATGTCTTTAGATTTGAAGTGAGTCTCTTGTTTTTTTATCCATTCAGCCACCCTGTATATTTTGATTGGAGAATTTAGACCATTCACATTTAAAGTAATTATTGATAGGTAGGTTCTGCCATTTTGTTCGTTGTTTTCTCATATATATTTTTTCCCTTTCGTAAGCTTTCTCTGTTCCTTTCTTCTCTTGTTCTCGTCCCTTGTGGTTTTATGATTTTCTTTAGTGTTATGTTTGGATTCCTTTCCCTTTATTTTTTGTCTATCTATTTAAAGGTTTGGGGTTTTGGTTTCCATGAGGCTCACATATAACAATCTGTATTAAAAATCTATTTTAAGTGGATAGTCACTTAGGTTTGAATACATTCTGAAAGCACTACATTTTTACTCCCCTCTCCACATTTTATGCTTTTTATGTTATATTTTACATCTTTTTATTTTGTGTATTCCTTAAATACTTATTGTAGTTACAGTTGATTTTACTACTTTTGCCTTTTTTTTTTTTTTTTTTTTTTGCGGTACGTGGGCCTCTCACTGTTGTGGCCTCTCCCATTGCAGAGCACAGGCTCTGGACACGCAGGCTCATAGGCCATGGCTCACGGGCCCAGCCGCTCCACTGCATGTGGGATCTTCCTGGACCTGGGCACAAACCTGCATCGACAGGCAGACTCGCAACCACTGCGCCACCAGGGAAGCCTTACTTTTGCCTTTTAACCTTCATAATAGCTTTAGAAGTGTTTCATCCACTAACTTTACTATATGTTTGCCTTTACCAGAGAGACTTTTCTCTTTCACATGTTTTCTTATTTCTAGTTAAGGCCTTTACTTTTCAGGTTGAAAATCACCCCTTAACATACCTTGTAAGGTTGGTTTAGTGATGAACTCCTTTCTTTTTTGCTTGTCTGAGAAACCTTTTATGTCTCCTTCATTTCTGAGTGATAACCTTGCTGCATAGGGTAATCTTGGTTGTGTTTTTTATTTTCAGCACTTTGAATGTATTGTGCTGCTCCCTTCTGGTCTGCAAAGTTTCTGCTGAAATATTCACCAGTAGTCTTATGGGGGTTCCTTTATATATAACCAGTTGTTTTGCTGCTTTTAAAATTCTCTCTTTATCTTTAATTTTGACATTTTGATTATAATGTGTCTTAGTGTGAATCTTGTTGGGTTCATCTTGTTTGGGACTGTGCACTTTCTAGACCTGGGTGTCTGTTTCCTTTCCCAGGTTTGGGAAGTTTGCAGCCATTATTTCTTCAGATAAGTTCTCTGCCCCTTTTTCTCTCTTCTCTCCTTCTGGGACCCCTATAATGTAAATGTTAGTACACTTGATGTTGTCCCAGATGTCCCTTAAAACTATCCTCATTAAAAAATTTATTTTTCCTTTTTGGTCTTCTGATTGGATGATTTCCACTACCCTGTCTTCCAGATTGCCAATCTATTCTTCTCTGTCATTGAATCTGCTTTTGATTACTTCTCATGTATTTTTCTTTTTTTTTTTTTTTTTTTTTTTTTTGCGGTTCGCGGGCCTCTCACTGTTGTGGCCTCTCCCGTTGCGGAGCACAGGCTCCGGACGCGCAGGCCTAGCGGCCATGGCTCACGGGCTTAGTTGCTCCGCGGCATGTGGGATCTTCCCGGACCAGGGCACGAACCCGTGTCTCCTGCATTGGCAGGCGAACTCTCAACCACTGCGCCACCAGGGAAGCCCTCATGTATTTTTCATTTCAGTTATAGTATTCTTCAGCACAGACTGGTTCTTTTTTTTATATATTCATACTCTTTGTTGAAGTTCTCACTGTATTCATCCATTCTTCTCCTGAGGTCAGAGAGCATCTTTATGACCATTACTTTCAGTTCTTTATCAGGTAGATTACTTATCTCCATATCATTAAGGTCTTTTTCTGAGGTTTTCTCTTCCCTTTTTTGAACATATTTCCTCATTTTGCTGACTGTTTCTATGTAGTAGGCAAAACTGCTGCCTCTCAGTCTTGAAGGAGTGGCCTTGCATAGGGATGATCCTTCTTGTTCAACCCTGCCTTAGCTCTTGGTGGTCTCTCAAATCTTTGTAGTTCTTGATATGGCCCCATTGTTGAGGGTGTGTCAGGACCTGTCAGTGTTCTGAGAGGAGGATTCTCATTTAGCACTTAGGCTGATTGGAAGCCAGTCTCTCAGGCAACAGCTTCTAAAGTATGCAGATATATACAGTCCCGTTGGGACACAGTTATAATCCCTGCTCTTCTCCAGATGTGGAGATCTGGACATGTCCTCTGGGCGACAGTTGCAAAAATAGAGACTCTTGAGGAGTGCACAGGCTCCTTCCTAGGAAGTCTCCTTGAGCTGTAGTGAGGCCAAGGGGGTATGAGGATGTTGTCATCCTGCTTACTTCCCTGGGAACCCTTCCTTAGCCTCTAGGTGTGAGAGAAACCTGAGGCTCCATGTTCCATGAATGGGCC
This sequence comes from Kogia breviceps, assembly GCF_026419965.1. Classification (NCBI taxonomy): domain Eukaryota; kingdom Metazoa; phylum Chordata; class Mammalia; order Artiodactyla; family Physeteridae; genus Kogia; species Kogia breviceps. The sequence goes on along the minus strand of NC_081324.1, from coordinate 61,343,901 downwards.
TTTTTCAAAGGAAGCCAGGGGTTGTGTTTGCCTGCTATATGTGTGGTGCCCTGGGGGTGGTGGCCTGACAAGAGCTCTCTTTCCGATTGCTCCAGTGCCATGGAGCTCAGGGTCTCCAGCCCCATTGGCCACCAGGGCCAGGCAATCGAGTTGTGTCTCTATCTGGACTGTATGCTCCTGCTGGCTTCAGCTGGAGAGTGTGGGGGCCAGGCTTGGTCCTTTGCTTTGGGAAGGCAGTGGGAAAATGACTTGACTGTGTGCCCACGGCTTCAGCAATGCAGAGGAGAGTGCCCTGTGTGCGTGTGTCAGCTTTAGGGCAGGAGTGGAAGGATGCCAGGACCACTCATGCCCAGCCACCTCAGCCACTGGAGCTCTCCGGCTTCAGCAGGTCAGCGGGGTAGTGCTACAATTGCTCAACCCTGTGTCCGAGCTCACCTGCCTGCTCCAGCAGGTTAGGTGGGGAGCGCAATGGCACCTCTGTCTCTGGGGAGTGTTTCCACCATCCCCCACCCCTCCAGCTGATGCCTTTGGATTTACGAATGACTCTCCTTTACATACAGTCTCAGCACGTGTCACACTGCTGTCATTTCACTGGCTCTAGGGTGAGTAAGACCACATGCCTCCCCTGCCTGTCTGGGTGTGGCCCTTTCTATCCTCTGTTGGGGACCAGGTGTTCAGCTAGTTCTCAGGTTCTTTTCAGGGGAAATTGATCCATGTGTAGCTGCATATTTGTCGTGTCCACGGGAGGAGGTGAGTTCAGGCTCCTCCTTCACCACCACCTTGAACTGCCATTGACCTGGGAATTTGTAAATGTCCAGGTGCAGGGCCCATCCCAGACCCATTCGGTCAGAATCTCTGGGAGGCCAGCAAACATATAGTGGTGCCAGACCTGGTTTTATTAAAGCTCCCCAGGCCTGTGGTCCTGGCTCACCCAGCGGGTCACTGCCTGCTAATTCAGTGTGTCTTTGCCTGTCCCTTATTAAACTTTTATTACTCTGTAGGAGGTGGTTGAAAGCATACATCTCTATACTCACTTTTCCAAATGGAACAGGGAACGATTTAACTGCTCTTATACGTTTGGAAAAATAATCTTCCTAAAACAAGCGCAGAAACAGAATAAAATATTGGCTTTGTCTGTGCGACGCTGTCACGTTAGGCTGACATAACACATGTGACCCCGCACCAGCACGGCTCCCATGCTCTATCTGGCTGCTTGTGTCCACAAGAACGCTATGGATGAGACTTGTTCCTCTTCTGCAATGACTCACATCATGGCCTATTCCTTCCTTGGGCTCTTCTGTTGAGATGAACCCACTCTGTGAGATAAAGTGTTAACTAAACAATTCTGGCATCTTAGAAAAATGTTCTCTTTGCCTCCAGGATCTTTTGGCTCATTATCTGTGACTCTGATACCCTCCCATCGAAATGTTTTTAATAGCTTGGTTTTACCCAAGAGGAAGAGGAAAATGGATTCCATGGCATGAGAATCTCTGGTCTCACATCTAAAGGTTGGCTGAAATCAGAAAGAGGTTCCACAGATAAATTATTTCAATATATTTTCCAGTTAAGGGAGTCTGCCTAGCATACGACTAAAACACAGTATTTTCAGGTAGGATGAGTTGGTCCAAGGTTGCAGATGTCAGCAAGGGCATGGATTCCAGGCTGGTTGCTTCCAAATCACCTTGTACAGCTCTTTAATCAGACAGATTCCTGGAATTCACTCCCAGAATTTCTGATGTAGGAAGTTTGAGGTGGAGCTTGGTAATCGGTCCTCTTAAAGATTCCCAGGTGGGGGCTTCCCTGGTGGCACAGTGGTTGAGAGTCCACCTGCCAATGCAGGGGACACGGGTTCGTGCCCCGGTCGGGGAAGATCCCACATGCCGCCAGAGCGGCTGGGCCCGTGAGCCATGGCCGCTGAGCCTGTGAGTCCGGAGCCTGTGCTCCGCAACGGGAGAGGCCACAACAGTGAGAGGCCCGCGTACCGGGGAAAAAAAAAAAAACGTAAAAAAAAAAAGATTCCCAGGTGATTCTTGGGATTTAGTCCAACCCAGGTTGAATCCTTTAGTGCTTGGGGATAAGGAAACATGATGTTTGGGATCTACTGAAAGTAATTGATGGTGTCTTCCTGATCCAGAATTGAGTGGGAATAACAGCTAATGCTGTGACTGCTGGGGCGGGGCTGCAGGGTGGGACGCAGCGGTGGGGTGAGACTCGGAGGCCCTGTCCAGGCTCGGGGAACCATGGCCTCTCACACAGTTGCCTCTGTAGCACTTGGAGCATCCTCATGTGAAATGAGATGCCACCTTAGTACGTTTGGTGTGTTTCGAAGTCAGGGGCTTTTAAAGAAGGTGCATTAAAGCACTTACAATTCTTCAGATAAGTTGTAGACTTTGACCTGGGCAACACTGATATGTAATATTTTATTTGGCTTTTTAAACTATAAAGGGCCTCTTTGTCTTTTATTACTAAGAGAGCTCAGGAACCAGGGGGATAAATCTTTATTTACAGCTACTCCTTCTTAGCTCCAAGGCCAGAACCAAGTTGGGTTCTGACACGGGGACAGATTACAACTCCAGCAACTAAGGCTGTTCGTTGGTAAATATGGTAGGGTGAGCTGAGGCGCTTCCAGGGCGTCGGGGTTCACGCTGCACATATGGATTGTTTTGGGGACAAAGCCAGCCTGTTACCAAGCCAGCCTGATGTGGCTAATGGCAGTTCTGGCCTGGACGGTAGGGGCTCACTTTCGGCTCCCTGTCAGCTTGGCAGGTTTAAAAAGTGTTTTTTTAACTGAAAGCCCTGGGGATTCCGGTACAAAAATGCTGGAAAACCTCAAGTACGCTGGTATGTTTATAAAAATCACAGGGGCCCCAGTCCCGCCCAAGAGAGGTCAGGGAAATGCATTTGTCTAAGCTCACGAAGGTTCTTGACCAGAGATTTCTATTTGATTTAATCTACATCCGCACCAATTCCACAACTGAGCAATAAGTCATTTATTATGAAAGTTAGGAGTGTGTTTCTGCCTGGGACCAGGCGCCTCTACCTGTGTTCTCTCTCTCTGTCTCCTTGTTCAAGTATGGGAACTGAAGGTTTTGGACAAACTTCCTTCCTCAAGGAGGGATTTTTAGTGTGTCACCCACCTGTTGTATGGGAGGTATTAAGCAACAGATGCCCCGTGTGGAAGGCGATGTGAGTGCTATAGCACACACAGCAACTCAGCTTGGTCCCCACAGCAACTCAGCTTTGGGAGATGGAGAAGCTGAAGGAAGGCTGGCCTGGGAGCCGGGGCCTTGGACACTGGGCAAGGGCTCCGATGGGGTGGGGACAGCACATCCCAAGGCAAAGAACCTATGGATTCTGGGTTCTCCATGTGGTTCCCTGCATGTGATGTTTCTGGGCCAAGAGATGAGGATAAGGTCGGAGAGACAGATTGGTCCCGGGTGTGGCAACTCCAACAGGTGGGCACCTCTGTGTTCTCTCCAGGTCACCTCATCAGGGCCCTGACTTTGGCAGTGAACCTCAGGTAGACCTCTCCACACTCCAGAATTCTACACTAGCTGCCCCCATGACACCTTCATCTCAGAACTGGATTCCCCAACCTGCTGCACTCCTGGTTGTCCTGATCTCATCAGCAAAGACAACGACAGCACAGGAACTACCTCTGATTCTCTTCCACCCCTCCTCCCTCCACATGAAATTTACCAATCAGTTCTGCTGACTCGACCTCCAAGACATTCAGCCAAGACACGAATGCTCTTCAGCTCCATTCCCTGCCCCCTCCTCCATCAGAACAGCCTCCTGGCTGCAGGGTCCTCCTGCCCTCCCCCTGCAGCCACTGGAGTCACCCTACGAAACAGATCCTGTTGTTCCCCTCATTGGGTGGAGTGGTTGGTTATCAAAGTCCTGTTAGAGCGGATTCAAGTGTTGGGGCCGTGCCGCCGTACATCCAGCCAACTCTTGGAGACTTTCACTTTGAAACTCCCAAATGTGGGTGATGTGGGGCAGGGGAGGGTGGTGGGCTGTCCTTCTCCCAGGTGCCCCAGCACCTGCAGCTCATCCACCGTCCCAGGAGGGGGCCATGAGCACCTGCCCACAGGTGGGCTGCAGGGGGTGGGCTGGTGCACTGGCTGGGGTTCAGCCCTCTTGTCTCTGTGAGGCAGGACATTGGGGTATCTGCTGACAATGAGGAGGAGGAGGAGGAGGAAGTGGGTCTGGGGACACACCATGGAGGCTCAACCAGCCCTTCCCGCTGCCTGGAAGGCTCTGGCCTAGAATTTTCACATGGCTGGTGACTCTGTGACATTCAGATCTCAGCTTAAATGTCACCTCCTCAGAGAGGCTCTCCCTGACCTCAGAATCTAAAATAGCTGCCCTGACACTCGCAATCACATCACCCTATTTTAATTCTTAGAATAGTATTTATTGCTGTGATATACTTAGTTGTTCATTTTTTTACTTGTTTACATGTATGGGGCTCTATCTCTTACTAGTGACACTGGTACATACTGAGCTCTGAACAGAGAGAAAAATCTTAATGCATAAGCCTGAAACATTCTTTTTCCTTCCAGAAAAAGTACAAATGTGCTGTGATGGAATACAGTAGAATGCAAAACCCATTTTGGGTATATGAACTTGAATTGCCTGGGATTAAATCCCTGTGTGTGTATGTGTGTGTCTGTGTTGTGTGTATGTATGTGTGTGTCTCTGTGTGTCTTTGTATATGTATGTGTGTGTATTGTGTATGTGTGTGTCTCTGTGTATGTGTGTGTATTTTGTGTGTACATATGTGTTGTGTGTGTCTGTGTGTATCTCTATGTGTCTTTGTATATGTATGTGTGTGTATTGTGTCTCCGTGTATATGTGTGTCTCTGTGTGGATTGTGTATGTGTGTGTAGTGTGTGTATGTATGTGTGTTGTGTGTGTGTGTATGTAGGGGAGGGGGTGCATCCTGTAGCCTTGGCTTCATCAACAGCCAACGTAAGTCCCGAGTGGTCTGTACCCACCTGGGCAAACAGCACTTACCGAGCTTACCATCTCCCGAGCACTTACCCATCTCCTGTGCCTGGCTTCCTCCAGTGAGCTGGGGCACAGATGGAGCTTCAGACACCAGCAGTGAATATTATGTAATATCTGAACTAAGTGTATCGAGAAAGTATATGTGTGTATATATATATATATATATGAAAAAACCAAAAACACTAATTTGCAAAGATACATGCACCCCAATGTTCATAGCAGCATTATTTACAATAGCCAAGGTATGGAAGCAACCTAAATGCCCATTGACAGTTGAATGGATAAAGAAGATGTGGTACACACACACACACACACACACACACACACACACACACACACTGGAATACTACTCAGCCATCAACAAGAATGAAATAATGCCATTTGCAGCACCATGGATGGACTTGAAGGGCATTATGCTAGGTGAAATAAGTTAGACAGAGAAAGATAAGTACTGTGTGTTATCATTTATATGTGGAATCTAAAAAATATGACAAACTAGTGAATAAAACAAAAAGAAGCAGACATACACGTATAGAGAACAAACTAGTGGTTACCAGTGGGGAGAGGGAAGGGGGGGAGGGGCAATACAGGGGTGTGGGGAAAAGGCTTGTTATGGAATTATATGAAATCATGTGTGTGAAACTTTTGGAAGTTGTAAAGCACTATAGAATTTGAAGAATCTTTCATTCAATAAAACAATTTTAAAAAGAAAGAACCTTTAAAATGGGAAAATGGAGCAGCCAGGCTCTATTCTCTAAGCTTTGACTCCATGTCTGATCTGGGCTTAAGGATCCTTCTGGCTCTGCAGACAGCTGTGGTCTTTTCAGGATGAAGCCTGTCAGCCTGGGGTGAATGCAAACAAAGTTTCACGCATCTGAAACCGGCTCCTTTTGTCTTAAGGTGATGGTTTATATTTATAATTCCTTAAAAAAAAATCTAATCCTTCCAGGATAAGATTGTAATTAGCCAAAAAATTCTTATGTATTCTTTAAAAACAAAACAGACAAAAAGACCCCACAGGATACCCAGTTTAAAATAATCCATGGGGATGGGGAAGGGTAAGCTGGGACAAAGTAAGAGAGTGGCATGGACATATATACACTACCAAATGTAAAATAGATAGCTAGTGGGAAGCAGCTGCATAGCACAGGGAGATCAGCTCGGTGCTTTGTGACCACCTAGAGGGGCGGGATAGGGAGGGTGGGAGGGAGGGAGATGCAGGAGGGAGGAGATATGGGGACATATGTATATATATGACTGATTCACTTTGTTATAAAGCAGAAACTAGCACACCATTGTAAAGCAATTATACTCCAATAAAGATGTTAAAAAAATAAAATAAAATAATCCATGGAAGTATGTGTATGTGCTGTACATGTGTTTCCTCCCTGAATCTCTAGTGATGGTCCTGAGGTCCTGAATGGCCTGGGATTGGACTGGTGCACGATTCTCTAAAAGGATAAGATAGGAAGCGACTGTTTATTTAGCCAAGTAGCTGGGACCACACATCCTCCCACCGGCAGGAAATACTAAAATAGTGAACAAAGATAAACTCCAGAAAGAAAAGGGATTTCCTAAGCGCTGATTTGGCCCATCCTTTCCGTTTAAGCCATGGACACATTCATCAAACTTCCCATCACCTTGGTGGCAAACTCAGTAAATTTGAGGAACCATAAGCAGCTAACATTATGAATAGACAGTTTCTTCTTCTGCCTGTAAAAAATGAGCTCATGTAGGTAAGATGAAATGCCGTTTGGGACCCTATGATTAGCGATGCTTCCTGTTTACTTTTTCAGGAAAGATCAAAGTTCCTTGGGCTTTACACAGGGACCACTGGAGACCTGTGGGGGGCTTAACGTGGTTGAGTGGTCGTCTGCATTTTTTCCTGATTTGTGAAATTCACCTCATTGACTGGCCCATATATTGCAAACCATGTAATCTGTTGGGTGGATAGGCAGAGTTCTGGACTGCAGTGTTTTCTGTTTTTCATTTATTTAGGCTGGAGGAGAAAAAATAGACCCAGAAGAGGCACTGATCTATGAAGAGGATTTAGAGGAAAGAGATGGTGTTGAAGGCGATTTGGAAGAAAGCACGAAATTAAAACTCTTCCGCAGGCTGGCCTCTGTGGCTTCCAAGCTTAAGGAGTTCATTGGCAACATGATAACCACCGCGGGGAAGGTTGTTGTGACGATTTTACTGGGTTCATCAGGTGAGGGTCTCCAACTCCTGGTGGAGCACGAGGGAGCTGGCGAGTAATGAAAGGACGGGCTGAAAAGAAAACAAAGAAGGAAACAGTTCTGTTCCGTGGCACCAAAATCATAGCTGTAGCTTTTGTAAAATTGGCCACATGTACAAACCAAACACGCATATTATGTAGCTTTTCCCGTTCAGATCTAGGTTTTGTGTTTTTAGATGGTTGCTGTTAACCTCTGTAAAGCAGTCTTCTTCCATAGCTGTTAGGTGACATCATTTTCTACCTGACGATCTGGACAACTGTTATCCTCCCTCAGAGCCTGTGAATGGTGATCTGGGACAAGGGACAGTTTTTGTGGCCCCATCCAGAGCTGCACATGTGCTTTCTGAAAGCTTTTCTGTTTACATTGAGTCATTAGCAATCTTAATGTAACTCTCCAGGATAGACTATTTTTCTTCCAGAGTTAGATTGTAATCTTCCAGCACAGACGCTTACTTCCTCTCGCTGTTGGCTGCTGGCTGCTTGTTCCATAAAAACGTTATCTCCATCTTCGCCCCCTTCCCCGTTGCCCCAGAGGTACTGTGAACTTTATTCCATCCTGCTTCGGCGAAATTTCATGAGATGAAACAATTTAACTGTTTTTCCATAGGAAAGTTAAAAAATGGAAAAGTGAATAGTATTTCTCAAGAAATGTAACTCAGGATTTTGCTGGGAAGTCATTGCTCCCCTCAAAGTTTTTAAATACCTGTAAAGGAATTACCTCGTTTTACATTTCCCCTTTTAGTGATAGTGCAAATCAAATTTCATCAGGCAGGGCTAAGGTTGTTTTTTTTGTTTTTTTGTTTTTTTGTTTGTTTTTGCGGTACGCGGGCCTCTCCCTGTTGTGGCTTCTCCCGTTGCGGAGCACAGGCTCCGGACGCGCAGGCTCAGCGGCCACGGCTCACGGGCCCAGCCGCTCCGCGGCACGTGGGATCTTCCCGGACCGGGGCACGAACCCGTGTCCCCTGCATCGGCAGGCGGACTCTCAACCACTGCGCCACCAGGGAAGCCCAGGGCAAAGATTAAGTGAGACTTTAGCTGCCACAGAAGGTAGTATTATGAATCCTAGTTAACAAACAAAAGCAAATTATTATTTTAAAAAATTTATTGGGGAAATTTAGAGTACACATACAAGTATTCCTGAAGAATTGGGGGAGAGTAGATAGATGGAAACAGGCAAGTAAATAAGCTAAATTCTACTGGTATGAAAAGTGGGTGTTTGCGGGCCCCAAACGCCACAGGTAGGGTTTCTTCATCATCTGCTATTTCCCCATATTTACAAATTTCACTTTACATGTGACTGTTTTTCACAATAAGAATAGCATTAATTCTGATTTTATCAATAAAGTGTGATGAATCGTACTAAAAGCATAGGAAGGAAATTCATGTCATCTCCAATAGTGATGTTTCCTACGAGGCTCACGGTTTCTGCGTCTACGCGGTGTCTCACTCTAGCGTTTCTCCCTCCTCAGGAATGATGCTGCCCTCTCTGACCTCGTCCGTGTACTTCTTTGTGTTTTTGGGTCTGTGCACCTGGTGGTCCTGGTGCCGGACCTTCGACCCCTTGCTGTTCAGCTGTCTCTGTGTCCTGCTGGCTATTTTCACTGCGGGACACTTGATTGGACTGTATTTGTACCAGTTCCAGTTCTTCCAAGAAGCAGTCCCTCCCAACGACTACTATGCCAGGTAAGAGTAATCAACTGCTAGATACTTCACAGTTCAGTAATATAATCTGCGAGCCCTCGGGAGGGCGCCCTTATGACCCCGCCGGACACTGTGCATCTGCTGGGGTTCTCGTGGATGCCCACTGACGTGTCAAGCCAGGGTTTGGCAGGGATGGGCAAGCTGTCTCTGCCTTGAATGTATTGGCCAACACTGTCTAGAGTGAGGAGGTTTCGGTTCAGATGGAGGTGCTGCTGGAACACAGGGGGTGGGGGAGGGGAAGCTGCAGTTTGTAACAAAGGACAGACACATGGTCTCAGCCGTGGAAAGAGACCCAGGAAGAACATTTTACAGCAAAGGATAATAAGGACACGTCAGAGCATCAGCTGTAAGGAGCTGTCAAGGGCAAACAGAGGACAAACTGAGCATTGAAAAGAACTAAATGATTATAAAATTGTAAAAGTAAAAATGCATGAGTCCATGATGTGTGTGTGTGTATGAGAGAGAGAGACAGGGAGACAGAGAGAGAAATATCTAATTTGCTTCATTTGTCAGTGATTACTATCCCAAATTCTTACTATGAAATGGGAATTAAAGGTAAAGAACCCAGCATTTACTTTGACGTTTTAGAAGGAACTCCAGGCTGAGGGAAAACTCTTCTTGACAGGATGACACCAGCTAATGAAAAGGAAAGGAATACCAGAATTAGAAAATTACCATTTATCAATCAATTTTTAATGAAATACTTAGATCTATTCACAAACTGAAACCATGACTTAAAGAGGTTGCTGGGATGAAGGCTGTTTGCAACAATGACAGAGTATAACCTCACTGATTTATTATTTGCTAGCTACAAAGGGAAAAGACCTTTCCAATGGTGGTCAACACCTTAACCAGTTGATCCAAACTAACATTACCAAGGTGGGATCCCTTGACATTTCAGACTTCTAGGCTTGATGCATTGTGGGGAATATGGCATCATATTGTTAAACCTTTAGACCTAACTTTCACTTTACAGGAAATATAAAGGATAGAAATATGATTTAAATGACTCCACAGGGAGAAAAGGGAACCTTCATACACTGTTGGTGTGAATGTAAATTGATACAGCCACTATGGAGAACAGTATGGAGGTTCCTTAAAAAAACTAAAACTAGAACTACCATATGACCCAGGCATATACCTTGAGAAAACCATAATTCAAAAAGAGTCATGTACCACAATGTTCATTGCAGCTCTATTTACAATAGCCAGGACATGGAAGCAACCTAAGTGTCCATCTACAGATGAATGGGTAAAGAAGATATGACACATATATACAATGGAATATTTCTCAGCCATAAAAAGAAACAAAATTGAGTTATTTGTAGTGAGGTGGATGGACCTAGAGTCTGTCATACAGAGTGAAGTAAGTCAGAAAGAGAAAAACAAATACCATATGCTAACACATATATATGGAATCTTAAAAAAAAAAAATCATAAAGAACCTAGGGGTAAGACCGGAATAAAGATGCAGACCTACTAGAGAATAGACTTGAGGACACGGGGAGGGGGAAGGGTAAGCTGGGACAAAGTGAGAGAGTGGTAGTGTATATATGGACATACATACACTACAAAATGTAAAATAGCTAGTGGAAGCAGTCACATAGCACAGGGAGGTCAACTCGGTGCTTTGTGACCACCTAGAGGGGTGGGATAGGGAGGGTGGGAGGGAGGGAGATGCAAGAGGGAAGAGATATGGGGATATATTTATATGTATAACTGATTCACTTTGTTATAAAGCAGAAACTAACACACCATTGTAAAGCAATTATACTCCAATAGAAACGTTTGAAAATAAATAAATAAATAAGTGACTCCACAGGAAAGCGATCATCAAAGTCCAGAATGTACAACCTGTAAGGGAAACGATCTGGTCTCTTCAAAAATCAGCATCCTGAAAAAGAAGTGTATGTGGAGGGAGTTGGGCAGGGGCTGTTCTAGTTTAAAGGAGAAGTGAGGAAACCTCATAGACAGATGGGAAGCCTGACCCTGGATTACAGCCTTGTTCAACGACAAATCTCCATGAAGAATTCTGAGGTTAAATTGGGGAATTTCAATAGTCACTGGTTATTAGCTGATAGTATAGAATTCCTGTTAATTCTTAGGTGTGTGATTGTATGTGGGTATCCAAGAAAATGTTGTTAATTTAGGAGATACATGGTGAATTCTTTAGGGATGTCTGTGACTTCCTACTGGTTTAGCAACCATTGTGGGAGAGACCTACAGACCCACATAGGGAGATAGAAAGAGGAGAGAAAAATAAATAAAAATGATCTAAACTAGGTGGTTGGCATGGGGTTATCCATTGTCCTATTTTAACTTTGATTTTTCTGTGGAAAAGTCCAGAATGGAAAGTTCCAGAAAAAAAGAAAGGGGAATGGAAGTGGCAGGAGAGAATTGTGGGTTTGGTGAGAACAGTGTGAGGAGTCTCTCCATGCGCCCAGCAAGGTGGTGCAGGTGCTTTTCGTCTTCTTGTTGAAATGAGATATCTGCATTTTAAAGGAACGTGAATAATGTTATCATGCGGACAATATAGATTTCATTCTTCTTCCAGGAGATCCTAAGATGGTTTTCACGTGACAGTAAATGTGAAGAAGTGGGTAGTGTATGTGCATGTGTGTGTGTGACCCACTCTCCTTACTCACAGTACTTACAAGCTAGTTTGTGGCTATCTCTGTACAATGCTAAAAAAAAGCGAATCAAGTCCTAAAACCACTTATAGTCAGATAAAAAAGATATACCCAACACACACACACACACACACACACACACACACACACACACACACACACACACACAGAGTCTACCTAATTCTAAATCCAGTTGGCTTAACCTGGAGGTGTAACAAGCATAATTCCGTCTAAAAAGAGAAGAATGTTACATAGACACAGAACACGGAGGAGACAAGACATGGAAACAACCTAGGTGCTTATTGATGGACTGATGGATAAAGAAAGCTTGGTATAAACATATAAGGAATATTACTCGGCCATAAAAAAGAAGGAAGTCCTGCCATTTGCAACAATGTGGGTGGACCTTGAGGGCATTATGCTGAGTGAAATAAGTCAGACAGAGAAAGACAAATACTGTTTGATCTCACCCTATATGTGGAATCTAAACAAAAGTCAAACTTACAGAAACAGAGAGTGGAGTGGTGGTTGCCAGGGGCTGGGGGGTGAGGGAAATAGGGAGGGGTGGGTAAAAGGTACAAATTTTCAGGTGTAAGATTAGTAAATTCTGAGGATCTATGAACAGCAGGTTAATCACACTTATTGTAATAACATTGTATTGAAATTTGCTGAGAGTAGATCTTAAGCATTCTTACCAAGAAAAAAAAAAAGGAAAAAGAGTAACTATGTGAGGTGATTGATTGTTAGTTAACTTGACTGAGGTACTACATTTCACAATGTATACTTATATCAAATCATCATGCTGTCCACTTTAAATATATTACAATTTCACATGTCAATTGTACCTCAGTAAAGCTGGGGGAAAACTGCAAAGCTCTTTTTTTAGCACAGATTTACATAATATTTATTTTAGGCAAGAGTGAATAAATGCAAAATTTCAGTACAGACATTAGTTCTAGATCAAATGAATATTTCAGTTTCTTCTAGACATTTGATTTTTGGTTTATTGAACACATGTAGAAAAAAGTTTTGTACTTTCGGAAGGGCTGACTTTTAAGGATGGTTTAATTGGAAACGTAAGTATCTTCTGTGGGGCCTTAGTCTCCCCACACCCCCCAATTTAAGAATCTTTTTTGCTATCTAGAGACTGATGATAGGAAATACAAAGAATATTCAGAAGCACTTTGAAAACACTTTTTCTGTACAGGATCAGTTAGTACTGTAAATATTTTTGACTTTGCAGGCCTACAGTCTCTGCCGTAATTCTTCCAAGAAGCTGTTTTATTGCAAAAGCAGCTCTGGATGAGATTTTAAAGAATGTGTGGGCTGGGTTCCAGCAAAACTTTGTGGACACCGAACTTTGGATTTCAAAATATTTTCACATTTCATGAAATATTATTTTTCTTTTGATTTCTCCCAACCACTTAAAAATGTAAAAACCATTATTAGCTCACAAGTCCTATCCAAACAGGTGGTGAACCAGGCTTGCCAACATATGGTGTGGATAATAGCAGTCCTAATAGTGTAACAACTTACCATATTTATTTGCATTTGGATTGCCTCAAAATTATGACTGTAAGTTATTATAGACATTTTGAAGATAATTACCTTGAAAAAGTTTAAAAGCTTCATTGCTATAATCTCATAGCGTCATTAGAAGTTGGGTTGCTTATCAGAGTATAGATAGTTTGAGCTAAACAATGCAATATACACATATTTATATATATACATATATGCATGTATGTGCCTGTATATATATATCATATATATGTATATACACTGCCTTATTGTAGAGTCTTCCCCCCATTTACTTGATGACAATAGGACATTGCCTTTTAGCCCTTGAAAGCTTGAAAATTTATATATTTTAAACAACAGCTTTTTCTTAAGGCATAATTTCAATGCATTGCTTTCCACCAACGAATTCTGACTTGGAAGCAAACAAACTGGAAACAAGCAGAAAAAAAAAGTCATCTTGTGCAGGCGTTTGTCCCAAATTTCATAACCACAGAGACTCCAGCTCATGTGTCCAGGTTCGGATGTGGCTCTCCTCAAAACAATCCAAGTTGTTTTTATCTTCTTGTAACCTTTCAAATAGGCTTTCTGGTGAGAACTATCTTTATTTTTAGAAATATTGAATTGATTTATCGTTAGCATAATACATGCTTGTTGGTGATTATTTGGAAAAATATAATAAAGAATCAGGAAAAACACTTGAAAAAAATATAATCCTAACTCCCCCAAATACTGTTCATTTTTGGTCTGTATTCTTCCAGTATTTTTCGTATGCATATATGTGTTTTTTAAAAACAAACTTTGAATCGTGATGCACATGCTGTTTTATAACTTGCTTTATGCGAGTTCTGTATCTCCCCATGTTATGAAGTGTTCTTCTAAAGTGTGATTTTCATAGCCTGCAAAGTGTTTGATTGTGTAGCTGGGTTATAGTGTAGTTAGTCCCTGATTTCTGACCAGGGAGAGTAAGATTACTCATTTTTGCCCTCTTGAGTGACATTGTGATGAGCACCCAGGTTACTTGTAAATTTAGGTAAAACTCATGATGACCAAGGAGCAAACGCACAGTCCCTCAGTTGTAAAGGAACCTCCACGGGGCTGGTTAGTGCTCTGCCCTGCGGGAGGGTCTGGAGGTTTCCCTGGTCCTGGGCCCACGCGATGCTACTCCACTGGTCTGCACGCAGGTGTTGTGACCTCAAATCCCGCACCTGCATGGGGCACACCTCTGTGGGCTTGTGTTTTACTAGAGTGATGTCTTCTTTCAGCCCAAGGGCCCCAAGAGAGATTATAGGCTTCCTTCCAACTCCACCCACGCCTCGGGGGAGTTTCTCCATCATTCTAGCCAGGGAAGCACGTGGAGAAGGTGGGCAGGGACCAGCAATGGACGGGGTGAATTGGAGACCCAGGAGGACGTGGAGGAGGGGCAGGGAGGAGGGCTGCCTGGTGAGGAGAGTTAGTGATTCCCTCCCATTTGTGCACAGACCTGGCATGACCATATTTTCCAAAACAAAATTCAGGGCTCTTTTTTGATGGTCATGAGTGTACCTATGGGAAGGTAAGGTGGAGTGAGAATAGGATTCTGAAATGCTGGAGCATATGGTTTTATATGGTTATAACCATAAAAAATGTAGTGCCCCTTCTTGTGAAGTTGATCCAGCAAAGTAAAGCTTTAAAACGAATCCACATAACTTATATAAGACAGATAACATACCACTCAACACAGTTTGTTTAATGGAATAGAGCCCAATCCCAACTTACTCTGGCAGGTCTCCCTAAGAAAAATGGCAGACTAAACAAAATTTGGCTTAGCTAGTCCCAAGGGTGGCCCCTTCCAAAGGTTTTGTGTTTCCTGGGGAATTTCTGTAGACAGGAAACACCTTATATTTTGAAGGCGAGAAAGCAAGGATCAAGGTGTTGGGCTGGTGTTCAGAGTCCTCACCTGTGTTCCTCCTTGTGAGGTTGGCCAGACTGATGAAGCCACAAGTCCCAGCCAGCTTGTGTCCTGTGGGTTTTCTGCACCGAAAGTGCAGGAGGTGCACTGGGTGGAGGACGGGACAAAGGCAGGTGGACCTGACTTGCTCTGCAGCGTCCCTGAACGTGAACAGAAATGCACTGAATGCTGTAAACAAATGTCTACTCATCGATAACTTCACGAAAAGCCAGTTTTAACAGTTTGTCGGCTCACTGTTGACTGTTTCCGTGTGAAGATGACACCGCAAGCAATTCTGAGGTGAACTCATCTAAAAACAGTCCTGGACCAAAGGCAGGGTCTTTGTTTTCTCACCTTCGATTATCTGGACAATACAAGTGAAAGTTCTGACGTGGTCCAGGGTGGAGGGCTTGGCAGGAGAGTCAAACATCTACTGTTTTCTTATCATGACACAGAGAATGATGGAGCCCGTACATTTACTTCTCACCCCGAGTCATGAATGTTTGTGCGCGGTGGGCACCGAAATGGGTGTGTGACTGAATAACCTCTAAGTCGTGTCTTATCACCTGTTACTGGCTTTCATGCCAACTCTGAACTTGCTCTACAACAGTCACTGGAGTCACGGGTTGGATATCTTTGCTCAAATTCATTTTCTTGTTTTGCTGCTTTTTTCACCTTAAGTTGTGCAATTTGAAAATGAACGAGAATTGTGGGAAGGAATGGGAGAGATTCTCGGGTCATTCCCTATGGAGGCAGCATTTTCTATTAAATAAATACACAACGATTTGTCCGATGTTGCCCATTCCACGTCCTATTTCAATAAATCATGATAAGAAAATGCATTATGTTTAGTGAAGGAAAAACCTATGTTTATTCCAGTGTTAAAACAATGTAAGAGAGAAAAAGCAAAGCCTCAAACTCCAGCATCACTGTTTAACTATTCTGTGACAAATGAGGAAAATGTGAAAAAACAAACATGAAAAGTACAGTAGTATTTATTATATTTATCCTATTTTTATACTAGTCATAAATATGTCAGTAATATGTCAGGAGTCATAACAGCCCCGATGCTGTATGTCTCTGGCTTCTAGTTTGCAGAAGCCCAGTGGGTCCTCTAGAAAGTGACACAAGGCAGTCAGCCCTTGGGTGACATTGGCTGCTGTTGGCTTTGTAAGTGGCTGTCTAATCCAGGTTGTTTAAGCATGTTTGCAGCCTCACGCCATCTGAGCTTTGGTAACACAGCACAGGAAGATGAAACTGTTCTTAATGGAGGCCAGTTGGCAAGAACCTCATCTGAAAGTGGTCCAGTGTGGGGATAATTAATGTCAAGCAGGTCATCTTAATGCTGAAGTATGTAAATGGACCCACTGGTTAACACTTTCTCTTTTTGTTAACGATGGCACCCCAGGTAATCAATTTTGTTTAATTTATCCAGTTGGTAGGTGACGTAACAGTAACCAAACTTTTGGTTTCCTTTTGGAAAGATTCTTATGATTAAGTGACAGGTGTTAGACCCAGTTCATTTGTGCTCATCTAAAAGGCAAAAAATAGGAGCCAAGAGACATGAATTGACTTTCTACAGATAAATGGAAAATCAGTAGAAAGTAAATACTTGAAGCCCTGAGTCTGTTCGGGCGATTCCCCATAACCCTATGGTCACCTGGGGCCGTAAGTGGGTGCGGTGTTGACCCAGGATCCCAGGGTGACACCTGGCATTGTGTACAAAGCAGCTACTGCCTCTCACCAGGCAGATGACCCTTGGCACTGGACGTCTGTCCAACCGGAACCTGAAACCTCCCAACCTGGCCTTGTAGAATTCCAGCCTTGACTACCTGTGTCTCACCTTTGCTGTTGAGGGCATCTACCAGGAAGAGGCTCTGTCTGGTTTTCAGGGAGGATCCACCCTGTCCTCTGTGGGACCTGGGTGCCCTGGCTGACCTGACAGGTCAGGCTCATTCTGGAGCCTTCATTTCTGCAGAGCAGCTCACCTGCACAGGTCACCGTAGGTCAGGACCTTCTGCCCAAGTGCTGTCCCTGCTCTCAAGGATAAAGTGGGGTCCAGTGAACCTTGCCAAGTAAAAAAATGACTCGTTTTACGTTTAGTCTATCAAAATATGAAGAGGAATAGAGATTCGGCATAGTTGGCGGTTGTATTTTTTCTAAATTTGCTCCAAATGATTAGTATTAATGAGCATATTACAAAGTATCTCTGGATGGTACATTTAGGTGCTTTCAACCTTAAAAATTAAAGATGGTAGAATTTCTTGTGGTGGGGAGAAGGGCTATTCCTTCAACTTAAGATAACAGCTGATGAAAAATTAAAGTGATCTTTTGAGAAAGGGCATTTTGGAACAAAACAATTATTTTGCTATCAGATATTTATTGGAAAGTGTGATCATCGTGTTTATTAGAGCTAAGATTCTCATTCATGGTCTGGATTTTAATTCAATACAGTAACACCTCATTAATTTTTTACACTGTAGATAAGCCAATTTGGCTGACTTGCAAAGTATTTTGAGGATAAATATACTGAACGATGTTACCTCATAACCGCTTGGCTTTCTGAAGTTCAGAATGTTACTTATGCAGTAACTTCAGCTGTTGTTATCTTCATTTTAGTTCTAAGCAACTCTCACTCAAGGATAAGAGATTAGCTCTGGAAATGGGAACCAAGAGGTGTTGATTTTTCATTTCAGAGTTTCTTCTAAAGGAGCTTTTTACTGAGAAAATTTGACAAAGGTTTTCATAAACTTGCTAGTTACTCATTTTTGGTAGAAGTAGTATAATTGTTTTTCTTAACAGCCTTCATGAGGTATAATT
Organism: Kogia breviceps; assembly: GCF_026419965.1. Classification (NCBI taxonomy): domain Eukaryota; kingdom Metazoa; phylum Chordata; class Mammalia; order Artiodactyla; family Physeteridae; genus Kogia; species Kogia breviceps. Next base: position 61,326,056 of record NC_081324.1, on the reverse strand, counting down.
GATATGAAATAAACTGCATATATTTAAAGGATACAATTTGATCAGTTTTGACATAAGCATACCTGTGAAACCATCACCACGATCAAGGTAATGAACACACCCATCCATCCCAAGAGTTTCCTCATCACCCCCCCTTTTTTTATATATGTTAACTTTAAAGATTATTTATTTATTAAAAAATAATTTTGGCCTCACCCCACGGCATGTGGGACATTAGTTCCCCTACCAGGGGTTGAACCTGCACCCCCTGCATGGGAAGGTGGTGTCTTAACCATTGGACCACCAGCGAAGTCCCTTCTCATCCCCTTTTAATCTCTCCTGCCCTCAGCCTCCTCCCATCCCATCCCCAGGTAACCAATGATGGCTATCTCTAACTCGATTAGATTACATTTTCTAGGATTTTATATAAATGGAATCATATAGTATATACTTTTTAATGTTACTATTATTATTGTTGTTGATATTATTAGCCTGGGTTGGGGCGGGAGGCAGGTCTGATTTCTTTCCCCATGCCTAGTTGTTTTGAGATTTAGCCATGTTGCAGTGTAAGAGTTCATTTCTTTTTCATCCTCTCTTAGTATAGTCAGTCTTCTTAAATTTCAGGCATTCTAATTGTTGTGTAGAGGCAATTCATTGCAGTTTTAATTTAATGCATTTCCCTAATGACTAGTGAGGCTGAGAATTTTTTCATGAGCTGATTTTATGCTCATATATCTTTTTGATGAAGTGTCTGTTAAAATACTTTACCCATTTTAAAAAATCATCTTTGTTTTCTTACAATTGCGTTCTGAGAGTTGTTTAGAAAATCAGGATACAAATCATTTATCAGATATATGTTTTTGCAAATATTTCCCCAGTCTATGGACTATCGTTCTCTTACTAGTGTCTTTGCAAGAGCTGAGTTTTTAGTTTTGATGAAGTACACTTCCTAGTCATTCTTTTGTGAATCACACTTCTGGTGTGGTAGTTAAGAAATACTTGCCAAGCCCAAATTCACAAAGGTTTCTTTTTTGTTCTCTTCTAGAAGTTTTAGTTTGTTTTGTCTTTGATGTCAAATAGTCCAGAATCATTTTTTGAAATGACTTTCCTTTCTTTTGCACCTGTTAAAAATCAAGTATCCATGTGCATATGGTTGGGTTTATATAGAGACTATTCTGTACCATTGATCTATTCATCTTTATGTCACTGTCTTGATTACTTGTAGCTTGATAATAAGTCTTGAACTTAAGTAATGTTAGTCTTTCTTTTTTTTACATTTGAAGTTGTTTAGGCTATTCTAAGCCATTTATGTTTCCATATGAATTTTAAATCACATTGTCAATGTCTACAGCAAAGCCTGCTGGCATTTTGTTTGGGATTGTATTGAATCTGTGTGACGGTTTGGGTAGCATCAAGTCTTCTGATACATGAGTATGGTATATCTCTCCATTATTTTAGGTTTTCAAATTTCTCTCAGCAGTACTTTAAAATTTTTCATCACAGGTATTGCACATCTATTGTCAGAGTTATCCCTTAAGTATTTAATAATTTTAATGCCTTTGTAAATGGTAGTTTTTATTTCTGACTTTTACTCATAGTACATAAAAATACAATTAGTTTTTGTATACTGGTCTTGTATTCTGACAACATACCAAACACGTGTATTGATTCTACAAGATCTTTTATAGATTCCATCATGTTTTCTACATAGATGGCCATGTCATCTATGAATAAAAATAGTTTACCTTCATTCTTTTCTACCTGGTTATCTTTTATTTCTTTTCCTTTTCTTATCACACTTGCTAAAACTCCAGTTCAGTGTTGAATTAATAAGTAAGAATTGTTATTCTGTCATGTTCTCCCCTTTGGGGAAAAGCCTTTGGTTTTTCATCATTAAATATGATATTGGTTGTAGGTTTTTCATAGGTATAGGTTTTTCATAGTTGTTTTTTATTAGGTTGACAAAATTCCCCATCTATTCTTAGTTTGCTGAGTTTTAATCCACAATTGATATTAAATTTTGTCAAATGCTTTTTCTATATCGAGATCGTTTTTATTCTTTTCTAGTCTGTTAATATGGTGAATTAATTTTTGATTATTAAACCACCCTGGTATTCCTAGGATAAATTTCATTTGGTCAAGGGATATTACCCTTTTTATATATTGTTAAGTTTGAATTGATAAAATTTTGTTTAGAATTTTCTCATCTGTGTTCATAATAGATAATGGCTAGTAGTTTGCTTTCATTGGTTTGTCATTGGTTTTGGTATGGAGTAATGATTCAGGTATTTCAACTATTTCCTGCTTTTCAGTGATCTGGAAGAGTTGTTTTAGAATTTGTATTATTTCTTCTTTAAGTTTTTGAAATAATTCACTTGTGAAACTATATGAGCTTGAAGTTTTCTTTATGGGAAAGTTTTTAAGCACAAATTCAATTTCTTTAATAAATATAAGACTTCTCAGCTTATTTCTCCTTGAATGAGTTTTCGTAGTTTGTGTCTTTCAAGGAATTTGCCTTTGCATGGAAGATGTCAAATTTATTGGCTTAATGTTTTCCATAATATTTACTTATTTCCTTTTGAATATCTGTAGAAGCAGTAATGATGTTATTTAATTTATTCCAGAGATTAGTAATTTGTACCTTCTTTATATTTTTCCTGTTCAGTCCAGCTAAAGGTTATCAATTTATCATCTTCTCAAAGAACTAGGCCTTGTTTTTCTCTGTTGATTGATTTCAGCTCAGATGATTTTAATTTCCTTTCTCTTCTTCCTTTGTGTTTATTTGACTTAATTAAATTAAATTAAAATTTGGATTTAATTTATTCTTCTTTTTATGTCTGTTTCCTGTCATTATTCTAAAGGAGGAAATTGAAGTCATTGATTTGAGCTCTTCTTTTCTAATATAGGTGTTTAGAAACAATTAAATTTAAGTCTAATTTTCCACTTAAATACTACATTAGTAGCATCCTACAAATTTTGATATGGTATGTTTCAGTTTTAATTCAGTTCAAAATATGTTTTAATTTCCATTTGAGTTTCCTCTTTGACCCATTGGCTATTTATATATGTATTTGGTTTCCAAACATTTGGGGATTTTTCAGAGATATTTCTCTTTGGATTTAATTTAATTCTGTTGTTGTCAGAGAATATCATTTATTCTGTAGTCCAGAATGTGGTCTATTTTGGTTAATGTTCCATGTGGTCTTGAAAGAGTAAATTTTTTAATGAATTTGCCTTTTAAATCATGTAGAAAATTTTAAAAGTGGATTTAAAAACCAAAATTATAATACTACTAGCTTTTATAATTGCCCTTGTACTTACCTTTACTGAGGTCTTTATTTCTTCATGTTACTGTCTAGTGTCCTTTTATTTCACTTGCAGGACTCCCTAAAGCATTTCTTGCAGGGCAGATCTTGTGGTCATAAACTCCCTCAACTTTTGTTTATCTGAGAATGTCTTAATTTCTCTTGCATTTTTGAAGGATGGTTTTGCCAGATATAGAATTCTTGGTTGACAGCTGTTTTCTTTTAGTACTTTTAGTACATCAGGCCACTGCCTTCTGGACTCCAAAGTTTCTGATGAGAAATTAGCTGATAATCTGACTGAGGATTACATGTATGTGACAAATTGCTTCTCTGTTGCTGCTTTCAAGATTCTTTCTTTGACTTTCAATAGTTTGACTATAATTTGTCTCAGTGGGCATCTTTTTGAGTTTATAAGCTTCTTGAAGATTCATGCCTTTTGTCGCTTTTGGGAAATTTTCAGCCATTTTTTCTTCAAATATTCTTTCTGCCCCTTTCCCTTTCTCTTCCCCTTCTGGGACTCCTCACAATGCATTTGTTGGTCTACTGCGTGGTGTCCCACAGGTCCCTTAGGCTCTGTTCACTTTACTTCATTCTTTTTTATAAATTTATTTATTTTATTTTCGTCTGCATTGGGTCTTCGTTGCTGTGCACGGGCTTTCTCCAGTTGTAGCAAGCAGAGGCTACTCCTTGTTGCAGTGCATGGGCTTCTCATTGCGGTGGCTTCTCTTGTTGTGGAGCATGGGCTCTAGGTGCATGGGCTTCAGTGGTTGTGGCACACGGGCTTAGTTGCTCCACGGCATGTGGGATCTTCCCAGACCAGGGCTCGAACCCATGTCCCCTGCATTGGCAGGCAGATTCTTAACCAGTGCGCCACCAGAGAAGCCCTCTTTTTTTTCTTTTTGTTCCTCAGACTCGATAATTTTGATTGTCCTATCAAGTTCACCGATTCTTTCTTCTGTTTCCTCAAATCTACTTTCGAATCTCTCTAGTCTATTTTCATTTCAGTTATTGTACTTTGCAGCTCCAGAATTTATTTTTGGTTTCTTTTTTTATAATTTCTCTTCATTGATATTATCATTTTGTTCAAACATTTTCTTGCCTTTGTCCATATCTTTGTTTAGCTCTTTGAGCATCTTTAAGACAATTTTATAAAAGTCTTTGTCTAGTAAGTCCAGTGACTGCACATCTTCAGGTATGGTTTCTGTTTATAATTTCTTTTCCTTTGACTAGGTCATATTTACCTGATTTTTTTTGTATACCTTATGATATTTTGTTGAAAACTGGACATTTGAATTTTATAATATATTAACTCTGGAAATCAGACCCAGGGTTTGCCTCTGTTTTTAAAAAATTGTTGTAGAGTCTTGACTGGGGATCAACCTGAGGAGAAAGCTTAAGGTCTTCCCTTTTCTTTTCTGAGTCTACATCTTTTCCTGGGCATTTATGACAGTTTTCTGAATTCCTCCATATACATGGTTGTTCTTGAATGTGCCCCCCCCAAAAAAAAGATGTGGCTCCTTTAAATCCCCTGGAAGCTGTTTCAGTCAGTTGAAACAATGATGACCAGCTTTTGTACCTGCACTTCAGTCACCATAAGCAGCAATCTGCAATTCAAATACAAACCCCAGTATTTGGAGGACAAGGTGCTTATTGCCCACCCCAGCTCCACCAAGCCACACCATGAATGCAGGTTGCCGTTCCCACTGCTGCCTCTCATGGGGCTGGAGCATGAGGAGTGGGGACCTGTTGCCACACTGAAGGCTGAATTTGACCGATGTTAACTGTAATTTTACAGCCAAGCTTTTCTCTGGAAACTTCAAGCCTTTAAGTAAACTCCAGAGTTCCAAAATAATTACTTCAGATAGTTTCTGCAGGTACAATTGTAGTCTGGATCAGAAGACAGATCCTGGTGCTTTCTATTCCATCATCTTCCTTGTTGTCCAATCTCTGCCTTTTAATTGGAGATATTTAGATTGCTTACATTTAATATAACTATTAATATTTTTAAGTTGAGGTCTATCATCTCTCTATTTTCTTCTATTTTCCTATTTATTCTTTCTTCCTCTCTTTTTCTATATAAATTAAAATTTCTTATGATTCCATTTTACCTTTTTTGTTGACTTAGTAGTCAACTCTTTGTTTTGGTAAATTGGTGGTTGCTTTAGGGCATCAATAATTCAAATTTAAGTGATATTATACTACCTTTGTATAATATAAGAACTGTTCAATGATAAAATGCAGTCTCTCCCTTCCTAGAATTTGTACCATTGTTATCATACATTTTACTTTTATACTATACTATTATTATATTTGTTTAAAGGGGTCAATTATATTTTAAGAGTTTTTAATTAATAAAAAACACATATTTACTCAGGTATTATTATTCCTCATGTTCTTCCACATGTCCACATTTCCATCTTTATTATTTTTCTGTGTAAAAGAATTTTTTTCACATTTTTTTTTTGTAGTGCAAGTCTACTGGTGATAGTTTTGCTGGATATAGAATTCTAGGGTAACAACTTTTATTTCACTACTTGAAAGATGTTGCCACACTGTCTTCTCACTTGCATTGTGTCTGACAAGAAATCTGAAGTTCTTATTATTGTTATTTTGTATGTTAATATTAATGAAAAATTGTTGTGCTCACCTTCCTGATAACTGCTCCCCTGAATTAAAAAAAAAAGAAAAAGAAACAACAAAAAAAAAACAGTTCTAACATCCATTCCATGATTCATTGGGTTTGAAACTGGTTAATGTGACCACTAAGCCAGTATTTCACTCTTCTAAACCTTTTAAACCCATCCACACTAACATGCATGACATAAAAGAGTGAATTGTATATTAATTTTATTTCTATGACAGCAAACATAAATAAAAATTGTTTTAGGGCAAATAGACAATTTATTTATTAGACATTTATTGATGGAAGAGGATTTTTTTTCACAAAGATAACCTTTGTCTTTCTTTAAAATTACTTTGAGCTATATTTCCATGATACATGTTCATTAAAATATTTATATTTCCCTAAAATAGAAAATTCCCATTCAGCTTATAATTTTTGTTGGACCACATTACAAGGACACTTTGTGGAAAGTTGCAGCCATTTCCTATGACATGAACCTGAGAAACTTAGGACTTTATTCCAGAAAAACACAGAAACATTTTTACCTGGACTTACAGGGAGAAGATCTGGGTTTTAGCTAGTCTTCTGCCATTTGTTTCCTTTTCTAGATATGTTTGCTTCTTCCTTGAATAACTTTAGTTTACTTACAACTTTCCTTACAGAAGATTTCTTGCTTTCCCCTGTTCAAGCGTTTCTCCATAAATGGATTATCCCGTCTTTTTCCTTCTATTTCTCTGACCTTTCTGGCACTAAATGAGACTCCTTGGTCATTAGCTTGCAGGTTTCTCTTTAGTGCCCTTCATATAAATTAAAATGTAAGAGCAGAGAATCAGCTACTCTCTTGGAGAGTGAGATACCCTCCCGTGGGGTCGGTGAGGTGCCCCTGTGCCCTTCAGAGGTAACTCCTGCTGCTCTGATGCTCAGGAAGAGGTGGTGCAAGTCATGTCTCTGCACCCACCATCTAGGCAAAGCAGTTCTACAGGAGGAAAAGCTTGACAACCACTTTCCTGTGGGTGAACATGTCAGAGCACATTCCCTAGAAGCGTTCCACCATATTTGAGTAGTATTCCTGCTAGCATGGGTGCTCTGTGATGACAGGGTTAGTATCTTATTTACCTGCATATCCTCAGCACTAACTGTAGTGCCCCAAAGACTCAGGACTCAGCACATAAAAGGACAAATTTAATAAATGTGTCCTGTAGTGGAACTTTCTGATGATTAATATCCCTTCCTTAGGGATTCCTGATACTGTTGGGGTTTTCTTATTTTACCACTTACTGCACCTGAGAAATGGGGTGGTGTGATTTGATGCCAGCAGACCTGGATACATAAGCCCCACCACTTAACTACCTTTTCATTCATTTGTGCCTCAAATCTGCATGTATAACGGAACCAAAAGCAGATCTCCACCAGAGCTGGCCTAAGACATTCAACATAGTACCTGATTCATCGGAGGAACTGTGTGCTTGGCATGGCTCCCCTTCTCTCTGCTTTTGTAACTTCATTCGTTATTAACTATGTAGGGCTTTAAAATGAGGTATTTAAATCCAGGTTTACATTATAGCTACTTAGGGAAAGTTATGTTCGTGGGTAATAGAAGTGCCCACATTTGCTGTTTTATTTTTCTTATGCTCTCAGCATGGAAGGCTGCAGGGCTTAGGGGCTGAGCTTGGTTTTGTCATAAGGAGAAGCTGTACAGGGTGACCAACTGGTCCTGGGAGTCCTGGTTCTGACTCATTTCTCACAGTGCTCTCAGAGGTGAAAATATGTTCAGGCACGGGAAGTAGACCATAAATCTACAACATTCAGAGAATATAAATGTTCCCTTATGAACTCAAGAGGTGACATCAGAGAAGGGTAGAGGGCCTTTAATAGTGAAATAAGGAGGACCTTCCACATGGCCTCAATGTTTCCATCAACTATCCCTGTTCTGAAGACAGCACACCTTGTACCTGGTGCAAAATTGTCCATGGACAGAATACTTTTATTAGAAGGCAGTGTTCTGCACATGTAGGGTTAAGCCCAATTACAGCAAACTGGCAGACTGTTAAGATACACATGTGCCAAAAAGGACTTCAAAGCCGTGATACAGAGCCCAGGGGACTCAATGTAAAGTTTTTCCAAGCTTAAGAAAACAATGTTGTACGGAAATGGTCAGATTCCAATTTCTCAAAAGTGTCTATGAGTTTGGCATGGAAACATGTTTAAAGCATAAGTAAGAAACTAATGAAAAAAGACGTTAAACGTTGGCTGTGTTTTTCGTATGATGCAATGCAGGGGGAAGGGGTTGAAAGCCAGAGTAGCAAGAACTCATGTGTAAAAGCAGTCTGTCCTCACCCGGATGGGACGCTGTATGGACAGGAGAGCATCTTGCTGGGAGGGTCACTTAGAGGTAGATTCAGTCTCCTTCCAGCAAAGACATTTGTCTAGAGTTGAGGAAATTCCTTAAAAGGGCTGGAAACACAGACCTCGCTTTCTGTGGACATCTGACTTGCCTTGCCTTTTTCACAACTTGTCTTTGCTTTTATTCACGTGTAAAGCTAATTCTGTTTCCCCCCTGCCAGCAGTTAGATTTTTGGCCTTTACTGGTACTCACTGCACCATGGAGTTTTGGATCAGGAGGAGATTCTGACCCCCTCTGCTGGTGGCTCTCAAGCTGTCTTGCTGGCCCAATGTTCTCAAGGATGGTCCCCCTCACACCAGCTCTGCCACCTTGACCCCGTAATGCAGGGCACTGGGGCATTCTGCGGGCAGATGTATCAGAAGGTCGGGGTGGAGGATGAGAGCAGACAAGGTGGGTGCAGTTGGAAAGGTGACCCCAGGAGTTTCTGTTTTGCCTGCCTTGAGGGAACTTCTTTTTCTCTTTGAGGATCACTGAATCCACAGACTCTCTGTTCTAGACTTGGAAAGTCATAAGAGCAAAGACAGTGAAGGCTGTTGAAATGAAACCCACCAGAAGCATCAAGTCTGTGTTCTATTACATCCAGAACAAGACTGCAGCTCACCTCATTCACATTCTCCTTGACTTAGGAAGTAATTGTGGGCCATTCTTTGCTTGTGGGTGTGTAAGACTGCACATGTATGAAACAACAGAAGAACCTATGTTTTGCAGAAACCAGTCTACTATTGTCAGTATTCTCAGTGGCCTTCTTTTCTTTCCTTTGATTCCCATTACCAGGATGAAGGAAAGAGATTTTTCTTGGTGAATAACCTAGTGTTAATAACACAATGTTGTACATTTTGCACACCCTCCCTGCCACTCACCCAGACTCTCCCAAGCTGTGCCAAATATTCCCACCCTGGAAGAGCTTTGTTCCCTGAGGGGGACTGTGCTTCTACTTCATCTTAAGAAGAACATTATTTACTCTTATTTGCCAGCAATAGCAATATAGTATTAATTAAAAAGCTGTGACTCTGGCATAAACCACATTCATGTCATAGTTCATAGTAATATCAACAATAGTCATAGAAGCCGGAATTTATTGAGCAGCTGTTACGTGCCGAATTCTGTGGTATTGCTTTACGTGCATTATATCATATACCTCCTTACCTCTGTCTTGTCATTAGCCACATAGATTTGCCATAATGAAACTGAAAAACAAGCCTGCTAGGATGAAGCTGATCTCCAGGTAACCTACCTGCCTGTCAGAACAAAATTCAACACCCTTTAAAGGAGAACATATCAATCTAGACACTTAATGTGAAAATGATTACAATGTCCACCATCCAGTTGAAAGTTATTAGACATATTGAAAACAAGAAAAAAAAATCAATCAATGAAAATTGACCTAGAAATGGCAAACTCTTTGAAGCAGCTCTTTTTTTTAGCATATTTATTGGAGTATAATTGCTTTACAATGTTGTGTTAGTTTCTGCTGTATAACAAAGTGAATCAGCTATATGTATACATATATCCCCATATCCCCTCCCTCTTCGGTCTCCCTCCCTCCTTCCCTATCCCACCCCTCTAGGTGGCCACAAAGCACCAAGCTGATTTCCGTGTGGTATGCAGCTGCTTCCCACTAGCTATCTGTTTTACATTTGGCAGTATATATTTGTCAGTGCTACTCTCTCACTTCATCCCAGCTTACCCTTCCCCCTCCCCGTGTCCTCAAGTCCATCTCTACCTCTGCATCTTTATTCCTGTCCTGCCCTTTTAATTATTTTCAAGATTAAAGAATACGAACATCATGAAGACAAAAACAGAATCTATAAAAAAGAACTGATAGACCAAAAGAACAAATGGAGGGGCTTCCCTGGTGGCGCAGTGGTTGAAAGTCCGCCTATCGATGCAGAGGACACGGGTTCGTGCCCCGGTCCTGGACGATCCCGCATGCCACGGAGTGGCTGGGCCCATGAGCCATGGCCGCTGAGCCTGCACGTCTGGAGCCTGTGCTCTGCGACAGGAGAGGCCACAACAGTGAGAGGCCCGCATACCGAAAACGAACAAACAAACAAACAAACAAAAAACAAATGGAAGTGAGAGCAGTGGGAAAAAAATACTGTAATTGAAATTTAAAATTCACTAAATGGGCTTAAGAGCAAATTAGACACCATAGAAGAAAAGACTAGTGAACTTAAATATAGGGTCTTAGAAGGTATCCAAGTTGAAGCACAGAGAGAAAGGAGATTGAAAAAAATAATAATAATAAACAGAACCACAGTGACCTGTAGGATAATTTCAAAAGGTTTATCATAAGTGTAATTGGAGTCTTAGAAATGTGTGAATACAAAAAAAATATTTTAAGAAATAATGGCCACATGTTTACCTAATTTGATGAAAAATATAAACCCATAGATCCAAGAAATTTAATCTAAACAAACAACAAAGAAAACCACACCAAGTCACAATATAATTAAATTTTGAATAACAGTGGTAGAGAAAAATAGTAAAAGCATCACAATAAAAAACTACATTATGTTCAAGGGAATGAGAATAAGAATTATCATAGACTTCTCACCAGAAATGATGCCAGTTGAAAGACAAGAGGACAACATCTTTCAGGTTCTGCTGAAAGAAAGAGAAAAAAAATCAAGGTATAATTTTATGTCCAAGGGTATAGGTGGAAAAAATAAAGGTCAAATAAAGACGTTCTCAGATGAAAACAGGGTATGTGGGTATATGGCCAAAAATATTGAAAGTGGGGTCTTGAAAAGGTATTTGTGCATCCATGTTCATGGCAACATTAATGATAATAGCCAAAAGGTGAAAGTCTCCATCCTTGGAGAAATGGATAAACAAAATGTGGTCCATCCATACAATGGAATATTATGCAGCCTTAAAAAGGAAGGACATTCTGACACCTGCTACCACGTGGATGAACCTTGAGGACATTATGCTGTGTGAAATAAACCGGTCACTAAAGAACAAATACTGTGTGATTCCACTTATAGTCTATAAGATATGCAGAGTAATTGTCTTTATGGAGACATAAAGTAGATGGTGGTGGCCTTGAGCTGAGGGAGAGAGAGGGGTGAGGGTTTAGTGTTTAATGGGGACGAGTTTTAGTTTTCCAGATGACAAGTTTAGGGATTGGTTGTAGAGCAATGTTAATATAGTTAGTACCCCTTCACTGTACACTTAAAAATGTAAGATGTAAACTTTGTGTTATGTGTATTTTACCACAATTAAATGTTTTAAAGTGGGGTGTTACTTTCAGTATTATGTATTTCTTGCAAATGGCTGGGTTTCTGTATTACTGGAGACTGAGCAGATGTGGTCTGGAGTGAACCTGAAAACAAGTGGAGGTTTTGTGAATCTGCCAACATGTGCAAGTAGAAACGAATACCCAACCAAGTCATAGCCACCATGTGCTGTCAAATGTTAGGAGTGCTTTGGAAGGAGAGAAAAATTGCAAAGCAAGTGCTCCACGGGAGGTGGAGAGACAGCTGTGCTCCCTGCCAGAGGAGGAAGAGGAGGAGGAGGAGGAGGAGGAGGAGGAGGAGGAGGAAGAGGAGGTGTGGAAGTGATGTGACGAGAGACCCTTCCTGTAGCTGCGGTGCCCGCTTTTATCAAAAAGCTTCGGAGTGAAGTGCAGTTGTAGGATCTTGAAGGGATCATTCAGGCTGCTCCATATTTTGTGCCTATTTGATGTTTAAATATTTTATTGTTTCCTAATTATAAACCTGGACTCTCAGGTTTTTTAGAATAGTGTTTTTTCTGGGGACTTCCCTGGCGACCCAGTGGTTAAGACTCCATGCTTCCACTGCAGGGGGCGTGGGTTCGAGCCCTGGTCAGGGAACTAGGATCCCGCATGCTGAGCAGCACGGCCAAAAAAAAAAAAAGTGTGTTTTCTTAACCATATACATGTATTGATTGATCCATCCTGAAGGTAAAGTTCAAGATTCTTTTTGGCAGTCCGTACAGAACAGAAATGACTATCTGTAATACAGGGCCCAAGCAGACTTCAGTAAGTTACAGTGTTCTCTGGTGCCTTGTTCTACTCTTATTCTGTGTTCTTATTTCCCAGACCGAGCACACTGAAATCATGGATGTTGGGGTTCTTTATGGACAATGTCTTCCCATCCCTTCTTTTTCTTCTTCAAAAGCAAGAACTTGGCCACCCTTTAGTCTCTGTTCCTGCTAGGACTGCAGTCACCTGCTCTCACTTTGTGGTATAACTTTATCCTAGTGTTTTTAATTCAGTTAAATAAGCTCACCCCTTTAAAGCCTGCTTTATACTAGGCATGGCCATCAAGGCAAGGTGACAGGACCCAAGTCCTTATTTTGAAGAAATTACAATCAAACTGGATAGAGAAACAAGCACATAAACGTAATAGAATAAAACCTATGACTACAGATAACGATTGTCATGGATGCACGGCACAGGATAGATTGATTTCAATCAGGAAAAATTGTAGGAGGCCTCCTGGAGATGGTGGCAAGGGAGCCAGGCCTTGATGCTGTTGAGAATGCCCAACAACAACGTAGGGAGTAGGAACAGAGGGGTCAGGTTTAGACTCTCAGTTGACATTGACTGTAAAGAAAATCTGGACTCAGAGAGGATGAAGAGCTGGTGCCTGCGGCCGTACCCAGTTGTCATAATCAACATCAGCGCCCCGACTGTCGTCCTGGCTGTAACCCAATCCCGCCTTCCTGGACCGCTGGTATCCTGGTGACCCCTGAAGTACTGGATGGTTGGGGTACCCAGAAGGGACCCACTGATACGCCTGTATTATGGGGTGTGGTTGTCCTGAGAGACAGCCTACTCTGTGCAGCCATGCCTGGCCTGCTGGACTGGATTTGCGTTGCCAAGGAATCAGCAGGGCTCCCGGGGTCCTCCCCCCCTCATCCGTGACCTCAGAAGAGTCACAGCTACCTCAAAGAACCAGACAAATCAATAAATAGCAAAACCAAAGGGCCAGAGATTTTATGGCAAATCCCAAGTGGTCCAGTGAGGCTCAAGTCGTGGTGTCTGGGATCAGGGAGAGGAGGCTAGGGGACACTCGGCTGGGCCATGGGGTTATTCTCCAGGTGATGGAGGACAGGAAATAAGGAGACGAAGGTGATGTGCTGAACCCGAGCGTTCTGATGGTAACTCTGGCGACGGTCCCAACGCGGAGGAGGGAGAAACGGAGACCGTCGTTCGGATTGCCATTGTCCAGGAGGAGACATGGAGAGCTGCCCTGTGGATGAGGATGCTGGTCATGAGATAGAGAGCCGAGCACAGGCCAGGCGCCCATGCAGGAGCACGTGCCCGGCTCCGATGGGTCTCTGCTGGGAGTGGACCATGACTCGGGACCTGTCTCCAGCCGTCCTCTGAGAAGTGGAAGAGGTGTGAAGTCTTAAGATTCGTCCGCATGCTTGCACCCGTCCCCACCCCCTCTCCTGTTAGGTTCCGTAAAGAACTGAAGGTCCAGAGACGGTGAGCCGCCACCAGATGCACCTGTGTCCATCACCGCTAGAACTGGGCCAAAGGGATCTTCCCAATGCATAGAAGAGAAGATCTTTATCTCTCTGCCTGTAAATAAGCAATAAATGGAATGCATTGCTGCATAGTCATGTCCCTGTAACTTCTCAGGCAAAGAGACATTTCTATGGAGAGATTTAAGATAGTTGTTTTTAAGTTCTTTTAGCGATGGATACATTTTAACAATGTAGGTATCTTTATTCAATCAGTTTGGACCAGGACCACTGTGAAGATACTAATGGTTAGTGAGAATCATCATAGAAGGAAGTCTATAAGTATCCGATGATGCGTCAGTAATGAAATAGATTTTGCTGTCACCATGGCCACTGCCTGACTCTCCTCCCCAGCCCAGCAGCTCTCAGGATTTCTCTTTTCTCTCACCTACTTATCAACCCTTTTTGGACTGTCCGGACGTCCAACATTCTTCGGACGACCCCGCCCATCACGCGTCCCAGACACCCACAGACGGAGGGGTCTCTGGAACACCCCGCTCTCACCAGACTCACACATCACAGTGTTACCTTTAGACTGAGAGTGAGCCCTGGAGGGCGAGGGCTGTGATACCACTTTTCTGTGTGTTGTCAATATCGAGAAGCAGTCCTGGATCACGGGAGGTCTGCAATAAGAAGATAAGGAAACGAAGTAATAGTTGGATATTGTCTAGCATCCTAGAATCGGAGTGCCAGAGAGGATGGACAAACTTCCTATCTGGTATAGGAATTCTCTCTGTAGTATCCAGACTCTTTAAAGGGAGAGAGAGAGATGGTAGGTCTGACAATATTTGCATAGCCCTGTTAGAAAAACTTCCTTACAGGGCAAAACAGTCTTACATGCTATAGCTTCTACCCTTGTTTGTTAGTATATACACTGCTGGTACAACACATAAGCCTGATTGCTCAGTTGGAATGAGCTGTACTATCAACGGGAAGGTGTGGTGTTGATGTGATACAGGGTTTTTTTAAGAGACACATAATTTAGTGTACAAATAAGTGCGGAAATAACCACTAACTTTCTGATGGGGAAAACGTATTTTTAAACTGACCAATGGTGAGGTTTTTTCTATCGTATGTAGCAGGTGTGGGGTGAGAAGAGAGAGGATTTAGTAGCTGAAATCTGTCACTTAGGTTAATCCAAAGACTGTCCAGTTTGTCTGATCCTAAATCTAAAAGCTTTCAGTTCTGTGTACTTCATACAAGAAATTTGCATTTTGGTGGAGGACTGCAAAACGATTTTTGGAATGTTCCATCATTCTAAGTGGGGCATAACTCTTTTGTTATCAGGAAATGTTTCTCTGTAATGCTAACTATAGAAAAAAATCTTCCTGGACCCGGGAGAAAAGATCTATGATAAGAGCAAGTTCTAGTATAACTCTTTTCTGATAAAATCAAAGAAAGTTACTTTCTATGTAGCTTTCTGTAAAATCTGTGTTCAGCAGTTCACTAATACTGCCCTGGCCTCATGATAATAACAGCAGTAGCTCTGAGAGGTTTTACAAGTGGAGAACCCATAGTCCTGGAAAACCTTGTAACAGTAAAGAATGGGATGTAAAAGTTAAAGGAAGTTTGCATGTAAAAGCTACATACAATAGAAAGATGTAAAAGAAAGAAAAAAAAGAAAGATGTAACACTCACTTAACATGTAAACATATCTTTCACTTAGTAGAGTCACATTTAAGAAAAACTTCACATAAAATGAATTTCTGAATGAATCATATTTATACAATTCCCTATTATATAATCAGAACGTATCTGATTACATAGTAGAAATCAACATTAAAAAAACCTATTTCAGAATTTAACAGTTAACAATATAATTTTAATGCTGTGAAAAAATCAAATTGCCCGTAAATAAAATTCGACAGAAATGTGTCTTACAGAAACTCTAGTATACAATATCTGGCTTTTATGGGTGAATCATAGAACCGTGTCCAATTTTAATACTTGCCCAATAATATCAACACTAACTGAATAGCTAGTGCTAAATCCCACCAAAACCAAAGTATGTGCTCATTTAGCTGGACTTAGTAACATGTTACTAACATACCTGACACTTCAATAGTGCAGGATTTCAATAGGCTGATTGACAATTCAAACATACATTTCTAATAGGTGTGCAAGGATTTAGTGTTAGCTAGATTTTTGAACCAGGATGAAAACCATCTCGCTAGTGCTGGCATGAATTTTATACACACACTAACACACAAGTGTATGATTTTAGGATGCATATATTATGTGTATATTTTATATATATACACACACAGATACTAGTTAAAGATGTAGTTATATATACAGAAGAGTAATGTAGTATTTAGAGTGGGATGGATCCACCTAGGACTAGCTCATCAATGTGTAAAACCAGCTGTTTGTATTGTGTTGACTGGACCCAGATCTTTATTGCATCTGTTTAATATTTTTCTTTGTTTTGAAACAGGTTGTTTGGTATCAAATCAGTCATTCAAACAGACTGTTCCAGCACGTGGAAGATCATAGCAAACCCAGACCTGTCGTGGTACCACCATGCCAACCCCATCGTCCTGCTGGTGATGTACTACACGCTGGCCACTCTGATCCGAATCTGGCTACAGGAGCCCCTTGTAAGGATCAAAGGTTTTCATGGTCTTGTCTGCAAAGTAGCCTGGAAACTCCAGGGGAAAGTGTTCATTCCTGTCAACTGCTGGCTAATTAGTACTATATGCCAAAATAACTATAGTGTTCTTATTATAGTATTTTGCTTCTGCCAAGAGTTCTAACTGAATACAGATACTATCAGGACAAAGACCAGCTTCCCTATGTTAGCATCACCCCTGGCTGCTCAGATGGTCAGTGGTGAGGGGAGTGGAAGTGTCGTTTTTATTGAGCACTTACTAAATGCCAGGTCACGTGCTAGGTTGTTTACATACATTACCTCATTCAATCCCCTGCATAACTCTCAAGAACAGGTACTGTACCTGTCTTAGAGATGAGGAAAACGAGGTTTGAGAGGTAAATCACACATTTACCAAACAGTAAATATCAGATTCAAGCCCATGTTTGCCGATAAAGCTAGGGTCTCTATGACGACACACCCTGTTACCACGGCGACTGGAGTTTCCTAAATCTTCTCAGACCTCCAACCTCTGATGGTGCCGTGGGGAGGTCCCCGCTCTCGGTGGTGCCATAACCCCCGGGGGCCCCACCACGGGGCAGGGCTGAGGACTGGGTTGTTCCCTATGGGATTATTAGTAGAATATGGCACTTTGGGGACAGGACCAGGGTGGCTTGTGGCCTCTCTCTTTTCCCTTTCTGTGACAGGAAACTCCAGTCTGCTTTTGCTTCCCCTAAATGACCCTGAGAAGCTCAGCTGTAAGGCAGCTCATCCGCACACAGGGAGGCAGGTGGTGTAGACGGGGCTGCTGCATTTCACCTCATGGCCACGTGCTGGGGAGCAGAGTTCACGTTAGACACCAGCCTGGCGCCTGCAATGCGGTCCCTCCAGCTCGGGGGGGCCCTGGTGCCCCGTCTGCCTCCCCTCTTTGTCTGCTCATCCAGGCTCCATCCACGCGGTCAGCCGGCCAGGCAACCAGTGTTTATAAAGAGCTAGCGTCTCATACTGGCCTGGGGCTGGGGGTAGAGCGTCGGTCCAGGTGCGAGGCCCCGCTCGGGGGGACTGTACGTTGTGCAAGAGGAAAAGCAGCCCCCAAAGACGTGAGCAGGCCCAAGTCAGCACAGTGAAACCCTGAGAGGTGTGTTCCATCCATCTCAGTGGAAGTGCCTCCTGCAGGAAGGGGGTCTGCCCACCTCCCTCCTGTGAGAGGACCACACAGGCGTCCTTGTTTGCAGGGGTCTCACGACTCACCTCTCCCTTGGACCCAGTGATGGCAGTGATGTAGTGACAGAATGCTCTAAGGGCTCCTGGAGAACCCCAATTACCTTATGTTACCTTTTCCTCCAAGTCTCTTCTAAGATATGAGTGTGCCAGTAAAACCCCTTAAAGTGGTACTGTGTTCGCTTCCACCACAAACACACAGATGTGGATATGTGGATATGCACACATAAAACTGTGCAAAAGAAATGAAAATATCTCACGGAAACTATTTCTGAACAGTGTCTTAACCAACGATGGAAATGACTTTAAGGCCTTCGGGTTCACAAGAGTTCCAGGTGCCCTTGGCTTTCTCTGTGGTGTGTCAGGCAGGAGCTTGTGCACAGGTGCTTCTGGGCTGTTAAAGCTCCTCAGGCCCAGGAGACACGTGGCCTCCTTAGCCACGGGCCCTCTGGGGTGGACGATCCACGTTCCAGGCCACACGGTTCACAGCAGGTCACAAACCACAGCGTCTACGGGGGTGTGTGGAGAACAGGGCCTAATTCCCACCAGCATCGACCCTCAGGGGTCTGTATTTTAAGTGGGGCTGGGACACAGGACTTTCTCACTGAGGTGCTGATGGAGGGCAGGTGCCTGGTTCTATCGTGGTTCCAGGTGGCCTGGCACGTTTCATGGAAAACATGAGTTCTACGGTAAAAGTCTACAGTATATGTTTGAGAAAGAGAGAGAGAAGCAGGTGTCTGGAGGTGAGTGGAACACACAGGCTCCCTGGGGCATCTGGTGCTCCCGGTGGGTGCTCTGTGTGCACTGGGCCCCGGGAATTCCATATTAACATGTGTTAGTGCCCTTTTACGGGGCATCTTTGTTGGGAACCATCCTCAACCACCAAGTGCGTTCTGATCCTTTTTTTCTCTCTATCATCTCTCCTGGACCAACTGATTCAGGCCAAGGTCCCATTAGGCAAGGCAGCTGTGTTATGCATCAGCTCTGTTTCTGCTTAATATTGAGTGTAAGCTCTAGATGACTCTGCTTCTAGTAAATGTCTTCTTCCTTAAAGATTCCCATGGCTGGGTTCCACAGTCAGGTGTGACTTTTGTGAACCCAGCCCAGCCCCTTCCTCCTGCAGGTTAGAATACACACAGGAGGCTCGGTAGCATAACGTGAGTGCCTATTCTTGTATTTCATGGGACTTAGCAGGGATCAGGAACAAACGATACTACTGTGCTTCGCGTTTACAAGGTGGCATTTTGGCCATTTTTGAAAGTGTCTGGATAAAAGCCCATGTAGTGTATACGTTACTTTACAAAATCATCACATGGGGGTAGGGATGGGCAGCTGTGTCTGGTCTCCCAGGCTGCTGAGGGGCTGCTCCGGGGAGCAGGGCTGTCCTGTGGGTTATTCTGTGTCTCAGGTGCAGGAAGAGAGGACCAAGGAAGAGGACAGAGCCCTGGCCTGCAGCCCCGTCCCCATCACAGCTGAGAGGAGGCGGAGCCTGTGGTACGCGACCCACTACCCCACGGATGAGAGAAAAGTAAGCCGCGAGGAAAGGGGTTTCTCATTTATTTTGCTGCTTTTTATTATATCGCTGAATTCGGGTCCTGTACGTCCACCTGCAAACCCAGGTTGCTCAGTTTACAGGAACAGTTTGATGAGGAAGTCTGAGTGCCCAACATCTGTTCAGAGAAGGGAACCCAGTGCTTCGAAAGGAAACCCCAGCCTCCATCAGACCCAGCCTCTTATAGTTCAGGGCTTCCCCCTGAAGTCTCTTAACCCTAGAAAGAGAGAGAGAGTGTTCTTAATTTTAAAAAAATACTTTTTAAAACAAACAAAAAACAACAAAGCGACCCCTTGGCCCTGGGCGGTAACAGCTTGGGTGGTGGGATGTACTGCAGAGAGTAATTCCCTGTGTCTGGGGGGCTGCTGCAGTGACGTTGACCGCACACACAGCCACTCGGGACACCGGCCCGTCTGTGTGGACATGAAGAGCCGCAGCCTCTCGCTGTGTCGGGGCCGCAGTGTGGGTGTCGGGGACGGGAGCACAGCTGTGTGATTCTTCATCTTTTCACCATTCGTTCACTATTATCAACACAACCTAGCCGCTGACTTGTTAAAATGGCCCCTTTGCAATGTGGTGAAGACAGATACTCACAATTCTCAGACGGGGTCAGCACTTTGCTTCCCAGCACGTTTGGGAATCGAGGAGCAGATTCTCTGATTGACTTGGTGGAAGAGTTTCTCTAAGACATGTGATCCTAGCTGACGCCTGACTGTCATGGACTGAGAGACAGGGAAACAATGAATGAACTTCTCAGGGAGCTGGCAGCCACGTGGAACAGACGTAGTGTCCGGAGACCTCTGGGGTTTCCGGGGACCCTTTCCTCCCATCACACGTGTCAGACTGTCCTGCCATGTCACTAAGCCAGAGAGACAGCACAGCAGTTTCCAAAATGAGGTCTGTGGGCCATCTCTGGGGATTCCTGGGACCCTTGCTGGGATCCACAGGCTTGAAACTATTTTTGTAATAATACTTAAGACATTCGCCTTTGGACTATGTTGACAATTGCTCTGATGGTACAAAAGCACCCACCAAGGCAGCAGTGCGAACCCCTGCAGCCGTGGTCGTGTCCTTGGAAAACGAAGCAGAAAGGCCAGTTCCACTTAAGAATATTCTTGATGAACCAGGAACAGTCATTGCTTTTCTTAAATCTCAACCTTGAGGCACATACCTTTTTAATATTCTGAGTGACACAAGGGGAGGTCCCCCTGAAGTGCTGACCCCTCGAGGAGGAGAAGCACTGGGCAGGTGAGCGGCCCAGGTCGACGTGCAAGAACAGCTGACAGACAGTTTGGGGTGGTTCAGCTGTGGACATTCAGCAGTTAGTGGAAAGTGAGTGGAGTGGTCCATCGCTTCAAGGCAAACTGACAGCATTTGTTGCCAGTGATAAAATGAGAACTTTTAGTGAAAATTAAAATATTGGAAGACTCGGATTTTGTGCATACAGCGTGTCAGTATTCAGTGGAGCTGTCTAATCCCTGAAGCACATCACCAGCACGTGCGGTCACAACATGTGTGTAGGTAAAGGAACCGGTCAAGGTGCAGGATCCTCCAGGGGCTTTACTGATTCCACACACAGCTCGCCTTCGGTTACTTCCCCATCTTGAGTTTGGGAGAGGGTCCGAGGAGAGGATCCACAGTCTGGATGGACTCCTGAGATACTTCTTTCTCTTCCAGCTGCATTGCTGGGTGAAGCCGGAGTTCCTTTAACTAACTCAACCCAAACAATACGTCACAGCAGATTGAATGTGCAAACAGACATGAGAACCCAGCTGTCTTCTTTTGAGCCAGACATTAAAGATACTCAAAAGCATAAAACAACACCACTCTTTTCACTGTTTTTAAAAAATACAGCTATTTGAATAAAATTATTCATGTGAACAAGTTTTTTTTTTCCAATTTTTAATGAATTAACAAGTGAATAGTTTTAATGCCTCAATTTTAATTTCTAGCACAATAGATACTAATGGATAGGACCTGCATAAATAAAAACTCTTTGGGACCTTCAGTGATTTTTAAGAAAGTGAATGAGTTCCAACCCAAAAAGGTGGGAGCATCTTTAGCTCAGCAGTTGCTTGTTACTGGGGGGAGCCCCAAACCCCTAGCACTAATAGAGCTAAAAGGCATAATCGTGTCATAATTCTTTTATTGCAGACAATACACAAATCTTAATCCCAGCCCGCACTGCACATCAAATTTTCTTTATTATGAAACTTCAATTTCTTGAAAAGTCAATACTTTCAGATTTCTGCAGATGCCTCAGAGTGTCCTAGGAGTATAAAACCAAGCAGCTAATTCTAGTAGAACAAAACACTTGAAAAAACGTAATCAGCTTTTGTAGTCATGTGGTTAATGAGTGCTTACTTACTGTCGTGATTAAAAGTTAACATCGGAAACTGGAAAGGGTTATAAAAACAGCACCCTCTAGCTGCATTATTCATGCCTTTGTATTTTGCATGGCAGTTTTAACACACTAGCATCCAGCTAGTTGAAGGGATGGGTATGTGTGTAGTACAACTTTATAGCTGTGTATAAACATCATGATGCTTTCTGCTCACATATTAACATGCTGTCCTGCATTGCTTTTTGCAGCTTTTATCCATGACTCAAGATGACTACAAACCATCTGATGTTAGTATATCCTTAGAATTCTCATTTTTGCGTGTGTCAGTAATGTAAAAGGGACATAAATGGAATTAGCCCCTGTGAGTGTATTTTAATGGTCTATAAATTTTCCATACGTTTTAAGATAATTTTTTTGCAGAAATCGTATCTGGTTTATTGCTGTTAAAACACTGACTCGTAAAACATGAGCTTGCATATAAAAATATAAAATGTATTTAAACTTTTAAAAAGCCACAGTGGAGGGTTTGCCTGTTCCATGATTTGAATAAGAAGTCTTGCATGTCCATGGACACACATATGTATGTGTGCGTGTATATGTTTATATGTATATGCATAAATGAAAAATTATAAAGCTAAAGAGACAGAGAGAAAAATGCAGGAAATTGTATTTAGCGTACAGAGTGCTGCAACATGGGAATTGCAAGCTGCAGCATCAGGTAGAGACCTGTGGGGTTGCTGTCTAACCTGAGAATTTGCGAAGTCCTGAGAGCTGCACGGGGTGTGGGGCAGGCAGGGGGGCCTGGCAGTGCTCGGGCTGCAGGCCGGGACCTAGGCGAGTCTGGAGTTCCTGTAGCTGGAGGATGACTGGGGGGCGGGGCCGTGAGCTGAGGCCCGAGAGGAGACAAGAGCAGGTCCTGAAGCCTCAGCAGCCTTTCCAGGCTTCACACTTCATACCGAGGACGGAGAGGGGGGCACGGCCTGGGGTGCAGCAGCAGAGGTGGGCAAGGTTAGGTTTACCTTGTTCTGTGATGGCTCTTTGGGGTGTAGGTTTGGAGGGGGTGAGCAAGACTGCCTTGCTAGTGGGTATCACTGCCGACAATGCTCGGCCTCCCATCGGCTCTGCACCCTCCCGTGTGCCCACCTACCAGAAGGGAAGGAGGTAGGTCTGCACTGGAAACCAGAGCTGCTGTTACAACTGCTTTTGCCCCACCCACCTGGCAGGGCCTGCTGGTGACTGTGAACGGCAACCCCGTGGATTACCACACCATCCACCCCAGCCTTCCTCTGGAGAACGGCCCCGCCAAGGCTGACCTGTACTCCACCCCACAATACCGCTGGGAGCCCGCTGCCGACTCCCCGGGTAAGGAGCTGGGATCTGTCTTTGGTTTATCCTTCATTGGATTCGGTTCTTTTTCTTTTTTTTTCTAGCAGAGGTTGCTTTCTTCCATGGTCAGTCTGATGAAGCTCATTTCCTTAACTTCTGCCTAGATTTTGCCCCTCCATCTTGCTCTGTGTGTTCTGTCCTTGGGTACAAAATAAGTGGCCTAATCGGGGTAAACTTTGAAAAATAAAAGGTAAAAAATTATTTTAAACAAGTCAACTTGTTTCTAGTGTTAAACCTATGTGCATGTGTGTGTTTTAGTTTTTCTGTAATTTGATTGCATAATCACGGCCCATAGTTTTGCTGGTTAGTGGATGAATGTCTTCAGAAAGAGCTCTTTTCGTCTAATAAAAAAACCAAGAGCCCCAAAACTTGGACGAGGCCTTTCTCCCTTTTCTCTCAGTTTATTGTGTTGAAAGAAAGCTGCCTGTTACTGGAGATGACAAATACGTGCTCTGTACTGCTTGGGACGTTTATGTGAAATTCACATATTTGCATAGATTTTTATATAAAATAATCTGCCCCTCTAGAAAAGAAGGAGGGAGAAGATGAGAACGAAGAATTTGAGGAGGAGAAGGCCCATGAGGAGAAAAGGAGTGTCAAAGTCCATGCCATGGTCTCTGTGTTCCAGTTCATCATGAAGCAGAGTTACATCTGTGCCCTTATCGCTATGATGGTGCGTGCCTACGAGAACCCTTAACTTCTGCCTGGATTCTGCCCCTATATCTTGCTCTGTGTCTTGTCCTTGGGCACAAAATTACTGCTGGAGGGATGGACGGTGCTTGCACCCCGCCGGCTCCAAGCCCCACCACCTCCTCCCGCCAGCACCGATGTCTTCATCTTCCCAATGTCTTGGCAGAGAATGGTTGCTTATGGTAATTTCTCATGGGCCCTTGATATTATAGATTTCAAAAACCATGTCCTCCTCTCTGCTAGCTAGCCTCCTTTTAAATATTAATACCTTTCTCTCAAATTAGCCTAAGTCAGACTGTCCCCTATTTTGCCGATTTAAAAGGACATATGGGTAGTTTTTCTAAGTGGCATTGAAGGTGTTCACGATTAACAAAGGCCACTTTTATTTCTTTCAGATAATGAGGGTTATAGTCACAGCTTGTCTTAGATTTGAGACTTTATTCCATTTGAGCTGCAACAAATGTTTACCGATCTAAGCATCAAGCACCGAGTCCCCGAGGGCTTCTTCTGGTTGTGAGCTCTCGGTTTACCTGCATTTCTGCTCACTGCTAGGAACACGCTCCATCTCCAGCATCAGAACTTCAGAAATCGTCCTTGGGACCAGAGACAGGATATAAAAGAAGGCCAATTTCTGCTCTTCCTAAAAACAAGTTTTACTGGGAAAGCTAATTTATTTTGAGAAACTCATTTAACACAAAAGTCTTCAAATTTTGAGGCCAGTAGTGAGACCCCATGGACACCGTAAATGATAAAAAAAAGAAAATATTCTATAATTCGAGGGAAAAAAAACACCTAAAGATAGTTTCCCTAGGCTCTCAGTCCAGATGTCTCCTGAGAAAACCTGTTTGCATGTCAGCTTCAACTTCTGCAAGGACCATGGCCATGGCTGAGAGCGTTGGAAACAGAAAGCTCCTCGAAATTAAAGATGGCTCTTTTGGAGACTGCAAACTCTGTTCTCTAAATAATATGAATTATGTGCTCTCTGGGTACTTTTTGACACTTTATAGGTCAATCCCTAATTTACAGCAAAACTCTATTTGAACATCAAATAATTTAGGTTCTGAACTCAGAGTATACATTTCTTTTTCTGTCTCTAAAAAGAAGCCAGAGAAGTTGGTTTCTTTATGTAAAGAAATAGAGCTTAAAAAAAAAAAAACTTGAAATACACATTCAGTTCCTCAGTAGAAAAGAAATCTATTGTAAAAACAACACAGGAGAGCAGATCTCTCATTAAAGACGTGCTCTCGTCTGGTGCCATTTCAGTTGTTTTCACGGAGCCACAATATTAATGCTTTAAAAGTGCCTGTCTTCTGTGGAAGTTCCCCCGTGGCAGCAGACTTTTAATCACAGACAGAAAGGAGCAAGGTCTGTTAGAACGATAGGTGTCTTTACTCAAAAACACAAAGAGTGAAATCCTCACAATTTCTTTTTCTCCCTCTTTCACCCCAACAAGGATAGTGTACAGGGGGAAAAATATGCTGGAATTATAATGTCTGTGAAGATTACTTTCTTGGGTCATCCACAAAAAAATGGCCAGGTCAGATCTGAATTTAATCCTGGGATAAAGGCATTAAATATTACTGACCTTTGATAACACTATTTCCAAGGAATACTATCTTCATGAAAATAATTCAGACTTGGTAATAGTTGTCAGTCACTTAATTTTAATAAGAGCAATTTTAATTTCCAGTTTATAATTACCATATGTTTTAACCAACAGTTTTAAATAACTCTACATCTAAAAAGCTAGCTCTGCTTTGGGACAGATTTGCACATTGCTGCAAGGAAGTATTTGTTCTGTGCTGACTTTATTCATTTATCTTATTTATCTCAATACTTATCTGCTTTCTAGAAGCAAAACAGACTTGTAAAACATTTCAGACTTTACGAATAACTTGATAATTCATGATACTCAAGAATATGACTGATTTCAATTAGCTCCAAATTACAGCTAGAAAATATTTTTGAAGACCTTTCCACAGAAATTTGGTATCCAAGATTATGGTATGAGAGGATAGATTTACTGAAGTTAATGGTACTCATGAGCCTGATTTTCTAGAATGTTCCAGCAGCTGCCCTTTGAGATGTCTTCTGGATCTGTGGGAGTTTGGTGTGAGTGGAAGATGTCTTGCCCCTTGCACGGCAGAAGGGGAGGCTGGCCTCTCCACTAACCTGACTTTACTGTTTGCGGTGTGCGGACACCTAACACTCTACCTCCTCCTGGAGATTCCCTGGTTCCTATCATGTCTGTCTTCCGGGAGGATCTGCTAAGGGTGACCCCTGAAGCCAGCTTGTGTGCTGACCCTGTGGTACCCGCAGCTTCCGTTTCTGAGCCCAGCTTGGCCACACTCACCCAGCACCCTGAAAAAAATAGCCAACTCCAAGCTGGTTTGGAAGAATAAAGGAGAAAGCACTTACGGTTGCTTCTCATTCTGCAAAGCAGGGTGAAATGGAAGACATTTGGGGCTGGAGGGCAAAGGACATGGAGTGAAGCCCCCTGCCTGACCCTCTTCCCTCCAGGAAGTCGAGGGCAAGTGCTAGCTCACAGAGGCAGCCTTTCTCCTCGCTGTGTCCCCTGCCGCAGCTGGGATGTCCCTCCATGATTTCACCACAACACCCTCCCTCCATAGTGTGAATGTTACTGACCTTTTCCTGCTGGATAACGTCTAACTTAGCAGGGTGGGGCCTGTACGTTGTATTGACCGTCACCGTTTTCTCCTCCTTCCTTCCTGGAGGCGTGGAGCATTACGTACCACAGCTGGCTGACGTTCGTGCTGCTGATCTGGTCCTGCACTCTTTGGATGATTCGCAACAGAAGGAAATATGCCATGATCAGCTCTCCATTCATGGTTGTCTACGGAAATCTACTGCTCATATTACAGTACATATGGAGTTTTGAACTCCCTGAAATTAAAAAGGTCCCAGGATTTTTAGAAAAGAAAGAGCCAGGGGAACTTGCCTCAAAGGTAAGTGAACAGCAAAGCAAGAAAACAAACCATTCAAACAAAACCACGGTAATCAAAACAAACACATCCACGCAAAAAAGTATAAAAATACGTTCCAAATATTTGCTGCTGTTTGAAATCATAATGTTTTTCCTAGCCCTCAGGAAAATGTTAATATAAACGTGTGGGCACTTAGGACAATTCCCCCTTCAACTTTGGGAGAAGAATGGGAATATTAAGGGGTTCTGTTTGCTGGGAAGAAATTTTCTTCTTCCCCATCTGTGGAATTCTTCAAAATAAGGACCACTGCAGAAGCAACAGGGATCATGGAAGAAATACATCTTCTTCTGATACTTGTGCTGATGTCAGGGAAGGACAGGAAATCAAGGACTAGCACCTTGAAGGGGACCACTGGTCCAAGTTGGTTTCCAGCCCAGATTGTGCTGTGCGTCTTCCCGGGGCATCCTAGGCATGAATGCACCCTGGCACTGGATGGCATGCCAGCGTCCTCAGGAAAGGAGATTTAAAAGCCAGTGACTTTCAGCTGAAATCAAGTGGGTGCCTGACTCTATCTCAAGTGGAAAGGTTTATGTAATGTGCTCCCACCGAAACGCAGAGAAGGCGTAGTAGTTGTTGAAATAGGCTTATGCTTCAGAAGCTTGATGCTCGTGTTCCTAATTCTCTCCTTTCAGATCCTTTTCACCATTACGTTTTGGCTGTTGCTGAGACAGCACCTCACAGAACAAAAAGCTCTCCAAGAAAAGGAAGCTCTTCTGGCTGAGGTCAAAATCGGAAGTCAGGAAAATGAAGAAAAAGGTAATTAGTGCATGAGGTGTGTGACGGGAGGAAGGGCTCCTGAGGACATCCAGGGGGCTCTGCTCCAGACCAGAGGGAGGCCAAGTGTAAACTTGAGCAGATAAATGACTGCGTCCTGGGGCTACGTCCCTGTCCACAGGAGCTTCAGAGACCCTGTGTCATTTGATCCTCACGAAAGTGACTCCCACTTCAGGGAAGAGAAACTGAAGCTCAGGGAAGTGCACTGGGTTCTCCACAGTCACATTTACTGAGTGTTAGTACCAAGAAAGTGACTCAAGTCTTGCAAATTCGAATCCTCTTCTTTTCAAAAACGAATAAACCACAAAGTCAAAAAAAGAATCTGATGTTTTGATCATCAATCACCTCTGTAGTTTTAGACCTGCTATATGGGTAAGATGAGAGCCTCTCACTCCCTACCTGCCTGGATGTACCAATAAATATCATTTAATATTAGTAGAACAGCTTGGAGACCACTAGTGATGTATGTAGCCTTGTCTGGAAAGGACACCATAAAGGTTCACAGAGGCTGGGTTGGTAACCTTAAGACTAACCCGGTAAGGAGGAGAAAACCAACACACACCAACTCATCCTTTTCTTATAGTTTCTCGTTTAGACCTAACCATGGAGTTACTTTTCAACAACAAAAGTCTATAAGATTTAAATCTTGACTCTTTGACTTTGGATATGTCTGTTAATAGAGTGATTAAATTCACCAGTTACTTTATGTAAAGAAGAGTTCATTTAAGATCAGCAGTTGCTCTGACCTCTCACCTCACTTGCATTCCCCTCACTCTGTGGATCTCCTGCTCATTTGAATAAATTATTTAAATGTATTCAATAGGTTGCCTTAGTAACACAAAAATGAGTCATATATTAGCATATTTTAAAGTAAGACCAAATATAAGCTTTTCTTTGCGGTGCATAAAACTATTTTAAACTTAGGTAACTTACAATTATTCTTCAATTCTAATTTAAATTAAATTATGTTTGGCTTTAACTCTTACTTTCTTAGTTCTCTAAAAGCATACTTTTGGTTAAGATTATTGCCATTAACCCAAATCCAGTAAAATACTGCTAGGATTGTCTGGAGTCATGTTAACAGTTGGAATTTGAAGTTGTCATAGTAGTTTTTATTTGTGTTATTGTTGCCTATGTATTTTTCCTCGATCCTGCAGTAGTTACAGAGGATATTACAAGTGAAATAGGTGTTATAAAAAGATTAGTAGAAAAGTATTACCAAATGTATTTCTTTAAAACTATATTTCAAGAAGTTTAGGAAAATGGACTATGATTAGTTCCATAAATTCTGCCTCGTTTATTAGAACCATCTAAAATTATTTAAATCATATGGTAATGCATGAAATACGTGCTCTGTGTGGCACTCACATCACACTGGTCAGAGTGTGGTTCCGGTCCAGGGACCTGCTCCATTGAACAGCATGGTCTTCTCTTTTGAAGATGACGAACAGGACATACAGGTGGATGGGGAGGCCCAGGAGAAGAAGGAAGAAGAGGAGGCAAAGGAGGAGAAGCAGGAGCAGAAGAAGGAGGAGGAGGAGGAGGATGAGCAGGACATCATGAAGGTGCTGGGTAACCTGGTGGTGGCCTTGTTCATCAAGTACTGGATCTATGTCTGTGGAGGGATGTTCTTCTTCGTCAGCTTCGAGGGTAAAATCGTGATGTACAAGATCATCTACATGGTGCTCTTCCTGTTCTGTGTGGCCCTGTATCAGGTGGGTACACAGCTGTCCCTGTTTTTCAATCCTCACATCTGTCCAGGAACATATGTGAGCTTCTTTCGACAAGACTCTAAGTTACTATGACCTCGTGAAAACGTCGTGTAAAGGGGTCGATGAGATTCAGACCTTACACACAAGGAATCCTAAAATGAGAAGTAGCTCCCTTCAGCTTATTCACTGATTTTAAATGTTAGGTTCTTAAAATGGTGAAGAAGTGGTTAGAGTGGGCATCCTTGTCTTGTTCCTGGTCTTAGAAATGTCCATCAACAGAGGAATGGATAAAGAAGATGCGGTACATATACGCAATAGAATATTACTCAGCCATAAAAATAGAACGAAATAGTGCCATTTGCAGCAACGTGGATGGACCTGGAGATTACCATACTAAGTGAAGTGAGTCAGACAGAGAAAGCTAAGTACCATATGATATCACTGACATGTGGAATCTAAAATACCACACAAATGAACTTATTTACAAAACAGAAACAGATCCACAGACATAGAGGACAAACTTATGGTTACCAAAGAGGAGGGGGGAGGGATAAATTAGGAGTTTGGTATTAACAGATACACACTGCTATATATAAAATAGATAAACAAGGACCTACGCTATAGTGCAGGACACTATACCCAGTGTTTCGTAATGACCTATAAAAGAAAAGAATCTGAAAAAAAAAATGTATAGCTAAATCACTTTGCTGTACACCTGAAACCTATACAACATTGTGAATCAACTATACTTCAATAAATAAAATAAACATGACAAAGCTGAAAAAACACAAATGCATCTGTAAAATAAAGTCAGAAAAAATTCGTAAGTTTTTCAAGAATTATTAATTAAAAAAAGAAGTCTGTATCATTAGATTACACTTTTGAATAGTAATGTAAAAACCGTGGCTGGATAATCTAAAACACTGGATAATATTCGGTTCATTTGTATTTCAGAGTTTGGAATCAGAAAATCATGCGCGTGTGTGTGTGTCTGTGTGTGTATACAAATGTATGTATAATGCATTGAGTGCTTTAGTATTTCATTAATTAGAATATATGAAATGTTATATTGAAATGAGTTAGCCTCTCCACAAATTCCGTGTAACTTATGATGGGTGGGAACCCGATGATGTACACAAGTGCAGCAGTAAACGTTCCTGCCGGCAACCAAGTAAACAAGTAAAGCAACCTCAATTAACAAGAGTCGATTACCTGTGGAGATGAAAATGTCTCAGCTGAGGTCAATCACATTTTGAAATACCTTTTGAAATTCTGGGTAGATGTTCTCTAATGAAAGCCCACAGGTTTTTGGTAAAGAAGGATGCCTCCTCTCTGTGGTGGTTTCACCTTTGTATTCATATGGCATCACTCTGAATTTCAAAATGGAGGCAGTTTCCCCAGCCATGACCACAAGGACAGAATATACCTCCTTGAAAGCCTCCCGTAGACCAGATATAGACCAGACGTCATGCCAAGATAAACATCATTATTTCATCCTCAGAACAACT
This sequence comes from Kogia breviceps, assembly GCF_026419965.1. Taxonomy (NCBI): domain Eukaryota; kingdom Metazoa; phylum Chordata; class Mammalia; order Artiodactyla; family Physeteridae; genus Kogia; species Kogia breviceps. The sequence continues at coordinate 61,295,464 of NC_081324.1, read as the reverse complement.
GGAAAGTAAGTACTCTTGAGGAGGAAACAAGCTCAAGGTGGTCGAGCAGCTTTGCCCAAAGACACAGCTTCTGGTGGAACCGGATTCCAATCCACAGCCACCCAACCCTATGAGGAACAGAGCCTCAAAAACTAAAAATGAACTTGACTTTGTTTTCAAACATTTGTAAATGGAATCACCTATCTTCTTTGAATAAACTAGGTATTTTTGTGAGTTTTCCTCTGACCACTTGTATTTTATTTGTTGTTCAGGTGCACTATGAGTGGTGGAGACGGATCCTGAAATATTTCTGGATGTCGGTGGTTATCTACACGATGCTGGTGCTGATCTTTATATACACATATCAGTTTGAAAACTTCCCGGGCCTGTGGCAAAATATGACTGGATTGAAAAAAGAAAAGTAAGTAATTGTAGTGGACAGTGGGATGGAAAATGACAAACAGCGTGTAGTTGTGAATGCGTGTCGTTCAGAACATCTTTCTGGGAGGTTTTAGTAAAACGTGACATCATCACTGGCTATAAGTTTCTCCAGAACTTATAGCCAGTGATGGCTATAAATTCTAGAAAGATGGTACAGATGAACCGGTTTACAGGGCAGAAATTGAGACACAGATGTAGAGAACAAACGTATGGACACCAAGGGGGGAAAGTGACGGGGTGGTGGTGGTGGTGGGATGAATTGGGAGATTGGGATGGACATATATACACTAATATGTATAAAATGGATAACTAATAAGAACCTGCTGTATAAAAAAATAAATAAAATTAAATTTTTTAAAAAATAAAGTTTCCTCCAGAAGAGGACTCAGGTCTTGGTCATTTTGGGTTCTCATGACCTTGCCCTGAGCTTTTAGCACATAGTAGGTACTCAATAAATATCAACTGAAAAGTGAATTTTCCACCCATTATTAATGAAGTGGCATTTTCTAGTGTCGGTTTCATGTGAAGCACACCTGCCCGGTTCCTCACTGTCATGCTTCCTCCTTTCTTAATTGGAGCCCAGTTCCTCATCAGTAGGTTCATAAGGTAACACATCAGCCTCTCCTCACTGATGGACCGGTGCTAAGATCTAAGGAGTAGTTGGTGCCACAGGAAAAGTGCTCAGAGACTAGTGGTGATGAAATCTTTCTTGTGCATGAAATAGATAGGAGTCTAGGCTTTTCTAACTTGCATTTGTAAACTTCTGAAGTTCGTTTAGAAATCCCACCAGAACTGGGCATAGAGCTGAGTATCCTGAGGTGGCCAAGAGGAAAGTTTAAAAGGAGGGTTCACTGTGTAGCTAGACTAATATATATTTAAGTCAATTCAGCAAATATTTCTTGAGTGCCTCCCCTGGGCCAGACACTCTTCTGTACCTGAAGATACAACAGGAAACGAGAGACAGAGTCTGAGCCCTGTGGAGTTTATAGTCTAGGAGAGAAGACAAACCAAAAACCTACGTAATGTACAAACAAATCAACTGCCACACGTCCGTGAAGGAAACAGAAACAGGTTGAGGTACTGAAGAATGAGGGACAATAACTAGAGATGGAGTAGTCAGGGCAGGCTTCCCTGAGGAGGCGTGATTTTTTTCTTTTGGCTGTGCCACGCAGCCTGTGGGATCTTAGTTCCCCGAGCAGGGACTGAACCCACACCCTCGGCAGTGAAAGCGCTGAATCTTAACCACTAGACAGCCAGGGAAGTCCCTGAGGAGGTGTCATTTAAACTCCTGAAGAATAGGAAAGAGCTTGTCTTTAGAAAAGTGTGTGAGTTGGGAGCTGGGAGGTGGACGAACATTCCAGAAAAAGAGAGCAGCAAATGCAAAGGTCCTGAGGCAGGGCAGACTTTGGCACATGTGTGTGTGTGTGCGTGGAAAGGAAGGAAGGCTGGCCTGTGCGGAGGAAGGGGAGAAATGGGAAAGGTCAGCTAGGCACCTGGAGGTGCAGGGCTTGTAGGTCGTGATGGTTCGCATCTCATTCATGGTGAAATTTCTAAAAGTCTTTAAAGCACCCTTGACTGGCTGAGGAAAAAGTGATGTGTGTGGAGGACAAGCATAGACACAGCAGGATGGTCAGCCAGCAGTGGGGGGGTCCTGTGAGTGAGGATGGTGGCTCCACCTAGAATAGGAGGTGCTAGAAATGAAAATGAGGACAGATTCAAGGGATGAGGTTGAAGGAATGCAGATGGTGGAGACCGGAAGGCAAAGAAAGCGTTGGGGGAACGCCCCGATTGGGGCGTTTTGCATGAGGTATAGACGGTTGTGCCAGTGAAGAGCAGGGTGGGGAGAGAGAAGGGTGGAGAACAGCTCAGCTGCTTCAGGAAATGGGGAGATCGAGAATGCTGTCTTGAAAACACTGAACATGAAATCACTGTGAAACAGCCAACTTCCAGTAGACGTTCGGGTAGGAGAGCCCACAGGGGAAAGCCGTTTTGTTTTGCAGGCTGGAGGACCTTGGCTTAAAGCAGTTCACGGTGGCTGAGCTGTTCACGCGCATATTCATCCCCACATCTTTCTTGCTGGTGTGCATCCTGCACCTGCACTACTTCCACGACCGCTTCCTGGAACTCACGGACCTGAAGTCCATTCCCAGCAAGGAAGACAGCGCCATCTACAGGTGAGCCCGTGCAGGAAGCTCCAGGAAGGCAGCCTGGACCCTCCCAACCATTTCACTTAAAATCTCAGCCCTGAACTTGCCATGAGTATCAGCCTGTAAGTGGGAAAAAAATGAGAAAAAATGTGGAATGTTTGACGGCACTTTGTGAAACAGTTGGTAGTGATTTATGATGGTTCATGCAGTGATCTTGACAGGCATGTGAATTAGTTCAGAGTAGCTGTGTAGACTGAAATTCCTTAGCGGTGGTGATGTGTCTTGTGTTTGTGTCCAGGCTGGTGAGGTGTTTTTAGAACATTTACAGAAACTGGCTAATTCGGAGGATGAGTTTTCTGTCACACTAACAGGCAGAGAAGAAGTCGCTGTGAGTGAGAGTGCAGTGCAGAATTCTCCCTTCCGTCTTGGAAGGGAAGAACCTTGGCTAAAAGGAGAGAATCTGCCATCTATGAGTAACCAGAATAAGATTTAAGGAAAGAAAGTGAAGGCGGTGTTTTCTTTCATCATCTCCCTGTTGCGGTCTGCCCATCAATAAACATAAATTGTTTACAAGTATGCAGATGGGTCTGGCTCTCCCAGGCCATGTGTGCTGAAGCCACGGTGGGTCATCACACATGCCTAGATCTGCTCCATCAGGGGGAAATTACAAGCATTCGTCTAATGAACCTTGATACCGATTTTCCTCTCTGCTTCACATAATAGCCTGTGATTCAGTTCCTGGAAAAACAATTGTTAAGTAAATAAGGGAGCAAAGTGCTGTATTCAAAGGAGCACAGATGCCACAGTTGAAAATTCCCCTTAGCTCTTTTTCAAGGGAAACAATGTGTCCATCAAAAGAAGATGCAGCAGTAATCTCATCGTGCACAGTTTATGAAATATCAAACTGTCTACATTCTGCTGTGCTAAGGAGTGGAATTATGGAAAACTGAATTTGTTGCACAGAGTTCCTGTTAAGTATGTAGAACCTGATTTAATTATGTAGGTTCTGGAGAAGGACAGCAGCCTATGTCAAGATGTGTTCTCCCTGTTTTCTCTGGTGTCCTGCCAGCCCGTAACCCCTTCGCCTGGCAGGAAGGAGGCCGAGCAGTCTGTTCAGTCTGAGACTGGAGCTGGCCCTCCTCTGGCCGCAGCTCAGCCTGAGCACCCCCCCTTAACTGTTGCTTTTCCAAGAAAATGTAAAGGGCGAGGCGAGAGTATATAATGGCAGCCACCTGAATGGTTTCGGAATGCAGGATTTCATTTTTGGTTCTGTGAAAAACAGTGTTCTAGAAACTTGAGGAGTTCAGAGGACTCACTAAGGTTCGGTGTTTTGGGATTTCAGGAAAGAGTTTCATATAAAAGTCCCCCAAATTTCAACGTGGAACATAAGCTACGTATCCCATCTTTTCCGCAGCTCTTTTCCATTGTAGTATTTTCCTTACTAGCAATTTTCACCTCACGGTAATTTTAGTCCCTAGAACGCTAGTAAATGGCTACATTAAAATCAAAATGATGAAGAAAAACATATTTTCGGAGTTGAGATTGACTGTCCTGCTTTGCCTTCTCTGTTCCTGCCCGCTTAGTAGATGCTTGGTGGGGGGGGGAACCTCCCAAATTGGGAATAATCGATGTATTTTATCCCTTATCCCTTATTCCAGTCCTGTTGTTTCTGTGAATAGCCAACTGTCCTTTTCCTGTTTTGTCTGTTGTTTTTGTGGTTTGTGTAGGTCCTGTAGGCAAATGTCACTTGTATCTGAAGCAGAATTCATTGTGTTTAGCCTTCCAGAATTTATAAAGTTAGCATTATGAAAATGTTTTATGATATACCTTATGTGAAACTATTATTAGTTCTAGGTAGGCATTCTCAGGAATATCATTTCCCTTATATACTGATAAAATATATAATATAACAATCACAATGTAATTATTATATAATACATACTTCATAAGGTACTAAATATCCACTCCTTATTTAAATATCATCCCTGCAATTTGTCCATAATTTGTTTTAGAAAGTACTGTGATGCATATAGAAATAGAATGACATTTTCTGACTTCAGCTTTAGAACACCTCAGAAAACAGTATGTTGAATATGGATATTTAGGAGGATTTTCTTTTTTTAATTCTGGGGAAGGAGCAAGAATTAATGTTTTCCGTGGTATTTTATCTGATAAATGCATTCTGGACATGTAAACCTTACAGATTCCTGACAAGGTGTGTGACTGGGGTGTAGGGAGGGAGAGACTTTTAACCGTCCGGCGATTTCCCGACTCTGATTTCTCTGCTGCCGAATCTCGCTGTCTGGACCCTCCTCTGGTGCATGAAGCATGTCGGTGACACACGTGGTGGTGCAGAGCTTACGGGACATCAGCTCCTCCTCTCTGGCTAACACTCTCCTCTTTCTCTCTCCAACTGTCCCCCGCTGCCACCGCCTGCTTCCTTGTGCCCCCGCGTAGCCATGCCAAGGTCAATGGGCGCGTGTATCTGATAATAAATAGGTGGGTACCTCAACGTTTTCTCTTTCGGTTTCCTTTTTGTTAAAGGTCTCTGGGGCTGTTAAACTCTTCATTAGCTTGCAAGTGAAAAATGGCATCAGGAGACAGTGGGCGTGGCCTGCAGGTGCGCTGGATGTCTTTTGCAAACCCAGCCATTCGGCGTTTGGACCTAACGGTGCTGCCGAGCAGACTCAGAGGTGGCCGCGGGTCTTCAGCTGGCCCTTGGCGTTGGCCTGGCTCAGCCGCGAGCCCCACTGACGTCACCCTTGGTAGCGTTGGTTCCCGGCTAGCCTGCGAGCCCACCTCCCTCTTGAACATGTAATGGAGAGCTCAGCTCAAGAATTAGCTCCTCCACAGACCTGCCCATCACTGCTGGCTCCCCGCTGAGCAGAAATGCCCTTGCTCTGAATTCCTGGAGCACTTTCTCATCACTGCCCCCTGACACTGGCCTTCAGCCCCTATCTGTCTGGCTGTCTTGTCTCCCCTGCCCGAGGCCTCCACCCCGCAGGCCCGGAGTCCCTGTAAAATCCATCTCATTTACCGTGGAGCCTTAACCATTAGTGGACCCTCAGTAGATATTCCTGAATGAAGTGACAATGGTCACAACAATCTATGGTTAAGAGAAAATTAAAGCATCAATTTCTTCAAATATACGTCTACTTGAAAGAGCAACATATTGAAGGATGGTATTTTACATGACCCAACTTCACAATATATTTGCTTTCTGCCAAAAAGGCAAAGCTGGGCAGTACCTTAGAAGCATATCACCCAGCTGGGGAGACAAACCACGCAGGTAACCACACATAATAAAGAGTGAGCTTTGACATGTGCTGTGTGTAGAGTTATCGTCAAGTGCCCTAAGAGTTCAGAGAAAAGAGCCTTTGGGGTCTAATTTACCAAAACTCTTCTTACTTTATTAAGTAGGTGAATTAAAATACCTGCTCCCATAGCTTCATGTCATTAGTAATCAAGTCAGTAATTTAGGTAATAGAAACATGTATTTTGCAAGAAATCCACTTAACAGAATAACCCTGGGAAAGATTTGTTGGTTTTCTAGTCATTATCTTAAGTAAAATCCCAAGGCTGACAACGAAATAGCAAACCCTAGGAGGCAGAACTTCTAGAAGGAGGTGTAAAAACTTAGCGCATCATGTACAGATCTCTGCAGAAGAGGAAGGAGGCCGGGCTTGCTCCCTTTGGGGCCAGTTTTGTGGACAGCCTGAGAGAGAAAAGTCAGCCTCAGGTTTTTAGCTGCCAGGCAGAGAAGTAAGACAGAGACTCGAACCAGAAATCTCAAGCAGCTCCATCAGTCTTATCCCTCTAAACATAAGGAAGCACAATCTCTGTCTCTCTCCCTCAGTGCTTCTCATAAAGTATTGACCATTTGCTTTAAGAGGAGGTGGCTTGGAGCACCCAAGAGGTCAGGAATTGGTTTGATGGGCTCTGATGGCTGATACACTTGGCCTTCCGTATCCGCGGGTTCTGCATCCATGGATTCAACCAACTGCAGATCAAAAATATGTGGAAAGAAAAAAGATTCCAGAAAGTTCCCCAAAGCAAAACTTGAATTTACTGTGTGCAAGCTACTATTTACATGGCATTCACATAGTATTAGGTATTGTAAGTCATCTAGAGATGATTTAAAGTATACAGGAGGATGTGCATATATTATATGAAAATACTACACCATTTTATATAAGGGACTTGAGCATCCGTAGATTTTGGTATTTTCGGGGATCCTGGAACCACTCCACCATGGATACCAAGGGACCACTGTACAAGTTTTGGTGCCCGTTGTCCCCGACTTTTCTCTTGAGAGAAAGCCTATGCCCATTAACCCAAGTCACAAAGCCAGTGAATTCACTCAGGAGTTCTTAGAATGATCTAGATGCAAAGTCATCTAAAATAATTTAAAACTTGAAGCAGTCCACCATTAGCTCAGTCTTCCTTCCAGTGGAATCTCTCATTTTTGTCTGAATGCTAACATTTTAAGAAAGGCCAGAGCTCTGCCTTAAGGGACACGTGACCTAACAAACCTTTCCCTCTCTGGCCGATATGTGCCTCTGAAAGGCTGCACATGAAGTGTGTCCAATGATAGGGTGAACCTTTTATTTAAGTAAATAAGCTTTCTATCTCCCCAAATTTATTTCTGTATGCTTAATGCTGTTTTATAAGGAGAATAATGTGTTTGTAAACGTGAGTTCCAATGAAAGAGGGGCCATACCTACATTCGACTTCTGCGTCGATTACAATTTAGACTTGACCTTATGAGGTGTGAGGTGGGGGGTGTGTTTAGGACAGTGGGTGACTGATAAAATTTTGATGATGTGAAAAATTGCAGGAAGTTCCAGCTGAATCTGTAAACAGACTGATTTAGAAGATTTTAACAGGAGTAATGATTATTTCTCCCACATATACACAAACCAGAGCCATTGTACCCAATCTTGTCTAGTAGAGTTTTTTTGGAGGAATTACTACCACACAGAGTTAAGATGTGATATTAAATTGAATTAAATTAAATCAACTGCTCATCTGTGAATACAGTTTTCTCAAAGTGCTTAGGAGTTCCAGAATATAATCTTAAAGAGTTTTAAAACTTCTACTTTAAATATTACTTATAAATACTACACATTTGCAAGAAAGTTCCTTTTTTTAATAGTCTAATGAATGGGGTGAGTGCAGTTTACCTTGGAGTAGTTATACATAAATGGAATTTAGGCCTTAGGGGATTTTACCATAGTAGAATTTCCATTTTCTTTATTGGAAAGTAGCTTAATATGTGGCTTTTCAAAGTCAACTTGTAGTACAGACTTAAACCTCTTCAACTCCCCATAATTTGGTTTCAGATTAGAATGCCTCTCCAGTGTATAGAATTCACTCACCAAACACTCAGGGAATGATATTGTACACCAAGCAAAGGGAGGTGAGCACAGTGAGACTGGATTTCCGTCCTCAAGGAGAGAATAAAATGATGTGGACACAAATGGAGAAATGCACGCATTGACTTACAGAGCTGCGGAAGCATGAAAGAGAGAGGGTGGGTGAATAAACAGACAAAAGTCACCTGCTCTGTTGGAATGCAAGAGGAGAGAACCACCGTGGTTAAGAAATAGGCAGAGGATTAAGCTCAGAGCTTGGATCATCATAAAAGCGAGACCAGAGTTGCAAAGAGGAGGAAATGGGCTCCCTGAGGGGAAAGACAGGCAAAACGGTGGGATTTAAGGAAGCTGGGGCGGGGTCCGGGAGAATCTGGTTCATCAGCTGGTCGGTTTGGATCCCAAAGTGGAAGTCATCCACCAGTTACGGGATAATCCACACATGAGGGTCAGCAGAGAATTACAAGCATCCTAAGTTCCTTTGCTGGAAGTTTCAGGGAATGTTTTTCTTCACTAGAGGGTGGTTTTTAATTTAGTCTTTGAAAAATCAGGATCGCTTTTTTAAATTAGTTGGGGGGGGGATATATCTAAGTTAAGGTACACAGGCTTTCCTGGGGAATCAGTACAGCCATCCATGACAGCAAAGGGGCAGCCAGTTCTGCCTTGACCCTGCCTTGGGCAGTCAGACCCCAGCCCTGCAGCAACCCACCCGGTCTGGCCACATGGTGGAGGGAGGTGATGGTGGCCATAAGAGGCCCTGGGCATTGAGACTATCGGAGCCAGATTCTCGAGGGAGAAACGTTTGCACTGTTCTCCGAATGGCCATTTTAACACATAAGCCATTAAGGAATATGCTGATGACAGAATTAGAGTCCAAATTGAGCACCCACCCCAGCGTCCTGTGCTATGTAGTCCCACACGAAGGTGTGTGCTGATTCTGCCTCTTCCTTAGCATGAATTGATGATGTGGATTATGAAAAAGTATATGCAAATCTGTCATTAGCAGATGGTTCTTTTACTCTAAAAATGTTCCTGTGTACTAAGCACCGTGTTAGGCACTTAACGGAAATCACCTCCATTTTCACAACATCCCAGGAAGTAGGCACTGTTATTCTATTTCACAGATCAGCAAACTGAGATTTAAAAGACACGGCAAATATATACTGGGTTGGCCAAACAGTTCGTTCGGGTTTTTCCGTAACATTGGAAAAACCTCAATGAACTGTTTGGCCAACCCAATGTGTATATATATATACATCTATAACTGAATCACCTTGTTGTACACCTGAATCTAAAGCAACATTGTAAATCAACTATATTTCAATAAAATTTTTTTAAAAATAAAATAAAATAAAAGACATGGTAAGGAACTTTGCCAAGTCCTCTTGCTAGTAAGATTTCTAGTTGAGGCTGGAATCTAAGTCGTTCTGATTCCAAAGAGCATGCTTTTAACATTGTTCTGAATTGCCTCAAAAAAAATGCTATGAGAAAAATGAGAAAATAATGAAAGAAAGTCGAAAGGATTCACACAAGTGTCTTTTTAAAATAGAAACTCCAACCATGCATTGAAAATACTTTCATCTGTACTCATTTTATGCACGCAAATTTTCTCGGTGAAATTTCAGATGGCAAACGCCTAGGCTGGTAAATGATAGCCTGATACACACTTCCCCTTTTGTCTTTTCTTCCTTCCTTCCTTCCTTCCTTCCTTCCTTCCTTCCTTTCTTTTTTTTTTTGTTGGCCCTGTGTTACAAGCTTGGACGTCAGGCTGCTCCAGAGGGCATTAGTGTCACTGTTTCCTCACGAGGATGGTGTCAGAGGGGAGGTAGCAGCATTTAGACACAGGAACTCTCTCCCCTCTCCCCGACACCCCCAGCTCCATCAAGTCCCAGGTCTCCTGTAACTGACAAGTTTCCAGAAGTAGATCTTCAGTACTTACTTCCAAAAGGTTTAGCCTGATGTTCTTCTGTGATTCCTTCGTTCAATAATCTCCCCGCAATCTGCACAGCACTTTGGGGGTCTCGTGGCTGGAGGACTTTTTGTTACGTAGCCGTAGTGGCAACTGCAGAAACAGCCGCATCTCTGGGAGTTTCCCTCCATACATAGCACTCATTACTGGAAAGTTGTTTTCAGTATCAAGTTATTGCAGTGCCGAGGTAGATGATAGAAGTAGTCATACTTCCACAGTAAAATCCACAAATTTCTGTCATTGTGAAAGTGTCTTCTCACTTGTAAAATGAAATCCCCTGCTTGCCCTGAAGAGAACATAGAAACATTGACATTTGTGTAGCACCTGCCTTTCACCTTAATACCCTTTAATACGTAGAGTCCTGATGAAGCAGGGACAGAAAAGAAGTACCCTGAGGGTTGATGCACGGAGCTGGTGTAGGAGATGTGGAACTACAGTTTCAAGAATGGGGAACTTCCCCAAAGGTGGAGGGTGAATTGTCTACCTTAAGAAAATAAGCACGTGTATATCTGCACAATTTCTTCCACCATCCTCAGAACGTTCTTTGTTCATTAAATTAACAATTCGCTTCTGACACTGTAATTTACCTACTTGACACCCTGTTAAAAAGAATTACTTTTGAAGGAGAACCTCTCTAACAGTCCAAGGACAATGCAGATTCAGGACCACAGTTATCCAATATCACAGGTGTTTTAAATGTAAAACCAACAAGTTGCATGTGAGCTTGGATTTTTATGTAGCCAAACTTCCTCATTTTGTAAAAAACAAAAAACAAGTAAATTCCAGAGAGGTGAAATAATTGACTCAGAGCCCACAACGGTACAGCTATAATAACATTATTAAGTGTCCATCCTGTTACAGCCGGGCTGAAATGTATAGATTAATTATTGCAAATGGAGAGGACTGTGTGTAATTCCAATAGACCTTTTCCTAATATCTATTGCCCACAATTGTTCCTTCAAACATTCATTTGAATATGAATAAAAAGATATACTTTTTTAAAAAATTGAGGAGAAAGATCGTACTTGTTTTTATCCACCACAAAATAAGCTGGACCACCCGAGGGTCTGCTGGGCTCGGTGAGGCTGCAGCTCCCACGAGCTCAGTGAGGCTCAGCTCCCTCATCCAGGCTCATGCATGTCTTCTCAGGAGAGCTGGTCTAGCAGCTCACCTGGTGCCCAAGGATGGGGCGTGATGCAGGCTTCTTACCCCCAAAAGCATTAGCACCCGCTGCATATGCTTCAGATGATGGCAGAATGGGATTGGTCTATGCAAAGGTTGACTGACGTTACGCGTTATTTAAGAATTTAAAAATCCCTACTTAAAATGTGAATGACTTGATTCCTGGGGGATAGTTTGCTGTGTTACTAAAAAAGCATGATCTGATTTGCCTCAGCAGTCTCTGCATTCTGTCCTTTACCACTGCAGTCTGGTCCACTCTCAGATCAGTTGCCAGGCACAGGGTTCCCAGTCAAAGCCCGCTGCTGCTGCCATCCTGGAATGCACTTGGCGTTAGGACCCCCTGCACCCGGCGTACAGGAATGCAATAGTGGATGATGTATAGCATGATGTGTGATCTCTGACTTTCCTTATAATTCTTCTGTTCTCATCTCCTTTTTTTCCTTTCTATTTCAATTACTTTGAGCAGCATCAAGAAAAAATTACCAATCTACCAAAATGAGTAAGTCCCCCTGTGAAGCCATGAAATGCTTGCTCTACACAATGCCATTTCATGCTTCTCCATCCTAAACTCTGACCATTTTCTCCTGTGGGAAAAATGTCAAGTTTAGGTGTCGATAGCTCTCATGACCAACTCATCACTAGAACCTGAATTGGAAGAGCTAACCAAACCTGAGTTTACAGTTCGTTTTTAGAAAGAGCTTTAAAAAATAAAAAAGCGACCAGATGCTAACAAGCCCACACTCCAGGCTGTGTAGTGACTTCCGTTTTGTTTATCCTCCTTCACGGGCCCCTTGCTCGCATCCCCTCAGAACCCTTCCCTCCCCTGATTTGGCTGCTCTCTGCCCACAGACTGGCCCACCCCGAGGGAAGCCTTCCGGACCTCACCATGATGAAGCCAACCGCCAGCTTGGAGGTGGTGGAAGCCAAGCAGCTGGCTGGACCTGGCGAGGAGAAGCCGGGGGGATGCCCTGCAAAGGCCAAGAAGGGCGAGCTCGGCAAGGGCAGGGAGGAGGAGGACGAGGAGGAGGAGGACGAGGAGGACGAGGAGGAGGAAGAGACGTCAGGTAAGCCACCCGCCCGCCCCAGGAGCTGCTCAGAGGATGTCGGCTGCCAGACGGAGGGAATGAAACACTGACTTGCTCCAAGTGCATAAAATGAGTATACACTCGACCCAGGCAGTGAACTAGAGACCAGGGTGTGGTCTTTTGGTTGCTGTAGTCATAGCTTTCCTGTTCCAGTTGCTCCAGTGATTTCCTTGTAATTCTGACTTAGAGGAAGATGACAGATGGCTGGTTGTCTGGGTCCTGCAGGGTCCTGCCCAGTTTCGTTTAGTCTGTTAGTTCCCAGGAAGCATGGAGGAACCAGAGAGCATAGGCTTTGCGGGGTGGGTGACATCCTGAGGCTGTGATGCTGAGATGCTGCCCTTGTCTTTCCTGGTGCTCTGTGCTTTACAAAGTAGAAAATAAAAGGTAGCACCAGCAGGAAGATCCCTCCCAAAGACAAGCTCCCCACAAACTGGCCCCTTCGCCCACTCATCGCAGAAACCCTAGGAGAGGCCCAGAAATGCTCCCTCCGTATCTGAGGGGTGTGCCTTCCTCAGGTGAAGGAAACCAAGCTCTGGGGACCAAGGGCTCAGGACTAGGTTCTATTTTATACTTAAAGGCAGGTTTGAGCTTTACAGTGACGTCTCACCAAAAACCGGGCTGCAGCTGTTCACCTGCTTCCTCTTTACTTTTCCCTGAAACCTCGAAACTGTGCCCAGGTGTGACCTCAATCTTGTAGTGACTGTCACCTGAGTCGCTCTGTAAATAAACATTTTCACAATAACTAAAACCTTCCTTAAACTTTCAGAACCAAGTACGTTACCTGTTGCAAACAGCCCAGCCAGGTCAAGAAGCTACGTACAGAGACCCCGGGTCTTATCTGCCTGGGCCCGTGAGCTTCTGTCTGCAAAGGCGGGGACAGGCTGATTGCGTGAAACAGTCCTGTGAGGACTTTTGTTCAGATTAACCGGGACAGACCTTCTAGGCAGAAGCATGACCCAAGTCTGCAAAATGTTACTCCCTAGCACAAGGTGGAAAGTAGAAAATGATGAATTTGATTAAAAATTATGACTGGAATGAGTCTGAGCGCCGCACTTGGGGAACTGTGACTCAGTCGTTCAGCCTCTCAGGTCCATCCTCTGCTGTGACAGGGGTGGGCTCGTCCAGGGCGGCTGGTGGGCTTTGCCCGCCCCCTAGTTAAGCCACGGCAAGGAGACTGGCGCTTAAGGAACCACTGTTTTGGCAAGAAAAATGTCATGAAGAGGGAGCTCAGCTACTTAATATTCGGGGGAAATCAAGGAATCATAGCTCAGCCCTAAGAGTAAACAAGGTCAAAATTCTTTTTTGCACAAATTTAATGAAAAGGTGGGTGAAAGCAGCCTGTCCTTCATTCATTCTCGGCATGTGACATCGAAGTCATCACTGGATGTGGGATTCTTGGGCCACCTTCCTCCAGATGGGGGTATCTTAGATAGAACTCATCCACTATTCTGATTTTGCAGCTTCTCATTCCCATGGGAATGATACAAGGTAGCCTTTCAACCCTAATCGCACACACAAGCCCTTTTCGTGCCCTCGGGCACATTCCCTGCCCTGCAGATCTGAGGAACAAGTGGCACTTGGTGATTGACCGCCTCACGGTGCTGTTCCTGAAGTTCCTGGAGTGTTTCCACCAGCTGCAGACGTTCCTGTGGTGGATCCTGGAGCTTCACATCATCAAGATCGTCTCCTCCTACATCATCTGGGTGTCCGTGAAAGAGGCAAGTGACACCTGTTTATCCTCAGGCCAGACCGAACCAGGGCCCGTCACCACTTTCCTTTGTCAACTGTCCCTGATTTTTTAAGGGTGATTTCCCACGACGTCAGGACACCAAGGTCTGAGGCAGGCACATACACTTGACACACAGAAAACCACAGGCCAGCTATTCTGAGATGCGGGAGCAACCTCAGGGCAGAAAGAGCCGCCGGCTTAGTCCCTCATCCATGTGGTCCTGTCACAGAGGTTCCTGACTTTCATCTAGTCTTTAGTGAAGGGTGTGAGACAGCATGCTTTTCTGCACTATGCGTGTGGGAATCTACCTCCATAAATTCTCTTTGGGGAAAACAATTACATTCCGGTGCATGCTACCAAGGAAATGCAGGTTCCAAAATTTGATAGAATCTTTCTGAGAGCTCACCCTGTCCATGATTGGAGTTTCTGAGCTGAAGCACAAAGTCTTTCAACATTGTAATGGCACTTCTGTTTTCTTACCTGAAAGAGAAGGGTCGTCATTCAGCCAACCATGATTTGGTGTTTACTGTGAGAAGTTAGCTTTCTTTCAATTTTTCTCAACAGATAATTTTCATGTATTTCTAATTTCCCTGGACTCTTTTTGAGTTAGTGACAACTCAGAGTCTTTGCCCTCTAAAAATTAGGTCAGGAAAGACTGCCTATAATTTTTAAAAAGTTAAGTAATAATATAATATTACAACTACAGTACTATGAACCCCAGATGTTTCACGAGTAGGTAACTAAGGGGTAAACCTTAATGTGAGCTCTCCAGTCTAAACCGGGACTTTCTCCCTTTTCATACAAACCATCTGAAGTGGATGGTGGGTAATCAGGGCCAGGTGGGAACAAAACAGAAACCACTGTCCCCGTGAGATTTGTGGCAGAAAATGACACATGCTCCATCGTTAAGTAACCAAGTCTATACATTGATTACAACTAAAATTTAGCCTAATGTGTATATTAATTGAGAATTAAAAAGTTAAAGCATTTTAACTTTACAGGTGAATTGACCAATTCAGACAGAATTTGAGGGTCGGAATATTAAAGAACAATGAAAAAGGATCAGAGGAAGCCTGTGGCTAAAAATGAACAAAGTCCATTTCTGAATTAACCGAGTCTGGTGTGCAGATGATTTCCGATGTGTGGCAGACTTGGTGCGGGGGTGTAAGACAGTTGAATGATGGGAGTGGGCATTCAATGAAAGAGAAATTAGCGTGAGTAGGGCATGGAAGACCCACTCTCTGAATCCATCCTGGCGAGTCCAGAAGGAGAAAGAAAGAGAGGGTTAAATGACACCACTGTCTCATAAATCCTAAACGAAAAGCAGACATATATACATATAATTTTAAATCATCCTAATGAGTCTTGAGAATGCATTATTAATAGGCTGTCAAGTAAATAAAGGATTACGGTCTCTTCACCCTGTCGCACCGTTAGAAAAACAGCCTTTGGTGGCATGCGACCAGTTCCTCCCCTCCAATTCACATATTGCACAGACTTCCAAAATTTTCATTCCTGATCACCTATAACTTTAAAACACGTTAAGAGACTCATGAATCGGAGACATTCTTCTCCTCCCACTGCTGACACTGCTGGAATCCTGGTGCTGTAGGATGGTTTGACCCCCAAGTGTGTCTGGGGAGGTCACCCCACCTGAAGGGTGAGTCACCACATGGTCCTGGGGGTCAGTGACTCTGAGGCCTCCCCTCTCTGCACTGACCTGGTCCCTGGGCACCATCACCGTGTTCACAGCTGAGTCTTATTAATGTCATGGGAGCATTGAGCCATCAGAACACGAGGCATAATTATAAGAACAACTGAACTTTTCTCCGTGCCCCGGATGCAAGACACATTCTGATCATCCTCAGGTCATGGAAAGCCCTGTAGTTACCTTGAATAGCAAGCAAGATCTCAGTTCGTTGATCAGAGTTGTCTAGCCACGGAGAAGAAAGCAAACTCTGGTCTCTCACCCTGTGGAAACATGTCCTCTTCCAGCTGCTTCTTTCTTTTCTCACGCTCACCTCCCTCACCGCCTCCCTGCTCCAATGAACTGACTGGTGTTATGGACTTGGGCAGGGGTGGCAGGGATGCGGGATATTCTGATCTGACTTGTACTGTCCTAGGATGGCCTCACACTGGGCTGAGGATGATCAGATCTACCCTTTTCCTCCCGGAGGCTCCTCTGCGATGGCTGCAGCTGCAGCTCCGGGGCCATCACCCAGCCCGTGGTTTCCAGCACCCACTCCTCCTGGACCCACAGCCTTGTGGGCGCCCCCCTGAGCTGTGCTCGAACAGCCCCACATGCATGTCCACCACCACCCTGGGGCAGTAGGCACGAGGTCCCCTCTCTGCCTCTGGACATGGGTCCCAGTGAAGCAATGACCCTGCACTGTCACCAAAGCATCCTCTCTCTCCTTGCTGCTGGATTTTCCGGGTGACATTGGACATCAGTGCCCCAACCCTGTCACCAACTCCAAGGTGCACACACTGCGACTGCTGAGGGGTCCTGCTTGGAGCGCCTCCCTCAGGACTTCGGTAGAGAATTGGCATCTCCTCCTTACCCTCATCATCTCAGGGTCGAGGGACAGACAGAAGCACCGCCCTACAGAGAATCGCCTTCATGCTCCCTCCTCTTCACCATCTTGGCCCATTTGTGTCCTCCTGGACCCACTGGCGGATCTCTACCTGGTTTCCCATCGATTGTTTGGAAATTTGTACACGTTTGGCCAAAACCTCATTTTGCAATGTCGCACTGACCTGCTCCAACTTGGTGCCTCACGACACTTGGATTTAACATCTCTCTACGCTGACTACAGGCGGGAGGAGAGATAAACGCTGCCTCTTGCACGTAGTTCTCATGAGGAGCCATGTGCCAGCCCAGCGTGGATGTGGCTGAATTTTGCAACATCCGGGGGCACCGCTCACCTGAGAACGGCCTCTCGGGGCCTGTGCGTTCTGAGGTGCTCAGCCCCGCCCATAGGGGCCTCTTCTGCTTTGAAGGCTCCACTCATCCCCAGAGGAGCAGTCCATCAACAATGACATTTGTTGCGTATATTTGCTGTCCGTAGCTTATTAATTTTGATTCATACAAAAAAATCCTTTCTCAAAACCAGCCCATCAGTAAATGGCAAGATGAGAACAAAGTCCACATCCCCAGTTAAATCTTCAAGAGATGTGGCCACACATGTGCTTTGCATTCAAACCATCTTTATCCAAGGCCACCAGCAAGGGTGCTGTTTTTCACAAGCTTTCAGGGCCATTTCCCCCATAAATATTAAACTTTCCCGAGGTTATTTTCATGGACGTCTGAGGAGGAAGAGACCACGGGAAAGAATTCGTTACAGAAACCCTCTGCATCAGAGTGACACCATTTTGGAAAGACCTAGATTTTTAAAATACATATACCATTGTCTTCTCCTTGTTTTATACGCAGCTGTGCTAATTTCAAAAGGTTCCTAGTGAGCTCCGTGAGATCAAGTTATTCTTGGAGGAGGGGCCAGTCCTCATTTCTTCAAGTATCTTTAGCATGTCCCACAGGGCCTGGCCAGTGTAGAAGCTCCATAAATGTTTACTGACTGAAGGAAGTAAATACAATAACTTTGCAAGTTTGAGATTTTCCCCAGATATCGGTTGATGCTTCATTATTATTATTATTTTCACTCTCACTAAGCATGCATTTGGCCTTTATGATGTACTTACAGTAAATTACAATAAATTGAATGGTTATATGGTGCTAGATGCTGACACAAAAGCATGGCAGACACATTTCCTCCCTCAGCTTGCAGTCTGACGGTAGTGGCTGGTAAATAAAACCAAAGTCACCGTCACTGCTGATGGGGGAGGAGCCGCTGGGTGCTCAGGAGGGGGATGTCATGCCGAGGTGGCCCCATGGAGGTGACATTGAAGCAGTGGGGGCTCTAAGGGAGGGGGACTGGGGATGGGGCGAGCATAATAAGAATTGTCTGACTGCTTGTTGTGTACATGGATGACCGGCTATTTCCCTAGAAATTCTGACTCGTTGGATATTGGTGGGGGCCTAGATATCTGTCATTTTTTTTTAAATGTATGTTCCATCAGATTCTTGTCATCGGGGACATGAGGAGACCTTGATTGCATTGAATGAAGCACCACACTTCTCTGAGTCCCCGTTTTCCTGTTTGTAAAATGATAAGAAACAAAAACACCCACGTGACAGAGCTTTTCAGTCCTATTTAACTTGATTCTCCAGGTCATTGGATCCTGGTGACCATTTCCTTATCCTTGAAGCTCTCCCCACCATTGTTTTCCAAATCCAAACAGTTTCCTGGCCTTTCCTCTGTCTCACTCGTGGTCCCCTTCCCCTCTCCCCACCAGCTTCTCTCAGGGGCCTGCAGGCTCCGTCCGCAGCCCCCTCTACTGACTCCAGACTTTCGGCAGCTGTGTCAGGAGCTCCTGTGCTCCATGTGTCATCTCCATACAATGAGCGGACATCTGTACCTTCAAACCCGTCCTCTCTTTGAACTCCAGACCCATATCTTCAAGGGACAACTGGACGGGACCTCATTCTTGAGTGTCCCAAAGCCCCTTCCACGAAATATCTCTACAGCTGAGCCCGCCACCTCTCCCTCAGCCCCCTTTGAGATTAGAGCTGGCCCTCTGTGCCCCAGGATGGGGAGCCCGTGGAAATGAAAGGCAACTATCCTCTCACCAGTTCCCAAAATTGCTCTAATCCTTTCTCCTTCCGATACGTATTCCATTGTGTGACCAGGGTCTCCTTTCCAGCCTGTAACTAGGATCGTGTTCATCCTCTTCTCGAAAACTTTCAAAGCTCTCTCTCCTCCTCACAGTCACGTGATCTGGCCCTGTACCACTTCACCATTTCCTGTCCTAGACACTTGAACCCGCCGGGTGGGCTGCCGAGTCCTCTGAATGAACTCAGAGCCCACTGCTCTCAAGATGGACCACCTGTGGCTCCGAGGATGGTCACCCCACACTCCTCTCGCCTGTGTGGCCTGACACCTGCAATTCCTCTGCCTGGCCAGCTCCTGTTTGTACCCCCGGCCTCAGTTTAGATCTAACGCCCTCTGCGCCATCTTCTCTAACCCCGAATTAGATGTTCAACAGTGTGATCAACACCCACAACTCGGCTCAGCGCGCCCCCGCCGTCACGGTGTCATGGCTGTGTGTTGCAGTTCTCACCTGCACTACCTGGGTGTTTCTTGAGGGCAGCGAACCGCATGGGATGTATGACCGTGAACCTAATTCATTAATTAACCTAATAAAAGATATCATCTTTTATTATCTTTTTCTATCACTCAAAAGATTAAAAGTCCTATGTCAATTCATCGTACTGTTTTTGTACTCAATGCCTTAAATACATAATAGAAGAAATAACAAAGAGACTTAATTTTACGGGAGCTTTAATAGGATTTGCTTTTTAGCACCCCAGTTAGCAGGACACTTGCTGATGACGGAGGAGGAGGATTCGGCCGAGTCGGCGGGCCAGTCAGAATATCTTGCTAAAATGTAACTTTTGTTATTTGTTATGTTTGTGACTGTAGTTTACAGGGCACTTCCTTGAACAATATTTCTTTCATCCTCAATTCTGTAAGCAGCTCCTACTGCTGTGCTATTTCAGCACTTAACTCTCAAGAGAGGTTCCATGCTTTGGACAGTGACAAGTAGTTAAGTAGAAGAGTCGTAGGTAACAAACTGCAGAATTAATACTGTCTTGGTGTCTCCACACTTCTTGTTTTATAGCTTTGTAAGCCCAATAGGTAACCATACCTCTCTGAGTGCTTGGCACTTGGCACCTGTTCAGTTTTATCAATTGCATGCTTGTGGTTATTTCTACCCGATCATACTAAATATTTCTATGATATCAGTTTAACAATAGTCGGATATTATTTTAATGACAGTCAGAATAAGTGAGGATTTTCCATGACTGAATAAGATGGCAGTGCTTCTGTACTGTTCAATGAACTGCAAGCTCCGAAGAAAGGTTAGAAATGAGTGGGCATCTTACCTGATGGAAAAACACGCTCATGGTCTCAAAGCAAGTTGAAGTCATTGCCTTCCTGCTTTACACCTGCCCCCACCCCAGATCCTGTCTCGGTTGGGGACTGCCATCCTCTCAGGGCTCTGGCTCCGAAGCCTGAAGCTGGGAGGCATCTCCCACACTTCCTCCCTCGCCCCCCAAACCACTCTAAGCTAATCAGTCTTCAAATCCTGCTAATTCTTCTTCCCGCCTCAGACCCTCGACTCCTCCCCCTCTCTGCCCCACTACCCCAGTTTGGGCCCTTGTCATTGTTCTCCTGGACAACTGCAGTGGTTGTGAGCTGGTCCCCTGACCTCTGGCCCAACCCCACTGATGCACCTGCATTCCTCAGCTACACTATCTAAATAAAATGCAATATTTTCCTAGGGTTTCCCAGTGGAAAGCCCTTCAGCACTCTCTGCTTTCAGCAGGAGGGGTTCATGTACATGGTTGTAAAGGGTCCATCAAAATGTGGCTCCCAGATGCATGTCCAGCCTCCCTTTCTGCTGCTGTTCACTGCTGTTGAGTCCAAAATCTCCAGCTGTTTGGGGTCACCTGCTCCTATCATGCTGCTTCATGCTTTGCTGCCTTTGCTTGTATGTCCTTTACCTGGAATGCACTTCTCACCTTTCCTAGCCTGGCTGACTTCCTGCATCCTTCAATGCACAGCTCAGGAGTCATCTCTGCCAGGAGATGTTCCTGAAGCTCCAGATTGGGCCAAAGACCCCCTGTGGGTGTTCTCACAGGAGCCTATTCACCCGTGTAGTTTCTCACTGCTACATTATTTGACATCACCTGGTTATACACCTGTCTGCCTACAAGACATGTGTCTTAACACTCAGGGCCATGCCTTGCCCATGCAAGGAACTCAATCAGCCTTTGCTGAACTCAGCGGAACAGGATCAATCAGGTTGCCAGGTTTTGTAGATGTTGTGCCATGTTACGTATTTTTGTCCCCATTTCTGATTTTCTGTTTTCAGGTGTCTCTGTTCAACTATGTATTTTTGATTTCTTGGGCTTTTGCTCTGCCGTATGCCAAGCTCCGCCGACTGGCTTCAAGCGTCTGTACTGTCTGGACATGTGTGATCATTGTCTGCAAAATGTTGTACCAGCTGCAGACCATTAAGCCTGAGAACTTTTCTGTCAACTGTTCCTTGGTGAGCCTCAGACATGGGGTTGGTGGGGCAGGGGGGCGGCGGGGGGGCATCTCTTTGCCTGGCCTTCAGAGAAGGGAAGCAGATACTGGGGGACACACATCCCCAGCACATCCTGTCTGGCCTTCAGCAGTTCAGCAGGTTGGAGGCATTCTGGCACCCCGTCTCTTCTGATGCTGAGATTTCCCCCACGAAGGGGTCTTCTCTCCCCACAACCATAGCTGAGGGAGACTACTCTGAACTCTCCTAATCCATGGGGCCATTTCTTACTCCCCTTTCTCTTCTTTTCAGCCAAATGAAAACCAAACGAATATACCCCTGCAGCAGCTGAACAAGTCTCTGCTCTACAGCGCCCCCATTGACCCAGCGGAGTGGGTCGGCCTGAGGAAGTCCTCTCCTTTGCTTGTCTACCTGAGGGTAAAGCCTTCGTCACCCTAAGTTTGTGCGTCTGCCAAGTTAATGACTGGAGCCCTTTCCCAGGAGACGCTAACTTCAGCTTTGATAGGGGCCTCGTCCTCTTACATGGTGTTTGCAGTCACCTTCGAAACAGATAACCGAACATTAAAATCAGTATTGCATTATGCTGAAAAGAAATTGATCGAGTAGTTTGAGATCCATTGAATAACATATGACAAGTATATTCACCGGAACATTATAAAACCACTCAAAGACAGAGGTAGATTGACACTATCAGACACTGAAAGATGTCCAAAATATACTGTACCGTTGAAAAAAAAAAAGCAAACTTCAAAACACCGTACATAGGATGAAGTCTTTTAGACACAAAGAAAAAATACTGAGTAAATTATACCAAATGATTAGCAGTGATCGTTTCTGAGAAGTAGGTGTCACGTTACAAGAAATGTTTGCTATCTAAATTCTACAAATTTAACCAAGGGCATATATTATGTTTAGAGGTAGCCAAATAAAAAGAGCATATCTCTGAAAAGGGAATTTTGATTGCAAGTAGTTGTAACAAACATAAGGCAAGCGATATAGTTCAGATTATTCACATTTTATTCTGATGGATAATCTGAGCATTTTACTATGATGGATTATGCTGACAATGCACTTAAAACCTTTGTACTCAACTCCCAGAATTTGAAAGTGCACTAAGCATCTCATTTTTCTCCGTGTAGCTTTCTAGTTTTTTGCTCATATGGCAGATATCGTTTGCAATGTATGAATGATGTCTACCATTAAGAGCTGTTGTAAAGATAAAACAAACGTATATTTTTGAAAAGGGGGATTAGAATAGTGTCTGGCACACAAATGTTAACTATGTTATTATTGTTGTTATCATCACTATTATTATTTTGTGGTATAATCAGCGTATTTTTCCACCTACTGCTCTCTCTAGCCAGCTTTCAGAGGTGTTCAAAAATCCCCCCTCTAATGCGAGTCCCACTCGGCAGTTCAGTCTGTTTCCTGGGGTCCTTGTCGGACACTGTACAAGGGTTTCTCACTTTTAGTTGCAAAGAAGGTTGGACGACCCTCCCAAGGTAACTGGACAAGGCTTCCAGGTTCAGTGTGTACTTTTTCAGGAACGGACATGACCATCGCCTGTCTTTGGTGTAGAGGTTCCAGATCTTGTTATCATGGAAATTAGCCTGATTTCAATATTGGAGATAACTCCACGCTTGTCCCCATAAAACAGGGAAAATGAGCATTGAATTCAAGACTGTATTTTATAGAGGTGGGATTTGATCATGCACTGTTCTTTTAGACGCCCAGAATGGAATGAGATGGTATCTCGTGGGGATTGTTTAAATGACCACATGGCATCACATGCAGTTTCCTTGCTTTCCAGAACAACCTCCTGATGCTGGCCATTCTGGCCTTTGAGGTCACCATCTACCGCCATCAGGAGTATTATCGCGGTCGGAACAACCTCACGGCCCCCGTGTCTAAAACCATCTTTCACGACATTACAAGACTCCACCTGGATGATGGACTTGTCAGTTGTGCCAAGTATTTCATCAATTACTTCTTCTACAAGTTTGGTCTGGAGGTGAGTTTCCTTGCTGACCTGTTTTCTTTCTTTCCTGTGAAAATTCCAGTGGCTGCTTTTGGCCAGGTGGCCACTGGGGCTTTGTGGCACGTCTCTGTCTCCTCAGGATCCGGGAAGAGCCTAACTGAAGGGTTAGCCTGGCCTGGTTGAAAGTCTCCAGGACCCGGTGCCAGTCCCCTGCTCTGTGGCAGTGGACATGGCCTCTCGGGATCTCTGGTCTTACAGATGTGGGGATGTCTGTTTTGTGCCTTCTGGCTGTGTAACCTTAGCCAAAATGCACTGTTTTGACCTGAATGGTGTGTTAGGCCTGCCCTCAGTAGAATATACTTGGAACAGTGATGTTTCATGGAGAGATCATAGCGGTAATTCCCTCCACCGTTTGAAGTGGTTCTTATTGACAGTGACCCGGTCAGTTTTTCTGTCTTCATCATGCAAACACCCCAAAGAGGCAGTGCAGGTGAACACCTGCAGGGACCCGGCCCCAGGAATGCAGGTCTCCACCGCCCGCTCGGGGTGAGCCTTTGACACCACTCCCCTTCCCCGTGAAGCCGACTCTCTGCTTCTTTTCATCCTTACACAGACCTGTTTCCTCATGTCAGTTAACGTGATCGGTCAGCGGATGGATTTCTACGCCATGATTCACGCCTGCTGGCTGATTGCCGTCTTGTACCGGCGCCGAAGGAAAGCCATCGCGGAGATCTGGCCCAAGTACTGTTGCTTCCTGGCCTGCATAATCACCTTCCAGTACTTCATCTGCATCGGCATCCCTCCCGCCCCGTGCCGAGGTGAATGCCCCCCGCCGGGAGCCTGCTCAGGGACAGTGGGGACAAGGGCACGGAGGGGCTCCCTGACCCAGCTCCTCCCGCCTCCACCCTGCAGATTACCCCTGGAGGTTCAAGGGCGCCAGCTTCAACGACAACATCGTCAAGTGGCTGTATTTCCCGGACTTCATCGTGCGGCCCAACCCCGTGTTCCTCGTGTGTAAGTGGGGCCGTTGGGATTCCCACTTGCTCCTCCTTCTCCCGGTGGTGCGTTTGTGCGCCCCCCTACCCCACGTACAGTCACAGGCTGGTCTCCATGAGTCAGCATCCCAGGCTGCTAGTGGCTCTGCTGGCCCTGTTACATCTGCAGAGTTAATACATAGCATCGGAAAGACCATGTTCACTTTCATGATCTCACTTCCCGATGCACAACCCTGCTCTCCGCCTCCACACACCTGTACACACCCACCTTCTAGAAGGTGGACTGCAGGGAGAGGCCTTGTCCTGGGCAAATTGCTTGCTGCTTGCTGCCACCGCAGACATACACCTATAGGTGGGCTGGGGTAGCCAGAAGGACGCAGCCGGACCACAGATGCTCCTGAGTGGGGCTGCAGCCCGAGCCCTTCCAAGGGCGGGTGACCATCCAAAGGTTAAGGTCTGGGCACCCACCGTAGGAGGTGGAGATTTGGTGCCGCCCACCCACATGCGGGTGTAGATTAAAGACAACGCCTCTGGGAGGGGGAACTGTTCTGGGCAGCCGACCGTGAGGGCAGCTCTGTCCTCTCTACCCACCCCCGTCGGCCACCGTCTTCACCTGCTCTCACCAGCCTGCACGCCCTGTATGTTCTGGTAAGTCTGGCTACCAGTGCAGAGGGGGACGGAGAGGACAGAGAAAGCCAGAACGCCTGCATCTACGGCTTGTAGAGATAAAGATGACAGAAAGTGCTCAGTGGCCCCTCAAAGCTTCAGGGGGAGATCAATGCAGGCAAACATTGTCGTGTAAGAGATTCATGAAGACTAGTCATCGCCTGTTGCTTTCACTCACCGACGAGCAGACAGTGTCCAGGAATTCTCCCCCGGGAGCCCTGGAGCGTCTGTGGTCCCTCCTGCATCCCAGTGGTGGGCGGGGGAGGTTGGAATCCAGAAGGAAGTGAACTCTCAGGGCGTAACTCAGGTAGCAGATGAGGAGCCGCTGGTACCCCATGGGGACCCCTCCTCGCATCCCTAGATTCAGAGGGGTAGCAGGGGGTTTCAGTTTCCACGTCTGTCTTGCCAGATGACTTCATGCTGCTTCTGTGCGCCTCCCTACAACGGCAGATTTTCGAGGATGAAAACAAGGCCGCCGTGCGGATCATGGCAGGTGACAATGTGGAGATCTGCATGAACCTGGACGCGGCCTCGTTCAGCCAGCACAACCCCGTCCCCGACTTCATCCACTGCAGGTAACGCGGCCGCCCGTGCGCACAGCCCCTGGGAAGGTGCATTCCCGGAATCCTTGCCTCCAGCTACCCCTGTCTTTCCCGGGGAGCTGACCCGCTGATTGCACCCCCAAAGGCAAGAATCATGGGACAGGATGGCCCAGTGGTCTGGAAGCTGAGCCTCCTACTTTTCCTCCGTCCTCCGTGGACAGCCCTCAGCAGCCCTCAAAGCAGCTGCCCCTGAACCCCAGGACAGCCCCGGGCCTCCCTTGCTGCCCGGAAGCCCCGGAGGCTTCTCCGCAGAGCGTGTTGGCTGGTGTTTCCGTGTCCTTCTCACAAGCTTAGTAGTTTTATGATTTCTGAAACTGAAGCAAGTCAGGGCTGAGGAGCGGAGGCCGGGCCTTCTGCAGGAGGAATTAACAGCTGCAGGCAGGGGAGGGAAATGTGTGGAAAACATACGTTGCGCTAACACGCACGTGTTGCACGTGCACACACACACACACACTCACCCAAACACGCCAGCAGCCCAGTTCTACCGACTTCAAGCCACACACATCAGGAGGCCCTGTGGGCGTTCAGATCTCACCCCTGGACTGAGTCACTAACATTACCAGTGTGATCCTGGGACGCTGAGAAACATCAACATCTTATTCATTCTCCTGTGTGTTAAATCAAGGATGAGTGTAATATATTTTAGGAAAAAATCATAGGAACATTTAAAAGTGTTGAATGTTTTAGTCTAAGAAGAGTAAAGTTCAAAAGTTGGCTTATGTGACAGTGTTCCTCTAAGGCACAACTTATTCCCTAGCGATGCTGGACAGTGTGGCATGTATTTATCAGAGATGACTTGTTAACTCCCACAAAATAACAACTCTTTTATCAAATACCTGACCCACAATTGGTTCTTCTGTGCTTCTTTCCAAATCTGGGAAGAGAAACAACCAAAGCCAAACCTCCACAACGGAGAGGCTGTAATTAAGTGAATACAGATGGGCCGATGGCCCAGGCCAGGGAAGCTGTGGCAACTACTTTCATTGCAGGAGGATGGCGGCCCGAGTACCTGCCTCCTTCGGGGAGTTATAGTGGAAGAATGGCTCCCACGTGTCAGCTGAGGGAGGTGCAGAGAAACTGTTGGACAGAGCCTGGAAGCTCTGGGTCTGCTTGGGCAGAACTACTTCTCATCTGGAGGAGAGATTTCCACCTCTAGCAAAATCTTTGTATTTGTTTGAATCCATTAATTTCCAGTTCATGGACAGGAATCCATTTTTAACCGTTCTCTTGCTCCAAGAGGCATCTGTATCTTAGAATTTCCTCGGCCTCCTATAGAAAGACAGAGAGGGTTTGGAGTACTCACGTAGTAGGCAGAAAATGTTGCCACTTGTGGGAAGTTTGGCCCAAATTCGATGAAAATAAATATGCATGTGGTGTTTTCACAGGGGACCACTCTGTCCATCACTAACTGGGTGAGGGTTTCCCGTGGACCAGGCAGTGATCAGTGAGAGATGAACACAGAGCTCCCAGGTTGGCCTGGACAGAGCCTCCAGACAGAGTCAGGAGGAGAGTGTGAATTTTTGTTCCTTCCTCAGCTAGACCCTCCCGACTTGATTTGTGTTGTTGTTTGTGTCGTCTTTCGGTTCTGTTTTGCAGATCGTACCTGGACATGTCCAAAGTGATCATCTTCAGCTACCTCTTCTGGTTCGTGCTCACAATCATCTTCATTACCGGAACAACCAGGATCAGCATCTTCTGCATGGGTTACCTGGTGGCCTGCTTCTACTTCCTGCTCTTTGGGGGCGATTTGCTGCTGAAGCCCATCAAGAGCATCCTGCGATATTGGGACTGGCTGATCGCATACAACATCTTTGTGATCACGATGAAAAACATACTGTCGGTAAGTGGCTCCACTGTATAACACATTTGTGGTTTCAGCGTCAGAGTAAACGATCCATTCAGTGGTTATTAAAAGCCCGTGGCCCGCCACACTGCCCTCTTAAAAGCCCCAAGTAAGATGCTTGCAAACTCAGAATTCAAATGACCATTTATTACTCGTTGTTTTACCATATTAAGCAGAATCCTTTTTGCTCATTTCCACCCTCTCAAGGACAAGAGGATATGTATTCATAGGAATGAACTCGAAAATGTATTTTATCAATTAAAATCCATCTCTTCTGAGGAACGATCGGTGATCATTCCTAGGATGAACTACAGTGTGGCCCTTTTATGAGTTGAGTCAGTCACGGGATGTCTTCAAAAATTGTATCATATTGGCTAAGAGCAACTCTTTTACCTAGAAAGAGCCGTGGAGGTGTAAATAGAATGGGCGCGGTTCTCCATGACACCGCTTGGGGTGGGGATGAGAAGGGATGGACCCCTGAAGGCACAGATGTTTTATGAAGCCCTGAGATGAGTGTGGATCCAGGGGAAGCTTTATGGCTGATCTGAGCATCAGTGTCTGGGCTAGAAAACAGCTAAGACAGTGGAGGGTTGAGACACACATCTCCCGTCCACAGAACTTGGCTGCTTCTCTATTAAATATCCATGTTCCAGGGCACATCGTGGCCACTGCCCTGGTAGATAAACTGCCCACAAGTCATGCCAGAATCACATGGATTCTTTTAGGCCACAAGGACACCTTTTAAACTATTTATTGTGTCAGGAAATTAAACAACGACCTTTCATGGGCTGAAGGAGTTAATCCACCTCTAGCTCCAGCTTAAAGTGAATCCCAGGGCCTGCTACTCACCGGCTGTAACTGACAGTGCATTGGAAGGACAGTGATGTACGATTTCCTGCTTCTCCCCTTCCTGGTACTTACAGATGAGGTCACCAGGCAATTCTACTGGAAAGCATTTGACTTTTTAATTTTGGCATGTGCACTGCTGTGTTTAGAGGTCTGGGGAAGCCAAGTCTATGAAGCCAGGAGTATGTATGTGAAGAATTTATTTTGTGTCCTGTCCATTAGAATGCTAAGTTTCTAGCTGATAGTAAAAGTGATTTTTATTCATCAGTTCAACCCCAGCAGTGTGTGTTTGCCTGTGGGGTGGTGTTGAGAGCCGTTGGAAAGGGGATGAGCTAGGACAGGAGCTCACCCTTTCATCCTAAAGCCTGTCTGATGGGCAGAGATCTGCGGCTGGAGGCTGATCCCTATGACTGTTCCTGGAAAGTGTGTGGCTGCAGAATCCACTCTTTCATTCATTTGTTCTCTAAACCCGTGTTGCAGACCTGATCTTTGTTAGGCACTGTTTTATATCTTGAAGAACTAGAGGTGAATAGTACTCAGATTTTACCCCTAAGGAACTCACATTCTAAAAGAGAAGATAGACTTTCTTATAAATAATTACAGTACACTCTGTTAATGCCCATCATCATAATATTTTAGGAAAACAATACAAAACAGAATGCCTGATTTCTGGCCTCGATAAGTTGGGAAGAGGCTTTCTGGAGGCGTTGCCATGTGAACCCATCAGAAACTTGAATTCAGGGGTGTCCAGGGAGACAGAGCGGGGAGGATGTTCCCTGAGGAGGAGGCTATTTTCCCCCCTTGGCATGTGAACTTAACTGTGACAAGAAATCACTGTTATGAGTCAACAACGTGACAGTCAACAAAGAATTCTCCTTTACTCAGAGAACTGGCTGAAAAAGAATTGGCTCAAAGCACAGCTTATGTTTGTGATCATCTCCTGGCAAATAGCGTAGGTTTACTATGTCTGACTCGTGAGAAAATAACTGCCAAAATCCCAGTCCTGGATCCGTGCTCACCCGTTTGCCATCACAGAGTCGGGCTTGTTCCCACGATGGTCTAAGATTTCCTCTTTGAAAAGAGAGGAGCTTCCAAGTTCAGAAAGCATCACGCTCAGAGTTCTCCCCTTGCTCCTTGAGTTTAACTCCCTCAGGAAGTGAAGCATCAAACGCCCTACCCGGTGGGGACTGGGTTTGGGGCCCCGTCCACCACCACACTGGGACTTTGGGAATTCTTGCACGTGTTGGGATTGCAAGACATCAACCTTTTCTCTGGGTGCGGAGCTTCAGGATATGCCTTTCCCCTTCGTTTTTCAGATAGGAGCATGCGGCTATATTGAAAAATTGGTTCAAAATAGTTGCTGGTTGATCCAAGCTTTCAGCCTGGCCTGCACAGTCAAGGGCTACAAAATGCGTAAGTATGAAAAGCAAATTTGGGAACCAAAGGACAAAGAAAGAAGGGCAGTTGTATTGTTCTAATTTAAAAACTGGGGTGAAGCCCCTGAAGGGAAGAGGCGAAGGGACGTGAGTCGGCGTCTGCACAGAGCTGTGGGCTTGTGCCACGCTGGGGATCTGTGCTCAGGACACACACCCCCACCGCATCTCTCTCATCCTCTTCTACAAACGTCCCTGTCCCCTTCCCCAAGCAGGTCTAGGGGGCAGGTGTGGCCTTTAGCAACTCCTTGAACTTCCTTGAGTTACGATGGGAAGGGTCACAGATGCCCACACACACACCTGTGGCTGCTGCAGTTGGAATCTCGGTCATCAAAGTAGCTCTGCCTCCAGAACCTCGCCCCCTCCTCTGAAGCTCAGAGAACCTCCACCTTGGGAAAACAGTTGGGAGCAGCAACAGGGTGTCTGGAGTTAGATTCCCACCTGTACGGAGGCAGGAGTTCCATTTCCGCCCCTCTGCCTCTTGCATCAGAACCCTGGACAGCACTTCCATCCTCCTTGGCGCCCAGGGTGGGGCCTTGAACATGACATCCCTCCCCCAACTCTGCCTTCCAATCCTTGCTACACTTTGCAGAGGATGAAGAGGCACTGGAGTTTGTTCTGACTTAGGATCAGATGTGCTGTTGACATCCCTTCTTCCAATAGACCGTGCCTGCTCCCCTGGCTACCCCTGGGGGAGCCCATTCCCAGAACATGTGTCTTTTTTGTACTGGAGATTTCCTCCGGCATTGGGACATGCAGATGTTATTTCTCCATGGCCTTTACTGGGTGAGAGGGGTCCCTTTCCATCCTCTGCCTTACATTATCAAGAGCTCACTTTGTGGTCAGCCTTGTGAATCAGTGCTGATACTGGATTTGAAGTGTGTGCCCTTGGCTGTGAATAAATCCACTCAGAGGGACTCAGTGCATCGGAAGTTTGCTCTTACACCTGTGTGATTTCCCAAGTCTGATCGTGCCACAAGAGTTTATAAAATAACAATGAAAATGTGTGTAAATTTTAATTTTTTTCTTCTTTTTTTTTTTTTTTGCCCCAGCTGATGATGATTCCTCGTGTAAACTACCCAGCGGGGAAGCGGGGATTATTTGGGACAGCATATGCTTTGCCTTCCTCCTGCTGCAGAGAAGAGTTTTCATGAGTTACTATTTCCTGCACGTCGTGGCGGATATAAAAGCTTCACAGATCCTGGCTTCGAGGTGGGTCAGGCCAAGGAATCAAGGGGTTTCTCTTAAGAAACCTGTCGGGAAGTGATATTGCACTCTGATTCCTGTCTGAGCTTGCTTGTAGAACCCACGAGAAATTAAAAGGTTCCTTCCAGGAAAGCTGATCCAAGAAGGCTTTAGCCCAAGGCCTTTAAGATCTAAAACAGAAGAGTAACAAGCAAGTCTATGGTGGGAGTCACACCTTATAAGGACTGGGCCACCCTTGAAGGTTAAAGATGGACTGGTTGTCTGAGCCCCTCAGTCCAGACCTCACCACTGGAGTAGGTCCTCTGGCCTCGGTCAGAACAGGAACATAGGCTACGTCGGTCCAGAGTCTAGTCCGTCTCCCCCCACCCCACCCCCACCCACCACCGCCTCCTTTTTAAGAAGAAACTCCTGAAGACAGAGAAAAGCATAATCTTCTGTTATTTTTCAAACTGTAGACAGAGGAGCATGTTACTCCAGCCTCACCCTAAACCCTTCCTATTTGTCTTCCCTTATCCCCTTCCTTTCAGGCTCTTTCTCCCCAGCAACCTGATTTTATTCTTCTCTGGGCCAGTGGCACTGTTTGATTATTACTTTCTCCTTAGATTCCCCCTTTTTCCATTTTCTGCCCCCAATCGTATAGGTTTAGGGAAAAGACTGGGAAGAGAACTAGGTACTAAAGAGGATGCCATTGAGATGGGGGTCAAAGGGCAGCTGCATGATCCCCAAGAGTGAACCTATTTCTGAGACCCTGGCCCGGCCTCGATCCCATGGGACCCATGGTGCTAAACGACATTATAAATGCTAGCTTATATCATATCAATTGCCAGTATTGACCATTCTGATGCTCTCTCTATACCACCAGTGTTCCCAGAGCCTCTTTCTTCTCCTGCCAGGAGAAGCAAAATGTGTATTTCAAAGGTCCATTTAAAGGCTGAGAATTCCCAGCCTTTTGTTAACTAACTTGGAGCCAAATAGACGAGGACCCAGTCAGGCACCTACATTTTGTTTTTTTAACATCTTTATTGGAGTATAATTGCTTCACAATGGTGTCTTAGTTTATCCTGTATAACAAAGTGAGTCAGCTGTACATATACATATATCCCCATATCTCCTCCCTCTTGCATCTCCCTCTCACCCCCACCCCATCACACCCCTCTAGGTGGTTACAAAGGACCGAGCTGATCTCCCTGTGCTATGAGGCTGCTTCCCACTAGCTAGCTATTTTACATTTGGTAGTGTATATATGTCCATGCCACTCTCTCACTTCATCCCAGCTTACCCTTCGGGCACCTACATTTAATCCGAGGAGCCTTGCTGCACCCTCAGCCCTCACCATGTAGATGGATGCTGACTTCATTTAGGGACAGTAATTTACCATCACAGTTGTTTTCCTAATACCCAGGACACCATTTTCAGAGCAGAACATAATGTCTCATCCGATAGTAACCTTATTTACTTGTATGTAGCAGCCAGTCCTTTTGCTAGCAAATGCATCTTTCTCACCTTCCCCTAAAATTCGGTCCTTAGACACTCAGGACATAATAGTAAGCCAGCATCTTTTTTTCAAAGTTGTCGCAGTTATTCACAAAGCATATTCTTCCTGT
Organism: Kogia breviceps; assembly: GCF_026419965.1. Classification (NCBI taxonomy): domain Eukaryota; kingdom Metazoa; phylum Chordata; class Mammalia; order Artiodactyla; family Physeteridae; genus Kogia; species Kogia breviceps. The sequence continues at coordinate 61,263,217 of NC_081324.1, read as the reverse complement.
TATAGAAGCTGGTGGCTTTGGTCAGAGTACAGCTCATGCTTGTCAAAAAACAGCCATGTCTTAATAAGCACTGAACTCACAATGCAACTTCCAAAGACTAGACATTCATTCGTTCACTCGTTTGCCGCCTGCTGTGTTACGAGGAGGCGGATGCTTGCCATGCGTGCCCTCCTAGAGCCTGCAGACGGGCAGGGAGATGGACCCATCCACAGGCCGCTGCAGGTGGTGGGAGGCACGTGATGCAGGAGGCATTCGGGAACCTGGGGATTGTAGGCAGGTGTGCAACCAGCCGCGGAGCAGGACCAAGGCAGCCTCCATTCGAAGCTACAGCCTGAGGGATGAACAGGAGTGAGGCAGCCGAGGGAGGTTACTGGGGGGTCAGAGTGGCTGACACACAGACATGTGAAGATGAAGACAGTAAGTGGAGAGAAATAAGCTGTGGGTAGGTCAGATTATCAGGGGCCTTAGAACCACGTTTATGATTTTAGAAGTGGCTGCACTTGCTTTCCAGAAGCCCACTCAGCTTGTGGGCTGCAGGACAGATGGGGTCTAAGCAGGACCATAGGCGAAGGGACCAGTTAGGTGGCTGCTCTGATGATCCAGGATGGAGATGATGGCTAGGACCAGGAAGGGATAAATTAAGATAGTTCAGAGGTGAAACTGGCACAGCTGGAAATCGATTGGTTGGCAGGAAGGTGGTGATGGGAAGGGAAGAGAGGAGGGCGCTGTGCCCAGGATTCTGGCCTCAGCAGGTTGGCGGGGGGGGCAACCCCAAAGGTAGAGGGTCTGAGGAGCTCTCAGCCGGGAGTGGAGATGGGCTCCGACTGTGGAGCTGTGGGTCTCGTGAGCTTGTGAAGCACACGCAGCCCGTCGGGAAGCCCTCGGGCAGCTGAGTGGACGGGTCTGGAGATGTGAGGAGACTTGAGGGTCATCGATACGCAGACGGTGTTGGGGCAGTGGAGGGATTGGAGCTGCCCGGAGAGAACGTGGCGGCGGGACAAGGACCCTGGGGGGCAGTCACACCTCAGAGATGGGTGGAGAGTCTGAGCCAGTAGGAGAGCGTGGGCCCGAGGACAGCCGCTTCAGAGCGGAAGTTCAGTAGACAGGATACACAGAGACGAGGCTGAACGCTGAAATCAGTGACCTCGACAGGTGGGGTCAGAGCCAAACACCAACAAGCTTAGGTTGAGGTGACAGCTTGGGGACGGTGCCTGCAGGATATTTGACTGCAGGGACAGTGATGCAAGGCCATGCGTAGAAACCCGTGGGGTGTGCGTGGTTCTTTTTCTAAGATTAGCAGACCCAAGCATGTTTGCATGCCCGTGGGCAGGATGCGGTGGGGATGGGAAGGTAGAGATGCAGGAAGAGGGGCCAAGAGGGAAGGCCAGGGCCCCTCAGGCTGCAGATGGGGAGGCGCTGGCCATTGGCGTGGGCCGTCACCTCCTCCACGTCACCGCAGGAAAGGGCATCTGGGGTGGGTGGCAGGAGGCTGAGAATCATTGCCTCGTGACTTTGTTCTCTCTGGAAAGCAAGCAGCTGGGTCGTCCGCCAGGAGTGAAAAGCCCTTGACAGAATTCTAGTTTGAGGAAAGTGTAAGGAGCATGAAACAGCCGCTGTAGGAAGGCAGAAATTCCGGGGCATGGGGGAGGGGGCAGTTCGCCAGATCCTCTGCCCAGCCCTGCATTCCTGCACCGCTGACGCCCCGTCATCAGGCAGCACGGGACGGCATCCCAAGGGGCTCCCGCAGACTTGGGATTTGCCAGGCTGATGGGATGGACCCCAATGGGACAGAGCTGAGGATACTGAGAAGTTGATGAGCTCTAGGGGACCTGGAAGTGGCTTGAAAAGTGAGAAAGAACAGAAGGGAATGCAAGGACAGGAGGAGGAGAATCAAAGGGAAGGGGCTGGAGGGCCCACCCCATTGCATTTCCCGTCACGAAGCCCCAGCTTGCTCCATGCCCTTTCCTGCCTACTGAGTAGAAAACGAACCTGAACTCACCCCCCCTTAAATGTCCCCTCATGGGACGACCGTAATGAGGGCAGGTCAGGGGGACAGACTTTAAGAGGTTTGAAGAGGCCTTGACAGTCTCAGAAAACACACACCGTTTTCTTTTCTTTTATCTGCGGGGTTGTGAGCAGCCCCTCCCCACAGGGGAGGCAGGAGGCGGTGCGTGTCCGTCCACAGGGAAGGGACTCCCACCCCCAGCCAGGCAGCTGCCCCCAAAGAAATGTTTTCTAGCCTTTAGTAACCGTTGTCAGGGGAAGGTGGGTAACACCGATAAAAATGCTCATTTATTCCGTGTTTCTGACTTTCTTTTAGGGGGGCTGAACTTTTCCAGGCCACAATTGTAAAGGCTGTAAAGGCAAGAATTGAGGAAGAGAAAAAGTCAATGGACCAGCTGAAGAGGCAGTAAGGATGCTTTCCTTTTATTGGGGGTTTGCCTGGTCCCATTCTGGCAGCTCTCAGCTCCCAGGGAGCCCCAAGCCCTGAGGAATCCATTTGTGGTAACTTTCACAACTGCCCAGGTGTTTGCTCTGGGTGTTGAGTGAAATGGAAATGGTCCAGAGGAGGAGAGCATGGGGTGGGGGGAAGGGGGCCTCCATGGGCGGTCCTAGTTCAGATGCTTACTCTGGAGCCTTGAGCAGGTCTGTTGAATTCTCTGAATTCCAGTTTCCATTTTTAAATTAGGACTCACAATTCTACCTGAGTATTGGTAAAGATTAAACAGTTAATGGATGAGACCGGGTCATTCTCAGTTATACTCACTTGAAGTCCATCGTATCTGTGGGTTAAGGGAACAAATACAGAGTTCTCACTTTGGAAGGATCTTTAGAGACAATGTAATCCAGTCTGTTTGGGAAGAAACTGATGACCCATGTAATAGACGACTTAAAATCCACAACTAACCAGAGACAGTACTAGAAATACACACCAAATTTCCCTGTATCCAGTTCAAGGCCTCCTTTCCCACCACACCATTCTGGAGAACTCAAGTAATGGACTGACTCCACCCAGGAGATCTGAGAATTATTTATTATTATTTTTTTTAATTAGCCCACTGAAAATAATTATTTTCTTAGAGTGAAATTTCTAGCAGTAAGTGGAACCTCTGAGGATTGCTAGTGCCTCACATGTTTGGGGCCAGGTTTAACAGCTGATGGCCATAGAATTCAAAACCTAGCCACTTCCTCTAAGAAACTGGAGATACTCTGTCAGCCCACCAGGAAAATTGCCTGAGTTTGCTAGGACTACTTCATTCCATCCTGACCTCATTTCCCAGCTTCTTTCCCTGTGCAAAAATATTTGCCAGTAAAAATTACAGCATCCCATTGCATGGTTATTTTCACAATCAAAGATATGAGTTATGTAAAACTATATATAATGAAAATACAGTATGGTATAACTATTACTGTTGTTGTTTCTAGCTATCTAAATCAGGTCTAGAGAAATAACAAATTTGAATACACATGTAGAATGTGTTCTGAATTTCCCATAAGTGAGACCTGTTACTATAATTCATGGCACTAGATTTTTCCATTTGTTTAAGAATACATCCTCTCAAATGAGAGGTCAGAATAAAAAAGAACGAAGGCAGTGATCATTGCAAAAGACAAACTGAAAATATTATTTAAGCTGCCCAAAGCAGAAATGTCACTTAAATCAGTTTAAAAACTTGGGCAATACATTCAGAATTTTAAGAAACTAAATTAATAAATGAAACCTTTCACGAGGGCAGATGTGGGAGAAAAAGCTCAGCATTGCAGTTTCTGAATCGACTTCCTGAATAAACAGACAAAAAGCTGCAATTCAGCATATTTCCAGATCCAATAAGAGATTAGATTTGACATGGAGAAGAGTCGTAGGGTCTGATAGAATACTCGAGAACATTTGAGGAGCAACTTGCTATTTACAAAACAGTTCTCACACACATACATCTTTTCACCTGACCTTCACAACAACTATGTGAGGCAGACAGTTAGTATCTAAAAAGATAAGAATGCAAAACCTGGGAGAATAAAGGATTTATATTTCATAATGTGCTGTGTTCAGAATGGCTTTGGTACAAGGTATAAGTGGACTTAAAGTATTTAGCATAATTACTATTGATCATATGATTGAGCTAGCATCTGTGTAGTGTAAAATAACATGGGTATAAAAAAAAAAACCAAGGAAACACATGTTGCTAATAAGTAACCATCCACAAGTCCCAAATGTTGACCACTTTGTCCATGATTTTAGCTGTTTGCATAAAAGTGTACAGGTAACTATGGGTGTGTTCTTGGCATTGCTGCTACTGTTTTGTTGTACAGGATGGATCGCATCAAGGCCAGGCAACAGAAATACAAAAAGGGTAAGGAGAGGATGCTGAGCTTGACTCAGGAGTCAGGGGAAGGCCAGGACATCCAAAAACTCTCTGAAGAGGATGATGAAAGTATGTTGAAACATTTCCTTCTTAGCCCAGAGTACCTTGATGTTGAGTAAAAGCATGATATTGGGTAGGGCTGTGAAATACTGCTACTTTTCATTCTGCCAGTTTTATCAATGTATCTTTTTAACTCAGCAAGTTTTATGTTCCCATTGTGAGTGGGATGTGTTTGTTTGTTTCATAAAGTACATATTTAATGAGTCTATGACTTTACAAGTATCCCCCAGTTCAGCAAGACGACTTTAATATAACCTCGCTTCTGTTTCATGGATGTGTGATTCTGAAGAAAATAGGATGAGTTTGCTTCATTTGTTCCTTTAGGGAAGATATTTAAGATATGCAGTCTACTGTTGCCTTTGATTTCTATAAATTTTATACAAAAATTAAGTATGTAGGTCTCTGAATAACAGTAGTTAAAATATCATTCAATTATGGTCTGTTCCAGTGAAACTTAAGATGAAATACATATTTATTATATCTAATTATAGATTTGTTATATCCTATTAAGTTTAAAAGTTCTTTTTAAAGATGTTTGCATGGTGGTTTTCTGTTTGAAGGGAATAGAGAAACTGCATGGTATTCTGCCAGTGCATAATATCTATTTATCAACAGTAAATTTGTATTTTTCCAACCATGCATTAAAATGATCACAAGAGAAATTTCTTGTTATTGGAATTATGCATTTTAACAAATTATTTGCCACTAAATTGTTCTATAATATTTGGGTGATGCTTCTTTTCTGTTAATTCCATGGAAAATTTACTGTGAGATGCATTTTTGACAGATAATCCCTTCTTTATTATATTTCTTCATATGCCCTCAATTACTAGAGAGAAAGTGAAAATGTGGCATTATGTTAATAGAATACTGAATATTTACCTTGTGAAATCGGCTGCTGATCCACGTAAACTTTTCAGATTCAGTAGAGTTTCTTTTCCTGACTTCTGATGTACTTTTGCAACTTGTCTAGATTTTGGCAATTGAGTTGTTAAAGCGTGGTTTTCAACGTTTGTTTTCTCACTTTCTAAGAATTAATATTTGGACATATTTTATTTTAGGAGAAGCAGACAAACAGAAAACCAAGGGCAAAAAAAAGCAGTGGTGGCGGCCTTGGGTTGATCATGCTTCCAGTAGGTTTTCTTGATCCTCTTACAATTTCATCGATTATAACCCTTATATCCTTGACCAGAATTCAGACGTCCCCATGACCTGTGTGTTCCATGCATGGTTTGACGCTTGTGACTTGATAGGGGGTCAGAGGGTAGGAAATGTGATCTCTGTGGGTCTCGGAGCCTGACAGACGGAATTGTCCAGAGCAATCAGCTGATTACCCTGTGGCTTACATGCTCCCAAGTACCACTTATAGGCTCAGAAAGGGAAAAGGGATGGATTACTGTGTTATCCAATTCTGAGGTCCAGAGTTCTGCTGAGCTGTATTTGTTTCATGGCTGAAAACCCTTCTTAAAAATGAGTTTCAGCTCTTCCTGGGACTCTGCTTTAAGGAGAATCGCTATATTTGGAGTGTCCGTGACCCTCTTTGTAAGGCACTTGATGTGAATGCCAACGAGCACCATGCCCTCCCCGCCCCCGCCCCATTCCCAGAGCTTTGATTCCATTTGCATGTAAAATTTCTGGGCAATTTATTAAACATAAAGATGAGGACACCTTAAAACACATTTACTTTCTCACCCTGCCTCCTTCCCAGTTTCAAAACAGCTCTAAAATACACTCTAAATTCAATGCCCAACATGTGGCTGGCCTCAGAGGCACCCGCAGCTCAGCCAGGACCAATTCAGAGCAAAGTCAGAAGATGGTTTTGGAAAAGCAGAGCTTCATAGCCACACAGAATTGGAGCATTTCCCCCACTGATCACAAGAAAAAAGAAAAAAAAAAAAAAAAGGATGAGGAATCGTGAAACTCAGTGGCTTTATCTGCTCCGCTGAGCAAAGGACACAGCCCTCACTATTGGCAATGGTATTCTAATGGAATGATCCATTTCAATCTGGCCCTCCTTGAATTTGTTAGAATATTGAATAATTATTAATTATCTTGCAAATTACTCATAATGTCTTCAGCCTTTTGTGTCTTATATTGTGTCTCGATTACTGTAGCTAATGTAATCATACAAGAATATCACCAAGGTCCGTAACATCAACAGGGTGATATTCAGAATCACTAGAAAATCACATAGATCAGAATCCTTTCCCTCACCTAATTCTTACTGTTATTTAGACCTGGTATTGGCCTTTCACCCAAGAAATAATTTCCTAAAATCAGCAAGCCAATTTGAGGAAGTGATATTCAAAATTTGCTCAGGATACCTGGATGTAATCAAATGTAATCCCAAATATTGAATTTTAGCATTATGGTATTAAAAAAATCCACGAGTTCTAAAGAATTTCATTTTATTTGCTGCTCAAGTCAAAAGACAAAGATTCAAGTTGAAATTCCGTGTGACTCTTATGGTCCACTGGCGTGTCGGTCATGCTAACAATCTCGTAGTGCAGATACTGTGTGCCCATTTCTATCAAGTCACAAGTAAACTGTGCCGATCTTTCTGTTTTAAAGGGCCCTTTGCTAGTTTAGAGAGACCTATCCATTTCAAAATGGTGACATACTGATGTTTGGTCCCTTCATCCGGGGGTACATTCCCACTGCAATCATTGTGGTTCTTTCCTTTGCTCATGTAAACATTGCATTTTGGAAGGAATTGGATATGGTCTTTGATCATCACCTTATGAGTTGGTTTTCCTTGAAAGAACTTCTTCTGAAGGTTATTGACTTTAGATTTTCTGATTCATTTCACCCTCATTATATCAGGTTCTTGAAGGCTGGTATTACACTACCTGTGCCTGTTACGGGACTTCCAGTGCAATAATGCTGGGATGTGTGCCACTCATAGTTTGGAATCAGAGTCTGACTGTGGCGTCAAAGTTTTTCTACAAAACATATTCCTTTTTACAAGCTGGTGAGGAAGGGAAAGGAATTGACAGGAGATTTATTTTGTAGACTGTGACGATTTCCAGAACTTGCCTGGAAGCACTTTTTTGAAAGCTCTTTTTCTGATCTCTTGAGTCATTGGGCTTTTAAATATTCCTTAGAGGTGCTAAGTGTAAGAATAAGTGTCTTTGGAGTGCCCTTGTGTAAACCCATTGACGACGTAATAATGCTGTTACGTTATTCATATTATCAGTAAGCATCTGAGATGCTTAACATGGTCTGTAGGGGACACCCTCTCAGTTCCATATCTATGTGCACACAAACCATTGCATCATTGCTGTTCAATGATACCTTCCATCCTCGTGTAGTGGGTCTCCTTGTCAATTCTGTACAGCCTAAGTCAGTGCCAAGTGCCATTTTATTGTCAAATATCTGAAATAAAGGTCCAAGTTCCTTTGGGATACAGGTGGTGGGATTTTAAAAGTCATTTTCACACTCAGCCGTCAGCATCAACATTCATGGTACATATATGGATCCAGGCTGGGGCAGGATAGCTATCAGAAACCAGAAACGTATATAGAAGAGCTTCTCTACTTATTATTAGCAGATAGAACTTCAGAAAATATTCTCTATTTCCTACTTTTATTTCAGTAACAATTTATAAAGGAATTGGAGACTTTTAAAATACTTCCTTGTTTTTTTGATGTGTTAACTGTACTTGTCACATACAAATTGGCAACATTTTTCAAATAATAAAAATCAGTGTTATGACTGTGATGAAAAATGTTTGGACTCAGTATCCACATGAGAAGAAGTTATTGAAGGTATGATTGAATACAATTGAAGCTATTGTTGATTTTAGAGCCTATAATGAGGGTAAAATGTTCAATATTGGAAATCTCGGTTTTTACCAAATGACCATGTGACGTCAAGTCCATGTGACTTTCCCTCAAATCTTTGAGCTTATCTGAAGCGTTACTTTCATGGTCGCCCTCACTGTCCAAGAGAATGCTGTGACTTTGATTTGTTCTTGCTTATTCTTACCTTATTTTGAATTGCGTTTATTTCCTCAGGCTTAGGCCCAGTCCTCTGGGCCTGGTTCTTTCTTGAAAATAAAAATAACAAATTACAGTGCTTCTGTTCAAGGATATAAGGCCCAGTTCATTCACACTGCATCTTCATGGTGGAGGCTTCAGATTTGTCTGAAATCTGGGCAAAATTATTCACTGTTGTGTTTAGTGATATTCAAGCAACTAATTTTCAACAAGCCAAGGTTCCCCATGACCTTACAACGGATAAGTCTAAAAGATAAATAAAGACATCACATGATGTCATCCAAAAGACACCTCAGCATTTGAAAACACAAATATAACTTGAAAATATGAATATGTTTTCCTGCAATGATGGTACAGTTCTTGTAGCATCAGAAATGCACATGCTGGGTCTCTTTTCTCTGATAAAGTAATGATCAAATTGATAAAGATTCCATTCTCAAACTTCTTTAACTCTCTGAACATTTCAGCTCTCTCTGCTCCCGTGCTTAAGACAGCAATATGTCCTGGTAGGGACAATGTCAGGCAAGGCAAGGACAGTCCGTACTGTTTGTGCTTTGGGTCTTATGGTTGGTACAATTCTCCTCAAATCTCAGTAAGTGACTGAGGGCTCCTGGTTGACCAGAAGCCTCACAGCGCTAAACTGTGTGGACCATGTCTGCCGGGCCTCCATCTGTCCCATTCTAGGTGTAGAAACAGCCAGAGTGTGGTGGTGGTGCTCTTTTTTTTTGATGTTACCTGCCCATTTGCTCCTCATGACAATGTGTGATTTTTTAAAAATCTCTTTCAAATGTCTTGCCATCTGTGTTACGGCCCTGCGTCTGCATAGTGTAAAGTGAAGGAGAAGGCTGGTGACACTGATTCTTGGTCCCGAATCATCCTGATTAACTTTGCACAGCAGTTTGGACCCATTCAGACAACAGCAAAGCCTCTGCTTCACTTTGGCATTGCCTAAAGGCCCCAAAGTGCTGAATTGTGACACGATAATAGTTTTCAGTCCTTTGGCCTTCTTGGTAACAAAAGCGGTTGCTGCAGAGTTGATCTGGTGCATCTGTGTAAAATTTGTTATGAAAAAGGAAGAAAACGCCAGATGAATGCAGCAGCGGCCAGGTCTCCTCGGAGGCCTGGACAAGGCCTGGTGCTCTGCAGACCACATAGCACCTCCTCATCTCCTGTTTCCTCCACCCCACCAAAGTCTCTTGCTGTGGTCCTTTGAAGAACAGTTTGTGTGTCTTTGGGGGCATTTCATTCATACACCCCCCGTTATCTCATATCTCTTCCAAGAAATAAGTAAATATTTTGTTTTGCTTAGTGGTCAGGAGTGGAGATTACTATTTGTTTGAAACGGACAGTGAAGAGGAGGAAGAGGAAGAATTAAAAAAGGAAGATGAAGAGCCTCCACGAAGGTCAGCTTTCCAGGTAATTTATGGGGATGAGGGAATCACGGTCTTCGCCAGTTGAAGAGTTTTTCTTTTTGACAGACCTTGATTGCAGGCCTAGATTTCTTCTGCCGTGTTCATATGTTGTAGCGCCCAGAAGCTTCTGATTTACATCTGAAATAGTGTGTCCCATCCTGCTGCTTGCTGTCAGCGTTGCCATCATTACTGCAAGAGTTCCTGCAAGAGCACTGGTCCAGCCAGGGCTTCGGTCATTTGCATCAAAAAAAAAAAAAAAAAAAAAATTCTGATGCTCTAACAAAGATAAGCCTTCCCTGGGTGAACTTGCTTTCGCTGGCATTGCTTTGGATTGTTTGAGTGGACTTCTAGTTCCATAGGTGAAATAGTTGACCATGAAAATAAAATCCCTGCTTTGTTGTGAAACTAAACGGTCATTTCAGTGTTACTTCAAATTTTGAAAATCAGTTCCGTTTGTATTGCTGAAGATTTTAGAATGTATTAAAATCATGAAAACCTCCAGCCCAGTTTCGACGTTCTCAGCTTAACTGCCTTTCTTTTTCAGAGCCTGCTGTGTCGTTGTCGGTGATATGACTCACCGGCCTAGTATCGTGTATCCAGTGAATGTATAGTGTCTGTTAGAGTTGTGGGTTTGTCAGTAGAGTTTCCTATGGGATGAAAACTTGGTATAGATTTCTGTTACAAAGGAGCGTATATAGGACTCTTCTTTCCCATTTGTTAGACTACAGGGCCCACGGAAGGACGTCCATCCAAGCTCATGATGTGTCCATGAGAAGGCCATTGTCAGCTTGCTGGCCAGGTCTTCCCAAGCTGGCAGGTTACCTCCACCCCTGTCTTCCCAATGGAACTGAAGAACTAAATTATTCACCGGGACACCTTGCTCTGATGCTTTGTCACCGGCCCCATTGCCTCCTGTGTGTGTTTCTTGATGACAGTGTCCGTGTGCATGTGTGTAGCTGGCTCATCGAATACTAATGACTTGACTTGTTAATTTTTATTCCAACGAGTTTTCTTCTAACCGTCACTCATCATGCAGCAGAGGAGAGAACATGACCATCTTCACCATTTTTGCAGATTACATGAACGATAGGCTATCTTCTTTATTCCTAACCTGCAAGCAGGGTACATTTTATTCCACATTCAGTGATGAGCACGTTTTAACCTAGTCGATGTAATTGTAGAGACAAACTCATACCGATGTCATATATTAAATGATCAGTTTTTGGTTTTTTCTACTAATTACTCTTGCTTTGTCCTTCTTTGTAGAGAGCTATTGGGAAGTTTGCGTCAGCCATTTTAGCCTTGCCAAAGTCTGTCATTAAACTTCCCAAAACTATTCTTCAGTATTTAATCAGAGCTGCAAAGGTATTTGATGTTTTACTGACGTGTGGTGTGTGGCCCTCCGCTCTGTAGACCTTTAGACGAGCAGATCCCGTTGCTCCACATCTGTGTTTTCCCTGTTCTATACATCGTATGATGAAGGAATTAGAAGAATTTAAAACATTAGGCAAACTTTTCCAAAAACTGTTCTGAGAAGACAAATTTCTTATGATGTGTTTTTCGGTGGACATTAGAGCCGATTAAAAAAAATAGAAAGAGAAAATGCAGATACAGGTCTAATTTCTGCCCTTCTTGTAGTTTCGCCTCAGTCACACCTCGTGTTAAAAGGTCACATCGGGTTGCATGCATCAGATATGATGTGTCAAAGTATGATCATTTTTCTCAGAAAGCTGGTAACATTCGGAATCAGTAATAAAAGACTCATTTTGCTCCATCTCCCTTTTGGCTCCCTTTTAAGCCTCCATCTCTCTAAATTGGACTCTTCTGGCATCTTCTGCCCTGTGTTCAGCATCTCTCTTCACTGGGCTGAGCTGCCGTGGATGGTCCACACAGCCTCCACACTCCATGTTGTCAGGGCTGCTGCTGAATAAACTGTTACAGTTATTTGTTAATTCACCCAGTGCACAACAGAGAGTATCCAGCTACCTATGCTGTGGTCACTAAGGTACTGGAAATCATAAATAATGAATCGCTATTCTTGTACTTTATAGAAAGCCATTTCTCCTGCCTTAATCTGGAGTAAGCACTTGAACTAATAAAATGTTCCTCCAGGGTTTAGATAGCGAGGGAGACCTTTGCTTCTCACCTTTCACCTGGGGGTCTTATTTAAGTGCAGATTATTTAGATTCAGCAGGTCCAGTGGGACCTGAAATCCTATGTTTTTCTCAAGATCCCAGGTGAACTGTAAATGCTGGTTTGCCTTGAGTAGCAGGGTCTAGACCTCTGGGCTCCTTCCCTTTTTAAAATGCCAGGATTCTGACTTTTAGTTTAATATTCCCTGTTGCCACTTCCCTGGGTTTCTTTTCCTCTCCCCTTTTATGATAGCACTATGAGTCTCTCCATTCATATTTAAGAATTTATATGAAAGACTACAATGTGATTATCCCCCATATTACTGTAAAAAAAACATATTTGTTACTGGCAACAAAAAAAAAGGTCTGGATCACAACTGAATTAAAGAACATTTTAGAAAACAACCAATTTCAGTTAAAGATCTACACTTCTATAAAGTTCTCTCCTGTTTCAGAAATTAAATGTATTTTGCATAAGAAGTTTTCAGTCAAAGGAATCCCATTTCCCTAACATTTACAGTGAAATCACTTAGGGTAGAGTCTGAGATGAAGTTGGGCTAGTGGCAGTAGCAGTTGGAGAAGCCGGACGTCATTTATGCATATTTTCATGTGTTTTTCTACTTAGGCTTAGTGTGCATGTGTCTGTTCTCCAGAGACACCATGACACTGGGTGATAGTTACCTCTGTGACTTCAGAATTGAGATGTTTCAGAACAAAACTTAACTCAGTGTCTCAACTCTGTAAGAATTGGGATGTTTCCTCTTCCTCCTTCATTATCAACTTTTTCCTGAAACAGTTGGCCTGATCCTCTGTCCGATGTTCCTGGAACTGTAAAATATTTGTATTTCCAAACATCGACATAGAGATCATTTACCTACAAATGAGGACTTGTCATAATAGTCTCTCTGTCCCTCCTTTCCCCTTATTTGCATGATACAAACTCTCATCTCAGTGAGAAAGCACCAACAGGATCAATCATTTAAGGACCACACATAGCACCAGGAATGCCTTTCCAATAAGGCAACATCTGAGTGGCCCGAGCCCTTTCTACCAGACTCCTTCAGTTCTGTCCTGAACCCACCCTGCTCTCTCCTTCCCACCCTCCCTCCCAGAGGCTTCATTTTTCTTCAGAGCAAAAGACTTGTGCACCTAATACATTCACACATCCTGAATCACTTTCTTATTTTCTACGTTGGCATTCTTGCATTATCTAAAACCAGTATCATAATACTTTTTTTTAAAGAAATGTCACCATATGTATCTGTTAAGCCTGAAAATTTCTCAAGTTTAGCAGTTCAGAATTTTTTTAAAAATCAATATTTTGCCGAAGCAAGTTTGCCTATTAACATCCTAAACCTCAGAGATACTCTTAGTAGAATTCCCAATTAAGACGCTCAGTAAACATCGACCGTAAATCCCTCTTTTTGGTGCTTCTCCTTCAAATTCCAATTCTTCTCACTTTCCAAAATATGTTTTTGGCATAAAATAGGATAATTTTTTGCCTCCTGGGTTTATTATTCAGAAACCGTACAGATCTTACATGTGTGTGAACTGCCCGTAAGATTCAGATTTCTACCTGTGAAGAAAAAGGAAATATTCTGTCTTAGTAACCCATGACCTTTACATTTCCATGTATGGAAAAATTGAATCCCTCTTTATTTTTACAATGCCAGTGGTTTGCTTACACTGTTTTTCAAAGATTTCAGAAATCTGAAAATAATATAGAATAAAATGTCAGTGTCTGGGTTTTCAAGCACCCCCAGGAAACATTCCTCTAACTTTATCTTCATAATAGAAAACCCAGCTTCCCTGAGACCAGGTGTGTGTGGGTGCGCGCAGAGCATGCTGCTCGGCTTCGAGGTTGTGGATGGCTGACTTTGCGTATCGGGGTTTTCTTTCTGTTCCTTCTGCATGACTTGGGATACTGTTGGTGGGCGGGCTGTTCACAATTGCTCTATTACGGTTATTGGTTGTACTGTATTATTGCAACTGTTTTTAGCTATTGAATAAAAATGACAAAAGGCAACCAGAAGCACCCCAGTTTTCCTTCTGTACCATTCATGGAATAACCCCTTAACCTTCATATCACATTATTTTTCCTCTCCAAATACTAATCAATCTACAAAGCCCTTTCTCAAGTTGCTGGTAATAGCTGTTATTTACAAGAGAGAGTATTGGGAATTCCCTGGTGGTCCAGTGGTTAGGGCTCCATGCTTCCACTGCAGGGGACACAGATTCGACCCCTGATTGGGGAACTAAGATCCTGCAAGCCAAGTGGCATGGCCAAAAAAAAAAAAAAAAAAAAAAAAAAAACCACACACAGAAAAAAGAGTATCAAACATGCAAAAGTATTTTCCCAAAGTTAATGAACAAAAGATGTTTTGGGTTTAACTCAAAGTTTATTTGTGCTGGGAGAAAACGAATGACACTTAGCCAGCCTTCCAGCTTGTTCCTAGCATGTATAATGCAATAGAATCAGGAACTAAGTATCACAAATGATGGTGGGATGTGAGGATGTGGGGGAAATGGTGGTTTGTAGACCCAAAGTATTTCATGATTGTCTGATACCGAACAAAATATATGCCTACAACATCTGTTTTCACATTTTATTTCATGATAATGGAAATAGCACAGGTCAGCTCAGTGTATTGAGGGATATGTGAAAGGAAAGTTTAGTTTGTGTTGAGAGAACAAAAAAATTCTGAAAGTCAGGAAGCTTGGTATTGGTTCCTTTTCTTTTAATTCAGCTTATTAAAAATCCAGAAAATAATGGTGCTTTCTCCCTTCAGTTTGTTTATCAAGCCTGGATTACTGACCCTAAAACAGCGCTCCGACAGAGGCGCAAAGAGAAAAAAAGATCTGCAAGAGAAGAACAGAAAAGAAGGAGAAAAGGATCTGGGGACGGTGAGTGATGAATGCAGCAGCACCCCTGCTTCTGTGACCTTGAACACAAATGAGGAACTGCAAAGGACAAGCTTGGGAGGAATGAAATTCTTGACTTCTAAAGAGTGCAAAGAGTTTTACTTACTCTTAATTACTTAGGTCTTGGAATAAAGTAAAACATGAATTTAAGTTAATGTGCATTTTATAAAGTGAGAAGAGAGAGAGAGAAGCAAAATAAACCTAAAGAAAGTAGAAGGAAAATAATAATTTTTAGTTGGATATTAAGTCATAGAAAAGAAATATAAGACAGAACCTGATTATTAAGTGAAAAGCTGTTCTTGGAAAAAACTAATGATAAAGATGACCCTATGGAAATTTGATCAAGAAAAAAAGGGAAAGCACAATTAAAGAATAGTCAGGAACCAAAATGGAACATAACCACCAGTGCCATATTCAACATTATACTGATTCATTTGAAAACATGATAGGAACACATCTCTAAGGGGGAAAAGAATTCCAAACGACAATAAAACACACCAAAAGCAAAGTTAAAGAGCAAGTGGGGCAATCAGGAAAACTATTTTCATTATATATCAGACTAAAGACTAGTGTTCCGGATATATTAAGAACTTCTAAAAATCAGTAAAAGAAAAATTCAACCCAATGAATGAACAGATGTGAAAAACAATTCAAGATCAGAAAATAGAAATGGCCAAAAGGAGCTCAATTTCACTAGTAGTACAAGAAACACAAACTAAATATTTTGACATACTGTTTTTTTAACCTATTGGATTGGCAAGAACCTAAACATTTGATAATATCACTGTTTGGAGCTAGTGGGAGCATACATATTTCTGGTGTTCTAAAGCAGCATATCCACTTTGAAGAGCAGGTGTCAGTATCCATGAAAATCTTAAATGTGTCTCCTACGAGAGATCTGTCCCACCTCCAGGTGTATGGCTTAACTTGAATCAATATTTGCACATGAGCACAAGCACATGTGTCTAAGAATATTCATCAAACATTATTTATAAATAACAAAAATTTGGAAACATCCTGAATGCCCACATAAAGAAGAGGAATCAAGTAAATTATGTTACCAATGTATTATGGCATACAATTTAGTAATTTAAAAAATGAGATGGGCTACTTTGAACTGACTTGGAGAACAATTCCTGACATATTGTTAAATGAAAAGCACTATGTTGCAAACTGGCATGTACATTATGAAACCATTTATGAAACAAAGGAAACCAAAGTGCCTCCAGACAATATTTTGCATTTTTAATGGTTACATATAGTCGTGTATAAATGCCAGAGGAAGATCAGGAAGAATACTTAGCAAGTTAATTACAGTGGTGACTTCTGGCAGAGGGGGGGAGAGACTGAGATTAAGGGGTAGGATTAAAGGGAACTTTAGGCTTGTTATATATTAGTTCTTTACAAAGAAAATGTATATATAGATTCTTTGTGAAATTAAAAATGTATTCAAAAAAGAAAAGAAAAGGAAAACGTAATTTCTAATGGAACTCTAATTGCAAAGCCGTTCTCCTTTTTGACCATTCTGGTCCCTGCTACCTCCTGGCAGCTTTTATTTTAGTTTAGTTTATTGGTTTAAAAAAGGCAAAATTAAGACACAGGCAATGTAGCAAGTCAAGCAATAAAGAAGTGGATGCACAGTCTGGCCTTGAAAGCTACCCTAAGGCACCAAATCTTTGCATTGGTTTGCTCTCTTCCACACCTTTCCTGTGATGTACAGCCAGTGTTTCCTTTGTTTCAAAAATGAGTCCATGCTGTCCAAATTCTCCTGTACGTTCATTAGCAATGTATCATGAACACTTCTCCAATTAAGTATTTATAAAACTATATCATCCTTTTTTAATAGCTGCAAAATATTCTATAATATGGATATGCATAATTTATCCAACTCTTCCATCACTAATGGACATAAGGTTTGCTTCCAGATTTTAAGAATGCTATCATAGGTATCCTTGTACAGAAGTTCACATGTAGTCGTGTGTGTGTGTATTTAAATGCATGGCAAAAAGTCAGGAAGAACACACACTTTCCACAAAATAGATGATCAAAAGTGGGATTTCTGGGTTAAAGTGGGTGCGTTTTTACTTTAATAAATATTTTCCCAAAAGGTTTTAGAAATTTACACTCCTATGTTTAAGGTGCAGGAGTGTCTATTCCTCTGTAGCCTTGTCCCATAGGCTATTATTACTCCTTTTATTGTGTGTCTTTCTCAAGGATGACAAACGGCTTTTATTTTCATTTGAATTTTCCTAACTAATGAGATTGAACATTTTTTATTTCATATTTTCTTGGTATTTTTTACTTTCAAATCTAAGATTTAAAATTTTTATCATGTTCTATATACTATCATTCTATTGGGCTGTTTGTCTTTATTAATTTAGGAAATATTTATATGTTAGGGATATTACTCTTATTTTGTGTTACAAGTATCTTTTTTCTAATCTAATGCTTATCTTTTGATTTAGTTTATGGTACATGTTTTCTAAGCAATGTTTAATTTTTTTGTGATGTCAAATAGGTCCGAATTTCTTTTTGCAATTTCTATGTTTTTATCTTGTTTAAGGAAGTCTTCCCCCCCCCCCAATTTTATGAAAATGTTTTCTTATATTTCCTCTTAATTTTATTTACCTTTTGAATTTTTTATTATTCTGTGAAGTAGAGATCTATTATGCTAAACCTGTTTGGTAATGTCTTCCTTTTTCCATTGAAGTTAAATGCTCCTTTTCTCAATATTAAGCTCCCATTTGTGGTATGGCTCTTAGGTATGTTTCTGGACTCTGTATTCTGATCCACTATCCTACTGTCTAGATCTGGGCCACTGTCATATATTTTTGAGTACAGTAGCTAGAGTTAGTTTTAATATTTAGTGTTGCAAACTTCCCTCACTGTGCCCTTTTTTTCAAAATTGTATTTGCTATTCTCAGACATTTGTTCTTCCAAAATTACTGGGTCAATTCTAAAAAATCTTTAGTCATCTTGTTAATATATCATTAGTCTGTATAATGAAGATTATTTCATGCGTAGATGCACCATCGTTTACCTACAAATCTAGGACAGCAATAGTTCAAAGATATTGGGACAGAAATAAATGTTTATTTCTTTAATAAATATTTATTCAGCACCTTCTTGATACAAGGGATCATCCCTTCTTCGTCGGCAGATGAAACAAGTAGCATCTGTCCTTCCAAAGTGCCAGCTGCCTTTGTGCTTTCTGTGCAATAACTCACTCGCCCCTCACTCCCTGCCCTACACTTGGGGATATGAGGTCCCAAAGAGTGAAGGAACCTGCCCTGGTCACAGCCAGCCAGTGAGTGGTGGGTCTGGAATTCATAGCAGGTGTCCTGGCTCCAGACCCCTCCACCTTAACCAGTAGGGAACACAAATATAGGGGAAAAAATCCCTGTTGACATAGAAACTGCAAGGTTTCATTTAAAAATTAAGCATACAAAGAATAGTGTGGGACCAGAGGACAAAAGGTGACTTATGACCCAGAGTGCAAAGGAATACAGTACTTCGTGCAAAAGATAGCTTTTGACCAGAGGCCAGCAGAAAAAAGCAAGTTCGTGTATGAAAACTAAAGAGTAGGTCAGCTTAGCTAGTAAAGACGGGATGTGAAACAGAGCATCAGAAAAGAGCACAGTAGAAAATAAGTTTGGGAAGATTAACTGGAGTCAGGTTGTGAATCGTCTTTGATATAGTTACCAGATAAAATACATGAACCCCGGTTCTAATTGAATTTTTTAGAAAAACAACAAATAATCTTTAAGCTTCAGTATAATTTGGACATATTGCATGGGATTTACTTACACTAAAAAATAATGTGTTATTTATCTTAAATTCAAATTTAACCGGGTGTCCTATAGTCTCATTTGCTAGATCTGACAACCTCAGCCTTAAAAGAAGAGGCTAAGAAATAAAATGAAACTCTGTGATGTCATTTTAAGGGTGACCCACTAAAATTTATAACATTACCCCAAGGTGTTCAAAATTACAACTTCACAGTGTGTGTTCACAGGAGTCAGCACACTTTTTCTGTAAAGGGTGGGATGGTAAATATTGTAAGCTTTGCAGGCTGTAAACTCCTGCTGCAACTCAACCCTGCCATCCTGGGATGAGAGCAGCCTTGGACGGTATGTCCACAAATGGGTGTAGCTGTGTTCCAGTAAAATTTGAATTTCATGTAATTTTCATATGCACAAAATATTATAGTTCTTCAGATTTTTTTCAACTATTAAAAATAGTTGAACTCACAGGCCATTTAACAACAGGAAGCGGGAAAGATTTGGCCAGAGGACTGTGGTTTACCCACCCCCAGTTCCATGATTCTCCTTCTGGAGTGGAGTGAAGGGAATCTGAAAGCTCAGAATTCTCATGACTTTTCCCCAGGAGCTCTTCAAATCGGCAGAATGTCCTAGATTTCATTATAAAATTCCTTTGAATCCAGAAGAGTAGCGTTGGCATTAATTTACCCTAAAAGGATGTAACCCGTGTTTCTCGAACAGTCTTGGCAGGTCCTGTGGAGTGGGAGGACAGGGAGGATGAACCAATCAAGAAGAAGTCTGATGGACCAGGTAACAAAATAAAGGCTCCCATCGGCGGGGAGGGAGATTGGAACTTGTTTCTTGCCCAGATAGTACGTAATGGAAGGCTGCCTGAAAACAATGAATTAAATCCTGTTGCTGGACTGTGACTTAATAATCAGTGTCCCTTGGAATCTCATCTCTAGTGAAATTTCAAAGGGACTCCAAAGAGTAGACCTGACCTTTACACTGTGGGATGAAATGTTGGATTAGAGTCGGCTTGTAAATTCCTTTATCCAAGTACCTATGAAAGGGAGTTCGGAGAGCAACTTGTAAATGTCCCAGTGAAGCCATCAGAGTAGAGGCACAAAAAATATTGGCAATTAATTTAAAGTACACGGAGAAGGAGTGAAGTGAGAAGTAAGTAACTGCGGAACTGAGCGGGCCTCCAGGCTTGGGCCAACCTCCTTGTCTTAGGGAAGAAAACCAAACCCCACTGCGTTTGCTCAGGACTCTACACAGTGGGGGACAGAACCGGTGTCTTCTAACTCCTAGCCTGGTCACGGTGCTGTTTGGGCTTCACGGAGTCCACGATTGGGAGGAAGATTTCTCCATCAGGAAAAAAAGAGGCAAAACAAAAGCCTCCAAATGCAATGAACCCAGATGCCTCTTGGCTCCACCGACGCTGCTTCCTCTCTCACTCTCACGGGGCTGGCATTCCTGTAAGCATCACTTAGCAGCAGGCAAGGTTTTCAGGCTCTTTTGCTCTGGACACAAATACATCCAAGGATGCCATCTGCTGACACAAAATGAGGCTTCCTGAATGCTCTCCAAGCCCTTGGAGGCACAATCCTTGAACCTGGCCTCCACATCCAGGTAATCGGCCCATATGTCTGTGGGGCCACATTATTGCTGTGAAGCTTTATCACGCTTTGGATGGCACAGCTCCTTTGCCAGGCACTTTTCCATGAGCTTTACACGCATTGACTTGTTCAACCCCCTCAAAACCCTCTTCCCCATTTAACCGAGAAGAAACTGAGGCAGAGAAAAATTAGCCAACTTCTCCAAATCCACACAACCACTCAGGGGTAGAGTTGGGATTTGGATCCAGGGACTCAGAATCCAGAGTCTGTGCTCTTAACAACTATGCCCTCCGGCCTCTATGGTTAAAAAATAAACAAGAATAAGAATCCTAATTTCCCGTGTGAGTCTATGATCACCCCAGTGGGTAAAGTGCACGTTATGTTACACAGGGCTCCAACATAGTCAGGAACACCGTAAGCAAAACCATAAAATAATTAGGCTTATCTTCACAGCTTCTAACAAAATAATTGTGAATATATGAAAAAAAATAGGTCATCAAAAATATTAAGACGCTGCTAAAGTTTATCAAGTTTAGTCCTTCAGCCTCCAGGGGTTGAACCTGACCTTGATGTCTACACGAAGAGGCTGTAGGCAGTCAGTATCTGCCAGGTGGGGCTCTCTTGGCCAGTTCCTCTGGGCCTGTTTGACCCGGAGGCTCAAGGCCCCTTCTCACTACATGGTTCCCCCAGCTCCTCTTCCAGAGTCCCAGCTGGCAGCTCCAAGGTTCCTGTGACCTCAGTATGTAGCACCGTCTACCACTTCCTTGTGTCTCCCTGACCCACCTGGACCATGTGCGGAGCCCACACTCTAGCTAAGCTTCCCTTGGATGGTTTTCCTTTGAAAAGAGCAAAATTTCACCTGAGAGAAGTTCTGCCCTTCTCCTAGGCCACCCAAATGCACAAATAATATTTTTCCATGACAAAGTCAAACTCTGGTTCACGTTTCAGTCTTTAAAGTAGAGAGAGGACAGTGAGCTGGGGCGGGCCCTAAACCTGGGCTAGAGGTTGCAAGATTCTACCACTCCGGGGCTAAATCTCACCTGCCACCTGTTCTCCTGTGGCTTGTTAGCTAAGGATGACTTTTACCACGTTTCATGGCTGGAAAATAATCAAAAGAAGAAGAGTATTTAATGACATATGAAAATTATGGGATTCAAGTGTCAGTGTCTGTCATTAAAGTTTGGTAACCCAGGCTTGCCCATTGAAAAACAATCCACCCACTGTCTACAGCTGCTTTCACACCAGCACGGCCGAGATGGCCAGAGACAGCAAGGCTGCAAAGCTGGAAATGTGTACTGTACGGCCCCATCCAGAAAATGAACCCCCTCACAGAAAAGCTTATGTCAGGGAATTTTGTCTTTTTCTACCTGCTGTACTAGTGACCTTAAACTACAACCATTCCAAACTATCATCATTAATCATAAATTCATTACAATCTGACTATGACACTTGAATCTGATTTCCTTTTTCTGGTGAGGGGAAGAGTGAAAGATACAGGTTGTTTTTCTTATTGAGAGTGTTGGTGGTGGTGCTTTGATTTTTTTTTTTTTAAATGATAAGGCAATTCTTAATTCATTGTCCTGTTCACTAAGTATTCCCTTTATTGCAGTCAGTGTTTGAAATAGCTAATAAAACTAATTTTTTTTAAAGCCGAAGTAAAAAAATGTACACGTGCATGGTGATTTGGTGATGTGTCTTGAAGCGTTCCTTGTATACCAGTTGAAAAAGCACTGATTTACAGGAAGCAGTGAGTAAGACAGACAGTTAATACGGGATCTTCCCTCTTTTATTTTGATTCTGACCTAAAATAAGTTATGTTACAGCCGTGACCCAGAGCTCACATTGAATTCCAGGGGTGCCGGAGAGGCATGACATCAGGGGACACGGGGGGAACCCGAGCGGAGCTTGTCACACGCGGCCTCCCGGGCGGGTCCCCAGTCACAGCTGAGATGAGGAAGGCAACCCAGGGTCATCGGAAATCTCGGGGCTCCTGTGGTTTGGAGAGGACTGACCACCCCCAACCCCCGGGGAAATTTTTGTAGTTAGCACAGCTCGATGTCATTAAATACATATGGACAAGATAAGTCAGTGGTTTAGATAGACTCTTAGTGTGTGGACTGAATTCCTACAAAATACCTTTAAGGTGGTTTAACTGCAATCCAGCTGCAGTTAGAAGCATCAGAGTCTCCTGAACCAACAGAATTGTTTCCCACGACAATTGTTACTTAAGAAAAGAAGAAACGTACAGGAAAAGCGTTAAAGGACACAGTTACCTGGATAGATAGACTGTTTCTGTCCCTGCGTCAGTAACAAATTTCTTTGAGCACAATCTCTACTTTTAATCAAACCTGTTAACTGCATACAGACCTGTTCTGACTGATGCTTTGACCCAAGGTTAAAAACTCTATCCGCGTTTGGTTTTGGTGCTTCTGCAGCAGGTGTGGAAAGCTCCGCTCACGGCTTCCTAGCCTGCGGTCCCCCCCGACGCCCCTGTCACTCCGTGTTGGGGACGAGGGCAAAACCAGGGCTGCCTTTGGTAAAATACCACACACAGCACCACGGCTGAGGGCACGATGGCCCTTTGAATCATGTTCTCTTCTTCCTCCTAGATAATATCATCAAGAGGATATTTAATATTCTGAAGTTCACCTGGGTCCTGTTTCTGGCAACCGTGGACAGTTTCACAACGTGGCTGAACTCCATCTCCAGGGAGCACATCGACATCTCCACCGTCCTGAGGATCGAGAGGTGCATGCTGACCAGAGAGATTAAAAAGGTAGCACTGCGGGCATGATTCTGAAAGTCAGTATCCAGAGCCCCAAGTAGGATCGGACAAAATCCATTCTCTCTAGACAGTCTTTACATAACCCCTTTGCTTTTTTGTATATTTAAGTCTGTTCCATGCTCAGAATGAAAATAATCAGACGCCACACACACACTCATACAGTCCCGGGATCTCGGCCAGTGGGTCCTTTCTGTCCCCTCCCATCACCACCGTTCGCAGCTGCACAGGCTCCGTTGTGTCTCATAAAGGAGCGTGTTGTATAGTCTGGCAAGTTTGATGTGAAACTTCTCATAGGGAAAATTAGGATATATGCAGAGCCACAAAATACAGCCATAGATGGTTTATAGATTACATTTGAAAATAATAGTTCATTGCTGGAAAAGTTACTCTGACTTAGCAAAACTATCTACATATAAGAAGGGATTTCTTTTTCAATATTTTAATTTTATTTTTGGAGATGTAAGTGACATATAACATATTAATTTCAGGTTTACAACCTAATAATTTGGTATTTGTATATATTGTGAAATGATCACCCCAGAAAGTCTAGTTAGCATCCATCACCACACCTTGTTATAATTTTTTTTCTTGTGATGAGGACTTTGAAGATCTATTCTCTTAGTAACTTTCCAGTATGCAATGCAATATTGGTAACTGTAGTCTCCATGCTGTACCTTGCATCCCCAGGATTTATTTATTTTATAACAGAAAGCTTGTACATTTGACCATCTTCACCCATAAACGAGAACGGGTTTCTTGCTCGGCATGACCCAGTAACTCTGGGCACCGTTAATTCAATGAGTTAATGTCGACCCCCAGCTTGACTAGCTTGGCTCTTCATCCTATTCAAGGTGTGCGTGATGGTGGAGGCTTGTCCATATTGAGCAGTGCCAGGCAGCAGCACAGGCCAGTGCTTCGTGAGGACTGTGACGATGTCTCCTTCTCTGCAGGGCAACGTCCCGACCCGGGAGAGCATCCACATGTACTATCAGAACCACATCATGAACCTTTCCAGAGAGTCGGGACTGGACACCATTGATGACCGTCCTGGCGCCACCGCAGGTATACAGACAGCCCACAGGATGGACAGCTTAGATTCCCACGACAGCATCTCCAGGTACGTCACGTGCTCCACGATGGTGTTGCTTTTGACAAAGGTAACAGAGGTGAGAAATGTTGGGTGACGTGCAGATTAATCAGAATCATGCAGGGTGCCCAGCCATCCCGGGCTGTCTCTGTGGCCGCAGCCAGGCAGAGCATTGCCTGTCCCTGGACCGGGCAGATAGAAGCAGGCATCAATAATAACTATTAGCAAGACCTATATGATCCACAGCCACAGGACTGGGATTTCCAAGCTGGAGTCCAGTCAGATGGGCGAGACTTCCACATCACAAAATGACTAATTGTATCAAGAGCTGCCTCTTGAATGCCTTTAAAATGCTGCTCCAGAAAGAATCTTCTGTTCTAGAATCTTCTACCCTCTATTGCTATCCTTGATCTTTTCCTTTCAGAAACGTTACTTTATGGTTCGTAATTTTAGAAATTTGAGAAATGGTCCTGTCTGCCCCCATCTTCCACATTGTGTGGCCACAGCCCTGCTTCACACAGGCACCTGCGCTGACCCTTCACCTGGGGCTGCACTAAACACTGTGCATGGGTTTCTTCACTTTATCCTTAAAAGACCCTTCGAGATGTACTGTTATCATCCCCGTTTGACAGAGACATGAGCCTTTCTGAAATTTCATGAGGCTATAGACTATTTCCCAAAGGGGAAAAAACCACACATAATTACAAATTTGTTATGTAGAACTTCAGGGGTTTCACAGGCTTCCAGAATATTTATATGTGAGCCTGGCTTAAGAATAGTGGTTCCAGAACCAAACTCTGAACCAAATGAATCAAAGAGAAAATTAGAAAGTGAACTGAAAATCAGTTGTTCATAAAATAACACGATTCCTTATTCCTGAAAGTTACTTATTAGTAACTTTCAGCTGCATAACCACTGAGAATATGGTCAATTAAGAAAGTAACTAAATACTGTAAATCACAACTTTAGGAGGTTGAAGAAGAAAAAGAAAATAAAGACTGGCCAAAATAAAATCAAGTAACTGCCTTTAAAACTGATCCAAGATGACAAACATAAAGCTTCACCCATAGTTGAAAATTGTGAGGCAGGAGATATTTAAATCCATTGATTGCTTTTTAACAAAGACTGTCAAAGTATCCCAAACATTTTCTTTTTTTTTTTTTGCGGTACGCGGGCCTCTCACCGTTGTGGCCTCTCCCGTTGCGGAGCACAGGCTCCGGACGCACAGGCTCAGCGGCCATGGCTCATAGGCCCAGCCGCTCCGCGGCATGTGGGATCTTCCCGGATCGGGGCACGAACCTGCGTCCCCTGCATCGGCAGGTGGACTCTCAACCACTGCACCACGAGGGAAGCCCCCAAACATTTTAAAATGGTCAATCCGTCAATACATTTACTAGAAGAAAGCCAATACCTTTAAAATTATTTTTTAATGTTCTTTTACTCTTTATTTGTAACCTAAAGAAAAGGGAGACACAATAGGTTCATTATGTCATTAGTAACTAAGTGAACATATTTGCCCTTTCCTTAAAGGCTGAGCAGAACTTGCAGTTTCTTTGTTTAGGAAACTTTCAAATCATGTGTCTGCATTAGAGTCCACAGGAAGCCTTGCAGATTGCTGGGGAGGCAGTGACCTTCACTGGGAGGGACTCCCAGCATGGAAGCTTGCTCTCCGACACCTGTGCCCTGCGGCAGGGTAGTGTCAACCCCAGCGGGGACACGGGGACACACACGCTCCATGTGGCCCGGCCCCTTTCCGAGGACCCAGCCTGCGTGGAGCCCTCCTACTCGCCCCATCTCACCCGCTTTTCCCTCTGGCAGACAGTAGAGGGGGTTAGGGTGGGAACCTAACAAATGAGTTTGTATTCCCTTTGACTTATTGGAATAGTCCCGATTTCCTTCAAATCCAGTTGTAAAATAGCGCTTTTAAAAAAAATGGTTGTTTTATGAAATCGGATATCTTCTACCTTCCTGGAAAATAAATTAGTTTAAGTTCCTTAGGGAAACAGTGACATATTCTAAGGAACAACATTCCTAGATGTGACCTGGGCGGTTATCACTTGAAATGTGTGCTGTGTGCCCCTGGGGCATCTCGATGAGGACGTCATCTGTTATTGTGAAGCTTCTCCTCTTCCCTTTCACTTTTAAACCTGTCCTGGCTTGGACGACAGATTGGTCCACTGCAGATAACCCAATAGTCTGGGGTTGTGTGGGGTCCGAAAGTGGGCTGATGTGACAGTACAACTCACCTAAGAATTAACAAGGTTAATAGGACTTTGGGGTCAGAGCAATGATTCCCGTGCAGAAAATCGAGCAGGTGAGGGCGCACAGCATCTTCCTGCTGCAAACTCCCAAAAGGCCATGGGATCCACCTCTGAATATATGAAATGACACAGAAGCTCACAGATCCAGTTCCATCATCTCATAAATGATGAAACCGACCCCGAAGTGGGGAAGCACTTTATCTAAAACCCAGCAGGCAGCCAGTGTCGGTCGGCGTGGAGACCCAGGCCCGGGCCTACTGTGCTCGTCCACTGTGTTCCTAGTTCATCTCCCCATCACCTCCTCTTTTTGTCCAGGACGGGTTGACTTCTAAAGGAGTCAGTGTCATTTTTAAAAATCCTTATTAGAGACCCTTTGGTTGCCTGCGTGTTCCCCCCTCTCATTGCCCAACCCCCGTGTTGGCCATATGGCTGTAACATGCAGTCAGGGTGGCCCCTCCAGAGCACTCGGGGCTTGGTGGGGGAGCTATAACTCCAGGAACCTGAAACCCTTTAATGGTTCCGTGAGAACCTCGAATTCCCTACCCCCAGAGGGGACCCCAGAGGTGGCTCCATTGTCCTGAATGGTTTCCATTTCTGCCCCATGGTCACTGACCGTGGGCGTCTGACTGTGCAGCCGGCACACAGCAGGTCCCCTAGTGCAGCCACATGTGACGCTCATCCAGGAAATCAGCCGTCCAGTATCACAAGGGTCAGCCGGGTCACTCATGCTCAGGCTGAAGATTGGTGCCCCAGGAGCCTCTGTGTCAGGCACTTTGGGGGTGTGTCCCTCTCTGGGGTTAAACTCTACGTGTGAACTGCAGTCACACCTCTGTCTGAGCTCTGTTGGCTGCGTCTCCAGCACTGTGATCACCCAGTAGCAGCTCAGCCCTAACTCTGCCACCCTTCCTCCCTGATTGTCAGGTGACAGGAGCTGAGGATTTCAGCCAATGGGCTCTTGCCCTCATGACATCCGCCAACACCTAAAACGTGATCCGAAGAAAACCATTCATTAGGCTCAATGAACAGTTAACAGACAAAATGGCCCTGCCACTGCTGGATTTCCTTTGTTGTTGCCTTTTACCATTTTGTTTCATTTTTTTGATGTTGGTTTATATCCAGTTGCATATCAAACCAGCATCTCTTCTCCAAGCCATCTAATTTGGTTCAACTGAATATCACTCAGAAAATGGGATGGAAAATTCAGTTTGTTGTGGTCAGTCCTGAGCTTCCCTCTTTCCCTTTGGAGACTGTGTTGTAAGAAAAAAAAAAAATGACATTTTTGTATAAACTTTACATGAGCAGATATTTCTGTGTAATCAGTTCGGCTACAAAATGCTCTCAATGAACTCAGAATTGGGTGGGGGGCTGTGATAAAACATGTTTCCTTTCATCAAAAAAACCTCAGTTGTAAAATTGTAAAACTATGAATTCTGCTCTGTGAGAGAAAGGTCGGGACTTATCTTTATTCTAGTTCCCTGTCCGACCCAGAGAGTGACATTTCATCATTTATCAGCTGTTATATTCTTTTCAGCCCAGTACTGCTGTGTTTTATCTTCCCTTTTCTGTCCTGGAGGCCCCGCTGCGATGGTCGCTGTCCGTGGTGCTGGAGTGGCGTGTGGTTTGCTGCATGGCGGTGTCTGGGTCGCTGACCGTGAATGACTCATGTTCCAGTGCTGTTTTAACACTGTGTCTCTGTAACTGTTTGCGCTGCTAGCTGCTACACGGAAGCAACCATGCTGTTCTCAAGGCAGTCCACCCTTGATGATTTAGATGGACCAGAAACTGTTCCTAAAACAAGTGAGCGCGCTCGGCCCGGGCTCCGTAAAATGCTCAGCATGGATGTGTCCTCTTCGTCAGCTGAGAGCGCCAGCTTAGCCTCCAGGTGCTCACACGTGCATGCGTTGTCCGTAACCGTGTCACCTCCCCCCGGGTCATTGCACAAATGAGTTCTTGTGACCTGTGTGTTTTTGTTAATTTTTCTTTTAAGAATGTGCATGACTAACCAAAGCATAACCACCGCCCTTCCTGGGATACAACTGGTCGTTCCCAGGACAGCATTCTATTAAACTAACTGCTCTTTGGTTTTTGTCTGTTAGGAGTTTCTTAAAAATCCTACTATAAACATTGTCCTTCATTTTGTAAGTATTTCACACTTTTTATTTCCAAAGGAACAAGCATATTTCCTCCTTGGTTGAGGGCTCAGGTAGGTGGTCCTCACAGGGAGAAATGGGTCAGGAAGGGCAGGAAACTTTTTCTCATGATTTCATCCAAAGATCCATGAAGTAGGGGAAAAAAAAAAAATCCCCAAATCCCATATGTAGTCACATTTGGTTGATACAGAATGAATCTGTCCACGTTTTATATGCACAATTAACATAAAAGTCAGGACATATTTTACCGTTGGTTTTTTAAAAAGAATATTATTGTGCAGTAGAATATATCACCTCTGTAGACCTTAACTTGTTTGGTTTGGAAACGATTACTTTGGGCTTAAGTTTTCTCATTAAATTCTATGATAAAACAAGAATCATTTAGAAATGAAATTACCTACGTAAAAGCCAAAAGCTCTCTTTTGAATTGCCTTTGAAAAGTCAGCAGGAGGACAGAAGCATGAGTGGAATTGTGCTTATCCTGACACCAGACAACCTACCCAAATAACCCAATCCAAAACTAATGTCAACGTTGGCAAATCAGGGGTGTTAAGTCCTTGTTGCCGGCACCTATGTATCTCAGTTCAGAGCTGCAGGAGGCTGGTGCCTGGTGTTTCTGGGAATGCCATGGACATTTGAGATGTCTTCTGGCTGGCACATGCTATGCCATTCCACTCTGTTGATTCCTGAACGTACCAGGATTTGCTGAATCCCTTTGGGGCCAGACCTCATTTAAAACCACAGACAGCGTGCCTGTGATCGGTTACGGTCCCACTGGAAGTTAGACCTGGTGTGGGGCTGGCTCTGGTGGTCTGAAAACTCAATGGGGTGATCAGTCCGTTTCACGGCCATGTCTAATCAAGGTAAGTCTTAGCCAAAAGCTGGCTGTCTTGGTGTTCTGACAGCCTTCTATGTGATGTGCACGCTTAGAACCAAAGCCCCGGGGACACTGAACACCCCTGAGTTAGGATCAAGAGCTCATACAAATGTGGTTCTTCAGTCTCAGGGCTCAGCCAAATGCATTCATTCATTCATTCATGTGTGTGCTCCAGTGTCCGTGACAAGAAAAACGGGTACAGTCTGAGCATTTGAGCATCTCAGTGTTTATGTCCCCAGCTGCTCACACATGCCATTCGGATAGCAGCACCTTCTCAGAGTCTAACAGATTATCGCTCTACACCCAGCAGACTCTGCCTCTCTAGATGACTTTTGCCCCCTCCCCTTCAGGGCTGGGTGTGTCGAGGTAGACAGTATAGAAAGCACGCTTTGAATTTCACGGCTCTGGCTGCTGTATTTCATTTCCAGCTTTTCCTGCACGGACCTGGTAGGGAAAGTTAGAAGGACAGGAGGGATGCAAAAGAGAAGAACAGGAAGCAAAAGTAGAGTGAAGGGGAGCTGGTAGCAGAAAGTCGTTGGGAGGAGAGAGAGTAGGAGGGTGGCCCAAGCTGGGGACTCAGCCCTGGGGAGAGACCCTCAGGGCAGAGAGTTGTGGGCGGGGCTTCCACATGCCAGGCAGTGCGGAGCCAGGGATGGGGAGTTGGTGAGCATTCAGTCAGCTGTAAGAGGCACCAGTGAGAAAGGGCAAAGGATGGAAACACAGGGAGAAGCAAGCGTGCAGGAAGCGTGCCGTGTGTTACAAAGCATGCCATTGTCTCGCCAACGGTCCATCATTCCTGTCCTCCCCTTACGGATCTGGGGTCCACTGAGAGTAGAGTGTATCTTGGCTAAGATCTGCAGACCCAGCCAGCTGAGGCTTCTCATTTCCGTGAGCACCTTTCTTTAAAATCCATACACTGGGAGATGAGCTCACTGTGTCTTGATTGGAAATAAACACCAGGCCCCCGTGGCTGGGTAGCTTGATGGGATTGAAAACCTCTGCTCAGGAGGGTTTAGCATCCTGGGAGCCGCAGCCCAGCCCACCGTCTCTGCGGACCAGACAGATTATCCACACGCAGCAAAGCCGATGGAGCACGGGGGAGCGAGGGGGCGTTTCCCCCCACGTGCCTGGATGCGTGGCTGTGGGCGCCCTCGGGAGGGCGGGGCGTGGGATGCTGAGACCAGGCGGTGCCCGTCCCTGTGTCCCGACAGTGAGCCTACGCAGTGCACGATGCTGTACTCGCGCCAGGGGACCACAGAGACCATAGAGGAGGTGGAGGCCGAGCAGGATGAAGAGGTGCTTGAGGACACCCAGTCCCCACAGGACCCCATGCAGGACGGCGACGTGGAGGCCCCGCCGTCCTACAGCAAGGCCGTCAGCTTCGAGCGCCTGTCTTTTGACTCCCGGGACGACTCGGGGGGCCAGACCCACATGGCGGTCAGCCCCGACGACAGCCGCTCGGACCGCCTGGAGGCCAGCATCCTGCCACCCCTGACCCATGAGCTGACGGCCAGCGAGCTACTGCTGAACAAGTAAGAGCCTCGGCCACGGCGAAGGCCACAGCCGGCAGTGTCCCTTAGTGCCCGCTGGGCTGCTGGGTGCAGAGACCCGCGTGCAAAACATCCACTCGGACATTTAGAGGCAACGTGCTGCTTTCAGTACTTCCTGCACCGCAAGTAGGAACCAACTTGGTGCTTCTACCACTGAATCATACAACCAGCAGTGTCTGTAACAGACATGAGTGCTCACGTCTCTTATTTATTTATTTATTTATTTATTTTTGGCTGCATTGTGTCTTCATTGCTCCACGTGGGCCTTCTCTAGCTGTGGCGAGTGGGGGCCACTCTTCTTTGCGGTGTGCGGGCTACTCATTGCGGTGGCTTCTCCTGTTGCAGAGCATGGGCTCTAGGTGTGTGGGCTTCAGTAGTCGTGGCACGTGGGCTCAGTAGTTGTGGCACACGGGCTTAGTTGCTCCGCGGCACGTGGGATCTTCCCGGACCAGGGCTCGAACCCGTGTCCCCTGCATTGGCAGGCGGACTCTCAACCACTGCGCCACGAGGGAAGCCCCTCATGTCTCTTTCTGTAGCACAATATGAGGTTGATGCCACAAGACACCTGGGGACCCGGGAAGCAGGGAGGGACACGGGGGTCACGCCAGGAGGAAATCGGTCATCTGGGGGAATTATTAAGACCCACGTAGTGTCACGCTGCTTATTCTAACAGGATGTTCCGTGACGATGAGCTGGAAGAGTCTGAGAAGTTCTATGTTGGGCAGCCCCGCTTCCTGCTGCTGTTCTACGCCATGTACAACACGCTGGTGGCCCGCTCGGAGATGGTGTGCTACTTCGTCATCATCCTCAACCACATGGTCTCCGCCTCCATGATCACCCTCGTGCTACCCATCCTGATCTTCCTCTGGGCCATGCTGTCCGTCCCCCGGCCCAGCAGACGGTTCTGGATGATGGCCATCGTCTACACAGAGGTAGGCCTCGGGCGGAACTGGCCTGCCCGTCACAGGGCGTCACTCTGGGTGGGCCTGCCCGACTCCGGACAGTTTCACATAAACAGTCAGTGAAACGGATATTCTTAGGTGGACACGTGATTATAACCAACAGTTACCTGGTGCCGATAATTATATTTACCTTTTCACATTTCACACCTCACAGAGCATAGGGGCTAATATCATTCCACCTAACTGATGAGGAAATAGCCTCAATGAGATTAAATAATTGCCCCGAAGTTACCCAACTAGCGAGTGGTGGGGGAGGCCTCTGAGGTCTGGTGTCGGCCCTGTGGTTTCAGCCACCAAGACGGTAAGTGAAACGCAGAAACAAGCACGGCCCCGGGGCCAGTGCACAGTCAGTGAGCGGACATTGGATCAGACGATACAGTGAGCGCTTTGATCAGTTTGATGCAGCATGCGTTTTTCCCATTTTTAAACCTAAAGCCAATTTCCACGCATCAAAACACAGAGTCACACACCCACCCCCTTAAAAGTCTGAACAACAGAAAAGGAGAATTGCCACCCCGTTTTCATCACCCGTGAGGGGACAAGAGACACTCTGCCCAAATGTACAAACCTGCTTTTCTGTCCTGCCCTGTTGTGTACGTAGCAGTTCACAGATTCCCATGGCAACCATAAAACTGGGAGTAAAAGGGAGGCTCTTACAGACTTTGCTCCTTGGGCCGTCATGGTTCTTTGTCATCTTAGGTTTGTGAAGAAGCCTCATTTTCTTGCCTGGCTCAGAAGGAAAGTTTTCACTAACAGTGGAGCTGCAATTGCTTCTTCAAGGATAGTACTCATCATGGTGTAGAGTTAGAGTCTAGAAATTTTATAGGTTTACAAGTAATTCAACAGCAAAATTAAAACAAAGTTATGTATTAAATCATCTCCAAAGTATTCATTTTAAAGTATTGCTATCATGTGTCTTATTTCCAGGAGCCAAATACATATCCATGACTTTAATTAGTCTGTCTAAATAATGGCTCTTAAATATTACTTCCATTACATGACTTGGTGATCGGGGCATAAGTGACTCCCTGTTTGGGGCCTGGGGATTCTCCCCAGCGCCTCTGCAGGAGGAGCTTCTTACCCTGGCATGAGGTAAGGGCAGGTTCTAGGAATGTGGAGAAGGGAGAAAGAGCTGCTGATGCACAGCTTTCGTCTTGAAATGAGATCTTCCCGGTTCAAAGTGGGGCTCTCCATTTTCTCTGTCACGCTGAGGCGTTGTTGATGTTAATTCCCTCCATAACCCAGACTTTGGGCCACAGCTGGGGGCTATGCTGGGCAAGAGGAAACAATAGAAAGTTTTAAAAAATGGTCGCAGATTCCTGTGGCAAACTGGTGAGTGTAAACGGAGAATTGCCTACAGCTCAAAACCACACTGCACGGGTGGGCGCCGGTGCAGAGCGCGGCGGGTGCGTGGCCTCGTGTAGCCGGGGTGGGGGGACTCATCAGCACAAGGGGGGATGTGGGAAGGAGGAGAGAAGTTCGGCAAAGGACGAAAGCAGAGTGAGTCCAGTCCTTCCGAAGAAACGAAGGCGTAAGACGGCCGGCGAGCGCAGGATGGACGGGCCATGATGGGGCTGCAAGGAGGCTGGAGGTGGCAGGCAGCAGAGGTGCCCAGGGATACCTGTCCACAGGGTGCACCCTCAGCCCCTTGGATTGAAGGAGTTGAACGGGACACGACTCTGTCAAGTGTGTGTTTTAGCACGTTTTTATACAGAGTGAAAGTGGAGGCTTGGAAAACAGCCGGGGTGAGAAATATCAGTGTCCGGACTGATGTCACCGCAGGGGGGCTGAGAGGAGGGGGGCAGAGGAGCAGGTTCAGGAAGGGACACTGGGTGGGGTGCAAGGGGGTGTGTGGATGGGCTCTGGCTTCTGTGTGGGTACCCAGCGTGTTGGGTGCAAGCACCAGGGTAAGGAACGCAGGGCTGCTCTTCACAGAGGCTCGACTTCGGGAAGAAGCGTGAGAGGAGTAGGGCTGAAGGGGGACTCTAGGTCAATGGAGGGCTTGTAAAACTATTTTTATTGATGGATTATGTGTAATGAATTAACCCCTGATGACGCAGACGTTGGATGATGTTTCAGTGTCCATGTCTGCAGACATCTCCACGTTTGCACCGTGAGCTAGTTACCAGCACAATTGGCAAATTTTTGTTTCATTCACTTTTATTTCTTCTTGAGGACTTCCAATGAGCAATAAAATGGTGAAAAGAGAGAGATGAGAATAAACCAGTATCGTGTACAGCGAGCCTGTGTGGTTTGCTCCTAAAGATTACAAATTAAAGCAATACGTAAAGTATAAAGATCTTCCTGTTCTTGTTGTTCTAATTACCATAGTTAATAGCTGAATACTTATGTAAATATCTAATTGAATCAGTAGAAGTTAGCCAATTTCTCAATAGTAGCAGAAGTCATTTAAGCCAAGTCAGGAGTAACTTAAATGGCCCTGATGTACCCGTAGTCGAAGGCCCTGGAGGTGAGATTCTGCGCTTGTCCTAAAGTCAGAGTCTGAGAATGAGAATGTGTTATTCCACATGGTGTGTGCATTCCCAGCAACAAAACCGACTTTTTTCCCTTACTTTTTTGTATCACTGTTTCTCCTATAGAACTATTCTTAAAAGGACTCATTTTAAAAAAATTTCTATCGTCTGTGTGCAGGTGGCAATTGTGGTCAAGTACTTCTTCCAGTTTGGGTTCTTTCCCTGGAACAAGAACGTGGAATTGAACAAAGACAAGCCTTACCACCCCCCCAATATCATCGGGGTGGAGAAGAAGGAGGGCTACGTTCTCTACGACCTCATCCAGCTGCTGGCCCTCTTCTTCCACCGGTCCATCCTGAAGGTACTGCCCGTTCACAGCCCCTGAAAGATTCCCCGAGAACCCGAACATTGGGATCTCATGGGGCCGAGGGTCCATGGGGTGGGGTCTGTGTGTGTGCTCTTTTTTTCCCTGTTAACAGACAGTTGTGTTCATTTCATTCATTTTCTCCAGCACTGTGTGCTCAGTAATGGAGTTTGTAATAAATCAAGGGGAAATGTTCCCCTGTTTCTACCCTGCGTTGAACACAGCTTAATTAACCCAACGCCCGAATGGTGAGCAGTTCTTATGATCCACGGAGTTATACCTGAGTTCTACCTCCTGACCCACAGCAGATCATCAGGGAGCTGCAGTTTGGGGTCTCCTCTCCATCCTGACCTCAGCCCACCCCCTTCTAGTAGCATTGCTTTTCTTGTAGTTTCTTGTCATGAAACCACTGGCTTTAGGGAGAGACCACCTACGTGATGGGCCCGGGAAGCCCAGGGCTGTGCCCCCAGAGAGCACAGCCTGAGAGAGCCATTCCCTCGTTGCTCTGGGAAGACCTGTCTACAGCGTGACCTTCTCGGGATCCGTAATTTCTGTCATCCCGTTGAGCATCCGTAGGGCTTTTTCTTCTCACACACTGTGAATTATAAGCTAAACTTGTAATATGCCACTCAGCTCTAAAAATTAGGTATTGATGTGCCTATGGTCACAGTCCTACTTTCCTCTCTTATTATTTTAACCTTGTCTCATATAACGTATTTGAAATTCATTTTATCAAGTAGTATCTTTATTAGGTTTTTTTTTTTTTTTTTTTCCCCTGCGCGGGCCTCTCACTGTTGTGGCCTCTCCCAGGCTCCGGACGCGCAGGCTCAGCGGCCATGGCTCACGGGCCCAGCCGCTCCGCGGCATGTGGGATCTTCCCGGACCGGGGCACGAACCCGTGTCCCCTGCATCGGCAGGCGGAGTCTCAACCACTGCGCCACCAGGGAAGCCCTATTAGTTCCTTTTGAGAACAAGCTTGGCGTCAGTTAATGCATACACACACATACATGCACACATACATGTAACAGTATGTTCAACTTCTGTCCTATTCAGTGGGCTGTTTCAAACAGGCTTTCATCTGTGTGTACCATGACCAAGACCTTTACTCTGCCTTCTGTCACCTTGCAAACTGCAAGTCCCTAACCCTTCACTTGGCAGGGGGTGGCTTACCTGAGTCACTGGGGTGTGGTGAGTTTGCAAATGTATTTATCCAAAGGCAACCGTTAGCCAAAATAAAATTTGCTTAATTTTTCCAGTTCTTCTGATGAATATGTTAATTATCTGAATGTAGCCAATATACAAATTCTTGACGAACATATTAATAGATGTTTAACCTTATTTTTTTAGTTCTAGAAATTAAAGTTTTAAATTTCAGCATTTAGTATAATTTTGGCCGCTTCCAATTTCTGTTGCAAATTTTGAATCCTTTTGCATGTCATTTTAAGAAAATTATAAAACTTTAGATATTTTTATTTTTCATCAACATTCAAATGGTTTAACAGCTATGATTTTATATTTAAAGCACACAATAAATGAAATTTTGGTGTTTCATATTGCTACACTTACTTTGATTTCTTCTTTGAAAAAGTCTTATATACAGTGAATATATTTGAGGTACTGTTATGCTGAAATTTTGGCTAATGGTATGAAAAATGCTTTTTGTAATGATAAATCCTTTCATAAAAAGACAAAACTATCCTACAGCTTTTGAAAAAATAAGCCTTTTAACAATGCTGCTTTGAAATCCAAACAATTTAAAACTATGTGCAAATTTCAAAAGTGGTTAAAATTATCCTATTTATATGAATCACTATAATTTTATAAATAATTGGAAGAATTAACAAACCTAAATAAATATGCTACTAAGAAAGCAGTGAAAGAATCCAAATATGTTAATAAAATGTTGGCAAAAGACAAAGCCACTTTTAAAATGATTTGAAAGAAATCAGTATGAACTGAAAAATCCCATTATGAGCATCTAAAATGTCTGTTATAAGAATACATTCATTTAATGTGTTTAAGAAATAATGTATCTAGGGCTTCCCTGGTGGCGCAGTGGTTGAGAATCCGCCTGCCGATGCAGGGGACACGGGTTTGTGCCCCGGTCCGGGAAGATCCCACATGCCGCGGAGCGGCTGGGCCCGTGAGCCATGGCCGCTGAGCCTGCGCGTCCGTCCAGAGCCTGTGCTCTGCAACGGGAGAGGCCACAACAGTGAGAGGCCCGCGTACCACAAAAAAAAAAAAAAAAAAAGAAATAATATATCTAGACATAAATATTTAAGAATAATCTGTAAATTAGGTGATTGTCTTTGGATGAATGGATCGTTCTCTGAGTTGGTTTGGCAAGTGGGCCTGGAGCTCTTATTCTCTACAGAGTCAGAGGGAGGACTGGACGGGGTTCTGGGGATAAATGCTAGCCTGGCAGCCAGGGTGCTCAGGGGGCGGACAGCTCACTGGGCAGCTTCGTCCAAGGTCCACACCAGGGTGACTTGTGGTCCACGTAGCATCTCATTCCCGGAAAGTCCTGCTTCCTCAGCCCTCTCTTCTGCAATCCTCCCTCCTGTCCTTACCGGCCCCCTTTATCCCACTTCCTTGAAGCAAAAACCAGGCTCTGCAGGACGCATCACAGACTCTCACACGTGGGCCAGCATTGTTGGAGTAGAGTATTTGCAGGTCTGTTCCTGGGTCAGCTGTGGTGATCCCAGGATTCAGGTCTTGTGGTGCAGGCTGGGGGAGGGGCAGCACTGTAATTCCAGTACAGATATTTGGTGAGCACAGGGCAGGGATCAGTTCACCCATGGTCACTTCAGCTCGGTACTGCAGGTGCGCGCTGTCAGCAATGAGTGCTGGAAAGCACTTCCGCTCGGGGAACCAGCTGCGCGATTCTGGTTTGACTTCCACCGCGTCATCTGTCTCCATCTCCACTGAAGAGCCCAATGCTATGGTCTACACCCACCGCCTCCACTCTGCTGGGACCGTCGGAAAATGATAGATGATACGCTTTCTTAGAATCCTTTGCACTGCTTTGGGTTTCTAATCTTTTTTTAAATTTCAGTTTTATTGACGTATAATTGACAAATGAAATTGTACGGTATTCAAGGTGTACATGTAGTGATTTGATAAACGTATACATGGGGCAGAGGTTCTCTCCCTCTGGTTAATTAGTGCATCCAACACCTCCTCACCTGCCTCTCTGTCTTTGTTTGGTGACGGCATTTAAGTTGCACTCTCCTAGCCAGTTTCCACTGTACAACAGTGTTGCCAGCTACAGTCGCCGTGTTTTGCGTTTATCCTGAGGGACGCTCTGGTGGCCGGGCTGTCACAGGGCAGAATCCCAGCCCCCTCCCCGGAACGGCGGGCTGAACTGTCCCTTCCCTGCCTTCTCAGTGCCACGGCCTGTGGGACGAAGATGACATCGCAGACAGCGGCTCTGACGAGGTGGGCTCGGATGACGCGCTGTCCCTCGGCCACGGTAGGAGGGGCTCCTCCGACTCCCTGAAGTCCATCAACCTGGCCGCGTCCGTGGAGTCGGTGCACGTGACCTTCCCCGAGCAGCCGGCCGCCATCAGGAGGAAGCGCTCCAGCAGCGGCTCCCAGACGTCCCAGAGCTCCAGCTTTTCCTCCAATAGGTCCAAGAGAGGTATCTGTCACATGGTGTCCCCAGGCTGAACCATTTCCCTGGTTCCAGTGGGTCCGGGGCAGGGGAGTTTGTTGGCCGCTGTCGAGGACACAGATATTGTGATGTGAAAAGAATGTCCTTTGCAACCAGACAGACAGAGCTCCGAGTCTGGGCTGAGCTGTGTGTGTGGCCCGGGGCGATCACATCACTGTCCAGGGTGTCTGTCTGAGTCGTCCCCAGGATGAGGATTTCAGGTCGTGGAGAAAAGAGGCCAGCACGCCGCCTCATACCTAGTGGGTGTTGGATACAGGGTAGTTATAAATCATATCCAGAGATTCTGCTGAGTATAAATCACGATTTATTTTGAAAATACGTGCATTTAGATTTAATCAATGGGAACTTTTAGCCAAACCATCTTAGTTACTTCCTAAGCTAGTTATTAATTTCTTACTCAACAGCCAGTAATAGGAAAGTACATATGCGTTGCAGTTGGGCTTTCGTGTTGATCGTGCTCCTATCTGAAGCCTTCCAGACACTCTGTATTCATCAGCAGAAGACATTTTTCAGGCAGACACTGGCAGGTCGTCTCATATTTGTTTTACAGTTAGAGAAATTTGGACCTGAAAAAGGCATGGGTCCTGGACCCAATCTAGAAAACCTGCAACAGAAACCTGGGACCCCACTGAGCATGATAAAAACTGTTCTCCGGTCTACTTCCTCCTGGGACAGAGGTCCCACAGCAGCCCAGGAAAGAGCCAGCAGTGGGTGTGAAAACCCACGGATGCCTTTGGCTATGGAAGCAGAGTTGAGGCTGCAGATTCCAAGTTCTCCGCCTCTGTTCTTACGGGCATCTGTGTGTCTCACCTTCTAAACAGCTTCAAACCATCCTCTGTCCTGGGGGCGGCGGGGCTTCTGCAATATTTACGTCGACAAACCTGCAACTCACGGTGCACCTCGGTTTCTTTTTATTTTTCAGGCAGCACAAGCACCCGAAACAGCAGCCAAAAAGGAAGCGGTGTTGTGAGCATCAAGCAAAAAAGCAGACGGGAATTTTATGTGGAGAAGCTTCAAGAACACTTAATCAAAGCAAAAGCGTTTACCATAAAGAAGTGAGTGCGTGAGAACGCCTTGGGGCTGGGGAGCTGGTGTCACTTACTCCACATCAGCCAGAGGTGACGAGTGAAGTGACTTCTCCCACCACAGACATCATCTGCTTCAGGCAGAAAGAAATAGCCCATTGTGATACTGCTTTTAAAAATCACTTTCCGGGGCTTCCCTGGTGGCGCAGTGGTTGAGAATCCGCCTGCCGATGCAGGGGACACGGGTTCGTGCCCCGGTCCGGGAAGATCCCACATGCTGCGGAGCGGCTGGGCCCGTGAGCCATGGCCGCTGAGCCTGCGCGTCCAGAGCCTGTGCTCTGCAATGGGAGAGGCCACAACAGTGAGAGGCCCGCGTACCACAAAAAAAAAAAAAAAAAAAA
Source organism: Kogia breviceps (assembly GCF_026419965.1). Lineage (NCBI taxonomy): Eukaryota > Metazoa > Chordata > Mammalia > Artiodactyla > Physeteridae > Kogia > Kogia breviceps. The sequence goes on along the minus strand of NC_081324.1, from coordinate 61,223,337 downwards.
AAAAAATCACTTTCCAATAAGGATGATTTATTTTTACATCCCCTGCATTTCTAAGCACACTTTTTCTATTTGAACACGGGCTCACCGTGTGTATTTCCAGGCATATGAAGGAGTCCAACCAGACAGAGAGGGAATGAAGTCAAAGCTGGAAGGTTCTTAGAGATACACTTACCCCATAGAGGGAAACCGAGGTGCACGCGGGAAGTGGTTTGTCTGTCACGCAGCCCGAGTTCACCAGCCGAGTTCACAGGCCCCTCCCACCGGTGACAGGCAGCAGACGGGAGTGGAAACGGGAGGTGCAACGGGGCTGGCCCTGAGTCTGGGCTCTGAGACCGGGGGCGCTGCTCACCTGAACGTGGCCTTGAATTGAAGGCGGAACCCAGAGCACCGTGAAGATAGGGGGACACGGGCTGTGCAGACAAGCCAGGGCCAGGGCACAGGGTTGTGAAGGATGGAGCGAGGTGAGCTCCAAAGCCCAGGGCGCTGCCCGGGACCCGGGGGACACACAGGGTCGGAAACAGGAGGAGCAGGCGCTGCGCGGCGTTGCCCGGGTCTCAGGCAGGACCACGGGGGCCCTGTTTGCTCTCACCGCGGCCCAGGCCTCCCACCTCATTACTCATCAGGCCTTTTACAGAAGCACAGAGGGCTGCGTAGCGGGATCAGGGCCTCACAGGTGGAGAGTAATTGAATCGGGGGATAAACCGGCCCCTCATTTCCGGGGCTACCGCTCCATTATGCTTCAAGGAGAGACGAGGTCTGTGGTCCCGTCGGCCATGAACTAGCGCACAGTCTCTGTTGGGGCAGGAGCCCCCCTTCCCCCAGCAGACTGTCCTGAGGTCGGGGGCAGGGGGTGAGAGCTGGTTGGAGGAGGGGAGCAGAGGATGGAATGATCTGATCACTGTATCCAGTGGCTCCTGCATCCCCCTCTCCGGGTGTCTATCCGGCAGGACCCTGCAGCTCTACGCGCCCATCAGACGGTTCTTCTACGACCTCATCCACCCCGACTACAGCGCCGTGACCGACGTGTACGTGCTCATGTTCCTGGCAGACACCGTCGACTTCGTCATCATCGTCTTCGGCTTCTGGGCCTTTGGGGTAGGTCGGGGACCAAGGCCGCCGCGCACCAGGGATCAGCGCTGCTGTCCTGTGGGTGCCGCCGGGCCTGAACCTGTGGTCTCCCCCCCCCCTCCCAGAAACATTCAGCCGCGGCCGACATCACCTCCTCGCTGTCGGAGGACCAGGTCCCGGGGCCCTTCCTCGTGATGGTCCTCATTCAGTTCGGGACCATGGTGGTGGACCGGGCACTGTACCTCAGGAAGACGGTCCTGGGGAAGGTCATCTTCCAGGTCATCCTGGTGTTTGGAATTCACTTCTGGATGTTCTTCATCTTGCCTGGTGTGACCGAGAGGTAAGGCCTTCGGAAGCTAGAGCCGTGGGGGCCACTTTCACGCAGACGTTTTCATAAGGATCAGCCCGTAGGAGAAGGGAGAGTTAGGGGGTTTGATCAATATGAAACTCAGTGTGAAGCCAAGGTGCGAGCTGATTCCTCAGAAATACTATCACTGCGTTTTATACGCATTGTGAGACCTACGGCTCTCAGATAGGGAGAGGACAGGCTGAGCGGTCCGCACACACCCGGGGTCCTCGTGCTGTGACCTGAGCAGATCGGGAGACGGACTGGAGTGCGGTGTTAGGAGTGTAAGGGGATGAGAGGATGCAAAACTGCGTCACACGAGAAGTGGATGAAAAGAACGGAGTCTGTTCAGCTGGTAGAGAAAGGGGGTGCAGGAGACGCGGGGTCTGCCTCACTGGGTCCTTCTGAGGGGTCAACACAGCAGCCCCTGTGCCGCTGCTGCTGCAGTTAATACAACTATTGCTGTGAAGATGCCTTGGAGGCCGAGGACTTGGGTAGGGAAGGGCTGGTGCTGTCCCAGGAGGGGGCTGGAGGCCGTCTTTCCCTCTGTCCCTTGAGCCCCCAGCTCTGGCCATGCTGACCCTCCTCGGTGCCTGCTGACAGCCTCTCCCCTCCCCTGGCAGGGCTCCCCTCCCCAAGGTCAGATCTCAGACCAGAGGGCACGCCTCCACCCAGAACAGTGCTGGGGCCAAGTTGGTGCTTCACGCACGAGCAGGTGAATGAGTCAGTCCAGGAAAGGAAAACCAGCGAGACCCCTGTCAACAGGAAATGCGGGCACATCTTGGGGATACGGCGGGTTCGGTTCTGACCACCGCAACAAATCGGGTGGCAGGAATTTTCTGCTTTCCCGGTGCCTATAAAAGTTATGTTTACACCAGACTGTAGTCTATTAAGTGTGCAATAGCAGTATGTATTAAAAACACAATGTTTATACCTTAAGCTAAAAATACTTTATTGCTAAAAAATGCTATCTGTTACCTGAGCCTTCAGTGAGTTATAGTAGTAACATCAAAGATCACTGATCACAGGTCACCACAACAAATATGATCGTACAGAAAATGCCTGAACTATTGCAAGAATTACCTAATTGTGACACAGAGACATGAAGGGAGCAAGTGCTGTTGGAAAAATGGTGCTGACAGACTTGCTGGACGAAGGGTGGCCACAAACTTTCCATTTGTAAAAATCACAGTATCTGTGAAGCGCGGTAAAAGGAGGTGTGCCTGGTATCGGCTCTGGTAGACAATGAAAGCAAAGGCTCTGCAGAAGGGGAGCAGGGAACTGTCCATATAACATGAGAGGAGTGTCCTTTTGAAGAACATGTCATGAAAAGGTCTTCATATGTACCACCAGTTTGATCTCTTTATCAGACCTCATGAGTCATTCACAGCCAAGCCTTAGGAATAACCTGTCGGTCAAGCTGGTGAGCACCATTTTTGGAGTAGCAAGTAATGAAAATGGATTTTCCTAATGTTGTTCAGAAACTGACTCAAATGTAATTCTCCATGAGGAAACCACGTTTCTTCTACCAGTGGCTAGACTGACGCCTGCCCCCACCTGAACGTTCAGGGTGACTTTTTGACCTCAGTCTAGGGAATCATTGCTTTGTGATAATAAATGGTGGCAATGAAAATATTTTAAAAGGAAGATTGGAATTAGGATAATCTTTCCTGAGTCTAAAGTAGAACTAAAGGGTTGTTACTCAGAAGATACCCAATAGCTCCGTAAGCCTCCCATTCCACACCGCAAGCTAGGGGAGTAAATGTAGCTCACATGATAAAGATAATTCAGAATAGGGCAAGCCGTTTGTAAAAATATTAGAATTTGGTCATGAGAACATTGTGAATCTTTTTTAAAGAGTTTTTTAAAAAAATTTATTTTTGGCTGTTTGGGGTCTTCATTGCTACGCGCAGGCCTTTTCTAGTTGCAGCAAGTGGGGGCTACTGTTCATTGCGGTGCGCGGGCTTCTCATTGTGGTGGCTTCTCTTGTTGCGGAGCACGGGCTCTAGGTGTATGGGCTTCAGTAGTTGTGGCACGTGGGCTCTGTAGTTGTGGCACACGGGATTAGTTGCTCTGTGGCTTGTGGGATCTCCCCAGACCAGGGCTAGAACCCGTGTCCCCGGCATTGGCAGGTGGATTCTTAACCACTGCGCCACCAGGGAAGTCCCTTATTTGTTAGTCTTTAAAATAGAATAAGTACAATTTTTCTCTGTAAATATTTAATTATAGCTGTCTCTCAAAGCAGAGAAATAAGCCAAATTTAACACCCAGGATAGCTGGATGGTGAATTTTGGTAATTTGTCTGATATTTAAAAGCATCAAGGAGGCATTCTCCAGCAGCTCTCATTGAAATTCTTAATTTCAGAGAAGAAAAGACCTTAAAAAGCTTTCTAGACCTACTGTCTAATTTTCCAGATGAAGACAGGTGAGCCCATATGGAAGTGTGACCTCCCCAGAGTCACTCAGCCAATTACTGGAGGGACCAACCCCCAATCCCAGGGATCTTGGCTCTACTGTGTGCTACACCTACCGTATACTGCAGCTACTGTATATATACCTACCATATACTGCACCCACTGTATACTGCACCTACTGTATAGTGCACCTACCATATACTACGCCTACTGTACACTACACCTACTGTATACAGCACCTACCATGTATGTGCTACACCTACTGTATACTACACCCACTGTATAATGCACCTACTATATACTACACCTAGTGTACACTACACCTGCTATATACTATACCTACCGTATACTGCACCTACCATATACTACACCTACCATACACTGCACCTACTGTATACTATACCTACTGTATACTGCATCTACTGTATATCGCACTCCTACCCCCATGGGAAGCATCCCGTACCTGCTTCCAGGAAGATTTTTTTTTTTTTTTAAGTAACACAACCTACTATTTCACTCTGCAGTGTGAAGAGGATTTGATTATTCCAGCCAGTCCCAAGAGAGAGTTGCAGAGCCCTAGAGCCTAGATCTTTGCCATGTCCTGACAGGGGGTGCAGCAGAGACCAGAGCTTCCAGAAATACTGCAACGGTGAAGCCACCGAGACTCCTTTTAGCATTTTAGTCCTTTGAGGTCAAATCGGCAGATGGTTTGGTTATTCCTGCTTGTATTGGTGTCCTGTTGCTGCCGTAACAAATCACTACAAAGTTAGAGTTTAAAGCAATGCAGGTGTGTCGTCTTGCAGTTCTGCAGGTCAGGGGGCAGACCCAGGTCTCACCGGACTGATTCATGTGTGTGGGCAGGGCTGTTGTTCTTTCTGGAGGCTCCAGGGGAGCATCCGCCTCCCGCCCTCTTCCAGCTTCTAGAGATGCCCATGCTCTGCACCTGTGGTCTCCTCTCCTCCATCTTCAAACCCAGCATCTGTTCCCCTGCTGCGTCTCCCTCTACCCATGGCTGAGCAAAGCTCTCTCCCGCTAAGGACTCACAGCCCCGGATGCTCCCTCCTCTCCAGGTCCCCAACCTTAGCATGTCTGTCAAGTCCTCTTTGCCACGGGAGGTCACACGTTCCCAGGTTCTGGGGACTAGGACGTGCACATCTTTGGGTGGGGGCTGGGGGCATTCTTCTGGCGACCGCGCTGTCCTGCCAGGCTTTTGAGGAGGTCAACAGCATAGCGACAACACCTGCCAACCAAACGTGGCTATAAGAAACATCTGCTATAAGGACCAAATGAATGAGAGCTTCTCTGGGGTGTCTTACAAATCGTGCATATTCAATTCAATTTCATGTTTATCGAGCGCCTCTTAGGTCCAGGGCAGCAGACCAGGAGAAAAGGGCTGTGACACCCACGTGCATAAAGCAAGGACCCGTTGGCCTTTGACACACGGGGCTCCCAGGCTCCCAACACTGTGAGTCACCAAACTATGGCCACACAGGTCCTTTCTTCTCCTGGGATCTCACCTTTGGGTCTCACCTAATGGCCATCCCTAGTGCAACAGACTATCCTGTCTTTGGTTTTGGATCTTTAATTCAAGATATATTAGGATTGGTGAGCCTCTGGCATCACTGCAGGCATGTCAGTGACAACATAATTTCTTGACATTTCAAACTGTGCTGCTACTCTTTAACCTCCAAAATTCATTTTTCCTCCTTCAAATATTGTTACTGAAAATTTCGTTCATTGTTTAACGAGAAACCATTGATTAATAGTCATATTGTCTAAATCCTTTCCAAACAAGGAAAGCATAAGGGGAGAAATAGATTAGGAGTCTTCTAAGCTCTACAGAAGAAAATTAGGGCTACCGGTCATAACATTGAGGACAAGGAAGCTCGGATATCTTGAATAATTTATCTGATAAATGGCTTTTTCTGTGTGCATCACATCATTTAGCCCACAAATATCCAGGGGTTCCCTACAGTCTACACAGATCTGCACGGTAGGTGCTGAGGGAGACGGGGAGGGCGTGACTCCAGCCTCCGGGAATAAACCATGTAGAGACGCCACAGACAAACGCTTCCCAGTACAGGACAACCTCAGTGTCCCTAATTACGGTTAACGTGATTGCTTCAGGATCTATAGGTTAACTAGTACTTATTCCAAGTTGACCCACTTTAACATCATAGAAAGGGAATTATTTTTAGTAGGTAAAACAGGGGTTGGACCTTTTATAAATTAAATAGAAGGCAACACAGTTTTAAATCTTTGATTATAATTTTGGTAAATATAGAAGAATTCTTTCCCATGTAGTTTTTATATCAAGTATCTGTAAAATCAAAGGGCATTTTCCTGGAGAGATTTTAAAAAGTTATTTCCTAAAGTTCTACCAATATGGACAGCTCCTAGAAAGATGAAGAACTGGATAGTTGATGGGGGCTCTCCGTAAAGTATCTGATATCTTACTGGTAACTTGCCAAGCGCCCACCATGGTCAAACGCAGTTAAAGGAATTCATTAGGTCCTGAAATACTGAGGCTGGGTTTCTCCACAGCAGAGACACTCATAAGAAACATTTCTGAGATCTTTAGCTGCCGACATCCACGTGGAGGCCTCTAGGCCCCCAGACACATAGGCCCACATGCTCCTGGCTTGTTCTTAGATCTTGTCAACTAAGAATAGCTGTTTTCAATGAAAAAATAGTACATGTTTTCTTCTGATAACAAAATTGAAAAGGCAAATACAGGATACAACATAAAGAGTAATGCACTGCTTTGTCTAAAAAACTTAAAAGTATCGCTCTTAATTTTAAACACAGGGAAGATTATACTCATCTTACTGAGTTGAAAGTCTGATTAATTTTTAAAAATTTGTACTAATCATGTTTAAGACTCACAGAATGCTGCATTTATCCAAAGTTAAAAATGACCCTATAGGTCATCATTCTTTGAAAATGTGTTCTAATTTTTTTTCTAGTGTGAAATTTAGTTCCACTAAGTTTTTGCTCAGACTTAGGCTAGCATTCATGAACTGTTCAACACTACAGGTCTCTTCATTACCTGTCCACCAGGAGAAGGGGCTACCACCCCTAGCTCTGAGGATGTCATTAGAAAAAGGCAAGTTAGTAGATCAGAGAGTCATGGAATTTTAGAGCGAGGGAAACTTTTCATATAAAGACATTGATGTTTAGAAAAATGATGGCTTGAGGAACAAACTCCATAGCAAACAGAGCTGCAACCAAAATCCAGGTGTCAAAAACGTATTAATCCCTGACCTGTCTTATGTATGTATAGCAAAAAAAAAAAAAAAAGAGAGATGGGGGTTCATTTCTCAGAATTCTTTCTCCTACATCTTCCAAATTGTGCATCCTGTCAAGTAAAAAGCACATTTTGGTTTTTTCTTTGTTGAGCTTTAATTTGGACCATGATAGCAGCACCATCCAAGGCCTGAGAAAATGTTTATTAGTAAATTCACTTAACAGTAATTTATTTTAATTATGGCTGAAACAACTGAATAATGCTCTAATAAATTGGGGGCACATTCAGAGCAATTTTTTTTAATCATTAGATTTTCTGACCCCACCTCTTGCCTTTTGAAGAGATCCACTGTGTGGGGAGAATTTACTGAATTGTCTTTAAGTGCCAGATGGGCAATTAGGCTTTTTTAAAAAAATGCTAAACTGGTGTCCTTTTGTTCCAGAAGAGTATTCCATCCCTCCACTTTTCTGTGTTTTCACATCTCAGGAAATTCAGCCAGAACCTGGTCGCCCAGCTTTGGTACTTCGTGAAATGCGTGTATTTCGGGTTGTCCGCCTACCAGATCCGCTGCGGCTACCCGACGCGTGTCCTCGGAAACTTCCTCACCAAGAGCTACAACTACGTCAATCTCTTCTTGTTTCAAGGGTGAGTACGCTCTGTGCTGTCACAGCCACTCACAGAGCGGGGCTGGCCGCGGGACGGCATTGTGTCCCCTCCCTGGGAAGGAGTGGAGAAGAAGCTGGTCACCTCAGCATGTGGGTCCCTGCAGGGCTCCTACCGTGTTTGACAGGAGAGCGTGTGTGGCCCTTGAAACACCTTTTTGTGTGCGGTTCCACCCACCTGGCCAGGATGCTGCTCTAAAGTCAGCCGCGTGGGTTCATTTTCCATTTCTGTATCATGTATAATTACACTGATAATATTTCAGGATGAAAAATTGGGGTCCATGATCCTAATATATTCTGGACACAATGCAACAGAATATTTGGAATCTGGAGGGTTCCAAAATGCCTCTGGAATTTTGCTTGTGTAACAAGCCATCCATGGGAGGGGCATTGGTTCCACTAATGTCACCTAATGTCAACCTGAATGCCACGCGACTTGCCTGTTCCTGGTAGGAAGTTATCACCACTCACACAGATGTGCTGGTTCTTCTGTGTGAGGGTTTCGGTGTGAGCATCCCCTCCCGGTTCCCATGGAGATTATACCACAGGGTGAAGGGTCAGGCTGCTAGGGCATTGCTGGCTCCTGGAGCACCAGGCGTGGGGACCAGGGACTCAGTCACGGAGGAGTGTTGAGTGTGCTCGGATGTTGAGAACCACCACGCATGTCAGAGTTTCACCGCATGCTGCCCCGTGTGGGGAGGGGGCCTGACACATCTTCAAGGGGGTGGAACAGTGCTCCCCGTCAAAGCTGAGGAGCTCAGGGGAGAAATCCGGGTGGCAACCCAAGCTGCTGGGAGGGTCTGGGATGAGCCCCAGCCTGGAAGGAGCTCTGTGTCAGTCAAGAAACAAGGACCAAACCCAGACCCCAGAGGAGCCCAGGCCATCCCACTTCCAGCTGATATACAAGGGACTGAGCCAGGGTCTCGGTAGCCTCAGTCACCTAGTAGGTCCCCCAGCCGTGGGCCCTGCTGTGCCCCCGATGACGTGGCCACGCCTGATGACTTTTCTCACCTCTCCTCATCTTTCCCCGACCAAGAGTATATAACCTTCCCTAGCTCATTCGACCGCAAAGCCCCCGTAATTCAAAGTCCTATGACCAGCAGATTCTCATAGCAGAAGCAAATGTTTAAAATGAACTTATTTACAAAACAGAAACAGACTCACAGACTTAGAGAATGAACTTATGGTTACCAGTGGGGAAGGGATAGGGAGTTTGGGATTGAAATGTACACACGGCTATATTTTAAATGGATAACCAACAAGAACCTACTGTACAGCACAGGGAACTCTACTCAATATTCTTTAACAACCTAAATGGGAAAAGAATTTGAAAAAGAATAGATAACATGTATACGTATAACTGAATCACTTTGCTGTACACCTGAAACTAACACAACACTGTTAATCAGCTATACTCCAATGCAAAGTAAAATTTTTTTTTTTAACATCTTTATTGGAGTATAATTGTTTTACAATAGTGTGTTAGTTTTTCCTTTACAACAAACTGAATCAGTTATACATATACATATGTTCCCATATCTCTTCCCTCTTGCATCAACCTCTCTCCCACCCTCCCTATCTCACCCCCTAGGTGGTCACAAAGCACAGAGGTGATCTCCCTGTGCTATGCGGCAGCTTCCCACTAGCTATCTAATTTACATTTGATAGTGTATATATGTCCCTGCCACACAACACTGTTAATCAGCTATACTCCAATGCAAAGTAAAATTTTAAAAATAAAAAAATTAAAAATGCTGAGGGAAAGGCACCAAAAATAGAAGAAAAAAAAGCAAAATCAGCAACTTGAAAAAATAAATAAAAAGTAAAATTGTGTTTGCAGATGATATGACCTTTTTTTTTTTTAACTGAAGTATCGTTGATTTACAATGTTGTGTTACTTTCTGCTGCACAGCAAAGTGATTCTGGTATATACACACACACACACACACACTCACACACTCACAACCTTGTAGGTTATTACAAAATACTGAGTATGGTTCCCTGTGCTATAGAGTAAGTCCTTGTTGATGATCTATTTTATATATAGTCGTGTGTAGATGCTAATTCCAACCTCCTAATTTATCCCTCCCCCCATATGATCTTTATATAGAGAAAATCCTAAAGACTCACTCAAAACCTGTTGGAACTAATCAACATTTTCATTTAGTGAAGTTGCAGGATATAAAATCAACATATAGAAATCAGTTGTATGTTAAATTTAGCCAAAGATAAATGTAGCCAAAGAAGTGAAAGATTTGTACAATGAAAACCATGACTTTAAGGAAAGAAACTGAAGACCCTTCAAACTTATTTGAAAAGGGAATTGCAGTTTGTTAAGACCATCGGCAAAAAAAAAAAAAATTAATTAAAAAAATGAAAAATACCTTTTTCAAAAAGGTATTTTTGTCAAAAAACAAAAATCCTTTATTGGACTTACAATGAAAAGCAGTTGTATTCCAAGTTGGATTTCACCATAATGGTCACCTTGAGAATTTTTTCTAAGTTGTGAGGGCTGAAACAATCGAGACCTCCATGAGCCCTCGGGGTTGGCCAGGTGATGGGGGCCCAGCCCATAACTGTCCCTGTAACAAGACATGGTTTCTGCTAGGTTCCGCCTTGTCCCTTTTCTAACGGAGCTGAGAGCCGTGATGGACTGGGTGTGGACAGACACGACCCTGAGCCTGTCCAGCTGGATCTGTGTGGAGGACATCTACGCTCACATATTCATCCTCAAGTGTTGGCGGGAGTCGGAAAAAGTAAGCCAGTGATGATGCCTTAGCCCTATTTGTTTCTCTTAGATACAGGCTATTATTAAAAGGAACTTCTGCAAGTTTTCCGGCCAAATAAATGAAGCAGAAACTACTAGGACCTATAAATTGATTTCACCCCACGCGAGTTAGGAATCTTGGACCTGCTGTTGCCTTAGTGAGAATAGCATCCAGATTTGTTCCTCTTCTGGCAGCTGTATATTGTGGTTATTTTAAGAAGGTGTATTGCTGTACAACCCAATAATTCTGAAGTGGCTCATTTGAGAGCAAGGGGGAATGAGATGTGCTGGAGAAAAGTGGGGTCAGGTGGCTGGGACTCAGGCTTACCCTCTGATTCACTCTTTGATGAGGGACAGACAATGTAACATCCTGTGCAAAGGAAAATGAAGTGCAAATATTTGCATATTCTGCTAGGTTGGATATTAAGGTTGACATATGGATAGAATTACTGTTATTGAAGGGATGTAGTCCAGCCTCCTGAGTAGCCCTGAAGGGAAACAGGTCCTGGAGAAGCAGCAGCTAAGCAAGGTTTCCACAGCACATGGCAAAGCTGGGCCCTCCACCGCCCGCAGCCTGAGCTTGGGGCTGGGGAGCCCTCGATGCAGCAAACAGAGGTGATTCCAGCTTGGACAGCGTGGTCCTGACAACGTGTCATGAATGAAGTTAAAATGTTTTCCCGCCCACCATGCTGGGGAGGAGCCCATTGAAAGGCACAGGTTTTGAATATTCAGGAATTTAAAATATCCTTATCTCGCCTGATCCCTTAAAACCAGAGGTTTATTCAGCAGAGGCTTTGGTCCACAGGTCACAGCCCCCATTAAACCCACACAGCCCTGTTAAGGAGAAAGCCGCTCAGGCCATGCTGGACCCCATGTTCCGTGTAGCAGGATCCTCGCAGCCCTGCATCACTGCCTCTACCTTGTTCCCGGGTCGGGACAGGATGGATTCAGAGCAGATTCAGGACCCAATCCAGGGCGGACCCCATGGTTAGAGCGCCCGCCCTTCCCGCGCCCGCTTCTCCCCGGGGACCCCGCCTGAGCGCGTGGCCCTTCTGTTGCAGAGGTACCCGCAGCCCCGGGGGCAGAAGAAGAAGAAAGTGGTCAAGTACGGGATGGGGGGGATGATCATCGTCCTGCTCATCTGTATCGTGTGGTTCCCTCTGCTGTTCATGTCTCTGGTCAAATCTGTCGCCGGGGTCATCAACCAGCCCCTGGACGTCTCGGTCACAATTACCCTGGGCGGGTACCAGGTAACCGCGCCTCCCTCCGGGGTCTCCCCCTCCCCCAGCCCCTGCCAGTGCCTTGCCCAGCCATGCTTTTCCCTGCTAACCACCCAGTGGACTTACTTAGGTTTTGCGGACATATTTCCTGTCTGAATTTTGACTGTTCTGCAAATATGTGGTATGTGAGCTAAGGTGCAGAAGACAGTGAAGGGAGAGTTCTGTTCTGCTTGTGGGTGATACACGACCTAATATTTTTCTTGGAACCCAGGATGCAGAGAAGTGCTTTGGAATATTAACCCTCCTGTGTGTCTTTGTTTTCCAGCCTATTTTCACAATGAGTGCCCAGCAAAGCCAGCTGAAAGTTATGGACCAGCCAAAGTTTAATAAATTTATTAAAGCTTTTTCTAAGGACACTGTAAGTAAATGCATGGAGTCGGTCTCGATGAACACCTGTCATATCGACCAGCTGTTGTCACCTTATTCACCACTTTGCCATGGCCTGAGCCGGTGGGCAGGACTTTCTGGGGGTTATGAGTTACACACAGCAGGTTCCTGGCTACTGGCCGCTTTGATCATCTAAGATGTTAGGTCTGTATTATCGGACATAAGTGATAATAAACATAATTCTAATTCAGAGTATTTTCATGATAAGCACAACAGGTGTTGATCCTTTTTAAATTTTTAAAATTGTGGTAGATATTGATCCCTTTAACTGGTAGGGAATCTGTCCTAAGGAAATCATTCAAAATATGGAAAAGCTCCAAGCAGGTGCCTGTTTGTGATGGCAAGCTCCCCGTTAGTAAGAACCAGAGGCAATTGGGGATTCAACAAGTAGGGAATGAGTGAATCAACTACAGCAGATTTTTCAAGCAACTTCCTTTGTAGTAAGATAATCATTACAAAGATGATTTCATGGCATGAAAATTTCTCAAAATGAAACATAACTTTAAAAAGATACTATTATTTTTAAATGATTTTAAAAATTAAGATATGCATCCTCTACTGTATAAAACGGGGATGATGTTCTGGTGACGCGATTGCGGTGGATATCATCCTTTTCTCTGCATTCCATGCTTTTCATAAGATGGTAGCATGATTCTTCATAATTAAAATTGGCTTTACAGATGATGCTTTTTATTTAAAGTGATTAGGCAAACAGATGGTGCTGTCTTGTAAAACGACTGGCCTGTAAGAGCACACTGTCAAAAGTAATCCTGAGGAGCACACAGCTGTGAGGAAGGGCCCGGATGTCCTGGGTGGATTAAATGTGACTCTCTCATGAGACGGACGTACCCCAATAGTTGATAAATGTCTTTCTTTAGTGGGAAGGGAAAAAATGACACTAAATCATCTGATTTTTCTTTACTGTTTGATTGGAATGATTCCATGGCTGTGGGTGTGGCAACATCACCACTGGGGTTTGGTGATGTGACTGGAGCTGTTAAGTGTCAGAACTCACCAGGCAACCCACTGTAGGGAGGTGCCTTTCGGAGGAAGAGATTCCCCCGGATACGGTCAGTTAAAGGGAAGAGTAACTACTTTCTTACCATCCTCAAGTATGTGATCTATTGATGCAAGTGTTTTGTGTGCACACAGGGTGCTATGCAATTTCTGGAAAATTATGAAAAAGAAGACATAACAGTAGCAGAACTGGAAGGAAACTCAAATTCTTTGTGGACCATCAGCCCTCCCAGTAAGCAGAAAATGATACACGAGCTCATGGATCCCAATAGTAGCTTCTCTGTTGTTTTTTCATGGAGTGTGCAGAGGTAGTTACTGTATTTCCATGCATAATTCCCCCTTCCCCAACCTGAACTCGGGGCGGCGGTTGGGGGATGTAGAAGGATACACACCTCAGATTAATTCGGATCTTGGTTCACATTACTTCCTGGGAACATTCATTCGATGCTACTGCTAACGTTTTTGTTTATTAAATAATGATTTGCCTGGGAATCATTGACAAAACGAAGAACTTCTTAGTTTTCCTTTTTTTCTACTAACTTCAGCTTTAAAGAGGCTGGCAATGAGATCTGTGACCAAGAGAGAAAGGTGGAGAGAAAAGAAAGAGGGTGATGACTCGTAACATGAAACTGAGTCGGGTGAAGTGTAAGGTTTCCCTGAGCTTGGGGGTCTGGTCTTAATCACAAAGGACTTGCAGCGCTGGGAACCCTGATTCTCCCTTGCCGGCCTCCAGCACTTGGAGAGCCCCAGCACGTCTCTCCTCCGAGCCTGAGCTGGGAGAGCAGGGAGATTCCTTCCCACCTTACCTGAGCCTCTGGCCAGCCTGCGGCCACCACGCAGCACGTCTCACAAAACGTTCTTGCATCCGAAAGCCCGACGTGTCTGGGGGGCCGTTGGGGGGCCTGGACATAATACCCGGGCTGATTAGCTCAGTTTCCTTCATGACAGGCTGTGACTCAGGACTCTGGGCAGTCCCGTGATAGGTTTGTCCGGTCCACAATAACAGCTTCTTGGTTGGAATTAAGAAAGAATCATGATAGGTAAGGAAGAAAGCCTTCTAGAATCTGACTTCACAAGGAAGTAGTAAGAAGTATTTTGAAGGAGGCTGCTCAGAATATAAAGAACTCCTTCTTTAATCTTATTTTCTCCTTTTAAATGTCCCAAACTCCTCGTGTGGAGTTCTGTACTGGCAAAAATGCATTTCCTAGCCCTTCCTTTGAAGAGCCACCAAAAGAAATTAAAAATCAATTTCTGATTGAACATTCTGCTTTTGATCGAGATATAATTGACATGTAGCATTATTTTAGTTACAGGGGTGCAACATAATGATTTGATATTTGTATACGTTTCAAAATAATCACAAGAAGTCTAGTTAGCATCCATCACCACACAGTTCCCCCCAATTTTTTCCCTGTGAGAACTTTTAAGATCTACTCTTTCAGCAACTTTCAAATATACAGTACAGTATTATTAACTACAGTCACCATGCTGTATTACATACCCAGGATTTACTCATGTTATAACTGGAATTTGTGTCCTTTGACCCCCTTCACCCATTTCATTCACCACCACCTCACCTCTGGGAACCACCAATTCATTCTCTGTATCTATGAGTTCAGGTTTTGTGTTATTTTTAGATTCCACATATAAATGAGATTATCCAGTATTTCTGACTTATTTCACTTAACCTGGATGAAACTTGATGGCATTAGGCTATCACAAATAGCAAGATTTCATTCTTTTTTTATGACTGAATAATATTCCTCTGTGTGTGTGTGTGTGTGTGTGTGTGTGTATGTATGACATCTTCTTTATTCATTTATCTGTCAATGGATACTTAGGTTGCTTCTGTATCTTGGCTATTGTAAATAATGCTGCAGTCAACATGGGAGTGCAGATATCTTTTCAAGTAAGTGTTTTCATTTGCTTTGGAAAAATACCCAGAAGTGGGATTGCTGAGTTAAATGGTAGTTCTATTTTTTAATTTTTTTGAGGAACCTCCAAACTGTTCTCCATAGTGGCTGCAGCAACTTACATTCCCACCAACAGTGCACAAGGGTCCCCTTTTCTCCACCTCCTCACCAGCACTTGGTAACTCTTGTCCTTTTAATGATGGGCATCTTGCCATTCTGACAGGTGTGAGGTGATATCTCATTGTGAACGTTCTTTTTAAAACATAGACTGTCTGAGTCACCGTGGAGACTAACGTCGCTGGGTTAACATAAAGCGTTTCAGAATCCCTGTTAAGATCATCAGGGATTTCTCTTGTGTCGCCACACTCTTCCTCCTCACCTGTATCTGTGTTAAAGGTGTCTGAGGCCTCCCTGGATGTCTAAGAGGCTGGCTGTAAAGGTGAGGAGGACAGGTTGAGGTTGACAGTTGTGGACCCGGTGAAACTTGGTGAGATGAATAGTTCAGTGAGTTTTTAACCTCTCCTGCAGACTTCTGAATAACCACTGAAGTTGAGCTCTTTTTTTTTTTTTCTTCACAGAAACATGAGTCTGGGTGCAAAAGCAGAAATAGCAACAGATAAGCTTTCTTTTCCTCTTAAAAATACGACACGAGAGCACATTGCTAAAATGATAGCTGGCAACAACACAGAAAGTTCCAAAACGCCAGTGTAAGTTGATGGTCATTTTTAATACAGTGTTAGAAGGTGCATGTATCTGGTCCAAATCTCCTCTACAAATACGTGTGTGCAAGAAACGCCGTTTCTTCCTTCTTCGATAACCCAAGTGAGCCTGTACTAGAGGCCTTGATGGGCTGGGTCACAGCACGTCTGCTCTTCTCCCGCGCCCTCTGCCCAGCTTGTCTGGGGAGGACTGACCTCTCCTCTGGGGAGCACACCTTGCTCTCATCTGACCGTAATCACCAAAAACCAGGGAAAGGCCCTGGGAGACCCTTTTCTACTATTACCCCTGCCCCTGGGGCACCAAATGGCTGGCTAACAAATGGGCGTGAGAAAAACATTGCCATTGGGCTTCCCTGGTGGCGCAGTGGTTGGGAATCCGCCTGCCGATGCAGGGGACACGGGTTCGTGCCCCGGTCCGGGAAGATCCCACATGCCGCAGAGCGGCTGGGCCCGTGAGCCATGGCCACTGAGCCTGCGCGTCTGGAGCCTGTGCTCCGCAACGGGAGAGGCCACAGCAGTGAGAGGCCCGTGTACCGCAAAACAAAACAAAAACAACAACAACAAAAACCCCACTGGCATTGGTCCAAAAGTGCTAGGTGAAGTATTCCAGACGCCCACCAGCCGCAGCCTATTCCTATTCCTTGTTTGAAATGAGGTCAAAAATAGCAACAACAAAACCACAATTTTGCATGGGTAAAACAACTAAAACTTAATTATTCTTTTTTCTCTTAATGCCCAGGACCATAGAAAGGATTTACCCATACTACGTGAAAGCACCCAGTGACTCTAACTCCAAACCCATAAAGCAACTTTTATCTGGTAAGAATGAAAAGGAATTGTTTCAGAACGTTTCTTAATATTTCTTTTATTCAATGTCTGCAGTTTGCCTTTCACCCTTTATCAAGCTCCTTTCCAGTTTTCTTCCCCCTGTGACATGGTTTGCAAGAAGCATAAGGCTCTGGGCTGTGTCCACCAGCAAGAAGGGATCATTTACTCACCTGGGGGCGTGTTCTTCATCTTCCTTTGTTCATTGATATAGAACTTGATTGACTTAAATCCATGTTCAGTGACATGTTAACTGATTCATCAGAATCTGTTTACTTGTTTCTATTAGCAACCGTATCTTTGGCAGAAAACTGCCTAATACAGGGTTAAGTCTGAAGGCCCCGTGATAAGAACAATAAAAAGATGGCAGGAAATGGATTTGATTCAGCCCTAGGGTGACTGAGTACCAGTAGTAGGGCTCCATCCCTTAAAGTTCTCAGCCAGCAAAACTCAGCTCCGAAGTCACCTCCTCTGGGAAGTCCTCAGGGATCATACCATCCAGAAGAGGTCTCCCCCAGCTAAGACCTTGTCAGTGCTAGGGGTTGCCACGTGCCCATAAATAGTGCTTGTGTGCATGGCCTTTCCCAATGAACCAGGCTGCGTGCAACCTGGTGACCCCTTAGCACCTCCTGGAGCACCTTCCTCCTGGAAGGCACTCAGTAAATGGTGGTAACATGAAAGAATCCATCAGTTCCATCAACAGTCAGCTACTGGGGTTTTTAAATGTCTAATTAGCTGTTTGGAATTGTCAGCCAAGATGCTCCGGTGATGGGTCTCAATTCACCCTGTGACTTTGCTGCTGTCTCACGTAGCAACAGGACTGGCCTCTTAAGAGAAAGAGACCCCCACGGCCAGGCCCCCTCCTCCTTTTCCTCTCACAGAGCCGACGTGCCCGTGTGTCCCCATCCTGGAACTGGATGCCATGGGTACCAACCAGGCCATCCTGGTTCATCCGAGAATGGCTGAAGTGCATTAAATCCATAAACTCTCCTGCTAACTTGATTTCATGTTTCTCCTTCTCCAGAAAATCATTTCATGAACATCACCATCATTTTGTCCAGAGACAATACAACTAAATCCAACAGTGAGTGGTGGGTTCTCAACTTGACTGGGAATAGAATCTACAACCAGCATGCGCAGGCCCTGGAGCTGGTGGTCTTCAATGACAAGGTCAGCCCCCCAAGCCTGGGGTTCCTGGCCGGCTACGGGTAAGGAACCATTTCACCGTTAACAGTTACGAGATCCCACTTCTGTATCACACCAAGTTGAGGATGGGAAGTCTTTTATCTTCTTAGAATTCTCAAGTTCTATAGCTGCATTATTAGAATTCACAGATCCTTGGCCCTTCACTTTATTTTATTTATTTTTTAATTTTATTGAAGTCTAGTTGATTTACAGTGTTGTGTTAATTTCTTCTGTACAGCAAAGTGACTTAGTTATTCATATATATATATATATTCTTTCCATTCTGGTTTGTCACAGGGCCCTTCGTTCTAAAAACTGAGGAACCCGAGTCCCAAAGAAGTCAAAAATGCCTTGTGTGAGTCCCACCACCAAGCATAGGACCAGAAGCCATATTTCCAGCTTCTTATCTATTCCTTCCTGTTACAGCACAACAATTTAGTGCAATTCAGGGCTTAAAACTAGAAATGGGCAGAGTTCTCTCTTTTCTGCTAACATTGCCTTCTGACCTGAACAGATAGTCAAGTAGAAGTCACAGCTTGGCACATGCCTGATGTTACCATTTCTCCATGTTCTGACACTTCAACCCTAGGACAGGCACACCCCCTACAAGATGCTAGTACAAAGTTTTCTACTTCCCAGAATGAGTCTCTTAAGAAATCACTGTCTATACAGAATTTTATTATAAACATGAATCTCTGAGAAAAGCAGGGCAGAGTCCTGGATACAGAAAAGTGTATATAACAATTGCATTTCTATCATATATATATATTTTAACATCTTTATTGGAGTATAATTGCTTTATAATGGTGTGTTAGGTTCTGCTTTATAACAAAGTGAATCAGCTATACATATACATATATCCCCATATCTCCTCCCTCTTCCATCTCCCTCCCACCCTCTCTATCCCACCCCTCTATCTACCATATATGTTATGTAGCTTATGCATATAATATATGCAGTAAAACCACCAGAAGTTCATACACGAAACTATTAACACTGGTTGTTTCCAGAATGTAAGATTTCAAAGGACTTTCATTTTTCAAGTCCTACAGTTCTGTAATGTGTAATTTTTTTTTAAAAAAAAAGGAGCATGCATTACCTTTTTAAACAGCAAAAAGGTCAATGTTTTCACCAAAGGGAAACAACTTAAGCTTTGGTAAGTCTATCACGTCTTCTATGGCGTTTGAGGCAAAAGTGTTCATTTTTTTTTCTTTTAGGCATGTTCTCTTAACCATATGTCACGGCCAGATACATTTCTACCTCTTTTTTTTTTCAGTATCATGGGCCTCTACGCTTCAGTGGTCCTGGTGATTGGGAAGTTTGTCCGTGAATTCTTCAGCGGGATTTCTCACTCCATCATGTTTGAAGAGCTTCCGAATGTGGATCGGATTTTGAAGTTGTGCACAGATATTTTTTTAGTTCGAGAGACCGGGGAGCTGGAATTGGAGGAGGACCTCTATGCCAAATTAATATTCCTGTACCGTTCGCCAGAAACCATGATCAAATGGACCAGGGAGAAAACAAACTGACGTCCCAGGCCACAGACCACAAGCCAAGTTCACATTGGAATTTTCCAAAGAAAAAAAGAAAAGCACAATACTCTCCTAAGAGCTAAGCATTTCTAATTCGGTGGAAACGGTCTCTCTTCTGACTGGTGCAGAAGGACTGGGCTTCCTTTTGCCCTCAGAGCTACAAGCAAAGGTACTCTGGAAAAGCCCTCTGTAATTCCATTCCTCTGAAATCAGGGCTGCTTGCTTTATGGTTTGGTCCCTGTGTGTCTTGCAGTCTGATGGAGTAGGTGGAGGAGTCTGATGGGCCTCATCCCTCAGAGAAACAGGACAGGAGGAGGAGAAGGATGGAAAGGCCTTCTCCTGTGAGGGGCGGTGCCCTCTGAAGAGACACCACAATGCAACGCAATGCACGGGGCTCTGCGGCCAAGGGGACGCTGCTGTGAGGACGGGGGCCCTGCACCCCGAATACGCAACAGAACGGGGGCTGAAAACTCCTACACATATGTCTAGGTGGGAAACAGGGAGGGGGCCGGTGACCTATGGCGATGCCAGTGGAAGGATAAGACACATTCTAAGCAAAAACATAACGTTAGTGACACTTACTGCCTTACCTTAACTGAAGACTAATGAGAAATCTTTCCATTAAACACCAGTGACCTCTCAGGAAAAAAAAAGCAGCAAAACAAATATGTGGACGTGGTGTTGCTGAGGCCCAGGTAGTGACTCACTCCAACCTGGTGGTTTTCTGGTTCAGAGTTACTGCTCCCCGTGAAACACCGAAGCCCAGCTGGAGGCGGGGTCCTTGGACATTGTCACCTTTACTGACCGAGGTCTGAGCTCTCCTCTGCCCCACCCCCGACGCTTCCTCCCATTTCCATGATTCACGGCAGTGGTTTTTCCAGTATGTGACATTTTTTTCCCCTGTTTTTCAGGTCTGTCAACGGGTTTACATATTCCAATTCACATTTTTACATCTGAGACGGGTTTTTTTAAGTTCAAAATTACGGAAGAAATATGTATATTGAGCTTGGGGAAATAAACAAATAGCCTTTTCTTAAATTATTATTATGGGTCATACAACCTCTTCATGAAATAACAATGTAGCATGAAAAGCTGATGATTGAAATGTAGTTTTCATTCCATATTAAAAGACAGTTTCTGAGAAGAATCATCGAATGGACTAGACTATGTCCCCCCAAAAAATGATCCTCTGTAGTTTGGGTTCAGGACTGTCAAAATAAAGCACATCCTGCAAAGTCACTTTAAGAGTACTCTTCATTCTGCCTTACTGCATGAACTAGGAAAAGCGACTTCTCTGTACTGTGTACCGGGAGCTAAAAAAATCAACTAAGAATCCACTTCTTGTTGGTTGCATTGTGGGTTTTCTCATGTGGGTGCTCTATGGGAATAATAAAAGCAGGAAACAACTGGTGAGAAATTAACTTACCAGAAGGAAACCATTACAGTGAATATGGATCTTTTAAAACATATCAGAGTTCAACTGATGCCCCATGTCTTCTAGGGAATTCAGTGGTTGTGAATTCTTTCTTTTAAAAATGTCAGCAGGGGACCTAGAGAGAGCACGTTACAGCATATTTAGGAAGAAAAGGAATAGGAATTCTTCTAACAGGCATAGAGGTAAAGGATACCAGGATGGTAAACAGGTCCCATGGTTCAAGAAAAAGCCTCAGGTGTGGAGGAGGGAGGACACAGAATGACAGAGAGAGATGTAGAAGGACCAGTCCTGCCAAGGCCTGTGCTGGAGTGGGACTCCCCAGGGAAGGAGGTGCCTCTGCTGGGCCCCCTGGCCAGCCTGCCACGACCCTGTTCAGCCCAATTATCTGACAACATGAAGGGATCAGCAAGCTCTCACCGGCTTAATCCTCAGCCTCAAATGAGCACCAGACCCGGCCCAGAGATGAGGGACACATGTCCCCTTAGAATATGTTCTCTGGAGACAGCTCTGAGAGGGACCGTCCCCAAGGACCTGCCGGGGTGGGGGGTGCAGTCTGGCCAGCGAGGAAGGAGGACCAGGCAGAGGGACATGGGGCTTCACCCAGCCCTGGGGGTGCTGGTGAGCTGGGGCCGCCCTTCCAGGTCCTGAGCAAAGGCCCAGCATCTGGATGCTTTATGCATAATTGCCAAAATCTTGGAAGCAACAAAGATGTCCTTCGGTAGGTGAATAGATAAATAAATAAAACTGTGTTAGAATCCAGACAATGGAGTAGTATTCTGCAGTAAAAAGAAATGAGCTCTCAAGACATGAAAAGACATGGGGGAAACATAAATGCACTTTACTCAGTTAAAGAAGCCAATCTGAAAAGGCTACATACTGTATGATTCCAAATATATGACGTTCTGGAAAAGGCAAAACTATGGAGACAGTAAGAGATCAATAGTTGTCAGGGGTTAAGGCGGAAGGAAGGGATGAAGAGGCAGAGCTCAGAGGATTGTAGGGCAGTGAAAATACTCTGTATGAAACTGTAATGATGGATACATGTCATATAATACATTTGTCCAGACCCACAGACTGTACAACACCAAGAGTGAACTGTAATGTAAACTGTGGCCTTTGGGTAACAATGATGTGTCAATGTCAGGTCCTCATTTGTAACAAACGTCCCAACTGGCGGGGGATGCTGATAATGGGGGAGACTGCATGTGTGGGTCCGGACGTCTATGGGAAATCTGTGCACCTTCCTCTCAATTTTGCTGTGAACCCAAAACTGCTCTAAAAAAACTGTTTCAATTAAAAAAATCCACCTGTAATATTGATAAAACTCAGTAGGGCGAATGAATATGAAAGTGGGGAGAGACCAGGAATATTACAGTAATGCTATCCTTCCCCATGGAAAAACCCAGGCAGAATAGGGGAGAAAAAGTCCTCCCAGATCTTCTTCTTTAAACCCCTTAGTCATTAGCCCCTGATTAGCCAAGTATGTGGCCGTCCCCCCTGGAGGAAGGAGGCCAGCCTTGGGACCCTCTAACTCCCCCGACCCCACATCGAGTCCATCCTCCATCACCAACATCCTCATGGGACCTCCAGTGGTCAGTTTAGATTTTGTCCCCAGAAGGCTCTGAAATGGCTCAGAAACTCCATCAATTAAGTGATTTCTATACCACTCCACACCTAAGACCAAACTTATAGTCCTTATTCAATTTCCCATCACAAACTATGGTCCAGGCACTTTGTCCAATGTCACCTCTGTGAGGATCTACAGAGAAATAAAATGACATCCCTAAGATACGTCAAAATAAAACTCTAACAAGGAAATATTTCAACCTTAAATGAAAGCCTCCTTTCACAATTTTTCAGGGAGAAACGAAAGTTAAAATAGTAAATCAAGTTAATGTCCAAGGATTAAAGAAGATGGATTAAATTCTCTTACCTTCATGAGTTAACAGTCAAAGACAGTAGAGCCGTGTCCCCATTCTTGGGAGGAACAGAGGCCACTTCAGGGAAGCAGCTCGTGGCATCTTCACAGGGCCTTTTGGTACTTCAGATGTTCATTCCACTCAACACCAAGTTTCTGATTGTGCCTCATTTTTTAAAGAGTCCAAAAATCAGTAAGACCCACAGAACTTGCTCATAATGACCAAATTTCAAAAGCATTTGAGACAAGTCCCTGCCTGCCCAGCTGTCCAAGGCCAATGCGTGTCTCAGAAGCATAAAGGGTATTGCCAAAACCCAGAGCAGAAGCTCAACGGAAGCCTGGTGGAGTCACGTGGGTCCAAGACTGGCTGGGAAGCCTGTCTGTCGAGCCAGGTGAGCAGAATCCAAAACCCTGACCGTGACCTTCACCCACTGCAGGGCTGCATCCTGGTGCGTGGTGACCTCTGGCTGCTGCATCTGTCTTTGGGAGAGACACCCCCATTGCACCCCACCCACTCTCCCAGAGGCACAGCTGGAGGAGCTGGGGCTGCCTGGAGGCAGAGGGTGGAGACCAGTGAGGATGGCGGCCATGAGGTCCAGCCCAACGCATCAGTACCTCTCCACTCCAACCCCCGCGGTGCCCGTGTCACTGAGGCTGGGGTGCCCCGGGGTAGGTCCCAAGCAGCAGCACTGCTTTCACCACGCTTGGCCGCAGAATTACTCTGACCTCCAGAACCGGCCTCCTGTCGAAGGGTTTTCCCCGCGTGCAGTGAATTGCCCAGACTGTGGGGAGGGGCTGATCTTGTCTGTGGACCAGCTACAGGGATACAGGTTAGCCTCTCCGCAGCCTCGGTCCCGGGCGCAGATGCTGACTGGGATATGGGGCGGCTGATGTAGGGCCCTCACCCTGTGTCCGCATGTCGCCAGTGCTCGGTGATGCCCGCGGGACGCAGCTGCCCTGCAGGTCCAAAGCAACCGTCTTTAGGATTAGATTTAG
Organism: Kogia breviceps; assembly: GCF_026419965.1. Classification (NCBI taxonomy): domain Eukaryota; kingdom Metazoa; phylum Chordata; class Mammalia; order Artiodactyla; family Physeteridae; genus Kogia; species Kogia breviceps. The sequence continues at coordinate 61,199,626 of NC_081324.1, read as the reverse complement.
GGGAGATTTAATAGGTTGCAGGGAGACTTTCCCCAAAGCCGCTTTTCCCCAACATTTATTTGCACGTGCCCACATTTGTTCTTTCAGGCGGAGCAGGTAACGAGCGCCAGCCAGGTGGCCGAGGAAATGGGGAGCTGCCAGGTGTGACTGAGGCGCCCACCTGACCCTTGGCCGGAGGAAGGACAGAAAGAGAGAGAGCAACGAGCTCCTGGAGAGCAACGAGCGAAGGATGGAAACGGCAGGCGGCACTCAAGCAGCTCTGGGCCCCCACCTCCCTGCCTCTGCATCCACCGCAGTCTGGGAAAGGACTTCTGAAAGACCACTGACACCCAGGAGACTGTGAGATGCCCAAGCACCCAGGAGAGCGGGGGCAGGGGGTGGGGTGGGGTGGAGGAAGGGGCAGGGGACCAGGCTGGAGGCCAGGCCGGGTGAGCAGAGCGGAGGTACTGGAGCCATTCGCATCCGGGGCTGACCATGTGGCCGTAGCCACAGAGCCCGGCCCATCCTTGGTGAGCACCCAGGATGCTCCTCACACGCCCCGCGTCCCCGCCCTGTCCTCCCAGGGTCTCCGCTTCCCACCAGGTCCTGCCCATCGTCCTGCCGGCCCCTGCTGGGTGCGGCCATCCTCCTTCTCCTCCAGGTTCAGGTTCAGGGCCAGTTGCTATTCGGGAGGGAGGGAGGGGGAAGGGGTGGGAAGAGGCCAAGGAAGTGGTGTTTTCAGGATGGAGGGGGAGGGGTAAAGGTTGGTGTGATCTGACCTCCAGGCAGAAACCCTAAAGGGTGGCAGGACTGTCCCCCGGGGGGCCCCACGTCTCACAGGCACAGCCCCTGCGTCTCTCACACAAACGTGTCCGTCTCCTTCCCAGGGGACGTCGTCCAATGCCAGGAGGAACCGCATCTAGGCTGGCTGGTGTCACCTTGGGTGTCAGGGAGATACCAGCCAGTCTCCCAACCCGAGGGAGGGGTCCAGACCCTCAGAACAGCCCAGAAGCTTCGGGGCCCCGGAAGGAATAGGCGGCCCGGCTCTCAGCGGAGGGTCCTCGTCGTATGCCCCGCCCTGCAGGCAAGACGTCATCCAATGGGACACAGAGTCTTCCTTTCAAAAGTGCCTAAAATCAGCTCAGCTCCGAAAGCTTTCCTAGGAGCCCCTCTTCTCCCTGGTGGTTGTCTCTCTCACCAAGCTCACTTCTGGGTGACAAACGTCACCATCAATGAGGAATGTCGTCCGGACTGAATGCCCGTCCAGGCAGGCACTCTAGACTGATTTCCTTCCTCCGTGTCTGTCTTGCCTTTTACCCACTGCTCAGATGGATTCTAGATGAAGAATCCACAGGCACCTCACATTCACATTCAGGACCAAAACCAAAATCATGATTTTCACCCCAAAGCTCTCTATCTTTCCTGCCTTCTATTTGTTAATAATACTCATTCACTGGGACGGAGGGGCTCAGAGGGCCTGGGACTCACTCAGGCCATGAAGTCAACAGATACCTGTTTGGTCGACTCCCCTAAACCTCTGCCCCTCCAGTCCGGAGCCCTGCTCCTGCCCCTTGCAGGCCATTCTTACTGCTCATTACAGCAGTGGGCTTGCAGCCCTGGTCTCCATCCCCTGTGGTCCTGGAATTTCATCAGATAACAGAAGAGCTTTGAAAAACCATAGGTTCCAGAACCCTACAAGACTCACCAATCAGATCATATGGATCTAGGGCCCAGAAATACCTCGTTTCATCAGCGTCCTAGCTCTTGTCATGGATCTGTGCTTGGGGACAGGATGTCTAATCCATGGGCTCCTAACACAGACTAATCACCAGACTCACCCCCAGTTCTTGTTAAAAAAAATACAGACTTCTAGACTTCACATGATCCCACAACTCTGACTCGGGGGCCGAGGTCCAAGAATCTACCACATTTAAACCATCCTGGTGACTCTGACATCAGCCAGGTTGGAGGACACTCCCTTCCCGTCCTGCTCCCGAGGGATGCTCTGGAGATGCATGCAGAGCTGAGGGGTCGTGATTCCAGGCGAAGACGCTTGGGAAATGTTGGCCCTGCCTTCCTTCCAGCCAAGCTGTCATCTACCCTGCCTGGATCCAAAATTGTATCCCCCCACCCCAACGAAATGGGTGTCTAAAGCAATTGAGAAACTAAAGCTCAGAGAAGAAAGGTCCGTATCCATGTCCCTCACATTCCCTTCCTGATCATTTAACACTTTCTAGGCTGCTGGTCAAAGGCCTGATGGGAAAACTAGGTCAAGCTTATGGAGAAAAGTGAAGAATTTTTGCAGCCTTACAAAAATGATGGAAAAAAAAATGATGGCTGACAAGGGACGTCTCTAGGCTTGGAACTAAGTAGCCAATCATTGGAAATGTCTGGTCTGCCTCATTAATAAATGATAGTAAGTGAGGCTTAGTCAGCAGCCCCTGCCCAAGCCTGGGCTCAACCCTAGACGGGGCAGTGAGTCACCCACTTGGTCTGGGTTCAGTATCACTAAGGAGCCTCTCAGACCTCCCGTGAAATCACTCCCCACCCACTGGATTAGACTGGAAATTATTTTGCAAAGACAAACTACATTTGCTGTTCTGCGCTAGAGAGAAGTCCCAAATGGAGCAGCCTCAGGGCAGGGGGCATGTTGCCTTGAACTTACGCGAAGGGTGGATGCTGTCCAGAGGGCAGAGTGGGAAATAGGAAAGGGAGGGCCTGGAGGGGACAGGAGTCACCGGCGAAGGACACCGCCTGGGATAGAGCCCAGAACACCTGGACCAACCGACCCGATATCTGCACTGCTGGGCCTACCCCGATGCGGCCGCAGGACCCAGGCCCTCACTCACTTCCCAGGACGCAGACCTCCAAGTGTGCAAGTGTAGACACTTAAAATCCTACTAAATAAAACCGGTTTCCATCTTCTAGCTGTTTTCCCTGACGCGTTCATCTGTTTAGATTTTTGGTACCACCTCCACCACAGCAAGTTTCTTCCAGGGGAAATTTCACATACGTGAATGTTGTTCCATCTCCACGTAGGAAGACTTTATAAAAACAGAGGCCAACTGAGCTGTGGAAAGTTCTGGGGTAACCTCTCTGGATTCCCGGTGCCGTTGGCTGGCTGGTGGCTCGGCCTGGAGAGGCTGCCCAGAGCCTGACCGGGAGGCTGCCAGCACATATGCTGAGCGCTCCAGGGCTGGGCCTTCCTAAAACGCTAATCACACACATTAAAGAACCACACAGAGCTCTACGAAATCATGAGTGATGTTGCTCTGGGGCATCTGGCTGATGCAAGGTGTGAAATAAAACGCTGCCTGGAGCCCCAGAGGCTGATGACAAGCACCTCTGCCCTGCACGGCCCTTGGGGCATGAAACCCAGAAAGCATAACAAAGAAAATCCCCAAAACCAAAAAATCAGAAAATATAAAATAACCAGAAAACAGAGGAGAGACCCTGTGGTATCAGTGGATGTACTAAAAACAAAGTCTTCTTGCAGAAGGGCCGAGGGGAGCCCTTGCAGACCTCAGTCATTGTGGGAGCCTGGCGGAGCCACCTCCCACGCTGGGGTCTGGCCAGAGACAGCGCCAGGCTCAGGCAGGCTCCATGGAGACACCAAGGGGGATGGGGCCACGAGGTCCACAAGGAAGGTGTTTGGGCTCAGAACTGCTTTGTGGGACCCCTGATGAGAATGACCCAGGAAATGAACTACAGAAAAGGGAATACAGATTCAGGGAAGGAATCAGAGGAAGAAGGTTACAGACCAGGGACCACCCACCCCCCATGCCACCCCACTACACAGCTCGTATCCCTTTGTCCCTCTTGGTCCTGGTGTTGCTAAGCCCCACTCTGCGCTAGGCACTGACGATGTACAGGTGAACGACAGACACACCACCTGCCCTCAGGTAACTGCCCTGCAACTTGGCAGAGTGGCAAGACACAGTTTGAACAGCTTGTTTCCATAGTACGAGTATTTGCACACACAGAACCACCAAAACAGCTGCTGGGGAAAATGGGTCTTTCACGGTTGTTCCGGCCTCAAACAGCAGCTTGTCTTTTCTGAGAGCAGCATGGGTGGAGGAAGGAACTGGGTCATTGAGGGTCTGGTCTGGGATCTGTATTCAGGAATAAATCAGGAATAATATCGCAATGACCTTACAGCTGTGCTGGGAGGATAAAATGAAATCCTGGCCATATGCTGTTGTGACGACTAGCACCAGGTAGTAGTGAATTAGAGAAGATGGCCAGGTATATGGGCCCTCTTGATCAGTATTTTTATCATTTTTGGTAAAAATAGGGGTGAGATCAAAAGCATACAGTAATCAAACCTAACCATATCACCTTCGAAATACATGGACATAAGTGAAAGGAGAAACTGATGGAATCAAAGTCATGGCCGTGGTGAGAGATTAGAATAGCATTCTTGCAGAATCTCACAGATCAAGGTGAATAAAAATTATTTGAACAACTCAGCTCAGAAGTCTGATATGTCCACTTTTTACAGAGCCCAACCCTCTACAAATAGAGAATACATAAACTCTAGGGTACATGGAACGTTTACAAAACTTGACCAGGTTAAATTTTTAAAGTATCAACAAATTGCAACCAACTGTCCTCATACTGCGCTGTTTACCCCACACAGCTCTCCCCTCTTCCAGGCACGTAGCAGGAATGCATTTCCCACCTCTGCCCCTAGTGATCTGGGTGGGGCTTTGTGATGAGTTCTGGCCCAGGTGGCCTGGAGCTTTCAGAGCTTCTTTCCTCCTCTCTCCTGGAGCCGCTTACATAGCAACTGGCAACAGGGTGCCCAGGTAACTACCAAACTTTGATGTTCCCATAGTGTAGGTGAGATTAAAATTGTGCTGTTTTAAGCCACAGGGATTCAGGGGTTATTCATTCTGGCAGCATGATCTAGTCTGTCTTGACTCACATGTTCTTAAACCAAGACTGAATTAAATTACTAATGACTAAGCAAAAATAATTTTAAAATCATGGTAGGAAAATGTAAATTCCTAAATAGTTCATGAGTTTAAAATAATGGAATGCAAAATTGTTTAATTAATCAAAAAGAAAATGACTACATTTCAAAATTTGTAAAATGTAAGTAAAGGTGCACTAATCAATGAGACTGAAAATAGATGAATTAAGCATTTAATTCAAGATGGAAGAGAGGATAGAAATGAAACAGATAATAATAACAAACAGATAATAAATAATAAACAGTTAAAGGAAGTCAAAGGTAGGAATATTTGTAAGAGAGAAAGTACAAGAAAAGAAAAAATGCAAGAGAGTAACACTAAAATCAAGTTGTTTCTGAAGAAAATAAACTCAAACAAAGCTCTACCAAGGCTGACAAAAGGAAAAAAAGAGAAAAGAAAAAGAGAAAGACAAAGCATAAATTTAAAAACAAGTAACCATAAGGAAATGTTATAAACAATTGTGTACTAATATACTTGAAAACTTAGATCAAATAGAAAATTTTCTTAAAATGTATATGTAAATGATAAAATTCAACTCAAGAAGAAATAGAAAAATACAAATGGAATAAAGCAATAAATACTGATTTAGAGCCAGAAGCTGAGGGACATCACTCCAGATTTTCCAGACATTAAAATGATGATGAGGTTATAGATTATGAACAAATGTAGGTCAATAAATTTTACAACTAAAACAAAATGGAAAAATTCCATGAAAGGCATGTATTGCAAAAACTGACTGAAAAGAAAATTTTCAAAGAAACAGAATAGTCCTATGCCAATTAAGGAAACTGAATTCATAATTGAAAACTTTTCCAGAAAAAAACTCCAGGCAAGATGAATTCATTTTTGAATTCTGGCAAAAATTTGAAAAGAAATACCAATCCTTCCATGAACTCCCTTAGAAAGTACAGAAGAAAGGAATGCTCTTCAGCTTATTTGCTAAGGTCACGGTTACCCTGGTGCCAAAACCATCAAAGACATTTCAAGATAGGAACTTAAAGAAAGATAGCCCCCATGAGCACAGACACAGAAATCCTTAACACAAAATATCAGCAAATCCATTTCAGCAGTACACTAAAAAAAATTCATCATGATCAAGTGGGTTTAACATCAGAAAACATGTCATTGTAATTCATCACGTTACCAGAGAGAGTTACAAGTGCAAGTCCAGGAGCTGCTGGGAGACCCTGGCCCCACTTCCACCTGCTCACAGAACATGAGTTGTCTTCTCTGGAAGGACTGATGGACCAGGGAAAAGACCGTCAGCTCCTCAGCATCCTGGGATCCCCCAAAGAAACTTCCAATCACGTGTACATATCACCCTGCATCACAGCCCTTCACCTATAACCCTGCCCACAAACAGCCTCCCCGCAACCCCGGATAGCTTTTAGTGCCTCCCTCTCAAAGGTGAAGAGTCACAGAGAATCACCAGACACTTGGGAGTGCCTTCAACACAAAGACAGAGGCCAAAATGGATCTCAGGAGCAGAATTTGAAAAGCAGGATAATCAGCATCTTCCAAAAGATAATACATGATATTGGGTTCAGGAAATAAGAATAGTTTATGTTAGGAGTGGAAAAAGGAACAATTAGAAAATGAGGTAAGAAGGAAGAGCTCAGTGCAAATTAAAAATCTGAGACCTTAAATGGAAATGAATGGGAGGTTTGAAAGATAAAATTGAGAAAATGTGTAAAAGATGAAAAATAGGAAAAAAAGTAGGAGAGAAAAGGTAATAAAATTAGAGGATTGAATCGGGCAGTGCAACACACCACTAATAGGAAATCTAAGAAGAGAAAACTGAAGAGTGGAAATTACTTTTAAAAATAAAGAAATGAAGAGATTTTCCCAGCATAATCAATGCAAAGAATTACTCCAGGGCACATCTGGTGAACTTTCAGAGCACATCCGAGGTAAGTTCAGAGAGAGGAGAACTATCAAACTGGCAATGGACTTGGACATGGAGCTAGAAGGTAATGGAGCAGTGCTTTCGAATTCCTGAGGGAAGAGGATTTCCAGCCTACAACTCTGTCCCAGCCAAGGCACAAACATGACAGTGACACAGTGCAGACAGCCAACAGCTCAAAACAGTCCCTCTGGCCCCATTTTCTGGGAAATTCCTGGAAGACGTGCTCCACTGAAATGAGGGAGTAAACAAGGAAGAGGAAGATGGGAACCAGGAAGCGGGACGCTCGGGGAGGGGGAGGGGCACAGAGACCCCTGCGTGGGGAGGGCTTCTGCACACCGCTGCCCACAGTGCTGGACGCCAGGGAGGCTGGGGGCTGGAGGAGGGCCCACCTGATGTATCACTACAACATGGAGACTGTGCAGAGGGGTTAACAGCCCTTTGGGAATTTTGAAAAGGATCAATTATAATTATATAGAAATATAGGCAAGTAAAAAAATGAGGCTATGATTAATTCCAGGCAATTATTAATTTGGGGAAAAAACAAAGGATGAACAAGAAAGAATATATAATTGTGGCTCTCTATTTTCTACTATTTATTCACTTAGCAAGGATTTAATGTGTAATGATTTCAAGCCAGGCACAGTTCTAGGCCCTGGGGATAAGACTAAGTCCCTGGGTTGTATTCTTGAAGGGAGGAAAGACAAGAAAAGACTATGGAAAAAAAAAATCAGTGTAAGGAAGGCGGTGAAGGCCTTTGGGTGTTCAGGGAAAACCTCTATGTTAGTTATGGAAAAATCTGATAAGCAATAGACGTTACTTATATATGTAAAATATGAAAATGTAATGCACTAATCAATCAAAATTGTATTAGCTGAGGCAGGGGGCTGCAAAAAGTCCTAGGAGAAATCTCAACTTTCACCAAAGGAACTTATTCAACACTTTCTAAAATCTAAAAACCAAGGAAGAACATTATAAACATGTTATTTAGAAATATGGAAATATATATAAAAGAAAGAGAAAATGGGAATTTGGTCATCACCAGAAAATTGGACTGGGGTTTGGGGAAGTGTAGGTGGAGTGCATTTGACCCTTAGGTTATGTGCATATATTACTTGGATGAAAATAAATTCATTTAGAATTAAACATTCCTGAAATGATGGCACATGTGACTCTACAGCCTGCACCGTGAATATATAAATCCCATGTAGAATTATCAACACCCAGCTTAGTCCAGGTTGGGAGCCCTGGGACAGAGAAGAATCAGGTGCATCGGGCGGAACGTCCACGTCCACACAAGGGGAAGGGCTGGTTGGCACAGATTCCTCCCATGCGGTTTTCACCGCCAGGAGTAAAGCAATATTAACAAGTTTCCGAGGGGGGAAGGTGTCACCCAGAAGTGTCCTACTTAGCCAAGTTGTACATAAAGTAAAAAGACACAAGGCAGATGCTGTCATGTAGGCAATAATTCAAGAAATCCATGAGCCTTTCTTGGAAAAAGAGAAACGGTGAAATTTAGCCAATCAAGGGAGGAGTCAAAATCATCTTTTTTAAAAAAAAGGAAAAATAATGGTTAAAAACTGGTGCTGGTGAGCTCTAAACCCATTTAAATATAAATTTAAGACTAAGTTTTTGAGACTAAAAAACCTGATGGATTGTGGTTAAAGGACAAGATGAAAATGTTACAAACCGTGAAAATGGGTAAATTAATAACAAAAAAAATCAGAACACATTAGGAAAAAACAATCTAAGGGCCCCAGGTGGTGCTAACTTCCCCATATTCCAGAGCAGGGAATCAACAGAAAATGTTTGAAGATGAAATAGGCATAAAAACAATCTAAGTATTTTAAATGTGAGAGGAATCTTTTTGAAATGAACCTCTCTTATGAAGAAACACTTATCTGAATTTCAAAAATTCCTTCAGTTTTCCTTCTTTTTCACTAAATTCCATGAAGATTAAATGTTACACTTTCATTTTAAAATAGTAAGTAGGAGCCCATCCTATAAAAGAATTTGTATCTGCTGGTCTCTTTCCCAGTTTGTACAGAGGCCTGGAATGACAGTCACAAAGGAAATGCTTGTTTCTGAAGGATGAGATTTGAAAGAATTATTTTATTCTTTGTACTTTTGGGGTTGCTGGCTGTGCTTTGTTTTTCAAATAAACAAAAAGTTATATAATTTCCATAAAACAAAACCCCAAAGAGGGAAGCAGAGCTCCTTCCTCAGTGGAGATGCCCTCACCCTCCGCCCCCGAGGGCCAAGCCCAGGGCACCTGGGGGCCATCAGGTGGCAAAGATGCAGGCATTTCAACCCAGGGACACCGTGCTGGTCCAGAGAAAACATCAGAAGTCAGCACTGTCACACCTCCCATTTTTACCCCCGACGCTCACTGTGGTGACACCAGCAGTTTCCTGTCTGTTCCCTGGAGGCACCAGCTGTTTTCCTTTGGAAATTAGGGATCTGACACGTGGAATTAAAAGAGCAGCCGTAGCCTCTCCATAAACTTCTGGATCCTGCTGCCCGGTACCCACCAAACCACCACCTGCTTCACCCACTAATTTGGAAACGTCCGTCCGGGTTTGATTCTTGCCCAAAGTCGCCCCCCACCCTGCTCCAACTCACCAACACAGGCCAGGCACCCAGAGCACTGCTGTCTGAGGGGCTTTCTGCGGCGACTGTGTGTGCCTGTCCAGGGAGCCAGGGACACGCGGGGCCATCCAGCATCTGAGACGTGGCAGTGTGGCCAAAAAAATAGAATTTGATTTCCTTTTATTTCCATTTTAAGAGTTCCAGGTGGCTACGGCGGACAGCAGGGTGGGGGCCAGGCTGCTGCTGCTCTGACGTCACATGGTGCTCAGAGGGAGGGGCAGGGGGGCGCCGTCTTGGCTCCTGACAAGGGACAGCACCCCGCCCCAGTACATGTAAGGACATGGCTGATTTGTCCCAATGCTGGGGGCACTATCAGCATCTACGGGGCAAGGGCCAGGCAGCTTAGCTTACCTGCAATGTGCAATGCCATTAACACCCCCCTGCCAAAAGCACGGCAAGTGGCCCAGGTCAGAGCTGTGCAGCTCAGAGACGACACACTCCCTCTGGGTGCCCAGGGTCAGTCTGACCCCCATGAGATGGAGTGACTTCTGTCACCCAGTCCCCATCCTGACTTGAATTTGCGGTGAGCGATATGTGCCCATGACCGACTCCTGCACTGTTCATGGGCCCAGCGGGATGAGGGGCAGGGGCAGGGCCACAGCCGCCACTCTCTGGGGCCACATGGCTCTGACTCAACCCACGTTCATCGGGTGAATAGGGCCTGATGGTGTATGGATCCTCCACTGGCCGTGCAGGCGACAGTGCTCACTGCCAAGGCCTTCAGGGCAGACAGCTGCCCCACTCCACGCGGGAAGCCCACCCAGGAGGGGCTGGCGACAGGCTCTCGGGAGGAGCAGAGCCAGGTCGTCAGGGACAAGCTCCAAGTGCCAACAGGGCGGGTCTAACCAACTCTGTTTCTGATTTCTCTTTCTCTCCCGACCACCACGCTGCCTGTGTATCGCCTCTGGGAAATCACAGCCCGAGCCCATCTTAGCTTCAAGCAACTTTATGGTTTGGCTCCGACATTCCGACATTTGGAAACCTGGAGGCCAGGAATCACCCGAGACAGCGTGGCTGGATCCTGGGGGGGGGGGGGGCAGGGCCTCACGTGCTTCTTGAAACCTGAGGTGTGGGGTGCATTCAGCCCCTCTAAGTGAGGTGTGGAGGGTGGGTGAAACCACCCCGTGAGGTACAGTACGTTTCCATGGACTTAGAAATGTTACATCCATTTGGTTTGAAAGGTGCTGGATAAACAGTGGTAACACAGAGTGACAGAGCCTGACGAGGGGCCGGCCAACTTCAATGAACAGAGCCACCTCCGTCGAGCGCTTCTGGTATTTGTTAATACTGACTCAACGTCTGGAGACTTGCTGCCCGGGAGAGAATCAAGGCGCCCCCTGGCGGAGCTCACATTCATTCACATTTACAAACAATACAAGATTTACTGTACGTATACAAGTTAGCTAAGTGCTTACTGAGATTTTGAAAGTTAAGTTTTAAAACTGCCCTATTTAGGCCTCTTGAAAGCTTTGGGAGAATCAGAAATAAAAAATTTATAAATGTAATTTAAAATGTTCTACCTTAGGGCTTCCCTGGTGGCGCACTGGTTGCAAGTCCACCTGCTGATGCAGGGGACGCGGGTTCGTGCCTGGGTCCGGGAGGATCCTGCATGCCACGGAGCGGCTGGACCCATGAGCCATGGCCGCTGAGCCTGCGTGTCCATCTGGAGCCTGTGCTCCGCAACGGGAGAGGCCACGATGGTGAGAGGTCCACGTACCACAAAAAAAAAAAAAAAAAAAAAAAAAAAATGTTCTACCTTAAATTCGAAGGGAATTTAGTTCACCTAGTTTGTAAGTGGGGCTAATTATTTAGGGGAATTTTAATCAGTACCACTGACTGTTACTAAAAGCCATGTAAGTTCTTTCCATGGGCAAAGGCCCCTTGACCATTTAAAAAAACACTCAGATGGAAAAGGTTTGCTCTCCTTTTTCAAAAGGGATGTTTGCCTCAGTCCTTTTTTCCTTCAAGATATTTTTTATGTCCTTAAATTTAGTATCAAATTAAAGTCGGTGCTAAGCCTTTTCTTGATACCAACCTAATGAAAACATGGGGCGGGGGACAGAGGGAGACACAGGGAGACGGCTTCTGTTGCCTTTCCCAGCTGACCCGTCTTCACAAACGCCAGGGGGACCACAAGGCCACTCAGAACACGTCAAAGTGTCCTGAGGGAAACCAAAATCGCGTTGCACCCAAGCCCCTCCGTCCCCTGCATTCTCTCCACCTCTTACTCCAACTTCCACCAAATCCTGGTGTCAAATCCTACTACTCATCCCCATTCCCCAGAGGACAGGCCAGCACTACACAGCACTCACTCAATAAACATGTGATTAATTTTAGTAAATACGCTGGTAACTAAGGTGCCAAATAAGTATAAATGCAAACAATACCATTTCAGTTTTTTTACCTCCTGGGTATCTTTATCTCACTTAACTCGATGAAAGAATTTATTCTCTTGGAAGGTATACTGAAGTCTCCCACCTCACCAAGGCCAGAGAGCACAGTGAGACAGTAGATGGATGACTGGCACCTTAAAAAGCTCCAAGTGTTTGAAGTAACCCCCAGAGGGACTTAACTGACTCCCAGCATAAGGCACAACTTACAAGAACAGACGAAATTTTGTTCTTGTCCAGCACAGCTGGGATCATGTAAATAGCTGAGGATGTGTCTTTGGATAAAAAGGGAAATAAGCCAAGCAAAATGAATAATAATAAAAAGAATGATCATACTTATAGAGTTTCAGATTTTATTTTGATAATTATATTCCTATAGAAGCAATAACCTGTATTTCCATATCACATTTAATATTATTCATCAGAGCTGGAAAAAAGAGGAATAAGCACAGTTTCCATACACAAATACCATACTCTGCATATGTACAAATAAATTCGATATATTAACTAGACTTTGTAGACTGATTCACTTACAACACAACAGAACACTGACGGTGGGACCCTGAGCACGCTCATGCAGACACACGCCCACTTTGGTAAAGTTATGACACGAGCTCTGGAGACACCTCGTCCTGCTGTGAATACCAGTTCCCCAATTCTGAGTGTCCCCTCAGGATAAAGGCTTCTGTGAGGGGAAAATGAGATGCTCCTCACTAGACACTATGCAGAACAGCCATGACGTCAGAGAACAAACACCCACACGCCCCGCACACGAGTTCTGACATGAAGGTCGGGAAGGAGCTGGTGTGGAGGACGCCCCAGCTCAAGCCTCCTGTGCTGTGAGGCCCCAGTCCCTCGGCTGCTACAGGACCCTTCGACTCAGTCCTCATTTTTGTTTAATATGTAAGAAAAGAGAAATAAAAGCTTTCTTCCAAAGCTGTAATGGATAATATGGCCTACAGGAAATGGTCTAAAATACCTTTTAAGTTTTGCCAAATCTGTTGACAGGGATTGTTAAGTAGCTCAAATGCACATCACATAAGACTCCTGAAGTGTGACTGGATCTGGAGGGCACAGCAGGAGGACGGGGCCTCAGAACTATTAACACATCATTAACCACAAACACCTGAACATGGCTTTTCTGAGACCACCACTCAGTGTCTCCCAACAGTGACTGGAAGTGCGCTGCAGCCTGCAGAGCCACGCTGGCAACAGGGGGACTGGAGAGACTGCGTGGATCCACTGCCCACCCACCCCGGCACACGGGCCCCGCGAGGACGTTCCCCGAACCCGTCACAGAGCCCAGCGTGGCTGCGACCACTCATGATGACCCGCCTCAGGGTCCCAGGGAGGCCAGCAGATCCGAGCCCGGGAAGCCAGGCGGGCAGCGTCTCCTGCAGAGCGCACTGCGGTGTCTGGGCCTCTTTCCAATCAGGGGACAGGAAGACGGCTCCGAGCACAGGGAGAGGAACGCCTCAAAAATGACCCGTCAGGAAAGACCCAGGAAGCACTAGACAGCGGCAGCCCAGCCCTTGAAACTCAGCCCCCGCCTTTCAGCCACATGCAGGAGGTTTACAGACAGCACCTCCCGAGTCAAGGTGCTGTCCTGTCATAGCCCTGGACGACGCAGAGGGAAGCCACGTATGCACCCCAGCCTGATGGAAACCACCACACTGTGCGAACTCAGGACAAAGGTCCTCATTAGTCCCAGTCGGTCAACAACCTGGTGGGTTTAGAGACTGTCACTATGTGTTTCAGGTGGAAAAATACCCATATTCCAGAAACAGCTGAAGACATTTACAGAATCACTGTAATATGCCACCTTCAAAATGTTCAAACTTACACATGAGACTTTAGATGCGTCTTGCATTAAGATAAGTAACATCTTAAGGCTCAAAACAGCTTCCTGTCCCAATCTTGCCTCTGAAGATTGAACAATTTAAATGTCTCTGATTATCATGGGAGATAAATTTCCTTCTGAAGGCAGAACAAATGTTTAAAATACTATTTTGTTTAACCAGTATACATCACTTTTAACAGCAATTATTAAATAAAATGCAAAAAAACCTTCTCTAACAATAAATTACAAGAGCCCAAGAGAAAAGGCTATCTAAGACTATCTATGCCTATTATCTTTGTTTAGAACAGATCTGTCTAGAATTTGGTTTGCCAATTTTAAAGTCAACTGTCCTAAAATGTGACAGTACATTTCTCTGTTAATGCCTGCTGGTGTCTGAGAAGAGCTCTTATCATGGAAAGAAAAAAATGCTTCACAGGCAGTGGGCAGGACGGGTAATCCAGGAAACGGGAGCTAAGACTTTGTCTTTACCAGCATCAGAGCCAGGATGGCGTGAGGTCTGGCCGCACCCCGGGCCATGCGGCGACGTCCGGGCCGTGTGGGGTCTGTGAGGGGACGAGCGCCTAGCACAGCCCCCCTGCATACTCGTCCTCCTCGTCCTCAGCGGTGGGGGCGGCGTGGCCTTCGGGCGTGGCCTGTGGGGGGGCCGCCGCCTTCTTCTTGACTCCCCCTCCTGGGACCAGCAGGCTCAGGCCCAGCTTCGCGTACTGTCAACAACAAAGCACTGCTCAGACTGGACACTCAGGCCTGACCCGCGACGCCTCCCGGGAGTCACCTGTGAGACGAGCCTGCTCGCCGGATACCACTCAGACAGAAAGACCACCACAAAACCCAACGCTGCTCAACCATCAGGGCTTGTGACCAGGGTAGGGCAGGGGCACGACAAGGAAAACCTCAATTCTTCGGCACACTTAGGAATCAGATAACCGGACACACGAGCTGAGGGACACTTCTGGTCATTACAAAATAACCATCTGCTGAGTCAGTGTTGAAAACACAAACTTACAAAAGCTGATGCCAGAATTTACCTAGAAAAACACTGGTTCCTCTAAGCACATCATTTTATTAAAAAAAAACAAAGAAAACAAAAAAACCCCACCAAGGTCTTACACTGATCTGGTACCATCACAAGACTAAACCCGCCAGACCAAATCCAATGAGCAGGCGCTCATGAATCTACTGAACAGGGAAACTGGGAAGAAAAGCCTGGGTCACAGCTGGCGTCCCACCGTGGGGGGATGGGCCCCTCACCCGACTCATCCACTTGTCACCACAGGCAGCAAGACGGGGACCAGCTGCCCCACATTTACAGAGGAGTTAACTGAGCTTCAGACCGTCAGCCACTACCCTGCACCACACAGCGGGTGCTCTCAGAAGTGGGATTCCAACAGGCCTGCCGACCCCCAAAGGCCACCGCACCATGGGCCCTGAGACCATGAGCCTGAGAGAAACTCGCTCAACCCAGCACCCTGGAGGGAGGCCAGCAGATGGAGGAGGAGCGGGTGTCGCCCACGGCAAACCCACCCGGCAGCCAGCCAGCCAGGCAACATGCACCCGTCGTGAGCCTCCTCTTTGACCAGCAGCTCCAGGCAAACCGCAGATGGAGAAACCTCATGAGCCCACGGGAGAGGGAATTAGGGCCGAGAGGAGGCACTCACGTCATTGTCCATGTACTTGAACAGGGGCGAGTTGCAGACCTCGGACACCTGGTCCTGGTCCTGCTGGTCGTAGCCCTCAAGCAGCTGCTCCAGGGCGGTGCAGTCCTCACTGCCGTTGAAGCCAGGGATGCTGCGGGGAGCACACGGCACGTCTGCGCCTGGCCCTCGGCGCACCCACCTGCACCGGACAGCTGACAGCAGAGAACCCCGGGCCCCGGAGCCTGGGTGCCTGGCCTCAGGCTGTTCGGTTTACATTGCCAAGGAGAAAATCCCTTATAGCCTGACCTTCCTGTAACATACAACCTGAAGACTTTTCTTTCTCTTTTTTTTTTTTTTTTCTTAGATGGCAAATATCACAAAATCACTCAAGTCACTCACTTCCACAGAAGCACCCAGGAGAAAAACACAGGAAAGAACACAACTCATAAAAATCCTGCTGCAAAAGCTGAAATGCTACGCACGCACTCATATTGCTCTGGACTTTATTAAAAACAAAAACAAAAACCCCGTTCCGCAGCCAGGACTGCCTATCTAGGCAGTGAGCTGGGGTGGAGAAGCAGCCGTGCCGTGCACTGGTGGGTCTTACCTGTAGCTCTCCCGGACGCAGCGCTCTGCGGCCACGTAGTCGTTTCTGTGCAGATGCACTAAGACTTGGGCAATTGTTTTCTAAAACAAAAGAGGTGATTAGGCCAAGATCATATCTCTGCAGAAATCAATTTCCTGACACCTGGAATTTGCACCTGGAGAGACTCGTGAATTCTGCAGCCACCTCCATAGGACACTGCGGGGAGAACACCCCAGAAGAGCACACCTCAAACTCCAATGCGCACACCCCAGCTGGAGGTCTTGCTGGAGGCGGCGGAGCTGGTGGTGGGGAAGCCTGAGAGTCCACTGCTCCTCACCGGCTCCCAGGTGGTCATGGTCCCGCCAGTCTGAGGACCACACTTGGAGAAACAAAGCCCCAGAACACAGCCACTGCACAATTTACAGAAAATTTCTTCTAAATGCCTACATAGGTTTCATCTTGAAAACAGAACAAGAAGCGGGGGGCATAACTCTGCAATTCTACTTTAGAATTCTTCAAGAGATAGAGAAAAAGATAAATGAATGGAAACGTCATGTAACAGAAATAGACACTATTATTTATAAGCCAACAAAAGGACTGAGACCACAGACACAACTGATAAGATCTTATCGGCAAAACAGCTCTTCATGAACTATTTTTCAATGTTTTTTATATCTACTTTTTCAGATGACTTTTATTGATCTTTTGTCATCTCCATTTTCAGATTAGGCCCATCCGGTATTTTATTTCAGACACTGTTTTTTCAGTTCTAAAATTCTCATTTAGTTCATTTATAGTTTCTATTAAAAAAATAAAAATCAGTCCTTTAGTCCATTATTTCACCCATGTTCACCTCTGCCACACGGAGCAGCTGTGACAACTGCTTCCTGGTCCTGATCTGGTGACTCCAACATCCGGGTCACCTCTGTGGTCCTTTCTCCTGACAACGGTCACATTTTCCTGACTCGTTCTATGCTGAGTCACTTGGGACTGTCCCCTGGACACTGCAGGACCCTCCCACGATCTTGGGCTCAGGCTGCATGTTCTGTCTACTTTCTGGGCAGTGGCTCTAGTCTTAGTTCAGCCACCTGCTCCGCTGCTCTGGGTGTGCCCTGCACACGCAGCTGGCGTGCCCCCCCCACAAACTCACAGCCACATGCGCATGTGCGCGTACCTGGGGTGGGGGGCGGGGAGGGCCCACTTCCAGCCCTCCTCTCTAGGCTCTTCTCCTTGCTCTCTGAGCCCATCTTCCCAGCTCCTCCGGCTGGTGCAGACTGTTTCATCCGCCTGCACCACCATCCCAGCTGCAACTCCATGACTAGGGCTCAGCCTCAGAGGAGCCGAGGGAGAAGGAGCAGGAAACGTGGGGCCTCTTCTCTCAGCTTCTCTGGTTAGAAAGATGTGGCGGGGGGCCCTCGGAGAGGAAAGCCGCCCTGTGCTCCCTGACCTCCAGCCCTCTTGGCTTCTCTCTTTTCAGGGTCTGAGGAGTACAGCCTTCTGTGTTTTGCCCAGCAGTGTTAGCTGTGATCAGGAGACAGGTGACAGTGGGCTTATTACTCCATCTTGGCCAAAAACAGAGGCCCATTAGGTATTATTTTAAAAATAAACAAACATTCAGGGAACCCGGTCTTAGGTACACAGTTACACCAAAATGAAAAATGATCTAAGGAAAAGCCAAATATAAGCACTTTCAAAGCATACCTTATAACAAGTTGGATAATTCTCAATTTCCTTATAAATATTTTTTTCTTTCTGAATAGAGAGCGCCGCCTCATCAAACCTAAAGACAAAACAAGAAATGCAGAACAAGGTGAGTCTAAGTGATCCACAGCAGAGGTCCTATAATGTACTTGATGTTACAGGTTTTAGAGAAATAAAGATCACATCAGGCACTGTAACAACTGCTCCATAACCCGTGTTTCTGTAAGCTCTGCTCACCCGGCTTGCCTTCTAAATGTCAGACTCGCCCTTCTAGACACCAAGCAGAGAGAGCAAAAGAACTCAAGGACAGGCCGCTTCATATGCGGAGTTTTAGGTCTGGTAAGGACCATCCATTAATGAGCACCCATCAAGTCCAACAAACTGCTTTGTGAGCGTCTGTGAGAAATGCCGGAGCCCAGCCCCGACTCAATCATCGCAGATCCCTTTCCCTCACTGAAAGGCCGTGAAGACGCCCCAAGAGCACTGGCTCCCCGGGACCAGGACCCCCACCGGGCCCTCACACGCCCACCGTGGGCTTCATGAGCCCCGCCAGCTCCTGGGGCCAGAACGCGCAGCAGGGGAGCAGACAGGGAGAGGCGAGAAAAAGTCCTCGCCACTCTGACCCTCAACAGTCTTCTTCCATCTACCCTCACATATTTTCCTTTGCAGAATTTTATTAATAAGGGAGATTGTTTACTAAGTTTAAATTGAAGTAAACCACAAAAGGAAAATCCATAGGATTCTAGGTTTCTGGGGTCTGGCTATTCATGCCATAGGTCCTAAGTGTGAAGGAAAAAACATCAGTACCCTGTCTGATGACACTATTTGGCTGTCAAGAACCTGTCAATTTTCCTGGGTGAACACTTAGGGCATCTTGTCACTTAGCTCATACGGATACTTGTCCTTGAGAGGCATCACCACCCACCCAGACAACAGAACAAGACAACTGCTCCCTCCCAAGTTGCTGAGTCAGGTCTTAGCCAACAAGAGCACAACGCATGATACATTTTGGGATGACACTTTAGAGAAGCGGTAGATCTTTCAATATTTAATCCAACGTGCTGCCGTCTTGTAGCCTGGTGTGCCCATGGTTACATCAAAAAGATTAACAAGCCTGTCCCTGTGGCCAGGTCACAGGGACACAGGAGCACAGCTCTATGACACGTACCTGCGCCCTCGCACCAGCAGCCTGGAGGCCTTTCCTAGTAATTCAACTGCCTGTCGTAAGCGTTCTTCATTCTGCAGGAATCCAAGAGAAGAGAGTGTTGGCTGCTTTAATGTAGGAATCTTTTTCTTCCCCTAACAATTTTTGATAAAAAAGTAATGGCACCGGGGACTTCCCTGGTGGTCCAGTGGTAAAGAATCCGCCTTACAATGCAGGGGACGTGGGTTCGAACCCTGGTCAGGGAACTAAGATCCCACAAGCCGTGGGGCAACTAAGCCCACACGCCACAACTACAGAGACCAGGCACCCTGGAGACTGCAAGCCACAATGAGAGAGAGAAAGCCCATGTGCCACAACGAAGAGCCCGCGCCACCACGAAAGATCCCGCACACCACAACTAAGACCTGATGCAGCCAAAAATAAATAAAATAAATAATAAATAAACCTTAAAAAAAAAAAAAGGTAATAGCACTGGATCAGGGGGGTGGGGTGGGGGTGGGAATTCCTCCAAAGCTGCTAAGCCATCTCACTACTAACAGAAGAAAACAAGAGTTCAGCTGTGAGCACAGAAAAGTTTTCAAAGTAGCCACTGCATTTCTCCGTTTTCCTATATATCATAAACATAAAATTCTATATACTCAAAGAAAAAAAAATTCAAACTTACTTCAAACACATTAGCTGTCTGCTGATATAACTGCACAGCCTTTTCTGGATCCACGTTTTCTATAAGCCTAAATTAGACAAGAAAATCTGACTTACATGAGAAATAGAAAACTTGTTTTTCGAAGGACTTTATTAAAACAAAAAGACTTCCATGCGGAGACCTGTGTCCACACACTCACTTTCCGGCCCGCTCCAAGGCCATGGCTGCTGTGTCCGGGGTGCCATTCTCCAGGTACATCATGCTGGCTTTCTCAATCAGCTGAACAGCCTCCGGGAGTTTTTGCATCTCCTTTAGGCAAACGATACGGCATGGACCAGTAAGTGCATCAACTTAAATACAGAGTTAAATTCAGAGTTACAATCTGAAATTCAAGAAAGCAAAGGATCCAAAACATATGCAATAATAAATATATTGAAAATGAAATGCATTCACACGGTCATTCTCTCCATCAAGCTTCATTTAGCTAAACCAAAAACGCATCAGTTGATTTCTGCAGAGTTCATCCCTTCACAGAGTTTCAGGGAAACTACACACATAATAGAAACCAAAACACTTGCTCTTCATGGTTTTCTAGGCATTTACAATTCCTGGAATACTTATGAGTTCCTACTACATACAAGGCCTGTGCCAAAGGCTGCAAACTGGCAGCCCAAGGGCTGTGTGTCATTTCCAAGGATGGCCTGCTTCAACCCTCCATATCTTAAAATCAGATACTTTCACAGGAGGTCTGTTCTGTGGCTTCGTATTTTAAACATGTCATAGGCTACGGCATCCGCAGGCTTGCACCCCACATGGCACTGGCGAGTGGGGCTGTGCAGCAGCCGGCCTCCTCCTTGGGCTGTTTCTCCCCACTCCCTGCACGCCCAGGCCGGCCTCCTCCATCTCAGCAAGCCCTGCGTTCACCTGCGCTTGCAGCCCTCTTTCTCTGAGCACCATCAACAGAGTAACCTTACGTATCTTATTAGTAAACTCCAAGTCTCAGCATCATGTGCTTCTTATGTCTAATATCTCCAATTCAAAACTTTTTTAAAAAACTGAAGAAAAATCACGTAAAAGCTAGATGTAAAGATTATAGGTATTATCTACTTAGGGTTGACATACTGTATCTCCGTGCTGACCTCGCATAGGTTGTTTTCAAATCTGTCCTTCACTAAGTTGACAAATTCTTTAGGATACAAAACTTGCTGATCTTGTTCTTATGGGGACTTCAAAGTATAACTCATTTTACCTAAGGAGCAGCTGTGACGCAACGGTACTGACCTTCAGCATCATGCCAGCTTGTTCATAAGCTCTGCAGAGAGAATATAAGTTCTTGGATGAGATCTTGATGAGATGGGGGAAGAAAAACTTTCTACCACAGACATGAGAAGCTCCATCAATTAAAACTGGCTCAGACAACATACTTACTTTAGGCTCTCATTACAACACAACATAATTTTTCTTCCTTTTATTTACGTGGGCAATAATGCCTTGGAAACAATAGACATCTGAGGTAAAGGGATTTCACTTTGCAGATGCAAAGTTAAGTAAAGGTCAGAGAGGTTAAATGACTTTCTATTTTACTTGATAAACCTAAATCCAAGTTTTGAAACAAGTTAAGTGTTTTTCTCCACAAAAGCAAAAGAAAGCTTCCTGCTTCTCTCCACAGGCACCATTAACTATTAAGAAACAGGGGAAAAAAAGAGATTCTAACTTGTTTTTTCATAGGTTATTGAACAAAATGGTCCTAAAAATATGACAGTGATTTAACTTAAACACTGAATTATCTTAGGAGTGACTTCATTTTTAAGGTTCAGGTGAAGACTGAAACAAATGGAAATGACTATTTTATTTAAATCAATACAAATTAATTCACTATTTCTGAATTTATAACTTAGGAAAAATTTACTGACCTAAGAGAAAGCAACATTTAAAACATAATAATCTACAAATACATGAACACACGGAGAATATTTACTTACTTGGCAGCATGAAAAAGACTGAATAGATGTAACAAAATCAAAATTAAGGAAAAAAAAAAGCAACTCAATAGTTTCTAAAGATCTGCTATTTAAAAAACAAGGTTAACTAACTCACTGCCCCAGTTTGTTTGAAAAGACGAACCATACAAATCAGGAAAAGAAGAAAAATTTATCGCCTGTAGCTGTCTCCTAAAAACTACATAATTCACAAAAACACTGACAAAACACCACATCGATTTTTAAGCTACTTCTATTATGCATTAACTTGAAGTTTTACTAAAATGCAAGGTTATTATATCCATAATCTGCAAGTGAAATAAAATAAACATTTTTTAGTTGATAAGATTATAAAATACCTCAGGAAAATTTGTTAAAAACTACTTAAAAATTTTATTTCAAATACTGGAGGAAGACTACATTTTTAAAATATTTATAGAGCAGTTAACATGTCTCTAATACACATGCCACTTCTTCATTTTTCAGCACCTGTCTCTGTATCTCCCTCACTTCATCCCAAGTAAAACCATCATCAAGCAAATCCAGAAACAATAGAAATGAACTCTCAAACGCGGTCTGCAGAACAGTGTGCACCTTATGATCAAGTCTCTATAAATGCACTTTCAGAGTTTAGACACGCAGTATTTTTCTAAGTGGCTTCTAATTTAATAGCACTATACTCCACATGCAGCAAATTTATAACAATCTCTAAAGGCTGAAAAGATACGCCCTGTTATTCTCGTGGGCAACAGCTTCTCTCAGGCAGGCATCTTTTGCTTGTTCAAACTGTTTGGCATTTTTAAAAGCAACAGCTGAAAGAGAGAAAAAAAATACAGACTGTCTATTTCCATCATTTAAAGAAATCTCAAATGAATCCTTACCAAAATGTACATGACATGTGAAGTATCAGAAAATAAACTTAACACTTATTTTAATCAAATACTTACGAAATTTCATAAAACTATAAATACCACTTTTTTCTAAGCCATTTTCTCACAACTTTTTTGATTATCAATAACTTACAAGTATTTTCAAAAGGTGTTTTTTTTTTTTTCTTAATTGTACACTATTGGCAATAAATCAGTGCTCCTTCCACTCAAGCCCAAGTCTTTCTAACGCCACCATCTAAGCTTTGGGAAACTTAAATGGCATCAGTCAAACCAACCCACCCAAACTACAGGCACTGTCACTAAAACAGCACCTTACCTCACCAGTTTCACATTTAATAATAGAAACAGTGCTTTAGTTATGGCTTATTCTATCTTTTAAATTATTCTGAAACTGAAGTCCAATAAACACACTCAATATTTTTATAATAAATCTTCCTTTTTGGCACAATCTTTAAATATGATCATACAGACTTTGGAAAACTTACAAAGAGACTTTGGAAAACTTACAAAGTGTTGCTTACAAATAAGTGAAAAGGATACTGCTTTAAGAAAATATTGTTAAAAACACACTCTTAAAATTACATTTAATAAAATGTAGAAAATAAACAAATGACAAACTATTTTCATCCCTGCATTTCTACATTTTTGCTCTTTGAAAAATTTACTTATGAAATGTATCTTGCATAACCCCTTAAAGAAAATTTAAAAAAGATGTTTTAATTGGAAAATCTGACTTGAAATATTCATTTCCAAAAGCAGCTCATGGTCACAGATACATACATAACAACTCTGTATTAAATTTCCCGCATGGGGGATACTTGCAAAATGTGTGCCAAAAGCACATTTCCTAGGTGATTTCTATGCAAGGCTAACAAATGTAATCAGGGCTACTGCTGAAACACACAGTAAAATGTGTCCAGGGTATTTCAAAATCGTATTATGCTTTATATCCAAAATAATCACGGATATGCTGAAAACTATAATTCCATAACTCTTAAAATGCTAATTTTTTTTTTTTTTTCTGTAGTACGCGGGCCTCTCACTGTTGTGGCCTCTCCCGTTGTGGAGCACAGGCTCCGGACGCGCAGGCTCAGCGGCCATGGCTCACGGGCCCAGCCGCTCCGCGGCATGTGGGATCTTCCCGGACCGGGGCACGAACCCGTGTTCCCTGCATCGGCAGGCGGATTCTCAACCACTGCGCCACCAGGGAAGCCCAAAATGCTAAATTTTTAATAAATTCCCTTTCTGCTGCAAATTTCAGGTTGCTTTTATCTCATATGCAGATAAAGGCAATAAAACATGCATATGAGCTTAACTCTTCATGAACACGTATCTGTGCATCTCCACGGGAGGGTCATCAAGAGCAAGAGCCAAACATGCTCGGTGTGCAGAACTGCGGAAGATAAGCCTAAGGTTTTAAAAAGCCAACAAGAAAAATTTTTATTCAGTAATAGGTAGTAAAAAATATGACCAAACTCCCAGAAGTAGTATGAACTGAGTGAAGTTCAAGAACATATAAACGATGCTAAAAGCCTGCAGTGGGGCTTCCCTGGTGGCACAGTGGTTGAGAGTGTGCCTGTCGATGCAGGGGACACGGGTTCGTGCCCCGGTCCGGGAAGATCCCACATGCCATGGAGCGGCTGGGCCCGTGAGCCATGGCCACTGAGCCTGCGTGTCCGGAGCCTGTGCTCCGCAACGGGAGAGACCACAACAGTAAGAGGCCCGTGTACCGCAACAACAAAAAAAAGCCTGCAGGGGCACCCGCTGTGCCATCTGCACTAGTGGGAGACGGAGAGGCGGCTGGGTCTACAGCTCAGAACTCAAGACATCTGAAAACAAGAAGTGGAAAAACGCAGGGTTTAACAATGCAAATACTATATAGGAAGCATTAAGAGTGAGAACTATGCTGAGATGAAGTTACCAGCCTGCTTCAAGATCACACACTGCAGGGACAGGGCTACAGCCACACATACCTGCTTTTCCATACTCAGAAGCAGCACTGTCATAATCTGGCTTCCATTTTAAAAAACCAGTTTTCAGGCTAAAATGAAAGAGAGACACATTTAACAGAAGTTACCAACCACATTCCTGCTTATAAGGAGCTTGTAGGTCATTAAAAAGGGGGTGGGGACCATCAGGTACACAGTGCCCATCTCCATCCAAACTTACTGACAATTACACACAACCTCACCACTTTCCCTCCCACTGTCATAGACACAGTTTCCCCCTTTTAAAATGTTTGTATAGCATCCAAGGCGAGTGGAGGTTCTCAAGGCCTGATCCCCAGATGAGCAGCATCACCTAGAAGTGCGCTAGAAATGTATGAAGTGCTGAGCCCCAGCCCAGCCCTGCTGAACCAGAACCCCGGGAGGGGCAGCGGCAGCAATCCAGGGTGTAACAAGCCCTGAGACGCACTACAGCTTGAGGTGGGCTGAAGCACGGCAATAAGCAGGTGGACTCGCGAGACTGCAGCTCAGGAGAGGCCGGAGATTACCACAGTTATCAGCACGTGTCACACCTGTGAAGACGCACAGGGAGACTGGAGAGAGGCCAGAAAGACTACAGAACCAAACACTCAGAGAGACACAGGGAATCAGCAAAGAAGGCTACAGTTAGCCACCAGTGAACAGGAAGGACAACCAGAGACAGGATGACGGGAAAGCACGACAAACTGCTTTCCAGGATCCCAGGATCACACGGCATCTTAGACGCCCCACCAAAGGACAATCAATTGAGTCCTTATCTAATTTGCCCTTTCTGAAACACCTCTTTTTAAAATTTTATGATAATTTCACATTGTCAAACTTGGGTGTGCATAAGAACTACTAAATAAATACCATCTTAAATTCTACATTTGAATTCCGTTAGTGAAAGCCTGCTTACATATAACAGTGTTACCTTCCAAAGAATCAGGGGAGCACCTTAACTGAGAGACAGGGAAGCCCCAGAGCCTGCAGAAGTACACCTTTCATTTTGTTCCTTTTACTTTTTTGCCAATTAATTTAACATTTTTGTTTGTGTAATATTATAAGACTCAAATTTGTAAACAATTCTCAAGCTTACCAAAAACATTATTGTTCGGAAAAGTAAAATCCTTAAATTGCAACCTGTCTACTCTAATCCACCAACTGAGGAAGTACTGCAATAAAGCAAAATTCTAATCCACCACCTCTACCCCAAAGCCCTCATTATATTCTGTATCTTAACATAATTTTTAAAAATCCCACCAAAAACAAGATACAATCTCTCAATTGTCTTATGTGCTACACACACATGGGAAAAGCTAAAGATTTTAAAATATAGTTGGGCCTGGAAGCCGCCCAACGCGCCGAGAAGCACCGGCATCCCGACTACCGACGCGGAGAACCATGCCCGAGACAACACGGCGCCCTCACGGCCCGAGGTAAGACGACTTCCGACGTCCAACGACAGCGCTTCCGGGGCGCGGCGGCCCCACCACGCCCGCCCGGCCCGGCCCGGCCCCGCCCCAGCACCCCCCACCCGGTGCTGACTCAGACCGGCCTCGGAGGGGCCCGGTCCAGGCGCCTACCCAGGGCCACGCTGGGCCTCTCACTCACTATTTCTCTGCTTTGGCCAGGTGCTCCAGCCCCTCGTTTATCTTCTGAGCCGCCATCTCCGCGTCGCGGCCCTGACGTGGAGGCCGAGAGCGCGCCGAATGGGCGTGGGAACGCCGAGGAGGAGGCCGGTACTGCGCCGCAGCCGCGCCACCGGGGCTCGCAGGGCTCAAACCTAGTGCAGCGAAGCGGCCCAGGAGCTGCGCAGGCGCCTTGCAGATGTTGCGCAGGCGCAGAGCGCCCGGGCTAGCCGCATGCGTGGCTCATTGCGCAGGCGCGGTGGGTAGTGAAGAGGCTTCGCGATTCCATTCGCCAGTGGAACGCAGTTTCGCTGAGCACCTGCTATGTGTCAGGCGCTGTTCTAACCACCGGCAGGTCGGCAGGGAGTGCGACATACCGAACTCTAGCTCCGATAATTCGATAACTGTTCACCTTCAACAGAACTTCCGCCTTTTCCCGTCCCTCTCCCCCCGTTCACCCGTCCATCTTTACCCAGCGTGGGTTCCGTGCTCCATCATTTTAGCTTCTCATCTGCGTGTCCCTGAAACACCCCGGGTTCTCTGTGCCTCTTTTCTCCTTGTTTGGGGAAACCCCAGCTCTCCACCGACTCCGAAACTGCTCAGAGCAGGTGAAGGGGGCTGGAGGAAAACAAAGCGGCTGCTGACATGACTCGTTACTCGAATGCTCACAAACATCCAGGAGGCCTCTGTGCTGCTGAGCGACTGTACATTTTCCCGGTCAGATAACGCTTCCACTCGTTGGGATGGCTGTCCACACCCACTTCCCTTCAGAACTCCAACACAATCTCCCTGCCTCCCCGCCTGACTGCTGACTCTTCCTGTTTAATAAAAAAATAGCAATTAGAAGAGACCTTCCTTTCAGGCCCACCACCCTGTCCCCCAATCTACCTGCATCTTTTGCAGATGTGCTGCGGTTCCTCTGGTGTCTGGGTGAAGTGGCCTCGGCCCTTCCCCGTCCATCCTCACGCCCTTTAGGCTCTTGGGTAGAGTCACACCCTGGCAGGAGGCCTCCCGTTGTCCTGTCCTCTGACCACAGCAATCCTAGAGGGGCCAGCGGAAGCTGGGCCTCGGCTCCCGGGACCAAGTCCACTCCACTTCTGCCCATGTTATTGGTCAAAGCAAGTCACAAGGCAAGCCCAGATTCAAGAGGTGGGGACACAGGAGCTGGGAAATGTGGTGGCCGTGACTGCCTGTCCACCGTCGCTCTGGGGTGACTGGGGAAGTACAGGAGGACCGTCTCTGATATCTTTGTCCAGAAACAGAAAACCTTACGTCTTTAAGTGAAATCACACTTAACTAACCAACCAGTGTGGTCAACCTGTAAAACCAAGTGAAAGGGTGCAGAGTTCTAAGGGATTTACACTCCGAGTCTGTAGCCTCCTCCTCGTTGGCCCTTGTCCACACATTCCTTTATTGAGTATTTCCTGTAACTACTCTGGATGGGTTCTGTTCCTACACACACAGGACATAGTGGTGAGCATGGAACCAGATGTGCCTTCTGGTCCCCATCTCCTTATGGGACTCCCATGTCACCTGAAATGTCTAGTCAATGAATATGTATGCTTTTCTTCTGTTAATCTGTCATTGTTTCATGTTCAGACCCAGCCAGGGATGCTAAGAGGGTCGAGGGTCGAGGAGAAAGTTCTCCAGCCCTACAGGGTCTCATGAACTGCTTTGGGGTAGAAGGGAGAAATCAGAGTGACCTTCCTGCACTGGCTGTTTCTCAAACTCCTTCAGCTTAATATCTTCAGTACACCAAGTTGCCATATTTTGGGGTACCGTGTTCTGAACCCCATCAGGACATAATGCCTGCCCTCGTGGAATGTGTGGTCTATCGGCGGACACAAATATTAAACCTAGTTTTATTTGAGCATCAACACAGAATGAAAAAGAAATAAAAAGCCACGATAGCCCCCTGGTGTTTGAGGGTTCTGGGTTCTCAGAAACACTTGACCAGGGGCTGAGTGAGCCCTACTAACACACAGTCACAGGAAAGGGGGCAAGAGGAGGGAGATGGGGACAGTAAAGGGTGACACAACACCCCACTTCCTTCTTTCCCTTCCCTTCCTGCAGAAAGATGCAGTGGGGGGAATTTACATTGGGGAGGAAAGACCGAAAAGTGTAGTTCTTCAAACCAGACCTGATGGCGTAACTCAAGCACTGGTGACATCACAGCAGCCACTACCAGAACCTAAGCCAGGGTTGTCTCTGTGCCTTCGACCCATCCCCTGCTTCCTCCCCTACTTCCCGGCCAGCCTCACCTGCTCTCCTGGGCCCCTCCAGACACTTACTGTCCCCTCCTCAGGCTGGCTGCTGCCCAAGTGACCCCATTCAGCCCATCCTTCCTTCTCATTCTAAAGATTCCTTCTTTGTCCTGCCTCAGTGAAAATTTACATCGCCACGTTCTCCATTGTTTTGGGACTGTGTAAAGGGATTCCCATCAGAGTCTGAATGAGGCTTAAAATAGAGCTTGCTACCCCAAATGGCTCTCCAGGGGTGGGCTGCCATCTGGGAGAGTTCTCAGGGTCCCCAGACTCCTTGCAGCCACACACTTGCCCCACCCCAGTCTGGTCTGATGCCTGGAAGCAAGATTCCTAGACACACCTCCCCTGCTGATGTTCAGTGAAATGAAGGGTCTTTGTCGTCACTTGGGGAAAGAGTTTGGTTGATGAACGCTGGCTATTTCAGCCCACAGATCATAACTGAGGAAACACAGAAACTCATATATCAAGTTGTGTGTTTTGTTTAATTCCTTGGCACCCGCACTGGCAGATAGCGACTCATCCTGCTTGTTGCCCAAACGTGCATGAGGACACCGAGGAGGCTCCGAGACGCTAAGAAACTTGCCTGACGCCTCACAGCCAATCGGTGGGAGCCTAGAGCCATTTGACTCCAAATCTATACTTGAGCCACTATAATGGACTGAAAAATCTTCTCTGTTTTGTAGTAAATTTGACCCTTGAACAATGTGGTGGTGAGGGGTCCCAGCCCCCCCCCAGGCAGTCAAAAATCCACATGAAACATTTGACTCCCCCAAAACTCAACCACTAATAACTCACTGTAGACTGGAGGCGTTACCAGTAACATAAACTGTTGATTAACACATATTTTGTATGTTGTATGTACTATATATTCTATTCTTACAATAAAGTGAGCTAGAGAAAAGAAAATATTATTAAGAAAATCCTAAGGAAGAGAAAACACACTTACAGTACTGTGCTGTATTTATTGATATCATCACTTTACATGGTCTGTTCACAAGATGAATCATCAGTACCTACAAAAAAATTGTCTCATGTGATACAAAACACTGTAGATGTTATATGTATTACTAACACTAGACGTCAAAGATTAAAAGATAATGTGAAAAGTAAATTCATATTTATTTACAGGTGTAATGGTTCAGGCATTGATAACAAAGAAGCAGCAATATGATTGCTTTATGGTCACCTAGTGTCATCCATACGGTTGCTTCTTGGTAGCCCAGCCTATATACTCCTGAGTGAATCGATATATAAAAATTTTATGGAGTACAGTATTATGTCATATTCATAATACAGTATTGGACACATTGTTACACTTTAAAAAAAACACTTATCTGTTGATGATAGGCTGATAGGCAGTTTCTCCAATTACAAGAGAGAGAGGTCTACTGTATAGTAATGTAATTCTTTGAAAGTAAAGTTATGAAACGGGTTAGACAACTAACGTTATTAATTTTATATTACATATCACTCACCTTATGCTTATGTAAGGAGAGACCAGTATCTACATATATCTTATGCATTCATTTTTAAATTTTTTAATTTTTTTGGATATTTCTCAGCTTTGTGGTTCATCTTTGAGTTTTTCAAATTGTTGAAAATCCCCCCAAATTTTCCAATATATTTACTAAAAAACCCGCATATAAGCGGATGCACACGGTTCAAACCAGTGTTGTTCAAGGGTC
Source organism: Kogia breviceps (assembly GCF_026419965.1). Classification (NCBI taxonomy): domain Eukaryota; kingdom Metazoa; phylum Chordata; class Mammalia; order Artiodactyla; family Physeteridae; genus Kogia; species Kogia breviceps. The sequence goes on along the minus strand of NC_081324.1, from coordinate 61,169,726 downwards.
AACTGTAGTTTAATAAACAACTCACACATTACCCCCGCTAAGGTGCATGGACCAATTATAGATTTCCAAATGTTTTTAAAGAAAAACATCACAGTGCACTTTACTACATATGGTACTCATTTGAAATTTCACTAATAATTTAAAAGTTGGGGTTGAGAGTTTATTAGGTGTGACCGAAGTGAGCTGCCAGGTGACTGTTCCTCACACGTGTGGCGCTGGGGCTCTGGAGCCCGGGGCTGGTGGGCTCTGCGTCCTGCAGTTCCCCTTGTAAACGCCAGTGGGAACCACCAGCATGTAATTTTATAGCCACCAGGCATACAGACAAGAGTGGTGATGACTTTGGATTACAGTCAAGTTCGGTTTTGCTTTCATACTGTACTTTCCACATAAGAGCAATGCCCTTCACTATTTTGTTGGCAAGTTAAACAGTGCCGCCCAAGGGCTCCGAGTGCAGTAGAGCTGGAAAGGTCTGCAGCACTGATGTTTCACATGAACTTGAACCAACACAATCGTCTTAATGAGCATCACTTTTAAGAGGACAGAGATATATGTATAGCTGATTCACTTTGTTATAAAGCAGAAGCTAACACACCATTGTAAAGCAATTATACTCCAATAAAGATGTAAAAAAAAAAAAAGACAGAGAAAAAGATGTAGAATGTTGCTTGGCTTGGAGGAGTCCTACTCTGTATTTTGTTGCACTGCTTGTAGATGACCTACTTCCACCCTGCAAATGGTCTCTTTTTAAAACCATATCCCATAGATGTATTTGTAAAGAGAGCTTTAGCCTTACATTGTAATAATTTAATTCTCTTGCAAGGAGAATATATTCACGTGGTTATATTTTGTGCAAATGACAATCAGGAAATTTGAAATAATACAACTTAAAATATTAAGAACACTTGACTCTTTTCTATGAAGTTTTAAAAAATAACATGCATCTTCCAAACGAAAAATTCCTCCAGAAGTGCACAATTTGAAGCTGTCGGGTAGAAGCAGGTGTGACCTGAGTTTATCTTGTTCACTCTTTAGGCATTTACTCAGCAAATCTTTGTGGAGTGGGTTCTCCATGCCAGGCACTGCTCCAGGCTGTACCCCACCCACAGGGATGGACGGGTGTGGTCAGGGAGTAGGAGACAGGCAGGAAACACTCTAAATAAACCAGTGTAGACGGGATGCTAGATGGATCCCTGCTTCGGGGAAAATAACAAGAGGACTGGCTGGGACAGTGGGCGGTGAGGGTGGGTGCAGTTACCTCCCTGGGCAGGTGACCGTAGGTGACTGTTGAGTAAAGACCTGCCCGAATGAAGGCCTGAGCCAGGGTCTGTGTGGCCCAGGAGCGCTGCTGATTAAGCGATAAACTCGGCAGCATGTTGGTGGCGCCTGGGTGCCTGGCCCCTTCCAGGAGCACAACCCACCTTCCTGAGTCAAGATCTGTCTGGAATCAGGCAAAGTTTGAAGTATGCTTGAAAATCTTCAGGAAAACATCTCTCACTTAAATATGACTTCCTTCTGCTTGTGTGATTAGAAATTAATACATGTTAATAGAGAAGCTTAGAAAGTACTCATAGTCTATGTATGATAGGAAGTTTACTCAAATGTGAAAATTTCAAGCCCACAATTGCACTGGGATTGCAACAGCAGCTATAAGACCCTTCTTCTCGAGATTCTCGGTAGCTGAGGAGATAGAATAACAGCACTATGGTAAGGCACATGCTAGAAAAAGAGAAAAGACCCAGAGAGGGACCGTGGCCATGTCAATTCGCCAAGCTCCCTGGCCAGCTCCCCGGGCCTGCCTTTCCCCATCTCTCCGCTGAGCGGCGCTCCTGGTCTGCAGCTCCTCCCGGGAGGCCAGGAAGCAGGAAGGCCATGGATGAGCAAGGATTCAGTACTGCTAGAATGTGAAGAGTCCTCCCAGATTTGGAAAAAGGAAGAAAACCCCCATCCTTCCCAGCCCCCAATGAAATCAGAGATGAAAGAAGATGGTTTTAGCCTGGCAAATAAGAAAATAAACAAGTGCTTGAGTGGATAAGTTTTTCCTTTTAAATTTGTTTTTGCAAAGGGTTTTTCTTCCCTGAAAAACAAAATACTAAAATAGCAAGTTATGTTTTCATTTACAAATCCTTCTCAAGAGGAAATGTAATAATAACAAGGGGTTCCCATTGGATCCCAGCTTGTCTCATAATGTAAATACACGTCTCTCCTCTGGGGAAAGAAACCTACCCTAGGCCAGGTAGCTCTCATCTAAATTGGTGATTTTATTCATTTGTGTTTTTTCCTCCTCTTTTACCTTGAACAACCTCTCAAACAGAACAGAAATTCTAGATTCTACGGCTGAATATCAGACAGAAGGGGCCTCCTCAGCGAGGGATACACAGTATAAAGGATGGTGGCGAAATGATTTGCTGTGCTTGCTGTGCTTTATTCCAAATCCTGTGCAAAGCTAGTTTGCCCCTCACCAAGTCTCATCTTGAACCAAATGTTCACAGGATGAGAGAGCAGGGCTGTGTCCTGGGAAGAAGAGGCTTAGGGTTCATCATCCTTTCCGACCTCAGCTCTGTTTCTTATAAGACAGAAATCATTTGGGTTCTGGAGCCTCGGTTTCATTTCCTATAAAATGAGGATAATAATACTGCGGTGGATTGAAAGTGGTGGTCAAATCTCAGACGCCCGTCCCACTGAGAGGTGGGGTCTGTGTCCCTGCCTTGCACCCGGGTAGTTCTGTGACTGTTTGAACAATAGAACTTGGAGGAAGTGATGTTCCAGGGCCCAGGCCTTCGGGCAAGGCGACTGCCACTTCCCGGCACTCTGGGCTCCCCGACCAGTCTAAGCCCAAGTTCACGGTGAGAGGTCCGTGTATGCGGAGGGAAGGATGCCCAGCTCTTCCAGCATCGGAGGTCCCAGGCATCACGAAGCGGACACGGGGCCCCTGACTGTGCTCCATCCAAAGTCCAGTCCACACAGTCTCAGGATTATATTCATGACATTTTATTTTCAGCCCCAGGCTTCAGGACTGTTTGGTTAGCAGCGGTAGATAAGCCCACCAAGTGCCTGTCCTGTGAGCCATTGTCGATTTCACAGGTGGCTGTCCAAAGCACGTGGCTCAGAGCTCAGTATTCAAATCAACCTTCTTACTGACTTATAATCTTCTGTATCTTATTTATTTAAAAATATAGCAACTTTAGCTTTTCCTTTATCAGTTTATCAACTGATAAACTGTCCTGCCCTGTCACGTCCCTCCTGCTCTGTCCCCGGCTTCCCCCCACTCCACCCCTCCGCACCCCGACCCCAGGACTTGCCTCGGGTCAAGTCTGGCTGAGTGGGTGCTCTCAGCTCCCAGGGCCCAGCTGTGGCCTCCCTGCTCTTCAGGCAGCCACCAGAGAAGACGTCGATCTTCACACGTGTTGCTAGGACTATCTGTGTGTAATTTTTTTCCCAGACAAGAGTCTCTTTTCTGCCTCCTGGGTGAAAGATTCCCTCTCTGTTTCTCAGGCAAGCACTGGATGTCTTTGTGTAGCGGGGCACTTACAGTTAACTTTGCTTCTGGCAACAGTTTTAGACCAAGAATGAGGGTAACATTCATCTTAGGCAAGAAAAAGTGTGGATGTTTCATATACAGAACCAAACATTCTGAATTGAATCAAAAGACAGATTTCTGAAGCCAGGGTTCTGCTGATTGCCAGGGCTATGATGAAATCTCTTTACTCAATGTTCAAACTTCGTAATATTCTGTAACTTTGAATTCTGTCTCGGGCAGTTTTGAATAAAGCCAGGCTTTACAGTGGGTGGGAGAAACCAGATGGCACGTTCAATGTTTACTTCTTCATCCAGCACGTGTTTGTAAAGTACTGGGAACCCGGATGTGGACACGGCATGGGCTAGGAAGGCATGGCCACTTCCCTCGAGGGGAGCACTTGGTAGCAGAAGTGTCAGCTATTACACAGCGCTTGAAAAAATTACAAATTTGGGAAGTGCTACCAAGGAGATAGAGCCTGCCGGGGCTGGGGTGTGGGGTGAGTTATGGGGATGTGGACGTGGGTGTAATCTCAAATAGCTCGGGAAAGCGTTAGGGAGATGAGGTCCTCAGGACTAGGATACATCAATGGGTAAGGGAGCTTCTGAGACGGGGACCCCGGTGCCGTGAGCTCCACCCGTGCTTCAGGTGTGGGTGTGGACCAGACACTCAATGTTCATCAACTGAGCAGGTGATGCTTCGTCAGGCTGGTGCAGGTTATATCTGAATCCCGAAAAGTTAGGAGAAAAGGTTGAGGAATAATAACAATATAATAATAATTAGGGGGAAAGAAACAGTCAGGTAACTGGTATTTTTCCCATTTGAAGTTTGTTCTTCAGGCTGGTGTTTGAATGCTGGGTGCTTTGTGTGTGTGCACAGTGATCAGCTCCTGTAAGTACGAAGATGAAGTGAGGAAACACTTTTATTGGGAGAAGGAAATGGAGCGGGGGGTGACTGGAAATGGAGAAAGAGGCTAATCTGGGTTAACTCTCCGATTGTAAGCAATTCCAGGGAAGAACGAATGCTTCCTAATACTACAAAAAAACAAAGAGGCCCATCCTGCAGTGCCATGCCTGCTGCTAGTGATGAACTCCGACCCCAGCTCAGGCAGGTGCAGAAGGCGGGAAGGACGTGTAGATGCTCTTTTAAATTCACTTTGAACTCATTTAGAGCCCACTGCCTTCTCCTGTCTGGGAACCGGCTGGGACCCAGCCAAGAAGGAATCGCCCAGTAAAGCCCAGGACATGGATGGACCTAGAGATTATCATACTAAGTGAAGTAAGTCAGACAGAGAAAGACAAATCTCCCCCAAAGCCCAGCTTTTTCTTTGTCTTACAAAGAAAAAGCTTTGTGATGCAAAACACAGACACAGACACAGACACAGACACACACACACACACGCACGCACGCACACGCAAAAGCACATACACAACACACGTCTCTCAGGGAGAGCAGGGATTTCCCAGAGAAGAAATTGGCCTGCATGGAGGACTTAAAAAAAAACCCTCTGCAAGAAAACAAGGAAGAATCGCAGAAAGAGGGAGAAGCTGGGAGAGACAGGGTACCTCCTGGGATCAGATCCAGGAGGCTGTCAATGACAGGGTGGTACAAGGGAGTGATTTGTGCCCATGTGAACTAAAAATTCTCTCCTTGGTGCTTCTGATCTTATACCATGGCTCTGAGAGCCAGCGGACTCTTCAGAAAGAAACACCACCCAGGGCTGATGTAATTGATCAGAGGTGGACTGTCCAGGTGGAAAGCATCCTGAAAAAAAAGATTCTCCACTGCCAACTATCTTATGAGAGAGCTGGGGTGAAGGATGCGGACTGACTTGGGTGGAGAGGGGAGACCCTCGGGGCTGGCCACATCAGACCCTCCAGTGGTGTGGACAGTGGAATGAACTCCCTGATAGCCGCTCCACTCCACTCTCGCCTCCACAGCGCTCTAAGCAAGAACATCTTTGGATATATGAAAAAAAGCAGGGACCCTTCCCCATCGAGGTTGTATGATAAGTGGTTTTGCTCTAAAGATTTGGGATTTGAACTTGGATAAACTTAGCAGAGCGTACTCGGCATGCAGACTGTGTGTTTGGGTATTTATTGACACACCTGATAATAGGATCCCATAATTACGGAACCCTCTGGGGACAGATCATTATGACTCTTTGATGGGAACCAACCTTGTGTTTACGATTTGAGTTACTAGGAGACAGTCTGCCTTTCATTAGCACATAATAACATCTCACTTTTATGGGCCATTCCTTCAGTTCCTTTTCTTCATTAGATTTAACTGAAGGATGAAAGTCCAATGTTGCTCCACAAAGCCCAGGAAGGAAGATCCCTGTGTTTCACACACTAATTGAACATGAAAGCCACAGACTTCAAAGGTGCACACAAATAAGAAAATTATGTTTTCTAAAGATACTTGTACCAGCGAAGGGTAATTTCAGATGGACCCAGGGTTTCAAATTTAAGAGAAAATGTCCATACTGGGACTAGATGTGGGTGCGACACAGGCACCATTATGCATCTTCTACAAGATGCACAAAACGTCACCCAACAGCGCGCGGCTCAGCAGGTAGTGTGCAAGATTATGGAGCGTCCAAATTCCTGAATAGAAACGAGTGTGCTAGCCAAACTGAGCAATAAGTAGGTGGAGTCTTCTTTACCGAAGAAGTTTCCCAAGGAGAATCTCTCTCTGCTTTCAGAAATAGTTGTTCTTTTTCCTGAGCAATTAATTTGTTCAAGTCATATGAAATTTTAAGTCATGTTACCTCTTTGGCTTCTAGAAAGCCTGACATTAACTAGGGCTCCCCTCTAGGGAGGGGCTAAGGTTTACCAGCACACCCTGAGAACACCCAGGTCACATCTGGATTGTTCTTATTTTTGTAGCCTTTGATTTTGTTTGCCCAGATGCACTCAGCTATTTTTATATTCTACTTGGTCTCTTGAATTGTAGGTATTTCCGTAAGCTGCCTTGAATCATTTTTGGAATAAAGTGGGATAAAACTAAGTAAATAAAGAAAAATTGATTGCAAGTTAAAAAACTCAAACTATTTAACCATGCTAAACTACTGCAGTAAGATCTAAACTAATGCAGTAAGAGCAAAGCCAAGAATATACATTTTCAAAAGCATAAAGAACTGATAAGCAAAATATAAGTTTAGAACCACGCCTCTATGCTAAATACAACCACCTGCTATCAGACCAAGGTGATGTTCCCTATTTGATCTTCCCCCCGAAAAGATGTCGAATTCTTGAAGCTTCTTGGTTCCACATGGAAACAAAACCCAGTGGTCATGTCAAACACACCCCAACATCTTGCCCTGCAGACTGATCTGGTTCTTTCATTGCAATTAAGTATCTTCTGTGAGTTTTGATAAGCACTGAATCTGTCAAAGGTAGAATATTTTAACAAGTATCTTAATGCAGCATCTGTTATTTTGTGGATTATATATGATGCATGCCTTGGGTGCCAGACACGAGGTGGGTAAAGCTGATGTTGCATCGGAATAGCTTCTAGATAGACGCAACCAATACATACATAAATTATTTCCTTATTAAAAAATATTGATTCTTCTTAAGTTTCTTTTAGCAATGGTTTGTTGAGTCCTGACATTTCTATGCCGTGCAACATAAAATTTTAACTTCTAAATATTTAAGGACACCAGTGCCAAAAATGAATGTCTTATTTTTAAAACTATAATTTATTAGACCAGAGTTGGTCTAGAATAGGGGAAGTAGTGGTAATAATATTATTTTCATTGGTCCATCTATATCTATGATATTTTATTCAGTATTTTAAGAGAACTGTTAATTTTCCAAACTGAAGCTTAACTAAATAAGAAAGAATGGAGCAGTGATTTGCAGCACTGGATGCAAATCGTATTAGGAAAGTGTGAAAAAACTTTACCAAAGAACAGAATTAGTGAGAACAGTTATTTGGAAGCCTGTCAAGTGGAGAAAGAGTCTAATTTCTTCTGACAGAACTAGGGTCTTGGGTGGAACTAGGGTCTAATATTCATCCCAATATTAGAAATAATTTTTAAAGAATTACAAATGTTCAGAAATGGAATGACATGGCTTGGAGGTTTCAGCAATGTTTCTGGAAATGTTCAAGCTGACACTGGATGTCTTCATGAGTTTCAGCACCGAGGGGGTCACTGCATTGGGTACGTGATAGAACCAGATAGATCCAAATTTTCTTTGAGTGTAAAATCCTCTGTTTGTTGCAACATAATTGTTATTTCTAGATGGTGGAAGGGCATAGTCTAACGATTGGTTTACTTAATGTTGGTCATGTTAAAATAAGTGAAGAATAATCAAAATAAATATTTGAACCTTAGAGAAATTTTTGTAAGTCATGCACCTAGGATTAGCTAAACTGTCTGCACTGCTGTGCTGTATAGCATGACTCCTGGTAAAAAGCAGCTGGGCTGTGCCATCGGCCTGGAGGAAGATGCTGGGATTTCACAGACTTTACAATAACAGGTTGGATAACTGTTTTATTTTATTTTATTTTTATATTGGAGCATAGTTGATTAACAATGTTGTGTTAGTTTCAGGTGTACACATGAGTAACTTTTTAAACTTGTTTGCTCATAGACGTTTGCATGTGTGGCCAAATTTTGCACAGAGTTCCTGTGAATTTTTATCACCACCATTTTCTCCAATATCCCAATGCTCTTTGAGTGAACTGTAATGGAGAAGATAACTTACTGGCTCTCTGTAGTCTGGAAAAATGATGAGACACAAGGCACCAGTGAACAAGTGGGCAAAGTACCATGGTGTTAAGGCCTCCATCACTCCTGGGGAGAAAGGTTACTCCAGAAATGGAAAACATGGTTTGTTTTATTTCCAATCTGGCCGCTCATTTGAATTCATATTCTCTGCTTTATTGTGCTGAAAATGACACGCGACTTCTGCCTATCTCTGGATCAATCATCACTTTGATGTTTTATTTATTGATGCACAAAAGGACTTGCCTTTCAACTTTGTAATCTCTCATTTCAATGGAATTTTTCAAAGTATTAAGAGACTAGCTCTACAGGACTGTCTACCCGGTTGGAAATTGGCACAAGATTCTGAAGTGTTATTGGTGCCCCTGGGTGTTTCCTGCCATTTAGTTTCAAGCTAATAAGGAAATGCAGAGGCTGGCTGGAGTTTGCTATGAATACTGTAGGTAGACATTTGTGCTGGAACACACTCAAAGAAGGTTCTTTAGAGAATGCATTTTATCGTACCAGGGACTTTGTTTCCTTGGCTATTGAAATGACTCTTGTTTGGAAATCAGAGCTATTTCTCATCTTTGACCAGCTCTTTTGTGAAGTCTGCACTTCCATGTTTATACCATTCATTTATGACATCATCCAGTTGTTTCCACAGCAAATATTGAGAAGAGAAAATAGAAAATAGAATTTTTTTTTTTGAGAAATGTCTATTCAAATCCTTTGACCATTTTTTAAAGCAAGTTATTTGGGGTTTTTTTTTGTTGTTTTTTATTTTGCTGCTGCTATTGAGTTGTAGGAGTTCCTTATGCATTTTGGAGATTAGCCCTTATCAAATATATGGTTTGCCATATTTTCTCTCATTCCATGGGTTGCTTTTTCCCCGTTGATTTTTTTCTTTGTTGTGCAGAAGCTTTTTGGTTTGACATAATCCATTTGTTTATTTTTGCTTTTGTTGCCTATGCTTTTAGAATCATATCCATGAAATCATTGCCAAGACCAATGTCATGAAACTTTTCCCTTATGTTTTCTTCTTAAGAGTTTAACAGTTTGGGGTCTTATGTTAAAGCCTTGAATCCATTTTGACTTGATGTTTTGTTTTGTTTTGTTTTGTCTACGGTGTAAGGGTCCAACTTCACTCTTTTGCATGTGAATATCCAGTCTTTCCAACACCATTCGTTGAAGAGACTCTTCTTGTGTATTCCTGGCACCCTTGTCAGAGATCAGGTGACTGTATAAGTGTGGGTTCATTTCTGGGCTCTCTGTTCTGTTCCATTGCTCTGTGTGTCTGGCTTTGTGTCAGTACCCCACAGGACTATGGGTTTGCAATAAATTCTGAAATCAGGAAATGTGATGCCTGCAGTTTTGCTCTTTTTCAAGATATCTTTGGCTACTCAGGGTCCTTTATGGTTCCACATACATTTTAGGGTTGTTTTTTCTATTTCTGAAAGAAATGCCATTGAGATTTTGATAGGAATTGCATTGAATCTGCAGATCTCTTCAGGTAGTAGGGCCATTTTAACAATGTTATTTCTTCCAATCCATGACCATGGATGTCTTTCCATCTATTTGTGCCTCCCTTAGTTTCTTTCATCAATGTTTTGTAGTTTTCAACGTACAAGTCTTTTACTTCCTTAGTTGAGATTATTCATATAATGAAAGGATAACCTATGAATTGGAGAAAACATTTTTAAACCATGTATCTAATAAAGGGTTAATATCCAAAATATAGAAGGAACTCCTACAACCCAACAGCAAAAAAACCCACACACAGTCACCCCTCACACACAACAGACTGCACCATGTGGCTCTCTGAGCCCATGAAATCTTGCCCCTCTGAATTCCAACGTAACAGCTACATGGGATTCCTTAAATGAAGGGGTATGGGATTTCTGGGTGGTGTTCTCCAGGGCGTAGGGGCCACAGAGGTGGCTGTACAACAAATGTCAGAAACTAAGAGACCCAAATGCATCCATGGAAACCATGGCCTTGCTCTTTGAATGAGAGGCACTAGTTAGACCCTGAGACTCGCTTTCCAGTGGGCAGTGAGCTTGAGTAAAGGAGATGTATTTGTCCGGCCTCACACCCTTGGTGGCTGACAACTAGGTGTCAGTTCAGTCTCCCCCAGAGGGATGTTGCTGTATTAAGTGTCGGCTCCATCACATCTTAGCCAATGAGAAGTTGGAGGTCATGACTTTGCCAATATTCTTCCTCGTGATAGTGTTAATTCTGCCTAATGACACCAAGGAAATGGGGTTGTGATAAAACAGGGGCTCTAAATACATCAGCAATTGTCTACCCTGTGAGCCAGAAACACTCTTGGATCATCACAGGGATTTGAATAATTCAATTTGTATTTTAGGACATGTGATTCTCCTACTGGTATGAAAAGAATGCTTATGCATTTTCTCCAGAATCTAGAAATCAGTGGGAAACATTTATTATCCAGCTGCCTTTATTTGCTCTTGATGCAGTCGTATCCTAATGAAGGCTGTTTGGGTTCACGAACCCTCAGATGTCTCAAAAAGGCCAGAAAAGTCTGTGCGGGGGAGAAAAGAGAGGACCTGCTCTCCCTGTCCCACCCACCACCCCTTCTCCCCCACCCCACCTGAGGTGGTCCAGCATCTCCCTTTGAGGACAGTGTCCTGAAATGCCTAATTATATGCTGTCTGTTGGCTTCTGTAGTCCATTGCCAGGGACCCAGTATGTGTTACAGGGATGGGATATACCATTTAAAATAAAACATCGTGATGTTTGCGTGGACGGCTGTGAACATCATCTTTGTTTTCAAGAATATATTTAAAGCGTTGGTGGACTAGAGAACAGCGCTCTTACTATCGTAAAGCTTTTCCTTCAACCAGGAACCACAAAACTCTTACACTCAAGCTGTTTCCATCAGGTGTGGCTATGAGGCCCCATCAAGGATGCCCTGGGCTGCCAGCTCCTCTAACAGGGATCCTTTGTGTTGAGCAGCGCAGAGAGTCACCCTGGTGGGCTGCACAGCACGGGAACCTGGAGACCGACTACTTAGGATGGACGGCGCCCGGCAGTTCCAGAGGCTGGACGTGATGGGTGATGTTCCTCTAGGACAGACAGCGGGGCTTGTCCTGTCTGAACAAACTCCCTTCGTTCTGTACAGGAGACACTGGGACCCTAGGAAACTCCTTCCTGAGTCCAGGGTCAACTGGATTTTATAGAGTCTGAAGCCTAGATCACAACCAGATTGCATTGCTGCCCAAGGTTCAACTTTCTGATGCTGTGCCTGACCGGCCTGCTTCTGGAGGTGAGAAGTCTAGTCCCCAGAGGCCAGCGACACCTAGGAGAGTTGTCCTGTACTCACTCTCTACCTCCCCCAAATCTCGGAGTTACAGGAACCACCCACTTCTAACTTAGGGGTTGACTTGCCAGGGCCCGAGTGCCTGTCATGGAGTATTTTCTGCTGGTTATGGAATATTCTAGAGTCAGCCATTCCTTCCTCAGAGATAGCATCTTGGTCTTGAGTTAAAATTTCCAACTCTCAAACCTTAAAGATTGGTCATTATGTTTCTTCAAGGTGACGGGAAACCACTTAAAATGACGATCTTCATAGGCTACACAGGCAGTTTAGTTTTAGGATGTGATGTATGTGGTGAGATGGTAAGCAAAAGGCATAAATCCAATCGACAATAATTTGTGAATAAACGATACTGGTCATTCTCTGTAGTGATCTGTAGTGGATCAGAAAGTGAATTTCATGTCATCCCTAAGACACATATACATATAGTCACACACTGTATACACGTTAATGCCTATATATTTGGGTATATGTGCCTATGTGTGTGTGTATATATATATGGAGTGTATGTTTAAACAGTGTGAATAGCTAAGTCCAGGTGAGTGGCTGTGAATTACGTGGCTATAAACCTATCATTTTTATGGTAAATCACTGAAGTATTCTCTAGCAGTGAACATCGCTTTTTACATAATTTTATTATATTCTTTAAAGATAGCATTAGTATTAATTAAATAGATCCACAGGTAAAATGTGTATTGTGGGAGTATTTTTGACATCTCTGTTTATTAAACTTGGCAGACATTAAGTTAGTACTTTCATTTGAATAAACCCCCTCAACCACAACGTAAAATATCATCTAGAGATAAAGCACTGTGGTCCTCCACGCCCCACTTATAACTTAATATCACAGCATCTCGTAAAGGTAACTCTTAAATATAGGTGTGACTCTAGACCTTGACCGTGGTTTCCACACTGGTCTTTAGTTATGTCCAGGCTTTCTGTCGGTTATTCACCATTTCCCTCCATCGGTCTCCCCTGGCAACCACCTCTGGCGTCCTGAGCGCACCATTCGTAATAATCCAAAGTGACACGCAGGCGTGACTCACGCACCCTCACAGACTCTGTAGAAGGTGCCCTGAGACCCTCTGCAGTGACAGAGCTGGGTTGGGCCGGCCCGGCCCGTGAGGAGGGTGGATGGTCTCGTGGGGCACCCGGCTAGGATCCCCCCACCGCCTTCTCTGCACAGCCAGGCCCGTGGCACCCAAACGTGGCCTCTGAGTCTTGGTCTTTGAAGTGACAGAGATGGCACAGTGCAGCTCCAGACACGACGTGAGCCGGGATGGGGTCCCACGGAGATGAGGCCAGACCGAATGGGCACTGCGTCACTCAGGTCAGCATCATGCACCGTCACCCTCCCTGCACTGCTGCTCCTGTCCGTCTGTAGCGGGACAGCCTCCATCTGACACGTACTCCAGCACCCTGTCCCCCGGGCAGGTAGAGCAGCGTGCATCCTGCAGCCGCCCAGAGACCAGCACCAACATCTCCCAACAAGTGAAAACAACCAACGTTTAAATGACTCTGAAACTTTAATTACAGATACTTTTCAACATTTGAAAGTGTGGATTTGCTCTCTTTTTGCATAAAGCTGTCAAGGTGGTTCCGTTACACCAGTGTCTTGTCCTGCACCCCTATCTCTTCTTTATTTAATCAGAGGTGTCTGGATCGCAGTCCCAAACCAACTCTGCACTGCATTCCAGGTTGGAAAACTCGGAGAGTGAAACAGGCTCAAAGGAGCAGAAAGCAACCGCAGTGAAGCAGAAGGAAAAGCTGAAGCTGATATCTGTTTCTCCTAAGTTCCCCCCCGAAATGCAATAATAATGAAGAGGAAGAAAAGAAGATCGAGCTCTCACCCTGTTCCCTCTGCCAAAACGCTCGCCTCAAACTCTCTGCGGTCTTAAAGTGCAATTATATGGTGAGGACGCCCGGGCCCGGGATCCGACTGGATGGAGTTCAAAGCCAAAACTTCAAACAGCTCATGACTCAGGCCAGGCGGGCGGGGGCCAGGCGGGGAGAAGGACTGTTCTCAGCCGCTCAAGTGCATCTGAGGAAGAAGTGTCTTTTCTTTTTGTAAAGAAAATCTGTAAATTGTAAGGCATCCCGGTTTGGAAAAATCAAACTCTGTAAGCGCTTCTATCCAAGACTGTGCCAGGGCTGCAGAGTCCAAAGGCCAGCGAGCCCAGCCAGCAGCAGGGGACACGGGCCGCTCCCGGGTGCCCAGCTCCGGTGCTGATGCTGCCCGGAGTCCTCAGAGAAGTCCTCAGCCCTGGGCGCTGAGGAGGCGCACTGGACCAAGGGCATCTGGTAGGATGTGGCTCTCTTCTCGGGCCTGTCCGGGCTGGAGCCGTCGCTGGGCCTCTGGCCATTGAAGAGCAGGTAGTGGCCGCGGGCATCCTGCTCCATCTTGAAGATCTCGTATTCCGTGTGAGGTAGTTTGATGCCCAGTGCCACACAGCCATTGGTGTGGGTCACGTCCTGCTGGACACCCACCTGCCAGGAGCCCTCGGCCCCGCACTCGTTCCCGTTGAAGACATTGAGCAGCGAGGCAGTGGCCGCGTCCATGGGGGTGACCTTCATGTGGTTCACTGCCAAGGACACAGGACAGCTCCGTGACTCAAGGATGCTGGGGGCACCAGGCCTCACAGGCTTCTGCTCTCAAACCCACCCTGCAGACCAACTCGCCAGACCACAGCCCACAGAAAAGACCCTCAGATGGAAAAGGTTCCATGTCTGGACGTGACCGGTGGCCACACCAAGCACCCTGAAGGCGCCACCAGGAAAAGTCCAGCCCATCTGGCAGTAAATGCTGAGCCCAGACTACAACTGACCAAGCCTGTTCCTGTGAAGTCAGACTGTCCCCAAGGAGTGGTCTCTGGGGACACTGCACTTTGGGATGGACACAGTATTCAACAAAAACTGGCATTTGTTTTTATGAATAGGTTTGGAGGTTTTTAAATAGTTTTGGTGTCAGACACCTATATTAGTGAGCAGTCTATACTGGCCCGTAAATCAGGCAACTAAAATAAATTAGGTTGCAAGCAAGAAAAATATGCTCAAATCTGTTCCATGGAAACCCCAGCCCTTGTAGAGGACCGCTTCTGAGGCTCTCCCAGGGGCCCATATTCTGCGTACACATGAGAGCTTTGGAGGGGACTCAGACCCAGACAGTTGTTCTCTGGGCTACAGCTACCAAAGGCCCATTGTCCCTAGAGCCAATCTTCCTCCCTAAGGTGGGGTGGGGGGCAGTAAAATGCCCCAGGGCTTATCTGGGTTGGCAGAAATCCTTCATATTAAATGGACTGAATCACAGGATGCTATCCTGGGAGGGGTATCTAGGCCAGCCCTCTTATTTGTCCATGACAGGGTTGACACCTTCCTAAAAAGATGCACAAGCTTAAAAAAAGTCTCGAAATAGAGATCACAAGGCCCCCACCACCCCTTGCTCACAGCCTTGCAGCCTGGAGAATGTCACCCTTTACCTGCCTTACTTAGGTGATCCCTAGGCATACCGCCCGCCCACCTGCAAGCACGTGGCATCTTCTCAAGGGCACGACGGGCACACTCTGAGCACCTGGGCGTCACTAACGCCAGCTCCGAGGCTGCAGAGAATGATGCAGGCAGGCAGTCCACTCCCCAACATCCCTAGCAGAGAAGATGCCCTTTACCCCTGGCTCCGCCTCCACAAGCACGTCCCCAAACTGCTGCCATGACCTCGGGGTGTGGGGGGTGGGGGGTGGGGCAGGAGCCCTACCTTTGAACACGAACTCCGTGCCGCCCATGACCCTGGCGGAGTGCACGCCGCGGCTGTAGCGACCCTTGGCGTAGATGGTGAAGGTGGGATGCTTGCACACGGGGTCGGAGTAGTGGTAGTAGTGCCCCTCCCAGGTGTGGTTGTTGTCGTGGAAGATGAAGTGGCGCGTGAGGAAGAGGACCTCTGGCCGCACCTCGCAGCGCTGGCTCACCCACTCGCCGTGCAGGCCCACCGTCAGGTCCGCCTTAGGGGGCAGCAGGGGCGGCCGGTGCTCGTCCGACCGGTGGATGATGCGGCAGGCGATGCAGGCGCGGTCGTGGTTCTGGAGCCAAAACACAAACCCCGGGGGCGGGGGGGGGGGTCAAGTATCCATGAGAGCAGTGCCTATGCGCTGCCTTGGACGGGGCTCACGGCAGAGGCGCCGGCAGCCCCGGAGGCACCGCCATCTGTCACCTTGGTACCCCAGGGGCAACTGGAGTCACAGACCGAGTGTGTGTGTACCTGCGTGTGCTCACAAGTACATAAGTGTGTTTGGCTAACAGTAGAGCCTTGCCTAAATATTTCAGCTGTGATCTGGACCCCCTTTAGAATCCTGTTACGTTTTCAGACCATGTGTCCTGGACACTTGATTTCAAAAAGAAAGGCTGGCATCACCTCACCCCAATTAGGATGGCTACTATCAGAACAAGCAAAAAAGGAGAGCATTGGCGGGGCCGTGGAGAAACTGGAACTCTCGTGCACTGCTGGTAGGAACGTAAAGGGGTGCAGCTGCTGTGGAAAAGGATCACCTTAGGACCCAGCAACCCCACCCCAAAGAACTGAAATCAGGGTCTCAAAGAGGTATTTGTTCACCCACGTTCACAGCAGCATGATTTGCAATAACCTAAAAACGGAAACAACACAATGTACATCAGTGGCTGAGTGGATAAACAAAACGTGGTCTAGACACACAGTGGACTATAATTCAGCCTTAAAAAAGAACAGGAATCGTGACACACACACACGTTGTTACAAGGATGAACCGTGAGGGTATCATGCTGAGTGAAATAAGCCGGTCACAGAAGGACAAATTCTGTGCGATCCCACTTATAGGAGGGACCTCAAGTCATCAAATCCACGGAGACAGAAAGCAGACTAGAGTTACCAGGGCCTGGGGTGGGGAGTTCGTGGCCAGATGGAGATGAAGATCGTATGACAATGTGAATGTCCTTGATGTCACTGCACGGACACCTAAACATGGCTAAGATGGTAAATTTTATGTGACGCGTATTTTACAACTAGATTCTTCCATTAAAAATAATTATGAGACACAAAAGGAAAAAAAAGGACAGCGCTCCAGTTGCCGTGGGTGACACAGGGCGCTGTGTAGTGAAGGCAGAGGTCCCCATGAAGGAGGCATGAAGGACACAGCCCCAAAGGAGGCAAGAGCAGAGGCCCGGAGAGGCCGTGGGCACTCCTGTCCCTACCTGCGTCTGCTGCCCTGAGGTCTGGATGGTTTATGGGCTCTGAATGCTTCCTGTTTTATAGCTTCACGCCATCTAATCAGTGCAAGAGAGTGGCCGCCCTGTCTTTCGGGAGTGCCTCTCTGGCCGGGCCTGCTTATAGCACCAACATGGACCTGGCACAAGGGCTAGGACTGCCACCTAGAAAACCTCCTCTGAGTAGAGTAGGGGGGCCCGAGACTGCCAGCCACGTAGATGCCGTTTGCCTGGAGGGCTTGGGGCTCACACAGAAAGCCAGGTCTGGAGACACAGGAGCCGGCTCCTTGACCAGACAGACTGCCATCCGCTGTTGGACCCAAGTCACCGGAGGCCCATGTGCCAGGGCTGCCTCCCTGGATGGGGCATCCTCTCCACTACTCCCCCTCCCACGCAGGTCTGTAAAGCCTCCTGGGCTGCCAGACACCAGCCACGCTAGAGGCCCATGTGAATGTGCCTGGTGCTGTGGCAGGAGGGCGACACTGGCCCTGCCCCCTGCCCGGGGCCCACCGTGCAGCAGCTCCTGGTCCAGCAGCTCCTGGCCTGTAGACAGGGACTGACAGGTGGCCACTCGGGCAGGCAGGCACTTGTTTTCTGGGCAGAAATCCAAACCTCCAGGCCTTTCCATCCCCGGCACTGACTGCATGCGGGGCTGCGGCAGTTCTTTGGTTGAAGGCTGGGCTGCCTGGGAGAGGAGGTGAGAATTGCAGGGGCCCAGGGGTCCCCAGCCGCCCCTTCCACACTCTCCTCCCAGGACAGCTCGGCGCCCACTGACAGTCCCTGTGCTCAACAGCTGAGCCTGGAGTTGTCATTTACGGGAGAGGAGGTTTGTTTGGGGCCTGCAGGCAATGAGATCAAACGGGCAGCGCAGAGACCTCGCTGTCCTGGGGCCCATGTGTCTGTGGGCCTACAGTTTCCTACCAAGGCCTCTGGGACACAGGGGAGAAAGTGCCCTGCAGCCTGTGGTCAGCAGTGAGCCATCTGCAAGCTACAGCAAGGAAACAGACAGGAAGGACATGTGTATACAGCCCACGAGGCCTGCACTTAACTGCACAGAAAGAGATGGTTCCGGCCTTGGCAGGAGATCCACCGGCCGGCGACTGCAGCTGCGTATCCTGGGCATGTTACTAATCTCTCCTTTTCAATGTCCCCATGCATAAAATGAGCACTGTTACACATGCCTAAATGCCATAAGAAATGAGGATTAGACTAAGGTGGGTCCCACTTGGGATCCCAGAACCACTACGAGGAGAAGTTTCTCGGCGTGGGGTTGCATGCGTGCATGGCACTCGGTGGGAAGACCAAACAAATGGCACGTCTCCTGCTATATGTGCCACTATCTTTCAAACGCATGACAGGGTGAAAAAGACACAAATTTAGTTAAAAGAGAGCATCACTGAATTCAGTAATTTTGCCACTATGTATTTTCTTGTAAACTACTAGGAAGCGAAGGTTCCAATTTTTTTACCCCAAAAGGGGGTTTTTATTCAAAGTCTGGGATGGAAAGTTAATATGATTTCTGTAACGTCATATTAACTCCCGCACCCAGGAAGTAGCCCCTTCCTTAACGGCTAACAAGCATTATCATGATCAGCACCTTGATCAAACTGTACCTGCTGCCCCTGCTCCCGTGCCCCAGCCCCACATGGTCTGTGTGAAACCAGCCCTGTACTCAGACTCAAGTCTCTGAGATTTCACAGACAGGACGGGGGAGTGGGGAAATCTGGTGCCAGTACCTGTTAGCCAGCACGCTGAGTGGTGCAGGAGACGGCCCTGGAAAGAGACAGGAACCTCTGAGAACACACGCCAGGCAGCTTCCAAAACACCCACGAGGAGCTATGGCTCAGCTACTCCACTGGGAGCTCGCCAGCTGGAAGCTTGCTGACTGCCCTCCCCGCAACACTCGCTCACTGAGCGGATCCTATGCAGTCCATGTGCACTGCAGGTCCCTACACACCGACCCAGCCTCCATCCCCTTCTTCCTGTTCTCCACCACTAGGTTCGCTATCTGTGATTTGGGAATTTAAAAATATCAGTTGTGACCACTTCATTTCTGGCCATTCTAGGAAGACATGAGTCTCAATCACTGAAAAGATTTGTTTCCTCAAATACCTATATCATTCAGGAAGTGTCCAGAAAGCTTCTTAGATTGAGCAGGAGGGGCAGGAACAAGGGGTCTTAGTTCTTGCAAGAGCCACTGCTCGGACGACACCAGGGATCAACTGCTCTTCAGAAAAGAAACCGGCTCGGAGGGGAGGGGGCACCAACGTGGGACCCAGGCTGTTCCATGCCCAGCACGCTGGCATTTGGTGTTTTTCTTTAAGAACGACAGGGCACAGGTCCTGAGCTCCGAGGTGAGCATCTGGCTGGGCTGTGGTCCTTCAGGCGAGAGATGGTCCTGGCTGAAGCGTTTCTGGTCGGCAGCAGAGAAAGGCAGGCCAGGTAGTTTCAGGGAAGCTTGTCACCCATCGGTTGGGAAGGACTGGGAGGAAGCTGCCCCTTGGGTATTGGTCTTACCAAATTCCTGAACTAGCTACTTTACTTCATTGTGGTCAAACATACATAACATAAAACTTCCCATCTAAGTAATTCACACTGTCATGCAACCACCCCATCATCTCCAGAACTTTTTCATCTTCCCCGACTGAAACTCTGTCCCCATTAAATACTACTCTCCATCCCATCCCCCACTGTAGCCCTTGACAACCACCATCCTACTTTCTGTGTCTATGGATCTGACTACTCGAGGCCCCGTATATAAATGGGATCATACAGTATTTGTCCTTCTTGTAAGTGGCTTATTTCACTTAATGTCCTCAAGTTCATCCAGGTTGTAGCATGTGTCAGAATTTCCCTCCTTTTTAAGGCTGAACAGTTTTCCACTGTATGGATGGACCACATTTTGCTTATGTATTCATCTGTCAATGGACACCTGGGTTGCTTTCACTTTTTGGCTATTGTGAATAATGCTGCCGTGAACATGGGTGTCCAATCTATTTGAGAACATGCTTTCCATTCTTTTGGGTATATACCTAGAAGTGGAATTGCTGGATTATATGGTGATTCTATGTTCAATATTGTTTTCCACAGTAGCTGCACCATTGTACATTCTCACCAGCAAAGCACGATGGTTTCAATTTCTCTACACCCTCACCAGCAGTTTTTTTTTTTTTTTATAACAGCCATCCTAATATGTGTGACGTGCTATCTCACTGTAGTTTTGATTTGCATTTCCCTCATGATTAGAAATGTTGAGCATCTTTTCATGTGCTTACGAGCTATTTGTACATCTTCTTTGGAGAAATGTCTATTCAAGTCCTTTGCCCATTTTTTAATCGGGTTGCTTTTTGCTGTTGTTGAGTTGACTAGTTACCATTTTAACCAACTCTTTAGCTGGCATTAAGAAACCAAAGATGTCATAAATCTTTGTGTGGGAGTTTTGGCCTCTCTGTGGATGCTGTCAACAAGGAGACAGTTTCAGCCAAGGCTGAATAAAGGGAACACCTTTCTGTTTTGTGGACAGATTTTTTAAAAAATCTGATTTGTACTCTTAATTACCACTATCCTTGGCTTGAATAAAACCCAAAAGACCTACAGGAACAACCATGGAGAAGCAGAAATTAAGGCCTAGATATCGTACTGGCTCTGAAGTTTCTCTTTTCCAAGATGCTTTTCTTAAATAGCGGCCATTCACAATGACTAAAGGGGAAGAATGTTTCAACATGAAGAGTGATCTGTACCATGAAATCTCATTTGCTTCATGAAGTTACTCTGTTTGGTCCATGCTCTGATCCATGAGTCTCATCCGAGAAGCTGTCTTTCCCAGGCTCTCCCGTTAGGCTTCACATCACTCCCTCCCTTGCATCTCAGATAGGCTATTCTAACGTCAGGGTTCCTGTGCACACAGAAGCTGAGGGCTAGAACCGAGGGACCAGAACGTGTTCCTTGCTGTTATTCTTTACACCAACTATAAAAAGCTTTCATTCCTGGGCGGGGGGGTGGGGGTGGGGAATCCCTATACCATTAATCTCTTAAGAAAGAAATCAAGCTTATTCTAAAAACGAAAATGTAACATCACATTTTATCAGTCAGCAATGACCTAGGTAGAGGGGGGTTTTCCCACTGTGCTTCCTGATCCTGACCCGGCCCTGGGAACAGTTAAATAACACAATTTGCACGTACAGGGCATTTGATGCTGGGGAAGTTCGAGAACATCATCTCCTTATGCTTCTCAGTCTCCCAAAGAGACCACAGTACACGTTGCAGATGAGGTCACCGAAGCACAGAGAGAGAGAAGGACATGGCTCGGAGGGGTCTGGGACAGAACTCGGCTGTGGGGCTTGCCGAGTGCTCCCTTCGGGCCCCAGGCTGCCCCTTCGGCTGGGGTCTGCAAGGAACATACATCTCCCTACCAAGGGCTCTGGTCCCTTGAAAAGGTCCTCTCTGGCCGAAGACTGACACGGTTCTCTAGGCTCTGCCCTGTTCCCTGCCGACATTTATTTCTGGAGAGCTGGTTTGTCAGCATTTGCTGACGGATCCACTTGATTCCCAGCATCTTCCCAGAATGGAAAAAGTTTCTTGACGTGATCTTGTCGTGAATAAGTCAACTAGAGAAGCAGCCTGCATAAGACATTTCTTGGGCTAAATGTTTTGTTTGAGGAGGAGGAGAAATGGGGAGAGATGATGAAATGCCTCTTGCTAGAGCTCTGCTCCCCCGGGGTCACGTTTCTCAGGAAGAAACCTCCACGGATGGCCGAGGATGATGCTGAAAGCTGTCTTCCCGAGTGCCATTCACCACATGTGTGACTGAACTGCAGGCGCCCTACGGTAGGTCTTCCTACACGGACATCCTTCCGGGCTCCTCTCCGTGACATGGGAGCTAATTTGAGGCCAAGACCAGCACCCTCCCGTTTTCCTATGTCCCACGACACCTAGGAGAATGCAGTAGGTGTGATACAGGTTCATGGCTCACGGGCTGATGGATGGTTAGAAAGTTGTCCTCGGATACGTAACAAGATGAACAGAGCAGCCAGCATTCATCACAACCGTGAGCGCTGCCCGCATTGTGGGAGGGGCCCCTCGGGGTGCCTTTCAGAGCTGGGATCCTAGGATGTTGTGGACTCAGGCTCATTCTGACTTCTCAAAGGAGCCGTGATGATTCCCCTTTCAGAAGAAAGTCAGGGAAACGGCCGTGGCCACACAGGTTGGGTCTCTGTAACTGTAGCCTCAGAGCCACACCCGGAGGCTGGCAGTCTGTCTGACCAGGCCGGGGCAGCCAATGCCACATGCACAGGGCAGTGCTTGGACCCCCTCAGCCTGGTCACCACCTGCCAGGAGCAGGTGGCAGGCGTTGAGGACAGAAGGACTTAGCCTCACAAGGACTCTGCACAGCAACCCTGTAGCTGTGATGCAACCACCACAGAGGGGCCCGAGCTGGAAGGACGACGGAAAAGGGTAAGAGAGACACAGCCAGTTCCTCGGGGCCTGCGTTTGGTTGCCGGGTCTTCCGTGAGCGAAACCGACAGAACACTGCGTCCTGGAGGGAAGAAGAAGCATTGGTGGGTGCCCGGAAGCAGCAGTGCATTTTCTAGAAATGGGATTTCCATGAAGTTTAGACTCTGAGATGTGAGCTCCCAAAGGCCTTTCCTGTAAATCACATAAAAGATAATTTCATCTCCACCTTGCCTGTACATACACACTTTGCACAGAGCCCAGAGCTCGATAAAAGGACCATAAGAAGAGGGTTCTTCAATACAAATGACTATAAGAATGGTTACAGAAGAAAATGCTGATTAAATTTTACTTGTTGGATTGTTTCTTCCCCTCCTATTGATTTAAACGCATTTAAAGAGTTGAAGGAGACTCATCTTCATAATCACATTGGCTGTAAAGGCAGCGGACCCGACGTTTGGCCCCCTTCTCCCCCTCCCTCTGCCCACAGGGCTCTCGGCCAATGCCCCGCACACAGGACTTGACCCAGACTCTCCAACGATAGACTTCCTGCCACCCAGGCATTCACGCTGTCCTCTCAGCTTCCTAGACTTTTAAGGGATGAAATGTTTACCACTTGCATGATCCCTGACAACAACAACTTCCTGGTCTGCTGACTCCTTAAATAAAACTCTTGTACTCAGGAATCAAGAAAAATAATGAACTGTTTCTGCACTCACAGCAGAGGCCAGTAGCTGTGCAGTGTGGCAATAATGTGACTCTTCATATTTCGACCCAAATAAAATGTCCACATGAGCAAGCCTTTCGGAGGCCAGAACCCATTATCTGACCCCCATCGCCGGCTCTTTTTTTCATCCTGTGGGCAGGACGTGCAGCCTGGCAGTGAACACCCGGCCCTGGGGGCAGGGTCACGGTTTTCTGTAAGGGGCATCCTGATTGAACATAAGGTGGGCTTCTGACACTGTCTCGGTCGTGACTCCTTGAATGCCCTGGTCTTCTACCACCTCTTCTGACTACCATCACCTCCGCAAACCCCTCTTCTCTTTGCCCTGCACTGACAGAAAGGGCAGGGACAGTGATTCCTCCGTGAGCTTCGGGATCCTTCTACTTGTGCACCTGTGACACCCACTTACCCACCTCGCAGGGAGCCACGCTAACCACATGCCTAAGGAGAGACCCCTTCCTGCTGCAGAGCTGCCTCCTGGAGCTGGGCAGAAACTCTGATGTCCACAGCCACGTGGTCCAAAGTCCCTCGGATGTCACAGATGTCACCATAAATCTGTATTTCTCACATGCTCTGAGGAGGCTTGGAAAGACAAGCTCTCTCAAAAAACAGATGACTGTTCACAGTCCAGAAGCCTGCAGGGAACTTAGGAGAGAGAGCACACGAGTACCCCTGCTTCCTCCCAGCGGTCCGGCACCCCCAAAACACTCTGCTGTGTTTCCGTCTCCAAGGGGCAGCCCCACTATCAGCATTCCAGACAGGCTATTTCAGAAACGTGGCTTGGGGAGAGTGGTCTGGTTTGCAGGCAAGCCCTTTGATTTACGACCCTGTGGCCTCATCAGTGCACGGTTTTGGAAAAAGACCAATTCTGCTTGCTTGCAAGTATGATCCTGAGGCCCTGGCATTTCCAATGACCCCAGCAATCATTTGCTCTTAATTACTTTTGATTCTGCCAAGGAAAGAGGGCACCTGACTAACCCTCCACCACACAGGAATCCAGGTCGAGGGTAAGGGCTGCCCTGATGCTAAACTCGATTCTAGCAAAGCATCTTCTTTCAGGGTTATTTGAGGGGGTCCTGTTTTTCTAATGAAGAGTAGCCAACTTCATCCTGAAAGAATTCTCCCAGCTCACTTGATTCTCTTCAAACATCATTTTTTTTTTTGCCGAAGGGCTCTGAACCTCACAGCAAAGCTGTATGAAGCTTAGAAAATCAAGTTGATTTTAAATCTCTATTTTTACATGGTGTCCCCTTTCCAGAGGCGCTGAGACTAGTGGTTTTAAACTCAATTTAGCATTTAAACTAATTTTCAGCCAGGTCTCTACTGACTGGCGATTAGGGAAGGTGAAGGGTTCAGAGGGGGGTGGTGAGGCCTGTGGTCTGTCTGGATGCGCCCCCAGCCTTCCTCCTTCCCGGGTCTGTGGGAGCCCAGCGGGCAGGCAGCACCTGGGGCTTTGGAAAGGCACCAGCGGCCAAGTCCACCGATCCCTTCTCCTAGCCGGCGCAGGGGGGGATCTCAAAACTTCCTGACTGCTTGCTCACTGCAGGCCAGGATGCACATGCCAGGGACAACAGGAGAAGAACGGGCCCCTTCAGCTCCCAGAGCCACGCGGACCTGGGCTGGCCTTCGGGGGAGAGCACAGGCCAGGTCCTGGACGCTGGCTTGCGTCTACCCAGCCCCTTCACCAGCTTCATCTGTGGCCACAGCATTCCTCCGAGCCTTAGAATCCTGCCTTTTTGGAATCTGTTTTGAGTGTGGTGATGAAGTTTTGGTAGTACAAGATCACGGCACAAATCGCAGCAGGTGCAAAAACATTCACAATGACAAGTATCTTTCCCCCGGCCACACTGTCCCCCTCCTCTGAGGCCCTCACTGTCCCACTGCAGAAACACTCTTTCCTGGATCAGCTTACCTTTTTCTTTTATTACTAGCTTTACACATGGTATCACACTGTTCATGCTATTCTGTACCTTCCTTTAAAAAAAAAAAGGCTTAACAGTGTGTCTTGGATAATCTCCAAGATCCAAGGTTCTTTCCACCCTTAATATTTCTTGAATGAGGGATTGTGGCCTAGGTTTAAAGAGTTTACTTCTTAAGAATCTGGGGAGATGGTCCCATAACTGCCCCTGCAGAGGAGGGAAGAGAAAATGGGAGTGAGAGGAGGGGCAGAGACGGAGGTAAGACAAGAAAGGTGGTTGTGGGTACTCCTTTCTTTTCCAGGCCTAAGGAGAGCTCAAGAGATCAAAAAGCCCACGTGGGCATCCGCAGGTGAGGACACGGAGTCTGGATCCAACAACATGCACCAACAGCCCAAGGTCAGGTTCAGAGTGGAAGCAGGTTGGTCCACGCTGTCTGCTGCCTCCTCTGGGCAGGGGGCCTCCATCCAGCCTCCTCTCTCCTTCCTGGGCCCTGGCCACCCTACTCACCAGCATCCTCGCTGGAAGGTGAGCAGGGCTGAAGACTCTGCTTCTGGGAGGATCCTCTCACAGGCTCAGGCCAGGCTGGGTCAGGGTTCTGGCTCCCATGGGGTTTCTGGATGAGCTGCAGACCGTTTTCACTCACAACACCCTTACTCCCGGAGATAATGTGAACGTTGGCTCCACTGTGCTCAAAGAAAGCCAGATGCATGTCTGAAAATCCCGTTCCCGCTGCCACCTGACACCAGGAGTTTGGGGAGAAGCCTGTTAAGCTGCAGCATCTGGATAAGGCGGCCACCTGCAAAGGTCCCTCAACGGTTCCTCCGTTTCCCAGAAGCCGGGCCCTTGCCCTGGTGGCCGCCAGGCAGAGTCCCGTCCTGGTGCCTCTGCATCGGCTGTGGAGCAGGCAGAGCCCACTGCCTGCCCTCTCCCTGCGAGGACGCCTGGGGTCCCCGGGGCAGGAGGGCCGCCCTCTCCCTCGCAGCCCCGCCTCACCTGGCGCCTCTAGAACGCGCAGGGCACAGCACAGCGGACCTGGCTGGGGTCTGCACGGAGCCCAGGGTCCCCTCGGCACGGGGAGGGGACGTCCCCGAGATGTGCATCCAGAGGAAGCCTCCCCGCCTACTCGGCCTCCTGGCAGATGCCCCACAGTCATCATAAAGGCGACTTTCACGACACAAGCTCGCGGTAACAGACAGAAAGAAGACAACCGAGCGGTCCGGCGGGGCACCAGCGGTACCCTCACCAGGCATGAGCGCGCTCCAAGGACTGAGAAGAAAACAGATGCTTTAGAAACAAATAAACCACCAAACAAAAGTCGGACAAGCCCTGCAACTGGAGAGTTGCTATTCTAGAAAGGATTCCAGAAAAGCCGGTCTGACGGTGGGGGCCACTGGGGAGAAAGCCGCTGCCCCCCAGGCCCCCTTCCTGTCTCCCCAGCTTCTGCGGTGGAAATGACCCTGTTACATGCAGACACGGACTCTGAGCCCGTGGGAAGGAAATGCCTGGTGAATTCCAAGTGTAATTATGGGGACTATCATTTAAGAAAAGAACATTAGAAGGTTTTAATTGTTTCCTGCCCCCTCCATCCTCTCCTTGGGTCACAGTGATTTCTCACTTAGTCCAATGGGAAGAGTGTGGGATCTGGGGAAATAGTCCAGTGGGGTCTGGGGAAAGGTTTGGGTGTAAATTCCAGCCCTGAAACTCACCAACCGGTGACCTTGGGCAGGAAACCACCCCTCGCACCGCAGCTGCCCCCTCTTCTGCTAAGAGGGTGGTCATCACTGCCTCACAGAGTCGTTGTGGAGACAGAACAGGAGGTTCTAAGGGTCCACAGCCCCAGGCCAGCAGTACTGTCCCTGCCCCCGGCCCCAGGGCCAGGATCCCTGCCGGGCTGTGCATCTTCCCAGGTAGGGTTAGAACATCTCCACGCTTCCTGCAAGCTTGTCCTCTTAGACTCACAGAAGAAGTTCCCAGAGGGTCAGAGCAGAAGGGAGCCTTAGGAATTTTCGAGGACAAACCACCGGGGCTGTTCTGCACCACCGGTCCCAGAACAACCACCCTCATCAAATAGGAAAACCGAGGCCCCATCACAGAGCAAGGTGGTGGCCCACCCGGGCCTCCTGACTGGGCTACGTGTCCCCCGATCCAACCTACAGCCCTCCCACTCCCGTCCCCGCCAGCAGCCCCTCCATGATGCAGAGCCCCGCCCCCCCCAGGGGCTATGCAGGGTGGTGCGGGGTACCTTGGCATTCTGCAGCGGGGGCTGGTAGCTGGACGGCCTGTAGAACATCCTCTGGGAGGCGTCAGTGTGGATGTCACCCAGGAAGAGCTCCTCCACCAGGCGGTCCAGGTTGTGCTGCAGGTACTGCTTCTCCACGCGGACCAGCTGCAGCTCGTGCATGGCAAAGTTCACGGCCCGGGTGCACTCACGGCCGCCCTCCTCCCGCCACAGGTCGTAGGGCACGTCCTGCACCCAGGGACCGCCGGCGGGCACGAAGCCAGGGCACGTGCGGTTGACCAGCTGGCCGAGCCGCTCCGCCACGGCCTCTGAGTGGCACACGACCTGCACGCGGTGCAGCTGGTAGTCAGCCTCGGTGCCGCCGCGGATGATCCAGGAGGCCTGGCGCAGGCGGATCTTGCCGCGGACCACCAGCGTGTAGGTGGGGCTGGTGCAGCGGTTGCCGCCATAGTAGAACTGGTAGGCCTTGAACGTGTTGTTGTGGTAGAACCGGTAGGACCTGGTGATGAACTCGGGGCCCGACCGCACCTCACAGCTGCAGAAAAGGGGGAGGAAGACGCTCGTGAGCCCAAAGCCACGAGGAGGAGGCTCATCACAGTGCCAGGAGATCAAGGGAATGATAAC
Organism: Kogia breviceps; assembly: GCF_026419965.1. NCBI lineage: Eukaryota > Metazoa > Chordata > Mammalia > Artiodactyla > Physeteridae > Kogia > Kogia breviceps. The sequence goes on along the minus strand of NC_081324.1, from coordinate 61,141,969 downwards.
AGGATGGTACTCTGGACAGTTCACGGAATCTGCACAGCAAGCTGGGGGGTGGGGGGTATTATTATTATTATTATTTACATCCCAAGGATCGTTTTAGTCTTTATTTTTTTGTTGTTGAAGTATAGTTGATTTGCAGTGTTTCAGGTGTATAGCAGAGTGATTCAGCTTTGTTCTTTTTCAGATTCTTTTCCATTATAGGTTATTACAAGATATTGAGCATAGTTCCCTGTGCTATAAGGGTGGGTATTATTACTGTCCCATTTTACAGATGGGGAAACTGAGGCACAGGAGCTGAGGAAATGTGTCCAAGGTCCCCTCACCAGCCAGCATGGGAGCCGGATGTGAGCCCGGGGAAGCCTGGCCCAGCACCCGTGCTCCCGGTCACTGCACACCGGGGTTGTCCTCCTTTCACTTTATGGACAAGACAGAAGGGCAGAATCCTGCCATCCTCAGTGCCCCCCTCGGCCCCACTCCCAGGTGGGAAGGAGGAAGGAGGGTGTGGGGCTGGCCTAGGAAAGATGCTCCCTGTGTTGTTAGAGATGTTGATTTCCTGACCACTTCCGTCATCTGGACCGTGTCCACAGCAGCCAGGTGCCAGGTGCCTGTCGTCCTGGAACGGAATCTAGTCTCAGGGAGGCACCCCTTGGAGGCCACTGGAAATTCATCCCTTACCCTGTCCAGTCAAAATTAGTTTTCCCTCTAGCAGAAAATAAAGAGGCAGGTAGGGCTCCTTTGGTTGTGCTGCTGACAGTGGCAGAATGTTTTCTTTTTAAAAAAATATTAATATTAATATCTTTTAAAAATATAATTTATTTATTTATTTTTTGTTGCATTGGGTCTTCGTCGTTGCACGCGGGCTTTCTCTAGTTGCGGCGAGCGGGGGCTACTCTTTGTTGCGGTGCGCGGGATTCTCATTGCGGTGGCTTCTCTTGTTGCGGAGCACGGGCTCTAGGCGCACGGGCTTCAGTAGTTGTGGCACGTGGGCTCAGCAGTTGTGGCTTGCAGGCTCTACAGTGCAGGCTCAGTAGTTGTGGCACACGGGCTTAGTTGCTCCGCGGCATGTGGGATCTTCCCGGACCAGGGATCGAACCTGTGTTCCCTGCATTGGCAGGTGGATTCTTAACCACTCTGCCACCAGGGAAGTCTGCAAAATGTTTTCTGCTGTGACATCAGGTAAAGGCTGGATGCCTAGGCCAGAAACACCTGGATGGGACCTTCCTCATCTGGTCTAACTGTAATCAGTTTTTACAACTGCAGCACGGCCCACACCAGGAAATGAGGGGGTTTCCTCCCTTGCATTGGGCAAAGAATCTGTCCACTCATCACCTTTAGCCAGATCCTAGTCTCAGTGACATTGAGACTTCAGTCTTATCAGTCTTGGCCTTATAACCCTGCTTGTGTCTATTATTTATATATAAACTTATTAGATACAATAGTTCTGGTTTGAGCTGAGTGGTGAAATCAAGTGGTGGGGCTGAAATCCCAAAGGCCAGTGGTTCTCAAAACTACTATTAGTTTACAAACTGATGAATGGGCCACTTAGAAGTGGGTACCATTAGCTTAGTAAAGACTGTCACCTGCCGCAGATACTGCCAGACAGCAGCCGGTGGTGCTCTGAGCATCCGTCTCTGTGACAGAGGAGGAAGAGGAAGCCCATGTTCCTTCCCAGGGACAAAGGAGTCCTTCCGTGTGAGCAGTGATTCATGTCTGTTGTAGTTCAGACAGGAGGATCGCCGACTTCTAACACTTCACCTCAGCTTGAGAATCTGTTGATTTGGTCCCAAGCTCAAGCCCACTCACTTCTCCATCGCCCCACCCCTGACGCCCCTCACCCAGGCCTTGGTCATCTCCAGCTGGAACTGTTGAGTCTTTTAATTGGTCATCCCCAAGTTGAAACAATTTGGGACCTGGGACCCTTTTGCTGCAGTGCTTGCACCTGGACACATGTCTCTTCGAGCAACAAAATACAAACTATAAGAGACTAAAAATAACTGTGTGCATGCCCAGTGGGGGCAAATTATGGACAACAAGATACAAAAAGACCAAAAAGCCAACTGCCACTCTGAAGAGTCAGGAGCAAAGCAGGGTACTGCACCTGCCCCCCTGCACTCAACACCACCAAGGGGTGGGCAGACCGCCAGAGCCACACCTCCGGCCCCACCCCTGGACCGGCCCCTACCCTGACCCCATACAAGGAACCAGCTCACCCTTCCTTGCGAAGCAAGCAGGCTGAATTTCTTGTCTGGCCTCTTATCAATTTCTATTGATTAACGAGGCCAAGAACCCTGGTTGTCCCCAAGTCACTCTTCTCACCACCCACTTGCAGCCAGAGCGCCCTTCAGTCAGGCTGAATCAGGTTTGAGCACAGCCTTTGCTGAAATCTCTTCAATGACATCCCAGTTCTCTTAGATTAAAAGCCAAACTCGCAGAGACAAGGCGTGCAGGGGGCCCTGGGGGCTGGCCCCGCCTCCTTCTTGACCTGCCTGGGGCTGTTCCCCACCCCGGAACAAGGGCTCCTGTCAGTGCTTCTCCCGTCCAGCCTCTGCTAGCCCTCCCATAGGGAAAGCTCTTCCCTGGTCTTGCACAGCCAAGGACAGCTCAGCTCAAGTGTCCTCTTCTTGATAGCCCTTCCTACCCCCACCCTGTCCTAAAATAGGGGCCCTGGTATTCTCCTTGAGCACCTGTTGTTTCTTCCCTCTTCGTAACACTTCTTTGTGTATTTGTAAAATTCCTGAAGACAGGGGCCATGTCTGTTTGGTTCGCTGCTATACACACAAAATCTAGAACAGTGCTCGCGTGCAGTAAATATTTGTGAGCTCCAGAAATATTTGTTGAACAAAATGATAAATTATTTAAAAGTATGTCGCGTTAAGATTATTTGTGCCAATACTGACCATGCGGTTATTTTGAGAAACCCCATTTTTAGGATAAAACCAAAAACCGCTAGGTCGTCCTCATAAGATTTCTTTTTTCTCTTCTCCGGATGCCTGTGATCCCTCCCCAAGGTACCTGGAGGAGTGGTCTGCACAGAAGTGATCAGATCCCACCATTAGCCTTGTGAATTTGCAACAATTTAATGCGCAGGGAAGAGATTGCAGGTCTGCGTCTGGGCTATTTTTAAAAGCTCTAATGGAAGATAAGCCAGAACTCAAACTGGGATAAATCTCAGCTCCACAGCCTGGAAAAGAAGCCAAGAGCTGCACCCTGGCTGGTTGAGGTAGCATGGGTACCTTTTAACTTACTCTCAGACCCTGAAGCTGTATATTAAATTACCAGAATATGGCTAGAATATTTAGACCATCAGAAGCTTGCAAGTCGTGTTTCAGGGTTGGTGAAACACAGACTCCTAATTTCACTTGCTAATGGTTTCTGTTCATACAGGAGTGGTCCTACGGGGTTCAATAAACAAGGACATATTCACTCCCATGTGGGTTCACAGTGGTACCGTATCACCGCTGCTGAGGCTAAGATTTCAACAGGACTGAGCTCTGTTTCTTCACCAACCCGAGTTTCAAAGTGTCGCTTGGCTGTGAGTTAGAACTCAGACAACCCCAGAATCACTGTAGATTCTAGAAAGTCTCTGTGCACCTGAGAAACCCTAAGAAGGCTCTCCATAGCAGTGCGCTCTCCAGGACCTCCCGGGACCCCGGCCCCAGCCTCTTACCTGGTGGACACCCAGTGGCCCTCGATGGCAGGCGGCATCTGCACAGTGATCCTGGCACCATTGTGGAGATGTTTGAGCATGTGGTGACACTGGGATTCCTTGAAAGCCCTCCAGGCACTTTTCTCCAAGGACCTGGGGTGGGACCTGCTGTCCGGATGAAGGAGGGCAGAGCCCTCTCCCAGCCCTGAAACAGATACATGCAAGGCAGGTGTCAGGGGAGCTGCAGAGACATGAGGCCAACTGAGGAGCTGTCCCCGAGGGGGGGACATCCCACAGGTGGGAAACGCCAGGTTTTATCACTGTCTTGGCTCTCCTAGAATTCACATTTTACAGTGTCCCAGGAGATCCTCTCCCAGGTGAGAAAACTGGGGTCTGTGGAGATAACGAATGTGATTTGCATGAGGTCGTTTGGCGAGTTCCTGGCAAAGCCTGAGCTCAAGCCCAGGTCCATGAAACTGCAAACAAGGCCGTGCATCCCACGAGCAGCTGTGCAGGGCTGCAGGGGACAGAACTGCATGCTCCAGAGTCATCAGGCTGGAGATGGCGCTGAGGGGACAGGTAGAAAAGGTAGTCAGGAAGGGTGGACAGGTGCGGTGACACACAGATGGGAAGGCAGAGAGCCAGCAGCTTCAGTGAAGGATGAACGGAGACGGGGAGAAAGGCCCAGGGAACAGCTAGGAGGTGCCCTACAGTGGGGACTCCCTTCTGCCCGTACCACCTCATGCACCTCGGGGTCTCTCAATCCCCAAACGGACGCCCTCTAGAGGGGGTGCAAGTCCTATGCCCGTCCTATAAGGGCTCAGGTGTGGCATTTCCCCCAGTGATCTTCCAAGGCTGCCCCTCAGAGTTGGTGACAAACAAACATACGTTACAGGGTCTTGACTGCACATCTGTATTTTCCACGGGTAAAGGGACACTAGGACTAAGTTTATCTTCACGTCGTCCAGGTTGGCCAAAATTTACACATGCAAAAGTACCACCAGCCTCGTGTGCAGAAAAAGGCAAGGAAAACAGATGGAGTTATTATCTGAAAGCCCACTGTTTCCTCTGAGATTCACTCCTGAAGTGACTCACAATGTGAGAGGTCTTTATTGTGGACCTACTAGGAATTCAGCACTGTGTTAGGAAATAAAAACCCGACACCAGTTAGACAAACGTACAACAATAAAAGATGGATGTTAATGAAGCTGTGGTAATCGTTTTGCAATGAATGCTAAATGCAATCTCACCAGCAACCCCATTCAGCCAAACCAGGTGAGTCACACCTGAGCTAGAACAAGGGCGACACTAAAACTCAGAAATCGGTGTCAGGTAGACATTAATGCTCAGGGCTGTTAAGCAAGGACCCCCTCCGTGGCCTCAAGCTCCCATCCCAGGGAAGGCACTTCCACTGAAATGATGGTCCTGGGTGCTCCGTCGCTGACCCTCCCCAGAGAGAAGAAGGAAACAAGCCTGTTAACTGGGCTATTTTTCTCTGTTTCTTTGCAAAACCAGCCTGTTTTCAAAATACATAAAATACATGCATTTTGATCAGCCCCCTCCCACCCCCATAGGAAGGACCCTTCAGTGGTCGGGCTGTGGCACTGAGCCAGGTGGAAAGTCTGGAAAATGCAGGGGTGACCTGTTGGCAATCCTACATGGACATCCACCTGTACTGTGACTTCTGATGGGGTATTTATCCCAATTCCAGCATTTTAATTCCCATTTGTCTGGCACTTGTGCTGGTCTCTCTCAGTTCGCTTGAAACTAGAGGATGGGGGGGTACCTCCACCAACCCCAGGGGTTGCGGTCATCTTGTTGATAGGAAGCACTTCCTGAATTCCCTGTCAGGAATGAAATCAAACAGTACAACTTGCCATTTGGTGGGTCAATTGGATGATAAATTGTAACATGGCAAAAATACATATTTTAACTCAAGTCACAAAGCACTGGGAGTTGTGGAAGAGTCTTCTTTAAATGTGACACCCAGCATTCAGTAAAGATGTCATGCTCTCACGATCAACCAATCTATGTTCTAAAAATTGATTTATAAACCCCTTTACACCCTGCAAATGTTTTCCCATAAAGTGAAGGAAAGCCGGGAGGGGAGCAGATATAGGTGAAATTCTGGAGCTGGGCTGCTTGGGTTTGAAACTAGATCAGCCACTTAAAGGATTTCATCAAATCCAAGACTTCAATGATTAAGATGCATCATTATTTTATTACCAGCGACAAAAACACTTGCATTTAAACGATGAAACCTGCCTTAGCAGCAGTCCCAACACCCTTGGAGCACACACAGGGCCTCCGACTGCTTTATCTCTCCAAAGAGATCTGGCACCGTGTCTGGCCTTCAGCTGCGACGCTTCACTCAGGACAGGTAATCGGTTTGCTCTGCACGAATCTTGACAACAAGGCTCAAACACAGCCTTATCTTTTTGTGGCATCTTCCTTTCCAAATGACTGTTTCTCGGTGAGAAAATATGTAAGTGCAGTTACTATCCCCCTCACCGCGATAAATACTCGCCCCACTGATGTTACACGGACACCCCTGGCTCTGTTACTGGGCTGCCTGATTTCCACACTGTTTTTCTTTCCAGCGCTGAGAGTGGAGTTTACAAGTGAATTCTAACGCTTGGCTGCAGTGTTTACTCTATTTTCAAAACCAAACTATTGGCAACTAAACCATAGATGGAGAGAACAAGGACACACACAGAGGAAGTGACATGAGGACAGTATGGGTCCAGGTTCACACAGGCGATGACAGGTCTGCCACGACTGCCACCTGCAGGCTCACAGGGGCCAGAGGCCCCACCCACCGAAGATGCACACCCACTGCCCAGATGTTATACATGAAAAACTGTAAATCCTACAATCGATGAAACACATGATCAGCACTGTGACCAGAAACAAGTCACTTAACTCCCCCAAGCCTTAGTGTGCTCATCTGTACGGAGGGGGTGACAGCACTGCTGCCACTTGGAGTTGGTCTCAGGACTCACTGAGATCATTTCCTTTAGCACATGGTCCACGGTTCTTGTTAGACATTAGTTGCTATTATTTTAAATGACAAGTAGGCTCTTGGAGGTCCTGAGAAAGGCCTTCCTATGGCTGGAATAATGGTAAGAGTCTCCTGGAGCCCAGCTCACTCTGCGCTCTGGAGGGACAGTGTGCCCAGAGTGAGGTCCGGGCTCCTGGCAGCCAACTAACTGGTGACCCGGATGGAGAGCAGGGGTGGTGACAAGCTCTACTCGGTTTAACAAAAAACTACACGCTGCCACTCTGTGCAGCTTAGGGGCTGGAAGCATAAAGAAGATTGAAGATAAGTTTTTCCGACCTGGAGGCTCTTAAGGTCTCACTTGGACTGCACGTCCAAGGACAAGGGTGGGATGGTGGGGTCTGGGCAGGAGGTGGGTTCAGAGGCAAAGGAAGGGGCCGTGGTGCTCAGGACCTGCACGGTTGTGCAGGAGGCTGGAGCCGACAGTCAGCTTTTTAACCACGGGGTGGGCAAGACATAAAATCCCAGAACCACCGATTTGCACACCATTAGAAAGCAGGCAGAAGATTAAGTCACTCAGGGTTTTCAGAGACCAAGCTCCGTCTTTTGCTACTGCTCCCGTCAGACAGGAGCCAACGTCAGGGACCTGGCAAGGCCGTTGGCCCAGGAGGCCAGCAGGATAGCCAGATGGAGGACTCGACAGCCAGCCCCTCCCCAGCACACAGTGGCTGAGGGCTCACTCGCGAGGGTGGGACTGAATTTTTAGGATGGGAAAATAGGGTTGGAATTTATTCTCTTTTTACCTTTTTCCTTTGAAATACCCACCACCTCAATGACCCTTAGGGAGCAAAATCAAAAGGGTCAAGCAACAGCAGGCGTTGCTGTCAGGCAGGAGAAGCCGTCTCTTAGGGTCAAGTATGGACAGGGGTCACCAACACTTATTGGCTCGTTTGGTGTGGGACGTGGATTACACCCCCCCACCCCCATGTGAGGCTTCCTTCTAGTAAATGGCTGGGAATGAAAAGGCCACTTGTAGCACCTAGTTCAGCCACAGGGGAGGCCATGTGGAACGCTCTCACCTTACATCCCATGACTTCCTTCTCAGCTTCAGCCATGGGTGCCCTCCAAGGAGACCAGCCTTAGACTTCTGGTCAACCCAGGGAACCCCGTGTTCCTGCATCGCCAGAACTATGTCAGCTCCAAATCTGAGACTGAAACTAGCAACTCACTCATTCAAACAATCAGAAAGGATTCTCTGCAGGGCCAGGCACTGTGTAGGCACAGAAGCTACAAACATTATGCCCCAAGGAATCCTCAGTTGGGGAAGAAATCAGAACCCCAATGGACTTATAAAGGGACTCAGAAAGATGGAGGGAGCAGGCAGCTATGCCTTGAAGGCTGAATAGAAGTGGTCCAGGCAGAGTTTATAGCACATGCCCAACATAAGGAGGGGGCGGGAGATTCGTGCAGGGGGGATGGAGAGGCCTTAGGGAGGGGAGATTGCAGGGTGGCCCAGGAGGGAACAGTGGCAAAACAGAGGCCAGGCTGTGATCAAGAGCTGTGAGTGCATCATCCTGAGCGTAGACTGGGCTGAAACAGGGAAGAGGAACTACCCAAAGCCTGTAAGCAATGTAACGCAGGATAAGGATTCCATTTTGAAAAGACTGCTTTTCCCTTTTTTTGGAGGGCTAAGAAGCAGGAAGATCAATTCTGCCATGGTTCAGTGCATCATTTTTCCCTGAATAAATGAGAAAGATAAGAGAAGGGAACTGCTTTCAACAAAGCAGTAAATCTCTTTGGTGGTCCCGGAGAGGCACTGACCATCTTTGGCATGTTGTGGGAAAAGGTGTCACCAAAAAGTTATTTGAAAAGAGAGGAAAGGAGGGAGGGAGGGAGGGAAAGACGGAGAGAGGAAGGTAAGAGTCTGTACTAATTTAGCACTACATCTGGAAAAAAACTTTTGCAAAATACTTATGTGTCCACTTTCATACATCTTCAATTGTATAAATGAACATCCAACTTAAGGGTGGTGACTAGCTGTAATAATAGTTCCTGCCTGAGTGTACTTATTAGTTATAATAATAAATGTGCTTATTATATGTAATAACTTTAAAAACCTCCACTTGATTGGATGATCTGTATAATCAGAAGTGTTGACTAACCACCATATTTGGTTGTTGACAATTCTTCTATTGAACATTGAGTGCAGGTGACATTATGATCTTTCAGGCTCTTAAGGCAGATCATAGTGAGGTCATCGTTAGGAACATCAGTGCCTGTGGGATATTGCTTTGGATACAGAGGTAGTGGGATGGACAGGTGACAACCCTATTTAGTCCAAGAGAGGGTTTTTCCCCTTGTGTTTCTCATACGAGTGAGGAAGCACACATGTAGGAGGGCACACACAAATAACATCAAGACTTTGATGAACTGAGGATTCTAGATATTTTGGTCAGTTGCGAAGACTAGTTCATTGGGCTCCATTCATTAAGATTTTTGCTGTAAATGAATCCAAGGAAAAGAGCATCTCGAAGGGTTAAACAACATCAGTGCAGCAAGAAAGGGACTGAGTTTTCAGGCTTCAAGGTGACTTTGGCTAAGTCATAGGATAAGTGCCTTTCGTTCCCCTGTACAAAGTGAAAATTACAGTAATGGGGATAATAACTAATGTTTGTAAAACACTAGAAGGCTCACTTCACGCCTATATTATCTCATTTATCAAATTCCAGTTACTACATGGGAACAGAAAGGAGAGGGTGGAGAACCAGCCTTCAATGTCAAGGGTTCTACGAACAACCAGGCCCTGATACCAGCGCCAGTGGGAGCCACCACAGCACCGCCCCGACCAGTCGCGTTATCAAAGTGACGTCATTACAAAATGGTCTCCAACATCCGGGGTCCCATGGCCTGGGCCCAGATCAAATGATTATGACAAGGGGGCAGCTTCTTTCAAGTATGGGTGGGAGAAAAACGTAGACCCTGGAAGGAAATTGTTCTCCTGTTGAAAACAAATTAATTCCCGAAGGCTTATGGGGACAATTTTATAGATGACCATTTGCAGAGAACTACATGAGCTCCTTGGGCTCTGGAGGGTGTATCACATGCACGGGTGTGTGTGTATGTAAGAGTTTTTCACTTCCATGGATGAAATAACTCACAAGAGAAATCCTAAATGACTCCAGAATGATCTTTACTACCACCATGATTGCCAGTCTACTGTTCAGAGAGTGAAAACTCCCAGAGATAGCAAATAAAAAACCAGATTTCCCCAAATAGAGGAAGCACAGGATTAACCATTTACATGGGCATCTGAAACCTAAGTTCAAGGCCCGTGAGGCCAGGTGACTGTTGGTGTCACCCAAGTCACCAGACTCTGCACACAGAAGGCAGCCCTGAGCACAGGCTTCAAAGGGAACAAATGCAGTATTTCTCCGTCGCCTGCAGCAACGCTTATTCCTGAGCCCGTGTTATTCTCCAAGAGCAAGCAAGGCCACCGACAGGGACCAGGCAGAGGGCAAAGGGCATGGGGCAGAGGATGGAGCAGAGACCCTGAGTCGTCCCTTCAGCAGGTGGCTGAGGGCCTACTGCGTGCGAGGTTGTCTCCAAGGCCTGCCCTGTCGCTGACACGTGAAGGGAAAAGTGAGGGAGGAACACGGCGTGTGGCCAAGTCCCCGGGAGAATCCTCTTGATATACTCAGCAGCTTTTCACCTGTCTATCTAGATCGAGAACCCAAAGCACCAAACCACTTTACACACAATAAAATGTGAAATGAGTTCGGAAGGAGACACTTTTCAGGCACACTTGGGACTGAACTCATCTTTGATCGGGTTAGTCACTGCATAGGTACTTTAATGCTTAAAAAAATAAAATCAAAACAGCCAAATAAATATAATGTCAAGACATTCACAATGGTGGTCTCTGAGAGGGACTCTGAAAGGCCCTTTCCCGCTTACTTTGCATGTTTCTGTCCTTGATGCAACGTGACCTGCGTCACTCCCACACCAGAGTGAGGAAGCATCTCACGGTGGAACTGGTGCGATGCAGAAAAACACGCAGCAGAGATAACAGGAGCGATGAGGGGAAATGCAGGTGATTACTTTGCCGTGAAATCACCCAGCCCCAGTTAAAGAGCCATCATCACTGTAATGTGGGCTGTGAAGTCGAGGCGGCTACATGACCGCCACTGCCTGCACAGCTTCCATGTTTTGGAACAAAAGCTGCCGTTCACTCCCAGGTGGGCACCTACACTCACCAAGAGCTTGCTTTTATTTCCATGTTGTTGGAGATCAAAGCTGAGAAAGCTGCTTTTGCCAATCTTTAAACCTTATCTAAAAGCATTTTCCCTTTATGAGAAACATAGTAAAGTCAAGATTTCAAATTCCTGGTTTCATTTAACTTCTGATGAAAATGAGGTAATTTTCTAAGTCGTTTTCTTCTAAGGCCATGGTCCCCGGGCCAGACACTGGGGTCCAACCACAGACAGCATGGTTTTCCTGCTGGGCCTGGAGCTGACGGCTGCCGCCACAGCCATGCTCTTCACACAGTCGTGTGTGTGTATGGATGTGTGTGTGTGTGCATGGTGTGTGTGCCTGTGTGTGGTGTGTCTGACTACGTGCACGGTATGTGTGTGTTTGTGTGCCTGGTGTGTGCATGATGTGTGTGTGTGTGTGTGTGTGTGTGTGTGTGTGTGTGTGTGTGTGGAGTGCTGGGATTCCCATCAGGGAAGAACACCGCAGTCAAGGGCAGTGTGCCAGTCTCCCACCTCTGGGCTCTCCAATAAGCTCTTCTCATCCTGCCAGGTATTCTCAGGACTCTTCAGGAAGGGGGGCTGCCCCTCCTCACGGCCCTGTCCCCAGCCGGCAGTGAGGAGGAGGCCCTCTTACTGTACCTGTTGACCGAATGGTTGGCTGAAGGAATGAAGCTAGAAAACCCTTCGAGAACAGACGAGCCTCAGTAACTACAGGGTGACACCACATCCTTACTCTGACCTAGATCCCTATCACACGACATTCCAAAATAACTTTATTCCCAATATGAACTCAAATTGAAAAGAACTAAATGGCCTGTGCACATGACATCTGGACACAGCAAGAGCTCATGCTCGGATGGTGGCAGGGTTTTCCTGAGCTTTTCCTTGGGATCACTTCAATGCCGCGCAGAGGCCACGTGCTGCCATGTAAGTTTTCTACAGGTGTACAAGATCACTAATGAGTCCTTTCATATTTCCAGTCCTAAATGTTTTATGCTTCCCTTTAATTGATTCTATCAAATTGTCATCAGTCTGTCCCTAAATGGTAGGTATTTACACAGTCCTATCATCCGCTGGTGTTGAGTTCTTTACTCACTTAGGAAGAAAAAGAAGGACCACGGCTATGACAGGACGGCTCAGCCACGTGCTTGAAGATAGTCAGTTTCTCTCAAAAGAGAATATTTACCATCTGTCTAAGACCCCTGCTCCCTGCTATGAGCAGATGAGGAATATTTCTGTTCAAGATTACATTTTATGACTAAGGGGGAAAAGGTGCAGGAAAGGCAATGTTTTCTTGGTCACAAAAACTGTCTCCAGTAAAATGATATTTCAAAGATTCTATTTTACCCTATTGTAATGTTTCCTCACATTTTGTTGGTTAAGCAGTCATTTGGTAATCCACAGGTTTGTTTGTTTGTTTTCTGGTTTAATAGAATACACTCAAGTGAAAGGTAATAGCTCAGAAGTGTCTTCCCATTTCAGAAAAGTTGATGAATTCTACAAAAGTAAATGGCGATGGAAGAAGAACATCTCCCCAACAATGGCTCCAAAACTTAAAGTCAAATGTTTCCATTAATAAAGAGAGTGAGCGCTTTGGGGCATATTAAAGCACCACTTTTTCTGAAATATCTCATGTTAATCTGGTTTCTGGAACAGAATGATTTTCGTGGCTATTCATCTAAGCAAATAAAACAGTGACAAGGGACATACCCCAGCTGCATACCTTCATGACATTCAATAGGTTTTACTTGGATCAAGCAATGCAATTGTTCTCAGATGTTGGAGGACAGGAAAGTAAGACCAACATGTATACTTTTATGCCGTCGCATTTTGAACTTGGGTCTCCCACTACATTTACAGTTTTAAAACACAGCAAAAAATCAACAATGGACTCCAGTCTTTCCAGTCCCTAATTTACTCACCAATAGGACCTAGGGGTGATTTATAACTTGTCGGAGTTGAAATAAAAGTAACCAAAAAAACTGAACAAAGATTGGATGCCAAACACAATAAAGAGTTTCTACAGCATCTTCACCCAGAATCTTCCTGAAGGCCTTGTGCACTTGTTAATCTTATTAATGAGACTTGTTAGTGTAACAAATAATCTATAAATAATGTCTGGAACTAAATTTCGTAAAGTTGGTCCCAAGTACATTCATAACCGCAGAAAATATGTTTTTATCTACCTAATTGCTGTCATAAATATACAAGTAGCAAAATAAAAATGCCTCTGTATCAGGAAAAAAAAACACTAAGCCATTCTAAAAGAGTACAGGTAATTTCCTTCAGACTGATGACTTCTATTAAGATACATAATCAAGCTCCATCTGTTACTACAGAATTTTTAAATACTTGCAAAACCCCTAACTACAGAATGGGACACACTCTCAAGCCATTCCCTTGGGTTAGGTTGATTAATACCCATTTCCCATGAAAACTACTTCAATCAAGTAAAAATCAGGCAGAGAAGGGGGAAACGGGGAATACCCCATTTTTTCTTGGTGCTTTACATTATCCTAAGGAATCGTGACAAGCCTCTCTCAAATCGCAGAGATTTATACCGAGAAAGACCACTCCCTCGGTTTCTCCTCTGTGGTGGAGTCCTACGCGCCCTGCGCGAGCGCACTTGCTCTGTGGGCAGCATCAGTGTGAATAACTCTGCCGCTGCAGGTTCACTTTGAAATGGGATGACTTTTTGCAGGGTTATCCCCGTCATCCCGTTAAACTTGGCAAAACTCCTTTTTTATTTTACATACTCTTCGTCATATGCGCACGTGCACACACACGAGCACACATGCACGGCGTCTGGCCCCACTGGCTTATTCCCCTCCTTCCTTACTCCCTCCCTGCACACTGTGGATCTGGGTGAACCCCTGACCTCAAGGAGCTCAGGCTGACTCCAGCTGGAATTTGGAGATCTGGGGCTATACTTGAACCTTACTGAGGATATACTTGGGCTCCTCTTACCAGCCGTTACCACACTGTGGTGCAGGAAGTGTGGTTACAACTTCCAGCTCTGAAAACAAGGAAGAAAAGTTCAGGATGGGTTGGCCCGGGCTGTGTTTCTGAGCATGGCTTTTGTAGTCCAAAAGGCAAATGGCTTTATGAAAAAAAATTCTGTTCATGCCGAATTGTCAAGTACTTTTTCTTTTTAAAGGCATTTGCCCATATGACCACTTTCCTGCACAGATACGACAAGAGATTTTTTAGGGGACACTCTCTCCTGTGTCCTCTCTCTCTCTGCCTCTTGTTTCTGGTGTGGGTGGCAGCTGCTGTTTGATCTGCCCATTGGCTCTGATGTGTTTCATGTTTCAGCCAAAGATGAAAACGGCTCTGTAATTCTAAGCAGATGGGCCTGGGAGTACAACCCTGTAATTACACCTTCTCTCTCCGGCCCTCGAACTGCCAGCCTTCCATCCTGACTTTGAGAGTCGGGGATCACTGGGGATCCGGGAACACCTTGGCAATCAGGCAGGTCTGGCCCAGCCCAACTTGCGTGCAGGGCCTGTGGACCTGCGCTGCCCATACTGCAGGCCCCAGCAGGGTGACAAAGAATACAGCAGTGCAGGGCTCCCGGGTTGCTGTCTCCTCCCATTCCTAGATGGTCTGGGAGTCATCCCTGACCTTCAGCGCCGGCCAAATGCCTTCTGAAGCTGGATTGGAAACCTAGAGGCCATGAGGGTGCTGACCTGATGACCCGATGTGCAGAGATTTGGGGTGCCCGTGGTGGGTGTGGAGGCAGGAGAGCCCCGCTGCTGGTGGACACTCTGCTGAACAGTCAGGTGTCCACCGTTAGGAAAAGCTGGCCCAGGACATCTGGATCAGCACGTGTTCTGCAGCCACCTGTCCCCATGATCGCCACAGATCTCGCACAAATTCTGCCTTCCCACCCCCGGTGCAATGCTACCTTATTTTCCTCAGTGCAATTCCGGGAACTCTTAAAGCCTGCTGTTCTCTGGCTGAGGGTTTACTAGAGCTGCTGACGACATGTGACACATGAAACAGAAACAAAACGACCCAGAAGAGCGGGAGGAAACAAGCTCAGGTCCCGGAGAACTTAGGGGACTGGTTTTAATTACTGCACCTTGGCTGCTAGGAGGCCCCTGCTCCCTGAAAGTCCGTTCAGAGAACCTACCGGTCCACCTGGGAGAGACGCCTCCCCAGCCCCTCAACACACTCGTCCTCCGAGGAGCGAACACAAACACCCCGAGCTGTTTTTTCCCTGAAATGATCACAGTTCTCTGCACAGTGCCCCCAAAGCTTGGACCCCAGCAAGAGCCTTGCCTGCGCTCTGACACTCTGTAAAGGGTCGCATAGCCTGCGGTTCCATAACCGCCTATAGTCTGAAATCCCGCAGAGTGGACACAAGCGTCCCGGGACTTGGACATAAAGTCTGTGTGCGCGCCCTTCCAGAGAGAGCGCGGCAGGCGCCCGGGAAGGCGAGCCTCTTCCAGGGCGCCCAGGAGGGGGCTGAGCCCGGCCGCGCGGTCCGCTCGGTTCCGGGGTGTCCACTCGGCTCCCGGCGCCCCCGGACTCACCGTGAAGCAGGAGGGCCGGGAACAGGGATGTGAGCAGGAGGCGGCGCACACAGGACATCTCCAGGCCTCCTCCGGGGCCGCCCGCGCGCGCCGCACCGCCCGCCGTCCGGGGACCCAGCTTCCCGGGACCCGCCTGCAGCTCGGGCGGCGCGGCCCGGCCGCGCGGGGACAGGGCCAGGCCCGCGCTTCAGGCGGCCGCGGAGCGCCCCATGCCCGGCCCGGCCCCTCCGCTCCCGGCCTCCCGTCCCGCGCCCGGCCCTGCGCGCCCGGCCGCCCCGTGCTCGCCCGGCCGCCGCCGCCGCTCCGCGAAGCACTGGCCACCGCCGCCGCAGCCGCCGCAGCTCCTCTTCATATTTCCAGGGCGCCGCCTCGGGAAAGGGGCGGGCAGGGGCGGGGCCTGAACGGGGCGGAGCGATGTGGGGCGGGCCGCGCCGCGGCCTGGACGGTGGGCGGGGCGAGGCCTGGATCGGGCGGGGCGAGGCCTGGATGGGGGCGGGGAGGGCGGGGTCTGAACGGGGAGGGGCTATGCGGGGGCGGGGCGGGGTGATATGGGCGTGGGAGTGGGCGGGTCCTGGACCGGGTAGGGGATCCTCCCGGGACCCGGCGCGGGACTTGAAGGGCGCTGGGCACCGACTCCCCTGCTCCGCCGCCCTCTGCACTTCTTCGCCCCCTGGCCCTCCCCTCCCCCTCCGGTGCCTCCACTCTTCTCCTTCCACTCCCCTCGCTGCCCTGCCCCGCCCTCCCCAAGCCTCATCCCCTCTTAGCCTTCGGCTCCGGCCCCCTTCCTCCCCTCCTCCTCGGCCGCTCACTCTAGGACAGCTCCTCCTGCTAGGGGCTCACAGACCTAGGCCCGGGCCCCCGCCGCCAAAGGAGAAAAAAGTGCCCCTCACCCTCCCTGCGCCCACCCGGGGCAGCTCTGGACCCCTGTCTTCCCTCCACTCACAGGGGAGGATTCCCCACTTGTGAAAGGCGTTCCAAAAGGGGTGGGGACGCTGCAAGGCCCAGGTCTCCAGCGGGTCTGAGAGAGGTCCGCGTGCCTAGCTTGGGGCGTGTGTGTGGCCCGCGCGCACGCGAGAACGAGGGAAAGGAGAGGAGAGAAGAGATGGCAGAAAAGAGAAGAGGTTTCCACCGCATGGGTGGGGATGCTGAGCGCCGCGTCCTGACGCCGGGATCCCGAGCGCAGGGGCCCGGCCGCAGGCCGCAGCTGACCCGGGAAAGGGTTCAGGGCCCCCTCCACCCTCCCCTTCCAGGAGGCAGGACTCGTTGGGACACGGGAGAAATCTCAGAGGTCCCCTTCCCCGATCCCTCCTCTCTCCCAGCCCAGAGCTTGGTTCTGTTTAAGGTTTGTGGGTCTTGGGGAGTTCAGTTTTACATGGACTTTGAAGACCCAAAGGCAGGGACAGTCTCCGTCAGTCCATTCCAGGCGCTGGTTTCAGTCAAGGCGCCTCCCCTGCTGACTGACAGGCCCGGCGCGCTCTGATGAATCTGGAGGGCTCTCCTCCAGGAGGGTTTGTCAGTAGGGGAGGCTGAATGTCACCTCCTCACGCTGGCTGAGGAGCAGCCAGGGACCACATGGAATCAGGAGAACATTTCTGTACTCTGCTGATGTTTTTCATAATTAAAATACTTAAAAAAGAATGCCTGATTTCCAAGAGAGTTTTCTGCCCCTTTGAACAATGTAGTAATTCAACTCTTTGTGTTGTAGACTTTCAAAACTAGCTGGACATTAGCATCTGTGTAAAACAGTAAAATGGATGAGGATACATGTGACAGTTCCCCCCCCCTTTTTTTTTTCCTGAGAAAGCCACAGGTCTTTTGATGTGATGGTGCTGACACTGTTCGATGTGCTTTAGTTTTTATCACCATCAGTATCATCTTTCCATCTTTAATATGAGGGATTGCAACATGCACCACCTGCCTACTTCACAAGGATGTTGTGAGGATTACGTGCTGATATTTGCAAATCTGGAAGATAAAAGACTCCGTGTGTGAAAGAAGGGACGGTTGGTGTCATAAAACTTAGGAGCAGGAGAGTATCTGAGTTGGGCTTGCTGTGCAGCATCTCTCTGGACCAACCCTTCCCAATCACATGCTTGCCTCTTGCTAGGTTTGGGTATCAGATTATGACCTGTGGGATTTGAATGTTGCCCAAGGGTCAGTTGGGTTTAAAGCAGGAACTTGATTTCCTCGTGAATGCTGGGCAGTTGGGAATGAGGTAAACAGCCTATTTGGCTGCTTAAACAGAACTTAGCCTTGTCACCAAGAACATATAGTGGGCGATGTCTACTGTTCTATGCGTTTCATCATTGGATGCCTTTTAGTCTATCAGAGAATATTTGAAACAAGCAAATGACACGAGAGAGTGTTGGGGTGGTGTGTTTATGTACAAGCAACTGGGCCGATCGTTACTGAAATATGAAGGTCATTCATCACATGTTAGCAGAACAATTAGGTAATACACTGACATAAATGATTATTTGATCTTGTTATTTAAAAGAAGAAGAAGAAAACCAACAGGCCCGCCATAATTTGGTGTCAGCTTGACAATTAAGTTGATTCCATTTTTGTTTTTCCAACTGGTTTTACTGGTGTGGTAGAAACAGAACCAGAATGATGTCACCAGTTTGAAATTTGTTTTGCCAGTTTATTTTCCACACGTGGTGTCATAGCTTTAAATGCTCAACCCTCAACATCCAGCCAGAGTCGCTGCTCCCAGAAATTCCCTCACTGCCTTGCGCCTGTCTGGAAGGGGAGACTTGTCCTCGATATAGGTTTCACTTTCTGCATTATTTTTTATGTTTGCTGTTAGTGTACTCACTTCTGGAAGAGAATAGTGAAAAACAAACAAACAAAAAACAGTTTAAGTTTGTCTTAGAGTGATTACATGTGGATACATGCTTAGAGTAGCAGAATTGGGAGGAGGGCATTCCCAGGCAGGAAGTAAGGTGGTTATGAGCTGCTCAGAATCTGGCCCCCTGAAACCAGCACAAAGAACTTCCCTGGGCCACTTGTAAGGACCAAGCCTTGAGCAGGTCCTGGTGATGATGGGAGAGTCCCAGGCAGGGGCAGCTGGACAAGATGCCCTTAGCAGCATCAGCACCAGCAAGCATGCTGGACTCTATGGGGCTGCTCGTAAATAACTTTTGTCATGTTGATGGGGAAGGAGAAACACAAAGGGGCTCATTCCAGCCACAAAGCAAATCAGAGGCACACTTGGAACCCCATGATTGTTCAGTCAGCAGCTCACAAGGCTGCTCACATGGTTACCAAGTTGTCTTTTCCCATGAACACTGCAGATCCTCAGAGCCTGTGTAATTGGCTCAGTCTTTGAGAACCAGTCCTTTGCTCTCCCCCAGTAACTCTGGATCATGAGGAAATTTTCTGGGATGTACTGTGCTGGGCACAGAACTTGGGTGGTCACCTTGGCTTGATTTTCTTGGAAGGGTGTCTTGATTTTTAGGGAGCACAGAGCAGTAGACAAGCTCAATTTCACCATTATCTTGAGAAACACAAGGACGAAAGTCCTTTAAAACCTGTGCTGCAATTTGGTTTCCTAATGCAGCCTGTGAAATTGATCTAAAGGCGTGCAATCCTGCAAGCCATTTGGAATTTCAGAGATCCCAGGCCTTTTGGTTCGTGAACAAAATGATAGTTTTAAGAAGGGTCAGAGGAATTAAAACATCAATTCCAAAATGCGTCCAACTGTGAATATGGTTGAAAGCATTATCCTGCCTCTGTGTCCTCAGAGTATGGGCAATGTGGCACTGAGAGTGGACTTTTCTCAAAACTTGGTAGATGTCAGCTGCAAGCCCGTGACACCATGGTGATTCCTTGGGACGGTAAGGGTCTGCAGGACAGGAGTGGTGCTGGGTCACCTCTCTACTGCTTTCAGCACCTGACCCAGTGCTTCCAGTATTTTGCTCACAGCAGGGCTTAAGTAAATGATAAAGACATTAAATTTGAAAAATCCTATACAGCTTCCTCAGAGGCAGAGCTAATAAAATTATCCTGAGGAGTCCTTAGAAAGGGATGTCCTTCTGGGTTATATTTTTAAAGTATGTTAATTAGAACAAACTCTATTTTGAAAATAACATGCAGTTTAGATGCATCTGTGAGTGGCACGGTCTTCTGAGCTTAAGAAATTAAAGGTTACATTCCATTTTATACTCATGGTGGTTATCAGAGAAATCCAGTCAAATGTTTGTGAGCTTAGTGTCTGTTCATTCCTCCATCCATCCATCCATCCATCCATCCATCAACATGTACTAACCAACTTCCAAGTGGATACTTATGTACAGTGTCTGAAAATAGGGACAGATGTGGATGAGGGTGATTCAGTCTAACCATCCCTTCATCCTGTGTCACAAGTTTGTTTGGGGAGCTGGTGACAAGACTGAGAGCCCTTCCCACGGAAAGAAAATATGAGCTCACGCAGGGGCAGGAGACAATAAATGACTTCAGTAGCGTTTTTGTCTGTACTTTTATGTCCTCTTATAATATTCTTCCCTGTAGGGCTGCTTGCCTTGTATGTCCAACTGCTTTATCTGCTTCACTAGATCATTTGGCTCTTTGAGGGCAGGAATAAAATTGGGTATTATGTTACATCTCCTCCCCCGGCCCCTTCACAAGTCTTTCCATAAAGGGCATTTGTTGGGCTGGTCTATGAGGCAGGATAAGATCAGAGCATCAAGAAAGAGTCTCTATGAGGCTGACACCACCCTCCACCACAGCGGCACACAACGACAGAAACAGGAGGACACAGAAGGGCTGGCATTCAACCCTGGCACGCCTGAGGTTGTCACTGCCCTCGTAGCAATGCTCAGACACACTTGACAAATGAGAGACAGGATGGTGCTCTGGTCAAATCCCTACAGGAACTTGGGCGAGCTACTTAACATGGCTGTGAGATGGGAGTAATAGGAGCATGAACCTGCACACAGTCCAGCGCTGTGTAAGCGTGCCCTAAAAATAATCCTCTGACACCAAGCACTGTGGGCTGGACCACCCAGCACAACTGCCCCCCAAAATCTATTTTTGGTGGGGGAGGGTGTGAAAAAGACTCAGCTACTACAATGGCTTGTGGCCCTCCAAAGGGTGAAATGTGTATCACAGGTGAACTGTATATCCACATTACCTACAACTTAATGGGGGAGGAGGGGGCAATTAGGAATAAATGTCTAAGAAAGCCCCTGGGGGGGCAACGATGAGAAAAAGTTTGAGAAACACTGTGTGGAAACAATAAATTATAAGACTCCTATTATAATTAATCATATATCAAACATGTACAATAACTTCATTTCTTTAATTCACTGGGTATGTTTTGATTATATGAAACCAAATATATTTCATTTCAACTGGCCATCTGGAGTGGCCTTTTCGCATCTGGTTACATCATCATAACATCACATTCAATGTTGTTTATCTTTGATTTAAATACTTCAGCTATTACTAATCTCTTTTTACAGAGGGGAAAACTAAGGCCAAAGAAATTCAGTCGTTTCCCTAAAAGTCACACAACTTTATAGGGGTAGAGTCAGTAGGTTTTCTAACTCCCAGGAAGGTACTGTTTTCAGTTCTAAGGCTGTGCCATAAATACATACATACATACATACATACATACATTTTACCTCTCAGAAGTAGAAGATTTATGAGTTCTGAGACATTCAAGCTCAAAGGTAAGGCTAGATAGGCTATCTGGACATTTATTGCAGTTGGTATCTGGGTGCTTAGGTCTGCAGTTTACTGTTTTATGTGTAAAATATCCAAACAGCTTAGTTTTTAGAACAGATTGTTGCAATGTGTAAAACAGGCGGGTTGACCAGATGGTCACTGAAATGCTGCCCGCCACTATGAGCCTCCAAATGCAGAAGGTGCATGTCTGTGTTGTCATGGCTTTGGTTGTGTGTGTCAGAGTGACGAGCTGTGTAGGCCTGGCCACATGCAATCACATTCCATCTACCTGAAACCCAGCTCTCCAAGGCAGGGCTGAGCTGAAACAAAACAGTCCTGTGGCCCCCAAGTTCAGCATCGTCAAGTCCACGGTGATGCTTAATCTCCACATTTGTGTAACACGTTGTAATTCTCAAAAGACTTTCAAAGGCACAGTCTCCTTTTGATCTTCATGCAGTTTTGCGAAGGCCAGAGGACAGCCAGGGCTGTTCTGACTTAGACACATGAACTGGAGATTGGAGAGGTTTACCATGTCTGTGCTAATATCTCCCACGGACACTCAACGCTCGGCAGTGTTACCTCTCTGCACATGGACACTGTGTATATTATTCATGTTGGAGCACATCAGGCCCTAACTTCGAGTCTGTTTTCTTTTCTTGTACAGATTTTAGTGTCTTTACTGCCTCTATCCTTACAAAGACAGCAGGGGGGAAACGCCCCAGAGTTCAGTCGAAAATAAATTAACCATATCCACCTAGGAAAACTCCCTGTGTATATAGTTTGTTTTCTCAGATTTTGTCTCTAGATTTTTCATCTGCTTCAGGCCAGTGCCTGAGTTAATAGCTCTTCACTGACTCACAACTGATGGGATGAAACAAAATGTTCTACTGTAAAGGACTTCTAGAGTTCCATGAAGAACCTCCAATACTCCGGCAAGTCAGGGTGGAAAACAAACAGAGCCAAGTGTACCAACCAGGCTCACAGAACAAGAAGCCAACGTGATGGTAAGCTCACCCAGAACAAAGGGGCAGGCGTGTTTAGGACGATTCTCCGGGTGTAAGAGCCTGACGCCGACCGGTTGGCTGACCCTTCATCAGTGGGGGTGGCCTTAGGGCTGCGGGGCAAATTTGCAGCATCTTGAGGACAGCTGCAAGGTCACCGTGACGCGAGCATCTGCAGGTGCTCCCGAGATGAAGCAGGGTGTCAGGTGCGTGGTGGGGCTGTCGGCATCTAGGCCAGACCTCACTTCTCTCATCTTGGAACGCAAGCAGGGCGGACAACTCCAAAGCTGTCAGAAGTGAAACGACTGACCATAAAGCAGGTTGGATGCCTCAGGTTCTGTCAGAGCAGATTTAACTTCTGACTCCACCACCTACTGTCTGTGAGTCCTGGTGCAGCCCCAGCCTCAGGCTTCTCATCTGTGCATTGGTCATAATAGTGAAATTGTTACCTCTTGGTGCTGGAGGGTGGATTAGGGGTGTGAATTAGGTGAAGCATGAGCCTGGAGATCCTGGGAGGACCCTCATGGATGTTAAGGGCTAGGAAGCTGGAGGGGGCCTGAGGGGTTGCAGCTTGGGTTTCCTCCTTTACGTTCCCCGAGTTCTGGGCCTCCTCTTATGACTATTGCTGGGAACAGAACCCACAGGCCAAGGGACAGCCTTCGTGTCCACTTTAAGTCATTTATTCATTAATATGCATTTATTTAGAACCCACGGAGTTTCAGGCACTGTCTACACAAGTTCACCACTATTTTCACCAGAAAAACACAGACGAGCACCAGATTAGGTGGGGGATCCTCATAAAGATTCATTTCCCATCTCCCTCTCCCCGGGGCTGCCCTGCTCAGCTCCCATCTGACTGGGCTTCCTTCCTTCAACCCCTCCTCAAAGACCCTCCCGTCCTCTGCCCTTCGTCCCTTACCAAACAAGACTTGATCTCACAAAAGCATTCATACTAGACCATAAATAACAAGGCTAAAGAGCTAGCATTTAAGGTGTACTTGACACCCAGCGCTGGATGGAAATGGGAAAGGCAGAATTTCTGGGCTGGGTTGGAAGCAACCACCCAGAGCCACGGGGCACCTCGTGAGCCTCTGTGCTTGTGTGGACAGGGCCGCTCGCTCCCCTCGGGAGTGCGGGAGACAGGGTGGCGGGACTTGGCTTTGCTGTGTTTATTTTGAAATCCGGGGAAGCCAGATTTCTCTTTCATTTATGTTATGGCTCCGGTTGTTTTATTTATAATTTTTAGCTGGGGGTGGAGAATTTGGTAACGCCAATGGGAGTGTCGTCTTTGGATTCTGGTCTGACTTATCAAGGTTGTCTAGTTCTGTTCTGTTTTCCATCTTATGTAATAGAAATTCAGCACCTGAATTATCTGAGCCATGAATCAGGTTGCAAAACCCTCCCCTTTCCCACATGAGAGCAGAGGAAGAGAGAGACATGGCTCAGGTCTTTAGATTTGTGGGATGGTGGCTTCTCACACGAGCTGCCACTTTATCTTCTATGAGGTCCTGCTGGGGAACAAACCTGACGGACAGGGCAGCCACCAAAAGCTCTGCCTGCTTTTCATTCCGTGCTTTGTCCTCTCGTCGTATCTTCCATTTCCTGGTGGCAATTTCTCCGTCGTCAGCAAGCTGGGGACCTGGGACTCCTGGTCTCTCTTCACTACTGGTCAGTGGCCTCACCCATGAGGCCTCCTATAATACGTGGGAAGTTGATGCATTTCAAGAGCTGGACCATGATCCCATAATTGAATACACTGACGGCCTTTGTGTTGTCCAAGGGCACTTCATGAAGTGGGAAAATGCTGAGGCCACTTCGCGTGGCACTTTGGGTCAAGATGGACTTGGCAGGCGGTTCTCAAGGTGGGTCAACCACACTGCACGTGGGTATGGTGGCCCAAGACTGAAGAAAATTACTCTATTTCAGAACTACCTAAGGAGAATAGGAGGAGTCTATTTTTACATCTGGGACTTGGTACGGTAAGTGTCAGCTATCACAAACTTATTTATAGCTCATTATGAAAATCAGTGTACCTGGCTTAAATAAATACACAAATAGGACAGAGTCTAACAGACACCTTACGATAGCTTCCTTCCCTGATGGGAAGAGGTTTGCTGTTGGCAGGTGAAAGCAGAGGCATTTTCTTACCAGAGTTCCAAAGTGATTTTTCCCAATTTCTATTCCTTTTGGATACAAAACTCTTTGGAGCTAAAATAAATAGAAATAAAAGGACAGGAAACAACCTGTAAAACTAAAACATTTCCCTGGGCTGCAGTAAGCTTTGTGACTCCTTAAGAAATAGGAAATGCAAAGAAAAGTTTAGTCCTACCAAGAGGTAGGCTATCCATGTTTATTTAAGATATTCCCTTTGTTTATCTTCTTCTTTCAAAGTAGAACAACTTCTTCCCATAATATGAAGATGCAGGGTCTTCACCTTATTCAGTTAATTTTATTTCAAGTGGAGACAGAAGTTGTTACAAAGGAGAAATGAAATAGTTTAGCTTTAACGCATTTGCCTTTGGGGGGCGTGTAGTTTAACTTAAAGTTCGTAAAGTATACCAAATGGCTAAAAACCAGCCTGCAATTACACACAAAGAAAAAAAAATAACAGTGTTAAACACCACAGTTCTTACTACACAATGAAGTCATCCTCAGGCAGCTGCTAAACAACCAAGCTGTGTGTGCGTGTGTGCGTGTGTGTGTGTGTGTGTGTGTATTGCCTGCTTTCCGCATTGACAGAATACACACGGTAATATGAACAAAGTGGGGAAAAACAAACCAGTACTGGGCCAGGTGAATACTGCCAGCCAGCTGACAGTCTTCCGGGAGCATTCTGACACTAACATTCATACAAAGAGGGAAAATATTAAAACCGTATCGTGCAGAACCGGCTAGTCTTATGAAGTGTGGAAGGTGTCATTGGTTAGACAACACAGTTCTGTAAAAACAAACCAAACCATGTGCTGGACAAGCCCAGGGCCAGGGAGGCGGGATTGGGGCTGGTATCTGCGCGGAATGAGCTTTCAGTGCCCTGATCTTCTGTGTCCCAACTCCACGGTGGCATCGCCCAGCCTCGAGACAGATGACAAGTGACATGCTGCATTAGGTAGCACCGATGTGGGCTAGACTGGCCGGGAGGCTGTTGACCAGACGCTGAGGAGGATTCTGAGGGTCTCCTGGTGAGCATTCCTGAGATAAGACGCCGGTGGCCTTAGTCACGACACACTCCTGGGGGAGAGCCCCACAGACCCGAAGGGTGGAAACCAGCTTCTCTTCTGTTACTTAAGGCCAGTCCTCAGGGCCGACGGTAACCGTTCGCCTTGACCTTGAAATCACCTATTTGAACTAATTGTATGAGCGAGGGTTCTCAGCTGGGAAGTAACACAGACCTACTTTAGCTGATTTCAACACAAAGCACGGACTGGTCTGGTAAAGTCATGGCCACTTGCTGTCACGGGACCAGACAGTGCAGACGGCCCCGTGGACGCCAGGACACTGGACTCTGGGAACAGCCGCTGGAGCAGCTGCCTGACATCCCTGAAGGGGGACTGCCGGCCCTGCGGCCCCACCACTCCACAGCGCTCTCCCGGGGGACCCTTGTCACCAGGTGCTGCAGCTACAAACCCAGGGTGGGTGGGTTGGATTGGCATCCCTGAGACTCTTGAATTTCCTCTTTGGGGAAGGATGGGTGTGTCTGCTACGATTCTGCCCCGGGGATCAGGGATCAGAGGATTCCAGCACCAGGATCTGGGGCTCAAGGAGCAGGAGTGTTTGAGGACCGCGGATGGCTGGACTCTGGATATTCTGGCCGATCTACCTGGAACGGCCTCCACCTTCCCAGAACTGGGTGTGTGTGTGGGGGGGCAGGTCTCCTTGTAGAGGCAGCTGGGGGTTAAACGAGGGAACACACATTGAGAATAGAAAGCCATGTGGGGTGTGAACATGGAAGATGCCCCTGGGTGTTGGGGAGAGAGGATCCTGGGAGAATTGCCTGCATCCCAGGTGGGGCCGGCAGCCTGGTCACTGGGAGGTCAGCTCAGAACACATGGTCCCGGTCCTGTGGCTCCAGCATCTCTAGGCCCTGACCCTGGGGGCTGCTGAGGGTTGAGGAAGCCCCTGAGGCCACCACCACCACCCCCCGCCTCCCGTGCTCATGGAACGTCTGCTCCTGCAGATGCCCAGAGAGGCCCAGAAAGGCCAAGCACTTTCCCTGTCCCCCGGCCCATGACGCGCAGAGGAAAGTTTCCAACCTCAACAGTCTCGGGTGTAACTGGCACGTGTGGATTTTACATCCCACCGCATGGCGATGCCTCTCCCCAGACCTGAGATCGGAGACAGGAGGATGGACACATGAGCACGGTTGGGAAAAACACTCAGAGTGTACGTGCCCCCACATTGCCTTCGGGGGCACAGGAAGAAAACGGCGGCATTTCTGCCTACTTTTATTTTATGTTAGATTTTCAAAGAAGCATAGTCTATCATGAAGCAAAAAGATACTGTTTATATGCCATTAATAATATTCAGGATTGTTTAGTTTATCCTCTCTTCATCTTTTTAAAAATTATAGTCTTTGTGTATGTTTTATTAAGGATAGAGTGATTTTTTTTAAACAATGAGGGGTATGTGATAAAAAATGTTGAGCCCTCAGCTCTAGATGTTTTGTAAAATCGGAAGAAATTGGATCCCTTCCTTCAGGCAAGGAAAATGGAAGATGAGCCTCTCTCCATTGGGTAGAGGCTGCTTTCTTTGCACCATATAAAGCTAAATTTAAAACCTCGAGGGGATTACTGAACTTTGCTAATTTTGCCTCAGATAAAAAGTTAAGGACAAAGGTTAGAGTATTTACTAGAGAAAGTGTGTGTAATATCACCTGTTGAACTCTTTATAAATATATTGACTATTAATTTTTTAAAAAACATTACCTGAAAAGCAGGTGTCAAAAATAGCTGGTAGAAGTAAATTAATAATTATGAAACAGAAACTGTTGACCAATTGAATATAGTAAAAGGAATTCTAGCCTGTTTCATTTAATTTTTATGTCTCTTAAATGATTCATTTTCAGCTTCTAATTTGGACACATTTTCCATAAGGGTTTACTAAATAATGTCAGAGTTTTGTTTTTTTTTTTGCGGTACGCGGGCCTCTCACCGCTGTGGCCTCTCCCGTTGCGGAGCACAGGCTCCGTACACGCAGCCTCAGCGGCCATGGGTCACGGGCCCAGCCGCTCCGCGGCATGTGGGATCTTCTTGGACCGGGGCACGAACCCGTGTCCCCTGAATCGGCAGGCAGATTCTCAACCACTGAGCCACCAGGGAAGCCCGCTTTTTTTTTTTTTTTTTTTTTTTTTTTTAAGGATTCTTATAAATGATATGCTCTAAAGTGGAAGTTTGGGGAATGTTTATGCCACATTAACTTTACCATAAAGATTCATGTATTCTACATGATCAGTGTAATCTAGTTATTTTAATGTAGTGCTTTATGAGTAACGTTTTACTTGATTTTAAATAAAGAATCCTATGGAGCCAGTGATACAGCAGCATTTGGGTCTTTTGCCTATTTACCTGCTCACTTTTGTTTTTGTTTTTGTTTTTTTTTTTGCGGTATGCGGGCCTCTCACTGTTGTGGCCTCTCCCGTTGCAGAGCACAGGCTCTGGACGCGCAGGCCTAGCGGCCATGGCTCACGGGCTTAGTTGCTCCGCGGCATGTGGGATCTTCCCGGACCAGGGCACGAACCCGTGTCTCCTGCATCGGCAGGCGGATTCTCAACCACTGCGCCACCAGGGAAGCCCTACCTGCTCACTTTTGATCCATCAACACATTGTCACTTCCAGCTAGTTTTTTGTGAATCACCACCCATATCAATACGCTCTTTTCACATCATGACTCCGAATATAGCTGAACTGGAGAGGTATGAAATATCTGGTCTGTCCAACTCATCCACACAAAGTTAAATTTAAAAGGAATGCAATGCAAGATAATACAGTAATTTACAGTCGTTACTGAACAATTCCTGAAATATCCAATCATCTGTAATGAACCCACCACTGTTTCAGTAATGAACAAATAAGTAAATGAATAAGTGAAATTGCTCATTTGATGCATTGTAAATATAGAACATTTTCGGCATGAACTATAGTGTAGGTAATCACTTGATCGCATATGGGTTTATTTTGTGTCTATCCAGCAAAATGGCACAGATCAGCTATTTCAACAAATATGATCAACAAAGGTTGGTTACAGTGAACAGATTCCAAACAAAGCCCCAAACTTCATTATTGATAGCTTGAAGATAATTTAAAAATGCATTTTCCCACTTATTGACTTAAAACCCTTCTACTTAATTTTGACTCTAAATTTTGCGAGTCCTTCAGAATCCCAGGGCCCTGGCATGGGCTCTGCTTCCTACTGAGTGTCGGGGACGTCTTGCCCCAATTGCTTCCAGACGTCTTCCCTCACTCAC
This sequence comes from Kogia breviceps, assembly GCF_026419965.1. NCBI lineage: Eukaryota > Metazoa > Chordata > Mammalia > Artiodactyla > Physeteridae > Kogia > Kogia breviceps. The sequence continues at coordinate 61,113,409 of NC_081324.1, read as the reverse complement.
ACTAGCAACTCGCCAACATGTGCACTTCTTTTGGGCGGAGCGTAATCTTTTTTGAATCAGAATTTGTTTTTTCAATATTCAGGGTATGAAACTGGACTATGAAAACTTAGGCATTTGACGTGGTCCAAATCCCATCTCTTCTTATGTATCTGATGAACGTTAATGATTTGTTTTAGGTTTCCTTCCAATGATTTACTTTAAGAAAGCTTCCCAAATGCACGCTCTTTCAAGACAATACTGTATAAAACATACATCTGAAATGTCACATGTGGCTTGCTGAAAACAATTATGTTTCTTCATTGGAAGTTTTTTTCTTTTTTCTTTTTCCATAGTTTCACTGACTCTTAAAATGTCAAGGAAAAATTCTAGGAAAAAAAATCAGTTAAATTACATTCACATGAACAATAACAAGTTGTCTCGGAAGGCAGAATGATTTGACCACAACATATACATACCGGTATCCATGTAAATGCACACAAACACACACACACACACACACACACACACACACACGTGTACAGCTGTGTATGCCCAGATCTCTGTCTTCAGGCACCCGACGGCAATCATAAACTTTGAAGATTAAGTCTATTTCAAAAAAACAAAAAGAAAAAAGAACTATAAAGGAGAAGAAAGCTTTGAAACATGTCTGTAAACCATGTGAAACGCATTTAGGTTTTTCAAAGAGAACTGAAGGCTTTCAATTTCAACAGAAGTAAATTGCTGTCATTATTAATAGCAGGCATGTGGCAGTGGTTTTAATTGAGACCAAAAGTATACAAAGACAGTGTGGGCTCAGAGGCTGTAAAATATTCAAAATCAATTTTTAGTCCCCTACAGGGTTTTTTTTTTTAATGTCTAAAACTTCAATGTGTAGCCTTAGAGCTCAAGGGATAAGATATTGTGAAAAGTAGTGATAATCCTTTGATCACAAAAAGAATGTCTATCATTATGATTAAATGAGGGGAGATAAGACCCATGGCTTTTAATGAGAATTAGGACAAAATTCACTCTTACAGACGCTTCCGGGCGTCGTGTGTACACCTGCTCCTTTGTCATTTTCTCACATTCTTTCCCCAGGGATTACACACTTCTCTGCAACGTGGTTTGACTTAGGGAACTAAATATAATTTAATAAGTCTGTTGCCTTAATAAAATAGTTAATAAAACTGCCAAGGATTTATAAATATAAACTGAATTACCTGGAGAGTAGCAGAAAGTGGCAATGCTGTCTTCAAAGAAATTGTCGGTGGGGAGGTAGATTGTCTGCCAATAATTGCACTCGAGTGTCATGAGTTGATATTAAAAACGTGGCCAGGGACTTCCCTGGTGGCACAATGGTTAAGATTCTACCTGCCAACGCAGGGGACATGGGTTTGATCCCTGGTCCGGGAAGATCCCACATGCCACCGAGCAAATAAGCCCATGCGCCACAACTACTGAGCCTACACTCTAGAGCCCATGAGCCACAACTATTGAGTGTGCATGCCACAACTACTGAAGCCCACGTGCCTAGAGCCTGTGCTCTGCAACAAGAGAAGCCACTGCAGTGAGAAGCCTGTGCACCACAACAAAGAGTAGCCCCCGCTCGCCACAACTAGAGAAAGCCCACGTGCAGCAACAAAGACCCAACGCAGCCAAAAATAAATAAATAAATAAATAAAATAACATTTTTTAAAAAACAAAAAAACGCAGCCAGGCTCACAGTAATGCAGACATCCCAGGGGTTTGGCAAGGCTGCTGGGGAGGGTCCCTGCTCGGGAAGGGTTTCTGGGGCACTGGTTCTCACCCTTCAGGTACATCGGAATCCCTGGGGGACTTGTCATAACACAGATTTCTGAATCAATAGGTCTGGGGTGGGGTCCAAGGATTCCCATTTCTGACAAGGTCCCAGGGGATGCTAAAGCCGCTGGTTGGAGCCCACCCTTTGAGACGGAGCCCACCCTTTGAGACGGTGCCCACCTGCCATCCCAGGGGATGAGATGTGGGCTGGGTTTTGTAGAAGGAGAAAGAGAGGACCATTCTCAGCTCATACAATATGAGCGGTGACAGCCCAGAGGGAGTTTTCGGGGAGCTATACACAGTGGTAGGGAAACCAGTCGTCCTGGTTTTCCAGGGACTGAAAGTTTCCCAGCAAGCCACTAAAACAGGACAGTCCTGGGCGATCCTGACAGGTTGTTCACCTGGGAAACGCAGGGGATGCGTCCAGAGAGGTGGGCGTCACTCACCCTTGGTCAAGAGGCTGTAACTGACCAGGAAGCCACGAGCAGCCATCAAAGGGGCTTCGGCAGAGGAGGAGCGTAATAAGGTTACGTTTTAGGAAAATGACGGTGGAAGTCGTGTGGATGACAGACGAGAAGAGGGAGAAATGCGGGCGGGGGATTCCATGAATTCAGGGAGAAAGACAAGGTGTTTGCGGTGTGACGCGTGAGGAGGAAAAGATGCACGTGTGCTAAGAGACAGAGTTCGTCGGACTCGGTGACCCTGAAGAAATCCTCAAATGCTTGATATGGTGTTTCTTAACGTCCTCATTGCTGGTGGGCAGCCGTGTCTGTGCTGCGGTCTTTGTAGGAGCCTTGATGAGGAGCTGTTTGCAGCAGCTGTGCCCAGAGCGTCTGTTTGGTCCCCGACTTCCCTCAAGGAGGGAACATCCTGCCTCGTGTCAGGGGTCGAACATGATCTGTTCTATTTCGTTCATGGCTTTTTCCCCTCCCTGGCCCTGGGCACGCCCGTTCTCTCTGGTCTTTGCTCCGGATTCCGCATCAGTAAGGCCAGCTGCATTCCTGGCTTCTGCCTTTGTTCGAGGGTACGCTACAGTGACTAATGATGATTTTTAAATGAATGTCTGTGGCTCGAAATTAATCCCTTCTCCATTTTTGGCTCCGCTGAGTGATAGCACCTCCAAACTCCATCTCTGTGAACCGTGCTGACCCGGGGGTGTTTCCAGGCAGGATGAGGAGCGTCTTCTCCTAAACATCTCTGCTGATTGGACATAGTTCCCAAGTTTCAGCATGAATCAGCCAGCCCAGTAAGAGCTCGGTGCCATTTCTAAATGACTGCCGTGCAAACAGGGGCCAAGCAGGCTTTTGGCTTTTCTCTAGGGTTGACAAAACTTAGGAACTTAAAACTCAGGAAGTGGTGAGTGTCTTGGAAATGGTTGTGTGCAGGGAGACCAGCACGGGGACAGCCCCTTCCTCTCATCAAGAGGAGACCAGACACCTGCTACCCAAACAGACATTTCCAGTGGCTCTTGGGCATCTTTGCCTGGCTTATCGCAAGAGGTGTGTCCTGCAGTTTCCCTGGGAAAAGGCTGCTGGAGATTGCGCAAAGGTGGAGATTGGCAGGTTGATCTTTGGGGCTTAATTACCCTCTGCCCCTCTCCTTTCAAGGCCACGCTTCCCCCCCCACCCCCCCAGTGGAGACAGATGCCTCCTGCTGCCCTCAGGCTAGGATTGGAGCCCTCCCACGCTAGCTCACCTCACACATGCCTGATATTTCAGCCTTATCACTACATGCCTCAGGGCCCAAAATCGGTGAGCTGAGCCTATGATGTGAGCCAGGGGCCTTTCAGAGGAGCCAGGGGCCTTTCAGAGGAGCATTTGGCAAAAAATTCTCACCTGAAGGAGATTACTCATAGGGTCCCCATCTCCACCTTATCCTTCCATTTCTCTGTCCCTTAGTTCTTTTTTAATTTTAATTTTATTGGAGCTTAGTTGATTTACAATGTTGTGTTAGTTTCAGGTGTACAGCAAAGTGATTCAGTTATACATATACATATATCCATTCTTTTTCAGATTCTTTTGTCATATAGGTTATCACAGAGCATTGAGTAGAGTTCCCTGTGCTCTACAGTAGGTCCTTGTTGGTTATCCTCTGCCCCTTAGCTCTTCATTGACATCTGTTCTCAAACTGACCTCCTTTTGTGTGATACTCAACCTATGGGGCCTCCGGTTTGCAAAGACCTGCTCCCTGGTCAACGCTGCTTCCACCCCCATCTCTGCTCCCTCACATTCTCATCCTCCCAGTGTCCCCAGCCCCAGGCTCCTCCGACCTCTGTACTGCTGCCCCTGGCTCAGTACAGGAGGCAGCCCACCTCTGCCATCCCTCTGGGCTTGGTGTTTCAGCCACCAGCAATTTGAAAGATTTGATAAATGAATCCAAGCGGATGTAACCATAATTGATAATTCACAGGCATGACAATTTTGGACAAGCAGGTGGTTTTTTGTGTCCTTCAAATCTCACCATGTCTGCTTGTCTGTGGGTCTAGTCCTGTGCCTGTGGGAGCAGCTGTTAAGCCAACTATCGGAGTATACAGCCTTCTCCCTCCCGATCACCTCCTGAAGCCAATTTTCGCTCCTTTAAGAATAACTACTTTATACTTTTTGTGAAAATGATTGATAATTGTAAAAAGTCACACCGTGCAGAAAAATACAAAGAGAGGAAAACAATCACCCCCAACCTCGTGGCAAAGAATTAGGTGTCATTATCGTTATGTGAATATATTTCCAGCCATCTTTCCATGAATAGATACCAATGAAAGCATATGTCGACTTACAGTGTCATCTTATAAACATGATATCGTGCTGTGCATCCTACTTTAAAAAAAAAAATTGATTTTCCCTAAATTAAGCAGAAACCTATGTAAAATGAAGGGATTTCGGGAATTCAGATCAGTGTTTTTTTCTCCACAAAAGATTCTTCCATAATTAACGAAAAAGATCAGGAAAATGTTGTGGTAGGAGGCGTTAGTTGTTATAAAGAACGTTTCATTTTTAGATAGGGTAGATCCACTTTTGTGAAAAATGGGGCGTGAATACTTTTACTATCCCCCTGCCTCCTCTTTTATGTCCTTCTGTGATTCTAAGTTTTAGAACATTTATATTTCATGTTGCAACCGTGGGTTGTTGAGTATAGCTCTCTTTGTAAACAATTTATTTCTCACCGTTAGTTCTTTTATTATTCCTTGTTCTATTCCTTGTTTCTTTATTTTGATTTATCCCTTGGTTGGCTGGATTTCATTCTCAAATGCTTGAAAGGAAAACTTGGCTGGATATCATATTCCTGGATCACTTTCCCTCAGCATCCATAAACATTGCTTCCCTATTTTCTGGCACTAAATGTTAGACCTCAGTTTCTCTGTTTATGCCTCGGTTGCATCAATACATAGTTTTTCAAGAAGGACTCTAGGTTGCTGTATTTCTCGAGTCCTTTCATGTTGGGGACGTTTTATACTTGAATGCACCTTGGTTGGGTGTAACATCCTTGGATCACGTTATCTTTCCCTTATAACATTGCTCCACTGTTTTTTGGCTTTAATATTGCTGTGGACAAGCCTGAGACTGGCCAGATACTCCCTAGAAGATTCTCTACTTGGACAACTGACGAAATATTGATTTTCTCTGGGAAAGTTAATAACAACCAGGATAAGTATCAATAGTCATAATTTTTGTATCGATTCTCTGAAAAATATGCCCCCATGATCTGGAGTTTCTCTTCTCCCTGCATTTCAGGAAAATTCTTTTCATGATATGTTTGTGTGTGTGTGTGTGTGTGTGTGTGTGTGTGTGTGTGTGTGTGTGTGGGATGCGGGCCTCTCACTGTTGTGGCCTCTCCCGTTGCGGAGCACAGGCTCCGGATGCACAGGCTCAGCGGCCATGGCTCACGGGCCCAGCCGCTCCGCGGCATGTGGGATCTTCCCGGACCGGGGCACGAACCCGTGTCCCCTGCATCGGCAGGTGGACTCTCAACCACTGCGCCACCAGGGAAGCCCCATGATATGTTTTTGAGTGCTTTTTAGTTTTTCACTGGCTGACCTTTTTCTTAAGGACACTAACTTTTATCTATTACATTGTTCTTGTTGTAAGTGATTTGTCATTTTCCTTTACAATTACTCTGATAATATGAAACCATTCTTTAACGTTAGTAATTGATTTCTGACCTTAACTATTTTGTTTCTTGCTGTTTCTAATCTATTTGTTGGTTCCGTAATGGTATTATTTCCATGCTCAATTTATTTCTGCAGCTTTACAATTCTATAATCCACAATCTGTGTTTTTTTTCAAATCCTATTTTGCCTATTTTATGCGGTGCTTTTCAATGTTAAAGCAGTGATTTTATGTGCAGAAAGATGATTTATGAGTTATTTGGCTTCACATGAATATCTGACTGATTAAAATGGCAAAGGTTAAAATCAAATTTCAAGACTTCAGGTGTAACCCACACATCTTATCATTCTGTTTATAAATATAAATCAACACAAATAATCTTATAAGTTTGACTCAGTTTATCTCTATATTTATTTTTAATATTTTGTCTTTTTGTAAAATTTAATTTATTTATTTATTTATTTTTGGCTGCATTGGGTCTTTTGTTGCTGTGCGTGGGCTTTCTCTAGTTGCGGTGAGCGGGGGTTACTCTTCCTTGTGGTGTACGGGCTTCTCACTGCGGTGGCTTCTCTTGTTGTGGAGCACGGGCTCCAGGCGCGCAGGCCTCAGCTGTTGTGTCCCATGGGCTCGGTAGTTATGGCACATGGTCTTAGTTGCTCCGTGGCATGTGGGATCGTCCCAGACCAGGACTCAAACCCGTGTCCCCTGCATTGGCAGGTGGATTCTTAACCACTGTGCCACCAGGGAAGTCCCTATATTTACTTTTAGAAGCCCATGTATTGATACATTTCCATATTGAACAAGAAGGAGTGGTTTTGCCTCCTTGGGTGGACTGGGGTTTCCTGGACAAAAACTCCTAGGGCATCAGTGCAGTTATTCATCAAAGGGGGATCTGCACCCAGGACTCAGGAGCTGGGGCTACACACCTGCAGGATGAGTCTGTCCAAGTGAAGAACAGGGACGGTTGTGCAGGTTGTGTCCTGCACCAGCAACTACGGGGGCCGAAATCCAAGCTGCACTCCGCCGAGCCGTGGCCCCAGCAAGGATGGGGAAGGAAGGGCACTGTGCTGACCACTGTGCCCAGAGAGGGTGCCGTTTTCAGACTGGTCCAGCCAGAAGAGCATCTTTTTATTCATCCACTTATTCTCCTAGAGCTTGTGCTTTTGTCTAATCTGTACCAAGGTGGCTTCCACGGTCAAGGGTTATTGAGCCCTGGATAAATATGCTCACCTTTCTGACAGTCACGGTTAGGGCAGCCGAAATCCCAAACCCTCGCTTCTAGGAGGTTCGGTTTCACAACCAGCTCATCCTTTGCTTACTGCCCAGGCTTCTGGGACTGCTGTCCTCTAGGTGTTAATCCCTGACTGGGACACACAGCATTCTGCAGGGAGCTCATGTTACTGCCGATTTACTTTGTGACATGATGCATTCAATTAACCTCTCTCCTGCCTCAGTGGATACAGCGTTATTTTACATATCTTTTTTGGCTAGATAACAGCCACATGCTATAATCATTTATTAACATGTGTTTTCAAAATTCTATAGTGTAAAGCACTCTGGGAATTTCTTCTTTTCCTCGAGTTATATCTGAACTTCTTCCATTTCTTAAGCTACACGTTCTTCCTAATTGGGTCCTTTGTCATTCAGTGCTCCTTTCCTTTTCCTCCCTTCCTTCCTGGCTTCCTTCTTTTTTCTTTCTCTCTCTCTCTTTCCCCTTTCTTTTTATTTTGTTGCAGCAGATTTGTGTACTGGCTAAGAGGAGGCTTTTGTTCTTATTTAAAACTGTTTTTCTTAGCTGTTTAGGATTACAGAAAACATTGAGGGAAAAGTACAGAGAGTTCCCACATACCCTCGACTACCCGCCCCCATTTCTCCTATTACTAACATCTTGCCTGGGTGTGGTACATTTGTCACAACTGATGAGCCAATATTCATATATTATTATTAAACTAAGGGCCACAGTCTATAGTAGGGTTCACTCTACTACATAGTGTACTTCCTATGGGTTTTGACAAGCGTACAGTGACACGCGAGTGCCACTACAGTGTCACACAGAAGAGGTTCACTGTGCTAACAAGCCTCTGTGCTCCACCTCTTCCTCAGGGAAAGCCTTTTCATCTGCGCTAGTTTGGGTGCCCTGCTGATTGTACCAGATGTTCACTGAGTCCTTCACAGTGCTACAAACTGTGAAGAAGTCCTGACTCCTGAGGATTAAGAATAATCTCCAGATATCAACCCCTCTGTTCAATGATGTAGATAAGAAGGGGGCTGACTGGTGTAGATGTAGCGATTTCCCCAGGATGAAAATCGTAGGTTCCTTTACCATGGTCCCCACTTAAACAACAACACCCCACTCAAGTCCTGGTAAAGCCAAAGTGACAAAAATAAAGTTGGTCTACAACACATTTCCTGAGTAGAAGTTACAGTAAAATATGTTTTAAAATATTTAGCTGAAAAGAAACGGTTCATGCACAAGTACCATTCAGCTGCCCTTATTTATTGACATGATGGGAAGTTTGTTAAAATCTACTAGAAATGTCTGAGGGGGAAGGAAATCCACCTTTGGAGCCGTTTCCCCCATGATTTCAATGACACGATTCATAAGACCCAAGAAGTGAAGATAGGATTTTGACATCGCTACTGGCAACGTTACTGACAATATCCTACAGAAACACGTGAGAAGTGCCAGACGTTTGGAGTTGTGAAGAAAATGGCCTCAACTTTCAAAAAAGGGGAGAAAGGCTGATGGCAAGACTCCACAGCAAATTATTCGGGTCAGGTTGTGAGTATTCCTTAAACAAGGGCAGTGGCAGTCCTGTGTTCCCTCAGACGTGTGGGGCGGTTTCCTGGCATCTGAAGCATCTTCAGGAAGGAGGCACGTCCTTACTCTCCAAGCCATGAAAGCCTCCTCTTGACCCTAAGAAGAAGGTGACACCTTGTTATAGGGTATACGAGGCCACAGAGGAAGGACCGTTTACATTAGCCGTTTAGCTCTGATGTCAGATTGACCTGTTTTTTGAATCCTGGCTGTGCCAGTTACCCGTTGTGTGACCAAGGGCAAGTTAATTAATATCTAACTCTCAGTTTTCTTATCTATAAAATGCAGAAATCAGTAGTTCCTCTTTAGTAAGGTTGTTTTGAAGGGTAACTGAGGACACACTCAAAGCTCTTAGAGCAGGACAGTTACTCTGCCCACAACAAATGCAGCTGTGTACAGATTGGTTAAAGGCTATATGGTCATGCCCTGGACCCCTTCTCAGCTGGAAAGCCCCCATCCTTCAAAGGTTTTAGCACATCCTGCCAGTGATATCTTAGAGAGAATTCCTGGGCTGAATGTTGGGCTGGATGATCTAATACTCTCTTCCAGCTCTGAGATTCCACAATCCTTTAGCTTTGACAAAACCACAATTTCCAGGCACAGCCGAAACGGTACTGGGCCACAGAATGATTCCTTTTTCACTCCTTTGGGAGACTCGTGTTACCATGGCTGCCTCTTGTCTGGTTAGCACCACGACTCTTCTATGCCAGTGGGTGTCGCGACGCAGTAGATGGTCACAGAGTCTGTCCCCTAGAAAGCAGAGAACTGTCCGTTGCAGCCTGCATTCGTGTATTAATTCATCCAGTAAAAATGTATGTGTATCTTCCAGCTCACCACCCCCATCTCCACAAAGGAAAATCCTCAGGGGGGCAGGACCACAGATCACAGTCGTCGTGAGGAGCAGAGATGCCCAGAATGTCCTGCCCGGGGTCAGGTTCAGTGCAGATGTGTGGCCTCACCGAGCAGGAGTCAGTGCTGATCGTGGGTTTGGGGGCCTGGTGCATGCTGGGAAGGCCTCCTGTTGCCATTTCTGAATCTGGAAAATGCAGTCGTCTGCATCACCATTTTCCTGAGTTGGGAAGAAGTTGTATCTAATGAAAGATATTCACCCCTCGAATTCTGAGAAGCTGGGTGTTTCCCAGACCTCGAGACCAGAGGAGATGGGGTCGTCAGAAACGCAGTCAGGCTGCACAGAGGCTGTGACCGTGGCTCCGATCGTGTGTTTTGTGACCACACATGTTTACAACAGTAGGATTTCAGCAGAACAATCATTTCAGCTGTTTAAGCCGGTGCTGCTCATGTCTTGGCTTATAAAGTGTACTTTACCCTCAAACCCAAAATTTTCAACCCAAATTTCAAAACAAAAAAGGATCAGAGAAATTTCCACTGCAATCATCTGGTTAAGAGCCCTGGCTTGGCACAGGTGGAAGTGAGACCATCCCAGGTCCGCTTCAGGGGTCCTGGCAGAGGTCACCACCCAGGACAGAGAAATCAAAGGAGCAGCCTGGGGGTGATCCTGCCAGGATATATCCTTCCAGGGACATAAAACTGGAACAAATGGGTCTGCATACTGACTTTACAGTGTGCTGTCTTTTCTGGAACATTTATGAGTTCTGAACGTGTGTGTTCATTTGTCGGTTTACCATCCAAGAGCGAGTCCCTTCTGAGTCCACGCGGCTGTCCTTGTGGTTTCTGGCGCATTTCCTAATATGCAGTGGAATCCGCAGGCAGCAGGGATCAAAGGGCAGGCCCACCAGCCTTCCCCATGCCCTCGGCCCCCCGGGGCCTCTCTGAGCAGCTTTAGGCTGAGAACCTCGCTTTTATCTGAAACTGAACTTCAGTTTGAAGTCGGCCCATAATCTGACCTCCACTTACTCCTCCTTCTAGAAGTCCTGTATTTCGCTGCTTAGGAGAATTCCCTAGCACGCCCGCTTTTGATAAGATAAAAAATAAAGCATTAAGGGTATCGCTAGTGTTACCACCTCTGTCTCCCTTCCTCCCTAGACCTATTTACTGAGGACAGAGAGTGTGGCTAGTGCTGGCACTGTGGACACACGCGACCAAGGCCACCGAGAAGGGGGATCAAAGGTAAGATCAAGGCCACTGTTGAGTGGCCCCCCTCCTCCCCAGGACTGGCTTCAGGGTTGCAGGGCTCTGGGCACACAAGTTTTGTGAGGCCCGTGTCTCTACAGTTTGACTTTAACATGTGTGACAGAACTCCTGGCTCCATGAGAGGTAGTAGAGTGATTTTCGATAAAGATTTAGAATAATGGAGGGGAAGAGGTATGACCTCACTGGTTTGCCATTCTGACAGAGAAAGTGTTTCACACCGTCCGGCGTCACCTCCTCGTGTTCGTTATTATTGAGTCGCTATTTCTGGCTAAAGTCAGAGCCCCTGGTTTAGGAAAAAGTCGCCCCGCAGGGGGTGGAGGTGGCGGCAGGTGGCACGAGGTGCAGGGGGTGATGCGGCTGGCACCAAGCCAAGGACCCTGACCTCTGGGCAGGGAGGGGCGCTGTGCTAGGGGCACTTGGGCCACTTCCTGGGGACATGCTGTCGGCTGGAGCCCATTCCGTGGAAATGCAAACCTGAGCAGCTTTCCAAGCACACGGCCCGTTTTCCTTAACCGAGACCCCCTCCAAGAGGAGCTGCGTTTTACATCATCACCCAGTCCTCACAAGCACGTCCTAGGACTATGTGCTAGCCACATGCCATTTTCTCCTGTTCTATCCTGCCCTGCCCTATCCTATGCTATCTGATTCTAGCCCATCCCACCCTTCCAAAGGCTGGCTTGGGATGTATCCTTTGGCTCAAGGGATTCCTCCACATTTGCCCACTCTCCACTCTCCTGTCCTATTGCCCCCAAACTGGGCTCCCTGGTGCCTGACTTTCCCAGTCTGACCCCTCCCGTGGAAGGACGGCCCCACACTTGCTTGGTTTCTACTTAGGAGTTTTCTCTTACCTGTTCCCTTGTCTCTTAGCATCGGAGCCCAGGGGCAAGGCCTGCCTGATGCCACACCCAGTCCGGGCGGAGCAGACCCCTCCGCCCCGCTCAGGTGCAGTGCCCCAGGTCCTGCCCTGTGGGAGGGAGGCTCCTGCAGCGAGTGACTTAGCTCAGGGGCTGATGATAGGGGTGGAGGCAGGGGGCACACATCCTGAGTCAGGCAAAGAGGGCGCTGATACCCTGAGCACCACGGCTGCTTGTTGGGGAGCCGGGAGACACAAGGAGCCAAGGGTAAAGGAGCAAAAGCACCTCCGCGTGACCCAGGGGAACCGGCCACCTTGCCGTCTGAGCCAGTCCATGCCCTACCTCGGTCTGGGGTTTTCGTGCTGCCTGTCTGTCCTGCTCAGCTTTTCCTCTGGGACAGTATTGATCCCCAGCTGCTTGGACTTTTAAATTTACTATTCATATACTGTATGCAAAGCTGCCACAGAGGCAGGTATAGCTCTTATATGGCTCTGTGCACACTTACTAAGTCAGAGGTGACCCCTCTCCCCCGGGGGCCTGGGGGCTCTTCCAAACCAGCTACCGAGATCGTACGTGGAAAACCTGGTATTTCTTGTCCCTTCTCTTAAACCTAGAAAAGGATGTCAGACATTAGTGGTCCAGATTCCTCTCTGAATGTTTAAAAGAACCCCCTCTGAGTTCTAGGGCTTACCTCGTATTAACCAATGAGTTTATTAATTCCAGTGTGTATCCAGCCGTTTACCTTTGACCTTGGAATTCCCTCTTGGGATTATCATCTCATGAAATGCCTTTCCTCTGTGCAGAAGACCTCAGATCTGCAGGTCAACATCTTTGAGACAAATGTGAGGAAACACACTTTTCTGCAATGTAATCGGCCCTCTGGGCACTATGCTCTCCACACACAAACCCACTCTGCCAGGCGGGGGGCCAGCCTTTCAGGGGCGTCACTAACTCGCAGGGGTGGGAGTGGCTCGGGTCAGTGGGTAGGCTCTCTTCCTTGGAGAGGAAATGGTGTCACATAACGTGGTGTCAGCACCTGGACCCGGTTTACGACCCGCTGATGGCTGAGCTCTGTTTGAGTTTTAAAAGCTCAAAAGACAACGTTTTAACGAATGCAGTTTCTTCCCAGGTGATCAGAGACTCACACAGGGGAGGAGAAGCGATTGTTCGGACAGGAGCTGTGAGTCAGGCATCAGGCTCCATCCTGGCTCTGCACTAACTCTTGGACCCTGGGCAGTTCACAATCTTCCGGGCTGTACTTTCTTCTCTGAAAGGAAAAGGGTGGGACTAGAGTCAGTGTCTTCAAACTGTAGGTTATAAACCGTTAGTGGGTTGTGAAACCATTAGGTGAGCTAGGCCGGCCTTTTGAAGAATGAACTAGAATAGAAGAGAACAAAGACACAGGAGAATATTATTGGCGGTAATGGTACAGATGGTTCTGTGAATCATTCATTCCAGTCTATATGTGAATGAGTACAGGTTATGATACAAGATGTGATTCTTACCATGGGTCTTGGTCAGGTCAAAAGGATTTAAAAACCCTCTGAGTTAGAGAGGCAATCCTGTTTCCTTCCAGTTCTGATTGTATGTTCAGTGATAATTTAAGACCTGAAAATTACTTTTCCCTTAGTTATCAGTACATATAGGACCAAAATACCTCTTGGGTCCCCAAAGATGAGTGGCACAGAGAAAGGAATGGATTTTTGTCACGGAGGCATGTTTTGTTTTTTTAAATGGCAAAGGCATTCGGCCTGCAGTAGGAAACCCTAAGGAATAGAATGGTTGTCTTAAGACCTGAAGACAAAAACCTTGTCCTCATGACCATGTCCTTGGAACGTATATTCCGTTTCTGAGTTCAAATGGGCATTGATCTTATGCAATTTAACTTGAAAGGTAAGTTTTCACGTGTGAACAGGTGAGTGTCACGTTCCTACAAGTTTGCCAGTAAATAATTGTGCCCATGTTGGGAGTGTTACATGCACTGAAATTTGGGGTGAAAATACTCACAGTGTTCTACATATTCATTCATTTTTCACACGACAGTACCCATGTGTATACCTCTGAGACCATCCTTGACTCTAAGGGCATATGGTCCTGTTTTCACAGAGCTCACGTTCCACTGGGGGAGAGAGAGAGAGAGAGAATAGTAACCGAAGGAAGGAAGCAGCGTGTAGGGTCACTTGCAAGGCAAGGAATGTAAAAGGGTGTCGAGACCCAGTAGCTGGTTTAGCAGATCCGGAAAGCCTCTCTGATGGGCTACCAAATCAGCTGAGGTGTGAAGATCAGGGAAGATGAGTTAAGATTTGTAAATGTTGCCACAAATCCCTTGCTATATTAGTGGGCTTTTTAAAAAAATTTATTTTATTGACGTATAGATGATTTACAATGTTGTGTTAGTTTCTGCTGTACAGCAAAGTGACTCAGCTATACCTATATATATATATATATATATATATATATATATATATTCTTTTCCGTATTGTTTTCCATATGCTTTTTCACAGGATATTGAATATGGTTCCCTGTGCTATACAGTAGGACCTTGTTGTTTATCCATAGTATATATGATAGTTTGCCTCTGCTAATCCCGAACTCCCAACTCATCCCTCCCCGACCCCCTTGCTATATTAGTGTTGATTAAATAAATTAAAAGTAAGTAAAGTCTGGGAGAAAAGCATCCCACATGGAGGAAGCAGTGAATTAAAGCTCTGAGCTGGGGACTCGCTGGGCAAGTTCAAAGAGAAGCTGGGCCTCCTGGGGAGAGAAGGGCCTGGGGACAGCAGGACTTGGTAAGTCAGGGCGGGGCATGCACTGTGCTCTGAAAGTGGTCTGGAGGCCATGTGGGGCGTGAGACAACACAGTTGGGAAAGGGACCCTGGCTGCCAGTGGAGAGAAGCTTCTGGAGACGCCCCGTTAGAGCAGGGAGGTGGCCTGGCTCACGAGGAAGAAGTGCCTGCAACAGCCGGACGGCAGCTGTTCCGGCTCTGGGCTGTCAGGGACCCTTTCTCGGCCCGGTCTCCATGGACACCTTTTGGACTCTTCATCTCTGGAGTATCCATGGTGTAACATTCAGGAAGAGAAAGCAGAAGCCCATTGCCTTCGGGGAATTCAAACTGTCTGGTATCGAAGGGACAACACCTTTGAGAGAAACCTGAGAAAGTCAAGGGCACCGGCGGCTTAACAAAGGCCAGGGAAGCACCTGCACCCTGGGACGCGGGGCCGGAGCACGGAGCCCGCAGCGGCCACTCACATGCATGCAGAGCTGCTGACCAGCCTGCATGGGTGACGCCCAGATCACAGCAGCCGTTTGCACCTAAATAATCACTTTTGTGCCATTTCCAAGATGCTTCTGAATGCTGTTACCTTCAAAGAACCTACTTCCCCATTGGAAAAATGAGTATTTGATGTCTGCCCAGCTACAACTCCATCAGGCACAGAATGTTCTAGACATTTCCAGATGAAAGATCTCCAAGGACCAGAACTCACTGAGGGCGTGTAGGCTCCTCCAAAAGCGGCACGGCTCAGAGGTGAATGCCAGCCTCGCAGAGATGTCACTCATCTTTGCCCCGGCAGAGACATCATTGGGGACAGAAGGGGGTGGTGGTCGGCGTGTGGGGAAGGAGAGCAGAGCCCTGCAAGGCGGTCTCGGAGGATCAGGAGGACGTTCTGAACTCAGGAGGACCACGAGATTTCAGGAGCCTTGTGCGGGCAGCCTGGCCCTTCTAAGTTGTAAGAAGGGATCCCATCACTAGCAAACTCCAGCGGTGTCCTCCTGAGTTGAAGGTGAAGGAAAGCTTTCTCAGCCTTTCTTATGAATCAGAAGGACAGGCTCGAGGTGGGACTTCCTGGGGTTGGGTCTGGAGTGAGAGGTTTCCACCCCCTGCTGTGACGCTTGGTTTCCGCCAGCACATTTCACATAGCATAGGGGGGCAGAGGGGCACCCGCAAGAATGAGATGCTGGGTTAGCCAAGGTCGTTGGGCAAGGGTGCCCTGCCCACACAGCGATACCCCAAGGGCATGCGGACAGGAAGGTTCATAAGGAATGTGGGATCACCAAGTCTGAACACAGCGGCTGGGATCTTGGCTCAGGCCTGCTGGGTCTTGATTCCAGCCCCGGAGGAGCTGGGGAGGCTGGCAGGCTTCCTGCCTCACCCAGGGGATTGCCGGGCTGCCAGCAGTTTTTCACCCTCTGCCCACGTGACTCCGTCTCTGCAGAGGATGTATGGACACGTTTGTGACTTTGAATCCTCCATGTCAGTTGGCAAGATGGAGAAGAGTTGGGGCAGTGATGGGGGGCAGCAGGTAAGCCCAGTGCAGGCAGTGGGGTCTTCCGTTTGGCCTGTCCTCCTACTTCGGGGATCCACGTGAGGAGATGGGTCTTCAGAAGGAGAAGCTAACGTGTGCTCAGGAGAGAGGTGGGGAGCTGCTTCCTGCGAGGCTGGACACGTGGGGGGAACCAGAGCTGTTTGCAGATGTTGACAATTGTTCAGCAGAAGGGAGTGGGGCCCATTTCCTATCACTAAATAGTCACCGAGGTGAGAAGTGGGGCGACTACAAAAAAGGTTTCACTCAACATACGTGTTTTCTGATGATCGTAACAGTGAAAGGAAAGAGTACAAGTACCAGGTTGGGAGGCCCAGAGTTCAAATCCCCGGGCTGTGATGGACCAGCTCCAAGACCTTGGGCAAGTTAGACAACTATTCTGCATTTGATTTCTCAAATTAGTTCAACCGTTTCTTCTTGAGCTCCAACTACATGCCACGTTCCAGAAATGGGCAACCCAAGAGTGGGGAAAAGAGGAAAAAATAAGCTCACAGTTTGCATTCTAGAGAAGAAGAAAGAGTCCAGAACCAAGTAACATGTACACAAGGTCACGTGGTGATAAGTATAGAGCGAAAGGTGAGGCAGAGGAAGGACAGAGGAGTGGGTGTGGGTGTGCACGTGGGTGTGTTGGTGGGAAGAGTCTCTGCCTCCTAAGGCACTAGGATTGGATGAGAAAACATGCATCTAAGGCCCTCAACTCGCAATGAACAGTGAACACCCACCCCTTCCCTGGCCACCACCCCCAGCGATGGACCGGCAGTGACGCCCTGCACCTCCAGTTACTGTGCAGCCCTGGCAGCTACTTCTCTCATCTCTGAAATGTCTCTCCAGGAGGGAACAAGCTGGTGTAGATGAGCTCAGAGTGGAGCCCGGCCCCTGACGAGGACCCCTGTGCCCATGGTGCAGAAAGCCAAACTCTGACAGCCAGTGTTTGCAGCAAAGTAAGAGTTTATTTGCAGGGTGTCAAGCAAGGAGAACAGGCAGCTCATGCTCGAAAGACCCAGACTCCCTGAAGGCTTTCTGGCAAGGGTTTTTAAAGACAGTGTTAGCGGAGAGGGTTGAAGGATACATTAACAGCTTGTGGACCTTCTGATTGGTTGGTTGTGAGGTAATGGGGCGATGTTTCGGGAATCTCAACCTTCTTTTTCCAACCAGTCTCTGGGGTCTGCATGCTTGTGGTCGGTGTGTAGTCACCATCCTCCACTGGTGGGGGTCTTAGTTTCTACAGAACATCTTAAAGATATGCATCAGGTTATAACAACCTGTATCCCTTCAGGAGGAACTAGGATAAGGTGACTGTATTCTCCTGATCATGAACTACTTGAGCCTGCTCTTTGGAATCTGGGGAAGGCCTAGGAGACTAAAACCTTTTTTTCCTACAAACACAAAACAGGGGACACAGAGGTGCTTTTACACCTGGGAAGTCCTTCCCAACACCCTCACGTCACCTTGAACCTCACTCTCTCATGACCTTGAAAGCTCTAAGACATCAACCTTCATGCAGGTAGATAGTTCTGAGGGTATTTGAGTTGATTTTAATTTCTCCCTATTTTGCACAAGTCATTTATATTTTTTCTTAGTTTATTCCTTGGGGGAGGGGTCGTATTTGGAATGACAAGGGCTAAGTCTGAACTGTGAGCTTACTCTTAATGTGTACAGAATCAGAAATATTGAAACAATTCACCTTGCCACAGGAAATGAAACGGTTTCCTCACAGTGCCACCTGGACAGGTCTTTGTCATTCAGAGACGATTTTTGTCAGATTTATGATGGTGATGATGGTACCATAGAGGTGCTGAGATCTGTTAGTGATGTCATGAGTGTGCACAGGTGGGGGGTGACATGTTTACTTTCCAAGTTCATTTCTTCATGTACTTATTTAAACACTATTAGGGAACTTTATAAAGATCCATCTCATCTCCAGGTCGGTTATGTGATCCAGTCCATAGAACCGGATTTGGACATGGGTTTCAGGAAAGCTAAAACCCCAGAGCTGACACTGGAGCGTGCTTTTTGTCAGCACTCACGTGCCCTTGTTCATTGATCCACTTTACAAGAGTGCATCAGTTCAGGGCATAACAATTCCTGGTCACGCCTGCTGAAAGCGCACGTCACCTCCCCGGGGCTGAGGAGGCAGGAAAGCGGACGGAGGGCAGGCGGGGAAGTTGAGGGGGGCGTTTGAGGGCTGCTGGAACGGGGTGCTAGGAAAGCCCCTCCTTTCCTCTGGATGTTTAAACATGGATGCCGAGTTTACTTTACAAACCATGGGCCGCGGCCTGGTGAGCATCCCGGCTGAAGAAGGCCCCCAGCTGGGTTACGTCCAAGCAGAGCCCTTGATGTCGGGGCTAAGCGGGGCATCCCCACCCTGGGGAGGTTTCCTGTGGGGAGGAGGAGACACGGCCACAAAGGCTACGGGGTCTTGGGAGTCCCTCCCAGGCAGGGGGCAGCAGACGTACCACGAAAGAGGCTGGGGTTGGTGGGGAAGTTGCGCTTGAACAAGCTGTAGGTGACGGTGGGGTCGCTCTCGCTGGGGCAGACATTTATACAGGTGCCAGGTGGCTTCTCCTCCGTGGAGCTCCTGACCAGAGTTTCCTGGCCCCATCCTCACACAGCTCTCTGATGCCAGCTGTCAAGGAAGACCTTGATAAGGAGCCCAGCCTCCTCTCTCTCTGTGTCTCTGTCTGTCTCTCTCTCACATGCTCGGAGCTTGTATTTTCTTGGCACAGAGGGTGGAAGCGCATCTGTCTTACCCTCCTGACCAGCTGAGGAGGGGGACATCTGGTTCCCTTCCCCACCCGTGTCCCCAGGCGAGCGTGTGCACACCTGTCTGTTGCTCACAGGTAGAGGCCAGCACGATCCGATGGATGCAGCTTCTGTTTCTGTGGGGTGATGGAGGGGCAAGGGGAGTCCCCACAGCACAGAAGCCAGCTCACTGCCAGAGGTAGGAAAGTACACTCTGAGCACCAGTGTCTGAGGCTTGAATGTCAGGAACCAGGGTCGGATCCCCACGAGGAATAGCTATCCTATGGAAGGGTGGTGCCTGTCCCAGGTTGGCGGGCAGCCCTCTCTGTGAATGGCGGGGTCTTGGTGGCCCCTCCTTCAATGGTTTATTAGGGTTAGGGTACCACAGGCAGTGTCTGTGGGAAAGATTTTTCTTTAGAGTCACACTGCTTTGGGGGCCCTTTCTCAGACAGGAAGTTCTTGTGTACGGTTTCCCTTTGTAGGTAACAACCTGCCGAAAACCTGGCGTCCTGGCTGTGACACAAACCTTCCGAGTGTCGTTGAAGATACATGTCAGCTTAGACCTGGGCCGTACTTTTTCTCACATGTGTGAGAGCTAAATTCCTCATCTTTAGTTGACTCAAAAAGTATTGCCAAAGCCAGTGCATTTAAGGGACACGCAGCAGGTCCAGCACTTGTCTCCTCGTCACCGTCACCAGGAACTCGTTTTCATTGACATCCCTTTCTTCATCATTAAGTATTTCGTCTTCGTATTGATTTCAAACGTTCTCCGCCCTCAGCTGATCATTGGTAATGAATTTGGTAGGACAGAATGGACCCATATAAAGGATGAAGCGATTTAATGTTTTCCAGATGACAGCCGTCAGGGAAACGGTGCGAGGCTCGGGGCCGTGGAACCCCACGCCCACGTGACCAGGGCTCTGGGTCCAGCTCTGATTTCCAGAATCCACTTTCAAACCACGGGATGGGGGTGAGATGAGGCAGATGATCGCAAGCGTTTGTAAGGTTCCACAACGACGTTGTCAAGCTTTATTCAAACCTCCTAGTTAAAAATAATACCGTGCTCTGTGTGTCACAATGCTGAATGTTCCATTTGGATCAAAATTTTAGTCACAGAATTGACAGGTGAGGGTGAGTGTTTACAGATGTGAAGAATGGAATGAAATAGCAGACTTGATGACTACGTGCAATTAACATCACAACACAAATTCAGCCATCTTTAGCCTCCAAAATTCACTTTTCCTTAATAAATGAGAAATCATCTTATATTTAAAATCTGTTTCTGAGCCAGGGGATGGTGTGGAAAGACCATACATCTCAGGTATAGGCAGTCTGTAACTGTTCAACTGGTTCTAATACTGCAATATGTGAAATTTAACTTTGCTTTGAGTCATAAAAATGCCCATTTGAAAATTAACGGTACTTAAGATCACATTTTAAGGTGCTTTTGAATCTTGACATGTTTTTAAGCCCTTTTTCCTAGTTATCAGGTCTGCGAGTGCTTGGGGTTGGCAGACTGGTGGCCCTGCACCATTTAGAACTAGAGTCAAACTTTAGCATCTTCATTTTCCTAACTTGCCACCAGAATTGGTGATGAGAGAAAGGAACACATGCTTACCCCTTTCCAAATCTGTGAATCCCCTGTTCGATTTTCCCTTCTTCGCCTCCTGCAGTTTGCTTTCAGCTTCTCTCCTCGTTGGATATTTAATCTTCTTAGGGCCCCATTCTCTCGGGTTGCCCCTAACCTCCAGGAGCAGAGGAAGGAATGGCTCTGATCACACCGATTGGCTGGAAGACAGGCCCCGGCTCGTCCTGCTCAGGACTCCTCACTCAGAGAAAAGGCCTGGAGAGACAGTGGAGGCCTTTCAGGCACCCAGCTCGGGGCAGGCACTTGGAGCTGGGCCTTCCCACTCCTTGCATGAGCCAGGCCAGCCAGGGGGGTGAGCTCGGAAGCCACTCTAAGGCTGGAATAAGATACTCTTACAGGGCTTTTCAGAAACTTGACTTCGAGGCAATGGGCTTCAGGGATAAGGATTTCTCGAGCATCCCTTTTATGTGATTTTATTTCGAATAAGTCAGAGTGCTTTGGAGTTAGTTCCTTGGGTGGATGGGAGGATAGGCAGGGCGATTAGTACTTTGGTGGGTGGAGTACAACGGCCCCTTCAAAGCCGCAGGAAAGGAAACCCAGGCAGTAAATTAGCCTCAGGCTCAAAGCCCCGCTCAGCCAGCTATTCACAGCACCCCCTGTGTCACGTGTCCTAGCTGCTCTTTTCTCTGCCCTCCATGTAATCCCTGGAAAAAATAGAAGCCTTTTTGTGTGCTGGGGACGGCATGGGGGTGGGGACCACCGAGCAAATGCCCCTGCGTGGATGCAAAGCCGATGGAGTTGCCAGGGAGTTTTTCCAGCCTTTGTGGAAATTCAGGGGCTCCTAGAGGGGGCTTATCCTCCATTGATGGGGGGTTTGAGTGGACAATGGGGCTGGGTGGCACAGGATTACCCAGCCAGTCACAAAAAGCGTCAGGACCTTTAAATCTGGAAATCAAATGTATGCACCCAGTGACCCCACAGTCAAGGAGGGCTCGATGCTACGTGAAGGAACCTTTTTCTTTTTTCCACGATGGCAAATCTCTCTCAGTGTGGAAATACAGCTGTGAAGCTTCTGATGCTTCACCGGCCTTTTCAGAACCCTGGCTGCATAATTACATCCCCTCAGGACTGGTGGAGGATTAGCTCATATCATTAGGAGTTGTGGGTACTGCCCTCTGATGTGTCCCTGGCCTGGGATGCCAGAGGGGAGGGAGGCGGGTTCATCTCAGAGGGACGGTGGGTCCCTGGAGAACATCCATCCTCCCCAGATACGTTGGTTCCTTTTGAGGGATGTGTGGGGTTTCAGTTTCTTCACCAGTTCACTTCTGTCCCATTTTGTTTCTTTCATCTCAAGGTGCTTATCTGCTGGGGAGGCCAACCAGCTGGGAAGAAGAGTAAACTACATTTGATGTGTCTACGAGATGTGCAAATTCTGAGTGGTTGGCTAGGATTTAGGCCTTCCTGCGCCCTTCTGTGCGCATGGATGAGAGTGGTTTTACACGTCAGGAAAGTATTAAATCTTACCAACGTTCACCTGAGGGAGACATTGAGCCTTGGAGCTCTTAGGAGATGACCATCGCTTTGACCCTTTGGTGATCAGGGTACAAGTATGCATCCGTCTGTGTGCTTGCAGGCTGGGCGTCTCCAGGACTCTCCCAGGGCGTGACCAAGGCAGCGCCAGCAGGGCGGAGAGAAACTCGTGGGCCTGACGGTGGGTGTTTAGAAGTTTGGTTTTTAAGGCTGTGGAGAGGCTGCTCCTGCTTTGCGAATAAACAGGGTTCTGCTGACCAGACGGTGGCTGATCCAGGCACCACCCTGACACCCAGAGAAATGTGACAAATGAGTCTTTGTGTGCAAAGTCCACAGCAATGCCCCTGGGGAAGATTTTCCTTTTAAGAGGATGGTTCTGAGTTCCTGCCCCAGGAATTGCTGTGGATATGTCTCCAAAGTCAGCACCCCTTGTTCTGCTCTCTCTCTCGGTTCCCTGGAAGACCCACTGAAGGCTGATGTCATCAGGGAGAGCAGGAGGCTCTGGGCAGCGCCCTCGAGAGGGGCTGTGTCTGCCTGAGCCCCTTCCTGCCCCACCTGAGGGTCCTGAGGGTCCCCGAGGGATGAGGAGGGCACAGGACAGGCAGCCCACGCAGGACACCTGAGGTTGGGGAGGTGACACAGGATGGCCGTCCTTCCCATTGGCTGTCATGTGGTGGAATCTGACATCATACCCAGGGGGCTGACTCCAATTTTCATAAAAGGACCAAAAGCTCAGTGGTTTAAGTGACCTTCCCCATGATGGAGGCCCCAGAGGTGTGAG
The DNA here is from genome assembly GCF_026419965.1 of Kogia breviceps. NCBI lineage: Eukaryota > Metazoa > Chordata > Mammalia > Artiodactyla > Physeteridae > Kogia > Kogia breviceps. The sequence continues at coordinate 61,090,779 of NC_081324.1, read as the reverse complement.
CCCAGAGCTCTGCCTTCAGCTTTCTCGGCCTCATTATTGAAACTGTGAATTAAATGGGTAGGTGGGCACTTGTTAAGCAAATCACAGACCCTACGATGAAGCCATATCATCGTGTCCTAAGAAATGGGACATTTTTGTTCAAATAAAAGAAAAAATTGATGGTAATAAATTTATCTAACTTATTATGCCAAGAGTGGTTTCAGCAAATTCTAGGTCCTCTCCTCCCCGCCCCCTCGTTCCCCCTCCCCGTCCTTCCCATCCCCCTCCCTCCCCTGCCCCCTCCCTCCCCACCGAGTGGATGCCTGTGATGGATCTGGACAACTTTTCCGGAGGAGTTCAGATGAAGCTTCCGAATTCTCAGTGCAGCATCCCAGGCAGCTGTTTCCGATGTTGCAAGTTAACCCTCCCCCACCTCAAATGGCAAATCCACTTTAGCTTTTGAAAATGTGCTTGTTTAATTTTTGGTTAGATAACACATTGCCATGGCTCACAAAGCAGAAAATATTTTAAAATGATGGCCAACATCTCCTTCCAGCACATTCCCCAGTTTTCTCCTTCCCCAGAATAGAACAAAGCAACAGGTCACCATGACTCTTGGCTTCCTGTGTATCCTCTCAGACTGTCTTCACACTTGCATAAGCAAACAGAAATAAACATTCCTCCCCCTTTAAAATGTGACCTGTACTGTCTGCACCTAACGGAACAATATATCGTATAGATTTTCCTCGATTCCTCCCGTAGTCACATCCCAGGGCCCTGCCTGCACTGTGATCTAGTTCATATAACAGGTGAGTGAGGGCACCAACCCCGACTAAGGGACATTTGGGTGGTTTACCCTCCTTTGCAGTTACAATGATGCAGTAAATAATTTTGTACGTATAATATTTCCCACATCATATATATGGGGAGGATGCATTCCTGGAAGTGGAATTTCTGGGTCAAAGGACGGATGTAATTATCATTTACTAGATGTTTCCAAACAGCCATCCCCACTGATTGGTGTTTACACACCTGCCAATTCTATGTGAAAACGCCCCTTTCCCCCAGCCACATGCTGTTTTATCACACTTTTTATTATTGTCAAACTGCTAATCAGTAATGGTATCTTAGTGAGGTTTTATTTGGCATTTCTCTTACTATGAATGAAATTGAGCATTTTTTCTTATGTTTAAGATGCATGTTTATTTCCTCATTGTGTTATCTCCACTTTTAACTCGTTGGTGGGTGGTGGGTAATGTACTCCCTGGAGAAGTAGTATGTTCTGGGGTCTCACATGCCTCCCTCATGGACTCCATCCCCCAGGACTTAGTGTTTTGGGTCATGAGTGTGACGTGTCCCATTTTCAGAGGGAAGGGCTCTTTGAGCTGAAAGCGTGGTGAGCAAAGATGCAGCATCGCTGGTCCCTGACTTGTTTGGAAACAGACCAAGTCTGTAAAACATGAGGTGACACTGGGACTGGACAGCTGCCTGCAGGGCCTTGAATGCCAGGGCGAGGACGGTCTGCTTTGTTCTCCCCACTGTGGGCAAGTTACTGAGTAGAAAATCCGTATCTCAACTAGTATATATAGGATGGATAAACAATAAGGTCCTACTGTATAGCACAAGAGACTATATTCAATATCCTGTGATAAATCATAATGGAAGAGAATATGAGAAAGAATATATATATGTATAACTGAATAACTTTGCTGTACAGCAGAAATTAACATAACACTGTAAATCAACTATACTTCAATAAAATTTTCAAAAATAAAAAAATGAAACGATAAAGGAAAATCTGTATCTCGACAGGCCCCAGCTGCTAGTGCTACGTGCACTGCTGTGTCCTAAACACAACATAAATTTATATGAACATGCAGATCATATTAAAAGTCAGTCACTGAAAATAACATGAGTTGCAGGGAGTCCTGGTGAGTCACCAGTGGTGTGTGGTTTACAGCAGTCCACAGCGCTGTGGTCCAGTTTTGATATCTTAGCGGTCCTCCCAGGCACCAGCGCTGGTCCGGGGTCCCAGGTCCTACCTCCATCCCTATCACAGTCTGAAAGAGAATCCTTCCTGGGTAGAGTCTGACCACAGGGGACATGAAACTGCTGTCACCCCCAACCTGGGAGCCGAGAGGACTGAGAGGTTGACTCTAAAGCACATTTCTTCCTAGAAATGGTTTACTACATCAGAGGGAAAAGGAAAGAGGAGAAGGAGAAATTAGGCCAACTGGATCCAGTTCAGGATTCAGGTGTCGAGATTTTCATTTCCTGCTCATCCTTACGTAGATGGAGTCCAAAATTCATTGATATTTCCTAGCTTCACAGATACGCAGAGCATGTCATTAAGAAATGGAATGGTTGTCCTTAAATATATTTCAAACCTAAATATACATTGATTTTCAATTGGCTATTGCTTTGAGGGATTTTCGCATTGCATCCTCTTCTTAGCATGAGCAGCCCAAGCTGAGAAGCAGCACTAACACCCTCCCATGGGCACAGTGCAGAGGAGGGGAGGGGCCCTTACTCTATCCGGACGCCCACAGATCCATCCACTGCACCTCCAACAGAAGGCTGCTCTCCCCTCTCTGCTCCACCACCCTCTCTCACCGTCAGGAGACAGATGGTGTGCAGCCCCTCCTTTGCCAGGAGCAACACTCAGAGCTCCTGATGGTGAGGTCTCCCTGGGTGGAGGAGTCTGTGAGAAGTTGGCTTTCAATATCCAAATAATGAATAGGCTTTAATGTGATTCTAAAAAATCATTCAACGAGAAAAAGTTGGCTCAGATGCGCAAAGCACTTCCCGAGAGCCTCATTTACATACGATCTTCCAACTGCGTTTTCTTAGGAACCCAGGGATGCTGATGCCGGTGGCTGGCTCAGTAACTGAATTAAAACCTATTCCCTAGTTAATTTCAGGTACTCTGCACCAAACAAATACTAGTCTTCCTATGTTTTATAATTTTCTTCAAGGCCATAATCTCAAATTATCAGATGAAAACAACATCAGAGACTTGGCTATTCTACCACCGTGAACTTCTTAACTCTTAGTAATCACACTCCAAATAGTAACCTACACTTAAGTTAGTTTATAGACTGCAGAAGATTCTGCAAATACATCACTTGCTCCTCCTATTAACCCTACGAACCAGATGACGAAACAATCCTGGAATCGCTATTGAGTTTCCCATGTTTCCATAGCAACAAGCGCATCTTGTCTGAATCACACAACATTTGCTGTGGTGCGTGCTATACCTTCGTGCAAAATTTTAAGCTAGGCAGGACCCCAACTCTACATTTTTCTTGCATGAATTTTCTTTCTCGTACACACAGTGCTCTTTTGTACAGAGTACACAGTTTTATTAAAGTTCAGAGCAATCAAAGGACAAATTTATGTCTGTTTTTGCATGAGAATCTAAAAGTCCATCTTCCCAACTCTTAGCATCATTGAGATCATTTTCACAGTGGGCCTGGCACCCCTTACACAGCAGTGCACAAGTGCCCACTGGCTTTTATTCTAAAGGTCTTCCTCCTTCTTTTTTGTTTTTTGTGTTTTTTTTTAAAGCAGAAGCATGTACAAATCCAAATACTCTCTATAAAAGACAAGAAAGTTAGCATTTTGTCATTTTTTTCTGGGTTTTATTGAAGTGAAATATGTAGATGATGACAAAGTTTTATCCAACCCAGACCCGCAAGTATGAACTCACTCACCTCCTCTTCAGAGAAGTACCATCACAGATTCAGTGAGTGTCCCTCTAGTTTATATTTTTTACATTTTAATTACATATATATTCATAAGCAATAGATAATACTGTTCTGGGTTTTAAAATTATGTATACATGGTATCATCTTAGAAAACAACTTCATTTTTTAAACTCAGCATAGTATTTTCAAAATCTATTGATATTTCCATTTACATAATCAGCATGTAGCTGGATTTTAAAATTCAATCTCTCTTTTAACATGTAAGTTAAAAATGTATGGTTGTGATTACTGGATATATTTGTACTTATTTCTGCAATTGTATATACATTTTCCTTTCACTATGTTTTTTGAGACACATTCTAACTTCAATTTATTGCATTTGTTTAAGGCTGTAAGTTGGCTAAAAGTGCACTCCTGTATGTATGTTCATGTCAACCTTGGACAACCGTCCTGGTCACATCTCTATCACCCCTGAGGCCCTTCCTCATGTGTGATCCTGGGCATGGTTCTTACTCTCTAACTCTCCTCATCCAGTTGGTGTGGTTCCATGACCAGGAGTTTTTCCTACATGCTGGTCATCTTTAATAGCAACAACAACCACAGCAGTAATGACAGCTGTCATTTCTTGAGAGGCTGCTATATTTTCTATATTTATTGAGAGATACATTCCTGGAAAATAATAGGCTTTTGGTAAATACCAGGTTCTGAGCCAGTTGCAAAGTAGACCCGAAAGTCAGAGATGGTTTCCCTCTCAGCTGTATTAAGAATGTGTTGGGACCACCATCTCAAATGAAACTTCTCATTCCTTCCTTTTAAGTTTAGGTAAGAAATAAAAGCAAATACACAATCACATGGAGAATCTCTGGCCTATGAGATGGTGAACACCCTTGAAACTGCCGTCCCTCATAGAGGGTACAGACCTTAAGATAGGTCTCACTCTCAGTTCACGCTCATTCTGTTACTGTGCTGAGTTCTTGAATTCATCACTTGCACCTTCTTATCACTGGCAAGGTTCAGCCGTGGAGATGATACTCTGAGCTGATGACTCTTCAAATATCTAAACAAATCACCAAGTAGAAACCAATTCATAATCAATCTTTCTATCTTTGCTTAGGATCCAGAACATTCTGGCAAAACCAATCTATTGTTTGTTCTGCTATGATAAACTGTAAGAGAAAAAACTCCCAAAAGCTGAGTGAGCAGGATTATTCGATGGAATAATATCTCTTGAATATGTGGGCTTATAAGAATGAGAAATGCACAAATGTTGTAATTTCTGCTTCAAAATCAAATGTCATTTAAAAACTCAAGAGGAGAAGAAAAGTCCATTTATCTGTATTTTTGCTTTTTCCACGTTCTTTCATCCTTCGTGATGTTCCCAAGATTCCTTCTTTTATCCTTTCCTTTCAGTTTCAAGAACTTCCATAAGCCATTCTTACAGGGTGGATCTGCTGGTGACAAATTCTCTTACTCGTCCTTCATCTGAGACTGTGTAGGCTTCCCTTTCATGCCTAAAGGATATTTTTGCTGGATATAGGATTCCAGGTTGACAGTTCTTTTCTTTCAGCTCTTGAAAAATCTTAGGATACTTCCTTCTGTCTTCCCTGGGGTTCTGATTAGAAATTCATTGTCATTCAGATTGTCACCCTTATAGGTACAGTGTTACTTCTCTTTTGTTGCTCTCAAGATATTTTTCTTGTTTTAAGTTTCAGAAGTTTGATTATGTTGAGTTTTGGCATGAATTTCTTTGTTTTTTTTAATTATTTTTAACTTTTTATTTTATATTGGAGTATAGCTGATTAAGTTTTTTATTGTTCACTCAGTTTCTTGAATCTTTAAGTTTATGCCTTTTGCCAAATTTGGGATATTGTAGTCATTACTTCTTTGAATGTCTTTTCAGCCCCACTCTCTCTTCTCTTCTTCTGGGACTTCATGACACAAGTATTAGATTTTTTGTTATAGTACCACAAATCCCTGAGGCTCTGTTCGTTTTATTTTTTCAAAACAAAAAGTTTTTTCCCCATTGTTAGAACTGGGTGATTTGTATTGTTCTATCTTCAAGTTCAATGATTATTCTTCTGTCTCTCTGTTCTTCTGCTGAACCCATCTACAGAGTTTTTTATTTCAGTTATTATATATATGTTACAAAATTTCCATCTGCTTCTTCTTTATTTCTTGGTACTTCTTCTATTTCTTTGCCAAGACTTTGTATTTTTCATTTGTTTCAAACATGTTCAAAATTTCCTGTTGAAACGTTTTTATGACAGCTGCTGTAAAATCCTTGTGAGATAATTTCAGCATCTGTGTCACCTCAGCGTTGGCCTCTGTTAATTGTCTTTTCTCATTCAAGTTGAGATTTTCCTGGTTCATGGTATGAAGAACAGTTTTCAATTAGATCCTGGAAATTTGGTTATTATGTTATAAGATTCTGGATCTTATTTAAGTCTTTTGTTATAGGAAATGTGTGTGTGTGCGCATGTGTGTGTGCAATGCTATGGTTGTCATTCAGTTTATTTCTATGTATGTCATAAGCTCCACATTGTTAATATTTTTGCTTTGGATATTAAATTACCTTTTAAAGATATTAAAAGTAAGGAAAGTGTCTATTATATATAACATTATTTTAATTATTTCCATCACACTTCTTTTCTTTGTGTACAAACACATTTCCATCTGCTATCCTATTCTTTCTTCCTGAAAAACTTTCTTCAATATTTCTTGGCAGTGAATTCTTTTGGCTTTTGTTAAAAAGTCTTTGTTCTGTCTTCATTTCTGTAAGGTATTTTCACTGGACACAGAACGCTGGGCTTATTGAGTTTTCTTTCAATACTTTATAAAGACATCTCTTGATTTTCCTTAGGCTTGATGAATTTCTGATGAGAAATTGGCTATATTATTTTTTTCTCTATGTAAGTTTTCTTCATTCTCCTGCTGCCTTCAAGATTTTCTGTTTTATCTTTGGTTTTCTGCAGTTTGATTATGATGTACTTAGGTATGTTTTTCTTTTTATTTATCCCATTTCAGTTTCCCTGAACTTCCTTGAATCTGTAGTTTGTTGACTCTCTAATTTAAAAAATTCTCAGCCATTGTCTCTTCACATGTTTCCTCTGCCTGGCCTCTTCACCTGTCCACTCCAATTATATGTATTCCATATTGTCCTACAGCTCATACATGTTTTGCTTTATTATTTTTTCTCTTTGTTCTTTGTGTTTCACTTGGTTTAATTTCTATTTACCTCTCTGTGTTCACGAACTTTTTTCATTCTGATGTGTCCAGTTTAGTGATAAGCTCACTGAAATTCTTCTCTGATATCATGTTTTTTATTACTTGCATTGCCATTTGACTCTTTTTATTTGTTTTTATTTTTTATTTTTTTTTGCTGTATGCGGGCCTCTCAATGTTGTGGCCTCTCCCGTTGCAGAGCACAGGCTCCGGACGCTCAGGCTCAGCGGCCATGGCTCATGGGCCCAGCCGCTCCACGGCATGTGGGATCTTCCCAGACCGGGGCACGAACCCGTGTCCCCTGCATCGGCAGGCGGACTCTCAACCACTGCGCCACCAGGGAAGCCCTTGACTCTTTTTATAGGTCTGTCTCTCTGCCAAAATTCCCCATCTGTTCATTCATGTTGTCCATCTGTTGCACTAGATTCTATAACACATTTGACATCTTTATTGAAATATTTATTTAATTAAATATTTATTTATTTGAATATTTAACATATTTTAACATCTCATTGATAGTTACAATATCTGTGTCATTTCTGGATCAAGTTCTGTTGACTGATTATTATCATTGCTACAGCTGAACCTGGTACTGTAGGTGCTGGTCATCATTAGAAAGAAAGGAAGAAAGAAAGAGAGAAAGGAAGAAAGAAAGAACAAAGAAAGAAAGAGAGAGAGGAAGGAAGGAAGGAAGGGAGGAAGGGAGAAAGAAGGAGAGGCAGTGTAATAATTGAAAGGGAAGACATAAGCATATCATTATTTTCAGACACCATGATCTGAAAATGAAATAGAAAATTCAACAAAACCCAACAGAAGCAGTGAGAGTTTAGCAAAGTCAAATTTCAAAATTCAATAGCGCTTTTGAGCTAATCAACTAGAAAACAGAAAAAAATAAGATGCCATTCACTATTGTAACACTGTCCGTACAGCATCAGAAATTAACAAATCATGAATAAAAGATGATTAAAAAATTTTTTTAATCTAATTAAATTTCATGAAATAGAATTAGAGTAAATGGAGAATTAGTCATGTTCCTGGATGGAATGACTAATTTTTGAGGACATTAATTCTCCCAACACTGTTCTGTAATTTTAAAACAACCTCAATCAAACGCCAGACATGTATTTTAAGGTACTTGGTAAATTGGTTCTGAAATGTACTTGGTACAATATTCTAATATTTAATGGTCTATGAAAAGTTAAGAGGAGTGGAAAAGGATGAGTGGAATTTTGTTCTGTGAGCTATTAAGATGTGCTTCACAGGCACAGTCATAAAAAACAGGATGGTACTGGTCAAAGAACAGATAAATAGGCCAACAAAATGGCATAGAGAGCTCAGACACAGATCCATGTATTTTGGGAACTAACATACAATAAATTGGCAGAATAGATCAATGGAGGAAAGATGATTAAGTAGACCAATTAAGGGTATACTGGTAAACCAGCTCTTTAAGAGAAGAAAGGCCTGTGTTATAGAATTTGCTGATTCCCATGGTATAAGTACTCCATCAAAGCCAACTTCAAACTCTCTCCAATGCTCAGCAGACATGCCTGTTTAGAACTGCCCTTGCGGAGGGCAAACCATGCAGCACTGGGGTCCACTACGACCGTGGACTCAAGTCCCCCAAATTCATATTTTGAAACTCTAACCCCATGGAGTTGTTTTAAGAGATAATTAAAAGTAATTACCTTTGGGAGGTAATTAGAACATGGTTGGGGGGTGGCCTCATGATGGAATTTGTGGCCTTATAAGAGGAAACAGGGGAGCCTCTCTCTCTTTCTTCCCTCTCTGCTACATGTGGTCTGCTGGCACCTTGATCTTGGGTTCCCCGAGTCCAGAACTGTGAGAAATAATTGTTTGCTGTTTAAGACGCCCAGTCTGTGGTATTTGTTAAAGCAGCCAGAGCAGAGTCAGACAGTCTCTTTAAGAGAAGTGAGGGCCGTGCCAGCGTGGAGGGGGTGGGGCAGGTGCTACAGGGGTCCTCAAGCAGTTAGAGGAGAGAAAAGAGTCTCAAAGTAACAGGAAAGGCATACTTGAAGAATGTGGAATACCATCCACATTTAGAGCAATGTGCAAGAATAGCTCCATAGCGTGTGATGAATTTGTACACGTCCCAGCAGCTGGAAGCCCTTGGCTCTGGGTAGGACAAGGAAAGGAAAATAGGTCATCTTCTGAGGTTCCACTGCAAGTTTGGGGGCCCTTCTAAAGGAGAAGAATACAAGATTATGAATTCCGACTTGCTGAGTTCTTCCTCAGGCCCTGGAAAGGGCTTACTCTGGGTGTGCAGTTTAGAAGCTGTGTGATCCAGCATGATCACTTAACCTCTCTGAGACTCAAGTCTCCAGGTAAATGAGGGGACCACACCCACCCTCAGGAATGAGTGTCCTTGAGCCAACATTCAACCTCGTTGGAATCGTGGTGAGATGGTCTAAGTCACTTAACATGGAAAGGATGAGAAATCAACTGTGGGAAATAGATGAATAAGGTGATAGATGGTGGTCTGAGGGGCACGGCTTATGGAGACAAATGCTGAAATTTAAACATGGCTGAGAACAGACACCGTGAAGGCAAATACGAGAAGCACATAATGGCATCTAAGGGAGAGACACTCAAAGGTGTAACGAGGTCGGGGAAGGGCAGCGGCTCCCCCAGGAGCGACCCTGCAGCCCAGAGAGAACGGTTCATGGCAGGGTTTGGGATGACTGAGCTGAGAGCCACAGGTGGGAGGAGAGACAGTACGCCCATCCCAGGGAGGAGCCACTGAGAGCATCTCGCAGAGAAAACAGGCGGCCCCAGTGCTGAGAAGGTCACACGGGATTCTAAGAGAATAAATCAGATGTTTGGAACCGAAGCACACTGGGAAGCCTTATGCTCATTCAGCTGGGCTCCCATTGACCAAACTTCCATTTTGGAGAAATCTTTAGACCCTAACGTAGGTTCTGTCAAGTGCCCAAAGTAATGGCAAGTCTTTGTTAATGGTGTCGAGATTTGTGCATAAAATAAAACCATTTTGAGCTGAGTCTAGTGACAAACGTAGGAGATCAATCTGGGTAGTAACATTTTGGGCAAAAAATGAGGAATAAGTCTAAAGTAATAAGACAGCTCTTTTCTTTGGTGGTTAATATACTAGCTGTGATGCAATTTCCCAGAAAGAACAGAGGGAAACTGTTAGACATCAGCCAGCTCCTCTAGGAGCTCTCTTCAGTTGAATGAAGAATTTCTGGTGTTTCCTTGAAAGGGGAAATAACGTGACATTCAGTGAGTTGTGGAGCTATGCTAATGCTCCAGGTCCTCGTATGGGATGTGGGGTTAATACTATCCGCTCACGAGGTTGTCATGAAGCTGGAATGACGGAACATGGGTAAGCCACTAAGCACCGCATCTGTGATGCATTAAGTGCTTCAGAAAGGTCAGCCGAGAGCGGTCGGTGTTCAGAACCTTCCCTTCTCAAGACCCTCTACTGGGAGCATCTAAACAGTATTATATTCAAAGCTGATCTGATCATCACCCTAAAATTTAGGGATTTTCCAACTGAAAAGCCTAAGTCTTGGGGACATTAACTAAAGCCTGCCGGCTACCAGGAGTGAGTAAATGGTGAGTAGCAGTACTCCAGCCCAGGTTACCGTGGGGTCCACACTCTCCCCGCTCCCCACAAATCTCACCTATGCTTCCGAGTTACACAGGGCTTTGGTCCACACCGGTCTGCAGGTGCGGGTGGGCTGGGTGTTCCTCTCTTGTGAACAGAGGGGGAATTTAACTAGATGACCCTTGCCCAGTGAACTGGGGAATCTAAGGTTGGACCCATGTTCACTGCCTTGCAGTCAAGAGTTCTTTCTAAACAAGAGTACACCCTCTCTCTCACGACAAGTTGACGAACAAGCCTAATCTGTATATTTCCATCTGAGCATCATACTTTACCATCCTCACTTATCTACTGCAACGTGGCCCTGAACACCACACAATAACAGAGGATGCATGAAATATGATTTACTGGAAAATCTTTGTGATGAGCAGTGAGGGATCTGGCAAGTTCTCATCATCAGGAATCTGTCATAAAGTATTTGTGGGGCCTCCCTGATGGCACAGTGGTTGGGAGTCTGCCTGCCGATGCAGGGAACACAGTTCGTGCCCCGGTCCGGGAGGATGCCACGTGCCGCGGACCGGCTGGGCCCGTGAGCCATGGCCGCTGAGCCTGCGCGTCCGGAGCCTGTGCTCCACAACGGGAGAGGCCACAGCAGTGAGAGGCCCGCGTACCACAAAAAAAAAAAAAAAAAAAAAAAAAATTGTGGAAAATGAGTGAACTTCTCTTTAAGGATCAGCCAGTATCATCTGCTGCTCTTGCTACAACTTCCTATTTCAAATTTCTGTTTTTCTGTAAGAATCAAGAGTCTGGTCAGCTCCGTAGGAAATGATTGCTGTTGGATGAAATCCTGAAATTCTTACACACGAAGTGGTCTTTGATGGAGTCACTTTGTGTGCCCATCGCAGGGTCTCCATGACGGAACTTAGACGGTCATTAGCAACCTGTCGGTTATGCCCTCACCATGGACCACAAACGACAGCACGTATCCTTCTGTTACTGTGGTGATGCAAATTTTAAAATTACTGCTCATTTTTAAATCCCTGTAGAAAGGTTCTAGGGTGTGACGCTTCTGGTGTTTAGACTATTGGGCAAATGGTCTTTTACTCTGTTTTCTTTTGGAGTCTGGAGTATCATTTGGTAAAAATGACCCCCATGACCACCCTTGGCTCCCCAGTGACTGGTGTGCCCATTGGATTAACAAGGGCCCAGCGCCCTGATTGCTCCTGTGCTTCTAAGAGGGATGGGTGGACAGCGGTCACTTTACGCTGTGGGATTGTGCCCTGTGGGAGTTTCCCATTAAACGCTGGGCTCAATCTGTACTGTGTGCTCACCGGACACCTTTATACTTCTAACTACCTCTACTCCCGGCTTCCCTGGAAGGTGCTGCGACTTTGGATTTTTTACCAGTAATTTCTGTAGCTAAGAATGAAGACAGATGTGGGCTCTGTTTTTTGTTTAATTGGTTAAGGTGTAAAACAACTGGGCTTAGCTATTTGCGTTGAAAAAGGGGGTCTGTTTGGCTATTCAGAGCTTGGTGAGTGCCTTCGTCAGTAAGCACATATTTACGTTAGTTTCAGTAAAAACACATTTGTTTGTACAAATATGGAGCAGAGTAGGAAAATGTTTACAGCATCCCCACTTGCCAACTCAGAAAGGGCTCATCCTGCAGATGCACTGAGGAATCAAACCTCACCCCCATCCCCGCGCATCAGCAGGGCAAGCAGCCCGGACTCTGCGGGGAGAATTCGCCTCTTACAAGGACCCCCGGTCGCTCTGTGCACCCCTCCCAAATTGGAGGCAGCTCCTCCAGCATCCTTGACAGGTGCTCCTGCAGCTCTTCCTGAACAAGTTCAAAGACAGGATCCTTTCCTCCTTAGAGAACGATCATTGTTTGTCTAAACAACTCTGTTAGAATGTTCTTTTGCTATTGATTCAAAGTCTGGATCCTTATAACTTCTTCCTGTCTGTTCTAATTCTATCCTCTGGAGCCAAACAAAATAACACTCTTTCCTCCTCCAAACAGTAGTGCTTCAAACATTTGAAGGAAATTCTGTCATCTATGCACTGTGTTTTGTCTCCAGTAAACATTTAGCTCTTGAAGCATTCCTTTTAAGACCTGGTTTCTAGTTCTTTCACCATCTGGGGTCCCGCCCTGCCCTTGGGTTTGACCTGGAACAGAGGTGAGGACACTCCTTCCCCTCGAATCTCGTTTACGCTCCCACCCTGGCTTTGGGTTTCCTCTGACAGATTGTAAGAGCCCAGCCAGTGATCAAAGTCAGAAAGTAATTGTTCTTGAACATCGTGTTTTTGCTGTAAGGTCACGGAAATGTATCTGACCCTCTGGTTCTGACCCATCGGCGGTTGGGGTACAGCTGTGGATTCTGACGCTGTGTATGCTTTATGTGCTATCACTTCTCCTGCAGAGGTGGCGTTTCCCTGGGGCAGAGGTTTTTGGGGAGCAGGTCAGATGCCCCATCTCTCCAGAGGGGTGGAGGGTAAGAGCAGTTTGCAGAAGCCTTCCAGGGACTTTGACAATCCCGCGTTGCTTCCTGGGGCTGAGAACCCCTCCCCAAGGACCAGGCCACCCTTTGAAGGAACACACTTGCTATGTCCCTCCTGGTTCCACAGAAGAATTCCTACTCACCAGCCCAAGTGAATCTGCTTATAACCGCTGCTCCACTTTCTCAGAATCTGCAGGGGAGAAAAAAGTTCTCTATGGGTTTTGCAGCTGATTCGGGACTGATGTCCACACACAAAGCATTTGTGAGGAGCACCGAGTCCCCCGGGGAAGCCCAGCGCCTGGCAGCTGTGTTCTCACTCAGCAGGCCTGGGTGGGGTCCCTCCCAGGAGCCCTGCCAACCTCTCCCTTGATGTTTTAAGGGGGCCCAAAGGCTGTCCAGACCCAAGAGCAGAAGGGATTACAGTCAAAGATCATTTTGAAGTTTAATATCTTGGAACATTTTTCTTTCAAATCTGTTATTTTAAGCACACATTGTGATTTAATGACTCTTTCGGGGAGTTCATTCTGTGGTTGAGGCCTGGGCCCTGAGGAATGCATGTTTAATTTTTTTCATCCTATAACCAGTATTTCATCTTAGACTAAATAGATGCACATTTTAGAAATCCCACAGAATCAGTGAGAGAAACACTGCTGTTTATATAAATGCTTGCATGTTTGAGCGAATTTAACTAAAGGAAACAGTCAGAACTGGTTCCAAAGGCTTGGTGGGGCTCCCTTCATTCTCCATTGGCCCCGTTCCTCCTTCAGCTGCGTCCTCGCAGGACTCACGCGCATGCCCAGCACTGTGACTTGTCTGTGTACCGTGGTCCCCCCACTGATTCTAGTCTTTGCGACAATAAAGTTACCAGGTCTTGTGCGTCTGCACCCAGCGCCCAGCACAGGGGCGGTTCCCTCGCCGCACAGGGTGGAACTCCGGCTGAGTTTGGGCGTGTGGAATTTTCATGCTCTCCGAAGATGCGGTGAAAGGAATTGGATGGATGAGCGGAAAGAGAGCTTTGCAGTGGGACCTGTGACAGTCGGAAGCCTCGTCTTTCCCCCAGAAGACAGGAGACAAACGGATCACCTTACCAGTTCCCTTCCAGTCTGGACCAACACCAGGCTGTGGCTTCACTTGGATAAGAGTCTCCAACACCAGAGAGGTGGAGAACTGGTGGCCACATAGGAAAGAATCGTCTGAAAGCTTCTCTTCTGTTGGCTGTTCTCAGGGAAATGTGTTTCCAGAAAACAAATCCACACCTTATTCAACTCAGGATCCACAGCCCAGAACATGGCAGCCCTGATAGCTGCACAAAGTACACTGGATTTTAACAATCAGAAGAGCCAAGGACCGAATGCTCAGGGAGGGATAGAAAACACAAGAAATGCTCCACAGGACCTCTCAGCTGCTTGAGTAAAGTATCACTGCCTAGATGGTATGCACATGCCCGGGTGTCCTGGGACCAATGACTGCTATTCCCGCTCCTGGACACGGATATGCAAAAAGTGGCAGCATCACCCAGAGACGAGGAACGTGTACAGAAAGTGAGACGTGACAGATAAACAGACCGTAGCTCCAACACTGGTTCCCAAAGCCAGATACAGACGCACAAAGGGATTGTTTATAAAAGAATCGGTGAATTGAACGTCTGGAGAGTTTTCCAAGTTGGGTGAATTCTATGACAATCAGAGAACAAATGTATTTGTTGGCAGAATTCTGGAGTGAGCATAGGTGGGGAAAGAGGGTCACTCTCGGGCCCACCGGCTGGCAGGGGAGCCCGAGCCTTTTATGCAGTGAGGGCAGCCGTCAGGGTTTCCCGGAATTTTAATCATCGTGTGGTCAGAGTTAGCCACTTTCATTCCACTCTTGCCGCCAGCTGGCCGCACATGGACCACCGAGGCTGCGTGACCCCCAAAACCCAGGAAGGCAGGTCCTCTCGCCCCAAGTTCTGTCCACCCCACGGCCACTCGCTGCCCAAATTCCACCACCAGAGTGTCATGCCTTCCACCAAAATTTGTTCCCAGTTCAAATAGTATTTCGAACGTGTGTTATTCCTTTCAAACTGCCTGCTGCTTATGAATGGGCTGGAGAACCTGCTTAGAAAATAGGCCTTGGTCAGGGGGAAAGGGGAAGGGGAGAGACGCCCTGGTCGGGAGCCCTCCTGACGGTGTTTGGCCCTCCCTCCTCATCCTTCCCTCTCCCCTACGTCAGTCGCTCTGCAGCATCAGTTTCTCCCTCCTGCAGATGAGAAAGCTGAGACATGGGGGGTTAAGTGACTCGACCCTGAGAAGTTAAGGGCCCGGAAGACCTTTCCTGTCGGGGAGCAGATGGGGAGTAGCTCAGGCTTTGCGGCTCCGTGACACCTTCGTCACCGGTCAGCTCTGCCCTGGTGGCGTGAGCGCAGCTGCAGACAACACCCGAGAAACACAAACACCGCATTTCACAGAATTCTCATGCGGAGAATTAACATGCTTTTGGTTGTTTCCAACCATTTCAAAAGGGAAAAGCATCCTGAGCTCACAGGCTGCACGCAGTGGGCAGCAGGCGGGGCTCACCGGCCCCTGAGGACAGCGGCAGGGGGCTGGATTCAAACCTAGATGACTTGGCAGCTGATGGGGAGACCAACCACCTCTGCTGAGTGTGGCTGTTTCTCGGGTGCTGTCACCTGCCTCGATGCAGCTCCACGTGGTCCTGAAGAAGCCGATGAACATCAAGGGGACGGCCAGCCCACTGTGGGGATGGCGTCAGGCCTAGCGCACGAACCGCTGACCCTTCACTCGCAGTTCTCCTGGCATCCTCTGGGCTGACTCTGTGTGTGTGTGTGTGTGTGTGTGTGTGTGTGTACGTCTGTACACACGTGTGTACACACGTGTGTATGTGTGCACGTGTGCGCACATACACGTGCGTGTGAGTAAGTGCTGAAGCTGACTTCGTGAAGTGCTGGCGCATCGTGACAGATGCTGTATGAGAGGCAGGTACACGCTGCTGTCATCACCTCCACGTTGCCGAGGAGGCCGAGGCTGGGAGGGATTCAGCAGCTTGTTCCAACTCACTCTGGATGGGAAGCCAAAATTCCCACGCCGGTCTGCCGGCTCCAGAGCCAACACCTTCCCCCTAACACACCCCCCAGCTCCACACTGTCCTGGGCCAAGGCCACCCCCGCTGCCCTCGCGCCCCCGCCAGCCACCAGCTCCTCTGGATCACTCTCCGCCTTGGCTGTCCCGCCAGAGCAAAACAGGATGATAAACAGTCACGACAAGAGAACAAGGAGCAGTACGGACGTTTAAAGTGATGAGTGGAAAGCAAACTCTTAGAAGACAGTTCTCACAGGCCGTTGTGTTTTTGAAGTTCTCATGTCGTCCCCTGATGGTTTGATTCCTGTGAAGGAGGCTGATCCGAGGTAATTGTTTCACAGACCAGCAGACCCCCGCAGCCCGTGGCTCACCCACGAGACCAGCCACGTGCCCTTCTGACCCTGGAACACTCCGCAGCCTTCCCTCAGAACAAACGCACCGGCTTCTCCCACCTGGTTGTCCGAAGTGTTCTCCACCTTGGAAGGGCCCGCGTCCCCTCTGGACCATTCCTGCCCTGCCCATCCCTGGGCCGTAGGGCCCGGAACCAAAGCTCAGGAGTGATGGCCCCTCCTGCCGCCCCTTGTTTCCCATTAACAAAGCATAAAACACATCAACTTGTTCACTTTCTAGGTTCTTCTCTCCCGTGAGCGATACGCTTAAATAGACATGCGCCTGTGCTATAAAGTAGGATTCGGAAGCCCTAGTCTCTATTTCCCGTGCACCTTCTGGTCAGCCATGTGGATTCAGAGCAGACGTTTCAATTTCTGAGGTTGGCTTCTTTCCCTGTAGAATGATGGTTGTGATCATATTTGTGAAAGCATTTAAAAAATTCCCAAGGCCCATGAGTAGGTAAGCAAAAATTGCATTAAACTCACAAAGGGTCCGTAGCTCAAATTACAACAGCATTCACCTGCCAGGAAGGCTATCCCCAGACTGAATCTGGTCGGAGTAAAGTCTCGAAAGCAGTGGCTGGCCCTCTGATTCCGGGGCATGCAGTCCCCCAGCCCACACCCCTGCTACGGAGCCCCACCACCACTCCCGTGGGCGCTCCTCTGCTTATATGGTTCCCATCCTCTAAATGCCTCCGATGGCGGCACATGCAATGTCCTCAAAACTGCAGCCACTGCCTCTTTACTGCATCCACAGCTTCACTGACTCTGCCTAATCCACTGAAAACAAAAAGCAAAGGGAGTTATAAAATACAGCATGCAGGGCTTCCCTGGTGGCGCAGTGGTTGAGAATCCGCCTGCCGATGCAGGAGACACGGGTTCGTGCCCTGGTCCGGGAAGATCCCACATGCCGCGGAGCAACTAAGCCCGTGAGCCATGGCCGCTGGGCCTGTGCGTCCGGAGCCTGTGCTCCGCAACGGGAGAGGCCACAACAGTGAGAGGCCCGCATACCGAAAAAAAAAAAAAAAAAAAAAAAAAAATACAGCATGCAATCAACACATGAAAGCTAAGAGGTCATGCATTTCTGCTCTTTGTCTTTCAAAAATGTTTGATTAGTCAAAAACAGATATGACTCAACTAATGAAGTAATAATGAAATGTATATTTATATTTTCTTTGGGACCCTCTTTTCTCTGAGGATTCTGGCAGCCACACAGTTTGTCCATGCAATACACCATCTATACTTCAGCACTTGCCTTGCAAAAAAAGAGCACTGCAGGTATCACAAAACAGCCTTGGTCTACTGAGTGGACCTGATGGGACATTCTCAGGGTCCTAGTCAAAGTGTCAAGATGGGTCAAGTGGGATGGGGCTGGATCACAAAAGATCTTACCCTCATAAACTATTTTAAGTCATGGAGGGTTATTGAAAGGCTTAACACACTGGGTTAATGAGGGCTTGTCTGCATCTCAGAAAATTACTCAGGCAGTGGAGTACATGGTGGTTCGAGGGGAAAGAGAAAGTCAGTGAGAAAGCTGCTTCAGTTATCCAACAGAGGAAAGATGACTGTTTAGACCAAGATGGCACGCCCAGAGAAGGGGAAGTAGATTTGATGGCTTCTTAGGGAAAATGACTGATGGGCCTTGCAGGTCAGTTAGATGAAGAGGGCAAAGAAGAAGAACTCCCCGATTTCTGGACTAGGTAATTGGGGGAGCCAGTTTGTGGAGGCTGTGCTCCATTTTTGACATGTTCTGCTTGAGGGGCTTTGAATTTATCCAAGAAGGGGTGTCTGGTAGGCACTGGGTATGCACATCAAGCCGGGGAAGGGAGCAGCCAGTTTTCAGGGGGTAGCAGAAGCCACAGACTCAAATGAGATCACCCAGGGAGACTGGATATTGAGGAGACAGGCTGTGGTGAAGCCGTGATGAATCCCAACGTGTATGATGTGGACACAGGAAGGGAAGAGCGTGATGAGGCCTGAGGAGCTGTGAGCAGGAAAATGCCGGACTCCAGGCCAGAGCAGCTCCACTGGCGTCAAGGGAAGCCGGAGGTCAACTTAGGGACTCCCAGGAGCGTCAAATATTGGAGAAGGTGTTCAAAAGTCGGGATCAAAATGTTCCTGTTGCAACTTGCCATCCAGAATGTAAGCACAACTTGGTGACAGTAGATTCACTGGAGAATAAATTACCTCTAGGCTCTCGTTCACGCTGAGATTCTGCATCTGTGATGGGTAGAGGCCAGTTCACAAGGCTCCGTTTTGGAAAGAAGTTTAAGGTCAGAGTTCTATGTATTTCTTTTACATAGAAATATGTATGTTTAAAAATTCCTAATGAGTATCTTCCTTTTCTAGCCCAGGTATGTTCCAGTTTAATATTATTGAGGATTATTTGCTTTTTTACTTTCTGCCAAACTGAAGGGGGGTTAAAATTGGTGCAGCACGTGTGAAATGAGGGTCCATCATGTCTGGGAACTAGACTCGGCTCTAAGTGACCACCAGGGTTTGTTGAAATCCTGATGTCAGTTCCGGTTTTCCATTCAGAGACATGGCAGTGAACTTGGCTTCCTCGGTACCCGGGTGGTCGGCAAAGTGCCCAATGCCCCGGAAGCAGCAGCCCTCCCACGGCTGGTTGAAACGGCCCCATGTCCTGGGATTGACGGCGAGGATGCAGGGAAGAGGAAGCAGTGATTTCATTTGTTTCGACAAGTTACAGAAAATGTGCCAGGTCCTTCCTCGGGGTCTCGTGTCAAGAGGTGGGAACCCAGCTGTGACAGGTGGAGCTCTTCCTGTTCAGTTGCCCTCGGTGATCAGCATAACACGTGGAATGAACAAAATCCCCGAGATGTGGACACGCAGAGGAGTATTAATAGGTCAAAATTTTAAATTTCATCATGTTCCTTTTGAAACACAGCTCAGTATGGCCTCTGGGGAAGGAGTGGGAGTTTTTAGAAAACGTGGTGAACGAAACACGCACGGCCCGCGGATAAAGACAGTTCGCTAACGTTCCCAGCACTGGGGAGACTGGAGCTTCGTGAGCTGGAATAAGTGATGTGTTATGATGATAATTCTATTGCAAATTATTCACTGGCTACTAGACTCTTTCCTGCTGCCTAAATCATTTCTCAAACAAGTTCACTTTATATTGTTCCAAAGAGAAAGAAAAGTTCTGTAGTCAAAGATCCCTTCAAGTGCATTTGTTTACTTCTGAGGTAAGCTGGGGAGACGTGCCTGGATTTTTAGGACACGCACACAGGCTGCAGTTACCTTAAATCCATTCAGGCAATTGTAAGCCATAATGGTTTGGGGACAAATTTGTAACTAGAAGTAAAAATCTCATGACTCTCCCTAAAAACTTTTTTGTAAGCTCTGGAAAATTTGGTTTCAAAATTAGTTGTGTAACTTAGCTTCCACTCTGAGAATTTGAGAGCCCACATGAAAAAAAAGTTGCCGGAGCTGAGCTCCCTGAGTCTAAAGCCCTCCTGCTCCCGCCTGGGGCTGCACCCACGCCAGGCACAGGCCCCACTGACTCACTCCCCCTGAACTTGAACTACAGGACTCTTGAAGTTTAACTGATCATCTGGGGTTTTTTTACCCACAGTCAATTTTCATTTGTTAGGAGAGGAATAATTCCTTTTTATCTCTGTTTTTTGTTGACTAACTCAATTAAATCAGCACTCAAATATACCATGGGATTAATGTGGGCATATAGCTTTTATTCTTGGATGACATAGCTCTAACTTTCTAATTTCTAATAAAAATGTCTCTTATTTTTTTTTATGAAAGCTTGCCTGTGACTTCCTGATAATTGAAAGAAAAACCAGATATTGTAAATCATAGTAATTCACACAGAGCTTAAAGGATTGTAAGATTCAGTCCCAAAGGAAAATCTTGGCTGTAAATGAGTTGATGGAGGTACTGATCAAAACCTTGTCAGAATCAGGCTCAGAAAAGTCAGACCAAGCTTTGGGATTTTAAAAGTGTAACAAAAATTCATCAGTGGGTTTTGTCTTCTACCTTAGTGCAAACGTCTTCCTCAGGCAGTTGTGTCTCTCACAGGTGAGGTGAGGATCCCGGTCGGGGCCAGCCGGGGGGAGAGGGGGGCACGTCTGGCAGGGCTGGTACACTCCTGCCGAGGAGGGCGAGGTGTTCCCTCCACGGGCCGCCAGCCCATCTTCCCAGATCCCGAGAGCATGTGAACACTGGGGTCCCTTTTTCTTCAGGGGCCACTTGGGGCAGGGGTGCTAACAGGTGAGGAGAAGAATCTGTAGAACGGAGGTGCTTCATCCCCAGCGCTCCCCAGACACAGAGGGCATGCGGCCTGGAGCCAGGGATGCACCTACATCCTCTCTGAGGCCTGGAAGGAACCAACTGAGGCCCTGGGCCTGCAGCACCGGCTTTGGGTTAAAATCCCCTTGGAGACTCAGGAAACACAGCAGCGCAATGCGCGGACACCTGATGACGAGAAGTGACAAAAATCAACCCGCGAGCAGGCAGGATCCCACACCACAAAGGATTCTGAGAGGCTTCTGGAACAGCTCATGCCTCACTTCCCATCAAATCTGGATTAGCCGCAGCAAAGGAGGAAAGAGAACAAATAAAGGAAATCCACAGATAATCCCCAAACCTCCATTTGCGCTAACAGTTTAAATTCCTCTGTGCCCAGTCAAGCCTCCTTTCTGTTTACCAGGGTTGATAATGAGGGACAGAATTAATAGCCCTTCTGGCAGCTGCGTCCTGTGCGTGCACACGGGAAACGGGGAAGGGCTAGGGTGACCCTCTATTTGGACAAATCTGCAGCCACACTCTGGAGGGACTTGGGAAGGGGGCCCGGCCGCAGGGTGGGGAGCAGAGGAGGACGCGGGCCACTGGCCGTGCTGGGGTGGTCGTGGAGGGACATGCTGGCGGGAGCTGGCGGGGTGGGTGACACGGGACCCAGCCAACGGAGCCAAGCGGTCAGGAGCCGCTGAACGTGGCCTGAGCAGAGGCCGGGAAGGGCAGCGCACTGAGAAAGTGAGCCACAGGGAGCTTGACGGCATGAGGCAGGGGTCTCACTCTTTCTCCCTTGGACGCCCCCTCGATTAAAACCACAGGACTGAGGGCATGACATCAGCCCCCGATGAAATCTGACACGCCTGTCACTGCACCTGCAGTGGGTCTGAAGCCCTGAGCTCAACACCCGGGCACGTGGAGGATGCTTTCTTCATGTTTTCAGACATGGAGCCTCCATGTGAGACAACGTCACCTGCTTCCTCTGGCCTCCTCGGGCCATCTGTTCCCGATAGAGCAGCGCCGGGCCTGCAGGCCTGGGCCCTCCCCCCGCTGTGTCTCCAAGGAATGCGGTCTCCTCGGGTAAGTCTCTCCTCTGCTTCGGGTGCCTCTTGTCCCATCTGACCTCAGCTCAAGGGGCTGACACAACCAGAGCGACTTCCTTCCCATCTGATAAACAGACTCAGAGAACACGGCCTGGGGACTTTTTCTCCTTCCTTCCTTCTTTCCTTCCTTCCTTCCTATACATTTTTCCTTTTCCTTTTTCATCTTCTCACTTCGGACGTACCTCTGGAAGAATGCCCAGCGTCCCCGTATCGATCTTCTGCTGCTTTTTACCTCTTTCCCATTTGGTAATAACTTTATAACTGCGTCCTGGAAAAATTTTTTTAAGATTAAATGATATAAAAGACAGTGAAACAGTGGACAGAGAAGTCTTTCGAACACTAACAACATTCTACCAACAGAAGCTGATAAGTTATTATTGAAGAACTGGCCTTCCGGGGGCACAGCACGTACCAAGGTCAGACTGGGCCGCAGAATCCGAGTTGTTTCAACAGGGTGAATTCCCACCCAAATTCCTTCTGGAAAGTGGAGCAGCCCTGGAAGGGCGTTTAGAACCACCTCAGGCTTCCCTCCTTTTGGTGTCTGAAGTGCTGTCGCCTAAAAAGGGCCCCAGTGGGCCTCTTGCCAGTGGTCGATAATTCAGGCTTTTAAGTCAGCATCTCCTGTCCTTCTTCTGAGAAAAGAACAATCTCCGGCCTAGTTCACTGTTGAGCCCTTAAGCGTTGCTGGTTCAGTCAGCTCACCCTGCCCTGTTGTCTTCACTCTGAGGACAGAAAATGGGCCCGGCCCGTCCTCAACCTTCCAGATCCCCCAGCACAGACCCTACCCGCCAGGCCCAAACCTGGGCAGGAGGCAGCAGGGTCGGCTCCTCCTCCAGGGAAGAAACGGCTCCCACGTCGCAGGCAGCAGTGGGGCTGGGCAGCCACCTCCACGTCCCCCTCCCCCAGCGTGGGGACATCCTCCAGCTGGCTCTGTCACCTTCCCAGTCATCCTCTCAGAGCCCCAGGCTCCAGGGGCCCCGGGGCACGTGGCTGGAGGCCTGGACTCACCCGGCTTCTCCTAAGGGGGCAGCAACGCCCCAGGGGACACACAGCACTGGGGCTTCCTGAGGGTGCCCCAGAGGACATCGCACATCAGACCTATGGGCACAGGAAGGTGGGTCTGGGGAGCAGCGCCCCTCAAGAGTGTTTAGGCAGCTGCCCTGGTATCCAGGTCCCAGGGCCTCTCTTCCCCTCCCCTCCCCTCCCCCAGCTTCTCTTCTCTTTTTTGTGTTAGGACACTGCGTGCAGCATATCCCTAGAGTTAACATGAAAACTGTTGTCATTATTGTTACTCAGTTGTTTTGGAGAAACACGATCCTGAACCTCGCTAGTGTGTCACTGTCCTCACGTGTCACCAGGAGACTCATGCAAGCGATCACCCAGACAAAGGCGGAACGGCACCAAGTCCCGGGCAGAGGCTCCCCGGGGTTTTGAACACACGTCTGTGATCTTCGGGGTCCTTGCCTGGCCTCAGCGGCCTGGCGTCCCTGGAAGGACCTTTCATGCAACATGAGACGCCTTCCACAAGAGGCACTTGAAATCCAACCATTTTTTAAGTTGCAAAAGAAATTCTCTTTTGCGGACCATCTGTTACTTAGTAATGTGCAAATTACCAATAAATAATTCCAGATTCTTTGCAAGCCCAGCTATAAACAAATGCTCTACAGGCCGAAATGGAAGTCGTTTTCCTTTGAGGACTCGTTAAGTTCTGCATGATTGGAAGAGATCAGGGTGGGGTGGGGGGAACTTCCCAGCAGATGCCCAGAGCATTGGGTCCACACAGGAAGCCAAACCCCGGGCATGTCTCTGGACTTGCCCTTTTCTTTACTTGGACCCTCTCCTCGCCAGGTACCTTTGTTCCAGGCAGTCACCACGCAGTGCGTATGTGTGCCTGTGAAACCCCTAAGGCTGGTTTATGTGGACTGGTCTTAGTTGTTCTTTTAGCCATTGGAAACATCGGCAAACATAGGATCCTCTCCTACAAAACAATAGAACATCACACATAAAAATTGCATCTGACCTATTTGTTCCCAAGATATTGTTGGGAAACCATATTTCCTAAACGCTTCACTAACCCAGGCACTGCCATTTCATAGGATGCTCTGATCGTGTTCCTGCTGAAATGGTTCTCAAGGGAGGGTTTATGGGAAGTAGGAGAAAAATAATGAGGAGGGAAGTCTTAGCTGAGCAGATTGCAATGCTCACCACAGTTAACTGCTTATTCTCCTGCAACAAAATCAAACGCCAGCCTCAGCATTCAGGCAGCATTAGGGCAGGGGTCAAGTTCCGGACTGACTCTATGTTCCTTTTCTGAGGGGTGCCTGTTGGACCTCCAATTCTCTTATACTGTCAAGGTCAACAAGGCTAAAAACAAATATTTAGTTTTACCTTCTTTTCACTAAGGATTCTTTTTCTATTGAAAAAGAGCTTGATTCTAGACAGCCCAGGTAAATATGGACGTATTGAAAGTTAGTTTTATCTTCTAGTAACGACTAGAAGTTTAGCCAGATGAGCACTCCTACAGATAACATACAAAATCTGCACAAAATGCTGCCAAATGAAAAAAACAGTCACAACTAGAAGCTACTGGAGAGCTACCAAAAGTAGGCAGAAACTGCAGGAAATTTGACCTTTGAAAGATGAGAACCGAATGCAGTAAACATATTCATTCATTTTCTATTTCGGCAAACTAAATAACCATAACTTTATGAGCTCCCAGCTTCTGTAGGTGAGGTGTCTGTGGACCTGCTAGCTGGATCCTCCACATTGTGGGGAGAGCCATGAGGCCCTCGGACCCGAGCACTTCATTCCTACAGCTTCAAGCAGCAGACCTCTGCCAACAACCCGCGAGCTGGCAGAGGACCCCAGGCTTCAGACAAGACTGCAGCCTTGGCTGTCACCCTGATTGCAGCCTGTTGAGGCCGGGAGCGTAGGACCCAGTCGCAGTGCTTAACTCTTTCTTGTCTGTAGATATTATTTTACCATCATCCAGCACGCCAGCCCTGTGAAAGAAAATCTCTGCTGTGATTCTGGTTCTTTATATACTTTGCAAATAAATAATTTTTCTGTCTGGAAGTTTGTCATATGTTCTATTTTTCCTCAGCGTAAGATATGCCTAGGTGTATGCTTTTTCCCATTCAAACTGCCTGGAACTCAGTGAGTATGTGCAATTTGAACTGTTAAATACTTTATTTGTGATTATTGCATGTAGGTCCATAAATGAATTTAGCCTATAATTTTCTCTTATTTTGTGGTCTTTTATGGATTGTGGTGTCAAGATATTAACTTTGTAAAACAAATTTCCTATCTTTTGGAGCAACATATTTTAGCATGGGGTCTATCAACTCTGGAATGATTAATAGACTTTATGTTGCTCTAAATACAACACTAGCAAGCAGATAACATTAAATCCTAGATATATAAGAATATTTAATAACATTTATTTAAATTTCATAAAATATAAACTTAACACATTTGATTTAGAATATTAGCATTTATTAATGACAACTAATTATAATTTGTATCTTATTTTAGATTTTAGTGAATAATTTTGAATATTTTAGAAAAAATAACTTCTGGGAAAATATATATGAAATAACTTAATTTCTCTTTTCATTTACCTTAATTTATATATACACATATACTGATGAAAATAACTCATATTTGAAAACAATTACATTTTTAACCCTTTGTATTAGGTAAGAGAAAATGAGTACAAATAGAGGTCATAATGAAAATAAAAATGCAAAAGTAGGGCTTCCCTGGTGGCGCAGTGGTTGAGAGTCCGCCTGCTGATGCAGGGGATACGGGTTCGTGTCCCAGTCCGGGAAGATCCTGCATGCTGCGGAGCGGCTGGGCTCGTGAGCCATGGCCGCTGAGCCTGCGCGTCCGGAGCCTGTGCTCCGCAACGGGAGGGGCCACAACAGTGAGAGGCCTGCGTACCACACACACACACACATACACAAAATGCAAAAGTAGAGCTCAGAAAGAAAAGAATAAAGAACATTTTCAAAACATAATCTGCTTAAATGTTTAAAAACTGGAAAAAATTAAAATATGCAGGTTTCTGTTAAACATGACTCATAAAATATGGACAAAACATTAGACGTTTCTAATTTGTGAATATTTAATTTTGTATTAAAACAACAAATACGGGCAAAAAATTATCCTCATCAAATTCACAAGTTGATGAAGTCATAATGAAATCCCTATGACTTCATCATCTTCCTAAATGAAGATTCAATTATTGATTTTGAATGACAAAAAAAAAAGTCAACCTGAAGGCAATAATTACAACTTTGACCTGTTGTAATCATTGAGATTAAAAACTGGTGTAGGGCTTCCCTGGTGGCGCAGTGGTTGAGAGTCCTCCTGCCGATGCAGGGGACACGGTTTCGAGCCCTGGTCTGGGAAGGTTCCACATGCCGCGGAGCAACTGGGCCCGTGAGCCACAACTACTGAGCCTGCGCGTCTGGAGCCTGTGCTCCGCAACAAGAGAGGCCGTGACAGTGAGAGGCCCGCGCACTGCGGTGAAGAGTGGCCCCCACTCGCCGCAACTAGAGAAAGCCCTCGCACAGAAACGAAGACCCAATGCAGCCAAAATTAAATAAATAAATAAATAAAATTAAAAAAAAAATCTGGTGTATTAGAATGGAGAGCTGGGGTCTGAGGAGCTTTACCATATTTATTGAATGATGATCCTGGATAACGGCCATTAAATCCACCCAACAGTGTGAGAATGCTTCCAGCAAAATACAATCCACTCAGATTAATTATGACTTTCTATTGGTTGGACAAGGAAGAAATTTTAGGATTTCCATTTGTACCAAAATTTCTTAAATGGAGGGGAAAAAATATAGTTTTTGTATGGTAGGTTCAAAGAAAGCATTTTATAGTCTCAGTCAAAATGTTTTATAGCCGGTTGGGGGTGGGGTGCTGGGGTTCAAATGAGTGAAAGCAGCCAAAAAAAGCATAAACTTCTAGTTATAGAATAAATCAGTCCTGGGGGTGTAATGTACATCATGGTGACCATACTTAACCATATCATCGTATATGTTTGAAAGTTGCTAAGAGAGTAGATCTTAAAAGTCCTCATCACAAGGAAAAAAATTTTTTTTGTAACTTTGTACGGTGACAGAGGTTAACTAGACTTATTGCGGTGATCATTTCACAATATATACAAACATTGAATCATTATGTTGTACACCTGAAATTTATATAATGTTATATGCCAACTGTATCTCAATAAAAAATGTTTTAGAACCCAATATTCAGGATTAGCTTTGGTTAATAATTGTATTTGTACTAGAAAAACTTAGATTCTTGATTAAAGTAGCATGAAATGTCATTTGTATAACAAGAGAAATTGCACATGCCATACGTATAATTTTTTAATAAAACTGATTAAGGAGTAAACAAGAGTATTCAACAATGACAAGAAAATACTAGCAGAGAACACTGGTGTGGTATTCTTAGGAAATAATGTGTCCAGTATTTAACCAAGTGTAACATTGCTTTTTTTTTTTTTAAACATCTTTTTTGGGGTATAATCGCTTTACAGTGGTGTGTTAGTTTCTGCTTTATAACAAAGTGAATCAGCTATACATACACATATATCCCCATATCTCCTCCCTCTTGCGTCTTCCTCCCACCCTCCCTATCCCACCCATCTAGGTGGTCACAGAGCACAGAGGTGATCTCCCAGTGCTATGTGGCTGCTTCCCACTAGCTATCTATTTTACATTTGGTAGTGTATATATGTCCATGCTACTCTCTCACTTTGTCCCAGCTTACCCTTCCCCCTCCCCGTGTCCTCAAATCCATTCTCTATGTCTGTGTCTTTATTCTTGACCTGCCCCTAGGTTCTTCAGAACCTTTTTTTTTTTTTTAGATTCCATATATATATGTGTTAGCATACAGTATTTGTTTTTCTCTTTCTGACTTGCTTCACTCTGTATGACAGACTCTAGGTGCATCCACCTCACTATCAATAACTCAGTTTTGTTTCTTTTTATGGTTGACTAATTTTCCATTGCATATATGTGCCACATCTTCTTTATCCATTCATCTGTTAATGGACACTTAGGCTGCTTCCATGTCCTGGCTATTGTAAATAGAGCTGCAATGAATATTTTGGTACATGACTCTTTTTGAATTATGGTTCTCCCAGGGTATATGCCCAGTAGTGGGATTGCTGGGTCATATGGTATTCTATTTTTAGTATTCTAAGGAACCTCCATACTGTTCTCCATAGTGGCTGTATCACTTTACATTCCTACCAACAATGTATGAGGGTTCCCTTTTCTCCACACCCTCTCCAGCATTTATTGTTTGTAGATTTTTTGATGATGGCCATTCTGACTGGTGTGAGGAGATACCTGGTTGTAGTTTTGATTTGCATTTCTCTAATGATTAGTGATGTTGAGCATCCTTTCATGTGTTTGTCGGCAATCTGTACATCTTCTTTGGACAAATGTTTATTTAGGTCTTCTGCCTATTTTTGGATTGGGTTGTTTGTTTTTTTGATATTGAGCTGCATGAGCTGCTTGTAAATTTTGGAGATTATTACTTTGTCAGTTGCTTCATTTGCAAATATTTTCTCCCATTCTGAGGGTTGTCTTTTTGTCTTGCTTATGTTTTCCTTTGCTGTGCAAAGCTTTTAAGTTTCAATAGGTCCCATTTGTTTATTTTTGGTTTTATTTCCATTTCTCGAGGAGGTGGGTCAAAAAGGACCTTGTTGTGATTTATGTCATAGAGTGTTCTGCCTATGTTTTCCTCTAAGAGTTTTATAGTGTCTGGCTTTACATTTAGGTCTTTAATCCATTTTGAGTTTATTTTTGTGTATGGTATTAGGGAGTGTTCTAATTTCATTCTTTTACATGTAGCTGTCCAGTTTTCCCAGCACCACTTATTGAAGGAGCTGTCTTTTCTCCATGTATATTCTTGTCTCCTTTATCAAAAATACAGTGACTACATGTGTGTGGGTTTATCTCTGGGCTTTCTATCCTGTTCCATTGATCTATATTTCTGTTTCTGTGCCAGTACCATACTGTCTTGATTACTGTAGCTTTGAAGTATAGTCTGAAGTCCAGGCGCCTGATTCCTCCAGGTCCGTTTTTCTTTCTCAAGATTGTTTTGGCTATTCAGGGTCTTTTGTGTTTCCATACAAATTGTGAAATTTTTTGTTCTAGTTTTGTGAAAAATGCCATTGGTAGTTTGATAGGGATTGCATTGAATTTGTAGATTACTTTGGGTATTATAGTCATGTAACATTGATTTTTAAGGCATTAACAGCACAATATGTAAAGAATATAATAAGGCACTTACAGATTTAGTAGGAGCAATTTCAGAATTTGATTCTAGAATGGTAAACATGAAAGACAGATAAAAATAATAAAACAAATAATGAATTTGTAGGAGGGAGAATTCAAAATAAGATTAGTAATTTAAGGAGTGATAAAGTGAAAGGAAAAAACATGCATAATAATAAGAAATTTAAGTATTACTCGTTTCAACTAGGTTGTATCTGAGAAAAAATCACATTGAACAACTAATATTTATTACACATGTTGAACTGCCAGCAGAACGAAAACAAGGAAATTGGGATTTGTGGGCAGCTCACTGATTTTAGACCTGTTATAGGAAGTACAGGTTTGACTTAAATCAATAACTGAAAAAATAACTTTTAACATTAAGTACTGATTTGAAACTCTTTCTAGGAGAGCCTGTGGGGATGAGGAGTCACAGGTTGGTAAAGGAAAAGGTGTAACCAGAATTCTGACCAGAAATCCAAAAGGATTCTTGTGCCAGTACAAGAAGTCTAGCATGAATTTGAACCAAGGGGCTCTGGTCTCAACTGTGAGGATGTTAATGACATTCTTCACATACACACAGTGATTATCTATGAGACTTTTTTGCATCTTCCCCGAAAGGAACATTCCTAAGAAACACAGAAAATATGACCGTATGGCCACTTTGGGGTACATGATGGGAATGCCAACAGAATGCTCTAAAAATTAGATTTCATTGAGAAATGACATGGCACACACTAGAAGAGTTAAGAAAATAATAGAATACTATCAAAGAGAAAGCTCATTGTGATCTTTGGATAAAATGAATTGAATTTTAAATTGTGATACTCACAGTTATAATTACTGTGAATGTGAACCATTTCCTACTATGAATATTATGTTATCTTAACAGATTTAGCTTTAGCTATTGATATTTCACTTTTAGAAGTAGTGAAACTGTTAATTTTTGGAGAAAATATGTTCTTAAAATCCAAGGAAATTTCATGTGATGAAGTATTTGGGGGAAATGTTTTGATATCCATAATTTATAATGCATCAGAAAGAAGATGAATTACTCTATGTATAAGTGGGTGAACAGGTGGATGGATGAAGAAATGACAGTAAAATGTCAAAGGTAGAGACCAGGTGGTAGGTATAAGGTGTCTACTGAAAAGTCTTCAGATTTGCTGTCTCTGAAGCTATTCATGATAAATTGTTGGAAAAAAAGAAATTTCATATGAAATCTGCAATAAGAGTGGAATTCCAATAAACCAGAAGAGAGATTTTTAAATCACTAAAAAGAAAAAGATTCACATACAAAGAATCCCAAGCCCAATTTCTATAGAGACAATATTCTGGCCATTAAAGACCAAAAGCTACAATATGATCTTAATTAAAGAGATTTAAAGAAATTGAGCAGTATAAACTGCTATTTTCAACTTTCTTCATAATAACCTAGAATTTTAAAATTTGGAAGAAGAAAAGCTGAAATACTGTGTGGATATCAGTGGTGAAAATCATAACATAAATGATAGCAATTTATATAATAAAGTTAAAATATTTTGTAAGATTTTCTGTGATGGAGACAATTTTTTTCAAATAACCCGTTATGACGTATACATCATGATATGTCACACTTTCAGTTCATCTGAATCTAAGAATCTCTTTAACTTTTTTGTTGACATTTCAGTTGCTATTCTCTTGGCAAAATTGTTTCTCCAAATTGAAATTAAAGTCAGTGTAATAACCACAATGACTTAAGAAAGTTTGCTTCATTTGGCGTTAGTGACGACAGAACACAAATTACATAAAAATTTCAATTATGAAGACATAACTAGTGACTCCATTAGAAGGAAGGCAAGGAAATAAATTTCAGGAAATAAATGTATAATGATTTATTAATTACATGAGTCTTTATTGTTTCACTCTGGCAAACATCACCAGCCCATCAACAGATCACTCAGACAATTGCGCTAATAATTAAATTCGGTTATCTTTGATATCTTGCCAACCTTCACTTTACACATATTTTTCAACTTAGATAAGACAACTTGAAAAATACCACTTGCCAAAAGCAGATTCTAGAAGAAGTAGAAAACCAGAATAGTACTATTTTTAGTAAAGAACTTGAATTTGTAATTAAACACATTCCCCAAATCTCCAGGCCCAGGCGGATTTACTGGCATATTCTTCTCATCAATCTTACGTAAACTTTTCCAGAAAATATAAAGAGGGGCCTACTTCCTAGCTCATTTTATGAACCCAGAAGAACTAATAACAAAACCTGACAAGCACACTAAAAACAAAGAGGCCAGTCATGAGGCCAGTTATGAGGCCAGTCATCCTCATAAGCAAAGATGCAAAAACCCTAAGTAAAGTGTTAGTGGTTACCTTAAATCATGTATGTTTATGGTATACAGAATACTTTGAAATCTATAATGAATATTAGCAACGTATAAAAATGATCATCAGGGCTTCCCTGGTGGCGCAGTGGTTGAGAGTCCGCCTGCCGATGCAGGGGACGCGGGTTCGTGCCCCGGTCCGGGAAGATCCCACATGCCGTGGAGCCGCTGGGCCCGTGAGCCATGGCCGCTGAGCCTGCGCGTCCACAGCCTGTGCTCCGCAACGGGAGGGGCCACAACAGTGAGAGGCCCGCGTACCGCAAAAAACAACAAAAAAGATCATCCACCGAAAACAATTTGGGTTTGTTCTGGGAAGCAGGGTTGGTTTAACATTTGAAAATGAATCAATGTCATTCACTACATCAAAAGAATAAAAGAGAAAAAAACACGATCATATCAATAGATGTATAAAATACATTTTTAGAAGTTCATTACCAGTCTGTGAAAGAAAAAATAACTCTTTTGCAAATTAGAAATGGAAAAGTAATACAGCATTGTCAGTGCTTTACGCTTACCCCAACTGTGACCCTCCCTCTAGGGGTTTTCTTCCTACCCTGGGAGGAGAGTAAGTCAGAGATGCTGGAGGGCTGATGTTTACGAAGCAGCCCTAGCCCCTGGTAGATGGGGAGAGGGGGAGTAAATATTCTGGATTCCTAGCCCCTCTGACCAGGGAAACTCTGAGGTATGCCCTCCACGCCTCTCAAATTCCCCAGGGCGAGGAGCTCCAGCTGCCCCTGTGCTAACTGGCTGACCCTGCAGCCGGGATTGATCTCTGTCCATGCAGCTCCTTCCTCCCCCAGATCCTGCTCCATCAACTCCAGCCAGCCTGTCTCACTCTGGCTGCTCTGCTCTGGGTACCTCCGGCCTCCACCGAGGTGCCCTCCCGGAGCTGTGGCCGGGAACGTCTGCAGGCAGTGAGCTGGGTGGTCACAGGCTGCAATCACCATTCCCCCATGTGGAAGTCAGTGAAGACCACCAAAGGAGAGGCAGCAAACGCCCTGCCTCGGGGCTGCGGGCGTGGGAAGCTGCAGGCTCTAGGAGCAGACTGTGCTGTCTGGTTGGTTAGGGGAACATCACTGCCTTCCTCTGCATGGTCCTAAGTTGGAGGTGAAAATTAGGGAAACTGTCAGTTATTAACCAAGTCCTGGACATTTGGGGCCAAGTGTCATAGGGATTATGGTTTGGCCTCCTGGACTGGTTGCTAGAGGGGGTGGTCTTACTCCCCGGGCTGGTGCCTGCAGGACGTGGGTTGGAGTTCTGTTTTCATACATAGACAGGCCCTGGTCTGTTCATATATCCCATCTCTCGCCTCTCAGTGCTGCCTCTTGAGTAACGTCTGAATACCGTCATTTCAGATGTTTTGCTCAGTATTTTAAGGTTTTCTGCAGGGCATGAAACCCAGCTCTGCTGGTCTACCTTGGCTGGAAGCAGCAGTCTCAGCCTTCCCGAGGGAGTTTGGGATCATCGTCCTTCTGTCATCTGCCTGTTTGCTTTGCCTGCATTGTCCTCTCCCATGTCCTCAGCCTCTTGATTTAGACCTTTGTCTCCCTAGTTTTTGTCACTGGTCCATGGCAGCCAGACGCCCCTCCATACCCTGCAGTCTCTTTTGGGGATCCTGTCATGACCAGAAGGAGCTCCTGCAGACGACACAGCAGCACACGCTACACCAGCCACACCAGGAACTTCTCACCACCGTCTGACCTTTGCTCCAATCCTAAGGCTCTGATCCAGCCCTGAACCACGGCAGGATTCCTGCTGCTTTGATTGGACTCACCTGGGCATCCATCCAGGGCAGCTTCTGTACCAGGTGATATGCCCCCAACCCTTCATCTTGGTGAGAAGAACTCTGCCCAGGGTCAGACACCCCTCCCCAGGTGGAAGGTGGTTTTAGGGGGACGATCTTCAGAGCCTGGGAAAATGTCTATTTCCCTTAGAAACAGTCATATGTTGGATTGAGTCATTCAGTTTTTAAAAGTGTTTTTAGCTTTCTGATGATACAATTCATTGAATTTTCACTAATGGAACACACCTATGTAGCCAACACTGAAATCAATAACAGAACACTGAAACTGCATTTTCTTTGTATTTTACTTGGCGGTCTCTGCTCTCAGCCGCCAGAAGCTCCCTGAGGGCAGGACCACATCTTGTTCCTCACTTCTGAGTCTTCAGGGTCCCATCTGAGTGCCAGTCCTACAAGAGGGGCCCAGTCTGTTGAATACATTTGCAGACTGCAATGGAGGATGTGGAGCCGTGCTCTTATTGGAAAGAAATTGAACCACATCTGTAAACAATGAAATTCCTTCTCCTTGGCTGTTACTAATCTCTTTCTCCCATGTATGTTAATACACAACAGAGCTCAGTGAAATTACTGAAAGTAAATTGAAAGTTATTGAAAGTAAGTTCAAATAACACGACACAAAAAACACAACATCTTTCTCTGCGTTGTACCTGTGAGCAGAGCTGTCCGGCCCCTCCCACGCTGGCAGATGTTGGCAGGTAGTCAGGATGGTGTGAACAGCTGTGTGGGTTGGAAGATGTGTTGGGGGCAGAAAAGGCACTGAGGCTGGCGATACCCACTGCTGTCTGACAAGCCGAGCGACGAGAATCTGGTTCCGTTCCTCTTGGACCAGCCGGCGAGGGGGTAGTGGGGGCCTGGGCACCCCCTCACCCCGGGTCTGGGTCCCTGTGAACGCGATGCAGCCTGGTCAAGCCAGGCGCTCATGACTTTGGGTTTATCTTTGAGAGACTTAAACGTGCAGACCCTGTGGCCTCTTCGCTCACCTGCAAACTTGGGAAAATGTGCTGGGTAATGATATTATCCCAAGGGCTGGACACACACCAGGTGATCAGGGCTGGAAGTGGGTGAGTATCCCCTTTGCTGCAAAGAAGGATGAAAAGTGGCCCAAGGGCAGGGCCCTGCACTCTCTTACAGAGGAGAAGGGACTCGGAGAAGTAACCAGCCTTCCCGCCATCACCGGGTCAAGGCAGCAGCTGCCGAGTCCTGTCCTTTCTTCTCCTTTTTAAAAAATTTTCTTGAAGTATAGATGATTTACAATGTGGTGTTAAATTCTGCTGTACAGCAAAGATTCAGTTATACATATATATATTCTTTTTCATATTCCTTTCCATGATGGTTTATCACAGGATATTGAATACAGTTCCCTGCACTATACAGTAGGACCTTGTGGTCTATGCATCCTATATACACTAGTTTACATCTGCTAACCCCAAACTCCCAATCCACCCCTCTCCCTCCCCCACCCAGTCCTTTCCTTTCATAAAGGCTGTCCTAGTTCATGCTCTCAGGAGGAAGAACCAGCTAGAATCTGGTTTATCTTGTGCAGGAGACACAGAAAGCCTGTCACAGGTGAGAAGAAGCAACAGCACTTTATTAACTAAGGAGATGGGGTGGAGGGCCTCCAAAGGGCACCCCCCGGATGTGAGGGTGTGTGGAGGCAGGGCGGAGGGGTGGGAGAAAACGCACTGGGGGTGGGCAGTTGCGTGATGTGTGAGTTGTTCCAAATCCTTCGAGCTTCCTGCCAGGGCCCTGGAATCCTTGGGCTCATTGTGAAATTTGGATCTGGGACAATTTGCTCTAAAGGGGGTCTGGCATAAATCAGTCATTATTATTAACAAACACTTGGTGAATGCCAACTGTATGCTTAATGCTGAAATAAAGCTTTTCTGTGCTTCTTTCTCTCGTAGGTTAAATTACCAAATCAAAGGGAAGGTCCTCAGCTCCTTGTTACCCAGAGGAGGCCCTTTCCTAGTCCTCTTGGCCCTACACTTAGGTCTTTGAAGCCCTGGGAGCATTTTCCAAGGGTGGTTTCTCTTTTAAGAGAACGTTCCAGAATATCGTGAAGTGCTGACTTTAAACTCTTCACCCAGTTCATTTTCGAAAGAATGGATTTCAGAGAGAAATGTAATTGTCTTCGGACGTAGCCTTAGTCCAACCTGCTCTTAGGGGATGAGTAACTGTGCAACTGCCAGGCCTTCATGTGATGTGGCTTCCGGTGGGTCTGCTTCTAAATGATGAATTCCATGGATGAATCTTTAAAATATAGAGTAGAAAGAGCTGTGTTTATTTTAGTAGGTTTCTCCCATAATGTCTATCTGCCTGTTTCCCTGTCTGTACACTTGATCTCATATGGGAAGCAAGGAAAAATGTGGCTTCTCAAAGGAAAACATGCAAAAGAGTTTTGAAAAAGGCCCCTTCCTTTATCTCCCATACGAGAATTGGCATTGAAAACAAGACATGACTATTTTTTAAGCAATAAGTGGGTCTTTCAAACGACAGTGATCCCCATTGAAGAAGATGGGGTCAAGGTTGGGAAGCACATCAGAGGCACCCACCCCAGAAAGAGGAGGGTGATCAAGGGCTTCCAGCGTCTTCACGATCATTTTCGTCTCAGGATCTGTAAACACCTTGTAAACAGATGTTCACTGGAGACTTAGCTGCCAGTGTACAAAACAGAGGCCAGAGGCAACTGGAGAGTTCTGGGGACTCTGGTTGCGAGACACCCCCATTTCTCTCGCTGCCCCCGGGGCACATCAGCCTGTCCCTAACCTCAGGCCGCGGGCATGGCCCCCTGTTGACGTAACCTAAGGCATCAGCTCAGATGCCTTCCTGGCCAGCCTAGCAAGGTGCTGGAAAGTTTACCATCAAAGAATTGTTTATTTACTCGTTCCTTTATTGAACAAATCCTTCCTCTGTGCCTGTATCAGGTGCTAGAGTAGAACGGCCCGAGCTCAGCCCGTACCGCGTGAGTTGCTGGTACATCTTATCTCCCGAGGTCACATCCAACATCACTAACGGGTCATCTGCTGTTTCTTGGAGACCCAAGGTGCTGGCAGCCTCCCTAGATACCACCACCACGTTTATGTCACTGCCCCACTGGGAATTCCTCAAGACCTTCCCTCTCTGTGAGATGAAGCTTGTGGTCTCTAGCGTGGCCCCGGAGTCCCTGGGACCTGGCCCTGCCCCTGCCCCCTCCCACTCCCTCAGAGCAGCAGCCCTTTGCTCTCTGCCCCCAGCCGCATGAACTTTCCCCCAGTTCCCACAAAGTTCTAAAGTTCCAAGTTCCTTCTGACTTTAGGATCTTCAAACTCGCTGTGCCTCTGACTCGAATCGTCACTGCTTGTCCCATCACACACTTTACCTGGTTAAGACCTCTTTGTTCCTGAGATCTCAGCGCAGATGGCACTTCCTCCAGAAGCTTCCCTGCGCGTCAGTCCCCCGCCTGGTCCAGACCAAGCGTCCCTTCTCCTCAGCTTCCTGGGAGATAGGTCCTGTCCCTCCAGCACCGAGTATGGTTGACAATCACGTTCACGTCTGTGGTCTGTGCTATCGACACCTGTCCCCCACAGACCCTCACGTTGCGTTGCCTCATCATGTTACCTGGGAGCAGAGTTGGGTGCCCGGCGCTTAGTAGGTGCTCGATCAAAACGGATCGAATACGTGAGTATGAACGGACACAGGAGAAAATCTGTTCCTCACTGTTTTCCAGGCTGAGCGTTAGGAGTAAAAAGTGAAATACAGTAGCAAGAGCAAAACCTCTGGAGTCAGATGGGGAAGAGAGAGGACCCTTGCTTCACTCACCACCCGTGTGACCCTGGCTGGGGACCCATCATCCACAAAGCGAGCCGTGCGTCAGGAACGAGGGGGGCATTTCACACGCGGTCTCTCAACGGACCCTCACGACGATACTGTCATTTTTTTTTTTTTTTTTTCGGTACGCGGACCTCTCACTGCTGTGGCCTCTCCCGTTGCGGAGCACAGGCTCCGGACGCGCAGGCTCAGCGGCCATGGCTCACGGGCCCAGCCGCTCTGCGGCACGTGGGATCCTCCCAGACCGGGGCACGAACCCGCGTCCCCTGCATCGGCAGGCGGACTCTCAACCACTGCACCACCAGGGAAGCCCCATACTGTCATTTGATGTTGTTGTTTCCATCCTGCAGACGAGCACAGTGAGAGATTAAGAGTCCGAGTAGCTGACTTAATTAGTGGCAGAGAAAGGAGTCAGGCTTGTGTCTCTCCAGTGACAGTGCCCGGGCTCTTGAACATTCCTGATGTTGTTCAAGGACGTTGAGCTTTGGTTTCCTGGCTTTGCAGTGAGATGACGCTCTTGCATGTGACTCGACCACAAGCACGTGTCTCACCATCTTCCGTTCCCGTTGGGTCTCTGCACCCACGTCACCATCAGCTAATGCCAGTGCTCAGCCAGGGCGAACACTTCCTAGGGTTTGCTGCGGTGCAATCGTAAATTTGTCACGTTCACCATTTTCCCATTAAAGTCAGTGAGCCTTTCCTGCACAACGAAGTAGCCCAAACGCGGTGGCTGAAAACAACAGTTATTCACTGTTTCTCACGATTCTGTGGTCAGCAGGAGGCTTCTTGGCCGTGTCACCTGGGTTCACCCACGTGGCTCATCCTGCACTGGGAGGTTGGACTAGCTGGAGGGTCCCAGGGGACCTTACACAGGTGCCTGGCCAGCAGTGCTGGCTGGGGGCTAGGAACCTTCGATCTCGGCCCCTCCAGGGCACTGGAGGTGGGGGCAGAGGGGCTGGGCTTCCTGGAGCCCTGGAGTCTCCTGGCATCACCTCCACCACCTCCTGCCAGTCACAAGGCAGCCCAAATTCCCGGGAAATAAAATAGATGCCTACCCAGCCCCTTGAAGGGGGAGGGCCACAGTCTCACTGCCAAGGAGGGGGAGAAATTGCTGTGAACATCTTTGGAAAAAAACCTCTCACAACATACAATGGAGTGTGACACAGTGACTAATAGTAATATTTACAGGGCCCTTGCCATCAGTATAAGAAAAACCTTATGAAAAATAGGGCATGATGGTATGTAGTATTATCATAGCAAAGTTTAGAAGGAACAAAAATGTATAGACTGATATGCAAAATAAAAGAATAAAAGCACACAGATTGGAGAGGAAGAGGCCAGAGCATGACCTTGAAGGCACCTCCAGGGTCTGAAGCGGTGCGGGCCGGTATGGGGAGCCTCCTGGGGCTGCCATGGGGGTGGCAGCCCACAGGCTGGGTGTGGAGACCCCTGAGGTCCCAGCAGCAGGACTGGAAGAAAGTGAGCCTGAGAGTGTGGGTGAGGAGCCCTCAGCAGGAGGGGCTTCTCCCTTGGATGGGAACCCAGATCTCAGCTTAATAAAAAGGCGACTAATGCCTTTCAGGCTCTCTGGGGGCGATTGTTCTCTAATGAAATGAAGGCCTTCTTTAGGGCCTCTGTTCCAGGCTTATTTTGTCTTTGCAGGATCTTTGGGCTTCAGCGTTGAGAATACCAGCCACCACTGTGCTCACAGCGTCCCACCCAAGGGCCTGGGCCGAGGGGGCTCTGCTTTAACCAGAACTTTTCACGCATTTTTTTGGAAAAGTCATACTTTAGCTTTAATACTTTTGTAAGTTGGACATTCTACTCTTTCATAACTCTGATTGCTTTAATGAAATAATGTTTTCCGTTTCCACCAAATAATGACTTTCCAGGAAGACCATTCAGCGTATTCCTTAGTGTCTTCACATGCCCCCAAGCTTGAGTATCCGGGGCTGAGAAACACAGATACAGCAGAACCTCTGGTTTGACAGGTGAGGGACCGAGGCGACAAGGTCGGGTGACTCTCCTCAGTCTGGGAGTGACCCAGCGACCCTGGGCTGGACGTCCCACCCTCACAGACGCTGGTGCTGGGGTCCCGCTCAGCCTCGGACTGGGGTTTGGTTTGGAGAAAGGAGACAAGTGGTAATATCTTCCAGATGTCAAGAAGATGACGTTACCTCTGCAAGTTAATTGCTCTTAATAATGAAGGGGTTGGGAGAGGCAGGGAGTAATTAAAGATTCTGAGTGAAGCAGAAGTTCAGGTTTAGCAAGTTAATGACATTGGCAGCGCCGAGGACAGGGAACTCCAAAGCCTCCACCACCTACTCTTTTTGAGAAGAATGTGGTTATGGTGACTGTATTTTATAAACCAAAAATATGGCCTGACGAAGGAATCAAAAACATGCTTAGAAAAACACCACTCTTGATTTCGGAATTTATTTTTTATAAGCCTTAGCAAAGGGAAGAAATAACTCTATATACTTACACATTTTTAACGGCCTTTGGAAAAGAATAAAAGTACTAATGTTTGGGACTCTCCCCAAAATCTGACTTATAAATATGCCTCCAGAGAGAAAAATGATTTTTTTTGCTGGGTTGTATACCTGAATTTGTGCGTTTTAGAAGTTTCCATTTGGCTACATACTTGCTCCCTCGATCAAATCACTGAACTTCCGTGGGTCAGTTCTCGTGTCCATAAAATGATAGAATTACAGAAATTGCTATGGACCTTTTGAAATTCTATGACTCTATACCTGCCTCAAGCATTTCCTTTCAAAGGTGCTTGTCATATTTTATTTAACAAATTGGTTTAGTGGTTGGTAGAAGAGTGGCTGGAGGGACAGGTGTTTGCACCTCCACTTGCTATGGCCCCTGAGAACATCATCTGGTGAAGGCGGGGCCTAGTGCCTTGTGCCCACAGCTGGGTCCTCCGTGACTAGACGGGGGACGGCTATTGGATGGATGGATGGATGGATGGATGGATGGATGGATGGATGTGTCCATATCTATTGTTATGTATGTTCATTCAGGAAATTGTTTTTCTTTTCTGGAAGAACATATCATTTTATTAAAATATTTTGTAAAGTTTTCAAACTGGATAGTAATAAACACCCTTACAGGGTGAAATTTATACAACAAACTAGCATACGCTGATATTCATTTCAATATAAAGTGATAAAATAAAGTTTCAAAGAAAATATGGAATTAATTTTGTGAAATCTTGGTAGGCCGCTAACTGAAATATTGTAAACAGCTTTATTGATTCACACATCGTAAAGTTCACCCAATTAAAGTGTACAATTCAGTGGTCTTTAATAGATTTACAGAGTGGCTCAAACATCACAATAATTTAAGAACATTTTTTCACTCTAATAAGAAAGTTTTTGCCCATTAGCAGTCATTTTCCTTCTTTCCTCACCTCCCAGCCCGACTCTTCAGTCCTAGGCAATCGCTAATCTACTTTCTTTCTCTATAAATTTGCCTACTCAGAGCATTTCATGTAAAGCAGAATTGAAAAAAAAAACCTTATAGTAGCAAATCTCAATTTTGATATATCCAATCTATCCTTATGGATATTTATACCTATCTCCACAATGTAGGAAGCAGACCTAAATATTAAAGTTGATTGTCTTCAATCATTATACTTATCTTTATTTTCCAGCTTTCTGCCTGATAATGTGTTAGGTCTCTATCAAAAGTTGGTTTTTCTGAATTTTTAAAGTTTTTAGAACATTTAGGTCACATTAATGATGCTACAAATGATTGTAAAGGGTACATAGGAACCCATTTTTATGAGGGAATGAAGTATGAGAATCAGGTTGAAATGTTTCTACGTAACAATGAACATTTTTCAAATGAACAGTTTTGACTTTTAGTCTGTAGTTTTCCCAATCTTTTATTATCAGTTTTATTTCAGCTTATGTACAATATGGTTTGTGAGAGGCTTTGAAATCCTCTCTGGAATGAAGCCCAATATAAACATATTGGCTAATAACATAAGGATTGATGAATTTAATGCTGATGTGTTAGCTAGAGATGGACGGGAGAGGAAAACCATTAGGAATTGAAATCCATAGTTAGATACATCCTCTTGCCTTTTCTGATTTGCTAACAAGGAGAAAAGCACACTAATTTGGACTCTACTTTCTTTTCTTGCTTCCCTTGAGATGCTCCTTGTATGTAAGGAAACGTGTCAAATTTGGGAACTAGACAAACTATATCAGAGTTATGCACGGTGTTTATTAAAAATGTGAGTCTTACTGGATCAAAAGCTCTAGGGGCAACATCTGGGAATTTATCCAGAACTGCTCCCCGAGGTACCCCGAGTGGACGCAGAAGCTCAGAGCCCCAGACAGAAGCCAAGGGGAGAGCAGGGGCCTTATAGTCTGGTAGACACAGGGCCCCACCAGCCACTTTCCCCGGGAGGAGACTCAGGTGGACCCATCACTGCAACTTGGCAATCGAGAGTTTCTAGACTGTTCCTGGAGAGGCTGCCCTGTCCCTCAGCCAGGACCCACCCCTATAACTGCCTCACCTTCCCCCCACCACGAGCTCAAAGCCCGAAGAAGGGGGCCCCAGAGACTGGGATTTTACCAACGTGGATAAAGTGCTCTTGTGTAAAAACCTACCAAGAGACTGCAAGCCTACTTCATGGCCCAGGTCCCCGGTGGGGCTACTCGGAGGCCAGAGTAACTTTCTCTCTGAGGTTTACTTTCCCAGGAAGGCCATCGTCTGCACCAGCTTTGCATCTAACTGGGGTCACTCTGGGGCCTTTCTGCCACAGATGAGGCCTCACCCAAGAACACCATTTCAAGGGTTTCCCTTGTCTCAGGCTTGGTCTTGGAGAGAAATATTTTATTCCCAGGTGCAAACGCAGAACACAGGTTAACATAAATTGTTTGCAAAAGTGAAAAATGTGAGCTTGGACATTCCTTACGATATGGTTTATATTCAATGTACGTTTTCTGATAAAATTATGGTTAAAGGTGAAAATAATTGGAACTACAATTGATAATTTGGTACCTTCCATCCCTCTCTTAGGTTTGTGCATCCAGAAAAAAACAATAGCTTCTTTATCAAGAGAAAGAAATCTGAGGGCAATCTCGGATTGCAAATTCATGAGTGGATAGTGTGTGTACGTGTGTGTGTGTGATTCCAAAGATTCTTTCTCACTCTCATACTTGCCACAACCCATCAATGACTAGATTATCAACAGGGTTTCCCTTCTGTTTTCATAAAAAAATAAGTTTTATGCCAAGCAGATATGATTTATCCTCCTCGAGGTACAGAAAACAAAGAGGCTTCAGGATGATTCTTTGCTATGCTGATACCCTCCCATCTCCAGAAACACCCTTCTCCCCTGCAAACAGACCATTTATTCTGTTCATGGCGGTGAAGGCACTTAGGGTGAGCTGTGTGTCTGTGTGGTGTGTGTGTGTTCTATAAGCATCCTAAAATTAATAAGTTCTAGGAAACCAAGATTTCTGGGGTCTTCCAGGACCTGGTCGCTGACTCAGATGGCACCCGAGTCAGTCAATCTTTCTAATCCACTCTTGGGTGGCGGCAGCCAAGGGAGTTGGAAGAAACGGGCTGTGGTCTAGCCATGCACCCAGTGTCCGGAGAGGGGGTCCCCCAGCCAGCCCCCCACAGCTGGTGCTGCCGGACCCCCGACTGGCAGATCCCTCTGGAGCCACAGGCCCTGCGTCACCTCTGAAGGTCTGACCTGTCGCATCCAGCCACATAGCCTCGGGCCCGCGACTACGTAACAGGGTTACCCTGGGGCCCGGACTGTTCATTCCCAGGAGAAATTCCGTGTGTCCCCACCTCCCGCCCTACGCAGGGGTGCTGTTCCCACTGCTGTGGATAAAACTTAATAGAGGGAGAAGTTCTCACATTCACAGGAGGATTTACTGGAAGGAATGCTCCTAAGTGTTTGATCCATTTTCAGACTGGTCTGCCTGCCAAGCCTGTGACACATACCTCGAGAGGGGATCCAGCCCAGCCAAAGTGATGCAGCCTCCCTCCTCCTCCCGTCTCTTCCCCAACATTTCGACATCCTTGAACTCAGGCTGCCACTGCTCATCAGTGGCGTGTTACAGTTTCACTGGCGGCATATTTCCACTCTTTACAAAACATAAAATGCTGGTGTGTCTTTCATCCCCAGGAAAGATGACGGAATCTTAGCTTTGATAAAAATTGTGCTGCAGTGACTTATTCCAAGCTTCGTATCTCAGAAGTGCAGGTGTGGGCTTTGAGGCGGCGCTGGCTCCTCTGGAAGGGAGATTTCTCTGCTCCTGGTCGGAAGGACTCAGACCCGGCAGAGGACAGACAGGCAGCCGAGG
The DNA here is from genome assembly GCF_026419965.1 of Kogia breviceps. Taxonomy (NCBI): domain Eukaryota; kingdom Metazoa; phylum Chordata; class Mammalia; order Artiodactyla; family Physeteridae; genus Kogia; species Kogia breviceps. The sequence continues at coordinate 61,047,318 of NC_081324.1, read as the reverse complement.
CGGGTGCGGTCCCGGTGAGGAATGCCCGGCTGCTGACCTCAGGCCTCACCGTCATCCATACTCACAGATTCCCGGGGGGCAGGGGCCCAGCCTGCAGCTCTGGGTGCACCCCAGGGCCCCCCACCCCCGGCTGGCCTGGCAGACAGTCACACGGCAACGTGTGTCCGTGTCCCCGGGATTCCCTGGCATGGGGTCCGTGCTCAGCCAGTGGGGATCATTTCTTTGAGTCTCGAAGTAGCCCTTTGAGGAATGTACTCCCAGAACTTCCTTTCATAGACCAGAGAGCGGAGCCTTCAGAACTCAAGATCTACCTGCGATGGTCATCCCTCGAGGGATGCTGTGAGCCACAGTGCCCCCCGGGCCCGCGCTGCTGTTCCGAGTCCGCGGAGGCCATGGACACTAACAAGCTGACCAGGCAGGCGCCTTAGCCCAGCCTCGAGGGTGCCTGGGGCACCGTCTCACCCCCGGTCTCCCTCTGTGCTGTGAAATCCCCACCACTTAGGGCAGGGCAGCCCTGAGAAAGAATCCGATTAAAGGAATTCAGCCTAAATCACGGACAGCTTTGGGGCGTTTACCCCAGAGTGCTTTGCATTAGTTAGCATCTTAAGAGTTGTGAGTGGGCACGAGGAGAAGTGAGTGATCCAGGGCAAAAGGATGGGCTTGCTGTGGGCGATAGGGCAGGGCTCCCGAGTGGGTGACCTCAGGTGCCAGGGTCTGGCGGGTCCCTGTCACCTCTGTCCACTGGCCTGGGGTGCTTCCTAACACATGCCCCGTGGTCCTTCCGGTCAGTGGGTGCAGAGCCAACCTGCGATCTCACGGAGGCAGTGCCCTGGGACGGGGGGACACTCACAATCCCCGCCACAGAGGCGTCCGCATTGGTGTCTCCAAAGGGCAGCTGAAGGAGACCCAGGCCGAGGATTCTCTCCGCTCAGACACTTCCGAGAGGGCGGCTCCCCGGCACGCACTGCGTCACCACTTCCTTCTCGTACTGGAAATAACCACCTCCCACCTCGGACTCTCTTTGCCGCGGCAGGACTAGCAGCCAAGTCCTTCAGCGGGGGCCCTTGTCCCCGGGCGGGTGCACGAGGCAGGACGGAGCGGGGAGCGGAGGCCGGGCTCCCGAGAAACCCTTAGTGCTGTGCGCGCCGGGGCTGGGATGCCGCCGCAGCAATGCCCCCCTTAAGAGGGGGGATTGCAGCTCCCGAGGCTTCCCTCCCCCCGGGAGTGGCCACCTCCTTGTCTTTTCCTCACCATCCCCCCACATCCGGGACATTTTCCTTTTCTGAGAGCCAGGCTGAACGCGTTCATGTTTGCCTTCATTCTCCCTGAAGTACGGCCCAGAGAGGGAAGAGACCCCGCTCTGTAACAGGCCCACGGGGACAGGCCCATGGGGACCCCGAGATCTCGCCTGTGCTCTTTGCCCCGACGGACAGGCCTCCCGGTCGGTGGTCCCTCGGCTGGGTCTGCTGTCCTTCCAGCTGTCCTGACTCAGCAGCTGTCACCCCCAGGCCGCCCTGCTGACACCTCCACCTCCCCCAATTCCTCCCCTCAGCTCTACCCTCCCCGGGGACCATGTCATTATTTGACAAGATTCACTTGAGTTATTTATATTGCCACTAAAATGTAGGTTCCACAAGGGCTCCAAGTTATTCCTGTTTTGTTCAGCACTGTCGGCAGTGCCTGGCAGAAACTACGTTCGTGGACGAATTAGAAATGATAAAACTCCTGGTTGTAAGCATGCGCTTGGTGCATCAGCGCCAACGTTCACTTTTCTGTCCTGCGCCCGATCCTTCCAGAGTCGCCTGTTCACCCATCTTCCATAATCGACCATGCTGAGCACAGGCCACCGGTATGCTCAGCCAGGTGAGCAGGAGGCGGCAACAGGGGCAGCTGTCTGTGGCCCGAGGACCCCAGATCTCGTCCAGAAGGGGCAGGGGAGCCACGTGCAACCTGGAGATGGTCAGTGAGGCCACCCGCCAAGCCGCAAGGATGAAGGATGTGTCCTGTGCTTACGGGAGGGAAGAAAGGCCCTCCGGCAGAGGCCAAGGCGTGGGTCCCCTGAAAGATGCCATTGGAATGACTCGGGCAGGAGAAGATGAGAGAGAGGATGGGGGGTGGGGACCAGCCACACATGAGGGCCATGGAGAGCGACAACCACAGGATGGGAGGGGGAAACCGGGAAGGAAAAGCACGAAAAAACATGACTCCACAGACCCTCACTGTGACAGCGGCATTTCTGAGACAGGAGATACAGGAGATGGGGCGGTTTGGGAGGAGAGAAGGTCATTTCTGACTTGGACACCCTGAATTGGCGAGGTGAGCAAGCCCCCTCTGGGGGTGGCAGGTGGGCTCTGGAGATGGAGACCTAGCTCAAGAGAAGGGTCTGCGCTAGAGCCGGGAGTTGAGACTTTGAACTTGTAAATGGCAGCTGGAACCTGGGGATCGCGTGGGAGGCCCAACGGTGTCTGCAGCCGAGGGGAAGCGGACGGTGGGAGAGTAGGGGTCGGGGGGGACATGGGATGGACAGCAGGGAGCTGACAGGGAACAGGGCAGCCTGGGGGCGCGGGAAGGGGCCAAGCTGTAGAAACGCAGAGAAAAGAGAGAAGATTTAGTGACGGCAGCAGACCCACGAGGGGGTAGGCGAGTGGCTGAGACCCCACCGGCCCCTCTGCTCCGCAGTGACTCCTGAGCGTTTCGTCTGTCTGTCTGTCCCCCATCAGCTCACGGGTGGCGGCTCACTGGGCACCTGTGGGTTGTCTCAGAGCTGACGGGGCCCCTCCCGCGTGGCTGGGCAGGTGAGGGCAGTGGTCCTTGGCTGCAGACGGGGTCACGTGCCCAGGACCCCCTTGTCTGCAGACAGCATCCCCGAGCTGTGTGGTGGTCACAGTTCTGGCCTCTGTGAACCCACCATACGGACCAAGTGGTCCTGAGAAATCCCCATCCAAGGACAGTCTCTTAGTGACGTAGCAGCTACCATGCTCTCCTCCTCCCTGGGGCCTCCAGGGGCCACAGCTGGGCCCTCCCTGGGTCCTTCTGAGCACCTGGCACATCTGCTGTGAGCTGTGCAGCTGAGCAAAGGCCCCGGGCTTCCTGGATTACGGGCCTGATTTTCTTGGCATTTTCTTTGTTATTTCTTCCTCTTCATTCCCAGGAGAAGGCTGGGAACTGGCACAGGCTCCCTGGCACCCACACAGCTGCTGCCCCAGCACCTGAGCCAGGGACGGAGGTTCAGCTCCAGGTCAAGTGCGAACTAAGTTCCCATCCTGGATGCCGGCTGAAAGGAAGACCTTTTCCAGACCTCACTCCCTGCCCGCCTTGTACCTCCATTCCGTTCCCTGTAAAGCGAGCGAGGCCGTTCCTAAAGACTCGTCCAGCACTGGGCCGGCTGGTGCTGCCCCGGGACAGGGTCCTGAGACTTAAAACCGACGTCGTGTGTGCTCCCAAGGGGGCACATTCCTAAAAGCTCACCCTACAAATGGTCTCTGTGCTGCTTACTTTACCCTATAACTCTTCTCTCAAGTGCCTCTTGGGGAGACACGGGACTCTGGATAGAAATTCAATGAAGAACAAGAAAGTTTTACAATCAGGAGGATATGGGACGGTGTGACTGACATCCTGGCGGGAGAGGTCCCCCTGCTGTCCTCGGCCCTGGTTTCAGATTCCCACCTGCCACCACCTGGCTGTGCGGCCAGGCTCATTACTAATCTCTGGAGCAACCACTTCTGAGAATACCTCCCAGGGCTGCTATGAGGGCCAGCGACCCTGCGTGCAAAGTGACTCCATGCGTGTGAATACACGGTACTTCCCTGGACGGACATCCATCGTCACCACCAGGACCCAGACATGCCCATTAAAACGTGACCTGGGAATATTCGAGTGGATGATGGACACAAGGCCTGACACGAGCCCTCATTCTTCCCGCTCGTCCACTCGCCTCCCTGTCTCCTGCTCCTCGGTGCCCAGCCTTTCCTGGCCCCGCCCCGTTGTGGCCACTTATCCCAGGGGTAACCAGTGTGAGGCCCGTCACTTCTCTTCCTACGTCTGTCCTGGCTCATAGGTGTGACGGGGCTGTTGACCAACCAGGAGCGAGGGCCAGGGGACAAGAATAGGAATTCTTTCTCAACATCCTCTTAAAAATTCTCTAACACAAGTAATTTTTCTAGATTAACACTGAAATAAAAGTAGACTTAAAAAAAAATTCTCACAGGGCTTCCCTGGTGGCGCAGTGGTTGAGAGTCCGCCTGACGACGCAGGGGACACGGGTTCGTGCCCCGGTCCGGGAAGATCCCGCGTGCCGCGGAGCGGCTGGGCCCGTGAGCCGTGGCCGCTGAGCCTGCGCGTCCGGAGCCTGTGCTCCGCAACAGGAGAGGCCACAGCAGTGAGAGGCCCGCGTATTGAAAAAAAAAAAAAAAAAAAAACAACAACTCACAGAACAGAACTATTCTGCCCGAGAATAGTTTCATAGCTTGAGAAGCCCAGAGAATTTAGGTAAACGTATTATTTCTACCAGGAGTGTTTTCCTTCTCTCTCTGTAGATGAAGATGCTTTCACGTCCACCCGACAGCAGTAGAGCTGGATGCAACCATGCTGCTGTTGGTCAGAGAGCTTATGCCCTCCAGGGAGTTCATCTCCCTTCCCGCGGAGCCGGGCCACCTATACCAACCTGCCCTTCCACCTTCCACATTTTCTCCACCCCGTTGATTCATCTGGTAAGGACATCTTTCTCTAGATGGTCCATGTGTTGAACTAGAATTCAGCTGCTCATTACATTGGCCTTGGAGATATGCCTTTCCTCCACTTTGATATCATTTCCAGGTTCTTGGCAGGGCAGTGGGGAGACCCCAGCCAACATCCTTATAGTTCTCGTGGTTTATAACCCCGTTGCATACACCAGGCTTATGCAAACACCACTTGTATCCCTACTGTCTGTAGAGAGTGTGGATCTCTTACACACTCATATTTCATGAATCCTCCCTCGCAAGAACCTTGTAGACGGTGGGAACTGGCGTTTGTTTTTCCCCCCTGTGTGTCACTCGCTTTAGCTGCTTAACAGTTTTCATCTCATCTAATCCTCACTCAGTCCTTCAAGGGCCACATAATTTTCCTGGCTAACATTACAGAAGTGCTGGAAGTCACCAAGGCTTAGCAAAAGCCAGACAGGTGCTGACAGCCTAATTCAGAGTTCAGTGAAACACCAACACTTCCAACTCCGAGTTCAGAGATTTCCAGCTACTCTTATGAAAACAGAACTAACAAATCCAGACAGTACGTGAACAGGCCAGTGAGGCAGAAGATCAGAACCGGGCAGGCTGGGCCGTATACAGGGAATCAAACCAAAACCAAGTTCAGCAAAGAGACTGATGATTAAAATTATCAATGCAATGACTGGTATTTTAATGGTCCTATTACATCCCTTTTCCACATAAGCATCTAGGAGGAGCTGACATGGAAATGTTCATTTTGGATATATGTAGATTTGCCTGTTGGGTCCCTTTAACCAGTGACATTGTCTTAATTAATATTCCACTTTTTTAAAGCAAACTTCATTTGAGTTAGACAAAAATAAAATTCATTAGCATGTACTGGCCCTTCTGTGTCTCTCTGAGCCCAATTTAATTTTGTCATTGGCCTGTGATCCCACCGTTTCTGAGGTCAGAAACGCAGCCTCTTTCTCCCACAGTAAACCTGGGGCATCTAGAGGACAATGACTCATTCCGCCATCAGTGGGCAATGCCCAGGTCTTTCTCCCAGGCCCAGGGGCGCCCAGGTGGGGTCTGTCACTATTATGCCGCTTGCCTGGTGTGGCCTGGTCTGCCGGTAATCGGGGAAACTCCGGGAAGCCTTTCAACTCTACCCAGGATTTGCAAGGATGGCTGATAGGATGCGAGGGTGACCCTGCGGACAGTTAAGGAGATGAAAGACAGCCGCTCAGATTAAATGAGATTTAGGAAATAAAAGGATTAGCAGGACACAAAAGCTAGATTTACGGTTTTATTTAGGCAGCACAGTGTGGCATGCCGGACGCGGGACATCCAGAAAGAGATAAAAGAGACTAACTCGGGGGGTCGCAGGGCAGCAGGGATGAGCAGGGTCCCCCCCTACCAAAAGCCTGCTAAATCTTCTGATAATTGAAAACGGGCCAGAAAGGGATCCTTCCCCGTGGCTAAGTCTGGCTCCTCCACCAAGTAATAAGAAGAGATACAATGACCAGCCATCTCCCCGACTGAGGGGTCGGGCCTCAAAGAAGCTTAGGATGCAGAAAGCTCATTTTATGGCAAAGTCTTATTCACAAGTTGTTTCTATCAAGAGCAACAAAGCAAGTTTAAAATTGGAGGAGGTGGGAGAGTTAATATCATTTGCGGGGAGAAAAATCTCAAAGATCCCCTCCGCTGTTGATTATCTTTGCTCAGTATTTCTCTTCTCCCACATTGTCGAAGCAGAAATCCTGAAGCTAAGAGGGGCACAGCACGTCTGGTCTAACCCCTCTGTGAGTGGGGTGCCCTGTCCAGCACCCTGACAGACGGCTGTCCCACGGGCAGGGACCCTGCCGGCCATGGGTCACCTTGTGCTTACAGATGATTGCCCTGCAAAGGCAGAGTTTCTCCATCGTTCTCCTTTCATTGACCAAACTTCACCACCACTGGTCCCTGCTCCGCAAGATGGTGAAGCTGAGAGCAAATCCACTGTCTCACTTACAAGACTGCCAGTCAAACATCTGAAATTAGCCAGTAGGATGTCCTTCAATACCCGCTTTCTTAGTCGAACTCACCCCCCTTGGTAATGCCAATGATTTGATTCCTGGTTCCTTCGTTGGGACAGTGCAAGGGAGGAGGGTGTTGTCATGAGCCTCCTGCACCCCATTCTCCGTGCTGTGCCCAGAATCACTGGGGGGATTTATCTCCCCGATCGGGTGTCTTCTAATCCCTGGATCACTGTGCCTGATTAAAAAAATTCCCTAGGGGCTTCCCTGGTGGCGCAGTCGTTGAGAGTCTGCCTGCCAATGCAGGGGACATGGGTTCGTGCCCCGGTCCGGGAAGATCCCACGTGCTGCAGAGCAGCTGGGCCCGTGAGCCATGGCCGCTGAACCTGCGTGTCTGGAGCCTGTGCTCCGCAACGGGAGAGGCCACAACAGTGAGAGGCACACGTACTGCAAAAAAAAAAAAAAAAAGTTCCCTAAAATTATCCACACAGGGTCCTGTCCAGGCTGAGGCTACAAAACCTGACGCTGGGAACTGACCCGAAGAGCTGTCATTGGTAGACGTGACCACATCTACTCATTTGGTGATCACTGAGCGTTGACGGGGCAACTGCTGCCCACCTGGTGTCTACCTGGTACTGGGAGGGGGTGACCCAGACACGGCCACGGCCCTGGAGGAGCTCACAGGACAGGGAATCGACAACAGCAGCCAGAATTAAATGTGATACAAGCTATACAAGAGGGAAGTTCTGGAGACGGAATACTCGAATGTTCACAGCTAAGCAACAAGGATGAAACTTTCTCAGGAGGAGGGGATATGCATGTAAGGTCATGAAGGCGGGTAGGAATTTGGCATATTCAGGAAAGCACAAGCGAAGTTAGAGGCTTGTAAGCCAGAGTGAGGTGATGTGAGCAGAGAGGGAGGGGGGAGTAAAAATGACCTCCTGCCCTGGGCATGGAGACCTGATGACACGTTTACCTGAGACTAGAGACTGGATACAGGATGAGGAACAGATTTAGAGCAAGTGGCAGGCGGGAGGGAGTGTCGCGTGTTACCTGCTCTAACGGTGATAAAGGCCGCTTTGTACATCACTGCTTCACGACTCTTGTGTGTCCGCGTATTGAACTCATTTCCCTCGGATCATATTTTTGAAGTTATAAAATATATATATACATATATATACACACACACACACACACATATATATATATGTATATGCTTCCTAAACAGAAGTAGACTGAGTGAAAGGACATCTGAGATGAAAGAGACCCCGTGATTACTTAGTGATCTTCAAATAAAAATGGAGCCAAGGCCCATCCATGGTCACCGGACTGCACAGTGGGTGTTGGGGAGCCCTTGCCTGGGGGGCGAGGAGGGCCCCCCACCCACCCATTGTCAGGACTGCAGCCCAGCACTCTCCTTCCACAGAGAAGGAAACCAGCCTAGGGAACAGAGCCCCAGGGAAGAGAGAAACAGGAAGGCCAGTGGTGGCAGAGACACAAACTCAGGGTCGGCCAACACCTAGTAGCGCGTCCTGATTGGAGTCTGGTGGCCAGGGCTATGGAAACAGATAGACCTGGGTTTGGCCCCTGACCCTGCCACACACAGCTATGTGACCTCTGGCAGATCGTTTGACCTCTTGATCTCCATTCCCCTTACCTATAAAATGGGGCTCATTATAGGACCTCCCCGACAGGGTGATGGTGCTGAGCTTAGCACAGTGCCTGGCAGGTGGCAGCTCCTTGGGAATGTCAGCTACTCTCCATCCTTCGAGGGACAGAAAAGAAGGGTATTATCTAATTTAGCTTAAACTCACGAAGCTTTGCAAGACGAGGACGTTGTCATCCTGTGCGGGAGCTTGCTCCTGTTATCTCCCATGTGAGAAGCAGCTCTGCTGCGTGGTCTCATCCCCACAAACAGATGAGAGGCAGGCGCTCCCCCTAGGGCACCACTCACCCCCGATCGCCTGGCTCCAAGTCTGTATTAATCCCAAGAGCCCCATCCATCCACACAGATCAGTGGTGAAAAAGCAGACAGAACAAGAAGCTGGGACTGATGGTAAAGGCGAGGGCAAGAGACTTCGATAAGGGGAGGGAAATATGAGCTGACGTGGACAGGAAAGGGATCCAGGCCCCAATCTGGGTGAAAAAAGAGGAAAGGATTTGTTTAGACAGAGGGGAAGGTCCAGCTCCAAGCCCTAAACCTCAGTCAGAAGAGCACCTCGTGTATGCTCGGACACAAAGTCCAGCTTTGGCAGATGACCTGCCAGCCGTCCTCTGCTGGGAGACTTCCCTGGTGGTCCAGCGACTAAGATTCTGCGCTCCCAACGCAGGGGGGCCTGGGTTTGATCCCTGGTCAGGGAACTAGATCCCGTATGCCACAACTAAGATCCGGCTCAGCCCAATAAATAAATATTATAGAAAAAAAAAAGTGGTGGCGGGTTGATGAAGTGGCCAAATCTTTCCTGAAATAAAGCAGCCAAGTAACACAGCTGACCAGCATACCAGGAAGGACAGGAATATTCATGAAATATTGAAGCTAGAAGGAGGCCCAGTTTTCCTTTCCACTTCCCTTACTTTATAACTGAGGAAACCGAGGCTCAGGAGAGAAAAATGACATGTCCAAGGTCTCGGGTAAATAGCGAGGCTTCCTCAAAGCTAGAATTTGGTTTTCCGGTTCTTAATCCAGCTCACAGCTAGCTCAGACTTGATGACATAAAAATAATCTGGAGAGCTTGTTCAAAATGCAGATGTTTCAGGCCTCACCCCAAATATTTTAATTTAGTATAATTGAGGTGGAGTTCCAGAATCTTCATTCACTTTGCAAAAAACAACATGAGCTCACCTTTGGAAAGAACCCTTCTCTCCTGCATGAAAGGATGTGGTGCCTTTCTAAGTCCCAAGAAAACATCATCACGGATGCAAGGAAGCATGAGGTGCACATTTTAACAACATGTTAAAAAGAGCAAATGTTGGGCTTCCCTGGTGGCGCAGTGGTTGAGAATCCGCCTGCCGATGCAGGGGACACGGGTTCGTGCCCCGGTCCGGGAAGATCCCACATGCCGTGGAGCGGCTGGGCCCGTGAGCCACGGCTGCTGAGCCTGCGCGTCCGGAGCCTGTGCTCCGCAAAGGGAGAGGCCACAGCAGTGAGAGGCCCGCCTACCACAAAAAAAAAAAAAAAAAAAAAAAAAAAGAGCAAATGTTATTGATTTACTTTTTGAGCAGATGTTTTCTTCGTGGCCCTCCAGACAGGCTTTGGCCCGTCTGAGGTTCTGGCCCTTCAGCTGCCGGCAAAGCCATCGCAGTGACAGATCCAAATGTCCAAGGGCCTAGGGCTCCGACATCACTGGTCGTTTATTCTCAGAGGTTGTTACTCACAGTCCGCATTGAAACAGGCAATTCCTACTGTTGCAGGGTCCTACTGCTAATCCAGCTTAGTTGTTCTGGATTTTGTGTTCTGGCTATGGTTGAATTCTTCTCTAACAACGGTTCTATGTTCCTAGGCCCCTGGTGCCATCTCCCTGGTGCTGCCTTCCGGGTATTGACCGTAGCATCCAACACCCCACAGATGGGGCACAGAAAACGTGGCGCCTGTTTGCAATCCCAACGCAAAACCTACAGTTAGGGGAATGTTGTTAATGACTTGGGGAGCATTTATGGTAAACTGTAAGTTTCAAGTCAGAACTGAGCTATGCTGCAAACCCAACTTCACGAGCGTTTGGTAACATCAGCCAAGAGTTGTTCACTAGAAACGGTGCATTGTCATAAATTCTTCAAACGGTTTAACACAAAGCTAGAACAATAAATGCAACCCTAAATTTTATTTTTAGAAAGTGATATAGCTGAATTGATTTTTGAGAGACTATAAAAGTAAGGACCTAAGTCTTGGGAACTGATAGGGCTAAGTTATTTACCATTTTGACTGTTCACTTTCCGCCGATAGAAACAGGAAGGAAGCTGTAAAGGGCCTGTCCATTGAAAAGAGACCAAAGTAAGAATGCAAATAAATACTGGGCCCAGTGGTTATGGTAACTGATGAACTCCAGGGGTTTTCACATCCTCTCCAGGGAAAAGAATGTTTTATGCTAATTTTTCAATGGTGATTGATGGCATTTAACCTAATACGTAGATCCCAATGAGAAAATAAAAATTTCTTCGCAGAAAATATTTTTCTGCTCTGATGCCAGTTCCAAGGCCTCAGCAGCTTAAAAAGGCAGAAATATTTTTGTTCCAGTCAAACCTGATTGAGTCTTAAATCATTATAATGAGATTTTCAGCGGTAACAGCCTGTTCTCTGCTTCTATTTTCCTTGCATCTGAGGCTTCCATGCAAGGTTGGTTGTGGGGTGAACATGACCGTGTTATTTCCTCTGGGACAGACACTTAGATGCACTGGAGTCTTGGCCTTGTTGAATGTGTCCTTTGCTAATCAACGTTGAGTGTCCACGGGACACCACCAGAGCCCCGTGGGAAGGAAGGGATGGTGCGTGGACGGGTCTGTCACGTCAGGCCAGCGAGGCCGTGCCATCCAAGACAGCTGTTCCTGTTTGGCTTCTAACTTCAAAGCCTCTCACTTTCCTGAACATGCATCCCGAGTTTTATTTTCCAGGGCTACAAACCATGCCATCCCCAAGGGCACAAAAGGTCAAGCTTTCATCCATGGCTGAAAGGAATATGTACTTGAATCCTTTCCTTTTTTGTTTTCCTTCGGGGAAGTCATAAAAACCGCTTTGATAATTAGTAAACAGACAGCATGTTCCCAATCCTCATAAAACATAAAGGCAACGTGAAAACCCAGCCTTGCTTTCAAGTCTCACGCAGGCTCCTGTTCCTAGGGCCCACGTCCTTCTCCTGAGTGCAAGCAAATTGTTCAAGCCGCACTGCTGTGTCTGTCCACACTGCCTGGCTAGTCCTGGAAGGAGTGGGACCAGGGTCAAATTCTGTCCCAGCTCCTCGAGGTAAATCCGCTGAAGGTGAAGAAGAACCGGCCTGACCTGTGATGGATCAGAGGCTAGAGTCACACCCTGGAGGCCGAGACAGTTATTTAACTTTTCATTAGATATGGGAGCTCCATAGATAGATAGATAGATAGATAGATAGATAGATAGATAGATTTTTTTTTTTGTCTTTCTGGTAAACTCAGTAAAATCACTCAGAGCACATAGGAGAATGTTTAAGCTGTTTTGAATTACTTTAAAATTCTCAACCCAGCCTCTTCATTAACTCAAGGAAATTAAAATATTAGGGGCCATATTTGAATCCTTAATATGTGGTTGCCTGATGCCACATCACAAGAACTAGCAAACTGATCGCCTGCCTGTCCACTCAGCCTAATGACTCTGCAACGAACAGAAAATCTGCTACAGCCCCGTCTGAGCGACACTCCTGTTTCAGCTAAGAAGGTCTATGGTTGTGCAAAGCAGGCCGTGGATGGGGCCGTTCTATGAAGAATTTACATGTAGATTAAAACAAACTGCAAGGAGATAGGAAACTATAACAGAATGATGTGTGGGCATTGTTTTCTTTCTTAGTATGTTTATAATATTATTTGTACGAAAAAATTAAGGTGTCCTTGGTTGAATATGCAAGAATAGGGCCTTGACATGGCACCATCGTTGACATGAAATAATCCCCCTGCGCGCTCAGCCCCAGTGTTGACGCAGGGTCCCCTCCACGTGGTCCCACCACCCCCACAGCCAACCCAACAACGGTTCCCCTGGGACCCACTGAACAGCATTTACCTCACGAATTCACTTCACTTTGGCAAATACCTATGAACACAGTCCTGTGGTCTTTAACCCCATAGGCAAGTCGCTCACACTCTAAGTGCAGAGTTCTAGTAACATGAAATTTGGGGCTTTGTTCTGTTTTGATTTCACTGAGATATAATTGACACATAACATTGTATTCATTTCAGGTGTAAGACATAAAGGTTTGACATCTGTATACATTACAAAATGAGCACCACAGTTAAGTTTAGTTAATGTCCATCACCACACATAGCTTTAAAAAGTTTCTTTCTTGCGATGAGAACTTTTAAGATTTATCCTTGTAGCAACTATAGTCACCCCGTTGTACATTAGGTCCTCAGGACTTATTCATGTTATAACTGGAAGTTTGTGCCCTTTGACCCCCATTACCCATTTCACCCACTCCCACCCGCCACCTCTGGAAACCACCAATCTGTTCCCTGTGTGTTTTTGTTTTTTAGGTTCCACAGATGAGAGGTATCATACGGTGTTCATCTTTCTCCGTCTGACTTACTTCACTTAGTATGACTATCTCTAGGTCCATCCATGTTGCCCAAATGGCAGGATTTCATTCTTTTTATGGCTGGATAATATTCCAATCGTAATATATATAAAATCACAACTTTTTATCCATTCATTCATTGATGGACATTTAGGTTGTTTCCATGTTGTGGAAATAATGTAAATATTGTAAATAATGCTGCAGTGAGCATGGACATGCAGATAACTTTTTGAGACAGTGATGTCATTCCCTTCACATAAATATCTGTAAATGGACCTTTGGTAGTTCCAGATCACATGGTAGCTCTAGTTTTAATTTTTTGAGGAACCTCCATACTGTTTTCTTCAGTGGCTGCACCGATTTACATTCCCATGAAAAATATGAAATTTTGTTTTTAAAAACCAACTGAGACAGTAGCCTCTGAATCACAGGACATAGTTTACCTCAAAACGTAGAAAATGGACAATGCTTCAAGCCATTTACACTTTCCAAGGGAAGCGAAGAATATTGTAATAACCAGTATTTTCATATCAGATAATCAGTGGAATATACAGCCGGTGCTCACCACCACCAGGGTGCTCACATGCATCCTCCAGCCTCCTTTCCAAGGACGTTGACCAGTTGACTAACTACAGCCTTCAGAATATGACCAGCAGTGAGGTCTCATGTCCAACCTGGGGAGATGAAGTGTCCAGTACGACTTCTCTGTGGCTTCTTGCCCCGTCCACGTGGCTGGGAGTGAAGGGGTGTGAGGTTGCAAAGCACATGCTGGGGGAACACAGATCCCTGAGTCACCGTGTGGAGGAGAGCTGTCCGGCCCAGCTACCCAGATCCCATCAGACTCTGAGTGAGAACTGAGCTCTAATGGTGCTAATAACTTCTTTGGGGTTATTTGTCACAACAGCTAGCCTTTGTCACCCTTCTAAATCATGACAAACTCTGGGAGATCTGTCTGTGGAGACTCCTCACTCACTCTGTCTGATTAGATCTCTGTTTTCATCATGGATTAAACCCTGTGTCCCTTTGGAAGACACTAATTCTATTTCCCAATCTCAGTTCTTACGTCTGCAGTGGAAAGAGAAACCATACGATTCTCCAAAGTATTGAAAACAACACATGGCCTAATACGCTTGTATTGCCAACTTCATGTTGTCTGTGAAAACCCAAAGAGCTCTAACTAGATTCCAAATCGCCTCTTAGTTTGGAATTTTGTTTTCCCTCATGGTGTTCCCTTTGCCCGAAATATCTTTCCCCTCCTCTCTGCCTGGCACAAACCACATGCTTCCGGCTCCCTCAAGTGTCCAGTCTTCTCTGCAGTGTCTCTGGGCCACTCATGCGGGATTCATCCTCCTCTCCTCTGCCCCGGCAAAACTCATCCATGACTTCCCAACGAGCAGAGCAAACTCCTCTTTTCAGTCTATATCCTATTTGCCTCTTTAGCATTTGTTAGTATTGAAAATCCCTCCTTTATTAAAAAAAAAAATCTCTCTTCTTCTCTTAGTTTGAGAGCTTCTCCTCCCTCTGGATTCTCTGCCTACATTTTTACTATGCTCCTCGTCTCCTGACCTGATCCATCCCTTCCCCTCGTAGAGATTAATGTCTTCAGGACAATCTCTTCTCATTTCACCGACTCGCTGAAGACACATCCTCTCCCTTGGTTTCTGTAACGAACAGTAAGCCAGTGACTTCAAAGGCTGGATCTCCAGCTGACCTCTCCCCTGGCCCCCAGCCCCTATATCCTACCATCCACTAGAAATCTCTACCTAGACCTCCCAGCACTGCACACACAGCCTAACCTCCGTCCTCCCCAAGCCCAAGCTGCCCCCCGCCACCCTGCCCTCCATCGGCACCGTCTCCAGCCGATTACTATCCAAGCCAGTGACCTCCAGATTCCTTCTCTACTCTCCCTCCTCCTCATCTTCCACGTACAAGTTACCACCAACTTCCATTAAAATTTCCTTTACATAAAGAAAAGAACATGGCTGAGTTTCGGTGTCAGAGACCTAAGCCCAAATTTTGACTCACTCACTTCCTAGTTATAGGACTTGGATCACATTACTTAATCTCTCTGAGCTTCTACTTTCTTATCTGTAAAATAGGGATAATAATTAATGTGAACTTCTCATGAGTGCTGCAAACAGTAAGTGAGAAACATATGGGAAATGTATAGTGAAGGCAGGCCAGATACGCACAAATTTTGGTTTCTTGTTTCCTAAACACCCACATTCCCGCTGCCTTGTCTCAGGACTTCGTCACCTCTCACTTGGGTTATTGCGATGGCCCACAAACAGCCTTTCTGCCCTCTTGTCTGCCCTGCCCCTCCCCGAAGTGTTGGGTTTTTTTTTTAAGTGCTGCAGGTTGTGCCTTTTTGACTCGCAAATCAGTCCCATCACCCCCCAGCTTCAATCTTTTCCCATATCTTAGCGATAAAACTGCTTATCCCCCACTCCCATCACCCCACCTTTCCCTGACCACGTCCTGCCTGTCCTGGTCAGAGCTCTCGGATTGCAAAGTTCAGATACTCAAACCAGCTTAAGAGAAGGGGGTGTTTCTGCAAGGACGCCAACAGCTCTTGGACCGGCAATGACCTTGGGCCGAGTCCAGGCCTAAGCAGACTTCCAAGCCCCTCCTTCTGGCCCCAAAATATAGAATGTGGGGAAATGTAATAAAATAACTTTTTTGGTCTCTATACACATTTAACACTAAGGGAGGAATCCCTAGGTGCCAGGAATAGGAGCTCAGATTCAGAGCAGCCAGTAGGAGATGAAGCTTCAGCCCAGAAGCTTCCAGGGCTCTGCTGCCTGCAGGACAAGTGTGGGGCTGGAACCAGCCACACGGGGGAAGTGGAACCTGCCTGCCTGCATGAAGCTCCTGCCGCGGGTCATAAAGCGCTGAAAAAGAAGGACAAAATCCTCCAGAGAGGCCGGCCACTCACCCAGGTTCTGGAGGAAGGTTCCCTGGTGGAAGCAGAGCTCAGGACCTGCCAGGGGTGCCCGGAAACCCTATCTCTGACTTCACAGGACACGGGTTGGAGACCAGGCAGGAGTGAGTACAGTGCCTTCCTCTGGGGCCATGTCTGACGCCTGGGTCACCCGCGTGTCCCACAGACACAGCACCTGCCAGAGACGCATCCTTGGGGGTGATAACACAAGGACCGAGACTACCGGTTACCTGGGTGCCTCCTTTCTGAACCACGAGCTCCTCCAGGGCAGACTGTCTCATCTGTCCTGTGTCCCAAGTGCCCAGCCCATCCGTACCACATGGGTGGGACTCAGAGGGGCCCTCCCTTGACCTGTGAGTCCAGTCTTCCACCAAGTCTGTCCCCATGAGTGAGCCCACAGGGGTCCCCTGATGCAGGGTCCCAGCTTCCTCAACTGATGGTTGGAGAAACTGAGGCCTGGCTGGTGAAGGAGACCGACCAGGTCAGGGCCCTGGGTGGGAAGGACGTGTCCTCCCCACCATCAAGCAGGTAGGACGATTCCAGTCACATCGCTGTTGCCTCCAAAGCGCAGAGCTGGAGAGGACTCCCAGTCCCCAGGCGCTCATGCACAGGGGACCGGGCATCCCCGCGTGTGCCATCCACTGTGGAGGAATGAACGTTCCCAGGCCCACCACTGCTCGAGACCCTCTTGTTCTTTATTGCATCTCCCTCAGTGCAAACTGGGCCCCCTGGGATAGGACCAGCCCCCTGGGCTTTGAAGTTTTTATCTGAGACCCTCCTGGCCCCGGTGACACAGGCAGGGAAAGGACAGCATCTCCTGGCCCTGCAGAGACAGCCCAGCTACAACTCTGCCCTCCCGGAGCCCGTCCACGATGCTGGGCCAGGCCGGGCACACACAGGAAGCTCAGCGTATCACTCGGGCAGGAACCCGCAAAGCCCTTCCTACAACTGATAAACACTGTTTGGTTTGGATCCAGAGGAAAAATAACAGAGGCGGTTGGGGAAAGCACAGGGACTCCAAAATGAGAGCAAAGGAAGATCATTGCTTTGAACCACTGCTGGGGGAACGCCCCTAGGAAAGGGAGCCAGGGAGCAGGGACATGGGAACAGCCAGCCTCCCTCCACCGGGCCTGGGGACGGGCAGGCGCCGGGCGGTGGCTGCAGGACGACCACCAGGGCAGGTCAAGAAATCAGGCCCCCTTAGGGCTTGGAGGACCTGGGCGGCTGTTCCCAGGGACAGGTCCCCCCTCCCAGCGTGAGTGACAACAGGAGGACGTCTGAGAGGAAGGAGCAGATGCGTAACTGTGCTTTAAACGTTACCCCTTCCCTAACAATAGGGTGATGGGAGTATTTGTTTTGGGGGAGCGTGGAGAGCCCCTCGTCCCCAGGGATGCATGTTGGACCGATTCCGGGAGACTTTGTTTTGCTGAGTGAGGGGCGCAGTTGAGAAAGAAAGCAAAGCTGCTGAGGATGTTAGGAGGGATTTTCAGGGCCAGGCTAGGGCCGAGTAAGAGAAGAAACAGCTGGCAGGAGAAGTTTTGGGGGATTAAAGAAATGTCTGATGGGGAGTTTAATTTACTCCAAGCTATGACTGTGATTTTTCCTCTCTGCCTCTCCAAGAAGCTTTCCTGTAGTTTTCAGGAAAATATGCATTTCTTCTTCAGGCTCTGTGAGATGGGGTTTGCTTGATGGGATGCTGATTTTGGAATCAGTTGGGTGTGGGGGACAGCTGACTTCTCTGGGGCCTGCCCAGCTGGGTTATACTTTTAAATAAATTGTTTCTGTGGAACTTCCCATGCCAGGCCTTGGGCAAAAGTGCCAAATTGGCATGAATAAAGGAAAATGATTTCTTCCCTTATCTCCACTCCCAGAACTCTGCAATTGTAGTTAAAAGCTCGATGATTTATTAATAATTTAATGCAGTATGGTACTTATTGAGAAATTTTGTACTTTGTTTTTCATGGTGGCAGACTCATTAGGGAAGAAAAGAGCTAAAAAACAAACAAACAAACAAAGTTGCTAGGCAGGACCTAAGGAAATAAAAACCAAAATAGACATTTTTTATCCCCAAGTTCTAGGCTCACTGAGAATAATTAATCAAGAGTTTCCCAGAGTAGATGTGGATAAAGTCTGGGTAGTTCAAGGGCAGAAGGAGGGTAGTTTAAGGCCTAACAGGGGAGTAGGAAAGAAATGGGGCAAGGGTACGAGGTGGCTGCTGAGTGTGGGGATCACAGCTGGATGGCTGGGCTGTCGTGGTCAGGATGCGTCAGGTTACGCTGCATTAACAAATGCTCCTTGAAACTCAAGGCCTCCCACGGCAGCGGATGGCAGCGGATCTGTGAGTCAAGCTGCTGTAAGTTAGCAGCTTTCTGGGCCGTTGGCTTCCACGCAGTGACCCAGGGACCCAGACCGCCTCTGTCCTGGACCCATGCTTTCTAGAACACAGGACTTCCAAGGTTACTCCCAAGGGCAGTGAGAGGACAGATCTGTAATGCCCAGTATGGCAACCACTAGCCACATGTGGCTACTTAAGTTTCAATTAATTCGAATTAAATAAAATTTAAAATTCAGGCCCTCAGTCCCAGGAAGCCAGTGGCTAGCACAGTGGTCAGTACAGATATGGAAGGTTTCTGTCCTGGCAGAAGGTTCTGGTGGACAGAGCTGGGTCAAGGATCACAGGGCAGGGGCTCTGTGGCCACTCTGGCAGGTGACATACATCATTTCTGCCACAGCCTACCGGCTGGAACCTGTCCCTAACCCCAGCCTCACAGCCACACAAGCCGGGATGAGAAAGTGGGGTTGGTGGGTATGTAGTGTCTCCCACGTGGGCTGAGAGGGGACCCCCGGTCCAGCGAGGAGTGACCACCCCAGGTGGACCAGGGACTCAGGTGAAGCGGTACAGCAGAGCAGGGCCAGGCGCCGTGTCCTCTCCATTTATCTGATTTAGAAAAATACAGAAAGAGAGCGTTTTTTCCACGTCTGCTTTGGGCACCTTTTATCGGAAAGTGGATGAGGAACCACACACACGGCCAAGGGTGAGCGCTGGAGCCTCTGAGGGGCCCTCGGCACCCGCTTCTGCTGCCGGAAACCCCGGCATCCTCCCTGGAGGTGGTGGGAGGTGAGAGGGGAGCACAGAAGTTGACATCCAGTGCCTCTGAATGCCCATCTTGGAAGGAGAGTCGGGTCCCAGGAGCGGGGCTGGGATGTGTGGTGCCACGCATGGCGTCCTCACCGGGACCATGAGGGAAAGGAACACAGGGTGACACAGGGACGCAGAACCAAGCCAGGGTCAAGGGATATCAAGACCACAAGAAGGGAAAGCAGTTCAGGAGGTCAGAAGCCTGGAGGATGGGGAAAGTTCCAGAAGCTCCGTGCAAGGCAGTTCAGGGCAGAGGGTTCACAATGGATTCCGCAGCGTCACCAGGATCTCGGACAGCGGGCTCTTGGGACACTGGCCAGGAGGCCTGGGCAGGACCAGGCCTTGGGCCACCTCCACGTCTCCAAGTCCGTGTCCCCGCCTTGACTGGTGTGAAGGATCACTCCCAACTCCGAGGGTTGCAGTGCAGCTAGGAAACACCTCACAAACTCTCTTTCTTTGATCTTCTCTTGTTGGTTTATTTTCTACCCTATCTTTTAAGACAGCATTAAAACCCTGCCCCCTTCATGAAGCTCATGACATTTTCTCTAAAAATTTTGAGAATTTTTTCAAATTATTTTGAATTTCATAAAATTACAGCCCAGTTTTGTAATTCTCTCCCAATTATATCGCCGTGTAGACATGTATTGTTTTGCTCACGACTTTTTTCTGGGGTGCATGTGTATATATAGTCCCTCTAACTAGAATAAGAGATTGTTATAAGCAGGGACCTCTCTTAGAGTAGATTTATCGTAGGTCCTGCATGAGTTATTCTGCTAATTTGGACGGGCTCGGGTCCCCCGCTTGTGCCTTGTGAGGTCTGTTTTGGTCTGCGTATAATTGGAATGAATTTTCACTGATAACCCAGACGTAACCCTGGGTCACAGGAAATTATTCCTCTGAAACAGTGACTCTCAACAAAACCAGGGCTTGTTTCTAGAATACTGTAATTCTGTCCACAAGTCTCAAGGAGAACATTTAATAGAAAAGTCCAGAGAGGAATGAGTGAGCAAGTGACCCCTGGTCTCAGGGAGAGAGGGCTTCCGTCATAGGGATGGACCCCTCTGCTGCAAAGAAGCTTCAAGACAAAAGGATGAAGGTGTCAGGCCAGGGCCCGGCTCTGCCACAAAATCTCGGAACGCTGAGCTGAAGAACAGACCCCTTAGAGTTTGAGGGAGGTCGTCTTGGTGATAAATAGAAGGAAATATTGTTTATTACAGTAGGTTATAAACATATGGGGCGAATTATGCTGAGAATGTCAGGGGAAATTGTAAATAGACTCAAAATGGATTCAGATACATTTGTGCATAATAGACCTTATTAACAGGGTCTTAAGGGAAAGTTGGGCAGATTCTGTGGGTGTCATCAGTCCTCTCAGAGCAACGAAAAAGGAATAGGAACACTGCAATATTAAAACTATAATAGTCAAGCAACACACATCTCCCCGCCTCCAGGTCAGAGACAAGCACAGGTATGGGGGATCACTGGCCTGACATTCTATGGCATTTACTAGGTTCTTATCTTTTAATATCTTAGAGTCAAGAGACTTGGGGTATGTCTACACTGAATGGGATTAAGTGAATTTAAAGGCCATGGAAGTACTGATTGAAAAATGGTTGACGTTTCTGGGAGAAAAGTTACCTTTGCGATACTAAATAATCTGTGAAGACAGCCCACCTCCTCCATTCCAGATAACCCAGTTAAATCAATCCTGGCACCTATTCAACCCCTAAAGCAGTACATATGGCCTTGGTGTGTTCCAGTGAGATGTGTATTCGTACCCTCCATCAGAAGCTTATCTTGCCCCAGAGACAGGAGGAAGGCCATGTTTTAAACCCCACTTAAGTAGAAATGCAAGCGAGAAAAGAGCAGAGGGGGCTGCTGTCCTTAGACACAAAGAGGAGCATTTCCTTGACTAGAGACAGTGGGGGTGCACTTCCGACGGTCTGGAGTAGACCCACCCCCTGTCTGTGGCTTGGGCAAGAGGTCCCAGGAGGGACGATGACCTGGGAGGACACACAGCAAGGGGTGTGAGGGTGGGGACCAGGTCTGCCCCCGCCTCCCATCCAGGCCGCCCGGCACTAAACTGTGTTCACGTTCTCCCAATGAGCTTGAGTCCGCGATAAAGGATTATAATCTGAAATTGAGGCTTTTTATTCCAGGATTTTGTTGGAAATGCTAACATTAAACAAAAGGGTGTAGGTTTAAAAACAGTTTGAAAGAAGTTTGGGCATGCTGGCGTTTGGAGCCCTGTGTTCAAGGACATATCGGAAAGCAGTTGGCCGATGACCAAGATGGCGAGTGACAGTGTTTGCCTCGGGAAAACAAAGGATGAGTTCTCCCCTGCCCCACAGAAGGCTTACCCCCAGGTGGAGGGGACACCCGCCCATGTGCCCTGCTCTGAACTGTTAACGGCTTCTGTCTCCATGGACAGCAGACTTCTGACCATCACAATCTTTCTCCCTGATTTTGCTCAGAGGATTTGGAGGAATGTAGTACAAAATTAGCATACCGTTTGTCTGATATTTTAAAAACCTGGCACTCGTGATTTATATGCAATTAAAGACCAATCAACCACCTCCACCAGGGAACCTGTTGCCAACGCAGTGAAGTTTCAACTTGGTTTGACCCTGACCTACAGCAAGAGCCACATTTTATGTCGCAACCCAAGACATACACTGACACTCAGACACACAACTGAAATGCAAGTTCCATGAAATAATACTCAGCCTCACTACCCGAAAGCCACGCGGATATTTTCTATTCTAGTGACTCATTTAGGTAAATTCTGGTCATCCTGCTGTCAGCGCTTTGATGACCCACGGTGGTTCGTGACCTGCAGAGGGAGGACCTGGGTAAGTATGAGCCCCGGACCAGGACTTGCCGAGGCTTTGGGCCGAGTTCCAAGTGCACTACCTGTGTGCTCGCTCCTGGGGATGCCGGGGAGACTGCGTGGTTTTGAATGCTGAGGTTTCACGTTGGAAAGATAATGAGAACCCTCGTTAGTTTGGAATGAGACACAGAAAATGCACTGGTGGGACCTCCCCATGGGGACCAAGAGAGGGAAGTGGATCTGGCACCTTCTGCAGCAGCCCGGGTCCCCGTGAAGCACGTTTCTTTGGATTCTAATTTTCCAGCTCTTTTCTGAGAAAAGCCGTTTCCCTCTGAGTCTCACAATCACAGAGGTGGGCAGACAGGCGGTGGAAAGGAGCGGCGTCTGGTGCCACCAAGTCGTTGTTCCGAATGAAAGGTTTGCTGTCGGATAAGCGGCAACGGGGAAAAAGAGGTCAAGAAGAGGCCAAAAAGAGCAAAACCTCGATTTTTCTAGATGCTACCAAAAGAAAACCAGACAAGCGTTTGGTTTGGGCCTTGTGGGAGCCCAGACAACCAGGTGAGACATTTAAAATCCATGTGTGTAACTATTTCGAATTCACGATGCTGAACGACGAGCTTGTCTGGCGTTTCCCCCACCCCCAAACCTCGCGGAGAACAGAAGTCTTACCTCCACACCGTGCAGACACGTTGGAGGTTTTCTGACAGCATCTTTTTGGGGACTTTCATGGTGGAAAGTAAACTGTGCTCCATAACTTCAAAAATGCTGATCTTAAAAAATTGTCTTTTTTTTTGGTATGACTCCCAGGTACAACCTCACATATTCCCTGTTCTTAAAGACGTTTCTGAAGTCACGGTGCGGCCAGTTGAAATTTGTGGTCTTCATTCGTGGGTGTTTTTGTTCAAAAGGAAACTGACCCGTGGAGAAGGCCGGGGTCAGGGCTCCGCTTTGGGTGAGGCGGTAGCTGCAGCAAAGCGGGAGCCCTGCTCACCGGCTAAGCCCCCTCTCCACGTTTATCTGACTCCCCCTGGTGCCACCGTGAGGGAGGGGACCGCTCCTTCTGGGTGAGAATCAGGAAGGGGGGTGAGCTTGGCACTGCTCTCCAGGGAGTGAAGAAAGTCAGACAGTCCTGTTCATTTTCAAAATCTTAATGCCGCCTTTCCAAGCCACAGAAATGGTCAGAAACAAAACTCTGGCGTTATTAATACATTAGGAAAAGAGTGGAAAACCATCAGTTGTTTGCAATCCTAGTTCTGGTTTACTCCCTCCGAGTTCATTGATAAATGCACTGCTTCCGCGTGGCTTCCTGACGTACACTTAGAGGGTGTTACCAACCAGCAGATTAGCACTGGGCCCACCATCAAAGAACACTCTGTCCAGGTGGCTGCAGTTGGATGGAATCAGGTTCCTTTGGTTAGGAAGCACCCTCTGCAAACTCCGTCCTTACTCTTTCCAGGCACTTCTGCAGCTGACTGGGGGCATCCATTCAGGCCCCTGGTGGTGACCTCTGACCTTGAGGGCAGCGCCCTCCCTCCCTGAAGGCACAAAACCACGCCCCCATGACCCCATGAGAACCTCCCTCGCTCAGGCCAATCACTTCCTCTGCTGGAAGGAGAAAGAAGAGAACTGCTCTTTCTATGGGGCGGTGGGAGAGGGGCAGAAACACCGCACCATTTACAGCCTGTGCGTCACGTGATCCCATCTCAACGTTTCCTTGGCATTCAGAGGACAGAATCTTAGCCCCTCCAGCCAGCATGGCTTTTGCAAGATGTATCAGAAATGCAGCCAAGATTTCATCCCTCAGCCAAATTCCTAAGCTATAGTTGTCAGGGACAGGAGATGGTTTTGAAATTGGTGCAGAAGAGAGAGGAGTTTCACAATTTTATTTCTATGTTATATCTAAATATCTGTTTACTTTTATTAATACATGCACACTCTCAATATAGATTTTCTGCAGTTGGAATATACTTTAGTCTCTGAAAATCCAAAGCAGTTCTACTCTAGCAAAGCTAGACATGTCCTAGGAGGGCGGAAGCATGACCGTGAACATGAGCCCTCCTTAGACTGTTGCTATAAGGTGGAGCCTGCAGGCACAGGCCAGGAGGGAGGACCGGCTAGCCTCCAAGACCGGGGCTTCACGACGCTATGTGGGGCTTGTCATGACCTGTCACAAAACTGAGAGTCTGTCTGCAGCTCCACTCCCAAGCAGGAAGCAATGCTTGCTACAAACAAGACCTAGAATGTCCCCGTGGCTAAGGAAAAGGAGAAGACAGAAGCTGGCCCCAGATGTCACAGAGGGCACAGCTGGAAAAAGACAAACAATACACCACCTGGAGAACTTCAGTTTGAGGGGCAAGGAGCTGAAGCCATATCCCCAGGGGCTCTGCTCGCATGGCCTGGGGTGGGACCCAGGCTCTGGCACATGTTAAAATCTCCCCAGGTAACTCCTGTGTGCAGCCAGGCTGAGACCCGCCAGTTCAGAGAAAAGTAGTAAATCAAACAGAGTTCCTACCAGGGTGAGACCCAGCCACTCTTAACAAACCAGTTTGCTGCTTTCAAAGGGCCCTGAGCTCCTCATTCTTAATATGAGAAAATAAAATCCAAACTGTTCCAAATTATCATTCCTCATCAGCTTGGCAAAGATTTGGGAAAAAAATAGGATGCTCATATACCAAGGGTGAAAATGTAAGGGTGACAAAACTCCATGTAGGGCAGTTTGGAAATATCTAGTAAAATTTCAAGTGCACCTACTCTTTGACCTGGCAATTCTTCTGGGAATGTATCCTTCAGAAAGAATCGCACATATACAAAATGGCATATTTATAAAGTTATTCATTGCAGCATTGTTTGCAATGACAGAAAACTGGAAACACCCCAAGTGTCCATCTGCTGGAAGTGAGGTGAATAAATTATGATGCTCTACACAGTGGAATACTATGCAGCAATGAAAAAACAATGGGGACACGGTCTGAAGAGAGGTGTGGAAAGAAGTCAGAGACTGAAGTGGAAAAGGGAAGGTGTAGGGGAGGGGTGGGCAAACGGGTGAAGGGGGTCAGAGGTACAAACTTCCAGTTATAAGCCCTGGGGAGATAACATCCAGCATGGTGACTGTAGTTAATAATACTGGATTGCAAATTTGAAAGTTGCTAAGAGAGTAGATCTTAAAAGTCCTCATTATTAGAAAAAAATCTGTGACTATGTGAGGGGATGGATGTTAACTAAACATTGTGGTGATCATTTCACAATACATACAAATATCAAATTATGCTGCACACCTAAACTAACATAATGTTATATGTCGATTTTATCTCAATACAAAAGTAAAAATAAATTTTGAAAAAGGAAAGGTGCAGATGATATAAGAAGAATTGGGGGAGGGTAAGAATATATTTGCTCATATTTACATAAAGAAACACTGGAATAGTATACAAGAAGCAAATAAAAGTGGTTACTTTTAGGCAGGAAGTAATGAGGTAACAGAGAACAGGGTGGGAAGGAAGGGGAGTAAAAGTCAGACTTCCAATCTATGACTTTTTATACTTTATTATACTTTTTATACTTTTGAATCAGGTAACTCTATTGCTCCTTCCAGAAGAATTAAATTGAAAAAAAAAAAAAAGAAAGATCCTGAATTACACACACACACACACACACACACACACACACACACACACACTGGGTGAACACTTATGGATATTGGAACTGGATGAGTCTTACTTGATGATTTAGGGTCAAGATTCTGGTGCCCAGAAAATACAATTAATGCCCCTTCAGAACTTTGACAAACACTGATTTTTCTTTTGTGGGTTGGTGGCTCTAAGTCTAGAATTTTTTAAAAGGAATAGAATTGTTAAGAGTCATAAGAAGCTTAAGTGTTGAAGAAATTTAGAAATAAATTATCCTATCCTTCTCTTTCAGGGAAGGACCCTCAGGTTCAGAAGACTCAGTCCACAGTCAAGGTCACACAGTCAGAGGCAGAGGCAGAGGCAGCTCTGGGCCCTCGGCCACCACTCTGTGCCCCTGTGTCACACACACACCCCCACCAGGTCCTGCGGCAAGATGGCAGGTGGCCTCTGAGACTGCCCAGAAGGTGCTGTCGGCTCTGGACCACGGCCCCTTGAGGAAAAATGAGGTAAGGAACCGACATGGCTTCAGCCTGGAGGGGAAAAAGCCGAGATTTAATAAAAATGAATCTTGAGTCATATCTAGGCAGTTGGAAAGGGAGCAGCTGGTGTCTATTTAGTGAAGAGCAAACTAGAATTAACACCACCACATGAGGCAGGAGAGTCAAGGAGGAAAGTCCTAATCTGGTTAGAGAGGAAGATGCCATCAAAGGGGGCAGTGGCAGTGCCTCGTGGGGGTCTTTAGTGAGGTTTCTTCCTCCATAGCAGTTCTTCCCAGCAGGTGTCATTATATACATCTGCACAGCTTGAGGAGAAGCTCAGCTAGGGCACCGCTGCGCCCGTGTCCCCCGCAGAGGCCGGGTCCAGTGGGCAGGGGGCGCGCTGAGCCTGCAGAGGCTCCCCCTAGTATCCGACGAGGCCATGGTCGGAGGTCAGGTACAACGGGCTGGTCCAGGTCCCCTGGTCCCACTCCCAGCCCTGCCTGTGAAGTTGATACCTGTGAACCTGACAGGTGACCAGAGCCCTCTGCACGGCGTGGATGCCACACAAACCCACCGCCCTGGCGCCGCACCTGCCTCCCTGTAACCTTTCCGGAAACATAATCTGTACCCCGATTCCTTGTTTGGCCCACAGCTGGACTGTCCCAGCGTGTCCCGAGGCCTGGAGGTCAAGTAGGCTGAGTTCTGACCGGTGGGAAGGGGTGGATGGACGTGTGGCCCTGGGCCTGGCCCTTTAAGACTTCCTGCCCCTCTTCCTCCAAGCTCTTCCCCATCAGACTTGATGCGGAAGAGCCCAGAGGACTCAACAGCCAGGCAGTAAGGGTGACAGCACCCTACGAGGAAAAGAGAAGAAAAGAGCCGCGCTTTGAACCACTGCTTGGAGAAGAGCTAGTCACCGGCCAGGAACACCTGTTTAGGACTTTCGCGTGAGAGACAAGCAGACTTCATTCCACTG
Organism: Kogia breviceps; assembly: GCF_026419965.1. Classification (NCBI taxonomy): domain Eukaryota; kingdom Metazoa; phylum Chordata; class Mammalia; order Artiodactyla; family Physeteridae; genus Kogia; species Kogia breviceps. The sequence continues at coordinate 61,020,382 of NC_081324.1, read as the reverse complement.
GGCCGCTAGCACCACAACGATGTGAGGTCACAGCAGCTGGCGTCACAGAGGACCATTAAGGACAGGGACTTGGGGCTAGCCAGCTTCTTCAGTCTGGCACAAATTCATGACTCCAGGCTCCAGAGTGGACCCTGAAACCACTGGCCGTTTTCCACATGGCATCAGCCTTGCTAAAGTAACATGCGGTACCCCCCAAGCAGCACAGAAAAAATTCCCCTGTTGGAAGTAAATATTTGCTGAGCGAATGACTGAACTTCATGCCAACTCTTGTAGACGTGAAAGGCTATGATTCATTATTTTATAAATAATCTACATTGCTTGCTACCTATTTTACTTGTATTAGACACTAAATTGAATCAGTGTTTCTTTCCCTGTGCACCATTGGCACAGGATATTATTTAATTAACGTGAAACAGTATATGTCAGCGTCGACAAAGAAGTTGGTGTATTGAGCCCATTCACTAGCCACCAAATTCCCCATCATTTGAGCATCCTCATATCTCAGGCAAGGACAGAAGGTGGGAGAATGACCCCCCCTTTGGTCCCTTCTCCACATGCCTTTTTCACAATCATGGGTCAGCCCCATGGGAAACCCCCCCACCATGGGCCTTTTTCAGCTTCAAGCCAGCTTCTGTCTTAATGTTGAACATGTGAATCATGTGCTGAGCCCTCGTGCTGGGTTTGGGAATCTTTGTCCGGATCCCTTGAAGTCCAGCTCTTTCATGAATGTGTCATGCTCTATTTCCTGTCAGTAAGAGGGTCACTTCTAACTTCCCGTGGAGCACATTTTTCTAAGACTAATTCAAAAGATACCCTGCAAAACCCTCTCCTGATGAATAAGTAAGTAATTGGATGGATGGATAGGTGGGTGGGTGGATGGGTAGATAGATGGATAGGTAGGTGGATAGATGGCTAGGTGGGTGAATGGATAGAAGGATGCTGGTCTTCAGTAGCCTCTACACCTATACATCAGAGTCCTAGAAACCTCAGAATCTTTGTGGGTCTCTAGATATCATGCCTCAGGAGTTTAGAATTGAGACCAGTTGGCCCTCCAAATGGTCAACTGTGCTCCCTGACCAACATTCCAAGGAACCCTATTGAGAACTTTATGTTCCCCGGGCACAAGCTAAACCATACAGACTACCTTCTCATAAATATGGAACTATCAGGGGGAAAAATCAAATAACAGGTGATCTCATGCAACATTTGCCTTTTCCATTTAGAAATTTTGAAAAGTCTAACTTGAAATTTAGTTCAGTTAGGTTTTATCTGCATCTTGAGTCTGAGATAATATTTTCATGGAAGATACCATTTTTTCTTTATCTTTCTCTCCCTTCTGACATGATCTTGGACACTTTTCCCAGCTTTTCCAGCTTACAAACACTGCCTGCTTGACACCACTTAGGACTGGTCTGCAGTTGGTTGAGAAAATGCCCGCATGGGCTTTCTCAAAGGCAGCAGCATTTGAAGTCAGAATGACAGCATATGCTCATTCAAGCAGGAAACCCAGCCAATTGGCAATGACCCCCTGACAATAAAATATTAATATGAAGAAACAATCTTTTTATCGTCTAAGGTACTTGTAGCAGATTCTCCGAGAAACTTTTTTCCCTGCCTTATTCATTCATACTGTGTGGAATACACTGGATTCCATCTGCTCATAGCCCTGTAGGGGGAAATCGTGGTGGCTTTCATCCAGTGAGTCTTGGCAGGCACCCGCTGTACGTTTGTTGTTATTTGATGAAGGATTTGGCATGTGTGCCGAGGTAAGCCTTTTTGAGGTGTTATCCAGAACGGGCTTCCTAGTAAAAGGCCCTCCCCTCAAAGACTATTCCCAAAGAGGCTGCCACAGAGCTTTTCTGTGGGTAGAAATTGCACATGTAACCTGCTAACTTTATTTCATGGACGTGGTTGAATTCCACTAACCCCTCCAGGATTTCTTAAAGTGGGGTTGGACCTCCTGCATGTGAGGGCGGGAAAATCCACAGAGGTTCTGCAGAAGCCAGAGAGCTGTTTTGTGGCAGCTGGTGCCGGTAGCAATAGACAGTAGAAGAGCCTATGGGAAGAAGCAGAAATTCTGTATCTGCTGGGCCCGCTCCTCCTTCCCCGGTCTGCCTGGATTTCAGACCGGCCATCATGACGGGAGGAAGACCAGAGGAAAAGTGACCTGACCAGCTGCTGGCCATGACGAAGCTGCAAGGAAAGCTGAGGGGCCTCTGGGGAAGCAGAGGGCTGTGGAGTGACACACAAGATAAAGGGGGTTCTGCCTAAAAAACCACAGTCAACTTTCAGGACTCTGCCGGTTCCAGAGGCCGTCACGCCATTCAAGAGGACTGATCATCCCCACAGGAGCCCCGAGTGCTGGGGAGGACACCAGCTTCCCTGAGCAAGACCCTTGAAGAGCTGGGGCCAGAAAATGGGCCTCAAGTCTGGGCCTGAAACTGCACGGGACCAGCTCCACTTCCTGCCCAGATCCACCTTCACTGCACGATGCCCAAAGCGTTTCCTCCGTTTCATCAAGACGAGAGCTCCCAGAAGGTAGGCATCATTGGAAACTATCTTTAGGGTCAGGGATGAACTTCCCTTCTGCAAATGAAGGCCTAGTGGGATAGCAAAGCGCTCACAAGCATCTCAGCCCACAGGGATCTGAGTGGAGGAACCACGCTTCCCAGAATATAAGAACTCCCTGGATGGAGTTTTCCAAAGCCTAATATCACTTTTCATTCCCCGGGTTCGTGAGGTCAGAAACACCCTCCTCTACCATGGGAAGGAGAACCCCCCCCCCACCCCTGGCTATGACTCACCCTTCCCCACCACCCCTGGCTGTTCTATGGTTAATCAGAAGCTTTTTAGTTTGTTATGGTCCCACTTGTTGAATTTTGAATTTTTGGAAGTGTGGCTTCCACCACTGAGCAGCCAGTGACTTGGTGCATTTTACCCAAATTCTCCAAACCTTTGCTTTCCTGGCACATCTGAAGTTAGCTAATAAAGGTGGGCGTAGATCCCATTTAATGGACAGGCAGAATATGTGCCTGGACACAGGTGACACAGGTGACACCAGGGTCATCAAGCCACAGGTGGAGTCTCCACGCCACCTTCCCAAAGGACACATTTCTCATTTGGCCTCTCTGAGCCCCTAAACTTCACTGCAGAGAGCTTGCACATTTTTCCTTGGTTGATTTTTCTCTTTCGAAACAAAAGGTCCTTCAAAGGACTGCACTCCCCACCAGGAGAAAGATTCCCAAGGGCTCTCAGCTCTGAAAAACAGAAAATGCTCAAAAAACCCCACTGTTAAGCTGCTGACAGCTTCTGCTCGGGGTGGGAGGGGGCGTGGAGGGCAGGCAAGGGCCGGGGGCGCCTTCAAAGGACATCCCATCTGGAAAGGGCAGTGCAGGGGGTGCTTGGACAAACCAGAGCACAGGAAATGTGAATTCTTCTAAAACAAACAAAAACAAGCCAAACAACGAAAGGAAACTGCATCAGGATCCAAAGTGATCTGAATGGAACCACATGTGTCTTCCGGGGGGAAACAGAGCCTGGGCCTGTGTTTGTACACAGGACGAGCCCTCTCCGCCCTGGACTCACGCAGCCAGCTCTGGGCAGACACCCCCCCGCCCCTCCCGTCAATGCCCCAGGGCCACGGCCCTCTGTCCTCTGCGGGGCTCCCTCCCTCCCCCAGGCCCCTCAAAACTGACCTGCTGGAGGAGTTTCTCCACCAACCTGCAGACGAGCTGCTGGGTCACTCAGAAAGCTCTAAGCCAGAGGAGGAGGTGGGCTGGAGAGGGAGGGGCAGGTGACGGACGTCAGCCCTCAGGGCGCCCGTCCGAGGACCGCTCTCTGCAGTCAGCCCCCTTCCCCGGGCCCAGCTGCCTCCGAATTTAGCGACAACTTGTATTTGCTGTGGCAGGAGGTGGTGGAGAGGAAAGGGAAAAGCTAACTCTGAGTGTTGGCGCCTGGGCCAGGGGAATGAACGGTAGGGTTACAGACCGTTCGCTGGCAGGGACCTTGGAACTTGCACAGCCCGGACTGGCCACCTCACAGACAGGCACCACAGTCTGACTCTCAGGGGACCCCGACTCAGGCCCTGTCATCCTGACCCTCCCAGGCCTCTCACGGCAGCTCTGACGTTACTCTCCGTTCTGTCCATAATGTTGGTAGCATTGAAAGGGTGCCCGTGGGTCCCTCCTGGTTGGGTGTGAGGTCACCCAGGTCCTCTGCACACAGCATATAATACATAATAAACGTGTCTTAACTGGCAGACGCTACAACCTGTAGAAAACTCACCGAATGTCTCCACCAGGCCAGACCTGCCCTTCTTGGCAAACCTTCTCTCCAAACCCTTAAAAGCATCCTGCAATTCTCCCCAGATGATCCATGCAAGGAGCCAGGAGAACCAAGCCCCGGGGGACAGGGGCAAGGCGGTCGGGGGGGGTGTGGAAGCAGAGGCCAGAAGGCGCCAGCCACAGGCCTCAGGCCTCAGAACTATCTTTGCTCGCTGGCCAAGGGAGAGTTTCTGGAATTTGGTCACAGGGAGGGCAAGTCAGCGCAGTTCATGGAAAAAATATTTTAAGGAGAAGAGTGTTTGGCAATTTCTCTTAGCTGTAAACCAGCCAAGAGAAATTAAACAGGGGACCCCAGGGGCGCGTACCAGCACGCCAGGGTCAGCTACATCCTCGTGTTCTGAACCTCAGGAAAGCATCCGTCCAGAGTGAAGGAGGACCACACGGTGACCATAGGAGGGAGTTTCGGAAGGTAGTTCGCATGGAACTTAACCTTTCTTAAGATGACCTTTTAAAAAACATAGACTACTGACAGCTCATAAGGAATCGTGAGATATAAAAAAGCACAGGGCTGCGGTGACCTAAGGGAAGCCCGTCCCAGCTGGGGGACTGTTTCTGAATGAAAGCTCTCCGCCCCCCGCCTGTCCTCAGAACCCACTGGAAAAGGCCTGGACTCGGGAGACAAAAGGCCAGGTCTGGCCGCAAGCCACCCACCTCTCTGTCACCTGAGGGTGATTCTCTTTTTCACCTGTGCAGCACCACGTGCCCCAGCCGGCTCGCTGGGCTACCGTGGGAGACAGGTAAAGACGTTCAAGGGGATGAAGGGTAATAACGTGTCAGGCAACACAATTGTGGGCGACTGGGCCCCTGATTGGAAAAAGCGGTGAAAAGTCGTGCTCACCTTACATGAAAAACTGCTAAACTCTCTGTGGGTCAGTCTCCGTGAAACAGGCGCACACTCCCTGGCCTGCCACACCCAACGCAGGAACCACGTTAGGTGTTTCGAGCAGGAAGGATTTAATACAGGAAACTGGGAGCTTACAGGTTGTCGGGTGGGCTAAGGGCGCTCGGCTGGGCGTGCGGGAGAGAATTCCAGGACATCATCCAAATGACACAGGAGGATGAGCTTCTACCCGGGGCCCCACTGGAGCCGTGATGCCCCAGCACAGCCAGCTCTGGGCACACAGGGCACAGAGCAGCAACGGGGCAGGTGCTCTCCCACAAACAGACAGAATCTGGTCTCCACACTCCGTGCTGTTACACAGCTAGAGGGGGCAGGAAGCTGCTTCTGCCCCACTCCTGAGCCCCGAATCCCCACCAGCACGGTAATTCATAGAGCGTAGCTCACGCCCACCCCCTCAGCTACAGGGCATCGTAGGAAGTGTGGTTGTAACCCTCCTCTCCAGCTCGGGGGAAAATGGGGGGCAGCAAGCCAACCCAGGGACCTTTCCCCAGCCCCTCCACACACACAGACCTTGTTTTACTGGGAGAAATTTGAAAGCTAGAGACTTCCTGAAGCTAAGATTAATTTCTGTATTATCAGGGCAGAGGCTACGATACTCTCCCAAATAGTAGCTTTTTACTCTCTTTTATTAGTCTTCACAGTAGGTAGGTCACAAAGTCCCCCTCGGCCCAGGTTCCTCTGACCAAGTTCTCCACTGTCCCCTGGGCAAGGGGTATGCGTGTGTGCGTGTGTGTGTATGTGTCTGCATGTGTGTGTGCGTGCGTGTGTATATGTGTGTGCATGTGCATGTGTGCGTGTGTGTGCATATGTGTGTATACGTGTGTGTGTGTACCTGTGTACGTGTGCGTATGCCTATGTGTGCATGCTCACACCATGGATCCCTTCGGCAGTCTGATAAAGGTGATGGATCACATCTTAGAATAATGTTTTTACACGCATGAAATTAAACTCATAAGATTACAAAAGAAACCAATTATATTGGTAACTGTACTTCAATGTAATTGATTTCCCTTGTAATCTTTAATAAGCACATTAAATAACCAGGTCCCCACAGCAGACCTCCTGTCAGTTATAACTTTGAGGACAAGATGAGTGTAAATATTTCAGGACATTTGCAAAAACGGAACCGCCATATGAAATTACCTTATTTCTATTGATGGCAAAAATCACAGATTCTGCTAACAGCAGTCATCTGTTGCCTACATCCGAGAATAAAGGCGATGCTAGATGTCAGACAGGGATTAGCGAAAGTCAAGCTGCATTCCTGCTCTCCGAGTTCACGAGCCCCAAAGGGAGGTGGACCCAAGTTAGGAGCACCCCCACTTGCATGCCATGCCCCTCTGCATACGTGGCTGACCATCCCCTTGTGCCCCAGCCCCCCAGAGAGGGGCCGGAAGCAGGATCAAGAGGTTCCTTTTGGGGTGACCGCACACGGTACACATCACTCTCACTGCCCTCTGAGAGGTGATCACAGCTCACCCCGAGGAGTCTGCATCTAGGCGGCCGGATGCCCAGAACAAGCTCAGAAAGCACTGTCACTAAGAGAGCAAAGGGGAGAGCGGACCTCAGGGGGCCACGGGGCGGTTTCTGCCACACTCCCTCAGTCACACAAGTGCACACGATGAAAAGTTCAAATTAGCTGAACTCCTCTTCATGGTCTTAAGGCAATTTGCTTTCTTTATTTGGAAAATACTTGCTGCTAGTATTTCTCAAGCATTCTTCAAACTTACTAATTATTGAAATAGATCTCTGTGTCTCTAGAAGCCACAGAATAAAGCTCTATTGTGGATGCAGGAGAATCCAGCAGTGGCCTCATTGGGTTTTCCCACCCACTGACGGCCTCTCTGAGCTGAGATCACGTGGCTCCCTGTTGCCTGGACCCTGGAGTCCCGATCCTCATTTTACCTCATGATTTTTACGTTGTAGCTTGTGGCAAAGTTTTCAAACCCTTTTTTTCCGGTTCCCCCAGAGGAGAAATGACCTTTTTGTGGACTGAGGAAGCTCAGAGCAAAGCCATGAAAGTCTTGAGGAAACTGCCTGTTCCCCCCACCCCTTTCCGTGTACCCTTCCATCACAGCTACACGTTGGGTCACCACGTGTGCAGGGCAACTCCATACACTCTGGGCTACTCCTTTTGAAGTGGTTGCTCTCTGGGGGGCTCTGATACGAGCATGCTCACCCCTTCGTTGGGTGGAAGGTCTTCCTGAAGGAGGGTGCTGCCCTTTCCGGAGCCAGTTGTGTGTTCTCTTCTAGTCTCTTCCATCACCTCTCAACTTGAACCGAGTCTTAGGAAACATTACACCTTGTTCTCCACCACACACCTGGCAATTAGGAGGGCGTCTGTGTCCATATTCCTGAAGAGGAAAGCAAGAGGTGTTCGCATTCCTAAGGCCGTGACGTGACCAGTGCACCGAGGAGAGAGACGGCCAAGGGCAGGTGACTCTTGGAGACATGACCTCTGACCCCCCTGCACAGCCAACCTGGAGGACCTGGGAGAGGCTTTATTAAGATAACCTAAAGATTTTCACATATACTTCAATCATAATTTTAGCATATCTCGAAAACCAATGGGTTTCGGGGGATTATATATTCAGTTCTACTGTCTCTTGTCACTCTGTGGAGGTTGGAATGACTCTATCTTACCTCCTGGCTGTGGACAGCACCCACCATAAGCTCTGAAACCCTACGAACAAAACTGGGTCACATAGTAGATGTTCCAAGACGTTCCACTGAGCAGAATTCTTCTAATTTAATTAGAATGCTGAGCAACCACCCAGCTCAGTCTCTGGTTTTGCGTGGTGGCCCTTCTCCTCATCCCACGCCTCTGCCATGGATTCCCGTAAAGGAAATTCTTCCCATGCTTCACAAAGGATTCCTGCCAAAGACCCAAGTTTTCGTTCTGTGAGGTCCGACTCTGTCCCCAGAGCTTGATCTCTGAGTTGACCGGGAATGTGTGGTTTGAAGTGCAGTGTTAAGTGTCCTTTTTTGCCTTGTCTGGAAGTCGCTGCTAAAATTCTAAACAGTGTTTTTCAAACACCACCTCCCCATGGGGGGCTCTGCCAGTGAGCCCCTTGGAACTGGTCAAGCACATTTTCAAGATGCTGGATGTCAGAATCAAGATCTAGGATTGAGGCTTAGAGAAGGCAAGATTTTAGATGACTAGCTACCTTCATTTTTAAGAACCCTATTGGGGAAAGCTATTCATTCCTGGCTCAAACCACCTAATGACAATTCCTTGGATGATAATAGTAATAACACTACCACTGGTTATTAAGTACTTGTTCTTGTGCTAAACATCTTATGTGCTTTGTATCAATGAATGCTCATAGCTACCCTAAGACCGGAGTACTATTATGTCCATTTTATAGATGAGAAAACTAAGGCTTGGAGTATAAGTGGTTTACCTGAAGTTTCATAGCTGATTAGTGCCAGAGCCAGGATTCCCATCTGGTCCTCAGTCTAAGGTCTTTGTTGTAAGCGTTTTGCTGTATATACCTCGTAGGTACTTGCGCCAACCCCTCTGTAGGTTGATGGTTTGCAAATTCAGAGGGCGGCCAAGGTCAGTCCTGGGCAAACACAGTGGGGCCGTTTCCCTTCTGCCTGGTTGACGGTGACATCAACAAGACGTCTCTGGAGGTCGGGGGCAAATGAGGCAAGTGTGCTTTGCCTTAACCCAGATCAAGTCAGCATCCAGCAGAACAGACGTGATTGTTTTATTGGTCACATTATCATTCCCTCCTCCACAGCACCCCCAATTCCAACCAGGGCCGTTTGTAAGGAAGCCTGGCCCACGGTGAACAGCACACAACTACCCACGCTCTCCTCGGATCTTTGCTCTCTGCCTCTCACTGCTGCCAGGAGACAACACGTCAAGGTCCCAAGGCACCAGATTGAATTCTAGTGGGCTGGTGAGAGATTTCCATGATCCAGAGTCACGGGAGAATGGAGAAACGGGCAGTTTTGCCTTTTGCATCCCTTCCTCCTGCCTCTTGCCCAGGTGACACCCAGGGTCTCGGAGCTGGTGGGGCTGAGCTGGGGACGGGTGGTGCAGCTCTTACCAGGCCATTGGAAATGGTCCCTGTGGGGGTCGGCCTATCGAGTTAAAGCTGACGTCCAATTCCAAAACCACTTTTTATGGGAAATAGAAACTGTAGGAAAGAGGAAATACAGAGGATGTCTTTTAAAGGTAGTAGCAAAGTCATTCGGCATGAAAATATGGGATAAGTGATGAAAATCAGAGTCCAACAGGTATTCTCTCAGCTCCCATCTCTCTCTCTCTTTTCTTTCTCTTTCCTCCCGTCTATGGAATGAAGAAAAGAGCAGAGCTAGCCAGGCCTTGTGAAGTGCAGCATGCATGCAGCCGTGTCCTAGAGGACTGTGCCAAAGCTAAATGTCTGAGAAGCAATTGACATGCTATTGACTTAACAGGAACCAACTGTGTTGTTGTTATGAACAAATCTAAATCAGGCCAGAGACTTCAAGGCCCGTTTGGGGGCCCCCAGACCCAGTCCTCTTATGGAGCTGTGTGTTTCCACGGGCCCAAGGCCATCCTGCATGTGGCTGCCGCTGGCGTCTCCCAGGAAGCAACACCAGGCTTACATTAAATGGCCCCCTGAGTGTCACCCAGCACATTTTATTATTTTGTTCCTCTGGGAAAAGAATGCAGATATGCATCTCCGCATTTACTGCGATGTTGGGTGGGTTGGAGCTGCAGAAACTGGACCAGGTTAGTCCTTGTTTGTAGGATGTGTCCCCTGACACACAGAACCCACGGGGTACAGTTGGCTGTGCCCTCAGATCCTGCATCAGGGCTGCCACGAGCCCTGTGACATCTGGGCCCCAAAGCAGCAAACAGAAGGGAGTTAACATGAGGGCCCCTGCAGTGCTGAGTTTCTCGGATCACCCACAGCACCCGGGGTAGGGGGCAAAGGGCGTGCAGGGAGGGGCGTCTGTGCAGAAAGGATAAAATTGAACACCCAGGAAAAGGTCTTGTTTCCTCTGAGAACCTTAGGAAGACTTGGAAAAAACTTGATTTCCAAGTCTGACACCAGAGTGGGGGCGTGGTTTTCATTTCAGGCAGGAACGGGGTGGGCTTGAAACAATCTTGATGGTGTCCTCATGGGGAGGACAGGACCCTGCCACCTGGCTGCACCAGGAGGTCAAGTACCCAGAAAGGCCCCCTCTCGCCCAGGGCACTCGTCTGGCCACCAGTCCCAGGGACTCTTCACAGGCATCTCCCTGGTCCAGGGTGGACCAGCCCGTGTGCCGGGTGCAGAGCGCCTGCTTACAAAACCGTCTGAGCATGGCCCGATGTGGGCGCACGGCCAGCTTTTCCATAATGCAGCCTTGGCTCTGCTCAAGATGGTACAACTTAAAGGAGCCTGGGAAGTTGTGCTTTCATCTCCTCCTCAGCCTTCCCACCTCGCGGCATCCTTCCCTGCATCCTGGCAGCAAGCGCGTGGTGGCACTTTATCATGTGGGCTGGACATCAGTGCATGGGGTGCAGAGGACCAGACTGGCGTTTCCCAACATCCCCTCATTGTCCCCCCTCCCCGGAGCTGTCACACACATCTCCCCTCCCACCCCCCGAGCTGTCAGCTCTCCGATGCCCAGATGGGAAGCTCGGGAATGTGAGAGGGGGGACGTGGAGCCCAGCACAGTGGGAGCAGATCCGTTGTATTCCCGTCATCAAAAGCCATCTTTCATAATTTAAAGTCGCTCTTCTCATGTAGGAAGATCAAAGCCCTGCGCTGAGCCCCGTTCGGGGCGGGGTGGGGGAGGGCGACACATTCATCCTTCAAGTCGGGGCTGAGATGGGTCTTTCCCACTGACGGAGGGGGGTCACAGGTTCCGGAAATTTTAACTCCAGTTTCACATAGTCGTTGGAGGGAGTGTGTTACACTGCTCTTCACGAGGATTCAAACTGTGCGTGCGTTTGTCATCTGCGTCGGATCTGAGAGGTCAGGGGGAGTACAGCTTGACTCAGAGACATAGGTTGGAGCCCCATGTGCTTAGGGAGCTTTGGGGGTGGCAGAATCACTCTGTCTCTCTGTCTCTCTCTCTCTGTCTGCCTGTCTGTCTGTCTCTCTCTCTCTCTCTCTCACACACACACACACACACACTCTCGCACACATACTACAGTTGGCTTATCCTCCCCCAGTTAGAACGTCAAAAACCCAATAGACATTTCATATAAAATAAAAATTAGGGCTTCCCTGGTGGCGCAGTGGTTGAGAGTCCGCCTGCCGATGCAGGGGACGCGGGTTCGTGCCCCGGTCCGGGAAGATCCCACGTGCCGCGGAGCGGCTGGGCCCGTGAGCCATGGCCGCTGAGCCTGCCCGTCCCGAGCCTGTGCTCCGCAACGGGAGAGGCCACGGCAGTGAGAGGCCCGCGTACCACAAAAAAAAAAAAAAAAAAAAAAAAAAAAAAAAAAAAATTAAATTTAAAAAATTTTAAATGCACTGGGAAACCTAAAAAAACCCAGTGGACGTTTCCACTTTCCCTCCTTGTTGAACTCCTTCAACTGAGTGTGTCCCGAGGACCCGCGGCCCACACGTGAGAATCAGAGTGTGCAGCGCCCCTGGCGTCGCATCGCATCGGGGAAGACGGGCTTCAAACGGGAATACAGAGTCGGCGTTTGCGAGCAACCTCTGGGCACCTCACACTGGCCGTGAAGTTTTCTCAGAGTTCCCTCACTACTGGTAAATAATTGGGCTGATGGGTTTCCCTGGTGGCGCAGTGGTTGAGAGCCCGCCTGCCGATGCAGGGGACCCGGGTTCGTGCCCCGGTCCGGGAAGATCCCACATGCCGCGGAGCGGCTGGACCCGTGAGCCATGGCCGCTGAGCCTGCGCGTCCGGAGCCTGTGCTCTGCAACGGGAGAGGCCGCAACAGTGAGAGGCCCGCGTACCAAAAATAATAATAATAATTGGGCTGATAAGGAACCATGACGGTTTCCCTCAGTTTAACGAAGATTAAAACCAGCTCTTTACTGTCGCAAAACCCACACACATTTTAAGGGACTGAAAAATGTCCAGATTTTCTCTTGGTCTGTGTTTTGCAGCGTGTGTATCTGAACGTCTGTTCCTCTCAGGGGCCTAGAAGCAGGATTTCTGCACTGACCTGCAGCAGGAAGGCTGAGAACCATCCTCAGGGCCTGGGTTCAGCCTGATTTTGCAGACCAGTTTCCGACCGTGTGCAATGAGATGTGTTTAAATCCAGTATAATTCCATCACTGATGTCAACCGTGTCCAGCAAACAAAAGAAAAGGGGAAAAACCATGATTTTGTCCACAAGCCTGTCCGCAGACTGCTCTCGATTAGAGCTTTGGTTGCCATATTGAAAAACCAAAATGGCCATTCCATGAGGAGAATAACATTTCCTTGGTCAAATTTGAACTGTTCACAGATTCAGATTCACCTACGACAGGGCCCATGGCCATGAGCAGACACTAGGATAAGGCATTTCACACGCTTAGGGCAGCCCAGGGAAGTGAGTATGGTCATTCCCCATCCTTGATGCCGCCTCGAAAGCCCAGCAGCCTCCTCTGGCACAGGTGTGTGTGTCCCCAAGATCAGGGGCCCTGCTTTCTGACTCCACCTCTTGTCTCTCCAAAATCATTTCTCTTAGGGAAATTCCAAACTTCTCCAGATGTGGTGGCTATTTTTCCATTATTTCTCTTTGCACGATTCTCCTTGAAGGAAGAGTTCAGCCTTGATTCCTTGTTTGGATCACGCCTGATTTAATCCTGGGTTAACCTGGGGAGGAAGGCTGAAATACAGCCTCCCTGAGAGAAAACGCAGACTCCCTTTTTGACAGAAGCAGCATTTGAATGAAGACACTTAAGCCTCTGTGACGATGTGCTGGGAGAAGCAGCCACGTGGGAGAGGAGCTGGGGCCCAGAACCACCACTTTCTCACGGTGCCACCTCCACCCGAGACCTCCAGCTCTCTCCCCGGGAGGTGACGTCAACCCCTGGACAGATAAGGTATGTGATGTTCCTGGCTCACAGGAAACAATCAATAAATGGTGACTTTTATCATCCTCTGTTTTTAACTATTGGAGGCAGTGGTATGTTCTGGTTACTTGACTTTGAGGGGTTAAGTTTGTTTTAACCAGAAAAGTTCTAGTTGTTTCCCTCGTCCACATGGAAGATGTTTCTAAAACGTACGCAGGCACTTATTTTCCTGCAGCAGAACTGCACACAGTTGAATTTTTCCGTGATGATTAAGGATCTCGCTGTGCCCTGGGTGGCAATTCCAAGAGCGAAGACTTCTCAGCGTTCGGCTCTGAGATGCAGATGTGGAAAGCCGCGCAGACCCAACCGTGTGCATCTAAGTCGGCGTTTGTTTTCAATCAATCTCTGGTATCGGAGCTCTTCCCTGGGGTTTGCCTTCCACTTATCAAAGCAGACTGGGAAGTCTGTCAGGGCTGGAGGTGCTCCCCGTGGAAGGTTGGCTTCTAGTGAATCCAAGTTTTGTTTACTTCTCATTTGGGATGCACATTCAACTTTCCCAAGCAGAGGAAAGTCGGGTCAATGGCAGACACCCGATTTCAACTGAACCCGAGACCAGGATGGACCTTTGTAATCAGACCGACATCAGAACTCTGTACAGTCCTCTATCTCCACAGATCTACTTGTAACTCTGAGCACTTTCTTTCTAAGGAAAAGGGAAGTACAGAGGTAGGAGGTGGGAAGGGAGCCCGTGTTGTTCTTATTAAGCCCTTAGGAGGGTTTAGCGGGGATCAGTCACAAATTCCAGGGAAGGAGAAACACATTTACTTTGGCCCCAGACAGTGAAGTTCAGAGGGGAGGAGACGTGGTCTGAAGCAGGGTGAGCGGCTACCGTGCATCCCATACCCAATGGAGTTCAGTGACAGCCACCTCGGGCCCCCTGAACGTCACCGGACTTCACCAGACGGCAGACTGATGAGTTAAGTGTAAATGAGAAACATACGCATTACGTTTCCCTGAGAAAATAGATCACTTGAAAAATGAAGGGCCAAAGTGCTTGGGAAAATGCGTTATGGATTTTGTCAAGGCCAGAAAGGATGTCGACTACTTCAGATATTCTCTAAATGCCAAAAGTGAGCAAGCATTTAGAGGCAAGCGGTCTCCGGGGGTGCGTAGGGCATCTGATCCTGCAAACCTCCCACTTGGGAACCTGACCAAGAAGATGTGCATCCGTGCGTCTTCAAAGGCCTGGAAAGTGGTTTTTGCAAATAGCTGAAAAGCATACACACAGATGAGACAATGACGCCGACCTTGGCCCAATAGGGGACTTGGAGCTGAACTCAGAGTCTTCGGTGAGAAAGCCGTTCCCACCCCACTTGTTTTTTTCATTTTCTGAGTTGAAAACTATCAAATGCAAGAATCAATGCAAAGGTTTGTTGTGTGATTTTGGCAATAAACAAACAAGCAGACAAAAATGCAACCGTTACTTTTGTTCACTGACAACCAGTTCCCTCTACTTCCCACACAGTTGAGATCGGGCCTCGGTCTTCTGTTGTCTGATAACAGTGAAAAAGGGGACATGTGCTCTGGAGGGTCACCCAGACCTCAGGGGATTTCTGTGCAAGAGAAAGAAACCTGTCTGGTTTGAAGGTCCTGAGATCAGTGGGCTGTTTGTTACCACAGCATAACCTGTCCCATCCTGACAGATACATGTTCCTCGCCCATTTCACTCCACCCATGTTTCTGTGTCTCAGCCTTGGGGTCATGTTTTTAATCCCACGTCTCCACTTACTGTCCTTTTCTTCCTCCCCCACCCAGCTCACCTGTGTTCCTTCTATATTTTGTCCTTTATCACAGACCTGGATTTGTATTGATATATACAGCTCACAGAAATAGATTGGCTTGTATTTTCAGCAAAGATGAGAGAAGATGGTTTGAAGAAGGGAATAGTCCACACAGATATAAGAGAAATGCCTTAAGCCCAATGGTCTGAAATGCTTTAAGTGCAGAACAAATACAGGGAAGGAATGTGCATTTGATCATCTCAGGACTCAGAAGGGAAGGGTGTTTCCAACGGCTTACTAAGTCTGAAATGAAAGTCTACGTCAGGGAAGAATGGACAGACTTCTTTGCACAAATTGGGAAGAAACGACCAAGCCACATGTGGCCTTGAACCCTTGAGCCCCTCAGCGTTAAGGATAGAAACAGGTGAGAGCACGGTGGCATCACAGGGGTTATTTGGAAGGTCACCTCTTCCCATCGAAAATTGCACAGCTCAGAGGCAAGTGAGAAATTACCAGGAAAAAAAAAACCACACACCTCCCACCCCACCCTCCCTCTCAATGCAATAACCTTAAAGTCCCAGCAGGACACAAACCACATGTTGCTGCTGTGGATAAATTCTGAAAAGCATCCGAGGGTAAGTGTTTAATTATACTTAGCAAGGTTGCACCTTTCACTCTCAAGACAGGAAATCCCCACGGATTAAGTGCATTCAGCCTCAAAAGTCCTGCCGGGAGCCTCTCAGGACAGTGGGAACGAGTTCACATCATTCATTTCAGGGCAACAGGAGGGCCTGAATCCAAAGGCCTTATGACGTGGTTCCACGCAGTCAGGGGCCAGGTGGACACCCCCTCCGCTGTCCTCAGGGACACTAGATAAAAGAATTAAATCTGTTCCAGGCCAAGCCCCCCGGCATAGGCCTGGGAGAGTGTAAGGCAGCTCGGTAAATGAGACGGACTGGGCCGAGCTTTCTTCTGATGCCCTGAGATCATCTCTGGGATAACCCTCTGGTCTCCGAGTGAGAGGGAGACGGTGGCAACGTGGGTCCAGCCCCAGGCAGAGAAGGAGAAGCCAGAATGAGGCATCCCAGCTTCTTTTTAACGCCTGCTTCCTGTGGAGGATGCAGCATCTCATACATTCCTTTAAGGTTTATTAAATATCAAAACATTTTGTGCCTAAAAGCCTATATGAACTGTTAGATGTTATCTGACTCCCCCTCTTTGAGAATCACTGAGCTGGAATTTGTAGCCTCTTTTGATTAATGGTTTTTACCCTATCTCTTTTCAACGCATATCCATCCATCCTAGACCCGTTTATTCACTCAGCAAGTATTTGTCAAGGACCTATTGCCCACTAAGCTGGGTACTGGTAGGAGGGAGGTAAAGTAGAATAAACCATGGTCCTTGCTCTGGAGGAAGATGAACAAAGAGCTTTAATAGCCTGCAGCACTTCCAAGGTGAAGTGCATGCTGGGTGAGAGTCAGGGGCCCACTTATCCCAAAGGTGAGGGGTGGGCTGTCAGGGAAGGTTTCCCCTCTCTCCACCTCCCATCCAGACCCACCTACCAACCCTTCATTCGGATGAGGATAAAAATCACAGAGTTCCACAAAATCATTGAATCTTAAGCATCTTGATTGTTTAGCCCAGTTTTACCCAAATTCACAATGTAGGAAATTGAAGTCAGTGAAGATCGGCTGCTTGTCCTGGGTCACCGTTGCTCAGTGACAGAAGATGGACAACTGATAGCTGGTCCCAAACACTGACGTGAGAGCTCCCCCTTGCAGGTCCCCATTTCTGCAAAACGAGCCACCCCGAAACAGCAGTCCTGGATTTAGTCCCGAGTCTGCCCTGGGCCTGGCAAGGATGGTTCACCCTGATCCACAGGCTTCAGCTGGGGTGACTCAAGGCACCTGGAAGACGTGCCCTCACTGTTGGCTGGTACCCACCCGCACCCACCCTCCCCTCGCCTCCACAGGGCTCGTGGGGCTTCCTCACAGCATGGCCGCAGAGTTCCTAAAACATTCTGAGAGATGCAAGGGGAAGCTGCCGATTCCCTAAGACCTGGTCCTAGAAGCTGGCACAGTCCATCTTCTGCTGCATCTGTTCTTCCAAAATTCAAGGCAGTGGGTTAGACAGGGGGAGACAGAGACCCTACCTCTCAGTGGGTAGAAAGGCAAAGAATTTTGGACCATCTCCTAATTCACTCCATCTGCCTAAGTTAGTTTGCATTTTCATAGGCTTCAAAGACTCAGTTAAAAGAAATAAAAGCTAAGTGCAAAAATAATGAGGGTAGCTGGTCAGGGGCCTCTGGTGTGCAGGCTGCCGTCAGCTCCTCTGAGGGGCTTCCAGGCACCAGCTGCTGGTGAAGGCAAAAGTAGAGAGACTGAAAAAGATGGAATTTTCCAGTCAATGACGTGACCCTCAGAGCCACGGTGCCCACACTTTACTGTGTGTTACAATAACCTGGACCCCTCAGGAAAATACAAATTCCCAGCACCATCTCAGATCAATTAAATTGCAATTCCCACAGGTGTTCAGGGAGCTATTTTTAAGGAAGTCCCCAGATGATGAGGAGGCAGCTCTCGGGTCACTACCTGTTTGCAAATTCAGACTCAAGACCCTGTTCTCAGGATCACTGGCTCTTGGTTGAGGCAGAGCCCTGCATACTTTTATAGATGTTTGTAAGTGATGAGACTGAAGTCCACTCACCGCCCCCCTCATTATGAATTCCACTTTGGCTGTGAAAAATAGTCTGAAGATAAGACAACAAACTGAGGGAAAATTACGGCTGTTTCTGGGCCAAGAGCTCAGCCCTGGGAAATACCCAGACCACTGAGGCCGGAGGATGGGGTGGGAGGGTCCCGGCTTCCACTTGGGCCTCAGCACCACTCTCTGAGATCCATTCATTCTGCTGCACAAGTCAACAATTCATTCTCTTCTATTGCTGAGTGTGTTCCGTGGTCTGGATAGACAACAGCTTGTTTATCCATCCACCTGTGGGTGGGGTTGAGGATGCAAATAGGGCCAAGAGAAAGACCCTCTGGACCAATAGAAGGACAGAGAACACACCTCATTATGGACCAAGCATCAACAGATTTACATGCAGGTAAGGTGGCCTGAAGATGGCTACAAAGTTAGGGGGAAATCCAACATATTTCTGCAGCAAAAGAGAAGAAAGATCAATCAATGTCTCTTCTCTTCCAGCTGCGTGCCACGTTTCCTGTGAGGGAGCCTGGCGCTAATTCCTGAGTCCATCCATGCGGCCAGAGAAACACCTTTACGTTGTATGCCTGGAGCCTGGGCTCGGTCCTGGAGAGACGGACCTGTATTCCAAACAGAGCAAGGACACAGATTCACTGCGTCTCCCAGAAAACACTCTGAGAAAGGGAAAATGGTCTTTGGGGCCTTTATAAATGGAGAAAATGATTCTCATCTACCCTTACAGTGAGCACTTGCGTCGTTTCCTGTTTTGGCTACTTCAAACAAAGCTGCAAAGAATGGTCACGTCCTGGACACAACATGTCTCTGGAGTAACTTGACTCAGGAGTGGAAAGGCTGGGCTGGACCACAGAGTAGGTATATGTTTAACTTTTAAAGGAACTGCCCAAATGTCTCCCAGAGGGCTTCCCTGGTGGCGCAGTGGTTGAGAGTCCGCCTGCCGATGCAGGGCACACGGGTTCGTGACCCGGTCCAGAAAGATACCACATGCCGCGGAGCGGCTGGGCCCATGAGCCATGGCCACTGAGCCTGTGCATCCGGAGCCTGTGCTCCGCAACGGGAGAGGCCACAACAGTGAGAGGCCCGCGTACCGCCAAAAAAAAACCGAAGATCCCGGCTCTTTCGACTCCTCACATCCAGCGTTTAACTGTATCTGAAAGTCGGCAAAGTGCCAGAGTCCAGTGTAACTCTGCTAAGGAAGAAGTACAGAGCATGAAAGATGAGGCTGTCTGGACCTGAGGATACACCTCGGGTCTGACAATGTGTGGAAAACCCTTTATTGGTTCCATACACAGAGTTGTCACGGCTCTATCGGGTGAATGATTAGAGAAGACAGACACATCACACAGAGAGAACGGACGCAGAGTGGTCCCAGTCTCTCCCGCCACCTTGCTCCCATGTTGGTATTTCCTTCCGTGGGCCTTAATTAATCCCACTGAAAGAGTATGTGCTTTGTTTCTCTGCTAAACTAAGTGAAATGATTACTGACATGATTATCGTTCCCAAAAGGTTTCTCAGAGGGGACCTTTCTAAACTGATATGTATGAAAGGAAATCTGGCTGGTTTGCTCTTAAAATGTTTATGTGCCCTTAGTGAACTCTGCTTTGCTTTATTACCAGTTTTGTTTGTTTCCAGACAATGCTTCGTTAGGGCCCTGAATAAGAAGGGGCAATAGAATAAGAGCAGGCGAGTAAGTTGTGGCCTCCTGGGCTCACAACTTGCTGATCACTTCTCACTGAAGCCCGCTCAGGGACCTGAGAATCGGTCAGTTGGGTGGAAGTCTTCTTAATGGTTCGTGACAGTTGGAAATAATAGGCACTCCCCTTGAAATTCTAATTCACTGGTTGAGACATTAGTCTCTACATTTTGTGGCCACTGTTGGAATCCACCTTCCTCTCTTCCCACGTGGGCAACCTCTCCCCGGCAAAGACAGAATGACCAGCACCCAGTACTCGGACCCCTTCATTTAGCAGAGAGAAGATGTGTGTGGGAGCAGGAGTGCCTGCTACAGGGCACTTGTGTTTTCTAGAGGGGCTGCATCCATTCACGCCAGCAGCAAACGTGTAGGAAACACCAGTGTGTACGGTGGACCACGGCTCCAGGAAGCGAGCCCGTGCCTTAGGCTGTAGCCATGTAGACAGACACAGAGGGCGGAGCCACATGGAGGCGTGGAGTAAATGCAGGGCTTGTCCAGGGTACGCAGAGACTAGCTTTGCCAGGAGACTTGCGCCATATCAAATCAGGCAACAGGTTTCTTCTTTATTGTTTTTTTTTTTTTTGTGGTACGCGGGCCTCTCACTGTTGTGGCCCCTCCCGTTGCGGAGCGGAGGCTCCGGACGTGCAGGCCCAGCGGCCATGGCTCACGGGCCCAGCCGCTCCGCGGCATGTGGGATCTTCCCGGACCGGGGCACGAATCCGTGTCCCCTGCATCGGCAGGCGGACTCTCAACCACTGCGCCACCAGGGAAGCCCTGGGTTTCTTTTTTTAATCCTCTACATTTAAGACTGGATGAGCAACCAGCTGGAAAACGCAGGATAAGCCGTCTGGTCCCACCCAGGCAGAGTTAATCCGAGGGTCTCCCCCTCTTGGCACTTTGTTCTCTTCGTTAAGCAGAGCCCTATTGCCTCGTGTAACAGGAAGCGGGCTGTTGGCCATCTGCTCTCTGCTCTCACCCCACAGGACTGAACTCCTCATTGGGCTGTAACGCCCGCCTCTGGGCGTGAAATGAACCAGCCAGTTAACTGAGCGCTGCCTGTTTCCTGGGTGTTTCTCTCTGAGCACAAGTGTGGAGGGAGCTTGTTTACATCAGTGCCTTCCCTCCATCACCACCGTCACTCTCGATCTAGAAGCTCAGAGGCTCAGGCTGAGTCTTGTACCTCTTTGTTTCCTAGTAGTGATTTACTACAAGAGAGCAACGCCCTGAGAGGTCATTTGTAAATTTAGGCAACTTGATTGACAGATGGAATATGTCAGGATGCTACTTGGACACCCAGTGGGAAACAAACAGAAGAAGTATATAAAATGGGAGCTTGAAATAAGTGTTTGAATGTATGTATGAATATAGATTTCTCTAAAACTGTTTACATTATTCAAGATGAGCTAAAGGGGATCCTTTGAGGAATTAGTTTTTTGGGTTTTTCCCAAACATTTCTATGTTCCCTTTTCTTTTCATCAAGGCATTAGTTTCCCGCCTTTGGAACAAGATTAAAAAGCCCTGGTGGTCCTGCTTCTTTCTGTATGTACAGAACAAACAGCGACTCATTGTGTGGCTTACGTGTCCGGACAAAATTTGAAGAGAGATCGGGTAGGGCCGTGTGTGCGTGCGTGTGTGCGTGTGTGCGTGTGTTCGCGCGTGCGCGCTCCATCTGTATGTATTCGTGGGCCGATTCAGACAATTAACATTCTTTCTCCTGCTATAAAAAATGAATATTACTTATATCTTTAAACATTTACTTTCCAGAAAGGCTAAAGATAAAGAAAATAAACTCTTTGCTAAGACTCTGTTGGTGGGGTGTGTTGGGAGATGCAAATTAGCCTTCCTCACTTCATCCTTTGGAGAATATAATTAATAAAACTGAGATTATTGTAATAAAGAATTATCCCTCTGATTTCTCCTACTAGTTGAACCACATCAAATAATCCATAGTTTGGGGCTTCGTGGTTATTTTCGTTGCATTTGCTTCTTCATAAGTATATTGTTTTGCTAATATTTTGACATATTTGTTTTTGTAGCCACTAGTTTGTCTTTGCTCGCTATTCTGAACGATCCATTTAAGTGACACTGATGGTGACAAGGATAACGTTGGTAATAGTGAGAGCCAGGCAAGGTGTCATACCTGGAGATGACAAGTATCTGACGCGGGTTTTATTATTCTCCGTTTTACAGATGGGGAAGAGCAACTCCGAGAAGCTCAAGGACTTTCTCAAAGTCACCTAAAAAGCTGGATTCCATCCTGAGCTGCCACTGTCCTCACTTCATCTAGTGGGGCTGAGAAAACTCATCCACATTCCATGGTTTCAACTTCTACAAAATCATGCTGGTGACTTCAGCCTGGATAACTCTGCAGACTTCAGACACGTATATCCAACGACGGCCAACTGGATGTCTCCTCCTGCTTATGGCGAAGCTCCGGGTTCATCACCAACACGATGACTTTTCCTTCTGTAATCTCTGTTTACTGACGTCTCCACCTTAAGCCCAGGGACGAAGCTTGTCAGATTCAGAAAATACATATATTTATAAGTTTGCATCAAATATTGCATGGGACATCCTTATAGTAAAAAACATACATTCCTTGTTTATCTTAAATGCAGGTGTCACTGGGTGTCTTCTATCTGACCTGACACCTCCACTGGAGTGCCCACCTTGAATTCTCCCTCATCCTCACGTCCTCAGCATCAATCAACTCCTGCTGACCTTACCTCCTGGATGTTTCTCGAAAACACCTCCTCCTGTCTGTCTTCACTCCTACAGCTGCCGCCCCAGTTCAGGCCCCACCATCTCCAGTGTGGACGATCGCCTCCAACATGTTTTTCCTGCTTCTTATGCCGCTGGCTCCTCCACACTTCTGCCAGAAAGGCCATTCCCCATCACAGAGCGACTGAGCCAGGCCCTTTATCGAAAGCTCTTCAGTGCCCGCCCCCCACCCCCTGCAGCTGCACACACATCAGTCATCCAGTTTCAAAAACAGACGACAACACGGCCAGGACCCAGTCCAATTCAGTCAGGACCTTTTGTCGTGGGACCTGCACGCTGATCCGTCTGTAAAGCTCCCTGGGGTGACTCTAACGTGGAATAGATCTGATGCTGTACAGACCCCTCCACCCCCGGGCCTGAAGCCGCCACCAGCCCCTGCCCTGGCTGCCCACCCAGAGCTTACGCCGCAGGACAGGCTGAACTCTGGTTCTTCCAACTCATGGGCTGGTCCTTCTCCCGATTCCCTTTTCCTCTGCCTAGAACATCCCACCTTCCTCGGGCCTCCTAACTTTTTTTCAGGTTTAAAACTCAGCTCAGAGGTCATTTCCTCTCTGAAAACCTTCCATGCCACGGACTCCACCACCTGCCCTCAGATCAGCTCGGGAGAAACCCTTGTTCTGTGCCATCCACACACACTCTGCTCCCAGCCTCTCCTGCCTTTGGCACCAGTGTCTGTGTCTTTGCTCGTTTTTGTGTGTCTGGGACCAGGCATTGCCTGACAATGTATTTGAATGAATGAATGAATGAACAAACAAACAGCACGGCAGAGCCAAGATTCTAACCCAGTCTCTTTAACCCCCAAACCTGGGCATCCTCAGCCGATGTAGTAAAAGGTGGTTTACCTTCTAATGAGTTGGGGTTCCACACTTTTGTCTACAATAGAGAGCACGGATGGCTTGCTTTCAGAAGCATGGCCCCGAAGCCAGTCCCTTCACACCGACACACGCACAGTTTGCTCTCAGCCACAAATGCCCTTCTCTCTGCCCGCTCTACAGATGTCCCAGGCATCCTTCAGCATTCAGCCAAAATAGTGTCATCTTGGGGAAGAGTTTGAGGTTTCCCCACCCCTCTAAACCGTCACCAGTCCCGTGCTCTCTATTTCAGTAACATTTTGTACACACTTTAACCGCAGTCCTAATCGTTTGGGACTGAGATTGTTCAAAGGTCTGTCTCCCCACTGGACCAGAACCTCTCCGGGGTCTTGTACAACTTTTACACAAAGCACAACATGGGTGCCCGGTAGATTTTTGTTTCTAAATTATTATCTTCCGTAGAATTTTGTTACAGAAATTTCTACTATTTTAATTCTTTGAATAATTAGTCAGATTATCCCATTCCATGAGACCGTTAAATGACTAAGAATTTACAGTACTTTGATCTCTGCTTTTTTTTACTTTAAGCAGTTTTAACTGTTTGCTCAGAGATTCTTTCACCTCCAGTGAAAGTGGTAAGAACTTCCTATAAAGGAGCCTCTGCAGTCCGCCACCTGCCCACCTATGACCAGTTGCAACTGGACTGGACGAAGCTGGGATAACAGTTTTTGTCCTGCAAAACGGGATCCCCAAGTGGTCTGGCCACGGTTAATTTCACACAGGCCGAGAAGCACGCGGCGGAGGCCAGAGTCAGGAAGGAGCCGGCAACCTCCCTGCTCCTCTTTGATGTGCAGTCTTGGCTCTGTTCCACCTCTACCCGGATGGGAGCCGCAGCTGGCCACCACGTGCAGCAGCCAGCGTGGGGTGGGGGGAGCCGGCCTTCCCGGGAGCCAAGGGAGGATCCCACACCCAATGGAAAATCCACATCCTTGGTCTGATCAGCGGGCAGCCCTGGCATCGGAGCAGTAAGTCAGCCCCAGGTAAACGCAAAATTCTGGGTTTGAATCCTCTCTCTGCCACCTGTTAGCAAGGATCCTGAGCAAGTTCCCGGGTTCTCTTGGAGGGGAGCTGCACCAGAGTCAATTCCTGTGGCTCGAGGGTTGCAATGAGGACATAGGACTGAACTACACGGAAAATTCCCATGAGACAAAACCCCACAGGCACCCACCGGGTTAGCAGGCCGCCTGCTACCTGCTCTTCCCGCAGGAATGAGGAAAACAACACGCAATTAACGAAGGCCTCTTCCACATCAGGTGCCCCGCAAGCAGCTTCCTGCTCAGTGAATAATATCTGTCCCCTCGGCATCTGAGAGCAATTACGCCCCCAACCCTTGAGCAGAGTTTGCCAGGACAGAGAGGCCCCGAGGAGGCCTGGGAAGTGGGACCCTCAGGGTGCCTGGCTGCCGCCGCAACCCCCCCTCACCCCGACCCTGCACATCCAGCCCGACAGCAGGACATTCAGCCACAACCTCCAACATCAAAGGAGTCCCTCCGGCCTTTGTGCTAAGTGACTCAGGAGCCCGGACGTTTCTGGAAGAGAACCTTCTGGCCCCTCCTTTCCAGGTTCTGACTCGCCTGGCGATTGTCTGGTTAACACACAACGCCCTTAAAGGTGGGGCGGGGGTTGCATCTGGGGCCCAGGGCCCAGGGACAGGTCAGGCCTGGGCAAAGCAGCGTGAAAGGACGGCCTCTTCCTCCCCTTCCCCATCTCTCGACAACAGGGTCTCCTGCGTGGCAGC
Organism: Kogia breviceps; assembly: GCF_026419965.1. Taxonomy (NCBI): domain Eukaryota; kingdom Metazoa; phylum Chordata; class Mammalia; order Artiodactyla; family Physeteridae; genus Kogia; species Kogia breviceps. The sequence goes on along the minus strand of NC_081324.1, from coordinate 60,995,600 downwards.
TGCTGCCACAGCATTGGAAATACTGGTCCTTCGCAAATCCTCGGGGTCTCCGGGGAGAGTGAAATCCAGGCCTTTCAACACAGGATACTCTCGCTAATCTCTAGGCCTAATCCACTTAGAGCGTCGCTTTTAAGTCCCATTTGCAGCGACACAGAGGCCGGGACTACGGCAGATAAGCCCTTCCCACTTGGAGGGGCTCAGCCGTACCAGCCCAGGGCCGGCCCCTCCAAGGCATGTCCACTTGTCATGTTGTGATTTATGTTTTATCACTGGGCGGGGTGGGATGCAGCCCAGGGAACTGCAACCCTGGGAGGTGGGGTCCTCTGGCTTTCCTGCCAGCCCCCGGGAACCAGGGGGCACTAAAGTGCTGCCGGCCACCGTGGCTCCACCAGGAACAGCTCAGAGGCCCTGCACGCGACAGAAGAAAGTACTCATGAGGGCGTTCTGGTCCTTTCCCACTGATGAGGATCCAAGAGTGTCTCAGGCTGACTAGGGCACATGGGCAGAAAATAACGACCACACTCTAAAAACAAATAGATGGCCCTGGGCTGCGAGTTTCGGCCAGATGTTCATTCAGGCGCAGAAGGCAAACAATACTCTCCGCACAGCCCTTCCGGACAGGCCCAGGCCCGGTCCCCCTGCGGCCAGACAGGGCCGCCAAAAGATAACTTGATAAATAAATAAAAGGAAAATAAACCTCCAGAGTTATTATTTCCAAAGACATAATAGAACATGGACAACGGAGACATTAACTCACAGGGAAGAGAGATGGATATTTAAGTCATTTCCTCTCTGTCCCACCTGACTGTTAAATTGCTCTCCACTTTATTTTAAGAACTTGAGTAGTTTTAAGAAAACGTAATTAATATTTCAGACACTTCAAGTGAACGGAGGGCTTGGCTTCCCTTCTAAGGATGTGAGAGTTGGTGTCAACACTTCTTTTCCCAATTTCCCTTTCCTTTGCAAAAGTAAAGTACACACGTGTTTGTGTTTGTGTATGTGCACGTCCATGCACGCAGCTGTGTATCTTTTCTCCTACCATGAAGTCTGTAAATTGCTGGCCTTACTCCATCTCTTGAAATGAAGCAGAAAGGCCAATATGTCATCACCATGTACAGTGTTGGGTCTACATGCAAACATGTCCTGCTTTACACACAACCCAGTTGTCACTACAGCTGCTGTGTGATGCTGAGAAGGACTTTAACCTCTCTGGGTCCCAGTTTCCTCATCCACAAAACAAGCCCATTGCAAGAGACCATCTTGAAATCTGCTCACCTATGGAGTTCTATGAGGCTGGAAAAGTGCTGATTTACCAAACAGTTACAGTCAGGGTTCATTTCCAAAGAATTCACAGTCACGGCCACGTCCCAGCAATTGTATGGGTTGATGATTCAGTCTCCCAAAACTCCACTCACATTTATGTTTTTAGGAACATGTGGATGGCAGAACCTCGTGAGAATCATCTAGACTCCCCAGAAGAAGAAAGTCAGACCAATCAAACTTTTAAATGGAGGTTTGTTTATAAATATGAGACCCTGAGCCCCTCACAGCCGCAGACCTTTTCTGCTCGCCTGTTTCCCCAGCTCAGCACCTGCGTCTGAGAGACATTTGGGGAGATGTGTATGGTTGACGTGAGGCCGCTCCTGAGGCCCAGGTGAGAAGCAGACACAAGCAAATATCCACTCACCCAACTCTCAGCTGGCTGGTGCCCCTTCGTGAGAGTTCATTGCTCTTTGCGGGGGATTAAAGCATTTTGTATAAATCCTGTTTATGTTTTCCCAAGAGTGTGTTTAAAGTGTTCAGATACAAGTCAGTGTGCCCGGACTCCTAATCTTACAGCGGGAGATAAAAGGAACGTTGGCTTTTGAAGTGAGTGGGGCAGCAGCTCTGTTATCATTCTGAGTCTCCCTGGAGGGGCTGACAGAGCCCGGGAGGAGGAGCCAGGTCAGGAAAACCACGCCTCTGCCTCCCTGACGCCCCCCCTGCTTCAAACGCCCTGGGGTCTGAAGGCCTCTTTGCGGGGTTCTGTGGGGCTCTGGGTCAGGACCCACAGAGGACAACCAGGGCTGGACTCCCCAGAAACCTGCCAAGGTCAGTCAGGAGCCATCCTTCTCCACAAACACCCCCTCTCTGGGGCCCCCAAAGGCCCAAATCCCAGTGCTGGGAAGCCACTCATTTATGTTTGCATCAAGGTGTAAATTACAGCTGAGGGCTATTTTATGAATCATTTTGACAGAAGGACCCGGTGACGAAAACTCTCCAGCGGAAGCCAGCCCTGCGGAGGGGCAGCCTCGACGTGACAGCCACAGAGGCCACTGACCTTCCAACTCTGCTCCCCCCGGAAGGCCCTCCAGGGAACCCCACTGGAGCCGAGGGTTCAGAAAGGCCACACGTATCCAACCTCATGCAATGAGGAGCGTGTGAGGACACGGCCACCTCCCCTGGGGACACCTCTGTCCCCTGCTCAGCACCCAGGCTGGAGAGGGTTCCAAATGCCTGAGGTTAGGGCAGGTTTGTTCAGTACTCGCTGCTCCAATACAGCAAACCGTTCCTTGTGTGTTTCCCCAACAGAGCGAAAACAAAACCATGTCTTCACACCCGCTGCTTTTTCCCCTGGAGCAGACCTAGGAGAACAGCTGCGTCACCAGCGGCCTCCACATGGGACGGCTGGTCCGCACGGCTGGTCTGAAGCACGGTCCCCGGGTGATTTTTCGAGTGACCAACACATTCCCCACACCTGTGAGCTTTACCTGCTTCCCTGCTTGGCGGCCAAGAAGACATCACCGGCTTCACCCCAGCTCCCTCCCTACCTGGGGCCGCAAGTCTCATGTATGCTCTCCGGGGAGAATCCTGAGTTCTCTGCATAAAAATAACCCAAGAATAAAGGAAATGAGTTTTCCCCAATATTCAGACAACTGGCTAAAACACCATGCCAACCCGGCCACCTGTGCAGCTCACAACGGGGAAGCTGGCTCTGAGCTGTGGCTCTCACAGCATCCAGGGAGACCGACCACCTAATTCCTGGCTGTACTCAGCGCTCACCTGATTCCCTTGTTTTCTGTGGTTCCCAGTCATTTTCTCTGAAGCTGCACGGTGACTCTGAATACTTATGAGCATGATTACTCAGATCCTTTCCTCTGAACCTCAATTCCATCACTTTTTAGAGTTAATTGCCTAATAAGCTCTAAATCCTTATGATGTTATTAGTATTTATTGACAGATCAACTATCTTCCTGGAGATATTGAGTAGCCACACACACATGATACACGGGATGTGTTTTGCTTCTTCAAAAACCAAAATAGAAAAACCCTGCCTGGGACACAGCCTGGATCAGGGTTTGTAGCAGGAGGTTGTTTCACAGAACTTATTGGAGATAAAAACGTATCTGGAATTGGCGTTGGAGTTTGCTACTCCATGCCCTGCTTTATGGAAAAAGAGAAGATGGCTGGTCCTGGATGAGACTGAGGGATTCAGCGTCTCCACTGACTTGCTGAAGCCAGACCTCAGCCACTCCTCCTTCACACTGGAGGCCTGGAGGTGTTTTTCTTACCCTATGTACCTTGCCCCTCCAGCTCCTTCTGGAAAAATATGATGACTGAGGTGGTGATTTACACTTTTTCTTCTTGCTAGAATATTGCCTCACTGACTAGAGGATTCAACAGAGAAGCCCATGTCTTATCAAGCACCCAGTGAGTAATACCGTCCCCGAGACACCCAAGACCAAGTCAGGGAAGGATGCTCATCCCCTCCATCTTGTTGTAGCAGCGAAAGTGAGCTTAGGATGAAAAGTGGCCGCAGAGCCGGAACGCGTGACACTGTGAAGTTCACGTGTGAAGATCCGTCTGTAAAAATGCTGCAGAGCAGCCGCGGGTCCCATCAGAAATCAGCCAGCTGCCTGCTCGTGTGAGGGTCTGCGCTCCACTCACTCTGTCCACACCTTCCCTCCCACATGCCAGCTGACTCCAGAGAGGGGAAGGAAACGGCCTGATTCTGCACCAGGTGTGGGCCCTGGAAACGCTGGCCACTCTCCCAGGAGGCCCCAGGGCAGCCGGCGGGAGGGCACGCGGCAGTTCTGTTTCGGATCCAGGCCTCAAGTGCCCATCAGATGTGGGGAAGGCCCAGTCACCGGCTTCAGCACAGTATCCAGGGAATATCTGCTCTCCAGCTACAGTCACCTCATAGGCTTGCGGGAGGGCTGTTCCTGGGCAACTGCCCAGTTGTCCCCCAAGATACTGGGACAAAATAACCAGACAGGGGACGGCTCCTTGAGCGTAGTGAGGCTTGAATACAAAAGGCAGGAGTTCCCAACCTTTCCAAGCCTGAAGGTCCCACTTGAACAACCAACTGGTAAGTTCTGCATGGCGGCAGCTGTGTCTCTGGGACACTTGGGAAAATATGTGATGACAGTCATGACAGAAAGCTGCCACGTATTCAGTACTATGCTTCTGGATTTGTAGCTAACAATTACAACAGTGTCAGCACACATTTGCGATAAAGTACGAGAAATATCATTTGTTACATCTCCAAATGAAGGAAGTAGATACCAGGATTCATTCCCCCCACCCTACACCCACCGCTCACACAGGGGTCCCTCGCCTGGTTGTTTCAGACTCTACAAAGTTCTGGTTATTTCAGAGAATCCAATGTGGCATTCACACTTTCTTTAAACTCTACACACGTGCGTGCACTTGCACACGCACGCACGCACTCACTCGTACACCCATTAGACCAGAGCCAACCTGTGCTGATTAAAGGAGGTGCCGGGAGGCAGAGAACCAAAGGCACCTCATCCCCACTTCCCCTCAGGACCCCTTTGAACTGCTCCTGAGCCCCCAGCCGCTCTGAGGTGTGTCTGTATTTGCAGAAGGAGGCTCACTCCTCCGGGGCTACCAGCTCCACTGCTTTCACCATTCAAGGGGCTACCTGCTCTCACCTGGTCACATTTGTCACATTCGGGGTGTTTGCATCAAGAGAACTGCCCCTCCACATGACAGAGGGACAGGGGACCCTCTAGGAGAGAAACACCTTAGAAGCTCATTATATCTTAGAGGCTGTTTTGAGTGCTTTGTTCCTTCTGACATGAAGTTTTGTCCTGCTGGAGATTAATATGAGAATGGCCACATTTGTTTGCTTTTTCAAATACAAAAGATACTCCTAATGTATTTCCATTAGGACTTGGACACCGGCCAGGCGAGATGACAGAAGTGTTACCATGACTCCTCCTGCAAGAATGCACATTAGTAAATGGGAACCAACATGGGCCATAATGGGACCAGAGCAGAGCTGGCACATCACACAGGAAACGGTGGCAGATTTAGCCAAACAGCCAAATACCATTCACTAATGGTGTCAGGCTGAGTTTACTCAGCGATGACTGAATCGGAAAGAGCTCAGTAACATGATCAGTGATCGCAACCAGGGGCCGGGCCCAGGGAGACCCTGCAGCTACACCCATCGTGCTCGGGGGTGCTGGCTGCACCTGGATTCATGGGGTTCTTGCCTGGCTGATTTGCGTCACAACCAGGAAAATCTAAAAATCTGTTGCAACAGATGGAGGGCAACTCTCTTGTTAGAAGCGCCCGGAAGACGCAGGGTGAGAACAGGTTTTCCTTTGTAAGACGGGTGCAGTGGAGCTGGGGACCCAGAAGGAGTGAATCTTCTGCAAACACTGACATGTGGAGCATGGTTGGGGCCACGGGAGGAGCCCAGGACCCCCAGCAGAGACCGGCGGCTGACACTCTGCCCTAGTCCCGGATCTAAAAGCACGTAGCTGCTTGGTCCAGGGGGGTCCCTGCCCTTCCCCACCTTGTACAGGGGAGGGGCCTCTCCTGATACGAGGGCAGGGGTTGGATCTGTGCTTCGGGCTCACTCAGTGCCCTGGACCCACCGAGACCCCTGCAGAGTGGTGCTGGCACCCGAAAACACAAAGCTTCAGCGTTAGGACCGCACTGAGGCCAGGGGCTTTGGGCTTGGTGGCCTAAGAGCAAAAGGTGACAGTGAGAGAGGAGAGAAGAACGATTCTCCCACCCTTGGTGGGGGGCCAAGACCCCTGAAGTGGGAGGGAGGGGTCCTCACACTCATGAGGGTTACCTTGACGATGCCGTGCAGACCTGAGCTCCAGGGCAGCCCTGCGGGGACCACAGCAGCCGCTCACCCCAGGGGAGCCGCGCAAGAGCGGGGCTGGTGAGATGACGTGGGGAAGGAAGGAGGATCCTCTTAGCAGCTGTGAATGAGCCCGTCCCAGAGGTGCCAGCCCTGCTCAGGGGCCCTGGGCCAGCCCGGGGTGATGGCTACTCCAGGAGAAGCAGACCATACCCCACAGAGATGGGGCCGAAGCCCCAAACTCCGAGAAAATCTGCTTTAAATCTCACACGGCTTCTGCAGACCTGGAACTCTGTTCCCAGCACCAGCGGTGGCTGACAGTCAGGCACGTTTTCAGCAGTCAGACCCGTGCTACATACTTTATGTGTGTAGCCCTGCCCTGTGGAGGTCTCCGTTTCACAGATGAGGAAACAGAGGCTGGGGAGGTCATGTAACTTGCTCAAGGTCGCGAGGCTCGTGAGGGGCAGACCCACAGGTCCAGCACAGGAGCTGCAGACCTTACATCCTTCATCACTGGAAAATACCAATAGTTGCCTGATTCTCAGATTCAGACATAACACTGGGCTGTGAACATCAGCTCAGATCACCTAAAATTCTGAATCCAGCTCTGAGCCTTCAGGAAGTGGAGAAGCAATTAGCAAGTCGAAGGCGTTTTGACAGTACACAATAGGGAGGCATTAGACAGACGTAAACCAAAATTTGTTAACTGTCATCCTGGGGGGATATAACTACTGTGACAGAATGAACAGGATCGTCAGCAAAGGACACGGAACCACAAGAAAATTCATTGGAATAGGATTTTTTCCTACTCAGGAAACCCTGTAGATTTCTGGACACTTTTCCAAAGACAGGTTATGGGAAAGCTCATTAGTTGAGTCACTTAGGATGGAACCAGAAAAAAGTCCACAAACACCGGGGGTGGTCTCTCTCTCTCTCTTTGGACAAAATGACCCAACTGGTCCCTTCACCTTCCATTCTGAATAATCTCCTCATTTTTCCACATAGAACCCCTCAATCAGTTCATCATCCTTTCCTCCCTTTTGAGTTCATAGAAATGATGAGGCTAGAACATTGTGACACCCTAGAAAATTCAAACAGTGGTTAGACTGAATTATCCTAAAAATCTTTCCACTTTCTGGCATACAGGAAGAAGCAATTATTTAAAACCCAAGCACGTGTAGAAACAATCTCACAGGAATATCATCAGTGGTATATAGCAAACTGAAAAAAAGAAAATGCTCTAGGTCAATTTTGAAGATAATCTATTCAGCATCACGGACTAGAACTTGAGGTTTCCAGTGAAAGCTTTAGAAGCCTAAATTCCACTATTTCAGAAATACAGCTTATCTGTAGCTTCCCAGTTCTGTGAAGCTGATTATTCAAATTCTGGGGACATACAGCTCTGTAAAGAGACACGCTGCTAGGGCTTCCCTGGTGGCGCAGTGGTTGAGAGTCCTCCTGCCGATTCAGGGGACACAGGTTTGTGCCCTGGTCTGGGAGGATCCCACATGCCACAGAGCAGCTGGGCCCGTAAGCCATGGCCGCTGAGCCTGCGCGTCTGGAGCCTGTGCTCCGCAACGGGAGAGGCCGCAACAGTGAGAGGCCCGTGTACCACGAAAACAAAACAAAACAAAACAAAACTAGACAACCTGGACATCCTCTCTGACCAGGCCACGTACGTGGCACAGACGCAGGTGAGGGGCTGGGCTGATGGGGGCCAGCTCATCTGTGCACAGAAACCAAATTCACTGAGGATGCATTTCTTCCAGAGGCTCTTGTCTTCTGTGTTCAGGAGGGCAGTTAATAATCTGTATTTCTGAACCCGCTTTCGTGCTGACCACAGGCTGCCACTGTGCCGCCTCCCTCCGAGCTGGCATCCAGAGCCCTCTGGGGCATCCGTGTCGCTCCTGTCATACGGACGTCACAGGTGAGAAAGACTGCTCATTCAAGCTGTTCAGGCGGGATTCAAATGCACGCTTGGGGACCGACAGAGGAGCCCCCCAAAGCACACGTCCTGGACCACTTTGCCATGCGCTCTGAGGCTGGAAGCCCAGCCTCACCAGCTCAAGAAGGCGGTCTGAGCCCCTGGAGGACATCCACAGCCTGGTCCCCGTGGCCCCCGCGGGTGTGGATGGAAGCAGGGCTGGCAGGGCTAGGGCCAAAGTGGCAGAGGTGGGTGGTCCGGCCCTCAGTGCCAGAGACGCCCCCGTCCGCACCCAACCTGCGCTGGTGTCGGGACCCAACTCCACCTCAGTCCCATCCTGGCCCCGCACTGGGCCCTGTGTCTACCCGACGGTGTGCACTCTGGTCCCCGAGGCCCTGCCTGCATCTCAGCCCAGCCCCTGTCGGGCCCATGTGCCCAGAGCCCGCGCACACAAGACTCACCATTCAGGGATCTGCGGCACCATCAGCTCTCCGAGAGGGACCCTGACCGGCCCAGCTCATGTGTCCTCCCCGAGGGTCGCTCGGCCCCCTGCTTATCCCCATGTCCTTGCAGTGATGGGCCTTCTTCCAGCTCTAATGGCTGCTGGAGACCATCGGACTGGGTTCCCTTGCTCAGCAAGCAGGGTCCCCGTGTGTCCTGGACAAGTCTGGAGCCCCAGAGTGACTGCCAGCGCCACCCCCGGACCCCGGGGCAGCCTCAGCCCAGGCGCAGCCCCTTCCCTGTGGGCCGGGTGGGAGCCTGGCTGCACGAGGACCACTTTGGTCCCCACACAATGGCTGGGATGGCTCTCTGTGGTGTACACGGAACGAGTCACCAGCCCACGGAGTGGCTGAGGATCCCAGGACTATCTCACTCATCTCTGGTTCTTATAAATGGTTTGTAAGTTTGTACCTTTTGACCCCCTTCAACGAATTTCCCCACCCTCAGGCTTCATCTCAGGTAACCACAATTCTGATCTCTTTTTTTATGAGTTTTTTTTTCCTTTTAGTTTCCACATATAAGTGAGATCATACACTGTTGGTCTTTCTCTGTCTGACTTATGTCACTTAGCACAAGGCCCTCAAGGTCCATCCATGTTGTCACAAAGCCAGGATTTCTTTCTTTTTTATGGGTGAATAATATTCCATTGCCCACATATATACCAGGTTTAACTTTTTTTTTTTTTTTTTTTTTTTTTTTTTTTTGCGGTACGCGGGCCTCTCACTGCTGTGGCCTCTCCCACTGCGGAGCACAGGCTCTGGACGCGCAGGCTCAGCGGCCACGGCTCACGGGCCCAGCCACTCCGCGGCATGTGGGATCCTCCCGGACCGGGGCACGAACCCGTATCCCCTGCATTGGCAGGCAGACTCTCAACCACTGCGCCACCAGGGAAGCCCCCAGGTTTAACTTTTAATCACTATTTCTAGGCGGAAGAGACAGGGCTCTTTGCAGCAAGCCCAGGTCCCTATAGCAAGTCAACAGCAGGAGGTGGGCAGGGCAGAGGGGACCATCAGGCACTGAGGGGAGGGGGGGCCATGGTCAGCGCGAGGTCTAAGGTCCTTGAGGCAGGAGGAAGGGAACGTTTTGTTGGGGGAGTAGGTGTCGTGCCCCAGGGTGAGGCTAAATACCATTCCCAGACAGGAGCCGCCATGGGTGAATTCATTCCTGCAAGGACCCTGTAGGGACAAGGACGGAGCCTCAGGGCTGGAGAGACTGAAAGCAAATGTTAGGTTCTGAGACTGGCCGGGATGCAGAGGGCAAGACAGACCCGTTCAATCCATCTGTGCCCCAAAGTAGGGGCTGGTCCAGCAGCAGGGAGACGCTTGGGGCCTGAGGAGTCAGACACGCACACCCAGAGCTCACGGCGACACTTCCTAAGATCATCCAGGGTCTGTGTGGAGCATTAAAAACTGAGAAGGGAGGAGTTAGCAGAGGTCAGGTGGCCCCCAGCTCGAGGGCAGGAGATGGCCGAGTCCACGTGCGAAGCAGGGCCCCACGGTTCGTCCTCATTGTTCTGTCTGCCGTATTTACACTTTTCAAGCACTTTAGAAGAAAAAAATGTCCAGAATCTAAAAGTGTCCAGTCACTAAACCAACTTTAGTGACTACGGTGAGTACCATCGACATGGATCCCAGACGAGTCCTTTCTGGGTTTCTTTTATGTCTTCAAAAGCTCAATCTTCCTGTCTCATCTGGGACATTAAAAAAATACACCCAAAGAATATTCTTTCAAGTGCTTTGCCACTGCAGCGAGACGATTATTACTCTGGCTATTAATTACTGTTATGGTTCCTACTGGCATGAGCTCTATGTTTTCCCGGGTGCCGTCCAATCCCACACCCAGCCAGCGTGTGTTTTGCCTGGGCGCAGATGTCCACACGCTGAGCTGAGCAGGAGACACCAAAGCAGCAGGTGTGAGAGGGGTTGAGTGTGTTGGAGAACAGGTGAGGATCAAAAGCAGGGGGCAGGTTCCACTCCGGGGTGGATTACAGCCAACGGGCCTGGGAGCACACAGGGGAAGCTCGTTTCAGGAGCCATTTCCCCAGCGACGCCCCAGAAGGCTCAGCCGGGAGGAGAGAGAAGCGTGAAGAGGGCACTGGAGAGCAAAGCCAGACCCCAGTGAAGGACAGAGAAACCAAGCCGACGCTGAGATCCAGAAAGAGCAATAAGACAGTCCTCGAAGGAATTCAGCTGAAAATCAGAAAGCGCTCCTGGGGCCCACCAGGCTTGCCAAACTCTAAGTGTGCTTTTTCCTACAGTATCTGATTTATTTGACTTATACTTTAGTGCCGAATTTTCTACAATCCACACGCACCAGGGTCCCCGGTGCCCACGTCTCTTTCCCTCACTAGGTGGTGAGCTCCTCAAAGACTCACCTGGCTTCTGCCATGACAAGCACAGCACCTATAACACAGCAAGGGCTAGTGCACAATAACGGAATTGAATTAAGGACCAAACGGAAACATTTTTAAAGGCTCCGAGTTGTAAAGAATCTGGTGTGTGATGAAAGTGGCTGTGCGCAGCTGATGGAGGAGGAGAGCCCAGGAGGGAGACCCGTGGGGCCCAGCCATCCTCCAGACACACGCAGACAACCTCCCTGCAGGTGCCAGGCCTTCCACGGAGATACTCAGCCCTTCCAGAGAAGTCTCCTCTCCGCCTGTTAGAGTTCGGAGAACAGCAACAGCAAACCCAAGAGACAGCCCAGCGATGCAAGCTCTGGGGAGTGTGTCTGTGGCAGAGAGGGGCTCAGACTAGACAGGGAAGAGCTGACGGCTCGATGGAGCCAGGGAGGCAGAGGAGACAGACAGGGGAGTGAAATGCCACCACTTCCGAGACTCAACATTTGTTATCAAGGTTTAAAGAAGCTGGGAGGGGCCCAGAGAGGTCTGCATGTCCCTGTTCACATTGGCACCCATCACCTCACCAGGGTCTCCAAGTAACAACCCACACGGGTCGTGCGGTGCTTTCTGCCCATAAACGCTGAATGGAGCTGTGTATTTCTCATGGTTCCGGAAATGCCTGGAAAAGAGCAGGGACCAGGCTTAAAACTAATCACCAGAGAGAAGTTATGAAACATTGCAACTGCTATGTCCATTTTGGGGGAAAGATCAACTGGAAGTAGACACATCATCCCTTTATTGGAAAGTTGATCCAAACCACCTCAGATGGAAATGATTTGTCAGGATATGTCTATGCAATATTTTCTCTCTTCAGCATCCCAAAAGTCCCAGGTAATTTAAGGGCAATTAACCAGAGTCTTCCCTCTGATTTTAGTCCAAATTTCAAAGCTTGTGTCCTCCAAGCTTGTCTAAAAAGGAGCTTCTCCAAACTCCATGTGTCAGAAGTTTCCATGTGAGTAACAGTGGCCAAATCAAGACAGTGTTTTTGAAACGTCGAGAAGAAACCAGGTCATTAATGATACTGAGCTTTGTTTCTCTGCCAGCCAGCCTGGCAGTGCCCTCGGGAACGGAGGGGACTAAAGGGCCAGCATGGACTGCAAGGCTCTGTTTCTTTCAAGGGCCGTAGAGCTCTAAGGTGCCCACAGCTACCTTCAGGCTATCACAGTGGCACCAATGAGAGTCCAGAAGTGGCCAGTGAGGGCCATTCCCAGGATGAACCCCCCTCTCACTCATGCCCCATCCGCAGAACCCGTACAGGATAAGCAGCACAAAATCAGAGACTTGCTCCCCATCTGCACCTCGGTGATTTTCAGATGGGGGCAGTTTTGCCCCCCAGGGGACATGGCAATGTACAGAAGCATTTAATTGTCACTACTGAGGGGGAGTGGGGCGCTACCGGCATCTAGTGAGTAGAAAGCAGAGATGCTGCCAAACATCCTACAAAGTACAGGTGTCAGCTTGAGCTGCCACAACAAACACTGCACATTGCATAGCTTAAACAACCGAAATTTATTTTCTCACAGTCTGGAGGCTGGAAGCCCAAGATCAAGGCCCTGCAGGGTTTGGTGTCTGGCGGGAGCTCTCTTTCCGGCTTGCAGACAGCCCTTTGCTGTGTCTTCTCACGGCAGAGAGAGAGCTCTGGTCTCACTATGCTTCTAAGGGCACTAATCCCATCATGCAGACCCATCCTCGTGACCTTACCCAGCCCTCGTCACCTCCCAAAGGTCCCGTTACTAAATACCATCACATTGGAGGTGAGGACTTCGACATATGAATTTGGGGGGGAAACATTCAGTCCATAACAGCACACAGCAAAGAATTATCAGCCCAAAATGTCAATAGTGCAGAGTTTGAGAAACCCTAGTGCACTGCAAAGGGCTTCACCTCCGATGCCCCTAAACCATCCTCAGAGTTATTCCTCCTCCAACTCATAGCTGCTCAGCCAGCCTCTCACGAGCTGAACCATCTCAAAAAAGAAAGCAATCTTCTTGTTATGTGTAAGCTGATGGAAACTATGGAAGGTCACAATACACCCAGTGGAGATTCCATAGAAGGGAGCGCCGCTGCCCCGTCGGTGTTCTGGAGCAGGAAGCCGGCCCCTGCGTCAACTGAAGCTTACACAGCTGGGGGTCCCTTTGAGAGCTTCTTCCACCACCCCCTTAGAGAAATGAGGGGTGATGCTTCACCCAGATACGCCTATGTCCCTGGTTTTATTTCTTTCCTACGAGATGCGCGGTGGCCCAGCCATAAACGAACAAAGATCTACTCTTTTGATTTGGAATCAATTTGATAAAATACTCAATAGCAGTATTTTAATGAATTCATGAAAAGATCGGATAGGAATAGAATAGAATAGATCAGATGTCAGTGCATAATGTGTAGAAAAGGGCAAGTACTGTTTCATGAAATTCGTGTTGAGGTTTGTATGCTTGTGGATGGGAGAGGGATATCAGAAAAGGAAGTGAAAGTTTCTTAAGGTGAGCTGTAGTCAGAGAAGCTCGAGAACTACAGCAGCCACTCCCAGTTGCTCTCCCCGGAGATGGTACTAACCATGAGCCGATTTGCTCACAGCCTGCGCTTGAACAACACGTAAGGCAAACTGGATTACCCACCATCCAGCAGCCCTTGTCAAGCCACCTTTGCAAAAACCTCCTCCTCTTCAACCATTCTGTATTCCTTTCAGGGTTTGGAACACTCCCTCTTGGCCTCCCTTCAATGTACCCTCTGTGACTCCAGTTGCCTGTGCGGGGCTCAGGTGTCAGCGCAGAGACCTGCTGTGATGTCACTTGTGTCAATTAACTCAAGCTGTCTGCCTCTGCCAAGTGTCTGCACGTGTTGGCGGCATGTCCCGAGAGCTCAGGTGGGGCTGGGAGCGCCCTGGGGACCAGACTCCAGATGGAAGAACCTCAGTGAGACTTGAGAGCCTTCCCGGCCAAGGCATCCTCTCCCACCTGGCCCTGGTGAGGCCGGGCCTGTGTCTGAGCAGGTGACCCGTCACAGCCAGGCTTGGGGATGTTTCCGTGCGGCCGCTGGCCGTGCACACTCGGCCGCTCCCCCTCCTGTTCAAGATTCACAGATGCTTACGGTCAAGTTGGTGGCCGAGTTGTCCCCTGTGCCCAGAGACTGGCCCTGAGCGTCAGGGCAGGCCAGGGCTCAGGGCTGACAGCTCCTGGGATCACTGGCGTCCTGCTGTTTCATCTCTGCCTCACGCCAGATTTCTAAGCAGTGTTTTACAAATAGGTGCTCGGGGTATCTGTGCGCGTGGCCAGGGTGAGACGGCCATCAGAGCATCAGAGCTCATTAGGTAAATGGGCAACAGTCAGAGAACTTCAAATCCTCACCTAAGTACCAGAGGAGGGCTTTTCCCATCAAGTGTGGCTTTCACATTGCTTCCAAAGGTGAATTCCCAGAACCGTCAGAAACTCTGGGGACTGGGGCCTACGGTGCGTCTGATCACGCTTTACTTGCGTGTGGTTTGTGTGGTATTGTGGCAGTGGCTTCTTGTAATGTTAACGAGCACGAAGGTATCTAAAATCATGGCCGGACCAAGTTGAGTACTTTTCCATTCCTGCAAGTTACAGAAGATTCGACATTTTGTCTCTCCTTCCCTTCCTGTTCAACGCCTCCCTTATTTTGATAAGACCTCATTTCAAAGTGCCTCGAACAGACCCATTTCATCTCATCTTTCATCTCAAGAAGCAGGATTCAAGGAGAGACTGCCTCACCAGTTAAAGCAGGGGCTCCTACAACACGAAAGTTACTAATAGATGTTTCCAACATTCCCCAGATTACTTTTTGCTTGCCTCAAACTCATGGCTCAAGCTTGAGCTTTAAATCCAAATACCAGCATATCATTAAAAATTGGCACAAAATGAAGTAAATAATTGTCTTTCAAGCAGGATGAACTTTAAGATGCACAGACTTCTTCTTCTTCTCTGTCTGAAACCAGACAAAAACTACCCACCTGGCAAAGGACGGCAGTGATGGAAATCTCTCTCCCCGTCACGAGGATGTCAGTACTCAGAACAACGCCCCCTCCTGAGTCACGAGGCCAGTGCTTTTCCATAGAAATGCAGCCTGTCCAGGGGAAGCTCCTGGGCCCCTCTGTGCTCAGATCCAAAACATGGGGAGGGAGGCTCGAAACCGAGGTCTCAGAAGCCACTCTTTACTCACCATCAACAACAAACAGTCCAGCAAACACGCTTGGTTTGGCAGGTTGCCATTTGGGGTTTGTACCTTTGAATATTTACATTCATCCTTGGAAGCCAATAAACATTTGGCATCTAAATGTTTTTCCTTTTCATGTTCCAGACGTGAGTTATGATGTTAACATAATGAACCTTAGCAAAACTAATGACACCCCCCTCCTGCCCCACCAAAAGTAACGTGAGGGACCCACCCTGGAAGGAAACCAGAGCAGAAGGGCCCTAGCCGACTGGGGGGGCGGGGGGCATGGCCCGGGTTCCCAGAGGCCAGTCTAGGGTGCACAGAGGAAGCTGTGCTGCCGGCGGGTCCCCACGATGCTGCAGGGAACATCGTCTCTCGGCCTGAGCTACAGGATGCAGGCAGAGAGAGGGTGCATGTGATAACATCAGGACTGCACGCTCAGAGGCTCCAGGAATCACCTCATGTCCACAGTCTATCTCCCTAAAGCACTGCCGGGTCCCCCTCTAAGTGACCCCCAGGGCAGTCGCGTGAGGCTGCTCAGTGTCCATCGTGCTGGCCGTACGTGGGGTGACGGTGCTGATCTCACCGCACCGTGGGGAGAGGGATAGCCGCGAGCCTGGAGCACACTGAACGTGCCGCAGATGGGAGAGCTCCCCAAAAGGAAAGGGCACTGTCCTTAGCATCTCACTTCGAATCAGCTCATCAGGTGACTTTCTTCTTTCATGAGAGGGTCTGTGCAGGACAGAACACTGGCTTGGAGCTTGGAACCGAGGCTGGAGGTGGCAGGAGGGGACAGGAACATACAAGGGGAGACGGAGGAACTTGGGAGACAGACTTGGCTTATTCTGTGCTCGTGGGGCAGGGAAGCTGCAGGAGGAGGGGAGACAGGAACATGGTGGGGGGTGACTGGGCCTCAGCCAGGAACTGGGACTCAGGAGACACAGAGACCAAGGAGGGGCAGCCGAGCTGAGCACAGCCCTGGATGCTGCCAACACAGGGTGAGGGCTAGGGGACCGGGGAGCAAAGGATGCTTGAGAATCACAGAACTGGGGGGAGGGGGTGGCCGGAAAGCACTTTAAATATCATGTAGCTCAATTTTCATTTTACATTTCACAGAAACTGAAGCCAGGTGGTTAAATGACTTGTCCCATGTCACAAAGTAAAGTTAGAACTCAAATTCAAGTGTTTCCATTTAAGTCTAATGACTCAAAGTGCTTTCATAAACAGTACATAGATAGATAGACAGATAGATAGATAGATAAATGGTACCAAAATTGTAAAGTCACAGTTTATTTTCACATATCTCCATAATACAATCAAGAGCAAAGTGGGGTTGGTTTGAACACGAGGTCCCAATACTGGGCACTGGGTATGTTTGTAAAAACCATACCAGCCTCCTCGACCTCATGATCTATCAGGGAGGGGTTTAAAGCCACGGGGACTCGGGGAGGGTTATCTGCATCCATTCCATTATCTGGCAAATGTCAGCGGGTAAGGCATATCAGGCTCTGAGGGTCTTATTTCACCACGAATAGGCAACACTTGCAAACAGTTTAAGCGGGAATTCCCTGGGCTTCCTGAACACGATGGCTTCGGCTGAGCTGAATTTAGCAGGCTATAGTGATCAAAGTGAAGAACCAAGAACTAAAGAAAGTAAACAGGACAGAAGAGAAACGGTCTTGTCATAAAATCAGTTTGTGGGAAACAGTGGACTTTTTCATGCTGTCAATACACAGACTTAAAATGCTGACATCTCCTGCCACGTCACGAGGTGGGAGAGTGGGATCAGGTGACCCTCGGTGGTCTCTCCAGGGACTGAGTGGAACCAAACCCCGGGGAGGAGAGCCCCTCTCAGGAGACTCAGGGATGAGCCGAGTATTCCTTTGCATGACCTTTTGTGATAAACTCATTTTTTTAACTGAAGTATAGTTGATTTACAATGTTACGTTAATTTCTGCTGTACAGCAAAGTGATTCTGTTATACACACATATACATTCTTTTTCATATTCTCTTCCGTTATGGTTTATCACGGGATATTGAATATAGTTCCTGATAAACCCAACCCTTTGTGAAATCTAAGTGGCTTACTGGTTCCCCGGGCCCCACTAAGAATCCCTCCTGTGACAAGGGCTCTGTTGCCCCACAAGACGTGAGGCGTCTCCCTGGACTCAGACATCAGCCAAACACCCTGAGCTCCCCTGAAGACCGAGCATTCTGGATATGAGTAACAGTTGGATTGAGTGAGTTGGGAAGAGCGTCTGGCCATTTCCGAACAAGCTCTCTGCACCCCTCAGTTTGCTGGATGAACACTGACCAGGGTGAGTATCACCATGTCCTCTCCTTCTGGCCACGTTAGCCTCTGGGACTCGGAGCAGCAACCCATCCACATACATGAGAACAGTTCCCATTTAGGAGTCTCTGCTTCTGTTTTATCATCTTCCAAAATTCAATATAGACTCTCCAGGCTGGACACAACTCAGCTTGAGCGTTCAAGCCATTACTCATCAGTCGGGGAAGGAGGCCAGGTCACCATCTAGTTAATGTTTACCCTGCTGAATCTGCCCTGTGGTTGATCTTTTCACATCCTTCTTCGTGAGAGCTGAAAACTAAACAAGTTATTTGCAAGACGAAGGGGCCTAAGAGGGACAGCTCTCTGCAAGGGGTGGGGGCCCTGCCAGGAGGGATGTTTGTCTGCCTGGCCTGTCCAGATTCTCTGACCTCCACTGTTAGACCTTCCCCAGCTTTACTGAAAATTCTATGTTCAACTGACAGCATCAATCAGAGGCAAAAGATCTCCAATCTCAAGTCACTTCAGGAAGTTCTCCATTCACACTTGTCCCTTTGCTGTTATTTCCCTATAAAATGCAAACATATATATTTTGTGTGTCAAGATTTATAAGTGACGCTTGAGTCCTTGGTGTTCCTCAGAGTCACTCAGAGCCAAGGCATACTGCAAATGAAGAGTTTTGTGATGGCTTTCAGGACAAATCCCAACCCTATGTCTCCAGGGCTGATTTCTCATGAGACTAAGATCAACTGCCTCCTGGGCATCTACATTTCAATTCAACAAGTCCGAGGCCAAATTCATCACCTTCCTTTCTGTAAAGTCATCCTCCTCTTCTGGTACTTCTAGTACCCCTCCCTCTCTCCCTGTTTCATAAAGGGAACCACCATCAGCCCAACGATTCAACCCAACGATGAGAGATGCGAGGTCATCCTGTCTCCCATCATTCAGTCACCAGATCTCACCAGGTGGGACCCTAACACTCCTCACATCTTGCACTCTGCCTCCACCTCCACTGCTGCTGTGTCGAGGTGGGGGGCAGGGGGGCGGCCTCATCTCCCACCTGCATTAATACAAGAGCCCCATCAGGCATCTCCACTTTCAATCTTGGCTCCCTACACTTTTCCATACTGTAATCAAAAGTGAGCTTTCTGGGCTTCCCTGGTGGTGCAGTGGTTGAGAGTCCGCCTGCTGATGCAGGGGACAGGGGTTCGTGCCCTGGTCTGGGAGGATCCCACATGCCACGGAGCAGCTGGGCCCGTGAGCCATGGCCGCTGAGCCTGCGCATCCGGAGCCTGTGCTCCGCAATGGGAGAGGCCACAACAGTGAGAGGCCTGCATACCGCAAAAAAACAAAAAAACAAATTTTAAAAAGTGAGCTTTCTAAAGCAAAATCTCTTATGAAATCACTCCCTCTTTTATAATATTGGTGGCTCCTCATTGCCCTCAAGATAACACCCAAACTCTTTAATATAACTACAGAACATTCATTCAGCAAGTATTTATTGACCATGTTCTCTGTGCCAGGTCCTGGGAATAAATGTAAGCAGAGCACACATGGTCTCCACCCTCATGGAGCTAGAAGGGCAGGGAAGCCAGCACCACACACATAACCACACAGATCAACATCTGACAACAAGCTGTGATTGGCACCGTGAGAGGAACTGTGATGTGGGATGAGAAGTTGCGGTGGGTGGGGTAGGAGATGAAAGGCTCCTTCAAGGAAGCAGTGAAGTGGTCAGGGAAGCTTCCCAGGAGGAAGGACCACCATTTATAAAATCTATCTGATAGGAGGGAGCATGTTTGTGCAACTGCAAAGGAGGTCAGCATAGCTGGAGTGGAGAGGGCAAGACAAAGCATGATAAGAGGTGAGACTATAGGGGTAAAAGGGACAGAATCACACCATCAGAGCCATCAGGTCACCCAGAGAATGATGCCCGGTTCTCCAGTATTTGCAACTGGGTCAAGGGGACTGGGCATCTGGAGGAAACAGAGATTTGGGAAATATAAACCAGGTCCTTGGACAAGCTGCATTTGAGGTGGTTTGAATCATCCTAGGAAAGATGTCACATAGGAAGGAAAACCTGCCTAAAGCATCTGGAGTTGAGCATTTGACAAAAAAAGCCTAGTCTCCTGCCAGCCCCCTTCAGAGCTCTCTGCTTTTGCTCTGCAGACACGCTGACCTACTTCCAGCCCCACAGCCCTTCTCTCCCTCTTCTTTTGGAGGCTTGCATTCATGGACCCTCTGCTCAGACACACTGTCCCAGCCTCTGCCTATGCTTTACCTGCCGATCCCCTACTTGTCCTTCAGAACCTGGCTTAGACAACTACCCCAACAGAATGTGCTCCCAGAGCACCCGTGCTTGCCCCAGACGTACAGCAGCCTTGGTGCTGAGACTGCTTACTCTCCTGTCTGTTCTCACCACTACACTCCTAGCTCTGGAACATGTGTTCAGAAAGCATTTGTTAAGTCTAAGAATGACAAATTATTTAATTATTTATCCACAGAATCAAGTGGTTCTACAAACCCCTAGCAAGATAAATATAAAGAAATGCACAGCTGGACACATCACAATAAAACTACAGAAAACCAAAAAGATCAAAAGAAAATCTTTTAAGCAGCCAGAGAAAGAAGACAAAGTAACTGCAAATGAGCAATAATTAGACTGATAGCTGATTTTCAACAGAAGAACAATGAAAGGCAGAAAACAATGGAATGATGACTACAAAAGATGGAAGGAAATTACTGCCAACCTAGTATCACACTGTACATGGCAAAAATATTCTTCAAGGGCGAAGGTTAAATGAAGACATCTTACACCAACAAAAGCCAAGTATGCAAGTGGTAAGCAGACCCACACTAAATGAAATACTAAGAAATTTTCTTCTTCTGGCAGAAGGAAATGTCCCCAAATGGAAGACTAGAAATAGTAAATGGTAAATACATGGTTACATACAAATGAAGATTGAGTGAATAAAACAGAACTTGTACATGTCTGAGCAGAAGGGAAGAGGGGCAGTTCTCTCAGGTCAGAACAAATCGGCATCAGTTACAAAGCTTAGAAAAGGAAGGAGAAAGGAAAAATACATTAATCGGGAATCTGCTATTTTACAGATTTTTCTAGCACCTGGCTACTATTCCTAGGGATAAAAACTTCAGTTTCTGAGGATTTTTAATACAACCATAACTTTACAAGATAAACTCTTATGAAATCCCACTGATTCTTAAATCCATTGACTCTACACAGAGGGAAAAATAACCAAACGACTCAGGGCCACCTCTGAGTCCCAGCGGAGTCTTCTCTGCCCTCCCCACTCCAGGGCTCAGCACAACAGAGCTTATTTCTCACACACCAAAGTCCTTGCAGGTCCTGGTGACTCTCAAGGCAGCCATCCTCCATGAGCTAGCTCTGTGATTCAACCTCAGGGCACCTCCGTGTCTTCCTGGCTCCCATTACTCCACAATAGGGGAGCAAAAGTGCAGACATAGCAATAAAACACTCTCCTGTAGCCTAGAGAAGTCACATGGCCACACAGGTTCCAAGGGGGCAGGAAAATGGCTCCCCTAAGAACTGGGAACGCAGGGGCTGAAAAGTAGCTCTCCAGTCTCAGATGGTCAAAGGCTAATGCCTACTTTAATCATCCTGGTCTCCAGCGTTCTCAAGGCTCTCTGCCTCTGAACTATGCCCAACTCCACCAAAAAATTCCCATTGGCTCAATACAAAGTCAAACTCCACGTGACATAAAGGTCCTCCGTGAGCTGGCCCTTTTCTCTTTCCATCCTCAACATCATCCTCCCCACCTGCTCTGTGCTTTGGCCATAACAAGCAGCCATTGTTCCCCAGCCCCCAGTGCATGGGGCTGCAGTTTCCGTCATTTTCACGGTGGTTCCCTCAGCCCTACCTGCCTGGCCACCACCTGCTCGCTGTGGAAGCACCACCTCAGCATCCCCCAGTGAAGTAGGCTCTCCCCTCTCTCCCCAGCTCCTGTGCTTCTTGAAGCTCAGAATCCTCTTCACCTCTGCATCCCCAGGGTCTAGCAAGAGTGTATGACAGAGTATTCTTCAATGCCTATTAGCTGATTAAGAAATGTATACCACTTGGCATTCAGTGGCTGTGTCCCCGAGAAGCTGGGTCCTTATTCTCTGATAATTAAAAGAATAGTAGAGAGAGTTAATATTCACATGGTGCGTAGGACACACATTACTATTCTAAGCGTCTTACACGATGTGCTAACGCACTTAGTCCCCCCAAGAGCCCTGGGAGGGAAGCACCATTTATTAGTCCTCTCTGGTGAGGAGGCTGGAGCACTGACTGGCAAAGTGCCAGGTGACACAGCTAGAACATGGCGGAGCTAAGATGTGGATTCACTCTCCAGGGAGAGCCCAGGGCCATGTCCCAATGTCTTCTCGGGGTCCACACACAGACCCTCTGGTGGAGGCACTTCACATGCCATATCTGCCTATGTGCAGTGCCCCATCTGCCGGAATCAAGGGCAGGTGATGCCCCTGCAGTTCATGCATTGTCCCTCCAAACCCAGAGGGGACAATGGTGGTGTGTTGGGCTGATGGCCATGGAAGTCTTCTTCACCCTAAGTCTCTCAGATTGACCAGAGGGCACACCAAGGAGATATTTAAAGCTCATGAGAAAAAGATTCACCCTCCATCCAGTGACAATAACTAACACGTCCCTGATAACTACAGAGCAGAGAGTCTTCTAAGGACACACATGTATTAATTCATTTGATCCTCTTAACAACCACTATGAAGCAGACACTATCACCAGCCCCACTTTATCAGAGAGGGACTCACTCTGAGCATCAATGACCTTGCCCAAGATCACCAGGCCCCTAAGTGGCAGGGCAGGGATTCCAACCCAGATATCTGGCTGCAGACAGAGCAGTGGAACCTGGCCGCCGGCCGGGTCTCTTCTGGTCCACAGGGGAAGCCTTGTTCAACTCACCTCCCGGGCGTGCATGTTTCAGCCTCTCTCCCTGAAGCTCAGAACCGCGCTGCCCTGGACGCCCTGCACGAGCGCACTTTGCTGTGATCTGCCCTCTTAGGCTCGGAGGAAGCCACGCTTGCAGTTTCCTCCGTGCACAGCGGCCCAGGAAGGCAGCCTCCCAGGGATGGGTGCGAGGCCTCCTGCCGTCGTCAGGAATGAAGGCTGAAGACAGGAGCCGCCCCAGCCCCAGGGAAAGGGGCTTTGCGCCACCTCTAGTCCATTTGTGCCAAGCTGACGCGATTGAAAGGATCTGTCAAAACGCACGTGCGCGGTTTGCGTGACCTCCTCCCTAGAAGAGAAGAACGAGTTCAGGGAGATGCCGGTCATACCCTGTGGGTTCCAGCCTCCCTGCAGCTGGGAGGAGCGGGCTCCAGGCGAGGTCCACCGCTGTGTTTACTAGAACCTTCACACCACCCCGTGGAAGACCGCGGAGACATGGACATGGGACCGTAGCTGTCAGGCCTTTTGACGCAGATCCTGAGGCCCCTGTATTGATCCTAATTTGTCACCCTGGCCCTTCTCATAGCTGTTGACTAAACAGACTTCAACGGAGTTTTAATGCTGTTTTCTAGGACTTATGGAGGATTGGAATCTTAATCATATTTGCTCGCTGTTATCTCTGAGCAATTGGACAGATACGAAACCCAACTCATTTCAAATAACCCCAAAGTGTTCGTGATGTTTCAGGAAACATGAACGGCAGCAGTTAAGGCAGGTTTGGGGGGGGGATTCTTCTTTTCTGACACGGCAGGAGATGACTGGGCAATGCTGAGACCTCCCTGAGCCCCCAGATGGGACTGGGGAATCTCAGCACCTCGGACTTACACCTTAATGCAGCAGCAGCTCCGACTCCTTATTCCCTTACACCGCAATGTCAAGTCAGGTCATAAATCAGAAATAACATGAGTGTGTGACAAATGCCCCGCTCAGTCTCCACAAAGGAATACAGGACACTGGATCGTTTTCCAAAAAGCACCTCCAGCAGACGTGACAGTTCTCACTTATGATTGTTTTGGTCACATTTGTTTGGGGGGCAAATGGAAGGGAAGGGGGCTCAGGAAAAGAGAGCTGTTCCCTTCACTGGGTGGAGTCAAATCATAAAATTCCTCTGAAGGAAGCATCTCCTCTCCAGTGTTCAGAGACAGAGCATCACCTCAGAGCCCCGACATCCCTGGTCTGGCCTGTGTGCCCTCCTTCTCAGTGAATCATGGAGGTTGGTGTGTAAGAGAATAGTGATAGGCTTTGCACAAACGAAATTACAATATTTATGTTAAACTCACTTGCACAAACGAAATTACAATATTTATGTTAAACTCACAATAGGCGTGGTCAGTTAACCCACCACTGATTCACCCACACATAAAGCTCATTATGCAAAGTACCTCGGATGAACCTTTTACCATGTTTTGTTTGGAAGCCACTCTTCATTCCAAGGATTATGGGAAGATGTTATAGTAAAATCTTCATTTCTCTTATCTGTGGTCTCTCGACTTCACGCACATTTTGAAGAAAGGCATGTTTATCTTCCTCTCAAGCCTTTGAATTTAAGGTTGTTGCCTTCTCTTTATTCCCATAAGTAGTCTTTCTTCTCTGATTTTTGTTGTTTTTAAGATCTGAAGTTACCTACTATTCCTTGAACTTCGCAAAATAAGTGACTCAGAAGTTACAGCCAAATTATAAACAGTATTATCATCATCTGAGGGAGAGGAGCAGAAATCCCTGGGATTATGAGGTTAATTCATTTGAAAAATAACAGTACGTGTCTGTCTTCTAATATTTGGACAAATGTGGCCTTGGCTACTCCTCTATCTTATATCATTTCAGAAAGTATTCAGGTACCTTTATGGAGGTTGATCTCTCCATCTTAGGGAACAGTGTAACATGGAAGACAACGGTGCAGACATAGACCTGGGATCAAACCTCAGCACAGTGTGTCCTTGTTAGAAGTTGACCTTTGTGAGTCTATTGCTCACTGGCAATAAAATTATCTGACTCACAAAGTTACTGTCAGGATTAAATGAGAAAATAGTTGGGAAGAATTTAGTCAGCATAGAGCCTGGAAGCTAGAAGTAGTGGTACCCACTTTAATGTTCCAGAATAGATTCTTTAGCTTCGGTCTATAAAACATTGAGTGTCATGATGTCACAATCACACACACACACGCACACGCACACACACACACACACACACACACACACACCCCTTTCCCCATGCTGCTGCTGCCTTTTCCACTGGTTCTCTTCCTTGCCGTGAATTCTGTGGTTCTTGTGTCTTCTCTCTTAGGCTTCCAGGCAAGGAGATACCAAAGAGTTTGTGGTTTCTAAAAAGTTTCTTACTTCGAGTGACGAGGTCTGCATTAGAACATGCTGACACCATTAATATCCTTCTTGGTGAAATGTCCACTTGTGATCCCCAGAGGCCACTTTTCAGAAGAAACCATACAAGAGCAAACGAAAGCAGAGTCGTTCTCTGCAGCGAGCCCGGGAGCAGTTGGGGTGATGGTGAGAGAGAGAGAGAGAAGAGGGCAGATCTCGCCTGACGACCAGCAAGCCTGCATTTTCAGACCCAGATCAACAGCTCAACATCTATCTGTCTCACGTTAGACTGTACCCTTTAATGCAGCACGTGGTCACTGGAAAGTTTCTTTTCTTCCCCCACTTCCTCTTCCCAGCGTGAACCCTCACTTCGTGCAGACCAGCCCTGCAGTTATGACGGGACCCACCCTGAGTCAAAACAACCAGGCCTTCCCTCTGAGAAAGAATCCATTCCAATCTATTCCATGAAAGCTGTATAGACCCCAAATTGCTTTCTTAATCGAATCTCATGCTTTTTGACCAGTTTGTACTTGTGCATCTTTCCTAAATGGCTTAAAGGGAGATTTTTTTCTGTATCATATTTAAAATTACAGTACCAACTTTGAATTTTAAAAATAAAGATGAAGGAAGATTTTTTTTAAACTAGTCAAACCAAAGCCTGTATTGGGGTTTGTCCACCAGAAAGACCTGCAGAATTGCTTAAGGAATCTCAAAACCAGGCTCTGCTCTGCTTACAGCAGAGAAGAAGCTACCCCACAGGGTAGATACTCGGCCCTATAGACGGTTTGCAGCGTTGGATTGCATTCCTGTGAAAAGCCGCCAGTGCTGACTAGTGAGTGTGCTCCCCTGGGGAAACAGCCCTATATAGGGACCCCTAAATATCCTTTAATGAAGTCCCCGCCCCACAGGGAACGAAAGGGCACAGACCTGCCTGGAACCAGCAGCCAGAGTGTGACCCCTCTCTCGTGTCAATAAACAGGCCGGTTCTCTTCCTTGAGCACTGGCGTGGGCGGGGCCGCGCGCAGTGGGCGGGGCCGCGCGCAGTGGGCGGGGTCGGGCGACGCGCCTGCAGGTGCCCGCTCGGCCCCTCTGCGCTTGCGCGGAGCCAGGCACCTTGGCGCCCGCCGACGAGCGCTGTCCCTGGGGGCGGCGTGCGGGGCGCTAGGGCGGCAGGTGCGCCCCAGACAGCGCTTCTTCCCCCCACAGTAAATTCCATAATTACAGGTCACTGAGTGGGCGCCCCTTTGAAGTGAGGGACTTTCTTCTTGTTCCTGCAGCGGATACAATTTGGCTGAGATATCACATGCAGATAGCAAAAATTTAATTAACAAATCAAAGCCTTTATCTGGAGTTTTCAGAACTGTGGCCAACAGTTGTCTTGATCTCCAGAGCGCCTGTCAAGGCCGAAGAGAAGAAAGCAGCGCCTTTGTAGTGCAGAAAACATACAACTTCTCCTGATGATTGCTCTGGCAGATAAGGCTCCTCTCAACTGCCCGCCCCCTGGGGAGAAGCTCCGGGACCCTCTGCAAAGGGGCTGCGTTTCTGAGAGCGCTCTGACCTGGCTCTGCTTAACCCTCTTTCTCAGAGCCCAGGGAGATGCTCCCAACAAGCCGGGCCGTGAGGGATGGCGGGTCTCCCGTGGACGGGCAACACGCCCGGGAATGAAAAGAGTCCTTCTTATTACTGTGAACTCAGCCTCAGGAGATAAAAAGTAAGATGAACGGACCACAGATAACGATTTACTTCTGCATCAGCCTTTCAACACGTTCACGGGGGGAAACAGCCGCCGCTGCTGTCCACCGCAGCTGCCGATGGGGACACAGACTCTGGAAAGCAGGGAATACCCAGACAGACCAAGATGCAAGGCAACGTGTGACTAAAACACAGAATCCGAATGTGTGCGTATATGTACTATATACACACCTACATGTACATAGTAAAATTATCAAGGTGGAATCTCTGAGTGTGATTAAAGGTGATTTTTTTTCTCCGTTTTTGTGCTTTGCTCGAGCTTTCGGGTTTTCTAAAATCAACGTGTAAATTTATAGTAACAAATAGTAACAAAGCTCTTGAAGGCAGAGACAGATGGCCCCTGGTGACTGGCTTCCAGTGCAGATCAGATTGGTTTCCAGTTAATTGGACTGGATGGGGTTGAACTGGATGGAGTGGAGGAGAGATAGCGCTCCTCCAGGATTCCACACAGAGGCTATGAGGGGGGTCTGAAAGAGGGAAGCAGGGACCTTTAATACTGTGCGGAAGCAGGCGCCTCTCCAGGTCTGCGGGCATTTCAGCCAAGTCGCCATCCTGGGCAGCGTGTGCTTGAAGCCACAGGCCTGACTGTGCTGAGCCCACTGTGTCCGAGGCTGCGAGGGGAGCCTCACGTGGAAAAGTCCAGAGGTAGCTGCCCAATGGAGTCCCCTCCTCCCTCCAGGCTGCGACTCCACCCCTCATCCACCATCCATCCCCCCAGGAGGTTTTTGTTCCACCCGCCAGGATGTTTCTACACATAAATAGGATCAATGAGAGCTGTTTATTGTTGTCAAGGTTTCTCTGCTAGGTGACCATCTTGTTGGAAAAACAAACGAACATGCCTGTGATACTCTGAGGATGGGTGCAAGTCATCAGAAAAACTGTAAGAAGATGCTGTCGTGTTTAATGCATCACTTAGTTTTAAACCATATTTCCTCGCCCCATGGTTGAAAAAACTTTTTAAGGGCTTCAAAAAGCAATGGCATTGCGGGCTTTAATTTATTTGTACAGCTCCCTGGGTCTGCAATGTATTAAACATGAGAGGCTCCTCCTGGCCAGCGTGGTTTGCGTGAGGCTGCCTCGCTGATTTGTTGGCACTTGCTTAATGACGGAGCGTGAGGGCAGCAGAGCAAGGCCAGGTCTGCGGGGTTCTTCCTGAGCTGCTTTCGGCTAAGCACGTGCTCACTTTGGTGAGCATTTGAGGAATATGATCTGGGAAAAGGGAAGCTGGCATTTAGGCTGCAGACCCTGAAGAGAGATGGCCAAAATCTCAGGTGTCCCTATTGATTTGTCAATCAATACTTCCTAAACTATAGTTACTATTTTGGGGGCACTTCGTAGATGCCCATCGCCGTGCTGAGCTACTGTTTAATCCTTACAGCATCCCTGAGAAGTAGGAACCATTATCCCCTCATTCCCAAGACAGGATAATTAACAGACACAGGATTTGACTCCAGTTCTGTTTTATCCCTGTTCTGAGCGCACCCCACACTGCCACCGTGCTGCAGGGAAAGCTGGTGGGGAATGTAAAACCGTATATCCGTGATCCCTACATGCCCGCTCTGAGTTTTTGCTATCTTTGTGCGGTAAGCTATGCACATAAACTCTCAGCTCTCTGTGCAGGATGGAAGTAAGTGCTGTAGCAACCAAAGGGGAGTGTGATCCCACTGCTGGAGCACCAAGAAAGTTTCCAAGGAGAGGGAGCTTCAGCTGGCTCTCTGCCCGTGATACTGGGAAAAGGGTTGTGAAAGAACTCAGATTAATGATTTCGTAAGTCCTGCATAGGTTAGAAGGTGAGAAGATCCAGTCTTTAAACACCTTTACCTGTTCTTACAAAACTTAAAAGGAAAAGATTCCTCTCCATGGCTACGATAGTATCTGAGTTTAAATCTGTGGTAACAAGCCCATGACAAAGCTAACAACACAACACCAGTAACACAGCTACCCCCTACCGAGGGTTTACTCTGTGCCCCAATAATCCTTAATTCCTATCATGTCCCCATGTAACAGATGAGGAAACCGAGGCCTGCAGAGGTAAGTTGTTCCTGTTCACACGGCCACTAAGTGGCAGAGCTGGAGCAGAACCAGGCATCTCTGATGCCCAGATGTGCACTTCAGGGCTTGGCCGTCCTGCCTCCCTCGGGGCAGTAATGTGCGGAAGACATGGGTGAGGAACCCAACTGACACCAAAAGAAGATTCTCAGGAAATTCACTGTGGAATCAAAGAAGCTTGCACCAGGGATCAGAAGTGACTCTGGGAATCCAGCAAAGCCATAGGGTTGGAGGGACAGTGAAATGAACAACAGCATCAGTCAGAGGGGAAGAGGCATCGTTTCCCTTCCACCTCCAAGAGAAGTCCGTTGGCAAATAATCCAAGTCCCAGGACACCCCTAAGGGTACATGTGTGGCCCAAGACAACAGCAGGGAATGCACACAGCTGGGGTCTGAGTATTTGTGCCCGAGGAGGCCTGGATCCTCAGCATCCATCCTCAGAATGGGAGCTGGATGACCTGGGAAGTTGAAGATTACAAGGGAAAATACTGACTTGGTGTCCGTTGCTTGTCACTGCCCCTCTGGGAGGTACACATACAGCAAGAGGGGCTGCCCCATCGTGAGATGTCCCCATGGTCCCAGACACGGGCCAGTAGAGAGCTGATGTCAGAATGTCACATCACGCTACAATTGGCTTTAAGCTTGGCCTACACCAAGGCTGGGCCACTGCTGAGGGCTTGAGCACCCGCTGGCCAGGCGGCCCCTCCACCTGGGGCTGTGACTCCAGGAAAGGATCAGGTCACGCAGCACAGAGCTACCGAGGGCCCTTCTCCTGCGGCCTCTGCCTGGTTTCCCCCAGGTGAGGGTCTGGCCCTTCCTCCCCGCCGACCCTGCAAAGACAGCGTCAGAAGTGATGCAAAGATCATGGCCTCAGGGAAGAGCACGGGACTGAGTCGGCGTCCCAGAGTATGAGCCTGGGCTCAGCCCCAAACCAGCCATGTGACCTTGGGCAAATCATGTTACATAAAAAACCTGCTTGAAGGACACTGCGAGCTACCAGAACCACGAGAATTTGCACATCCAGAAGAAGAGGGAAGCCCCCAGAGGAGCTGTTGTGGGTTTGGGGGCCGCTCTTCCTCATGGGCAGATACCAATTCCAAAAGCAAAGGCAGTGGCCGAGAAGCTGAGCAGAGATTTCTGCAAATCATGGTGCTGGGGGCAAAAACGTCGAGTTCAGTCTCAAGAGAGAAGAGGCCCTAGGAAGCAGCCAGCTTGTCCTCACAGATCCTGAAAGGCTGACCCAAGATCAAGAAGGAACCAGAAATGGACCAGCCTCCAGGAACTGGATCCCAGGCAGCTCCTGGGTCATCTCCATCCCTGACTGGATCCAGTGCTCAGCAACATCTCAGAAGCAAAGAGACATCGTCCTAGGCGGACCCCAGAGGCGCAGGAAGGCACCATGAGCAACGGGCCAGGCGGGAAACAGAAATCAATACCAACCGAATAAACAGTCACTCTGCCCTGAAGGGTTTTAGATGTGCATAAAATTAAAACACACTGCAGCAAGAGCACAAAAGAAAGGGAGGGGGTAAATGGATGTGGTGTGAGGGCCTGACGTTAAGCTTTCGGTTGCCCGGCATCCATTTCAAAGGCATCCATCTCTAACGAATGGACCTCCAGCCAGAGGACTTGACTACTAGCAAACCAAATAGATAAGGAGCCGGCCGCCCACCCAGGAAGGTCCCCTCTCAGAAGGCCCTGGGTGACCCGGATAAGTGACCACTCAAGTAACCCCTCTTCTCCCTTCCTGTGCCCCGATTCCCACTCTTATGCTTTAAATTCGCCAATAAAGAGTGAACCCACAAAACCTCACGCACCCCACCTGGGACCCTAATAAAGGCAGAGCCCCAGGTCCTCACTCACTCCCTCCCTCCGTCCACCCCGACCTTGATGCGTGGCCCCAGGTGTGCTATGTGTCCTCCAGGACCTGTGAGTCATGAATCTTTTTGCCCAAAGTTCCCTGACGGTTGTCGCTTGTCGCTGAGGTGCGTCCTGCAGTCATAAGACCCACAAGGCCCGGTCCAGCCCCATCACTGGATCCTGGTCAGGGAAATGTCTGCGGAGGCTGCTGCAGGTAGGACGGCCCAGGTGAGCGCCCCAGGCATCCCTAGCCAAGAGCATCACTATCACAGGCTGAGACTAGCACAACAATGGAGTTAAAGTGTTCTAAGATCCCTTTGTTCAGAAAGTGGTGAAAGAATTAATTTATGTTAGACTTCAATGGGTCAAGGAAAGATGTTCCGGTTTCTATGGTAACTACAAAAAGAACAGTAAAACGGTGTGCAGCTAAAGAACTAATAGGAGAGAGAGATGAATTTTTAAAAGATTAACCTAAGAAAGGGCAATAAAAGAAAAAGAAACATAGACGGGGAGGACGATTTAAAAAAATAGTAAAAGGATAGACTTTAACCCAATTATACCAGTAATTACACTAAATGTAATGCACATTTCAGCTGAAAGACAGATTCTCAGACTGGAGTGGGGGAGGGGCCGGGATCAGATGCTTACAAGAGCCGCACCTTCAGATGCAGCCGGCTTCCCACCCTGGGGCTCAGGCGGGTCCAGCACCAGGAGAGCTTTGACTACGAGGCTGTGGTGTGGAACCGGGACCATTCAGGGCATTGGAGCCAGAGGAGAATTTTGTGGATCAGCGTAACACCCAGTTAAGACGAGTAACCAGGCAACCGACAGGAAGATGTTCTGCTCTTGAGTAAAGCATCTCACACCCTGGAGGTTCATGTCTCTCTTACCCCACCAGCTCTTTCCATTCCAATATCACTCCACCAAGCCTCCAGAACATTCACAGTATCCCAAAGTGGAGACCCTGATGAATCTGGTTTTATACATTTCGGGAATGTGACACTGAAACAAGCTCTGTTCCCTAGATCAATACTTTATTATGTTGAAATCTGCAGATGAAAGGGATTGGCGAGGCTGTGGTGTTGCCTGCCAGGAAATCTGTGAAAACTATTTTCATCTTTGCTAAGAGGTAAAGTATTTTTGTCTTTAATAAGCATAGTGACTGAGACATAAGCGTGCTTATAAATAGCTATGCCAAAAATGTGCACACACACCACTTAAATAAAAGGAATGTAAGGCCTTCCAAGTACCGAAGAGTGGTCAGTTTCCCGCCACAGGTCAGCTGCACAGGGGATCTCAGGCTGGGGTCGGGGTGCCCTGCGGGCCGGGGCATCACGTGGCGCTGACCCTGTGGCAGTGGGACTCGGGAGGCACTGCCTGTTCACGCCGAGCCTCCTCCAGGCCCTTCTGAGCTCCCCTGTTTCAATCACAGACCTGCGTGCGTAAACACCCCCCGGACGTGACTGACCAGTGACAGGTTAGGATAAAGCTGTCATCCTACCATAATCACTAAAGCACTCAGTTTGGGGCGCCTGGGTTACAAGGACTGTGAAAGCAGAGGAGAACCTGAAGGACCAGGACACGTTCACCAGCCAATCTCCCTTCTTTACTGCAGGGATAAAACGGGAAAGAAAACGTGTGTTGGCACCAGAAACAGTTATGTGACCCAGATGGTCCGTGCTCAGCACCGCCGACCACAGCCGGCGGGGGGACATGGAAAGCTGGCAGAACAGAAGGAGCTGAGGCCAGGAGACGCACTGAGAGAGCTGTCACTGCCCTGAAACAGTAAATAAACACCGTTCACCAAAGAATATGGAGATGTCTTGAATTCTTGGGGAGATGGCAGAGTCCCAGAGCACTTCTGGAAGTATTTTTGGCATTCGGCGTCCACTGCATGTGCGCAATCCCACCATCCCTCTGGGCGAGGCTGGGGTAAATCTAATCAAGCCCCCTCGTTCCCCGATCTGTGGGCAGAGAGGCCGTTGGCCCTCAGCCACACCCAGACATTAATCCTGTGATTCTTCATATGCAGCTGAGTGGAGTGAGGGGGTGAAATAAAGTAACCCCCAAACCAAACTCACACACTCGGTTCCTGAATGTACAGTAACCTAGAGTCTTCCATAAACAGATCTTCACTTGACACACGTAGCAATGGACTTTAGTTTAGACATGGACCCAGGACATTTTTTTTTTTAATTGAAGCATAGTTGGTGTCAATATTATATAAGTTACAGGTGTACAATATAGTGATTCACAATTTTTAAAGGTTATACTTCATTTATAGTTATTATAAAGTATTGGCTATATTTCCCGTGTTGTACAATATATCCTTGTAGTTTGTTTATCTTTTTTTTAAATTGGAGTATAGTTGCTTTACGCTGCTGTGTCAGTTTCTGCTGTACAGCAAAATGAATCAGCCATATGTATACATATATCCCTCTTTTTTGGATTTCCTTCCCATTTAAATCACCACAGAGCACTGAGTAGAGTTCCCTGTGCTGTACAGTAGGTTCTCATTAGTTATATATTTTACACATAGTAGTGTGTATATGTCAATCCCAATCTCCCAATTCATCCTACCCCCTGCTTCCCCCTTGGTATCCATACGTTTGTTCTCTACATCTGTGTCTCTATGTCTACTTTGGAAATAAGATCATCTATACCATTTTTCTAAATTCCACATATATGCGTTAATATATGATATTTGTTTTTCTGATTTACTTCACTCTGTATGACAGTCTCTAGGTCCATTAGACATAGACCCAGGAAATTTTATGTGCAAGTTTTTGACTGAAAATGTTTAGTGAAAATTTTCAACACATAAAGCATTATTAGAATATTGCTATAGGATACGTTAAGTCCTAAACCACAAGTTGGTTATTAAGAGTTTAATTATCTTGCATTTTAAATATTATAAGATAACGATTATCTATTATTCCTACAGATTCCTACAGTTAGCTCAAGGATCTTCCCAATGCCCCCATGAGGTCACCAGAGGAGGGATTCCAGCTTTGCCTGGGTAAACAGTGAGACAGGCCATAAACCTCTGACAGTTGGAGCAGGAGGGGAGAAGGGCAGTGCTTTCCTGCCCTTCAGATAGTTGCAAAAAATTCTACCAGGGAAGTCTCAATTCTGTTCCTCTGGGACAGTGAAAAGCTGAGTCTTCATCAGCCTGGCACTCAAGGTGAGACCATGGTCAGTGCGGCCCCTGGTCATCTAGCTGGGTCAGCTCTGTTTCACTCCACAGACAAACATTTTACTTCTTTTAGTAATGGGATATTTCCATCGTAGTTTCTTTTGGAATAAATTGATAGTATGGGAAACACAGCCGGAATGTCTTGGTAGCGGTGGTTTCTGTGTCACAGCCATGCTCTCTCAAGCTCTGTCTCTCCTCCAGCTCGGCCTCCCCCTGACCCAGGTCTGGACTTCTGAGAACAGCTGGACACAAGTCCAGACTTGTGAACCATAGTTCCAAGAAACAACAGTGCCTCAAAATATAGAAATAGTTCAGAACCCTGGATGTAGGACTCAGGTGGGCATGGCAAGTCTCACCTGTGTGAGTGTTTAACTTGCCTTTATATGACAGATAGACAGACAGATAGATATAAAGGCAAATTTGCTAACTTACATTATTCCTGTGTCGGTGTTTGAATGTTCAGCTACTCAGAACAATGGATGTTTGGCTTCTATTTGCTGAGACGACTACATCTGAACTTTATCATTTGAACTTTAGTTGAAATTTACAGACTGTTCTTTCCTTAATGGAGGGACCGCATTAGAATTTTTCTTACACTTAACTACAAATTTGAGTCAGAGAGAAATTTTCCTACCAGAGGGAACTGAGAATTGGAAGGGATCAAGGAAAAGGAGTTTTTTTTGTGTACACATTAGAAAAAAAAGATTTCCTAACATAAAAAGCATTCATCTGTGAGAGATGAAAGTTGTTGGCCTGATGTGTGTCTATTTCCAAAGGGAAGAAAAAAAACGGTGGTCCAGACTTTGGTCCAAGAGTTCCTCACATCAACCACCAGCTGGTTCATCTGCCCAGGACTTGGGCAAAAATAACAGCAATGATCATGATAGATAATGTTTACTGCGCACTTACCATCCGCCAAGCACTCTAGGGAGAACTTCTCTTATTTCAACTCATGTAGGAAAAAATTGTGGAAGATTTTGAAGTGGGCAGAAGAGATCATTGGCCATCTTTCCAATGGAATGCCCCACGTGCCTCTGGTGATGTGTGTCATTGACTAGACAGTTCTCTCTATAGAGGTGAAGGTTAGCTTGTAGAAAACTGATGCAACTTATTCCTATCCATAGAAACGCAAACTGTACCCAGTGAAATGCAACTGATTATTGCCCTGTGGATACTGAGCAGCTCTGCCAGCTCTGCATCCGTTTGTGAATTCGTTTCATCACTTATCTAACTCCAGATGTGTGGTACCAGTGGTCACAGCGAGTGAATCTGTCGTTAATTAATGTGTTAAGCGAAATCTTTGACACATGTTCATTTCGAAATTGTATGGGTTGTGATTTTATTCTCTTAAATTTTAGCCTTTACCGCTCATCAAACCTTCATCATAATAATACTATGCGTAACAGGAGCAGGCTTGATGAGGGCTTCTGGCAAATGGGGACGGGAAGGCAGGGGACAACTAACCCCAACCTAGATCCAAAGAGAGGGGCTTTCCTGTCATCTCATCCACACGCCCCCTCAGGACACGAGTCATTCCTCCCCAGCATCCCTGCCTAAGTATCCAATGCACAGGCCCTCCCGCTCAGGAGGCAGCAAGCCAGAGGTGGAAAATTATATTCTTAGACAGATATTTCTCACATGGAAAGGAATTTTCTCTCTGAAATGTTAACCATTCTCCCATGAAAAAAAAAAGTCCATTCTTTTCCCTGCAAGAATCTTTTCATGTTCAAAGGCAAATCTCTCACATCCCCTGTGCATCCTCCAGAATAAATACATTAACCCCTCCTTACCTAAGACGGTTTCCAGACCTGTTCCCGACCATCTCATCCCTTCTTTTTGCTCTTGAGTTTGTAACGTCCCTCTAGAAACATGGCACCTAGGATGGAACCAATATTCTGACCCACCCAGAACGCTATTCCCGTGATCAGAGCTCTAGTGATTTGCTGAAATCCCGTTATATCAATGAAGCTGGCATCAGTTCTTTTTGCCCCTTGTGTATGTTCACTATGTAGAACAGGAGATTCTTTTTAATATGTATTCTTAGTTATTTCTAGTTAGAGTCATTAAAATCTTTACTTCTAAAGCTCTCAGTAATCTTTTCATTCAATTTTTTATCGAAAAAAATTCTGCTGTCTTCTATGTTAACAAATTACTTTTATATTAGCAAAATTAACTCTAATGATTAAACATCGATTAAACCCTCTATTTGGTTTAATACCCTATAGTCAGATTATTCGAGCATGGGATAAACAATTCATTCTGACACTAAATTGACAGTCAATCCGCATTGATGGCTATGCTTGCTCCTTGTTTACGGATTCCCGCTGATGAATTTCACGGTTCTGACAGTTCTTCAGCAGGAACGCTGGCCAGTTTGGGGAACCCGGTGGGCAAACATCCCAGATGCCCCCAGGCCTGTAATTAAAGTGCTCAGCTGCCCCTCCGTGTGACTCCCTAGCTTCCAGCCCGCGGCTGGCCGGCCGCTGGGGCGGGCTAAGCTGTAATCAGAACCGGGGAAAGAATAACAAAGACCAGGAGGGCCGGAAACTGTGGAAAATCTTCCCTCCCAGATGGCCCGCTGCTCACGGCAGTTTCAAAAACACAGGAGCCGTACGTCTGACGTCTGCCCTCGCAGAGCTCAGTCAAGGGCAAACAGACAACCCTCCGGGAAGGACCTGGTACCGCGTGATCCTCGCTTTTCACGCCACTGCCGATCACGCATACAGAGCACCAAGCTCTACACGCATACAGAGCACCAAGCTCTACCCTGCGCTGCCCAAGTAACCACCGGGGGAGGAGGACGCAGTCGGCCCATAAGCCCACGGGTCTCCGTGATACCCACACCCTGACTTTTTCACCACGCTGATTAAAACAAAGGACATTTGAACATCCTGTATAGACAGAGTCTGACGTTGTCAATGCTCTTCAGTATAAACATATTGCTTATCACGTAAGTTCTGCATGACACGTAAAGGCCCCTTTGATATTGTGTAGCCATCACAATCACAGGGAAACAGATACTGAGGGAGTGGGCAGGAGGCCAAAGGTCACCAGCAAGGCCAAGGATGAAATCAGGTTGAAAAGTGAAAGTTTCCCCTCCATTAGTCACTACTCCCCAGTGAGACTCCAGAACATCCTGTGAGACCTTGTTGTGTCTACTTTCAAAGTGAATTTCTATCATTAACAAGTGAGGAAACTGTCTGAGTAACATCACAGAATCCAATTGTGCAGTTTGATAATTTGGGTCTAGAAACGTGGGGAACTTTTCCAAAGTCAGGAAACATCTTCGATGTTCCCCTTCAGTTAACTCTGGCCAACCCCTTAAACCTCAAGTGAGTTCCTCGTTCCTACTGACTGCACTCCCTCAGGAGCCCAAGGTAGGAGACATTGCCACACCTGCATCCCTGAGCCTCTGAGTGAACAGCGTGTATAGTAATTAGTGTCCCCCGTTGGCTGACGTCTGGAAAATCCCTTCATCCACACAAGGGAGCCTGGGGTGGGCAATAAAGATTTCATTTGAACGGAGAACCAAGCCTGCACCACTTAACACAACGACTTAGCACAGTGTTAGAGCAATCGTGTGGCTGTTCCCACGTGTCAGCAAGGGAAGCGGAGGGGCTGTGCGCCTGGCTTCCATGGGGGAGAAAAATCCTCGACCACATACAGTGTGCAAGAACGTGGGGAGAGCTCCCGGGTGACAAAGCTGTCCTCGGAACAGGGCTGATCCAGGAGCTCACCAGAGCCAAGGACCAGGCCATCCAGCACTGAGCTGACCGACAGAACAAATAAACCTCGTTGCCTTGGGGTTCTTGCTAAAGGAGCTCCAGGCACCAATGCACACAGAGAGAGCTGCTCAGACCGTCGTGCCAGACTTCTCAGATCAAAGATTGGTCTGGGGAGGAAGGAAGTTTTGAATTTGACAGGATTTTCCTGGACCCACTGAAAACAGGAACAACCTGACAGGCCGGGAGCAACAAACTCACCGCATACAACCCTTCAGGGCGGCGCGGTGGGTGCATGGGGCCAACTCTTCGGGGCCTGCGGTTGTGTCGGCTTAAAGAAACCCGCGGGGTGAACACTAGCCCTCAACAGTAACCCACGAAACTGGGTAGGGGGAGGGGAGACAGATTAAATTAAGCGCATGAATTCCTCGACACGCGCCTTATGAGTTTTGACACTTTGATAGGAAGAATCTGTTACAAGGCTTGAAAGTTCCAAGCCTCGCCCCGCAGGGTACAGGGGGAAAGAGCAAGGAGTTCAAAGTGAATAATTACCTGTTATTGATGTATTATATTTAAAGACCCTGGCTAAGGATTAAAGATGCTCTCAAGGCCACTAACGGTCTGCAGTAAGCAAGTCAAGTTTCAGACAGGAGGAGGAGAAAAGAATTGCACAAGGATTTCCTCCACCAACCTGAAACCCTCTGTAGGTAAGGCCAAGTGTGCACGTGTGTATTACATGGATGGGCCTATTTAGACCAGAAAAAAAAAAAAAAATCACCAAACACTCCGGAGCTTCATCTTGGTCCCTGGAGTCGAGTCCTGTGAGTTTTATTCTCTTTCAAGGACTTTGTCTTATTGACAGATTCCTGGCACCACAGAAGGATGAGCAGCCAATAGGTGCCCAACGAACACAGCTGCTTGGTTGGTTGGTTGGCTGGTTGAACCCAATTTCTCTGTTCTTCATGCTTTCAGTAAAAAAACAAAGGTTTTGTCACTGAAGTCCCTGGTTGCCCACCAGACCCAGCACCATTTCCCTGGGGACCAGCATGGAGAAGGGACAGCTTCTCTCTCCAGCCAAGTCGTCCCCTGGGGGGCACTTGACGATGCCCTGTTTCTGTTTCTGTTTCCCCTTTTGGAGTATCGGATCCTCTGATCTCTCAGCTGAGGACCATTATTCTAATGAAAAACACTTCCAGGAACTCAGTCCAAGACAGGCTTAATCTGACGTGGAAAAGAATTTCAAATGCACATTATGTCGACTTTCAAACTCACATTATGTCCATCGGAAATTACAATCAGCCTTAGCTTTCAAGTACCCAGATCTGAAGATGCCACAGTGCTTTGAGGGAAATGGGGAGGAGTACTTCTTTTTTTTTTTTTTTTTTTATTTCTTTTAGGGAAAAAAATGAAGAAGCCAGGGTGGAAAAGACAGTCCTGCTCAACATAATTACAGCCCATGGACGGGCAGCGCCTTGCTCCGCACTGAAGCCTCGAGGCCGTGTGTACCTCCGCGAGGCTGTCGAGGCTGTCGGGAGAGTCCAGCCTGCAGAGGAAGCGCCCATCTGGTCCCCGGGGGGCCGGCTCCCTCCATCCACGCTCCCCAGGGCACCGCCCTGAGCAGGAACCTTCAGCAGCCTCTCAGGCTCAACTCTCTGAACTAAGGGTCAAGGCCTGCCTTCGCTTCACTTGCTTTTCCACATCCAGCTTCCACGTGTGTCCTCCACACCGTGTCCTGCAGCCAGGCTGGTCCCAAAGCTTGTCGCCAGGGAACACTCACACAGTGCATGCCAGCCCTTATCTCTGCCCCTTCCACAAAGAGGGGATAAAATCCCACATTTTTAGAGTGAAAAGGGACTAACCAAATCTGCACCTAAGTTCCAGAGTAATAAAATAAAAAGATCTCTCCATGTAATAAGATACTACTGCCTTTCAGTGCTCAGCTTTGAGACCCCGCTCCAAACTCTCTCACTGGTCCCTCCTCTGGACTGG
Source organism: Kogia breviceps (assembly GCF_026419965.1). Taxonomy (NCBI): domain Eukaryota; kingdom Metazoa; phylum Chordata; class Mammalia; order Artiodactyla; family Physeteridae; genus Kogia; species Kogia breviceps. The sequence goes on along the minus strand of NC_081324.1, from coordinate 60,956,337 downwards.
ACTCCTAGGCTACAGTGAAACCAGGCCTGGCTCCTGCCCTGGAAACTTCCCCCTCACAGGTGTGCACTAAGAACCATTGTGGTAAATGTCATCCCTCCAATTGCGTTTTTGGTTTGTTTTTTTTAAAAACAGAAGATCTACAGCACGTGGATCTTTTTTTTTTTTTGGCTGCGTTGGGTCTTCATTGCTGTGCACGGGCTTTCTCTAGTTGCGGCGAGCGGGGGCCACCCTTCCTTGAGGTGTGCAGGCTTCTCATCGCGGTGGCTTCTCTTGCTGCGGAGCAAGAGCTCTAGGAGTGTGGGTTTCAGTAGTTGTGGCACGCAGGCTCAGTAGTTGTGGTGCATGGGCTTAGTTGCTCCGCGGCATGTGGGATCTTCCCGGACCAGGGCTCGAACCCGTGTCCCCTGCATTGGCAGGCAGATTCTTAACCACTGCGCCACCAGGGAAGTCCCCCAATTACGTATTTTTTTTTATTCTGGTGAAATATCTTTATAAAATTTGCCATTTTAACCATTTTGACCTTAATTACATTCACAATGTTGTGCAACCATCAGCAGGATGTGTTTCCAAAATTTTCATCATCCCCAAACAGAAACTCTGTACCCATTAAGCAATAACTTCCCACTCTCCCCTCCCCCCAGCTCCTGGGGACCTCTAATCTATTTTCTGTCTCAATGAATTTGCCTATTCTGGGTATTTCATGTAAGTGGACTGGTACAGTATTTGTCCCTCTGTTTCTGGCTTATTTCACTGAGCATAATGTTTTTAAAGTTTATCCGTTTTGTATACATATTGTGTTTTCATTATTTGTATGGCGGGATTATATCCCATTGCATATTTATCCCATATTTTATTTATCCACTCTACCGTTCATGGGCACCTGGGTTGCTTCCGTCTTCCGGCTGCTGTGAATAGTGCTGCTATGAACACGGCTGTATCGGTACCTGTTGCAGTCCCTGGTTTCAGTTCTTTCAGGTAAATACCTCGGAGTGGCATTGCCAGGTCACCCCTTCATTTATATTTGATGGATAGAGGGATGAGGGTTTCCAACAGCCACAGGAATTTGGGCACAGACACCGGGACACAGCACAGCCCGGGTTACGCTGTACCCAGAAGCTGTGTGCACCGGCTGCTCTGGCGACCCAGAGCCGAGGCCAAAGGTAGAAACTCTCCTGAAACCCCACCATCTCCATCTTCTGAATGTGCCTGACAAAATCCCAAGAACAGGACAAGATGTGATTGGTTCCCAAACTTTCCTCGTCCTTGACACCCAGGACAGGTCACTAGACGAAGCAAACTGCCCAGTGGCCTGCCAAAAAGGTGGTGTTAATGCCACCCTTTCTCGGTCACTCCAGAAAGATCTCAAACTAAGGTGATTCATGTTTTTCAGGAAAAATAATTCTAATATATTACACTAACCTTCAGTGTTTGGTATTGGATGGCTCTGTCACCCCCTCATGATCATCACTGACACAGTTCCTGGAGGTGGATCAGTTTTCTGCAGCTTCTGTCTCACGCAAGGATCCACGGTGGATCAGCTGACACTGGTGACCAGGGGATGGAGAACCTGGGCAGAGAGGGGGCTGGGGCAGAGATGACATCATTCTCAGATAGAGGCTGAGAGGCATCCCCTGGGGGTGGGGTGGGGGCAGAGGTCAGGTCTCCAGGGCAATGTCAGCCTTGGGAGAAAGATGCAGGAGTCATCAGCATATAGGATGAGGTGACCCAGGCAGGGCGACAGCTTCAGAGGAAAAGACCAAGAGCAGAGTGGTGAAGAATTCTGACATTTAAGACATAAGTCGGCAGAGAGTTAGAAGAACAGCAAGATGTCACAGCGGTCAAGGGAAGCAGTTCGAGGAGGTGATAGCCAGTGCCCGGTACCCCCGAGTCCTGGGCATATTGAGGATCCCACTGGGTCTGACAACCGCTTGGACCAGGAGGTCTCAGCGCACCTCAGGGAGCAGTGTTCACGTGCGAACTGGATTAGGAGTGATTGGCACATGTGGAACAGAGGCCACACACAGTAGACACTCAAATGTTTATTGCATAGGTAAATGCAGCAATAAACACTTGGGGAAAAGCAATTAGAACCATCTATCTCTGCTGAGTTATCCGACCGACTGTACTGAGATTGGGAGATGGACATATTCACAACTGCTAACCAGTTACAGGAAAGACTTGAGTTGTTTTAAATTGGATAAACACTATTGATATAACAGTGAAGCCCCCCATGACTGTAATAAATGCAATAAATCAGATCATTAAATACACTAGAAGGTGATTACAAGATATTCTCGTAATATTTTTTTTTCTCACCTAATGCCACCAGCCGCGGCGGGTCCTCAAAGTGCAGCAACAATCGACGAGAGAGGGTAGGGAACTGAACGCACCAAGGTATGGGATCAGAAGGGCACAAGCAACTGATGGTTGCAAAGCAAGTTTAACAACAAAGCGTAGCCGTATATATACCCCTAAAGCAGGGAATTTGCTTAGTCATGCCTTATCGGCATCAGCTGGTTGATTGGCTTCTCGCTTAGTCACACCTTATCGGCATCAGCTGGTTGATTGGCTTCTCAGCTTCTCCCTCAAAGGCACCAATTTCCCCTCCAGGGTTGCTTTTCCTAGCTTTAGGGAACAACCAGGGACTCCCAGTAACTGAGCAGGTCCCTGGAGCGATTTGGCCAAAGGCCATCTCCCTTTTTACGTTCATACCATAAAGTCCAGGATGCATACCAAGGAGAGTACAGTCGGGCCCTGAGGCTTATGAGGGTCTTAATGGCGCCTTCCTCAGAGGGCAATGCTCGCCCAACCTAAAGCTAAAGGCAGAGCCAGGAGCCTCGATACTTTGGGGTTACCTTAAATGTTTCAGAATATGGCTAACATCAAACAGAAAAGATGATGATGACACAGAGGTCGCTCGGAGAGCCTCAGGAACTAGGGGCTGGTTCACTGCAGGGTAGTAAACCCACAGCCCTCCTTCAACCCGCTCGGTGGCCAGGAGCTGTGATGGACTCCACTCCAAGTGCTGGGGGTCGGGAGAAATGAAATAAAATGCAAAGAAATCGCCTATGTAATAAGACACAAATCCTCACATGCTATGTCCTGCTTTAGTTCAGAGCGGCTCCTGCTGATAACCTGTGGGCATCACTGGGAACCCTGGACAGACGGACCCGCTGTGGGGTCCTGCACACCTGTCATTTCAGAAGAAGTGGGAGAGCAAGAAATAGACCCTCCAAACTGTACCCAGGCACTCTGCCACCCTATCCGCACAGCCTCCTACAGCCAGGGGTTATTTTAATGGCACACAGCAGAAGAAAATACTCCCGAACAGTGAAATGGCCTGGTCATCAGCAGCCTTTTTAAGGATCTCTGTGTAGCACGTCTCCACGTCCTCCGCGCAGCAGGACCACCAGTCCTGCCCAGGGTCACTTGGCAAAGGTAAGGGACTTGGACACTTGCCAGCAACAAAGCATTTCCAACCTGAATTCTGGAGGGCACACAAGGTTATCTGTGACCCTCCCCTGTCCTGGTCTACGCCTGGGGCTATTTTCTGAGTCAAGCATGTAGTTTGGCGCTGCCTGGTACCCACAAGCATCCTTGACTGATGGAACAGATATGTCTCCTGCATGATTTCTTTTTTGCTTTTGATCTAAAGGCACCTGACCAGACTCTTCCTGGTCGTGGATCTTAATCTCCCTTGTTTTAGAAACTGCACCCAAGACTGCAAGAAATCCTAACTGCACAGCATCTTGCTTTATGTGGCATTTTCCACTGACATCTGTAAAATTCAAATCCAAAATTTAGTTTCCATCTTCAGCATCATTAAGCATTTTCATCTGAGTTTTTTTTGTTTTGTTTACTTAGTGCTTTTAAGAAAACAAAGTTTTTTAAGTGTGCTTGTGTGCAAGGGCGAGGGATCTGAATGATGTTTCTGGTGATCATCCCACTGAATCAACAAGCCCAAATGTCACCCCAGAGCATGTCACGCATTGCTAAGCCACGTGTTTGCAATCAGCAGTGGCTCTTTAAGCCCAGGCAGCATATGTTTTTGGCTTTTGAATTCAGTTTCAGCACCTTGAGAAGGCACAGCAGAGCTGGGCAGGAATGTGAATAGTATTCGCTTAATTTGGGTCCCATGGAAGCCAGATAACCGTCCACTGTGTCTGTTCCAGGATGTTCACTTGCACGTGTGCAGCCGGCGCTCACTTGGTTCTCGGCCTCCGAGGCGTGTGCGTGTAAAATGCAGGGGACGGAAAGGTCCACGGCTGTCTGACTGAAGGCCTGGGCAGCACAAAACAAACCAGCAAGGGCCCTGCTGGGCTGCGGCGTTTAATTGGTCCGAGTTTGATAAATTTCTCCCTGTTGGGCTGTCTTCTCACATCCTCAGACATCTGGAGGGAAACTGGAAGGGAGATGTTCCGCTGGTCCCAGAGCACCAGATGTGTGCCATCACGCAGAAGGAATGTCCATATGCCGGACGTCCCTTGCGTTCCTGCAGGAGAGACTTTCCCGAAGGCTTTTTGAAAGTCAGATGAAGAATTCTAATGAAGGCTTCCTCACCGTGCTACAGGGCGCTTCCTGCAACTGCACCCCTTTAGAAGAGGTAGGGGTACCGGCAAGGAAACATTTTATTTTGAGACTGAGGAGTTCTTTCTCTTTCAAATTATACTTCTGTTTTTATTTTTATTTATTTATTTTTTAATTTTTATTTTTTGTGGTACACGGGCTTCTCGCTGTTGTGGCCTCTCCCGTTGCGGAGCACAGGCTCCGGACGCGCAGGCTCAGCGGCCACGGCTCACGTGCCCAGCTGCTCCGCGGCATGTGGGATCCTGCCGGACCGGGGCACGAACCCACGTCCCCTGCATCGGCAGGTGGACCCTCAACCACTGCGCCACCAGGGAAGCCCTATACTTCTGTTTTTAAATAGACTTTATTACAGAGATGCAAATGTGGGAGAGTGTTTACCCAAGTGTGTGAGTGTATAAGTGTGTGTGTACACGTGTGTGTTGCTAAGAGTCTGGATTTCAAAACAAGGCTACCAGTCATCATGAACCTGAAAAACTTTCCAGAAATCCAGATCCCTGTTGCCAAACTGGACCTATTGAAGCAAAATCCCCGGGTTTGGAATTGGGAATCACTATTTCTAAAATGCACACAGTTGGTTCTGCCATCAGAGCACAGGGTGGCACCTGGGAACCAGGAAGTAGGGAATAAATAACATGAACACTGTCACTAATACTAACGGTTAACATTCCTTGAACTCTGACCAGGTGCCAGGCGCTCTTCTCGGTATCTGATAGACACCTGATTTAGCCATCACCAGCACCATGTCATGGAGGCACTACAGTCTTTCCAGTTTAAAATTGAGGGCACTGAAGCTCGAACACAGAACTGGCGAGTGGTGGAGCTGAGCCTCAGAGATCCTGGTCTGAAGAGTGGGTTCTCGTTAAACCACAAGCTCCAGGCAGATGCCTCTTCCAGCCCCACCGCAGCCCAGCCCGAAGTCTCCAGTTGATTCGAGCTGCATCGGGAGATTAATTTATCCTCTGATCTAGCCCAGCCTATTTGTTTTAGAGATGAAGAAACTTGACCTAAAGAGAGTAAGTAACTCTTCTGGGAACACCCAGATGAGAACTTAGATTTTCTGGTTTTATCAGAGTTCTTAGGAAAGCGCCACCCTTCTGGTTTAGTGACTAAATTCTCTCCATGATTTAGACACTCAAGTCCCCTTTTGCCCTGCCAAGGTGGACAAACTTAATGGTGCTCAATTTATTTTCTGAAGGTTCCAGACTTAAGGATCTCTGGCACTAAGACGTTCTAGAATTCCAGTGACCCTTATAAGGCCCTTGGGTTGGCTGGCTGGTTTGTTTGTTCGTTTGGGGGTTCAGGTAAGAAATATTTCCAAATTCATCTTAGAAGTCCGTTTTTACAATCCCAGCTCGATGGACATGTGCTTGGGAAGTCAAAATAGAAAAACGGTGACCTGGAGGCCTTTAGAGACGGCAGACACTTTCTAACAATGTTCCCCGAGGCTCCCACCGCTGTGCTCTTGGCTGCTAAATTTCCAGTTAAAGGGGCTGCTTGAGATTCTGGGCCTCATGACCCGCCCGCTGACATACTCCGGAGCATCCTCTCTGCATCCATCCCACACACAGACTTTCCTGCGACCTCATTTCCTAACCGTCCTCACACTCAGACAGTGCTGCTGCCTGGCGGAGTCTGGATCACAGCTGCCTCTCCGTCCACAAGTGCACGTTGAAGGCCGGGTCACCGAGACGAAAACTCCACAGTGAAGACTGAGATTCGAGCCTGCGGGGCGGCCAAGGTGGGTCACCTTGTTCCTGAAGGGCCCCCGTTAGAAGGGCCAGATCTGCTGTCCTTTCTGCAAGGATCTGGCAACTTTCTCCCTCCCAAGCTCTGGGTGTCAACAATTCTTAGTGATTATAGAAATCAAAGATAAGGAATAAGGACCCCAGAGAGGGAGTGGATAACTGCCCCTCCGGCCCCCGTGGACGAGGTCACACTGGCCAGAGTGGCCGGGTCCCTGCACGTCCATGTACGGAGCTGGCGGGGGGGCGATGGCAGAGGAGAGCTGGCAGAAAGCGGGCCTGGGTCACCGCTGGCCACGTCAGGAAGACAACTGGACATGGCGTGGAGCAGAGCAAGCGTGGTGGACACCCCAGTGGCTCTGACTGACGCTCACCGAGGAGGAGAGCAGCCTGAGACCCTGTATCTCTCACCACATGGACCCCGACCGTCCTCGGGGGCTCTGGCCTCTGCTTCCCTCCTCCCCGACCTTCCACACATCACAAGCCCCCTCCTCATGTGGGTCTACAGCTCCAGCTGAGCCCAGTGACACGGGACGAAATCACCGCAGTCCACCCCATTGCACTACACAGCCAGGTACACTTTTTAACCATTTTTAATTCCCAAGTAAAGACAATAGTAAAACTATGTTTTCATCTCACGTAATGCAAGCATCCCTCATACAAACGAAGACGTGCTAAGTCTCTCCCTGAAGTAGCAGCAGAGTCCCACGCCTTACAGCACCCATCGTTCGGTGACCACGTCATGCAGAATGGAGCTGAAGTTTCTCCATCTCGGTAAACCGTCGTAGGGAATCCCGGATGAGGCCGGGCGGCGGTGGAGAGGGGAGACAGAGGGGGGGACCAGGGCCTGAGAGAACGGGAGGCACCTGCTTGGGCATCACCCGTGCCTTCAGGACCTGCTCCAGTCCGACAGTGCGCGTCTCTCTTGCACCCGGTGATGGAACCTGTGAGCCCAGCGTGCCGGTGGGTTGATCAGAAAACACCCAGTTCACGATGGGTGGGGTGGCGTGCACAGTGGCCCGTGGCCCAGTGTTCAGTCTCGCCTCTACGTGGGCTTAGAGACTCCGTCTCCACGGCCCTGTAACCAGCCGGAAGCTGTTTCTCAAAGGAACAGTTACCTACGCAACGGCGTGGCTGTACTCCAGACTCCTAGAGACGTATTCTCTGATCCATCTGCAGGCGGATGACGAAGTCTCCCGGGTCAGAGACACACCAAGCTTCACGGAACACGCTTTATCACGGGGCTGAAGTGGCAGCAGAGCACGGACAGCTGTCTGCTGCAGACCCTTCTTTTGCTGAGAGACCCACCCAAACGGGTAGCCTTTGGGGCCACTCAGCAAACAGGTCAGAGTGACGTGGCCAAGGGAAGTGTTTGTTGCCTTCGAGCTCCAAGAAGGCCCACTTGACTTTGTGTTTCCTTCTTAGCGGAGGAAGTACGAGATGTAGAAACTTACCTTCCGGCACAGTTTGGAGCACTGGACCCCTCGAAATGTTCACTGAGATTAATGGCCCCTGAGTTTCTGTGAGATCGATTTCCACCCTCCGTGACACACAGGTCTGATCAGAGTCTGGGTTGTTTCTCTCCGGCTCAGTCCCTGCTCACAAGTCTGATCAGCATGGTGTCACCACGACGTCATAGGTCAGTGCGCTGTCCCTCGCGGCACAGAGAACAGCAGGAGCCCCGTGGCTCAGACTGTGGCAGAGGGCTCGAGGGTGATGTTTCCCCGGGTCAGGTCAGCGAAGGTGTGTCACCAGGGCTGCCAGGAGGGCAAACGGCTTCTCGTGGTCGTTACCGACAGGTATGGAGGGAAAAGCATCTGCCAGCCTGATGGCTGCGTACCAGACGCTAGAGGATGCGGAGAGAATACACACCTGGAATAGCAACCACGCTGGAGTCACGTCCCGACTGGGTTTACAATAATCCACTGTCGGTTCCTAAAACCCATCCGTCTTCTGCACGGGCCGAACAGGCAAGTTAAGTGGAAATACGGATGCACGAACTCTGACTTTCAAGTCCTTGGTAGTGGCACCAATCCCTGCAGGCCCCCCAGGGATGCCCCGATGCTTCTGAGGCTTTTCTAGAGTCTTCCACTCGGCCTTTCCCACCTAATAGCCTTTGGGTCATTCCACGCATCAGAGAAGCAACGTGAGGATTCTGCTGGGTGTCTCTGTCCCAGTGACGGATTCCAGAACTGGGCTACGGGTGGGGTGGGCTCGGAGACGCACCTGGCCCGTTGGGGGGGGGGTGACCTGAGTCAGACCCATTAATCACCCGACCCCAACAATCCCCCACCCTGGCTGATGCGTCGTAGTAGCGTGTGAGCTTCAGGAAGTGGCGTCATTTCACAACCAGAATCTGATAATCCCCTCAGTCTCATCATTCCCCCTCCCCTGGTGCACAGTCAACGGGGAAATGGCCAAGAGGGAGGTTACAGGGCGCGGTTACAGTTGTGTTTTGGGGTTGCCTCGCTGCAGAGTCGCTCTCAGCGACCAAGGCCGGTGGTCACCCCCTCACCCTCTGGGCTCTTCTCCAAACGTCCCCACCTCTCAGCAAAGGGCCCCCTCCTCCGGGCCTCGTGCAGCCTTACGACCCCTGAGGTGCCCCTTATTTGGGGAATCTGAGTCTCTGTGGCTCTCCAGAGACGAACAGGCTGCAGGGACTCTACTCCCCTTGCTTGAGGGTCTTTGGATATAAATCTCTTTGCACCACAGAAAAAGAGGCCGCTTGAGTCAGGTATTATAGATGCCCTCGGTACTCATTTCCTGGGGCCACTGGAACAAATGACCACAAAAGAGGGGGCTCACACAATAGACATTTATCCTCTCACAGTCCTGGAGGCCCGAAGTTAGAAATCGAAGCGTCAGCAGGGCCGTGCCCGCTCTGAAGGCTCCAGGGAGGGTCCTTCCTGCCTCTTCCAGCCTTTGGCGACCCAGGCGGCCCTTGGCTCCCAGTGGCATCACGCGATCTCTCCCTCTGTCTGCCAGCCCCCCTCCTCCACGTGCATCTCTGAGTTCTCTCCTGCTCTCACCAGGATGCCAGCCATTGGACTCGAGGCTCACATGACTCTCGTGTGAACTCAACCCTTGACCTGCACGGACCCTGATTGCAAATAAGGTCACATCCGTGTCGTCCAACAACCTCCAGGCAGTGCCTTTCTGGGAGCCTTTGCCATCTTGCCTCCCACGCACTGTAGGTACAGTAACCTCAGAAAACGCAGCCCCTCCCATCCCTCATGCTCCCTGGGCAGAGTATGTCTCAAGGTAGGGTGTAGGCTGGAGGGCAGGACATGCCCCGTCTGTCTGCATTCTTTCCCCTCCCAATCCACAGCGCCCAGACCTTCCCTCCTCTCTCCCAGCTGTGCTCACGTATGTGAGGGTCCTCCAGCATCGCCCGAGCCACGGCTCCACTTTCCCGCCTCGCCCAGTGTTTACACACCCTCCCATCCCACCTTTATGGGCTTAAACTCGAACACACACACACAAAAAGCCATGTGACAGGTGTCACTGAGGATAAACTCACCTGCTGCTTTCAAAGTTTTCACTCAGGATAAAAGCAAAGACTGGCGCCCCCAAAACTAAAGCATTGGTAGTAAAGCATTGGTAGCTTTCCTGACTCGCTTAATTTAAAAAAGAAAGTCTCCTTTGTTCCATGTTAGTAGATTTTCCAGTCATGCACTAAAGCCTGTGTTTTTCACTTTGTACCTTGGCTTCCTAGATGAAATAAATCAACATTTCTTTCAACCCTGAATGCTCACAGAACCAGGGATTTTCCATTGTGGGGTTGCCCCCTGATTGTCTTCCTAAAATAGTGCCTTGCTCACTCTTTTAGGGACAAGGGACGGCTCAGCATCTGCACGGCCTGATCACTGAGGTTCGGTCTCGTGTCCTCTTGAGGCCACGATGGTGAGTTAGCAGCAGGGATGAGGGGTCACCTTGCCGGGTGACTGGCAAACGACTGCTAACTATTCCCAACACGCTTCCTAGAATTACCAGTGAATTCTGATATGTTTAGTATCAGATAATAATATATAAAATTATAACATTTTATAAAAGACAATAATCAGAAGCTACTTTTCATGCCACCTCATGGGCCATAGAAAATCCTGGGATTATACGCTGCTTATGAAACAGACCATCACAATCCACAGCAAAGTGCCCTGGCTTGTCTACGTTCGTACTTCCCTTCTTGGCAGTGAATCCCTTTCTCTCTCTCTCTCTCTCTCTCTCTCTCTCTCTCTCTCTCTCTCTCTCTCTCTCCTCTTGCTCACTCCCCCACCTGATGGTTCCATCCTGGTGGTTGTTTACCTTCGAGTGCTTTGCATGGGGTATTAATATCTTGGTGGTGAGAAGCATATCTGCCTATTCCTGGAAAACTATATATAAAGCAGAGGAAGCTAATCAACTGCCCTGAAAAGGACACAAAACAACTTGCCTTTGAAACAAAGTGTGTTTCCCCAAGGCTATTGAAAGCTTTCCTGCTGCTTCCTCTGGTGCCACAGGGAAGGCAGGGTGACAAGAGGCTCTAGCTCCCTCCTGGTAACAGGGCACGAACCGCCCTCACTCCTCCTAGCTCAGCTTCCAGCAAAGGCCGCAGCCTCCCGGGGGGGGCCTCACTGATAATACTGGCAGGGGGCTCCCTGATCCAGCAGGACTGCAGCCCCAGAGGAAGCCCAGGTTTGGGGTGGGAAGTCAGGGGACTCCTGCAGATGCTGTATTTGAGGACGTGTTCCCCTCCCGTGGGCCTCGGTCACCCCATAGCTAACGGTAAAGGGTTAGATCTAATGACGTCTCCGTCCATACCCTTCCAGATCCCATGATCTGACGTGCTGGGGCAATGCCAGCTGCTAATGCACATTAGTAGGCCCGGCCTCCGGTCTGGCCATTTAACTCAAATTGGTGACATATGTTTAGTTTTTAAAAAGGGGGCTCAGTGATTTGCACACGCATCTATAAGATTTGTACAAACGGGGAGTCTGGACCAATCCACAAAGTTCCGCTCCCTGCCCTCCCCCAGGGCCCACCTCGAAGGAACTGTCTCTTTCCACTCCCTACTCCTAGGACCGTCTCAGCTTTCATCCATCCGGGAGCCAGTTCCTGGCGCTGCTCACATTGTTAGAAACAAGGTCGCCTCTAGGAGGTAAACTACGACATGAACGTGCATGACCCGCAGCGGAGAGCAGGGGTCAGGGAAATGCCATTCCCCACCCCACCTCCCTGCCCAGAGGGGAGGAAGACGCCTTTCTCAGCCTCCCTGAAGTTGGTGAACAGTGTGCAGCGTCCCAAGGCTCCTCCCATCCGCGCAGCTGGCTGCAGAGTGGAAGCTGGAATCGCTATTGTCTCCCCGCCCCAATCTGAGAAGGGCTCTAAGAGAGATGCCTGACCACCTGGGACTACGGTGTGAGCCGGAAACACACCTGAAATGCTCGGCCCTGGGACGTCAGGGTTGGTGACTGTAGCAGAGCCCCTGGTACTTGGCAGGCTGGTCATAAAAGCACAGAGGAGTCTCCCAAAGATGGAGTCAGTCACTGCCCGCCAAGCTCTGGTGCCCGCTGGCAAAGTCTTTCAGGAGATTGAAACTGATAAGGTTAATAACAACTTGTTCAATTACCTGAAACCATTAAGCTACCCGTTCACCTAGCACCTCTTGATCTTACTCACTACTCACCACCAGAGAACCTTTGATTATGCTGTAGGCTTGACAGCAGGGAGAAGATGTAAGAGCAGGAAGATTTGGAGTTAAAGCATTCCCGTGACGTGACGGTGCTTCCTTAGGCGGAGTGGGTTATGGTGTCGGCACAGGTACAGCCCCGGCAGGGAATGTTCCCACCCGGAGGCCAGGCTGAGGACCCGCCTTGGACAGCCATGCTGTGGACCACGGGGTTCCCAAGCCACATGTAGCTGTTGATTCATTAGTTCACTTATCCATTCGTTCATTCAACACAGAGTTATGGAGAATCTCGTGTGCACCTATGATCAGCACTGGGGAAGCAGCAGTGAAGAAGCAAACTCCCTGTCCTCATGAATATGTCATTCTGGAGGGTGGAAGGCTGCTGATAAATAAGAAAATAGGTAAATCGATAACGTATCAGATGGAGATAAGTCCTCAGCAGAAAAATAATGTGTGGAAAGGGGATGAGGAGTGTGAAATGGGGCGAGGCAGGGATTCACTATTTTCTAAGCCTCACGGGAAAGGCTCCTCTGGTGAGAAGACATTTGGCCAGGTTCCTGAAGAAATGAAGGAGGCGGCTGTGCAGATATTCCCCAGAACAGGGGAAAGTGTGGTCCAGTGGGAGGAACGATGGTGGCAAAGATCCTGAATCGGGGAGACTGTTTGGTCAAGAAGATGCAGGCAGCCAGGGAGCAGTGGGGGTGAATGGAGGAGACGATAATGTGAACTGAGATCTGGGGAGACAGGGGCCTGGTGGGGACACTGGGCTGAGTGGGATGGGATGTCATTTAAGGTTTGGAGCATTGTAAAGCAACTATGCTCCAATAAAAATTAATTTTTAAAAAAACCCACAAATTGTTAATGATTGTAATCAGTAGATGGCCAAATTTTCAGCTGCCTTTTTTTTTTTGCCGTACGCGGGCCTTTCACCGCCGTGGCCTCTCCCTTTGCGGAGCACAGGCTCCGGTCACGCAGGCCCAGCGGCCATGGCTCACGGGCCCAGCCGCTCCGCGGCATGTGGGATCTTCCCAGACCGGGGCACGAACCCGTGTTCCCTGTACCAGCAGGCGGATTCTCAACCACTGCGCCACCAGGGAAGCCCTCAGCTGCTTTTAATTTTTTGTATATCTGTATTTTTCTTTTTTCTGAAATAACCATGAATTACTGGAGTAATGAAAAAATGAAGACAGAAAAATTTACAGATAATGTTACCAGGGGAAACATTGATAGATAAGTCCTAACATCAAAAATTAAAACTCTCCCACACTACTATATACAAAATAGGTAACTAATAAGGACCTACTGTATAGCACAGGGAAATCTACTCAATACTCTGTAATGGCCTATATGGGAACAGAATCTTAAAAAAGAGTAGATATATGTATATGTATAACCGATTCACTTTACTGTACAGCAGAAACTAACACCACACTGTAAATCAACTTGACTCCAATAAAAATTTGTTTAAAAGGTTGGAGCGGAGGAGTGGTGTGACCTGACTTAGATTTTAGGGTTTCTTCGTGGCCACCTATGAGAAGCACCCGGAGAGATTTTTAAATCTTGATGCCCAGGCCACCATCCAAACCGTTTAGGTCAGAAGCCTTGGGGGCAGGACGAGCCACAGGTGAAGTTTTCAGCTCCCGTGATCCCCACATGCAGCCAGGGCTTCTTACCACAGTGTCAGAGGATGGTGACACCGTGACACCTGCAAGACAGACGCGGGTGCCCATGAGTCGGGGTGGAATTCAACGTCACTGCCACGGACACTGCAGCTTCTTAGAATGAACAAACAATCTAGAAGATGGAAAACAGACCCTCCCAACCGTGCTGTGAAAGCAGGGGCTTCGTTGTCAGCACATCACAGCTGGGTCCCTCACTAACCCACACGGGACCCACTTAGTCGTGAGTCACCGGAAGGCCACGGGCCCTCGGAAGGATGTGTCCACAGGCAGCAGGAGGGCGGGTGGCAGGGGGTCCAGTCTGGGGGTCCCCTGAGGACAGGCCCCGTCTATCGCAGGGGGCGGCACATCTCGAGTTGTGCGGGATGAAAGGAAAGGAACGCGTGGGAATCTAGGCCCTGCCAGCAACTCCGTTCTGGGCTCGGGAGCAGCTGCAGGGGGCCTGGCAAGAGGGGAGCCCGGCCATTGTCTGCCTGTGTGTTGATTTTGGTTGTTTGGAGAGAAAACAAAATTCATGGTGTGCTAACCTTTTTCAGAGCTGGAAACCTCGAGGAGCACCCTCCACGGCCTTCCCACACCACTTGCACCCATCTGCCCACCCCTCTGTGTTCTTGCCTGTTGCCTCCTCTTCGCTCCCTCCTTCCTTTCCCCGCCCCCTCCTCCTTCATCCAGCCCTGCCCCAGCCCCCGCCGCCCCCTGGGATGTGAGGCAGGGGTGCCGGGCAGCTGTGGGGTCCAGGTGGAAAGGGAAACCTCCCAACTCCTCTTCCTCCACCTCAGACCTGTGTTCAGATCCATCTGCAATAGGCTACGTAATTTCACCCCATTTATCGTGCATCCTTGGACGCGAGCCTCCCTAAACTGAACTTGTGAACCTGTTTTTTAAATTATAAAGTGAAATGAGTCTTGAGTGACTGAAGAGAATCGGGGAACCTGGTCACCATGTGCATTTCTGTCACAAGAAGTAAATTCCAATCCACTGGGCTGGCCCGGGGTGAGCTAAGACATCCCTCACTGTCGCAGTGAACAGATCAGACTGGTAGATATCTACTAAGACCCGCTTGCTCGTAAGCCAAGTGTCGGGGTCTTCAGAGTTTCTGCCTTGGGCTGGCCTGGACTTGATGTCCCTGGGGAAGTTCTCAGCAGGAGAGCTTGAGACAGAAGGGGAAACTGGTGCCTCCTCAGGGCCACCCCCACCCCAGGGCCGCAGTCCACCTGCCTGACCCTCCATCACCCAGGCCCACACCAGGCAGGTCTCCTCCCTGTGGGAGGAGTGGCCGCAGCAGCTTCTGGGCCCCGTGTGGCCTCACAGACTATAGTTCTGACAGGGTGGGTGCCAGCTGGCACAGGTGGGACGGGTCTGCCCCCTCTGCTCTGTGGGGAGCATCTCTCCTGCCCATAGCATTCTGCAAACCAGCCCATCCTGTGATTGTCATGACAGCTGGGACACCATCGTGCCTGCCCTCAAAGGCAAAAAGTGCTCCCACCCCACACAGATGGGCCTTTAAGAATATGAGTGATGGGCTTCCCTGGTGGCGCCGTGGTTGAGAGTCCGCCTGCCGATGCGGGGACGCGGGTTCGTGCCCCGGTCCGGGAAGATCCCACATGCTGGGCCCGCGAGCCATGGCCGCTGAGCCTGCGTATCTGGAGCCTGTGCTCCGCAACGGGAGAGGCCACAGCAGTGAGAGGCCCGCGAACCGACCAGAAGAATTCCATGCTCCAGGGTGCTGACTTAAGTCTTCAGATCACAGCCCTCCCACTGCATGTCAGCCTTTTCCCGGAACACCTCTGAAATGAGAGGAGCTCAGCGCTGCACAGTAAGTTTTTATGAATTCAGCTATTTTGAAATGGTAATGAGAAGGGGTCTTTGAGAAATACAGCCTGGTAGAAATTTCCACGCAGCATCCTGCTTGAGTTTGAGCTTTAAATCTTTCGAGAGATTTTTAAAAGAACCAGTCCCATCCTTTCTGCCTTGGGCGTAGGGCAGGCTGTGTGGTTGTGGCTTCTCTGGCTTTGAGATGGGAAATATCTCTCCATCTACAAGAGGGTCTAGGTATGCTCGTCCCTGCCTACTGCTTTCTGCAGATTCCTGTTGGCACCAGGCCTGGCCTGGCTGCGATGGGACAGAGGCAAGCCTGGTGCCCACCCCAGGCGTTTCTCACCGGACCAGCCCCCAGAGCACACTCTTGGCCCCGTTGTCATCTCTGGGGCGGAGAAGAGCCGGCCGCCGTCCTCCCCAGAGCCCTCTTCTCAGAAACAGCTAAGGTGTGTTCCAGCCGCAGACCACGCGGAGTGATGTGGAATTCAGGGTTAATTACAGGGAGGGGCCCTTCCTGCGTCGTGAGAGCTGGGTGAGCCCCCTTTGGGTTGGTACTCGGCCAGAGGTCTGTAGGGCCGGCCCCCAGGAAGGGAAGGGAGCCGTGCCAGGGAGACAGACAGGAACAGCATCACGGCCTCTCTGGCCGTGACCACCTGGTTGACCCTCAGGCGACCTGATTACAAGGAGGAGACGCCTGGCAACGGGAGCCCAGGTCTGACAGCTGCCCCTCCCACAAGGCAGCCAGCAGGTGAGGCGTCGGGCTTGACCTGCAGCAGACCCGCCCTGCTCCAATCGGTGAGTGTAAAAGCAGCCACCACTTCACTCCTCCTTCCAAGTCACACGGGGATTTCTCCTGCAGTGAAACACACGTACGGGCCCGTCACCCAGCACCCCAGAGACCTAGTCTGTCCACAGTTCATAGCCCGCAGACAGAGCCTAAAAGGACTCCCTGATCGAAGGAGGGCTGATGCCAGCCTTGGGTTAAGGTCCAAGTCTGGGCACCAGAGCCTGTTTTGAAAGACTTCTTTAACACTCTCTACGATGTCCTATTTCACACCTATTTTCATGAAATTTTTCAGAAACACGCCTACGTGAATAAAATAACCCTTCTTTCTTGCCCAGTCAGCAAATCTTGCCCCCCAAAACACGCTTACGATATTGACAAACTGCAATTCACATCCTGTCACTGATCTAGCAAACTGTGGACAGGCTTTCAAAGCAAAGGGGCTTTTACTATTCCAAAGTGTGGCTTTAAGTTTTCAAAAATGTCACTTCTGACAGGTCCAGCCTCGGCGAGTTCGTCTGCGGCATCAGAATGGTGGTCCATCCCACTCTGTACTAACGAGGGCTGCCTCGCGCCCAGATCAAAGGCAGTGCACACCAGGTTTTTCTCCTAAAAGAAACAAGGCATCTCATGTGTTCCTGAAAGACTCTGCTTAATGAAACCTGGCAAGTCTTTCTTCTGTGCACACGTGTGACACACACACACTGATGAATAAAACCTGTCCAGACTGGTGAAAACTTTCTGATCTGTTATGAATAACAAACGGACCCAGAATTCAATAGATCCTCTGAGAGTGTGGTGATGATTATTTCCATTAGTCAATTGAAGTGTCCAGGCCATCCTGACTGATGGAACTGCAGCTTCATCATGAGAGAGGAGGGGAAATCCAGGAAACGCGTCATCCCAGGAAATGCCTGCAAGATTCCATGTCTGGTTGACTGGACTTTCTTACGAGTTCAATATTCACCAGAACCATTTTAATGTCATCGTTTAAAATTTCAATAGAATATATTGGTCCATTTTCCTCCTTAGCGCTCTATAGCACTGGCCTAGCACAAGCTAAGTAAAAAATAATAATAAAGTAATTAATTTTTTCATTGTTGATTCCATATCTTAAAGGCTTCAAATTCACATTCTGTATGTCACAATTTTTTCCAATACCATAAAAACAGATGCTAGGTATAAAGTATTGGCTGGCTCTCTAGCAACTTAAGCATATATCTCAAGAGATTATTTTAAATAAATTCCTACTTTGAATTTGTCTTCTTAAGCACTGCCTTTTTGAAGAGGGATTTCCTGCCAGAGGATATTCTGGTAAATTGAGGAAATCCATTGATTTATGAATTCAATAACTTTCTAACACCTCCTTTATTATGGACTCTGTGCTAGGCCCTGAAAAAAAAAATAAAATACAATCCAGCCTCTAGCCTAAAAATAATATGCTCTAATAGCTGATGTAGAGAAATAAGCCAGAAATTACAAGACAGTGGGATGAGTTGCTGTGAGAAATGTTTTGAGTAGAGGACAGGCTACAATGGACAAGGTCCACCATGGTGGGAAGGAGGATTCTATTTCTGCCCTTGTTTAGAACTGCCAGGTCAAGGTTAGGATAAAAGGCAGCCTGACCTCTGGTCGCTTTTATCATTGTGCTGCAGACCATGCGCTCCATACTGCTCCCACCTCTCCCAGGCCATCCCCTCCTTGGTGGCCCCTGACTGGAGGAGGCCAGGTGAGTTGCCCCACCGGGCAGGGAGAAGAACACGGGCAAACCTGAGCCACAGGCGGTCAGAGACCACCCCCCGCGAAGAGCTAAGGAGGACCCCAGGGCAGCTGAGTTTCTGGTTCAGAGCCATCGCAATGGGGCCACAATTTGGGCATCAATCTTAATGTGAGGTTGTCTGCAGCCAGGCTGGTGGGTCATGGTGCTTGGCTGCACAGGTAACAAGACGGGGGTCTCCACAAGGCTCAGAGGGGTCCAGAGAGGCAACCTCTATCCTGTGGTGGGTGAGGCCTCAGTAAGGACTCTGTCGAAGACCGAGGTCTGTGTTACCAGGAGGTGGGTGGGGGAGGGGTCTCTGGGCAGAAGGAGAAGGTTGAGCTAAGCATGGAGCTTAGACACCTGCCAGCGTCGACGGAGCTTGCGGTGGGGGCAATGAGGGTCTGGGAGACAAAGAGCTTGGTACTGTCCCAGTGGATTAGGACGAAAATTTGGACTGTCCCTTGTGCTCCTCTGTCCTCCTGGACACCTCTTCAGATTTCATGTTAAGTCTCAGCACATCAGAAAGCATTCTGGGTGAAGACAGTCAAAAGCTACAAACTCCCAGTTATAAAATAAGTAAGTCCTGGCAATGGAATGTACAGCAAGGTGACTGTAGTGGATAATAGTTACTGTATATTTGAAAGTTGCCAAAAGAGTAGGTCTTAAAAGTTCTCATCACAAGGAAAAAAATTGTAATTATGTGAGGAGATGAATATTAACTAGACTTATAGTGTTGATCATTTTGCGATAGATACCAGTATGGAATCATTATGTTGTACACCAGAAACAAGTATAATGTTATGTGTCAATTATATCTCAATTTTAAAAATGAATTGCCATGGTCCAAAAAAAAAAAAAAAAAAAAAAGCTTTAAACAGTTTTTCTAATAAATCAGCACCAGAGTTCCCTGGCGGTCCAGTGGTTAGGACTCCAAGCTCTCACTGCCGAGGACCCAGTTTAATCCCTGGTCGGGGAACTAAGGTCCCACAAGCCAGGCAGCACGGCCAAAAAGATAAATAAATAAATCAGCGCCACCAGAGGGTTTTAAGCAGGGAAGAGCTGTCGGGTTGCATTCTAGACTCCTTGCTCTGGCTGCACCTGCCGATTCAATGCTCTTGGAGTAACGAGAAGCCATAGGATTCAGTATCTGATAGACGGGACCACGAGGGAGGGGGGCCCTAGTTTGGGCCTGGTTTCCATCAGGAACGATGATGGCACAGTTCACAGGGAGAGGACCATGACTCTGAGGCCAGGGGATGGGACGAACGGGGGCCGGCGGAGTCTGAGATGGCCCAGCACGTTCTGCTGGAATCGTCTGTGGAGGTGCTCACGCAACTGTGAGGGACCGTCCACATTCCAGCCAAGGGGAAGGAGGACCGCATCGTGTGACCAGAGACCAGGACAGAGGACAGACTCCGGGAAGCCCTGACGTCGGGGAGTGACTGCAGAGCCCAAATGCACCCAGGAAGAGAGCGGAGGGAACAGGCAGGAGCTGGCGCTCAGAAGCCAAGGGAGGAGAGAGTTCCCAGGAGCAGACGGCCCCCAGCAGTGCCGTCCCGATGGAAATAAGATGCCAGCTACTAAGGTTCTACTTAGTAGCCACATTAAAAAGAAAATCAAGACAGGTGAAATCAATGTTAATAATAGTGTGTTTAACCCCACACAGCCAAAATATTATGATTTCAAAATGTAATCAGGGGCTTCCCTGGTGGCGCAGTGGTTGAGAGTCCGCCTGCCGATGCAGGGGACACGGGTTCGTGCCCCGGTCCGGGAAGATCCCACATGCCGCGGAGCGGCTGGGCCCGTGAGCCATGGCCGCTGAGCCTGCGCGTCCGGAGCCTGTGCTCCGCAACGGGAGAGGCCACAACAGTGAGAGGCCCTCGCACCACAAAAAAAAAAGTAATCAGTGTAAAAGATATTGAGAGACTCTACACTTTTCTTTTCAAAACGGATCTCAGAAACCTAGAGTGTATTTTACCCTGCAGCACATCTCCATTCAGATGCTAAATTTTCATCAGAAATGCTTGCTCTGTATTTAGATTTCATAGCATTTACATTTGAATAAACTGGGTACGCAGACCCAAGTTGTTGCAGTTATACTGAAAACTTTTTCAGTAACTGCTTTCAAATTTAAATTTTAAATAAAGTTAAATGAACAATGCACCTGCCTGGTGCACTGGCACCGTTCAAGTGTTCAGTAACTGCCTGCCCAGTGGCCACCCTTCTGGACAGCGCAGTGGACAGAACAGACAGAGCCTCGGAGGCACATGATCCAGAGCGGCGAGGAAGCCATGGTTTCAGGGGCTGTTGGTGTCTTAGCCGTGGAGGGTCAAAGGTTGAAGGAAAGCAAGGAAAAGTCAACAGGGCCAACTTCTTGGATATTGACTGTAGGGAAGTAGAGACATTGTATGGTAGCCACTGTGGGTGCAGATATTTTGTTGGTAAGACAGGAGAGCATTAGGAATATTGGCTCAGGGGAAGAACAGTACTGGATGAGATCGCATAGAGGAGAATCACAGGTGCCATCTCGGAGGCTGTTCTCCTCTGAAATCCCTTTTTAAAGCCACGTGTGATCATGTGTGTCATCGCAATAAAGTTTGCCGAGCACCTCGTATGTGTTGGTCGTACTTGCTCCACGTACTGTCACCTGTAATCGACATGTAATTACGGAATCATAGGTTTTGCTCTGAGAAGGAAAGCAGAGGCCTGAACGATCATTCTTCGGTCCAAGTCGGACTGGCCCATAACCACAATGGGAACTGAATCCCCGGGGCGGATGCTGCCATTTGGGTCTTGGGCTGACACGGAGGCGTCTGCACGCTCTTTTGTGCTGGGGGCCTTACTTCCTCGGATGTATTACTGATGCAAAGCAGCTTCTGACACAGAAGCAGTGTTGGAAGCAACAGGGTGGAGGGCAGTGCGGAGCCTGCCGGCTCAGGGCGGTGAGTCCCGGGGTCACAGACCCTGCCGGAAAACGTTGCCCGCAGTCGCCTGAAGACCACTGCTCCCGGGGGGCTGAGGATCCACCTGTGAAATCCCCTTATCTGTCCGCCGCAATCAAGATCCCCCAGTGATGGCTGGAAGCCATAAGGAAACCGGTTTATCAGAACCAGCCCTGAGGAGACCACAGCCACTCACACATGCAGAAAACATGTCCTGCCCACTTCAAAGACACTGTGCATGTCTTCACCACCAAAGGAAAGAATTCCAAAAAGAAAGCCATAAATAAGCCTTCGGGGCAAGGGTGGGGGGAGTTCAGTATTTTGGATCGCTCTGTCTGAAAGGCAAACATTTTCCCCCTTTATTCTTTGGCTGATTTTGAGCCAATAAAGCAATTGACATAATTTTAAAAAACTGAGCACTGAACACAAATGTATTTTTTTTTTAAAGTTTATCCATCTGGAATGGCAATCCTGATGCATGAGAAAGAAGGCAGTGACCTCACCTGGTCTGCAGAATCCCGCTGTCGCCAGCTCCAGAGAGACCCGCGAAGGGCTGGGCCACACAGTGGGTACCAGAGGGAGAACCTCAGGTTAGAAGGTGGGTCCCAGGGCTCACCCCTCAAGGGGTCGCACTGGCTCATTGGATGGAGAGGGCAGGCAGGGGGTCAGCATCGTCTGGCCAATGTGAAGACCCTGTCAGGACCCCACAAAAACAGCCCTCACTTATACAACACACTTGCCTTGTGCCAACAAGGCTCTGAATGAGTTACATACTGACATATTTAAATCCCTTCCATCTGTCTTCATAACAGCCCTTACGGACGAGGATCCTGAGGCACAGAAAGGTTAAGTCACTTGCTCAGAGCCACACAGCTGAGAGGGGCAGAGCCAGAATCTGACCAGCGACTTGGGCTCTGAGTGTGCAGGGGACCTGCCAATCCCACGTCTCACCCCGACTCAGCTGTTCTCTGGACTGTTCCTGCATTTAAATCCTGGTGAGAGGGGAGCTGACAGTGAAGGAAAATCCCCCAGATACTCCAGGCTAAAATTCCAACCTACTCACCCATCTGATGGATATGTAGATACCATTTTAAGGGCTTTCTTTCTTTCTGCTATTAAGATTTTTCTTTTAACGTGCCATGAGATATATTAATTGGATGTTTTTCAAAGTACTTTTCCAGCTGCATCTCCCAAGACTTTACTGAATGAGGGCTAGATACTCCCCACCTTACATTTAAATAAAGAGCTTCTTGCTACTGTTCCCAGACACCGGCCTTCCCAGAGGGACAGAGGATGGTGTCTACTGGTCATTAGTCACCTCCACCCAGGTGTGATGAAATACTGTGGTTTCTTCATTCGTCAGTTTCCTGCGGAATGTTCTGGCTGCTTCCAGGGATCACAATCATCGGTGAGCTCGGCAGGGAGGGCTGAGAGGTGGGCGGGGCCTGTGGTTCCCATCAATGTGCTCGGACTCCCGGCACCTGGGAGAAACGGCTGACCTGACGCAGACAGGCCTCCTTGGCGCCAGCTCCCAGGGTGGGAGGGGCGTCAGAGCAGAGGATAAAAGAAGCTGAACTCCAGGTTCAGAAAACCCAAGAACAAGCTCAAAACTGCCTCTGGAACAGCCAGCTTTCTGGATTCGAGACGGCAAATCCCAGGAAGTACAAGCACCAGAGAGCCTGGAAAGTTCTAGAACTCCACCCAACATCAGAAGATGTGACCCCAGCCTCCCAGCTGAAGCCAATAGTGGCTGTGGAACTGAGCCAGCTAGACTCCCAGTTCCCCAAAAGGAGAGAGAGAGACTCTTGGCCCCAGTGGACAGCCTGGGCCCCCCCTCGCTCAGGGCAGGGCCTCCAGCGGCTGCAGAGCCTAAACGGGCAGAGCAAACTGGCTGCTTCTGGCAGCTCTGTGAGCTGGTCAGCTCCTCGCAGCCAGGACAAGCCTTGGTCATTCTCTCGTCCCTAGAGTTCTGGCCAAGCCTCAGCCACAGGAGGACAGAAGCCTTGGAAGTGGCTGAGATGTCCGCTTGCATTTCTCTGGGCAACCCAACCGCAGTGGCCAGTCAGAACAAGGCAGGGAAGGGGCCTGATGTTGACTACGCCCACGTGCGCCAGGCTTGCTCCACACCTTATCTCATTTAACTCTCAAAACCTGGCAGGACCAGGGTTAAAGGAACTGGAACCCAGGAAGGAGGCAGTCTCCTGCTGTAAAGCTGCTGTCTGAACCCAGTCCAGTGGACTCCAAAGCCTTTTTTCAAAAATCATTGCTATTGCCTGGCAAGCTGCCGCAACAAACTACCATCCCACCAGCCGGATCGATACCCACGTGTCAGTCCTAGTTCCCCTGGCCAGAAGTTGGGGCCTCTGTTGATTCTCTGCTTAGGGTCTCACAGCCCAAAATCCAGGAGTTGGCAGGGCCGCAGCCCCTCCTGGAGGCTCTGGGAAGATTCCAGTTCAAGCCCATCAAGTTCAGGTCCCTGTGGTTATAGGATCAACGTCCCCATTCCCTCGAGGGTTGTTATCCGGGGGCCACTCGGCTCCTTAGAGTGACCTGCGTCTCCGCCTCATTGCCCCATCCTCTTTAACCAGCATGTGGGACCCTTCCTACCACGCGAATCTCTCCGACTTCCCCTCGGTCCCGTCTCTCTGACTCCCGCCGGACAAAGTTCTCTGCATTTGAAGGCTTATATGATTCAAACGGGCCCACCCGGACAATTCAGGGTAATCTCCCTTCTGTAAGGTCCATAATCTTAACTACAACTGCAAACGTGGAACATGACGTGGTCCCAGGTCCTAGGGGCTAGGGTGTGAGCACCTCTGGGGTGCCATGCTGTCTGCAGTTCTGCCCAAGGCTAGGGGTGACAGTTACAAACCCAGGACAAGTGTTTAACCACCCAAATCCAGCACCATGTGTGCCGGGAGCCTTGCAGCTCTAAGCTGCTGGGCTTCAGGCTGGGGTCTTGTACCGGCCAAGGCGATGCCCCCCATTCCCGGTTGCCCTCTGGACAGCAGGGGAGCCGTGCAAGCTCTGGTTTTCTTGGTCTCCGAGGGCTGCTGTGAATCCTCAGAACATTCACAGACAGATGTGCAAATATAAATACCAAAACCCATTGCAAAATATTCAGTTGTATGTCAATTTATTCAGTCATTCAATAAACATTTATGGAGAGCTCACTGCAAGCAGGCAATGTGGAAAAGATGTGTAGATCTGTAGCAGCTTGCATTATTCACAAGGCAGCCCCATTGATTTACATGGATAACTGAATGGACCACATTTGGGCCTCTCCGTGGCTCAGTCTTCTTGCAGCCCATGTACACTGAAAAGCCCTGGGGGCCGTGGCTGGTCTGGTGGGGAAGTGACCTGTCCCGCCCCACAGGTGGATGGAGGTGGGCGCTGAAGGTGGGGGACCCCCGCAAGCAGGGTGAGGGTCTGTGTTTGTGGTCACTGTCCATTCGGGCCCCAGAAACACGTCCTTCTGCCTGGGCGCCTGGCATGGACAGGGGGGCAGGGAGACAGTTTGCAGGGAGTGTGCCAGGCTCCTGGGCGAAGCCACAAGGCCATCCTGCTTGGGGACACACACCGTGGACCTCCATTCATATGCTTCCAGCACCCTCTGCTTCTGAGGTTCAAAGCCTCAGAGTATCAGCTCATCTCCAAACAGGCTGACGTGAAATCTGAAATGATCAGAACCACTTACGGGGCAACTACTCACTTTCCAAAAAGACCCAGAGTCCATCATGTAGCATCTTTAAACCGCAAGTTTTCTCGAAGTGCGGCTCGATTTAGGAACAGATTCCGATTTGTAAAGCTGGAAGGGGCCTTGAAATCCAAACTTTTAATTTTAAAACAAGAAAACTGGGGCCCAAAGAGGCACAGTGACTAGCCCAGGAGCCCAGCTAGTTGGCAGGCAGGACTGGGGCTCAGAACCCCTGAGCGTTTCCTCTCCCTCTGCATCTACAGCACTGCTTGCAAATTATGTTTATAAATTGATAAGCATGGGACATATTCAACTCCAAATGATCTTTACCATGCACATCACTTGATACAGAAGCACAGGGAAGTGGGGGAGGCTGGCTGAGAGCCAGGAGAGCTGGGGTCCAATCTCAGTTCTACAGGCCACACACACTGTGTGGGACAGCTAATCATGGTGCAGCAGCCAGAGGGATGTGAGTCCCACAGGTGGGTGGACCCTTGCTTCCTTCACATTCCCTTTGAACCATCTATTCCTTCGCCCCCCACCCCAACCCCCAGGCCCCAGTGGCTTCCCACCTAGCACACTGGTGCCTCAGTGGATTGGGGGCATTTCCTCATGGAAATCCTCATGGATTTCCTTCTGGATTTCCTCGTGGACCCCATGTTCCTTTACTCAAGCTCTTAATACAGAGCAAATCAAGTCAGCCGTTTTCAGCTCAGACCCTTTCTTTCCTAGTTCTGTTTTGCTCTTGACATGTGGCGAACGCCACAAAGCTTTTTGCCTCTGGTCATGGATAGTGGAGATGGGAAAGCTTTAAACTTTAGTCAGTTTACACATGAGGGAAATGAAGTCCAGAGAGGTTGTGTCAGTTGCCTAGTCAAGCTGGGGAGGGGGGCAGCCGGTCCTGGTTGTTGCACTTTTTACCTGAGCCTTAATCCTGAGACACGAGGCAAGGTGAGCAGAGCCCCCCCCACCACAGAGCCCGGGGGGCCCAGCTCTGTTTCCTGGCAAACCCTACCCTCACCGATAGAGAAAGCTCTGAGTGGGCCAGGCGGCTCCCTACTGGACCCTCACGCTAACCCCAGGATACAGACAGATATTACCCCCCATTTTATAAATGAGAAAATAGGGGCCCTGCAAAGTGACCTAGTGGTCTTGCGCATAATCCACAGGCCCCCACCTCCACGCCGTGGAGCAGCGTCCGAGTTTATACACTGTGCGTAATGAGAGAAGCTGAAAATTCACAGGAGCTGACAATCCAGCGAGAAAAGCTCATCCAAGATGCTCAAAACTAACAGAGGTCAACCAGGTCCGACTGAGGCTTCCCGAGGCCCAGACAGGGGAGAAGGGGAGCGATGATTCTGCAGCCTTATGTTACCTCGCTCACCATGACACCATTTGGTGGCAGTCGTGACACCATTTGCTGGGCAAAAACTGGTACATTGAATCCCAGGTCAGTAATAAATGCTCTCCGAAGACAAAGCCCAGTTATTTTTGTTACTCGGGACAATACTGTAGTTTCCACTGGAATGTTTGCCCTCTCTCACAAAACAGGGCGGGGGAAGGGGACAGGCAGGACTTTTCATGCTAATTTTTCCCCAGCAACGATTGTGGCTTTTTATGATCGGTGGTGGACTCGACATTCCACCAGCACAGGTGGTAACTCTGATCTTTCCCAGCAAAAGAATTAAGCACATAAAAAGGGAACCACCTTCATAAAAGCAGAAAAATTCTCAAAAGTTAAGCACCAGACTCTTGAGAAAGGCAACCGCTTAAACAAATGGAAATTCCCTGTCAAAAGAAGAAAGGTCTCAGCCCAGGTGAGTCAGAATTTAAAGATTAGCAGGGAATGGGGAGGGATCATGTGTCTGTGAATGAAACTGTTCCAAAGCACCGCCGTGAATGACACCCATGTGGGGTCTCTGGGGCCACCTGGTCTCCTCATGCCTTTGTCACACGCTAACTACATCCAGAATCGAGGTTCCCCTGTGTGGTTCAAACGTGCAGCTATAAGCATAAGTCGCAGATCACTGAGGAGGAAACCAAGGAAAGGAGGCTTTTCAAGTGGGCCTGGGTCAGGATGGGGTGCACAGAAAGGCAGAAACCTCCAAGGTTCTCTGGTCTGTCCCATCAACTTACGGAGAAGGAGCCTGAATCCTGAGGAGGAAGTGATGAACCGAGATCACGGTGGCGCCAGGTGACAGAGCTGGGGTGAGACTCAGATCTCTGCACTCCTGGACCGCAGAGGCCGGGGTACCTTCAACCACAGCAGAGATGTCCAGTGCGGCCAGCTGCTCTGCCCGGTCCTGCTCCACTCCATAGGCTTTGCTCCATGTCCCTATCATTTCCTCTTCGGGTGCCCTGGACCCGGCTCTCCTCCCCTCTCCACCCCCTCTGCCTCATGCAGGCAGCCTGGGGACGTCTGCTCGAGTCACCACGCTCCCCCTGTGTGCCCTGAGCAGGGCCTTCACCTCACTGGAGAGGCCTGTGCCAGTGAGGGGACAGAGGAGGGGTGCGGGAGGAGGAGGGGGTGGGGGGAGGGATCGTGGACGGGGTGGGGTGCAGGGGAGGGAGGGGTGGAGGAGGAGGGGGTATGGGGGGAGGGATGCGGGAGGAGGAGGGGGTGTGGGGAGGGGTCGTGGAGGGGATGGGGTGCAGGGGAGGGAGGGGGTGGAGGAGGAGGGGGTATGGGGGGAGAGGTGCAGGAGTGGGGCTGGGGAGGCAGATTCCAGCCTGGGGCACAGGGAGGAGGGGTGGGGAGCTGTAAAGGAGAAGGAGGGTGTGACACTTCCAGGTCTGGCTGGTTTCACAGCAGGGATGGTGAGTGATCTTGGGGGACAGGAGTTTAAGGTCTTGTGCCCACAAGGCCAGAAAGGCCTGTGTCCTCCCAGGGCACCAGGCTGACGGGGTCTGTGGCCTTACCGTGGGTTCCAGGGGACGGGTTGTGTTTCAAGGCCCAAGCCAGGAGGCAGGAAGGTTTAGGGGGGCTACCTCCCCTTACTGGGGTGAGATGGATTTCCTGGGAGCCCAGGAAGGCAGGACTTTTCCTTTCATGCTCACTAGTCTCTAAGAGCAGTGGGGAGGTGACAGTTTTATCAGTGCACAGCTGGAATGTCTGAGCATCAGTTTTAAAAGGCTACGTCTGTTTATGAGGAGAGGTTTGACCTCAGTGGAATTTGTACCGTGTATGGATTTGTATTTCTTGATCCTCAGAAACTATGAATGTCTGTGTGGCTTTAGACCAAATGCACAGATGCTGCTCAGTCTTTCTGATCACCTGCAAGTCCGTTTAGACCAACCTGAGGGAGTGAGTATTTCCACCTGGTTTTGTGTTTGTTTTTTTTAAAATTCACTCTCCCAGTAACACTTTAAGGGATGTTGTATAAAATCACCCCCAATAATTTCAAAATGAAATTAACTTCCTCACCCTGCCAATGGCAACAGCTAGGGGTAAACTGAGTTAGAACTCCAGCCTGTCAGTCCCGTGCCCGGGGAGAGACTGGCCCCAGAGGGCACCAAGTGGCTCTGGTATGGACTGAGACCTCCGTGAGTGGCCATTCTCTCTCTTCTACCTTTCACCCCAAACACTCATCCCAGCAGCCTGCTGCCTTGGCCTCTCTCTCAGCCACGAAACATCTAATTAAACAGTGTTTTGTGGCATCTGCAGATAAACCATAAAATAAGATGCTTCGTGTACAGAGGAGAGACTCACCTTCCCTCCTTTCCAAAATGGAACCATGGGCCATAGATTTTTAAATTGGTTGTAGAGATAAAGAAATCAAAAGAAAGCTAATTTTTTCACATGTGCTTTTAGGCAAGAATTTTTGCTCCCTTTAGTATGTGCAAAATGTGTGTGTGTGTGTGTGTGTGTGTGTGTGTGTGTGTGTGTGTTTTACATACACATACTGCATCAAGATGGTCCCATTCTAACAAAATCTGACAAGGTCAGCCAGCCAGCTCAGGGTCTCTGTCTCCCAACTTCCCGAGGCTTGGCCTCCTGTCAAGCCCCCACGTCCATCAGAGGCTGAATTATCCAGTCATCGCTGGATTAATTCCACAAGGACCTTGTATGGACCGCAAGCCCAGCCAGAGGGCATCGGTGGCCACAGGTGTAGCAGACACAGCCCTTCCCTCAAGGTGTTTACCCTGTGGCTGATGTCAAGTGTTCTACCCACAAACAGCCAAGCGGGGGAGGGCTCTGGAGCAGGGGGGCAAGGGGCCGTGTTTCGTTCTTTGTTCTGACAACACAGGTTGAAAGGCTGCTGTATCAGATGCTCCTGGGACGCAATGGACATAATTTTTCCATCTGCACTGTTGATTTTGTTCTCCTCCTGGCTCGAAAAGGGATCTGCTATCATTTCAAAGCCTTTCAGTGCCAGTCAGGACGGGTTTTCCTTAAACAGTTTCATCTGTTTCTGTAGTTGCCTCCCCCCGGCCCGGGCTCCACTCCCACCCCTTGGCTCAGTGGCAGGCGCCACGCTAAGACCAAGCAGGGCTGATTTGAGAACCGGTGAGCACCTTAATGCCAGGACTTGAAGAACGACTTCATGCTTTGGAAGACAGCCACAGAATGTGAAAACCAGAGGATTATGGATGGCAGCCTGGGCCTCAGCCTGCCGAAGCCCACAGCTCTGGGGTTCTCGCGCCAACTCGAGGTGTTCTGAGGATGCGGTCCTGGCTGGACCTGTGGCAAGAAACGCCTGGCGTCCTCCTCGGTCACCGTCCTCTGTCTCATTCATTCAGTCAGCACACTGTGGACACGTCCACATAGCCGAGCTTACAGGGGAAGGGGCGGGCAAGAAGGAGAGGAGTGAAGCTGGGGAAATACTAAATGTTCTAGAGCAGGACAAAGCACACTGAATGCATGTCACTCCACAACGAAGTGATGAAGCGCTTTAGGAAGCATGCTACGTAAAGACACACCAGCAAAAATGTTGCTACAACAAAAGGGCTGGGAGAAGAAAGTCCAATCTCCACCAACAGTGGGTAAGTTGAATTAGACCAAGTAAATGCACACAACGGAGCCACTAAAAGAACAGATACCTCATCACTGACAGGCAAAGTCCCCTCAGAGAGCATTGTGAAGAAAAAAGGCAAGACGGGGGTGAAAATCAGCTCATTTTTGTTTAACGAAATGCAAAGAAAATTTCTTTTCCAATGCAAAGAAAATTTCTGGAAGGACAAACAAGAAACTGTTCACAATGGCTGTCTTTGGGGAATGGGACTTCCATTTGGTTTGCATTGTCTACCATGAGAATATATTAGTTTTGTTTTTAAAAAATAGTAGTAATTTATTAGATTAAAAACTCACCACTAAGAAAACCAGTTCGAATACTATTCCCTGGCTCCCTGGGGACCTCCTGGGCATGGCAGGTATACTAGATTCTCTGAAATTTGGGGGGTGCTGGTTTCTAATTCTAACAAGACTATATTGTTTTGCTCTTCAGCCTTAGACCACACACCCTCTCTATGAACCAGCTGCACCCTCAATAAAGTAAGGGTTATCAAGAGTCACTGTCACCATAAAGGATGGAAAAAGACAGTAATAAATTATAGCAGTAATATTCACAGAATATTAATGAATTAAGAGAACTAGGAGGTTATAAATTAAGTTTATTGAGTTGGCCTTAAAAGGGCTTCTCTAAAGCAAGAGGTGGCAAACGACAGCCTAGGGCCACAGCACACGCATCCCCTGTCACAATGCTCCCACATCCGCTGTAACCACAAGGCCCGACTGTCCCTTTGACCCTGCTCCTACCGCTCGCCCACACATTCACTCCCTCAGTTCCAGCCACACTGGTCTCCCCTCTGCTCCTAAAATAGGCTAAACACATTCCTGCCAGCCTACTGCCTAGAGAGAGTTTCCAGGCTGCAAGGCAGGCAGGAGACCCAAATTGAGCCCTGTGGTGTCACTGAGTTGAGGAGACAGGCTTGAGAAATCAGGGAAGCCCAAGCAGCTGGAATCACAGGGCAGAGGAGCTCAAAGGAGCCTGGGGCTACTTCACGTACCCACCAGCCAGAGTGGCAATGTCACAACATACAGGCTAACAACATACAGGTTCCTGAGGTATAGTATGTCAGGAACAGAGAAAACTCAGTCCTAGACCAGGTGCTACTCTGGTCCCACCTAACAAATTTTAAAAGCAATCCTCATAAGGGCCAAATGGCTTCTAAGTAAGTCCACTGCACCCCAGAACAAAGCCCAAAAGTACTTAAATGAATACCAAAAACCCAGCACTCTATGAGGTAAAATGTACAGGTAAAATGTCTAGCATCCAATCAAAAATTACCAGTCGTGCAAACAAACAGGAAAATACAACCCATATTGAAAAGAAAAACCAATCAATATACACAAACTTAGAAATGACCCAAAGGATAGAATTAGTAGACATTAAAACAGTTATTGGAACTACAGTCCATATGATCAAAAAAGCAGAGGAAGATATAAACATTTTAAGAGACATGGAAGATATAGTCAAGACTCAAATCAATATGCAAAATAGAAATAAAAAGTATAATATCTGAAATGAAAAATACAATTTGATGACATTAACAGCGGAACCGCAAAAAAAATTGTACCCCAGCAGCATAATCAAATATGAAACATTGAAGAAAAAAAAAGAAAGCCAAAAAATATGACGAATAGAACATCACTGAGTTGTGAAAGTCAGAGGCTTAATAAATGGGTAATTGAAATCCCCAACGGTGAAAGGCAGGAAAAGTATTGAAGAAATAATGGCCACATTTTTTCCAAAATTGATGAAAACTCTAATTCTACACATCCAAGAAATTCAACAAACTTCAAACACAAGAAATGTGAAGAAAACTACACCCAAGCACATCATACTGAAATTGCTCAAAACCAGTGGTAAAGGGAAAAATCTTCAAAGCAGTCAGAGAAAACTGACACATCACATGCAGAGGGAAAAAAAAAAAGATTAAAATGACAGCAATTTTCTCTTCAGAAACAGCACAAGCCCGAAAACAGTGGTTCAACATCTTTAAAGTACTGAAAGAAAAAAAACTGTTGACCTGGAATTCTATTTGCGGAAAATAACTTTCACAAAAACTTTCAAAAGTGAAGACAAAATAGATTTTTTCAGACATTAAAAAAGGTGGATGAATTCATCCCCAGCAGATCTGTACCACAAGAAATGCTAAAGGAAATCCGGGCTTCCCTGGTGGCACAGTGGTTGAGAGTCCGCCTGCCGATGCAGGGGACACGGGTTCGTGCCCCGGTCTGGGAAGATCCCACATGCCGCAGAGCGGCTGGGCCCATGAGCCATGGCCGCTGAGCCTGCGCGTCCGGAGCCTGTGCTCCGCAATGGGAGAGGCCACAACAGTGAGAGGCCCGCGTACCAAGAAAAAAAAAAAAAAAAAAAAGGAAATCCTGTAGGCAGAAGAAAAATGATGACAGGTGGAAATCTATATCCACACAAACAAACAAAGAGCACCCCAAAATGGAAAGATAATCATGATAACATTTTGTAAGAAATTTTCTAGCAGAAGCTGACATTTTGACATCTCCTTTTCTCTTTGCATGTCCCAAAACAAGATGGTGACACGCAGAGCTTTAAGAAATGTCATGAAAATGTTAATCAACTAATATTACTGAATATCCAAAAAGATTGTTTAGTGAGCCATCATCCATATGTTAAATAATGTTTAATAAACATTTCAGAGGAAATGTTTATTAAATGTTGAAGGAAAAAAGAAGAAAAAGAGGGAGGGAGGGAAAACCATCAACATAGCATTGGAGCCGATTTCCAATTACCACGGAGCAGCCCGCTGCTGTCACACTTGTCCTTCACTTGGAAGAACTACCGCGTCCTTCAGGGGTCAGCAGAGACCCTGGCCTCCCTCCTGAGGGGCACTTGTCCACCAGCCCCTCATCTCCTGGGTACAAGCCGGAGAAAATAAGAATGAGCCTTAGCACTCTAGCTTTCAAAGGCTGGGGCCTCCGTTCTGAGGACTTACAGGATATTGGACCAACACCCCAAAGGGTGCCCTTCACTGAATAGCTGCAGGATCAACGGAATGTTTCTCCCGCCCACAGAATTGTTCTCACACCCTGTGCCAGGCTCACAGCCCAGGACGGCTCTGTGCCCTCCCTGGCGGCTGCATGTAAATTAAAGCACGCAGAGCACATTTATCAGCTCTGCCCCCAGTTCTACTCCAGACCAAAGAGACGTGATCTGGCTTGAATGTGATGAGCCATCATTGATGTCCTGTGCCCACTGAGAGCCTGGGAGCCAAGGAGTGACCCCAACCCTCCAAGCAGCCCTGTCTGTGCAATCTCAGGACAAGTCGGTCCAACAAATACCTGGTTTTCTCATCATCTCCAAATCGTACACACACACACAAAATTTCTGGCTTTTTATTTTACCTCTTAACTAGTGAACTTGCTCTGTGGATCTTACGTTTTATCTTCCTAATGCACAGAGCAGCCAATCAAAGTCAGCCAGTCTGACAACTGCCAGTTTTTGCACAGACTAAAAGTCATAATTGTGGGAATTCCCTGGCAGTCCAGTGGTTAGGACTCTGCACTTCCACTGCAGGGGTCCTGGGTTCAATCCCTGGTCGGGGAGCTAAGATCCTGCAAGCTGCGTGACACAGCCAAAAAACAAACAAACAAACAAAAAATTCAGAGATACCAAAGGAAAGAAGAACATAAAATATTAGAGTCATGTAGGTAAATAAAAATAACTATTTTTAAAATAAATAAAGTCATCATCGTCTGAATTTTTTGTTGTTTTGCGGTACGCGGGCCTCTCACTGCTGTGGCCTCTCCCGTTGCGGAGCACAGGCTCCGGACGCGCAGGCTCAGTGGCCATGGCTCACGGGCCCAGCCGCTCCGCGGCATGTGGGATCCTCCCGGACCGGGGCACGAACCCGTGTCCCCCGCATCGGCAGGCAGACTCCCAACCACTGCGCCACCAGGGAAGCCCCATCTGAATTTTTCACATGGTAAATTGAATAAATTTAATTCAGTTTATGAATAGTTGAATAGATCTATTCAATTGAATAGATCTAATGAATAGATCCTGACAAGGGCAATGTCTCGGGCGTCCAAAAGACCCACCTCAGTCGCAGCTGGAGTGAGTCCTAACCTCGCTGGTGAACTTGGGTCCCACCCTCCCATTTTTATTCCGAGCTGTCTTTCGTGGGCCTTGTGAGGGGAAGGGGATCCTCATTGGGACAGAGAAGGGGCTGGCTGAGCCAAGCTTGCCTGGGCCAAAATAAACAGGCCCTTTGTGGTCATTATTTTAATGAGATCATTCAATCAGTCTTGACATGCTTTCTAAATACAGACAAGAGCACGCCCAAACTGCCACGGGGCTGGTGATCTTGAAAAGGTCTGATTTTTCCACTCCCTCTTGGATATAAAAATAAGGAAAGCTGGGAAGAGTTTTATTACCTTTTTTTCCTTCACACAATACCACCGAATTTTTTCCAAAGGTCCGGAGAAGAGAACAAGCCTTAGAACCAATCATTTTTTTAAAGAATGTTATTCGGTTTTCCTCATCTTCAAAAAACAGGGTGATTGCAAAAGACCCACTGAGACAACCTGTATTCCCAGGCTGACCCCCGAAAGCAGGTTTCTGGTTGAAGCAGCTGGGCCTTCTGGGGGTAGGGCAGGGAGGAAGGGGGCGAGGCGCGGTGATGCAAGGCAATGTTAGGATGCTTTCGGTTTTAGAAAAGCACAATTAATAGGAAAAACAATGTATATTTTAATGAGTTTCTTCTTCCTTTTCAGAAGCAACATAATACTCTTGTAGGCAAAGGGATCAAAGAGATACAGAGTCCTGAGTCCACATTATGTTTCGGGAAGACTTCCCATTTCTGCTCATCCAGAACTTTCTTTTTACCTGTCGGGTGGTCTCCAATCTTGGCTTCCCTTAGAGGCTGTTTCAGGACACCCTCAGGGGCCTGGCTCCCTCCCTCCCAGGCCACCCCAGCTGCTGTTCAAAAGCCTTATCACCTGAATCACTCTGCAGGCCCTGAACTTTCCTTTGCTTTCTTGCCACTGTAAACTCTTCAGCTCGGTGCCAGTAATCCATCCCCTCCTAACCTTTTCCCCTTAGAGCAGCTCCCACCGGACAGTGGCTGTCCTGTGGAACACACTGTCCTCTTAGAAAGGTCAGACTCTGATAGTCTTTACACGTTCTGGATACTAATGCTTAGTGACTTCAATGTATTACAGTCATTTTCTTGCAGATTGTGACTCGACTCTCACTTTTATTTAGTGTCTTTTGACGAAGCAAATTTCTAATTTTAATGGGATCAAATTTATTACGTTTTATATATTGCTGGTGCTTTTCTGTGTCTGATGTTTAAAAAAAATTCTCTCCAGAAAACACAATGATATGTTGTTAGAATCTTTTCCAGTGTTTTAAAATGTTTAATTCACATTTAGTGTTTAATACAACTGGAATCCATTTTGTTGCAGTGTGTGATGGGCCATGATTTTTGTTCGCTTCCCTATGGCTAACCACCTCTCCCACAGCCTTTTTACTGAACAGTCATCTTTACGTGCAATGAATTCTGTCACTTATTAAGTTTCTACCCACGTGTATCTAACCTCATGCATGTGTATTAAAGACGTGATGTAGTTCTGAGACTTCCAATTCCAGCCCAACAGCATAGGGTCTACTCCAGCCTACCCCCTTAGCTTATTCATAACGCCTTTCTCCAACTGTGAGAAACACGGTTCTTGTTATCTACAACATATTCACTTTTTTTGCTCTATCTTAGAATAAACACAAAGTAGTTTCAACTGTTAAAAAAGAAGAGGAAAAAGAAAGATCAGACCCGAGCAAAACAGAGGAGTTAATGTATGTCCCAAATGTAGGTCTGAGAGAGAAAGATGCAGTCTGCCCTCTCCGTGTCCTTGTAGGGCAGCGATCTGGACCCTCGGCCCCCAGCTGTGTGCACAGCAGCCTTAGACAGATGGCCGGCACCCACCCGGGAGCAGAGCGGGGTGCAGGGACCCGAGTGCAGACGGCGCAGCTCAGCGCCGGGCGGGCTGCGGGGGGGTGGGGGGGTGGCCTCCCCGTGTACTTGGTTCCACACGCGTCCATCCTTCTCGACCAAGAAAAATACACAGAATCCTCCTCCAGTCTCATCTTCCTGCCAAAAGGGAACCCATAGAGAATTATAGCAAAGGGGATCTTGTTTCTCTGTTTAATGCTCTCTGGGGACTGGTTTGGAGGATGCATTCCCATCCTTGCCATTTTTTATCTATTCTTAAGGTCACCTTGGGGGCTTTGGGGGTGCCATCAACCCATTCGGAAGCGAGGAAACAGGGACAACGCCTTGCGGGCGGCGTAGCAATGAGACAGGGGCTCCCAGTGAACATCTGAGAGCTTCGCTTTCCACTGAAGCCTGAAATATCTGGAGGGAACCATCTGGGGGACATCTGGGGGAGGTGACGACAGGGCGGGAGAGCCCAGCCCCCTCGCTTCAAAGCCGGCTTCCCACCCCGCAGTGAAGGAACTTCCCTTCTTCCCACATGTCCTCCTGGCTAAATATAAATCCATCTTGGTTTATACCGTGCAGCCTCCGATTGAACCATATTCTTTTACTTGTTTGATTCAGAAGCAAGAAGCCATCCTGAGCCCTCCCCGGGAAGCCTGCGAGCGAGACCTCAGGGCCAGTTCCCAGCTCCTCGGGCAGGGGGTTGGCTCCAGCATCTGCCGCGGGGCACTTTGGGGGCTCCAAGGGAAGGGTACAAGGATGGACCAGTTCTAGGAAACCGTTCACGTAATTCCTACATCAAGGCGTCCAGAGAAAACGTAAGCCCACGAGATGCCAAAGAGGCGTTTCAGAGCAGTAACCCTCCTCTTGATTTAACCCGAAAGTCCTAAGTAAAATCGGAACCGACAGTACGACCTTGACATGATGGAATGTCTACCTGGAGTCAGAAGCCAAGGTCAGCTGCCTCCGGGGCACTCGGGGAGCCGAAGGGCAGGAGTCAGACAAGTGGGTCCCTGTCACCCCTGGTGTCCAGAAAGACGCTGGACATGTAAAAAGAGAAAGAAGAGGGGGTTAAAGCAAAACAGTCATTTCTTGCAGGTGATATGATTACATACCAGAAAATCCAGGTGAATCCATTAAAAACTAGAGTTAGAATTTAGTAAAAACTAGGTCATAAATTAGTACCTTAGAAGTCATAACTGTACGAGGTCTTGGGTTCTGGTTCAGCATAAGCAGTTTTCTTTCACTCGTTTGACAACAGTTGGGCACCTCCTGTAGGCCCGCGGTGGT
Source organism: Kogia breviceps (assembly GCF_026419965.1). Taxonomy (NCBI): domain Eukaryota; kingdom Metazoa; phylum Chordata; class Mammalia; order Artiodactyla; family Physeteridae; genus Kogia; species Kogia breviceps. Next base: position 60,919,397 of record NC_081324.1, on the reverse strand, counting down.
CTGGGCGCTGGTGACTCACAGAGTAGAGCAGAGTGCCGCCCTCCTCATGCAGCTACCTCCTGGGGGTCAGACAACAAACAAGGGAATCAGCAGATACGCCAAGCCCAGGGGGTGACACGTCTATGGTGAAAAATAGGGCCAAGGAGAGGTCCAGTGACCTGGTGAGAGGCTGCTGTTTTTGCAGGAAAAACAGACAAGTCCTCTCTGCAGAGCTGACTTGAAGGAGTAGGGGCCCCAGCAGCTGAAATTGAAATCGGGACTCTTTCAATTTCCCTCAACCCAGCAAAGCAGAAGAGCTGTCTCCAGGGGGTACTGGAGAAGGGGGTGTCTCGCAGAGAGGGCATCAGGACCGGGTGTGGGTCTGAGAAAGTGTGGGGATCAGTAGGCGATGAGGTCAGAGGCCACCGGGGGGACAGCCTCAGAGCCCAGGAGGCCATGAGGAAGACTGGGGCTCGTGCTGTTTAGAAGGTTGTCAGCAGAGAAGCAGAATATGATCTTTCTATCAAAAGAGAGTAGGGCACAATGAGTTGCCACCTCATACCCATCAGGATGGCTACTATCCTAAACAAAAACAAAACAGTAAATAACAAATGTTGGTCAGGATATGGAGAAACTGAAAACTTGTTCACTGTTGGTGGGAATATAAAGTGGTGCAGCCACTGTGGAGAACGGTATGGCAGTTCCTCAAACGAGTAAAATAGAATTACCATATAATCCACTTATTTCACTTCTGGGTATACCCCCAAAACCATTGAAAGCAGGGACTCAAACGGGTATTTGCATACCCACACTCACAGCAGCACTATCCACAGTAGCCAAAGAACAGAAGCAACTCAGGGGTCCATGAACAGATGAATGGATAAATAAAATGCGGTCTGTACATACATGTAACATTATTCAGCCTAAAAAAGGGAGGACATTCTGACACAGGCTGCAACATGAATGAACCTTGAGGACATTATGATGAGTGAAATAAGTCAGCCACAAAAAGACAAATACTTTATGTTTCTACTTATATGAGAGACCTAGTGAGATCAAATCCACAGAGACAGAAAGTAGGACGGTGATTACTTACCAACGGCTGGGAGAGGGGCTGGGAAGTTGTTTTGCAACTTCAAACTTCAGTTTTGCAAGATGAAAAGAGTTTGGAGACGGATCGTGGTGATGGTTGCACAACAGCGTGAGTGTAATTAATATCACTGAACCGTACACTTAGAAATGGTTAGAAACAGGACTTCCCTGGTGGCACAGTGGTTAAGAATCCACCTGCCAATGCAGGGGACACAGGTTCGATCCCTGGTCCAGGAAGATCCCACTTGCTGCGGAGAAACTGAGCCCGTGCGCCACAAATACTGAGCCTGCGCTCTAGAGCCCACGAGCCACAGCTACTGAGCCTGCATGCCACAACTACTGAAGCTCATGCACCTAGAGCCCGTGCTTTCTCCACCACAGCTAGAGAAAGCCTGCGCACAGCAACGAAGACCCAATGCAGCCAAAAATTAACTAATTAATTAATTTTTTAAGCCCTTATCTTTTTAAAAAAATGGTAAGGAACATAAATTTTACGTTCTGTGTATTTTACCACAATTGAGAGAGAGACAGAGAGAGAGAAGGAGAGGAGAAGAGGAGGAAGGGGAAGTGGGGGAGGGGGAGGAAGAGGAGGAGGAGGAGAAGAGGAGGAAGAAGAAGCCGGCAGCCTGGGTTAGTCTTTATTAAAATCTCGTTGTACACATTACACAGCCCAAGTGGTCTCCGCTGACAGTTGTGCATTAGTGCCCAAGTGTCTGCGGTGGGCACACCAGACAGGCGGCCCCTGCAGACGCAGGGACGAGGCGCCACGTTGGAGAGGCCCCTGCACAGCACACCTGCTTGCTGTCTCCTGGGGCCAACACAGCTCGCCCTTCCCTTCGGGGACACCGCAGACTAACCACCAGAAGTATTTAAACAGCAACTGAAACCTTTACAGCCATTTCTGGGCAAGTGGCAAAGGGAGGTCTCATTCATGACTCAGCAACACTTTTCACCATCCTCTGGCCCACCTCCCTCTGGGTGCCCCCCACGAGGTGGCGGCCACCCTCCCCCCTCCCCTCCTCCCAGCCCTGTCCCCCCTCTGCTCTGCCTGCACCCCTGCTTCCTCCCTCGTGATCTGGATCCCACTCAGGCAGAGCCCCGCCAGCCTGGGCTGTTTCCACTTCCCTGAACCCGACGCGGCGAGGCAGAGCCAGCAAAGACAGACCTGCTTCCCATGTCGAATCCAGGCACTGCGAGCACTCAGGTGTCCTCCCCGCCCGCCCCGTGCAGAGCACTCTGGGTGGGTCATTTTATTTTCCTCCAAGTGATGGGAGTGTGGGGGCTGCAAGCAAAATGCTCCAAGACCCCACAGGCTGGGCAACAAGCGAGGTGACCAATGGCCCTCTCCCGGGGTGGTGGAGGCACCATGTCCTTTATGCGAGGATGGTGTCAACCTGCAAAGTCGCCCCAGACTCTCCCTGACCACGGCACTAGACAGAGCCCCCTCTTGATGTCACCTGCCTCAAGGTCCCAATCCTGGCCTCTCAGGCTCCAGAGAGCCCACTGCCTGCCCAGAACCCCCTGTGGTGGAGCAAGTGCTCGGCCAACTGCATTTTACCATCAGACTGTAGAATGGCCTGTCCCTCCAGAACCTTCTGATAAAGGAAGAAACATGATCACATAACAGAAAGCTCTCCTAAACCCCATCAGCCCTAGTGAAGGGCTCCAAGCCCTGAGGTGCCGTGACTCAGGCCAGCCTGTAAGTTCCCGGGCCCGCTTTGGGACTCGTCTACCTTCCAAAGGGGTGCATGTGAGAACCTTCTAAGTCTGAGGATTCGTGACTCGGGAGCCGGCCTGAGCCCTTGCTATCGGGGTGTCTCCTCTCTGGGCTAAACGGGGGCACTCAGGTGAGACCAGACCCCGCTGGGTACCATCCGACGGGTCACTGCTGGTTCACGCTGTTGCAACATCTTCCGACTCAAGGCCAAACCCAGAGTTTCTGTGGTTCTGGGTTTTCCATTTGATGTGGTTTTTGAAAATACAACTAATCCTTAAAGAGCATCTCTTATTTCAAACCGCAGCTCAAGGCTATTTTCCAGAAGGAGGGTAAAATCTGCTCCCGACTTCCTCCCCCCACTTTCATCTTAATGATCAGTTAACTGAATTTACCGCCCATCTGAGCCAAGGTGGCAGAGCAGAGGAGGCGGAGAGAACTGTCCCTGTCACCCACTTTCCCTCGCTGAGGCCTGTCAGACCCCAGCGCGGGTGGTGGTCCCCGAGCCACGGGCTGTGTGTGTCTCAGGCAGACAGGTGCCCCTCGGGCCGGGCTCATTCGTTCTCTCTCTGGGCTTCTACCTTCCACTAAATGGTGAGCAGCAGCCCCCGATAAAAAGAGGAAAGAAGCAATATTGGCTGATGGCCAGGCAATAGGGGAAAGTTATCAGTTTGAATCTTCCCAATTCTCCGTCTTTGGATATTTGTTCTAAAAAGACACATTTTCCCTGTAAAGTGGTTTCGCACCAGCCATTTGTCACAGCAAACGTGATGATGAAACAGACACCGATTCTCAATTTCAAGGGTGCGTTCTCACACAGTCACACGTCACACTCGTGTGCAGTGTCGCTGACAAATGCCAAGCACCAGCCCCAGGTCTACCTGGCTGAGCCGAAGCGACATCCAGCCCTGCTGCCCAGTGAGCCGGGAGCTCTGCACCCTCTCCATCAGGTTGCAGCAGTGTTGGGGAGGGCCTGGAGGGTGGCGGAGGTGCCAGCAGAGCACACACCCTGCCCATGCCGTATCCAAGGTGACACCTGCCGTGTGTCGAGCCGGTACCTCGCCTTGTGTTGGGTGCTTCACAGAAACTCATTTCATCCTCACAACAATTCTATGATATGGACCCTTGGTTTTCATATGATCTCTGAATTCTGTTCTGACATTCTAGGTGGTAGGCATCCCCCACCCCCACCCCGGAGGCTTGAATTGTGCTGTTCCTGGGATCTGGGCAACTCTGGTCCCACAGTAAGGATGGGCCGACAGAAGGACCCATCTGGGCCTCAACCGCAGGCACATCTCCTCCTAAGGCATGAAGGGGCTCAGGTGAACATGAAGGGCTCACAAGAAACGGGGCAGACTCCCAGGCATGGGGGGCTGAGTGCACTGTGGAGATCCTGCTGCACGGGCCGTCGCAGCTCAGGCCCGAGGCACACGCCTGGGGTGGGGTGGAAGGGCTCTTCCGAGATGTCCTGGGCCACCAAGCCAGGAGCAGGAGCGCCCTGAGGGCCCGCACACAGGGTTGCCCACAGCACTGATCGGCCATGAGGAACAATCAGCACGTCGGCGGCCTTAGCCTCAGTGACCACAGATGCCCACGATGCATCCCGCACGTGGCGCCGGCCCGGGAAGCACTCCACATAAAACTGAAGGCAGAGGCTCAGAATTCGTGCAGAAGCTTGGCACAAAGGAGTTGGGCGTCTGTTTCAGTTGCCCAGATGCTTTCTGAATGTTCCTTTGTGCTCCCCAGCGCCCACGGAGGCAAGTCGGAATACACCAGACACAGGCCTCCAGGGGCCGCACGCCCCACTGCGGCCTGCAGGCTCAGCTGCTCTCCACTCACTCAAGCCAGTCCTTCCGCCGCCCTTTTGGGCATATTCCAAAAGAAATCTCTACTTTCTCTATTTTACGCTTCACTTCCACTCCCAAAGAAACTCGGCGAGGGGCGTGTTCTCTGGGCGCCCGCACCCCCCGGCCGCCCCATGCCTGGCTTCCCCAGGCTCAGTGCCAGGCCCCCCGTTTCTCGATGTGCCTTCAGGTGACCCAAATCACTCGCACAGCTCTCGGGATGATGCCATCCACATTCCTCTTCAACGTGTAGCTTGGTTTTTCATCCGATTATAGAGATAACACGTGCATTCAAACAAGACAGAAAAGAAGAAAACAGAAAGCAGAGATCGCCTGAAATCCCATTTGTTCGCGGGTAAATTAGCAAATTTTGCAATGCCAAACCCGTATTTCTACTCTCTGCCATACCCACAGCCAATGGCAGCTGAAGTAGCTTTGGTTTGGCCCCGGTTCTGTCAGCCGGTCTCTGTGGAGAGGATATGCACGTGGGCAGCCCCGGGATGCACATGGGCAGGGATACCACCCCTGCCCTGGCCGCGCTGCCAGCATCCTCTTTGATTCACAGAACCCGGGCTTGTGCTGCCAGACTTCTTCAGTTGCTCACATCAAATCAACAAGTTACAAACCTCAGGTGTTGCTGTGTGACCTTCACAGCCCTAGTTTATGGAGGCTGCTTTGTCCTCAGTGTCATCCGTTTTTCTCCCCAGGCTACCTCCCCCTGGCATGATTTACCTTTTGACACAGATAACTCAGCTCTTGGACAAACTTTCACTAAGACAGAATCTTCTTAGTCTCTCCTAAACCTAGAGGATTTTGCAAAAACAACAGCGCGTAAACTCTAAAGGAAGTTAATCCCAGCAGGGGAAGTTCAGTGACCTGAAATGGCCCAGCGAGCAGATCTCAGAAAATCACCTCCCACCAAGGTGACTGGACCTTAGGTGCAGAAACGGTGTCACCCCAGCGACGGCATCAGAACCAGCTATCCCAAAAGCAACTGAATGCAGCCAGGCTTTTGCACGACCTGTGAATTATGGGCCCCCCTCCTCGCAAGCATGTTTTTACAAGCATGCCTTGGGCCAAAATCCCCATATGCCTGCTGTCAGGAGGAGGGGAAGGTGGGGAATTGTTGGACTAGTGGATCAGGGGAGGGGGGACACCTTGAAGCTTGGGAAGAGGCGGAGTCACACCCACTGCCCCCCTCCCCATGTGCTAGGGAGAATGAATGGGAAGAGAGTGCGGTTCTCTAATTAAAATGCACATTTTCAGGACCTCCTTGGTGGTCCAGCAGTTAAGAATCCGCCTTCCAATGCAGGGGACGCAGGTTCCATCCCTGGTCGGGGGGGGGGGGGGGCACTAAGATCCCACATGCCGCAGGGCAACTAAGCCCACACGCCACAACTACTGAGCCCACGCGCTCTGGAGCCCACAACTAGAGAAGCCCACACGCTACAACTAGAGAGAAGCCCGCACGCCGCAACCAAGACCCAACGCAGCCAGAAATAATAAATAAATAAATAAATATTTAAAAAATTATAAAATGCATATTTTCCTGGAGGAGAACCGCACAGAGGTCCTCAGCCAGACTGGTTTGGACTGGATCCCTTCTGGGGGACCGCTGATCAGGAGCATCAGGGCCTGGGTTGGGGGCCAGCTGGCCAGGAAAGAACAGGACGGGTCTGGAGTCGCTGGGCTTGGGAGGAGCAGGGAAACTTTGACCCCTCCTCTTACCTTCTGTATCCACTCAATCACCAGACTCTGCCCACTCCAGAATTTGGATCCACCGCTGTCCCCTCTGCTCAGGCCACTGTCACTCTCACGGGGTCAGAGCCACAGCCTCTCCGGGGCCTGGGGGCTCCAGTCTTGCTCTGTAATCATTTCTCGCCGCTACAGCCGGGACGCTCCCTTGACTGAGACGTAGATGTCTGATGTCACCTACCTGCTTGATGCGCCAAGGTGCCCCCCACCCATGGCCTGCACGTGAGGTACAAACGCGCTGCCTTCAGAGCACCTCTGCCTGTGCCCCAGACCCCAGTCCCGCTTCTTCCCCATCCACACACAGGGCTCCTACCAAACCCGCCGCCATCCTGCCCCTCCAGAAGGGCATCTGTGCCCCGTGGCCCGGCCCCATGCTGCTGTCCTGTTCGGGTCCCTACACCATCTCTTTGCCTCACTCACTGCTCAAGTCACCAGCTTGTCCTTCCTGATGCCACCTGGTTGGGTGATTGTGGTCAAAGAGAGAGTTTCTTAACTCAGCTGCTCATGAAAATCTCCTGGAGAGTTTAAACAGAAACTGTACCAATGCCCAGGCCCTCCTCCCCTGGAACAAGGAAGTCACCTCCCCGGGGTGCATCTGGACAAGGGGAGTCTGCCGAGAGCTGGGTGGGGCCGCTGCGGCCCTGTCTGTGCTCCCCGAGGACCAGCGCTTATCGGATTATCGGCATCGCTTCTTCACACCGCCATTCCTAACATCATCATCCTTGCCGTGCTGTCCTGAAACCCATACTTCTCTTTTGGTTATTTGTTTCATTTTCGTTTGGTTTTTTGTTTTGTTTTGTTTTGGCTGCGCCGCGCGGCACGTGGGATCTTAGTTCCCCAACCAGGGGTCGAACCCGTGCCCCCTGCAGTGGAAGCACGAAGTCCTAACCACTGGACCGCCAGGGAGGTCCCCATACTTCTCCTTTGATTTTCATGTTTCAAATCTGAAGACTATGCCCATCTTCAGCACCAAGCTGTCTTCCAAAGAGTGCCTGACCCACGGAGGGATCACACCAGGCGCTGCAGGTCTACTCATGTCGGTTGTTTTGACTCAGGAAACAAAGCCACCAAGTGAGGCACATGTTGGTATGTGTTTGCTGGAGGCTCTTGGGCTCTGGCTGCAGGTGCCAAAGCGTATCTGCACAGAAAGCCTCTGTTCGCAGTGGTTTGGACAGAGAACTGTTCTCGCCATTGTTTACGATGAAGAGCCTGCAAAGATTCTCGTGGGTTCCTCAACAGCGCCTGCAACTTGGCCTCTGCTGATGGCCAGGGATACTAAAGCCGTTGTTTTCTGAGCACGGCTCATAACATTGGCCAGAATCACTCAGGGCCAGTTAATCAGAAGGAAGAGGTGATAACAGCATCTGTATGATACGCAGTGATGTGATAAGATGCAGACGTAATGAGAACTCTTTTCTTCTGGGAAAGATTAAAGACATAAAATCCTGGCTTAGGAAGAAAAGACTCTTTGTCCCGCTAAAACAAAGTGACCGGATGTCTTGATTTAGGCAGAACAGGGCCTGATGCGTTAGGACTGGCCTCCCATCTGTGGTATTTGGAGTTATTTCCCTCTGGTTCCTGGGTTTATGAGGCATCACTTAAAACAATCTGGACTCTGCTGGGGCTGGCTTTCCTCCCCTGGGAAGCAGTGGCCCCTCTGAGAGACAGGACCAGGAGGCTGGGTCTTCCTGAACACAGGGAGGATACAGGGGGATGAGCCCTGAGATGCCCTCCTGATGCCCATGTTTGGGGGCTGCAGCATCACCACCAGTGACCCAGAACTAGCTCCCTACTGATCCTCGTCCAGGGAAGTTGTTCTGGTTTTCCTCCCACAAGATCCATCAAGTGGACAACATCAACCACGCCAGAGGCATAGGAGAAAAATCCAGAGCTTTGGAACCACTGTCCAGGAAGAGAGTGTGTGTTCTTCTCGCCTAATTAGAGAGAAGAGGGGTGTTGGGTGGCTTCTCTCCTCTGGGTCAGTGGCCACGGCAGCAGTGGGGCGAAGTCGGGAGTTGGGGGACCAGGGACCAGCCATTAGTGACCAGCCACCTGGCGTGTGATTTCCCGTCTCTGAACCCATTCTCCACCTGTGAACTTAGAGCATTGGATGAGGGGCTGACACTACATCCCTGTAGGAGGACTCTATCCATCACAGTTGACAGTGGGTCTCTAGCACCTTGCATGGTGCCTGCCACATGGAGGACCTTGATAAAAATTGCTGAATGAAATAAGGAATGCCTATAGGAATAAAACAACCTCTAAAAGTCCCCTGTGCCCTAAATTCTGTGATTCTTGACAGGTTTTTAAAAAAATCACTCAGCTTGCAAAATTTGCACGGAACTCAACCCCCAATAACTTTGTTTACTGTCCAACGAGTCCGTGAAATCTGCCTCAATGCTGAGACCTCCGTGGGGGTCCCCAGAGAAAACCAAGCAAAATTAAGCGAAAGGGAGAAATGGAACACACTTAACTTCCAGTGTCTAGGCCCTATGAGACGGTAGCACACTCTAGGTATGGAGACAGAAAATATGGTCTGAAACTCACTTTTGCCAAAAGCAGGGTTTTTTGCCTTTGGATAAGCTGCTTAATCCCTCTGAGACTCAGTTTACCCATCTGTGAAGTCGGATAACAATGTCATAACCACACAGACTCTCTCTCTCACACACACACACACACACACACACAGGGTTGTTTTGATGATTAAATGAGAAAATATTTGTGATCATATTTGATAGCAAAAAATGCAATCACATGTCATTCTTTACTATTATACAGACAGGTTGTCTTCAAGACTGATCTAAGTGAATGGGGTGTGAACGGCACTGACCCATGCGGCCTTGAGCTCTCACTGTCAGACGCCCTCTCAGCGCTGCCACTTTAGAATTGTTGAACATCAAACAATCTCCCGGAATAACATATTGATGTTCTTAGTATCCACAAATGAGGAACATGTGGGTTCAATTTCACTACATATACAACCTATGACTGCAGAGAACATCCCAGGGAGGGAACGTGAGGCTGGGGAGAGCCCTAAGGTTGAAAAAAATACAATAATTCGGAAGAAAGGAAAACTAGTATTAATGAGTGCATGGTCTTGGCCAGATGCTAACATTCATCATCTCCCCTAACCCTCACAACACCCCGCGGAATGTGGACTGCTTTCCCTCATTTATAGGGAAGGCAACAAAGTTCAGAGAGGGTGAGTTACTTACAGGAAGTCACAGAGCGCACCAAAGCTCAGACTCAAATGAACCCCAGTCTGACTGAGGCTGACGCCCCCGAATTCCCCTCTACCCCTCCCCGCTTCGCCAGAACGCTCAGCACAGAATGGGGTCACCACTGCCTCTCGGCACATAAATGACAACTTTCTCAGAAAATGCAGACTGTCCCCCATGGACTCTGTGGACCTTAAAAGATCTGGAGGTTGATAAGTTTCCTTAGTCCCAGCTGGGAATAATCCAGAAAATGGCCTCACTCTGAGAGTTAATGCCAAGGGCCGCTGCACTGATGCTGAGTCAGAAACATCTCCAAGTGCATTTGCTTATTTGGTAAATATTTACAGGCCTCAGGCTCTCGGCCACATCCCAGCCCAGCTCGTGAAAATACCATATATGGGAGCTTTACATTGAAGCAGAGAATCTTTGATAAACAGTGTGGAAATGACCATGAAATGAACAAGGGCTTCTTGGCTTTAGCGGAAGAATCTGGCAAATTCTCCCTGTCCATTTCCAGGAGGGCACTGCCTGGCCGTCTTCCCATGGGAGGGAGAGAGACTGACCCCTTGTCCAGCCGTGTCAGTCTTTCCAGCAAAACAGGGCGACACACCAGTCAAGGCCTGCAAGGCGCTGGCCAGCACACGGCGAAGACCTCCTGCTCTAGGGCCCCGGGCTGCCCGCCGCCTTAGACCCACAGCCAGAGTGGACACCCAACCTTCTTAGAATCCCTAGCAGACTGAGCAGGAAAAGTCAGGCTGGGTCTCATCGCTAGCACTCATAGGGATGTCCTTCTCTTTTACCTCTTGCCCTCTTATTACTTACCATCTGGGCTGCCAGGAAGCCACACAAAACGTCTTCAGGACCTTGTGCGTCCCTGGGTTCCATGACCTGTGTCTACATCCTACTTACATATAAATGTCCTGCACTCAGTAAACATTTCTTGAATTCAGCCGCGGATGACTATACCCAGGACAGAGAATGTGGTTTTTCAGGGACCCTAACAACCAAACCATTTGAAATTAAAATATTTTGAATTTAAAATATTTTGATGCCTTTATTTTTTTCTAGTTCAATAAATTTAAAACATACAGGTTTGGTTTCAAACTGATACACTGGGGTTTAGGACTAGAGATTTTGTTCTCCTGCTTGGTTGCATTTTTTTTTTTTTTAAATGACTGGTTCCGTTCATGGTTGGATAAACAATGAATATTTGATTTCAGCTAAGTGTTCAGTGAATGAGCACAGCCCACTCCGGGTCTCACAGCCCAGGCGCCACGTCACCTGTGGCACCTCAGGCTGGGGCACCTCGCAGTGTCAACAACACTTTTAGGGAAAACCACCAGCCAGTATACAGCTCACATTCTTGGCCAATTTCATTTCTATGTCATCTTTACCCATCATGTATTAATGGTTCACACATGTTTATTGAGCACCAACTATGTACCAAGCGCTATGCTAAGCGCCATCGGGGTACGAAGATGAAATAAAACACGGATCCTCCCCAAGTCACCTACAGCACAAGCGTAAGTAAAAGGAAATTGTTAAAGTCACGGGATTGACACTGAAAAAAATGTTTTTAAATAATAATAAGGGCAAGGACAGGTCCTTGAGAAACACCTGCGTGCAGAGGGAGGAGAGACCCCCAGAATCCCCCTCCTTGGGGTCTGGCTTCCTCCACCCCACGCAGGACAGGCCTCGCTCGAGGCTCGGGAATGCTCGGACGTGAAGCAAGGCCGGGACGAGGGCCACTGCCCATCTCGGGGCCCGACGGTCAGCACAGGAAAGAGGTGCCAGGTCCACTGGGAAGCCCAGGACCAGCTCCGCGGGGACGGACCGAGGTTAGAAACCTGACTGGTATCAGGAGGCTGGAGCCGGCTGCCTTGGACATGGCTGACCAGGTCAGTTACTGGGTCAAGTTGTTGACCCTCCAGTAGCTGAAGCCCAGGCTGTGTTTGACACGTGTCCGGTTGTAACCCCGGACTCTAAGGTGTGGATCACAGCCGACAAGATCTTCAGCAGTCCCTGAACGTACTTCCCACGCTGCGCCTCTCTTACTCTCAAACCTCGACCCAAGAGAAAGGCCAGCCCCTCCGTCCCAATGACAAGGACGCGTCTAGACCAACCGGCGCACGGAGGGCAGATGGCAAAGACAAAAGCACTGGTCCACGGCCCTCCTGCCCCAGCAGCCGTTCCCATCCCTTCTGGGACCGGCTTCCTGCCTGGGCGTCACCGTTCAATCAGAAGTGGGAGAATGAGTGAGACCAACAAGATGTGACAGCAGAGGCCAGGACCTGCAGTGCCATCATCGGGATCTTAGTAAAACGTCACCAGACGGCTGTGACCATCCCATAGCGACCACAGGGCTTCGTGCCAAGGGTTTGCTCATTTCTAAACCATGGGCAGGAGTTTTAAAACAGGACTGTCTACCCCATGTAACTACCTTCTGGGGAAATCGTTGGAAGTGCTGCCTGGCACCTCCTTCCCAGGTTTCACGTGTTTAAAACACATCACATGTGTTCGTTCTCCAGCAGGAATTCTCAGTAAGATTTTCTTCACTTTACATCATGTCAAAATGCAAACATTAAAAGAAAAAGAAAAACTTACGACTGAGTAATGCTGGCAATGCCGCGGGGTCAGAAGGAGACTGGCGGGGCGAGGCTTGAGGTCCGCGTGGGTGACCTGACGGTCGAATCGGGTCCCCTGGGCACTAAGCGGACCCCAGCGGGTGCCCGGGCACTGGGAGGCTCCAACCAAGAGCACCGTGAGTCACCGTAAAGCCCACGGGTTTCCTGAAGGCAGGTAAACAAAGGGCTGTTCTTTCACATGTTTTTGTTGGACGCCCAAGTGTCTCCAAAAGAGGATGAGTATCCCCGAGTACATTAACACTAAGAAAAAGTCAGGATTAGGGAGAGGAAAACAATCAGAGAGGCTGTATAGCTAATGATCTGCAGCAGCTTAAAGGCTCAGCCTGACAAGCTCCCGGCCACGGAGGACTGCAGGGCCAGCGATCGCCGGGCTCGTGGAGGGAGCAGAGGGGGACACACGGGGGCTCCGGGACAGCCAGCAGCGCTGCCGCCGCTGCCAAAGCCGCTCGGAGGACCGGGAGCTGACCACCCCCGCCCCAGCCCTGCCCCTCCCGGCCCAGCTCACCCGCCAAGCCTGTTCCACAGTTTCTTTTCTAAAGGAGTCTCTTTGATGCAGCCTCATTTTGTGTTCGGTGACATGAAAGAGATACTGATGCTGATTATCAAAGGCTCCACACGCTAGCGGAGGAGGCCTGGGGGATGTAACTTTATCTCTTCCTCAACGTCTGCATCCTCCCGCCGTGCAGGCCCTGGTGAAGTAGCACAGCCTTTCCCCCACCAGGTTCCCATCAGATGTTCATCTGAGTGGGGAAACAAGAGTTCATACCTGAAGCTTGTAGGTCAGACTCAGGCAAACACGCTCCACAGAGCTAAAAGCCACAAACGCTGAGAGGAAGTTGACCCCGCAGCTCCCGAGGCCTCAGGTCTGGATGGAGAATCCTCTCTCCCCGCAGCATCCAGGCCCCTTCTCCACAGGGCCCTCCCACGGAGAGAGCCTGCTACCCGGTCCCTCTGAAACCTGGGCCATTTAGACATTTGAGACGTAAAGTGTGTGGCCCCAGGGCTGTGAAGTAAATCAGCAGAGTGACTGTGGAACAGCACACAACCACAGAAGTCATGTTAGGGTGTATCTTTCCAGGCAAAAACGCTCATCCTATAGCACCAAGGAAAAAACTGGGAAACAGAACACGACTTGCGGAATGACTCCAGTTTTGTAAAAATAAAACAAGCTGAGTCGAGTCCACAGAGGAAGGTCTGAGATGAGTGATCCCAGCCGGCAGAAATGGACCTGGACGGGATTTCCTTCAGTCTTCCTGTGCTTACATATCTTTTCCAACTTGTCCACAAAGTGCATTATTTCCTCAAGTTTTCAAAGTTTAGGATTTAACCAACAGATGCACAGTAAGGAAAAGAAAACCGTCGTTTTAAAGAAACCGTCCGAGTGTGTAGACAGAACGTGGCCGCACCCATAGGGATCATTTAAATCACTTTTCATGTATTATTTTAAAGCGCCAATAACATCACAGACGTCTTCGTACCAGCTCATTCACCTGCTGGGTCACCCCCCTCGTGGCACCAGAGCAGGAGGAGAAATCCCACGTCAGCTGTGAAAGGGAGGGAACAAAGTACTGTCACTGTGGGCCGCAAAGCCGTTTTCTGTCCAGCTCTTCGTGGAGGGATGTGTCAGGACCACACAGCTTTGTGGCTCTCGTTCTGGGACTTAACAAGGTGATGGAGGGAAGCCGTCAGTGTGACTCATCACACACACACGCTTCTCGGTTCCACGAGCAGCTGTGAGGGACCTGGGAGCCGCTCCTGCCTCACAGCCGAGTCCGATTAGCCTTTTATGTTTGGGGGGCGGGGCCTAAGCTTCAAACCTTCAGTGGAAGGAACGCGGGGTCAGACAGCCCCCTCCACGGTCTCACTGAGACACCTGAGGGTAGTATGAGAGCCCAGTGTAACAACAGAAGGACACAGGCCCCTGGGGAGAAACCCAAGGAGACTCAGAGCAATGATGGTTAATGGACAGATGAGGGTCTTCTGACCCCGAGGCCATCCTTATAGAGACCAGATGAAAAAGGAAGTATTCGCTGGGGAGTGTGAGAGTCACAATTTGATTAGAATTTCTTGCCATCCAGAAACTCTGTCTCTCTCTCCCTCCTGCTCTAGCTCCTTCTCTCTCTCTCTCTCTCTCTCTCTCTCTCTCTCTCTCTCTCTCTCTCTCTCTCTCTCTCTCTCTCTCTCTCTCTCTCTCTCATACTCACATTCCTGATGCCCGCACTGTCCTCATTCGGCAGCTGTTTGGAAAGGCTGCATCTCTGTGAGTCCTGAGCTCCCTGGGCATCCCCGCATTAAAGCATCCACAGACCCATAAACAAGCCCAAATCCTACAGGCCTGTCTAGGCCGCTGGGCCCAGGGGGTCTGATTTCCCAGACGTGTGCACCAGCAGATTTACAGCAGTGAGAATGGACGTTGCAAAGAGCACCTTTCTCACCCCAGCTAAACGAATATTTGGTGTCAGGCCCCTGGAACAAAACACAGCCTTGGCATCTGTTGAGGGACCTTGAGAATAGAATAGTAAGGTATGGAATTGGAGCCGAGCAGAAAAAGAAGGAAACGGAGCTCATTTCTCTTTTGCTTGAGCTTTTATAAACTCCCTCTTTGCCCTCCTGACCCTAAAAAACACACCTGGAGCCCAGGGCCTCCCCCTCTCCCCACCTCCCCCTCCCCACCCCCCACCTCCCCTCCCCACTCCCCTCCTCTTCCCCTTCCCCCTCCCCTCCCCCCTCCCCAGGCCCCACCCCTGCCTCCTTCACACACAGGATCCAGGTTTCCCCAGAAGCCCCTCTGGCCCTGCAGCATCAGCTGGACACGGGATAGCACCGCCCCAGCTCCTGTCCTGAGGGGGTCTGACCAGAGCAGAGACACTCCCCTCGTGGGCCCAGGGCTCTGCATTCCTTCACTAAACCCCCCAGCTCAGAGTGGGGGTTCTCTGGGCCCTTCTGAGGCCAAGGCTCGTGGGCCTGACCTGCTCCCTGGAGCAGTCTGGGTGTCTGTGGGGGGCCCCCCCTGCCCTCTGCCCAGAGGCCCCAGGCATCTGCTGCCTTCTGCTGCCCCCAGGAGGCCAACAGCAGAGACCTGGGGTGCAGGGCCCTCACCTGCCCCCAGCAGCCCATCAATTGCTACAGCTGCCTGCATCCCTTTAGAAGGTCAGCAATGCCCGGGTGGACCACAGGCCAAGCCATACAACCGCACACCAACTGGCCAAAGGCGTGGCCCCTGTGGTTGCTTCTCCTCAGGAAGCTCCCTGTAGAGAAGATGTACAAAACTACCAAGCAAGGGAGCCAGGCCTGGTGCTGGCCTCTCCCATCGCGGCCAGGCCCTGCCCGAGCGCCCTGAAGAAGACAGAGACGCTGACACGTTCTACCTGCTGGGAGGTGATGTGAGGTGTGCCTGGAAGCACGGGGGCCCTTGACAGACGGAGCCCCCCACGCAGGGCCACCAGATGAGACACAAGACGCCCACACGAGTGGAGCTCAGATTCACAACCAGTAGTGTTTTGGTATAAGTACATCTCAAATGTTTCGTGGGATGCACTTATACTAAAAACTTGTCATCATTAACCTGAAATCAAATGCCCCTGGGCATTTGGTTTGGGGGAGTTTTGTTTGTTTGGGGGTTCATTTGTTTATTTCCAAATCTGGCAACCCTCTCGCCACGTCAGCACCCCACCTTAGCAGGACTCGTGCCCTGAAACACCTGCCCCACATCTGTTCCCCAGCAAAATGGTCACGTGGTGACACGCAGCTGGCACCTTCTGACCGAGGGAGGCCGAGCGAGCTCAGACCCTCCAGCTGGAGGAGGCCTGCCCGCGGGGGGCCTTCTGCCCAAGTCGGCCACCTGAGGACAAGGACACCAGCTGGCCTTGGGAGTTGCCTCTTATCTGATCCCCGCTGATATTGTTTTCAAAGTCAGAGATGAAAAACACTTCTAAGGCCCCACGTCTCCCAAACATCTGTTGCACATTTTCTTTGGCCTTGATTTTGTCTTAATCTTGTATAAGGGCTCAAGCATGCCTTTGACTATCTGATTTGGGTTCTAAGCCGGTGGCTTTCTGGAGCTGGTATTTCTCTCTAGATAAGAGAGAGAACGCCCACCTTTGTTTCCAAAGTCCTCTGACACCCATTGCATCATTTCATCTTCCTACCCTGGGAGACAGCCCGGCCCAGAGCGGCAGGCCTCCACCTGGGCGGCACACTGGAATTACTTGGGGGTGTTATAAAACCCTGATGCCCATACCACACCTCGGACTAGTGACACAGAACTCCTGGGGGTGGGGACGCAGGTGTCAGTGATTAGCCAGGTCTCCATGTGACTCCCAGGTGCAAACCAGCCGAGAACACTGGTCCAGAGCAGACGGTCTCAGATGTGGTCCCCGGATCCACAGCACCAGCTTCTGTAGGAACTTGTGAGAGATGCATGCCCCTGGGCTGCGTCCCCAATCTACTGAGCCAGACACTCTGGGCTCAGCTCGCCAGATGATGACTCTGATGCACATGGACATTTCAGGGCCACTGGAGCAGAGGAAAGCACAGGCTTTGAAAAGTCAAACAGTCTGGCCCCAGTTCCAACCCCAGAGCTACCACCAAGTCCCTCTCAAAACTCAGCTTCCACACCTGCACCGTGGAGGTGATACCATCTGTCTCCTCCGTGGAGCCTACGGAGAGATGACATGAGACTAGGGCACAGCCGTCTAAACACCCTGCAAAGGCCAGTCCATGTGGCGGCCACACCCGGCTTGCTCAGGACAGAGGCAGCCCCTGGGTCATAGGTTCCGGGGTTTGTCACCCATCAGCACACGCCTGGGCCCTCCTAGCGCCTCTGAGAGGGATGGAGGTCAGGCAGCACAGCCTCCACATCCCAGGTGGGTACACTAAAGGCTTGGACACTTGCACGAGACCCCATCAGTCTGGTGCAGCGGGGCTGAGACCCCGGCCAACTGGTCTTTGTTTTAACCTGTGTGTCGTTCCCTGTGTGACACTGGTGCCCATTCTGAACTGTTAGTAACAGCGTGTCGAATCCACACATCCGGCTCAGAGGGTGACACACCATAGCCTCACCCACACGAGGAAATGAAGGCAACCGTCACCACCATCATCCCCAGAACTGTTTCATCTTCCAAACTGAGACTCTGCCTATGACACGTCCCCCCCCCCCGCCACACCCTCCAGCCCCTGGAACCCACCATTCTCCTTCTGTCTCTGTGAATTGACCACTCATGGAGCATTTGTCTTTTTGTGACTGGCTTATTTCACTGATCACAGGGTCCTCCTGGTTCATCCATGTTGTAGCAGGTGTCAGAATGTCCTTCCTTTCTAAGCCTGAGTAATATTCCATTGCATGAATAGGTCACATTTTGCTTATCTGTCAGTGGACGCTTGGGTTGCTTCCACCTTCTGGGCTTTGTGAACATTGCTGCTATGAATGTGGGTGTACAAACATTTCTCCAAGACCTGAATTTCACTTCTCTTGGATATATACCCAGAAGTATCTTCTTTAATTGGTCATTTTTATAATGGCTGAAAAACGAATAAGCATTGATGTGATTTCCTTTTGCACAAGAAAACACACAATGACCTTTAGTGAAATGTGAAGAAGTGTGTTAAATTCTGTACATATGTGTGCTCATATGTTCCATCTATACCTCCATAGACTGAACAGGTGTTCAACTAACTGCTGATAATCAATAGCCTGAGAAGTTGTCTAAAATTCTGTGAAAAAGAAGTCTTGTCTTTTCTAACCTTTGCCTCTTCTCTCAGCAAGAACATTTTAATTTAATCAATGAGGGAAATTAAAACTACAAAATCTAATACTATGTTCACTGTCCACGTGGATGTCCTCCACGATTTTTTTCAATTGTGGTAAAAAAACACGTAACGTAAGATTTACCATCTTCCGCATTTTTAAGGGCACAGTTCAGTACTTTCAATATATTCACAATTGTTGTGCACAGAGCTCCAAAACATTTTCATCTCGCAGAACTGAACCTCTCTCCCCATTAAACAACTCCACTCCCTCCTCTTGGCAACCAATATTCTACTTTCTGTTTCTATGAATTTGACCACTCTTGATCCCTCATACAAGCAGTATAATTTTAAAAATCAAACATTAAACAAAATCTCTAGGCCATAAAGAAAACTATCTATTTGTTGACCATTAACCATTGTGTATGCATGCACGGAGTGTTTTTTTTTTTTTACAAAACTCTCATTTGCTAATGATTTTAAGAATGCTAACTTGCCCTGAAAGAAAACTACTCAATTTTAGTCAATATTTGATAAGCAATTAAAGGTTTTATGACAAGAGGCCTATCTACCTCAAGCACTAAAGGGAAAGTTATTTTGAGAAACACCAGCTATGGTTTCAGATTTCTTTAGCAGTTGATACGTCTTGGCCAGAGTTGGCCTCCCTTTCTGTGGACCAGCTTACGGAGCCTGGAACACTTACTCCTGGCTAGATCTCTTCTCACTGTCTAAGATTTCTGTAGGATTCTTGCAAGAGACCGGTGGGCGAGCAGAAAAGTAAGTTGAAGATCTTGCAGGTAAGGTCACGAGGCTGCCCAGGCTTTGTTGAATCCCAAGTTAAAAACTTCACTTGTGGCACAGGTGACTTTCTGAAATGCCAGCTAAACCACTTGAATGTTGAACAAGAATACACACAAACATCAGTTCAATGTCCCTGCCTTGAGTATTAACTTTTTAGTTTACATAAGCATTCTCTTTAAACGAATCTAGGATAAATTATGGCCGTATCTATAGACCCTGGATAAACTGGATTGACCAAGTCCACGCTCACTGCAACTCCTGCTGTTTCCCCTCTTCTACCCTGGACCACACAGCAGGGCCTTCCCCAGACTGAGCTCCCCTCCCAGTGGCCTTCCTCCCTCTCAGGGTCCCTCCTCACCCCCACCAGCCTGGCTTCCCCTCCCCCACTTCTTAGATCCTCAAGGATGCAGATGCCTTCGAAGAACAACTTCCCAGGCTCTTATTGCTTTGTGTCATGCTGTGCCACGCATATCAGATGGTAAAGGGACATTCAATGTCTTTGCAAAATGGTCCTCTTTTCCCTTTCCATTCTTTCTCTTCCTCTCTATCATTTCCACTGGCTGGTCTGTGCTGGCCCCGCTGGCTTCCAGGGATCCCTGCTTACCAATGAACGAGTCAACTTCGTGCTATGGATGTCTACTGAAGGCCTGCTAACAGCAGCCCAACACTAGAAAATGAAAAAAAGGGAATTGGACCAAATCTAGTGCATCACCAGGTGGCCTTCGTGACCATCATTTCTTCTTCCCGGGTCAGGTCATCTATTGATGCATAAGGTGCCACTGTGGAAGAGCTCTGGCCAGGACTCGGGACATGGGCATTGGGTCTAAGATGCGACTTTGCCCCACTTACCCTAGCAAGTGAGGCTGATTCTGTGGTGCTGGCAGGAGATTGGGAGGCTCCTGCATCAGAATTCGGGGCTGCTCAGGACACAGTGTCCTCACTGGGCCTCTATGAGAGAGTGAGGTAGATAGAATTATCTCCATTTTAAAGATGACCCAACTCAAACACCTAGAGGCTAAAGGATGTGCCCAGGACTAGACACTCAGCAAGAGGCAAAGCTGGAATCAGACCTGGGTCTCCTGCCTCCCAGTCAAATCCATTACATACCTGTCTCTGAGTCCTCCATAGTATTGTAGGAAATGCCTGAATAATCTGGTCAAAGAAGGAAAAGAAAACCAACTCAAATACTTTAAAGAAGTCCAGGCTGATGGAGATGTGCACCATATACATAGCTAGGAAGGCAGTAAGAAAGTAGATAGGTAGATTGATAGGTAGGAAGGTAAGTAATTAGGTAGGTAGGTAAGTGGATGGGTAGGTAAGTAATTAGGCAGGTAGGTAGTGGGTAGGTAGTGGGGAAAATAACACATGCACACATATCCATAAACATTTGATGCAACTTGGAAAATCACAATATACAACAGGAAAATGAATAATAAAAACAGAATCAGTCCGTTTGAAGGAGCAAACAAAGGGATGCCACCAGGCACCAGGATGTGGCAGGTGCTGCTATTGGGGACGAATTCAGTCCTGAGTCCCCTGTGACAGTACAGGACATACTTGTCACTGTCAGTTCAACAGAAAGTTCATTTGGGGAAAGAAGCCTTTCTCCGCCTTACAGGTTCTTATGAAAAGGACTTCAGGTAACACGATAAATTCCTCCCTTGTCCTTCTAGAAAAGACCCAGTTTTGTTCTTCAAAAGTGCATTTCTGTGTCAGCTGCCCTCTGTAAAAGCCAAAGAGGTGACATTAAATCTTACTTTTTTGGTTGCTTTTCTGTGGGGAGCTAAGGTAACAAGGTCCAGGAACATAGCTTTCAGGTGGTCTAACTCGGAGCCATGGGCGTGGGGTCTTGCGCCCTGTTTTCTGTCCTTAATGTCTATCCCCAAGACAGGAAGAGCTCTGAGCGAGTGGGTATCCCACACCCCATAAACAACCCAACTGAGGAGCTGCAGATGGACCAGAGTCAGATACCCAGGTGTTAAGAAGCCAGGCAGAAAAAGAGAAGGTGAAAATCAAGAGAGAAAATAACAAGGGCTGTAAATGGAAGATTCTAGATAGGGTCGTGTTTTTATAGTCCCTGTGAACGAATACAGACATAATCCAGGTGCCAATGACATCAGCTTCTCAAAGGCTTTCCTTCTTGTATCCACTTGGCAGTTTCGATGTTAACAGCACATCTCATTTCCGTGCGTTTGTGTAGCTGGTTTACCTTCTTGAGCCTCTCATGGCCATTGTCTGTTTGACCCTATTCTCTGCCACCCGCCTGCTCACTCTGACACATTTTCATTCTGTGGAAACACATTTCCTTTTCTATTCCAGCCACAACCCAGACCAGCAGATGTGGTCTCTGAAAAAAGAAATGAGGAAAGAAGGTGCGAATTGAGTCGTGCTTGAATAAATGTATATCCAGTCCGACAGATATTTATTGAGCGTCTGCCAGGAACCGTGCTGGTGTCGCGCTTTCAGAGATGAATAAGGCAGGTCCTACCCACCAGGGAGCCCACGAGTGAATAGAGAAGCGTGTGCTATGGGTCCACAGTCCTTAACAGGGAATCGAGCCCTTCAGCAAACCCATATAATCACCCTCTCTGCGGTGAGGTCTGCAACAGACTGGAAAGGCTCATTCAGTGCAGAGTAGGCGACAGTGATTGCAGAGGGACAGGACTGCCTACGCAACAGCTCCACACCCCATTTCCTTGCTGATTTAGTCTTCTTTGTGTATTTATAGTAATATGCCCCATAAAATATTTTACTCAGTACATTTAAACATTTGATCAGCCCTGAACTTCCCGTCTGGCCTCTAAGTTGAGCATTAGGCCAATTCAAGCTTCTCATGGTTTTATCAAGTGGATAATATCGCCCTTTTCCATTTTTTTATTCCACAGTGCAAATGTCTTAGTGGCTTTATTTGCTCATCTTGGGATCTTTGCCCATCCAAAAGTCTAAAATACATAATAAACATTGTAAGACATCCTAAATATTTAAAGTCATTGTTGATATTTTTTTAAAGATTTTTTTTGATGTGGACCATTTTTAAAGTCTTTATTTAATTGGTTACAATATTGCTTCTGTTTTATGTTTTGGTTTTTTGGCCGCGAGGCATGTGGAATCTTAGCTCCGCAACCAAGGATCGAACCCGCACCCCCAGCATCGGAAGGCAAAGTCTTAACCACTGGACCACTGGGGAGTCCCACTGTGGATATTTTAAAGATGACTCGGCCTTTCAATATTTTTGTTTATTTTAGGGACCTGTTTCACCACTGGCCACATCCTCTCTCGAAGGAAACATTTAACTATAACTCATTTGCCTAACAGGGGGCAAGCTTCAAAGAAATAGAGATATCTAATCATTCACACCAAGTTCTTAGTTTTTCCTTTACAGACTTACCTATCGAAGCTTGACTTAATTGAGCCCTGTAGTGTGCTTCCCAGGCTCAAGCAGACCTTACCTGGAGGCATCTCCCAGAACACAGCCAGTGTTGAGGCTTCTGGGATGTTTCAGAGGTGAAGACAGCCATGCATTAAAACAAACTGTGTATCATAGCCGGGCGAACGCTTTTGACTGCTAAATTTTAGAGCATCAAAATAACATCAGTTTTCTGTAGCTCTTCCCAGAGATCAGAAAACAAGTATATCAGTTTTCTGTAGCTCTTCCCAGAGATCAGAAACCAAGTACCATGCTTTTATTACTGTCACCTCTGCAGGAGTTCTTTGTGTCTTTCTCCTGCAGATGTCCTGACACACCAGGTGAGAAGTCCCAGGGCCTCTCTGCATCAAGCCGAGCACTTGCATATTCACATGTTGGTGACAGGGACTGTCTTCCTGGCAATCAGAAAAGAGTCCACCTTAGCTACTCCTGCCTTCACAAGCGACCATTTATGGAAGACTTTCCACGGACTAAAACTGTGCTGATCCTGGTGTACATGTTAGTCAAGGCGAGCCCCGGAACAAGGCATATAAACCGAGGATGGCAGTAGCCCACTGGCTCAGTGACCACGAGGGGCAGATGCCAGGACACCGAGGGGGAGGCTGTGACTACTAAGTCCTGAAGACTTGGCGAGAGCAGCAGAGATGGTGACCTTTGAGCATCTCTGTTCAAAGGTGGGGAGGGGAGGAGTAAAGTCGAGTACAGGGTGTGGTGGCTGGAAAACAGGACGCAAGAGTCTAAGTGTGCGAACTTGGGTAGAGCCACGGGTGATAAGTGACAGAAGCCAAGCCTTGAGTCCAGGTCTCTGCAACCCTTCCACAACCCAGACAGAAACCTGTGCGCAGCATCGCAAGTCTACAAAGGACGGGGCACCTCAGACGTCGTGAGCATCGGTGTCCAGCGGAGGAAGCAGGGCGTTCACGGCGAGTGGGCAGCAGGGTCCCCAGCCTACTCTCTCTGCCCCATCCTGCACAGGATTCCTGAGACCATCGAGGAAACATCCTTGCTCACACCCAGACTTTTAGCTGCACGTACTGTTTCCTTCCTCCCCTCTCAGGCCCCTCCTGTCCGGACTGATGACCCTGAAGATGCGGGGAGGGCTACCCACCTTCTCACGGCCTCCTGGGCCCTCACAGATTTCTGATACTCAGGGCCACCAGCCCTTGGGTACCAGAGCATGTAGGAACCTGACAGAAGCAGAAGAGCCATTGACACAGAGCCCTGTGCCTCACATCGCACAAAATCTTCCATGAGAAGAGCTCCCTTAGCTTATGGCTCCACCCACACCCTCCTAAGAGAGCAGCCTCGCCCAGGGGCAGATGGGATCAGATGCCACATCCTCTATGACACTCATCTCTCATCCTCACCCCTGGCCCCAGCACCCAAACCGAAACCAACACCACCTCCTTCAGGCAAACACACAAGCGCCAGGCACATCCTCATAGGGATAAGTGTCCGGAGAGGCCACTGCACCATTAACCAGCAAATAGCCACGTCTGGAATTCCAGCTCAAGCAGTCAAGCCATGTATATGTATAGAAAAGTATACATATATATAAGAGGATATAAAGGACACAGAAGGATAACTAAATATATAAGGCAGAATATGATTAATGTCAAAATAATTTTTGGTGAGAAAGCAATCTTAACAGAATGCTTTCCAGGGAAAGTGGAATGTAAGCAAGAACTTAAAGACACAGAAGCAAAGCCTTGTTTATGCAGAAGGCCAGTACTTCCCAACCAGAGCACTTCTCACACAAATTTGTACTTGTCTATTTACTTCTCTGCATCTTCCAGTAAACCTGAAGACCCATGATGGAAGGTCTTATGTATGTTTTGTTCAATATTGTAACCCAGAAGGCTTTCAGAGTGTCTGATCCGTAGTAGGTATGCAGTCAATATTGGTTGGATGGATGGGTGGATGGATGGATGGATGGATGGATGGATGGATGGATGGATGGATAAATGTATGCTTTCTTGGGTGAATACATGAGTGGACAGGAAGATGGACATGAGAACTGCATGGACAAAAGATATGCTTCATGTGCATCAAGATGGAGCCTTGCTCACTTTCCTTGACACTTTTCCAAAACTACTTATCTATTTAACGTTCCTTGGAGAGTACAGGTGTAACAAAGTACAGGAAATTGTAATCCCCACAATTCCTTTTTAGTGAGAGCACCACGTAAGGGAGACATGAATGAAGTAGAACGGACAGACGGTGTAAGAAGTAAGACCTGGGGAATCTATATGCAGAGCTACTACTTGAGCAAGAACAATGGAAAATGCCAAATGGGCCATCTGCATTTTGAAAAAAGTTATGGATACTCAGTCTGGAATTTCTTACGCAACAGTGCAGCATAGGGGAAAACCCCACAATTTAGACTCTAAACATCTGGGTTTAAGCCTGCCACTTACTTGCCTTAATATAATGGGCAACTCACTCAATCTCTCTGGTGCTTTAGTTACTGCACCTGTAACCAAAGAGCAGTAATAATAGTATGCAGTTAGTCTTCCCAGTGGGTAAGAGGATTACAAGAGATCGTGAAGGTGAAAGCTCTCTGTCAACCGGCAGGCTCCTTACAAATGCTGATGTTCATAGTCAAACATTCCACCAACCCGTGGACATAGAAATAGCACAAAGCATCCTCCTTACCCACATCCAAATTAAACTTAAGACACAGGGCGTCCAACTCATTTACCTCATGTGTTGATGCCACATAAAGCCATGAAGGACTGGCCACCATCAGACTCGGCCCCATGCCTGCCGGGGCTCCAAGTGCCAAGAGGTGGCCAGCCAGGACCTTCAAAGAACCCCAGGACGTCCCAGCTCTGGGAGGCACGTGGAAATTTCATCTACAAACCACCCCGGTGTTGCCATCTTCAGCCTCTGACGGTGCTCACTGGATCTCAGCATTCTCTAAAATAGACCAGATTTTGTCCTGAAAGGGACTTTGAAGGTCACCTAGCTCAACCTTGTCATTACAGAGATGAGACAACTGGTGCTAAAGAAGAGGAATCATTAACTGCATAGTCACAAGCTGTTGGCCCTGGGGATTTTGCATCTGGCAATGAAGAAATAAGAAGGAGCATGACATTCTAATTTATGAATTCTTTTGAGGACACAGATGGGAGGAGTATGCCAGAGAGCTGTTTATCAAGCACCTCTGCCCAGGGCAACACCAGTGTATCTCTGGACTAACAAGGGCTTTGGGGGAAGTTATCCATTTAATCTAACTCTTGGGGGTGTTCACCGCTAGCCCTCAGGCACAATCCTGTGTTGATTTTGCCAAAAGGCCAGATGGCAGGATATGGCTGCAGAGAGATGAAAATGCATCTCTTACTCAAGGACAAAGCCCTCTCATTGGACCCCCACTGTGAGCCCCTGCAGAGACACTCCAGGCGGTGGAGGCTCACTCCCCAAAGAGCCAGCAAAGGCCTGGGGCCACTGACTGGGCAGAACTGCAGGCCTCGAGCTACAGAGTAGATTGAAATTCACTCTCCAGAGAGGCGGCGTCTAAAAATAAAACTGGGCAGGGTCTGGGGGGTGTACAGCACAAAGACCCTACTGAGGGCAGGCAGGGAGATCAGGGCACCGCGTGGCCTCTGAGTCAGGCGGGGTCCACGGGCAGACACACATGAAACCAGCCCTCCTCAGAGTTTCAGGAGGTGGTGAGGGGCAAGTTCCCATTGCAAACACGGAGGCCGGACCGTCTCCACACTTTGCTCTCTCCTGGGTCACGGGTGACACTGTCAACTACCTCCTTGTAACCATTATGTTCCACCTCATTATCAGCATCAGATTCACCTCTGCCTCACAGGTGAGCAGGGCACGTTTCCTTATGCCCACAAAAACAACACGCTGAGAGATCTGAGAACGTAAAGGGAAATGAAATTGAATTAAAATCAACGCACAAGTAACCCACTCCCCGCCACATGTCACGCGTTGCACCAGGTACTGTGTCCACGCAGGTGGCATGAGGGCTGTGTGGTCCTGAGCAGGGTCCTTGCATCTCAGGTGACTTGTGGGTAAAGCGTCGTCCATGCAAACGAAGACCTCCCTGGGGAGCTTGAAAGGAAAACTGGTGGTGACCATGGAGCACTGGGTTCTTGAAGCCGCTGAGGTGCATGCAGCCTTGCCCTGGAGAAGGTCACAGGTGGGGCCGGCGCCACACAACCACCCCCGGGTCCTCGTGCAGCCCTCTGCCCGGACACACCTCGGGGAGGGCATTGCTCACAGCATCACACAGAATTTGCAGACCCCCAAGAGACGGTCAGCATTTGCACAGGATGGGTCTGCTCTGCACCTGCCATTCTGATGCCCCGGGGGGAGGTGAGACTCCCCAGCGCACCCCGCCATCCGAGCAACGGTACCCGGGAGGCAGGGAGATGTAACATGAAGTGGTCCCCCCGTGGTCCTCAGACCGCCAGGGTTAGTGGGCCAATTCTATCATGTTGCTGAACCTCATTTTAATCTCCCCAGCATCGTAGCTGCAGTGAATCAGATGCAATTATACATCTCGGAACCACACACAGGGAAGAGTTTCAGAGCCTCTTCCTCCATTTGTCTGGACAAGGAAACGTTACACCTTAACAGATGCTCACTTAGGTATCAACTCAAGTCAGTTTAACTTCAACCTGGGCCTGACACATGCGAGGCCCTGAGCTGCGCCCTCTATGGGCTGAGAAGTCACAGCATCTGCGCCCAAGGAAAGCTCCGTACGGCACAACGTACAAGACCAGCCAAGTGTCAGAAGGAAAATGCAAAGCCATCTGGGAAAGACATCAAGCAGGAAAGGACCTTTCATGTCGACTCAGAACCAGAGTGATTCTGTTTATAATGATACCAGGATTTCATTTTTCATTCGTTAAATCAGCCACGATTTCCAGGCACAAGGTGTGCGCCCACGGGTGTCAGAGCCATGGATGTGCTTGCAGATGGGACCAGAGGGGGAGAGGCGGGTTGGAGCGGGGCACCAGACACCCTGCTTCTAGGGAACAGAGGCCTCACTGATGCTCCAACCCAGGACTCATACCCAGACCTCAAATTCCCTTGAATTTCCTTTTTAGCCCAGAGTTCAAGGCCCTGTGGCCACCACTGCTCTTGGAAATTCCGTCTTGGAAATTCCATCTCAGAAGTTCTGGGAGCGAGAGCCGAAGCCCGTCCAGCTCCGCCCACGCTGGTGGGATCACAAGTTGTGGTTTCAAACCACATTTGTACAAACCGTCGTCTTCTCTTCTCAGACTTCTAGGTTCTGTTCTCATACACAGGCCAGTCTAGGAAGTAAATTCCTCGGTAAGACAGTGATTTACATCATGACAGTTGTAGGCCCACGGGCGGTCAGAATAAATCCAGCTCAACTTTTCTCCAAGTTCATCATTTATCTCCCCCTCAGACCCTTCTTCTCCACCCCACCGCACACGCACGCACACGCACACGCACGCACGCACACGCACGCACACGCACACACGCACGCACGGCCCTCAGCCCATGTGAGTTATCCCCCTGCCGCAGGCTGGGCCTGCGTTCCCACATCTGTGGTCCCACTCACTGGCCAGCCACACCCCAGGCTGGTGATCCAGCTGGGAAGCCTGGTGTCAAATGTCAGCCCGGAGCGTGAACCCGGCCGAGAGCCTGCGTAGGATGCGGGCCGTGGGCTGGCGGCTCATCCACACTGGTTGGAGTCACAGAGCCTTTCTGGGGGGCCCTGACCATCCCGACGGGATCGTGAATGGGAAGAAAGGCAACTACTAGGCAAGCGCCTGTGTTTTTCTTCACATTCGGACGAGGACCAGGGTCCTGTGGGCAACCCAGCACCCGCGGAGGGCCCAGCGGGACCCGGGGAGGCGGGCCGACGTCCAGCCTCGGGGGTGTAGGTGCCATGACCCGCAGGCAGCAGTGGGTGGGGCAGCGCGAGGGGAGCTCCGCAGATGTCTGACACTCCCTCCCTCCAAGCAGCCCTGAGACCTGTTTTAAACAGAGCGGGTGGGGAAATAGTCCACAACAGGCTAGTTTTCCTGCCGTCCCTTCTTCTCTGGGGGCCTTAAGAAAACACACGACCTTCAGAGATGTTTCTACCCGGTCGCCCTGTTCCTCACCAGGGCGACCAGCACTGACCCTCCGTCTCTCTTGCAAGAAGCCGAAGCAGGAGGATTTGCCTTTGGAGCTTAAACAGCCCGCGTTCTGGCTCCGGATCTTTCAACTCAATCCTGTGTGTTAGGTTTCTTGGAGGCGGCCTGGATCCCTCTCCACGCTGTCAGCCAGGACAGAGGGGCTGGCACACGCTTCCCACAGAACATGCGCTGGTTCAGACACTCCCAGCCTCTGGCTTTGGGCAGCAACGTCAGAGGAGGAAAACATATTGGATTCTGGGTTCCGTGCTCCCTACCAACTTCTCAACGTCCAACAAATGTTATGAACAACTAATCATCCACTCCGAGGGACACACACGACGTGGATGGCGGTGCCGTGGAGGGTGGGCCTCAAGCGCATCAGATCTCGGGGTGAGTCGAGGGTCACCTGGGGTGTCGGCTCTGGGCGCAAACAGGGTCGAAATCCCACTCGGGTTGGTCCAAACCGCTCTTAGGGGGTCACCCAGGGGTTTGATTCCTCCCAACACAATTACCAAGTTTCACTTAAACCTGTGAAAAATAGTTTTGTCCATCTGAAAATCATAAAATCTCACAGCTGGACAAGACTTTAAAGTCACCTATTTCCACCTTCTTTCTGACTGTCGCACACGGGGTGGTATGCAGTCTCCCCGCCATGGAGTCCTCACCACCCCCCAAACTCAGCCCCTCCAAGGGCTCGGCTGGAGGGTCACCACCGCAGCGTCCTGGCCCAGCCTCGTGGGAACAGTGCCCAAACCGTCCAGCCACTCTTCAACTCTCTTAGCCGAGGTGGGTGTCCCCCTCCCCCATTTCTCATGCAGCTCAGTTTGGGGGCCCATGTGGCCCTGGCTCTTCTCCTTGCAAAGCACCCCCATCAGTTATGCCCCCTCTGAAGAGAGGTGCCCCTTGCAGGAACCAGCCAGCCGCGCTCCCTCGGTGGCCCAGCTAAGCCCGAACAAGACGATCCCTTGTCCCCCAGATACTGCACTTTTTATTAACACGGCCATGGCTCAGATTCCTGGCAGGCACAGCGCACCAGGGCTGAGTATTAACTTTATTTTCAACCAGCTTTCAGCCCGCTTCACCCCCTCTTCCCGCTAAACTCCCGTCGCCCCACCCTGCGCTTCTACAATTCATTTCCTGGACCCAAGGGCTGGGCCTTTTGTTTGCCGGATATTTTAATTTAAAAGTAGACAGCTAAACCACAAATCAAAATTAGGGCACACCCATCTACGTCCTTTTAAAGCTGCCTCAGAACATCCAACAGGGGAACAAGAATGGTCAATTTGACATGAAGCCCAGTCCACGTTTCATCTGGACAATTGCTGCCCTATCGGTTTTAGTCAATGATTTATTCAAGCCCCATGGGGTCCAGGAGGCCTGAAGGAACCAAGGCATCTGTCAGAGCAGCTGGTCTGGTGACAGGGACGATGTCTTGCTTCGGCCTGTGGAGCACAGCCGGGGGCCAGGGCTGGCGGAGGGGTCCCGGTAAGTGGAGGCCTCCTGGCCCCAGGGAGGCTGCCAGAGAGCCAAGCAAACCAATGCTCTCCCACCTGGACCAACATGCCAGCAGCCTGGCATCCAGGGCTGGGCACCCCCGCTGGACTCCACCACCAATAATCATCGCCGCTACCGCTGGGTTCCCCACCTCGAGTGCTGGAGTGTGCCGAGCTTCTGTCTTGTTTTCCTTGATTCTCAGTCTCTAAACTGCAGTGGTGGGAAGAGAGGAGGAGAAAGGAAGATGAGTCCTGGGCCTCTTTTAAAATGTGGACAGAACTCCACACTCTGACGTTTTGTAGGAAAGCAAACTTTAAGAGAGACAGTGGCCACTGACCTCTCCGCTCGGGGAGAGAAGAAATTCTCCCCTCCAACCTGCGTGGAGAAGAGGACTGCCCCGGGGCATCCAAGCCTCTGTCCAGGGTACACCCTGGATGCAGAGTCCAGCAGGAGGGCCGGCCGAGAATTCTCCAACTGCAGCGACCCTGGGCCATGGCCCTCCCTGCTGGGGACACAGGGTCCCGGCCACTGCAGGGTGACCCGGAGTGCCTGCCGGTCACCCAGGGCCTAGAAACTGATCACTGAAGATGGTTCTCCCTGATGGTGGTCTTTTCTCTTCCCCAGCTCATAAATCACATTTAATTACCAGCCCCCAAGTCCTCCTTGGGACTCTCTGACATGGCTTTTGGTTAAAAAGAAAACCAAGCACAGTCAGAAGCACAGTGTGAGCTTCTTTCCTGAACATTTCCGTGCCTCTGCTGCTGTGACTGCTCTGATGTGGAGGCTGCTTTGGCCAGAGACACCCACTCCACTTGCACACAGCCAACGAATGAAAACACTATCAGAGCATCTCAGTTACACAGCAGGCCTTCCTACGGCGTGTTTCAGACTTTCCTGCAGTTTCCTTTGGAAATGCTCAAAGCAAAGACATCTGTTTCTTTTCATCGGGATTTTTATGTTCTTCCAGCCAAAAAAGGAGGGGATAGCATTCAGTAATTCAGCATAGTAATAATCATGATGTCCACATAAATTCTGTTGGGTTTGGTGCTTTCAAATATTGAGGGGTCCACCCCCCATCCTCCCCTCCTGCTTTCCCAGTTGAGACAAGATGACATCTTGAAGATGACAAGAAAACCGGGAAAGCTCGGGGTGAGACCCCAGAGGTCTTGCAGCCACAAAGAACTTGCCACCAGTTTCCCAAGAGGAAAGTGACATCCCCAAGACCTTGGGAGAGCACGAGGATGTGGTCGCTCAACATGCCATGGACAGAGGGAGATTCAGGACACCCCACTTTTTATTTCCTGAAGAAGGTAAAAATCTACCACAGGTAAGGGGCAGGAGAGGGGGTAGAAGGAGGCAGGGCCAGGACATGAAAAACCACATAAGTTAAGAAACTTGGACTTCTTCCTAAAAGCAGAGACTCTCAATTCCTTGAAGGTCATGACCATGTCGTACATAGTTTCTGTCGTCCCAGGCTCTAAGCCTGGCATGGAGCACAGAGTCCAAGCTCCACAGATCCCGATGAATTGATTAAGTTGATTGATGGGTTTCAATTAAGCAGTAGTGTCCCCGGATAAAATGAAAACAACTGGCGGTGTTTGACAATGACACCAGGAAGGCTGATTATCTGGGACCTCAGAAGTTTCATAAATTTTCAACATGTGCTTCTTTTGTACTGAACAACCTAATTAGTTTTCTCATAAAAGCATCTGAGTATACATCCTGGGCACTTCTCAGGGGGGCAGTCGCAAACTTAATAACAGGTGAGTTCATTTACCATCATTATTAGGCGTGACAGTGGTGGCCTGAGCCGCCAGGCTAGGAGGCATGTGCACGGCCCACAGCCTCCCTGCCCGGCACTCCTGGAAGAACAAGCTTTCGTATTTGCGTTCCAGTCGCTTATACCGTTTGAGCTCCTAAGTCCATGCACTCTGCCTTGCCTAAAGAGCTGCACCACAGAGGGCAGCCTGCACTCCCAACTGCCCTGCTCTCCCTGTTAACCAACTGACAACAAGAGTCCTTCGTGCTCGTCCAAAATACTAGAACAACAAATGGAAAAATAAACACATGGGACTACACCAAACCAAAAAGCTTCTGCACAGCAAAAGAAACCATCAACAAAATGAAAAGGCAGGGCTTCCCTGGTGGCACAGTGGTTAAGAATCCACCTGCCAATGCAGCAGACACGGGTTCGAGCCCTGGTCCAAGAAGATCCCACATGCCGCAGAGGAACTAAGCCCATGCGCCACAACTGCTGACCCTGCGCTCTAGAGCCCACAAGCCACAACTACTGAGACTGTGTGCCACAACTACTGAAGCCCACGTGCCTAGAGCCCATGCTCCGCAAGAGAAGCCACCACAATGAGAAGCCCGCGCACCACAAAGAAGAGTAGCCCCCGCTCCTGGAAACTAGAGAAAGCCTGTGTGCAGCAACAAAGACCCAACGCAGCCAAAAATAAATAAATAAATATTTTTAAAAATGAAAATGCAACCTATGGAATAAGAGAAAATATTTGCAAATCATATATATGATAAGGAGTTACTATCAAAAAAATATACAAAGAATTCAAACAACTCAAAAGCAAGCAAACAGGGAGTTCCCTGGTGGTCTAATGGTTAGGATTCAGCGCCTTCACTGCCAGGCCTGGGTTCATCCCTGGTTGGGGAACTGAGATCCCGCAAGCCATGCAGCATGGCCAAAGTGTGTGTGTATATATATATATATATATATATATATAAAAGCAATCAAACAATTTAATTTTAAAGTGGGCAGAGGAATAGACATTTTCCCAAAGAAGATATACAAATGTTCAACAAGCACATGAAATGCAAATCCAAACCACAGTGAGATATCACCTCACTCCTGTCAGAAGGCTACTGTCAAAGAGACAATAATAAATGCTGGAGATGGTGTGGAGAAAAGGGAACCCTAATACACTGTTGGTGGGAATGTAAATTGGTGCAGCCACTGTGGAAAACAGTATGGAGGTTCCTCAAAAATTAAACATAGAACTACCATACAACCCAGCAATTCCATTCCTGGTATATATTCAAAGAAAATGAAAACACTAATTAGAAAAGATATGTAACCCAATGTGTATAGCAGCATTATTGACAATAGCCAAGATATGGAGACAATCTACATGTCCATCAACAGATGAACGGATGTGTGAATACACACACACAGGTGTGCATGCATGTGAAATGGAATATTACTCAGCCATAAAAAAGAGTGAAATTTTGCCATTTACAGCAACATGGATGGACCTGGAGGGTATTATGCTAAGTGAGGTAAGTCAGACCCAGAAAGAAATACTGTATGTTTCATCTTTTGACTTGTATGTGGAATCTAAAAAATTAAAACAAATGAATAAATATAACAAAACAGAAACAGCTTCACAGATACAGAGACAGAGAACAAACTAGTTGTTACCACTGGGGAGAGGGAAGTGGGAAGGGCAAGATAGGGGAAGAGGATTAAAAGGTACAAACTACTGTGTATAAAATAAGTAAGATACAAGTATCTAATGCATAGCACATGGACTATAGCCAGTATTTTACAATAACCTTAAATGAAGTATAAGCTATAAAAATATCAAATCACTATGTTGTATACCTGAAACTAACATAATATTATAAATCAACTATACTTCAATAAATAAAACTTTCTTTCCAAGAACAGAGATCAGCAAACTACAGTCCATGGGCAAAGTCTGCTACCCATTTTTATAAATAAAGTTTTACTGGAACAGGCCATGCTTTCTCATTTATATATTATCTGTGGTGGCTTTCTGCTACAATAGAAGTGTTGAGTAGTTGTGACAGAGACCATATGTCCTGTAACATCTAAAATATTTACTATCTGGCCCTTTGCAGGCAAACTTTTCCAAAAACCTCTGGTCAAAAGAGGTTATACTGTCTGTGGTAACAACTCCAAAAATCCCAGTGGATCCACACATTGATTTCTCACTCCCAAAAGGCCAGCTGTGGGTCTGGACAACCTCCAGGCATGCTGTTCTCTATGAAGTAACACAAAGTAGGCTGTCTCAATCCCATGGCTCTGCCATCACAATGCAAAGCTTCCTGGATCCCCTGGTGAAGGAAGAGAGCAGTATTCTCACCCCGCCTCCCCATGACTCTACCCATAGAATTTCAAGGGGACCAGGAAGTATAACCGTCTAGATGGCTGGAAGGAGACAGAAACCAGATATTGGTAAGAATTATAATATCTACCAAACAGACTTTATTACATCTTTGTAATTTCTTTCCAGTCCTATTAAAAAGTTTTTATTTGGTTGTTAAAATTTCAACATGTATTGATAGGTTCCTATGGGTTTTCTCCACAGGAAATGCAATGTAATAAATTATGCCCATAAACTTTCTGTGAGGGACTCATTCATGTGTTGCTGCAATAAAGTCTATTTAGCAAAAGTTTTGTTTTATAACAGATGATTTTTCTATATTAATATTTTATTTTTGCAGCTATATCTGTACATCAGATTAAGCTGTTATTTTCCCTTTTTGTACTATCTTTATCATATTTTATGTTAGGAAAGGTCTCAATTCGGGTACTCATTAAAATCACTTGGGGAGCTTTTGCAAAATACTGATGTCCAGGTATTTTGGATAGTTAGGCAAAATGAGGAGACAAAGGAGTATGTTCCAAACAAAAACAGACAAAACTTCAGAAAAAGAACTAAACAAAACAGAGATAAGCAACCTTCTAGATAAGGAGTCAAAAGTACTAGTGATAAAGCTACTCACTGAACTCAGAAGAATGGAGGAACACATTGAGAACTTCAACAAAGAGGTAGAAAATATTAAAAAGAACTAATCAGAGCTGAAGAATACAATAACTGAAATGAAAAAATACACTACAGGGAACCAAGAGCATATTAGATGACACAGAAGAACAGATCAGTGACCTGGAAGACAGGCTAGTGGAAATAACCCAATCAGAATAGCAAAAAGGAAATAAATGAAGGTGTTTAAGAGACAACATCAAGCTTACTAACTTTGTAGTATGGGGGTCCCAGAGGAGAAGAGAAAGATAAAGGAACATAAAACCTACTTGGAGAAATAATAGTTGAAAACATTCCTAACCTTGTGAAGGATACAGACATCCAGGTCCAGGAAGCACAGAGAGCCTCAAACAAGATAAACCCAGAGACCCACACCAAGATACATTATAATTAAAATGTCAAAAGTTAAAAAGAGACTCTAAACAGCAGCAAGAGGAAAACAACTGGTTACACTCAGAGGTGGCTCCCAAAGACTATCAGCTGACTTTTAAGCAGAAACTTTGCAGATCAGAAGGAAGTGACATGACATATGCAAGTGCTGAAAGAAAAAAATTACAACTAAGAATACTCTATCCAGCAAGGTTATCATTCAAAGATGAAGGAGAGATAAAGAGTTTCCCAGACAAGCAAAAACTAAAGGTGTTCATCACCACTAAATCAGCCTTATAAGAAATGTTAAAAGAACTTATTGAAACAGAAAAGACTATAACTAGAAATATTAAAATTATGAAAGAAAAAATTCTGACCAGTAAAGGCAAAAATATAGTAAAGATAGTGGATCAACCACCTGTATCACTAGTATGAAGTTTAAAAGACAAAACTAGTAAAATCATAATATATCTACAGTAATTAGTTAAGAGATATACAAAATGAAAAGATATAAAAGGTGACATCAAAGACAAAAAATGTGGTAGGGGGAGAGTAAAAACGTAATACTTTTAGGGCTTCCCTGGTGGTGCAGTGGTTGAGAGTCCGCCTGCCGATGCAGGGGACACGGGTTCGTGCCCCGGTCTGGGAAGATCCCACGTGCCACGGAGCGGCTGGGCCCGTGAGCCATGGCCGCTGAGCCTGCGCATCTGGAGCCTGTGCTCCGCAACGGGAGAGGCCACAACAGTGAGAGGCCCGCGTACAGAAAAAAAAAAAAAAAAAAAAAAAGTAGTACTTTTAGAGCACACTCAAACTTAAGCAACCATCAACTTAAAATAGACCATTATATACATAGGTTGCTATACAAGAACCTCATGGTAACCACAAACCAAAAACCAATAATAGATACACACAAAAATAAATAAATAAATAAAGAGAAAGGAATAAAACATAACACTAAACACAGTCATCAAATCACAAGGGAAGAGAGCAAAAGAAGAAAAGGACAGCAAAGAACCACAAAAATAACCGGAAAATGATTTTTTAAATGGCAATAAGTACCTATATCAAGAATTACTTTAAATATAAATGGGCCAAACACTCCAATCAAAAGATATAGGGTGACTGAATGAATTTAAAAAAAAAAAAAAAGACCCATAATATACGCTGCCTACTTCAGATCAAAAGACACATACAGACTAAAAGTGAGGGGATGGGAAAAGATATTCCATGGAAATGGAAATGAAAGGAAAGTTAGGGTACCAATACTAATTATATCAGATAGAATAGACTTTAAAACAAGGACTATAAGAAGAGACAAAGAAGGGCATTACATAATCATAAAGGATCAATCCAACAAACAGATATAACACTTATAAATACATATGCACCCAACGTATGAGCACTTAAATATATAAAGTAAATACTAACAGACATAAAAGGAGAAATTGACAATAATACAATAATAGAATATTATGCTAAGTGAAATAAGGGTATTATGCTAAGTGAAATAAGTCAGACAGAGAAAGAGAAATACAATATGATTTCACTTATATGTGGAATCAAAAAAACAAAACAAGTGAGCAAACATAACAAAACAGAAACAGACTCACATTTACAGAGATCGAACTGGTCTTTGCCAGAGGGGGCAGGAGCAGGGGTAGAGGAGAGGTTAATTGAAATAGATGAGGGAGATTAAGAGGTATAAACCTGCAGTTATAAAATAAATGAGTCATGAGGATATAATATACAGCATAAGGAATATGATCAACAATGTTGTAATAACCCTGTAAGGTGACCGATGCTTACTAGATTTATCGGGGTGAGCATTTTGTAAAGTATTTGATTGTCAAATCACTATGTTGTACACCTGAAAGTAACATAATACTGTATGTCATCTATACTTCAATAAAAAATTAAAAATAAATAAATTTTAAAATAAATAAATAAATAAAATGTTTTCCAAGAGACAGGGTAAGATATACAGGGGATACAATAAGGAAGTCTAACATATAAATAATTAGAAATTCGTTAGAGGAGAAGAAGGAATTTAGGCAGAAGCTGTCTTAGAAGAGATAATGGTGGAAAATATTCCCAAACTGATGAAAATATCAAGTCACAAAGTGAAGAACTGTCTCAATTCCCAAACAAATAAACAAACAACAACAAGCCCACATCTCACTTCATGACAGTAAAACTGCTAAAAAACGAAAAGACAATGAGAATACCTTAAAGAAGCCTGAACAAATAGACAAATTCCTTTAAAGGAGCAATAAATAGACTGATGGCTGACTTCTTACAGAAACAGTGGAAGCCAATGACAATGGAAGCATATTTTTAAAGGACTGAAAGAAAATAATGGCAAACCCAGATGGTACACCCAGCAAAAATATCCTTCCAGAATATAAGTGAAATGATGACATTTTCAGATAAATTTTTTAAAAGACAGGCTGTAGCAAGGGCAGGCTAGGAAGCATCAGAGCTCAGGAATACTTTTCAACCACAGCAGCATCATTTGGGAAGCATTTCTCTCTCTGCCCGGTTTTGGAAGCAGTATGGACACCTTTGGTCAATTGTGAGGCATGGGGAGGCTGGCAGGAGAGAAGTTCTGAGATTCTTAGTCTTTGCTTCATGACCACTAGAGGTAAAGCCAACCAAATTCACGTTTC
This sequence comes from Kogia breviceps, assembly GCF_026419965.1. Classification (NCBI taxonomy): domain Eukaryota; kingdom Metazoa; phylum Chordata; class Mammalia; order Artiodactyla; family Physeteridae; genus Kogia; species Kogia breviceps. Next base: position 60,881,733 of record NC_081324.1, on the reverse strand, counting down.
AGTCTGGAAAATAACAACAGAAAAAAAGTGATGGGAGCGAAAATAAGAAAATGAAATGTCCCAGAAATTTCCAGCAGTCTCCCACTTACTTCTGACTGTTCAGTAGCACATGATCATCCCCCCAACAAGGAATGTCATTGTTTTCGTCCAGCAAATGCTACTCCCAACAACAGCAGGGTCTGTAGGTGAAGAAGGAAGGGAGAGTGGGGTGGAGAAAAGGCAGGTAGGGCTGCTGCAGCCATGCCAATTTCACAGGAAATCCATTATCCTAACTTTGTAAAAACTCATTGTAATGCCTGCTTGGATTTCCAAAATGTCTTTTATTCAGAGCAGTAAACATCTTCTTAAAAGTTACATTCTATTCTCTGAAAGTCTGTGTGACATTTTATGGTTTGTTTGTTTGCTTTTTACAAATGCTTCCAGGCCGAATCTGTAGAACATGGTTTGGACACCACAAAGATTGTTTTATTCTTTACAGTCAATAAAAATGTCCTCTTAGAAGTCAAAGAACTTCATTAGAAATGGTATGCAGAGGAATAAACCTAAAACTGTTCCCCAAAAGTTAAAAATCAGATTTTTTTTAATTGAAAGTGTCCTGAGGCATCATTCCTTTCCATTGAGGTAGGTTGAGGAAGTATATTTACTCATCCTTAGGATAAACCATCTAACGGTGCTAATGAACTCCACCCAACTGTGCTCTCTGCACAGCCTAATGAGAAGCAGACGGTCCCAGTGGCCCCTGCCCTCTGCTCTCCCTTCGAGGCAGACAGCTTCAGAAGGAGCTGTTTGCAGAGGGTGTCAGTCATTCCCCTTTTCCTGGTTCACTGTGCCAGGCAGAGGGGAAGGCACCCCTTTCATTACAGCAGGGCAACACTGTCCTTCCCCTCCAGACTGGCCACAAGACCAGATTTCCACCTCTGCCCACCTGCCCATGGTGTAGGGTTTGCACATTTGAGGAAAGAGATCCAATGCCAGCTGCACCCCTGGAACAGGTAAGTGCCTGACAATTAGCTTTTGATTGTGGAGGCACCCACTTCAAAGACTTCCAGCTACACAACTAGGTGAGGAGCTGGCCACCCACCCAGGAAGGTCCCCTCTCAGAAGGCCCTGGGTGACCCGGGTAAGTGACCACTCAAGTAACCCCTCTTCTCCCTTCCTGTACCCCAGTTCCCACTCTTATGCTTTAAATTCGCCAATAAAGAGTGAACCCACAAAACCTCATGCACCCCACCTGGGACCTTAATAAAGGCAGAGCCCCAGGTCCTCACTCCCTCCCTCACTCCCTCCACCCCGACCTCGATGTGTGGCCCCAGGTGTGCTATGTGTCCTCCAGGACCTGTGAGTCATGAATCTTTTTGCCCAAAGTTCCCTGGTGACTGTCGCTGAGGTGCGTCCTGCAGTCATAAGACCCACAAGGCCCGGTCCAGCCCCATCACTGGATCCTGGTCAGGGAAATGTCTGCGGAGGCTGCTGCAGGTAGGACGGCCCAGGTGAGCGCCCCAGGCATCCTTAGCCAAGAGCATCACTATCATAGGCTGAGACTGACAGGTAACCCTCTGCTATAGAGACACGTACAGCAAATCCTAGCTTGTGCACTGCAACAGCCCACTTTAAAGACCATGTTCCTCTGTAGTGTCCAGAGTGACTGGCCTGGGGCAAGAGGCCTGAAAACCAGGCTTGCTTACCTGTTGGGAAGGGTATTATGACTTCCTTTAGTTTTTAAAAAACCAAAGTTGGAGAACTCAAATCAATTTTACCCCCTCCCAGTCACTGGGACTAGACCAGAGGGGTGGGGGGGGGGGAGGCGGGAGGGTCAGCAGGCCTAGAACCTTCTGAAAGGCCACCAGAGAGGCCCAGGCCAACTTGGGACAGCCCAGCCGGCAGCTGGCAGGGTCCTCGTGGGTCACAGGTCACAGGTCCTGTGGACCCAGTTGGAGCAGCATCCATGGAGGGTGGGTGGACTTGGACATGCGTCTGCAGAGCCCAGCCTGCCTGTGGGCACGGAGGGGCCTCAAAGACCCCTCCCCACTGCCACCAGTCACCTCCTGCACTCACTCCATCAGGTAGAGCAGGTGACCAAGGAGGGAAGGAGTGAGTGAACAACTATAAAAAACACAGCATGGCCTGAAGGGATTTTTTAAAAAATTATTGGATTAAGACTAGATTTCAGGAAGAACTAAAAGTGCATTTCCTTTCATCCTCTACATGCAGGTGAGTAGGTCAGTGAGAATGGTCACTTCATCTATAAAACAAAGAAATTGTCATTTCTCAGTCCTGAGCCAAGAGACAGCAGGAACCACCCTCCCCTGTGGGTGGAACCGGTGCTGTGTGACACCGGGCACTTGTTTCCTGTGGCCGCTGTGACAACTCACAGCAATCTGACTGGCTCAAAACAACACAGATTTATTATCTCACAAGTCTGGAGGTCAGAAGTTCAAATGGGTATCAAGGTGTTGGCAGGTAGTGTCCTGTCCGGATTCCTCAGCCTGTAGCTCCCTTCCCGTCCTCAAAGCCAGCAGCCTTGGGGGACCCCTGAGGGTCCAGGGGAGGGTCCCCAGTCCACGGGGCCCACTTGGATAATCTGGATAATCGCCCTATTTTGAAATCAGCTGACTAGCAAACTTAATTCCATCTGCAGCCTTCACACCACTTGCCATGGTCCACAGCACACCCAGTTTCCAGGGTTTACAGCCTGGACATCTCTGTGGACATTATTCTGCCTGCCGCTCTGGGGGACCTGCTTTCTCCTCTGAGAAAGCGGGGGGCATGGGCTTGTTGGAAGGATGGCGTGAACTGTGAGTGAACTGACGTTCGCTCAGTTTGTGGAGGGCTCCACCCTCACCCAGCAGGGGCCTGAAGACTGCTCTAACCCGAGCACCCCTCCAGCACCCCCATGGCCACCCCTCCAGGCAGAGAGCAGAGGAAAGCTAAAGCTTTCAAAAATCAGAAAGGTAGGGCTTCCCTGGTGGCGCAGTGGTTGAGAGTCCGCCTGCCGATGCAGGGGACACAGGTTTGTGTCCCGGTCCGGGAGGATCCCACATGCCGCGGAGCAGCTGGGCCCGTGAGCCATGGCCGCTGAGCCTGCGCGTCCGGGGCCTGTGCTCCGCAACGGGAGAGGCCACAACAGTGAGAGGCCCATGTACCGCACACACAAAATAACCAGAAAGGTAATGAGACCACTCTAGAGTTCAAAACATTAAGCTCAAGACAATTATGTATTAACACTTTAAACAATAGAAAGTGGAGGACTTTTTGCTTTTAAATTTTCTGTTTTTAAGCCCCTGTTTGAGCTTTGCTAGAGGTTCAGTCTGACAGTTGGTACACAGGACCTGCCTCTTACACATTAGCCCAGGGGGCAGGAGGGATACATAAGGAGCCCAGAATTTATCCACTTCAATTATTAAATCAAAAAGCTGTTTGGGACTTCTCTGGAAGTTCAGTGGTTGGGACTCCGCGTTTTCACAGCTGTGGGCCTGGGTTCAATCCCTGGTCAGGGAACTAAGATCCCACATGCCTCGGGGCATCGCCAAAACATTAAAATTTTTTTAAAAAATTTAAAAAAAAAAGCTGTTCAACATTTGAGTGAAGGACCAGATACAAATCAACACATAACACCTTGAGCGATTATGAGACATTATAAAAACTTAATGCTTGCAATGAAAGTTAACAATGAAATTAAAGGTATTATTCTATAGCATCTTTTCATTAAAGACATCACAAGGGTTTACCCACATTATTGCTATAATTATCCCAATTTTATAATGGAAAAACAAACTTTACATCAACTATCTGTTGTCTTCTAAGGGAGAGGAGAGAAGTTTCATATCTACCCTTAGAATCAAGACAGACGTTTCTTTCGGTTGGTAATTACACTTTGAATAAAAAAACATAATAGTCCGTTTGTTTGAGATGATAAACCCACTATCTGGGGGTTTCCGGGGTCCAGCCTCAGGACTTAAGACCGCACTGCCGGGATTTCCCTGGTGGCTCAGTGGTTAAGAATCCGCCTGCCAATGCACGGGACACAGGTTCGAGCCCTGGTCCAGGAAGATCCCACATGCCATGGAGCAACTAAGACCATGCACAACTACTGAGCCTGCGCTCTAGAGCCTGCAAGCCACAACTACTTAAGTCTGTGCCCCTAGAGCCCGTGCTCCACAACAAGAGAAGCCACAGCAACAAGAAGCCCACGCACCGCAACGAAGAGCAGCCCCCGCTATCAGCAACTAGAGAAAACCCGCGCACACCGCACAGCAACGAAGACCCAACACAGCCAAAAATAAATAAATAATTTTTTAAAAGACCACACTGCCACCTGGTGGCAGGATAGAGTTTTACAATGATTCATTTTGAGAGCCTGCCAGACTGGTTTGCAATGAAAAAGTGGTTATCATTTAACTTCAAGAAAAATGAAAGGGTCTGAGGGACAGGGGTTGGAGGTGCCGAATTAAAACAAAACGTCCCATTAGTCCCATCCTTCCTGGGGAACAAAGCCCGACCCTACTGACACCTGGAACCCTAGAACCCGGTAAGTGGCCTCCGGGTGCCCCTGGTGGAGGACGCAGCACACTTCCAAGATCCTTCTGTTTACCTTAAAACCAGCCGTGCCATTCAGCCAAAACCAAATAGACAAGGCCCTGAGGTTAGGAAACCAAATACAGTTATTTAACTACTTTTAGAAAACCTGAAAGAAGCTCCAAGCACAGGTGTTACGTGAAGCCAATGAATTCTGGTGATCCTCATTTCAAACATGTCACAACAGTTAATATATTGGGGCTGAGGTTTTAAGGAGAATTTCCTAAGACAAGGCGATTTAGCCAACAATTTATGGACAAGAAGAGGACGCACTGCTGCATCTTGGGGTGAAGGTGGGGAGAAGACTCTTCCCTGAAGTCTCGGGAAAGGGCTCTTGGCAGGGGGCATCCTCAGGCTTCAGGATCCAAAACACTCCCCAAGACGATTCCTATCTCAACCCAGTACAATCCACACAGAACTAGAGTCGGGTATAAATCTGACCAAATTATCCACGTTGAGGCTACGCTATCTCCATCACTGGATGGTGGGCTTTCGCCAGGCCTGCTCCCTGAATGCTCACAGGGACACCCCGGGGGGTGGGGCCGGCGGGGGCCCAGAGCCCCTGGCCTTGGCCTGCTCCCCAGCCCTGAAAGGCCAGCCCTGCCCTGCTGACCTTTCAAGCCGAGCCTGAGATCAGCAAGATCAGCAAGATGGAGTGAAGGTCTTCCACTCAGTAAGCACAGCTGGTCACTGTCCCTTTCATTCTCTCCACTCTGGAGTCCGAACCCACTGAAGATTGAGGGGCAGGCAGCAGGGCAGGAGGCGGGGGTGCCACCTCGCAGGCTTGCGAGGAAGATGCTTGGGAGTGGGCGGCCGCCCAGGATTCCTGCATCACGTAGAGTGAATTGTCGCCCGTGAGAAGAGCCTCGGTTCTGCTCATGGGTCTACTGCCCCTGTTGGAATAGAGTTTCCAGGTCGTTGTGGTTCCCCTACAGAATCAATGGAATCAAACCCCTTCCCAAAATAAGAAGTGACATGGCTGGAGACCTAGGTGAGTTTTAAATTTAAGTGAGTATCTAAGCAAACGAGGGAGGAGAGGAACCAGACTGCTCTTGACATGCCTCTGCCTGTCCTAACGCACAAAAAGGAGGCCTCGTTAAAAAACGAAGAAAGGAATATTCCCAGATCATCCAGTTCTATGCAAACACACATAAAGGGAAACTACCAATTTTACCACAATGCCTGATAGTCCATTTGGAAATCAGCACATTACACTAAAAATCTCCAAATATTTTCCACAAATGGTCAAAGATTTATCAAAATACACTTCATGTGTTTTATCTGGTGATGCTCCCTCTGACAGCGATGGACAGAGTCCCCGTTTCTCGAAGGCGCAGAGGGACAGCCATGGCATCTGCTTCTCCAGGCAGCGTGAGGGTGGGAACCACTCCCTCCACCCTTGCTCCTGGAGGTGCCACCCCTGCGACACAAGGATAAACAAACCCTCCTTTCAAATCTACTCGGTGGTAATTAGGTGCTTCCACGGAGCATGTAAAAACTGGAGGTGTCACGAATCAGGAGACTGAGGGTTAACTTCTGAGACTTAGAATCCTACCTGTGTGAGCTGAAACGGTGCACCTACCATTTCAGCATTTCTGAGACTTTCTTATTTAACTTTTTTTTGTTTGGGGATTTTTAAAATTTTGTATTGGAGTCGTTTTACAGTGTCCTGTGAGCTTCAACTGTACAGCAAAGTGATTCAGTTCCACATATACATGCATCTATCCCTTTTCCGATTCTTTTCCCATTTAGGTTATTACAGAATACTGAGCAGAGTTCCCTGCACTATACAATAGGTCCTTGTTGGTTATCGGTTTTAAATATAGTAGCATGTCTATGTTAATCCCAAACTCCTAATTTATCCCCCCACCTTTCCGCTTTGGTGACCTTATTAACTTTTCACATTAATGGGAAGAGTCAGCATCCATGACGATGGCTGTCCCATGTGGTGCTCGTCCTGGAAAGCTGCTCTTTCCAACAATCTACACATATTCCCTCCCTTAATTCAAGAGCCACCTTCAGAACCACTCACCTTTTTATAGATGAGGAAACTGAGACAGCAAAGTTGAAAGCTCATCCAAGGTCACGTGGAAGCCAGCGCTCAACCCTGGCCGTCTGATGCCAGAGCCTCAACCACAAAGCCTGTGAGTCCTCTCCCCACCGCCCCTTCAGTTGTATCTTTATCCACAAACAAGGGGCAGGACCTCGTGGGCCTCGGCACCAGACCCTGAGGAGGACAATAGCTCTGTAGTCTTCCCGCTAAGAACCCATTTCTTGAATCTGATACTGAGGAAACAGCAAAGAAAGCCCAAATGAGCAATTTTAAAAGGTGGAGGTGAGGGATGACTATATCTTCAGAAGCCTCAATGTCATGAAATTTAGTCAGAGGCTGAGGAACTATTTCAGGGTAAAGGAGCCTAGAGGGACAGGACGACCAAACACCACACGTGAGCCTAGCCTGGATCTTGCACTGAAGCGGAGATGCTGTAAATGACGCGGACAAAGTGTCCAATCAGCGCTCGACCTCCTGAGGTTGCTGACTGCACCGCACACCCGTGAGAGGAGAGATTTCCCAGGAAACCACACGGAAGTGGGGAGGGATGGATCATACGTGCTCCATGCCACATGCAACCTAGGCTCGGCTGGTTCAGAGAAAACAAAACGTGGGTGCCTGTGTGCATGGGTATATATGCACTCATGTGAATGTGTACGTGTGTACACGTGTGTCACACGCCAGTAGTGCGTGCATGTGCGTGTGCATATAAAATGTGTATTTGTGTGTGGAAAGAGCGAGCACAAAGGCTGAAGCAAATGAGGCAAAATGGTAGCCACTGACGAATCTGCCTAAAGGGTATATGAGTGGTTTTTGTGCACAATAATTTCAAAAACTGTTTCCAGATCAAAAGTGAATTATTTTAATAATTGGGTTAATTGGCTTACAAAGACACACGTTGATTTTAACAGTATTAATATATATTTACACTAAGTATTATGTTAATTATACATATTTGATACTCAGCTCAGCATTAAAGAAGCTGTTAGTAAGTTGTCTCAGGACTGGGATATTGGAATTCTACTATAGGCTTTTCCATAATTTCTAAGCTTCTATAATCAATTAGTGTTGTTACCTTCATATTCAGAGAAAAAGAAATCAAAAAACAAAAGTGCATCACATAAAATTCTCACCGGCTGCTTACCTGTAAGAACAGCCTCCTTTAAATTTTTAAGATATTTTTACATTTTCTAACTCAAGATCATCCATTTCCACTAAGCAGCTGTTGGACACTTCTAAACTCTTGGTGTACCTTTCTTATACGTGACTAAAGGACAGAGTATAAATGCAATTTTAATATGTTTATTATGTTCCCAAAACTATGCTGGGTTCTTTAAAATGCCCTACAGTCCTCACCACACCCTGTCCCTGGCTTACAGAGGAGTGTGACCAGCAGGCCTGTTGCTGACGAGGAGGCCTTGCAGAGGACAAAGCTGAGATCCGAATCCTCGCTCGTCCCTCCTCTGAAACCCACGCTGTGTCCTGCTGCCTCTACAGGTTCAGTGAAAGGTGTCTGCATTTGGCCAGATACTGTTTCAGCTGCAGAACTCGTTCCTGACTTTATTATGTCAAGCAAATACCCACTCCCTGGATATTTCACTTGAATTCTTGACCCAAATAATCAGACAACTCGCCCACCGTCCACCTCACTTGTAGGTGGACAATACCTGCTTCCATCTGCTCAGTGTCTGCTCTTCCAGCCCCTTCGCACCCAGGGAAGCAGCCTTACCAGGGGAAAGCTGGGGCACAGAGAACAGAAACGCCCCGGGTCTTAACTAGGGAAGTGACCAAGCCCAAACCATAACCTACGCCCTGTCAGTCCAGGCCCAAGCCACTCATGTTTCATACTTGAAACTATAATGCTAAACACCATTTATGTAGCTAATCATCTAAGTTAGCTGGTCAAAAGCCCAGCTATAAAGAGCCTGGACTGCAAAATACCTTAAATTCTGAAACCATATTGCGGCCACGCCCCAGCTTCTAGCCACTAATGCAGTGTGTAGTAAGTGTGTAGTATTGTTCTTGACACCAAGATTTTCAAAAGCAGAAAACTGTTTATTTAATACTCTCAGTATTGAGCGCCTGAGACCAAAGCGAGCTCTCGTTTTTACTGAACGCCATTAGGCCACTTTCAGTTTCATCCTCCTCCTTCTCAAAGGCACAGGGCACAGGGGAGGCCCACGCCTGGGACCCGGACTCGGCTCTACACAGTGCGCCAGGACAAGCCCGTTCTTCCCAGCTCTCTCCTCTGTTACAAAGTTTAAAAGTTTGTTCCAGAAAGGAGATTATATAAAGCACCTGACATACAATGGGTACCCCTGAAAGTAGCTTCCGTTGCGCCTCAAATTTTAAGGCTGCTTGACCACGTTTTGGACCGTCTGGGCCCAACCTCCTGTTGACTAAGGTACAAGTGTGTTTAGGTATCTTTTGCTTCCTGAGAACAGGATTCCCCTGGATCTCACCATCCAGAACTAAATCCCAATCTGGTGTCATCTCACCCCAGCCCACGGCCACCAGTGCCTGGCTCAGGGAAGGAGTCAACGTCAGTAACATGGGATGAGGACCTAAGCCAGGTTCACAAGCTCAGGTGAATCCGGGAATTGCACAGCTAACTCAGAAGTAAAACAGAGTCTGAAACAGGAAGTCAATCTTCGCAATTGGGAACCAAATCCATATCTTGAGGTTTTCCAAAGTACGAATCCCGTTTTTATGTAACATTTCTCCATTTCCAAAACATGCAAGAAAAACCAACATCCAACACACACACGAACGTAAGAGTCTGCACGCGCAAACACACAAAACAGCAAGGACCTGCGGCCACGCGAGGGTCCCTCACGTGAACGTGCACCTTTCGCCTCCCTCCCCTTAGACTGACTGACCTCCTTCCCTAGTTCTGTGCGCGTTCTGTCCACAGGCACACAGAGCAGGTGGCTTTTAGGGCAGCATTTGTCAACAAACCCCAATCCTGAGAGATGCAGCTTCAGCAGAAGTGGCGGGACCTCTGGGAGGTCCTGGTGTCACAATTTCCACGCTAGACTTGTCAGCGACAGAAAACATTCCTACAATGGGTCCAAGCTGGAGAGCAGAGGAGAAAATGGTGTATTAGGTCACGGAACACGTACAAGACATCCCGAGGGGATACTTGGAAGAGTGCGCGCTTCCCAGTAAGAACTTTTAGGTGAGGGGAGAACTAGATAAATCATATTCTGAGTAAAGGACACGTTTATGTCACAGTTTAAAACATGCAAAACACTCTATATGCTGACCATTACATACAAGTGGCGTAAAATCTTGATGCAAGGATGAGAATGGTCCACAAACATTTCGGGTTAGTGGCCTGCCAGAGGGAAATGTCATCAGGGAAGGGTATAAAGGGGACATCAGTTATTACTTTTGATGATTTACTATTTAAAAGCAGCCGAGAAATCTAAGGCAAATATGGAAAAATAAAACATCAAAGCTGAAGAAAACTTCACAGCGAAAAAAATAAAATCCAAGGAGGGAGGTGACCCCATTCTGCAGGCACTACAGCTTACCTTACCCCCCACTGTGGGGTGGGGAACACACCAGCTTCTGCAATGTACTTTTTTAGAGTTAAGAGATCTAAGTATTGGATGGAAAGAAATATTTACATATTTAAATAGTGTGAACACTACTCGTTGGGAACACTTATAGCATTTACTGCCTCAACCAAATGCAGAGATGTCATAAGACTGGTTAAAAACTGAGGAACGGCAGCTGTGTCCCCCACATGGCGTCAGCATGCAAACATTATAAAGATGAACACACAAATTTTTAGCACTTTATAAAGTTCACATCCAGAACCTAAGTATATATTCCAATGTACTTATCTCTCTGAAATTCCACCCACCACTTGTCTGACAAAGGAACACTTTACCCAATTAAAAACTAAGGTTCTTATTAAGCCATTTCCTCATTACAGAATGTAGAATCTTGATAAGAAACTGATTTCTTAAAACATGTAAGGAAATTCCCCGGTTGACAAATTCCATGGGGGGAGCAGGGCGGGTCTCAGTGTAAGAGCATTTTTCCCTTGAGAAGATGAGAATTCATTTAATTTGATAAATTAAACATGATCATTAAACTTTTACAAGAAATTCTGAATTTTATTTCAATAATTTCATAAAACTTAGTTGATGGCAAAGTACAGAACAGCATCCAAAGAAATACTTTGCAACAAAGCTCTCCTTTGCTTCTCAAAAGTTTATCTTTAAATTGGATTTTTCAAATTAAGTATTTCCCTAAATTTAAATCAAAATAGCTTGATACACACCCTCATACATTTATCTATTACATATTGCACATTTAAGGATATACACTTTGGATGAAAATAGTACACAATGAAAAAGCAAGTTTGCCCCCAAAACTACATTAAACTCTTTATATAACTCCTGACAAACCTCTACTTCTTGAAACATGGAATGTACTAAAATGAGTAATTCTTATTGCTCAGGAATGTAAAATAGACAATTACTTGCAACTGCAACTCTCCATAACTTGTTTTGGAACTTAATTGTCAATAATCTCTCTCCCAAAAAAAGATCTATATTTTTTCTCAAGGTCCTTAAGTGGGTATATTACCTGACATCCTTTGTTCTCTGTAGGATTACAAACAGTATCGAGATTTTAGACCATGAATTATCAAAACCCACACACTTGGTTTAAATAATCATTAAATCTTTAAGGACCATATACAGAAAATACTGAGGTCACACTCCGTTCTCCAGCCTTGAAGGTTACATAAACCAATGAGTTCCACAGCCCCCTTCTTTTATTATAACGTTAATAAAGTTTAGTTATGCTCATACTGGCTTAAGAGCTGAGATTGCTAGTGGCCAGTTACTTCTTCTCACTTCTTTGGTAGATAAAAGCCAAGAAAAAAAGTCTTAGAAAATCTAGGGCCACAAGGTTCCACAAAGAAATGTTACAGTCGGCCCTCTGTTATCTGTGGGCTTTGCATCAGTGTATACAGGGGGGCTGACTATACTCAGCCATTTTATACAAGGGACTGGGCATCCCTGGATCTTGGTTTCCACAGTGAATCTTGAAACCAATCCGCCCTTGGTCACAGAGGGACAACTGTACTGTCTTTACAGTGAATCAAAGGCATCACAAAAGGACCACACTAGACAGTACCTGATTTGGACAGGATAGAAAGCATGTCCTCTGCGTGGTAGATTACACTGGTTAAGAGCCTGCGCTCTTATGACCAGACCATCGGGATCCAGAGCTTGTGTTGTTACCTAAAGTTGTGTAAACCTGAGCATATCTAACTTCCCTAAACCTGTCTGCTCGTCCCCAACTAAGGAGATAAGAACAGTACCAAAAAAAAAAAAAAAGAACAGTACCTATTCACAGGATCCGGGGGAGAATTATGACTTGACATAAAACACCTGGCGCACTGGGATAAGCATCTTGAAGACCGTTTCATGCTTTGAGAAACACACGATGGGTGAAATAAATTGCTTAGGTGGGCAATCACTTCGGGTGTCTGCTAGCAAAGTGGTAATTAAAGCTCAACCCCACGTTTCTGAAATCACTTATTTTTGCACAGACAGCTCAGACCTATTTGCAAGCAAAAACCCTTTACTCGTGTTCTAGCAACGCTAACTTCACAAAGACAGCTCTTGCCAATAAGCAACCCCTCAAGCTGATTCCTGCAACTTAATTTTTTTTTTAAGATTAACATACAAAGAACTCTGAAAATGCCAGGTTCCCTACATTACAGGACTAAGTCTTACTCGAACCTACTTGGTATCTTGTCTTTTGGCATTTAAAAGCCTCTAAAGCAGTTGTCTTGGCTGCAGATTAAAATGACTGGAGCTTAAAAACAAATGACCGAGCCGGGTCTCCCACCCTGACCAATCTTCAGGCAGTATATCTGCAGGTACCGTCCAAGTGTCAGGATACTTTCTGGAGCGCATCACACGTGTTAACACACGCTGTAGCTGCATACCACCACTAAAATATAGCATAATGAATAGTTATCTGAGTAGTTCCCTGCACCTTTTTTCAAGGTGGGTGTTACATATAGGAACAACTGGCAAACAAGAAACGCAGTTTTAAAACAAGAGAAATGTGATAATAGGAGTGTATGCATAATTAGAAAGGGAATTACCTGGCCAATAGAGCTTTACATTGTAAATAAAATGTTCATAACCTTACGGTCACAAACATGATCATAAAAATATTTTAGGATCATAAAAAGTACTTTTGCAGTCACTTATACTTGGTTTTCAATAAACCAGAGAAAGTAGATTAAAAATTTTTTAAAAAGGATACAAGGTTGTATGTAATTTATGATTATGCTTAAAGAGCACCAGTATTATAAGGAAATAAATGTTTATAGAAGCCGATGCAGAGTTCAGCATTTATTTTTTATAAACTATTTTCTGAATTCCCTAAGATGCACACATCAGTATTTCTACAAGCAGAAACGTAGGAAGCTAGAACTTTCTTTCCCTTCAAGGATGATGTTCAAACTTCTCTGCACCAGTTCCTGCAGGCTGGGCATTCCCAAGAGGCCACGGTTCCTGCACAGAACTCTCCAGAAGCACAGCTTCTACCAAGGTGGGCTCTCAAATGTGGAACTGAAGAAGCAGGTGTCCCCATGTCCTACCACAAAGCCCTTAACCTCCAGGTCACTAAGAAAAGACTACCTGCCAGCGGGACTCGGGTCCCAGTGACTGGCTGTTATTACCTGATAGAACATAAATACACACACCACAGTCTGTTGAAATCAAATTCCTTTTTGTTGCTTTTCAGAAAGGAAAATGACACTTCACCACATTTTTAAACAGTTTATTTATTCACACAATAGTTTATTTTCCTTTGAAAGCTAGAATATGAAGATCATTTATTTACCTTATTTTGTTGTTTTTCCATATAGTAAAACTGGTCTTTCCCTTATTTTCATAAAGGTGAATTTTTAAAAATCTATGCACATACCAAAATCACTGAAAGAAATGTGCAAAAGCTCTGGGAAAACTAGTACCTGAATGTTTTCAAACTGGCAGAAGATTAAAATTGGGGGATATACCCTATAAGGAACTGTACTTTTTATCTTATTGATAAAGGCTGCTTTCAAAGTGGCATATTTTGAACTAAGATAACTGAAGGAGAAATTAAGAATATTATTGTTCTCTGACGAGAACTTCCTAATTTGATACATATTTTTTTCCAAGTGTCATTTCTTCTTTTAAGGTAACATACTGCACACTCAGAATACGATTCTTAAATTTGTCTCTTGTAAATACAAGAATGGGCAAAATTAAGGTACATTCGTTATAGAAAGAATGAAGGAAGGTAGTGCATTTAGTGTCAGATAAGAACTTAAAGGCCTTAGTTACTTGCTTGTGGCTTCAGAGATGGCAACAGTGTATTTCCCTCATGCTGACATTCACAAGTAAGCAGGCAGACAAAGCAAAAATTTCTGAACATGTAAGGAAAGAAGACGAATAATTTAATCTATGTATTACCAGTCAATTAATACAGTTGGACTCTGTCGGAAGTAAAATAATTTGATTACATTTCATACAGCAGTTAAGAGTCTCCTGAACAGTCGGAGCATGTCCTGCTACGTAAAGCAGTGAAGAAAGCCATGTGGACTTTATTTTGCAAACAACACTCAGACTACATTTTAGCTCAAGACCAACCACTGCATTATGCATCTTGTGAAATGCCTACCTAAAAATGCATTTATTTATTACCAATTGGGAGGGGGGATTTCTAGCCTAAACACTAAAACCAGACATGTGCATGAGACTATTCTACAGCTAGCTGCCTGTGGTACAGTGTTATGACAGGAAATCTCACACTCTTGAGCATCTTACGTCCACTACTCAGTCGTATCAAATTGGGGTACATTTTTTTCTACAAAGTTACCAGAAACAGACACTGAGCTAGAGTCAGGAGAGCAGGTTTCAGGTCCAGCACTGCCTCTGCCCTTGTGAGACATGAGGAAAGTCCTCTGAGCTCTCACAAAGGCCTCAAATCCCTTAACTATAAAACAAAGAGGTTGAACAAAATGAACTCTAAGGAGCATTCCCATAAAACGGGCTTCTACTAAATTGTTGAGAATGTAAATTGTTTAAAAACTGATAGCTATGAAATCTCAAGCCTGATGCTCATCACCAGTAATGCTGATTATAGAAAGAAACCGAAGCCAAGGAATTAGTGATTCTGCACGGACGGGACGGAAATGCAAGGCTTGTTGGCATGCTTTCCCAGGTACCAGAGTGGGAAGGAGCTTTTACAATGACTGCTCCAGGCGGCACCTGCAGCACGTGCAGGGAAGACGTGCCCTTGTTCTTACTCTTGCACTCAAGCAAGAGGTTTTCTAGAAGATAACATAAAGCGCAACACCACAGTACACGGGCTCTGCCAAGTTCAAAACATACTTGAAATGAAAATGCAACCAAAATACTTCAGAGCATCTCACTCCATTATAAAAGGTACACACAGACCTGGGGCCAACATACTTCACTGCACCATGTCAAGTCCCAGAGTCCAATTTCCCTTTCAAATATAAGTGCATCTTTCACAAAACCAACACCTATATTCAAAAATCAAAATTCACTTGTATTAGACTGTACTTAGTAGAAAAAGTGAATCTATTTTTTCTGGTTCCAAAATTTTCTATGCCAACACAGATTAACTAAATGAGACTTAAGACTAAGTACAGGAAAGTACGCCAGACCCTGTCATGCATTTATAGTGCAAACGCATTTCACGTGGTTGACATAGAGATCTGCAAAGGATAAGGTCATTTTTCACAAAGAAATTCCCAAGGTTTACTCAATAATACCAAATTTCCATAATGGAAATTACTGGGCGTGCCACATTGGACAGGGAAAAACCTACTTTAACTATTATTATGAAATGTTATAAAATAAAAGGAATTCTTAGGCTAGTCAAAAAGCAGTGACTATGGGCTTCCCTGGTGGCGCAATGGTTGAGAGCCCGCCTGCCGATGCAGGGGACACGGGTTCGTGCTCCAGTCCAGGAAGATCCCACATGCCGCTGAGCGGCTGGGCCCGTGAGCCATGGCCGCTGAGCCTGCGCATCCGGAGCCTGTGCTCTGCAACGGGAGAGGCCACAACAGTGAGAGGCCTGCATACCACACACACAACACACACAAGCAGTGACTAGAGTCAAGGAGAATCAGTCTTTCTTGAGAAGACACTAAAAGAACCTATTAAGAATAGGATAAATTAAACACAACAGAGCCACAGGGCAGACATGTAAACTGACTGAAATTACAG
The DNA here is from genome assembly GCF_026419965.1 of Kogia breviceps. Lineage (NCBI taxonomy): Eukaryota > Metazoa > Chordata > Mammalia > Artiodactyla > Physeteridae > Kogia > Kogia breviceps. The sequence continues at coordinate 60,865,821 of NC_081324.1, read as the reverse complement.
CACTTTTATACTCATGGTATTTGCTTGTTTTATATTATCTTGAGGACAAATGGCTTATGATCTTCCAAAATTCCAAAAACGGCCTGAAATTTTATCAATTCCTTTCCTTAAAAGAATGAGGACTTTGAACCTTGCACAAATACTCTAATATCCGCAGGGATTTCCATGAGATAAATTATGCATTTTAGAACCCAGATCACCACACAGCACACTCCCTGGCATCCCGTCTAATGACACAACAAACACAAGCTATCGAGCAAGAATCTGTTAACAGTTTTATTATTTTTGTGTTAAATACCATGGGACAGGGTTGGAAGGATGAAAAACTCAGTCAACAACTGCCTCACAAGGGATAAGAAAAATTCTGCCATGATATTAGCAAAGGTAAAGGAGAAAATTTACACTGTAAGAGGCACCATTTCCCCACAGAATACCTCTTGGCATTTCCTGAATGAGTGGGATTAGCAATCTAAATAAATCATATTTCAAGAGGTAACAGCAACAGATAAAATTTAAAGGGATTATTAAAATAACATTTACAAGACTCTGAACAATTCTTGAACTCTTATTAAAACCACAAAGAAAGAACAATTCTTTATTTATGAATTTCATAAAGGACTGAATGTGCAATGACACCTGCTAGGGATGGTCTGGTGACCTTCACGCCGTCCGGGAGCCCAACACTCTGCTCTTACTGTGTTTCTAACCGTGAGACTGTTACAGGCGAGGCCTATATGACGCTGTACACACAAAGAATGGTCACCGTGGGCCACACTACCAGTGAGATGGTAGGTAAACAAATCTTTTTCTGGTCAAGAGAAAAAAAAAGAAATAGCACTCTGCATGCTTCACTCTACAAGATGAATTTCCCTAGAAAGAATCCAATGAAAATGGCTGCAATTACAACAAGAAGTGAAGGAAGAGGACTGGTGACATTATCTCTGAAGGATGCAGCTGAGGTGGATCCAGGTTTATCCGAATGTGCTACCTTTCTGAGCCTTAAGCCTTCATCCTAGAAAAAAATATATGCACAAAAAGAGGTTTTAAAAACAAACATTCATAAGACTAGTGAGCTACAAATATACAGACAGAAAGCAGGTCAGTATGCATGCGACTGGGGGTGAGAGCAGGGATGAGCTGCTACCCAGCCTAAGGAAACTTTCTAGGGTGATACAGTCTAAAACCTGATTCCAGTGATGGCTGCACATTCCATAAATTTACTAAAAAAAAAAATCACGGAATTGTACACTCGCTACGGGTGTCTTCATGGAATGTAAATTACACCTCAATAATGCTGATTTTAAAAACTAGAGCCAAAAAATATACTTCTAAAAAACTAAAATGTCAGCTAGTTATATTTACATGGAAGGAAAAATCCCACTAAAATTAATACAATTAAAGAAGAATCCTACGCGTGCACTTTCCCCAAGGTGGCCAACAGCATCTTCATGCTGGCCTCCATCAGCCAAAGACCACCAGAAACAAAGTTAGGTCATTAGTCTCACCCGCCGCAAGCAGGGCCCCACACAGCAGAGCGCAGGGAAGAGACAGGACTCTACAGGACTGGGGAGGGGGAGTGCAGGATGGAATTTAAACGCAGCGTTTCAATGTGCTCAAAGCAAAGCTGGAGGTCTTTGTGTAAGAGGGTCAGCACCAGGGTCTGGACTGTAGAGGAGAGACAGAATCAATTCCTTGAAACTACAAATACAACAGTGGTGGGATGCTGTAGGCAGAGCCCCGCACCTGAGGCTCTGCACCTGGACCAGAAAGAGAGGCCACTTCTCTGCCATCACAGTGACTCCCATCCTCCAGACCAGGTGGCTGCTCCGTGCTGACTGACACAGCCTCACCCAGCGAAGTTTCTGACAGTCAGACTTTAGGGGACCAGGTTTCTCAGTAAAAGGACAGCAGTCACTCTAAGCAGGAGGTTGTTATGACACTTTACCAGCTGCAGAATCACCCTGGGGAAAATACTGACACCGGTTTACCTAGGCAGCTGGCTTTACCTGGTCCATCATCCCAACCAGATGAATACAGGGCAGGCTTTCACCCCCTCAGCACAAGCTCCTTTTTACTTCCTCACACTGATTCATTCCTCTAGTGTGTTCACTGAAAACACCCAGTGGAAGAGTACACCTGATGTCATGCTGTTTTATTTGCATGACTGGATTTTCTGAGGGTTTGCAAGTTAGGGTCTTGTTCTGATTAGTTGCATGTGGACAGAACAATGATGCTCAGTCCCGGCAAGAACTTTAAAAGCTACTCCAGGTGATTCTGCCTCACGGGGTCTCAGGAAGGCCTGAACATGTGTATTTAAGAGCTCACGGCAGATTCCGATGCACAGGCTGGATGAAGAAGGCCAGGGCTGCAGAACATAAAGGGCAGTGATGAGACCCCTCAAGGAAGTCAACCTGGCAACCAGCGATGGGCCTTAGTGTGAACTGTTAAAGGTCCAGAAGTTGACTCTGTAAACCAGTGGTTTTCAAGGTTCTTCTGTTTTCTCTTTTAAACAGCAGAACGCTTTTTAAAATAACATCTACAGAACGTTAGTCTATAAAGAGTCGGGACCAGGAATCAATCTTATTACCTATCTCTCCAGCCCGGCCCGACCCAGGCACTTCTCCCTCCCAGCCAGGAGACAGGCCATGGCTCTCAGTACACTGAGGAGCACATCTTCCATCACGTACAGGACTGAGGAAGTCATGGCACATAAAGGAAAAGTAACAAAAAACAGCACCCTTAAAACTCCACAGGACATGGGTGTGGGTGTAACATGAGACCACCTCTCCACTCTCCAGACAGGCGCTGGGGGGCAGAGGCCTCTACGGCGGGGCTGTGGAATAGGAAGAAATAGCCAGAAACACCGTCTCAGCACACATCAAGCCAAAACATAGTGCCTTTGATTCAGAGTGTAGTTTCCACAGGGTAGGAAATAATCAGATGTAGATTACGTCCCACAATTTAGCTTATTTACTTTAGGTACATTTTAGTATCAATACTATCTACTTTGACATGAAAAGCTTCAAACAAAGCCTCAAAAAGCAAGTTAAAGGTCTTCAGGTCTTGAAATATTAGTAAACTCCACACTACCCCACAGCCCATCGCTCACTCACTCAAATGTGAACACTATGCACGTGTGCTGTGAACGCAGAGGCGGTGAACACAGCCCCTGCCCCCAAGACACCCCAGCCCGCTGGAGGGAGACGGACAAATGGGAGCCGGAAGAGGTAAGCAGTAGCCTGTTAACAGTGGAGGCAGCATTCCAAGACTGTTTCTCTTTTCTTTTCAGGGGAAGAGTCCCAGAAAAGGTCACACTGACAAGGTGATGAGAACCGAGCACCATGAGGCATGTGTGCGTGTGTGCATGCCATGTGGGCAGGGACAGGGCTTCGGGCCGCCCTCGGAGGGAAGTGCTCCTGCTACAGCAGAGGAGGCTCCTCCAGGACCCCCAGCCCAGTGCTGACCAACATGACTCGAAGAGGCACTTCCAATGGGTACCCCTACATGGAGTTTTAAATTTTCTAACAGCACATTTAAAAAGGTACAAAAAATTGGCAAAAGTTTAATGATATATTCAATCCAATATAACCAAAATATTATTTCAACATGTAACAATACCAAAAAAAGGAGGTTTTTTGGATATTTTTGGCACTATGTCACTCACAGCATATCTTAATTCCAACTAAGCACATTTCAAGTGCCCTGGACGACGGGTGCCAGTGTGGGGACAGCACTGCTGCAGCAGGTGACAGGACCAGGGCCCATAATGCAAAGGCTGCATAAGCGAGAGACGAAGCCAGCAAGGCCACGGCCAGACCCCAACACCCAGGCCAGCTGCTGGGAAGGGAGCATGGGACAGGAGAAGCCACCGCCAAAGTGTAAGAAGAGGCTGGCAGGGAGCCAAGGCCAGGACAGAAGCAAATTGGGGAAAAGGAAAAAGAACTGGAAAAGGGTAAATGTAAAAGCTGACAGACAAAATGACCAAACAACGTTCACCTCCCCGCTACCTTCAACGCAATCAAGTTCCTTTTCCAGGAGCGAGCACTTACTCTCAGGTGTCGGTTTTCTTCCGATAGCTTCATCATCTCTCCCTGGAGCCTCTTGCACTCTTCCATGAGCTTCTTCGTCTCAGTATCATTGAGGGAAACACTGTGTGGCTTTGGCACGGGCCCGTCCTGCTTCGCAGCATTCAGGGGAACGGCTTTGCTGGGTTCCATGTCGTTCTGCAGCACAAAGACAACGGGTGGGGTGTTTTTCAACTGACTAACTCTCTTTACAGGTTTTTAAACAACTTAAAATTCCACACATCCATCTCCAAGAAATTATTTACATGCAAAGTTTTGATAGTTTTCAATTTCATTATTTAAAAGTTTTTAAAATACCCAATGTCTGGTCATCTGTGAACAACTGCACAGGACGACAGCAGTAAAGACCAGCAGTCAGTGAGGTCAAAGCACACGAACCACCCCTCCTCTGTGCCCGCCACCCTGTGCACTTACCTCCACCAGAGCACTGAGTACACAGCACAACACTGTACTTTTGGTGTTCTTTCCTACAATGCTTCAACGCCTGGGTAAAGCAAGAGCCATTCCTCTTTGCATTTACCCCTAAACCCAGCACTGTGGCCAACAGTAGTTACTCAATAAGTATGCTGAGTGACGCCAACCAAAATCCAAACATAAAGTTCATTTTCAGTGCTCTGATTCTGCAATTCAAATTGGGTTCTGGAGGGAAGGGGGGATGTTATTGCAAACACGCAATGAAATCAGGAGACTACCTAAGAAAAACATTTGAAAGAAAACCTAACTTCTATTCATGGGAAAAAATAACTGAAGGATATGAGCATCGAAGGGGAGATAATGAACACAAACATGTATCATGGGGAAAAAAAGAGGGGAGGGAGTCCATTTCATGACTTTAAACTCAAACATAAACAATCCCTTCAAATCATTAGTAACACTACCTGCTTTAACTCATGAAACTCAATATGGAACCACAGTGGTATTCAGGCACCTTTAAAATTATGAGCCCCCAAATCTTAACTCTTGCCAGCACTCACCCATTGGAACTAGCGGCAAAGGCGTGGAGAGAAAGGCACAGGGCAGGGCTTAAGCGTCCCTGAGCCTCAAATCAACACCCATACACCGGAATCTCATCTCTGCCTTCACAAGCTCCCTAATAGAACTAGCACAATTCTTGTCTTTAATTAAAATTTGACTTGCTAAAAATTTAACTTTTCAAAAAGAAAGGTATAAACCACTTTAGTCAGATATAAACTTCTAACAAGAACATTTCCAAAATCAACTTTATGGCATTTTCCACAGCACTTATCAGGAAGATTTAATTATAGGTCACACACCTACCACAGCATCCCAGCTCCTGAATTTACTTTCAGTATAAACAGGGACAAAACTAGTATTTCATATGAAGGGGCTGTGATTTGATTGCCACTGTCTAAATCCATGTAAAAATTAGTAGTACTGTACTGAGGTTCCAGTCATCATTCAGATTTTCCCACTTCTCTTCAGAAGCGTCCCCACCGTGACGGGTTTTAGGAAGCCTGCTTCACCATCCGGCTCTGTGCTTCCTGTGCGAGCCTCCTGTTCTCCACTATGTCCTCCCCGTCCCAACCAATCCCACTGTACTGTTACAAATCCTGTTTCAGATGTTTTTGCTCTCCACCAATTTCTTTTCCTATTTTTTTCCTTAACAGTGATTAGAATTCATTTCAAAATGACTTCTCAAGTGTGCACTTTCCAACCTAGAACTAGTCCAGCCTCTGGGAACCAGAATGGCATACAGCCTTCCTCTGTGAAGACCAACAGTCAACAACATGGTAACTCAGCAGTCTTTAGGTTTGGGGTAAAATATCACACTCATACCAGAAAGTTGACTAAGAAATTACGAGGAGATACAAAAGGCCAAAAAGTGAAGACAAAAAAATTAGAATGAGGAATCATCAAACTCTTCACAATTGGCTTTTTATTTTTAAACAAATTCTTGAAATTCCAGAAAATTGAGAATTACGAGAGGGAGAAAGGGAATTACCTCCCATTCTCTCATCAACCTAAAATAACTATTATTTATATATTATCTTCCAATATTCTCTTTCATATGCATATTTTATAAAATCAGCATACATGTAACTTTTAAATCTTTATTCATTTATATGTACATCTTTTAATTATCATTTAAAATGACACGATGTCATTAAATATTCTATTCTGTGCCTTACTAAAATTACTTCAACATTTCACTCTTGTTATAGACATCTGATGGGTAGCTTCCCACTCTGAGATTTTAATTAACATGTCAATCAATATCTTCTCATGGTGGCAGAATTAGATTTCTCTTTTTACTGAAAATTTTTCTTAATGTTGATATATTGCTTTTACAAGAAAAAGGAGAAGAAATGTCATAACCAATCTGTGGAGCATAAATGTTAAGACGAGAGTGCAAACGATAACAGTGAAGCCTAAACACTTGTCCAAAGTAAGCCAAGCAAGTCACAAAACAGTCACACTGAGTAAACCCACTTACCCCATGTGCTCACGACCATTTAGGCCCCTACAATCCAGGCAACATACAGAGCAGAGGCAAAAAAATCTAATTTATTGATTAATTAATTTAAGTAGAAGCATGTATAAGCTAACTGGGCGGTGGTTAAAGGGGGTAGGGTGGGGGGAGAGTCACGGGTGTGGAGACAAGCTGGGGAGCCTGGTGGGAACACTACGGCTGCTGAGACAGCTACAGGCTTCCCTTCAGGAGCGCCACGGTGAGGTTCGGCTCCAGGAAAACAGCGTGTTCCTTGAGAGCTGCTTCAGACTGGTCCCGAAAGAGGAGACTGGCTGTTCTGAGAACCATGGAACAAGCAAACTGGAGGGACTTGACACGCTCTGACTGTGGGGCACCTGAGGAGGGACACTGCACGCACATTATATCTAACACTGCAACTCAGAACAGACTCGACGGTCAGGCCACGGTATCGAGATAAGAGAAAACACAGTATCTCGTACATTTTCCACTCTTTTCTATTATTTAGCCTACCTGCAGAAATCTGCCCCCATCTATGAGTTGAATTTACTTCTGCAATTTTTTTTAAATAACCTTTAGAATTTCAGTTCCAATATTCTAAATTATTCCTCTTAGGGGTAATTAGAAAAAGAGAGGACTCTGGGACTGTTCAGAAAAGGAAATATAAATACAAGGCAAATTCGGTTTTGCATTGAAGCCTTGGGATGGACAAAGGAGCCAAAGAATGTAAACACGAGGCTACATTCTCGTGACTCCTTTTAAGAGTAAGGGATAAAGTGTATTACAGGGAGGTAAAAAGCAAGGCCAAGAGCCACAGGAAACCTCACAGGAAACTGTCAGGAGGCCTGAGTAAGGCCTTAACTGGGAAGAGGTAGTATTTGAATAATAAAGTTACCAAAGATATATTTTCACTCTGAACAACCCACTTACTCTTTTTCTCTAGGATTATGATTCCCAGAAGTAAATAACGAAAATCACAAAATGTTTAAAGTATCAGACATTTAGATAAAGGATCAGGTTTTGTTTAAGCCTTAGTATACACATTCCCTGCAAAGCCAAATCAAAGTATCAGCAGCCTGTTCAAACTGTGGGGTTCCCAGAGTTCCCAAGAAGCAGGAAATGAGAAAGGGAATCATACAGCACCCAGAACACCACCAGGAGGTCACTGTCATCTACTGATGTGCTGGCATTGTACTTGAGTGAATGTTAAGTGTACACACACACACACACACACACACAGAGACATGAATAAATTCAAATATGACCTAAGATCTTTAGGGCTTTTGCCACAAATTCTCCTACCCTGGGGAACTGTAACTAACAATGACAGTTAAAGAAGGGTTACTATTATTTGTACTGGATAAGAAAACATAAAGCAGTAATCTCATTTATCTTTTTTTTTTAATATATAAACACAAACACTTGCCTGGAGATTGATATTCACCAGCTCCCACCTTTACTGCTACACCTGCTGGTCTGTTCACATTTTTTTAGAGGATGCTCCCCGAATCTCAGTGACAGGGAAAATTACACCAATTTCATAATAATGTTCCCACTTACATTTGTCCTGCTCACTACTGAGAATTTATTAAGTGTGGTATTTGTTGTTTTAGAACAGAACAGTTTGTATGCCTGGTTTTTAAGTGATTGTGGCTCTACTGCAATTTTAAACATAGTTGACATTTTCAATTCTAATTCCTTCACAACACACTCACAACACCCCGTACGTGCTGGGTGACCACATCACCATAACCAGTGACACTGGCAGACTTGTCTATCTGTTAGCTCCCTGAAACAAACCTTCTGTTTCTCCTGTTTGAACACACTGAGTCCCCTGGGCTCATTCTTCGCGCTATAACTGGCAGGTGCTGCGACTGTGCCGTTGATGCCGCCATTCGGCAGAGCAACAGCCAGGGCCGGCCCTGGCGGAGCGATACCCTGAGGTACAGGGGAAACACATTCTCAGATTCACACCAAGCTCTGACTTCTCCTGTGTGGGACTGGGAATGACTAACACAGAAATCATTAGGTTCTAAAACAATCACCTTATTCTATAAAGATGTGTTACGCATAAGAAATAATAATAATAAATAATAGCTATATAAAAGCAAAAAATACAACATTTCTCAACTTTTTCTATTAATTAGCTATAATCAACTTGCATTACGTTCACTAACTAAATGTAGAAACCTTATTAAACTTAAGCCAGCCTCACATTGTCCTAGATTGAGTACCTTCTGTGTGGCTCTTAATTTTTGTTACTACTCAATACTTGTCAGCACCTGAAGAACAAGAAAATATGAAGTCATATTTTCTTACCTTTGCTAACACTCAAAATGAACAATGTTTAAGTTAAATGAATTTTTTTAAGAGTTCGAAAATTGCAATGATTTATAAACCTCTCCTGTATTCAACGACACCCCTCCCCAAACACACACACACACACGCCCACCTACCCCTCAGAATCAAGAAACAAAGACACACAGAACATTCTAGTATTCCATTAGTATCTCCACAATAGTTCTCTTCCTATCTTCTCTAATTCCTTTAATACACATAAAAATAATACTATACAAAAAGGTTGGAGCAGACTCTGAAATAATACTTACTGAGGGCTTCCCTGGTGGCACAGTGGTTAAGAATCCACCTGACAACGCAGGAGCATGGGTGCGATCCCTGGCCCGGGAAGATCCCACATGCCACAGAGCAACTAAGCCCGTGCGCCACAACTACTGAGCATGCACTCTAGAGCCCATGAGCCACAACTACTGAGCCAGCATGCCACAACTACTAAAGACCACACGCCTAGAGCCTGTGCTCTGCAACAAGAGAAGTCATGACAATGAGAAGCCCACGCACCACAACGAAGAGTAGCCCCGGCTCGCTGCAACTAGAGAAAGCCCACGCGCATCAACAAAGACCCAACACAACCAAAAACAAAAACAAACCAAAAAGATACTTACTGATATCCAAGTCATTGTACATAATAACTAAGACAACTCCATCTTACTTAATAATGCACTGTCCCCAATCTGTTCTTTGTCTCAACAGAAAATGTATATTGAATTACAAAAAGTCTTTATACATAGGACCCCTGAAATTCCCTATTCTTAACAGTCCTTCAGGCTTCATTATGACAAGTATTTTTTCCTAGAAAATATGTCATTAACAGATGTTAAATGGAGTGCATAAATGAAATGTAATAATTTTTTAAAATTTGGAAAATGTCAAGTAGAGTTGGTGGCTTAAAATAAACCCCCCAAAATTTTTTATTTCAACATAAAGAATTGAAGAGGTTATAAAACATCATAACTAACAATTAAAACCACACTCAATCCTAAAAAATACCACAACCACTAACTGGACATTAGATTTCATAATATAGAGTTGATAATAACTAAAAAGAGCTAATAATTCACAGAACTCCAGTTTGTAAAATATAAAGTAGTCAACACTCCAGTATCATCTGCGTCCAGCCATCAACAACCCAGGGAATGGGCTGAGTGGCTCTCAGTAGTAACCCTGAACATAACTCAGTTGAAGACTGTGAGCCATTACTTTCCTGAAATGCATCCAAAGACCTGCTGTCCCCGAGGACTAGGGGGACCACACACCTTAGTGCCTAAGGGCAGTATTAGTTAATGCTTGTTGTCCAGGAATAACTATTAATAGTACCTCCTTTTATTCTAAAATAAAAGGGTTCTTGGACTCCTAGGTCATTCTATGTATGATCCAAATCAGAGAGCTATTTTCCAAAAAGAAGCCCATATTCTAATGATGGTTCCAAATAAATTAGGACTGTTTTATCACAAAAATGATCTCTTTAAACCATAAAAATAAAAATATGGACTCAACCACCATACTTCTAAAGCTGGCACCTTTCTTATCCTACAAGATGACTAAAAACTTCAATCATTTTCTAAGTTATATATTCAGTATCAAGGTCCTAAAAAACCTAAAGAAATCAACAAAATAATAACACAGCCATTTCCAACTGTCTTTAGAAACAGTAAATGCCCAAGAACTAACAGCACACCTAAAAAGATCCAGATCCTCAAACAGGTAAGGTATACTTACATAATGTACTTAACTGCCTGTCTACTTCTTTGGGGGGCTCGGGGAGGTGGGTGAGGAGTTGCAGGCAGGGGTGAGAGTGGGATGGGGTACCTAACATAAGAAACACTGAATCAACAGCACGTTTTGCTACCTGCTACCTATACCAACTCTGAGAAGAAAGTATCAATAACCATGATAGCTATTGTGCTATCTAACTGCTTTGGATGCTAACCAAATTTTTCTAAGTTGATTACTAAAGATCATAAATTCTGATGAGCAACTCTTTGAAGTAAATGTGTAACTGAACATGGGCTTCTCCACTGCTCTGAACGTGGGCTTCTCCACTGCTCTGAACACTAAGGCTGGACACAAAGTACATGTGCCATCTGGAGAGAGCTGTGTATTAAAGTTGTCACCAGCAACTTAGTTAAAAACTAAACTGAAGTTTGCTTAAATTAACAAACTTTTAAAAACATACTGACAAACTAAAATAAATAAGGGGTCAAACCATGTCACTATAGGAATTTACTAACAGCAATCATGACTATATAAACTAAAAAATGTATTTTGTACTCTACTTCTAAAAATACACGCTACCAACAGTTCTCATATTTCTGTGAATCTTCCACATATAGAAATGTGTTTTCCTTGAATAAGGGCGTTTCATCTTTAATCAATTTGTGTAGTCAGGATTCAGCTTCATATGGCATCTTACCAATTTATCTGTAGTACACTGACAAACTTTATCTAGGTAAAACACTACTCAATGATGCCCTAATTTCCTAACAGACAAAGTTCATATTAAACTGAAGACAGACATACAGAAAAAGGATACTAAGTAATTTTGTAACTGTATCTATGGATACTAGAAAGAAACCAGTGTGTTAGAGATACTATGGTCTTTAAGCAGTTTCATCAACTTCATCTGTAGACAATACTAAACCGGAAATGGCAAGATACCATTAGGGTCTTACCAACAGGGTTTTATTACCACATGAATAAAATATTAGAAAAGAGGTGTTTTATGTGTGTGTGTGTGTGTGTGTGTGTGTGTGTGTGTGTGTGTGTATGTATAAAAGGTTTCATCTTTAATCATTATAACAAATACACAAAAACTTTATATATTTTATACTATTATAAACACTCCAGATTTGGTTACTCTGAGGTTTCACATTTTCTGTAAAGGATGCAATGCAACAGTAAGCTGATGACTTGACAGGAAGTCACTAATCAACAATTTGGACAGCACTAGGTCTGTACCAGGCTGCGCCCACTTCGGTGATCCCTCAGTAATGGGGATTTCTCGTAGAACCTGCAGGTTAACAGCTCCACAAGAATGAGTTTACGCAGGAATGGCGTTTCCAAAAGTGTACTTTACAGAACACCTGGCATTCCGTGGGAAGTTAATTGCATTATACGAAACAAAAGAGAAATACTAGGTTAATCAGATTTTCTTTATTCAGAGCCTTTAATGTGCAAATATGCAGTGTGCTTATTTATAGCGTTTTTCCAAACTCATCTGATCACAGACCCCTTCCAAACCAACATATTCTGGCAAACACCACCTCATAAAAACACAGCTGTATTTCAGCCCTTCTTTTTAACATGCACATTAATCAATTAAGGCCACCTCTAGTATAGATACAAATATTTGTGCACATTTAAATTATATAAATCTAAAATACTGATATACTGAAATATTAAAAGTCTCATTTTATGTGTCGAACTTGAAATGTGAATTCCAAACTTAAAAATGTCCATCAAGAAGCTTAACAGCAAAGCTAAGAACCCATATGAGTTGCTATATTCCAACAGCACTGCAGCTGGTGCACAAGAGGACCTGCCCATTCTTCTCAGTTAGTGTTGGATTTTACACAACTTGAATTATCCAAGAGCTTCAAGAATATAACCCAACTATTAAACACAATCACGACACCTCAAGAAATAAAAGGATGAGCATCATCTTATGTGATTTATGTGATGCTGACTAATTTCACCATTAAAATTTTACCATTAAAAGTGCCTTCAGGGCTTCCCTGGTGGCGCAGTGGTTGAGCGTCCGCCTGCCGATGCAAAGGACACAGGTTCGTGTCCCGGTCTGGGAGGATCCCACATGCCGCGGAGCGGCTGGGCCCGTGAGCCATGGCCGCTGAGCCTGAGCATCCGGAGCCTGTGCTCCGCAACGGGAGAGGCCACAACAGTGAGAGGCCCGCATACCGCAAAAAAAAAAAAAAAAGTGCCTTCAACTGACAATCAGGCCTCCCCTAGAATCTTGGCCAAAAGAAAGGTTTGATAGGAATTCTCACAAAACTAAAAATCACTGTCTTACTCCCAGTGCCCAGCTTATGGTCTCAAAATAACATCTCCTACTGACCCAGGGTCTGAAGAAATGTCTAATCCCAGGTCTGAGCCTGGAAGTATCTTGCCATATTAGACATGAAGGAAATTACCAGACTACTAAGGTGAAAGGACTCAGGACCCAGCTACTAGCCAATCTGAGCACCAATACGATAACTGCAAGGGGCTGAAACAGTAGTAAGTTTAAGTCCGTGAGTCCATAACAACACGGCAACGAGGGAAGGGGAGGAAAGGAAGGACGGAAAGCTGACTGTACATCATCAGAGGGACACTGTGACCAACTCATTTTTTGAAAGTCTATAACTTAAGAGAAAGCTTTAGAACTCCACCATTGAATGAATCAGCAAGTATCAGATGAGCCCCAGTTACTCTCTAATACAATGAAGCAGTAATGACAAAGTCACCATTAAGCAACCTTGAATGAATCAATGGACTTAAACTGTATTTACTCACTTCCGACTGTACTGACATTTGGGGCTGGAGAATCTTTGTTGTGGGGACAGTCCTGTGCATTGTAGGAAGTTGAGCAGCATCCCTGGCTTCTACCCACTAGACATCTGTAGACCCCTCCACGCTAGCTGTGACAACCAAAAATGTCTCCAGACATTGACAAATGTCCCCTGGGGGGCAAACCACCCCTGGCTGGGACCACTCATCTACACACTGCACACCAACAGCTGCTAACTTCAAAACAAAAAAAAACAGATATTAGGTACCTCCCTGAGAGAACAGATAACCACCTACAAAGCAGTCTTGCCTCTCCCTCACCAGCAAAAATAAGCCTCAATTTAATCAAGTCTCTAGATCCAATGACAGGAAATACCAAAGACAGCAGAGAAGTTAAGATAACTGAAGGATGCAACCAGCAAAATCTAGTCCGTGGGAAAGTCTACAGGACAAACTTGTTTCTTTAATAAATAATTTACAAGAGAAAAACAGGGGGAATCTACAGATTAAGAGACTTAAGAAACATATCATCTAATAGCAGTATGTGGACTTTGATTTCAAATCAAACAAACTGTAAAAAAATCAAATGTTTAAATGACACTTGTGAGGCAAATGTGAATGCTGCCTGAATAGTCTGATATTAATGATATATTAAGCTTTCAAAGACTAATGACAGTATTGTCATTGCTCTTTTCTTCCTTTCCTTAAAGTCCTTATCTTTGAACAATATATAATGAAACAGTTACAGATGAAATTAATTATGTCTGAGATGTGCCTTAAAACAGTATGTGAGATGGGAAGTGGTGGGGTTTACATAAACTAAAATTAAGCATAAACTGGTCACTGTTAATAAAGCTGGCCATGGGTTCACTGTACTGTCCCCTTTTCTAGGTATTTAAAGTTTTTCAAAATAAACTGCTTCAAAAAAATCATTATCTTTAGCAAGTATTCCCTATAATTTAATTGGTCAATAACAACTATACTACAAGTCCAAGTAGTTCAATTAGTGCAAATACATTCTGCAGCCAGTGCATCCAGGCTCAGAATCGGATATTCTCTGGCGTAATCTGAAATCACTGAACAGACTTTGGGTTACTAACAACCTGCTATGAAAAAGTTCCCAGACCAAACTACCTCTGCTCGAGCTCCAGGGTGTGTGGGGGGCTCTGGGATCTCCATGCAGTATTTATTCAAGCCCTTTAGCAGACGCAAAGCCACTTTGTTGGATTACTATGGGCTATACCTATGTGTTAGGTACACCTGCTACTCTCCTCTGTGAGGTAGTAAGATGGCTAGGCTCAACAATCACGGTCATATCATTTCCATCAACTTCTGGTTTCGTGTTCAATCAGTAATATCAAATACTTGGCTCCCAGCCCTTTTCAGACTATAATCTCAAACTGTCTGCTATCTAGAGCATAAGAGAAGCCCAGCTGAAAGATAGCTCTATGTTTATTACATGACTGTAAAAATGGCATAAAACTCATAAAAGTGAGTAAATACCTAAACATGTTTTTAAAGTAAGTCAACCCTTATTCCAATGAATTTTACTTCTTGGCATACATCTGAAGGACATGAAAATACTATGTTGAAGAGGTATTTGCATTCCCATGTTCATACAGCAGCATTATCTACAACTGCCAAGACAAGGAAACAACCTAAGTGTCCATCGAGAGATGAATGGATAAAGAAGTTGTGGTGTATGTACATACAGACTGGAATAGACAGATACAATGGAATATTATTTCAGCCATTAAAAAAAGGAAATCCTGCCAATTGTGACAACATTGACGAAACTCTAAGGGTATTATGCTAAGTGAAATAAGTCAGAGAAAGACAAATACTGTATGAGCTCACTTATACATGGAATCTTAAAACAAAACAACAACAACAAAGCCCCAAACTTGTAGAAAGAGATCAGTTTTGTGGTTACCAGAAGCACGGCACGGGGAGGAGGGACTGGATGAAGGGTGCCAGAAGGTACGAAACTGAAGATAAACAAGAACTGGGGATGTAATGTACCGCATGCTGACTCTAGCTAACACCACTGTTTGGTATACTGACAGTTGTTAAGTGAGCAGACCCTAAGAGTTCCCATCAGAGGGGGAAAAACTTTTTTTGGTAGCTATATGAAATGGTGGATGTTAACTAAACTTACTGTGGTAATCATTCCACAATATATGTAACATTAGTGTTTATGCTGACACCTTAAATTTATACAGTGCTGTATGTCAACTATAGCTCAATAAAACTAGAAATAAAATAAGTCAACCGAGACGAATGTGCTCTTTTCTTGGTTCCAATAATAAGAGCTATGCAAGCTATTAGCGCCCTGGCAGCCTAGCAAAAGAGAAAGTAAACTCCAAATGGGAAGCATCAACATGCCATCAAAATCTCACTTTCCAGTAACAACATATGTATTCACGTTTTTTTGTTTTTGGCAAATATTTCAAAATCCCTTTAATAAGGCATTAAAAACACAATAAATGATTTGGTCAACACCTAATTACCATTCAGGCACTTCTTCATTTCAGCTTATCCTAAAGAGTAACACAACAACTGACCGCACGTATTTAATCTGCAAGTTTACTTTTCAATAGGGCAAATGGCCTCCAGATTAAAGAAAAAAGTCATGTAAAATTATAACCTGATTGTGCCAAACATTTCTATTTCTCCATATTATTTTATATGTTAAATCACAAACACAAACACCTACTTACCCTTCAAGTTCCTCCTACAAACCACAGAAAAAAATTCAAAGTTGCATTTCAGAAAAGGAAGAAAGTGACCACAACCCATTCTATAAGACTACTTTTTAAACTCCATGCACATACACTTCAGTCCCTCAAATTGTATTTGCCTCACACTAATCAAAAAGCAATATAAAAATTATTTACTAAGGAATAAAATCAGATGTAGTTTGACCAAAATCAATAGTGAACAAAATACCTGGGAATAGCCAAATTTGGAATAAACTGTTTGTCTATGTAAATTAAATCTTATCCCCAGACTGCAGGTATATAGTTGCCAAAAAGTGGTTTATGTCTGTAATTTAATTATATTTATGTATACACATGTCTCATTCTAACAAAGAACTTGAAGTGGTTTAAGTAGCAAAATTTTGGTAGAATTAGGTGGTTCTTCTCCATCATACAGCTTGTATCTAAAAGTATTTTTCTTCTTGAACAAAATGAGATGAAAAGAGCATATACACATTAAGTTTTTAAAAAACGTAAACACTGAGTCTGATAAAGTGGAACAGCCATATCACACAATCACAAAGGCCAAAACCAGAAGCAGAATTCAATCTCAAAGTAACTGAGAGCTTAATAGCTTCCAATTTTCTTGTATTTTCCTACTTACCAATTTATCATTTTCATTGGGCATTTCAAATACACATCTCAATTTAGAATCCATCAATTCATCGGGTTTTGCCTCTTTCCACTAAAAGCAAACAAAACCAAACAATGAGACAGAGGAGATATAATGGGGACAAATAGGTTTCGCCTCAAGGGACAAATGAAGGGTTAGTGTAGCTGCTGCGTGTGAGAGTGCACAAGCATGCGCGCACAGGGGGTTCCCCAGGTCAGCCAGGACTATGGCTGCCTGTACACTCTGAGTTATTCTCACCCACCACAGGTACCGGCAATGCCACAGAACTTCCTATAGAACCCTACGAAGAGCTACTATCACAATCCGTTAAAATCACACTAACATCCTTAGAGATTACAGGACTTTACTCTTAATAGTAGCACTTCAAAATTGTCTCTAAGCAATACTATTTCAAAATTCCTTCGTTCTTGAAATGAGTGAGGATTATCTGTAGTGAACAGATTTACAGATTTTGTTAATTTTAAAACTCAGGTTTCTCAATGGAGAACTAAACAAAACCCACAGTTTAAACAACATTCCCCCAGACAACTTCTGTTCTACTTCTCTACTCACCACGGCTTCCATATCTGAAATGTTTGGTGGAGCAAAGATGGTCTGTACCATAAACTTGTGTTTACTCTTCTCATTGGGGTCATAGTCAAAAGGCTGCAGCATTACTGAAGAAGAAGAAAGGACACATGACAGTGACTTCTGCATTTGTTTGCTTCTTTGCATTCCTAGTACTCACTCACTAATTTGCAAATTTAAAGAAAACCAGGAAGGGTGCAAGAAACCACACACTGGATTATTTCCAGTAAGGATCCAGAATCAACTTTATGGTTTCCAATTATTTTTAAATTGTCTACCTTTCTGATTTGCTAAGTCTTTAACAACCCACAAAATAAACAAATGTCTATTTAAAAAAATAAAATATCAATCTATGATTGCCCTCTCTAAACTTAAGTTTGGAAAATTTTCAAAACTTTGCCAACATTAACTATTAAAATACCTATAAACTCAAAATCTAGTAAATTGTCTATTAAAACCACTTATAAACTTAGGTTTTGCATTAGTATTTAGTGATAACAGCTCTTAAAATTAGACAACTGTAATATTTATAGGAGAAATTCTAAGTAACTTAAAAACTCACTACCATATATTAGTGCTCTGATATAACTAATTTTTCTAACATAGATTTTAAATACACACCTATTCAAGAAGAGTTTATCAATTTGTTTAAATGAGTCTAGGACAACAAAGTGTACAAGGAAACCATACAGCCTCATGATTTCTGAACTTTTTCCAGCTTCCTAATAATTATATTCAAATTTTTTTCCGAAGTATTTATGATTTTCATTGGCCTACAAGAGGGTTTTTAGACGTTCCATGTGGTTTTAAATTATGTAATATAAAACTAATAAGAGAATATAAAGAATGAATCAGCAACTGTACACAATATGTATACAATATTGTAGAGATTACTTCCCTGCTAATATTTAGATTATTTCTAAGATAGACAGATGTCAACATTTTCAAAGACAGATGAAATAAAGCAAATGTAAGAAATATCAATTATATAAGAACATCTTTATAAGATATGTCTGAGAAGTCCATTAACTCCCATCATGGTTAAAAAAAAATTTTAAGGGCCAAATATACAGCTGTAGAAAATGCACAGGATAAATGCTCAGAACCCAGATAAAGCACAATATATCTCCAGGAACACCCTTCACTGAACAACCACCCTACGCTATTCACTAGAAACCGGATAAAAAGAAAACTCCAAACATGGTTGTGACTTTATGACAGTCATACTTCTAAGGCTACAGACCATGTAACAAGAGGAAGACAATCTTAGCACAGATTAAAGGAGTAAACCCATAAAGGTGCATGCTAAAGGGAGAGAGGGAGAAAAGGAGTGAGTATGTATGTAGACAGAGTCAACCAGGGAAGGCTGCTGGAGGAAGTGTGGCTGGAGTGCCTGCTCACCCGGAAAGGCACTGCACTGATAACTGGAGTGCCAAGTTCTCAGTGGAGGAGAGGGATCAAGGCGTACATGGAAACAGTAACTGGTGTGTAAGGAGTTTTTAGTAAGTCAGGTGCTCAATACAAGGGGCTTATGTGGGAGAAAGGGCTTTGAGAAGTATACAGGTTCTTAAGAAACATTAATACAGTAAAACTTCAGAAAGCTAGAATCCTGAAGAAAAAGTCCTTCTGAATAGTTCCATGGATTCCTAGGGATACAGCTGTTTGCACCAAAATCTGTTTTTAACCATATGGATAGAAATAATTTTATCTTCTTCCAATTGAGCTGAAAAGGCTTGTGGACTTAAGAGAGCAACTTCCAGAACACTTGTACTCACTGCCCACTCTTCTTATTGCCCACCCATCTTCCCCATGAACTGACAGTTCGGTCAGACAAACATGAAAGCAGGCCTGCCAGGCCACCACACCACAAGAGTCACTAAAAGCATCTTCTCTAGGGCCTCCTAGCTCTGAGTTTGGGAATATAGTTACTGAGGGAGCATTAAGTTCCCCAAGAACTCTGAGGTCTGTCCTTGACTGCCTCTGCAGTCAGGTTCCACTGATGAACATCTCAGTGAGCCTGCCCCAGGCACTCACTCTTTGTATAATTTTCTGTTTTTAATCTGCTGTGGGCTTGAAAACTAGAAAACTGATACAGAATTATTTTAATATCTTAGGAATACCTATCAGGATTATGCAGGCATGTTTTGTTTTGTTTAACATACACATGTCTAGGTTGTGTCCCCAGAGATTCTAATCTGGAAAGGTCTGCGTGTGTTCCTGCTCTCTGTGCAATTATGGCAGACCTTCACAGAGGTGAGAATTACTGCTAGAAAATAAGAGTAAATGGTCTCTGTGTGAGGCCTGAGAAGTTCTCCCATAAGTAAACTACATCCTCCTACTTGCTTCCTATTGCTACGCTATTTTAGATGCTATCATGAAAGGATATCGTCAGGGAAGTCTGAGGGCATTAACTCTGGCACCAGCACAGACTCCACGGTAGGAGTAAGCAATCCATACATGGAAGGAACCAAGCACACTCCCTGGACTACAAGTAAACACAAAAGGGGGTGACAAAACTGAAGTTTTCAAGCGCGGGACACTGTTGGCATTAACAATAAAAGACAGAAAGATGCATCTAAGTTTACAACTATTGGCAAAAAAGAGGCACTGTACATTTTTAAGCACAAGATTTAGAATAACACCTCCATAGCCGCATGCAATATGTAACAACAGCTAGAGATCTGAATGAATGAGAATGAGCAATCACAAAAATGATACAAAATTTCAAAGACAAAATAATAAGGGCAGAGAATGTGGTAGTAAGCTGTAGAAATAAAGAATAGATATAACATTTTTTGAACGACAGTAACTGCTTAAAAACTGACCACATACACCCTCACCCCAAGATAAGACATTTCCTGCAGCAGTTTGCATATAGTAAAAGAACAGCATAAATTCAGGACATGGTTTGCTACCTGAAACAGTCACAGTCAACCCTGGGTCAATAATTCCACTGTTGGGCCTCACACAGTACCGACGAGGTGCTGTAGTCTTCACTTTGAAACACACCTTTCTATCCGATGGATTTCGCAACTTAAGATTTGTAGTGACTACATCTGTGAAGGGGCCTGTAAGGTTTAAAAACCAAAAACAGGGAAAAAAAATTTTAATTGGATTCACACACACAAGCAGAATTCAAAACTGGATGCACATAACCTTAATTTTATATAGAGTACGTACTGCAAGTCTGTGTACCTAAATATACCTCCAGGTGTACACTCACAAAGGAGTTTTATTTTCTTCTTCATTCCTTACCAGACTTTATAAAATCACTACATGAACATGTATTGTTTGTATCAAATAAAATGTATTTTGAAAGTTTCAATTTATGAAATAAGCCCAAAATTGTATTCCTAGAGTATACTCTTACCACATGACTGAAAAGATCGGGATTTTCCAGTGGTCTGCAAACCAATGCCAATCTTCAGATTCACCTGACAGAGCCGACCACAAAACCTCTCCATCAGAAGCCAACGAACCCAATGACAGGGTGCTCTTGCTTCACCTCAACTAAGTTTGATCCCTTCACTCATTCATTCTTTCACTCACATATTTGTCAAGTGTTTATTAAGAGCACTGTGTCAAATGCTCTACATACAAAGCTTTTATTAAGCTTTGATTCTACACCCAAACATAAAACTGCAAAACAAAGAACCCAAAAGGTGATGCAGTCCTGCCTGAATTAAATAAGTCCTAAACCATTTTTTGTTTAAAAACAGGGGTGGGGGGGAGTGGGGTGTGGAGGAACAATACCGCCACTTTTGTTCTTGGCCGAAGAAAAGCCTAAAGATATTTTATACAGATTTAGACAATAAACTGAATACCTGTTAATTTGGAGACTGAAGATGAATGTCTCAATGGAAGCAACAACCACACACGTCTAACTAACCCAAAAGCAATTTTCAGTGGTTTCTAAAACAATTAATTTTAAGTTATACTTTAAACAAAAATAAAAAAGGTAGAAGGCTGAAATCAAAGACAACTATTATAAAGGCTATCTTTCCTTTATTAAATAAACCAGAACAAGCATGTCTTTTAAAACTTTAAAATATTTCTAGTATAGAGTCCAGACTGAGAAGATTCCCCAACTCTGCCAGATAAAGTTTCCCATTTTGCTGAATATTGGAAAATTATCTTAGACAAAGGCTTGAAGGGGAACAACAAACAGACAATGAAGAGGCACTGGGAAGAGAGCAGGGGCTGAAAGGAGACCTGCCTGATGCAAGGAGAGGAAAAGAAGAGACTTGAAATGAAAGGCACTTATTTCAGGTCCTAGGAAATAAATTAATTTTATCCTATGCTTAAAGTTTGTGAGTTGTAAGATATTTTCTAACAAATAAAGATTTGGAACTGGGATGAAAGGGAAGAGACAGAAATAAGAGAACATTAGAAGAAAACATATAAAGGCAGAGAACCAGTTATGGAAAAAATTCTAATGTGAAACAAGCATTTAAATCAACAAGTACACATTTTTAAAAAATATATATACAATATATATAAGAACTACAATCTTTTGGACAGCTTGCTTGAATTACATGGCCAAGTTAATCACTGCATTTATATATTATTTTACATCCTTTGCTGCTTCTTCAATCCCAATTGCTTGCATTTTTTGGCTACCCCACCATACACTGGTCTGGGGGAGTGAAGGGTAAAGCTCCAATCTGTCCATTTTGCTGCGTGAATCCACAAAATCGTTGGCTAGAGACACATTTTAAACTGTTAAAACTACAAGTCTTAAAGACATAGATTCCATTTCTTAACATTCTGAAAATCCATAAATTACTACAGGTAACTGAGAATGTGTACATTTTTATGTGACTATTTCAACTAGGATTTTACATTAAGTATAAATTTATTTTTAAAAGTTTCTTAGTAAAATAACAAAAGAAACATTTTACAAAATTTTAATTTTGAACAATCCTATATTTTTATAACATAATTATGTAAGTTTTAATTCGTAATTTTAAATTCAATTTTTTAAAATTTCCCCAATTTTAGAGAAAGTACCAACTATCCAAAGCAAGGTAAAATAACTGATTTTTTAAACTGACTTAGAAAATGACCATGTGTCAATTTTCATCAACATATGAATTCTGGGGCTTCCCTGGTGGCGCAGTGGTTGAGAGTCCGCCTGCCAATGCAGGGGACACGGGTTCGTGCCCCGGTCCGAGAAGATCCCACATGCCGCGGAGCAGCTGGGCCCGTGAGCCATGGCCGCAGAGCCTGCGCGTCCGCAGCCTGTGCTCCGCGACGGGAAAGGCCACAACAGTGAGAGGCCCGCATACCGCAAAACAAAACAAAACAAAACAAAAAAAACCCATATGAATTCTGAAACAGTACTTACATTTTATATTGCCCAAAAGGGATTATGAATCTTAAATAATAGATTGTGGTCTTTCTAGACATAAAAATGCAAACTACCTAAAGATGAAGTTAATATGTCAAAAGAAAAAAATTCCACCAATTCAAAAGGCAAATTCTTTACTGAATATGTTAACCTTATCAGTAAAATGTAAAATTGCCTACAATAAAGCCACCTAACAAATGAATTTCAGATTTTCTACTCCACTGTGTCCCTCTAACCAAGCCTCACAGTAGGCTCCCAGCAGCCAGTTCAGAGTCTGAGCCCATTTTCCTGGTTAAAATGCAAAATCAGCAAGTACTAATGACCACTAGCATAATAACCAGATTTAATAGCTTGAAGAGGTCTTAGGCAGAAACATCTGTTCCACCTTTGTGGGTCACAGAAACTCTTTAAGAATCTCATGAAAACTATATACTACCCCAGAAAAACATACACAGGCAAATTCACAACAATTTTACCTTGGGTTTTTCTGGAGGGTGAGGGTGAGATGGGGCAATCTGGGGTGGGGGTGTATCGTGGATTCCTGGAGCCTGCAGGTTAAACAGACCTGATAGAATCTACCCTTACAGGCCCTCAAAAATAGAGGAAAAGTTATGTAATTTATCTGCTACAACACCAGCCTAAATCCAGGGTAATACTGACACTGTCAGGTACTTTTGCCTGACATTAGGACTGGGTGGGTGGTGCTACTACTGTTGGTGGGGAAGTGGAACAGGATGTCAAACATTTCGCAACACCCAGGTAGATCCATGCAATCAAGTACA
This sequence comes from Kogia breviceps, assembly GCF_026419965.1. NCBI lineage: Eukaryota > Metazoa > Chordata > Mammalia > Artiodactyla > Physeteridae > Kogia > Kogia breviceps. Next base: position 60,842,334 of record NC_081324.1, on the reverse strand, counting down.
GTATTAGGCCCCCATCCCACCAGATCCTCACATACCCCTCCAGAAATCCACATTGGTTTAAAAAAAAAAAAAAAAAAAAAAAAACACCTCTTTCCCAGAAATACATCTATTGTGTAAAACAATAGATGTATTTTTCTCTTTCCCTAAAACTCTGAAAGGTGAGTTCACCATTACAGAAAATTATTCTACCAACAGCAATGTCACTCAGGACACTTAAATCCCTACAAACATCTGGTCCAGTCAGCACACATGTATGGGTGACACATTCACATGATTCTACCCACATGCATAAATATTCTCTTGCCCTTATTTCAAAATGTTAGAGAAAACCCTCTATCAGGTAACTCCTCCCTTAACTTCCCTTAAATAAAAACTCATTTATTTAAGAGGTTACAGGCATCTGGCTAATTCATTAGTCTTCTACTATAATCATGCCCAAACATTCACACATTGAAATGCATATTTCATCACAAATTCACTTTCTTCTCCTTTATGTTATAGTTAGGGCATTATATTAAAAAATTTTAACTGTGTATGTTGGTAGGTAATTTTATATATGAATTTCACTTCAGGATGGAAAAATGGGCATTACAAAATATCAAAATGGGATATCGTGTCAAATAAGGTTAAAAACATTATATCAATTAAAAAGCATTATATCAATAATCTCCTGCTTTACTAATATCCCCTGTAATGCTTAGTTGTTTAAACCATTAAGAAAAACAAGTAAATGGTTACCATAAAAAACAGGAGTTAACTTTGCAGGGAGAGGGTATGAGGAGAGCTTTGCAACACACAAGTTCTATTTCTGAACCTGAGCAGTGACTGCAGAGCTACTGACTTCTTGGTAATTCTTTAAACTGTACATATTTTTCTTTTATGAAAAACAGTAAAGATTTTTTTTGTTTTTAAGAAAAGCTGACCCTTGATGTAAGCTTAAAAAAAAAACTGAAAAAAAAGTGAAAAGCAGTGTTTTGATGAAAAAGTGAAACATTCGAAGCAACTTATATAGGAAATAAATACTCAAGTTTTGAGGATTTCTAAAACTTAATCCCTGTAATTGAAGAAAATCCTGCCATTTGTCCAATATAAATGCTTAGTTTAACATTTAGAAACAATCACTACAACAGTCCATTTTATGGTTACTTGATTGTAAACTAGTCACCAACCACAGGTACCACCTGATACTTCCTACTTTACAGACGGAATTTCACTGTTTATATGTAAAAATATACCATATAAAACAAAATTCCACACAATACAGATAACATTTACATGAACTCTTTTACTGAAAAAACAAATTAAATTTTAAAACTCCATCTTTTACACAGGCTGCCCTCCTTCAATCTCCCACAACACTTCCTGTCACTAAGTATTCCATCCTAACTCTACAACATTATCATTCCCAGTAAGCCAAAGTCCTATTCTCAGTCCCAAATTCTACCAGATGGAAATGTAACATACATAAATACGGTCCCTGTGTTAAAAAGTTTGGAAAAAACTTGGAACCTCAAACTTCAAAAATGTAGAAAAAGTTTAGGGCAGCTCACCCAGAAGGATGTCCTAAGTGAGACTAGCCTGACTCTACCTAAAAATATATTTCCGGCATGAAACGCTGTATACCTAAAATTTAGAGCAGGACTTCCCTGGTGGCAAAGTGGTTAAGAATCCGCCTGCCAATGCAGGGGAAACAGGTTCAAGCCCTGGTCCAGGAAGATCCCACATGCCACAGGGCAACTAAGCCTGTGCGCCACAACTACTGAGCCTGCGCTCTAGAGCCCACGAGCCACAGCTAGTGAGCCCGCCCGCCAAACTACTGAAACCCACATGCCTAGATCCCGTGCTCTGCAACAAGAGAAACCACACGCACCACAACGTAGCCCCTGTTCGCCGCAACTAGAGAAGGCGCACAGCAATGAAGACCCAACGCAGCCAAAGATAAATAATTAATAAATTTTAAAAAGAATAATGCCATAAAAAAATTTAGAGCAATTATTTCCTTTTAAATAGTTCTCCAAACCTCCCACTCTTAAAAGGAACACAATTAAGCTAAAAACAGCTAAAAGTAGAACTACTCTGACTAAACAGTTTCTTAAATGGTTATCATATATACCTATTTTGATGTAAATTGCCGTTAAAGTTTTCTTGAAATGCCAGGCTTTGTTTAGTTGCAAAGAAAACTGACTTGGGGGAAATAAGGGGAGAAGGCACTTGGCTTTTCCCCCAGTATTTTGAAAAACTTCAAAGAAACTGAACAGTGAACAATTATGATTATACACCAATAACCTAGACTCTACAATTAACACTTTGCTGTTACTTACTTTGAGACCTATCAACCTACCTAGCCATCTCTGGCCATCCATCCATCTTATTTTGATGCATTCCAGTAACTGAAGACTCTTAAACACCTCAGCATGTATATCAACTTGAGTTCAACCGTATCTGCTTACTAAGAAGAGAATCAAATTTTATTTCAGGATAAGTGGCCCTGAATATAGCATGGAGCATTTCAGAAAGAGAAAAGGCCTCTGGGATGCAGCTCAAGAATAAACAGGCTATGTGCATGAATGGTAACTCATGAACTCCGTAGCATCGTTTAGACCAGCAACCCAGAGGTCTGTTGGGAGACAAGTCTCCACGGGTCTCTAGCATTTCTGCACCTTTTGCCAGTGGAGGCCCTGGAGGCTTTCATACAGACTGCCTTTTCAAGGATCTACATAGTGAACAGTCTTGCATCTGACTGTTAGCATCTCCCTCTTGAGGAGAGGGCAGATTTGTTTACTGTCCAGTGTGATAATGCTCAGGTCCTCCTCTGGAAAAAGGTCAGGCAGGTTTCTGTGCAGCCCATCACAAAAGATTCAGGGGCCCTAGACTCAAGGTTTCTCAGCTATGACACAAACCCACCAGGTGGGCAGCACCCACCTGCACTGAACCCCTTTGTGTTGCCCCCATGGAATTTGAGGGGCAAAGGAAACCAACACAACTATGAAGTTGCTGCCTGCAGTGCCCTGAGAATAACATCCTTTGTCTCTAAACCCAGGAGTCCCATGTCTTCTACAGCACCTGTAACACTGAAGCAGGCTCACCTTTCAGACTCTCCGGTTCTGGACAAGCTCTGAGTTCTTGGCTATGGGGTACCGATTGAGTTAGTGACCTCAGGAGGATAACAGGAGAAAGTGCAATGAACCAAAGCATGCATCTCTGAGGAGAAACAAGGGTGACCATACAACTACCATAGCACAGTGTCCCTACCTCTCTCCCTGCACGTCTCACTTTATTATTTATATACGTCTTAAATCACCCACTAACTATAAGCTCCCTGAGAAGAAACCAGCTCATCCCTGAATGAACTGGAGTAATTCACACTGGCCTTAACCTGAGTATGGCTGAGCAATCACATGGATTGTTCTTAACATGCAATAACAACAAAAAATATCAGAAATATGTACATTCTGCTATGATTCTAGGTATTCATAAATCATTTACCCCAGCATGACATTTTCACTCCTCCATCCTATCTGTACTGAAACTGAACAAGTAAAAATCCTAGTAAGGCAGGCTGGATGCTCAGCTCAAATATATAAATAATGTAGCTGTAGTGAAGTCAGTGATGACTACTTCAATGTTTCCACAGGTGTTAGCAAATTAACGGCTGCATCACTGATTAAAGTTTTCCACTAACAAAGGGTTATGTTGCTGAATACGTCTTGCTACGTTAACTTAATCACACATCTGAATTATATGCTGTACAGTACAGAATATCTACTAAGAACTCCCACAGTAATAGTAGCATGGTAGCAGTAGTAACAGTAAAAATAGTGATAACAGAAGTTTTTACAATCTAGCCTTTATTGGACACTCACCATGTATCAAGAACTTTGCGTGAATTATGTCACTAACTCTAATAACAAGCCTATAAGGCTAATATTTTTATTACGTATCCTCATTTTACAGATGAGTCAACTCTGAATCAGAAGTTAGAATACTTGTCCAAGGTCACACAAGCATAAAGTCATGGAAGTGGGAAGTCAGGTCTGCCTCCAGAGCCTGAACTCTCATATATTCTCTATGTATTTTATGCAAGTACCTAAGCTGTATTTATTTCCTAATTCATAAGCCATTCCAGGCGGATTTCTGCAGTGTTAAAGCATGAAACTGTAGTCAAATCCGTAATATAAGAAAAAGATTTTAATTGGATATTTTATTGTATTTCCCTTGGTTCCACAGGATGAATATTTCTGGAAACAAGTATCAAACACTAAGAAAACAGTTCTTATGTTTTACACCAAAGAAAGCCCTAAAACAACTTCATTACAAATTTTAAAAATGAAGTTATCTTAATTTATTTACGTATTTTTTTCCAAAACACTCTGAAATCTCAGACTTGAGCGAATGTAAGCTCCATGAAGACTGGGTCTCTATTCTATTTGCAGCTGTATCCCCAGCTGGACAATCCCTGGCATAGTAGGTACTGAATAAATATTACTGTACAAACATTAGTGTAAAAATAAACAGAAGACCACTTTCCGGGAAACAAAATGAGTCATTTCTATTCAAGATGGTTTAGTTATTAAAGCACTAAACGTATCTTTTTATAAGCTTTCATTAACCTTACAAAAGTATGGACCCTGAGATTAATACAAAAGCCAAAAACTTGCCTATTTTATTTAAACCTTCTACTATTTAAGGAAAGCCTTGATTTCTTAAACTGCTTCACTGCCCTTGTTTATCCACATTACATAATCAACAAAGAATTTTAAAATGTATCATGAAAAAATGTCCAAAATCCACTTAACACAGTAGTGTGTGGTCATTAAAAAAAAAAAGTTTTCCCACTCTAGGGCCTTAAAATTATAGTTAAAAGTAACCAACATGCAGGAACCATGTCTTTTCTTTCTTTTTAAGCACTTTCAGTTAATGCAGCAGTGTTCTGAGCACGAAGTTAAATACTCATCCATCACCTTCCTGCGGTGGGGGCAAGGGGGCCAGGGGCGCGGGGGGGACTGTCTGCTATTGACCGTGTACTACTGACTTTTGTAAAAAGCATAAAGCAGTGTGCTGAGTTAGAGGCTCACAATCTAAAACCATCAACAAAGTGACTGAGCAAATCATGGGATACAAATCAAGGGATACAAATCTTGAGCAAATCATGTCACTTCTCCAGCACAGTCTAACCCTCCACTCTAGCTCAGTACACAAAACCATCTCTAAGACTCCTCTCAGCCCTCAAAGTATGTGACATTTATGAACAACTTTACTTACTGCCTTAATTAGAAAACACCTACTACTCCATGGTAACATGGCCAGTAATTCAATCCTAGATGATCACAGCCTCACTGACATTTTGTATAAAGCTACCAAACATTTTAGAAGTACTTTTTCTGACCTTTTGATGCACAGACTGCTCACTCTGACCTAAACAGTCTTTGTGACAGTCCTGAAAACAAATGGGAGAGAATAAACAACACTGTCTTCACACAGAAATGAAACATTTTGATTTGTAACATTTTTATATAAATCTTATGTCCTTCCACTGTGTAACTTTCTAGAGAAAAATAAGATGTACACACACATAAAAAAATTTTTTTTCATGCTTGCACTCAGGATTAAACATTAAATATGCTTAAATTAACACCTTTGTTAAAACAGAAATAAGTGTTCCATATCTGAAGACTTTAGATTACTTTTTAAAATCTAGGTAGGCAGGATGGGAAAGAATAAAAGAGAAATGGATATCTTTGGGAGAACCTGAAATAAATGTTTAGCACCATTTACAGATCTAAAGCTCCTGTTAGATTAGAAGCAAAATACTTATGGGAAAATTATCACACTAACATTAACTAAAAAATATAGGATATAAAAGAGTCATACACAGAAAAAATAATCAACTGCTAACAGTGATTATTTAGGGACTTCCCTGATGGCCCAATGGGTAAGACTCTGTGTTCCCAATGCAGGGGGACCTGGGTTTGACCCCTGGTCAGGGAACTAGATCCCGCATGCATGCCGCAACTAAGAGTTCACATGCCACAACTAAGAAGTCTGTAGGCTGCAACTAAGACCTGGCGCAGCCTAAATAAATAAATATATACATTTTTTTTAAAAAGAAACTGGGGCTTCCGTGGTGGTGCAGTGGATGAGAGTCCGCCTGCCAATGTAGGGGATGCGAGTTTGTGCCCCGGTCCGGGAGGATCCCACGTGCCGCAGAGCAGCTGGGCCCGTGAGCCATGGCTGCTGAGCCTGCGCGTCCGGAGCCTGTGCTTCACAACAGGAGAGGTCACAGCAGTGAGAGGCCCGCGTACCACAAAAAAACAAAGAAACTGTTTATTTATAGATGGTAGGGATTGAGTAATTTTTATTTGCTTTATACTGTTCTATGCTTTTTCAACTTTCTACATTAAGCATTGATTTTATAATCAGAAGGGACTATTAAACGTGAATTCATATTACCTTAATTTGTTCATAAAATCTTTTATTTTTGTGCTCGCTTTGGCAGCACATATACTAAAATTGGAACGATACAGAGTAGATTAGCATGGCCCCTGAGCAAGGATGACACGCAAATTCGTGAAGCGTTCCATATTTTTGGAACATATGTATGTGTATAACTGATTCACTTTGTTGTAAAGGAGAAACTAACACACTATTGTAAAACAGTTATACTCAAATAAAGATGTTAAAAAAAAAAATCTTTTATTTTTAAAGTTGGGGGGTGGGGACTGAAAAGATTCAGAAAAAGCTATCTTTTGAAGATGCTGTTACTGAGATTTTTGGCAGTGGGAACAGTACTTAGAAAACAAAACCAAGGGATTCATCTTCCCCTATAAGCTATAAAAGTAAAATCTGTTCATAGAGAAAACAAACAGAAAACACATTCCATGATGTAAAGGTGCTCTACACCTTTTAAAGGTACAGCAGTCACTCCAATTCATGTCAGATTATCCAAGTACCAAAATAAAAATATGTATGTATATATATACACACACACGTGTAAATATATATGGGTGAGTAGATATATATGGAAGTATATAGCTACAAAATAAAAGTCTGTCAAAATGTAGGCCCATAAGAAATCTGTCAATTTATATTACCAACTAGTACTTTAAAGCTCTCTCATATTAACAATTCTTTAACATAACTATTTTAAAAATGGCAACCGAATCCAATCACATCCTTTAAAAGCTGAAACATAAGTAACTAAACATCTCATTCATTTAAAACTGAATTTTGAAAACAGTACCAAATGTTCAAGGTAACTATCCTAGAGAACTCCCCAAATGCCAGAGAAAAGTAGCTAAGCAAACTATGGTATATTGGGACTTCCCTGGTGGCACAGTGGTTAAGAATCTGCCTGCCAATGCAGGGGACACAGGTTGATCCCTGGTCCGGGAAGATCCCACATGCCGCGGAACTAAGCCTCTGCGCCACAACTACTGAGCCTGTGCTCTAGAACCCGTGAGCCACAGCTACTGAGCCCACGTGCCACAACTACTGCAGCCCACGTGCCTAGAGCCATGCTCCAAAACAAAGAGAAGCCACCGCAATGAGAAGCCCGCCCACCGCAACGAAGAGTAGCCCCTGCTCGCCACAACTAGAGAAAGCCCGTGCGAAGCAATGAAGAACCAATGCAGCCAAAAATAAAATAAAATTTTAAAAAATAAATTTAAAAAAAACTATGGTATATTAATGACACGGCATCAAAAATGGTATTTATAAAAATTTAAGACATTAGTTGAGGTTATTTTTATAAAGTGAAATATGTGTCACAGTCATAAAGTTGAACACAGTCTCATAAATATTGAAGTCTAATTTTACTTAAGCAAGGAATTTTATTATGAAGAATAAAATCATACTTAAGCGTTGATTATAAAGATGAAAGCAATCTCAGTGACACAGGACATGAGGTACAGCTGGCCTCACAAAAGGCTGCATTCAAGAGAAACTTATACTGGAACCACGAGACCTCTCTTGCCTGCTTTCCTCTCCCTGTTCTCTCTCAACTGGCTACTTCTGCTTGACATGGCCCAAATCAGCCACTGTCTCCAAGTCTCTGCGACCTTAAAAGTCTAAAACCTATCGTGTTTAAAGAGGAGGCTTCAACATTGTGACTAGCCAACCATCAGTATGTATACACTGGCTGGCCTTGGGCGAGGTGCCCACCACTGAACCCTCAGCACTGTCTGGACGAACAGGGATCCTGTGAACTTAACACGCTGCTTAGCCTACTTGCCTCCAATACAGTCTACGGGCAGGGCCCATTCTCTGAGAAATAAATACCCCAAACTAATCTACCACGCTCTCACAAAAGACCACCAATTGATCCTAACAGTAAGAGCCCAATGAAACTTAACAGATGTATGTACAGTTAGATATAAATTAGACTTGCTTTCAAACAAACATGATTTTCTACTTGTCTTTATATGCCTTGATTTCTGAACTGCTGCGGTATAGTTAACAGATTTGTTTTCTATTGACTGCTTTATTATTAAAAAAAAAAAGACTTCAGCCTGTATAAAAGGCTTAAATTATTAATAAAAAATAAAACAAAGTATTACAGGTAGGACAAAATGAAACTTGATATAATCTCTCAAAGTACTGAGTCTAATAACAAAATAATTTTTTTCTCTTACCATTAAAAGCACTGAATGTTCATTGCAGAAATCTTGGAAAACACAGAAAAGTAAAAACGTAAAAACAAAAGCATCCCAGGCTTCCCTGGTGGCGCAGTGGTTGAGAGTCCGCCTGCCGATGCAGGGGACACGGGTTCGTGCCCCGGTCTGGGAAGATCCCACATGCCGCTGAGCGGCTAGGCCCGTGAGCCATGGCCACTGAGCCTGGGCGTCCGGAGCCTGTGCTCCGCAACGGGAGAGACACCACAACAGTGAGAGAGGCCTGCATACCGCCAAAAAGAAAAAAAAGCAACCTAAAGTAGAACTAATGACTGCTAACGTTATTTTCTTTCTGATCTTTTCCCTCACACATATTACCATAAATGCACTCATACTTATGTAACTTTTCATGGGAGGAATAAGGCGGTCATCACCAATCAACTTTAACATCACTAGAAGTTGGACAACCAGACGTTATCCACATCTGATGTGACACAATTCTATCTATGCAGTATTTTTACCAAAAAAATTCTGAAACCTGAATCTTAAAGTCCTTAAATCCAAATCCAAATTTACAGGAACTACATACCAGAAATATCAATATGGGACATTCCACTGGACAACGACCTGGTCTTTTCAACAAGTAAATGGCATGATAAAAAGGAAGTGGTGGAGGCACTAACTGTTAAGATTAAGATGACCTGGATACAACAGCCACATGCAATGCACAGACTTAACAAACCAACTAAAAACCAGGACTGTAATTGGGAAGATTTCAATAGACGAAATAACAGATTATTGAAGAATTATTTTTGGTTTTATTAAGTGATAATGGTGTCGTGATTCTGCAAATAAAATTACCCTTTTTTTGTTTATTAGAAATGCAAGCTCAGGTATTTAGGCTTGAGATGTTAACAGCCAGAATTTGTTTAAAATACTGTGGTACTGAGCCTGCACGTCCGGAGCCTGTGCTCTGCAATATGAGAGGCCACAACAGTAAGAGGCCCGCATACCACAAAAAACAAAAAAAAACAAAAAAAACAAAAAAAAATAAAATACTGCGGTAACCCCGCCCCCCAAAAAAACACAGTAAAATACTAATAATCATTAAACTTAAGTATATATGAAATTATTAAATTTAAGAGTATAGAGGTTTTGTTAAGTGTATAGAGGTTTTTATAAATGTTTGAAAGTTTTCGTAAGAAATTTTAAACAGTAATTTGAGTCACATTTCAGTTATAATAAACCCAGTAAACAAGCATTTGCAAAAATAACCCCCTCTTGCATTTAAATCTATTTTTAACAAGAATTTTTCTCTAGTAGTTATACAAAATAATATTACATTTTGTGGTCTGTAAAGTTTAATAAACTGGCGAACATGTAATTTTCTTTTAAACCAACTTTTTATGAAGGCAAGTAGGATCCATCCTATATTAACCACTATCTCCTCTGAAAAACAGGAGTTCATTGAAGGGTCGGTCAGTCAAGATAGAAAAGCAACAAGAAAAAGAGAGTCAGGAAGAACCTCTGAGAAAATAAAAGGGTCCTTGCTAACAAACTCTCTTCACAGACCATCTCTGCATGGCTAAGGAAGGTCTTACTTAAGGGAAATCTAACAGGTAACTAGTACAGTAAACCAACAACAAAATTACCAACACTAACAATCACAAAATACCAAACTTTGCAGAACTTAACTCAATCAAGGTCTCCCAATTCCTTACATATGTAAAGAGAAAAACTGTGTTTTCCTTTTGCAGGGAAAAATTGTGTCTTCCTTTTGCACTCAACTGTCATATACATTCAGAAACCCTGATAGCCGGACCACCTCCCAAGAAATCACCCAGTCCCACTTCTCACTTAACAAATGAAAAAGGTGAAGCATAAAGAATGAACAATGTATCTATCATTAGTCAGCTCTTAACAAAACACCCTTTTCTGGAACTACAAAACTCTGAAAACACAAGTACCTGCAAAGGCAGATGAAAAACCCTACTGAAAAGAGATCCAAGACAGAAAACTTAAGAATTACAGGAGAAATCATCTGAGTCTTATTAGTGCAATCAACACTCACTGGACAATCATCCCATGCCAGATCTTGTTATTATGGACATAAAAATAAATGAGCATATCCTCAAGTACTTTACAGTACAGATTGTGAGAGAAAAGTACGTAAACATAAATACTACACAATGGTGAGTGCTGTAACTGCAGATAAGCACAAGCTCGGATAGTGGCATGAAGAAGGCAGTGACCCAAGGGGCCTGGGAAAATCAAAGACAGCACAAGAGGAAGGAGCTCTTGAAGTGGAGAAAGCCTGCCTGACAGGAGGGAGGACAACACTCTGAAAAGAGCATCTGGAGAGGCTTGCAACAGCTGAGAGCGTCTGGGAAGATGGTTTCATATAACCAAAGCTACAGCAGAAGAGAAATGAAGAGGCAGGCGGTGGATGTGGAGCTTTGTCAAGTGCATAATGGGAAAATGGTGCAGGTTCTTCAATCCAGGGAGCAACGGTATCAGGTGTGCACTTTTCAAAGGGTAGCTCTTTCTAGCATCCGTGTAGACGACAGGTTGGAGGGAGGGGATGCTAGAGAAAAGGAGAGCAGCTGCTGACCAGTAAAGGAAAGAGAGTCACCTGAAGCAAAGAAATTAGCTAAGCCCAAAGCACTCCAGAGTAACACGCCCGTACCACCAAAGGCCTACGATTCACCTCCTCAGGACAACCCTGAAAGGACCTAAATGTAGCTAACCTGTCCAAGGAGATCAGGACCTTCCTCCCCCACTCCCCCTGGGTAGAACACACCCGTTCTAATGAGACAGCCAGTGCTTGTTGTCCCCTCTCTCCAGGTGTGTAAGCCAGAAATCAGAGCCTTCAAGACACACTCTCCCAGTGCACACCTAAGAGACCCCCGGGTTTCACCAGCTTGACTAACTTTTTTTAACTTTCTTTAACTTTTTGCATCTCCTACACCACCCCACAAGCGGTCACCTCTTGCATGGACAGCAGCAGCTGCCTAATTCATCTCTCCCTCCCATATTACTCCATATTGCTACCAGAAGTGTCTTTCCTTAACTACACATATGACATCACTCCACTACCTCCACACCTGTACCATTCTCCCCCTTAACATCAATGTAAAAAACCAGTTTGGGATATGGGGAGTTTGAGATGTCTGAGCAACATTCAAATCCAGATGTCAATATTAGTATGTATTCCTAAGGTGATTTTAAGTCTGAATTCAACACAGATTTGGGAGTGTACCAATGCGTGCAAAAAGAGAGAAAGGAGGGGAAAGAGAAGCCCTCGAAACAAGGAAGCCTGAACAAGTTCAGAGTGATAAAGTTGAAACCAAGTCAGAATCTCAGAAACATGAGCATTTAAGAAAAAGGTCACAAATGAGAAAGTAAAGAGCAAAGAAGAAAACCAGAAGACAACTGTATCACTGAAGTCAGAAAAATCGAGTTTTTAAAAGGACAAACTGTCAATAATGGCAAGTGCCAAAGAGAGGTCAAGGGAGAGAGAAAGTGGCAGTGCCACTGCAGTAGCAATCAGGAAGCAGCGAGGACAGGGGACAAGAGGAGAGGAATAGGGAGACTGGGAACATGAACTACTTTCCCAAGAAGTCTGACTGCAAAGGAAATGAAGCACAGGAGGGACAAGTACCACAAGGAGCTGGGAGTCAAGGAAGTATTTTGTTGGCTTTTTTAAAAATGAAAGACTTAAGTGCATTTTTCTGTTTAAAGGAAGAAGCCAGTGGTTGAATACATGACCGAGAAAATATCTGATGGAACATGGTCTGAGTCATGAAAGACTTTTACCTTAACCAGCAAAAATAGAAGAACAAATAAGCTTAAATATGAGAAGGGTTTTTCTTTCTCAGAGAAGAAAGTGTGGACGTGTGCCGACGAACAGGTGTAACAAGAGGAGACAGCACATCACAGAAGGGCTTGTATGTCACACTAAGAGTTAGGCTTTTATCTGGTGGGCAGTGGAGAGCTCCTTGAAAACTGTGCAGGAATGGAGTAATAAGACAACCATGTCCTATTTCGGGGGGCAGGGGAAGAATCACCCCAGGGATTTGATGTAGCCACTGTGAAACAGAAGTGATCTGAAATACCTAAAAACGTGCCAAATACCCACCAAGAGGAGTATTCCCCATCCTCACTCAGGCCTCTTCATCATGATGTGCTGCTATTCAAAGATGCTTTGGCTGACACACTGCAAGTCCCTCGTCACTCAGAGAGCTTAGTTTTCTTTACTGATGTTACTGTTATGGATCACCTTCAAAACAATGGTTTTGGTCTATTTTCCTCTTTCTCTGATCATTAGAAGGAAGAATACGTTCACAATTTATTTTAGCATTTTCTAAACTTTCTTCTCCAAACTCTCCTCCAGAATTACTAACAGGTTGGAAAAATAAAATGTTGTATAATACAAAGGAAGAAATTTTATAAAAGTAAATAAACATTTTAAGGACCCCCCACAAAAAAGTCTCTCACATGTAATACCAAATTTCAAATCTGAATTCTAGGTCAAATTACTGCCAGGGCTTAAAAAACAGAATTTGAAAATATCTACCTCTTTTTTGTTACTAATGTAACAAAAGAACTACTTTAGAATTCATGACATCATTATAAAAGTATTTTCATATAAACAATTGTATAAAACAATAAACTTCAATAAAATATTGAGGTATGTAGAAAATCTATTAAACTGCTATCTGCTTCTCCACAATTGTGCAAAGTGATGATAATTCATATCAAGATGACTTTGTTATGCATATAACAAAAAAATTCACCACCCAATCTCAGAATGATTAAATGACTCACTCTTGGAGAAACCGTCTTAATCAAATGTAAAGTCAAACTAATTCAAATAAACCTACCAGCAGGTGACTTTCGCAAAACTACCCTTTAATAGACTTGTACTTAAACAGAAAATTACGGGTAATTCACGGTAGAGTTAAATGACTTTTTAAACCACCATCAAATGAAGCATAAAGAGATTGTTGATTCTAACTGAGTCTCCTCAGTGTTAAACTGCTCTTCGGAATACAGAGAGCTTTCCATCAGAGCAATCTACTTCCCTCTGACTAAAAGAATAACTTTTACTAAGAAGTTCAAATGACACCAAATGTCACCTCCCAATTCATCCTACCCCTCCTCTTCTTTCCCAATCCGCCCCATTACCCCACTTTTAAACCGAAGCACACAGCAATACACTGGGTATTTAAGTACAAGCCAACCTTCTCTCACATCAGTAAAGGAGCAAACCATTCCCTTGACCAGCCCTCCCCCTTCCCCATTTGAAAGCAAGCTGCTTCCTAAAGCAAGCGGGAAGGAAGAGTGGCTTCTTTCCTCATACTTGTTTTGCCTCTGTTACAGCATCTATACGTCTTTTCCATCTAGGAGTTCTTCAAGGGCTGAGATAAAACCTAGCACATTTACTGTTGTTAATTGTATGCTTACCCCATTAAACCAAACTAACTGTGGACCTTGCCTCCACCTTGCTTAGCAGTGAATCCCAAATGTAAGCTGATACCTGCTGAATAAATTACTCATTGTTGAATACTCTTAATCAAATACAGAGATGGCACGAAGCTTTTTTTTTTAATATTTGGTTTTTATTGATGGGGACCATTTTTAAAGTCTTTATTGAATTTGTTACAATATTGCTTCTGTTTTATGTTTTTGGTTTTTTGGCGGTGAGGCATGTGGAAACCTAGCTCCCCGACCAGAGATTGAACCCGCACCCCCTGCGCTAGAAGGTGAAGTTTTAACCACTGGACCACCAAGGAAGTCCCGGCACAAAGCTTTCACTAGTGTTTGCTAAGTAAATGGCCCAAGTGAATGTGTGTCCCTATAAAATTTCCAGTGAAAGTCTTTTTTTTTTTTAAAGTCAACTTATGTCCAAACTTTAATAGGCCCTGTGAACTACTTTCATCCATAACACAAAAACCTGTTCTATCATCACAGCTAGTAAATCTTCAATACCTGAAATGAGTTAACTATTTGGCAAGTCACTGTGTAGGGTTTTTGGTTGTTTTTTTAACTTGCCTCTTCGCTATTACTAGTCTCTTACTATAGAAACACTACAACTTCTCTAAGCAGAAAGCGTCAAACTCTGCGAACATTTCCTGACCTAAAACTACTTTTAACGGCATCCAAGTCCCTTATGGCAACACAAACAGATTAACCAGAAGAGGAAACTTCCTCTGTAAACTCAGCCTCCCAAAAAATAAAAGCAAAATACTAAAATTCTCGGAAGAACCACACACCATGAAGGTTTACATTAAATTCCTCCACCCTAAGATAATAGGTATTTGAGTTAGGTATTATCTAAATCGATATATTCATGATTCCCCGAAAGTTTTTTTTTCCTTTCGCCTAAAACTATGTAAAATCATGCCGCTCACATAAACTTGCTACAATAAAATGCACTTAGCGCCTCTCAACATATTAATATTTCGTGGAGTTGTCTTAAAACCAAATCCTTACCTAACAAGCAGCTCACTGACATTTCCATTCAAAGAAATTCGGAAACGCGCTAGAGCTTCCAAAATGAAGGCTTTATACAATACTCCTCTCATACAACCTTTTAAAACTCCTAAAAAGCGTTTCCTACGGAAAGCAATCTGTTTTTCTTTCGGACTCAACCCTGGACTACAACGAGGGATTTGATTTAAACACTAGAGCGGCCACACATCTCACAGGCTCCGTGCTCGGCACAGTCCCTGAATTAAGGACAACATACGGACTCCTGCACAAAAGGATTCGGTCTCCCCGTGACGGGAGCTGGGACGGACCCCGCTTCCCCGTACGCCCTCAGCATCCCCAGGAGAAACCCGCCCGAGGCGCTCCCTCTGGCCCCGCAGCCCGCGGAGTCCACGTGCATGTGTCGCCCCAGCGCAGGTGTCGACCGGCGCGGAGGACGTCCGGCCGCCAGTCCCCGCTGACGCAGAGCCCGGCCCGCGCCCGGCCACCCGCCCCACCCCCACACCCGCCCCGCCGCCCACGTCCGGACCCCGCCCCGGCCCGCGGGCCAAGGACGAGGCCGCCGCCGCAACAAGGCGGCCGCGCGCCGCAAGATGGCGGCGGGCGCGCCGGGCGGGAGGAGGCAAGGGAGCGCGCACCCCCGCGGGCGGGGCCGAGCGCGGGCGGCGGGGGAGGGGGCTCACCGGGCGCGGCCGACCCCCACCGCCCGCCCGTCCGCCCCTCCCGCCGGCCGCCCCTACCCACCTTTGAATTTGAGGTCTGTGGGCGGGTCGAGGACCAGGATCTGCTCGTGCTTCGCCATGGCCCCGGAGGCGGACGCCATCGGAGACAGCGCAGAGCGGGGGCGCGCCCGCGGCGGGTCGCTGGCTGCGGGCGGGGGGCGGCGGCGGCGGCGGCTGCGGCGCGGCTCGGCCCGACTTGACGCGGGGCCACCGCTCGGCTCCCGAACCCGACGCCCGCCTCTCTGTCGCCCGCTGGCTGGGCCGCCCGCCCGTCCGCAGCTCCGGGTCTCACAACTGACTCAACCCCACACCAGCCGCCGCGGCCGCGCGCACTGCGATCCTCGGCGCCCCACGTGACGCCTCTGCGTGCCTACGTGCGCGCCCCGGCTGCTGCGAGGCCACGCGCCCGGCCCGCCCTCCACACCGCCCCGCGCGGCCGGCCGCTGCGCCTGCGCATCCCCGGCCCGCCGCGCTCGGAGCTCAGCCCAGCTGTCAAGGGAGCGGGTGTCGACGGGGCGGAGCTCAGCTCTGGGGCGCCGATGCGGCGCGCACAACAGGGCGGAAAGGCTCAATCCTCGGTCCCGTTTAGCCACAGTTAGGGTTGCGAGACTGGAGAACCCGCTACGGCAGCGAATTACCATCTCTCAAGCGGGAATGCCTAATAGCACAAGGAGGAGCGGTCAGGCTTTTGTTTGACTACAACTCCCAGCATGCTCCGCGTGGGGCGGGGCCTCCGCCGGAGCTGGTCCCCTGTGGCGCTGCGCGGTGCTTGCTGGGAGTTGTAGTAACGGCTGTGGGCGGGCGGGAAGGAGAAGGGTCGGTTGGAGGCAGGGGTGGGGCGCTCCAGCACTCATTTTGGTTCCCAGATGGTGTCTTGTTTGCACTAAAAAAGAAACACAGCTTCTGGAGACTGACCCGAGGTTCACCTGATTAGAAATATAGAAGATGCCCTGTGGAAAACATGCGTGGATCTGTCAGCGTGCTCCCTAATTCTACCCATCCCTCCGTCGGTAGAACTAAATTCTGTGGCTCTCCAATCCAAGCTCTCCTTCCTGAATTCTCTCCAGTAATGCAAAAGCCGAAGAGGAAACACGCCTCCTTTAAGAAGCAGACGCGTCGTTGGAGATCTGACAAGGCACACGTTATCAAACTGGAAATAAAAGTCAAAATCTACAACGTTTGTTGCCGTATCTGTTCTTCAGTTTTGATTGATAATGATAAGCCCAAACCAAAACAGTGTCACGTTCACATGTTGGCAACGAATTACATCTGCAGCATTTACGGTAGCCTGTAGTAAACTGAGTCGAAGGAGAAAAATCCCAACAGCAAAGTTGCTGACCAGTCTTTAACGGATTGCCGGGGTAGTCGGGGACAAGAACATGAAAACAATGAATGTGCCGTAAATAAACCGTTACAGTGCTGCTCAAATTCAAATCCCTAGGAAGCACCACGAAACAAAGGACAAATTGATGCTGCTGCCATGAAGGCGCGGCCCAGTGGGTCTAGAAAACAAATGAGACAAATGGAACCATGGCCTAGGCGCGGGCACAAAGTCTACGTTCTCACAGCAGTCCAGCCATCGGAGCCCAACTGGGAATAGCTCTCCAGAGCAGCCAACATAGCATTCGTACCAGACTGTGCCACAGGAGAGCAATGGAAAACCTCGGAGGATGGGAACCGTTCTTAAATAGTTTGAAAAGCTTATTCTAAATTTATGTCTCCTTTGAGTTCCTTTTATTCACCAAATTATCTTAAAATTTCAGTTCTCATTAAAGAATACACAAATTCTATGTTTACCAAAAGAGGCCTTACTGTTAAAAAAAAAAAGTTGAGGTTGACAATCCCTTCAAGGGATTTGCTCCTACATATGTTTGTTGTTTAGTCGTGAACAGACAACCCTAAAGCTGCCACAAACTCCTTTCTTCTTTTCTTTGTTTGTTTTTTTTTTTTTTTTTACTTGCTTAAGAACTCTTATCCATGGGCAATTTAGCCTGGCTGGACTGGCTCCTTCGCGGCTAGATGGACGCTTATCTTTCCAGCAAGCTAACTGGGAACCCCAGTTAGCAGGCCCAGCATGCTGAGAGCTTTGCCAGTCTGTTCCCTGTGAGGCAATGCTGGCGTGTTCACCGTGAGTTCAGGAGGAAGCCGAAATTGGATGTATTCCAGTTTCCGCATCTATATCATTCAGAAACCTCTGCCCATTTCACTTTTTCTCTTTACAGTATCGCTTCAAAAATGGCATAGAGTCTAAACCTATAAGAATCTACAATTCTGGTGGTCTAAGAAGACATGAAACTTCTTTGGAATAATTCGCCTATTACTATTTTAGAGCACAGCATACCCTCATTCAATAGTGCACTATTTAAGTGGTTTGTGCTTTGGTATTAATACCTTTCTTCTACCAGTTCCAAGAACTTTACAAACAACACAGCTACTCAGGACAACCTTATAATAATTAGCAAGTGTTACTTTTGTTGTTAAGTTTGGAAATGAAAACACAGGTGAGAGCATCTTATGTCAGTAAATAGAGGGGGGAGGGAGGTGGGGGAAGGAAATTGCAATTTTCTACTCTGTGCATTTTTGCTCTTCCCAAAGCCACGAAAAATGACACCCAAAAGTGATTAAGGCAACAATTTTAAATGTAATTGACATCTATTGTTTGGGATGGAGAAACAGGGGCCCAATGTTCATTGCTTTTTTTTTTTTTTTTTTTTTTTTTTTTGCGGTACGCGGGCCTCTCACTGTTGTGGCCTCTCCCGTCGCGGAGCACAGGCTCCGGACGCGCAGGGTCAGCGGCCGTGGCTCACGGGCCCAGCCGCTCTGTGGCATGTGGGATTTTCCCAGACCGGGGCACGAACCCGTGTCCCCTGCATCGGCCGGCGAGCTCTTAACCACTGCACCACCAGGGAAGCCCTGTTCATTGCTATTTTTACATTGATTAATGTGGCTACATAAAGATCCCTTAATAAGTTATTAGCAAAAAATATGCTCAAGCATATACTCTCTAACTCCCAAGTGTTCATGAGTCTAAGACGTATGAAGTCCTTGAATATTACTTCAGCCTACTTGAATCATCAATAATTTTCACCTTTGCACAGATTATCTCTTATGCGTTTGGCAAGAATAATAATAATTTTAAAACCCCACCAGTTTCCAGTGCAAATGGTAACAAAGTACAACTACCTTCTTCTCCAAAGTTAAATATGTTAACCTTTACTCTAGAGGTGGTCTGTAATTATGAATTTGTTTATAATCAATCCTCTGTGTAATTCAACTCAGTAAACATTTAAATGAGCGTACCTTCAGCAGACATTCAGGCAGAAGGATACAGAGTACAGGCTGGGTTCAAGCACCATTTTCTGCTGTGTGGTCATAGCAACTTACTTCACCTCTCTGTGCCTGTTCTACATTTGTAAATTGGGAAGGATAACAAAACATATAACCGAGGTTTGTTGTAAGAATTAAATGAGTTAATACACACAAAGAGCTTGGAATAGTGCCTCGTTCCACCACTGTTACCTTATCAATGTTAAATGTTAAATGACTGCTGTGACCGGCATGTGGTAGGTAGGTGATTCAGTGGTGAGCCGGTAAACATGGTCTCTGCCCTTATACGCTTACGTCCAAGCAGGAGATACGAACGTGAACTAGCTCCTTTGCAAGTAGGATTCTGTTCTTGGAATAAGTTCGACCAGTGAGTTACACTCCTGGGATATTTAAAAGGGAGACGGAGGCCGCCTTTCTGCCCCTGTCTGTTTTCTGCTGAGGCAGCCGGGAACCTGGAAGCTTTCTGCGGCAGCGTTCCAGCACCCAGTCACTAGCTTCCTGTATCCAGAGGCGGTAAGTTGTTGCAGGGTCAGCAGGAGCAGCGGCTCCTGCTTGAGTGCAGCTTCCAGATCCCTGGGTCAGAGGTAGGGCGTGCAGCAGGGGAGACAGCAGCTGCCCTGTGGGGCGGCTCAGTCTGGCCCTGGGAGTCATTCCTGGAAAGCCTGCCCCTCCTCCCCTCCCCAGACTGTGTAAGCACCTAATTCCCCCGGTTGCCTTGCTTCCTGCCTGTGATAACAGAGGGCTGCGGAGAGGGAGGCGACGGGGAAGCCAGGAGCGGACCGAGAAGGAGGTCAGTGGTGTGACAATCTGCTCAGCGGTCCTGTAAGGTGAGGACGGGAAGCCATCCACCCTACGGAGTGAAAGGGGGACGCTGGGGCTAAAACGGGAACGAAACACAGTCACTGCACACCATGGGATCTTTTCTAAAACACAGATATGGTAGAAAGTGGCAACCACCTGAAATATGCAGGAGGTCTGAAGCATCACGGGGATGCAGTGCTCATGGAAGTGTGGTACGATGGGGGTGCTTGTCGTAGCATATTTGTCAGACTTCCCTGAGAAATAGAGCTTCCAAGAGAAGGCAGGTGGAAGCTTCACCAGATAAAATCAAGGCTGGAAGAAGAGTTAGGAAAAAACCTTATCCCAGGACATTTTCTTTGTGTGACTATGTAAAGTAAATCAGTTAAAACTATACGATGAATAATCTTTGTTTATGAAAAATAATTTGAAGAATGTTTTCTCAATTAATCTGTTATTCTGTAAAAGCAACGTGTGATTATTGTAACAAGTGACACAACCCAAAGGCATATGAATAAAAAGTTTCCTCCTATACCTCCCAATTTTCACTCCACTTGGAGTGACCAATGCTAACTGCCTGGGTTGTGTACCACTCCCCAACTTTATCCGTACCTACGAAAACAGCTGTTTGGCTTTTGCGTTTTTTCATAAGAATTCTTGTAAAATATGTAAAACCATATGCAGTTACTTTATTCACCTGACAGTATATTATGGATAGCTGATCAGGTCAATTGGCAAAGATCTAACTCAGTCTTTTAACAGCTGAATCCATAGAATAGATTACCCTGCTATGGTACCATTTGTTCCTTTATTGATGAACATGTAAATTGATCTAGGCTTTTATCACAACAAACAGCACTGCAATAAACGTCCTTATACACGCATCCTTATCATAGGATGCTTTTATTTCTGCAAGGAAGGGAGATGCCCAGTGATGGGACCACTAGATCAAGGCTATTTCCTATTTCGATATATATTGCACACAGTTTATCCAAAGGGTTGCAGCCGTCCCCACTTCCATCAGGAACTTATGAGAGTGTCCATCTCCTCTAGCCTCACCAAGTGCTAGACTAGACACTCTTCCCACCAGCAACTGAAGAAGGGGCGTGTATAAGTATCCTTGGATTGTTTGGGTCAATAGTTTTGGTCTCCAAAAGTGTACACTTTCCTAAATCCATCCTTGTTCACTGAATGCACCTTCTCCTCCTGCTTATTCCATTTTCTTTCTCTAGATTACAAAGATCAGAGCATCTGTAAAGCACCAGATTCTTTGCAGTTAATAATGTGTTTTCTCCCACAAATACAGTTATTCCTAAAGGAAACCAACCAAGAAGAAATCCAAGGATGCCTATGAACAATAAATCCACATCTGACCTTATCTGACCCCTTCTAGTCTCTGAACCTATCAAAACCTGGAGTAGACATCAGGTGGAGAGCACAGATTTGTTCATCAGCAGACTGGAATCCAGGCTTCATCACTTTTTGCCCTGTTATACAATTAAACTCATGATCTCATCTATAAAATGGCAACAGTCCAACTTCTATTTAATATTGCTTATGAGTACAAAGTGTCCAGCATGGTGCTTGGCAAATAGTAAGCTTTTACTAAATGACTGTTGTATGATAGATCCCACAATTTGATATCACCTTTGAAATATCAGCCATACGTTTATATAAGTTGTTAGACATCTAAATCCACAACCAAATGTTATCTTCTTAATGAGATACTTCATAAACAGAACAGAGTTTTCTAGGGTTTTCTGAAAATAATGAGCATTGGTTTCTTTGTATTCATTTATTCCAATTGTTACTTGATGTCTTGTTTGGGACAAAGTGCTCTATCGCACAGGCTCAAGCAGACACAAAGGAAACCAATACTTAATTTCAGTACTGAAGAGGTTGACGGTCTAAATGGACTTAAGCAAGCATCAACCAATGCGTGATGTGCGTTAGGAGAAGGAGCTGAAAAAAATTAACTGCGAGAGTTAGGAAGTGCTTCGAATATATCTGACAATTTCAAGATCATGGCATTTTTTTTATGGCCAGGTAAACACACACACACACACACACACACACACACATACTCACCTTTCTAAGATTTTCTACTAGAACGTTTAATTTATTTTCCTAAAGTGTTTTTGTTTTTTCTTAAGAACAAAAAAGTTGGAAGCATGGATAAGCAAAATATGGTATACACATACAACAGAATATTACTCAGCTTTGAAAAGGAAATTCTAACACATGCTACAATACAAATGAATCTTGAAGACATTACGCTAAGTGAAAGAGGCCAGACACAAAAGAACAAATACTGTATGATTCTTGGGAAGCCCTGGCAGTCCAGTGGTTAGGACTTGGCACTTTCACTGCCGAGGGCCGGGGTTCAATCCCTGGACGGGAAACTAAGATCCCACAAGCCGTGTGGCCAAAAAAGAAGAAGAAGGAAAAAAAGCAAATGCTGGAACTTCCCTGGTGGCGCAGTGGCTAAGAATCCGCCTGCCAATGCAGGGGACACAGGTTCATGCCCTGGTCCGGGAAGATTCCACATGCCGCGGAACTAAGCCTCTGCGCCACAACTACTGAGCCTGCGCCCTAGAGCCCGCGAGCCACAACTACTGAGCTTACGTGCCTCAACTACTGAAGCCCGTGCGCCTAGAGCCCGTGCTCTACAACAAGAGAAGCCACCGCAATGAGAAGCCTGCCTGCCACAACAAAGAGTAGCCCCTGTTCACCGCAACTAGAGAAAGCCCGCGCGCAACGATGAAGACCCAACGCAGCCAAAAATAAATTAATTAAATAAATAAATTTTTTTTAAAAAAGCAAATACTGTATGATTCCATTTACTGTAATATATGAGGGACCTAAAGTAGTCAAATTCATAGAGACAGAAAGTAGGATGGTGGTGGCCAGGGGCTGGGGGAGGGGGAGGGGGAGTTAGTGTTTAATGGGTGCAGGGTTTCACTTGAGAAGGTGAAGAAAGTTCTGAAGGTGATGATGGTGACGGTCGCACAGTAATGTGAATGTACTTAATGCCACTGAACTGTGCACTTAAAAATGGTTAAAATGGGGGCTTCCCTGGTGGCGCAGTGGTTGAGAGCCCGCCTGCCGATGCAGGGGACACGGGTTCGTGTCCCGGTCCGGGAAGATCCCACATGCCGCGGAGCGGCTGGGCCCGTGAGCCATGGCCGCTGAGCCTGCGCGTCCGGAGCCTGTGCTCCGAAGCGGGAGAGGCCACAACAGTGAGAGGCCCGCGTATCACAAAAAAAAAAAATTAAAAAAAAAAAAAAGGTTAAAATGGTAATTTTCATGTTAGGCATATTTTACCCCAATAAAATAAAAGAATAAAAGCATTGGTTTTGTTTAGCACACATGGTTAATCATTTCCATCTGCAACAGTGCTCTGGCTGTCTCCTTCTGTCTCAAGGGCTCTTTTTACCTCACTTTTCCTGGCCATTTTAAACAATACTGGGGATCTGAGCTTAGGCTCACTCCAATCTGGGTTCAATTCCTGGCCTTTCACTTCTAAGGGGATAACACAACTAGCCACCTCCCGGAGTTGTTGTGAAAATTAAATGAAGTGATACTTGTAAATGGTTGAGCACAATACCTGGCGCTCGTAAGTGCCCAGTAAATGTCACCATTGCTGTTATTAACTTCATAATTGCTCATTCTTTTTTTTTTTTTTTTTTTTTTTTTTTTTTTAGCGGTACGCGGGCCTCTCACCGTTGTGGCCTCTCCCGTTGCGGAGCAAAGGCTCCAGACGCACAGGCTCAGCGGCCATGGCTCACGGGACCAGCCGCTCCGCGGCATGTGGGAACCTCCCGGACCGGGACACGAACCTATGTCCCCCGCATCGGCAGGCAGACCCTCAACCACTGCGCCACCAGGGAAGCCCCATAATTGCTCATTCTTAGGCAGGCATGAATGTCCATTTTTGGCTCCCTTTTTGGAGGTAATATAGCTTGGGATAACTAGAATCATAACTTTATCTAAAGAAAATAATAAATCAAAAAAATTGAACTGTCACCACTGGAGACTCAATAGCACAATCTGGCAAAGAGTTACTCCCAAAGGAATTCCCTTTAGTTCCCCTGTTGAACTTTGTGCTGTCGCCCAAGTCTGGACTATATCTCATCATATTAAGCTCCTAGTCATGAGATTAAAAAATAGGAATGTGAATGCGTTTGGGGGGGTCACCTTTTAATGCAGATATAAATAGGGACCTGTAGTCCTCAAAGAGTGGTTTACGCCTATAGCCCGAATGAAGGCTGGGTGACCCAGTATTAAGTACAAACCCAGCCTAGCAGGGCCTGAGCAGTCACCAATCAGGAACCAGAAAAGTTCATTCTAAACATGCATGTGATGAGTTCACTCACCACAACCAGAGCACTTGCGAGGTGGGTGGGAACCCTAGAGTCACCATTCATTCAAGTCAGTCTGGAGGTATGACCGGACCCCACTGTCCCCCATGGACTCACTCACCTGGAGAGTTTGTACCATGAAACATGTACACCAAGTTCATAGCACAACGTGATAGAGGAAGCATCCAACACTGTAAATGTCCTTAGCACTTTACTTGGTACCATGGCTCTAGCCATTGTCTATTTGTTATATGTTTATTAGCAGCTGAAGCCAAGTATGTAGATTTAATTTTATTCCAATGCAATTACATGGCTATATCACGGAAACTCACTGAGCTGCTTGCTCAGATGGAAGATTTCTTTGGAATTAAAAGGCTCTGAGACAGATGCAAACTATTATATATAGAATGGATAAAGAAGATCCTACTCTATAGCACAGGGAGCTATATTCAATATTCTATGATATACCATAACGGAAAAGAATATTTTAAAAAAGAATGTATATATATGTATAACTGAATCACTTTGCTGTACAGCAGAAATTAACACAACATTGTAAATCAACTATATTTCAATATTTTTTAAAAGGCTCTGAGGAATTTAATTTATCCTAGCCTCAGTGGTTCACAAGATTTTACTTCCTTACAGATGTGATTTTTAAAAACTACTGGAACCCTTGAAAACACACATGCATGGCTTATCTTCTTCACATGCTATTTACTTCCCCCCACCTCCCTTTAAGTGACTGACCTCCAGGGCTGAAGCCTGCTGGCAAACACAAGTGACACACACGTCCAGGCTCCACTGCAGCATCCATCCCCTGCTCTGGCCAGTTTCACCTTCAGGACAAGCGGAGAGTCAGCAAGCCGGCTGAGCCGTCAGCCAGGCTGCTTCTTCCCCTTTGTCCTGGCCCAGGTGATATGACAAGCTCAGACAAATAAAACGAGCACGTGGCAAACGGGATATACTTATTCCTATTTTTAATCTGGCCGAAGATCAATAGAATCATGAATTTTGAAGAACTGTCAAGCTAAAGAATGGAAATGAAATCACAATTCAGATGCGAGCTATGGATTTTAATGTGAATGGCTCATCCTTTAAGTTTCTATAGCTCCATATAAAGTACAGCCTGGATAATGTGTGGTTTATCACTCATGCATCGTACTAGTTTGGTTCGGTTTCAGAAGAAATACATTAAGGTGAAATTAGACTATGCCTGCCCAGATGACCTAGTAATCGGGGAAATGAGTACATAAATTCCAGAATTTATATTTACATATAAATTACTGCATGTTAGATGAGATGCCAATTACACACTCAGGGCCCAAGAAAATGACTGTCAGGTGGATGTGTGGCCGTAAGGGGCCAACTGTAAGGCACCCTTTAGCCAGGACTCTGAGGTGAGGAAAGGCTGAGGGGCACACACAGGTGGCATTTCAGATCTCCAGTATCCATGTCAGCTGAGACTGGCCCAACAAGCCCAGGAAAGTCTGGGTACCTCCTTCTCCCCATTGTATAGTGACCCGAGTCAATGGCCAGAGGTCCCTCTGGGCAGTCCTGAGGGAATCGCACAGTGTTTCTTTCCTTCCTCCTGGGGTCTTAGCCATCTCTTCCACCAGTGGATTCTGAACTGAGCCCAGGAACGTGGCTTTTTATTGGGGCAGCTCCCCTCGGCTAACTGCTCCTCTGTTACCGCACGCACGCTTTCACTCATCCAGGGTGAAGTCCCAGAAATGCCTTCTGTTCGAACACCACCTTGCAATCTCCTATTTTCCTGTAGCTTTGTTTGCCTTCCAATGAATGTGTTAATGAACACTTATAGGTCATCTTTCTGAACGGATAAAGAAGATGTGGTACATATATACAATGGAACACTACTCAGCCGTAAAAAAGAATAAAATAATGTCATTTGCAGCAACATGGATGGACCTAGAGATGATCATACTAAGTGAAGTAAGTCAGACAGAGAAAGACAAACTCCATATGGTATCACTTATATGTGGAATCTAAAATATGACACAAATGAACTTATCTACGAAACAGACTCACAGACATAGAGAACAAAAGTGTTGTTGCCAAGGGGGAGGGGAGGGGAGGGAGGGAAGGGCTGGGAGTTGGGATTAGCAGATGCAAACTATTATATATACGATGGATAAATAACAATGTCCTACTGTATAGCACAGGGAACTATATTTGATATTCTGTGGTAAACCATAATGGAAAAGAGTATACATACATATATACATATATATATATTGGTACCATGGCTTGAAGAGGAGAAACGATGGCAGCTGGTATGCAACATATACATCTACCCATTTTATTTTAGCATTTTTACATCTGTAGACATATATGAATGTAGCAATCCAAAATAAAGTGGGATTACAATTTGGCTTTGTAAATGCTTTTTTAAAAACCTCAGATGCAAAAGCAGAGATTACTTGAAAGTAATCATCTTTATCATACGAGTGATTTCAGAGGGAGAGATCAAATTATTTAAGGGGATGAACACGGGAGGAGCTCACGCAAATCCACTAATGTTGAATCGTTTCACTGAGAGGCTGCTCCCGTTCCAGTTATTTGTTTGTCCGTGAGAGCAGGACAACACACTATAGCCTGGCTCTTGTTAACTGGCATGATTTAAAGGAAATCTTCTTTAACGCCATGTGAGCATAAAAGCACTACACTTCCTATCAATAGGCGACAGAATGATCACATTTTCTTTCAGTTTTCACAATTCACCTTCTTCCGTTTCAATCACTGCCTTTTAACCAACCTTAACTTCACGTGTACCGCTTTCCATTTTTTCATATTCACATCAATCATTTTTTTCCATTCTAGAATTTGAAAAATTCCTGATTTTCCTAAACCGTGAAACTTTATCTGGATCCATGCTATGCTGATACCAGTGTTTGTCATTGTTGCCCTGGTAGACACTTTTCACCATGGGTGTTAAAGGATCTCCTGATTAAAGAGTCACTATTATTTCAGAATTTGCAGCCATCTTCTCCTTGTACTTTTTGGTTTATTTTGTTTTTTAGTTAACTTCTATCTCCACAGAATGTACCATTTCACAGTTCCCTTGCAAGATCTTAAAAACCTGCCCCAAATCACAATGGAATTCTCTAAGCAACAATATACCACATCTCTTCCATATTTGCTAAGTATAATTTATTTGAACATTTCTGCCTCAAAAAGACAAACGTGTTGAGCATCCAAGGAGCAGTCTGTACAGATCCCCACTATGAAATCAAATTGCTCATACTTACAGAAAAATAAATTTCTAAAGCGTCACTTAGACCCCCAAACTGTCTTACCTTGTTCATGTCCTTTGCATCTTTCTGAGTATCTAATTGCTAAGTGTTTCATGCTGTCTTTGGATTCATATTCTGTAGGCCATCTTTAGCGAAACTCAAGCGTTACCATAAGATAATTTGTCATTTGAATAAGGCGCGGAGTATATTGATTTCTAAGTCCTATAGATACAGACTTAAGGCAATCAGACTGGATTACAATGAAACGAGAAGGGGTGTTTGAAGGGCACTGGGTAAGTGCCCAGCATCCTCTTATCAGGTTGGGAATTGATTGCTGCTGACCACATTCTTGGTGTAGCCCTTGGTCCAAGGCAGTGTGTCTAACATCATCGCCATCCCCTGCAGCAGACACTCTAGTCTGCCCAGCACCTCTTCCCTCCTCCCCCTCCCCCCGTGGTCCTGCTGAGCTTTGATGCTTTCATGGCACTTACCCTGCTGTGGGGGGCAAAAGTGACCCAGGCCTGCAAGGTCTCCCCCAGGTACTCAGGATGGTTCGGGGATTGGCATATGACTAGACAGTCAAAGTCTTCCCAGGGACTTTGGTTTGAGTTACTAGGAAACAGGCTCACTTTTTGTCTGTGATCGCAAGCCAGCCAAGCAAGCGATGCTAAAATCAACACGAGCAGCAGAGCCAAGAGGTGGAGAACATCAGGTCCCGATGCTGTTGTTTGAACACCCACAACCCCATGAAGCAGTGTGTCCCCCTAGAATCTCCACTTTCAAGATCCAGTACTCCCTCCATTTTTGCTGGAGCAGGTTTGAGTTGGGTTTCCGTCACTTGCCGCCAAAAAGCGAATATATCACCTACCCCACGACACCCCAGATCCCCAAGGCAGTTCATCTCCCAAAAAAGAACTGCTGCTGATTTAGTCTCTATGACTATCTGGCCTGTAAAGCCGGGAAGGCCCAGAGTGCACAGCTGGAACACAGAACCTGCGGTTGCATTCAGCACTCAAAGACTCCACCAGAGCATCCTTGACCTTGGGCCAGTGTGCTCACTCCCCTTTGCTTTGTCCTTCCAAATGATGTGTTTCCCAGCAGTTTCTAAGCAACTGGGGTCTCCAAAGTACTCTTTTAATTGTTTGTTTGGTTTTTTTCCTTTTATTACAAGTAAGCGGAAATAAATAGAATGAAAGAAAAAAATATCCATACAGAGAGAGCCAATGACAACACTTTATGCTTTTCATTCCATTTTCAAATAAAAATAGGGATCATCCTGTTCTTCGTATTTGGACCTTTTTATTCTCTTGTTTCAGTTTTCACTTCTGAGTGAATTTGGAAGAGCAGAATCCTGCTTTCCCGGTCCCCATATGTCTTATAAGCATTGACTGGGGGAAGGAAGGCCTTCCGTCTAGCCAGACCTTAAGGAGGCACGTAACCCAGACCCCACAGCCTGCTCCAGGAGGACTCCGGCCTGTAGCCCTTGTTAAAGCAACTAAACAAGGAGCCCATTAGACAGAAGTGGCTCCAGGGCTTTGGTGGCCTCTGCAAGCCAACCAAAACCAAAGCCTGAGATGCCTCGAGGGTGAGAAATTGAAACCTGAGGATCACAGCCAGCCAGGCTTCAGGCTGCCTCGTCCAACCATTTCCTTGCTTTGCTTCCCCACCTTCTCCGTGTCAGTCTTTCCCCAGCTCTTGTCGGCTGAGCCCCCCTAACCATTAACGGTTTGGCCTGCCCAAACAGAATCAGTTTTTGCTCAAATAAACTCTTAAAAATTGTAATATGCCTCAGTTTACCTTTTAACAGCCTGTAACTATGATTCAGCAATGAACCCATTTTCTTATTCCAGGTAGGTCTTCAGGGCCAAGTTGAGAGAGAGGGGATGGAGTAAGGATGTTCCATAGACAATGTGAAGTCCAGGGACTTCCTGGCAGCCCAGTGGTTAGGACTCCACTCTTCTACTGCAGGGGCTGCGGGTTCCATCCCTGGTCGGGGAACTAAGATCCCGCATGCCGCGTGGTGTGGCTAAGAAATAAGAACAACAAAATAATGTGAAGTTCTAACTCCACTGGAAAAGAAGCAGCCTCGCACGTCATAGGGATAGGTAGAAGAGGTTCCTGCAGGGGAGAGGTCCTTGTGGGATTCGGCAATTCAGTCCCAAAGGAGAGATTCTGTCGTGGAAGTGTGTTTGTTACAGCAGCTGTGCTCTGGATTACCAGAGGATTTAGGGGCATGCTAGTGGGCATTCAAGCTAGTGGGGAGATCTCAGGGGAGACTGGACCCGCCCAAGCCCGAGCCTCTTGTATGGCCCGTGTGGCCCTCCCTCCCTGGCGGTGGTATTCTAAACGGAGTCTCCGAGACTTAGGGAGGAAAGGCTGCTGGGAGGGACTCGAATCTAGGATAAGACCACCCTGTGGGCTAGGGCTTGGGGTTTCTGGAAAGGAGGGTGGAGATTAGAGAAAGGTGATGCTGTGCCGGAGAGCAGATGTCCTGAGTTGAGGAAGCACGTTCGGGACGGGAGCTTATGGGGGCTGGACTTGAACTATGGATGGCTGGACGGTTTTCCTTTAACTACGGGGAGAGATTCCTAGGCCCTGGCCCACAGCTACTGAATCTGATTTCTTGAGAACAGAGGCCTAGGTATCTGAGTGTCTAATGGCACTGCATGTGGTTCTATGACCGCTAGTTTGAGAAACGCTGATTTAACATGACCCTGACCATGCTTAGCTCACTCGCCCTCCTCCTGCGTGGGGAGCAGAAAGGAGTTCGACACGGCCTCCCACTGGCCAGCCTGCTTGAGGGTAGGAAGTCAGAGCATGCCTTTTGCCCTAGGGTACGAGAGCTTGGTGATGGGCCCCCCACTCACCCCCAGGCTTTTTTCGAGGGGGGAGTATCATTTGGAGCAATGGACACCGGCCTCACTGCCATCTGAGGCCTCGGCATCATGGTTTCTCGGTCTGTGCTCCAAGGCCTGCCTTCCAGGGGGACCACAGACCCTCTGGCGCAGTTTCCTCTTGGGCCTTTGAAGAAGCCCCTGTCTCCACTTCAGGGCTGACTCCGCGGGGAATGGGGCAGAGTTTCTTAGGATATACCCCTTCTCTGACATGCAACATCAGGATGTGCTCCCCGGCTCCTAGGCCTTCCTTGGAAATGACTGTGTCAGTGATGCAGCCCAGACGAGTCTTCAGGCCAGGCTCTGAGCCTCATCTTGAGCTGTTAAGGGCTAAATTGTGTCCTCACCAAAATTCATATGTTGAAGTCCCAGCCTCTGGTACCTCAGAAAATGACTGTATTTGAAGATAAGTTCTTTAAAGACATGGTTAAACTAAAATGAGGTCATTAGGGTGGGCCTTAATCCAGTCTGACTGGTGTCCTTCTAAGAAGAGGAAGTTTGGACACACAGACACCCGGGAGGTGTGTGAAGACAGAACGGTGAGAAGGAACCACCTTCAAGCCAGGGAGAAGCCTCAGCAGAAACCAACCCTGCCGACACCTTGATAGTGGGTTTCCAGCCGCCATGGCTGTGAGAGAGACATTTCTGTTGTTTAATTCCCCAGTGTATGGGATTTTGTCCTGGAGCTGTGGCAGCCCAAGCAGACCAATGCACAGGTCAAAGTTCACGAAGGGTCTGCACCCTGGTTGTTCTGCTGTGTTCCCGAGGGTTTGTAGCATCTTAACTCTCATCAGCTCCTGAGTGACTGTTTCCCTACATCCTTGCTAACCCTACTACTAAAGTCTGGTTGACCTTTGTTTGTATTTTTCTATAAGTGAAAAGCGTTCACGTTTATTACCAATTTGTTCTTACCCTAATATGAACTACATCTTTCGCTTATTTTTCTATTGAGGTGTTCCATTTTTCTCACTGATTTGCTGGAGTACATTTTTTAAGTAAAAATATTGACTCTTATGTCATATATCTGGCAAATATTTTTTCAGTTTTTGTTTCTTGTTAATTGTGTTTATATTTTGGAATGGGAACTTTTAAATGTTTTATATGTCCAAAACTCTTTAATTGCTTTTGTATTTAGAAAATCCTTTTCCACCCATGCATCAGACGAATGTTTAACTAAATCTTCTTCAATTTTAAAATGATTTCATGTTTCATTTTTTAAATTTTTTAATCCAATTTTTATTCATTTGGTGTCTGGCATGGGAATAGGATGTGAACTGATTTTTCCCCAAAGATCTAAATTTTGCCATACAGTTGAAAAATATAATATCTAGTCACAATCCTTCAAAGTGAAATGTTTTCTTTTGCCTAAATTACTACTTACACAGCAAAGTCTGATTCTTGGTTATTATTATGTTTCATTAATTGCTTTTCTTCATTCATCAATACCACTATTGGTAACATCACACACACAATTATTATACTTATATAATAATTATATTATAATATAATTATTATAATTATTATATCTGATAGGGCAAATTTTTCTTCATTACTTCTCCTTTTAGACTTTTTCCTACTATTCCTTTCTATGATTTTTAAGTATTTTATAAAGTTCTCCCAATGACCTCCTTGAGATATTGGTTAGAATTATATTGTCTACTAATTAAGTAGAAAGATTCAACATCTTTCCATCTTTCTCTCCAAGAGACTGTGTCTCACTTTCTTCAGACCTATTTGTTGTATATGTCTCCAAACTTTTAGATTTAGTCTTAATAATCCTTACCGTTCTACTTAGGACCATTGCTAGATATTTTATTTTTTGTCACTGTTGCAAATGAGACATTTTCCCATGAAGATTCCCAATTACTGAATCACTGAATCAAAAGGAAACTATTGATTTTGGGATGTTACTCTGAATACTGCCATTTTGTTGAGCTCTCTTATCAATTAAAACAGGTTTTCCATTGATTCTTATTAAGACTCTAGTTAGATTAGCATCATTGACAGCCAATATGATTATCTGGAATCCTCCTTCCAGTTAGTATGGGTCTTACTTCTCCTTCATGCTAAATAGCAGAGGGGATAACAGTTGCTTGGCTCATTTTTTTAAAGTACATGGTTCTTTCTTAATCAGAAAAATGGAATTTCCATACTCGAGCTTTCTGAGTACAGAGAACATACCTTCGTCCTGGCTGCTGTTTGACTATTATCCCGTCAAGAGAAACGGTGCTGAGGGTGGGTGGTTTGAGGAGCACGGACCGATTCTCTGATAGTTCAGCATTTCTCCCTGGATCAGACTAGATCAGAGAGCCACACATTTGCTCCCACTGTCTTGGCCTCAGAGATGCCCTCCCAGAGCTGTGCATTGCCCTCCTCCCTTAACTACATTAGGAGTAATATAAAATCACCTGCAGAATCTATCACAATTTTTTAAGGATTTTTTTTAGGTCATTGTCTATGTCATCACTTGGTAACCTAAATACGAAGAAAGACCTATGATAGAAATGTTTTCAATACTAAGGTCCCAGGAAAAGCAGCTGGTGTAACTCACTAATGTTGGATTTCAGGGTCTCTGGTCCTCCAAATCGCTGGGGGCTCACTAAGTTGTCCAAACAGGGCTTTGGTAACAGAGGGGTTGGGTTAACCCACTGAAGTATGGGCCTAAATAGCTAAGCAGATATAGAGTCATGTTAAAACTAGGCTTGGGACTTCCCTGGCAGTCCAGTGGTTAGGACTCTGCATGCGCTTCCACTGTAGGGGGCACAGGTTTGATCCCTGGTCAGGGAAGCAAGATCCTGCAAGCTGCCCAGCACGGCCAAAAAAACCCCCAGACTTGTTCAACATGGAAAATAGGAAAAAATCCAAGTAAAAAAGTCAGAGGAAGGTCTATCAGAGGAAAAGAGCAGATGGGCT
This sequence comes from Kogia breviceps, assembly GCF_026419965.1. Lineage (NCBI taxonomy): Eukaryota > Metazoa > Chordata > Mammalia > Artiodactyla > Physeteridae > Kogia > Kogia breviceps. The sequence goes on along the minus strand of NC_081324.1, from coordinate 60,808,964 downwards.
ATAAGAATCATAAGTAAAAGTCCTTTTATATGAAAATACAAAAGCTACATGCTTGTGCACCTTGAATCCAGGATTCTTTCATTGAAAAGTGCTTTCTGATGACAGCTTTGGCTTCTATGAAAGATTATTACCAGGATCAGTCAGATGAAAATTGTTTCTGAACTGAATGTAAAAAAACATTGCCAAGAACCTCATCCATTATTCAATGTCTCAAACTTAAGGTCCCAGTTGAAAATTTTCATTCTGAAATTCAGTTGTGGGAAAACTCTGACTCCTTTTTCCAATTCCAAGGTTTGCTCCTTTCCGGTAACAATATCTGGGTATCACTGAGTTTCCCTTTTCTCCCCACACCCCCCATTGCTAAGAAGCTCAGAACAAAATTTGCCACTCAAACAGGGAGTGAAACCAGCCCTCAGATATATTATTGACATATTATTTATTTTTATGCTCCTAATTTCCCCATATTAATTTATTAACCTTATCATTAATACTTTTTGCAGGTCATACTGAATCCTTTTGGAAAAAAAAGACTGGGTATGTATGGTATTTGGGGAGTTTTTTGGGGTTTTATTTTTATTTTTTAATTGATAGATTCCATCATTGATTTACAATATTTCAAGTGAACAGGAAAGTGATTCAGTTATACATATATACCTATTCTTTTTCAGATTCTTTTCCTCTATAGGTTATTACAAGATGTTGAATATATTTCCTTGTGCTCTACAGTAGCATGTATGGTATTTTGTTTGCTGTTGTTAGGTAGTTGTTTTAACGCTCAAACGAGGTCCATGATTGACATATTAAGAAGAGTCAGGGTCGTCACACAGTGGAAGTTGCTGGCACCATCCCACTCCTGCAGCTAAGGAGGGATCGCAACTCAACCACGTAAATGCAGAAGCCAGCCAGGTTCCTCACCAGAGCCGGAGAACACATGCGCCATCCAACGAAGCAAGCTGCCACTCAGCCCCTAAGGTTAGAGCAGTTTCTTGAGGTCATGCAAGCCTGGATTGCCAGATTTTACAATTTTTCAAGAAAAGCTACAATTCAATATTTTAAAGGGAATCCTGGTTTTTGCCATGTGGACAATTGGTTCAAATTCTTTAAAACATTCCAAATCAGCAGAAGATAAGACAGTGGCTGACAGGGAATGGGGGGAAAGGCAGAGTTGTTGTTCAGTGGGTATAAAATTAGTTATCCAGGATGAATAAGTTCTAGAGATTTGCTGGACAGCATAGTGCCTGTAGTTAATATGCTATAGTGCACTTTAAATGTGTTAAGAGGGTAGATCTCATGCAAAGTGTTCTTAACACACACACACACCAAGGAAAGGGACACACAGGGAAAGTTGTGGAAACAGGTGATGGGTAGGTTTATTACCTCAATGGTGGTGATGGTATCATGTGTGTATGCATATGTCCAAACTCACCGAATTGTATATATTAAATAAATGCATATATATGCAATATATATGTGTATACACACATGCACTCTGAGACATCTGAGAACAGGTATCAGAAACCCAGTTACCAGGATGACAAAACAGGAACTCTGCTACTAGTTTGCTGATGTCATAATGGCACCAAGGATCACACTAATTTAAACTTGAACCATAAAGCTCTTGGTCTGAGAAAACCAGAAGTTTTGAGCTGTCTCAGATTTTGTGAGCCTGGATCAGTAGAAAGAAGCCTGAACTTAAAATCTGGAAACATGGCCTTGGTCTCAGCTCTGATACCAAAGAATCCCCTAGATGTTTGTGGAGCCCGTGACATTTCCTGAGGCCTCCATAGCACTTCCCACACATGAAGGAGGTTAGATATATGTGAATCCTTCAAATTCTTTACTTTCTTATCAGATATCCCAAAGGTATGTGAACACCAGAAATTTCCACTCATCATTAAAACATGTCCTTCTACAGAAGAATTGTCGAAATTTCCAATGTTGCCACTAGGCTTACACGAGCTGAATTTTCAACAGTGAGTGAAAAAAAAAATCAAGATTAAAAAATAGGGGACAACTGGACTTCCAATATCTCCACCAAAGGAAATTCTTTTTTTTTTTTTGGCGGTACACGGGCCTCTCACTGTTGTGGCCTCTCCCGTTGCGGAGCACAGGGAGAGGAGCTCCAGACGTGCAGGCTCAGCGGCTGTGGCTCACGGGCCCAGCCGCTCTGCGGCATGTGGGATCTTCCCGGACCAGGGCACGAACCCGTGTCCCCTGCATCGGCAGGCGGACTCTCAACCACTGCGCCACCAGAGAAGCCCCCAAAGGAAATTCTAATATCACACTGTCCCATCAACAAGAACACAGTCACAATAGGCGTTAGGGCTTTGACTACTTTTTGGAAAGGGTTGAGCTACTGTTTCTGATTCACATTCAGGTGCCACTTGGACACACACTTTTGCTTCCCCTCATCTTTTTTTGTAAATAAAAAAATCACAAGCTATGAACAGCCAACTGTTCCTAAAGCTTTCGGAACACACGACCGCTTGATTGCTGTAATGAGTGACTCGAGTTTTTCCTTAAGGGCACCAGAAAATTCATCCACCTTTTCTTCTTTTTTAGAAAACTGAAAGGTTGGGATGCAAACGATATTGCAGTCTTTCGCCAGCCCCTCACGCTCGTCAGCGTCCACTTCCAGGAACACCACATCCTTGTGCTTCATGGACAGGGACTGGAAAAGGGGCTTGATTGACCTGCAAGGCCTGCACCACGTGGCCGAGAAGTCCACAGCCACCAGTCTCTCCCCAGCTTCCTTCAGCACCACCTCGATGTCTTCCTTGCTCAGGATCACCTTCACCAGGTCCTCCTCCAGGACCTCCATGGCTTCATCTGCCGACTGCACGTTGCCTTCTATTAGCTGGGTGGTGTCTTCTAAGGACTTGGGGGTGTCACCCTCCTTGGGCAGAAGGGTTTTGGCTGAGAACTTTGGGGTATCACACTGCTTGGATAGAATGGTTTTGGCTGAGAGCTTGTGGGTGTGGCCCTGCCTGGGCAAAATGAATTTTGCTGGAAAATTGGGGGTATTGCCCTGCTTGGACGAGGTATTTTTTTCTGAGGAATTGGGGATGTCAGTCTGCTTGCACAGGATGGTTTTAAGTGGGGAATTGGGGGTGTCACTCTGCTTCGGTGGAATGATTTTGGCTGGGGAGTTGGGGGCGTCAGCCTGCTTGGGTGGGTTGATTTGGGTTGGGGAATCGGGGGTGTCAGCCTGAGCAGGCAGGATGGTTTTAGCTGAGGACTTGGGGGTGTCACCCTCCTTGGGCAGAATGGTTTTGGCTGAGAGCTTGAGGGTGTTGCCCTGCTTGTACAGAACGGCTTTGAGGGGGGAATTGAGAACTTCACCCTCTTTTGGTGGGATGGTTTTTTCTGGGGACTTGGGAGTGTCACCCTGCTTTGGTGAAACGATTTGGGTTGAGGAATTGGGGGTGCCAGCCTGATTGGGCAGAATGGTTTTTTTCTGGGGAGTTGAGAATGCCACCCTCGTTTGGCAGGATCATCTTTTCTGGGAAATTGGGGGCTTCAGCCTGCTCGGAAGGGATGGTTTTTGCTGAGGAACTGAGAAAGTCACTCTGCTTGGGCAGGATGTTTTGGGTTGGGGAATTGGGGGTGTCAGCCCGCTTGGGGGGGATAGTTTGGGCTGGGGAGCTGAGGGCGTCACTGCCCTGCTCAGGTGGGAGTGTGTCCATGTCCTGTAGGACTTCAGACCGCTCCGCAGGTATGTGTTGAACGTTGCCGACCTCATGGACAAAGGCCTCCGGGGTGTGTGCTGGGATCAGGAGTGTCACGTGGCTGGATAGAACCTGTAATGATGGACTCTCTGAAGCAAAGGGTAAAAAAATAAAAATGTCAAAGAAGAAACAAAAACATTCTGATCATCTACTCCAAGGAAGACGGGTGTCATTCTCAGAGCTCGTGAATGTAGTCTTATAACAGATGTATTCATTTGCATAATCACATTCAGCAGAAGGCCAAGCAGCATGCGATTACATGTACTCTTCATGTAGGTTTTTTGTTTAACTACAACTTTGTCTGCTTAGTTCGACACTGCAGCCAATCCCCTTAGCGCATAGGTGCCCCTTCCCTCCCCCTTACCTGTACCCTCACCTGCATTCATGTCTGCTTGATTGACTGGCCTCATTTCCGGTTCTTCCGGGGCTCCAGCTTCATCACTTTCCATTTCCGGTCCTTGTCGCAGCCCACCCCTACTTCACAGATGCCTCATAGTGCCAGCGAGGCCATCCCCTGCAACCTTTTCCAACTGAACATCATACAAGGAGTAACAACGTGTATTCGGGTGGTGTTCACAGCCGGTTTGCCCTCTTCGTCCTCACAAGGGTCCTCCTTGACAGTTTCATGACAGCCTGGGTTTTGGGGCTGCTATGTGCGTGAGGCTGTGCCCAATGCCTGAAATGAACTCACAGCCATTATTTCCTACAACACAACACACCACTGAGGTAAGTCCCATTACGATCTCCACTTTACAAGTGAGAAAACTGAGTCTTAGAGAAGTTATGTGACCCGCTCAAGGTCTCAGAGCTCACGGGGGGGCAGGTTCTGAGCCCACACTCTGAACACTGGGCTGGGCTGGGCTGCTTGCCGGATGCCCTGGCCAGGGTGGGTAACTTGAGACCACCTCTCCTGCCCTCTCCCTCTAGGATCCCCAGCTCCTGCTTTCTCTTTATGACTCACCCACCGTAACCATCAACATCCTCTTAACCATGTTACTTTCTTCTGCAAATTCCTGTGTGCTGGTCAGATGTCCGGTTTGGACATTGGGAAGGGAGATTACGTCACAGAGGGGTTCCCTAAATGAGAAGAGGCAGAAGTGAAAACATCGCCCCCATCCATGTAGACCAAGAACCAAGAGAACAGTACCTGTGTCCCCTCTCCAGATAGAAACCTCGCCACGGACACAGATTAGATGTGTTCAGAGGAAAGCTGGAAGCATTGGAGGATATGACTCCTGCTCCATCTGGAAGACCAGGGAGGGCCCACATCCATGTGGACTCCACATCCACATGGCAGCATGGGTCACAGGCAGATTCTTGGGCCAGGGATCAGGAAGTCCTCACACCCCGGAGTGGGGCCGTGAGTGTTCTAAGACCAGAGAACCAGTAGAAGCTCAAGGAAGAACAAAGAAGCCACAGTGGAGGTGGATCTGCGGTCAGAGGCAAGGAACAGAGGCACAGGCTTGAACAGTGGGTGACAGCACGGGGCCCCAGCCCTAGATAGGATCTACTGTCCTTAGCAGTTCCCAGTTCAGGGACCAGGCCAGACCAGCCACTTCACATGGGGACTCAGCAAGAGTTAGAAGGCCCAGGGACAGCTCATCCACACAGCCTTGTGCACCCACATATTATGGAGAGGGCAGGAATCAGGAAGACTGAGCTGCCACCAGAATAAAACCATGTTCCTTAGACTGAAATTCCACAAATGGGCAGACTGAATTCCATGGCCCTGCTCCTCACCAACCCTCCCAAATCCCTCTGAGATCAGGCTCATTGGGGAAGAGTAGACACCTTGTAAGAAAATTGTAAAGTCTCATTATATCTGCACATCTTAATAAAAATGAGGAAATCTGTGACCCCGTGACATTCATACTTGGGTATCTGAGTTGTGTTTTTGGTTTGGCAGAGTTTTTCCAATTATTTCTACTCTTGATTCTGAAATTCAGATGGATTCCAGGCAATTTGAAATATTGAAATATTGATGCTGCTGAATAATTTTCACTCAACTTGTCATAAAACGTATTTTTTTACTTTCAGCACAAGCTCATCCCCAAATTGCTCATGAACCCTTATGTTAGTCGTGGTTCTGCCAGTGAAACAATCAGCTATTTTAGGCATAGAAAGATTTGTCTAATCAGAAAATAGCTGGAAAGGCTGCTTTTGGGCAAGGTGTCCAGGAATGATTCCCAGAAAAAGGAACAATGCCGCAGAACTGGCCTGCCAGGGTGGCTGCGACCTCCTTTTGGAGGACAGCAACCACGCAGGGCAGGTGGTCAGGAGCAGGGGCCCCAGCCAGTGGTGGCAGAGAAGGAGGCTGGGCCCAGGTGAGGGGGGATTTGTCACCACAGGTGACAGAGCTGGAATTTTATTTAATTTGCAATTGGTGTCCCAGAAAGTTTTGAGGAAACATGATCTGATATACATTTTAGCAGATTCACTGTTAGCATTTATTCAACCATAGATTTGAGGGCCAAAGACAGAATTCAAAGAGATCTGTTAAGAAACGATCGCATAGTTGAGAGAGAACATATTGAAAGCCTCAACTGGGACAGTGGAAGGATGGTTCAGGGTTGGAGAAATTCCAGACATAGATTTACATTGTTTGATAAATGCTTGAGAGGAGCTGAAATTGAATCTCGAATGTGGAGCCTGGGCAGCTGGGAGAAAGCAGTGCATGAGACACACAGGTAACAGGGGAACGGGGCCTGCGTGCCCAGAGGGGCATCGTCCCCGAGGCAGGACACCCACCTGGCAGCTGGAAATCAAGGTCTGATCTCCGGAGAAAAGTCAGGCCAGACCACCATCTGGAAGACAAACACCCAGAGGCGATAGTTGAAATCCTAAGATTGCAGGGGATCATTAGGAAGGGGTATCAATGGAGGAGGCTTAGGAGCACGGATTTGCAGGAAGCACCTGCTTTGAGCAGGTATGTGTAAAGGGGGAGGAGCCAGGGGAGCCTTGGAGCCCAGGCCAGAGGCCAGAGAAGGAGCATCAGGAGGTAAATCAACAGCCTCGGGTGCCCTTGGGGAAGTGGGGGGAGTGAGAAGAAAGAGGGCAGTCGTGGGGCAATTAGGTACCTAAATTCAGGTGAGGAGTGAACAGAAGGTCACGGTTCTCCTTTAAGAATTCAATTAGTGTGAAGGAAAGAGAGGGCAGCTTGATGGGGAAAAGGAGATGGACTGTAGTTTATCAAACCTAGAGACAATTTATGCATATGTGTAAGTGAACAAGAGGAGAAAACAGTGCAGAGGGAATTTTAAGATGGAAGTGTAAAAAAAAAAAAAAAGCTTGAGTTGGGATCCTTTTCTGAAGGAGCAAAAAAGGAGAGAACAGGTACAAATGTGGAGAAAACTCAAGGTAAAGGCAAGCAGAGAACACTAGCTACCCTTGGGTCATCCGGGCCCACTTGGGGACAGGGTTTGGGGACTGGGTTCTCTGAAGGAACTCAGTGCCTTGGGCCCTGTAAAGTCAGACTTGTCAGACGCTGATCCAGAAGCCATTTCAAAAAGCCAGTGAAGAACTTGAGTCCTGGCTGAATGATGGGGTCAATGTCAAAGTCAGGGACAAGGAAAAGATACATGAAGCAGTCTGAGCAGTGGGTGAAGGGTCAGCACACCCGCAGTTGGGATCAGGTAATAGTTGAGTGAAATCTCGTTAATCATGATTCAGCTCTGCCAGCCTGAGCTGCTTAACCCTTGGGTCCCCGGCCAGCACCTCCTCCTGAGATGCAAGAGTGGTAGCCTGGCCTCAGCATGGTGGGGGGCTGTCCTGCTCCTCAACTAAGTAGACCTCAGAAAGCCAACTGAACCCTCTGTGCTCCTCCTGCACAAATGAGAACAATCGTGCATCCTTCTCAGATTCATGTTGTGGATAAAATGAGATACAGTTTGAAAGGATTTAGCTCATGGGAAGCATTCAGTGAATGTGGATTTCCTTTCCTTCATTATTTTATTTTTACAGTCCTTATAATGAGAGTAAAGAAAGGGGAAAACAGAAAGTCGTCAAAGGTACAAACTTCCAGTCAGAAGATATATGAGTCCTGGGGATAGAACGGACAGTGTGGTGATGATAATTAATAACACTATGTTGCATATTTGAACACTGCTAAGACAGTAGATCTTAAAAGTTCTCAGCACAAGAAAAAAAATTGTAACTTTGTGAGGTGACAGATGTTAACTAGACTTACTGTGGGTGATCATTTCCCAAGATATACAAATATGGAGTCATTATTGTACATTTGAAACTGTTATGTGTTAATTATACTTTAATTTAAAAAGTTAAACTTGGGGGCTTCCCTGGTGGCGCAGTGGTTGAGAGTCCACCTGCCGATGCAGGGGACACGGGTTCGTGCCCCGGTCTGGGAAAATCCCACATGCCGTGGAGCGGCTGGGCCCGTGAGCCATGGCCGCTGAGCCTGCGCGTCCGGAGCCTGTACTCCGCAAAGGGAGAGGCCACAACAGTGAGAGGCCCGCATACTGCAAAACAAAACAAAACAAAACAAAAGTTAAACTTGGGACTTCCCTGGTGGCACAGTGGTTAAAAATCCGCCTGCCAATGCAGGGGACACAGGTTCAAGCCCTGGTCCAGGAAGATCCCACATGCCGCGGAGCAACTAAGCCCACACGCCACAACTACTGAGCCTGCGCTCTAGAGCCCACGAGCCACAACTAGTGAGCCCACGTGTCACAACTACTGAAGCCCGTGCGCCTAGAGCCCGTGCTCTGCAACAAGAGAAGCCACCACAATGAGAAGCCTGTGCACCTCAACGAAGAGTAGCCCCCACTCACTGCAACTAGAGAAAGCCCACATGCAGCAATGAAGACCCGACACAGCCAAAAGTAAAAAAAAAAAAAGTTTATTAACAAAAAAAAGTTAAATTTTTTAATTAAAAAAAAACAGGAGAAGATAACAGAAGCTAGCATTTGACTTCTGCTTCTCTTACCAGTCTATGGTCGTAGGCGACTTACTAACCTCCTGGGTCATGGTTTCCTCATCTGTAGAATGGAGAGAATAGTATCTGCCTGATAAAGGGGGTTGTGAAAATAGAATGAGGTCATATGATGTAAAACACCTGGGACAGTAGCTGGAGCAAAGCAGGTCGCTAAATTCGTGTTTGCTCTCGTTTACGAGCACCTGCTCCGTGCCAGGACCAGAAGAGGTGCTTTCTGTCGAGTGAAACCCGTAAAGCCCACTCAGGAGGCACTGAGGGGTGTCAACGTCTGTGTACACAGGGCCCTGCTGGCTGCCCGGAGCCCCCATGGGCAGCGCTCTTCACACGCATGTTCTCCTTGAATCCTGAGGACACACCTGCAGGGTAGATGTTATGGCTTTATATGGAGGATATCATACCTTGTATGACGCCTTGGGGGCAGATGTTTCCAGAATTCGGAATTTTGTTTGGAATTTATAACAGTAATATGGTGCATCTATTACAGAACATGCAGCAGAGTCAGGGATCGAATCCTACAAGCAAACAGCAGGAATTCTGCAACCGAAATGTGCAGACATTCCCCCGTCACCCCTGCCTGTATGGATAAGTAGCTATAAATAGCATCACATCAGTTCAGGTCTGGTTTTACGGCCAAATGAGTCCATATCAAACTTAAGAAAAAGTCCCTTCCAAAGCTTTTGGGATTCCAGAATTGTGGATGTGTGCATATGAATTATTTTCTGCATTTTATACGTGAGGAAACTGAAGTTTAGAGAGATTGATCTTCCAAACCCTCCCACAGCCAGCAAGTTACTTAAAAAAATTATTCAACTGAACATTATAATAAGAAAAAGACAAACTTGGTAAAACTTAAAATATTTATTAGTATGAATCAGTGTGTGTTAAACCAAAAATTACAGATACAGTTGGGTGATGTGGAGGGCAATGCTTTACTACAGAATATAAGGTGGAAAGGTCCTAATGTCTGCAGCGGCATCTTCTATACATGAGAACTGGGTCCAGCCCAGACAGAAGCCCTTTACAAAAACACGAGCAAGGGAGCAGTTTACACGACTGAGCGGTGACAACGGATCACTGGGTCTGGTTTCAGCAATGATGGTTAAACCAGAACCTAACAGGTCTGAATGAGGCTTGGAGTCCTTTTATTTATGAGCTCACTCTTTCTTCAAGTTGCAGTGAGCGTGGCAGAGCAGGGAGAAGCAGGGCCCCTGAGGGGAGCCAGTTTCAGCCATCACAGGCCACGGTCCTTGATCTCAGGGGGCCATGCTTTGGTCACCCGAGCCTCCCTCGGTCCTCGGTGGGTCCCAGCCCTTTGCTTGGCTAAAGGCTGGCTTTAGGTCTTCAGCCGTCTATGGTTTGCAAGGGAAGTCATCTTTAGTGCCCTGATGTACCACTTTCCACTATGAAAATGGCAGGTCAATTATGTGCGTAGGTAAAATGTTTGCATGACCCTACTGCCATTTTAGAGATTCCCACCGGGAAATAATTCCTCTGAGAGCCCGTGCCTGCATTACATGACACAGAGTCACGAGCCAGACTCAGCCAGTGAAATGGATCACATGTCGGCATAACAAATATGAAATCATATTTACACATATACACACGTGTACCGCACAGGAGAGGAAGGAAAACAGAGGAAAAGAGCACATATGGGGAAATTGGACAAAGGATGCTGCTTGACATTTTGGAGCAACAGTAATTTCCAGGCCTTTACATGATATTACGCGGTTATAGTTCAAAGATTAGAACAGCCAGAAAGTAATCTCAAGGCAAAATAAAGGAAGATCTGAAAGCCTCCTGTGGACAAGGCTCGAGCACTTATCTTCAGGGAAGACGCCGTGTTCCAGTGAATGTGTGTGTGCCCAAGTGCCATCTACTCTTTCTACCAATTGCTCCAAGGACTGACTATAGACACATTGTCAGCTGATGGCTTGAATAGTTAAGGCCATACAGGAAGGCAAAAGAGTGGTTCCCACCCTCGTGGGCTTCTGAAATCAAGTCATGGGCTCATGGGCGGGTAGCTTGCTGGTTAAGACCGGCTGTTTTATGCAAGATGCGAGCACTGAACACTTGCTGGGCTGTGTACCTCCTTAGCTAGGCAACCTTGTCTAGAGACAAGCCCAGGTCCTCGGGGACAGCTGGATGATGAAAGATTCCAAAATAAGCCTACATTACACCTGGAATTAGGTCATTTGAATTTGCAACCCACATTTTTTTTAACTTTGGAAAGAGGCAAGATAATCGCTTGGCCTGCAAGCAGAATCACGGTAGCCCATAATAGTGAGAAGGTGAAGAAAACCCTAAAAATCCGTGCAAAGGCCCTGCCAAGGTGTCCACGTGCCAATTGCTAAGTTTTTGAGGAACCCGTCTGGGAGAGCTAAGAGGCACTCTTGAACCAAAAATAAGTGTTTCCAGCGTTCACGTCCTAAGACTGTCAAGTTACGCTTGCAAGCTGGATGAAGCGGTAAGAACATCAAACTAACAACACATTCTCGAGTTTGAAAAACCTAAATCTTGAGATTTCAACCTGTTTTCTTGATTGCAGTCCTCATGAAGAAGTGTGAGCTCGGCCCTGGTCTCTCAAGGACTCTCGCTTTTTTGGATGGCAGACTCAATGTCCCCGCCCATCCAGGGCTCAGGGGCAGAGCATGGCAGGACCCAAGCACGGTTACTGAAAGTCTGAGGTTTTTACTCAGCTTACGATCTCTTCCCTGATTTTTACATTGCAGGTTTTCAATTAATGTTTGTTGAGCCTTGAAGGTACCAGCTGGCCCTGATGCCATATTACGTGATCAACCACATCTCACCCCCCAAAAAAGGCACCAGTCTGAATATCCTCCAAGAATCACCTCCCAACATGAGCCCTCATAGGAAACCGACTGCTTCTTGATCCCAGGTTTTTATGAAAGTTAGAATGGAAACAAGATTTGAATTTTCAATGGGGATAGCTTTTCCTCCTTTCCATGCCTCCTTTCCTTTTCCTTCCATTGGATTCAGACATCTTTAATTAATTGAGCGGACAGGAAATCTGAAAAGGGTGGGTTCACTGAAGTTTGTTCTCAGCCAACTGGCATTCCAGGGTTGGCCCTCTGGTTAGCCTTAATACCCACACCCCCAAAGCTCGGCATCTTCTTAAAGACTTTCTCTGACTTTGCAGTTTTGGGGGGGTCTAGAATCTTAATGTGCTGGTACTTCCTCTGGCTGGCTTTCCTGTAACCTATTATTCATTGATATCATTAGAAGTTGGCCTACAATTTAGATTCAAACATCCTCCAGGCAATCTGTTCCCTGGATACGACACTAAGACAAACTCTCTTAGTAAAATTACACTCTGTGTGAAACTCCCCTAAGAGGGTAGGAATTTATTACTGTGGAGGTGATGCAAATCAGGTGGGCTCTGGAATAATATTTATACCCTGCGTTTGTCAGTTTACACAGTAGTGACACAGTAGTAATGACTTCCAAACCAGGCCTCCAAATCCCAGAATGACATGATATACTGCAGTCAGATTTGGTTGGTTGGTTTATATGACCACAACTTAGAAAAATGTTCACCAAGTAAAAGTCACAGATGTAGATGAAAGTTCCTAATACATCTTTCTCCACTTTCATGACAGCGCAAGTCTACAGCAGATGGTCCAATTACACTCCACTGAAAGGGAAATTCCATGAACCTTTCAGTGGAGGTTGGTTGAGTAATTAAGGCAATGGCACTGAAGAAGTTCCTGAAATTTGGTTAGAAACATAGGAAATCAGAGTGGAACACCAGTTTCGAATCTCACACACATACGTCAGTAAGACTTTTGTACAAATTTAAGAATATTTTGAGGCTTTTAACAAAAAAACTCAACTAGAATTAATACCTAAAATCCATTCCCTCCGAGTGAATTTCACACACCAAAGGCCCTTTTCTGGCAGTGTGGTGGTTCTTCCCAAAATCCTTCCCAGAATCCAGAAACCTTGTAGAATCCTTTTCCAGGGACATTCCCTGCCCCGTTCCCTGCAGGTCTCACCTCCCTCTGAGCCAGGGGCCAGGCCACCAAGGGTGGTAGGCCCCCGCAGCAGCGCACGGGGAGGGGAGCTCCGGCCTCTTCAAGCACAGGGGACCCCAGCCCCAGGTCAGCAGCACCGCCGGCCGGCCTGAGAGGTTGGCTTCAGTTTGATTGTTCCGTTGTTTCCGTTTTCATGGGGGTCCAACGGTGGGATCTGGCGACCTGGAAGGAACGGAGGCCAAGGTTGAGTTCCTGTTCCCAGCCAACCCCACCCTGCTTCCACTTCTCCAGTCATGTGCGGGTCGCACATGAGGCAGAGGGGCTGTGCTACTAGCTCTTTCCCCCTCTCCCTCAGTTGTACGAAGTCAAGCTCAAGTGTAGAAAGTTAAGGAAAAGTAAAAGCAGCTTTCTGATAATAAGTATTTCCCTGGAGGTGGAAGCCCTGCTCCAGAGCCGGCATCCCTCTTCTCTGCACAAACAGCGGCCACTGGTTCCTCCCAGCCTTCCCCTGCATCCACCACCGGAATGAGTTCCTTCTCAGCTCCCAGTGAGGCCTCATCTTTGTGCTTCTAAAAACAGACCTGGCTTGGGAACTGTGATGGTCCCAGTAATGTCACGTATTAACACTGAGCTCCTGTCCCTCATCCTGCCAAAGCACTTAGAGCATTAACTGGAAAGCCTTTGGAGACATTCTTCACAGGAAACAGTATCTTAAGTGTCATTCGCAGGTAATCTTATTTTAATTTAGAGAATTAGCTGAGAGTCTCTGCTAACAAATCCAAAGTAAAAATTAAACAGGTAGTGGAGGGGGATAGGGTGTCGTAGTTAAAGAGTATGTGTTTTGTTTTTTGTGGGTTTTTGTGGGGTTTTTTTGAAGATGATAAAGAAATTCTAAAGCTGTGCTGATGGGTACACATAAAAAACACTGAATTGTACATTTTGGGGAAATGTATAGTAGGTGAGTTTTGTCTCAATAAAGCTGTCTTCTAAAAACGCAATGGAATGGAAATAATAAATATTTGTGTAGAACCTCACAGTTAAAAGATTTTCACAGGCACATCTTCACTGGGTCCTGTGAAGCTGTGAAATGACTGCTATGATCACCGTTTTACTATTAACTGGAGAACTTAGGCTACACCTGAAGGTCAATACCAAGGGGCACAGGTGGCTCTCTGATTATAACCTACATCTTGACTTTTTGATGGATCTCAAAGCCTGTGTCCCTCCCACTCTACCACGATAGCTCTTGATGCTACTTTTCTAACCCCCATGGAAAAGGCATGAAACGCTAGCTCTAAAACAGGGATTTTAAAAAATCAGCTAATTAGGGCATCAGTTACTAGGTAACCAGTAATTAGAGATGGAAGGGAAATTAGTTCCAAGACAAAGCCCTTCCATGCAAGTGGATGCCCTAAGGACCATAGAGAGTCAAAATGCCCCCGAAGAGGTGCATTTTCACAAGGGTGGAAATCGTCAATTTCACAGGTATTAATGAGTTGTGTAAATTGGGTGATATGGCCATTCGTCAAAGCTCAAGCATAAAGATTAAGGTCATTGGCAATTACTCAAAATTCAAAATTCGTGGTAGAGCTCTTATTCGCTTACGGGGCAGACATGAAGGCTGGAGGGATTTCTGCAGCTACTGCTTCTGCCAATTTGTGTCCTCCACAAAGCTGTACAAAGCTTCTGCAGGCCATTCTCCAAACAGTTCTGTCCTGATCCAGAAGCAAGTATGTACTTTCCTGTTCTGGGCACGCTGTGTCTGTCTTATTAGTCATAAGAAAAGGGAAGGAAACAAAATGCCTCTCCTACTTTGTCAATCTTAAGTGATAGAGGGGAATGTTCCCAGTGACTACCCAATACTCTGATATATTTAGGTCAGATCTTCCTGGTCAAGAGTTCCATACCCCTCCAGAGAAAGCGCTGTGTTTTGGAGGGATGGTAGTGTCAAGTTATAGCATTACTGATGTTATTTATTTATTTATTTATTTATTTATTTAAAGTATAGTTGATTTACAATCTCGTGTTAACTTCTGCTGTACAGCAAAGTGATGCAGTTATACATACATATATATACATTCTTTTCCATATTCCTTTCCATTATGGTTTATCGCAGGATATTGAATATAGTTCCCTGTGCTGTACAGTAGGACCTTGTTGTTTATCCATCCTATATGTAATAGTTTGCCTCTGCTAATCCCAAACTCCCAGTCTTTCCCCTTCCCTCCCCCCGACCCCTTGGCAACCACAAGTCTGTTCTCTCCGTCTGTAAGTCTGTTTCTGTTTCATAGGTAAGTTCATTTGTGTCATATTTTAGATTCCACATACAATTACGTAAGTTGTGTAAATTAACATTTCAGGTGCCTCCTGAGGTTGTTAGGAGCTGTAACAGGGGCTTTTGCATCTGACATATTTTGGGACAAAATTATAATTCTGACCGGTGCATGCCACTGCCCTAGTTAACTAGTCAAGTACTGTTTACCGATCAGTTGTGACTACATCAAGATCAGTATCCTACACTCAAATCAACCTCATGGTATTCTTAAGTTGTTAACTCTAAAGTTAGCAAAAGAGCATTAAGCTGTAAGCCCTCCTATATGTGGCCGATTCCACACGCCAAGTGTCATAAAGTTTCATAAGTTTTTTTCCTAGGAAAAGTACCTCAAATATAGAAAAAGCTCATCCAGAAGATTAAAGTCACAAAAGTGGAGTGAAGAGCTAGAAAGGGCAATGCCGGAGCGGCGCATCCCATGCCATCAGCACCCTCCTTTGTCCCCATTCCTCCTCCTCTTCCCTGCCCCTCACTTCTCTCCTCAGCAGACAGTCAGTAGGACAAGGTCTGGGAGCAAGATGAGGTAACACCCGAGGCAGCCCCTCAAGGAGACGCCCCTCTTGTTTGTGTTAAGCTGTGAGCCACGTTTCTGAATCAGTGTCGAACCCGGCTTCTGAGAGGAGCCAGGTTCTCTTTATCTTCAGAATATCCCAAATCTCACTGAATAGAACAAAATATTTCTCCAAGACAGAATTACTGCAGTTTGTTTACATATTTGGGTTCCATGTAAAATTTTGACAAAAGGGCTGTTTTGCTAAAAAAAAAAAAAAAAAAAAATTAAAAATTAAAAACCGCTGATCCAAAACACCTTTGAGGCCATCTGCACTGGAATGTGAATTAAAGTCTTAGATTGGTGTCCTGTGACACATCAAGGCATTTTTATGGGTATCATGACATTTGTTTCTAGGTTTTGTTCCTGAGAATTGGGCTGCCCAAACCTATTATGCATGTACAATTTTGTCATCATCGTGTAGATGTGGATAAAATCTTTTCATCATGGTCAGTTGGAAAATGTTCTTTACAAATGTAGCAATTTCTCATTGAAATTGCCCTCCTGGGGGAACATAATAGATTTCATGGTTCCCCAATGAAGAGGGAAGGTGCTAACTAGCCATGTGGCTCCAAGTACATCAATTATAGTAACTGCTTCCCTTTAAGGAATAAAGAGCTGGTATTACAGCCTTAAAATTCCCTTTTAGGGCTTCCCTGGTGGCGCAGTGGTTGAGAGTCCGCCTGCCGGTGCAGGGGTCACGGGTTCGTGCCCTGGTCCGGGAGGGTCCCATGTGCCGCGGAGCGGCTGGGCCCGTGAGCCATGCCCGCTGGGCCTGAGCGTCCGGAGCCTGTGCTCCGCAACGGGAGAGGCCACAGCAGTGAGAGGCCCGCATACCGCAAAAAAAAAAAAAAAAAAAAAAAAAAAAAAAAAAAAATTCCCTTTTAATACCAATAAAAAGACATTTTCACACTTGTTCTGTGAAAAAAGTTTCTTCAGTAACTCCTTAAAAAAAAAAAAAAAAGAATTACTGCAGTTTCCTTAAGACTTTGTGTTTCTCATCTGGTGGAAAGAGTTTTGAGATCTGAGTGACAGCGTCCCAGGTGAGTGAATTCAGACATGCTATCTGCTCTCTCCAAGACGGACTTTCCTCACCTGCAAAAAGAACACGGGAAGTAGCCTGACAACCACCACGCATCACAGACGCTGTGGCTAATGTGCCAGGAACCCAGGACAATGGGCAGGTCCCCAGCATCCCAGGCTCTGGATGCAGCTACGTATCAACCTCTGCCTCCCCCTCCACGCAGTGGATGCTTAGGGTTCAGTTACTAGGATGGGGCCCATCCTGCTCTTCTCCTAAACACTCAGCCGGGGAGGGGCCCACATGTTCCAGCTTCAAACAGTAAGAAGAAAGGAAGTGCTTCCATTTTCAGGCAGAGAAAGGAAAGCCGGGCCCTACCAACGACGCAAGCACCTTAAAAAGTGCAGGAAGCCACCAGCGCTGTGAAAACACACCAAGAACTTAGATCTTGTGGTCTGAGTTATTTGGAACTTACTCAAAGCTTAAGTGCACTTACACAATAGAATAGTTCCGGAAAATGCCATAGCGTTTGGTACCAAGGTGATCACCTTGGAACACTGTTGAATCAGTATTAATTACATGGCCACAGAATAGGACAAAAATATACACGCAAACATCTGAAAGAAACATCACTGCATGTTTCTGCTCTTATAAAATGTCCTCTGAGTACACAACCTCCAAACAGCTCGTTCTGGAGTATAAATCCTATGGCAGGGTGTTTATTTTAATTAGGTTTGGACTGTGTAAGATTCTGCTTGGGAAAAGTTAAAAGACTTTTTTTTTTTTGGAGTTCCGTTTTCCTGCAAGTTGATAGTCCAGAGAAAAAGCAGGTTTAATAAATGATTACTCAAGAATTCAATATGTGAGAAAACAAACTCCAAGCCTATCAACTGTATCATGGCTCTGGACTGCGGCTGTAATGCTTTTACACACAACAAAAATAAAACAGCAGGCTCAGCTGCAGCTGTCTTCTCGCCCTGTGTGGCGACCGGCCGCTCTCTGCACAGGCCTGGAGTCCTCCCTGACAAGTCGCTGTTTGCGTTCTTCTCTCTTATCCCAGTCCCAGGATTTATGAGGCTCAGCTTTGTTTGATTGGTGTTAGAGGTGCTGCTGGTTCTTGCCCTGTCACTTCCATTTCTTGATCCTGATTTTCTGAATCATCCAGAGACCAAGTTTACTAGGACTTGGCAGTCTTTGCCCTTGATCATGACCTCCACGTCTCTCCATTTGGAGGGGGGTCTCTATGGCCCACTGTGGTGCTCACAATCACGGGACCCTGCCCTAGAAATACGGAATGGGGCAGGTGACACATGCATGACACTCGAGGTCATCCTCTCAACTGTCCTTTTGCTGTCGTAAAGAAGACAATATTGGGATTATGAGATGACCTGGAACATTAGAGTCTAGACCTCAGAAGGTGCTAACATTCTGTGCAGGACCAGAGTGGCTTACGATTCAGGAAGTGGATTCAGCCGGAGGCTGGCAGAAAATCCAGGTCAGGGATAATGAGAGCCTTAATTTCGGTGCAGTGGAGAGAAGTAGAAAACAGGGTTGGAAGGAGAACCGTAGGAAGACACCTGGCAGACGTGACAATTGATTGGATGTGGGAGGGTGAAGAGATGGGGGAGGAAAACTGAAGTTCAAGTCTAGGAGCCGCAGGAACGGTGATGCCCCAGCAGAGAAGGAAGGGAGGGGGCAGATCACCACTGGCCGTTAGTCCAAAATGCCAAACACGTGTCCTCAGAACGGAGGGGCTTAAGTTACTCTAAAATCATTAGGCTTCTTTACCATTCAAAGGCCTCGTTTCCTTTTATTTATGTTTTTAATTAATAGACTCTATTTTGGGGAAGGGAGGTAGCTTTAGGTTTACAGAAAAAATTGAGCATAAAGTTCAGAGAGTTCCCATACACTCCTTCTCCTAACGCCCAATTTCCTCTATTTTAACGTCTCACAGGGGTGTGGAACATTTATTACAATTGATGAGCCATTACTGATCATTAAGTGAAGTCCATGGTTTCCATGAGGGCTCACTCTTAGTGCTGTACATTCTATGGGTTTTGAGAAATGTATAATGACAGGTAGCCACCATCACAGTATCACACAGAATAGTTTCACTGCCAGAAAAGTCCCCGAGTTCCACCTATTCATCCATCCCTCCCTCCTTCCTGCCCCTAGCCCCTGGCAACCACTGATCGTTTTACTGTTCCCATAGTTGTGCATTTTCCAGAGTGTCATATAGTTGGAATCATACAGTATGTAGCCTTTTCAGACTGGCTTCTTTCACTTAGTAAATATGCATTTAACATTCTCCTGTGTCTTTTCATGGCCTGATAGCTCATTTCCTCTTATCGCTGGAAAATATTCCATTGTGTGGATATATCCCTTTTAATTTTTTACTTTAACATTTAAAAATTATAAGACGCAAAAAAAAAACCCAAAACAAAACCACAAGCCACAAAGAACAAATCTAATAAGCTAGACTTCATCAAAATGAAAAACTTCTGCTCTTCCAAAGACGTTGTCAAGAAAGTGAAAACGCAAGCCACAGCCTGGGAGAAAATATTTGAAAGACAATTATCTGATAAAGAGCATGTATCCAAACTATATAAATAATCTTTAGAACCCAATCATAAGAAAACAACTCAATACAAAACGGGCAAAAGTTGAAAAGACACTTCCCCAAAGAAGACACAAGGACTGCGAATAAGCACATATGAAAAGGCACTCAACGTTATCTGTCGTTAGGAAGATGGACGTCAAAACCACAAGGAGAGACCACTATATTCCCATTCGAACGACTGAAATTTTATCAACTGATCATTCCACATGCTGGCAAGGAGCTGGAGCTACTGGAGCTCTCCTGTATTGGTGGTGGGAATGTAAAATGCTAAAACTGCTTTGGAACACAGTCTGGGGGACCCTTAGAGTGTGAACCATTACCTGTGAGATAAGCCAGTTGCGCCACTTCTAGGTATTTACCCACACAGACTTGTACATGAAAGCTCATCACAGCCTTGCCTGTAATTAATTGCCAAAACCTGAAAACAACCCAAATGTTTAGGTGAATGGATTAACAAATTTTTACTCACGTTATGCAATACCACTCGGTACTAAAATGGAACTCAGCAAAATCCATTGTGTGTTAAACTCGGATCAGGACAACTGACCTAATTGCTCACATAAAGAAATTGCAAGGAGGGAACCTACTGCTAAGAAGGCGCTTAAAAGACACACCAGCTAATTTTATCAATTTTATCCACTGTGTGTGGAGCTTATTTGTATCCTGATCCAAACAAACTATAAAATGCAAACAAAGAAACCATTTATGATAATTACGAACCATTGAAAATCTGAACACTGGATGTTTGATGATATTAATATGATTATAGCATTATGATTATTAATGTGAGCATGTCATTGTTTTATGTAAAAAAAAGTTACATGCTGAAAATATTTACAGATGAAATGATGTCTGGAATTCCCTTCGAAATAATACAGGCGGGGGGTCGGGGGGAGTGGGTGGTAGGGATGAAACCAGCTTGGTTATGAGTACAGTCTGCCCTCTATATCCGCAGGTTCTGTATCCGCAGATTCAACTTACCGCAGACTGAAAATATTCGAGAAAAAAAAAATTCCAGAAAGTTCCAAAAAGTAAAAGTTGAATGTGCCACATTGGCAACTATTTGAATAGCATTTACATTGTATTTACAGCTATTTGCATAGCACTGACATTGTCTTAGGTATTATTTGTAATCTAGAGATTATTTAAAGTATATGGCAGGATGTGCTTATATACATATACTACACCCTTTTATATAAGGGATTTGAGCATCCTCGCTGGGGTCCTAAGCAATCCTCCAAGGACACCAGGTGACGACTGTACATGACGGTTCATTATGTTATTCAGTTTACTGGTGTATATGTTTAAATTTTTCTGTAATAAAGTCTTTTGTTAAGTTCCCTGCAATTTCACTGCCATGAAACAACCACTGTTAACATTTTAATGTGTGTGTATCTTCCCAATACTTGCCCAGAAGAATATATTTACTATTATATATTATATGGTTCATATTTTATAAAATCAGGATATTATACAAACTGCTCTATAACTTTGATTTCACACTCAACAATTTATCTTTTTATGTCACTAAGACAGAGTTACAAACTCATTTTTAATCACTAGTTTATACTGGTGTCCCATGATTTTTAAAAAATTATTTCCCAAGTTTTGGACAGTTAAGTCATTTCCTGTCTTTCACCATCATGAATAATGTTACCATAAACTGCCATCTGCAATAAGTGATACAGACTCACAGTTGAGAGCCTGGGTTCTGGAGCCCTGCTGCCTGGCTTCTAATCCTGACCCTCTGTGACCTGGAGCAAGTCACAAACCTCTCCACACCTCAACTTCCTCAGCTGTAAAACAGGGATGGTAACAGTGCCTATTTCATAAGATAAACGGTGCATTAATGAGCTAATGTATATTTAAGCAATTGCAACAATGGTGCAGAATGACAATATGTTCTATGTGAAACATCATTACTACATTTTGCACGGCAGGTCAATTTCTTCTTTAGAATCACTGGGATAAAAGATATGCATGTTTAGGGCTTTTGAGACACAACTTACCCACATTCTGAAACTACATTCTTTTGCAGAGGTCTCCTATCATTGCATTTGGTACATTAACTTTTGAGGGGTTAAGAAAGTGGACAGGCTTTGTCTTTGTCCTTTCCCTGTCCCACAAAGGCTAAACTTACCTTCATTTGACAGTTTGCTGTACTATTATAAAATGTGCAAATGTTGTGTTTTGTTTTAAAATTTCTTTGACCTGCTCCAAAAGTGTCCACCTAGAGAATTTCAGAATCCAGTGGACTTAAAATAGCTAACACCCTGTGCAACCAATGATTGCAGACAAGACACAATTACTGCCCATAAGCCTTAACTTCCTGTCTTTCTTGTTAACACCCTATTCTAATTTTTCCAAACTCATACGCTTGTACCTCTAATTACATTCACTTTAAAAAAAAACAAACATTTCCGGCTTCCCTGGTGGTGCAGTGGTTGAGAGTCTGCCTGCCGATGCAGCGGACGCGGGTCCGTGCCCCGGTATGGGAAGATCCCACATGCCGCGGGGTGGCCTGGCCCGTGAGCCATGGCTGCTGAGCCTGTGCTCTGCAACGGGGAGAGGCCACAACAGTGAGAGGCCCGCGTACCTCAAAAAAAACCCCCCAAAACCCAAACATTTCTCACCTTGTTCTCAAACTAACAACAAGCAAAAGCCTAGTTTCATCTCCAGGTGTGATGTTCAGGACAAAGCCTGTGTTCTCTAGTCAGTATTCAAGTTAACTGATCAGAAGCACAGCTGTCCGGCCTAGGTCCTGCCCCAATCCAGACATGTTTCTGTTGAGCCTGCAGCCCCAAGTCTTTTTGCTCTCAGGGAGAGATTCTTTTTAAAGGGTAGGGTATTTGAGTTGAATAACTGAAATCCACAAAGCACACCTTGTGTTCCCCATGCTCCAGAATCCAGTCTGCCAGGCTCCTAGCAAATCCAGCCTCAGAGGACTTGCTCCTGTGCTCACCTTCCTCCTTCCAGGGAAGGGAGCCTGGGGTGCATCTCAGGACCATGCTGTTCCTTGTTCCCCATTCAGACCACTACCCAGTGTTCCTGGTTCTACTCCTAAAAGACTTCTGAAATTCACATCCACGTTTTTCCTCCTCATCCAGGCCTCTCTCCTAGAGGACCGCAACAGCATCCTCCTCCGCCAGACACATTCTCCAGGGTGGATCTTCCCACTACAAGGCCTGCAAGCATCTGCCTCGGTCTCTAACACCCCCTTCGTGCCCCCCTCCCCCCGTGTGGTCCCTGAGCTCCCACCCTGCAGCCCACCCACCTCCTTTGTCTTCCTTAAAGTCTCCACCACTTCCTGCCTCAGGAACTCACACACCATGTCCACATGGCCTGACTGCTCTTCCTGAGCTTTCTGCCCTCTTCTCATTTTTTGGGTCTAGCCTAAAACCATCTCCCTGGGGAGACCTTCCCCAGCCAATCTAAAGTCCCCACCTGTAACTGTCCCCACGGTCCTTGTACTTTTGCTTCTCAGCCTTGACTATGATGTGTAATTACACACCCACTTGACTGTACCCACAGCCTGTCTCCCCACTCAACCGTCAGTCTGTTTTGTTCCCCAGGCTGTCCTTGGTGTCCAGCATGGCCCCCGACCCATAAAAGAGAGAGGAAGAGAGAGATAGGAGGCCTGTCCAATGGGCTGGTGCTAGCCAACTTAAGTACTCATAGAAAAGTGACACATTTCACTTGATCTAGTGAATCCACTGAAATATTATCTCCTGGAACAGCATGAGATGAGCTGGAAGGTCTAGATTCAAAAACCTCAATTGGGCACGCTCCTATTTCCTAGCCTCATCTTTATGGGGAATGTGCCAGAATGAGATCAGCTCTCAGAGGACTTACAGCTCACCAGAAGAAGAGATGCATACCTGGAATCCTTGGAGAATCATTCAGAGAAAGAATATGTCCAAGTGTCAAAGTGATGGAGCAGACCATAGTAACCTCAAGTCAAAGGTGAGAGCCATGCATGAGACTTCACGAAGGAAGGAGATTCCAGGGAATTAACATCTGTGGGGAGGAAGGGGGGAGCATCTCATGCAGGGTGGGGCAGGAGAGAGCGAATGTACGAAGGAGGGAGCAAAAATGAAGCCTTTACTGCTGTCAGGGCTCCTCACCTGCCTCTCAAGATGACTGAGACGGGCATAGTAGTTTCATAGTGAAGACCATACAGGTTTGGGACAGCAATCAAGTATTCTCTGTGTTTCCACACACCAATTTAAAAACTCAATGGACAATAATTTTCTTGGCTAAGAATCCTTCCTATGTTTTAACTCAAAGAGGAAAACATTAGTGTTCAAACTGAAGGTATAAAAACCCGGGGAAAAAAAAGAACAACCCCATGGGACTTCCCTGGCAGTCCAGTGGTTAAGACTCTGCATTTCCAAAGCAGGGGGTGTGGGCTTGATACCTGGTTGGGGAACTAAGATCCCACATGCCACATGGCGCAGCTGAAAAAAAAGAACAACCCTGAATGGAGATGCACGCAAGAACATTAGCCACACACCGTTGGGTAAAGCGGGTCCAAAAGTGAGTGGTGGAAAAGGGCACCAGGAGCATACCAACCAGAGAATGGAGTGTGCACAGACCACCCCAAAGGGCAGCACCAAACACCTGACAGGGCAGCTTCAGTCTGAAAACAGTATTTTGCTAGCAATTTCCAGTTATGAAATATATTAACTTATGTTCCCAAAACACAGTTGTCTCATTTCTGGCTTAAGGGCCTTCTGGGAATGTAAAAGGGAAACACTGGTCTCTTGCTCTGAGTCCGTATGAATCAATTTTGCTTAAGCACACCTCTTTAACGGCTTTTCTTCTCACTCCTCCTGCGTGGTTTTCTGTGACTGCTCTCTCCCGGGCATGTTGTCTCTGCAACCCTGCTCTGGGGGGCACAGGTGTCAGCAATATCTTGACCTATTTTGAGTTCAGGGAGGAGCACATGTACTACAAGCTGGAACAGGGGGCAGGAAAATAAACGAGGCGTCTGCTGTAATATATCTAGGTGTGCTCCGTACTGTGTTTTAAGTTAACCTGTAAGTGGGTGACAACATTCCACTCTGGAGACATGCACCTGAAGGAATAGAGGCCAGGGAGGCACCAGGGTCCACATTATAAATATGGACGGAGATCTCGCCACTGTCTGGGTATCCACAGGCTTCTTCGCTAAGGTAATTCTAACCAAAGCCTAATGAAACAGAAACAAACAACTGTTTATTTGACATGGAAGATGAGGAGATATAAGAATTCAATGGCTTCTCTATGAATTAATGATTTGAAGCCATGATTACCCAGTGCTATAAGCAAAACGCTATTTTTTTTTTTTAATTAAATGAAGCAGACCACCAGGCTCTCAGGAATTGCTTATGCAAAGTCCCCGTCACTTTGATCCATAAAGACCTCATATGCATGAAGGGATTTATGCTGGCTGAACAGAGCAAAGGAACAGCTTTTGAGTTGAGAGGCTAATGCTTGGGCTTAGGCTTGTTTTCTTCCTTGAAGTCCTTGTGTCATTTTATATTGAAAGCATGACTTTGCAGAAACCTCAGAAGGCCCCCTAGCTCATGCAGAAATCCCAAGGTGAATTTCAGGTACACAGAGCTGCGTGGATGCTGGGGAGAGGGCTCTGGAAAATACCAGGAGCTGCACAGGGACGGCTGTGAATGTCACAGTTGTCAGGAGCTCTCCTGCTGCATTAATTAAAACCACTAATACATTCATAAAAACAAAATGTTTACTAGCTGTACAACTAGCCTGACGTACCAGAAAAGATGAACGTCCCCAGAAAAGACAGAGTTTGAAGAAATACGAGGTTAGCGGAATGAGCTCAATCCAAACCCTCTGAGACGTCACCCAGACTCACATGACGCAGCCCTGCACCCTCGGCCCAATTTTGGGAAGGAGCAGAATGTTGGGGGTAGGAGTTTATTAATTTATTAATTTATTTATTTTTGCTCTGTTGGGTCTTTGTTTCTGTGCGAGGGCTTTCTCCAGTCGTGGCAAGTGGGGGCCACTCTTCATCGCAGTGCGCGGGCCTCTCACTACTGCGGCCTCTCATGTTGCGGAGCACAGGCTCCAGACGCGCAGGCTCAGGAGTTGTGGCTCACGGGCCTAGTTGCTCCGCGGCATGTGGGATCTTCCCAGACCAGGGCTCGAACCCGTGTCCCCTGCATTAGCAGGCAGACTCTCAACCACTGGGCCACCAGGGAAGCCCAACACTATTGTTTTGAGGGTGAAACCACAGCAGGAACACAAATCCTTCTGAAGGAGGAAGGAAGGGAACCGGATGTGGACCCCAGCGAACAAGTGGGACCAGGGCTGCAGAGAGCTCCACTGCTTCTTTCGCGTGTTCCTGGGCCCTGTAAGTAACCCAGGTCAGAGTTCCTCATGTACGGTGAAGTCTCCTTCAAGCCAAGAGAAACAAGCAAAATATTCCCTGCTGTGGGTTCTCAGAGTCTGAAGTAACAAGCCAAAACCAGCGGAAAGGAAATCAAATCTGTCCTGGGAAGCACAGCCCCTCTGCCTCTGAGAGGCTCGCCAACAGGGACTGCAGGCCGCATGGAGACCAAAACATCAGTTTCCCTTTTGGAATTCCCTTCTGGAATTGCCTGCAGCCCAGATTCTTGAGAACAACTGCCAACTGTTCTGGGGTTCAGCCTTTCCTGAGATGGGCACCCCAGGACTTTGGGTCCCTGCACCTGGCTAGGCACACGCTCCGAGGGCATCTCAGGACACAGTTTCCTGAGACAGCCACCGGCAGGTCGCTCTCTGGGGGGACCCAGGATGGAAAGCTGTTACCAAGGAAGCTGTGAAGGTTTAAGCTGGCCGTCAGCTGGGGAACAGCTGCAGATAAAGGTTATTCGTGAGACCAACATAAAGATAGGGAAGCAAACACGACCCAGGACTGGGGACAAAGACAAGAGCCATCAGCTCCCATAAGTAATTGACCAGATGGACCCAGAGATGATCATGCTGAGTGAAGTAAGCCAGGCAGAGAACGACAAGTGCCATATGATATCACTTCTTACATGTGGAGTATAAAACTATGTATATAAATGAACTTATTTACAAAACAGAAACAGCTCACAGACATACAAAACAAACTTACGGTCACCAAAGGGGCAAGGGGAGGGATAAATTAGGAGTTTGGGATTGACATATACACACTACTATATATAAAATAGATAACCAATAAGGACCTACTGTATAGCACAGGGAACTGTGCTCAATATCTTATAATAACCTGTAAGAGAAAAGAATCTGAAAAAAAGTATATATATATATATACACACACACACGTATAACTGAATGACTTTGCTGTATACATGAAACTAACACGACACTGTAAATCAACTATACTTCAATTAAGAAAAAAAAAAAACTCATCAGAAATGAGGAAAAGTTTTCCACACCAACTCTCCACCCACTTCCCAACTTCAGGTCACATGAGATGGAGACACCACTTTTTGCCCACGATCACCAGGCAAAAGAAATGACTAAAAGCTTCTCTTGTTTCGTTTGCCCAGAGTCATTCAGTTTCATGGGTGATTTTGGTTTTCTATACCTTTATCACTCTCTCTTTTCTTTCTCCTCCCCTGGACATACTAACATAAAATGCTATAAAATACATAATTCTTTGATGAAAATACATTTTATTTTTCAACAGGATTACTTCATTTTGATTCACGAAACCCAGACTCGGCAGGTAAAAGCACAGATTCGTGGAGATGGAGAATGAGGATGCACTGTGCGGCTCCGCAGTAACCAGGGCAGAACTGCAGGGTTTAGTATCTGTGGCCTCGGACAAATTCACACAGAGGAAATGCTCTCCTCTGGAGCTCCCTGGTTTTTATCCTCTGACTCCCAGAGCATAAAAATGCAAGCTATGCGGAAAACACAAATCAGGTACTTACTGATTCCTTGAAAGAGCTCTTCGATATTAATTGCATTCTTTGCACTGGTCTCAACCACAACAGCACCAATGGACTCTGCGTACTCCTTAGCATCCTTCAAGGGCACCTCCCTGGAAAAGAGGGCAAACCCAGACAGAGATGAATGCTCGCTTGTACAGGATAAATAACCCGACAGAGCACAGAAGAAGCTCACGTGCAAACAGCTCCCTTGTGGTCCTGCAGAATAATAACTCGGTTGCTCAGCAAGGATTGAAAACCTAGGATGGGTGAGGCTTTTTCAAGTTTAAAACCTGGTCTCTGGCATCCGTGGAGATAAACTACTGTCCCCGGTCCTACTGAAGGAAAGAACTCCAGAACAGTAGGAAAAGGCTTTAGGAGCAAGGCCAGCTTTCAGAGTTAGGGTTGATTACACAATTTTTTCCCATAATAATGACTCAATATTTTTTAAAAATTGTGTATGTGCGCATGCATGCATACATGATTTTCTAAGGATTTCCAATATACTGCCTTTTATAAATCAGAGAAAATATGTGACACGATCTGGAAGTTTGGCAGTATGTTCACAACTCCAACGGCACATTTAGATGAATAATCTAAAAAGACATTTATTGATGTACTTTTCATGTGAAGATACTGTGGTGCACCCAAACATTTAAAAAGACACAGTTCCTATTCTCCAGAAGTTTGTTGATGTAGTCAACCAATATTTAGTGAGTGCTGTTGTATGCCAGCCTTTCTTTCAGGTGTAGAGAAAACCCTAGTCCCTGCCTTCTGGAATCTACACTTGAGAGCGAAGACACACACACCCACGGACACGGTAAGACACAACATTGTCATATGTGCGTGGATAGCAAAGTGCTCAGGAGTAGCGGGGTAGAGAGCCATGCATTCGATCAACGGAACCCAGGCAGGTGCCTTGGAGGAGGTCACTGAAGTGTGGCCACGAGCGGCAGTGAGAAGATGGACCAGGGCCTGTGATACAGCAGCCTGATGAAGGCCCCCCAGGTGGGGAGCGCCCTCAGTCCCCCATCCCAGGTGCCATGGAAAGTCAACTCTGCACCCAGCACTGCCTTGGGTACAATGGAGGGTTGACAATGAAGGACGTGAGGTCTGAGCGCAGAGAAAGTCAGTGATGGGGCTGAGAGGGTCCAGCAGCGATCGTGGACGGGCAGGTGGGCACCTAGTGGTCACGGAGGGCCAGCGACAGCGTCAGCTCCACATCCTAGGGAAACAGGGGCATGAAAGGGACTAGAGGGGGAGGCAGGGGAGAGAGAGTCTGCCAGCTCCTCCAGTGCTGCAGGCAAGAGAATGCAGGGCTGGGCTAGGAGGATGCTACAGGGAAAGGGCAGAGGGGAGGGGAAAATCAAAACTGGGAGGGCAGTTCTTCCATAGGCCTCATCGATGGTTTCAAGTGGTGCATAAAGTTACTGGGAAGGGCTTCCCTGGTGGCGCAGTGGTTAAGAATCCTCCTGCCAATGCGGGGCACATGGGTTCGAGCCTTGGTCCAGTAAGATACCATATGCCATGGAGCGACTAAGCCCGTGCGCCACAACTACTGAGCCCACACGCCTAGAGCCCATGCTCTGCAACAACAGAAGCCACCGCAATGAGAAGCCCGCGCACCGCAACGAAGAGGAGCCCCCGCTCGCCGCAACTAGAGAAAGCCCGCGCGCAGCAAGGAAGACCCAGTGCAGCCAGAAATAAAATAAATAAATGTATATTTTTTAAAAAGGGCTTCCCTGGTGGCGCAGTGGTTGAGAATCCGCCTGCCGATGCAGTGGTCACGGGTTCGTGCCCCGGTCCGGGAAGATCCCACATGCCGCGGAGTGGCTGGGCCCGTGAGCCATGGCCGCTGAGCCTGCGCGTCCGGAGCCTGTGCTCCGCAACGGGAGAGGCCACGACAGTGAGAGGCCCGCGTACCGCAAAAAAAAAAAAAAAAAAAAAAAAGGTCTTTAGTTTTTTGGTGGCGGTGAATTTTACAGTTGAAATATTTCAGAAGGGGGCTTGTCTAGGTGCAGTTTGGCAAGTCACCCTATTTGTTCTGTCTTCCTGGCAGTCTTTATCAAACCACAAATTGAAGGGTGGGGCTCCTCTCTGCCCAAAGGTGGAGCAGATAAGACGGGCTGTGTCTGCTCATCTCTCCCTGGGGTAGGGGCCCACCTGGCAACCAAGGAAGCTGCAGCGACACCTCCCCTGTGTTCTTAACTCCCCTCTCATCAGCCCCCTCGCTGGACGAAGAGGAGTAGAATAGTTTCTGCCAGGGTTACAGTGAGAACAAAGTCACTTGCAATGCAATACAACCTATCCATCCTGAGGACCACAGTAAACCTCTGAGAAGGGTTAACTGTCTCCGAGCCAACAATGCTGGACCCTGAAATGCAGAGATAAGAGAAGCAAAGCGTGTCCTCAGATCTCCCCCAGGTTTCCAAACGGGTCTCGTTAAACAAATGACTTGCCAAGGTGACACAGTGACTCGGGGCAGAGACAGGGGCCAACGCAGGGCCCTCGGGCTCTGCCCCCTTTGCTCCTGTCACAACCAGCAAACAGGCGCCCACATTCCAGAAGCTGTCCCTTCAATCTTTACAGACAAAGAAATAACCCCAAACTGCAGCACATGCTGGAGGCGGGGCAGAGGCAGGGCCGGGTGCAGCCCGTCCTGTAGAACAGGTTCTCAAGCCAGGAGTCTGGAGGCCAGGCAAGTCCCGCTCCTCTTAGATGAACTGAGATTAGAAGGACCACCCACTCCTGGGTCTGCGAAATATGTCTTTTTGATATCAGACGAAATATGTCTTTGTCCCTGGTTCTTGGTGCAGAGCTCCTGAAGCCCATGGAGCTTCCGAGTGGTTGGTGCGTCTTTGTTATTCATGAAGAGCCCCCAGGAGACCACACCTGAGTTTCTGATGGGGCGGGGCCCAGTCAGAAGTGGCTGCAGGACTGGAGCTGGTTGCCCAGCTGAGTAGAGGAGGGGGAACTTTCAGCCCCACTCCCAACCTTGGGTGGGGGGCTGGAGATTTAATCAGTCACAACCAAGTAATGACACCTCAATAAAAAGCCTTGAACACAAGGCTTGGGGAGCTGCAGGTTGGTGAACACACGGAGGTGCTGGGAGGGTGGGGTGCCCGGAGAGGGCATTCGAGCTCCACACAACAGCCCTTCCCTACCCCCCAAACCTTGTCTTATGTGTCTCTTCCACTTGCCTGGTCTTGAGTTGTACCCTTCATAAAAATGAATCATAAGTCTAGTGCTTTCTTGAGTTCTGTGAGTCTGTTCTAGTGAATTATTGAACCTGGGTGGGCCAGTCATTAGACCCCCAAAATGCGTTGTCTGCTGGGCAGAAGTCTGGGTGACTTGGGTATAACCAAGACCTGAGCTGGTGTCTGAAGGGGCGGGCAGTCTCACGGGACTGAGTTCATGACCTGTGGGGTCGGTGTTAACTGTGGGTCAGTCAGCATCAGAAATGCGCTGAGCTGCGGGACACCTGGCTGGTGTCCAAGAATTGTCGCTGGAACAAATGGTACAGCTACAATCTGAAAGGAGAGCCCTGGGGAGGTGAGTGGGTGCTTCCTCGGGGCCCCTGGCAGATGTGTGACCATCCGGTGATCTTGGAACCCCCCAGCTGTGTCTCGGGGAGGCCACACACAGCCCGGGGAGACTGGAAGGTGCCAGCATCAACCGGTCTTCTGTAATCACCATCGCAGAAGACATGGCATCCATGACTTTCCTTCATTTCTTTCAACAAATATTTACCGAATGTCTGCCATAGGCGGGTGCTGTGATAGGCCTTAAACAGGTAAATTGAAACGAGTCCACCCAAGCCAAGGTATAAACACACAGCTAGTCGATTTTGATGGGAAAGAGTATTTTCAGACTTTCAAGATGAAGCTACATACACAAAGTCAGGACTCCCAGAAGTCACCCTGGAGACCACGGAGAAAAACACCAACTTCCAGGGACCATAAGAAGCAACGGAGTCAGGATGAGCGTGCAGAGCTGGGTGACAGCGGGGCGGGGGTGGTGGTGAAAGCATCACGGGTCAGGATCTGGGACGGGTGGCTGCCTCCAGCAGACTGGCCTGCGTTGGGCATGCGGTTACAGCCTCAGAGGGCTCACGCCGTGTGAAAAGCAAATGGGCCTGGAAAACATCACTTCTCTATTTATACTCACCACCTTTCTGCCACAAACCGGCGGCTCTCCCTGTAAACCTGCTGTTTCCTAGGCCAGAAGTCCTGGAGCTGCCTACAAGGCGTCCCCTCCCCTCTCTCCCCGAAGTGATCAGGCCCTGGTCCCCCATTACTCAGGTTTCTGCTGTTGCCTCTAACTGGTCCTCCAGCCTCCTGCAATCTATCACCGCCAGGCCCGCCGTGGGGATCTTTCAAAACTACAAATCTATCAAGTATTCCCATGAATAGAATTCTTCCATCTCCCAACCAATGAAACCTAGCGCCTTAGCAGGACGAGACTTCCTGCCTTAGTCCTCCCCGTTCATGCCCGAAGGGACAGCCACTCTGAGACCTCGCTGTGCTCACGTCTGTTTCTGGGCCTTGCACCTGCTCTGGTCCACCCCTCCCCACCCCCTTCCACACGTGGCCTCCTGGAGAGCTCCCCGCAGCACCCCTCCTCGAGAGCAGCCTGGGGGCTGCCATCATCCTGGAGAGATTCTGTCTCCCTAATGGGCTGTGGATCTCTTACGATCAGGACCACGTTTTGTTTTTAAGGGGCCATGATCCGAGCGGTGCCAGGCACCTAGGAGGTGATTGGTAAGTACCTGCTGAATGACTGAGTGACAGTCACCCGAGTGGGCTGCAGCAGAGAGGAGGACTGAGGTAGAGGGACCATGGGGTCTTGGGAGGAAGGATGGGGAGTGCTGACAAGGACAACTGGAAAAGTCCTGGGGGGGCGAAGACTGACCCAGCCTTCTGAAAGGGCCAGGAGGGAGGCTTAGGGCTGAAAACACAGGAAAGGGGGCGTCTCCTCCCAGCCCCAGGCTTGGATGGTAATCAGGTGTTATATTTCAGCGGGGTCCTCGCAGCGCAGCGTGGACGGTATGTGTCTGGGACTCAGGCAGAGCCCACCAGGCCTGGGAGGCTCCCTGTGGGGCAGGAGGGCAGTAAACAGCATTCTTGTGGCTCCGGATTTGTCAACAGGCTGTGCCGCCCAATGAGGGTCCATGTTTTGTTGGTGGTGGGTGTAACCCGGCAACACGGCAGCTGACTCATTCCAACCCCAGGGCTATTTAATTCCTCATAAGCCTCCTCCACGGAGGGCAGGGAGAAAGGAGGTCAGGGATCCCAAGAAGGAGCTCCTGGTCCCCACCTGTCAGGAGGGGAATCCAACCTGCAGGCCAGGGCAGAATAGCACTCTGCCCCTAGGGGTTCATTGGCAAGTTCACCTCCTGTGTCCCTCCTAAAAGTCAACGGAGACAGGTGACCTCCACTGGGCCTCCCGTGCAGAAGAGCAGTACTGTGGCAGTGAATTCTCGCTCAGAATCTCTGAATGACAGGTGGCCTAGTCAGGACCCAACGTGAGGAAGGTAGCTCAACGTGCTGCTCAGAGAAGCAAAATGTTCTTCTCCTTCAGTAAACAGCCTCATCATGTCTCCCTCGCTAGGGTCTTAGCCCCTGTGCTGCCAGATGGGCGAACGCTTTACCATTTTATTTTATTTCACTTATTTTTGAATTTTATTTTATTTATTTTTTTATAAGCAGGTTCTTATTAGTCATCAATTTTATACACATCAGTGTATACATGTCAACCCCAATCACCCAATTCATCACACAATCACCTCCACCCCACCGCCGCTTTCCCCCCTTGGTGTCCATACGTTTGTTCTCTACATCTGTGTGTCTATTTCTGTCCTGCAAACCGGTTCATCTGTACCATTTTTCTAGGTTCCACATATATGCGTTAATACACGATACTTGTTTTTCTCTTTCTGACTTACTTCACTCTGTATGACAGTCTCTAGATCCACCCATGTCTCAACAAATGACCCAATTTTGTTCCTTTTTACGGCTGAGTAATATTCCATTGTATATATGTACCACATCTTCTTTATCCATTCAGCTGTCGATGGGCATTTAGGTGGCTTCCATGACCTGGCTATTGTAAATAGTGCTGCAGTGAACATTGGGGTGCATGTGTCTTTTTGAATTATGGTTTTCTCTGGGTATATGCCCAGTAGTGGGATTGCTGGATCATATGGTAATTCTATTTTTAGTTTTTTAAGGAACCTCCATACTGTTCTCCATAGTGGCTGTATCAATTTACATTCCCACCAACAGTGCAAGAGGGTTCCCTTTTCTCCACACCCTCTCCAGCATTTGTTGTTTGTAGATTTTCTGATGAAGTCCATTCTAACTGTTGTGATGTGATACCTCATTGTAGTTTTGATTTGCATTTCTCTAATAACTAGTGATGTTGAGCAGCTTTTCATGTGCTTCTTGGCCATCTGTATGTCTTCCTTGGAGAAATGTCTATTTACGTCTGCTGCCCATTTTTGGATTGGGTTGTTTGTTTTTTTAATATTGAGCTGCATGAGCTGTTTATATATTTTGGAGATTAATCCTTTGTCCGTTGATTCGTTTGTAAATATTTTCTCCCATTCTGAGGGTTATCTTTTCGTCTTGTTTATGGTTTCCTTTGCTGTGCAAAAGCTTTGAAGTTTCATTAGGTCCCACTTGTTTATTTTTGTTTTTATTTCCATTACTCTAGGAGGTGGATCAAAAAAGATCTTGCTGTGGTTTATGTCAAAGAGTGTTTTTCCTATGTTTTCCTCAAAGAGTTTTATAGTGTCCAGTCTTACATTTAGTTCTCTAATCCATTTTGAGTTTATTTTTGTGTATGGTGTTAGGGAGTGTTCTAATTTCATTCTTCTACATGCAGCAGTCCAGTTTTCCCAGCACCACTTATTGAAGAGACTGTCTTTTCTCCGTTGCATATCTTTGTCTCCTTTGTCACAGATTAGTTGACCATATGCATGGGTTTATCTCTGGGCTTTCTATCTTGTTCCATTGATCTATATTTCTATTTTTGTGCCAGTAACACATTGTCTCGATTACTGTAGCTTTGTAGTATAGTCTGAAGTCAGAGAGTCTTATTCCTCCAGCTCTGCTTTTTTCCCTCAAGACTGCTTTGGCTATTCAGGGTCTTTTGTGTCTCCATACAAATTTTAAGATTTTTTGTTCTAGTTCTATAAAAAATGCCATTGGTAATTTGATAGGGATTGCACTGAATCTGTAGATTGCTTTGGGTAGTACAGTCATTTTCACAATATTGATTCTTCCAATCCAAGAACATGGTTAATCTCTCCATCTGTTATCATCTTTAATTTCTTTCATCAGTGTTTTATAGTTTTCTGCATACAGGTCTTTTGTCTCCTTAGGTAGGTTTTTTCCTAGGTATTTTATTCTTTTTGTTGCAATGGTAAATGGGAGTGTTTCCTTAACTTCTCTTTCATATTTTTCATCATTAGTGTATAAGAATGTAAGAGATTTCTGTGCATTAATTTTGTATGCTGCAATGTTACCAAATTCACTGATTAGCTCTAGTAATTTTCTGGTGGCATTTTTAGGATTCTCTATGTATAGTATCATGTCATCTGCAGACAGTGACAATTTTACTACTTCTTTTCCAATTTGTATTCCTTTTATTTCTTTTACTTCTCTGATTGCCATGGCTAGGACTTCCAAAACTATGTTGACTAATAGTGGTGAGGGTGGACATCCTTGTCTTGTTCCTGACCTTAGAGGAAATGCTTTCAGTTTTTCACCATTGAGAATGATGTTTGCTGTGGGTTTGTCATATATGGCCTTTATTATGTTGAGGTAGGTTCTCTGTATGCCCACTCTCTGGAGAGTTTTTATCATAAATGGGTGTTGAATTTTGTCCAAAGCTTTTTGTGCATCTATTGAGATGATCATATGGTTTTTATTCTTCAATTTGTTAATATGGTGTATCACACTGATTGATTTGCATATATTGAAGAATCCTTGCATCCCTGGGGTAAATCCCACTTGATCATGGTGTATGATACTTTTAATGTGTTGTTGGATTCTGTTTGCTAGTATTCTGTTGAGGATTTTTGCATCTATATTCATCAGTGATATTGGCCTGTAATTTTTTTTTTTTGTAGTATCTTTGTCTGGTTTTGGTATCAGGGTGATGGTGGCCTCATAGAATGAGTTTGGGAGTGTTCCTTCCTCTGCAGTTTTTTGGAACAGTTTGAGAAGGATGGGTGTTAGCTCTTCTTTAAATGTTTGATAGAATTCACCTGTGAAGCCATCTGGTCCTGGACTTTTGTTTGTTGGAAGATTTTAAATCACAGTTTCAATTTCATTGCTTGTGATTGGTCTGTTTATATTTTCTACTTCTTCCTGGTTCAGTCTTGGAAGGTTATACTTTTCTAAGAATTTGTCCATTTCTTCCAGGTTGTCCATTTTATTGGCATAGAGTTGCTTGTAGTAGTCTCTTAGGATGCTTCGTATTTCTGTGGTGTCTGTTACAACTTCTCCTTTTTCATTTGTAATTTTATTGATTTGAGTCCTCTCCCTCTTTTTCTTGATGAGTCTGGCTAAAGGTTTATCAATTTTGTTTATCTTCTCAAAGAATCAGCTTTTAGTTTTATTGATCTTTGTTATTGTTTTCTTTGTTTGTATTTCATTTATTTCTGCTCTGATCTTTATGATTTCTTTCCTTCTGCTAACTTTGGGTTTTGTTTGTTCTTCTTTCTCTAGTTCCTTTAGGTGTAAGGTTAGATTGTTTATTTGAGATTTTTCTTGTTTCTTGAGGTAGGCTTGTATAGCTGTAAACTTCCCTCTTAGAACTGCTTTTGCTGCATCCTATAGGTTTTGGATCGTCGTGTTTTCATTGTCATTTGTCTCCAGGTATTTTTTGATTTCCTCTGATTTCTTCAGTGATCTCTTGGTTATTTAGTAATGTATCGTTTAGCTTCCATGTGTTTGTGATTTTTATGTTTTCCCTGTAATTCATTTCTAATCTCATAGCATTGTGGTCAGAAAAGAGGTTTGATATGATTTCAATTTTCTTAAATTTACTGAGGCTTGATTTGTGACCCAAGATGTGATCTATCCTGGAGAATGTTCCATGTGCACCTGAGAAGAAAGTGTAATCTGCTGTTTTTGGATTTAATGTCCTATAAATATCAATTAAATTTATCTGGCCTATTGTGTCATTTAAAGCTTCTGTTTCCTTATTTATTTTCACTTTGGATGATCTGTCCATTGGTGTAAGTGAGGTGTTAAAGTCCCCCACTATTATTGTGTTACTGTCGATTTCCTCTTTTATAGCTGTTAGCAGTTGCCTTATGTATTGAGGTGCTCCCATGTTGGGTACATATATATTTATAATTGTTATATCTTCTTCTTGGATTGACCCCTTGATCATTATGTAGTGTCCTTCCTTGTCTCTTGTAACATACTTTATATTATTTATTTTTGTGGTACGCGGGCTTCTCACTGTTGTGGCCGCTCCTGTTGTGGAGCACAGGCTCCAGACGTGCAGGCTCAGCAGCCATGGCTCACGGGCCTAGCCACTCCGTGGCATGTGGGATGTTCCCAGACCGGGGCACGGACCCGTGTCCCCTGCATCGGCAGGTGGACTATCAACCACTGTGCCACCAGGGAAGCCCAACATTCTTTTTTTTAAAGTCTATTTTATCTGATATGAGAATTGCTACTCCAGCTTTCTTTTGATTTCCATTTGCATGGAATATCTTTTTCCATCCCCTCACTTTCATTCTGTATGTGTCCCTAGGTCTGAAGTGGGTCTCTTGTAGACAGCATATATATGGGACTTGTTTTTGCATCCATTCAGCAAACGTATGTCTTCTGGTTGGAGCATTTAATCCATTCATGTTTAAGGTAATTTTTGATATGTATGTTCCTATGACCATTTTCTTAATTGTTTTGGGTTTGTTTTTGTAGGTCCTTTTCTTCTCTTGTGTTTCCCACTTAGAGAAGTTCCTTTAGCATTTGTTGTAGAGCTGGTTTGGTGGTGCTGAATTCTCTTAACTTTTGATTGTCTGTAAAGCTTTTAATTTCTCCATCGAATCTGAATGAGATCCTTGCTGGGTAGAGTAATCTTGGTTGTAGGTTCTTCCCTTTCATCACTTTAAGTATATCATGTCACTCCCTTCTGGCTTGCAGAGTTTCTGCTGAGAAATCAGCTGTTAACCTTATGGGAGTTCCCTTGTATGTTATTTGTCATTTTTCCCTTGCTGCTTTCAATAATTTTTCTTTGTCTTTAATTTTTGCCAATTTGATTACTGTGTGTCTTGGCGTGTTTCTCCTTGGGTTTATCCTGTTTATCCTCTCTGCACTTCCTGGACTTGGGTGGCTATTTCCTTTCCCATGTTAGGGAAGTTTTCGACTATAATCTCTTCAAATATTTTCTCGGGTCCTTTCTCTCTCTCTTCTCCTTCTGGGACCCCTATAACGTTTAATGTTGTCCCAGAGGTCTCTTAGGCTGTCTTCATTGCTTTTCATTCTTTTTTCTTTATTCTGTTCCGCAGCAGTGAATTCCACCGTTCTGCCTTCCAGGTCACTTATCTGTCCTACTGCCTCAGTTATTCTGCTATTGATTCCTTCCAGTGTAGTTTTCATTTCAGTTATTGTATTGTTCATCTCTGTTTGCTTGTTCTTTAATTCTTCTAGGTCTCTGTTAAACATTTCTTGCATCTTCTCGATCTTTGCCTCCATTCTTTTTCCGAGGTCCTGGATCATCTTCACTATCATTATTCTGAATTCTTTTTCTGGATGGTTGCCTATCTCCACTTCATTTAGTTGTTTTTCTGGGGTTGTATCTTGTTCCTTAATCTGGTACATAGCCCTCTGCCTTTTCATCTTGTCTCTCTTTCTGTGAATGTGGTTTTTGTTCCACACGCTGCAGGATTGTAGTTCTTCTTGCTTCTGCTGTCTGCCCTCTGGTGGATGAGGTTATCTAAGAGGCTTGTCCAAGTTTCCTGATGGGAGGGACTGGTGGTGGGTAGAGCTGGGTGTTGCTCTGGTGGCCAGAGCTCAGTAAAACTTTAATCCGTTTGACTGCTGATGGGTGGGGCTGGGTACCCTCCCTGTTGGTTGTTTGGCCTGAGGCAACCCAACACTGGAGCCTACCTGGGCTCTTTGGTGTGGCTAATGGTGGACTCTAGGAAGGCTCAGGCCAAGAAGTACTTCCCAGAACTTCTGCTGCCAGTGTCCTTGTCCTCACGGTGAGCTAGAGCCCCCCCGCCCCACCGCCTCTGCAGGAGATCCTCCAACACTAGTAGGTAGATCTGGTTCCGTCTCCCCTGGGGTCACTGCTCCTTCCCCTGGGTCCCGATGCACACACTACTTTGTGTGTGCCCTCTAAGAGTGGAGACTCTGTTTCCCCCAGTCCTGTCAGAGTCCTGCAGTCAAATCCCGCTGGCCTTCAAAGTCTGATTCTCTAGGAATTCCTCCTCCCATTGCCAGACACCCAGGTTCAGAAGCCTGACGTGGGGCTCAGAACCTTCACTCCCGTGGGTGGACTTCTGTGGTATACGTGTTCTCCAGTTTGTGAGTCACCACCCAGCACTTATGGGATTTTATTGTATTGTGATTGCACCCCTCCTACCATCTCACTGTGACTTCTCCTTTGTCTTTGGATGTGGGGTATCTTTTTTGGTGAGTTCCAGTGTTTTCCTCTCAATGACTGTTTAGCAGTTAGTTGTGCTTCTGGTGTTCTCACAAGAGGGAGTGAGAGCACGTCCTTCTACTCTGCCATCTTGGTTCAGGGCCTCCACTTTACCATTTTAAATGTAACATAGGGACTTCCCTGGTGGCAAAGTGGTTAAGAATCCATCTGCCAATGCAGGGGACACGGGTTGGATCCCTGGTCCAGGAAGATCCCACAAGCCGTGGAGCAACTAAGCCCCTGCACCACAACTACTGAGCCTGCGCTCTAGAGCCCAAGAGCCACAACTACTAAGCCCGCGCACCACAACTACTGGGTCCGCGCACCTAGAGCCCATACTCTGCAACAAGAGAAGCCACTGCAATGAGAAGCCACGCACCACAATGAAGAGTAGACCCCGCTCCCCACAACAAGGGAAAGCCTATATGCAGCAATGAAGACCCAACGCAGCCAAAAATAAATAAATTAATTTATATAAAAAATATAAATGTAACATAAGTTGATATAATAAAGTGCTCAAAACTATACCCGGCACATAGAAGGTGTTTACTTAATACATCTTTACAAAGATGGCACCACTTTCTTAGAGAATGCCAAAAACATACAGGAAGTGAAGCAAGTGGAGGAAACAAGTAAGTAGGAGGCTCAAACTGCCTCAGAGCCTGAGTACATTTATTTGACTCATGCCCCTCATTTTACGGCCCAAGAAGGCTCTCAGGCCAGTCATCACTATTCCACAGAAGAACAGGGAACACAAGGTACATCATTAAATACACTAACCACCATAAATCATCCCAAGGGTAAAATTACATCATAGTTTAAAGTCCTAACTCCATGAGAAAAATCTGACATTAATTCTGAGTAACTTTTATTCAAAGTTGGTGCACAACTTTTCATAAGCCACGGATATTTCTTGTTCTGTAATATTCTTACCCATGTTCTCTGCACACTTTGGTTTGGATTGTTTGGATTTTTAAAAATTTATTTGTAAGCCCTCTTTGCATACTAAGGAACCTAGCCTTTTGTAATATATTTTCCACATTTTTTTTCAGCTTAGCATTTGTATTTAGACGTTGTGTGTGGCATTTTTTCCACACAGGAGTTTTCATGTAGTCAGACTTATTGATCACTTTCTTCTATGACTTCTGAGTTTTGTATCATGATTAAACAGTTCATTCCAATTCAAATATTATTTTAAAGATTCCACTGCTTTCTCTAAGTTTTATGGTTTTGTTACTTTACAGTTAAATCCTTGATCCACTTTGAATTTATTTTCTCTCATTTTTTTCCCTAATTATCCCAAAACCATGTATTGAACTATCCCCTTTTTTGGACTTATTTAAATATCATATTTATCAGATACTAAATATCGCTATGTATTTCACCTTATGTCTTGATTCTGTAGTCTGTTCATTGATTTTCTGTCTAGTTCTCTGACAATGCTGTACTGTTTTATCACTAAATCACTAAAATATATTTCAATATGTGCTGAGATTAGTCCTTCCAATGCTATTTTTGCCTGTTTTTTTTTTCTAGGTGAATTTTAAGATCATTTTGTAAAAACCTTTTAAAAGTGTAACTTTAAATTATCTGAGGTAATTTGCCTGGAAGCTCAGTGAATTTATGATGCAGGGGCATATAAGTCTTCATTAATTTAGAGCAAACTGACATTTCTACAATACTACTCAGTTTTCTTATCCAAGGAAAAAGTACCTTTTTTGTCCTATCCTAGAACTGTAACATTCATCTATATAGGTCTTGCTCAATTCTTGCTAAATTCATTCCTAGGAATTACAATAGTTCAAATTTTAAAAATGACACACACACCAAAAAAGTCTATTACTCATTTACATTGTTACTTCTAAAGAGGGTTTTAACTTCTACTTGATTTTCTAATTGATATAGGTAGAGAATACTGTTTTTTTTTGGCTGTGTTGGGTCTTTGTTGCTGCACGCAGGCTTTCTCTAGTTGCGGTGAGCGGGAGCTACTCTTTGTTGCGGTGCGTGGGCTTCTCATTGGGTGGTTTCTCTTGCTGTGGAGCACGGGCTCTAGGCGCGGGCTTCAGCAGTTGTGGCACTCGGGCTCAGTAGTTGTGGCTCGCGGGCTCTAGAGCACAGGCTCAGTATTTGTGGCACATGGGCTTAGTTGCTCCGTGGCATGTGGGATCTTCCCAGACCAGGGCTCTAACCCGTGTCCCCTGCATTGACAGGCAGATTCTTAACCACTGCACCACCAGGGAAGCCCAAGAATAGTTCTTGTATATAGGTAAAGAACAGTTCTTCAGTAGATAATCTTGGTTTTCCTAATCCTGCTTGCAATTAAAGAAATTCACATGAAAATGAGGATCGCATCATTCATGCATCTGACTGGCCAAGATGAAAACGTTTACTATCTGCAGTGCTAGCATGTGGAGACAGAGGAGGGCTCAAACACTGCTTACAGGGTAACCATGTGATTCCAGAGTTTGTGGGTAACTGCATAGCAACCATGTCTCCTAAGAAGTTTTCAGGTATCTTGGAGCAGGTGCACAAAAGTCCTCATTTTCCCAGAAAATTAAACACATATGGCAAAAAACAAGACACTCTGATGCTAAAAATAAAGAGACAAAATGACACACATCCAAGCTTCCCCGCACTTCTCTCTGTCACATTAACAACCATCACTAAGCTTCTCTAGACGTCTTCAGAGGACGCCCCATACATCTTGTAGGGCATCAGTCTCAGATGTGTTCTACAGACCTCCTAGCCCATGATTATTCAGGGCTTGTTAGAAATGAATACCCCTGTGCCCCAGACCTACTGAAGCAGAATGTTTAGTGGGCACATCCCAGAAATAGGCATTTTAGCAACTTCACGACAGCTTCTTATGCTTTCTATAGCTTGAAAACAACTCTTTTAGAAGGTAGACTGTAAAATATTGAGTTTGATATTTCTGCAGTCTATCCAATTCGTAATCTGACACTATCAAGTCCAGAGTTTGGAAATCTGTATTAAGATGACTATACGTAGGACATAATAAAGTATACATTTATCAGGCACCATTTTATAAGTGATAAAAGAATAGTGGCCTCATGAGCTCTTCCCAACAGAAAACTTCTGGTGTTTCTGGTGTGTTCTAGCGTGTATATTATATTTCTAAAATACCATACCAGCAATAACCAAGCATTTTATATTCTGCCAGACTCCTGGGATATGACAGTTACCATTTCACTGAAAAATGTTTGCCCTGTAATTTTACTCTCTCCTCCAACCACAGTCCCCTTCCAAACAAGGTCAAACTGAAGCAACCAACTAAGCTAGCCATGAGGACCCAGCAAGGCATTGTGAGCAGGAGAGGCTGTTGAATGTCTGCTGGCATTATTTTTTTCAGAACCCTCCCATGCGTTTAAGGCATTCTAGCCAAAAGCAATACATTCCACCAAAGCCCATCAGAGGAAAGCTGCAGGCTATTTGCAAAGGCTGTTGTGTGTCATGAAGTGGTCTCCGTCAAGCTGGTCTCCCCAGCTCCCTCAAGCAGCCACTGAAATGAGTAATCAGGGCTTACTGTGCTCCTACCAGCTCGTATTTTCTGTAAATATCCAAGATATTTGTGTAGCACCCAGAGGAGGCAACCATGTTAGCAATAATTAAAGCAGCAAAATCTCTGTTCAAAATGCCAGTTCTTTTAGACCCTCAGATTGGTTTATCTGCCAGGTGGAACTAAAACTTAAATGAACTTAAAAAAAAAAAGAATTACTACCTTCTCAATAAATATCTGATTGGACAATAACTCTTTACGATGATCTAAGCGCTTACAGTTAAAGCACTTGGCATGTGTACCCTGGGAAGGATTTCTGTTCCTAGGGGGCCGAGGCTGCTTATTAATGTGTCTGCAAATGCTATTAACCTGGGGCCAAATTCCTGGTGTCAAGTTCAAACAAGCAGTGTCAGGTTCCTGCCACAGACTTAGATGGACTGTTCCTCATGGAAAATGTCAGAATTTGAATCGAATGAGGACTGAGCAGAAAACACAGATTCCTGATGGGGGCCTGGCCATTGCTTTGTTTCCAAATACCCCTTCTCCAGACAGAAATGTAGGCTAGTCCCAAAAGGCCAGAGAAACCACTGGAAAAAATCATTAGCTCCAAATTCTCTGAGCAGAATCAAATCAGCTGCCATTTATTTTCTCTCGGTAGATCAGAAATTATTTTCCCTCTTGGATCCTGTTTGTACTTCTTAGGAGAGGAACACAGAACGAACATCGGCTCTGGGACAGACTACCTGGGTTTTTTGTTTTGTTTGTTTTTGTTTTTTTTGCGGTACGCGGGCCTCTCACTGCTGTGGCCTCTCCTGTTGCGGAGCACAGGCTCCGGACACGCAGGCCCAGCGGCCATGGCTCACGGGCCCAGCCGCTCCGCGGCACGTGGGATCCTCCCAGACCGGGGCACAAACCCGCGTCCCCTGCATCGGCAGGCAGACTCGCCACCAGGGAAGCCCCAAAACTATTCTAAACTAAAGTTTATTTAAATATTTTTAAAATCGGCCATAAAAATAAACACTCTCCAACACACACATGTAGATGTGCGCCCCAACACTCTCCTAATCTCCACCAGACCACGACTCACACATCCACACCCACACCCTACACTCTCAGGAAACCTTCCCTGGGACCAACAAATACCGGTTACAGAGATTCCAGACTATATCAGAAGTCCAAGACCATTTATCAAGACTCATGATAAAGCTGTGATAATTAAGTCAGTGTAGTATAGGTATGAGGATAGGTAAGTCGGCTTGTGAAACAGAACAGAGAGCCCTAGAAACAGACCTGTGCACCCAGGACACGTGACAAACGACTGAGGTGGAACTTCAGTGGGGAGAGAATGGGCTTTACAACCAAGAGTGCTGAGACGACTGGAGGTCCACATAGGACAAAATAGGCAGCACACATAAAATCAGTGCCAAGTGACTTAAAAACAGACAGGAAAACAAAACTGTAAAGTTTTTAAAAGATAACCAACACAGTGGAATAGCTTCATGATCTCGGGGGTACAGAAAGATTTCTTAAATGATTCACCCTCCCTCAACCATTGCCCCCCAAAAAAACATAAAGGAAAAAATTGATAAATTCTCTTAGGTAGGAATTACAGGCTTCTGATGCTGTAAAAATATAAAGAGAGGACTTCCCTGGTGGCGCAGTGGTTAAGAATTTGCCTGCCAATGCAGGGGACACGGGTTCTAGCCCTGGTCCAGGAAGATCCCACATGCCGCAGAGCAACTAAGCTCGTGCGCCATGGCTACCGAGCCTGTGCTCTAGAGCCCACGAGCCACAACTACTGAGCCTGCGTGCCACAACAACTGAAGTCTGCGCACCTAGAGCCCATGCTCCACAACAAGAGAGGCCACAGCAATGATAAGCCCGTGCACCACAACGAAGAGTAGCCCCCGCTTGCCGCAAAAGAGAAAACCTGCGCACAGCAACGAAGACCCAACGCAACCAAAAATAAATAAATAAAAGTTTAAAAAGTATATATAAAGAGTGAAAATACAAGACATAAATTTGAAGAAGATATTTCAACACATACCATCAAATTAGATAGATAGACAGATAGATAGATAGATGAATAAACAAGATGAAGGTAAATATCCCAAGAGAAAAAGTGGCAAAGTCTTGAACAGGCTCTTCACACAAGATGAAACTTGAATGGCCAATAAATAAAAACATGCCAACTTCCCTGGTAACTGGCGAAACACAAACTGAAATTCTTATCAGATCTCGCTCCATGCCCTGGCGTCTTACAGCACTAAGGGCGTTGAGTAGCAGGAAGTCTCCTGCACTACTGATGTCCTCTTTGGAAAACATTGGCATCACCTAGTAAAACTGAGCTTGCGCCCACCCTGTGACTCAGCAATTAGACTCTTACACACCTGAACCTAGAGGAATGCTAACACGTGGCACTATGAGAT
This sequence comes from Kogia breviceps, assembly GCF_026419965.1. Taxonomy (NCBI): domain Eukaryota; kingdom Metazoa; phylum Chordata; class Mammalia; order Artiodactyla; family Physeteridae; genus Kogia; species Kogia breviceps. The sequence continues at coordinate 60,764,241 of NC_081324.1, read as the reverse complement.
ATGCAAGAATGTTCAAGAAGCAATGTTCATAATAACAAGGCAGAAATAACGCAAATACCCATCACCTGTAGGATGGATAGATAAGCTGTGTTGCACTCATCAAATAGAACCGTGCACAGGACTTCCCTGGTGGCGCAGTGGTTAGGAATCCACCTGCCAGTGCAGGGGACACAGGTTTGAGCCCTGGTCCGGGAAGATTCCACATGCCGCGGACCAACAAAGCCTGTGCACCACAACTACTAAGCCTATGCTCTACAGCCTGAGAGCCACAATTACTGAGCCCGCGTGCCTAGAGCCCGTGCTCTGCAACAAGAGAAGCCACCACAATGAGAAGCCCGTGCACTGCAACGAAGAGAAGTCCCCGCTCGCTGCAACTAGAGAAAGCCCGCGCGCAGCAATGAAGACCCAACGCAGCCAAAAATAAATAAATTTGTAAATAAAAATTAAAAAGTAAACAAAGTGTATTAAGACTGCCTTTAAAAAGAAACAAAAAACGTGTACAGCCGTGGAAACGGACAAGGTACAGCTAACGTTCGTTGTGATGAAATCTCCCAGGCATGTTGAGGGTAAGAGACAAACCATCATATAATACACTCATGGTTATTCCATTTACACAAAGTTCAAAAACAGGCAAACCTAAATCTATTGTTTAGATATGCAAACATGGGTGGCAAAGTACAAAGAAAAAAAAGTGATTGTTATCACAAAAGTCAGAGCAGCAGTTACTTCTGGATGGGGAGAAGGGGATGTGATTGAGTAGGTACAGAGCTGTTCATTTTATTCTTTAAAATTCGTATTATTCTTTAAGATATATGTAAATGTGTTATAGATTCTTCATTAAGAATACTTTATAACTGAAACAGAGAGCAATTCCAGATCCCTCTCTGGGGAGGTCAGTCTTCAGTTCCTTCCCTCCCACCTGGATAACAGCAGTAGATACAGGCTCAGCCGCTGCACAGCGTCAGAAGAAGGTAGAAACACGGGAAGGTGCATCTCAGGGCCCAAAACACGCCTTTAACAGTGCAGACTCTACTCTGCTTCCTCATCTCATGTAAGGAAAATGCTGGATGTGTTATTCATTCACTCATTCATTTACTTGTTTGTTTGTTTGTTTATGCTGTGTCGCGTGACTTGTGGGATCTTAGTTCTCTGACCAGGAATTGAACCCAGGGCCCCGGCAGTGAAAGCTCGGAGTCCTAACCACTGGACCGCCAAGGAAGTGTTTTAATACTTGTGTTTTAATACTTGCCATAATATTTCCACACCTTGCACAGTAGTGGCTTTTGATGTTTGTTGGCTTTTTTGCTCTTTAGTATTTGGAATAAACTGGATTTTTATCATCCAACATCTCAAGTTCTGTTATTTGGTCTGTATAATTTTAAACAAACTCTTATACCCATTTTTGGCCCACTGTCAAGACTGGAATGAGTTTTGGAGTCACACGTAAGAAGTGAAGGCAATTCATGTATTCTTAGTAAAAAAATATTTATTTCCAAATATATTGTTCATCTACTGAAGACCTCAACTTTCTCCCCAGAACTTGAAACCACTGGTGCCTGATGATTTCTGACTGGGTTGGCATGTGTTTCAGGAAGCTGCACAGGGGGCACTGAGCCTGCAATGTCCAGCTCTCACCCTGGTTTCCCGCTGTAGATGACACAGGAAATTGCAAGAAGCCTTACTTGCTCAAGAATCCAGAGAGGCTCCCACGCCTACCGTGGTGTTGGCAGATAGGTTCCATTGCTTTAGCTGGTGGTGAGTACATGCAGCTCTGTGTTAAGAAGAAGCCTGAGACCACAGAGGCTCAGGAGAAGACAGAGCCATGACTGATGGGCAATGGAGCCCAGGGAAGAGACACAGAAGTAGGAGGCAGGACCTCGGGGGTTTGCCATCCTGGCCCTGCACATTGAGCCCAGACACTCTGCATACTTTTAAGCCACTCACCACCCACCCATCTTCTCCCCATTCCCGAGGGCAGATGATCAGGTAGCTACTCTTGATGTCCCCCCCACCCCTCCATGACACCTGTCAAAGGCCCTCCCACGCCCATGCCTTTGTCCATGATCTTACCTTCCTGGAATTTCCTCCTACCCAACTCATCCTTAACAGCTCAGCTTGTGACACATTTTATCCATGAGCCTTTCCAAATCACCATCTGCAACTACAGACTTTCCCCTTCCTGAATCCCTTTATCCTTCCTGCACCTTAACTTTGGAACTTTATTAAACATAGTCTTGTATTACTCATTAGATATTCCCCCCCCCTGTATATTCTTCTTGGCTCCCCAAATAGAAATAAATAGCTCTAAGAAAATATTTTCTTCTCTTTTCTTGTACTTCCCATAGTACTTTGCTCCACACAGAACTACCAAAAGTTATTTGCTAATCGAATAACTGAAAACTGGTAGAATAAATCGCCTTCCTCGTCCCCCAGCCTAGTTTCACTTCCACCCCAGCTGCTCTGTTCTTGGAAGACAACCTCTACTCCAGGAGAAAAGTCTTGACTCATCGGCAGCAGCCCAACCAATCTCTCACAATGTTTCTCTTGGAGACACCAAAAGTGTTGCTATAAGATCTCAGAGACCCTCATTCCATTCCTCAGGATTCCATCCCTGATCATCTCCTGGGTTGTATTTAGAAGGGGAAGGGAGGAAGCTTGGGCATCCCCAGGTCATCACCCACCACCTCTCCAAGCCCCAGACTCCACCACTACTTTCGGTGGGTAACTTCCATCTGCTACCATGGGCAAGATAAAATAAATCAGGCCTCAAAGGCTCTCTCCTATCAGCACTTCTACACCATCACTCCTTCACCCTTTCTGATCCGTTCACAGCCCTAAGGATGTCAGAAGACCCCTGAGCTTGAACCCATTAGAGGAAGGCCAATGTCTAAGTGATCAAGAAAGGCAGGAAGAGTTCCTAATCTGGAGAGGTCACAGGGGGGTTTGTGTACAGAGTCAAGAGTCCAAAATCAGGAAAAGAAAATCAAGGAAACAGAACTGGAGCCTGCTATGAGGTAGGGGTGGGGTGGGTGTAATTTCTCCAATAAATTACTTATTATGATGGCTACAGATCAAGGCTGCTTGAAAGGCTGATGGGGAAAAGTGAAGGGGGGATTCTGGCTGAAGTGTCAGGGGTGGGATAGGGAATCCTCTTCTTCCTCTAACCTCAACACCTGGAGGATCCTTCCCCCCATCATTGATTAAAGCAGATGGTTCCTGAAATACCTGCAGTGCCTCACATGAAAGCACCCAAGCAAGGTGATCCAAATTCCTGGCCCAAGCCAAGGCAACCAAGTACAGGCTGGATCTGGGGGAGCCCCAGCATCCAGGAGGGGGCTGGGTGCAAGATGCTGGTCCAGCGGCATCTGATATCAATCAGATGGAGGCAAACCAACCCACAATTGCATCTTTTCTCCTGATGACTATCATCGTGAGATGCAAAGAAGGGGGCAGGGGCTTCCCTGGTGGCGCAGTGGTTGAGAGTCCGCCTGCGCCTGCCAATGCAGGGGACGCGGGTTCGTGCCCCGGTTCGGGAAGATCCCACGTGCCGCGGAGCAGCTGGGCCCGTGAGCCATGGCCGCTGAGGCTGCACGTCCGGAGCCTGTGCTCCGCAACGGGAGAGGCCACAACAGTGAGAGGCCCGCGTACCGCAAAAAAAAAAAAAAAGGGAGCAGAGAACTGGAGCTGCGTCTGAAGGGGACAAGATGGTGGGTCAGTGGTGCTTCTTCCATATCCTGAATGATGCTGGACCAATGTTTCCAGCCTCCGTGAGCTCCGAACGGCAGCAGGGAGGCCCGGGCAGGTGTGGCCCGCAGTCAGAAGCCCAGCCAGGTTCCAGGACCACCACCCCCACCACCACCCCCACCCCCGCCCCCCCGTCCCCAGCCTGCTCCTGCCCTATTGAATCAGAATCTACGGAACTGAATCCTGGAATCTGAATTTAAACAAGTGTGCTAAGCAATTCTTATGTTCATGGAACTTTTAAAACTCCTAAAGCGAGGTGATCTATTTCTTCTTTTACTTTTCAAGACTTGTTTGCCCAAAATTTCCCACCAGGCCCAGGACAAGGCCGTGCAGTCTCTGGCAGGCTCTCCAGACTTTCTGAGAAGAAGGTTTCTTTTCTCTCTAGACCCCAGGCCAAATGTGCCCTCATCAGAGCCACCTGGAATTAGCCCGAGGCCTCGTGTTACTAGTTCAGAAGCCTGGGACCCACCCTACTCAGCACGTATCAGCAAATGGTCACTGTCCGGGCTCCAAGCTGGCTGTGCTCCTCCAGCTGGCCACCTCCGGCCCTACACAGTCAGTTCAGCACAGGTTCTCTGATTTTCTTTCAACTATGTATGTTCCTAAAATGTCCCTAATCTGCAACGCCCCCTCCCAGCATCAGCAGATGGTAAGGAGAAGGGAGGTGCCCCATCCCCTAGGCTCCATCAGGAGTCACACACACTTCTCCCCAAGGCCTGTCCTCACTGGGGAGGGAGGGGGCAGGAAAGCAGGGAAGGGACGTCCCCGGAACACCTGCTGTGCACAAGCTGGGGACAGTCTTCTCACACATAGTATCACCAACTCCGGTTTGCTTCCTCGCCTGGGTTCAGAGAGACCACACATCACTCCAACTCCACAATAATCTGAGCCTGAGGAGATTCTGTCTAGAATTCTTCAAGATATTCAGGAAAATCTCTCACAAAGATCAGGAGCCTTAAAAAAAACACCCAAACTAGAAGTCCTGAGTTCCTCTGACCAGATGCCTGTGAGGGCCTTTCACGCTGGGGTGTGGTCAGACCCTTCTATCCTCTTCTGGAATATCGGTGGATGTGAAACCCACGGACCCCATGATTGGCATCTCCCCTGCGAAGCACTTCTGCATACAAACGCCTCCAGCAAGCTGAGTCAAGTTCAGGGAGTTAATCCCATTTCAAGTCCAGGCACTTTCAAAATATGCCAGGCCTAGCTCTACTCAAGGATTTACAAGCTTACACAACCAAAGTCTGTTAGGTGAGCCCGGCTCCCGCTACACACACACACACACACACACACACACACACACACACGCACACACGCACACATGCACGCGCGCACACACACCAAATCTACATACTCTCCTTCTCCAAACCCCAGTGAAAAAGAAACTATAGTCTTGTGGCAATTACAGAAGAGCAAAGTATTTTAGATTAGAGTAAAAGAAGGTTAAGCTCTAAATAAGGTCTGGGGTGGAGACACTTGGCTAACTCCCCAGAAAAATCGTACCGGCAGGCGGAATCTGGAGCAGCTGGATTGGTTGGCCAAGAACGCAATTCCACTGCCATGGAAAGGAGTCAACAGCAGGTGTCGTTAGGCTCGAAGGCCTATCATTTACCAGACTATTTCTGTCTAGCGGGAGAAAGTTTATCCTCTGGGCAAGGACCAATCCACCAGACTTCCCCTTCCCCACTTTCCTAAATGGGAGTTTTTAATATAGTTCCCGTTTTTCTTTTGTACAGTGGGTGTGGCGGGGGAGTGGTTAAATTCATCCTTTGGCTCAGTGTTTACAAAACTTTAGTTAATCATATATAATATACATAATATGCATGTATATGTGCACATATACATGTCCACACACACACACCACTGCCTAAGATTTACTTACTATTTTTATCTAAATCCAACTTTAACTGAAATTTGTACTGGGGTAGCTGTGGATTCACACGCAGTTACAAGAAATAATACTGAGAGACTCCTTGTACGCTTTGCCCTGTTTCCCCAAATGGCACCGTTCTGCAAAACTGTAACATCACACCCAGGATACTGACACCAGTACACTCCATCTTGTTCAGATTCCCCTGGTTTTACTGGTGCTTGTGTGTGTGTATTATCACTCGTGTAGGTTCGTGTCCTCCCCACAGAGAGGTGGACGTTTCCAGCATCACAAGGATGCCTCGTGCTGCCCTTTTACGTCCATGCTGTCCTTCCCGCCCCCCTCCGCCCACCTCACCCCGACCATAACCACTAATCTCCCTCTAATTCTAAAATGGTTTCATTCCCCAAAGTTATACAAGTGGAATCATACAACATGAAACCCTCGGTACTGGCTTTATTCACTCAGCATCTTTCCCTGGAGGTTCGTGCAGGTTGCTTGTACCCGTTTTGTTCCTTTTCACTGCTGAGTAGTATTCCATGGTGTGATGCACCCTGGTGTGCCCACGGAAGGACATCTGGGCTGATTCCAGCACAAATAAGGTTTCCGTGGGGACTTCCCTGGTGGCACAGTGGTTATGAATCTGCCTTCCAATGAAGGGGACATGGGTTCGATCCCTAGTCAGGGAACTAGATCCCACATGCATGCCGCAACTAAGAGTTCACATGCCGCAACTAAGGAGCCCGCTGGCCGCAACTAAGGAACACACATGCCTCAACTAAGACCCAGTGCAATCAAAAGTAAATAAATAAATAAATAATTTTAAGAAAAGTTTCCATTAACTTTCATGTGCAGGTTTTCTGTGAACGTAAGTTTTCATTTCTCTGGGATAAATGCCCAAGAGTGTGATTGCTGGGGCATATAGTAATTTTATATTTAGTTTTTAAAGAAATCGCCAAAGTGTTTTCCAGTACTTCAGCAATGTACGAAGGATCCAGTTCTTCCCCACCCTCACCCGCACTAGTCGTTATCCCTCTTTCTTATTTTAGTCATTCTGATGGTCTGATTATGACATTCAACATCTTTTCAGGGCTTTGCTCAACATCTTGATATTCTCTTGAGTGAAATGTCTGCTCATCTCTTTTGCCCATTTTAAAATCAGACTTTGTTAACCATTAAGTCTTCAGGGTTCTTTATGTAGCCTACATGCTACTCCTTTGTCAGACGTTTGGTTTGCAAATATTTGCTCCCAGTCTGTACATTGTCTTTCATCCTCTTCACACGGGCTTTCACAGAGCAAATGTTTTTAATTTTGAAGAGGTCCAATTGATCAATTTTTCCTTAGATACACTGGGCTTTTGCTATCAAGTCTAAGAACTCTTTGCCTAACCCCAGAGTCTCAAGATTTTCTCTTAAATTTTTTCTAAGAGTTTTACATTTTACATTAAAGTCCATGCTTCATTGTAGAGTAATTTTTATGTAAGGTGTGAGGCTAGGGTTGAAGTTCTTTTTTTCCCTCTTTTTTAAAGTTTGGCAGTTCCTCAAATTATTAAATACTGAGTTACCAAATGACCCCCGAATTTTACTCCTACGTATACACCCAGGAGAAATGAAAACATATGTCCGTATAAAATTTGTACATGATTATTCACAGTAGCACTTTTCATAATAGCCAAAAGGTGGAAACAACTTGAATTTCAACTGGTGAATGAAAAAATAAAATGTGATATATCCACACAATGGAATAACAGTCAGCCATGAAAATGAATGAAGTAACTGATACAAACTTCAACATGGATGGACCTTGGAAGTATGCTGAGTGAAAGAAGCCAGGCACAGAAGACCACATTTGTATGATTTCATTTATACAAAATGTCCACAAAGGGCAAATTAATAAATACAGAAAGGTAGATTAGTGGTTGCTAGGGGCGGGAAGGAGGTGGAAATTGGAAGTGGCTGTAAATGGGCATGATGCTTGTTTGTAGAGTGGAGATGTTCTGAAATGAGATGTGAGGCTGACTAGACAACTCTATACGTACACAAAATTCATTGAATTGCATACTTGAAACAGATGGGTCTTATGGTTTGTCAATTATCTCAAGAAAATATATTAAATGCTTAAAAATTTTAAATTTACTAGCATCAAACTGGGTTTTCTTGTTGAGTTAATCAGAGGTTTGAAGGAGAATCGCAAAGGGAGTTATGTCCTTGATTCAATAACAAGGAGAATTTAAGAGAGTTTTGTGTCTAACAAGAGATCCACATTCTACCCGTTAAACCACAACTACGGGAGCTGGAGAAGCCACATTCAGACCCACTGAGGCCAAAACAGGGGGCGTGGGCTCATGGGACAGTGACGCCATGATGTCACACTGGTAGCTGGATGTAGCGCTGGATCGTCTCCCTTTGGGGATGGAGTATAGATAAGCAGACAAAGCAGAATGTCTGCTGAGGAGAATACAAAACAGTGAATTCCACCCGGAGAAACGGTGTGACTTCGGTGCCAGCGGCCAAACCAACATGTCACAGACATCAGGCTGGACTTTTCCAGGAACTGCCCCTCTTCAAAACCACCCACCCTCCCATTCTTGTGATTATGGTGGGAGAAATCATCTGTCCCACCCACATCCCCTCCCTTGGCCACAAATGCTTTCTCATGAGGCAATCCTTTTATGGCAATGTAGAAACAAAGAGAGCGCCAGGCCAGGATCTTTCTAGAAACCAAAGCTGGAACGTATCAAATACCAGAGCTAAAGGCACCCCTGTTTTTTTTACCATGTGGATCCCAGTACCTTCCAAAAAGTTCCCCTTTTTCCTGAAATTTCAATTGAGTTTCAATTCCCTATAGGCAACAGTCCTAACTAATTCCATTCACATTTAAATCGTTTTCTGCGTAAATTGTCATCCATTAGTTCTCCCACGACACACAAGGCTTAGTTCACTGAAAGTCACAACTTTATCACAATTCGATGGTGTCAGATGAGAGCAAAGGCTTTCTCTCAGCAGAGGCTGCCTCAACCCACCCACCCCAGCTCCTTCCCATGACAAAAATTAAACCATTCATCTGGGAATTCTAGACAAGCAGGCTGTTTCAGGATTACTGCAGAAGGCAGAGATGTGAACTAAGTCTGGGGAGTTTAAAGATTTGTCCAGCCCCCAGAAAAACAAACAAGTAAGTGGTGGTTATGGCTGTTATTATAAACCAACCTGATGCAATATGATATAAAGCTTCTGAAATCCCAAAGAAATAGAGCAATTTGGCAAAGGCCATCTTAAGGGCTTTTGCAAGATCTATTCCTGTTGTTCATTACACTTTGGTTTAATTATGTTTGGATTAGCAAAACCTGAAGCATGTGTCATTGTCTTTACGAAAATCAACTACTCGAATTGCTGAGAATTAAATTAACCAGGGGATGGAGACAACACAAATTCACTGTTTTCTTTTTTACTTCAGTTTTATTTAGTAAAAATAGTTAGCTTATCAGGCTAGATAAAGCTATCATCACAGCTCTAGTCTACGCAGACTGGGTCCCTACAAACCTCTCTCCTGGCAGAGGAAGTTCAACATCCAGTGTCTCTGGGGGAAGCCAAAATGTTCACATACAATGCATCAAATTCAGATCTTAGAACAAAACAGTGAGATCGTATAGACTGGCTACATCCTTAAGTTAAAGTCTAGAACTAAAACAAGCAGGGATGCTGTGGAAAATGTGAAGAATTCTAACCCTCCTCACCATTTGAAAATGTTACTAAAATGGTAATAGTAGTAATAATGACAAAACAGAAAAGGTAACAATAAACAATAATAAGGGAATTCCCTGGCAGTCCAGAGGTTAGGACTCTGTGCTTTTACTGCAGGGGGCACGGGTTCGATCCCTGGTCGGGGAACTAAGATCATGCAAGCCGTGCGGCGTGGCCAAGTAAATAAATTAATTAATTTAAAAAAATATTAAAACCATTCAGCCCAAAGACATCTAGAGTCAGGGGTGTAACTGTACTCTGTACAGGAGATTTGATTTAAATATTCATGAGTGGGTCCTCCCTCAAATGTGCATCTCCCTATTATTTTTCCCTCAATTCTACTCTGGTTGAATAAATACCACCTTGATCACCACAAGTGAATGACATCGATTAAATTATGACACCGAGAACGGACTTAACCACACAGTTGTGACAGCCTTTTACGCACAGACATTCGGGATGGAGGACTTGAACCGCACAGATATTTTTTAAATGCATCTTACCTAATATCTGAGAGGTCGCACTTGTTTCCAGCGATAGCCATCACAATGTTTTCTGGACCATGTTCTTTCAGTTCTTTCACCCATTTCTTCAAGGTATGAAATGAATCCTAAACCAAAAGTGTAAATCAATCTTGGGAAAGACCCATCAGTGTAATATTTGAACCATGTAAAAATACAAGCCCAATATAATTTAATGAAGAAAAACATCTTCAGGGGGCACACAAAGGTTAACATCCTACCCCAACCTTGGCACAAAATTTAATATTAGCTAAGTTATACTTACAGAGCCTGTAAAAAGTTCCCCTTCTAAAATGGAAACTTGAAGTTAAGATAATCATATCAGTAATTTTCTTTTATAAATAACATTAATGTTAGCCTTACCTCAACTTGAGTAAGACAAAGCAATAGGACTGAACCAATGTTCTTGCTTAATCAGAAAAGAAAAAATATATACGTACATACACACACACACGCGCGCACGCGCATAAACACACGCTTTATAGAGTCCTATTTTCCTAACTGCTCTTCCCTCACAATGACCTCCAGGAAACAGCCAAGGTAGCCACTCCATTTAGGAAGCAGTGGTCAGGAACTCATGGATGGTCACAGCATCGAATTAGTTAAAGCAGTTAACTAAGCTCAGTCAAGCAGGTCCTGAATGCTGAGTTCCAGGAGTGGGGGAAATGCCAGCAGACCACTGCCGTTATTCATTGACGGGTATCCTGGGTCCTCAAAATAATAACTAAAAATACACTCATCCCATATGCATGCAGACACACTATACATATATAAACATCATCCTTGGCGTTTCAAGTTGTATGATCGAAACACTAATAGGAAATAAGTATCTATAACCATCAAACATGCAAAATTTAAAAGTAATTTTCCTTTTCCTAGAAATCTGACATTCTGGAGACCAGTATTAGCAGGCATAACCTTGCCCTTACAAACAGTCGATTTTAAAAACGAATGATCATTGTTGTTTATTTAATTTAGCAGGTAGATTTGAAAGGCTTAGCTACATATAGATGAGAGAAACTCAAAATTTGGTGTTCACTCTCCCCAACCAGCATACTGTGGAATCTCACCCCAGGCTGCTGGTAAGACTCAGTGATGTCTCTGCCTTGGTCTTTCTAGGAGGATCACCATAAACAGCACCTAAATTCTAAAGGGGACCTTCTTACCTGTTTGGTAATATCATACACTATGACAGCTGCTGCGGATCCACGATAGTACATGGGAGCCAGTGAATGAAACTGTTTAGGAACAATGGATAGTTTTAGGCCAAAGTGAACATACTTTATGCAATCCCAAATTAAACATAAAATTATCACCCTACATCATCCCTATAGGATCCCTAGAATTTCCCCAGAATCCAGATCAGATGACAAACTTTCCTCCTCGATGGCACCCTCCCTTGTAGTTCATAAACCATGAAATTCATTCTTGGGAAAAACCAAAAATAAACGTTATTTTCAATGTTGCTATCCTATGAATTTTCTTTTCTCTACCGCTCATCACTTATCTAATATGGTGGACCCAGGGCAATCTCATTAGGATGATACAGCGATGAGAAGATGTTTGCCAAGGGAAGGAAAAGACAAGACTGGCATAAATCACACCACCCGGGCCTGGCTGCTAAGGAGAAACACTGCAGCAAGGGCATCTCGGCCCCCACCCTCGGGCCTGGAAGGCTGCCGTCCCACAAATTCACAACAAATGTGAACAGAGCATGTGTTGCTGGTCATGAGAATCATTCATCCCCAAGCAGGACAGATACTTATCCTGGGGATACATACAGATTTTATGAATATTTTGAAGAATATATCTTTAAATATATTTGAATATATCTGAAGAATATACCACAGAGGTGTTTTGAAAGACAATAAGAAAAAGATAACTCAGCTCAATAGAAAAATGAACAAAGGATATATAGATAGATAGATAAATCACAGAGGAAGAGTAATAAATTGCCAATAAATATTTTTAAATATGTTTCATGATAATAAGAGAAATGAAAATCAAAACAATGATAGGGTATTTATTAATTTATTAAGTATTAAAAAGATTGATCATATCCAGGGTTGGTGTGGGTTTGGGGCAGGAGACACTCATACACTACACAGGAACATATTTTAAGACCTGTTTATGGAAAGGTGCTCAACACCACTAACCATCAGGGAACTGCAAATCAAAACCACATGAGATATCACCTCGCACCTGTTAGAACAGGTATTATTAAAAAGACAAGAAATAACAAGTGTTGGCGGGGATATGGAGAAAAGGGTACCCTCATACGCTGTTGTTCGGAATGTAAATTGGTGTAGCCACTATGGAAAACAGTATGGAGGTTGCTCAAAAGATTAAAAATAGAACTACTAAATGGTCCAGCAATTCCTTTTCTGGATATTTATCTGAAGAAAACAAAAACATTAACTTGAAAAGATATATTCGCCCTCATGTACACAACAGCATTATTTACAAAAGCCAAGACATGGAAAAACTACCAGTGTCCATCAACTGATAAATGGATCATCAGTAAGATATGATACACACACACACACGTATACACACTCACACACACACACACACACCACACACATATATAAACACACCACACACACACAGGAATATTATTCAGCCATAAAAAAGAATGAAATCTTGCCATTTGCAATACCACGGAGGGAACTTGAGGGCATCATGCTAAGTGAAGTAAGTCAGTCTGAGAAAGATAAACACCATATGATCTCACTTACATGTGGATCTAAAAACAAAAACTGAATTCACAGATACAGAGAGCAGATGGGAGGTTGCCAGAGGCCGTGGGCAGGGGTGGGCATAACAGGTGAAGGTGGTCAAAAGGTACCAACTTCCGGGCTTCCCCACCAATGCAGGAGACATGGGTTGGAGCCCTGGTCTGGGAAGATCCCACGTGCCGCGGAGCAACTAGGCCCGTGCGCCACTACTACTGAGCCTACGCTCTAGAGCCCACGAGCCACAACTACTGAAGCCCGCGTGCCTAGAGCCCGTGCTCTGCAACAAGAGAAGCCACCTCAATAAGAAGCCCGCACACTGCAACGAAGAGTAGCCCCCGCCCTCCGCAACTAACGAAAGCCCCGCGCAGCAACAAAGACCCAACGCAGCCAAAAATAAATAAATAAAATAAATTTATTTTTTAAAAAAAGGTACCAACTTTCAAGTATAAAATAAATAAGTCAGGGGAGAGAATCAGTAGCATAGTGACTATAGTTGATAATACTGTATTGTATATTTGAAAGTTCCTAAGAGAATAGATCTTAAAAGTTCTCATCACAAGAGAAGAAATTGTAACTGTGCAGTGATGAATGTTACCTAGGATGTGAACTAGACTGATCGTGGTGATCATTTCACAATACATACATACACTGAATCACTATGTTGTAAACCTGAAACTAACATAATGTGGTATGACAATTATACATCAATTTTTTTTAAATGTCAAGTACATAGAAGCAAAGAACAGAGTGGTGGTTAGCAGGAGCTGAGGGCACTGGGTAGGGGTGGGTGGGAAGACAGTGATCAAAGGGGACGAGGTTGCAGCTATGTGGGTAAGTCTAGAGATGGAATACACAGTGCGATGACTGTGGTTGATAATACTTGAACCTGGAAATTTGCCAAGAGAATAGATTTCACATGTTCTCACCACTTAAAAAGGGTAACTATGTGAAGAGAAAATATGCTAATTAGCTTGACTGCAGTAATCATTTCACTATGTATACATACATCAAATCATCGTGTTGCACACCTTAAACATATACAATTTTTATTTTTTTTTAAAAAAAGAGATCTTCTTTCAAAGCTACTGTTTGGTAACATATAACAAAAAGTTGAAATGTGCATATCGTTTGACCCTAAAGTTCCACTTTTGTGATCGTCACACAAAGATCCTCATCCCTATGTGGTAAATGGGAGAAAAATATTCAAAACAACCCAAAGGTTCATCATAGAGAATTCATTAACGGTGTATGTATATCATGGAAATGCCACAACCATTAAAATGATGGTGAGGATTTTTATTTCTAGGAGAAGAGATCCTTGACACACCATTCAATGAAAACAACAGTCTCAGAGCAGCAGACGCAGCATAATATAATTTTGGGTAAAATGTGTCTGGGTGTGTCCGTGTGTATAGGCATAACATAATGTTTCTCAAAATGTTAACAGTGGGATTTCTCATCACAGGTACCTTTTCCTCATAAGAGTCTGTATTGTATAAATTTTTATGATGATTTTTAAGTGATTTTTAAATTTTATAAAAGCAGCCATATTTCAGCCATAAAAACTAATGAAATAATGCCATTTTCAGCAACATGGAGGTATCTAGAGATTATCATACTGAGTGAATGTAAATTAGACAAAGACAAATATCATATGATATCACTTATATGTGTAATCTGAAAGAATGATACAAATGAACTTATTTACAAAACAGAAATAGACTCACAGACATAGAAAACAAACTTATGGTTACCAAAGGGGAAAGGTGGGGGGAAGGGATAAATTAGGAGTTTGGGATTAACATATATACACTATTATATATAGAACAGACAATCAACAAGGACCTACTGTACAGCACAGGGAACTCTACTCCATATTCTGTAATAAACTATGTGGGAAAAGAATCTGAAAAAGAATGCACATATGTATATGTACAACTGAATCACTTTGCTGTACACCTGAAACTAACACAACATTGTAAATCAACTACACTCCAATATAAAATAAAAAGAAAATTTAAAAAAAGAAAAAGAAATAAAAAGCAGCCATATTTACTGGGGAGTCAGGGGGAGGGGGGGAGCAGGGAGAGAAAGTTCGGATCCTGATGTTTTTCTGGCAAACAACAAAACCATCGTTCATTTTTACTTCCCATGCAATACTTTTCATTGAAACAACACTGGCCAAGTTGAAATGATCCTATTTGGAAATTGGAAGCACATCCATAGTCGAGGATTCCTTTTACTGCAGGATGCTAGTGTGGCCTCACCAGAGTGTGCAAAGAAGCAGGCCACCCACCCCAGCCCCACGGCCCTCGTGCAAGTCTCCACCTTGATGAGAAACTGCCCTGCTCCTGTGTGTCTTTCTGAAAAGGGAATGGGTTGGATGGAGCTCAGGATGGACCCAGGAGTTCCCAGCTGGAGGACCATGGCTGCTGACCAGGAGTCACTGAGGACAGAGCCGTTCCATAGGCACTGGCTGCCCAGCTCTGTGTTTGTTGTCTTGTCAGGCACCAAAAATCTATTTTTAGTCCATCCTTTGGCAACGCACTCCAGATGCAGAAAACAAAATCAGAATTCCTGCCATAAAGGAGAAAAAAGCCATATATTTTTAAAAACATTCCTGCTTTGCTAATGGAAAGGAATACATATAAAGTGTCCTTTTAGCCCAATTATACAAAATGTCTATTTTTCCAAAATAGCCTCCATCTAAGAATGGTCCACTTAAACACTCGAAGCAGAAGAGTAAGTACAAACTGTATACACAAAGAGGAACAAATCGTGGATTTTCTAAGACAGAATTTGTTTTCAGCTGTAACACCGTGAAGTGAATCTGAAACGGTCACTGCTGTGCAGGTCTCATGAATTATTTACTAGAGCTTTGTATATAATGCATTACTTGCTCTTTCCTTCCTCCAAATGGAATCATTTTGAAATAAATCTGTTGATGAAGCCACTTAAACTTTATTACCAGGGACCTGGGGGTTTTAATGAGTTAAAGTTCGTGTCTCAGTTCCACAACCCAGTAATGCATTGGCCAAAGGATAATGCTTGTGGAGGACAAAAAGATAAATCACGTCTGGCCTACAATGTGTATACTTTTCCCCTACAAATAGAAAACAAAAGCCACAATCAGCTTCAACACTCAATATGACATCATTCCATTTCCGAGGGGTTGGAATTAAGACTGATGAAACACTCTCATAAAAGATTCTTCTAGAAACAAAGTTCTCAATCACAGGAGGTTGATAAAACTTTTTTAAAAATCTCACCTTGAAAGGTTATTTGAAAATCAGCACAATAGATGCCAATTCAAAATCCCTTCTTCCCTAACTACCCAACAAAATATCCAGAATGCCAAATTAAAGTGTTCAGGGCTTCCCTGGTGGCGCAGTGGTTGAGAGTCCGCCTGCCGATGCAGGGGACGTGGGTTCATGCCCCAGTCCAGGAAGATCCCACATGCCGCGGAGCGGCTGGGCCCGTGAGCCATGGCCGCTGAGCCTGCACGTCCGGAGCCTGTGCTCCGCAATGGGAGAGGCCACAGCAGTAAGAGGCCCGCGTACCGCAAAAAAAAAAAAAAAAAAAAGTGTTCAGATAATTCTCAGGTGACATTTGTTTAGAAGAAGCACAGGCATTGTGAACAGTCAATCTGTCCCTCAAAAGAAGAGGCTGTTTATGTCCATGTGTGTGACTGTAATTGCTGGATGTCTACAGGGTAAGGGCAAGGGAATGGCCTTCTCTGAGCTTCTAAGACCCTCAGCTTTCACAGGTGCAAAGTGCTGCTCTCACTTCCAGCAAGGGGCAAAATGATAAGTGGACATGACCTTTCTGGAAAGCATCTGGACAATGTATTTAGAAAGTCTTACCTAAATGTCCATCGACAGAGGAGTGGATAAAGAAGATGTGGTACATATATTCAATGGAATATTACTCAGCCATAAAGAAGAATAAAATAATGTCATTTGTAGCAACATGGATGGACCTAGAGATCATCATACTAAGTGAAGAAAGACAGACAAATACAAATATCATATGATATCACTCATATATGGAATCTAATTTTTAAAAATGACACAGATGAACTTATTCACAAAACAGAAACAGACGTACAGACAGAGAAAACAAACTTATGGTTACCAAATGGGAAATGTTGGGGGGAAGGATAAATCAGGAGCTTGCGATGAACACATGCACACTACCACGTATAAGATAGATAACCAACAAGGACCTACTGTAGAGCACAGGCAACTCTACCCAATATTCTGTGATAACCTACATGAGAAAAGAATCTAAAAAAGATTGAATATATGTATATGTACAGCTGAATCACTTTGTTGTACACTTCAAACTAACATAACATTGTAAATCAACTATACTCCCAATAAAATTTAAAAGTCTTGAAACATTCATATGCTTTGACTCAACAATTCCACTTCTGAAGGGGATGATCAGAGGTGGCCTTGAAGAAACCAGAATTCATTCTAGAATCATCAGTAATGCTGAAAAATTGTAATCAACCTCAATGTCTAACCATCAGGGA
The DNA here is from genome assembly GCF_026419965.1 of Kogia breviceps. NCBI lineage: Eukaryota > Metazoa > Chordata > Mammalia > Artiodactyla > Physeteridae > Kogia > Kogia breviceps. The sequence continues at coordinate 60,747,090 of NC_081324.1, read as the reverse complement.
CTGGAAACATAACTTTGGCTCAGCCATATGATGGAATACTGGGCAGCAATTACACTCAAGTTTCTGAAAAATATGAAATGGCACGTGAGGCAGGATGGCTTAGTATTTCCCAAGGAAGGGTTTTCTGCAGAACCCTGTGCCCTTGAAGTACTTTTTGGAAAAAAAGGTTTCTTGGTCATGTAAGTTTGAGAAACTCTACATATTACAATGTTCCCCTGGAGGTTTGCAGAGTTTTATTAGTACATGAAAGGCTCTGAAAATTTCCGTAGTAAAGGAACCTATTTATTTTGCTTTTAACTCAGAATTTTTGATTTACTTTTTACCTTTTTTCAAGTAATATTTATTAACATCTAGGGACCTAGTGAGTGTCCTGAGAACCCACCTTAGGGGCATAGGATGAAGACCCAAGGCGGGGTGTTGACCTGCGTCTGGCTCTGTACCGGTTTGGGGGTGGCGGTGGTGGGGCGTGGGTGGTGACAGCTCAGGTTTTCCCAGCTCTGTGAGGACACTCACAGTTCAAGGTGAGACAGGCTCTGCATGGAACCTCCTTCCCCTGCTCTGCTCTTGCCATACCTGCAAAACAAAGCTCCCAAGCTCCCTTCTTCCCATCCCACAGCATCCTTTTTTGTGCCTACACACACACACACACACACACACACACACACACACACACACACACACACACTCAGCACACAGGCAGAAAGTGTTATTCCAGGAAACCTAATCCTTTAGACCACCCAGTCTGCTTCAGGCAAAATTCCTTACACTCAGGTTGGTGGTGTCATAAATTCCACAGCAGCAAAATCCTGCACATCAAGGATGAGCAGTGGTGGAAAATACATGAAATTTCCAAACAAGGACAGGCCCCAGCTGGGCTCTCTCTCCCCAGATGAGTAACCCAAGACAGGGGGCTCTGGCATCGGGTCCTGGAACTTCAGGGATTGGTTGGTTTAGGATTTTCAGAGAACACTCTGTCCCTGGTGAGATGCTTCCACGCAGCCTGGGAGCCAGTGCTGGTCTGTCTCGGGGGCCAGCGCTCGAGCAGAAATTCTCACCCTCCCCCAGAACACCAGGGCCACGCACACTCAAGGGCAGAAGCCAAAACACATCCCAAGGTCCCTCAGGATTCAAACAAAGAGAGAAGTGGTAGAGGAAAATTCCTGACGTTCCGACATTCTCAGCTGGCAAAAGTTGAATGGAAAAACCACTACTGAATGTACTCTCTGTGTCATTCAGAAGAGCATTTCTAAGTTTTACACAGACCCTCTCTCTCCACAGAAAAGCAGAGGCCTATTTAATAAGCCTACTCAGATGTCCTAAAATCCAACAATAGGTAAAGTTTAAGAGAAAAGCCTATGAAAATGGTTATTTCTGAATAATGCCATTATAGGGAAACCATCACTTGTTTCCATATTTCCTAATTATTTTTAAAAATTTTTTAACAGGATACACTACTTTTGCAATGAGAGGGGAATGTTTTCCCCCTCTGCTTTCTTTTTTCTTTTAATGTGCCAGTTAATGTCAAAGGGCTTCCTCTGCATGCGGAGATCAAAGGGTTAAAGCAAAAGTCCCAGGAGGAAGCTGGGGTTTAGGGTCACCTGAGAAGGTGCGTGCCAACCTTCTGTAGCAGAAAATGATAGGACCAAATCCAAATGTCTTTCCACAAAAACGGTGTCGGCATGGGAGTAAGGGGAAGCGGATCAGTGTGTTTTAAAAGACAAGGTCATGAGCTGGCCTATTCTGATCCCTAGAATAATGTGTAAGACAGAAGTCAAGGTTTCGAAGCGCTGTAGCAATTCACGTTTCTCCCACCCATGAAAATCCCAACCACGGGGACCCTCAGCTCTCAGTCCAGTTGGCTGCGGGGGTGGGGAGCGGTCCTATAAGTGCAGAACCACGTGTGCCCCACTTGCCCCTAAATCATCGGAGGAAAAGTGGTGATGGGGTCACATCTCCCTCTCTCTCTCCTCCAGGCTCTGCGTACTCGGCCCTCTGAGCTTCCATGTCCCATCGTGGAGGCGAGTCCCCCATGGAGTGGGACCACAGAGCATCACCCGGGATCGTACCCGAGCTGGCGACCCCGCACTCCCAGGCGCCGGCCACCCCGGTGCCAGCAAAGCTGGCCCTCGATGCAGCCACGAGGAAACCTCCCCCCACGCCCCGTGCATCACCTTCCTGAGCCCAGGTCGGCCTCCCGTGACCCACTGTCCCAAAGCTTTCATCAGTGCATTTAGATGTCGCCGTGGCCTCCACGCTGGCTGCACAGCGGGGGCTGGGGGATGCTGTCTTTTACTGCCGGGTTGTGATTTTTGTTTACATACACTGTTGAATCTATTTTTAACTTTTTATCATGGAAATTTTCAAACACACACACAAGAGAGCAGAGTATAACGCACGTCAGTGCTCTTATCCCCCAGACTCACCACCCCTGACACGCGGCCCCTAATATCTGCCCCCACCTCACCGCCCAGACCACCCCCACCACTGGAGTCCAATGCAGCAAACACTTGACATCATATCATGTTAACTGTAAAGCAGAAGGACTTTTCTTCAAATATAAGTCAAATGTGTCACCTTCCTGTTCAACATGTCTAACTTAGCATAAAATCCACCCCCGGACTGTGGTGTCTAAGGCCCTCGTCGCTGGGGCACCAGGCCTGAACCTGCAGCCACAAGGAGTTGCAGGTTTTCCCCCAGCCTGGACCCTCCTCCACCCATACCCACACGGCTCGCCCCCTCCTTCATTCACACATTTCTCAGCTGCCACCTCCTCCTCCGAGAACCTTCGGTGACCCCCTATCTGGGCAGCAGCAGGAACTCAACAAACATTCAGAGACTGAACCCACAGGATGAGCCAGTAACCCTGTGCAGGCAGCCTAGACAGGGGGATGGGGTGGGGTGGGGGTGTTCCCATTCTACAGATGAGAAAACTGAGGCTCTGGATGATTACGTAAATTGCCCACAGACACACAGCTCTTAAAAGACCTTGAACGCAGGTCTTCTGACCCCAAATTCCACGCTTTTTCCACTCATCAGCTGATTCTCTGAAATGAAGCATTGCTTACAGAGATGAAGATACGGGTTGGCACTAACGTCACTCATTCATTGATCAGCTATCACCTGGACACCTGACACGTGACAGGGACCGTTCTAAGACATGGAGACTCACGGTTGGTAGGTAGGGTGACAGTCCCCAAAGGTTTCCACCTAATCTCTGGCCCTGTGGTGATGTTACGGTGCACAGCGACGGGGCACTGGGTTCCTGGCCAGATGATACTGGGACGGACAATTACCCTGGGTTACCAGGTGGGCCCGATGTCACCACAAGGGTCCTCTCACATGGAAGAGGGAGGCAGGAGAGTCAGAGAAACTTGAAGATGCTCTCCTGCTGGCTTTGAAGATGGACGAAGAAGCCACAAACCAAAGACTGGGCGGACTCTGTAAAAGGCCAGGAAACGGATTCTTCCCAGAGCCTCTGCGAAGGAACCTCCCCAGACCTATGAGAGCATGAGCCCGGGTTGTTTGAAGCCACAGGAGACAGAGAAGGTGAAGAAGACAGACAAATCCCTGTCCTCCAAAGCGCACATTCTCCTTGGGGTGGAGGGTGGAGGCGCCGCCTTCAGAGGGGCTGCTGCTCTGGAGATAAAGGCACACACGGTGAGGTCCCTCTCAGAGGGCACTCCTCTGTCCCTGTGTAGACACGACCTGCTCTCTGCCCCAGGTTGCTTGAGAGTCACAGAGGGAAACTGGCCTCGACCCAAGCGGCACAGACCACAGCCTCACAATTAGAAGCCACTTAGGGTGTCACGTCCCAGACTAGATACACACGCTAAAAGCCCAACTATCGAAGCATCTTCATCTAGAGGAGCCACATCCCTCCAGAGGACAGGGAGATGCCCTCTGAGGAATCAAGGAAGACAGTGGGGTGTGTCGTGATGGGGAGGATGCAGAGGGCAAGGGACTGGGCCCCTTTCAGACCAGCTCAGGGCTGAGATTCCTGCCCCCCCGCTCCTGGGTCCCCACTCCCCACCCCCTTCCCCAATTCCAGTGTCCCATCCCACTGGCCGTGGGCAGAGACGTTTACAGTGTTTCCCGAAGGATTTATTATTTTAGTACATGGACGTGTCCTTCCTCTTGCTCTCCTGTCAGCAGCATCTCTGACGCACAGGAGGGCAATTCTGAACCTAAAGTCCTATTTTCCTCAATGACACCAACACCCACACACGGAACGACCCTAGGGACCAGGTCTATGAGCAACTAGCTCTGCCCCCTTCCCCACGCCACTGTCAGGCTTTGTTCCTGAAGTTTCTGCCGCCAGATAACTGTCCCTCTTGGGCTGTACCACTTTTAACTAAAGGAGACTCCTGGGGCTTCTTCTAAGAGGAGCCGCTAAAAAAGAACGAAATAATGTCATGTGCAGCAATGTGGATGGACCTAGAGACTGTCGTATAGAGTGAAGTAAGTCAGACAAAGACACGTATCACATGATAGTCCTTATGTGTGGAAACTAAAAAAAAATGGTACAAACAATCTTATTTATAAAACATACATAGAGTCACAGATGTAGAAAACAAACTTATGGTTACCAGGGAGGGAAAGGGGAGGGGAGGGACAAATTGGAAGATTGGGATTGACATATAAACACTACCATATATAAAATAGATAACTAGGGAGAATCTACTGTATAGCACAGGGAACTCTACTCAGTGCTTTGTAATGGCCTATATGGGAAAAGAATCTAAAAAAGAGCGGATATATGTATATGTATAACTCATTCACTTTGCTGTACAATAGAAACTAACACAACATTTTAAATCAACTCTACTCCAATAAAAATTTTAAAAAATAAAAATAAAAATAAATAAATAAGAGGAGCTGCCGTGACCCGGCCCCGTCGACAGCTGTTGATCTCATTTTAATAGCACACAGCACATGTGCAGGTTTCTAAGCTGTCTTCTTCCCACAAAACCTTCATCCACTTTTCCTTTCTGGGAGCATTCTTGGTGGGTGATGGAGCGAGGGGGTAGTTCCCTTATTCGGACCTTGATTCACACCGTGACAGCACTGTTCTCTGGGGCGGGGGGTGCATGTACTCTACCTCCTCCCATTGAAGGGAGACCCCCATGGAGGTTTGTGAGGAGGCGCCCCAGGGTGGAGCCCCCCCCCCCCAGCCGTGCTCCAAGTGTGTGCTCCGTGCTGGGAGCTGGGCCTCTCTTTCCAGGGGCTGCAAGGCGAGTGGGGGAAAAAACAAAGAGCAGCTCATTTGGAGCCTGTAAGAGGCCTCTTTCTTCAAGGATTCCTGAAGGTCAAAATTTCCTCTGACTTTAGCTGCAGCCTATGAATAGTGAACCACTTTCCTGACCATGGACTCCAGGGCCCTGAGAAAGAAGGAAAGAGAGCAGACAGGTTTCTTTTGATGTTTGTAAAAGAGCCTGAACTTGACCTCAGATACTTGCTGTCTTCAGTTCTCTTTTCCTTCTCAAGGACCCATTCAGACCCAGCAGTGAGGCCATGGCATTCTCAGCTGCATCCCAGCACCCGACCTCCAATCACCTAAGTTTCCAAATGATGGGAGACTGGTAGGTGCTGGCAGAATTCAGCCAAAGTAGGGGAACAAGCAGTACTGCTAATCAGCCCGGGCACCCAAGTTGTCACAACTGCACCCAGGAAGCCGTCAGCTCCTGGGGCCTCAGTGACTATTCCTTCTTCAGGCACCCGGGGCTCAAAGAAAACTCCTGACAGAAGGAACAAGTAAAGATTAAACAAACCCGGGTGGTGCCAATATAGCTCTTTAGTATATATTTTCTAGAATCTTTAAAAATCTCTCACAATTGGGGGGAAAAAAAGTCTGTGCACTCACTAGGAAAGTGACCCATAAGCCTTTTGAATCAATGGGTTTCAGAATATGATCACATTATCATTAGCAGTATGTATTAAGTCATTTTAAAGTCTGGTCTTGGGTTAGATAATATTGCTGAAATAAAACTAAATCAGCTGCAAATACTACTACTTTGATGACTGATTCCTTCTTTTAAAAATATATATTTAGGGCTTCCCTGGTGGCGCAGTGGTTGAGAGTCCACCTGCCGATGCAGGGGACACGGGTTCGTGCCCCGGTCCGGGAAGATCCCACATGCCGCAGAGCGGCTGGGCCCGTGAGCCATGGCCGCTGAGCCTGCGCGTCCGGCACAACAAGAGAGGCCACAACAGTGAGAGGCCCGCGTACCGCAAAAGAAAAAAAAAAAAAAAAAAAAAAAAATATATATATATATATATTTAGTCAAATACCATAAATTTCAAGTCTAATAATGGTTTGGTACATTGTAAGTGATAACTTCACAAATATGACCTTGTTTATGGTACTACATGAATTTACTACAGGAACCACATTTAAACATTTAAAAGATTTAATACTTTATTCAACATTTTTTCTTTAGGTACTACTCTGAGGTCAAGACTGCACTTCCAAATCACAAGTAATCTCCAAAAGGATGAAAGACAGTGTGAAACTCACTTATCACTTATAATTTAAAGGTTTAACGAGTAGGTAACCTCAAATTCACTATGGATTCAATACAATCGCTATCAAAATCCTAACTGGAGTTTTTTTGATAGTCATTTACAAGCTGATCCTAAAATTCATGTGGAAATGCAAGGGACCCAGAAGAGCCAAAAGAACCTTGAAAAAGAATAAGTTGGAGGACTCATACTTCCCAATTTCAAAGCTTACTACAAAGCTACAGGAAAATTTTAGATCAAAGGAATAGGAGCGAGAGTCATTAACCCCTCACACGTGTGGCCAACTGATCCTCAACAAAGGTGCCAAGACAACTAACTGGGCAAAGAATAGTCTTTTCAATTGTGTGTATGATACTGACATACAAAGAATGAGGCTGAATTCCTTTCTTACCAAGAAACACAAAAAGTAACAACAAATGATCAGAGAGCAAATGTAAGAACTAAGACTATAAAACTCTCAGACGAACATACAGGAGTAAATCCAGTGACGCTGAGTTAGGCAAAGACAAGTATTGGCGAAAATGTGGAGAAATTGGAACCTCATGCATTGCTGGTAGGAATATAAAATTGTGCAACCACTTTAGAAAACAGCTTGGCAGGTCCTCAAAATGCTAAACTTAGAATCACCAGCCTGCTGCAACCACTTTGGAAAACAGCTTGGCAGCTCCTCAGAATGCTAAACTTAAGAGTCACGACCAATTTCACCCCTCCATGCATACCCAAGAGATTTTTAAAAATGCATCTGCACAAAAACTTGTACAAGAATGTTCACAGCATCACTTATTCATAAAAGCCAAGAAGTGTAAACAACCCAAACGTCCATCGACTGATGGATGGATAAACAAAATGTAGTAATCCATACTATGGAACATAAATCAGCCGTAAGGAGGAAGTACTGACCCAGCTACAACATGGATGAACCTTGATGACATTATGCTCAGTGAAAGAAGACAGTCAGAAAACCCACAGACTGCATGAGTCCATTTATATGAAATGTCCAGATTAGGAAAATCTAGAGACTGAAATTAGCCGAGGGCTGGGGGATTTGAGGGGAGGCTATTTTTTAGTCTGTGTGTTCTTCAATTTCATCCTTAAAAAAGGATAAAACAATGAGCTTGATTTCAGAAGCCAGTCTATCCAACTTCAGATGTTTGCAGAGGACTGGAGAGTTTTTATGCTAATAACAGAATCATCAACTCACCTTTGTGGAGTCTGTGACTGTGGTTCATTTGAAACCAAAATTACACAAATGCACCCGTTACGGCTCAGGCAGTCCACTAGGAAAGACAGACGGCTATAACACTGACTCTAACCAAATGAAACAAAAGAATAAGATGAGGGCTTCCCTGGTGGCGCAGTGGTTGAGAGTCCGCCTGCTGATGCAGGGGACACGGGTTTGTGCCCCGGTCCGGGAAGATCCCACACGCCGCGGAGCAGCTGGGCCCGTGAGCCATGGCCGCTGAGCCTGCGCGTCCGGAGCCTGTGCTCCGCAACGGGAGAGGCCACAACAGTGAGAGGCCCGCGTACCACAAGAAAGATCCCACGTGCCACAGAGGAACTAAGCCCATGCACCACAACTGCTGAGCCTGCGCTCTAGAGCCCGCGAGCCACAACTACTGAAGCCCGCGAGCCACAACTACTGAGCCCACGTGCCACAACTACTGAAGCCTACGCGCCTTAGAGCCTGTGCTCCGCAACAAGAGAAGCCACCGCAATGAGAAGCCCGCGCACCGCAACGAAGAGTAGCCCCCGCTCGCCGCAACTAGAGAGAGTCCACACGCAGGAACAAAGACCCAACGCAGCCAAAAATAAATAAATTAATTAAATTAATTAATTTTTTTTAAAAAAGAATAAGATGATCTAATATTTTTCCAGGTTAGATTCTTAAAATAATGCTGCTCTGATGGATCAGACCAAGAGAAGGAAGCCTGACATTCTTCCAAGATACTGACATTTTCAATGGCGTTATTCTATAGATTGTGATTGTGTTTTAAAGCAGGCACAGAAGGATCTGGAAGCACACATCTAGAAACTGAAGGTTGCATCTCATATTGTGATATTTAATAGCAATGAGGATATGCTGGTCCCCAGTTTAAGTGAAAAAACAAAGGAGGAAATCAAAGGAAACTCCAAGGGAAGGAATGACGTGTTGATACCGGGGGACAGAAGTCTCATTTCCCCTCACAAACTCTGACGATGGGAGGACAGACCGGGCAGATAAATACCTTTGTCTTCCCGCGTCTCTCTCTGAGCTGCGGTCCCTGAGTGCATCCTTCTTGGGGCTTTGCTCACCTACCGATGCTCCTCCTCACAGATCAGCATGAAGCGGAAACCAGCACCCAGGCGAACCGGGCAGGAAGGAAACCCCAGAAGCCCCCACCGAGCTCCAACAGGGGCACTCTTCCCTCGCAACAGCCCTCTGGGGAGTAGCAAAGTAAATGCACACATCTCGAAAATGGTAAGCTTTTAACAAATCGGATTCAACAATCAATTGAAAATGGTTACATTTTTTTTTTTTTTTTTTTTGCGGTATGCGGGCCTCTCACTGTTGTGGCCTCTCCCGTTGCGGAGCACAGGCTCCGGACGCGCAGGCCTAGCGGCCATGGCTCACGGGCTTAGTTGCTCCGCGGCATGTGGGATCTTCCCGGACCAGGGCACGAACCCGTGTCTCCTGCATCGGCAGGCGGATTCTCAACCACTGCGCCACCAGGGAAGCCCCAATGGTTACATTTTTTAAAAACCATTTTTCTTACAGAGGCACTCGGTGGATTACCATTTGCCATTGAAAGAACTGGAGAACGCCCATCATATATGGCTGAACTGAAAGCAAAGTTAAAACAACATACCAAGAAAGAATGCACTCTTAGACCCAGACGAAACTCTAGTTTGAAAAGATACATGCACCCCTATGTTCATAGCAGCACTATTCGCAATAGCCAAGACATGGAAACAACCTAAATGTCCATCAACAGAGGAATGGATAAAGAAGATGTGGTACATATACACAATGGAATACTACTCAGCCACAAAAAGAATAAAATAATGCCATTTGCAGCAACATGGATGGACCTAGAGATGATCATACTAAATGAAGTCAGAAAGAGAAAGACAAATACCATATGATATCACTTATGTGTAAAATCTAAAGTACGACACAAATGAACATATCTATGAAACAGAAACACACTCACAGACAGAGAGAACTGACTTGTGGTTGCCAATGGGGCCGGGCAGGGAAGGACTGGGAGTCTGGGATTAGCAGAGGCAAACTATTACATATAGGATGGATAAACAACAAGGTCCTGCTGTACAGCACAGGGAACTATATTCAATATCCTGTGATAAACTGTAATGGAAAAGAATATATATATGTATAAGTGAGTCACTTTGCTATACAGCAGAAATCAACACAACACTGTAAATCAACGATACTTCAATAAAATTTAAAACAAAAAAAGAATGAATGCACTCTTATACAAGGACAGGAGAACCGGGATCCTTTTACATCTTCAGTGCCCAGAGGGAAAAATAAACCTTCAAGAGTATGAATCTGTGCCACACGTATAATGCAGGATTAGTACCGGCAGTAAGTAGCGCATCGACGGAAGTGCTGTGTGCGCCAGGCAGACACAGACTTGGTCTAATTTTGAGGAATTAACATATGCAAAGCACTGCACTCAGCAGTCTCCCTCCTTGAGGACACAGAAATCTGTCCTGATATCGTCAACTCATAAATCCAAAGAGATTGGGTTTGTTTAGCGTTGTGAAAACTAAGGAGAACAGCAGCAGATTTCTATGAAGATAAGCAGGGAAAATAAAATGCACTGGACTCCAACAATCAATGAGAGAACCAACAGCAGGGAATTTATTTTTAGCTCAAACATGAGGCAATGTCATTACGAGCACGATTAAGTCCCGCCAGGAGATGCCCAAACGACTGAAAGACTGCCATCCTGGAGAGACCGCACAGGGGGACCACAGACAAGGTCAACCGGAAGTCACACACCAGCCCTTCGAGGGTCAGAGGCATCGGACAACCAAGAGTCTGGGTGGATACGGCTCACTAGCTCGCCACAAACTGGATTCACCTGAAGTTACCACCCAAACCCCATCCCTCCTCCCTGAAGTATAAAGAGAATCACTAGTTCGGAGTTGTGCCTTTTGCACTTACAAGGCAACACTTTTCAAATTATAGGCATAGTAATAGAGTCACAGGTGTCTATAACCTCTAAGGGTCAAATTTCAGAAAAGCAATTAGAAGAATTAAAAATACGGTCATATGAAAAAAAATTTTATTGCTATGTTGCTTTGAGATGCTAAGTGGGCCAGACTCCAAACGAAAATAGTCACTTTAGAGCCAAATTTCATCAAAAGCAATCGACCGCTTGAATATTTCATTGGAATAAGTAAGTAAATGTCAAATGTCCTGTTTAGATTATACAGAAATCTCCCTTTAAGGACACTATTATCAAGTGAAAATGGCAGATTATAAAGACTCAGGATCCCATTGATATGAAATTACCAGCACACACAATGAGCTCTCTGAAGGATGGTCACCTACTGTCAACAGTGGAAATATCTGGGGGTTGGGATTTTGGATAATTTTACTTTCAACTGTATGGTTTTGTATGATTTTTCTATCATAACGGAACTATAAGGCACAGGACCCAGACTGCTAGATTCAAATTTCAGCTTTATACCTTATTAGCTGTGTGATCTTGAGCAAGTTACTTAACCTCTCTGTGCCTGGGTGACCTCCCCTGTAAATGGAGATAAAGACAGTCCCCAGCTCAGAGTGCTGTGAGCAGGCTAAATGCATTGGTGCACAGAAGGCACTCAGCACAGGGCTGGAGCACAGCAAGCCTTCAGGACACGGGAGCCAGTGGTAGAAGCCGCAGTGCTGCCAGATCTATGTAAAATTGACTTATTACACTCATTAAGAGCAGCTGCAAAATCAACTATTTCATGGGCAAAAGTAAAATGGGGAACAAGAAAATCTTACTGCTTAAGTTTAAATAACAACCCCTCAAACTCCCAAAACAAAAAGCTAGCAGATCTACTACAGAGAACACACAAGTACATGCAGAAGAGGTCCCTAAAAAGACATTTCCCCTGGAATCCATCCCCCTCACTTCATGAAACAGAGAAAGAGGGGCCCCAGGCAGCAGCTTCATATGTGCATATCTGCACTCTCAATTCCACAAAGAAACAGAAGACATTCTAATGAGGTTAGCATTTGTGGGACAGAAGATTCGTCCCAATTAAAGAAAAGGAAATCTCTGAAACACCTTAATCTACAAATGCTGGAATGTTCATTTTAAGAGTGGATTTATAGAAGATGAAAATTACATAAACACACACTTGATTTGTCAGGAGCTGATGATGAAAAATGATGGATTATCCCGAAGCCCGGATTCTCTTTCTTTGACAGGGAGACGGTCCACAGAATCGATAAGTGAATTCAGTGGTGTATTAGAGGCTGGTAAGGGCTATGGAGAAAACTGGGGTGGGGAGGGCGGGGAGGAAGTGCTGACATTCTAGGCAGGGTGGGCAGAGAAGGTGACGTCTGAGCTGGGACCAGATCAGGGGAAGTTCAACCTGTCACTCCACGATCACAAGCTCTGGTGAAAGTTTTGATCAGGCTGAAAGCTCTCGTTGAAGACAAAGTATTGGTTACCGCTGTGTTCACTTCTCCTGGCCACCCCTCTCAACTTTGATAACACACACGCTACTTACTACACACATTCTCTGCTCTAGACAGTCTGCTGGTGTTTGTTATTTCACTTTTTAAAATCTAAAGACGTGAGGTTCTTGAGTAATCTTCTCCATAAATATCTTCAGCAAAGAAAAAGAATCAGGAATAAGAAAGCAGTCATCTGCTGTTTCTGGTAACCCAATGTCCATTGCCCTGTTTCCGAGCAAGAGAACCCAGACTTTCCTCAGGGAACAAAGCCCGTCCGGCTCCCAGACAGCGGGGTTCAGGCGCAACTCAGCGTAGCCCTCACCTCCAGGGGTAGGTGTACTGCCTGGCCCCACCAGTAGGGGTGCCAAAGCCCCCGAGCACATGACCAGGTGAAGGAGGACCCCAGGGGCAGGTCTGGGAAGAGGTGCCTGCTTCCTGGGGTTGCTGATTGAGGCCTCCTTGCCACCTTTGTGGAAGGGAAGCTGGTGGGTCAGCCTAAAAATGAAGTCAATTTAAAGGTAAGCAAGCCAAGGACTTCCCTGGTGGCCCAGTGGTTAAGAATCCGCCTGCCAATGCAGGGGACACGGGTTCAAGCCCTGCTCTGGGAAGATCCCACATGCCGTGGAGCAACGAAACCCGTGCACCACAACTACTGAGCCTGCGCTCTAGAGCCCGTGAGCCACAACTACTGAGCCCACATGCCACAACTACTGAAGCCCGCACACCTAGAGCCCGTGCTCTGCAGCAAGAGAAGCCACTGCAACGAGAAGCCCTCGCACTGCAATGAAGAGTAGCCCCTGCTTGCCACTAGAGAAAGCCCGCACGCAGCAGTGAAGACCCAGTGCAGTCAAAAATATAAATAAATAAATAAAATAAAGAATTAAAAAATTAAAAATAAATAAAATAAAGGTAAGCAAGCCAAGAAAACCGAATAGAGACGGACGCCCTGGACAGCACGTTGGCAGGAGTGGAACTCAACCTCACCCTAAGATTATTTTGCCCCCTTCTTTTTCTCATAGCTGAAGAGTACATTTCCTTTTTTGCTTATATTATTGCAAGCTGGGTTTCTATCACTAGCAACCAATAGTCTTGCCAAATACAAAGAAACTGTTGGTCGTTGGCATTTTTTTTCCCCCAGGATTTTCCCTAGAAAGCCAGCAGCAGTACGTTCTTACCCGTTCCTGACCAGCAGTGTCCCAGATGAGGAACTTATGAAGTTCATTTCCACAAGGCACTGTTTTGGTCATAAAAGATGCCCTGAAAAAGAAAACCGACATCTCCACGTTACCGATCACCCCTACAACCTTCACGAAGACTCCTGTTTCCAACAAGTGAAGGTGGAGCCTCTGCAGGCTCCAGAAGCTCTCCTCTCAGTGGTCACGGAGAGGAAAGAAGGGTGTGGAGTCCTGTCACCAAAAAAAAATATTCTGCATTTTCTGTTAGTCCAACGGGGGGTTTAGCAGGGGAGAAGGCAAAGAATGCATTCAAAACACTGTTTCCAAAACATGTATCTTCAATTGTTCTAAGATATTATGCCTGAAATCAGGAAAGAAGATAAAACCTTAGATTTTAAAAACATATTATCACCACAGTGAAGAGTGAAAGAGCAGCTGGTATTTGGGCATTTGACAGTGTGGGCCCTGCAGAGGTGCAAACAGTGGCGCATACTCCCTGCTCTATGAATCCAGCACTGGTAGAAACAATTAGAATACTGTATCTCATTCCCATCCTGCTTGCCTAAGCGCAGGGATAAAGATGCGTAGCTTAACAAACATTTGTTTTCTCCAAGAAAAAGGAAGGATTTGAAATTCTCAGTAGATAATGAAACCTTGCTATTTTCTCTTTTGCATAGTTCCGCTTAAAGCTTTTTCTTTGTGCTCAGGAAAGATGTAAAAATCCTTGTACTGGATAAAGCTTCCCATTCATTAAAAAAATAGCAAGCCTCTCCAATCCTGTGACAGCCAGACATGACGAGCCTCCTGATGTGATGCAATTAGTACACGTATCACCTGTGCAGCATTCCGGGCAAAAAATGTTTAATCTGAATTTAATCATGAGGAAGCAATCGAGCACATCTGGAATGGGGAACATTCTACCAGACAACGGCCTGGATGCTCGGAGGTAAGTCAGTGTCATGAAAAGCAAACAAAACAAAAGGCAGGGGAATTGTTCTAGATGAAGAGAAAGAGACAAAACAACCAAATGCACTGTATGGACCTTGACTGGACCCTGGACACCGTGGATTAGGAGGAAAAGCGCTTCCAAAGATATTTTGAGGACAATTGGAGAAATTTAAATTTAGCCTATATGTCAGCTATTATCATTGAATCGAACTAACTTTCTAGGTACAATAATGGTATCCTCCTCATGTTCTCCTTAGGAGACGCACACTGGAGTCTGCAGGGGAAACATGTCAGGGCGTCTCTCACTTTCATGGACCCCGCAGGCCCTCCTGGTCCAGTGCAGAGTCCAGCCCTGCGACCAACCACTCAGAACTCATCCCAGTAATATTTCCTCAATTTCTACTCCTTTCCCCCAAGACTAAGAGGCAAACTACAGAAGTCCCAGGGAGAAAGGTATTCGGCCCTGCAGTTCCCACACTGTTCCCACAACATACACACACACCAAGGTTAATAGTTCTAATTATCAACATACAATTGTACTAAATGGAAATTCTAAGTATATTTCTAAGTGATATGACCTAATATGATCAATATCGCATCTGTTCCATGACATTTCATTTCTTTAAGAGTTCTTAAACTATACATCCCAGATTACCAGTCAGAGCAAACATACTCCAAAAATAAAAATATCTTTACTATTTTTCTCATTATAAAAGCAATATTAAGGGGCTTCCCTGGTGGCGCAGTGGTTGAGAATCCGCCTGCCGATGCAGGGGACACGGGTTCGTGCCCCGGTCCGGGAAGATCCCACATGCCGCGGAGCGGCTGGGCCCGTGAGCCATGGCCGCTGAGCCTGCGCGTCCGGAGCCTGTGCTCCGCAACGGGAGAGGCCACAACAGTGAGAGGCCCGCGTACCACCAAAAAAAAAAAAAAAAAAAAAGCAATATTAAGTATTTCACAAAAAAGAAATTCAAAAAATGAAAATAAAGCAGGAAAGTAAAATCAACTGTAATTTCACTACCTAGCCACAATCACTGCTAATAAGTTGGTATATGTCCTTCCAAAGGAGCTTTACACAACTTTTACCCCCAAAGTGATGATACGTAAATGTTGTTTTTCCTCCACTTTATATATTGTGGACATCTTTCTATTTCTATGAATACAGATCAACATCATTATCTAAAGGGACTGCATATTACACACCATGTTATGGATGTAAGTTCATCTTCATCACCTATTTTTCACTATTATGACAATAGTTACATGAATATCGCTGTACCTAAATCTTTGTGTCCTTGTACAACTATTCTTTGGACTTAATTCCTAGAAGCATATATTCTCCACGTTGCTATGTTCACCAAATGGTGGGTTGTACCAACCTATATGCCCACCGCAGTGTATGAGATGACCTTTTCCCAACCAAGAATCTTTCAAATCTTTCAGGATGACACATAGAAAATGGCATCTCATTCCTGTTTTTGTTATGGTTATCGTAAGTCTGGACATCATTTTAGTGTTTACTGTTCACTTGTTTTGCTTTTGTGAATCTTTAGTTCATGACCTTTTCCCACTTTTCAGTTGGGATGTTCATCCCTTTCTTATGTACTTTTTGAGTATTTTACACCAACTTTTTGTCACAGTATATTTTAAAAAATATTTTTCCAGTTAAATCTTTGTCCTTTAACTTGGCTTATGGATTTTTTCCAAAAATGCTTTTTTAAATTTTATGTGGACATCTATATCAATATTTTGTCTCGGTACTTATTTTTGTTTTTGTTTCTACTTCGATGTAAGCAGACTTTCATTCATTTTTCAATATATTCTAGGCAATGGGATAAATAATACAGCAACTCTGCCCTTAAAAAGTTCTCAGGCTTAGAAAACTAAGTTTGTGCCTTTAAAATTGTAGACTTTACTAACTGGGGAAAAAAAAAAAAAATCCAGGCCAACCCCTTCACTTTACACATAAGAGGGGCGTAAATCTGAGACCTGAGAGATGGCCTTGACCCTGGTCAAAGAAGAATCTGATGACACAGTCAGGAGGGAATGTAGAGGTCCCGCCGCCAGCCTGTGGGACGGGGGCTCACAAAGTCCCTCAGTTTGCTCACCTGTGAAACAGGTCCCAAATCTATTCTGCATGATCTACAGGCTGTTGTAGGGTCAAATGAGGAAATGATAGCTGTGAAATCCCGCACTTGGTACACAGTAAGCCCGTGAGGAACAGCTCTAGTCATAGCAGTAATGAGTATCATATATATATGCACGTATATACCTACACGTGCAGACACACTACACACACGCGCGCATGCATGTACACATGCACACACCCCTCTCTGTTCCTGATTGCCTGCCACTAGGAGAAAGACTATCACTATTTGAAATGAAGACTGACAACCATTGCTCTTTTGGTTGGTTGGGGTTTTTTTTCAGCCTCCTTGCTCGCTTACGACTTCAGACTCTCAGGCATCCTCTCTTCCCTCTGGTTGCCTTCTCGAGCGATGGGCATAGCAATGCTGAACTGACTTCGTTCTCTGCGGGAAGCAAAATCTGGCAGAGAAGTTACCACAAATTCCTTGTAAAGGTCGAAATAGAAAGGGAGGTGCACACAGACGTCTGTTTAGGGTGCCGACAATCTGCCTGAACAGCAGCCTGGGTTTCTTATGAGTCACAGGATGATAAGGATGAACTTTCGCTGCTGAAACGCTGCCCTTGCACAGCCTTCCGTCTTTCCCCAGCTCAGTGATCACAGTGGGAGAGAGCCGGGCTCCCAGAGGACTCACTTGTTGTGAGTCAGAAGCTCGCTGTGTGCCCCGCCATAAATTTTCTCCACTTACGGCTGATGGAGACCATTGTCCTGTCCTCATCAATCCCACCCAGTTCTCAAAATTTACACACACGTTGTTTCTCTGCTGAGGAAGACCAAACCTTGCTCTCTGCAGAGAGCATGCTGTCTTCAGGGAGAAAAATAAGCCAGGCCAAGTTCTAAGACAGTGAAATATCAGGCACCTGCAAAACAGCACAGCAAAAGAGCATCTGGCAAAGGCATCCGTAGGAAAGGGGAAAATGGAACAGGAAAATGCTCCTACATTCCAAGGTCGTGGTCTGGGGTGAGCAACCCTCCCCTCCCCTCCCAAGCATTAGAAAGGAGACGCTGACGTTGGATTAAGCCAGGAAAGGAAAATCAATCGGCCCACAGGCTGCGCAGACAGCTCTGCTGTTGAGTGGATGCGCTCCCGGTTTCCAGGCAGGTGAGTCAAAGCAGAACCCTCAGGGATTTGCCCCAAGTCTCGACTTCCATCTGGAAATAAAGCCAGCATGATTTGCAGAATAACGCTCTTGGAGATCAAGGAAATGGCCTTAGGCTGCAGTGTGAGGAGGCTGGTTGGGGGGATGGAGGGGATTGACAGGGACAGTAAGGCCGGACACACTGCCTAAAAGTCCCTGAATTTCTGTCCAAGTCTTTACAGTTGGGACTGGATCTCACTCACTGGCTGGGATGAAACCCACTTGAAGGCTCAGACACAGGTGACCTCTCTGAGTGCTCAGAAAGGAGGAAAGGTGAATTAGAAGAACAGGTGAGAACTCACCCAATGGTTGGGCTGATGTTGTGGTCAAAGTGATCCTGGACAAAGCGACACACGATGCTCGATTTCCCGACACCGGTGTCCTGGAAGAGGAAGAGAACACAGCCGTGAAGATCGAGGCTGCCGATTCTGACTGAGTCTAAACAACCCAGGACACGGGAGCTTACTTCCAGTTGGTGGGAAGCGGGATATTTTCCTCTATTTCATACCAGCATTTTCAACAGTGAAATCGTATTGCTTTCATAAAATGAAAAGAAGTATGGTAAAAATAAGTTTAAGAAACATGTCCGGGCTTCCCTGGTGGCGCAGTGGTTGAGGGTCCGCCTGCCGATGCAGGAGATGCGGGTTCGTGCCCTGGTCCGGGAGGATCCCACGTGCCGCGGAGCGGCTGAGCCCGTGAGCCATGGCCGCTGAGCCTGCACGTCCGGAGCCTGTGCTCCGCAACGGGAGAGGCCACAACAGTGAGAGGCCCGCATACCGCAAAAAAAAAAAAAAAAAAAAAAAAAAAAAAAAAAAAAAAGAAACATGTCCCATCTGTATACAATAACTAACCTAGAACTGGCATGTTCACAGTACATTTATTTCCAGAAATTTGGAAATTTTTGGAGGGGTCTAAGACATATGGCAATGCATCACATTGTTTTGCTAGAAATAGAATTGATTTTGTTCAAAATTTTAGCACTCTAAAGAGATGTAATCTATTTTTCTAGGTATCGCCCTGTAAAAATGATGAATTCTAATTCTTGCATTTCTAACATTTTCTCTCTAGAATCTGATGGCTGCATAAGAACCTCCAGCTTTGCTCAATTATATAAAGGTCGCATCTCAGCTCTTTCTCTGTTAAATAATTCTTTAAAGATGATTAGGATAGGGTCCAGTTACACACTGGAACTAGGACACATGCGTTTTTCTGCAGTCCCTTCCAAAGCCCTTGGTCAAATGGTTCAAGGAATACAAAACACAAATTCACAAGGTCAAAGAGATGGGAGAAGAGACAACCATCAGACCGGTGATGACAGGGAGAAGCAGTGTTGGGGGAGGGGGTGTCCCTGGAGCCAAAGGGCCTGCAGGGAGGAGAGCAAGTCAGTCCACTCCGACATTCCCTGAAAGAATCAAGAGCTGGAGGGCAACGCTGGAATCAGAATCAGGTGAAAAGCTGCGCAAAATAACACCCCGGGCGCCCCAGGCACGTTACCAGAGGGACATTCCATAAGGACCCAGGAGGCTGACTCTCCAGGAACTGGGTATCAGCCACCGGCTGGCTCGGGACTCCATACGCAGCTCAGTGGGCCCCGGGGCTACTGCCCTGGCCTGCGAGACCCCAGATGAAAGAGGCGAAGGTGCCCCTCTGGGGAAGAGGAAAACCCTGCAGACGCTGATATGTGGCGTCCCCCAACTACAGGCCACGTGTGCACCCACCCACAAGTCCCCGTGCAAACAGAGCTTTGGGGATGCATTTTAATCTTTTAAAAAGAAAGGCTCAGCTAAGAAATACCAGACATTTATACCCACAAAAAAAGAGCAGTACGCAATTTTAGAAGATCATTCAGAAAGTTAAGAGGGACCCCTCAGAAATAAAAAATACGATGGTAGAAGTGGAAATTTCAAAGGGAGAGTTACAAGGTGAAGTCGAGAGATTGCCCAGAAAGCAGGGGAAGGAGAGCAAAGCAACTGCCCCAGCTGCCATTAGCTGTGCTTTGAGAGCGGCCGCAGGGTGCGCGGAAAAGTCCTGTCGCCCTGCTCTGAGGGCATCACGGAGACTTGAGATGGATAGTGAAAGGGAAACGAGACACATTTAGCCCAAGAAGGAAAAAAAATACTGATACACTTCTCTTAAAAGTATAACGTTAAAAGCCTACAGATCAAGGGGAAAAGGCTGAAACTCAGAAAAAGGTGTTTTCCTCTAGACACTGCAATATGAAATGAGATTTGAAACACCACTGCCCATCTGAATTACGGGCATGCCCTCTCGTTCCTACATTCAGGGGACCATTCCAGCAAACCTAGGGCGAGAGGGCTGCGGGCTCAGGATCCTCAGAAAATCAGTGTCCAGAAGGTGTCGCCTGCCGGTGCGGTGCACGCGGCCTGCGCTGGTCCCCAGCCCCAGGGAAACCGCACCAAGCACTGTCTCTCTGCAGTGCGGGGATGGATGTGCGGGGCTCAGAGAGGTGAGGACAGAATGGAAACATCAGCCCCCCAGACTCCAAATCAAGGCCGCTGCTATCTCTGAGCTGCACCTTCGGGAGGGATTGCAGCTAACATTCCTCACTCCCCCCAAGCCATAAGGCCCGCCTTCCCATCTCAGCTGCTCTTAAAGCCCCCGTGGATGAGCAGACCCTTGCCATCCTGAGGTCCTCGCAGCCCAGGAGACACTGGACACGGAAGCACGGGGCTGCCACCCAGGCCGCCCTCCTTCCTTCTCAGCTGGGACCACGGCCCCTTGACAGCCTCCGCCCAGCAGCAGGGAGCTCGCCCTCTAAGGGAGGGGCTGGCGCCAGGGCTCCAGCCCGGTGCATCCTTGAGGTCAGGATTCTGCTCCGGGGGGGGGGGGGGGGGGGGAGCATGTTTTGGAGTACATCCATTTGCTCTACCCGAGGGCTCAGCTCAAAACTGGCTCCAAATCCTCCAAACAGCCCAAGGGTCCTGCGAGGCCAACCCTTAAAATTCCCTTAAAGATGAAATATTCCAAAGCTAAAATTCCAAATTATTCATCTCTATTCATCATCTTCTCTGGGTAACTCAAGCTAAAATACCCCTGGTCCTGCATAGTTAAAGCAGCCACAGCCTCTGCTCCAATTTAGATTGAAGTTCGTTCTTCCACCAAATAAACTCAGTGCTTCTTTTCTTTTTACAATTTAACTCCCAACATCTCTCTCGTATAAAACTGACAGGAAGGAAATAACAGGACAAAAGGATAGGCAAAGTTTTAGTTTCTCTCCAAAAGGAAAATATTCTTACAAAGCACGGCCTAAATCATCTTGTGGGGCCAATGGCTTTGTGATGACCTGGGGACCTCGTCATCCTCCCGTGCCTGCTGTTCCCCCTCCAGCCACGAGGGGAAGGCCCGGCTTGAGGATGGCAGAGGAGCCAGGCAGGATGCCGGCGCTTCTCATGAATCACTCAGCTTGGTGACTTCCTTTTCCTGCAGGACCTCATTCATACCGTGACACACAGACACAGGAGGAAAACGCCCTGAGTCACGACTATCCCACAGGAAATCGCAAAGGTCTGAAGCAGGAAAGCCTGGGTGGATAAGGAGGCAGAGGAGAAAGAGAAGGGCCGAGGCCCGGGCTGCTCATCGCTCTCCGTGGCCCTGTTACTTCTGGTGGACTTGACACCGATGGAAGGAAGCTCGTTCACTCCCTGAGATGAGGAGACTGGCACAGCCCTGTCCAGCCTCTAGTTCTGCACAAGGGGAAGCTGCGTGGCTGCCGAGGTCACACAGACAGGCCGCAGAGGCAGAATCTAATTTTCTGAGTCCCGGTGAAATCTTTAAAGGCTCTCATCAGGTTAAATCAACCGCCCTGCCAAATGTAAATTTCTTTTAAAAAAAGTCCATTTCTAGAACCCACAAGGAGTGCTTTTACTATTGCTTTCCAGAGTTACCTTCCATAGTAGAGTCACACGTCCTAAAGATACGTCTGCTGGGTTTTGCCTTAATGAAAGGGGGACATATTGCCAACTACCGGGGAGGCATTAGAATAAAACCAATTTTTTTTTTAAAACTGAAGTATAGTTGATTTATAATGTCATGTTAGTTTCAGGTGTACAGCACAGTGATTCAGCTATACATACACACACATCTATATCTATATCTGTATATTCTTGTTCAAATTCTTTTCCCTTATAGTTTCTTACAAAATAGTGAGTACAGTTCCCTATGCTGTACAGTAGGTCTTTGTTGTTTATCTGTTTAATATACAGCAGTGTGTATATGTTAATTCCAAACTCCTAATTTATCCCTCCCCGCCTTTCCCTTTTGGTAACCATAAGTTTGTTTTCTATGTCTGTGGCTCTGTTTCTGTTTTGTAAATAAGCTCATTTGTAACTTTTTTTTTTTAGATTCCACATATAAGAGACATCATGTATTTGTCTTTCTTTCTCTGACTGGTTTACTTCACTTAGTATGATAATCTCTAGGTCCATCCATGTTGCTGCAAACGGCATTATTTCATTCTTCTTACGGCTGATCTAGCAGATATATACCACATCTTCTTTATCCATTCATCTGTCGATGGACATTTAGGTAGCTTCCACGAGAATAAAACCACTTCTGACTGCACAAAGCAGGAATAAAATTTACTACAATCCTCCCTGGGGGATAATCAGGATTTCTTTGTATTCTAACTTGTATGGTTGACACCAGAGCCATTGTGAGGCCGAGCTATCGGTTCCTGCTACTTCCTGGGAAATGGACCCCTCTTCTGATATTCCACAGACGTTGCTATTATTTGGGGCTAATAATACAATGCTCTGTGAACAATCACATACTCTGCCATGATACTCTCTGCTGTTTGAACGGTCCCAATTATTAATCACATGTAAATCTGGAATTATGGAATCACGTACCACAAACTTTCAGCTGTTGCCACATAAACCTCTAGGTGTCACTTACTTCACTCCTGGACTAGGGCAACAGGCTGCAGATAGGGTTCCCACCTCTCAGAATAGAGAACGGGAAACCCTTGGCAGCTATATCACTGCTACATGATCCTGCTCTAATGGAAGACATCACAAATCAACTCAGGACACATTATTTCAGGAACCTTTTCAACCCAGCTCTGCAGAGAATCACTATGGCCCGATCAAGGTGGGTTCCCAGGACAGACAGCTGCCCTCTCCCGACCTTCCACCTACTCCTCCCAGCCCCTCCACTCCAAACTCACGAAGCGCTGCTCTACAGACGCTCTAGACATCTTTACAGGCAGTAAGGTTGAGAAACTAGTAAGGAATGTATACTGTTGATAACATTATAAATCCACATGCCTCTTGTGGAAAGGAAACTGCAAACGATAACAAGACCTACAGACTCAGGAATTCCATTCCTAAGAATGAAGTTAAAAGAAGGGAAAAAGGGGGCTTCCCTGGTGGCGCAGTGGTTGGGGGGTCCTCCTGCTGATGCAGGGGACGCGGGTTCGTTCTCCGGTCCGGGAGGATCCCACATGCCGCAGAGCGGCTGGGCCCGTGAGCCAAGGCCGCTGAGCCTGCGCGTCCGGAGCCTGTGCTCCGTGACCGGAGAGGCCACAGCTGTGAGAGGCCCGTGTACTGTGAGAGGCCCGCGTACCGCAAAAAAAAAAAAAAAAAGAGCACAAAAAAAGTTCACTGAGGTATTATTTATAAAAATTAGAAATCTCCTAAAACGTAACTTTAAATAAATTATGGCATAGATGGTACTCGTGAAGCTTTCATCTCAGACCTATCAAAACATCAAAGAGGTAGAATACTATTTGCACATAATGTGAACTATGGAAATGATAACTCCAGCATCTGTCTCTGGTCTGGCAATCAGAACCCAAACAGCAAGGATTTTTACATTTATTTGTTTATTTGTTTCACTCAGTCACCCATTTATTTCAGTGTTTAGACTTTAAGTGTTACATTACTTCTAAAAAGCCTTAAGTGTGTGATGTGTGGAGAGGGAGTTAAGTCAGGAATTTAGGAGGATGAGAGAGGCCAGCCAGGTCTTGTGGGTGGAGAGAAACAGGCAGAACCGCGGGGTGGCTGACAGTTTGATCCTCTGAGCCCAAAAGTGAGGGAAGCTGAGAGCAGGGTGGAGTCTGACCCAGGGGAGTGAAGGCCTTGCCCAGGACACTGGACACACCTCTGCACATGACACCCATGTGGGGAGGCACTAGACTTTGTTTACTCTCATGGGAAAAACTGCTTACAGACCGAATTTTAAGCATACAAATAGCATAAATGAATTTAAGCACCTAGATTGAGGTCCCAAGGACAATAGTGAACACAGCTTGGAAACGTCCACAATCCTCTAGATGTATATGAACACAGTCTCAAGTCCACACTGAGGGAATAAGGTGCCATGTCTGAGGTACAGAAATTGCCCAGGAGAAATGTAAAAAAATCCTGCTAGAGCATAGGAAGAAATAAGCAAAAATGAGGAGGCCGAAAGCCCCAAGAGAGATGATTAGATGGTTCAACAGGGAACATAGGCACACGTCTACTTCCTTTATCTCACTGGGTGCTCACACCAACCCTTCAGAGGACAGATGTACTGTCCACATTTCCCACGTTAGGAAGCTGTGCTCTAAACGTTTACGTGACTTGCCTGCAGTCCTATAATCAGCAAAGGCTTCATCGACCTCCAGACTTCCCCTCCCCCATACCCACTGGCCAAACCATCTCTCTCTCCAGAAGGCATGCATCCATGCCCTCATTGACTTATTGGTGCCTGTGCAGTCCGCAAGATACAAAGACGGGAGGCAAGATTAAGTCCTGATCCCTGCAATCAAATCACTTACACATCAGACCTAAACTTTCAAAGGAATCAAAGACAGAGCCGTAGTGACTGAGATCACACAGGCCACCCCAAGACGTCAGTGGGACAGTTGACAGCTGTGTTCCAAACTGCATTTGTTGACCCATCATTTGAAACTCAGGTGTGTATTCTTCTGTTGACATAATGCTGTAAATAAATGATTATTTCCCAAGCTTGCCCCTGCACTATAGCACTCTACAACAGAAGACCCCGACATCCATTTGTACTATTGTTTCCATAGGAAAATTTATTCTACTTCCAACCTGGGGGTTTCAGCCAGTGTGAACCAAGCCTGCAGTCCAAGCAGAACGCCCCAGAAGTAAAGAGATCTTTGCGGAACACGGTCTCCTGCATTTGGACTCCAGTAATATTGCCAATAATCCCAATCTTTCGTAGGAGCAGAAGTGGGCCAAACAGTCATAAGGACAGTGACTAAAGCTCCTGCTATCCAGCCAGGCATTTTCTATGGAGAAATGTCCACTGTCACTTCTTCGAGCATCGTCTCTGGTCTATCATACCTCTTCTCGCCTTCTGGGACTCCAACTGTGCCTGTATTAAACTTTCTTCCCTTACCATATATGTCTTTTATATTCTTTTCTTTATTTTCCATCTTTTTGTCTGAGTTTCAATTTGGAATTATTCTAACCTATCTTCCAGTTCTTTCTACAGATGTACCTAATGTGATGATGAACCCATTTACTGATTCCCTGATATCAATTATTGTATTTTTTCACCATAAAATTTTTATTGTACAGTTTTTGATGCATGCCAAAGCTTGAAATCATGACTTTTATTTCCTTGAACGTAATGAACACACATGTTTTAAAGTCCATGTCTGATTAAGTCCATTATCTAGATTCTCTGCAGGTTCTGTTTCTATTGCCTGTGGAAAGATCTTCAGTCAAGTTGCCTTGTCTCCTCCTATCACTGGTCAAGTTTAAATCTTGGAAGCATCTCTCCAGAGAAGGGAATTAGAGCAGCCTGTCTGGTGATGATGACTGATCTTCTCTGACTGTTGGATGGGTGTTTCAAAAGCACAGTGATCTCACTTCTAGGATGTCATCCACCCCCAAAAAGCTGTTCCTAGTAAGAAAATATTTATACTGTTTTAAAATGCTGTCCTGGACTTCCCTGGTAGCGCAGTGGTTAAGAATCCAGCTGCCAATGCAGGGGACATGGGTTCGACCCCTGGTCCAAGAAGATCCCACATGCCACGGAGCAACTAAGCCCGGAGCCACAACTATTGAGCCCGTGCGCCGAGAGCCTGTGCTCTGCAACAAGAGAAGCCACCGCAATGAGAAGCCGGCGCACGGCAACAAAGAGTAGCCGACGCTCGCCGCAACTAGAGAAAGCCTGCATGCAGCAACGAAAACCCAATGCAGCCAAAAAAAAAATGCTGTTCCTTTCTAGTATTATTAAATTTATGTGCCTCTTGCTATTCCAGAGTTGGCAGATCTGGAGGATTCCAAAGTCTAGCAATCTTTCAGTCATCAAGTGCTCTGGCCCCAGAGAGGGGGTGGCTTCTCCACCCTGCTGGCGGCAAAGGAACGTCCTAGAAGTTCTAGGGAAGCCAAGGTCACGTATCAGGCATGATAAAAGGTGAGCAGCAGAGGCCCCGGTTCAGAAAGAAGTTCTCCTCCTGCCTGACTCCTCAGACAAGTTAAAGAAGGAGAAGAAGAAGGAAGACACTTCTTAAACGGGGAAGAAAGGCAAGTTCCATCACCCCTCCACTTCCGTTATTCTTATAATAGCCTCCACTGCTTCTCGGCGTTTCCAGAGCGCACTCTGTCCCGATGTACAAACTCTGTGCAGCTAAGCAGAAATTTCAGAGTATCTGAGTCTTAGAAGGTGTGACCTTAACTGTTAAAAAAAATTTTTAACCCAGTGTTTTACTTAAATCGCACCTCCTGCCCAAGGAACCAACTGTTCTTTTACCACCTTTGTTTCCTCTCAAGCAACGCACGTGTGGGCTGGTGACTGGGCAAGACAGGTCATCAGACAAACGGCAGAGACGCGAGCTGCCCCGTTCCTGGTGGGGAACCCACTGGCTCCACGGGACACCTGGCCTGCATAGGCTCCCGGCACCAATGTGGGATCTTATTGTTCTATTCTGTCGTGTTCTTACAAAACACTCAATATTCACTGTTCCCGAGTTGCAGATCTAGCAAGTAAGGATAAAGAATGATCATAATTGCAGCTTCTAAAGTGGTTCCCAGTGATCCCTGACTCCTGGTGTTTGGTCACCTGTGTGTGACCTGGACCTAACGACTTGCTCCTAAAAAGTAGAAAAACGGTAAAAGTGATGGACGTCAGTCCCCAGGTTAGGTTATAAAACACTGACACTTGGCCTCCCCTTTCTCACCGAGCTCTCTGCCCCCAGCCAATGGGGTCCTGAAGCAGACACAGTCCTGGAAACGGACACATCAGAGCCCTGGCACCCCATGACCATCCCGGGTGCTCTGCCCATCCTTAGGATCGGCTGGTACGGCCACACCATGAACTTAGCCTTCAGGTGGGAGGGGCTGCCGTAAACCCCAAGGGCGCCGGAAATCGGAAATCAGATAAGGAGGCTTCGCCCTCCTCCCCTCCCCTCTTCTCCAGCAGCCTTTGGAGCCTGGACTTGTCCTAAGGGCAGTGGAACCAACGATCCCCACCAGGGGTGGAACTTTAAGAGGATTGGAGGGAAACCAAAACAGGAAACAGAGGTATTTAGGAGGCTGCGCTCATCTGCTGCATTTTTATTGAGCACCTACTATGTGCCGGGCATCTTCACAGATAACGGTGGCCAGTCTATCGTGTCAGAGCGAAGACTCCACATCGAGAGCTCGCCTGGTGCTCACGTTGGGTTGTGCAGGGAGGACAGAAGGTACCGTTTTTTTTGTTTGTTTTTTTGTTTTGTTTTGTTTTGCGGTATGCGGGCCTCTCACTGTTGTGGCCTCTCCCGTTGCGGAGCACAGGCTCTGGACGCACAGGCTCAGCGGCCATGGCTCACGGGCCCAGCCGCTCCTGTGGGAATCTTCCCGGACCGGGGCACAAACCCATGTCCCCTGCATCGGCAGGCGGACGCTCAACCACTGCGCCACCAGGGAAGCCCAGGAACCGATTTTTGTTTGTTTGTTTTTGACACAGGACAAGCTTTATTCAGTGGCCAAAGAATAAAGGAGTGAGAACTAAATTCACAGATGGACTTCTCACCCACCTGGCAAAAGGGATTTACTTTTAAAGGGTAAAGACAAAGGGAGGAGGAGGGAGGCTCATGATGGGGAGGCAGATGCTTTAGTTTACAGGGGAAGGGGCAGGGCTTTTTCAAGGGAGTAGGGTGCCACCCCCTTTTTAGGAAGGAACCGTTCTTACATCCCGACTCTGACAAGCCTGACAGCTGGCATCCTCAGACCACTTGCTCATCTGAATTAATGCTCGATGCTTCGCTGACCCCCAAGCCGAGATCCTGTGTGATGTAGATAGTTAACTGCTGTGATCCTTAATCACGACACTAGATTACAGAGGATGCACACGCACCCTTGTCCCCTTGTCGGCTGCAAACAAGAGCAAACACCTGCATGGTACTGATAAGCTGGGGATACTAGCTTCTGCTCACAACTAACCTACCTTCCTGACTCTATCACTGTTCCCATTAAATAACCATAGTTTTTGACCCATGACATGTAAGGAATCGTCCTATACGTATGACAGTCAACTCTATCAAGCCCCAGGCTTGATTCCCACACTAGTGTCAGAAAAGGGACTTGCATGAAAGGGAGGAATTGTGTCCGAGGGAGGGGCTGGGCCTACAGTGTGAGAAAAGCCATCCTGTAACTATCACGCTGGCATGACTTTCTCATGGCGTAAGTTCCTTCGGTCAGCTGGCACTTTTGCAAGCATTTCAGAGACTTTACAAAACACACATAGAAGGCAGCAGTGGGAATTTCCAGCTCGAGGGAAATTACTACCCCCCTCACTTTCAATCTATGCTCTTTGGGAATAAGTGCTAAACTATCACACTTAGTTTAAGACATTCGTCCAGGAAACACAAGGCTGCCTGCATCACAGCTGCCCCTGCCAGAAGAACCCCTACCCGGCAGCCTCTGAGCAGGGCTCAGCCTCCAGGATGAGCCTCCAGGGTCAAAGATGGGGCACCCTCTTACTTTCATTGTCCAAAGGAGAGAAGACGGGTGTGGCTTCTGGGGCTGGAGATGAAGACGGACCACGTGGATGAATTCCCCAGGAACAGCCTGAGTGGGTGCGCTGCCGACAATAAGCAGTAAAGCCATGGATACGTGCCCTCTGGTTCCTGCACGGTGTCCCCCACTGCTCCCCAGCCAAAGACCAGCTGAAGGTCAAAGAGGAAAGCACATGACCACAGTTCTGCCCTCCACTGCTGGCTGGATGCTAAATTGCAGAGCCAACGCCATGTCATTAATGCTGAGGCACAGCTCTGGTCTGAAAAATACCAGCCACCACCCCCCACCCCCAGAATGGAAAACTAATCTGAAACCTTGTCAGACAGGAGGATGTTCCCGCCGACAGAGGTGAAGATCAAGAGCGCTGCAGTGAACCTGAGCTAAAAAGTAAGTGCACGTGCCCAGTTGAGCCAAAATTACAATGAAAGTGATGACTCAGGGAAAAAGGAAGAGAAGGCAAAGACTCCAGGCAAAGCTCCAGGACAAATGGGGCTTCTGGGCTTCCAAGTTCCGAATCACGATGATCGATGAGCTGTTAATAACACCGACCATGTTAGTCACGTGATGATGGTGATGGTGATGGTGATGGTGACGTTTTGTTCAGCTAGACTCCATGTTAACCTGCATCATCTCGTTTATTTTCAGCCCAGATCTCTGAGAGATGTACTACTATTGCCCATCACAGTTGGGAAAACAGGCCCAGGAAGGGTCAGCAACTGAACCCAGTCTGTGCTTCCAAGCCTGAGCTCTTGACCTCCATCCTTTACCCTAGTGCCTCCTGACAAACACCACCCGGGGCCCCACCCTGCGACAGGTGTGATGGTGCATTTCTCTCCCGCTCGCTAACCCATCCCGCGTGTGAGACACAGCAGGCCCCGTGTCGGGTGCTGGTGAATCAGTGGGATGTATCCTCTCCTGCAAGCACAGGAGAGACACACCCAGGAACGTGACCCAGAGCAAGACCTCAAGGTCTGGAGTTTCTTCTTCGTGACACAGAAGGAGCATCACGCCCAGGACAACATGCCCCCATCCCGGGGGAAGACTGCTCGGGCCCATGGGTTTTCCTTGACCCCTCACGATGCCCTCTCCATAATGTTCTGGCACATGCCCTTGCTCCGAAGTTCAGGAGAAACTGAAGCCATGGCCTTTCTTGACCTCAGCCTGCGTTCTGAAGGCTTTCCAGCTGGCAGAGCACTCACATTTATTACTGCATTCATTCTTCATGGTGACCCTGTGAGGTCATCATTCCCATTTCTCAGATGGAGAGCTTGAGGCCCAGTGCCCGTCATAGCACACTGCTGGCAGAAAGGAGGTCCAGCCGACTCCAGGCCTCGGCCTCCCCGTACGCTCTTTCCCCAACACGAAACCATCTCCAGTCCCAGGTCAACAAATCCTTAGAGAATCTCAGCGTGCGGGGCCAGGAGGGCTTTCAAAAGCAAAACGTGCAAAGGGGGTCAAAAGGCACAAACTTCCGGTTATGAGATAAACAAGTCCTGAGGATGCAGCAGATGGCTTGGGGACCAGAGTTAACAATACTGTGTTGTACATTTAAAAGTTCTAAGAGAGTAGGCCTTAAAAGTTCCCATCACAAGAAAAAAAGATCGTAACTATGTGAGGTGATAGATCTTAACCAGACTTATTGTGGTGATCATTTCACGAGATACACAAATGTCAAATCATTACATTGTACACCTGAAACTAATGTAATGTTATATGTGAATTACATCTCAAAGAAGAAAAAAGATGCAAGCTAAAAAAGAACTTGGTCAGGCTTTCATAGACATAAAAATGCTTTTATCATGCAAATATATGCTGCATGAACCTAATAAAATAATTTGCAATTTTAAAAAAGATTGAACAAAATGTTAGTTATTTCATGTTGGTACAGATAACTTACCTTAACTAGAAATACGGGCAAAGTAAAAACAGAATTCTTTCCAAAAACAAAAGTTAGGGAGGAAAAAGTCCAGAGCTAAGAAATGTCAAAGTGAAATAACAGGCAGTTTGTTTCCTATAAGTGAACAACTTTGGTTAATTTTTATATTAAAACATAATTTTATGTAAATAGGTATAGATACATTGGTTACAACTCTACAGCGTGGGATACCTTCCTCTTCACGCTGGTAGGAGGGTATCAGTACGTCTTTGAACTTCATGTACCAACACTGTGAAATTCTGCTTATGGATACTTCTAGATCTGTGGATATAAATCTCTTTTAAAAGTTTATTTTGGGGCTTCCCTGGTGGCGCAGTGGTTGGGAGTCCGCCTGCCGATGCAGGGGACGCGGGTTCATGCCCCGGTCTGGGAGGATCCCGCGTGGGCCCGTGAGCCATGGCCGCTGAGCCTGCGCGTCCGGAGCCTGTGCTCCGCAATGGGAGAGGCCACAGCAGTGAGAGGCCCGCATACCAAAAAACAAAAAAAAAAAGTTTATTTTGGGCTTCCCTGGTGGCACAGTGGTTGAGAGCCCACCTGCCGATGCAGGGGACACTGGTTCGTGCCCCAGTCTGGGAAGATCCCACATGCCACGGAGTGGCTGGGCCCATGAGCCATGGCTGCTGGGCCTGTGCATCCGGAGCCTGTGCTCCGCAACGGGAGAGGCCACATTAGTGAGAGGCCCGCGTACCACAAAAAAAAAAAAAAAGTTTATTTTAGGGTCAAGAAAGAAAATATGCAGTTTATGCTTCTCAAGATAGGAGCTGTTCCTTTGTATGAATCACTGAGTATTCCCAGAGACGCTGTGCGTAAACATCCTACATGTAATGTGAACAAAGGACAAGTCCCACATTGCAGAAAATGAGCTGTGTATACTGATAGGTGTATATCTATTTACAAGTGGCACATATGCAATACTGTATGTACTAAGACACTATACAATGCATAAGATATAATCAGAAATAGAAATTTTAAGAGAATGATCTATTAGGATCTTCTCAATACTGTGCCACCAAATACAGAAAATCCCTGAGCTTGTGTAAGCTGCAACTGCCCCCAAGCCCCTGATTTCACATTTCTGCTCAACCAACCAGCCTCGGTGGTGTCACAGACAGACTTACAATCGACACAAGCCAGCGCTGGGGGAAAGGACTTTCAGTGTGCCCCGCTACCCACCCAAACACACACAGAGGCTGGGAAACACAGGGATGAAGCCCTCTGAGGCTAGAGCCACACCATGCGAAGTGGAGGCTGGAGGCGGCCACCTTTCAACTCCCTGCATCGGAGAAGGGAAGCAGCTCTGCAGAGAGACATTAAGCCAAGCAGCCCAAAGACGGGATTCTGGTACATCCCCTACCTTCCCGAGGCCCAGCTGCATTCCTGCTCTGGGTTCCGTGGGACACCATGTATCTTTCTTACTTTTTTAACTGAGTCTCAAGTGCACGTTGGAACCTCCCAATGGCCACTAGCAGCGCAGTAGGAGGCTGCCCATCCGAAGCTTGACCCCCAGGGGGAAACATCTGTAAGGATTTTACAGCTGACCCCTGGTCATATCACACCATCTCCATGCTCCTTTCCTTCCACCCCTGACTCTGTCATCACATCATCACACATGCTATTTTTTTGCAGGAAGTTATGGCCAAGCCACAACTTCATAACGTGCTGCTCTCCCATCAAAAGAGAGCCTGGAAAATGCCACCTGATGTCTGGGCCTGGCCAACACCAACGTCCGGCTGCCTCCGGCCAAGGCATCTAGCCACTCGCTAGCCCTGGGTGTATTCCATCTGCATCACATGTCAAGGTAAGGTCTAAAGGCATTGCTACACATGCACTCAGAATCTAAGTGACATGTGCAGCCTCTAATTTGTTAGGAGATGTCCACCTGTATGTTCTAGCTTTACAAAAAGACAACTGATTGACTTTATTAGAAAATGAAACAAGGAAGAAAAATCAATGGTCTAGGAAAGACAATGACTTGTTCCAGGAGTGAAATCACCTTTCTGGTTTCAATTTGGACCCTGTTATCTGTTCATGTTCTGACTCCGGGGACCCATCACACACTGCCCTGCCTCCCCCACCAAATTGTCTCTCCAGCAGGCAGGAAGATTTCAGCTAGATTGAGGCAACCAGGCCAAAAGTTGACAGAATAATTTGGTCAGATGAACCAAAGGAAGTGTGTTTCTTCACTTGGTGGTTTGGACACCTTCGGGGGTGAGGAGAGGGATTGCAGACCTTCTCTGTCCTCAGAGCACAAACTTCTGCTCTATTGCAATCTGACCACGTGACCTGAGCAGCTAATTTCAAACTCTGATTTCCTACCCACTAATCTGTGTCCTACCCAACCTGGCATAAAAGAGACTTTCCCAAGCATCTGACGCATATGAAAACACGCTGGTAAATCCGCCTACACGGTCTCCTATTTTGTGTGCCATCCTCTCTCCCAAAAAAGGATTAGAATATTTAAGAATGAGCTCCCAGCACACGCCCAGCCTGCATTTTTATGAGACGGGATCCTTTTCTGCTAAATGGATCTAAATGGCAAACTGTAGCTGGCGGCCAGAAACACAGGGTCAGCCAGGACACACAGACAGCGGCAGCATCCTGCTGTTCTGCTGACCAAAGGAAAACATTTTGGAGTCTGAGTTTTCTATGACGTTTAATCTTGACTCTAGATCCAAACCGGCTCGCTGTTATGCTTGCTCAAGACAGTAGCAACAGGCTGGCCGGCAACACTGCAGTATCCGTTTGCTGCTTCTCCGAAAAAGCCAAAACGTGCGTCCGCAGTGCACAACTGTTCTCCGCAATATGCCCGCATCTGACAATGCCACGAACTCACAGAGTACCCCAGCGCCCCACCCTCTGATCCGTGGGCTGGCTTACCAGCTACAATTCAATCTGGAGCTCATCAGCTGGGGAGACACAATGACCCAGAGCAAAGAAGAGGAAGAAATAAACAGCAAGGGCTGAGGTGCCCAGGGATTAGGGGCTTCCTCAGCCCCGCCTTTTATCCTGGGGACCCATTCACCACGTAGCAGGGCAGGCAGGGGACACCCAGAAAGTCTCAGTGTGGTTCTCAGCCATGTGGCATCCCAGGGGGACATCTAGGACCTACCTCCCCTACAGGAGAGAAGAGTCTCCGTGATTTCTTTCTGTATGCACGCCAAGCTATCGAAATTATGCACACTCTCTTTTCTGGGCTAAAAGATCAAAATCTGATAGCCACTCTTGGGAATAATTTTGCAAACCTGAATCATAATTGTTTTGCTCTTCTGAGTTATTCCCTATCTCTTTTAACTGCAGGACAACATGAAGAGAACTCCAATAAAATAGAGACCCCAAGAGGTCATAGCCTGGAGTGTGAGACACACAGGGCACACACATCCGAGGGGATGCTGTAACGAAGGAGGAAGAGAAAATAACCGTCAGGGGTAAACCAGAAGCAGTGATAACCCCCGCCTTCCCACAAACTAACTGCACAGGGGAGGAGAATCTGGGGTGGTCAGAGCGTGGGTCTGGGGCCAGACGCACGAAATTTAAATTTCTTCCTAGTTCTCTCTGTAAAAGAGGCGCAATAGGAGGGACTGCCTCATAGGGCTGTCGTGAAGATTAAATGAGATAACACGTCCACAGCACTTAGAACAGCGCCGGCATCCCGCAGATGTTCATAAATGCTGATTATCATCATGACGATTACACAGCCATTCAAAAGAATAAAGTCCATCTGTAGGAGCCAATACGTATGGAAAGCGTTCCAAGATATACTGATTGAAAAAATCCATTTACAAATTTGTTATGACACCTTTATTAAAAAGAAAAAAAATCTGGGTGTGTGAGCACAAGCCTGAAACATTTCCTTTAAAAAAAAAAACCACAAGGACACATTAACAGTGATGATCGAAGGTTAGGAAGGCTGCACTTTTTATTCTGTACCTTTCTGACGCATTTGAACTTTGTATTCCAATACAAAGGGTTCCTTATATCTATTTTTAAGTATGAACAGATGTGATCCAGGTACAGGGATCAGGGTACAAATTCTGTATTCTGTATTATTCTTTAAGCTTCTCTATATAAAGGTAATTTTAACGCTAACATTTTCTCCCCAGACTCCTGAATATCATCTAAATGTTAAATGGCCATCACCCAAATCATAGATTCTTGCCTCTGTGGGGTATGGCTCGTGTAATCTGTATGAATCAACATTAGCAAAGCTGACGAGGTGGAATTATAGGAAACTTGCTGGAAACTTCATGAGCCTAGGAACTCGTGGGAGTGTGCTTCCTGGGTCAACTCCTCTGTCGGTGTCCTATGTGTCATGTGTTTCTGGTAGGAAAACATTAAAACTGCTGAGCTAAACCCTCCCCCTCCTAATTACTCAAGATGTGGAAGTTGCCTATGCTCATTTTTGCTGCTGTTGAGGTGCAATTCGCATAACCCCAAATTAATCATTTCAAAGTGAACAATTCAGTGGTACTCAGTCCATTCACAGTGTTGTGTAACCACACCTCCATCTAGTTCCAAAACATGTTCTTCATCCCCAGTAACTCCATACTCATTAAGCAATTACTCACCATTCTCCCTGCCCCACAGCCTCTGAATCACACATTTACTTTGTCCCTATTGATTTACCTATTCTGGACACTTCATACAAATGGAATCATACAGTACGTGATCTTTCGTGAATGGCTTCTTTCCCTTAGCGTCATGTTTTCAAGGTTCACTCACATCGTCCTGTGTATCAGTACTTCATTCCTTTTTAAGGCTGAATAATATTTCATTGTGTCTAAACCACAATTTGTTTATCCAGCCTCCACTGATGGACACTCGGGTTGTTTCCACCATTTTTGGTTGTTGTAAATGGTACTGCTGTGAGCGTTCACATTACAAGTATTTGTTTGCAGTCCTGTTTTCCACTGTTTGCAGTATATACCTAGGAGTGAAATCGCTGGGTCGCAGGGTAATTCTGTCTATAACTTTTTAAGGAGCAGCCAAATTTCCATTTTCCACAGCAGCTGCACATCTTACGTTTCCGCTATCCATATATGATGGCTCCAATATTAAGAGAAAAACTTCCCATGTCTTGAACCCTTTAGGATTAATTCTTCCACTTTCTGCATCCAACTTCCTCTTACTAGGGTCCTTTCTTGTCACTAGTTAACCAGGAAGCACAGAGCACCTTTGTTATTTTTTGATTCTTTAACATATTTGTTATGTTAAAGAAGAATTACCGTAGGCAAAATTCTGACTTGTAGATATAGAATGAACATGTGTTAAAGTCTTTTTTTTTTTTTTTTTTTTGCGGTATGCGGGCCTCTCACTGCCGCGGCCTCTCCCGTTGCAGAGCACAGGCTCCGGACGCGCAGGCTCAGCGGCCATGGCTCACGGGCCCAGCCGCTCCGCGGCACGTGGGATCCTCCCGGACTGGGGCACGAACCCGTGTCCCCTGCATCTGCAGGCGGACTCTCAACCACTGCGCCACCAGGGAAGCCCTAAAGTCTTTATTAACCTCATTATTAATGAGAGTATTAGTGAGGTGTTACAACCAATTCACAGAAGTCAGAGAAGCACAAATGTATATGGATTAAAGGAATGATCCAATTAAAGGTTGAAATGAATTTACAAATGGACAAGAAACTGACTTTTTTTCCTGATGCTGGGGGAGGGCATTTTAACCAAATAGATGTTTTTTCCATGTCTGTAGACTGTAATTATTTTGCATTGCTATCAGTTATCTATAACTTACAGAGGCAAAAAGCAGACCAAGGACAAGAAAGGGCTAGAATCAGACACCTTGGAAGGCTGTTCTTTACATGATGCATAGTTTTCCACTGGGGACACCCAGAAACCTTTTCTGCTTATTCCAAATTTCCTCACAATATGACACAGGAAGTAAAAAGAGAAAAAAGTAAAGGTGTGGACGAGAAAAGGAACTAGGAGAGGCAACTCCACACTAAATAAAAATGAGAACTAAAATGGGAAAAGATTAATGGGCCACCGTGCACCAGGGGGTCCCACGACCGCTGTACCGTTAGGGAGGACACAGGCCACACGTCATGGAGAAATCTGGGGGCTAACGAGGAGATCTCTCTGCAAACAAGACCCTGGTCTAGGGCTTCCCTGGTGGCGCAGTGGTTGAGAATCCGCCTGCCGATGCAGGGGACACGGGTTCGTGCCCTGGTCTGGGAAGATCCCACATTCCGTGGAGCGGCTGGGCCCGTGAGCCATGGCTGCTGAGCCTGCGTGTCCGGAGCCTGTGCTCCGCAATGGGAGAGGCCCACATACAGGAAAAAAAAAAAAAAAAAAGACCCTGGTCTAAAAGGGAGGACACCAAAGGCAGCGGACACGGGACAAAGAACTGACCGGGGCTGCAAGACGGCAAACGCGGGTAGTGGAGACCCAGGAGTTTTCCCAAACCCACCCAGGGTCCAGCCTGGCATGCACCTGGGAGCCCGGATGGAGAGTTGGCCCTCGTGTGAAACAGCCCTTGGAGAAACCTAGGCAGTCACAGGTTGGCTTCATATAAACACTCGGCTATTATTATTTGACCTAATGCAATACTTCTTCTTTAAGTGACTGAGATATATATATAAATATTTCAGTTATTACATCTGTCCTCTTTATTCCCTGCAACAAACGCATTGTTTTGAGGCTTTCAAGCATATGAAAATTATTTGTACATCTGTTAATCATTCCTCCTCATATGCTGGTAATGCCTGTACAGGGAAAGTTATCACACAGAACTGAAAAAGAAAATCACAATATTCAAGGAAAATAAATCAATTTAAGCAAAACTGTTTCCATCCAAAGCAGGTCTAGGGGCTGACTTTACTAAAGCATTGTCACTGGTCTTCAGAGCCTGTTAACACTGCTTTTTTTTTGGCTGCGTTGGGTCTCTGCTGCTGCGTGCGGGCTTTCTCCAGTTGCGGCGAGCGAGTGGGGGCTACTCTTCGTCCCAGTGCGCGGGCTTCTCATTGCAGTGGTTTCTCTTGTTGCAGAGCACGGGCTCTAGAAGTGCGAGCTCAGTACTTGTGGCACGAGGGCTCAGGAGTTGCGGCGCACGGGCTTAGTTGCTCCGCAGCATGTGAGATCTTCCCGGACCAGGGCTTGAACCCGAGTCCCCTGCTTTGGCAGGCGGATTCGTAACCACTGCGCCACCAGGGAAGTCCCTACACTGCTTTTAAAATGGGAATCTTCCCATTTACGTTTATGAATAAAAACCTATCACTTATTAGAAGACAAGAGCTATGATGAGAACTGAGAACAGCCTTAGCACGCAGCTGGCAGAGAGAAGGCCCAGCCCCCTCCCGGCCACTTCAACAGGACTTGGCTGTTCCCTGTGGCATTAGCATTTCTTTACTCTTCCTGTTGGGACAAACGGGGTGATTGTTTGTGACAGGAACTTCCCAGAAGGCCCACCAGCTCTTCAACGGGAAGCATCCACAGGCAGTTTGCACCCTAGGATTCTATGAAACCCTCAAAAACCTTGCCTTGCTGTTTGCGCCCATTCTGCATGGTGACAGTGATTCTTACCCAATGACAACACCCTCCTGCTTGGAAAGACCTCCTCAAATCAAACTTAATTCTCAGCATCGGACCTTGCCTCCCTCCCCTGGCGCTGCCAACACTGGCTCTGCCGGGTGGTCAGCAAGGAACTTCAGTATCTCCCGGACAGGCTGTTGGTGAGGACAGCTCTGGACAGGAGAGAGGGTGGCTATGGAGCCACCATGACGCCACAGGCCTCCCATCAAGAGGCCACCGACTCCCCCTGCCTGACACCAGGGCCCCGCAGCAGTACGACCTGTGGGCACTGCATCAGCTCAGCAAAGACACGGGTGCCATGCGGAAGGCAGGGGAGCGTTTCCAGATGTCGTCCCCCCAGACAGCAATCAGGGCGCCAGTGAAAAGTAACCACAACCGGGGGGAGGGCTTCCCAAAGCCGGGGTGGCAGCAGGGGCTGCCGAAGTGCCGGAAGGTAGATGGTGCCTTAAATGAAACATGCACGGAAGCTACAGGAAGTCCAGGCCAGGAGGCATGGCCCCACCCTCTGCCACAGCCCTGCGAAGCGAGCAAAGCACCGGGGGAGCCGCCTGGTAGCCCACATGTGGGACCCCAGCCGGGGAGGCAGAGATGGGAAAGAACGTGGCTTCCCAAAGGTCAGGTCCTCCCAGTGAAGGCTCATCAATTCCAACCCCACGACTTCAGTTCTTGTGATGTGTCTTTGTCACTTAGCGATGCCACCCAGTTCTGGAGCTGCCTATCCCAGGACCCTGTCTGCCACATCCCAGGGATGCCACTGGCCACTTCACACTTCACAGCATGCGATGCCTCAGTAGGAGTCCCACCTGCCTCAAAGCAGCATGTGCCGGGGTCTTGCCCAGGACCAGCAGCTTCCCTGACAGGGTCTGGGCTCAAGACCCAGGGACCCCAGGGTGCCGGCCAGGAGGAGCACGTCTGCACTGCCTGGAGACCACAGCTCACGACCCCCAAAGCCTCCTTCGAGGCCATGGCTGCCACTGCAGACTCCCACAAGGCAGCGCGCATACCTCATTTCCCAAATAAACTTGCTTTTTTGTTATCCCTTCTTTCTAGCACGCGTGCAATGGGGCCAGAAGATGTGTCATGATGGTATGAGTTGCCTCTGGGTGAACATTAGTTCACCACAGAATTTTAAAATTTGCATTTGGAGAACTAAAAATACTTTTACTGTAAAGTGGTGCAATCCTGGTGCAATAAGGCAAGTTAAAGTAACTTCTGAGCAAGTCAACTTGTTTTTCCAGAAGCATCAGGGAAGTAGATGACCTCTAACAGTCCTCTTAGAGAGGAAGAACAAACTTAGTCCTACCGAGAAGTTATCATATGACAGGCAGGAGCCCCGGTGTTCTCAGGTTACTTGTGCTGTGTAACCGTTACAACTTGCTGAGACAGACACTGTTATCAACATTTGACAAGTGATGGATCTGAGTTGAAGAGGTTCCGCAAGCCAGCTTAAAGCTTGCTCCTCTCTCCTTTGAGTCCAGAGTCTGAAAAGACAAATCAAGTCAAAGCTCCAGTTAAGCCATAAACTCACAGTCTTCAAATTCATAGTCCGGCAGTGACCTTGTTGGAACACAAAAGGTGCTTATGGGAGACACTATCATTGCTCCACGATATCCACGCTCCCCTTCACCATCAGAAAAAGAGCCCTGAGGTTCAGCAGGCACTCGGCCACCCCTGCTGGTCGAGGTGGTCAGGGGTCTTGGTTCTGGCCAACGGGGTGGAAGCAGAGGCAATGTGTTGAACCCATAAACCATCAGAGCATCCTGAACCAGCCACCAAGACCGATCAAGAAGAAAGAGACGATTTCTCTCCTGCTTAAGTCACCAGACTTGGGGGTCTCTTATTCCAGCATCTCAGCCTGTATCCTCAATACATCTCATCGAAGAAACTTAAAAACCTGCATATCCCTCTAAACTGGCTAAGAATTATCCTTAGAGCTTGTTGAACCTCATCACCTGTTTATTCCTCATTCATTTATAAGGTACAATCATCCTGGCCCTGCGTCTGAATTCTCACAATTTCCAAATCCCAATTTATGAGATTTACCTGTAAGGTATGACAATATACCATTTCTTTAAACCCATATTCTTCCCAGAATATGTCCTTCTTTGGAAAATGCCACTCACCCATATTTAGCTATTGCAGGTGGTCTGTCCACCACCCAGTTTCCCAGTGTCCCGGCTGGCAGGGCATCATTTGAACCGGGCGGTACTCTCTGCCCTGCTGGGTGGCTCTGGTCCTTCTCCAGCAGCTGCATCTACTTTCACACACATAAGGCCCAGCGGGGTTGCCACGGCAGCGAGCATCCTTTAAATGCTGGCTGGCAGGCCGCATGCCAGCACCAAGTCGTTGATAGTCCTGTCTTGTTGGTTAGCGTTAGAGCAGACAAAACTCTTTTTATGACCATTCAGCAACAACAGACCTTAAAAGAAGCAGAAGGGGGTGGGGTATCTGCTGGAACCCTCTGACCTATTTAGAGACCCCCAGCTTGGATGCCTTATGCTATATATTTCAGCTGCACCACACATAACCACCCAACCGTCATTACCTGAGATTATATGACAGGTATGGGTCAATTTGTTCTAGCCTGCGGTTTTCTGCCTTCTCAACGACCTATTACCAAGCTGAGACTGATTTGCTGTGACACCTGCTGTGCCCCACGACCAGAATAATAAACACAACCAATTCACTTCGGCCACTCCGTTTTTGGTGAAGAGCTGCAGTCGAGAACAACAGACATCTGCCCATTAAGAGCAGCACGTAATTAACAGCAGTGTTTACCCACCCAATACCAAGCAGTTAGAGGGGCAACAGACTGTCACCACGAGAGCCCAGCATGACCCTCGCCATCCTGAATTACGGACGCTACACTCTACCTCCCACTCGGCCTCAACTACAACCAAAATAAATACACTTTCAGATTGAAATGACCTATGCTATACATCCATATTATCTATGCTATGTATTTTCATTATATTACATGTATTAGGAAACTAGGTATTTGCGTGATCACCTGCTACAGAGGCAGGACTGGGCTAACCTTAGATTGAAACAAATGGAATTGCCAGCTCTGTGACGGAATTAAACTGGCATATGGAACCGTACTTTTTATGGCATTTGATTGGAATTTTTATGTGCCTGACCTTGTCACGGAAGCGGAATCCATCATCTATGAAAAGTCATAAAGCTGACAGTGCCACCTTGGCAAACCATGCAAAACCAATTAACCGATCTTCTGCTACACACATAAATCCATTGATCCATCCTTACAACTGGCATATAAAACATTCATAAGTGCAGACAGGTAATACATTTTAATAGACATTTGAAAGAGTAAACTAGAGACAACACAGATTTTAAAACAAAAATAATGAGCCCTTGTCCCTCTTATCCAACATCTCAAAGCACTACTTTTTAGTCTTAGGGGAAAACTTGGACGTTCACATAAAACAGTACTGTGCTTTTAATATACATTTGTGTATTCTAACACAAATTATACACCATTTTCAAGCAAATTTATCACCACTGTAGTAGTCTAAAGGCTTTTTAGAAACTGAAAGCATAACCCACTTAAGACTTCTGTTGCCTTTGGCAAATCTAATTATTAACATTTGCTGAATTGGCTTTAGACACCTGATATCATGCTAACACAATCAGCAAATATTTACCAAAAATTTCCAGGATGAATGACACAATTTTGATGTTCCGAGTTGTCAAGGAATTTACACATGAACAAATACAAATCCACACACATAGGGAAATTTCAGCTCTAACAATCAATCAATGAACAAGAGGGACCCCCCTCAGTCACAGAGAAGGCTCCCTCCCTCACCTCCAGCGTCACTGAGGCGTCATCTGCTTGGAGGCCCCGGGCCAGCTCCGGTCCTCTGCAGTCCCGACAGGGGGACAGAGTAGTGACAACTGAGGGCGGCAAGCTTCTAGAGCTTCAGTTCTAGGTTTAGGATCTAGAGTCCAGAATCAAAATTTAAAGTTTCAATATGACAAAGAAGATGCTATTTACTCTCTACGTCAAGATGGTAAAGACTGGGAAAAAGTGCCCCTTTTCAAAAGAAGAAATAGATTTTGCTAGAATAAAATCACACACAACACGCCTGGCACACGATGCTGAGATGAGACAGCCTTGGCATCACCTGGGGAGTCTGTCCCTGCACGGTGACTCGGTCCCAGAGCCCAAGAACACAGAGCAGTCCCCACCCCAGGGAGCTCCCAGGGGCCAGAGCCGAGGACCGCCTCCCGGTGCCCCTTCTGTCACCCACAGCTGCGTCTTCCATCTCCCCTGCATTAGTCACTGAGGCCGGGTCTGCCGTGTGGCCTTCAGGCCGAGCCCTGCATGTCGTCAGCTGGCTGGCCCCTCACCCCTCATCCTTAGGTGGCCTGCACAGGCCCACAGAGCCACTGGGAGCCAAGGCCAGGGAGGTGTCGTGTGCTCGTGACCTTCGCTCGATAGGACCTAGCTGTCCACACCTGCAGCTCCGGCCAGGGCTCCATGCAGGGCATTCAAGCTAAAAGAGATTTCCTGAAAAGATGTCGGCCTGGAAACAAAAAGGCAAAATAAGCACAGCAGAATGGTCGGAGCTGGGTTGAGGGCCGGAGGAAAATGAATTAATTAGAGCTAAAAAATGAGAGAGAGGATGTAGGCAGGCCTGGGCTGACG
Source organism: Kogia breviceps (assembly GCF_026419965.1). Classification (NCBI taxonomy): domain Eukaryota; kingdom Metazoa; phylum Chordata; class Mammalia; order Artiodactyla; family Physeteridae; genus Kogia; species Kogia breviceps. The sequence goes on along the minus strand of NC_081324.1, from coordinate 60,704,363 downwards.
AGGCATTAGGTGAGGGGTGTGTCCATTGAACCCTCAGCACCTAAGAGCACAACTGAGGGATGGGGTGAGTTGTACCGATTAACTGAGGATTTTCAGGAAGCTGGAGAGCTGCGGTCACAGCCGAAATCACACCAGGACATACGGCTGGCCGGGGAAGCCTGCCAGGCACAGCTCCCCACGGCCGCCTGCAAGGTCACTGCCATCCCGGCTCCTGGGCAAGGGCCAGGGCGCAGGCCCCAGGCTGGTCAAACTAGGTCACCTGCCCGTGACCAAGCTGCCAAAGAGCTTCTTGGCCTTCTTTGCCTCTATTCAGAAGGCAGGATCTGCTTCCCTCTGAAATTAATGCTACAAGGAGTTTCCTAAAATAAAAGACAAACATTGACCACATTCCCTGCATCTAATTCCATGGCCTATACAACTCAGACTGGACACTGCACCCAACTGCAGACAAAATTCAGTTTAGTTCAAGGGGAGAAGCAGCTCTTTCCTCAGGCACTTTTCAGGTGCTCTGAGAATCGTTCCCTCCCTATGTTTGATCTGGAAACTCAGCCAAGGATGTCTTCCATCTTGTGATATTTGAGAATGATAGGCAACACAAGCGTTAACATTCCGGCTAAAGTGAGTTCCGTCACAGAGCGATGAGCCTGTTTCACACGCGTGAAATTTCACCAGTCACGTGCGTGAATTCACGGGTGAGGGTTCATAGGAGGAAAGGTGAGCCTAAAGACAGAGGAGAGGCTGGCGGCAGAGGGGCTGGGACACAGCGCCTGAGGGAACGTGGACTGGCCCCCCCAGGGCAGGAGCACAGGCTGTGAACTAGGAGGCAGGCGGCAGCCTGTCCACACCCCTCCTGGGCGACTCCTGGAAGTGATGACGGCCCAGGAAAATGGGAGGCTGGGGTTTGGGTTGGGACTCCACGCGGAAAGAAGGAATCCGAATTCTCCTGGGAGGACGGCGAACCTGTGCCTCTGGATTCGCCCTCATTTCTGAAGTGCGTCCTCCTGGAAGCAGCCTCTGCCCCACCTGACTGGCAACAAGCAGTGCTGGACCCGCCGTGATGTGGGGTCATCGCTTCCCCGACCGGAGCGTATGCCCTACAGTCCAGCGCTACAGGCATCAGAAAGCGTTAATTTGTCACGAAGAAGGACTCCAGCCCTGCTCGCTATTTGGGGGAGGTGAAGAACCCAGGATCTAGGATCATTTTAAATGGACTGTGTTACACATTAAGCTCGATGTATCCCTAACTTTTAGACTCACACTTCCCACTGACATAGCACTTTCTGGACTAACTCCAATAGAAGTAATCCCACGCACACTGAAGGGGAAAAATATAAAGATTCACAGCACGGAAAACACCCAAGTGCTGTTGATGGTGGAAACTCTAACTCACCACTCCGCCTGCTTATTTTTCTACAACTGGTCCAAACACAGAAGCCATCGCACTTCAGAGCCAGGTACCACCCAGCTAAGCTCAGCTCACAACAACACTCTTTCCCTTTAGCCACCCTCAAATTTTTCATTCATTAAAGCACCTTCCGGTAACCACTGAATGAATTCAATATATGCAGTGTTCCAGATTATCATTCTCGGTAAGATGGACATTGTCACAGACGAACGAAACTCGCAATACACTTGTACCTACAAAGTTCGTACACGTTAATAGTGGTTCCAAGAGCGAACCAAGGAACTAGATCCGAATTGCAGCCCTGAGTGTCCAAGGCCCCCTGCACCATTCAGTCCCCAAAAGTGATTCCTTCATGCTATTTCTAAACTTTCCTGAATCTGATGGATTCAGAAATCAGTGGGTTTTTTTGTTTGTTTGTTTTTTTTGCAGTACGCGGGCCTCTCACTTTTGTGGCCTCTCCCGTTGAGGAGCACAGGCTCTGGACGCGCAGGCTCAGCGGCCATGGCTCACGGGCCCAGCCGCTCCACGGCATGTGGGATCCTCCTGGACCAGGGCACGAACCCGTGTCCCCTGCATCAGCAGGCGGACTCTCAACCACTGCGCCACCAGGGAAGCCCAGAAATCAGTGTATTTTTAATAGAACAATACAGAGTCCAGAAACAGACCCACATACACATGGAGATTTCATTTATGATAAAAATAACCTATCAGATCAGTAAATAATGATGAATTAACCAATAAACAGTATTAAAACAACTACCTAGACACTTGGAGTGAAGAAAAATACAAAAACAAAAACAAAAGACTTGAATCCAAGCCTGGCTCTTTGTACCAAAATAAATTCCACATGATCAAAAAAAATTTTTTTAATTAAAAAAAATGTTAAGACACTATGAAAGTACAAGAGCAAAATTAAAATATAGGTAAAAAATTTTATAATACTAGAATGTGGCAGGACTTTCTAGCAAGACATAGACAACAAAACCATAAAGGAAAAGACTGATATATCTGACTAAATAAAGATTTTAAAATATTGATATGATTTTTTTAATTCAGTAAAAAGGTAAACTAGAAGGTAACAAACTGAAGAAAAGTTTGTACAATACAAATGACAAAGGATTTGGTTTCTTTTTTTTTTAAATTTTTGATAGGTAAGAAGTGGATTTCTTTAGAGAGAAACACACTCCACAGACAGAGTGTGGGACATCTCAGAATGTGAGAGAGGCCAGGATTTGGTGTCTTAATATACAAAGAGTTCTCACAAATCAATAAGAAAAACAACCCAATAAAAATTAGGTAAATGATGTGAATGTGTAGGTAACAAAAAATACAGTAAGTCAGTAAACATATGAAAAGATGATCAGTCATTCATAATTAATGAAATCAAATTAGAACATATTATCATTTTTAATCTATAATATTAGTGAAGATTAAAAGTTTTGGTGATATTCAGTGTTGGTAAAGTCGCAGAAAATCATATCCCAAACACTTAATGGGAATATTCTGTTTTTGATCTGGGCATTTACATAGGTCTGTTCAATTTGTAAAAATCCATTGTACACTATATTAAGATTTGTGTACTTTTTTGCATGAATGTCATACTTCAGTATAAAAATGTAAAGAGGGACTTCCCTAGTGGTCCAGTGGGCAAGACTCTGCACTCCCTATGCAGGGGGCCCAGGTTTGAACCCTGGTCTGGGAACTAGATACCACATGCATGCTGCAACTGAAAAGATACTACATGCCACAATTAAAGATAATGAATGCAACAACTAAGACTGGTGTAGCCAAAATTTTTTTTTTTATTTTTTTTAAACATTAAAAAAAATTTTTTTTAATGTAAAGAATATGTTACATCACCATGAGATATCACCTTATACCTGTTAGAATGGCCATCACCAAGAAGAGAACAGGTTCTGGTGAGAATGTAGTGCAAAGGGAAAGCTTGTGCACTGTGGCAGGAATGTAAATTGGTCCAACACTATGGAAAATAATATTGAGGTTCCTCAAAAAATTAAAAATAGAGCTACCATATGATCTACCAATTCCATTTCTGGGTTTATACCCAAAGGAAATGAAAACAGGATTTCAACGAGATATCTGCACTCCATTGTTAACCACAATATTACTCACAAGAGCCCAGATATGGAAACAAGCCAAACGCTAATCAGCGAATGAATGGATAAAAAAGATGTGGTACATACACACAACGGAGCATTATTCAGCCATGAGAAAGGAAGACATCCTCCCATCTGTGACAACATGGACGGACCTTGAGCACATGATGCTACGTGAGATAAGTCAGATAGAGAAAGACAAGTACTGGGTGATACCACTTATATGTCGAATCTAAAAAAGTGAAACCGGGCTTCCCTGGTGGCGCAGTGGTTGGGAGTCCGCCTGCCGATGCAGGGGACGCGGGTTCGTGCCCCGGTCCGGGAAGATCCCACATGCCGTGGAGCAGCTGGGCCTGTGAGCCATGGCCGCTGAGCCTGCGCGTCCGGAGCCTGTGCTCCGCAACGGGAGAGGCCACAACAGCGAGAGGCCCGCGTACCGCAAAAAAAAAAAAATAAAATAAAATTAAAAAGTGAAACCTGTAAAAAAACAGACAGTAAAATGGTGGTGACCAGGGGATTGCGGGTCGGGGGGATAAGATTGCTATTGTTCAGGGCACAAACTCGTAACAAGTAGTACATAAGCCACAGAGATCTAAGGAACAGTATGATTAATACAAAAATTGTGCTATAATTATGCAATGTGACAAATATTTATACGACTACACTGGCAATCGTGTTACAACACATAAGTGTATCAAAGTAACATGCCTACACTGTATACCATCAAATTCATAAAAAAAAAATTTTAAAGAGTAGGTTAGAAATTTGTTCAAATTCATGAAAGGAATGAAATTCTGAAGTATAACACAGTAAATCGAAAGCTATTACTTACCACCTATGCTTTGCCAGATCCCTTAGCTAAGCAGAGTAAAGAAAACTTCTAAACTGGAGATTCTCTTGTGGAACGAACCTACTTAAACTCTCTTAAGCCTTGAGATTCTCAGGGTGTAAAATGGTTTGGGGAAGAAGAGGTAAGAGAATATTCCAGTATGACACGCCAGGCAGGGTTAGAAGGGATGTCTATGCAAACTGCCAGCATTTTACAAAGGAGGGAACTGGACCCAGGCAGTTATGTGATTTGCCAGGGGAATCGAGCTAGGAAGTGCCAAAGCCAGAGTAAGCACCCATGTCTGCCGATCCACTGTGCTCCGCTGGCAAGAGGCCCGTCCAGCTGCGCTGACAGTTCAACTGCAGCCCTAGAAACTCCTAACACCTGCAGGCCCACCATCCAGCAGGTGGGCCGTCATGATGGACCACAGTTTGCAACCTGACATTTCCTGAACCCAATTACAGCACTTAACACGGATCCCCTGAGGGAGCGAAGGAAAAAAGGCCTGGAAATCAGGGCTTCCTGCACATGAGCTGGAAAATGGGCAACAGATAAAGCCAAGCTCAAGGCCGCTCCACACACACAGCCCTGGGACCTGCCAAGGCTCCTCTCACACCACAAACCAGAGACAGGGGCCCCCACACAGGGCGGTCCGAGGACTCAATGTGACAACTTACAGACCCCACGCTGCCCCTGCAAGGTGCTAAGCAAACAGAGGGGACGTCTATGTCACTGTCACCGTGCATGGTGGTATCCTGGATGTGTCCCAGCCTCCCAGCTGATACAGCACTTTGCCTCTTCACAGCTAATACAGGCCCCTCCATCACACCTCCTGAAGCCTGGCCAGGACCCTGCCTTTTTCTTCCAGGGAAGTACTTCAAACCTGGTTCAAATTGTTGAACTATTTTTTAAATAGTGAGAAGGAAAAATAAATTGTTACTTTAAGCACTATTTGGGCTTAGTGGCTTGTCACAAAGCAGTGGAAAACTGAAACAGCATGGTGTCCGGTATGTGAGTTACATTCAGTAGGTGTCGGCTGTCTTGATTACAGGGATACTCATAAACTAGAGTGATTTCAAGACATCCCTCTTCATAAAAGGCATTCTGAAGCACTTTCTTGATTGAGAAAGAACAGAATAAGGTTTTGCTTCAATTCTTTCTCAACTGTTACTGCTGTCACTGTTGCTGTGATTAGGGCTGGGGGCAACTACAAATTATTACAGTGCTTGTGAGTTTATAGTTACTGTTTTTCTTTTACCCATGGATATTTTTAATAAGGAAGAAGTCAATGGGCTTCCCTGGTGGCGCAGTGGTTGAGAGTCCGCCTGTCAATGCAGGAGACACGGGTTCGAGCCCTGGTCTGGGAGGATCCCACATGCCACGGAGCAACTAGGCCCGTGAGTCCCAGCTACTGAGTCTGCACATCTGGGGCCTGTGCTCTGCAACGAGGGAGGCCGCGATAGTGAGAGGCCCGCGCACCGCAATGAAGAGCGGCCCCCACTCGCCGCAACTAGAGAAAGCCCTCGCACAGAAACGAAGACCCAACACAGCCAAAAATAAATAAATAAATAAATAAATAAATAAATAATTTTTTTTTTAAAAAAAGGAAGAAGTCAAGGACATAAGGAGAAGACTCCAGCAGAGCACCTGTAACTACATTGCTCACAAGCAAGAATAAGGGTGTGTACATGGTTAGCTGTGACACAATAACTATGATTACCAAAACGGAAGCACAGGGCTGATGGGAGTGAAATGTGCAATAATGCAATTCACACCAATAGCAGCAACAAATTCAAATCAGTAAATTACATCAATGATAACTTTAGCAAAAACTTCTAAAATATTTCTGTTCTTATTGAAAAAAAATATTCTACTAGTTATCTTACTAAGATTAGCCTAACCTGAGGTGGAGGTCTAGAAAGAATACAACTCATCTTTTTAAACAGACGTCTTTCTTTACAAAATATTCTCAGGGCCGTGCTTCTCAGACCCTGTTAAGGTTCTATAAGCTCTTTTAAAGAGAAAAGCAACCCCAGGGACCCGACACAGATATTACTTGTTGTGTAAATATACTGTATACAAATAGTAAAAATACTGTAATAGTAAAATAATAGTAATAGTAAAACAAACTGTTTTTGTTATTCTAGAGCTATAAAATAAAGATAAATGCATTAATTAAATACAAATTAAACTATCAAACCGGTGCCATTCAAATTAACCTCATACGATGGATGGTGTTGCTCCCTGAAGAAAAACAGTTCAGGGCTGTCTGTGGTCAGTCCCAAGGGCAGTGTGCTCTGTCACCCTGTGCCCGGGATGGGTTACTTCCCTTGCATTCCACACAACATCTGTCAGCAAAGTTTGTCAGTTCTTCCTTCCAAACAGCCCGATCGGGACCCTGCTTGCGACCAAGGTCACAGCCTGCCACGGGCTCCCCTGCATGCATCCTCCAGTGGTCCACCCTCCATGTGGCCGCTAGGATGACCACCATGATGGACGAGCCAGATCCCTGTCACTGCACAAAAACCTCCCGTGGCCCCCGCTGGATTCCCAGGAGACGCCACAGTTCTCACACCGGCCCACGAGACCCCAATTAACAGGCCCCCAACCCCACTTCTGCCCTCTTCCCACTGGTCACTGTTCCGGTCACACTGGCCAGCCTGCTGCTGCCACCCCAGCGTGGGGTCCCGTCTGCCAGGAGGGCCCAGCTGGCTCAAGAATACGGTCTCTGTGTTTACTTAAAGGCTGTCTTGGCGAGGACTTTCTCAAGCCCCTACTTGGAGCTCCACCCTCCAAGTGCAGGGGAGGGGTGCAGCTCCAAGCAGGGGATGGGCCCACCTGGCCCATCCTGGCTTTCTCTGCAGGGCGCCTGTCAGCATCTGTCACACCAGGGACCCAGAGCCCTCAATCACGGTCACTCCTAGGATGTAGGCTCCATGAGGTCAGGGACAGTGGGTCCACTCCGCTGCCTGCTGTGCCCAACCTTGGAGCAGGTCCATCAATACCTGAGGCACCTGCTCTGGAAATGCTCGGTCATCATGCGGCCCCAACGCGGTATCTGTGCTGACTCTGCCTCGGTTCTCCTCTCCTTGGCCAGTTTTAATGGACATTAAAGTTGCTACAGTTTTGTTACAGGAGGATCACCTGGAAGATCCAGATGTAATTTTATTTACCTTTCAAACAGCAGCATAGAAATGAACAGGCACAGACAACCTGCAGACCCCACAGGACAGACAGGTAGGCCCACGCCTCTCCTAGACCCATTTGGAGAAACCCTAGATCAGGGACCGGTGGGGAAGCCAAAGGACGAAGGACGGACCAGTGTGGGGGGCCCCTGCCCACCCCCCAGCCCCTGCCACGGTGATGGAACAGGAGCCTGAATAACCACCCAAATTTACTTTCTTTTTCTTTTTTTTTTTTTAACTTAAGTATAGTTGATTTTACAATGTTGTGCCCAAATTACCTTCCAATTTTATTATCGGTGTACCCGTTATTTCCAGCAACAACCAAACGATCTCTACCCAGCAAACATCTCCTTGGGTCCTGCAGTAAATTTTTACAGGTTTTAAGTTAATTACACTAGTAATCCAGGCTCACTAAATAAACCAACACACAGAAGCAAACGAGGAAGGATAAGTTATTTCTGAGCACGAATAAGGCCCAGGCGCACCTGCATAACCACTTGGACATGCATTCGAGCCCTTTCGGAACCTTTTCCTGTCTCTGCTCGGTGTAAACAGGGACACTCCCGGTCCCTCCTCTGCACCCAGCCTCATCCTCAGACACCTACAGCCCCCCGCCACCAGCCATGCCCAAACTCTACCCCCTTACCTGGCAATTGAGCATCATGTGACATCCCAGGGGTCTCCTGGCGCTGTTACTTCACCTCCCCCTTCCTGCCCTATCAGCCCAAGGGCCCTGCTGGGCTGGAAACCCAAGGACAGACCTCACGACGCCGCGGGAAGTCATTACACCTGCCCACACGGCAGCCATGCACACACCTGGTAAGGGTCTCTCTTAATCCCCACAGCACACGACCCCCTAGTGAAATCCTCATTTACTTTACACAGACGCCTTTTTGTTGTTTTACTTTAAATTAAGACAAGAAGATTCATGAAATGCCTTCGTTACTCCCCACAGGGTAAGTCTGGCCGGGTTTCTGGTCTACGCTGGCAGCAGGAGGAAAGGTCAAGCACTGGGGCTCAGCACACTCCCCACTCAGTGGGGAAGGGAGGGATGGTAAGCAGAGTCAGAAACATTTTCCTCTTAGAGCCAAGCCCCTGGTGTCTCTTTAAAGGACAGACTGATGATTCATTGACGAGAAGGGCAGAGAAAAAGGAAACAAAACAATGGAAGAATGTGGGGCTGAAAGAACAGAGACGGCAGGAAAACTCAGGACCGTGGGCTGGATGTTGACCATAAAATAAAGGAGCCGGCTGAACATAAAACAAAACACAGAGGAAGAAGAAGCATGAGGTGAACTGCGAGGTGAAGGAGGGCAGGCAGGATGCTGTCTTCACAGCTGCAGGGTTTCCAACTCCAGAGGAAACAGGACATCAGCAAGTTGGTACAGTTACGTGTCATTATAAAGAAACAAGGCTAAAGGCGCCATCCTGTATCCCTGGCCTTTGCCATCTCAAACCCAAATCGACCTTCATCTTTTTACTCCTTAATCCCTTCCCCCACCTCATCATTAGGTTCAAAATCTAATTAAGATGAGCACGGATAATGAAAAAAAAATAGCTTTTCAGAAGTTTGTTATGAAAAGTTTAGAAAATATCTTAGCTCCCAAAATGAAATATGTCTGTGAAGTATGTGGTATTGATGCTATGAGATTTTTTTTTTTTAAAGACTTTCTTAATTAAGCTTGTTACAAATGTAAATGCCCTGGCCAATCGTTTGATAAAGGGAGGGAGGGAGGCTTTGCTCTTTTCCCCTGCCAGCAGAGGGCAAGCTTTATGTGATACCCCGTGTGTGTGTGTGTGTGTGTGTGTGTGTGTGTGTGTGTGTCTGTGTGTGTCTGTGTCTGTGTGTCTGTGCTTGGCATTCTCCCTCTCTCTCTCTCTCACACAGACTTCTTTCCCCTTCTCTGGTCTTCTCCAACCCACCCCACCCTCGCATAGCCTCTCCTTCCCTCCATCCCTTTTCTCTCCTCCCCTTCCAGGGCAGGCTGGGGTAGAGGCACTTTTTAGGACGATGCATTTTATTTGCAGGTCCTAGTTAGAACAGTGATTCCACGAGGGCAGAAAGGAAGTAATTCTGAAGAATTCAGGTATCTGTTTCGTCTAGAAAAACGCATACTGTTGATACAAAGGCATCCAACTTCCCGGCATCTTGCTCAAAGAAGAGAAAATAGGAGGGAAGTGACCTCCCCTAGGTTCCGCTTCTCTCCAGGGCCCAGTTTTCTGATAACCTGGGTCATCTGGGCACCTCTAGGGAAATTGAAAGTAGCCCAGGCTAAATCCTGAGTAAGCAGAAGCACAGTCATCACCTCCAGAGAATTCAGAGCAGGGCTGGGGCATCAGGAGCAAGGAAATAGATCAGAAAAAGACTCCTTGAGACAGAAGTTTCTGCAGGGAGAAGCTTGCTCCAGGACCCCAATGTTAAATCCCGCTTTTCTTTATTTCTGCTGATGAACTCCTCAGGACACCTGCAACTCTCAGCAGCTTTAGCAATTATGTGGGGAAAATAAATCATGTGGTCTGTCAGGAGGTGGTCAGTGCTCTGTGGAAAATCAGGACCCAGAGCCTGGGAAGGGTCGCGGGAGCCCCGGGGGTGGGAGGTGGGTGGGCAGATGGGTAGGTGGGTGAGCTCAGCATCTCACTCACCCCGAGTTGATTTCGGTTGTGCACCTTCAGTCCCTGCTAAAGCGTCTGACCCACATGATCAAGGCCCTTGGTTTTGTTCAGACACACCACTGCCCGTTGCTCATAGAAGCCAGGAGTATTTTCTGAATGAGTGCCATAGAGGTAAATGAGAAAGAGTTATTTCCATATGAGCACAGAAAAAAACTACAACCATTCAACATCACCTAGGTTGTCTTCCCACCACTTGACCCAGAAGAAGCAACGAGGAAGCAAACAGACAAACCGAGATGCTAGGACTTTCTACAGGACAACTGGCCAGATTCTTCAAAAACACAAATGTCGTGGTGGGAAAAAAAAAAAAGAGAGGAACGGTCTTAGATGAGAGATGTTAAGAAGCAGCTGTGAGAAGCAAACGTAACACATGATCCCTGACTGCATTCTGGATGTGAACTATACGACTGACACTATTGCTGTGCTCAGTGTCAGAGGTGAGATGATGATGTCACAGTTGTCGGGGGGAGAATGTCCTTGTCCCTAAAAGATACACACTGAAGACTGCAGGGGTGAAGTGTCATAATGTCTGCAACTCACTTTCAGATGGTTCAGGGGGAAAATCCAATATTTTTTGTGTACTAGAGAGAGGAAAGCAAGAGTGACAGAAAGTCATCCCTTCTGACTCCACGTGAGAAGGCTATAGACATTCGTTCTACTGAGTTGAAAATTGCTTTGTAAGTTTGATGTTTTTCAAAATACAACAGGAAAGAGGAGTTAAAATAAAAGACCCCCTGCTAGAGGCTGTGGGGTCAACAGGAGAGCCGTCAGCCTGGGAGCGGGAGGCAGTGCTCCTTACCTCTCCACACCCTCCCACCACCTAAGCCTTCCAGAAAATAGCACGAGATCCAGAGCCTGCTCTCCCAGTCCTGGGGTCCATGCCCACCTTTCCTTCCCTGTCCAAGCCCTACGTGTCCTTTGAAGCCCTGTGCAAATCCTTCCCACGCCAGGAGACCTTCCACATGGCTCAGTTCCCAGCCCCCCACTGCACTTAACATAACCTGCATGTCTCCCATGGCACCACGTGACACCTCCAGCATCCTTTTTGTCCCCACGGCCACGGATGCTGGCTCCTGTCTTACCTGCTCAACCAGGAGCCTCTCCACCACAAGCGGGACCAGAACCCAGCCTCCCGACTTTCCACCTTCAGTAGAGCTGACACAGCACCTTATCCACCGCAGGTACTCAAGACAGACCTTGAGCAAAACCTTTTTGTCCCTCACCTGTCCTCACACCTGATAAGATGGACAACAGTCAATATTTATCATCATCCTACTCTGTTACTTCTATTGGGCGTGGCTCCGTGGTGAGAGCTGTCGCACGGATACTGGTGATGTCATTTAGTTCATGTGTCATTGTGTCCATGTCGTGGGAAAGGCAGAGCGCCTTGAAGACAGGGATCGTGGCTGTCCTGTCCTCCTGCAGCCGCCCAAGCTCCCGGCATGAAAGAAGTGCTCGATAATCAGTGAATGACTGAGTGAAGGAAAGTCTATTCCAATTTCCAACACATATGACAAATTATAAAAACTAAGACTAATGAAAGTGTAATATGTACAGACACGGGAGCACCGAAATTAGTCTAACCTGTTGGACACAACTGAATTTGAAGACCTGTTCTAATGCGTGACCTCAAAATCTTTTCATGTCCTGGCACCTTAAAAATGTAAAGTTTTCTCTTTTCCAACGGCCAGAGCCTTGGAGCAGATCTGGGGGATACAACACACTCACTGAAACAGGGACACTGGGCGGCGGTAGAGGTGGGGCAGTGCGCCTGAGAGCTACAGACAAAGGCTGGGGAGGGATCAGAGAGGTTTGAAAATGCTCCACAAATGAGTCTGATGCACATGCTGGGCTCAGGGTGAGATGCGGCCGTACTGACCCTAAGCAGAGGAGGAACGAGGGCCTGGTGGACCCCAGCAGCCCGGCTCGGGTACTCTGTGTCACTGCCCGCTGGGCCCTGCTGGGAGACATCCCACTCTATCGTGGATATTTATTCTCATCCCAGAGTCACCAACGCTAAACCACACTTTCCACAGGGGTCCAATTTAATAGAGGAATCAGGTAAGAAACTAATTACTCTAAGTTCCTAGCCTCTCTGCATCTCCCCACTCCCCTCCCCACTTCCCCTGCAAAAAGAAATGCTAGTTTCTGGGAAAGAAAAAAAAAAAAAAGGGTATATGTGGTTTTTTAAAATTTTATTTATTTTCTATTTATTTATTTTTGGCTGCATTGGGTCTTCGTTGCTGCCTGCAGGCTTTCTCTAGTTGCAGCAAGCGGGGGCTCCTCTTGTGGTGTGCGGGCTTCTCATTACGGTGGCTTCTCTTGGTGCGGGCTTCTCATTACGGTGGCTTCTCTTGTTGCGGAGCACGGACTCTAGGCGAGCGGGCTTCAGTAGTCGTGGCTCGCGGGCTCTAGAGCGCAGGCTCAGTAGTTGTGGCGCATGGGCTTAGTTGCTCCATGGCGTGTGGGATCTTCCCAGACCAGGGCTTGAACCTGTGTCCCCTGCATTGGCAGGCAGATTCTTAACCACTGCGCCACCAGGGAAGCCCTCCTCCCCCCCCCCGCCAAAATGAGTATGTTAACAGAATCTCAGGCTTGGACAGCAATACTGATGGCTGCCTGGGCTGCGCCTCCCCATCTTATGCATTGTTCCTTCCACAAGGACCCCACGATTCACATAACCTTATGCAACGCTTTCGGTAAGGAGCGCTCACCCTCACTCAGCCGGCTGTGCCGACGTCCACAGCTTGGGCTGATCTGCTGGCTGCGAGCAGCCTATGGGTCCTCGGGGGTCCCACAGCCCTTTCTCGTGAAGGTCCGGACAGGCTAGAAGTTCCCACTGACCACGTGTCACAGCAAATCCCAGGGACTGGACTGCTCTGTGATGCAGCGCTAAGCAGATTCTAACAGAGGCCAGAGGAGAGGCCTCACCAAGGCCCTGACGGTGGCCTCTTAACCATGCCACTCAGCTGTGGAGGAAGTGGCAGAGATCTCTAATCTGTCGTCAAGACAACCAAAGTCCAAATATAAATCTCTCAGGGATTCCATTCGGAAGCAGTTTTTCAGCGTACACACCCAGAGGAAATAATAAAAGAAAAGAAATATCCTTTCCTCCTTCTCTCCCTCCCCCTCCCCCTCTCCCCTCCCCCTTCCCCTCCTCTCCCTCCTCTCACTTTCTGCCACGTGGTGATGTGTTTTAAAAATGCATACTGGGAAGCTTTCCACCTTTGGGGTTGGAACAGCTGCTGCCTCAATATTGTTTTTGTTAGTTTTTTTTTTTTTTTTAACATACTTTGCTGTTTTTAATGGAGTTGTTTTTAAGCTACATGTTTCATAATACCAGCTGAGATTCACAAAGCAGGATGATTGGCACTTTATTGGCAAGAATGAGACTCATGGGTCCTAAGACTCCAACGCAGACCCCCGTCAACACCCTCCTGCCCGGCTCACTTCCACGACAGCCCAGGAAAGGGCACTCACGAGGGCTTGGGAGAAACACGACAAAGTCCACCCATGAAAACAGCAAGAGTCAAGAATCTCTAACAGGTAGGCTAAATAAACCCTGCGCTAGCACAAAGCATTCAGGGAATGTTCCACAGATGGCTGTGGTTCCATCTGAGAGCACTCACCAAAAGAAATAAGATCAGACACGCCTAACATCAGGGTTCTGAAAGGCACAGGTACATGCCACCTGGCCCACTCCACTGCCACCTTCTGCATATGACCCTCCGGTGGGGAACCTGCATCCCCTCGAGGAGCAGGAGGCTTCAGCTGAGAGGGAGGAAAGCCTGCACCGCCCGTGCCAAACACAACTATGTGCCTTAAATGGGAAGCACATCCCCAAGTAATCACTGAGGAACAGGGACAATCACCAGGCACAAAAGGACCAGCCCCTCAGCCTCTCCAGTGAGCAAGCAAGGCTGCAGCTAAGTGGTCCTCATACCCATCACCTTTTCAGTGGGGCCCAACAGAAAGGGACGCCCACAGTGGGCATGGCTGCTAGGGCCTGGGTCAGACTGAGATTTCAGGGAGGGGGGGCCATGGCTAAAAACAGGAAGCTGAGGGCTGGCTGCATGCAAGACTTCATCCAGAAAAAACAGGCCTCCCACACAAAGAACAAAGGAGCCGAGACGCCTCTTAACATTTTGAGAGGACGCTGGGTTTGGCACTGATTCCCTCTTCCAGCCCCAGATCCACAGGCTTCTCTCCCAAATCAAGAGAGCAGACCCAGCAGTTAGAATGGCTGTAGCCTCACCCAAGTGCTGTCTCACCCAGAGCATTGCCCTGTTTGGAGGAGCAGCTGAGAACATACCCTGTCACACACATCTTGCCCAGGACGGGACCAGCCAAACGGGGGGAACTTAAGACCTATTACTCAGTGTGATAATAAGATCACTGGCCCTTTCAAAGATTTCAAATAAGATGTCTTCCGACCTAAGCAAGACTAAAACCTAGAGCCACTCTCAAAAGAAGAAGGCCACGGATATGGTGTGATAGGATTGGAGCTTCAAGGTCTCCATCTGCTCAGAAACATCTTCTTGCTCTGCTTTGGGACCCTTCTTCCCTTCCAAGTCCAACCTCCTACCAATTGAGCCACTGCAAAGGACCAGCAAACAAGGAGAGGCACCATCTCCAGGAAATCACTGAACGAGTGTGTTCTGTTCTTAGAGATAAGACAAAAAGAAGTATAGGGAGTTCCTCCAGCTTTCTCATCTCCCAGGCTTGGAATCACAGGGTAGCAGGAAATGGTACCATGTATCTTAGGCAATCATCTGCTATAGTCCTCTGCCTTAAAAGGGAAAATGCTATTATGTCCATTTCACAGACGATGCAACTAAGGTACTCGTCCAAAACAGCACAGCCAATGAATGGGAGAGAATGAGAACCCAGGCTTGCTGCCTCCGGGTACAGGTCTCTTTCTACCTGATCAGTTCCTTGTAGAAGGAAACAGACTCACCCCTAAGTAGCAAAATTGCAAATAATTCATGCGGTGGGACAGGCAAGTCACTTCCGACTTCATTTATTCCCAAAGCCAATCCTGACACACACAACACACGTCAAAGCTGCCTCTTGATTCCTTGGGATCCGACCTTCCTTCTGAGTTTTTGAAGGCCTGCCTTGAGGCTGAAATGCTTCCTCACAAGGAAAACATGCGATTCCTGGAATTTACATCTGGCTTATGTTGGAGAGCCTGGCAGATGGTGCAACCTACCCCTGCAACACCGATAAAGGTCAACAGAGGAAGACCAGAACAGCATCCCATCCAAATCCAGGCCGTGGCAGAACAAGCAGGGGGTGGGTCACAGGGAAGGGAGGGGGGGCTTTGCCTGATCCCCTGGAATTCGAGGCCAACCCGAAGACCTAGTGTAAATGGGGGGTTCCAGCAAAGGACAGTGAGGGCAGACAGCCAAGAGCATCGTTCTGCCCCAGGTTCCAGAAGAGCCTAGAGGGAGTTCAGACAGCCCCTTGGTCTGGGACAACCCAGTCCTAACCTAGAACCATTTCTTCTTTATATACTTCTGCACATCCGTCTCGACAGACCAGCTAGTCCAACCTTTGCTGCTTTTTTCAGAAATGGTTTTCTTGGGAGACCAGATGGACAGAACTCTAGGCATCCCTACCAAAAGCTGCTGAAAACAGAGCTTCAAACCAGCTCTTCCCAAAGAAGTAATTCTGGAATTTGATATGGGCACCCAAGAGGAGGCGACCCTTAACACCATCTGAATTCCACGGGCGGTCCCCAGGGGGCTGCCCCGTGCCATCTGACAGGTCCGCACCACTCGGGTGTTTGTGTCTGTCTTTGTTTCTGGCTTCTTCCAAGTTTCTTCGGGCTCAGAAGGACCCACTTCGGGAGGGGAAGTGGGGACAGGGGAGGACTCTCTCATCCTGCCTTTATCCGCGGCACGAAAAGTTTTCTAGGCGCGGTTTTCTACCATCCGTTCTCTCTCTCCACCTTCCCGCCGGGTCATCTCCTCGCGCATTTTCTCACCCTGAGTTGGGCTTTCTTTTTAAACAAGTAAATAAACCAGTTGGCCCCGGGAGGCAAAAGGAGTCGGCGCCTTGGCTGAATAACTTAAAGTTTCCGCCGGAAGGAAATTATTAAAGGCGAAGGAGAAAGCCCTCAGAGGTGGGGGCCGCGGCTCCTGTCCCCGCGGAGGGGTCCCGGGCGCCCGGCCCGGCCCGAGCGGCTCCGGGGACGCGGGCCGGCGGCGGAGGAACGAGTCTAGAAAGCTCCCTATCAGGTTCGGGCCCGGACCCAGCAGGGCCGGGAGGGGAGCGGGCCCGGGGGAGCGGGAGAGGGGGGTGCAGAGGACACGGGGGGAGCACGCACAGGGGTAGGCAGGAAAAGTTGGGGACGAAGGAGGCACGCCGACCAGGGGCGCGCGGACCCGGGTCCCCGGCGAATGGCGGCGTAGGACTCACCCCGAGGAGACAGACTTTGAGCTCCCGGATGGCCATCATGAGCTCGGGGCCGGGCCGGACAGGGGCTCAGCATCCTCCGGAGCCGCGCCGCGCCCCGCCAGCTGGCGTCCTGCGGTCCCCGCCTTCCCCTCGTTCAGTCCGCGGGCGGATCCGCAGCCGCTGCTATTTCTGGGCCGCCGGCGGCGCCGCGGAGGGTCACGTGGCCGCCGCCGGCTCCTCCCGGGGCTGCGGAGTAACCTCGGCGGCCCGGCTTCTGGGAACGCCCCCGACGGCGTCAGCCACCCGGCCCCCCGCCCCCGGGCCTGAGGCGTCCTGGCACAGGGCCTCTTCCCACCCGCAGGCCGGCGGCCTCGGACCCGGCTCTGCAGAGCTTCCCTCCCCCTCGCCCGCACCCGACCCACAGGCTGCCGGCTGCAAGGCCCCCGGGGTGGAGAGAGGACCCGTCCCGCCTGGGGCGGGAACCGGGCCCAAGGCTGGAGACTGCATCCCCCTCCGGAAAGTGGGTGATGCCAACCCAGGCCATCTGCGGGGAGTATTTCCAAGTCATAAATGGCACTTGACAGAGGCTGGGCGGACGGGCAGGAAGGTCTGAGGGTGCAGCCCACCCTCTCCCGCAGTTCCTAATATCATGGGGAGGGGGCTTCAGTTTACCCCCACGTAGCTTGTCACTCTCAGCCCTGAGCTCATTTTTCTGTATGTAATCGAAATTGGTTCTAGAAGCTACGGTCTATTCCTCCCTCCCAAACAAGGGTGTCCGTGTCCGAAAAGAGAAGCGCCTTCTAGAGAGGAAGCTGCCATGCTCAGCACAGAAACGCTGCCACTTGCCGGGGGCAGACACCCAGCCCTCAGAACGACGCTACAAACAGGGAGCTCGGCGGACCTTCTGCATCCTTCCTGGACTGGGAAACCAAGAGGCTCTGGCTTGAGACAGTGGAGGCAGGCTTGAGGAACTGCCCTCCCCTCTCCACGGTGGCTCACGTACCTCACCCACTCAGGCCACCTGTGTTGCCGCCATAGAAATGTCTGCCTTTCCGACATAGGTACCTCAGTTATTCATGTCATTTCAGATCAGAGAGAACTTTTTTCTTTAAACTTCATCCCCCAACCCAAACTCTCAGGCCTCTGTCCTGAGTTGCCAATTTTGATCGATGACATTTGTGGCCCCCAGTGGACCACCCCACCTTGATTATCTGGCTTTGTTCCTACTGAGGCCATGTTGAAGCTACCCAGCACCCAAGTAGCACATACAATAGGGACTTCCAATCAATCAAGACCTCCAGAGAGAGAGAGAGACTGGAGTCAAAATAGCCCTCCCCCACCCCCGAAAAAACCCCAGACAGTTGGCCATGAATTCCCCAGGGCAGTGGAGGCTTCCGCTGGCTTGGGCAGGCTGTGGAGGATTATTCACTCAGACAAACCTGGACTGAACTGTTCAAAAAGTAGCCGTGGATGAAACACAGGTCCTGTTCAGCGTGAAGATTATTGTATCGGTACCTGTCCTTGGTTTAGTATCTAAAGCAAGGACAGAATGACAAGAGGCCTGCCCAGAGTCACCCAACCCTGGTCACAGGGCCTCACTGTCCTCAGATTCACTGAGCAGAGAACAGCTGCTACACAGCTGCAGAGCTGTTGTGGTGAAGCAGCTCTGTCAAGGCCACCTCGATTCCCCAGCAGAAAGAACAACTAAATCTCCACGTCAAAGTGCTCCCTTTGGCCTTTCTTCTCACTTCCCCAAAGTCGGCCAAACCAGTTCTCACTTCCCCAAAGTTGGCCAAACCAGGGTGGGAGGCTTTTCCATTAAAACTGCAATAGGTCACTGAGGCAGAACCATCCCCATACACATGGGCGGGCAGAATTTCTCGTCGGTTCCCCTGCTCTTCTCATGATTCTTCCCATTCCTCTCGCTTCTCCACTAGCCTGGGTGTCTGCCATGCTTGTGTGGTTTCTGGGTTCTCCCCAGACAGTCGCTGATCCAGACCTTCTCCCCTGAGAATCACCCCTCTGTGTATTCTGCCCACACCTACCCCCTTAAAATCTCCTCACTTGTGTCTCATTCTGACCAGGCCGAGCACTTCACAAAGTGCCAACCCTGGTCTGCCAACCGCACCACCCCCTCATCAGCCAGATCACCCCTGGGGACTTAAAAAACTGGACTCATGAAAACCCTGGTCCCCATGATCACCCCAAGGTTGTGCACCGTGCTCTCCCAGGAAGGAGGGACGGTGGCTGCTCCAAGATGTGTTTGGGGAGTGTCAGGTCCTGGGTGGGTCTCAGCTTGTTAGAGGTATAATGTTCCCTAGGAATGCTGTCATTATACTCTAGGATTACTGTATGACGGGCCTGGCCTGACTCCTCTGGAATTCTCTGCAAATATGAAGAGGTTCTGATATAACTTAAGCAGGGATAAAAATCCAATGGTACATAACTGAGGAGTTATCAAGTTTTTAAAAAAATGGAACATGCAAGGTTTTCTTATGAGACTTTTGTAAAGCAAAAGGTTATTGTACTAACTCGGATTTCTGCCTTTCTGCTGCCTTGAAGTCCTCAACGGCACCTACAAGATGCAGTTGAAGTGTTCAGCACATCTTGCAAAAACGTGGCCCAAACCAGCCTCTTCTCTGCCCCTATGGTGGAATCCATCAGCCTCCAGAAACCTGCTCAGATTCCACTCACCCCTGAGGTCTCCTCCTGAGCTCGCCCATGCTCTGCTGACAGCTCTTCTAGCACCGACTCAGCAACTCACCTGCCCGCGAATCCCCAACCAGCGTCCTGCCCAGCGTCGTTCCAACAGAATGAGGCCGAGTTCAGTTCGGAAGCAAAGGAAAGCTTTATTCTTTGATCAAAGAATGGAGAGGTGGGAGCTCATGCTCCAGAGCACGTGCTCTCCCAGCAGGCCCCATTGGGTCTGCTCTAGCGGGGAGGGGCGGGGTTCTCGCCAGCAGCACAGGCGCAGCTGCTGCGCACGCCCCCCCACCCCCATCACAGTGCCAGGTGCTGCGTCTCTGCAGGCGGCCCGCCCGCCATCTTGAACTGAGTGCGCAGGGACGGACCTTCTGTGTAGCGCCCTGAGCTGAGCAGTCGGCGCTGCCGTTTTGCACCAGGAACCCTGGTCTGAAGGGCCGGTTACAAGGCCACTGCACGCGGAGCCCTGGGAGCCAGCCGACTAGACTGAGCGCAGAGGAAACAAGGTTAGACTTTATCAACCAGGTTCTATTTTTATTTCCCAGGAATTGTTAATGGACTTTCCTGCTGACAAACATAATTAGCCACTAAACCCCTTTTGAAACAGGTCAGGGTCTAAACTGATACACAAAGGGAATTATCTGTCTGTATGAGAGGTGCCCATAGATGAAGCAAGGATCGTCTTTGTATCACCAGGGTGTGAAAATGACTAGAATTTTCTTTTAAAAAAGAAGAAAAAAGAAAAAAAGGTGATTAGAAATGGATCTTTTTGCCTAGGACTTGTCCCAGCAGGGTCTTTGCCCTCTCGTGCGATTCAAACGAGACTCCTGTTTGATGGGTCTGGGAGACCGCAGTCGTCTTCATGACGGGACGCCAGGACTGGGGCATCCACATAAGGGGATGGTTGACCTGGAATACTCACCCTGGACCTCATCTCAGAAGGTTCTCTGTGGGGATTTCTTCTAAAAGAAACAAGTAATTCACCAGCAAGTGTTTAGTGAAAGTTCACCAACAAGTGTTTAGTTAAAGTCCACCAAGGGACTGGAAAAACCACCCCATTCTTTCTTTAAAATCTAGCCAATAACAGCCATAAAACTGATCATGTTTCTTGATCCAGCAAATCCTCTTATGGACAATAACATGGTAACACACACAGAAAAGTGAGGAAATAGAAAGCCTGCCTGTGTGTGCACAAAGAAACATGCACACAAAGAAAGAGATACATTTAAGAAATAAAAATTCATCTCTGCTGAGATGGAGGAGTACAGCTGCATTAATTGGGGCATTAAAGGGGCAAAACAACTGAAATCTCTTAACATTTGGGAATGATTAAGCAGACTGGTGTCTTTACTCGGGTATATTTAATGGTGTGCAATGGTATATGTCACTTAGGTATTACATGACATGTGTATATGATGTAGATTTAGAGAGACATTTGTAGTAAATAAGTTTCTGTGAGTATAACATGACCCCAAAATTGGGTCTGCATGTTAAACAGTTAAGCCACACCAGTTTGTTATAACCCGTACTGAGGAGTGTGATTGCTCAATTATATGGTACTACTACTACCTACCTATTAGAATAGCAAAATCTGGGACAATGACGACACCAAATGCTGACAAGGATGTGGAACAACAAGAGCGCTCATTGCATTGCTGAATGCAAAATGGTGCAGCCACTTTGGAAGACAATTTGACAGTTTCTTATAAAGCTAAGCATACTCTTAGCATCCAATCCAAAAATCACGCTCCTTGGTATTTACCCAAAGGAGTTGAAAACTTATATCCACACCAGAAATCTGTACACAGCTGTTTATAGCAACTTTATTCATAATTGCCAAAATGTGGAAGCAAACAAGATGTCCTTCAGTAGGCAAATGTATACATAAACTGTGGTCCATCCAGACAATGGAATATTATTCAGTACTAAACAGAAATGAGCAATTAAACCATGAAAGACATGGATGAAACTGCAGTGCATATTACTAAGTGAAAGAAGCCAATCTGAAAAGGCTACATGCTGTATGATTATGACATTCTGGAAAAAGCAAAGCTATGAAGACAGTAAAAGGATCACTGGGAGTTGGGGAAGGGGTAAACAGGCAGAGCACAGAGGATTTTTAGGGCAGTGAAAATACTCTGTATGAAACTGTAATGATGCATACATGTCATACATTTGTCCAAACCTGAAGAATATACAACACAAAGAGTGAACCCTAATGTAAACTATGGATTTTGAATGCTTATCATGTGTCAGTGTAGGTTATCAATTGTAACAATTGTACCCTCTGGTGAGGGATTTCTATAATGGGAGAAATTATGCATGTGTCAGTGTAGGGGGTATATGGGAAATCTCTGTACCTTCCTCTCAACTTTGCTATGAACCAAAAAGTGCTCTTAAAAAAAAAAGTCTTTAAAAAAAAATAAGCAGGCCCAATCAAGGAATCCACAAGTTGGAAATGAATATATGAAGAAAGTATTCAATTTCACAAGTGAGTAAAAATACAGATTAAAGCATTAAGAAACCATTTTCCACTTATCAAATGAGCAAAGTCATAAAACCTAGACCCCCATGCTTCTGTGAGTGGGACAGAAAGAGCAGTGCCCATTCAAGCTGGCTGGGCTGCACTGGTTTGACCTTTTGAGACACACATTCTTTCTTTATGTGTGTGTGTGTGTGTGTGTGTGTGTGTCTTTACATATGTTTATATATCTTTATATATCTTCACAGCCATTCTCTCACATGGGTGCCTTCATACATCTTTTCTCTGGTGCAATATTTCTCTTTTACTTTCCATGAGCAAATTTATACTCTCATCAAGCGTATTTTTAGGTTCTGGTGGGGGAGAAGGATAAACAGTCTGTAAGTTGTCTGCTCTTTGCTAAAAATACAACATTTACATATAGAGGATAAGGAGGGGAGGAAAGGGACCTGGAAGGTTAAGTCAGGGTCACTGGTGACATTCTCCCCTTTTGAACCTGAAAGTCTGGAGGGGAGAATGACTCTTAACCATGAGAGTAAACACTTACTGAGTGTCGACTGCCAGCTGGGTACCACCGTGCCTAGCATCTCATAACAACTGTGGTACTTCCTCCTGCCTAGAAAAAGTTGCTATTGTCCTTGTGACCGAGGCAAATGGTCTTTCTGAGGGTCTGCCCTCGTGGCCATGGCCGGGATTCCAGCCCAGACAGGTTATTCAGTGAGCCTTTTAACTACCACACCATGCGTTGAACTGTACTTGGTTTTAGTTTGAGGCGTTGGCAGGGATATGTGGGTAAGAATGATGAGCAGAGCGGGAAGTAAAATATCAGGGCTGAACTTAGAGAATCAAGAGTTAACTGCAAAGACGAGAGAGTCGGTGCCAGCTGGCGTGTTCACATGCTCATCGCCATTGTTACAGGTCCCACTTCTGCCTGTTGACTAGAAGCTCAGAGGGGACCAGGTCAGCACCTGGAACATCTTGGAATTCTCTGCAGGGCTGGGGAGTCACTCCCAACGAGTAAAAATGATATCATGTCTATGAAACACAACATTTTCCACTCACCAGATTATTCTTACTGCCATGGAGCGCTTACCTAAAGAGCAGACAATAAACTCAGCAATAATATTCGGGATGGTTAATTTTGTGTCTCAACTTGGTGAGGCCACGGTCCCCAGATGTTTGGTCAAACATTATTCTAGTGATGAGTGTGCTATAGTTGTATACAGAAGTAGAAATACAATGTTGTACACATGAAACATATAATGTTATAAACCAGTGTTACCTTAATAAAAAATAAATTTTAAAAAATTATTCTTGATGTTTCTGTGAAGGTATTTTTAGATAAGATGAACATTTAAATTAATAGGCTTTGAGTAAGGCAGGTAACCCTCCATAGTGTGGGTAGAACTCATCCAGGCAGTTGAAGAACTTAATAGAGAAAGACCGATCTCCTGGAGGAAGAAGAAATTCTGCTGCAGACAGCCTTCAGACTTGAACTGTTACTCCACTCCCAGCCTCCAACCTGCTGGCTGACCCTACAGATTCCTTACAGTACATCTCGCTATATTTATACATCCTATTGATTCGATTTCTTTAAAGAATCCTAACTAATACAATACTTAAGTGATTTTTTCTTTGCCCTGAATCTGCCATCCAGTGGTATACATACTGGTCCTGACTCTGTTTCCCCAAATATTTACCAGGCACCCACTGTGCACCAGTCATGAGGCCAGGAGCTAGAGATGCAGAAGGTTGGCAAGGAGGCCTGGCATCAGGAGGCCACAGTCTGAACTCACCTCTGGCCTTGACCCTTTGAAGAAATCGACTGTTTCCCCAACCTCTAAGGCTGTGGCCAGAGTGTGAGAGTTCATGAATATACATGTCGGTTTGGGCCCCATCACTGTTGTGAGGAGAGGGCAATAATGATTGAAAAATAAAAATTGGAGATAAAAGATCCAGGTCCAAAGCAGAAGAGACATGGCCTGTGGGGTTGAAGCCAGTGACCAGGAAGTGTCAGAACTGGAGAGGAAGGGCTGGTGCAGAAGCAGAGATAGGTCATTCACAGTAAAACAGCCAGGCTCCATACGGGGTGTGGACCCCAGGAGGAGAAGGCACCACTTGGGTAGACTCCACAGATGACGCCAGCAGGCTGTCCAGAACCTGTCCAGCCACAGTGTCCAGCCTGACTCAAGTGCACCATCCAGAGAAGTAAAACAAAAAAGGCATTACTTCCTCACCATCCAAGGGAATTGAGAGAAAGGGCTGCAGCCCGGACCAGGAGTAGAAAACAACTGTGTTTAAAAAATGAAAGAAAGAAACAACATAAAAATCTGGTATGTTAAGCCAGCCCCAGCTGGCGGGAATAACATGGCTGTGTGCTTGTACATTGGCTCCATGGGTGAAGTACAGTGGCACACAGTAGATGCTCAATAAATGCTGGCTGAGAAAATGAATGGATGAACGAGTGAAATCCTGAGACATGCTGACAGCTCAAGGAAGGAAAAACCCAAAGAGAAGTACAAGAGGGAAGGCTGGATACTGTGGAGGAGGTCTCTGGAGGAAACTGTGGAGTGGTGCTCTCGGGCGGGAGGTGGACAGTCACCACTTCCGCTCGGGACACCTCATTTCCTCACGCCCTTGCCCTCTCGAGTCTCTCATGTCTGAGACCCAGATCTGTCCCAAAGCTCAGGCTCAAACCAGCCCCTCTGTTATTCTTGGTGAAATTATACTAGAGCTGGTACTCTCCTTTTTCTCCTCCTTTAAAATGTTTTAATTATATAAGTAATATCTGGATATTTATTGAAAATTTCTAGAAACTAATGAGGGAAATCACATTATTTTCATCATCCAAAACACACACACATACTGACATAGTCAGTTATTTCTGATCTTTTTTCTCTGTATAAAGTTGTATCCTGAAATGGTTATAACCACTCTAAATATACAAATTTGCATCTTTTATCTGTTGGAATTATCAATATTTTATTGTGATATAACCTAATTTTGTAAGAAATATGATGCTGGGTGGTTTTTTTTAATCATGGTAAAAATGCACATAACATAAAATTTACCATTGGTGACATTTAATGCATTCACTATGTTGTGACTCTTACCAGGACCTAGTTCCAGAACAATTTCATCACTTCAAAAGGAAACCTTATATACCCCAATAAAGATGTTTAAAAATATAAAATTTTTTTTAAAAGGAGGGCTTCTCTGGTGGCGCAGTGGTAAAGAATCTGCCTGCCAGTGCAGGGGACACAGGTTCAAGCCCTGGTCCAGGAAGATCCCACATGCAGCGGAGCAGCTAAGCCCGTGTGCCACAACTACTGAGCCTGGATATCCGCATAGGAGAAACTAGGCAGCACACATAAAATCAGTGCCAAGTGACTTAAAAACAGACAGGAAAACAAAACTGTAAAGTTTTTAAAAGATAATCACTACAGTGGAATATCTTCATGATCTCGGGGGGTGCAGAAAGATTTCTTAAATGATTCGCCCTCCCTCAACCATTCTCCCCCAAAAAACATAAAGGAAAAAATTGATAAATTCTCTTAGGTAGGAATTACAGGCTTCTGATGCTGTAAAAATATAGAGAGGACTTCCTTGGTGGCGCAGTGGTTAAGAATCTGCCTGCCAACGCAGGGGACACGGGTTCCAGCCCTGGTCCAGGAAGATCCCACATGCCGCAGAGCAACTAAGCTCGTGCGCCACAACTACCGAGCCTGTGCTCTAGAGCCCGTGAGCCACAACTACTGAGCCTGTGTGCCACAACTACTGAAGCCCACACGCCTGGAGCCTGTGCTCTGCAACAGGAGAGGCCGCCGTAGTGAGAGGCCCGCCCACCGCAGCGAGGAGTGGCCCCCGCTCGCCGCAACTAGAGAAAAGCCTTCACGCAGCAATGAAAACCCAACGCAGCCAAAAATTAATTAATTAATTTAATTAACCTCAATCCCACTAAGCAGTCATTCCCCACCCCCTCATCTTCCCAGCCCCTAGTACCCACTAATCTGCTTTCTGTCTCCATGGATTTGCTGACCTGGGTATTTCACATAAATGGAATCATAGGATATGTGGTCTTTGGTGGCTGGTTTCTTTCACTGAGCATAATGTTTTCAACGTCTGTCCATGTTGTAGCCTGTGTCAGCACTTCATTCTGTTTATGTGATCCTGTTTTAAATTCTACTCTTTGGCTCAAAAATCTTGTGTGGTTCCCCATTGCCTACCCTGATAAAGTCCAAGCTCGTTCACGTGGCGTTCACTCGTCTGCAGAATCCTGCCTGCCCGTCTTAACCTGCACCAACCCACTCTACTTCCTTGCTTCTGTACCTTTGCCTAAGCCCCAATCTCTGGCATCTCTAAACCCCTGGTCCACAGACGAGCAGCAGCAGCATCCCCTGCGAAACTGTCCTAAACGCAAGTTCTTGGGCCCCTCCCCAGACCACTAAATCAGAGTCCAGATTCTGTCTTTCGACAAGCCCTGTGGGTGATGCTGATGTACACTGAAATTTGAGAATGTTTGGTCTCAATCACGTCACTCCTCAAAGTCTCATTCATATGCCGCACCCTGAGCCCTGCTTTCCCTCTCCTCTTACCTCCCGATGGACATCATCCTACATCCTTGAGAGGATTTCTCACTCTTTACTCTGTGTGGTAGCCGGGTCTCCATTAGTGGACATCACCTGAGTGATATATTTCATCTAAACCCTGAGAAGGAGGTTGGACAAGGAGACCCTGAAGGTTGTCTCTGGCTGAGATTCTGGGCACAAGCTCCCAAGGGCAGCTGTGGCACTTTCTTGTACCCTCTGTCGTACTCACAGCCGAAAGCACAGCTCCTAAGTTATCCTGAGATTATGACTTTCCTACTTCATGGGTATCAAAATATCCTTTCTTTTATGAATGGAAGTAGTAATACTGGGGATGTTTGGATTTTTAAGTTTTTATTTGTTTTCCTTGTTGTTTACAAGTCTCTTATCAGATATAAGATGTTCTCATTTTACGGCTCTGTCTGGGAACCACTGGCCTATAAAGATAGTGGGGTCAGGAGAAGCTCAGCAAGAGGGGTGTTTGGGAGCATCACTTGAACTGCCTAGGAGAGCCTGACTTCTGCATAGTTCAGGAGCCATAGTCGGGCCATATTCAACTTCAAAGGTGCTCCCCCACTCCCGAATGTCAAAGCCTGTTGTAAATATCTCAGAGCCACAGCTCAGAGATTAGAGAGCTCAGCTAAGAACGAGAAAGAGGGAAAGATCGAAAATAAGGAAACCCCACTGCTGAGTGGATGAGGTCTCCAACATGCATGATGCAAAACATTTTAAAGGAAAGCAAACTTGTATCCCAGCCTTGTGATTTTATGAACACACGTGTGCACAAGCATACACACGCGCACAACACACAGACACACACTAACTAGAGCTGTAGAAACACTTCTTGAGTGCTCTTATAGTCTAGACTTTGAGAAATTACAGAGGGAGTGAATACCTTTTTAGTGCTACATGAAGGAAGCTTAAAAGTGAAAAAAAAATCAAGTAACCAGCCCACAGCTTAAGAAGGATATTTGAAAGACTGGTGTGTTAGAGCTAGAGATGATTAAGGAAAACATGACAACCCTCAGCTATCACAGGCATATTCATAAAAGAGGGCGAAAGATCGGTTCCCAGGTTACTTCTTTCTGGATTCATATTTTACCTCATCCAAGGGGAAAATGGAACTGGCTAAATTCCGAGGTACTGCAGACAGCAAAGTAACAAAGAGTGGGAGCCACAGAGCAGTCCGTTTCAGCTCAAAAAGGAGACATTTACTCTCACAGCTGGCCGGGGGAATAGGTTCTGGAGGACGGATTTCGCTTGCTCTTCTCTCCCGGAGGCTGGAAACAGAGCCGCCCAACGGGGACACCAGCCATGCGATTCCGAGCCAGGAGGTGTTTGGGCCCCATGGTCCCACCACCTGCCCGGGGACCAGGCCGGCCCTACCGGCTTCGCTTTTCCATGGCAAACAGGAACAACGTGTGTGTTCACACGGACAAAGGCAGCTGATTTAAAAAACTTTCACCCTGAGATAACAGACTGCTTTTTCTTTGAGGTCGTTATTTCATTAAAATGATATTTTTAATGACATAGTATGATAACAGATGGAATAAGAGATGACTTTTTCAATTGTTTATGTCAGTCTTTATTGGACAAAATACAGAGCTAGCAACTTTACATCAGTTCCCCCATTATTTTGTTTTATTTTGTTCTGTATGTGTGTGTATATTTTTATTTTTAAATTTATTTTGGCCCATGAAATCCAAGTCTGGACGTACTGAAATATATATATAGTAAGTAAATTATATATTTATAAACAAACTTCAGTCTGGAAGTACTGAAGTTTATATGTTTAAATATAAATATATATATAAATAAATATGTACATAAAACATCTTTTTTTGGCTGAATCATTTAAAATTAATCATCACACTTCATGCTCAAGTACTTCAGCCTGTATCTCCCAAGAACAAAATATTCTTATATAAAATTACAATAATATTATCATTCCTGAGATATTTAACATGACTGAACAATTAGTATAAAATTAATCATCATATTAATAATCATGATAAGTAATTTT
The DNA here is from genome assembly GCF_026419965.1 of Kogia breviceps. Classification (NCBI taxonomy): domain Eukaryota; kingdom Metazoa; phylum Chordata; class Mammalia; order Artiodactyla; family Physeteridae; genus Kogia; species Kogia breviceps. The sequence continues at coordinate 60,675,958 of NC_081324.1, read as the reverse complement.
ATATTAATTGATTTCTATTATACAATCCACAGTTTCCTGTCTCCTTCAGTCTTTCAAGATTTTTGACGTTTTCGAAGACCTATTGGTCCTGTAGAATATCGTCCACAATCTGGATATGAATAATTGTTTCCTCCTAATTAGATTTAGGTTAAACATTTTGGCAAGAAAACTACAAAGGTGATGTTGTATCCTTCCCATTGCATCTAAGCAGGGGGCACAGATGTAAATTTATCCCATTACCAGTGATGCTAACTCAGCACAGGTGGTGTCCAGATTTCTCCATTGTAAGGCATCTTTTCTCTTTGTATTTAATAAGTAATCTGACCCAGTAAAGGTTTCAGATTCACTTTTACGTCCTGTCGCAGACTTTCTGTCAGCTGTTTTTCTAAGGAGCCCTGACTCCTTTTAATAGGGAATAGTATTTAGACACCAAGATTTTGGTGCTGGGTGTTTAAGTGATATTGGAAAGGGCAAATAGGTCCTTTCAATGGACTAGATTAAACAAACAAACATGAGTTGATGCTAATAAAACTACAGCTCTTCTTTCTCATGACTTATTTGTATTTCCCTTTCCCCTGGTTCCCAACAACACATAACATATCTATCCTTCGATATACATAAAATAGTTCAATATCACTAAACCAATACCCTTCCAACAACAAAACTACTAAAGAAATTCACAATTTCTCTGCAGTTCTTTTTTTCCTCCTATTTACTAAGCCTATATAGTCAGAGTACCTGGTTCAAAAGCTAATTGAATTAATTATTGTTTTCTATGTGTTTATGTAATTATTTAATGCACGGTTAGATTTACTTGTTTCTAGCTATATTAAAGTTTAGGTTAATTTTGTTTTGTTTTGTGCTATGGACTAAATTGTGTCCCGCCTCCCCCAAAATTCATATGTTGAAACCCTTACCCCAATGTAACTGTATTTGGAAATGGGGCTTTTCTGGAGGTAATTATGATTAATCAAGTCATATGGGTGGGGCCCTGATCTGATAGGATTAGCGTCTTTATAAGAAGAGACACCAGCTTGCTTTGCTTACTCTCTCTACACATAACTGAGGAAAGGCTGCATGAGGATGCAGCAAGAAGGTGGCTGTCTGCAAGCCAGAAAGAGAGCCCTCACCAGAAATGGAATTGGCTGAACCCTGATCTGACTTCTAACCTCCAGAACTTGAGGAAATAAATTTCTCCTGTTTAAACCCCCCCATCTGTGGCATTTTGTTATGATAATCTGAGCTGAGTAACACATTTTTCTTTGTTCTTTATACATAATGTCAATTTCTTATAGGAATTTGAGGCATCCATTTCTCTGGATTATTAAGGTCCTGGCCAGAATGAACATACAAATAAATAATAAAAATAACAAACAAGGACATATGCATCAGATGTCTGCATAAATTATGGTTATTAATACCTCATAGGACTGTTGGAGATCAGACTGTATATGAGATAGTTCCCTAGGGAAACCAAGCCTAAGAGAGAGGTCAACCTAAAATACCAGAGGTCAGTGACAGAACCAGGATTGAAAGTCACATTTTTTCCTAGACCAAAGTGTGTGCTTTTAAATACTATGCTATACTTCCAGGAATAATAACAGTTAATAAGGGTTAATAAGAGTTTCAGGGAGTTTAATGAGCCTGTAGAAAAACTATTCAGTATACATTTATAAATAATATAAAATATATAAAATGCAAGTATATGATATTTATTTCTCATGTGCATAAAGAAAAATGAATAAGTTGATTTGGATTTATCTGCATAAGGGAGAGAGAGAGCATGACTAAATGCACTGGAGTTGAAGGCCAATCTCCAACACCAAGACCCCACCTCAAAGGTACCCCTTATGTTAATTTCCCAGCAATGTATCTGTTGGAAAAGAACTCACCCTTAGGAGAGAAAGAATTGATGTATCCAAGTCAGTGCAAGAAAGCTCAAGATTGCTTCAACTTCCCCCATTTCAGAGAGGTGGGAAAGAGCTGTGATGACCCTGCCAACACCCACAGTGGAAGAAAGGGAAATGGCAGAGGGTCACAGACTTTACCTTGGGGGGCATGGTCAGGTGACTGGAAAACTCTTAAAGGAGACAGCATTTATAATTTTGATTTTAGGCCTGGAGAACCCAGGTTGGGCCCCTTTCTTGGTAAGTGTCTTAGAAAAATAGAAGTCCCAGCATGGGTCCAAGGTAGCAGCTACCCCCCAGACCAGATCAAGACCTCTGCCCTTGCCTGAATGTGGCAACAAGAGCCAATACACCCCCTCTTGTGGCTTAGACAAGGTGAGGTAGGGTTTCACCTACAAACAAAGACCCATGGCTATTCTCTACATCATTCTTAACCCTCACAAGAGCCTATGGGGAAACTAGTAACATTTTATTGTTTTGTGATGAAAAAAACTAAATTTCAGATACTTAAGTAACTTTCTTAAGGTAAAATATTTAGCAAATGGCAGGCAGGATTTGAACCAAGGTCCTCTGAGGCTGAAGCACTTTTCACTGGATTATGCCATTGGATACATTATATATTCAACAGCTCTACTAACAAAAAGTTTATGTTTACTGAAAAAATATAGATTATAACACGTGTTTTTTATTGAAGTATAGTTGATTTACAGTGCTGTGCCAGTCTCTGCTGTACAGCAAAGTGACTTAGTTATACATGTGTAGACATTGTTTTTTTTATGTTCTTTTCCATTACGGTTTATCACAGGATATTGCATACAATTCCCTGTGCTATACATAGGACCTTGTTGTTTATCCATCCTATATGTAATAGTTTATATCTGCTCATCCCAAACTCCCAATCTATCCCTCCCCCACCCCCATCCCCCTTAGCAACCACAAGTCTGTTCTCTATGTCTATATAACGTGTTTTTTTCCTCACTTTTCAGTTATGAAAGGAACACGAGAATGTTTATTGAGCACCTACCACATGCTAAATGTTTTCAAATCTGTGAGGCCATCATCCCACCCAGTGAACCAGTGAATCATCCCCGTGTTGTAGATGAGGACCCTGGGGTGCAGAGAGGACCGTTAGTAATTACCCACAGTTACACAGCAAGTAGCAGGACGAGGGTACTATTTCTTCTGACTAGAATCCTGGTGTTCTTTTGTTCTACTAGATCCCTTCTTCCTAGTATAGAGTTTGATGGTTTTACCCCAACCCCACAATTCAAGGCACTGACAATCACCTAGTGGCTTCTCTCCAGGGAGTGGAAGAGAGAGCTTCCGAGAATCCACCGAGCTCTGTGGATAACTTTGCATGCTCAACCCTGTTTCAGTGGTGGAAACTGTCACAGCATTTCTAAGCAATTACCTAAAGTTCAGCTGAGAGCTCCTCATGACTCTAATATTCATCAACAATGGATTTACAAAAACCAGAGCAAGCATCCAGGCAGATAAATCATTTCATTTATATGTTATAATAGTCTTGGCTAAAAAAGTTTGCGTTGATAAGAACCAATAGCAGAACACAGCTTGGAGGCCCAAGTGTTTTCTCTCATGACCCATTAAATATCCTAGACCATTTCCAAAATATTTTTATCATCCCATGACCATCAAGTAAGTCTCTTCCTGAGTATTAGGTTCTAAGTTAAAGCATCAACATTGAAATGGGTGAGAAGTTTTTATAGACAGGTTCCTTTGCTCTTACAATGGCCCATAGACTCACAGTCTTTCAGGCACTGAGGGGGATGGAAAAAGAGTTTTACGACTTCCTTTTGGAGGACTCCAAACCTCTTTTTCTCTTTAAATAAATTTTTAATTAATGTATAAACGTGTGAAGACAAGCTCACAAATCATAAAGCGAACAGCCTGATGAATCATCACGCATTGAACACACTCACATAACCAACACCCAGATCAGGAAATACCAGAACCTTAGACTCATCCCCACCTTGACCCTCCTCCAAGTTACTACCTCTCTCTAAAGGTAGTGACTATCCTGGCTTTTAATGCAATAGATTCATTTTCCCTTCTTTTGAATGTTTTATATATAGAATCATGAAGTTATATGTATCAGTCTGTTGGATAGATACTTAATCAGGGAACTGCTAGATGATAAAATGTAAATACATTCAGCTTTAATTGACGCCACTGAACAGTTTTCCAAGTTGGTTGTATGGATTTACGGTTCCCTTAGAGTATGAGCATTCCAGATGCTCATACTTGGTAATTCCATCCTTTTCAAGAATTTTAACCATTCTGGTGGGTGTGTAGTAGTATTTCATTGTGGTTATAATCTGCATGTCTCTGATGACTAATGAGGTTGAATTGCTTTATGTTCTGTGGCCATTTGGATATTCTCTTCTATTCAGCATTTAAATGAGGGAAATTCTCAAAATCTTGGTCCTAATATTCTCATCTCACTCTTATATTCTTTCTTTCAATAACTAATCTTTAGGCACAGCTTGAATTATCCGCCATTTTGCTTTCACATCTTTATTCACTTAGTAGACATTTACTCAGCTCCTACCATAACCTTAGGCACTGGTACACGATGGTGAACAGAAACAGACATGGAATATACAAAGAATCCTTAACACTCAACAGTAGAAAAAAAATGAACAACCCAATTTAAAAAAGAGTAATGGGCTACCCTGGTGGCGCAGTGGTTAAGAATCCGCCTGCCAATGCAGGGGACACAGGTTTGAGCCCTGGTCCGGGAAGATCCCACATACCGCGGGGCAACTGGGCCCGTGTGCCACAACTACTGAGCCTGTGTGTCTGGAGCCTGAGCTCCACAAGAAGAGAGGCCGCGACAGTGAGAGGCCCGCGCACCGCGATCAAGAGTGGCCCCCGTTCGCCGCAACTAGGGAAAGCCCTCGCACGGAAACGAAGACCCAACACAGCCAAAAATAAATAAATAAATAAATAAAAATTTATGAAAAAATAAAAAGGAGTAAAACATCTGAATAGACACCTCACCAAAGAAGATATACAGATGGCAAATAGACACATGAAAAGATTCTCAACATCATACATTCTTGGGCAATTGCAAATTAAAATAAGATACCACTACGCACCTTTTAGAACAGCTAAAATCCAAAACACTATCAACAACAAATACTGGTGAGGATGTGGAGCAAAAGGAACCCTCGTTTATTGCTGGTGGGCATGCAAAATGGTGCACTTTTGAAGACAGCTTGGTGGTTTCTTACAAAACTAAACATACTCTTATCATATGATCCAGTAATCACACTCCTTAGTATTTACCCAAAAGAGTTGAAAACTTATATCCACACAAAAATCTGTACACGGCTGTTCATAGCAGCTTTATTCATAATTGCCAAAACTTGGAAGCCACCAAGATGTCCAGTAGGCAAATGAATAAACTGTGGTCCATCCAGACAGTGGAATATTATTCAGCATTAAAAAGAAATGCTGGGCTTCCCTGGTGGCGCAGTGGTTGAGAGTCCACCTGCCGATGCAAGGGGACACGGTTTCGTGCCCCGGTCCGGGAAGATCCCACATGCCACGGAGCAGCTAAGCCCGTGAGCCATGGCCGCTGAGCCTGCGCGTCCGGAGCCTGTGCTCCGCAACGGGAGAGGCCACAACAGTGAGAGGCCCGCGTACCGCAAAAAAAAAAAAAAAAAAAAAAGAAAAAAGAAAAAAAATGCTATCAGGACTTCCCTGGAGGTCCAGTGGTTAAGACTCTGTGCTTCCAACGCAGGGGGCGCGGGTTCAATCCCTGGTCGGAGAAGTAAGGTCCAACATGCCACATGGTGTAGCCAAAAAAAAAGCGCTATCAAGCCATGAAAAGATATGGAGGAATCTTACATGCATGTGACTAAGTGAAAGAAGCCAATCTGAAAAGGCTACCTACTGTATGATTCCAACTATATGACGTTCTAGAAAAGGCAAAACTATGGAGACATTAAAAAAAAATCTGGTTTCCAGGGGTTAGGATAAAGGAGGAATTAATAGGCAGAGCACAGCAGATTTTTAGGGCAATTAAACTATTCTGTACTATACTGTAATGCTGGATAAATGTCATTATACATTTGTCAAAACCCCAACAACGTATAACACCAGGAGTGAACTCTAATGTAAACTATGTTCTTTGGGTGATAATGATGTTTCAGTGTTGATTCATCGACTCTAACAAATGTACCACTCAGATGCAGGGTGTTGATGGTGGATGAGATTGTGTCTTTGGTAGGGGGAGGGGGCAGATGGGAACTTGCTGTTCAATTTTTCTATGAACCTAAAACTTCTCTAAAAAATAAAGCCCATCTAATAAAAAAAAAAAAGACTTGGTCCTATTCTTACATTCTAGTGACAGAGACAGTTGTTAGTCAAATGAGGATGCAAATAAATGTAAAACTGCGATTGGTGATTGCTCCAGGAACCACGAAGGTGAGGTATGTGGGGCTGTGAGGGTTTATTTCAGGCTTGGGGGGGAGGAAAGGTAACCATAAGGGAATGACAAGTGATTTGGAATCTAAAGGAAAAGTAGGGAGTTCATAGGCCAAGGGGAGAGGGAGGAGGATTGAGGGCAGATGGAACCACATAGGCGAAGGCACTCAAGCAAAACTCTCCGGGGAACCAAGAGGCCAGGGTGGCTGGAGGATGGTGTGGATGCAGGTGATTTCAAAATCTTCTTCAGTTCTGACCTTTCCTCCGAGCTCCAGACTCATATCTAACTACCTACCCAACCATCCCACCTTGCTTGTCTTTTGGGCCCCTAAAACTCTACAAGACCTTCCTCCCCGAATCTAGTCTTCTTTATGCTTGTCCTAGTGCGAGGATTGGAACCACGCCCTGACCCCCTCAACAAAGATCTCTCTCCTTTACGTTCCTGACATTTCTCAGAGTCGCCCTCTTCTCTCCATCTCTGCTGTTGCCACGTGACGTGGACCCCCGTGGTCTCCTCCTGAGATTCCTGCACTAGCATCCTGACAGGTCTCCCCACAGACACCTCTTACCCTGCTCAACGTTTATCAGAACAGTTTTTCAAAACTAAACCTGGGGCTTCCCTGGTGGCGCAGTGGTTGAGAACCCGCCTGCCGATGCAGGAGACACGGGTTCGTGCCCTTGTCCAGGAAGATCCCACATGCCGCGGAGCAACTAAGCCCGTGAGCCATGGCCGCTGAGCCTGCGCGTCCGGAGCCTGTGCTCCGCAACGGGAGAGGCCACAACAGTGAGAGGCCCGCATACCGAAAAAAAAAAAAAAAAAAAAAAAAAAAAAACTAAACCTGATTACATCACGTCCCTTGCTTAAATCCCCAAAATGGTTTCCCCTTGCTCTTGGGATAAAGACCGGCACGTGTAACAGGTCTAACACACTAGGCGTGACCCGGCCCTTGCTGCACCCTTTCTCCCTCCACACTGCAGTCCCAGGTCCCCAAATGTGCCATGCTTCCTGGCACCTTTACACATGCTCCTTCTCCTGGGATGTACCCCCCACCCCTTTTGCCCCTAAGCACTCACATATCTTTTCAGATCTAAGCTCAAACCTCCTCACCCTGAAGAAGATTTCCCAGACTCCAGACTAGAGCAAGTCCCAGGTTCTGCTCTCATCATTCTGGCTCCTTTCCTCCATAACACTTGGCACATTTATTTGTGTGATTCTGATAAATATTTCTCTCCCACCAGAGACAGTAATGTCCACGAATGTGGAAAGTGTTTCTATTTTTGTAAGTTCAGCTCCTAGCATAGTCCTAGATAATACACACACAACTGATATTTTTTGAACCAATAATGAGTACCCTCCTTGCTCTCCTCAGTCATCTTCTTCGTTTTGGATAAGTCCCCGATCATTAGAGGGTCCACATTATGGAGGAGTAGAGGTGCCTTCCTTTGCAGTGTGGTAACGTATGAAGGTACCATGGGTCCCCACTTCCCCTTAAGTAATGTCTGGTTCCTGTGGCATTTTAGATTCACACTATTAGTCATTCCTATAAGTTAAAGCCACCAAAACCATGCTGTCCTGTAGCCACTAACCACGTGTGGCTGTTGAGTGTGTAAGATGCGGCTGGTCCAAATTGAGATGTACTGTAAGTGTGAAATATGTAAGATTTTTAAGACTTAGTATGAAAAAAAGAATTCAGCATCTCATTAATTTTTTGATTACATATTGAAATGATAGTATGTATAATAATATTTAATATGTTATTAAAATGAATTTAACCTGCTTTCTCTTTTTCACATGTAGCTGCTAGAGAATTAAAAATTGCATATGTGGTTCACATTATATTTCTTTTTTTTTTTTTTTTTTTAAACCATCACGGTGCGTGGGCCTCTCACTGTAGCAGCCTCTTGTCGCGGAGCACAGCACCAGATGCGCAGGCTCAGTAGTTGTGGCTCACGGGCCCAGTTGCTCCACGGCATGTGGGATCTTCCCGGACCAGGGCTTGAACCCATGTCCCCTGCACTGGCAGGTGGATTCTCAACCACTGCGCCACCAGGGAAGCCCCCACATTATATTTCTATTGGACAGAACTTCTCTAACATATCTTTCAAAATATAAAAACTGTTATATCATTAACATCTCTCCAACAATTTGCATGGATTTTTTTTTTTTTTAATAATCCAAGATCACCTTGAAATGAAGCAGATCTAAGCAGTTTTGTGTCACCAAACAGGAACCAACTTGGAGCCAGCTTAGGCCAGAAAACACTGGTAGTTAAGGGGAGATGTTGACAGAACAGCTTGGGGGATATCTCATAAGGTCGACAGGGGGAACACGAGGGACTCAAAAGGAACTGGACTTGGAAGAACAAAGTCAGCTGGACCTTCCTTCTTGCTTCTGTCGACCCCTGAAATTTTCCTGTTATGGTGATCACCACACACAGAACAGGGCACCAAGAGCTGGGAACACTGAGATGAGCCCAAAGTACAGGGGCCTGCTCAGCCTCTGCCTCAGCCTGAATCAGGTCACTGTGGAAAGAACCTAGGGAGACCTGGGTTTTCTGGACAGAGTTGGGGAGGGACCAGGAGCCAGAGAAAGGCATCCAGGAAAGCCAGGGCAGACCCTCCAGAACCCAGAAGCACCATCAGCAAGGAGGCGGGAAGAGAAGGGACATGTCTGACACTGGCCGTCACTCCCTCTGAAGATGAGGCAACCAGGAACAGGAACAAAGGAGGTGAAACAGTTAAATGTGGCTCCTGGGCCTCTCTTTTCCAGGAACTGACATAAATTCTGTTTGTCTGCCTACATGGAGTTGTGGTTAGGAACACATTTCTGAGGAATTGGTTTGGTTTCAATGTTTTCCAGCATCTGGTAAAAACAACTATGCAAGCTGAGTATTCTAAGGCTTTTGTTTGGGTTTTGAAACAGGAACATTTTGAAATACTGAGTATGTTATTTTTCATTTTATTATTTTACTTAAAGAGTTCCTTCTTAAGTGAAACCAACTTTTCAGCTACTAACATAAACACTGCAAGTAGTCTCCCATTTTGCTCTAAAGCCAGTTTCAGATACTGCAATTGTAGAGGCAGGAAAGGAAAGGAAGGAGAGAGAGAGAGAGAGAGATACCACACCACAAATGAAGAGGACATTTGGGACAGTTATGCAAGTTTTTCTTGAATGTTCTAAAGTGATCACTATTATCCTTTTTCTGCCTTTGGCTTTGGAGATCTTTTCACAAAGGGCAACCTGCTGGGAGAGATCAGAATTTATCTGGAGCAGCTATTTGCATTTGATTTTTAATGTCTTTAAATAACGTGTGTGTCCAGATGCTTTCCTTGTTTATACATAAAAGAACCTTACTATATATGCTTTTTTATTTTCTTATTAGCATGTAGATTTAATATGGTTTCACTTACTGGATTCAGAGAGGAATACAGAAATTAACAAGGGGGTTCTAGATTTCTGCTTCTCGCCAAGATTAAGGAACAGGGACCAGATATATGCTTCTGCCTGAAACACCCCACCCCCCCAAAAAAAGAAACTGGATTTTAAAAAATATTTCAAGACACTGGCTGTAAATAACAAAGGACAGTGAGCCCTAAGAGATGAGAAAGAAATGAGGTGAGCCCTATGATTGCCCCACCCTGTGGAAACTGAGAGTTTCCAGACTGTGGTGCAGAGCAGGGAACACAGGCAAAGCCTGGTGGGTTCCCTGGATTGTGGGGACAGAGATGAGAGTCTGCGGAGAATAGGGCGACTGGAGCTCACAGGGCTGAGCACCAGACAAGGGAGCGCTTCGAAAAGAGAGAACCCTGGGATCTGCAGGGGGTCTCCCTCGAATAGTCAGCAGAGACCCACCAACCAGCATCAGAGACCAGGTGAAGAACCACCTGAAAGGTTTACAGGGGACAGTGTTTGGTGCTCACTCAGGGCTAGGAATAGTGCCTGTTCCCATCAGCCAGGCCGAAACCCTCCTCATTCATGGAACGTTGGGTAGGGTCCTCAGAAAAGGGGAAAAATTAGACTAAACACTAGTCTGGTCCTGCCAAATTAATCCAAAGAGCAAGAGCTGAAAGGATTAGATTGTTTCAGAGTAACTTAACTGTGTTCCAAAACAAAGCTCAGAAGTATTTATGGGAATACAAAATAGCCACACCCAAAGTCTGACAACCAGTAAAGAATTACCAGTTAAGCAAAGAACCAGGAAAATAAAAGCTAAAAAGGAGGAGAAAAACCAATTAAAACTGACCCAGATCTGCCCCAGATGTTAAAATTAGAAGACAAGGACATTAAAATAGTTATTTCAAGTGTATTATATATGTTCAAAAAATTAAGTTGAGACAAGGAAGATACCAAAAAGACCCAAATGAAACTTCTACGGATGAAAATTGCAACGTCTGAAGCAAAAAATGCACTGAGTGGGATTAAAGGCAGATTAGATATTGCATAAGAAAATATTACTGAATTTGAAGACATAGCAATAGAAACTATCAGAAATGAAACCCAGAGGAAAAGCATCATAAAAAGTGAACAGGGGCTTCCCTGGTGGCGCAGTGGTTGAGAGTCCGCCTGCCGATGCAGGAGACGCGGGTTCGTGCCCTGGTCCGGGAGGATCCCACGTGCCGCGGAGCACCTGGGCCCGTGAGCCGTGGCCGCTGGGCCTGCGCGTCCGGAGCCTGTGCTCCGCAGCGGGAGAGGCCGCAGCGGTGAGAGGCCCGCATACCGCAAAAAAAAAAAAAAAAAAAAAAAAAAAAAAAAAAAAAAGTGAACAGAGTGGGATGACCCCCAGGAAGGTAACCTGAGGGCTCCAGGGATCCACTGCTGAAACAACCATGACTAGTGAAAATTGTTCTTTTCAATGACCATTTAAAGTCTCTGAAATATGTCTTAAGGGCATGCCGCAAATTAAGAAACACTTATTCAGGAAAATCCACTCAGTCTCAGAACGGTGAGAGCTATGGCACCTGAGCCAGAACTGTTCCCTCCCTCCCCCTCAGCTCAGCCTGATGGATGCTCCACTCTGAGCAGGTGTGGCCCCGAAGCTCCAGGTCAAGGTCTATGGCATCTCTCGGCGAGGGAAGCTTGCCAGCATTTCTCATCTCCTACCCCCAGTGCCATGTTACAAAGGCAAAGCTCCTGGTGAGTGCATCCAAGAGGTCAGAGGCTCCCTTCCTCCACCCCATCCCCACTCCTAGGATGGAGACTGTACTGATGCATGTGTACAGCAGGCAGAGAACACAGGGCCCCTGTTGCCCTTGCCTTTGTTTGCTCATAGGACAGAGGTTTGGTGCCGAGAGGCAAGTTGAGAAGATCAGAGGCTACCACCCCTGTCCAGCACGCTTGCGGGGCAAGCAGTCAGGCCTTAAGGACACAGAACTCTGAAACTCTCCCCAGAGGAACTGACTTTATTTGGAACACAGTGGGGGGAAGTTCAAGCTTAAGAATGCTCCTGAGAATAATGCCGATTTTGGTGATAAGCGGTTAAGAGAAGGCTGGTAGCTGAGAGCAATAAGCTAAACTATAGGCCAGCTAGTTTGCCAGAGAAAGGCTGAAGAAAGATACAAGAAGAACCCTCCTAGAGTCAGACCTCTAAAACCTCAAAAACTACCCCTGCAAAGGGGCCTGAATTTAGTTTGATGAGCGGTAGAGCAATTAACCTACAGGCTACTGTGGAAAACAATAGAGCAATCAATTGCCAATCAGTAGAGCCTCAGAGCTGGTTATGAGTCCAACAGAGGCAGCAGCTTAACAGAAAGAGTAAGGAAAGAGACAGTCAAGGGAGTGTTGCTAAAACTACTGTGCACACGCCCAAAGCTGCACCCTCTGAACACTGATGTCGAAGCTTCACATTAGGAGAAACAGACTTCACTAAAATAATACCACCAAGCCACTGAACAAATAAATAAGCAAACAGCAATAAAGTAAGCCTGGGGGTGGAGAGGCAAAGGGAGCATTCAGTATCCAGCGTTGTCACAATTGTCACAATATCCACAGAGTCTATTTTTTCAATAAAAAATTACAATACATGCAAAGAAACATTGACGTATGGATTGTACACAGGGATAAAGCAGACAACAGAAACTACCTATGAGAAAGCCCAGATTTCAGACCTAATAGATAAAAACTTCATGGAAGTCACTATAAATATATTTTTAAAACTAAAGGGGGACTTCCCTGGTGGCACAGTGGTTAAGAATCTGCCTGCCAATGCAGGGGACATGGGTTCAAGCCCTAGTCCAGGAAGACCCCACATGCCACAGAGCAACTAAGCCCATGCGCCACAACTCCTGAGCCTGCGCTCTAGAGCCCACGAGCCACAACTACTGAGCCTGCGTGCCACAACTACTGAAGCCTGCACACCTAGAGCCCATGCTCTGCCACAGAGAAGCCACTGCAATGAGAAGCCCGCGTGCTGCAACGAAGAGTAGCCCCCACTCACCGCATCTAGAGAAAGCCCACACACAGCAATGAAGACCCAATGCAGCCAATAAATAAATAAATAAATAAAAAGTCTAAAAAAAAAACACTAAAGGCAACCATGCTTAAAGAGGTAAAGGAAGGTGTGATGACACTCTCTCATCAAATAGAGAATATAAATAAAGAGAAATTAGTTTTTAAATTTATCTATGGGTTCAATGCAATCTCTATCAAAATCCCAGCTGGCTTCTTTGCAGAAATTAACATGGTGGACTCTAAAATTCATATGGAAATTCATATGAGATCAGGTGCATTCAGGGTGGTCTGGCCATAGACTCATATGGAAATTCAAAGGACCCCAGAATAGCCAAAATAATCTTGGATAAAAAAGAACAATTTTGGAGCAAACTCACTTCCCAATTTTAAAACTTTCTTCTGTGCTACAGGAATTAAGACAGTGTGTACTAGCATAAGGATAGACTTCTATATCAATGGATTAGAATTCAAAGACAGGAAATAAACTTTCATATCTATGGTCAACTGATTTTCAACAAAGGTGCTAAGAAAATTCAATGGGAAAAAAGTCTTTTCCACAAACTGTCCTGAGAAAATTGTATACCCATAAGAAAGGAATGAAATTGGACTCCTTCTTTATACCATACGCAAAAATGTATCAAATATATCATAAATGTATAATAAATGTATCAAATGTATCAAATGTATAATAAATATATCATACTCATATGTAAGAGCTAAAATTATAAAACTGTTAGAAGAAAATATAGGAGTAAATCTTTGTGACCTTGGATTAGACAATGGTTTCTATACCAATGCACATTGTAATCAAATTTGTCAAACCAGAAAAAAAGAGCAAAAGGTAAAAACAGCCAGAAGAAAAAAAAGACATATTCCAGACAGAGTAACAAAGATAAAAACGGCATCAGATTACTTGTGGTAAGCAATGTAAGCAAGAAGAAAGTTGACTAATGTGTAATACACTGAAAGAAAAAGTTACCAACCTAGAATTCTATACTCAGTGATAATACCTTTTAAAAATGAAGGTGAGGGGCTTCCCTGGTGGCGCAGTGGTTGAGAATCCGCCTGCCGATGCAGGGGACACGGGTTCGTGCCCCGGTCCGGGAAGATCCCACACGCCACGGAGCAGCTGGGCCCATGAGCCATGGCCGCTGAGCCTGCGCGTCCGGAGCCTGTGCTCCGCAATGGGAGAGGCCACAACAGTGAGAGGCCCGCGTACCACAAAAAAATAAATAAATAAAATAAAAATAAAAATGAAGGTTAAAAAAAAAAAGGTGAAATGAAGACATCTTTAGACAGACAAAAGCTGAAAGACATCATCATTAGCACATTTGCAGCACCAGAAATGATAAAGGAAGTCCTTCAAACAGAAGGAAAAGGATACCTGCTAGGCAAAAAGTTTGTTAAAATGCAGATTCCTGGGCCCCCAACCCAAAGATTTTTCTCTCCATAGTTCCATAGCATGGCTATTTGCATAATTTTACTTATTTGTTTTAATATATAACACATGCACCTGCTAGAAAACAGAAATGACACAAAATGTTGGTAATGGATACATGGGGGTTCACTGTACCATTCTCTCTACTTTTGTGTACTCGGAAATTTTCCATAAACTAAAAGTTATTTTAGGTTAAAAAAACACGACACCAGGTAGAAATTTGGATCCACACAAAGGAATAGAGTGCACCAGATATGGTTTATTACATGAGTAAATATGTATTTTTTTCTTTAAATATATTTTAAAGATAATTGGCTATTTAAACAAAAATAAGAACAATGTAGTACAAGAATCATAACATAGATAAAAGCAAAATGTATGACAACAGTGGCACAAGGATTCAGAGGGGAGAAATAGAAGTATACTATTATAATATTATATATGCAGTGGTATAGTATCACTTGAAGGTATATTGTGATAAGTTAAAGATGAATACTACAAACCCTAAACAATTACTTAAATAATACAACAAGAATTGTAGGTAATAACCCAACAAAGGAGATAAAATGGAATCATCAGAAATACTCAATTAATCCAAAAGAAGGCAGAAGAGACAGAAAAAGGAACAAAGAAAAAATGAGTCAAATAGTAAGATATTCAGATAGTAAGATGATAAATTTAACCAAATTCTTTCAGTACTCACATTAAATAAAAATGGTCTAAACACCCTAATTCAAAATCAGATTTCAGATTAGATTAAAAAAAAAAGATTCAACTACATGCAGGCTGTAACAAACACACTTTAAATATAAAAACACAAAGAGTTAAAAGTAAAATAATGGGGACTTCCCTGGTGGCATAGTGCTTAAGAATCCATCTGCCAATTCAGGGGACACAGGTTCAATCCCTGGTTCGGGAGGATCCCACATGCCGCGGAACAACTAAGCCCATGTGCCACAGCTATTGAGCCTGCACTCTAGAGCCTTCAAGCCACAACTACTGAGCCCGCAAGTCACAACTACTGAAGCCTGCACGCTTAGAGCCTATGCTCCACAACAAGAGAAGCGACCACAATGAGAGGCCCAAGCACCACCATGAAGAGTGGTTCCCACTAGCCACAACTGGAGAAAGCCCGCATGCAGCAACGAAGACCCAATACAGCCGAAAACAAACAAACAAATAAATAAATAAAGTTTTTTAAAAATAAAATAATGGAAAAAGTTATGCTATGCTAATCAAAAGAAATATGGAGTGGCTATATTAATATCAGGCAAAGTAGATTTCAGAGCAAAGAATATTACCAGAGAAAAAGTTTATTTTATAATGATAAAGGGATCAATTCACAAAGAGGACAGAGTAATATTAAGTGTTGAGGCACATAATAACAGAGTTGAAAGATAGATAAAATAAAAACTGATAGAATTACAAGGAGAAATAGACAATTCCACAGTTATAGTCAGAGATTCCAACAACCTTCTCTCAATAATTGGTAGAACAAGTAAACAGAAAATCAGTAAGGATACAGAAAACTTGAAAAACACAATCAACCAACCTGACATACTTACCTCATCACAGTCCACCTTCAGGAAGTAATACATCACACCCATGCCTGATTAAAAACTCTTGGTTAAGTAATATAAGGAAATGTCCTCAGCCTAATAAAGGTCGTCTGTAAAAAGCTACAGCTAACATCATACTTAATGGTGAAAAACTGAAGTCTTTCTCCCTAAGATTAGGAACAAAAAGATTTATGCTTTTACAACTTCTGGTCAATAAGTATACTGAGATTCAAGACAGTGTGTAAAGGGAAAATATAAAAGTAAACATAGGTGGATTGGAAGGGAACAAGTAAAACTCTTTCTTTACAGATAACTTGATATCTATGTAGAAAATTAGAAGGAATCTGCTAGAACTAATAAGTTTAGCAAGGTTGCAAGATGCAAGATCAATACTTAAAAACCAGTTGTAGGGACTTCCCTGGTGGCGAAGTGGTTAAGAATCTGCCTGCCACTGCAAGGGACACGGGTTTGAGCCCTGGGCCAGGAAGACCCCACATGCCGCAGAGCAACTAAGCCCGTGCACCACAACTACTGAGCCTGCGCTCTAGAGCCCACGAGCCACACTACTGAAGCCCGCGCGCCTAGAGCCCATGCTCTTCAACAAGAAAAGTCACCGCAATGAGAAGCCCACGCACCGCAACAGAGTAGCCCCCACTCGCCGCAACTAGAGAAAGCCTGCGCACAGCAACGGAAGACCCAACGGAGCCAAAAAATAAATAAATAAATAAATTTATTTTTTTTAAAAAACAGTTGTATTTCTATGTACTAGCAACAATCAGAAATTGAAAATCTAAAATACCATTTACAATAACATCAAAAATTATGAAATTCTTAAGTATAAATCTGACAAAAGAAGTTCAAGATCTGTAAACTATAAAACGTTGCTGAGAGGGCTTCCCTGGTGGCGCAGTGGTTGAGAATCCGCCTGCCTATGCAGGGGACACGGGTTCGTGCCCCGGTCCGGGAAGATCCCACATGCCGCGGAGTGGCTGGGCCTGTGAGCCATGCTGGGCCCGTGAGCCATGGCCGCTGAGCGTGCGCGTCCGGAGCCTGTGCTCCGCGCAACGGGAGAGGCCACAACAGTGAGAGGCCCGCGTACCACAAAAAAAAAAAAAAAAAAAAAAAAAAAAACGTTGCTGAGAGAAATTAAATAAAACCAAAATAAATGGAGAGAGAGATTTTGTTCATTTACTGGAAGAATCAATATTGTTAAGATGCCAATCCTCCGCAAATTGATTTGTAGATTCAACATAATCCCGTCAAAATCCCAGCACATTTTGTGGTAGAAATTGACAAGCTGATTCTAAAATTCACATGGAAATATAAAGAATGTATGTAGCCAAAACAACTTTAAAAAAGAAAAAGCAAGTTGGAGGCCTAACGTTACTTGATTTGAAGACTTCTTTTATAGCTACGGCAACCAAAACAGCAAAGTATTGGCATAAAAATAGTTCGGTAGAACTAAATAGTGTCCAGAAATAGACCCATATGTATAAGCACAACTGATTTTTGACAAAGATACAAAGGCGATTCAGAGAAGAAAATAATCATTTCAACCAATGTACTGAAACAATTGGATATCCACATTTTTTAAAAAAGAACTTTGTTTCATACTTCATACCCCATACAAAAATTTACTCAAAATGGGTCATAGGGGGCTTCCCTGGTGGCGCAGTGGTTGAGAATCCGCCTGCCGATGCAGGGGACACGGGTTCGTGCCCCGGTCCGGGAAGATCCCACATGCCGCGGAGCGGCTGGGCCCGTGAGCCATGGCCGCTGAGCCTGCGCGTCCGGAGCCTGTGCTCCGCAACGGGAGAGGCCACAACAGTGAGAGGCCCGCATACCACAAAAAAAAAAAAAATGGGTCATAGACCTAAATGTAAAACCTAAAATTATTAAACTTCTAGGAACAAATGGAAGAAACTTTTTGTGACCTTGAGTTAAAGGTATTTTTTAATACAACATCTAAGTCATGACCTACTAAAGAAAAAATTGATAAATTAGATTTTTGCAAAAGTAAAAACTTCCACTCTTCAAAAGACAATGTTAAGCAAATGAAAAGACAAGCCACAGACTGGGAGAGAATGTTTGCAATCATGAATCTGATAAATGACTTGTATATAGCTCCTATACAGAACTTTTAAAACAATAATAAACAATTTTAGCATGGGCAAAAGATCGGAATAAACATTCATCAAAGAACATATGAATAGCAAATAAGCACAAGAAAAGATATTCAACATCATTACACATTAGGAAAATGCAAATTAAAATCCCAATAAGATACCACTACCTTACCCATTCAAGTGACTAAGATTAAGATGTGGAGCAACAGGAACTCTCATATCCTGATGGTGGGAATGTAAAATGGTACAACTCCTTTGGAAAAGAGCTTTACAGTCTCTTAAAAAGTTAAACATTGACCTGTCATATGATACAAACATTCCACTCAGGTGTTAACTGAGAGGAACAAAAACATATATTCATAGCGTTGCCCCAAACTGGAAACAACCCAAAGTTCGTCAGTGGGTGACTGGGTAAAAAAATTATGGTTGTGGTATTCTGATTTATAATAAGAAATATACACTTGGTCTTCATCCCTGTTCCTGGCACAGAGCTCCTAAAACCCTTGAATTTCGTAAGTGATAAGAGGCATAAAGGTGTCTTTCATTATTCATCACAAGCCCCTTTCAACCACATTTGAGTTTATTAGTGAGATGATTTTTGGAAAGCTTCTAGATAACCAACCCCAGAATGGGGGTTCGTTCCCTGGGGAACCAACCGTGTGTGATTAGAGGGTTGAAACTTTTATCCGTACCCCACCCTCCGCCTCTGGGGAGCTGAGAGGGGCCGAGGTTGATTTAATCACCAAAGGCCAATGAATTAATCAAGCAGGCCTATCTAAGGAAATCGTCATAAAAACCCCAAAGGGCAGGGTTCCTCAGAGCTCTGGGCTGGTGAACGCATGGAGCAGCTTGACAGTGGTGAGCCTGCAGAGGGCATGGAGGCTCTTTGCCCTTCCGGAGCTCTCTCTGTGCATCTCCTCCATCTGGACGTTCATTTTCATCCTTGGAGACATACTTTGTGATACTTTGGCAACAGGAAGTAAAGTATTTCCCTGAGTTTTGTGAGCCATTCTAGCCAATGATCAAACCCGAGGAGGGGGATGTGGGAACCTCTGATGTGCAGCCAGTTGGTCAGAAGCACAGATGTACTGACGTGGAGGCAGGCAGTCTTCTGAGACTGAGCCCTTGGCCTGTGGGATCCGAATATCTCTCCACGTAGATAAGCGTCAGAACTGGGTAAATTGCGGGACACCAGCTAGTGTCAGGGAAGCACTTGGCGTGAGAACACCCCACACGTTTGGTGACCAGAGTGTCAGAAGTGAAGCAGCCCGGAGAGGACAGAAGTATTCTGGGCGTAGAATTGCTGAGAGACACAGGAGAGGTTTTCCTGTTCCGTGGCACATCTGCCCCTTCCGCCCCAAATACAAGCTACAAAGATGGGTTATTCATCCAATGTAAACACGAAGGCACAGGCCCTGTCCACTCAGGCTATAAACCCATTGCAGACTCTTTTGGAGCTTCGTTTATGTGGAAAAAGAGGATATTCAAACAGCATCAGGCTGAGCCACGCTGGGTGACCAGTTTGAAGGGCAGAAGTTGGAAGTCAAAACCTCCTTCAAGTCCCCCAGGCCAGTCTTCACTTCTCATCATGTCAGGATAGGACCTGTATCCTTTTCTAGCATCCAACATTCCCTTTTTCAGCTGGAATCCATTTCCCCACATATTTTCAATAGACCTGGGCCTTATCTATGATCTTTGAAGAAGAAAATTCCGCTGATCTTTGGTCCAGTCGGTGGCTTTCAGGTGCTCTCTGCCCGATGTGTACTGAAAGGTCACCAGCAGGTCCCCAAGGTAAAAACCCCATCACCTTGATATTGAAATTCTCTCACTGACCTGATGTTGTGAGAAGTAAATATAGTGGACCAGGAAGTAGCTTACTTAACACTTTGGTTTAAAATAAGTTTGCTGCTTTGAGTTGTTTTAAGAGAAGTCATGGAGATGGTGTGGCGTGGAGGAAACAGAGAGCGTTCCAGGGAGGGTTCCCTCCCCAGCGGTTAACCCACAGCATGGGGTTTTTGGCATGGAAAGTTGACCTTTTTCTCAATATTATATTGACTTAAAATTATTATGAAATATTATAGAAATTGAATTAAACCTATGCCATTTTCATGATGTGCCAGTACGTATGATATCTAAGTAAAAACTTAGTTAACTTGGGTTAACTGTGAGATACTGCTCTGCTTCAGCCGGTCTGCTATCCGTAGACATTGCTTAGGCAGAAATGCTGTAGCCGCCCACCCATTTCATAAGATAAGTTAAAAGTACCTAAAATTCTGTAATCCAAGACTGCTCTATTTTCTTTACCATCTAATTCTAGGAATGCAGGGACACCATGACCGTTTAAGTGTGGAAGATTCAGGGTGTGCAGCTTTCTGTTAAAAGTTTTAAAAATCTAAGCCTACACTTACTGTGATACACCAGTTACTGCATTAAGCACTTTATATATGTTATCACCCTTAATACTCACATAATAGTATCTACCGGTGCTATGATTGTCCTGGTGTTTCAGATGAGAAAATGAGATATTACGGAAAGAACAGAGGCCGGGAGATCTGGGACTGGAGCCCCTTCTTCCCCGAGCTCCCCATGTCCTTGGACGGCCCACTGGCTCTGTGCTTGCAAAGGGCTCGGACCAGCCTCTGGGTGGTTTCTAACCTCTAACACTAGACGGCAGTGACTAAACGAACAGGCCCTTGTAGGTCCACTATGCTTGTGTGGAGCGGTGAAAAGGAAGCTCCTGTGTTATAGAAACTCAGAGATGAAAGGAACATCTTTTACTGCCTTCTGAACTTCTCGAGTAGGGAATTTCATTTCTGGTTGACATCCATTTACTACACATAAGAGAGATGGTTAAATTGAGGAAGTATATGCTAGAAGGAAGTAGTTACATAGAAGCAAGAGAGTGCCAATTGGTTGCCACGTTCCTATTGTTAGTATCCACTTACCTTTTCTTGATCCTAGAAAACCAGTGACCTGTTGACCCTCAGGCCTCTTAATGCACAAGGGCATGGTTTCAGAGGCGGTGCCAGTCTGAAGACGCCAGTGAGAAAGCAATGATCCAGGCTTCTCAGGCCAACACATGTATATTATTAACTGCAATTCTAAGAACTCTGTTACTCCATTAACGATAGAGAGGCCGTAGCTGGGGAAGCCATCCAGGTGACTATAAACGGAGCCAGAGAAAAGGCAGGGCCTGCCAGTTCAGGGTTAGAATTTCCAGAAAAGCATTCCTGTGAATCTGATAGTATTTATATGCTGGGGTGATTTCTGTTTCCCTACAAAAAGGATATTTTTATTTTCCTCTTGTCCAGTATCTAACTCAGAACATAGCAGGCATTAAAAATTATTCAGTGAAGGAATGAAAGAAACACTTTTCCTTTACATTGAAACAGATATTTCTCATACACAATCACTTTTTCTTCTAATTTCTTTTTCTCTAAGGAGTGCAAAGGAAAGCAATCATAAAGTCAAAAGCCAAAATGAATAAGTTAAAACATAAAATAATACACGTGATAGACAAATCCAAAGCTTTGAAAGAGACAGACAATTTGTGGACAGATGCAAACAAAAAAAGAAAAGGTGATTCAACACCATTTCATTTGGAAAGAATGAGGGAGTATACCCATAGTTAACATGTAAGATTTGTGTGAAAAAAATGTTAATGTGTGTGGAATAATTTCCTAAGAAAACATAAATGATCAAAACAGATGTAACCAATAAAAATATTAACAAGATTATTTAAAAGTTAAGTAGTTGATTCTAAATTTTGTAGGAAAGATAAACAAATTTCCAGGAAAAATCTGAAATATAAAAAAAAATAATATAAGAGGAGGGGGACTCGTCAGACATTAAAAAATATTAGAAAGCTACAGTGATTAAAATTGTGTAGAACTGACACTTGAATAGAGACCTCAGTGGGCTAGAATATCGTGAAGTCCAGACCAGACTCAAAGAAACATGAAAATTTAGTATAAGAAACAAGTGGTATTTCAAATCATAGAAGAGAGATGTTTTATCCAATACATAATATTGGGTATAAAAACAATCACATAGAAATCTTAAATTATATTGATATTGATAGCAATAATGTTAGTATTGTCTTGAAATTAGTTCACATAGATAGTAGGACATATATTCATACATGCATATATGCATAAACACACATGCATGTATGCATAGATATGCATATAGTCATGTATACATACGTATGTATGATGTGTTTATACATGTGAACCAGTCAGGAACCAATAGAAGAAGCCAAACCCCTAGAAATGCCACAGAATAAAGGACTTTTATACAAAGCTTTGCCCTTGCACAGCTGTGGAGCTGGCTAATCAGTCTCATCTGCTCTTTATTCTGTACCTTCATTAAGCCTGAAGTCACAGCACAGTGACCGGGAAGGAAAGGCTCATGTGAAATAGTCGGCAGCAGGGACTTCTCCCCACTCTCTTCTCACACCCGGCCCAGAATTTGGAGAAGCTGAAGGGCAAGATCCCACAGTATCGGAGGACTCTGCACCCAGATGCTACCCACACCAACAGGTGAGCAGCAGACCCACAAAATGTGCTTGAGCTCCAGCAGGGCACAGCCTACACTGGCTTCAGAGGAAGCACGGCTACTTCAGAATCTCTCACGAATTTCTCTTATGCCAACCCTAAGCATAGATCTACCGGGAAGGAAATTCTGAAGAATGCAGTTCTGCTTAGCCAAGCTGACATATTATTAAGCAACCACTGTACTCATACCCCACACACAAACACACACACACACACACACACACTATAAATGTATATATCTATATGAAGTAATTATGTTAATTTTATTAGGATCCAAGCTATTCAACGTAAGAGGAAGAAGATACAAATATAAAATCAAGACGTTAAGTCCATGAGATATTTAATTTAAATGGAAAAATAAGTGTGAACTCGGGACTTCCCTGGTGGTCCAGCGGTTAAGACTCCACACTCCCAACACAGGGGGGCCCGTGTTCGATCCCTGGTCAGTGAACTAGATTCCCACGTGCCCCAACTAAGACCCGGCACGCAGCCAAATAAATAAATATATATACATTTTAAAAAGTATGAACTCATGATGTATTTTTCTTTTTCGAAAAAAATTAATATGCTTTTCCTAGCTCCAAACTGAAAAGGCCAGAAGCAATGACAACAGTAGCACGCGTACACCTGGCATCCACTGTGTGGTCTCTAAAGACCATTTCCCACTAAAAGGAGCCAGGGTTTCTTGGAGAAATGGCTGTTTACAGGTCCAGGGCAGGAAAAGTACAAGATGAGCCTCAAATATCTTATTTCAGAAAGCAAGGAAGCCATCAGAGACTTCGAGGTTAATGTCTCAGGACACAAGAACCAACTGGAAGGGAAGATTGGAACACTGAATATATAAAAACTCATTAGTTCATCCTGATACTAAAAGAGGGGGAAAGCACTCAACAGCTCATTGGATACCTCTGGGGAGAAAATGAACAAGTTTTTGGCGAACTATCTCCAAAAAAATTACGTTAATCCGAGCTTTGGAAAATGTCACAATTTGTTTTATGAAGGTATCCTGACACTAATATGAAAACCTGACAAAACAACCCAGAAAAGTAAACTACCATCCAATGTCATTTGTGATAGAACCAAAGCATTAATAAAATATGGACAAAAGGAACACAGTCACAGGAGAACACTAATAGAAAGGCAATCATTCTTAGAAACCCTCCCAGATTTTGAGATGATGAAAACAATTCTTCCATGATTTCTTTCAGTGGTTTTTGTTTTCGTTTTCATAATTGAGGCTTATTTATCCGAGTGTAGGATGTGAGGTATGTTACCCAGTTTTCCCAATGTCATTTTTATCGTGAAAATATTCACACATCCACAAAAGTTGATTTTACATCCAGAATAAAATGACTTCCTGTCATCAGCTTTAGCAATTATAAATATTTGAACTATTTTTTTTTTCTTTTGGCCACACTGTGCAGCTTGCAGGATCTTAGTTCCCCAACCAGGGATTGAACCCATGCCTCCTGCAGTGGAAGCACGGAGTCTTAACTACTGGACCACAGAGAAGTCCCTGAACAATCTTGTTGTATCTATACCCCTCCCATCCATCTCCCCCAACTCAACTATTTTATAGTCACTCCAGAAAACATAACATTTCACCAGAAATACCTTGGATGTACTCTTAAGAGGTGAAAATTATTCTGCTTCCCCTTCCCCTTCCTCTTTTTCTTCTCCTCTAACATAACCACAATATATTACGTTCTCTTTTTTTAAAAAAGATGCTTTAATATTATCAAACAGAGTCAGTATTTAAATTTCCCCAACTGTCGTACAAATGTCTTTTTACAATCAGTTTGTTCAAATCAGGATTCAAACTAGGTCCAGACAGTGCATTTGATTCATGAGTCTCAAGGCTCTTTAGTTTTTCATGATTTACCTTTCTTCTCCTTTTTATTCATGCCATTTATTTGTTGAAGACGTTGGGACAATTTTCTTATAGAATTTCTCACAGTCTGATTTTGGTTGATTGAATCCTCATTGGTCATTTAATATATGCCCCATATTTCCTGTAAACGGGCACTTAGATCCAGAAGTTTGTTGATATTCAGGTTCAATTTGGTTGGGAGCAAAAATACATCAAAGGTGGGGCTGCCCATTTCCTACTGCATCTCATGAAGAAGAGCCTTCAGTTCTGGTTCTCTTGCTTTTAGTCACATCTAGATTGAGATTGATCAGTGGTTCAGGTGTGGCCAGCCTGACTGTCCAGCAGAATGTTCCCCATCAACTGTGCACCTACCAGCTTTAGAGACCATTCTTCTTTGCCTTCATCTGTTGCTTCATTAGAGGAGAAGGGTGATGATTTTCTAATTCTGTTTTTCCCCCTACAATCATTAACTCTGATCCTTCTATAGAAAACCTCTCGCATCAATTGTTTACTCTGAGTCAGGGAGGCAGGAAAAATGCTTGAGCCTTTCCCTTGATGTCCCAACTTTAGAAATAACAAACCAGTGTCATAACAAATTTGAGGCCATCTCACTCCCTGTTCTCTGTTTCCTGTCCCCTCCTCATGAAGTTGACTTTTATTTATCTTTTAGAGGAATTCCTGTGGGAGTCTGTCCCCCACCTTATGCTTTCACAGCACTTACTACTTCTTCTATAGCTGTTACAAATTTGGTTACAAATAACAGAACCCAATTTGGGAAAGCTTAAGAAAAAGCAGATAATTTATTGGAAAGATACTAGTTATCACAGAATCAAAGGGAGAACTAACCCAGAAAGAGGAGAGTCAAGCCAGCTCTGAGCACCTCTGCAGAGCTTCCTCCTTAGAGGCACAGGGACATGGACTCCCCGAGCCTGAGTGCAGGAGGTCAGCCCCCTGTACAGTTAGAACCATTCCCACAGGAGACTGCCTTTCCTCCTGACACCAACTGCAAGTTTGGGGGTTCCCCAAACCCCCCTCAGTTTTTGTAATACTGATGGTTCTGGTTTATTACAGAGAAAATGAACAGATGAAAATCAGCCAAAGGCAGAGATATTTGGGGCAGAGTCCAGGAGAGTCCAAACATGGGGCTTCACTCCCTGAAGTGATCTTTCTAGAACCCTCCCCAATAAACTCCTTTTTTATTTTCAGCTTTATTCAGGTATAACTGACAGATGAAATTGTAAGATATCTAAAGTGTACAATGTGATGATGTGATATACACATACATTGTGAAGTATTCCACATCCAATTAATTAGCCCACCCATCACCTCACGTATTTACAATCTAGTTGTCCACTATACCCCCAATCATACATTAGATCCTCAGACCTTAGCACCTTAGAGCTGAAAGTTGGTACTTTTACCCACCCCTCCCTATTCCTCCCATTCCCCAGCCCCTGGCAAGCACTTCTCCTCTGTATAAGTTTGACTTTTTCTTTCTTTAGATTCCACATATAAGTGAGGTCATGCAGTATCTGTCTTTCTCTGTCTGGCTTATTCCACTTCACGCAGTGCCCTCAGAGTCCACACATGTCGTCACAAATGATAAATGTCATATTTTCTTGATCGATTCATCCCTCAATAAACGCTTAGGTCCAATAAACATCTTGAATAACATTGCTTCATCTGGGTCTGTTGCCAGGGAACCTGATCTAAGGCAACAATTAATCACTTGTTTCTCATTGACCTGTGATATTATGTCCCAGTCTTTTTCTTCTCTTTATTTGCCTTTTTTTGTTATTTGCAGATACTAAATTTCAAGATGTCATACATTCACATTTATCATTTTTCTCTGTGATTTCTTCCAAACTGACTCCCCTCCGTTATGTTTTAAATGGAGGCTGTATTCTGCAGCTGTAAGGAGCCTGCTGAGGAAACACCCCTTGGGAAGGATTTCCGATGCTATCAACAGTTTCCTCCCTATGCCTGGGCTTTTCAAGGGTTCAAGCCTAGTCCATGAAGAGTTATGGCCAACCTCCCCTTCTGCCCCGCTTCAGCACAGCCCAGTACATGACCATGTTTAAGAAAAAGGCTGGATCTCAACACAGCCTCCTTCGCTTTCCAAGAAACTTTATTTACCACGTGTTAATGAACTGGTCATTCTGCCCCCAGATACCAAATGGGACTTTATATTCAATACAGATGTCCATGTTTATTGCCAAATTGCCAAGGAAACATTCACCATTACACTTCTTCATTAAGCCAAATATTGTAAATGAGAAAAGAAAAGCGAGTATTAAGGTCAGAATTGTATTGTCCAGGAAGCACACTCTGTGTGTGTGTTGCCAAGTAAGGATAATACTGTTCAATACCCAGTCGTCATTCACGTTCTGCCAGGCAGGCCTGAGGCTTTGTTCAAAAGATTCCATTGTGTTGTGTGCCAACCAACAAGCTTTTATTCAGATCTGTCTGCAGAGCCTTCACCCATGGGTGTTTCCACTTGTCTGTTTCTTCCTCATAAGTGTTCATGAGAACACTATTTATAACTTTTCCCAAACTAGAATTTCTGGACAGATCTGAATGGAATTCACAGCCTCAAAGCTGACATGCCATCTAAACACCCTCTGTAACCCAGTGAGGAGCCATAACATTCGGAGAGCGTGGCTTTCCACAAAGCCCCCTTGATGAACCGCGCACACCTGAGTGACCCACCACTGGCCGTGTTGCTAGCAGTCCCAGGCTGGAGGCACCAGGAGGGTGGAGGTCCAGGGCATTCATACACATAAGACACGACTCCAGCAACTCAGGGTCACCGCGTTCAGACCCCACAGTGCAGAGTTTGCAGGCGCTGGGGAGACAGTGATAAAGCCGCCCCTCGGGCTTTCTCTTCTCATTAATGCATCCCTCTGTGTCCTGCTGGAAAGCCCAGCCTAGCAGATCCCAAACCTCTTCTGACAGCTTAGAAATTTTCCCAGCCCCTCCTTGAGTTGGAAGTCAAAGCTATTCTTATCTCTGCCTGTATCTGCTGCCGAGTCAGGGAAGATAACAAACACGGGAGTCCGAGATTAGATGGGGTGGGAAGGAAGGATTTGGGGTGATTCTCCACTTCCCAGATGGAGTTTGACGTTTTGCTTTTCTTTGGTTGTTTCCAAGTGTATATGTATATGTGTATATACATATACATAAATATATATATATATATTTTTTTTTAAATTACACATAGCTTACACTGCAGGATTTACTCTCTTTCTCAGTGCCCTCTTTGGTTTTCATATGGACTCAAATCTCCATCCCAACCCATGCTGGCATATGTGAGTTCACTGTGAAGGAAGACTGTTGGTTCCACTCTGACCTCAAATTATGTGACAAAGCCTCTCCCATCACTTTGGCCTTGGTAGGAGTAAGCCAGCCACCTAATTTGGTGCCACCTGTGCATTTCCACTGATGGACATGTTCGCCCTTGCTCCCACCTTTGTTTTCTGTAGCTGCTGGTCTGTGTGGGGTAAAGACATGGGACAGCTGACGCCCAGGCCCACAGCCGTCTTTACGTGGCCACTGTACCTGGTCTGAGAAGTGGGTAAAAGCCACCCTCAGGGATGACCCAAGAGACCTTGGTTGAGATGCTATGACAACTTCCTGGAAAAGTTTCAGCATGTTTTGCAGGTACTTGATGAAGGCATGACTCAGGCCACCCTCACACCAATACCTCCAGCGTTCTCTCCAGAGAAAGCTGCCCTACTCACCCTTGGGTCATGCAGTTACTCACTGTTGCATCTAAAATAGCCTGTCTTATACATCCGTTGTTGGAGGATTCATGGACCTCATTGCCCTACCTGTTTGCCTGAGGGGCAGACTCAGCATGAGGGCGTGAAAACAATGCCCCAAACCCCAACACGTCCCAGACAGGCGGAACAGGGCAGCTAGGTGATTCACCAGTTCCCTGCCCCGGGGGGAGGTCCATTTAGCAGCTGTGGAAGTCCACCCCACTGAAAACCCACCAGGATTGTCCACAGATTGTCCACATTAATTACTGGCAGGAGACTGCCAGTAATTAATCATCACTTCTCCCATATTAGTAGAGTTTAGGCCCAGCACGTGGCTGCCCCGCCAGAGACTACATTTCCCAGATACCCATGAGGTTGGGCATGGCCAAGTGACTAAGTGACAAGTGATGAGCAACTTCCTCCTCATTGTCAAAAGGAAGTTGCTTGTCCTGAACTTCTGCTGCTTGTCCTCCCCTGGAGTTAGAAAAACAGAGCATCCAGGTTTCACCAGGCATTTGAAATCTTTTGTGCCATGAACCTCTCTGAGAGTCTATGGATTCCTTCTCAGAAAAATATTTTTTAAGTGCATGAAATAAAATACACCACAAAACACCCCCTGGAGTGGCTGAAGTTTACAAGACTGATACTCCCTAATATTTGTGAGAGTGTGGAACAACTGGAATGCTTACACATTGCTTCCTAGTAAGAGTAATCTCATTCAACCGGTTTGAAAAATAGTTCGGCAGAATCTACAACTACACGTATGATTACCCTCTGACCCAGAAATCCCACCCACAGGTTTATACCCAAGAGAAATGAGTGCATATGTTTGCAAAGGTATGCATAAGAATGTTCATCGTAGCTTTATGTATAATAGTCAAAAATTGGAAAGAACTCGTATGTCCACCAACAGGAGAATAGACAAATCAATTGTTTCTATTCATAAAATGAATTACTATACAGCAGTTTAAGGAGTGGACTGCCAAAACACACAAAAGTGTGGATGAACCTCACAGACATTATGATGAGTGAAAGAAGCCAACACAAAAGTGTGTACACGTTAATTATACTTATTGTGGTGATCATTTCACAATCTACACAAATATCAAATCATTATGTTTTACACCTGAAGCTGATGTGTCAGTTATATCTCAAAAAAAAAAATATTCAAGGGGCTGGGGGGAGCAGGGAATGAATCGGCAGAGCAGAAAGGATTTTTAGGGCAGTGAATGATATTATAATGGTAGACATACATCCTTATATAGTTGTCCAAATTCATAGAATGTACAACACCAAGAGTGAACACTAAGGCAAACTATGGACCTCGGGTGATTGTGATGTGTCCATGTAGGTTCATCCTTAGTAAAAAAAAAAAAAAAAAAAAAGGTACTGTTCTGGAGAGTAATGTTGATAATGGGGAAGGCTTTGCATGTGGGAATAGGGGGTCTATGGAAATCTCTGTACTTCTCTCTCAATTTTGTTGTAAACCTAAAACCGCTCTTAAAAAATTGTCTTTTAAAAAGAAGTGCACACACTATATGATTTCATTTAAATGTCAAGAACATTTAATACCAATTAATGGTAACAGTAGTCTGAATAATGGTTACTTTCCCAAGAGTGGCACCATGAAAGAACAGGGAAAAATCACAGGGAAACGTTCTAGGGTGATGAAGTTCTATATTTTGATACCATTAAAATGTATAATTTAACACTTTTGAGTATTTTAGTCACTTACTGTGTATATGTTGTAACTCAGTGAAAAAGTAGAATACACAAGTAAATAGAAAATAAAATTCTTAAAGTTATAAATAACATATTGAAATATGCATAAAATGTTATCAGTGTTTTTAAAAACTGTGATATAGTAATATATATGCTTTTTTAGTGAGGTATCTAATAATAAGTAGCAGCAGTTTTAATAATTACCATAACTTCAAGGTAATGATGAATATAAATGATTTTTTAAGACAATTGAAATTGGTATAAAATATCTATTATTCATATTGGTGATAAATTCATAAGTACTGCTAACAGTACCAAGGTTTCTTGCCTACATTCATAATTGAAGGAAATGCTAAATATAAAATAGAGATGTGATTTTTTTTCCCATCCAAATTTATGGAGCCTCTGAACTCTGTCCATGGACTCTTTGGTAGTCCGAGAACGCCAGATTAAGAAGCCCTGGGGGACAGTGAAGCAACAGTGTGTAGGTACCTGGGTCACAGAATGATCCCGAGGAGCACAGCCTCTTCTTCGGTCTGCGGCCCATTTTCCCCAGGGCTGTTAAGTGAGAGCGAAATAAACCTCATCTTTTTGATGAGCCAGCCTACTGGGGGCTCTTCGTTACAGCAGTTTAGTCTTTGTACTAACTAGTGCAGATCACTACCAGGTGGACACATAGACTATGACCCTCTTTCACCAAGTCCAAGTGGGGACCTGCTTCTCAGACCCCAGTTGTTTGGAAATCAGCTGCCTATTCTCCCTATAGGGAAATCCTTTATGATCATCTTCTCCTAGAAGATCCGTTGACCAGGTGAGACCCCTAGTGTCCTGTCCCCTTCCTCCAGTTTTCATGCTTCCTCCTACCTGAGTCCCCAGGCATGGGTTCAGATGGAAGACCATGTTACAGACCATGTTACAACCCCCCATACTACCCTCTGATGCCTACATCAGGCAGCTGAGACATACAGCCCTGCTGGTAGGTGGTGGACCCAGACCACATCACCATCTGCAGCAATGGTGACTGTCACGACTGCTGTCTACGAGCTCCAGGTGAAAACCCTAAATCCCAGCACGTATGAAGTGATGAAAGCGTGTGCTCAGCACAGCCCATCCATCAGCGACCCTTCCAAAACCTCTCGTGGATGAGCAAGGAGGAAATGTTCTCCCTGAGATTTAGAATTAAGACTAGAAATGTTTAAGATCAAACCCGTAGAGTTTAACAAATGTATTTTTGTGTTATGGCGTTTGAGGATTCACATTGTATATACTTGCAAAGTTTTTAATAACTGGGTTATGAGAGGAAGAGAAGTTAGCATAGTGATTCAAATTTGAAATACATAACTCTTTGATTTGTGACTATTTAGCCAAAATCTCACTGTGCTTTTACAGTATTAGAATACTGAAGAGATTATAAGTTTAATTTTTAAATTTTAATGATCTATTTAAGAACTTGGGACAGTTTTGTTGCATTAAAGTTTTAGGTATCTTTAAAAAAATCAAGTATATTACAATTATACAAAGGGAATTTAAATGGTAAAAGCCCCTCTAAAAATGATGGCTAAGATGTGTCAAATTAGCAAATGGAGCAAGGTATGTGAACTGAATGTCAATACTTAAGAAAGAACTAGGTTTTTATGGATTTTAATTAGTTGCAATTAATTTTTAATGTCAAAGTAAACCCCTGAAAGATCAGCAAAAACTCTTATTTAACCAAGACCAAACCGTTCCTGATGACTAACTGCCCAGAAACTCCAGTTTGTGAGCGTCTCACGCTGGGCTGGTTCTCAAAGTCTCCTGAGAAGCTTGTTTAAAATATGACTGCTCAGCTGCCTCTCCAAACGGAATCAGGAATTTGGGTGAAGTCCGGGAGCCATAGATTTTTTTTCTTCCTGTTCAAGGGATGAGGACACTTCTAGAGCATTGAAATCTGTTTCATATTAATCTCATTTGTCACCAGGCTTTCAGTGAGGAACTGAAAATGCTTTACGTATGATTTCCAATTCATGCTAATACCTGACTTGTGTGATCATAACTCCGGGCACAGTGGACTCACACACATCTCCATGGTAACTGTTCACTCTCTGGTCTCCATGGTGAGGTTTATAAGGACCCTCAAATGTACTTTATTTTAAATTCTAAATGATTTTGCTGTTGATCTGACATGCGTCAAGAGCGGTTTTTAAAAATAACTCTGTAGCCCTATTTCAGGAGTACTATTAAAAAGGAAAGCAGAAAAGGAAATAGAAAGAAAAGTAATGGTAATAAATCAGCCCCTCTCATGAAAGCTCATTTTATATGGCAATGAATTAGAATATCAAAGTTAAATGATGTAAAACTGAACTAAATAACCTATATCTTTTTTAATCTGACACCGTTTGTCAGGTTTCATTTTGCATTATTTAATACTTAAAATGATTCACTGTTCAACTAGACATCACCTTTACACACTTAAAACACAGCAATCATCTCATTAGGCTTTATGCAGGAAACATTTCTCTTTAGGTACTCAGATGTCTGATCGTGGGGAACCAACTGACAAAAGACTGTTGAGTCAAACTGGGAGCACCTGATGGGGAGAATGCCTCACAATTAAATACATGATTTAAAGAGAAGAGTTGTAATATCAATCGTCCCTTCAAAAACATCACAAAGTAAGTGTATCTTTTTTTTTTCCCCTTTTGTTAAGATCTGGGTTAATTTACAAATAAAATTGTTAAATAAGGAAGCACCCAGCACATTCCACCCAGGGCCCAGATACAGCAATCAACATATTTATTGATTGCTCGCCTGAGAATTAATAGAATCTCTCACTAGAAAGACAGACTTGAACAGACTGTAAGTGGTCCATTGAGTGATGACTGTCGTTTCCCAAGGATGAGGAGCTGGCCCTGAGCAGCGTCACAGACGCTCGCTTTGCTCTGAAAACCTGACCCAGGTTCCTGCCTCTGACCAGGGCTGTACGCCTGGCGTCTGTCAGGCTCCTGGCCGAGTGCTGCCCTCTTTCTGGGCTTGCCCCCGGGAGGACCTTCTGGGCACTCAAACGCTTCCAATGGCTGTGTTTTCTGAGGCTGTGTTTACCTCTGTGGCTTGCATGACAGAGCTCGGTGGTATGAAAGTTTAATTCTGTGAACAACTCGCCTGGACGGCAGGCTCCGGAGAGTTCTTCACTTTTTCATTCTCTCCAGTACCCGCTGCACTGGCTCTCAGGGCAGGTACTCGCTACTGAGAATGAATGAATGAATGAATGAATGAATGAATGAATGAGTATTGACAGCGTCAGCGAGGGCGTGGGCAGGACTTGGACAGTCTGCGCATCACTGCTTCCTTGGGCCGGCGGGCTGGGACCACCAGAGCTGGGGCACAGTTGGTATCATGAGTCCCCTACCTTGGACCAGGATCTAGGGGGAGGGCTGCACCCCTTTTGCCCCCGCTCCCACATCTGGGACAACTCGTGGGAGGAGATACCACCTCCCTAGGCTTGGCCTGAGCATGTGAAAGGAACTTATTCTGAATTCAGGCTTAACCATCATCTTCACTGCGCTACTTTTCTTGGCTGTTTTTCCACACCTTATCTCGCTTATACTTTTGGAACAAAGGACTTTCATTCTTCTACTATCATGGGGCTCTAGTCTCCTAACACGTAAGTGACATTGACCTTCTTGTTAAAAACAAATATTCTTTTTTTTTAAATTGAAGTATAGTTGATTTACAATGTTGTGTTCATTCCTCCTGTACAGCAGTGATTCATTTATACATATACATACATTCTTTTTCATATTCTTTTCCATTATGTTTTATCAGAGGATGTTGAGTACAGTCCCCTGTGCTATACAGTAGGACCTTGTTGTTATCTATTCTCTATATAATAGTTTGTATTTGCTAATCCCAAACTCACGATCCATCCCTCCTCCACACACCCCCCTCCTTGGCAACCACGAGTCTGTTCGCTGTGTCTGTGAGTCTAAAACAAGTATTCCTCTAAAAGAATTATAGATGTTACCAGCGGTGATTTGGGAAGAAAATGAGGTGGGTTCTGTTTAGCCCCTCAAAGATCTGCTTCTTGTTCTGATACCTGACACCACTTCCTGTACGTCTTTGTAAAGTCATCTAGTGTCCTGAGGCCTCATCTTCTTCATCTATAACATAACCTGCAAAAGTAGAAGGCCGTTCCCCTCCAGCTTCAGGATTCTCTTCTCTGCCTGAGGATCTCCTGTACCCAGCACAGCGCCGGCCCTCATGTAGCTCAGGTGGGGCCCTGGGGCTGTGCGGAGAGCAAGTCCAGGGTGGTGGTGGGCCAACAGCAATAAATGATGAGTGTGGGTCTTTTACTGTTACCCAAGAGACAGCATCGTAAAGATGAGGAGTTCACTCGAAATCACCAAGTGCCCTTCCTGGAAACCCAGACAGGCCAAGGTGGGGACCGATGGTGTGGGATGTGAGAGGTTCAATCACCAGTTTGTTTAGACAAATTTAACTGAACAGTATCTTGGTCATCTCTACGGTTTTATTAAACCAACCACTTCACTCTTGGGATAACTTTTGTCCTGAATCTCCTTAAAGTAACATTCAATCTCTAATATGGTATGTGGTGGGCAGAATAATGCCCCCCCAAAGATATCCACATCCTAATCTCTGGATCCTGTGCCTATGCCGTGTTACAAGGCAAGGGGAGGATGAAGGTTACAGATGGAAGTAAGACGGCTAATCAGCTGGCCTTAAAGAGTTTATTCTGGATTTTGCAGGTGGGCCCAATGTAATCCCAAGAGTCGTTAGGAGTGGAAGAGGAAGGCAGAAAGGGTCAGAGTCAGAGAGATCCTTGAAGGTTCTACACTGCTGGCTTTGACCTTGGGGGAAGGGGCCATGAGCCAAGGGATGCAGGAGGCCCTAAAAGCTGGGAAAGGTAAGAAAACCAATCCCCGCAAGAGCCACCAGACTAACACGGTCCTGCCGACACCTCGATTCTAACTCAGTAAGACCCACTTCAGGCTTCTGACCTCCAGAACTGTAAGAGATTAAATGTATGTTGTTGTTGTTTTTAAATTTAATTTTATTTATTTTTTATAGAGCAGGTTCTTATTAGTTATCTATTTTATACATATTAGTGTATACATGTCAATTCCAATCTCCCAGTTCATCCCATCACCACCACCACCACCACCACACTTCCCCCCCTTGGTGTCCATACGCTTGTTCTCCACATCTGTGTTGCTATTTCTGCCTTGCAAACTGACTGGTTCATCTGTACCATATTTCTAGATTCCACATATATGCATTAATATATGATATTTGTTTTTCTCTTTCTGACTTACTTCACTCTGTATGACAGTCTCTAGGTCCATCCACATCTCTACAAATGACCCAATTTTGTTCCTTTTTATGGCTGAGTAATACTCCATTGTATAGATGTACCACAACTTCTTTATCCATCCATCTGTCGATGGGCATTTAGGTTACTTCCATGACCTGGCTATTGTAAATAGTGCATGTGTCTTTTTGAATTATGGTTTTCTCTGGGTATATGCCCAGTAGTGGGAATGCTGGGTCATATGGTAATCCTACTTTTAGTTTTTTTAATTTTTTTTTATTTTTTTATTTTTTAATTATTTATTTTATTTTTTTATTTTTTTATTTTTTATTTTTTTATTTTTTATTCTTTTATTTTTTATTTTTTTATTTTTTATTTTTTTATTTTTTTATTTTTTATTTTTTTATTTTTTTTTTTGCGGTACACGGGCCTCTCACTGTTGTGGCCTCTCCCGTTGCGGAGCACAGGCTCCGGACGCGCAGGCCCTGCGGCCATGGCTCACGGGCCCAGCCGCTCCGCGGCATGTGGGATCCTCCCGGACCGGGGCACGAACCCGTGTCCCCTGCATCGGCAGGCGG
Organism: Kogia breviceps; assembly: GCF_026419965.1. Classification (NCBI taxonomy): domain Eukaryota; kingdom Metazoa; phylum Chordata; class Mammalia; order Artiodactyla; family Physeteridae; genus Kogia; species Kogia breviceps. The sequence goes on along the minus strand of NC_081324.1, from coordinate 60,640,236 downwards.
ACTCTCAACCACTGCGCCACCAGGGAAGCCCCTACTTTTAGTTTTTTAAGGAACCTCCATACTGTTCTCCATAGTGGCTGTATCACTTTACATTCCCACCAACAGTGCGAGAGGGTTCCCTTTTCTCCACATTCTCTCCAGCATTTGTTGTTTGTAGATTTTCTGATGAAGTCCATTCTAACTGGTGTGAGGTGATACCTCATTGTAGTTTTGATTTGTATTTCTCTAATAATTAGTGATGTTGAGCAGCTTTTCATGTGCCTCTTGGCCATGTGTATGTCTTCTTTGGAGAAATGTCTATTTAGGTCTTCTGCCCATTTTTTGATTGGGTTGGTTATTTTTTAATATTGAGCTGCATGAGCTGTTTATATATTTTGGAGATTAATCCTTTGTCCATTGATTCATTTGCAAATATTTTCCCCCATTCTGAGGGTTGTCTTTTCATCGTGTTTATAGTTTCCTTTGCTGTGCAAAAGCTTTTAAGTTTCATTAGGTCCCATTTGTTTATTTTTGTTTTTATTTCCATTACTCTAGAAGGTGAGTCAAAAAAGATCTTGCTGTGATTTATGTCATAGAGTGTTCTTCCTATGTTTTCCTCTAAGAGTTTTATAGTGTCCAGTCTTACATTTAGGTCTTTAATCCATTTTGAGTTTATTTTTGTGTATGGTGTTAGGGAGTGTTCCAGTTTCATTCTTTTACATGTAGCTGTCCAGTTTTCCCAGCACCACTTATTGAAGAGGCTCTCTTTTCTCCATTGTATGTTCTTGCCTCCTTTATCAAAAATAAGGTGATCATATGGACATGGGTTTATCTCTGGGCTTTCTATCCTGTTTCATTGATCTATATTTCTGTTTTGGTGCCAGTAACACATTGTCTTGATTACTATAGCTTTGTAGTATAGTCTGAAGTCAAGGAGTCTGATTCCTCCAGCTCCATTAAATGTATGTTTTTTAAGCCACTCATTTTGTGGCAATTTGTTCGAGCAGCAATAGGAAATGAGTAGATGGTATGTACTATAATGCTTCAGAGGTTTACTAGAATGATTTCATTAAGATGGCTGAAATTGATCAGTTTAAAGCAAAAGAAATAGTAAATTAAAAATTCCATAATAAAACTACTGGGAAATGGAAAGCACATTATTTTTGGGGGTTGAAAAAATGTAATCGTTCCACTTTTTGTTGTCAGTCTGAGCTGTGAGCACCAGTCAATCACAGAGACAGGGTGAGGTGCCCAAACTTAGAGAAAAGGGGGGAAAGAAGCACCAGGAATGAGACTGGGTTGAGCTCAAGCACCAGGTTCCAGATTGAAAAGATAAGTCAGAAGGGTGGAAACATCTGGGTGCTGGAGGCATCAGTGAGGCAGCTGGCCAAACCGGTGTCGGGGACCAGGAAGCAGAGCACACAGAGATCCTGAGCTCAAGGCAGGGCCAAAGCAAGGAGGAAGATAAAGACAGCAGGGTCGGGGCACCCAACAGGGACCTCCAACCTCCTCCACAATGCCACTTACACACTCCCCGGTGGGGAGGAGCCAGTCCCGGGGCACAGAGGCAGGACCAGGGGAGACACATCAGGGGCTGCTAGTTAGGTCAGCTTTGCTGGCAGGGTGTGGGGGGCACAGCACAGGACACATGTGAACATTTGCCCCATTATAGAATAAGTGATTTTATTTATCTGGTCATCTTTAATCTTTTTACTAGGAAACATTTCAGGCCTATACCAAAGAAAAAAGATGGCCAATTTTATCTGCACCCTCAACTATTTGGCCCCCGGGGAAGCAAGTCCCAGACATCCTATCACTTCATCTCTAAAGATTTCAGTATTTGTCTGTAAAAGATGAGGACTCTACCTGACCAGTTTTAAATAAACATACCCATGCGCCCATGTTTCAGCTCCCTTACCCAACCTGCTTCTCTGGTCCCTCCTGGCTGTCTGATTTCCCTTCCCTTTGGAAGCACTGCAATTGGCCAGCGGCTGGGAAATCTGGGAACCATCTCTGACAGCCAGACTCGTATCAACACCGATTCCCATGTGCCCTGGATCTTTCCATTTACAAAGGACTCATGCATATGTATGGCCATTGTTTCCAGAATGTTCTAGATTCTGGCCAACACTGGGAGCATCTCTTGCAGTTCCTTCTTCATTCCTGGCACAGAGACAAGTGAACTGGAGGTACAGGCAGGAAAGTGGGTTTTTGCAAAGCTATTTGAAATAGGTAACACCACAATTTCCAGATGACTCATCCCTCTGCATTGTTAAACACTTGTGGTGAGCTAGGGCTGGATGTTTTATTTATTTATTAAAATCCACCCCCCTTTATTTTGGCCGTGCCACGTGGCTTGAGAGATCTTAGTTCCCCGACCAGAGATTGAACCCGGGGCCACAGCAGTGGAAGCACCGAGTCCTAACCACTGGACCGCCAGGGAAGTCCCTGGGGTAGGTATTTTAGATGTTTCATTGAAACCTTACTCCGAAGTTGGCACTATTACACATGACGATGACAATTTTCCCCTTTTTACAAATGAGCAACCTCAGGATCAAAAAGGTGTTCGAGGATCAACTCTGGAACCCTCTGTAATACCAGCCCCAGTCTGTCCGGCTCCTACACTTGTGCTCTGATCGACCCCACGCCCACCTTCCTTCCCCACAGAAGAGGGGGCCAGACCCCACAACCTGGATGGAGCCTCCCTTGCAAAACTCCCCCATCACAGAAGCCTTCACTCTTCTCTTGTTGGCTGAGGCCTGAGGGGTCTTGTGGGGGAAGCTGGGGGTGGGCCCTGATCCCCCAGTGGGAGAGCAGGAAATGTGTGCCTGGCTTCAAATATTTGCACAGCTGGAATTTTCCCACAGGAACCCTGATGTAATATCTATGTGTAGTTGAAAGAATATATTTATATTCCTCACATACATTGTGGGTTAAATGAGCTTTTGTGGGCAGGCCGGGGAGACCAAAGACCAGATAAGAGTATTGTTTCCATGCAAAATGTGTTCCAAATGCCAATGTCCAACTTAAGAAGACATTGTCTGGGTGCCATTGGCAGGAGTGATTCTAACCATCTCCACATGTGCAGGCCCTGACCCTGCTGCAGGGCTTCATCTGAATATCTGCTTTATGAGCCTTCTTGGATTGGCTCCAAGCTGTTGTCCCTTCGTGATCAGAAATTCCAGCACCTTTATCTCTGTGTCTCTTGCGGCACTTATTACCTCCTTGTCTGAGTTATAGTTATTTGTGTACATGACTTAGCTCGTCGACTTTACCGCAAGTCCAGTGGGAAGGACCTTTTCTTATTCATCTTGAAATTCCCTCAGCACCTAAGCACGAGTCCATAAATCCTCACTGGTTGAGTGACTGAACGAATCTGCGATCCAGTGAATGAAATTTGTCATGGGTCCATCTCTCTTCTGAACTTCTAAATCACAAGTTTACATTTTTTCCCCTAGGAGTTAATTATATGACATATGCCCTATGACACCTCCTGTTTTGTTCAGTCCCTCCCCCCAAAAGAAGTTAAGTGTCATTAAGAAGGAATCACAACCCTGTTTCTTGCATCCTCCACGGTGATAAACACTGGGGCTTGTGCAGAGTAAGGGTTTAGTGAATATTGTTTGGCTGAATGATTCTGCTTCAGGCGGAGGTACCTAGAGCATGTGAGATCACACGACTATTAAAAATACTAGGTCTTAATGTAATGGTCATCCCATCGCTGTCAGGAAAAATGAGCTGCCAGAGGTTTAAGACTGACTGGCATAACCAACAGTCCCCATTCTATTAAACATCTCACTACCGGGAGCAAGGTTGCCCTGGGACCCCTTGAACTACTGAAAATAAAAGAGTAACTTCTTTTATTTATTTATTTATTTCTGTGAGTGGTTCTACTGATTTTTTTTTTTTTTTTTTTTTTTTTTTGCGGTATGTGGGCCTCTCACTGTTGTGGCCTCTCCCGTTGCGGAGCACAGGCTCCGGACGCGCAGGCCTAGCGGCCATGGCTCACGGGCTTAGTTGCTCCGCGGCATGTGGGATATTCCCGGACCAGGGCACGAACCCGTGTCCCCTGCATCGGCAGGCGGATTCTCAACCACTGCGCCACCAGGGAAGCCCATAGTGAATTTTTTAAATTGAAGTATAGTTGACTTACAATGTGTTGATTTCTGCTGTACAGCAGAGTGATTCAGTTATACATATATACACATTCTTTTTTTAATATTCTTTTCCATTATGATTTATCATAGGATTCCAAATACAGTTCCTTGTGCTGTACAGTAGGACCTTGTTGTTTATCCATTGTGTATATAATAGTTTGTGTCTGCTAATCCCAAACTCCCAGCCCATCCCTCCACCACCCCCCACCCCGGCAACCACAAGTCTGTTCTCTATGTTTGTGAGTCTGTTTCTGTTTCATAGATAAATTCATTTGTATTATATTTTAGATTCAACATATAAGTGATATCATATGATATTTGTCTTTCTGTTTCTAACTAACTTCACTTAGTATGATAACCCCTAGTTGCGTCCATGTTGCTACAAATGACGTTATTTTGTTCTTTATTATGGCTGAGTAGTATTAAAAGAGTAACTTCTTTAACTTTCAAAACAAAATCAAAAGTGAAAAAATTAAGGGCTTCCCTGGTGGCGCAGTGGTTGAGAGTCCGCCTGCCGATGCAGGGGACATGGGTTCGTGCCCCGGTCTGGGAAGATCCCACATGCCGCGGAGCAGCTGGGCCTGTGAGCCTTGGCCGCTGAGCCTGTGCGTCCGGAGCCTGTGCTCCGCAGCCAGAGAAGCCACAACAGTGAGAGGCCCGCGTACCAAAAAAAAAAAAGTGAAAAAATTAAATAAAATCCAACAACAAAAAAATTAAAAAACAAAACAGCACTTACGTTGGTCATTGTCCTTACCTTAGATTGGAAACTTTTCTTATAGGGAATTGGTACTTCTGTACCATTTGTACTTCTTGTAGGGAGTAGGTCCCCTGAGTTTTTATCTGCACAGGACTGGTTGGCGGAATTAATCTCCTTTCCATGCCTTGTTAACAAACAGACAACACAGGGAGTTCTGGCCTGAGGCCCCTCCTACTACAGTTTGAACAAGGACAGGTGTGTTCAGAGATAGTTATAAAGCCAAGATAAGGCACCACAGGGCTCACAACCACAGGGCTAACTCACTTTGTCTATAAGCCATTGCCAGAACATTCTCTTGCTTTAAAGTGGTCTGAAACGAAATGGCACTTGTTGAAGAAGAGAGACGTTCCATACATTGTTAAGAACAAGATAAGAGCTAGATACACAACTACCCAGATCACACTGTATTAAGCAGTATTGCCAGAACAACAATTAGTGTGACACACGTGAGGGTCTCTGTAAAATCAAATCAGAACAGCAAACACTGAGTCAGTGCACAGAGAGCGCGAAAGCACACAGCTCGTCCATAGCGAAGCACGGCTGTGTGTGGGCCCCGTCCCGACAGGCCTACACTTGGGTCACTGCTGCCGTCTTGTCACCTGTTTATAGACAAGGAAAGTCGGGCCCAGATGAAGTGAGTGGGCAGCTCAAGATCGTGTTTCAGCGCTGTAAACGCTGAGAGGGAAAAAGGAGATGGGGATGCAGGAAAGGTGCTGGGTAAGGGAATTGGAGCTCCACCTAAACTCTTGTGTGTTTGAAGTCTATGCCTTTTCCATTACTCCAGTCGTGCTCCTAGTGATTAAAGCTGCCGAAGGCTTCATAATCAAGATTTGGGTGAGACTCATTTGTGACTCTTGTTAACTCTGCAAAATTTGGCAAGCTACTTAATCTCTCTATGGTTCAACTTTCTCATCAATTGTCTGTCCTTGGAGGTGGTACTTCCTCACAGTATTATTATGAGCACCGCATGGGCCTTGGGTCTGAGTTACAGCAGACACTCAGTAAATGACATTCCTGCCCCTCCGTGTCTATAGTCCAAAATGGGGTTGTACATCCTACGACATTCAGCCTTGTGTGTTTCTTTATTGAGTCTGTCCTGGAAAGATCTTTGGCTCCAGGATATCAAGAAGTGGTGGACAGCCCCAGCTTCACTTCCTCATATGCATTCATGCAAGTCACCATTTGTAGGAGCCGGGAGGGAACGGAACGGCTACAGTGATGTCCCTCTCATTTCCAGCAGCCCCGTCAGCTTCTGCAGCCCACTTTCTGCTCACTGCCGATGCTGAGTCAACTTACATTTGACTTTCTGATAAGAGATGGGGGCGGGAAACCATGTTGCTCACTCCTATTATTTGCCCTACACTTTGACATTTCACAGCACAGCAACACATGGCAGCCCCATGGCCTTCGGTACTGCCTGGACTTCCCCCGAGCACACATAGTGCCAAGCATTTATGTTCTCCTGACAGGGAGGAGTAAACAAGGCACAAGAGATATCCAGCAACTCACTTGTCCTTGGTGCCCAAACCCAGTGGACTTTTGCAGCCTTCCGCAAAAAAATGGATACAATTGTGCAGAGAACCATTAACAAGCAGGCTTTAAACCAGATGAAGATTCATAAGGTCAAAGGAAAAATCTAATAGAGGACAAATCAGGAAAGACAAGTGTGGACTCTGAATAGTAGCGCCCATTCTAAAGGGATTAGAGTCAATATTCTCTCTGTTTGATATGAATGGCTTGGTGTTGGTGCCAGTCTGTCACCTGTGATAGTGCCTGGGTTTTATTTTACAGAAATTGAGACGATGATATCTTGCCTAACTTTTTTTATCTGTTATTTGAGAGAATCGTATATTGAGGCCTTCCATTTTTTGCACATTCTAAAAGATGGGCATCTTGAAATTACCTGCATGACTACTAGCTACAGTTCTGACATTGTTGGGCCTGAATTCTGGAAGCAGGGATTGGGAGCTGGTCAGTGGGGAACAACGGTCGTTTCTGAAGGCAGGGAGCTGATAGCTCCGTGTCTTTATAACAGGAGGCAACACCATGTCGACCAGTATTTTGTGAAATGAATTGTTAGGAAACACAGAATAGGTTTTTAAGAGATTATACAGCCATCAGAACAGGAGCCACACCAAACATTTAGTATAAAAGGACGTGTGAGAAGAAAACTGCAAAGGGCAAGAGATTTCCTCCAATACCTGTGGCTTTGTGTAAGTATCAGTATATAATAGGGAGGTCTGTTCTCCTTTCAAATTGTTTTAAATTTTTAAAGAAAAGCCTGCTGATTTGTTGAATTACAATGGATACCTAATTCTGTGAATGATTTATTAAACATCTAAAATGCATCATTTCCCAAAACAACTGAGGATCAGCTTAGAGGACAAAATGGTTGTATTTCTGCCTAGCAAATAATGTTTGTCATACTAATTATAGGCACATTTGCTTTATAGATGCACCTTTGAACTTGTAGCATACAATGTGTCCTTTATCTTCACAAAAGGGCAGCAATATGTACATGAGCTTAACACAACAAGGTTGTACTTTCTTGGAAGAGGTTGGCCTTCTTAGAAGAAGGGAAAGGATTTCAGTCCCTTCATTAAAACTGTTTTAATAGATTTGATTTAATGTAAAATGCAAACACAGGAAACACCTTGACCTGTAATAGCAGAATTTTGCCTGATTCATAAAAATTCCCATCTATAGAATCATTTTAGTTTTCAAATATTCTGTATACAAATTTCAAATCCCTTAGGATAAGCAAGAGAAACTAAGACTTGTAGAGTGAAATATGCCAGGCATTTGGCTGAAAACTTGAATACATTGTTCCATTTAATTTTCATCATAATTCTAGGAGCTGTGCGCTCAGGAGCTGCCCCAGAGAATGTGATATTGTACTGCTTCTGGTTGTAGCAAAGATAAGGCACTCTTTCTATCAATTCCCAATGTCTCTGTTACCAAAAAAAATAGAATTAGGGCATGAAAACTCATTTATCAGAGAATATGACTTTATCACTGTTAAACCATTTGTATCTTGAGTGATTTTACAACTAGTATAATATGGTAAAATTTTGTTCAGGAAAGGGAACCAAACAGGAGTTTTTCTAGTCAAAATGCAAGTTGTTGTGTATCAGCTTGAGATGATAACTTATATGATGGGTATTATGAGGTGGATATATTCATAATAGACCTTAACATACAATTGGGAAACATTAATCTATTCCTACAGGTTTGGGGCTTATTTATTTTTAAAATTATATTTCCCAGTGTAATATTTGCCCATATGATAACATTCTGTGAGAATCCAGCAGTACAACTGTGAATTTATATAAACGTTTCTTGGTCCTATTTTCTGTACAATGTATGGTTTTTGACTTTGGAAGGACTGAAGAAAGAGAAATCTAATAGGTTTCTGAAAACGATTCCAAATCCCTGAAATGCTGGTGCTAATTCTTCATCCCTTAGGTCATTTTTATATAAGTGTATAAACATATGGGCAATACCCTAGCAGCTACCAGGGACACGTCAGCAGAAAGTCATCCAACGGCATTCCACAGCCCTGACCCCTCCCTGAGCGGGAGCCCTGGACACTGCCCTACCTCTCCGTGGAAACAGACAATTTCGAATGTACATCTAACTGAACGTATAAGGGGGAAGAAAAGAGAACTACGAAACACAAACTCTATGGCTTTCACGGAATTAGATTCCTCTACAGTTACAAGGGCAGAATTGATTATGGATATTTCTGAATTGTCAAAACAGGGAAGAGTCTTCATTAAGAAAACAAAATGTGAGACACCTACTAACTGGTGAGTCAATTGATAGATTGAGTTGATCCCCGCTGAAGTATTAAAACGACAGGTTTCACATATTATCATTGTGAAGTATTTGCGTTTGGATTGAGAATGCTAGGGAGTTAAAATCCTCTCAAGATTTAAGGAATATACCCCAAATTGTGGCCCTTCAGGAATTTTATGCCCTGAGATGACAGGGAGATATTTTGGGAAAGACAGTCCTGCAACCCTGTACAGTTGCCCACTAGAAAGCCCTGGGGCTGGCTCCCCTGAGAAGTCTCACTAGAGAAAAATTATGTCAATATTTGGTATGTCATTCCATCCATATGAAACATTCCATGAAGAACATATTTGGACATGATCTTCATATTTTACTTAACAATTGCTACTTCAATAACCCTGGTCTCAAATGTCTGGGCAAGAAGTAAAATGTTTCAGATTAAACTGAAATGGAATTTCTTCCATGCATGTGGACTGCAGCCACATTTTATCATAGAATATATCCACGTGATATCCTGATCACGCTTTACTAACTGCACTTTTGATATGTGCTCCCTCCCCTCATCATGGATTCGTTCATTACTCTCTGCTGCGAGCCTTTCCTCTGCCGCCCTTGTTACCAAGGCTACAGTTACCACGGTTACAACAGTGCAAGGACAGAAGGACCCTTGTTCTCATAGGTCATTCTCATCATGGAAAACAAGGAATTTACTATATTCTGTTTGAGGGCAAATTTTGGATAAGAAGTTATAGGAAAGGTGCCAATTAAATTTAGGTGTATTTTTTTAACCCCTAAATATTTCTTGCCAGTCGGAAAGCTATGACATCGAGTGACTCAGAATGGCACCAACAGCAGACCAATTTTGGGCAACTGTGCAGAATTGTACAGAGCAAAACACTAACTATCTCATTAATCAATTATTTATTAAACATGGTGATGGTTAATTTTATGTGTCAACCTGTTTAGGCCATGGTGCCCAAATATTTGGTCAAACATTATTGTAGATGTTGCTGTGAAGGTAATTTTTAGATGAGATTAACATTTAAATTGGGCTTCCCTGGTGGTGCAGTGGTTGAGAGTCCGCCTGCCGATGCAGGGGACACGGGTTCGTGCCCCGGTCCGGGAAGATCCCACAGGCTGCGGAGCAGCTAGGCCCGTGAACCATGGCCGTTGAGCCTGCGCGTCCGGAGCCTGTGCTCCGCAACGGGAGAGGCCACAACAGTGAGAGGCCCGTGTACCGCAAAAAAAAACACAAAAAATTTAAATCAATAGATGGAGTTGGGTAGATGACCCTCCAAAATGTGGTTGGGTCTCATCCAATCAGTTGAAGACCTTTTCAGAACAAAGACTGAGGTCCTACAGAGAGGAGGAGATTCTGCCAGTGCCTACCTTCCAATTGCAGCACCATCTTCTCCGTGGGCCTCCAGCCTGCCAGCTTAGCAGATCTGGACCTGCTGGCCTCCATAGTGGCCAGTTCCATAAAATATATCTCTCTTTCTCTGTCTCTCTCTGTTTCTCTCGTGGTCTCTCTTGGTATGGATAGATAGATAGATAGGTAGATAGATAGATAGATAGATAGATGGATAGATATAAGATAGACAGATAGGTATATGGATGGATAGATAGATAGATCGACTGATTGATGGATGATCGATATATAGCTACATCCTGCTAGTTCTCTCTGAAGAACCCTAATTAATACAAACACCTGCATCACTTTGAGAGCTGCCGAACCTCTTTGCAATCCCGAGTTTATTTCAAGACTTTAAAAAGCCAAGTGTACAAAATGAAGGAGCAAAACTTGTGAGCTTTGCCCATTTATGAAGCATGTTCACATACATATGATTAAACCTTCATGCAACTTTGAATTTCTCATTATCACCAATTTACAAATGAGGAATCAGAGGCTCAGAGAATTTAAATAACTTGTGCAGGCTCATACAGGTAACACATGAGAAAGCCAGGAAACTAAAAATATGAAATCTAGTATATTTTTAACCTTTTATTTTGAAAAAATTTTAAACATCAGAAAAGTACAGAGAAGAATATAGTGTTATCTACCCATTACCTAGATTTAACAATTAACATTCAATATGTTTTCTTCATCTTTTTCTTTTCTTTTGCCGGAAAGTTTTTTTATAGACATGTTATTTCATCTTCAAATACCTAGAATGTACTTCTTAAAATATAAAGAGTTTTTCTTACTTAACTGTAGCAGCAGTATCACATGAAACCTAATTAGCAGTAATTCCCCTCTGACCAACTAATACTTAGCCTATGCTCAGATTTTCACAATTGCCATCAAATTGTCTTTGACAGCTGGTTTATTCAAGCCAAACTTCAACTGAGGTTACGCTTACATTTGGTTGTTTAAAAAAATTTTTTTCCTTTAATCTAGAACAGTACTCTCTGCTTTTAATCTTGACATTCACTCGTTGATGTGAATTGCTGACCCATTTAATCTCCCACTTTCTAGAATTCTGTTTTCTCCAGAGGCTGTGTAACTTGCTCCTCTATCCCCTGTATTTCGATCATCTGGAAGTTAGATGTTAAAACGTGATTATATTTAGGTTAAACATCTTCTCACTCTACTATCACCCTGATTTCTCGGCAGAAAAATTTTACCCACACTAATTATCCATTTAGCTCTGTCAGTGACTTTTTTGTTGGGGAAGTTGAGAAATGAGGAAATACGTTAAGGAAGATGCTGCGTGACTGGGGCAGGTCTGGTGCTTACGCAGATTCACGTCAGTAGGGCTCGCTGCCTCTTGCTGGGTCACCTACTGACTGAAGACCACCGGTGTCCTAATCTCTTTGTATTACAATAAAGGAACGAGGCTCCACTTATGAGAATACAAAGTAAGTGCTATTAGTCTGCCAGCCAAAGACAGACTTTTTCCAGACATTCACAGAGGTCTGCACAGCTGCAGGCTCTTTAGTGACCGACAGCTGCCCGGGCACAGGAGCGTCTGTGGCTGCAGATCCGTGTACTGGAACCCCAAGTAGGGATTATACCTGTGGTCTGACTTTATGATAACTGTTCTCCAATTAGCTGCATTGACCACTATTTACAAAAGAATTTACTAAAAAGATATGCTGTCTGGAATTTAAGGACTTCACCTTTCACATGTTTCTCCTTAATTGTACCTCCACCAATATTTTCTTTTCTGTGGAAATAAATTGTAATTTCATTTCTAAAGATGGAGTCAGCATGAGATGGAAAATGTGCATTCCATGCTTAATTCAAGAGACATTTTGTTTGTTTCAAATATTGGGGAGGATAGGCCCTGGGAGAGAAAATTAATAAGTACTTTCTTAAAAACAGTTGCAAATTCCTTTGGACAACAACTGCTTAAAAGCATTAGATCTGAGGGTGCTGGGTTTCAGTCAACAAACAGTTGAGCTCCCACTAAATGTAAGGTAGTTTGTTAGGGGCTTTGTGGGGATTGCAGGGAGGGCTTTATTTGTAATCATGCACGCGATCCACCACAGGTGACAGGATACCCTGCCTAGCACGCTGCCGGGGCGTGTTTCACGCAGGAAGTTTTGTTTTTGGGGTTTTCGGTGTTTTTTTTTTTTTTTTTTGCGGTACGCGGAACTCTCCCTGCTGTGGCCTCTCCCGTTGCGGAGCACAGGCTCTGGACGCGCAGGCTCAGCGGCCATGGCTCACGGGCCCAGCCGCTCCGCGGCACGTGGGATCCTCCCTGACCGGGGCACGAACCCGTGTCCCCTGCATCGGCAGGCGGACTCTCAACCACTGAGCCACCAGGGAAGCCCCAGGAAGATCTTTAAAGTAGCTTCGTGAGTTTGGTGTCTGGTACCCGAGGAAGCAGTTCCCAGGCACCTTCACTACACTGTATCATCGGGCTCCCCAAACACCTAAAGTTCAGAGCGTCACACTGAGGGAGATCACAGTTGTGGGGTGGCTCGTCATCAGGGGACAGAGAGAGAGAAGAAGACCCTTGGGTCCAGAGACCCTGGAGGTTCCCAGCACGTGGTCCCCGACAGCGGGGAGGCAAGTGAGAGTGATCCTTATTTTACAAAGGAAAAATTTTGAAGTCCCTTTTGTAAACTATGTACCTGGCAGATAGGAACCCATAATAATTACATGTTTTCTCAATTAACAAATAAGTGAATTAAAGTCACACAGCTGACAGGTGGAAGAGAGGGTTAGGGCCCCCGCTGTTCCTTCAACCCCACATTTTGTGTGTTCTGAGTTGATTATGTGTGGCCAGAGTAGGTTGCTTGTGGTATTTAAACAGCAAATAGCTCAGCCCCATCCCTTGATTTGTAGGACTGCAAGGAAAGGTTTTAATCCAAGGCAAGACCAGCAACCTTGGGGACCTTCCAGGGAATTTTCTCCTCCTTGACTTGAGAACATGCCCCATGATTGATGGATTCGGTTCAGACACTGTGTGTCTCGCAGGTGAACCTTACCAAAAAGAGCAATATCGTTGTTCTTTAATTTTGTGAAAACAGAGATTTCTCCCCCTCAAGGATAGAAGATCAGAGAGGCCGTATCCTAGATGTCACTTCGGCATTCCCAAAGGTACAGATGCTTTTTAGAAGTGTAATTCAGTATCTTTCAATTGTTGTCTTTTTCATCTACTTTGCGTTCTTTTTTTAATATTTATTTTACTGAAGTGTGGTTGAGTTATAATGTTGTGTTAGTTTCTACTGTACAGCAAAGTGATTCAGTTATACACATATATGTTGTTTTTCATATTCTTTTCCATTATGGTTCATCATAGGATATTGAATATAGTTCCCTGTGCTATACAGTAGGTCCTTGTTGTTTATACTTTGCATTCTTAACGTAAAGCTGTAAATGCTGCTGCTAGTTAGGGATGAAGAGCTTGGTTGCTTGGCCCTAATCTAATCCTGCAGCCTCTCCCAGGCTTTTCTCATCCAGGGGCTGCTGAGCTGGGTCTGAAGGGATTTAGGACACCGTCTTGCTCCCTTTTCTTTGAATGCAGAGAAGTCTCATATGGAAACAATCATACATTCTTATGACATGAAATTTTGAAAATCTCAAGTTGCCACCCCTTCTATTTTTTAAACGTTTTCATTGCAAAGTAGTATGTGTTCAGAAGAGGAAGTCTGCAAATTTGCAATGAAGCAATTGCTTTCAATGCAGGTTTGTGAGATGAGTCCATGCTTTCATCACAAGCTTTCTGTGTGTCATTTGTCCTCAAAGTGTGGCCAGCAGCATCAGCAGATGCCAGAAATGCACATTCTCGGGCCCCACCCCAGACCCACTGAATCAGAGACTCTGGGGTGGTGCCCAGCAATCTGCTTTGAAAAGCCCTCCAGGGGATTCTTAGAAGCTACAATGTGAGGACCACTGATGTAAGAACCATGCAAGGTACTCGGCAGGCAGCTAGGCTCCCTAACCTGAGAGGGAATTCCTGGTAAACTCAACCATGTCAATTACATAATCTACTCGGTATACTTGTTGAAATACCTTATGTCCTTAAATAATCATCTTTAGTCAACAAAACAATTTAAATAAATACGCTACAGAAATCGCTCACACATCCTTGTGGTGGTCCTCAGGTCTGAGACAGACGTGGCAGCATGGCCAGCAGACATGGGGCTGGACATGGAAACACAGCCCAGGAGCTCTTTCACTGCATGGCCAGACCAGCAGACAAACTCCAGTTGTGTGGTTTCAATAGACTTTTCACAAGAGACTGTGACCAGGGGTCAGTGGTCATGGATTAACTAAACTATGTTTATAAGGAATCTGTTCGTCCTGCTAAACTGGGATTCCCTAGAGGTGAACCTATAAACAGACAAAGAACTAGGCCCTCAGCAAATTCCACTAAGTCTTTAAATCAGCTCATGTGGAAACATCTATGTAAAATAAAGTGAAAAACAATCACACTAAAAAATGGGTCCATGTACATTAAGCAAAGATTGAAAGTAAGTTAGAAATGATGACAGTTATTAAAAATTCAAAATTGAGGTTCCTTTTTTCTTCCATGTTGCCTACAGGCCTACTTTCAAATGTTTGTACCTACTTTAAAACTTCTGACTGAGACAGGAGGGTTGAGTTTCTGAAAGCCAGAAGGACCAGGTTTCAGCCCTGACTCTGCCGCTGACACCCACACCTCCTAAGTGAGGTCTCTACGGGGTCAAAGCGTCAGGCCCATCTTCATTGGTGAATGGGAGCTAACACTTGCCCTTGGATCTCACAAGGCTGTTTCGATTAACAACAGAGGGGCTGTAATAACTTACACAGGGGCTTCATAGACTGTAAAATGAGAAAAGAAAGGATGATTTTATCAGGCACTCAGCAGTTCTGGACTCTGGCAATCCTTTTTTTTTTTTTTAAGATTTTTTTTTTTTTTGATGTGATGTGGGCCATTTTTAAAGTCTTTATTGAATTTGTTACAATATTGCTCCTGTTTTATGTTTTGGTTTTTTGGCGCGAGGCACGTGGTATCTTAGCTCCCTGACCAGGGATCAAACCCGCACCCCCTGCATTGGAAAGCGAAGTGTTAACCATTGGACCTCCAGGGAAGTCCCGGGCAATCCTATTAATTAAATGTCCTTTGTAGGTAGTGACCTGTAGTAGCTAATGAGGAAGTGAAATAGCGACCAACAGCTGTCTTACTGACCAGGCTGCAACTCCCTGTGTCCCGGGCAGCACTCTGACACCATTACCAGGCAGGCAGTGAGAACAGAAGCAAACGAATATGGAAAGTAACATTTATTACACACTTACTGTGTGTCAGGTGCAGGTAACTCTTTCCCTAAATCAGATCATTTAATCGTCCCAGGCACCCACCCTAGTGACACCCTGTTCCCATTTTACAGCTGAGCTAAGTGAAGCTCACGGGTGACAGAGTGAGTGGGGAGGTATGACTGGACACCAGGCCCATGTCGTTTCTGGTGTCCTTTCACCACACTGGACATCTGATAAAATTGACACGTGGTGCTCAGTGACTTTCACAGTGGCCTTGAGGACCTTATTTTCTTGTGCTGCTTGCTCATCTGAGTCTGGCCTGGAGTTCTCAGCCCCACCCCCTCCCCTGACAGAAATGTCAGGTGACCGTGACCCCAAAAAACTGCAGAACTTTTTTAAAAATTTATTTTATTTATTTTTGGCTGCATTGGGTCTTTGTTGCTGCATGCAGGCTTTCCCTAGTTTTGGCGAGCGGGGGCTACTCTTCGTTGTGTTGCGCAGGCTTCTCATTGCAGTGGCTTCTCTTGTTGTGGAGCACGGGCTCTAGGCATGTGGGCTTCAGTAGTTGTGGTACGTGGGCTCAGTAGTTGTGGCCCACGGGCTCAGTTGCTCCACGGCATGTGGGATCTCCCTGGATCAGGGATCGAACCTGTGTCCCTTGCAATGTCAGGCGGATTCTTTTTTAAAAAATAAATTTATTTATTATTTATTTATTTATTTTTTGTTGCGTTGGGTCTTCATTGCTGTGCACGGGCTTTCTCTAGTTGCGGTGAGTGGGGGCTACTCTTCGTTGTGGTGCGCTGGCTTCTCATTGCGGTGGCTTTTCTTGTTGCGGAGCACAGGCTCTAGGTGCACAGGCTTCAGTAGTTGTGGTGCACGGCCTCAGTAGGTGTGGCACGGAGGCTCAGTAGTTGTGGCTCATGGGCCCTAGAGCACAGGCTCAGTAGTTGTGGTGCACAGGCTTAGTTGCTCCGTGGCATGTGGGATCCTCCTGGACCAGGGCTCAAACCCGTGTCCCCTGCATTGGCAGGCAGATTCTTAACCACTGCACCATCAGGGAAGTCCCTGCAGAACTTTTTTGATGCAGTTACATCTCTCAGTGGACATCTGAGCTTGCAATCTGAGGGGAACCTGGAAGGGTGGTATTTTTAGGGTCTTGTTTGTTGGGAGAGGTAGGAATATGCCACGGTCCCCCTACGTGGCAGTGCTCTCCTGAGGTGTCTCCAATTCTGGCCTCCAAGACTAGGTACATGTGGTCCCTCAGCTTCAGTCTTCTTGTCCATAAAGTGGGAGCAACCACAGGCCTTGCCTTGCTGCTCTTTGATGTACAGCTGTGTTGAGTTTCAGCAGAATCTCAGGAGGAAGCTGGAGGCTGAGTTGACCGGGTTGGCAGGTTGCTGGTCTCCAGAGGCCGTGGTGAGCTGACCTGGGGCTTGGTCACAGGGGGTGGGGAGCTAGAGGCAAGATCCT
The DNA here is from genome assembly GCF_026419965.1 of Kogia breviceps. Taxonomy (NCBI): domain Eukaryota; kingdom Metazoa; phylum Chordata; class Mammalia; order Artiodactyla; family Physeteridae; genus Kogia; species Kogia breviceps. The sequence goes on along the minus strand of NC_081324.1, from coordinate 60,623,387 downwards.
GGTGCAACCAATGGGCCGTAGTTGTTTAAGTCACTGCATCTTTGATGCATTTTGCTCATAAACCCACCACCTGCAGAGAGTGGAGGCGACCGCCGAGCCCCCCTCCCGCCTCCACTGTCTCCCCCACCCCCATACTTCTCACACCAGAGGATGACATACCCGCTACTAGGTGACTGCATCCACAGAGGAGGAGTGCCCGCAGCACTGCCGCCAGGGCTGCCTGGGGAACACACTTCACCTAGGACCTCTAACCAGGTATTTTTTTTGCCCAGCCAGGACTTCTCAGAATAAATTGAGATAAAGGTAAAGGTTTATTTGTCCTTCCACATCTCCAGTGAGCATTGATGCTATTAGACAAAAAAGAATGATGCTAAACCCTGCCCTCAAAGGAGGCATGGGGTCCTGGGTGGGCTGGTCTGGATTGGTTTGTGGGGTTTCAGGGCCTGAGTCCAGAGGCCTGCACAGACCCAAGATACAATATCCTTGAGAGGTGACTTGAAAGCCATGGACACCAACCAAAGGTTCCTCCGTCTAGAGGTAATTCAGGGAGGAAAACTCCAAGTTCAAGCTAGGCAGATGGAGGCAGGGAGGCCAGGAGGCAGAGAAGCCTCGAGCAGAGTGTGGGAGGCTGGGCCCTTCCCAGGCTCTGCTTCCTGTGCTGGGGTCCGTAAAGCCTCCCACCCAGCACCGTGCCCTAAAGACATCGTCGCTTGCTAACCCCCTAACCTCAGTTAGGAGCCTACGTTCTCTCCCAGGTGGATCCACTTGCAGCGGCTCTGTCCACCACTAAGCAGAGGTGGTCGGGCTTCTTACCACTTCATCTACCATTTCCCATCCAGTTCCCTCTCCCCTTGATCCAGTCAAGGCCCATTTGGCCTTGATGTTTGCATGTGGCCCCGTTTTTAACCTTGGGACCCCCTTGAAGACCCCGGTGTGCACCCCCGCCCCAAGTCCTCCTGGTCTATGATCAGCTAAAGTAGTATATCTGTCTCAGCTTGGATGCCAGCCCTGGGCCCTGGTCCACTGGCTGGTGCTGGGCCAGCGGGGGCATTGAGATCTTTCAGAGAAACCTCTCTTTCCACTGCATCCTTCTGGTGTGCTAGGAAAATGCTTTATCTCAAAGCCAGAGCTCCTCCATCTGTGTTCTTTCCCCCTTACCTCTTCAGGAGCCCCTGATTCTCACCCTGCCCAGCGTAGTCAAATAAACGTATATACTGCATATACATTTTTTTTTCTTGCGGTACGCGGGCCTCTCACTGTTGTGGCCTCTCTCCGGTTGCAGAGCACAGGCTCCGGACGCGCAGGCTCAGCGGCCATGGCTCACGGGCCCCGCCGCTCTGCGGCATGTGGGATCCTCCCGGACCGGGGCACGAACCCGCGTCCCCTGCATCGGCAGGCGGACTCTCAACCACTGCGCCACCAGGGAAGCCCTGCATATACATTTTTAATACATAAAATGTTTATTGATAAAATATGCATAAGATTTATCACTTTTAAGTATACCGTTCAGTGGCATTAAGTACATTCATATTGTTGGGCAACCACCAGTACCATCCATCTCCAGAACTTTTTCATCTTCCCCAAACTGAAACCCTATCTATGAATTTGACTGTTCTAGGCACCTCATATAGGTGGAATCATACAGTATTTCTTTTTTGTGACCGGCTTATTTCACTTAGCAGAATGTCTTCAGGGTCTACCCATGTTGTGGCATGTGTCATAATTTCCTTCCTTTTTAAGGCTGAATAATAGTCCATTGTACATACAGACCACACTTTGTTTACGTACTCCTCCATCACTGGACACCTGGGTTGCTTCTATATTTTGGCTCTTGTGAATAGTGCCACTATGGATATGGGTGTGCAAATATCTGTTTGAGTATGTGCTTTCAGTTCTTTGGGGTATATACTCAGAAGTGGAATTGCTGGATTATATGGTGATTCTGTGCTCAATTTTTTTGAGAAACTGCCATGTTATTTTCCATAGCAGCTGCACCATCATACATTTTCACCAGCAATGCGTGAGTGTCCCAGTTTCTCTATATCCTTGCCAATGCTTGCTACTTCCTTCCTTCCTTCCTTTCTAATAATAGTCATCCTAATGAGTGAGAAGTGGTATCTCATTGTGGTTTTGATTTGCATTCCCCTAATAATTAGTGATATTGAACATCTTTTCATGTGCGTATATCTTCTGTGTCTATTGAAGTCTGTTGCCCACTAAACATATAAAATAAGTTTTACTGTCATTCAAGAAAACTCACTTCTTGTAGCTTTTTAATATATATACCAAATATTTTCATCTTATAATCACAGGCTAATGTCTCTTATCAATCCACATTGATTTGGGAGGTGTTGAAAAATAGAAACTGTAGATAATCATGTGACATGCATGTCAATATGCATATACACACCATGTTTATTCATTATGTACATTTGAACAGTGCCCTGAATACATATCATGACCAAACGCCAAATGACCAAATCTTAAAAACAACACTCAGCCAAAGCTGGGAGAACTCCAGCTTCACTCAAAGCTGACGCAGAAGCTCAATATCACCATCACAGATTAAGCTTCTGAAGTACAAAAATAAATGGCATGTTATAAAAAATTTAATTATGATTATTTTACCCTTAAATATTTTAGTAACCAATATCTTAAAGTTTGACATTATATTATAGAAATAAAATGTATCAATGTTGTCATCTATGATACTACTTTTGTAGTCACTCTACTGCACATTTATGAGACTCAGTTGTCACCAGCACATTGAATGACAGCACTAATCTTTGCGCATAACAGAATATAATTTGGGAAAATGGTTTTCCGTAACTTATTTGCTTGAAGGAACTGACTACCCAGGACAATCTCAAAAATACCTTATCCTCAACTACCAAAAAAATGGCTGGCAGACCATAACAAAAAATTTGATAAGCTTTTTATTTTAATTTGTAGTTTCTGTGGCCTCAAATCTATAAGAAATTGTTTTCTTGGAATTATTCTTGTGGCATCTGTTTTTAAGGTTTTTAGAAGGAAAAAAATGGATTTGGGATACCTAGTTCTTCTCTAATATTTTTTCCCTACTGTTTATACACTTTAGTGTATCTATTTGGATTAAAGATAGTTCATTATGGGTTTATTGTATGTTGTTTTGGATTTTTTTCCCCTTGTAATATTGAGATGGCAAGAGTTAACATTATGATTTTAATGTCACTCTCATGAGATATGTAGAGCTCTCAAATAGGATTTTTGGGGAAAAGATTCTTGGCTTAAAGGGGTTTTTTAAAAACTTAAAAATCAAAAGCAGTTCTTACAGATTATTTTGTTTAATGATAGGATCATGAGTACAACAAAACTCTGAAAAGCTAGGAATCATGATATAATCACTATTACCTTATTTAGTAATTAAATTTTTATATAAATTTATTGGCTCCAAAAGTACATAATGTTCTTTCTCAAATTAACTATCTAAAACACTCTTTATAAAATAATAGCTTTCACAGCATTCATGTATATTGCAGCATTCACTGTTATAAATTTATTAGCTTTCTAATTGACAGAATTTCAAAACAGGAAGCACATAAGATTTTCCTCCAAGTTATATTTAGACTGCTTAATTATATTTGAAAGGGCATCTTCAGATAATAACAAATCCATATCACAGTTATTCCTATTATTGACATTGTCGCACTGATTGGACGCGCTGGGGCGCTGGACGCACACGTGGTCACTGAGCTGCGCAGTCTCGGGGATGCCGGAAATGATGTAGGAGTGGCGGGGCTCCCCACCTCCACAGCCTGGCTGAAATCCAGCAGAAGTTAAAAGCGCGAATGCTGGAGTCAAATGCCATTACCTCCCTAAAATACGCGTTATTTATTTCTAAACAGGCAGAGGGATGGACGTGAAAGCTGCGTGAGCACGGGGCGCCCAGTCCATCCGGAGAAGCGTTAAGTTGGGGGTGGGCGTCCTTTGCCTTTGCTGAGGCGCAGTGACAGCTAAAGATAGGGAGCCATCAGAGCTCACCTGGAGGTACCCACGCTGCCCCGTATAGCGGCGACGTGGATGCGCAGGTGCGCGGCGCGGACGGTGACCTGAGGGTTCTCTGTGCATCTCACCACGTGCAGCCGCCGTCTGCACTGTAAAGTGAAGACGCTTTACAGGTATTCACTCCTTCGACCCTCACAACAGACGGCGGGAAAGGCACTTATATTTTACAATTTACACTTAGCAGACCTGGAAACCACATCGGAAGGGGGTGAGGCGACCGCTCCCCATCCATGGACCCAGGACGCGGAGCCCCTGCCTTTGGATGGAGGCGGGAGCACTTCCTTCTCTCTCCAGTTTCAGGCTCGGGGACTCTCACCCGAGGGGCTTGGGAGGCAAGGAGGGCCTGAACATCCTAAGCGGGCGGCTAAGGACCCGGAGGGGAGGGAAGAAACCAAGGGTGCGCGCGGTGCCTCTAACCTGCCTGGGGAGCCCTGCTTCAAAAACAAAAGTAGTACTGAATAATCAAGTCAGGGAAACACTTCCTTTTCCTCCTCTGGTTTCTCGCCCCTCCCCCTCTTCTTCCTCCTCCTCCCCGCCCCTCCCCCATCGCCTCCCTTCCTGTCCCTCCCGCTCCTTCTCTTCCTACTCCTCTTCATTTATTTCTCCCTAAAGATGATATGGAGAAAAATTCAGAGTGTTTAAAGTTCTAAGGTGCTGGTGCTGGGTTAGATTTTGTCACCCAAATTTTTCAGAAAGAGGCAAATTCTTTTTTTTTAAAGTACATTTTAAAAAATTGTGTGTGGGGAAGACATACTATATTAAATTTACCATCTTAACCATTTTAAAGTGTACAGTTCTGTAGTGTTCGGTGCATTCACATTATTTGCGTGCTTAGTAAACTTTTAAAAGTCAAAGTAAAACATGCATACAGAAAAAAATGGCCCAAATCATAAGACATAGCATGAAAAATTATCACAGAGGGTTCACTCATAGGCAGCCTCCACTCAGGCTAAGAAATGGAATATTACCGATCCCCTCTCAAGTGCTGCTCAGGCCCTCTTCCAATCATTATCTGTGCCCCCAAAGGCAGCCTTTAAACTGAGTTCTAACCCCAAAGGTTAGTTTCGCCCATTTAAACATTTTGAATAGATGGGATCGCACAGAATGTATTCTGCAGCATCTGGCTTCTTTCAATTAACAGCAGTACGTCTGTGAGAGGCATTCGTTTTATAGCGTGTGGCCGTGGTTCATTCATCTCCGATGCTATATGGCATTCCATAACACGAATATAGCACAGTTTTATTTACCCATTCTAATGTGGATGGGCACTTGGATTTTTTTTAGTTTGTGGGCTTGTTACAAATAGCGGTGGTACGTACATGTCCCTTGGAATGGAATTGCTGGATCATAGGTTCTGCATGTGTTTGCCTTTAGTAAATATCGCCAAATATTTTCTAAAGTGGTTATACCAATTTCCATTCCCAAGAGCATTGTATAAAAGTCGTGCTGCTGTATGTGGAAGGAAAAATAATGCCCACACCCCTCTCCCTGCCCCAAATGATGTCCATGTCCTTATTCCTGGAACCTGTGAATATGTTACCTTATGTGGCAAAAGGACTTTGCAGCTGTGATTAAGTTACGGGTCTTGATGGAGAGAGATTATGCTGGATGACACAGGTGGGCCGGTGTCATCACAGGGTCTTAAATATGGAACAGAAAGGAAGCGAGTCAGAGGCAAATGTGACCGTGGAACGGTGGACACAGAGATGCAATTTTGCTGGCCTTGAAAATGAAAGGAGACCAAGAGCCCAGGACCATGAGGGTCTCTAGAAGCAAAAAAGGCAAAGAAATGGATTCTCCTCCGGACCCTCCAGAAAGTAGTGCAGTTCTGACACCTCGATAAGCCCAGTGAAACTGTGTCAGGATTCTGATCCACTGAACTCTTGAGATAATAAATTTGAGTTGCCTGAAGCCACTAAATTTTTAGTAATTTGTTACAGCATCAATAGGAAAATAAGACTCCACATCCTCAACAGTACTTGATATTACCTTTTAAGTTATTTTTTATTCTGATGGGTGATTTATGGTATCTCATCATTGTTTTAACTTACATTACCCTGATGAGAAGTGAGATTGAGCACCTTTTCATGTGTTTACTTGCCATGTGGATATACTCTTTTAGGAGCTGCCTGTTTGCATATATTGCCTGGGTTCCTATTGGATTGTCTGTCCTTTTCTTAATGACCTGTAGTTTTTTGACTATTCTGAAGATACACTCTTTTCAGTTATGTGTGTTGCAGTGATCTGCCACTTGATAGCTTGTGCTCTCTTAATAGTGTCTTTGGGTAACAGAACTTCTAATATGGTCCAATTTATCTTTTTCCTGCATGGTCACTGTTACTGTGTTTGAAATCATTCCCTATCCCAAGGCCAGGAAGATATTCTCCTGTGTTATCTTTTGAAGCTTTTTTTTAAAATTGGAGTATAGTTGGTTTACAGTGTTGTGTTAGTTTCAGGTGTACAGCAAAGTGATTCAGTTATACATATACACATATCTATTCTTTTTCAGATTCTTTTCCCATTTAGGTTATTACAGAATATTGAGTAGAGTTCCCTGTGCTATATAGTTTGTCCTTGTTAATTATCTGTTTTTTATATATGTGTATATGTTAATCCCAACCTCCTAATTTATCCCTCCCCCCCACCTTTCCTCTCTTTTGAAGCTTTATTGCTTCACAGTTCATATTTGTGTCTCAGCTCCTCTGGAATTGATTTCTGTATATGGAGTGAGGTAGGCATCAAGTTTCATTTTGTATCCTCATCTGACACCCCAGTTGACCCAGCTCCCAGCTGCACTGCTTTTGTCTGTCTCTTGCTACTCTATGTTGCCACTGTTATCATAAATCAGGCATCCACATGTGTGTGGGTCTGCTTCTGGACTCTTCATTTTGTTTTATCAGTCTGTTTTGTTTATGTTCACCCCAATAACACACTCTCTTAAGTATTGTAGTTTTGATGTAAATCTGGATATCCAATAGAGGAAGTTCTTCCCATATTGTTGTTGTTCTTCAAAATTAGTAATAGCATTTCTAATTTTTTTTTTTGGAATGGCCCTTTGTATTTTTTTTTTTTTTTTTTTGCCTTGGCCCTTTGCATTTTTGTCTTGGCCCTTTGCATTTCCACACAGACATTTAGAGTCAGATTGTCACTATCCACACACAACAAAAAATTGCTCAAATTTTGACTGGGAATGAATTGAATCTATGAACCAATTTGGAGGACAATTGACATCTTTACAAAATTGAATTTTCTAATCTGTGGCCTTGCTGTAGCCTTATATATATTTTTAAGAATTTAATAGATTAATTTATCTCAATAATTTCTCTAGTTTTCTGTATAATGGTCCTGCATATCTTTCACTAGATTTGTTTGTAGAATTTGACTTTTTAAAAATTGAAGTATAGTTGATTTACAATGTTGTATTAGTTTCAGGTGTACAGAAAAGTGATTCAGTTATACATATATTCTTTTTCAGATTCTTTTCCATTTTAGATTAGTATACGATTTTGAATATAGTTCCCTGTGCTACACAGTAGATCCTTGTTGATTATCAATTTTATTTATAATAGTGTGTCTATGTTAGTCCCAAACTCCTAATTTTATTCCTCTCCCCATTTAGGATTTACTTTATTTTTTAAATTTATTTTTATTTTTACTTTTGACTGTGTTGGGTCTTCGTTTCTGTGCGAGGGCTTTCTCTTTTGCAGCAAGCGGGGGACACTCTTCATTGCGGTGCGCGGGCCTCTCACAGTCGCGGCCTCTCTCGTTGCGGAGCACAGGCTCCAGATGCGCAGGCTCAGTAGTTGTGGCTCAGGGGCCTAGTTGCTCTGCGGCATGTGGGATCTTCCCAGACCAGGGCGTGAACCCGTGTCCCCTGCATTGGCAGGCAGATCCTCAACCACTGCGCCACCAGGGAAGCCCAGGATTTGACTTTTTTAAATGCTATTGCAAACGGCATCAAATTTTAAATTTTTGCGTATAACTATTGGGTGCTGACTTATAATTATAGAATGGACCTTGTGTGCAGTGACTTTGCTAAATTTACTTCTTAATTTTAAGTTTATTTGCAGATTCTTGTATTTTCAACATATACAATCACATCATTTGTGAATAAAGACAGCTTTACTTTGGAAGAGCCACATTTGATGTAGGGAATATGGAAAAACTAGGTCTCTCATGCATTACTGATGGGAATATGAAATGGTGTGGCTGCTTTGGACAGTAGTTGGCAATTCCTCAAAATATTAAAGTTACCATCTGATCCAGCAATTCCACTCTAGGTATATACCCAAGAGAATTGAAAGCATACATTTACATAAAAACTTGCATGTGAATGTTTATAGTTGCATTATTCATAATAACTAAAAAGTGGAAACAACCCAAATATCCATCAACTGATGAGTGGATAAATAAAATGGTTTATATCTATACAATGAAGTATTATTCATCAATAAAAAGGAATGACATACTGATCCATGCTACAATATAGGTGAAATTTGAAACCATGATGCTAAGTGAAAGAAGCCAGTCCACATGCTGTATCAATCTGTTTGTGTAGAAGATCCAGAGCAGGCAAATCCCTACAGACAGGAAACAGATTAGTGGTTGCCAGGGGCTAGTGGTGTATGGGGGTAGTAGTGGTGGGTGACTGCTAATGGGCTCAGTGAGAGAGCCCGCGTGCCGCAAACTGCAGAGCCCACATGCCCTGGAGCCCGCATGCTGCAAGTAGAGAGAAGCCTGCACACAACGAAAAGCCCACACTGCAAAGAAAGATCCCGTATGCCATAATTAAGACCCCGCATGCTGCAACTAAGACCCGATGCAGCCAAAAAAAAAAAATAATAAAGAAAATAAAAATTAAATAATAAAAGAAAGAAGGGCCTGATGTGTTAATGGAAGTTAGGAAAAAAAAAAATGATGATACCAAGACCGTACATGTGAAAGGACAGAGGCTTTCCTGATGCCAGAGAAATTGGCTGACAGACAATTTTGATGGAAAAGTCATGAACATAATGATATACATATCCTATTAGCATCATTTAGAATCAGGATTCCAGCGTTTGAATTCCAACTCCCCTATTTGCCATCTGGCTTTTGTCAAAATTTTAACCTCTTTGAGCTTTGGTTTCCTTTATTTGAAAAACATAAATAACAATACCTACTTCACAGAGCTGTTTGCGTTAAATCTGAAAGTACACGAAAGCACCTAACATAATGCCTGGTACATACATCTCAAAAATATTGCAAAACGTACAATATTACCATTGGGGGAAGCCGGCTGAAGGGTACACAGGACCTCCCAGTACATTTTTTTGCAATTTCCTGTGAATCTGTAATTATTTCAAAATAAAAAGTTTAAAAATGGAGTAGTTATCTTTTGTATGAATTGTGTTATGTCACGGTGCCTATATATATGTATATTTTATAAATATATATATATATATATTTTTTTTAACCAAATGAAGGAATCAAGGACCAGGAACAGAAGGAATTTTGTTATAAGGAGTTAGTTACACAGAAGTGAAATTGGAGTGGAAACTTCTGTTCTGAATCATAGAACCAGAGGGCAGAGGTAGTATGAAAAGACTTTAGAATCAAGGCATAGTTTAATCACTGAGCTTATCTGGGTTTGACTATGTGGTTTGCTTATGGTTTTTTCCTGGTTCAACTTGACTCATCCATTCAGATTCAGAATCATAAATGTTTCCTCCAGCACGTTCTCTGCCAGACATCAGGGCAGGCTCTTCCACCTTGCTTTGAACATGATTTCCACTGATGCTTTGTGCATTTGGAGAGAAAGGCATAAAGGAAACCAACACTGCCATTTTAATTCAGTAATGCTCACTATTTTCACATCTTAGTTTTCCTAATAAAATTAAAATGCGTGGAACAAATTGCATGGGTGCTGTACCTCAGCTGGAATAACCGCAAGATTCCTCAATGCAGAATCCTTTTGGTTCTACTAATCTGGAGCGCTGTGAAAAGCACGGGAGTCCTTATCATGGTGGATAAGAAACAGAGGGTTTACTTTTCTTTATACTCTGTTTACAATGGTGGTTCTAGGTTGCACTGTTTTGCTCAGAACAAGCCTATGCTAAGAAACTTGCGGCCTGGCTGACCATGGCCAGAGTTGAAGTTCTGTTGCATCTATGGGCAGCCTTCAACTCCTGTAAATGGAGAAAGGAGAGCCTGAGTAGAGAGAACTCTGGACAGGGTTCAGTTCTGTAGCTATTTTCTCCCTCTAGTCTTTATTCTTTTCCTAAGGTGGTGTGAGAAAATGTATCTTGAGCCAACGTGAATAAAAAGAGATCCAATGTCTTTGAAAAAGAAAGCCAAACTATGAAAGCTCTAGGAAAAGTTAAGATTTCACAATTTGGAATGTCATCTTGACATGGAGCTTTAAAGGGGGCTTAAAAGAAGCATAGAAAGGAAAAGATAAAAATTTCAAATACTTACCTTTATACAATTTACCAAAACATGTATAGGAGGCTTTGGGTAAGAGATTGGCAATTAATTAAAAAAAAAAAAAAAAAGAAAGAAAGAAAGAAAGAAAGAAACTATTTGTTCTTTTTACTGGGGAGTTGGCAGTTTGTGAGGGACATCAACCTGGCTAAAAAAAAAACCCAGAGATGAATGAAAATAAAGGTTAAAAATTTCTTTAAAAAACATGTTTATTGTATGTCTCCATTTTCAGATTGATTCATTTTTTATTATTCAAAACAATAACTAAAAGATCTGCCTTTTAAATACTTTCAGCTTTAGGATCATCCTGAAGAAAAAGTAAACAGTTCAATTACCAATACAAAAATTAATAAATGACACAGCAGCAAGCAATGTCAGGCGGGTTTTTTGTTAATTAGCAATTTTTTTCCCCATGATACTTATTATGTTTGTGTTTCAAGAGTCAAATTTATCAATGTCCAAGGCTCCATGGCTACTCATAAAAGTTTTCACTATCATTTGGAAGAGGACTTATTCTGAAAAATCCAGGCCTTACTAGCCATAGTTGGATAATACTTTTTAAAACAGTGACTTGTGACATTCCCTCTATTTTGCAGATTTCAGGGGCAGAGCAGACTCTGGGTTGTGCTCTGACCCCTAGGCACACAGCTTCCAGCATCCACAGGCGTGACACTGTAAGTACAGTTGGGGTAAGGGCATAGTATAATAATGGCTGTTCTTTAAATATCATTTTCTATGAGGAGGAAACAGTGCCTTTTATAGAGTGAATACTGGTGTAAAAAAATTTTTATTGTATGTTTGAGAAAGGACTAGAGAGTGGGAGAAAACATCAAATGTAAAAAAAACATGCTTGTGCCAAACCGTGAATAAGAACATCCTCACTGAAATGTCTAAAAACTGAGCTGCCTCAAGGGACCTGCTGTAACATGGGATGCAGGTAAGACGATAACCAAATGCACAGCTCCTGAACAATATGGATAAAACTACCCAGCCCCTCCTCCTTGGCTGCCTTCCCAGAGAACGTGAGATAAAACTCACTGTGCAGCCTCGCTACCCAAGGCAGAGTTAGTTGTTCTGTACCCCAGGCTAGCATTTGGTTCATAACCTCTGTTTTATCACCATCACTGAGAATTGTTAAGTCTGACTTTACTGGATAGATGGTCCAGATCATTCTCTTCACCTTTGTGTGTCCAGGGGCTGAAGCCTAGTTGGCACTCTGTCGATTTTGTGTTGCTGCAGGGAGATCACCAGTTAGTGTAAAGAGCCAAATGCTCTGTACTCCTCTTCCTACCCAGAATTGCTAAAATGGTAGGTGTCAGCAAGGCAAATTTCTCACGGATTGAGTCAATTAATAGTTTGTGAATTTATAACTCCTTGTCATTTTGAGAGTTAGTATCAGCTGAATTCACATAAGGGTGTGAAACTAGATTGTGCCCGTTTGGCTTTTAGTTTTAATTATTCTATGTTTGAGAAAATTAGACACACACCTAGAGTTAGAGATGCTATTCCAGTTATTACTCTCAGAAACCTAATACATACTATGCAATATGCGTTCCATATTGTTTTTGGAAAAAGTTTTTGGAAAAGTTACGTGGGACCCATTTTATTACCCAGAATTATGAATTTCAGAGGCTCTGATGTAATATAGTATCCTTGATTAAGACCACCGTGCAGACTATTCAGAATTTCGTCTCCTCCCCCAGAGGCCAACGTGGCATCACTTACACAAGTCCCTGTGTTGTCTCCCTTGAGGGCATCACCATCTTGGAGGCTTTGGGGAGACTGGGAGGTGGGCTGCACTCCTGGACACAGGACAGTGGGAAGAGGGTCAGAAATACTGGGTTGGGCCCCCATTCTGCACTGGGAGCTTGTGTTCATCACTTAACACGTGTGGAATAATAGAGTCTGTGTTACACATTTCAGCTGAGCACCTCAAGGGCTACCAAAATTATTTAAAGACAAAAAGCTAATGCTAGGCGCCGTTCCCCCAGCACCTGCGGGATGCCCAGTACACGGTGCTCGGTTCCGGCCGTTCTTCATTAATCCCGACAATCCCCGGGGCGAGGGTCGCCCGTCCTCCTACAACCGGGTCGCACGCCCACCGCGCGGGCGGCGGAGCGGACCTGCGCCCGGGGCCGGGACGCGGGGGACCAGCGGGGGAGCCCGGTCGTCCCCGCGGCTTTGTTCGCGGCGCCCGGCGTGGAGGCGGTGCTTCCCGCCTGGAGGTGGTCCCGTAGCCCCCGGTGCGCGCGGCCCGGCGGGCGGCGCCGGTGACCCAACAAAGCGCGCGGGAGGCCCCGCCCGCCCCGCCCGGCACACGGCGCGGGGGCTCCGGCGACGGCAGCAGCCGCGCCACCACACTCCGCGCAGCACCGGGCCGGGCCGAGCCGAGAGCGCGCCGGCGGGTGGAGCGAGCGAGGCGAGAGGCGGAGCGGCGCGCAGGCGGGCGGGGCGGGCCGGGTCCGCCCGGCGTCCGGAGCCACCCCCGGCTCGCCGCCCTCGGCCCGCCCTGCGCGTCCCCGCGGCACCGCCCCCCCGCGCGCGTCCACCGGCCGCCGCGCGCACCGCCCCTGGAGACCCGGGTCCCCGGGCGACGGCGGAGGAGGGGGCGCCGCAAGATGGCGGGTACGGGCCCCGCGGCGGGCGGCGGGCGGCAGGCGGGGGCGTGGGGCGGCGGGCGGCGGGCTCACGGCCTTTCTTGTCTCCCTCGGCGCAGACCTGTCGCTGCTGCAGGAGGACCTGCCGGAGGACGCGGACGGATGTGAGTGAGCGGCCGGGCCCGGGCCGGGCGGGAGGAAGGGCGGCGGGCGCCCAGGCCTCGGCGCGGACTCGGGGGCGGCCGGCGGCCGTTCGGGCGGAGCCCTGGCGGCGGAAGCGGGAGCGCGGCCGTTGGTTCTCGGTGCCTCGGCGGGGACGGGGGCCGCGGGCGGGTCGGGGCTCCGCCCGCCGTATGGAACCTGCCCGAGGCCGCCCCAGCGCCGCGCCGTCCCGGGGTCTGGGATCCGGGGCCGGGGTCCGTGGCCGCGGAGACGGAAGGGGCGGCCTGGGCGGGATGGGCCGGCTTCACCGACCGTCTTCCTTCGGCGCAAATGTTGGCGACTCAGCCAGGCCTTCCTGCATCTTCACATCTCGGCTTTCCCGGGGACAGTGAAGTTTTCAGGGCTTGGTCTTTTGCTTCAAGAAAAGCAGAAAGTTTGACATTGTTCCCGGAGGAGTGTCAGTAAGGAAGTGTCCCTCTTGTATGTGCTTTTCCGAGGTCGGAAGATAATTTGGAAATGGCCCTCGAGTTAAAGTGGTGACCCGGGCGGGACGTGTGGGGGGCTTAGGGGAGAGCCCGCCCGGTGCTGAGACTCACTGACCCTAATAACATCCAAGTCGGGAATTCCGAGGTCCCTGTGCTTTGAAATTGCTCTTGTAAATGCCGTGGAGTTAATCCTGAGCATGTCTAATGTGGTTTCTCGTGCCCACATTAAGCTTAATTTTTAAATTACTGGGTGTTTTGAGTGAAGTGAGGGGAATTTACTCTTTAGGAGTCTCTAAAAAGAAGTATTTCGAAAGTGAATTAACCATGTGTAAACTTATCTTTTGCGAAGTCTGGGTTTATGTTTTCAGTAAAACTCTCAAGGCAGCAGTACTCATGTAGTGAAGGACAGCATTTACATTTCCTTAACGTTGTACTGTAGGACTCTGGGCTGCCTACGAGTAAGTGTGAAATGTTAGTTAAGGCAGAGCTTGATTTTCTGCAAAGTTAGGATGGGAGAGGTTTGGAGAGGTGACTGACTGTCTCCAGACGGGGGCTTCTCAGGCTTGTATTTAGGTTCAAGGCTTTGCAGACGCTTTCCTTCAGCAGGTGTCGGGGACTATCATTCATTTATTGTCACTTAGGTGCCGTGCACACTTAAAGCTTAAAGGATGAGCTGTACTTTTGCCCTTCAGCTTTAAGGGGCACAGTCTAGAAGGGGCAGCCTACCTGTGCAGAACTCAACAGTGATTTCTCAGTACCCTCCAGACTTCTGCTTGGTACTGAGGATAGAGCAGTGTGAAGGATGGTCACAATCCGTGCCCTCTAGTGGTTTACAAGCAGTTTTAATGTAAGTGTGACAATGAAGGTGTCAGAAGCATCCTAGCACAGTTGTTAATAGACAAGACTCAGGAGCTGAACTGCTTTGTCCGTTCTTGGCGTTGTCACTTTGGATGGACTCCTGCAGCTCAATTGAACTTCTCTGTGTCTAAGTGTTGTCTTTTGTAAACAGGTGTAATTAATATTACCTGCCTTATAGAGTTGTTTAGAGCCTTACATAAATTAATGCATGTAAAGCACTTAGAATAGTAGCTGGGAAATAGTGACTATTATGTGTTGTTACTATGAGTAAAGAGTGAGGGATGCTGGAAGGAGAGTGCAGGGAAGGGAATACTGATGTTGACTATTCCACCACAGAATTTACATATTTACAGTTGCTGCTAATGCTTGCAATTAACTTTTTTTAAGGTCCAGGTCATTCCCAGTGTGGTTTTTTTTAATTGAAGTATAGTTGATTTACAGTATTGTCCAGTGTGTTTTAATTTAGGATAAAATGTTCGACCTTTGAAGGCACAGTTTATGTGCATATTTATAATTTGGTTGAAGTCATTGTTAGAATAATTGCTTATTTTCTTAGGTGCTATAGTTTCTACAGGTGATAAACTTTACCCAGAATATTCAGGAACAAGGGATCTTGGAACATATGGCCAGCTGAAGACCACTCGGCATCTGTTTTGAAGGGAGGAAGGGTGAGAGGGGAACCTGGCGGTGGAACCTTGGTCCAGGGCGAGATGGACGGGTAGGGAATGGAGAGGCTTGGCACATCCTGGAGAAGGGAGAGGACCAGAGATGTTAGAGAGGGGCTTGGGCTGCCCGCACAACTGGGCTGTGTCTCCTGAGCCCAGTCTTCTGTCTCGGGCAGTGCTGGTGGAGGCCGCCTTCAGACCTGCCCCTTCAGCCAGGCCAGGGCTGAGTCAGCCTTTGAGAGGGGAAGACATTGTTCTTTGCTCCAGCTCTATATTCTTGGTTTCCTTTCCTAAATGCAGAACCTAGACTAAGACGGAAGAGAGAGTAAATACTATTCTCCAAGTGATGAGAAGCTGGGGCACCAGGGGGAGGCCCTGGGTGCGGCCCAGATTGAAAGGGGGGGCATTGCCAGACCCTGAGATGAGGCTCTCAGATCGTTCATTTGATTTGTTTCATTTTAAGCCCCCAAGTCTCTGTGTAGAATCAGTAGAAAAGTGGGTAGAACTGGAAAAGAGTTGGTCAGAGATGGACTTGACTGGTAACCCTTGGAGAAAAAGAAACAAAATCCTAATGTGTGAAAAATGGCACCTTGTATGTACATCTCAAAAGGTCATAAAGGTAAGTAAATATCATCGTAAGGTACTATTAAAATTAAGTTTAGGAGAGTAATGCATTGAAAAACTAAGTTTGTTTTTGGTTAAAAGTGATACTTCCAACAGTGTCCGATGAAACACACTTTGAATTTCACAGTGAAAGCAGAGCAACTTCCGAGTTGGGTGAACCCTTCCTGTGCCTGGAATGATGGGAGTCAGTGCAGAATTATGGATAGACTTTCAGAGAAAGAGTTTTAAATTTCTACTGTCAGTTTTTCACAGATGCAATTTTGATGTACATTGAAGTTGCTAAATTTCTAGGATAGGTGAGATGGGACTTAAGATACAGTAGGGTTTGGTGAGTTAACATTTGTAAAAATAATTTCATAGAAGGAGTTTGATTAAAATTTAAATTTCTGTCGGAGTAATATGTTGAAGAAGATTATTTTAAAAGAAAGATGACATAACGCTTAGTGGTTTGCAGTAGATTTGTATGCGGGTGGTTCTTCCCAGTAGCCGTGGGACGTGTAGGCTCTGGTGTGCTGATACTAATAAGTAAGTCAGCTGGTACGCAGAGGGACTAAATCATTCTCTCGGGACAAAACTCCTAAGTACCAGCCAGAATTTTAAGCCAGGCCTCCTGATTCTAAATATTGTATTTTAAACACTGTTTTTTCTTAGATTGCCCAGTTTACACCATCGAGCAGCCCCAGCTTGCGTAGGCGATTTGTTTGAACCTGTGCTGAGAATAAATACCCTTGAAGATGAATCTAGCATGCCGCCTAAGGTTTAATTTAACCTAGAGGGAGGGGATTCAAATGAGGCTCAGGTGTAAGTCTTTATGTTAACCTCTCTCAGCTGTGACTAGCATGCTGTGGAAGGGCTTTGGGAGCTGTGTTCTGGAATATGACACAGCACAGAAGTTTTCCTGTTAAAGTTTTGGAGGCCTTTTACATGATACTGTTTTTCAGGTTTGAAACAGTGAATTAACGATGGATCCAGAACTAATTGGGTGTAACTACCTAGACTAAACTCCATCCAGAGCCTCTGGGCCCTCGACTGTTTCTGAAAACTGGGTTTGATAAGCTTCTTCGAGTCTCGCCACCTGGGGAAGGGAGGAGTGAAAAGTTGGGGCTGTGTCCTGTGGTGGCCAGGGAGTCGGTCGAAAACCTGAGGAAGGTGCCCTTGAAAATCATAATATTTAGAAGTGTTGTTAAATAGGGATTTGGGAGATTAAGTCATGAGACTTGTAGCATGTTTTGATTGCTACCAGCAAGACTGGACAGGAGAAGTCTTTGTTTAGAGATAATATGGTTGGTGTCTTAGAAAAGGTGCTTAAAAATGGTTTTAGTGGTACCCACATGCATATAGAATCAGTTAATGATGCCTTGGGTCATAATTCCCCATACAGAATTTCTTAAGAAAAGAAAATGGGAGAGTACTCTTTGTTCTCTGGAACCATGCGTGTCAGCCGCTTGGGCTTGTAGCTGCAGGACCGGGGCGTGGGGGACCCAAACACCTAAATGCATAGGTTTTTATTTGTTCTTCTACCTGTGAGAGAGAACAAGCCCTTGCTGGGTGAAGTTCTTAGTCTGCCACATGTTGATCACTGGTTTATTATTTCTGGTCCTTTGGCCTCATTTCCTCCTCTCATCAAAACAAAGATTTTATATTTGTTTATTAAACTACTGTTACTTCACCCCTGTGTTTGCCTTATGTTTTGGAATTTTGCATTTTTCTGTCTTGATGACAGAATTTTTGCCATCAGCCACATGAGAGGGTGGGCAGTTTCTGCACTTGAATTGGGGTGTTGTTTTGCTTTTAACTTGGATCTGAAAATAAACCTGATTTAATGTTTTGGGAAGAAGAGCGGGTGACATACCTCTGCAACTTTGGTGAAGGTGGTGAAGAGGCCAGTGCTCCCTAGAACTTGTAGAAGGGGACTTTTGCACAGTCTCCCAGCTTGCAGGTCCCCCGAGGGCCACCTCCCCATGCCCTACCCCAACTCTCTCCTTACAAGTCAGTCTTCTTAGCTCCCTTTCTCCCCAGACCTAGGAGCAGACTCCTTTTCTGGCCTAATTGGTACCAGTTTGGTTAGTATTTGAGCATTGATCGTGCTGCGCTTCTGGAATATGTCCCGGTATAGTTTAGTGAAGGGGGAGGAGCGCTGGGCTTCTTAAACTAAGAGCCAGGTTCAGGCTGTAGCCATTTATTCACTGTATCATCTTGAGCAAGTTTACTTCACTTCTGTCAGGTGTTCTGTCTTTAAGATGTTGCTAGGCTTTTGGACTGCTTTCAGTTCTTGGCTGTTAGAGCTCTCTCGGGTGCAAGTCTCTGTGTGGATTTAACATTCCCTTCTCTCGGGTAGATAACCTGTCAGCCTGTTTTCCAAAGTGGCTGTACGGCTTCCTGCCCCGACCAGTGTGTGCGAGTCCAAGGTGCCCCACACCCTTGCCGGGCACTTTAGTCTCTTAAGTGTGTTTTTCTTTGCAGTTTGAATTTGCATTTCCTTAAAGTCTGATAATGCTCATCTTTTTATGTGCTCATTTAGCATCTGTATATCTTCTTTGGTGAAGTGTCCAAATCTTTTTTTATTGGGTTGTTTTCTTACTATGTTCTGAGTTCTTTGTATATTCCAGATTCAGGTCCTTTCTCAGATATGGAATTTGCAAATATTATTTTCCATTCCTTGACTTTCTTTTCATTGTCCTAACAGTGTATTTTGAAGCGTGGAAGTTTGAATTTTGCTGTTCAATTTATTATTTTTTCACAGATGCCCTTTATCAGGTTGAGAAAAGTCCCCTGAGTTTCCTGAGACCTTTTTTGAAATTAGTAATGAATGTTAGATTTTGTCAAATGCTTTTCTGCATTCATGATTTTTTTCTTTTTTAGTCTTTTAATATTATGCATTACATTGATTTTTTTAAGGTAAGTGCTGTTCACCTTTTAAATGAGAAATTTCAGAAATACACAAAAGCAAATGAGCCATCATATACCCACCTTTTACTTATTCTCCTCTAACATCTGAACTTTTCCGGGTGGGGGTTGGGAGGAGGCAGCTAGAGTACTTTAAAGACATCCCAGTGTCATTTATTTTAACTCTAAATATCTCACAAGGTATATACCTGCAATGTGATATTGTAATCCATGAACAGTAGAACATCTGAGATTATGGTGAGGTATGGTAGTTTATGAAAGTTTAAATGATCAAATTCTTGAGTCATTTTCCTTTCTGGTTCTACTGTAACAAAGCCCACCTGTATAATCACTAAATTCACTTTCATCTTAATATTGATCACCAGATTAAAAGAAGCAACATTTTGCTTGTTTTTTTATCACGCTAATAAGCACGTTTCACCATTTCGGGTCAGCCTTAATGGTAACAAAAGAATATTGGTAAAAGTTGAATTTTATATTTTAAATTGGTTTGCTCTATCATCCAGAGAATCACATAAACTTAAAAATTTGAATCGTGCTATGCCTGTTGTGAGCCAATGATTCCAGAATTACAGAAATCAAGAGCTAGAGGACAGACTATATATTCATCCTTCTCATTTTAAGCATGAAAAAGTTTGGGTCCAATGTCTTGCACACACAGACGGCTTGGTGGCAGAGGGTAGAATACTATTCAGACCTTGTAGGTTTTAGAGTTTTTTCCTCAGATATCCTCTCACATAGTTCTTTAACTTGCTGCAGAAGGGAAATGGGAGAAATTTCTGGATTTTGTTCATTTTTAAAATTACCACGTGTTGTCATACTGTATGTTGTGCTATAATCTTGCTGACACTATTCCCCGGTGAGGTGAGTAGCCCCACAAATTCACAGAAGTGGCACCTGATGAGGCGTATCTGAACAGTTAAGTAATTTGCTCGGTCACCTACCTTGCAAGTGTTGGGTTATATCTAGACCTGGCTGACACGGTCTTTATTACTCTTTATTACTGTACTCTTCCTGCCTTCCAGTTTTGACCTCCCTTAATTTGTCCCTTATTTAGGTTCTCTAACCTCCTAGAGGTTCTGGGTGCTGTGAAGGTCGTAGCATGTTCCAAGTATTTGGTGGGTAAAATCATTTTTGTCCAGGTAGTGCCTGCCATGGGAATGTTGGAAGCACAATATACCGTTTTTCTTTGTGTTTTAAAACACTCGTGTATAAGGGAGCCAGTCATTGGAGCAAAAGTGGGCAAGAACATCGGCATGATCTGATATGTCTGATCCTGGCACTGCCTAATTACTGAAGTGGTCAGTCCAAAATCTTATTGCTGAATTTATATTTAAATTTATATACTGCTGGGGCTTCCCCGGTGGCTCAGTGGTTGAGAATCCGCCTGCTCATGCAGGGAACACGGGTTCGTGCCCCGGTCCGGGAAGATCCCACATTCCACGGAGCGGCTGGGCCCGTGAGCCGTGGCCGCTGAGCCTGCGCGTCCGGAGCCTGTGCTCCGCGATGGGAGAGGCCACAGCAGTGAGAGGCCCGCGTACCGCAAAAAAAAAAAAAAAAAAAAAAAAAAAATTATATACTGCTTTGAAGTTGTATTCAAAGTCAGATTTGATAGAAATTATTTTCACATTTAAATCGTTCAAGTTAGTTTTTGGTAGAAATAAAACCTCAAGACTTCAGATAAATTCAGTACCTCATTTATGGGGACTGGTGATTATTTGGACCTGGATTAGTTCAAGTTTTATGTTTGAATTACATACAGAAAAAAGGATTACTAACCAAAGCAATTGGGTTAATAGGACTGCAAGGAAAATGTTTGCACACTGGAGAAACAAACACCACATATATAATGTATGGGAGTCCACACCTGCTAACGCTCTGATGTGCTGCATCTCTGACCAGTAGATGCTGTATAGAAAACGTGATCTTGGTACCTAATTTGAAAGTAGATAAACACTCCCCTTCCTCTTTTATGTGCATATATACTTTAGGGAAATGTTTTTTGAAATATTCATAGAGTAAATTTTAGCACATTATTCCTGCTTAAATTCAGTTGTGAAATTAAATATGCTCTAGGACAAATTTATACTTATTTATTAGTAAAAATCATTTCTAAGAATTTAGTACACTTTTAATATTTATATTTGAAGAAAGGATTTCTGATAAGCATATTGTCACACATTGAAACTTGACATACCTGTTGCTTGAGGATATATATCTGGAACATTTTTATTCTTTACCCATAGCAGAGACCCCAGCACACAGTAGGCCTTCAGTATATAGTTGCTGAGATGAATCGTGATTTTCTGGCCAAGCTGAATAAGGCCATAAATATATTGTAATTTGCGGTAAAATAATGAAGTGATTTGTTTTCAAATTAAACTTGTTACTTTGAGAACTTTCCAACTTACACAAAGGTTGCACAGGTGTTATAGTTAATTCCCCAAACTCTTCACCTCCGTTCAACATTGTTAACGTTTTGGCAATTTGCTCTTTGTTTCTCTATACAATTATAATTACAGACACACAGTATAATGTATAGGTTATTCTTAATTTCTTTTTTGCACCTTTTTATTATTATTTTTTTTTGTAGGTGTCCATATTGTTTTATTTGTATCCAGCAGTTCCCCTTCCAGGAATCTCTTCCTCAGATATTCACCCCAGGGCACCTTGACAGACAGACTCAAGGTGGTTCAACTGCAGGGGTGCTCCCACTGTTGCACTGCTGTAATATGGGAACAGCCCCAATGCCCACAAGCAGAGGATGGGTTACGTGAATCTGGGTGCTTCTATTCCAGGGAAGGTGCCACAGCTGTGATAAACAGTGAGGTAGCGCCATGTGTCGTGCATGCAGACTGTCCACACGGCCTGAAGGGAATGAGCATGGCTCATACTTACTGAGCGCTTACTGTGCCCCAGGTGAAACGCTTACACACATTCACCCATTTAATCTTCACGACAAGCCTGTGAGGGAAGGACTACCTGAGGGACGGTGCTCATTTAAAGCCAATTTTGCACCTTTTTAAGAAGTTGTAGACCTGACCATATCTCCTAAGAGCAAGGCCAGCCTCTCATAATCAGCACTCAAATTCAGAAAGTGTAACATTGATACAAATCATCTATGTAATATGTAGTTCATTCTCAGATTTCAGCGATTGTCCAATAATGTCCTTTATAGCAACTACCTTGCCAGTCCAGGGTCCTGCCATTGCATTTAGTTGTCGTGTTTCTTTAGTTTGGAACAATTTCTCAGCCTTTATCTTTCATGATGTTGGTAGTTTTGAAGAGTCAACTTGGTTTTATCTGTTTCCTCGTGATTTAATTCAGGTTTTGCTCCTTTCTCCCTCCCTCCCTCTTTGTGTGTGTGCGCGCGCACAGAGATGCTGTGTAAGTAATTCCGTGATTTTCTCAGTGCTTCATCTGAAAAGGCACCTGATGTCAGTTCTCCATCATTGGTGGTGGTAATTTGATCTTAACAGCTTGGTTAAGGTGTGATGTCTACCAGATTTCTCCACTTAAAGATTCTCTTCTTTTTTTTGTATCAAAAGTTGGTAAGAGAAGTGACTTGACGCTGGGGGATATCCCATTCCCAGACAAACATTCACCCATTAGTATTAGTGTGTGTAGATGATTCTTACCTGAATCAGTTACATTTCCTTGCTGGCTTTCTGCTTTTCAGAAGAGCTTGCCTTTCCTGTTTGTTGGTTTATTTGTTAAAATACTTAAAGCCCCAGATGTTAAGGTAACGCTTATAAATGATTAAATCTGTATGGTGTGTCTCGTTATCTTTCATTTTCTAAGATGTAAAAGACTTGGGAAACAAACAAACAAAAATTCGGCAAGTTTATTGTGGCCTTAGCATTATCAAGGGAAAGATTGGACGAGGACAGACCATCACTTTTTTGTTTTAGTGGATATTCCTAGAGGCTGTGTGGGGAATGGAAGGATGTTTTCATCAGGCTTGGTTAAAGTTAAGTTGTACAAATTAATCAGTTCTCCTGGGTGTAGTGCTTCTCAAAGGTGCTAATATGCTAATGGTCTTGTGAGTGTCTTAGGGGAGGATAAAGTGCTATTAAAAGACCTTGTCTCCGCAGGTGTCTCTGTGGACTACTTTCTCATTAACAAATGTTAATGAATAGGCATTCTTTTGGAGAAGCATTAGACCCCATTTTTTGGTTTTGTTTGTTTGTTTAGGTAATAAAAAGATTAGCAAGGCAAACTTTGTCTTCTGGGACTTTACCTGTGTTTGGGTTGTGGGGGGGAACAAAAGGAAAAATAAAGAAGAAAAAATAAAACACTGCGATTGCTGGTGGACTAAAGCGCAGGCCGCGGAAGACTGTGGGGAGTTCATAGGAGGAAGAGCTCTTCATCAGAA
The DNA here is from genome assembly GCF_026419965.1 of Kogia breviceps. Classification (NCBI taxonomy): domain Eukaryota; kingdom Metazoa; phylum Chordata; class Mammalia; order Artiodactyla; family Physeteridae; genus Kogia; species Kogia breviceps. The sequence goes on along the minus strand of NC_081324.1, from coordinate 60,600,208 downwards.
AGAGTAGGAAATAACTTCCTGGGTGGTATTTATAAGTAGGTGAGTTTAAGCTGAGATGAGGGTGAAGAGGGCAGACACGGAGCAGATGGGAAAGTGTGAGGCACCTGCAGAAAATGGCCCCCAGCCTAGGCTGTGTGCGGGGTTTGCGGGGGCAGATCAAGGGGGCCCTTGGATTACGGTGGGAGAGCGGTACCTTCATCCAGACGGGTGGGGGAGGGGAGGGAGGAAGGGCTTTCGGAAGGTGGAAGTGGTTCTGATTTGCAAACCGGGTTAGGATGAGGAGACTGGAGTAAGTGGATTGACCGTTTTGATAGTCGAGAGCATGGTCTTCAAACTTAATGACTGGATACCTTCTAAAATAATCTCGGAAACTTTCAGACATTTTCAAGTTTAAAGGTATTTTCAAAATGAAACTGTCATAATCACTTTTTTAAATGGAATATAAATGTAGCACTTCACACTGTCATCCATTTTCAAAAATTCAAGAATAAACTTTAAATTGGGAATTTTACATTGTTCTTTTCTCTTCTTGATCTTTCTATTTCCTGCACAAAATTTTACTTTAATATATTTTTATGCTTGCAGGTTTTATTGATCACCCTATCACGTTTCTTTGCACCAAAGATACAAGGAGAAATTGAAGTTTTTAATTTCCTGTGGCCATAAAAAAAACTTTAAAACTTTGTTTTCCTTATTAATACTCAGTTGATCAACCAGAATGTATTGCAAATTATGATAAACACTTGGTAAACAAAATTTTATTAAATAGGTGTCTGTTAATAAAATGGATGGAGCTTTTAAAAAGTAACATGTATTCATGGGTGAATATAATTTATTGCTAGAATAAGACAATATTTAGCATCAATTTCTACTTTTTATTTTAAGAGCTATAAGCCCAGAGAAATTTTGTTGACATAGATAAGTGGATGGAAAGGCCTTTACTAGTGATGCCACTAATTTCCTTGAACTTCTTCCAACTTATGTGTCAAAAATTTTTAAATTATTTTTAATGAGCTATCGGTCTTCCAATATTTTTGAAAGCAGAGGGTTGAAGAATGAAGAGCTGACTTGTAAAAGTATATATTACAGCCTTTAGAGAGTTGAACTCTTAACACTTCATCAGTGTTGCAGAGGTTCCCTTTGCTTTGCAGTGGAGGCTTTTCTGCATGGCGGCAGTGCAGCACTGCAGCTTTGAGGTCACGGGAGGTGGGACGTTGTGAAGGGAAAGCCTTCGATCCACAGCCCACGCACATTTTTGTGATGGAGTACTCCTGGAGGTTGGGGGCTGGTATAGCCCTTGGAGTTAGCTGCTTGATTGATTCCTCGGGAAAGCTTCATGTACCTTATGGGGTTCAAATACCCCAGTTTGCTCTAAGCAGACGATATCAGAGCCTCTGAATTAGGGTATTAGAAATTGAGAGGTGTGGGAATACAGAGTACTTCATAGAAGTAGAATTTCTAGTTCTTAGCGACTGATCAGATGTGGCCGCAAGAAAAGTGCCTTACAGAGTAACTGAAGGCCTCAAGTTTGAGAACTGCAGGTTACTGGGGAAGATGGTGGTAATCAGAAAGTCATGAGGAAGAACTGATTTTTTATAAGGTTGGTTTGGATAGTTTGGTTTTCAGAACACATGTGACATGGAGGTGCAGACTCTGAAGTACCTGCAAACCTGGCTGTGGGGGTCAGAGCAGGAGAACTTTGGGGTCCTCTGCACTGTGAATGGTAGTGGAAGCTGTGGCTTATTGAGGGGAGGAGAGGTGTGTGTGTGTGTGTGTGTGTGTGTGTGTGTGTACAATGTGTATAGGAGGACAAAGTTGGGGGAAAGAAACTACCTACACAGAAGGGTTAGAGAGAAGCAAGAATAGTCTAAAGAGGTAGAAAATATTCCAAGAGAATCCAAGAAAAGAGAATTTAAGACAAGGGTGTTGGATGGAGGAGTCAGCCTTGTCTCTAGTTTTGGCAGATGATTGTCGATCTTTGAGAAGAGTCACAAGAGTGAAAGAAATAGGACAGATTGCTTTTGTCTTGATGAGGAGGTGAGCTACAGCTTTAAGAAGTCTGATGAAAAGTCATTTTAGAGACTAGCAGGCTTAAGTTCTGGATTCAGTGTTTCAGGAAAAAGCCCAGGTGGTCAGAATGGCCCTTAATTACCTTGTGTTGCCCCTAAAGTGTGGTCCTGGCCACGTGTGCAGGGCCAGCAACCAGCCTTTCCTTTCCCTCCGTGTTGGAACGTCGTTTCTGTGGTTGAGTCCTCGGTGAGGGGGTTGGTGTTTATGACCGCGGTGGGAGAATCTCTGTTTAGACAGGGCGGTGAGGTGCTGTTCTGAGGCGTGCGTGAGAGCAGCTGAGCACCTCTGCGCCCCCTCCCGCTGCCCTCAAGCAGGTGTGCGGACAGGTGACCCCTCACGCTGCTCTTCCCGTGCTCCTGTGCTCATGTTCTTTTTTCCTGACCTAGCATCAAATGCATGTATAGTAGTAATACAGGAATGGTAGTAAGATAGGAATGGAAGGTGATTTTTTGAAGGTAGTTCTTGGGACTTGGAATAGAGGTTTGGGATGTCTGAGAGAAGTGTAAACTTTAAGAAGAGTAGGCTCAGAAGAAGTCTTGTTGAGTGAGCATGAAATTAGCATGAATGTGGAGCATATCTGAGCCTTGTTGATGGGGAGTAGGACAGCGGCTCGTGGTGCTGATGCAGGCAGAGCTAGAATTGCCTCCCTTGGGTGAGAAGTTGTGCTCCTGGGGGTGCCAAGGGCTTCCATGATGGTTAGGGGAACGAGGCGAGGCTGGCGGTGGTGCTCTCAGAATGCCATGCGCTGACCAGCAGGCGGCTCGGCTTGGGAGAGACACCATGATCTTTGCTTCTTTCTTAATTTTTTAAAAAAAGATGGTTTTAAGTAATACTTGATCATTTAAATCACATTTTATTATAACATAGTTGAATAAGTATCTCCGCTGCCCGGAATTGTCACTCAAAGGAGATAATGGTTGAATTTAACTCCATTGTTGCTTAGACAATCTCAAGCGCCAGTCCCAGTTACATGGCGGCAGTGCGATTTCTCCAGCCAGGTAGGAGGAGTTTGCAAAATGTCATAATATTACTCTGTTAAAAACTAGAAGGCTCAGTTGATTTTGGTTGGTCACCGTCCCCTCCTCCTCCTGCCTCACTTCTGTGTGAGCCCTGTGCCCCACGTGTCCTGAACAACTACTCATTTTCTAGACATGACTTGCTTTTCCTCGACTCCCTGTCTTTGGACTTCTCGGCTTAGGACGCCCTGTTCCACCCTCTGTCCTGCTTGGCAAACCTCATTGTATCTTCCCAGAATTGGCTGGGCTTTGAAGCCTTCTCTTGCTCACCAGGGCAGACCTAGAAGTGTAACAGTGGACAGCACACGTTGTGTGTATGTACTCTTACACCATGCATCTTTCTTGGTAGCATATTTTTGTCTGCATCTGTGCACACATGTACACGTGTGTACATAGATACATGCTTACAATTTCTGTCTAGTTTTTATATCTGTGTTCCCTGTTGAGTGCCTGGCATTTAAACAGTAGATGTGCCGTCCTTCTTGTTGAATGAAATGAATGAAAACATTTAAAAACACAGGGAAACCACAATGAGATTCTCTGTATCAGAAACAAATGAATTGGGAGTTCTAGGGAACATAGACGTACTAGCCCTGACACCGTGTTAGGTGCGTTATATATGTTATCTTTGTCTGTGTGTCTTAAAGTCTTGACAACAAGCAAGTATTTTACATGTGAGGAAATGGAGCCAAATTAATTAATTACTTGCATTAAGTCCACATGCATAGTTCACAAGGAGCAGAACATGAGATTTGGACCCAGATCTGTCTTAACTTTAAAAAGCTTCTGTCCTTTCCACATCACTGTCGCTATAACTGTGTAGTGATTAATCATCTTTAAAATTTCAAATGAGTCCAACTTTTAAATTTTTACATTTTAGACGCTGTTTTCCTTAAATTTAAAGGAATGGGATGTTGGTTTCTATGGCTCTGGGTTTCTGCTGGAGCTAGTGGTGTGGGGAGTGGAAAGTGGATGGAGTCCTTCCTGAAATGCAGGGCTGACTCTCTGTCTTCTGCTGCATGGTCTCTTACCTTCATGCGAAGGGGGGGATTCAGTTTTACAAGTAACAGATAAATGTCCTTGTTTTATCATTTCTTTCTCTTGTCCTGTTTTTCTGGATGTTCTCTTTAATTTGCATTGTAACACATTTGATTCTTGTCCTGATTTGGAACTGGAAGGATCTATTGAGTCTGATTTGAGACAAGATCGGCTAACCCTACAGTACAAGACTTCAGTTCGTATCCCAGGTTTCTATTTCAGTTAGGAATTCTGTTAGAATTCACTAAAAAACACAAGATTTCATTGACACTTTTGTCATTTAGCTTCTTCATGGAAGCTTTTATAACTAAATATTAAATTTTGAAAAATGAGGGTTTCCTACGTAAGTGTGGGAATTCTGTCTCATGTTGACCTTTTAGGTCATCTTCCTTTTTCCTTTCCATCCTGGTCCCCCTTCAGCTACCCAAGACAGTAAATTTACAGGGGAATAGGGAGAACTGGAATTTGGGAAGCATAGATATAATTTGAAAAAACATTTCAAGTGATCATTGTTTTCATTGCTTTTAAGTCATTTTGAAATTTCAAATAACACTAAAAGCTGACATGCTTGCTTCATTTCATCAGTGTAGGAAATTGGATTTTTAAAGCTGTGAACACTGTAAGGGGCTCTTGCTGCTGTAACGTCCAAGAATCCAGAATCAACTTAGTGACCCAGAAAGGAGAGGCACTGGGGCACAGGTCGGGTGATGAAAGGTCGCTCTTCATGTTCTGTAATGCTCCTTGTCTTCATCTATTTTGTCTGGTAATAAAATAGCCACTCTGGCTTTCTTATGCTTACCGTTTCATGTTTTATCTCTCTCCTTTTTGTAATCCTTTTCTTTCAACCCATGGGTTGAAATTTTGACTTCAAAAATGTGTTTCTGGTAGACAGACTATAGTTGAGTAACAACTGTAGTTGTTACTTTGTTATTAGTTTGGGATTCTCTACCTTTTGACTTAAATGTTTAGTCCATTTATAAGTAATGTAATTATTGATCTGGTTGCTTATTTCTATTTGTCTTTTTTTTTTTCTCAGTTGCTCCTTTTGTGACTTTCTTTGGGATTAACTCAGTATTTTTTAGCATTCCATTTTAACTCTCGGTTGGCTTTCTCGCCATCTTTTCTTGCATGTTTTAGAGAGTACTCCTAAGGATTGTGATTTGCATCTTTAATTTACCATAATCTATTTAAAATTAATGTACTACTTTGCATAATCTATATGATTCTTGTAGCAGTATAGCTGTGTTTACTCCCTCTGTTTAGTCTTTTTTATCTGAGGATGTTATTGACTGTACCATCATTTATGCTGTAGGATTTTTCTTTCTTAGTGGTGATAGTTTTTATGGATTGTTTTTGTGTTTCTCCTTCTTGTAACCTGTGGTAGGCATTTGTAGGGTGGCTGGGTAAGACTTAGGTATGCAGTCTGTAGCCATGGTAATCACATCCTTGCTGCCTCCATAGATATGAAATGCAGAGCCATTTACTCCAATCAAGAATTTTTTTAAATTAATTGATTTTTGGCTGCGTTGGATCTTCGCTGTTGCACACGGGCTTTCTCTAGTTGTGGTGAGTGGGGGCTACTCTCTGTTGCAGTGCGAGGGCTGCTCATTGCGGTGGCTTCTCTTGTTGTGGACCATGGGCTCTAGGCGTGCGGGCTTCAGTAGTTGTGGCTTGCAGGCTCTAGAGCGCAGGCTCGGTAGTTGTGGCACACGGACTTAGCTGCTCCGCGGCATGTGGGATCTTCCTGGACCAGGGCTCAAACCTGTGTCCCCTGCATTGGCTGGTGGATTCTTAACCACTGTGCTGCCAGGAAAGTCCCAGTCCAATCAAGAGTTGATGAGGAAATCCTGAATTTGGAGAGGATGATTCAAGACAAAACGGTTCCACAGTTATTGGCAGGAGGCAACAGTTCTGGGAAATAGAAATGCACCTTTGTCCCCAGTGCCTTGCTGGAGTGGAACACTCCCTTTTGTACAGAAATAATTGTCAACCATAATGGGTAGAGTGGTAACGTAAGTGGAAGCAAAATATGCTTTGTTACCTTCTCAGCATATGTTTCTTGAATACAGTTGTTCAGCAATCTGCATTTGAGCTAGTTGTGGGTATTTATTATAAATGATTTCTCCTGGGCCTCACTCCAGACCTGCACAATCAGGATCTGAATATGAGATCTGGGGTCTGAATTTTAGGGTAAGTGCTCCAAGCTTGTCTTAAACACAGCAATGTTAGACTGTCACTGCTCTAGGACTCTTCCCAAAAGCCCCTGACTTTTTATGGACCTGAATCAGTACTATTAATGTTTATCTTCAAGATCAACAAGCGTGCGACTGATGAAACAGTTTGGTCATAGTCATAGAATTCTAGAGCCTGCATAAAGGTGCCTTTGAGGTCATGCCAGCTCAACAGTCTTAGAGGAGGAAATAGGTCAAATGAGAGCGTCTGGGTGGTTTTTACAACTCTGATTCATAATATATAAGGTACTTTGCTATGAACTGTAGATCAGAATAACCTGTTAAAACTTTTCTGTACTATGTAAGGAATTATTTTCATGTTAGGTGTTATTTTTAATCCAGTTTGACAATCTCTGCCTTTAAGTGGGGCTACTTAGAGCATTTACACTTAATGTGATTATTGATATGGTTTGGTTTTCCTCTCTCATCTTGCTATTTCCCATCTGTTTGTCCCATCTTTTCCTTTTTCCTTTTATCCTCTTTTTCTGCTTTCTTTTGGGTTCAGTATTTTTTATGATTCCATTTTATGGCCTTTATTGGCTTATTAGCTATATGTTTTGGGTGGGTTTTTTGGGGGGTGTTTAGTAGTTTCTGTAGAGTTTATAATTAATATGTGCCTTTGACTTATTAGTGTCTACTTTCACGTAATATGTATAAAAGAACTTTAGGACAATACACCTCCCTGTTATTCTGCCTTTGTGCTATTGTAATCATATATTTTACTTCTACACATGTTATAAACCCCACAATACATTTTTTTCTTTATTTTACAGTACATACTTTTGCCTTAAACAGTTAATTATCTTTTAAAGAGATGTTTTTACATAAGAAGAGGCTTTTGTGTTTGCCTACCTATTCACTATTTCTGCTAGTCTTCATTCCTTTGTAAAGATCCAGATTTCCATCTGGTATAATTTTCTTAATGTTTCTTGTAGTGTAGGTCTGCTGCGGGTGATGTTTGTCAGCTTTTGTATGTCAGAAAAAGTCTTTATTTCACCTTTGTGTTTGAAAGACATGAATTTCAAAGATATTTGAACAATTTCAGTTTACTGGGTATAGAGGTGTAGGTTGACTTTTTTTTTTTTCTTTCAGTCCTTTAAAGATGTTGCTCTTCTGTCTCTGGCTTCTCATCTGGCATTCTTTCTGATGAGATGGCTGCTGTCATTGTTGTCTTTGTTCTGTATATAATGTGAGTTGTTCTCTGACTGCCTTGCAGAATTAACTGTCAGTGTTTGACAGTTCATTTATTTACAAGTTGTTAGTGTTCTGGTTGAACGTGTAAGTTCTCAGGTCTGTGTGATCACTCTTTTCTGATCACTCTGTTCCTTGATCACCCCAGACTGAGTTTCTACTGACCCCTGTGCTTCTAGGGGCAGTCAGAACATATCTGTAGAAAAGAAGAAGAAGCATCCGTCAGTCATTTGTGGCTTCCGAACCGATTCTGAGATTCTCTTGTGACTTTCTGTACCACTCCAAAAACAATACAGGGCAGTTTTCCTTGTGCTGCTTCGGAGAGGCAGGGGTACCTTTTAGTGTGACAGTGTTACAAGGAGTATTTCTGATGTCTCTGATAGTTGGTGTGGATGACTGCAGCTCAGAGTCTGATGTGATTGTTGTACCTTCAGCCCTGGACTTTGTCTCACAAGATGACATGTTGACGCCCCTGGGGAGACTGGACAAGTATGCTGCGAGTGAGAACGTATTTAACAGGTATGTGCGTGTGCTTTCCATTAAGGTGGAAGCACAAGTGTGCCTTTTATTGCATGAATTTCAGTAAACAGAAGTATCCAGTTGAAAGTAGACGTCATTACCGCATGGTCTGAGTCACCCAGCTTCACTGCTGGTCACAGCCGTGGCTGCCTTTACAGTCTTTCGCTCCTCCGTCCTGTGAGCAGGGAGCAGTCCTTGGCTTTTTGGCAAAAACAAAACAAACAAACAAACTGCTTTTTTGCTATTAAGCATAATTTTAATGTTCATTAAAGTGGCTGCTGAGGCGTCAGCTCCTCCTCCAGCAGGTGGTGGTGTGGGCCAGCTGTGGGCCAGGTGACTGGCGGCCAAGGGGCAAGGGACACGGCAGTGACCAGAGCTCACACTCTCCCTAATCCACTGTTTCTCCACCTAGGGCCCCCAGACCACCTGTATCAGACTTCTCAGGGAAATCTCAAAGTCTTTGCTAATAAAATTGTTTGAGTATAGATGTATAAAACTCATTGAGTAAAATATGTAAAGATAACGTTTTATATAATGAAGAATCATTGTACTTTCCCATATTTATGATAATTGAAGGTAGCTACTTAAACCAAATTTTCAGTGACCTTAGAAATTTGTCAGATCAGATAAAGGTGAAACATATTTTGGTAAATATTCAGTCTCATCTTGTTAAAATAAAATCCATACTGGCATTTGTCACTTGGGGAATTAGGGACTTAATATGTTATAAAATGTATTGAGAAAAATTTTCTTTTAAACTGTATGGATTCTGCCTTTTAAAGTTCTAAATACTAACTATTCTTTTCCTGTGTAGACAAATGGTGGCCCGGAGTCTGCTGGACACACTGAGGGAAGTCTGCGATGATGAGAGAGATTGTATTGCTGTTTTGGAAAGAATTAGCAGATTAGCTGATGATTCAGGTATATATTTATGCAGAGAAAGGTTTCTTTTACTAAATTATGTTTCTAAAAACTAATGAAAAACTTGGTGTAATGTGAGATTTCTTTGAAATATTTCCCAAGTAAATTATCAAACCCATCAGTAAGAAGAAAATAAAAACCTGTTACTAAGATCCAGACATTTTATAGTAGGCCCATTTAGTTTAACTTTGAAAATTTCTCGTAAGAAAAAACTAAGAACATTGTTTTGCATCATGTACATTAATACTATTTTAGTATTAATAAATTCTTTTGAAAAATAATTTTGAATAAATTAAAAGGATGGAGTGGGCTGTAAATTTTTTGGCAAATATAAAATGCATTCTTATAAAAAATGTTTATCACCCCTTGTAAAACTAAGGCTGTTTGTCTCTAAAGTGAAAAGAGGAGGAGAGTCTGCTTAAGAAAGAGGTAGACTTGTTTTGAGGCTTAGAATATGGTTTATTACATTTTTTAAAAATATTTTTTATGGTGGTAAAACATATATAAAATGTACCATTTTAACTTAATATTGTTTTGAGCATATTTTTATGTTTGATTTTAGAAACGATTCAAAAATCGAATAAAATTTTTTTTCTTAAATCCATGACCTCTTTATTAAAATGTATTATTTTTCAATTTATCAAACTTGGCATGGCAACAATTCTCATCCTTTAATTTTCAGATGAGCTCATCTTTTGGTAAGCAACTCATTTTATGGGAATATGTTTACTATTTATGTAAGCCTTAAATGTTTTTTATTTTCTTATAGAAAAAAACATTAGTAAGCTTCCTAATATTCTGTCTCATTATGATGTTCTGTGTACATAATTGCTCATGTATATGCTTGTTCCAGAATGGTTTTAGGAGGTTCTCATCAATTATGATTTTTACTTATAATTTATTTTTAGATTTGGCAGAGATAAACAATTTAACTTAAAATTTTGGCACTATTGCATTCCATTGTGTTCATTACTTTCACAGTAGAGATATAGATATTCTTTAAGGTGGAATTTGTGTTTTTTTTCTTCCACCTGTTTACCAACTACAGTGCTGTTCTTTACATATATTCTATATGTGTTTTAAAATATATCTCAAGTTGTTGAGTTCCTGATAAATATCTCTCTTGACATTTACACTTTGAATTCATTCAGTAAACGTGAAAACAGTGCCTACTCTATGCCAGGTTCTAGTTTAAATGCTGGAGCCTCACTGAGATGAGTAAAAATCCCTGTCATCAAATTAACAGTTTAACAAATGCAACTGACATACTAAGTAAATTATACCAGGGAGGGTTGGGGCCGGCTCTGGACAGTTGGTGGCATTTGAATTGGGTTTGATGGGGAGGGAGGGGAGGAGGGGGCTCGGGAGAGGAAAGGACAGGTGTAGAGGTTTGGGGCGCTCAGGACAGTGGCCCGTTTGGCCAACAGTGAGTTTACTGGGCCTACAGTTTAGAAGAATGAGACTTAAATAAGGTGGTTGAGGGCCAGATTGTAAAGATTTATACTGTGTCAAGCTTTAGAGTTTGCTTTGTTTGCGATTTAGAACAGAAACACAGCGGTGTGGATTGACTTGAGGAAAAGATGGGTGATGGAAGGCTGGTTGGGAGACTCCTCTGACTGTTAGGAGTAGTTTGGGAGGAATGGAAGGGCCGGAGGGGTTTCAGAGTCACTGTGATGGTAGCTTCCATGAATTTGAGGATTCTTGTCTCTCCATCAGATATGGGAAAGTTGCAGTCTTTAATATTTTTAATATTACCTCTCCTCCACCCCAAACTCCTTTGTTTTCATTTTTTAAGTTTACTTTTGTTTGAGTATATGTTTTGTTCATGGTTCAAAATATAGAACTCCTGTTAGACACATCTGTTGTCTATAATGAAGTCTTTATAAAGTGAAATTAGCTGGTCTTAATTAATTTGGGGGTTTTGTTTGCCTTGAAAGGGCTTCCCACCTCAAGATTCAAATTTTTTCTTTTTTTGGCCACACCCCACAGCTTGCAGGATCTTAGTTCCCCAACCAGGGATCGAACCTGTGTCCCCGTGCAGTGAAAGCACGGAGCCCTAACCACTAGACTGTCAGGGAATTCCCTAAACATTTTTTTTTAATGTTGTCTTTTTTTTTTTTTTTTTTAAGAAGTTGAATATTTTATTATTAAACTTTCTTATTTTCCTGCAAGGCTGTTGCTTCACTGTATAAAAATAGCACCAGCAAACACAGTATATTGCAAAATTAAGATAGTAATGTTCTTCACTAGACACTATACAACTAACAAACTTTTCTCCACTGTCATTTATTTCCAGTGGTAAATTCATTGAGTATTTTGACCCAAATCCAGGGATGGCTGTAAGCAAGTTACAGTATTATATACGGTTAAGATAACAATGTTATCCTTGAATTACATAATTTTTATAACTAGCTTTACCACAGATAATTTCAGGAATTCTGAGTATTATAACTGGAGACTAGCCTAAAAACCACAGGGTGTTGTGAAAAAGATGCATAGTGTTTATGTGAAATCATTAGCAAGTTAAGGGGTATTTTCTTCAGGCAACATTGTTGCAAGTAGTTTCTTTTGCTAAAAGTTGCTTTTAAAAATCTATCCACCACTAATTTAAGACAACTATGCTAGATTAAGTTGTTTTAAACTAGTTTATTTAGGGGTTCCATTTTCACTCCTCAATAGATTTTATGTATTTCTCATATGCTTCTTCACTCATTAGTTCATCTAGTTCTGAAGGGTTACTGAGTGTCATCTTGATCGGCCAGTCATCTTCATAACAAGATTTGTGACAAGTCCTGGATTTTCTGCTAGAGCTTCATTAATTTCAGTTACTTCACCTGATAGAGGAGAATAGAGTTACTAGCAGCTTTCACACTTTCCAAAGCACCAAATTCCTCTTGTTTGTTCAATTTTGTCCCAACTTCAGGCAGACTACAGTAAACATCTCCCAAAGCTTCCTGTGCAAAATTGCTGATTCCCACTGTTCCAACACCGTTTTCTGTTGTTACCCATTCATGTTTGTCTGTGAATTTACAACCCGACAGCAGAATGGGGCCGGTGCACAGCGCCCGGACGGTGCCTGCCTGCAGTCCCCAGGGCCATGGCGGGCAGGGCGCGTTGGGCGCAGAGATGGCGCTCAGGCTGCAGACCACAGCCCACACGCTCCGCGCCACTCGCAGCGCCATGTTCGCAGGGTTGCAGAGGGTCTCCGCGCAGCATCTAGAGCACCCCCGGGCGGGGAGGGGAGGGGGCGGCCCCGGGCCGGAGCTAAATGTCTTTTAGTGCCTTTTTTTTTTTTTTTTTAAAGATGAGCATTTTTAAAAAATGAACTAAGTATTCATATCCTTTGCCATTTAAAAAATAATTTTTTAAATTTTTGGCTGAGTTAGGTCTTCGTTGCTGCACATGGACTTTCTCTAGTTGTGGTGAGCAGGGGCTACTCTTTGTTGCGGTGCTTGGACTTCTCATTGTGGTGGTTTCCCTTGTTGTGGAGCACAGGCTCTAGGCACGCGGGCTTCAGTAGTTGTGGCATGTAGTCTCAGTAGTTGTGGCACACAGGCTTAGTTGCTCCGTGACATGTGGGATCTTCCCAGACCAGGGCTCGAACCCGTGTCCCCTGCATTGGCAGGCGGATTCTTAACCACTGCGCCACCGCGGAAGTCCTGTCTTTTAGTTAGTGTTTTTGATCTTTAAAAAAGAAAACATTTGGAACTTTGATTCACGTAGAATTTATGTATAGAGAGCAGTATAGGAATCTTATCTTTTTTTCTCACATAACCTGCCAACTTTCCTACCATTACCTATGGAACAGTTGATGTTTTTGAAATGCCATATCTGTCACATTTAAATTTGCCGTATTTGGGTCTTTTCACATTTTTTTTGTTTTTTTAAATCTGTTGGTTTCCTTTAGCATTCACTGACCCTTTATCATCTTAGTTAAGTCTAACTGTAAACCCTCCAACTGGCTGGCTGCATTTAGATTAGGACCCAGTCCTTACGGCTTGTCCTGGGGACTCTGAACTAGCAGAGTTTGAAGATGATGCCGTGTTGTAGTTGATGTGAATTCAGGTGAAGAGATCCGGTCCTCACAGGAAGTATTGCAGGCCCTGAGGACAGAAGCTGGATTGGGGTCAACCTCGCCATGACTGTGAAAAGGATCGCAGGCTGCAGAGCATTTTCTAAGCACTCGTGATGTGATGCGAGGTGAAGGGTCCAGAGCTTTCCTGAGGATTCCCCTGCCCGGCAAGGATCTGGTTCTGGGGAGGGTGCTTCAGCTCACCTTTCTGTTATTTCCATAGAACCAACTGTGAGAGCAGAGCTGATGGAGCAGGTGCCTCACATTGCCTTGTTTTGTCAAGAAAACCGGCCTGCGATCCCGTACGCTTTTTCCAAGTACTTGCTACCCATTGTGGTTAGATATCTCGCAGATCAGAATAACCAGGTAGGAGGGCCCTGCCCACATTCTTACAGAAATGGGTGTAGTCTGGGGTACTTCTGGCGGCCTACTGGGTGGTCTCATTGGGATGTTCCTTCCTCTTTGACTTTGTTATTTTGTTTTTCCAAATGAGACTGTGGAGAGTCTGGGAGGTCACAGCAATAGACAGCGCCTAGTGGCTACTGCTCACCCGCTGCCCTCCCAGGTGGCCCTCAAAAAGGTTGGCGCTTGGAGACCTCTTTTCCAAGAATGGCTTTTCTGTTCCACTTCATCTGTTACAGCACAACCTACCAAGTTCTAAGTTCTGTCTTTGCAGAATAACCACAGATTTTTATTGGCAAGGTTTTGCAAGTTGTGAACCCCTTCTAGTTGGGTGAGGAGTCCTCAGATTGGTGAAATTCAAGTGTTAAGTTTTGTTACACTGTGTGTGTACTTGGTTTACTTGTCTTTTTTCCTAGGTCAGGAAAACGAGTCAGGCGGCCTTGCTGGCCCTGCTGGAGCAGGAGTTAATTGAGCGGTTTGATGTGGAGACCAAAGTGTGCCCCGTCCTCGTAGAGCTGACCGCCCCCGACAGCAATGACGACGTGAAGACAGAAGCTGTGGCTGTAAGTAGAGCTCAGCAAGAATTAGTCACTGGCTTGACCGATAGGAGGCGCTTGTTTTTTTTTGTTTGTTTGTTTGTTTGTTTGTTTTTTTTAATTTTTGTGGTATGTGGGCCTCTCACTGTTGTGGCCTCTCCCGTTGCAGAGCACAGGCTCCGGACGCGCAGGCTCAGCGGCCATGGTTCACGGGCCCAGCCGCTCCGCGGCATGTGGGATCTTCCCAGACCGGGGCACGAACCCGCGTCCCCTGCATCAGCAGGCGGACTCTCAACCACTGCGCCACCAGGGAAGCCCGAGGCGCTTGTTAAATATGACGCTGCATTACACGTTTGTAGGGTTGACACATACTGGGTCTCAGAGTAGCCACAAATCATTACATTTGAAATGTAATGCTGGGCTAGAAAGGGACATGGCTTCCAAGGGAAAAGGTGTCTTTTCTTGGGGCCCCATGCTGTGCAGAAGCACTTGGGAATTCGATGGCTGTTATCACTGGGCTCTGAGAAAGCAAGATACACAGCAAGAAAATAATAAATTAACTGTAAATTCATTATCAAAATGAAAAATAAGATGGCAAAAATAACCAGTGGAATTTTAAAAACCCTGTATTGAATGAAGAAACATTTGAGCTCCTCGAATTGCTGTCGAGCACTTTTCTAGGCACCAAGCACAGTAGGCAAAAGGGGGATGCTGCTCGGCTACGTACTTGACAGTGTGGTCTTTGCAGGAAGGAATATACGATATAAATTATGATTATTAGAAAAATACACAGATTAAGTCATTATGCACATAATAAAGTCGAGTATTATAGTGAGTTTTTTGTGTTTTGGACATGGTTAGCAAATATTTTGATTATTTGAGAGCCATCATAGGTAGGGTACGAATTACATATAGCAATATCTGTTATAATTCACACCTATGGTTCCTCAGTTCAGAAAGTAAGAATTCTTATAATAAAATAGAAAAGTGATAAATCCATCTGAAAATTTATTCAAATCTATTTGGATAGTGAGAGTTTGCTATTTAAACCTAATATAATTGCATTTTTGTTGACATGAAAAAAGTTACACTAAAAATAATTTTATAGTGCTTCTGGATCATTCGTAGGATGAATTAAATTTTCTCTCTAGTTCCTTTCCGTTGGAAATTCCATTATTTTATTTTTAGATACTCAGGTATCAGTTAATAAATTTAGAAATTTTTCAGTAATACCATTTTTATTGAAGTGAAATTCACATAATATAAAATTAACCATTTTAAAGTTTACAATTAAGTAGCATTTAGTACATTCATAATGTTGTACAAAGCACTACCTCTGTCAGGTTCCAAAACTTGATTTTTTTTTTTTTTTTAATTTCACAAGCTTCTCAATAAAAAGGAAATCAGTTTTGGCATAAATGTTGGTTTATATTGAGCAGAGTTTAACTTGCTTATTATAATTTTTGACGGGTTTTAAGAATAGTAAAACATTATAATTATAATAAAAGGCTATATCCAGCGCTAGTGTGAAACCTGTGATTCTCTCACAATTGGTTTGTGTTAACTTTGCTATGTTTGGCATTCCCTCCCTTCCCAGTTGTTTGTTTTGGGAATAATTCATTCTAAGAAATTTAATTATGCTAGATCATTGATACTGTGTATGTATCTTTGGATCGTTAACTCAGGCTTGGAGATGCCTAGAAACAGTCTGGAGTCAAGAAACAACACTGCTTTGGGGATTGGGGGATGTCAGTGTCACCTGCCACTCTGAGGAGGCCAGGGCTCTGATAGGGATGGTGCCAGCCTAACAATGCATGGGCAGATCTCCATTTATGTAGGTCTTTTCTTCATTTCATCAATGTTTGGTTGTTTTCAGTAGACAGAGCATGTGTGTGTTTTGTTAGATTTCATGTTTTTTTAACACTGTTGTGAATGATACTGTTTTTAAACGTTTTCAGTTCGTTGCTAATTTATAGAAGTACATTTGTTTTTTTTATTTTGTCATATGTCCTGCAAACTTCCTAAACTCACGTATTTGTTCCAATGGCTTCTTTGTAGATTCTTTGGGATTTTGTCTGTAGACAGTCATGCATTTATGAATAGAGTTTTCTTTTCTTTCCAACCGGATGCCTTTGCTTCTTGTCACATTTGCATGGGCCAGGAGTAGATGTAATAGATAAATGACGACAGTCAGATTTCTTTATATTCTAACTGCGTGGGGGCAGATATTTAAATACGTTGGGCTGGTTTTCAAACGGTTCATCCTTACTTTGCCCAGAACTGTGTTATCTGAATCATGTGCATATCAGATCTGTGTCCTTGTCTCCCTTGGAACCCAGGCTTTGCAGAGTAAGGATGTGGTCCCCACATGCGTGAGTTTCAGAGAAAACGGTACTTTGCAAGATGAGGACTGCCTCTGTACAGTCCTTTCTTAGCAATGCAGATACACTAAATCCAGATCCTTCTTGTGGATAATCTTCTGAAAACTCACCATTTATTCTCTTATTGGGAAAATATAGGTTGGTTTTTTTTTTTTTTTTAGTTTTAAATTTATTAGGCAAAATGATTAATAAGTTTGAAACACTAGGTAAAAACGCAATTTTTAGGATTTTCTCAGGGTTTATTGTACCTTTAATAGTTATCGGTTGATTTTTTTTTTTTTTTTTTTTTTTTTTTTGGTGGTACGTGGGCCTCTCACTGTTGTGGCCTCTCCCATTGCGGAGCACAGGCTCCGGACGCACAGGCTCAGCGGCCAGGGCTCACGGACCTAGCCGCTCCACGGCATGTGGGATCCTCCCAGACCAGGGCTCGAACCCGTGTCCCCTGCATCAGCAGGCGGGCTCTCAACCACTGCGCCACCAGGGAAGCCCCTATCAGTTGATTTTAATGGTAGTAGTTAACATCTGGTTTTCTGTCTTCAACTTAGATAAATAAGATGAATTTTTTGTGATGTATGCAGTATAATGATATCATATCATTTTATACTTCCTTAAATTATATACTTTTAATAAATTAGCAAACTGGAAGAGTCTTAGTTTGAAGATATATTCAGTGTGGTTTTGTTCTTATTTATTTTAGATAATGTGCAAAATGGCTCCCATGGTTGGGAAGGACATCACAGAGCGTCTTATCCTCCCTAGGTTTTGTGAGATGTGCTGTGATTGCAGAATGTTTCATGTTCGAAAGGTATTTTTGTTGTTTAAGAATACATGGTTCTAGTGGTTACCATATTGATCTGTGAAATTTTAAAAATTATTTTTAAAGAACGCTGTAATATTTTGAAATGTCAGTGATGCT
The DNA here is from genome assembly GCF_026419965.1 of Kogia breviceps. Classification (NCBI taxonomy): domain Eukaryota; kingdom Metazoa; phylum Chordata; class Mammalia; order Artiodactyla; family Physeteridae; genus Kogia; species Kogia breviceps. Next base: position 60,582,915 of record NC_081324.1, on the reverse strand, counting down.
TTTGTTGTCAGGTCTGTGCTGCCAATTTTGGAGATATTTGCAGCGTAGTTGGCCAGCAAGCTACTGAGGAAATGTTGGTAAGTATTGCAGAAATTAACTGAGGAGTCTGGACTCGCCCGGTGGTCCAGTGGTTAAGACTCCACGCTTCCAGTGCCGGGGGAGCGGGTTTGATCCTTGGTCAGGGAAGTTCTGCATGCCGAGCAGTGCGGCAAAAACAAACAAACAAACGAAAAAAACAACTAAGGAGAAAGCAGTGCTTTACAAAGTAGCACGTGAAGTTTGAAATACATATAGTTATCCCCAAAGTGTATTAATATTGGCTTGGCCAAAAAGTTAGTTCGGGTTTTCTGTAATATTACAGAAAAACCTGAATGACCTTTTTCGCCAACCTAATACAATTCCATGGATGTAAACCAGAAAGATAATATGACTTTAAGAGTTTAAATTTCTGTAATCTGGGCACTTGAATTGTGTTTTGTTAAGGATGGTTTGTTAAAAATGCAGATGTGTTAAGAACCATTGATCCCTTTTTAACTCCCATTTCTGTAAAATCAGTTCATATTTATTCAAATGAATCTTTAATTTTATTGCAACCCTCAAGTATTTTAGTGACAGGTTAAATTTACAGCATGTGATTTTTAAATGGTTAGTTCCTGGGATAAAAAACGCTTAATGTCCAAGTTAATGTACTTGAAGAGTTTCTGAAACCATCTGTTATTCAGAATAATTAACTTTAAGTACAAGCTCTTGGATGACATTTAAGCTGTACGTGTTGGGAGCATTTTTGATCTTCCATAGTCAGTAGTGGAATGAATTGGGTGTGATTTATTTAAAACTGCTAAGTATTAATATTAAATGGGTCTTCTAAATTTCATTAAGAAGATCTAATGTTTTAAATGCTGTGAAAGCAGAAAATGAAGTAAAAGTAACTCCTGAAGCCTGCTGTGTGTCTGCCTAACGGAAACACCATCCTCCTCACACAGCTGCCCAGGTTTTTCCAGCTTTGTTCCGATAACGTGTGGGGAGTCCGCAAGGCCTGTGCTGAGTGCTTCATGGCGGTTTCTTGTGCAACATGTCAAGAAATTCGACGGACTAAATTATCAGCACTATTTATTAATTTGATCAGTGATCCTTCACGTTGGGTAAGGTTTTGTTTAATTATCATTTTTGTAAAAGAATGCATTTACAGAAGACGTGATTTTGATTTCATAATTTAAGAAATAATTTATCATTTAAGGTATGTTATTGCTAATACTTTCAGGAGTAGACAGTAGGCTACTATATATTAACTTTTTTTTTTTAACTGGATGAAATTTCTTCCCATTGCGGAGCACAGGCTCCGGACGCACACGCTCAGCGGCCATGGCTCACGGGCCCAGCCGCTCCGCGGCATGTGGGATCTTCCCGGACCGGGGCACGAACCCGTGTCCCCTGCATCGGCAGGCGGATTCTCAACCACTGCGCCACCAGGGAAGCCCTGGATGAAATTTCTTTTCCATGCAAATGTTTTATAGGGTCTCATACCCACATTCTCATGGTTTAAATATTCAAGCCAAGATTAAAAATTTTAAAGTAAAAAGGAGAAAATAATTGATGGGGAACTGTAAATCCTAGCTGAAGAAGGATTTATGTTTTATTCCTGTCCTTTTATTCTTCTTAGGTTCGGCAAGCAGCTTTTCAGTCTCTGGGACCTTTCATATCTACTTTTGCTAATCCATCTAGCTCAGGCCAGTATTTTAAAGAAGAAAACAAAAGTTCAGAAGATACATCAGTAGAAGACAAAAATAGGTATGATTTTTTAAAACTTTGCTTTCCAGTTTTACTGCTTGTGAGCATTTTTTTCATTTTCACTATTTTTATAATGTTATTTTTGGAGAGTTTACTATTTCTCTTGATTACAGAAATGGGTAAATATTTTAATAGAATTTTATTTTAAATTTGTTAAACATCTCTGGTTAATTACATATTTAAATGAGAAGATGAAGGTACACATAACATAGTTAGCTTGGTGCTGGACATATAGAAAGCTGTAGTGATAGATTTGAGAATAACTTTTGTGTAAGTTTATTTAATAAATAATTTACCTAGTAAACCATCTGTTAACATTTAGAATGTATAAAGTAATGGTTATACAATTTAAAGGGAGTAAGGAGTTTTTTGAATAAGAAGTAAAACCTAATTTAGGAATATGCATTACTGTATAGTCAGTTTTTTACTGTTATTTTCCTTTTTAGTCAGTTAATTTTATTGTGGATCTTGGATTCTTTGTCTACAGAATAATGATTGTAATCTCTCAATTGAGGGGGAAAGTATTTTAATGATTAGCACCAAATTAGTGCACTTACTAACTAGAATATCAACTTTTAAGAGCATTTAATAAGGCAACCAGATTTTCAAATAAAGCTTAAAGAGGACATCTCTGATTTTTATTTTTTATTTTTTTTGCATTAAAAAATTTTAATTGAGTTTTGGTTTTTAAAATTTATTTTAGTATATCCTTAGGGGAGAAACGGTTCAGACCTAAGTTAGTGCATGGGAGGTAACGCACAGACTTTGACAGGTGTGCACTTGAGCTCAGTTAGTGCCTGTTTCTGAAACAACCCTGCCTATAATGCCTGAGTTACCAGAGTGCCTTGTCCTCCCTTGTCATGATGCTAATGGACATTTTCTTCTGTAGGTCTTGATACTGTGAAATTTGCTTTCTTGGTGTTTTGATTTGGCAGTTCTTCCTTTCTTCTCTGCTGCCTTGTTTTACCTTTTTGCCTGTTCTCCTAGCCAAACAAACCTGAGGTACTGTTTTTTGTAAAGGAAGAAAAATCACTCTAAACCTGTCTTCCTAGCAAGGAAAAGTCTGTCAGTTCTTTTGAAAACAGCTGCTGCAGGGAATGTGACAGAGTGATGAAGTGGGGGGCGGGGGGTTACCTGCTCTTCAGTTTTAAAGCCAGTGACCTTTTCACTAATGGTACTAATTGTATGAAGACTGTTGCATAGCTCTTATTTATTTTTATATTTGGAGAGAGTCTAGGAAGTGAAAATATAAATTTACAGAGAATTATCAGGGCGGGGTCAGCAAACTTCCTGTAAAAGACCACTCAGGGCTTCCCTGGTGGCGCAGTGGTTGAGAGTCCGCCTGCCGATGCAGGGGACACGGGTTCGTGCCCCGGTCCGGGAGGATCCCACATGCTGCGGAGTGGCTGGGCCTGTGAGCCATGGCCGCTGAGCCTGCACGTCCGGAACCTGTGCCCTGCAACGGGAGAGGCCACAACAGTGAAAGGCCCACGTACCGAAAAAAACAAACAAACAAAAAAGACCACTCAGTAAATATATTTGATCTCCGTCAGAACTCCTGCAGTGTGGGAGCAGCCATAGATAGTCCATGATGCATGGGCTCAGCTGTGTTCCAGTAAAACTTTATTGACAAAGACAGTTGGTGTGGCTACCATGGCCGGTACTTTTGCTAACTGCCAGTATAGGACGTTATTGGAAAAGCTATTTAAAGGCAGTTAGTTAATTTTAGCTACAAACCTTAACTCCTCTTCCATTGTAATGAGGTCTGTCTTAGTGTCAAGTCAATACTATTTGTAGCATTGGATTTTCACTATATTATTAGACTTTATTGAATTGTGTTAATGATGTAAGGGAGGGAGGAGACAGTTGCTGGCTGAGAAAGGAGTTCTGTTAAATATTGCAAAAGCTGTTGTGTAGTCCTAGGTATTATTAATCTCAGAGCCATGAGCTGATTTGCCCTCTCTTAAATACTGCACTGGCTTCTGTTTTGAGCTGTCTTAAATCTAGTTTTGTTATTTAAGGTTGACTGATTGGTTGATTATGCAAAAATTAATTGAGCACCTACTATGAACCAGTGACTATAGACAGATGAACCAGGACTTGGTTTCCGTTCTCGAGGTCCTCTCAGTTTCCGAGAATTCAGATTTCTCAAACGAATATCTCACAAAATAAGCAAGTTTTTGGCAATATATTTCCGCTACTATTTCTTTTGTAGTGTTTCATCTGATCCTGGAAACATTTAATATCACTCAATACTCTTTGAAGCATTTATTGATGATTATAAACCTCTGACTTTATAAAATACCAGTTATATCTCTCACTCACCCTGGATCAGGCTGTTCATACTTCTTTGAAGGCGTTAATAAAAGCTGTGCTTCCAGAAGCAGAGTTAAGCATTCAGATTTGCACTTTTAAATTATGTGAAATGAGCAGCCTCTTTTCTGTTAAACCAGCTATTACACCGCTCTCCGAATACACTGCCTTCTTTGGGTTCTCCCTCTTTCTGTCTGGGACTGCATCCTGTTTCATCCACACCTCATTTAACAGAGAGAATGTCTGGACAAACTACCTCCAAGAATCTTGGAGGAAATTCAGAGCTCTTGCATCCTGGATGTTCATAGCACTGGCACACGAGCACTAATTTTAGTCGTATCTCTTGGTCGTGTATTTTGCACACATTCATCCAGTGGACTGCAGGTCCCCCCGCGTAGCAGCCTGGTTTTTATTTTTGTGTATTCTGACACCTTCACCAGGCCTGGCACATGCTTGGCACATGATAAATGTCGAACAAATTATTGTTAGAAAATGATAGATTTTATCTCAAAAGCCTTAAGTAACTGAATTGCTCTTGCTAGTTTTTGTCAGTTTAGCTTAAAGCTAACTATGTGTAAGTAAAATTGTTACTGGTACAAATCTGGAAGTGTATCACTGATGTTGAGACTCCATTATGAAGTCACAGCACATGGAGGCTGTGTCTGCTGTCATCTCAGGATGCAGTGTATTGGGACCAGATGTTCCCAGGGCATTTTCCTAGGCCACGGTCTTGAGTCACCAGGTCTCTGAAGATACTAACTCTCAGCTTACGTAGGCACCGAGGAGGCGTAGGTTCTCTTGGAGATGTGCTTCTGGCTGACGCTCTGCCACACTTGTTCCCTACACCTGCGAGGAGCTGGGCTACTCCTCCTTATGCGAGCCCTCAGTTCTCCTCAACGTAGCGTTTGCTTGTATGATAACGTTTGCCAGACCGACCGTTAGGAATGTCAGAATTCTGGCGTTTAGCAGCTTGATTGTGCACTGACTGTTACCAGCTCCAGGAAAAAACGTATTTAGAGAATTTATATTTTCGACGGTTTATTTTGAAGCAGACGGTTTATTCGTACAGAATTTAATACTTCCCAGAATTTCATATGAGGGAAAATGTTTTTGTCTCTTTAAAACCCTACGAGGCGTTTGAAGTTGGGACAAACTAGTAATTTTTCATAAGGCAAATAGAATGACTTGGCCAGTGATTCTTTGTTTTTCCTGCTGAGAATATTAAAATTTAATTTTAATGCTAAGATGAGATAGTGATCCAGGAACTTTCAGGCCCTTGGAATAGTTTTCCATACTAAATGGCCTTTTGATTGGGTTCTTTTTGTGAATTTTAAGTGGAAGTTTCTTAAATTCATCAGATAACAAGTGAAGTCTTAAGTTTCAACCACTTGCTCCCCACCACCACCAAACAATGTTCTGTTACTAGAATTTTTTTTTTAATTTTAAAATATTTATTTGTTTATTTATTTTTGGCTGCATTGGGTCTTTGTTGCTGCGCACGGGCTTTCTCTAGTTGCAACAAGTGGGGGCTACTCTTTGTTGCGGTGTGCGAGCTTCCCATTGCGTTGGCTTCTCTTGATGCGGAGCGCGGGCTCTAGGCACGCGGGCTTCAGTAGTTGTGGCTCGCGGGCTCGAGAGCGCAGTCTCAGCAGTTGTGGCACACAGGCTTAGCTGCTCCACTGCATGTGGACATCTTCCCAGACCAGGGCTTGAACCCGTGTCCCCTGCACTGGCAGGCAGATTCTTAACCACTGCACCACCAGGGAATTCCCTACTATAATTTTTAAAATTCAGTTTGCATGATATCAGAAAAACTGTAATAATAGCCAAAGAATCCCATAAACACTTCTTCCAGATTCTCCAAATGTTAACATTTTACCATACTTGCTTTATTATTCTTTTTTTCTGAATTCTTTGAGATAAGTTTTAGACATGATATTCTTTTTACCTTTCTTAAATGTTTCACTCCTCAAAACACAGATACTAATACATAACCACATTCTAATTACCAAAATTAAGAAATTAACATAGATACAATACTGTCATCTAGAGGTTTTATTCAAATTTTACCCATTATCCCACTCGTTTTTTAAAACAAAAGAAAAAATATCTTTAATAAAGGCATGATTGGAAAATATCATGTAATTCATACACATATAGAAGACACTTACTTTGCATATGAGCACTTGCTTGGGGACTGTTTTGGAGAGGGAAAGGATGCTACAGACATCAAGGCCAGTCCCTCATTTTATGAATAAGGAGTAAACATGGAATCTGCAGCGCCAGTGCTGGGTGAGACTCGAGTTCTCGCAGTTTATGTGTGCATGTTATGTATTTTATGATTATAAGCATGGTGGAGAAACACCAGAATTTTCAATGCTATCACTGTGTGGTATATTTGCAGATGAGGTATTAAATATTTTTATCTGTATCTTAAAAAAAATATTTTTAAATAATCACGTGTTTTTAAAAAAAATTCGTTTCTGAAAACATTGTGAACATTACCATGAGATAAAGTGCAATCAGGGAAGTTGGTGATCTCCTGAGAGCACATGTGGTGGCTCTGTAACTGGGATACCACGTGCGTGGTAATGTCACCTTCCAGGGCACAGGCCAGGTGAGCCTCCCGTTAAATGTCTCTTTCATTGTGTATATTTAAGGGCCCATGTTTCAAGGGAGCACCCCGCCCTCACCTGACAAATTTACCTACATATCCTTCCCCACTTCCCTTTCCTGTTTCTTAGAGCTGTCTCTTCACCCATTTAATCTGTCCGCCTGTGTTCTCGAGCCCCTAGTCTTCCTTCTCAGAAAGACGTTGCTTTATCAGTGATTCCATCAGTCTCCTGTGTCTTCAGTTCTTCATCTCTACTGACCTTTTCCTCTGAGCCTGAAGAATGCTCGTCTGAAGCATCCTCTTGTACAAGAGGAATGCCGTGCTCTTTGTCACTCTGCACGACTGTCACGACACATATGCAGGCCAGTCCTTCTGAGGCGCCCTCCAGTCTGTCTGGGCTCTGACCGGTTTCCCGGGGACGTCACCACCTGGAATTCCATGTAGATCCCGACTCAGCTCATCCAGACTGAAATCCCTTCCTCAAACTGCCCTGGTGTTTTTCACTTGCAGTCGGTGCCACCAGCACTTGTTCAGTCGCTCGGGCCAGGAGTCTGGAAATCTTCACGGGTTCCTCCCTTTGCTTCTCACGCCCCGCGAGTGGGAAGTGAGCAGTCGTGTTGGCGTTGGCGTCATTTGAGTGTTTGTCTTCTGTAGCCCAGACGCGCCGCCCTGTTCAGAAGGGCATCCCTGCCTCTCCTCACCTGCTCTGCTGCACTCCCTGCCGCTGGGTGCATCTCCAGCCCGCTTCCTGTCCTGCTTCCCAGTGGCCTTTCTGAAAGAACGCATCTCCAAATGTAACTCTCTTCACCCCTAGGGTACGTTCCGGAGGTGTTTGGTGTGGGGCGCGGTGGCTCCGCCTACTTTTCACTTTTCCATCGGTTCCCTCTCTGAGCCGTAGTAAACTCATCGCCGCTTCCTGAAGGTGTGGCACCTCTTGTGTCACTCCTGCCTTTGCATATGCTGCCTGAGTGCGGTTTTCCCTTAGCCTCCTCAGCACGTGTTGGTTGCTCCACCCATGGCTCCTGTCATTCCCTGGAAAGCCTTTCCTTGCAGCTGGCGCCTCTGCCTCCCGGGCTCAGTGTGCTTGCTCCCTCCTTACCACTCTGCGGGAAGCGTTTGCCTCTGATGCTAGTCTCAGGAGCAGCAGCTGCCTCTCATTCACATAGGAACCCTCACCACCAGTGTTGCTCCCTGGCTCCTAGTAGGTGCTCAGCATGCGTTTGTTAAGGGTAATGGAGTCAGATAAACTCTGAGGGGCTGTAGAGCCTCAGCGTAGGTGGTGGATGGCAGTGGTGGGCTGTGGCCCCAGGGCTTGTACCACCTCTCTGTCAATTAAGTCATGGCTGCAGGGGGGAAAACTTTTGGGAGTAGAGCTGAAAGTGTGGAAGGAATAAAAGTAACTTTATTTACAGTTAAGTGGACTTTAATATATTTTGAAAGATAGTAAATAAGGATCTTTTCTAATGCTGTGTAGAGGGTTTTCTTTTTCTGTGTAAGCAAGGAGGTTTTAATTCTCAGCTTTTTGATATGTCATAGGAGCACAGTGGCAATACCATTATCCTAAAAATCAGATAATTTTAACGATGTATTTAGCTTAAAATGCATTGTGAGAATTTATCTTCCTACTATTTCTTTTTAGTTTTTATTATTGAAATTAGCATGGTATTACAGAATCCCGGGGTTCTTAAATGTTATCTCCTCCAACTATTACATAATACTTTAATATCTAGACTGAACAGATGTTTACATCTCTGAGCACAGAACAACTGATGGAAAAAGAAACATTATCAGTAATATAAATAAACTACTGAATTTGTATGGATAATTTGTAATTTTTAATACTTAATCTAAATGCTTTATGTAGTATCTTTCATTGTATTTTTCCCCAGTAATTATTTTAATACTTTCACTTTCTTTTTCCCAAATAAAACAATAAAAGGACCAGAGATGAAGAAGTCCCAGAGGATGCACAGATCAGGCCAGAGGATATTCCTACAGACCCCACTGTTAGTAATTCCAGTGTCAAACTGGAAGGTGCGCCAGACCCGGACATCGGTGCTGAAAGCCCTAGGAAGCCTCCAGGGGACAGCTCATTACCTTGTCCTTTGTCCTCAGAGCCTCATCAGGAGGCAGCTAGTAATGAGGATGATAAAAAGCCCGGCACCTGCAGGTCTGCCTCTCAGTTGGAGGTGGGCGCCAGTGCGCAGGACTCAGCTCCCCTAGATCAGGAGTTGTACAACTCCTTCCACTTCTGGAGGACTCCTCTTCCCGAAATAGATCTAGATGTGGAGCTGGAGCAGGGCTCTGGGAACAAACTCAGCCCCGAGGGGCTAGAGGGAATGCCTGAAGCCACCACCCCGGCTTCTGTCAACATCACCATGGCCACCAGAAAGGAACTGGAAGAGATGATAGAAAACCTGGAGCCACACATTGACGATCCCGACGTGAAAGGTATGGGAGTCAGTTCTTTATTCTGATAAAAAATGTTATTTTCTGACTTTATCCCCAGAAAAATTGCCTTTTAAAAAAATCTATTTTAACCATTGTCATCATGTATTCTTGTCTGGATAAATGTGATTAGTCTGAATTTTAGGAAATAAATTTCAGTTGAGCCCGTCACTGTGTTCCTAAGTGTAGCATGTACAGATGTGTTGGTTCACAAATCGCTCTCTGACTTGTTCACACTCACTCACTGTTTTTACAATTTTAACGCTTGAGTCCTGCCTTAACTCTTCTGCTCTGGATCTCATAAACCTTTTTATAAACAGCAGATGCAGTGCTGTGTTTTACGGAAAGACTGTAGTCCGTTAGCAGTGGACAAAGATACGTATCTTCCTATGGAACGTGGTGTTTTAAGAGCTGTGGCGTTTGCGAGGGTCCTGCTGGTGTCTTTGTTGCTCAGTTTGGACTTTGTTCCATTGGGTTACACTTGTGTCACCTTGATTCTGCCATTGTGAACCGCAGCCTTGAAGGTGGTTGTGTGTAAAAATAACAAGTTGCTCTCACTCTGGAATAGGAGTGTTGGAATGAGGTCCCAGGCCACCCCACTCTGCCTGCCAGGGCCAGGCGGTGGTTTACGGTCTGGGGGCAGGAACCTGATGCCAGCGACATCAGAGCTCCTACTGATCACGCTAACCAGTGAGAGCTGAAATGTTACCGTAAAACAAAAAACAATTTTGAAAAATCCCCAAACTGCAAGTCTTCAGATCCTTTATCACTTTGTGGATTTTGTTTTTCCTTATTCATTCTAGAAGCTAAAATTTCTAAACTGTCAGTTTGCTCAATGTTAGCAAAATACCTATTTTTAAAGCAGACAAAGCAAAACCTTCAGTGTCCTTCTAAAACACACAAAACCTTGTTGTGTTTAAACTTGGAAAATTTCATTAGTGGAGGTGATATTAGCAGTTATCTTTATTTGGCTTTAACGTATCATGATTTTTAAAGATTTCCTATGGTAATTTTATACTTGGAGAAAAACTAAATGATTTGTTTGATTAAAGGCAAATTCATATTCTTGATGGTTGAAAGTTATTTTAATTTAACTGGCAGACAGTCACCTTTTCCAGAATGCTGTGAATAGTATCGGGCACTGGGAGCCTCTTTTGAGTCTGTGTCTGCAATGTGTCCTTGCCATTCGTGGACCAGTAGTTCATTCCTCCTCCTCATGAGTGTTTTCTGTAGAATGTCCTATTTTCCATCCCTCGCGGTGGATTATTTTCCCTGAAGGCCTCACAGCATTACTGCTCTCGCTAGTTCCTCAATTGTGACTCCTGCCCTTGATTTTTACCCCCTGGAGCCCAGAATTCTGCATTTTATGACAACCTGGTGATGTAGCAAATACTGAGGTTTGGTTTTGTTTGACAAATTAGAATCTTCATCAGAATCTTGCCTTTGCCCCCTCCCTTCCACCCCAGATGAGGAGGATGGAGACAGAATTACACCTCAGATGTGCACATCTTGGGGTGGTCAGCTCTTGATAAATGTTGTCTTTACAGGTTTCTGCTTTTTGTTGAAATACATTTTATAATCATTTGTCAACTTAAGTTTTATTCAGTTGATCAAACTTCAGTAACTCTCACGTTTTGTTTTTTGTATGCTCCTTACCTTTATGGAAAAAAGATTCCTAACTGGCCTTTGGCCCATTCTGGGAGCTCTCCCTGTACACACCTGCTAGTCAGTTCTCTGACACGTAGTAGACACCTACTAAATATTAATGGAAATATTGAATAAGCTACTTTAAATTCTTCTTTTTAACAAATAAGCTAAAAGTAATATGCATAGTTAGCTTTTTCAAAACCCCTACATGGACACATATGAGTTTTAGGATATGACTTTGTGTTTCAGAAGGTGACTAACACTGTTTTGACTTAAACTTTACAGGCTGCAATTGAGATTTTAGTAGTAATACTATATTATGATTTAATCAATTCTCTTTCTAATTCAGCTTTTACACCTGTTACAATTTAAATTTGTCATGTTGTTCTTTCTGTCCGTGATGTTGCTACTTTTGTAACATATTCATTGATTGATTCATCCAGCATCACTTATCGAGCACCTATTATGTGCCAGCTACTCTTCCAGGCAGTGAATATATACCAGCAGCAGACCAGACAGAAATCCCAGCCTCAGAGAGCACAGAGGGTGAGACACTTAGTATGTCAACTGCCTGTGTCAGATGTTCTGCAGCAAAACGTCAGTGGGCAGGGTCGGGGGCGGGAGGGCTTTGGCTGAAGAATTCCTGAGCATCTGAGGGCATATTGAACCCGTGTTAATTGTAGTAACTATTTCTGACTTTTCATACTATTAGAAGGTGTTTTGGGTTTTTAAAGGGTGTACCTTAACTGTGGGTGCTTTTTCTTTTCTAATCTGTGGTTGTGGGCAGTCTGTCAGAGAATGTCTGCCTTTTTGAAAGGCAGAATTAACCCCAAATTGGAAACTAAGTTCTGGCCAGGGACTGAACTAGGTATGTCGCATGTGTGTATTCTTGACTGGGGGTGGGGGAACGTCAGGGTGAGGTGGACCCTCAGAGTCGAGTTTCTGCTTTCACGAGCCACTGGGTCCCTTGTTCTTTTCCATGCTGTTTGGTGGGAATGTCATGGGAAACAAGAGCGAGAGTTGGGATTTTTTTTCCTCTAAGGCAGCCTTTGCTTCACAGTCTTACCAGTTTAACTCTTAACCTTCTTTGAAGCATTGACAGATTAATTTTTTTTTCTTTGTGGGTCTCTAATCAAAAAACTTAAGTGTTTCCAGGAACTAGAATGAGATGTTCCTGTCAGAAAAAGAAGGCCCTTCCTCAGTTGTGGAACAGAAGTAGATCCTACATGGAAGGACAGAAAGAGAGGTAGTACAATTGGAAGAAGGTGTAAGAGAGCCCCTTTTCCAAACTCCCTGGTGTGTGGCATCACCAGGCTGATTCCGGATTGAGCCACGGCTGAGTAGTGACTGGTGCCGGTTTGATTGGCTGAGGCCAGTTCACAGACTGCAGAGGGGAAGCTGGCCAGGCCAGCAAGTGCAGAGTTCTCTCCAGTTTCATTAGGGCCAGTGGAATAACTGGGTCCACTGGGCAGTTGTGGTCCGAAAAATCATATTGTTAATTGATTGTAAGCAAGAAATGGTTAGGAACTTGTGACTAACCTCCAGGACGGTGTGTGAGAGTCAGAGATGGAAAGGGTGAGCTCAGCCAGACCAGCACTTTGGGGGTGGGCAGGAAATTCCAGGTTCCAGGCTGTCCCCAATTCTGAGCGCGAGTCACCAGGGACCGCGTGGGCTCTGATGCTGGGGTTTCCAGTGAAAACCGTCATGAGGAAAACGCAGACGTGGTGAAGGCCTGTGCTTCGGTTTCCTTCCGCTGGTCGTGGTGAGCCATCCGCTGAGTCTCAGGCGAGCCTGTGTTCTCTGGGGCCACGGGCTCTCCGTGAGTCGGCATGAGGTCGTCCTCGTGACCTTTGTACCAGTCTTTTGAAGGAGGTAACCTCAGTGTAACTCACTGAAACTTTTGTGAATGTACAAACCTAAAGGTAGAGAGTAACATAGACAAGGAGGAGGCTGTCGTTTACTCAGGTCGGTGGCCTGTGTTGAGGCGAGTTCTGTGAAAGGCTTCCCAGGAACAGGTCGCAATGCATGAGGGAGCCCACCCTCACATGCCCCACCTGCATCTACGGGGGCAGAAAGCATGTTCCAGGCCGTTGGCCTCCTTTAGTTCTGTTGTGATTTCATTGTGGAAATTTGGAGGATTCTAAAAGGGGAGCTAAAGTGAGTAAAGGATTAGTACAAATTGCAGGTGCAATTCCCAAAAGAATGAGGATGCTTTCCATGAGTAACTTTTCATTATTAGACACCTTCAATTTAATCTATTCAGTTAGGTCATCATCTTGTATGTTTCTTGTGTCTCTCTTGCTGGGTACCTTGTATATTTAACTAGAATTTTATAAATGCTATAGCATAGTAATAGGTTATCTTAATAAAATACTGATTGCTTTTTAATAATCTTTAAGTAGAGTGGGAGCACACTTTCTAATCTTTGTACTAAATAAATTTGCAGGTAAACTTTATAAATTCCTGTATTTTGAGCATCCAGGTGTATTGTTACTTGAAGTAATGCTAAACAACTTCTTTTTGCTAAATTCCTCATTTATTTTGTGGGGAAGGAAGAATGCTTTATCTTCACTTTGAATGACTTTTATAAAGAAGATGTAACTCAAAACGTAGACAATGCCATTTGCCAGACTTCAGGGCTGCTCCTTGGTTATCTGTCATTTTGGTTTCCTGTGAGCGAGACAGTGCTTGTTCGGGATCCCTGTGTTTGGGACAAGTCACTAATTTCACTTTCAAAAAGAATTAGAGAAAAGTAAAATAAACCGGAATGAGATATGAGATGTTTAAATGTAACTGCCACAGAAATCTTTGTAATTCCCATTGTTTTATGTTGGCAGGGTCTGTGTGACTGCTCTCCTGCTAAGATAGCTTAGTAAGTAAGCCTCGCCAGTCCCGCTCATGCGTTCCCGAAACATAGTTCACTGACCTTGAAATTGACTAGATAGCATCTCTCTTTTCATACTAACGCAGAATAATGTACAGTAGTGGGTAAACATTTTTAATCTCATGAAAGCATATTAGTTTTCTACTTTTTCCCTTGGAGAACTAATGATTGACCACAGTAGAGGTTTTTTCCAGCTTTTCGATGGCAGTGTCCCCAAAGCACTGAGTCTCATTGATCCCATAACCCTGCGCAGGGAGAGCCCGGGCACCCGCGGCCCCGCGCTCACAGACCTGTCGTTCCATCCACAGCGCAGGTGGACGTGCTGGCCGCCGCCCTGCGCGCCTCCACCCTGGACGCCTGCGACGAGGCCAGCGAGGCTGCCCGGAGGGCCCCGCAGGATGAGCTCCCTGGCTGCAGACTTGACCACGGCACCGCCGGGCCTTTGATGAGCGAGGCCGTCGAGGTGAGGGCTCCGCAGGGCGTGCAGTGAGCCGGGTGGACCCGGCGCCGTTCACGGGGCGGCCTTGGTGCTCGTCACGGCCCAGTCACCATGTCCCGTCCGTCGCTGGTTTTCTCCGTCTCCCTTCTGCATAAAGTAAAAGTCATCGTCACCACGTCCTGCCTCTGTGACATGAGTGTCATGTCCGGAGCTTGGAGTTAATAGCCCCGGGACTGTCTACATGACCACTCCGCAGCTTCAGTGTGGGTGTGGCTCACTGCAGTGAAATAATCTTACTGGAGACAAAGCCCTTTGTCAAGAGTAATTAACTCTTCCCTTTTCTTTTTGGAGGGGTGCTTTGTTTCTGATGGGACCATTTCACTGCAGCGAGCAGCACAGTATTCTGAGCGGAAGATCGGGACTTGAGGCCGTGTTGCGGGATTATCTGGACCCTGGAATGTGCGGGTGGGTACTGTGACCAGCCCGCCTGCCTGTGTCCTGCACCGTCCTTCCCGGACCCCCCCGACCCCCCACCAAGCCAGCACCACGCGGTGTCAGTAGCTCTCATCCCTTGTGTGTGTCAGCGGGAGAAGGAACACATGCTGGTGGCCAGAGGCAGGTGGTCTCGGGTCAGAGTGGCCTGGACGCTGAGCTCAGGGAGGGAGGCCTCACACGCATGGGGGCACGGGGGTCCCGGGGGTACGGGGGTCCCAAGGCCCCGGTGGATTCCTGGCTTGTTTTCTGTTAGATGACACCCGGTATAGTTAGAAATCTTGCGTAAAACCAGGGCTGCAGAATGCAACCCTGACCACTTAGCATCATCGGAGATTTCAGTACTTTATCTGAGTTTTAGAAGGTGTTTTGTTTTTATTTTGGGGTTGGCGAGTTAAAAAAGTATTGGGTCGGCCAGAAAGTTGGTTCGGGTTTTCCTGTAACGTCGCATGACAACCCTGAATGAACTTTTGGGCCAGCCCAATATATTTGTGAAATTAGAAATAGCCAGGAATAGAAATAGTAGAAGAAAAACTGTGTGACATACCATACAACAGTTGCCTGAAGCGGGTGCTTCAGGGTGCTAAATACTGTTTTATTGATAGCTAATTTTAGATATTGGGACCTTTTCAAATTTACTTCTAAATTTACTTTTTAATTACATTTGTTCTGGAATTTATTTTCATACATTTAGCAACCTATTCTGAAAGTTTGATTGAAGGCAGGGGAACTCTTATGAGTTCTTAGGTCTGTTTATAAATGTTTGAAAGCATGAAAAATTTGTACGTATTCTTTCTTATCTTTTGGTGGCCTTGAAAGGTGAGTAACTTAGTAAGATAGTTTAAATGAAGGGAACTCACAGACAGGACAGTTCTTTAAGTGATTGTTCTCTCCCGACAGAACATGGAGTCCGCCCTTCGCTATATTCATGATGATTCAGACTCGGGCACCAGTGGTGGTTTTAGCCCCGATGAGGAAAGGAGAGCTAAAGTGCAGGTAGGTGACCCAAAACTCTTTACTTTGTGTGGGTGTTGTTAGGTCCACTTTGAAACCCATTTCTCACCAAAGTTGGCCCTTCTGTTAATGTTTTGAAAATGAGGGCTGATATATCATACTTCTGATAAGAAAATTCAAGCGGTCGAGTAAAATATAAGCAGAAATCTTCCTCTTCTCATACCCGTGACCCCTTCCCCTCCAGGGTGACCGCGACCATGGGTCCTCTTGTATTTCCTCAGCGCGCCTAGATGGACGCGCCAGCGCATCGGCATGCACCTTTGTCTTTCAAAGACAGATAGAGCCAGGCCGTCACGCTTGGGTCTTCATGCCTGAATTGCCAAGGATTGTAAGGTAGAGCTTGACTTCAGAGAGGAGAATGTGGGAGTACGGCCCAGAGCCGCTGTAAAGTGCTGTCAGCTGGCAGCACTGGTGACTCGAATTGGAGGCTTTACATGTGGGGTCGTTGGAGTGTGGTGATGCCTGTCTTTCTTTTTTCTTTTCTTTTTTAAAGAGTCATGTCTTGCAGCTCTTTGCACAGGTGCACAGACTCACCCCACCCCCCCACCCCCAGCACAGCACCCACGCAGCCCCACGTGAGCAGGGCTGGGACGGGCGTCCAGTTGTAGGTGTGCTGTGATATTACAAGTAAAGCCACGTTCATCATGATCATACCTGTGCTTTGCTCCTGGGACTGTCTGTGCATTATTATAAGTAGATTGCCTAGGTCAAAGGGGGTGAGTCCTTTGTTTTTGTTTGTTCTGTTTATTAAAAATGGAGTTGGTATTCATAGTGTTTTAAAACATGCTTTTTCAAGCCAGTGCATACAGATTGTCTCATTTCTTTAATGAATTTCCATTTTAATTTATTTTTTAAAAATAGATATTACATTTACAACGTTTCAGAATTCAGCTTCCTTCTCAGCTTTTCTCCTCCAGCACCCACTTTGCTTTTCCCCCAAAGCAGCCAGTTTTACCTTTATTTGTAGCTCCTTCCAAAGCTCTATTTCACATACATAAGCAAGATCGTAGATATGTTCTTCTTGTCCTCACATTTATACAAGTGGTTAGAGGTATGTACACTTTAAGTTTCTGTAGATAATTGCTAAATTTCCATCTAAAGGCAGTTGTTGTTGTCGTTTTAAGATCCTTGTTGGTGACAGTGCAGAAGAGGGCCTGCTTAGCCTCATCCACTAGGTTAGCCTCATTCAGTAGGTTACCCCAGACTCTGTAATCTCTGCCAACACTGAAAGGTGCTGATCTTTTTTTTTTTTTTTTTCTGATCTTATTTTTAATGTATCTTTTAAATTTAGTAAGCAGCTCTCATCATCCTCTAAGCTGTTTTCTGCTTTAAGATCTTGTTTGTTGTTTTCCTCCTTGAAGCTGCTTTTATTCATTTATACATGTATCTCCCTTAGCGTGTTTTCTTATCTCATTTCAGTTATTGGAAACCTGAAACTTGGAGATTGGTTTTTCACTACTATATGAGGTGCAAGTGTGCCTAATTTACAAAGTCTGCACTCTCTCTTGGTTAGGACGTTGTGCCCCAGGCCCTGCTGGATCAGTATCTCTCCATGACCGACCCCTCCCGGGCGCAGACAGTGGACACAGAGATCGCCAAGCACTGCGCCTACAGCCTGCCTGGCGTGGCACTGACGCTGGGCCGGCAGAACTGGCACTGCCTGCGTGAGACCTACGAGACTCTGGCCTCCGACATGCAGGTGCGGGGGCCCTGTCCACGTTCCCTCGCATGCAGAGAGCTTGCCGGTGACACCAGAGCACTCCCCCGTGGGTCCAGGCTCCCTGGACCTGAGCAGCCTCTCTTCTTTGTTGTCTGAAGTGCTAGAATTAGCTTCCCATTTGACCTGCTGAGGTTCCTAACTCAAAGGTGCTGTTGTCTAAAGTTTACATGCAGATTAATTCTTGAGAATATAGGGTTTCATTTTACCCCAGAAACAGTGTTATAAATGCTTCCTCCCTGATATTTTTCAACCTTAGCAGAACTGCAGTCACGTTAGCGCTGCCGAGGTCTGGGCCCGGCAGGCGGCGCAGTGTGGGTGGGAGAAGGTTGATGGGTGTGTGTGTGCCCATTTGTGCACACGTGTGCTCACCACCGCCACCCGTCTGAGAAACAAGAAATGGGAAACGTTGACCCTCGGTTGTTTGTGGCTTTTTGTGGCTGTTTTCCCAGGCTTTGCCAACTTCATCCCCCTGCCCTTGGGTCCCTCTTCCTTCAGCGACCTTCATCTCTCAGTTATTCAAAGGCATCTGCTGAGACTAATTTATATATTGAGCTGTGAATGGTTATCCCTCGGTGTCTCAGTTGACTCGGCAAGTTGGAAGTCGAGAGTCCCCCTGGGAACATGGTTTAAGTCCCTCCTCTGACCTCGGGAAGCTGATCCCTGCTCAGCCCTCAGGGGTGGAACTGGGCGTGGGACACGTGGCCGATGACAAGAGTGTTTCACCCTCTGTGTGAGCGGCTTTCCACCTTTATTCTGTGCACTCCTGGGGCTGCTGATGGCGGGGACGGCTCTGGATGGGCGGGGCTTATCCGAACATCCTGCCTTCTTCCGTTTGATACATTGAACATGGGTACAGCATTTTATCTCAAGAACAGGGTCTTGTGTTTGGGGGCGGGGATAAAGCCTTTGTTCTAAACAGCTTCTCAGCAGGTAAAGTTTTAAACTAAATAACAAAGTAAAATTTTTAAAATTAGGGCCACATGAAGAGAAAGATGTTTTTGACATAAAGTTTCCTGTAAACGAAGTGCATTTCTGTTCCGGTGTTCTTTTCCAGGGCTGCCCGCAAGAGATTTTCCCAATCTTGTATCTCTTTAATTGTCAGTTCTTTAAAACGAGTTTTGTGGTTGTTTTTAATCCAGGGTAGTCTGTGCAGAGTCGGGAGGGGCACAGTGCAGGGAGAGGCACTGCACTGTGAGGGACGCCAGGGAATTGGGCATCCAGTGCTCCGAGAGCTACACAGGCTTCACCACCAGTGACCTCCAAGCATTTTTTTCCTTCCTAAGTGAAAGGGGGATAATATATACTGTGCAGGGATTTTGCATTTTTCTGCCAGTTTTTGATAGAAAGTAAGCATTTCAACCTTGGTATCTTTTATTACTATTTTATTCTGATTTAACGAGATTAATAGCATCCAGATATAATAAATTAACCTTCATGCATTGTGCAAAAGTTAAAGTACCAAGACTTTGTGATCAGCTTACTCACGCAGTTGTCTTTGTTTCTGCAGTGGAAAGTTCGAAGGACCTTAGCCTTCTCCATCCACGAACTTGCAGTCATCCTTGGAGATCAGTTGACAGCTGCAGATCTGGTTCCAATTTTTAATGGATTTTTAAAAGACCTCGATGAAGTCAGGATAGGTGTCCTTAAACACTTGCATGATTTTCTGAAGGTAATTTTTAAGTTCTTTTGTATAAAAACACACTAAAATTCTACTGTAGAGTTAAAGTTTTGACTTTATGCTGCCATCAAGATAGGATTCTGTATGTTCTATGTAACACATGTAGCCATGAGTTTGATGGAAGCATGTGGTTAAAAAATAGTCCCATTCTGATCAATTTTGCTAGTGTCACTTCACTGTTTAATTTAAAAATTACGCTAAATTGCATTTTAAAGTGACAAGATCATGGTTACAAACATTTGTACCTTTTTTCTCATAATTACTGAACTAACATGTAGGAAATTCCATGGACATTAAGGCTTCTGTGGTGTGTCCTCGCCCCTCTGATGTGGATCTCTGGTCTCTGACAGGAGCAGCACTGACTTTACAAATTGTTTAATCCTGGAGAACTATTGTAGTCATAAAGTTTGAGGTGCAGAAGTATCATAATTGAAATTGCTCTAATTGTCCCAATAATGTCCCCTCAACTCAGAATCCAGTGGGGAATCGCACATAGAATTTAAATATCACATTTCTAGTCCTCTTAAATCTAGAACAGTTTCCCTGACTTTTCACCTGTAATGTCATGGACCTTTTTGAAGGGACCAAGCCAGTGGTTTTGCAGAATGCCCCCCAATTTGAAAATCCCTGAGCGCTGTCACACACTTAGATTCAGGTTAAACAGGTGTTGTCTGCCAGGAGTATTACCTCTCTACCTAGGTCCCTGGGTGTTTTTCTGAATGGGTTGTGTCAGGGATAGCACGATGTTGGCTCTTGGGTCCCTGGTGATGCTGAGTCCGGTCCCTTGGCCGTGGGTTAGCTCACTTTTCCATAGAGGTTATTGACTCCTCGGTGGGCGATTCTTTCAAACTCTGAACAGCTCTTTCCCTGAGTCCTTCACCCAGTGGTTTTGCATTTCTGCATCTATACCCGGTTCTTGCCTGAATCACTTGTTACTGGGTGAGTTGTAAAATACTAATTTTCTGTTCTTTGTAATTCCTTCTGTGTTTACTAGTTAGTATCTCTTGTAAAGATAACCTTTCCCTTCTCTTCCTCTGCCTTTTTGGAAGTTTTTTTTTAGTATCAGTGTGGACTTTAGAATTACTTTTTTATTCTGTGTAATGTAATCTCTTTCTGTCGTTTGTTTTTTTGTTTGTTTTTAACGTATTTATTGGAATATAATTGCTTTACAATGGTGTGTTAGTTTCTGCTTTATAACAAAGTGAATCAGTTTATACATATACATATGTCCCCAAATCTCTTCCCTCTTGCATCTCCCTCCCTCCCACCCTCCCTATGCCACCACTCTAGGTGGTCACAAAGCACCGAGCTGATCTCCCTGTGCTATGCGGCCGCTTCCCACTAGCTATCTGTTTTATGTTTGATGGTGTATATATGTCCATGCCACTCTCTCACTTTGTCTCAGCTTACCCTTCCCCCTCCCCATATCCTCAAGTCCATTCTCTAGTAAGTCTGTGTCTTTATTCCCATCTTGCCCCTGGGTTCTTCTGATCATTTTTTTTTCTTTTTTTTTTTTTTTTTTGTTTTTTTTAGATTCCATATATATGTGTTAGCATACGGTATTTGTTTTTCTCTTTCTGACTTACTTCACTCTGTATGACAATCTCTAGGTCCATCCACCTCACTACAAATAACTCAGTTTCGTTCCTTTCTATGGCTGAGTAATAGTCCATTGTATATATGTGCCACATCTTTATCCATTCATCTGTTGATGGACACTTAGGTTGCTTCCATGTCCTGGCTATTGTAAAAAGAGCTGCAGTGAACATTGTGGTACATGACTCTTTTTGAATTATGGTTTTCTCAGGGTATGTGCCCAGTAGTGGAATTGCTGGGTCGTGTGGTAGTTCTATTTTTAGTTTTTTAAGGAACCTCCATACTGTTCTCCATAGTGGCTGTATCAATTTACATTCCCACCAGCAGTGGAAGAGGGTTCCCTTTTTTCCACATCCTCTCCAGCATTTATTGTTTGTAGATTTTTTGATGGTGGCCATTCTGATAGGTGTGAGATGATATCTCATTGTAGTTTTTTTTTTTTTTTCCTTCGATACGCGGGCCTCTCACTGTTGTGGCCTCTCCCGTTGCGGAGCACAAGCTCCGGACGCGCAGGCTCAGCGGCCATGGCTCACAGGCCCAGCCGCTCCGCAGCATGTGGGATCTTCCTGGACCGGGGCACGAACCTGCGTCCCCTGCATCGGCAGGCAGACTCTCAACCACTGCACCACCAGCGAAGCCCTCATTGTAGTTTTGATTTGCATTTCTCTAATGATTAATGATGTTGAGCATTCTTTCATGTGTTTGTTGGCAATCTGTATATCTTCTTTGGAGAAATGTCTGTTTAGGTCTTCTGCCCATTTTTGGATTGGGTTGTTTGTTTTTTTTTAATACTGAGCTGCATGAGCTGCCTGTAAATTTTGGAGATTACTCCTTTGTCAGTAGCTTCATTTGCAAATATTTTCTCCCATTCTGAGGGTTGTCTTTTGGTCTTGTTTATGGTATCCTGTGCTGTGCAAGAGCTTTTAAGTTTCATTAGGTCCCATTTGTTTATTTTTGTTTTTATTTCCATTTCCCTATGAGGTGGGTCAAAAAGGATCTTGCTGTGATTTATTTCACAGAGTGTTCTGCCTATGTTTTCCTCTGAGAGTTTGATGGTGTCTGGCCTTACATTTAGGTCTTTAACCCATTTTGAGTTTATTTTTGTGTGTGGTGTTAGGGAGTGTTCTAATTTCATACTTTTACAGGTAGCTGTCCAGTTTTCCCAGCACCACTTGTGGAAGAGGCTGTCTTTTCTCCACTGTATATCCTTCCCTCCTTTATCAAAGATAAGGTGACCATATGTGTGTGGGTTTATCTCTGGGCTTTCTATCCTGTTGCATTGATGTATATTTCTGTTTTTGTGCCAGTACCATACTGTCTTGATTACTGTAGCCTTGTAGTAGAGTCTGAAGTCAGGGAGCCTGATTCCTCCAGCTCCGTTTTTCGTTCTCAAGATTGCTTTGGCTATTCGGGGTCTTTTGTGTTTCCATACAAATTGTGAAATTTTTTGTTCTAGTTCTTTAAAAAATGCCAGTTGTAATTTGATAGGGATTGCATTGAATCTGTAGATTGCTTTGGGTAGTAGGGTCATTTTCACAATGTTGATTCTTCCAATCCAAGAACATGGTATATTTCTCCACCTATTTGTATCATCTTTAATTTCTTTCATCAGTGTCTTACAGTTTTCTGCATACAGGTCTTTTGTCTCCTTAGGTAGGTTTATTCCTAGATATTTTATTCTTTTTGCTGCAATGGTAAATGGGAGTGTTTTCTTAATTTCACTTTCAGATTTTTCATCATTAATGTTTAGGATTCTGTGCATTAATTTTGTATCCTGCTACTTTACCAAGTCATTGATTAGCTCTAGTAGTTTTCTGGTAGCATCTTTAGGATTTTCTGTGTATAGTATCATGTCATCTGCAAACAGTGACAGCTTTACTTCTTCTTTTCCAATTTGGAATCCTTTTATTTCTTTTTCTTCTCTGATTGCTGTGGCTAAAACTTCCAAAACTATGTTGAATATGAGTGGTGAGAGTGGGCAACCTTGTCTTGTTCCTGACATTAGTGGAAATGGTTTCAGTTTTTCACCACTGAGAACGATGCTGGCTGTGGGTTTGTCATATATGGCCTTTATTGTGTTGAGGAAAGTTCCCTGTATGCCTACTTTCTGCAGGGTTTTTATCATAAATGGGTGTTGAATTTTGTCAGAAGCTTTCTCTGCATCTATTGAGATGATCATATGGTTTTTCTCCTTCAATTTGTTAATATGGTATATCACATTGATTGATTTGCATATACTGAAGAATCCTTGCATTCCTGGGATAAACCCCACTTGATCATTGTGTATGATCCTTTTAGTGTGCTGTTGGATTCTGTTTGCTAGTATTTTGTTGAGGATTTTTGCATCTATGTTCATCAGTGATATTGGCCTGTAGTTTTCTTTCTTTGTGACATCTTTGTCTGGTTTTGGTATCAGGGTGATAATGGCCTCGTAGAATGAGTTTGGGAGTGATCCTCCCTCTGCTATCTTTTGGAAGAGTTTGAGAAGGATAGGTGTTATTAGCTTTTCTCTAAATGTTTGGTAGAATTCGCCTGTGAAGCCATCTGGTCCTGGGCTTTTGTTTGTTGGAAGATTTTTGATCACAGTTTCAATTTCAGTGCTTGTGATTGGTCTGTTCATATTTTCTATTTCTTCCTGGTTCAGTCTCGGCAGGTTGTGCATTTCTAAGAATTTGTCCATTTCTTCCAGGTTGTCCATTTTATTGGCATATAGTTGCTTGTAGTAATCTCTCATGATCTTTTGTATTTCTGCAGTGTCAGTTGTTACTTCTCCTTTTTCATTTCTAATTCTATTGATTTGAGTGTTCTCCCTCTTTTTCTTGATGTGTCTGGCTAATGGTTTATCAATTTTGTTTGTCTTCTCAAAGAACTAGCTTGTAGTTTTATTGATCTTTGCTATCCTTTTCTTCATTTCTTTTTTCATTTATTTCTGATCTGATCTTTATGATTTCTTTCCTTCTGCTAACTTTGGGGTTATTTTTTTCTTCTTTCTCTAATTGCTTTAGGTGTAAAGTTAGGTTGTTTATTTGAGATGTTTCTTGTTTCTTAAGGTAGGCTTGTATAGCTATAAACTTCCCTCTTAGAACTGCTTTTGCTGCATCTCATAGGTTTTGGGTCATTGTGTTTTAATTGTCATTTGTTTGTAGCTATTTTTTGATTTCCTCTTTGATTTCTTCAGTGATCTCTTGGTTATTAAGTAGTGTGTTGTTTAGCCTCCATGTGTTTGTATTTCTTATAGATTTTTTTCTGTAATTGATATCTAGTCTCATAGCATTGCAGTTGGAAAAGATACTTGATACGATTTCAGTTTTCTTAAATTTACCAAGGCTTGATTTGTGACCCAAGATACAATCTATCCTGGAGAATGTTCCATGAGCACTTGAGAAGAATGTGTATTCTGTTGCTTTTGGATGGAATGTCCTATAAATATCAATTAAGTCCATCTTATTTAATGTATCATTTAAAGCTTGTGTTTCCTTATTTATTTTCATTTTGGATGATCTGTCCATTGGTGAAAGTGAGGTGTTAAAGTCCCCTACTATGATTGTGTTACTGTCAATTTCCCCTTTTATGGCTGTTAGCAGTTGCTTTATGTATTGAGGTGCTCTGATGTTGGGTGCATAAATATTTACAATTGTTATATCTTCTTCTTGGATTGATCCCTTGATCATTATGTAGTGTCCTTTTTTTTCTCTTGTAATAGTCTTTCTTTTAAAGTCTATTTTGCCTGATATGAGAATTGGTACTCCAGCTTTCTTTTGATTTCCATTTGCGTGGAATATCTTATTCCATCCCCTCACTTTCAGTCTGCATGTGTCCCTAGGTCTGAAGTGGGTCTCTTGTAGACAGCATATATATGGGTCTTGTTTTTGTATCCATTCAGTGGGCTTGTGTCTTTTGGTTGGAGCATTTAATCCATTTACGTTTAAGGTAATTATCTATATGTATGTTCCTATTACCATTTTCTTAATTGTTTTGGGTTTATTATTGTAGGTCTTTTCCTTCTCTTGTGTTTCCTGCCTAGACAAGTTCCTTTAGCATTTGTTGTAAAGCTGGTTTGGTGGTGCTGAATTCTCTTAGCTTTTGCTTGTCTGTAAAGCTTTTATTTAATTAATTAATTTATTTATTTATTGAGGTACATGGGCCTCTCACTGTTGTGGCCTCTCTTGCTGCGGAGCACAGGCCCCGGACGCGCAGGCCCAGTGGCCATGGCTCACGGGCCCAGCCGCTCTACGGCATGTGGGATCTTCCCGGACCAGGGCACGAGCCCATGTCCCCTGCACCGGCAGGCAGACTCCCAGCCACTGCGCCACCAGGGAAGCCCTGTAAAGCTTTTAATTTCTCCATCAAATCTGAATGAGATCCTTTCTGGGTAGAGTAATCTTGGTTGTAGTTTTTTCTCTTTCATCACTTTAAATATGTCTTGCCACTCCCTTCTGGCTTACAGAGTTTCTGCTGAAAGATCAGCTGTTAACCTTATGGGGATTCCCTTATGTGTTACTTGTTGTTTTTCCCTTGCTGCTTTTAATATTTGTTCTTTGTATTTAATTTTTGATAGTTTGATTAATATGTCTTAGCATATTTCTCCTTGGATTCATCCTGTATGGGATTCTCTGTGCTTCCTGGACTTGATTAACTGTTTGCTTTCCCATATTAGGGAAGTTTTCAACTATAATCTTCTCAAATATCTTCTCAGTCCCTTTCCTTTTCTCTTCTTCTTCTGGGACCCCTAGAATTCAAATATTGGTGCATTTAATGTTGTCCCAGAGGTCTCTGAGGCCGTCCTCAATTCTTTTCATTCTTTTTTCTTTATTCTGCTCTGCAGTAGTTATTTCCACTATTTTATCTTCCAGGTCACTTATCTGTTCTTCTGCCTCAGTTATTCTGCTATTGATCCCTTGTAGAGAATTTTGAATTTCATTTATTGTGCTGTTCATCTCTGTTTGTTTGCTCTTTAGTTCTTCTAGGTCCTTGTTAAACGTTTCTTGTACTTTCTCCATTCTGTTTCCAGGATTTTGGATCACCTTTACTATCATTCTGAATTTTTTTTCAGGTAGACTGCCTATTTCCTCTTCATTTGTTAGGTCTGGTGGGTTTTTGCCTTGCTCCTTCATCTGCTGTGTGTTTTTCTGTCTTCTCATTTTGCTTAACTTACTGTGCTTGGGGTGTCCTTTTTGCAGGCTGCAGGTTCATAGTTTCCGTTGTTTTTGGTGTCTGTCTCCAGTGGCTAAGGTTGGGTCAGTGGGTTGTGTAGGCTTCCTGGTGGAGGGGACTAGTGCTTGTGTTCTGGTGGATGAGGCTGGATCTTGTCTTTCTGGTGGGTAGGTCCACGTCTGGTGGTGTGTTTTGGGGTGTCTGTGGCCTTGTTATGATTTTCGGCAGCCTCTGTGCTAATGGATGGGGTTGTGTTCCTGTCTTGCTAGTTGTTTGGCATAGGGTGTCCTGCACTGTAGCTTGCTGGTCGTTGAGTGGAGCTGGGTCTTGGCGTTGAGATGGAGATCTCTGGGAGATTTTCACCATTTGATATTACGTGGAGCTGGGAGGTCTCTTGTGGACCAGTGTCCTGAGGTTGGTTCTCCCACCTCAGTGGCACAGCCCTGATGCCTGGCTGGAGCACTAAGAACCTGTCCTCCACACGGCTCAGAATAAAAGGGAGGAAAGAAAAGAAAGAAAGAAGATAAAATAAAATCAAGTAAAATAAAATCAAGTTATTGAAATAAGAAAAAAAATTTTTTAAGTAATAAATAAATGGACAGACAGAACCCTAGGACAAATGGTAAAAGCAAAACTATACAGACAAAATCACACACAGAAGCATACACTCACAAAAAAAGAAAAAGGGAAAGATATATATATATCGTTGATCCCAAAGTCCACCTCCTCAATTTTGGATGATTCATTGTCTATTCAGGTATTCCATGGATGCAGGGTACATCAGATTGATTGGGGAGATTTAATCCACTGCATCTGAGGCTGTTGGGAGGAATTTCCCTTTCTCTTCTTTGTTTGCACAGCTCCCGGGGTTCAACTTTGGTTTTGGACCCACCTCTGTGTTTAGGTCACCTGAGGGCATCTGTTCTTCGCTCAGACAGGACGGGGTTAAAGAAACAGCTGATTCGGGGGTTCTGGCTCACTCAGGCCTGGGGGAGGGAGTTGTACGGAATGCGGGGCGAGCCTGCGGCGACAGAAGCCAGCGTGACGTTGCACTAGCCTGAGGCGCGCCGTGCGTTCTCCCGGGGAAGTTGTCCCTGGATCACGGGACCCTGGCAGTGGCGGGCTGCACGGGCTCCCGGGAGGGGAGGTGTGGAGAGTGACTTGTGCTCGCACACAGGCTTCTTGGTGGCTGCAGCAGCAGCCTTAGCGTCTCATGCCCGTCTCTGGGGTCTGCACTGACAGCCGCGACTCACGCCCGTCTCTGGAGCTCCCTTAAGCGGCGCTCTTAATGCTCTCTCCTCGCACACCAGGAAACAGAGGCAAGAAAAAGTGTCTTGTCTTTTCGGCATCTCCAGACTTTTTCCCGGACTTCCTCCCAGCTAGCTGTGGTGCACTCGCCCCCTTCAGGCTGTGTTTACGCAGCCAACCCCAGTCCTCTCCCTGGGATCCAGCGAAGCCCGAGCCTCAGCTCCCAGCCCCGACCCATCCCGGCGGGTGAGCAGACAAGCCTCTCGGGCTGGTGAGTGCTGGCCGGCACCGATCCTCTGTGCAGGAATCTCTCCGCTTTGCCCTCCTCACCCCTGTTGCTGCCCTCTCCTCCGTGGTTCTGAAGCTTCCCTCCTGCCACCCCCAGTCTCCGCCCGCAAAGCGGCTTCCTGGTATGTGGAAACCTTTCCTCCTTCACAGCTCCCTCCTACTGGTGCAGGTCCCTTCCCTATTCTTTGTCTGTTTTTTCTTTTTTCTTTTCTTTTTTTGTGGTATGCAGGCCTCTCACTGTTGTGGCCTCTCCCGTTACGGGGCACAGGCTCCGGATGCACAGGCTCAGCGGCCATGGCTCATGGGTCCAGCCGCTCCGCGGCATGTGGTATCCTCCCAGACCAGGGCACGAACCCGTGTCCCCTGCATTGGCAGACAGACTCCCAACCATTGCGCCACCAGGGAAGCCCTGTTTTTTCTTTTTTCTTTTGCCCTACCCAGGTATGTGGGGAGTTTCTTGCCTTTTGGGAGGTCTGAGGTCTTCTGCCAGCATTCACTAGGTGTTCTGTAGGAGTTGTTCCACATGTAGATGTATTTCTGATGTATTTGTGGGGAGGAAGATGATCTCTGCGTCTTACTCTTTTGCCATCTTGAAGCTCCTCCTGTCATTTGTTTTGACCATCAAATCTGGCAAATAAGAGCCCCGTAAAGCCACCTCCTGTGTCCTTTTGATCGGCCCCCTCACTTCCAGGCACATCTTACTTTCAGGCCTACCTTCTCCTTTCTCTCCAGCCAGGAGTCAGGATCTCCCCAAGGAGCCCTGGTCTTTTCTGGTGGGGAGTTGGGATTTAGAAGCCAAGATCCAGGTACTAGATGTGCTGATTGCTCCCAGGCATCATTTCTTTTAGGCTTTTTCAGGGGACAGGAGGTAGGGGGGGTTTTTTGCTTTTGGGGTTTAAAAAAATTATTTAGTTCATATTGCATCTTTACTTCCAATCCAGTACCATTTCCTCTCCTTTCTTCACATTCTTTTTCTTTTCTATTTTGGTAAAAACTCTGTTTTCAAAAACGTTAAATTATTTAGTCATTTGCTCAATTCTATGTTTTAGAACTACTCCAACATCAAATCAACCAAGTAATGGTCAAGATTTCCTTCAGCACTTCCTGTCATTAGAACATGTTCCATGAAGATATATGGTCAGAATACTGAGTTTAAACTTAGACTTTTTCTGCGTGACTCTTATCTGTTTGATGTACAGTTAAATTTATTTGCTTCTGTTTATATCAACTTTTAGGGTTTTACCCCTTGTTGACTATAAACCTACTCTTAAATATTTATAGAACGGCTACTGGCATAAATTTATTTTTTTCACTCAAATATTTATTGAGCACCTACTGTGTGCCATCACAGTGCTGTCCACTGGGCTCACACTATGAGTAGGAGCATAATCCCTGTCTTCCAAGGGTCTGTGACAACAGAATGTCACAGGAGTGTTCTAGTAAACGTTCCCTGGGGACAAGGGACAGTAGAGGCCACTCACTGGCTCAAGAAGCAAATATTTCAAAAGGGGAGAATGACTCTTGAAGACAAACGGGATTATCAGGGAAAATGGACATCATACCAGTTTTTAAAACAAATGTACCTACTACATCTGTTCTCCTTCAGAAGAACTAACCATGTGATTTAGAGTCATTTTTTTAAAGCAGTCTGGTAAAGGAAATAATGTCTCTGCCATGTCAGTGAATATTTTTATTTGTTTCTTCAGCTTCTTCATATTGACAAAAGAAGAGAATATCTTTATCAACTTCAGGAGTTTTTGGTGACAGACAATAGTAGAAATTGGCGCTTTCGAGCTGAACTGGCTGAGTAAGTTCTCATACTTGATCAGACTGTGTTTCGGGGTGTGTGTGTTGCTTCATCTTTACCTTTCCTGGATTTCTTCATCACTTTGTGTGGGTCCAAGTTTCTGCCTGGTATCCTGTTCCTTTAACACTGCCTGTAACATAGGTCTTGCTGGCAGTGAATTTTCTCAGCTTTTTTTTTTATAAGACCATGTCACCTTCACTTTTTTAAAATTGTGGTAAAATACACATAACCACTTTTGCTGCTGGTGCAGTGTCCCCCCCATCTAGTTGTAGACCATTTCGTCCTCCCAGAAGGACACCCCATGCCCATAAGCGGCGGCCCCGCAGCCATCAGTCCACGGTGTCCATGCGTGTTTGCTTTTCTGAGCGTTTGTTCCAGATGTGCCGTGTAACCCCCGACCTCTGTGCGTGGCTTCCTCACTCAACACATTGTTGTCGGGATCCATCCATGTGGCAGCTATGTCAGAACTTCATTACTTGTGATGAGTGAATAATACTCTGATGTGAACATACCACCTTTCAATTGATGTACTGATACAATTTTTTTGAGGTGGATTTGCTGGGTCATCGGGTAATTCTGTGTTTAACTTGTTGAGGAACTGCATGACTGTCCACGGTGGCTGCAGCATTTTACGTTCCCACCAGCAGTGGATGAGGGTTCCATTTCCCCACATCCTTCTTGGCACTTGCTGTTTTTTTTTTTTTTTCTTTCTAATTGTAGCCGGTATTACAGTGGGTATAAAGTAGCATCTCACTTTGGTCTTGATGTGCATTTCTTTAATGTTTAGTGATGTTCAACACCGTTTCATGTGCTATTGGCCATTTGTTTATATTCTCTGGAGAAATGTGTATTCAAGTCCATTGCATTATTTTTCAGTCGGGCTGTTTGTCTTAAATTGGGTTGCTGAATTGTAAGAGTTATTTATTAAATATTCTGGACTCTGGACCTCACCTGCATTTTCAAAAGATATCTTTGCTGAGTGTGGAGTTTGGGGCTGAGTTTCTTTCAGTGCATGAAAGGATAACTGCCCTGAGTTCTGTCTTGCCTGGCCTCCTCTGCAGCTGGTGTGGACAGCTGAGCCTGTCCAGGCAGCAGGTGCTGGGTTGGGTGGTGGTGTCTCCGTATGACTTTCTGTACCCTCTGCACTTCATTTCGTCCAGCCGTGGGCTGCCGCTGCCTTTTGCTGATGGTGGGAGCTGAGGCTGGGGGCCTCCACGTCCCGTGTTCTGCGCACCCTCTGCCCCTGTATCCCTCCGGCCCTCCGCCGCTGTATCCTTCTATCCCTCCATTCCCCCTGCTCCTCCACCGCTGTATCCCTCCGCCCCTGCGTTCCCCACGCCGTTGCGCTGCGGCATCCCCTTTACTCCTCTGCCCCCCTTCTCCCCCCCCACCCCCGCGCACGTGCTCCTGCTTCCCTGCTCCCCTGCGCTCCTCCGCCCTCCCAGCCCTGGGCTGCTGTTGCCACATGGTGGAGGCCACCGGGCACTGGCCGGGGCCCCTTGGTTCGGCCTCAGTCTTGGGGAGGCTTGTGTGCTGGGCTCCCCGGGGCTCGTGTCTCTTCCCTGGACCCGTGCTCGGTCAGGGCAGTGCTTATTGCCTCTCCCCAGCAGGACGAGACTCGCGCTTGGCTCCGAGGCTCTGCGGCCCCACGCTGGGAACGGGCTTTTCCTGTACCCTGTCTCCGGCTGCAGGCTGGCCTTGCCTGGGCGGGGGCGCGGACAGGCTTTGCTGCTCCTCCACCGGACGCAGGAGGCTTTTGTTCCTTGAGAGCGAGGCCTCTCCGTGTGCCCCAGGCTGGGAGGGGGTCTGTGGGGCACCTTTCAGGGGATCTGCATGCCCTAGGGCGGGGCGGCTCATGGCTGGTTGTCTGTGTCGCCCGCCTCCTGCCAATGGCACACGTAACCGGCCACAGACACACAGCCTGGGACGTGGGAGTCTCAGCGTGTCTGCGGTCCTCCTAGGAGGGTGTCGCTGCGTCCTCCACTCAGGCCGCTGGGGGACGCCCTAGTCCCCGGTTCTCGGCGAGTTGGTGGGAGCAGGTGCAGGAGGGGCCTCCCTGTGTCCCCCACCCCTGGTACCGGAGCCTCCCTGAGAAGCTGCCCAGAGCCTGACTGGTATACAGCAGGCTGCCTGAGGCTGCTGGCACCTTCTCACTAGACAGCTGCTGTGTGGATGGGAGTTTCCCAGCAGGTCCTCAGCAGTCACCGCGGGACCGTGTCCCGTGTCCCCATGGAGCCAGTCAGGCCGTGCTTTGCTCTGTGTCCGTCGCCGTGGGTACAGTTCCGCATTGTTTGTGTCCTGAACGTGTGTGTTATTTAGATGCAGATCCAGACACACAGCGTCCAGGCCAATCGCTGGTCTCTGCATGTGTTCCTCTCACAGACACGACCCTGGTGACTCATGCTTCAGACGAGCAGCCTATTTTCATTTGTCGTGCTTATTGTTGAATTGTAATTGTATTTTTATTTTTATAATTCACTTTGTAGACAGCTGATCTTACTTCTAGAGTTATACAGCCCCAGAGACATTTATGACTATTTACGCCCCATTGCTCTGAATCTGTGTGCAGATAAAGTTTCTTCTGTTCGTTGGATTTCCTACAAGTTGGTACGTGTTCAAGTTCTTCTTACAGCCTTAGCCCAGCACACGTTTGGTGAGAACACCGGGCAGAGGTGTGGCTCACCAGTGCGTACCCCCCTAGGTTGGCGAGATGGTGCGGAAGCTGCACCGGGCTGCGCCGCCCACCTTCGGGGTGGACCTCATCCGCGAGCTGGTGGAGAGCTTCGGGCGATGTCCCCGGTGGTCCGGGCGGCAGGCCTTTGTCTTTGTCTGCCAGGTGAGTGCGGCCGCACCGGCTACCTGTCTCCTCGGGCCCCTTGCCCCCCTCCACACCCTCGCTCTCATCCTTGAGGGCAGAGCTTCGCCATCTGGCTCACCCTTCCCCGCTCTGTCCCCCGAGCTCCCAAAAGCGGCGCTGCCCTGGCCGTCGTCCTGGTCCACGGAGCTTGCGGGTCTGCGGCTGGGAACATGACTGTGATGCCAGGCCTCCGTGGGGCAGGTCACAGCTGTGCATCTCTGCGGGCACTTAACTGTATCACTTGGTTTTGAGCTCCTCAGTGCCTGGAATATTGTTTTAAAAAGCTGTAACTGAAACCTGAGGCACTTAAGTTGTTTCTAAAAGGTTTTGCGAGCTGTTATTACTTATGGCCTGGTTGACTGAGCCGGCAGGTTGAAGCAGGTCTTTCTGTCCCCAGACTGTCATTGAAGATGAATGCCTGCCCATGGACCAGTTCGCTATGCATCTGATGCCACACCTGCTCACCTTGGCAAACGATAGGGTTCCGAATGTCCGCGTGCTCCTCGCGAAGACACTGCGACAGACTCTGCTAGAAAAAGGTAGGCAGGCGACCCACGAGGAGAGGGGTAGGTGGTGGGGACATGGGACAGGTGGGTGCCCGCGTGGAAGGGTTGGGGTCATAGGAATGGTCTGGTCCGAGAACGTGCTGCGACTTGTTAGTGGTGGTTCCTGTCAAGAAAGGACACAAGACGATTAAGGGGCGAGGAGAGTGATGTTGAATTTTCACTATTCTGTTCTAGATGAATTTTTCTTTATAATTTAAAACTTAGTAGTTTGAAAAGTTGGAAATTCACTGAGGACTGTGTGACGAATACTGCCTTTGGTTCGCCCCACGTGAACGTCTGTCGCTGCCATTGGGGCGGGAGGCGTGTTTGAGTTTCCTCCTGCGTTTCATTCATTAGGCGGAAGACGTGCCCTTTAGTGTTGGCTTTGCTGCAAATTATGAGCACCGTAAGATTCAGGTTGTTTCACTTACTGTAATCCCCCGGAAATGCCTAATAAATATCGTTTGAACGCGTGAATTCATGAACAAAGCCCAGAAAGAAGTTTGTAATAGACTTCAAAGAATATGGGCAAATTAACTTTGCTTCTTTTTTTTCCTTTGGAATTTATCATATTGAACAGACAAGACCCTGGTTTTGTGTGTGTGGCTTGTATTTGGAAATGTTTTTCCTTTTACTGAGCTAATTAATAGCTATAACAAGTACAAGTTTTAACATATTTACTAACACTGCTGCCATTAAATATCATGAGATTTAGTCTGTCATTAAAACAAGATAGGGGCTTTCCTGGTGGCACAGTGGTTAAGAATCCGCCTGCCAGGGGACACGGGTTTGAGCTCTGGGCTGGGAAGATCCCACATGCCGCAGAGCAGCTAAGCCCGCACGCCACAGCTACTGAGCCTGTGCTCTAGGCCCCGCGAGCCACAGCTACTGAGCCCACATGCTACAATTACTGAAGCCCACGCCTAGAGCCCATGCTCTGCAGCAAGGGAAGCCACCGCAGTGAGAAGCCCGCGCACCGCAATGAAGAGTAGCCCCCACTCACTGCAACTAGAGAAAGCCCGTGCACAGCAACAAAGACCCAACACAGCCAAAAAAAAAAGATAAATCTTCTAATTCTCCTACATTTGGGAATTTTTTTTCATAGAACATAAATTAATTTGGATTACTGTTTATAATCCAGCAAAGCTAATTTCATTTGTGATTTGCTTTTCTCGTTTCCAGAGTATTTCCTAACCTCTGCCAGCTGTCACCAGGAGGCCGTGGAGCAGACCATCATGGCTCTTCAGATGGACCGTGACAGTGACGTCAAGTACTTTGCAAGCATCCACCCAGCCAGCACCAAGATCTCCGAAGATGCCATGAGCACAGCCTCCTCCACCTACTAGACAGCGTGGACCGGGGTCTCCCCACTTCCGGGGAGCCAAGGTTCAGCTCGTGACCACACGTGGCCTGGGACAGCTGTGGGGGACCTTCCTCCCTTGCAGACTTGATTGCAGGTGCAAGTTGCCTACACCGATACCAGGGATTTTCAGAGTCAAGAGAAAGTACAGTAAACACTATCATCTTGACTTGAAGGGAAAATAATTTCTCAGAGGATTATAATCGTCACCGAAGCCTTAAATCCTTCTGTCTTCCTGACTGAATGAAACTTGAATTGGCCTAGCATTCTCCTTGTGGAAGGGATGGGACTCCCAGAGGCCTGCGTTGCTTTCTGCTGGTTTAATTTAATGACTAAGGTGGAAGTGCAGCCAGAAGGCGGCCGCGAGCCGGGATGGGGAAGAGACCTCCAGTATTAACCCTCGCTGTGTCCACACGGGCAAGGCCCTGGTGGGGTCTGAGGCCAGCTGCCCAGTCCAGCCCCACGTGTGAATAGTTTTTTGACGTGTGTGAACGGGAAAGGAGATATTTTTTGGATTTCTCCTAAGGGCTTGATGCTAACACTAAGTAGAGTCTGATTTTAACTCTTAAATGCAGCATATTGCTGTGCACATTTACAGAGCCTTTGCTGAGTATCTATGTCCTGATTTTTTTTCATGCTGGTCATGACCTGAAGGAAATTTATTAGCACGTATACTGTATGTCAGGTGTTTTTGACTTGATCATGATCAGCTCTGAGGTGCAACTTTGTCTCACATACTGTACATACCTGTGCCTCCCCTGGGGAGGGCCGCAGTCTGTAATCATGCTGTTCAACTCTTGTGCACAAGTTCTCTTGTTCAAATAAAATTTATTACTAAGATCTATACAGAGAGATAGATACACTTTTGACTGTTTTCTAGATATCTGTGAATAAATGCAATTTGTGACCTGTATTAATGATTTTAGTATAAAACGGGAAAACTAGATTAAAATATGTCTTTTAACTAGTTCGGTAATTTCTTTGAAATCTGTGCACACCCCCGGGCCAGTTCTGCTCTTGGCCGGCAGTGGGGCCTCCTGGGCAGCCCCCCACCGAGGGCAGGCGTGCACCTGGGGCTCACCCTGGGGTCTTCACTCCCAGGAGAGGCCTCTGAGCCCAGGTCTGCCTGTGCAAGGGGCGGTGGTGGAGCCTGCCTGCCCATGCGTGTCTGCATCAGGTGAGATGCTGCGTGAACGTGCTTTTATGAAGGGCTGTGGAGAGATGCTCGTTGCTTTTTTGAGCCCAGGTTGGAAGACACTTGGCCTCTGAGCGGCCATGGTGCTTCTGTGATTTTGGTTTAGTCTCCTCAGCTAGTGGGGACTCCCCAGGTTTGTAGTTAAGCCTAGTAGGGCCTTGAACCTTGGCGTGTAGATTTGGGGATACACAGGCTGCTTCCTGTATATGTCATTACAGATGAGCCTTTTGGTCTCTTGCACTTGAATTGTAACCTGGATATTTGTGCACCGGGAATAATGTGTGACCAGATTCCGCTGAGACAAATGAATCAGTAAACGCAGGTAAGGTGGGGCACAGGTGATAAGGGCGGGGCTGTGGAGTGGAAGGTGGTAGGTGGTAGGTGGTGGCGGCTGGGGAAGGCATCTGTCAGTCAGCCTCAGAGCAGAGGTTGAAGGAGGGTGAGATCTCTTTTGGTGTCATTTAGCCTAATTTTTGAGGTGCACATTCTCTGCTATTAAGCTATAATAATATACTTTGCCCCTCCCCAAACTTCAGTTCTGTGAATTAATAAGAATTCTACACTAATAGCTGCAGTCTTTTAAAGCAGTGGTAATAATAATAGTCCATTTGGGGGTAAAGAACTTGAATTTAGGCCAGCTCTTCCCATGTGGCCTCACACGGGCCCATGTCACTGAGCCACGTCCTCACACCCTGGGATCCCGAAGAGCCATGATTCCAGGTCCCTCCACGGTGGTGGACAGGGAAGGCCACCAGCATCGTTTAATGGCCGAGGCCGCCCTGGTTTGAACCATCACTGACGGTGCTCAGAGACGACGAGGCTGGACCATCGGCTCCTGGTTTCAGCTCTTTCTTTAGTGGCGACAGTGCGGCCTTCCCGCCGTGGCCCCGGGTCCTTCCGCAGGTGTGGATGGAGTCGTGGCCGCTGAGCCCAGAGGACGGAAGGAAACCAGCCCCTGGAGGCAGCGGGACACTGACGACTCCACGGTTCTTCCAAATCTCCCCAGAGGCAAAAACAGCCTGCAAACCAGTTAGTAACCAAATCTTTTAATTTCACAGTAGAAAAATGAATAATGATATGTCCTCATTATCATTATGGGTAGCTAATCTCAGGAGCAATTCTGTGATGACGTGGGACTTTTGAGTGACCAGGGTGAAGAGGAAACTTTTTTTTTTCCCCCGATATTGGAGCTTCCTGCTCAGCCGATGTCCTTGGCCGTGGCCGGTGTTTCTCTTCCACCGCCTCCTGCAGCCCCTTCCTCGCCCTCCTCCTATGGCCGGGCCTGGTTCCCAGTCCCCGCATCTCTGCCCGGGAGGAAGCGCCTGCGAGCTCTCGCGAGTACGTGAGTGTCCCTCCCTGAATCTGCCACCCCGAGGCCACCGGCCCTCCTCTTTGACTCTTAGTGGCTTGGGGGTCACCTTTTTGCCTGTGAGCTTTGTCCTTAAGCCCTGGAGATAACTTCTGATGCCAGACCCGTGCAGTTTGTCTAGAACCCTCTAGAACCCTGAATTGGCAAGGGCTGAGGCCCTCGGAGCCATCACAGAGCCGGCCTGGCAACTCAGCCCGTGGGGGACCCTTGCACCCCTGCCCGGTGCCGGGTGGGCCTCCTGGCAGCACTAGGTCCCAGGGAGTGGGTGCCGGGGCCCAGAGGGCGGGCCCGGTGTGTCGGGGATGCTCCCAGGAGGCAGGAGCAGCAGGTGTTAAATTGACCCCCGACAGGAAGAGCGCTGCGCCCCGGGCCCCAGACACCCGTGCTGCTTTCCTTGTGTGGTAACGTTTTCTGTGCAGGGTTCCAGGAGCTGGAAGCAGTGAGCAACAGGGAGGAAAAGGTGGAGGCTCCCAGCAGCTCAGAGCCGAGCCCATGCCTCTTGGAAGGTGACGATCCTCTGACTGAAACCAGTTATAGAAGGTGAGCCTGGGAATAGATGTGAGTAAGCAGGACCTCGAGGTTTCCCGCGTTCGCCTTTCTAAACGCATCAAGAGCAGGATGTGTGGAGGAGGACGACGGGGCCCCGCGGAGGGGTGCTCCCAGGTGACCTGCCTGGGGCACAGCCCTGGGCTCATGTGTCTCCTCCCCACCAGAAGCTGGATTCTCAAATCCTCCACCAGAAACTCCCAAACTAGGCATTCTGTGACCCCTTGAATTACGAGTGTTTTGCCCTGGGGGAGGTTTGACCTTGAGAACATCTTGACTATTTGTAAACACAGAATACCAACTGTGATTCATTTTTGTTGAAGTCCTTTTCTGCTGTGAACCCCACTAACCCAAGTTAATGCCTGGACCATTTTCATAGGGAACTAATGGACTAGTTTTAATCTCATCTGACAGAAGTTATTTTCCTTAAAAATTCTTTCCCTAGAAACTTAACAAGTGATCAGATTTTTTTTTTTTTTTTTTTTGCGGTACGCGGGCCTCTCACTGTCGCGGCCTCTCCCGCTGCGGAGCACAGGCTCCAGACATGCAGGCTCAGCGGCCATGGCTCACGGGCCTAGCCTCTCCGCGGCATGTGGGATCTTTCCGGACCGGGGCACGAACCCGTGTCCCCTGCATCGGCAGGCGGACTCTCAACCACTGCGCCACCAGGGAAGCCCCAAGTGATCAGATTTTAGTCCCTGGGACGTTTTATAGCACTGTTACAGTTTGATGTCTGACAAGTCTTACGGAGGGTACATTTGGCTGATTTAAATTTGGCAAGATTTGACGCAGAGTTTTTAGTCCGTACCCTGATCAGCTGTTTAGTGTTCATGAGCTGATGGTGGTTATTGATTGTATGCGAACATCTACTGGGTAGTGTCGTTACATGTTCTACGAGGAAGCTGTGAGCAGCTCCTGGAGGCCCCTGAGCTGGGTGGCCTGCGGCCCCGTGGATGTCACCGCGTTGACCCCGAGAGGTGTCCCAGCAAGAGCAGGCGGGCCTCTGCTTTCAAAGATGCTGGAGCAAAGGACGTTGTAGGGACCATTCCCCAGGCAGACGCCCAGGGGAGGGAGAGCAGGATGAGGCGGAGGACCTCTCACAGGGACACAGGGATGGTCTCACTGCGGGCGGGGCCGGGCTGGGAGGACGTTCCCAGGGCCTCAGGCAGAACAAGAACAGGAACAGTCGAGTGTGTGTGTATTTGTGTGCGCCTGTCTTGGATGGTCCTCTATTCTGAGATTTTTCTGGGGTTTTGGTGTGTTTTGGTTTTTAAGTATCTCTAGTAAAGTGCTGGTGATTTAGGACAGGGCCGCTGCACTGTTGCTGTGCGTTCAGTCACCCTGGATCCCGTTAAAATGCACGTAATGACCCAGCAGGTCCGGGGTGGGGCCTGAGGCCTGTGCTCCTAACAGGAGCAGCGGGATGTTGTTGATAACAAGGCCCTGGAAGACCCTGTGGGTGTGGGATCTTACCTTTTCCAGATTAACACTCTTTCCATAAATTTGATACACTAATTCCAACAGCACAGAATCAAAAAGGTTGTCTGGCATTCAGTATTTGTACTCTATTTTCTCAGTTGCAAGTCAGTGCTTTGATGCGTTCGGAGTCTGAGCCCACACGGGGACAGGAGGTCACGACCACAGCAGCTGTGCGGGCAGCACGGTGCTGAGTGGCGGGCGAGCCCAGAGCCCAGGGTTCCCAGGGCTGCTCTCCTGCAGGGGTCCCGTGGCCGAGAGGCCCGGCAGGCACAGGGTGGCAGGATTAGGTGGCGGCCCGCCTGCTCCATTTGGTTCAACATCTCGTAGAGCTGCTTCCCTTGGTGCCCAAGTTCAGCCCACAGGTATCAGCAGCAGCCTGTGTGCATTTGCTTAGCGAGTGTCCCCACGATTTGACAGTCAAGGCCAAGAGCCAAACCTGGTCAGGTCTAATCCATCCTCCCCCAGGTCCACCCCAGGTCGCCTACGCGTACTATCTGTGGGTCGTGCACTTTGTCCTACGTTTACTACATTGGGTCACCTCCCATCTCTCTCAAGGAACAATAGCTCTCACCTGTACAGCACTCGGGGCCACTTTAACCTTTTGTACTAGGTGTCATCAGCCCAGTCGTTAGCTGAGATGCTAAGGTAGGGTGGCCAGACTGAAAATAAACATACAGAAAAGGAGAGAAAAGCCAGGAAAAGGGTATGTTATTGAAGTCACTGCTTTAGGCAAAAGGGCTCAGGAAAAAAAAAAAAAAAAAAAAACAGGACACCCAATGAAGCCTTAGACAACCTTATACTCCAATATTAGTCACTGTCGATCTGAAATTCAGCTGTAACAGGGCGTCTGCGTTTTACATGGCAACCTCCCAGTAAGGCCAACCTAAGTCAACAGACTGAAGCCCGGGAGCAACACCTCTCCTCAGGAGACTCTGTCCCCGTGAGGGTCGCCCTGAGGTAGCGTGTGCCGTGGGCTGCCCCACCTAACGGCCAAGCTAACGCTTCATCCAGAGAACCCGCCATTCCTTCTGTACTACTGCTCCCGGTGTGAAGGCCAACAGCAGATGGCATTGAGACCACCTTATTAGCAGTAAACGATATATTTTTTTATCCCCATGTGAGAAACGCAAGAATTTGGGGTGGGACCTCCTTCAGAAGGCTACAGACACCCCTCCCCCCGACCCCGAGAGCAGCTCTTCCTTTCTCCAGTTGCAACTGGGATGTGAAGCAGCTTCTTGCCTTTTGATGGACCTGGGACCCTCGCTTCAGATGAGCATCATGCCTGTTTCTCCCCCCGCCCCCCAAATTCATCTGTTTTGACCCCATCGGAAGTTTGGGCCCAGGTGTCCTGCAGGCGCCGCTGCATTCCCTCTCAATCTCGGGGCTGTGTGGTGTTGGTGCAGGCAGCCACACCCAGGGGCTTTAAGCCTCAGTCTAGACTCGGGCCCCAAATGGAGCCCCACATTACCACACCTAGACTACTTAATTAATTACCGTTTCAGCTCTCCCAGAAAT
Source organism: Kogia breviceps (assembly GCF_026419965.1). Taxonomy (NCBI): domain Eukaryota; kingdom Metazoa; phylum Chordata; class Mammalia; order Artiodactyla; family Physeteridae; genus Kogia; species Kogia breviceps. Next base: position 60,542,919 of record NC_081324.1, on the reverse strand, counting down.
GGAACCTTAAACCGGTCAGTCGGGAATCGCCTGCTCCGCACTAGTTGGGTCATCTGACTGATAGACCCCTGACATCTCCTAAAGGCAAATACAGGCACACCTCAATTTATTGTGCTTTGCAGAGACTGCTTTTTTTTTTTTTCTTTTTTTTAAACAAATTGAAGGTTTGTGGCAACCTTGAATCAAGCAAGTCTATCGGTGGTGCCATTTTCCAGACAGCAATTATTTTTTAATTAAGGTATGTATATTGTTGTACACAAAACACTAACACACACTTAATGGACTACAGTATAACGGAAACAACTTTTATAAGCACTAGGAAACCAAAATATTTGTGTTACTTGTTTTATTGCGATATTCACTTTATTGCAGTGGTCTGGAACCGAACCCACAATGTCTGAGTTCTGTAACTTTGCAATAACTAACCCACTTTTTTGCCTAAGATAACTTCCTTGTTCCTGCTCCCTTTTGCCTTTCTTTGTACAGCTTCTTGGAACTCTTTTTATCTGCCAGATTGGATGCTGCCTGATTCAATTTTTGCTCAAATAAACTGTTAAGTTTTTTAATATGCCTCAGTTTATCTTTTAACAGTTCTCATGTCAGAAGTGGGATCTGAAGGAGAACGCTGATGGCCCCAGGAGCAAGGAGCAACCAGGCGTAGGCACTAGGCACCCGCTGGGCCCTTGGGGTTTGCTGTCTTCTCAGGGCACCTCTGGAGGTCATGAGGCCCTTCTCAAATCCTAGTTCTACAGCTTTTGCATCATTAGCTTTCAGACTTTATTTGAACGTTTCTTTTTCTGGACTGGGTCTGGAAATTGGCTGGAGTCAGACTAGGTGGAATTTAGAAACTGGACTGGGTCTGGGTTCAACTGGATCTGACTTGTAAACCAGACTGTGTCTGCAGTTGAACTGGGTCTGACTTCAGCTGGGCTGGGTCCACGAGGCCTCGGGTGAATAAAAGTTTAAGACTGAACAAGCAGGTTAACCTTACCAAAGATAATCTTGAATTACAGTGGCTACAGAGGAGAACTTTTAATCTAGATAAGTTTATCCATTTATGAGGTGGCCTAGAGAAAAAGGGGCCTCAGCCAGGCACTCACTGTAAAGGGTGAGGGAAATTTCTCTCTCCTCCTCTGCAGCGTCTGGTGACCGGGAAGACACCCACTGGGACACCCAGCTCACCCCAGCACCTGCAGACGGGATCCTGGGAAAACTGGAGAAGCTGGCGAAGGGGGAGAATTCTACCAAAGTCAGCTCTGCCAGGTCTCCACTGCCTTGTTGAGAGGAAGGTAAAATGTCATGTTGTCACTCACTTTCCAAATTCAGACTTAACAGGCAAAAAATACTTGTTAGAATTAAGTATTGATGGTGACACGTGACTTTTCTTTCACGTACTCGGTGGTTGCTAATCCTTTCTCTCCCAGGGACAGCTATTGCCTTCTTGTTGTGTCCTGAGAACTTGGCTTAGTTACCATCAGGTTGGAGGCCCCCAAAATATGGCCAGGCAGAAGTATGGGCTGCACCCCATTTGCGGCCAGGGTCCTACAGACTGTTGCCAGCTCTCAGGGGATTGTCTAAAGCTTTCTTTCTTTACGGGTGGCTCTGCATCTTGGGAATCTTTTGCACCCTCATTGGGGATGCCACTTGCATTCATAGGGTTGTTCACTACTGCCGATAATATTCACAGTTTGTCCTGGCTGAAACCTGACAAGATATTTGAAAGCATTTTGTGGTTTTTTTTTGAAAAGTAGCTCTATGGTCAGAAGTTGGCCAAATTAGAAGCTGATATTCAGAGCCTGACAGGAACTTCTTTTAGGACTTCTGTCCAAAGCTGGAATGAAACTGTATACCCAGAGGGAAAGAAAAACATTCTGAAGCCTTTGGAATGTTTTAGTAAGTCCTTCTGCAAAGACACACAGCTCTAAATCTAGAACATAGGGATCTTTTGATTTCCATCTTAGTTGACCTCCCTGATATGAAGAAGCAAATGTAGTTGGCTAGGTGGGCAGCCCCTTGGTACCATTCAGGTTCCCACCCAATTCCTTGAAGAATTAAAAACAACTGTACTTGTCTTACAAACCGAGTCTTTACAAGAACAGTAATGCGGCTCTAGAAACAATCCAAAGCTCATCTATGCTTTTTACCAATCCTCGAAGCTCCCCTGTTCATCTCAGAAGGCTTGTAGGTGTCATAAAAGATCTGGATTTAGGGAGCAAAAGTCCTTCTTGGTGGAACATTCTTCCTCTGTGCCTTTTGAGGTGTAAGTTCTCTCCCCGGCCTTCTCTATGCAATTCTCATCATGGAAAAAGGAGAGGCTACTGAAAACTGGGGCTATGAAAAATCTTTAAAACTGTCACCAGATATTAGTGAAAAGTTGAAGCCATCTGAGCCAGTAAACTTTATTCCATCTGCCAGAAACGCAATTTGGATCCAACTGTTCTTTTATAAACTAGTGAGTTTTGCATTATTATACCTGTCTTGTGGCTAAAATTTTGTTTATTTAATTGAAGTATTGTTGATTTACAATTTTGTGTTAAATACTGCTGTACAGCAGTGATTCAGTTACACATATATATATATTCTTTTTTAAAATATTCTTTTCCATTATGGTTTATCACAGGATATTGAATATAGTTCCCTGTGCTGTACAGTAGGACCTGGTTGTTTATCCATCCTACCTCCCACTCCATCCCTCTCCCAACCCCTTCCCCCTTGGCAACCACTAGTCTGTTCTCTATGTCTGTGATTCTGTTTCATAGATAGGTTCATTTGTGTCATATTTTAGATTGCACATGTAACTGATATCACAAGATATTTGTCTTTCTTATTTTGCTTAGTATGATAATCTCAAGTTGCACCCATGTTGATGCAAATGGCATTGTGTCATTCTTTTTTTATGGCTGAGTAATATTCCATTTGTGTGTGTATGTGTATACACACATATATATACATATACGTAGCACATCTTCTTTATCCACTTATCTGTCAATGGACACTTAGGTTGTTTCCATGTTTTGGCTATTGTGAACAGTGCTGCTGTGAACATAGGGGTGCATGTATCTTTCTGAATTATAGTTTTGTCCAGATATATGCCAGGAGTGGGATTGCTAGATCATATGGCAAATGGCAATTCTTAGTTTTCTGAGGAAGCTGCATACTGTTTTCCATAGCGGCTGCACCAATTTACATTCCCACCAACAGTGCAGGAAGGTTCCCTTTCTCCACACCCTCTCCAGCAGACTTTTTTTAAATGATGGCTATTTTACTGGTGTAAGGTGGTACCTCATTGTAGTTTTGATTTGCATTTCTCTGATAATTAGCAAAGTTGAATATCTTTTCATGTGCCTATTGGCCATCTTTATTTCTTTGGAGAAACGTCTATTTAGGTCTTCTGCCCATTTTTGGATAGGGTTGTTTTTTGTTGTTGCTGAATTATATGAGCTGTTTGTATATTTAGGAAATTAAGCCTTTGTTGGTTGCATCATTTGCAAATATTTTCTCCCATTCTGTAGGTTGTCTTTTTTTTTTGTGGTACGCGGGCCTCTCACCATTGTGGCCTCTCCCGCTTCGGAGCACAGGCTCCAGATGCACAGGCTCAGCGGCCATGGCTCACGGGCCCAGCCGCTCCGCAGCATGTGGGATCCTCCCGGACCGGGGCACGAACCCATGTCCCCTGCATCAGCAGGCGGACTCTCAACCACTGTGCCACCAGGGAAGCCCCCCATTTGTTAATTTTTGTTTTTATTTCTATTGCCTTGGGAGACTGACCTAAGGAAACATTGGTACAATTTAAGTTGGAGAATTTGCCTATATTCTCTTCCAGGAGTTTTATGGTGTCATGTCTTTTGTTTAAGTCTTTAATCAAGGCTAAACTTTAAAAATAAACAGTACAAGACATCTGCCTGTGTCTGTCTTTATGTTTATGTCTGTGTGTATGTGTGTCAGTTTTTTCTACCTCCAAATGGTATTACCAAAGTTAATTTGTAAAGAGTTCTATTTAATTGGCTTAAAGACAAACAACTGTTATATAAATCATGTGTAGTCTCAGAAATATGGAAACTAATGCAAATGTTTTTCAGGTTCACCTGGTCTAGGATAATCTTAAGTAAATAAAAGCTAGTTTAAGTGTGTTGGTTTAATTAAAACAGGCATGTCTTTAGAGTTATCGGCATAAACTATAATATTAATACTTTTAGTCTACCTAGGTTTATGAAAAATCAAATAAGCTTATGTTATCTCTGTTACAGAATTTGTCAGCAAGAAAAATAACTTAAGATGATTAGCTGTTTAATGTCTCATGAAATGTTCATGACTAAACATTAATGTTAAGAACAAGTGAATTAAATAGATGTAATATAAAAATTTATAAACTTTTCAATAATAATTATACTTTACTTTATGGTATATCCACTTAAAAATAGTTTCCAAAATCTTTTTTTGTAACTTGAAACCTTACAGTTAACTTATCTCAGTATAAGTGATGGATATTCATTGAATATCTAGGTCATCTGCAAATAACATAAAATACTGAAACATTAATTACTGAACAAATGTTGATCTACTTTTGGCCTCCTTTTTATAGAGGAACTAAAGATATTTGGGTCTCTTAGCAAGCAAGTTTTGTGCCATGTTGGGAAATTTAATGAGGATATGTGCTTCTAGAAATTAGAAAATGTATTTATAAACTTGCCAATCAATGATAATGTAACAGTCCACAACTACTTACTTCTTAGTGTTCACTAGGAATTAAGAATACTAAGGGTTAAGAATTCTAATCACTATAAGTCATTAAAACTACTCAGAAATAATATGGGTGAAAGGAAACTATGAAAAGTAGTAAGGCAAGTAAAATGATTGCTTCAGAATGAGAAAGGAAAAAATCCTAGGACAAAGCCTGGAGAGCAGAAAGCTGTAGAATGTTTGTGGAAAAGGCATCTTGGGAAAAGAATTTTAGATGTCATCAAGCTGACTATGTGGGGGGTTTTTGGGTTTTTTTTTTTTTTTCTTAATGTCTTTTTGTTTTGGGGGGGGTTGGATTTTTTTATTCAAACAAAAAGTCACAAAAATTATAATCATCCTCATCAGTTCACTCAGTTCCATGTAATTAATTTTTTTTCATCTTCATCTTTTGTTAGCACTTTTATGAATTCATCAGTTTTCCATTAGAGTTCTGAAAATGCTTATTCATTCAGTTCAGCAGTATAGTCAGTTACCAGAAATCTGTATTTGTCAAGAGACTTTTCCATGAATTCCTTGAAGATGAAACCCTTGTATAGGAACATTTTTGCAAAAGCATCAGAGTACACCCAGAACTGTCTGTAAACGACAAAAGACATAAAAATGGCCAGAGTTAAAGATTTGATGAAAGTTCATAATAATGCAGTTGACAGGGAAATTTAGTTATTTCTGAGATACACATTTTAAAGTAATAACTAGAATTATGACTTACATTATACCAGAACATATAAGATTTTTAGAAACTTCATGTATTATCTGAAACACATTAATATATTTCCATACAAATAACCCAAAGAAAGTTTAGTATTCGTTTTTTTATACTACAGGTCCTTATTAGTCATCAGTTGTATACACATCAGCGTATACATGTCAATCCCAATCGCCCAATTCAGCACACCACCATCCCCACCCCACCACGGTTTTCCACCCTTGGTGTCCATATGTTTGTTCTCTACATCTGTGTCTCAACTTCTGCCCTGCAAACCAGCTCATCTGTACCATTTTTCTGGGTTCCACGTATATGCGTTAATATACGATATTTGTTTTTCTCTTTCTGACTTACTTCACTCTGTATGACAGTCTTTAGATCCATCCATGTCTCAACAAATGACTCAATTTCGTTCCTTTTTATGGATGAGTAATATTCCATTGTATATATGTACCACAAGTTCTTTATCCATTCGTCTATGATGGGCATTTAGGTTGCTTCCATGATATGGCTATTGTAAATAGTGCTGCAGTGAACATTGGGGTGCATGAGTCTTTTTGAATTATGGTTTTTCTCTGGGTATATGCCCAGTAGTGGGATTGCTGGATCATATGGTAATTCTATTTTTAGTTTTTTAAGGAACCTCCATACTGTTCTCCATAGTGGCTGTATCAATTTACATTCCCACCAACAGTGCAAGAGGGTTCCCTTTTTCCCACACCCTCTCCAGCATTTGTTGTTTGTAGATTTTCTGATGATGCCCATTCTAACTGGTGTGAGATACCTCATTGTAGTTTTGATTTGCATTTCTCTAATAATTAGTGATGTTGAGAAGCTTTTCATGTGCTTCTTGGCCATCTGTATGTCTTCTTTGGAGAAATGTCTATTTAGGTCTTCTGCCCGTTTTTGGATTGGGTTGTCTGTTTATTTAATATTGAGCTGCATGAGCTGTTTATATATTTTGGAGATTAACCCTTTGTCCGTTGATTCGTTTGCAAATATTTTCTCCCATTCTGAGAGTTGTGTTTTCATCTTGTTTATGGTTTTCTTTGCTGTGCAAAAGGTTTTAAGTTTCATTAGGTCCCATTTGTTTATTTTTGTTTTTATTTCCATTATTCTAGGAGGTGGATCAAAAAAGATCTTGTTGTGGTTTATGTCAAAGAGTGTTCTTCCAATGTTTTCCTCTAAGAGTTTTATAGTGTCCAGTCTTACATTTAGGTCTCTAATCCATTTTGAGTTTATTTTTGTGTATGGTGTTAGGGAGTGTTGTAATTTCATTCCTTTATATGTAGCTCTCCAGTTTTCCCAGCACCACTTATTGAAGAGACTGTCTTTTCTCCATTGTATATCTTTGCCTCCTTTGTCATAGATTAGTTGACCATAGGTGCGTGGGTTGATCTCTGGGCTTTCTATCTTGTTCCATTGATCTGTATTTCTGTTTTTGTGCCACTACCATATTGTCTTGATTACTGTAGCTTTGTAGTATAGTCTGAAGTCAGGGAGTCTGATTCCTCCAGCTCCGTTTTTTTCCTTCAAGACTGCTTAGGGTATTTGGGGTGTTTTGTATCTCCATACAAATTCTAAGATTTTTTGTTCTAGTTCTGTAAAGAATGCCATTGGTAATTTGACAGGGAATTGGATTTGTAGATTCTGAATCTGTAGATTGCTTTGGGTAGTATAGTCATTTTCACAATATTGGTTCTTTCAATCCAAGAACATGTTATATCTCTCCATCTGTTGGTATCATCTTTAATTTCTTTCATCAGTGTCTTATAGTTTTCTGCATACAGGTCTTTTGTCTCCCTGGGTAGGTTTATTCCTAGGTATTTTATGTTTTTTGTTGCAATGATGAATGGGAGTGTTTCCATAATTTCTCTTTCAGATTTTTCATCATTAGTGTATAGGAATGCAAGAGATTTCTGTGCATTAATTTTGTGTCCTGCAACTTTACCAAATTCATTGATTAGCTCTAGTAGGCTTCTGGTGGCATTTTTAGGATTTTCTATGTATAGTATCATGTCATCTGCAAACAGTGACAGTATTACTTCTTCTTTTCCAATTTGTATTCCTTTTATTTCTTTTTCTTCTCTGATTGCCATGGCCAGGACTTCCAAAACTATGTTGATTAATAATGGTGAGAGTGGACATCCTTGTCTTGTTCCTGATCTTAGAGGAAATGCTTTCAGTTTTTCACCATTGAGAATGATGTTTGCTGTGGGTTTGTCATATATGGCCTTTATTATGTTGAGGTAGGTTCCCTCTATGCCCACTTCCTGGAGAGTTTTTATCATAAATGGGTGTTGAATTTTGTCAAAAGCTTTTTCTGCATCTATTGAGATGATCATATGGTTTTTATTCTTCAGTTTGTTAATATGGTGTATCACATTGATTGATTTAAGTATACTGAAGAATCCTTGCATCCCTGGGATAAATCCCACTTGATCGTGGTGTATGATCCTTTTAATGTGTTGTTGGATTCTGTTTGCTAGTATTTTGTTTAAGATTTTTGCATCTATATTCATCAGTGATATTGGTCTGTAATTTTCTTTTTTTGTAGTATCTTTGTCTGGTTTTGGTATCAGGGTGATGGTGGCCTCATAGAATGAGTTTGGGAGTGTTCCTTCCTCTGCAATTTTTTGAAAGAGTTTGAGAAGGATGGGTGTTAGCTCTTCTCTAAATGTTTGATAGAATTCACTTGTGAAGCCATCTGGTCCTGGACTTTTGTTTGTTGGAAGATTTTTAATCACAGTTTCAATTTCATTACTTGTGATTGGTCTGTTCATATTTTCTGTTTCTTCCTGGTTCTGTCTTGGAAGGTTATACCTTTCTAAGAATTTGTCCATTTCTTCCAGGTTGTCCATTTTATTGGCATATAATTGCTTCTAGTAGTCTCTTAGGATGCTTTGTATTTCTGTGCTGTCTGTTGTTAACTTCTCCTTTTTCATTTGTAATTTTATTGATTTGAGTCCTCTCCCTCTTTTTCTTGATGAGTCTGGCTAAAGGTTTATCAATTTTGTTTATCTTCTCAAAGAACCAGCTTTTAGTTTTATTGATCTTTGCTATTGTTTTCTTTGTTTCTATTTCATTTATTTCTGCTCTGGTCTTTATGATTTCTTTCCTTCTACTAACTTTGGGTTTTGTTTGTTCTTCTTTCTCTAGTTCCTTTAGGTGTAAGGTTAGATTGTTTGAGATTTTTGTTTCTTGAGGTAGGATTGTATAGCTACAAACTTCCCTCTTAGAATTGCTTTTGCTGCATCCCATAGGTTTTGGATCATCATGTTTTCATTGTCATTTGTCTCTAGGTATATTTTTATTTCCTCTTTGATTTCTTCAGTGATCCCTTGGTAACTTAGTAACATATTGTTTGGCCTCCATGTGTTTGTACGTTTTTTTCCCTGTAGTGCATTTCTATTCTCACAGTGTTGTGGTCAGAAAAGATGCTTGATATGATTTCAATTTTCTTAAATTTACTGAGGCTTGATTTGTGACCCAAGGTGTGATCTATCCTGAAGAATGTTCCATGCGCACTTGAGAAGAAAGTGTAATCTGTTGGTTTTGGATGGAATGTCCTATAAATATCAGTTAAATCTATCTGGTCTATTGTGTCATTTAAAGCTTCTGTTTATTTTCATTTTGGATGATCTGTCCATTGGTGTAAGTGAGGTGTTTAAGTCCCCCACTATTATTGTGTTACTGTCAATTTCCTCTTTTATAGCTGTTAGCAGTTGCCTTATGTATTGAGGTGCTCCTATGTTGGGTGCATATATATTTATAATTGTTATATCTTCTTGGATTGATCACTATGTAGTGTCCTTCCTTGTCTCTTGTAACATTCTTTATTTTAAAGTCTATTTTATCTGATATGAGTATTGCTACTCCAGCTTTCTTTTGATTTTCATTATGCTGAATTCTCTTAACTTTTGCTTGTCTCTAAAGCTTTTGATTTCTTCATAGAATCTGAATGAGATCCTTGCTGGGTAGGGTAATCTTGGTTTGGTTGTAGGTTCTTCCCTTTCATCACTTTAAATATATCATGTCACTCCCTTTTGGCTTGTAGGGTTTCTGCTGAGAAATCAGCTGTTAACCTTATGGTAGTTCCTTTGTATTATATTTTTCGTTTTTCCCTTGCTGCTTTCAATAATTTTTGTTTTAAATTTTTGCCAATTTCATTACTATGTGTCTCGGCGTGTTTCTCTTTGGGTTTATCTTGTATGGGACTCACTGCACTTCCTGGACTTGGGTGGCTATTTCCCATGTTAGGGAAGTTTTCGACTAGAATCTCTTCAAATATTTTCTCTGGTCCTTTCTCTCTCTCTCTTCTCCTTCTGGGACCCCTATAGTGCAAATGTTGCGTTTAATGTTGTCCCAGAGGTCTCTTAGGCTGTCTTCATTTCTTTTCATTCTTTTTTCTTTATTCTGTTCCACAGCAGTGAATTCCACCATTCTGTCTTCCAGGTCACTTATCCGTTCTTCTACCTCAGTGATTCTGCTATTGATTCCTTCTAGTGTAGTTTTCATTTCGGTTATTATATTGTGTATCTCTGTTTGTTCTTTAATTCTTCTAGGTCTTTGTTAAACATTTCTTGCACCTTCTCAATCTTTGCCTCCATTCTTTTTCCGAGGTCCTGGATCATCTCCAGTATCATTATTCTGAATTCTTTTTCTGAAAGGTAGCCCATCTCCACTTCATTTAGTTGTTTTTCTGGGGTTTTATCTTGTTCCTTCATCTGGTACATAGACCTCTGCCTTTTCATCTTATCTTTCTGTGAATGTGGTTTTTTCCCCACAGGCTGCAGGATTTGGGTATGTTTTTTTAAAAAAATAAGTTTTATCAAAATACACTGGTGCATGGGCTTCCCTGGTGGCGCAGTGGTTGAGAATCCGCCTGCCAATGCAGGGGACACGGGTTCGTGCCCCGGTCTGGGAAGATCCCACATGCCACGGAGCAGCTGGGCCCGTGAGCCATGGCCACTGAGCCTGTGCTTCCGGAGCCTGCGCTCTGCAACGGGAGAGGCCACAACAGCGTGAGGCCCGCATACCGGAAAAAAAAAAAAAAAATACACTGGTGCAAAATTAGAATTTGATTTTTCACTCTGTTAAAATGACAAAGTTCTTTTCGATTATTGGTCTGCTCTTTAAAGAACTAGTTTTTGTTTGTTTTACCTTTTAATTAATCTGCCTGGACAGCGGAAATTTTGTACGTTACCAAAATAACTGACTCTGCTTCATGTTGTCTTTATCCAGTCTTTTCTTACTTAACAAAACCCAGCTTCTCAACATAAGGAGCACTAACTTTTGTTTACCTTCTCTATCTGCATTTAATATCTGGTACCGTCACTTTGGTGCATTATTATATCATAATGATTTGTGATCCTATTTAATCAAATGTTTGATCCTTTTGACATTCTCTTAAAATCAAATTACTAAATAAGAGTCTTTTTGACCTCATAGTAAACTGAGGTTTACCAGAGGGCTCCTGGAAAATCTCAAAGGATTTGCCTCTCACCTTGTGAAACATAGATGTTAGATTACATTTTTAAGTCTTTTGTCATTTACAGACAGTTACTCTTTTACTCAGGTGCTTTTAAAAGTGAGACTCACAGAAAGGACCCTACTAAGGACTCTTGACCACTGACACCACTGCCAAATTACAAGGTGTTGAACCTCAGGGGTATTTCACAGCTGAAAAAGACTCTGCCGGACATCTGGCCCTGTGCAAATGCTGGAGACCTCAAATCAAACCGAGGAAGAGGAGCAGCTGACATCAAGGTAGGATGCTTCCTCCCAAGACGTCAGATCAAGAGGATTAAGAACCTTTCTTTTTTCATATCTTCCTTAAGGAGGACCATATTCCTCCTTCCCTCCCTGACCATCCTTTTCCTAACTCCTACCCCATGAAGGCCTTTCTTTTTCTCTGTTTACCTTTTGCCTTGCTCTGGCCTGGAAAGAGAATGCCATTGTCTCAGGCCATCGCCAAGTTGGATAATCAGACCTCCAAGTAACTGCTGGACTTGCCAAGAGGCTGATGATGGGGTAATTCTGTCCATCACAAACTTCGCCCTGATTCCCAAAGTGACAGTTTCTCTGGAACAAACTCAGCCTTCTATCATATCAGGACCCTGGGTCCACTTCCCCATCTCTGGTTAGCAACCCCAAACCCAGGGACTATTGCATCCAGGCTAAAGAAGGGACACGAGACACAGGTAACCAGAAAAAAACCACCTGTGCAGCCTGTAGATCCTGAAATTTTACTGGCTTCCCTGGCTGTCACCTTTCCACTCCTGAGCCACAGACTCAAGCCAAAATTACCAGAAGGCATTCATGATTCAAAATTCACTTCCTCAGCAAATCTCCACTCTCCTGGCTAGGAGAAAGTGCAAGTGAGGCTATGATCAGGGACCTCTCCTTAACTCTCAAGGATACTGCAGAGTCTGCTTCTAAACCAAGAGCTGCCCAGCAAAAAATCCCCAGACTCTCTGGCCAAAGTTGTTCTTGATAATAGAATAGCTCGTGGTTACCTTTTAGCTGAGCAATGAGGTATGTGTGCTGTGGCCAACACCACCTGGTGCACCTGGATTGACACTTCTGGGGAAGTGGAAATTCAGCTCCATAAGATCACTGAACAAGCCACATGACTTAAGAAAATGATTCCTTCAATAGGCTCTCTCTTTGACTTACTTGACTTTGATTGCTTTAGGTCTTGGGGACCCCAGAAATGGGATCATCCTGCTTGGAATAATCATAGTAGCCACCCTGGTGCACTGGATTCTCTCAAAAGCGTTCAATGCATGTTTGCAGCCGCTAACCACCAAGCAAACGATCTCCCTAAGACTGGAACGTCAGAAAAGGAACACAAAGAACAACCAGCTTAAAGAATGTGAACCCACACAGACTCAGCAAAAGCTGTGAGAGCTCCAGAGCAGTAGCTGGGAGTAGGGCCAATGTCTGAGATCTTGTTCACAATTCTCAGGCTGAGAGTCTGATTAAAAGGGTACAATTGTTAAAAGACAAAATAGTGGGCCCAAAATGGAGTCCCCTAAACCAACGGCCCCCAACCTTTGTGGCACCAGGGACCAGTTTCATGGAAGACAATTTTTCCTTGGGGGTGTGGGGCAACAGTTTTGGGATGATTCAAAAGCATTACATTTCTATTATTACATTGTAAAATATAATGAAATAATTAATTATACAACTCACCATAATGCAGAATCAGTGGGAGCCCTGAGCTTGTTTTCACTTGCCACTCACTGATAGGGTTTTTATATGAGCCTGCAAGCAATTGATTTATTATGCTCTGTGCAGTCAAACCCCTCTGCTAATGATCATCTGTATTTGCAGCCACTCTCCAGCACTACCATCACTGCCTCACCTCCACCTCAGATCCTCAGGCATTAGATTCTCATAAGGAGCCGCACCCTAGATCCCTCACATGTGCAGTTCACAGAAGGGTTTGCGCTCCTGTGAGAATCTAATGCTGCTGCTGATCTGACAGGAGGAAGAGCTCAGGCGGTAATGTGAGCGATGGGGAGTGGCTGTAAATACGGATGAACCTTCGCTTGCCCGCCACTCATCTCCTGCTATGTGTCCCAATTCCTAGGTCTGTGGCCCAGGGTTGGGGACCCCTGCCCTAAACGAAGCCCCCACGTCACCAAACTGAGACTTAATCATAGTTTTCGCTTCCCCAGAACTGGAACCTGAAGCTGTCAATCGGGAGTCATTTGATCAGCACCAGGACAGTGATCTGCCTGACCCCTGCCATCCCCTACAGGAAAGTGACCTGGCCATGACCAACCTTTCTGCCAAATCAGGCCAGCTGACCTGTGCGTCGGCTGGAAGGACAGAGCTCACCTCCCACCGGAACCAGGGCATTGCTCACAGAAGCAGCTGCAGATCCAGGCCAGCTCAGCACGAGCCAGTGTGGAGGAGGAGGAGGATGGCGGCAAAGCCTACTGGTCAGCAAGCGGGTGTTGACTTTGCCGAGGTGAGGGATGCAATGTGAGTTGACACACAAGGTTCTGCGTGCTCCTGGACCTTGAATGAATATCAAACCGACTCCTTGCCAGCTACAGGGCACTCAGTTATTTCAAAGAAAGAACAGGTACGAAAAATGGAATTTTTTTTTCCTCAAATGGCTGTTGAATTTATTTGCTTGATCAATAATGGTCCTGGCAGAAATTAGTTAACCAACACTGAGACAACTGTGATGAAATACTAATTTTAAAAATTCATGACACTGTGATAGAAATTAGAGTTTAAACACAAAAGAATCCCTTCAATATTGCCAGCAAATATAAAATGAATGTAACATGACCGACAGGACGGCAAGAAGGCTTTTATACATTTATATTTGACACCTGACCGTATTTTCAGTCACTGTAATATCTTCTCTCCAGATTTAAAAAAATAGTATGCTGATTTCTATAACAAAGCTTTTTTCGTACAAAAATCAAATAATGGCCAACAAGTCACAACAGTGCAATAGGTAGAGAATAAAAAACCGCACTAAACAGGTGCTGAAAATAAATACTAACCAGGAGGAGGACAGAGCCCTGGGGTGGGGGGGTGTTTCCATCACCTTGAGTGTGTGGGGTTTGTCTTCACAGCCGTGAGAGCTGACAACCTCGTGGAGCCACTTATTTGGACACAGCAGGACTGGACCGAGTGCCTACGAGCCGGCCTCCCAGACACCTCGGGTTGCCAGAGACGTGGTGGGGTCAGGACTACAGCTGACTGCAGAGGAAAGCCATTTCCTATCGCTCAGCCTGGTCAACTGGGCACCCAGCAGCAGTTCACCCAGCCCCTGTGGACACTGACAGCTGAAATCTTGTGTAAGAACATAGCTACCCATCCATATGGCTTATTCAGGCAAAGAGATGCTTACATTCTAGCCCAAGCAAGCAACCCACGACGTTCTGTTCTAATGGCAGGTTGGAGAAACAAATCCTCTGGGTGGATGCCCCGGGTCCGGGCAGCTGCTCCCACAACCCAGCAACAAGCATCTGCTGACCCCAGGCAGCAGGAGCTGGGTGGCTGTGGTGACCCTGGCCGGCAGGCAGGCTCCGGGGCAGCTGTGTCTGCAGCTGCACGGTCCGCTGTGGTGACTTGGGCCCGGGGTGTGGGGTGGGGAAGGTCACCCCCATGAGAGCCACTCGGGCCAGTCGGGAAACGTGGGGCAGCTCCCAGGACAGAATCTGCACCGTGGAGGCGTGAAGGCACAGGCGAGAATGGCGGGCAGCGGAGACCCTGGAAGGGGACACGGCGCAGGCAGGAGTGGGGCTGCCTTGTTTGGTTCCCCCTTGAACGAGAGAAAAATCCTGATTCTGCCGTAATAAAAAAAGCAAAGAAAGACAATTTTTGGTTTAAAAAGAAGCCACTCAAGGGTTAAAATAGTTATTTTTAACAAAGGAAATTAATCTTCAAAGAAGCTGACACTAGCTGGAAACTCATCTGTGCCCGACAAGCCCGCACCGCGTGCCGCTCTGTCCTCATGTCACCTGCGCTGAGCACCGCCCGCATGGAGGAGGCGTCTTTACAGTGGGGACAGCAGAGGTGGCGCTGACAGGGCTCCAGGCCGCTGTTCCAGGTGGGTGGTGCTCAGATGGGCGTTTCCTTCCTGTCCCTCCCGGGCGACGGCCGGGGCTGCTCCTTGCTGCCCGGGGGTGGCTCCCTGGAGACCGGCTCGGGCTCAGCCTGGGGCTCGGGCCGGGCGCGCTGCAGCTGGAGCAGGCGGAGCTGCACCCGCAGCTCGATGATGGCCTCACGCTCCTCGTGAATCGCCTGGTTCAGGTGGTTGTTCTTGATCTTGAGGGACAGGGACAACAGTGCTCACGTCAGCAAGAAGGCTGCAGGACGACAACTCCCGCTGACCACAGAAACGGCGCCACACCGGAGCTACCCGCCCTTGGTCAGCGAAGTCCAGGTGACGCCCCGCCCCGCAGACCTCTCTCCTCCGGCAGGGGCCAGCTGCTCAGCCCCACTCGCTCGGTGCCCTTCCCAGGGCCCATCCCTTCCCTTCCTGCCCACTCCAAGCGGCCCTGTGTCAACCTGGGGGGTGGCCAGATGGGGTGGGGGCCCTTGTTCAGACCAGGGGGCTGTTCCCTTCGTTGCAGCATCCTGACCTACAGCCCGAGCGCTGAAGTTCTGGAGGACCATTTTCCTACTCAGCATGTTCGTATGCTCTGTAAAATGCTGAGCAGGACGAGGTGCTGCCAGCTGGCCCATCTCCCACAGCCCACTGGCCTCGGCCTGTGGCTCTGGGGAGAGGATCCCAAGCTGGGATCTGGTGTGGAATTGCGTGGTCTGTCCCGGCACCTGCCTGAGGGAGGGGAAGCCACCCACGGCCCTCGGGCTCCTCTGTGAGGAAGGGACGGCGAGAAGGGAGACTCTGGTCAGCGTGCTGCCAGCTCCCCATGCCGTGTACACCCTGTGCGCTCCCGGGGGGACACCCCCCAAAGTCCCCCTCCTCGGCCTGCCCGTCCGTCACCGAGGGCAAGCAGAACACGTCTGCCGGGAGGCCCGCGCTTGCCACGACCTCAGTGCAGCCTCGGGTCCCCCGCGCCCACCTCCAGCTCCTCGTTCTGCCGCTGCAGGTCCTGCAGGATGAGCTGCAGCTCGTCCTCGTCCTCGCTCTCGCTCTCGCTCTCCGATGAGTACTCCTCGGTTTCGCTGCGGCCATGCTGCTGGCGGCTGCGCGGGGACAGGGCGGGAAGCGCGTTACCGGCCAGCAGAGACAGGCCTGTCGTCTGCCTCTAGACTGACCAGCTTTCCGTGGCTGCACTTGATACCGCACCGTCCTTAAGACTTAATAAAGAAGAAACTGAAGGGTCACTCTGACGCCTCCACACAGAAGGCTGAGCGCTGGCCACCTGTGCTCGCGCGGCAGTCAGCATCCCTGGAAACCAGCCCACGGCTCTCCCTCACCTCTGGATCTCGGCAATCTCTGCTCGGAGGCGTTCCATCTCTTCTTTCTCCGAGGCGATCTGTCGGCGCAGGAACTGCTCCATGGCCAGGAGCTCCTCCTGTTCAGTCAGGATCTCATTCTCCTAAATAATGACCACTGGTGAACACTTTGAAGAGTCCGAGTCTAGGAAATGTCACTCTTTTGGGGTCTCCTGTCACCCTGAATTGTTTCACCCCATACACTAACATACAAGTTATGGGAAAGCTTGTTGTACTGCACACCCAAAAAATACCCCATTTCCCTAATGTCAAGAAAGACTTCTTTGAGAAAAGGTAGACTAAGTTGTTTGGGAGGAATGACTAGATTTTTCTCAAGACATAAAACGCCACTTAGGAATCCTTCTTTTGCAAAGGCTCTGCATGCCGCCAGCATACTGGGCACAAAGCAAAGTTCAAGTGACTCCGTGTGTTTTTGCTTCCCAGTCCTTTCTGAATGCCTTCCCACCAAGAGAATCTATTTTAGGGCCACGGTGGGCTTTGACAGTGTCACTAGGAAAGAAGGACCCAGGAGATGAGCAGGTGGTATCAGCATCACCTGAAAGTAGATCTAGTGATGGAAAGATGTTCACAGAAGAAATCTTTTCTCCTCACCACAAGCCACCATCCTCCTCAACCCATGTCCCCAGAGATAATATTTAAACAGTAAATATTCTCCTTTAACAGAATACACATTTCTAAAACTGATTAGCTCACCTAAGGGGATAAATCCCTATCTGCCCAAGATCTAGCTAGCCCTTTCAACCTAGTGAAAAGAACCAAAGCAGACAAAACTTAGGAGGTTAACAGAGATGGAAAGCTACAGAAATGAGCTGGAGGCCATGAAGGTCTACACCACTTTTTTCCAAACTAACAGGTAGCAAGAGGATAAGAACCTGTGATCAAACGTGAAAGACACTAGGGTCAAGTTCTAAAGTCAACTACCCAAAGCCTCCCATGTGCATAAAGAATCTCTCTCGGAGATGTGATATACATATTCCCCAGGTGTTTCCAAACACAGAGATGCTCATCCTTTACCTCAGTGCACTTAGGAAAGCTATTGTTCCAAGAAATACCAGATTGAAAACTCTGAAATAAAGACATACTTGGGACTTGATTCTCTCTTCAGGGGAGAAGAGTTATACATCCCTGGTAGGCAAAACAATGTATTTTCAGAAGTGACAAAAAAGGATTAAAACTTGTAGGGCTTTAGGTATCCCACATACGTGAGTTTCTGGGAGCACTGACTATGCTGTCAGAGCCTAAAACTTCATTCCTTTCTGGTTAAACTGTGGGAATTTCCAGAACAGAGTAAGGTAGAGTGAGAAATTCAGAAAGAAAAGAGCTCATCTTTATCTCTCTGCCTGGAATACAGTAGATACTCAAGAGCTGTTTGCCAAATCGATTAATGAATAAAACAATTCATCTCCAACAATTGACTTTCACCTGCAAAGAATAAAATATCTAAAAGTTATTAGCAACAACTATCAGCTAAAATCTGTTACATTTCAAGGATCTCAAACTTTGTGACATCAGAAGAACAAATTTTGAAATACTGAAGTCCAATCTCATTAATATGGAACAACTACACTAATTTGTAAATTAGGGGAAATACCTATAACTCAAGACCTGTGTGAGTGAAATTAGATGAAATAAAACATCTAGAACAGTTTCCAGTAAGAAGCAATCACTCAGTACAAAAGGTAGTTTCTTCCTCCAGCTGAACATTTACGCAAACACCACATAAAGGTAGGGCCAAACACAACAAGTAAGCCCCTCTAAAACCTAAATCTTCTTATAAGTTTGGTTAAACGATTAACACCTCTGTAGTTGAGCTTCTCAAATTATAATATAAAATGACCATCAGCAGTCTGGCTGGCAACACACTCCTGAACAACCAATGGGTCAAAGAAGAAATCAGATATTATCTTGAGGCAAATGCAAATGGAAGCACACAACATACCAAAACTTAAGGGACGCAGAAAGAGCAGTTTGAAGAGGGAAGTTTATAGTGGCAAATGCCTACACTAAGAAAAAAGACTTCAAACAGTGTATACCTCAAGGAACTAGAGGAAGAACAAACTAAACCTAAAATTAGCAAAAAGAAGAAAATACTAAAATCAGAGCAAAAATAAATGAAATGGAGACAAGAAAAGCAATACCAAAGGTCAATGAAATGAAGAATTGGTTTTTTAAAAGATAAATAAAATTGACAAACCTTTACCTAGATTAAGAGGGGACTTAAATAAAATTATAAATGAAAGAGGAAACATTACAACTGATACCACAAAAATACAAAGAATTATAAGATACTACTATGATGCCAACAAACTAGATAACCTAGAAAAACTGGGTTAAGTTTTTGTTGTTGTTGTTGTTGTTGTTTTGATTCCCTCTATTTGCCATTTCTTCCTGGGTAAGTTCTTAGAGGCATTAAAACCCACCAAGACTGAATCATGAAAAAATAGAAAATCTGAACAGACCAATAACAAGTAAAAAGATTGACCCAGTAGTCAAAAACCTCCCAACAAAGAAAAGAGCAGAACCAGATAGCTTCATGGGTGAATTCTACCAAACATTTAAAGAAGAATTAACACCAATCCTTCTCAAGCTCTTCTGGAAAATTGAAGAGGCAGGAACACTCCCAAACACATTTTACGAGGCCAGCATCACCCTCGTGCCAGAGCCAGATACAGACACCACAAGAAAAGAAAGCAGCCACCATCCCTGATGCACACAACATGCAAAAGTCCTCAAAAAACATGCTAACAAACCAAATTCAACAATACATTAAAAAGATCGTACACCACGATCAGGTGGGATTTATCTCTGGGATACAAGGATGGTTCAACATAACACAAACCAATAATGTGATACACCACATTAACAAAATGAGGGATAAAAATCATATTATCGCAAAAGATTCAAAAAAAGCATTTGACAAAATTCAACATCGTTTCATAATAAAAACTCTCAACAAAGTATAGAAGGAACGTACACAGTGACATGATATGCTCATATGACAGGCTCACAGATAACATTATACCCCAGCGAAAGGCTGAAAGGATTTCTTCTAAGATCAGAAAAAGGACAAGATGTCCATTCTGTTCAATATAGTACTGAAGTCCTAGCCAGAGTAAGTAAACAAGACATAAAAGGTATCCAAACTGTAAAGAATTAAAATTGATGGTTTGCAGATGACATGATCTTATACACAGAAAACCATAAAGATTCCACCAAGTGTCAGAACTAATAAACAAATTTAATAAAGTTGCAGAATACAAAATCAACATACAAAAATCAGTTGCATTTCTACATGCTAACAACCATCTGAAAAAGAAATCAAGAAAACAATTCCATTTACAATAGCATAAAAAAATGGCAATAAATTTAACCAAAGAGGTGAAATATCTGTACACTGAAAACTATAAAACATAGATGAAAGAAATTGAAGAAGACACAAAAATAAATGGAAAGATATCCCATGTTCATGGATTGGAGGAAATAACGTTAAAATTTCCATACTACCAAAGTGATCTACAGATTCATTGGAAGCTCTATCAAAATTCCAATGGAGTTTCTCACAGAAATAGAAAAAACAATCCTATCATTCATACAAAACCACAAAAGACTGTAATAAATAGCCAAAGCAATCTCTCTCTCTCCCTTTTTTTTAGCCAAAGCAATCTTAAATGAGATGAACAAAGTTGGAGGCATCATCCTACAGTCAAAATAGTTGGTACTGGCATAAAAAAACAGACATATACACCAATGGAGCAGCACCAAGTCCAGAAATAAATCCACACATTTGTAGTCAATTGATCTTTGACAAGGATGCTACTACACAATGGAGAAAGGACAGGCTCTTTAATAAACGGTGTTGAGATACTGGTTTTCCGCATGCAAAAGAGTGAAAATGAACCCTTACCTTATCTCACTCCATACACAGTAATCACCTCAAAATGGAGTAAAGACTTAAATATAAGACCTGAAACCATAAAACTATTAGAAGAAAAAACAGGAAGAAAGTTTCTTGGCATTGAGTCTGAGCAATAATTTTTTAGATATGACCCCAGAAGCACAAATATACAATAGACAAATGGGACTGCATCAAACTAAAAAGCTTCCACATAGCAAAGGAAACAAAGGAGTGAAGAGACAAGCTATGGAATGATAGAAAACATCTGCAAACCCTACATCTGATAAGGAGTTAACGTACATACAAAAAACTCAAACAACTCAACAGTAAGAAAACAAACAACCCAATTAAAAAATGGGCAAAGGACCTAAATAAACATTTCTCAAAAGAAGACATACAAATGGCCAGATATATGAAAAGATGCCCAATGTCACTGATCATCAGGGAAAAGCAAATCAAAACCACAATGAGATAACACCTTCCACCTGTCAGAATGGCTTTTTATCAAAAAACAAAAGATAACAAGTGCTGGCAAGGATGCGGAGCAAGGAAACCCTTGTGCTGTTTTAGTGGGAAGGTAAATTGATGCAGCCACTATGGAAAACAGTATGGAGGTTCCTCCAAAAATACAAAATAGAACTATCACGTGATCTAGCAATCCCACTTCTGGATATATATCCAAAGTAAATGAAAACAGGATATTGAAGAAATATCTGCACCCCCATGTTCACTGCAGCATTATTCACAATAGTCAAAATATGAAAATAATCAAATGGTCAGTGGATCAATGAATAGATGTGATATATATATATATTTATAATACACATGTATATATACACACACGCACACACACATATATATATAAAAATATAAAAACATATATAAAAAACATATAGGGACTTCCCTGGTGGTCCAGTGGTTAAGAATCTGTCTTGCAATGTTGGGGATGCCAGTTCAATCCCTGGTTGTGAAACTAAGATCCCACATGCTGCAGGGCAACTAAGCCCACACGCCATAACTAGAGAGAAGCCCGCACACACACTGCAATGAAGCGAAGAGCCCAAGCACCACAATGAAAAATCCCACGTGCCACAACTAAGACCCGACACAGCCAAAAAAACAAATAAATACTTTAAAAATAAAACATGTAAACACATACATATAAATACACACACCATGAATATTAATCAGACATAAGAAGGCAATCCTGCCATTTAATACAGCATAGATCAACCTGGAGGACATTAGGCTAAGTGAAATAAGCCAGACAGAAAAAGACAAATACTGTACAATCTCACTCATTTGTGGAATCTAAGAAAAAGTCGAGTTCATAGAAGCAGAGAGTCGAACAGTGGTTACCAGGGGCTGGAGGGTGGGGAAAATAGGGAGGTATTGGTCAAAAAATACAAAGTTGCACTTAATGTTGAATGACTAAGTCTAGAGATCTAATAATGATGATGATACTTAATGATACTGTACTGAATACTGGAAATATACTACGAGAGCACCTGAAGGTGCTCTCATCACGAAAGGTAACTGTGAGAGATTAATGTTAATTAGCTTGATTGCAGTAATCATTTCACTATGTAGAGGTGTATCAAATCATCATGTTGTACACCTTAAATATATACAATTTTTATTTTAAAAGAATCTTGCAAAATAGAAAAAAAGAGTTTAGTTTACCTGGGCAAGAAGAATATTTATGACTTCTTCATTTTCATTCATTTCTTCTTTGGAAACATCCTCTTTTGAAAGACTGGCTATCTCTTGTGCAATCTTGGTTTCACACTCCTGTCAAGTGAGAGAAATGAAAAGCACTGGTCAGCCTACTGTTAACACATTCAACAAATTCCCACCATCACGAGTTTCCTTCTCACCTCCTAGAACTGAAAAAATAAGAGTGACACAGTCAGCTGAACCATGTGGACATATGGGTATCTGCTAACTGGGCTTTGAAAATAATGTGTGGATCTCAGTCTGTGGCTGCACTGGAAGAAAAATGTTCAATTTTAATGTGCTCACCATTTCTGGAACCCTCCCACATAAATTACCTTCTGTAATACTTTTTTTTTTTTGGAGGGGGTTGATTTTAAGCATACAGTTCAACTGGTTTTGACGACTGTATACACTCAAGTAACCACCATCACAATAACGACACTGAACATCTCCATCACCACGAAGTGCCCCTGGGCTCTTCCACCATCTGCTGCCCCTGGCAACCACTAAACTGCTTTCCACTGCTCTGGTTTTTCCTTTTCTTATGTTTCATATAAACTGAATTACTCAGTAAGTAGTCTTTTTTATCTGGCACATTGCTAATTTTGATTCATCTATTTTGTCATTTGTATCAGTAGTTTACTGACTAATATGCCATGATGTGAATGTACCCCAATTTGTTCATCCATTCACCAGCTGATGGACATTTCAGTCCTTTCTAGTTTTGAGCAATTTTAACGAGACCTGTTATGAACACTGTGTATTTGCTTTGTGTGGGTATATGCCTTCTTTTGTTAGATAAATACCTAGGAGTGGGATTACTGGGTCAGATGGTAACCTCATGCTTAACTTTAAAAGAAAATGCCAACTGTTTTCCAAAATGATTGAACCAAAAGCAATAGAGGAGAGTTTCAGCTGCTCCACATTCCTGTCAACACTTGGTATTTTTAATTTTAGTCATTCTGGTTGGTGTGTAGTAGTATCTCGTGATTTTAAGTTGTATTTCCTTAATGACTAATGATGTTCAGCATCTTCACATGTGCGTATTTACCATCCATATATAATCTTCAGTAAAGTACCTGTTCAAATTTTTGCCTTTTTAAAATTGAATTGTTATTGTAACAAATGTACCACTCTGGCAGGGGATGCTGATAATGAGGGAGGCTAAGCATGAGGGGGAAAGGGGTATATGGGAATTCTCTGTACCTTTCCCTCAATTCTGCTATGAACCTAAAACTGTTCCAAAAAAATAAAGTTTAAAAAAAATTGGTTTGTCTTAAGAGTTTTTTATACATACTACTTCAAGTCCTTTATCAAGTGTGTGTTTTTTGCAACTATTTTGTCAAAGTCTCTGGCTTGCATATTCACCTTCTTAATATATTTTGAAGAGCATGTTTTGATGAAATGTAATTTACCAAATTTTTCTTTCACAGTTCAAGGATTTTGTGTCCTACTTAAGAAATCACTCAAACAGCTCATACAACTCAGTAACAAAAAAACAAAAAACCCAATCAAAAATGGGCAGAAGACCTAAATAGACATTTCTCCAAGGAAGAAATACAGATGGCCAACAGGCACATGAAAAGATGAAATCATCAACGCTAATTATTAGAGAAATGTAAATTAAAACTACAATGAGGTACCACCTCACACTGGTCAGAATGGCCATCATTAAAAGGCCTACTGGGCTTCCCTGGTGGCGCAGTGGTTGAGAGTCTGCCTGCCGATGCAGGGGAGGCGGGTTCGTGCCCTGGTCCGGGAGGATCCGGCGTGCCGCGGAGCGGCTGGGCCCATGAACCATGGCCGCTGAGCCTGCGCATCCGGAGCCTGTGCTCCGCAACAGGAGAGGCCACAACAGTGAGAGGCCCGCGTATCACACAAAAAAAATAAAAATAAAAATAAAAAATAAAAAGCCTGGAGGAACTCCAGAAACGGGCGCGAGCCGCGGCTGTCGGCACGGACAGTAGAGACGGGTGTCGGACGCTAAGGTTGCTGCTGCCACCACCAAGAGGCCTGTGTGTGAGCACAGGTCACTCTCCACACCGGCCCTCCCGGGAGCCTGTGCAGTCCGCCACTGACAGGATCCCGGGATCCAGGGTCAGCTTCCCCGGGAGAACGCACGGCGCGCCTTGGGCCTGTGCAGCGTCACATCGGCCTCTGCCGCCGCCGCGGACTCGCCCCGCCCCCGTGCCACTCCCTCCCCCCAGCCTGAGTGAGCTGGAGCCCCCGAATCAACTGCTCCTTTAACATCGTCCTGTCTGAGCGAAGGGCAGTCGCCCTCGGACAACCTACACGCAGAGGCGGGACCAAGTGCAAAGCTGAACCCCAGGAGCTGTGCGAACAGAGAGGAGAGGGGGAGGTCTCTCCCAGCAGCCTCAGAAGCGGCGGATTAAAGCTCCACAATCAACTTTAAGTGCCCTGCATCTGTTGAAAACCTGAATAGACAACGAATCATCCCAAGTTGAGGAGGCGGACTTTGAGAGCAAGATATACTATTATTTTCCCCCTTTTTTTCTTTTTGTGAGTGTGTATGTGTGTGCTGCTGTGTGAGATTTTGTCTGTATAGCTTTGCTTTCACCATTTGTCCTAGGGTTAGACCGACCCATTTTTCTGTTTTTTTTTTTTAAAGGAAATTTTTCTTCTTAATAATTATTTTTTATTTTAATAACTATACTTTATACTACTCTGTCTTCTCCCTTTCTTTCTTCCTTTCTTCCTTCCTTTCTTCCCTCCTTCCCTCCTTTCTTCCTTCCTTCCCCCCTTCTTTCCTCCCTTCCTCTCTTCCTTCCTCCCTTTCTTCCTCTGCACCTTCCTTCCTTCCTTTCTTGCTTCCTTCCTTCATTTCTTCCTTCCTTTCTTCCTTCCTTCCCTCCCTCCCTCCTTCCTTCCTTTTCTTTCCTTCCTATTTATTCTACCTTTTATTTTGAGCCGTGTGGATTAAAGGTTCTTGGCGCCCCAGCCAGGCACCAGGGCGGTGTCCCTGAGGTGGGAGAACCAACCTCAAGACACTAGTCCACAAGAGACCTCCCAGCTCCACGTAATATCAGACGGCGAAAATCTCCCAGAGATCTCCATCTCAACACCAAGACCCAGCTTCAATCAACGACCAGCAAAGAACAGTGCTGGACACCCTATCCCCAACAAAGAGCAAGACAGGTCTACAGCCCCATCCATTAGCAGAGAGGCTGCCTAAAATCATAATAAGGTTACCAACATCCCCAAACACACCACCAGACGAGGACCTGCCCACCAGAAAGACAAGATCCAGCCTCATCCACCAGAACAGAGGCACTAGTCCCCCCAACCAGGGAATCTACTCAACCCACTGAACCAACCTTAGCCACTGGGGACAGCCACCAAAAACAACAGGAACTACGAACCTGCAGCGTGCAAAAAGGAGAACCCAAACACAGTAAGATAAGCGAAATGAGAAGACAGAAAAACACACAACAGATGAAGGAGCAAGATAAAAACACACCAGACCTAACAGATGAAGAGGTAATAGCCAATCTACCTGAAAGAGAATATAGAATAATGATGGTGAAGATGATGCAAAATCTTGGAAATAGAATAGACAAATTGCAAGAAACAGTTAACAAGGACCTAGAAGAAATAAAGAGGAAGCAAGCAACGATGAGCAACACAATAAATGAAATGAAAAATACTCTAGATGGGATCAATAGCAGAATAACTGAGGCAGAAGGACGGATAAGTGACCTGGAAGATAAAATAGTGGAAATAACTACTGCAGAGCAGAATAAAGAAAAAAGAATGAAAAGAACTGAGGACAGTCTCAGAGACCTCTGGGACAACATTAAACACACCAACATTCGAATTATAGGGGTCCCAGAAGAAAAAGAGAAAAAGAGAGGGACTGAGAAAATATTTGAAGAGATTACAGTTGAAAACTTCCCTAATATAGGAAAGGAAATAGTCAACCAAGTCCAGGAAGCACAGAGAGTTCCATACAGGATAAACCCAAAGAGAAACACGCCAAGACACATAATAATCAAACTGTCAAAAATTAAATACAAAGAAAACATATTAAAAGCAGCAAGGGAAAAACAACAAATAACACACAAGGGAATCCCCATAAGATTAACATCTGATCTTTCAGCAGAAACTCTACAAGCCAGAAGGGAGTGGCAGGACATATTTAAAGTGATGAAGGAAAAAAACCAACAACCAAGATTACTCTACCCAGCAAGGATCTCATTCAGATTTGATGGAGAAATTAAAACCTTTACAGACAAGCAAAAGCTGAGAGAGTTCAGCACCACCAAACCAGCTCTACAACAAATGCTAAAGGAACTTCTCTAGGCAAGAAACACAAGAGAAGGAAAAGACCTACAAGAACAACCCGAAACAATTAAGTAAATGGTAATAGGTACATATCGATAATTACCTTAAATGTAAATGGATTAAATGCTCCCACCAAAAGACACAGACTGGCTGAATGGATACAAAAACAAGACCCATATGCTGTCTACAAGAGACCCACTTCAGACCTAGGGACACATACAGACTTAAAGTAAGGGGATGGAAAAAGATATTCCATGCAAATGGAAATCAGAAGAAAGCTGGAGTAGCAATTCTCATATCAGACAAAATAGACTTTAAAATAAATACTATTACAAGAGACAAAGAAGGACACTACATAATGATCAAGGGATTGATCCATGAAGAAGATATAACAATTGTAAATATTTATGCACCCAACATAGGAGCACCTCAATACATAAGGCAAATACTAACAGCCTTAAAAGGGGAAATCGACAGTAACACAATTATAATGGGGGACTTTAACACCCCACTTTCACCAATGGACAGATCATCCAAAATGATAATAAATAAGGAAACACAAGCTTTAAATGATACATTACACAAGATGGACTTAATTGATATTTATAGGACATTCCATCCAAAAACAACAGAATACATTTTTCTCAAGTGCTCATGGAACATTCTCCAGGATTGATCACATATTTTGTCACAAATCTAGCCTTGGCAAATTTAAGAAAATTGAAATCGTATCAAGTATCTTTTCCGACCACAACGCTATGAGACTAGATATTAATTACAGGAAAAGATCTGTAAAAAATACAAACACATGGAGGCTAAACAATATACTACTTAATAACGAAGTGATCCCTGAAGAAATCAAAGAGGAAATCAAAAAATACTTAGAAACAAATGACAGTGGAGACACAACGACCCAAAACCTATGGGATACAGCAAAAGCAGTTCTAAGAGGCAAGTTTATAGCAATACAATCATACCTTAAGAAACAGGAAACATCTCGAATAAACAACCTAACTTTGCACTTAAAGCAATTAGAGAAAGAAGAACCAAAAAAACCCAAATTTAGCAGAAGGAAAGAAATCATAAAGATCAGATCAGAAATAAATGAAAAAGAAGTGAAGGAAACAATAGCAAAGATCAATAAAAGTAAAAGCTGGTTCTTTGAGAAGATAAATAAAATTGATAAACCATTAGCCAGACTCATCAAGAATAAAAGGGAGAAGACTCAAATCAATAGAATTAGAAATGAAAAAGGAGATGTAACAACTGACACTGCAGAAATACAAAAGATTATTAGAGATTACTACAAGCAACTGTATGCCAATAAAATGGACAACCTGGAAGAAATGGACAAATTCTTAAAAATCCACAACCTGCCGAGACTGAACCAGGAAGAAATAGAAAATATGAACAGACCAATCACAAGCACTGAAATTGAAACTGTGATTAAAAATCTTCCAATAAACAAAAGCCCAGGACCAGATGGCTTCACAGGCGAATTCTATCAAACATTTAGAGAAGAGCTAACACCTATCCTTCTCAAACTCTTCCAACAGATAGCAGAGGGAGGAACACTCCCAAACTCATTCTATGAGGCCACCATCACCCTGATACCAAAACCAGACAAAGACGTCACAAAGAAAGAAAACTACAGGCCAATATCACTGATGAACATAGATGCAAAAATCCTCAACAAAATATTAGCAAACAGAATCCAACAGCACATTAAAAGGATCATACACCATGATCAAGTGGGGTTTATCCCAGGAATGCAAGGATTCTTCAATATACGCAAATCAATCAACGTGATACACCATATCAACAAACTGAAGGAGAAAAACCATATGATCATCTCAATAGATGCAGAGAAAGCTTTTGACAAAATTCAACACTCATTTATGATAAAAACCTTGCAGAAAGTAGGCATACAGGGAACTTTCCTCAACATAATAAAGGCCATATATGACAAACCCACAGCTAGCATCGTTCTCAATGGTGAAAAACTGAAACCATTTCCACTAAGATCAGGAACAAGACAAGGTTGCCCACTCTCACCACTCTTATTCAACATAGTTTTGGAAGTTCTAGCCACAGCAATCAGAGAAGAAAAAGAAATAAAAGGAATCCAAATAGGAAAAGAAGAAGTAAAGCTGTCACTGTTTGCAGATGACATGATACTATACATAGAGAATCCTAAAGATGCTACCAGAAAACTACTAGAGCTAATCAATGAATTTGGTAAAGTTGCAGGATACAAAATTAATGCACAGAAATCTCTGGCATTCTTATACACTAATGATGAAAAATCTGAGAGTGAAATTAAGAAAACACTCCCATTTACCATTGCAGCAAAAAGAATAAAATATCTAGGAATAAACCTACCTAAGGAGACAAAAGACTTGTATGCAGAAAACTATAAGACACTGATGAAAGAAATTAAAGATGATACAAATAGGTGGAGAAATATACCATGTTCTTGGATTGGAAGAATCAACATTGTGAAAATGACTATACTACCCAAAGCAATCTACCGATTCAATGCAATCTCTATCAAATTACCACTGGCATTTTTTAAAGAACTAGAACAAAAAATTTCACAATTTGTATGGAAACACAAAAGACCCCAAATAGCCAAAGCAATCTTGAGAACGAGAAATGGAGCTGGAGGAATCAGGCTCCCTGACTTCAGACTCTACTACAAGGCTACAGTAATCAAGACAATATGGTACTGGCACAAAAACAGAAATATACATCAATGGAACAGGATAGAGAGCCCAGAGATAAACCCACACACATATGGTCACCTTATCTTTGATAAAGGAGGGAAGGATATACAGTGGAGAAAAGACAGCCTCTTCAATAAGTGGTGCTGGGAAAACTGGACAGCTACATGTAAAAGTATGAAATTAGAACACTCCCTAACACCACACACAAAAATAAACTCAAAATGGGTTAAAGACCTAAATGTAAGGCCAGACACCATCAAACTCTCAGAGGAAAACATAGGCAGAACACTCTGTGAAATAAATCACAGCAAGATCCTTTTTGACCCACCTCCTAGAGAAATGGAAATAAAAACACAAATAAACAAATGGGACCTAATGAAACTTAAAAGCTTTTGCACAGCAAAGGATACCATAAACAAGACCAAAAGACAACCCTCAGAATGGGAGAAAATATTTGCAAATGAAGCAACTGACAAAGGATTAATTTCCAAAATTTATAAGCAACTCATGCAGCTCAATAACAAAAAAACAAACAACCCAATCCAAAAATGGGCAGAAGAACTAAATAGACATTTCTCCAAAGAAGATATACAGATTGCTAACAAACACATGAAAGAATGCTCAACCTCATTAATCATTAGAGAAATGCAAATCAAAACTACAATGAGATATCATCTCACACCGGTCAGATTGGCCATCATCAAAAACTCTAGAAACAATAAATGCTGGAGAGGGTGTGGAGAAAAGGGAACCCTCTTGCACTGCTGGTGGGAATGTAAATTGATACAGCCGCTATGGAGAACAGTATGGAGGTTCCTTAAAAAACTACAAATAGAACTACCATACGACCCAGCAATCCCACTACTGAGCATATACCCTGAGAAAACCATAATTCAGAAAGACTCATGTACCAAAATGTTCATTGCAGCTCTATTTACAATAGCCAGGACATGGAAGCAACCTAAGTGTCCATCAACAGATGAATGGATAAAGAAGATGTGGCACATATATACAATGGAATATTACTCAGCCATAAAAAGAAATGAAACTGAGTTATTATAATGAGGTGGATGGACCTGGAGTCTGTCATACAGAGTGAAGTAAGTCAGAAGGAGAAAAACAAATACCGTATGCTAACACATATATATGGAATCTAAAAAAAAAAAAAAAAATGTCATGAAGAGATTAGTGGTAGGACTGGAATAAAACACAGACCTATTAGAGCATGGACTTGAGGATATGGGGAGGGGGAAGGGTAAGCTGTGACGAAGTGAGAGAGTGGCAGGGACATATATACACTACCAAATGTAAATTAGATAGCTAGTGGGAAGCTGCCACATAGCACAGGGAGTTCACCTCTGTGCTTTGTGACCACCTAGAGGGGTGGGATAGGGAGGGTGGGAGGGAGGGTGACGCAAGAGAGAAGCGATATGGGAACATATGTATATGTATAACTGATTCACTTTGTTGTAAAGGAGAAACGAACACACTATTGTAAAACAGTTATACTCAAATAAAGATGTTTAAAAAAAAAAATAAAAAGCCTACAAATAATAAATGTTGGAGAAGGTGTGGAGAGAAGGGAACCCTCCTACACTGTTGGAGGGAATGTAAATTGGTGCAGGTTCCTCAAAACACTAAAAAATAGAGTTGCCATATGATCCAGCAATCCCACTCCTGGGCATATATCCAGACAAAACTATAATTCGAAAAGATACATACACCCCTGTGTTCACAGCAGCACTATTCACAATAGCCAAGACATGGAAACTACCTAAATGTCCATCGGCAGATGGATAAAGATGATGTGGTATAAAGGAATATTACTCAGCCATAAAAAAGCCATTTGCAGCTACATGGATAGACCTAGAGATTATCATACTAAGTGAAGTCAGAAAGAGAAAGACAAATACCATATATATCACTTACATGTGGAATCTAAAACATCACTCAAATCAAACATATCTACGAAACTGAAACAGACTCACAGACATACAGAACGGACTTGTGGTTGCCAAGGGGGAGAGGGGTAGGAGAGGGATGACGGATTAGGAGTTTGGGATTAGCCGATGCAAACTAGTATATAGGATGGATAAACAACAGGGTCCTACTGTTTAGCACAGGGAACTATATTCAATATCCTGTGAAAAACCATATGGAAAAGAATATGAAAAAGAATATATATACGTATAACTGAGGAACTTTGCTGTACAGCAGAAATTAACACAACACTGTAAATCAACCATACTGCAATAAAATTTTTTAAAAAATCACTGCCTAAGCCAAAGTCAGCTTCTCCTCTGTTTACTTCTGGAATTTTTTTTAGGTCTTAGTGTATGATTCATTTGGAGCTAATTTTTGTATATGTTGTGTGGAAAGAGGGAAAAAGTCAGGTTCTTTTTTTTTTTTGCATATAAATATCCAATTGTTCCATGTTGAAAAGAAAATCCTTCCCTAGTCAATTGTCTTAGCATCTTTGTTGAAAATTAACTGCCCACACATGTGTTGGTCTATTTCTGGACTTTCTTTTCTATGTCTATCCTTATCCAATATCAACTGTCTTGATTACTATAGCTTTACAGTAAGTCTTAGTATCAGGTAGTATGAGCCCTCCAATGTCCTTTTTCAAAACTGTTTAGGCTATTCTAGGTCATTTGTACTTCCACACAGATTTTAGAAGAGCTTGTTAATTTCTACCAAAATCACCTGTTTAGATTTTGATTGGAATTGAATCCACAGATAAATCTGGAAAAACCTAACATCTTAACAGTATTGAGATATAAATATATTTTTAATTTATTTTTTTTAGGTTCACTATCCAATAGTTCATTGCAAATATACATAAATACAATAAACTTGTACATCTGATCCTGTATGCTACAATGTTGCTAAAGTCACTTATTCGATTTTGTACAGATTCCTTAGGATTTTACATAGAGACAATCACATCATCTACGTATAAAGATTGATTTCTCTCCAACCCGTATGCCTTTTTTTCTTGTTTAAGTGCACTGGCTAGAACAACCTCCAGTACAATGTTGAATAGAAGTGGTAAAAGCAGAAATTGCATGCTTGTATACCCAATCTTAGAGGAAAGCATTCAGACTTTCACCATTAAGCACAATGTAAATCAGAGATTTTTTTCTGTAAATGCCCTTTATCGGGCTGAAAGGCAGTGACTGCGAGTTTCTGTCACAAGTTAAGTGTCAAATTCTGCCAAATGCTTTCTCTGCATCTACTGACATGATCTTGTTGTTTCTTATTTTTAGTCTGTTAATATAATGAGTTATATTACTTCTATCTTTAAAAGTCATTTATTCCTGGGCTTCCCTGGTGACGCAATGACTGAGACACGGGTTCGTGCCCCGGTCCGGAAGATCCCACATGCCGCGGAGCGGCTGGGCCTGTGAGTCACGGCCACTGAGCCTGCGCATCCGGAGACTGTGCTCCGCAACAGGAGCAGCCACAACAGTGAGAGGCCCACATACCGCAAAAAAAAAAAAAGTCATTTATTCCTCAAAGTTGAAATCAACATGATGGAACCTTTGGAGCACTTTGTGAATTAATAAGCAAACATGAAAAGATAGCATCAAGAAACTGGCAAAGTAGAGGTAATGCATCCCTTTCTATATTGGCTCTGGTTTGCTATGTCACAATTCCTTTATCCAAGAGAGATGCAGGAACAAGAGAAAGGAAGCCGAGCCCACGTGAGCCTGTCCTGGGTCAAAGACGCTTCATTAAAGGCTGATGGGCAACGCCACGTGGTGGACAGTGACCACAGGAGGACTGGTTGGTCTGTCACTAAAACCTGATTCCAGGCTGAATCATGAAGGGAATAATTAATTAATTAAAAACAGGCACTGGAAGCAAAAGATAGGTAATCTGGCAAGTGGGGAAAAGGGAAGAAAAATACAGAGGGCGTCTGCTAGTCCTACAGTGCAGGTGTAGAAACTCCATCACAGCTTCTTCCTTCCTGACAAAGCTATCCCCAAATAAGTGCAAACTGCTGCCCTCGAAGCAACATGGGTTGTCTTGTCTTCTAGCAAAACCACAACTGTGACCCACCATGGACCATGCTGTCCCACTCTGACAAATGCTAACTCATGTTCCTTGGAAGTGCTCTTTGGACACTGGCATTGAATCTGCACGTGGGTTGTAAGAGGGTCCAGAGATTTGAGACCTCAGCCTTGACGTGGCCGGGAAACTCAGAGTCCCAGCACCAAGCAACACACACTAAACTAGAGGGAGACCCAACAGTCTGGCTCACGAACCCCAAGCTCATCAGAAGGCACACACCACCCTGCCTGTTACCAGGTAAAGAAAGGCCCTCCTGATCTTCGGTTACCTCCGTGTGTTTCTAAAGAGCTGACTCAAAGCCCTCAAACTCTCCTGCAGTCTTTGAAACATATCACCATCTGACTGCTTCTCACACCTGGAAACCTGTTTACAGGTACAACCAAGCAGGAAATGACAAACCATCTTTTAGCCAAATAGTCTGTTTAATAAAAAAACTCAACTTCTAAATTTTTTTTAAACATCTTTATTGGAGTATAACTGTTTTACAATAGTGTTAGTTTTTCCTTTACAACAAAGTGAATGTTATGCATATACATATGTTCCCCTATCTCTTCCCTCTTGCGTCACCCTCTCTCCCTCCCTCCCTATCCCACCCCTCTAGGTGGTCACAAAGCACAGAGGTGATCTCCCTGTGCTATGCGGCAGCTTCCCACTAGCTACCTAATTTACATTTGGTAGTGTATATATGTCCCTGCCACTCTCTCACTTTGTCACAGCTTACCCTTCCCCCTCCCCATATCCTCAAGTCCATGCTCTAGTAGGTCTGTGTTTTATTCCAGTCCTACCACTAATCTCTTCATGACATTTTTTTTTCTTAGAGTCCATATATATGTGTTAGCATATGGTATTTGTTTTTCTCCTTCTGACTTACTTCACTCTGTATGGCAGATTCCAGGTCTATCCACCTCATTACAAATAACTCAGTTTCATTTCTTTTTATGACTGAGTAATATTCCATTGTATATATGTGCCACATCTTCTTTATCCATTCATCTGTTGATGGACACTTAGGTTGCTTGCATGTCCTGGCTACCATAAATAGAGCTGCAATGAACATTTTGGTACATGACTCTTTTTGAATTATGGTTTGCTCAGGGTATATGCCCAGTAGTGGGATTGCTGGGTCGTTTAGTTTTTTAAGGAACCCCCATACTGTTCTCCATAGTGGCTGTATCAATTTACATTCCCACCAGCAGTGCAAAAGGGTTCCCTTTTCTCCACACCCTCTCCAGCATTTATTGTTTCTAGAGTTTTTGATGATGGCCATTCTGACCGGTGTGAGACGATATCTCATTGTAGTTTTGATTTGCATTTCTCTAATGATTAATGATGTTGAGCATTCTTTCATGTGTTTGTTGGCAATCTGTATATCTTCTTTGGAGAAATGTCTGTTTAGGTCTTCTGCCCATTTTTGGATTGGGTTGTTTGTTTTTTTGTTATTGAGCTGCATGAGTTGCTTGTAAATTTTGGAGATTAATCCTTTCTCAGTTGCTTCATTTGCAAATATTTTCTCCCATTCTGAGGGTTGTCTTTTGGTCTTGTTTATGGTATCCTGTGCTGTGCAAAAGCTTTTAAGTTTCATTCGGTCCCATTTGTTTATCTTTGATTTTATTTCCATTTCTCTAGGAGGTGGGTCAAAAAGGATCTTGCTGTGATTTATTTCACAGAGTGTTCTGCCTAAGTTTTCCTCTAAGAGTTTGATAGTGTCTGGCCTTACATGTAGGTCTTTAACCCATTTTGAGTTTATTTTTGTGTGTGGTGTTAGGGAGTGTTCTAATTTCATACTGTTACAGGTAGCTGTCCAGTTTTCCCAGCACCACTTATGGAAGAGGCTGTCTTTTCTCCACTGTATATCCTTCCCTCCTTTATCAAAGATAAGGTGACCGTATGTGTGTGGGTTTATCTCTGGGATTTCTATCCTGTTGCATTGATGTATATTTCTGTTTTTGTGCCAGTACCATACTGTCTTGATTACTGTAGCCTTGTAGTAGAGTCTGAAGTCAGGGAGCCTGATTCCTCCAGCTCCATTTTTCGTTCTCAAAATTGCTTTGGCTATTCGGGGTCTTTTCTGTTTCCATACAAATTGTGAAATTTTTTGTTCTAGTTCTGTAAAAAATGCCAGTGGTAATTTGATAGGGATAGCATTGAATCTGTAGATTGCTTTGGGTAGTAGAGTCATTTTCACAATGTTGATTGTTCCAATCCAAGAAAATGGTATATTTCTCCACCTATTTGTATCATCTTTAATTTCTTTCATCAGTGTCTTACAGTTTTCTGCATACAAGTCTTTTGTCTCCTTAGGTAGGTTTATTCCTAGATATTTTATTCTTTTTGCTGCAATGGTAAATGGGAGTGTTTTCTTAATTTCACTCTCAGATTTTTCATCATTAGTGTATAAGAATGCCAGAGATTTCTGTGCATTAATTTTGTATCCTGCAACTTTACCAAATTCATTGATTAGCTCTAGTAGTTTTCTGGTAGCATCCTTTGGATTCTCTATGTATAGTATCATGTCATCTGCAAACAGTGACAGCTTTACTTCTTTTCCTATTTGGATTCCTTTTATTTCTTTTTTTTCTCTGATTGCTGTGGCTAGAACTTCCAAAACTAGGTTGAATATGAGTGGTGAGAGTGGGCAACCTTGTCTTGTTCCTGATCTTAGTGGAAATGGTTTCAGTTTTTTACCATTGAGAACAATGCTGGCTGTGGGTTTGTCATATATGGCCATTAGTATGTTGAGGAAAGTTCCCTGTATGCCTACTTTCTGCAGGGTTTTTGTCATAAACGAGTGTTGAATTTTGTCAAAAGCTTTCTCTGCATCTATTGAGATGATCATATGGTTTTTCTCCTTCAGTTTGTTGATATGGTGTATCACGCTGATTGATTTGCGTATATTGAAGAATCCTTGCATTCCTGGAATAAACCCCACTTGATCATGGTGTATGATCCTTTTAATGTGCTGTTGGATTCTGTTTGCTAATATTTTGTTGAGGATTTTTGCATCTATGTTTATCAGTGATATTGGCCTGTAGTTTTCTTTCTTTGTGACGTCTTTGTCTGGTTTTGGTATCAGGGTGATAATGGCCTCATAGAATGAGTTTGGGAGTGTTCTTCTCTCTGCTATCTTTTGGAAGAGTTTGAGAAGGATAAGTGTTAGCTCTTCTCTAAATGTTTGATAGAATTTGCCTGTGAAGCCATCTGGTCCTGGGCTTTTGTTTATTGGAAGATTTTTAATCAGTTTCAATTCAGTGCTTGTGATTGGTCTGTTCATATTTTCTATTTCTTCCTGGTTCAGTCTCGGCAGGTTGTGCATTTCTAAGAATTTGTCCATTTCTTCCAGGTTGTCCATTTTATTGGCATACAGTTGCTTGTAATAATCTCTAATAATCTTTTGTATTTCTGCAGTGTCAGTTGTTACATCTCCTTTTTCATTTCTAATTCTATTGATTTGAGTCTTGTCCCTTTTATTCTTGATGAGTCTGGCTAATGGTTTATCAATTTTATTTATCTTCTCAAAGAACCAGCTTTTACTTTTATTGATCTTTGCTATTGTTTCCTTCATTTCTTTTTCACTTATTTCTGATCTGATCTTTATGATTTCTTTCCTTCTGCTAAATTTGGGGTTTTTTTGTTCTTCTTTCTCTAATTGCTTTAAGTGCAAAGTTAGGTTGTTTATTCAAGATGTTTCCTGTTTCTTAAGGTATGATTGTATTGCTATAAACTTCCCTCTTAGATCGGCTTTTGCTGTATCCCATAGGTTTTGGGTCATCGTGTCTCCACTGTCATTTGTTTCTAAGTATTTTTTGATTTCCTCTTTGATTTCTTCAGGGATCACTTCGTTATTAAGTAGTGTATTGTTTAGCCTCCATGTGTTTGTATTTTTTACAGATCTTTTCCTGTAATTGATATCTAGTCTCATAGCGTTGTGGTCGGAAAAGATACTTGATACGATTTCAATTTTCTTAAATTTGCCAAGACTAGATTTGTGACCCAATATATGATCGACCCTGGAGAATGTTCCATGAGCACTTGAGAAAAATGTGTATTCTGTTGTTTTTGGATGGAATGTCCTATAAATATCAATTAAGTCCATCTTGTGTAATGTATCATTTAAAGCTTGTGTTTCCTTATTTATTTTCATTTTGGATGATCTGTCCATTGGTGAAAGTGGGGTGTTAAAGTCCCCTTCTATGATTGTGTTACTGTCGATTTCCCCCTTTAAGGCTGTTAGTATCTGCCTTATGTAGTGAGGTGCTCCTATGTTGGGTGCATAAATATTTACAATTGTTATATCTTCTTCTTGGATGGATCCCTTGATCATTATGTAGTGTCCTTCTTTGTCTCTTCTAATAGTTTATTTTAAAGTCTATTTTGTCTGATATGAGAATTGCTACTCCAGCTTTCTTCTGATTTCCATTTGCATGGAATATCTTTTTCCATCTCCTTACTTTCAGTCTGTATGTGTCCCTAGGTTTGAAGTGGGTCTCTTGTAGACAGCATATATATGGGTCTTGTTTTTGTATCCATTCAGCCAGTCTGTGTCTTTTGGTGGGAGCATTTAATCCATTTACATTTAAGGTAATTATCAATATGTATGTTCCTATTACCATTTACTTAATTGTTTCGGGTTGTTCTTGTAGGTCTTTCCTTCTCTTGTGTTTCTTGCCTAGAGAAGTTCCTTTAGCATTTGTTGTAGAGCTGGTTTGGTGGTGCTGAACTCTCTCAGCTTTTGCTTGTCTGTAAAGGTTTTAATTTCTCCATCAAATCTGAATGAGATCCTTGCTGGGTAGGGTAATCTTGGTTGTAGGTTTTTTTCCTTCATCACTTTAAATATGTCCTGCCACTCCCTTCTGGCTTGTAGAGTTTCTGCTGAAAGATCAGATGTTAACCTTATGGGGATTCCCTTGTGTGTTATCTGTTGTTTTTCCCTTGCTGCTTTTAATATGTTTTCTTTGTATTTAATTTTTGACAGTTTGATTATTATGTGTCTTGGCGTGTTTATCCTTGGGTTTATCCTGTATGGGACTCTCTGTGCTTCCTGGACTTGATTGACTATTTCCTTTCCTATATTAGGGAAGTTTTCAACTGTAATCTCTTCAAATATTTTCTCAGTCCCTTTCTTTTTCTCTTCTTCTTCTGGGACCCCTATAATTCGAATGTTGGTGCGTTTAATGTTGTCCCAGAGGTCTCTGAGACTGTCCTCAGTTCTTTTCATTCTTTTTTCTTTATTCTGCTCTGCAGTAGTTATTTCCACTATTTTATCTTCCAGGTCACTTATCCGTCCTTCTGCCTCAGTTATTCTGCTATTGATCCCATCTAGAGTATTTTTCATTTCATTTATTGTGTTGCTCATCGTTGCTTGCTTCCTCTTTATTTCTTCTAGGTCCTTGTTAACTGTTTCTTGCAATTTGTCTATTCTATTTCCAAGATTTTGAATCATCTTTACTATCATTATTCTGAAATCTTTTTCAGGTAGACTGCCTATTTTCACTCATTTGTTAGGTCTGGTGTGTTTTTATCTTGCTCCTTCATCTGTTGTGTGTTTTTCTGTCTTCTCATTTCGCTTATCTTACTGTGTTTGGGTTCTCCTTTTTGCACGCTGCAGGTTCGTAGTTCCTGTTGTTTTTGGTGGCTGTCCCCAGTGGCTAAGGTTGGTTCAGTGGGTTGAGTAGATTCCCTGGTTGGGGGGACTAGTGCCTCTGTTCTGGTGGATGAGGCTGGATCTTGTCTTTCTGGTGGGCAGGTTCACGTCTGGTGGTGTGTTTGGGGATGTTGGTAGCCTTATTATGATTTTAGGCAGCCTCTCTGCTAATGGATGGGTCTGTAGACCTGTCTTGCTCTTTGTTGGGCATAGGGTGTCCAGCACTGTTTGTTGCTGGTCCTTGAGTGAAGCTGGGTCTTGGTGGTGAGATGGAGATCTCTGGGAGATTTTCGCCGTGTGATATTGCGTGGAGCTGGGAGGTCTCTTGTGGACCAGTGTCCTGAGGTTGGTTCTCCCACCTCAGAGACACAGCCCTGGTGCCTGCCTGGAGTGCCAAGAGCCTTTAATCCACACGGCTCAAAATAAAAGGGAGAGAAATAGAAAGGAAAGAAAAGGAAGGAAGGAGGGAGGGAGGGAAGGAAGGAAGGAAGAAAGGAAGGGAGGAAGGAAGAAAGGAAGGAAGGAAGGAAGAAAGAAGGAAGAAATGAAGGAAGGAAGGAGAGGAAGAAAGGGAGGAAGGAAGGAAGGAGGGAAAGAGGGAAGGAAGGAAGGAAGAAAGAAAGGGAGAATACAAAATAAAGTAGGATAAAATATAGTTATTAAAATAAAAAATAATTATTAAGAAGAAAAATTTCTATTAAAAAAAAACAGAAAAATGGGTCGGTCTAACCCTAGGACAAATGGTGAAAGCAAAGCTATACAGACAAAATCTCACACAACAGCACACACATACACACTCACAAAAAGTAAAAAGGGGAAAATAATATTATATCTTGCTCCCAAAGTCCACCTCCTCAACTTGGGATATTTCGCTGTCTATTTAGGTTTTCCACAGATGCAGGGCACTTCAAGTTGATTGTGGAGCTTTAATCCGCCGCTTCTGAGGCTGCTGGGAGAGACCTCCCCCTCTCCTCTTTGTTTGCACAGCTCCTGGGGTTCAACTTTGGACTCGGCCCCGCCTCTGCGTGTAGGTCGTCCGAGGGCATCTGCCCTTCGCTCAGACAGGACGGGGTTAATTAAAGGAGCAGCTGATTCGGGAGCTCTGGCACAGACCGGGGGGTGGGGCACGGAGGCGGGGCGAGCCCGCCGCAACAGAGGCCGTGACGCTGCACCGGCCCAAGGCGTGCCGCGCGTTCTCCTGGGGAAGCTGTCCCGGGACCCCGGCAGTGGTGGGCTGCATGGGCTCCCGGGAGGGGCGGTGTGGAGAGTGGCCTGTCTCTCTTGGTGGCGGCAGCAGCAACCCTAGCGTCCCACACCCGTCTCTGCTGTCCGTGCCGACAGCCGCGGCTCGCGCCCGTTTCTGGAGCTCCTTTACACAGTGTTCTTAATCCCCTCTCCTCGCGCCCGAGAAAGCAAAGAGGCAAGAAAAAGTCTCGTCTCTTTGGCAGCTCCGCGCCCGTTTCTGGAGCTCCTTTACGCGGTGCTCTTAATCCCCTCTCCTCGTGCCCCAGGAAGCAAAGAGGGAAGAAAAGGTCTCTTGTCTCTTCAGCAGCTCCAGACTTCAACCGGACTCCCTCCTGGCCAGCCGTGGTGCACCAACCCCCTCAGGCTGTTTTCACTCTGCCAACTCCAGACCTTTCCCTGGGATCCGACTGAAGCCCGAGCCTCAGCTCCCAGTCCCGCCCGCTCCAGCGGGGGAGCAGACAAGCCTCTCAGGCTGGTGAGTGCCGGTCGGCACCGATCCTCTGCGGCAATCTCTCCGCTTTGCCCTCCGCACCCTGTGGCTGCACTCTCCTCCGCGGCTCCGCATCTTCCCCCTCCGCCACCCACAGTCTCCGCCCGTGAAGGGGCTTCTAGTGTGTGGGAGCCTTTCCCCCTCACGGCTCCCTCCCACTGGTTTAGGTACTATCCCTATTCTTTGTCTCTGTTTATTCTTTCTTCTTTTGCCCTACCCAGGTACGTGGGGAGTTTCTTGCCTTTTGGGAGGTCTGAGGTCTTCTGCCAGCGTTCGGTGGGTGTTCTATAGGAGAAGTTCCACATGTAGATGTCAACTTCTAAATTAAATGAAGCATTTCCCTGATACCAAGCTGAAGGATCAATAATCCAGAACTGGGAACATGTGAACATATCTCCCATCAGGGTACTTCCCCTCAAAAGGTATTTACACTGGGTTGGCCAAAAATGTCGTTCGGCTTTTTTTTTTTTAAACAAAACCCCGAATGAACTTTTCAGCCAACCCAATATAAATTGTGTCGTACTTTAAATAACTTAAAATGGTATATAAAAGATTCCAGCGCACTCTTTTTACATTTCATTATAAACATGATGTGCCAAAATAATAAATTTACTCACTTGTCTTTTAGCTTCTCTCAGTTTTCTTTTGAGGGCTGTCAAAATTCTTTGTACTTCCCATAATCTTTCCTCTTTAGATAAATCCTTTATCCCACCCTGCAGATCTCGATGTAAACAGTTCAAAAGAAACTCCTAGAAAGTAACATACCACACACTGTATAGGATTCCATGTCTTGTCATCTTAAAATAAAACCACATGCAATTTCTAAAAATGCAGAATCAACTACTTTTCAATTATCATTTTAAAAAATGACAATGCATGAATTGTTTTTTCAAGGCTATGACTGAAAAATCATCTTTATTTTTTCTGCCTGAGCACTGGGTTCTAATCCGGCAATTTACAATGGTTCCCAGTAGTCAATTCACCTCCCTTCCCCCAACAC
This sequence comes from Kogia breviceps, assembly GCF_026419965.1. NCBI lineage: Eukaryota > Metazoa > Chordata > Mammalia > Artiodactyla > Physeteridae > Kogia > Kogia breviceps. The sequence goes on along the minus strand of NC_081324.1, from coordinate 60,501,422 downwards.
ATCAACTACTAAGAAATGGGAGCTCAGAGCAGACAAAAGGGAAGAAAGGCAAGCAGGGATTTGATAACTTGTATGCAAACAAAAGATGTAACAATTATCAAATGTAAGTAAACGTCTTAGCCTTGAATTTCTTATTGAGCTTGCCAAACGCACAACCAAATGGTACTCTTTCAGTAGCACAGTGGGAAAACACAGGATTTGGGGTCAAATCCTAGCTCTTCAGCTTAGTAACCAGGTGACACAGAATAAGTTATTTAACTTCTCCAAATTTCATTATTCTTATCTGTAAAATAAGGCCAATAAAGCAGCCTTGTCCAGAGAAGCTAACATTTTTGGACTACTTACAACATACCTGGCACCATGGTGAACATCTTTAACGCATTATTTCATTTAAGGTAATCTTCACATCAAACCTAGGAGAGGACTCATTTTTAAATGCAATCCCCAAGGCTTAAGGAGGTTAAGCAACATGCTTAATTAGGAGCAGAGCAAGAATTTAAAGCCAGGTCTTTTGATTTCCAAACCTGTGCTCTGTCCACTATGATGTTCTGCCTTAACTGGCATGAAATAGTGCCAGATGGGAAGTTCTGGCTTCAGTGTGCCATGAAGAGTGTGCCTGACACAGCTCCAGACACACAGGAAGTGTTCAAGGAACAGGAGGCCATCATCCTCAGCACTGCAGTCTCTCACGGGGTCAGAGCAAGGGCTGGCTCTGGGGGCCAGGAGGGAAGCTGCACTCACCTGTCTTCTGATCTCCTCCTTGATGCTCTCCTGGGTCTCAGGCAGTGTGGGCATCGTGGCCATGTTAGACCATCGCAGAGGTTTCGTCACTTGCTTCAGTGTCACATTTCCGAAGAGCTCTTGCACATGTGTGAAAAACACATATAGGACACGATTGCTAATCTAAAAAAAAAAAAGATTTGCAAGAAAAATATTAAAATTATCATTTCATTTCATTTGTGTCTGTTGCCTAAGTGCATCCTCAGTAGTGACTAGACATATTTTGCTAATTAGTGGCCAATTTAAAGAAGAGAATGAGAAAGTATGAGTTAAGTCATGGATTCAGCACTATGAGGAATTGTGGGGAAAAAGCCAAGAAATGGATGCAGAGGCTGATGATCATCAATCTGTTCTGATTTAGCACCATAACATTAACTGATTTTTTAAATCTTATGTTCTTTATTTTCAAGTTACTGTGATACGTTTTAACACATGCAACTGGGTCTACTAAGGAACAAAGGAGCCTGCAGCCGCAGAGCTGGGCTGAGTGTGGTAGCCCCTTCTCCAGAGACAAATGCTTCTGGGCAGACTCCAGAGCCTGTGTTTAAATAGATGCTCCAATGCTAAGAGACCAGGACGTTAGGATGGCTAAAAAGCTAATAGAAGAAATTATTTCCTACCTAAAACTTATTCTGACAACACACCTGAATCTTCTGTGACACCAACATCCCTACTACAGTTATATTAAGTAACAATGTATGAAAACCTGACTAATATGAAATTTGAGAAACATTTTGCTTCCAAAATATAATCAACAAGCAATGAAGGACTCTTCAGTTAAAGAAAATACACTCTTATATGTAACAGTGTGTTATAACAGTGACCAATAACCTGGTATATTGGCCAAAAAGGCTTAAAATAAAAACTATAACCCCATCTCATGTTTTGCCCTTTGTTTTTGGCCTGAGTGAAATATCAGTAACTCCAATTAAAGGAAAACACATGCTCTACGCAAGCACCAAGTGAGCAGCAGAAAACGAAGGCCAGGAATTTATGTTGTAAAGAGACACCAACTAACACACCACCTACCTCTCTGAAATGCCTCCTCAGATTAAGATTCTGTAAAATACTCTATATATACCTCTTTATGAAGTCCTCAGGTCAAATCCCTGACCAAATGAATAACATTAGGCCCCCTTGAGCCTGAGTCTGTATACGTGTGTGATATGACTAAGCAGTAATGCTATTTGATGAAGTAACTGAAATCCTTAAAACACTGCAGATGAACTGTAACTGCAGGTACCTCGGGCTCCTCTTCCACTAAGGACAGATCACTGTCATCAGGAACTGCTTAAAAACCACACCAAAGGGCTTCCCTGGTGGCGCAGTGGTTGAGAGTCCGCCTGCCGATGCAGGGAACGCGGGTTCGTGCCCCGGTCCGGGGGGATCCCGCGTGCCGCCGAGCGGCTGGGTCCGTGGGCCATGGCCGCTGGGCCTGCGCGTCTGGAGCCTGTGCTCCGCAACGGGAGAGGCCACAGCGGTGAGAGGCCCGCGTATCACAAAAAAAAAAAAAAAAAAAAAAAAAACCACACCAAAGACTGGACAATATTCAAATTTCACAGCAGCAGCTAAAAGGCCAACATGTTCATTACCTTACATGCCAACACTGTCCACACTGTGAAAGAAAAAGGCCAACATTCAGGCTAACCCCTTACCCACCGTCCCTGGTTCACTGCTTGGTATGTGCCTCAGCAACAGGAAACCCTCCCTGCGTCCCCAGGGTCGGCCATGTACCTGGACAGTTGGACTGAGCACTATAGAAATGTTCTGGATGTTCATTTTTGTTTCCAGCTCCTTGGCGATAACGTGATCCATGTGCACAATCAACCAGGAGATCAGCAGACGGTTACACTCGGGCAGCTCCTCCAGCAGGCGCTGGAACTCCTGCACCTTCTCGCCCTCCGAGCTCCGCCCACAAGCCTCTTCAAAGCGGGGCAGCAGCTCCTTGGTCAGCAGGTTCTCGGGCAGGTCCCGCAGGTACTGCTTCAGCAAACTGGCTACAGTGTTAGGCTCATACTCTTCCAAGTTTGGAGACTCCTCTCTGTCATAGGCTGCCTTCAGCTCATCCACCTTGGATTTAATTCCTTAGAACATTCGAATTCAAAAGAAAAAGAAAGTATCAAGAAAAAAAAAAATCAAACACACAGCTTTCTTCCCTAGTGTGCCTACCCCTGGGGGAGATCAGAGAAGGGCCATCCTGATCATATGAAGTGTTAATCTGCACACGGTTTATACAATTCCTCCATTAAAGCAGATAAAAGACTACACTTAGAGGATTAATTTAACCAAAAGCTAAATGATAATGGACTAACTCAATACTCAAAACAAAAGTTATAGTAACCACAGAAACCACAGAAAACCACAGAAAAATCAAGCAAATATGCCAATCGATACAGGGGAAAAATTGTTTTTTATTTAAAGATAGGTAGGTTAAAATTCAGACAAAAATTAAACTACAATCCAAGCATATGCCTTGTTCTACATGAGCGGCCAACTGCTTTTCCTAACTAGTCACAAGACTGACAACATAAAATACAACTCAGTACATACAAGCACGTTGCAAAAAGTTGTGGGTGACTATTTTATAAGTAACAATTGTATCATAAATGCAAAAAGTGAGTTCACTATCTAAACAAACTCTTTGAAAATTATTCATTACATAATACCCATCTAATTTCTAAGTTTAAGTTCTTTACATGTTTTCTTAATCTGAAACAGGGTTAGAATAAAAGAAAAGTGAAATTTGGGTTACTAAAATCTAATCGTTTTGCTTTTCTTACTGGACAGAAACACACAAATGTTTTTCAGACACAAAGTATTTTAGATTTTTAGTCCAATGTGCATTTAAGTGACATAATTCAGTGATGCTGATTGCTCATGAGAACACAAAGTAGCTTTCTGTTGTTTTCAATACTTAAAACTTTAGGCCAAGATGTGTTACTATACACAATAGAATACTATTCAGCTATAAAAAAGAATAAAATCCTGCCATTTGCAACAGCATGGATGGACCTAGAGGGTGTCACGCTATGTGAAATAAGTCAGAGAAAGACAAAATACTTCATATGTGGAATATAAATAAAACAAACTATATTTTGAATATAACAAAAAAGAAACAGACTCACAGATATAGAGGACAAACTTGTGGTTACCAGAGGGGAAAGGGGAGGGGTGAGGGGCAAGTGAGGGGTTAAGAGATACAAACTACCATGTATAAAATAAATAAGCTACAAGGATATACTGTACAGCACATGGAATATAGCCAATATTTTACAACTATAAATGGAGTACAACCTTTAAAAATATTGAATCACTATGCTGTGTCCCTGAAACTTATATAATTTTGCACATCAACTATACTTCAATTTAAAAAAAACTTAAGGCCAATTATTGGAAACAAGCCATAAACTAAGGCTGACAGATTGTAATGGTAAACACAAACACTTGAATGTCACCTAGTCTGAGCAGCATTTTACAATCAATAGTGCTTACATCTGGGCTCTGACATTCCTTATGTGAAAACCTTTTAATGCCATCACAATAAATCAGTAACTTAATCTAGCACTGACAAAATGAAATCAACAACTCTAAATAGCAAAATAATAATATGAATCTTATTTTTGTATAATCTTTATTTTGAGGCAGAAAAGTTAGAAAATAATTCCTATTTTTTTTTACTTTTATGAGTAAAACATGGTGTGTGATAATTTTAATTGAAATTCTTGACAAAGACCTCCTCTCTCTCTCACATACATTTTATAGATTTGTAATTTTCCCCCAACTGAGTGCCTGCCCAGAAAATTGCACAAGTGAAAAGTGCACAAATTTCCAGGTACAGAAAGAGCATATGCAAAATCATAGATTAGCTTTAAAACTGGAACTATATATGGATAAGTGAGAATCAGAGTTCTCCACCAGAAAACAATACTGTTAGCATTCAAAAAGAAAAGTCACAGGCTTCCCTGGTGGCGCAGTGGTTGAGAGTCCGCCTGCAGGGGACGCGGGTTCGTGCCCCGGTCCGGGAGGATCCCACATGGCGCGGAGCGGCTGGGACCGTGAGCCACGGCCGCTAAGCCTGCACGTCCGGAGACAGGCTCCGCAACGGGAGAGGCCACAACAGTGAGAGGACCGCATACCGCAAAAAAAAAAAAAAAAAGTCACAGCCATAAACCCTGTAGTCCAAAGTGCTGAATGCATTCTGCCAGAGCTTCAAAAATAAATACAAAATTGATCAAAGCAGAAGCTAGGCCTCCAAGGAGCCAACAACCAGGGGAGCAGCTCAGTTTGAACACTCTGACATGTGAATTCAGAGAAGGAGTCCCACACCTCCGACTCCAAAAGAATGCAAACATCAAAAATAGGTCAAAGACAAAAGAATCCTTTGAACAAAGCTGTAGGAACTCTTCAGAGAAACTTTCACCTAAAACAAAATTTCTTCACACCTATCAAAATCACGTGAGAGAAGCAGCTATGTTAGTATTGTGTAGATCTTTAAAAATCCATCATAAATTTTTCTTAAAAGGCAAGTTTCGGGCTTCCCTGGTGGCGCAGTGGTTGAGAATCCGCCTGCCGATGCAGGGGACACGGGTTCGTGCCCTGGTCCGGGAAGATCCCACGTGCCGCGGAGCGGCTGGGCCCGTGAGCCATGGCCGCTGCGCCTGCGCGTCCGGAGCCTGTGCCCCGCAACGGGAGAGGCCACAGCAGTGAGAGGCCCGCGTACCACAAAAAAAAAAAAAAAAAAAAAAAAAAAAAAAAAAAAAAAAAAAAAAAAAAAAGGCAAGTTTCAAATTCATTTAAATGTGTTTATTTTTATGTAACTAAGGACATAAATTCAGATTCAGGCCTAATTCATTTATCTTATTTTCTATAAAATAGTAGCATTTTAGCCAAAACACTCTTAAATGATAACATGTTATCTCTGGGATTATGTAAAGGTCTCCCCAATTATCAAACATGACGGCCCTTTCTTAACAAAGCTTAAATATCAAATCCATCTTCTAGAAATGTGCATGAACCGATTTAATGGAAAAATTAAATCTAGTCTCTTTATTCTAAATGTGTATGATTTAACTCATCATGAAATATGCATGAGCAACAGTGAATGTTATAGCCTCAAACCAAGACACTGAACCATGGGAACGTGATGACAACAGCACAGATGCCACACAGGTCAGGACTTGCATCCTACACCAAGACAAATCCACCCTGCTCTGTAAGAAATAGAGTCTTCTACTTTAGACAGCATGCATTTTGCTTGATTTTAGACACCCAATATGAATTACTTTCCTGCCAGTATGAAATGTAAGTTTTCATACACACGGAACGTAGAGAAATGGAACCTCAACTTCACTAATGCACGTTAAGAGCCGCACCTGGACACAGAGGTATCCACATCTGGGACCTAAACATTTAGCAAGAACATTGTGGCATCCCTCAGCTGAACTCAGGAAATACTTAGACGACTGTCAGTAACTGTGTCTTGTGGCCAGAAAGCGTCCTGATCTCAGATGTCCTTCCTCCCTGCTGACCACCCTCCAACGCCCAGCCTCACGGAGGCACCCAGGTGAGGGGCACCACACACACACACACACACACACAGCATGGGGGGGGGGGGTCTTTGTTCAACTGGAGGGATCAAGGAAATGAATGAGGTTTAGGACCCGTGTCAATTTTCCTCACAAGTGAGTATTTGTTCCCTTCCTTTGAAAACTGGAAGTGAAGCTAATCTTTAAAAACCAGTACATGTGGCGCGAGCCCCATACCTGACACTCTGTAGATGCCTTCACACTTCATGCCATGCTTCTCCACATAATCCACACACTCCCGGAAGACGGCCGGCAGCCGAACGCCGTCGTACATCATGGTCCTCTCCACTGCATCAGCCAGAGGAATCCCAAAGATGGGTTTGAGATTCGGGACATCTATCTGAGGCACCTCTGGCTCCTGAATTGGCTTCTTCTTTTTCTTCTTTTCCTTCCACTGTTTAACCACGTCAGCTGCTGTCAAGTCTTTTGACTTTTTCTCTTTATGTTTTTCCTCTTTGTGTTTTTCTTCTTTATGTTTTTCCTCTTTGGGTTTCTCTTTTATTTTAAAATCCTTCTCTTTCTTTTTAGAAAAGCTGGGCTTCTTGAAAACATGGATCCCCTTGGACCTCTTCATTTTGGAAGGACTTTCTGCTTCATCTCCAGAGCTATCTTCCTGAAAGGCGGCATAGCCTTCAGCTGCCAAAGAAATGCAGGGAGCATGAGTCAGATGTCTGCTGAATGTCAAACTGTCCATTTTCAATGTCTGAAAACAGGACAAAGAAGTGCCACCTGGCCCTAGCTACCTAGCTTTTCACCCCATAGCCAAGCCCTCCTGGTACTCTCAGCAATTCATTCAATGGCTTCCCAGCTAAAATGAGGCGTTGCCGTAACGCCTCCTGACCACAAGAGGGCGACAAGCAGAGAGCCAGTTACCCTTGCAACTGGTTTTATTTTATACACGCGTGCAATTGGAATTTTTGCAAACCAAATTATTATAAATAATCATTTATTATCTTAATTTATGTATTGTCTCCACAGAGGGCTAATGGAGAGAATCCCTATATAATGCACAGCACTCTTTCATCAGCTGAATAAGGCCCTCTAACTTACACACTACTTAGCTTAGGTTTCTTCATATTTGGTTCCTATAACGTGAAGCAATCTCCAACCATGACACGAAATGCACTACTGTTCAGACGCTCCCGTCATCCCCATCACACTTTGCTCTCCTGTCTCCAGTTGTTAAGTTCTTTCTGCAGATGGCAGCTGGAACTGAAGCCTCATTGGGGGAGAACAGAACAAGGAAACTCCCTAATCTCGGGATGGTGGCCACTTCCCTGCATCAGAAGCCCTGGTTTCACATTGATAACTGTTTAGTATCAATATTAGAGTTATCCTAGTTTGGTTTCACTGTTCTTTTTTTTTTTTTTAACACCTAAAACTCTCCTTTTCTTTAGCCAACTACCTCACAAGCTATTTTATAACAAAAATTAAAGGTATTGCATACATTTCCCTCTAATTAAAGTACCAATACCACAAACCCCACACCAACCAGAATGGCGAAAGTCTTAAGGGCATAATACCATGACAGAAAGCAACTGGAGTTCTCAGACACCACTGGTGGGAGTGTCAACTAGTACAACCACTCTGGAAATTTTTTTGCAGGATCTACAGATACTGAAATGAGCATGGCCTGTGAGCAATTCCACTCCCAGGCACACACACAACAGAAATGCATAAACTTGGACAATGACGTTCACAGAAGCACGATTCATAACACACGCTGAAGACAACCCAAACGACCAATAACAGTAGAATGGAAAAATTAAGTTCTAGTATATCAGTACAAAATCCAGCAATAAAAATGAACAAATTACTGCCATATGGAATAACACGGATGAATCTAACAAACATAACACTGGGCAAAAGAAACTACCCACAAAAGGAAATCTACTTCCATGTACAAAAATCCAAAATCAGGCAGTGTCCGGATGTGCTGGGCATTCCCTCTGAAGGGGCAACAGGCAATTTCTAGTATGCTGATAATGCTCTATTTCCAGAGTCTTGTACAATCAGTTAATTAGCACAGGTGTATCCATTTGTGGCAATTCATCAAGTACACAATTTGTGCATTCTATCCAAATGTTATGCTTCAAATATAAATTAACTTAAAAATACTGTGAAACTAAAAGCACACTTACTTAAAATAACTCACCTGATTTGCTTTTAACATGCTAAAAAGCTATGTCTAAATGATACATCCTTACAGAACAGGAATCATAAATGGAATGCATGGTGGCATTTGCTTAAGAAAATGAATACATACTTTTTTCACCATGTACCCCAACTGGCCTACACAACCTCGCCAAGAGAGTAAGACTGTATAAGGACAAAATTTCAGTATTTACTTTTCATACTTTTATTTAAAATTTAAGAAACCTCCACCAGAAAACTTCACCACTTCTGGAAATTCAGTATTTTTATTTCTGAGAATAACACCCTAAAATACAAAAAATGAGATGCAGAAAAATAAAGAAAATATAAAACAAGAGTCTTTGGATATATTCCTACAAGATAGCAGGTACACATAATTAGAATAGAAATTTATCTAAACTTTAGCTACAGCACAGAGAAAATGGCACTTACTCCTTTTTTCCTTTTTCTTAAATTTTCCTTTTTTCTTCCCATGGTCCTTCTCATCATCAGACACTATATCGGGAGGCTCGTGGAGGCTGTCATGGGGAGGCGAGGGTTCGCCCGTGCGGTACAATCCAGGAAACTTAGTGGGGCTGATCTCTTCAGAGCTGGGGGTGCGGGTGAGCCCACTGCCATGCTCCACCCTGCGGTGCTCACCGGGGCTGCTGGTGGGGGGCAGGAAGCACTCGGTCATGCTGCCTCCCTGACGACAGTGAGGAGGGCGTCTGTTACCTGCCCATCACCCCTGCAGAGGGAGAGAGCACATCACAGTCACCCAACGACCACCAAGACACAAGGGTGCCAGACACACACACACAACACAGCAACTAATCTTGCATTTACAAATCAAAAATATTTTTCTTCACAACCCCCCTTTAAAAATAATTGTTCATTTTGTCATCTCAAGTTACATTCGTGCACCACACATTTCAGTTCTCAAAGAGTTGGTTGAAAGCACTGGATCTTCAAGTGTGAAAATAATGAACCAAATGAAAGTGGGTTCTCAAAGTAGGACACAGTTTCCTCTAAAAAAGAACCCACCATTGTAATGGGCTTCATTTTGGATTGCTATCCAACATAAAATCCTATTTTTTTTAAGTTATGGCCAAATAACTACGAATAATAAATTAAGAAGACTGTTAATATAACTACACATGAATAGTTCAGTATCAAAATTTACAAAACAATTAAAGTGATATATACAGATCATTAGCCGTAGTTCTATACTGCATTGGACAATTCATATGTTGATAACAGCTATTTTATCTTGGACTGGAATTATGTTGAAAGAAACAATGGAACCCTCATTTGCTCAGTCCTAAAATACACAAACAATATTTTTGCTAGAATGGACACTACAAAGGACAAATGCGGATAAACAACAAGGCCCTACTGTACAGCACAGGGAACTGTATTCAATATCCTGTGATAAACCACAATGGAAAAGCATATTAAAAAGAATGTATATATATGTATAACTGAGTCACTTTGCTCTACAGCAGAAATTAACACATTGTAAATCAACTATACTTCAATAAAAAATAAATTTAAAAAAAGAAATTAAAAAAACCCAAAGGACAAATATAAGAAAAGTTCAAGATTTGCTTGCATTTTTTTCTTCATTAGACAGATGGTACACAGAACTGTGTTTAAAAGTTACTTGGATTAGTTCTTATTCCTCTTTAATGTCTTCATGATATTAATTTGAAAAACTATTAGAATCACTTGTTTCTCTTTGCACTCACTTTTAAGGTGATTTTGCAATTTTAAAAATCCACAAACACAAGTGATAAGACTGCTACTTCTGACCATAAACAAAGTCAAAAGACAAACAAATGTGAAAAAATGTGTAAATTATGAGAGCTAATTTCTCTAAAAAGCAAGGAGTTCTCACAAATCAATGAAAATCTCAACAAATCAAGACACCTACACAAAGAATGTGAAGCAGTTCATAGAAAAATGACTAATATCCACATGAAAATGTTTAAGTACAATTACAATTTTAAAAACAAAATAAGTTACCATTTTTCTAACATCAGACTGGCAAAGAACAAAAAAGGTGATTAATACCAAGTGTTGGTAAGGATGTGATCAAACACTTGGGAGAATATCCACTGACAGCTGAAGTGTAAACTAGCACAATCTTTTCTGAAAAGCAATCTGGCAATATCTATCAAAATTTTATTTTTTAATGTATTTATTTTTGGCTGTGCTGGGTCTTCGTTGCTGCGTGCGGGCTTTCTCTAGTTGTGGCGGGTGGGGGCTACTCTGTTGTAGTGTGTGGGGGTTTCTCATTAAGGTGGCTTCTCTTGTTGCAGAGCATGGGCTCTAGGTACATGGGCTCAGTCGTTGTGGCTCATGGGCTCTAGAGCGTTTTGGGGCACGGGCTTAGCTGCTCCGCGGCATGTGGGATCTTCCCGGACCAGGGCTCAAACCCGTGTACCCTGAATTGGCAGGCAGATTCTTAACCACTGTGCCACCAGGGAAGTCCCTATCAAAATTTTAAATGTGCTCTCTTTGATCAAAGAATTCCTCTTTTACAGAACTTATCCTTCAGATATACTTTTACAAGAATTCATAGATGTGTACATGAAAATATGCATTGTAGCGCTGTGATAGCAAAAACAACATAATCTAAACGGCTATCGATGGAAGATCAGTTAAATTATGATTGATCCAAATAATGGAATATAAACACACACATGCAATTTCTGAAATAGTTAACAACTGTTAACTCTTGGAAGTTGTAAAAGGGAAGGAGAGAAAGATTTCTTTATTTTTTATTTTATCCTTTCTACATATTTTGAGCCTTACCATGCTCATCTATTACTTGTATTACTATTATTGGGTTTTTTTTAAACAGGCCACTTTTTTTAGTCTCATAAAAATTGTTTTTGACCATATTTAATAGTGTGGGGAAAGCAATTTTATTTACAGCACAGTATCAATTTTTAAATAAACATATGCAAAAAACTGTAAGAACAAGGGAACTTTAAAAATAATTATCTGTGAATTATAAGATTACATAAGTGATCTTTTTACTTTTCTGCATTTCATAAGTTTTCTACCCAGTATACATTACTGCTTGTCTAATCAGGAAAAACATTAAACAGGAGAAATTCCATCAAAGGAGCTGTAAGTATCACTGTAATTTTTTAGGTTTTCTTCATGGGCCCTGACTTTGGCTATTATTTTTTTAAAGTATTCTATTCTTCCCTTAATTGAAGGGATGGTCCATCCCAGGTTTGAGAGTTTAAAGAGAGCCAAGATCCCACCAGCCTATCAGTTACACATCACAGGTGAGGAAACTCGGGTCCGAAGACCCGGGAAGCCAAAGCACAGGTGCGGGGAAGGAGCACAGCTCGACACAGATGGACCGCTGACGGGTATCCTGTCCCCACGGACCCGTGTCGTACACCTCCCTGCATGCTGTCTACCTCACGCCCTGGAACCCAGCCCTCCTTCCAGGATCTTTGCAGGGCCAATTCATACTCGTCTTTTAACATTAAGCCTGCAGATGGGTACAAGGAATCTTTTTGGAGTGATGAAAACAGTCTAGATTTGACTGTGGTGATGGTTACAAACCATAAATTGACATTTTAAGTGGGTGAATCTTATGGCATGTAAATTATACCTAAAAAAAACTGTTTTAAAAAAAGGATCAAGTACCAGCCACACTTTCTCCAGGAATCCCCCTCATGCCCACCCTGCCCAGTCTAAGCCATGCCCCCCTCCTGTGCCCGCAAAATCTGCGGAGCACACCTCCAGCACTGCACAGGCCTTGCTGGGCTTTAATGACCTGTTCGCACAGGGCCGTCTTGCCCAATAATTCGTGAGTCCTAGCATTTAACACAGCACAGGAGGAACAGGAAGTAGTCAGATGTTTGTTTACTTAACAATCTAATTAGTCTCTTCTATGTTCTCAACAGGCTGTGTCCAGGCTAATGACACAAAGATGAGAAGAAATGAACAAGCCCTTAGCCTCAACTTTTAATTACAGAAACAAAGAAAGGAAACCCACATTTTATTTGAGTTCCTGTGGCTTCAGGAACTTTCATATACATTAACTAACCTTGTATATCCTATGAGAAAAGTGTTTTTCCATGTTTACAAACTGCAGAACTAAGGCTCAGAGAAGTGAAGTAACTTACCCTATGCCACACAGCAAGAGATAAAACTGGGATCTGCTTGACTCGAAACACACATTCTTTCCAGTAACCTGCCCTCTACACACACACACACACACACACACGAGGGCACACTTATGCCAGGAGGAGAAGGGCATTACAGACACAAGCAAAAATGTGGGTCTTGTTATGAGAACAGCAAGAAGACAAGTCTGACGGGAGCAGTTTCATGAAGAAGCAACAGAAAAGACACTGAAAGACAAGGTGGCTCTGAACTGAGAGCCAACTGGAGCCAAGCTGAGGGGCTCACGCACCACGCGTGGGTCATCACCAAGTCCAAGGGCAGGAAGTGACAACACTGGGGCTAAGAGGAATGAGGGCAGGACCGCGAACAACAGAATGCCAGGCGGGTTTAGACCATTACCCACTCTGTGCTGCTGCAGCAGCTGGTGACTTACAATTCAGTCTCCACACTGAACTGACAAAGAAGAGTTTTGTTCATGACGCACTGAACAGATTATCTTACAAAAACTACTCCAGAGAAATAGCTGTTGACCTGACTCAGCCACAGTTGGGAGGAACGGAAGGGAAGTGGCTATCAGCACACAGGAAGGAGTGAGGCCTGAATAGAGGGCGATTTCAGAGGAAAGAACATGCTGGCGCTGGGACAGTTCTGAGCACTGGAGAGCCACAGCAAGCCTGAACCTCGCTGAATAAGAGGGCAGAAGAGGGAGGCCTCGAATGGTCCACAGTAAATTTCAGCATAAACAGCCAAAGGAAAGAAAATAAAATTAAAAAATTAGAAATGCCTACTCCTGAGGCAAAAGGAGAAATGATGTAAACTAGTAAACGTTTAAGAAAGAATACGTATCCCTATTCCTCCTGGTGAACACAGCTAAGAGAAGACAACAGACTGACAGGTAGAGCAAGAAGGCAGACAGGCTAGGGGCCTCGGGATTCGAGGACAAACACTGTTCCCTGAGTTTTCTTTTTGTCTCTACATCGCAGACTTACAGCAAAAGAAGCCAGACGGGCGGGCTCAGATAAAAACAACAACAGAAGCCTGCCCTCTCCAGCTGAATGACCAGAAAGGGACAGCTCTGCCAGACAGAAAAGTTTCAGATAATAGTGGTCTACTCCAGCCAAACACCACAGAAAAGTAATCAGGACAGCATGGTACTGGAGCAAAGACAGACAGACAGGTTAGAAGAACAAAACAAAAAATTCACAGGGAATCACATATACACAGTCAACTGGTTGTCAACAAAGGTTCCAAAGGAATTCGGGGGGAAAGGAAAGTCTTCAACAAGTGGCATGGATAACCATGTGGGGAAGAGAGGTGGTCAGCTCCTCCATCACATCACCTACCAAGTGTAATTCATGAAAAATCACAGACACGAGCCTTAACTGCTAAAAACTGTAAAACTTCTAAAATAAAACATATTTTTGAGACCTTGGGAGAAGACTATCCCAGACAGGACCAGAAAGCATTAACTATAAAATTAAAAATTGACAAAGTAGACTTTTTAACAGAAGCAAACACTTCTGCTCATCAAAAGACACTATGAAGAAAATGAATAATCAAGGCAAAGACACGGAGAACAATTTACTGTGTGTATGTGTGTGTCTGTCTCTGTGTATGCACCTCACAAAAGACTTACACCCAAAATATATAAAGAACTCCTACACTTCAACAATAAACAGACAATCCAAAACAAAAATGGGCAGAAGAGTTGAGCAAACAATTTACAAAGGAAAATATATGGTCAATAAGCCCACAAAAAAGCTCCACATCACTAAACATCAAAGAAATGGAAATTAAAACCACAATGAGCTATCAACAGACACCATCTAGAAGGGCTAAGATTCAAACAGAACTACAATTCCTAACATTGGTGAGGATGTGGGGCACTGGAAAGTTAAATATATTGCTGGTGGGAATGTACCATTTAACCACTTCGGATAAGCATCAATATTTGGCAGCATCTTTTAACAGTTGAACCCTTACCATATGACCCAGCAATTCCACTCCTAAGTATTTACCCAAGAGAAATGGAAACATATGTTCATGCACAGACATGATCCGAGTAACTTTATTCATACCAGATAAAAACTAGAAACACCTGCATTTCCAGTAACACTGGATAAACAAACTGTGATATGTTCACACAATGGGATATTAGCATTTTTTAAACGAACAAACTACTTATACATACAACAGAACATATGAACTTCAAAATACAGCATACCAGACACACTAGATTACATAATGTGAGACTATTTATAGGAAGTTCTGGGACAGGCAAACTCACCTCTGTCAAAAGAATCGAGGTGTGGGGTGGTGGGGATGTGGGGGAGAGGCAGGGACTGAGCACGAAGGAGCACGAGAGAACTTTCTGGTTTGATGGCTACGTTCTGTCTCTTGACAAGCATGTGGGCTACATGCACGTATACATCTGTTAACACTTTTTCTATTGAAATACCATTGTTACATTAGCTTCAGGTGTACCAGTGGTTAGACATTTACATCCGTTTGGAAATGAGGACCCTGGTAAGTCTCGTAACCACCTGTCCCCAAAGTCATTTCAATACTATTGACCATATTCCTTATGCTGCACGTTACATCCCTGGAGATTTTTTTTTTTTTTTTAGTAACAGGGGGTTTGTACCTCCTTAATCCCTTTCACCTATTTCAACCCTCCACCTCCCTCCCTTCTGGCAACCACCCATTTGTTCTCTGTATCTATGAGTCTATTTTCATTTTTTGTTTGTCTTGTTTTTTCGATTCCACATACAAGTGAGATCATACGGTATCTGTCTTTCTCTGTCTGACTTATTTCACTTAGCATAATGCCCTCTAGATCCACCCAAGCTGTCACAAAAAAACATTCAACTGGGCATATCACTGAAAATAAATTAATAAAATCAATAAAATCCCTCAGATGGGGGGGAAAAAGAAGCCATGGAAGCTATACAGAGAAGATCATGAGCCATTAAAACATATGAACTCTCCTTCTCAAATGCTGCTACTCCCACCTTTACCTGCAGCGTCCCACCTCTCCCCACACCCCAGATCACTACAACAGGGATGCCTATCCACTAAGCCTGTGGCTGGTACCTGTGCGAAATCTCTCTCCAGAGAAAACTGAAGATATAAAAAGTTACTTCTGCAATATCTAACAAAAACTATTAAAAGGATAGAGCAAAAACCATACATCTAGAATCTTACTTTAGAACCCCCCAAAATTATAATACCAAAATGAAATTTTTCACATAAAAAGAACAGTTATGACAGTTATAACTGAGGTAAAGCCAAAAAAAAGTTTCATAAAACTAGACTCAAACTTAATAATTGCTTAAAAACATCCACTCCTTCCAAAGAACTAGGATATGCATTGTTCTTAAAATAGTGTTTTCTGCTCATGTACCACTATTAATCAGCACACATAATAATAATCATTCACCCGTGCAAAGGGACAAAACAATATAAGTAGGAAAGACAGATTGCTAAATTAAAGTCTCCTGAAATGAGCTTTTGAGAATAACTCCAATGATTTTTTAAACTTGATAATATCAACACAGAAATAGGCCTCGTCCAGAAAACCCATAGCTTGCTTAACTAGTTCACAAATTAAGCAAATCCAGCATTTATAAACTTTCTTTATTAAATACCAGGCTGTAAGTCACTGGAAGGAGCTTTTCCTCATTTTTATGGTTTTTAAAAATAATTTGTAAATTAAGTCTCTAACCCAAATCTCTACAAGGGAATCCAAACACTGATTCATTAGTACCTCACATACTGAACACTAACCAGCATTAACCTACCATCTGGGAATGTCCAACTCTGTAAGCAGTATTTGCACGTGCAGTACATTCTTATTCTTCAAATTTTCTCAGAATTAAAGGACAAAAGTGTCCAGATCACAAGGGACCACCCCACATCATACATGAAGAGACCCATGCCAAAGCACATCATGAGGTTTTGGGGTACAGAGGACAGAAGGATGATCCTGAAAGACTCCTGCCTGGCAGGGAAGAGGGCAAGCAACTTACATACAAAGGATCACGATCAACTTGTCAACAGGAACACTGGAAACTTAAAGACAATAAAGGAATATCTTCAAACCTCTGACAAGACAGCTAGTTCCAAGGACCATTCAAGTGCACAGGTAGAATAAAGACGTTCCAGACACACAGTGGCAAGGACTGTACTCCCCCCATACACTTGTTCAAGAATCCTGATGCCCTGAAATGCAACCCTGATGGGCAGCAAGGAACCCCATGAAAAGCAGGCCTGTGACCAGCTAGTGACACAGTCCCTGTGACCCAGGGGAAGAAGGGCTCCAAGGACAAAGAGAGTCACAGACATCTGACTGCGGAAAAGAAGAGTAAGAAAGACCTGGTAAAGAACCGCTGGAGCTTTTGGAATATATCTGTCATGAGAACAGAGTAAAAAGCAAATAAAAATAAGAGATAACCATAACTCTAAGAAAAAGGGAAAGGTAGATGAGAAAATGAAATTGTAGTCTACTGCATGGCTCAGGGTTACACAGTATTTGTGTGATCATCACCATGAAAACAATGGGTGCTGACAGAATCAAACACCATACAGGGCAGGATGATGCTGGAGGGCTGGGGGCAGGGGGCCCGGAGAAGGTCTGAGACACCCAAATCCTCATCTACCCTAACATCTAGGTTAACACAAAACGTCTAAAACTGCTATCTTCAAAAACAGCAGCTTAAAGATATTATTTAGATAAAGGAAATAAACACCAAAAAAAAAAAAATAGCTGAAAGGAAAAAACTAAGAGAAGGGTGCAGGAGAGAGGCGGGGAACAGTGCAAGTCTTTAAACCGGGCTGGGGTCCCCAAGACCACCCGCAGGGTCGGCGATTCGCTAGATGGACTCACATAAGTCAGCACACAGTCATGCTCACGGCTGCGATTTATTACAGAGAAGGGACACAAAGCAAAAAAAAAAACCAAGGAAAAGGCACAAGGAACCAGGCACACGCTCCCGGGGGTCCCCGGGCAGTGGAGTCACAGGGACATGTGTGAAGCACCGTGTGCTGGGCAGCTCCTCACTCACAGCCCGAGGTCCCTGTGGAGCCCGGTCACATCAGTGTTCTCCGCCGGGAGGGTACCGAAATCCCAGACAGCCAGAAAGACGGCAGGTGTTCCGCGTAAACCACACTGTTTTACAAACTGCTGAGGCCCAGTAAGCTGCTCTTCTCATTTAGAGGAAGTTTTATATGCTGTAGGGAACAGGTATATAAAGAGAAATCCTCATCAAGGGATTTTTCTTAAAATATGAATATTACTACCCAAGAAAAAAAATGTTAAGTGTATAAACTGAGGTGAAACAAATAATCCTTCAGACGAGGCAGATAAGGTTTAGAGGGTTTCCTATCATCCACAGTGAAATCCTCGCCATGCAAATATGTGTGAGGTTTATGGTGTGTGCTCCATGATGCAGACCAGTATACACAGTTACAGGACTGAGTAATTTCTCATGCACACTCCCACAGACCAACTGGCAGCCCACTAGGCTGTTACATAATTAGTCCTTTCAAATCTTCCAGCATTTGCTTAGGTCTATGCTTCAGTAGAGATTTTACTCTTGGGTTACTGTTCCTTTTCTGTACTCTCCTTACAGATCATCAAACTTAATCTTTATTTTAGTTTCTCCCCTACCCCCAGGGGCTTATCCAAACAAATAAACTTTCAATTAGCATCTCACATGCCACTCACAGAAATTCACGGAATGACATAGTGATTTAATGTTTTCCACTCAATGTTCTCAGTGTCACTGATTAAAACAATATGCCTGAGATAAGATATGTGTGTAAAATCTGTTTAAAAGATGTGAAATTCCAAAGTTCATCATAATGAATACGAATGTATGAATGTCTTTTTAAGGCTGACAATAACTTTTACATGACTGATAAGAAAACAGAAAAATTCACAAGTTATTTTAGGACACTTGATATAATGCAAAATGTAAAAATCAATGTCCAGATGAAAGAGAAATCTAAAGGGCACAGATTATGTCCATTATTTAAGTGAACGTTCTAACTCTGAGGATCAGAATGCCAGGTGCTGGAAAATGAGCAGCCAAAACATACAGGATCTAGCAGCCAGAAGTAATCCCACCTTCTGCCTGGGATGAAAGGCTGCAGAGGACACAATCCAGTTCTACATACAGCTGTCCAAATCAAAGAGTATGTATGTGTATTAAGTATGGGGAGAAAAGTCCACATTGCCTTTACACAAAATCAAAGGTGCTATCATCAGCAGTCACTTTAATTCAGAGGACAAAAAAAAAAGTTTTCTTATTAAAAAAACAATAAATATCATTTGGTATTTATCAGTAAAACAGCACATTTTTAAAGTAATGATATATCCTTTGGCTGGCAGGGAGGGTGGTGTCTTTCCTGCCACATTTCATAATCACAAAATCTATTCTCAAGTAAATAGTAAATCAGAACTTAACTTGGGGCTGGGGGAGACCAACAAACGTTATTTAGTAATTTTTAAAATGCACACCATTGGTTACAACAGAAACTGGGTAAAAGTATCTAGTCCATGGTTCCCAGAGAGTGTGCGGAGGCACCCAGAGCACTGTAAGCAAACTCATCCCGGCCACGGGGAGCTTACTTTTGAGGGAAACAGAGCGGTATTCAACATCTGCCAGACGCTGTACAAACTACCAGCTAAAAGAACTTCAGTTTCAACACTAGACTGTGCACATTCCTTTCAGCAGCATACCTCTGTGAAGCTGGGTTTTCTGGGGTAGCTATGATTTAAAGAAAAAAAAAAATGAGGGATTTCCCTGGTGGCGCAGTGGTTAAGAATCCACGGGTTCGAGCCCTGGTCTGGGAAGATCCCACATGCCGCGAAGCAACTAAGCCCGTGCACCACAACTACTGAGTCTGCGCTCTAGAGCCCGCGAGCCACAACTACTGAGCCCGTGTGCCACAATTACTGAAGTCCACGCACTTAGAGCCTGTGCTCTGCAATGAGAAGCCCACGCACCACAACGAAGAGTAGCCCCCGCTCGCCACAACTAGAGAAAGCCCACGCGCAGCCACAAAGACCCAATGCGGCCAAAAATAAATAAATAAAAAATTTTTTTAATCAACATGGAACAAGAAATAAGGGTGGTGCTGTCCAATGTGATTGCAAAGTATTATAAGCTGTGTAGTGTCCAATAGGCACACACAGACCACTAATTTTAGTTATTTGAGAGTGAAATAATTTATTTTCTCTTTCAGCTTATGTGTACTATTTTTTCAAATGGTTACTAAATTGCCAAGCCATAAATACGAAATTTAGTTGTGTAGGCCTAACAACATAATTCAGCATACTATTAAGCATTTCCATTAGGCTGACACCAGGTCTAAGAGCAAGATATGTATAATATGAGGCTGAAATATCATGTCACAAAAGAAAGACATTATGAAAGATGCTTGAAATCAAGACAAAAGGACTCAGAAGTCAACTAAAAGAAGCTCCCACTGGCCAAAGATGGGACTATATGAGCGTCAATAAAATTAATAACTGCCATGAACTAAAGTATCAAGTATATTTAAATCCATGAGTTCATAATGATACTCAAAAATAAAATTCATTGGTCACTTTGGAGGATGCTAGAGAACCATGTAATCATTTGGAATAACTGGTAAATAGAGGGAGGGGAAAATCATTTATCCTGAATCTGCTATACAAAGTGTTGTTCAGCGAAGTTTCTTTTTATCAAAATCTTCCATCTAATAAATAAAGAAATAAAAGACTGTCACCACTTAATAAGCAATTTAAAAATAGATACTGGCAATGATCAATGACTGCTAATAACACAGACAAAAAAGAGAGAAAATCACACCAGCCTCGCAAAAATAAACTAATGAAAACTTAATCTGATTAAGCCTCAAAATCTGGGGATATGCAATTTAGTTTCTTTAGTTAATACCAAAGAAAAAGAGAGGGGAAGGAGGAAGAGTGGGGGGATAAACTTAAAAATTAAGAGACTTAAGACTAAAAATGAGAAGACAAGCCACAGACTGGGAGAAAATATTTGTAAAAGATATACCTGATATAGGACTATTATCCAAAATGAACAAAGAACTCTTAAAACTCAACAATAACAAGCCAATTGA
Source organism: Kogia breviceps (assembly GCF_026419965.1). Classification (NCBI taxonomy): domain Eukaryota; kingdom Metazoa; phylum Chordata; class Mammalia; order Artiodactyla; family Physeteridae; genus Kogia; species Kogia breviceps. The sequence goes on along the minus strand of NC_081324.1, from coordinate 60,480,639 downwards.
AGACACCTCACCAAAAAAAAGATATACAAATGACAAATAAGCATATGAAAAGATGCTCCGTATAATATATCATTGGGGAATTACAAATTAAAACAACAATGAACATGACTAAGATCTAGATTTTTTTAAATTATTTAAAAAAAATTTTTTATAACTGTGTGGTGACAGATGTTAACTAGGCTTATTGTGGTGATCATTTCACAATATATACAAATATCAAATAATTATGTTGCACACCTGCAACTAATATAATGTTACATGTAAATTATACCTCAAATTGTTTTAAAAATGACCTTAAGAAAGAAATAAGATACCACTATACATCTATTAGAATGGCCCAAATTCAAAACACTGACAACACCAAGCCCTGGCGAGGATGTGGCGCAACAGGAACTCTTATCAGTGCTGGTGGGAATGCAGAATGGTGCAGTCACTTTGGAAGACAGTTTAGCAGTTTCTTACAAAACTAAATATACTCCTTCCATACAATTCAGCAATCATGTCCTTGGTGATTTTGGTATTTGCCCAAGGAGTTGAGAAATGTCCTTACAAAAACCTGCACATGGATGTTGACAGCAGCTAACTTATAGAAATATGTTTATTCATAACTGCCAAAACTTGGAAGCAACCGAGATGTCCTTTGATAGGTAAATGGATAAATAAATAAAACTGCGCTAGAATCCAAACAATGGAATATTATTCCGCACTAAAAAGAAATGAGCTCTCGAGCCATGAAAAGACATGGAGGAAACTTAAATGCCTATCACTAAGTGAAAGAAGCCAGTCTGAAAAGGCTCCATAACGGATGATTCCAATTGCATGACATTCTGGAAAAAGCAAAACTATGGAGAGAACAAAAACATCAATGGTTGCTAAGGGTTGGGGGAGGAAGGGGAGAGAAGGATGAACAGGCAGAGCACAGAAGATTTTTAGGGCAGCGAAACTACTGTATGATACCACAGTGATGGATATATGTTGTTATAAACTTGTCCAAACCCACAGAGTGTACACCAAGAGTGAACTGTAATGTAAACTATGGCCTTTGGGTGGCAATGCGTGTCAATGTCAGGTCCTCACTTGTAACAAACGTCCCATCTGGTGGGGGATACTGATAATGGGAGAGGCTGTGCATGTGTATGGCTGGGGGCATATGGGAAATCTCTGTACCTTCCTCTTAATTTTGCTGTGAACCCAAAACTATTCTAAAAAAATAAAGTCTGAATTAAAAGAAAAAAGTAACCTGAGGAAGCAAAATCTGATGTCATAATATGCTCATTTTCTTAAAATGCTAAACTTAGTTTGAAAAATGTAGCATGGTATCTGCTGCTTTTTAATTGCTTGTTACCATTCTAGGAGGATAACAAAATGAACTTTGGTGAGCTTTTCCTTCATTTTTATATTCACGCTTTCTTCCCCATAATTTTCCGCAGAAAGTCAAAGTTCTTTTTTTTTTTTTAGCCGTGCCACATGGCTTGCGAGATCTCAGTTCCCCCACCAGGGACTGAACCCGGGCCATGGCAGTGAGAGCCTGGAATCCTAACCACTAGGCCACCAGGGAACTCCCTAGAAACTGAAAGTTCCTGATTCGCTATTTCTACTTTGGAAGGAACAACTGAAAATTGCTAACATCTTAAAATTACAGCTTCAATTTATGAGTTTTCCTTTAAAAGCTTTCTTCCCAGTGGGGGGGAGGGGAGCTTTCTTCCCTCATCTCCCCCTCCCTCCTTTTTCTCAATAGTAGTTACTTATCCAAATATATTTATCTAAAGGCACCTATCACTGGCAGGTTGGCGAAAGCTTATTCATAAAAAGATTAAGGAGACAGTCCCAACCACACAAAACACTGTTTTTATAACTGAAAAACACATCTCATTTTTAAACAATGGCAATGGCATGCAGTTTTTCTCAACCTGTCACAATATCTGGCTTTCAATTTGTAGTGCTTTTGAATTAATTTAACCTTCAATTGAGAATGAAGGATCATGCTTCATTACATCATGGTATCAGCTCTGAAGCAATTCCAAATGAGTTCTACTAGCATTTTTGTTTTGAGTTACCTTTTAGGCAAAAGCTTCATATTTAAATATCTGTACAACGTTTCAAGGTGATCAGTTTGAAGGGCTTCACTCAAACTGATCAAATGTAAAGAAACAGGTCTAGTGCCTGGTACACCGTAAGCATTCGACAAATAAATGCCTTATTCCACAATTTACATCATAACTGTTTAGAACAGAATGTATACATGTTTCCACATTCTTTGCCTGTATGTATAAAAAACATCTCTGGAAGAATATACAAGAAAATATTAAGGTGTGGTCTCTTCAGTGGTATCTTTAATGGCTGAGGAAAACACAATCATATTATTTCCACCTCACCCAGGCCCCCATTCCTCAGTAAAGAAACTGGGAGATACCCTGATGGAGAGAGAATACAGTAACAGGAAGTAATACAGCACAGTCGTAGGCTTGACTAAGCACCATAACCCTTCATAGGCTGGGCTTCCTTATCTGTAAATACTGACATCTACCTGGCATGGCACTGCCAAGACTAAACAAAATGGTATTCGTGGTACTCAGTAAGTAGCAATAATAATTATTAACCAATATTTAACTTTGCTATTAACTATACAAAAGCAACAGTATAAAAATATCTGGACAAAACTTGAGATTTTATAAACTATATCCTCCGCCCCCCATAAAAGTGTGAAAAAGGACGAGTTTTACTGCTTTTTCCTTCCTTGACTCCCATTTTAAAAAACCTTCACAAAATCATAAGCACATTTTAAAAAACACCATAAACAAATGTAAGAAGCCAAGAAGAAACTTAGGGAAAAAATACTGGCACTAGACATGACAAATACTTTTCAAAATTAATTTTTAAAAAAGAAAAACGGTTGAGGATTTGAACATGAAGCACACAAATACTTTTAAAATGAAAAAACAGGGAATTTTAAAGATGCTCTTTTTCACCCACCAATTTTTGAAAGATGAACAAGTTTGATACCCAACAATGGGAGGGTGTGAAGAAAGAGACACATTCACTCGCTACTGGTAAAAGTGTAAACTGTTACATTTAGAAGGACAATTTAGCAACACCTACCAAAACTTAATATTCTGACCTACCAATTCACTGTTAAAACCTTAGCCCCCCTTCCCTGGTGGCGCAGTGGTTGAGAGTCTGCCTGCCAATGCAGGGGACACGGGTTCGAGCCCTGGTCTGGGAGGATCCCAGATGCCAGGAAGCAACTGGGCCCATGAGTCACAACTACTGAGCCTGCGCATCTGGAGCCTGTGCTCCACAACAAGAGAGGCCGCGACAGTGAGAGGCCCGTGCACCGTGAAGAAGACTGGCCCCCGCTCACCGCAACTAGAGAAAGCCCTTGCACAGAAACGAAGACCCAACACAGCCAAAAATAAATTAATTAATTAATTTTTTAAAAACCCTTAGCTCCCAAATACACAAAAGCAAAGCACTGTTTATGATAGCCAAAAAACCTTTATTACATTACATCTCTACAAGCACCTCAAATTCCTTAGAAAAAAAGCAAAGAACAGAGAAAGAGAAAATACTAACCCAACTATATGCTATCTACAAAAAATTCACTTGAACTATAGTGAAAGAGGCAGCCTAAAAATAAATGGAGTACTAAATAAACAGATGGAGTGATGTAAAACGACAGCTTAAGGAACTCCAAAAGTTCATCCCTCCATAAAAGCACCTAAACTCGGTCAGAATCAACTTTTTCACAACACTGGAAACTAAGCAAAAGCTTGCAGCAATCCAGGGAGCACTTATTCAAGAAAAACAGCTGAATCTTGCTTAAGAACATAGAACTTTGTGGTATTTAACGTTCTCTAGTCCTCCTGGGCTTCCCAGATCAGTGGCACCCTTGAAAATAACAGCCCACATTCCCAACACTGGTTCAGCAGAACAAACCTCCAGGCTCCCTGGAAGACCTACCTGCTGAAAAGACTTGCTTTATCTCACCTAAATGCTGCTAACTCAGAACCCCCCAGGGGTAAGGCCACTAGGGTGCTGGCAGAAGTTTTAGCTGCTACCACCTGAAGCATCAGATAACAGCTGGGGCAAACACTAGGACCAAAACCTTGAGAGGTGTTTTGGGGAACAAGGACCTTGAATAGCTTCAACAAATTCCTGGAAATGTAGGAGAAACGTGTGTGTGCAAGGCTATGTACATGCTCAGAAGTTTTGCCAGACGAAGAATTCTTGGTTAGCAGTTTTTTCTTTCAATACTTTGACTATGTCATCCCACTGCCTTCTGGCTTCTACCGTTTCTCATGAGAGGTCAGCTGATAATGATATTGAGAATCCCCCTGTGATGAGCGACTTCTCTCTTGCTACTTTGAAGATTCTCTGGTCTTTGTCCTTAAACTAGTTAAGATGTGTCTCAGGTGGATCTCATTGAGTTTATCCTACCCGAGACAGCCCTCCACCCTCACCTCTGGATGACCTTGACCACTGTACAAACAGGAAATGAAAGCTAAGACAGAGTTGTAAAGTGGTTGAGTACTGAAGGTACACCCCCAAGAGATGCATAGCACCCCTCTGAAAATATTGGGAGATGTGTTTGCTACTAAATGTTTAAGGAAATCTCTGTCCAAGCATTAGCTGAAGCCTCTGTTCTGTTAGCTTACTGGTCAGCTAATGACTGGACATCAGAAGCCAAAAGAATAAAACAGGAATAAATGTTAACAAAGGAGATGAAAGATGCATACACTGCTAACTACAAAACATTGCTGAGAGAAATTAAAGTAGACCTAAATAAACCCCTTTTTAATGGATTGAAAGATTCAGTATCATTAAGACAAAAATGTATTGCTGTAACTCAAAGTGATCTATAGATTCACGGCAAAATTTCAACAGCCTTTTTTGCAGAAATGGAAATCTGATCCTCCTTTTAATATGGAATTGCAACAGGCCCTGAAGAGCCACAAAAAAATAATGAAGAAGAACAAAGTTAGAAGATTCACACTTCCTGATTTCAAAAGGTATTACAAAATTGGCATAACCAAAGCCACATGGTACTGGCATTAGGATAAACATATAGACCTATACAGTCCATCTGAAGAGTCTAGAAATAAACCCAAACATCTACGGTCCACTGATTTTCAACAAGGGTGTCAAGACTATTCAATGGGGAAAGAATGGTCACTTCAACAGATGGGAATGGGATAGATTTCCACACACAAAAAATGGACCTAATCTCAGACCATATACAAAAATTCACTCAAAATGAATCAACATCTAAATATAAGAACTGAAACCTAAACTAAGGTTTTAGAACTAAGAACTAAATATAAGAATAAAACTCCTAGAAGAAAGCACAGTGTAAATCTTCAAGCCCTTGGATTTGGCAATGGATTCTTAGATATGATACCAAAATCATGAGTAACAAAAGAAAAAATAAATTGTACTTCATCAAAATTGAAAACCTTTGCCTTGGGCATTAACAAGAAAGTAAAAGACTACCCAGAGAATGGAAGAAAATATTTGCATATCATATATACTGACTGATAAGGGTCCAGCATCCAGAATATGTAAAGGAACATTTACAACTCAACAAGAAGATGAACAACCCAATGTTAAAATAGGCAAAGGACTTGAATAACTATTTCTCCAAAGAAGATATACAAATGGCCAATAAGCACATGAAAAGATATTCAACATCATCAGCCACCAGGGAAACTCAGATCAAACCCACAATGAGATACCAATTCACACCTACCAGTATAGCTAAAATTTTAAAAACCAGAAAATAACAAGTGCTGGTGAGGATATGGAGAAATCAGAGTCCTTACACTGGACAGTGAAATGGTGCAGCTGCTTTGGGAAACAGTTTGGCAGTTCCTCATACTGTTCAACATAAAAGTCACCACATGATCCGGAAATTCTACTCCTAGGTATATACCCAGGAACAATGAAAACGTATTTCTACAAGAAAACTTGCACATTCACACTAGGACTATTCATAATAGCCACAAAGTAATAACAACTTAAATGTTCATCAATGGATGAATAAACAAAATGTGGTATGACCAGACAGTGGAATATTACTCAGCAATAAAAATGGAGTACTGACACCTGCTACAATATAGACGGACCTTGAAAACATGATGCTGAGTAAAGAAAGTAGGTCACAAATGATTACATATATGATTCCATGTACATGAAATGTCCAGAATAGGCAAAACCACAGAAACAGAAAGTAGATTAGTGGTTGCTAGTGAGTAGAAGCAGGGGGAATGGTGAATGGCTGACAATGAAGAAGAGGGGTAATGAAAAGGTTCTAAAACTGATCGTAGAGGTGGTTGCACAACTCTGAATATATGAAAAACCACTGAATTGTTGTGCACTTTAAAAGGATCAATTTTATGTTATATGAATATCTCAGTAAAGCTGTCATAAGAAAAGCAGGTTCAAGTCTTTGCCAAGTTAAAACTCCCTTCTTAACCCTTTATTACCCTCTGCTAACACTTCTTTCTATTCTTCCCTTCACAGCTAAGATTTGTTTATTCTTGAAATAACCTACATTTGCTTTCTCCACTCTCTGACCTCCCATTAACTCAACTCAAACTTAGCTCCCTCCCCAAATGGTAGCATTAAGTAGGATGCTAAGAAACTGCTCTCACTTACTTATCAAATTCAACAGACTCCTTAAAATCCATGTTTCACTCGAGTTCTCAAAGCATTTGTAATATAGCTTCCTTTATTCTTATTTTTTCTGGAGAGGCAGTTGTGAAGTATAGCCTCCTTTTGAAATGATCCCATTTGGGCTTCTACAACATCTCCTCATGATTTCTCAGCATTTCTCAACACATAGGAATTTCCCTTTCCAGTTCTTCTTCTCTCTGGCTTCAAATGCTATTGCTCTCCATGGCCTATTTCCAGGACCATTCTCCACCAGTAAACTCTTCCTATGCCGTGTTACCTAAATCAAAGGCTTCAGGAACCACCTATAAGATAGCCTGATGACTCTCCTATCAAGACCTTTCTCTTGTGCTCCAAACCCACACACAAGCACTTCCACCTGGATGTTTTACAGATAACTCCTACTCAGTGTATCCAAAAGCTAAAATACTGTTCCTCCCCAGATGTGCTTCTCTTCCTGAATTCCCTGTCTCAGCATACTTTACCATTTATTGTCTATTCAGTCACCTAAGTTAAAATCCAAGTCATCTTATCCTACTATTTCTCTCACTCCCCAAATCCAAGTGTCACTGAACCCTATTAATTCTGCCTCCTAAATATTTGTGCTATTAACTTATTCCTCTGCATCTCCACTGATCCTACCTTAATTTAGGCCCTTAACTGTCACCTAAATTGTTACAAAAACTCCTCACCAGTCTTCCTGCATCCTCCTTGTTGTCCCACCATCCCTTCTGAAATCTATACAATACCAGAATGATCTTTCTAAAATGAAAACCTTATCATGACTCTTTCCTGGTTAAAATCCATAAGCTTTATTATTATCTATAGGAAAAGCCCTTGAGAATCCTCAGAATGGCACGAAGTACTTGAGGACTGATCTGTGCACCCTCATCGTATGCTACTTACCCTGTAAGCCCAATGCTACAGTTGCAGAGAACAACTTCCCGTTCTTGCAATGCTCTCTCTCCTCCTGTCCAACTTTCCCTTGGCCTTCTTTTCCTTTCCCAAGATTTTTGCCTCCGTCATGCCTAAACCTTCTTTGGGTTCAAGGACATAAAGTATAAAGCACTTAATACAATGCCTGACACACAGCAAGTAGTTACAATGGGTTGAGAGGCTTAGACCTCTTCTTCATCCTGTCTCAGTGACTCTTGTCTGCTTCGAGGTTAGGCTGACTTACATCACCTGTCTACAAGACTACTCCTAATTTGGTCTCTGCCTACGTCCCCAGTTTCACGTCTTGCCACCACCCTCGGCCCTCGTCAGCCGTACCTGCAGATCCTACAACTCACTCTGTTCAGACTCCCGCGCTTTTCTCACACTGCTCCTCCTGCCTAAATGCCCATCCTTTCTAAGCCTGTATACTCACTGTTCTCATCCTCTCCCATACGCTTTTCCTGACCACTGCCCCTTCCTCAATCTCTCCTCCTCTTCCCTCAAGACACAGACCACTGCCTCCTTTGTACACCCACTGCACTCTCTGTCCTTCCTCAGCTCAAAGCAACCTTAAAAACATATTGTACTTGTGGAAGTTCAAGTAAGTGAGAAAGTCTTACCACCCTGAAGGCAGGGGCACTGCCTCATCCATCTGTAAGTCTCCACAGTACCTCTGCACAGAAATTACACTAAATGACCTGCATTTTCCATTATTCCCTCTACATACACTAACCTAAGTTCCTATCAGAGATTTTCATTCAAAAAAGAAAAAATATACTTTTGGGCTACATTCTGGACCCAACCTCTCCTTGCCAAGCAAACACCTGTACAAATTAAAGTTAATATGCACTTTCTGATACCACTTCTGTTTTTTCTAAAGTAGGGGAGAAATGGTCCCTGGAAGATCTAAAGTGAGAAATACTATTTTAAAGAGAGTAAATTATGTCGCATAGCTTCAAGATACTCTGTTTAAAGAATTATTTCCCAACGGTCACTGTTAAACTAGCCCACCTCGCTTGCATCTATGGGTCACTGTGAAAAGTGGAAACCCTTCTACTATCTTCCTTCCTACCTCTACTACTTGCCAATACAGTTTACAGTAATTACTCATTCTCAGGAAGATACTCAGAAAGGAATTATCAAGTCACCAAGATAATTCGGAAGGCAGAAAGTGAAGTTACCTTTCTCATTCCCAGGCCCACTTATTCATTTAGAAGCGCTGCCTCCGTGGCCAGCAAAACACAGGTGGGCCTGTTCCTTATCATCGCTAACTGAATATTCTGTTAACTACCGCCCAGCATGATGGACTGCCACCCAAAGTGCTGCAGCGCGGGGACAAGCCCGCTCCACTCAACATAACGTTTAGTGAAAGCTCTCCTAATGAGGCTCGTCGGTGTGTTAACTCAGCGTCCAAACGACGGTATTTGCACCTGCACCTTCAAAACCCCTCTAGTTAACATTTTAATTATTTTCAAGCATTCGATCAGGCCTTAGAGGAACGATGCTCTGCTTAGCAGCTCAAGACGGAGGCTCTGGAGTCATGAATCCCCAAACCTGAAGCAGCATAAGGACTTCAGGTAAAGCTGAGGTGTGGGATATCTGGCGAAACCTGTTTCACTCTCACAACGATAAACAAACACAAACACGCACCCAGCTGACCTCCGTAAGAGCCTTTGGGCGCCAGCCCACTTGACAAGGAGTTGTGAAAAGAATTCCCAACTCGGCTCTGCCGGTGCCCTCGCAGCACCCAGGTGCCCCGCCGCTTCCACGAGCCCTTCCTCCTCACCGGGCGCGCACCGGAGACCCATCAGCATCCCGGCCGCGATTATGTAAAAGACCGAGTCCCTGTCCACCGTCCGAGGCCCGGGCCCCGGGGAGGGCCCGGCTCCCCACCCTCCCCGCCCAGACCCAAGAGCCCCGGCCAGCGAGCGGGAGAAATGGGTAGGGCGGGCCGGAGCCGCGAACAAGCCGCCAGGACCAGCCGCCCCCGGCAGCCACGCCCCCGCCCAGCCGCCCCGCGAGAGTCCGGCCCCGCAGCCGCCTGACAGACGCCACAGGAAGGCGTGCGGACGGCTTCAGATAGTGGGGCCCCGCCGCGACCCCCGCCCGCCCCGCCGCCCGCCACTGACCTGCGCCGCCGCCGCGCGACCGCCCGCCGCCGCGGCCGCCTCCTGCGCTGCGCCCCCGGCCGCCCTCGGGCGCCCCATTCCCACCCCGCCCCAGCCTCCGCCTGTTTACAATGATTGGGACAGAACCGGGCGAGCCGGCCCAGAGCGCACGCGCACTCCCTCCTCCCGCTACACCCTACTTCCTGGGTCCTCCTCTTGGCGCTGACGGCCGGGACCTGTGCCCCCGCCCGGGGCACGCTGGGATGGGTAGTCCTCGGAAACCCAGCGCCCAGTCCTCAAGCGGCCCTCCGCCGGGAGCCGCACTACAACAACCAGGAAGCACGGCGCCTGCCCGGCCGAAGAGCCAACTGGGGAGACCCGCGAGCGCGCGAGAGAACGCGCCGCTCCACAGCTCCGCCGGCGCCTGCGCAGTTCCTGGTGCTCCGGGAGGAGGCGCGCTTACCCGCGCGAGCTGCGCGAGGACGGTTGTGGGCAGAGCCGGCCGAGGTCCGGAGAAGGGTAGACGCTGTCCTGTCCAGGCTCCGGGCAGCCTGTACCCCAGCTACCGAGGCGCAGACCTTCTGCACCGCGGGCTTCAGCCCTAACCAGTTAAACCGGCCCGGAGGCTGGCCCAGCCGCCGCTGGGTGGGGCTCTCCCCGGCCCGGGCTGGGAGGGGAGTGTCTGGCTTGGGGTGGGGACTTTTGCTGGGGGTTTGGATGCAGGAAGCGCTGTGGACCTCCGAGGAGAAAGTTGTCTAGAACTCCGTATCGGGACTGGCCTCAGCAGTCCTAAAATGGGGGTCGACGAGGACCTCCCTCGGTCCTTGCGGCGCAGCGGGGCCCCCACCATGTACCGAGGAGGTCCTGAATCAGAGCCGCCCCCTGCACGGTTAGCTTGGAGACAGAACTGGATCTAGAGGAAGATGGAAATGACCGCATTTCCTCCGGAAACCCCTCACAAAGGCTTCAAGAATTGTCCTGCTAATGCATGGCTGGAAATCAGGGATCTTTTTACGTGTTCTTGTCTTATAAAGTTTGGCAGTTTTATTAGGGGGATGATAAGATTGGGGATAGATGGGCCTTCCCAGTTACTTCCATTCCTGCGTGCAATACTCTCTTTACAACTTCATTACATGTTTAGACTGACTACTCCATCCTGCCCTGTTCCTCCCAAAGCAGCCTGCCTCCAGTCTGACAATAGGTCTCTCCCTTGTACCCTGCATTTCTTACTCAGTCAAGTTCAGCCCCCTCCGCCTGACATTCAAGAAGAGCCCACAGTTAGATACCAAGATGGTCTGTGTGTGGTAGCCATTGTTTTCTTTTTGAAAAGCTTTCTTATTGCCCCTCTGGCAACAGAACGGTGTTCTTTGACCACTGGGATGGGCATGTTACCTTGCCAGGTACAATACTCTGCCTCTGGCAACAATGATTGGGCCAAGGGATGGGCACTGACCCATGTCAAGCACTATTGAGCCCTTGCTGGAAATTGCTACATGGACACAGAAAAGGGAGAGAAGATAGCGTTTTACTGTGGTAACTGCTGATTGCCATGTTATACACAACGTAAAGAGGGCTTTCTGCAGCAGCAATGAATGAGGCCAAAACGGGAGTGTGGGGTTGGGGAAAGGAGGGGGAGAGAATCCGGGAGTTGGCAGCATGAAGACTGGCTTCAGCCTCAGAGGCCATGGTTTGTATAGCTCTTTTAAAGTGATTTGAGGATGTGAACCTAGCTGGGTGAGCCAATGCAATTATTTATTATTATTTAGGGCTAATTTGTGTTGCCTAACACAAATTTGTTGGTTGCCCCCAGAGATTCATTCTTCCCATTTAAGCCATGCAGCATAATCGTTCCCTCTGGTGGCTGAGCCTTTCCGGGATGGTCCTGTAACCCAGTCAGAACCAGTGAGACCCACGGAGACTTGGGTTGGGGCTTCTAGTAAACTGCAGCATCCTTGCTCTTCTGGTATGGCGTAAATTTATGAGGCCTGGGAAAGTGGCAACTGTTTTGCTCCTACAAGAATAAAGCCTGAAGCGACAGGGTTTAGGAGGAAGGCACCAAAAGAGGCTGAAGACGAAGTCAGTACTGTCAAATGTGCACGAGGAAGAAGAACCTTGCGTTTGTTGCATCATTAGAGCTGCACTGTCAAACCTCACCTGTATGTAACCTGTCCTGTAGACGATCCTATAGACTGTTTAGAATTCTGAGCCATAAATTTCCTGTATTGTTGAAACAAGTTTGTATTGGGGGGGGGGGTTCTGTGTCTCAAAATTCTAAAAGTCATAACTAATTCAGTTGAATTTCTTTTACTAAATGTTGAAAGGTCCTGACTAATACAGGTTCCTACTTAAAGAGAAACTGTGGAAAAGACTTTCAGCTCTGCTTATATGACACAGTCAACAATTCCTCTGCACACTAAGCAAGTATAAATAAAATTGGACAAAATTGTCAAACACAACCGATTGTTTCAGGGCATTGGAAATCAAACACAATTTGAGAAACATCTATTCTTGAAAACTGCTAAAAATTCTAGTAGGAAATGTAGATGTCTGTGAACTTCTTGTGTGAGGCTGCTTCTTTCCTGCCCCAGAACTATAGTTTTACTAGTGTAGTTTTAACTAGTGTAGGTGGGGCTAGTCAAGAAAACTAGTAACTTTGCTGCTGGAGGGGGTGGACTCAATTTGTGGTGGGAGGTCAAACACCATGGCTTTGACAGCTGAAGGGAATATTATAATAGTGCATCTGCTATGGAAGACAGCATGGTGGTTCCTCAAAATATTAAACATAGAATTACCATTTGCTCCAGCAATTCCCCTTCTGAGTATATACTCAAAAGAAGTGAAATCAGAGACTCAAAGAGATATTTGTACATCCATGTTTATAGCAGCATTATTTGCAATTGCCTAAAGATGGAAGCAACCCAAGTATCCATTGATGGATGATTGGGTAAATAAAACGTGCTATATACATACAATGGAATATTATATAGCCTTTTAAAAAAAAGAATTTCTAACACATGTAAAACAAATCATGAGAATAGAAAGGAGAAAATGACAATTCAGTTGCAGTTGGAGATTTAAAATTCCTCTTAGCAATTGATAGAACAAGACAAAGTCAACAAGGGTATAGAAAACCTGAATTACACTAGCAACCAACTTGAAATATTTGACAACTATAGAAAACCATCCAACAACGTCAGAATACATTCTTTTCAAGCACAAATGAAACATTGTCCAGAATAGATCATATGGTAGGCCATAAAACAAGTGTCTAAAAATTTTAAAAGGATTGAGAACATACAAAATATGTCTCCTTCTACAATGGAATTAAATTAGACATCAACAACAGAAAGAAATCTGAGAAATCCCCAAATATTTGGAAATTAACACATTTTAAAATAACCAATGGGCCAAAGAAGAAATCACAGGGAAAATTAACTGAATGAAAAGAAAAATATCAGATTTAAGGGAAGCAGCTAAAGCCATGCTTAGAAAAATTAATATTTTAAAAACTTACACTAGAAGGAAGACAATAAGCTTCCAACTTACATTCCCACAAAGCTTGCTCAAGAAGGTAGCAAAAGAGGAGTGAATCAAACCTAAATTAACTAGAAGTAAGGAAATAGTGAAGATCAGAATAGAAATCAATGAGTTAAAAACAAAGAAAATAGAGGGACTTTCCTGGTGGCACAGTGGTTAAGAATCCACCTGCCAATGCAGGGTGCACGGGTTCGAGCCCTGCTCCAGGAAGATCCCACATGCTGCAGAGCAACTAAGCCCATGCACCACAACTACTGAGCCTGTGCTCTAGAACCCGTGAGCCACAACTACTGAGCCTATGTGCCACAACTACTGAAGCCTGCACACGTAGAGCCCGTGCTCCACAACAAAGAGAAGCCACTGCAATGAGAAGCCCACGCACTGCAACAAAGAGTAGCCCCTGCTCACCGCACCTAGAGAAAGCCCACAGGCAGCAACGAAGACCCAACACAGCCATAAATAAATAAATAAATAAATAAATAAATGTTTTTTAAAAAAATAGGACCCAAATAGATCAAATTGATAAACCATTAGCTAGACTGACTTTAAAAAAAAAGAGAGATAATGCACACGCAAGTTATAGAAATGGGAAATGAAAAGGATTGTAAAGAAATACTATAGAGCTTCCCTGGTGGCGCAGTGGTTGAGAGTCCGCCTGCCGATGCAGGGGACGCGGGTTCGTGCCCCGGTCCGGGAAGATCCCACATGCCGCAGAGCGGCTGGGCCCGTGAGCCATGGCCGCTGAGCCTGCGCGTCCGGAGCCTGTGCTCCGCAAAGGGAGAGGCCACAACAGTGAAAGGCCCACGTACCACAAAAAAAAAAAAAAAGAAAAAGAAAAAGAAAAAAAAATACTATAAATATCATTATTCCAATAATTTTTTTAATAGATGAAAATGGAGGCATTCCTAAAGAGAATTTACCAAAACTAACTCAAGAAATAAGTAGACAATCTGAATAGCTATATATTGGGGAAAAAACTTGAATCACTAAATACAAATCTTACCACAAAGAAAAGCCCAGGTCCAAATGTCTTCACAGATGAATTCTATCAATATTTTATGGGGAAAAACCCCAAACCTACTAATAGCCTTTTAGAAAACAGGAGTAAGGAATATTTCCTGGTTCATTTCATGAGGACAATATTACCCTGGTACCAAAACCAAGAACATCAAAAGAAAATAGAAGTACAGACTGAAATCCTTCATGAATTATACACTTTAAAAGGGTTAACTTTATGATATGTGAATTGTATCAACAATGCTGTTTTGTTTTTTTTTTTAAGATATGAGAGTTCAATAAAATATTCTAAAGATAACCCCACCCTTAAGTGAACAGAGTAGAAGAATTCAATGCCTGTTGCCTGTATCCTTAGGACTGGCACCAGAGTCTTAATCCCTAAACAGTTCACTGGGTCATAGCACTGTTACATTTCCTATTTTTATATATTTAAAATATACGATATGTAGAACTCATTACAAAAATAACTATGAGTTCATCTTTGTTCTTTGCAGCAATTTGCCCCACAACTCAGTGGCTTTAGAGTTTTCTGCTGCTCCTGTAATTGTAGTCAGCTGGTGGGTTAGGTGGAGGTAGGATCACCTGGGGCAGCCAGGCTGGCTGAGCCTCTGTCACGGGCTCTCATCTTCCAGCAGGTGAGCCTGCGTTCTCAGTGCACGAGCACTTTTCAAGTGTTGGCATGACATTTACTAATGTCACATTGGCCAAAGTAAGTCACATGCCAAGCCCCAGATTCAAGGGGTGGAGAAATAGACTGCTCCTCTAGATGGGAGGCACTGGAAAGAATTTGTGGCCATTTATTTGCAAACTGTGACAAGACTCCTTGGCTCCTGAGGAATGATTTCATATCCTCCAAGGGTCTGTAAGTTACTGATTGACATCTTTTGCTGAACCAACTGTCTCTCAGGTGGTTGGCTAGCACTGTGGAAGTAAGTACAAGAGCAAAAATCATGAGCACGGTCACCATTCTATTTCTGATGACTGGTAGAGTGCCTGGCACATAATATATGCGTAATAAATTTTTGTGCAATAAGGCTGTTAGAACTCTTTTCAGTAGCAAGTGATGGAAATCCAATTGAAATTTTCTTAAACAAAGAAGGAGAATTTATTCACACACATAACCAGGAAACCTGGCACAGCTGGCTTTAGGGCTTCAAATGCATCTCCAGGTTCTTCTTTGCATTGGGTTCATTTTCTGATAGACTTTCTTCATGTGGTAAGAAACACACCACTAAGTTTATGTTCTTGGATGGGGCACCCTGTAACTGTATATGTCTTCTTCCTCTGCTTGAAATAATAACACTTGCTATTTATGGAATGACTATTCTGTGCCAAGCACTGTACATTTAAATTAAATATCTATTTATTCTCAGTTAAACAAATATTTACATGACCTAGTAATTAAGATCTTGGATTCCAGAGCCAGCCTACCTGGATTTAACTATATCCTTATACAAATCCCAGATTATACCAAATAATTTATAGTTAGTACTAGAATGCAATTTATACTTACATTTGAATTACGATATGTTTGAATGCTTGTTGCAGTCCTTCAAGTTAACAACAAAGCTATACTAAATGATGTGGCTCAAAATTTGGCTGGGTTAGGAAGTGCTGGAAAATGATTTCTTTTGTGCCTACTTCTGCCAAATTCTTTCCCTTTCTTGTTGAAATTAAGATAGGATTATCTCTAAATTTTCCCCTTTTCTCCTGAGTTTTTGATATAGTTTTGATACAGCTTGTCAACACCCCTCCTTAAAAGAAAGCATGGTAAGCCTTTTTTGGTAGTTGAGCTGACTCAACTTGTAGACTTTTTTTTCTAGCACCACTATAAACTAAATATAGAAGAAAAAATAGAATGAATGACCATGTTGACTGATTTGTTGAACGTAAATGAATACTGCCCTCCCTCCAGTCTACTCTAATCCTAAAGATTTTCCAGGAGTTAATAAACTACAAAGCTGATTCAGATAAAAAAATCTACCTTACAATCATCCATCCAGGAAGCAAAGTTATTCACATTTCTGTTACATGCTATGAAGACAGTGCTTTGTTTCATCATTTCTGCTGAAAAAAATGGTAAAACTTTTGTCATAAATTTAAATTATATCAATGAGTTTATTTAGAATATTAATAATTTGGAATTTGAGTTTATAGTGGGGAAACTATGGAGAACAGCATGGATGTTCCTTAAAAAACTAAAAATAGAGCTACCATATGATCCAGCAATCCCACTCCTGGGCAAATATCCAGACAAAACTATGATTCAAAAAGACACATGCAGGGCTTCCTTGGTGGCGCAGTGGTTGGGAGTCTGCCTGCCAATGCAGGGGACATGGGTTCGTGCCCCAGTCCGGGAAGATCCCACATGCCACGGAGCGGCTGGGCCCGTGAGCCATGGCCGTTGCACCTGTGCATCCGGAGCCTGTGCTCCGCAACGGGAGAGGCCACAGCAGTGAGAGGCCCACGTACTGCAAAAAAAAAAAAAAAAAAAAAGACACATGCACCCCTAAGTTCATAGCAGCACTGTTTACAATAGCCAAGACCTGCAACCTGCAAGCAAGCTAAATGTCCATCAACAGATGAATGGATAAAGAAGATGTGGTACATATATACAATGGAATATTACTCAGCCATCAAAAAGAATGAAATAATTCCATTTGCAGCAACAAGGATGCACCTAGAGATTATCATACTAAGCAAAGTAAATCAGACAGAGAAAGACAAGTGTGGTATGATATCGCTTATATGTGGAATCTTAAAAAATGATACAAATGAACTTATTTATGAAATAGAAACAGAATCAGGGACATAGAGAACAGACTGGTGGTTGCCAAGGGGGAGGAGGTTAGGGGAGAGATAGAGTGGGAGGTTGGGATTAGCAGACCTCTCTCTATAAAAGCTCGTAAGCTTTTATATATAGAATAAACAACAAGGTCCTACTGTATAGCACAGAGAACTATATTCAATACCCTATGACAAAACATAATGGAAAAGAATATTAAAAAAGAATGTATATATGTATAAATCATTTTGCTGTACAGCAGAAATTAACACAACCTTGTAAATCAACTATACTTCAATTAAAAAAATATTGAAAAGAAAAAAAACAGAAACAGACTCACAGACTTAGGAAACAAACTTCGGGTTATCAAAGGGGAAAGGTAGGGGGGAGGGATAAATTAGGAGTTTGGGATTAACAAATACACACTACTATATATAAAATAGATAATCAACAAGGACCTACTGTATAACACAGGAAACTCTACTCAATATTCGGTCAACGTTGTAAATCAACTGTACTTCATTATAAAATTTTTAAAATTTTAAGAAAGTGTGGAACTAAAAACCCGTCTAAAAGCTCTGTACCTGGGCTTCCCTGGTGGTGCAGTGGTTGAGAATCCGCCTGCCGATGCAGGGGACACGGGTTCGTGCCCCGGTCCGGGAGGATCCCACATGCCGCGGAGCGGCTGGGCCCGTGAGCCATGGCCGCTGAGCCTGCGCGTCCGGAGTCTGTGCTCCGCAACGGGAGGGGCCACAACAGTGAGAGGCCCGCGTACCAGAACAAAAAAAAAAAAAAAAAGCTTTGTACCTGTGTGTGGGGCTTAGGACTTATAAACTTCATGGCCTGTCAGGTGGTCCAGATGGCCCTTTTTTTTTTTTTTTTTTTTTTTTTGCGGTACGCCGGCCTCTCTCACTGTTGTGGCCCCTCCCGTTGCGGAGCACAGGCTCCGGACGCTCAGGCTCAGCGGCCATGGCTCACGGGCCCAGCCGCTCCGCGGCATGTGGGATCTTCCCGGACCGGGGCACAAACCCGTGTTCCCTGCACCGGCAGGCGGAGTCCCAACCACTGCGCCACCAGGGAAGCCCGAGATGGCCCATTTTGTCGGGTGTGTCAGACTGCTAGTTTCCTCCAAAAGTTAACATCCCTGTTTGCCCAGAGATGTTAACTACCCTATCGTGGTAATCATTTTGCCATATATACATCTACCAAAGCATCACATTGTACACCTTAAATTTACATATTTTCCACGCCAATAATATCTCAGTAATGCTGGAAATAAACAAATTCTTATTGAAACAAAGATGATCCCCCCTTTCTGTGGGCACGTAAGGTGTGCCATCCATGAGGACTGTGCTTCTTGGGCCTCTGACTCTAGGGATCCTCACCGACTGATGGTCCCAGATGCTCTGCTCCAAATGCATCACCTCATTCTTGCCAAGGCCCCACTTCCCACATTGTCTGCTCCCACTCAAGGGCTGAAAGCAGCAGGAACACGAAGGCAAGCCCAGTCCTACAAGACGCAGGATTCCTCCCATGGGTGCCTTTGGCTTGAAGACTCCCCGTAGCCTCGTCTCACAACTTTCTTAGAACTGCACTGTAGCCTCTGGACACTCCTTCATTGTTTCTTCCTTTCTTCCTGCCCTCCCTCCTTTACAGGGTCTCACTACAGGGGTCATGACAGATAACTCTCCCCATCTCCACATTTTTTTCTCACGGTTGTTTCTCCTAATACACCTCTGGCACACATGTTGTCCCATCCTGGCATTTTCCTCTCAGAGGACTCGGACTGCTGGGAATTGTACAGAAATTGGGGTCTGAGAAAACACACGGAAGGATGGGATTGGGGGCTGATTAACTCACCATTTGGCAGGTGTTGAGGACGGCATCCTGAATCGTAGGTGGGCATAGGTAGCCCTGGCACAAGGTCTGGCCCCACTGGAAGGATTTGAGCAGTGGTGAGCCGGGGAAATGTCCAGGAGGAAGAGGACACACTGCACATGAGTCAGGAATTTCCGGAACATGAAGGGAAGCATCTCCTTCATGATAGTTGAGTTGGATGGTTGCTGAGAAATTGTATCCATGCTCTGCAGAGAGATAATTAGAGAATGAGCACTGCTAATCATCAGGTAATGGCCAAGAGCCGTAGGCTTTTTTGGTGGCATCAAAGAGGCCCTTGTCTCCTGCAGCAGAAGAGTAAACACAGGGGCGGGGGCTTCCCTGGTGGCCTCAGGGAAGCAGCCTCGCCTCAACTCCAAGACCATCCACCACAACAGTGTATGTATGACCTCCATGTGACTGGCTGGGGAACGGTGGGGAAGGGTGACCCTTCCTCACAGACACTGAATTAGTGACTCACTGTACTGTCATCCATGGCTGACTCATCCACAAGGACCGGAGAAACACTGTCCAAAACTCTGCAAAACTCTGCAAAACTCTGTTACGCAAAGAGCAGCTATAATTAGGTGAGTTAAGGGGGCACAGGTTTTTTTTGAATTTGACAGAACTGAGTTTGAATGTTGCCTCTACTTCCTGCCCTGTGTCAGGGTCGGCAAGTTTTTCCTTAAAAGGCCAGAGCATAAGTGTGTTAGGTTTCCGGGGAGCTGTATGGTCTCTGTTAGAGCTACCCAACCCTGCTGTTATGATGCAAAAGCAACTGTAGACAATATCTCAACAAAGGAGTGTGGCTGTTTCCCCCCAAAACCCTTTATTTAGAAAAACAAGCAATGGACTGGATTTGGCCCCTGGGACATGCTTTGCTGACCTCTACTCTGTGAGCTAGTTTCTTATCACAATTATGTCACTTGCAAAAATGCTCCTAATGCAAACTACTTTTTTAAGGTTGTTCTGGCACTTATGTAAAATAGTATGCACCCATGCAGTGAAATGGGCCCCAAAGTCAGAATCTGGGCGGAGTTGGGATTTGTCACTAACTACTTATAGATGACCTTGGTCAAGTTGCTAAACCTCTCCATGCTCTTTGGTCTGGCTGGACTGTTCAGAGCCTGGAATAGCTGAAACTGCACAAGGCTGTTTAATAGAGCGTTAGACTTTCTGGTTCAGTGATCTGTCTGTGGTCTGGCTCTGGTTGCAGCCACACAGGCCATTTGTGACTCAACCAAACATGTTCACTTTAGCTCCTAGTCCTTCTGAAGCTCTTAATGGTTTTGTTTGGTCATTTTTTAGGCTGAGGCCCCTCCCTCCCACTCCTTTTCCTCCCCCGCCCCTTCCTTTGGTGGCTAGCATAGAGCTCTCCAATCAGGAGGAGAGAGCTCGGGCCTTGTTCATGAATGCAGCGTCTCAATCCCTTTGGATTCAGGGATGCTGGTGGAGGCATGCCTTCAAGGACTGAAAATCTAGTTTTCAAGTAAAGGAATTCCATTTTTTTCACTGAGTTTGAAACAAAAAGAAAAGAGCCTTAACCAAAACAAGGCTTTGAAGTTTGCCATCAGAAGGATTTTCTTATAATGGCTGTTGAAAATCTTTTAAAACTAGATAGGCTTTTAAAAGTAAGGTGAGGGCTTCCCTGGTGGCGCGGTGATTGAGGGTCCGCCTGCCGATGCAGGGGACACGGGTTTGTGCCCCAGTCCGGGAAGATCCCACATGCCGCGGAGCGGCTGGGCCCGTGAGCCATGGCCGCTGAGGCTGTGCGTCCGGAGCCTGTGCTCCACAACGGGAGAGGCCACAACAGTGAGAGGCCCGCATACCGCAAAAAAAATAAATAAATAAAAAGATAAAAAATAAAATAAAAGTAAGGTGGGTTCCCATCTCCCTAAGAAGTTAATGTGTGAGTCTCATTACAACAAAGGAGTATCAATTGAAAAAACCTTTATAGAGTCTGATTGAAATGGCTGGGAGTCTTTCTGCTAAGTAAAGAATGAGAAATGTCCCTCTAGTGAATATTTAAGAGTTCCTTTGTTAAATATTTTACTTTGCAAGATAGGAGCTGCAGGTTTCTAGAAGCTGAAGCAGTAGCTAAAAAACCCTTACCCTGTTGGTGGAA
Source organism: Kogia breviceps (assembly GCF_026419965.1). NCBI lineage: Eukaryota > Metazoa > Chordata > Mammalia > Artiodactyla > Physeteridae > Kogia > Kogia breviceps. Next base: position 60,459,587 of record NC_081324.1, on the reverse strand, counting down.
CTGTAAATTGGGGCAGCCTTCCGAGAGAGAAATTGGGAACATCTAACAAAATGTAAAGTATACATAAACTGTGATCCGAAAACTTATTCCATAGGACAAGTGTGGCACGCACAAGAATATTTATAACATTGTTGTTTTTAATAATGAAACGCTGGAACCTAAAGGTCCATCAACAATGGATTGATTAAATCAATTATGATATATTCGTTGCAATAGAATACTATGCATTTTTTAAAAAACTTATGTATCTTTATGCCTTGGCATGAAAGATGTCCCTGACATACAACAAGCAGCAAACTTAGTTATCTGGATGGAATATGTATGGGAATGTGTTTACTATCTCTGTATTATGTGAACTATTTATGAAAATGATGCATTATGAAGGAAGAAAATAATGATGCTTTCTGTCTGGAAAAGGAGGCAGCTGTCATTTGTATTTTCACTGCTCAAGAGACAAAGCAAAAATCAAAATATTGAGCTGGGGCTTCCCTGGTGGCGCAGTGGTTGAGAGTCCGCCTGCCGATGCAACCCAACCCCTACTTGGATAGAGAAGATTTTCATCACCTAAGAAAGTGCCTTCACGCCATTTCCTGGTCAATCCCCAGCTCTACTGCCAACCAGAAATAACTACCGTCCTCATTTTTTATGCCATAGATTAGTTGTGCCTATTCTAGAACTTTATATAAGTGCAATCATACATTTAGAACAGGTTTCTTCCACTCAGCCTGTGTTTGAGAGTCACTCATGTTGTGGGTTTCCATAGTTCTTTCCTTTTTGTACTGAGTGCTATTCTATCTTTGGAGAACATTACAGTTCATCTCAGCCATTCTCCCATTGACGAGCATTTGGTTTGTTTCCACTTTAGAGAAATTAGGATACAAAGCTGCTATGAACATGTCAAGAGCAGGGCAGGGTCTGAGGCTTTACCCCACTTGCAGGATAACAAACTACCGCATCACAGGTTTGTGGACGCTGGCAGAAGACAGGCGTCTCCTGCACCAGACACAGAGGGTTTCATTGCTCACAGCAATAGTGTCAGTATTTGCACCAGTGCACTAAGCCCCATTTCCACAGGGTGCCATAACAGGACCAGGTGACACCTCTGTACACAAGTCACATCACAGGACATAAATCCTGAGCTTAGGGAACCTGAATCTCTCAAGATTGTCCTGGAGGGACAATCTTTATCTTCCAAGGCTGTTCTCTAAACAAACATAGCTCAGAACAAAGGCCGCCAGAGATTCTGCTCATGAGGTAAAAAAATCAGACCCACAGGGAATTGTCTCCCAAGAAAACATTCTTTTACAAAGCTTTTTGTGAACATGTTTTAATTTCTCTTGGATAAAATCCTAATAATAAAATTGCTGAGTGATAAAGTAGGATTTTTTCCAGTGTGATGCACCATTTTACATACCTCCAGCAACGTGTGAGGGTTCCTGTTATTTTCAACTCTTACCAGGCTGGTGTCATCAGTGATTTTTTTTTTTTTTTTTTTTTTTTTTTTTTTGCAGTACACGGGCCTCTCACTGGGCCTCTCACTGCTGTGGCCTCTCCCGTTGCGGAGCACTGGCTCCGGACGCGCAGGCTCGGCAGCCATGGCTCATGGGCCCAGCCGCTCCAAGGCACGTGGGATCCTCCCGGACCGGGGCACGAACCCGTGTGCCCTGTGTCGGCGGGCGGACTCTCAATCACTGTGCCACCAGGGAAGCCCCGTCAGTGTTTTTTAACTTAAGCCTTTCTGGTTAGTTGTAGTGGTTACTGAATTGTAGTTTAATTTGCATTTTCCTGATAACTAATGATATTGAACACTTTTCCATTTGCTTATTGGCCATTAGAAGATTTTCTTTTGTAAGGTGTCTGCTTAAATTTTTGCCTTTTTAAAAAATAGGTTTTTTAAATCTTTCTGAGTTGTAAGAGTTCTCTTTGTATTATGGATACACATCCTTTATTCAATATGTAATTTGAAATTACTTTATTGTTGCTTATTTATCTTAACTGTGCCTTTCAGGGAGTAGAACTTTTAAACTTTTGCTGAAGTCTATTTTATCAACTTTTATTTTATCGTTACTACTTTCTGAGTCCTGTCTAAGAAATCTTTGCCTATCTCATGGTCATGAAGATTTTTTAAAATGTTTCTTTTGGAAGCTTTGTAGTTTTAGCTCTTCAGTCTAGGTCTGTGATGCATTTTGAATTATTTATTGGGTAAAGATTTAGGTAGAAGGTTGAAGTTCATTTTTTCCATATGAATATTCAGTTTATCCAGCACCATTTACTGAAAAGCCTTTCCTTTACTCATTGAACTGCTTTGGTCAAAAATAAAATAACTGTATGAATGTGGATCTATTTCTGGGCTCTCTATTCAGTTCCAGTGATTTGTCTATCATTACTCTAGTACCACACTGATTTCTATAGCTTGACAGTAATCTTAAAGGCAGATAGGGCAAATTCTCAAATTTTGTTCTTCTTTCTCAAGATGGCTTTAGATAGTGCAGGTCATTTGCATTTCACATGAATTCTAGAACCAGTGCTTGGAATACAGAAAAACAGATAGATATTTAATTTTTGTGTGGTATATAACAGAGAAGTTATTTTAATTATAAAAAGAAAAACATTTTAATAATTGTATTATAGTTTTCATAATCATTTCATATTTCCAAATCCGTTATACATAAGGCCAAGTTCTTTTTTTATTTAGCAAGTGATATATGCCACATAACTTGGTGAACGTTAATTAGGTAAGAATAACCTGTCAATGTGATGTGTTTGTAATGTTTTGTTTGTTTGTTTGTTTATGTTTTGATTCTCTAGAATAGGATATTCTGATTAGTCTGATTAGACTGATTAAATTAGCCTGATTAGAACAGTCATGCTCTAGGAATAAGAATGAAAAAAATTGAAGAACAACTGAAGTAGTCATTATGCTGTTGACACTTATCTAATTATAACACATATTTGACTCTCCTACATAAAGCAGCATTTCTAAAGAATTTGTTCATTGGTAAACAAAAATAAAGTAAAATTATGGAAAATCTTTGGGAAATTATTGGATGTTAAACATGTACTTTTGAAAGTTTAACAGGGAAATACCTGGAAATCATGATTTACTAGGCTAATATTTAAAATCTCTAATAAATATCAAGTATACAAACAATTAAGTTGGCTATCAAGAAGTTGATCTAGGGCTTCCCTGGTGGCGCAATGGTTGAGAGTCCGCCTGCCAATGCAGGGGACACGGGTTAGTGCCCCGGTCTGGGAGGATCCCACATGCTGTGGAGCGGCTGGGCCCGTGGGCCGTGGCCGCTGAGCCTGCACGTCCGGAGCCTGTGCTCCGCAACGGGAGAGGCCACAACAGTGAGAGGCCTGCATAATAGGGGGAAAAAAAAAAAAGTTGATCTAGATACAAAAATTAGGATATATAATATCAATATAAATTTTTTTTTAATTTTTTTTTTAAATTTTTAATTTTTTTTGCAGTATGCGGGCCTCTCACTGTTGTGGCCTCTCCCGTTGCGGAGCACAGGCTCCGGACGCGCAGGCTCAGCGGCCATGGCTCACGGGCCCAGCCGCTCCGCGGCACGTGGGATCCTCCCGGACCGGGGCACGAACCCGTGTCCCCTGCATTGGCAGGTGGACTCTCAACCACTGCGCCACCAGGGAAGCCCCAATATAAATTTTTAAAATTCATTTTATACTGTTTTAAAATTGCTTATTTTACTAAAGTTGCTTAATATATATATTTTTTCTCCCCTTATCCCTTGGGGCAAAAATTCTATCATTAAAACAATAATTCATTTGCCTAATGTCTTGAAATAGCAGAATTCTCAGTTATTACATTTATCTTATTGAATAAAATGTTGTGACATGCAGAGGTAAGAAGTTGTGGCTTCTTGACTACAAAGTTTCCAGTACATTAGGTTTAGAATTATCTGTTCTGTCAGAGGAATTTATCAATGGAAAATTGACCTGACTACCAAAAAGTCTCTGTTGCCATCTTGTAGTCCATGACAACCCTTCACAAAGGGTAGTTTCATGAATAATAGTTATCCAGAGATTAAATATGAACAATTAAGGATCCCCAGAAATGTAAGGAAATAAGCAGCAAAAAGGAAATTGCCAAAATAAACAGAAAAAAATGTATTTTGGAGCAAGAAGTGATAAGTCAAGTTATCTTGACTTACTAATTTTAAATTATTTTCTATTAAAAATGCCATATACAGTCAACCTACCCATTGACTAAGAAAGCAAAATAAAGATTTGCATACATAGAAGATTATTTTTAAGGTACCTTGCACATATTACTTTTTAGGAAGTTCTGGAGGATATACTTCAGTGAGATGAGTGGAAGTCAAGAAAAAGGAAGATGTAAGAGGAAAGAGAGAAACTAGCCCAGAAGCCTATTAAAAAGAACGCATGTTTCTTTTTTGGACAAGAGAAAAGAAAAGCACTTAGATAAACAAATGGGACCTAATCAAACTTATAAGTTTTTGTACAGCAAAGGAAACAAAGAAAATGAAAAGACAACATATGGATTGGGAGAAAATACTTGCAAATGATGCGACCAACAAGGACTCATTTTCCAAAATATACAAACAGTTCAGATAACTCAACAACAAAAAAACAAACAACCCAATCAAAAAAAAGGGCAGAAGACCTAAATAGACATTTCTCCAAAGAAGACATACAGAGGCCAACAGGCACATGAAAAGATGCTCAACATCGCTAATTATTAGAGAAATGCAAATCAAAGCTACAATGAGGTATCACCTCACACCAGTTAGAATGGCCATCATTAAAAAACCTACAAATAAAAAATGCTGGAGAGGGTGTGGAGAAAAGGGAACCCTCCTACACCATTGGTGGGAATGTAAATTGGTGCAGCCACTATGGAAAACAGTATGGAGGTTCCTTAAAAAACTAAAAATAGGGGCTTCCCTGGTGGCGCAGTGGTTGGGAATCTGCCTGCCAATGCAGGGGACATGTGTTCAAGCCCTGGTCTGGGAAGATCCCACATGCCACGGAGCAACTAAGCCCGTGCGCCACAACTACTGAGCCTGCGCATCTGGAGCCCATGCTCCACAACAAGAGAGGCCGCAACAGTGAGAGGCCTGCGCACCGTGATGAAGAGTGGCCCCCGCTCGCCGCAACTGGAGAAAGCCCTTGCACAGAAACGAAGACCCAAAACAGCCAAAAATAAATAAATAAATTTATTTTTTAAAAAAACAAAAAAACTAAAAATAGAGTTGCCATATGATCTACCAATCCCACTCCTGGGCATACATCGAGACAAAACTATAATTCAGAAAGATACATGCACCTCTATTTCACAGCAGCACTATTTACAATAGCCAAGACATGGAAACAACCTAAATGTCCATCAACAGATAATGGATAAAGAAGATGTGGTATATATATATACAGTGGAATACTACTCAGCCATAAAAAAGAATGAAGTAATGCCATTTGCAGCTACATGAATGGACCTAGAGATTATCATACTCAGTAAATCAGAAAGTCAAATACCGGGACTTCCCTGGTGGCGCAGTGGTTAAGAATCCGCCTGCCAATGCAGGTGACACAGATTCAAGCCCTGGTCTGGGAAGATCCCACATGCCATGGAGCAACTAAGCCTGTGCGCCACAACTGAGCCTGTGCTCTAGAGCCCGTGAGCCACAACTACTGAAGCCCGTGCGCCTAGAGCCTGTGCTCAACAAGAGAAGCCACCGCAATGAGAAGCTCAAGCACCGCAACGAAGAGTAGTCCCCGCTCACCGCAACTATCTTCTAACAGACTCAACCCCTGCAACCCTCAGTGGGGAAGTGCTGCCCTGAGGCAATGAATGTGGTTTGTTAAGTCACTGCTGTGACGTCATCCAGGACTCAGCCAGGAGTAGGAGGTGCTCTAGAATTTTCAGGTCTCCCTCTTCCCCCAGTCAGTTCCTCCATCTCAGACTCCATGGGCTGAGCCATTCACGTGGGTCCTTTGTTACCCCCACGTGGGTGAGAATCTGGAAATACAATTTTACAATTTAAAAATGACGTCGGTATTTTTTGTCAAGAGAACTACACTTGGTGAAATCCCCTCTGCACTAACTTGAGGAAGATTCAGACCTCGAGTCTGCATTTCTGGCTTGTGGGTCTCCCCTGGTGTCTCAGCAGTTGTTAGAGCGATGAAAGCTGAGGTGCGGCGGTGGGGGGATGGGGGGGCGGGCAGAGCTGCCCTGGAGAAACTCCAAGCCAGAGGCGGGACCTCAGATGCACATCCGCTCCGGCCCTCCCTGACCCCACCCACATTCGTCGTGTTGTCCATTTTAGTAACTTACACCAGCTAACTAGGAAGGAGATTCTGTGCCGTTCTTATGAAAAACGAACCACCAGTTAGCATTACATTTGAGGTTGTTTGAAAGTTCTGTGAAAGAAAAGCCCAACCGTGATCTTGGGACAATTAATTTTAAGACATATGATTTCAAAGGCTATAATTATATTTCAAGAATATTGCTGATCACCAACATTTGAAATATGCTTTTGTTCCCCGTTTCACAAAGATCATTTTGACATGTTTGCATCTGGGAATTTCTTTCTTGGCAACACTTATAAAAGCATTGAACTGGGTAAAACTGACATTCTAAACATTTTAAGTCTGTCTTTGATTCTTTCAGAAAAGAGAATAAGGAATAAAAGGGAAGGGAAGGCCATTTAACATCATTAAAACGTCGTCGAAGGTTTGACAGGCTTGTGCTATGGAAACCTAAAACAAAATGGAAGTAGTTTCAAAAGGATGAATTTGGGGATTTTCCACAACTTTCCCCACCTCCTTTGCAGAGATGTAGAAGCTGAGGCCAAGTGATATTTAGGGGACCCTGTCCACCCCCAGGACACAGCCTGGTTAATAGCAATGCTCCTTCTGGACAGATCACCATACATCCAGTCCAGGTTGGAGGCCCCACCAGTCTCTCTGCAGATCATTTTCATCACCTGCCTCTTAATTCTAAATCATCACCATTTAGATCATCACCATCATCTAAATCATCATCAGCAGCAACAGAAAGAGCACAAACAGCCACCTTCTAATTTTAAAAGTATGTTTGTCGGGCTTCCCTGGTGGCGCAGTGGTTGAGAATCCACCTGCCAATGCAGTGGACACGGGTTTGATCCCTGGTCGGGGAAGATCCCACATGCCATGGAGCAACTAAGCCCGTGAGCCACGACTATGGAGACTGTGCTCTAGAACCCATGAGCCACAATTACTGAGCCTGTGTGCCACAACTACTGAAGCCTGTGTGCCTACAGCCCATGCTCTGCAACAAGAGAAGCCACCACAATGAGAAGCCCTCGCAACGCAACAAAGAGTAGCCCCCGCTCACTGAAACTAGAGAAAGCCCGCACGCAGCAATGAAGACCCAACTCAGCCAAAAATAAACAAATAAAATAAATTTATAAAACTAAAAAAAGTATGTTTGTTAAAAAGAGTGAGACGGCTCTACATATGGTGACATGGAATACTGTAATGTATTCAGTGCAAAAAGCAAGCCACAGAGAAGTAAATTCAATATGAGTCCATTCGTTTTTTAAAAAGCTGTGTGTATATGCATAGTTTAAAAAAAATAAATGGAATCTCACACACACACACACACACATCAGCTGATAAAAACAACAGGCCCCCAAATGGAGTCACTTATGCTAAGCTCCATGTCACCAAACCAAGACACAACTTAATTACAGGATTGACTCTCCTAGGAATGGAATCTTAATATATAAATAGACACTATACATTGCATGTTTACTCTTATTTTGAAAAAGAAAAAGTGAATAAAAATGATGATGTAAAAAAAAATCAGGGGACTTCCCTGGTGGCGCAGTGGTTAAGAATCCGCCTGCCAATGCAGTGGACACGGGTTTGAGCCCCGGTCCTGGAAGATCCCACATGCCGTGGAGCAACTAAGCCCGTGCGTCACAACTAGTTAGCCTGCGCTCTAGAGCCCGTGAGCCACAACTACTGAAGCCTGCGTGCCTAGAGCCCATGCTCCGCAACGAGAAGCCACCATAATGAGAAGCCAGTGCACTGCAACGAAGGGTAGCTCCCACTCGCTGCAACTAGAGAAAGCCCGCGTGCAGCAACAAAGACCCAACACAGCCAAAAATAAATAAATAAATAGATAGCTAGTGGGAAGCAGCCGCATAGCCCAAGGAGATCAGCTCGGTGCTTTGTGACCACCTAGAGGGGTGGGCTAGGGAAGGAGGGAGGGAGGGAGACCAAGAAGGAAGAGATATGGGAGCGTATGTATATGTATGGCTGATTCACTTTGTTGTGGAGCAGAGACTAACACACCATTGTAAGGCAATTGTGCTCCAATGAAGATGTTAAAATAATAATAATAATAATAATGACCTATGTGGGAAAAGAATCTGAAAAAGAGTGGATATATGTATATGTATAACTGATTCACTTTGCTGTACACCTGAAACTAACACAACATTGTAAGTCAACTGTACTCCAATTAAAATAATAAAACTATAAATAAATAAATAAATTTATTTTTTTTTAAATCAGAAATGGCCTAGGTAGGTGGGTGACCTGCCTTGTAGACCCCTGCCATCTGTCCCCTAAGGGAAAGTGACCAACCCACTTTCCCACCATGGATAACTTCCTTGTCCTGCTCCCTTCTGCCTCGAAAAGTCTCTCATTTTTTACAGCTCCTCGGAGCTCCTTTGTATCTGCTAGATTCAGGAATCGTTGAATAAAGCCAACAGATCTTTCAAATTTACTCAGATGCACTTTGGTTTTTAACCAAGTCCATAGAGGACTTCGTGGAGGGTGGCTTCCTCCCTCCCTCCATCCAGGGGAGCCCAGGGCCCATGCTGCCCTCTGCTCTGTGAGGTCCTCCCTGAGCCCCAGGGCTGCCCTGGGGCTGCCATGGAGCCGCCTGCAGGCCCAGTGAGGGGGGGCCCCTGGGGATCTCCCCAGCCCACCACTCATGGGGGTGTAGGATGGACATGATCCAAGAGGAAGTTAGGCACAAATTCCCCTGAATTTGAAAAGGCTGATCCCAATGAGGGGGCTGTTCCCTCGGAGGACGGTAGGTGCCCCCAACTTTGTCTAAGGGGACACCCCTCAGATGCTCCTCCCCTGCCCCTGCCCCAAAGTTTCCATCTTCCGGCCCCTCCACTAGAGCCGCACCCCCATTGCCCGCCCTCTCTGAACTGCCCCTCCACTGCTCAGCAGGGCTGAGGTCCCCCTTCTCTTCCTGAGGGTCTACTGGACCCCTTTCCTTTGTAAAACCGCACTTCCTTCTCCACTCTGGGAAGCGCTCCAGAATCAAATTCTTTTGGGTTTTGTGATCTTGGTGAGTGAGGAGGGGGAAGGCAGGACCAGTTTTTCTAGGAGTGGGGCGAGTACTGGGGGGTCCTGTCTGTCAAATGTACAAATACTCTGGGAGACTTGGGATGTGAGAAAGGGAGGGGGAGGGGTAAGAGCGTGTGAAGGGCTTTCACTTTTCACTCCATGTGTTTCCATATTGTTGCTTTTTTTTTTTTTTTAACAACGAACATGAATTTGTGTTTTACTTGTGTAATTACAAAGATGAAACAGAGGTTCAGCCTGTCCTCGAGAGTGTGCCCTGTTGATCCTCAGGCATTTATTTTTCCAAGTTTGAGGAAAGACTTTTAAGTTTTAGGTAGCACCCAGAGACTGTACACATTTTATCAAATCTAATTGTCACCACTTGAGCATTTTCAAGACTGCAGTGATACTTGGTCTTAAGGAAGGGTTTCCCATAGAACATCAGGGCTCAATCGGAGCTTGCTTTTAAGGGGCTAATCTGACCCTCAGCAGAGCAGCTGGTCAGCCCGTATCCCAAGTTATGTTGGTCTCTTGGTCCATTTTGGTGACTGTCTTTTTCAAGGTATGATTCATCGCTGCAGTCTTTCATGTAGACTGAGGTCTCCAGGAAGCATGAGCTTCCACTGATTTCTGAGGGCCCGAGACACACCTTGAGTCACCTTGGCTTTGAAAGCTCCTCTGCTGTCACTTTGAATTGAAAGAGGCAATCCAAAACGAGGGGTCATTTCTTTGAGTAAGGCCTTTGTTCCCTAGGAAGGCTTCTCTGTCCTGCGTGGAGAAGTTGCACCCCATCCTGTGAAGGTATCACAAACACCAGCAAATATCTACAATGTCCCCCGGGCCCTGGCATAACAGTGAAGTCTATTTACCAATCGTCTCTCCTGGTTCTGTCTCTCAGGTTTGCACCTCTTTTATCATCGGGGGCGGCCTGGTTTTAGGATTGTTTCTGGTGCAGATCAGGCAATTCTGTGTTACCTTTTGGATGGTCCTTTGCATTTGTGGAGCAATAATAAACTTACACAGCTCATGAGAGGTTGCATCCCTCCCATGATGGGTTCTTTGATGTAGACCCCTAGTAATTCTTTCCCTTAAATGCTTGGGCATAAGCACTAGTCCCTGTTCACTATAAATCCAGCCTCTGTGGTTGTTCGGTACTGATCACCATCTAAATCTCATGAAGTTAGAGTCAGCATGAAACCCCCCAGCATCTGCTCTCTCTAGATCCATTTCTGAATGCTAAGCCTTAAACAGGGAGAGGTCCACACCTGAGATGAGTGCTAGGGCCTGAGGATCTGGGGTTTTGGTTCTGGCCGCCTGTTTTGCGGACTGATAGTTACATAGTAAAGGAAATAATTTGGCTGATCAGTCTTTAGGTGGCCCAGGCAACGTCCTGTGGCTATTCTTCCCGCATCGTAACAGAGTCTAGTAAGGCCAGTATCTCCTCTGTGTGTTTAGTTTCTTTCCTTCCTGATGTTAGTAGACCTCTCTTTCCAACTGGCCCCATGTGCATGCATGACAGAGAATGCAAACTTAGTATAAAACCCTTTTTCTTTGCTCCAAGATGCAGGGCTCTGTGGGGGGCTCTGAGCTCGGCCTTCTGGGCAGATGTACCTGGAGGGGGTTCTGCTCCTAGGCCTTCCTGATGAGCTACTATTGCACAGCCCCATCCATGAAGCTGCTCCATCTGTAACCGTTTCCACATCTGAATTTTCTAATCTGATCAGTCAAGTCAGCTCTGTTAGAATAGACTTCAATTACTTGTATGGTAGGGAATGCCTTAGAGCATTCCTCAGTCCAGCTTAATGACTCACTGTCATTTCCTTTAAGAGTTTCCTATAGGGATTTGGCCATGAGTCCAAAGTTAGGAATCCAAGTATGACAAAACCCAGCCATTCCCAGCATCCTCCCGGTTGCCTTCTGGTGGTGGGTACAGCCACCCTAGCCCATGCTTCCCTTCAGTCTGGCAATAAGTCTCTTTGTCCTCTTGATAACTCAAATCCTAGATATTTTACAGTTGGTGGAGACATTTGTGCTTGTCCCTTGGAGACTTTCCATCTCCGGTCTGCCAGAAAGTTTAAAGTAAGGATTGTATTTTGGTCTGAAGCTGCCTTAGTTTTACTAGCAATGAGTATATCATCCACATATTAGAATAAGACTCCCTCATATAATTGGAGATCCCTTAAGTCCTGGGCTAAGGCTTCCCTGAAGATGGTGGGGGCCTGCTTCCATCCTTGTGGGAGTCCCATTCAACAATTTTGTTCTTTTATATTAGTCTCTGGATTGTCCCATTCAAAGGAAAATAGTTACAGGAATTCGGGACTTAGGGGTCTGTAGTAAAAGGCATCTGTTAAGTCCAGCAAAAGTCCAGATAAAAGTCTCCAGATAAAGTTGTAAGCAAAGTATAAGGATTTGGTACCACCGCGTGTGTATCCTCTACACATTTGATTAACGGCCCTTAAAACCTGTATAAACCAGTCATCTCTGGTCCCAGGCTCTTGTACCGCCAGGATGGGAGTGTTACGTGGGATTGACAAGGTCCGATTCATTGGCATTTAAGAAAGGTGCATATCAGAGGCTTTATTCCTTCCTTTGCATCCCTCTTTAAAGGGTGTTGCTTTAAATTTGGAGCCTGGACACCTGGATGGAGTTTTACTACTGTTGGGTCAGACATCCAGGCTCCTCCCGGCCTCCTACCAGCCCAAACATCTGCTCTTACCTTTTGTAGAATTTCTTCAGGGGCTCCTGGGTGAGGCTTTTTTCCCCGGTGTAATCGTGCAGCTTGAAGGGCGGAAGCCTGATCTGAGAATATTTTAATGTCTATTTCTTCTGGTGAGGAAATCATTTAATTTTGTTAGTAGATCCCAGAAGGGATCTCCCAGAAGGAGTTCCTACTCCCAGAAGGAACTAGGGCATTGAGGCATATACAGAAAGCTGTGCTTTAAATATGTTTTCCCCAGTTATATAGATCAGAGGTAGGAAGGGGGGAGGGTGCACACATACAAAGCCCCTGGTTGACCTTGATTCTCTGGACCTGCAGGAACTTGTCTCTACGGACATGTGGAGGCAAGTCCCCTGCCTGCAGCAGAGGAGCCCTGGGCCAAATTGAAGACCCTGGTGGGTTCAGGGAGGGGAGACCGATACCCCTGACTGTCTGGTAAGGAAGGTGCAGGGCTGGGGCAGGACCTCAGACCCACGGAGGACTTTTGGTGGAAGCCTGGACTCCGCGGGCAGGGATCCCCCTTCTCACGGTGTGGGGGGCCCGCAGGAGGCGCGGAAGGAGGAGCCAGATGTAGTAAATCGAGATCGTTAGGCTCTGGCTCAGGCAAGACAGGCTTTTTCTGAGGGTCTTCCCTCCGCCGCTGATGAAAAATGTACAAAATAACCTAGAAAAACCAGCTGAGGTCAAATGTCAGGAGCCCAGGACTTGTACCTGCTACCCTTGATCTGAGGGGAATTGATGGTAGGTTAGCCCAGTGGTCTCCACCGGGGAGTCCATCCTCTGAAGGCCCACCGGGTTCCTCCATTGTGGTGCTCGAGATAGTTTATTTCTTGGCAGCAAAAACACAGAAGAACCTGGAACAACCGCCTTTAGCAAACACCTGCCGCCTCTGCCCGGCCTCTGTGGATTGGGCCCGACGTTGACCAGAGTCTCATCAGAAACTCCAGGTCTGCGTGATGCTGCACTGTTGGCTGCACCTGGGAAACCCTTGTGTTCATGGGAGATGAAGGGAAGCACCAGGTTTGCCCATCTGCGGCTCAGAGCACGCTTTGCCCCTTGTGGGGAGCCCCTGGGCACACCCGGGCCTGCCCCTCCACCCCTCTACCCCCAGCACTGGTTCTGAGGGCTGAGCGAGCCCCTCCGAGGATGGCCATTTAGAGGGAGAGATAGAGTGCAAGCAAGCAGCCCCTAGGTCAAGGCTTCATCGATACCCTGGTTTCAAACAGTCTGTGGATCGCAAATCTCTGGAAAATGGCCTTCCCTCACTCCCCACAAAAGCAGAGGGAAAACAAGAACCTTAGGATTTAGGAACCAATTCCATTTCCTACTTTTGTTCTTGGAAAGAAGCAGTCAAATGTGGTGGTGTCTATCCGCAGCTTGGCCGTGAGAATTCCCGGGACAAGAGACTGGGGAACGGTCGTCCCAACGATGAGCAGCTCGGATGAGAAGCTCACCGAGGGGACAGTGGAAAGCTTCCCCCTAGAGGAGAGTGTCCAGAGCTGTGATCTAGAGGTCTGTCTGTTCGGCAGCTCCAGGACTGCAGCCAATGCAGTCACAGCCTCCTAATAGTTCCCCCGTGTGCTGAGTGCAGGCTTGCCTGTTGCACAGGAGCCTCGGGGAGTCCAGGCTCCACGTCACTCACCACCTTGGACGGTGAGGAGGGCGGAAGAGGTGACAGTATCACCCTGAAGAAAGTGAGGGGCTCTCTTAGACCCAAAGTTGAACTTGAGAGAGGAACTCAGGAAGATACAGGGTGAAATACTCAAGCCCTCACTTGCTTTCTGAGCATGTACGGGTATAATCTTCCTGTTAGATGACCAAAATATTTTACCTCCCCAGCAGAGATCACAGACAAGATAATCTAGACATCTGGGCAATTTCCAGGTAGAATACCCTCAGCCCAAAGTCTCCATAGAGCCCGTGGCCGTTAGTACCATTGCCAATGCTTGTTCCTCCCAGCAAACTTTCCTTTTTTTTTTTTTTTTTTTTTTTTGCTGTACGCGGGCCTCTCGCCATTGTGGCCTCTCCCGTTGCGGAGCACAGGCTCCAGACGCGCAGGCTCAGCGGCCATGGCTCACGAGCCCAGCCGCTCCGCGGCATGTGGGATCTTCCTGGACCGGGGCACGAACCCGTGTCCCTTGCATCGGCAGGCGGACTCTCAACCACTGCGCCACCGGGGAAGCCCCAAACTTTCCTTTTTAACATATGTATATATATACACACTTAAGCAGTTCAATTTTAACTCCCTCAATTTTGTATGAGTTTGGCTCATACAAAAGAGTGTTAAAATTGTCAGTGAAGATACGAAACAAGGTCCTACTGTACAGCACACGGAACTATATTCAGTGTCCTGTGATAAACTATAATGGAAAAGAACATGAAAAAGAATATATATATATATATAATATACCTGTCATTTTGCTGTACAGCAGAAATTAACAACATTGTAAGTCAACTATACTTTAATAAAATTTAAAAAAAATTTTTCAGCGAGGAAAACCCAAAATGTGTCCAATTGTATAAAGGCTCTTCCCATTTTGCTGTACAGCAGAAATTAACAACATTGTAAATCAACTATACTTATTAAAATTTTTAAAAAAATTTTCAGCGAGGAAAACCCAAAATGTGTCCAATTGTATAAAGGCTCTTCCCTTGCAAGAAATGGGGATAAAGCTGATTTCACCTGATTTCTCCTCTCTTTTGCAAAACAAGTGTAATTGTAAAATAGTATTATAATTCAAAGACACATTCTTGGGCCATTTTTTCCCCCCCGACTCCAGCTGATATTGGGGCCAGGCAATATTACAAAAGAAAATAATTTTCTTTTTCATAACTCCAGTATACCATCTACAGTAGGAAGTCATACAGAACAAGAACATAGTATGTTAAAATTTATAGAAAAAAAGCACATAGCGAAAAGAACCGTATTGTTACCAGAAAGGACTGGTACAAGTAGAGCAAAGCCCGGAACTTGCTGATAGAGTTCCATACACACATGATTCTTAGACATTACCTGCATTAGAAACATTGTCTCCAACTTCAAAATACTTCAGCCTTCTCAGGCCACCCTCTAGACCTCTTTACCATTTAGAAGCTATTTTCAACAACCCCTCTAACATTTTTCTTAACAAGTTTTGTTTGTGTTTGGAAGATTTTGTTTGTTTGTTTGTTTTACACTTGGCTAAATGTAGGCCAAGTTTGACTACTGTATTTTTTATTTAAACTGAAAGTAATTATATAAAATCCTTGTTTGTCCCGTTACTGCCTTTACAATCTCAAACTTCCTTAAATATCTAATAGCATTGCCCCACCTGTTTTGTTTCTCTTTCATCTCTTTCATTAAGTCACTAAAGACACACAGCTGTGCTTTTTAAACCATGCTGACTGCCCATTCAGAAATAGATGATTTCTCCTAGCTCCCATTTCTCCTTTACCTTCTCACCCCAACAAGGTAATCAGGTCTGGTTCCATTAATAATACACACCTGTATCAATACCACCAATCGCATTAGGCACAGGTGAAAACCCGACACCTCCATAAGGCAAGGTTTCTAGACAGGAGCAATGTCTTTTATCTCCTGACTCAGGGGACTCAATATCAGGTTTAATAAAGTTTTGCTAAAGTCATCCAAGAGCCAACCCCGATTGGCCAATCCTAGCAATAAAACAGTCAGACATAGACAAACATAGACAAAGGCAGAAACCCAAAACCCGGGGACTCTGACCCAGGATTCGGGACTCTAGCCAGGTCCTCTGAGTACCTCAGCAGCTGTGACCTATTATATTATCTCTCCAGGGTGGGACTCCAACCACAAGCCTGACAAGGTTATTAGACAATTTAAGCACAGGTGCATTTTCACAAGGTTACTCACCCTGAAGACATCTGATCCAGGAGCTGTTTCTTCTCAAAAGTGCAAGAAGCTCTGAGGAGACTGGAGCGCCGAGGTGGGGAAGCAGGAACCCGACAGCCCACCCTCTAGGCAAATTCAGTCTAGGTGGCCACTCAGGGTCAGTAGAGAGGGTCCACGACCCACCCGGTGAATAAAATAAATTTAGTAAAAGAAAAAAAAAAAAGAGCCTGAATCAGTGATTTACAAATGTAGCCAGTTTAATATTGTCATGAATTGTATCAGATGTTCAGATGTTGCAAAAAAAAAAAAAAAAAAAAAAAAAGACTGTCTGATTATATGCCACTTACATGGAGAGATTTAAGAGTAAAGAGACCTGACACAATGTGTCATTTTATTTTTATATTTTATTTTTATTTTTTTTCCGGTACGCGGGCCTCTCACTGCCGTGGCCTCTCCAGTTGCGGAGCACAGGCTCCGGACGCGCAGGCTCAGCGGCCATGGCTCACGGGCCCAGCCGCTCCACAGCATGTGGGATCTTCCCGGACCGGGACACGAACCCGTGTCCCCTGCATCGGCAGGCGGACTCTCAACCACTGCGCCACCAGGGAAGCCCATGATGTGCCATTTTAAAGATGTATCAACCGTACAGCCCTGGCTTCATGCTTTTCACAGTGGTCCATGGGGTTGTCATAGGGATGGCCAAGTTCCCTGGGCTAAGAATGCAACATGTGCACAACATATTTAGGGGTAGAAGCATCTAAAAAGGAAGACTTGCTTACTTGGGGTTGTTCACCGTCTTGCCATTGACCCCATTTGCTTTAAGCACCCACACTGTTCTGCATTCTTGGGTTTTCATCAAGTGCCAGGGACCAGCCATTGTTTAGAGCAATATTCCAGCATTTGTTATGCAGATGTGGTTTTGCTCTTAACATGATTTCCATGTGTTTGCTGCTTTACAGATGCTCTGATTGTTCATTATGCAAACCTAGTTTTGGGGACCTCATAAATTCTGAGGTGGCTCATGCTGTTAAACAAGGGAGCTGGTCAAACTTTGTTTTGTCCTCTTACTTCAAACAGTTTTTCTTTCTTTCTCTCTCTTTCTTTTTGTTTGCCATGTGCCAATGTCCAAGTTTTCAGTAATTTTCCAGCTGTTGAATGGAGCTTCTTTTTTTTGCCCCACAAATATGCAATTTGAAAGGATGCTTGACCCAAGAGCATTGCCATGGTTGGAGAGTGGTGTTGGATCATAACAATTTGCTCCCACCCTCCCATATTTTGGTACCATGATAACCTGAGTCACTGTTCTGTGTGTCTTTTTTTTTTTTTTTTGCGGTATGCGGCCCTCTCACTGTTGTGGCCTCTCCAGTTGCGGAGCACAGGCTCCGGACACGCAGGCTCAGTGGCCATGGCTCATGGGCCCAGACGCTCCGCGGCATTTGGGATCTTCCCAGACCGGGGCACGAACCCGTGTCTCCTGCATCGGCAGGCGGACTCTCAACCACTGCGCCAACAGGGAAGCCCATGTGTGTGTCTTTTATTTGACACACAAAAAGTACAGGTCCTGCCTGGAGACATGTGGAGTCCTTTTGAGGGAGTAAAATTTTCCCAAAGCACTGAATTCAGACTCATTGAATTCAAAGGAAGCCTTGGCATTCCAAACCACGCAACTGTGTGTGGGCCACAAAAACACCTGAGTGTGGATAGGCAAACTCAGCCTTGACCACCCACCTGGATGGAAGCAGCTCATCCCTGCTCAATTCTCTGTCATCCACAACACACTGGTTATCAGTCATGTTAGATTAAAAATAACCAGCAAGCAATAAATGCACCCAGGCAATCGTGCACTGTAGGGAGTGGCCCCCACTGGCCTAGGCTTGTGTCCATTTGTGATTTATACTGTCACAGCCTGATCTGCATTTTTACATATTTCTCTCCTAAATAAATCTGACAGATCTCATTCCAGAAAGAAACTGTTGTTCCCCTGGTTGAGGATCACTGCTTCAGGGAGATGCAAACGGATGCTGAAGCTTCTGGAGAGGAGAGGGAAAAGAGAAGGATGAGGAGCCCCAAGATGTAGATTTCCTTCTTTCTCAAACGTGTCAAATCCTGAAGGACATGGTCTTCCAAAGGAAAAACAATATTAGAGTCAAACCCACTGTTTTCAAATAAGCCATCTGAGCTTGCGAGGCTGGAGCGAGGCACGTGGAAGGAGAGGAAGGGGCTGTGAGCCCCCAGGAACACAGGTGGCCCCTGGAAGCTGAAAAAGTCGAGAAAAGGGATTCTCAGCCTCCAGAAGGAACCTCCCCTGCTGGTACTTTGACCTTGGCCCGGTGACATCGATTTTGAACTTCTGACCTTCAGAACTGGAAAAGAACAAATTTATGCTGTTTTAAGCCCTGAGTTTGTGGTGTAATTTTTAACAACAGCAGTGGGAAACTGCTCCAAGTGGTATCGAAGCCCAGGTTTTCCAGTGGTTCCCCCAATGCCAGAAACCCTTGTTTATATGTTCACTCCTTCACTCACTGTCAGATAGTCAGAAAACAGAAGCTTTTGCTCAGGTGTGTGGTTATAAAAGCCATTTTCTCAATTCAGAGAGGAGAACGCCCTTCATGGTGCTTGTCTGACCCCTCTTTACTGTCCTTGTGTGGTCAGTGGCCCGACTTCTTCCACGTTTCCCTAAAGGAAGAAAGAGTCAGTGAGACAGGAAAAGTGCCCCCAAACGAAGGTGCTTTGCTCAGTCAGTAACACAGGCGTCCTGGTGTCTGAGGACGTCCTCAGACTGACACAGTGTCTACCTTGGCACAGACCAGGTTGCGGGAGGGTAGCTCATGTCCCAAAGTGACCGTCTAACCTGCTCTGCCACTCTGCAGGGATTAGGCACTGCTGCAACAAAGTACATGGAGCAGGCAGCTATAAATGACACACATTCATTTCTCATGGTTCTGGAGGCTGGAAGTCTAAGATCCAGGTGACTGCAGATTTGGTGCCTCCTGGCTCACAGATGGCTGTCTTCTCTTTGTGTCCCTCATGTGGTGGTCAGGGTGGGGGAGCTCTCTGGGGCTTCTTTTACAAGGGCACTAACCCCATTCATGAGGGCCCCACCCTCATAACCTAATCACCTCCCAAAGCCCCCCCCCCAGCACCATCAACTCAGGGGTTAGGATTTCAACATATACATTTGGGGGGATGCAAAATTTCATCTACAGTGACTCCAGTCTCATCCCTGGTTTCTCACTCTAATTCCTCATGGAATAATTTAACTGATTCATTACAAGGAATTTTCTTTGTGTTTTTATTACAGTAACAAAATTTTCAAGGAAAAGGTGAAAATAATGCAAAATCTTGCAGTTTATGACATTAGTGTGCTTTTCAACAAATTGAAATGTTTATTATTTAAAATTTTCATTACGTGACGTTTCAAACATATCCAAAAGTAGAGAGAACAGTATAAGGAACTCCCCAAGTAGCCATCACCCACCCAATAGTTCTCCATACATGGCCGGTCCCATTTCATCTCCCCACCCTGTAAGTCCCAGATACAGTCACTTCATCAGTAACTACTTATGTGACTATTTTAAAAGAACCGCTGGTATAAACAGAAAGCACAAAATTCAGAAGGTAGAAAGCAAAGTCCGGAAGATCTGACATGATGCTTCCCTGTCCCCCTCCAGTCAAGCCCCATTCCCCAGAGGCAACGAATGTAACTCATTTCTAACTAATTCTTTTAAATGGAGGACCTCTTAGTCCTACGAAAAAGAGATTTCACCTAAGAAATCAGCATACGAACTGGTAGACTGAGCTCAGTATATTTTATTGATGGTGAGAATGGCCAGATTGGACTATAATTGTAGATTAGTTAATATTTGTGGCTCGATTGACCCTGGAGTCACCTAAAGACAGATGTTAATCAAAACTCAGTTCTAAAGCACCCATTTTGCACCTCTACCTCAGCCACACACAGAATGTAAGAACTAGAGGGGTTCTTAGCACTAGTTTCGCCCTGGGAGGTGAGGGAATTGAGACCAGGAGGTCCAGCTGGTGACACAGGAGGGCTCAGAATCTGGTTCTCTTGCATCCAGAGCTCTGTCCACTGTGTGTCCTAAATTTTTCCCACAGCCTGTCTGTGCTGGAGCACACTGTGTCTGTGTGAGGGGCATTACCATGACCCATAATTGGGGGCAGATGCTACAGGTTCTGAAATATGCCCTTGGAGAAGGAATCCTTACGGCGTTTGATGGAGCAGCCAATAGTGTGTTTCATGTGCCAGAGCCAGCCATAGACAATTCTTCCCAGGATTCTCAAACAGAACCCATATGACAAAACATCACTAAGGCCCCACCGTGGGCTCTGCTCCTGCCCCTGTGCTCACGGCAGGCAGCTCGCCTTAAGCTTCCATTTGTGTGTCTCTGAAAAGTTTAGAGTTCGCTGCATCCAACAGTTCATGGGTTCCTCCTCCTTTACAGCGGGTGCTTGTAACCCTGGTTTTACTTAAAAGGAAATGAGATTGAGACTTGCTCAGTGACCCGCGCAGGACGTGCATTCGGTCAAGGGCAAAGCTGGAGCTTAAACGACAGCCTGAGGCCCCCGCCTGGGGCACCATCTTCATATCACATCACTTCTGGCTCACAGGTGAAACTGGGTACCTGTCCTGATTTAAGGTGAAAATATAAAACCTGACCGCTGTTTTGGAAGCCCATAAGCACAGTGCGTGTTTCTCCTGGCACCAATTCTAATTTGGTGGTTTTGGAAAGGGCATTTCCAGCAGGAGGCAAGCAGGGCATGTGAGGAATTGGAAGCAGTTTAGTTTCTGGAGCACAAAATGGGAGCCAGGCAGGGGTGAGAGCAGAGGCTAGCAAGGTGGGCAAGGGCCACTCACGGAGGTGGGTGGTGCACCGTTAGGAGCATGGATGTTATCCTCTAGAGAGCAGATGAGAAGTGACTGCGGACTTTAAGCCAGAAGAAGTTTGGAAATATTTCCAGTTTACAAAGGTCCTGGGGTGCGCCGTGAGGAGGATGGGTTGAAGGTGTGAGGAGCAGAGGCGGAAGGACCAGCCGGAGGCTGCACATCAGCCAAGTGAGAGATGGGAGAGGTGCGACGGGACTCAGGGCCCGACGGCCAACTCAGGGAGCCCAGGGGAAAAGCTGATTTATTTGCATCCTCTCCTAATATTATTAGGCAGGATATTATGTGGCGCTACTCTCTGGTTTCACTTTTTTGTGTGTGTGTGTGGTACGCGGGCCTCTCACTGTTGTGGCCTCTCCTGTTGCGGAGCACAGGCTCCGGACGCGCAGGCTCACGGGCCCAGCCGCTCCGCGGCATGTGGGATCCTCCTGGACCGGGGCACGAACCCGTGTCCCCTGCATCGGCAGGCGGACTCTCCACCACTGCACCACCAGGGAAGCCCTGCTTTGACTTTTTTATTGAAAAAATTTAAGATATAATGAACACAGCCAAACGCACAGGCGTTCGGTGTTCAGCGGGATGAGTTTTGACAGTTGTGTGACCCGTGTGAGCACCAGGAGGGTGTGCAGATGCAGACACCGTGGGGAGTGAGCAACTTTTCTTTCTTTTTCTCCTGCTGTGTCCCTAAGACATGCAGCCGTGGACAAAGCCAGCACGACAGCCTTGAGGTTTCTTTGTTTTCTCCAATCTTCTGCATGACCCTAGAGAGATCCCAGAGGGACAAGGGGCAGGAGCAAACATGGATGAGCAGCAGTGCCAGTGGTGACAGCATCTTGGCATTGAGCGATGCCGGCTGTGACCCACAAGTGCAGGGATCAGGACGGAGCTCGGCCCAGGTCAATGGTGGGCGGGGAAGAGGCCACCACACGGCTTGTGCCGAGGGCTTGAGGGACAGACAGGGCCGCCACGTGGAGAATGAGGGGGCCCTGGGGTGCCCTGCATTAGGGTCCTTGGGTTCCAGGCTTCAGGGACACCAAGGCACCTGGGAGGTGCAGCTGCCGCCAAAGGTGCTACAGAAGCAGATGTTCAAAGACCCCGGAGCAGGAGAGGCGTGGGCAGAGGGTGACCAGCTGTTGTTTGAAAGACCCATGTCACTTGACAGCCCACTGAGATGGTTTGGCTTTAGGGCCATCTTCACCATGTGAAGCACCTGATACCAAAGTGCTCGGTTTCTGTTTCAGTTTTTTACCTTGATGACATATTTGCTCTTTTTAAAATGTCACAGAACAACTGTTTAAGTTATGCTTCATGCTTTTCTGTGGCTCATTTCATGTTCTTTTGACAGTTCCAATATGTTTCTGCTCTTGAAAAATTGGTTTTGGCCAGAGACAGTGAGAACTGTTGCTAGAAGTCTTGTGGGCCAGGGGAAGGCGAGCAAGGCGTGGCCAGGACCGGGGCTGGATGGGCTCTGGGGGGACAACTTCACCCAATTGGGTGCTAGGTTTCTGTGGCAGACGCTTTCCAGTAGGAGGGCAGCAGACCAGACTTCGCTGTGTGATGACAGCTATTCAGAAGTTTGGGTACCTGGTGAGGAAATTCTACAAAGTTTTAGTGATATTTATGAGAATTCTCACAATATATTGTCAAGTTTAAAGAGATAGCATTTCACTGATCCAGTTTTGTAAGAAAAAATACACAGGTACATCTGGGTAGAGAAAAAATACTAGGAGAACATTATATTACTTGGGAATTGGGGCTGTAAAGAACAGAGACTCACTGAAATTTCTCAAGAAAATTGGTTCGTTGCAAGGAAACACCCACACAAGGATACAGGAAAAGCCAAAAACATGGGGCTGAGATCATTCTGGATTCAGGCAGGCCCAGAGCCTGTGCCGTGGAGACTTTGCTCTGCCTTGGGACTAGCCAGCCTGCACACCCCTTTCTGTCCCTTCACAATTCCGGCATGCACAGGACCCATCGGGCCATGCTGGTCCTCCTGACGTCATTCTGTCGGTCAGGCCCCACTGCGAGCCACCATTCTTTGAGCAGCTCCTGGTCCTCACACCCGGGAGAGGATAGCCGAGGTCCACATCGTGAGGTCCACCTCACCATCAGACTGGCTGCTGGGAAGCAGGCTGCTTTGGGACACCTATGCTCCCTGGTCCAGCCAGCAAGGGACCCAGGTCCCAAGGTTACTGTGACTTGGCCCCTGAGCACTGTGACCGGAGGGGCAATTCCAGGTGTGCTCAGATAATGCACACGGTAACCTAACTATAACATGGATGATGCGGGGGGGGGGGGGGGTGCAACTCTGCATGGTGCCATGGCACCACCCCCGGAGGGCAGTCATCACCCGCAGGCTCCGGACCTGGCAGGTAGAAGCCCCCTCACACACCAAAAAGGCCAGCAGAGCGTGCTGTGAGGCCAGCTTCCTGCCGCTGCCTTGCTCTGCATTTAGCTTGGCCTTGAAAGCATCCAGAAGAGGCCCAGCCCTGACTGCCAGGCCTGTCTGCTCAGTGCACCCATTTCTCAAGAAAAATATATGAATTTGAGAAATGATCGAATCATGGGGGTTTATTTTCCCATCCATTTTGCGAATCCATTATTATCAGGAAAATCAAGCAGTAAATGCATAATAGTTTTCTCCTTTCCCCTACTTTCAGTGGATGTTTTTCTTTTCATCTAGAAATCAGAGAGAAAAAGAATGGGAAAGCCTTGGGCACAAAGACAGGGCTGTAGGTGACTTGCATGGCGGATGGGGCCCCCACCAGCCCACATCCCTGGGCAGCGGAGGGGAAGGCAGGGGCTCTGTGGTTTGAATTTAGTCTCCAGAGTTGCCGAACACCTGCACCTCTTGAACTTCATTCAAGATTCCTGATTAGTAAGAGAATGTGTTCTTTCAAGCGGTCTGATCCATTTCTGGAGCCTGGAGCAGGAGCCTGCCTGGCCTCCTGCCAGGGCCCAGGAATCCCTTGAGAGTCTGTGCTCCAGGGCGTTCTGGAACGAGCTCTTTGTTCCGAGGTCTGCACTCCTGTCAGAAGGTCCCTGGGAGGAAACCTGGTAGGTCGACTCAGACAACTCACAAAAGGAGGGCTGTAGACACTCTGAGAGGCACGGTTTGATTTAATAAATGAACAATTACCTTAGAATGATCATACTCTTGTGCTTCCTCCTCCCCCAGGTCACCGAGTCCTGCCAAGTGTACTGAGCTCTTTATAAACTGGCACTGAGCAAGGACATTCCAACTCAAGAATGTCATGGAGGCCCCACCATCAGGGAAGGAGGAACAGGGAATGGAGAAAAGCCCCAAAGGCAGTAGTTTCACAGACAGTAAACGGTGGCAGCGGAGGGGAGTCCTAGGTCAGTGTGCTTTACTCAATCACAAATACATTCTTCTTAAAGAGCATTCTCATGGGATTTTAAAGTCTAGGTGTGGAGTTTTCTTGCTGATGTTTTTGCTGGTTCTGATTAGTTTAAGGAAGTTGAGACGTGGCTGTTTCCTTTTTTTTTTTTTTTTTGCGATACGCGGGCCTCTCACTGCTGTGGCCTCTCCCGTTGCGGAGCACAGGCTCCGGACGCGCAGGCTCAGCAGCCACGGCTCACGGGCCCAGCCGCTCCGCGGCACGTGGGATCCTCCCGGACCGGGGCACGAACCCGCGTCCCCTGCATCGGCAGGCGGACTCTCAACCACTGCGCCACCGGGGAAGCCCGAGACGTGGCTGTTTAAATGAATACTGTGGCCTGACTTTACACTCTTAAAGTCCTTTATAAGGACAAAGAAGTAAATCCCAGGTAGAAAAAGACACAGACTGCAGGACTATCTGTCCTAAAATCTTATCGCTCAAATCTTAGATACTGTTTGGAAACAATTTATTAGAATTTGAGAACTGAACATATGTCATTGTCCGTCACAAAATGTGACTAGATCAAGAGTTTGGGGGTTTTCAGTTACTATCAAGACTCCCCATGGCACACAATTTTTTTAAATTTATTTAATTATTTTTGGCTGTGTTGGGTCTTCATTTCTGTGTGAGGGCTTTCTCCAGTTGTGGCAAGCAGGGGCCACTCTTCATTGTGGTGCACAGGCCTCTCACTATCGTGGCCTCTGTTGTTGCGGAGCACAGGCTCCAGATGTGCAGGCTCAGTAGTTGTGGCTCACGGGCCCAGTTACTCCGTGGCATGTGGGATCTTCCCAGACCAGGGCTCGAACCCGTGTCCCCTGCATTGGCAGGCGGACCCTCAACCACTGCGTCACCAGGGAAGCCCGTGGCACACAATTTTGTCTCTCTCATATGTTAGCATGTTTACCAGAGACTGGGTAGCTAGTCACTGAGAGGGACCCAGCTTTGGGGTGCTACAAATTGATTTTTTAAGGAAAAATACTTCTGTTCGTGTCTTTTTTGAAACTGAAGTTTTAGTTATGTATTTTTTGAAAAGTTAACTCATGCTCATGGCTCACAGCTCAGGTGATGACAGGGTCTCCTTCCCATGCTGTCCTTCAGCCTCTCGTTTGCCCGCCCAGAGGCAGCCAAGGTTTTCACCTTCCTGTGAATCCTTCCAGATACTTTATTTGTGTATAAGCAAATGTGAACATAAACTTTTACTGTTTTAAGCACATTGTAGAATATCATACATAGTTCTAGGGTTTCTCGGTTGGTAGCCCCCTGGAGCAGCTGCAGAGGCAAATGAAAATCTCCCCAGCAACCCAGGTCTCCTGGGAATGCACACAAGCTTTTCCTCCAAAAGGACAAAATGCAGGTGGAAATGGGCCACCATGAGTGAACCGGACGTAAAAAGTTCAACCGCTGGAATTAAACGCATTGGAACGCTCCTCTGGCAAAATCTTTGGCTACTACAACCACCTGTGGTATCACCGCTGCCTTACTGACTGCCAATGTCCTTGACTGTCCGACTCATACACATGCTGAGAGGCCCTCAGAATAAAGTCCTTGGTGAAAACACTCAGAAATGCCGCCGCTTCCTGTTAGTGAGGGTCTGTGCCCCAGACCAGCTCAGCCATCAATTCCACCAGTACGTGCTTTATTCCCCAAATACCCACAGGCACGAGTTTCAAAAGTTTAATTACCAATACCCCAATTTATTTTCTCAGAAAAACCCCAAACCTGAAGAATCTACTAGCAGTATCTGGAAGAAGCTCTCCAGATCCAAACCAGGGGAAAAGGCCACTTAAACAAGAGGCAAACCCAAAATTGTTAAGAGAAATATAGAACATGATCCTGAACTTTGTCCAAAGGCAGGGAATACAAGATCAGACTCAGAAGGAACATTCAACGTAGGTGCTTGTACTTGACACCGAGGACGTAAAAATAAATAAGCTGTTCTCCAGAGTTCCTTGCAGTCAAAGTACTGGATCTAACAAAGTTCTTAAATTTTTTGGCTGCCCATATTTAGCACCTACTATCTATCTGGATACAGGAAATGAAAAATTATAACAAATTATTACTGCATTAGCATTTTGTGAATTATGAATAAGCTTAAAATAACAGACAGTACAACATGCAGCAATTGAGGAATAAGTCCTTGCTGATGAATGTTTATAATGCCCTTTATTAAAACTCAAAGCACATCTTTTTATCCTCAGAAAATATATCACGTGCTTGAGAGTCAAATTGGCTTTCAGAAAAGTTCTTTTCATACTTCGGCTAAAGGACTATTTCTTGACTGATTTACTAAATTACATTAGTAAGAACTTTTACCATGTCAGGCAAGTAAAGAATATTAATTGCCAGACCTCAAATGAAAAATTGCAGGTATTTAAATGTTTTAGCATGCAGATTTTCTGTTGTTTCAGGGTGAGATGAGGAGGCCTGAGGCGGGCCTGGTGGGGTGAGCGGGAGCAGACTGCGGGCCTGAGAGCCTGCTGAGGAGCTGGCCTTTATCTGAGTCCAACGGGGAGCCACCGTTTCAAGCAGAAATCTGATAGGATCTACTGAGTTCATTCATCCATAACACAGTCTGTGCTGCCCTCCAGGCACAGGGGACTGTGTTTAGGGCGGCAATGAACAGAGAAATAAGGCCCCTCCCTCATGGGCTTCCAGCAGTAGTTGAGGAGGAGATGATTAACAAGAGGCTGGTAGACACTTTGGGGCGTCACCGCCTATTAAAAAACTGGAACAGGATGGGGGTCACGGGCAGGGGCTGCTGCTTTAGAAATGGTGGTGGAGATGGTATCTGAGCTGAGACCTGAGTCAGAACAAGGAACCGAAATCTGCACAAAGAGCTGGCACAGCAGAGGAAACAGCTCCTGCAAAACCCAAGGGTGGAGTGAACCTGGTGTGCTGCTGAGGGGGCAGGGCCAGAGGTGGGGGTGGGTGGTTGGAGGAAGGAGAGAAGGTAGTGTGAGCAGCGAGGCTGCCAGGGCTGCAGCTGAGAGGCCATAAACCCGGGGCACCATGTGTCGTGTCTCCTTACTTCTTTAAATCAAAGTCTGACTGAGCCCCAGAGCATACAACATTTGCCTGAGAGGTGGTCACCTGTCCTGCATCTCAGAGAGCCCTAGGGGCCAGTGTGGGTGCCCTGGACAACCAGGGCTGGGCTGCTCACATTCCTAAGCTGAAACCTCGAGAAAGAGGCACCTGCAGGCTCAGGAGCCCGGCCCCCTGTGTGAGCTGCGGGCCCGCCCAGGGCTCCAGCCTGGTCCAGGGCGAGTGGACGCTGGCACAGCCCCGCGGACAGGGAGGTCCAGGCCTCTTCCGAGGCCTTCTCTTCACTCTCAGGCTGCCAAGGCGCTCGCTCTCTCCCCTTCCCCCAGCAGAATCCCCGGGAGCAGGTGAGGCTTCTGGAAAACAAAAGCAGGTTGTCTGCCTGCCTACCTCCTACTGGGCAACTCAGACCTCTGAGGCAAAGGAGCACAGAGGCCTTGCTATCCACCGGCGCAGGACCTGGGGTCAGGCGGTAATGACCACACACGTGGTCTAGGAGGCTCACCCCCGACTTCAGTGTGAAGCGTAAGCGGAAGGGGCAGGAAATATAATCCTTTCTGCTGTAAAGATACTGCAGTGGTGACTGTGTCTAACTTTCGTGCTACCTTCAGTCAAATGAGGGCATTTCTGCACTTTTCCAGCTTCCTTCTGCGAGTCACAGCACGCCCATGGGAGGGCAGAGGTCTCTTCTGTCTTTGCTTCTGCACTGAGGGTTCTCATCTCACAAGCCAGACAGACCTTGCAGCTGTTGCTGCCTCCATCCTTCCAGCACAGACTTCAAAATAAAAAGATGTAAAATGAATTTGTTTTCTGTTGGTTAGGAAAAATCTCTAAGGGCTCAAAGCCGTTAACTCTTAAGCCACAGGCTGCAGGCGTGCCCACCGGCTCCATGGACTAAAACGCCGGGGGTGGAGCTGACGGGCATGGGCACCAGCCTGCCCGCGGTCTGGCCCCTGCTGACTCCTCAAGCTCAGAGACACCCTCCACCCCCAACTCTGACCCTCTCTCCCCTTGGCTCCACACGACTGCCTGCCATTTGGAAAGAACATCTTTCCGAATCCAATGAACTATCGTTCTTGAAACTAATCTACCCCTCAGGTCCATCATCCCTGAAGTCACTCAGGCAGGTAACCTGTCCTCTTGAATTTTCCCCTCTCCAGATTCCCCCTCCACTAGGCTGTCAAAACGTGATTCTGTGAAATAACACTGATTTCACGAGTGTACAGCTGAGGGCTCTCAATTCCAGTAACACTGCCCTTTGAGAGTCAGTGCGGAATGGCCGGGAGTCTCTTCCCACCATGTTCTCTCAGTGACTCCTTCCACCACCAGGAAGTTCTCGTGAGGCTGGCTGGCATCACAAGGCCCACAGAGCAAGCAAGGAGAAGGTACGTATTTCATTCCAAAGGTTTCCCCATATTGGAATAAAGCTCATGAAAAAGCAGAGAGCAAACTGTGAAAGACCCTTTGTTTCAGCAGACTCTGTAGGGACGTCCAGAAAGGAGGCATGCCTCGGCTGATCCCTTGAACAATAACCTCACTAGACAGAACTGGCAAACTTATTTTGGTTTGTTATGTTGAAGTTAACAAAAACATGGCACACTCATTTTAATTTTTTATTAAAATACTTTTTTGTTTATAGGAAAAACCAAAGGAAAAAATACATTATTTTATATGTTGTAGATCATGTAAAATACAATAAAGTCTTGGGAATGCAGAATAGATTAAAAAATCTTCAACGAAGATTTCATTAAAAACAAACTTTAAATATGTGGCTTATTTATATTTACCTCATTTTTCAGAAGTCTTAGTTTCTTTTCTCCGTTTTGATGTTATTCTGATTTATAAATAGTTATTCAAATATTCTAACATTTTATCAATTTTTTTTTCTGAAACTTTAGAAATCATATTTCTAAATGAAGGCCTCTTTTTTATAGCATCTCTGTAAACAAAGACATTGCATTTGAATTATCATTTGGTTTGGTGCCACTGTTATGAGTACAGTTTCAGTAATAATTAGATGTTATGGGGGAGACAGGAAAACCAACAAGCAAGGACATGTCTTACTAGAGGAAAGAACCTTTTGTATATGGCTTTCATAATACCTACAGACTTAAGATTTAATTTTTTGGATCCAGTTATAAAAAAGGTAACCTAACTTTTGATTATTTTTTTTTTTTAATCAGAGCTTCAGTATAGAAGTGAATTGTGCTTGGAATGGTAATAGAAGGTCTAAATTTTAGTGGGGCTATCAGTTTCCCAAATGTTATACTTTTAATTTGTAAAAATATTGTTATTCAAAACCTGAAGTACATTATAGAATTGGAAATGGAATCCTTTAGGTGAACACTTTCTTTTAACCCCTTCATAAGCCAAAAAATTAAGTAAAATTTGAATATACAACTTACCATTATATTTAGGGATAATTTCTATTTGGAGAAATAGAGGAAAGAAAAATCAGTTAAAACATAACATGGTTCAAGAAATTATTCTCCCAACAAGAGATATTACATTTTAAAATTTAATAATGAACACCTAAAAGGGAAGATAAATGCAGTTTTAAAAAGTTTGCTGACATATTTATGGAAACATTAAGTATGTTGTCAATAAACACAAAAGCATTCCTCTATTCCTAAGTATAAATGAGTCTGAAAAACAGCAAAGTTGAAATGAAGCAGCTGGCTGCAGATTTCTTAAAATTTTATCGTAAGTTCAAGAAAACCTCAGTTTTATACGTATTAATGAAGAAAGGGAGCTAATGTTTGTTTTCAAGGCACTCGTAAAAAAAGGCATTCCAGGTAAAAGAAAAGGACATCCCAATGTTTTCCCATCCAAAAAATACATCCATGAGTTAAATTTCAACTTTTTAAAAGGCTGAAGTACCTTGAGTGTTCATTAGAGTTATCTGAAAGAGCAGAAAAGGTGTCAAGTCTTTACATTTTATGAGTTAATCATAATATTACATATGATCTTGTAACTAACCATTGTCCAGATAATGAATACAAAGAGCATTATCTATTTTTATATACTACAGTATTTAGAGACACAAAGAGGTATTCCTAAAAAGTTACTTAGAATTCAAATATGTACTATTTGAGAAATTAATAATTTTGTAAAGCTAAGAGTCTCTGAATATAAATATGTACATTTCAGGCCCATGCTTGAAGATGGAGATTTTATTACCACGAGGGGCACATACTATTTAAACTTATCTTCACTGGAACATTATATAAAAAGCTGCCCAAATGTTCTGAAGTGTGTTTAGAGTTAATGTCATCTTGAACAGGGAATTTTGCGGGATTGGGTGGCAGTTCACAGTCTTAACCCCCTACTGTGTGATAACCCTTGTTTAACAAGAACACCTGATCCATACACAAACCTAAAGGAAAGATTACAAAATAACAACATAATGAATGTAAGTAGTTTTAAGTTTGCTTCCATTAGAATACAGGGCGTTTTCAACACCCCCCCCCCCACCCCCGTTCACACCTGGAATTCTCTGCTTTATCCGCTCCAACCACCCATCCACTGGAGAACGTGGCGCGAAGGCTGAGCAGGCTCATCCCCACTGTCCAGCTAGCACAGCCCTGCCATTTCCATAAAACTTCCCTGGAATCCGGTTGGCAGCCCCATTCCTGGAGCTCTTTAAGCTTGTACCTTAAGTCAGAGGAAAGCTCTCCCTTCTTATTTACCCTAGCAATGTATTTCACAAAGCCTCATAGGTGTGCCCTGCAATTCTTGGTAAAGATACTTCATCACTACCTACAGCAGTACTTTGGGCCGGGGATGGAGGAGGAGGAGAAACTTTCCCTACAGCTTTGTCGGTATGTGTAGCGTAGGGTGGATTTGGCTATGGAAGAGTTTTAGATTGTAAAATACAGTAAGCATTTCCCTTCTAAAACCAACATAAAGAGGTTTGAAATTAAGCTTTTTATGGTGATTTTTTTGGTGAGAACACAGGGTGATATATTTGAATATCTACCCTACTTATAGAACAGGTAAATAATACCAGGCACAGTGAAAAATGGCAAACAACTCTAAAAACTCAGTGTCCTAGGAGTAGTACAATGAAGAAATCGTAACTTATGTTAACATGCTGTAAACCTTTGACGCAAAAGGTTTCTGTAATGCGACAAGAAAATGACACCAGGCTTTGTGTTAGAAACCTCTCCTCTCTCAGGGTGTTCTCTATGCACTTGCTTCTCACGTGATCAAAGCTGTACATGTGTTTAGAAGAAAAGGGCTTATCGCTAGCAGCGGGCAGTAAGATCAATAAGAGCAGTTATAATCATAATTTAACACAATCCCGGATTTGTCATACTTTAGAAGTAACTCAATCCAAACTCTTCACACCTTCCTAACCTGCTGGCATTCAGATGCAACCAGTAGACATCATTGAATAGCTTTTCATACCCTTGACTAAATTGCTTTGGTGTGCATACCATTTCCTTCTTTAAAACATGCAGTTCATACATTTGACAGTTTTACTACCATAGTCGATACACTCTGGACCAATGCACTCACAGCAGGCGTTATGGAACCAGCGATATTTGGATGCCCCCATGGACTCGCAGGATATTTTACACTGATGTATGGACATGCAGTCATCAAAATAAACCACAGTACACATGTGTTCTGAAAAATAAAAGATTAAGATTTTAGCACAATAAATAGGAAAAGCAAGAAAGGCTTTAACACTCAGCTGAATATTATTAACAGTTATTTATCTTAGCTCTCTTCCTGCTAGTCTGCCCAGGACAACAGGTGAGGTGTGGGGAAAAAAGATCACATCTGTTAATCACATTGAGAAGGGAGTTTCCCACTCCAGCTCAGACGCAAAGGGCTTCCTTCACCACTTCCTCAGATTTCAGACTTTGATCTGGGCATTTCTGATAAGATTTCCATAAGGAGAGAATTCTCCAGCTAAAACAAGT
Organism: Kogia breviceps; assembly: GCF_026419965.1. NCBI lineage: Eukaryota > Metazoa > Chordata > Mammalia > Artiodactyla > Physeteridae > Kogia > Kogia breviceps. Next base: position 60,427,405 of record NC_081324.1, on the reverse strand, counting down.
TTGAAAAACACTGTTCTAAATTTATACTGAGAATTTACAATAAAATAAAGTAATTCAAATGATGCAATGTGATTAGCAATGTGGCACAAGTTAGCATTAGCTATTAGAAATTATCCTCGGTGGTGTTTCCAGGAATTAAGCTTCCTGCTTATTAGTTCATGAATTTGAATAAACTTTGAGAAAAATTTATGAATTATTTAATATCTAGCATGTTGATTATTTACATTTTAATAATGGGAAAGTGGTGGCAAACACATTTTGGTACATTTCTGATGTTTCCCAAGGTTTATAATTTGTCTTATAAAATACTTTAACCTGAGAGGAAATAAGGATTCTTACTCTTTATTAACAAAAGCTGTTTTGTTTTTACTATTGATGGCCAAAGTTCATATGACTTTACAGACAGGGTTGTAATGGAGGGCACAACAAAAAAGCCAAATAAAAAACCACAAATTATACTGTTTATATATAACTCATCTCATATTTTAAGAAATAACTGCAATATTCGTAATTGTCTTATTCTTCCACAGTGAAATTGTGTGGAGCCTTTAATTTGAAAATGTCACAGACTTTATGAAAATTACATGCCTTTTACATTCCAAAGTTAAGGTATGACCTGTGCTCACTAATAAATGTTCCTTAACATGCTTCTCCAAGTTGTACACGTCACTCTCTCATTCACTTTCCCTTCTGACCAACAGCACTCATTTGCAGAGCACTACCTGGGGTAAGGCTACACCTGGAAATGAGGTGAATGTAATACCAACTTGCTCATTAACAAATTCAGCTGATGACCTGGCATCATTCGTGGTACTAATGCTATTATAGAAACCTTACCTCCTAGGACACTCTGGATGTTACCTGACGATGAACAACTCTGCATAAGGTAAGCAGCCTTGTTGCTATCTCATGAAAAGAACAATGAAAGCATAATGCAAATAAATATCAAAATTAGAACCTGGTTATCTATTTTCCAACAGAACTTCTATCACCAAAAGTCTGAAGGAGTTGTGAGAACAACTCCTCCTTGTTTACTCGGGGATTGGGATTATTAAAGTCCAGAACTTACTTAAGACTATACACACTCAAAACCAAAAAGCAACTGTAAAAGATAATGTTAATATAGGCTTCACAGACCACACAGAAAGTGAGGGGGGCAAGAGAGAAAAAGCCAACTGTGGCAGTTACCTTTGTCACTGGAATAAGGTGCATGAACATTATTGCTGGGAACAGACACATTTTGGTGGTGTGGCTGGTTCACAGTTTCTAAAAATGAAACAAGATTCTCATGATGTGAAAGTTCTTCTGCAACAGGGAAGGAAACAATGTTCCAGTTCAACTGAGTGTCTCCTTCTGTGAGTGCCCGGAAGAGAGAAGGGATGGGTTCATGAAGCTCCTCCACTGTGCTCTTTGAAGTTGGAGGCGTGTCACTGTAGTTTCGAGGATTACACATACCTGGCAGGGGGGGGGGGAGGGTGGCGAGGAAGGCAAAGAGAATAAAATTTCTTTTTCTCACTGACTGAAATGTCATGAGATATTCTTAGGTACTGCCTTGCAATCCAAACTCCAACATATTAAAATCAGGTGCCTTCTAACACTGTACCTAGATACCTTCCTAGGTATTTTGCTGAGAGGGCCTAGAGGCGATGACACCCTAGTAGCACTGAGCACACCAAGTGCCCAGATCTTGTTTTCTAAATACCTATCCCTGGCTAAGAGGAACAGAGCTCCTTGGGGGAAAGATTGACTCCAGGGCTGGGTTAGGGAATGTCCGAAATGACCTTGGAACACCTTTCTGTGCCAGAAAGTAAAGAAGTGATCAATGAATGATGGAACATGTCAAAACAACACAGGAGGCAACCTGAAGGGGCTCCCACTGGCCAAACTGACAATTTTAACATTAAAATAAATAGTGATAGTAATGGATTACCACCCTATGAATAAAATAGGGATTGATGAGTCCTTGTATTATAAATAAAAGAATAAAAAAATGGAGGAGAAGGGAAAGCTCCTCCTTTTAGTAGAGTGCCAAAGGATAAATGTAGACGAAATGAAGGAAAGAGTAAAGCACCATTTGGCAATCGTCATAGAGGTGTTTGATCAGATGGGAATTGTCAATGGATGCTAAGCTGGTGGGTAGAGGTTGGATGAGGAACATACTGATGTACTCTTGGAAAACTACAAAATACTAATCAATTACAAAGGGGTTAACGGTGACTTTATTTTTTATTTATTTATTTTTTTTGCGGTACAGGGGCCTCTCACTGTTGCCGCCTCTCCCATTGCGGAGCACAGGCTCCGGACGCGGAGGCTCAGCAGCCATGGCTCACGGGCCCAGCCGCTCCACGATATGTGGGATCCTCCCCGACCGGGGCACGAACCCGCGTCCCCTGCATCGGCAGGCGGACTCTCAACCACTGCGCCACCAGGGAAGCCCTAACGGTGACTTTAATATGGAAAAATCTGGCAGACACCAATGTGTCCAGGAGATCAAGGTTGTTTAGCAGTGATGGGACATCGTGTGTAAAGCTTGCTTTCTAAAGTTTCAAAAAAAGAGTCTCATGGGAGTGTATGCCCATGAGTGTGTGAGTGTGAGTGTGTGTGTGTGTTGGGCAGGGGGGAGGGAGAGGGCAAGAGCCAGAGGTACCAAGCAGCGGAGCAAATGCAATAAAATGTTAATAACTGGGGAGTCTTTTTACCCTTTTGGCAAATTTTCTCTACATTTGAAGTTGTCTCAAAATGAATTATTTTAAAAAATTATTTTTAAAAGAGAAAATAGCAGAAGAGAATTAGTCACTATAGAAAACTTCCAAGGAGTTTTTCTATAAAGGAGAGAGCTGTGGAAATGTTTAATGAGCCCCAGCCTTCAAGCTGTCCCGGATGACACTGTGTGGAGCAGAACGGAGCAACCCCAAAGAACCTTACCCAAAATGCAGGTTTGTGAGCTAACTAAGTGATTACTACTGTTTTAAACCACTACGTTTTTGGGTAGGTTGCTTACTAGCAATAATAACTGAAACAGAAGCCTCTGGATTTCCTTTTGTGAACATTTCACATTTAAAAGCTAAACTATGTTTCATTTTTGTTTAGCAACTATTAGGTCTAATATGAAGTTTTTCTTTTTCCTCAGATTAAAAGTTTGAAAAGTTATACCAAATTTATAAATTCCTGTACTTTATAAATTTAGGGACAAGGAAAAACTATCTCATGTGTGTTCCACATTTTGTTAGTTTAAGGAACAAGGCAAGAGCTGAGGATAACAAGGTTGTGCATACCATTTGTAATATCTTTCAATATACCTGAACTTTTATGATTTAGATTGTGTGACAGAATCATGGATTCAATGGTCAAATAGGACTCCTTTACTCATAAAAGAGGAAAAAGGTCCAGATAAGTTAAATTATTTGTCCAATGTTATATAATCTAGGATTAGAGACAAGATTATGATTCAGCCTGATTTTGTGTCCACTGCTCTAATAATCACATTCTAGAAATAATCTTTAAGTGCCACTGAAAAGCAAATAATACTTAGAATACTTATTTTATGCAAACATACATAATATATTCTTCTGCCAGACTCTTTAATGAATAAAAACTAGTAATTAGAGAGGAAAGGGTGAAGAACCAAGTCCAACTCTTAGAAGAGCTAAACTCAACATCTACTGAGGCTTTGAAAAAACTTCAGTGCTCATATCCTGGGATTCCATTACATAAAAAACAACAACAACAACAACAAACTTTTTTGGAGTTTTGTGCATTTAACAAACTTAGGCCAAATGCATTTTTCATTTAAACCTCAATACAATGCATTAAAACCAGGAAGCATGAAGTAAAAAGTTGCTAGGTAATATGTGTTCCATGGCATTATTATAAAATTTTTATCTATCTTCTTTTTAATTAAGCTCTTGTCCAGAGGTCATCACTAGAGGTTCTCCTAGGCAAGCGGATTCTGCTTCTATTTCCACACTAAAGCACTCTTCAGAGTCTGCATTCTTTCAAGGGTGGTGAACCATGGAATCTGCTCTTTGAATGAAGTGTGGGAGTTATCCTGCTCAGGAAAAGTAACATTTTCGATTTTGTGGAAATTCTTTAGTTGTCCATTTTCACTATGTAAAATGGATCACTTTTTGGTTGGAGTTACTAACCACCCATAATTTAAACCAGTTAGTAAAACCTTTCTGGGAAGCATCTCACCACTGCCCTGAAGTTAGGGAGCTTTTGTTTAGTTGACTATAAAGTTTATTTTGGAAGCTCTCATTTCTCTTCATGATCATTTTCTTGAGAAAGTTTGTTCCTTTGTGGCATTGTTTCACTACCAAAATTTACATACTAATTATACTAAAATTTTTCAAGAAATTGGCTCTGCACATGACAGCCTGGGAGGCCAATAACCAGGAAACAAATGGCAACAACTGAAAAGGCAAGCATCTCAAATCCTTTAAGTGCCCAGAATCCTGATGCGACTTCTTTCAGTGAGCCAGAATTCATGGCTATCGTGTTCTTGGTCTACAACTAAATGCGAAGGGGTTTTAAAATCTGTGCTTAATTCTTTTATAAATCTGACTTGTTTCATCATACATTTGGAAACTAAGGATATGTCAAGTTGGAGTTTACTCAATGAAACCACATTTTAAGGGTAGAAATTAAGACTAAGGGGAAAAAGAGTTATTCCTTTCTTTTAGTGTGCTGGTTAGACAGCAACCACAGAGTCCAGAGGAGCTTACAATGAAAAGAGCATTCCTTTCCCCTCCTCCCACCCGCATCCCACTCCTCCCACCCGAAAGTGTACTCCCCATACACAGCTACTTTTAAAGTCTGTTCTAAGTTTCTCTGGTGGTTACTGCTACAAGAATTTAAGTAAAAATGATTAATTTATAAGTAGCAGTAAAAACAACTGTAGACATTGCCTATTAATCTTCTTAAATGAAAAATGAAGATTAAGTTCATTTACACTAACCCCATCTCTCTCCCATATTTCTTTTTTTATTTTGAGTGGAAAAACTATTTTATTTGAATTCTGATCAATTCACAACTGGGGGAAGTTGAGGGGTGGTTACGGAAGGGTGCAACTTATGTCCACATGTCCGTGGGAGTTCAATCTCACGTACTCATCCAAAGACTCACAGTCATGACTTGGAAGCTGTTTACAGCTGAGCAGGCATTTAATGTAATTGATCAACATTAAAAGAGGAAGGGGGAGACAATAATCCTAGAAAACATTGCTGTAAGTAGGTGGAATAGCCTAGATTTTTATTCTATGACTATAAAGCTCATAACATTTTAGCAAATAAAAATATTCAATAGATGAATTAAAACAGTTATTTGCAATCAAATAATAATAACCTCTAACACACATTGAATTTTTCTAATGTACCATGCTGTGTTCTTTTCTAATTCCATGCTGTGATCTCCCATATTTCTAATAATTATATTATTCTAATACTATAATTTGTTTCTTTTGTAATCTTAAATACACTTAAACTTCTCACTTTTATTCCACGTTGCTTAATTCCCTCATTTGCAAATAAGGATACTGTTGCCCTTTCCACTTTCCCTACCCAACTTCTCCTGTGACATCAACAAATTTTATAACTATTATACATTCTGTTGCCTATGTATAATGAAATCTTCTTGTCTTATTAAACACTGATTCTGAACGTTGAAAACCAGCAAACAGCAGCTACCTTCACATGACCCCATGAACACTGATGACTGCAGAACAGATACTGTGACAGAATTTCCTTGTCCAACGTCACACTTCCAAAGGAAAATATTTCTAATTTCAAGATGAAATGAACTTTTCTTTGAACTCCATAAAATACTGAAAACCATGCTACCTTTCATATAGCATTACCTATGAGGTCTTCTTAGCAAAAAATGATTACACCTGAATCTAACCAAACTTTCGTAATTAGCTCCAAATTACTGGAAATATGGAGAGAGGAACAAGTTAAATGGTATCTCAAGGAAGCAAACAGTCAAATCCTGAACGTGGGCTATTCTACAGGAAAACTGATACTGTTTCTTCAGTATGTCAAATGCCATGAGAAAAAAAAGAGGGGGCCAGTCTGGATTAAAGGAGGACTCAGACGCAGCAACCAGATATAACACAAGGACCTTGTCTGGATCCACCTGAACTAATCAATTATACACACACTTTTGAGAAATCAGGAGAAATGTGATCATGAACTGAATTTTAGATTAAACAAAGAAATTATTGTTAATTTTGTTAGGTGTCATAAGGCACTATGATTAAAAAGGCAAGTGTCTGTATTTACTTTAGAGATTGATATTGAAAAATGCAAGAGTAAAAATGATTTACTGTTTCTAACTTGCTTTTTTGTTAAATTAATTTTTATTGGAGTATGGTTGCTTTACAATGTGGCGTTAGCCTCCACTGCACAACAAAATGAATCAGCCATACACATATGGATATCCCCTTCCTTTTGGACTCTCCTCCCACTTAGGTTACCACAATGTTACTTGCTTTTTAATCACTTTCACACAAAGAAAGAGAAAGGAATGAAAAAGGATAGATGAAACAAAGATGGCATATTCTTGACAACTGCTGAAGTACAGGCATATAGGAATCATCATGCTATTCTCTCAACTTCTGTGTATGTGTGAAAATTTTCATAATAGAAAACGAACTGCTATATTTAATTCCTTTATGGACGAATATTTTCTTGTTGAACTTTTGTTTTTTCTTGGAATTTTCTATGCTTGGAATTTTCTTTTCTTGAGGACCATACATAAACTTTCAGCACGTCTTGAAAAATCATTCTGCTTCTCAAGTACATGCTTGATATCCTATGGAATGCAGTTCCTTCTCAGAGATAAGCCCCTCAGAACCCTCACTTCTTGCTTTGGTCAGGCTAGGTGTCTCCTAGGTCTCTACATCATTGATGCTTTAAATCTTCTGTATAATACAGAAAAAGCCTTTCTGGTGGGAGAGAGCTTGCCCCTCCTGAGGTAGGCAATTCTTGGATCCAGCAAACTAACCAACACAGAGCCAGACCTCCTCTGTCTGGCCAGTACATCCCGGGAGGCAATATATTCCTCTGCCTTCACCATCCTGGGGCCATGTACCAGACAAGGGACCACCCCCACAGCTTAGAGTCCACCAAAATTATTCAGACTAGCCACTTCTACACTGCTTGCCCTGCCCCACCCTGCCTTTCCTGCAGAAACCCCAAACGAAGACTGCCAACACTTTCCTCTGCTCCTGTCTTTCCCACTTGACCAAAACCTGGCTCTTCCCCTGGGACCCTGCGTGGCATGCAGTGACCCCTCCCTGAGACCTGGGAGCATGATGAAAGCTGTTTCCTCAGCTTCTCCTGTGTATCCTCTATGGCTGCACCTGACTGACCATGATATGAAAGAACAGTTATCATCCTACAACCATCCTTAACTCTTGGTTAAAGCTATTGTTTCCTCCAACCCATGTTTTTCTCTTTCTGGGTCTTCTGCCCTATCTTGTTTGATCGATCCCCTATTACATCTTTAAAATGTGCCTCTCACACGTCATATTTTAAAAGTGCAACAGAGGATCGTTTGGTTTGAATTGGATGTCGGATATAAGGAAAGAGGGGAATTAAGCACCGACCTATGGGCTGGGTACCTGATGGTGGGGTGGATTTACCGTATGATCATCTCAATAGATGCAGAGAAAGCTTTTGACAAAATTCAACACCCATTTATGATAAAAACCCTGCAGAAAGTAGGCATACAGGGAACTTTCCTCAACATAATAAAGGCCATATATGACAAACCCACAGCCAGCATCGTTCTCAATGGTGAAAAACTGAAACCATTTCCACTAATGTCAGGAACAAGACAAGGTTGCCCACTCTCACCACTCTTATTCAACCTAGTTTTGGAAGTTCTAGCCACAGCAATCAGAGAAGAAAGAGAAATAAAAGGAATCCAAATAGGAAAAGAAGAAGTAAAGCTGTCACTGTTTGCAGATGACAAGATACTATACATAGAGAATCCTAAGGATGCTACCAGAAAACTACTAGAGCTAATCAATGAATTTGGTAAAGCTGCAGGATACAAAAGTAATGCACAGAAATCTCTGGCATTCTTATACACTAATGATGAAAAATCTGAGAATGAAATTAAGAAAACACTCCCATTTACCATTGCAGCAAAAAGAATAAAATATCTAGGAATAAACCTACCTAAGGAGACAAAAGACCTGTATGCAGAAAATTATAAGACACTGATGAAAGAAATTAAAGATGATACAAATAGATGGAGAGATATACCATGTTCTTGGATTGGAAGAATCAACATTGTGAAAATGACCCTACTACCCAAAGCAATCTACAGATTCAATGCAATCCCTATCAAATTACAACTGGCATTTTTTAAAGAACTAGAACAAAAAATTTCACAATTTGTATGGAAACAGAAAAGACCCCGAATAGCCAAAGCAATCTTGAGAACGAAAAATGGAGCTGGAGGAATCAGGCTCCCTGACTTCAGACTCTACTACAAGGCTACAGTAATCAAGACAGTATGGTACTGGCACAAAAACAGAAATATACATCAATGGAACAGGATAGAAAGCCCAGAGATAAACCCACACACATATGGTCACCTTATCTTTGATAAAGGAGGGAAGGATATACAGTGGAGAAAAGACAGCCTCTTCAATAAGTGGTGCTGGGAAAACTGGACAGCTACATGTAAAAGTATGAAATTAGAACACTCCCTAACACCACACACAAAAATAAACTCAAAATGGGTTAAAGACCTAAATGTAAGGCCAGACACTATCAAACTCTTAGAGGAAAACTTAGGCAGAACACTCTGTGAAATAAATCACAGCAAGATCCTTTTTGACCCACCTCCTAGAGAAATGGAAATAAAATCAAAAATAAACAAATGGGACCTAATGAAACTTAAAAGCTTTTGCACAGCACAGGATACCATAAACAAGACCAAAAGACAACCCTCAGAATGGGAGAAAATATTTGCAAATGAAGCAACTGAGAAAGGATTAATCTCCAAAATTTATAAGCAACTCATGCAGCTCAATAACAAAAAAACAAACAACCCAATCCAAAAATGGGCAGAAGACCTAAACAGACATTTCTCCAAAGAAGATATACAGATTGCCAACAAACACATGAAAGAATGCTCAACATCATTAATCATTAGAGAAATGCAAATCAAAGCTACAATGAGATATCATCTCACACCGGTCAGAATGGCCATCATCAAAAAATCTAGAAACAATAAAAGCTGGAGAAGGTGTGGAGAAAAGGGAACACTCTTGCACTGCTGGTGGGAATGTAAATTGATACAGCCACTATGGAGAACAGTATGGAGGTTCCTTAAAAAACTACAAATAGAACTACCATATGACCCAGCAATCCCACTACTGGGCATATACCCTGAGAAAACCATAATTCAGAAAGAGTCATGTACCAAAATGTTCACTATTTACAATAGCCAGGACATGCAAGCAACCTAAGTGTCCATCAACAGATGAATGGATAAAGAAGATGTGGAACATATATATAATGGAATATTACTCAGCCATAAAAAGAAATGAAACTGAGTTATTTGTAGTGAGGTGGATAGACCTGGAGTCTGTCATACAGAGTGAAGTAAGTCAGAAGGAGAAAAACAAATACCGTATGCTAACACATATATATGGACTCTAAGGGAAAAAAATGTCATGAAGAGACTAGGGGTAGGACGGGAATAAAACACAGACTTACTCGAGCATGGACTTGAGGATATGGGGACGGGGAAGGGTAAGCTGTGACGAAGTGAGAGGGTGGAATGGAAGGGAGATCACCTCTGTGCTTTGTGACCACCTAGAGGGGTGGGATAGGGAGGGTGGGAGAGAGGGTGACGCAAGAGGGAAGAGATATGGGAACATATGTATATGTATAACTGATTCACTTTGTTGTAAAGCAGAAACTAACACACCATTGTAAAGCAATTATACTCCAATAAAGATGTTAAAAAACAAAAAAACAAAAAAAAAACCATCGTCACTAAGGAGGCCTAGGAACAAAAGGCCAGGGTGGATCTTCAATGTGCACACTGGAACTGTCGAAAGGGGCAGTGGGTTTAGTGGTGGAAGTGAGACGTTGATTCAGGTACTGAAGCTATTGATAAATGAGGGGGAAGTGACTGAGGATATAAAGATAACAGGCAAAAGGAGGGATAAGAGATGGAAAAATCCACTAAAATGTGTTTTAAAGGAGTTGGAGTTTCTGAAGGAGAGTGGAAGAAGTTCAAAATCCGTCAAAATACAGTGTTTCCAAGTCCAGTCAAAATCTGCTGGAGGCTTGGTCTAGGGTGATACCAGTGGAGATGAAGAGATGTGCCTCATTGGTGGGAATGCAAATGATAAACCCCTTTGGGAGGAGAACTTGACAACATCTAGCAATATTAAACAGAACTGACTATCTATACGAGGTAATTCATCATACTATTATTTGTAATGGTAAAAGACTGGAAGCAACTACATGTCCACCTGTGGAGCGCGCCATGCTCGTTAAGGGTATTCGGCCTGGAGGAGCATGACCAATTGAGCACAGGCTCCCCAAATAGAGGCAGGCGTTCATGCATGCCTCAATAAGGTTGAGCCTACGCTCTTGGGACTTCTCCACCCATGTTTTCCCCGAGGTGATCAGTGCATGACGAGTGCAGGTGAAGCCCATTCTGGACGGATGAAAGCCCCTTTTTTGCTAATGTTTATCACAAGGTCAAGAACCATATGCCCAGTCATAACAGAAACTTTGGGTACAAACAGAGAAGTTAAAAATATTGTTATCAAGAAGTTAGCAGCAGGGCTTCCCTGGTGGCGCAGTGGTTGAGAGTCCGCCTGCCGATGCAGGAGACACGGGTTCGTGCCCTGGTCCGGGAGGATCCCACATGCCGCGGAGCAACTGAGCCCGTGAGCCATGGCCGCTGGGCCTGCGCGTCCGGAGCCTGTGCTCCGCGGCGGGAGAGGCCACAGCAGTGAGAGGCCCGCATACCGCAAAAAAAAAAAAAAAAAAAAAAAGAAGTTAGCAGGATGAAGGACAGGCTGATCCCAAAAGGAAGAAACTAACCTAATCTTAAACAGAACCTAGTGTGCCTTAACTCCCCGAACTTCCTGTATCTGCATATTATAAAAGCTGTGCATATAAACAATAAAACTGACACTTGTTTGCAATGGCGCCTGGTGTCCCTCCCGTCCTCATTCTTTCCTCTTAAACTTTCTTTTCATCCCCTTGCCGCCTGGATTCGAGCCCTTGATCGTGCTGGCAGCGACAAGTGGCGCCCGAACAGGGACCTGAAAGACGTGGCAAACTGTTGTTCAAGTTACATTCAGGTAAGGGGACCCTGTCTTGAGAGGGGACAGGGACAACGGGAGTAAAATGGGGCAAGAACAGTCTGTTGAGCGTACTTATTTTATAGTTGCATTACAAGCTTTGCTAAAAGAAAAGGGAGTTTCAATTTCCAAATCTGCTTTGAAACAGTTTTTCGAAACAATGCAAGAATTATGCCCATGGTTTCCAGAGGAGGGTACTCTTAATCTTGAAGCTTGGCGCAAAATGGGGCAAGAATTTAAGAATCAATTGTATGTTAGAGGCGCGGCTGCTTTGCCTCCTGGAACCATGACTTTGTGGACTCAAATTCGAGAAATCCTTGATCCTCTGCATAAGATAGAAGTGGTTTCGGTTAAGTCAAAGGAGGAATTGAAGACCAATTGTCTTCTTTCGAAGTCCTGAAACCAGCGGAGGAAACAACCTCTCATGCTCCTTGTGTTGATACTCTTCTTCCTCCTCCTCCTCTACTTACTTCCCAAGGGGTGGAAATTGGCACCAATAATTATTTAGATGATGATTTAGATGCTTATCCTGTTATTTCAGGGAAGCCTCAAGAACTTAGGGCTGAGCTTCCCCGCTCTTTTCCGTCTGTGGTTATTCCCTCTGCTCCTGCACCTCCCCTTAGTCGGCCTTCTACTCCATTGTTGGTCCCAACTAGTATTCAGAATAGGAAAGCCACTTCTGATTTATCCCCGCTTCAAGCTGTTTTGCAGCAAGCTCGAGCATTGGGGGAAGATGTGTCTTCTTTCCATGCTTTTCCAGTAACTTTACAGGTTGGCCAACGAGTGTATTCCTCATTAAATTTTAAGGTTCTGAAGGAAATAAAAACAGCCACTGCTCAATATGGAGCTACCGCTCCTTTCACTCTTTCTTTATTGGATAACTTAAGTAGAGAGGCTTTATGTCCTGGGGATTGGAAGGTCGTAGCACAGGCTTGTTTATCTGGGGATGATTATTTGCTATGGAAGGCTGAATATAATGATCGATGTAATGAGGTAGCCATGTATAATAGAAGAGCCAACATCCCTGTAAATTACGATATGTTAGTAGGAGCAGGACAATACTATGATGTTGGAGCACAGATAAATTATCCCGATGTAGCTTACAGTCAGATTAATGAGAATGCTACACGTGCTTGGAAAAAACTTCCTTCTTCAGGCATGAGAACTGAGGAACTTTCTAAGATTAGACAGGGGCCAGACGAGCCATATCAGGATTTCGTTTCTAGACTGTTGACTGCAGTAAGCCGCATTGTGGTTGATGGTGAAGCAGGAACTATAATTGTTAAACAGTTGGCTTTTGAAAATGCTAATTCCGCTTGCCAAGCAGCTATCCGTCCTTGGAAGAAAAACGGTACCTTAGAAGATTATATTAGGCTTTGTGCTGAAATCAGCCCCTCTTATTTGCAAGGAGTAACCTTAGCAGCAGCTTTGAAGGGTATTCCTTTGAAGACCATGCATCAGCAAATGACTGCATCACAGAAAGGAAAGAAAGGAACTTGTTTTCAATGTGGACAGTTAGGGCACTTTAAGGCTCCATGTCCCAATTCTCCTTATCAGGGTAGTAAACCAGATCCTAAAAAAGCTCCAAGTTTATGTCCAAAGTGCAAAAGAGGATTTCATTGGGCAAATGAATGCAGGAGTAAGACAGATCGATTTGGAAATCCCTTGCCGGGAAACATGAAGCGGGGCTCGCTGCAGCCCCATCAAACAATAGCAGCCATGACTTCTTGGGTCCCAGCCAGCAATTCTCCAATGGATCTCAAGCAAATACCTCCAACCTCCCAGGAATTGGGTCCCTTCAACGGGACCCAATTGGGTCCCCTCCAGTGCAGGATTAGACCTGTCTCCAGTTTATGCTACCTTTTTGGAGGCTGGTCAACCCCCCAAACTTGTTCCCACTGGGGTCTGGGGACCACTTCCTCAGGGGACAATGGGATTTATTTTTAGTAGGTCTAGTTGGACCATGAAAGGATTGGTAGTTCATCCTGGAGTAATTGATGAAGATTATACAGGAGAAATCCAGCTTACGGTTAGCCTTAAACAGGGTAATATTTCTCTTCAACCAAAGATCCCTATTGCTCAATTAATAATATTACCTAGAGTTTTTACAGATAATGCTCCCATAAAAGGCAAGAGAGGAACAGGCGGTTTTGGCTCAACCTCTGCTTATTGGGCTCAATTAATTTCCCCGGATAAACCTATGCTTCAATTAAAGGTGGCTGGAAGATCCTTTGTAGGATTAATAGATACAGGGGCTGATGTGTCAGTATTAGCATCATCCCAATGGCCTTCCTCGTGGCCAGTACAAGAGGCCACTACTTCCATCAGGGGAGTAGGATATGCTGTATCCCCTAAGGTGAGTTCTAATCAATTAACATGGGTTACTAAAGATGGATTATCTGGAATTTTTCAACCTTTTGTTCTTGACATTGAAGTTAATCTCTGGGGAAGAGACATTCTTTCTCAGATGGGACTGTCCCTGCAAACCACTGCACTTCCCTTGAACCAACAGCCAGCCACAATTATGCACATAATGAGGAAGTGGGGTTATCTCCCAGGGAAAGGTCTAGGAAAAAATCTTCAAGGCTCTACTCAATCTTTACAGGTTGTCAATAATGCAAATTGACAAGGGTTGGGTTTTACTCTGGGTCATTGATGCTGCACCATGCCATGCCTCTGGAGTGGTTACAACAATCTCTGGTATGGGTAGATCAATGGCCCTTAACAAGAGAGAAATTAGAGGCAGCCAACCGTTTAGTTGAAGAACAATTATCCCTAGGACATGTTATACCTTCTAATAGCCCTTGGAATACCCCTATTTTTGTTATTAAAAAGAAATCTGGCAAATGGTGATTATTGCAAGATCTTAGAGCTGTTAATAAAGTTATGAAACCTATGGGAGCCTTGCAACCTGGTCTCCCTGCTCCTAATGCTATTCCATTAACATATAAATTATTAGTTATTGATCTTAAAGATTGTTTTTTTCACCATACCCCTGGCACCTTCTGATGGAGAAAAATTTGCATTCTCCATTCCTTCCATCAACTTAGCTCAACCCTATACTCGCTTTCAATGGCGAGTTTTACCCCAGGGGAATGGCTAATAGCCCTACCCTCTGTCAGGAATATGTGGCCAGGGCCTTAAAGCCATTTCCATCGCAATATCTTAATATTTATTGTATACATTATATGGATGATATTTTACTTGCTGCCTCCAGTGAGCCTTTTTTACAAGAGGCCTTTTCTACCTTATTGAAATGTTTGCAAGAATATTCCTTAGTTATTTCCCCAGATAAAGTACAGAAAACTGAGCCTTTTGAATATTTGGGAACAGTTATTAATCAACGTACCATTCGCCCACAAAAATTACAAATACAAACACAACACTTAACTACCCTGAATGATTTTCAAAAATTATTGGGAGACATAAATTGGATCCGCCCTTATTTATCCTTAACAGCAGAACAATTATCACCTTTATTTGACATTCTTAAGGGACCTTCTCAACTTCATTCCTCTCGAACCCTTACTCCTCACGCTCAAGCTGCCATAGATTTAGTAAATAGGGCCCTTTCTCAAGCCCAAGTAACCCGGGTTGATATCTCTCAACCTTTGTATCTATGTGCCTTCCTAATAAACTTCCTCTGGCTGTGATTTGGCAATCTCATGGCCCTTTAGAATGGATTCATTTAGCTTTGCATCATTTGCATGTTATTAATCCCGTTATTGACCTTTTAGCTATTTTAACTACCAAGGGAAGACATCGTGTAATTCAGCTCCTGGGTAAAGAACCTGATTATTTATTGTATCCTATGCTAGCTAACCGCTAATAAAATAGAAAATTTGTTGCAAAATTCTCTTGAATGGCAGATTGCCCTGGCTTCCTTTCCTGGACAAATTAAATATCATCTGCCTGCTGATAAATTATTACAGTTTCTTCAGCAGGTGCCTGTAACCTCTTTTTCTCAAATTAGCCCTATTCCTCTTAAAGCTCCCTCCGTCTTTCTAGACGCTAGCAAAACTGGGATTATTGCTATTGTATTCATCTCTTCTGAACACAAACCACTACTGTCTATAAATATGACACCATGTCTGTTCAAAGAGCAGAATTGAAAGCTGTCTCTTTAGCACTTTCTACATATTCTTGTCCCATAAATATCTATTCAGACAGTCAATATGTAGTATCAGCAGTAAAAGCCTTGCCACAAGCATATATTGTGTCTGCTGATGAAGAATTGTTTCACCTTTTTAAGGAAGTTCAAAAAAACATTAGACCTTCGTATAGCCCCTATAGTTATAGAACATATTTGGGCTCACAGTACTCTCCCCGGAGGTCTGGCCGAAGGAAATGCATTAGCTGATGCCCTCACGCATATTTTTCTTGCCTCCCCTTTTGAACTTGCCACTCAAAGTCATTCTCACTTCCATGAAAATGCTGCCTCCTTACGCAAAAGGTTTAAAGTAACTAGAGAACAAGCCCGTCAAATAGTTAAAACCTGCCCAGTTTGTCCTACACATCATAATGTTCCTATGCATGGAATCAATCCAAGGGGATTACTCCCTAATGATATTTGGCAAATGGATGTGACTCTTTATCAGCCTTTTGGGCATTCAAAATTTTTACCTGTTATTGTTGATACTTACTCAGGTTTCATTTTTGCCACCGCCCAAACTGGAGAAGCTTTTAAGCATGTGGCTAACCATTTACTTGCTGCCTTCTCTGTATTTAATATTCCAAAGCAAATTAAAACTGATAATGCCTCTGCTTATACTTCCACTGCCTTTCATAATTTTTGTACTATGCATCTTATATCTCACCGAACAGGTATCCCATATAACTCTCAAGGTCAGGCCATTATTGAAAGGGCTAATTCCTCCTTAAAAACAATGCTTAAAAAATTAAAAGAGGGGAATATTATTATGCATAAGAAGCTTACCTATTCCCCACATGCACAATTAGCTATAGCCTTATATGTACTTAATTTTTTTTTTTTTTTTTTTTTTTTTTTGCGGTATGCGGGCCTCTCACTGTTGTGGCCTCTCCCGTTGCGGAGCACAGGCTCCGGATGCGCAGGCTCAGCGGCCATGGCTCACGGGCTTAGTTGCTCCGCGGCATGTGGGATCTTCCCGGACCAGGGCACGAACCCGTGTCTCCTGCATCGGCAGGCGGATTCTCAACCACTGCGCCACCAGGGAAGCCCTGTACTTAATTTTTTATTTTTTTTTTTTTATTTTTTTTTTTTTATTTTTTTATTTTTTTTATTTTTTTTTTTTTTGCGGTATGCGGGCCTCTCACTGTTGTGGCCTCTCCCGTTGCGGAGCACAGGCTCCGGACGCGCAGGCCCAGCAGCCATGGCTCACGGGCTTAGTTGCTCCGCGGCATGTGGGATCTTCCCGGACCAGGGCACGAACCCGTGTCTCCTGCATCGGCAGGCGGATTCTCAACCACTGCGCCACCAGGGAAGCCCTGTACTTAATTTTTTAAATGTGAATCCATCAGGGGACACAGCTGCAGAAAGGCAGTGGAATCCCTCAGGGCCCTCCAATCTGTTCGTAAAATGGAAAGATTTAGTGACTGGTCAATGGCGAGGACCTGACCCGGTCCTTCGTAAAGGCCGAGGTTATGTTTGTGTTTTCCCCCAGGATGAGGAGATACCGCGGTGGATCCCCGAGCGTTACACGAGGGATTTCCCATCTCCAGTCCCGCATGGCTCAAATGAGAATGACTTCACCAGAACGCCGCCGCCGTCGACGGCGTCCGCGAATGGGAATCCCCACCATGGGCCAGATGCATCGACTGACCAGAGCTGCTCATCAAGAGTTGGTGAGCAATAATCAGCCCCTCACCGCTATACATCTCTTCCTAGTGATGATGGCGCTCCTGCAGGCACGTCGGGTTAAAACAAAAGTTTATTGGGCTTATCTTCCTGATCCTCCTACTGTACGGGTGGTTACCTGGGATGAGCCTACACCTCGGGTACATACTAATATGACTGGATTGTTCGGAGAAATAGAAGATCTGCATATTGAACATGCACAACACCCTTTTAATTGGACATCTTTCGCTGCTCAGCCGCCTATTTGTTTTCAAGCTTAATCAAATACCAAGACTTCAGTTTATGGTTGCATGATGACCACGCAAACATCTCATTTAGTAAGGATATACCCCAAAGACGAAGAAGAATCGAACTTATGGGACTTTTGGTCAATTCAGGAAGTTTCAACAGGAGCCCAAACCTAATCGGACACAACTGGGAGTAACCCCCCTTTTCATTACCTTCATGTTATAATGATTATGCTCCTATCCCAGAAAGGGAGCCTATTTGGAGAGAATGTATGTACCCTACTCCACAGTTGTTTTCCCCTTATGGAATCCCTTCGTTTGCAGTATCAGCCTGGTCTAAAAGTCCATTGCCTGCACAAAGTAGATTTGTAAGACCTGATTTATTACAACAGCAATATGGAGCATATCGACATAATTATTCCATTCCAGGGAGTATACTCTCTACCCCTGGGGGAATGTATCATCCTGACTTGTGGAAGTTAGTAGCCGCTATGGCTCCTTTGCAAACCAATTATTCTGGTTCTCCCCATTGGTATGAAGGTCCCCTCAGACTTATATTTTCTCAAGCTTGTGTGCCTCGTCCCTTTTTTCTGGTGGTGGGGATGGGAGAGGTTCGTGCTATTCATGACACCAGTGGAGCTATGTATAAAATTGTATGTAATAATTGTGTACTTACTAACTGCTTACCTGTTAAGGCCCCCGCTTCTACATTCAAACAGACTCTTGTTTTTCTTGCCATGCAACCCCCATATGTGATGGTCCCTGTGGAAGTACAAGGACCTTGGTATACAGATTACGGATACCAATTTGCCTTAGAGTTACATGGCTTATTATCACGTACTAGAAGATTTATAGGGTTATTGATTGCTGGAATAGCTACACTTATATCTCTCATAGCTACAGCTACCGTAGCCACCATAGCATTATCTCAAACTGTTCACACTGCTGAACATGTTAATAATCTTGCGCAGAATGTATCGCATGCATTAGCCACACAGGATCGTATAGATCATAAAATATTTAGCAGATTGGAAGGATTAGAAGAAGCTGTAGAATTTTTGGGAAAACAACTTACACTGTTAAAAACTCAGATGTCTTTGATATGCCACGGTGGGTTTCAGTACATTTGTGTTACCCCATTAGAATTTCAGAATACAACATCTTGGTATCAGGTACAAAGACATCTCCAGGGTATCTGGCACCATACTGACATGAGTCTCGATTTACAAGATTTGCAGAGAGATATTAAAAATATAGGTAAATCTAGGTTAGACCTTGTCAGCCCTGCTAAGATTGCACAAAAGGTTCTTGACCAATTGAATGGATTCAATCCTTTTAATCTTTTGCAATACTCTATGTGGTTTTTTATTGGAATACTCGCGCTTCTTATTTGTTTAGGAATTATTTGGTGTTGCTTTTGGAGCTGTTGGAAGCGTTATCAATTCATGGTTCGGGCTCAAATGCATCTGCTGCACTTGAAAACTATAGGGGGAGATGTGGAGCGCGCCATGCCCGTTAAGGGTATTCGGCCTGGAGGAGCATGACCAATTGAGCACAGGCTCCCAAAATAGAGGCAGGCGTTCATGCATGCCTCAATAAGGTTGAGCCTACGCTCTTGGGACTTCTCCACCCATGTTTTCCCCGAGGTGATCAGTGCATGACGAGTGCAGGTGAAGCCCATTCTGGACGGATGAAAGCCCCTTTTTTGCTAATGTTTATCACAAGGTCAAGAACCATATGCCCAGTCATAACAGAAACTTTGGGTACAAACAGAGAAGTTAAAAATATTGTTATCAAGAAGTTAGCAGGATGAAGGACAGGCTGATCCCAAAAGGAAGAAACTAACCTAATCTTAAACAGAACCTAGTGTGCCTTAACTCCCCGAACTTCCTGTATCTGCATATTATAAAAGCTGTGCATATAAACAATAAAATTGACACTTGTGTGCAATGGCGCCTGGTGTCCCTCCCGTCCTCATTCTTTTCTCTTAAACTTTCTTTTCATCCCCTTGACGCCTGGATTCGAGCCCTTGATCGTGTTGGCAGCGACATCACCTAGGGATGAATGAGTATATAAATATAAATATATATATAGTGTATATATATATATATATATATATATATATATATACATATATACTGCCAACAACAGGGCTCTAGGTAGCTACCAAAAAATGATATTAATGTGGAAGAAATTCCAGAACATTCAATTAAGAAAAAAGAAAAAACAAGACGCATTAATGTTTTATGTAACAAAAGAATGTTTTGTACAACAAATATAAATGTATAAGATGTATATGATGTATATTTATAAGATGAGCCCAGGACAGCCTGTCTGAAACCAACAAAGATGACAGAAGTCATGTCAAAAGGACTCAAGAGCCAAGTTGAAGAGGCTCCTACTAACCAAAGATGGGACAATTTGAGCAAAAAATAATAATAATGACAACAACTGATTAAAACGCCAAATATATATAAAAAAGCCATGGGTGGAACCACTGGGTTAAAGACTGGTGGGAACTCACCATGAAGTCGTCAAACCTTCGCCATCTGAACCCACCCACCAATTTTAGCAACACTAAAAGTGGGACGACTAGATATTATTAATGGGGACACTGTACACTGCACCCCACCTCCCAAAACTAAACCTGAGTCTAATCAGCCTTTAGATCTAACTTCCAGTCTATAGGAGATAGAGAGGACAGGGTAACAAGTTAAATAACCACAGGAAGCAATCAGCCAAATCCAGAAAGTGGCATGTTTTCCATCACAACTCACTAGAGTTCCTACAGCAAGTCAATGGAATTTTAAAAGGTGATGAGGGAAGGAGGAACAATAAAAGAAATCTAACAATCAAATATACTAAGTGGACTCTGTTGGATCTTGCTTTGACTAAAACAACTATAAACAACCTTTAGGCAATTAGGGCAATCTGAGTAGGACCGGGTATTAGATGCTGAGGAAGTATTGTTAACCATGTTAATCATGTGGTACTGACATTGTGTTATGTAAGGAAATTTACTTTTTTTTTTGAGATGAATAACTAAAGTAGTTTGGAGTTGTAGTAAAACTATTTATTTACTTTATAGTCATCCAACCAAAAAAGGCAGGGATAGACACATAGACAGATGATGGGTGGAACAGGTATGGCCTTGATGCTGGGGCGCAGATACACAGCAGTTCACTGTGCTCTCTATTTTTGTGTACATCTGGAAAAGTAAAAACAAAACACACACACACATACCCAAAACAAAGCCTGAGGGTAGAGATCCAGGATCTAAAAACCACAGGATTTGAGGAATATGCTGGACAGGAAAGATGAAATGAGCTACAGCTGTTACTCTTAAGAGAAAATCAGAAAAGAGAAACAGATTCTCTTTATAGCAGAGGATCCTATCTCATTCAAATGAGGAAGGATTCTGAGAAAAGGGGACAGCTGAACTGCAGTTTTAAAGGATTAAAGAGTTAACTGGTCAGAGAGAGGATGAGTGTTTCTCCCAGCAACAGTCTGCCCACGTAAGTTTTCTTTCCAAAACACAAATGATAGCATTCTATAAGCACACTCTTGCATCTTGCTTTTTTTTTTTTACATAATACATCTTAGAGACTGTTCCTCACAAAGCCCTTAAAACAGCTTTTGGTTTCTCAAGGATCTTTGTAATGAAGTCATATATAAATGAAGGTAGTCTATTTTTATTATGCTAAGTACCTATTTTTACTTGTGACAATACCACATACTTCTTATAAAAAAATATCAACAGGGGATTTCCCTGGCAGTCCAGTGGTTAAGACTCCACGCTTTCACTGCAGGGGACACGGGTTCAATCCCTGGTAGGGGACTAAGATCCCACATGCACAGACAAAAGAAAAACAAACAAACAAACAAACAACTCTGCTCTCTGCCAACCCCGACTCCCCCAGAAACCACCCCTTCCCTGACCCCTATCATTTAAAAAAATTAATTAATTAATCTAATTTAATTTGCGTGGCTTTTAAAACCATATATATATATCAACGGTATAAAAATGAAAAAGTAAATAAACACTGTTTGTTCCTCCACTCCTACTTCCCAAGAATAAGAGCTTTTAATTTCCTCCCAGACCCTTTCTATAAAAATACAAATACATATATATGCAAATACTATTAAATACAAGCAAATGCAATAATATATTGTTCTATACACCTACGGTATCTTATACAAAACCTAGTCTAGGCACAAAAAATATATTTATATTATTTAAAGTCTCTTAAAGTCAAGGATTCTGTGATATGAAATATTAAGAAACTTTACTGTATGTCAACTTACCAACGCAGTCACAGCACTCATCCCAAAGCGTCCCGAGACACAGCATACACTCTTTACAGCAAGAACAATTTCCTTCTCCAGGTCGGCATTGGCAGAGCTCCTAGAAATGAGACAGATATTCAAATTTTAAATTCTAAATAACTATATTTAAAATTGTTAATTTTCTGCAGCAAAAAAACTCCATAATATTTACATTTATAGTAATTTACTCTTGGCACAATTTTTTTATTCAACATCATTAACTATTTGTAGGAACATAAATATCTACAAGGTAGATAGATTTAGATTTAAGTACTACTAGATCTAAGTAGATTTAGATTTTCTTTTGGACACATTCAGAAAACACATTTTGGATCCTTTTATCTTATTTTGAAACAAAATGAAAACATTTTACTTTATAACCCATAACTTTACCCCCCATACTACCTCAACGAATAATTCAGCATAAGAACAAAACTTACTTTCCAGCTATTAGATTCACTGTCCAAATTAATCTAAATGCATGGCCAGCCGACTTGTAGTGGGGAGCTGTGGTTAATCAATATGTAAAGTGTGAATAAAAGCATGTTCTAAAAACTATTTTCATTGATCTACAATATATTAAAACAGTGTTCTTGGTGTGGCAGTCTGTTTACAAAGAAGGCAGCGATTCTTACCTTCCCAATGTCACCCCTTTGCAGCTCCTCTGATCAAAAGACAGGGTCTATTTCCAGACCCCTTGAATGGAAGTGATCTTGAAACTTGCTCTGACCAACAGAATTTGGTGGAAGTGATTTAGTGTCAGTTCTGAGTCTGGGCCTCCAGAGGTCTGGAGTGTTTCCACTCCTTCTCTTAGAACTTTGCCCAGCTGCCACGTGAAGCCTGGGAGAGGGCCACGTGGACAAGTCCGTCCATCTTGAAGCTATCCCAGTTCGGCCAGCCTCCAACCAACCCAGCAGCTGACAACAGATACAAGAATGAGCCCAGAAAACCCACCCAGCTGATAGAGGCCAAATTGCTGACCCACAGAAACAAGAGCAAAATAAACAGTTATTGTTTCAAGTCAGGAAGCTTTGGGATGGTTGGTTACTGCTCGCAAACTAATTAACATGGTTTGCTTTGTACATGAAGCTTCAAGGTAATTCCTTTAGCCCTCCTCCCTCTGTCCCTCCCCTGGCCACCAGAGAGTCACTGCTCAACAAACCCAACTTAAAGGGAAATTCTGTGGCCACATGGCTCAGTTGGCTTTCCCTGGTTGATGAGATATTATATATATTTTTAAAACGTTAAACATGCACATAATATTTATCCCTATTAAATTCATCTTATTATGTTTCTAGATGACTAGAGACAATCAATCATTCTAATATGACATAATTTTTTGCAAACTGATATTTTTCCAGTTTCAGTGAGAAATAGTTGACATACATCACTGTCTAAGGTGTACAGCATGATGGTTTGATTTACATTTAGTGTGAAATGATTACAATAGGTTTAGTTAACATCCATTATCTCATATAGATAAAATAAAAAGAGAAGAAAAATTATTTCTCCTTGTGATGAGAACTCTTAGGATCTATTCTCTTAATGACGTTCCTATACGTCATATAGCAGTAGTAATTGCAGTCATCATGTGGTACATTATAGCCCTAGTACTTATTTATCTTATAACTGCAAGTTTGTACCTGCTGACCACCTTCCTCCAATTCCCCCTCCCCATGACCCCATTTCTGGTAAACACAAGTATGATTTCCTTTTCCATAAGTTTGTTGGGGTTTTTTTTGCTCTTATTTCAGTTAGCATAGTTCCTTCAAGGTCCATCCATGTTGTTGCAAATGGTAGGATTTCCTCATTTTTTATGGCTGAAGAGTATTCCATTATATACATATACCACAACTTCTTTATCCATTTATCCACCAATGGAAACTTAGGTTGTTTCCATATTTTGGCTATTGTAAGTAATGCTGCTACGAACTTGGGGGTGCAGATACCTTTTGGAGTTAGGTTTTTGCTTCCTTTGAATATATCCCCAGAAGTGGAATTGCCAGATCATGTGATGGTTCTATTTTTGATTTTTTGAGGAACCTCCAAAATGTCTTCCACAGTGGCTACACCAATTTACATTCCCACCAACAGTGCACAAGGGTTCCCTTCTCTCCACATCCCTACCCACACTTGCTATCTCTTATCTTTTTAATGATGGCCATCATGGCCATTCCAACAGGTGTGATGTGACAGCACACTGTAGGTTTTTTTTTTTTTTTTTTTTTGCGGTATGCAGGCCTCTCACTGTTGTGGCCTCTCCTGTTGTGGAGCACAGGCTCCAGACACGCAGGCTCAGCGGCCATGGCTCACGGGCCCAGCCGCTCCACAGCATATGGGATCTTCCCGGACCAGAGCACGAACCCGTGTCCCCTGCATCGGCAGGCAGACTCTCAACCACTGTGCCACTAGGGAAGCCCACAAACTGTAGTTTTGATTTGCACTTTCCTGATGATTAACGATATTAAGCATCTTTTTTATGTACCTGTTAGCCATTCATATATCTTCTTTGAAAAAATGTCTATTTAGGTCCTTTGCCCATTTTTAAATTGCATTCTTTTTTTTTTTGCTATTGAGTTGTACAAGTTCTTTATATATTTTGGATATTAACCCCTTATCAGATATAGCAACACTGACACTTAATTCCTTTTCTCAAAAAGTCCCCTAGCTATTACACAATTACACAGCACTTCCAAGAATCAACACTTGTTGGGAATTCCCTGGTGGTCCAGTGGTTAGGATGCCACACTTCCACTGCAGGGGGCCCAAGTTTGATCACTGGTCAGGGAACTAAAAAAAAAAAAGAATCAACACTTGTGCTATGCTCTAATTCATCAGTTTGATGTCAGTATATAGCTGTGACCTAATATATGTAAATTATAATACTTTAGTACCATGGAATTCTATACTCAGGCCACATGCATGTAATGTACACCTTGAGTAACCTTGCTAGGCCTGATGGAAAGAGAGGGACTAAAATGGCAGGGCCTTCCTGAGAAGTACATGTGCTTCATCATAAAACTGGTGATGCCTGATTCACACAAACTCAAACTTACTTGGAAATTTAGAAAGACAGAGCTGCCAAAGCAGTATTTTGTGATTTGTTTCTCCATAAAAATCTGTCTGTCGTCTTTGGAGTGAGAGAACATTTTCTTAGTCCACATTTTTAAAAAAACACCATCAGAGTTAAGGATATTGATACTTTTTGTTCTTAAGGTTTTTTTTTTGTTTTTTTTTTTTGTGGTACGCGGGCCTCTCACTGTTGTGGCCTCTCCCGTTGCGGAGCATAGGCTCCAGACGCGCAGGCTCAGCGGCCATGGCTCACGGGCCCAGCCGCTCCGCGGCACGTGGGATCTTCCCAGACCAGGGCACAAACCCGTGTCCCCTGCATCGGCAGGCGGATTCTCAACCACTGCGCCACCAGGGAAGCCCTGTTCTTAAGTTTTAAAAAGGTTGCAACTTAGTCACAAGAAATAAAATTTTAAAAATTTTAATTTACATTATCCATAGAAAATATTCCTCTACTATCTTACTTGTGTATATTTACATTATCTACATAGCTAAGGAGAAACATATTAGGAAAGTAACAAACTTATTCAAAGAATAAGTCTCTCCTTTTTCCTATCACAGCTTTCAAATGGTAGACTGTTAAATGAATTACTGTATATTATGCTAAATAATTTAAAAATGAATGTCGATTTAATGGACATTAGAGAAATCTGAGTCTTTAAAGCATTCATTCTACCTCTTACTGTCAGGTTTTTGTGAGGTGTTTTAAACTGGAATGAAAGGGTGGACGATAACATCAGATGGCTGCTGACTAATGGAAGGTTAAAACTCAGACTATTAAAAGTTACTTGAACTTGCCTTATTATCTACCCCTTAAGATTAAATGTATTTCACACCCTCTTAATAGATGCCTATCTTGTACTTTTACATGTCAGTGTGATAGAACAATGCACTGAAGTAACATGCTTAATGACTTTTAATTTACTGATAGAATACAAAGTGAGAAGCTCTAGGAAGCCAAGCCATGGGAGAAATGACTGAAACACAGGCTTTATTACTATACCATTAAACAGACAAAAATCCAGGTTAAGACTTCATCGGTAAAAATTACTGCTAAAACTGGTTGAATGCTAACTAATATTTTCTTTCCATCTTACTACAAAATAGAATGAAAAATCTGTCTTAATAAAGCCAATTTGATTTCATAAATTATGAAATTTCAGAGAGTAAATAAGCTTCAAAATGTACCAAACAATCTGTATTCTTCAAAACTCACGCGAGCATTCTTTCCAGAAGATTGGAAAATAATGAAAACGAGCTCCTCAAACGAACATTTTAGCCAGTATTACACATTTAACTTCTCACTTTCCAGGAGAAAAATAATACACAGGCAAAGTTAACATATGGCATTTCGGATCTCAAAAACCTCACTGCAAATCTAGAGAGAAAAAATGTGTGGAAATGATTTGCTTTGTTTCTATGTTCTAAAGTCAAAAAAGGAAAGGAAACAATGATTTCTATGTGTAAATAATTATGAATAACAAACGTGTAGCTCATCAAGAAATCCATTATTTTCTATTCACTTTATGTGTACTTCAGAATCACACTATTAAATAAGTTTGGTCATAGAAACATTTTAATTTTTTTGACAGCTAGCAAACTGTGTGTGGTTGGGAAGAATGTTTCTAAGTACAAAAAAAAATTTTTAAGGTGCTCTGAAGTCACATACTGGAAATACAAAAGAAAAAAAACACACCAAAACGTAACTATGAAGAATCAAGGATCACAGAAAAACATAAAAAATTACTCCATTTAAATTAAGTAGAATCTTTTCTTCAGGACACTTAAAAAGAAACCTTTACTTTAGTTGTTTTATTTATGAGAACATAAATGAATCTTCTGTAACTAGAAAGACTTTGCTAAAGAGGCTAGAGTCAAGATAAAAGTAATGCTTTAAATTTCTAAGAGTTTTTTTTTTAATCATAAAAGACTTTGAAAAAAAATCTACCAGAGTAGAAAGAAAAAACACCCAAGTTCCTCCCACTTCGGTAAATTCCTATGCGTTTCTAACAAAATAATGATGGCGCACTCTCCTGATTAAAAAAGTAAGCATTTCCCTATTGTAGCAATAAAAATCTGTCAACATAACATAACGGCTCCATAATGGAACATATTATGTACCAAAGTTCAGAAGCAGGCCTTAAATACTTCATTTCTTTCACAGCTTGTCCATGTTCTCATTCTGTATCACCGCCTTCAGAAACATCATTATTATATTTCATGTCACTATTACTTCCAAGTCTTCCGTATTAACTAGAAAGAGGGCTGTGCTGGATGTGGGATTCCTGTGTGGACTGGCTATTTACGTAATTCACTAACCTTCCTATGACTAACCTTGGGCTCTGCTCAGTCAGCTGAATGTGGGACCCCAGGCAAACACAGCATTCACAGAAGAAAGGTGGATCCAGTGCCTCCACTTGTTTCCTGCCACCGCCTCCCCCAAAGTTCCTAAGTGGGTTTTATGTAACATTAACAGGCACTGTGCTAAGTGTTTTTTTTTTTTTTTTTTCTTTTGCGGTACATGGGCCTCTCTCTGTTGTGGCCTCTCCTGTTGCGGAGCACAGGCTCCGGACGCGCAGGCTCAGCAGCCATGGCTCACAGGCCTAGCCGCTCCGCGGAATATGGGATCTTCCCAGACCGGGGCACGAACCCCTGTCCCCTGCATCGGCAGGCGGACTCTCAACCACTGCGCCACCAGGGAAGCCCATGTGCTAAGTGTTTTATATGCATTATCTTGGAGCTCATATAGCCTTTATCAAGGTATCATTCATCTTCATTTCCACATAAGGTGATGAATTTGTACATCATTCAATTAGTAAGTGGCTGAGATTTGACCCCAGTTTTGGGTAGCTATTCCTGCTTTTTAAACATTGAGATGAGAAATATAAAGCTTATTTCTTATTAATTTAGCATCTCAATAATTATAGTTATTACTCTCTTAGAGAGAATGAGCCCATAATTAAACTTAGCTAACCCTTCAGGTTGTTTAATCAAAGGCACTCTTATATCTTTTACTCTCAGTACCTGAATACAATTACAAGTGCTATTGCCAAAGTTTAATCATTGTTTGTAAAGGTAAAATAAGTATCAATGGCAAGAGTTGCAAAACCAGTGTGTTGGGATTTAATACTTAATTCTTTTTTTGCTTGGGCCAGTTAATGATCGCATCATCTGCCTCCCTGGTCTGGAAGTCCCAGGGAAAGTATGGGCACTGCTCCTGGTACAGATGAAAGGCTGGAAGGGATGGGTCAGTGATCCAGCCCAACTGGGCTCTGACGTCAGATCTTCTGCCACAGGGCTGCTACCACCACCACTGCTTCCGCATGTCAGAGCCAGAGTGACATGGATTGTGAAGTACCATACTAGATGTTCTTAAAGTGTGGTAATCACACCGTTCAATACATTTATGGTGGAAAATATTATAACTTTATACTAAATAGAAGACAGAAATTTATATATTTGAGCTATCCTACGTTGACCAGAATGAGTATTTAGAGATAATTTGGCAATTTGCTTTAAAACTTACATGAAGGGACTTCCCTGGTGGCACAGTGGTTAAAAATCCATCTGCAATGCAGGGGACATGGGTTCGAACCCTGCTCCAGGAAGATCCCACATGCCGCGGAGCAATTAAGCCCGTGCGCCACAACTACTGAGCCTGTGCTCTAGAGCCCGCGAGCCACAACTACTGAGCCCAAGTGGCACAACTACTGAAGCCTGCGCGCCTAGAGCCCATGCTCCGCAACAAGAGAAGCCACCGCAATGAGAAGCCCGCACACCGCAACAAAGAGTAGCCCCTGCTTGCTGCAACTAGGGAAAGCCCATGCGCAGCAAAGACCCAACACAGGCAAAAATAAATTTTAAAAAATGTATTTTACATTTGTATTATTGAAAATCTTGAATATGACAAAGAATTTCAATTTTTTTAAAGCCAGAAGACAGATTTTATATAATTATTAAATCAACTTTAATGGAAAATCTTGTTTTCTATACCTCTAAGGTTCTGGTGAGATCTTAATCCATGCAAAATAAATTGGGGGGCGTAATTATCATCTAAGACTAAGCCTAGACTTTAAGAGATAAAATTTATTTTATAAACTTCCAAACTTCCAGGTCAGAGATGGAAACTAATAACTTGAGGGAAATTTTTATTTATATTCTGATGTGAAGTTGCTGATAAACATCTCCATTCTTTAACTGTTGCCAAAATCTGAGAGATTTGTTAGCAATGTTGTTAAAACAGGGAAGTATCACCATTGAAAACAACATTATAGTCTAGCAGACAGCAAATGACTTGGATTTACAGAATCTGGATTCAAGTCCTGGCCTGTAAACTGCAGCATGTAACACCAAATCTCAGCTTTTCAGATGCTTTGTGATCTAGCAATCCTACTCCTAGGTATTAAATCAAGAGAAATGAAAACATACATCCACACAAAGACCTATACATGGACGTAAATAACTTCATTCATAATCACCAAAAACTGGAAACAAGCCATGTCCATCAGCTAGTGAATGGATGAAGAAATGGGGTACATCCACACAACAGACTACTGCTCAGAAAGACCAAGGAAAGGAGTCCCTGAGACACGCAGCCACATGGGTCAATCTCAAAAGCATTATAATAACTGAAAGAAGTCAGCCAGGCACAAAAGGTTACACAACGTACGATTCTAAGACATTCTGGACAAGGTGAAATTATAGGGACAAAAATCAATCAGTGGTGGAGAAGTACTGAAGCGGGGGAGGAGGCTAGTCTTGACTCCCTAGGGGCAAGAAGGGACTTTTAAGGGTGATGAAAATATTCCCTATCTTGATTGTGGTAGTGGTTACATGAGCATACATTTATCAAAAATCATAGAAATGTACACCTAAAAAGAGTGAAATGTATTGTATGTGAATTATACCTCAATAAATCTGACCCCCAAAATGCTTTGGGAGATTAGGGAATACCTCATCTCATCTCTGAAGGACCAGTATGGTACATTGTGGTCCATAAATTTATTATTTTAACAAATCTGAACTGAAAAACATAAAGCATTATATAAATGTTAACTGGTATTAAAGAAAGCAGTGCAGAAGATAGTTCAGAAAATATATTTCTCTATTTTACTTTCAAGCTAAAAGTAAACTTCTCTAAACTAACATACTTTTTTTAAAAAAACAAAGAAACATAAAACAATGCTGGTGAAAAACGCAAAACGTGAAAGCTGTATATATAATATACAACCTTTATTCTATGTTTAGGTGTTAAAAATCACCTAAACATAGAATAAATACCTAAAAAGGACTATATCAAATATTAAGAGTAGTCTGTGTTTAGAAAACAGGACTATAAATGATATAGTTTCCTTTTCCTACTTCTATGTATTTTGTGGATTCCTCTGAGAACAAAATATTTTTATAATGGCAAGTAAACATTTTAAATTTAAGTAGTAGGACTTCTGAAGATCCAGTTTAATTTCATACAATAAAAAAAAGACACTCAAAAACACAAACTGATGTTCTAAATATTAAATCAAACAAACTATAAGTGTTTATAATATCTTGACCTAAAACCCCCAGGGATGTAAGAACAAAGGTAACTATGAAAATGAACACTGTATGAGCATCGGTAACCAACAACAAGGCATTAGACTGTACCTGTGCTGATACTATTTTCACAACCCTTACATATTACATAGGTCAAATGGGTATTTAAAAACCAATATATAAACAACACACCCTCGAACAATTAGCCTTTATTCAAAACAATAAACGTAATTATAATTACATTAGTTACAACAAATCCGTTTTGACAAATTAATACTCTTTAAGGAGGACATCAGACAGACTTTCAAACTCCGTACAGAAGTATCTAAACCAAATCTTATCATCATGTTCTTTATAAATTCAAACTTTTGCCTTGAAAATAATATAAACAAGTGAAATACGGAAAACAGAATTTATCCTTTTGGCTAAATAAATCAGCATACAAGTTCATGTACATACATGAACTACCAAAACATATCAAACGACACCCATTTCTTATATAAACCTTGTAACAAAATTTTAATCCTACTTACTACAAAAGTACCCCAAAGCATTTCTTTAAAATCATCCAGGTGAGGTGAAATAGGGGCAGGTAGAGATGAGACTGGACCAGCCATATGCTGACCACTGGTGAAGCTAAGTGACGGGTAAATAGGGACTTTACTATTCTCCTTATTAAAATTATATTTGAAAACTTCCAAGTGTCCCAATGAAATCCTCATCTTTGGTCTTCTTTTTGGGGGTGGCATGGCACATGACTTGTGGGATCTTAGTTCCCCGACCAGGGATCGAACCAGTGCCCCCTGCAGTGGAAGCACAGAGTCTTCACCACTGGACTGCTAGGGAAGTCCCGCTCATCTCTGGTTTTTTAAAATAAATTTATTTATTTGTTTTTATTTTTGGTTGCATTGGGTCTTTGTTGCTGTGCGCAGGCTTTCTCTAGTTGTGGTGAGCGGGGGCTACTCTTCCTTGCATTGCACGGGCTTCTCATTGTGGTGGCTTCTCTTGTTGCGGAGCATGGGCTCCAGGCGCCCGGGCTTCAGTAGTTGTGGCACGTGGGGTCTAGAGCACAGGTTCAGTAGTTGCGGTGCACAGGCTTAGCTGCTCTGCAGCATGTGGGATCTTCCCGGACCCGGGCTCAAACCCGTGTCCACTGCACTGGCAGGTGGATTTTTAACCACTGCACCACCAGGGAGGCCCTCACCTTTGTTTTCTTGGTTTATTTGTTAAATTTATTTATTTATTTATTTTTGGCTGCGTTGGGTCTTTGTTGCTGCGTGGGCTTTCTCTAGTTGTGGTGCGCGGGCTTCTCATTGTGGTGCCTTCTCTTGTTGCGGAGCACAGGCTCTAGGCATGCAGACTTCCGTAGTTGTGGCATGCAGGCTCAGTAGTTGTGGCTCATGGGCTCTAGAGAGCAGGCTCAGTAGTTGTGGTGCACTGGCTTAGTTGCTCTGCGGCGTGTGGGATCTTCCCGGACGAGGGCTCGAGCCCACGTCCCCTGCCTTGGCAGGTGGATTCTTAACCACTGTACCACCAGGGATGTCCCCTTCATCTTTGTTGTTGTTGTTGTTTTTTTTGGTGGTATGCGGGCCTCACTGTTGTGGCCTCTCCCGTTGCAGAGCACAGGCTCCGGATGCACAGGCTCAGCAGCCATGGCTCATGGGCCCAGCCGCTCCGCGGCATGTGGGATCTTCCCGGACCGGGGCACGAACCCGTGTCCCCTGCATCGGCAGGCGGATTATCAACCACTGCGCCACCAGGGAAGCCCCCATCTTTGTTTTAATGTAATAATTCAACAGGTGAAACAGCCAATGAAAATAAATTTTAGTCTCTGCTTATAAACTTTATCAGCTATTCTAACTGCTAACATTTGAAGGGAAACAAAACTTACTCTTCCCTCAAATTACATCAGGTCTAACTCATTACTTTTTTTAAAAAAGATTTATTTATTTCGGCTGCGCCAGGTCTTAGTTGCAGCACACAGGATCTTTGTTGCAGCATGTGGGCTCTTAGTTGCAGCATGCAGGCTTCTTAGTTGCAGCACGCATGCCGGATATAGTTCCCCAACCAGGGATCAAACCCCAGCCCCCTGCATTGGGAGTGCGGAGTCTTACCCACTGGACCACCAGGGATGTCCCTAACTCATTACTTTTGGATATTAATTTCAGACATTTTCATGAGGTATTAACCAAAGCAAAACAGGACAAAAATAAGTTAGAGTCACAACTTTTAAGAGCAGGGAAGCAGAAAAAAGAGAGAATACACTATAGGAAAATAAGGTAGTGTTTATAAAAGGAAAGAGGGAACATTGTATACCATATGCCAAAATATTACTAGTAGAGTAACAAATCAAGATAACTGTAGCAAAAAAACTAATGTGGAATTTAATTAGCACTCACTAAGGAAAAAGGAAGAGAAAGTTAATTTTTTAGTTTGCTATGATTAAGAAATTCCTGATGTTACCTGAACTATTTATATTTTTAACTTAAAACAAAATACATTTAAAAACTAGAATTATTAATGAGAAACTACTTTGAAATCCCAACTTATTTCAGATAATCTAAGATTTCTTTAGTAGTTAAATCAATTTTTAAAATAGAAAAAAAGCAAACTGTTGATTTAGTACATAAAAGCGCTAAATAAATATTCAGATAACCAGTAAAGTGCTAAAAGAATGCATCAATGATCTCTGAACCTAAGTTTGAATATCTTCATGAAATATAAAGTTTACATCATCCTAAATAAAACCATAAATATTAGCTAAAAGTACTCACAAATCAGTAAGGAGTTTTTCAGTTTTTGTTAGTAAATTTATTTTATTTATTTATTTTTGGCTGCATTGGGTCCTCGTTGCTGCACGTGGGCTTTCTCTAGTTGTGGTGAGTGGGGGCTACTCTTCGTTGTAGTGCACGGGCTTCTCATTGCAGTGGCTTCTCTTGTTGAGTGCAGAGCATGGGTTCTAGGCGTGCGGGCTTCAGTAGTTGTGGCACGCAGGCTCAGTAGTTGTGGCTCGTGGGCTCTAGAGCACAGGCTCAGTAGTTGTGGTGCACGGGCTTAGCTGCTCCGCGGCATGTGGGATCTTCCTGGACCAGGGCTTGAACCCATGTCCCCTGCATTGGCAGGTGGATTCTTAACCACTGCACCACCAGGGAAGCCCCGGTTTTTCACTTCTTAATACAAAATGGGTCTTGAGATTTCTGGTGTAGAAGCATAATATTGATTCAAATTTTAAATGCTCTTTTCACAAAAGCGGAAGAAAAAACAAGTAAAGATCTTATTAAAAGCAAAATCCTGTTTCACCATTTTTCCCCTGAAAGATGACAGCTCAACCACTCATTAAATGAGCAAAGGAACACACCAAGATGACAATATTACTTTCCTGACGTTAAAATTACATTTCTTTCCTGTCAGAAGCACAAAATAAATATTTACGTAGGGACCACCCTTCTGCGTAGCAACTTGTAGGAGAGGCAGGATGACTGTGCTGGTAAAAAACATTTACACAAGTCTGAGCTTCCAGGGAAAATGTTTTATATTTAGTTACTTCATGAGTTGCAGAGGGCTCGACATAAACAAATGTTCTAACTTATCCTCACAGTACAGCATTTCAACACTACAGATGTTGTTCAAACCAAATAACTAAAAGAAAAGCTAAACTCCCTCATAGGAGGGAAGTTTCTTTACACTTCTATAGCATGGCTTTTCTTAAAGTTCTTATCTCCCACCTTCATTTCTGTGCATGTTTTTCTGTAAATTTAAGGAGAAAAGCTATTATTGCCATCTAAAATGTCAATGTGCCTTGTACTTTGTTGAATGTGAAAACAGAATTTTAATAACTTAGTAGTGTGATGGCAAACAAAGCCCCAGCAATTCTTCACCTTTTCAGGGCAATCAACCACTTTGAGAACCTCCTGAAAGCTATGGACTTTTCTCCTAGAAAACAATACATTTGCAAATTTGAATATAATTCTGGGGATCCCCTTTAAGAGAAGCACTAAAGAGGCCTAAGGACACCAGCTGACATTCTTGGCACATGAAACGCCAATAGCCAATCTATTCCTCAACTGAAGAGAACAGGAATAAAAGAGAGCACTAAAGTTCAAGTTTCTATCAGACCACAGAGGCAACCCCCCACACTAGGACACAAAGACAAGAACCAAGCATCTACCAACCAACCACCACCCGGACCCACAGCAAGAATATCAGCCATTCAAAACAAAGAAACCAAAAACTTCTCTGCAGGAAAATGATCAGCCTCAGAGCAGAAAACACACTCCAGCATCAAGGGCTTCCCTGTCCCACAGGCGATACCCTCCAGTCTGTGTATGTCAGCCCTCCCCACAAACACAGTCTCCCAATCAGGCTTTTATGCTTCATTCCTAACTATAATGGACAACCAAGGAACACTATACATTTGAGGAAAGCCTCCTGCATGAAAGAGATATAAACTGAAAGAAAAAAATAATCTTGGAAGAAAGAGAAATCCACATAACAGAATAGGGAGGTGAGAGGGGGATACACACCTCCAACTCAATCAATAAAACTTCCAGTAAGTATTCTCAGGATATCTGAGAAAACAGTGCATTCAAATACAAGTAAAAGTGTTAAAAGAAAAATCAACAAGCAGAAAATAGGAAGCAAAATTTTAAAGTTATTGCTAAAACTTAAAAATTCAATAGAAAGTGTTCAAAGGTAAAGTCAAGGAACTCTCCCAAAAAGCAGAATAAGGTGAAAACAGATTTAAGATTTATAACACTACATACAAGCAATGAACAACCTGAAAATGAAATTAAGAAAACAGTTCCATTTACAACATCAAAAAGAATAAAATACCTATGAATAAATCTAACAAAAGAAGTATAAGACCTGTATGCTGAAAACTACAAAATACTGTTGAAAGAAAGAAAAATTTAAATAAAATGAAAGACAATCCTTGCTCATGAATCAGAAGACTTAATATTGTTAACATGGCAATAATTCCCAGATTGATCTATAGAGTCAATGTAAACCCAATCAAAATCATAGCTGGCGATACCAAAGGCACAATCCATGAAAGGAAAAAAGGGGTAAGTTGGACTTTTAAAATTTAAAACTTCTGCTCTGCAAAAGACACTGTCAAGAGATTAAGTAGACAAGCCAGGGGACTTGCCTGGAGGTCCAGTGGTTAAGATTTCACCTTCCAATGCAGGGGGTGTGAGTTCGATCCCTGGTCAGGGAGCTAAGATCCCATATGCCTTGCAGCCAAAACACCATTAACATAAAAATACAGAAGCAATACTGTAACAAATTCAATAAAGACTTTAAAAATGGTCCACATCAAAAAAAATCTTAAGGAAAAGAAAACAAGAAGACAAGCCACAGACAGGGAGAAAAATTTGCAAAAGACACATCCGATAAAGGACTATTAATCCAAAAGATACAAAGAACTCTTAAAACTCAACAGGAAGAAAATGAACAACTCAATTTAAAAATGGGCAAAAGGGCTTCTCTGGTGGCGCAGTGGTTGAGAGTCCGCCTGCTGATGCAGGGCACACGGGTTTGTGCCCTGGTCCGGGAGGATCCCGCATGCCACGGAGCGGCTGGGCCCGTGAGCCATGGCCGCTGCGCCTGTGCGTCCGGAGCCTTTGCTCCGCAATGGGAGAGGCCTCAACAGTGAGAGGCCCGTGTACAGCAAAAAAAAAAGGGCAAAAGACATAAAGACACCTCACCAAAGAGGATATACAGATGGCAAATAAAGCATATGAAAAAAAGCTTAACATGTCATTAGGAAATTGCAAATTTAAACAACAATGAGATACCAATATACACCAATCAGAACAGCTAATATTCAAAACACTGACAGCAGCAAATGCTGGTGGTGATGTGGAGCAACAAGAACTCTCACTCACTGCTGGTGGGAATGCAAAATCGTACAGCCACTTTGAAGATGGTCTGGCAGTTTCTTACAAAAGTAAACATACTCTCAGCATATGATGCAGCTATTGTGCTCCTTGGTATTTACTCAAATGAGTTGAAATTTTATGTCCACACAAAAACCTGCACATGGATGTTTGTAGCAGCTTTATTCTTAATTGCAAAACTTGGAAGTAATCAAGATGTCCCTCAATGAGTGAACAGATAAACTGTGATACACCCATAAAATGGAATATAAAGAAATAAGCTATCAAGCCACAAAAAAACATGCAGGAACCATAAATGCATACTGCTAAATGAAAGAAGCCAGCCTGGAAGGGCTACATACTGTATAACTCCAACTGTATAACATACTGAAACAGCAGAATTATATACACAGTAAAATGCGGTGGGGGATGCAGAGGCCATGTGGAAGCACAGGGGATTTTTAGGGCAACAAAACAATTCCGTGTCACACTGTAATGGCAGATATATGACATTACACATTTGTCAAATCCACAGGACAGTTGAACACAAAGCATGAACCCTAATGTAAATTTTGGACTTTAGTTAATAATAGTATGTCAATATTGGTCCATCAATTGTAACAAATGTACAAACTAATGCAAGATTTTAATAGTAGGGGAAACAGTGGGTATGTGTAGCGGAAAGGAGTATATGGGATCCTTCTGCACTTTCTGCTCAATTTTACTGTAAACCAAAAACTACTCCAATAAATAAAGTCAAATATATTTATATATAAAAATCCTAGCTGGCTTTATTGCAGAAATCAACAAGCTGACCCTAAAATTTATATGGTTATGCAAGGGCCCAAAATATTAAAAACAAATCTTGAAAAACAACAAAATTAGAAAATTCATACTTTGTGATTGTAAAACATACCACAAAGCTACAGTAATCAAGACAATGTGGTACTGGCATAAAGATAGGTATATAAATCAATGGAATACAACTGAGAGTCCAAAAATAAACTCTTACATTTATGGTCAAATAATTCTCAACAAGAGTGTCAAGATAATTCAATGGAGAAAAAAATAATATTTTCAACAAATGGTACTGAGACAACTAGATATCCATACACAAAAGAATAAATTTGGACGCCTACCTAACACCATATACAAAAAACAACTCAAAATAAATTGCAGACCTAAATATAAGAGCTAAAACTACAAAATTCTTAGAAGAAAACAGACAAGTATATCT
Source organism: Kogia breviceps (assembly GCF_026419965.1). Taxonomy (NCBI): domain Eukaryota; kingdom Metazoa; phylum Chordata; class Mammalia; order Artiodactyla; family Physeteridae; genus Kogia; species Kogia breviceps. The sequence goes on along the minus strand of NC_081324.1, from coordinate 60,389,955 downwards.
TATAACCCTGAGTTAGGCAATGGTTTCTTAGCTACAATACCAAATGCAAAAGCAACAATAAATAAATAAATAAATAAGACTGCATCAAAATTTAAAACTTTTGTGTTGCAAATAATACCATCAAGAAAGTGAAAAGACAACCCATAAAATGGGAGAAATTACTTGCAAGTCATATATCTGATAATGGACTTGTACACAGAATATATAAATAACTCTTATAACCTAACAATAAAAAGACAATAAGCCAATTAAAAAATGGGCATTGGTTCTGAATAGACACTTCTCCAAGGAAGATATATGAATGCCAATAAGCCCATGAAAAGATGCTCAATATCATTAGGCATTAGAGAAATGCAAATCAAAACCACTTCACACCCACGAAGATGCCTATAACAACAAGTGCTGGTGAGGATGTAGAAAAATTGGAACCTGCATACACAGTGGTGGAAATGTATACAGCCACTTTTGAAAATACTTTAGTGGTTCCTCAAAATGTTAAACATAGAAAATATGACCCAGCAACTCTACTCCTAGGTATATACCCAAAAGAAATGAAAACAGATATCCACATAAAAACTTATACACAAATATCCATAGCTCCATTACTTGCATAGCCAAAAGGTGGAAACAATCTAAATATTTATCAACTGATGAATGGATAAATTAAATGTGGCATATCCATACAGTACAATAGTATTTGACCATAAAACAATGAAGTACTGATACATACTATAATATAGATGAATTGTGAAAGCATTATGCTCAATAAAAGAAGACAGGCATAAAAGACAACATATTGTATGATTCCATTCATATTAAATGTCCAGAATAGGCATATAGAGATACTCTGATTTTAAAAATATATATTTAACACATAATAATAGTTGGTTGCTTTCTCTAGAACTATGTAGAATTAGAAGGAAACTCTGAGATCACCCAGCTGGTCAAGTCACAGTTAAGATGTGGCAGATTGTATTTTCCAAAGATGGCCACGTCATTCACCCCACCCACTAAGCTCTCCTAGTGTTACACTCATGCTCTTGCATCAGAAGCTGGGCCTGTGTACCCTCCCCTTAAATCCAGGTGGGCCTACCACCATGATGGAAGTAACACCATAACCTCAATGGCGCGGCCATAAAAGGCAATACAGCTTCCCCTGCTGTGTTTCGTGAGACACCTGGTCTTGGAAGCCCTGAGCCAACATGTAAGGAATCTGGATAGTCTTAAGCCAGCATGCTGGAGAAATCATACAAAGAGACTACTGACAGGGAGGGAGGAAAGGAGGGGAGAGAGAAAGTGGGGAGAGGGGGGTGAGAGAGACAGAGAACGAAGAATCTTCCTAGCCCAGCTTTGTGATAGCCAATACAGCAGTCACTAGCCACATGCAGTTGTTTAAATTTAAATTAATTAAAATGATTAAATTTAAAAATCTGCTTTTCAGTCACACTAGTCATATTTCAAGTGCTTAACAACCACGTGACTAGTTTCTACTGTACCTGACAGGGCTGATGTAGACCATTTCTATCATCATAGAAAGTTCTAGTGGACGGCGCTGCCTCAGGTAATTTCAGCTGCCAGCCTTCAGGCTGCCCCAGCTAATAATGCTGTGTGGTACAGATGAACTATACTACCAAGCACCACACAGGATGCAAATTCATGCTCAAAATAAACGTTGTTGTTGTTTCCAGCCACTGACCTTTGGGGTGGTTTGTCACACAGCCGCAGTGAGGGAATGCAGGAGAGTAAAGGGCAGAATGTTAAATAATCAGCGGAGTCCATAAAACCAGGCAAATGGTAGAACCAATCACATTTCACTGCAATGTCCAGTAAGTGCTTAGCACAATGTCATAAGTGCTTAGGAATAAATGAACAAGAAAACCCTTAATACTCGAGGCCTCTTACCATTTTAACCCCAAGCACCCTGCCACTAAGCACTGTCTCTACTATTCCAGAAAAAGATGTGATGATTCCTAGTTCAGGAACAGGAATCAGAAATGTTTTCATCAGTGAATTAGTGGTTTAAAAAAAAAAGGGTCCTACCTTCTTTCCAATGAGTTTACTAAAATCACCATTTAACAAATAGGTGAAGCTTCACCTGATTTTCCAGTTTTTACACTTAATTTTTACTCTACTTTTGAAGCATTCTGTAAGTATTACAGAATTTTAAACTGAAAGCAAAACAAATAAAAACTTCTGAGAGTGTTTATCAATAGTAACCAAACGCTTTCTTCTTTAAATACTGTCTTACCAAGCAAGGTCTTTCAAATAAAATCCAATTTTTAATTATTTGAATAATGGAAATTACAGACTTGGAGAGTCAAAAAATAATTTGAGATTTAAGTAAATTTCTACCTAAACATGAATATAGCAATTGTTATGAGACTTTATTTCCAATAATGAATAATGAAGATACATTGAAACAACGTGGGAAGTGGCACAGATTCACCTCTGACCACAGCACAAAGCTGGACTTCACGAGAAGACTACCAAATTTTCAGCCAGCACAAGCCTAAGCAGACGTGCCATATCAAAACTTCCATTTAGGGACTTCCCTGGGGGCGCAGTGGTTAGGAATCCACCTGCCAGTGCAGGGGACATGGGTTCGAGCCCTGTCCGGGAAGACCCCACATGCCGTGGAGCAACTAAGCCCGTGCACCACTACTGAGCCCGCGTGCCTAGAGCCCGAGTTCCGCAACAAGAGAGGCCACCACAATGAGAAGTCTGCGCACCGCAACGAAGAGTAGCCCCCGTTCGCCACAACTAGAGAAAGACTGCATGCAGCAATGAAGACCCAATGCAGCCGAAATAAATAAATAAATTTTTAAAAACTTCCATGTATAAAACTACCTGATATTAAAGATTATTGTTAATTTAAAAAGTGCTAATAGCTATGTTTTCAAGAGTTCTTATCTTTCAGAGATAGACAATAGATTTATGATAAAATAATATCAGGGGTCTGCCTGACACTAAACAGAGCTAGGTTGAACAGTGCAGGGGAATAGAGATGAAGCAAGGGTAGCCCCGAGTGAATGATGGCTGTAACTGCTGATTATTACTGCTGTTCATTATACTCTTCCCTCTTCTATTTATGATTAAAAACATCCATTGTGAAAACCCTAACCCTAACCAACCAACCTCTCTAGTTAAATATTTTGGTTAAAATGCAAAGTGAGGGTACAGAGTATGAGATGGTAACAACCACACTCACATAAAGGCCAGGCTTCCCAGAATTTTAACTATTAATGAGGACCAAAATGTCACAAATCAGCACATAATGCCTCTCATCTATAAAAATCATTATCACTTCTAGTACATACAAGTGCTCTCATGTCAGGATTACAGCCAAGAGGTAGCTGAGTCATACTTTATACAGAATTCTAATATGTGTGGTTGCTGAATTTCTTAGCCAACAGCTAGAAGAGAGGCTAATAAATACAAACCCAAGACTGCTGATGGTCTAACAGGATGGGAAAAGGGAGAACAGGGGTATAAGACATGAAGTTCACCACTAATTAACACAACTTTAAGAACAGTGATAACCAGTATGTGTATGGAAAGGCCACAGGCTTCAGGTTCAAACACAGGCCACTTTCCACAGCCACTTAATAGCTCTGTAAACTAAGCCATTATTTAACCTCACTTTTCTCTTCAGAAAGGCTTGCCTTGATGGCTGAGAGATCACTGTTAAGCATCTTGGAAGCACATTCTCCAACGCCTGCAACCTTGAGAAACACTGACCCTGAACCCCCCCAGCTCAGCTGCTCCTAGGTTCCCAACCCTCAACAACTGCATAAATAATAAATGTTTACTGCATTAAGTTGCTGTTTGGGGTAACCTGTTACTTAAAACAGACAATTAGTGTATTATATGTAGGGAACAGTATGTCTATGATTTGACTAGCTAAAATTTTTTTTTCTAAATATAGTGAGTCTCTTTGCTATGTAAACTAGATTATACAAGGGAACCCTTTAATTCATCTGAATAGGCTACTCATCACCTTGTAACAGCACGTTTACAAAGCTGGATATTATTTTCCATACTGAACTCCTTGAGTCTGACATTGCTTGTATGCAAGAGAAGTATGGGGGCAAAACCCCAGACCAGTGTCATGGTTCATTACCTCAGACCTTACACTCTCTATCTGTATATATGTGCTCTGTATCTGCTCTACAGTATATTTTAATATTAGTAAAAAAGTACTCTTAGTCCTACCTGAATGAGGCATTTGCTCACATCACTAGCACAGAGTGCTTTGTTACAACTCAGTGACACTGGGACCCATGTCAGGAACACCAGGATGGCTACAGTAAGCATAACAACAGAGCGTGACTTCATGTTTCTTCAAAGACAATCACCAACTCCCAGGAAGCTAAACAAACAAAAAGAAAAAAAACAACAAAAACTTTAATTCAAAGGCAAATGCTAGGGTAAAAACAAATACAAAAAAGAAAATCAAATAAATAAACCAAGACTCATTGTTTGTATTAAAAGACTTTCGAGGGCTTCCCTGGTGGCGCAGTGGTTGAGGGTCCGCCTGCCGATGCAGGGGACGCGGGTTCGTGCCCCGGTCCGGGAAGATCCCACGTGCCCCGGGGCGGCTGGGCCCGTGAGCCGTGGCCGCTGAGCCTGCGCGTCCGGAGCCTGTGCTCCGCAACGGGAGAGGCCACAGCGGTGAGAGGCCCAAAAAAAAAGACTTTTGAGTGACTGTTTAAAGATTATTCTCAATGAAAGATTACTTAAACACTCAAAAAAAAGCTACAATATACAGTAATATCTTGTTAGCCATCTTCAAAGATACAGAATTCTGAAATTCCTCAGAGTACCCAGAAATGGTGACTGTGAAAATTAAAGTGAATATGTGTATGTGTGTGTGTGTGTACCATCAGTGACCTGAAAGTAGCAATATATAAAGCAAATAAGTAGTTTCAATGCTGCACTGCTTTTCAGCTTCAGTTTCAGGCCCACTATTCGACTTTAAGCCAGTAAAAAAAACAAAACAAAACAAAACACTATTAATATTGTATTATAATTTTAAAAACATTTATCAATATTTTAATTCTTAGAATTAAGACAAATTTTAAAAATGCAAATTATTCTAGTGTCTACTTGTTATTATCTCATTTTGTCTCTTAACATAATTAGCCAAAATGAAGCTGCTCAACGGAAGGAGTGGACAGTTGCTCCTTAAATAATTTAGCGAATAACAAAGGGAATAGTAAATTATTGACTGAATTAAGAACTCGAACTTACGAAAATGTGAAGATATTCTTTTAATTCTCTACCTTAGGTACCAGTGATTCTTCAAAGATACTGAAGAAAATATTACAGTCCAAAAAGAAAAAGGAAAGAAAGACCAGCACAAATTCTGACAGTGGTTGAACAACCAATACAGTCATTAAACTTTTAAAAAGGAGAAGATAAAACTTCTTGGGGTTTAAAACAACCCCCCCAAACAGAATCAATTAAATAAACGACTAGTGATGTAAGACGGATAAAAGGTGCGTTTATGGGCCTTTATGATTGCTGTAAAGCTGTATTCTAAGTGTTAGCAAGAACAATAAAGCAAAGGCAAGAAGGTTAAAAGTACCAGACTCTGTGCCCGTGTGTCTCGCTTCTGTACGAGAAAGCCCCAGGGACCGTGGCCGAGGCCGGGGGTACCCTCCTGGGACCGTCAGGCCCCACCGCCCGCTTTACTGAACCGCATGCCCAAGTCCGGTGACTCCGGAGCCACCGGCACGTATTCGTGGCGGCCAAAGAAGGCATCAGAAAACGGACTCTTCCAGAGCTAGTTTTCTCCCCACAGCAACTGAAAATGCGATATTTCCCCCCACCTCACGGCCGTCTGCGTCCCACTCCCCGAATCTCCCCAGAACAGGCATCCAGGTGAACGAGGCACGCAGAGGCAGGTAACCGAGCTCCTCCTAGGGGAGCGGCTCCCTCCGGGGCCTCGGGAACAAAGCGCAGAGGCCGAGCGGGCAGCGCTGACAGCAGCCCCGGCTGCTGGAGGAGGAGCCACGCCCCGCGCCCGCCCCGCCTCGTAGCCGCGGAGGCCGCCCAGGCCGCGCGGGCCCCATCCTCCCGCTCCTCCCGCCCGGCCGCGGCCTCCAGACCCAGAGCGGCACCCGCCACCCCCGCCCGCTCACCGTGCGCCGTGGCACCGCGAAGCAGCCTGGCTCTCGTTCCCCGCGGGTCGGCCGAGAGGGCGCGCCGCTCTGTGGAGGGAGGCAGGCCGCGCCTCCGCTCAGTCCTCCGCGCAGCGCCCGCGAGCCTCAGCCGTAAAACAGGGAGAGACCAGCCCGCCGCCGCCTCGCCCCCGCCCCCCACTTCCCTCCGCCCCCCCTCGGCTCCCGCCGCCGCCGCCAGCTCCCGCCAGGAGGCGTCTCTCACTCCCCCGGCGCTCCTGTCCGCGCGCGACCTGGCCCCGCCCAAGCCACGCTCCCCGCGGGCCCAGCGCGCCCAGGGTCCCACCCCCTACCCGGCCCCGCCCCGACCACGGCCACGCCCACCCGGCCCACGCGCGCTGTCTCCTTTCCTCTTTCCCGTCCCAGTCTTTGGCGCCTTCCCGCCCGCCTCGGGCTCCCGCAGACTCTGCCGCCCGGCCCCTTCTCCGGGCTCACCCTGCCCTGGTCCCGGAGCTGGGACGTGATGTGCACGACCTCCTCGCCTCCTCACAGGCACCCTGGGAGGGAGCTGGTCTCGGTCCCGTTATGGGAATGCCGAACTGACTGATGCACCCCGCTGGTACCCAGTGCAGCTCATACCTGAATCCCGTCATTGACGTCGGAGACAGGATTTATTAAAAACGCAGGCTTCTGGGGTCTGCCTCAGACCTACTGAATAAGGGTCTCCAAGAGTACAGCCTTCGTTCCGCAGTGCACTTAATGCCGAGCCCTTCGTGGGCGCCCGGCTTTGTGCTCAGCGCTAGAAGCGGGCAGGGGCGCCGTGGGTGCTGGTCCAGAAGGTCGCAGGCCAGGGGAGAGGATGGATGGACACCTGGACAGATGGCAGGAGATGCCTGCCCAAGCATGTGTGACCAACAGTTAGCTTGTAGATAAAGGCGACTGAGAATGGCACTCAGTTCTTTCCCACAATCCTGGGAATTTGCTTTTTAAAAAGTTTACAGAGTGATTAAGTTGGAGCCCATTGTACTTTTCCCTTGGAAATGGTACTAGACCATTTTAGACCTAGTACTAAAGTCTTAAGCTGGTAGGATCTTAAATGCCCACATTCCCCTTGGTTGATGAAGAAAACAAAGAATGGAAAGAGTTGATTGGCTGACGGGGTGGACTGCATTATTGCTGTTAGTCCATTTTTGTACAGCAAGTAAGTATACATTTCAAAAACCATCCCTGAAAATTGTCCGAAAGAAATAACTGAGTGTACACAAATTTAACTTTAAGGATCTTATTCTTAGCATTACTTACTGGTTAAATGAATTACGATACAGTGCAATGGGCTAAATCAGATATTAAAAAATAATATTGTCGATCAGAGGTTCTCAAACTTTGTAGTCTCAGGACCCCTTTACACTGTTGAAAATTATTGAGGGCTCCAAAGAGGTTTTGTTTATGTGTGCTACATCTATCAAAACTTTTTAAGTTAAAACAGAAATTTAAGAACTAATATAGACTCCATTATATGGTAACATGAATACATATTTTATGAAAAATAAGTATATATTCCAAGACAAAAAAAAAGTGGGAAGAGTGGCATTGTCTTACATTTGTTCTATTTAATGTCAAACTTAATAGAAGGCAGCTGGACTTTCATATCTGCTTTTGCATTCAAACTGTTGCAATATATATTTTATACCCTCTAAAAAAACTACAGTGTGAGAGGAGACTGAAAAGGCAAATAATGCATTAGAATTAACATAAGAATAGTTTTGAGCTCATGAACTACCTGAAAATGTCCTGGGACCCCCATGGTCCCCAGATCACACTTGGAGAACTGGTGTTGCAGAGAAATACCATTGGCATGGAAAGATATTCATGATATATCAACTTTTAAAGCAGTGTGTGTATTTTTAGAATGATTATGAGCGATTTGTGTTGTTGATGTTCTTTCTTTGTGCTTGTCTCCATTTTCTCATGTCTTTGCCTGTATTACTTTGGTAATAAGATAAATAGTTATTTTTAAGTTAAAGATCCTCTTTGATAAGCTCTAGAAGATCAAATGTCAGTTGAGCCTCCAGGTGGCTATCAAGTGGTTCTGAACGGGTTTGGGAATTTGAGAGCTGCAGGGGTTATTGTAGTGGCTATTTTATTTTACCAGAAGCCTTTATGATCAATGCAATAAAGCCTCTTAGTAGGGTTTGATGAAAGGGTCAAATGTCACTGGTTTACCTAAGCTTCAATCACCTGATACAGACACATCAGTGGTGGACTGTCAGCCAACCACAGTGAAGAGGTGACTCTTTTCCTATTGCTGCTAATAAATTACTGTAAATTTACTGCCATAAAACAATTAATTTTCTTACGGCCTGAGCTCTGCTTCCTGTCAGATCAGCGGTGGCATTAGATTCTCATAGGAGCGCGAACCCTACTGTGAACTGCACACGTGAGGGATCTAGGGTGCGGCTCCTTAAGAGAATCTAATGCCTGATGATCTGAGGTAGAGCTGAGGCGGTGATGCTAGGTCTGGGGAGCGGCTGCAAATATAGATTATCATTAGCAGAAAGATTTGACCATAATAAATCAATTGCTTGCAGACTCATATCAAAACCCTATCAGTAAGTGGCAAATGAAAACAAGCTCAGGGCTCGCACTGATTCTGCATTATGGTGAGTTGTATAATTATTTCATTATATATTACAATGTATATATATAATGTGTATATATTAATGTGCACAGTAAATGTAATGCACTTGAATCATCCCAAAACCATCCCCCCCCCGCCCCATCTGTGGAAATATTGTCTTCCACAAAACTGGTTCCTGGTGCCAAAACGGTTGGGGACCGCTGGGGTAGAGGGAGTGAAGCTAGGGGAGGGGGTGTTATCCTGCCCAGCATAGATAGATAACAAGGACAATTGTAGTTTGTGAACTCACTCTTGTAGGTGGTGCTTCTACACTCTCACCTCTGGGCCTCCCCTCACCCCAGCCAATTCACCCCAGAAGACAGGGAGCAAAATGGGAGCCCCAGACACAGGTGTTGGGTGCCCCTGCTAAAGCACTCCAGTTTGGTCTGGATTCTCTACTTCTGAGCTTCCTTACAGGAGTACGGGCAGAGCCCCCAGCCCTGCTGGAGGTGGGACTGGACGGGGGGGGGGGGGGGGGGGGCGGGGGGTGTGTGCGAAGGGGGTGGTATTGCTCGGGCCTGCCTGAAGGAGGCGTCCAGCCTGTGCGCCTTTCAGCCGGTGGAGACAGGAAGACTACTCTGTGTCCCAAGGAACCGGCCGACTGTGGCAGTCTGGGGATTATGGTTTGGAATCCACTGTCCCACTGTTAATGCTTTCCATCCGAGAGACTCAGCTGAATTAGCTGATTTGATTTACAGATTTGAACTAAAGGAGCCACATCCAACAGCCTCGCAGCCTGCGGTGTGGAAGGGAAGATCTAGGGATGGAAGGCCCTTTGGGAAGAAACCTCCTTCCTCCACCCTCTCCTCCGCCTCTTCCCTCCCTGCTTTGTTGTGGGAATTACCGCAAAGCTCTCAAAAGAATGGGGAAAGAAAACGCTTACTTCCAAAGGCCTCTCAACTCTTCCTGTTTTAAACAAGAAATGTAGAAAATCTTGAGGCTATTTTTGTTTTGTTTTCTTCCATTCCGGGTTCATAAGATCCTTATAATTCCCTCTGCAATGAACGGTTGTGAATCCACCAGGCAAAAGGAACGCCCAAGCAAGCTTTTCCGAGGCTCAGGTCCCTAGGACTGCAGGAGGCCTAGCAAAGCTCTGGGGAAACTGCCGACCCCGCCTGCTAGGAGAAAATGCTGTTTTGGCAGATGTTTGCAAAGGGCTATCAAGGGCTATTCAGAGATTTACAAATCGTTCTCAAAAGCTCTTAAGGCTTCTCAAAATCCACTATTTACTCATGGCTCACTCTTGCCTACCAAATTAGATCCCAACTTTGTAGCTTACTTATTTTGAATTATTTCTTAATTTATATTCATTTCAACTTTTTCCTTTTTTTCTGATTACAGAGAATTTTAAAATTTGGGGACTTCATGTGCGACCCTGGCCATTTTAGCCCCTGGAGACTGCACCTAGCTTCCTATATATTCCTTCAGTCTTTTTAAAGTCACATGTATTAACATGTTTGCAAAAAATGAAATTATACTAAGAATACTTCACTGCAACTTGCTTTTTCCCATTTGGCATATCCAGAACGTCTTTTCATGCTAGTAAATGTGGATCTTTTTTGATGTTACACAAATCCTCTCCATAGAGCCAAGGTGGTCTATTTGCATGCTTCATACTTCTCCACTCCTGTGTTCTGCACATTTTTCTTTTTGCTTGGGACATGATTCTTTTTTCTTTTTCCTGGCTACATAAACCCTATCCACTCTTCAAAAAAAAATTTTATTTTATTGAAGTATAGTTGATTTACAATGTTGTTAGTTGCAGGTGTACAGCAAAGTGAATCAGTTTTTTATATATATGTGTATATATATACTTTTTCAGATTTTCTATTATAGGTTATTAAAAGATATTGAATATAGTTCCCTGTGCTATACAGTAGGACCTTGTTGATTACCCATCCTACATATACTAGGTTTGCATTTGCTAATCCCAGACTCCCAATCCCTCCCTCCTCCACCCCTCGGCAACCACAAGTCTGTTCTCTACTTCTCTATGTCTGTGAGTCTGTTTGGTAGATCAGTTCATTTGTGTCGTATTTTAGATTCCACACATAAATGATATCTTATGATATCTTACGGTATTGTCTTTTTCTTTCTGACTTACCTCACTTAGTATGAGCAGTCTTCAGTGGCTGGAAACCTTGTTTCCACTCTGAAACTCATGGGCGTGCACTGAGGTGAGAGGCTCCAGGGCAGGTTAGAGGGGACACAGGACTGCGTCACAGCTGTGCTGTTTTATCCTATGTGGAGACAGAGCAATTCTGAGGCAAGAGTTCTTTCAGGATTGTGTTGGGGAGGGCTAAACACAACAAAACAAGCGAACCGAAAAACAAAGAAACCCACACCAAACTTCCACAAGAAGGCATCTGGTCTCCTGCTCTTCACCTGCTTGCCAGCATCAGCCTGTTCACTCCCTCTGAATTAGTGATGTCTTTGGACTGGATTTTTGTCTGCCTCTATGTTGAGCATACACTTTTGCTCAGTGAATGTTTCCTCGTGAAACTTCCACCACAGCGCTAACTTATGTCAGAAAGCCAGAACTTCTAGATGCCTCTAAAGGACAAACTGCTCCTTTTCACCATCCCAGCCTTTGGTGTCGTTAATTCAGGGATTCAGATGGCTTCAACAGGGCTTCCATCTGCAGTATCCCTGATTAGACTGTACCCGTCCAGGTTTTCTATTCTTTTTCTCCTTATCAGTGACTTCAGCTTTTTGCCTTTAAGCCGGTCAGACAAGTTGAGGTTTTTCTTTCTTCCCTTCATGCTTTTTAAAATATGGATGTGACATTCATCTCTTTCATTTTTAAATATCACTCCCATTTCACAAAGCATGTTGCTGTGATTCTCTTTCCCTTTTAGAAAAACAGAATTTTTGTATTCTCCAAATATTCCATTTGGGACAGTTACACAAGTAGTTTAATTAAAGCATTCTGAGGGACTTCCCTGGCGGCAAAGGGGTTAAGAATCCGCCTGCCAATGCAGGGAACACAGGTTCGAGCCCTGGTCTGGAAAGATACCACATGCCGCGGAGCAACTAAGCCTGTGCGCCACAAGTACTGAGCCTGCGCTCTAGAGCCCGCGAGCCACAACTACTGAAGTCCGCGCGCCTAGAGCCCGTGCTCCGCAAGCCACCGCAATGAGAAGCCCACTCACCTCAATTAGAGAAAGTCTGCGCCCAACAACGAAGACCCAACGCAGCCAAAAATAATAAATAAAATTTTAAAAAGAAAAAAGCATTCTGAGATGGACGGTTGAAAATATACTGCTATAGGGGCTTCCCTGGTGGTGCAGTGGTTGAGAGTCCGCCTGCCGATGCAGGGGACACGGGTTCGTGCCCCGGTCCGGAAGGATCCCACATGCCGCGGAGCGGTTGGGCCCGTGAGCCATGGCTGCTGAGCCTGCGCGTCCGGAGCCTGTGCTCCGCAACAGGAGAGACCGCAGCAGTGAGAGGCCCGCGTACCGCAAAAAAAAAAAAAGAAAAGAAAATATACGACTAAAGTTTAATTTAGCAAAACACTGCTTACGTTAAGAATGTTTGCAATGACAGAATTTTTTGCCTCAAATCCTTGTCACTAAAACCTAAATGCACGGATATGCATACATTCCTTAAATTCTTATGGACGTTAATAAACACCTACCTGACAAAGGGCTTGTGTGCAGAATAAGGACTTCCTACAAATCAATCAATAATAAAAAGACAACACAAAGAAAAAGGAGCAAAACACCTGAGGACAGTTCACAAAATAAAATGTACAAATGGCTATTAAACATACTAAAAGATATGTTCAACCTCTTGAGTCATCAGACAAATGCAAGTTAAGAGCACAGTAAGATACCACTACATATCCACCAAAACTGCTAAAATTGAAGACTGACAACACCAAAGATTGATGAGGATTCAGAGCAACTGGGCCTGTGATAGTTGGCAGGAGTATAAAACAGTACAACCCCTTTGGAGAACTGTCAGTTTCTGATGAAGTTAGACATACATCTATGCCCTATGACCTGGTGACTGTACTCCAAGGTATGGGCCCAAGCAATGAAAGAACGCATTCACAAAAAAAGATTAGCATGTTTAGAGCAGTTTTATTCAGCCCCCAAAATGGGAACAATCCAAATGTCTACCAACAAGAGTGAATAAACAGGCTTGTACAATATACTTCCACTCAGTAAGAAAAAGGAACAGATGACTGACACATGCAACATGGTGAATTTCAAAACCTTATGTTGAAAGAAGGCAGACGCAAAACAAGTGTATACTGTTTGATTCCATATACATGAAGCTCAAGAACAAGTACAGGTAATCCATGGTGCCGGGAGTCATCACAGCGGTGGCCTCCGGGGTGAAGTACTCTGCAAGGGGGCTGGAGGGAACTGTGGGGGGGATGGAAATGTTTTGTATGCATCTGTCAGGACTTATCAAACTGCCTACTTAGATGTGGGTATTTTTATTGGATACAAATTTAAAAAATCTGAGGAAAAAGGTACTGCTCTTAAGCTGAGTGATGGGCACACAGGTGGTGTTTTTTACTCTATAGACATACGCTATATCTGCCTCATTCTCTATATCAACAGCAAAATTTTCTTTTAAAAGTCAATCTTTCCAGAGACTTCCCTGGCAGTCCAGCGGTTAAGGCTCCAAGCTTCCACTGCAGGGAGCACAGGATCGATCCCTGGTCGGGGGAACAAAGATCCTACATGCCTTGCAGCATGGCCCAAAAAAAAAAAAAAAAAGAGGTCAATCCTTCCACATGTACTTTTCACTGTTTAAATTATAATACTTATAATTCTAACCTTTTGAGCCATTTGATTAATTAGGAATTATTTAAACTTAAGGTTTGAAAAATGATTTTTTTAAAAAAATTGTGGAAATGCTTCTTTTAAAATACAAGACATGACTACCTCATGAGTTTTAAAAAGTCAATTTCCCCTACATAAAATTTTTGGTTTTTATGTGTCAGAATATCAGAGATAGAATAAAAAATATTAACTTTTTGGATAACTAAGAAAAATACGTATTTAGCATTGCTCAATTTCTAGAATAACTCTAATTCCTCAGTCTGTTAAAATGAGCTTCAGGGGATCTTTGCTTGAGATTTTTACAGTTAAATCTGCAGCATGTCTAATACTTAAAATTCATTTTCGAGACCTCATTCCTGAATAGACTTGAGCTCAAAAGGCTAATTCTTCAGAGGCTGTTTCCCCAAAATGAGTAGTTTGCAATTTTGCCTGCTGCCCAACTAAACACTGGTGTTGGGCTTGGAGTCACGTGGGAGCGGAAAATTTAAAAAAAACACTTAACACATTTCACTCTTATTTTTTCTATAAAAATATATCTCTTTATTAAATAACATGCACAAGTATCTAGTCATTTATTAAACAGATATGATTTAGAACAAGATTTAAAGAAATACAAATCCTTAGGTACAATTTAGTATCTTGTTCATGATATTTGAATAGTTAAAAAAAAATCACTGATTAAACTAACCATCCTTTATTTCTCTTTCAGAATCCTGTATCTTTTTAGGCATATACCTCATTCCAAGTTTTTTCTAGCATTTTAGAGCTTCAGAATAATCTTTAATATCAAGAGCCCTTAACTTACTTACTTAAGTATAAATTCCCGTGGAGAAGGCATTCACTTTTTTTTTTTTTTTTAAGCTATCCCGATTAGCTTCGAATGAGTCACTTTACAAAGGGAATCGGCAGAAGCAGCATCATGGCAGACAGGCTCCAGCAACTTGAGGTACCACTGAAGAGGGTGAGAACTGTGGTTAGTACTAAAAAGCTGGGATGACTAAAATATGCCACATTTCTGCTTGCTTGGTTTTTCTCTTCTCCAGCTTGTTCTGTTTGGCCAAACAGTGATATTTTTTCCGCCTCCCTTCTCTGGTTGAACCATCAGAACAAAATGCTGTATAAACTTACCCTTCTCTTATTTGCTATGATTTCAATGCTCAATAATCTGTTTTTTTATTTTTAGGCAAAAGTATAAACAAAATTTGCGTTAAGTTTTTCATATTAAAAAGTATTGCTTTTATAAATTAGTTTTTAATGTTCCCAGCCTTAATAAACTTAACTTCAACAAAACCAGTGCTTCAAAATCTACCCTGCCTTTGGCCCCATTTATCCAATAAAAAAGGCCAAAATCTTTCATCTAAATTTCTAAAGACTACTACATCCAATCTTTATAATAAAGTCCTTGCACTGTGTATTTTTCACACGTGCTGCTTTATTGCGCATGCCAAGTACAGTATCAATTAAAATATAAACTGATGTAAAAATTCAAAAATCCCTAAGCTTAATATATACCTTTGCACTCAAAAACTTCAATTTTACATTCTTCCCCACTAGCTGGGATTTCCAACTTGCAAGCTGAATTTAAATCACTTTATTCCTCATATATTCTTTTCACTTTTCTCTATCAGAATAAAAAACACCCGGTATTATTTTATAATTCAAGAAAGTATTGTGGAAAGTTCTGTAAATTTTCTCATATACTTATGATCAATTTTACATATAACCTATTTTCTTTCCAAAAATGTTTAGTAAGTTTAACAGCAGGTTTCAGATCTGAAATATTCCTGAATATTTAATTTACATCACGTTACAGGAGAAACTGGACTTTTTCTAAGTATATTGCTAATTATTTTATTAAAAACAGCATACCAAATCTTATTTTAATTATAAAATTCTGAAAATTATATGTTTTGCATCTTGATACAAGGAAGAAATACAACATATTAATCAATATTTCATAAACATTGCAGAGATCGATCAGAATATGCCCATTTCTTTTACCTATTTTAACTACCAAATATCTCTTTTTTGAATACTCAGTTGTTATTTTAAAAGTGCAAAGGTTATTAAGCTTAAAACATTATATTTAAGCAATGTAAAAAAGTTTTACAATGATTTAACATGACCAATAAAATTTATTAAACATATTTACATATATTCACAGATTCTTTCATATTTGAGTATTAAAATAGACATATACAATTTCAGAATTTTCATTCAAAGGCATTTTTTGGGGGAAGAGGAGAATAGGCTCTATCGTGAGATGAAAAAAGAGCTGTTTCTTTGCATGACTAATTCTAAATAAAATGTCCAACATAGTAAGTCATAGGTACTATCCTGGGAGACTGGTATGAAACACCTTAACACTACCGTCAGGCATCGCTATGGAGAGAATTAAATTATAGGAAGCATGCAGTATGGCTAAGTCACAGTCTCTACAGTTCTGTGATGGAAACAAGCTAACTCAGACACGCATGCCTTATTTAAAAGTCCTGCTACCTCAACACACTATCACTACACTCCATACCATACAAACTACAACTTTGGTCCTTAAACATTAGACAAAACAGTTTTACAATTATTTCTTTGTATATGTTTTGACTACCAATCCCTTTGTATACATTTTGACCATTAATTACAAGATTTACATCTGCACAATATGTATAAAATAAGTTATTAAAAAGGAAGACAATATTAAAACTTTCAAAAAGAAAGCTGTACAATTAACTTACAGATATAATAAACAGAAGAAATTTTGTGCCAAGTTTTCCTTCCACATTAGAAACTATTTGGTAGGAATTGAGCCTTTTAGTTTGCTGATCTGTTTTAGTAGAACTTGACAGAACCTCAACACCCATGGTCACCTCGTATGTAGAGCACTAACAGCTTCCAGCGCCATTAGCAGATCCTCAGCTCCCTAAACATCTACCTTGTCTGCCAACGTGCTCCAATGCGATAGTCACCTTTCACCAATATAAATAATAGTTTTCAGTTAGAAACTGCTTGGATGTAAGATCCAAAATAATTTTTTTCATTTTTAATAAAATGACAGTGTTTACTACATCACCAACTTTAGTTGAACTTTACTAATAGCTGTGAAGGCATAATATATTTTTGTCAAAAGGCAGTATTCCACAGTATAATACTCTTAAGCCTCATCCATTTAGATTACCACCACCAGGAAGTGACGGCTGCTATATAGGAGTCAATTCAAAGTCATCATTCACATCAACAAGGGGAACGTAAAACTCCTGAATTTCATAAATGCTGATAGATTTATAGGTGGCAGGATCAAGTTCCTGGAGTTTGAGCTGCCATTCTAACCTCTGGACGGCATTTAAAGCTGCAGCTTCATGTTGTTGCCTCATTAAAAGACAGGTCTATTTAAAAGAAGAGAAGAATTCATTGATTATTTATTACAATTGCTTTGTTTAAAAATTAATCTCATGCATCGTTTCTTTAGGGTGTAAGATGGATATACTTGGGTATGTGAAGCTTCTGAGTTACACGTCCATTTCTCGTTTATCCTGTCTGTATCCATATGCCAAATACTTCTGGACCCACAACTTCACACTCATCAAACAGACTTTAATTTGAAACTGTTCTTTCAAGCAATAAAATTTCAAATTATCAGAAGAATCAAGAAAATCTAAGGAAAAGTGATTTTTGAAATGATTCAAACCAAATAATTTTCTTTACAGATTACTTGCAAAATAAATTTCTTCTTGTTCTCCCCTCTTTCACATGTTGGAACTATAACCAGACTCATACACTGGATAACAAATATGAAGATGTCCATTAGAAACCGCTTTTTCTGTGGTAGCTGCATCATGTATATGAAATTGGATCCAAAAAATGGGGGGTGTCTTTATCTTCCTTTATCTTCCAAAGTGCGACCGCATGAGGGTTCACCACTAACAGGTCTTTCCTCTCCTAACCACTCCCCTCTAACACAGCTACAGTTTGTTTATGAAGGGGAAGTATCCAGTTAAAGTGAACTTCTAAACATACATACCTTTAATTTGTCAAATTTATCATCCACATCTTGTAACCAAGACATGAATTGTCTTGCATTAAAACGATCCCTCACAGAAGTTTTACTGTCATCAGACTGAAAGAAAACATTAAAATTGTTGGATATTATAAAATAAAATAACCTACTTTAAAATCTATATGCCATTTTATCTTTTTATGGTATATTCTACTTTTAAAGGAATGATGAAAAGTATATTTCAAAGAAAGATAACATAATCTGAATATTTTAAAAATCTGATAAAGTATTTCCATACTGAGATTAGTTATTTGAATTATTAGGATGCTGGGTTTAGTTATTAATTAAATAGAATCCTACCGATCTGTGTGTCAAAAATGTCTCAGAAAGGCATGTCATATGAAGTATTACATGCCTGTGACTTCTTATTAAAGCATAATTGATGATGAAATTAATTTTAATGTTCTCATTTACCACATGGAGGGAGAAAAAAATGTTAAGGTGGGAGACAGGCCTTTGGGGCTGACATTTCTTCCAGGACCAGTCCTTTGGAGTGCTCACAAAGAAATTCTATACCAACTCTTAAGAATACCAGTTTTGGTATTCTTTTAAGATAGGCTATATTCAAACGTCAGCTTTGTATCTTACTGTGTGATCTCAAACTAATTAACATACTCTTTCAATTTTCTATTCTGTAAAATAGGGTAAAAGCACCTCTTTTAATCTTGTTTGAGAATTGAGAGTCACTAAGCCCTTGTTCTAACGCTTGGGCAATGGGAAGCACTGGGTCTGACAAACAACTGATGCCGTTACTGCCGCCAAAGCTCTGACCACCAGCACCATCGAGGTGGCATCCAGGCAACACTATCACACTACTCACATTCTTAGCTGTTACCACTTCCTCCTTGGTCTTCAGGTAAGACCTTTTGACTATTTTAAATTTTATTATTGAACCTTTCTTTATTATTACAAGTTTACTTTGAAAAGGAAGAGAGGTCTGATATGAGAATGGCTAGAGGATGGCCCAAGCCCCTACCCAAAGAAGCAGACTTGTTCCTTAGTCCCTCGGCAGCTATGCTCACCTGAACAAGCCTGCTCCTCAGTGGAGAGACCATCTACCAACTGTAAAGCCAGCCGTACAAGGGTGGGAAACAGGCCCACAGTCATCCTCAAGACGATGACTAAGTTCTTCTGCCCTTCAACTATTAGGTGGCTTGTGGCCTGATCCTTTTTGGTCTCTGATTTGGGGATCATTCTGAGGGTTTACTGGGAAAATTCACTTCTTTTCAGAAATTCTCTTTATAACCCATCTGGGACTCCCTCTGTTTTTTTTTTTCAGGTGAGAAAAATAAAGGCCAGAGAGAACTAAGTAACTTTCTCTGTAATATACTGCATATACTTTGTGTCTCTATAGTTTGTCTGATTTAAAACAGTATTTTCTAGTCTTTTTTTGGTGATAATCCTTCATTGTCTGTGTTTATACTTTTATATTCTCTCTTATGACTAAAGAATTTCATTCTGGTTTATGAACCACAAAAAAGGTCTGACAACTGATGTCTAGTTCTGAATTCATGTAATTTATATGTGGCAGTAAACTCTTTTCAACCTGTAGCTACAGTTTTCCACAGTTGTGTTCATTTATCCCAACAATATCCAAGATCCAAACAAAGCCTGGCCCTCTCTCAGCACTATCATGACCTGGTCTCCACATGTCGCCCTTTCTAGCTTCCAGCAGCTTCCACTTTAGAAGCAACTTACAAGTTATCTATAAAAAGTACTTCAGTGTGAAAGAGTTGTTTTCTCATTTGAGCTTTACTGATTGTTGAATTCATGTTTCTTCTGAGGACCCAGTTACCAAAGGTGCCTGCTATCCTAAGAGCACTAAAGGCAATGGCTAGTCCTTTACCTGGGCGTCCAGTGGCACGCTGTACACTTCTGCATCCAGGAGAACAGTGCATGCGCTGAATGGCAGTGTCTGATTTGCCAGTGTTCTTGCAGCTCTGTAATGAACCCGAAGAACTTCCTGTTCATTGGATACAATGAGTTTTTCCTAGTTGAACAAAGAATTAAAAAAAACAACAACAATTCTTCAACCACTTGTTCTTCAAATAAAAATAAAATCACTTAGGGCTTCCCTGTTGGCGCAGTGGTTAGGAATCTGCTTGCCAACGCAGGGGACGTGGGTTCAAGCCCTGCTCCAGGAGGATCCCACATACCGCAGAGCAACCAAGCCCATGAGCCACAACTGCTGAGCCTGTGCTCTGGAGCCCGCAAGCCACAATTGCTGAGCCCGAGTGCCACAACTACTGAAGCCCACGTGCCTGGAGCCCGTGCTCTGCAGCGAGAGGCCACTCAATGAGAAGCCCGCACACCGCAACAAAGAGTAGCCCCCACTCGCCGCAACTAGAGAGAAGCCTGTGCACAGCAACAAAGGCCCAACGCAGCCAAAAATAAAAATAAATTTCAGAAAATAAATAAATAAATCACTTACAGTGCTAAAGAACTTTAATCTCAGAGCAGTTTTTCTTTCACAGTAAACTTGAGAAATTTGAGAACTCCAAGAGTTCCAAAAGTATAAGCAAATTTCCTTTCCAACATCAGCAGTCTCTTTTTAAAAATCATCTTCTTAAAATGTACAATGATGGCTTTTAGTATACAGTTGTCCCTTGGTATCTGTTGGGGACTGGTTCCAGGACCCCCACAGATAACCAAAATCCATGGATGCTCAAGTCCCTTATATAAAATGGCATAATATATGCATATAACCTACACACATACTCCCATATACTTTAAATCATCTCTAGATTACTTATGATACCTAATACAATGTAAATGCTGTGTAAATTTGCCAGTGTATGGCAAATTCAAGTTTCGTTTTTTGGAACTTTCTGGAATATTTTTTCTTGAGTATTCTGATCCACAGCTAGTTGAATCCATGGATGCAGAACCTGCAGATATGGAGGGCCAACTGCATTCACCAAGATGTTCAAGCGTCACCACTAATTCCAGAATATTTTCATCACCCCAAGAAGAAACCCCATGCCCATCAGCAGTCACTGTGCATTCCCCTACTTCCCCTGACAACAGCGACTCTATTTTCTGTTTCTATGGCTTTACTTATGAACATTTCATACAGATGGAATCATATGGTAACTTGGTCTTTTGTGACTGGCTTCTTTCACATCACATGTTTTCAAGGTTCATCTGTGTTGTAGCATGTATCAGTACCTCATTCCTTTTTACCACATTTTCTTTATCCATTCATCAGTTGATGGTCTTTTAGGATGCTTCTTCCTTTGGGCTATCATGAATACAGCTGCTATGAACACTCATGCTCAATTTTTGTTTGAATGTATATGTTTATTTCTCCTGGGTAAATAACTAGGAGTGGGACTGCTGGGTTATAATGGTAGTTTTATGCTTAACTTGCTGACCAACAGCCAAAATGTTTTCAACAGCAATTGTATCATTTTATGTTCTCCCCAGCAATGTATAATAGGGTTCTAGTGTTTTCACACCCTTGCCCATGTATGTTATTGTCTGTCTTTTTTATTCTATCCATTCTAACTATTCTGATGCGATACACCATTGTGGTGGCAGCTTCTCTTTTATAATGAATATTTCATAGCAACAAACACACTGTACTCTAATGCTAACTACAGTTGACCCTTGAACAACATGGGTTTGAACCGAGCAGGTCCACTTTTACATGGGTATTTTTCAATAAATACGTACAACAGTCCTACACAATCCACGGCTGGTTGAATCCATGTATGCAGAAATGTGGATACAGAGGGCTGACTCTAAAGTTATAAGTTAATTTTTGACTATGTGAGGGGTTGGTGCCCCTAACCCTCGTGTTGTGCAAGAGTCAACTGTACTTGTAAACCTCTGACAATCACAGTACAATTCTGCCTTAATGTGTTAAGTGGGATCCAAAACTTCCACTTATGTAATACACAGTCACTCTTTTGTAAGGTTAATGCCAATCTAGGCAATCCTCTGCATTTAGCAGATGGGAATTCCTGAGGACCAGCTGCAGACCTTGGCCTTTCTGGAAGGCTGGGCTGGGAGAAGACTAAACATGTGGCTGGTCTTGTCCCTACCATGTTGCCTATTCACCCCTCAACTGACAAGAAACTTATCGTTCCCCCCATTGGAGAATGCAGACCACATTATATCCAAATATGCATTACTGTAGAGTTTTTCTATATTTATAATTTAGTGAAAAGCTAAAGAGACAGTCCTATTTAATCTGCTATAAATTGTTATGTGATAAATGACACTCAAAAGAGTTAAATCCAATACTTATAATTTATGTGCAAGTTTAAGGTGGGACTTTAAGTGATAAATATCCAAACATGTGGTCAGATACTAAGAAAAAATAGCTAGAAGAAAAAATACTTTCTTTTTTTTTTTTGGTGGTATGCGGGCCTCTCTCTGTTGTGGCCTCACCCATTGCGGAGCACAGGCTCCTGACACACAGGCTCCGCGGCCATGGCTCTGCGGCATGTGGGATCTTCCCGGACCATGGCACGAACCCATGTCCCCTGCATCGGCAGGCGGATTCTCAACCACTGCGCCACCAGGGAAGCCCAAGAAAAAATACTTTCTAAAAAGTTGGCTGGGGACCTCCCTGGTGGCACAGTGGTTAAGAATCCGCCTGCCAATGCAGGGGACACAGGTTCGAGCCCTGGTCCAGGAAGATCCCACATGCCGTGAAGCAACTAAGCCCGGGTGCCACAACTACTGAGCCTGCATGCCACAACTACTGAAGCCCGTGTGCCTACATGCCTAGAGCCCGTGCTCCGCAATAAGAGAAGCCACCGCAATGAGAAGCCCACGCATCGCAACAAAGAGTAGCCCCTGCTCGCTGCAACTAGAGAAAGCCTGTGCGCAGCAACAAAGACCCAACACAGCCCCCGCCAATAAAAAAAAAGTTGGTTGTAGTCCTGCAGAGAAAAAGAGCAATAACCAAAAATCTTTTTCACCATACAAGAAATACATTTTAAAAAATCCATTTAGTTTTTATTTATTTTTGGCTGCATTGGGTCTTAGTTGCTGTGCGTGGGCTTTTTCTAGTTGCGGTGAGCGGGGGCTACTCTTCGTGGCATTGCGTGGGCTTCTCACTGCGGTGGCTTCTCTTGTTGCGGAGCACAGGCTCTAGGAGCACGGGCTTCAGCAGTTGTGGCACATGGGATCAGTAGTTGTGGCTCGCAGGCTCTAGAGTGCAGGCTCAGTAATTGTGGCACATGGGCTTAGTTGCTCTGCGGCATGTGGGAACTTCCCAGACCAGGGATCAAACCCATGTCCCCTGCATTAGCAGGTGGGTTCTTAACCACTGCACCCCCAGAGAAGTCCCAGAAATACATTTTTAAAGTCAGACCGTCTCCCCTAAGATAACTAACAGAGATATGTGGCTTAACTGATAGCCTACATATTCCACTTTAGATCATCATTCTTAATGCTGTGTCTTTGAACTTCTAGAGCAGAGCCTCTTAAACAATGTCTTCTGAGAATGGGCTATGCCTCTCCCAAAGTACTGCCTTCCTCTTAGTTCCTGGGGAGGCAGGTAGGATGCGAGGTGGCTCTGAGGTCAGGGGCTCTTGGGGAGGCAGGTAAGGGGCCAGGTGCTCTGGCTGCAAGATGTGTTCATTCATTTAGCACAGTATTCAAATGTTATCATTTTCTATGGGAAAAATACCCTCAGAACAGAGGTTCTTAGCTTTGGTCCTCATACTCCTAAGAAGCCTCTGGACAGAATGAGGGGAAGGTCATCTGTGAACCTGAACGGGAAAAATTACGTCTTTATTTTTGCTCACCTCCAACTGGCATTTCTTTCAATTATCAATGTAGGCCACAAACCACAGTGATGCCAGAAGTATTTGCAACTTTGTCATCCATAGAAATCACAACTATTTTCAATTCCTGTTATAGTTGTTGCAAGTATTGCCCCCAAGTTTTTATACTAATTTCTTCTTTGAAATTCCAATAGTCATTAGACCTGCTGCTGTATGACATGTGATGGCAGCTCTTCCATGTAGAGACACCTGTGCTACACTACACAGCTAGCCAACTACCAACCAGTTATTCCCACTGTAGAACCAAATAGCAGAGTTGTTTGTTCTCACACTGGTCAGACTTCTAAGTTGCTTTCTAGTTTTCTGTAATTCTAAATTGTTTGCTGGTGGATAAGTGGAAGGATGTGAGTCATTTTCACTATTAAAGTTCTGCAAATTACACAGTTCAAACGAGAATTCTAAACTGTCTGTAAGGCAGCACAGCTTCTGTAACATGGTTAGATGCATAGATGAATATATACCAGGTGACTTCACACATGCCTGATGACTGAAACAGCTATTGATGTGGGTTATATGACCTAACTTCTTACTGCTAACAAATCGCACTGACGTGGGTCATGCACAAAGTTGTAAGTTCAGTTTCAGTGCTTCTTTTTTTTTTATTGCTTTTCTCTCTGTAATGCTATAAATTAATTTTCTTCATTTAAAAACATTATTCTGAGGAAAGGTTTTATATTTACCAGATTGTTACAGGAATCCATGGCACAAAAAAGGTTAAGAACCTCTACCCTAGGAAATCAATCATGTATGAAGGAATTGCATACAAGGTTCTGCTTGTATAAGAATATGTGTGTATGTCTGTAAAGAAAGATCATAGCTTACATCACATTTTCAGTAAGTCCCTGACCCTCCCACAAAAAATTAAGGTGTTATTATTTTTGTCAATCCAAGTTACTTTGATGATTTCTACAAATAATTAGGTAGGTTTTTCCCCCTGTCATTTCATGCCAGAACTAACCACCAGAAACTGGAATACTAAAGCAGAACCTAAAAGGACCAATGAGCACAACCTTGGTAAGAGTCTGTACTAGAGGAGCTGGTACCAAGCAACAATTCCAAAGCTTGGAAATCCAAATGTCCAAATAGGAATTCACTGCTACAGTTCTTCAAATTTGGCAAATGATAAGGAATTATTAGAGATTCTTATATCAATGTATCAAATATATACTGAATATGAATTGTAACATGGGAGCAGCTATCCTAAATCAGGCTTAAAATTTCTCCATCTTATTGCACGAGCACAGGATAAAATCAAACCATTTCCCAAAATGGCTTTAAATAAGGAAGAGTCACTAATAATAAACTGTAGGCAATTATAATCTATTGTTAAAATAGTTATTTTTGACATAAATGTAAATTTAAATATTTCTTACCCTTTCAATACTGTGTTGCAAACGAAGTTTCATCCTTACAACTTCCTGTTGTCGAAAAAGCTCTTTAAGTGGATCTGACAGGGAAGGTGGTGGTGTAATCTAATTAAAAAAAAAAAAAAAGTTGAAAACATTAGATTTTGTTTACAATAATTGATTATTCCTATAAAATTAAAACTTTTTAGTGTATAACTTAATGAAAACATAAATTCTAATGTTCTTTGAATTAAATAATATAGTAACAATTACACAACTGGTTGTTACTTCTCAATTTCAACTCTTTGAAACAAAGCAGAGCATTCCAGAAAGCTTAGATGTTTTAATTCTGAGGCCACAGCAAATTCCAAAGAGCACACTAGGACTAAGGCAGTTATTTACCATACAGAGACACATTTTAGAGCATCAGTAAGTGATAGTTCAAAGACAGGGAGGAAGGAGTAACAAAAACAGACAAAACATCGAGCAAACGGTCCTAAAGATGACAGCAGTCTGAGGGTATAGTAAGTGAAATCTCTCTGTAGACATGATAAAATCCAAACACTAAAGTGCTGAGTTTTACATTTAGTGAATTAACTCTTTTATAAAAATACATGAAATTGTCTTCTAATACAGTTGTAGTTTGCAAACTTTATTATACATGGTAACTCACTTTGTCTATCCATGCTCCAAAAAGCTTACGTTTAGTTCATCTCTAAATTGATCATTAGAGTGAACTGTGCTTTCTGGTAGATGCTGGAGGTTAAGAAAGCTGACTCAGGGACTTCTCTGGTGGTCCAGTGGTAAAGAATCCGCCTTCCAATGTGGGTTCGATCCCTGGTCGGGGAACTAAGATCCCACATGCCACGGGGCAACTAAGCCCGCGCACCGCAAACTACAGAGCCCACGCGCCACAACTAGAAGCCCGTGCACCGCAACGAAAGATCCTGCATGGCTCTACAAAGATCCTGCGTGCCGCAACTGAAACTCAATGCAACCAAAAACAAAAAAAAAGAAAGCTGACTCAGTCTATGCATACACTCAAGCATTAATATAAAGAAACATCCAAGTATGGCAGTAACTGTCTGTGATCCCTGAATATTCTCCCTCTACCTCTTGGAGTATCTATATCCCCCACCCCAAGCTTTTAATTAATGTCAGCATATTAGAGTGAAGCAACAAAGGTTATCTCAGCACATTTTGGCAGTTTAATAACTCTGGGGACTCTTCTGAAGAGGGAACAAGCAGATACTGTGTGCTTCCTGATGTGATGCTACAGCGATTATGCAGTACTACACAGGAAACACTCTTGCCAAAGACACAAACCTGGATCCAATCAAGACTCCATTTATAAATAGTAAACAGTTTATAGGAATCATGGGGAATTGAAAACATGTCAAATAACAATCAGTTGAATCAATGCAGAAAATTCTACAATACCAATAACTTACTGGGGCTGATCATTTTTCAGGTCTCTAATTGCAGTAATGCATTTGATTTCTGTGTCTGTAAACTTATTTAAATTTAATAAGAAGAGGCAAGAGTAGAGTTTGGTGCTATTATTTTAGTGTTGCAAAGTCATACAGGCATCCTTCAAGCAGCACAGAGGACAAATATCTACTCCTTTGAGACCGGAGTGTCAAAGAAAGCTTCTTTGAGAGGGTAATGCCTGAGCTCTATCTTAAAGGAAGAGCCAGAGTAAAGAGTTAAAAGAAATGAGTTGTGGGGAAAAAAGAAAGGGTAAGAAGGGAGGGAGATAATTCACACACAAGAGGACAGTATAATCACCTGCATGAGAACACTCTGGTATCAGGAGGCAACTGCAGGCTGTCCTGAGTTCCTGGAACATCAATGTGAGGGCAGGAAGGGTGGGATACAAGGGTGGAGAGGGCAGCAGGGCCCAGTAATAAAGCTTGTAGTCTGTTCTGGAAACAGCGTTTCTTCAAGCATGACCCACAGAACACTGGGTGCATACAGATGATTTACCGGAAATGGTTCCAAGAACAAGTAAGTTTGGGAAACACTGTATGTATGTACTTATTTAGGTATCTTGTAATTAACAAATTAAATTTTAATAGTTCTCAGAAGTCCTACAGTGAAGAAATCTATTTACTTTTAGATAAATGGTGTTTCCCAAACTTATTTGATCATGGAAAACACCCCTCTCTCCCTACTGGAGAAGGTATTTAATTAACATACTGTGGAACACATATTATTTGTAACACATTAGGGTAAATTTTGCATGTAATGGGGAACCAGTGGAAGGTCTTAACAGCTCACTGCTATATTTGGAGAAAAGATATTAGGGGGACAACACTGTAGGCAAGGAATTATGGAAGCAGGTCACTGTTTCACTGGTGTTAGATGAGGAGGGAGTGGAAGAGATGGGAGTCTAAAGATGGGGGTAACTGACTGATTTAGGATAAAAAAGAGGGAGCAACTGAGGACCTGTAGGTCCTTAGCACGAGGAGTGGATGGCTAGTAATAGAGACCACAGGAGGGGACACAAGGAAAGAGAAGCAGGTTTGGGGACAAGTTCAGTGCTGAAATGTTGAGTCTGTGGAGCTATCCAGTTAGCAAGCAAAAAAGAAGCCGAGGAGAGAGGTTGGGGCAGAATATATAAATTTGGGAATTCTCAACATGTATCAACCTATAGAGAAGTCTCTATATGGAGACTTTTGAGGAAATTTTCCTTTTGCTGTTTTCCTCATTTACCTGTAAGTAAATCAGGCATGGAGATTTGTGGAGATTTTGTCTTTTTTAGCATCTGTGAGTCCCAGGAGTCTCTAGAACAGAAGCTCTCTTGACAGCTTCCTTGGGACACCCTTTCTTCTCATCCCCCACACCTCCATCCCTCTGTAGGGTTTCTGTGTATACCAGCTTGTGACAAGTCTTTTTCTTTTTTTCCTCCCCCTGTTCATTTGAGTTTTGGGAACCTGACCTAAAGTTTTATTTTTCTTCCCTTTATTTCCACTGGATAAAAGGCAGCATTCTGGCTAAATGTTAAGAAAAGCATGTAATA
Organism: Kogia breviceps; assembly: GCF_026419965.1. Classification (NCBI taxonomy): domain Eukaryota; kingdom Metazoa; phylum Chordata; class Mammalia; order Artiodactyla; family Physeteridae; genus Kogia; species Kogia breviceps. Next base: position 60,362,137 of record NC_081324.1, on the reverse strand, counting down.
GAAGAATGAACATGTAAGTGGACTCTGGAGACAACGTACCATGTTTATTAACAGGTTCTATAATCAGATTACATAGACAAAATGAAGAAACCACTCTGACAAAAAGGCAATTAGCAGACTGAAAGGAAACAAATGGATAAAATATTGGTAAATACCAAAAGTAATGTAACAAAAAAATTTTTGTTTATTCTGGTCTTTATTATTTTTCAAAAATTTTCAAATAAACTAGTTTTAGTCCAATAAACTCAAAAGTACAGCTTTTTATGAGCAAAAGGTGGAGGGTTCACATATTACCTCTAGTAAATGTGACCCTTAAAGTAATTCTGAGCTGGATAAAATAATGGTAACCTTTTAAATCTGTACAATGTTTTAAAGTTTTCAATGGGCTGTGGCATTTACTATTTCAACCTGCTTTGAGGTAGGTGGGGTAGACACTATTGTTTTACATATATCAAAACTAAGGATCAGAGAAGTGAAGCGAATTCTTCAAGATCACACAGGTGGTTTGCAGCAAAATCTAGACAAACTCATGTATGCTACTTGGAGATCTACTACTTTTTCTACTACATTATACTGTGTGTTTCTCTACTTTAGTAATTCTCATTAAAAAACAAAGAAAAAATTCCCTACTACATCCAGAAATAATTCTAAGCTCTGTTTATAACCCCTTTTGAAACAACACTTGATTATGACTAAATTCTAATTTAATTAAAGTTATATCCCCGGAACTGCTGCAAGGGGATTAAACTTGTATCACATCATCTTTGCAGGAATAAGCAAAGCTGACAGTAAACACAGGCACGCGTAACATATACACAAATACGCATCACACTATATACATGTGTATACATACATATACGTATCAGTAGGCAGATAGTGCTAAAAGGGCAACCTAACACGGTTTATTAGAAATTGTTTTTAGTGAAACAGTTTGTAAAAATTTCTAATTTAAATGTGTTCTTTATAGCTTTATCTATATTTCAACCCTATGATACAAACATAGTTCAGTTCAAAGTTCTTATCCTTTAAGGAGAAATAAAGGAAAAAAGGAAATTATTAGCTTTATATTTTTTGAATCATTAACAAATTATCTTGCTGACAATTTCAAAGAATGACAAATTTATTTACAACTCTATTCTTTTAAATCTACTACTACTGTTTACTATTAGTAGAGTAATATCAAAATCTCTATCTAAGATTTAAAAGGCAGTAGCATTAGGTATATTCCATGAAAGCGGGAATAAAGAACCACCATTCCTCTAACTGTCTGATCTCCTCTGAGCTGGGCTTTGAAAGAAAGAACATGTGCAAAGGAAGGCTGTGAACTGTCAGGGAATGGCCTGGGGACCACCGAGTACAGCAGGGTAGTAACCACAGCCAAGCCTGCATGGGAGGACCGTGTATGCAGGAGTGGGGGCTTAGCTTACAGAAAACTGAGTCTTCTTTAGAAGATGCTTAGCCAGGTAGTCATGAATCCGATCTGAGTTTCATATAAGGAATCCAAACAACAAGTAGACTGACTAGCCTAGAAGAGACTGGACTAAAACCTATGGCAGCTGCTCAGAACGTCTGTTTTGCTCATTTCTGATATCCAGTTAGCACTATGCTTAGCACACAGTTATGAATTACATGCATATGCAATTTTTGAATATGCTATATTCACATGTGTGATAATGCAGTAGTCTGAGGTCATGAGGTCCCTGCATGACAGTGGTAAGAAAGAAGAGGGGAAAGGAAGTGAGATGAATCAATAGGACTTAGTGACTGATGTGACAGGAAGAAAGAGGGGAGGGCTGAGTTTTGGGTTCCCAGCCTGGGAAGTGAGATAACAGATAATGATGGTAACTGAAGCAGATGGAGCAAAAGGAGCACTTCTGAGATAAGATAAGTGTGTTTGGTATTGGACATAATGATTTTAAGGATGTTGTGGGACATTCAGGAGACGTCCAGAAGCAGCTAGACACATGGTTATGGAAATCAGTAGTGTATTCGGGGCTGAAGATGTAGGACTCACTCTACAAGAGATCAAAAGTGTCGTAACCCTTAACTGGATTATAGCTCAGAGGGAGAGGCAGACATGTAAACAGTTGACTACAACATAACAGGGGAGGTATAAGGAAGACACAAGCAATTCTGCTTTGACAAGACCTTGCACAGAGGTGACGTCACAGTTGGTACAATCGATGGAAGAGGAGAGAAAAGCGGGCCCGGCAAAAACAACATTTCGCATAGAGGGAAGAGCACTGCCAAAGAACCCAAGTAGTGAAACGAGAGATTCCAAAGAAGAGTGAGTTCAGTTTGGCTGAAACACTAGGTGATTTGGATGAGTGGTGAGAAGATGAAGCAGGAGGGGTAGACTGGGGTCAGACTGTGAATGAATGATTATGCTGGGCTTAGATATGGGTTTTATGTTGTGGGCAATGGGAAGCCAACTAATCAGAGCTGAGATACTTCAATAGGGAAACAGCTTTTTATTGCTTTGGAAGGGACATAAATTTAACAAGAGAGAATGCTCCAACAGAAAGAAACTAGAAGAAAAAAGAAGTGAAAAACTTGCTGCGATGTTGAGAACGAGAGATAATGACGAGGGCCCTAAACCAAGGCAGTGGTAGAAGGTAGATTCTGGAAGGTAGAATGGTCAGAATTTGGTTTCTACTGTGGGTGCCCTCACTAATAAATACAAATTTGTTTTTAAGGGAGCGGGTGGTAACTCATTCCCTTTTGGTCTTTGTGAAGTCTGAAGTGGGAGTGGGCACGTGGTAAGACCCTCCCCCCAAGAACGCGGGGTGCTGGTGGCTGAAGGCTCCCACTGCAGCTCCTCTCTAGGATGGAGCCCAAGGTCACATTCCTTCCCTGAGGGCAGACTCCCCGTTAGTAGCTCCCGCAGGTGCAGTGAGTCACTGCTGCACCTGCATTTATTTCAGTTCACCTGCTTGCTCTACCCGATTCCGATTCCCTCACACACACACAGGGATTGCTCACAGTCTCAGAGTCAGCTTCCTGGGGAACCAAGCCCATTACAGGTGCCTCAGGTCATTTAGGTGACGATGCCCAAGAGGCACCTATATTTGAGTCTAGAGATCAACAGAATTTTTTGGGACTAACTGGTGTGTGGAAGACTGCTGAAACCACAGAGACAGGACCTCACTGAATGAAAGGTGACTGAAAATTTAATTCCTGGAGAACTCTGATGTTTAAGGAGTGGGTAGAGGAGCCATAAAAAGATAGAAAAAGATTAGTGAGGCAAGAGGACCAGAAGAGTGCACCATCATGAAAGACCGGGGAGTGGGGGGAATTTTATGAACAAGATGGTCACGATATCAAATATGACAGAGATCAAGTAGAAAGAAAAAGGGAGAGGCCAAACAATCAGGCAATTACAAGCTCACTGGTGAGCTTTGTCAGTGCACATAACGGTGATGGGAGGAACAGGAAGTGAAAGAGAGGAGACATCAGGCACAGACCACTCTCCAAGGTGCGGCAGTGAGAGAGGCTGAGCTAAACAAACTCTGACAGGCAAGGGGCAACTTTTTTCTCCCTGGGATGAAGGAGACCCAAATATGTTCAGAGTAGGTGGATAAAGGCCAGTGGAGAGAGAAAATTTTAAAATATATTAGCAAGAAGTGTCTTCATAGAGGGTTCCAGAGAAGACTGGAGGGAATGGGATCAAAAGCACATGGAAAGGAATCACCTTTCAGAGAAATAAAAGTATAACTCCTTAGGGTTGAAAGAAAAAGCAGGTAAGGAACAAAATACCATGGACCAGTGCTGTTCAATAAGGTAGCACAGCCTACACACGGCTACTGAGCACTGACTGACACATGGTTGGTCTGAACTGAGACAGACATACTGCTAGCCCACTGGATTTCAAATACTCAGCACCAAAAAAAAAAAAAAAAAAAAATTATAGACTATCTCAATAACTTTTCTATATTGATTCTATTTTAACACTGAAATAATAAAACTAATTTTGCCCACTTCCTTTTACTTTTTAAAATGTGGCTACTAGAAAATTTAAAACTATACATGACTTTCGTCACATTCCTAGTGAATGGGCTGCAGGTGTGTATCAAGTGAGGTTACTTACTGTGGGGATGCAGATCTTGCTTAAGGGGTTTCCATCCAGGAGATACGATCCATTAAATGTTACATATTCATCATAATACTGAGGTGCCTGAGGGATAACACTACACAACAATTTGCGTTTTTCTTCGATTTTTTTCCTTATGTGCAAGTATTCAAAATACGGATTTGCTCTCTCTGAACTGTACGGCTGGATCTCGTCTAGTTTCAGAGAGTCCACGATGGCTGCCAGAGACTGCTGAGTTTTCTCTTTTGCTTGCAGTAAAGAGGGACTTGCTTGCACAGGCTGAGGCACACGTGACACTTTCCTTTTCCGTGGGTGGTGAATCTGAGGATCATCCTCCTCAGTTAATCTTATTCTTCCTCTAGGAGATGAAGACTCGGTGTCTTTGTCTGCTAATAGTGTACAGGTGGCAAGAATCTGTTTGCTTTGATTTGCTATTGTATTTGCTTTGTTTCTAGTCATCCTTTGAGGAATTTGGTTTTCAGTTTTATCATCTTCAGCACTTTCTTCTAATTCTACTTTAACTAAGTGTCCATATCTGTGCATTTCTGGTTGAGGTGGTTGTTGTGAATGGTTTTCCAGACTCGATAAAGTGCTCTGTTGTGATTCTTCATCCTCTATGGAAAGCAAACACTTTTCACTTTCAGGACAATGTTTTGGATTATCCTGTTCATTCAGGTTTCCTTTTGGCAACCCTGCATTCATTTCACATAAATCAGAATCACACTTATCATTCAAATGAGTCAAAACCAAACTCTCCAGTTTGTTTTCTTTTTCATGTGAAATAACCTGAATATCAGAAGTACGATTTTCAGCCTCATGGCCACTGGAAGACTTATACATTAGTTTGCTAAATGCATAATGTGTATTTGGCTGGGAAGAGGCATCACTTCCATTAAAGTCCTTTTCTGATGGTAATACAGGCAAAGTATTAGCTTTCTCAAAATTCGGTGCTGTTTCTTGAACAGTGCTTTCAGAGAACACTGGAACAAAGGCATCTGTCTTTTGAACATCTGCTAGGATAAAAGTATTCTCCATATCTTTTGTAGATTCATTATCAGTATCTAAAACAGAATTAATAATTTGAATTGCATTTTTCTGTTGTAAAATACCTGACTCTTGATTGGCAACATATGACAAAGATCTATGCTTAGAAATAGATTCAGCATCTGAAAGTGATTGGCTGTGAAAAGAGCAAGGCTGCTGTGAAGGGAGAAAGGATGCTAGATCCTGAGCACAAGTGTTTCCTGGCAATTCAGTCTGGTGCAAGGATACAAAATCAATATTCTGTTCTTTCAATATTTTGTTTTCAGAATTACAAAAACCCTGAACAGAGGAATCTTGATCAGGTGTAGTAGAATTGGGGCAGATGAAGTCACTGGCGCTCAATGACTCCCGTCTATCAACAGGTATTTCCCATGATTTACTTTGGATCACACCAACCTGACTAGACGGCTCTAGATACACAGGACTGTCCATCAAAGTGCCCACTGAAGCAGTGCTCTTGATACCATTTGTATCAGCAGAAGTATGTTTGCTGTTTACAGATCTAGTTGGAGATGCTGCAAAACTGGAATGTGTGTTGGACGCACTTGAATGTTCTCTTTCAGGCACATCCGAGGGTACCTCAGGTTTGGGAGAAGGACAAGCATCTCTTGGCACAACTAAGCCATCTTGACTGCTTTCTTCTGATATTGTTTGGAAGTGTTTTGTATGTTCGCAAATGACAGATGGCATGCTACATCTTCGAACTTCTGCAGTTGGTCTCCCCTCATTTATAACTAGCTTAGCATCTTCTACCGAGGAGGACCGGAGATGGGCTGTTGGAAGTCTGCTTGTATATGACGCTTTAATGCGCTCTGGTAGTTCAGCCAGGCTATCTGACTCCCTTTCATGAAGGGCAGGAGATTTGGCAATTGACAAAAACGGTGACTGGGAAAAGGACATTTGGGAATCTGAACCCTCTAACATAAAGTCTGAGTCATACTCCACTGGAAGCCTTGGGGTTGTCACTGTAGTGTGGCAAGAATCTTCAGAGCTAGCCACCGAAATCATGGACACAGACCTGGAGCTGAGACCTGGCTTTTCACTTTCTGATCTAGGAGATCTGTTTAAGCTATTATCTGAAACAAAGGATGACTTGCCTAAATTCACTGTATTTTTGGTGTCAACAGATTGTGACCTGTTACTTACAGCATCTTTGCAACGTTTCTCCTTGGTATAAGCATCAGTCAACTCTGAACTCTTCGACCTAGTAAGTTCTTTATTTTTGGACTCGGCTGGTACATGCTTTGTTTTTTCTTTATCTTTTACTTTAAGTTCTAAACAATTACGATTTCTCAACCGTTCCTTTTCTTTTTGCTTAATCTTTTCCTTGTGTTTTCTGTGCCACTGTTCTATTTCTAGGTCTTTAAGGCTAAGCATCCTTTCAAAGCTGGTCTGCATTAAGTCATCATTCACCAGCCTCTTTTCTTTGGGTCGAGTATCTTTCGATGCTGGTGATGACTTAGGTTTAGGCTTATCTGCTTCGGATTTTACTTTGAGTGAACTACTTAGTTGAACTTTATCCTTGTGTTTGTCTCGTTCTTTGTATCTGTCTATATCTTTTTTGTCTTTTTCTTTTCCATCAGGAGTTCTCAAAGGCTCATCTTTTGTTTTTTCTTTAAGAGAGAAAGTTTTTTCATGTTGTGCTTTATTGCTGTCTGCTATACTTGACCTCCTCTCTTCCTGGAAATGTTTGGAGTTAGTTATATTTACATTATCTCTAGATTTTTCCTTTTTCTCTACCTCCCTATCTTTTTCTTTATTTTTGGTTTTTTCTGATTTAGTATACTCAGTATTATCTGATTGTTTGTTTTTTTTTTCCATCAAGTGCTTCTCTTTGCTCTCTGCAGGATGTCTCTCTTTTTCAAGTTTTTCTTTGTCATGTTTTCTATCTATCTTTTCTCTACTTTTCTCTCTGTCATCAGTTTTTTTAACGGTAGTAATGTTTTTTATCTTCTCTCCTTCTTTATGGCATTTTTCTGTGTGATGTGAATATAGCTTGTCTTTCTCTTTTATTCTGTCAACACATTCACTAGGATCTAATCTGTCTTTCTCTGACTTATGCTCATGTTTTATCTTCTTCTCTTTTTCAGAATTTTTTCTTTCAGGCTTCTCAACATCCTTTTCTTTACTTTGAAACCGTTTCTCAGATTTATCCTTACTTTCTTTCATATGCTTTTCTTGTTTTTCAATTTCTATTTCCTTTTCCACTGAATGTAACCCTATAGACTCTTCACTGGCACTTATACCTAAAGAACTGAATTCTGTTTCTTTATCAGTTGGTACATTCTCTCTCTCATCTTTCAAATCTCTTAATTTTTCCTCCCTAAAAGATTTCTCACTTTCCTTTTTAATCTTTTCTCGTTCTTCTTTAAAGTTCCTCTCTTTGGAGACATGCTTTTCCTTGGTTGATTTATCATCTTTCATGCTTTTCTCCAACTTTGATTTTTTTTCTGTTAGGGACTCATGTTCCATACTTAAAAATAGATCTTCAGTTTCATCACTTTTAAAAAAATTCTCTTTCCAAAATTCTCTATCAAATTCCACACTCCGCTGCAGCTCTTTAGCACCATCCCTATTTTTGTATTTTTCCTTTTCACCTTCGATTTCTTTTTTATGCTTTTCTTTTTCCCTTTCTTTATGTTTTAATTTATGTTTTTTTAATGTTTTACCCTCTTTATCCATTTTTTTCAGTGTGCAATCTGAATTTTCAAATGTTGGACTGTGATCTTCATCCTTTATTTTGGCATTTGACTTTTCACCAAATTCTAAGTGGAAATCTTTCTGATGTTTGTTTTTTTCCTTATGCTTACAAGATTTTACACTTGAACTTTCTGGCAAGAATTCAGATTCTATATTATCATACCGAACAAGATCAGGCTGTAATGACATTTCAGAACTTCCTGGTGATAAACACGTCTTAGAATGTTCTTGTTTTAGTGGTGTTGACTGCTTTTCACTGAGTCCACAAGAATGTTTGGGAGATTTACCAGTGGAAATATGAAATAAATGTAATGAAGTATCATCTTTTGGGCTAAAAGATTTCCTAAAATTCCCCTCCTCTCTGGTCTTTTCTGAACAATCTAGTGCAGTATTAACTGTCAAGTTTGTTACTCTGGTATTTTCTTTCCCCTCTTTTTCTTGCTTCAGCTCTTGGTTCTCTTTATTTTTGTTCTGGTTCTTTAATTTTCTTTTAACTTTCCCTTTCTGTTTGTGTTCATTTGAAACTCCATATTCCTTTCTGGTCTGTATATCAGAATTCGAAGTTTCAGGGACAGAACATGGAGCAGAACACTTTTTGTTCTGAAGAATTTCTTCATCGGAACTTTCAGAACTTGAATACAAAACCCTAGATGGCTTTTGTTTTTTACTTTTAAATGATTTAGGATAGAAAGCTTTTTCCTGTTTTGCAAATAAGCTACTCTTTTCTACTTGAGCCTCGTTCTCTCTTCTCAGCTCTTTCCTAAGAATGCGCCTGCCATCGATCATCTTGTTTACTGCTTCCTCCTCGTCATCTTTGAACTCATACTCATCAAGGGCACATGGAAGAGCTGCTTTACTGGGAACTATTTGTTTACTTTCACAGATGAGAGAGTCTTTCTCTGTCTCAGAGTCAATATTTTCATCAACACTGGAAGGATTTACAGACCGAGCCTCTTCAGAATCTAGAATAAGAAAGGAAAATCTGCTGTTAGTCAATAGACAACTGTCAGAAAAGTAAGACTGAGAAAAATATAGCATATACATCAATTATTTCAAACAATTCTGAGAAAAAATTCATATTTATATGTAAATAATACAACAACAATATGTAAGAACTCTGCTACAGCTTTGTGGAAAAGCTTTATAGAGAATCTGCTTCAGGATGACACCCTGTGACACTTCTAAAAGTACACAATACACTGGATTTACAACAGATACCAAAAAGAGTATCTAATATTAAAATGTATGTATAATATAATGAAGAGGTTCATAACTCAGGGGACTGGATTCAGGAAAACACTGGCTACTAATGTTATGTAAAAAAAAATTTTTTTTTTTGGCTGTGCCATGCGACATGTGGGATTTTAGTTCCCCGACCAGGGATGGAACCCACCCGCGTCCCCTGAAGTGGAAGCACAGAGTCTTAATCACTGGACCACCAGGGAAGTCCCCTATAAAATTTTACATATATGTACATTTTCTTTTCTCCTGGAGAGAGAATATTTAAGTAAAATTCTTTGATGCAAAAAAGATTAACAATCACTAACTTAAAGGGTTTATAATTAAGTAAACATCACAGATGGTTTTATATCTTTCAGAACTTTATTAGTAAAAGCATAAAAGAGCAAATGATTCCCATAAAGGACAGAACTTGAATAAAGGTGAATGGTTTTAACTATACAAGACACGACTATCTGCTTTACTATCCATTAAAAAAAAAATAAAAAAAGAACTATATCCCCCAATTACACAGTCAAGATTATAACAGATAAATTGAATAGATACATAATTAGAAAAAAGCTATTTTATTCTTTAGGTTTTTAATTTATAGTTTATTTTCTTCCTACTTGAGCATCTTTTCTTAGCTGAAATGTACATTGCATACATGGGGCCTCCAACTGAAAAGAAAACCCAGACCTCTAATTAAAAGAAAACTGAGGCCTCTGACCAAAAGAGGAAAAAAACCAAACTCATTATAAAAAGTAACTAAACACTTTTTTGGCTAAGTATTTAATAATATTAAAGTTATAAATGTATTTTAATATGTCAAGCTTCCTCTAAAGTGATCTAGCTCCCAAATATTCTCTTTACATGGAAATTCAAATTCCAGAAGCATTTTAGAGTGTCTATAAGGTTTTGAGCACTGGATAGGAGCTGTGGAGAGATCACAATCTTATTTTTGGAGAAGATGTGGTAATATTCTAAGACAATACTATTAAGTGCCAATGAGTGACACAGTTATATTGACATGTGGTATAAAAAAGAACATTTTTGGAATTCCAACTGCTTGTAAGCATAACTCCATTCCCAGTTATCAATATTGCAATACAGAGTATCAGCCATAGAACTTTATGCTGCAAAAAAGGAACAGCTGTTTTGGAAGTAGTATTTATTCTGCTCCTTGATTAAACGAATACAAGAATATGTACTGATATGACAGGTGTTATTTTGTCTTATTGGTGTCTTATTTACAATTTGTTCTTGAGGAGTGTTCTCCCCTTGCCGTTTTTAAGAACTTGATTTTTTTTTTTTTTTTTTTTTTTTTTTGCGGTACGCGGGCCTCTCACTGTTGTGGCCTCTCCCGTTGTGGAGCACAGGCTCCGGACGCGCAGGCTCAGCGGCCATGGCTCACGGGCCCAGCCGCTCCGCGGCACGTGGGATCTTCCCGGACCGGGGCACAAACCCGTGACCCCTGCATCGGCAGGCGGACTCTCAACCACTGCGCCACCAGGGAAGCCCTAGAACTTGATTTTTTAGGGTTTATATTTAAGTATTCCATTTATATTATTTCTCATTAGGTAAGTTTCACTGGAAATTGGGAATGGTTTTTTTCTTTGTACATCCCACAAAACCTTAATTAGACACCTAGAATCAATCTTAAGTAAATATTTATTATGCTGCTCCAGGCACAGAGTGCTAGGTGCTATAGGTGACATGATGAAAAGAACACAGTCCTGCGCTGTAACAGTTACACAACCTGATAATCGCTAAAATGGCAGTGGGCACTAGGTCCAAAGGATGCACTTGGGAAAGAGTCAGTATACTGGGAAAAGTGGAAGGGAAGCAGGCTTCTCAAAGCAACAGCACTGAACTGAGGCAGGAAGGATGTATAGGAAGTTCAGGTAGGATTTAACGGCATGAAAACAACTATTATGAAAATAAGGAGCTCAAACCACAGCATGTCCCATTTTATATATGGCTTTTTTTCATTGAACAGCTGTAGATATTTTCCTTTGAAGTTGCATTTTCTTTATTACTGTTTTTAAGGGCTACATATTACATGGAGTTAATGTGTAATCATTTAAACAGATTCTCCTGAGGGGACATTCAGGTTGTCCTAATAATTTGATATTATACTTAATAATTTAGAAAAAACTTTTGTATAGCTTGTCAGTTGAAAATAGCAGTATATAAATTTGTCTGTGTGTGTGTGTATGTAGGGAAAAAGAAATGAGAGAAATACATCAAAATAGTATCCATGTTAAAACTCTGGCCAGAGGACTTATGCATTTTTATTTTTTTTCAAGTTTTGCTGTATTTTCCAAATTCCTAGCCTAACACATGCATTAGATTTTTTTTTTTTTGGCGGTACATGGGCCTCTCACTGTTGTGGCCTCTCCTGTTGCGGAGCACAGGCTCCGGACGCACAGGCTCAGCGGCCATGGCTCACAGGCCCAGCCACTCCGCAGCATGTGGGATCTTCCCAGACCGAGGCACGAACCCATGTCCCCTGCATCGGCAGGCGGACTCTCAACCACTGCGCCACCAGGGAAGCCCCATGCATTAGTTTTAACATCAGAAAAAATATTTTTAAAATCTTCACTAATAGGTATAAAATGGTACCACTATTTGTTTGATTTTTTGATTACAGGTGTGGCTCATTTTTCCATGTGTTTGTATTTCTCCTGTGTAACATCACTTTATAATTTCTTCATCCTATTTTCTCTGGTCTTCTTTGCCTATGCATATTAATATATTACTTAAATTATACTACACACATACTCCTGTGTATGTTTCAATCACTATATCATAGTGCTTACCATTTTGAATATACATATTAAAGGTCAAATGCAGATTCTCTGAGTCACACACATATGTGTACCTGTGCTCCTGATTCATCAACTGAAGGTAATTAAGCAATGCTCTCCAACACAGATATGTTATTTTTCCCATGGTTCTTTTAAAGAGACTCCTACTTTTTTAAAAGGGAAAAATTTATGTTCTAAAGTGAATAAGTTAGCCTCATGGTACATGATATGTCCGTGATGAAGAATGTGGAATTACCCCAGGGAAGGATAGCAGCCTGGCTCTGGTCACTGTGTTGCAGCTGCCCAACAGGCTCGCTCCTCTCTGCACGCGATTCTCAGCACCAGCAGCAACGACCCTGCATGGTTCTCATGAAGCTGGCTAGTCTGTGACCCCAGCAAAGATACTACATCTCTGTGATGCCATTTCACTGCCAGACCAGGCTGAAACCCTTTTCTTCCCCCTAAGAAGTCCAAACCTTTTTGATTTACTTTACCCAGGACTATAGATCAAGCTGGTCTTGGAATTCTAGTGCAGAAGTAACTTAAAAAAAAAATGTTTGCTCTGCCTCCCTTAGGAGATGATTGTTTAGAGTAAGAAATTCACCTAGAATCCAAATCCTTGTTCTCAAAATGGCCATGGTTATCATTATACTGCATTATTTTCTAATTTGTTACAATCTTTTTAGTCTTTAATATCTACTTAGTCACTAAATTTGAACTTGTATTTAAAACATTTTACCAAATTATTTCTGATAAAAAGCTCCTTTAAAAAATGTTAATGCTTATCATCTCAACAATTTTATCTGGGAAACTAGGAAGAAAAGTGAGAAATAAGCAATCTTTAAAACATTAAATTTTTCATTAAAACTTTTTTCTTCTCCATGAGAAAATGCTAAATAACAAAATGAAACTTAACTGATAAAAAACAAATACATTTGAAAGTTGCTCTGTACCTCTCAAGGCACTCTAAGATATTTGCAACTAACACTAGTGACATTTAAAAATAGCTTGTTACTTGAGATCACAATCATCCTTAGGCTTGACTTTTCCCCTACTGAGGCTACCATAAATTTCCATCTTATCTTGTATGGAATCCAAAAGGAACAGATGTGACCAATGCAGGGAGATGACAGTATATAAAGTAAATCCCTCCTCCTTCAAAATCTCTCCAAAATAACCATCATGCATTTGACGAAGCAATAATATTTCACATGCCTAATAAGAAAATAAAACAGATTCTGGGCTTTTAAAATAGTCTGATTACATTAATGATTACACATCTTCAGGAAACATAACTATATTCTACTGTCACATATACTTCGGGAGTGGGTGATGACAAAACAAAACTAAATATACCATGACCCTAAACTTAAAGAACTTATAGGCAAGTCCAAGTCTCTACTTTTCCTCTGAGATTCAACTGCCTAACCTGGAACTTCTTGGACTCCTTTCAACCAGCCTAATTCAAGACTGAAAACATATAAGATATTGAATACAGTTCTGTATTATTGTTTATCTATTTTGAATATAGTAGTGTGTATCTGTTAATCTCAACCTCTAATCTACCCCACCCCCACTTTCCCCTTTGGTAACCATAAATTTGTGTTCTATGTCTGTGAATCTGTTTCTGTTTTGTAAATAAGCTCATTTGTATCATTTATTTTAGATTCCAAAGATTAAATATCATATATTTGTCTTTAATCAGTTACTCTTTATTATTTCCCATCTATACTTAACTAGAAGGTATTTTAGATTATCGGTCAAGGAGAGGTGCAGTTTAAGAATTTATATTTTAGGAAGGGAACAGGGGTAGGAGTCTGTTGTGGGGAGGAGGCTGTGTAGGGGACTTGTCTTGAGGCTACGTTTGCATTGGTATTTACTTATATGTTTATTTGGATTGATCTGGAAGGAGGTAAAATCAACTTCTCATTTATCCCTGGGAACATTACTGGTTTGAAACCATTCCAAAAGATGTGTATATTTTATTGCTGCTATTCTGATCACTGGGATTTGGGAGGTCAAAGATTGTTTCCCAGGAAAGTCAAGGGGCAAAGAGAAGGCTATCTGTTCTACACTATCCCCTATGCATTCCACCTATTCTAGATGAATAAGTGCTTAAATACATGCACGCGCATGCGCACACACACACACACTTCAGCTTCTCGTAAACTTATAAAAGTATACTACTTTATTAATAAGCACCTGCGTAAATTATAACACCTGGAGAATGAAAAACTTAGGTATTATCTATTTGTGGGATGGAGGATGGTAGGGATAGTAGTGCATTTACTGAGAATAAAAAGGCCTATTTATGGAATTTGGGAGTTCTTTGTGGGAAGGTAACCTCCAGTGAGGTAACTCTACTGTTCTGTTTCTGTTTTTCACTTAACCAACAGATACTTCAAATACAAGTCTGTGACTTATACTTAGGGACTTTTGTAATACCTAGCATGTGCAGACACTTAATAAATGTAGAATGAGTATACAACTAGAGGATTTCAGAACTGGATTAAGACGTCAAGAAATCAAGTCAGGGTGCTTATGGTGGACAGACAGGAGGACTGTAGAAAGGAACAGAAACATGTAACACAAGTAGAAACTAACACACCACTGTAAAGCAATTATGCTCCAATAAAGATGTTAAAAAAAAAACACATGTAACACAAATTTATCCACTTTACAATTTTGTTTAATGTCCAAGTGCCACTGACTACTACTACTGTCTGACTCATTCATTGCTGTCGTCTTCTTAAAGTCAGCACTTTGAAGAGGTGGCAACCACTTCACCCACACGGTATCAGTTCCCACATCACTGGTCACGTGGAGATTAGGTCTGTTACTTGAACAGTTTTCAGCCACCCTTAGATTTTGTATAGCCTGCACTTTCACACCTTATGCACCAACACTTCCAATATTCTTCCTATACTGAGCTCATGCTTTTATACGTCAGCTGCTGAACCTTTTTGAGTCAGCCGGAAATTTACTTTTAAACAATGGCACCATCTTTATATACTGTGGCGTCTGTACAATTATTTGAGTACATATGTATTTTGTATTTTATGAAAATGGAAAAATTAGCCTCCTTCAGAAGCTGAAATAAAGACTGTTCAATTGTGAAGAAAAGGAAAATTAGAGAACCCATATAAATACTAGATATATATTAGAGTGTGTCACATTTTGAAAAGCAGTGATGAAAATTAAGGTTTTAAAATTATAGGCAATATCAGCATGTAAAATATTTACATAACTTATACAGAGTTTACTAAGTGCTAGAAATTAGTTTCAAAAGGAGCCTAATGTTCACCTCTGTCTTGACAAAAATTAAGAAAATTGATCAGAACCATTAAAATAATCTCCTGCTCAACCTGTGGCTAAATCCCTTTGTAATCACCACAAGCAACTCTTTCTTTCCAATATTAAAGTCAGTTTACCACTAAACTCATTGTAGGTTAACAAAGAAAATGTGAAATTGAGATAAGAAAAATATTTGGAAAATAGTTTTCCTTTACTAAAATCATGGAGATGCAATGAGCAAAATCCAGACTTTGGGAAAAACTGCCAGGCACATGATTTTTTCAACAACAGAAAAATATAAGAACATAAGAATGGAAGGGGATATTTACAGATTAAAGGATACTCAAACGTATCACTCAACTGCAATATATGGACTTCATTTGGATTCAGATTTTGAAAAAGTTGAAAAAAACTTATGATTTTATGAGGCAATGAGAACTTGGAACAATAACCAAATATTTACTAGTAATCAGTTTAGTTAGCTTAGGTATGATAATGATATTATGTTTTTTAAAAAATTCCTATCTTTTAAGAGGTACCTACTAAAATATTTTCTAATAAAATGACTTCAAAATGATGGGATAGGGAAGAATGGATAGAACAAAACAAGACTGGTCTTAAGGTGGTAATGATTAAAAGTGAGTACTAAGTATACATGGGTTCATAATACTACTCCTCTTTCTGCTCTATACTTTCACTGTAGAAATTAAAAATTTCTATATTGAAACTAAAAACATTAATTTGCATACAATTAATCTATTTAAAAATGTTTTCAACAATGAATATATCATGCAATGTACAGAATTAACCCCCCCCACCATAACATATATACTGTACTTAGGGAGTTTTAAAATAAATAATTTTCTGAGTATAAAATCAGGTAATATGCAAGCACATTTTCAGGAATACATATGAAAAGATACTCTTTCATTAAAGACAGTAAATTAGTTAACTGTAGACTCTATGGCAAAAAAACAAAAAAATCATACCAGCAAGGTGACTACAGTCAACAATACTGTATTGTATACCTGAAAGTTGCTACGGGTAGATTTTAAATGTTCTTACAACACACACACACACACACACACACACACAAGTGTAATCAGGTTAGGTGATGGATGTGTCAATTAACCTTACTGTGGTAATAACTTTGCAATATATACATATATCAAATAATTACACTTATACCTTAAACTTATACAATGTTATATGTCAATTATCTCAATAAAGCTAGAAAAAAAAATAAAGGAAAATAGCCATCTTGACTACTTTAAATGATTATATAAACCAGTGAACTTGATTAGAGTTTTCATCTTTACGATGGTAAATAAAAATGACATTTTAAAGATTATAAGACTGCAATATCATATAAAGGATGGTCCTGAATGTTTCATTTTAAATAACTGGACATGTCTTATATGATAACTTTATTTCAGGTTTTCACTGTTTTTAAAGGAAACATTTATCAAGTGCTTACTCTGTGCCAGTCAATAGTCTATGTGTCTTTGTATATTAACTCATTTAACCTTTATTTACCACACCACCATAAGTACTGTATGTACTCAGGAACTGTATGTACTGTAATTCCTATTTTACAGATGTGGAACGTAAGCATGTACAAGTTAACTAACTTGCCCACAACTTGAGATCCAGGGCTGAAACCTAGATAATAGTATAGGAGCACTAAAATACGAGCTCTTATGATTAAATTAATACAGCACTCCAAGCAGTGGGGAAAAAATGATGGTTTTGGCTTGATTTCCATTGCCAAAAACTCTACAATGTTGAAAGCCATTTTTTTTTTTTTTTTGGTGTAATGTACTCAATCAGAATTATGAATTCTTTTGACAACAGGAATAGTACTTTTAAAAAAATGGAATTGTGTTTATATATATATCATTTTTATTCAGAGATGCGCTAATGCATAAAAAAGTCCTAAGATAAACTTTAGTGATCTTCATTTATTAACATTGTTTCTGTTTCATTTTCAAATAGTATTTATTATTCTTTTATTACAAAAGTAAAAAACAGTTAATGTTAGAAAACCAGGAAAATATAGAGATGGGTAAAGAAAAGCCAACCATAATATAGCCCCATCACTCAAGAGAATCATTCTTCATAACTTAAAGTATTACATTTGATTTTATTTGAATTTAACTATCTTAGAAATAATAAAGTAAACAGAATTTCTGAACCTCAAGTCTGTCCTCTTGGCTCTTCTAAATTCCCTGACCAAGGCAGTCTACTATTGCCATTTCAGAAAGCACGCTTATACTCCATAAGCAGCCCCAACTCAGACCACATTTTAGCTTGCTTTCTGTCAATATTTAGCCTGTGACTTGTATATACAGTTTATTTTCCCTTGAGGTTTTGCCTTCTGTCTTGTTCATCTTCATATTATCAATACCATGACACAGTGAATTCTCAGAATCTAATTCACACACTATGTATATTGTAATCTACTCTTTTCTTGATAACATTCTTCACAAAACTGACATTTTGTCCTAAAATATGCCAACTGCTCATTGCTGTCACTTGCAAATTTTTCATCAAAATCCATAGCTAGTCTTAATATTTTCCTCTTAGACTTGTATTTTGTGTCACTGAAAAGTAATATATTTGAATTATTTTTTCAGAAAGAGAATAGAAAGTATGTCTAATGATGTTTTTATTTAGCCCTTGCACTTGAGTGACAGGCTGGGAATGGAATTCTAGGTTCAAAATAATTTTCACAGAACGTTGTAACGGTAGCTACACAGTCTTCTCAGAACACCTTTAAGAACAAGAAATTGGATTCTCCTTCTTCTGTAGGTAACATGTTTACCGCTGAGTCTGGGCATTTATATGATTTTAAATAATCTTTATCCTTGAAGTCATGATGTATCTAGATGTGGATACATCTAGATACATGTAAATGTATCCTTTCCTTGCTTTTTGTTTTGCTTTTGTTTTTAAGTAAAATCACCCTCTTTCTTCAGTTAAGGGACATCTTCTTCCATTAAAAAAATTACTTTCTCCCAACATTTGCTTTTTTGTAAAATGAATACTGCATATCCTGGGTATGTTTTTTTGTCTGTTTGTTTGTACCATTTTTCTCATGTTTCCAAGGTATTTTTTTAATGTTTTATATGTTGCCCTTCTCATAGATCTCAAATTAGATCTTCAGTGATGTCCAGTCTATTCTTTAGTCCTATATGGAATATTTACTTTCCATAATGATAAACATTTTGAATTTCAAGGACTTCCCTTGTCGACTTTTTCAGGGTGGCCTTTTGTTATGGTTAGTGGATCGACTGCCCCCCACCCCCAGTGTCTCCACGCATACTGAGAAAAACTTACCCTTCTGCTTCCTATGTAATTTATATTCTCCAAATCAGCTGTTGTGCTTGTTCATTTTGGCCCTTCTTGTTTTCATTCAGTTGATTTTCCTCAAATCTCTGGATTTCTTTTCATACTGATAAAGGGGAAAACTTGTTTCTTCACCAGTTTTGTGGAGGACCTCTACAGCAGGTGTCCCCCTGCACCAGTGGTCCATGGTCATCTCTAACTGCAGTCTTCTCTGAGTTTCAGAGTCTCCGGAGCTCCACTGACAGGGGTAGTTCACAACTGAGGCAGGCTTCTCTTATGCCTATTTGGGTTGTTCTTCTGCTTTGCAACAGTCCACTAACCACAACTAGGGTATTTAAGAATTGATTATATAACATATTTATGTTACCTAGCTAAGGAAGTAACATTAGAATAAAACACCTGCATTTTAGGAAACAAATCTTTACGGCTTTTATATCCCTAAATTGACTGAGAAATGCAGCTTAGAGACAGGAAAATAAAATATTGGGTAATTGTATACAGTTTCTTCTAAATCTCCATTTCTAAACCTCAATTTTCCTAAGTAAAGGTTAGATATTTTAATTCTACTATACAGGAGAAAGGTAGTCATACATTTATTTGGAAGTAAGTATGCCATATGAGAACATATTTTCACTGTATTTCTAAAGTAACAGATATAGATAAGAGAGTTATAGCTAAGAATTTAGGGGTGAGCTTGAGAGGGAAGAGAATATAATCAATAATTGAAAATACTATGTCTAAAAGCAAAATTTACATAAAAAGTAAAATCAAGTATCACACCACTCTTTACACTCCCTCTAATTAGTTATGCATGGCCTTCCTACCAACATGTCAGTAACATAGAAACGAATTCTATAAAGTATAAATTAATCAAGATTTTCCCCCTCTGAAAAATATGATTGGTATCACTACAAAAATTTTGATGTCACTATAGGAAACTGACAAAAATCACCCAGTCTCGGCTATTCCATCTCTCTCTATATATATATAGATAGACAGATAGATAGATAGATACTTATCTCTCTCTCTCTCTCTCTCTATATATATATATACACACACACACACATACATATATATATATATATTACATGGAGGTCCTTCAAACCATGACTAGATAAAACAGGATGATATAGCTAAGGCTAAACTCATTTAACTGTATGCATATATATTTTAAAGTCAAAGGTCTTTTTTTTTAAGGGTTCTGCCCAAATGTACCCTTCATAGAGCTTTAAGTCTTAAATATTCAGCAATATCTCAAGGACTATAATTATGTGACAGACTCACTTTAAGTTGCTAGGCACTGGTACAAATTCAGTTTTTAAGGAAAACCATCAAGCTAAAATATTTTTAACAAAAAATCTATTAGTTTTGGTATTTGCAATAAGCAATTTTACATATTTTGGGCAAACACACTAAAAATTTCTTGACTACTATATTTACATAAAATTCAAAGAGATATTTAGAAGACTATTATTTTATGTAACATAAAAATTTAAAGACATTCATTTGCGTCCAAAGAACATCCCAGCTGAAGTCACAATTTCCCATTTATTTTTCTGATACATTAACAAGCAAAAAATATAGAACTATGTAATTTTTACAGACACTACTAAAGGGTAAATGCTTATAGTATGGTAATTTAGGTATTCATAATTTCTTTCCCTTTTTCTCTACTTAACAAAATTTGACATAACATTTTCTTAAAAAAAAAAAAAACCAAAACACTCAACTTTGAATTTAAAATTCTTAAGCTTTAGAATTAGGTTGATATAATGAATCCACATAAAACACATGATAAAATCTGTATTGATTTTAAAGTACTGATTTTCAAATAAGAGAACTGTAGGGGTTTTGGTTGTTTAAGCTTCAGGTAGAAATAGCTGGTGACATTAAAAAAAATGTTTGAAAAAGTAAAATCAGAACTCTGTGTATAAAGTGCACCATATATGTCACAAAGCAGAGGAGAAAAAGCAGAGTATGCAAAACACAGTGATATAATTTCTTTTTTTTTCCTTTTTTTAAACTTATTTGGTTGCACCGGGTCTTAGTTGCAGCTTGCAGGCTCCTTAGTTGTAGCATGTGAACTCTTAGTTGTGGCATGAATGTGGGATCTTAGTTCCCTGACCAGGAATCGAACCTGGGCCCCCTGCATTGGGAGTGTGGAGTCTTAACCACTGCGCCACCAGGTAAGTCCCAGAATTTCTTTTAATTGATCATTAAATTAAAGAATATCTCATTGCTTATCATGCTGTATGCTCAGCCCTCTATACATCATGGATATTTAAGTGTCTTTTCATTTCTTCTAAGCATCAATACTACAGTGACATATATGTGAAAAATAAAGGGTGCTGAACACCAAATATGGTGCTTACACTATGTAATTTCTACCTGTACTGTTTATGCTTCCAAGGTTAAAAAGTTTGCTTTAAAACTTCTAAAGGTGATGCTTCTTCCTAATTATAGTTAAACTGTTAACATCACATAATCCATTTAATAAAAATTTCTGGTATATTTTGACTTAAATAATTGTTTTTTGTACCTCTTGATTTATTAACTGTTATAATTCCACATGTGTATGTATCAACAGTCATATTTTCATAGCTCCTGAAATATAAAACTGAGGATATGAGTTTACCAAATATGACAATATATTTAGAATAGTTACAATCTACTCTTTTAACATTAAGAAAATAAGGCTTCAAAATACTGGTCATTTTGTGTATTTTATGACACAGAAATGCACTCAGTAAACACTGAACAGTAACAACATATCACGGTCTTTTAAAAAGTTTCCTAATCTGTCTAACGGTAGACTCTAAATGTAGCTTGTCTATTTATGATGATGGAGCATTTCCTTGCTTAAGCTGAAGCATGCAAGTGAGGAAACTGTATAGCAGCTGCTTAATAAACATGGCCAGATTACTGGCAGTCAAAGTAAGATAAGAAAAGGATGAATAATTATTTTAACAATGCCTGGAATCTTCAACTTTGCCCACTGGGCACTGTGTTTAAGTAATATAACCAGGGTCTGCAAACTTGCAGCAGAATCTCTACTTTGGCAATTAAGGAGTGTCAGAAAGTATTGGGGGAGGCGCTGTTACCGTAATTATGGTTTATAAGTATGGTTTGGCTTTCTGAATAAGACTGAGTTTTCAGCAGGGTAGCAAGAAGCAATTATTTGTAGTAAACACTATTATTAGATAGAATTCTGTCAGGAAGGTAATGTGGAATAAGACTGTGGAAAAAGGACAGAGGTTGGGGGAAAACAACTAAAGAATTATGCAAATTTAAAAGTGCCACACATTTGTATACAAATAAGCTATAGTAACCAGGACATGTATTTCCTGCAACAATATCATAAATGTCTGATATGCACAACATAAAATGGCTACTCAGTGTGGTCCATGAACTTAAGGCCACTCTGCCAATTGTTTATTACAAATCTGTGATGAAATGATGAAATAACGGGCTTGTGCCAGAGACGGAAATCAGTTATGTCACGAGCACACTTAGTTCAGCTGACATTTTTGTCACAGCATTTTTTCCTCTATGATGAAGGAAGCAGTGCACTGATGTACATTCTGGCACAAGCTCTGTATCCTGAGGAACAGTAACAGTTTGCAGAACAGCTACTCTCAGTAGCACTGTCACAAAGCACAATGACTAATGGAATAAACCGTATTTTTAAATGTTACATGTATAGTACTTTTTTATCTACCCCAAATTTATTAAGTTCTGAAATCCATAGTCAGTTATATTCTCTAACTTTGCAACACTTAAAGTGTATCTGTCACATGGATGACATAACATACAAGATGGGTAACAATGCTATCAGGCTTTATATGTACAAACATCTATGGGCAGTAAAATGAATACTTGATTAAATATTAACACATTCTGAATTTAGATTAGATGACATTAAGTCTAACAAGGACCTCATGTAAATTAAGCAATAAATTTGGGTATTTTTATCAGTCTTTTTCAGCAACTTCAAAATCTTTGTATGATACTTACGGATGATTTTTACTGATGATTTTTGAATCATTCCTTGAGGGATTTTGATCAAGCAATAATTCAGGCACATTCACCATGGGGAAAATAAGTATGCTGAAAAATCAATACATAGCTGATGAACACATGAAACAGTATCGGTGATAATCAAAAAAGATTCTAAAATGTGTTTCACTTTAATGAAACATGTAAGTTCAAATAAGATACCTAACTTCTTCCATGGGAAAAACTTACTGCAGCACTTCTTTCTCATAGAAAGGTTTTTCACCAAAGCTGCTTTTCACAGCTACTGTTTTCTGAAGAGACCAAGATTACAGAGTTTGTAGCCATAATAAATGGGAGTATTAACATTCCATATGAAATGTTCCTATTTTTCAAATCTTATTTTCTTACTTTCTTGCGGAAGCCTATGTAATTCAGCTATTATAATCCTGATTTCACATAGCACAAAGATGTTCAAATGACTTCCAGCTTGCAACTGGTAGATGGATTTACAAATATTTTGAAAATAAGAAGTGACAAGGGTTAGGGGATGATTATGTAAGTATCTCCACTTTCTTAATCAGCTAGATCTCCAGTGCTTAAACAATGCCTAACACATCATGTGTGACAAACACAGTTGTAGACTAACTGACCTGAAGAAAAAGGAGGAAGACGAATTTAGGATGACTATCAAGTTTAGGACATACATATAGCTGACTGATGAGACAGGAAAAACAAGAAGAAGAGTGTAAATGGGAAAAAAGAAGTTCATTCCAGGTACACTGATTTCTGTGATAATTCTAAGTGGTAACATCCGGAGAGCAGTTAAATATATATGCATGAAGCGGAAGCGAAAGGTATGGAATAGAGAGATATTTAAAAGGCTTCACAACATAGATGGTAGTTAAAGCTGTAAGTGTGGGTGAACTTTATTTGGCAGATTATCTGGTATGAGAAGAGGGTTCCAGAAAGTAAATCTTTGGAAAAATAAACACAGGGGTGTATGGGAAGAGAATGAGGAAGAAACGAAGAGATGAGATCTGGAAGGAACCTGAGAAGGAACAGTCTGAGAAGCTGGAAGATAATTATCTTCCAGGAGAAAAAGCCAGGAGAGAACTGCCTCTCTGAAACCAGGACCAGAGAATTTTAGGATGAACACAGTCAGCACTGTCAAATCCCAGAGAGACTAAAAAGACAGCTAAAGGGTTTGTTGTGGGAAGATCATGTGCGATGTTAGTAAACATGGATTGGATGGAAGGTACTTCAAGTGCACCACAATGCACTTTAAGAAACTTAGTTGTGAAGGGAAGAGAATAGGGATTAAATAAACATTGGTGCAGGGCAAGAGATTTTGTAGAGTCCTGTATATTTATGTGTACATAAATATTATCACATGACTATGTCCAGCTCTACCTCCTTTCCCTCCACCCAAGTCATCCCTTCCTCTGCCACTTGACCCCCAACAAATGCCTCATTAGCAGCCTGAGATACATCCTTCCAGATTTTACTCCATGTTTATAAAATTTTACACAAATATATGTGCATATACAACATATAGATTTTTAAAACATTGTTCATTTTACAAAAGTGAGATATGATCCTTCGTCTTGACTGTTCTGACTCAACAATATCTTAATGAAAATCTCTCCAAGTAACTGGTACAGTGTTAAGATATACCTTTTCATGGCTGTACAATAGTCTGTGGTGTGGCTATATACCTTGATTTATGCAACTGATCCCCTGTATGACTATACATTTTTGTCTTTTGCCACTGAAAACACTGCTGTAATAAACATGGGATATTCCCAGAAGTATGACTACTATATTAAGGAGCATAAGTATTTTTAAAGCTGTATTTATAATGGTAAATTTTGACTTTACACCAAGGTAGACAGAATGTTATACTGATCCCCCATGTATTCATCACTCAGCTCCAATAGCCATCAATCTCTGGCCAACCCATACCTCTATTCATCCTACTCCTGTATCATTTTGAAGCACATCCCATTCACGGTATCATTTCATCCAGAAATATTTCAGTATATTTCTCTAAAAGGTAAGAGCCCTTGTCTTTTGTTAGCTGTTTCCAGACTGTTTTTCAAAAAGACTAATAATTCACATACCTTTACCTAATAATAATTCACATACCTAATAATAATTCAAATACCCTCTTCCTATTAGGTAATCACTTTTATAAGTTGTTGGTTTATTCTTCCGTAACTTCTTTTTAAAAAAGTAAGAAAATACATTGATATAGCTTTTAAACCCCTAAATTATCTTTCCTTTACCCTAACAGGTGAACAATACCTTGGCCAGGTACATAATTCTTATGCTGCAGTTAGTTCTTTTCTCTCAGTAGTCTATCTTCCACTGTTGTAAGTTAGAAGTCCAATGCCAATGCGACTGTATTTCCTTGTAACTTGCTACTCTCAGAATTTACAAGGAATGTGATCAAAGTATGTCTAGGGGTATGTGTACATGCTTCTTCCATCATTCCACCCTGGAGCTCACTGAGCTTTATAATTGACAAGACTCGGGCTTGCTTTACCTCAGGAACATTTTTCTCTATTTGTATAATTATGGACTACTCTCCACCTGTTTCTTTTTTTCCCTTTTAAATTCCCATAACTAGCTATTATTCATATGCTAAATCTGTTAGAGCTCCTACTATAGCCAGGACATGGAAGCAACCTAAATGTCCATTGACAGAGGAATGGATAAAGATGTGGTACATATACACAATGGTATATTACTCAACCATAAAAAATAATGAAATAGTGCCATTTGCAGAGATGTGGATGGATGGACCTACAGATTGTCATACAGAGTGAAGTAAGTCAGAAAGAAAAAAACAAATGTATAATATTGCTTGCACGTGGAATCTAGAAAAATGGTACAGATGAACTTATTTGCAAAGCAGAAATAGAGTCACAGGTGTAGAGAACAAACTTACAGTTACCAAGCAGGGAAGGGGGGGGTAGGATGAATTGGGAGATTAGGATTGACATATATACACTACTATGTATAAAATAGATAACTAATGAGAACCTACTGTATAGCACAGGGAACTTACTCAGTGCTCTGTGGTGACCTAAATGGGAAGGAAATCTAAAGAAGAGTGGATATGTATACATATGACTGATCCACTTTGCTGCACAGCAGAACTAACACAACATTGTAAAGCAACTATTCTCCAATTAAGTAAAAAAAAGATCTGCTAGAGCTCCTAGATCTATTCCCTAAGTCTTTTATCTTCTCTCTTCTTTCAGGATTCTTTCTCTTTGTATTTTTGCTGTGTTGTGAGGATTTGTTTTACTTGATTTTATAGCCTAATCATTTAAGTCCCACAATAGCTCATCTACTGTGTTGTCTGATTATATAATCATGTTTTTTTATTAGCTCCAAAAAGCCTTTGCGCTGTCCTTGAATTTTCTTAAGTACTCCTTTTGTTGTCGCTGTTGAAGATGAAGTAGTCCAAGAGGCAGCTCTTTGCAAGCAGTGGAAGGGAAAGTGGGCTCCCCCGGGACTGCCAGTCAGCACTGAAGCACCAGGAAGAGACCTCCCTGTTGCTGGACTAGGTCTTCTCCAACTTCCCCAGTCTCAGTAATGGACAAACTCAGCCCAGCTACTCCTTGGATCTGTGGGGGATGGAGGATTCTGGCATAATCCCTTAGGGCCAGTTACCCCTCCTCCACAATTCAACAAATATTTATTAAGCAATGTCTATGTACCAAAACACTTTAGTTTACATTTATTGGAGGCTGAAGGAGTGAAAATACATATTAAAAGGAAAGCTGCCACCTTTACAATTTTGCCTATAGCTTTAGCTCCATCATTACCATTCCTACTACAATATACTGCTTATCAACTCTTTAACCAACATTACATTTTTCTCTCTTTATTCCCCTCTCCCTCCAGAGTACTGGCTCTAGGTGCGCAGGCTTCAGTAGTTGGGACACGCGGGTTCAGTAACTGTGGCTCACAGGCTCTAGAGCGCAGGCTCAGTAGTTGTGGCGCACGGGCTTAGTTGCTCTGCGGCATGAGGGATCTTCCCGGACCAGGGGTCGAACCCGTATGCCCTGCACTGGCAGGCAGACTCTTAACCACTGGGCCACCAGGGAAGCCCTTAACTGAGTTTTGTACAAAATTCCCCTGAAGTATAAATTACCTGTTAAATACACGCTTAATATTTTAGTCTTGCCCATTTTTGAAAGTGTGATAGGCCACTTACGTCATTTTTATTATTTTCTACAGGTTCTTCTTATTTTCGTACAATTTATCTGTTGGGAAACGATGCTGTTGGGGTTTCCTATGGTCTGAATGTTGCTTGGTGCAGCTCAGCATGCTCCTCTGTCTGGGTATTTCCTGCAAATGGCAGCTGGATCCTGAGGACTGGGGAGTGGAGGACAGGGGCATTCCAGCAAGGGCAGGCAATGCCTTCTTTCTTTCTCTAAAATTTTTAATTTAGTGTTAGCAACTGTTGATCCTCAATGCTCCCATACATTAACTAACAGGGGGTTGCAAAATGGTCAGTCTTTCTTTTCACTCCTTTAGCTGGATTAATTATAAAAAACATTTCTCCTCACCCATAATGAGGTTACCCAGTGACAAGAGTTCATACAGAAATATGAAGGTGAAATAAATGACTGATTTTTTTTCCTTTTTTTGCTTAATTTTTAAGATAACAAATTGGTTCTCTGATGACCATGATAAATTTAAAAAATTATCATCATAGACTCATGGGTTTAAACATATTTGGTGGGTTTCAAATCTTAGCAATTAACACCCTTAATGAAACTCAAACTACTGCATTTTTGGCCAGTGGGGAACTGTTCAAGTTGTCTCCTAAGGCCTCTGACAAGACCTGAAATCTGAAATGACAAGATGTTCCAAGCTCATCTTACATATTTCCTGCCCTAGACTTAGCATCACCCATTTCTTCCAAGAAACCTTGGTTTTCTTTTAAGAGAAAATATTTCCTGATTATAATCTGGGTACTAAGAATGATTACTGCTACTGTCTTAGTCAGTTTTAGATCTTTTCAATGGACAAAGCAAAAAAATTTTATGTATTTGTATATTTTAGATTTTATTTGGAAATAATTTCAAACTCACAAAAAGTTAGAAAAATAAAAAATAATGAACACTATATATCCTTTACCCAGGTTTTCCTCCTGTTAACATTTTGCTCTCTTGTGTTATCATTTACTTTCTCTCTCTGTATATATACACATGTGTATAAATACATTTGTTTCCCTGAACTATATGAGGGTAAATTACATATATCATGGCTCTTTATCCCTATATACTTTAGTATTTCCCAAGACATACAGATATTCTCTTGTTACCACAGTACAGTTGTCAGCTTCATAAATTTACACTGATACAACACTCATCTACTGTCCATATTCCTTGCTAAATGATCTAATAATATCTTTTATAATCTTTCCCCCGCTCCAGGACAGAAAACAGTCATGGAGCAGGTATTGCCTTTAATTATTACCTCTTTGGATAGCCTGGAACATTTCTATTGCCTTTACTGGTTCATGACACTGACATTTCTTAATCTTTGGTGACAGTGGCTTTTAAAAAGAAGCAGAACATTCCTCATGATTATACATTCTGAGCCAGAATGCTACAAGTGATGTTCTATCCTTCTCAGGGTACCACACGTAGAGACACATGATATGCATCTGTCTCTCCTTTGATGATGTTAATTTTGATCACTCAGTCCAGGTGGTGCTGGATTTCTCTACCATATAATCACTGGTTTTTTTTCTTCCTCTCTTGTAATGTGAAAAGGTCATGTAAATATCTGCTGTTATAAAAAAAGAATTCTCCCTAGATTTACCAGCCTTTAGTGATTCTTGTCTACTCATCTTTACCATGAGGGTTGTAAATGACCAGGTAGGGGTGGGCACTGACTAGGAAGGGGCATAAGGAACTTCCTCGAGTATTGGAGATACACTGTATCTTGATACAGTTGGATTATACAAGGTCTATGCATTTCTTAAAGCTCACAGAATGTTTTATTAAAGAATTATTAATTTCACAAGTGTAAATATTACCTAAAAATCATATTCAAAAACTGAACTCTAGTTATAATGAAATGCATGTTAAATTATTTAGACATGTCCACAACTTATTCTGAAATGCAGCAAAAAATAAGAATTGATGGGTAGATGAACAGATATGTGATAATGTAATAAAGGAAATATAGCAGTTAACAACTGCAAAACAGCTGGTGGGTACAGGGGGTTCACTGTACAATTCTCCGAATTTTGCTGTGTGTTTGAACATTTTCATAATAAAATATTGAGATTTTAACTTCTGCAAAGCAAAGAAAATCATCAACAAAATGAAAAGGCAACCTACTGAATGGGAGGAAATCTTTGCAAATCATGTATCTCATAAGGGGTTAATATCCAAAATACCTAAAAAACTGGTATCATACAACTCAATATCAAACAAACAATCCAATTTAAAAATTGGGCAGAGGATCTGAATAAACATTTTCCCAAAGAAGACATATAGATGGCCAACAAACACATGAAAAGATGCTCAACATCACTAATCATCAGGGAAATGGAAATCAAAACCACAATGCAGGGCTTCCCTGGTGGCGCAGTGGTTGAGAATCTGCCTGCTAATGCAGGGGACACGGGTTCGAGCCCTGGTCTGGGAGGATCCCACATGCCGCGGAACAACTAGGCCCGTGAGCCACAACTACTGAGTCTGCGCGTCTGGAGCCTGTGCTCCACAACAAGAGAGGCTGCGATAGTGAGAGACCCACACACCGCGATGAAGAGTGGCCCCCGCTTGCCACAAGTAGAGAAAGCCCTCGCACAGAAACGAAGATGCAACACAGCAAAAATAAATAAACTAATAAACTCCTACCGTCAACATCTTAAAAACAAAAAACAAAAAAGCCACAATGCAATATCACCTCATACCTGTCAGAACACCTATTATCAAAAAGACAAGAAATTTCTAGTGTTGGCTTGAGGATGTGGAGAAAAAGGAACCCTTTTGCACCATTGGTGGGCATGTAAATTGGTGTAGCCACTATAAAAAAATAGGATGGAGGTTCCTCAAAAAATGAAAAATAGAACTACCATGTAATCCACCAATTCCACCTCTGGTTATTTATCCAACGAAAATGAAAACACCAATTCAAAAAAATATATGCACCTCCACAATCACTGCAGCATTATTTCCAATAGCCAAGATATGGAAACAACCTAAGTGTCCATCAATGGACAAATGGATAAAGAAGATGTGGTACATATACACAATGAAATATTATTCAGCCATAAAAAAGAACACAATATTGTCATTTGAGACAATATGGATGGACCTTGAGGGCATTATGCTAAGTGAAATAAGTCAGACAGGGAAAGACAAATACTCTATGATCTCACATGTGTAGTCTAAAAAACAAACAAAAAGCAAGCTCATCAATACAGAGAACAGACTGGTGGTTGTCAGAGATGGGGGGTGGGTTAAATGGGTGAAGGGGGTCACAAGGTACAAACTTCCAATTATAAAATAAATAAGTCATGAGGATGTACTGTACATGGTGACTGTACTTAATACTGCATTGCACATTTGAAAGCTGCTGAGAGTAGATCTTAAAAGTCCTCATTACAAGAAAGAAAGAAAAAACTTAGTAACTACGTATGGTGACCATTACTAACTAGAATTATTGTAGTGACCATGTTTCAGTGCATACAAATCATTATGTTGTACATGTGAAATTAATACAATATTATATGTCAATTATACTTCAATAAAAAAAAAAGTAAATGGTAGACCTTTCTCTTTTAAAAGTACAGATGTTGGCCTATTGCCCTCTGGCAATGGCTGAGATTAAATGAGCATGGTTTCATTTTATTTATAATTAATATAAAAGTAGTATTATTACCTAATTGCTTATAGGAATTGTTTATAATTTTGTAAAGATATGGCCAGTTATGAGACTTATTGAATTGTTTTCCATTGATTTTTGCCTGAAACATGGTGAAACCTTCCAATCTGTACGCAAAAGACTTTCTTCAATACAGGGAAGTTTTTCTCTGTTATATTTTTTTAATTGTTTATGTTTATTTTTTTTAACTCTGAGTATGCCAAAAGTTTTATGAAATATTCTTTTCGGGTCTTTCCTTTTTAAAACTGTGACTGTAAAATTGTGCCTCTATTTTACAACAATGACCAGAGTTCAACCACCTAAATTGCAAAAATAAAAATGCAAAGATGACTCATTAATGCCAGGAAGAGTTTGGTTAGTGGTGCTCTAATTTATAAAAGAATTAAAAGAACTCAAGATGTGGGATAGCTAGTGGTGGTAGTGTATAGCAGTGGTGGTAGCTATTAATGGGGAGAGAGGCTGCAATAGGCTTGAATGTAACATCAGCAATCTGTGGGGAAAAGATATCAGAGAAATAGGGCGAGAGCATTATGACTCCATTTACACAGAGGACATGTAGCAAACACCTAAATTTAGGTTACTAAATTCACCATTCTTAAGAGCTAGATAACATTACCTAAGATACTCAACATTTTAGGTATTATAAAGCAGAAGTAGAATATTCTACTAAATATCATGTCAAACAGGTGAATGCAGATTACGTGGAACAAACCTGTGTAACTCTCATCATCATCAGATAAAGGCACCTCTCTTTTTAGCAGCAATTCCAACTCCTCTGTTTCTGCTACATCCACTGGACGCTCCCCATGTTTATTAGCTTGAAATGGATTTCCACCATGACGAAGTAGCAGTTTCACTATCTGCAACATTAAACAGTAGGAAGACTCAGTCCTTTCGTAGACTGCATTATTTCAACCATTTTCCTCTTGATCACACTCATATCCTCCTGCTTCATCTCCTCTGCCTCCATTCCTCAGTGTCTACTCTAAATCATAATTACTCTCAAGTTCCATTTTCATCACCATCCCCCTTCTGATCGTATCTACTACAAAGAAATTTGCTCCTCAAAATTTAAGCTGGGCTATTTTAGCACTGAATTGCATTATTTTTATCCTGTTTCATCATACATTTGATAAATATTTACTGAGTACCTATTAACAAGCACTGCTCCAAGTTCTTCAGATAAATCAATGAACAAGAGTATAAAGCTCCCTGGCCTCTTGGAATGTACAGGCTACAGGAAGTCTCAAAAGAAGTATCTCCCCTCTGTTTCAGGCTACCATCGCTACCAAGGCTCTTAATCAACTGTTCCCCATCACTCTGGAATTTAAACTATCGCTAACTGACCTGGGTTTACTTAAAACTACTAAAGCTTAAACTTCAAGGCCTCTCATTTTCATGGTCTCCTTACATGGCCCTATATCTAATTTTTTATTCATTTCTTAAAGAATCCTGCCCTCACAAATTTCATAAGCTTTGGGCTCCACAAACCAAGATGTGACTGGTTAGTCATCATTTCATTTGTTTGTTGCTCCTTATTCCTCTTCCTTTCTAAATTTCTTACCTCTTTTTCGATTGGCTCCTTTCTAGAAGCCAGTCTTTCCAGTTCATGTCTCTTTTGCCTTAAAACAATAATGGCAATAAAGAAATGAAACACAGGTTAAAAAAAAGCAACTGCTCAAACCTATACTCTCCTCCTCTAGTTAAACCTCTCTTCTTTCCTTTACAGTCAAGTTCCTGAAAAGATGTTTACCCTTGGGGCCTCGAATACTTTTTTCTTATTGGCCCTTCACTCTTCTACCTACAATTATGTTACCATCAGTCCAATGAAATGAGTCTCCTAAGATCTGTAAATATCTAAGCCATAGATTGTTTCCCTAGGGCTCTGTCCTTGATTCACTTGATTCATGCTCTGGTCTACATCATCTCCTTGGAGAGCTCACCCACTCTCAATGCGATGACAATTATGCAATCCACTCATTCATTTTCATTCTCGTGCTTGCTATTTCTCAGCCTTCTTCTTGAGCTTCAAAATCAAATATCCAAATATTCTTTGGATATACTGTATTTCAATACAAAAGCTGAAACCAATAGGTCCCAGAGTTCATTAAACGTGCACCCTTATCTTTAATTTGTTTCCATTCTCAGTGACTGGCACCAAAGTACACCCAGTCACTGAAACCAGAAAGCTGGGAGTCATCACATTCTTGTTTTTCACTCATACTCTACGTCAAATAGGTGGCCAAGTATTATTAATTCTGCTTCCCTAACATCTCTTCTTGTTTTGAGCTTCTACTTCCAGTGACATGAGTGTGTTCTATCATAGGTAAATCTATACTACAATTTATTAACACATTTCTCCCATTATCCTAGACCATAAACTTCATGTGATATCTTTATTCGTCTCTGTATTCCTAGCACATAACTATGGTGTTTTCTGGTACTGAGGAAATATATCATGCCTTTTTAAAGAAGCAATACTAAACAGAATGCTATAAATTAGGAACTTCTAACAAATGAAAGTATTTAAGAATAATAAAGATTCGCAGTGAATTAAATAATGAAAAATCTTTTCTAGACTATCAAAGAATAAACCATCAATACAGAATACTTGTAAGAATGTATAAAGAAAACAAATTATGCATGATCTCAACTGTTAATATTTAATTTCCCTTTTTGTTTACTAATTTTTATCCAATTACATGTTTATGATTTTAAAAGATCAAATGGCTTTTCAAGGCTGCTGGTGAAAAACAATCATCCCTGATATTTATGTCCATATACTTAAGTAACATAGCGTGCTGCTTCCGTATTTTCTGGTTTTAGGCACTGCTTATTGTGTTACAATGGAAAACACAATTCAGCTCTCTTTAACCAACTCCATCCCTCTCCTCCCATACACATCCACTTCCCCCTCCTCCTAACTTTCCAAGATAGACATATTATTTTTGTGTGTGTCATTATGATTAATATAAATGTTGAACCAAGTAGTACACCATGGCAAAATTTCCATTCTTACACAAGCTTATTTTATCCTAGAGAGTTAATTATCTTGACTTCTCACTTACTAGGTTTTCTACATACTCATCTTTAATTCACCCCCCATTCTGCTACAAGTACAGATCTCTTCAATTCAATATACCACCATTTTTTTGTTAAACTCCTTTCTCCAAGCCTTCTAACTTGCTCTAAAATGGACTGGTTGCTGTCTAGATTTGCTTCCCAGTTGTCATCCTGACATCTCTGTTTATCCTATCATCCTAGAAATAGCCTTCCCTCAATTCTGTGGATTCTTTAGACCTTTTATCTTCTTTTTTGGTTCACTCCCTCATTTTGTTGAAACACCACCTCCAGGAGATTCCTAAGAAACAGTAAATATACTGAGATTTTTCCATGTCAGAAAAAACCTTTATTCTATCCTCACTTGATTAATATTTACTCTTGATATAGAATAATTTTCCCTGAAGTTTTGAAGGCATCATCATTATCTTCTAGATTCTAGTGTTGTTATTGAAGTCTGATGCCATTCTGATTTTTTACCTTTATATGGAACTTGCTTTTTCTCTCTGTAAGCTTGAGGACATTCTTTGCCTCTATTGTTCTGAAATCCCAAGATAATGAATTTTGATCTTGGTCTTTTAACATCCATTGTGCTGAGCATTCAATTGCTCTTTCAAACTGAAGATCCACGTTCCTTCAGTTCTGAGAAAATTCCTGGTTTTATTTATTTGATAATGTCCTATGTTTTCACTGTTCTGTCTTCTAAGAACTCTTGTTAAATAAAACTGGATCTCCTGAATTATTCTTATTTTTTCTCATTTCCCCTCCTCCACCTTTGTCTTTTGTTTCCTAGTCTCTGGGAGATTTCCTCAACTTTATCTTTAACCCTCCATACTCCATTTTTTATTTCTGCTACCATATTATTAATTTCCAAGAGCTTTCTTTGTTTTTATTTTTAAATTTGTTAACTGTTCCTTATTTAGCAACCCTTCAGTTTTTTGTTTCATGGCTACAAGAAACTCTCATCTCTGGGAAAGGTAGTGTTTCTTTCTTTCTTTTTTTTTTTTTTTTAAGTTTCTCTTGGCCTTATTGTGTCCTCCACATTTCTACTTGTCTATTGCTTGTTCTGCTCTTTGCCTTCCATATTAGACCTTTCTCAAAGGTCAGGTGATCACTGGCTGTCCATATTTAAGAGTAAGGTACTAGGGACTTCCCTGGTGGCGCAGTGGTTGGGAGTTTGCCTGCCAATGCAGGGTACATGGCTTCGAGCCCTGGTCCAGGATGATCCCACATGCCGCGGAACAGCTCAGCCCGTGTGCCACAAGTACTGAGCCTGCGCTCTAGAGCACGTGAGCCACAAGTCCTGAGCCCATGCGCCTATAGCCCATGCTCCACAACAAAAGAAGCCACCGCAATGAGAAGCCCGCTCACCGCAATTAAGAGTAGTCCCCACTCGCCGCAACTAGAGAAAGCCCATGCGCAGCAATGAAGACCCAACGCAGCCAAAAATAAATTAGAAAAAAAAAAAAAAAGAGTAAGGCACTAAAAGATTTGCTGAAAGTTTTTTAGGCATAGGTAGGATCTATTGACAGATGGACCTTGTGCTAATGTGATATGACTGGGCCATTTCATCAAAACCCCCTCTTGGCTAGTTCACTTTTCTATTGAGAAATCTTTCAATTCCTGCCCTAGAACTATAAGCCTTACTGTCAGCATTCTGGTTGACTGAGGTCTTAATGTTCAGTATGTTTTACTTAATTAGCTACATTTAATCCTTACTCCCAACTACTCTTGTGGTATGTCAGTCCAGATGGTATGGTTTATACTTGTCAGGAAATAAACCTCCAATCATCTGCCAGAGAAATGTGCCGACATCCAGTTGTGAAGGGTTAGGAAGGGAATATGAGGGTAAAAAACCAGTTTGATTCAATCCTCTTTTTTCAGTCTTATTCAATGGGTGCCTCCAGATGAACCCAGCCATCAATTGCTGAGCTTCAGTTTTTCTGGGATTCTGTGTTGAAATAGCTTTGGTTTCAATTTTCTTGGATTTTTAAAATCAGGAGCTGATAAATTTGGTCTGTAGGCCAAATCTGGCCTGCTGACTAAGAATAGTTTTTATATTCTTATAAAATACTTTAAAAAGAATTGATAGGGCTTCCCTGGTGGTGCAGTGGTTGAGAGTCCGCCTGCCGATGCAGGGGACACGGGTTTGTGCCCCGGTCTGGGAAGATCCCACGTACCGCGGAGCGGCTGGGCCCGTGAGCCATGGCCGCTGAGCCTGTGCGCCCGGAGCCTGTGCTCCGCGACGGGAGAGGCCACAGCAGTGAGAGGCCCGCATACAGCAAAAAAAAAAAAAAAAAAAAGAATTGATAAAGGAGAAATACATAGGAGGAAACAGGAAGCAGAGAGAGAGGGAGAAGGGAGGAGGGTCAGTGGAGGTGGCATGTAGCCTGCAAAGCCCACAATATTTACTATCTGGCCCTCTACAGAAAAAGTTTGCCAAACCCTGTTCTATGTAGTCACCACTCATTCCTCAAATTTCTATCTCCCAAAATATTGGTTTTCTTGTTTCCTCTGTCCTTGTGGGACTGTGTCCTTTAAAATCTCCCCTTTTAGGGGTTTGAGAAGGTAACTGAAGTTAAAAACTTTTAGTTATTATAAATAATGCTACAGTGAACACCTTTGTACGTTGAAACTTTTTCCCCCATTTTTAGGCTTATTTCCTTCTGTTAGTCTTAGAATGAGAAAATAGAAGGATCTTGATACTACTGAACGCTTTCTATACCTGTCAGGAAATAATAAAAAAATATTTATTCCTGGGACTTCCCTGGTGGTCCAGTGGTTAAGAATCCGCCTTCCAATGCAGGGGACGAGGGTTCAATCCCTGGTAGGGGAACTAAGATCCCATATGCCACAGGGCAACTAAGCCTGCATGCTGCAACAGAGCCCATATGCTCTGGAGCCCACATGCCGCAACTACTGAGCCCACGTGACACAACTAGAGAGAAGCCCATGTGCCACAATGAAAGATCCTGTGTGCTGCAACTAAGACCCGATGCAGCCAAAAATAAATAAATAAATATTTTAAAAAAATTATTCCTGACTATGATTAGACAGTTGGTTCATTCAAACATGCTACAATAACCCTAACCTAAATAATCAATACTTTACAGATCATTCTCATATGCAAAAAATTATTTATTCTAAAAAAGAATTTAAAGTAACTTAAAGTTGGTTAAAACAAGCAGGCAGCAGGACTTCCTGGGTGGTCCAGTGGGTAAGACTCCGTGCTCCCAGTGCAGGGGGCCTGGGTTCAATCCCTGGTCGGGGAACTAGACCCCACATGCATGCCACAACTATGAGTTCGTATGCCTCAACTAAGAAGTCCTCATGCCACAACTAAAGATCCCACGTGCTGCAACTAAACACGCCGCAATGAATATCCTGCGTGCCGCAACTAAGACCCGGCACAGTCAAAATAAATAAATAAAATTTTTTTTTTAAAAACCCAAAATACATAGACAGCAAATTAGAAGTAAGTAAAAATGATGAGATAAAAAGAAAATAAACATAGGTAATATCTAAAATAGAACTAAGAATAGGGCTATTATAAGAACGTATATTATGAAGTAATATACATTTGTGAAAGGTAGGCCAAAGATTAGGTTCTTAGTAAGCTATGTCAATCCTCTCTTACTCGAAACAATTTAGAACAGAACTGTTTCTCCTACCTTAGAAATGTTTTATGGATGGCTGAAGTTGTCATGAGTGTTACTGTGTGAAAGAAGTCTAATTCTTTGGTGGAGACTCATAATATATGGTACAAATATATACCAATGGGTTTTGCTATACCTCATTTCCCTCCTCCTCCTTGGGGACAAGTAAAAGAACAAGGAGAAAATAGCCCTCAACAGCTCTGAATTGTGACTCCTACTATCCTAGGCATGTTGGTAGGAGGAAAAGCAAAGATCTCTTGAAAATAGCATGCCAGTCTCCTTCTGGAAGGAGACTGGAAATAGTGTTTGAGTCTTTGTAAGTACATGAGCTCAAAGGTCAGCTTCTGGAAATATTTTGCAGCAATGTGCATATTTAGAAACTTGTATTCATAGAAACATGTTTTACTCATAAGGCATAGTTCTTTAACATTACATTTAGAAATCAGGAAATCTTTTATGCAACATTTAAAGAAAAACTATTCATGCTTGATAAACTATCAATAATGCTTTTAAAAAAGGGGCAGTAAGTATAGTATTCAAAATAACACAGCCAGAACATAAATCATGTATGCATGGGACTCAAAATTCAATGAAGAAAACAGACAAGCACATGAGTAAAAAATAATATAGTAAGTACTATCACATAGGTATGTATGAATTGTCAAGGGAGCAAAAAAGACTGGAACGATGGTAAGCAAGGATCAGTTTAGGAAAAATAACGTTATAGGCTACATTTTTCTTCAAAATTATAACTTGAGAATTATGAAAAATACCTTATAGAAAGATTTAAATGAGAAAAATGGCATCTTTAATTTCTGAAATATCTGAGTATATTTGAAAAATAGCAATATAAAAGTCGTCTTTTAATCTTTGATCTCTGACATTTCTATAGCATTTAGATTTCAAGGTATGTTTATGTGCACAGCATCGTTTTTTTCCTTCAAAATATCCCTTTTAGACAGGTATTATTTATTATGTGATTTAAAGATGAGAAAATGGAAGTTGAGAAGAAAAAAGTAACTTGTTTGAGATCACTCATTTGGGAAACTGGCCAGGCCAGAATTGAATTCTTATCTATCTTCACTCCAAATTCCATTTTTTTCTCAACTAAAGTGGCTTTTAAAAAACAGGCACCACAACACTGAAATTTTTATTGTGTCAAAAAAGAAAATAAGGCAGAGAATGTCTGCTGCTAACAAGAGAAAAAAAAAAGGGAATTTTCCAGCACAAAGGTATGAGATGACCAAAATCCTTTTACATTATTCACTAGAGAGGAGAGACAGTGTACTGAATAACAACTCTTCCAGATTAATGAATTATTACCTCACTTTGTCTTTAAAAAAAAACCCTGATATTTCTCCTTTTTAGTCCCTTAATTTGAACTCATATCAGTTTAATAAACTTGGGAGTGTCTTAGACCAGTGTGTCTTTGTCCTTGTGTCTCCTGTGTCTTTGTTTCTCCATGTTCTGGGAGAAGCTGAGGGTACTGGAATGCAATGCGTCATACAGTTTCAACAAGAAAAGCCAGAAGGTTATTCATTTACTGTGATGTTAAAATAATACTGAGACTTCCCTGGTGGTCCAGTGGGTAAGACTCTGTACTCCCAGTGCAGGGGGCCCAGGTTCGATCCCTGGTAGGGGAACTAGATCCTGCATGCATGCCACAACTAATATGAGTTCTCATGCCACAACTAAGAAGCCCACATGCCGCAACTAAGAAGTCCGCATGCTGCAACTAAGAGTCTGCATGTCACAACTAAGAAGTCCACATGCCACAACAAAGATCTAAAAGGAAGTACAGATCTAAAAGGAAGTACAGAAATAGATACATGGAAAACTAAATAAGAAGAATCAGAACAAGGCAGTGCAGTAACCAAGGTAATAAACAAAAATCCAAGAGAAAATACAATTATATTAAATTTATGCATCTCTGAGCAGCAATATATATTAAAACCCTTTGCAGGAGGTCAATAACTAGTGACTAAAAATTTAAAAAGCAAAATAGCTTCCATCTTGTTAGAAATAAAGAGATAACTACTAGAAGAAACACCTACAAGAGCTGCTTTTGGCTAAAGGTACTGGGAAGTGCAGAGGGATGGGAGGGAGCAGGTAGTTATCTTTATAAGCTAAGTAGTACTTTTCCAACTTTCTAAACTATGTACAAGTATTCTTTGATAGAAGTTAAAATTAAGTGAAAGAGAAAAACTACTTATGTGATAAACAAAATCCTACCTTGGAACCATTGCTAATAGTGCCCCAGGTTGATCTGCTCTGGTTGTAAGCAGGTTATAGTAATGGAGCTAAGCATTAAGCACACTTAAAACATAAGCTACATTACAACAAAGACTGGTTAGGCTTTGATGTCAACATGCCAGAGATTGAAAATGAAAATGGAATTTAAAACCCAGCATGGTTCATAATATTACATCAAAACAAATTAAACATGATATTTAAAGATGCCATTAAATTTGCAAGCATATATAATCATGTTTGTTTAAATCATGCCTTTATTATTCTATACATAAGCATCTGAATAATAATGTCAGCTAAAATTCAGGAACAGATGTTATATATAGAGGAATCATTAAATATTATTAAGTCTTAAAAAAAGGCATCATGACAATGTAAAATTTTATTTTAAGTAAAATCTGCTTTAACCGCTGCATCTTATCTGACAGTAGAATGGCCTTTTAAATAAATATTTGCCAAGTTGTTTAATTACCAAGTTAAATAGGTTTTATGAAAAGAAAATGCTAAATCTATGATAGGAATTAGCAATTAGAAGGTAGAAAAAAGGGAAAATATAATATAGATGAGCTGATCATACAATGAGTGAAATATGACACAAGATCTTATGACTAAAAAGTGAATTAAATGACTGGATTAAATTTATATTTTGAAGATGTATATTACTGCTCCTTCCATCATACTCACATCTCTGTGCCCACTACTAGCAGAATCATGGAGTGGAGTGTCGTCATCTAATCCTTGTGTGTTAACATCTGCTCCAGCTGCTATAAGTATCTTAGCAACATCATAATATCCAACATTGCAAGCTTCATGCAGTGGTGTCCAACCTAAAGTTACAATATTAATTGAACATATGGTTCACTTCTACTAATTCAACACATATGCTTTTTAGATACATAACCACGTGTGACATACTGATTCTACATGCACACAGTACAGAAGGAAAAAGGAGTGATGAACAAGTTACTGGAAATAAGTACCTAAGAAAACCACCAATTTTACAGAAGGTTCATCCACAATCATATTATTTCCATTGGGACTAAATTATTTGACAAAACTACTAAACATTTAAGCTTATCCAATAACTTGCTATAATTTAGAACAATCATCTCAACTATGGAAAAAGAGTAGAAAAAGGCAAAATAAGCTTGTTAGGGTCTTTCAATATTACAAGATATTGAATATAGTTTCCTGTGCTATACAGTAGGTCCTTATTGTTTACCTATTTTATATATAGTAATGTTTACATGTTAATCCCAAACTCCTAATTTATCTCTTCTCCCCCACCCAAGGCTCTTTCATATACTCTTGATGGGAGTGTAAACTGATAAAAGATTTTTTAGAGGGTCATTTGCCTGATTTTCAAAAAATTTTAAATATGCATATGCATCTCCTCTGATTTAGCAGTTTCCTTTCTACTGAAATATCATCCTTCTATAACTATACACAAATATATTTCTACAAGAGGGTTACTGAAGTATTGTCCACAGAATCTATTCTATACACTATTATGTGGCTGTTGAAATGAATGAAGGAGAACCACCTATATGTACTGACAGAAATATCTGTACGACACTAGTAAAAAGGGGAGATTGCAGAACTATAGGCTGACACAGATAGAGTGATTTGATTTTTTTAAAAAAAGTCTCTATATAACTAAATGTTCATTGTATATATGATCCTGCAAGTGCACAGAAAGGACAGCCTCCAAATTATTAACAATAGTTCTGTGAAAAAGAAAGGACCTGGGGGATGGGAGGGTA
The DNA here is from genome assembly GCF_026419965.1 of Kogia breviceps. Taxonomy (NCBI): domain Eukaryota; kingdom Metazoa; phylum Chordata; class Mammalia; order Artiodactyla; family Physeteridae; genus Kogia; species Kogia breviceps. The sequence goes on along the minus strand of NC_081324.1, from coordinate 60,320,985 downwards.
GGGTACCGTAGTATGTGAAACTAAAGGGAATTTCTACATTGTTCCCCAATACTTTTACTGTGTGAAACAACAATGCCACTCTCTTACAGTCCTTGTGCTCAAGCTAATAAATGGTCTAAACATTATTTAACTGTGATTCACCTAGAACCGAAATTGGATAAAAAATTATATGGTAATATGCCAAATAAAATGCAAGTTTAATATTTAAGTATTTGAGTAATTACTGACAAGGAATTGTAGCAGAGATCAGGGTTTTAGGTATACATTCCAAAACAGTTTTATATTATACTTTTAGAACTCTTTCATTTCAGAAAGAGGAATGAAGAATATAGATTAAATTGTAACCAGCATCTGTTTAGATGATAAACTCAGAATTTTAGTTCCTGAGTATTAGTCTTTAACTACAAGTCTTACCTGCAAAATCTTTCACATTCACATTTGCCCCTAAACTTATTAATTCTTTGACTTGTTTTACATCTCCTCGAATAGCTGCCATGTGTAAAGGAGTTTCACCACGTTCATTTCTTTTATTAACTTTATCTTTCTGTCGAGATGAAGAACTGGGAGTTTTCTTTTGGGCTGGTGTTGTTTGTGATGGATGATTTGGTGTGGAATCTGTAAGAAAGAGAAAAGTTAACAGAAGTCCTAGACTAAATATTTTGTATATTCATTTAAAGTTTTTTATAGGTAACGTGCTAACAGGGGGAATATCTTCTCACCCAAACAACCTGAAACTTGACTTGGATGATACACTAATAATTTGACCCAATTACATGTAGTAGATCTTCCTTTAGGGTTATCAAATATTGCAGGAGCCAATTAAGAAAAAAATATTTTATTCTGTCAATTCATAGAATTGGTTTAAAATGATAATAAAATATCAAGTATGCACCCTGAAAGTGTTTGCTTAATGAATAATTTGATAAACTGCAAAAAAACATGTTTTTCATGGCATGTTATGATACTATTTTAAGAACTAGATGAAATGACATTGAAGGCTAGAGTTTACACCTCTGACTCAAACTGTTGGAGTTCTATTCTGATAGTAGGTGCAAATTAAGGTCATAGATGATTTTAGTATGAAATGAAGCTTAATATCTATGAGAAATAAGGACACTCTAGAAAAAGGCCTTTAAAAAGTGGGTGATAAAAGATGAAAAAAAAGTGCTTTGCTTTGATTCCTATCTTTTGATTTTTGTTCCAGTTTCTTTCTCAAAAACAAGAAAGTTAAACTGGATGACACCCAAAGTCCTCTCCTCCCCATTTCAGAACTTGGAAAAAAACAAAACAAAAAACTAGCTTCTTAATCAATTAAGGATTCAAGACATATGTACAGTGTTAATAATTAACTCTGAAAATTTACAATTATTTAAAAGAAACAGCAGCTCTAAGAGAAAAAAGTCTATGGAAAATCATTTTCTGACATCATATAATAATTTCCCTGCAAACTGACATGATTAGAGCACTGAAGCATTATCATCCTTTCTCAATAAGAAAAAGTTTAAAATCTACCTTTTGGATTTTAAAGTACATTCAGTTAGTAACAGTTTTCTATCTATGGATTTCTATAATGTATACTCCAGAAGAGCAAGAACCTTGTCTAATTCATCACTGTATCTCGGCTGCTTAGAAGACTTCTTGGTACACAGTATACTCACTCAATATTTGTTGAATGAATACATGATTCTTATTATAATATTTATAGTCAAGTTATTTATTTAGAAAATTAGTGGTTGAACTTCTTAAAAAGGACATTTTAAATTCAAACAACTTGAAAGGAATTAATTCATATAAATCTTAGCCATTCCAAAATAATATACACACAGACAAAATAACAGTAATACTATCCATAATGGCAATCAGAATAAACAAAAATATGGAAAATGAATTATGTAATGGATAAAACAATGAACCCTAAACTCCAAGCATATCTATAAGATGGCAAACAGGCTATTTCAAAAGCTCTCCACTCTAGTTCTACATACATTAATAAAGATGACTGATGTACCCTTTAAATGAAAAGACTCAACTGCAGAACAGTATTACAGTATTAATCTTATTTATATTTTAAAACAAACAGCAACAAAAGATATATGTTTGCATGTTTATATCTAGAAATTTTCTAGAAAATAAGAAACTGTTAATAGTGCTCACCTCTCAAGGGGGGAGATCGTTGGAAATGAGGGAGGACTTTAGCTTTTTTGCCTTACTGTATTAATTCTTTTTTTTTTTCGGTACGTGAGCCTCTCACCGTTGCGGCCTCTCCCGTTGCGGAGCACAGGCTCCGGACGCGAAGGCTCAGCGGCCATGGCTCACGGGCCCAGCCGCTCCGCGGCATGTGGGATCTTCCCGGACCAGGGCACGAACCCGTGTCCCCTGCATCGGCAGGCGGACTCTCAACCACTGCGCCATCAGGGAAGCCCCTGTATTAATTCTTTAACTTACTCTATGGATAGAGGTTCACAGTATTAAAAAAACAGTTTTAAAAAATAAGTCGGGCTTTCCTGGTGGCGCAGTGGTTGGGAGTCCGCCCGCCGATGCGGGGGACACGGGTTCGTGCCCCGGTCGGGGAAGATTCCACATGCCGCGGAGCGGCTGGGCCCGTGAGCCATGGCCGCTGAGCCTGCACATCTGGAGCCTCTGCTCCGCAACGGGAGAAGCCACAAAGTGAGAGGCCCGCGTACCGCAAAATAAATAAATAAATAAATAAATAAATAAAAAGTCTTCCCATCTAACTATTAAGTCCGACTCAAAGTCAACATTTTACAGAAACATTTAACGTTTAACACTGTAAACAACTTTAATTTGGCCACACTCTTTCCCCAGTTGTGGGTGGAAAGGCCGAAGGATAACCAAAACATGCCCTACTTAAAAAAGCAGAAAGCCCTAACATGTTTTTATTAGTGAAAGATTTAGATACACTCATGTTTAATGGAAACTATGATATACAGAAACTCTAAGAATTTTACCAAGTTGTCCAATTTTTTTTAAAAGAGCTAACATGGGCTTCCCTGGTGGCGCAGTGGTTGAGAGTCCGCCTGCCAATGCAGGGGATACGGGTTCGTGCCCCGGTCCGGGAAGATCCCACATGCCACGTAGCGGCTGGGCCCGTGAGCCATGGCCGCTGAGCCTGCACGTCCGGAGCCTGTGCTCCGCAACGGGAGAGGCCACAACAGTGAGAGGTCTGCATACCACCAAAACAAAACAAAAAAGAGCTAACACTGGAAAAGTTCACTAGAAAAACTGTGTCCTTTTCAATGCATTTCAACAGGCTGTTATGTTACCCAAAGTCTTATATAAAAAGACGCCTTGAAGTCAGAGCCAAAACAAAAAATTTTTTTTCTCTAGAGAAAAGTGATTTACTTTCTTCTTGTACTGGTCAATGAAAACTATACAACTTAAAATTTTTGTGTTGTGAGCTACCAGAATGCATAGCTAAATTCAATGCTCAGTAGTAATAACTATCTCAGTCCAGCTGTCTGGGTTTTATCTACTTTTTAAACCCCTTTTAATAAGTTAGCAAGTTGGTTTGTTCCTTCTTGGTTTTCATCCTGCTGGTGAGCCATCTTTAATCATTTTTGGAGGGCAAACTACTTGAATAAACACACTCACACAAGTAGCACAACACCTTAACTGGAAGTGTGAAATGAAATATGAAATAAATTTACATAGTATACTGCAGATATTCTTCCTTTTAAAATAAATTTTAGCAGATCTTAAACACTAAAACATGAATTACACTCTTGCTTCTAAAAGTATGTGATAAGATTACCAGCTTACAGCAGTCTGCTAATGAACTGAAAAGTAAACTATAAACCCAGAAGCAGCTTTACAGAAACAGGGGTAAAAATTTCTGCAGTAAGGTAAAAGCACACACAGTTCTGCAACAGATTTCTCATGCTGACTGACCCAATTCTAAATTACAGTTGACCCCTGAACAACTCGGGGATTAGGGGCACCCACCCTCCTCACATTTGAAAATCCGTGGCAACTTATAGTTGGCCCTCCATATCCATGGTTCTGCATGTGCAAATTCAACCAACCACGGATTGTGCAGTAGTACAGTATTTACTATTGAAAAAAATCTGCATATATGTGGACCCACTCAGTTCAAACCTCTGTTGCTCAGGTGTCAACTGTACTCATTTTAGTTGACAAATATTCACTGAATGTCCAGTAAGTGCAAAGGTCCCTGCCCGTGTATAGCTTTTCATCTAGTGGATGATACAGACATAAACAATTGTCACACAAATAAATGTAAAATTGCAAACATATGTTATAAGAAACTGATTAAATCCAAGAAAGGATAAACATTTAAAGTAGTTAAAAATAATTGTCAAGGACTTCGCTGCTGGCGCAGTGGTTAAGAATCTGCCTGCCAATTCAGGGGACATGGGTTCGATTCCTGGTTGGGGAAGATCCCACATGCCGCGGAGCAACTAAGCCCATGTGCTACAACTACTAAGCCTGCACTCTAGAGCCAGTGAGCCACAACTACTGAAGCCCGTGTGCCTAGAGCCTGTGCTCGGCAACAAGAGATGCCACCACAATGAGAAGGCCGCACATCACAACGAAGAGTAGCCCCCGCTCGCCGCAACTAGAGAAAGCCTGCACACAGCAACGAAGACCCAACGCAGCCAAAAATAAATAAAAATAAAAACAAATCCCAAGACAGTCATTATAAAAAAAATTGTCAAGACAAAGCTACAGTGAGGAAAACTATGAACACACAAGAACTCGATGATGGTCTCACCTGGACTGTTGTCTCTTGCTGTCATCTGCATAAGAAGTGCCATCTGCTTTCGCTCTGAGAGTGGATAACCAAAAAGAATGCTAACTGGAGTGGACTTCTTATTCCCAGCTTCCTTTTTTGTTTTCTTCTTTTCTGGACCTTCTTTCTCTGGAATTATTAATAAACATGTAAGAATCTGAAACAAATGTAAGCACTCAAAGGTAAAACATAAGGAGACTTCTTAAAAATAGATGATACATGTTTATGAGAAACAAGGGTAACAGAGGAACTTGCAATAGGTAGACAAAAGGGCACTAGGCTTTTATTATATAAGCAATTTTCTTCCTGAATGCTTTGAAAAAAAGTCTTGTGTAACTTCAGAAGATTAATAACATTTGGAAATTTAGTACTAGTGAAATTTTTAATGATTTGTTCTATTAAATAACACTTCAAACATTCCTTAGTTTCACATCTTTGAAATGCCTCTTTCATTCATTATAATTTTATTCTATTATTGTTAAGTTTATATAGCAATGTTCCTTCATATTACTTCCCTAATTCCACTAATAATCTATACAATCTTCTAAGGAGGTGTTTAAGACAAAGCACATCACACAGAGTAATTATTGAAAAAAAAAAGCTAAATCACTTTATTTCAGTCATAGGACAGCTGAACATGGAACAGTATTAATCAAAGCTAAAACTGAGCAAATTAAAGATTCTATTTATGTGTGTGGTAAGGGGCCGGGGATGGTTAATAGAGATCCTGAAAAGATCCAAAAATGGCTAAGATTTTTCAGAGATTTGATCCATCATAAAGTCAGCTCTTAGATTTAGCTATTTGGCAAATCTCTGGCAATGGAGCCAGCATTCCCCATTAAGTGACAGAAAATTCAGATGGAACTGGATTCCATAGGTCAAAGATATACAGGTGTCTGTTCCTTCCTTTAGGATGTTTCTGGGAATTAATTCAAGTGGCCCTGTGAGATGAGCTGCCTATTAACTGTCTAGGAATTTATTTCTTGGGAAACTCTGTACCAATATCTGGGATTTACTGATCCAGGTTTGCGGTATAAAGAGGGGCTACAAAATTAAATAAATTAGTAAAAATTTTAAATAAATGTAAAACAGCAAAAATGAGTGGAAGAAGAGAAGGCTTAGTAGTCAATATTGTGGTTTTTCTCAGGCAGATGTGGCCAGCAGCTAGACTACTCCAGGAGATAAGCATTTATTGATCTGGTAAAATTTTCAAGAAACTAATAAAATTTGATATTATTTAAATATTACCATATTATAATTTAAGACATAAAAACTTGCAGTGTACCACTTAGTTAATTAGGATAAACTGGCATCCTAATGACCTAGAAAAATTAGAGGTCCTAATGTTTAAACTCTGCTGCCCACAAATTACTCAAAACTCAATAGCTCCTAAAATGTCCATTTTGTTGATATTTGCAAAATTTTATGTAACAGAAACAAAAAATTTCAAGATTTTAAAAGTCAGCCTTTATTAATAGTTCTAATAGATTATTTTCTTATTTCTCATTTCATTGTCATTAATGATCCAATTAGTATAAAGCCAGTTTCAGCACAGTGTTTCACCCAACATACTAAATGTATTACAAAGCTCTAAATATGTCTTTTGGAGAAGCTGGTTTTTTTCTGAAACATACTTTCTCCTAATAACATTCTGTATGCTTTGGTTCTCAGATTTAATAAGAAACCACAATTGTTATTTTAATCGTTTTCCATCTGTATAACAAATCTTTAAGTATAATGAATGTACTTCTCATCCAAAATTAAAATATTTAACAGTGTGAAAATTTTAAAGAAAGTAGAAAAGTTGTTTTAAGGAAAGTAGAGTTTAGTAACTGGAAGAAATAAAATTAAAAATACACAATGTCTATCCTTAAAATACTTCCTAAAATTTTGGAAAAATTTTGTCTTTTATTTTCTCATTTGCAAAACTATTGATTTTTGATATTAACTGCATTTTAACACAATCTTTTAAGGAGAATATGCTCTAGGACTTCCCTGGTGGTCCAGTGGTTAAGACTCTGCACTTCCACTGCAGGGGGTGCAGGCTGGATACCTGGTCAGAGAACTAAGATCCTGCATGCTGTGCAGGCACAGCCAAAAAAATTAAAAAAAAAAAAAAAAAAAAGTAAATTCAGTGAGATTTAGATTAAGATTAAAAGCAAAAATCAGTTGTGTTCCCCTATACCTGTAGTGACCTCCTTAAAAAAAGAAAAAACAGAATATGCTCTAAAGTGATATACACTCAGTTTACAGAAGAAAGTGAGACACTTATGAATTCATTATTAAAATTCCATGCTGCCAAATGAGCAAACACATAATTACTACATTTTGGAAAAGAACAAACAAATTGGATATACTCCAAATATTCAAGCAAAAATTCAAATTAGATACTAGCATTCAATATGAACTCTATTTTTTCTGAGTTTCCTTAGCCATTTGTCTGAGTTCATGCTTTACATGAGACAGGAAAAGAAGGTAACTGAACAGGAGCTGGTGCAAGATAGCTAGGTTCGAGATAACTATATACCATTCTTCAAAATCATAAATCTTAGATTAGTATGTCCCAAAGTGTGAGCTGAAAGCATTCAAATCTATCTGGGATCTATCCTGTGAAGAACTTGTTTCCTCTGACCTGTCATAAGTAAAAAATGATCACATACGATAATATTAGAAGAAGTTAGGTACTTTTTCAAATTTCAGTATTTGAAATACGTACTTATTTGTTTGAATGACAGATTAGAATTTTAAAATTTAAACACAGGAATACTGACACATATATTCAGTCTATACTAATAGATTTGAAATTCCACTCAGCCACCTTAAGAGATTTTTAAAGAAAAATCCAGGTGATTCACTTAAGACTAAAGAAAAACAGATATAGACTTTTCAACAATCCAATATTCTTTATTTCACAGTTCAGAGGATCTTTAGGATTATAGAGATGTCTCAGTCTTATAATCCTGAACATCAGTGCTTTCTTTCCAGGTCTTGTCAGAATAAACAGAAAGCTCAACATTGTCACATCCCAATTAAGTATATTAAGGAGAAGAAACAAAATTGTTTTTCTTGGGGAACTAGCTCATAAGCCTATTAGTGTCTCAAAAACTAAATACGACATTTTCCCACAAAGCAGTCACTGTATAAGGCATGAAAGAATGGGAGCTACGATTTAAATACAGATGAACATGATTAAATCAATCACATTTAGAATGTATATATACTTCAATTCTGAGGAAAAAGGTTGACAATTACTCTCTGGTTGTGAAGTATCTACACAATCTTTGACAAGTGGGTGCTTATATCTTCTGATTTCCAGCAATGATCCTCAGACCATGGATAGCTTCATTACATACAGCTCCTTTAGGTGCACCTTGGTACTTAGGAGCCCCAGTTTAGAAAAGTACACCTAACTCCACAGAAAGTGTAGGTCTGTTCAATTTAAGGCAGATTGTAAACTTGCCTCCCACCCCAAAATTTCGATAACTAAGTATTACTGACTCATCAGCTCAATTAACAGTTTCAGCATAATTTTAAGAATAATTATTTGGTTCTATACCAACCCCACAAATTTTTTAAATGAATACAAGGAATATATCAGAAACAGAAATTTTATTTCAGCTTTTAGAGTTAAATGTCATATGCTAAAAACTGGACATTCAGGGACTGAACAGTATTTTACATTTAAAAAGTTCAGACATAAGAATGTAAGCTCATTAAAAACTAAAAAAAAGATAATCAAAACACTTAACTAATTTAGTTTTCACATACTAGGGGATACATTTACTCTTTAATGGCATTTCTCCAGGAAACCTGGTGTTTTAATCTACTTTTAAATTCAACAGGGGCAGCAAAGTCAATACACTAAAGAGGTCAACTGAAAATTTTTAGATGTGGTTTTAAAAAAACACTGCATGTTTGAAGAGTTTGTCTATCAAAATCACTATACATGGTATACTGTGTGACAGGCATATGGCTAAAACACTAAGGACCCCGGGCACCTTCGCACAGGCGCTGCTGCACAGCACAACTCCAAGGCGGTGACTTTCACACTTTCCTATATGAATGGTGCCCCCAGGTTGCTCTGCACACCTCAGTGGCTGTGTGCAGGAGTCCTGCTTGTAACGTTCACAGAAAGCATGTCTTGGACATGATGCACTGGAGATCTCAAATGAAGACTGGAAAATCTTGTGTCACTCATAGTTCACTTATTCAACCACAGATATCTATATACTGGTTTGAAAATAAGTTACTTATACTACAATAATTAATTATAAATGTGACAGAAACCACTGGCTAAACAGGAGCCCCTGATAATCTAATTACCTGAGTATGTCCTGTAAGAAGACATAAGTCTCTCCCCCCAATTTTCACTTGTATGTCCTGGATCTGAATCTACAGAATAAGAAGAGACAGGAGAAAAGAAAAAAGCATACGAAGGGAAATGCAGAATTCAACAAACCAACATTTTTCAAAAGACCACAATGATGTATCATTGTTTTTCCAGAAGATAATTTTTAAGGTAAAGCCAAAAGTACATTTCAAACACAGATTTGGCCAATACCTAAGATTTCAGTTTCTTTGATCTTAAAGTTGAAAAAGTCAACCACGTAGTTTGCAATAATAGTTATTACTGAGGCTGCTTATTAAAACATATCATCTCTTTTGAGGATATATTTTTTCAATCTCTGAATAATGATAAAAGAGGCAGTACTCTATCACGTTTTTCTGTTTAGAATTTGTCTATAGAAAACTTGAATAATGGACGTGCATCATTCTTTTTTGTTCTATGAGTGCCAAAACTATTCAGAGGGCAATAGAACATTTTGGACTACAGTATCATTCTAGACCACGGACCTTTCTATAATTTATAAACATTTCAAATAATATGATTTATTACTGACCACTAAAAAAGATGTCTTAGAAAGAAAGTAGCCTAAATCAAAACAAAGTTTATCAGCTAAGAATATGGAATGCTGCCTAACAACCCAATAAATTAGAGAACTGACTTCTGGCAGTATGGCCAGAGCAAATAATTTTACTTACAAACAATATGCTGTTTTAACTCAACATAATATTATTCTGATCTTCACATTCTCAATTTATTGGTTATGGTCTTCTTTCCAGGATGATCATTATAGACATTATTCATGAATTGTTAGGTGTAAGGAAACAAAAGTGTTGGAAAAAAACCCAATTTAGAGAACAAGGACCTCCTAAACATAGTATTTGAAAAATTTGAAGATAAGCCTAAAAGTTTAGTGATGAGAAGGCTTACTCAATCAAAGGGGAAATCATTAATAAAATATTTAGACCAATTCTAGGGCAAGTGGGTAAATGGACTGAATTACAAGCCTTTCAATAAACACTTATATTTCAAAATTTAACCCATTAAGTTAGCAACTAGAAGAATTCTATGAAGAATATTTGTCATTTCATTTAAAGATAAGCAAAAATTTTAAAAGGCCTCCATAGGTTGCAAAGAAAAAGGGGCAACTAATAAGTTGCACCAACAAATCGAATTAAATGGATTATTGAAAGCAGATCATATTACTGTGACAGATGAAAGAATAGTGGATAAAATAAACTTTCAATTATATTCATTAATATAAGGAAGTAGTTTCTCCAAACCTTCCTTTGGAAGTAATTAATCCATCCAGACTCCACACACCCTTTTGGCTTTTACTCAAGTAAGTATGTTTATATTTGGGGCATTTGCATGTGTATTCTTATAAAGATTTAATTAAGGAGCTAGAAAATTAAAAGCTTCCATATCCTGTTCTTTTACTCAACTACTTCTTCCTTCAGTGCTATACTGAGACTAGACCATAATGAGACTATTGTTATCTATGAGGTTTTTGTAAAACACTGAGTGCTAAGCAATTCTCTCTCCCTGATATGTTCTTTGCAGCAAGGCAAGACAAGCAATACCTATATTTTAAAAGCTATCTTTTTTGGTTTTTTTTTTTTTTTTTTTTTTGTGGTACGCGGGCCTCTCACTGTTGTGGCCTCTCCCGTTGCGGAGCACAGGCTCCGGACGCGCAGGCTCAGCGGCCATGGCTCACGGGCCCAGCCGCTCCGCGGCATGTGGGATCTTCCCGGACCGGGGCACGAACCCACGTCCCCTGCATCGGCAGGCGGATTCTCAACCACTGCGCCACCAGGGAAGCCCTCTTTTTTGGTTTTAATTGAAGTATAGTTGATTTACAATACTGTGTTGGTTTCAGGTGTACAGCAAAGTGATTCATTATATATATATATATGTATTTTTCAGATTATTTCCATTATAGGTTATTACAAGGTATTGAATATAGTTCCCTGTACTATAAAGTAAATCCTTGCTGTACAAGCCATCTTTTTAAGTTAATATTCTGTTCTGGATTGCAAGAGAATAAGAAAGATATCAAGAATGATATTAAGAGTGTGCACTATGTTTGAAAATTTTTATAATAAAATATCAGGGAAAGGGATGGAGTAAATCTATAATAAATAATCACCATGAAGAGCACCAAAAGAGGACTATCCTTATTAAGCAAAGCACTAATTTTATCTGCTACTTTAACACAGTTACCAGAAAAATTACATGTGTTATCTTTTTTTAAAAAAGTTTTCCTCTCCAAATTTGCTTGTGTCATTAAATAGGGTAAATCCTTTAATGGCATCCAAAGCCTCGGGAAAGTAGGCCTTCTATGGCTGGCTAGCAGAGATTTAGTTCAAAACATTTGAACATACTCTACAACTGCGACCATGGACTTTGGGAACAGATCATATTGTGTCTCTTTACATTTTCTCCTAACACATTTATTTACGTATTACTTACATATGCCACAAGAAAAAAATCAGTAAGGAAATAAATAATGCCTATTAAGAAGAAACAAATACTTTCTACAAAGTAAAAAATGTTTTATTTTTTTTACTTATCTAAACATGCAAACTAAAATGAAGTACTACTGGTTTATCCCTATAGATACTTAGAGCTATCAAACCTAAAGGAAAACAACTGCCATGATGTTATTTGAGATTAAAGAACATAAATATACTGCCAGAGCCTTTATAACTATGTATAACTATTTTGAAGAAACGTTACAGAAATGTTTTACCCTTTTAACACTGTAAACCTACTCTTGGAAATGAATAAGAAAGAAAAAATTCAGGGTATAATAAAAATACAATCTGCAAAGACGCTCTATGGCATTACTCACAACAAAATAATTGCAAATTTAGTTTGGAGGCTAAGAAGAGATTCACTCATGTGTAGCCTCAAGATAATTGCTCAGTACTTTCAGGTTAAGGGACTATCATGGCATCCTTTGGATGCCATTAGACTCGGAAAGAAAATAAGTACGATTTTATGACGGATAGTGTAGGAAAAATGTTCCCTTAGGTAGAAACATTAATAACTTAAAGATAACAGCAGTTATCAGTTATTAATTACTATGTCAAAAATTTTATATACAGTAACAGTATTATAAGGTGCCTACTCAATATTCATTCTCCCCTTACTAGGAATACTCCAATTGTGATCAGGGTGACAATATGTCCAGCTCAAAAATATTCGACTTTTCAGACTCCCCTCCAGCAACTAGGGGAGTCTAACCAGTTGAGGTGCAGGCAAAAGTTTCTAGGCAGGCTGTTTCATGAGTAAAAAGGCAAAAGTCTCTCTGGGAGAAAGATATCTCTGTCTTTGGTCCTTCCTTTCCTTTTTTCTGCCCAGGAAGGATATATCCTGTGACTATAAGGCAAAATGCTTCAGGACAAAGGCTACGTATGAGCTAAGGGTAGCAGAGCAGAAAGATGAAAAGAGCCCAGTCCCTGACGGTGTTACTGAACTGCTATACCAACTCTGGACTGACTATGCCTGGTCTTACCGCATTAGATGAAAAAAAATCTCTATTTAAGCCAGTATTAGTTTTCCATTTAAATTAATGTATCGCAAACTGATTTTACATGATATGTCACTTAGAGGTCACAGTTTTCTGAAGTTGGTATTATATGTACTTTTATAGATGAGAAAATTGGGACTTACAGGAACTCAACTAATTTGGCCAGGGCTAGTAAGTGGCTGAGCAAGGACTCAACAATGGTCTGTCAGACTCCAAAGCTTCTGATAATAAACACTATGCTATGATTTCCCTCTGTTATAACTACAATAACTTATGTGGTCAGGATTCTAGTCTAGGAAAGATTAAAAGTAAATGCTAAAAGTAGGTGATAAAGCAAGCTGATGCAGTAGCTGTAAAAAATAATTTGTCTTCTAGATAAGAAGTAGTTGTTTCCACAGGTTCAATGAGTCATTGTACAGATTTGGCCTCAACATTTCATGGAACAAAATTTATAAGAATTCTCTAATAGAATAGGACAATGTGGGATTGATACTGGAATGATATAAGTAGATATACTGGAGATTTGCTGAAATAAACAGTATTATGATACAGCTATAAGAACTCACTGGCATGACTTTGAATTATGCTGTAATTTTTCCCCAAATTTTATCTGAATTTCTTTTCTAGAAAGTGTTATCTTTTAAAAAGTTAATAAATATTAAATAGTTGAGAATTTGGAAAGTTTAAGACACACTAGGGTATCTCAAAACGATAGTCAAAAGGACTAGGAATGACTCAGCCAGTTGATGGCATTACTGCTGATTTTGAGGACCATTGAATCTTCCTTGGACAATATGAATATCTTAAAAAAAAATGACCGTGTTTTATAAAAATAATGTATTATTATTTTTAAAATTCAAGGCATATAAAGAATACAAAGAAGAAAGTAACAAATTATCCCAAATCATGGAAACAAAATGTTAACATCTCATGAGCATCATGCCAAGTATCCTTCTAAATGTATATAAAGACAGAGGAACTAGTAGAGAGAGAGAGAGAGAAACCAACTTATGTAAGAATAAGAAAATATCATACATATGTGCTACCTTTAAATAAAAATCTGTAAGATTACTTTAGTTTAATCCAACATAAAAAGAAAAGAAACTAAAGGAATTGCTCTTCTCTATAAGAGATACCATATACTAAAATACAAACACACACATATATAAACATATAGGTAAAATTTTAAAGGAAAGATTAAAAGTTTTAAAAATTAAAAACATATTATTTCAGTTTCAGACGATTTCAGTTAATCCCTTGCTATGAGAGATGATGAGTTGAGTAGCACTCTTAGCATTTTCTCCTTATTCCCCACTCCCTGTTCTTTTATTTTTCACCTAAGTCAGGGCTTATAATGTTTACATTTTTGTTCAGGACCTTTAATAAACCCACTAGGTTTAGGCTTAGTTCTACAATGAAACAGTCTTTATATTTAAACAATCTTATCTTTCTGTATGTTTGTTAATGTATGTCCTGTGTGCATATGCATACAAATATAAAGAATATGACATAACGCAAACAGTACATATTATTTCATAATTTTTAACTTTTTACTTTGTAAACATTTTTACTTTGTATACTATGAACATCTTTCCATACAGTTTAGTCTTCTACAATGTTATTTTTAAGGGTAAAAGATCATATTTCTTCATTGGATGTACCATAATTTAACAAATCCTACATTTCTTGACACTCTTTTCCTGTTTTGGTTTTCTATTATAAAGAAAGCTGAGAGAAATATACTTGAAGATAATTTTTTACTCTCATCAATAATTATTTATATAGAAAAAATGACAAAAGAAAGAATAAGTCAAATGTTAACAAACTTTTAGTTTTTAACATATGCTGTTATAACTACACTCAACAAGGTAGTTCCATAATTTAGACAAACTAAAGCAAGTTCCTATTTTAAACCAGTGACCAGTTTGTATGATTTAAGCCAACGACAGTTTTGTCAATCATTGTAAACTCTATTTCTTTGAGTACTATTAATACAGTTCATATATTTCTTCACCAACCGTAATTCTGTTGTTCTGAACTACTTGCTTGTATCTTTTGTCCATTCTCTTATTTCTGTATTTTTCTCTTCACATTTAAGAGAACTTTAATTACTAATTATATTAAGATAAGGGTTGTCATATATGTTATAAATATTTCTCCCTTTTATAGTTTATTCTGTATAGTTTCAGCTAATGATTTAAAATTTTAAAAAGATCAATGTCAAATACAGGGTTTGGTGCTATAATTATCTTTCATATGGAAAATATCAGTTAATGGTACTCTGGACTCTTTTTAAAATTATGAAAGTAAGACAGCTCAATTGTAAATAAGATGTTTTGCCTTGGGAATGGGGAAATTCTTCTTAATGCTTTGGATGTGTGTGTATGTGTATGCGTGCAAAACTAAAGCCTTCATCTGTTATTTACTAAAATTTATAAATTCAGCCTACCAAAAATATAGATATACATATTTAAATCCATCAAAATCTCATTTAATGTTAGCCATGTAACCTTTTCAAAAAAAATAAAATAAGAGTTTGTTTTATGAAACAGTCTTAGAGACAGCTGCAATGTCCCACTAAATTCAAATAGTGGAAAGACTGTAGCAGGGGATAAGCATATAATCCAATCAATAAAATATGAATTACACTATGTTTATTCAGTGCCTACAGTTCATGTCTTCCTAAGTCTTTCTTTTATTTTACACTAAATAAAAGACAAATAACCCACTGGATCTAATAACAAAGGTTCTCATGGGAAGTGTATTATTTTGAAACCTTATTTCTAAGTCCCTTCTTCAAACTACTAGTAGGATTATCACTGTCACTGGAAAACAAAACCTGGTTAATGTAAGTACTTTAAAAATGACTAGCAAAACGGTTTCTAAGGAGAGAGTGTGAGACAAGTTAAATCTTGTATATTTGAAGGCACAGAAGCACCTTCTTCTCAGCTAAGTGACCTAGTAATACCTTGAGAACAATGCGTAAAAATAAGGAGTCAAGCTTCAAGAAAAAAAGAAAGAAAGATTCTGAACCTCTAGAAGACAGTGTAACTTAAAATGAACA
This sequence comes from Kogia breviceps, assembly GCF_026419965.1. Taxonomy (NCBI): domain Eukaryota; kingdom Metazoa; phylum Chordata; class Mammalia; order Artiodactyla; family Physeteridae; genus Kogia; species Kogia breviceps. The sequence continues at coordinate 60,305,270 of NC_081324.1, read as the reverse complement.
AAGCACATAATTTCTTAATCACTCAAAAAAGAGCAATTTTCAAAGTTTAAAACTGTCATAAGCGTTTAAGAAAAATTTTTAATTCAAGCTAAGAGAAACAGCCAAATACACAAAAGGAAACCTACTTACTAACAGTGTATACTAAAATTAAGTATTTTCTAAAGATTAGCACGAGGAGTTTCAAAAGTCTAGTCTTTTGAAAATAGTCTTTCAAAAAGTCTATTTTCACAGATTCTGGAGTCAAGATCATTCCCATACTGATGATTAAGATGGCTAGAAAGATAAAAATAGGATCTCTGTACATAAATTTAGCATGTAACACTGATTTTCTCTGAGTGAAACTAAAACATTCTTAAGAATAGTTCATTACCAATACTTCATTCAGGGGCTAAAACAATTATGATAAACATATAACGAACATTCAAGTTTATATTAGTTTCAAGAAACGATTAGTTCGGGGCTAAAATACAACCTAGTAACTTATTAGATAGTGGTAATAAGGTTTTAATCTATTATGAATAACTGGGATTTACTGATGTCAAGTATCATTCCTGATATAGCAAAAGTTTTGAGGAAAAAAGTACTATGAACTGGGCTTAGGAAGCCTCAATATTTTTCTTCTTTTTTTCTGAAAGGGACATATTTCTGATTCATTTCTGAATCTAAAATGCCTAAACGTTTTTTCTTTGGTGGGTTCAATAATTTGTTCACAAAAATTCAACAGCTTTTTCTCAAATCTACCATATCAATGCTCCATATTACTGAGTAAATTTTCATCACTGAAATGCTCCCTAAGAAATTAAGTTCTTAAAGTGGTAAGAAATTTGTAATAAACACTGAGACTAAGAAAAAAAGCTAATTGCTTTTATCTATGATAGAAATAAAATTTGGGTGAGGAATATATTAATTTCTGCCCCAATGATAAATCTGAAATTCTGAAATACAAATATTTCTCTCTAAAATGAAGTGAACAAGGAATGATAAAGAAAATCACAGTAAAAGAAGGATTATGATTTAACCAGAAAACAACAAAATTTCCTACCTGTGTCTGAATCTCGTTCTTCATTTCTTGATGGGCTGATGGTAAAAGGAAGTTTCCGTTTCATGGACGATTTCTCTTTCATCTCCTTGCCCACATCACTCCGATCAATTTTTGGAGTTTTGCTATAGGATGCAATCTTGTCTTTACTCTATTAAAAAATTAAATATGAATAAACTTATAACAATATTAGCTGAGTAATACAGCATTAAAAACTACTTTATATAAAGTAGAAAGAGTATTACTACAAACCATCATTGTCCTCAATGTCCTTAAGGCCCACTTTCAACAATCATAATGTGTTTTCTAACTTATTTCATATTCCCTTTTACTTAGTAATATAATTGTTAAATAACAATAAAACAAAATATCTTGAATATAATGGAACTCTATGTCTAAGATAGACATCATCACCAATAAACAAATACATAAATCAGAAAAAGCAGTCTAGACTGAATTAAGCAGATTGTATTTTATTAATACCATGTGTCCACTCATTTAGATAAAGTATCCTACCCTCATGCCTACAGCAATTACCAAGTTCACTCTTATGATCCAACATCTGAATTGGTACATACAGCACATCTAACTGGGCTATGACAACTCCTTTGGAAAAACATGCTAGATACTAAGAACTAAGCCACATCACCTAGCAGGTGAGCATAAAAACTATGATAATAAATGATAGATATCATAACCATAGAGATTTTCAGAAGAAAATGAGATGTAGACTCAGACTGCAGAAGACATGAGCTTTCGACCCAAGCCAGAAAATAAAGGAAGGAAGAGTGGGAAGAAGGGGCATAAAAAAATACTGAATTTTTTTTAAAAGTAGAATTTATCAATGAAAAGATGATTCAATAAGAGCAATATAATAAAGCTTTTAGGATTCTATCATGAAAATAAGAAGAGGGAAAAAAAACAGGAAAAAAAAAAGACTGGGATTGAGACCTAAAATACAATTCCAGATGGGATATTAAAAAGTTACAAAAGAATACTGTATTAGGGGCTTCCCTGGTGGCGCAGTGGTTGAGAGTCCGCCTGCCGATGCAGGAGACACGGGTTCATGCCCTGGTCCGGGAGGATCCCACATGCCGCGGAGCGGCTGAGCCCGTGAGCCATGGCCTCTGGGCCTGTGCGTCCGGAGCGTGTGCTCCACAATGAGAGAGGCCACAAGAGTGAGAGGCCCGCATACCGAAAAAAAAAAACCAAAAAACTACTATATTCATTTTTATACAATTACAATTTTAAGGCCCAGAAAAATGGATTATTTTCTTGGAAAACATGCATTACTAAACACTGGCTCATTGAAAGAAATAGAAAACCTGAATAGACCAATGATCATAGAAAACAATAAATCTATAGCTAAAGATTTTATGTCTAAAAAAGGTACCTATTCCAGAAGATTTTATGAGAGGTTTTAAATTAAAAATTCAGGGAAAATATATTTCCCATTTCATATAAACAATACTACAACACAGAAATAAGATTAGAAGATACCCAATCCATTTTACAAGTGTGAAATAAAACTAACGCCAAAGAAGGGTTCAAGATAGAAATTATACACTAAATTGCTTATGAAATAAATGAAACAATAAACTGTCCTAAATAAACTGTCCAATCAAACTTAGTGACTTAGAAAGATAATATATCATAATCAAGCAGGATTCACCCAAAGAATATAAGAATAGTTCATTATTAGAAAACCTCAAGACAATTCATTATATCAAAAGATTAAGGAAAAATCTTATTATGATGTTAATAGGTGATAATAACATCTAAATAGACCCTACATTCATTTTTGATAAACCTATTAGCAAATTAGGAAGAGAATGTGACTTCCTTATATCTTAACTGGTAAAGATTAGTGAAGAATAAAAGTCTAATACTATTTATTTCCCAGGTGTAAAGGAAAATCCTCTTGAGCTGTTTTTTTTACTTCTGCTAATGAAATGGAGCTTCACAGGCATGCCTTTTGCTTATAAGGTTGTTTTAAAATGTCGATTTTATTATTATTCTGGTATAGTGAGGCCAACAGATCAAGAGATCGCTGCCACAGCAAAGAGAGTTTGTTACTCACAGCTCCCAAGAAGAGGGGGCATGCCGCACCATGAGGGGCCACCGGGGGAAGCACCTAGGAGGTTCAGGAAGCAGAGGGAGGGGAAGGAAATGTGAGTCAAAGCTTTTATTGCAGTTTCCACAGGAAGAAAAAGGCAAGGCAGAGCAAGCAGGTTTAGGGTTGGCTAGTTTGCATAATTTCAGCAGACTCTAGGGTACAGGTGTTGTTTCTCTAGTTGTCTGGTACCTGGTTCTGGGGTGACTGTTATTAGGGCAGGGGGATAGTGGCCCAGAATGTGAGAGCTGGATAGAGTTGGTGATTGGGGATGGACTCTGGATTGGTTGGTTTGCATATGAAAGGTGTGGTCACACATAAGTTGTTTACTATCTCTGGGAACTGAGTAGCCTTGGGAAGGGCAGTCTCCCCAGGGTCACTGAGGCCCCAGATGTCAAAGCATCAGAAACAAAAAGGCATGATTAGTAAAATGGTCAGCCAACAAAGTTCTAGAGATTTGCCTTAGAAAAACAAATCTTTGTTATTAAAAAAAGAATCTAAGAAAAATATTAGGATGTCCCTTCTCCCTTGCACTGTGTGACTAAAGATACTGTTCTGTGCCATAAAACAAGAGAAACCAATTTGTTAATATGTTAAATGAAAAATGTTCATAAGAATTTATCAATCATCCTCTCCTGTGCAATATGGTGATTAGTGTGAATATTCATTCCTGCTACCAACTTATTCTGTTCTCTGTAAAATAAAATTGTCCTTAAAAGTGTTACTTGAACAAAGTGTTTTTGTGAGAATCTAAACAATAAAAATTATTTTCAGATATGGGGAAAGTAACTTTCAAAAGAAATAGCTATTTCTGATTGTCTTAAAATTTTTATATCATCAAATGGTATAAATACTCTTGTCAATTCAGGAGAGAATCACTGGCACATTCTTCTTTCATATCCATGACATAATAAACCTAACAGTCAGACTTCTTTTATTTTAAAATAATTTAAGTCTTTTTTCATTTATATTAATGATTTTCTTTCAATAACCTACAACAGCTACCATACATAGCAATGAAAGTATTAATGGCAAGACAAGAATGATCTTCTATCACTGCTGATATTAAACAATGTGCTGGTAGCCTTTACCAACTCAAGAAGATAGAAAAAAATAAGAGGTAAAAATTTACCTAGAAAAAAAGAAGAAAAAAAAACCATAAAACGCTTGAAGTATATAAACCAATATGTTAATGGCTATCTGTGGGTAATGGCATTACAGGTGTGCTGGGAGACAATTCTCCATAGCTCTCTTGCATTTCTGCACATCTTGCAAGCAGAAGCACTAAATCCCTTTATTTTATCTTTTCAAGGATATCTGTATAGAGAATAGCCTTGGAAGACAGAGAAAGTGTCTCCCTCTGGAGCAAAGGGTAGATCAGACCTGTTCACTGTTCAGTATAATAAATAATTTCTCCCTTTAGGGCAAAGGTCAGGTAGATTTATTGCCCATTAAAAAGATTTGGGATTCCTCTCCTATAATACAATCCACTGTATATATGTAGTTGTCACCTGGCCTTCTTTGCATCCCTTTGTGAGAAACAGGGCTCAGAGAACAGGCACAAATGCTGATATATGGCTACTGCGATTGCTATGAGAAAAACCACTTTCCTCTCTATCTGACCCAGGAGTCTCATGTCTTCTGCCATAATCCATGAAACTAATTAGCTTGCAAGTAGGGTAAAACCTAAGATGCTTCATCTCAGACAAGGCAATTTCTATTTTCATTATTCTTATATACGTTTTCTAATTTTTCTGTAATGAACATTATTACATTACTTGAATAAAAGAAAAGTTCTCAGTTATCATGGGGATAGGAGATAATAAAGGTCTGAACTATACTGATGATGAAAAGGATAGCGCAGAGCTATTTAGATAGGCAGAGGATTAACATCCACTCTCACACTTTATGAATTTAATCCGGGTTTTAGCTTATCAGGAAAGGTTTGATGAAAGATTTTGTTTTACAAATTATAGATAATTTATAGCTAAAAATGTCAGTGGAAAATTTTTTTTTTTTTTTTTGCGGTATGCGGGCCTCTCACTGTTGTGGCCTCTCCCGTTGCGGAGCACAGGCTCCGGACGCGCAGGCCTAGCGGCCATGGCTCACGGGCTTAGTTGCTCCGCGGCATGTGGGATCTTCCCGGACCAGGGCACGAACCCGTGTCTCCTGCATCGTCAGGCGGATTCTCAACCACTGCGCCACCAGGGAAGCCCAGTGGAAAAAATTTTAAACTAAAACCAATGGGGAAAAAAATCCCACAGATTAGCAGTGAAAGGATAAAATATTTGAAGAATTTGGAGGAGACATTTTTGATGAAACCCTGACTATTGAAATATTTAATATGGTAATAAAAGCACTTTATATAAAAAGCATATTGCTATAGAATGGGATTATTATTTAAAATTATGGTCTATTTAAATGCATTTAAAAATTAAACTTTGGTTCAGGTTATTTTTTAATTTAGAATCTTATAACAGCAATGTCTGTGTCATATTAAGCTGTAAATACGGTCTGTATTTACATAAGAGAACAGCTATATATTCATTTTTAAAAATTTTATAGAAAGAAAAACTCAGAAGCTAGAGGTTGGCTTCAAGGACAATCACTGACCAAGAAAAGACAATCCTAAGAATATGTTTTACAAATAAATAAGTGAATAAAATGGTCATGCCGCCTTCTCTCCTCCCCTCTCTTCTAACTTTACTTTGTCCTAAGAAGCAGTAGTAACGTGGTCTATAAGCAAGAAATTTGGAATGGAAATTATGGCCCTTCCTCTCTTAAGGTGCAAATAAACAGTTCAAATATCTATTTAAAACTGAAGAAAATTATTTCTAACAGCAGCTTTGGATGTCAAGCTGCTCGGAAATCCCAAAGCATGGCAGTAAGCACCACCCATACTGCCTCAGAAGGGCTTTTGACCATTACCCAAACAGACGTGTGATCTTGAAAAAAAAAAAAAAACACTGAATGATTAAACTGAGACTGAAGACAGTTAAATATACCCCTTTAGGTAAGTCAACTGTTAATAATTAAGGAATTTAATAGTTTGTATTTATTCTTCCTATTTATTTTATAAATCTAATGATTAATAAGTATTCTTAACTTACTTAAGCAATATTTTTAATAGAAATACATTAGTAAAAAGTGTTTGCTTTTTGCTTGCCTCTATAGTTTTAAAAAATCACACTGTTATGAAGGCAATGGTCAGGACTACTGCATATTTAGTGGCAATCTTCAAAAAATAATACAAAGTACCTAGAAGAATAAAAGCTTCAACAACTTTAGCCTTATAAATTCAAATCCCCAAACATCAAGTAGCTCACATGTAATTTCACAAATGCAACCTTCACTACATTTAAACATTTAGAAATAAAAGTTATAATTCTTTCCTCAAATCTCACATTGTATTCTGTCCCCACAACTCTACTGAGGTCACCTTTACCTAGGTCACTATAAGGTATCTCTACTGACAATGGCCTGGTCTTTCCTATTAACTGCTGTGGCATTTGGCATACAGACCCCCTCTCCACTCTTCGCCATGTAACTTCTGCTTCTCTCTCTGTCCTCCTTGCTCCCCCTCTCCTGACTCCTCCTAAAATATCTGAATTCCTCAGGGTATGCTCTCCTCCATTCTTGCCCCACTCTCTTGGGGTGACATCTTGATACCTATATATCACTTTTCCACAAATCCTCATACATTTATTTCCAGTCTAGCTGTTCTGACCTCTAGACGCATATCTAACTAATACTGTCTAATTGATACTTCTGTTGGATGTTGCGATGACCAACTAAATTCAACAAATACAAACCAAACATTCTTCTTCAAACAACCTGTTCCTTTTCCTGAGTGCCCTTCGCAGGGAATAGTCCAATCAACCTCAGAGTGGACCCAGACAACTTTTTCTATACATACACAAGTTTCAGTAATTCAATATATTTTTTGTGTGTGGTACACGGGCCTCTCACTGTTGTGGCCTCTCCTATTGCAGAGCACAGGCTCCAGACGCACAGGCTCAGCGGCCATGGCTCACGGGCCCAGCCGCTCCGCGGTACATGGGATCTTCCTGGACCGGGGCATGAACCCATGTCCCCTGCATCAGCAGGCGGATTCTCAACCACTGAGCCACCAGGGAAGCCCCAATATCTTTTAGATCTGCCACTGCTATCCCCACAGCCACTGCCCACACTGCCTTCTGCTTGGATTTAAAAATAACACTCTAACTGGTTTCTGTCATGGCTCTTCCTTTCTGGCTCACTGGCTACAGGATAAATTTCAAGATCTTTAGCAAGGAACACAAGGCCATAATGAACCGGTCCCTGTCTAATGCTTATCTCCTACCCTCCATCCTTCACAGGCTACATCCTAACTCTGTATGCACTACTTTAACAGATTCTTGTCTTTTTTACATCTCCTGCTTAGTCTACTCTTTACTCCCATTTTCCTGCTAGTCACATACTTGAGAATCCAGATTAGGTATCTTTTCCACTGTGAGACAACCCCTGAACGCCCTAGAACTGACTGCTTCTCTCCTTTGCCCCATCATTGTACACTCAAATACTTTCATTAGTGTGAACAAAGTATGGTCCCTGAAACCATTTCAGGGGAAATGCAAAGTCAGAAATATGCTCACAATAACACTAAGATGTTAGTGTATCTTTCTCTCTCATTCTCTAAAGAATGTGTATTTGAGTCTTGAGATTACTTGACAAGAGATATCTGAACATCCGGATTGCAGAAGCAGATGAGAATCTGGCTATCTTTCTGTTAAGCCGCGCATTAAAGATATCTGCAAAACCAATGACACTCTTCTCACTGATACTGTCTTGGAATATACAGTTGTTTCACAAAAATATATTATTAACATGTAACAGTTATACTGTTTGTTTTTGTTTTTGTGGTACGTGGGCCACCCACTGCCGTGGTCTCTCCCATTGCAGAGCACAGGCTCCAGACACGCAGGTTCAGTGGCCATGGCTCACGGGCCCAGCCGCTCCGCAGCACGCGGGATCCTCCCGGACCGGGGCACGAACCCTCGCCCCCTGCATCGGCCAGCGGACTCCCAACCACTGCGCCACCAGGGAAGCCCCATGTTTTTTAAACCAATTCATAAATTTAAATTTTTTCTCAGTTTTAATTTCTGATTGTGTAAATGTCAACAGACATAACCACGTACAAAAAAGCCCTTTAGCCTCCTCAGTTATGCTAAAAAGTATCAAGTGGTCCTGAGAGCAAAACACTTCAGACACAGAGATAGAGCAATTACTTAAGAGTCTTCATAAAGATTTAGACCAAGCCTTAACCATTGTTTTTTTTTTTTTTTTGGCCGCACCGAATCTTAGTTCCCCAACCAGGGATGGAACACATGCCCCCTGCAGTGGAAGCGCAGAGTCTTAACCACTGGACCACCAGGGAAGTCCCACCAATCACTGTTTTATTTCAAGGGTCATGGGAGGGGCACACAACACAATAAGCATCCCATGAAAGGTTTGTTGAATAAAATGAATATATTAGTGAATTCACGCTCCTTAATATTTGGCACATTAAAACACATTTGGGGAAACTTCTGTCTATAGTAGAATGAAGATACTGGCAACTTATCTCTCCAAGAAACAACTATAAACCTGGACAAAATTGTCGAAAACCACCATTTCAAGGCTCTAGAAATTGAACAAAAACAACAAATTGAGAAGCATTTTCAACAAGAAAAACTGCTGAACTATGGATAAGAACAGTGATTGTCTTTGGCATTCTTGCCTCAGGTTGTTCTCATTTCCTGGCTAATGCTTAGTTTGCATGAAGTAGTTCCAGGGTGGGGCTGGCAATGAAAACCAGCATTTTTGCTACCAGAGAGTCAACCTGAATTGACACAGAAGGCCAAAACCCCACCACCCAGTCACTCCGCAAGCAGGGTAGGAAAGGAATGGAGTGGGAAAAAAAACCATAGTTCTATTAGCCTACGGCTGTGGTCCCACTGTGAGGGAGCAGTAGCCAGTAGACAAGCCAGAAATTTGTAACAGGGAGACTGCAGAAATCAGAGAGGGAGATTGCAGAAATCAGAGAGCCACGGGGGCACTAGATAACACAGCCACTCATCCCTGGCACTCATCCCTGGCAGACAGGGTAGTATGTGGGGAAGACCTGAGAAGGGCTAAGCTCTGCACAGACCCCTCACTGACAGGGAGACGTGTGTACACACTGGGGAGGTCTACAAGGGTCCAATCTCTCTAAACCATCCTTAGTCAGCAAGGAGCTTGCACACATGAGGGAACTCCTGGGTGAGCCTGAGAGAAAGTAAATGCTAGGGCTTACCTGAAAAATGCCCGAACATTGAGCACACTCCCCAACACACGTGTAAATCTATCAGTGGAAGGTGGAAGCCTTACTGGCTCATGGTAAGGCTTACTGGCTCATGCTTGAGCACAACGCCTGACCAACCAATGGTTGCTAACTAATCCATGTAGGTATGGGGCAACCTCTAGAAAGCAAGACTAAACAAACAAACAAACCCCCCAAAACCTAGACACCAGTGGTTGTGACAAAGTAAACACTGCAAAACCTGACATTTTACTAAAAGCAAACAAACAAAAAACTAGCAACAGTTACAACTCTTAGGTGGGAAATAATGAGAATCCAGAGCTGCTATAACATATGACCTAACTGTCCAGTTTTCAATAAAAATTAACGGCAGCTGGAAAAAGCAAGGAAAAAAGTATTCAAGAGAAACTTCTCTGAGTGGGCCAAGATAGGTTTGGCAAAGTCTATAAAGAGGAAGGAAGAGAGGAAGAGAGGGAGGGAGGGAGGGAGAAAACAATGTTTAAAGAATTAAAGTATGACAACAATGACTTAAACAGAGAATATGAATAAAGAACAATTACACAGAAATACTGGATTTGAAAAGTAAAAGGACTGAAAATGTGTTAGGTATGTTCAACAGCAGATGTGAGATGGCAAAAACAAACAAACAAAATCAGTAAATTCAACACCCCAAATTTCATGAAAACCATTAATCTACAGATCCAAGTAACTCAAAAAACCCCAGGTAGAATAACTGCAAAGGGATCCTAAACACATTACAGTCAAACAAAAGACAAAACAGCAATGAAAAAAAAAAAATTCATCACAATTAACAGCTGACTTCTCATCAGAAACACTTAAAGCAAGAAAGAAGTGGGATGACAATCTACTAAAAGGACAAGTCAAATAAGAATTCTACATCCAACAAAATAAAGGCAAACAGTCATGAATGACCACATACTGTAGAATTCCACTTATATGAAATATACAGAATAGGAAAACCTATAGAAACAGAAAGTAGATTTATTTGCTATCTAGGGCTGTGGGGTATGGGGACAGAATGGGGAGTGACTGCTAATGGGTACACAGGGCTTCTTTTTCATGTGAAAATGTCCTAAAATTGACAGAGGTGGTGATTGCATAGCTCTGTAAATATACTAAAAACTACCGTATTTTACATTTTAAATGAGTAAATTGTATGGTATGTGAATTATATCTCAAAAAACCTGTTTTTTAAAAATGGCAAAATCAAGATATTCTCAGATCAATGAACACTGAGAGAAATCACAGCTGAAGATCCATCTTAAATACTAAGGAAAATTCTTATAGACTGTAAGGAAATGACACTAGACAGTAACCTGAATTCACAGGAAGAAATTAAGAGTGCCAAAATTTGTAAATTCGTAGGTAAAAACAAAGAACTGTATAAATATATATTTCTCTTTAATTCTCTTATTTCTTTAAAAAATAAGACTGTATAAAACAATAATTGTTACATTCTGTTGAGTTAATAACAAATGTAGATATAATATATACTACACAGAGAACACAAAGGAAGGGAAGGTAATGGAGCTATACTGGAGCAAAGTTGCTGTATTATACTGGATTTAAGTCAATATTAACCTGTAGTAAATAGCACGCACATTATAATCCCTAGATATCTCAACATTTTAAGAATATAATTTAAGAAACATAGTTTAAAAAAATCATAGAAATTTAAATAGTACACTGAAAAATAGTTTTTTAAAAAAGGCAGCAAAGATGGGAGAGAAAAAAAGACCTGAAACATAAGAACAAAGAGCAAAATGGCAGATATAAATCTAACCTTATCAATAATTACATGAAATGAGAGTAGATTAAACACTGCAATCAAAAGCAAAGACTGCCAGTGCAATCAGGCAAGAAAAGGAAATAAAAGTATTCATACTGGAAAAGAAGTTATGTCTATAAGCAGATGACATAATCCCATATGTAGAAAATCCTAAGGAATCCACAAACTTTTAGAATAAATGAGTTCAGTAAGGTCACAGGATACAAGATCAGTATACAAAAATATATGCATTTCTATATACCAGCAGTGAAAAATCCTAAATGAAATTATCTACAATGGCATCCGAAAGAATAAAATATTAATAATTTAGCAATAAAAGTGCAAGATTTGTACACTGAAAACTACAAAGCATTGGTCAGGGAAATTGAAGATCTAAATAAATGGAGAGATATTCTGTGGTGATGGACTGGAAGACATGTTAAGATGACATACTACTCAAAGTGATCTACTGATTCAATAAAATCCCTATAAAAATTTCAGCAGGCTTTTTTTTGGTGGAAACTGACAAGCTAATCCTAAAATTTATATGGAAATGCAAATGACCCTAAATAGCCAAAAGAATTTTTGAAAAGAACAAAGTTGAAAACTTACATGTTCTGATTTTTTTTTTTTTTTTTTTTTTTTGGTGGTACGCGGGCCTCTCACTGTTGTGGCCTCTCCCATTGCGGAGCACAGGCTCTGGAAGCGCAGGCTCAGCAGCCATGGGTCACGGGCCTATCCGCTCCACGGCATGTGGGGTCTTGCCGGAACGTGGCACAAACCTGTGTCCCCTGCTTCAGTAGGCAGACTCGCAACCATTGCGCCACCAGTGAAGCCCCGTGTTCTGATTTTGAAAGCAGATTTGGGGTTGCTTGGACTTTGGGGTGGGAACAGGGACACACTGCAAATGGGCATTAAGGATCTTTTAACAATGATGGAAATGGTCTAAACTGTATTGTGATGATGGTTGCACAACTCTATAAACTTACTAAAAATCTCTGAATTTTACACTAAGTGGGTGAATTTTACAGCATATAAATTACACCTCAATAAAGCTGTTCAAAAAAGATTCGTACATGAATGTTCAGACTCTTTATTCATATTAGCCAAAAACTGGAAACATTTCAGATGTCCTTCAACAAGAAAATGGCTTACAGGAAGAAAAGAACTTAAAAGAAAAAAAAGAAAAATTCAAAGAAAGAAAAATTCAAAGATAATATGTGTAACTAGATAAACCAGAGACTAGGGATAGTGAGACCGCTTAGGAGACAACTACAGAAGTCTAAATAAAGGTTTTGAGGGTCTAAATTAAATAGTAATGAAGAAGGATAGATGTAAAAGGGCAGAATCATGGGTCACTGGCAATGACTAATAATAAACAACAAAAACGGTTAACATTTATTGAGCACTTACTATATACCAAGCATTGTATCAAGTACAATACTTAAGTCATTTCACTGTCACAATTCTATAAAGTACTGCTGTCCGCTGTTACAGAGAGATATACTGAGTTTGGAAAAGTTATGTAAATTTATCCGAAGTTATAGACGTGGAAAAGTGAACGGCTACTGTGTATGTGTGTTTCAGTACCAGGGGTCAGGGGGAAGAAATGACAAATGATTGTGAGGTCTTGGATCCCCAGCCTCATGATCATTTCTCAAGTAACTATGTGATTTTGGTAATTTTGTTATTTTAGCGAATGAAAAACAATCTCACTCCCAAGAGCTGGCATCCATACGGCTTTTTATTTTATGAGCCGTTACTAAAAATACGAAATCATGGGAATTCCCTGGTGGTCTAGTGATTAGGACTCTGAATGTTCACTGCTGAGGGCCAGGTTCAATCCCTGGGCAGGGAACTAAGATCCCACAGCCACTGAGTGTGGATAAAATAAAATAAAATAAAACAAAATAAATGTTACAATTAGAAAAGTTTTAAATAAATACATAAATAAATAAATAAATACTAAATCAGGAGTCTTTTTCACAATTTCCAAAGAGTCAACAAATCTTTAGCATAATCATATACCTTTCTTCCATATGGTTTTTCTACCATATTGCTGTCACTGTCAGAATTTTCACTCTGAACTGGTTTTGTGAACCCAGATTTGGGCATCTTATAGCTGTTCAACTAGCTTCTTCTTTTATCAGTCTTCTCATCCTGGATCTGCAAAGAATGGATATATAAGCGTTATTTGTATATGTATGCAATAAAATCTACTTAAAGTTTATGCACCACAATTAGTGCAATATGGTTTCTTCCATGTCTAAGATAATTTATTTTCTCCGAGAGGCTATCCTAGCCTAAAGTAAGTTTCATTTAACAATCTGAGCTTCTAATTAAAGTTCTCTTGCTCAAGTCCATTCAGCTTGTCACTGAAAAGAGAAATACTTTTATACTTCTCCCATCTTCTCTAGACTAGTATCTAACCTCCAGATTTTTGGGTAACCAGCAGCAGTCCAAGTGGAGGCAAAGTGTTTGCACCCTACCCAGCATGGCTTCAGTGGCAGGAGCTCCTAACAGAGTCTCTGGTAGTTCTGCACTGGTCTGGAAATTATTTCTAAAGACTCAACCAAGAACTTGATAGGTGTGATCAGTAATTTTACAACGAATTCTATTTTAAGTTAAATTAAGCCCTTACTACTTAAAATCCCCAGAGTGGTTTATTTTCATTCACTGAACCCCCAGACATCCCCAGGTATTCAGTCACTTTATCAACCTATTCACTGATTTAATCCTTATCATACTATACTATATAATTATCACTTTAAGTAACATTTTCTTTCCAACTTGTTTAGCCTTCTGTCTCCTCCTCCACAAGCTGATTTAATAGGTCAAAGAGCCTCTTAAAAGCTTTTTTTTTTTCTCTTCGAAGTTTTTGCTTGAGAGATCCAGAAAAAATTCCAAAATGTGGATTTTACATATAAAAGGGGTAGCCATGTGTCTAGACCTGTGTTGCTGTCTGATGACCTATTAGTCACACATGGTTGTTGAAAGATAAATTAATTAAAGTTGGTACCACACTACATAGTGCATCTGTGTAGTCTGCACTATTATCTACTCTACGACCGCAGAAAGCTCTACTGCACAGCACTGGGCTAGACTGAGGCTGCCGGCCAACAGGAACAGGACCTGGGCCACAACAAGAAGCACAATGACTGACAAGCCTAATTGTAACTACTTCCCGCTATAAATTTCCTATAAATGGGTATCACAGATATAAGTAAGCTACATTCTAGGACCTATATGGATTATTAAAACTCAGACATCCTGAACAGAAAATTAGTAAAATCTATACTCTTCAAATTGTTCTACTGGTGCTTTAAAATCTGTTTGGTTTCAATAGAAACAAAACCAAAAAACCCTTAAATGAACTGAGTTAATTGGTAAATTATTAAAACTAGTTTAAATTAATCTGAATATAGCCAAATTAGAGTATACTGCAACACAAAGAAACTGCCACAGTTCAAATCTTTCATTTTACAGAGGAGGAAACAAACTTGAAGAAATAAAGGAAAAATTTTGACACTACACAGAAGAGGCAAAGTTTCCCTTGGGGTCATTTAACTGTTTCTTCTATTACCATATAAACGGAATCATTTAAACTTACTACTGTCCTCAAAGCCAGCCCTATGCAAAGCTTACAGAGTTAGAGTTACAAGTCATATATAAAGAGAAAAATTCTGACTCAGAAGCAAAACCAAAGTGCTTAATATCAACAGGCATTAACCTAGGCGAGACTGTAAGATGAAGCAGTATCTCCTTTTGTAGACCAAGCAAAACAAGTCACTGGTGAATGAAAGAACTGTCATGAATATTTTTGGAGAAAATTAAACGGGGCAAAAATATTATATTAATAGACTATGTTTAAAGAGCTTGTATTATTTTTCAATAACTGTATTTGGAAAATTTTAACACTAACAAAACTCACAAATGGATTTTTAAAATATTACTTCAGTCAACAAAGTACTTAATAAATAATTAGGTTCTGGGCCCAAGATATATACTGTAATCCTTAGAACAATCAACGCACAAAGAGATGATCAAAATCACATTAGGTAAATTAAATTTGAATAATTAAAAATGTACAAATAACCCAACAGAAGGCAGAAAAAGAAATACTGAGGAATGAAAAACAGAAGGAACAAAATAATAATAAAATGATAGACCTAATCCAAACATAGCAATAATTATATAAAATGCAAATGTTAAACACACCAATTAAAAGACAGATTGTCAGAGGAGAGAAAAAAAATTACCAAACTATACACTAACAAGAAATTCACTTCAAATATAATGGTATGAGTAGGTTAAAAGTAAAAGAATGGAAAAACATATGCCATGCAAGCATAATCAAAGGAAAGCTGGAGTAACTGTTATTAATATCAGACAAAACAGATCTCAAAGCAAAGAGGATATTACATATTATATACTGATAAAAGGCCCAATTCACTAAACATGTATGTAATTAGCAACAGAGTTTCAAAGTACAGGAAGCAAAAACCAACAAAACTGACAGAAGAAATAAACAAATTGATAGTTACAGCCAGAGGCTTCAACTACTCTCTCAGTAAGACAGAAAATCAACAAGGATATAAAAGAACTAAAAAAATGCCATCAATTTGAATTGACTGGATCTAGTTGACATTTACAGAAAAATGTGCACAGCAAACAGAATACTCATTCTTTTCAAGGACACACATAATATTCACCAAGCTAGGCCACATCATGGATCATAAACAAACATTAATAAATTTAAAATTAAAATCATACAAAGTTTGTTCTCACATAACAAATTAAACCAGAATCAATTATAGAAAGATAACGTTAGAATATATCCAAATTAAAAAACAAAGAAAAATCAATGAGGCTAAAAACTGGTTTTCTAAAAAAAAAAAAAAAAAAAATCAATAAAATTTATAAACCTCTTAGCCACACCTATTAGAAATAAGACAGAACACATTACAAACTTTATACAAATAAATTCAACCAATTAAATGAAACATACAAATTCCTTGAAAGGCACACGCTACCAAAACTCACTGAAGAAAACAATCTCAATAATGCAATACTTATTAAAGAACTTGATCTCATATTTAGAAACAAAGAAAACCCAGATGGCATCAACGGTGAATTCTACAAAACACATATGCAGAAGAAATGTTACCCATTCTACACAAACTCTCCTGAAAAGGAAAGAGAACATATTTTATGAGGCCATCAATACCCTGATAGCAAAACAGAATAGTCTTTTACAAGAAAACTACAGACCAATATACCTCATAATCATATAACAAAATCATCAACAAAATATTAGTAAATCAAATCCATCTATATAAAAAAGGATAATACATCATGACCAAGTGGGATTTATACCAGAAACTTGAGGTCAGCATAATGTCTGAAAATCAATCTATGTAATTCACTGTATTAACAGACTAAGAGACATAAATAACCATTTCAACAGATATAGAAAAAGCATTTGATAAAATTTAATACCCGTGAATGACAAAACTCTCAGCAAACTAGTAATAGAACAGAACGTGAATGTTTTCTTGCTCTCCTACGGTCAACAATGAAGCAAGGATGTTCGCTCTCATCACTTTCCCCTCCCAGCTTTACTGAGGTATAACTGACAAACAAAAATTGTATATAGTTAAGGTGTACAATGTGCCAATTTGATAAATGGATACATTGTGAAAGGGTTAGCACAATCAAGTTAATTAAGTACCCATCTCCTCACATAGTTAGCATTTTGTGTGTGTGAGACTGCTTAAAATCTACTCTCAGCAAATTTAAAGTATACAATACAGTATTATCAACCACAGTCACCAGGCCATACACTAGGTCCCCAGAACTTACTTGTCTTATAACTGAAAGTTCATACCCTTTTACAGTATCTCCCCATCTCGCCTACTCCCAAGCCTCTGGTAACCACCACTCTTCTCCCTGCTTCTGTGAATTCAACATTTTTAGATTTCACATCTAAGTGAGACCACACAGCATTTATCTTTCCATCTGGCTTATTTCACTTATTTAGCATGTCCTCCAGGTTCAACCCTGTTGTGACAAATGGCAGGATATTCTTTTTTTTAATGGCTAATATCCCATTGTAAATGTATATACAGTTGACCCTTGAACACCACAGGTTTGAACTGTGAGGGTCCATTTGTATGTGGATTTTTTTTTTCTTTCTTTTTAAATTTATTTTTTGGCCACACTGCGGGGCTTATGGGATCTTAGTTCCCCGACCAGGGATTCAACGCAGGTCCGCTGCAGTGAAAGCACCCGAGTCCTAACCACTGGACTGCCAGGGAATTCCCAAGAATTTTTTTTTTTTTTTCAATAAATACATACTACATTACTACATGATCCGTGGTTGGTTGAATCCGAGGATGTGGAACTGCAGACACAGAGGGCCAAATGTAAAGTTTTATGCAGATTTTTCATTGCACACAGGATTGGCATCCCTAACACCCATATTGTTCAAGGGTCAACATTTTCTTTATTCATCCATCAACAGACACTGAGGTCGATTCTATACAGTGGCTATTGCAAACAATTGTGCAATGAACATGGGAGTACAGCTAATTCTAATTTCATTTCCTTTGGAGATATACCTGAAAGTGGGATTGTTGGGTCAGATGGCAGTTCTTTTAATTTTTGGAGGAACCTCCATACTGTTTTCCATAGTGGCTGTACCAATTTACATTCTTACCAACAGTGTGCAAGGGACCCTTTCTGCCACACCCTTACCAACTCTTACTATCGCCTGTCTTTTTGGTAACAGCCATCTTAAGAGGCATGAGGCATATCTCATTGTGGTTTTGATTTGCATTTCCCTTGTGATTAGTGATATTGTACAACCTTTTAATATATTTAGCTCTCTGTATGTCTTCTTTGGAAAAATGTTCAGGTCCTTTGCCCATTTTTTAGTCTTTTTTTTTTGCCATTGACTTGTATGGGTTCCATATATTTTTTGGATATTAACCCCTTATCAGATGTATGTTTTGCAAATATTTTTCTACCATTCCATAGGTTGCTTTTCATTTTGTTTCCTTTGCTGTGCAAAATATTTATTTGATGCAGTCCCACTTGTTTATTTTTATTTTTGTTGCCTGTGCTTTTGGTGTCATATCCATAAAATCACTGTTAAGACCAATGTCAAGGAGCTTTTCCCTATTTTTTTGGTAGGAATTTTATGGTTTCAGGACTTGCATTTAAGTTTTTAATCTATTTCAAGTCAATTTTTGTGTATGATGAGTCCAATTTCATTCTTTTGCATGTGGATATATACTTTTCCCAGCACCAATTACTGAAAAAACTATCCTTTCCCCATTTTGAATTCTTGTCAAAGATTAGTTGACTGTATATGCATGGGTTTATTTCTGGGTTATTCTGTTCCATTGGTCTCTCGTTTTATGCCAGTACCATACTGTTTTGATTACTATTGCTTTGTAGTATAGTTTGAAACCTGAAAGTGTGATGCCTCTAGCTTTGTTATTCTTTCTCAAGACTGCTTTGGCTATTCAAAGTCTTTTGTGGTTCCACATGAATTTTAGGATTGTTTTTCCTACTTCTGTGAAAAATACCATGAGAATTTTGATAGAGATTGCATTGAATTTGTAGACTGCTTTTGGTAGTATGGACATTTAACCCTTCCCGATCAACAAACACATTGGATATCTATTTATTCATGTCTTTAATTTCTTTCATCAACATCTCATACTTTTCAGTGTACAAATCTTCTACCTCCTTGGTTAAATTTATTCCTAGGTATTTCATTCTTTTTGATGCTATTATAAATGGGATTTTTTCTTTAATTTCTTTTTCAGAAAGTTCACTGTTAGTGTATATAAATGCAATTGCTTTTCATATGTTGATATCTGGCAACTTTACTGAATTTATTAGCTCAATTTTTTTGGTAGAGTCTCTATGGCTTTTTATCATGTTATTTACAGAGACAATTTAACTTCTTCCTTTTTGATTTGGATGTCTTTTCGTTTTCTCGTCTAACTGCTCTGGCTAGGACTTATAGTACTATATACTGAATAGAAGTGGTGAGAGTGGGCAAGCTTGTACTGTTCCTGATTTTAGAGGAAAAGCTAAGTTTCTCACTGTTGACTATGATGTTACCTGTGGGTCTGTTATATATGGCCTTTATTATATTACATTCCTTCTATATCTAACTTGTTAGGAGTTTTTATCATGAGAGGATGTTGAACTTTGTCAAAAGCCCTTTCTGCATCTATTGAGGTGACCACACCACTATTCAAAACTGTACTTACTGATGGCCCTTACTAGTTCAATAAGGCAAGAAATAAAAGGTATGTAGCTTAGAAAGGAAGAAGTAAAGCAGGTTTTATTTCCGGATGATATGATCACCAATGGAGACAAACGCAAGGTATCTATAA
Source organism: Kogia breviceps (assembly GCF_026419965.1). Classification (NCBI taxonomy): domain Eukaryota; kingdom Metazoa; phylum Chordata; class Mammalia; order Artiodactyla; family Physeteridae; genus Kogia; species Kogia breviceps. Next base: position 60,285,596 of record NC_081324.1, on the reverse strand, counting down.
AGAGGCTACTAAAACTTATAAGTATAGAAAGGACAAAGGATATACAGTCAATACATGAAAATTTTGTTTCTATGTACTAGCAACAAAAAGTTGGGTACTGAAATTAAAACTCACAATAATATCAAAAATACTAAATTTTTAGGGATAAATATAACAAAAATTAAGACTACATAGTTACAAAAAACACTGCTGAAAGAAATTAAAGACCTAAATAAATGGATATACTATGTTTATATGGATTGGAAGACTCAATAAGAGATCAGTTCTCCCCAAATTGATTTATAAATTCAATGCGATCCTAGTCAAAATCTCAGGATGCTTTTTTAATAGAAACTGACAAACTGTTTCTAGAATGTATATGAAAATGCTAAGGACCTAAAAAAGTCCAAATAATTTTGGGAAAAAAACAAATTTATGGACTTACATTACTTGATTTCACTATAAAGATACAGTAAGCAAGACAGTGTTTACTGGTATAAAGATAGATTTACAGATTAATGGGACAGAATGCAAAGTCTAGTCTACAAATAGACTTGTACATATGTGTCCAACTAAGTTTCTAAAGTGCTGCCCATGCAGTTAACTGAGGAAAGGCGCATACTCCTTTCAACAAATGGTGTTGGAACAACTGTATCTCCGTATGCAGAAAAAAACAAAAAACCAAAACTTTGACTCTTACCGCACTCCATAGAGAAATATTACCTCAAAATGCATCATATATCTAAATGTATAAAGTGAAGTTATATTTTCTAGCAGCAAACATGGGAGAATATTGTAGTGATCTTGGGTTAGACAAAGATTTCTTAAATAGGCTATGAAAAACAGAAATTATAAAAGGAAAAATATGGGTAAGTGGGACTTCACAATGCAAACTCTTGCTCTTTAAATGACATTGTTAAGCAAATGAAATCAAGACATACAGGGAGAAAATACTTGCAAATTATGGCTTTGTAAAGGACTTATATCCAGAATATATAAATAAATCTTACAAATCTGTAAGAGGATAATCCAATTTTAAAAGGAACAAAAGATTTAAATAGTTCAACAAAGAATATTTAATTAATGGCAAATAAGCACAGAGGAAGATGCTCAACCTCCTTAGTCATCAGGAAAATAATAATGAGATGCCACTATACATCCATGAGAATGGCTAAAATTAAAGACAAGGAAGACCAAGTGTTGTTGAAGGTGTAGAGGAACTGGATCTCTCATATATCGCCAAGGGTTAGGAGGAAAGACAAAGTAGTACAGCCGCTTTAAAAGTGAGAATAGTTGGTGGTTATCTTCCCACGGCTACGAAGAATTATTCTCATCTTCCATCCTTTGTATGATAGTCTTGGTGACTACTACACTGCTTGTTTTTCAACCTCCTTGCCCTAAGACTGCACAGAGGCATCAATACTTGTTAAGAGCCAACCATCTGCAAGCTCTATGACAGACTTTGCTATCTAACAGCGAAAGGAAACAGTTAAAAGCTTTGATTCTGCCTTTTCAAAGGTGTTTCTTCCTTTACAATAAATATATTCTTGCTCCTTACAGATCAAGGACTCTATGTATTCATCTAACAGCAGCTCACTTCCAGATTTGACAGTTCATGAACGTATGCTATTATATTCAAGGTTTTTTCACTCGTCTTTAGCCACAGCAGTAAAATTTATCTTCTTCTAAAACAAAGTAACCCAGCAATCTCTTGGTTTTTTTGTTTTAAATGGCATTCCTGTTTGTGACCGTTCAAGGGATACTAAAAAAAATATTTTTTAATAGTATTGCTATCTGAATACTTTTGTTTGTAATGAAGGTAAAATATTCTAGTTGTTATTCAGAGGTACCAAGTTAGCATACACAGATACACCAAAAACTCTAGTGTATACCAAACGTAAAGTAGATAGCTAGTGGGAAGCAGCTGCATAGCACAGGGAGATCAGCTTGGTGCTTTGTGTCCACCTAGAGGGGTGGGATGGGGGGGTGGGAGGGAGACGCAAGAGGGAGGAGATATGGGGATGTATGTATATGTATAGCTGATTCACTTTGTTACACAGCCGAAACTAACAAGCAATTATACTCCAATAAAGATGTTAAAAAAACGCTAGTGTAAACTAAACATCATCTGGATGAAGAAGTTGCATATATGCCATTTATTTTTTTAGTATAAGCACGTTAGAATTAAAAACCAAAGTGTCTTTTTAAACACAGTCAAAATTACACCAAAAACTTACTAAATTTCTTTCATAGTGGGGAGTAATGGATGGGTGAATACTTCTGGTTGGTTAATATCATTATCTTAAACCATCTATATATTCAGTGTCGTCTTCTACTGTTCCTCCTTCCTACATGCATGCTACTCTCAAAAACACACTTAGAAATTTCACAGCTCTCTAATGGTCACAGAATCTGTACTTAATACCAGTTAACTCACATCATTTGATTATTAGTCAAAAAAATCGAACCCATAACAACTTAAACTTATCAAGTAAATAAACGTTAGTGGCCCCAGAAGTCCTCGATGATAAAAATTTTCCCACAGTGCTACACATTTAGTAGGCCTGAAACAGACTCAAGAATCTGTACTTTCAATAAATATCCCAGTGGTTTGTATCATTAGGAAAGCTTGAAAAACAAATTAAATGAGGGAGCACTTTTAACGATATAAAAGATCTCAAAAGAATTTGCTTAGGCTAATTTAAAATAGGGGATTTCCCCACCATATTAAACACAATGTGCATGTATGTGGGTGTGTGGGGTACCATCTAATTTTAAAATAAGCACATTTGGGCTTCCCTGGTGGCGCAGTGGTTGAGAGTCCGCCTGCCGACGCAGGGGACTCGGGTTCGTGCCCCGGTCTGGGAGGATACCACATGCCGCGGAGCGGCTGCGCCCATGAGCCATGGCCGCTGAGCCTGCGCGTCTGGAGCCTGTGCTCCGCAACGGGAGAGGCCACAACAGTGAGAGGCCCGTGTACCAATGAATAAATAAATAAATAAATTTAAAAAGCACATTAGGCAGCCTGATAGTCTCATTAAAAACAAAAAAGATTTTACTACCATTTCCTTTTTTCATAGGATAACTCTTTGGGAGACTATCTTAACTTACAATGAAATGGATTCTAAAGAGCATTCAAACACCGTTATCATATTTATTTAGTTTGTTCCTCTACTGACTGTTAGTTATGCCATAAACATTCCATAGCTTTCTTCTCCTAGATTTATCTGTTTCCATTTTTTTATGGCAAGTTTATAGAGCAACTATTAGTTTCTTGTCACTGCCTATGAATTATAACATTTAATACTGGCTTCTCTGGAAGTCTATTTTCTCCTCTAATCTAGACAGAAAAATTTTTTCTTAGTTATTGCCTTCTGTATGTTTTTAAGTTTGAAATAGTCTCAACAGAAGCTTAGAAACTATAGTTAATATTTGTCCTTCTTTTAGGTAAGTAGAAAATGACTTAAGTTTTACCCAGTTCTTTATGTTTAAATACAACTTTAAACAGTATTTTCTAAACTGATTTTTCAAAGCCTCCTTCACTGAGACCTCTAGAAACTGCTTTTGATGCTGGGGCAAGGGGTAAACATACAACTGGAAGAAAACTACTGTACCTCAAATCTCTTGACCTGTGTAAAGCGGTGAAAAAGATCTCACCATCCATTTACCTTATCAAATTCTTCTTTCTAGCAGGAAAAAAAAAATCGTTCTACAAGCAAATTCTCTTGGATTATACATGCATTTGCTTTAGCAAAAGAAGTCTGACCAATTCATTTTTGAGACACAATGAACCATTCATTTTGCGGGGACACAATGCATGCATGCCCAATTAAGTCCAGTTATTGGAAATCTGCCAAATACTACTGTTGATAAAAATGTATATCACGACTCACAATATAAAGTTTAACCAAACAAGTGTAACAAATTTAACAAAAAACAGCAGACTCAAACACAACTAACTCAAGATAAGAATGGTGACACACACAGATAAGCATCCTTCTTGAAAGCTGAGGTAACTGCAAAGATGCCAAGTTTTGCTTGCAGGTCAGACTTCTTAGTATAGTAACTAACTTGACTCTTCAGTAAACATTAATAAGTTGCTCTTTTTTTATTTATGAATTGCCCATTATTCTAAGGCTAACGATTTGGAGAAAATTTTTTCTTCTTAGCAGAGAGTACAAAATCACCCATAGGAAGAGGCCAAACTTTGTTAAGAAATAAACCCTGGGACCATGTCTGTGGAGAAAAACTACCCAACATGTCAAAAGGAGGGAGGGTTAAGGGAAAAAAAGAAGACAGAGAAGACTTGGTAGACTATAGGCAAGACAGGAATGAGAGAAAAACACCTCTAGTTGGCAGTACAGCTGGAGGAGAACTATGGAGAACAGAAACAGGTAACAGAATTTAAGAAGCTGTATGCTATGGTAAAAATCTATAGAAATGTTCCTCTAAGAATTAAAGAAAAGTCTGTATTTTGAGATCACTTCATAGTCTTTCAGTCTTCAGTGAGCACTAGACCCTCAGGATCAATGCTTTAAACACTACATTATTCTGTTTGCACTAGTCACTCTATCTTCCAACTATAAGTCTGATTTGAAAATTCTTCGTAGGGGGATTGCAATCCACTAATTTTCTGTCTTTCGCTTCCATCTACAAAACAAGAAGGGATCAAACTCCAAGTGTGCCAACAAGTCTTTCCCAACTAAGCGATCAGATATACTCGGCTTTACCACAGCTCTGGAGTTACTTGGCAATGAGTACTCCTCCTTTAAGAATGCATTTTGGGCTTCCCTGGTGGTGCAGTGGTTGAGAATCCGCCTGCTGATGCAGGAGACACGGGTTCGTGCCCTGGTCCGGGAAGATCCCACATGCCGCGGAGCAACTAAGCCCGTGAGCCATGGCCGCTGAGCCTAAGAATGCATTTTTACCACGGTAGTGGGGGCAGGAAGAGAGATAACTTTCCTACGACTGAGCTACAATAAGCAGAAGTTAAAAAAAAAAAATCAGAAAACAAAGCAAAACAAAACCCCCAAGAGAAAACAAGCAGAACAGTCACTGACACCAAAACTTCGTAATGGATAAATACAGACTATACAGATTAAAAAATTAAAATCTAACTGAAATATAACACAGATGCAACAAACTGACAGTTTATCAAATGCTTTCTTTCCCTCACTTCAACCCTAAGTAGGCTTTTAAGTTAAAGTTAAAGATGATCAATCTGTGTTGGCATTATTTGTACCTTTGATTAGGTGTGCTCCTTGATTGACATTACTTTTTCTACAACATTTCAATTTACTCAAAATATGCTGTTCTTTTAGGCTCATGCCACTTGGTAATTCAAACTTGCTTGATTATCAGAAGCAAAGCAGAACACTTTTTTAAAGATACAGACTCTAGCTTCATCTTTAGAGCTACTGAATCACAATACCTCAGAGGGGAGATAAACACCACTTTTTTTAAATGTACAGGGACTTCCCTGATGGCGCAGTGGTTAAGAATCTGCCTGCCAATGCAAGGCACATGGGTTCAATCCCTAGTCCAGGAAGATTCTACATGCCACAGAGCAACAAATGCCATGTGCCACAACTACCAAGCATGCACTCGAGACCGCGAGCCACCAATACAGAGCCCACGTGCCACAACTACTGAAGCCCATGCGCCTAGAGCCCATTCTCTGCAACAAGAGAAACCACCGCAATGAGAAGCCTGTGCACAATGAAGAGTAGCCCCTGCTCGCTGCAACTAGAGAAAGCCCATGCACAGCAACAAAAACCCAATGCAGCCAAAAATAAGTAAGTAAATAAAATAATTTTTAAAAATAAATAAATAATAAATACAATGTACAATCAAGTATACATTTTATGCCTGTATTTTCTTTATGAATCCTTTCTCCTTTTAGGCTTACACCATCTCAACTCCAATATCAGAAAATATATTCTTTTATTCCCTTTAATTCCTTTTTAAACATTTAACTCTTCCTATCTATCTGTAATAATGTTTTTTAAAAAAAATTTTATTGGAGTATAGTTGATTTACAATGTTGTGTTAGTTTCAGGTGTACAGCAGAGTGAATCAGTTATACATATACATATATCCAATTTTTTTTTTTTTTTTTTTTTTTTTTTTTTGCAGTACGCGGGCCTCTCACTATTGTGGCCTCTCCCACTGCGGAGCACAGGCTCCAGATGCGCAGGCTCAGCGGCCATGGCTCACGGGCCCAGCCGCCCCGTGGCATGTGGGATACTCCCGGACCGGGGCACGAACCTGTGCCCCCTGCATGGAAGCCCCAATCTTTTTTTTTTTTAGATTCTTTTCCCATATAGGCCATTACAGGGTATTGAGTAGAGTTCCCTGTGCTGTACAGGTTCTTTTTTTGTTGTTGTTGTTAATTTATTTTGGCTGTGCTGGGTCTTAGTTGCAGCAAACGGGATCTTCAGTTGCAGCATCCAGGATCTAGTTCCCTGATCAGGGATCGACCTCAGGCCCCCTACATTGAGAGCGTGGAGTCTTAGCCACTGGATCACCAGGGAAGTCCCTGTAATGCTAGTTTTTAATAACAATCTTATTCCTTTATATACCCAAATCTGTTTCTGTGCTTTCTCGTCTGTTTCACTACTCTGTCTTTCATCTTTCTTCTTCAAAATTATCTTGCCAGTTCTCACCAAACGAATTTTAGATTTGACAAGTTAAAAATGTTGGCACCTGGGTCAAAGAAATAAACATAAAAATCAAACTACAGAAATACTAAGAAAAAAATCTTTAAAATAGGGTAAATCTTCCTAAAACATAATATAAAAGCTAAAAGTCATTTTTTAGAAGTCCTAAATAAAAATTTTCAACTAGAAATGCAAGTGTCATAAACAGGAATCAGATGACAAGTGAAAACATTTGCAACACATATGATAAAGAACTAGCAGTCAAAGAGTTAAAAACAAATCAATAAAAAAATGAGAATATGACTTGAGGAGGCAGTTCTAAGAACAAGAAATACAAATGTTGAGTAAACATATAGAAGTATTCAAATTCACTCATAATTTTAAAACTGGATGACTTTTCATTTAGAAGACTGACAAGGATTAAGGCTGTGTTGGCAAGGATTAAGGAAAATCAGAATACTCATACATTATTGATGGCAATGAAACTGGGATAGCCTCTTTGAAGAAGAATCTGGCAAAACTATTAAAATACAAATGCACAGACTTTTGTCCTGATAATTCAATTTTAGTATTTGCCCTACAGGTGTACTATACAAATATACAAAGATAATATACAAAGGCATCCACTAAAATGTTACGTGTATCCAAAACACTGGAGAAAAAAATCTAAATATTCATTTGTAAAAATGTGGCTAAACAAAGTATAGTACCTTTTTACAGTAAAAGTATGAAAAAATCCTTTTTTCTTGACCTCTCCTCTTCTGCAGAAACTCTAAATGTTGGGAGTAGCTCAGGACTTGATCCTGGATCCCTTTCTACTCTCTAACACACTCCCTAAATAACCTAATCCCATGGTTTTAAATACCACTGAAGTGCTACTCAATTCCAAATCCGTACCTCTCATCCTCATTTAAAACTCTGTATGTGTATATCCAACTGCCTACTTGACATCTTCACATGGATGTCTAATAGACATATCAAACCAAAATAATACTATAGAGAATTCTTAATTTTGTCAAACTTCCTCACCTACCTATCTTCACCATTTCAGTAAATGGCACCACCCTCCATCACTTAAGCCAAAAATTCAGAAATGTTGACTCCATCTCTAAAGCATATCTCAAATTAAATCCATTTCTTTCCACATCAACTGCTACCCGCCCCAAGCCACCATCACTTGAATAGGCTAGTGCAAAAACTCTGCAAATTATCTCCCTGCTTCCATTCTTACCCTACTCCTCCCTTCCTCCTTCTCTTAAACACACACACACACACACACACACACACCCCTTCTACAAGCAGTGATCAGATCTCTTAAAACTAAAAACCAGATACTACCACTGACCTGCTTAATTAATTTTTTTGTTGGTTTCCCACTGAAAAAAATCTCAACTCAAACTAAACCATCTATATGAAGCTGAATTAATGGAACAGACGACTGAAGAAATTTTTAAACCCTTTTAAATCCTCAAAGAAATAAGCGAAGAGTGATAATATGCAGAAGGACTAAACAGAACCAAGAAGAAATACAGAGTATGAAAGTACAATGACTGAAATAAACAACTCTACAGGTTAGATAAATAATAGAAAGAAAAACCCAAAGAATGAGTTAGTGAGCTAGAAGATCAGGCAGAGGATAGTTGCAGAAGGCATCAGAGAGGGAATTTTTTTTCTAAAGGAAAATATTAAAGTTAAGAGATGGAAAAGGGATGTTAGAAGTAACAGAATCCATATAACAGAATTCCCAGAAGAAAAAAAAATGAAGAAAAGATATTTGAAAAACTTACCAATAATGTTCCAGAAATGAGGAAAGATCAAAGGTCTCAGATTAAGTGTCTGGAATACAACCTGGCACACAGTAGACTTCCAATAAATATTTGTGGAATGAAAGAATCAATGAATATGAATTCAAGGGCCAAACAAGACAGGAAAGGAACTACACCCAGACACACTATAAACTGAAAAAGATAAACAAAAATTTCAAAATCTTCTAGAGAGGAACTGCAGGTCACACACACAGGAAATCAAACTGACATCAGAAGTTACGAAAAGCAACATCAGAGGCAAGACAATGTAGTAACATTTCAAAATGTTAAGGGAAAAAATTTCAAACCAAAAATCTTTAATCAAACTAAGCTATCATTTTAAAGTGAGAGTTCAATACAGATGTTAAAAAAAAATAAAAATTAAAAACAATAAAAGTGAGGGTTAACAAATGATATTTTCAGGCATAAAAAGGCCTTAGAATGTATATATACAAACACCCTGCTTGAAAATTGCTTTTAAGTAGGCACTCAAAAAATAACTGAAATAAATCTATGAGTACTATGTGATGTATGGGAATTAAAGTGAGTAAATAACCTAATAAACCTAATATTTCACACAAAAACAAAAATGACAGACGGATGGATGCTTGAAGAATACCCCTAACAATCCAGAAATAAAATTCTAAGAAAGGTCAACATGGCTGCTGGGACATTGTGGGGTAGGAGGTGGGGTGGAGGAGATGAGAGGAAAGTGAGAAAGTGGTTACAGTACTTCTCTTGTTTGGAGGAAAGAAAACATATATATTTAAAAATATATTTATAAGATGAAGAAACTGTGGAAGATGAATAGAAATATGTCAATAGAATGTAAATAAATTCCAATATTTGTGCTGTTACAATAAATTTATTACATTTATTACAATAAATGAAAATGGATTAAACTCATTAATTAAAAAATATGAGTCTCTGAGATTGGATAAAAATAAGATTCAGCAACATACTTTGTAAAAGAGACTAAAAAAGGATACTAAAATGGTTGACGATAAAAGGATAAGAAGAAGACACACCAGGAAATATAACCCTAGGCTGGTAGACTTTTCTTTAGGCCCCATTCATAAATAATTCAGACCCTTCCTGGTCTGGGCACAGCTCCCTGCCACTCCTGGGCCTGTGGGTTCCAGGGCTGCATTAAAGCTCACACACTAAGAAGGTATCTGTCTATTTTCTTTATAGGACAGGGCTTCAATTTCTGCTTCCTATTATGACTTTGAGTTCTTTTTCCATTTCAGGCACCTTCAGATTCCTCTTTCTTGCTTTCAAGCTCAGCTGTGTTTTTAAAATATTTTATTTTTATCTAGCTTTCCGTATACATTACTAAAAAAGAAGGGAGCATCCCCAGTCTGCCTCATAGTCCAGAAGTCCCCAGAACATGCACTTAATTTCTTAATCTTAGTTTTTTTAATTTTATTTTTACTTTAAAATTTTTAATCTTAATTTCTTCATCTATATTATGAAATGGTAATACTCAAATAATAAGGCTATGAGAAGTAAATAAAATATCTTAGCATACTTAGTCCTTGGTGCATATAAAATATTCAAATGCTGCCCTCTAAATTTACCAGCAATTTTACATCCTACTTAAAGAAAGTAAAGCTAGAACCATAAGCACGGAATGGAAATTGCTAACTTTTTTCCTGCTCCAGGTTCCACTGGGCTGCAGCTATGCTGAGGGTAAAAATGCTTCCTCCAAAATTGTTTTGAGAAAAAAAGGTAACTAGTAAAGGACCAAATCACAGCAACAGAATTCAATGACCCTTAAGAGTCATTCAGTAGGGATTTCCCTGGTGGTCCAGTGGTCAAGACTCCGCACTTCCACAGAAGGGGTTGTGGGTTCGATCCCTGGTCGAGGAACTAAGATCCGACATGCAGCACAGTGCAGCTAAAATAAAATAAAATGGTTACTTTAAAAAATAATAAATAAATAAAGGTCATGGAGATCATCCTTTAAAAAAGGAAAAAAAAAAGAGTCATTCAGTTAGGAAAGTGACTATTATTTTCTCTGTGATTTGATCTGGAAGCCTGAAGTCCAAGATTCTATGCTGAGATCTACCACTGACTTTTTGGTTGACTTTCATCACTTCTGAGTATTTGTTTCTCTTGAAAGTAAAGTTAGGCTAGATAACATTGAAGATCTCCTATTTTTCCAGAATAAGATGTTCAGAACAATGCCACTCCATTATATTTTTCTATGAATACAAAAATGATAGCTTAAAGTACTAAACAATGACATCCTTATTGCTGTGTTCCCCCATGGAAAAAAAGTAAACCATTAGACATAAATACTAAACATTTCCTACTTGCACAAAGACCAAAAGCTTAATTCCCTCACACTTAAAAAGTGGTCTTAAAAAATAACAGAAAAGGCCTCACGGTAAATGGTCATGCTTCTGGGATATTAACTGTACCTCCCTAACACCTCAACTACTTAAACAATTCAAGTGAGAATTCAGTCTATGAAAAGGGTTTGTGCTTGCTTTATCATACCTTCCCAAAGTTAGGCATGGTTGATTTTCACCACAATGTTTTCTGGCAGCTATTCCATTAACATTTTTCCCACAAGAATAATATGGCTGTATTCCAGACCAAGAAATTAGTATCATCAAAATCACAAATTTAACCAACAGCATGAAAAAGATGAAAACATCCACATCCTTTAAAATAAACTGTCCTCAACAATGCCCTTAAGACAATATTTTTTACCTTAAGACAAAATTTTTTAAAGTCCTTAAGGAATGTTTACGGTCTATTTTATACACTTCTATATTAACTTTTTAAAAAATAAATGTATTTATTTTTATTTTTGGTTGTGTTGGGTCTTCATTGCTGCGTGCAGGCTTTCTCTAGTTGTGGCGAGTGGGGGCTACTCTTCGTTTTGTTGCACAAGCTTCTCATTGCGGTGGTTTCTCTTGTTGCAGAGCACGGGATCTAGGCACACGGGCTTCAGTAGTTGCAGCACACAGGCTCAGTAGCTGTGGCTCACGAGCTCTAGAGCACAGGCTCAGTAGTTGTGGCCCCATGGGCTTAGCTGCTCCGTGGCATGTGGGATATTCCCGGACCAGGGCTCGAACCCGTGTCCCCTGCATTGGCAGGTGGATTCTTAACCACTGCGTCACCAGGGAAGCCCTATACAGTTCTATATTAACTTTTATAATGAGCATGTACTACTTGTATAATCTACAAATAAAAATTTAAAAAATAATAAAATAGGTCGACTTCCACTTGGTTTGCTCTGGAGAACTACAGTGTTCCAGTTAGAATCCAAGGGGAAAAAATAATGAGATGGCAGGTGAGAGAACTACTTCAGAGACAGGAAGAAGGAAAGAGGTAAAAGGTACTTTCATGTGTTTTATGTTTTCTAACCCAGCCATCAGAATAGGAAAGGAAGCAAAAGATTCAGGACAGAAGCTCAATCCAGTAAATATAGGCTGCACTTTGGGTTAGCGTTGCTATATATTATCTCCTTCGGAAAGCTGAGCATGGCGGTTAACTTAGAAGACTATACCAAGTAAATGCACTGTAAATAGTCGATTTGGTTTAGCTCTATGTGTGTATTACCTTCAAAATTCCACAAAGGTAAACCAACAGTATAAAATATTGTAACATTTAGGCAGCCAAACTGCTTGAAATATAAACAACCAAGGGTTCATGCTTGCTATATCATACGTTCCCAAAGTAAGCCATGGTTGATTTTTAGCACAATGTTTTCTGGCAGCTATTCCATAACACTTTCCCACAAGAAAATGATGATTGTATTCCAGACCAAGAAATTACACGTGCCCATGCCAAGATAGCAGACCACATTGAAGGGATAGCAAAAACTGAAACACAATAGGGTAGAAAATGAGGCTAAAGAGAGGAGGAAGGGAGCAACATGAAACACCTTGTCACTGTGTTGTTTGATCTTTATGATGACAAAAGCAATTTAAGGCTTTAAAAAAAGGCAGTGACACAATTCAAGCAGCATGTTTAAAAAGGTGCCATGGGCGGGGGGAAGTGCCATTGGTGAAACTCTGGAAGACAGACTAAAGAGGAATTACAGGAGAGACGGAGACCACTTCAATTATAACGACCAGACTGTGAGGTGGGAAGGAATAGTCAGCAAGAGCAAGGAGGCTAGAATGACATCAGCAACAAGAAGTAAAAATGCTTTGAAAATAATTTAAAAGAAACAATTAGCATTTATCTGTTGTATTTATCTTCCAATATTGACTAAATAATACCTCAATTTTTTTTTTTTTTTTTTTTTTTGGCCGTACACAGGCCTCTCACTGTTGTAGCCTCTCCCATTGCGGAGCACAGGTTCCGAACGCGCAGGCTCAGCGAACACGGCTCACGGGCTTAGCCGCACTGTGGCATGTGGGATCTTCCCGGATCGCGGAACGAACCCGTGTCCCCTGCATGAGCAGGCGGACTCTCAACAACTGGGCCACCAGGGAAGCCCTCAAATTTTTTAAAAATAAAATTCTCATTACTTCATTAGATAATATTTACCAAAGAGATTAGTGGTAAAAAGATTTTTTTGCCACTGTCAAACAGTGGACCATAAAGGATCACATTCTAACAATGCATTTAGAATTTTTAAAGAAAGTAATACAGGCAGCTGGGTTTACAATGATCTATTTGCCTTCAGTATGTAAATATATTTATATATACGTTCATTTCCAGATGTAAAGGTCGACATATAAAATACTCATCTGCAATGGGGAGTTGACATAAATGACTTCTAAGGTTCTAAGATTCTAAAAATGAGTTGCTGGGTTTACTGACCTCTTTCTAGCACTACACGGCTCTAAATGTGCAACTTCCGTAGACCAGCAGAGGGCTGCAACGGCCCAGAGAAAATGGTGAGGCAGCTTGACTTGCATCTCTGGCACTGGGCGGTGGAAAAATTACAATACTGAAAGTAGAGAACTAACAACCACTACGTATTCACTTCACTGTCAACAGATTCTAAAAGGGGGCAAGAGCAATCCCCCAAAGCCTGAAAACTAGAAACACTCATAATTAAGCATTTTGCCACCAACACCTTTCTCTTCCTGCAAAATAACAAAGTGTTTGGAAGCAGAACAAAATCTCACTAACATAGGGTAATTAGAAGGGGAAAAAGCCAGTCAAAATGAGTTAGCAACTCACACTTCCTTTCAGACCACTGCTCCACACTGCTGCTACCAGACTTATCTTCCTAAAATGATTATTTCATTAGGTTACTCTCACATCTACTTTGCCAATCTGTTCTGCATATAGTGCAGTTAAGTCTTTACTTTGCCTAGATTTTAAGGTAGATTTCTACCTCATGTATACAAATCTTATTTTCAACTCCCCTAGTGAGACTGCTCTTACTGTTATACACAGTATGCAATAGAGAGACTTCCCTGGTGGTCCAGTGGTAAAGAATCCACCTTCCAATGCAGGGGATAAGGGTTTGATCCCTGGTCGGGGAACTAAGATTCCACATGCCGTGGGGCAACTGAGCCCTCGCACCACAACTACTGAGCCCATGCGCCTGAACTAGAGCCCGCGTGGCACAAACTACACAGCCCACGCGCTCTGGAGCCCGCACGCCACAACTAGAGAGAAGCCTGAGCGCTGCAACAAAAGATCCCGTGTGCCACAACTAAGACCCGACGCAGCCAAAAATATAAATATAATACGTAAATAAATAAATTAAATGGGCAGGGATCGCAAAAATATGTAATAGAATTGAAATGGAAACGGCCACTGTGGTGAACTTTGCATAAAGAAACAAATCTACACAGGTCTACGGAAAGGGCAGATCCACTGTTGGGAAAAGTTTGTGCAAAGAGGGAGATAGGAATTTGCCTGGGGAAGTGAGGAACTGGCTCAAGGAAAGGTATACAGGGGGATTCAACTGAATTGTAATTCTTAAGGCTGGTGATAGGTATAAGGTGCTCACTATGCTATCTTCTGTACCTTTTAAATTATTTGAAATATTTCAAAATTTTAAAAAGTTTTTAGTATTTTACTTTGCCCCTCAAAAGACAAGCAGCCAATCTACTCAACAGATCATACGTCCAGTGGCATTCTCAGTACTACTCACACTTTAATCCCAACTAATGCCCTAACTCATTTTTACGGCTTGCTTTCTTTTTATTTTTTTAGTGTTTATTTATTTATTTTTGGCTGCATTGGGTCTTCACTGCTGTGTGCGGGCTTTCTCTAGTTGCAGCAAGCGGGGGCTACTCTTTGTTGTGATATGCAGGCTTCTCATTGCAGTGGCTTCTCTTGCTGCGGAGCACGGGCTCTAGGCGCGCGGGCTTCAGTAGTTGTGGCTCGTGGGCTCTAGAGAGCAGGCTCAGTAATTGTGGCGCATGGGCTTAGTTGCTCCACGGCATGTGGGATCTTCCTGGACCAGGGCTCAAACCTGTGTCCCCTGCATTGGCAGGCAGATTCTTAACCACTGCGCCACCAGAAAAGTCCTGATGGCTTTCTTTAAAAATGATAGGTACATGCTTTAGCCTTAAACGAAAGGAAAAGACTTCTAATTGCTTAGATAACTGGGTACAGTTTGAATAGTGGCACATTAAAAAAAAAAAAAGATTTGAGATAAAGGACATGGCATAAAAAACCAGAATAGTTTATGATAATCATGGCTTCTGCAATGTAAGTCTGAGATGCTGAACATCATCTTTATCTACACCCAAACTCTCTATGCAATTAGAGGTACTGAAATCAGTACCCCGCCCAAGAGAGCAACACTTATGGAAGTATTATTTCTAATCCACATACCACATCATTCCCACCCTGACCCGACAATAAGGCGGGTTATTAGCACTACTTCAACTATAGCCAAAGTTGTAGCTTCCATACAACTTCACACCAGGGCTGAACTGTCTGTGCCTTTAGTCCTGACCTGCTACCTCTGTCTCCTGCACACTCTCCAACATAAACCCACCTGCTATACTCTGCACAAGAATTCAGGACAACTGCCAAATTTAAATGAAATATAATCTACAAAGATACTGAATCACTATGTTGTACACCTGAAACTAATATGATTGATATTGTAAATCAACCAGACTTCAATTAAAAAAAGAATTCAGGATAACCGCATATAGGGCATTTAAAAGAAAACATGCTCTAAACTGACTTAGGGTAGTAGTATTATTGGTAGCTCTTTTAGTCAGGGAAATTTAGGATTATAAACTGTTTCCCTGCCAAAGTATGCTGACGAGAATAATAAGAAATATGGTACCGGGCTTCCCTGGTGGCTCAGTGGTTGAGAATCTGCCTGCCGATGCAGGGGACACAGGTTCGAGCACTGGTCTGGGAGGATCCCACATGCTGCAGAGCAACTAAGCCTGTGAGCCACAACTACTGAGCCTGCACGTCTGGAGCCTGTGCTCTGCAACGAGAGGTCACGACAGTGAGAGGCCCGCGCACTGCAATGAAGAGTGGCCCCCGCTTGCCACAACTAGAGAAAGTCCTGAAACGAAGACCCAACACAGCAAAAAAAAGAAATATGGTACCAAGGGACCAAAGCATAGTAAATTCACTGTATTTTAACAGCTGTAAGTAAGTAACAAGAAAAGTGTGGTACTATGGAAACTCCAACCCCAATGACAAACAATACATATGTATTTGGTTTTATTTTTAAAATAAAGCATTTCCCGAAATATAATCATGTAAATGTTATGAACTGTGGATAAAAAAGGCAAATCTCACTGATGATACTGATATTAAACAACTTTATCTATGAAAAGAAATATACTATAAAAAATAAATGCCTAAAAACACAAATTAGGACTATTTAAGAATGTAACAGTTCTACATCAAAAATTCAACTTAAATTTCCAAGTCAGTGATTCTTAGTCTTTTTTGGACAGAACCATCTCAGAGCCTGAAAGCCACAGGTTCTTTCACTAAAAAAGTTGCAATGTAACTTCCAAATGTTTACAGAACCTCTGTAATTATGGATCCTTGTTTAAATAATTATCTCTCGCAGCTAGATTTTAAGCTCCATACAAGAAGAAAATGTCTTCTTCAGATATGTGTTTAGCGTTGGCACCTAAAACCTTAAAACCTAAGCATCTTTTCAATGATCTCTTTGTCTCCTATATGAATTCTATACGACCTCGAATTATTTTCTAAGAAAATCTGTATTACATTACTCCCCACCTTGGAAATTAATTTTTATTAAGCCCCTCTTCCTAGCAATCATGGCCTTTTTCATCTGCTACCCATCTTTTCTCCCTTAGTCCCAGTTCATCCTCTTCTGCCAGTCAGACCATCCTCCTGTCATTAGCATCGGGGTGATCCTTTACATTGTGATGGAATCTACCGTACAACAATGAACAAGACAGACATTATCCACATCCCCCCGAGGGCTCACCATGTTCCTTTCTACACCAACTAGAAAGCAATTTGAATGACTAAACAATAATACTGTCCACCTATTTCACATGTCTATGTTTTGTTCACTGAGTGTAAATCCTTTAAAAAAAAAAAAAACCTATGATATTGTCTTCGCTTATATTTTTCTAAACTCCTGCCTCAACAAGGCTAAATGCAATACCGTTCATAGAAATATTTATTTAAAATTTGTTAACTAAGCATGCAGTGTTTAAAACCTTCTTGATTATATCCATAATATTAGTTCATTGTGGCAAAACTTGAAAATACAGAAAAATAAAAGAAATTCTGGTTACTTTCATATTCAATATCCAGAGATAATCTGTCACACTGTCAGACTGGATCATTCAAGAACTTTGACTCCCTGTAAAAATTCATAATACAAAACAATTATTTTCGCCACAAAGGCTCAAATTTTATCTATCATTTTACCTTTTTTTCCTCTTAATAATATCAGCTTCTTTGAAGGTGCAGTTTTGTAAAGGAGCAATACAGACACTGATTTAAACTCATCTGTATAATGGCAACAAGATAAACTTCACAAGGTAATGGTAAAGAGTGAATGAAAAGTTATGTGGAGAGACCATTATCAATCACAGGACATCTGTAATTATGCCTCTGACCAAAGGATATGAAGTATCAATTCACAGAAGAGAAAATGCAAATGATTATTTCTCCATGTATTAGCTAATGATCCAAATTCCTGTAGCTAAAATCAAATCCTTCATACCACAATTAAAGATGAAAGCCTTGGATGTAAAATGACAGAGGTAATATAACTTAAATGTAACGACACAAATTTTAATTGGCAACCAACAATTTGTTTACTTTCAACAGCGTGAGCACAAATAGAAGGTAAAGAGGTATTTTTTTTGCCCTGTTGGACTGCAGCTTAAAGAGAACACTCATCTTCATTCTTGGGATGTTTTTATGAATCCTGGAAGACACGGATAATTTTTGAAGGTTGAAGAACCACTACTGTGTGATCACCTCAACTATCAATCTACAAATGAATTGGGCTGATCTTAAGAAAAAATTTTTCTCAAAGTAATAAAATTACATTTGTATAACACAAATTTCAAGTTAGTTCTTGAGTAACAGCATCTAGAGCTGAAGACATTCCAGTAACAACTTTTTGAACTTTCTTCATAACTAGATATGTAAAATATCTGTGCTCATCATATATTAAAATAACACATATGTAAGTATCTAACAGTACCTAGAGTACTAAAGCTCAATAAAAGGTCTTTTCTTTGATCACCAAGTAACTTCCAAATAGTCAAAATTAAACTCTGGTAAAAAGGACTTATTTTAACTCAGAGGTTGCAAGACTTTAGAACCTAACATTAGAATATAAGCCAAGGCTTTATTCCTAGTTACAATATTTTTGTGCAAATTATGGTAGGAAACATTCTGTAAATTTTAAATTTTCTCATCTAAGTGACATCATTAATCACCAGCACTGATTAAAGCGGTATAAAGAATGTTTTTAGTATTTACTTCTACCCTGCTTGTTAAAGTTTCAGAAGTGGTAGAACAGAATGGAAGAAAGCTGTGTACAATGCGGCTTTGGGGGAAAAGAGAATAAAAGTAGGTGTTTCTTTCTCAGATTTGCTAATGCTTCTCTTTCACGAGTGCATTTCAAAGGAGTCTAGCATTACTCCAGAGAATTTTAACCTGGATCCTATCCATGGTTCAATACCATCAGATTAGCGGATTTTTTGCTGATCTCAGAGTAGTTGTGAAATTCAAGAGATCGGATATAAAATGTACTTCATGAACTACAGAACACTGTAATTTTTTACATACTATTATCTTTTATCGTGAGTTACTACAGCTATTTCTAGAAAGAGACAGCCACGCACACATGGTTTTTGTTCTCTATTAGAAGTCAGAATGCCAACAAAACTCCTATGTAGGAAGAACAACAATCTGAAATGTAAGAAGCTACAGGACTCTCCCAACTCTTTCAAGCAATAAGGTAGTTTAACAACATAGTATTTATCACTAATATTTGTGGTATCTCCCCCAATTGTGGCCCAAATACAAACTGATAAACAAAATGTAAACTACTACATATTGTAAAACAATTTTAGTGCAATAAACAAATATTAAGGGACCCACCAAAAAAAAGACACAATTTTTAAAAGCCGAAGAAAAAGAAATGATTTTGCAACTTGCAGCTTCATAATTTACCTCTTCTATTTACCTCAATTTGGAAGCATTTCTGTGTTTAAACCTAATTCTCTAAGAACTTAAATTTGAATTTGAATTTCTTAGAATTGTGGAGGGTTCCACTAAACAGAACACCTAGTTTTGGTTGCTATTTTCTAACATGGACAAACTCATATTTACTCTTGCTGGATCTATTCCTTTATAAAAGTCCCAAATGAATCTGGTTAGTTATCTTTTTCCTTCAGTCACTCTGTTTAAAGTATGTTTCCTTAGAACAATGAACATCAATATCAAGGTGGAGTCTGTTAGAACAGCCTCTTAGTACTGTTAACAACTGTAGTCCTCCTATTGCTGGCGAGACTAATTTGCTTCTGACAACTAACATTTAAAAAACCCAACTACATCAGCATCTCATTAAAAGGCTTGCTAGACTGTTTCCCACAATTCTCATAAGGTATTTTCTTTCCTTTTGGTTTTTAAACAACATAGTAAAAGGTAGAATGCTGCCCCCCACCCAATTTTTCACAAAGTCAGAAACTTAAGAAAAACTGCTCTAAAACCTCTCAAAATCAGCTGAACACTCTTAGAGGTAGAATACAGAGAAATGGTTAAGAATGGGGACGGCAGAGTCTGTCACTTTTTTAGGTCTGTTAATATCTGTACACCACATAACAGTTCAAAGCCTCATTTTCCTCAGCCACAGTATCTGTTTTACAGGGCTATTATGAAAATTATCTGAAATATTTCACTTAAAACTCTGAACATAGATACGTGCAGATTCTACATGCTCAGCAAATGTTTATCATAACCTTTAGCTTCAAGGTTACAAATAATCCATGTATGTAACACTACAATACTGCGATGTTGATGTTCCCAGTATTATCGATTTAAAGCACTAAAAGAAAAAGGTCTTTAAACCTAACAGCAAAAGTCAACAGTGTCTTAACATTTCTGCACTTACATTTTAGATCGACAAGATAACCTTAACATGAACTACTCAAAAGCTGAGTTTATAAAGGAAATTACCTCCTGCTATTGCCATTATCTGGAAACTAGCAACAAATTAACATTGCTACTAAGATACTTTCACTATTACTTTTAAAAAGCCACTGCCTGTTGAAGAAACAGGTTATGCATGCATGAGTGTATATGAGAATGTTTTCAAATGCTATATGAAGAAACTTCATATTCTCCAGAGGAAGTCAGGCTCTAACAACCGCAATATTTAAAATGTTCATAAGAAGCTTTACTAAGATTAGAACTAAGTAGGGATCAGAAAATGTATCTACAGGGAGTTATAATCTGTAAAACAGCAGGTGCTCAAAACAATGAAGCTAAGGCTAAGCAAAAACCTAGGGATCTAGACACCTTAGATAATACAGTAGAAAACTGTATTTATTTTAAAAATAATATCACCACTTTTTATATAGATAAAAGCTTATAGTATATAATGTGCTTTCCATATGTAATCACATTTGTTCCATCAAACAATCCTGTAAATTATGTAGGAAAATTATCTTTTACAGCTTACAAAGGCAAGGTTCTGAAAGTATGATTTGCCAAAAACCACAGTTAGGAAGTGACAAATCAAGAATTTAAACCCTGGCCTTCTCACTTTTATTTGCCTGTTCTTTCCACTACTCCATAAAGCTACTTCTTAAAGAAAGAAGCAAAATAGCGTCCTCAGAAGAAAAAATCTCTAGGCCAAACCACAGACTGTTTTAATTAGCTGTGCTGACTTGGGTAAGTCATTTCCCCTTACCAGGCCTTTATTTTCTCATCTGTAAAATGAGGGAAACGGATTAGAAAATCTGAGGTCTCTTCCAGATCTAAGGATAAATCTCTAAACTACAACCTTTACAGAGTACAAGCATTTTACAAATACATGTTGATGTCACCTTCCGCAACAAGTTCCAAGTCAGAAAGTGGTGTCATTAGCTATTAAGCAACCTACTGCAATTACTGGATAAATTCTTCATGTCCATCTGATAGATGCTGCTTCAGTAGCATCAAGTTTATATACAGAAAGCTGTCTAAACCTTTTATGGACTACGATGGAAATGATTAATCTCACTATTCATTCTCCTTTTAGCCTGAAACAATGCTCTTAAAACATAAGAATGGTTTACAGAAAATTTAACTACTCGTCAACTCATGCCAAGAAACTGAACATTTTTACTCCATAGAATAAAAACCTCTTTTCCAATGAAGAGTTTTCCGAATATCCCTATTTCTCCAGTCTACCTCGAAGATTATCAGTTACCTTTTTCAGCAACTTCTATAGCAAAAAAAAAAAAAAAAAAAAGTAACAAACAATTTGATAAAAACATCTTCCTTTTAAATTCATTCCACCAGTTGGGCGCTCGTCTCCAAACAAAATTCAAGCTTTTTTCCCCCCTTCCTGGTATTAAAGAACTAAAATCAAAAACCGCACAATGTATTTCCACCTACTAAGTTCTTTCCTCATCTGAATATTTTCTTTACTCTGCTTCAAATAGTCTTCATTGGAATACACACCCAGAGATTTCCACTTTCCCAGCTCTGCTTGTTCATAAAACCATCCTAACAACTATGGAAACCAGAGAGATTAAGAACATTACAGGCATCCTGCTCTTTTCCTTCCATGAATACTTAGTTTAACTTCATTTTAACACCTTGCCTGTCCCTAAAATAGAATACATACCGCGAATAGTTAGGCTTGACCTTACTCAGTCAACCGTCTGCAGACCTTTAGAAATTTAGTTACTGCTTGTGTCGACTATAAAAGATCTTTTAGTAAAGCCTTCCCCCCCTTGCCTATAAAACATTTCGAATGTTTACATGTTTCTGCGTTTAGCCCAAATTAAAGACTTTTCCCAACAAGCTTAGCTAATACAACGACTTGATCTTACACAGTCGACACGATCTCATTTTGTTTTTTAAGCCACTTGGCACCAATATAGCACATGTTCTGCCAGTTCTGAGCTAATCTCCAGGAAAGCCTTTGTATAACGACTGAAGAAACTGAAACAGATCAGTGCCCAAGATTTTTAAGAGCCTATATGAGCATATGTTTTTAATCAACAGTCAATTTATTTTAAAATAGCTATTTCACCAGTTCTCCTTCTTCTATAATTTACACAAACCGTTTTAAAATAAAAAAAGACACATGACTGAGAACTCAGGTTCATTTCAACTTCAGGATTAGAGCCGATTCCTTAGTGTTAAAGATCCCGAGGTCTGCGACCCCTTTCACTGCGTCCGCAGGGTGGAAATTACACTCTCGACAGCTAACACCGCTTAAAATGTTTCCTACGGTTTCTACGGGTGCAAATGTGTCAACTTCCCCTCCTAAACTGTTTCTTACTGTTATTATTAAAACAGCTGTCAGCTGGGCTTCGGTGACCTCTTTGTACAACCGTTTACTCAACGCTTTGGGAACCTCGAGGCTGCGTCACACCGTGTTACCCTCGAACTAGCTCCAAGAACCCGGCGGCCCGAGAGTCCGAGAACGCCGGGGCCCGGCTCGCCCCCGCCGCGAAGCTGCCTACCCGCGGCCCCGGGCTGGGGGCGCCCCGCCCCCACCCCGCCGGCTCTCGGCGGCGCCCCACCGGCCGCGCACACTCGCTCCCTCGTTCCCTCGCACGCACACGCGCCGCGGCCCCGCCATGTTCCGGGAGCGGCGCGGCCGCCCGCGGAGCCCCCGCCCCCCGCTCGAGCAGGTCCCGCCGCGCCGCGGCCACGGCGCTCCCGGCGGAGCAGCCCGTACTGTCAGCGCGGCGCCGCAGGGCGGGGCGCGTCCCTACCTCGCTCGGGGGAGGGGACGAGAGCGGGCGCGACTGAGGGGCTCCTCCCGGGCTCCGGGGCCGGGGCTTGAAACCGCGCCCCTCCTTCCTCCTCGCCTGTCGCCACGCCCCCCTCGCCCGCACGGACCCGAGGCACGGCCGGCGCGGGAGGGTCTACCCCCGGAACGAGGGCCTCGGCGCCGCCGTCGCTGTCGTGGTCTTCGCCGCCGCCGCGAACGCCGCCAAGGCCGGGCTCGAAAACATCTCCGGTCTCCGCCGCCCCTCACCACAGCCTGCTCGCTCCCAGGACGGCGCCGTCCGGCGATTGGCCGCGGCGCGGGCACGTGACGCGCCGGGCACGGAACGGGCGGCGTGAGCGCTCCGCCCCCGGCCCCGCCGCCCCTTCCGCCCGCCTCCCCGCCGCGGCCCGCCGCGACTCGCCGCTCTGGCGGAGCCGGGAGAAGCTTCCCGAGCCGGGGGTCGGGGCGTACCAAGTGGACGCGGGGGTGCGGACCCCACCCGCCTCGCCGCCTCCCCTCCGCCGACACCGGCCCCAGAAGGGAGGGGCCTAGGGGAGCGAGGGAGACGCGCAGGCGCCGCCGCCTTGCCGGGCCGGCGGGTGCCGCTTCGCCCTCTGCGGCGACCATGGCCGTGGCAGTGACTGGAAACTTCTGGAAATGGCGGCGGCGAGGAAGAGGAGGCTCTGTCTACGTTGGGTATTCACATGTTATTTTTGCGGGGGCGGGCGGACGATTTTGCGACCTGGGACCCGGGAGAACAACGCTGCGGCCCCGGCTGGCGGCGGAGGCGGGTGTCCGCCCCGGCTCGCGGTAGACTGCGGGCCAGGGGCGTTCGGAAAGGCGGTGCGCCCCGGTCCGCGCACTGCGCCTGCGCGCCGACGGCCGCACCTGCGGAAGCACGGGGCTGGCCAGGCCGCAACGCGCCCCTCACCTGAGCCATGTGGGCCTCGAGCCCATCCCTAAAGCACGTTCGCGTGCACCTGTCGCGGGGACTGCACGGACTCTGCAATACGCCCTCTCACAGTCACACCTTCGGATGACCTTTTCTGACAAATTTAAGTGCATTTTCCCCTATCCGAGATAGTACTTCTCAGGGCACTGCCAGCTGGAGGACAGTGCAGGAGGGAAATTTACCGCCTCGGCGGTCCAGCTGCTGGCACTCTTGACTTCCTCTGGAGGGTTATCCGCGACAGTTTGTACTTGCCCTTATTTAACCACCAAAGGGATTACATAACCGGAGGGAAACCATTTTATTGAGTTCCTTTTGGACGCTTTTTATTTACATTGAGGTTAATCCGTGACAGTTTGTGCATACCCTTATTTAACCGTAAAAGGGCTTGCGTAATTGGAGGGAAACCATCTTCTCCCTCATCGTTATGGCCTCCAAACTACAGCACGCATGTGACTTAATGAGTGAAGTTATGAATTTGTCATTAATCAGATGATATATTTCAGACTTGACAAAGCTAAATCCCAGCATTTAACCATATAAAGCATAAACTTGCATTAAACATCACTATTTTTTACTTTCCTAGGTTCCTGATTTCTCCCACCTTTAAAAACATTAGGTTCAATATGAATTGTGAGCACCTTGTGGCTAGAAGTGGATCACTGTTACGTATAATTTGGATATTTATGGCATGAAATACAAAGAAAAATCCACTAAAAATTTAACCAACTCTTGTCTGACTTCAGGTCGTTGAGTTGGTTCTCATTTAACTCGCTGTCATAGGGAGAATGGATGGCAGTGGCAATAGCTATTTCTACAGCAGTACGAGCCTCAGTTCAAAACTGAAAGGTAGCTAATCTTGAATTCGCTGAAATCAATTAACAATAATTCATGCCATAACTATATGCACAACCTTATTATAAGTCACTGAATACATGAAAGACTCAAGGCAATTGTGATCCAAGGCACTGTACTGACTACACTTGAATAGGACACTATTTGTAAAAGAAAAGTTCATTGTAGAATCAATCAACTTGCAAAAAAAAAATTCTATTGAAGCTCCTATTAAGATTATACGCGACAAATTATAAATCAGCCACAGTTTGTTATTGGAAAGGTCCAAAATGAAGGGAAGAGGAGCTAATTTTCCTTTTCAGTGTGAAACTATAAGTACAAATCAAGAAGTTAATTCTTATTATGGATAGAGACCTCAAAAGAAGCTGGAGCTAGTTGATTAGTAAGTTGCCGAGGCTTTTAATTGTAGAGCCCTGTCTTTCATTGGCTCAAATCCTGGAATCCATCTTCAGCAAGTGGGCAAGATACGTTTTCTTAATAGTACCAGGAGATCAAGGACCCCAATCATTAAACATCACTCTTAGCCAAGGTTAAGTTTTATTACATTTATTTAGGGTTATTACTAGCAGACACTTAAAATATGTGTATTTGATATCTAGAAGCCATCTACAAAATTTACTCTTTCCAACTTCTTACCTTTAGAATCAACTGTTAACATTTTGCTACATGATGTCCAGTTAAATCAGATCATTCAAAAAATCCCACCATATTTCAGGAAGATGAATATGATAAATGAAAAATACAATCTCATTCTTGGCTTATCATATGACAGTCTATACAGATGTAATGCTTTAATACTCTTATGACTATCATTATGTTGTAGGACTTGCTAGGGCAATGGCTCCATCCAGTCACAGCAAGTAATTCTGAGGAATTGGTAGCTTTCCCTAGCTACACTCAGTAGCTGCTCCAAAAACCACCAAAAAAGCCAGACATTAGATTCTTTGCCCAGTAGGAAAAATGACAAGTTGAATTATTTGTTGGTTCATTTTTGTAATAAAAAAATTTAAATAGCAATAAGAATATTTCCTCACTAAATATCTTTTTTGTAAAAAACAGCACAGAGCTAGGAACTGAGAAGAGGAAATGAGGGAGCAAGTGGTGTTAGACACATCAACACTGCCAACTTCTCCTTACAGGTTTGAAAAATAGGCTGGGATACAGCTTCATCTCAGGCAACCGAAAACTGGCAAGAAATTTTTAATCAGTGTGTTCATATACATTTGGAACCACCTTGGATTACTGTAATGAAAATTTACCTGCCAGGTGTTTTTAAAAGCCTATCTGTAGTTATTAAAATCAGTGCTCTTGTGTTAAAAATTAATAGGATTTTCAAGAAAAATGGACAAAAAGATTAAGATTCAACTCAAAATCCTAATATGTACTACTGCAGTACAATGTGAGTGATGATCTAAGAACTATAGAATATGTTTTGATAATGATATGAGTATGCCTATAATTATAATGACCTAAAATCAATATTGTTTCCAAAGTAGTACATAAGTTAATAATCAGTGCATATCCTTAATACATGGCTGGTTTTTTCACCCAGTATCTGAAACCTTCCCACTCCTAACTTTTCGTGTAGTGGGGAAAAAAAAATTATGTCAAAGTGTAAGGCATTTTTTACAATGCCTTAATTTAAAGGAATACCTGTAATTTTTCATAATTTTAAATAAAGAGCTTAACAGCTAACAAAGAGAAGATAGACTATTTTATTTTTAGGAGGTAAAAATAATAGTAAAAGTAGTTGCCTGTGGGAAGAAGGTCTGAGGGCTCTCGAGTGAAGGGAGCATTT
The DNA here is from genome assembly GCF_026419965.1 of Kogia breviceps. NCBI lineage: Eukaryota > Metazoa > Chordata > Mammalia > Artiodactyla > Physeteridae > Kogia > Kogia breviceps. The sequence goes on along the minus strand of NC_081324.1, from coordinate 60,259,201 downwards.
TCATTGTGTTACCTTTTTGTGCCACTTGAAAAATTACTGTTGTTGTTACCTTCCTAGGTAAAAAAACTATAGTTTTTTAACATCTTTATTGGAGTATAATTGCTTTACAGTGTTGTGTTAGTTTCTGCTGTATAAGAAAGTGAATCAGCTATATGTACACATATATCCCCATATCCCCTCCCTCTTGTGTCTCCCTCCCACCCTCCTTATCCCATCCCTCTAGGTGGTCACAAAGCACCCAGCTGATTTCCCTGTGCTATGCGGCTGCTTCCCACTAGCTATCTTTTACATCTGGTAGTGTATATATGTCAATGCCACTCTCTCACTTCGTCCCAGCTTACCCTTCCCCTTCCCCTTCCCCATGTCCTCAAGTCCATTCTCTACGTCTGTGTCTTTTTTCCTGACCTGCCCCTAGGTTCATCAGAACCATCTTTTTTTTTTAAGATTCCATATATGTGTTAGCATACGGTATTTCTTTTTCTGACTTGCTTCACTCTGTACGACAGACTCTAGGTCCATCCACCTCAGTAAAAGTAACTCAATTTCATTTCTCAAAAACTCATTTTTAAAGACAGTCTTAAAAATAATCATATTTATAAGCATCATAGTTACTAGTCTGTCATAAGATCAAGGCCAAACAGTGACTTTGAGAAACCCTGAAACAACTGGATTAGTTTAGATCTATCCCTGAATTTAAAGCTGGCTATTAATTTTTTATTCCAGCTTGCAAAACTAATGGCTAGTTTCTTGAACTGGATATTATATACAAAGGGTTTTATTCTTTCTTCCAAGGTGTAATATGCATTCAGCTGAGGAGTATATTTCCCATATCCACTGAACATTCCAACTCAAGTTACACTTCCAGTTTCTTCCCCCACTTAGTTTTTGTATACTTGCAGGGTCAGAATACCCAAGGATAATATCAAAGTGTTTTGTACCTTCTTTAAAAATGATAAATAGTACTTCTAGAGACAACTACCCTATCCTCGTTACACCTACAGTCACTTGATATGTCACTTACTAGTTGAAATTACAGTAGCAATAGTGTGCTGTAAATATAAAAATGTTTAAAGAGAATACTGACAAAGTTTATAGAAAGATCATATTAACTTAAGACTTGGCTATGGCTAAAGATGGGAGAGCAAAATGTATTTGAAATTTGACAGAATTTTTACTGCACAATAACCTAATATTAGTGATAAAAGTGAAGGGGCAGTTGAAAATGGGTAATGTTGAAATAACTGTTAACTAGCTTATGGAATAATGTGTTCATAGTTAGCCAAAGACAGCAGACAACTAAAATGGTGCTCTGAAGTTCTGACATGGCACTTACTGCTGCAAGTTGCTAGGTTACAAGTAAGGTGTACACAAATGGAAATGAACAAATAATATAAAAAATCTATGTAGATAGATAGGAGATTCGTATTTTATTTCTCCAGTGACATATTTACATTTGAATATAAATTAAAGGCCTGCTTGCACACCAAAGCCAGGTCCTTTAGGTGGTTCAGTCAAAGAGGTAAGACCTCCAGCTGGCTCACATGAGAAGCGTCCACTCCTGAAAGGAAAAGTAACATTAAATTGACTGCTAATGATTACCATTTATAACTGTTACCTCACAAGAGCCCAGTTAAGTAACTATTTCTCCTCAGAGAACTAGTATGGATTATTTAATCCAAATCCAAACATTACAACTGTCGCAAGATTTTCTCTTCCTAAGGTTAAATATAAAAACTGACATAAAAATATGAAATATGAAAAATATAAAAATAATACTAGTTCCCACTTCCTGAGCAGTGTACATACATCACCGGCTCATTAAATCTTTACAACAATACCATGAGACAAGGGACACTGGCCAAAATATTTTACAGATACAGAAACCAAGTTTGGGATGATGCAGCATCTGCCCAAAGATCATAGCTAAGAACTACAGCAAAATAACCTAGCCCCAGAGGACATTTTTAAAAAGTATGTTTTAATAAACTAGAACACTACATTCTTTTTATATTTGAATTTTATTTTGACTGAGATCCACTGTCACAGGGAATACACAGTTATACACTGTATTTGGAAACAAACAACTGGATTCCTTGAGAGAGCTGAAGATTTGGGAGGATGTCCCTTAGAAGCAGTAAAGACAAAATCCATTTGTATTTTTGTTTTTAAAGGCTAAATTATTCATATTAATTTTTCAAAAACAGGTTCCAGATCAGGGTGGCTACCACAGCCACAGAGAAAACATGAACAGGTCCTCCTATAGTTCTATGAAGGGAGGCAGTGCAGAGGTAAATGAATCTGTCGTCTTTTCACCACCACACATACTTTCCCAGGTAATCGTTCAGGCTCAACCTCTGCCCTGTCTGACCTCTGTTGCTAGAGCCTAGCTCAGCACCTACTCCTGTTTCACCCTTCTGTTCCCTGGCTTTGCTCATTTACCTTGTTCCTGCCACAGATTTCAGCTGAAGAACTTATTCAATTAAATCATTTTATTCCCTCCGGCTTTGCCCTTCACATTCTATCAATCTTATAAGTCTATTTTTAGAGCCCTAGAAAAATCATTTGTTGAGGGGACAGGAAAATGACACCACATAGTCATTTATAAGATCTTTTAAGCCATTACATTACATAATGCAAGTAACTAAGTAGTGTATTATAATAAAGAATACCTACAAAGTCAGAAATTAGTTAATATATTTGCATTATAGGTTCACTATGAAAACCAGATAAAAAAGCAGTTACTGTGCCATCTGTTACAGCCTAAAATTAAAGTTTTAGGGTAAGTAGCAAAATGGTATTTAGCTTTAATAAACAGTATTTTGCTTTGTAATTTTTTAAAAATGTTAACTACCAATGAAATAATGAAATTAATCAGTTTTGGAGGACCTTTCTTTCTTCTCCTTTACTAGGTTCCCTCTTGTGGTTTCAGCTCAGCTACCCTCTTTACCAACACAAAGGATCAACTTAGGAAGATTAAAAAACTGAAGTTTCTGGAACAGTAAATAGAATTAATCATGTATACTGCATGAGCTCTTCACAGGATTGTGGAATTTTATACGAGAAAGTAACTTTAAGAATAATCTGGTCCAGTTTCCTAAAGTTTGTTCCACGAAATTACCATCCCATAACATATTTTAGGGGAAAAAAGGGGGTTCCAGTCCTCTGTTATGCCTGCCTGCAAACTTCCCCCTGCCCCCACCATTCACAAAATGCACATTAAAATACTGCAAAGGCTGTAAAATACTCCAGTGAAGCCTACAAACTTGGTTTAATCTACTAATCATGTAACTTTCCCCCTCAATTTATCTATAAACATGCTTCAGAACCCTAGAGAGGCCATGATCTAGCCCCACCCATTCACCCGACAGCCACAATCTACAACCAGATTTTCACATAATAAAAAACAATTTCCCTGATACGCTTAAAATACCATCTATTAATTACCTTGTTCTCTTCACTACAATTCAAAAGGTAAATCTGGTTTTTAGCCATTCCAACACTACTTGCACAGTAATCATTTTAACTCATTTGAATTCTAGAAAACTTGGCCTTTCTGTACATTTTTTATGGCTTAAAAAAAGTACTTCTTGGGCTTCCCTGGTGGTACAGTGGTTAAGAACCCGCCTGCCAATGAATGGGACCATGGGTTTGATCCCTGGTCTGGGAAGATCCCACATGCCATGGAGCAACTAAGCCCGTGCGCCGCAACTACTGAGCCTGTGCTCTAGAGCCCACGTGCCCTAGAGCCCGTGCTCCGCAACAAGAGAAGCCACCGCAATGAGAAGCCCGCGCACCGCAATGAAGAGCAGCCCCAGCTCGCACAACTAGAGAAAGCCCGCACGTAGCAACGAAGACCCCATGCAGCCAAAAATAAATTTTAAAAAAATCTCTAGCACACAGATATTTATAAATGTCAAAAGAAAGAATGTTGTCTTACCATCAGTTTAATATTTTCTTTCTAGCATCATTTACCAAAATAATAAAAAAGCAGTTTTGAACCACAAAGAGATAGCAATCTTTACCAATTTTGGCCAGAGTACACCTGATAGTGGTACTCAGAAATCAGTTACCACTGAACCAGTTTAATTTCTCTAATTACTCAAAGACTCACAACTAGCACCTCTTTCAGATATTTAAGCAGAGGGCTTTATTATAAAAATACTAATAAAAAAGCAGTAGCCAGCTTTGGTTAATTTAAAGAACAGCTGTAACTATTTTGGTTACTGCTGTCATCACAGTCTCTCTCAATAGCCAAGAAACTAACTTGGGGAAGTTCTTATTTTCATATGCTGGGAAGACATTCTGAATTATCATGTCCAGATACACTCTAGATATACCACTGATGGATGCTCTGCAATTACTGAAAACTAAATAGATTTATCTCAGCTATTTATTTATTTTAAAAAATTTTTTGGGGGGCCACACCACATGGCATGCAGGATCTTAGTCCCCTGACCACCCGTGCCCCCTGCAGTGGAAGCGCAGAGTCCTAACCACTGAAATACCAGGGAATTCCCTATATCAGCTTTTTAAATAAGAGGTCATACGTAGGAAATAAAATAGGTTGAGAAACCAGTAATTCTTAAAGTCTTTGGCTCAAATCTAGAACACCGTCAAAAAAATCACATTGAAGAACTATTTATAGTTACTGATAAGCAACATCCCTATTATTATTAGATGTCAAAAATGCTTTACTGTGGTACTTAGTTCCTGTTTATTAATGTTAAAATACAATGTTGTAGTATCTCCTGTATTAAAGACAACAACAAACTCTTAATTTCACCCCTGGTAATCTAATCCAGACATGGCTTTAAATACCATCTATAATAACTAATGAATCCCCAATTCATATTTCCAGCCCTAATGTATTCCCTAAATCCCAAGCTCATATCTAACCTTTCAGCACTCTACCATGGATGTCTAAGTAGGCATCTCAAACATGCTAAGTAGGGCTTCCCTGGTGGCGCAGTGGTTGAGAGTCTGCCTGCCAATGCAGGGGACCACAGGTTCGTGCCCCGGTCTGGGAAGATCCCACATGCTGCGGAGCGGCTAGGCCCGTGAGCCATGGCTGCTGAGCCTGTGCTCCACAATGGGAGAGGACACAACAGTGAGAGGCCCTGCGAAACATGCTAAGTAGCATGTCCAAAACAAAGTGACTTTTCTTCCCCAAACTTGCCATATCCCAAATCTTCTTCATTTTACTTAAAGGAATTACTGAGGTGCTAAAAAGCTAGAAATCATTCGTAATCCTCTGCCCTACAACATCCACTAAATTTTAAACTATTCTTTACACAGCAACTACAATAATAATTTTAACAAGATCATGCCTATCATTCCCTACTGAAAACACTCCAACAGCTTTTTATACTTAGGATTCAACCCAAATTGCTTACCTGGGCCTCTACCTACCTCTCTGACCTCTTCCACCACTTTCCTCCTTGATCACTCACTTCAACCATACTGTCATCTTATTTTTCCTCCAGGACCTTAATACCTCCTCTTTCCTCTTCCTCTGCAACACGGTCCCCTCCAGCTCTTTACATGGTTCCTTTGGGCTTATCATTCAGGTCATTAATTCACCACCTCAGAAAGGCCTCATCTGACTAAATTTACCTCCAGTCATTCTCCATCCCCTAACCTGTTTATTTTCCTCCTAGCATTTATTATTCAGGTATTACACTAGTTGTCTCTCTCCATCACTAGAATGTAAAATACATGACGACTTTACCTTGTTCATAATTTGTATGCACAACCTAAAATAGTGACTGGCACACAGCACATATCCAGAAATATTTGTGACACAAATGAATGCTGAGGGAATACAATAAAGTAGGCAAAGCAACTATCTATCTGTTTGTGTGGCAGGAGATTTAATGCTGGATTAATGTTGTCATCAGTAGATCACAAAGTTCACAAGAAAGGAAGGAGGAGGGTCTAAGCTCTAAAATATGACTACAGAATTACAAACAATACCTAATCAGAAAAAAAGGGGACATTTAAAGAAACCAAGTGGATTTCACAAGGAAATGTGCACCTGAGATATTAAAACAAAGTACCCCAAAGTTGAAAGAAGTATTATGGGTTTAAGTACAAATACAAGAGTAGCATGAACTTGTATTAAAACATCTGAGTCCTAAAAACAAGCTAAAGTTTGTGAAAAATATTATGAACTTTTGTTTTTGGGCAAGGGGTGGCTACAGCTGAAGCAAGGATAAGTAAGGGACAGGACCAGTGGCTACGAGAAATATTGTAATGTTAAATGACAAAAGGTTTCACTTCAGTAGCCTCCATAAAGGAGACTAATTCTTCACCAGTGGAAATGTTTTATTCCTAAAAAATGTTTTCAGTGTAGCCCAAGTTAAGTGAGGAACTAGGAAGAGAATGGCAAACCTCCTTAAGCAAATTCAAGTGTTGAAAGAAGTGTGTGTCTTTTAGGGGCCAGCTTGCCTTTACTAAACTTAAGTTATTCTGAACTGACCTCTTTTTCTTATTAGGTAGGGTTATTAGTCGGCCAGAACAATGAAGGAGTAACTCTCAGTACTTCTTGCAGACTACAGAACCATGCATACCCTCTTGACCTAGTAATTCAACCTCAGGGAATCGTTTGTAACAAAAAGAAGGAAAATATATTTTAAAGCAGGGTAATAAAGAGCACATCATAGTTCTCGCAATACATTACAATACTATATGGCCTTTAAAACCTATATATATAGAGAGAGACAAGGAAAATTTTATATGACACAAGCAGAAAAAATACAAAGGGAATATAACTGTATAAAACCATGCAAACATTGCTAGTATTAAGAGAGAACTTTAAGTAATGTGAACACTTAGATAAGGAATAGGGGTTTTTTTAGCAGCAAAAGTTCAGGTTCATAACTGAATGAGGAGTAATCAATACCTACTAATTACTGCAGTTAGTAACACAACTGCAGGATGGGAGTAGCCTGGATAAAACAATGTTTAAGTTGAAAAAGATCTAGGCATTCTAACTGACTGTAAGTACAATTTAATGTAATGTATCTGAAGTAAGAATTGATGTAATTAGGCTGCATTATTATAAGCATGATGTCTGGAATAAAGAAGACAGTCCCACAATGCCCCACATGCTAAGTACATATCTCAAATACTGTGATTAGTTTAAGTATCACATTAAGAAACTCATTAGCCAACCAGAAGACCTGCCAAGGAGGGAGACCAAAACTATGTCATATAAGGAAAAACAATGAAATAACTGTGGATATTAAATCTGAGAAAAGATATGGGGAAGATGAGATAGCTATTTCAAGTAACTAAAGAGCTGGCATTTGGAAGAGATATAAAAATTATCTTGTGTTTGTTCAAAGGACAGAACCTTTGGACCTTTAGGTGGAAATCAGAGGGAAGACAGACTTTGGGTCAAATTCTGGCAGTATGAACTTTTAAACAATGAAATAGATTTCTATTTGTAGTACATTTCCCTTCTTTATAACATCCAAGTAGATACCAGATGATTATCTGATAGGGTTTGGGACGGGGGGAAAAAAATAATTGCTTTAAATGACAAGTTGATTTAGATTGTATTCAAGGCTCCTGAAAACTCCTGTGGACTTAGGGTTTAAAATTTTTAAATTAAGTCTATATGAACGGTTAAGCCATTAAAATTTATTAAAAAGAAATAAAAGGATACCTTGGCCCAGGTTTTGGGATTTTGCCAGCCTTGAGTTTATCAATAATTTCTTCAATATCCTTAGGTGTCAGATCCTCCTAGAAAAAAAAGTAAAATAGTCATATTAAAATTACATCCTAGCTCAAAATCAGTGTAAATCCCTAATAACAGTTTACTGTCTGTCTCAGCTCACAAGTTAAGTTACCAAGGCAGCAACAACTGAGTAACTCGTATACATAGTCTGTCCTGCTAAATGCAATAGCAATAGGAGCTGCAGCTGAAGAGGCAGCACAGAGCAGCGCTTTGATTCTGCATTTGAGATGAAGTCCCAACACTTACTAGCCAGCAATCTGAGAGAAATTACTCAGCTTCCCCAAATCTGTTTCTTCATTCATAAACTGACTTCAGAGCGTTTTGAGGATTAAGAGAAAATAAATAAAATAGAACACTGCCATGCACGTGCTCAACAAATGCTATGTCCTTGAAGAATCAGTGAGATGCAAGTAGTTATTAGCACCAGCAGTCATAAAAAGTAGATGCATAATATCTATCCCTAAGCTAAAGATCTAATACCCTAGTGATATCTTCTTTATTTCCCAGGTGAAATTCACCCTGTTGCAAACTTCACTTAATTTTCGAAGGGAAAAGTAAAAAACTTATTTTTGACCATTTATTTTAATAATCCTGACCCTCCAATCCCCGTTTCAACCAGAGCAGCTTTGTATTTTGTACACTACGCACCTGTGTAAAATTCTTAACCTCAAGGGTTCTGTTATTTAAAATAACAAATACAATTAAAACACATAGACACACTCTTACCCCTGGCTGTACTCTAGGTTTAGTCAAAAGACGGTCAAAACAGAATGGGGAAAGATTAAACTAATGAAAGTGCCTAAACTACATTATATCCCCTCTACCCCTCCCAAACTGTTAAGTACTTAAGAAAATGTTTTTAGGACCCTGGTACTATGCTACAGAAATCATGATTCAGTACTGTATATTCAATGCCTAGCCTCATAGAAGCCCTTTAATATAGAATAAACATTTACAGAAATACGAACTGCTTAGGGTGCAACAGATGCTCAGAATCTCAAAACTAGAAGGAATCTTTAAACTCACCTAATGATTTTATCCCCCTCAACTCTTTATTACGAAAATTTGGAAAGTATACATGAATAACCATATTCCTTACCATATCTGAATTATGTACACATATGCCTTTGGTTTCATTTTTTTTTTTTTGGCTGTACATTTAAAAGCAAGTTGCAGACATCATTGCATAGCTTGTGGGATCTTAGTTCCCTGACCAGGGACTGTACCCAAGCCACAGCAGTGAAAGCCCAGAGTCCTGACCACTGGACTGCCAGGGAACTCCCAGAACATTTTAAAATGTTCTTAAGTAACACAATGTCATTACCACACCCAATTAACTAACAATAATAATTCCTTAATAAAATCAAATGTCAAGACCATATTCAAAGCTACCCAACCATCCTCAAAATATTTAATATTTCTCTCTAATCGGTATCCAATGACAGTTTATGTGACTATTTCATTTTATCCACTGGTCAGCTGAGATTAATTGCCTTGGGCTTCCCAGGTGGCGCAGTGGTTAAGAATCCACCTGCCAATGCAGGGGACACGGGTTCGAGCCCTGGTCCGGGAACACGCCACATACTGCTGAGCAACTAACCCTATGGGCCACAACTACTGAGCCTGTGCTCTAGAGCCCATGTGCCACAACTACCGAAGCCTGCACACTTAGAGCCCGTGCTCCACAACAAGAGAAGCCACCGCAATGAGAAGCCCACACACCACAACGAAGAGTAGCCCCCACTCGATGCAACTAAGGAAAGCCCGCGTGCAGCAATGAAGACCCAACGCAGCAAAAATAAATAAATAATAATAATAAAAAAAGTTAACTGCCTCACCAAAGACCATACCACTACTAACTGAATCTCTTGCATAAATCTGCAGTCTACTATATTTAGACTTACAGTGCTTCATACAAAGCCTTGACTGTCTAATTCCTGCTTAAATTAAGATCCTCATGATTATGAGTAAATTGCAGAAATGTGGGAAAAGGGTAAGTTATTGCCATATTTTTAAAGGAATTTCTTTTTTAAGTATGAGAAAGAGAAGGTAAGAAATTTGAATCACCAGCATTAAAATGAAGAAAACCCCTATAGGTAATAAAAACATCCTAGAAATGTAAAATGCCAAAGAAGTCCAATTTCATCTTCATTTAAAAAAAAAATTGTAGATTTCCATTACAGGCATTATGGCAGTCCAGCTATCCTGACTGAATGTCCTATTGTAACAACAATACTGGATAAAAATTTTTTTAAAAACTTTAAAATTTTATCAATATCAAGGCACTGACAAGAAAAAAATACCCAGAGGCAAAAAACTCAATGAAAACTTAGGGAGACAGTGGAACAGCAAAAAAACTTGGCTTCAGGGTTTCATAGCCTAGAGAGGCAAGGGACAAATCTCCAGGACACAGGAGGTCATCCAAACCACATAAAGCTGAGACCCCCCAAAAGCTATACCCTCAATATAAGGGAAAACTAGAAATTAAAACTGTCCCTCAAAAAAACTCTGCTACTCTGGAACCTTACACTTTAGGGGAAGAAGGGGGAGGATATAAGAAGAGGGGATTTCTTTTGGGCCAGTAGTGTTTACAGGAGCAAGAGAGAAGCAAAGTCAATCCCTTCTTGAAGTATCTACCTTCAACACAGGCCTTAAAAGAATTTCCATAAACAAACTTCTAAGAATTATGAACTAACAAGATATTATGAATGACAGCCATGATATAATTACGGTAGCAAGCAATTAAAAAATGATAACTAGAAAACTCCACACACTTGGATATTAAGAACACTTCTAAAAAACACAGGTCAAAGAAGAAATCAAAATGCAAATTTAAAAATATTTAGAAGTGGGCTTCCCTGCTGGCGCAGTGGTTGAGAGTCCGCCTGCCGATGCAGGGGACACGGGTTCGTGCCCCTGTCCGGGAAGATCCCACATGCCGCGGAGCGGCTGGGCCCGTGAGCCATGGCCGCTGAGCCTGCAAGTCTGGAGCCTGTGCTCCGCAACGGGAGAGGCCACAGCAGTGAGAGGCCCGCGCACCACACACACACACAAAAATTTAGAAGTAAATGATAAAAATATTACTTACCAAAACTTGTAATGGGACTTCCCTGGTGGTCCAGTGGTTAAGAATACACCTTCCAATGTGAGGGATACAGGTTTGATCCCTGGTTGGGGAACTAAGATCTCACATGCCGCAAGGCAACTAAGCCCATGAGCTGCAACTACAGAGCCCACGCGCTCTGGAGCCCATGCCACTAGAGAGCCCATGCGCTGCAACAACTGAGCCCACTCGCTCTGGAGCCTGTGCGCCACAACTAGAGAGAAGCCCACACACCGCAACAAAAGATCCCACAGGCTATAACTAAAAACCAACACAGCCAAAATTAAATAAATAAATTTTTTTTTTTTTTTTTTGCGGTATGCGGGCCTCTCACCGTTGTGGCCTCTCCCGTTGTGGAGCACAGGCTCCGGACGCGCAGGCCTAGCGGCCATGGCTCACGGGCTTAGTTGCTCCACAGCATGTGGGATCTTCCCGGACCAGGGCACGAACCCGTGTCTCCTACATCGGCAGGCGGATTCTCAACCACTGCGCCACCAGGGAAGCCCATATAATTTTTTTTTTTTTAAAAGAACTTGTGAGGGGCTTCCCTGGTGCCTCAGTGGTTAAGAATCCGCCTGCCAATACAAGAGACACGGGTTTGAGCCCTGGTCTAGGAAGATCCCACATGCCACAGAGCAACTAGGCCTGTGCGCCACAACTATGAGCCTGTGCTCTAGAGCCCACGAGCCACAACTACTGAGCCTGCGCACCTAGAGCCCATGCTCTGCGACAAGAGAAACCACCACAATGAAAAGCCCACACACCGCAACGAAGAGCAGCCCCTGCTCAACAAAACTAGAGAAAGCCTGCACAGCAACAAAGACCCAACGTACCCATAAATAAATAAATAAACAAAATAACTTCCTTTAAAAAAAAAAAAAAAAAACTTCTGAGATCTGGCTAAAGCAGTTCTTAGAGTTATGATACAATCTCTGTCAAATTTTTAAAACACAATATAGTGTTATTAGCATGCCTAGATACATGTATTTTTGAAAGTTTAAAAAACATGTACAGGAAAAACACACTAAATTTATGATAGTGCTTATCTCTGGGAATGAAAGGAAAAGAAGAGGATTTTGAATGGGGGCGGGGGAGGTTCACCCTCACCTATTGTTTATTTCTGCATATAATAATGATAAAAATTATAATACCTAAAGCAAGTGTGGCAAAATATTATCTATTAAGCCTTGGTGGTTATTTTTCATATTTATATGTAAATTATTAAATTTTTCATTATTTAAAAGATTTTTAAAAATCTATTTATTTACTTTTGGCCACGTTGGGTCTTTGTTGCTGTGTGTGGGCTTTCTCTAGCTGTGGAGAACGGGGTCTACTCTTTGTTGTGACGCACGGGCTTCTCACTGCAGTGGCCTCTCTTGTTGTGAAGCACAGGCTCTAGGGGTGCGGGCTTCAGTAGTTGTGGCACGTGGGCTCAGTAGTTGTGGCTCGCAGGCTCTCGAGCGCAGGCTCAGTAGTTGTGGTGCACAGGCTTAGCTGCTCCACGGCATATGGGATCTTCCCGGACCAGGGCTTGAACCTGTGTCCCCTGCACTGGCAGGCGGATTCTTAACCACTACGCCACCAAGGAAGCCCCTATTTAAAAGTTTTTAAAATGTGTCATTATCTCCTGGAGATAATGTTTAATGATAATTTTTTTAAAACGTTCTGGTGGACAACAATGTGGAAGCTAAAACTGACATATTTTATGTAAAGTTTTTCTATTCTTTGATTTTTAATAAAGTTTGGAAACCAGGAAAAAAGAAACCTTCTAGATATTTATGCCAACAGTTTCTTCCAAATTAATAATTCAGAAACCAACATCCACATGACAAGAAACCAAATGTTTAAAATATTTTAAATATAACATCATACAACTTAATATATTAAGTAAATACTCACATAGTAGTTGTCATTTATTTGAACCATCGGTGCGTTTACACAGGCCCCTAAACATTCCACTTCTATAAGAGTGAAAAGTTTGTCAGGTGTAGTCTCTCCAACCTTTATTCCTAAAAATATAAATAAGCACTGGTAAGGACTAGGTTATATTTTAATTGCAATACAGTTTAAGAACCAAAAAAAAACCCAACATAAAAAGCATATATATAGAGGCTTCCCTGGTGGCGCAGTGGTTGGGAGTCCGCCTGCCGATGCAGGGGACGCGGGTTCGTGTCCCGGTCTGGGAGGATCCCGCGTGCCGCGGAGCGGCTGGGCCCGTAAGCCATGGCCGCTGGGCCTGCACGTCCAGAGCCTGTGCTCCGCAGCAGGAGAGGCCACAGCAGTGAAAGGCCCGCGTACCGCAAAAAAAAAAAAAAAAAAAAAAAAAAGCATATATATAAAAAGTATTTATAAAGGCATATATAAAGTATTCAAGAGCATTAAATTTCTTAAATTAAACAACTGTATAGTTATTATAGAACATTCAAGGATTTAAGTGGAATTGTTCCTTTAAAAACAAATTTCAGAGGACTCATCTCCAGTGTTTGTTGTTACATAACAGGGCATCAGACCATATTATCTTCATTTTGATCATGATAATTAACCTAGTAAAATCAGTCATACTATCAGATGGGCAAAGACTCAGAAAACAGCTAATGTCAAAGATCATTAAGAATGTAAGGAATACAGGTATTCTCATATCTTTAGGGAAGGCATTTTAGCAAAATATAGTAAAATCTGACCCAGCAATTCTACTTCTTGTAAACAATCTTCGCGTACAATTGGACAAGTATGCAAAGACATGTTGTACACATGAAAGTAACTTCAGAATAATTTAACTTATAATAGAAGAATGAGGCACACATATTACTACAGCCAAAATCAAGTGCAAAAAGCAAACAGACATATTACATTTAAGTATTTAATAATGAAAATAATTAAAACATAAAATCTAAAACTAATATACCTGTTATCAGAATTTGTACCTCGGAGATGGTGGAGTAGGATTCTGAGCAGACTTCAGACTTCTGTCTTACATACTTCTATACTCTCCAACTATTTTTACAACATTCAAGTACAACAAAATTAAGAGACACCTTCTTTTACTTCATTTGATATGTATAGTGATAAATGCAGCAATGGCAGTTTTATATAATAAAATGCCCTTTTAATTCTGTAAATGCTACTGTAATAACTTCTTTTTAAAACATCTTTATTAGAGTATAATTGTAATAACATCTTATTCCAAATTTCCCTTCCTGAAGCATTCTTCCTATTCTAGTAACATTTTTGTTTTTAAAATAAATTTATTTATTTATTTTTGGCTGCATTGCTCTTCATTGCTGCGCGCGGGCTTTCTCTAGTTGCGGTGAGCAGGGGCTACTCTTCATTGTGGTGCTCAGGCTTCTCATTGCGGTGGCTTCTCTTGCTGTGGAGCACAGGCTCTAGGCACACGGGCTCCAGTAGTTGTGGCACTCAGGTTTCAGCAGTTGTGGCTCACAGGCTCTAGAGCACAGGCTCAGTAGTTGTGGCGCACGGCCTTAGTTGCTCTGTGGCATGTGGGATCTTCCCAGACCAGGGCTCGAACCGTGTCCCCTGCGTTGGCAGGCAGATTCTTAACCAATGGGCCACCAGGGAAGTCCTAGTCTCATATCTCATTTGTTCCAAGTCTTGTTTGGAAGGATACAAGGATGATATAGTCACTTCTTTATGTGCCACATGCTATCACACAACAAGTGAAACTTAATTTTCTAAACAATGAAAACTTTAAACTTCGAGAAGCTTTTAAAACATACTCAATGGTTAAGGAAGAAAGCATGAAAACTCAGCTTTGAGGAGAACTAAAGAATACAAAATAGGAAGCAATAATGGTGGGCAAACACAGTAAGACAAAAATTTACTAGTGAAATACAGATCCAGTAAGATTGGTAAAAGCCTGAAAATATAGGTAGGAAATAAGTCAAATCTCGAAAGACAACTCTATTTTTTCATAAAATTTATAAATATATGGTGTCCCATACCAAGCTTTTTCTGAATGGCCTCCAGTATGCTGTCGGAGTTACGAAGCATGCAAGGCGTAGTAGTGCAGACTTGAACATGATACTTTCCAACTGGCTTTCGATTATACATTGTATAAAAAGTTGCTACTTCATATACTCTCATTGGAGGTACTTGTAAAACTTCTGCAACCTAAAATATTTTAAAATAATATGATTACAATATTTATTAATTGAGCATATTACTTCAATTTGGTAAAAACCAGAAAATTTCTTCAAAAGCAGAAACTATATCTGGTATCTGCAAGGCTAAGTCCTTCAATTTTGACACTTAAAAATTATACATATATCCAGGTTTTGACATGAAAAAAGAACTAATTAAATGGCATTTCAAATGACAAACATATTAAACTTTCTCTTATCAGGGATTCTAAAAGAAATGTATTTTCAAAAGACATCTAATCCCAGCTCACTTGTGCAAGATTAAAGTAGATATGCTAAATTTAATTTAGTGATACTAAACTAGGCTTATATGTCTGAATATTTCTCTCAAAATACACACACTTGCGCCTGAACAATGGAATAATTGTAAGGCCCTGGTGTTTAACTGAAAAAGCTCCCCCAAGCTGCTGCTGTGCACCTCCCTACACCTTAGTGATGGTTAAGATATGATGCTTGAGCCTCTGGATTTTGTTTTTGTTGTAAGGTTTGGCTTTTCTTTGGGGGGGGGGGGACAGTAACATTAAAAATTTCAAAGTGGAAAGAATCTTGATTCTATTCTCTATATGCTATTTCTTGCCTCTCACACACATACATCCAATTCTAAATAGAACAGGACAATATTTTTGAAATGTTCTCACATTAGTTTCTCATTTATTTTATTTTGCTCTGCTAAGCTTGACACTCAGCAAGACTTCCAACAAGCTTACCATTATTAAAAACATAAATTTTTCAAAAAAAAAGTATTTATGATTAGAAACACATCTAAATCATTATTGAGGAAGTTGGCTATTATAAAAATAATGTAAGGAATTTAGAAAACCCCCAAACATATATGTGATTTACTGGAAAAAAAAGAAAAATAAGCACCTATGTTTACTAAGTATAGTACCAACCAAACTTACTTTATAACATTTTTTCACAGTAAGAAAACAAAAAACTAAAGGTCCACAACAGTGTTAGAGTACTGTACAAAGTAAATAAGAGATCAATGAGCTATATCTAAAATTTGCATCCGGGATTCCATTAGATAAACTGAGGACATTCCTATACTCCAAGAAAGATGATAATGGTCTAACCTAATAGTTAGACTTTAGAAAGTGAAAAGGAGAATGAAATATAGCAGAATCTCTGCAATAGTCAGTCAAGTAGAAAATGCATAGAATTAGAAACGATTCAGTCCCAGCTCTATCACTTAGAAATCATAATACAATAATTGGAAGAGCTCTACCTAGTTCAAAATCATTGCAGATGAGGAAGTCCAGAGAAAAATCAGATCTCTTAGTTCAAAGTAAAATGTTTTCCATTATATCACATTGGCTTATTAGTCATGTGATTCTCACAAGAATCAAATAACACAAGGTTTTATATGGCACTTTATAAATGATACACTGTAACATAATACCATACAAATGTAGTTGTATTAATAGGATATGAATAAACTTGAAATTTGGATTACTGCTGAAAACACTATTAGGAAAAAATGAATCAAAACATGCATGAATATATTAACCATATTTATATGGGTCACCCATAAGATTTCTGTAGGTTGCGGATTCCAAGCTGCCATAATCAAGTGTCGTAAATACCATGTATTATGCATTTTTGTTAAAGCCTGGAGCCAAAGATGCAAAATATTAAAAAGATTCACATTAGCTGTGAGCAGATCCTTTGCTCTGCAATTCTAGTGTTTAAGCAGTACATTCATTTTCAGAATATCTTGACAGCAAATTATACACATTTGGGATCTTTATTATTATTGCCATTTCTCTCAAAGACAGAAAACAAGAAAGCCTCTTTCACTATAATGCCTTTACTACTTCTTGCAAAGATAAAAAGCTCTACCCTTTCAGTTCTCTGCATTATTAAGGGAACCAACAAAAACACAAATGTAATCTGATGTATGAAACATATAAATGATTAAAGGGCTTCAAACTCCTGGACTGATATCAATGAATGTCAGAGAAATTTCTACATAAGGAAGTTACTATACACAATCTCTCCTCTTTTTGAACTAACACAAAAATGAAGTACCTTGTTCATAGCAGAGATGGGCAGCCATCCATTCTGTCTTTGGGCTAAATCCAGGACTGGAAGCACAGCTGCTGCTTTATGCCCTTCTGGGTAGTTTTTTACAATTGCCTCTATCCTCTGTATCAAAGAAAAAGCACTTGTTTTTATACATCTGGAAGATACTAAATATTTTGTAAATTAATTATAATGTTAATTTAGTAATACCTTATAGTTTTCCGGTGTGAAATCAAATGGAGTATCTGGGTTATTCTCAGGAGTATCTCTGTGCTACACAAAGGAAAAAAAATGTTTTCCAAAATTATCAAAATTCCCTCAAAAGTGTGAATAACTTTGTACTTTACTACTGCTGTTCATTTAATCTCTGCTTTAATTCGAATATGATATACATCAACCTATCCTTGCATCAAGAAGAATGGCTAAACTAATTGTGAAATACAGATCTGATGAGTATGATTAACAAAATATTAGCAGAATTCAAAAATTTAGAAGTTTTCAAAATCATCCTTTATAGGTTACGAGAAGTAGCTTTAGGATCAAAACCCCCAAAAAAGCATTATCCAACTTGATTAGAGAATAGGATCTTCTAATGTAATCTAATTACAAAAAATTACCAATTATTGGAAGCATTATGAAATTAAGACACAAAATTTTTTTTAAATTTATTTATTTGGCTGTGCTGTGCCGGGTCTTAGTTGCAGCACATGGGATCTTTGTTGTGGCATGCGGGACCTTTTTTTTTTCTTTTCTTTTGGCAGTACGTGGGCCTCTCACTGCTGCAGCCTCTCCCGTTGCGGAGCACAGGCTCTGGACGCGCAGGCTCAGCAGCCATGGCTCACGGGCCTAGCCGCTCTGCGGCATGTGGGATCTTCCCGGACCAGGGCACGAACCTGCGTCCCCTGCATCGGCAGGCGGACTCTCAACCACTGTGCCACCAGGGAAGCCCAGGGACCTTTTTAAAAAAAATTATTATTTATTTATTTATTTGGTTGCGTCAGGTCCTTTGAGAAAGGCGGGCTCCTTAGTTGTAGCTCATGGGCTCCTTAGTTGTGGCATGTGGGCTCCTTAGTTGCAGCAGGCAGGCTCCTTAGTTGTGGCATGCATGTGGGATCTAGTGCCTGGATCAGGGATCGAACCTGGGCCCCCTGCACTGGGAGTGTGGAGTCTTAACCACTGAGCCACCAGGGAAGTACCGTCATGTGGGATCTTTAGTTGCGGCATGCAAACTCTTACTTGCAGCATGTGGGATCTAGTTCCCAGACCAGGGATGGAACCTGGGCCCCCTGCACTGGGAGTGCAGAGTCTTCTTAGCCACTGGACCACAACAGAAGTCCCTAAGACACAAAATACTGAGTGTGAAAATATGTGCATTTTTCCAAAAAAGAGTGTACCAGATTGTCAAAGGGACCTACCTCCTACTACAAAAGCACCATTTCTTCCCCACACAACAGAAACTAGCCAACAGCTAGCTTTCTGTAACAGAAACTAGCCAACAGCAAGCTTTATTTCTTCTCCAAAAGAACAGGCCCTCTTCAAACAGACAAGAAATGGCATGTCAACAGGAAATCAAATGAGTCACACTGAGATTAACACTTACATCAATTAATGTTTTGTATGTATGGTGAACACAGAACTGAATCCCTTAGTAAGTTAACTCTCAGAGTTCTGGTTTTTCAAGAACATAGAAGAGAAAAAAAGCAGAAACTTTGGACAATGATCTCGAATGTTTTTAGACAAAGATGACAAAATACAAAGCAGGACTCTACTTATTAATAGTATAGATAACACATTTATTAAGATTCAGCCTAAAAATAATTCATTTTCCAAAATGATACCACTAACTCTAAGTCATCATACAAGTCCACTAAATTGCCTTTAAACACTAGATTGATTCCTAAAAAATGTACTTTGTCACAGAAAGAGGATACGTATCTTAGCCTTTCTGAATTGTGCAAACAAGCTAGGGAATTCATCGACCTCTACCTGTAGTGAAACCCTGGACATGAAAAACATAAAGGCCAACTGCCAATGTGTTCGCTGTATTACTAAAATCTATGAGTTTCAAGCTAGTGCCATTTTGGGATTCCCCAAGTTGCAGCCTCAGAATCTTCACTGAGCCAACATGAATGATTTTTAAGAACCTAAAGTGTGACAAGAAATCAGGTTAGGTTCACAGTTATTTCACCAAGGAATAATCTAAATTCTTATTCCCAGAGTTGCCCTGGTATCAATTTAAATTTGAGAGGTTTAGCTGGAACAACACCTCTTGAAATGTAGTGAATTCAATTAGCTATGTTTAAATTCCCACAATGGCCAGCAAATACCAAAGACACTGGTGTTGGGCTTCGCTGGTGGCGCAGTGGTTGAGAGAGATACGGGTTCGTGCTCCAGTCCGGGAAGATCCCACATGCCGCGGAGCAGCTAGGCCCGTGAGCCACAGCCGTTGAGCCTGCGCGTCCGGACCCTGTTGTATCTACCCAAATTTCCAAGTCCTTCCATTCTGAAGAAATCATAGTAATTACTTACCACAAATAAGGTTCCTCCAACTCCATTCTGCACAGCTGTCTTATGCAAATTCCTTACATGTCTTCCCTAAAATTTTAAGAAAGTTTAGTCAATCAAAAGCCTTATGAAATTTTAAGATCCATAATTTAAAATAATAGAATCAACTGATAGAAGTAGAATATCTTAAGAAATATGGCCTACCACACTACACCACGCCCACCTCTATTTCAGGAGATAAAAGGAAATGGAGATTCAAAGGTAAGGTTACTAACTTGCCTAAGGTAACATGCAAGAGTCAGTGGAAGAACCAGAATGACAACCTAATCTCCTGAGTCGCATATCCTTTCTCCTACATTCTTTTGGCATGCAATTGCAGTTAATGTACCATTAACTTACTGCCTTTCACTTTTGTCTGAATCAAGTTGGATAGCTTTCATTTCATAAACAAGTTTTCATTCTGTAAAAATGAGTTGAATGTACACCCCCTTTTCAATTCTTTACATTAGTTTAGAAACTCCAGCCATAAAAGTAGTTTCAGAAAGCTTCTTATAATGAATGCTATGCAGATTGACCACCCTCAATTGACTTGGAAGGAATCCATTTGATTACTATGTTGCATTTCATTTCTCTTTGCCTTATTGCTTCTCCCCCACTTCTACCTTCTCTACCCTCTCCCTGAAAAGCAATTCTACTGTTGTTCAGAAATCCTCCAACTTCTGAGTTCTACTAACCACAGATGGTAGAACACTGGATTAAACAAAGCATGGAACTGGCAAAGAGCTGGACAATTCAAAGGCAAACATAACAGACAAGGAAGCAAAAGCAGTGATATAACACAATCACAGATTTAACTTTCCCCTAGATCCAAATAATATTTCAGTTGAAGAAATAAGTTTACACAGAACACTTGCTTTAATTAACAAGAAAAGACCCAGGTACAGAATGTGAAACACAGGTATAAAATATGGGAGTGATAAATATTTTCAGGATAATGGGGGGAGGACGGGAGAATCTGATCAGCTGTGGTACACAAAGGGGCTTCAACTGTGTTGGTTTTGCTTTCTTTCTTAGGCAGCAAGTGGATGGATACACAGTGTTTATTATATTCTTTTTGCTTTTTTGTGTCTGAGATGTATGATAAAAATTTCCTTTAAAATAAATGCAACACACACAACACACACACACATATTATACATTACATATTATGTAGCTAAGAAAAATATTTCTTAAAAATAATGACAGAAAGAAGTGTTTGTGGCACAGTCATAACTGGAAAATTTCAAGGTTAAACAAAACAAACAAAAAAGCATAAACTACCATCTAAATATATTCAATATAGACAATAATGAAAATACTAGATGGCCTTAACAATTAAAAGTGCTTATCTGTTGTTATGATGTTCACAAGATTACAAGGGACTCATATTTTGTTTCTTATATTTTTCTCTGTTTTCTAGGTTTCTTTTAGCATGAATTGACAAACTGAAAAAAAATTCTTAAAACAAAACGTTCATCAAGTACAAAATGAAACATCTACTGTTAATCCTATTTCTCCTTCCAATTTCCCAGTATATCAAAATAAACACCACCAATCTCTAAGTTAGAATAGCTTCGGTTTTGATCCTTTCCTCATTATTCCAGGATATGTCACATACCTTACTTAAAAATATACAGATAATCTTGAAAATTGATCTTGAGGCCTATGTAGCGGCACACTGGAAAATCTATTTTGAGGCACTCTCTGGCTGCCCTGTAATTCTGCATATGCACGTGAATTTACACACACACACACACACACACACACACACACACACACACACACATTCATTCTCTCTCTCTCTTTCTCTCTCTCCAAAATAGAGTGTTTTAAAGTCCAAATCCTTGAAGACAGACTACATACTGACTGAGAACAGTCAGGAAAAAGTAGTTAAGTTACAGAAAGAAACGCTGGAGTTTCAGATGATGATGATGATTTTTTTTTTTTTTTTTTTGCAGTACGTGGGCCTCTCACTGTTGTGGCCTCTCTGGTTGCGGAGCACAGGCTCCAGACGCACAGGCTCAGCAGCCATGGTCCACAAGCCCAGCCGCTCCGCAGCATGTGGGATCTTCCTGGACCAGGGCACAAACCCGTGTCCCCTGAATCAGCAGGCGGACCCTCAACCACTGTGCCACCAGGGAAGCCCGATGATGATTTTTTTTAATGGAAGATTTGGGTTTAGATCACCATGCTGCCACTTGCTAACGTGTGACCTTGAACAAGTCACTTAATTTTTTTGTGTCAATTTCTGTATCTGTGAAAACAGGGATATATACTTACTGAAGTATTCTGAGGTTCAAATAGTCAGGTACTATATAACCTTATCTCTGAAGATACTATAAACCTGTTAAAGCATTACTACATCTGCCTAGCTGATATGGGGATAAAACAGTTAATAACTGAACAATGGAAGATTTAAATTGCATTTTGAGAACTGTGCTGTGTTAGCTAACTAACACAGTCATTGTCACTACTTGCCTGCTGTAAGTCTTTTCCCTTCCTTCTTAAACCCTGAAAAAGCTAGAATTGAAACCCACTATTAATTCTTCACTATCAAATTATATTCTTGTTTATGAAAAAAAGTTTCTTGAATTTTCATTTGGAGTTCAGTGAATTCAACTGGAATTCACTGAAGTATAGACGTTTTCAGGGTCTAATGAGAAACTAGACTCCAGTCTAGTGAAAAGCCTAGACTCTAGTCTAAGGGGGGGGAAATTCAGCTTACTCTTCAAATCAGTCCCGCTTAGCTAAGTTGTTCTTTTCCAGTTCTAAGATGATTTCGTCCTAGAATGCTTCTTTATTCTAAAAGTGAAACTGAATGGAAATGGCCCATTAAGTAGGGAAAAGACTACTTATAATTCAAACTTTTTTAAAATTGAAGTATAGTTGATTTACAATATTATGTTTCAGGTGCACAACACAGTGATTCACTATATTTATATATATATTTATATATTATACTTTTTATAGATTTTTAAAGTTAAACAATATTGGCTATATTCCCTGTGCTGTACAATGTATCCTTGCAGCTTATTTGTTTTATATATAGTAGTTGTAACTCTTAATCCCCTACCTCTCTTGCCCCTCCCCTCTATAATTCAAACTTTTAATATCTTATTTATTCCTTTATTGAAAATGCCTGATGTGGATATTATAATGAATGTAGTAAAATAGGTGAAGTTCCTAAAGATATCAAAAAACAGGGCAGCTTTGAAAACAGCCACGTGCTAACTTGCTATGAATGAGTAACAGTGTATGCCCAGTTGAAAAACAAATGAGGGCTAATATTTATCAGTTTACCTTCACCATTTTGATTGCTTTTGTTTTATAAACAAATTGAGCCCTTTCTCTACTATTTTGAAGAAATCACCTTTGACATTAAGTTGCTAAAATTCTGTGTTAATGTATATATATTTAGGTTTTCCATAAGAACAGAAGAGCTGCATTTACTGTTTTTAAAAAAAAAAATTTTTTTTTAACACATAGCATATATAGGGAGACAGATTAGAAATGAAAAGGCCTGCCTCCCTTGGCTCACAAAATCCCCACATAGGTATTATTGTCATCTCTTGTTTTACAGATACGGAAACTAAGGCTCAAAGAAGGAAAGAAAAGAACTTTCACTAGATCACACAGCTAAATACATGAAAAGTCAAACACAGGTTTTTCTGACTTGACACGCCTTAACCACTAAAACTAACTTTTGTAATATTTTCAAATATACATAGGAGAGTTTTACAAATGTTCTCCAAATAAAGTTCCATCGATAGTTTAACTAAAAATGTTAATTTGGATTAAAGAAATAGAAGTGATTTTACTAGCATTGTGAGAGAATTATCAAGTAAAATTTGGCCAAATTTTATATTATAGAAAAGCTAAAACGAACAACTCAGGTATTAAAGGAGCATTACAGATTAAGGTAACCATATTAATGGTCACAATATTCGTGATTACTTTCAGCCATCTTGCCCATAAATTAAACAAAGCATTCTTTACATATTTAAAATCCAGTATGGATACCAATAACACTCCAATGTCCTAAGGAGAATACTTCATAGAAATGAAATGTCCAAACATCATTTCAGTCAGTCTCACCTTCACCAATTACTATAACCTTAGGGAGGCTGCTCTGCTTCTCTGCACCTAGGTTTGCTCATCTATAAAATAACAGGAGTACCTATCTTAAAAGTGTTAAGAAGATTAAATGAGATAAAGTGTTTAGCATACTATTTTTATCCTTACACTGGAGACTGAGTTCACATCTCCAATATAAAGATCTGAGTTTGTAGTGTGCAATAGTGACCTACTGAACCTCAGTGTATAAACTTAAAATGTGTTCATTTTCTCTTTCCCCAAAACTGTTTAAGGCTGTGGCAGGCAAGAATAATGGTGCCCCAAAGATACCCACATCCTAATCCTGGGAAGGTGTGAACATGTTAGTATACACAGCAGAAGAGGACTACAGTTGCAGATAAGTAAAGGTTGCTAATCAGTTGATCCAAAAATAGGGAGATTTTCTGGATTATCAGGGTGGACCCAAGGGCTCTTAAAACACAGAGGAGTGAGCAAAGTTAGAGCAGGGTCAGGATGGTATGTGAGAGCATGACCTGCCCTTCCTGGCTTTGAAGATGGAAGGGGGCCTATGGACCAACAAAGAAGGGCACCTTCTAGAAGCTAGAAAAGCCAAGGAAACAGGTTCTCCCCTAGAATCTCCAGAAAGGAAGGTAGCTCTACCAACACCTTGGTTTTAGCCGAGTGAGACCCATGTCAGACTTTTAACCTACACAATCATAAGATAATAAATTTGTGTATGTCGGCAAATTTGTGGTAACTTGTTACAGCAGCAATAAAAAACTAATATAAATGCCCTCTAATCTCACTTTTCCTCCTCCCTCCCTCCCTTCCTTCTTCCCTCTCTCTCTTTCTTTCTAAAGAACTGGGTTGATGTCCTAGAGCCAAAATGTAGATACTGCAAAATCAATGGAATCTCTAATGGAATGGGAAAACATTTCATTCTACAAAACTTAAAATTTAGGAAGAAAAATGCCGCCAAAGAACGTTCTACTTCTAGTACGACTGAGTAGATTTATTATCAGGCCAAACCACTGGGTAACAACTATAAACTCTGGACAAAATATTTTTTTAAAAATTAAAAACCAAAAATCTTTCTGAAGGCACTGAAGAACAACCAAATGCAGGCAGACACATGAAGGGAGTCTAGACTTAGAAGAAGCCAATAAGGGTTCTTTTTTTTTTTTTTTCTTTATATCTTTTATCGTGAAGGCGGGCCCCAGTCTATCCCATGCTGGGCAGCTAAAACTCCAAGAGAAAACCTGCAGCCTTAATATCTTGAAGTACCACAGGAGAGGCTGGGACAACCACAGGAGAGGAATAGGCAAGTGGGAAATCCCAGAAAAGGAAAAGCCAGAGAGGAGAAGCCCCCAATTCTGCGGCTGACTCCAAACATGCATGCACACAGGGCAGACTCCAAACAGCCCAGCTAAAAGAACTGAACCAATATTTGAGCCGCTGCCCACAAGGGAGCCAGATCGCAGTTCAAGTTAATTGCCTGCCTGCAACAACTACAACAAAATACTCTTTGGAGGAATTTTAAAAATCTAGAGCCTCTATGACATCATTCACAATGTCCAGGATACAATCCAAAATTACTCAACATGAAACAACAAAAAAGGAAAACAACCCATTTTCAAGAAAAAAGACAATGGAGATTACCAAACAATAATTTCAAAACTGCTACAGCAGTGCTTAAGGACAGAAATTTAAAAATCTTCAATAAATAAAAAGACAGAAATAGAAACTACAAAAACGGAACCAAATTAAAATTCTAAAACTGAAAACACAATCGTTGAAAATGCCACCACAACTCTCTCACCCCTACGACACTAATTAGTGGCTTGGGAGAGAGGCAGTGATGAGTTGTAAAATGGTGTCAACATTACAGAAAACTTTGGGCAATTACTGAAGGAAAGATGGAAATAAACCTATTCTGAGTAGCTACTGCTCCATATTTCATAATTTTTAGGCAATTCTTGACAATCGCTCAATAAGGTATTACTGCACTTTACAGAAAAGAAAAATTGAGTTCAAGGAGATTAAGAAATATGGCTCAAGGTCACACAATTAGTGTCTTCCCCTAGACACAGTACTAAATTCTGGATATTTTTTTAAAAATGACAAGCTGAATAAAAGCCTGTGGCTGAAGAAATTGGCAGCTAGCTAATAAAGCAGCAATTATAACAAAATAAGCAAGTTCTTTGAAAATGAACTTTATTGGTGAGACCACTTTACTCACATCTTTCCTGACTTTTGCTAGGTCATTCTGATATCCCACTATTTGTAAAAGGCTAGAAGGGCCTGATTAGAAAGGCAGTCACGGAATGTCACCTGTCATTATTATTATCCATTGTTACCTGGAGCCCAGCAGGTAACAGTAGAACCTCAAGCGTTTACTGAAGACCAAACTCTGCAAATTGGAATATTCCCACTTGACAGCCGAGGACAGCAAGTGAGAATAAGAGCCCAAAGGCACAAAGGTGGAAAGACGGTGCACCCACATCCAAACTCAGGTCTCCCTGCAAGGCCCTGAGCTCATCCTCCGCTACTGCGCAACACCGCCCTCCCTTCTGCCAAGAACTGATTCAACCTTTCTACGTTACTGCTGGGGGGAAGGCTGCTTTCCTTCCGGTAAATGCCCCGCCGTCATCCTCGTCATTTCTGGAACACGCTCTGTTAAGTTAGTGCGAACAGGTGTTTGACCCCGAGAGTCAACGTCCTTTCTAAAGACGGGCTTGGATGTCAGGAGCGCAAGTGGCCCCGACGTCCTCCGGATGCGGGACGTGGTGACGCCATCACTCGACCAACTTCCCCACCTGCCAGGCGCAGTGCTGCTAGGGGACCCTGGGGCCGCCCTGCGCAGAGACGCGGCCTACTAGGCGGGCGGGGGTCCCGGTACCGCCCTCCCGCCTCCCGTCCGGAAGGAGGCCTCGCGCCCGCTGCAGCCGCACCGCCGACGCCCTCGCTCCGCGGCGACGCGGACTCCCTGAGGCGGGCGAAGGCCGCGGTGTCCTTGCCGCCGCCCGGGGTCCCGTCCGGGGCCCTGAGCTCCCGCATGCCCGCTGCAACAGGAGGCGTGGAGAGAGGGGGAGGGCGGCGGCAGCGCCCGCGCTCATTCGAGCCTCCTTACCCACTGGGCGGCGAAGCCGGCCGCACGGGCCCGGAGCGCCGCGGAGACGAACATAGCAGGCCAAACTGCAGGCCTTCGGGCCGCGCCAGGTACAGTCCCGAACGCCTGGCACGCAGAGCGTGCGCGCCCCCGAGCCCACCCCGCGCGCCCAGGGCGGCGGAGGCGTGCGGGGGCGGCTGGGCCAGTGGGCGGAGACTTCCGGGGCAGGGGCGGTGCCAGGACCCGCCGGCGCCCTAGAAGGCGGGTTCCGCGGGCCACACCCGGGGACACCGCCTTGAAAGGAGAGGTCCCCGGGTAGCGCCTTGCGCTCCGCCGACCCGGATATTTGGGGTGAGCCTCCCTCCTGGAGCCTTAGGAGGATTTAACCGCCTCCTTTTTGATTGTGGTTGCCTAAATAAAAATTCCGTTCCGTTCCCCTATAAGTCGTATGTTACGAATTGCAGAATTGAAGATATACGGGCTGCCCCCCAGTGAACTGGGCTTAGACACCAAATGCCTTGGTTCCCATTGTTTTGCTTTAGAGGTGCCTGCCTACGTATTTAGGGACGAAATAATAAGATGTCTGGAATTTGCTCCAGAGTAACGGGCCGTGAGTGACGACTGCCTGAAGCTGCGGGGTAGTGCTCGTTACTATTCTCAGCTCTTCGTACGTGTTAGAAATTTTCCATAATAAAACTTTCCAAAGAGAAAAAAGCCACTTCCTTCTTGATGTTTGTTTGGTCATCTCTGGAAATTCCAGCAAGTATTTACTCGGTAATAGCTCTGATCTGCAGAACGCCGCTTCCTGCTGTGGGGAGTTGACCACACATTTCCCTCTTGGTTTCTCCCTTGACTGCCTTTCCTTGTACGTCCTGAACCCACTCGCTTCCTTTTGCCCATTTTCTTTGCTATAATAAACTTGTGAACGATTTCTGGAACTTTCATATCAGTACAGGGAGTTTTTAAAAAACATCCCTCATTAATTTAAAAACTCTAAAATATTCAGTTGCAACTCCTTATGAGTCATATTTTACAAATTAGGGAATTGGAGTCACAGAGGGCTGCCAGCCAGTAGCTAGGAATAGACACCAAAAGCCTTGGTTCCCATTCCTTTGCTTCATCTTTTGTATTAGTGTGCTTCCTCTAAATTGGCTTCAGTAGTTCCTTTTAAAAGGGAAAAACATTCTGGGCCTCAGTGTTGATTTAAGCTATTTTATTATAACATTACCTAAATATAGATACACCTAACACTATTATACACATAACACTATTCTTACAGTTTTTATATAACTAAAACCAAAACATATCACAAATACATAGAAACTTAGAAATGGATGATGTTGATTGATATGGCATGGGTCTTTAAATCTGGAATGCATGCTTTTACTGGACTCTGTTAGGGCCTTCTCTAGCCTCCTGGCCTAGTCTTCATGATACCTTCCCTAAGTACACCTGGCTCCACTTTCATCACCACATTTACCACAGCTTGTAACCACCAAAGGTGCAGAATCCTGCCCCCCCCAACCCATTCGGTTCAACAACCTGTACTGTGCCTGGTATGTGGGAGGAATTCAATCTTTCTTGACCATGAAAATCTTAACCACATTACAAATATATTTGACCACTCTGAAAGGGCCATATGTCTGTGTGGATTTAGGCTTACATGCATGTGTATCAGTGAGAGTGCTTTTCCATACAAGTAACAGGAAACCTAACTGAAGTAGATTAAACAGTACTGGGTTCATGATCTCCCACGAAAAGAATTTCAGAGGTAGAGAAGTTCCAATATTAGATAATTCAGTTACTCAAGGATGTCCTTAAAAACTTGAGTGCCTTCCATCTTTTGCTCCTCCATCCGCAGCTAGGACTCCTATGATGGTTACAAGATGGCTGCAGCAGTTCCAAGGACCGTTTGCAGTTCCAAGGACCTAGGAGAAAAAAGTCTTACCTTTCAAGGAAGGGTCCCAGATGTTCCTCCAGCAGTCATTATGAAACACCTGTAAAAATGACATGAAACACCTGTGAAATGCTTTTAAAAGTACCTAGCTTAGAGTAGGTGTTAGCATGGGGTCTTCCACGGTAGAGCAGTCTCTTGGAAGTGACAATCTGTAGAGAATGTGTATATTTCATTGGTGTCTAACAGTAAGCAAGGATTTAGCAGGTGTCCCTAATTTCTGTTACTTAGGAGTAAAACCAAAGAGTGCAAAGAGTCATGCTTAAAATATTAAGGATCAGGGTTAAGGGAGTGTCTAGCCTGTTAAAACTTTTTCAGCAATGATACAGAAAGTAAAATGCTTTAGTTTAACATTCAACTGCCAGTAAGTGTGACACCACTCTGTTCAGCAGTCCAAAAGAGTTGTTAATGCCCAGGGTGACTTTGACTTATCGTTAACCCAAATAATTCTCAAGTGCAAATGTCAGGATTAATATCTCTTACACCCAGTAACCGTGAGTTCATTTCTAGAGCCATCCCACTGTACAATCAACTATTCTTCCCAAAGTCCTTAGGCTAGAATTGTGGGGACTGTTTGAAAAATCCCTGCTCTTCCTCCCGATTTTTTCTCTTTTTTTTTGATGTGGACCGTTTTTAAAGTCTTTATTGAATTTGTTGCAATATAT
Source organism: Kogia breviceps (assembly GCF_026419965.1). NCBI lineage: Eukaryota > Metazoa > Chordata > Mammalia > Artiodactyla > Physeteridae > Kogia > Kogia breviceps. The sequence continues at coordinate 60,229,829 of NC_081324.1, read as the reverse complement.
GTGGGATCTTAGCTCCCCAACCAGGGATTGAACCCATACCTCCTGCATTGGAAGGCAAAGTCTTAACCACTGGACCGCCAAGGATGTCCCCCTCCCACTTTCAAAGTCATTGTTTCTGAGCACAGACCCACATGGACATCAGTGATTTCAAATGTTAGTGACCTAACCCTGTAGGCTTGATTGAAGCTGGCTTGATTACATACATGTAATGGACATTATGGCTGCCTGGTTAGGGTATATTCCACTATTCTAAGTTAGTGCTATTGCCATAAGCCCAGGGAAGTTGGCCCTAACTATAGTGGCCAACCCTTTAATTAAAGAATGCATGTGTTTGGGACTTCTCTGGTGGTCCAGTGGGTAAGACTCTGCGCTCCCAAAGCAGGGGGCCAGGGTTTGATCCCTGGTCGGGGAACTAGATCCCGCATGCTGCAACTAGGAAGTCCACATGCTGCAACTAAAAGATTCTGTGTGCTGCAACTAAGACCCGGCACAGCCTAAATAAATAAATTAATTAATTATTTTTTTAAAAAAAAAGAATGCATGTGTTTGGGGGGTGGGAGATGGGGCATTGGGTGCCAGGGGATCTAGAATAAAGTTGGGGGGAATGACCAAAAGTGGGAACTTTGGCTCTGCAAACCCTATGATTTCTTCTCCATTTGAAGCATCACAAATTGGGGCTATTGAGGACATGGTATCATGGAAACCATGAGCTTTGTCATCAGAGGGACTTGGATTTGAATTCTGACCTCATCATTTACTAGATTCTGTGAAGGTTTGGTCCTCAATTTCTGAAAGTATAATTGGAACGTTAAACCATTCAGTTTATGGAAAATGATTAAGGTGGTTCCTGGCAAAAAGTTCTTTCTAGGGGCTTCCCTGGTGGCGCAGTGGTTGAGAATCCGCCTGCCGATGCAGGAGACACGGGTTCGTGCCCTGGTCCGGGAAGATCCCACATGCCGCGGAGCAACTAAGCCCGTGAGCCTTGGCCGCTAGGCCTGTGCGTCCGGAGCCTGTGCCCCGCAACGGGAGAGGCCACAACAGTAAGAGGTCCGCATACCGCAAAAAAAAAAAAAAAAAAAAAAAAAAGTTCTTTCTAGTATCCAACAGGTGGTTCGCCTCATCCCTGGAACGCTTTAGTCGGTGAAGATCTCCTAGGTCACATCCTACTTACTAAGGCAGCCTCCGGCAGATCACTGTGTACCCTGCCGACTCTAACAATGCCAACCGGCCTGCCTCACCTGGTTTTCTAATGAATAATGTGAAATGCAGGCCCAGTCCTGCTTTAAGGGAAGAGGAGCAGCTGTGAGCCAGTTGGTACAAGTCAAAACTCAAAGGAAGGAAAAAAAGGGATGAGGTTACTGCTGGGTGAGTAAGACAGAGTTTTAGGAGGCAGGGTTGGAGGGGTTCTTCAAGCAGGAAATTTGAAGATGCAAAGAAGAGTCACTGGTCACAGTGGTACACTGAAGCGCTCAGCTGTTTCATGCTGTTTTACACCTGGGTGAGGGGGGATAAGGGCAGTGAATCATTTCTTCATGGTCTTTCCAACTTCTCCTCAAGTTAACCGTGGATGTGTAGGACCAAATGGGAATGAAAATCAGAACAGCCAGTAACTTAAAGACAAGGACTTCAAGAGCAGACTGTTTCAAAAAAATAGTAAGCTGGGACTTCCCTGGTGGTCCAGGGGTAAAGAATCTGCCTTCCAACGCAGGGGATGCGGGTTCGAGCCCTGGTCTGGGAAGATCCGACGTGCCTCGGAGAAACTCAGCCGTCAGGCCTCAACAAGAGAGCCCACGTGCCGCAAACTACAGAGCCCATGTGCCCTGGAGCCTGCGCACCACAACTAGAGAGAGAAAACCCGTATGCCACAACTAGAGAGAAGCCCGCGGGCAGCAATGAAAGATCCCGGATGCCACGATTAAGATCCCACGTGCCGCACCTAAGACCCAATGCAGCCAAGAATAAAATTAATTAATTAATTAAAAATAAAAATAGAAATAAAAAAATAGTAAGCAGAATGTCACCTAAGCCATTAACATATACAGGTGACTTGTTATTTCCCTAATGTGAAACTGAACCTAGTGGCTTCCATGGCTCAAGTGAAATTTTTTCTCAGAATTTGGTCAATGCTTCCTGGTCAAGTAATCAAAGTAATTAAACAACAATGAATACAATATTTGCCTAACAGATTGGCAAAATTTTAAGACTGCTAATTGCTGGTATGGGTAATGCGTGGAACAACAATCTCTCATCCTGCGGTGGTAGCAATGTAAATAAGACCAGCCTCTTCAGGGAGTAATTTGGCAATATGTACTCAGTTTCTTTTTCTTTTATTTTAAAAGATTTTTTTTGACGTGGACCATTTTTAAAGTCTTCATTGAATTCGTTACAGTATTGCCTCCGTTCTACATCTTGGTATTTTGGCCACGAGGCACGCGGGACCCCAGCTGCCCGACCAGGGATCGAACCCACACCAACCCCCAGCCCCACCCCTGATCCCCGCCGGCCGCATTGGAAGGCAAAGTCCCAACCACTGGACTGTCAGGGAAGTCCACTGTACTCAGTTTCTTAATATGCAAACCCTTTACCCAGCAATTTTACTTGTTAATTTATTCTAAGGAAATAACTAGAAAAGTCTATGAAGTTGTATGTACCTCACAGTATTATTCATAATACTGAAATCCTAGCAGCCATGTAAATGATCGTCATCAATAGAGAACTGATTAAACAAATTACAGTGCAGCCATACAATGACTACAGATTTTAAAATAATAAAGATCGGTATTTATCATAAAGGAAAAATGCCCATGATAGATTAAGTTTAATTTTAAAAATTTTACAGTGTTATATATAACATGATCACACTTTTTGTATGTGCATAGAAAAAAAATGCAGAAAGGTACATATAAAAATGTTAAGTCTCTCTGGGTGATGGGATTAAAGATAATTTTCTTTTTTTTTTTTTTTTTTTTTTTGTAGGCGGGCCTCTCACTGTTGTGGCCTCTCCCGTTGCGGAGCACAGGCTCCAGACGCACAGGCTCAGTGGCCATAGCTCACGGGCCCAGCCGCTCCGCGGCATGTGGGATCTTCCCGGACCGCGGCACGAACCCATGTCCACTGCATCGTCAGGCGGACTCTCAACCACTGTGCCACCAGGGAAGCCCGATAATTTTCATTTTTTTTCTTTACACCCTTTGTACTGTCTGAATTTATTTCAATTAACGTGTTATTTTCATTACATGAAAAATAAAGCTGTGTTCATTTTGAGAAACAGTCTAAGAAAAAAAAAGTTTAAAATGAACAATTTTCTTTTTTAAAAAAATAGTTTTCTTTTATACTCCTTTTTAGTGGATGAAAACCTTCAGAGCTGCTTCTTTAACTGCTACTGATTTTTGTTCAGGTATTCATTTAGGGCTGGGAAGAGGGAGATGGACCATTTCTTAGGCTCTTTGGGGAGTTTTAATTCTAGGCAGAAGCAGCAGCTCTAGACTCCTTAAAATCGCTGTGCATATCTGAATTCATGTCTTCCTTGACCAGTTACAAAAGTATTCATAGAAAATTTGTTTAAACAGCCAATGCTCCTTGCTTATATAAAATATTCCTTGATGAAGAAAAATGATCTTGCATCTCTTTACTTCATTTGCTTCATATTCTTGTGTGGTTGGTATAAATAGCCTAAGCTGCATAATGAAAGAGTGGTCAGAGCAGAGTGAAATGGGTCAGGAAAGACTTTCATTCTTTCGTGTGCTGTACAAATGTATTTTCAGCCCCTATTAATGGGCTAGGCTCCAGGGCTCTGAAGATAGAGATGCGGAAGATCGTAGTCCCTTCTTGGGAAGACCTTACACACTGCAGGGAAATGATTATAAAATAAAGTGTATGTGCAGGATGAATGGGAACTTAGAGGGAGGGTGCCAAGTCTTAACTGGGGGAGTTCATGTCCACCAACACTTGAAGGCTTTGTAGGGATTTGCCTTAAATAGGGTTTCTTGGGGACAAGTTTTCACCTGAAAGAGGTGAAAGATAAGTGTTGTTAGAGAGCAGCTAAAAGGTCCAGGTGGCAAATAACTAACCTCCTAAACTGATCCCGCTAAGAAAAAAGGTTAGAGGAGACGTATCCCCACTTCCTCTGGGGCCCATTTCCTACTAGGTGATACCAGGGCAGAGTAACAAAGGCACTTGATCCCCGTGCTGGGCCTTCATGGTCCTTCATGGAAGGGGGGTGCTTTTGGCACGACTTGTACACTGTGCGCCACTTATGTGTGTTAATGTCAAGACAAGGAGCTGTGGTTCCAGGGCGGTGGAAGGACAGGAATGGTAGTACAGATTCGGAGACAGCCTGATTTGATGAGTCCTGGTATCAGCATTTCAGAGCAGGAAAGATTAGAAAAGATCTGGTCCAATCTCCTCACTTAAAAAAAATATTACTGAGATGGCCAAGCTCTTAACAACTGCCCTATTCTTTAAGAATAAATGATTAAATGTAATGTTCTGTGACATGGTGCTCTAGTACACTCTGGAAAACTTAACGAAAAGACTCATTTTGTTCATCTGGGGAGTAGAGTGGTAATGCTCTGTTTCCTAGCTGGAGCCCAATGCATTTCTTGTGTTTATATAGTCAAAGGTCAAAAGCTGACTAAGAACAGATGAGCCCTTTCCTTTTGCATCACTTTTCAACTTTTCAAAGAACTTAAAATGAACTATCATTTTCCATTATTTACTTAAGGGATTTGTTTTGCAGAATTTGTAGCTCTTGGGAATCCCCCATCGTTCTTACGAAGCACACAATCTGATTCTTCCTCATCTGTCAGCATCTAAGGAATGCAAGTATCACTATGCATGGTGTAAATCACCCCAAACAGAATAAGAGGGCTGAGTTGTCCAGTAATATGTGTGACTTTCCACAAATATCTGATGTATTTGTAGGGATTTACCTTAAATAGGGTTTCTTGGGGACAAGTTTTCACCTGAAAGAGGTGAAAGATAAGTGCTGTTAGAGAGCAGCTAAAAGGTCCAGGTGGCAAGTAACTAATCTCCTAAACTGATCCTGCTAATAAAAAAGGTTAAAGGAGATGTATCCCCACTTCAGGAAAGAGTCAGGAAACCACTCTTCCCTGAGATAGAGGAAATGATAGAAATGGAGATAGAGAGAAAGGGGGGTGGGGGTGGGGAGAGAGAGAGAGAAATGGGAGAAGGTATATCAGGCCAAGGATTAATTTCTCTGAATAAGAGAACCTTCTTTTCTAACCAGCATTTCATCTGAGGTAAAAAAGGCACATTCTTAAAATCCACTGCAACCCTAGACTTCCAAGGGCTTACAAAAATGTATAGCTTGCATTGTGTAGAAAAGGGTTTGCATTAATTTCCACATGGATTCACTCTTCTGCTAAACTCCAACTCAAACTCTCTGTGACATGCCACACCTCAGAGTACATGCAGCACCTCAATCCTTGCTAGTGAACCTCTCTAGATAAACCTAGATTCTAAATTCTATTTGCCCAATGACTGTGCTATAAAGATCAATCTGATGGTAACAGCAAGTGCAGATTTCACTGGATACCATTTCTGTTTGTCCACATTATAGGTTTTCTCAGATTAGCATTTTGAAAGGTATTGAATAATGAATACACCAGAGCCAATGTGGGGATCGCCTGGCTGACATTCATTCAATCAAGTATTTGTTTAGGTTGCTACAATAGTAAACTTCCTCCTTCCGTGACTACTTTCTAAACTGGCATAATATCTTGTTAAATCTGTAACCCATGTGGAAAAAGTCCTAAGAGGGACAAGCTTTGTTATTCACTAAACCAGCAGTTCCCCAACCTTTCTGGCACCAGGGACTGGTTTCATGGAAGGCAATCTTTCCTCGGACGGGACGGGAGGCGGGGCGGGGGTGGGAGGGTTCAGGCGGTAATGCGAGCGATGGGGAGCGATGTGGAGCGACGGGGAGCGATGCGGAGCTGCAGATGAAGCTTCGTGTGCTCACCCGCCGCTCACCTCCCGCCGTGCGGCCCGGTTCCTAACAGGCCCCAGACTGGTACTGGTCCACACTACACCATTCCTCAATCCATTCAGTGTTTGCCAAATTCCTCTCGTGAGTCAGGGAAGGGGCAGTAGGTGTTGATGATGTTGAGAATAAGGACACAGTCCTGCCTTCAGGGAGCTCACATTCCAGCTACTAGTACATGCCTGGGTTCTTAGGTGGATTTGTCCACTGAATAGAATGGAATGTACGACACCAAACGCTCCTAGTACATGGTCAGCCCCCTTTGAAATCTAATGTTCTTTTGCTATGATGCAGTTTTGCAACTTGTCCTGTTGTTTTAGGAATAATAAACATGCAAAACAACAGACATTATTGAGTACCTAGTATAACCAGGTGGTAAGGACACCATGGCAGGCCCCCAATTATCCCCATTTCCTTGTATTCATGGCCTTAAATAATCTCCTCCTCTTAAGTGTGGTCTGTATCTAGTGACTTGGTCCTAACCTATAGAATATGGCAAAGGTGATGGATGTCACTTCTATGATTAGGTTAGGAAAGACTATGGCTTCTCTCTCTGTTGCCTTCTTGGCTTCCATGCTTTGGTGATGCAAACTGCCGTATTGGAGAGGCCCACCTGGCAAGGACCTGAGGGTGGCCTCCAGCCAACAGCCATCTCAGAACTGAGACCCTCAGTTTACCAGCCCATGAGGAAATTAATGCTGCCAACAACCATGTGAACTTGGAACCAGATCCTTGCCCAGTCAAGCCTTCAGATGAGACTCAAGCCTTGGCTGACATCTTGATTTCAGCTTGTGAAGGACCCTGGGAAAGAGGACCTGGGCAGGCTGTGTCCAGATTCCTGACTCATAGAAACTGTGACATAATACATATATCTTGTAAGCTGATAAGTTTTATGGTAATTTGTTATGCAGCAATAGATGTGTAATATGGAAACTATCCCTGTTCTTAAGAGTTGGTAGGATAGATGGAGTCAGACAGAACAGTAACTATAGCACAATGTAAAAAGAAGTGCCATCTTTAGTAACTTGGCAGAGGTTGAAATCAGGGACTCAATTCTGTGATTCTGGTATTTCAATTCTAGTCTCAGGCTAACTTGATTTCTGTTCTTATAGATTTTTCAGCTGGAAAGGCTCATAAGCAACCCCATCCCTTTAGTTCTTACCCTGTATCCCACCTGAAAAGAAGAATAATGGTACATATTGGAATTGCCCAACTTGATGGCTTGTTCCTTGAGGGTAGGAAGAATGTTTTACACTTAGTGCTCTTTTAAGCATCTAGTTCCTGCCATTTTGTATGAGGGGAGGGCTCGCAAAATATGAATGATGAACTATATCCTCATAGTTAGTAAGAGAGCGAAAAACACATGAAAGACCTTTGAATTTCCTGAATGACCTGGTGCATGTACTGCAGATAGGGTGGAGGTGGGGAGCTGCCAGAGCAGTCCTATACAGGACTATGACGACAGTTCATAAGCCAAACATAAGAAACCTTGGAAGACTTCTGCAGGTAATACTTAGTGTGACGCTGCATACTTTCTCCAGAAGCTTTCCAGAATCACTACAACAGCGGCTCTGAGTGTTATTTTAACTGACTGTAGTGGATGCCGCCTGTGTTCTGCTTATACCCCCTGGGTACGCACCATCACAGTATATTTTATTTATTTATCTTTGTAAATTTTATTTATTTATTTTTGGCTGTGTTGGGTCTTCATTGCTGCACATGGGCTTTCTCTAGTTGTGGTGAGCAAGGGCTACTCTTCGCTGCAGTGCACGGGCTTCTCATTGTCATGGCTCTTCTTGTTGAGGAGCATGGGCTCTAGGCACGCGGGTCTCAGTAGTTGTGGCTCGTGGGCTCTAGAGCACAGGCTCAGTAGTTGTGGCGCACGGGCTCAGTTGCTCCGCGGCACGTGGGATCTTCCCGGACCAGGGCTCGAACCTGTGTCCCCTGCATTGGCAGGTGGATTCTTAACCACTGTGCCACCAGGGAAGACCCCTCACATTATATTTTAGAACAACCTTACTGCAAGCACGCACTGCTCTCCCTGTGAGGGCTGCAGCCGGAAGTGCAGTGCAGCCCTCAGCCCATGACCGTGTGACCGGGAGGAATCCCTAAGTGTCCTCTCCCTCCTTCGGTGGGAGGACTCTGACCTGTGTTCTACACTCTCATCCATAGCTCCCCAGCGGCACTGAACCCTGGGGCCACCCAGGGGTAACCCACTCAATAACACTTCCTTGGGTCACCCCTCAAATCAACTCCTTGGTCTCAAATTTTCATCTCAAAGTTGGCTTCTGGGGAAACCCAACTGAAGACCCTTGTGAACAAATACACAAAGACTGGAGACTAAAGTCAGAGTCTAGTTGCATTTGTCCCACTGAAGCTGTCTTGTTCAAGAACTAGACATAACTTGGTGAAGAAGGATCCAGTGAAGAATGCTTGGTGGGGGTGTGCACGACTTCTAAGCTGACTTGCTCCCTGGGGTGGGTGCGATGAACAGGAGAGCTCAGATCCAGCTGCTGGTGCTGAGAGAAAATTGGGCTCCAGGGCTGTAGCCAAAGGGTGTGGCAACAGGAGACTGCATTTTATGTCAGCAGCTGGCTGCAGAGACCGGCCTGCAGGAGTCCAGTCCCCTATCAGACAGGAGAGCACAGTGATGGTGAGTTCAAGTGGTGTTTGGACGTGCAGGCAGCCAGCAGAAATGCGGAACATTGTCGGGGGAGCTGGACTCCAGCACTGAGTCAAGGTCCAGGGCAGGGGGTTTCCCTTTTCCGAGGAGGAGCTGCGGAACAAAGCAGCCCCAGTCCTAGAGAGAGTCTGGTGCTGACCATGAAGTAACACATGAACTCAGGCTACAGAACAAAATAGAAGTAAGTCTAAGACCAGGGCCTTGGGGACAGTGACAAAGGGCTCTGGAGCCAGAGACCTTCTGGTTTGGAGCCAGGTACCAGCTTTCCAGAAGGGTGACTTGTTCAGCCTTTCTGAGCTCAGTTTCCTCATCAGTAGAATGATGATAACGGTTCCTCCCTCACAAAGTTGTGGAAGGGTTGTAGCAATAAAATGTGAAGTGGGAGCACGAGGTAAGTGTGTTCTTTCTCTGCCTGAGTAAGCTGGGGAAGCCCGGAGAGGCCACACAGCCCCCCTGGAAACAGAACTTGCTTTAAACACAGAAAGAAGGTAAGGGTGTTCTCAGAAACATGGATGGTCAAGGGACCCCATCCCATCCTTTCTTAGTCATGCTGCTTCCTTGTACCAGCCAACTGCTTCTGCTGAAATGATGCATCCCAGGCAGAGGAGGGAGGAAGCAGCAGGGCTGAAGTCACGACTGGGATGTTCAGCAGGCCGGCACACCTGAGAACAGGTATGCGTGTGCGTGCATGCACCAGACAGGTGGGGCAGAGAGAGGCGGTGGGCAAGGGGAGCCGCAGAGGTTGGCAGGGTGTCAGCTCGTGTATCCCCACTAGAGGTTCAGCACTGAAGGCAGGGTGATGAGGATCGAGGTCCAGATGCTTCCTGCCTAAAGTCAGATTCGTCCTGGAGACTGGCTGAGGTCAAGGCTGGTGACAAGGACCACATTGCTCCAGCAATGGGGAGAGGGAGCCTGGAGAAGCAGTGGACTTGGAAGGGCTCTACCAGATTTCAGCACTGAGACAGTAAATCTGCCAAGACCCGTGATCAGGGGCCATAATGACCTTCAAGGCACAGTGTTGAACTCAGGTACACAGTGAGGTTCAGGTACTAAATGATCAAGGTGGACCATGGCCAGTGTGCAGAGTGGATGTCAATGCCTGCTAATTATCAGCCCTGTGTCCAAGGGTCTGTCAAAGGACTTCGTAAGTACAAAACTGTGGGCGCTTCAGGTAATGATCAATACATAGGACTTGTGGAACGTTCCATTTCCAAGACACACTTATCAAGCTAAATTTGTATGAAGCCTGTTAGGCAGGAGGGGAGGTTACAAAAACCAGAGGAATCTTCTGAGGAAAGTAGCTATTTAATCACAGCACTTAGGATGCTTGACTCGAACACACTTAAACTGACCTAGAAATCTAGAGAGGAAAAATACAAGCTGTACTTTTCTTACGTACATCTTTGCCTTATCTTTGAGTTGAGAGATGGTTTTTTAAAATGATTTAGAGTTCCCAATAAATTTTTAGAACATTGACAAATAAAACAGTTGCTAACACCTATGAATCAACACAGAGCCTGGTTTCCTTCAGCAAAGCTGGAAGAAGATTTCAGTCACCCGACCAAGCCCCACGTGTGCCCCAAGCAAGGTCCCAGGTGAGGTGGGTATGCTCTTGCTTTGGCCTCTTGACCTCCTGAGCTCTCCCAGCTCTCCAACAGCAAAAGCCCAAAATAGGGTCACTTCCACTGCTGCAGCTGACTCCAGGCATTATCACCCAAACCAAGACTGAAAGGTCCCCAGTAACACGGCGGGAGTACAAATATTTATTTTAAAATAAATTACTTTTTTCTGGCTTAATCAAAAAGCTTTTATAAGGTTTGATTTTAAACCACATGCAAATACAGTAATCTCTGAAGGATTTAGCAAAGATTGATTTTCTTCAATTTCTAGTTTTTTAAATGTAGACACAGATTTGCTGAGATTAACATTGATTCTCAGAACCCCCAAAAGCTCAGCACAAAGGACGAGGTTAACTGATGAGGGGCCTGAAACCGATTGAGGAGGTGTCTCTGACAGAATGCTGACATGTCCCTGTCGCCTACCCGTTGGAAGTTGAAGCCATTACACTGTGAAAGCGAACACATTTTGGCATCCAAACTCTACTGTGGAGTTTGATTTGCACCTTGGTTTTCTAGTTCCTGCTTCGCAAAGAATAAATAGCAGAGTTCAGGGTAGCCTTTAGTAGACAATCTCCACCATGTGCAACAGCCAGAGTCCGAGTCTCCATCAAAAGACACCGGTGGCCAGGTGCTTTCCAATACGATCTCCAAGCCACTGGCCAGTGATGTGAAAGCAGCAGAGACAGAAGGAAAATGCTTAGAAATTCTGCTGAGAAAATGTCCCCTTTCTTCCTAAGACACATGTTCCTCCTGCCAAGAGAGGCTGTGTGCTTTGTTTGGTGTTTAAAGACGTTTAAAGACAGTTTTTTGGAGGCGGGGGCGGGGGAGATGTTTTCAGACTGACTTGACCAATCCCCTGTCCAATCTGAGTTTTTCTTCAAAAGGCTTTCAATTTCTTCTCTTGATATAATCTTCTTCGTGCTGAGGGCTGTTTTTCCTCCAACACTGTGGGTGTCTAGTTCAGAAACTACTAGTATCTTGTGGGTCATCACAGTGGACACTCTGGGGGTGACATCATCTAGGTTCATGCTGGGCGTCCAGTAGCGTTTGATCCACGTCATAACTGCAAACAGAAATTGAGGCTGCCTGGGCATATACCCAGAAAATACGAAAACTCTAATTCAAAAAGATAAATGCACCCCAGTGTTCATAGCAGCACTGTTTACAATTGCCAAGACATGGAAGCAACCTAAGTGTCCATCAACAGATGAATGGATAAAGAAGATGTGGTACATATGTACAATGGAATATTACTTAGCCAGAAGAAAGAATGAAATAATGCGATTTGCAGCAACATGGATGGACCTAGAGATTATCATACTAAGTGAAGTAAGTCAGACAGAGAAAGGCAAATATCACATGATATCACTTATATGTGGAATCTAAAAAAGTGATACAAATGAACTTATTTACAAAACAGAAAGACTCACAGATGTAGAAAACAAACTTATGGTTACCAAAGTGGGAAGAGGGGAGAGGGATAAATTAGGAGTTTGGGATTAACAGATACAAACTATTGTACTATACATAAAATAGATAAACAATAAGGACCTACTGTATAGCACAGTGAACTATAATAACCTATAATAGGAAAGAATATGAAAAAGAATATATATACTTGTATAACTGAATCACTTTGCTGTGCACCTGAAACACTGTAAATCAGCTATATTTCAATACCAAAAAACCTTTAAAAGTTAAAATTTTTAAAAAAAACAAGAAATTGAGGCTGGAGCTGTGCTCCATTCCCATTGCTGAGGTGCAGCCCCACCCAAGGGCCCTGCAGCTTCTCTTCCTGGAACCTCAGGATACCTGAGACTCTGGTGAGCTGGTCAGGCTCTGTGACAAGCAGGAATGAGACTCTGAGTTCATTACTTTTATCTTTTGCAATATACTTTATAAGTATTTTTAATAAAGGTAATATAATATTGAAATAAAATTCAAGTCCATTTTGCTTCCCTCCTCCTTTGCCTTCTTTCACTTTTTTCCCCAGAGACAACCCCAGGGAGTGTCCTCCAGTACACTGCTCTAAGCATATATGTATCCATTGGCAACATATAGTGGTTTTTTTATTTTAAATAATTTGTATCATACTATTTAAATTTTCTACAACCTGTTTCTTTTTTCTTCTCAGTGGTATGTTTTAGTGACCTATGTTAATAAGGTTAACACATAGAGACCTAGTTCATTTTAAATTGCTATTTTAATGTTCTTGCGCATATAAACTTCATTTTTTATTTCTCTCTGATGGGTTTTAGATTGTTCTTTTGGTAGCTGTCTCTTAGCACTTATTTGCAAGTTTCTCTAGAGGAGGATTTTCTAGGTCACAAGGAATGTAAATTTTCAGCTTTACTGGATAGTGGTAATTTGACATCAAAACAATTGTATTCATTTTCACTCCCACTAGTAGAATATGCAAGTTCCTCTTTTCCACTTCCTTTCCAACATCTCATATTGTCCGGTTTGACGTTTTGTAGACAATCAGAGGGATATAATGTGGCATCTAATTTAATTCGTGTCTCTCTTAGTGAGGAGGAGGACATTTTGTCAATTTTGGTGATTTTGTTTGCCTTTTCTCCTTCCTCTTCATACTTTTTGTCCATTCTTAAAAATTGGGGGTTTTGTTTTGCTGCTTTTTATTTCCTTGTGTTTCTTAGATACTTTGCAATACATGTTACAAATATCTTCTCCTAGTTTGTGGCTTGTTTTTCCAATCAAATCTTTAAGGTAAACTTTAATTTTGGCATCATTTAAAAATTACATGCAAATTTCTACATCTTTTCCTTTACGATTCATACTTTCTGGCTTAAGAAAGGAAATTCTGCTTAACTCAACATCATGAAGATAAACTGTACATTTCCTTCTAATCATATAAAAGTTGTGCTTGGGCTTCCCTGGTGGCGCAGTGGTTGAGAATCCGCCTGCCGATGCAGGGGATACGGGTTCGTGCCCCGGTACGGGAAGATCCCACATGCCGCGGAGCGGCTGGGCCCGTGAGCCGTGGCCGCTGAGCCTGCGCATCCGGAGCCTGTGCCCCGCAACGGGAGAGGCCACAACAGTGAGAGGCCCGCGTAACACACACACACACACACACACACACACACACACACAAAAAAAAAAGTTGTGCTTCACATATTTTGGTCTTTATTCTTTTTGGAACTTATCTGTGAAAAGAGTGTTCAATAAGGTTCTAATTTTATTTATTTACAGATAACTTTCTGATTGTGCAAACAATTCAGGCTCACTGTTAAAATTCAACTAACATTTAACATATGAAGAAAGACATTAAAAGTCACCTGAAATCCTACTGCCTCAAGAGAGTCACCACTGATATTTTCAATATCATTTGTTGATAGTCTCCTCTTCCCCCCTTGATTATGATCCTGCAGCTGTCACACAGGGAAGGGACTTTTCTAGCATTCAAGTAAACTTAAAGAATTAGTACTAGAGCATCACTACTTATCAGGGAAATGCAAATCAAAACCACAATGAGATATCATCTCACACCTGTCAGAATGACCATCAACAGGAAGACCACAAATAACGAATGTTGGCGAGAATGTGGAGAAAAGAACCCTCTCACACTGTTGGTGGAAAGGTAAACTGGTGTAGCCACTGTGGAAAACAGTATGGAGGTTTCTCAAAAAACTAAAAATAAAACTACCATACAGGGCTTCCCTGGTGGTGCAGTGGTGAGAATCTGCCTGCTAATGCAGAGGACACGGGTTTGAGCACTGGTCTGGGAGGATCCCACATGCTGCAGAGCAACTAGGCCCGTGAGCCACAACTACTGAGCCTGCGTGTCTGGAGCCTGTGCTCCGCAACGAGAGGCTGTGATAGTGAGAGGCACGCGCACCGCAATGAAGAATGGATCCCACTTGACACAGCTAGAGAGAGCCCTTGCACAGAAATGAAGACCTAACACAGCAAAAATAAATTAATTAATTAATAAACTCCTACCCTAAAACATCTTTAAAAAAAAAAAAAAAAAACTACCATACGACCCAGCAATTCCACTCCTGGGTATAAAGCTGAAAAAAACTAAAACACTAATTCAAAAAGATACATGTACCCAATGTTCATAGCAGCATTATTTACAATTGCCAAGTTATGGAAACAACCTAAGTGTCCATCAACAGATGAATGGATAAAGAGGTTATGGCATACATATATATATATATATATATACACACATATATATATATAAATGGAATACTACTCAGCCATAAAAAACAATTAAATTTTGCCATTTGCAGCAACCTGGACGGACCTGGAGGGCATTATGCTAAGTGAAATAGGTCAGACAGAAAAAGACAAATACTGTAGGATATCACTTATATGTGTAATCTAAAAAATACAATAGGGCTTCCCTGGTGGCGCAGTGGTTGAGAGTCCGCCTGCCGATGCACGGGACACGGGTTCATGCCCTGGTCCGGGAAGATCCCACATGCTGCGGAGCGGCTAGGCCCACAAGCCATGGCTGCTGAGCCTGTGCTCCTCAATGGGAGAGGCCACAACAGTGAGAGGCCCACGTACCGCAAAAAAAAAACCCAAAAACTAAAACCAATAAACTAGTGAATATAACAAAAAAGAAGCAGGCCCACAGATACAGAGAACAAACTAGTGGTGACCAGTGGGGAGGGGAAGGGGCAATACTGAGGTAGGGGAGTGGGAGGTACAGACTGTTGGCTGTAAGATAGGCTCAAGAGAAATGCAAATCAAAACTACAATGAGGTAGCACCTCACAGTGGTCAGAATGCCCATCATCAAAAAATCTACAAACAATAAATGCTGGAGAGGGTGTAGAGAAAAGGGAACCCTCTTGCCCTGTTGGTGGGGAATGTAAACTGATACAGCCACTATGGATAACAGTATGGAGGTTCCTTAAAAAACTAAAAATAGAACTACCATATGGCCCAGCAATCCCACTACTGGGCATATACACTGAGAAAAACATAATTCAAAAAGAGTCATGTATCACAACTAGCTGCTGGACAATCATCAACAGGAAGACACTGGAACTCACCAAAAAAGATACACCACATCCAAAGACAAAGGAGAAGCCACAATGAGACCGCAGGAGGGGTGCAATCACAGTAAAATCAAATCCCATAACTGCTGGGTGGGTGACTCACAGACTGGAGAACACTTATACCACAGAAGTCCACCCACTAGAGTGAAGGTTGTGAGCCCCACATCAGGCTTCCCAACCTGGGGGTCCGGCAATGGGAGGAGGAATTCCTAGAGAATCAGACTTTGAAGGCTAGTGGGATTTGATTGCAGGACTTTGATATGACTGGGGGAAACAGAGACTCCACTCTTGCAGGGCACACAAAAAGTAGTGTGCGCATTGGGACCCAGGGAAGGAGCAGTGACCCCAGGGGAGACTGAACCAGACCTACCTGCTAGTGTTGGAAGGTATCCTGCACAGGCGGGGAGTGGCTGTGGCTCACCGTGAGGACAAGGGCACTGGCAGCAGAGGTTCTGGAGGTGCTTCTTGGCGTGAGCCCTCCTAGAGTCTGTCATTGGCCCCACCAGGGAGCCCAGGTAGGCTCCAGTGTTGGGTTGCCTCAGGCCAGGCAACCAACAGGGAGGGAACCCAGCTCCACCATCAGCAGTCAAGCAGATTAAAGTTTTACTGAGCTCTGCCCACCAGAGCAACAGTCAGCTCGACACACCACCAGTACCTCCCATCAGGAAAACTGCACAAGCCTCTTAGATAGCCTCATCCACAAGAGAGCAGACAGTAAGAATTACAATCCTGCAGTCTGGGGAACAAAAACCACATTCACCGAAAGACAGACAAGATGAAAAGGCAGAGGGCTATGTACCAGATGAAGGAACAAGATAAAACCCCAGAAAAACAACTAAATGAAGTGGAGATAGGCAACCGTTCAGAAAAAGAATTCAGAATAATGATAATGAAGATGATCCAGGACCACGGAAAAAGAATGGAGGAAAAGATCGAGAAGATGCAAGAAATGTTTAACAAAGACCTAGAAGAATTAAAGAACAAACAAACAGAGACGAACAAAACAATAACTGAAATGAAAACTACACTGGAAGGAATCAATAGCAGAATAACTGAGGCAGAAGAACAGATAAGTGACCTGGAAGACAGAATGGTGGAATTCACCGCTGCAGAACAGAATAAAGATAAAAGAATGAAAAGAAATGAAGACAGCCTAAGAGACCTCTAGGACAACATTAAACGCAACAACATTCACACTATAGGGGTCCCAGAAGGAGAAGAGAGAGAGAAAGGACCAGAGAATATATTTGAAGAGATTCTAGTAAAAAATTCCCTAACATGGGAAAGGAAATAGCCACCCAAGTTCAGGAAGCACAGCGAGTCCTATACAGGATAAACCCAAGGAGAAACATGCCAAGACGCACAGTAATCAAATTGGCAAAAATTAAAGACAAAGAAAAATTATTGAAAGCAGGAAGGGAAAAATGACAAATAACATACAGTGGCACTCCCATAAGGTTAACACCTGATTTCTCAGCAGCAACTCTACAAGCCAGAAGGCAGTGGCATGATATACTTAAAGTGATGAAAGGGAAGAACCTACAACCAAGATTACTCTACCCAGCAAGGATCTCATTCAGATTCAATGGAGAAATCAAAAGCTTTACAGACAAGCAAAAGCTAAGAGAATTCAGCACCACCAAACCAGCTCTACAACAAATGCTAAAGGAATTTCTCTAAGTGGGAAACACAAGAGAAGAAAAGGACCTACAAAAACAAACCCAAAACAATTAAGAAAATGGTCATAGGAACATACTTATCGATAATTACCTTAAATGTGAATGGATTAAATGCTCCAACCAAAAGACATAGGTTTGCTGAATGGATACAAAAACAAGTCCCATATATGTGCTGTCTACAAGAGACCCACTTCAGACCTAGGGACACATAAAGAATGAAAGTGATGGGATGGAAAAAGATATTCCATGCAAATGGAAATCAAAATAAAGCTGGAGTAGCAATACTCATATCAGATAAAATAGACTGAAAATAAAGAATGTTACAAGAGACAAGGAAAGACAGACTTTAAAATAAAGAATGCTACAAGAGACAAGGAAGGACAGTACATAATGATCAAGGGTTCAATCCAAGAAGAAGATGTAACAATTATAAATATATATGCACCCAACATAGGAGCACCTCAATACATAAGGCAACTGCTAACATCTATAAAAGAGGAAATCGACAGTAACACAATAATAGTGGGGGACTTTAACACCTCACTTACACCAATGGACAGATCATCCAAAGTGAAAATAAATAAGGAAACAGAAGCTTTAAATGACACAATAGACCAGATAGATTTAATTGATATTTATAGGACATTCCATCCAAAAATAGCAGATTACACTTTCTTCTCAAGTGCGCACGGAACATTCTCCAGGATAGATCATATCTTGGGTCACAAATCAAGCCTCAGTAAGTTTAAGAAAATTGAAATCATATCAAGCATCTTTTCTGACCACAACGCTATGAGATTAGAAATGAATCATGGGGAAAAAAAAACGTAAAAATAACACGAACACATGGAGGCTAAACAATACGTTACTAAATAACCAAGAGATCACTGAACAAATCAAAGAAGAAATCAGAAAATACCTAGAGACAAATGACAATGAAAACACGACAATCCAAAACCTATGGGATGCAGCAAAAGCAGTTCTAGGAGGGAAGTTTACAGCTATACAAGCTTACCTTAAGAAACAAGTAAAATCTCAAATAAACAATCTAACCTTACACCTAAAGGAACTAGAGAAAGAAGAATAAACAAAACCCAAAGTTAGCAGAAGGAAAGAAATCATAAAGATCATATCAGAAATAAATGAAACAGAAACAAATAAAACAATAGCAAAGATAAATAAAGCTAAAAGCTGGTTCTTTGAGAAGATAAACAAAATTGATAAACCATTAGCCAGACTCATCAAGACAAAGAGGGAGAGGACTCAAATCAATAAAATTAGAAATGAAAAAGAAGAAGTTACAACAGACACCGCAGAAATACAAAGGATCCTAAGAGACTACTGCAAGCAACTCAATGCCAATAAAATGGACAACCTGGAAGAAATGGACAAATTCTTAGAAAGGTATAACCTTCCAAGACTGAACCAGGAAGAAATAGAAAATATGAACAGACCAATCACAAGTAATGAAATAGAAACTGTGATTAAAAATCTTCCAACAGGGCTTCGCTGGTGGCGCAGTGGTTGAGAGTCCGCCTGCTGATGCAGGGGATACGGGTTCGTGCCCCGGTCTGGGAAGATCCCACATGCCGCGGAATGGCTGGGCCCGTGAGCCATGGCTGCTGAACCTGCACGTCCGGAGCCTGTGCTCCACAATGGGAGAGGCCACAACAGTGAGAGGCCCGCATACCGCCAAAAAAAAAAAAAAAAAGTAAAAATCTTCCAACAAACAAAAGCCCAGGACCAGATGGCTTCACAGGCAAATTCTATCAAACATTTAGAGAAGAGCTAACACCCATCCTTCTCAAACTCTTCCAAAAAATTGCAGAGGAAAGAACACTCCCAAACTCATTCTATGAGGCCACCATCACCCTGATACCAAAACCAGACAAAGATACTACAAAAAAAGAAAATTACAGGCCAATATCACGGATGAATATAGATGCAAAAATCCTAAACAAAATACTAGCAAACAGAATCCAACAACACATTAAAAGGATCATACACCATGATTAAGTGGGATTTACCCCAGGGATACAAGGATTCTTCAATATATGCAAATCAATCAATGTGATACACCATATTAACACACTGAAGAATAAAAACCATATGATCATCTCAATAGATGCACAAAAAGCTTTGGACAAAATTCAACACCCATTTATGATAAAAACTCTCCAGAGGGTGGGCATAGAGGGAACCTACCTCAACATAATAAAGGCCATTTGTGACAAACCCACAGCAAACGTCATTCTCAATGGTGAAAAACTGAAAGCATTTCCTCTAAGATCAGGAACAAGACAAGGATGTCCACTCTCACCACTAATAGTCAACATAGTTTTGGAAATCCGAGCCATGGCAATCAGAGAAGAAAAAGCAATAAAAGGAATACAAATTGGAAAAGAAGTAATACTGTCACTGTTTGCAGATGACACAATACTATACATAGAGAATCCTAAAAATGCCACCAGAAAATTACTAGAGCTAATCAGTGAATTTGGTAACATTGCAGGATACAAAATTAATGCACAGAAATCTCTTACATTCCTATATACTAATGATGAAAAATCTGAAAGAGAAATTAAGGAAACACTCCCATTTATCATTGCAACAAAAAAACATAAAATACCTAGGAAAAAGCCTACCTAGGGAGACAAAAGACCTGTATGCAGAAAACTATAAGACACTGATGAAAGAAATTAAAGTTGATAACAATGGATGGAGAGATATACCATGTTCCTGGATTGGAAAAATCAATATTGTGAAAATGGCTATACTACCCAAAGCAATCTACAGATTCAGTACAATCCCTATCAAATTACCAATGGCATTCTTTATGGAACTAGAACAAAAATTCTTAAAATTTGTATGGAGAGACAAAAGACCGTGAATAGCCAAACCAGTTTTGAGGGAAAAAAAAGGAGCTGGAGAAATCAAACTCCCTGACTTCAGACTATACTACATAGCTACACTAATCAAGACAATATGGTACTGGCACAAAAACAGAAACATAGATCAATGGAACAAGATAGAAAGCCCAGAGATAAGCCCACGCACCTATGGTCAACTAATCTATGACAAAGGAGGCAAGGATATAAAATGGAGAAGAGAGAGTCTCTTCAATAAGTGGTGCTGGGAAAACTGGACAGCTACATGTAAAAGAATGAAATTAGAACACTCCCTAACACCATACACAAAAATAAACTCAAAATGGATTAGAGACCTAAATGTAAGACCAGACACTATAAAACTCTTAGAGGAAAATATAGGAAGAACACTCTTTGACATAAATCACAGCAAGATCTTTTTTGACCCACCTCCTAGAGTAATGGAAATAAAAACAAAAATAAACAAATGGGACCTAATGAAACTTAAAAGCTTTTGCACAGCAAAGGAAACCATAAACAAGATGAAAAGACAACCTTCAGAATGGGAGAAAATATTTGCAAATGAATCAACGAACAAAGGGTTAATCTCCAAAATATATAAACAGCCCATGCAGCTCAATATTAAAGAAACAAACAACCCAATCCAAAAATGGGCAGAAGACATAAATAGACATTTCTTCAAAGAAGACATATAGATGGCCAAGAAGCACATGAAAAGCTGCTCAACATCACTAATTATTAGAGAAATGCAAACCAAAACTACAATGAGGTATCACCTCACACCAGTTAGAATGGGTATCATCAGAAAATCTACAAACAACAAATGCTGGAGAGGGTGTGGAGAAAAGGGAACCCTCTTGCACTGTTGGTGGGAATGTAAAGTGATACAGCCACTATGGAGAACAGTATGGAGGTTCCTTAAAAAACTAAAACTAGGGGCTTCCCTGGTGGCGCAGTGGTTGAGAGTCCGCCTGCCGATGCAGGAGACACGGGTTCGTGCCCTGGTCCGGGAGGATCCCACATGCCGCGGAGCAACTGAGCCCGTGAGCCATGGCCGCTGGGCCTGCGCGTCCGGAGCCTGTGCTCCGCAGCGGGAGAGGCCACAACAGTGAGAGGCCCACATACAGAAAAAAAAAAAAAAAAAAAAAAAAAAAAACTAAAACTAGAATTACCACGTGATCCAGCAATCCCACTACTGGGCATATATCCAGAGAAAACCATAGTTCAAAAAGATGCATGCACCACAATGTTCATTGCAGCACTATTTACAATAGCCAGGTCATGGAAGCAATCTAAATGCCCATCAACAGCTGAATGGATAAAGAAGATGTGGTACATATATACAATGGAATATTACTCAGCCATAAAAAGGAACGAAATTGGGTCATTTGTTGAGACTTGGATGGATCTAGAGACTGTCATACAGAGTGAAGTAAGTCAGAAAGAGAAAAACAAGTATCATATATTAATGCATGTATGTGGAACCTAGATAAATGGTTCAGACGAACTGGTTTGCAGAGCAGAAGTTGAGACACAGATGCAGAGAACCAACGTATGGACACCAAGGGGGGAAAGCAAGGGGGGAGGGTGGGGATGGTGGTGTGATGAATTGGGTGATTGGGATTGACATGTATACACTGATGTGTATAAAATTGATGACTAATAAGAATCTGCAGTATAAAAAAATAAAATAAAATTCAAAAATTAAAAAAAAAGAGTCATGTACAGCAATGTTCATTGCAGCACTATTTACAATAGCCAGGACATGGAAGCAACCTAAGTGTCCATCGACAGATGAATGGATAAAGATGTGGCTCATATATACAATGGAATATTACTCAGCCATAAAAAGAAACGAAATTGAGTTATTTGTAGTGAGGTGGATGGACCTAGAGTCTGTCATACAGAGTGAAGTAAGTCAGAAAGAGAAAAACATACTGTATGCTAACACATATATATGGAATCTAAAAAAAAAAAAAAGGTTCTGAAGAACCTAGGGGCAGGACAGGAATAAAGACGCAGACATAGAGAATGGACTTGAGGAGATGGGGAGAGGGAAGGGTAAGCTGGGACAAAGTGAGAGACTGACATGGACATATATACACTACCAAACGTAAAATAGATAGCTAGTGGGAAGCCGCATAGCACAGGGAGATCAGCTCGGTGCTTTGTGACCACCTAGAGGGGTGGGATAGGGAGGGTGGGAGGGAGAGAGACGCAAGAGGGAGGAGATATGGGAACATATGTATATGTGTAGCTGATTCACTTTATTATACAGCAGAAACTAACACAATATTGTAAAGCAATTATACTCCAATAAAGATGTTTTTAAAAAAAGATAGGCTCAGGGATGTATTGTACAACACAGGGAATATAGCCAATATTTTGTATTTACTGTAAATGGAATGTAACCTTTAAAATTATATTTAAAAAAATTTTTTTAAAGAATACTAGCTTTAGGGCTTCCCTGGTGGCGCAGTGGTTGAGAGTCCGCCTGCTGATGCAGGGGACGCGGGTTCGTGCCCCGGTCCGGGAAGACCCCACATGCCGCGGAGCAGCTCGGCCCGTGAGCCATAGCCGCTGAGCCTGCGCGTCCCTGTGCTCCGCAACGGGAGAGGCCACAACAGTGAGAGGCCCGTGTACCGCCAAAAAAAAAAAAAAAAAAAAGAATACTAGCTTTCTTTCCGCGTCAGTCAGACAGGGGTCCATACGGCGTTGTTCTGGATTCCCATCATAACTTAAAGGGAAACTTTCACGATGTCTGGAGCCCTTGATGTCCTGCGAAAGAAGGAGGAGGATGTCCTCAAATTTCTTGCAGCAGGAACCCACTGAGGTGGCACCAACCTAGACTTCCAAATGGAACAGTACATCTACAGAAGGAAAAGTGATGGCATCTTCATAATAAATCTGAAGAGAACCTGGGAGAAGCTTCTGGTGGCAGCTCGTGCCATTGTTGCCTTTGAAAACCCAGCTGATGTCAGTGTCGTATCCTCCAGGAATACTGGCCAGCACGGTGTGCTGAAGTTTGCTGCTGCCACTGGAGCCACTCCTATTGCTGGCCGCTTCACTTCCGGAACCTTCACTAACCAAAGCCAGGCAGCCTTCCGGAGCCAAGACTTCTGGTGATTACTGATCCCAGGGCTGACCACCAGCCTCTCACAGAGGCCTCTTATGTTAACCTGCCTACCATTGCTCTGTGTAACACAGCCTCTCCTCTGCATTATGTGGACATTGCCATCCCGTGCAACAACGAGGGAGCTCACTCAGTGGGTCTGATGTGGTGGATGCTTGCCCGGGAAGTTCTGCGAACGCGTGGCACCATCTCCCGTGAACACCCATGGGAGGTCATGCCTGATGTCTACTTCTACAGAGATCCCGAAGAGACTGAAAAGGAAGAGCAGGCAGCAGCTGAGAAGGCTGTGACCAAGGAGGAATTTCAGGGTGAATGGACCTCCCCGCCTCCTGAGTTCACTGCTCCGCAGCCTGAGGTGGCGGACTGGTCCGAAGGTGTGCAGGCGCCCTCTGTGTCTGTTCAGCAGTTCCCCACTGAAGGCTGGTCTGCAGCTCTCGCTGCTCAGGCCACTGAGTGGGTAGGAACAACCACTGGGTGGTCTTAAGCTGTTCTTCCACAAACTCTTAAAATGGAAATAAGCTGACGGAAAGTAAATGGTTTCTAAAAAAAAAAAGAATACTAGATCTGGATATCATTTATAGAATTTGAAGTACAGCTTACAGAATTTTCAAGTTAGAGTACATCATGTGATTGCCTCATTTCATTTAAGCAATGTAAATAAGTAAAAAGAATAAAAAGGAGCATCGTGTGAGAAGTTAGGATTTCCCAGGAAAAGCCGGTTCTCTGTGGTTTGGGAAAGTATAGCACTAAGAACTGCCAGTTTTTGAAACCAGAGCACAAGTTCTCTTAGTCTCACATCCAGCATGCTAGGTTCATCTTGCTAAATGTTTTCCAATTAAGACCATGGATAGTGCCTCTAACAAATAACTTATCTTTAATTTTGTCACAGAAGTATGTAAGTAAAAACAGAGCCAATTCCTAGAAAAGCTCTAACTAATTTGATAAAATGTGAGTACCTGCATCACTCTATTTTGGAGATTCTGTGGAAAGAAGTCATTTATCAAATTTCATTAGCATCAAGAAACAGGCCATCGTATCTTTCCTCTGCATACACGAATATCACTTGCTGTTCTTCATGAACTCATATGTCAATTCTTCTGTGGGTACATTAAAAATACACTTGATTTTTGAATTTAAAAAATTATCAAACCCATATATAGATCACATTTATCAGCATGCGGAATGAGAGTTACTCAGCCTTTATGCAGACGTTTTACAATATACAAAGCATGGATTTTTGCAAATGTATCCGGTCATTACTAATTTCTGTGCCAAAGTGGTGTGAAAACGTTTTAAATGACTGAATATTCAGTGTAGAGTTCAGTTAAAAATTGCAGAACTATATGAAGAGAATTGGAAGAGCTACATAAGGATTAAGTCCGTCATCCCGAATGTAGCCATAGAGCTGAATTCGGAACGAACCCAGGCTGCTAGACTGCATCACTGGTCCACCCACTCAGATCTGGAAAGCTGTTTTCCTTGAGGACACTGCTAAAGAGAAAAGAGGAAATCGTCTCTATATGTGTTTCTGAGACGACTTCAAGTGGTTTTTAGTGGGCAAAAAATTTCCAGCGTGCGGGGTTTTTTTTGTTTGTTTGTTTTTTTGTCTCATTTGAAAGTGTGGTTTTCAACTAGTTTGGTGCTGTCACTACAGTCATTTTACCTGACCTCTTTTTTTCAACAGGCGTAAGGCAAGGCTGAGCTCATACTTTCATGAAAGCCACTCTGCCATCTAAGCAGAACGAATGCCGTTAGAAGAGCACAAATTGTAATTAAACAAAAATCCAGCAGCCAGCAGTTTCTTTTGACCACAGTGGTTTTTTTCCTCCTGCTCATTCTGCTGAAACAGCAGCGCTGCTGTACACTGCAAGTCTCTACTTTCTGCTCGAATTTGCTGTTCCTGTGATGAGAATTGTGCGTGTGAGGACGTTTTGTTTCGGGTGTGTTAAGGGTTGCACATGCAGCTGGATTTTAAGTTTCTAAAGACGTGGGTCTCTCCCTCATTTCCATATCTTCTCCCCTATAGGATCCAGCCCCGGGGCTGTCGTAGGTGCTGGATTATTGTCTGTTGAGTGAATGTGAGATTGAATAAATGAGTGACTGAGCAGATATTTCCAGTCCCCTGTTTTGTAAACTTAACAGTGCAAACTGGATGGGATCTGTTTCAATTACAGAGCAGGATCTGTGCAATGCAGAAATAAAAAGATGAGAACAAGACTCCAACAAGAAGAGGCAGGAGCTGGAGTTCACCAATTCCTTAGTGATGGTGGTTTAGATCTGTGTAGACGTATGTAGGTGTGTAGGTATGTATGTAGGTATGTAGGTGTGTATATGTACAGATAATGTTATGTATGTTATTATACACACACTCATGTAATTATTTCTATAATTCTATGTGTTGTGTATTATGTATACATGTAGGACATATATATAAGCATATATGTATTATGTATGTGTGTATATACATGTGTTTATGTATGTGTAAATGTGTATGAATATACATACATATATATAATTTCAAAGAATTTGCAGCAGAGTTCCTCTTGACAACTATCTTTGCTTAGAAAAATATCTTGATTATCCACTTGTGGGTGGAAAGGAAGTAAAGTCATAGCTAAACAAATCTGAATCTAAACATCCAAAGGAATCTGGGAGTCAAGAAAGTAGAAGGGAAAGAGATTGAAGAGAGAGGTAGGATTCTACAAGGTTTTGCTTGGGAAAGTCGTCTGGGGGGAAAGCAAAGACAAGAGGCTGAATTCCAGGTCTGGGTTGGTCCAAAGCAGAAAAAAGATGCCGACAGTGGAAGTGGCCTCCAAGAGAGATGTGAGCTCAGCCAGAGCAGGATTTTGTAACTGAAAGTGAATACCAGTCTATAAAATCTCAAGAATTAATAAGTAAATTTGGGGCAATCATTAGACCTCTCACTGACTTGGGCAGAAGGCTCAAACAAATTTTCATTAAATCTTAGAAGTCGCTGGCACTTCAACTTATGTCTCTGGGTTCCTTAAATCCAGCGTAGGGTGAGGATTGAGAAACCCTCTCTTCATTCCAACAAATCAGCTCATGTGGGCTCTTCCTAAGGTCCAAAGTGACAAAGAAGACAAAAGCAAGAAGATAAACAAATAAACTAAGCCCACAACCTCTTCCAGGGGTTGTTAACAATAGATTTTGAAGACCTACTAAGCAGCTCCAGTCCTGACCTGGTGCTGAACCTGAGCCCTCCACATGGAACATCCCTGACTCATACCTGTGCCCAGAGGCCTCACCTGAGCAGTGAGGCAAGGACGGGGCTCGGGGGACAACCTGGTACAATACAGTAGCTTAGTCAAAATAGTCACAGCCTTGTGGTGGAGTCTTTTCACCTTTCCCCCCAGGGCTCTATTAGTTTATATACTAAAACAGCAAGGTGATTTTATACTTGTAGACAGAGATGGTCACTGTTCCTGTTTGACAAGTGAGAGGGCTGAGGCTTCAGCTTGCTCAGCTCCAGCAGAGCAGGATTCTGGGTGAGGAATTATGATTCCTTGGGGTGGGCTTGGTTCACTGGACACCATTGTCCTTATCTACAAAGGGTGTATTGTGAAATGTTTACAAAAGCACTTTTAGGAAGAGTTCAATGTCTATTTCTATCTTGGCGAGAATGTGGGTGAATGTATATGAGCGGTGGCAGAGTCCCCTGGCAGAGGGAGAAGGGAATTTACACTTGCTGTGTTCCTACCAGAGCCCAGGACTGGGTTCCTTACCTACATCACCTGCGCTTTCTGAGAGATAAAGCAGCAGCAACAGACTTTCTGGGGTGATGCAACATTCTATAACTTAATAGGACGACCACACAGGGTGAGCATTTGTCAAAAGGCAACAACTGGTCCATTTAAGATTTGGGCTTTTCATTCTTTCAAAATTTTACCTCAAAAGAAGTAGAACCATAAACATATACTGAACTCTGCTCAATGATATAGATGCTAGAGTGTTTAGCTGTGAAATGTTATGTCCAAATCTTACTTTGTTGTTTTTTTTAATTAAAAAAATTGAACTATAGTTGATGTACAATATTATATGTTACAGATGTACAATAGAGTGATTCACAGTTTTAAAGATTATACTCCATTTATAGTTATTATAGAATATTGGTTATATTCCCTGTGTTGTACAATATATGCTTGTAGCTTATTTTATACATAATAGTTTGTACCTCTTAATCCCCTACCCCTGTACTGCCCCTCCTGCTTCCCGTTCCTCACTGGTAACCACTAATTAATTTGTTTTCTATATCTGTGGGCATGCTTTTTTCTTATATTCACTAGTTTTTTTGTATTTTCTTTAGATTCGACATATAAGTGATATTATACAGTATTTGTCTTTTTCTGACATTTTACTTAATATAATACCCTCCAAGTCTATCCATGTTGCTGCAAATGGCAAAATTTCATTGTTTTTTATGGCTGAGTAGTATTCCATTGTATATACATACATATATATATGTATACCACATCTTCTTTATCCATTAATCTGTTGATGGACTTAGGTTGCTTCCATACCTTCGCAATTGTAAATAATGCTACTATGGACATTGTGGTATATGTATCTTTTCAAATTAGTGTTTTGGTTTCTTTTGGATATATACCCAGGAGTGGAATTGCTGGGTCATAGGGTAGTTCTATTTTTACTTTTTTGAGGAACCTCCATACTGTTTTCCACAGTGGCTGCACCAATTTACATCCCCATCACCAGTGTACAAGGGTTCCCTTTTCTCCACATGCTCGCCAACATTTGTTATTTGTATTCTTTTTGGTGATAGCCATTCTGACAGGTATGAGGTGATATACCATTGTGGTTTTGATTTGCATTTTGCTGATGATTAGCGGTGTTGAGTGTCTTTTCATGTATCTCTTTGGGAAAATGTC
The DNA here is from genome assembly GCF_026419965.1 of Kogia breviceps. Classification (NCBI taxonomy): domain Eukaryota; kingdom Metazoa; phylum Chordata; class Mammalia; order Artiodactyla; family Physeteridae; genus Kogia; species Kogia breviceps. The sequence continues at coordinate 60,201,887 of NC_081324.1, read as the reverse complement.
TATTCAGGTCATCTGCCCATTTCTTAATTGGGTTGTTTGCTTTTTTGATGTTGAGTTGTATGAGCTGTTTACATATTTTGGATATTAACCCCTTATCAGTCATATCATTTGCAAATATTTTCTCCCATTCTGTAGGTTGTCTTTTCATTTTGTCAATGATTTCCTTTGCTATGCAAAAGCTTTTAAGTTTAATTAGGTTCTGTTTATTTTTGCCTTTATTTCCTTTGCTTTAGGAGACAGATCCAAAAAAGTATTGCTGTGATTCATGTCAAAGAGTTTTCTGCCTATGTTTTCCTCTAGAAGTTTTATGGTTTCTGGTCTTACATTTAGGTTTTTAATACATTTTGAGTTTACTTTTGTATACAGTGTTACAGAATATTCTAATTTCATTCTTTTACATATAGCTTTCCAATTTTCCGAGCACCACTTACTGAAGAGACTTTTATCTATTGTATATTCTTGCCTCCTTTGTCATAGATTAATGGACCATAAGTGCATGGGTTTATTTCTGGGCTCTCTATTCTGTCCCACTGATCTGTGTGTCTGTTTTTATGCCAATACCATACTGTTTTGTTTTGTTTTTTAAAATACAAATTTATTTATTTTTGGCTGCGTTGGGTCTTCATTGCTGCACGTGGGGGCTACTCTTCACTGCGGTGCGTGGGCTTCTCATTACAGTGGCTTCTCTTGTGGAGCATGGGCTCTAGGCGCGTGGGCTTCAGTAGTTGTGGCACGCAGGCTTCAGTAGTTGTGGCACGCAGTCTTAGTAGTTGTGGTGCACGGGCTTAGTTGCTCCACAGCATGTGGGATCTTCCCAGACCAGGGCTTGAACCCATGTCCCCTGCATTGGTAGGTGGATTCCTAACCACTGTGCCACCAGGGAAGTCCCACCATACTGTTTTGATTACTGTACCTTTGTAGTATAGTCTGAAATCAGGAACTGTGATTCCTCCACCTCTGTTCTTCTTTCTCAAGATTGTTGTGGCTGTTCAAGATCTTTTGTTTTCCATAGAAATTTTAGAATGATTTGTTCTAGTTCTGTGCAAAATGCCATTGGTATTTTGATAGGTATTGCACTGAATCTGTAGATTGCCTTGGGTAGTATGGTCATTTTAACAATATTAATTCTTCCAATCCAAGAACATGGTATATCCTTCCATCTGTTTGTGTCATCTTTGATTTCTTTCATCAGTGCCTTAAAGTTTTCTGAATACAGGTCTTTTACCTCCTTAGGTAGGTTTATTCCTAAGTATTTTATTCTTTTTTTTTTTTTTTTTTGGCTGCACCAAGTGGCTTGTGGGATCTTAGTTCCCTGACCAGGGATCGAAGCCAAGCCCCTGGCAGTGAGAGCACCAAGTCCTAACCACTGGACTGCCAGGGAATTCCTGAGTATTTTATTCTTTTTGATGTGATGGTAAATAGGATTGTTTCCTTAATTTCTCTTTCTGATCTTTCATTGTTCTTTCAACTCTTGCATAGGAATGCAAGAGATTTTTGTGCATTAATTTTGTATCCTACAACTTTACCAAATTCATTGATGAGCTCTAGTTGTTTTCTGGTAGCATCTTTAGGATTTTCTATGTATAGTATCATGTCATCTGCAAACAGTGACAGTTTTACTTCTTCTTTTCAAATTTGGATGTTTTATTTCTTTTTCTTATAATTGCTGTGGCTAGGACTTCCAAAACTATGTCGAATAAAAGTGGCAAGAGTGGCCATACTTGCCTTGTTCCCTATCTCAGAGGAAATACTTTCAGCTGTTCACCATTGAGTATGATGTTAGCTGTGGGCTTATCATATATGGCCTTTATTATGTTGAGGTATGTTCCCTCTATGCCCACTTTCTGGAGAGTTTTTATCATAAATGGGTGTTGAATTTTGTCAGAAGCTTTTTCTGCATCTATTGAGATGACCATATGGTTTTTATTCTCCAGTTTGTTAATGTGGTGTATCACACTGATTTGCAGATATTGAAAAATTCTTGCATCCCGGGGATAAATCCCACTTGATCATCGTGCATACTCCTTTTAATGTATTGTTGGATTGATTGGGTTTGATAATATTTTGTTGAGGGTTTTTGAGTCTATGTTCATCAGTGATATTGGCCCGTAATTTTCTTTTTTTGTGATATCTTTGTCTGGTTTTGGTGTCAAGGTGATGCTGGCCTCATAGAGTGAGTTCAGAATTCTTCCTTCCTCTGCAATTTTTTGAATAGTTTCAGAGGATAGGTGTTAACTCTTCTCTAAGTGTTTGGTAGAAGTCACCATGAAGCCATCTGGTTCTGGACTTTTGTTTGTTGGGAGTTTTTAAATTACTGATTCAATGTCTGAAACTTACTTTGAAATGTATCTGAAAAATAAGATGGATTGGTGGGTAGATAGAGGGATTGTTAGATGGATACACATGTGATAAAGCAGATAAAGCAAAATGTTAATCGTAGAATCTAGGAGATAGATACACGAGAGTTCATTGTAAAATTCCTTCAACTTTTCTGTATGGTTGAAATTTTTCATAGTTAAATGTTAGGGAAAAAAAGTGGTACTCACAGCTAGTATCAATCTGGCGGCTATGGAAAGCCATGAAATCTGAGTGCTCTGAAATAAAACATTCCAGTTAGGCCAGTTTTGTAGCCATGTAGGTAAAAGGTCCTTCTTGAAAGGAGAGAAGAACAATGCTGCTTCTAGTTGAAACTGCATTTCTAATATGCAGTGCTCTCCCCCTTGAACTTGTGTCATGTTCTTTCCCAAGACACAGGGTACCATCCTCATCTTCAGTATCTGCATCCACAGGAAGCATCTTCTTCTCTGCCTTGGGAGACACCACGCTCTCCTGGATTTTCTCCTATCTCTCCGGTGGCCCTTCTCAAGCTCCATTACTGACTCCTTCTCCTGTGTCTACTTTATAATGCAGAGGTTTCTTTGGGTTGGGTTCTGGGCCTTCCTGTCTTTTCCGTGCCCTCTTCCTCCCAAGGTGTTCTCAACAGTTTTCCTGGATTTTAGCACCATCTCTAGGATGACATCTCCCAAAGTGATAGCTCCGGCCTAAGCATCCTTTCAACAATGGACTCTTATGTCCAGATGCTTCTTTAACACCCACTGGACCATCTCTCAGAGTCCCATCCCTGTAAGTCTGAATCTGAACTCCTTGCACACCCCTTCACACTCTGTTCAGCCACCGCCAGGGTTTCTCTTTCCGTCACCTCCCCACCACCACTCTACCACGGCCATCATCTGTCCTGGATCACCAGGCACCTCCCAGCCTGTCTCCCACGGAGACTCACTCCACTCTAGTCTAATTCAAGCTGCCAATGCATCTTTTAAAAACATAAATCTGATCATTTCTCTTCTCTACTCAAAACTCATCAATGGCTTGTCTCTGTGGTTAAGACAAAATACAACATTCTTAATATGGACCACAAGGCCCCCGGGATGGGGCCCCTGCCTGCTGCCTACCTTTACTGCCTCTGCTGGGGCCACATGAGTCTCTGTTCCTCCAACAAGAGAAGCATCTTCTTACCCTAGGGCCTGTGTATGGGGCATCCCTCTTGGAATGTTCCCAACCATCCTTCCTGGTAAATCCCTACTCATTGTTTAGGTCTGAGCTTAAATAAGGCTTTTTGAGAGAAACTTCCTGACACACCCCTCCCGCCATCTAAACGATGTCTCACTGTTACTGTCTCTCATAAAGCCTGTACTTTCGTCTTACAGTAGAATTAGTGATGATAGTTGTCTGCCTCTCCTGCTAGACTTCAGACTCTGTGTGGGCCTGCTGTGGGGGGGTCTGCTGTGATCCACCCCATGTCCGGGGATGCGGCCCCTGACAGGAGTCCCCAGCACGCAGGAGGGGGTCAGTTTATACACTTACTTGTTGAGTAACGTTCGACTCTGCCTCAGGGAGATGCAGTTCGAAAGGTGAGGGACAAAGTCACAAATCAACATGGCATCTGGGCTCAGCATCATTAGGACCCGTGTAGCCTACTGCACAGCCCTTACCACCCTGGGTATGAGCACAACAGGCACACGTAGCCCGTTCTCGGTCACTCCTGTCCCTCCCTCACCCCTCACTCCCGCTTACATGCAGATGAAGAAAAAGCAAGAAAGAGCGGCTGGTACTTAAAACACTTGCTGGGAAGACTCCCTCCTCCTCATCTGCACCCAGGGAGCTTTGGGGCACAGTCTGCAAAAAGCTTACAGAAACGAAAGGCAAAGGGCCTGAACTCAGAATCACATGCTCCGTCCTCCCCTGGTTCTGCAGCCCATTCGATTAGGACCTTACGTGCATGATTTTATGGCTTAGAATCTTCATGTGCCCTGCCTATGCCGCACAGCTATTAGGAGGACAAAATGAGCTAATGTAAGTGAAAGTGCTTCTTATACCATACACCTACGACCACCATATAGAGGTAGGTTACGTGCAGCTTGAAGAATAGTGAAATGTTAGATATACTGATTTTGCTGTTTTTAACAATGAAAGATGCTAATACCAGTTGTCTCAATAATTACATTACCATAAGAATCATGAACAACTTGATATTCTTCCCACTTTAAGGAGGATGTTTAATTATAGATAGGAACACGGTAGAAATGACCTAAATTTAGAAATATTACTTCCTAAATCAGCAATTCATGACTAAGATTATCCTACATAGCACTTAAATTGTGTGAGCATTCAACTGACCTATAAGTAATAACTTTCCAGTTTATGCCATACTAAAATGTTTTTCCTCATAGTTACATACTACTTTTATAACGAAAACAACTTTATTTTCCTGTTTGTAAAAGTAATGTGTATTCATAAAAATTCAAAGGATATACAAATATAATAAGTAGCAAGAGAAAATTATTCATCAATATCTTCTCTTTACCAACATCAAAAAAAACTGTAAAATAAGTAAGACTTGCAAGTAATTATAAATATGTCATAACAGGCATCACTTAATGAGAATTTTAAAATCTCTAATACATGGGATTATTTCAAAAGACTGTTTCCACATTGCAAAAGCATACATTTTTGTTTATGAGACATTTCTAATTTATCAGCTATTAGTTCTTTTTGCCTATGTGTATTTGAGAAGATCATTCTTTTCTTTTTTTTTTTTTGGCGGTACGCGGGCCTCTCACTGTTGTGGCCTCTCCCGTTGCGGAGCACAGGCTCCGGACGCGCAGGCTCAGTGGCCATGGCTCACGGGCCCAGCCGCTCCGCGGCATGTGGGATCTTCCCGGACCGGGGCACGAACCCGTGTCCCCTGCATCGGCAGGCGGACTCTCAACCACTGCGCCACCAGGGAAGCCCGATCATTCTTTTCAATTGAAAAACAATCACTAACATATCCACCAGATATTTCAATAACTTTACAACATGTAGAACAACTAAGAGATCTAGAAATTGTTAGCAAAGGGAAATGACACAAGGACCCACAGTATTTCTTAAATGTTATATGGAAGGGGCAAGAAATAAAGATTCACGGCACATGCTAATTTTGCAGATTGTTAATAAATACAGACATTATGATCCATCTGTATTGCCATAGGAAATAGCCAAGATATTACTAATTTTAAATGCCAGGCTGTCAGCAAGAATGAAGTTGAAATACAGGGATGTTCCAAGAAAAGGGAGAAACATGCCCAGAGCACTGAGAAAACTTTCAGGCTGAATTCATGTGAATTACTGGACAACCCTGGGTTTCTAAATTCTTTTGCATCTTATGTGTAAGATTAAGAAAGGGCTACTCCTGTTCTATATCTCCACCTAGTGGACAATCGCATCCATGCTCTGGTGCATTGGCTTCAGAGGGAGGCTTGCTCGCCCCAGTTAGGTAAGGAGCTGATGAATCTTGTTTGGGACACAGAAGACGAATTACCCTTTGAGTTTTAGTTTGGGTTTGGACTTTAAAACGTCTGCTTAATGAAGCAAATCTGGTATTTCATCATCTTTTATTAGCCTGTAGGAAAAAATAAGCGGCATTTATAAGCAGCATCTCTTCCTCTTTTCAAGAATTAAAAATACATAAGGGTGTTAATATTTCCACTGAGTTGCCATTAATAATTAATTTTTAAAATTTCTCTTTTTGTCCTCCTCCCCCCAGCTCTTCCTGCCTACTTCACAAGTCTTTGATACCAGCTTCAACGACGTGACCGTTTGTTCTAAAGCAAAAAACAATTCAGGTCCCCTTGCAGTGTAATTCAAACTGTGGCAGCAACACAAGAGTGGATCCTGACATCAGTATAAGGGGTCGTGTCCAGGATTAAAAAATAAAATATCCATTTTTCATTTTTTGAGGAGTCTACACACTGTTTTCCACTGCACGATCCCACGTACATAAGAAATAATCCAAAATAGTCAGACTCCCAGAAGCAGAAGGGGAGTAGTGGTTGCCACGGGCTGGGGGTTAAGGTGAGAAGTGGGGGTCAAGTTTCAGTTACACGAGATAAGTTCTAGAGAACTGAACAACATTGGGTCTGTAATTAACAACACCGTATTATGCACTTAGCATTTTTAAAATTAATTAGTTAATTTATAGTTGGCTGCGTTGGGTCTTCGTTGCTGTGTGCAGGCTTTCTCTAGTTGCAGTGAGCAGGCGCTACTCTTCGTTGCGGTGCACGGGCTTCTCATTGCAGTGGCTTCTCTTGTTGCAGAGCACAGGCTCTAGGCGCCTGGGCTTCAGTAGTTGTGGCACGTGGGCTCAGTAGTTGTGGCTCATGGGCTTAGATGCTCTGCAGCATGTGGGATCTTTCCGGACCAGGGCTTGAACCCGTGTCCCCTGCATTGGCAGGTGGATTCTTAACTACTGCACCACCAGGGAAGCCCTGCACTTAGCATTTTAAGAGGGTAGATCTCATGTTTTAACCACGATAAAAAAAAAAAAAAAAGAATCATTGAGGAAGACTATGAAGAGAAAGGAAGGGAGGGAGGGATGAAAGACTAGACTGGAATCTAAAATGTCAGCGAGCTTCTCACACACATAGTGTGTGTTATTCTGTGAAACTTCTGTTACATGTGTGTGTGCTGTGTGTACTGAGGTGTGAGGTAAAGGGCTTTTCATCCTGGGGGGCAAGTTCAAAAAAGTTCAAAAGCCTCTGCTCTATTGTTCTAAAAAAAATCAAACTACAGCTAAAATCTCTGTTGTATTTCAAATGAATTAGGGTTCCTTGTATGTAAATATGCTTCTCTGTTTCTGAAAAAGGTGGTTCAAGATGCCTTGAGGCAGGAAATGGGATGGCATCGGAGGCAAAGAAGTGGAACTGTTGGCCCAGTCTATTCTTCTTTTTCTTTTTTAATAATTTTTTAAAAATTTTATTTATTTATTTTTGGCTGCATTGGGTCTTCATTGCTGCGTGCAGGCTTTCTCTAGCTGCGGCGAGTTGGGGCTACTCTTCGTTGTGGTGCGCAGGCTTCTCATTGCGGTGGCTTCTCTTGTTGCAGAGCACGGGCTCTAGGCACGTGGGCTTCAGTAGTTGTAGCACGTGGGCTCAGTGGTTGTGGCACACGGGCTTAGTCGCTCCGCAGCATGCGAGATCTTCCTGGACCAGGGCTCGAACCCATGTCCCCTGCACCGGCAGGCAGATTCTTAACTACTGTGCCACCAGGGAAGCTCCGGCCCAGTCTATTCTCTGCCTTCGATGTGAGGATAATGTCGGACAGATCTGGAAGTCTCCTGTGATGGGGCACAACCTTTGGAGCAGGACAATCCTGGTTTTGAATTCCGATGCAGACACTTCTCACTGTATGTCAGCCTCTCTGGTCTGAGCGTCCTAATCTGAACATGAAGCCGTTCATTATTACTGCATGGAGATGTCATGAGAAACACGTGGATGATACAGACGGTGTGCCCATCACATGCAAGGAGCCAGAGTTGCACTGACATCACTTCAAATAGTTCTTGTCTTCCTTATTGCCCTAGGTTTCTATAGCTTAGAATTGCACATATCCCTAAAAGAATTTAAAACTTGAATCCCAATAACGATTGCCTCTTCAGGGTGGTTCAGTGAGAGCCTGAATTCTGCATTCTCTGATTCTGTTTATGACTGCATTTATTATAAATCTCAGTGAAAGTGTTTTCCTTGTTTCTGCAGTGCCTTCTTTATTTTACAAAGAGCAGGGGTCTCTTGTGGTTTTTCTTCTCAAAGTGGGATACCATCCTGGGGGTGGTGACCACCCAAATGGAACCACGGCATTTCCTGTGAGCAGAGCAGGCCTGGGGAGACGATGAGGACCCAGTTCCATTTGTTTCAAATTGAGGGGTAATTGAAATATAACATTACATTAGTTTCAGGTGTGCACCATGGTGATTCTATAGTTGTAAATATTGTGAAACGATGGCCACAGTAAGTCTAGTTAACATCCATCACCATAGGTAGTTAACACATTTTTTTTCTTGTGATGAGAACTTTTAAGATCTACTCTCTCAGTAACTTTCAAATATACAGCACAGTATTGTTAGCTGTGGTCACCATGCTGTACTTTCCATCCTCAGGATTTATTTACGTTATAACTGGAAGTCTGCGTCTTCAACGCCCTTCTCCCATTTTGCCCACCCACCCTGCCTCTGGACACCACTAGGCCTCTCTCTGAATCTGTGCATCCAGCCACATTTTACATCCCCTCCCTTCAGCCGGGGTCTCTCTTCAACCCCCCTGCTCCCTCCTCTTTGCTCCTCCAACCTGCCCAGCCTCAGCCCAGGGGAACCTGAATGGACAAACTGTTGCTAAAAATAGTACCTGTCTTGCCTCCTGACGTGGTGGGGGGGGGCGTCCTGATGAGGAAGTGAGAAAAGAAGGAGAAAGCTGTAAGAACAGTGGGGTCACACCAGTGTCCGGTGTTTTCACGTTCTGAATCCATCTCAGAAATGTTACCAATGCAGTAAGGTCTGCTAACCTGGGCTCCCTGGGTCTGCCGCTTACCAGCGGGGTGACCTTGGCAAGCCACGTGAAGCCTCAGTTTCCTCATCTCTAAATTGTGGAGAGTAGTACCTCCCATTCACAGGGAGCTTTAAGAATTAAACACGTAATGCAGGTAGACATGTCAAAACAGATCCCAGCCACAGTAAGTGGTTACTATGGACTGAATGTTTATGTCCCCCCCAAAATTCACAAACTGAAGCCTAATCCCTGGTGTGATGGTATCTGGAGGTGGGGCCTTTGGTAGGTGACTATGTCATGAGGGTGGGGCCCCCATGAATGGGATTAGTGCCCTAATAAGAAGACACAGATCTCTCTCTCTCTCTCCCCCATGTGGGGACACAAGAAGATGGCCGTCTGCAAACCAGGAAGAGGACCCTCACCAGACACAGATCTGCCAGCACCCTGCTCTTGGACTTCCAGCCTCCAGATCTGTGAGAATAAATGTTTGTTGTTTAAACCACCAGTCTTCAACAACCCCCAGTGATACTTTTGTTATAACATCTGGAACAGACTAAGACAATGACCAATAAAGACAATGGTTGTTATTATGCTAGCTCCCCAGATTTTGTGTCTTCAAAGGACCATAAAGGCGGTCCTTAAAAAGTTAAGAAGTTAACATTTTCCTTAAGTTAAAGTTTCATACCCTATAAAACCTGTGCCTTGTGGGAAAATGGGAGAAAAGCAAGAAACTTGGGGCAGAGAAGACTTCTTGATACTCTCAAATCATATCATGTAAGCAACTACCTGGGCATGATACTGCTCTGTATCAGAGCTGTGAATTTCAGCATTTGCTTGAAATTTGGCGACAGAGTGGCCACTGTAGTGAATGACTCCAGGAATGGTCCATTATTGTTTTAACAATCTTTTCAAGCCACAGAGGCTGCTCATTACTTTACAACTCTCACTACAATATGACCTGCTCACCCCCCGGTAATTGCCTGCCCCCTTAGCTTGTGTCCTGCAGTCAGAATTGTAGAAGCAGAGGGAGGTTAGGTACAATAAGGGCCTTGGTGGGGAGGATACGTGAAGAGAATGCAGGGAGGAAGGGGAGGACCCCGTCCTCTCATTGCTTGCTCTTGAAGTGGGTCTTGTCTACACATAGTGTGTAATGGTCTCAGGGGTGCACAGCTGAACATTTTAAACTTGCCTAGTTGCTGACTGTCAGCTCCCAAAAGAACATCAGAAGAAGCGGCTGAGTAAGAAAAGCTGTTTTTAGACTTACTGCCAAAAGGGAGACCACCATTTTGACAGTTTTAGTTGTGTGTCAGAGGAAAAGTTCAAGGAAGAACATCTATAGGGGTTTGAGGTCTGGGCTCAAGGGGTTGAAGGTGGGTCTTTCAAGGCAGAGACTGGATCAGGCTGGGTACAGTTTGTGATGTGATGGTTCAGGATTGGAGGTGAGGGTCTGGGGGACTGAACTGCTGTCAGAGGACAGCTTGCTCAGGTAAGCAAACTGTTCACCTGAATAAAGTCATTTGTAGGAATTTTCTGAAGCAAACAGTAAAGTACTTTATTGGTGTACAGCCTTATCTTCTTGGGCAAGAACTTCCTGGAACAAAGAGTTGTATAATGTTGACACAGATAGACTCCAGTTCCCATAGTTATGTGTTTTTGAAAATACATAACTAGTACCTCAGATCATTAATCTTGGAAATGACAGTGTTTAGGACAACAGAGAAGTAAATTAAAAGTGAAAAGCTGACTTGATTCAAAGAAAAACAATTAATAGTATAGGAGGTACTCAACACTGACAAAATTGTGACTACAGTGTATGAAAGACTGGAGTGTGAAACTCTTGTTTAACACTGTGAGGCTCTCCTGGTGGAGTCTCTTCTGGAGGACAGTCCTCCTGTGGGGCCGGTGTGTGACCCACAGATGAATCGTCACAGAGAGCCGGGGCAGGAGAGCCTGTCACCTGGGCTGGGAGGGGTCTGGGCACCCCCCCCACCCTGGGCACCCCCCCACCCCTCGTTTAGTGTCATCTTTGTTGTGCAGATGAGCTGACAACTAGAAAAGTCCCCCGGCTGGAAACTCTGACTTGGTGGTGTGTCTACCCGGGACCCGAGCTTTCACATAGGATGTAGCAGCCGCTATTGGCGCTCCTATGCAAGGCAGGTGGGTTCCCCAGTGGTGGCACCTGCCACTGCGGTCACCAGGCCCTCATGGCCCCAGATACCAACAGAACAGTGTGGCAAAGAGGAGCCGAGACTCAATAAAGTGCAAACCAACCAGAATGACCCAGTGATGGGTATTTTGGACAAACTGAAAGGGGTAGTGGGAGAAGGCAAGGCAGTTTCTGGATTTCCAGGAGCCCCTTCCCAGGAGGGGTTGGTTGAGGGAAGGAGGACACATCCCCCTTGATTCAGGCCCACGTTAGCTTGAATTCCAGGAGGGGAGCCTTTGGGGCCTTTCTCAGGTAGAAAGCCCAGAGACCAGGGCAGAATCCTGTGGGTCTGCTGTCCCCAGGTGGCTGGTGAGACAATAGAAAGCTTGGTGCTGGGATGAGCCAGCAGGGGAAGGGAGGCAGGTTCTAGAGTTGCTGAGAATCTCACTTCTAGGCTCATCATTGAGGCCGACCTGATCTTCCTGGGACTAAATCTGAGGAGCTTTCCCAGCGTTCTACCCAACCAGATGGGGTGGGGCTCATTCCAGAGCAAATCCACGGGAACTAGGAAAGGAGCCACTCTAAGAGTAACTCATCACCATCCCTCAGAGACAAGGACCAAACACTGCCAGTCTCCTACACAGGGTTTCTCAGGCAGCTGCCATTTTGCCTGCGGCTCTGTCACCCATCAGCTTCCCTGACCTGTCAGCTCTGCATGGTGGTTAGAGCTGGGTTTAGTATCCCCAGGCCCCTGGGCATCTCCACCATCAGCAGGTGACCTAAAGAATTTAATGACCGTTCAAAAAATAAAACAAAGCATAGAGCAGACCGTGACCTCACCAATGTCAAGGAAACATCCAAACGGTAAAGTGGAAGAGTAACTGTCCAAGACACTGACATTAGAACATTTACGATTATTCTTTACGAAACAACTACAAAAGGAAAATGTCAGTCAACTTTCCAGCAAGCTGAGACCCCGGGATGTCTGAAAGGAGGACAGGAAGGACCTCTCCAGTTTCAGCAACCACTAGGTGTTATTTTTTTTTTCCTGTTTTTTCCTGTTTTAGCAATATGAGTTGAAAGATGAAATATCATTAGCCTGTGGGGAGAACCCCAACCAAAGAAATCTGAAACATATAGTATGTAAATGCTTTTTTTCCCTTTCTTAAATTTTGGATGTTGGTGCTAAACTTCCAAGTGTCACGATTTTAAAAAGAAATTTTATGCCTTTTAAATTTATTTCTGGGATGAGGGGAGGGTAATATTTTTGCTTTCTTATGGGACTCTCTTTAAAATGTGCCTATGAAGTTGCTCAAAAATAAAATTTTTACTCTCAAAATGAAAAAAAAAAATTGTTCCTCCACCCAAGTCCCTCAGACAAGGTGCTCACCCTGCCTGGCCTGAGGTGGCCTTGGGGCCAAGCCTGTGGTGTGTAGCTGACACAAGCCACACGAGTGTGCATAAAGTTTGCCACATGGTCAGCACTTAATGCACATCAGCTGTTAGCTCTTGTTTTCTGTAAACCTGAGGGGACTTTTGTTGTAAGATTCCTGCCTCCCATTGGTCTGGGGGAAGAGGAAGGTCGGCCGGAGAGACGGTGACAGTGGAAGAGGCACATGAGCAGAGTTCTGTGGCCTTTCAGAAAAGAATCGTAAGCCACCCATGTCACCTATATTCCCTGTCCAACCCCCCACCCCCAAACTCAAACCCAACAAAAACACACTCTAGGAACTGAAGGCAAGAGGAACAGAGGGAGTCCTAAAAGATACTGAGGGGAAGATGATGAGAAAGCCGACGTTGTAACCCTGAGTCTGCAGGGAAAGCAACCATCTGATGGCTTATTTGAACGACTGCTGTTTGAAGGATGACAAATCACCAGAAAGAGCAGAAAAACAGGGCAAACGAAGGAGGGTGGGAAAGTCATGCAGAAGGGGAAAGGAGAGGTGTGTGCAAATGAAGTGATATTCCACGAAAGGTACAGATTTTATTTTTATTTTTATTTTTATTTTTATTTTTTTTATTTTTGCAGTATGCGGGCCTCTCACTGTTGTGGCCTCTCCCGTTGCGGAGCACAGGCTCCGGACGCGCAGGCCTAGCGGCCATGGCTCATGGGCTTAGTTGCTCCACGGCATGTGGGATCTTCCCGGACCAGGGCACGAACCCGTGTCTCCTGCATCGGCAGGAGGATTCTCAACCACTGCGCCACCAGGGAAGCCCCAGATTTTAAAAAGGTATGTAGGTACATACCACTACAGTTTTGTGAAACATGTTCCCATTGATAATAAGTAGAAGAGAATTTGGTATAATTAGAAGATATTCAGTAAAGTTTTAAAGGTAATTAAATTCAATGTAAAAAGTATACAAAACACTGCAAAATAACTCACAATTATTTTAAAACTGTTTTAGCTGATTTGGCATTGTTTTAGTTCATTCCTGGGCTATCATTTTTTTAAAAATTTATTTATTTTATCCATTTATTTTTGGCTGCGTTGCGTCTTCATTGCTGTGAGTGGGCTTTCTCTAGGTGCGGCGAGTGGGGGCTACTCTTCGTTGTGGTGTGCGGGCTTCTCACTGCGGTGGCTTCTCTTGTTGTGGAGCATGGGCTCCAGGTGCACGGGCCTCAGCAGTTGCAGCACGTGGGCTCAGCAGTTGTGGCTCATGGGCTCTAGAGCACAGGCTCAGTAGTTGTGGCACACGGGCTTAGTTGCTCGGCGGCATGTGAGATCTTCCCAGACCAGGGCTCAAACCCGTGTCCCCTGCAATGGCAGGTGGATTCTTTTTTTTTTTTTTTTTTTTGTGGTACGCGGGCCTCTTACTGCCGCGGCCCCTCCCGCCGTGGAGCGCAGGCCCCGGATGCGCAGGCCCAGCGGCCACGGCCCACGGGCCCAGCCGCTCCGCGGCACGCGGGATCCCCCCGGACCGGGGCACGAACCCGCGTCCCCCGCACCGGCAGGCGGACTCCCAACCACCGCGCCACCAGGGAAGCCCGGCAGGTGGATTCTTAACCACTATGTCACCAGGGAAGCCCTGGGCTATCAGTTTTGATAGGTAAATGTTCCCTCATTCTGCTATTACCTATAAAGGCAATGACTGATGCATTTATAATCACAATCAGAACAGAAACTCGAGAACTCCTTGGGTGGGTTAGGATGCTGGGAATGCCAAATTGGATGTCACAGGGACTTCTCCAAGGGTCTGTATTTAAAAATAAATTCCCATCTGGCTCCCCACTGTGTAGACCTCCTGTGTGGCTCTGTGATACCCTACACTTCTCCAATGTGGCACTAAACCCACTGTATTACAAGTTCCTTTTGATTTTTCTCTCTTCCCCTTGGACTACAAACTGAAAAGGCAGATGATAAATATCTGTTGAATTAATGACTCCAGCAAGCATTCATTGGGAGCCAGTGTGTGGCCGGCAGTGTTCTCAGCACTGGGAACCCAGCAAGGAGGGTACCTGTGAGCAGAACCCCGGACTCACAGAGGAAAGAGTTAACAAGGAAATAGATGTCTGCCGTGTGTCAAATGGTGGTAAGTGCCATGGATAAACATAATGCAGGGATGTAGGGGTCGGGGTGGCCCAAAGGGGAGCAGAGGTAGGCCCTTTGGCATCTGTGGGTCGGGGGAGGACCAGGCAGAGGCAGCAGCAGTGCAAGGGCCCTGAGGCAGGTGGGCTTGGTGAGTCCAGTGAGTCCCAGAGCAGGTGGAGTGATGGGAATGGAAGCAGTGAGGAGTGGGGCCAGAGGTCCGATCAGAGAGGCAGGCTGGGCTGCAGATCGTGTGGGACCAGGCAGGTCCTTTCATTCGGAATTGCACTGGGAGTCAGTGGGAGGTTCTGAGCAGAAAAGTGATAGGATCTGGCTTTTCATGCTGAAAGGACCCCTCTGGCTGTTGGACTGAGAATCAGCATGAGAAGGTAAACAGTGAAGCCACCAAGCATCTAGCGGGTGATGGAATCATCCTGCCAAGAGGTGATGGGACTGCAGCGGGAGGAACCGGTGGGTCGGGCTGTGGACGGCCCGCCGGGTGCTCAGGCACAGAAGGAGGCTGAGGGAGGATGTGCTGCCTTCTCTGTGGCTGTGGACACGACCAGAAGTCTGGTTTTGGACATACTGAGTTGATTACACGTATCTTCCTTTTTCATGTTGAATTCTCTACCCAAGTTGGAGAGTAGGTGCTGTTTCTTTTTCAGTACTACCATCAAACAGGAACTGAGAGTATATGTAACAGTCCAGCAGGAACTGAAACCAGGAAAGGGTTGGGGGGCCATATGTGGGGTGTTTTTGTTTAAACATAGGGAGACACATGGACATCCCACCACCCCATTTTCCTCCAGCAATAAATCAACGTTCGGTGGGTCTTCAGCAGCCAGCCCAGGGCTATCAGCTCTCAGTGCTGTGGGCTTGTGGACTAAGGTCACTCTGAAGGGAAGCTGATAAACTGTATGCGGGCCCTGCTGGGAGAGGCAGCCCTCCGTGGGCCCTGAACCTCCTGGCAAGCTCGTGCCGAGGGCGCCTGATAGCTAGGCTGACCTTTCCCCTGACATTTAAGTAGGTCAGGGCTTGTTTGCTGCCTGATCATGTGCTGGGCACTTGACCCTGGTCCCTCTCCTGCACGTGCGGGTGTCATTTGGGACCATCGCATGATCTCAGTGCTACGTGGGGGCAAAGGGAACTAATACAAAGAGCAGATGTTGTCCCCTGGGCTGTGAGTAGTGAAGTCCTTGGTCTCTGACCCCAGAGTCTTGTGTCTTCTGCCAGCATTCCCGAAAGAGGAACAGGCCAACGTGTCAGAGTCTAAGTTGGGTAAAGTTTCAGACCCTTCACACTTGTGCACAGACCTCATCTCTCTCAGAGGGGTTGTCAGAAGCCCCGCTCTGGGTGGACGGGTAGTGTGGGGTGAAACACAAAAGGCATCGGGGCAGATGCCCAGCCGGGAAGGGCTGTAATTCCGCGTGGGGACCTTTCTTCTGAATGAAGGACCTGATGGGGCAAAATGAAGAAAACTGATCACATGGAGCTGACGGGCTTGGGCTAATGTTCAATTTGTTTATACTCCTTTCCTCACCTTGTAGTGTAAATGTGAGTCCTCGCTACAGTCCCGTGGGATTGAGTAAAGGATGGGACAGGTGGAAAGATCATTTTCAGCACAAAGGTAGCAGATAACGGCTGCTGAAAACCAAGGCAATCCTAGTTCACTTTCATCTAGGGATGGACAGGATGCCAGGCCACAAAAAATGCGAGACCTTTATTTTTACAAAGAAAATCCACTTGCACTTATTTTTAAGTAATTTAAGACTGGCTAGGCTGCTGGAGTGCTGAACCTTCCCCCATTGACTCAGAAGTCCTCCTCCCTCCTCTGTGGATCTGTTGCTCGGAGGGACCAGCCAGCAGACACCCACAACAGGTGCTGGGGGAGCACAGGGCCCTGGCAGAGGTAGTGACTGTCTAAGGGAACAAAGGAAGGGGCACCCTTTCAGTAGGTGTCAACCTTCCAAAAATGCACAGTACCAATTTAAAACCGCACTAAATTCCTGCAGAATTGCAACTCTAAGCGTTATGCTATGTGCAGTGCAATCCCTCCTCCTCCTACTGGAGCTCATCTTTTTAAGTTGATCTCCATGGTAAAAAGGGAAGGGAAGCATCATGGTGCTTCTGGAACTGTCAACACAAAGAGCACACGGATGAATCGATATCATGGCAACAGGTGTGAGTGAGGGAGGTGAAACGACATTGCCCCACAGGGATTTCCTCAGTGTAAATTAGCCAGGGTCCCCTGCTAACTTCCACAGCCCTTCTTGCTGGTCAAAATCTGTTCTTAGAGGGAAGCAGGAGAGGGCCAGAATGGCGCATGTGACAAATGATACATAAATAAGCCCATGGTGATCTAGGTAGTCTGGGCTCGAGTTACTTCCCCCTAAGAAAGTAGGAAATACTTAAATCCAGTGCTTATCTTTATACCTCTGAACAGTGCTGCCATCCCCAATAGATGAGAAAATGGAAACATGATGAAATCTGGAGATGCCAGCAGCCACTTTGCCAAGAAGTGGGAAGCTCTGACTTCTACACAATGGGGTACTTTTATTTTACACTGCATGTTAGCTGAATGAAAAAAAAATGTCTTATTTTCTCCCATACACAACAGTCTACCGCATTTCAACTTGCAAAAATTTTTATTTATCCCTTTTATTCACTGTTCCAGGTGTTTATATTGAAGGATAGGCATGATGTCCCAACCTGAAATCCAGATCACTGACATCCAAATTAGGTTCTAATTCTTTCCATCCTCTCTTGCTATCATGTCATACAACAAAAAATATATTAGTTGCAAGCAGTCTTTGATTCAGATCTCCTGCAGCAGAGTTGGTGAATCAACGGAAGTTTCCACGTCCTGTTTTATCCCAAATATCCCTCAAGTCCTCATTTGGGTTTTATGTCCTATTTTCTGCCACCCGGATGAACTTTTTAAAAGGTTTATTTTGATTTCTCCCTCTCTGGATCCACACACGATCTGAGGGGATTATATTTCCTTTCTAAATGTCTCTCTTCTTCATATTCACCAGTTTCCTCTTGAAGATATATACCCTCTACTTATCATCTCACACCGGTCAGAATGGCCATCATTAAAAAGCCTACGAATAGCAAATTCTGGAGAGGGTGTGGAGCAAAGGGAACCCTCCTACACTGCTGGTGGGAATGGAAATCCATGCAGCCACTATGGAGAACAGTATGGAGGTTCCTTAAAAAACTAAAAACAGAGTTACTATATGATCCTGCAATCCCACTCCTGGACATATATCTGGAAAAGATGAAAACTCTAAATTGAAAAGATACATGCACCCCAATGTTCATGGCAGCACTATTTACAATAGCCAAGACATGGAAACAACCTAAATGCCCATCAACAGATGAATGGATAAAGAAGATGTGGTGTATATCTATCTATCGATACACACACACACACACACACACACACACACACACACACACACACACAAATAGAATATTACTCAGCCATAAAAAAGAATGAAATAGTGCCATTTGCAGCTACATGGATGGACCTAGAGCTTATCATACTAAGTGAAGTAAGTCAGACAAAGATAAATATCATATGATATCACTTATATGTGGAATCTTAAAAAATGATACAAATGAACTTATTTACAAAACAGAAAGAGACTCACAGACATAGAAAACAAACTTATGGTTACCAAAGCGGGAAGAGGGGAGAGGGATAAATTAGGAGTTTGGGATTCACATATACACACTACTATATATAAAATAGACAAACAACAAGATCCTACTGTATAGCACAGGGAACTCTATTCAATATCTTGTAGTAAACCATAATGGAAAAGAATCTGAAGAATATATATATATATATATATATATATATATATATACACACATACATATACACACACACACACATATATATATAAAACTGAATCACTTTGCTGTACACCTGAAACTAACACAACATGGTAAATCAACTATACTATACTTCAATTTAAAAATAAGATATATACCCTCCACCAACACACTCGAGTCTTTTCTTCAGGCCCACTGTTAATGAGTCATGTGTCACATCCCAACAGTGACTATGGTTTCCCTGCAGCTAATGCAGAGGAAGAGGCCAGCCCCAGGCAGGACCCCCCAGGAAACTTCTCAAGGCTTCCTTCTAACACAGTACAGTGTTTCCTTAGAATACAGGACACTCCTGGAATGCGCTGATTCCGAGCCCAGACCTCCTATTCTTCCTTCCTCACTTGGTGTAGACGAAACCCTGCAGTGGGGACCCAGCAGCCTCTGCACAGCGTTTCTTGTTTAAGGGAGTCTAGCCTCTCGCTCAAGTTCTCGGCCCCTGGGGCAATTGTGAAATTGGGTCTAATGATTAAACAAAAAGTTCTCCTGTGTCTCCTCTTTGTCTACTCTGAATGCTTTAGAATGATTAAATACGATTCGAACTGTCAGCCATCTGCAAGAGAATCTAAACAAGCCACCTAAACTTTCTCTGTCTACGATTAAAAGACAAAGAGTTTGGAACCCTTGTGATTACTTTGCAGAAGAAAGATATTATGAGGACACAGTCTAAAACTTGACTCAGGCCAGGTAAGTAAGTGTCTCTGCTCATTTGGTGATGACTAACACATCCTGCCAGCTGTTCAGCGTTAAGATTATTATATTGTGTAACCAAAAGAGGGCAGTGCTCATTCTTCCTGTTTTCTATTTTAGGACAAAATGGAAAGGTCATCTTTTTCTTATTCCATTTTTCCTTTACTCACCACAAAATGAAAATAGTGAGTAAAAGTTACATAAGCAAATAAATGAAATATTCCGAGTCCCTTTAGTTCAACATTAGTAATTTGATACAGATACTTCTACAGCAAAAGAAGACATTTGTTTCTTTGATTTACTTTTCTAACCCTGGATGGTTGCTTCTGTTCCTGAACATTTAAAACAGTGCCTCCAAAAAAAACTCCATGATACTTCCCAACAGACAGAGAATAGGTAGGTTTCACTAAATGGTAGCTTATCCAACATTTGAATAAAGATAAAATTCGGCCCTAGTGACAGTGCATTTTTTGGTCATTACATGTCCTAGCATGGCCACCCCGCTCACCCCATCCCATCTTTTCTAGGGCATCTATATTAATTTTTCCTTCAAGTCCCAACACATTTTCTTCTAATTTACTTTCTCATAGGATAGTAAATTAACGATCAAAGCAAAGATTTGGTCACCTGGAGTATTATACCTAGACCAACACCCTGTTTAAATATGAAAACAGAAAACCATGAAGTTTGGTAGAGCCGATGAATAACTTGGCTCTTACTGGCACTGAACTCCTTCAACTATAATGATTTCCATTTGTCCTCTTTCTGGTAGACCTAGGAAATTAGGTGGCAGCGTCCAGAGCATCTGTGGACACCTGTGTCAATATATTGTATGCTGCAGTCAGACCCACCTGAATTCACATCCAGACCTGCTAGGTGCTGTGATTTGGAACAAATTACTAACCTTGGGCAAGTTTCATCCTAAGGAAAAATGGGGGCAAAATGCCCAATTTGCAGGCTTGTTGTGAAAATAAAGTAACACAATCAATCTAGGTAAAAGTATCTACACTGTGATGAGCAAACAGTAGGCACTCAATCAACCGGAGCCCTATTCCTTCCTGTTAAGAAACCATACATGTACATCCACCATTATTGTTGCTTGGCCAGTAGATGAAAATAACTGACAGAACTATACTTTTATGAATGTTCTGTTCTTTTAGGAACAAAGATTTAATTGGTTTATATGTACCGTACGAGTCATTGTTTAAAATATTTATTTAGCATCTCATGCAGTAGTAACATTTATTGAGTGCCAGGGCCTAAGTGTCTTTACATGGATTGACATCTTTAATCCTCATAGCACCCTTATAAAAGATACTATTATCCCCATTTTACAGCTGGGGAAATGGAGTCAAAGAGCTGTTATGTAATTTGTCCAAGGTCACACAGCTAACAAGATGGAAAACCTAGGATTCAAATCTAGGAGGTGTGCCTTTAGAGCCTAGCTTCATAACCATCATGCCTCTATTTTGCTGATAAAAAAGAAGAGTATAAAGACCTTGGGAAGGTTTTTTTTTTTTCCCTCTTCTCCTCCTCCTTTTTTTTTTCTTTTGGTTCTTTACAATTTTTATTTTATTTTATCGTGGTAAGAGCACTTAACATGAGATCTACGCTCTTAATTTTTAAGTGTACAATACAGTATTGTCAGCTCTAAGTACAATGTTGTACAGCAGATTTCTCAAAGCAGTAACAGGCTAACTTGTTGGCTTGTAAACAGGGTAAAATCTCAGACCCTCCCCAGTTCTTGACAGTTTTGCTGAGAGGATAGGATTCTGATAGAGTCATGGCTTTCTGGAAGAGGGACAAAACGTTCCAAGGGCTGGGATAGGAAGACTTCCTGGGATTGGGAAGTGAATACTCTTGCCAACTAGTGATGGGTGGGGAGTAAGGGTCTCTCACTGCCTTAGCTCTCAGTGAATATTTACAGGCTGCGTGGTAAGAATTGAAGAAGCCTTCCAAATGGTGCACTGGCTATTGCCCACTCTCCTCCAGGCAGGAGGAGGAATGGAGGTTACCATGCCCTGTAAACCCAGCCAGAAGGCAATGTGGCTTGGCTGCTGAGTCAAAGGGTCCCCAGGGCTAAAATAAATGGTGCCAACAGTGAGGACACAGAGTTTTGGGTGAGCCAAAATCAAAAACAGCTTGGTTGGTTGAGTCTGAACAGGCAGCCACTTGAAACTGAAAGTAAATGTGCTTGCTTACTGGCCCAGAGCAGCTCTCTCCTCTCCCTCCTCCTGGCTCTCAGATGCTTTAAGGAAAAAAAATGATTAGAGGTGGGAAAAAGGTCTCCTTGTCCTCAAACATACCCATCTAAGTATGCTGGGGAACTTTGGTGGCAGCGCCTCAAAACTTTCATGGCTCTTTTGAATACAGGCCCTCGTGACCATCATACCTGGCCCTTTAGGGAGAAGCTCACTTGATGGGGTTTGGGCAGGGATCTCGCAGGGAAAAAGAAGCTAACATAAACTTGTCCATAGGGCGTTTGAGCCAAGTCAGTGTACTACAGTCGCATCTATATTTGAATGTCTAGGAGGAATTGATGTGCTGTATGCTTGTACTTCCCCATCCCATAAGTGCCATAGGGGACCCTCCTGATCAGGAAGAGCATTGGGGAAGAAGTGCTGGTGAGGCAAATTTCCATGACATTTGGCACCAATGAGTGGGTCAGCATTTGGTACAAGTACCCCTACCCACTGATGTCCAAAGTGTTCACTCAACAGATGATGTCCTGTGGGTTGACAGGTGGGGAGTCTCAGTCTCAAAGGCCCTGACTGACATATCACCACACCTCTGTCTGCAGGAGTGTCTGACAACCCCCCACAAAATGCAGGGGTCTGCTCACCAAGAAACCTTTCTTAGGACTCTGTGGGTAGATTCACGATGATCAGTCCCTCCAGGGATCAAGGAAAAGTTGCTATTTGGTCCCCAGGCACCAAAAAGGAAGCCAGTGGGTCGGCATTCTGCTGGGTCCTTTACATGAACTGTGAAGCGCAGAGTCCTAAGATGGTCCCATGACCTTCCACCCCTGGTTTTACTCCGATTACCTATGTTACATGGCAAAGGAGATCCTGCAGATGTAATTGAGGTTGATAATCAACTGAACTTAACATAGGGAGATTATCTGGGTGGACCTAACCTAACAAGAGCCCTTTACAGTATCAGGTTTTCATCAGCTGGTAGCAGAAGAGGACATCAGAAAGAGAAGAGACAGGAGAAGATTCAACACCATTTGCTGGCCTTGAAGACGGAGAGGACAATGTACAGAGATTGGAGACTAGCCTCTGGGACTGAGTGACCCCTGGCCAACAGCCAGCAAGGAAACAGGAACCTCAGGCCTACAACTGAGCAAACCAGGTAAGAGTTCAGAGGTGAACTCAAGCAGAGGACCCAGCCAAGCTCGTTCAACCTTCTGATCTGCAGAACAGTGAACTAATACATGGATGCTGTTTTAAGCGCTGAGTTTGTGGGAATTTGTTCAGCAGCAGTGGAAAACTAACCCAATAATTGGCAGCCGTCAAGTGAGGCTTGATCTAACTTGATGCATCAGAAGCTGCCCAGCAACCTTTAAAAAAAATTTCATTATATAAAAATAATTTTTAAAATAAAAAATGTAAAACATTGGCACCTGCTTTTGAATCAATTAATTTATGAAACCATTTTCTTTTGTACAATATGCACTGGCAGCGCAACAGTGTAAAGAAGTGGAGTATTTACAAAATTTAGTTCACATTGCTGCATTTCTCCAACCTTTGTGTCTGCACATGTGAAATAAAATTAAAATTTTCAAACATTTTATATACAGTGATTCTTTTTTTAAAAGCGTACTATTTTTCACTATTATGCTCTTCATAAAGAACTTGGCCTAAAGTTTCAAAAACAAAACACAAACAACAAAAATAAAACTAAGGTATTAGAATAACTTTGCTGTATCTTTAACAGTATTCTTATGTAGAACAATATGAGTCAGCCCACAAGCAACTTCCCTTATTTTCACATACATGAATTTAGGGAAAATTACACTCATTTTGCACACACAAAAAAATCCCAATATGATAAGCTCAACAGTAAGCTCAAAGCACTGTTAAAAACACCAATGTGAATGGCAAACAAAAATCACATCTTTATCAATTATTAATTGGAATTCCTGATCAGGAAATAGGCAGAGAGAGACCCAGGCCCTAGGGGTTCCCTCTCTAGAGGAACACGTTTGAGTAATTCTTTACAACTTCAGCATCAGACTCTGAAGTGCTCAACAAAAGTCTGGAGTTATTTCTGGAGCTACGTGCAAGGAGAACAGGTGTCCTCGTTATACTGCACACCTGGCCCCGTCTGAGGTGCCCGGTTCTCCTCGTCCCTGCACACTCATGTAGCCCAGAGCTGTCTGCACTGCCAGGTGAAGGTTTGTTCTACAGGTGCTAGCAGACCTGTGGGACCTCTGAGCTCCTACAGTCCTAATGACCTTGAGCTGCAAGTCTCTGTGACGACTGATACTGCCAGTTCAAATTTCTGGCAAAGGCAGGCCAACCCTGAAGGGCTGTAGCACCTCCAGAGCACCCTGCAGGGTCAGCCAAGCCTCTACTGCAAGTGAATTGCGGTTGAACTGCTCCTTCTGCCCGGTCCTGCTTCCCTTTCCTTTACAGGTGATGCTCATCCCCAGTAAACTCCTGCATAAAAATCTCTGCCTCAGAGTTTTTTCCTTGGGGAGTAGGGACAGGGAGGGTGGGTGTGAGAGGAGGTGGGGCAGGGAGAACCTGACCTTTGGTATCAGGTGTATCTAACTGCAGAGCCTAAGCCCCCAACCACTATTCCCTCCTACTTCCATTCTCTAAGGACCGGCCTTAGTTTCAATAATTGGGAGCAGTGTCTCAAAACTAAAATCTTGAATGGGTATCTGCCAAGGATTCTATTTTAATATGCAAGAGGGCTGACTCCTAGTTCATTGGCAGTCTTTGATTCATCACGTGACAAATCACTGTCTTCTACCAGGGCAGGAGGGGAGGGGGAGAGCTAAGTTTGAATTTTGTGGAGTAAGGGAGTTGGTTGCGGGATAGAGAGGAACAGAGAGGAGGTCATAACTGAGGTTTCATGAAATTGAGATCAATGTTCTAGAAACATTCTGGAAGCAACTTTACTGAGAAAGATGCAAATGAGATTGGCAGCTGGTCTGGAGAGACGCTTCCTTAGCAAAGCCACCTAGCAAGCCGGTTGCTATGGCAGCAGTGGTAGCCCTTTACTGCTGACTCCAAGTAAAAAACAATCCTCTGACTTCCATTCTTTTCTTTTCTTTAGTAGTTTGAAATAAGGTTTTGAAGTAAAATATTCAGGGTTGGTAGCCTTCTTTGGTATGTAGTAAAGCAAAGTCCTTTTCCTCTTTTATCCTTTCTGCATAGATAAAACCAATACTTTTAAACTTATGATTTGCATAGAATTTTTAAAAGGTTTTATGCAGCGATGCCCAAACAATTAGGTGAGCAAGACTATGTCACAAATATTGAAGAGCTCCTTAGCTACCTAGATAATGTAGAATTGGATTTCTTTTTGCACTTCAATCAAAAGAAATTAATTTGTTTATTAAAGTGTTACATCTTATTTCTCCCTCCACCGATAGCAAATTTTAAATATATGACTTTTTTATTAACTATTTTGCTTAAATAAATAATTTCAAATTAGAAACTGAAAGAAATTGAAATGATTATAAATCAATACTATTGATATCTAGTTCTTGTTCAGATAGGCAGATTCATACAAAGATGTTTTTAAGAGTTTCCTTGTACTCTTAGGGGATAACATTGATAATAGTTATAATGCCCATTTACTGATTACTTATTCTGTCCTAGGTACTTTGTCAAGCACTTTCATACATAATTTTAATTCTCCAGTTAACTTTACAAGACAGGTGTTAAGTCCATATGCTGCAGATGCAAATTTGGCAGATGCAGTGCCTTTGCTGGTGCTCTTTCTCTGTGCATGCGCTCAAAGGGAGGGCCGTGTGAGGACACACAAAAGGTGCCTTCTGAAAGCCGAGGACAGACCCTCACCAGAAACCAACCCTGACAACACCTTGATCTTGAACTTTATGCCTCCAAATCTGTGAGAAAATGAATTTCCACAGTTTAAGCCACCCAGTCTGTGGTATTCTGTTATGGCAGCCTAAGCAGACTAACACAACCTCTAAAAGAAGACATAAACAGCATAATTCCTGATCTGCTATACAAGAGCAAAGCATAGTTTTCTTTTTTAAAAAAATTATTACATTTTAAATTTTATTCATTTTTTAATACTTTTTTTAAATAGCAGTTTTAGGTTCACAGCAAAATTAAGAGTCAGGTATGCAGATTTCCCATAGACTTTCTATCCCCACCCCAATTCACACCTCCCCCATTTCCAGCATCTCCCACCAGAGTGGTACGTTTGTTACACTTGATGAACCTACACTGACACACCACAATTATCCGAAGTTCTTTGTTTACATTAGGATTTACTCTTGGTATTGTACACTCTATGGGTTTGAACAAATACATGACATGTACCCATCATTATAAGGCATTTTCCCTGCCCTAAAAATCCTCTGTGCTTCTCTTACCCATCTCCTTCCCTAACCCCCATCACCACAGCCCTTACCAACCTCATCGTTTTGCTATCTCCATAGTTTTGCCTTTTCCTGAATGTCACATAACTGGAATCATACAGTATGTAACCTTTTCAGACTGGCTTCTTTCAGTTGGTCATATACACTTGTTTCCTCCACATCTCTTTATGGTTTGATAGCTCATTTCTTTTTAGTGCTGAATAATATTCCAGTGTCTGGATGGACCACAGTTCATTAATCCACCCACCTACTGAAGGACATCTTGGTTGCTCCCAAGATTTGGCGATTATGAATAAAGCTGCTGTAAACATCCACATGCAGGTTTCTGTGTGGATGTAAGTTTTCGACTCCTTTGGGTAAATGCCAAGAAGCATAACCGCTGGGTCATATGGTAAGAGTATGTTTAGTTTCAGAAGAAATTGCCAGACTGTCTTCCAAAGACACTTGAGTTGTTTCCTGTTTGGAGCTGTAACGGGTGAACCTGCTATGAACATTACTGTATAGGTCTTTGAACATAGGTGTTTTCTTCCTTGGAAAAAATACTTAGAAGTGGAATAGCTGGGTCACATGGTAACGGTATATTTGACTTTATAAGAAATTGCCAAGCTGTTTCCCAAAGTGGTTATACTATTTTACATGTTCACCAGCAGTGAGTGAGAGTTTTGGTTGCCTCATAACCAACTCAACACATGGTATTTTTACGCTTCTAATGAAGACATCCCAGTGGGTATGCAGAGGTGTCTTCTTTCCCTGAGGACTAATGACACTGAGCTGCTTCCTGTGCTCACTTGGCATCTGTGTATCTTCCTTGGTGAAGTGTTCATTTAAATCTTTTACCCATTTTAAACTGGATCATTTGTCTTATTATTGAGGTATAAGAAGTCTTTATATATTCTGAATACAAGTCCTTTGTCAGGTTCAATAAACATTTCCTCTCAGTCTGTGGCTTATCTTTGCATTTTCTTATTTGTGTGTGTGTTCTTTTTTTTCTTGAAGAGCAGAGAACTTTGATTTTGATGAAGCCAAATTTATCACTTTTTTCTTTAATGACCCATGTTTTTGGTGTCTTAAGAAACCTCTGCCTACCCCAAGGTTGCAAAGATTTTCTTATATTTTTTTCTAAAATTTTAGAGTGCTTTTAGATTTAGTTCTATTGCTCATTAGTTCACTTTAATATATGGTATGAGGTAAGGTCAAGGTTAATTTTTATCCAAGTGGATATTCAACAACATGTGTTGAAAAATTTATTCTTTCCCCACTGAATTATCTTGGTATCTTTAAAAAATCAATTGGCCATATATATGTGCATCTATTTCTGGACTGTATATTCTTTTCCATTGATCTCTATGGTTATCCATCGATTCCTATTTCTATCCTATGACAATAATACCACACTGTCTTAATTACTATAGTTTCAATCTTGAAATCAGGTGCATCCTCTACCTCTGTATTATATTTTAAAACTATTCTGGCTATTCTAGATGTTATGCACTTCTTTACAAATGTTAGAGTCAGCATATCAATTTCTTAAAAATAACTACTGGGATTTTGATTGGAATTATGTTACATATGTAGAACAAGTTGGGGAAAGAGTTGGCATCTTTTTAAAAATTTTTATTGGAGTATAGTTGCTTTACAATGTTGTGCTAGTTTCTGCTATAAGCAGGGAGTTGGCATCTTAATAATATTGAATTATCTGTGCCATGAACATGGCAGTATATGTTAGACAATATACTATGTACTGGAAATTTTTACCATGTACTTGGTCTGGAAAGTGTACTTCAATCTTTTTTAAAAAGTTGAGTTTTTTTAAAATTAAGAAGTATTTTAAAATTATGTTTGCTTTTTGAATAAAGAACAAATATCTTCGTTTGTAAAATGAGAGACTTACTGCATGGTCCTCTCATGCTTCTTCTATATAATATTTTAAAGTTATTCAACAGGGCTTATCGCTTCTGTCAGATAAAAACCAGGCTCCGGGAGAATTACAAACTCTTCTCACCAACAGAGGTGGAAACAAGTCTTTCTACTGCAGCTTTAAGAATCTGTGAGAAATATTACTTTGGTCCTTTTAGGCCTCCAATGCACAAAATAATAGGCCAGTCTATAAAATAAAAAGCTAAAACAGAGTGCAATTTTATGTATTAATTCAAAATGAAGCACATGAGCGAGAGTTAAAACCAAAATATTATTTGGGATAGAAAAAATAAATTTTTACACAGGTTTTCAGGATACTAGTTTTTTATGCAATAATATATTTATAAAGTTATTTCCTAATCCATTAATACATCACAAAGTAATGATGGATGAATTTTCGTTTGTCACTTCCTAATACTAAAGTGATAATTATACTGCCTATCATTGCAATTTGATGACAACCGTATCTGCTAATTTACTTAGGACAGTCTATCATAATAAAATTCTTTAAATAGTTATTAAAGGGAAACATGAAAAATTCCTAGCACTATAGCCAATAGAGCAAGTAAAAACTATATATAAAGTGATAGATTCAATATTTTAAAGTACTTATTTCCATTTTTACTGCACATATCTCCATGGCCCACATGCCTTTTTTAGGTTTTCAGCTGATTTGTTTATTTTTTAAAATCACTGTAGTAAATGCTTTGGTGCAAAAAGTGTGAAATCCAAGATTACAAACTAACTCTACTGATTTCCTACTTAAGATGAAGCACTCTTTAAAAAAATCATTGAAACATTTGTAATTAAGTGAAAAATTACTGCTCAGTAAAAATGCATGGCATTCTCTGATTCTAATGTCTTAATGTCTAATGTCTAGGGATAAGGAGACTTTCTGTAAAGGGCTAGATAGTAAATATTTTAGGCTTTGCAGGCCAGGAGGAAAAATTGATATTATGTAGTACTTACATGACAAAACAGAAAACACATTTCCACAATGTGAAAAAATCTGCAGCAAAAGCTACTTTCTAAAGCCATTCAGTGGTTGATAGTGGTTCTTTGTATTTAGAAAAATTTCAATCTGTGTCCTGAGCTCTAAAAAATCACAATTACATTTTTACCACTAAGTCATCAAACTGCTGTAAAGTAGTGCAATTCAGGATATTAATCTATTTCTGGAAAAAAATTTTTTCGAACTGATGATAGTTAAATTCATGAGAGCAAATAAAGTTCACTATTGATGTTACTTAGTTCAATAACACATGGTAGGTTAAAATATTTTTTGCAAAATACCTGCTGATGAATAGAATAACCATGGGATTTAAACACCTTACATTTTCACAAGCTTTTAAAAGTTGTACAACTAAGCCTCTCTGCTGCAGACGTATTTTTACTGCCTTAGTTGCAACACATTTTAGCATCTGCTGTTTCATGTTGTACTAATTAGGGTCTTCTCAACTTTGAAAATATTCTTGCTGGTAGTTGTTTCATGCAGACTATTCAGAGGCTAATTCTTCAGTTACTTCATACATCCCATTGACTCTTCAAATAACAGTCACATCTGTCAATTCATCGAGTTAAGGAAAGCCTCTTGATCATTTTCTTTTTTAAAGAAAAACTGACCACTGATGTTGCTCCCAACATCCTCTACTCTCCAAGCAACTGTTCTCATCAAAAGGATTACAATCTTAAGTTTTTCTCTGTACTCATTTTGTTGGCTGCACAATCAAAGATGATTCAACTAACTCACCATCAGTAAATGGCTTTCCTTGCCTGACTAATGAATGAGCCATTCAGAAACTTACTTTGGTCACAGATTCATTTTCATGTTTCTTTTTGTGAAAAAATTCATCTGTGATGAGATATTCCACTTTAAGTGCTGTAATTTTTCTGACTGTTGCTCTCCTGTGAGTTGGGACTATTGTGATGAGTCTTTGTTTGGTAATGTTGATGTATATTGTATTTTTTTAGCAAAGGCTATACAGACCTACCTCAGAGACATCAGGGACTCTGTTCCAGACCACAGCAATAAAGTGAGTATCACAATAAAGCAAGTCACATGAATTTTTTGTTTCTCAGTGCATATAAAAGTTATGTTTATACTGTACTGTAGTCTATTAAGTGTGCAATAGCATTATGTCTAAAAAAACAATGTACATACCTTAACTTTAAAATATTTTATTGCTGAAAAATGTTAACCGTCATCTGAGCCTTCAAAAAAGAGCAATCTTTTTGCTGGTGGACGGTCTTGCCTGGATGTTGATACTTGTTGGCTGGTCAGGGTGGTGATTGCTGAAGGGTGGGGTGACCATGGCAATTCCTTAAAACAAGACGACGAAGTTAGACTCTTCCTTTCACTTGAACATTTAGAGGCCACTGTCGGTTAGTAATTGGCCTAATTTCAATACTGATATGTCTCAGGGAATAGGAAGGCCCGAGGAGAGGGAGAGAGATGGAGAACGGCCTGTTGGTGGGGCAGTCAGAACACACACAACACTTATTGACTAAGTTTGCCATCTTATGTGGGCAGGGTTGCCACAAACCTTCAGTCCAAAAAACACAGAATCTTCAAAGCACAATAAAACGAGGTATGCCTGTAGGATCACTGTATAATAAACACAGTGCTTTGCATCTAATTCAAAATAAAATAATCCACATTCCACTGTGCTCTGAAAGGGCAACAAAGTCCATTCTCTTCTTGTTTTGACATAATGGGGATAGACTGGTAATAAGAAGTCAGTCTTGCAATACGCGTGGCACTCAAAATGCTGTTGCTGTAAATGTTACTGCAATTTGTAGCATGCTGAGCAGCAGTGTAAAGTGATAAGAACATCCCGCGTGGTAGTTACCGAGCTCACTACCTGATGCTTGTAGAAGCCAAAACTAAGGCACCTGCTTTTGAGAAGAGAAAGACCTTTATTGCCAGGTTGACCAGCAAGGAGACAGGGGGCAAAGTTCTCAAACCTGTTTCACAGACCCAGGGTTTGAGGCAAAAATTAAGGGGATAGGGGAATTTCAAACCCGGAAGCTGACGGGCTAGTCTTGAATTAGTCCACAGAAACTACTCCTGCTGCTGGAAGCCAGATTTTCCTCATTGAAGGACTCCTTGCTTTGTAAAGGGCTCCGGGGTAACAATTTTATTCTCCTAGTTCCGTGGCCTGAAGATTGTTGGTTCTGGGGTTATCCTGGAGACATGGGTTCCCTCTTGCATATGTGCAGTGCTATCTCTGTAAAATGACTCAGAGTTTGATTAATCAACAACCTATTTAAGGAGGCAAAACCAGTTTAAGCTAGTCAATGTTTTACGGGCTGTTTCATGGTCTTTGTTGCAACTCTTCAACTCTGCTGACGTAGCAGGAAAACAGTCACTGACAACCCATAACCAAACGAACGGACTATATTCCAATAAAACTGTACTTATGGACACTGAAATCTGAATTTCATGTAATTTTTATATGTCAAGAAATATTATTTATTCTTCTGCTATTTTTACCAGTATTAAAAAATGTAAAAAACATTTCTTTTTGGTGGGCTGTACAAAAACAGGCAGCAGACTGTAGTTTGCCTCACACTGTCTTAAACAGAAGAAATCCTTTTCACTGTTCATGTTTTTAATTTTTTAATTATACAAATATAAAGAGACAACTTCAGGGTTTACCACTTGGTACAAAATGTGAGTAATAACTTGTAGCAGTGTTGTGCTGTTTTAAAAGAAATAAAAACACTGAACAATTTTTTTTTTTTTTTTTTTTTTTTGGGCAGTACGCGGGCCTCTCACTGTTGTGGCCTCTCCTGTTGCGGAGCACAGGCTCCGGACGCACAGGCTCAGAGGCCCAGATGCTCTGCGGCATGTGGGATCTTCCCGGACCGGGGCACAAACCCGTGTCCCCTGCATCAGCAGGCGGACTCTCAACCAGTGCGCCACCAGGGAAGCCCAATACTGAACAATTTTGAAACAAAACCACTCAAACCAAAAATCAGAACTATTATTTGTGACTATTAGGTCTCAAAGTTGGTATACTCCCCAGTTATAGTTTTTCAGGCTTCTTCACATTAAAAAAAATTAAGGTTAAGATTCACATAGCATAAAATTTACCATTTAACCATTGAAGTGTACAATTTAGTGCATTTAAGTACACTCACAATGTTGTGAAACCATCACCCCTAACAGGCTCCAGAACATTTTCCTCACACCACCACCAAAAGAAGCCCCATATCCATTAAGCAGTCATTCTCCACTCCCCTTTCCCCCAGCCTCTGGCAACCACTAAACTGCTGTCTCCACGGATTGCCCTCTTCTGTATATTTCATATGAACAGAATCATACAATATGTAACCTTTTGTGTCTGGTGTCTTTCATTTAATATACTGTTTTCAAGGTTCATTGTTGTACCATGTACAGCACTTCATTTGCTTTCATGGCTTCATTTCATTGTGCTGATGTACCAAATTGCTTATCCATTCATCAGTTGAAGGACATTTGGGCTGTTTCCACTTTTTGACTATAATGAATAGTGCTGCTATGAACATTTTGTGTACAAAATTTTATGCGAACTTATGTTTCAATTCTTCCGGGAATACACCTAGAAGTGGAATTGCTCGATCATATGGTAATTCTACATTTAATTTCTTCAGGAACTGACAAACTGTTTTCCATAGTGACTGCACCATTTTACATTCCCACCAGCAATGTCTAAGTGTTTCAATTTCTCCATATGCTCACCAACACCTGTTGTTTTCTGGGTTTTTTTGATTCTAGCCTTCCTAGTGGGTATGAAATGGCAATTCATTGTGGTTTTGATTTGCATTTCCCTGATGACGTCTTTTCATGTGCTTATTCATCATTTGTATATCTTCTTTGTAGAAACATCTATTCATCCCTTGCTTGTTTTATAGTTGGATTGCTTGTCTTTTTGTTCTCAAGTTATAGGAGTTCTTTACATATTCTAGATACTAGAACCTTATCATGCATATGAATAGCAAATTTTTCTCCCATTCTGTGAGCCATACTTTCACTTTGATAGTGCCTTTTGATGCACGAAAGTTTTAAATATTGATGAAATTCAATGTATCTAATTTTTTGTTGTTGTTTGTGATTTTGGTGTTGTATCTAAGAATCCACTACCAAATTCAAGGTCATGAAAATTTGCTCCTATGTTTTCTTCTAAGAGTTTTATAGTCTTAGCTCCTATATTTATGCCTTTGACCCATTTTGAGTTAATTTTTCTAGATGGTGTGAGGTAAGTGTGCAACTTCATTCTTTTGCATGTGGTTATCCAGTTGTTCTAGGACCTTGTGTTGAAAAGACTATTATTTCCACATTCAATGATCTTGATACGCCTGTTGAAAATAGATTGGTCATAGATACATAGGTTTATTTCTGGACTCTTGATTACAGTTAATTGGTCTGTATGTCTATCCTTAGGTCAGTACCACATGGAGTGGATGGCTGTAGCTTTGTAGTAAGTTTTGAAATTGAGAACTGTGAGTCTTTCACCTTGTTTTTCAAGACTGTTTTGCCTATTCTGGATCCCCTGTAATTACATATGAATTTAGAACGAGCTTTTCCATTTCTGCAAAGAAAGGCAAGAAGAATTTTTTTTTTTTTTTTTTTTTTTTTTTTTGCAGTACGCGGGCCTCTCACTGCTGTGGCCTCTCCTGTTGTGGAGCACAGGCTTCGGACACGTAGGCTCAGCGGCCATGGCTCACGGGCCCAGCCGCTCCGCGACATGTGGGATCCTCCCAGAGTGGGGCACGAACCTGTGTCCCCTGCATCGGCAGGCGGACTCTCAACCACTGTGCCACCAGGGAAGCCCAAATAAGAATTCTGATAGGAATTGCACTGAATATGTAGATTGCTTTATGGAATATTGCCATCTTAATAATATTAAGTCTTCTTATTCATAAACACAGGATGTCTTTACATTAGCTTAGGTCTTCTTTAATTTCTTCATGTAATATACTTATATTGAATATAGTGAAATCTGTTGTTTTCAGAGTACAAGTATATCTCTTGGTTGAATTTATACCTAACTACTTAATACTACTGTAAATAGAATTATTAATTTCCTTTGCAAATGTTTGTTACTAGTTGTATAGAAATACAACTGATTGTAGTAATTTTATATTGTATCCTAAACTTTGCTGAATTTGTTTATTAGGTCTAATAGTGATTTTTTTTTTTACTCTATAGGATTTTCTCTATATAAGATCATGTCATCTCCAAATAGAAATAATTTTACTTCTTTCTTACCAATCTGGATTTTTTTAAACATCTTTATTGGAGTATAATTGCTTTATAATGGTGTGTTAGTTTCTACTTTATAACAAAGTGAAACAGCTATACATATATGCCCATATCTCCTCCCTCTTAGGTCTCCCTTCCACCCTCCCTATCCCACCCCTCTAGGTGGTCACAAAGCACCAAGCTGATCTCCCTGTGCTATGTGGCTGCTTCCCACTAGCTATCGATTTTACATTTGGTAGTGTATATATGTCTATGTCACTCTCTCACTTCGTCCCAGCTTATCCTTCCCCCTCACCGTGTCCTCAAGTCCATTCTCTATGTCTGTGTCTTTATTCCTGTCCTGCCCCTAGGTTCATGAGAACCATTTTTTCTTTTTTAGATTCCATATATATGTGTTAGCATACGGTATTTGTTTTTCTTTTTCTGACTTACTTCAATCTGTATGACAGTCTCTAGGTCCATCCACTTCACTAAAAATAACTCAATTTAGTTTCTTTTTATGGCTAAGTAATATTCCATTGTATATACGTGCCATATCTTCTTTATCCATTCATCTGCCGATGGACACTTAGGTTGCTTCCATGTCCTGGCTATTGTAAAGAGAGCTGCAATGAACATTTTGGTACATGACTCTTTTTGAATTATGGTTTTCTCAGGGTATATGCCCAGTAGTGAGATTGCTGGGTCATATGGTAGTTCTATTTGTAGTTTTTTAAGGAACCTCCATACTGTTCTCCATAGTGGCTGTATCAATTTACATTCCCACCAGCAGTGCAAGGGGGTTCCCTTTTCTCCACACCCTCTACAGCATTTGTTTGTAGATTTTTCGATGGTGGCCATTCTGACTGGTGTGAGGTGATGCCTTATTGTAGTTTTGATTTGCGTTTCTCTAATGATTAGTGATGTTAAGCATCCTTTCATGTATTTGTTGGCAATCTATATATCTTCTTTGGAGAAATGTCTATTTAGGTCTTCTGCCCATTTTTGGATTGGTTGTTTGTTTTTTTGATATTGACCTGCATGAGCTGCTTGTATATTTTGGAGATTAATCCTCTGTCGGTTGCTTCATTTGCAAATATTTTCTCCCATTCTGAGGGTTGTCTTTTCGTCTTATGTTTTCCTACGCTGTGCAAAGCCTTTTAATTTTCATTAGGTCCCATTTGTTTATTTTTGTTTTTATTTCCATTTCTCTAGGAGGTGAATTAAAAAGGGTCTTGCTGGGATATATGTCCTAGAGTGTTCTGCTTATGTTTTCCTCTAAAAGTTTTATAGTGTCTGGCCTTACCTTTAGGTCTTTAATTCAGTTTGAGTTTAGTTTTGTGTACGGTGTTAAGGAGTGTTCTAATTTCATTCTTTTACATGTAGCTGTCCAGTTTTCCCAGCACCACTTATTGAAGAAGCTGTCTTTTTTCCATTGTATATTCTTGCCTCCTTTATTAAAAATAAGGTGATCATATGTGTGGGGGTTTATCTCTGGGCTTTCTATCCTGTTCCATTGATCTATATTTCTGTTTTTGTGCCAGTACCAAACTGCCTTGATTACTGTAGCCTTGTAGTAGAGTCTGAAGTCAGGGAGCCTGATTCCTCCAACTCCATTTTTCTTTCTCAAGATTGCTTTGGCTATTCGGGGTCTTTTGTGTTTCCATACAAATTGTGAAATTTTTTTGTTCTAGTTCTGTGAAAAATGCCAGTGGTAGTTTGATAGGGATTGCAATGAATCTGTAGATTGCTTTGGGTAGTAGAGTCATTTTCACAATGTTGATTCTTCCAATCTAAAAACATGGTATATCTCTCCATCTGTTTGTATCATCTTTGATTTCTTTCATCAGTGTCTTATAGTTTTCTGCATACAAGTCTTTCATCTCCTTAGGCAGGTTTATTCCTAGATATTTTATTCTTTTTGTTGCAATGGTAAATGGGAGTGTTTCCTTAATTTCTCTTTCAGATTTTTCATCATTAGTGTATAAGAATGCAAAAGATTTCTGTGCATTAATTTTTTATCCTGCTATTCTACCAAATTCATTGATTAGCTCTAGGTGTTTTCTGGTAGCATCCTTAGGATTCTCTATATATAGTATCATGTCATCTGCAAACAGTGACAGCTTTACTTCTTCTTTTCCGATTTGGATTCCTTTTATTTCTTTTTTTTCTCTGATTGCTGTGGCTAAAACTCCAAAACTACGTTGAATAGCAGTGGTGAGAGTGGACAACCTTGTTTTGTTCCTGATCTTAGAGGAAATGGTTTCAGTTTTTCACCATTGAGAACAATGTTGGCTGTTTTCATATATGGCCTTTATTGATCTTTTATTGATCTTTTTAATTGATCTTTTTATTGATCTTTGCTATTGTTTCCTTCATTTCTTTTTCATTTATTTCTGATCTGATCTTTATGATTTCTTTCCTTCTGCTAACTTTGGGATTTTTTGTCCTTCTTTCTCTAATGGCCTTTATTATGTTGAGGAAAGTTCCCTCCATGCCTACTTTCTGGAGGGTTTCTCTCATAAATGGGCGTTGGATTTTGTCAAAAGCTTTTTCTACATCTATTGAGATGATTACATGGTTTTTCTCTTTCAATTTGTTAATACGGTGTATCACATTGATTGATGTGCATATATTGAAGAATCCTTGCATTCCTGGGATAAACCCCTCTCGGTCATGGTGTATGATCCTTTTAATGTGCTGTTGGATTCTGTTTGCTAGTATTTCATTCAGGACTTTTGCATCTACATTCATCAGTGATATTGGCCTGTAGTTTTCTTATTTTGTGGCATCTTTGTCTGGTTTTGGTATCAGGGTGATGGTGGCCTCATAGAATGATTTTGGGAGTGTTCCTCCCTCT
The DNA here is from genome assembly GCF_026419965.1 of Kogia breviceps. Lineage (NCBI taxonomy): Eukaryota > Metazoa > Chordata > Mammalia > Artiodactyla > Physeteridae > Kogia > Kogia breviceps. Next base: position 60,165,177 of record NC_081324.1, on the reverse strand, counting down.
ACTATATTTGGGAAGAGTTTGAGAAGGAAAGGTGTTAGCTCTTCTCTAAATGTTTGATAGAATTCGCTTGTGAAGCCAGCTAGTCTTGGGCTTTTGTTTGTTGGAAGATTTTTAACCAGTTTCAATTTCAGTGCTTGTGACTGGTCTGTTTATATTTTGTTTCTTCCTGGTTCAGTCTCAGATGGTTGTGCTTTCCTATGAATGTATCCATTTCTTCCAGGTTGTCCATTTTATTGGCATATAGTTGCTTGTAGTAATTGCTCATGATCCTTTGTATTTCTGCAGTGTTGTTACTTTTCTTTTTTCATTTCTAATTCTATTGATTTGAGTCTTCTCCCTTTTTTTTCTTGATGAGTCTGGCTAATGGTTTATCAGTTTTGTTTATCTTCTCAAAGAACCAGCTTTTAGTTTTATTGATCTTTGCTATTGTTTCCTTCATTTCTTTTTCATTTATTTCTGATCTGATCTTTATGATTTCTTTCCTTCTGCTAACTTCGGGATTTTTTTGTCCTTCTTTCTCTAATTGGTTTAGGTGTAAAATTAGGCTGTTTATTTGAGATGTTTCTTGTTTCTTGAGGTAGGATTGTATTGCTATCAACTTCCCTCTTAGAACTGCTTTTACTGCATCCCATAGGCTCTGGATAGTCATCTTTTCATTGTCATTTGTTTCTAGGTATTTTTTTATTTCCTCTTTGATTTCTTCAATGATCTCTTGGTTATTTAGCTGTGTATTGTTTAGCCTCCATGTGTCTGTATTTTGTACAGATTTTTTTCCTGTAATTGATATCTAGTCTCATAATGTTGTGGTCAGAAAAGATACTTGATACGATTTCAATTTTCTTAAATTTACCAAGGCTTGATATGTGACCCAAGATATGATCTATCCTGGAGAATGTCCCATGAGCACTTGAGAAGAAAGTGTATTCTATTGTTTTGGGATGGAATGTCCTATAAATATCAATTAAGTCCATCTTGTTTAATGTATCATTTAATGCTTGTACTTCCTTATTTATTTTCATTTTGGATGATCTGTCCATTGGTGAAAGTGGGGTGTTGAAGTCTCCTACTATGATTGTGTTACTGTCGATTTCCCCTTTTATGGTTTTTAGCATTTACCTTATGTATTGAGGTGCTCCTATGTTAGGTGCATAAATATTTACAATTGTTATACATTCTTCTTGGATCAATCCCTTGGTCATTATTACATAGTGTCCTTCTTTGTCACTTGTAATGGTCTTTAAATATTTTAAAGTCTATTTTGCCTGATATGAGAATTGCTACTCCAGCTTTCTTTTGATTTCCATTTGCATGGAATATCTTTTTCCATCCCATCACTTTCAGTCTGCATGGATCCCTAGGTCTGAAGTGGGTCTATTGTAGACCACATATATATGGGTCTTGTTTCTGTACCTATTCAGTGAGCTTGTGTCTTTTGGTTGGAACATTTAATCCATTTACATTTAAGGTAGTTATCTATATGTATGTTCCTATTACCATTTTTTAAATTGTTTTGGGTTTGTTATTGAAGGTCTTTTCCTTCCCTTGTGTTTCCTACCTAGAGAAGTTCCTTTAGCATTTGTTGTAAAGCTGGTTTGGTGGTGCTGAATTCTCTTAGCTTTTGCTTGTCTGTAAAGGTTTTAATTTCTCCATCGAATATGAATGAGATCCTTGCTGGAGTAATCTGGTTGTAGATTTTTCCCTTTCATCACTTTAAATATGTCCTGCCACTCCCTTCTGGCTTGCAGAGTTTCTGCTGAAAGATCAGCTGTTAACTTTTTTTTTTTTAATTAAGGGTACTTTAATTAATTAATTTATTTATTTATTTTTGGCTGTGTTGGTTCTTCATTTCTGTGCAAGGGCTTTCTCTAGTTGTGGCAAGCAAGGGCCACTCTTCATCGTGGTGCACGAGCCTCTGTTGTGGCCTCTCTTGTTGCGGAGCACAGGCTCCAGATGCGCAGGCTCAGTAGTTGTGGCTCACGGGCCCAGTTGCTCCGCGGCACGTGGGATTTTCCCAGATCAGGGCTCGAACCCATGTCTCCTGCATTAACAGGCAGATTCTCAACCACTGCGTCACCAGGGAAGGCCCAGCTGTTAACCTTATGGGGATTCCCTTGTATGGTACTTGTTGTTTTTCCCTTGCTGCTTTTAATATTTTTGCTTTGTATTTAATTTTTGATAGTTTGATTAATAGTTTGTCTTAGCATGTTTCTCCTTGGATTTATCCTGTATGTGACTCTCTGTGCTTCCTAGATTTGATTGACTATTTCCTTTCTCATATTAGGGAAGTTTTCAAATATAATCTCTTCAAATATTTTCTCAGTCCCTTTCTTTCTCTCTTCTTCTTCTGGGACCCCTATAATTCGAATGTTGGTGCATTTAATGTTGTCCCAGAGGTCTCTGAGACTGTCCTCAATTCTCTTCATACTTTTTTCTTTATTCTGCTCTGCGGTAGTTAGTTCTGCTAGTTTATCTTCTGCGTCACTTATCCATTCTTCTGCCTCAGTTATTCTACTATTGATTCCTTCTAGAAAATTTTTAATTTCATTTATTTTGCTGTTCATCATTGTTTGTTTGTTCTTTAGTTCGTCTAGGTCCTTGTTAAATGTTTCTTGTATTTTCTCCATTCTATTTCCAACATTTTGGATCATCTTTACTATCATTACTCTGAATTCTTTTTCAGGTAGACTGCCTATTTCCTCTTCATTTGTTTGGTCTGGTGGGTTTTTATCTTGCTCCTTCATCTGCTCTGTGTTTCTCTGTCTTCTCATTTTAATTAACGTACTGTGTTTGGGGTCTCCTTTTCGCAGGCTGCAGGTTTGTAGTTCCCGTTGTTTTTGGTGTCTGCCCCCATAGCTAAGGTTGGTTCAGTGGGTTGTGTAGGCTTCCTGGTGGAGGGGACTGGTGCCTGTGTTCTGGTGGATGAGGCTGGATCTTGTCTTTCTGGTGGGCAGGACCACATCTGGTGGTGTGTTTTGGGGTGTCTGTGACCTTATTATGACTTTAGGCAGCCTCTCTGCTAATCGGTGGGGTTGTGTTCCTGTCTTGCTAGTTGTTTGCCATGGGGTGTCCAGCACTGTAGCTTGCTGGTCGTTGAGTGGAGCTGGGTCTTAGCGCTGAGATGGAGATCTCTGCGAGAGCTTTCGCCATTTGATATTTTGCATAGCCAGGAGGTCTCTGGTGGACCAATGTTCTGAACTCAGCTCTCCCACCTCAGAGGCACAGGCCTGACACCCAGCTGGAGAACCAAGACCCTGTCAGCTACGCGGCTCAGAAGAAAAGTGAGACAAGAAGAATGAAAAAAAGAAAAAAGTAAAATAAAATAAAATTAAAAATTTTTAAAAATATTAAAAATTAAAAAAATTTTAAAGTAATAAAAAAAGAAAAGAAAGAAGAGAGCAACCAAACCAAAAACCAAATCCACCAATGATAACAAGCGCTAAAAACTATACTAAAAAAAGAAAGAAAGAAATGGACAGACACAACCCTAGGACAAATGGTAAAAGCAAAGCTATACAAAAATCACACAAAGAAGCATATACATACACACTCACAAAAATAGAAAAAAGAAAAAAATCTATATATATAAAAAAAGGAAGAGAGCAACCAAACCAATAAACAAATCTATCAATGATAATAAACTCTAAATACTAAACTAAAATAAACATAAAACCAGAAACAAATTAGATGCAGAAAACAAACCCCAAATCTACAGTTGCTCCCAAAGTCCACCGCCTCAATTTTGGGATGATTTGTTGTCTATTCAGGTATTCCAGAGATGCAGGGTACATCAAATGGACTCTGGAGATTCAATCCGCTGTTCCTGAGACTGCTGGGAGAGATTTCCCTTTCTCTTCTTTGTTCACACAGCTCCTGGGGTTCAGCTTTGGATTTGGCCCAGCCTCTGTGTGTAGGTCGCCTGAGGGCATCTGTACTTCACTCAGATAGGATGGGGTTAAAGTAGCAGCTGATTATGGGGCTCTGGCTCACTTAGGCCAGGGGAGGGAGGGGTTCGGAATACGGGGTGAGCCTGTGGCAGCAGAGGCCAACATGACAATGCAACAGGCTGAGGTGCGCCTTGTGTTCTCCCAGGGAAGTTGTCCCTGGGTCACGGGACCCTGGCAGTGGCGGGCTACTCAGGCTCCCAGGAGAGGAGGTGTGGATAGTGACCTGTGCTTGCACACAGGCTTCTTGGTGGCTGCAGCAGCAGCCTTAGCATTTCATGCCCATCTCCGGTGTCTGCACTGATAGCCGTGGCTCGTGCCCATCTCTGGAGCTCATTTAGGAGGTGCTCTGAATCCCCTCTCCTTGTGTACCCCGAAACAATGGTCTCTTGCCTCTTAGGCAGTTCCAGACTTCTCCCCAGACTCCCTCCTGGCTAGCTGTGGTGCACTAGACCTCTTCAGGCTGTGTTCACGCAGCCAACCCCAGTCCTCTCCCTGGGATCTGACCTCCGAAGCCAGAGCCTCAGCTCTCAGCCCCCACTTACCTCAGTGGGTGAGCAGACAAGCCTCTCAGGCTGGTGAGTGCTGGTCAGCACTGATCCTCTGTGCGGGAATATCTCCGCTTTGCCCTCTGCATCCCTAACGCTGCAGTCTCCTCCGTGGCTCCGAAGCTTCCCCCCTGCCAACCCCCACCTCTGCCAGTGAAGGGGCTTCCCAGTGTGAGGAAACTTTTCCTCCTTCACAGCTCCCTCCCAGAGGTGCAGGTTCTGTCCCTATTCTTTTGTCTCTGCTTTTTCTTTTTTCCTTTGCCCTACCCAAGTACGTGAGGAGTTTCTTGCCTTTTGGGAAGTCTGAGGTCTTCTGCTAATGGACAGTAGGTGTTCTGCAGGAGTTGTTCCACATGTAGATATATTTCTGATGTATTTGTGGGGAGGAAGGTGATCTCCACGTCTTACTCTTCCGCCATCTTAAAGGTCTCTCTCTGGATACCTTTTATTTCTTTTTTTTTTTGCGTAATTGTGCTGGCTAAAATTTCCAATAATCTATTGAATAGAAGTAGCAAAATCAGGTATCCTTACCTTGTTCCTAATCTTTGGGAGAAAGCTTTCAGTTTTTACCATTATTCCTCACATTTTCGAGGCATAACAGCTTATGCCTCAAAACAGAATCATAGCTGCCTTTGTGTTCCAAAGACAATTTTCCTAATGAAATAAATTTGTTTAGTAAAATAAAACCTGTATCCCGACCTAGGGGTCTTTTCTTGAAAATGAATAGAAAATAGACCAGAAAGCCAGAGAAACAAAAGCAGAATTCCAGAGTTTATGTCTCTGTTAGGTTAAAAAGATGGGAAAAACAGACCTTTCTGAAATACTTAGTCCTCTGCTTAATGATAGTGGGACTGTATTTCCCAGACCCTTCCCCAGCAAAATGTAGATGTATTAGATTGTTAAGAAGAGTTATGAGCTAGATTAGGAAATTCATTTTTTTGTGGTCCCAGGAAAGTTTTATTTTTCCAGAAATTAAACTTATCTGTAATTTAATAACCTGCACTTAATTCCAAAGAATTTGAGTTTGCTTATTTTTGGTCACATTCACACTTAAATATTCTAGTGGTAACCATAAATTCAAGTATATTTAGCATATGATTTAGTGTATTTTTCCAAATGTGCACATTGTAAATCATATTGCAACATTTGGTGTAAACATTGTTTTTCTTTAAAAAACTTTTTATTGAAGTATAGTTGATATAAGTTTCAGGTGTATATCACAGTGGTTTACAATTATGAGAGGTTATACTCCATGTATAGTTTTTATTGGATAAAATATTTTATTGTATAAAATTTTGGCTATATTCCTTCTTCTATACAATATATCCTTATAGCCTATTTATTTTATACATAGTGATTTGTACCTCTTAATCACCTACCCCTATATTGCCTCCCCTCTTCCCTCTCCCCACTGGCAACCACTAATTTGTTCTCTATATCTGTGAGTCTGTTTCTGTTTTGTTATATTCATTCGTCTTACTTTTTTAGGTTACACATATAAGTGATATAGTATACTGTATTTGTCTCTGTCTGATTTATTTCATTTAACATAATACCCTCTAGGTCCATCCATATTGTTGCAAATGGCAGAATTTCACTCTCTTTTATGGCTGAGTAATATTCCATTGTATATATACACCATATCTTCTTTATTCATTCATCTGTTGATGGGCACTTAAGACTGCTTCCATAACTTGGCAATTGTAAGTAATGCTGCTGCCATCACTGGGGTGCATGTATCTTTTTGAATTAGTGTTTTCATTTTCTTCAGTTGTATATCCAGGAGTGGAATCCTGGGTCATATGATAGTTCTATTTTTAGTTTTTTGAGGAATCTCCATACTGTTTTCCATAGTGGCTGCACCAATTTACATTCCTACCAATGAGGGTTCCCTTTTCTCCACATCCTCACTGACATTTGTTATTTGTAGACTTTTTGATGATAGCCACATAACGGTCTTCTTGAACTTCTTTCTCCAAGTACCTCTATATTAAACTGTTTTAACTTCTTGGAATTTTGGGATACTTAAAATGCCAGTGTCGTACTGGCCAATGGCAGTGTCTATAGTACTGTGCACTGTCTTCCAATAAAACTTGTTAAAGTATACTGTAGAACATCACTGAAAAATCAACTTGTTTTCATACATTTGAGGTCAATATTTTGTCTCCTAGTTTCTTCATTCTTTTTCTGTATTATGATTAAATAAATGCTCCCAATGAAACTGAGTTATTTGTAATGAGGTGGATAGACCTGGAGTCTGTCATACAGAGTGAAGTAAGTCACAAGGAGAAAAACAAATAGCGTATGCTAACACATATATATGGAATCTAAGGGAAAAAATGTCATGAAGAGACTAGGGGTAGGATGGGAATAAAACACAGACCTACTAGAGTATGGACTTGAGGATATGGGGAGTGGGAAGGGTAAGCTGTGACGAAGTGAGAGAGTGGCATGGACATATATACACTACCAAATGTAAAATAGATAGCTAGTGGGAAGCAGCCGCATAGCACAGGGAGATCATCTCGGTGCTTTATGACCACCTAGAGGGGTGGGATAGGGAGAGTGGGAGGGAGGGAGATGCAAGAGGGAAGAGATATGGGAACATATGTATATGTATAATTGATTTACTTTGTTGTAAAGCAGAAACTAACACACCATTGTAAAACAGTTCTACTCCAATAAAGATGTTAAAAAATAAAATTAAATAAATAAATACTCCTGATGCCTCTCTATCATGCCTTCTTTTTGATAGGGCTTATCTCCCTCAGAATTCATGATAAAACTACAGGGAAGAGTCAAAGAGTACCATGTTTGCGTCAAGTTGTCAGGTCTCCAATTTCACTATGGAAACTCACTTTCAGTGAAAGTGGAAACTCAAAGTGGTTTCCAGTTCAGTGAAAATTGCTTATTACAGAAATAGAGGTGAGGAACACAAGAATAATGTCCAGGCCACCTGTGGACCCACACCAAGTAATCCAAACTCTGCCCAAACTCTCTGGTGATGGGCTATCATGAGGAATACAGCTGGACACTTCCATCTTCTTCTGTCTCCATCCACTTCTCAGGTTCAGAGTCACCATCAGACTCATCTGTACATGAGAATCAACTGTCAAGGTGCCAAGTGGTCCCCATCATTCCCTATCCCTACTACTTGCCTGACTTGCCTCTTTCAGTTCGAGTTTCCTGTGATTCATCATGAAGACCAGCAGGTAAATTTTCACTACTGTCTTTTCCCACTAATCTGAGGAGTTCATACTTACTCTTACTTTTTGTCCTGCTTCACAGTTGACAATTCTCTTTCGCTATCCTGAAGATGGGGGACAAAGATAATAGGTCCATTGCTCCAAAGTCTCCACTTTTCTAAAGTACTTCAATGTACTTGGAGCACTGAAGACTTACACAGTTGAATGATTAATAGAGAAGTGCTTTAAAATCTAGTGTCTATAGCAGGTATTTTAGGAATTTTCATTTATACAAGACAAATTTATCCTTCAATCATATCTAATATAGCTGTCACCAATATTACACATCTGAGGAGTAATTTCATTTAAAAATTCAATCACTTCATTGAAAATTAGTATGTTATCAAGAAACAGAGAGTACTAATTTTTATAGGATGGGAAATGGCCATAATCTAGTACAGTTATCCTTTGACAGAGTTCTAGGTACTCAAAGAACAGTTCTGGATTCCTGAAGAATTGGGGGGAAAACATTCACAGAAATTCCCTAGTGGGCTGACTTCATAAAAACAGCAATTTGGTGCTGGTTAAGAGGTTACTGTTTCTCTCTTTAGAGCCTCAGTTTTAATCCAGACATCCAAAGCTAGAAATGCATTAAGCATTCATCATGATAGACGTGCACACTGAAAATTATAAGACATTGATGAAAGAAACTGAAGAAGTTACAAATAAATGGAAGGAAAGATATTCTGTACTCATAAATTGAAAGAATTAATATTGTTAAAATGTCCCAAAGCAATCTACAGCTTCCATGCAATCCCCATCAAAATTCAAAGATATCTTTCACAGAAATAGAACAAACAATCCTAAAATGTGTATGGAACCACAAAAGACCCTAAATAGCCAAAGCAATCTTGAGAAAGAAGAACAAAGCTGGAGGCATCACACTCCCTGATTTCAAACTATATCACAAAGCTATAATAATCGAAATAGTACGGTATTGGCATAAAGGCAGACACATAGATTAATGGAACAGAATAGGGAATCCAAAAATAATCCCATGCATATTACAGTCAATTAATTTACACAAAAGATCCAGGAATATACAATGGAGAAATGTCAGTCTCTTCAATAAACGGTGTTGGAAAAACTGGGCAGCCACTTGTAAAAGAATAAAGTGGACTCTTATAAGACACAGTCCTCAGGGAGGATGCCATTGAAATGTGGGTAATGAATATGTCCACACACCTATTTCTTCAGATGATCAGAGATGTCACCATAGGCTCCAGAGTGATTTGCCACCCAATTCTGCCACGAAACTGCTCTTACACTCTTTCTACAATGGAAGCTACTTAACAATGAACTGGGTTCCCTCACTGTCATTGGAGTGTTCAGGCACAAGATGAACAACCTGCTGTTTCGGATATTATTGAAAGGATGCCTATAAGTAAAAGACGTTTAAAGGCCATGACCACCAAGGAATTTTTCTATTAAAACACTCTATGACTTAAGGAAATTCTAGTTTTTCTGCACTGAAGCATGAAGCCCATGTCATAATTGCTCAGCACAATGTACGCCAATGCTTTCATGAACAGTCCATGGAGCAAGATCACAGAATGTCTACACAAATTTCCTGGCTAATCTAGCATGTGAAATCTAGTTACCAAGAGGAGTTAGATAGAGAAAATTGATTATGATGAAGAGAAGGCCCAAGGGAAAGGATTTTTCTGCTTGAAAAAGTGAATGCCAAAATTAAATCACTTCTACTGCACAAAGCATATCAAATTCCAAAAGGGCTTACAGGCCTTCCCTGGTGGTGCAGTGGTTGAGAATCTGCCTGCTGATGCAGGGGACACGGGTTCAAGCCCTGATCTGGGAAGATCCCACATGCTGCGGAGCAACTGGGCCCATGAGCCACAATTACTGAGCCTGCGTATCTGGAGCCTATGCTCCACAACAAGAGAGGCCATGATAGTGAGAGGCCTGTGCACCGTGATGAAGAGTGGCCCCCACTTGCCACAACTAGAGAAAGCCCTCGCACAGAAACGAAGACCCAACACAGCCAAAAATAAATTTTAAAAATTAAAAAAAAACAAAACAAAAAGGAAGGAGCCACAACAATGGGAAATGGAGACTTGCCTCTAGCTTTATGTTTCTCAATTTTTTAAAAACCGCAATCAGAAATACATTTTACATCATGATTCAATACACACTTGCAAACACACACACACAATTGTTGAACTGAAGAATTTTCACACAGTGAACCTGTCTTTGTAACCTACATTTTATTCTATTCTATTTCATTTTATTACACTTTTTTTTTTATTCTGGTGAGACATAGATAGCATATAACTTACTTTTTTTTTTTCTTTTTTTTTTTTTTTTTTTACCGTTTTTAACCATACAGTTCTGTGGCATTAAGTATCAATACATTCACATTGTTGTGCAACCATCACCACCATCCATCTGGAACATTTTTCATCATCTCAAACTGAAATTCTGTCCCCACTAAACAACAATTCCCCCTCCCCACCAACCCCAGCTCCTGGCAACCACCATTGTACTCTGTTTCTACAAATATGACTACTCTAGGTCCCTCATATAAGTAGATTTTGCTCTTTTGTGAATGGCTTGTTTCACTTAGCAGAATATCCTCAAGGTTCATCCATGTTGTAGCACATGTCAGAATCTCCTCCCTTTTCAAAACTTAATATTCTATTGAATGTATAAACCACATTTTGTTTATCCATTCATCTGATGATGAACACCTGGGTTGCTTCCATCTCTAGGCTACTGTGAATAACACTGCTGTGAACATGGGTGTACAAATACCATTTTTTAAAAATGCTAGTTGCAACATAGTTGATTTTCTTGACCTTGAAAAACCTGCTGTTCTCATTCATTAATTGAGAGCAAATGTACCCTTTCCTTTGAGCCATATGAAGCTAACCAGGGCAGTCTCAGACTCTTCATTTTCCTTCCTTGAACTAGGAAGAACCTTAGCATATGCTAGACAGTATGATGTAAGAGCAGAGTTTTTCCCTTTAACAATGGAAATCACCAAACAGTGTGACATGTGATGCCTCGTGGAGAGAATCCCCTCATGAGGCCACCGCTCAGACACATACTAAGCATCCTGTTGTCTCTTCCTGGAAGTGGGACCATTTGGTGGCCAGCCAGGTTTGTGGTGTGCTCAAGGTTACGGTCTACCTGAACAGGTACAACACTAAATGCCTACCGATAAATCCAAGACTAGCCCAACAGCACTTGTTCAGGAAACTTCTGAGTCCACAGGCTGCACAAAAGGTTGGTTATGGGCTTGCAGTGTGAACATACTGTACATACTTTCAAAGTAAGTCTTGGAGACTTACAAAGTAAGTCTTGCAGAGAAGAGGGCAGAAGAGGAGGATACAGAGTTTGCATCTCCTCACAACTAGGGCATCTACCAGGCACTGGTGGAAGACCTCGGACATCTAAGGGGATGGGAGGAACCCCTACATGAGCAGGTAGGACGTGGGATGGTGGGGGTGGAGGAGAAGCAGAGGTGGGATGGGGCCAGTGCCCCTAAGGGGCGACTAGGGGAGGTGAGGGGTTCCCACGCTTGCAGGTGCCCACTCATGGTGAGGGAATCAGCGGGGACAGGGAAACACGTTCAGGGGATTGGAGGATCAGAAGGGAACAGGGCCATGATTTCCCCTTGCCCACTTGGGACCCAGGGAGCTTACTGGGGTCCTGGGCCTAAACCTCTGCCAACTGAGGTCCCCTCTGGTCACACTGAGCCCAAGTCCCACCCCTGTGACTTCCCCAGGACCTTTTCTGGCCACACAGGTCCTGCACCTAGGCCTTGCCCCCACCTAAGCCCTGCTGCCACACACACCCTACCACCACCTAAGGCCTTTTCTGGCCTTTGTTTTTTGCTGTTGGGGTTCTGTTTTGCCTTGTTGTTGTTTCATTTATATTTTTATTTTTTCTAATATATTTTAATTTTTCTAATTTTATTTTATTTATTTTTTGGTTTTGTTCTGCTTTTTTCTTTCTTTCTTTTTTTTAGCTGCACTGCAGCTAAATCTTGCAGAATCTTGCAGAATCTTGGTTCCCAGGATGGGGGTCCGGCCTGAGATCCTGTGGTGGGAGTGCCGAGTTCAAACCACTGGACTAACAGAGAACCTCAGACCTCAGGGAATATTAATTGGAGTGAGGTCTCCTGGAGGTTCTCATCTCAGCACCAAGGCCCAGTTCTACCCAACTGCCTACAAACTCCAGTGCTGGACACCTCAGGTCAAACAACCAGTAAGACAGGAACACAGCCCATCCCATCAAAAACAATGTGTTACAGATGAGGGAGCAAGGTATAAATCTACAAGACCAAATAAATGCAGAGGAAATAGGCAACCTACCTGAAAAAGAATTAAGAGTAATGATAGTAAAGGTGATCCAAAATCTCAAAAACAGAATGGAGGCATGGATTGAGAAAATACAAGAAATGTTTAACAAGGACCTAGAAGAATCAAAGAACAAACAAACAGTGATGAACACAATAACTGCAATGAAAAGTATACTAGAAGGAATCAATAGCAGAATAACTGGCACAGAAAAATGAATAAGTGATCTGGAAGATAGGATGGTGGAAATAACTGCCAAGGAGCAGAATAAAGAAAAAAAAAGAATGAAAAGAATTGAGGAAAGTCTCGGAGACCTCTGGGACAACATTAAACGCACAAATATTTGAATTACAGGGGTCCCAGAAGAAGAGAAAGAGAATGGCCCTAAGTAAATATTTGAAGAGATTATAGCATAGGAAAGGAAACAGCCACCCAAGTCCAGGAAGCACAGAGCATCCCATACAGGATAAACCCAAGGAGAAACACACCAAGACCCATATTAATCAAACTAACAAAAATTAAACACGAAGAAAAAATATTAAAATCAGCAAGGGAAAATCAACAAATAACATACAACAGAATCCCCATAAGATTATCAGCTGATTTTTCAGCAGAAACTCTGCAGTCTAGAAAGGAGTGGCAGGCCATATTTAAAGTGATGAAAGGCAAAAACCTACAACTAAGATTACTCTACCCAGCAAGGATCTCATTCAGATTTGATGGAGAAATCAAAAGCCTTACAGACAAGGAAAAGCTAAGAGAATTCAGCACCAACAAACCAGCTTTACAACAAATGCTAAGGAAACTTCTCCAAGCAGGAAGCACAAGAGAAGAAAAAGACCCACAAAAACAAACCCAAAATAATTAAGAAAATAGTAATAGGAACATACATATTGATAATTACCTTAAACATGAATGGATTAAATGCTCCAACCAAAAGACACAGGTTTGCTGAATGGATACAAAAACAAGACCTATATATATGCTGTCTACAAGAGACCCACTTCAGACCTAGGGACACACAAAGACTGAAAGTTATGGGATGGAAAAAGATATTCCATGCAAATGGAAATCAAAAGAAAGCTGGAGTAGCTATATTCATAACAGATAAAATAGACTTTGTTGTGGTCATCCATTTACAATGCTTGGTGTCAGTTTATTCATCTCTTGTAAAAATAAAATACAGTGTGTGTGTATGAAAAAATTAAAATAAAATAAAAAGTCAAAAAAAATTCCTCCATCATCTTTGGGGAAACTTTAGCTAAAGATCTAACAGACCTACATCCTGGAGGATGGAACCCTCCTCCAGGATGTGGATGACATTCTGTCACCAGCCTGACTAAGGAGGCCTCTGACAAAAATATTGTAACTACTCTGAACCACCTGGCTAATAAAGGATATAAGGTATTCAAGAAAAAGGCTCAAATGTCACAAACTAGGGTGACCTACCTGGGCTTTACTTTCACAGAAGGTCAGAGAAGCCCACCCTAGGAAAGGAAAGAAGTCATTTGCAGCCTTGCCTCTCCTAGAACTAGAATACAGCTTAGGGGATTCCTGGGGATAGTCAGGTTTTACACATATGGATCCCTAAGTATGGTCTAAGAGCTGGGCCACTATATGAAAAGTTGAAAAGAAAGGATGATGATCCTTTTGAAAAGAATTCAGAATGCAAAGGGCCTTTCAAGAACTGAAAAAGCAACTACTTCAGGCCCCCCTGCCCTGGCCCTCCCAGATTTAGCTAAACCCTCTGACCTTTAAATTCATGAGAGAAGGGGAATCGCCCTTGGGGTATTAGCTCAAAAACTAGGACTGCTTACTAGGGTAGTTGCTTATTTCTCTGAACAATCAGATCAAACCATGAAGGGGTGGCCTCCTTGCCTACAGGCAGTAGCAACTACTACCACCCTGCTAAAGAAGGCTGGAAAGTGAACGTTTGCTCAGACGATCACTGTATAGACTCCAAGCCGTGTTCAGGCCTTAGTAAGTCCTAAGGGAACAGAATGGCTATTCCCCTGAAGGTCAATTCAAGTTCAGGCTATGCTTTTAGACAACTCAGTGGCTACCATAAAAAACTGTCACACAGTAAATCCTGCCACGTTGCTACCTACGAAAATGGGACCCCTGGAGCATGATTGCATGGGAAGCACAGACACGATCTATTCCAGCCACCCCGACCTACGAAGTGAGCCTCTCCCAAGTGCTTAAGAGGAATGGTTCACAGAGGGGAGCAGTTTTATTTGAGAGGGGAGAAGTCTGGTGGGACATGCAGTGACCTCCAAGATGCAAGTCACAGAGGCAGGAATTCTACGTCAAGGACTTCTGTCCAAAAGGCCAAGCTGACAGCCCTCACCCGAGCCTTAGAGCTCGAGACCAGGAAGATCCTGAATGTTTACACAGACTCCCGGTATGCACATGCCATCCTATGTGCACATGGGGCTATTTGGAAGGAAAAAGGTATGTTTACTGCAGAGAATAAACTGGTGAAATACGGCTTAAGCATACTGAAGCTCCTAGAAGCAGTACAATTTCTAAAAATGTGGCAGTGATTCATTGTAGGGGTCACCAAAAGGGGGATGCAGAGGAAATAAAGGGAAACAAGGCAGTGCAACTGCCAAAAGGGTGGCCCTAGAACCAGTAAATTGGCAACCAGCCCTTATACCTTGAAGGCCAGATCCATCCAATTACCCTGCAATCTACACAAAGGAAGAATTAGACAAAGCTTAAAAATGGGGCTTCAACAGAAATCTAGGAGGCCATGGGTGATGAGTCAATGAATATGGGTGAAACTTCTTTCCCTAAACAGCAGCTTGTAAAACCATCAGGGAAGCTCATCAGGGAACTCACTACAGTAGGGTGAGTTACATAGGTCTACAGCCCTATGTAACTGGTGAGTTAAGGTCACAGTAACTCCTGGCATGAAAGTATAATCAGTAAGATAGTTGAGACATGCCCCATCTGCACTACAAACAACAACAACATCAGACCCCCCAGAAGCCCCCTGATAAGGTCCATTCAGACCAGAGGGACATATCCTGGGGAAGGCTGCCAGATTGATTTCACTGTCATGCTTAGAGTACCCAGCAATTTTAGGCATCTCTTGGTGCTAGTGGACACATTTTCTGGGTGGATAGAAGCATTTCCCACTAGAACTGAAACGGCAGCTGAAGTAACTAAGGAATCCATTAGAAGGGACAATCCCCAGGTTTGAGCTCCCAGGATCCCTACAAAGTGATAATTTGTCTCGAGTGACAAAGAGGCAAACAAGTGCCCTGGGCATGAAAGGGGCCTTGCTCTCAGCGTGGAGACCCCAATCATCAGGGAACATTGAGAGATCTAGTCACTCCTTGAAATAGGCCTTAGCCAAGCTATGTCAGGAAACTCAAGAAAATTGTATTAAGTAAGTTGCTTCGGAGTTCCCTGCTTCACATGCGGTAGCCCCAAGGGATAAGTTAAAGTTAAGAGCATTTGAACTCCTGGATGCCCATTCCCCAAGCCTGGGAGAAGGGACACCCCAGCCCCCCTTGAAATGGAACAACTCAAGTGTGCCCCTCCAGGTGGAAGAAACGGTGAATGCGCTCTTGGAATAAGGTGACCAGGTGCTGGTGGCACCTACCCACACACCTGTCCCCTCATCCCCCCAACCCCTCACCGCCAGGAGCCTGGGTGCACCTAACAACCTGGAAAACCGGTGGCTGCAAGCCCAGCTCACTCCTAAGTGGACGGACCTCACTCGGTGACCCTAACCACCCATCTGCCCTTAAGTCACAGGGGTCACTCCAGGGGGGACACTGCATTTGAGGAAAGAGCCCCGCCCCTGCACCAGCCCCAACCTCCAGAAAGACAACCTGGGGCAAAGGACCCCCTGGACCACTCATGTGACCCTCTCTCTGACCTGAAGTTTCTCATCCGAAAAACCACCAATGTGTAACCAGGGAGACTCAAGCCCAGCAGTGAGCCTCAGCGTCAGGGCCAAAGACCTAGAGACATGCGTTTTCAGGAAAAATGTGATGTGTGAGCATGATTCTGTCGCTGATATGTGGGCCATGGATCTTAAACTGTCTGGGGTCCTTTGTCTCCAAAAGGTTACACAAATGAGGGTCACCCAGTTATGTAAACAGTCAGGGCCCAGGCCTGGGGGCCCACCAAGCAGACCGAAAGAGAAGTTCCCCTCCTCCACGCGGGGTTCCGACACCACCTGTGCTCAGCAGGAAGCAGTAATGGAAGGTGGACCCAGGCCCTCAGCACCCCACCCCACCCCACACTATGAGGAGCCGGGCTCAAGGCAGAGGAGGGGTTCGTCACCAGCAAAGCCCATTCACAGTTCCCCGGGAAGAAGAAGAGAACCTGGGTGAGAAAGTAAAGTCTAACCTTGTTTCCTCCCGGGCTGAGTCTAGTCGGCTGGCTCCCAGGGCACCGCGGGCGGGGAGCGTCGCGCCCGGACCTTCAGACCAGGGATCCCGGTGCAAAATGGTGGCGTCAACAGCTCAGCTCAGGGCTTTACACAAAAGGCCCTCTCTCCGCACACTCAGTTCAAGATGGCGGGCGGGCCGCCTGCAGAGACGCTGCGCCTGGCGCTGCGATCAAGGGGCTTGAGCAGCAGCTGCGCCTGCGCCAGCCCACGCCAGAACTCTGCGCCTTCCCGGCCACGGGTTCCCTGCAGAGCCGCCCAGCCCACCGTCTGACCCGAGAGCAAGTGCTCTATTGGCGTGAGCGACACTGGGCAGGAGGACCCTTGTTGCGGAAGGACTCAGAAGGGTGGGTAACAGTTTGACCCTACATCCCAGCTTCTGACAGTGTACCCTACAGGTCTACCTGCACACATACAAAGTGACATCCATACAAGATGATTCACAGCCACGCTTGTGACTAGAAACAACCCCAGCACCAACTGAGAGGAGGCTGGTACATCAGCATGTCAGGACACTGAGCAGCTGTAGGAGGAACTGGGAACCTCTTACGTTTTGATGTGGGAAGATCTCTACGATATACTGTTGACTGACAAAAATCAAACTGCTGAAGAACGTACACAGTGTCCCCAAAGTCTTAGTGCAGTTTTAAACCCTAATAATGTCAGAAGTATAAATGCTATAAATTTTTTTAAAACATGATTTGAAAACAATTGTATACATTTCTCATCCACTTAGCCTTGGGAGTTTGGAGTGATAAATTTTAACTTTAAAGCTTTTGTTTCAGTCAGTTTTCATTATCTTCAATCAGAGGTACTGAAACAAAATTAAAATAAAATGTATTATTCAAAATTCACATAACTAAATAAATGTAAAAGAGATTCAAATAATAAAACTTTCAAATGATGTTGTTTGTACTTTGGTAGCATTTATGCTTCTGAAGTTATTAAAGCCTAAAACTGCATCAAGACTTTGGGACACCCTATAGTGTGCTAACTTTATTGTTTAAGAAAAGGATGGAAATAAGTTGTGTTGGTTTCCTGTTCTTTCTGTAACAAGTCACCACAAACTTAGTGGTGTGAAACCATGCAAGTTTATTTCCTGCTATTTCTGGAGAACTTCTGGAGGTCAGAGGTCTAAAATGGGTGGGTGGGGCTGTGTTCTTTCTCGAGGCTCTAGGAACAAATCCGTTTCCTTCCTTTTCCGGCTTCCAGAGGCCGCCTGCATGCCTGGGCTTATGACCCCCTCCTCCATCTTCAGAGCCAGCTGTGTAGTATCTTCCAGTCTCTCTCAGTTTTATCTCTGTCCCTGACCCTCCTGCTGCCCTCCGTAAGGACCTTTGTGATGACACAGGCCCCACCTGGACAATCCAGGTGGGATTTCTCCATTTCAAGAACCTGACAATCACATTGGCAAAGGCCTTTTTGCCTTGTAAGGTAGCATATTCATGGATTCCAGGGATCAGGACATGGACAGGTTTGAGGGACCCATTGTTCTGACTACCACATAAATATATTTATTTTTGTATTTGCATAAAGAAACACTGGATGGATATATAAGAAAGTAATAAAAATGGTTACCTATGGGGGGCAGTGGGTAAGGTGGACAGGAAGGAAATGAGAATTCTTAATGTATATCATTTTATATGGATTTGATAGCTGAATATATGAATGTATTATCTATTCAAAATAAAGTTAACTATTGAAAAAGTAGAGCCTGCTGAGTTTGCTATGGATACCCAGATTTTTGCAAACTCTGGGCTTTATGGAGATAACAGCATAATTTTTTTCTGAAATGCTTGAATCCATTCTGTAGAATCAGAATCTATGAGTTTACTTACATGCAGTATACTTACATGCAGTAAACTATACATTCTTTATGCAGCCAGCTCTGAAATCTGCCTTCAGTTGACTCTCTATTATTTTTATTGAAGTATAGCTGATTTACAATGTTGTGCTAATTTCTGCTGTACAGCAAAGTGACTCAGTTATACACACATATACATTCTTTCTTTATATTCTTTTCCATTATGGTTTACCCTAGGATATTGAATATAGTTCCCTGTGCTATACAGTAGGACCTTGTTGTTTATCCATTCTATTGTAATAGCTTTTCATCTACCAACCCTGAACTCCCAGTCCATCCCTCTCCCTCCCACCCTCTCCTGTCTTCAGTTCACTCTTGCTAAGGAAGCTGTGAGAAGCAATGTGACTAATGGGATAGTTCTGGTCCAGCTGGGCCCTCCTGGTGCAAGCTGGTGCCTGCCTCTTTTTGGGTGGGTGTGGACGTTGGCTTCTGGTTTCAGGGACTTTATGACAAGTCGAAGCCAGTTCTCGGGCTCTGCTTGTGCACCCACTCCTGCTGGACAATTTGCAATGAGAACCTCCTCTCTCCCTGTGAATGAATTGCACTGGCCCAGGTTTTGAGAATCATGGACGCTGAGATGGGAGGAGATGGGATGGCTCCTCATGTCCCTTAAAGCATGTTAGTCCCTGGGGCTGTTGTGCCTATTTGCACGTGGGCAAGTCCTCACTCTCCAAACCCAGAGGAGAGCACGCCCCCTGAGGACTGTCAGTGCAGCCCTGCCCAGGGACTCACAGTACAGCGGCTGTGCTGGCAACACGGAATTGGAAGGATTTTCTCCCTTCATGGCTGGTCTGCATGAGCAAAATAGTAACACAGTGGGGCAGCGTTGGGGGTTTACATGGGGTGGGGGCTTTCAGTGGAAGACACATCTGTGGGAGGCTGGATGGTGCTGCCTGACTTTCCCCACTGAGGACCCTGAGTCTGCAGTTATAGACTCTCAGGAACTTTACTCCTGGGGCCTGTGCTGTAGATTTCCTTCTTTAGCAAGCATCCTCTGGCTTAAAGCTGAGGACAAAAATACTGTGACAAAGAAATATTATTGTTTGTTGTTTCTTTTTTTTTACTACGTGGCTTGTAGGATCTTAGTTCCCCAACCAGGGTTGGAACCTGTGCCCCTTGCAAGTGGAAGCACAGGTCCTAACCACTGGACTGCCAGGAAATTCCTTCATTGGTGTACTTTTGAAGGTACTCTTAAAAAACAAAAACAAAACACCACAAGAACAAAATCTGAGATCAAGATTGTTTGGGGATGTTAATTTAAAAGCTGAATGCATTTGAGATAGGCTTAAATAGCAGCACACAGAAGATGGGGGTGTGGGAAGATGCTGAGTTAGCATCTCTCCACAACTAGGGCACCTGCCGGCTGCTGGTGGGGGACCCTGACGCCCAAGGAGATGGGAGGAACCCCCAAGTGAACCGGTAGGACGTGAGGGAACTGAGGAGGGAGGAGAAGTGGAGGCCAGACAGGATCAGCACCCCTGAGGCTGGGGAGATCAGGAGAGGCAGGCGGGAGGGGCCCTCCGAGAAGAGCAGGAGAGGAGCCGAGGGCATTTGCCCCACCCACTCGGGCATGGGGAGCCTGCTGGGCTTCGAGATGAGGTCCCCAGCCCTCTGAGACCAGGGTTGGGGGGCATGCCTGGGCCCCTTCTGTTCTACTGAGCCTAAGCCCACACCCCACAGACCCCAGAGCCTTTTCCAGCCCTGTGAGTCCTAAGCATAGACCCCATCCACCACCCAAACCTCTCACTTGCTTAGGCCCTGCTCTCCACAGCCAAGGCCTTTTACCCCTTTTTTTTTTCTTTTCCCTCCTCCTCTTTTACTTGTGGTACTGTTGTACCTTCCGGTTGTTGATTCATCTGTATTTTTATTTTTATATTCTTTCTAACTTATCTGTTAGTTTCCTAGTCTAATTTTATTTTTTACTTTTTAATTCTCTCTCTCTTTTTTTTTTTTTTTGCTGCCCCACATGGCTTGTGGGATCTTGGTTCATGAACCGGGGGTCGGGCCAAAGCTCCTGTGGTGGGAGCTCTGAGTCTGAACCACTGGACTAACAGAGAGCCTCAGACCCCAGGGAATATTTATCGGAGTGAGGTCTCATGGAGGTCCTCATCTCAGCACCAAGACCCAGCTCTACCCGACAGCCTACAAACTCCAGTGTTGGAAGCCTCAGGACAAACCACCAGTAAGATGGGAGCACAATCCCACTCACTGAAAAAAAAAAAAAAAAAAGAAAAGAAAAAGAAAGAAAGAAAAATGAGATGGCAAAAAAATATGTCACAGATGAAGGAGCAATGTAAAAACCTATAAGACCAAATCAATGAAGAAGAAATAGGCCATCTATCTGAAAAAGAATTCAGAGTAATGATAGTAAAGATGATCCAGAATCTCAGAAATAAAATGGAGGCACGGATTGAGAAAATACAAGAAATGTTTAACAAAGACCTAGAAGAACTAAAGAACAAACAAACAGAGATGAACAACACAATAACTGAAATGAAAAATACACTAGAAGGAATCAATAACAGAATAACTGAGGCAGAAGAATGAATAAGTGAACTGGAAGACAAAATGGTGGAAATAACTGCCAAGGAGCAGATAAAGAAAAAAGAATGAAAAGAATTGAAGACAATCTCAGAGACCTCTGAGATAACACTAAATGCACGAACATTCAAATTATAGAGGTCCTAGAAGAAGAAGAGAAAAAGAAAGGGTCTGAGAAAATATTTGAAGAGATTATAGTCAAAAACTTCCCTAACATGGGAAAGGAAATAGCCACCCAAATCCAGGAAGCACAGAGTCCCATACAGGATAAACCCAAGGAGAAACACACCAAGACACATATTAATCCAACTAACAAAAATTAAATTTAAAAAATATATATTAAAAGCATCAAGGGAAAAACAAAAAATAGCATACAAAGGAATCCCCATAAGGTTATCAGCTGATTTTTTGGCAGGAACTCTGCAAGCCAGAAGGCAGTTAGTTGCAGGATATACCTAAAGTGATGAAAGAGAAAAACCTACAACCAAGATTACTCTACCCAGCAAGAATCTCATTCAGATTTGATGGAGAAATCAAAAGCTTTTCAGAAAAGCAAAAGCTAAGGGAATTCAGCACCACCAAACCAGCTTTACAACAAATGCTAATGAAAATTCTCTAGGTGGGAAACACAAGAGGAGAAAAAGATCCACAAAAACAAACCCGAAACAATTAAGAAAATGGTCATAGGAACATACATATTGATAATAACCTTGAATGTAAATGGATTAAATGCCCCAACCAAAAGACACAGACTGGCTGAACGGATAAATAAAATAAGACCCATATATATGCTGTCTACAAGAGACCCACTTCAGACCTAGGGACACATACAGACTGAAAGTGAAGGGATGGAAAAGGATATTCCATGAAAATGGAAATCAAAAGAAAGCTGGAGTAGCAATACTCATATCAGATAAAATAGACTTTAAAATAAAGACTGTTACAAGAGATAAGGAGGGACACTACATAATGATCAAGGGATCAATCCAAGAAGAAGACAATTATAAATGTTTATACAGTCAACATAGGAGCCCCTCAGTACATAAGGCAAATGTTAACAACCACGAAAGGAGAAATCGACAGTAACACAATAATAGTAGGGGACTTTAACATGCCACTTACACCAATGGACAGATCATCCAAACAGAAAATAAATAAGCTTTAAATGACACAGTAGACCAGATAGATTTAACTGATATCTATAGAACATTCCACCCCAAAACAGCAGAATACACTTTCTTCTCAAGTGCACATGGAACATTCTCCAGGATAGATCACATCTTGGGTCACAAATCAAGCCTTGGAAAATTTAAGAAAATTGAAATTGTATCAAGCATCTTTTCTGACCACAATGCTATGAGATTGGAAATCAATTACAGGAAAAAACTGTAAAAAACACAAATACATGGAGGCTAAACAGTGTGCTACTAAATAACCAAGAGGTCACTAAAGAAATCAAAGAAGAAATAAAAAATACATAGAAACAAATGACAAAAAAACCCACAATGACCCAAAACCTATGGGATGCAGCAAAAGCAGTTCTAAGAGGGAAGTTTAGAGAAATTCAATCTCACCTCAAGAAACAAGAAAAATCTCAAACAATCTAACCCTACACTTAAAACAACTAGAGAAAGAAGAACAAAGAAAACCCAAAGTCAGGAGAAGGAAAGAAATCATAAAGATCAGAGCAGAAATAAATGAAATAGAAATTTAAAAAACAATAGCAAAGATCAATAAAACTAAAACTGGGTCTTTAAGGAGATAAACAAAATTGATAAACCCTTAGCCAGACTCTTCAAGGAAAAAAGGGAGAAGATGCAAATCAATAAAATTAGAAATGAAAAAGGAGAAGTCACAACTGACACTGCAGAAATACAAAGATTGTAAGAGACTACTACAAACAGCTATATGCCAATAAAATGGACAACCATGAAGAAATGGACAAATTCTTGGAAAGGTACAACTTTCCAAGACTGAACAAGGAAGAATTAGAAAATATAAACAGACCTATCACAAGTAATGAAATTGAAACCGTAATTTAAAATCTTCCAACAAACAAAAGTCCAGGACCAGATGGCTTCACAGGTGAATTCTATCAAACATTTAGAGAAGAGCTAACACCGATCCTTCTCAAACTCTTCCAAAAACTTGCAGAGGGAGAAACACTCCCAAATTCATTCTACAAAGCCACCATCACCCTGATACCAAAACCAGACAAAGATGCCACAAAAAAAGAAAATTATAGGCCAATATTACTGATGAACATAGATGCAAAAATCCTCGACAAACTACTAGCAAACAGAATCCAACAACACATTAAAAGGATCATACACCATGATCAAGTGGGATTTATCCCAGGGATGCAAGGATTCTTCAATATACGCAAATCAATGGGATACACCACATTAACAAATTAAGGAATAAAAACCATATGATCATCTCAATAGATGCAGAAAAAGCTTTTGACAAAATTCAACACCAATTTATTATAAAAACTCTTGAGAAGAGGGCATAGAGGGAACCTACCTCAACATAATAAAGGACATATATGATAAACCCACAGCAAGCATCATACTCAATGGTGAAAAACTGAAAGCATTTCCTCTAAGATCAGGAAAAAGACAAGGATGTCCACACTTGCCAGTCTTATTCAACATAGTTTTGGAAGTCCTAGCCATGTCAATCAGAGAAGAAAAAGAAAATAAAAGGAATACAAACTGGAAAAAAAGTAAAACTGTCACTGTTTGCAGATGACATGATACTATACATAGAAAATCCTAAAGATGCCACCAGAAAACTATTAGAACTAATCAATGAATTTGGTAAGATTGCAGGATACAAAATTAATGCACAGAAATCTCTGGCATTCCTATACACCAACAACGAAAAATCAGAAAGAGAAATTAAGGAAAGAATCCCATTTACCATCACAACAAAAATTCCTAGGAATAAACCTGCCTAAGGAGGCAAAAACTTATACTCAGAAAACTATAAAACACTGATGAAAGAAATCAAAGATGACATAAACAGATGGAGAAATATACCATGTTCTTGGATTGGAAGAATCAATACTGTGAAAATGACTATATTGCCCAAAGCAATCTACAGATTCAGTGCAATCCCTACCAAACCAATGGCATTCTTCACAGAATTAGAGCAAAAAAAAATCTTACAATTCGTATGGAAACACAGTAAACCCCGAATAGCCAAAGCAATTTTGAGAAAGAAAAATGGAGCTGGTGGAATCAGTCTCCCTGACTTCAAACTATACCACAAAGCTACAGTAATCAAGACAATATGGTACTGGCACAAAAACAGAAATATAGATCAATGGAACAGGATAGAATGCCCAGAGATAAACCCATGGCACATATGGCCACTTAATTTACGACAAAGGAGGCAAGAACATACAATGGAGAAAAGACAACCTCTTCAATAAGTGGTGCTGGAAAAACTGGACAGCTACATGTAAAAAAATTAAATTAGAACACTTCCTAACACCACACACAAAATAAACTCCAAATGGATTAAAGACTTAAATGTAAGACCAGACACTATAAAACTTTTAGAGGAAAACATAGGAAAAACACTTTGACATAAATCACAGCAAGATATTTTTTGACCTACCTCCTACAGTAACAGAAATAAAAACAAAACTAAACAAATGGGACTTAATTAAACTTAAAAGCTTTTGCACAGCAAAGGAAACCATAAACAAAACAAAAAGACAACCCTCAGAATGGGAGAAAATATTTGCAAATGAAACAGCAGACAAAGGATTAATCTCCAAAATATACAAACAGCTCATGGAGCTCAATATCAAAAAAACAAACAATTCAATTAAAAAATGGGCAGAAGACCTAAATAGACATTTCACCAAGGAAGAAATACAGATGGCCAAGAGGCACATGAAAAGACGCTCAACATCACTAATTATTAGAGAAATGCAAACCAAAACTACAGTGAGGTATCACCTCATGCCAGTCAGAATGGCCATTATCAGAAAAGCTAGAAAAAATAAATGCTGGAAAGGGTGAGGTGAAAAGTGAACCCTCCTGCACTGTTGGTGGGAATGTAAATTGATACAACCACTATGGAAAACAGTATGGAGTTTCCTTAAAAAACTAAAAATAGGGCTTCCTTGGTGGCGCAGTGGTTGAGAATCCGCCTGCCAATGCAGGGGACACGGGTTCGAGCCCTAGTCTGGAAAGATCCCACACGCCACGGAGCAACTAAGCCCGTGCGCCACAACTACTGAAACCCATGAGCCTAGAGCCCGTGCTCTGCAACAAGAGAAGCCACCATACTGAGAAGCCTGTGCACCGCAACAAAGAGCCCACACTCTCTGCGACTAGAGAAAGCCCGTGTGCAGCAATGAAGACTCAACGCAGCCAAAAATAAATAAATAAATAAATAAATTAAAAAAGAAAAAACTAAAAATAAAACTACCATATGACCCAGCAATCCCACTACTGGGCATATACCCTGAGAAAACCATAATTCAAAAAGAGACATGTACCACAATGTTCATTGCAGCACTATTTACAATAGCCAGGACATGGAACCAACCTAAGTGTCTATCGACAGATGAATGGATAAAGAAGATGTGGCACATATATACAGTGGAATATCACTCAACCATAAAAAGAAACGAAATTGAACTATTTATAGTGAGGTGGATGGACCTAGAGTCTTTCATACAGAGTGAAGTCAGAAAGAGAAAAACGAATACCGTATGCTAACGCACATATATGGAATCTAAAAAAAAAAAAGGTACTTATGAACCTAGTTGCAGGGCAGGAATAAAGATATAGACATGGAGAATGGACTTGAGGACATGGGGTGGGAGGGGGAAGCTGGGGCGAAGTGAAAGTAGCATCGACATATATACACTACCGAATGTAAAATAGTTAGCTAGTGGGAAGCAGCAGCATAGCACAGGGAGATCGGCTTGGTGCTTTGCGATGACCTAGAGGGGTGGGGTAGGGAGGGTGGGAGGGAGGCTGAAGAGGGAGTGGATATGGGGACATATGTATGCATGTGGCTGATTCACCTGGTGTACAAAAGAAACTAACACAGTATTGTGAAGCAATTATATTCCAATAAAGATCTGTTAAAAAAAAAAAGATTGTTTTGGACTCAATCAAGCGAGCGTTTGCCCTCAGAGCAGGAGTGTCTTTTCAATTCTTGGACAGTTCTTGGACATAATTGTTTCTCCGTCCAGAGGAAAAAAGATGCAAAGTTGTCAGAAAAGAACAGGCTCCGAATGGACCCACGGCTGTAGATAGTGAAGATGACTCAGTAATTTTTCAGGCTGGAGGCTTGTCCCACAAGCTCCTGTCCAACACAGGGAGAAAGATGTCCTTGACTTAGAAAACCTGGGCTGTGAAACTACCTCTATTTATAAGTTTAAAACACTTATTTCTGTCCCTATCTTGTTCCCGAAAGGATTTAAGGTGGGTTATGGAGACACAAAGTCTATAGCAAGAAGACATAACATTGAAATAGGAGAGAAAAAATAAAAACAAAAAATCAGGGATAAGGATATGAAATGAGGCCTGAGGTTAATACATAAATGCACACTCATGGGCCATCAATTTGATGCTTAGCTTTTCTTTTTCTGCTGGAAGAGAGAAACCTGATAAATTGACAAGGCTGTGTTCAATGTAAGAGAGACAGATGCTCAGAGAAAAAGGAAGGAGCTCTGATCTGTGCTTGTATGAAAAGGAAATGGGGCAGTGGAGGAGGACCAGGGCAGAGAACAGCAGGAGAGGACAGACCGTGGGCTCCTGTGTCCATGGAAATTCCCAGAAAGAGACCCCCAGCAGCCCAATTTGGCCAGTCCTAATTGGCCTGCTGTGGTAGTGCGATGACTTTTTGGATCTGAGACATCTGAGGGAAAGACTCCAAAACAGTCTTGTCTGAGCTTACTACCACCTTAGGTTTTCATTTTGCTAAATGGTTTATAGAATATTTTACCCATGTCCTCTTGTTACTTAACTTTTCATGTGAATTAGCCAACATTACAAAACATTATCAGACCTGCTTTTTTTTTTTTTTTAAGCTGGGCAGCCTTATTGTGAGTCTTATATTATTTCCAATAAGCTTTCTGAATTTTTAAAGGGTGGAGTATGCAGTAATTAGGAAAGGCATTATTTCAGGGTCTGAAGAGGCTGGATATTAAAATCCAGCTCTTCAATTTAATAGATATGTTTGAGTGACCTTAACTAGGAAATTGAGGTGATACACTCCATGCACCCTGGTATGCTTACTAAGTGATGGTTACTATGACAGAAAATAGTTTTCAGTATCCCCAATACCTCTTTTAAGGATCCAAGATTGAGAATCATTCAATATAGGTTGTATATTTCGTCCTATAGAAATAGGAGAGGGGATACCCCTGGCTGGTGGAGGGAGTTATTCACTCATAGTGGTGTAGCCTAATTCAGTGCTTCTCAAGCTTTTTGCCTATGACCCAGAACATGAAATACATTTACATCACTACCCTGTACACACATACTGATCTGCTACTAAAAAAAAAAAACTTGAAACAGCACTTAGATATTTCTTTTCTTTTCTATTCATTTAATGAAAAATGGCTGGTCAAAGACTCACTAAATTGGAACTTCCCTGGTGGCGTAGTGGATAAGAATCCGCTTGTCAATGCAGGGGGCACGGGTTCGAGCCCTGGTCTGGGAAGATCCCACATGCCGCGGAGCAACTAAGTCTGTGCGCCACAACTACTGAAGCCAGCGCGCCTAGAGCTCGTGCTCCACAAGAGAAGCCACCCGATTGGAAGCCCGTGCACCGCAATGAAGAGTAGCCCCCACTCACTGTAACTAGAGAAAGGCTGCATGCAGCAATGAAGACCCAATGCAGCCAAAAATAAATAAAAATCTTGGTGAAAATGAGAAATGTTTCTCAAAAAAAGAAAACCTCACTAAATTAATTTCATGACCTACTAGTGGGCCTCAATCTACACCTTGAAAAACACTGGTCTAAGTAATAGCCTTGTGCTATAAATACGTGTAGCGCACATGAATTTAGTTCTACCCAACCTTCAGACCAAGATACAATGGACTGTTTCATTTTTAAAAATCAAAGCAAATTAACTCCTAAGTGCCCAGTCTCTAGAGATTGTTAAAAGGTAGTCTTGGTCATCACTGTAGTTCTTTCTCTTGACCTTCTCAGGGTCTTCTGTCTAAGCTCTTATGGTCCTTAAAGGGTTGATGAGGCCACGACTTCCATGACAAGCCAGCCCAGGACAGGCTTGCTGAGGCTGGGACCCTTGGACCCAGGGTGCAACCTCTCTAGGGGTACCAGGCAGGCCATTCCCTGAGGGTCTGCCCCCATGTGGGATTCTGCAGTGTAGTAGCTCCTCCACTACTGGGCTCATTCTTCGCCCCCTTCCAATACTAGGAGAATCTTCTTTTTTTTTTTCTTTTGTCAATGTATTTTTTTAAATTGAAGTATAGTTGATTTACAATGTTGTGTTAATTTCTGCTGTACAGCAAAGTGATTCAGTTATGCATATATATACATTCTTTCTTTAATATTCTTTTCTGTTATGATTTATCACAGGATACTGAATATAGTTCCCTGTGCTGTACAGTAGGACCTTGTTGTTTATCCATTCTCTCTATAAAAGCTCACATCTGCTAACCCCAACCTCCCACTCCATCCTCCCCCAGCCCCCTCCCCCTTGGCAACCTCCAGTCTGTTCTCTATGTCTGTGATTCTGTTTCTGTTTCATAGATAGGTTGATAGGAGAATCTTTTTCTAAGCTGTGGTCACTTCTGTTCTTTCACTGCCCAAGCAGTGTCAGAACCTCTCCCTCACAGGAGCCTGAGGCTCACTGCTTCTCTCTGCCCTGCAGTTCTGGAAGCCCACGTCTCCTGGAACCAAAGCCTCCTGTGCCTTGAATATCCACAGATGGGGCTTCCCGGGCAGAGTGGGGCAATGGAAAAAGCCCTGAGTTGGGGTTTAAGATGATAGACTCCAGTCTTGAGGTTGCCTCTGTCATGTGGTCCTGCAGATGTCGTAGGGAATGCAGCACAGGGCGAGGCTCGACAGACATCTGCGAAGTGAATGAATGAAGGATTGGGAGCAAGTTGTTTGACCCCCCTCCTGCCCCCCGGGCTTCAGTTTCTGCACACCTCCACCTTCAGCTCAAGGTTAAGCTTGAAACAGATGGTTCATGGGGCCCGCTGTCCAACCTGGATGAGTCAGGGAGGGTGAGGGGTCAGAACTCCTGGCTGCTCTTTGTGTCCAAAGTGGAAAAAAGGAAGGGACTCACATTTGTTCTTCCTAAAGTGAGCATGCATTTTTCTCCATCCATTTGGTGGAATTAACTGTGTCCAGTTCTGACCTCATGTCCTTTTTTTAAAAAAAAGCAGTACTGCTTTCCAAGGCACTAACTTAAGGAGTAAGTAGATTAAGTGGTTTCTTTCCATCTCTATATTTCTCTCTTTTATTTAAAATAAATTTATTTATTTATTTTGGTTGCGTTGGGGTGTTCATTGCTGCACGTGGGCTTTCTTTACTTGCGGTGAGTGGGGGCTACTTTTCATTGGGTGCGTAGGCTTCTCATTGCAGTGGCTTCTCTTGTTGCAGAGCACGGGCTCACGAGCTCTAGAGCGCAGGCCCAGTAGTTGTGACTCACGGGCTTAGTCACTCCACAGCATGTGGGATCTTTCTGGAACAGGGCTCGAACCCGTGTCCCCTGCATTGGCAGGGGGATTCTTAACCACTGTGCCACCAGAGAAGCCCCTCTATATTTCTCTTTTAAGGGAGCTGAAAATTACAGAACTCTTATTAAGGCTTTTCCTCTGCTCCCTGTTTCTGTCTCCCTCACTGCCTTCAACTAACAAAAAGCCTGTCCTGGAGGGTACACAGCAGAGTGACGGCAGTGCCACCTGTCCCAGAATTTGCGAAGGCCTTTGGAATGCATGGCCCAATTTACAAAAAATGTACTCATGTGAGAACTGTAGCTTAATAATTGGCCAGTTTGCCCTAGACTTAAGCTACAAATGCCTCCAAAATCTAGATAGGCTTGGGTGATGAAGATGGTGACAACTCAGTATGTATTTTCCATGTCTTCTGAACTCTGTGCAGGTAAGTTTATAAAGTAGGTATTTTCTGCCCTAATTCTTCTGTTTTCCTTATAGAAACTCTGTGATTTCTATCATTTATGACCCTATCTCAATTAATATACATGCATATTAATTGAGACTTTTCGTTCCCTTATGTTCTTATGATACCCTTGTGTATATCTCTGTTGATGTAATTATCATTTGTGTTAAAATGATCTATTTACCTATCTGTCTTCCTAACTAGATTGGGATCTTGCTTAGTGTAGGAATTGTGCTTTTTTACATCTTTGCATCAACCTTGTATTTAACAAAAGGCCATGCACACAGTACGCAAGTAATAAATGTTTGTTGACAGATTAAATGTAAACATTTAACCCAGGGTCAGTTAGTCTATAATACGGGCCAAATGCTGACCTGTACACTCTGTGACCATAGCAGACATCACTAACTGATCACTGATCACAACGTTCTTTTCCACTAAGCTGGGATATAACCCCTGGAATCCTTCTCAACACAGCACTCTAGGCAGCAACTATGAATAGATCATGGTTGACACACAAGGGTAAATATTTCATCTGGTTTTAATCTAATGTTACCTTTGCTGTAAGCTGTATTAGCTGGTGCAAAACAAGATCTGGGTCAAAACCAACATTCATTGGGGTGTCCCAGAATGACCCACTGATGATTTACAGCTAGCATCTTAGCTTGTAGAGATTGTTATGATGAACAGTCAAGTTCTTTATGCGGTAATTTTACATTCTAGCTACTCCTCCTGGAGAAGATTTATCAGGTTCTTTCCTCCACTTGCCTTTCTTGGGGAAATGGGTCTTTTATCCCCTTACACTCCACTTCAAGTTACAAACTCAACAAAAATAATGGCCACCAGGAAAAAGGATTTTATTCCCTCAGTGGCCATTAAAATGTGGTTGGTCACGTTTCTGTAAAAAGGGATGAAAAATACACCAGAGCCTGGATATCTCCTCTGAAATGACTTTACAGGTCAAAAGAGTCCTGACCTGTTTCAGTGAAGCACAGCTGCGGTGGGGACGGCACTCATCACGCACCAATACAACCCCTCCGGCTCACAGTTCCTTTATTTTCAGGGTCTCAGTGTGGTCTCCAGGGAGTTCTGTACTGACAACAGTGATGAGCTTTCATGATAGAAAAGCTATACCCAAGGGGATTCACATAATAGATACTTCACAATAGAGGAAGTGATAACAATACTTACAAAAATGGGAAAAATGCCAAGAGCTAATGATTTCTAAGCTCTATTTTCAGCAACACAGGTAGGTAGAATTGTGTCTTAAGAAATTTAACTCTATGCAATTTAAAAGTCTGCTGATTTCAACATTTGGGGTCTTCTGCATTTGTTCTGTCTAATCACTCCCTTCTGAAGAAAAAAGATCAATTACTTCTGAGGAAAAATGGAAACGATGATAATCAACGCCCCCTCCCCCTGCACATTACTTAAACTGGAAAAGGTTCATTTAGAAACTTAGAAAGATTGTATTGCTTAAAGACTTTGCATGACTAATATTCATCCTTTTCTTTCAGATGAAAAGCTATTGGACAATTACAGCCTTAAAGACCCTCTCATTGTAGCGAGATGTGACAAAGATGCTGCAGCTGAACTTAAGAATAAGAACATGGACTGTGTTTGTTGGACTTTCTGTGCACTTAAGTTATATTCTTAGGTCAGCTCCTCCCACGGAAGAATTGGAGCGTGGCTGTTCCCCATTGCATGGAATCTTTAAATCGATGGTGCTTTTCTGTCATCCTGTCGCAGAACAAGGTTAATGAAGGTTAATGACTGCTTTTGATGACTATGATCGAGGACAAAAGTCCCAGCTCTATCTCAGGTCTCCTGTATCACCTTTACTTCCCCTCTCCAAATTTATTCTCCTGTCTTTAAATAGTCTGACCAAAAAAATATGAGCCAACCACATTCCAAGCCAGGGATCTAATGTTTGAGAAAATCCAACCCCAAACAAGATATAATGAAGCAGAATTCCCTGAGTTCTGGAAGCAGCCAACATCAACGGGTGCATAAGAGCCATCCCAGAGGATTAGGGGCTATGAGGTTTAGGGGGCTGTGCACTAATCTGGGATTCTAGAAACTTGCGCTGTAACTGAAAGATAATACACGCCTCACCCTATACTAGTTAAAATGCTTTTAAGCAGCACAGATAGAGAGGGATCTGCAAAATGAGGCCATCCAGCCATCTGTTACCATTCCTGATCCCCTGAACACAAACCTTTCTGTGAGCTTCCCTGAAGCTATGCAATCCTGCAGCCTGCAAAGGCATGAAGCTAGGAGAAAAGAGGAAGCAGAGAAAAATGTTTTCCAGAGAGGTCTGGATACATCTGTGTACATACAATGAACATTTTGCATGAGGCAAGTTAATACCATGCTTCATTTTCCTGAAGAGGGAGGTCATATGTGTTATTGGTCTGAATATATTTTATCTGTCTTTGGCCCTAAGTTGCTTATTTATTTATTCATCTATTCATTTATCTATTCAGCCAATATTTATTGAACACCTACTATGTATCATGCTCTGTTCTAGGTGCTGGGGAGGCAGATATAGATATAAAAGATATTCAAATAAAATGTGGAGAAGTATAAAGTAAGATATATGGGGTAGTGAATAACAGGGAATATATCCCCAAGTAAAGGGGTGGCTTATATTGGAGGAACACAACATAAATACTGGATTTGCATAATAGCGGTTAAAAATACTGTTTTTTGAGACAGCTTTTTTTTCTTGATACTCAACTTCTGAATTTTTCATTCCAGTAGTCATTCTATAAAAGAACCAGTTTCCCCTATGATAAAAATAAAACACACTATTTTCAAGAATAATGTATTTATATATAAAGGTATATATTGTTTCAATCATTAATTAAACAATTAAGTTCTAAGATGTCACAGGTTGGGTTTTCCAGAAACAGATGCTGAGATGGAGTTTGATGTGTAGGGTATTTATTAGAGACCAACATCTGTGGAAAGGAGGAGAAGGAGGAGGGATTTCTTTGAGGGAAAATGGTCAAACTACAATGCAGACCAACAGCAGCCCTATGGAGAGCTTTGGAGCAGAAATGGCCCATCAGAGTGGTCTCAGGTTGGGCTGAAATAGCTGGGCCTTTGTCTTTGACCACAAATGGTCTATGGATGTGGGTCCCCCAGGAAGAGCGTGCACTTGGCCAAGTCAGCCCACTGCTACTGAGGCAAGTTGGACATGGAAATACTAGACTACCTCCCCAGCATCTGAAAACAAAAACTTTCCCTCTCCTTCCCCAAGTTAATTTCTTGTATGTGCAGGATAATGAACGAGACTGGGAAGATAGCAAGATCAAAATGCAATTACTGGGAATTCCCTGGTGGTCCAGTGGTGAGGACTCGGTGCTTTCACTGCCAGAGCCTGGGTTTGATCCCTGGTCGGGGAACTAAGATCCTGCAAGCCACACAGTGAGGCCAAAAAAAAAAATGTAATTATAGTTATTCTTTAAGCTTAACTTTCTACCAAGTCTTTTAACAAGAGCTGGTTAATTCTTTTAAAAATGTTTTTTATAGTATTTTTAGATCAGTTTTAGGTTCATAGCAAAATTGAGCAGAATGTACAGAGATTTCCTATATACTTCCTGCCCCCACTATCCACATCCCACACCAGATGGGACATTTGTTACAATCAACGAGCCTGCGTTGACATCTTTATCCTCCAAAGTTCCCAGTTTACATTAGGGTTCACACTTGGTATTATACATTCTAGGAGTTTAGATAAATATATAATGACATATATCCACCATTGTGGTATCATATAGAAAAGTTTCACTGCTCTAAATATCCTCTGTGCTCTGCTTATTTATTCCTCCCTCCTCCTCAGCCTCTGGCAGGTACTGATCTTTTTACTATCTCTATAGTTTTGCTTTTTCCTGAGTGTCATATGGAATCATACAGTCTTTTCAGACTGGCTTCTTCCACTTGGTGATAGGCATTTGAGTTTCCTCCACATCTCTTTGTGGCTTGATAGCTCATTTCTTTTTAGTGCTGAATAATATTCTAGTGTCTGGATGGACCACAGTTCATTTATCCATTCATCTACTGAAGGACATCTTGGTTGCTTCCAAGATTTGGTGATTATGAATAAAGCTGCTATAAACATCCGTGTGCAGTTTTCTGTGTGGACATAAGTTTTCAACTCATTTGGGTAAATGCCAAGGAGCACAACTGTGGAGTCATATGGTAAGAGCACATTTCGTTTTGTAAGAAATGGTCAAACTGTGTTTCAAAGTGGCTGCACCATTTTGCTTTCCCACCAGCACTGAATGAGAGTTCCTGTTGCTCCACATCCTCACCAGCACTTGGTGCTGTCAGTGTTTTGGATTTTGCTCATTCTAATATGTGTGTAGTGGGTTAATTCTTTTTTAATTAAATTTTTCTGAAATTCTCACATGTTTGAAAGAGTTCCTAATTCTAAGTCTTTGAGTAACAGGTACTGAAAAAATTAAGCTGCTTCAACAGTAACCAATTTTTGAGTACTACAATCAGGTCCACTCTGATCAAAACAGTAGAAGTTTCATATTTCTACATGGTTCAACAACTGCTTTTTTATTATTTTTGGTAAATGATAGTTAAAAACAAAATATTAAACTAAGTGATAAGAAAAAAACTATTTCTTAATTTTGACATCAACAAACATATTTGTGTGCTGGGATTATTTTAAACTCAAACACTAAAATAATTCTAAAGCTGCCTATCAGATTACTAGTTAATAGATAGAAGTTGCTCTTGGTACAGATTAAATAAAACTAATCTTAAATCTGATTTGACTTCTTCATATTTATGTTTTCAAAAGATGCCTAAACTTGGCAGAATTCTTTGGGGATGCAGGTAGAATCTGCAATATAAGAAAAACATAGCAAGGTGTAGGGCTAGTGTGGTTGTTGAATTTGGGGGCTGTAGGTCTGCCTGGAGCAGGAGTGGGATGGGGGATACAGGAGACCTATTAGAGATGATGACACTGACCTGGTTCTTGAAGGGTGAAAGGACATTTGTTTCCCTTTCTGTGCCATCACAGGAGTGGGAGATAAAATCCAGGAATAGTGATCCATGTTCTTTATTGACCATTCCACTCGTTATGAAAAGGCTGCTTGTAGAACTTTAAAAGCATCTCTGGCATTCCTCCAAAAACAAACAAACAGAAAACCCAACTACTCTTCTCTAGATTTTTTTCCCTAAATAGGGCAGATCTGCAAAGATGGAAAAAAGAGGAAATACTAAAAATAACTTTCCCCAATTAGTGATAACCAAATACATATGGGAAGATGGAAATAGTTTCCAATTGCCCAAAGCAAAACTGTGAATTCCCCCAATGCAGGGAGTAATTAGAAACAGCCCCAATGTCCTCAAGGTGCTGTGGGGCCACGTGGTCTTGACCTGGCAGGGGATGCTGAGCAGGTGATTTTTTGGAACATGTAGACATGGAGGAGCTGACTCTGAAAACATTTATATCTGTTGTTTTTTTTTTTACAAAGCCCTGGGTGCTGGGTTTCTTCTTGGAAAGTCAGAAATTCTGCTTCTCGAAATAGAGATTCTAGGGCGGGAGTGTAATCCGAATTGCACATTTCATGAAGCCCAGAGGGAGGGGCATGGCCACTCCTTCTCAGCTGGCAGGGATTTTGTTTTTGACTCGGGCTTTCCTCCACCTGTGTGGGCGGTGGCACCGAGGGGAGGGCTGGAGGCTGCCAGGACCAGCCTGGAGGTGCGTCACTCTGGGCTTTGGCCCAGCTGACCAGCTGGTTACCCTGCCTTGGAAATTCAGCTGCCGCTCAGCCAGCTGGCCAGGGGCTGCTGC
Source organism: Kogia breviceps (assembly GCF_026419965.1). Lineage (NCBI taxonomy): Eukaryota > Metazoa > Chordata > Mammalia > Artiodactyla > Physeteridae > Kogia > Kogia breviceps. The sequence goes on along the minus strand of NC_081324.1, from coordinate 60,129,361 downwards.
CAGGGCTGCCTCCCCAGACAGGGAGGGTCGGCGGCTACAATCACCAGGATGGGGCGCCGGCAGCCCCATCGGACCCGCAGGGCGGCCAACGCCCCTTTGTCCTTTGATGATCCCCCCCAATTCACGTTTCTCTTCCCTATCTCCTATTCCCAGTGCAGATATTCAACCAGCACACACCCCCATGAGAGTGGTGGTTGGTAAAACACCCAGTGCCTGCCCCGAGGGCCCACATACTGCCGGGCGCTGCTCCAGGACCTCCTGGGCCTGCATCCGCCCCACGTGGCTGTTCAATGTCGTGAACCTCACCTCTGCTCACACCTGTTATCGTTTTCTTTTCTTCCACTGACTCAATTTCCTGCCTACTCACCCCACATCCTGCTTTTGGCCACCCCCTTATCCTACGCTCCCTTGAACGACCTGCAGGCCAGGATCCTGGATCCTTTCCGTCGGAGTCCTGGGCTTGCTCCTCTCCTCATCCGGAAGGACAGGTGCCTCCTCCCTCCACCTCATCCTGCAGCCCCAGCTCACCTGCCAGCAGAGATTCTGATCAGGGGTGGGGGGTGGGGTGAGGGGGGCAGCCCACCTGGGGGAGGGCCCTGCAGACGTCACACAGACTCCTAAGGTCCTGTGACTTTTTTTCATTCATACGTCTACTCAGCCTGCTCAAGGCTAAAGTGCCCAGACTGACCAATTTGCTCGTGCCCCGTATCAGCCCACCCCAAAAATGTAAACCAAGACTCATTGTTCCACACCGTCTGCAGCTCCCCCTTTGGATGTAACAACCTCTTGGTACCCGAAGCTGCTGCAGTTTCACAATTAATTGGATGAGTGAAAACACCTGTGCTGAGGACCCACAGGGCGTGGGATTCCGTGTGTATAAAGATGGCACAGCCGAGGATCATGTCCCCAAGGAGCTTGAGTTTCTGGTTCAGAGAAAGACGGATATAATCTAAAGGCCGGGAAGGGGGTAAGAAATGGCATGAGGGAGACAGAAACAAATGCCTTCGGAGAAGGCAGCTATGGCTTTGGCTGGGGGGTGGTGAGGGGAGGGGCCTGGGCCTGGGGAGGGGCCCAGTAGGGTTGGAGTCCCGGCTTACTGACCTCACCTTGCCTCCATTCCCTTGACTATAAGACGGAAATAATCCTACCTGCCTCACAGGATTGTCATGAGGATTGCGCGAGCTCCTCAAGCCCCTGGCATGTGGTAAATGAGAAATTAACAGAAGCTCTTGTCGAGTTTCACGGAGGAGACGGCCTCTGGTCACGTGGATACGGGCACGGGTAAGTCCGTTGCAGGTGTTGGGGACTCAGAGATAAACAAGGCAGAGTTCTTACAGGCAAAGAGCTTCTAAAAAAACTGACAACTTGGGCTTCCCTGGTGGCGCAGTGGTTGAGAGCCCGCCTGTGGATGCAGGGGACACGTGTTCGTGCTCCGGTCCGGGAGGATCCCACGTGCCATGGCTGCTGGGCCTGCGCGTCCGGAGCCTGTTCTCCGCACGGGAGAGGCCACAACAGTGAGAGGCCCGCGTACCGCAAAAACAAAACGAAAAAAATACTGACAACTTAAGTGATGCCAATCTTCCGTGATAGAAAGTTTTTCTATTTCCCTTTATTTTTTTTTAATTTTTTAATTCTTTAGATCTATTTCCCTTTAAATGCACAGGCCTTGAAAACAACTACCAAGGAAGGTTCCTAATGAAAAAAGACAACGCACGCAGGCGCACATTAGGGGGAGGAGTGTGGACTCCTGGGTCTGAAGATAACCACCTGTAGATGTGAGATGGCGTTGGTTCGCCCGGAGAGCAGCGTTTCTCCCAGAGACCACTAGGTGGCGATAGAAGCACACAGAAGTTGCGAGAATGTCCGAGTCCAGTGTTGTCTGTGCCCCTGACAGGCTGGTCCAGGGGCTGCTCTGCTCACCTGTAGCTTCCTCCCCCACCCCCAAACACCCCACGTGGCCACCCTCTCCTCCCTTCCTGCCCTTCTCTCTTCAAATATTTCCTGAAAGACGAATGATGTGTTTCAGGCCTGTACAGGCACTAAGGAGCACAAATGTATGGAAAATTCTATAGAAAAACCAAATGTTACACACAGCGTTATTCTGTTAGATTGTCACGTTTGAGAAATGCACATCTGTGAAGGTGCAGTCCCATGAGGACCCAGGAAGTTCCCCTGAACACTCATACCTGGGCTTGGCTGTACAGACACACAGCGCTACGCACAGGAACCATCGCTTACCTGGAACATCCCCAAACACCTGAGACATAGGGGAGAAAATCAAGGTGGTCTGAAACGTCCTTGTTACCAGGTGACGTCTCCTCAATCCAAAGGACATTTCTTGAGTGCTCAGTCTGTGTGAGGCCCAGGGCCAGGCAAAAGATGAGCTGCGACAGCTGGCCAAAAGCAGAGCGTCAGGAGCGCTGGTGTGACACCTCGGCCAGGACAGTGTAGGGAGGGGGGGAGAGAAAAAAGGCAGAGAGTAAAGTTCCCGGCTCCCTGCTTCATGTGGCTTTATTAAGAGTCCATATCAGCTGGGTTCTGGGTAATTGGGTTTGATGGCTCAGCCTGACGTTGATTGACAGTCCAGGGGGATGCTGAGCTTGAATTAATCACAGTGCATTTTACATGTAGTATTTTAAGCATGGCGGGTGCCCCAGCTGACCTTGGGAAAGGGCATATTTGGGGGACATGAAGTTTGCTGTTAGAACAGGGATATGAGAAGGGCTTGGGCTCAGGACTCTGGCACTGGAGTGCGAGTCCGGCTTCACTCCTTACTGCCCATGGACTTGAGCCAGCACCTCAAGACAGGGCTTGTGGCAGACTTCTAGGATGGCCCCAAAGCTTCCCGCCCCTGGTGCACATGCTCTGGGTAGTCCCCGCCCCTGTGTGGGGTGGGGCCTGTGGGTACGGGGGGGGGGCGCGGGGGGAGCGGATATGAGGACTGTGAGTATCTCACAGTGGACGGCAAAGGTGAGGGTCTGCAGAAGTCATCAGGGTACCAAATCAGTTCCCAGGTGGGCCTGGCCTAGTCAGGCCAGAGGGCCCCGAGGTCAGAGACGGAAGCCAGGAAGAGTCTCCTGATAGCTCTGAGGAAGCAAACTGCCCGTACAGCCGGCAGGACAGCGGGGACCTCACAGCTATGACCACCAGAACTCTGGCCATCGTTTCCAGGGAGGCCTTTGCAGGGGGGTGTAGGGGTAGGCTCCGCAACTGGGCTTGGAAGAAGATGCTGATGAGAGGAGCTCACAGCCCAGCTGACGCCCTGACTGCAACATGTGAGACCCTGAGCAGAACCAGGCTGGACTCCTGACCCACGGAAACATGTCGACTTCAGCTGCTAAGTTTGTAATGGTTTGTTCAGCGGCAGCAGAAAATGAACTCAGGACTTGTCCACCTCCTTGGGAGGGTTGTTGTGAGGATTAGAAAAATGGTACGTAAAGCACCTGGCAGGTAGGAGCGTACTGATAAGTGGTAGCTCTAAGTCACATAATCTGTAATTGTCTTTCTCTTTTTCCCAGTGAACATCAATCTCTGTTTTGAATGGATCTTGTGAAATGCTAAGAACTGCTGAAAGGATGTGTAACTCGCTCCGGTTTGGGGTCTGGGACACAGTAAACAGTAAGTGACAGAGTCGGTGGTGGTAACAGTGATGGTGGCTTTGCAGTGATGATGACTTTTATCCTGGTGAAAATTAGGTGTATTTCTCAACAGGACACAGATCTTTCTTCCCCCTTAAAACCACTTTTGACTTACTTCACAAGTAGCTTTTCTTGAAGAACCAGAAAGCATGATTGGATCACACTCTGAGGAGAAATGAACCTTAGATATAATCTGGTCCAACATCTTCAGGTTACAAATGAAAAAAACAAACTGAATCTGAAGCAGCCTTGTTCAGTGCCAGAGAGTGAATTAGTGGTAGAATGAGGAACAGAATCCAGGTATCTTGATGCCGAGGTCATTTCCACAGGTCCATGTGTTTAGTTCTCTTCTGAAATTTTCCCTTTTTTTAAGGGAAGAATCCCAGCTTACCAAGTGTCAGCATTCCCTTGTAAAACTCGGCTCCTTCCAAGGCCTAGAAGTTACCTAAGCAATTAAAATGGATTTATAACATTTGTTATACAAATAGAAATATATTTCTATGCAAATGCTCAATTGATTAGTTCCCTATGAGACTCGAGAGAAGTAAACGGCCAGGAAGAAACAACACACCGGGCTTCCCTGGTAGCGAGGTGGTTAAGAATCCACCTGCCAATGCAGAGGACACGGGTTCGAACCCTGGTCTGGGAAGATTCCCACATGCTGCGGAGCAACAAAGCCCGTGCGGCACAACTACTGAGCCCGCGAGCCACAACTACTGAGCCCACATGCCACAACTACTGAGCCTGTGTGCCACAACTACTGAAGCCCGCATGCCTAGAGCCTGTGCTCTACAACAAGAGAAGCCACCGCAACGAGAAGCCTGCGCACCGCAACGAAGAGTAGCCCCTGCTCGCTGCAACTAGAGAAAGCCCACGTGCAGCAATGAAGACCCAACGCAGCCAAATATGCATAAGTAAAATATAAATAAATTTATTTTTTAAAAAAAAAGAAAGAAAGAAACAACACACACATTAGAGTGGAGCCCGTATAGCTCTTGGAACTAAACCAAGGCCAGCCTGCAGCAGACAGATGTCCTAAGGTGTACAGTGGATGGGAGACAGCTGAGGTCACTGATAAGTTGTTTCTGTTTTAAACCAAATATGAAGGATTTGTTCCTTATTACATCTGCTCCCAGGCTATAAGTCCTTCCTCCAATGCAAGCTGTTTCTCCCGCCCCCGTCCAGTCCAGAGGCCAAGAAGGCCACTGGCCTTCACTGAGGTTCCCTCAGCTCTGCCCTGTACCTTGAAGTCTAAGCTGTTCAGGTCCACTTGGCCTGAGCATCTCCTGGGCAGCGCAGTTGGGCACCAAGTCAGGAAGCCAGCAACCTGTCTGGCCTTTTCTCCCTTCTCCCCACCTTGTTGGTATCCCCTTGCCCTCCTGCCCTGGGCCTCCCCTGCCCTCTCCTCCTCCTCCACCAGCACACCTGCCCTGAGGAAAAGAACTCAGAGTTCAGCCTCTGTGTTTGCTAGCTCGTGGGCATTTGCTTTAAACCCTTTTCTGTTACCGAGGATCAAAATCCCCTTTGCTCGCCCTCAGAGTAGTTCTAGGCTCAGCGGTCGTGGCAGGAGAGAGAACAAAGGTTCATCAAGGACACGGCTCTCTGTGTGTCCAGGGAACAAAACTCAAGGGACTGACTGACAGTGTGGGCAATGACTTTTGGGTGTTACTTGTGCGGAGCAGGTGAAGAGCTTTGCCTCAGTCCAGCGTGGCTGTGACCCCAGGAGGCTGGCATGAGATCCGGTTGATGGAAAAGGAAGTGAGGCCCACTGAGGCTTGGAAACTGCTCTGAATGAGCCCAGGCCTGGAGCCTGCAGTTGCCCCACCTGCGCTTTGACCCCTTAAAATTGTCCTTCTCCCTGCAGCGTTGATCACTTCCCCATTTCTTCCGCGGCCTCCTGTTTACCAGCTTTACTGCACAGGGTCTATCTCCCTGCCTCTCCCCACCCCCAGTGAGAACCCTCCTGTCCCACCAGGGCTGGGGTTTTGTCAGTCCCGTTGGCTGGGGAGCCCCAAAGGCAGGGAAGAGGGCCTGCCCCAGGTAGGTGCTGGGTAGACGTTTGATGAATGAATGAACGACAGCACCCCAAGGCGAGATTTCAAATGAGGCGTTTTTCTCCAACTTCAGCACCAACTTAGGAATCACCCAAAGCAGTCTCTCTTTGTTTTTTAAATAAAGACACTCAGTTCATCTCATTTGTGTCCTGTGAGGAAAATAGGGTTTGGGGATTTCATGCCATGAAGCCGGCCACGTGGCTTTTACCTGCTCCCTCTCCCAGGTGGTTTTGGGTTTCTTTCCACCCACGTGATGAGGAGGGAGGCTCAGTTGCCAGCAGCCACAGAACGCGCGTTCATGACCAGGTGGGCTCCTCGGGCACTGTTAGGGCATGAGTGCTGTCTAGGGGTCACATCTTCAAGTCACGCTTTTGGGCACTGCTCTCTCTCTGTCATCGGCTATTCCGCACGGCCACCAGCTTCATATGCGTTTCTGCTCCCAGGCAGTCGCATCTGTAAAGGACACATCCCCGCCCCCTCTTCCCCAGCCTCCCTGCCAACTGCCTTCCACACGTGAACCTAACTCGGATTTGAACCTGTGGTTATGTGCGTGCATGTCTTGTGTCATTTGTCTTTGTGCTTTGTATGTGGATTGTTTTAGTCTTCCTAGGTCTCTGTTCGTGGGATTCTATGTCTGCTTCAATGCCGTCTTACATAATTACTCCCTCTATTCACACAGAGGTTTGTTGGTTTCAAAAGACTCCACAAACATCCTCTCATGCAACCTCCCAGCAGCCTGTGAGGTTGGCAAGACAGGCATAGTTACGAGTGACGTTTTACAAATGAGTAGTCTGGGGCTCAGGGAGGCTAAGGTTACGAGCTGGGAAGAGGCCGGACTGGGACCAGATCCAGGTCTTCTGGGGCCGTGTTCCCAGCCTTTCCCACGGTGTCACCGGGCCTGGAATCCTGTCGGCCATGTTTCAAGTGTAGTGCCACGTATTATTAGGTGATTAATGAAAGCTTTTAAAGGCTGGTGTTTTCTGCAGCTTCTGAAGTAATAGTCCCTGTGAACAGTGTAAAAATAATTGAGCTAGGGGCTTCCCTGGTGGCGCAGTGGTTGAGAGTCCGCCTGCCGATGCAGGGGACACGGGTTCGTGCCCTGGTCCGGGAGGATCCCACATGCCGCGGAGCAACTAAGCCCGTGAGCCATGGCCGCTAGGCCTGCGCGTCCGGAGCCTGTGCTCCGCAACGGGAGAGGCCACAACAGTGAGAGGCCCGCACACCACAAAAAAAAACCAAAAAAACAACAACAACAAAAAATAATAATTGAGCTAAGGGAACAAAAATATAATCTAAAGCGGTCAGAGGGCTTTGAGGGCATCATGTGAGATGCGAGGAGTGAATAGATCAGGTGGAAAGAAGACAAATTCTGAGGGTGAAAGACCAAGCTCAGACTGAATGGAAAAGAAGAAAGAAAAGCCTTACCCTGGTGGGGTGTTTTTCACTTTCAAATAAGTGATCTTTATTCCCCGACCAAACTTGGGAAGTAGGTGTCATTAGAATCTCCACACAGTTGATGAAAATACTGCAGATCAGAGAGTTTAGTGCTTTTTTCCCCAACACCACTCAGCTAGCTACTGTCATCCCTCAGTATCCATGGGGGATTGGTTCTAGAACCCTCTCAGATACCAAAATCCAAGGATGCTCAAGTCCCTTGTATAAAATGGTGTGATATTTGCATATAACCTATGCACATCCTCTCAGATACTTTAAATCATCTCTAGATTACTTATACCTAATACAGTGTAAATCCTGTGTATCAATAAATAATTGCAAATACAATGTAAATGCTTTGTAAATAGTTGCCAGTGCACGGCAAATTCAAATTTTGCTTTTTGGCCCTTTCTGGAATTTCTTTTTTCCAAATATTTTCCATCTGAGGTTGGTTGAATCTGCAGATTCAGAAATCACCCGTGGATACGGAGGGCAGACTGCAATTGAAGGAGCTGGAATTTAAAGCAGCCCTCTGGCTCTAAAGACTGAGGTGTTTTTTTTTTTTGCAGTACGCGGGCCTGTCACTCTTGCGGCCTCTCCCGTTGCGGAGCACAGGCTCCGGACGCACAGGCTCAGCGGCCATGGCTCACGGGCCCAGCCGCTCCGCCACATGTGGGATCTTCCCGGACCGGGGCACGAACTCGTGTCCCCTGCATCGGCAGGTGGACTGTCAACCATTGCGCTCCCAGGGAAGCCCTAAAGACTGAGTTTTTTCGAGGGCAAAACCTAGATTGGTTTTCCCTTGAGAATGTGCAGTAAGTCTGGGTCCTTGAGTTCTATCTGAGTTGTTCTTCTACAGTAAAAACAGCCACGTTCTTTGTTTCTCCCTTTTTATAGTCAGCTCTAGAGGAACATAGTAGCACATGTGACAAATATGAGTTCAAACCCCTGCTGTGCCACTCACCGGCTATGTCAATTTTTAAAAATTTAAGTATAGTTGATTTACGATATTATATTAGTTTCAGGTGAACAGCATAGTGACTTAGCATTTTTACAGATTATACTCCATGACAGGTTATTACAAGATAATGGCTATAATTCCCTGTGCTATAAAATATATCCTTGTTTCTTATCTATCTTACCCAGCAATGTGAATCTAAGCCAGGTACTTGCCCTCTCTGTGCCTCAGTTTTATCTTCTGTGGAATGGGATGATAGCACAGAGGGTTGTTTTGAGGATCAGATGAGAAATGCATAAAGTGCATTTCAGGTTCTTGCACAGAACCTGACACCTAGAAAGCCCTTATTAAATGTCAGTTGTTGCCAAGGTGCTGTGATGAAGCATTTGCCCGGTCTTGTCCCAGGTTCCTGGCACCAGGCTTCTGAACCCTTGGACTTTCCCAAATGCCGGGAGCATCTTTGTTATTCCTGGTGGCCCTTGGGCCACACCTGAGTGTAGGCCAGTGAGGTGACTCAGGATGGTCGAGTTATGATAGCAACCCTGCCTCCCAGCCTCTGGGGAGGGGGCTGGGGATTGAGTTCAACCAATCATACCTGTGTCATGAGACCCCAATAAAAACTCTGGATGCCTGAAGCTGCCCCAAGGTGAGTGACCCCCACCCATGGGGGGTGACGTGTCCTGATTCCACAGGGAGAGGCATGGAAGTCCATTGTTCACGACCCCCTAGACCTCACCCTGTGGGTCTCTTCATGTGGATCTTTCATAATAAAGTGGTAATTGTAAGTGCAGCACTTTCTGAGCTTTGTGAACCATTCCAGTGAATTACTGAACCTGAGGGTGGTCAACAGTACCCCAAATTTGTAGCCAGTTGGTTAGACGTGCAGGGGGCCTGGGGGCCCCCAAACTTGCAGCTGGCATCTGAAGTGAGGGCAGCCTTGACGGAGACTGTGCCCTCCCATGTGAGGTCCAAGCCGACACCAGGTGTTACAGCAGAATTGAATTGCGGGACTGCACATTTTCACCGGATGAGGCACTGCCTGGCTGTCGGTCACAGGAAAAGAAACGCCTTCCAGAGGGCCAGGTTCCAGGTCGTGGAGGCAGGAAAAACAGGCCAGGTTCAGTTACAAACCCAAGTTCTTGGTCTTCTTTGGTCTGTGAAGTCTAGGACTGGGGGGTGGGGTCTCTCTGTGAACATTTCCATGAATGGAGGGGAGGGGGTGTGCAGAGAAGGGGTGAGAAGCAATAGACTTAGCACTGCATCCCAACTCTCCATTTTTGTTTGTATGGAACATTTACATATTCTGAGGACTCATCCACTTTTTTCTGGGATTACAATAATAATAATAATAATAATAATAATAATGGTAAACATTGCAGATAATCCCCCGAAGTGGCTTATTGAAAATTGCTGCTATTTGGGGAATTTCCTGGCAGTCCAGTGGTTAGGATTCTGTGCTTTCACTGCCTAGGGCCTACATTCAATCCCTGGTCTGGGAACTAAGATCCTGAAAGACACATGGCCCAGCCAAAAAAAAAAAGAAAGAAAGAAAGAAAGAAAATTGACACTATTTTGAACCATTGTTATTTTTCCTGGATACTTGGGGCAAAAGCAGTCTCTTTTGTCTGTGGCGATCTCCACCTCCTGGCCACCTTCCAATGTGCTCCTGGTTGTGCATATTTTCCAGGTGCAGCTCCGTAAGAGGCCTGCCCTGCCCTTGCAGCCAGCGGCAGGCGACACTGGAGGCCTGTCTTTCTCCTACAGGCAGAGTCCTCTTCCCTCACTCGTTCTTTCTAGAGGGTTTCAGACCTGCTCCCTGTAGCTTTCTGCCTCCTTCGTGTAAAAGCTTTCTGCTGCTTCTGGCCAAGTCTTCTGCCTTTGCTCTAAATTCTGCCTCAAGGCATAGATCTTCCCTCAAGACTTTTATGGAGATTTTTGCACCAGAATGCTCCTATGATTTTTAACAACTGAACTGTTGCTTCCTCTAGATTTATCTTGGCGGACAAGGAGCAGCATATAAGCCTATGTAGCAGGAGAAGAAATCACTGCCAAATGGTGGTATTTACTTCTGCAGTTCTCTGATAAAAATGAGGTTTTCCTTAAAGACAATGGTACTGTTAAACACTGACAAAATATGCATTTAAAGCCAGTCTGTGGTTGCTTCTCAACCAGCTTATTGATTTCAATTCACTATTTTAGGTGCTAAAAAAATGGTTCTATTCTTGGTTTTGAACAAGTTCATTCTTCGGAAACAGATCTCTCCCTCTTTTATTCCCATTTCCTTTTACAAATACAAACGTTGGCAGCATCTATTTTTTAACGTGATTCCGACGCCCGTGGGAGCACCCTCTACCCTCCATCAGCCTGACTTCTGCCCGCCCTCCGGGCCTCAACTCCAATGTCACCCTGAGCCGCGTGAAATCCGTCAGCTTGGCATGGCAACCACATCTCTCAGAGCTCCCTTCCTGTGTGTTTCCAGTTGTGATGAGCCACAGAAGAGGTTCTTGTAGGAGCGAGGAGATGGAGCTGGCACGTGGCCTGTCACCTGCCTCACCGCTCGTGGGCAGGAGGCTGGGACTGTACCCCACCACTGAGCCTCCCAGGACCCTCCTCCAGCTCCTCCCAGGTGTGGGATTGGGTCCATGACAAAGGGCCTGGCTGGTGCCTGACACCCACACCAAGGACAGAGGCCACAGGAGGGCTTCCTCTCTCCCCCACTTTCCATCGCCTTTCCTTCCCCGACTGCCTGCCCTGTGGACCTCAGCTCCAGCCTCAGACATGAGGACAAGAGCCTTCCAGAGGCTGCTTAACCAGCTCCCACAAGTGCATGAGGACAGTCCCACCAGCAGACCTATCATCTATCTCTCTATCTAAATATCTATCTATCTGTCATCTATATCTATCATCTATCTATCTATCATCTATTATCTATCTATCATCTGTCTATCTTCTGTCTATCATCTCTATTATCTATCATCTCTATCATTTATTTATCTATCTCTCCATCTATCTATCATCTATATCTATCCATCCATCCACCTCTCTCTCTGTCTATGTATTTATCTATGTATCTACTTCCCTGCCTATCTTAGCTCAGGTTGCTCTAACAAGATAACATAGACTGGGTGGCCTATAAATGACAGAAATTTCTTTCTTGCAGTTCTGGAAGCTGGAAGTCCAAGACCAAGGCTCAGGCAGATTGGGTGTCTGATGAGGGTCCCCTCTCCCCAGCTGCTGGCCATATTCTTTCTGTGTCCTCACACAGCGGAAGGGGTGAGGGAGCTCCTGGGGTCTCTTTAATAAGGATACAAATCCCATTCATGAGGGCTCCAACTCACGACCTAACCACCTCCCAAAGGCCTCGCTTCCTAATACCAGCTCGTTGGGGTTAGGTTTCAACATTTGCATCTTGGGAGGACACAGATGTTCAGCCTATGGCAGCCCCATTTCTCTCTATTTCCTCATGGTTCTGCCTTTCTGAGCCCCGAGGAAGCACGCTAACTGCTCTCTCAGCTCTCCAAACTGCCCTGTTAGAGTCTTCAAAACCCTAGGCTGTGATGTCCCGTAATTCCCCACCTGTTCTCCTGGCTACTCAAGTTCCCTTAGTGTGGCATTCGTGTCCTCGTCTGAGGGCAGGGACAAGTGTGGCTAGTTCTCAGCTGTGTTCCCTAGGCTAACACAGTCTCTGCATACAACAGGTCCCCAAGAAACACTGGATACGTGAAACATAGGGCATTTTTTTCCATTGAATCTTTCCCTTGTTCAGCAGGAATTTGTCTCGACAGGTAAGAGCCAGGAAATAGGCTCATTTCTTGTGCAGACAGGGGGTGGGACAGGTCGATGTGCAGCATTTGTGGGAAGAGGCAAGCATTTGGTTCTGGAATCTTTTGGCAAATAATTTGACAAATCTCACGTATAAATCATCCCCACGCTTTTACCTTCGGGCAGGTGAACGTGCATGTGGGCACCAGCTCCATCCACCCCATTTTCCCCAGTTCTTGTGTGTGTTATTCTTAAGTGTGTTCTGGGGGTACATCAAGGAGGGTGGCCAAGGCTTTAGGTGCCTCGGCCACCGAAGGCTGACTTCCCTTGTTGTGTGGCCACAGTCGGGTTATTTAAGGCTCTGTTTCCCCTTCTGCCAAATTAGTTGGTAAAACCAGTCAATTTCTCAAATGGCTGAAACTGCCTGGTTCCGCCATCGGAAAGTTTGTATTTATTTCTTCAGGCTGCTTTCTCTTACCTGCCGACCTTGCCCATCTCAGGACCACATAGCAGAATAGCAGAGTGTGGAAATGCTTTGTACTCATGAATAAAAGAGGATATTTAAGGGTAAAGCCTAAATTCCTACCCTTGTGAGGTTTTCTTTTTTTGCTTTGGTGACATGTATATACCTTACAAGTTACTATTGGAATCATTTTGAAGTGTTCAGCTCAGTATCACTAAGAATGTTGTGCAACACTCATCATCCATCTTCACCACTTTTTCACTCGCCCAAACTGAAACTAGCCACCCGTGAATGACTCCCCATCCCTTGCTCCCCCAGCCCCTGGCAACCACCATCCTACAATCCCTTCTGTCTCTATGAATTTGATACTCTACATGCTTCATATAAGTGGAATCATACAGTAGTTGTTCTTTTGTGACTGGCTTATTTCCCTTAGCATTATGTCCTCAAAGTTCTTCCATGTCATTGCAGGTGTCAGAAAGCCCTTCCTTTTTAAAGGTTGAATAATATTCCCTTGTATGGATGGGCCACATCTGTTCATCCATCGGTGGACACTCGGGTTGTTTCTGCTTTTTCTGGCTATTGTGAATAATCCTGCTATGAATTTTGGTGGACTCACACTTCCGTTTGAGCCCCTGCTTTCAATCCTTTTAGGTATACACCTAGAAGTGGACTTGCTGGACCATATGGTAACACTGTTTAATTTTTGGAGACACTGCCAACCTGTTTTCCTAACTCCTAATGGTTTCGCGTCTACCGTGTCAGAGTCTGGACCAACAGGGTTTGGTTATAGGGACTGTTAGGTTACCATTAGAATTGGCTTTCGTCTGCAAACTAGGAAGAGGTCCTCACCCAGACACCAAGTGTGCTGGCACTCCAGTCTTTGACTTCTCAGACTCCAGAACTAGAAGAAATAAATGTCAATTTTTTAAAAAAGGGGGCGGGGTGGAATTTGAGGCCCAGGCCAAGTTCGAGAGTGGGACGGCAAGCGCTTTAGAAGGAGACTTGGGTTCATCTCATCCCAGCTGCCAGTGATTCTGGGGAAATCACTAACCAACTTGGCCAGTGTTTTCCTCACCTGTGAAGTGAGCACAATGCTTTACTTCCCAGGACCAGAGAGGGAAGTAAGACAGGTGAAAATGCACAGAAAGCATTTTGTGCAGCGCCTGGCACAGAACAAAGGCTCAGCGGAAGCTCGCCCCTTGGTCCTCTGCGTTGTGTGCCGCACCCTCTCCACCCAGGAGCCCTTTCCCCTCACTCTGCTGCATTTTTCTAGAGAACACGCACTCCCTGCCCCATCCCTGTGCTTCCCAGGCCTCCCTTTCTGCAGGTGCCGCTGGAAAGGCGCCCCTAACACATCTCACCAAGGGGTGAGTGGTGTATAGTTGAATGTGGGGGGCTCTCTGGGGCATCTGACTTCTAACAGCGCTCAGGCTCTCACCCTAAGGATGGATCCCTGATGATAATGATGCTTCCGACGCAGGGACCGACCCTGGACAGCAGTGACGGAACGGCTGGGCTCTACCGTGCACTTCAGATGCCCACTCTTCACGCGCTGAAAACAGTGCTGGAGCAGAGGGGACGAACAGCCTGAAAAACTGAACGTGACCCCGTCAGTCTCTGGAACCCGAGAGGCAGCACACGTTTCTAACCAAGCTGCTCAGAGGCAGAATGACACTTCCATGCTTGAAATGTGCATCTCACAAGCCCCTGGGATGTGCTACTCAATGGCAAGTGGAGCAGAAACCTTTCTGCTCAAGGATGGATGGAGCCGCTAGTGACTCAGTGAGGTCACACCCTGCAATGCTCCAACCTTCGGTGACTCAATGTGCTGCCCTTTCGGCTGGAATTTCCTGGGGCAGAAATAAACCTCCTTCTCATATAGTTTGCTGGTATGTGAAGGCCAAGGGAGTTAGTTTTGACCACAAATTGAGGCACAGGCTCACAAAATGAATTTTTGTATTGCTTCCTAGTATGAGAAGTTGTCTGATAGATGTAATTTGTATGCTAAATTGTTGGAATTTCTGGGGCATTTTAATGGGTTACAGAGACAAGTAACATATTAGAAACTGGGATGGTTTCAGAAACACTAGAGCATGTGGTACCCATCCTAGTGAAATTCGCTGCCAACACAGGAACCGGAAACAAGTGGAATTTTGGAGGAGGTAAATTTAGAGACACTGCCAAAAAGTGGGACTCTTCCTGTCCTTGCCCTACTGCCTGTCGTGTCCGGCCAAATGCCATCCATAGATGAGAAACAAGGTATCCTGGGAGGCGCTCAGTGGGTGACACCCGGCGGCACACTGCAGACTCGACAAGCCACATATGGTGCTCGCTCTTGCAAATGTCAACTTGTCGTTCCAAAACCTAAAAATGAAATAGAGTGCATTTTAAACATTTATGCACAGATCAGTCGAGGACATGGCTTCAAGGATGTGAGGATGACGCTGTTTTCAGAGTGTGTCTTGAGTATTCCCCCAACGATCTGTGTTCTAACTTGCGGTGCTGCAGGGCACTGACTCACTTTTCCAGCCGTCACACAAGTGAGACTGCAGGGTGGGCCGCCTCCCACAAGTGGCTTTTGACCTTTAGATCTTGCCTGACTAATGCGATGAGGCCACAGGACAGCCACAATGTGGAGCGTTTGTCTTCACCTTTAAGTGGCCGTTGGCTGTATTTGTCAGAATAAGCTAAGTTAGATGGCAGAACAAAAATCCTTCAATGAGCATGTATTTCTTGCTCGTGGTATAGCTCCAACACAGGTCAGCAGGTGTGCAGGACTAATCTTTTGCACATGGTCACTCAGGCTCACAGAGGCTTTGCCAGCTGTAATGTGGCCCGTGGCCTAAGTGAGAGGAGAGCCTGCTTGGAGAGCTCATATCCATGGTTCAGACCACAAGTGACACACATAATTTCTGCTTGCGTGCATTGGGCGGGACCAGCCACACTGCCCCCTTGAATGGCAGGGAGGTTGACACGGCGTCTTCCATGCACCTGAAAGAGAGGAGGCTTGGAGGTGAGCGTTGGTAACGTCTATCAGATTTTAGAACTTCATTCATTCATTCACTCAATCATTCATCTAAAGATGCTGCACTAAATGCAATTCTAGGCCCCATGAAGGCACATATAGAATACACCCATCCTCGAAATCAGGAGACACTATCTCAGGCTGGGAAAGGTAAGGTCTGAGACCCTTGACAGCCCAGACTCAAACAATTACATCATTTTGAATAGCTCTTTCCTAAAAGATGGAGAATGATTGCCCGGAGGAAGGGCAGATCGGACAGTGCTTACATGCAAATGCAGGAATTACAAATGACCCCTCCCACCAAGGACTTAGCAACCACCATCTCCGAATATCTGCCAGAGCTCCACTCCTGGGCCTGGCAACCAAAATTGGGCGGGAAGAGGCTGTGTTCAACGAGAAAGTTAGAAGTGAAAACAAGAATACCCTGGTTCGTGATTTAGAGTTGGCTCTGAGGCAGGGCTGGATCTGCCATCATGATGGCTTCTCATAACATTGTCTCAAGAATTTCTTTCGATTTTGTCATCATGCTTGAAATGCAATGGATTTGAGATTCACCTTGGTTATTGGGCAGCTTCTTTCAAAAATATACATACTGCTCAGAGGATTCTGAGGCTGATAGTCATCGAGTGTGGACCCATTCAATCAGATATTATTCTTTTCTAACACCTAACTGAGCTTGGGGAGAGGGGTTTGGTGGAGGGCCAGGGATAGCAGGAATATTAGGGTAAAGGTCTCTGGGCACCACTAGTAAACTGGGGGCCTGGGGGAAGAAACACACTGATCCAGGGAGAGAGCTGGCTGTTCAGACTCTCGTCTGGGGCTGACTGCTCCTCGGATGGTGGGGAGGTCAGGGAGAATAGTTCTTCGAGCACCTGTTTGGTGCCAGTCTCAATGCCAGCATCTTCACATACATTCAGCTCATCCTATCCTCACAACAGCTCCATTTTACAGGAGGGCAACTGAGGTTCAGAGATGATAAGGAATTTGTTCAAAGGGCTGGCAAGGGTCAGAGCAGAAAATGAAGGCTCCATGCTCTTTCCCAGATGCCCCCTTCCTTCTTCTCACTGACCTCTTGACACGGAGCAGGACTCTGCAAGGCCCTCCCAGGTACAAGCCCCTCCGGGTCCCCACTTCTTGTTTGTAGAAAAAGTTTTTGTCTCCTAGGGCTTCTCCAAATTCCAAAGAGCAGACTTAAACAGTTAATGCTTAAAGGAGTGGAAATGCAGAAACATGGGAAAGCAGTCAAGCAAAAAAAGTAATAATAGGTTGAACAATAGGGTCACAGGATTCCTAGTTCCTCCTGGAGGGAAATACATAGCAATCTGAGGCATATCTTTGAATTGTTTTGCAGAAAACAACACCCCACCAGGTGGAGGATGGTGACTACATGTTGACCACAAGCATGGAGGCCCCAGATTGGTTGGAACCAGGAGGTTGATATTAAGATTCCTAGAACATCACCTTTTTATCTCACTACCAACCAAGCAGAAAAATGTCCACGAGCTGATCACACAACCCATAATAATCCTCACTCCTAATGTTGACTTAAAAAACCCTTCCCTAAAAGCCATTAGGGAGTTCAGGTCTTTTGAGCAAGAGCTGCCTGTTGTCCTTGCTTGGTGTCCTGTGAATAAATGCTGTACTTTCCTTCACCACAACACCTGATGTCCATAGATTGGCTTTGCTGCATGTCGGGCAAGTGGACGTGAGTTTGGTTCAGCAACACTCTCTCTCATTCCTGCAGTGGTGGCCTCCTGGTGTCCAGAGATGACTCAGTCCTGGAAGGACCAGAGTCTCTGACCTTGTAGTCCTTATAGTCCTTGATGGGCCAGCTCAGAAATCTCCCTTCTGTGGTTGATTTTCCTGTGGCAAAAGGCACACTGAGCTGCAGGTTTGCTTACTTACAAAAGCATTTGGGAGAAAAATCCAACTGATCATGCAGCATGCTCATATAATTAACCTCCTTAAAGATAGCCAAGTTGTCTTAAAATGTTATTTTAATAGACAGTTCTGTAACCTTTGACTGTCAAACACGTGACTCTTTATTCTCAGCTAACTTCTTGGGGTGAAAAATTCGGAGTCTGACTTAATAAGTATTCAAACCCTCATCTTTCCTGAGTCTGACAAACACCACATACTTTTCTATAATAGATTCAGCTGGTTCAAATCTTCTCCCTGTTATCTATTGAAATTGGCTGGGACTGAAATGAAATGTCTTCATCCTAGTTCTGAAATAATAGAATATAGTAATGAATAAGGATCACTTTTTCATGTTAAGTTTGCAGGTAGAACACCTGGGTTCCTTCTAGAATTGGATCTGCCACTAGTTAGTGATGCATTGATGGGGATATTCTTTAAACTGTCTGGGTCTCAGATAGTTTAAACCTCAGCCTGAAAAGTGAGTGTCCTGAAGTGCAGGGTTTCTAAGTTTGCTCAGCACTCTGGGATTCTAGGATCTGTGAACAGTGGGATTGCTGAGAAGACCAGCTCAGGATTAATGTGAGGCTCTGGGCCTTTAAATTAGGAGATGCCACATTCTGGCCAACTTCCTGCTGCCTGGGTCGACATCTGGTGGATTATTTTCCCTTGGGCACTTGTTCTGGTGTGTGATCAAATATTCTAGACAGAATAATTTCTCAGAGCAGCAGAAAGGCTGCCCCTGGTTCTCTAGGGACTTGGAAGGTAACAGAAACAGGTGCAGGAAGAAACAAACCACCTAACGCTGTCACAGCCTGTTCTTTGGCAGGACTTGATCATCACTATTAGGCTACTAAGTCATCTTTTTGAGGACAAAGGAGTCACAAGAAGGTGACCTGCTGGCAACTGCCTGTTCAGAGAAGAGACTAAACAGAGGACTCTTTTCATGAAGGTCCAAGGACTTCAGGCTTAAAACAAGGATGAGAATTTGTTGTCCCTACACTTTTCTGTACCTACACTTAAGCGCTTTTGGAAACCTTCCTGCTCAAAGATAAAACTTCATATGCTACATGAAATTTACTTGTTTTCCTTTTTCTTTTTTTTTTCAAATCAAGCCTTTATTTATTTATTTATTTTACATCTTTATTGGAGTATAATTGCTTTACAATGGTGTGTTAGTTTCTGCTGTACAACAAAGTGAATCAGCTATATGTATACATATATCCCCATATCCCTTCCCTCTTGTGTCTCCCTCCCACCCTCCTTATCCCACCTCTCTAGGTGGTTGCAAAGTACTGAGGTGATCTCCCTGTGCTATGCAGCTGCTTCCCACTAGCTATCTGTTTTACATTTGGTAGTGTATATATGTCAATGCTACTCTCTCACTTCGTCCCAGCTTACTCTTCCTCCTCTCTGTGTCCTCAAGTTCACTCTCTATGTATGCGTCTTTATTCCTCTCCTGCCCTTAGGTTCATCAGAACCATTTTTTTTTTAAGATTCCATATATATGTGTTAGCATACAGTATTTGTTTTTCTCTTTCTGACTTACTTCACTCTGTATGACAGACTCTAGGTCCATCCCCCTCACTACAAATAACTCAATTTCATTTCTTTTTATGGCTGAGTAATATTCCATTGTATATATGTGCCACATCTTCTTTATCCGTTCATCTGTCGATGGACACTGGGTTACTTTCATGTCCTGGCTATTGTAAATAGAGCTGCAGTGAACATTGTGGTACATGTCTCTCTTTTTTTTTTTTTTTTTTTTTTTTTTGTGGTACACTGGCCTCTCCCGTTGCAGAGCCCAGGCTCCGGATGCACAGGCCCAGCGGCCATGGCTCACGGGCCCAGTCGCTCCGCGGCACGTGGGATCCTCCCGGACCGGGGCACGATCCCGTGTCTCCTGCATCAGCAGGCGGACTCTCAACCACTGCACCACCAGGGAAGCCCCCTGTCTCTTTTAGAATTATGGTTTTCTCAGGGTATATGCCCAGTAGTGGGATTTCAATGACATTTTCTTTTTGGTCAATTCAGGCTGTTTTGAGATCCCCAAACTATTGTTTGCTCAAGTCAATTCCATAATTATAAAAACAAGTGAAACCAATTATTTGGCATTCTAAAGACAAAACCGTGTATTGCGTGAATTACAGACAACTTCTACTACTTCCTAGATGAGATGGACCCAAAGTGGACACTTGCCTTTGTAGGGGAGGAAAAGTAATTTTCTCTCTACTCTTCTAGGTTCTTGGCTGAGATGTTCCTATAATAAAAAAAAAATTTTTTAAACAGATTAACATGAGAAAAACAAAGAGAAGTTTAATAACATGCATACCTCCTGTATACATGGGAGACATCTAGGAAAACTGAGTAACTCCCTGAAATGGCCCAAGCCACCCCCTTAAATACCATTTTCAGCTAAAGACAATAGATGTTGGGGCCAGGGTGCCAGTTAAGGGAGGTTTTCAGGCAAAGCACAGCAAAGGAGGGTGAGATTTAAGTCCCGCCTTATCCACTTGATAGAGTTTCTAGAGATTTGGTCATCCTCTCTCTGGTACAGAGAGAGAAGATTTACAAATGGAGATTTCTCTTACATGTTTTTTTTCTTTTCTTTTCTTTCTTTCTTTTTTTTTTTTGTCCACACCATATGGCATGTGGGAATCTTAGTTCCCCAACCAGGAGACCTAACCACTGGACTGCCAGGGAATTCCCGAGATCTCTCTTATAAATGTAAATGTCTCTTACAAAAGGGTAACTTCTAGTCAGTTTTCAGAGCTTCTCCTGTGTCTGCAGTTTGTTAAAAATAACCAGCTCAAAATAATTCTTATACCAAAGAGGCATATTTTGGGGTGGCAAATCCTGCTTCTCTTCTCCAAATTTATGTAAAAATTAAGAGAGGGAGTGAACAAACAATGAAGGGAGGGAGGAAAACAAGTTGATGATCTACACATGGGGCTCTGCTTCACAGAGCTGGACACTTACAGAGTTACAAACGGTGATCCTCATTACTGTTAAATGAATTCTTCAGCTTGCAAAATTGTCTTGCTCTTTTGTTGCTTTTATTTGATTGATTCAATACAATGTAGTAAACCCTCTGTTACCAGACGTGGGGACAGAGATGCTGATGAGACAGAACACCTACAGAGTGTTTGTATGTGTAAGGACCATGTCACCATTTTATAGGTTACAAAGAAAATCCATGGAATCCTTGGGTGGAGAGGAGGAGCTGGGATTGAAGGAGGGTAGCTCTCAAAGGGCAGAGATAGAGCAGGCTGCACACAGCCAGGTGGTCTTCCATTCCAGGGAAGCAAGAGGAGAAGTCATTCTCCCTAAGCACGATTAAACCTCTTTTAAGGTACGTTTACATGACCATTGTTAAAATCATGATAAAAGGATGTGAACAGGGACTTCCCTGGTGGCGCAGTGGTTAAGAATCTGCCTGCCAATGCAGTGGACGTGCGTTCAATCCCTGGTCCGGGGAGATCCCACATGCCGCTGAGCAACTAAGCCTGTGTGCCACAACTACTGAGCCTGGGCTCTAGAGCGCACGTGCCACAACTACTAAAGCCCGGGTGCCCAGAGTCCATGCTCCGCAACAAGAGAAGCCACTGCGATGAGAAGCCCGCGCACCGCAATGAAGACTAGCCCCCGCTCACCACAACTAGAGAAAGCCTGTGCACAGCAAGGAAGATGCAATGCAGCCAAAAATAAAATAAAATAAAAAATTAAAAGGATGTGAGCAGAAAGAAAAAAAAAAAACAAAGAGAAGGAAAGCAGGAAGATGAGACAGGCAGACAAAGAGGCCTTAAGGGTGATGTGATTTTATGTTAATTATTCCAAACCCACTGAAATGCAGGACCTCCACCCTTTTTATGATCACCTCACCTCAGGTTGGCTCCTCCTAAACATTACACCTGGCTGAGCCTCTGGGGTGGAGGGGAGGGTGTTCCTGAAGTGACATCAGCAGAGGCCTAGGGGCAGAAAAAGCCAGCAATGTGCAGGGCATATGGACTGGTTCTGTTTGGTTGGGAGTCTCTGAATTGCTGGAGGGCATAGCAGGAGGTAATCTAGAGGAATGAAAAGGGATCTGATTTTGGAAAACCTAAAATTTCAGCCTGAGGACTTTGGACTTTGATCAGGAGGCATTGGAAAGTTTTGATCAAGGGAGTGATACAAATAAAATAGTGCTTTAAGAATAGAAACACCCTGAGTATATTTAATAGTTTGTTTACAGATTAACTACTGGGCAGAAAGTCTTGAGTCAGCAGGGATGAGGCAGATATTCAGAGCCAGAAGCTTAGCAACCACTGCTGGTGAAACCACATAGGACCTGCGGGGCCCTCCCAGGTACAAAAGCCTTTCTGTGTTCCCCATTTCTTGTTTGTAGAAAAAGGCTTTTTAGTCTCCTGGGCCTTCCCTGGGTTTCGAAGAGCAGATTCAGGCAGTCATTAATTAGGGAAGAGAGGGACTGCAGAAACAAAGGAATAGCAGCCAAGAAACAACAGTTCAGGGATGAAACAGAGTCCTAGTTCCTTCTCAAGGGACACACATGACAATGTGATGCATCTCTTTGAGTTGTTCTTCAGGAACTAAGACCCCCAGGAGGCTGGAGGAAGGTGACTACCTAGTGACCACAAGCATGCAGACCCCAGACTCTTGGAACCAGAATGCTGCTGATTAAGATTCCTGGAACACCACCAACCAATGAGGAGAAAGTCATGCACCCTGCAGCCTTCACCCCAAATGTTGCCTTTAAAAACCCTTCCCTGAAAGCCGTCAGAGAGTTCAGGTCTTTTGAGCACGAGCTGCCTTTTCTTCTCGCTTGGCTTTGCAGTAATCCTTTCTGGACCCCAAACTCTGGCGTTTCAGTTTGTTTGGACTCACTGTGAGCCCGACACACGATCTTGGGTTCGACAACACTAGGACCCTTGCTGACTGACCACTCAGGTGACATCAATCACCCACTCTTTTGGTCTATAATTACCAGAGAGCTATGACCAGGTAACTAGCTTACAAACTCACTGGAATAATCAATGAATAATGCATGGTAAACACTTAGGACATAATTCTTATTATAAATGATGATGAGACATGAAATTAAAATGGAAACCATTGGGAAAAGAACCAGATTTGTGAACCCTTGATTTGTACTCAACTATCTGTTGAGCAGGGAGTAGAATTTGTGCCAAATTTGTATGTGAGACATAAGAAGTATGTATGAAAAGTTATGCCTATTTCTCGTTATATGAGTATATTTTTGAACCCATAAAAATACCGTTAAAAAAACCTGATCATGGGCTTCCCTGGTGGCGCAGTGGTTGAGAATCCGCCTGCCGATGCAGGAGACACGGGTTCGTGCCCTGGTCCGGGAAGATCCCACATGCCGCGGAGCAACTAAGCCCGTGAGCCATGGCTGCTAGGCCTGCGCGTCCGGAGCCTGTGCTCCGCAACGGGAGAGGCCACAACAGTGAGAGGCCCGCATACCGCAAAAAAAAAAAAAAAAAAAAACCTGATCATGAATAACAACAGCAAATAGATAAATCTTCTGATAGGTTTAGCTCTTTCTTTTGCTCGCGTAACAACGATGCCCAAGTGATCAACTTGGACGATGAAGACTAGTGCCAATGTGGTCAAAGTCTGCATCCACAAAAATGGACATTCTTATCAAAATCTGATTTTTCCTCGAGGTGCCCAAATAGCCCCAGTGTACTAGATATTGTTCTTCACATCTCCAGTACACGCATTGCATATTTGGCAACTCTTTCAGAACCTGGAAAGTCCAGCCTAAAGTTAGTCATTAACTAACCACGATAAATCTTATTCAACCAAATAAGTGCAGACAAAGTATATAGGATTCTAGCTAAAGGAAAGAGGGTGGAGTCATCAGAGGATGCTTACAGGAGTAAGAAATTCATTAATAACAATCATTATTGGGCTTCCCTGGTGGCACAGTGGTTGAGAATCTGCCTGCCAATTCAAGGGACACAGGTTCGAGCCCTGGTCCAGGAAGATCCCAGACGCCACAGAGCAACTAAGCCCGTGCACCTCAACTACTGAGCCTGTGCTCTAGAGCCTGCAAGCCACAACTACTGAGCCCACGTGCCTAGAGCCCATGCTCCACAGCAAGAGAAGCCACCGCATTGAGAAGCCCACTCACCACAGTGAAGAGTAGCCCCCACTCACCGCAACTGGAGAAAGCCCGCATGCAGCAATGAAGACCCAACGCAGCCAAAAATAAATAAATAAAATAAATAAATTTATATTAAAAATAATAATACCAATCATTATTTCCTCCCTTGGGTGAGACAGCCACTCTTTTTTTGAACCTCGCATTTATTGGTATATTTCCTGATTTGTTTCTTTTATGTTTCCTATGTTTTCTCTGTTGAGAAAAGGAACCAGTTGGAACTGACTCAGGTCAGACATATCATAGGTGAATAAAGTAAAAAACAAAACCAAAACAGGTCAGCACCATAGTGAGAAACGTCTACTGTGTTAAATTTATTCTGTTACTATTATTCATGTCTTTTTTGTGTTGACAGTGGTCTTCCCAAGGAGACCACCCAAAACACTTGTTGATCACGTAAAGCTAAGTGTATTAGACCTGCACCAGGAGAGAGAATGGGTCAGTGTCTGTCTCAGCAGTGTCCCAAATGGAGGAATTAGGGCATACGGAGGGCATTACGTCCTGGAGTGAGTGATCTTAAGGTGTGTCTTGGAATGCCAGGACGGGGATGAGGTTGGGCAAAGGTTAAGACATCACAGCTTTGAAGTGAGAAGCATATGACCACGTCTTGCAGTGACTTTTGAGGAGCAAGCTGTTAGTTTTGATAAGAAGCTTTAATTGCTTTACTTTAATTGCTTCACAGTTTTAACTTCTAGAAGCAAGTTCAAAGGTGTTTTTGCTTGCTCCCAGTATTGTTTAATGAAGGGGCAGTTCTCACCGTCATTTTTTCTTTTCCACGTTAGGGCACATTCCAGGAGCCAGGAGAAGAGAAGAGGTGGGGCTGCTCCCTAGGGGTGGGGAAGGGGCCTCTGCAGCACCTACCTCACTAGGGAGGGGCCCAGGGGCACCGAGGAAGCAGCATCCTCAGGGCATCTATCCAGACGTCCCCATTTCAAGGTCCCAGGTTTTCACCACCGGGCCCTGTCTTGGCTAAGCAGTGGCACCTCTCCGGAGTGCCAGGACTCCAACAATGAGGTCCTCAGCCTGCGTCCCGGCTGGGTCTGTCCTTCCTCTGCGGGAGATAGAGGCCCCTTTGTGCTGTCACAGAGCCCCGACGTCGAGAGGCCTCAAAAGAGCTCAGCGGCATCCAGCCCACCCTGCTGTTTTTGCAGGCATTTTTCCACCCGTACTTTTTAAATGCATGCATCAAGGCACCTGCCATAGCATCCCCTCCACCCGAACATTTTCCAGGTCACCGTCGGTGAAATCTTGAGCAATCAAGTCACCGCCTTATGCCAGGGCCTCTCAGCGCCCCACCTGCCAACAGGGACAAAGCTCCACCCCTGCTGGGGGGGTGGACCAGTTCACATCTCCATCTAATTGCTGTTTACTTGGACCAGTCCTGCCTCTGCTTGTGTTCTGATTGCAGTCAGTCGGAAAAAATTCTCTGCTTTTTTTCTTTTCCTGTGATTTAAAAATTGAGATAAAATTCACATAACATGAAACTCATCATTTTAAAGTATATGACTCTGTGGATTTTAGTGCGTTTACAATGCTGTACAACTATCATGACTATCTACTTCCAGAGCAGCCCCATCATCTGCAAAGGGGACCGGGTACATGTCCACAGTCACTGCCCGTTCCTCCATCTCCCTGTTCCTTGGCAACCACCAATCCACCTTCTGTCTCTATGGATTTGCCTGTTTGGGGCATTTCATAGAAATGGAATCGGATGTGATCTTTATGCCTGGCTTCTTTCATTCGGCACGTTTTCGACGTTCACCTGGGTTGTAACATGTACCACACTCCATTCCCCTTTATGGTCAAATAATATGCCATTGTGTGACTGTACTCCACTTTCTTAGCCATTCGCCAGTTGATGGATATTTCAGTTGTTTATATCTGCAGCTATTGTGAATAATGCTGCTATGAACATTTATGCACAAGTTTTTGTAAAAACATGTTTTCATTTCTCTTGGGTATGTGCCTAGGAGTGAGACTGCTGGGTCATAAGGTAATTCCATGTTAAACTTTTTGAGGAACTGCCGAACCATTTTCCACAGTAGTTGCACCATTTTACTTTCCTATGAGAGTTCTAATTTCTCTACATCCTTGCCAACACTTGTTGTTTTTCTCTTTTTTTCTTATTATAGTCATCCTAGTGGAAATCTCCCCTTTTCTCACTTTCTGCACTTCATTCATTGCCAAGTCCTCTGATTTTACCTACTAAATTTCATACATATCTGTCCACCCTCTCCACCTCCACCAATCTGATCCACCTCTTACTCTTAATAGTATTTTGACTTTTAATAAGTAACAGATATTACTACAAGTGTAACATATCTCTAAAGACTTCAGAAGTGTGACTGATGCATGGTCAGCTTTCAGTAAGTGTTCGCTACTGTCTCGCCGTTGTTAGTTTCAGGTAGAGACAAAATGCCTGTGAGCCCTGCGTGGCTTGGTGCCTCATTCTCTAACTTCATCTGGCAGCATCCCCCTTGCTCTCGGCTCCAGCCAGGACCACCTTGCTCTGGGTCGTCCTATGTCCTGGGCTTCCTCCCACCCCATGACCTTGCTCGGCACCTTGCTTCTCTCTTCTCTTCTTCACCGGTAAACTCTCATCCTCTTCAGATCTCAGTGTAGGTACCACTTCCTCAGAGAAATCCTCCCGTTTCTCCTTAATGAGGCCACCTACCTTAGGCTAATCATGCATGGCTCCTTGTAACACTGCAGTTTTACATTTGTTTGGATAATCATTTGGTTTACGACGTTCTCCCTAAAGAGACTGGAAACTCACCAAATGGCTCTAGCATTTAGCACTGTGATTGGCATGAAACTGGCTGCACAGTAAATATTTGTTGAATAAATATTTAAGTTTCTGTAGAATCCTCAGACACTGGGGCCATAGACTGATCACCTAACCTAGCCCTTTCTTATGTGGAAATAACGGAAGACCACTCAAATGAGAGCAAGTAAAGGCTGTTTAGTCAGAGCTTAGAAGGTAGTCAGCCACCGTCACTTGTGTTTTGTCAGAGACTCAAAGGCAGGTGGAGGAGTGAAAAAGCTTCTCAATGGAAAAGGGGAAGGTTTCAGGTATGCCCTGCCCGGAGGCTGTGGGCGTGGGGCTGCTGTGGGCAGACTAACCAGAAGCAGGGCATCCCGTGTGGTTGCTTAGGGGTCCATACTTGGTTTCCTCTGGTTGTTCCTAAATTGGAAGCAGGCACAAAAATCAGGGAAGCTGTCAGTTATTAATCAAGTCCTGGCCATTTGGGGCCAATTATTACAGAAGTTGCTGTTTGGCTTCCTGGATTGTTTGCTAGAGAGAGTGGTCTGACTTCCTAAGAGTCTGATTTACAGATAGTATGTTTGCTTCCTGGACTGGCTGTTATTCATAGTGGATGGTTTTCTGGGCTCCTTGCTGCAGATATGGGTCAGAGCCCTATTTTTATATATGGTTCTGGCCATTGTCTGCTTGCATGTTCAGATTCTCACTTCGACATACAAGAAGAGGGATCTAGGAGGGTTAAGAGACTTGCCCAAATTCACACAGCTGGTTAAGAACATCTGTCTGGTAATGTACACCTCCCCCCTCCCCACGTGGAAGGAAGGCATTCTGTGCCTGTGACACAAGTGATGAACTTCTGTCCTGTGATTTACAAACCAAGGACTGGGAGTCTTTTACAATATTCTTAAGAGACTGAGGAGAGACAATAAAATAGCTTTGAGCTGAGGGTGATCATACAGCGTTTAGTCCTACTGTTATGAAAATCTCCACAACTCCCCTGACCCGGGAATTTCCTTCCTTCTTCCCCACGCAGGAGGGTCACGCTGATATTCAGATGCACCATTTCCCTTCAAGTATCGCAGGCCTGAGTTGCAGGATGCAGAGGGCAGCGCTGGGCATACAGGCCTCTTAGGAAGGTGATAATGTCAGACGTGGGAATAGAGACCTGTAATTGGTGGACCTAGAAAAGGATCATTTTTAGTCAGGGACTTTCTCAAGGAAGCTCTTGTCTAGAAGTGGGCTAACTGAAAGTTGAGTGCCTGGAAAATCTTAGTCCCTGGGGTTACCATCAGACCCCGTGGGGCAGGTGCCCCGTGGGAACTGCATCCCTGAAGTATCTGTGTGGGTGAGTTCATTGGGGAGGGTGAAGGTGTGGGGGGAAGAGACTCTCGAGGACCCACTGAGTCCTCTTCAAGGGTGCGCCTGGGACACGCTCTGACCACTGCTGATGTCAGCCTAGTCTGGCTTGTACCAAGGCCTAGTGGAGAGAAAAACGCCTCCAAAATGATAAACATTCTCACCTTCAAATCAATATCCTTTAAAATTTTATTTTAAAATATAATTTATTATATATGTATATAATAAATACACAAAATAAATAAAATTAAATCCATAATACATAAATATAAAATTATTATAGAATTTAAAAATAAATATTTTAAATAAAAGTATTATCAAAAGAACCAAGTGCTGCTTTGTATGATAATGGCCTCACAGGCCCCTAGATGGCGGGGGCGGGGGGTGGGGGCAGGAGGTGAGGGAGGGAGCGGTAATTCATATTTTAGGGCAAACCAGAAATCATGTCTTTTCACTTGTGAATACTTCATTGTGTATTTTTAACAGATGAAAACTTTTAAAACATTAAAAAAATACCATTATTACACTAAAAACCTCAACAATTCCTTAATATCATCTAATCCTCTGTGTTTGAACTTTCCATTGTCTCAAACTTTTTATTCCAGTTGGTTTGTTTAAATCACGAACCAAACAGAATCCACATACTGCATTGGTTGACGTGTCAGGAGGCCCTTTTGAATTAAGGAAAACAAACATTTTCTTCTAGTTGGTTGGCACTAGGGATAGAAACTCAAATACCTATGAGTCAGGCAAGTAATTGCAAATGAGTGAAGTAAATTTAAAAAAACAAACAATACTCTTTCATTACAGACACACTTTGCACATTAAACATCGAAGAATGTACTTCACTTCCAAAGAAATACAAACTCTCCCCTCCCCCTCCCCACCCTGTATGGGGAAGGGGTTCAGGACATGCTACCCAAGAATATGGCTCCTTGGCATAGTGAGAATTTTAAGCTGAAGGAGTTTGAGAAAACAGCAGAAGCAAAGTCATTCTGACCTTCTCCTGCCTTCTCCCCTGAAACCCTCATGTGAGAGGGGCCCTCCCTGTACCCAGAGGAAAGCAGCATCTCATCTCCAAAGGGACTTGAGAAGAATCTAGCAAAGAGGCCTTGTTAAGTTTCCCCCGTCACCTACGCTCCTCACCTGTCGTGTTCCTCCCCCTTCCCGCGCTTCCTGGAACCCAGCAGAAAAGGCCACAGTCTGTGCCTTCTGGTCCCCATCTCCTTATGAGGCTCCCATGTCACCTAAAACTTCTAGTCAATGAGTCTGCACGCTTTTCTCCTGTAAATCTGTCTTTGTCAGTTTCATGTTCAGATCCAGCCAGATCCATGCTAAGAGGGTTAAGGAAAACTTTTCCCTCCCC
This sequence comes from Kogia breviceps, assembly GCF_026419965.1. Taxonomy (NCBI): domain Eukaryota; kingdom Metazoa; phylum Chordata; class Mammalia; order Artiodactyla; family Physeteridae; genus Kogia; species Kogia breviceps. The sequence continues at coordinate 60,100,434 of NC_081324.1, read as the reverse complement.
TACACTGGTCTGTTTTTGGTTTTGATCGAGATGTGGGGACAGGAATTACCTCATCTTTCTGAAAGCTCTGCATATATCAGTAATTAAACTGCACAATAACCATAAGACAGTTGACAATCAGTCTTCGCCTCTCATGGGGAGACCATGGGTTTTTGGACCATCAGTGATAAAGGAAGAGCATCTAAAGGGGGCAGCTGTGCTCATGTCCATGACATGGCCCTCAGGAATGCTGGCCCCGTGTGGCCAGGCCTTCCCAGCCTTCCAGAGAAACTAGAGATCCAGATATTTAGGGGGAAGCTCCTTAGTCGAAATGCTGACAACTGATTGGAATGGAAAGCAGTGCAGACATGCCCACTTGCCGTCTTCTGGCTGTTTTTCCGATCAGTTTCCCCTGGCTGTTGTAGGAAAGTGGATTTTTTCTGGAAGAAATTTCCAAATGGGCTACAGGATAGTCTTTGCATCACTGCCAGCAGCCTCATCAGGCTGACTGATCAAGCTCAGTAAAAAACGGTGTTTTCCCGTTGAGATTCAATGCGTTTTCAGTCTTTCCAGCCCTTCTCAGAACAGTTCAATTGCTTAAAGTTATATCCTGACCACTGTAAACCCGCTTACTCGTTGCAGCTTAAAGAATCCAGCTACTTCTACCCGTCATGAATGTATGCAAATAAAAATATGCTTTTGCCTATTTAAACCCAACAGGTCGTTAATTGAAATGACAGAAACTCAGGTTTTTTGGTGTCTATATTCACACTGTGAACAGATAACTTGCTGATTTGGATTTAGTGCACTTGCTGAAAATCCTCAGGCTGGTCTCTGTGGCGAATCAACACATATAGAAACATGGTAAAAGTCCTCAATTCATATTGACTAACTTGATGCATGTTGTGATCTAGGGGGACTGAGGTTAAGTTTATATTTGAGCTCTCTGTGGGGGACACATTAAGTAGTGGAATGACTGGGGAACAAGATGTCTCCTAAGACAAGTTATTTTCAAGCATCACGGAAGCATCTTTCAGCCATGAGCAGCTGTGCCAACTGTCCATCCTTTTATCTGCACATTAAAGCAGCGCCCCTCAATCGTGCAGTATTTGGTTAGCGCAGCCCAAGTCATTGTTTGTGCCTGAAAATAATAAAGCCGTATTCCCTAAAAAAAGAGAAGGGGAAGGGGAAGGGGAGGAAGGAGGAGGAGGAAGAGGAGGAGGGGGAGAAGAAAAACAGTTTGGAGTAAAGACAGTACTGCTTCTCCAAAATAAAATACATTACGAGAAGCACGGATTCTCTGGTTTGTGTTGTTAAAAGATAAAGTGAGGCACACTGAAAATGTTAAGAGTTTATTTGAGCAAAAATATATTAGGGTAGCGCAAAACTAGAGATGGTTATCTACCCGCGGACAGGAGCTGGGAGAGACTGATAGAGAAAGTGCGGAGGCAAAGCTAGGAAGTTACAAGTGGGCTGCAGCTCACAGCTTGGCTGTTTGTGACTGGTGGTCCTCAGGTTTTGATTTTGTAACCGGGAAGCACTTATAGGCTTAGCTTTGGGTACCCGTACGGAGGCATGAGAGCCTCCTCGTTTAATTAATTTTCCATCATTCCGGCCGGGCTCGCAGCTCTGGCTTCAGGTGTCCCCGATAGAATCCAGTTGCATGCATCCACCTAAGAGCTCCTCAGCCGCCCCAGCCCGCCCGCCATCAGGGCTGGAGGCAGACTCCCCATCGCCTCCTAGAGGCCACTTCTGGGCGGAGGAGAGCTGCTGAGGAAGGAAGGAAGGCTGAAGCTGAGTCATCCTCCATTTCTCCGGCTGAGAACTTGTGGGTAGGTGGAACTCTGGCCGCCTACAGGCCCCAAACGATGCTTCTGAACGGCCCAGAATGAGAGTCCTGCCAGCATGTCTGAACTGCGCTGCCTACCTTCAGGGTACGCTGCTCCCAGGGGCGTCCACAGGCCTGGTCTGGAGGAGACCAGGTCAGTGGGTGGCTGCCTGCTCCCGGGCTGACTCCGGAGGAGCACGGCTTCCCAGGCGGGCACTTCATCTCCCTCCATCCCTCCTGGAGTCCTTCCCCTCTAGCCTTTCCTCTGGCGGTGAACCCCTCACCCCTTGCCCCCTTCCCGGATTCTTCCACGCCAGAGGGAGGCCCAGAACCTGGTCTGGTCCTGGATCTTGCAAATCCTGCTGCTTCAGGGGTTTGCAGAATTTCAAAGGCTTATTCCTCAGCTCAGGACACGGGTGAGATCTGTCACCACACCTATTCCGGGAGTCTGTGTCTTTGGTTTTCTCAACTCGTAATAAAGACATTTCTTCTCTCTGACCCTTGCTCCTCAAAGTGTGCCCCTAAGTGAGCAGCACTGGTCAGTCTAATCTCACTAGAAACACCTGGTATCAAACTCCAGCCCAGACATACCCCCACCAGAGCTTGCATTTTCACAGAAACCCAGGTGATTCACATGCACGTTCAAGTTCGAGAAACTCCACTGGAACAACCAGGTGAGGCCCAATTCCTGAGGATGGGGCGGAGGTGTGAGGAGGAGGGACTCCAGGACAGACTAAGCCTGCAGCCTTTAAAGGAAGTGCCCACCCCACTCCCCGGCTGAATCCCACCAGCCCATCAGCAGATGAGACCTCAGTGAGCCCGCGGACTTCAGGCTCTTAGAAATCTAGGCCCAGCTCTGGGCTTGTGGGTCTGAGGAACAGACCTCAGCGCTCTCATGTTGAAACTTTTCTGCCAATTGGTCTGTAATCCCCAAATGACTCTAAAACTGACCTTGACATAGCAAACATTTAATCCTGAGAAGCACTGGTGTTTTGCCTTCACACTGTCTACATCACACCCTTCCAAGTAGTCCAGGTCCTTTGAGAGCTATTTCAGAGACTTTACTGGTAGTCAGTGGTTAAGACTCCAGGCTTCCACTGCAGGGGGCGGGAGTTCGACCCCTCGGGCAACTGAGATCTTGCATGCCCCAAGGCATGGCCAAAAAAAAAAAAAAACCCAGCTATTTCACAGTTTTGTGCCCTCTTGGGGGATGATGGATTCCATCCTATCTTGTAGAGAGAGGTTCACCCTGCTTCCCTCCCCCACTCTGGAAGCCCAGTTTTGCCTCAATTTGCATATTAACTTCAATAAACCTGATCTATAAATTTGTTCTTCAGGTGTTTTTTTTGAATTGGCTATAACATTCGCTTCTCTCATGAGTTAAATAAAATCTTTATCATGGGTTCCTTTTTTTATCTGTATGAGAGTCATGATTTTATCTTTTTTTTGAACATTCTCTCTTAACAGTGATACCTTTCATCTCTTGTTTTAGTTTGTGGTAGGGTTTGTTTCTCAGCCTCTGCACTGGTGACATTTTGAGCTGGATCTTTCTTTGTGGAGGGACTGTCCCAAGTGTAGGAGTTTTATTTAGCAGCATCCCTGGCCTCCACCTACTAGATGCTCATAGCATTTCCCTCCCCCAGCTGTGACAACTAAAAATGTCTCCTGACATTGTTTAATGTCCCCTGGCAGGGAAAATCACTCCCTCCCCACCCCCAGTTCTGAACCACTGGTTTATAGTTAATAAATGAGAACCCACGTCTTATCACCATTAAACTGACTGAAAGCCCCGTTGACACAGAAGTAACATTTTTCTCTTGATATTTTCCTCATTGGAGCAGGGATGAGCAAATCTGCAGGAAATATCACATTTCAGATGTTACCAAAGGTCGTGAGAGCTTTGGGAAAAACAAACATCACTGAAATCCAAAACGGAAGCCAAGGGATTCCTCTTTCTTTTTGCAGAAGGCCTTTGGTTTAAGGGTAGCTTGGGAGGTTTCAGTGCCCTGAGGTCCCGAGGAACCAGCTGGGCAGACCGCCAGCTGCCTGTTCGGATTTAGAGAGGCTGAGCACCTGCGGTTGCATGGGGCGGGGGTCGTTTACCTGGACTGCTCCTTCCCTAGGAGGGCCTCCTGGACAATAGACATTCATTCATTCACCCACTTGCTCATTCATTCATTCACTGGCCATCTGGCATGGGCAGAGCTGTGTGTCCTGCATGAGGGGAGAGGCAGAGATGCCAACGTTTGTTTCTTCCCTCCTGGGAGGATTCCATCTACTAGCAGAACGGAGACAGGGTCATCACAGCCGTGAGTGTACCTCCTATTTGTTGAGGGCTGTGAGCCCACTGTGGACACCCTTTTATGTGGTGAGAACCTCATGAGAACTCTAGGAGACAGGAATGAGTTGTGATGGTGTCCTTGTCAAAAATCATTTGACCACACGTGCGTTTTCTTCTGGATTCTCTGTTCTGCTCCATTGGTCTGGTGTGTCTGTCCTTCTGCCAGCATCACACTGATTACTGCAGCTTTGTAGTAAGGTTTGAAATCAGGAGTGTGAGTTCTCCAACGTTCATCATCTTTTTCAAGCCTGTCTTGCCTATTTGAGATGCCATATAAACTCTAGAATGAGTGCCACTGCTTGATATGATGGCACAATCTCCAGAGCACTTTCTGGTATTCAAAAGTGTGGCTTCTCTCTGATGCTTTGAGTTTTCTCTCCTACACCACCTGACCAACAGTTTACCTCATTGCTTTCGATTCCTCATCCTTTTGATTAAAAGAAATTTCACATTTTCTGGGACTTCCCTGGTGGCGCAGTGGTTAAGAATCTGCCTGCCAATGCAGGGGACATGGGTTTGAGCCCTGGTCCAGGAAGATCCCACATGCCCGTGGAGCAACTAAGCCTGTGAGCCACAACTACTGAGTCTGCGCTCTAGAGCCCGCAAGTCACAACTACTGAGCCCGTGAACCACAACTGCTGAAGCCCTCGTGCCTAGAGCCCGTGCTCCGCAACAAGAGAAGTCACCGCAATGAGAAGCCCGCGCACCACAACGAAGAGCAGCCCCCGCTCACCACAACTAGAGAAAGACCGCATGCAGCAGAGAAGACCCAATGCAGCCCCCCGCCACAAAAAAAAAAGAAATTTCACATTTTCTGAAGATTAGATTATACCCCCGATTGAGAATTACTGACTCCATGTATCTCTAGAGTCTAGAAGCTTGTTGTTGACTAATTTATTTCTATCTTGAAAATATTTTTTTCTGACTTTAGAACACTGTAGTATAATAATGAATAGGCTTTTAAAATGCGACACCCCCTTCGTTCCGACTCGGTGATACAGATTCTCTGCCCCTCCCCCTTTAGAACAGCTGACCTGCAGGACAAGCTGGACCCCACTGTAGACAGCAGTTCCCATCAGAAGGCTCTCAACCCTCTGAGGGCTGTGACTGGAATCATCGTGTTTTGCTTCCTCAGGTGAGAGCTGGCTATGAGGTACTTTCTAAGAAACTGTGGGCTGCCCAGAGACCCTATCCGCACCATCCTCCTTCTCGGCTATAAATTCCCCTTATCCTTGTATTTGGAGTTGAGCCCAACCTCTCTCCCCCATAAAACCTCACTGCGGTGGTCGTTTACCCATCATGACAGTTCCCTGAATGAAGTCTGTCTGAGCGTTCTTTTTTTTTTTTTTGCGGTATGCGGGCCTCCCACTGTTGTGGCCTCTCCCGTTGCGGAGCACAGGCTCCGCGGCCATGGGTCACGGGCCCAGCCGCTCCGCGGCATGTGGGATCCTCCCGGACCGGGGCACGAACCCGCGTCCCCTGCATCGGCAGGCGGACTCCCAACCACTGCGCCACCAGGGAAGCCCTGTCTGACCGTTCTTTAACAAGTACCATGAACGATTTTTTTCTTTAACAACCTTTTCATGGGGTGAAATGGAACCACTCCCCTTAGGTCCCAGCATCAGAAAAGGTGTGCTTCTTGTGAATATCTGGTTTGTTTTAGCTTCTGGAAGAAATATATATCTCGCAATATGGCATTTTTTTCCTCTGCCAAGTGTGCAGAGCTATATGGCACATATCTCTGTGTTATTCTCATTTTATTTTCCTACCTATTGTTTTTCTGATATCAACTCCCTCAAAAATTTATTTGTCTTTAAATATCATATATACTTTTTGGTAAAGCTGTCTCAAACTTTTATGGAACAGATTTAACATAGGTTTGAAAAAATAGATTGAATTGTTGTCATTCTCAATGAAACTTGGTCTCACTTTTGCCCCCAGAGCCACACCAAACCCACTCAATTCTGTGTCGGTTTGAAGCGTCGCTACATGTTAACCCTAAGCTTTTCTGGGATGAATCTTAGTAAAAGTTTTAATATATAAGCAGGGAAAACTTGACTTCCAAAAAAAAGTTCACATGGATCTAGTTGTCAGCGGGGTGGGTAGAGGCACCTGCTAAGTCTCTCCCGGTATGAGCACTCAAGTGGCCTCCCCACCCTGCCGTGAACGCGTTTAAACACTAAGTTAGTTAATACTATGGGGCCTGCCTTTTATTTCCACAGAACAGTGTTTGTTTGGAGAGAATCTCGAGGCATCTGAGCTCTTACAATACAGTGTAAAACAAAGTGTTCTTAAACCTGTCAGTGTTTTTAAAATGAAAAACAACCAAACACAACTTCAGTCTTTGGCTAACTTTCTTAGAGAAGAAAACCAGCATCTGCTGGTAACAGGCTGCTCTGGGGACGGCTGATCACAGGGCCCAATGCCACATTCGTAGTAATTAGTGGCAGCACAAGAATGGAAACTTCAGCAGTGCTCTTCCTGTTGCTATGGTGACAGCCCCCCAAACAGCCTTCCCTCCCAGGCGCTCAGCACTACCCTTGACCTTCCATCTGTTGTGCGATCTTGTTGAGAGCAGAGAGATTAAATTGACTGCTCATTTGTCATCCAGAGTTTGTGTGTATGTGTGTGTGTGTGTGTGTGTGTGTGTGTGTGTGTGTGTGTGTGTGTTGGGGTGTCAGGAGGAGGAGGACGTGGATTGGAAGGAAAGGGGTCTGGGGGCTGGCTGTTCCCTGTGCTTAGCAAGAGGGACAGGTGAGCAGCTGGCACATCTGCCCGATCACAGACAGGTGCTGTCGAGGGGCCCAATTCTCACGGTGGCCCGTAGTGCCTGGTGATGATGAGTGAAGCCCCGGCAGAGGCGGGTTCTTGACCTGATGGAGGAAAAGCGGAGCCCACGCCCTCAGTTTTTACCAAGACATCCTCCACACTTACCCTCTATTTCTGGTTTTTGAGTATTTCCATGGGTTCTTTAGAACCTGGGAAGTGTCAAAAATTCTTGTTGTTCTGCTAAAAACCTAAGAATTTGGCCAGATTTGTTAAAGATATGTGAAGATTGTAAAGTAGAAATTGGGCTGCTTATTTTCCTTGGGGTCTTGTTTGTTTCGGAGGTGAATGTGAAGAGAGTTGATCTGATTCGCACTATTGTATGCTGCTGTCAAAGGACCGTCTCTCCAGGGACCCCCAGGGCTGCACACTGAAACCCGGTAGGATGTCCTCCATTACCCACCAGGAATTATGGGGATGGTACACGGACGTGCTTCGGAAGAAATGAGTGTTGTGCTCGGGAAAGGGCATGGTTTGCCTGTGGCATAAGATCAGTAGGTTTTGGATGTTTTATTCCCTTAATAAATCTTCCCTGTACTGTGCTGCCCTGTGGCCTGGAATGTTCGTGTACTGCGGAGCGTTGAGACCATTTGTCTGGGCTGCTGAGTGAAGAGATTCCTGAGATTTCGGGGTGGAGGGAACACACCTGCCCTGCTGGGTATGAGTTGCAGCCTCAGGTATGCCAGTTAGATGGTTGGTGTCTTCCTTGACAAGTCTTTGTGATGTTCATAGTGAAAATCTTCACAACAACCCTCCAAAGATGGTACTCAGTCCCCGTTTACAATTGAGAGAACATAAGTCACAGAGTTCAAGTAATTTTCCCAGGAATACAGAGCCAGCGATAGGTGGCTGGAGAGCTGGGCCCAGGCCGTCCGAGCCTACAAGGCAGGACAGCAGGTCAGCAGGTGGGTGTGTCCACAGACTCGGAGCCAGCTCTCATCCTCACACGGGCTTGTATGGTTCCTGCACTTGATGCATCCGGGTTTATCTTCATATTTCCATATTTGGGAGCCAGACTCTGCAGTTCATCACACATGCTTATTTCTAAGGACACATCTCTGGTGTGACGTTTTTAAACAGGGCCTAGTTGGGGTTAATAACCTCCACATAGGTTGGAATGGTCCTGTGAGAGGGAATCGTTTGTGTAGCAATTCCTGAACTGTGAACTCTCAGAGCTGCAAGCAATTAGGAGTCAACCAGTCGCATTTGACAGAAACGCAAACTCAGGTCGGAGGGCTGCTGCCTGGCGTTGGAGCTGAGCTGGGGTCTGGGTAGCCCCTCCCATCTCTCTGCTGTCCGCTTTCCTTAGAGATGTTTGCACAGGGACAGTGGAGGAGGGGTTCCATCAAGAGAGAAGGTGTGTCCATTCCTGGTCTAGTCAGAATGATGGGGCTCAGGATCGCGTCCCAACTGGGGAGGCTTCCAAGGATGCAGGAAGCCCGTGTGAGGATGAGTGCTGGCTCCCAGTCTGTGGACACACCCACCTGCTGACCTGCTGTCCTGCCCTGTAGGCTCGGGCGGCCTGGGCCCAGCTCTCCAGCCACCTATCGCTGGCTCTGTGCTCCTGGGAAAATTACTTGAACTCTGTGACTTATGTTTTCTCAATTGTAAACAGGGACTGGGTACCACTTTTGGAGGGTTGTTGTGAAGGTTTGGTAACACAGAGAGTCTGGGCATGCTGCCAGCTTGGAGTAGCCCCCTGGTTATTCTTGTTAGTCAACAAATCCCCATTGCCCCTTCTTCCCAGCTCTTTACTCGCTCATGTCACAGACTTTCAATCTCCCCTCAGGTAAGTAAAGGGTGTGCCCTGCCTGCCCGGCTGCCACTCAGATCCCAGTAGCATACGGCCAGTGTCCTCGTGCCGTTAACTTCGGACAGTCTTCGTGAGCCGTGGTTTCTTGACCAGCATGACCCACAGCTTCAGCACCCCCCCCCCCAGTTCCTGTTGGTACTTCCTGGCACCATGGGGCCCATCCAGCCTCACCCATTGGGGAGGGAGGTCAGTCCATGGAGGCAGGGAGCCAATGTGAGGTCCTGGAGCCTCGTCCTCCAAACTGCCCGCCGGTGCTTCTGGAAGCCTGGGCTGCACACCTGCTTATCTTTATCTTTCAGGATGAATTCATTCAACAAATGTGTGCCCAGCACTAGGCTCAGTGCCCAAGACACGAAACCGAGTAAGACTTTGTCCCTGTCCTTGAGTTGCCTGTGGTCTATGAGCTGGATGCCTAGGCAACAACTCAGGGAAGACAGCCATCTGTGGAGACTTCGTGGTGAGGTCCAGACGGAAGGAACACCTGCCACAAGCTCTGGGCCAACTCCGGGTCCCGCACCATCCCGACAAGGTCTTGTGTCGTTAGGTCCTCTGCACACGGCTCTGACGCACGTGCGTATCCTCACGGCACAGGTGGAGAAGCTAAGAGGTCAAGCCTGAGCAAGGCTGCCCAGGTGTGCGTCACAGTGGAAACTTACAAGGCTCCTCTGCCTTCTGTGACCAAGTGCATCTATGCTGGATGCTGCTGCTGTTTGTAGCATGAACTTACAGGTGTTTCTTACCTGTATCTCCACCTCTCCCAGCCCCTTTCAGTTGCAAACAGTAATTTGAAGTTCAACTCCCTGCCTGGGCTCTTTCTTCTTCCTTCTCCTCCTTCCTAAGATGCATCTGTGTCCGGGGAAGAGCTCGAGTTTCTTCCTGCCATGTTCTTCTGCACAGGCTCCTGCTGGCCGAGGAGGGACCCGTTGGCCCTGGCATTCGGGTGATGGCCTGGAGATTCTCTGCTTAGGTATGAGTGGTCCTGCCTGATTCTTTGGTAGCTGTGCAGGCCCTGGCGCTGCAGCTGATCTGAGTTGAGGTCTGGTGTCTCAGCATGATCAGAGTCTAGGGTCTCCAGAACCCACCCCCTTCCCACGATCCTATGTCTCCTTCCCTCCAGCAGACATTCCCCACCCCCCTCCCCGGCCCTGGCTGGTGCAACATGCCTTCCTGGTCTCAGCCCTGACCTGCTCTGACGCTGGGGGTGACCGTCCAGCTGTCCTGCTCCGGGTCAGCCCAGCCTCACCTCAGAGCCCCCTAGCGGGCCAGGAGTCCCCAAGTCACAGCCCCCTCTGCAAGCCTCCTCCAGAGGTCACCTAGGACTCTCTGGACCCCAAACTTTCTAGTTCAAGTTGGCCAAGCCTGGCTGTTGATCTGGTAGGGGAGGTTTTGGAATTTAGAAAACACTTTTTCTCTCTGTAAGAGAGAGTTCTCCCACCATAGACTCCAGAAATTCACCTTGTGGCTCAAAGCAGATGAAGGACTCTGTTCCAGCAGCTCCTGCCCAATCGTCTTAGTTGGATGAAAACCCTCATGGCTGCATGTCAAGGGCGGGAAGGCTCCAGGGGAACAAGCCTCTCAGCGACGAGGGAGGAAATGTTAGCAGATGGCCAAAGAAACTGTCCCCTCGACACGCAGCGGAGGCCCGACGTGCACCCTGTCCTCATGTGCTGCCCCTGCTGCTGTCCCCCATGTCCATGCACGGCTGGCTGTTGGGGGATGTGTGGGAGGGGCCTTAATGACCAGGCTGGGGGCGGGGGAGCAGGGGTCCCCTGGGAAAAGGGGACTCCCAGCTTAAAGGTGTTTAAACTAATCGATCAGGAGTGAGCTCGTGTTGGGAGAGGCGTCGTGGGGAGTAGAAATGTGAGAACTCAGAACCGCCTAGGCTCATTGATCCTTCCGGCAACCTCGCCAGGCCAGGTCCGAGTCCTGGGGAGGGAATGACATTGGTGTCACAGCTGAGAACCTAATGCGTTTCGCCCTCCCCAATCCTGTGGATGGTAGTGCAGAGCTCACTAGGAGGGGCACGGGGTGGGGGGCATGCAGGCTTTGGGAAGAGGCTTCCTTCCGTTGTAGCAAGCTGTGCTTGTGAAGTTAGTGGAAAGGAAGGCAGGTGGGCCGTCTCTGACGGAACTGGTCTGGGTCTGGGTCCCAGTTGTCTCTGCTGGGTTACAAACCACGCCACCACTCAGTGGTTTCAAACAACACGTTATTAGCCCCCGTGACGCGGACTCATCAGGGCGGTTCTTCTGCCCCTGCGATGTCAGCTGGGTTGCAGTCACCTGGGCGCTTGGTTGGCCTGCAGAGGTGGCTCGTGCCCTTGAGGGTGGTCCCCGCCCATGAAGCCTTGGACAGGATGGACGGAAGTTGGGGCTCAGCCGGGATGTGGGGCGGCCGGTCGCCCTCCCCATCTCTTTGTACGGTGATGGGGCTTCTCCTTCCACACGGTAGGTCCACGTACTGTCTCCTGTGCTCTCCCCAGCAAGGTAGCCGGACCTCTCAACGCAGTTCGCGGCCCCTACAGGCACTCGAGCTAAGCTGAGAGGCAGGTGCTCGCAGCCTCTTGGAGGCTGGAATTGACCCAGTCATTCCTCCCACATTCTCCCGGTTGATGCTGATGCGAGTCACAGGCTGGCCCAGATCCAGCGTGAGAGGGAAGTCTCCAAGGCAGGAATGCTGGGAATGTGGGTCACTGGGGGTCATCTTTGGAGACCGCGATTCTGTCTGTGACTGTGGAAATGCACAGAAAATGAGGAATGGGTTGTAACGGCATAGTTTCCAGGGAACACTCATGTGTGTTATCCCATTTAGAACCCACAACAACTTTGTAAGGAAGGCAGAACTTTCAGAGATGTGGAAACTCAGGCTCGTCGAAACTAAGTGAACTGTAAAGGTAAGTATCAAATGTGTCAAAATATTCTTGGTCCATTCCATTGCCTCTTTTTTTTTTTCTTCCAGTTTTATGATATCTTGGACATACTGCACTGTATAAGGTTAAGGTGTACAGCATAATGATTTGACTCACATACGTCATGAAATATCTATTGCCTCTTTGAGGTTGACCACACACACACACACACACACACACACACACACACACACACACACACACACACACAGAAAGGGGGGCGACTGTTTGGCCAGAGCTTTATATGAATGATTTTATTGAGTATTTAAGCAACCATTTTGGAGTTGGTGACATCATGTGACCATTTTACTGATGAGGAAACTGAGGCCCAGGGAGGTGATATAATTTGCTCAAGATCACACAGGTAGTATTGGCAGAGACAGGATTCAAACCTAAGTCCCTCTGACTCTGGAGACAGAGCTTTCCCTATTATCTTACTGCCTTATCATGTAGTGATTTGCACAGGTTGTCAATATAGAGAGAATATTTGAATAAATAAATGTTATTAAGTTCTTCAGATACTTTTGTCAACAAGTAAGTTCATCAGTGTCATTTCCAAAATAAGTTACCACGATGCTGTATTTGTCTTTGACAGGCAAAATGAGGCTCAGTGAACACACAATTAATATTTTAAAACTCTATTTTCCTGGTATTCTGAAAAGTGACGTGTTGTCTGGGTTTTGATCATGACTTTCTAGTATGAAAAAATAAGAGAATCCAGATAGACGTGCTAAGGTCCCTTTTGCTGGCTCTCTGAAATCTGGAGGCGAGCCAGGATTCCACAGAGAACAAACGATAGAAACCACTATTTCAGAACTTGTGTCTAGGCTAAGCCTGGAAGCAGAGCTGCTTTGGTTAGTTTATATTATTTCCTGAACATGCCTCCTATCTCTGGTTAGTCCATAGGCAACTCAAGTGAATCCTTGTAGTTACAATTACAATCAGATCTTTAACTGGTAACCAAAGCTAAGGAGTCCAATATGTCATGCTGAGTGGATGACGGGCTGGGACCCTGTGAGGGGCTCAGGACATTGGAGAGAGGCTGTGACTGTCTTCCAACACTACAGTGCTGATCACTGAATATTTAATTCTTGGGGAAACAAGAACCTTTTCATGTTCAGTTACAAATCTGTCATTGGAGTTCTATCACATACCTAGGTTTTATACTTCGTAGGGTTTTAGGTGCATCTCTGGATATATATTGAAACATTCAGTAGCATAAACAGAATGTAAAACAGGCTTCATGTTATTAAAGACATTATATTATTAATATAATGCTTCTTTGAGGGTTTGTGATAAGAACTGGCCTGCATATTTCCCATGGTAAGGATTAAATGAGACAAGCTATGTGAAAATGCTTTGCATACCACAATTATCACTCAACAAATGAGTGCTCATGTACTGTTGGAGATTTTCCTTTCTCTTGTGTGTTGTTTAACTTCATGTTTTGGTCCCTGGATCACATTTTCTTGGTATTTGGGCAGACCCATTGGCTGAATGGAAGTTGGACCAATTTATGCAAATTGGCAATATTTCTAGATATACATACCAAACAAACAGTCTTTGAATTACAAAATGACTCAGAATTGATGCTGGCCATTTTCCAGCTACACTGACTCACATTTTTCATCTGTAAAATATGAGTCAAAATGTATGCTTTGAAGAGTAGTTACAAGAAATAAATGAGCTCTGTGTAAAAGCACTTCGCAAACATCTAGCACCGAACAATTGCACCCTTTACCAGTTGCTATTATTATTCCTCAAAATATCCTGGGGTGAATTTACCAGTCCTGTTGTCTATACTCTACATCGTTTCGAGAGAAACTGGGAAATTTATTCTTATCACTGAGATTTTAAAAATCGCACCTTTATTTCCCCATCTTATGGCAATACAGGATGTATTATGTAGCTATAACTAACTTATGAAAATGTTGTTCAACTACACATATCTTTGTCTGAGTGAACATACATCATTACGCACCATACTTTACTATTTGTAAAATAGTTGTCAGCTACAAACACATTATCCTACGCGTTAAAGCTAGTGACAGAAAAATGCTGTTGTCACAGAAAATTGGACTCTGAGAATAATAAATGTCCAAATGCTTATTTTGAAAATAGGAAGCATTAATCTTGTGACAACATTGACTTCCAGTAGCTTTAATGAGACTACATAAGTGCCAGGCAGGCAATTATCAGCCTTGAAGAAAGTAAGGAGTAGTTCTTTCATCAATAGAGAAACAGTCTTCCCATTAAATGCCAGATGCAGTCTGAAGTCCTACATGCCAACTCGACTTCTTTTTTTAAAAAAAATATTTATTTATTTATTTGGTTGCATGGGGTCTTAGTTGCTGCAGGCGGGCTCCTTAGTTGCGGCTCTCAGGCTCCTTAATTGTGGCGTGTGGGCTCCTTAGTTGCAGCTTGCCAGCTCCTTAGTTGTGGTGTGCAAACTCTTAGTTGCGGCATGCATGTGGGATCTAGTTCCCTGACCAGGGATCGAACCCGGACTTCCTGCATTAGGAGCTCGGAGTCCTATCTACTGCGCCACCAGGGAAGTCCCCCAACTCAACTTCTTGATTTAAAATTTAAAAAATTTGTATACCCTTTTGATCCATAATCTAAGTAATGATACGAAATCCAGAAGGTTCTAAAGGGTAAGGAATGAGATATCTCCTTTCCCTCCCCATCCTCCAGCCACTCATGTCCCCTCCTTGGAGGCAAATAGTGTTCATGGTTTCATTGTATATTCCATAGATATTTTATTCATATACAGACATGTATCTGTATCTATAGGTATCCCCCTTTTCTACCCCCTTAGGGACTGAATTGCCCCTGACCCCGCAATTCATATGTTGAAACCCTAACCCCCAGCACCTCAGAATGAGACCGTATTTGGAGAGAGGGACTTTAAAGAGGTGATTAAGGTAAAGTGAAGTCTTATGGGTGGGCCCTAATTGAGAATGACTGGTGTCCTTATAGGAAGAGGAGATTAGGACACAGAGGCATACAGAGGGAGGACCGCAAGCCAAGGAGAGAGGCTTAGAAGAAACCAACGCCAACACTGTGATCTCAGCGCTCCAGCCTCCAGAACAGTGGGAAATATGTGTCCGTTGTTTAAGCCCCAAGCCTGTGACCCTTTGTTAAGGAAGCCCGAGGAGACTCAGGTACCCCCCTCCTTTCACAAACTGCCTGCTTTGCTGTGCCCTCTTTTCACTTACTGTATTTTAAAGAAGCACATAAAGCAGGGGTCCCCAACCCTTGGAAGGGGTACCGATCCGTGGCCTGTTAGGAAGCGGGCCGCACAGCAGGAGGTGAGCGGCAGGCAAGCGAGTGAAGCTGCTTCTATATTTACAGCCGCTCCCCATCGCTTGCATTACTGCCTAAGCTCGGCCTCCTGTCTGCATGATGGCGAGTTGTATAATTATCTCATTATATATTACAGTGTAATAATAATAGAAATAAAGTGAACAGTACATGTCATGTGCTTGAATCATCCCGAAACCATCAGCCCCCCACCCCAGTCCATGGAAAAATGTTCTTCCACAAAACCGGTTCCTGGTGCCAAAAAGGTTGGGGAACCGCTGCATAAAGGCTTCCTACTTCATTTTGTTGTCTGGATACACAGATTCTTTTTATCGTCTGGATGTTGCATAATTTATCTGGCCTCTCCTACTGATGAACATATAGATTATTTCCAATATTTTGCTATTAGAAATAACACTGCCATAAATAAATAAATTAGCTTGTACATAATAATTTTACACATGGACAGATCTGTCCATATGATCAACTTCCAGAAGTAGTATCACTGGGTTGAAGGTCATGTGCAGCAAAATTTTTGTAGTCATTGGCAAATTGCTCTTCCTGGAGGTTTCACAGATGGACACTTCCACCAGAAAGAGTGAGAGAACTTAGCTTCAGCTTTTCCCACAAGCTGTTCGTGATCCAAACTTTTCATCTTTCCCAACCTGGTAGGTAAAAAAGTCATGTCTTGGGAAGTATCATTTTGCGTTTCTCTTATTATGAGTGGTGTTATATCTTTTTATAAGTTTAAAAGATTTTTGTATTTTATGTTTTGGTTAAGCTGCTTTTTCTAATGGTTTTGTTTTGGTTTTGTATTGTAGATATCCCTTACTTGTTAGAAAATTTGGTCATTTTCTGTGGTATGAGTGGCAAACGTTTTCCCAGTTGGTATTGGTCTTTTTCCATTCTTCTGAGGAGCCCATGTAGAAAATTCTGGCGTTTAACATAAGCAGTTATTAGTCCCTTTGTTAAAGGTGCCATGACTTCTGACTTCAACTACAGAGTCAGGCCAAACCTTTCAGGTGAGGGCGCCAGCCCCCTCCAGGCTTCAGATGTCAGCCGCGGGCTCGGGGTTCCCCAGGCATCCATGCTTCTGACCAACAGGCTACACTTTGGGGTCCCCACTCCCCACTCAGTTTCAATAATTCACCAGAATGTCTCACAGAACTCAGGAAAGTGTGATACAGTGTGTGTTTTTTTTTAAATTTCAGTTTATTGTAGCAAAGAGGATACAAATCAAAAGCAGTCAAAAGTAGAGACACTGAGGGCAAGGTTTGGGAGGGTCCCAGATGTCCTCTCCCTGTGGAGTTGGGACGCATCACCCTCCTGGCACAGTGATGCATGACAACATGCTTAGGATTGGCAGCGAGGGGTCCTCACCTGAACATTGATGTCCAGAGTTTCCATGGTTTCATTGTGTAGGTGTGAGTAAGTGAATCATGGGCCACTTGATTGAACTCAACCTCCAGCTCCCCCTCCCTTCCCCAGAGGTTGGGCTGATACCACGTGACTCAAAGCTCCAGCCCTCTAATCACCCGCTGGTCTTCCTGTCCTGGCAAGCCACCATCTGAGTCATCTCCTTAGTATAAACTCTCAGGGTCCACCAAGAATGACAAAGACATTCTTATGACTTGGGAAATTCCAGGTATTTAAAGGTTACCTCCCAGCAACTGGAGACAGGCCAGCCCAGTTCTTTATTACTTAGGATACAGTTTCTGGATTTTGTATTGTATATAGGAGATTTTTCCCTTTTCTAAGGGAAATTATTGCAAAAACAAATTGCCCATGATTTCCTCTGGTACTGGAATGATTCCACTTTCCCCCCAAATGTATTATTTCAGCTTTTTGAGATGTAATTGACATCCAACATACATTTTTGATCCATCTGGAACTCATTCTAGTTTATAGGATACAGATTCAACTTTATTTCTTTTTTCTAGATAAGTTGTCCCCAAACCACTTATTGAATAAACTATTTTTCCTCCTTGAATTGAAATGCCAGCCTTATACTGAATTCCTGTACGTATACAGATCTACTTCTAAGCTTCTTAGTGTGTTCCATTGATCTGTTTTTCCTGTGTAGCACACGGTTTTAATTATCGTAGTTTTGTAAGTTATTACTTCAAATTGATACCACTAGTAAATTTCTTAAACTTTTGTAAAACATTCTTCTGAAACTGGATTTAAAACCAAATACTGGGACTTTCCTGGTGGTGCAGTGGTTAAGAATCCACCTGCCAATGCAGGGCTTCGAGCCTTGGTCTGGGAAGATCCCCCATGCTGTGGAGCAACTAAGCTCATGTGCCACAACTACTAAGCCTGTGCTCTAGAGCCTGCAAGCCACAACTACTGAGCCTGCATGCCACAACTACGGAAGCCCATGCATCTAGAGCCTGTGCAGTACAACAAAGAGAAGCCACTGAATGAGAAGCCCACGCACCGCAACGAAGAGGAGCCCCCGCTCGCCGCAACTAGAGAAAGCCCACGTGCAGCAACAAAGACCCAACGCAGCCATAAATAAATAAATAAATTTATTTTTTAAAAAACCAAACCAAATGCCAATTAGAGGTAAGACACCAATATAGGGCTTCCCTGGTGGCGCAGTGGTTGAGAATCCGCCTGCCGATGCAGGAGACACGGGTTCGTGCCCTGGTCCGGGAAGATCCCACATGCCGCGGAGCAACTAAGCCCGTGAGCCATGGCCGCTAGGCCTGCGCGTCCGGAGCCTGTGCTCCGCAACGGGAGAGGCCACAACAGTGAGAGGCCCGCACACCGCAAAAAAAAAAAAAAAAAAAAAATTGGAAAAAAGACACCAATATAGCTGTCAGACGAGTAGCCAGCAGTGCATCGATCTAGCTTGCGAGCCAGTTAGCAGCTTAGCGTAGGAATTGTTTCCAAGGCACTGCTTACTTTATATGCCAGAACGTAAGGGAACTCATGCAGTTGTGCCCCATACATTTGTCTTTTATAGGAAGTTATTCAGACTTACATGGACAATTTTCACTGCACTGGAAACAGCCCAGCCACCTGCAAGGCAGTGGGAGCCTTTGGCCTTCTCGACAGTCACAGCTGTGGCATGAGCTGGGCACATGCTTTCCTCAGAGCATCTCGCCTCCTGACCATCCTGACCTGGGCTGAGTCACTCGCTTTCTCCCAGCGGGATCCGTGCTCCTCCTCTGCTCCTCACCAGGACGGGTCTGAGTCAGATGGTCATCCTGCTCCAGGGTCGGCAGAATCTAGTTCTTTGGTTGTCGACTCTGCTATTTTCATCTTCAGGCTTTCCCTTCACACTGGGCAAAGAAAATTTGTGGAATCTTGCAGAACCAAACCACTGTTTTACAAGGATGACAACTGTTTTGGAGAAGCATAAAGTGGCACTATCCTAGTTATCCTCATATCTGTTCAATTTCAGATAAATTACTGAGCAAAACGTTTAAAGTGGTTTACTAAAAACTTTTCATTTTTACTTTGGCTGTAAATGTGTAATTGTCACAAAAATTTTCGGATCATTTTGACTGTTTTAGGCTGTATGTTTCTTTAATTCTGCTTACTACTTCATGAAGAAATATCAAGAAATTTCTTAATTAAAAAAAAAAAAGGTTTGAGATCAGCTCGGTGCTTTGTGACCACCTAGAGGGGTGGGACAGGGAGGGTGGGAGGGAGACGCAAGAGGGAGGGGATATGGGGATACATGTATATGTATAGCTGATTCTCTTTGTTATAAAGCAGAAACTAACACACCATTGTAAAGTAATTATACTCCAATAAAGATTTTTAAAAAAAAGGTTTATGGGTGAAATAATATAACGTCTGGGATTTGCTTCCAAATAATCTGGGGTTGGGGTGGGGGATTAGTCGGTTTATAGAAGACACAAGTTTGGCCATGAGTTGATGACTGTTGAATCTGGGGTGATGGAGGCATAGGTGGTTTCACTGTATTTGTTCATTGTGACAAATACTTAATTCCTTTTTATTTTGTGTATTTGAAATTTTTTTCTCAGAGAGAAGCCCACTTTGGTCCCACTCTGGTTGGGATAACTGCAGTGCAGCCTGGCTGCACCCAGTGGGCACTGGAGCCCCTTGAGGGCTGCATCCTCCCCAGGCAGGCACTGGTGGAGGCAAGAGGCCTTTCCCAGCTCCCTTTGTTCCTCCCAAGGCTTCTGGCAGAATTCGCACTGCTCTTCCTTCACATCATCTTTCTTTTCTATTTCTGAACTCCATTTTGTGATTTTTCTAATTATTCCCAGCAAAGAAGAAACTTGAAAATCACATATGCTTTGACTGAAAATCTTTTTGCTGAAAGCACATTCAGAAATAGCCCGAGGAGTAAAATTCTTCCCAAGAAGAGCATCTGGGGAAGGATTTCTGCGTTAGTTTTCCTTAAAATAAGGTGATTTAACAGCGATCCGCAGAAAGCATAGTGAGCAACTTTCCATTTTCCTGTTAATTACACACTTGAGCTGAGAAGCAGAAGTAAAAAAGCATTAAAAAGAAACCCACGAAGTTTACTTAAACAACAAGATGCTTGACCTGAAGGGGAAAACTATCTAGGATTCATTTCTTTTACAGTAATTTATCCTTGCTTAAAGACAGATTGCCCTACCTGTAACAGCTACATACAAAAAAAGTTACAAAATTGTTCTTGGTTTTGAAATGAAAATGCAAAACATTAAAATTCTCCAATCGAACAAGGTATGCAACAATTTTTACATTGTTCTTTCTTCGTTAAACAGGGAAATCAAAGAACTTACTGGCATATAAATAGATGAGCTGAATGAGCATGCCAGTAATGGAGAGAGGGACTATTTTCACAGAAGCAGTATTTTCCCCCATCCCATCTCCTTGTGATGTTGATCAAAATGTACCATTGGCCATTTAGTTAAAAAAATCAATATGCTTGTGCACATACCTCTGTTACTTAATGTACAACAAAGGAGTGGGGGAGGGGAAAATGAAAGACTAGAGAAAACTGTACTGCAGCAGTCACGATGCGGTGGAACCAAATCGTGGTTTGCTAACTTAGAATGACTTCTTGGTTCTGGAGTAAAGCAGCAGGTTCTCTCTTTAGCAGACACCTCCTGTCTGCTGTTGGGACACATCAGCTGTATCTTCCTCCTCCATTTCGAACTGTGCAGGTGTGTCTGTTTCATTGATTGGCTGCCCATCAAATCAGAATCTGATCTGCCTCATGGACAAACCCCCGTCATTCACAATAGGCTTTCGTCAAAAGTGGTTACGCCTCCAAATCTCAAACTGCACCACAGAACCATCCTGCCTCACCACCTTCATGTAAATGTGATCGTGGTCCTCTGTCTTGACTCCCTCCTGGGGCTCTTCATTGGCCATGGTAACCTCTGGAGCCTTCTCAGTGGTTGCTTCACAAAAAAGGTACCAGGATTGGCACCAAACAAGCACAGAGCAGCGCCAGTAGTGGCAGAGGAGGAGGTAGCAATCAGTCAAAGGGAATTTTCTAAAATAAAAAATAAGTCCCTTGAGAGCATAAATTTAGTTAGAACCTGTTAGACCGGGGCAGGGGAAGATCTTTATTATGGAGTTTATTTCCAGTTCAGTCATTATGAAATAGCTGAGACTTAACCAGAGAAGTCTGAAACTCCCAGGTAACTGAAACACCTGTGTCAGACAAAGCTCTTAGCATGGAAGGACTTCTCCATCAGCTGAGAAACAGGAACTGCTCACTTACAATAGCTCCGAAGAGAATGAAATACTGGGGAATGAATTTAACAAAAGGAATGCAACACTTACACTCTGAAAACTGCAAAACACTGTTGAAAGAAACTAAGGAAGACCTAAATACATGGAAAGATATCTCAGGGTCAGAAGACTTCCTATTGTCAAGATGGCAACACTCCCCAAAGTGATCCACAGTCATTTACTGCCATCAAAATTCCAGCTGAGTTCGTTCAAACATGGACAAGATGGTGCTAAAATTCATATGGAAGTGCAAGGGGCTCAGAGTAGCCAAAACAATCTTGAAGAAGAACAAAGTTAGAGGACTCACGCTTCCCAAAATCAAAACTTACTATAAAGCTACAGTAATCAAGACGGTGTGTTACTGGCATAGAGACAGACATATAAGGCAATGCAGTAGAATTGAGAGCCCAGAAATAAACCCTCACAGTGGCAGTTCATTGATTTTCAATGGATGCCAAGACCATTTAATGGGGGAAAAGGATAGTCTTTTCAATAAATGGTTCTTGGGTAACTGGATAGCCACATGTAAAAGAATGAAATTGGATGCCCTACCTCACTCTATATACAAAAACTAACCCAGAATGGATCAGAAACCTAATCTAAGACAATAAGACTCTCAGGAAAAAAAAGCAGGTGTAAATCTTTGTGACTTTGGATTAGGCAATGGTTTCTTAGATATGACACTTAAAGCACAGGCAACCAAAGAAAACACAGATATATTAGACTTTATCAAAGTTAAAAGCTTTTGTGGTTTGAAGGACAGCATCAAGAAAGTAAAAAATGACAACCCACAGAATGGAAGAAAATATTTGTAAATCATATATCTGATAAAGCGTTGAGATGTAGAATATATAAAGAACAACTCAGTAGTAAAAATACATATAACCCAATTAAAAATGGGCAAAGGATCTGACTGGACATTCTCCAAAGAAGATTTTCAAAGGGCCAATAAGCACATTTTGAAAAGATGCTCAATATCATCATCCATCAGGGAAATGCGAGTCAAAAGCAAAAGGAGATAACACTTACATACTAGGATGGCTATAATCACAAAGACAGATAATAGAGTGTTGGCAAACCCGCATACATTGCTAGTGGGCATGTAAAATGGTGCAGCCATTGCAGAAAAGAGGTCGGCAGTTCCTTAAATGGTCAAACATAGAGTTACCACGTGATCTAGCAATTCCACTTCTAAGTATATACCCAAGACAAATGGAAACGTAGGTCTACACAAAAACGTGTGCATAAATGTTCACAGCAGTATTATTCATAGTAGCCTGGGGGCTAGATGACCATTTCCAAGATGGCTCCCTCACAGGGCTAGCTATTGGCTGGGAGCTCAGCTGGGTCCAGGGACCTGAGAACATGGGACCACCCATCACAGGCATCTCCGTGGGCTGTTCAGCTTCCTCACAGCATGGTGACCAGGTTTCAAGAAGAAGAGGAGCACCCCAAGAGACAGGCAGTAGAAGCTGCTAGTTTCTTGGGGCCTGGGTCTAGAAACTGGTACCATTACTTCTGTTGCATTTTTTTGGCCAAGCAGTCTAACAGCCTAGACTCAAGAGCAGGGAACACAGACTTCAGCTCTTGATTGAGGAGTGTTTAAGTTCGGATGACATGTTTTATAACTGCCACACCCCACAGTAACTTCCAGAGCTGGGATGTGAATTCAGGTATGTCTGAATCACGGAGTTCATAGTCTTAAAATTTCTGCTTTGCATTGCAAATAGGATGGGTGGAAGACCCTGGGCTGGAATAGTGAGAAAACTATTTAAAATATTTTTAGTTGGCATTGGGAAGGGTGGTGGTTGTTGCTGTGTTACCTTGCTCATAGTCAAGATCATTTTGGAAAAAATATTTGCACTATTTATGGCAAATTTCAAAGATATCATTTTAATGCTGAGTTTCTAGAAGTGGGACGGTCCTTATATTAGAGACGGCGCTTTTAAAAGAACAAACAGGAGAAGGGCTTATTTCCCTTTTAGCAAGACATCTGAAGACAGGACTCGCCATGAGCAAAAGTAACGCTGCCTATGCTTTGGTTTCCACAGTGAAGAACAGTCTCTTTATTGTGGGCATGCCTTAACTCAATACCACATTACTCAGCTCGACTTTAATCCTGGGGCTACAATCCAACCATTCAAAACCCCATTATTATAGCTGAGAGGTGGGGCAGTGCCAGCATGATTCAAACCTGGTAGCACATCAAAATGAGGCGTCAGGGCTCCATTCAGCTGTCGGTTTTAAGATGCAGGTAGAATCCAGGCCCTTTCTCGTTCTATTCTGTTATGGTTCCCAAAAATTGCTGCCCAGAGGGTAGGGAAATTCCAGCGATTGCCCACATTTGCTTTGGGGATCTTGGATTTTGATAGCGCTAGAGATGAAGATTTGCAAACATCACAGCTGCTAAAGGATGGGTAAAAGTGAATGCGACGTGCTCAGTAGGATCTTGCTGCCCAGATACCAGGAGGTGCTCTGGGGTGAAACTGTGTGGTCGTGCTGCGGTATTGGAGGTCACGACTAAAAGGACTCGCTGGGAGGTCTGGGGTACAGAAGGATGACTGTTTAAACAGACAATTCCACTAAAAGATCAGGCGAGAAAGCTGCCTCGTGGGGCGACTCTCTGCCAGGCATTGTCTCCTTAGGGCCAGGGAGGAGAAGGAAGCTGGCCCAGCACAGAGCAGAGGGCCCAGAGAGAAGCTTTTCCCTTCCACTGTGCCCTGTCCTGAGCGCTCAGGGAACTACGAGGAGCATTCCCGGAATCTCTCCCTGGTGGGGCCGATAAGCAATTTGCTGCTACCAAGCACAGGCTGGAACCCTTCCACCCCTAATGGACCAGAAGCCATGTGCGCCATCGACCACCCGGCAGGATGCACACCCAGCCCCTCCCGGGTGATTGATGAGATGGGTGCTGAGGCAGGAGTACTGACCGACAGATGGCCTTTCCAAGTCGTGGTGGGGATGCGCTAGAATCCTTCCGTACAAGCCTGAGTCAGGAGCAGAGACCTCAGAAGCGGACGGAGGAAAAAGAGCCGGGGCAGAATGTGAGACTGACACCTGACATAAGAGATGGTCTGAGGCAGCAGACATGGAAAAGCAGCTGAGGGGTTTAGGAGAACCTGGCTGGTGGAAGGGGAGCCGCTGGGTGAGCAAATTCATCTCAGGGAAAGTCAGGGTCAGGAGTAAAGTCTCAAAGGCCCCATCCGTCTCGCCTTCTCTCCGCAGCCTCTGCCTTCCCCGTTTCTCCTGGACGAGACTGCGCCCGTCACCTCCGGGCTCAGTCCTGTGGGGTTTCTGCTCCAGTCCTCGCTGGGCCAAGAGCACTGCAGGCCCAGGGGATTTAGAGATCAGAGCTTTCCTGGGGGGCAGGGGAAGGCCTATTGGTTACATAGTACAATTACTTTTTTATTATTGTGGTGAAATATATATTAACATTAAATGTACTGTTTTTTTTTTTTTTTTTTTGGTGGTACGTGGGCCTCTCACTGTTGTGGCCTCTCCTGTTGCAGAGCACAGGCTCTGGATGCGCAGGCTCAGCGGCCATGGCTCACGGGCCCAGCCACTCCGTGTCATGTGGGATCTTCCCAGACCAGGGCTCGAACCCGTGTCCCCTGCATCGGCAGGTAGACTCTCAACCACTGCGCCACCAGGGAAGCCCAAATGTACTGTTTTAATCACTTTTAAGTGTCTAGTTCAATGGCATTAAGTATATTCACATTGTTACACAACCATCACCCCCATCCATCTCTACAACTTCTTCATCTTCCCAAAGAGAAAAACTGTCTCCATTAAATACTAACTTCCATCTCCTCCCCCAGCCCTTGGTGACCATCTTTCTACCTTTTGTCTCTATGAGTTTGACCCCTCTAGGTACCTCATTTAAGCAGATTCATCTATTTGTCCTTTCATGTCTGGCTTGTTTCACTGAGAATATTGTCCTCAAGGTTCATCCATGCTGTAGCATGTGTCAGAATGTCTTTTCTTCTTCCGCCTATATACTATTCCATTAGATGTTTACACCACAATTTCTTTATCCATTCATCCCTCGATGGACATTTAGGTTGTTTCCAACTTTTGGCTATTGTGAATAATGCTGCTATGAATGTGGGTGTACAAATATCTTTTTGAGTCCCTCTTTAAAATTCTTTTGAGTATAAACCAGAAAGGAAATTGCTGGATGGTGTGGTAATTATGTGTTGAATATCATTAGGGCCTGTTGCACTGTTTTCCACAGGGGTTACATTCCCACCAGCAAAGCACCAGAGTTCCAATTTCCCCACAACCTCACCCATACTTGCTTTTCTCTGTTCCACCCCTCCTTTTTATTTTATTTTTTAAAATGATAGCCATCCTAGTGAGCGTGAAGTGGCATCTCACTGTGGTTTTGATTTGCATTTCATGTTGAGCATCTTTTCATGTGCTTATTGGCCATCTGTGTATCTTTGGAGAAATGGCCATTCAAGTCCTTTGCCCATTTTTTAACGGTTTTTTCTTTGTTTGCTTGGTCTTTTAGTTTTAGGTGGTCTTTATATATTCTGGAAATTAATCCTTTAACAGATAGATGATTTGCAAATATTTTCTCCCATTCTTTGAGCTGCCTTTCATTCTGTTGATAGTGTCCTTTGATGCATAAAGTTTTAAATTTTGATAAAATCCAATTTTTCTATTATTTCTTTTGTTGCCAGTGCTTTTGGTGTCATATCAGAAATCATTGCCAGATCCTATGTAATAAGCTCTCCCCTAGGCTTTCTTCTAAATGTTTAATATTTTTAGTCCTTAGGTTTAAGTCTTTGATCCATTTTCGGTTATTTTATATATAGGGTATAATGTAAGGGTCCAACTTCATTCTTTTGCATGTGAATATCCAGTTTTCTCAACACCATTTGTTGAAAAGACTGTCCTTCCGTCATTGAAGGGTAGTACCCATTCTGCTTTGACTTCGGTAGATTTTGTTCCCCTAAACCCTACGGATTCCATGTAGCTCTAGGTAGATTTAAACGTCCCTGTTGCAAGTCTGACTGTTTTTTACCTTTGGGATCTGCCACCCCTTCCCGGCATTCATAGGAGCCAAATGTAGAGTGGACATTAGGTTGTCCGGTCAGTCCATACGGTAAAATTTACACAGTTAACATTAGCCTTGAAAATCCTTATATCACCTCAAGTTACACTGAATGACACCTCTCAGTGAGACAGTCAGAGTTGGTTTCCCCTCCTGTGTTGGAACTGACTGCTTGGAGTGGGGGAGGTGGGGGAGTACTGAGCATCAGATGCAGCGGTTGGCCTGCATTTAGGAGCCATTTTTTAATAAAAAATATGGATCTAGATAAACAAAATCACCTCCACACCTCACCAGGTGTGCTGCCCAGATGCAGATGTTGCCCGCAGGAACTGCAGAGCCCTTGCTCCCACTCACCGCTCGTCCCAAGACACCTGCCCG
Source organism: Kogia breviceps (assembly GCF_026419965.1). NCBI lineage: Eukaryota > Metazoa > Chordata > Mammalia > Artiodactyla > Physeteridae > Kogia > Kogia breviceps. Next base: position 60,074,290 of record NC_081324.1, on the reverse strand, counting down.
TGGGGTAGCAGGTGTGCTGGCGGCACCAGAACGTGGTTTTTCTCTCACTCTGCATATGAAAGAGGTTTAATTGTGCCAGCTAAAAGGCATCTAGTGTGTCTCCACTATGAGCCACAGGTGTGGGCTCCTGGTCTACATTTGTCCTGCTCCGCTTTGGGGATACCTTGCCCTTCCGACCTCAGGGTGGCTTTGGCCTTGGCTCCACTCCTGGATTAACTGCTCCCTGTGATTTGGCTGCTGGATGGCTGGAACTCTTTGGTTCTTGGATTGTTGTCTGTTGAGACTTGGTCTGCCTTCAGATTAACTTCTCGGCTTGGACTGCCGGGTCGTGGAGCTCAGGTTCACAACTGAAGGGGCTGCCCCGACTGCTGTGCCAGGCGCTTCTCCTACCTCCCTCCCTCTCCAGAGAGCCCACGCTGGAGGGTTCCCAGACTTTTGGACTTTCCCACATTGGCCCCGTTGCTACTTGGATTCTCGGGGCTGGGCTCCTCTCTGGGACATCGTGGTCCCTCCTGAGTGAGGAAGAAAACTTTCCACATCACGTCTGAAATACCATCTGAGATCTTTTTACCCAGCATCCTAGTCCTGCCCCAACAAGGGTCCTCCTGCCGGTGTCACTCGCGCCAATGGAAGGAGGCTCTGGAGCACGTGATCTTGAGTCAGGCGGTGGGCGGGGCTGCTCTGCACGGGTCCCGTCCTCGGGGAGGGCCGGGGCCGTCTTACAGGGCCTGCGCAGGTGCAGCTGCTCACGTCCCTGATCATAAAGCAGGGCGCAGCGTCTCTGCACGCGGCCCGCCCGCCATCTTTAACTGAGCGTGGTGGGCGGACCTTCTGCACACGGCCCTGAGCTGAGCTGTCGGCGCCGCAGTTTTGCCCCAGGAGCCCTGGTCTGAGGTGTTGGCGGTTTGCGAGGCGCCTGTACGCGGTGCCCTGGGAGCTGGTGGACTAGACTCAGCGCAGAGGAAACAAGGTTAGACTTTGTTTTTTCACCCAGGTTCTATTTTTATTTCTCGTGAGTTGCTAATGGGATTTGCCAGTGACAACATGAGTGGCCACCGCGGACCCTGAAGCCACCTCTTCTGGATTCTGTTTCCCTTTGCTCTTGGTTTGGCTCATGTGTCCACTAGTGAAAGGTCACAGCTGGCTCCTCAGGGGGACTCTGCCTACGGGGAGGTTGGCCCTTCCCAGTGCCGCGGCCTGAGGTTCCAGGCTGCCCGGCTCATTCCTCCGCGAACCCCGAGGGCGTCTCACCACCGGTTCACGGTCAGAAGCCAAACCCGACAAACCAAATCATAGCAATAGTTTCCAGGTGCGCGGTCACGGCTGTTTCTGCCGAGAGGTTGGGCCTTCCATCCCAGGTGTGGCCGCCTCCGGGGCTGGTGGGGAAGCCAGTGAAGCAGAGGCTCCCTTTCAGCGGCGGGAGCGGATGCGGTCACCTGTGGTCCCCGCCCGTCCCCAGCGCCCAGACTTCTCGGTGGGGTCTCCGCACAGCTCATGAGGGGCCATTGCCTGATCACCTCCCCGCGTCATCCCTGTGCGCAATGGACAGTGGCTCACCTCCACCACCCATGGAGGGAAGGCATTGAAGTCCCCGATTCGTGGTCAGTGGGAGCAGAGCTCCAGAAAGCTCTAGCACCTTGCCCCGGGCACCCAGCTGGTGTCCGGCCAACCCTGTCCTGCCTGATTTCAGAGCTCGTCTTCTGACGCCCCACCACACAGGTGCCCAGCAAAATGCTCCAATAAGTAAATCTCATCTCTGCTGCTTTCAGCCTTTTTCCCCCTCCCCTCACACTCCATCTACGAAGCCACAATTCACTACAGGGCCTCATTTGGCCCTGGGCTCTTGGGTGGAATCCTAAACTACAGTTCTTCTCCTCATTTTTCTCCTCTTTCTGAAATAATTGGCCCCGGGGCCATCCCAGCAGGCTTGGCGCTGGACCGCGTCATTCATAACTCAAAATGGCTGCAGTGTTAATAGGAGATAATGGCTCCAGATGTCTTTCCTTTTCTTAAAATGTTTCCGCTTTAACAAAACTCTAGCTGCGAGGACTGTTGGGAGGAATTCAGGTAGGTCACAACCCTGGAATGGAAAATATTTTTGCATATGCCTCGTTGATATCCTGCAAATCTCAAGTCACACAACAGGCCAGCACAGGTGGGTGGGGACCACAGCTGACGGTCCCCTTGGCAGGGAGAGGGACAGCCATCCTCTCCTTCCCGGCTCCCTTTCCGTAAGTGCTGTAACTAGATGGAAGGATTTTGTGGTCAGCACGGTAAGCACTTTGATGGGATATATGAGATCAGAGACATTGAAATCACCTTCAAGGAGCCAGACAGAAAGGCAGGGTGACAGAGCGGCAGGCGACCAGCCTGGAGCAGGCAGACGGGGTTTATACCCAAGATCTGCATATGCCCTATGCAGCCACCACCCTCTCTGGGCCTTAGTTCCTTGGGACAGGGATACTACTACTTACTTCACAGGTCTGCAAGATTAAGGGAGTGTTCTGCACAATTAGTTACACGTGTCCCGGAAGAGCCTTCAGCAAATGACATCTCAGAAAGTGCAAAATGCCCCTGAACTGTTCATTTTTCATGTTATGTGTGTGTTATAGGCCCCCCATTCACATGTTGAAACCCTAAACCCTAATGAGATAATGAGATGGTATTTGGAGGTGGAGCGTTGGGGAGGTTACTAAGTCATGAGAGCGAGGCCCTCCTGATTGGATTCGTGCCCTGATAAGAATAGTGGGGAGAGAACTAGCTGCTTGTCTCTGCTTTTCACCAGGTGAGGGCTCGTCGGACACTGGATCTGCCGGACTTGATCTTGGACGTCCAGCCCTGAGAACTGTGAGAAGTAAGTGACTGGTTTAAGTACCGCCGTCTGTGGTATATTTGTTAAGGTGCCCGAGCTGATGAAGATGGTGTATTTTAGCACAGTTTTAAAAGTTCGAGGGACACAGTTGACCTTCTGGAGTTCTTTCCTTGTTCTTCCCAGTTAAGATAATTCCTTGGGGTGATACCTACTCCTTCTGTCACGTTTTAGCCAGATGTCACAGTGTCTGGAGTGCAGGCTGGATCTCCTTTTCTGGAGTGGTGATTTAGGACTTGTCCAGGCTGGGCCTCGTTTTCACCCTGAAATGGCGGTTCTGACATAGACGATGGCAGAGTTGATACAGGCATGAGCATAAGCCCTTTGTGGACCTTGTGATGGGAGGGGGCAGCACCTGGGCTTGTCCACCCAAATGTACACTGAGAACCAGACAGAGTGACTCTGCCAGCCAGGAAGCCACCGTCCCTGCATCACGAGCATTGGCCGGTGGGAGCCGGCCCATCATCATCAGGTGAGATCACTGGAGAACCCCTAAGATGTAGGCGGCACAGAGCGCCGCAGAGCCAGCAGCCTCTCCCTCCTGTATGGCTCCATTCACACTTGCCTCTTGGCAATGAGTGGACATGAGCCATAGCAGGACATGGGCCCAGAGACCCCTGGACAGGAGACTCTAGGTGAGCCTCAAGAAAAACAGATTTGCAAAGAAACAGTGGAGATGACATCTCCTCCTGACAGATGGGGGCCCTACATGGGAGCATAGAACCTTGGAGCTGGACAGCAGGGTCTTGGGGAGGTGGTGGGGAAAACAGGAGGATCTGCTTGCTGAAGGTGGCTGGAAGGCACAGAGGCGATGTGGAGGAGGCAGAAGTGCCAGCAAGAAAGAGCGACAGGGCTTCAAGGGAATTCCTTGATTTGTGAACGATCTGATGGCAGGCAGGAAGCAAGCCCAGACAGTCCAAGTGCCATTGACTCAGGGAAGCCCGGGGCTGGTGTGAAGTCCAGTAAAGCAGGGCTTCCTTCCCACCATCAGTGGATTCTTTAAGAGGCTATTTCTAACATTTGGCAACATGGATGAATCTCAAAAACATTACGTTGAATGAAAGAAGGTAGGCAGAAGAGTACATGTGGTGTGATTCCATTTATGACGAAGTTCAAGAAGAGACAAAACAGATCTAGGCTGGTAGAAATGTGAGCAGTTACATTCTGGCTAGGGATTGGTTTTGGTAGGGATTGGCTGGAAAGGGAACTAGGCAACATTCTGGGTTGATGGGAATGTTCTCTGTCTCTATTGGATGGTGGTTACCTGAGTGTAAAATTGAACGAACGGTACACTTAAAATCAATACATTTTACTGATGTAAATTATAACCCAATAAAATTAATAAATACAGACACAGTCATGTCCAGTTATACAGAGTATTGTGCTAGGTGTTTATAAGCTACAAGCATAAATCAAACAAGAACCTGCCTTAAGGAAGTAGAGAGTAAACAATTGTATAGATAAGATAAAAGACATGGTGCCCACAAGTCATTGTACAAGATAGCCGGGACTTCCCTGGCGGTCCAGTGGTGAAGACTCTGTGTTTCCACTGCAGGGGACACGGGTTTGATCCCCGCCTGGGGAACTGGGGAACTAAGATCCTGCAGGCTGCTCGGCGTGGCCAAAAAAAAAAAAAAAAAAATGCCTGGGGTACTCACCTGGGCCTGTACTGCTTGTGGCGAGCCCCACAGACATTTACCCAGCTGGAGCCAATGTTGTAGCTGGACGCCCTTGTGGTTCTTATTATAAAAAGAAAGATAGCTGGTAATATTGTCCCTAAGAGAGGTAGGTACAAAGTGCCATATTGGAAGTCAGAGGAAGGAGGATGACTTCTGGCTGGAAGAACCGTAGTGGGCTTCATAGAGGAGGCAGCATTTGAGCTGGACTTGGAAGGAGTTGGGCAAGAACATTCTGGGTAGAAAAAGCAGCAGAATAGAGGCAGAGTGAGGGAATGTCTAGGAAGCCGCAAATAGTTCCATTTGGTTGAGATGTAGATCATGAGACAGGAGCAATAGAAAAGATTAGGAAGCAGAGAAGTAGGTAGGATCTATTTGTACAAGGTCTTGAATGTCAGGCAAGAGTATGAATTTTATTAGTAGGCAACTGAGGGGTTTTTATTTTTGCATTGCAGATGTTTTTTTTGTTTTCATATAATTTTTAAATTATATAAAAATTTTTCCATTTATAGTTATTACAAAATATTGGCCATATTCCCTGTGTAGTACAGTACATCCTTGAGCCTATCTTACACCCAGTAGTTTGTACCTCCCACTCCCCCACCCCTATATTGCCTGCCCCTACCATAACCACTAGTCTGTTCTCTATATTGGTGAGTCTGCTTCTTTTCTGATTTATTCATTAGCTTGTTGTATTTTTTAGTCTACATATAGGTGATATCATACAGTGTTTGTCTTTCTCTGACTTATTTCACTTAGCCTAATGCTCTCCAAGTCCATCCATGTTGCTGCAAATGGGAAAATTTTGTTCTTTTTTATGGCCGAGTAGTATTCCTCTGTGCGTGTGTGCGCGTGTGTGCGCGCGTGCGTGCGTGTGTGTGCTTTATCCATTTATCTGTTGATGGACACTTAGGTTGTTTCCATGTCTTGGCTATTGTAAATAATGCTGCTGTGAACATTGGGGTGCATGTATCTTTTCAAATTAGTGTTTTTGGGTTTTTTTGGAAATATATGCAGAAATGGAATTGCTGGGTAACATGGTAGTTCTTGTAGCTTTCTGAGAAACTTTCATACTGTTTTCCATGTGGCTGCACCAATTTACATTCCTGCCAACAGTATATGAGGGTTCCCTTTTCTCTACATCCTTGCCAACATTTGTTATTTGTGGACTTTTTGATGATACCTATCCTGACAGGTATGAGGTGGTATCTCGTGGTTTTGATTTGCATTTCCCTGATTAGCGATGTTGAGCATCTTTTCACGTGCCTGTTGGCCATCTGCACTTCCAACTGAGGGGTTTTGAGCAGGGATGTGACATTGGTGTGATGTGCAGGTTAGACTTGGAGAGGGGGGGGTCACTATGCTTGTTTTTTATGGCCATCTAGTGTCTTGCTACCCAAAGAGTGATCCATGACCAGCAGCACTGGTACTGCCTGGGAGCTTGTTAGAAAGGCCCACTATCCAGTCAGTCATACCTAGTGAGTCAGACTCTGCATTTTAGTAAGATCCCCAGGTAATTCTCATGCACATCGAAGTTTAAAAAGCACTGGTCTACATGTCAGATAATGGAATTGTGGTCTTGTGTGGGGACAGGGGGCTCTGAATCAGTCCTTCATTACCTAACATCCTGAGCACAATAGTGGAATATGTGTAGATAACGGATCTTCATGGTGTCTTTCTTTCTGAAGTGACTGGAAGAATAGTTCATTTCTGGAGCCTGGGGAAAAGCAAACAAAATCCAGGGTAAGGAAAGGGTTAAAAGATCTGAAACAGAAATGCTATGCTCCTCCATTTCACTGGCTTCTTACAGTGAAAGCCTCTGTGGGTTAGTAATGGGAGAATCAATATTCCTGTACCACAGTGAGTGGAGGCCGGGATTATTTCATTTGAATAATTTATCATACCCCTGCATTAGAAATTGAAGACTTGCCAATTATTGAGGCTTTTAAAAGGTTATGGTCCCTTTCTGTCCCTTCCTGGCTGCCATTTTAGGCCAGCTCTCCATATGCTTTGCCAAACTTTGTCAAGATAATTCCAGATTTTTTTTAAAAAAAAAAAACAAAAAACAACTTTCTCCTCTGTGAATTCTTCTGCTTTGGATCCCCAGTTGGCCAGCACCATAGTCTTGACTTGTTAATGAGGAAGCAAGGGCAAGGAAAAGATAGGTCTGCTCCACTCAGAGACCAGCTCCCTTCTCCTTCCTTCACAGGGTGGTCAGCCTCACTGGGACTCTTGCATTACCTCCCCGTGAGTGATGGAGAAAAGACGGAAAGGGAGAAGACTGGACTGCTCTGAACACAGAAGGCACACAGTGAGGGTGCAGGGATCTACATTTTCTACCCTACTCAGACTCACAGGGAATATTCTGGAGATAGGTCATGTTCTCCTTGACCCCAAATCTGACATCAAGTCTCGGGGAGTGCCTGATGGTTCCTAAATAAGTCACTAACTAAATAGCAACAACCCACAATGCTAGTGTACACTCCCAGGCTGTCCTCTGATGAGCTTTAGCAGGTGTGCTTTAGTGACTGGATTGGGTAAAACAAGCCCATGTACGACAGAGAAAGGAGCTCACTGAGGGCAGGACATCTCTCCTGGGCAAGGGGGTCAGCCTGCAGCATCGTTGTGCTCTTCCTGGAACCAGCTGCATGACTTTGATGAATTATTCCATTGATTGGAGTCTTAGTTTGTCATTTGCACAATGTGGATAAAACAATGCCATGTCATAAGGACTAGGGGAGAACCACTGAGATGGGGTTCTACAGCCACATTAACACCAGCAGCCACTGACAAAATCCAGGCCCATACGAGCATCTGTGGAGCCCACGAGGCCCTTAGTTAAATGCCATGAGGAGCCCATTCCTCTTGTACCAAGAAGCAAGTAGGCTCCCATCTCCTTCAAAGAGTGGCTCGGGAGCATTGGGTGAAGAAAATGGGAATGGACTAAATTTACTTTGAGTTTATCTTTAGGGGAGGTATTCTTTTCCATGACCCAGCCCATCAAACACCACTGTCCCCAGATTGGCTCAGGCAGACCAGGCTTCACTGGATGCCTAGGATCTGGACCCTGACCTCCCTGCCCTTGGAGGCTCCCTCAGCAGCTCTCTCCTTGGGGGTTGTGGGTAGAGCAAGAAGAGAGCTCTGGGGTCCTCATTCATGTTACTCCTGTTGGGTTAGAACCTCCCCAGGAAAGAGGGAGAAAAGTGATTACAAGACTCTTACCTTGGGCTTCCCTGGTGGCGCAGTGGTTAAGAATCCACCTGCCAATGCAGGGGACCCAGGTTCCAGCCCTGGTCCAGGAAGATCCCACATGCCGCGGAGCAACTAAGCCTGTGTGCCACAACTACCAAGCCTGCGCTCTAGAGCCCATGAGCCACAGCTACTGAGCCCACGTGCCACAGCTACTGAAGCCCGTGTGCCTAGAGCCTATGCTCTGCAACAAGAGGAGCCACCGCGATGAGAAGCCCGCGCACCGCAACAAAGAGTAACCCCTGCTCGCCGCAACTAGAGAAAGCCCATGTACAGCAACGAAGACCCAACGCAGCCAAAAATAAATTTTAAAAAAAAAGAAGAAAGAAAAAAAGTCTTACCTCCTACATTTGGTAAGTTGCTAACCTAAACCATCTCTAAAGATCTTCCAAAAGTCAAAATTGCAGGACTGTTTCAGAACTCTTACAGATTTCCTGGTCTGTGTTAGAATGTGTGAAAACTACCTCCATTGTCAGCAAAAGAAGAATCTTTCCAAGAATAAGTCACCCAAAAGAAGTTACATTCTTTGGGGGGAATCTCAGGTGCGGTTTTGTTCAGAAATAAGATTGACCTAGAAAGATGATTTTTCCCATTCATGTGGTCACATGTCTGCTTGTGAATTTATAATGTCTGCCTGCATTCCTGGTTCTGTATGTATGTATTCATCCATTCAGGAAGTGTGTTTGCCATGCACTGGGCCTGTGGGGTGACAGCAGAAATGAGAGAGAGAGATGGTCCGTGCCCTCAGAGAGCTTACCCTGCAGGACGTCAGGCCGTCAGCCTAGTCCTAAGCTCCGGAGTCCATCCTTTGCCCAGCTGGAAGAAAGTTAAAGTACCCTCAGTGGCTCCCCATGTCATCTTTGCTGTCAGCCCCGCTCTGACCTTGAATGCTGGTTTCAGTAAGCAAGCGCTCATCTTCCCTCTGTAGGTGGCAGGTGGACTGTGTGGTGGGCAAGCTCTGGGACCTGACAGGCAGGGTTCCAGCCATGTCTCAGCTATTTACGAGCTGTGGGGTTGGACTTCGGATGAGCTACAGAAATCCTCTAAGCTTTAGTGTCTTGGCTGTCAGATGAGTTTGTTGGGAGGCTTACATGAGCTGACTTTTGAGAAGTGCTGGGTTCAGGGCCTCACACGGTGAGTATCCGATAAGTGAAGGCTGCTGTTGCTATTATCTCCTGTGTTTATTTGACCGGTCCTGTCCTATAACCGGTGCTGGAGTCTCTGCCCTAGTATCCTGGCCTAGCTGAGACTAGCGTCTTGCCCATCAATTTCCACATCAACTTAACATTATGAAATGTGCAGACATGAAGAAAAGTTGAAGGAATTTTAGATGACCACCCATCTACCATCCACCTAGACTTTGCTATTAATGTTTTACCACCCCTGTTTTTTCACATATTTATCTATTTATCATCCCTCTTTCCATCCGTCAATACTTGCACGTTTTTGGATGCATTTGTTTTTTTCTTTTGAGGTGGTGGTTTTTTGAGTTTTGATAACTGCCTAAATCAGTGTGACCCAAACTCCGACCTGTCAAGGTCAGGACATTCACATACTCTAGAGAGTCCCCTCACATACTTTCCCATGATTCCCAGCTCCTCCGTCCCCAGAGGCACCACTGATCTGATAACTTTTTGTATTGTAGAGTTTTTTTTCTGATAGATACTTTTCATACAGTAGTTTTGCCTGTTCTAGAATTTCAAATAAATGGAATGATACAGTACCTACGGTAACACATTCTCTTTTTGGCCTGGCTTCTTTCACACAGCGTGATGTTTTTGAGAGTGATCCATGTGGTTTTGTGTATCACTAATTCGTTTCTTTTTCTTGCTGAGAACTGTCACACTGTATGAACATACTGCAGTTTGTGTATCCATCTTCCTGTTGACAACACCTGGGAGTTTCCAGTTTGGGATGTTATAAATATGAGTGATCTTTCATAGGTCTTTCGTGGACAGATGTTTCATTTCATTTGGATAAACGCCTGGAATGGAATTTCTGGACTATAGGGTAGCTATGTGTTTAGCCTTACAAGAAACTACCAGCTACCACTCTACACCCTCCAACAGTACATGAGGTCGAGTTGCTTCACTTCCTCCCCAACGTTTGGTGTTAGTGATTTTAATTTAAGCCATCCTGGTGCCTGTGTAGTGGTATGTCTTGTGGTTTTAATTACTTGCATCTCCCTGACAGCTAGTGGTATTGAGCAATTTCTCATGTGCTTATTGGCCATTTGTATACCTAAAGTATTTGATCAATTCTTTGACCATTTTAAATTGGGTTGCCTTTTTATTATCGAGTTATAGGATTTCCTTATTTATCCTAGATTCTAGTCTTTAGTTTTCTGTTTTATCTAAGTCTATGTCTTGCCTATTTGTTTTCTTAACAGTCACTTGATGATCAAAAGTTTTTAATTTTGATGCAGTCTAATTTATCTCTTTTTTTTCTTTTATGGTCACTATTTTCTGTTTCCTGCCTAAGAAGTGTTTCCCTATTTTTAAGGCATAAAGATGCATGTTTTCCCCAACAAGCTTTATTAACATTTTCTGTATATTGAGAGGTAGGTTTTGAGGTTTATTTTTTCTGCATATCGGTTATTTCTACACCATTTGTTGAAAAGGTTTTCCTTTCTTCATTGTGTTGCTTTGGTACCTTTGTCAAAAGTCAAGTGAACTTTGGCTTCTGTCCAAGATGGTGTAACTGGCACCAGATTTTCAGAGCCATAAAACACTACACACCTGGACAAACTCTAAGAGACAGTGGTTTCGACACTAGACAAGAGGCAGCACAGAAAAGTCAGCCCTGAATGAGGGGAGACGAGTGAGGTGAGCCCCTGATGGCTTCCGCTGACCACCTGGAGGGTCTCCAAGCTGCAGCACAGGAAGGGGGGGGCCAGACAGGGCCTCAGGGTCTCCCTGAGTTGAGTCAGAGGAGAGGGGAGGTGAAGGCAGGTAGAATTTCTGAGACAGAATGCCAGGGAGGGGAGAGGGGCTCTGAGAGCTACAGAGGGACTGGAGGTGGGGCTGCGCTGGCCGGGCAGTGGGTGAGGGTGGTCAGCCCGTGATGTCAGCACAGATCGGCTTTGGGTTTGTGGTTCCCTGGATGCTGCATGGTCCTGCCCTCCAGCGCTGGGCTGCTGGTGCTTACACCTCCTGTGGGGCCCGTGGTGTCGGGGGTTTCCTGGGAGCCCTGTGCCCACCTCGCAGGGTCCTCTCTCCAAGACTGTTGCGGTTCTGTACCCTGTGTTAGGCTTGTTGGGGGAGGTGGGGGCTCTTGGTTCCTCTGGTCCTTCCTTCTGCTGCTCGGCCCCCATCTTTGAGTGATGCCCAATAGAGGCCATGGAAAAGAGCTTGTTTGCAAGTGCAGGCCACCATCCTTGTGCCAGGGCATCTGGTTACTCTAAATTGTCATGCTGAGGCCACACTTAAGAATCTGTTCACATTTTAGCTGTTTTCCTCCCCCCTGATTTCTGTGGCAGCCGTGCCTCCCTCCGCCTCCGCCAAAGGTGAGTCAGCAGCATGTCCTGTCTTTCCTCAGGGGACTTGTCACTCTGGAATTATGTTCACCTCTCTCATGGGCTCAAGAGAAGCTGTGATATTTTAGAGTGTCTGGCCTTTTCCTGTTGTGATGGTGGAAGCCGAGTTCTCTCCCTGAGCAGAGGGGAGCGCTGCCTCACTCATTTTAACAAACACTTGCTGAGAGCCTTGCTTGCCAGGCTGTGCACACGCAGAGGAGAGAAAACATGGTCTTTGCTCTGGTCACTGAGTGCCTAGTGCATCGGGCCAGTGGCAGTCACAACGGGATGTGTTCGCTGCTGGTGTGATGATAATGCTGGAAACGAGCCAGCTCGGGGACCCACCAGCACTGGGACCCGTGGGGCCATGTCAGTGCCAGGGTCTCACCTCATGGCAGAGCAGCGGTTTCCAGGAGGATGAAGGGGGTGAGCACATCCTGGGCAGAGAAGCACCACACGAGTAGGCACCGTGGGAGGTAAGAGCACGGCTGTCCTTGTGGGATTCTGGCCCTGATCCCCAGCTTTGCTGCTGGAGCTCCCGACAGTCAGTGCCTCAGAGCCCAGGCTCTCTTAGATACCACCCAGTGATCCCGATTTTCTACCAGACAGCACCTCACACAAATGCAAGCTCAGGCGGCAAGTGGGCCTCCCTGGGCTTCCCCTGTCCTCGTCACAGCCCTGTGTCCTTCTTGTCAACCCCACCAGACCACACGCCTCTCAAGGGCAGTGAGGCTTTTCCCACCTTGGTACGAGCCCAGAAAGTGCCAGATGAACTGAAATCAAATAACCTTCCTGTACGCCCTGTTGGGGTTGTCGGACCCCTCTCTGGCTCTCAGGTCTGAACAGTGCTCCTGTCAAAACAGTGGGGTGTCTGGATTCTGGGGTCAGTTTATTTTTAACTGAAGGGAGGAGATCATCTTATTCCAGGCTGTCACTCCCTCCTGGAATTTGCAGGCCTGGTCTTCTCTGAATGTTACCTTTGAGTGAGCTAAATTATTCATCCATTCCCTAACCCAGTGACATTCTGATTGCGGCGCTCACTGTGTAAATCTGGAATGATTTCAGATTCTATTTGAGCCCATCTCCACATAGGAGGGTAGGGAATTGCTTGCTCTGCAGCACAGGTTTCAACTGTAATTTTACAGAGCAAGTAACTTAGGCTTAAACCCAGGAAACAACAGGGGCATCTGTTTTCAAATGTGACATTCTTTCCTGTAGGAAATGCTCTCAAATGTGTTTGTTTTTCGTCTTTTGCTTTCACCTGCCTCCTTGTCTGTTACCAGCAGAACAGTGTCATATTTTTCCGGAACATACGTAGCTCACTCTTGGGTACATGGCAGAGAAGGATGACTTGAGATAGAAAACACTACAATTTTCTTAACTGGTTAATTGTGGAAAAGTTTAGGTTATCAGATGAAATGTAAAGAATAGTTTGTATATGCACAGTTCAGTAATTCCTCAGATGTTTAAAATAAGTAAAGCAACACTTATTTATAGTGATACTTATATTCATAGTTGTGGTTACAGAGCTGAGGGAGAAATGAGATCTGGGCCAGTAGGATGAGAACATCCAGCAATGGCTCCAGAGCAGTGACAGCGAGGCTGGTTCTTGGAGGCGGAAGGAGAGCTGGCTGGGGCTGGCCCTCCAGAGAACAAACAGCAGGTGCTAGGGCACTGGGTTAGCTCCGTGTCAGATTTAACCCACCCAGTTGTAGCTAAATGCCCATTTTCTTTATGTCTCCCATCTTATTTTTCCTTTTGTTTTTAAATGAAACCACTCCCACCACCTAAGACATGAACTCTTCCCAGATTATAGGTTCACATTATCATCTCCTTGCCTATTTAAACTTTGTCTCATTTCCATTTGACTCCCATTCCTTCGGGGGTTTGTCTTCACATCTCTTCCCACACACTCCTGAAACCCACTTTCCCTTACTGCTGTCACGTGGCTGGTGTACAGTGAGCCAGCGTGGAAGGCTCCATCTGAAGATGGAAGTAGCCTAGTCTGAGAATGGTGGAACAATTAGCAAATGCACAAACCTCTGTTTATGTTTCCATTATTAACATACATTTAACAAATGTTTGAATACCTACTGTTGAGACCAACGTATGAACAGAAATCCTTGTTTGTCTTATCAAATCAGAGGTGAGCTGGTAAGCCATACTATAATGTGTGAGGGATTGGACATAAGAATAAAGTGCTCAGGGACCCCAGAGGGCTTCATGTTAGGGAGTTCCTGGAAAGCTTCACAAGTAGTGATCAGAGTAGATCCAGGCTTGGAAGGGTCTGAAGGTTATACAGTTGGATGGCCCTTCAACAAAAAAATCTTAATCCTGTAATTTTACCTAAACAGCAAATGTCCATGTGAACACACTGCTAGAATCTCTCCCTTGGTCTCAGTAGAGGCCTATGGAAATGCAAGGCCTGGAGCTTAAACTTCATTGGCTTCACGGTAAATCTACCTGTGGAGATGACATTTCAATTGGATTTTGAAGGTTGTCTAGGAGTTTGCCAGACAAAGAAGGACTAACCCACCTGGCAAAGCTATTAGTATTTGCAAGGGCCAAAGATGTGAAAATGTTGTGTATCACAGCATTGATTGCATGGGGTTTAGTGACGGGGGATGATGTCAGAGGAATGGTCCTGGGGTCAGATTGACCATGACCTGATGTACTGAGGAGCTTTGGTTATAGTCTGTGTCGTGTGCTCAAGAGAGTTTTACACAAAGGAATAATGGGACAACTCTTCTAGAGAAGGATGAATAGTAGCTTTTCATTGGAAGTGCCTGAAACTCTTGAAGATTGGTATCTATCATCTAATTGCTGAGGCTGGAATTACTATACTGAAGTTTCAGTGAATGAATTAGAGCTATGTTTCCATGAAAATAGATCTTGAAAACACAGTAAGTGGGTAAAGCAAGTTGCAGAACATTGGAAGAGTGTGATATCATTTATAGAAATGTATTAACCTACAGAACCATACCACATTCTGTTTCTGAGTACACACACCAGAGGCTCCCAGGAACCTAACCGTACTTCCCCTAGGAAAACCGTGTTTCTCCTAGGAAAACTGTATTCCCCCTAAGGGCAGTGGTTCAGTATTATCTATTTAAGGGGTTCATGGTAAGCTTGTAGAACATAAGTACTGTGGAAAACGAAAATCAGCTGTAATTTGTATAATACGTAAATGTTAACAAAGTTAACCATTCATTTTGAATAGTGGTTACGTGAATATTGTTATATAATTCTTGGTTATTATCTCTTTTGTCGTTCAAAAAAAAAAGAGAAACAGTCTGCTTTGGAGTGTAAGCACAGAATAATTTAAGAACTATTTTCTTTCCTGTTCCTGATATTAGCTTGACAAATACACTTAGAATGCTCACACTTAAAAAAAAAAAAAAAAAAAAAAGAGGGGACAGGGCCTTCCTAATTCCTAATCAAGGGTTTCTAGGGAGAAGACTGCCAGGGCAGTCTTCAGCACCATTTAGACCATGAAAGGCTCTTTTTCAGTCTTTGTCTTAGTCTCAGATTAGACCTGAACCCCACTCACTGTAGAATCTGTGTTTCAATTTGCACGAGGCACTTTCAGGGTTCTGATCTGTCTCAGCTGTCCAAACCTCACCTGCTTGTATCCTAACCCTAACTCGGAACAGATGAAGCCTGTTGGCCTGAGAGCGAAGGCGTCCACCTGCCAGAGACGTGAAGAGGGAAACCAGTCAGAGGAGGCCCCAGCCTGGGGCACCGTCCAGGGCTAGGTCTGCGGAGCAGGAGGCAGCCAGGTGTGGAAAGTGGCCCCTCCACCTCCAGGCTGCTTAGATGGTTGTTCTTTAAGAGCACAGTTTATACGGTAGCCAGTAGCTTTGCTTATCATCTTCACAGGAAGGAGAAAGAAGTTGCTCTGTTCTTCTCTTCCCAAATCAGCAGTTCTTATTTAGTAAAGAACATAGGCAGTGAATCCCCTTCGGTTTGACTATTTTGGTAACAGGTGCTGCACTGAGATACTTGGGTCTGTTCTCAGTCTATTACAGCAACACAACACACATAAAACTTCCTTTATTTTTTGTTTTATTTCTTTTCCTTTAGACTATTTTCAGCCTTCAAAGAACAAATGGGTAGCCTGTTAAGCTGGGCGGTTTACCAAATTGCTGCACCAAACAGAAAGAGTGTTTATTGTTTTTCGAATGCTGAGTCAGTGAGAGTGTTGTGGGAAAGAGGACATATTAGGTTATCTTCTGGGCCCCAGCGAAGCGTTTGGGATTCATTGGCTCAACTGTGTGTGTTGTCTGCCATGCGTCTAGGACTGCAGGAAATCAAAGGGGATGTAGCAGAGACGGTCCCTGATTCCTTAAGGTGTATACGCGTCTAGTGAGACAAATAGCTGAAGTAATTTTTAGGGTAACTGTAAACCAGTGGTCACGTGGTTTTGAGGTCTGCCTTGCCACCAGGATTTCATCCCAGTGGCCTCGGGGTCCTCCTCTCCACCCTGACTCCTTTAGCCAACCCATTTGGCTTCATCTTCTACACTGTTAAGGGTCCACTCAGTAAATCAGCCTCACTGTCCCCAACTTCAGTATGTCCATGACCTTCACTTGGTCCGCCTTTCAGCTGCCTACTCCTGGGGTCATATTTATCATTGTGTTAGTACCTGGAAGTGCTCCGTCTCTGAGATCTTAAACTTCACTGTTTGACTGGCCTTTTGCAGAGACTGCTAGAAAGCCTTCAATTACCACGGAAGGGCACAGGCTGTTCAGAAGAAGGCCTGTGTTTTCTAGTCTCCCTTTCCGCTAGGTGTGGTACTGTGACTAAGTACTACCTCAGTGGGCTGTAGGCAGAAGTGACTGATGCAGCTTCTGAGAACCGTCTCCACAGGAAGGGGGCCATCCATTCTGTACTCCTCCTTCCTGCTTGCTGGGTGGAAGAAGGCTCTGATGACAGGGACTTGAGCAGCGATTTTGGAGCGTGAGTTAGAAGCTGGCATGTTGAGGGTGATAGAGCTACACTATGGAAGGAACCTGGGTTCCCTGTGATTGCGGTGCCCCATCCCAGCCCTGCATTGCCTGTGTTTCCCTGGGAGAGAAATAAGCCTCAGTCTTGTTTAAGGCACTATTCTTTTGGGTTTTCTGTCGCTTGCAACCAGTTTCGATCCAAATTATAACTCTTTTTTCTCTACTATGTTTATGTCTCAACCTTATCAAGACTTCAGTTTTGCTTCATCCACATTTTCTCTGGGTATTATTTCTTTCACTATCCATACCCTTTCGAGTCTCTGTAGCGGATGTGATACCAACAGGAAGTGACTCAGAGTTACACTGTGACCTGTGATTCCAGAGGGTGCACAGACATTGTTTCACTGTCCTTGTGTCTGTGCAGCGGGGGATCTGTCTGCAGAGTAGATTCCATGCTTCTCTCATGGCTGCAGCTACAGCTCCGAGGATGGCAGTTTCACCAGGACCCCTGATCCTGCAGAGGGGGCAGTGGCACCAGGCAGCACTGGGGCTGGGGTGTGGGGTACGCAGCTGTATTCACTGCATGTAGTAGAGCCCACTGGTCCAAGGAGACCAGTGGATAAAGACAGTTCCATAAGTAATGGCATCAGCAGAACTGGCAGCTGAGACAGGGAATGTTGCAGAGAACGTGATGGGACTCGACCCTGCCCCCACCACACTGGGCAGGAGGGTCACCGCCTCCTTGATGAGAAAGAAGGTGGCCACGACCCACAGCCAGTGTTGACGACTCACTCGTGGATAGACGCTGTAACACTTCAAAATTTAGGTGTGAGTTCATACTTTAGGTGTCAGTCTTATAAATCCTTTTGCTCTCTTCATAAAGTTCTGAATTGAACCTAGCTAGACATTTTTAATAATATCCAGAAAGACTGAATTAGAAGGGGATGAATCAAGAGTCTCATGCCCAAAGTGGACTAAACGGAGACAGTGAAGCCTTGGTGGGTTTCACTTTTTTTCGAATTTGCTGCCCCTGAGGTAGAACTAGGCCCAGCGAGCGTCCTCTGTGCTCCATGATACCCTATGGTTTAGTGAAGTGCAACTGTGCCTTTCTCTTCCCCTGGTCTACGAGGGGCTCGAATCAGGGTCTCCAGTGACTCATCTCCACATCCCTGGAATCGAGACTGGGATGTAGTAGATGGTTAATAAATGTTTGTTGATTGACTGAAAGAATCTTGGCAACAGTATGGGTGTGTAATTATTCTTTACACTAAAAACATAATCACATGATAATCCAGCTGACTGGATTTACTGGAAGGGGACTACGCACAGGCTGTGTCAGATGTCAGATGGGTACACAGTGCAATTCAGTAAGAGCATGTGATCAGAAGTTGGAAGGATTACTGTTGGACCTGTGTTCCATGTTGGATGGTGTTATGGTGTAGAATGGCACCAGGGCCCCACATGAGCTGTATTCATGGCTCTCTCGTGTTCTTCATGCATGTGAGAAAAAGCACATGGTACAAACAGCATAGCTCCTGGCCCCAGAAGCTCATGAACAGGAGATACCTGGGAGGGAGGGGAAAGGTTTGCCCCAGCTCTTCAGGGCAGGGGAGTCACCTGGCCCAGAGCCATGATCCCCTGAGACATGGGCTGGCCCACTCAGGAGGGAGGTGAGGCTTTGGGGTGACGTCCCTAGGGGGCGTCGTAGGTGGGACATGACTGCTAATGCCCAGGTGGCGGTGACCACATGGCTCTTCCTTGGGGTAGCCATGGACCCATGGTCAGGGCTTTCCAGAAAACATCTTCTCACAAGCTGCATCAGTGTTCTTTTATTACTCACATAAGCTTCCCCACTATAACCTTCCTCATTTCTTATTCTGAGCTGGGAGGATGTACTGGGGAATCTCTTACTAACTGGTGCCCCGGCATGAACAAGAACATGAAATGAATGGAGGATGGATGGATGGGTGGACAGAGAGATGATTGGACTAACAGGAGGAAATGAGTGTTAGTAATAATGAGGAGGAGGATGATAGTTAAACAAGGAATTGAGGCAGAAGCATTGAATGTTTCTTTATCATTTGGCTTGGATGGCACGATAGGCACCTCAAGTTATCAGTGCCCTACAGTAACTTAAAACACAGTTAGAATTTGAAGCACACCATCTAGGAGTTGTAAAGTCTTCATGGTGGCTTAACTTGCATAATTTTTTTTCCTCAGAAGTTATGTTTATTATTCTACATTACCTTCAGAAGTAAAGAAACTGAGGGGAGGGAGATTACATTTATAACAAGTATGTAACAAAGCAGTTCAATTAGTGCATTCTCGAGTATAGAAATGGAGCCAGGTGGTATATACTCTTAATTTTTTATTTTTATTTTAAAAAGTTTTCTTGGAGTATAGGTGATTTACAGTGTTGTGTTAGTTTCAGGTGTACAGCAAAGCCAATCAGTTATACATATATCCACTTTTTTAGATTCTTTTCCCATGTAGGTCATTACAGAGTATTGAGTAGAGTTCCCTATGCTCTACAGTAGGTCCTTATTATCTATCTATTTTATATATATCAATAGCATGTATATGTCAATCCCGATCTCCCAATTTATCCCTCCCCTGCTACCCTCCTGGTAACCATAAATTTGTTTTTTACATCTTTGACTCTGTTTTGTAAATAAGTTCATGTGTACTATTTTTTTTAGATTCCACATGTAAGCAATATCATATTTATCTTTCCCTGACTTACTTCATTCAGTATGGCAGTCTCTAGGTCCATCCATGTTGCTGCAAATGGCATTATTTCATTCTTTTTTTATGGCTGAATAATTGTGTACATATACCACATCTTCTTTATCCATTCATCTGTCATTGGACACTTAGGTTGCTTCCATGTCTTGGCTATTGTAAACAGCGCTGCAGTGAATATTGGGGTGCATGTATCTTTTCTAATTACAGTTTTCTCCAGGTATATGCCCAGGACTGGGATTGCTGGATCATATGGTAGTTCTATAGTTAGCTTTTTAAGGGACCTCCATACTGTTCTCCATAGTGGTTGTACCAATTTACATTCCTACCTGCAGTGTAGGAGGGTTCCCTTTTCTCCACACCCTCTCCAGCATTTATTGTTTGTAGATTTTTGATGGCCATTCTGACCGATGTGAGGTGATACCTCACTGTAATTTTGATTTGCTTTTCCTTAATAATTAGTGATGTTAGCCATCTTTTCATGTGCCTATTGGCCATCTGTATGTCTTCTTTGAAGAAATGTCTGTTTAGATCTTCTGCCCATTTTTTGAACTGCATAAGCTGTTTGTATATTTTGGAGATTAATCCCTTATCGGTTGCTTTGTTTGCAAATATTGTCTCCCATTCTGTGCATTGTCTTTTTGTTTTGTTTATGGTTTCCTTTGCTGTGCAAGAGCTTTTAAGTTTCATTAGGTCCCATTTGTTTATTGTTGTTTTTTTATTTTCATTACTCTAGGAGGTAGATCAAAGAAGATCTTGCTGTGATTTATGTTGGAATGTGCTGCCTACGTTTTCCTCTTAGAGTTTTATGGTATCCGGCCTTACGTTTAGGTCTTCAATTCATTTTTAGTTGATTTTTGTGTATGGAGTTAGAGGTGTTCTAATTTCATTCCTTTACCTGTAGCTGTCCAGTTTTCCCAGCACCACTTATTGAAGAGACTGTCTTTTCTCCGTTGTATATTCTTTGTCATGTTTTAGTTGACCATAGGGGCATGGGTTTATCTCTGGACTTTCTAACCTGTTCCATTGATCTATATTTCTGTTTTTGTGCCAGTACCATATTGTTTTGATTACTGTAGCTTTTTTTTTTTTTTTTTTTTTAAATTTTGGCCACACCGTGTGGCATGCGGAATCTTAGTTCCCTGACCAGGGATCAAGAGTTAGTTACCCTGCAGTGGAAATGTGGAGTCTTAACCAGTGGACCACCAAGGAAGACCTGATTACTGTAGATTCGTAGTATAGTCTGAAGTCAGTGAGCCTGATTGCTCCAGCTCTGTTTTTCTTTCTCAAGATTGCTTTGGCTATTTGGGGTCTTCTGTGTTTCTATACAAATTGTAAAATTTTTTGTTTTAATTCTGTGAAAAATGCAACTGGTAATTTGATAGAGATTGCATTGAATCTGTAGATTGCTTTGATTCTTCCAATCCAAGAACATGGTATATCTCTCCATCCGTTTGTGTCATCTTTGATTTCTTTCATCAGCATCTTATAGTTTTCTGAGTACAGGTCTTTTGCCTCTTCAGGTAGGTTTATTCCTAGGCATTTTATTCTTTTTGATGAGATGGTAAATGGGATTGTTACCTTCATTTCTCTTTCTGATCTTTCACTGTTAGAGTATAGGAATGCAAGAGATTTCTGTGTATTAATTTTGTACCCTACAACTTTACCAAACTCATTGATGAGTGATAGTTTTACTTCTTCTTTTCCAGTTTGGATTCCTTTTGTTTCTTTTTCTTCTCTGCCATGGCTAGAACTTACAAAATTATGTTGAACAAAAATGGTGAGAGTGGACATCCTTGTCTTTTCCTGATCTTAGAGGAAATGCTTTGAGTTTTTCTCTGTTGAGAATGATGTTAGCTGTGCGTGTTGTCATATGTGGCCTTTATTATGCTGAGGTTTGTTCCCTCTGTGCCCACTTTCTGGAGAGTTTTTATCATAAATGGGTGTTGAATTTTGTCAAAAGCTTTTTCTGCATCTATTGAGATCATATGGTTTTTATTCTCCAGTTTATTAATGTGGTGTTTCACATTGATTTGCATATATTGAAGAATCCTTGCATCCCTTGGATAAATCCCACTTGATCATGGTGTATGATCCTTTTAATGTGTTTTTTGGATTCTATTTGCTAGTATTTTGTTGTGGATTTTTGTGTCTGTTTCATCAGTGATATTGGCCTTTAATTTTCTTCTGGTATCTTTGTCTGGTTTTGGTATAAGGGTGTTGGTGGTCATGTAGAATGAGCTTGGGAACGTTCCTTCCTCTGCAGTTTTTTGGAAGACTTTGAGAAGGATGGGTGTTAACGCTTCTCTACATGTTTGATAGAATTCACCTGCGAAGCCATCTGGCCCTGGACTCTTGTTTGTTGGGAGTTTTTAAATCACAGTTTCAATTTCATTACTTGTGATTGGTCTGTTCAGATTTTCTGTTTTTTCCTGGTTTAGTTTTGGAAGATGGCACCTTTTTAAGAGTTCTTCCATTTCTTCTAGGTTATCCATTTTATTGGCATAGAGATGCTCTTAGTAGTCTCTTGGGATCCTTTGTATTTCTGTGGTGTCCATTGTAACTTCTCATTTTTCATTTCTAATTTTATTGATTTGAGCCCTCTCCCATCTTTTTTTTGATCAGTCTAGCTAAAGGTTTATCAATTTTGTTTATCTTTTTTTTTTTTTTTTTTTTTTTTTACTGTATGCAGGCCTCTCACTGTTGTGGCCTCTCCCGTTGTGGAGCACAGGCTCCGGACGCGCAGGCTCAGTGGCCATGGCTCATGGGCCCAGCTGCTCCGCGGCATGTAGGATCTTCCTGGACCGGGGCACGAACCCATGTTCCCTGCATCGCCAGGCGGATTCTCAACCACTGTGCCACCAGGGAAGCCCTGTTTATCTTTTCAAAGAACCAGCTTTTAGTTTCATTGATCTATTCTATCATTTTCTTTGTCTCTATTTCATTTATTTCTGCATGATTTCTTTCTTTCTACTAACTTTGGGTTTTGTTTGTTGTTCTTTCTCCAGTCGCTTTAGGTGTAAGTTTAGGTGGTTTATTCATGATTTTTCTTGTTTCCTGAGGTAAGATTGTATTGCTATAAACTTCCCACTTAGAACTGCTTTTGCTGCATCCCATAGGTTTTGGATCATTGTGTTTTTGTTGTCATTTGTCTCTAGGTATTTTTTGATTTCCTCTTTGATTTGTTCAGTGATATGTTGGTTGTTTAGTAACATTGTTTAGCCTCCATGTGTTGTGGTTTTTACAGTTTTTTCCCTGTAATTTATTTCTAATCTCATAATTGGAAAAGATGCTTGATATGATTTCAACTTTCTTAAATTTACCAAGGCTTCATTTGTGGCCCAGGATGTTATCTATTCTGGAGAATGTTTCATGTACACTTGAGAAGAAAGTGTGTTCTGCTGCTTTTGGATGGAATGCCCTATAAATATCAATTAAGTCCATCTGGTCTAATGTGTCATTTAAGGCTTGTGTTTCCTTACTGATTTTCTGTCTGGATGATCTGTCCATTGGTGTAAGTGGGGTGTTAAAACCCTCCACTATTATTTTGTTACTGTCAGTTCTCCTTTTATGGCTGTTAGCATTTGCTTTATGTATTCAGGTGCTCCTATATTGGGTGTATATGTATTTACAATTGTTCTGTCTTCTTCTTGGATTGATCCTTTGATCATTATGTAGTGTTCTTTCTTGTTTCTTATAACAGTCTTTATTTTAAAGTCTGTTTTGTCTGATACGAGTGTTGCTGCTCCAGCTTTCTTTTGATTTCCATTTTCATGTAATATTTTTTCATCCCCTCACTTTCAGTCTGTATGTGTCCCTAGGTCTGAAGTGAGTCTCTTGTAGACAGCATATTAGATGGGTCTTGTCTTTTGGTTGGAGCATTTAATCTTATTATTATTCTTATTGCTGTTTTCTTTTTTTTTTTTAAATTTTATTTATTTATTTATTTTATTTTTTAAATATCTTTATTCGAGTATAACTGTTTTACAATAGTGTGTTAGTTTTTCCTTTACAACAAAGTGAATCAGTTATACATATACATATGTTCCCATATCTCTTCCCTCTTGCATCACCCTCTCTCCCACCCTCCCTATCCCACCCCTCTAGGTGGTCACAAAACACAGAGGTGATCTCCCTGTGCTATGCGGCAGCTTCCCACTAGCTATCTAATTTACATTTGGTAGTGTATATATGTCCCTGCCACTCTCTCACTTAGTCACAGCTTACCCTTCCCCCTCCCCATATCCTCAAGTCCGTGCTCTAGTAAGTCTGTGTTTTATTCCCGTCCTACCACTAATCTCTTCATGACATTTTTTTCCCTTAGAGTCCATATATATGTGTTAGCATACGGTATTTGTTTTTCTCCTTCTGACTTACTTCACTCTGTATGACAGACTCCAGGTCCATCCACCTCATTATAAATAACTCAGTTTCATTTCTTTTTATGGCTGAGTAATATTCCATTGTATATATTTACCACATCTTTATCCATTCATCTGTTGATGGGCACTTAGGTTGCTTCCATGTCCTGGCTATTGTAAATAGAGCTGCAATGAACATTGTGGTACATGACTCTTTTTGAATTATGGTTTTCTCAGGGTATATGCCCAGTAGTGGGATTGCTGGGTCGTATGGTAGTTCTATTTGTAGTTTTTTAAGGAATCTCCATACTGTTCTCCATAGTGGCTGTATCAATTTACATTCCCACCAGCAGTGCAACAGGGTTCCCTTTTCTCCACACCCTCTCCAGCATTTATTGTTTCTAGAGTTTTTGATGATGGCTAATCTGACCGGTGTGAGATGATATCTCATTATAGTTTTGACTTGCATTTCTCTAATGATTAATGATGTTGAGCATTCTTTCATGTGTTTGTTAGCAATCTGTATATCTTCTTTGGAGAAATGTCTGTTTAGTTCTTCTGCCCATTTTTGGATTGGGTTGTTTGTTTTTTGTTATTGAGCTGCATGAGTTGCTTATAAATTTTGGAGATTAATCCTTTGTCAGTTGCTTCATTTGCAACTATTTTCTCCCATTCTGAGGGTTGTCTTTTGGTCTTGTTTATGGTATCCTTTGCTGTGCAAAAGCTTTTAAGTTTCATTCGGTCCCATTTGTTTATTTGTGTTTTTATTTCCATTTCTCTAGGAGATGGGTCAAAAAGGATCTTGCTGTGATTGATGTCGTAGAGTGTTCTGCCTATGTTTTCCTCTAAGAGTTTGATAGTGTCTGGCCTTACATTTAGGTCTTTAACCCATTTTGAGTTTATTTTTGTGTGTGGTGTTAGGGATTGTTCTAATTTCATACTTTTACATGTAGCTGTCCAGTTTTCCCAGCACCACTTATTGAAGAGGCTGTCTTTTCTCCACTGTATATCCTTCCCTCCTTTATCAAAGATAAGGTGACCATATGTGTGTGGGTTTATCTCTGGGCTTTCTATCCTGTTACATTGATGTATATTTCTGTTTTTGTGCCAGTACCATACTGTCTTGATTACTGTAGCCTTGTAGTAGAGTCTGAAGTCAGGGAGCCTAATTCCTCCAGCTCCATTTTTCGTTCTCAAGATTGCTTTGGCTATTCGGGGTCTTTTGTGTTTCCATACAAATTGTGAAATTTTTTGTTCTAGTTTTCTAAAAAATGCCAGTGGTAATTTGATAGGGATAGCATTGCATCTGTAGATTGCTTTGGGTAGTAGAGTCATTTTCACAATGTTGATTCTTCCAATCTGAAAACATGGTATATTTCTCCACCTATTTGTATCATCTTTAATTTCTTTCATCAGTGTCTTATAGTTTTCTGCATACAAGTCTTTTGTCTCCTTAGGTAGGTTTATTCCTAGATATTTTATTCTTTTTGTTGCAGTGGTAAATGGGAGTGTTTTCTTAATTTCACTCTCAGATTTTTCATCATTAGTGTATAAGAATGCCAGAGATTTCTGTGCATTAATTTTGTATCCTGCAACTTTACCAAATTCATTGATTAGCTCAAGTAGTTTTCTGGTAGCATCCTTAGGATTCTCTATGTATAGTATCATGTCATCTGCAAACAGTGACAGCTTTACTTCTTCTTTTCCTATTTGGATTCCTTTTATTTCTTTATTTTCTCTGAGTGCTGTGGCTAGAACTTCCAAAACTATGTTGAATACGAGTGGTGAGAGTGGGCAACCTTGTCTTGTTCCTGATCTTAGTGGAAATGGTTTCAGTTTTTCACCATTGAGAACGATGCTAGCTGTGGGTTTGTCATATATGGCCTTTATTATGTTGAGGAAAGTTCCCCGTATGCCTACTTTCTGCAGGGTTTTTATCATAAATGGGTGTTGAATTTTGTCAAAAGCTTTCTCTGCATCTATTGAGATGATCATATGGTTTTTCTCCTTCAGTTTGTTGATATGGTGTATCACGTTGATTGATTTGCGTATATTGAAGAATCCTTGCATTCCTGGAATAAACCCCACTTGATCATGGTGTATGATCCTTTTAACGTGCTGTTGAATTCTGTTTGCTAATATTTTGTTGAGGATTTTTGCATCTATGTTCATCAGTGATATTGGCCTGTAGGTTTCTTTCTTTGTGACGTCTTTATCTGGTTTTGGTATCAGGGTGATGTTGGCCTCATAGAATGAGTTTGGGAGTGTTCCTCCCTCTGCCATCTTTTGGAAGAGTTTGAGAAGGATAGGTGTTAGCTCTTCTCTAAATGTTTGATAGAATTCACCTGTGAAGCCATCTGGTCCTGGGCTTTTGTTTGTTGGAAGATTTTTAATCACAGTTTCAATTTCAGTGCTTGTGATTGGTCTGTTCATATTTTCTATTTCTTCCTGGTTCAGTCTCAGCAGGTTGTGCATTTCTAAGAATTTGTCCATTTCTTCCAGGTTGTCCATTTTATTGGCATAGAGTTTCTTGTAGTAATCTCTTATAATCTTTTGTATTTCTGCAGTGTCAGTTGTTACATCTCCTTTTTCGTTTCTAATTCTATTGATTTGAGTCTTCTCCCTTTTATTCTTGATGAGTCTGGCTAATGGTTTATCAATTTTATTTATCTTCTCAAGGAACCAGCTTTTAGTTTTATTGATCTTTGCTATTGTTTCCTTCACTTCTTTTTCATTTATTTCTGATCTGATCTTTATAATTTCTTTCCTTCTGCTAAATTTGTGGGTTTTTTGTTCTTCTTTCTCTAATTGCTTTAAGTGCAAAGTTAGGTTGTTTATTCAAGATGTTTCCTGTTTCTTAAGGTATGATTGTATTGTTATAAACTTGCCTCTTAGAACTGCTTTTGCTGTATCCCATAGGTTTTGGGTCGTAGTGTCTCCATTGTCATTTGTTTCTAAGTATTTCTTGATTTCCTCTTTGATTTCTTCAGTGATCACTTCGTTATTAAGTAGTGTATTGTTTAGCCTCCATGTGTTTGTATTTTTTACAGATCTTTTCCTGTAATTGATATCTAGTCTCATAGCGTTGTGGTTGGAAAAGATACTTGATACAATTCAATTTTCTTAAATTTGCCAAGGCTAGATTTGTGACCCAATATATGATCTATCCTGGAGAATGTTCCATGAGCACTTGAGAAAAATGTGTATTCTGTTGTTTTGGGATGGAATGTCCTATAAATATTGATTAAGTCCATCTTGTGTAATGTATCATTTAAAGCTTGTGTTTCCTTATTTATTTTCATTTTGGATGATCTGTCCATTGGTGTGAAAGTGGGGTGTTAAAGTCCCCTACTATAATTGTGTTACTGTAGATTTCCCCTTTTAAGACTGTTAGTATTTGCCTTATGTATTGAGGTGCTCCTATGTTGGGTGCATAAATATTTACAATTGTTATATTTTCTTCATGGATCGATCCCTTGATCATTATGTAGTGTCCTTCTTTGTCTCTTGTAATAGTCTTTATTTTAAAGTCTAATTTGTCTGATATGAGAATTGCTACTCCAGCTTTCTTCTGATTTCCATTTGCATGGAATATCTTTTTCCATCCCCTTACTTTCAGTCTGTATGTGTCCCTAGGTTTGAAGTGGGTCTCTTGTAGACAGCATATATATGGGTCTTGTTTTTGTATCCATTCAGCCAGTCTGTGTCTTTTGGTGGGAGCATTTAATCCATTTACATTTAAGGTAATTATCGATATGTATGTTCCTATTACCATTTACTTAATTGTTTCAGGTTGTTCTTGTAGGTCTTTTCCTTCTCTTGTGTTTCTTGCCTAGAGAAGTTCCTTTAGCGTTTGTTGCAGAGCTGGTTTGGTGGTGCTGAACTCTCTCAGCTTTTGCTTGTCTGTGAAGGTTTTCATTTATCCATCAAATCTGAATGAGATCCTTGCTGGGTAGAGTAATCTTGGTTGTAGGTTTTTTTCCTTCATCACTTTAAATATGTCCTGCCACTCCCTTCTGGCTTGTAGAGTTTCTGCTGAAAGATCAGATGTTAACCTTATGGGGATTCCCTTGTGTGTTGTTTGTTGTTTTTCCCTTGCTGCTTTTAATATGTTTTCTTTGTATTTAATTTTTGACAGTTTGATTATTATGTGTCTTGGTGTGTTTATCCTTGGGTTTATCCTGCATGGGACTCTCTGTGCTTCCTGGACTTGATTGACTATTTCCTTTCCTATATTAGGGAAGTTTTCAACTGTAATCTCTTCAAATATTTTCTCAGTCCCTTTCTTTTTCTCTTCTTCTTCTGGGACCCCTATAATTCGAATGTTGGTGCATTTAATGTTGTCCCAGAGGTCTCTGAGACTGTCCTCAGTTCTTTTCCTTCTTTTTTCTTTATTCTGCTCTGCAGTAGTTATTTCCACTATTTTATCTTCCAGGTCACTTATCCGTCCTTCTGCCTCAGTTATTCTGCTATTGATCCCATCTAGAGTATTTTTCATTTCATTTATTGTGTTGCTCATCATCGCTTGCTTCCTCTTTATTTCTTCTAGGTCCTTGTTAACTGTTTCTTGCAATTTGTCTATTCTATTTCCAAGATTTTGAATCATCTTTACTATCATTATTCTGAATTCTTTTTCAGGTAGACTGCCTATTTTCACTCATTTGTTAGGTCTGGTGTGTTTTTATCTTGCTCCTTCATCTGTTGTGTGTTTTTCTGTCTTCTCATTTCGCCTATCTTACTGTGTTTGGGGTCTCCTTTTTGCACGCTGCAGGTTTGTAGTTCCCGTTGTTTTTGGTGGCTGTCCCCAGTGGCTAAGGTTGGTTCAGTGGGTTGAGTAGGTTTCCTGGTTGGGGGGACTAGTGCCTCTGTTCTGGTGGATGAGGCTGGATCTTGTCTTTCTGGTGGGCAGGTCCACGTCTGATGGTGTGTTTGGGGATCTTGGTAGCCTTATTATGATATTAAGCAGCTTCTTTGCTAATGGATGGGGCTGTAGTCCTGTCTTGCTCTTTGTTGGGCATAGGGTGTCCAGCACTGTTCGTTGCTGGTCCTTGAGTGAAGCTGGGTCTTGGTGTTGAGATGGAGATCTCTGGGAGATTTTCGCCGTTTGGTATTGCGTGGAGCTGGAGGTCTCCTGTGGACCAGTGTCCTGAGGTTGGTTCTCCCACCTCAGAGACACAGCCCTGACGCCTGGCTGGAGAGCCAAGAGCCTTTAATCCACAGGGCTCAAAATAAAAGGGAGAAAAAATAGAAAGGAAAGAAAGGAAGGAAGGAGGGAGGGAAGGAAGAGAGGAAGGAAGAAAGGAAGGAAGGAGGGAAGAAAGGAAGGAAGAAGACAAAATAAAGTAGGATAAAATATAGTTATTAAAATAAAAAATAATTATTAAGAAGAAAAATTTCTATTAAAAAAAATGGGTCGGTCTAACCCTAGGACAAATGGTGAAAGCAAAGCTATACCGACAAGATCCCACACAGCAGCACACAATACACACTCACAAAAAGAAAAAAAAATGGGGAAAATAATAGTATATCTTGCTTCCAAAGTCCACCTCCTCAACTTGGGATATTTCGCTGTCTATTCAGGTTTTCCACAGATGTAGGGCACTTCAAGCTGATTGTGGAGTTTTAATCCGCTGCTTTTGAGGCTGCTGGGAGAGACCTCCCCCTCACCTCTTTGTTCGCACAGCTCCTGGGGTTCAGCTTTGGACTTGGCCCCGCCTCTGCGTGTAGGTCATCCGAGGGCGTCTGCCCTTCGCTCAGACAGGACGGGGTTAAAGGAGCAGCTGATTCGGGGGCTCTGGCACAGGCTGGGGGAGGGAGGGGCACGGATGTGGGGTGAGCCCGTGGCGGCAGAGGCCGGCGTGACGCTGCACTGGCCCGAGGCGCGCCGCACGTTCTCCCGGGGAAGCTGTCCCTGGATCCCGGGACCCCGGCAGTGGCGGGCTGCACAGGCTCCCGGGAGGGCCGGTGTGGAGAGTGACCTATGCTCGCACACAGGCCTCTTGGTGGCGGCAGCAGCAACCCTAGCGTCCGACACCTGTCTCTGCTGTCCGCGCCGACAGCCGCGGCTCGCGCCCGTTTCTGGAGCTCCTTTACGCGGTGCCCTTAATCCCCTCTCCTCGCGCCCCAGGAAGCAAAGAGGCAAGAAAAAGTCTCCTGTCTCTTCGGCAGCTCCAGACTTCAACCGGACTCCCTCCCGGCCAGCCGTGGTGCACTAACCCCTTCAGGCTGTTTTCACTCTGCCAACTCCAGACCTTTCCCTGGGATCCGACTGAAGTCCGAGGCTCAGCTCCCTGCCCACGCCCGCCCCGGTGGGTGAGCAAACAAGCCTCTCGGGCTGGTGAGTGCCAGTCGGCACCGATCCTCTGTGCGGGAATCTCTCCACTTTGCCCTCCGCACCCTGTTGCTGCGCTCTCCTCCGCGGCTCCGAAGCTTCCCCCTCCACCACCCGCAGTCTCCGCCCACGAAGGGGCTTCTAGTGTGTGGGAGCCTTTCCTCCTTCACGGCTCCCTCCCACTGGTGCAGGTCCCAACCCTATTCTTTGTCTCTGTTTATTCTTTTTTCTTTTGCCCTACCCAGGTACGTGGGGAATTTCTTGCCTTTTGGGAGGTCTGAGGTCTTCTGCCAGCGTTCGGTGGGTGTTCTATAGGAGAAGTTCCACGTGTAGATGTATTTCTGATGTATCTGTGAGGAGGAAGGTGATCTCCGCGTCTTACTCTTCCGCCATCTTCTCGCCGAACCCCTGTATCATATTTTAGATTCCACATATCATATGATATTTTGTCTGACTTACTTCACTTAGAATGATAATCTCTAGGTCCATTCATGTTGCTGCAAAGGCATTATTTCATTCTTTTTATGGCTGAGTAATATTCCATTGCATATATATATATACCACATCTTCTTTATCCATTCATCTGTCATTGGACACTTAGGTTGCTTCCATGTCTTGGCTATTGTAAGTAGTGCTGCAGTGAACATTGGGGTGCATGTATCTTTTCAAATTAGAGTTTTCTCCACATATTGGGTTGGCCAAAAAGTAAGTTTGAGGTTTTTCCTTGAATGAACTTTTTGGCCAACCCTATATATGCCCAGGAGTGGTATTGCAGGATCATATGGTAGCTCTATTTTCAGTTTTTTAAGCAACCTCCATATTGTTCTCCATAGTAGCTGCTCCAGTTTACATTCCCACCAACAGTGTAGTGAGGGTTCTGCCTCCATACCCTCTCCAGTATTTATTATTTGTAGACATTTTTTTTTTTTTTTTTTTTGTGGTATGTGGGCCTCACTGTTGTGGCCTCTCCTGTTGTGGAGCACAGGCTCCGGACGCGCAGGCTCAGCGGCCATGGCTCACGGGCCCAGCCGCTCCGCGGCATGTGGGATCTTCCCAGACCGGGGCACGAACCCGTGTCCCCTGCATCGGCAGGCGGATTCTCAACCACTGCGCCACCAGGGAAGCCCTGTAGACATTTTTTGAAGGTTTATTTTAAAACTTTAAAAAAATTTTATTGAAGTATAGTTGATTTACAATGTTTTGTTAATTCTGTGCAGCAGAGTGACTCAGTTATACATATATATACATATACACACACATTATATATATTCTTTCTCATATTCTTTTCCATCATGGTTTGTCACAGGATATTGAATACAGTTCCCTGCGCTATACAGTAGGACCTTGTTTATCCATCCTATATATACTAGTTTGCACCTTCTAATCCCAAACTCCCAATCCTTCCCTCCCCTCTGCCCCCAACCTCTGGCCCTTGGCAACCACAAGTCTGTTCTGTGTCTGTTTTTGTTTCACAGATATGTTGATTTATGTCATATTTTAGATTCCACATATAAGTGATTTCATATTCCCTTTCTGATTTATTTCACTTAGTATGATAATCTCTAGGTCCATCCATGTTGCTGCAGATGGCATTATTTGATTCTTTTTGATGGCTGAGTAATATTCTATTGTATAAATGTACCACATCATCTTTATCCATTCATCTGTCAATGGACATTTAGGTTGTTTCCATGTTTTAGCTATTGTAAACAGTGCTGCAGTGAACATAGGGTTGAATGTATCTTTTCAAATTATAATTTTGTCTGGATATATGACCAGGAGTGGGATTGCTGGATCATATGGCAACTCCGTTTTTAGTTTTTTGAGGAACCTCCATAGTGGCTGCACCAATTTACATTTCCACCAACAGTGTAAGAGGGTTGCCTTTTCTCCACACCATCTCCAGCATTTGTTATTTGTTGACTTTTTAATGTTGGCCATTCTGACCAGTGTGAGGTGGTACCTCATTGTAGTTTTGATTTGCATTTCTCTAATAATTAGTGATGTTGAACATCTTTTCATGTGCCTATCAGCCATTTGTGTGTCTTCTTTGGAGAAATGTCTAGGTCTTCTGCCCATTTTTTAATTGGGTTTTGTTTTTTTGTTGTTGAGCTGTTTGTATATTTTGTAAATTAAGCCCTTGTTGGTCACATCATTTGCTGTTTTCTCCCAGTCTGTACATTTTTGTTTTGTTTTGTTTATGGACTTTTTTTTTTTTATGTGCAAAAGCTTTTTTAGTTTGATTAGGTCCCGTTTGTTTAGTTTTGCTTTTATTTCTATTGCCTTGGGAGACTGACCTAAGAAAATATTGCAACGATTTATGTCAGAGTGTTTTGCATATGTTCTGTGGTGTCTTGTCTTATATATAGGTTTTTAAGCCATTTTGAGTTTATTTTTGTATATGGTGTGAGGGTATGTTCTGACTTCATTGATTTACATGTGGCTGTCCAGCTTTCCCAACACCACTTGCTGAAGAGACTGTCTTTTCCCCATTGTATATTTTTGCCTCCTTTGTTGAAGATTAATTGACTGTAGATGTGTGAGTTTATTTCTGGGCTCTCTATTTTGTTCCATTCACCCATATGTCTGTTTTTGTGCCAGTGCCAGGCAGTTTTGATTACTATAGCTTTGTAGTATTGCCTGAAGTCTGGGAGGGTTATGCCTCCAGCTTTGTTCTTTTTCCTCAGGATTGCTGTGGCAGTTCTGGGTCTTCTGTGGTTCCATATAAATTTTAGTATTATTTGTTCCATTTCTGTGAAGAATGTCATGGGTAATTTGATAGGGATCACATTAAATCTGTAGATTGTTTTGGTAATATGGCCATATTAACAATATTCTTCCAATCCAAGAGCATGGGATATCTTTCTGTTTCTTTCAGTCATCTTCAATATCCTTTAGCAGTGTTTTATAGTTCTCAATGTGTCTTTCACCTTCTTGGTTGAGTTTATTCCTAGGTTTTGTTTTTGTTTTTGGATGTGATTTTTAAAGGCTTTTTAAATAATTTTTATTTTTTTTACTTTCTGGTATTTGTTACTGTAAAGAAATGCAACAGATTTCTGTATGCTAACCTTGTATCCTGCTACTTTACTGAATTAGTTTATCAGTTTTAATAGTTTTTGTGTGGAGTCTTTAGGGTTTTCTATATAGAGTACCATGTCATCTGTAGATAATGACAGTTTTACCTCTTCCATTCTGATTTGGATATCTTTTATTTCTTTTTCTTGTCTGATTGCTGTGGCTAGGACTTCCAATACTATGTTGCATAGAAATGGTGAGAGTGGGCATACTTGTCTTGTTCCAGGATTTAGTGTGAAGGCTTTCAGCTTTTCATCATTGACTATTATGTTGGCTGCAGGTTTACTTTATTATGTTGAGATATGTTCCTTCTATACCCACTTTGGTGAGAGTTTTTATCATAAATGGATGTTGAATTTTATCAAATGCTTTTTCTGCATCTATTGAGATGATGATGTGGTTTTTGTTTTTTCATATTATTTATATATGCACCTCCATTTTTTGACAGGTATTGCAGTCAGGATGGGCTAAGTTGTGCTGCCTTAATGACCAGTTCCCAACTCTCAGTGGCTTAACACACAAGGACTTATTTGTCCCTCATGCTATGTATTTAAAGTGGGTCTGTGTATGACAGCCACTCAGGGACCCAGATGGAGGGACATATGCTCCCACAACTGCTGAGGCAGAAAAGGAACATAGCAAGTGGTGTATTGGCTCTTAAAACTGTCAGCAGAAAGTGACATGTGTGGCTCTTGTTCACATTTCATTGGCAAAGAGCCACATCCAACTTCAAGGGGCATTGGGGAAGGGTGATTTTATAATGTGCTCAGAAGTAGATGGAATATTCATGAACAGTTCTAATGACTACACAACAAAATTCATACGTATCTCATTTTTATTAGCACTACCTTGAGAACGTTGACACCTGTCCAGAGTCTAACTCACAAACAGGCATGAACCACAGAAAGACAGTGCAGATGTGGCTGCTGGTGTCACTAGGAACACTTCAGCAGTGAGTCTTTTACTGGATAAAAGCGACTCTTGCTGTGAAATGCCATAGCAGATGGGCGCCCGGGAAGGAGTAACTTGCTTTCTGGATACGGCAGCCCTTATTATGGGATTCCTGTATTGAGATGGATGGCAGGGTCCTGGGGGGGTCAGGATGGATGAGCTACTTTTCATCCTTTGCTTTTCTTTCCAGTAAAGCTTAGCATGGTGTCAATATTTGATTAAAAAAAAAAAACAAAACACCAGTCCAGTATACAAAAGTAATTGAAAATAAATTTGAATCTCTCTGCAGAGACCCCAGAGGAGTATTACATGCACAACCTAGGCAGTATTTCTCGAAGTTCTTTCTCAGTCTCGTTCCTCATCAGTTCCTCCAAGACTCTTACCATACAGGTCAACAGGAGGTCTTCCCAGACCACTCTTCCACCCACCACCACCACCCCTGTGCCCCAGCCCCAGGCAGAGTCAGTCCCTTTCCTGTGCCCACTCTATACTTATATATACTCTTATAGCACATATCATATTGCTTTATAATGTGACATTTGTATAATCATTTTACTTAACAAATCTTAGTGCCAGGCACTGTTCTAAGTGCTTGACAAGTATTGGCTTATCCAGACCTCATAACTTAACCTAACTTATTAGGTGATGATTATTAACGCTTTTATTTTGCATAGCAGAAAACTGAGACTTAGGGGGCACAGGTAACTTTCCCGAGGGTGTTTGGTTAGAAAGTGGTGAAGCAGGATTCGAGCCCAGGTAGTTGGACACCATTGACCAGGTGATGAGCCTCGTCGGGGCAGGTGCATCACATTTATGTTTGAGTCCCCACAGGTCCATCCAGTCCCTGGTCACTAGAATGTTTTCTAGGTGAAGGAGTACAATATTCAACCCTGTTGATGAACCATAACTTGTTTAGCCTGTTTCCAGATTTTTCTGTATAATTTGTGCTGTTATGAATGTATTATACAAACTACATTGATTGCACTGGAGTTATTTGGGGTAAATTCCTCTAAGTGAAATGACTCAATAAGTATAAACAGTTTTATAGATAATTGCTTATTGCTTAGTCATTCTCAAGAAATTTGGAATTCAGAATTTATAATTCTGCCAGCTATTTTCAGGTGCACCTACTTCATCATAGTGTCTTCAGTGCTTTGTTTTGATTTTAATCAGTTAAAGTCACATGTACTGTGGAGGCTGGAGTTGATGAATAATGAATGAGTGGTGAATTTGTCCCAGGATTACTGTGGGATTGTGAGGTTTGGATTCCTGGTGCCCTGTTGAAGTTTATTAGCTCCCTAGGAAGTTATAGAAGCTTCTGCCTTTGAAATGGACTGGGTTCATTGAATCTAATGTACAAAACTGGGCCTAGAACAAACGAAGTCGGCTATCTTGGTGTTCCTGTCCCATTCTCTTCTATTTCATTGTGCAGTGCTTATAACTGGGTGCCTCCCCAACCCTCCCCCACCATCTGCACACCCAGAGCCAGAACCCATTTTTACTAAATCGCAAATGACAGTAGCTTAGAAGGTGCCACCTTCCTTCTGGAGAAGGAGCAGACCTTAAAAACAAAGCAGAAATGAGAAGCTTGCTGTGTGATTTTGTGCCCCGAAGGGAAGGGGGCTAAGAGGGTGACTGTTCTTCTAGGCCCAAGGCCGCTGACAAGGCTGTTGGCCCAGCCTGAGAGGCAGCACAAGAATAAGGGCTTGGTTCAGCTTTTATCTGAACAACTGCAGTAGATTCTGGAGTTTGGCAGTGGGTCCCGTGGAATCCTCAGCAGCAGCTCCTAAAGCCCAGCTCTTGATGAGTGGCATGCGGCAAGCCTGGCGGTGCGATGCTAATAATAACAGTAGTAGAAACTGTCCAAGCCGCTGCCAGGCTTCTCTGGGCCAACACCACAGTCTTTTGTCAGGAAGCCTGCCAATCTTGCCCCTCCTTATCCTCACGTCACAGGAGTCTTCCAGAAAGTAACTCCCTTGCTTAATATCTTTCAGTGGATTTCCCCCCACCTAGCGTAAAATTCACTCTTTCCTGTGCACCGTGAGGCCTCCCCTTCCCCTCTCAGGCCACAGTACCCGTCCTTCGCTTCCAGGAACAGACAGGCTCTGCTCCTCATCCCAACTTTGCACCAGCTACGTACGTCCTCTGCCCGGCCGACAGCTGCTTCTCGCCCAGGCTTCAGCTCAGAGGGTGTCTCCCCAGGGGAGCCTTTTAGTTAGCTACTCTCCATCACAGTCACACCTGTTTACTACACATTTCTCATCAGCAGGACATAAGCTCTGTGAGAGCAGGGAGCCTCTTTTCTGTTCCTGGTTGAAAGTTGGTGTTCACAACTCTTAGCGTAGTATCTTGCACACAGTAGGTACCCAGTAAACCTTAATCCTTACATGTCTGGGAAGTAGGTATTGTTGCTATTTTTCACATGAGTCTCAGAGAGATGGCC
Organism: Kogia breviceps; assembly: GCF_026419965.1. NCBI lineage: Eukaryota > Metazoa > Chordata > Mammalia > Artiodactyla > Physeteridae > Kogia > Kogia breviceps. The sequence goes on along the minus strand of NC_081324.1, from coordinate 60,038,133 downwards.
TAAGGCTGTATTACTTTGTGTTCAAACCAGGATTCAAATCCAGATTTCTCCACTCTTGAGTGGAGTGGCCCAGAGTTTACTAAAGACCCAGTGTCATCAAATTCACTCAGATGGCCAACTTGCTTATGACTCAGCCAGATTTCCTGCTATACTGGTTTCCAGTGCACACTGCAAAGAATGATGCTGAAAGGACTAAATGCAAACAAGAGCATAAGTATAATTTATACTGGTGGCCCCTGGAAACAACTATGTTTGAGTTAAAGATGCCAAAGTGCCTTAATTTTGCAAACTGATTGAGTGTCCTGATTATTCATTGTGACTTGCTTCCTTTTGGGGAATGATCAAGGCTGTTTGAGGTAAATAAAGCATTTTGTTTTAAAAATGAATAGATAAACAAAATGCAGTAATCCATACAATGGAATGTTATTCAACACTGAAAGGGAAGTACTGACACAAGCTCCAGTAATGTAGGTGGACCTCGAAAACATGCTAGGTGAAAGAAACCAGACATGGCCACACTGTATGATTCCATTTATATGAAATGTCTTGAATAGGCAAACCCACAGAGACAGAAAGCAGGTTCGTGGGTGCCAGGGGCTGTGGGGGGAACTGCTGTATTTCCTTATAGGCGATGAAAGTGTTCTGGGATTAGACTGGCGATGACTGCACAACACTGTGAATGTTCTAAATGCCACTGAATCGTACGCTTGAAAATGGTCTTTAAAAATGGTTAAAATGCTAAGTTTTGTGTGTATTTTACCACAATTAAAAAAAGAATCAGTGAATTAGAAAAAAAATGATAGTTGCACTTAACTATTTTTTGAACAAAATTAATATGCATAACTCTGGCAAGCTTAATAAAAAAGTAGATGAAACACAACTGTGCTAAAGAGAATTAGAATTACGATATGCACAGATATATTTCTTGAAAAGACACGTAATACTGAAAACCTTAACGTCACAAGCTTACCTTTTCAGCAGAAAAGAAAAGGAGAGTTGCACTGTGGCTGCCCCCGGCCAGACTGACAGCAGTTTGGTGAGAATGTCAGGCTGGTGCTGGGTGAGACCAGCGGGCAGGGCACGGCACGCCCAGCGTGTGTGTGTGAGGGCTCTTAGCTGGGTTTGAGGAATCTGCTTCTTTGTTTAGAACATAAAAGCAAATTGCACATTAAGGATGGTGGGTGGGGACATGAACAGACAAGCAGCTGCTCTTACCCACTTAGTGCCTCGCCGTCCATTTGGACAGGAGCATAGAAAGTGATTTCATCCTCTGGTCTTGCCTTTGCAAAAGTTGGAGTGGTTCCACAGTAAATGGACTCAAGAATACATATGCCTAACAATTAGAGAACTGGATGGTTGGAGAAGTTCCAAAGTGCTTTCAAGACACTGGTGCCACTGACATGGCTTTGTCCCTGCAAGTTCTGCCTCCAGCAGTAACCACAACCGGCTTAGAGGTCCCATCACCACCTCCCCACACGTCTGCCCCTTCTCTTCCCCCACCTGACAACTCCTCCTGCCTTCACAGTTAAATCCTGCTCTTCCTCCCAAGCCCAGCTCAAGCACCGCTTGGATTTACACCATGCCATTTCTGCATTTGTGCCTGGGATTCATCTCCTCCAGCCAGAGAGCAAGTTCCGTGATGACCAGAACCTCTCCTTGTAATTCTGGGGTGCCCCACCATCACATTTAGCCTTTCCTGCCTTCTAGGCACCCTTTCCCCTCTATCCTAACCACTCCTGTGGTTTTCCTTTGCTGGTCTGGCAGTGACAGGCTCAGGGTGAGATGAGTGAATTAAAGCAGAACCATGAGATTAGATTCTTCAGCCCTGGGGCTTTTGTTGGTGCTACTGGTAAGAGATCCTCTTTCTCTCGGCGTTGCTAAACTAGCAAGAGCTTCTGGGAACGAGGGTTGCCAACTTTTAGGATGCTTGTCTGAGAATAAAGCCACACAGAGTAGAGCAGAGCTGGGAGACAGGGCATGTCCTGATGGAATGATGTGAGTCCTGGATTGTAACGGTGCTGGATGCTGGCACTTTCCCAGTTATGAGCATCGACAACTTGCCTGCTTGCTTCCAACTGGAAGAGTGTTGTTGCACGTCTGTGGGCAGAGGCTGGGCCTGAAAGAAATCTTTGTCAACTTGCTGATAGTTTGTCTACAGCTGTGTCTAGGGGATTAAGTAGAATATTTCCTTTTTTGCATTAAAAATTATTACTGTGGTAAAATATACACAACACTCACCATTTTAATCATGTTTAAGCATAGAGCTCAATGGCATTAAGTACATTCATATTGTGCAGCCGTCACCATCATCAATTTCCAAACTTTCCACCTTCCCAAACTGGAACTCGGTGCCCATTAAGCACTGTCTTCGTTCTTTCCTCTCGCTAACTCCTGCTAACCATTATTTTACTTTTGTATCTGGAATTTGACTACTCTAGGTACCTCAGATAAGTGGAATCATACAGTACTTGTGACTGGTTTATATCAGTTAGCATAGTGTCCTCACGGTTCATCCACACTGTAGCAGGTGCCAGAATCTCCTTCCGAAGGCTGAAGAGTATTCCAGTGTATGGCTGAACCACATGTTGTTTATCTGTCATCCATCGATGGACGCTTGTATTGTTTCCACTTTTTGGCTACTGTGAATAAAGCTGCTGTGAACATGGGTGAACAAATATCTGTCCAAGTCCCAGCTTTCAGTTCCCCTGGGCCTACACCCAGAAGTGGAATTACTGGATCATGTGGTAACTGTTTAACTTTTTAAGGAACTGTCAGGCTGTTTTCCACAGCAGCTACAGCAGGCTCCAATGTCCAACAGTACTTTTTGTTTAGAAAAAAAAAAGTATAATGGAACTGTGGTAATACTGGGAAAATAACTTATGCCATCGCCAGTTTGTTACTGAAAGATTACAGCTAGAAGCTTCAGCCTGAAATAGGTGTTTTCTTCATCAGCACCACTTCTTCGTAAACTCCTACTTATCAAACACTGGCAGCTTGGGCTGCATCTCAGTCGAGGGATGGAAACGGCTCTTCCACCTTCCAAGGAGGGGAGAGGGTGGGCGCATTTTGACTGTGGATAACTGTTTTCCTCACACCCCCTCGCCCATCCATTTTGGCTTTTTTAGCAAAAATGTATTGCCTGTTTATCTATTCCAGGATGCCCTTGCAGAGAAACTGCAAGGCCGTTGTGCACTCACAGTGCATCCCAGTCAGATACGTGAGTGGCTGTATGACCCCCTCGCCGCCCCCCCCCCGCCCCCACCCCCCCGCACAATGGGAAACTTTTGCGTGAGCCGTTAAGAAAAGGCGGAGGGTGTGTGAGACACAAGGTCTGGGACAGGCGCCGTCTTGTAAAGGCTTTATTTCTTCTTCATCATCGTCTCATACAGACTCCGAGGCACCACCCTCTCTCTTTCCATTTGGTATCCTCAGGACTTTTTGTAGTGTTTTTCCTTAAACAAGGAAATTTGGAGTAAACACTGTATTGCCTGTTAATCTTTTAACAATAATTTTAAAATGCCATCGCTGTTGTATCATCAATGTGAGAAGACAACAGTACAGTACGAGGGGGTTCACACCGTATCACAGTGGGACAGAGGGCTCACACATAGGCGGGGCGAGACCACAGCAGCGGTATGTACATGCACCCCAGTGCTTCGAACCCAAAGACGTGCAGGTCGAGAAGAATATGTGGATTATACAGCAGGTCTGGGCAACCCAGGCCTCTCTACCTTTCCAGAATGCTGCCATCTATTCCCTCCAGGATATAGGAGATCTGCCTTGTCTACTGACTTTATGGTGGTTTTTTCATTACAAAAAGTTCACTGAGTCATACAGTCTGAAGCATTTCAAAAATTCTTAAAAAACAAGAACACTGACAAAATAAAATTAACTTAAAACACTCTAATTCAACGTGGAAATATAAACCAAACCAAATGTTAACAGTGCAAATTTAACAGTGAGGCAGTCAGTATCGCACGCGAGGGTGTTCAGAATCTCTTAAAAACTTTTTGTTTTTAAATTTATATCTTATTTACCTTTTTTTGTTTAATATACTTTCTGTAAAAAAGATGGAGACAAAAATAGTTTTCTTAGCTATGAAAAAAATTAAGTTCTTACAGGCACGTTTACTGTTTCATTCTAGAAACATCTCAGATTCACAGGTTGAACATTCAGCAGCTGTGTTTTTTTTAAAAAAAAAAAAAAACATTCTTTGACCTTGGGAAAACCAGATCTCTCCTTTTGGGGCAGAGTTCGGTTGATGATGTCGGTGTGGTTATGCAATTACAGTGAGTTATTCCAGATCATCATGCGAGCCTGCATCACAGGTGTGGCTTCTCCCCGGGCGGCCCCTCGTCGCCGAGCTCCTCCAAGGAGGTCGGGTCTCCGGGTGACGGAGCTGGTGAGGCAGTGGGGGAATGTGGGGCCCAACGGGACGGAGGGCGACGGTTTGCTGGTCTCTCGGGCCTGGAGAAGCAGGGTTCTAGGGATGGAGCTAGTGCAGAACAAGGGAGTTCCTTCAAAGCCGAGGAAGAGAAAGACAGGGTTACTCAGACGGACAGGTCCTCTGGGAGGTGATCTCCCCCAAGCAAACTTCTCAGAAGACTCAAGTGCAACAGACCAAGGTGTCTGCAACTTCTGAATGCTAAGTTATACATTGCTCACAGAGTATAAGGTAAGCAAAGAATTCAACACGAATGACCAGTGACGACAGTAATGGGAAGATTGCGAATTATGATGAAAACGTGGCATGAGATGGGTCTGTATACGAGGCGCCTTTGGAACTGGGCTGCAGCGAATGGAAGGGGGGAGCCAGAGTCCTGAGTGGTCTGCCCAGTCCGAAGAGGCTGGCCATGAAGGGATCATACTCTATCTACGACTCCACCAGCAACGGGGCTCACCTTCAAACCAACTCTGCTACCCTTTATTCCAGGCTGACTGGCACTGGGTTAAACTCCCACAACATGGCGATAATGCTGCGGGCAGAAACTTTAATTGTAGGTGGTTTTATCTTCCTGGCAGCAGCATTTAAAAAGTGGAGCCCGGGCTTCCCTGGTGGTGCAGTGGTTAAGATCGCCTGCCAATGCAGCGGACACGGGTTTGATCCCTGGTCCGGGAAGATCCCACATGCTGTGGAGCAACTAAGTCCGTGTGCCACAACTGCTGAGCCTGCGCTCTAGAGCCCGTGCTCCACAACAAGAGAAGCCACAACAATGAGGAGCCCGCGCACCACAACGAAGACCCAACACAGCTAAAAATAAACATTTATAAAATAAAATTTAAAGAAGTGGAGCCCAAGTGTGCTTCTATGCTACGGGCTCCTGCACCTTCTGAGGACCAATCACCTACAGTACATCCTCTCAAGGCTGCTGCTCCTTTTTTGGTATTAGAGGCTGTTGAGCTACTTGCCCTTACTCTGCACGCCAGGACAAAGGACACTGACTTGGGATCTGTGGGCACAGAGTTGTGGGCAGCTGTGGCCTGAGGAAACGGTGAGTTCTATCCACCCAGACACCCACACTACAAGAGGCTGAGGTGGGAAACCACTGTGATGAAGAACACAGAACAAGGACCCTCAGAGCCACTCAGGAAGTAAGTCGAGGGATGTAAAGAGATGTGATGAGCACAGCAGAGCGGAATGAGGAGCGTGTAGTCATCAGAGCGATGAAGAGACAGGGAGAAGATGGAGGGCGGGGCACCGGAGGGATGGGGGCGTGGTTGCTGCCCAGGGGCAGCAGAAAAGGAGCATCGACCCCCACACAATGACTCTAACATCCCTAGACCTACTGGTGGCACTTCATATGACTACAGGGAGGCCTCATCAGCGAAGCACTTATACTAATGGAAACCATGACAACCAGAGATACCTCGCCTGAAAACACATCAGCACTGAAACAGCCAAAATGAAAGGAAACGTCCTCACTTTAGCCCAGCCCAGGGCACGAGGAACGGTGGCTCAAGAGATGTGTGGTTTGTGTTGCATATATAAGTGTTGGTTTGTAACATGTGTTGTCTATCAGTGTGTGTAGGTTGCCGGCATAGGATTTTTGGACACCACTGCGGCCTGTTTCTACTAAGCTGAGGCTGAGTAACAAGGGTTTTCTGTTAATTTGTGCCACCTCGTCGCTAGCGTCTGTGTGCACAGAAGAAATGCTGTGTGACCATGAGTTCAAGGGAACAAAGTTCTCTTTAGTATCACACCAGCACATCTGAGCAAGCAATGCTGTTTTTTTCCCGAGAAGCCCCTGCCACAGGCTCTGGGGGCATCTCATCCTTGCAGCACCTCTTCTAGAAATAACCTCTGGAGCCATTCTTTGTCATTTTTCGTGGGGGCATGTGCTTAGTGTTTGAGAGCCAGTTGTATTTAAGGCCAGTGGATAAGGGTGGGTGACTATAGCCTTGATCACAAACAAGGTTGGTATTTTCTCTCAAGCCTTGATTCAGGCTCTGAAGGTGATTCTGCAATTTTGGAGCAGGGACGATTGTGCTGTTTAGTCAATTAACACAAATTTATTGAGCACTTACTGTGACCCCTATGGTGACCACTGGGAAGGACAAGATACATAAGTATTTATTCCCTCTGGTGTGGTTTTTGAAAAAAAAAGCCTCATGCATAGTGGTCACACCTTATAGCAGCACATGGCAATGCACAGCCACTGAAGTGTCAGTGAGCAGGCAGGCCGACTAGGAAGACGCTCGGCTCAGAGACCTGCAGGCGGGATAGTTCCCTCTCTGGCCAATGTCCTTTTACCCCTTCGGGAGCATACTGGCTGCAGACTGCACAGGAGAGGGGACATCTCAATAGGATCTCTACTGAGCAGTCAGTACCCCGGGGGGCAAGTGGTGCTGTCCAGGCCTGCCATCTGTCCCTGCAGGTGGACGCTGGGCCAGCCTGGAGCAGAGCTGCCCGGGATGGGGGGGCCTCCTTCTGTGGGTCAGATGCCAGCCCTGAGCTACATGACAACCTCTCCAGACAGTGTGGAAAGAAGGAAGAAAGCACTTACGGCATGAGGCAGGCAGGGCTAGAGTCCCCAGGGGGCAGTTAGTAAGACAGTTTGGTTCTGGACAGAACAGACAGACAAAGAAGAGAAAAAGCAAGGAGGTTGGAAAGTACTTTTTAAAAAAGAACAACAGTAAAGGTTTAAAGTCAACAAGCCTGGTGGCAGCCAGCTGGAGAAGCGAGGTCCTGCAGAAGCGGGCACACAGGCCCGTCCCCGCCTGGCCAGAGCAGGAGGGGTCCTCACGACAGAACAGCTACAGACCTCTCCCTTCCGCTGGCTATTCTTCTCTTCTTCCCGAGCTGCTCCTTGGCATTTAACATTTCCAACACCCTCCGACTGCTGTTTTTGAAACAGAGCCCATTAAACAGCCAGATTGTTTTAGTCACAATGACCACATGACTGCAGCTCAGACTAAAACTTTCCCTTTGAATTTTCCACTGAGACATTAACTTCTCTCTGCATCGGTGCTATGTCTTCAAGAGAAACAGAGTGAATAAGTAGCTCGTGGGGTGAGAGTGAGGGGAGAAAGGGAGTTTCCTACTGTGCCCGTTCCTGGCTAGGGATGAGTCTATCACCCACGCTTAGATGTCCCATTGAGCACTCCGGGAAGGATTCTCCCACACGGGCTCAGAGGAGGGTGGGAAATCTGAATTCATGCTGCTGCTTTTGAAACGAAAAGAACTACCACAAATCTAGGGAGGGATGGGAAGGGATCTTGGGGTCTCCAATGGGCCTAATATAGTAAGTCAGTTCAGGTGAGGAATAATTCCACTGGAGTCTAGAATAAGCCACATTCCAACAGTAAAGGAAAAAGAGCCCATGACATTTAAACACTGCCCGTGAGAGCGCCATGCCAGTTCTGAACCCCTGACACCGTGCCTGGGCCCCCTTTAAATCGGCCATCACCTCTTTGGTAGTAAACACACCGAGAAGAAAATCTAAACAGACACTTCACAGGGGACCAAAGGGGGGCACAGCTTTATACGGATAAAGCCATTTTCACGCCTTGGTTTAATGACTGAATCACAGCACTATTTCCTTTCTAGTCTCATAGATTGCCTGCAGCATTCATTCGTGACTCAAAATGAATTTAGTCTCTAATATAAATGGACACCACAGACAAGCCAGTTAATGCTTGGGACAAAGCTCTCATTCCACAAAGGTGTGGCACTCACCCAGTTAGACCCCCTGCAGCAGCAAACCACTTACCTGAGGGGCCCCGAGGGATGGGGTAACAGAAGCCCGGAGAAGACACCATTTGTTACCTGAGAACACAACCTCCTTCTCAGAGCACCTTTGGCAGGCGTAGGCCACAGACTGTCAATATTATTAGGTTGAACCACATGGTGTTGCCATTTCTGTAGGTCATTGGCAATTTCACATGGTTTAATCTATTTCAGATTTAAACTCTATATTTTGAGTTAAATGCCTCTTGTTGGGTTATACTGGGAAGCTGAGCATTCCTTTTCCCGCTGTGGGAAATGTGGGGCAGCAGGTGGATCAGGTGACACAGGAAATACACCTCCTCCTCTCCTCACCTGTGCAGCTGGGGCTGTAGAGCCTGGGGAGGAAGCGTGCACGTGTCTTTCTCTAACCTTCGCCATCTGCTCTCTGCCCAGCCTGGAGAATGCCTACGGGTGTCTGGATTCCACTGCTGTGGAGGTTTTGCATCTGGGTTCCTGGTGGGTCAGGCCTCACCCCCAGGTCTACACATAAGGGTGTCTGACCAAGGGCTGGGAAAGCTCCTCGGGCGCTGCGTGAACGATAAGGCCAACATCACCACCGTTCTCACCCCCGGCATCATCATCGGGCTTTGTTTTATTTTGCCCATCCTTGCCATGGTCCAGTTATACCACATGTGGGTATGATCAGGGCAGAATTCAAGATCGACTGATTTGCAAATAACCTTAAGGGGGGAGGGATACAATAATAATAATTTGTCATAGGTAACATAATAATAGGCGATGTTTAAAGGGATAAGGATAATCGCGTTGTATGAAGGCAGGATTCTGACCTTATCCATTGCTCTCACCAGGTTTTACTGCTAAGAGGACGCACGCACAGAGAGGGTAATGGGATTTCTGAGACGTGGACCCACCGTCTGCACCGAAGCCAGCGCTGGGATCCAGACACCCTTCCTGTAGGTCCTGACGAGAGGTGTTCTGTGTCCACCCTGTCAAAACCCTCTCTTCATCACACCCACAGCTGGAGCAGAAAGCCTGATGTTGCCCACACACGCTCCCAGGACACAAACTCATACAGAAGGAGGGGCAATATGACCCCAAGTGAAAAGCCCCGATAAACAGACAAGCCAGAGTGGAGGACCTGAGTCAGTCCCTGAGCTACTTAAGAAAACCATCTCATGGTCCGCAGAGGATCACTGATGGCAAGAAAACCAAGTTCTCTTTTAAGAAGCAGCTCAGGGTTTGCGTTCCTGCTTGTTCCATCCTCCCCTAAACCTCCTGAACTCACGTAACCTGGCACAGCCCCAGGGTCAGCTATACTGACACTGAAAAGGATGAGCTGCAGGGGGAGGGCGTGGGATACTCAGCCTCCTTTACCTCGATGGACCCTGGCTCCGCTCTGACCGTCATTTCTCCCACGGGGCCGTTGCTGCTGAGACTGGGGGTGCCATGGGCGGCCTGCCTCTGCTCCTCCTTTAAGGCGTGTTCCAACAGCTTCCGGTGGAGGATCCGGGCAACGTTCTCGGTGAGCGTGTAGCCGGGGGGAGCGGACAGGTCCTGCCTCGCGGGCGTGCCCTCTCCCCCTTCCTCCCTGCACGTCTCAGAGCCACCCCCGACCGGGCTGGGCGACCGGCCTCGGGAACTGGGGCTCGTGTCCTGGCCCGGGCCCAGCTCTGGCGGGGGCTCTGCCGAACGAGACCGACTGGCGGCCCGCACCCCCTTCTGGAAGGGGTCCTGCACCATAGGGCTGTGGTCGATGATGCTGAAGAGGCTGGAGAGGCCGTCGTTGATGGCGGTGTGCACGGGGCTCTCCCGAGTGGTGGTAGAACGGGCCCAGGCTGACTCGCCGCAGCCCTTCGGGGCCAGTCCCGGGGAGGTCCTGCTGCTTGGCTGGTCCACTCTGGGGAGGGGCTTCCTCTGCAACTTGGGAGACCCGTACTTGGGGGAGCAGCATGTGCGTTCAAACTTGGCCTGCACCTTCTCGATGGCGGGGGCCACTTGCCTGTTCCTGAGGCCGCGGGAGGGAGAGGACACGGGCGTGGTGCCACCCCCCGCCTTGGGCGTGAGACACTTGTGGGGGCTGCTGGTGACGGCGCTGCCCCGCAGGGCTTCGGTCTGCAGGCCTATGCTGATGGTCTGGACGGTCTGCGTCCCTGTCGTCCGGGACCCATTGGTCTGGCAGGCCGTGTCCTTGACCAGAGGCTCCCCGGGGCTGGAGCAGATGGCACTGACGGAGAAAGCCACCTCCTTCATGTCATCACTCAGGTTCTTGGACATCTCCAGGCTGTGCAGCGGGGGGGAGAAACCGAGGGTGCCGTCGAGGGGCCAGAGCCCACCCTCTGTGTAGTCTCGGGGGTGCTTGGAGGGGGCACAGGGCCACCTAAGAATGTGTTCAGAACAGCCCCCCTTGGCGTCCCCTGGGCCCCCTCGGGCACTGCCCTCACCACCTGCCGCCACGGTGCCATCCAGCCTCCGGACGGTGGGCGGGCTGTGCAGCATCCTCACCCCGGCCTGCTCGGCGCAGCCAAGGCTCCGCGGGAGCTGCTTCTGGCAGTGCTCCGGGCTGGTCACGGTGTCTGTGGTCAGGGTGATGCTCGTGGTGAGGTACCAGCAGGAGTCGGAGAAAGGGTCGGTGCTGGCCTCGGGCCTCGCCCGACCCGCCTCGGTCCTGTCTCCCCAGGGGTCTGGGGGCCTGTCGTCCCAGCTCTTGCTGTTGAACTCCTCGATGTACTTGAGGTCATCTGGGGAGAGGGGCGGGGTGACGTCTTCCTTGCTGCTGGTGGCGGGCAGGCCCTTCTCTGGCAGGAAGGGAGAGCCATCCATCAGGCGCTGGAACTCAGACATGGATGACACGGACACGGCCCTGGGGAAGGGGAGAGGAGAGGTGTCAGCTGCCACCGGCTAGGGAGCCACGGCCCTGGAACCCCCGACCCAGCACAGCCTGTGTCCTGCCCGCATGCACAGTGCCTGTGTCTCCACCTGAAGGATCAGGACACGTTCCAGCTGCCTGATGTTTTCCACTCTTGGGCGGACCCTCTGGTGTCCAACAGGCTTTTATGGCTGTGGAATTGCTGCAGGAGCCTTGTATTGGTCAGAATTTACTACGGCCGACCCTCAAAACCGTGGGAGAGGTGGGCCTCCAGGGCAGTCAGAGCTAAGCTCTAACCCTACTCTGCAATATTCTAGTTCAGTGCATGGATGCTCCACAGGAAGAAGGGGAGCCTGGCTGTGGCCTGGCCTCTCCACGTACTTGATGGGCACCTTCAATGTCGAAGCTGCGGGAGCTTCCCGAGTTCCCGGCATTAGAGCAGGCGCGCGTCCCACAGACGTGAACGCACCACAGTCCCAATCCAAATGAGAAAATGGAGCGGCGGGGAGGGAGAGATGCCACCACAAAGCGACTGTGACCCGAAGTCTTCTCAGCCCATGGGCCTCATCCTCTGTTGGCTTAAAGCACTAACAGTCTCCCAAGGCCAACGGAAGATGTGGAGGAGAGGAGGGCGGTGGAAGGTGTGATCAGGCTGGCGAATGATTTCAACACCATTTCAAACAGAAATCCCCTCTGGCCCTGCCCTGACCCACCCACAGGCTCAGTCCTCCCCTTCCCTCTCTACTCAGTTTAAACAAATTTGCTTATATGTGCCTTTTCAGACATGTCCCATCATACATATATGGGTTACTAGAATACATGATTACGAACACCAACTACTTTATGTTTACTTCAAGGATTACCGCCAGGAAATACTGTAATAAATTCTCCTAGGAGAGCTTTTAAATGGTCAGTCTGTAAAGTGTCTCATATCAAGAGGGAGTTTTTTCAGACTTTAAATTAGAAGAAAGGGTTTCCATGGACTTTGCAAAAACCATTTAACACAATCATCTCCTTATATACACAACTCTAACCACACAGCTCTTACTGTGACACTAATACACACATGAACGCAGCATAGCACTGGCCTTTTTGTTGCTAATAATTTAAAATACCATATTTATGAAATTAATATAGCAACTACTTATCCAGAAGTTTTACTCTAAGTCATTTTTGAAGAGTGTCACAGTACACACTGCAGTGACAAGATAGAATTTTAAGACCAGGAGGTTTTTTTAATTTTTCGTTGCATTGGGTCTCTGTTGCTGCGTGCGGGCTTTCTCTAGTTGCGGCGAGCAGGGGCCTCTCATTGCAGTGGCTCCTCTTGTTGCAGAGCACGGGCTTCAGTAGTTGTGGCTCGAGGGCTCTAGAGCACAGGCTCAGTAGTTGTGGCGCACAGGCCTAGTTGCTCCACGGCACGTGGGAATCTTCCCGGATCGGGGCACGAACCCTTGTCCCCTGCATCGGCAGGCAGATTCCTAACCACTGCGCCACCAGGGAAGCCCAAGACCAGGAGGTTTTTACTGCAGTAGTCTACTATCATTTCATCAATGTTACTTACCTTTGAAGATTTCCCTTGTGATTTTCTTCTTCCTATAAAGAAGAAGTAAGTTTATCTGAATTGGTTAACATTGGCTGCCTGGGGGCCTTCAGGGTGCTAAGTGATTTTTCTCTTAGGACAATACCATTTAAAACATACATGGGAGCCAAGTTTGGGCCAAGAGTGCCTCTGCCTCTCAGCCCTTTGAAGTACAATAATGACACCAGAATCCAGGGGTGATGAGGGGTTAGAGCCTCTGAGTCCAGGGAGGGCCCACGTGAGAAAAATTGGCTATAAACATTGTCACAAAGTGGCTCTCCTGTGCTCCTCAGAGGGCATCACTAAGCATGTGAGCTTCAAAGCTGCCTCGTTAATGACTGAATGTGTGTGTGTGTGTGAGTGTGAGTGAGTGAGAGAGAGCGCACAAACGCATGCAAGAGAGGTGGTGGAGAACGGGGAGAAGGAGATGGAGAAGAAGGAAGGGAAGACAACGGTGAGAGCAAGTTAGGGGAGAGACGTCTCTTGGCCTCAGCCTGTCTACAGAAGTTGGTGTGAGAGGTATAGACTACTACATATAAAATAATCTACAAGGATGCATTGTACAGCACAGGGAATATTGCCAATATTTTATAATAACTAAAGGGAGCATAACCTTTAAAAATTGTGAATCACTGTTGTACACCTGCAACTTACATTGCATACCAACTGTACTGCAACAAAAAATGCAAAAAAAAAAACCTCGGTGTGATGTCCTTAGAGGGCTCTTTGTTTTAAATATCACCCTTGGGAATCAGGGAAGGTACAGTGACCTCTGCTAAAGAGAACATGCACACATGGTCCTCCTGAGGACACCCCCGTGCAGACCAGTCCTGAGGGAGCGGGGCCCAGTGAGCCTTCAAGGTATTGTGACTGAGTCCTGGCACAGCAAATCACCTGTGAGCATCCCCCAGGCAGCCCTCCCGTGGGATCTGGCCACTGCTTTGAGATGGCATAGGAGACGATGCCACTAGATCCCCGGGGTGGCATGCTGGCGTTGTCACCTCTGCTGGGTACAGGTGCTGAGGAGAAGGCACTTGACCTCGCCGACCTGTGACTGAGGGTGATCCCCCACTTCAACATCCCTGCCTGGCGGGCACCCCGTCTGCTGAGCGTGTCGAATGACAGGTGCAACCACTGTGAGATTGGCTCACAGGTATGATTCCTAAAATCAATCTTTAAAACCCAGTTTTTAAAGTCATAACCAGAAAAACCCAGTGCTGTGCTGTGAAGATTTCTGCACAGAGCTAAGCTCTTCTATTTGCTGATCTAAGTTACATAGGTTTCTAGTGTTGGATTTTTTTCCCTTTGCACAAGGTATTTATTGTATGTCATTGGTTAGTGACATTTGTTACTTTCTTTAAAGCAAATCTTTTTTGTTATTAATGTTTTCTGGAATCAGAAGGCTATACTATGATTTTTTAAAAAGTTGCAGCTCTACACTTCGCAGGATGATCTATTGGGTTTGCCAGAAAGTTCGTTTGGTTAATGGCTAGACTACGTCGTTAAATAAAGTTCTTGCTGAAAATGTCTTTTATTTTTACTCAAAACTGAATGAACTTTTTGGTCAACCCAATATTTCCTCTTGTGTTTCACTGGACCCTCCCATTCACACAGGACACAAGCCCTGAATTTCTGAACCTGAGACAAGCAGCTAAGTGAAGCAGGGAGCCTGGGGTCAGGACCACCAAACAAAGCTCCTGCACCATGAACGGTTCATTTTTACTGACCCCAGAGGCCGTGATATGCAAAACCAGGGGCCTGCCGGCCACTCGGCCGGCTTCCCAAGTCCCTGCCCTCGGTCCTGCCGCAGGTAACTAGACCCCAAACCCCCCGGGCTGACCTCGGGGAAGCAGTTCCTGAACTCCCTCTCGGGCTTGCGGTCTGGAGGCTCCTCTGGCTCGTCGTCCAAGGATAGGGCGTCCAGGTAGAGGTTCTCCCGGGCTGAGCACCTGTCCGATTCCTTCAGCTTGGACAGCGGCTGGTCTTCGAACGCGCTGGAGTCGCTGACCGCGCAGGGCCACATCCCCGTGGGGCGGGGCGCCCAGGGTCTCCCCGTGTGGGCGCAGGGGCGGACATCGCCTTCCTTTTGATCACACAGGAAACTGCCACCTCTCTGGGGGCTGTTTTCTCTCTGCAACTTGAGGGTTTTAGAATGAAAACAATTAGCCTCATTTTTCTGTCTGTTGCTCCCTAAGGCCATGGTTTCTCCACAATTTGGAATTAACATATATGGTCTCTCTGAAGACGGTGAGAAGTCTACGTTCTTAAAGTTCTAACCTTAATTTCAAACGTAACACATCACAAATGCTTTTTGAAAAGAAAAATCACAATTTTATAGGGACTAGAAAAATCTGCATTAACCACACGCAAGCCAGCTCCTTCTGATGAGAATGTTAGTGTACATAACTTCGAGTACCGTGCTCACAGGAAATTATACATGTATTTTTTTAATCCAACATTACCAAGTGACACATTTAGAACTCCCTCTTTGTAATTACCTTCAGAACGTAAGGCACACTCCGTGGAAAGCCATCAGTGATAGCAAACTTCTGAGGGTGAATTTGATTTTCCTAACTAGCAGGGTTTCTAAATAACAACAGAGCATGGCCTCCAAATTACTTGAAATGGGTCCTACATAAGTCCCGAGTGGTCACCTGGGTTATAACCACTGGATGTCGAAAACATCTTACACTTTGCTTGAGAGGATTAAAATTTAGCTACAGAGGTGATTAAAGATCTGGTATGACTAGAAAAACAAAAACATGAGCCACATAGTTTGGAGTCATACTTTTCTCTGACTTGGTAAATAAATGCAAGCAGCAGCAGTGGGGAAACCTCAGGAGACCTGGAACCACTGTGTGTGGCCGGCCGTCTCAGCTCAGTGTCCCCACCTGTAAGAGGGGTGCCCCTCTCTCTGGGGCTGTGGGAGGGCTGCAGGCCAGGCCCGGCGTAAAGCTCGCTGTTCGTCAGCAGGACCACCACCGAACCCCGCTGAGGCCTGCGTGATTCCTCGGGCCTGACTGCACCGATAAACAAACGCCTCACGTCCTCACGACATGGGGGGCCCTTCGGGAGGAGTCGCGTGGAACCACAGGGACAGGCAGGGACACGCGTGCCCGCAGTGCTCTCTCCTAGGAGAGCCCTGAGGGGCCGCCCTGGACCCTCCCGGGCTCCCCTCCAAAACAGGCAGAAAGCACCTTGCATGGCTCGGCTCATGCACTCCACCGCCCTGGCTGCTCTTTGGACTTGAACTCAAGGGTGGGGGCGGCAGAAGTGGTGCCCGGAGGCTCTGACCCTCCCTTGGAAGCGCATTCATTTACCCTTTAACAAGGCATCTTTCACAAACTACACCTCCTGTCCTAACTCGAGCCTTCATCAGCAAGCTGGATAAGTGTGGCCTGTGTGTCGCAGGGAACAAAGCCATGAGGAGTCATGGGGACTTTTACTCATTTCTAGTAATTTCTGAGGTGGTGGAGCCAGTCTCAGTATTATCTTCATTTTAGGAGAAAGATGGAGATTCAAGCAGCTGGAGCTTAAATGTTAAGAGTTTGAGGCAGAATCCCAGTTGAATTAGGGAACAAGCCAGTCACCGGGGGTTTCAGCTCAGCCCCCTCTGCTCTCTACCCCCTCCCCGGTGACACAGCTCTCAAAGATGCTAAATGCTTTCTTTTTTAAAAAAATGAAAAGGAGAGTTTATTATGTTCATCTAATGCATGTCAGTGTGATTTAGTTTCAACATATGATCATTTCCAAGCTATTTCGGGCACAGAATTAAAATGCAAGAATCACATTTGAAGCTGTAAATGTGCACGGAGGGTGCGTGTGAAGAGGGGGGAGAACGACTGCAGGGGAGAGCTATGATCCTGCACGTTCTCACTCAGCAAAGCGGGGTTTCAAAAATAAACCTGGGCAGCCAGGAGCAATGTGCACTAAAGCTATGTTAGTTAGGTTCCCTAAAAATGAGCTGCAGTGGTTTCAGCTGGAGGTGTCTGCTGCCAAGATACCTCTGCATTGCTGTCAGAGAATAAAGGGTCCCTAAAAGGATAGGGTTTCCTAGGAGAGTCATTTCAAACCAGGCATCGGCACCTACTGTACTTAGAGTCTTGCAGTAGAACAACTTATAAAGCAAACACCAAATTTACAAGATTTGCAGGCAACAATAAGCCCTTGAGAATGTCACTTTACCTGAATTGGTCACAAGAAAAAAGGTTACTTTGTACACAGGTTTTAAAAGAACAGCCTTTCATGCTGTAGAGGTAACTGATTTCAGGAAGTCACTGGAAGAAGAATGGAATGAGGTGAGCTTTCGTTTAGTTCTTTAACACAGCCAACTACCTCCTAAGGCCTCTGCAGGCCGAGACTGAACAATTTGGAGGAGAAATGTAGTGTAACCCCAGGAAGGTTAACTCTCACCCATCAGATCTGGGTTGAGACAGATGCTGATAAGATAGATAGTGTGTGTTCAATGACCTTAACCACATTCCCACAGTCATTCGTCATATCAAATGCCTCACATGGCACAGAAATTATGTAGGAATTCAACACCACCCGGCAAGTACGAAGCATGTGTTCTCAAAGTGGAAAATGGATTTAGTGTTACTTCTTTCACCATCTGTATTAGGTCATCACAGACAAGGTTACACGGCCCACCACAGTCAGATATCGAGGGGCATACGTTATGAAGAATGTTTGTCTACGTGTCTTGTTGTAGATGTAGATGTCTGCACATCTACGGAATGTGCAGCTAAAAGTTAAATGAATGAACAACTCAATAACTGATTAAAAAAAAATCTAAACACACTACACTTTAGCCAATTTCCTCTTTTACAGAGAGAATACCTATAACTGCTTTTCCTCATTTTCAGGATTGGGTACTGTGATTTTGTTGTTGTTGTTTGCGGTACGCGGGCCTCTCCCGTTGCGGAGCACAGGCTCCGCACGCGCAGGCTCAGCAGCCATGGCTCACGGGCCCAGCCCCTCTGCGACATGTGGGATCTTCCCGGACTGGGGCACGAACCCGCGTCCCCTGCATCGGCAGGCGGACTCTCAACCACTGCACCACCAGGGAAGCCCATATTTTTGAAAGCCACAATTGCATCTAAAAACGTCAATGAAATCATTGTACAAAGCCTGCGGGATCCACCACACAGATGTCAGGAACAGATGAATGAACGCCCAGAACCCACGCGTCTTGAGTCCCTTTTGCTCAAAGACGTTAACCTTGATGACTGAGGTTCTGAGGCTGTCATCGTGGTAGGGCCATGGCAGTAGTGACAGTCTGGAAATGGAGTTCAGCCCCTGCCCACTCATCTTTCCAAAGATAGTCTTAAAATGGGGTGGCTGTTCATCCCTAGGGCATTAACTCTTCAAACTTCCAATGTCACTGGATGTCTTACTAATTTTTCCTTCATTAGAAATTCCTCATTCCCCAAAGTAAAATGAAGCCCTTAAAGACTTGCTTAACTTGCATCCAAGGTGTGACTTCCAAAATGAAGCCACGATGAGACCAACAAGCCTACAGCTCACGGGCAAAGGGGATGATGACGATGGCCTTGCTGGGGTGCGGGAGGGACAGTGTGTGCGGTCCTGGAGGGACGGCCAGGAGGGACCCTCCCTGATAACGAGGTACCTGGAGGAGCCAGGATACTGGTCAACGAACGTTGGATGAGTCCGTGACCACTTTGTAAGAGTACGTGCTGCATCTGCCCCTACGATTCCCACCCGACAGCTGATCCTCTGCAATAGAGTACAGGCGCACAGGGGATTTAAGACAGAAGATTCTTCTCAGGTGCCACATTTCTAGGCCAAACAGGAAGTAGCCAACTTTCCTTCGATAGAATTTGGGGAATTTTGAAATGAGCCAGATCATCTACCAGTCTGGTGACTCAGCTGTGTGAGTAACCAAACCCAGGAAGGACGTAGGGCCTCTCTATCTGCAGTGCACTTCTGCTCAGAGCCAAAGGTTCCTGGTCCTTTTCAGTTCTCTCTCCCTCGCCCCCTCCCTTCTCAGCAGTGAGCAGAAACGGACCTTTGCCACTGCACCTGCAGAACACAGGTCCCAGGTCTAGGGATAATACAGCACATTTTCCGAAAGGCAGCATGGATATTTATAATAGAATAATGAAGTTATTTTTCCTGCATTCAGTTTATTGATTAATACATTTCCTTGAGGCCTCCTGAATTTATAAGTGTGACAGGCTGAACTACAGTGTATGCTATGTAAAAATCCCGCCAGGGTAGAATCCCAGTCCTTCATCAGTTTCATGTGAAAATTTAATTTGTGCACTACTCAGGCAGGACTGCAGCTACGCAAACTGTCCTAAGTCTGACGCAAAGCAGGGAGTGATTATCTCTAGAACAACAACTCCCCCTTTCCCACAGAACTCATCTACATTTTTCAGTGTTTGTTTAGCTGAAGATGATGAACGATCAGTCACTTCCCCTGACTGTGTCCTGTCTAATCACAGCTCCGCGAGATCCACAGCAGGTGCAAACAGCCTGACTTCCTACTGACTTCAGCAATTTCTTTACTAATGGACAGCAATTCCATTCAAGCTGGAGCAGTCACTGTGACTGCATCTTTAGTGGCAGACTTAAAAGCTAGTTTGCTTTTTGGTAGAAAATCACTTCCTAAGGCCTGAAATAATGTCATCTTTCAAGTTTAGTCTTTAAACACCTTTTAAAAAGTTACCCCTCGACTGTACACACACAGGGAAGTTACCCACAGACTTTGCGATGAAAAAGTCTGTGTCATGGGAGGGCTGAGCCTAGGTCTCCAACACCAGAACTCCTAGGATTTCTTCCTCTTCCTCTGGAAGCCCCTACATCAGCCTGATGCAGCAGAGACCTCCGAGCTGTCTGATTTTCCCCTTCTGAGTGCTCTGATTTCCAGGTCAGGTGTCTGTGCCTCCTCCCCTGGGGCATCCTCACCTGTTCGATTCTCCACAGGAGCTCCTTCTCCTGCCGCCCCCACTCCTGCCGCTCCCGGTCCAGGCGGTCGAGAAGCTCTACCTTCTCCCGGTTCCAGTTCTTCTCACTGTGGTGGATCTGCCATTGCAGGTCCATGACCAGCCCATGACTGTCAGCCAGGAGCTTCTGCTGTGCCTCCCTCTCCTTCCTGAACATGCCTTTGCTGTCAGCAGAGGAGCCTGGGTCTCCCAAACTTTTCTCAGTCTTCGCTTCCAGCTGTCAAGGAGAACAGACTTAGGAACTTAGTCCCTGAGAGTCTCACATTAGTAGGTGAAGAAAATCTCAGCACGTTCATGTATTATCCCTGGAAACATGTTTAAACCAAGATCTGACCAATCTTATGGAGGAAGCACTTTTCCTCTTTAAAGTCCTAATTAAAAACATCTGACATGGGAGAAAATTTGTAAACAAAGCAACTGACAAAGGATTAATCTCCAAAATATACAAGCAGCTCATGCAGCTCAATATCAAAAAAACAAACAGCCCAATCCAAAAATGGGCAGAAGACCTAAACAGACATTTCTCCAAAGAAGATATACAGATTGCCAACAAACACATGAAAGGATGCTCAACATCACTAATCATTAGAGAAATGCAAATCGAAACTACAATGAGGTATCACCTCACACCAGTCAGAATGGCCATCATCAAAAAATCTACAAACAGTGAATGCTGGAATGGGTGTGGAGAAAAGGGAACCCTCTTGCACTGTTGGTGGGAATGTAAATTGATACAGCCACTATGGAGAACAGTATGGAGGGTCCTTAAAAAACTAAAATTAGAACTACCATATGACCTAGCAATCCCACTACTGGGCATATACCCTGAGAAAACCATAATTCAAAAAGAGACGTGTACCACAATGTTCATTGCAGCACTATTTACAATAGCCAGGACATGGATGCAACCTAAGTGTCCATCGACAGATGAATGGATAAAGAAGATGTAGCACATAATATACAATGGAATATTACTCAGCCATAAAAAGAAATGAACTATTTGTAGTGAGGTGGATGGACCTAGAGTCTGTCATATATACAGAGTGAAATAATTCAGAAAGAGAAAAACAAATACTGTATGCTAACATATATATATATGGAATCTTAAAAAAAAAAAAAAAGTGCTTCTCATGAACCTAGGGGCAGGACAGGAGTAAAGACACAGACATACAGAATGGATTTGAGGACACAGGGAGGGGGAAGGGTAAGCTGGGATGAAGTGAGAGTAGCACTGACATATATACACTACCAAATGTAAAATAGCTAGCTAGTGGGAAGCAGCTGCATAGCACAGGGAGATCAGCTCAGTGCTTTCTGACCATTTAGAGGGGTGGGAGGGAGACACAAGAGGGAGGGGATATGGGGATATACCTATACATATAACTGATTCACTTTGTTGTACAGCAGAAACAAACACAACATTGTAAAGCAATTATACTCCAATAAAGACGTTAAAAAAAAAAATCTGACAGAGTCACACAGAAGGTGAAGCAGTGAATCCACCCAGCTTCCCAGAGTCTGCTTCTTGCTCTCCTTCCCAACTGTGAGTCATCACATCTCTTGCCTGTCCTGCTGTACAGCTCCTTGCGGGAAGGCACATGTCTGTCCTTACATCCTTAGCCCCCATGTGGAACCTGGTGATAGGACAGTGATGTAACCTAGCAGTCTATAATAACACCCAGGAGATTAAAGACCAAAAACTAACAAGCAAGCAAAAGAACTCCCATCTAGACATCACATGCAAACTGCTGGAAACCAAAGAGGAAACCTTGGAGGCAGACAGAGAAAAAATAAACAAACCACATGGAGACACACAGATGAGAATGACAGCAGACCTGTCCTCGGAAAGTATGTAAGTCAGGGGAAAATGGAGTGACATCTTGAAAGGGCTGGAGGGGGGAAATGTCAACCTCAACAGAATTCTATACTCAACAACAGCATCTTTCAAAAATAATGGAAGAAAAATGCTTTTTCAACAAATGAAAACTTTAAAGCAAGCTTACATTTTGAGAAATGATAGAGGAAATTTTCAGGCACAAGGAATATGATATCAACAAACACTTTGATCTGCACAAAAAATGAACACTGGAAATGACCTAAATAAATGCAAATATAACTCATTTCCTCCTGTTTTTAACTGCTTTAGAATACTGAGTGTCTAAAGTAAAAATAGTTGCATTGTATTTTGTGTTTACAGAATGTGTAGAAGTAAACTGACAGCAGCACAGTGTACTATTGTTGGTGAATGTGATGAATTTTAGTGAAAGATTCATGAACATAAAGATGTATCTTTTTGCCTATTCTAGTTCAGCAGATCCCTGAAGTCTACCCGTATTAATCCATTCAATTCTAACGGTTTGTAATCCATTTTCTACCTCAATACCAGAATAACTTCTTAAAAATGCAAGTCAAAATGCTATACTCCCATGATAAAAATCAGGATTAATGTTTCAGTTCTTTGGCTATTCTTCTTTCCACTCGTATGTGACAAGGTGCAGCTCCTCCAGTGTGCCATGCTCCTTTCTTCATGATGGTCCCTTTTTTGTCCAAAACACTGTTTCTCTCCTTTTCCATGCGCCCACTCCTGTTCATCCTCCGAGATTCATTCTAAGCAGGTCTTTCACAAACAACCCTTCCCTGAACCCTCAAGCCGAGGTGTGTGCCCTGCATGCCCCCCCCATCCCTGAGAGCCTGTGTGCAGGCCTGGTGGGGCACTTACCACACTAGTACTAACTGTGGCCCTTGTCTGGTCTCCCACTGCACTGAGAACCTTTTCAAGATCTGTCTTATGTGTTGGGGGATCCCTGGCAGTTAGAACAAGGTCTGACCTAGGAGTCAGTTGAAGGAATCACAGATTTGGGAACTGACACAAGATGGCCTCCACTGAGAGAAAATACTTCACTTTTGGTAGAATTCAACTGTTTTGCATTTAAGTAGAAAAGGATAAAGATGAGTGAACTAGCATCAGCCCACATCCATCATTCCCCGGGCTCCAAATGTTTGAGAAACAAACAATTTGGGGCAGAAGACTAAATCTTTACCTATTACCACCTGGCTTCTGGGTTTGAAGTCCTAGCTTTATTTCTTGGTGTTTAGTGATTCTCCCCGAGGCTTTACTTGTAGCAAATGTGTGGGTGGACACCAGGTTCCTCTAAAACAAAGATGAAATGTTTTGAAGCTGGCTCATGTCAAAGATTATGCCTCCTCTTTTTAGCTACACTTACACCTCTGAAAATATTTAGGTTTTTCCACTATGAACATAGTTTTGAGTAAGTTTAAAGGCAGCTCATCCGAACGTCCTTATTTCTTCTCCACTGCCAGCTCTTCAGGCTGTGAACTAAGATAAACAGAAAATCTCGTAAGAACCTCCTACCCAGCAGTAGGCAGGATTCATAACTGGGTTAGCAGCTGCATCCCTTGCCCAGCCTGGCCCAGTGCTTTGGTCCAGCTATGCTTTGCTGCTTCCCCTGCAGAGGAGGCTATGCCTGTGTTCCACCCAGGGCTGTGAGCCAGACACCACCGCTCCCTTGGGCCAGGCAGCAGTGCCCGTGAACTTGTGGGTACCACAGGAGCTGTCTTCTTTTGACAGGACAGGCCCTTTAATCTTTTATCAAGGCCATTTTGAAGATGTCTTCTTTCCAGGCAGGTTTTTTCTTTCATGACTGAGCCAATTCATATAAAGTTTTGATTACTTTATGGTTTGCCTCAAAACAGGGCCTAGAAAATAGATTATCAAAGACGCGCAGACCTTTCCTCCCTTATCGTGATCAAGGGGCTGGAAGAAACCTGGAGAAGCAATCTGAGCGAGCAGACCCTACATGGGAAGTGATACCGCCTTCAAAGGTTTCCAGGGAGAAAGCACTTAGAAAACAGCGTTCCTGGCTCAGCCCTATCTTAACGACCAGGGCCAGGGTCTCAAATCTCTGAGAGGTTCTGCTCTCTTGTGGGTGGTGGAGGCAGTAACCTGCTCTCAGCTCCAGTTGCACTAAAGGCTCTGTGATCTGAGACGACACGCTTCCTCTAGGCCTCTGGCTCCTTCCATGTAAATAAGGACACAATTGATCAGACCTCTAGGGCTGTAGTGGGAGGTCTACAAGCTCTTTCTGGTATTGGGAGAAATCTAACGGAAAGCGTTCATTTCCTTTCTTCAGAGGTAACTAAACCACAATCCCCTTTTTGTTTGCCCCTGTCTGGATTCTGTCAGTGCACTCTGGTCACGTTTTCACCCTGGCCGTGCTTCAGTAGCACTAAAGGCAGCCTTGCTCCCTTCTCCCCACCTCCTCACCAACACTTGCTATTTCTAGTTTTCCTGATGAGAACCATTCCAACAGGTGTGAGGTGACAGCTCATTGTGGTTTTGATTTGCATTTCCCTGATGATTAATAACGTAGAACATCTTTTTATATATCTTGTTATCTGAAGAAAACGAAAGCACTGATGCAAAAAGATATCCCCCGTGTTCATAGCAGCACTATTTACAATAGCCGAGAAATAACGCATAACCTAAGTGTTCATCGACAGATGAATGGATAAAGAAGATGTGGTACATTT
Source organism: Kogia breviceps (assembly GCF_026419965.1). Classification (NCBI taxonomy): domain Eukaryota; kingdom Metazoa; phylum Chordata; class Mammalia; order Artiodactyla; family Physeteridae; genus Kogia; species Kogia breviceps. Next base: position 60,013,981 of record NC_081324.1, on the reverse strand, counting down.
GTATAATGGAATACTACTCAACCATGAAAAAGAATGAAATAATGCCATTTGCAGCAACATGGATGGACCCCAAAGGCATTATGCTAAGTGAAATAAGTCAGACAGAGAAAGATAAACACTGTATGATTTCTGGTATATGTGGACTCTATAAATATTATAAATGAAGCCAAGCTCAGATGCATGGAACAGATTGGGAGTTGCCAGGGGAAGGGGGCAGGGAATGGGTGAACTCTTTTTGCTTTTAGTGTAAATAAATTGAATAATAATAATAATAAAGAGACAATCTTGTTCTACAAAGAATGGGAAAATAAAAGCTACTTTTGAAATGCTGCTGGGTTGGGGCAGTGTTCCAGATCTGGGAGAGGTAATAGTAGGGAAAAGACAGCACTGTGGGAAGGCGGGGACTTTCTGGGGTGGCAGAGTGCAGCTGCTCCTGGCTTTCTCCTCGCACCCTCTTTCCCCGGCAAGGCCCTGGGATCCGAACCCTCCCCGCAGTCGGAGAGGAGCCCTGGTGGCCATACCTGCTCCAGGCGGCACGTGAGCGCGGCCCACTCGACGTCCCAGGAGGCCTTGTCGCCAGCATATTGTTGCTGCAGCTGCCGCCGTGCACGTTCGTCCTCCTGCAGCTCCATGCGCAGCTCCTCCAGCAGCGCCTTGAGCGCGCAGAACAGCGGCTGATTCTCTGCCACCTGTGGGGACACCAGGTGGCTCTGCCATCTCACAAGGGCGAGGACAGGAGCCTGGCCAGCAAAGGGACGCTGGTGCCGGGCTGTCTCCAAGGTGGGTGGGAGGGAATCTGCACGGTTAGTGGCAGAGCCGGGTTCCCTGGTCACCTGCAAGCTCTGGGGCTGACGCTGCCAAGGGCTCATTGCATTAGGATGCTAGCACCACAGGAACCCGGAGCAGAGATGGGAGGAAGCTGTGGGAGGCCAGGGGGAGCCAAGCCAGGGCTGCCAGGACATTCTGCTTGACATCAGATGTCCCAGCTCCAATTGAGGAGCAGAAATAACAAGATACCTACACTTACCTATATATGCTGTCATTTGAGTGCCAGCTGTTGAACCAGAAGGGAATTAATAAAGGGCTCGTGTCTCTCATCAACATAGGTGTTCAGTTCAGGGCTTCCCTGGTGGCACAGTGGTTGAGAGTCCACCTGCTAATGCAGGTGATACGGGTTCGTGCCCCGGTCTGGGAAGATCCCACATGCCACGGAGAGGCTAGGCCCGTGAGCCATGGCTGCTGAGCCCGTGCGTCCGGAGCCTGTGCTCCGCAATGGGAGAGGCCACAACAGTGAGAGGCCCGCGTACCGCCAAAAAAGCCAAAAACAAAACAAAAAAAACCACATATGTGGTCATACTCAGACTTGTAGTTACCAAGAGATCATATATTACAATATATGACAAGCATAGTCATGGGGTGGGAGTGACTTTTGAGGTTTAACAATTAAAGCCAAAGGTAGAGGGTGTGGAGAAAAGGGAACCCTCTTGCACTGTCGGTGGGAACGTAAATTGATACAGCCACTATAGAGAACAGTATGGAGGTTCCTTAAAATACTACAACTAGAACTACCATACGACCCAGCAATCCCACTACTGGGCATATACCCTGAGAAAACCATAATTCAAAAAGAGTCATGTACCACAACGTTCACTGCAGCTCTATTTACAATAGCCAGGACATGGAAGCAACCTAAGTGTCCATCGACAGATGAATGGATAAAGAAGATGTGGCACGTATATACAATGGAATATTACTCAGCCATAAAAAGAAACGAAACTGAGTTATTTGTAGTGAGGTGGTTGGACCCAGTCTGTCATACAGAGTGGAGTAAGTCAGAAAGCGAAAAACAAATACCATATGCTAACATATATATATGGAATCTAAAAAAAAAATTGTTATGAAGAACCTAGGGGTAAGACAGGAATAAAGACGCAGACATAGAGAATGGACTTGAGGACACGAGGAGGGGGAAGGGTAAGCTGGGACAAAGTGAGAGAGAATGGCATGGACATATATACACTACCAAATGTATAATAGCTAGTGGGAAGCAGCCGCATAGTACAGGGAGATCAGCTCCGTGTTTTGAGACCACCTAGGGGGGAGGATGGGAGGGAGACGCAAGAGGGAGGAGATATGGGGATTTATGCATATGTATGGCTGATTCACTGTTATAAAGCAGAAACTAACACCCCACTGTAGAGCAATTATACTCCAATAAAGATGTTAAAAAAAAAAAAAGCCAAAGGTAAATGGTTAACTTGTTCGTGAAGGCTTCCTCGTGGTCCCCCGAGATAGAATCACTACCCCTCCCTCTCTTTTCTTCTCACTAATGGCAGGAAGAACCACTGCACCTACTTGTTTATCCTGTTCCTACCCTGTCCCCCAGATCTGTAAGTTGTGGGAGGAGACGGTGCTTAGCTCATGGTAAGCATGCAAATAGGTCTGATAAATGAAGAATGGATTTTTATTACTAATCTGCTTATACCTAACTTAAAAGATTTTATATTTTCTAAAACCTGCCCAGCCCTTTGGACACACATTTCAAAACCGTGATTGCTATCTTAGTATGCTTCAGCATGGGCATTTTTTCAGAAAGGTTTTGGCCAAATGAATTAATACACACTGAATCAATTATGGTACCTGGATGATAAAAGCCACACGAGCCCATCTCTTCCAATCAGACAGGAAACACTAAAAGCCTACCTCGAGCTCCCAGACCAGACTCAGGACAATCCTGTTTGGTATATTTATGAGGCAGGAGAAATAAAAGCTCTCTCAGTCCTGCTGGAGGCAGGTTGTCTGTAATATGGGAAGACAGAGAATCCCCTACATGGTAAACTTCCAGCGCTGGGGCAGCGAGGAGCGGCCCTCCAGCCTGGGATCTGCATGCACATCGGCATTCTGTCCTCCATCAGCTCGAGAGCCAGTCGTGCTTCTAAAACCACCTAGTCAATGCATGAAACATACATGTACATATACAAAAGTAGCTAACTGCATTTGGGAAGAATTTGAGATACTTCTCATGTATGTTTGGATTTAAATAAAGTTGGATTAGAAAAGAGAAATTTCCTTAACATGAGATTTATCACTGAAAACACCATAGTTTTCTCCATAGTTTATCTGAAGAGTTTTAATATTAGATACAGTAGACTTTTGGTTGAGTGGAATGGTCTGTTTGTTAGCATCTATTGCTCCTTGATTTTTCTCACCTTGAACAGCAGTTTTTACTTTTAGCTCTGAGATGCAAGGCACTAAGAGGACAGTTCAGTTAACATTTGCAAAACTCAGCAGATAGAGAACATTCTAAAAATCCTACGTGTTCTTTCCAACTATCTGAATATAAGTAAATTACCTCTGTTCTCAACGAGATGCTCATAAAATGTGTGAAATTGTACTGATAATAAATGCAGAAGTTCCTTTCAACTCTACACCAAAAGTATTTAAAAATGATATAAGTGCAATTGAGTGACGTGGTGCAACAGTCTTTTCACAAATACCCATCTCCCTAAGTACAGAATTTGTTTGCTGAAAAATTAGATATGGTTTATGATAAATTTATTTGATTTTTTCATCTTTGGATTTTAAGTTTTTAAAAAAATCACTACTTTTCAAGTCAAACCGTTTTAAGCATAAAATAAGTAGTAACTTTGATCCACTCTTTGGAGTAGTCGTCTCATTTTCACTTTAGAAAAAGCAGAAAACCACATAACAAATTCTTATATGTTATCAATAACTCCCTGTGAAGCCCAAGTCGTGTATGTCGTCAGCTGTGGGCTTCTTAGGCATATAGCAAACAGCCGTGACAATATTAGGACCAGAACTTTGTGCTCCTTGAAAGCAGGGTTCACATGACAGTCCTTTTGCAGATTGAAAAATTCGCTTCCTCTGGAAGTAAGTACTTTTTGGCATTCGCAGATATCAGATTAAATAAAATTAAGCCTTAATGTCTTCATGCACATTTGGGTCAGAGTAATCAACATAATGTCCTGTTATACCAATATTATACTCAGTCATCATGGAATGAGCTCAACATTGCTTCGGGGTGAGGGTGGCCAAAGGGAGCAAGAGCCCAGAGAATTGATGCTATTTGGTACCTGTTCCCATAGTCACCTGGGAGCAGCAGTGTGGCCTGGCAGGCAGCCAGCCTAGCTCTGCCACTGGAGAACAATGGCAAGAGCTGATGTCCAAGGGAACGAGCCACAGATGGGCATGATCCTTCCAAATGACTGTTACACACACAGACATTCAATGATGGCAACTAACGCTAATGGTTTCTAATGGGCCAGGTGTGTGAATCATTCACCTACAGAACCTTGCTTGCATCTCACATCTATCCTGAGTGCACACTGTCACGTGCCTGTGTTACAGGGGAGGAACCACAGAGCCTGGGGACCTGTCTGGCCGTGAGGAAGTGTGGAGCCCGAGTGCAACCCAGGCCTGTGCCACCTGAGGCCAGACAAGCCCACCAACATATGTGAATTCTGGCATCATACCCTACCTGGGCTTTTTTTTTTTTTTTTTTTTTTAAGATGCCTAATCTCTGTGAAGCAAATTCCATCCCCCCACATCAGGAGAAATAATAACAGTGAGCCATCCTGAAAGAATGCCTAGAAGTTACTCCTCTCACTTTTTCTCTCAGTGGTAGCTCTTTGCTGGGTTATGTTTTTGGTAAAAAGACCCAAATCAAGTCGAGAATGGAATTAGGACTCTGGTCCATTTCGAGGTCTTCAGGTGAAAGTCTTGGATACAGAGCTTTCTGAAGCTTCTGTGCCAGGGGCCCGGCTCTGCAACCTTTTAACTTATATATCTGGTGAGTGTGGTCAATTAAAAAGACCAACTTTTTGATCTCCTTAAGAATAGCTGGTTGGTTTTCTTGCAAAGAAACAGGATAAAATGGTTCCACTATTTCCTTTTCCTCGTTCTAAGGGCATTTCGGCCCTTCCAAGCTCATCTCTCTTGGGGAAGGCTTAAAATAATCCCAAAATTGGCATCAGGAGCTTGACTGTGCTATAACGTTTTAAGCTTATAACAGGTTCAAGGTTGGGCTTCAGCCAATAGGACTGCTACCCAATTATAGGACAAATATTAATAGAAAGTGAAAAAGAAATTTATAGAAAGGTAGCATACCAGTTGGTGAGGCAATACCAGCTACTTTACAGAATCACTTTTGCCTAAGATTTCTAAGACATAGTGCATCATAATTCTGTGAAAGAGCTAAACTACCATCAACTATACTTCGCTTGCATCAGAGCCATTAACTTGGAGATGGGTTTAATCTAAAGTTGGAACAGAGGTACTGACCTGCTGCTATGGGCTGACCCGCAAAAAGCCAGTCACAAAACAGAGGTGCCGGGCTTCCCTGGTGGCGCAGTGGTTGAGAGTCTGCCTGCCGATGCAGGGGACGTGGGTTTGTGCCCTGGTCCGGGAGGATCCCACATGCCGCGGAGCGGCTGGGCCCGTGAGCCATGGCCGCTGAGCCTGCGCGTCCAGAGCCTGTGCTCCGCAACAGGAGAGGCCACAACAGTGAGAGGCCCGCGTAATGCAAAAACAACACAAAACAAAACAAACAAAAAAAATAGAGGTGCTGGCCTCCACCTCCTACTCACTTAGGCAGAGTTCTGGAATGCTGCGGTGGCTGCCCCTGACCCCCAACACAGGCATGCATAGTTCCTACTTGATACATATAAAGAGAGGGGCCTCCTGCAATTTCAAAATAAAAGTAACTCTTCCACCAGCAGGAGCCCCAAGACAAGTCCTCTACTGAGATTATTAGCCAGAAAGGATACATTTACACATCCAGCAACATTTTAACAGATAAGCATTTGTCATTCCTACCTTCATTGTTACATTCAGATTAAGATTCTTTTCTAAAACCCTTATCCCCCCCACAGATAAAAGAGAATGAGTCATTGAAGAATGGCCGTGAAAATATAATCTATGATGGAAGTTTGCAGAGATGACGCACTCATCTATGGACAGAACTCCTGTGTTCACTGGCTGAGGATACGCCAGGTGATCTGGGCTGTGCAGGCTCCGTGCCTGCAGGTCACCATCATTTTCCCCAGGAGCCTCTCAGGAATAAAGGTGGGTGTGTGAGAGAATAAATACATGTAGGTTGAATAAGGTACAAACCCAGAGCTGTCGCCAAAGACTTCAAAGAAACAAGGGCAGGTCTGGTGAAAGTCAAGTGGCCAAATGGGAACAATGAGCTTATTATCAAGCTTATTAGCGTATTTAGATCTCCTGCCATTCTCTGAAAGATACGTCGCAAACTGCCAGCCACAGTTAGCTCTGGGAAGTGGGACTGGGGCCAGGAGAGTATTTCCTCGGGTACCTTTTGGTACTGTGACCCTCCAAGTCCTGCACATACTATTTTCACAGTAATAGAAACAAACAGAATACACAGCAAAAATAAAGTGTTTCCTAACCTTAAACTCTGGTCTGGTTCCTTTCATACAGTGTTGCATGTCTCCTAGGCAAGGTTATAAAGTTGAAGACTCTGTAGAATAAATCTGGTGCAGCATACACTAGTGAAAGATAAAAACTACCTAGGCTCAACTGGAGCACTTTCTTATTTCAAAAATTAAATCAGGGCAGATCACAATTCTGATGTGCAGAAGTCCTCTTTCCAGAAGTCTTTGCATCTTGGGCAGAGCAGAAAGGGTGGGCTACCAGCAAGTGGGCTGCTAGGCACCAAGTGAGTCCAAGTCCAGGAGGTCCTGGAGCCAAAGGCATTCTGTTTATAGGGGAAAGGCTGGCTTTGACCTAGGGCAGCCCTCAAAGGCCCTATACTGAAGATGGGTCCTGGGTCACTGGCAAAGGTCCAGGGGAGCAGATTCCACCCGGTCCTCAGGCTGGATCCCTGGTGAGGCTTCTCAGTGACCAGGGGCAGTTGAAGGAAGACTTGAAGCTGAACATGAAACATAACTGCATTAGATCATGCTCTGAAGTTTAGGTTCTTCACATTTACACTTAGATGCTTTATCAGATCAGAAATAAATGAAAAAGAAATGAAGGAAACAATAGCAAAGATCAATGAAACCAAAAGCTCGTTCTTTGAGAAGATAAACAAAATTGATAAACCATTAGCCAGACTCATCAAGAAAAAAAGGGAGAAGACTCAAATCCATAGAATTAGAAATGAAAAAAGTAACAACTGACACTGCAGAAATACCAACAATCATGAGAGATTACTACAAGCAACTCTATGCCAATAAAATGGACACCCTGGAAGAAATGGACAAATTCTTGGAAAAGCACAACCTTCTGAGACTGAACCAGGAAGAAATAGAAAATATAAACAGACCAATCACAAGTAATGAAATTGAAACTGTGATTAAAAATCTTCCAACAAACAAAAGCCTAGGACCAGATGGCTTCACAGGCAAATTCTATCAAACATTTAGAGAAGAGCTAACACCTGTCCTTCTCAAACTCTTCCAAAATATAGCAGAGGAAGGAACACTCCCAAACTCATTCTATGAGGCCACCATCACCCTGATACCAAAATCAGACAAAGATGTCACAAAGAAAGAAAACTACAGGCCGATACCATTGATGAACATAGATGCAAAAATCCTCAGCAAAATACTAGCAAACAGAATCCAACAGCACATTAAAAGGATCATACACCATGATCAAGTGGGGTTTAGCCCAGGAATGCAAGGATTCTTCAATATACATAAATCAATCAGCGTGATACACCATATTAACAAACTGAAGGATAAAAACCATATGATCATCTCAATAGATGCAGAGAAAGCTTTTGACAAAATTCAACACCCATTTATGATAAAAACTCTCCAGAAAGTAGGCATAGAGAGAACTTACCTCAACGTAATAAAGGCCATATATGACAAACCCACAGCCAACATCATTCTGAATGGTGAAAAACTGAAACCATTTCCTCTAAGATCAGGAAGAAGACAAGGTTGTCCACTCTCACCACTCTATTTTTTTTTTTTTTTTTTTTTTGTGGTACGTGGGCCTCTCACCGTTGTGGCCTCTCCCACTGCGGAGCGCAGGCTCCGGACGCGCAGGCCCAGCGGCCATGGCCCACAGGCCCAGCCGCTCCGTGGCACGTGGGATCCCCCCGGACCGGGGCACGAACCCGCGTCCCCTGCATCGGCAGGCGGACCCCCAACCACTGCGCCACCAGGGAAGCCCTCTCACCACTCTTATTCAACATAGTTTTGCAAGTTTTAGCCACAGCAATCAGAGAAGAGAAAGAAATAAAAGGAATCCAAACTGGAAAAGAAGAAGTAAAGCTGTCACTGTTTGCAGATGACATGATACTATACATAGAGAATCCTACAGAATCTACCAGAAAACTAACAGAGCTAATCAATGAATCTGATACAAAATTAATGCATAGAAATCTCTTGCATTACTATATACTAATGATGAAAAATCTGAAAGAGAAACTAAGGAAACACTCCCATTTACCATTGCAACAAAAAGAATAAAATACCTAGGAATAAACCTACCTAAGGAGACAGAAGGACCTATATGCAGAAAACTATAAGACACTGATGAAAGAAATTAAAGATGATACAAACAGATGGAGAGATATACCATGTTCTTGGATTGGAAGGATCAACACTGTGAAAATGACTATACTACCCAAAGCAATCTACAGATTCAGTGCAATCCTTATCAAACTACCAATGGCATTTTTCACAGAACTAGAACAAAACATTTCACAATTTGCATGGAAACACAAAGACCCCAAATAGCCAAGGCAACCTTGAGGGAAAAAAAAAAAAAAAACAGAGCTGGAGGAATCAGCCTCCCAGACTTCAGACTGTACTCCAAAGCTATAGTAATCAAGACATGGTAGCTGGCACAAAAACAGAAATATAGATCAATGGAACAGGATAGAAAGCCCAGAGATAAACCCACGCACATATGGTCACATTTTTTTTTTTTTTCTTGGCAGTACGCGGGCCTCTCCTTGTTGTGGCCTCTCCCGTTGCGGAGCACAGGCTCCAGATGCGCAGGTTCAGCGGCCATGGCTCACGGGCCCAGCTGCTCCACGGCATGTGGGATCTTCCTGGACCGGGGCACGAACCCGTGTCCCCTGCATCGGCAGGTGGACTCTCAACCACTGCGCCACCAGGGAAGCCCTGGTCACCTTATTTTTGATAAAGGAGTCAAGAATATACAATGGAGAAAAGACAGCCTCTTCAATAAGTGGTGCTGGAAAAACTGGACAGATACATGTAAAAGAATGACATTAGAACACTCCCTAACACCACACACAAAAATAAACTCAAAATGAATTAAAGACCTAAATGTAAGGCCAGAGACTATAAAACTCTTAGAGGAAAACATAGGCAGAACACTCTACGACATAAATCACAGCAAGATCCTTTCTGACCCACCTCCTAGAGAAATGGAAATAAAAACAAAACAAACAAATGGGACCTAATGAAACTTAAAAGCTTTTGCACAGCAAAGGAAACTATAAGCAAGACCAAAAGACAACCCTCAGAATGGGAGAAAATATTTGCAAATGAAGGAACTGACAAAGGATTAATCTCCAAAATTTACAAGCAGCTCATGCAGTTCAATATCAAAGAAGCAAACAACCCAATGCAAAAATGGGCAGAAGACCTAAACAGACATTTCTCCAAAGAAGATATACAGACTGCCAACAAACACATGAAATGATGCTCAACATCACTAATTAGAGAAATGCAAATCAAAACTACCATGAGGTATCACCTCACACCGGTCAGCATGGCCATCATCAAAAAATCTACAAACAATAAATGGGGAGAGGGTGTGGAGAAAATGGAATCCTCTTGCACTGTTGGTGGGAATGTAAATTGATACAGCCACTATAGAGAACAGCATGGAGGTTCCTTAAAAAACTACAACTAGAACTACCATACGACCCAGCAATCCCACTACTGGGCATATACCCTGAGAAAACCATAATTCAAAAAGAGTCATGTACCACAATGTTCATTGCAGCTCTGTTTACAATAGCCAGGACACAGAAGCAACCTAAGTGTCCATCGACAGATGAATGGATAAAGAAAATGTGGCACATATATACAATGGAATATTAGTCAGCCATAAAAAGAAACGAAATTGAGTTATTTGTAGTGAGATGGATGGACTTAGAGTGTGTCATACAGAGTGAAGTCAGAAAGAAAAAAACAAATACTGTATGCTTACATATATATATATATGGAATCTAAAAAAAAATGGTCATGAGGAACCTAGGGGCAAGATGGGAATAAAGATGCAGACCTACTAGAGCATGGACTTGAGGACATGGGGAGGGGGAAGGGTAAGCTGGGACAAAGTGAGAGAGTGGCATGGACATATGTACACTACCAAACGTAAAATAGCTAGCTAGTGGGAAGCAGCCGCATAGCACAGGAAGATCAGCTTGGTGCTTTGTGACCACCTAAAGGGGTGGGATAGGGAGGGTGGGAGACTCAAGGGGGAAGAAATATGGGGACATATGTATATGTATAACTGATTCACTTTGTTATAGAGAAGAAACTAACACACCATTGTAAAGCAATTATACTCCAGTAAAGATGTAAAAAAGAAAAAAATTAAAAAAAAGAAAAAAAGAGTATTAGTTCACAGCCTTGAATGAAAAAGTAACTTCTCTTTTAATTAATCCAATTTGGGGAAGATTGGCTGTTGGAACCGCAAGGTCATACTTCTGGCCCTATTAACCATCCTGTGTTTAAAAACCTGATTTCAGGACTTACTAATAAGTATAAAATGCGTACATAGCCATAGCAGTTCTGGCCTCAGAAGCTTAACGCAGTGGCGGGCGTCTTGGAGCTCCTGCCCAGCCTGGGCCCTTCCACGGAGGCTGGGCAAGCTCAGCGTGCTCCCTGCTCCCAGGACAGTCGGGTCCCTGCCGCACCATCAGTCCGCACGGAATGTTCACAGAGCCAGACATTTTCCAACCTGGTGGTTTTTTTATCAACTATTTCCAAGGGCAACTCGGTACATGTAATTTTTTTTTTTCCCCTCATTTGACATGATAAATGTTGCCATCCACTGTGTTCAACTGTGAGAATGTTCAGTATGACACAAAGCGAGGCCTGGGAGATTCTGTTACTTGCTAATTTATCCTTGGGAAAGAAGTCAGGCCACGTTTCCCACTCTGCTTATCACCTTGGGAGTTTCTGAGAAGGTGCGGCTCTGTGGGGCACCTCCCTTGAGACACATGCTCGGCTCTTGCATCCAGGCTGCCTGGCTGGTACCCACTCTGCAACAGGGCAGACAAACCTCCTCCCCGGGTACGTGCGCTCCCGGGGAGTCAGCTGTCGTTGCGGTGGAGCTCATTGATCTTGTGTCCTCGGCCGGCCGGCCGGCCTCGTGCACTTGACTACCACGGGCAGACGGGTCCAGTAACGGCAGATCCGAATCTGCCACCTGGAAGCCGCCCTGTTAGCCCATCCACGGCCTCTGTCCCGCACCACGCGAAGTGGAGACCCACTGGTCCATTCCAAGCGGAAGAGCTGAGAAGTGAATGTTGGAAGGAGGCGGCAGCAGAGAGAGAGAGGATGTTAAAATACACTGAACGGGAGGTTCCGGCTGAGTGACTTTCCATAATTTTCCATCTCCTGGGGAAAAGTTTCCATGACTGTTGTTTGGGAAACCAGATGTGTTACGTTGTTTTCCTCCCCCCTTTCCAAAGCATTTGGATGCACGTGTGGGGAACACCCAATAGGCACCCTCGGAGGCAGTGGGTTTGTGGCTAAATAGCAATTGAGGAATACTATGTGAATTAATCACAGATACTTCATAGGACTGATTGACAACATCGCTTTTAAAAATAATAAAACTGGTAGATTTTAGAGGATGTTTTTGCAAAGTAGCATTTTATTTTCTAACTGGATCTTTGCCGGAAAACACATTCCATAAGCTAAAAATCTCCCCATGGACCCTGGCCTAATGACAAACTTCCTAATAACGGTAATTAGAAGTTCCTTTGAAAGTATAACCTCTTTCCTGAGTCATATTATTCTGTGAAAAATGGAGGGTGGATGGTTATGTGTAGAAATCAGGTCTTCAGTTGTGCAAACCTGAGCTGTACACGGAGAGAAAGCAGTAGGGGAAAGGCACACTCCCCCTCGGGCCTGAGCTCAGACGGCGCCACTTTCCTCCTCTGGATCTGAGCCCAGGTTCTGCTACCACTCCTCACCCCCTTGATGCCCTGAGGCTCTGGGCGGAGGGAGGGGCCGCAGCTGTGGAGCCCGGTGTGTGCGCAGGGAGCACCCGAACGCCTGTGGCTGAGCAGCTGCAGCTGTGTCCGGGGGCCACCCCGCCCTGCGCCTCACCCCAGAGCCAGGCCCTGCTTGCCGGATCCTCAAAGAAGCAACACAGCGTCAGGAGGGACTCAGGCCACGATGCCCAGGAGCAAGAAAGCATTAGTCTCACAGGACCTCAGCACTCCAAACCCTCTACGGCTGCCGTCTTGTAGAAAAGCGCAAAAACTCTGGGGCCCATAGTATCTTTTGGCTTATGCAGCAGGGCCCGTCTGCTTATAAAAATGAATGGACCATTTGGCAGCACTAATAATTAAAGTTCTACATGGAAATCCCACCTCTCTACACACGCTTTAATTTTTTTTTTCTAAGTGTCGTCAAATATTTTTATCTGGGACATTACGTTTCACGTGGCTTAAAAAGAACCTGAGGGCTTCCCTGGTGGCGCAGTGGTTGAGAGTCCGCCTGCCAATGCAGGGGACACGGGTTCGTGCCCCGGTCCGGGAAGATCCCACATGCCGCGGAGCGGCTGGGCCCGTGAGCCATGGCCGCTGAGCCTGCGCGTCCGGAGCCTGTGCTCCGCAACGGGAGAGGCCACAACAGTGTGAGGCCCGCATACCGAAAAAAAAAAAAAAAAAAAAAGAACCTGAAACACTTTATACATGTTTGGGGATTAAAAAAAAACAAGCCTGTGTGTCTTTCCTCCTTTGCATTATGTTGCCAGTTTAGTGATGGTGCCGAGGCCCACTCAGCAAACGACAGCAAAGCCCTAAGTTCCTTTTCTGGCCACGGTCATGGCACTTCCTCCTTGGAGAATGGTCAACCTTTATAAGGCACAGGCTACTCCATCCAATACTGTTTTTTCTTCCTGCTGAGGTACATTCGCTGGCCTCGAGGGGAAACAATCCATGTGACCTTATCATGTCCTTATTTATGTGAATAAGCCAAATAAACAAGACCTTGCTGCCCTGGGAATGGCAGCACATGAACTGATGACAGACAGACTAGCGTCTCCTCTCCCCAGCGTGGGCACCCACCTGCCTGTGGAGCTGTCCCCCGTCTGTGGGCCGCAGCCGTGGTCCGTGGTCACCGATCTGTACACCAAACTGTGGAGGACGCTCCCCCAGGGAAAAGCCACAGCCTGGACCGTCGCCAACTTGGTCTGGACCGTCCACCTTTGCACCCTCCTGAACGCCAGGCTCCCCAAGCCTGTGGAAGTTCTCTGGAAGCTCGCTCTGAAACGGCAGGAGGGGATGATCACAGCTCCACCCGAATCCTTTTGCCCTGAAGCCTGATGCTTAGTGTTTGAGGATAATTGCCCACTTTAGGGGTTATCGTGTCTTTGCTTCTCAGCCCTTTCCCCTAATAGGCACATTTTGGCCATGGCACTCATTGGCTACTTTCTCCATGTAAATTTCATAGAGTGGGTACCCAGGTTTATTAGAAGAGATTAGAAATATTACTATTTATAAATTATTACTGATCACAGTTAACAGTTTTATAAATTAGAGTAAGAGGAACTCCAAAGTATTGATCAACAGAAGACTTTACAACTATTACTAGGTTTTGCTTAATGATGGTTTTCTAGGTCATGGCTATTTGGAAGCTGGTTGAATTCATTTTTGAAGACATTCTTCACCCTGAGGCAAGAGCATCACTGGATCTTCCCATCCATAGGGTGTCCTAAAATTCCATACACTGTTCGTGAGAGTAGGAAGCAGAGGAAAGGGGCTGTTTAGGGGCTAAAAGGAACCAACGGTCACAGAGCCCTGAAAGTAGCCGACAAGTTAGCCAGGGGCATGGATGTCCAGAACACATGGACACCAGCGGCTCCAGCCCTGTGTTCACCAGAGAGCAAGGCCAGGAAGGAGCCTGCAGAGCTGGAGGTCACTCTGCCTTAATCAATAAAAATCAGAAAGCAAATGACTCAGTTCTGGTTCTGTTGTGAATCTGGGAATCGAGGCGTAAGAAGGAAGCGTATACAGATTTCAGAGGTGGCAAGAAAGTACCCCCTGGAGCTCAGAGAGACCGTATGAAACTGCACTGGCAGAACGGGCTCTGGCATTTAGGACCAAAAACTGAAATGGAAATGAGAGAACAAGTTAGAACTAGGTTTCACAAACCATCACTGTGGAATGAACCGATATGGACCTCAGGGTGGGAACTAACGAATTCATCTATCAGCAACAAAAGACATGGCAGGAACACTTGTCTGCAGGATGACATTACGGACCAGCGTCCTCTTAAAACGAGGTCAAAGGGCAGCACTGGACAACCCACTGCATTTCCACTGCCTGGATTGGACTTGACAAAAAACTCTGAAACAGCAGAACGTGACTGTATGTGCCAGGGGAGGGGGACGGCGGGGCCTGGCTGGGGGTGTGCAAAGAAAAGGAACTCCCCGGGCAGAGGTACCTCCGTGAAGTCCTCTGCGTCCTCCTCCGCCTGCTTCCCTTGCCGCCAGTGTTTCAGCAGCCACCTGAGTTTGATGTAGAAAAGGAAGATGTTCTGCTTCAGGGAGCACAGCTCCTGCTGCATCAAGTGCCTCTCGTCACTCCAGGTCTGCTCGTGCAGCGAGTTCTGCAGGGCCAGGCTGTGCACCTCCAGCTCCCGCCGCCGCAGGGCACACAGGTGCTCCTCCTCCATCTTGAACGGAAGAAGAGAGACGGTGTGACGGGTACCTGTCCCGACCTGGCACCCAAACCAAGGGTCTCTGCAAACTGCCATCCAATCCGTGTCATTTTGCACGTGGGACGTGAAACGCAGAAGCTCCCCCACGGCTAGTAAACTCCTTGAGAGGTTCGCTATCTACAAAACCTTGAGCGTTTTCTGATTCAGAAGCAAGTGCTCTTTCAAGGGGAGGTGTCAGGATCAATTTTCATTATGGAGTCTCTCGTGGTGTTTTTAGATGTTTCTAAGCTCCATCAGGAGAACTGTCTCTTGGATAGAGGGCTCACAGCTGACTTATATGCAGACCCCGTTTGCCTTCCACACAGGGGCTGGTACCCAAGGCAGATTGCAGCTGTCAAAGCTGAGCAAGTGGGAATCCTTCCCCTTGACTTCCTGGGCCCTGTGGTCTCCACAGCCCCTGACAGAAAGAGGACAAGCTAATACTGGACTGCACACAGGGTGAGCGCAAAGGAAAGACCGACAAGCTACTTCCACGCTTGAGACCTCACCTTCCTACCAGGTATGGGCGACAGGGAAACAAAAGCATTGCTGAGAAAGAAACGTTTTCCATCACTACGTTAGTTGCTGCCTTTTCCACACGGGTATAGACACTCTTCCAAGCGGTAAACAACTGTTACGTGTCACTAATGACTAAGCAAAAGGGTGTGAATAAAATCTTAACTTACAGATAAGGGCACCGAAATAACATCCATAGTAGCTAAAGTAATACCTGGGATGAAAGCTTTCTCTTCCACAGACCAAAGAGAGGGTTAGAACGCCAGCCTTATCGTTATCCTAACTTAATACCCCCTCTTGTGCCAAAAGCCAATGGGTAGGTTTGGTTTTGTTTCCCTAAAGAACTTGATGGGTGCTCAGAAGCCATGGGACCATGGGAGCATGACAGGGGCTGCCTGAGGTCTACACCAGTCTGACCGACGTGCTAAAGGCCGGTGACCAGCGAGGCCGCTCGGTGAGGCCCCGGGCTATGCGGTCACTTGCATGGCCACTGTCGTGATATCAGACCGAGTTTGCACTTGAAGCTGGGATAACATAAAGCACTGGCGATTTCATTCACACTCAGCAGCCCTGAGTCCCACCACTGGCTCACTCCCCTGTGGATGCAGTACAGGACGGAGTGATGAAGCGGCAGCCCAGCTGCTGGATTTCCAGTGTCTGCAATTTATGTGTTATCTTAGGCTATCGACTGACCCTGGTAAAGTTTCAGCTGCTGAGTGCCGCTAACTCATGCTGTGCAGCGCCCAGTGCATGGGGGGTGCCCCAGAGGGGCCCCAGGATTGGCCGCTGGAGGCACAGCCCTGGGAAGGGGCTGTTCTCTTGGTTTTTTCATCCCTAACCTCCTGGAAACGACCCTTCCTGACTCGCTGGCTCTGACCTCTCCTCCAGGACCTCACACACTTCCCAAGTCTCAGAGTTCTGGTCCTCTACCCTCAGGGAGGTGAGGGGCCCCCTTCCATTCCCCTCTGAACAAGCCTAGATGCCATCTCACCACCTCCAACTGAGGACTGGGAGACTCTTCACACCCACTCCTTTATCCTGAATCCAAGTACTAGAAACACCTGAGACGCTGCCATTCTGCTAACGGCATCTCCAGGGATAAATTCACTCAAACATGATTTCTGGTGCAATGCAAAAAAAGTTAAATTACATAGGAATTTACCCTTTACAAAAGGAAAATTATTTCATATTACCTAATAGTACATAAAACTTGACCTATAAATGTAACTTCTAAAAAGAGGTACACGTCTAGTGGTAAAGGATGGTACCCAGCTTGGCTTTGCTCTGCGTCGCAAGGTGCAGAAGGGGCTCCCTTAATCAGTTTTTTTACCTATTTAGATAAGCACGACCACGGCAACATGGGGCTTTGGTATAATGCACATTCCTTGCCAAACTAAGTTCTTTCTTGGATACAGAGGTACCTTATTTTACATAGGACATGCATTCAAAATACCGTGGTGCCATTTCAAGATCAACTGGTTTTTGGTTTTAAAGGTGCAGATATCTTTCAAGAACAAATACAAAGGGCCTTCCCTGGTGGCGCAGTGGTTGGGAGTCCGCCTGCCGATGCAGGGGACGCGGGTTCGTGCCCTGGTCCGGGAGGATCCCACATGCCACGGAGAGGCTGGGCCCCTGAGCCATGGCCACTGAGCCTGCGCGTCCGGAGCCTGTGCTCCGCAACGGGAGAGGCCACAACAGCGAGAGGCCCAAGTACCACCAAAAAAAAAAAAAAAAAGAACAAATACAAAAAGCAGCAGCCCTGGCAATTCCGAGCCTGGATATCTGTTTACAACTCAAGGAGATCCGGGGTGGCAGGAACTGGATGGTCCTCGGAGGCCTGTGGGCAGTGAAGTCCGTCTCCTAGGAACTCTGGGGAAGGACCGAGTGGATGAGGGAACAGGTTACTCTAAAACAGCTGAAGGAGCTGATAAGGCCACAGCTCAGTTAATGGCAGCTTTCTGAAAACAATGAGTGAATTGTTGATGTTTCTCTCAGAAAATTAACCTAATACTGACAAAACATATCAATCTGCAGGACAGTGAAAGTTATGGACACACTTTAATGTACGGCGTTTACGGCCCTTACTTTACTTTGCTGGTTCTGGCTGCAGGAAAGTTTAGATTAGATATTAGGAAGACGTTCCCGAGACCACAATGTCAGCATGGAAATGCATGTTTTCAAGCAGAGAGGGAGACAGTGATCTTTATGAGACCCCCAGGGGGCAGCTTGAAGGGATGTCCCTTCCACACGCCCTGCAGCCCCGAGCCCAGGCTGCCCAGCCTGTGCGGGAGACAGAGTCCTTATAAACTCTCTCTCTCGGCCCTACAGACAGAGAAGGTGGTGCTAAACCGTGGTCTGTATTACCTTCCGGATGGTGTCTGTAAATCTCTCTGCCTCCTCTTAATGCAGTCTGGCCACCTGCGCGAGCTGACCCTGCAGCTCCTTTATCAATACGCTCTGTTCAGGTAAAACGGGGGAGCCCCCGAGCTGATTGGTGGGGAAAAGGAAGGGGTTTAGTGGCAGCAAGAACTCGGTCTGAGCTGAAGACACAGGACAAACGTGCACAAGGCAGAGACGCACATGGAGCGACACGGCACACGTGGGCGCGGCGGCAGAGGAGTGACTCTCGGCAGCTCCCCCAGTGCCTCACCTGGGCTCCGCCTGCCCTGCGTCTCTCACCCAGCAGACGGGTGGCTGAGCGGTACCCATCCCTTGAGCTTCGACCACCACGGTAAGACAAACCAGGCCGAGAGGAGGCAGCCCCCATAGCAGCTTCAAGACAGGTTTTTTTTTGCGGTACGCAGGCCTCTCACTGTTGTGGCCTCTCCTGTTGCGGAGCACAGGCTCCGAACGCGCAGGCTCAGCGGCCATGGCTCACGGGCCCAGCCGCTCCGCGGCATGTGGGATCCTCCCGGACCGGGGCACGAACCCGCGTCCCCTGCATCGGCAGGTGGACTCTCAACCACTGCACCACCAGGGAAGCCCCGAGACAGCTTTTTAAATGCTGGGGGCGCCAGAGCTGGCAGTCCTGATGGTCAAGCGTGACCCCCTCACACATGGCCTCTTAGATTCACTGCCCAAGTTCACATGTGCCTCTCAGTTGCATAGTTAATGAGCTCGTACACTTTCCTGTTAGAGTTTTCCCTGCCCCATGGGAGGCCTCTCTTTCCTCCTCACACTCCCACCCAGGATGCTCTGGGTAACCGGCCTGGAGCTCCTTCACTTCGTGGAACACACACACACAGTGCCTTGGAGGAGCTTCGTAAGATCTGCTTACTACATTTTAGGTTAAAATACTTTAAGGAATCTTTAACATAATTGTTATTGGTAAAATCCATCTTTTATGTGCAAATGGCAATGATAGAGGCCGAACTTCTCCTTTTGAAATGTTTTTTAGAGATGGAAACACTGTCATATTGAAAATCTCAGTCATCATTAAAATTGAGACATGCCGTGCTACTTACTCACTGGTTTCTGCTGTGTGAAAATAGGTGATTTATAAAGCTAGGAATTAGAGTGGTCTGTTGCAAGAAAAACAGTTGTCTCTTCACTAGTTCTTTCTGATTACATTTAATTAATCTGTTATTTCTCACCGAGGGTACCGCTGTTCTCCTCTGATATAAGCTGGTGTTGCTTAGATTGTCATGAGTGAAGATCACATCCCAAGAGTAGGAAATGCAGACAATAAAAGAGCAGAGCACTTGCCCTAGCACAGGGCTGACTACAAGAGAATTTACAGAAAGAAGGATGGAGACCGAATATCATAAGGTCATCCTCTTTTCAAGAAACTCAAGAACTACTGAGAACATGAATGCCTCTGTACTTTGCTGGTTACTAGATACTATTACTGCCGCCTTTTATATCTACTAGGCAGAGGCCGGGGTTCTCTCTGAAGAGGGGTATTTCTCTACACATCGAATTTACCCCAATGACTAATTTCTCACTTCTAAAAGTTCTATTCTTTTTTCTTTAATATGTGGGATCTTTTACAGTACAACTTACTTTTTTGTCCTGTTTGCTGGCCCTTGGTGAATCTGAGAGCGCTTCTTTTACAGTCTCTATCTGCTAATTCTAGGATGTGGCGGTCTCAGAGTGGCTCCAGCTGCTGCTGTGCTAGTGCCATGAGCGCGTCTGCAGTGGGGCATTAGCTAGGATCTCGAGTGTGGCCTGGGCTGAGGATGTGCCCGCAGGTGGTCTCGAATTTGCAGATGCCAGCAGCTGAACAGAAATTCTCCTTTCCTCGGGGGTTCTGCAGCTCCAGGTGACATCAGCTTAGAGCCTGGTCCTAGTGAGGCCACTGTCCTGACGGGTACCTGGGGAGGCTCCACGCTGCTGGGCAAGCTGTCCTATTGCCCCCACCGCACCCCCTGTCATGGACAGACGCTTCTTCAGCCTTTCATAAAGGGCAGTTTGTGGGGGTGGTCCTGGTTCATTTCTCTCCCTGTCCATTTTTAATTCTGAAGTCAATTCCAACCCTTGAAGATTTTCCTAACTTTCTTGGGAATAGAGCTCTATATTTAAAAGGACATTAGATTATTTTTATTTTTATTTTTTTGCAGTACGCAGGCCTCTCACTGTTGTGGCCTCTCCCGTTGTGGAGCACAGGCTCCGGACGCACATGCTCAGCGGCCATGGCTCACGGGCCCAGCCGCTCTGCGGCATGTGGGATCTTCCCAGACCGGGGCATGAACCTGTGTCCCCAGCGGACTCTCAACCACTGCGCCACCAGGGAAGCCCGACATTAGATATTTTACGCAGCACTTTCTATCTTCTGAGTGCCTATAGCTTTCGGCTCTATGCTGGGGACACAGCAGTAAGTAAGCAGCCCCCGAGCCCTGCCCTCCTGGGGCTTCCCTCCTGCCCCTCAAGGAGTTTGGCACAGGAGTGCTTCCAGGTCACCTGGTTACTCTACGGCCAGCCTTTTTTTTCCTTTTGGCCATGCCGCACGGCTTGCAGGATCTTAGTTCCCCAACCAGGGATTGAACTTCACCCCTCAGCAGTGAAAGCACCAAGTCCTAAGCACTGGACCACCAGGGAATTCCTCCGGCTATTTTTTTTTTTTAATAAATAAATTTATTTATTTACTTTTGGCTGCATTGGGTCTTCGTTGCTGCACGCGGGTTTTCTCTAGTTGCAGTGAGCGGGGGCTACTCTTCGTTGCGGTGCACGGGCTTCTCATCGTGGTGGCTTCTCTTGTTGCGGAGCACGGGCTCTAGGCGTGTAGGCTTCAGTGGTTGTGACATGCAGGCTCAGTAGTTGTGGCTCACGAGCGCTAGAGCGCAAGCTCAGTAGTTGTGGCACACGGGCTTAGTGGCTCCGCGGCATGTGGGGTCTTCCCAGACCAGGGCTCGAACCCATGTCCCCTGCACTGGCAGGCGGATTCTTAACCAGTGCGCCACCAGGGAAGTCCCAGATTTACTTGAGTTACATGCTACTCTGTACATTTAAAATATGAAAAGCCTCCGTATTTTAACACATTTGGTACCAGCCCAAAGTTCTGAATTATTAGATGTTAAAACGAGCATTGAAATCAAGCTGATCTTTTAAGCAAAGGCCTATTAATTTAGTTTCTACATCTTACACTATTTCGTTTGGTTGTCATCTTAATAATTATATAAACTTTTTATTTTGAACAAATATACAGGCCTCCTATTTCAGTGTCGTTTGATTAAAAATGTGTTCCTCTGTTTGAACCTCACCTTTGAAGGGTCACAGAAAAGGAACCTTGAAGTGTCCTATGAGGATGTTCATCTGCGACATTTGATTTACCTACAGCGGCTCCCGTGTCGTCTGTGAAGGCTGGTCAACGACAGAAACTTCTAGATCCTCCTCATCTACGACGCATTTTACTCTTTTCTGGTCAATTTTTGCAAATGCAACATTAAACTCTGTGGACGACTAATTGTTCCTTGTCAAACAGGCTGTGGCAGAAATTTCCATCCAGGGCCACACAACCGCCACATTCACAGCATTTTCACGCAACACAGAGATCTCCTCCAGAAAATACGTACTTCCCCCTTCATCGCCAAGTTCCCAAAGGTTAGATTCTGAAATCATTCTCCACCCACTCACCTGAGATTCTGATTAGACATCGAACGCACTGACCTCATCCTGTGCAGACCATTTACGTGAACGGACACCCTCCTCAGTGGCCCCCAGGCTGTGGGCTCGTTTTCGTCTCAACACCACAGCCACCTCCCTGTGTTACTGCTGGGAAGCCCGCAGCCCACACCTGCCCCTATGTGGCGTGTCCCACGCCGATTTACACTGCTCATTTCCTGGCCATCTTCAGGGACAGTGGCTTATAAGATACTTTCCACACTTAAGGAGACAACTTCACTATCTCGATATACCCAAAACAAACAAAGAAAGCTTTTCACTGTAGCCACTTGTTAGACACTCGCAACACTACTTTCTAACTAGGACTCCCTTCCGCCTGCATCCCTGTGACCTCATCTCCCGTGACTTCCATTTTGTTCCGGCTGGTTTTGCTACCCCTTCTTTCCAAAGTGGCTTATCGGGTCAACACCTGCGCACACATACTTGGCATAAACCCCACATCGTTTTATCGAGGCTGGTATGTCACAGCTGAGGCCGAAGGGATAGCTCGTTGATTAAAGGACAAGAGGAGGGGGCTCAGGAGAAGATCTCTGAGATTTCTGACCCAGAAACTCAATCCTCTGGGCACAGGCTCGGTGTCATTTATGTGTGTAATCTGACCAGGGCCCGTGCTTGGCTACTCCTCATTCAGAACTATTTTTAAGGCACCCCACACATTCCAAACCACATATTCCATACCCTGCTCTCCTAAACAAATGGGAATCTCTCAGCAGATTTGCCAGGAGCCACAGGGAGCAAAGTCAGGGAAGAATCCAGGGCCACGTGAGAATCTTGCCGATAATCTACCGAGGGGAACGGGCAACAGCAATATTGGTCCTTCTGAAGTCTGGTTGCTTTGTTCTCCTCTGAGCAGCTAACGTTTGTGTGGTTGCATTAGCAGGTTGGTGGGTGTTAGCAGGTTGTGACTCTGGCTCTCTCTGGCTGTGACAGTTCTGAGAGGCTGGGTAGATACACCTTCCCCTCCCGAGCTTGTCGTGTGCAGTCAGAGGGGCTGGCCTCTCACTGCACAGATCTGTTATCTGCTAACACAGTACCCTGGAAGAAAGTACTTTTCTTCTTTGTCGCCTTGTTGTTGCTACCGCTGCTACTGGTACTGCTAGTACTAGTAGTAGTTAAGTTTGGGTGTTTGGCCAAACACCCAAATCTTGTCAAATAAGCACTTAACTTCTTTCCCTTCTCCCCAAACTTGAAAATCTATAAGGCAAAAACCATAGAAAGCACTTCACAAATGGAACTTGAGAAACTGGAATTGAGAAATTTTCTGAACTTCAGCTTAAATTCAGAAGGTTGTTTCTTCTTTTAAGCCACTGATCCTGGGTGTCCTATCAGTCCCTCCACCATCCCCCTTCCCGGGAGGCTAAGGGCCAGGAGCTGAAGGAAATTCACAGGATTACAGGAGTAGTTGGCTGTGCAGACAAACCATGGTCATTTCAAGGGCAATGGAAGAGGTAGTAAAGAAAATTGCTAACAAGGGGGAGGGATGGATTGAGAGTTTGGGATTAGCAGATGCAAACTACTATATATAGAATGGATAAACAAGGTCCTACTGTATAGCACAGAGAACTATATTCAATATCCTGTGATAAACCATAATGGAGAAGAATATGAAAAAGAATACATATACGTATAACTGAGCCACTTTGCTATACAGCAGAAATGACACCCATGCCATGTGACGTGTGTCTTTAACCCAGAGCAGCTTCCCTGGCTGGGCTTCCCTGCTACCTGACGGAAGCTTTGTGCACTGTTTCCATTAGAGCCTCACGTGAAAGCAATTGTTGGCAATGAATTCGGTTACATTTTCATTAAAAGATTTTAAGAGTTCTGCTCCCTAGAACTGTCCATTGTACAATTCTTTAATCCAAAGTAATACTCAAAGACCAAACTGAGCAGTCTGTCAGGGTAACATCCACGCCAGGGACGCAGCAGCTCCACTGAGTCCAGACCCTACAAGCGATCTCCATGCGGCTCTTCTCATAAAAGGGAAAACTACGGAGCCATCAGAGGGGTCCTAGAACATGTTTCATCTTTTAGAAAGTATTTTAATATACAATGTGTTTGTATCCATAATTGAGTTTTCTCTTCTGTGTGAAATGCCTTGGTGAATAAAAAATGAGAACAAAGCATGTTTAACTCCTGAGTAATTCTATTTCCCCTTCTAGAAAACGATGCTCCTGGCCCTTGCCTTTCACGTTGTTTTTTTTTTTTTTTTTTTTTTACTTCCTCATTAAAATGTATAAAATTAAAGGAAACCAGACAGATGCTTAAAAGAAGAAACTTTCCACGGCAAGATAGCTGGCCATACAATTAGTCCCCCGGGTGATATGCATTTGGAAACACCGCCCCCAAGGAGACAGAACTCGCGTTGGAGGTGTCCAGGCCCAGCGGGGACCAGTCCCTGTTGTACAGGCAGCACTCCTCACGGGAGGGGCCGGGGTGAGGAGAGGACTGACCGGGCCCGAGGAAACAGCACTGGACCAAGTTCCACCACCAGCTGGCTGCAGGGTGGGGAGAATTTGCTGGCATTAGAGTGCTTCACACTCTTTCTTCTCATCTGCACAATGAGGGGATTCGTCTGAAGATTCCTTCTGAGCTACCCCGTTCAGTGACCCTAAGTCACATGGCAACCACTAACTCTGCTAACTGACCTATTACGAACATTTAGTTTTCCCACAACATTGTTTGAGTCAACGAGGCATTTTCCTCTGTCCAAAACCACCGCCAGTTTCTGAAGCTCTGCAAAGCACGCGTGTCTGGGCAAGCGAGGCGCGCACACATCACTCCCGCAGGATCCAGCAGGGCCTGGGGGGCGTGTGGAGAGGAGCCCTCTGACACTCCAGAGTGAACCAGACATGGTTACATGGGACACGCCCTGAACGGTGTATCAGAGGAAAGAGGGCTCCAGGGACAAGACCAGGGAGCAACCCGTGGAAAACAAGGAAGGGCCATGGTGGGCAGAGAACACTGGTGTCGACACCCCGCCTCTGGCCATGGGTTTTGGTGCCAGTACCCCGTGTGCAGGACAGGACGCAGACGGGCTGGTCGTGGCCTTATGTGTCCTATCATCTGATGTACTCTGATTGACTAGTGTTTGCTCATTTTTACTGTACATTTATAGTTATAAAATCATACAGGGAAAAAAAAAGAAAATCGGTACCAGCTACAGGAGCTGCAACACTCCTCGTCCTCTCCCCTGCCTTTTGGGAACTGCTCTGATGCCTCAGAGCTGAAAGGTAACATCCCCGCTGGAACTGATGAATGAAGACCCTTCCTCCTGACCTTTTCTAATGCAGAACATGCGGCTCTAACCCTGCAGTAACCTGCCTCAATGGGCAGTGCCAGAGCCAGACGCTCACTCCTCCGGGCCACCTGTCCTTCTGTACTGGGTTGAATTACTTGCAGGGAAGAGCATTCAGTGAGAGGACAACTGTTGCATACAATGGAGTATTTGTGGTGGCTGTGAGCTTTGTGGACGTGGGTTGCTCTGACAACAGACTGCTGAGAGCATCCCTGATTCTGCCCTACACCAGCATGGAAAATGTGGGGCGGGCCCACAAGACACAAGAGGGACACGCTTGGTTTTCAGTCCTGCTTTCCTTACTCTGACAAGAAGCCACAGAGCACTCACCAATCGGTCTCATAACGCTTTGCCCGAGGACCCAGGAGAACCAGTGCCCCCTGCCCTCACCCTGTATGGACCCCTCAGTTCCGCTGCATGCAATGGATTCTGATTCAGTTAAGTCTCCCCTGGTTCCACATCGCCCCCCACCCCCGTTCCGTAGGGGCCTCAGACCCAGGTAGGAACCCTCACACCGACACACGGCAAAGGAGGGGTAGGAGGGGAGGGGGCGTGGCCGCTGGGACCCGCCCCTGCTGACCTCCAGGTTGAAGCAGCTCTGGGCTCCGGGCCGGCAGCTCCCCACGTCCCCGTCGGCTCGACGGTGCAGCTCCCGTGTGGCTCGGAGATGCAGGGGCCCCCGCTCCTCCCCTCGCTCCTGCCCGGGCTGCCACTCCAGCTGATCTCTCAGTTTGGACTGTTAGGTGCACGGGAGGGATTTGTTTTTTGTTTTTGTTTTAAACTTTTAAACAAAACACCAAGGACGAGAGGGCAGGGTGGGGTGGGGAAGGTAGACAGACGGCTGGAAAACTACAGGATGAGGAAAAGCATGACCAGAGAAACCAACGTAAACACAGCGGCCTCGGAGAGAGAAGAGAACAGAGCCAAGATGAGGCTGAGCAAAATGGCGGGCTGAGAGATCTGAAAAGCAAACGGAGAAAGAGGGAGAAGGATGCAGCACGCTGGTTATGAGGCGCATGCGATGGGGACGCATGAGTCAGACTCGCCCGCAAGCGCACTACCCACGAAGGATACGGAAACAAGGCTCCTGCTGCTTCCTCTCTGCGGTCGCGCAGCGAAAGCCACAGTCCAGGGCGGCGCACGCGAGAGCAGTCCTGGGGCTACTCCACTCGCCGCCCGCTGCTCCGGGGGTTCTCCGCCGCGCTCCTCGCCCGGCCGGGCTGTGTCGTAGAGGGAGCGGGTGGGCTGGCTGCCTACGGCCTTCAGGGCTGGACTGTCCCTGGGGCAGCGAACCCAGGCAGGGACGCACGCGCTCCCGGGAAGTCCGCTAATTATCCTGTGACCGTGAAGAGCGTTTTGTACTGGCGTCTGAAACTCCTCTTTGCTTCGTCGTTGGGGTGGCTGGTCGTTCGGGACGCCAAAACAAAAAAGAAGGGACAGACTGCGACGATCCTAGCGCTGCCAGCAGGATTAGCCTTGTGTCAAGAGGGAGGACCTCTCAGCTAAGAGCAGCGGCGGTGCAGTTAAAAATAAGAGGAAAGGGGGGAAAGAAACAAGGAGACAAAAGAGAGCTAAACCAAATCAAACCAAACTGGGCGGGGGGTGGGGGTGGGGGGTAGAGAAAAAAAAAAAAAAGGAGAAACCCAACCAATAGAAAGGTTTTGGTTGAAACTTGAGGCTTTAGTACAGTGCAGGTTTGCGATCATAACCAAGCAGCCGGGGGCAGGATGAGCTGGAGCGCGGCAAGGCCAGCGAGGAGGAGGACGAGGAGGAGCAGGAGGGAGCAGGGAGGCAGAGCCGGGAGCCCCCTTACCTGCAGGTCCGGGCCCGGCTCCTTCCCCGGGTTCCCGACGGGGGAGTCCCGGGACACGGAGGTCACAGAGGACAGGAAGCTGGAAGACTCGGTGAGGTGGGGCAGAGGGGAGAGGCCCTGCCCCAGCCGCTCCACCTGCTCCAGGAAGGCCTGGAGCTCCTTCCTGAAGGCCTTCATCCTCGCATTGAGGGTCCCCAGCAGCTGGGGCTCCTCCCTGGCGCCCTGGCCACCGGCTCCCGACAAGGCCCCACCGCCCTGCAGCGCCGCGTCCGTGAAGCCGTCCGTGTCGGTGATGATGCGCTCCACGGTCCGCTCCAGCCGCTCGGCCTCGTGCCTGATGCTCGCCAGGCGCTCCGAGTCCTCCCGAGCACGGAGCAGCTCTGCAGGGCACTCACCAGCCTCCGACGGCTTCCCGCTGCCGAAGCCCGACGTCTTCTCGAAGGTCTCCTCCGAGTCGCTCTCGCCGCCGATGGGGCCCTCCCGCCGCGGCTGCAGCGCGCGGCCGTCCTCCCCGTCGCTCTCTTTCTTGCCCGCGTCGCTGTCAGCGTCGCTGTCGCGGGGGCTTGGGGCGCGCGGGCCCGGGGGCGCGGCCGGGTCACAGCGTGGGGCGCCCAACAGCAGCACCTGGTTCTCATGCTGCAGCGTCAGCACCTTCCCGCTCAGCTCGCTGATCTGCAGCCGCGCCGCTTGGAGCTCGTCCTGCAGGGGCGGCGGGTCCTGCAGGGGCGGTGGGTCCTGCAGGGGTGCCCCGCCGCCCGCGCCCCCCGCCAGCCACGCGGGCTCCGGCCGCGGCTCAAACTTGAGCTTGCTCAGCTCGTGGGTCAGCTGTCGGTTGTGATCCTCGATCTCGGAGATGGACCTCCGCAGCAGCTCCGCCTCCTCCTCCACGAACTGCAGGTGCCGGCGCAGCTCTGCGGAGGACTCCAGGGAGTCCCCGAAGGGCGAGGTCGGAACGCCGGGCAGGGGCTCCCGGCCCGCGGCGTCGCGCTCGTGCTGGCCCCGCAGGTCCTCCATCTCCGCCTTCAGGCCCCGGTTCTCCACCTCCAGCTCCACGATCTTCCGGCCCAAGATGCTGGCTTCCTCCTCCACCAGCTTTAGCCGCAGCTTCAGCTCAGCCTCCCGAGTGCTGGGCGGCCCACCGGCCTCCCCCGTGGGGAGGGGGCTGTCCACGTCCCCGTAGAGGGCCTTGTACCTCTGCAGCTCCTGCTCCAGCCCGTCCTTCTCCCGCCCCAGCCTGGCCATCTTCCTGAGCATCAGCGAGCCCTCCTCTTTGGCAAACTGGAGCTGGCACCTCAGGTCGGCGCTGTCATCCTGCCAGGAGAGAGCAGCCCAGGGGAGGGTTATTTGAAAATACCAAATGTTCCTGTTTTTGACGATTTCCCTCGCACCTCGCCCCCGACACACAAGCACACAAAACATCGATCTTCCCGTCAGTGCGTGGAGTCGCTCGTTAGAGGGACCACGACAGAGCCAGGGTGAGCCTGGTGACTTCATGGGGGCACCAAGGACTGCTGGTGGTGGCTTTGTCACAGAACAAAGGAAACCAAACAATTAGTTTGGAAAAACGTGCACATGAAAACCATCACCCTGGAGATGAGTGGAGAGGAGTGAATGAGATGAAACCCAGCCCCGACGGCAACGTGGTGAAAACCGCCCCCCCGCCCCCGTTACTTTGTGGGTCCACCCTGACCAGTGAGAGAGCCCAGACCCCTTGCTCAGCCTGGGGCAGGTAGACAGGCCTCTGTGGCCACTTCCACCTGTTGCCACTTACCTCCTACCTCATCAGAGGGGTGGGCCAGCACCTCACAGGTGTTAACAGGATGGGGAGGCCAGGTGACCCCAAATCAGAGCCCGGCTTTGCTGGAACCTGAGACACGCAACCCAACTCTCCTCTCCTCCCCTGCCTCCCCTCCCCCAGCGAATCACAGGGATGGCATAAGGACAAACCATGAGGCGATGGGCACGAGGGTACTTTGGAAGCCGAGCTGCACAGTAAGTACCAAGCTCTGACGGTTAGTATGAAATGCTTACTGCAAACCTAAGCCCGGGTGACTCGCACCCTCCTCTCCCCCATGCGAACTCGACTTTGGTTACGTTCCGCGCCTTTAGTGGCTGTAACACAGCAGGAAATTAAACTCAGAAACCCAAGGCAAGGTGTTAAGTGGTTTAAAACCTGAGAAGCGGTGGTCATCGGGACCCCAGAGGATTCTGGGGGGGGTCACTGGAGCAGGCTCGCGGCTACTAAAAGCCCACGCTGCTCGGCTGAGGTCAAGAAGGCAGTTTCTGGACCGACTGGAAAGTGGACTCTGCCTTCGCAGCGCAGGTCTCAATGCCCTGGAGCTGCGTGAGCTCTTCACGTTCAGTGGCTGGCAACAGTGGCCAGTTCCATGAATCATTCCTCTGTGATTGGCTACCAAGTTTCAAAAGGCTGTCATGGGGACAAAGACTGAGGCAAAGGCTCCCCTGCCACACAGACTCAGTGAGCGCTGGGTGGTGGTCATACCCCGTCAACCCAGGGGAGGGAGAGTCATCAAACCAATCTCCACGGCAAGTCAGCCCCCTGGGGGAGGATGACTCTTCCAGGTCACTTGTGCGCAAACAGGCCCGCAGGGCTGGCGCAGCTTCATCCTCAGAGAACATGGCTCATTCTCCGCCCTGTTCTTGCCGCTCGCTTACCATTGGGCAGAAAGACATAGAAACACCTTCCCGGGTGCCTGCACCTTTCCTCCTTCCACCCCGCTAGACCCCTCCTGCCCGAGCCACAAACCCATGGAAGGAAAGAAAAGCAGAGTGACAGGTAAGATTCAAAGAAAAAATCACAGGCCAGCTGTGAGCCAGAACCACATGGAGAGCAGCCCTGGTGCTGCCTGCGCACCCTCTGCGGGACTGTCTGTCACGCCACCTCTTAGCAGAGGGCCTGTCGGTCCCGCCCCTCTGTCTGGGGCACCAGGGGCTGAGCGCAGAGCCCTGGGGAACCGGCCCCTTATGTCCAAAGCAGAACCCTCAACTCAATCAAGGTCGTTGTGAAGGTCAAAAGGAACGGCATATAGCTGACTGGTTTGTAGGTGGTCAATCTCCACACTCTAGCACGCTGAAGCCAACCTGCTGCTTTGTCTAAAACGGAATTAATTTGGGGAAAAGGAGCCAGTAATTCTGTTTTTTGTTGTTTGTTTGTTTTTCCTGTTCGCACATCAGGAGAGTTATATATAAATGTCACTGGGAGGAGAGCATCGTCTTCGTGATCTAAGAACTTATTAAGGATCTGGTTTGTTTTTGGTTAGGCAGACGTAACAAGGGTTTCTGTGACTAACTGGAAATAAAGCGGTCTGCCCTGCTCAATGGAGCAAGATGGGTTATCACTGCTGGGGTCATGATATATATTTTTAAAGGGCCTACATAGAATACACGGGCTGTAAAAGACATACTATATTTAATCTTAATACTAAGGGGAAAAGCATACTTATTTGATTCATTCATTCCTTCGGTAAATACTGAATACCTACTATGTACCAGAAATTGGCATGTGAAACAACCCAGTTTCTTAGAACTTTTGAGAGTAGAACAATCAAAAGCACCTTTTCAATTTTTGGTAAACATAGATTTCTAAGAAATCTATTGTATCCAAATACACAGAGAGGTCTTTGTTGTCACGGGAAGGAACGGAGTTTGAATAAACTAAAATACAGATCGAGGGAGACAGACTGTCAATACTTTGTAAATGAATTAGTTTGGGGGTGACCAGTCTGGGACAGGAAGACCCTTAGCCCCATCATTAACTTGATAGCCAGTGTTTGTCCTGTGTCCAAAAGCACCTACTAAACGATCCTGTCTCCCCGGAAGCACAGAAATTCACCTTCGTGCCTGGGGACAGATGCAGAGATCGGAGAGGAGGATGTTGCCAGCCACAAGGGAACTCCACCTCCAGCCCAGGACTCAAGCCTGGGTGGACCCAGGGATGGGCAGGGCCCCAGCCGTGACCAGTATCCTGACCCTACTTCCCTGGAAACTCACAACTGGTGAGACCTTGAGGCGGTGGAGGCCAAGGGGCAGAGTCACCTGCACAGTTCAGGATGCTTTTGTCTCAAACCAAGATCAGAGGGTCTCAGGCCATCTCTCCTGAGGGTTTCCCCCAAATGCTGAACCGAGAAATTGGGGAAGGCACATGAGAGGCACATGGAGACTGGGCCTTCCCTAAGGGTTCTGTACTTGGTTGTAAGTACTCATCTGCACCCCCCCTTACACAGGTTAAAAAAATAAAAATAAAAAACCAAAGAGCCCTCAAATCGCCCTGATTTCTAGAAACCTCACACCATCCGCCCCCACCCCCTCTCTACCATTCCCTAGTCTGATTATAAACTACAACCATCCTTCTCTGTCTCCTTGAACTTAAACCCAGGTCAGGTAAAGAAACAAGATTCTATGATAGGGCTTCCCTAGTGGCACAGTCGTTAAAGAATCCACCTGCCAATGCAGAGGACATGGGTTTGAGCCCTGGTCCGAGAAGATCCCACATGCCGCGGAGCAACTAAGCCCGCGCGCCACAACTACCGAGCCTGTGCTCTAGAGCCCGCGAGCCACAACTACTGGAGCCCGTGCTCCACAACAAGAGAAGCCACCGCAATGAGAAGCCCGCTCGCCACAACTAGAGAAAGCCCGCTTGCAGCAACGAAGACCCAACACAGCCAAAAAAATAAATTAATTTAAAAAAAAATTCTATGATACACCCTAGTGAGCACCCAATTCATAGATTACCTGAGGATTGATCAAATATCCAAAAAGCCTTCCTGTTCCTTAAAGAAACTACCCACATATGAGAAATTCTAAGAGATGATTAAAGCATGCTTCATTTCTATGCAACACCCATGCGTTACTAGGCCTGACTAAACCAAGACTCACGCGGTTTTTGACAGAAAGGCCATCTTTGAAGCCAAGGGAGTGTGTGGCTTTAACAAAGGGCTCAGACTTCCTCACTCAGTGGAGGCGACTGGAGCAGTGTTTTTGGAGGTGGGTGTGCGGGAAGTTGGCCTCAGCCTATTCTGGGGCAGGAAGCCAACTCCTAATAGGATGGGGAATCACAGCCTCAGCTAAAGCAGCATGGGCTGGATACCCATCTTATCTTGTAACTGAAGACTTTCTAAAACTCAGCCAAGACTCCAGGGGAGGGGTCTAGGCTGATCTCAGGCTCTGGTTTCAGGAGATGGTCCGATAGCTCCAGGAATGCAGCATGAAAGCAGGTCCAGTAACCTTCCCACGTGACACACCTGGTGCAGGCAGGGAAAGCAAGCAGGGCATGGAGGGGAGGACACACACAGGGCCACCGCCACCACCACCAGCGGAAAGGCCTTGACAAGCGACAGAAATATATCGCTACAGGTATATATTCTTTGGCTTGCAAGTCTGCCGTCTGGCCAGCCCCCCAGCGCTGACTGTGCGTGCGCCTACCTTGCGCCGGGGCGCCAGTTTCCTCTGAGTTCTGGCTGCGGACCTGCAGTTCCCAAGGCGCTCCGCTCCACTGCTCTGCCAGACAGAAACTCCTTGCTCAACGATCCCGCAGGCTGGGCCCTTAACCTGCTCCCGAGCCCGGGTCTCCCCCTCTCCTGTCCCCAGCCTGACTGACCCTCGGGTGAGTGCACTGTACGCTGTCCATCCCGCGATGGGTAGTGATGACCCTTTTAAAGAGAAGCTCTTCCCTGGTCAGGAGCCAGTACGTTGAAACAGACTCAAAGCCCAAGGGGGTTGAAGCTCCCAGTAGTGGGGACGAGAGATTTTAATGTCGCCCTTCTTAGCGGATTCCAAAGTGAGATTTGGGGAGCAGAGACGTGGGTAACAGTTAACCTCTGGCATTCCTCCAGCTCATGCAGCCAGGCCCTCCGTGAAGGCTGCTCTGGGGATGGGGGACTTTGGAGAGGGGAGAAAGCAAAGGGAATCAGGTGTGGGATTCACAGGGAGGCCGGCCCCGGGCCTCGGAGCTCCTAGTTTCCTGGACTTACTGCATCTCTCTAATTAGTCCTCACCCTGAGAGCTCAGGAAGCTGACACCCCAATGATGCCTTGTTCTCGCCAACACCTAATACTAGCAGCAGTTTTTTTTATTTTTTAGAGAAGGAATCCAGAGAAGCGAGTGTTCAGAAAAGCTAAGGAAGTTCTGAAGGCCAGGGCCCATGTGCACGGAAAGGGCCCCACTCTTACCACCTTGGAGAGAACACCCAGTTTTCAATTAGGACAATTAAGACACCCTTCAGTTTATGCATTAAAAAAAAACAACCAACACTCAAAACGATGCTTTATGGATGACCCGACACAACGGCAGCTGTGCTATTTTACTATTTTACTGTGTGAACGTCTTCGAAGGCCAGAACGCCTGCCGCCAGCTGTGAGCACGGCAGAGCCCTGCCCGAACAGCACACAATTATGCTGCTCAGGAAGCCGGTTTGCTCCTCTCCTTCTTGAAGAAATCACCAGCTGACCGGTGCGAGAAACAAAAGAGCTGTTGGTTTGGGAAGACAGTTTTCACCCCCCAGAGGCTCTGGATGAGTCCAGATGTTTGGGCAGCTCGTGTTTCTTTGACGATATTGAAGGCGACACTAACACTTGAGAAAATTCAAAACGAGGAGACGTCGTAACATGAGAGCGGAACGCTGCTTACCTGAGTGACGGCTTTCTTTTCTTTGTACACTTCCCGGCTGCCTCTTCTCTTCAGGGAACTCTGAAATAGATCCAGGTGACATTCTGTTACGGGGAGGGGGGGGGTCACACGTGGGAGCCGGCACTAGGTGGCAGGTCCCCACTGGGAGGGGACACACACAGTGGACGGAGGCTCTTTGTCACTGGAATCAAGAAACAAACTAGAGTCAACAATATAAAGGCAGTCGGGGGAATTCCCTGGCGGTCCAGTGGTTAGGACTCGGCGCTTTCACTGCCGTGGCCTGGGTTCAATCCCTGGTCAGGGAACTAAGAGCTCACAAGCCACGCAGCGCAGCCAAAAAAGTATGTACATATAAAAGAACACAATACAATACAGTAAAGGGAGCTGGGAGAGCTCAGGGAGGTCGTCTTCGCATCCTGAGAGGCTTTAAGTCCTGGTTATTGGATTTGGGGTTTTCCCCAATCCTTCAGTTTCATGAAGGAGGGAGTCTTAGGTCATTGTGACTGTGGAGAGGAGACGGGAAAAGGAAGAGGGTAGGAAGTTTTGGGAAAAAGATATGTAATGCTTCTGGAGCTGCCTTACCTTCCGAATTATGTTTTGTTTGGGCTAATATCAAAATTAACTGCCATTTTCCTGAGTGCCTGTGGTAAGCAGTGAGGTAAAAAGCGGTCGGAGGGAGAGACGGTGGCCCTTGTTTACGGAGAACCCAGGTTGCGACATTCTCCACGAACCCACGCCAATTCCTGATTAAACATACCTCTTAGGTCTTAGCGAGTTCATCATTTCTTCATGTGGGAAGCGGCCAGGCTGGGTCCTGGCCTAGTTTTACATGCGTTACAGCGCACCTTTGCCTGCTGTGGGCAAGAAGTGTGTCTGAAGTAAATCAAAGGGCCAAGGGATGTCTGAGACAGGAGCACGGGGAGGCAAGATAGTTCCCGCTCACGCCAAGCGTGGAGGCAGAGAGAACGGTTGGAAGGAGAGCCAGAAGCTCTGAAGGGAAGACAAAGGAACTTGAAAACCTGAAAGGATGGATGTGATCACAGCACAAGTTAGAAGGAAGCAGTTCGGAAAGTTAAGAGACTCCCCCCACGGCCACCCCCTCCCCTCTGCAGCTTCACCTGAATGAGGGGGACCGGGGTCCCCTGGGAGCTGACCCAGAGAGGGGCAGTGCCCTCTCTGTTTCATACCTTTGCTGCACCCCGCACACCACCCAGCCTGGGAAGGAGGCTCTTCTGCAAGTTGCCTCCATGACATCAGATCTTACGTTAATTCACTCAGTTCTGTGTGCATTACACTGTCTCGATGTCAGAAGGTTAGACCGTGCCATTTACTGGATGAATTTCAGGGTTAAGAAAGAACTGAAATTCTAGCTGCCCCTGAGCCTCTCGGAGGCTGGAGGCCTGGGGAGAAAGGTAATGAGAAGGGATGAGAAAGTAGAGAGTCAGCATGGGGTGTGGGCGCTCCGTGCCCAGCCAAGGGGGGTGGAGGCTTGTCCCCAAACCCCAGCTGCAGAAGCGGCTTTCTTTCCTTTAGCTTTTTCTGTAAAAGCAGGGTCAGACTACAAAGAGAACCACCATCTCCTCCAACAGGTGAAGTTGAGCCTGTCTTAAGAAGGGCTTGAGTTTTTGTACCCTATTGTAAGTAGGTTTCCCAAGATTCTTCACGCTGCAGTGAAGGAGTTTCTTTGATCTGAATGAGCCGAGTGAGATGAACGCTTCCGAGGATTCACTATAGAGAAGAGTTACAATAAAGCATCAGGGAGAGAGGCTGTTCCCGAGGCTTCAGCCTGAGGGGTTTAATTCTGGAACTGTGGTCGCAACCAGGGCCCACAGTGACTGCAGCAAGCCTGCCTTCTGCAAGCCGCCCTCCCGCGTCACATCTTCCAAGGAACGGAAAACAGATTCTGCATTTACTGAAAGAAAACTGTCTGGAAGCCAGAGGAAAGCTAGAAGTGGAGACAGAAGTTTCTGAAAATCTACGCAGAATCACGGTTGCTGCATTTCGATGCTGGAGGAAGGGGCGCTTTCTGGGGAAGCTCCTGCTGGAGGGGCCCGGGCACAGATTCCTCTGACCCGCCCGGGTGTCTTTTTCCCTTGCCCCGCCCTGAACAAAACTGCCTGAGTCCTGTGATCCTTCTAGCGAATCAGGGAACAGGCAGGAGTTTGTGGGACCCCCGACATAGATCTCAGCCACAGTGGCAACTACAACAAAAAACACTGCAAGGATTGAGATTAACCAGCAATTAAACCATAAAACTTTGGTGATGGACATAAATGAATGCTAGATGTCGTGTGATGGGAAGACCTACGTTACAAAGATGTCACATTTTCCCCAAATAATTTTATAAGTCATTTTAACCAAACTCCTGTCTCCAGATATACACACAAAAAGTATGCGTGTGTGTGAGTATATATACATACACACACAAATGCTTTTTGTATATTTGTAAGGGAGATAAGAGGATGGAAGGACTTGACAAAAAGATTAAAAATTCAACTAGATCGGGGATAGGCAAACTTTGGCCGTCAGGACCAATGAACCCACAGCCTATTCTGTGACTAAGTTTTACTGGAGCACAGCCTCATCTATGGATCAGAAAAAAATAGATCTATACCATGTATTTTTTAAAATTCCAGATGATTGAAAAATCTAAATGTAGAAATCGCACACACACACACACACACACACACACACACACAAAATCCCAGAAAGAGATGAATTTCTATTTGTTCCGGGGGCATGAACTTTACAAACACAAGAAACAAAAGCTGAAACATCCAAGGAAACGATAAAGTGGATTTATAAGATTAAAATATTTTTATATTATCAAAATAAAACACTTACAGTATTAAAAAGCAAATGATAGGGCTTCCCTGGTGGCGCAGTGGTTGAGAATCTGCCTGCTAATTAATGCAGGGGACACGGGTTTGAGCTCTGGTCTGGGAAGATCCCACATGCCGCGGAGCAACTGGGCCCGTGAGTCACAACTACTGAGCCTGCACGTCTGGAGCTTGTGCTCCGCAACGAGAGGCCGCGATAGTGAGAGGCCTGTGCACCGTGGTGAAGAGTGACCCCCACTCACCACAACTAGAGAAAACCCTCGCACAGAAACGAAGACCCAACACAGCAAAAATAAATAAATTAATTAATAAACTCCTACCCCCAACATAAAAAAAAAAAAAGCAAATGATAAAATGGAAAAAAAGTTTTTCAAACACAAGACAGACAAAAGGATACTATTTGGCAAGCAATAAAACCATCTTAAAAAGAAAATAAACAAATGGCCAATAAACACAATGACTAGTAATTAAAACAAGGTATTGTTTCTCACTTCGAGATTTATGGACCAAAAGAAGTATGACATCCAGTGTTAGCAAGTGTCCCCAGAGGCAGCCGCCCCCCACCTATCAGCATGAGTCAGGGGCCTGTGGAAGTGGGGTCGGTCCTATAGCACTTCCAGTGGGCAGCTCAGCCTCACAAGTGCATATATCGTCAGCCAGGAACCCCACCTCTGGGAACGTACCCTAAGGAAAAACGCAGAGATCTGTGTGAAGATTTGAGCGAATCAAGAGTGCTCGTCACAGTACCTTTTATAATAGTAAATGAATACCGTGCAGTTTATTAAAATGATGTTTTTGAAGAATACTTAAAGATTCCAGAAATATGATACATTAAAAGGAAAATACAGAATGACAAACCATGTGTTTTGTGACTTCACTCTATATCTAATAAGTTATAAGTATGCATATGGGGAAGGTGGGGGGATGAATTGGGAGATGGGGATCCACGTATACACACTACTGATACTATGTATAAAAAACTAATGAGAACCTACTGTACAGCACAGGGAACTCTACTCAAGGCTCTGTGTTGACCTAAATGAGAAAGAAATCCAAAAAAGAGGGGATATATGTATACATATAACTGATTCACTTTGCTATACAGCAGAAACACAACATTGTAAAGCAACTATATACTCCAATAAATTTTTTTTTAAAGTATGCATATGCATTACATGTGTATGTGAGAAAAGTAAACTAGAGAAATGTATATCAGAATGTTAATAGTGATCCTTTTTGGATGACAGAATTATGAGTGAGTCAATAATTTTCTTTTTTGTGGCTTTTCAAAGTCTCCAAATTATCTACAGTGAACACTATTTCCTTTTCAATTAAAAAAAAAACAGGAAATTAGAATCCGTTTGTAAAGAGGTCAGAGGAAAGAGGCTATCGCTGATGTCCTACGTAGGGTTTCAGTGGCGCTTCATTAGAAGTTATCTGCCAACTTTTGGGTCTCTTTCCATATGGTGATATTGTTTTTATCAGTCTGGTCCTCGAGGTATGACTGGTACACATATGGTTGGTGAAAAAGACCAGGAAGCCCCCTGAGGTAGCAGGAACCGGCCAGGTACCCCACGGCACTGCAGGCGGGTGCCAAGCCGTCCTGAGCCCCTGGCCGGGGTGCAGGCCCCTCTGCGCTTGTGCCTCGAGTCTCGCCCAGGCAGGGATCTGTGCTCTGGGTGCAATGGCTGGGGACCCTGGGTACAGAAGTTGTATGAGCATCATGGCCACTTCAACCCTCTGGATGACTCAGATCCAGTGGAGTGTCTCTACCAAGAAACAGTAAGGAAAGGGGTGAATGCTGACTATCAAATAAACACAACCCAGAAGGGCGGCTCCCCTGTGATTCAGTCCACTCTTCCTTTTTAGTCTGGCCAACTGCCGGCAAATCAACTCTCAATTCCTATTGAGAAGGGAAAAAAATTGAGTTTGAATCCAAATTGAATCCATCTACGCTGATGCATTTGCTGAGTACTGAATGTGATTAAATAAAACATGAAGTTAGGCAATTTGGACTTGAATGTCAATTCTTAACGCTTCCTACTTTAAGTGAGCCAGTCTCTTCCAAGCGATTTCAGAAAAACTAACAAGCTCTCGACTGCTGCAACGTTTCAGAGACAGGCTTTGGGCTTAAAATTTAGACTGGGCGTAAAAGGAGGCAGATGAAATTTAGAATGCTGTAAATCATGAGTCAGTATGGGAAAGAGTAGGGATGGAAGCAGAAGATTTCAGAATTCTTACAGATTCTTATTATTTAGAAAGTTGTTTGGATTTGGGGGGCTGATTTGCAGCACAGAGTTATACCACCAGAGTAAGAAAAATGAAGGTGCCTAGATCTTCTTCCTTTTAGGAGGACATTATCGGGGTTCATTTTACCCACATTGCAGTTCTCGTTAAGAGATGTGAAGGAAAGGGATTACCAGGTTCTCCTCCAGCCGGAAGCACGAGGTCCCGGCTGGCAGACGTTTCCTTCCCTTTCGTCCTCTCCACTGGCCCCTAAACATCTCCCAGGGAGACTGGTTCCCTTCACTCTGCTGAAGTCAGCTGCACCACAGTGACAGTGCCGGCTCCAATACACAAAAGCCCCTGGGATTCTGTGGAAAACCCTCCAAGGCTGCAGTGAGAAGGACACCTTTCCCCTCGGCCTGCCTGGGAGGATAGTTACGATATTAACAACTGCCTCTTGCTGGATACTTACTCGTGTCAGGCCCGATGCTGAACTTTCTCCATACATGTAACCTAATTTACTTCTCACAGAGCCCCGAGATATATGATGTATATGATATGCTCTTATCACTGGTTAACAAACAAGAAGACACAGAAATCAGGTCATGTTTCAAGGTCCCCCAGCTTGGAGGTGGTGCACCAGCCTGACCCTGACTCCTAGCCCTCTGACCCACCCACAGAGCCACGCTCCAGGCCCAACAGCCCAATCTCCCCATTTGGTCTGGTTTTCTTCTTGTCTTCTTGAGGCTTCTGAGCCCCAAATGGCTGGGGTTTTTTCACCCAACTAGTCTCTCCTTTCTTTAGCAAAAGAGCACCAAAGGACTATTACAGGAATGGTTGCAAACTGCTAAACTCACGAGGTACCTCGAAGCAGTGAAATATTTGCCGGCGCTCCTCCTGATGATTTCCGAAGGATCTGAGGCTGCAGACAGCAAAAGTCCTTATTTGGAAAAGACAGAAAACTCATTATCAGAGGACAAAATACCACAAAGTAAATGAGGAGAAGAGGAGGAAAGTTATACTGAGCCGCTTCGGCAGAAGAAAGGTACAGCCATCAAAGTCGGAGCTGGGTGGGGATCCCTCAGCCAAGACGCAGAGGGGGAGGCCAGAGGGGCAGCTGCCTGGCCACACGCCACACCGTCCAGGGCCACGAGGCCCACTCGGACGGCTGGGGACCGCCAGCACACCCAGCCCATCAGACACCACTCTCTCCTGGGAGAAGAAAGAACGTGATGATAAAAATGACAGGTCGCTGCTCGTGCAAATTTGGGGACTGTGACACATACGTGATTTGTAACAGGGCTGGTGGATTCATTTTAAACCTTAGAGACACACGTCTGGAGGCCTAGTAATCAGAAGATTGCTGGTTAAACCATGCCACAGCACAGTACTTTCAACCAGACATCACAAAATAGAGATGGTAAAGTAAAACTACAAATTATCATTAATACGTGAAAACGAACATGAAAAATCATGACACTGGAAGACCAAAATGATGACTGCAGCAAAAACAAAGAGTCTGTTCCCCAGATTGTAGGAATCTCAACTCTCGTTGTGCACATACACATGTAGGCACTCAGCCACACCACCAAGCATTACATGAAATACTGAATTAGAATCCACATTTCAGAAGCCTCTGACTCACTTAGTAGGTGATCAGTAAGGCCCTTGGGCATTCACGGAGGCTGCAAATCTATAGAAATGTTGCCCATTTGCCTGTCAGAACTGAAGAGAAAGCTCGTGTATTTTTAAAAATAATCTGTTCCTGGCTCCCACTGGTCTACTGGAAAGAAATATACTCGCCCGTCCTTCAAGAGAAGCCAATTATTTCCTATTCTGATGGAATACAGAAGAGTTAGAAGTACTTTGAAAAACAAAACCAAAAAAATACAAATAAATGATATATTCAAGTGTTGCCCCCTTTTCAGAGAACGTTCATCACTGATTTTTCTTTTTCAGGTGCATGGCACATGAGAAAATACTTGGCACTCGAAAGGAGCATAGGGAACAGTTCTGATTTACTTATGATTCTATTTCATAATAATCTGCCATCGCACCCTGTGGACCTTCTAATGTGACTTGAGTATTGTTCTAAATAATAGACCTCACTGTTATACTATTACAATGTATGCACATATTTGTCAAAACTCAGGGAATATAAACTTAAGATGTGTGCATTCAGTATATGTAAATTAACTCAAAAAAAGTATCAGCAAAAATTAAGCTCCAGTTAACAATGTGTATTGAGGGAAAAGTGAATTGCTGTCTACATTTTCAAATGCATTAAAAAAAATAATATGGGTTAATAGATGGATGAATGAAGATATTTGATAAACAAATACAGTAAAATGCTGAGGTAAAATATAGGTGGTGACTATACAGCTGCTCACTAGAAAAATCCTTAAACTTTATGTTTGAAAACTTTCATAATATTCAGAAGAAAAACATGCATGTTTCCAATTTCACTGAAAACAGTTAATATAATATTGCATCGCCATTATAAATGATTACTAAAACATTTTAATGACATGAGAAATTTCCCACAAAATGCCAACCTTTGAAATGCAGGATGAAAAACATAAATTTAATATAATCTCATCAGGATTAAATATTTTTGTCTTTGAAATGTTTAGAAGCAAATATTACACTAAAATTCTAACAGGTCTTATCAATGGGCAGTAGAATTATGAATGACTTCATGTTTTTCTTCATAGATTTAAAAAATTTCTCTGAGTCAAAATTCATATGCTGTTTTTTTGGATCAGAAAAGATGTTATATTTTGGCAACAACAGAATTGACTCGCGATGCAAACACCCGGCTACACCTAATGCTGCAACGGACGTATCTGACGTAGAAATGAACAGGAAATGAAACTGGAGGATGAGTCCCCCGGGGCAGGATTAGCACTGTGCTGCTGGGGATTATCGAATGCATCTTTGCACAAAGAACAAGGAAGGGCCTAATGGACATTTGGGGACGGCAGATGGCTCAGATACTAACTGCCCTCCCGGGCTGATGGCTTCCTCTCCAAGAGGCTCCCCCGCAGACCAAGGCCGACTTGCTGACCCACGTCTGCCCGGGAGCCCTGTTGCCTGGAGCCAACACTCAGCTCCGTGAATCACCCACCAAAGGGCTCTGAAATCTCCAAGTGTCCCTCTTAGCGCTCTGCACAAAGCCACTCCCGTCCCTTGGGTAAATCTTCAGCAATTCTCATCTCCAATCTG
The DNA here is from genome assembly GCF_026419965.1 of Kogia breviceps. Classification (NCBI taxonomy): domain Eukaryota; kingdom Metazoa; phylum Chordata; class Mammalia; order Artiodactyla; family Physeteridae; genus Kogia; species Kogia breviceps. The sequence goes on along the minus strand of NC_081324.1, from coordinate 59,972,380 downwards.
TGGCTACTTGGATTCCCAACTCTGACACCAAGCACACGCTCCACGTGATTTAAGGGCAGTGGGGATGCCTGCACCGCGATTTCACGAGGGAGCAGAGCCTCCAGCACCTTCGGGGAACTACAGATGATTCAATTAGCCAAGACCAGGCCCTGACCTGCGGGAAGAGGGCAGGATGCTGCTTGCTCTTGCAGTGTGAGAATAGCCCTGGAGGCCTGAGGGCTGCTGGGGCCATGGACAGGGCCGCCAGCCCAGCCTGCTGAGCTGGGCCAGCAGTGAGCCCTGCGGGGGTGGGGGGGGGGGGTGGCAAAGTGCTCCCAGGGAGACGTAACCCTGGGGCCGGAGCAGAGGGAGGGCGGCCCTGTTCCGCCTGATCAGCCGGACCCAGGCTTGTCCCTGGACGGCCCCAGGCAAGGCTAGAGCTATGGGGCTAGAAGCAGACCTCCTGTGGGAGAATAAACACAGTCCTGGTTCAGGTGATGAAAAGCAAAGAAGCCAGGTTTACTGTCTAGGCGGTGCTGTCTTCTTTAGTGAACACACAGGCTATGAAGCCGGCCGCCCCAAACCACACATATTTCTGCCAGCAGATGACAGCACAGAACTTCCCAGACGGTGTTTACAAGCCCAATCGGCTGCCAGACCAGGTGTTTCCACTGCAGCCCCTCAACGGCCAGAGCAGGGTGGCCAAGGTCAGAGCCGCCATCACCAGCAAGTCCCGCCAGGCCTCAGCCTCTGCCTCAGCGACCACGTCAGAGAGCCCCAGGAGCTCCCCTGCAGCCCAGTGGCACTCCCCGCGGGGCGTCCTCCTCTCCCCCAAAGAGCCCCGACAGCCCATATCTTGCCGAGGATGGAACATCGTGGACGAGACTCCCTGGGAATGACGGAGGCGGCCTGTGAGGTATCACTCCGCGGCGTGGCACTGGGGACACGCAGGGCTGCAGGCCTGCTGCCATCTTGTGTGTGGCATCTGCTCTGTGCTGTTGCAACCACTGCAGTCTAGCTGCTTGTCTTCTAAATGACACCAAATCTATAACCCGCTTCTCGCACGAAAAGCCAGTCGGAGAAAATCCAGATGTTGTTAGATGTTTACACGCAAGCCATCAAAACAGAAATGACCTCATCTAGGTATAAAGGGCAAGACCGTTCTTTATTCGTGGAGCATCTTACGACAATGGCTCCTCCCTGGCTGCCTGTAGACCCATTTGTGCAATCAAGCTGGGTTCTAATGGTTTCTGAATTGACAGAGGAAAGGGCTTGATCAGGAAGTACCATCTGCCTGAGAGCTTGGTCCTGCCTCCTCCCTGGACGCAGCTCCTGTGGCCGTTCCTGCTGGGACAGGCTGCTCACCCGACAAGCCTGCGTGCCTGCCCTGCGCCACCGCCTGCCCAGGGATGAGAGCAGATGTGCCAGGTCCCTCCAACCTCTAGATTCTGATTCTGCCATTCAGCAAAACCACTCCCACCCAAAGCAGACTGGGGTGGTGGAGGCTGACACGGGCCTGGAACTGCACAGGTGTTGGCACCGCACCAGGATGGAGAGCAGGGCTCGTGGTCCCCCAGGACCAGGAGAAAACCGAGGCTTGAAAGGTTGCCCAATGCGTCCAGGCCATCGGGAGGTGGGGGGTGGGGGTGGAGGGCGGAGTCCCAGCTCCACCTGGGGTGCTTAGCTGGACTCGACCACCACAGCTGCCTCTGGAGGGCAGGAACGAGGCCACGGAGAGCTCGGAGTTGAGGGTCTCTGCTCTGCCCATGCAGTTTACATCAAAAGGAAATTCTGATACACGGATGAACCTTGCAAACATTACACCAGGTGAAATAAGCCAGACAAAAACAGGGCAAACATTGTACGAGTCCACGTATATGAGATACCTAGATGAGGCAAATTCATAGAGATGGAAAGTAGAACAGAGGTTCCCAGGGACTGGGTGGGAGGACGAAGGGGCAGGGGAGTGGGCGGCTATTATTTAATGGGTACAAAGCTTCTGTTGGGATGATGAACGAGTTCTGAAAATAGTGGTGATGGTTGCACAACACTGTGAATGTATTTAATGCCACTGAATTATACACTTAAAGAGGATTAAAATTGTAAACTTGATGTTACGTACATTTGACCACAATAAAAAAAAAAACTAATTATGTCCAAAATTAAGAGCCATGACAAAGCACTCCAAACAAAACTCTATGGATTGCTATAGCTTCCATTTTGGGTGTCCCTGTAAGGTCCCTTGATTGATTTCACGTTCCATGTGTATAGCACTATACATTCTTTTTCTCCTTTTATGGCCAAGAAGCTAAGATTAGCCAGTACTGTTTTTAACCTGTAAAATACACATTCAGATGGACTCAAACTGTTTATAAATGCTTTGAAGGCAGCTTTTAAACTGTGACCTAAGCCTTAGCAAGCTTTTTCTCCAAGACTTTTTTTTTTTAAACAATGGCACACATTAAAAAAATTTTTACTTTATTATATCTTGAAGTGTAGTTTCTCCTCTACTGATGTTTCAAGTCACTATATTTTAATCAACTATTACTATTACACGCATGGTTTCTTCATAAGAAGTCAATACCTTCTCTCACTGATCGTAATTTATTTGTAGAAAAAAAAAATCTAAAATTTACCAGAGAATACTAGTGGCAGAAATTTTACTTGTTTTCACAAGAGTTCAAAATCTTAACACTCAGTAGAAGCAAAGCAGGAGTACCTTCTACAATATTTTATATTTGCTTCTTACACACACACACACACACACACACACACACACATATTTTGCTTCTTATGGAAATACAGGAAGAAAAAAATGAAAGGGGTTAACGAAGTTGGAAAGAAGAAAGGGAAGTGAACGCAAGCGTTTCCTTCTACTTCCAGACAGAGCTCTGGCTGATGTGGACCTTGGCCTCAGGGTCAGCCGGTTGAGATAATGACCCAGCTTTCTGATGGGGGAGTCAGGCAAACCTGATGAAGTGACAATACACCCACTGGAGGGTCGTCATCAATGTACTGTGTATCTGATGACGTGTTCCATCAGAGCCAACGCGATCCGCCATCTGTCCTCACGGCATCCCCACCGGGGGTGGGGGTGGGGGTGGTTACTGTTCTCATCCCAGGTGTGAGGGAAGCTCAGAGAGCCTACTTTGCAGGGTCCGCACCATACCACTCCCAGCCTGACTCTGCACAGAAGAGAGGCCGCCTGGGTCCTCGCCGCTGCCCACTGCTCTCCCACTCCAGGTGGCCTGGGAAACCGACCCCCAACCCAGCAGAGGATGCAACAGGGAACAGTGCTCTGCCCTTCATGTTTTGGGGGCACAGAGGGGCCAGAAGCACAGGCTAGAGTCGTTTCACGTTCGCCTCTCGTACAAATGGGAGAAAGGACTCCATTCTGCAGCGTGCCCAGTGAGCAGACCAGAGCCCCCTGCGAGGCGGCCCCTGGAAAACCCTGGATCCCACCCCATGCACCGCCCTCTGTCATGACCCCCCCCCAAGCTCCCCCACTGTCCCCTCTCCCCGCTTCCAGCTTGGGGACCCTGCAGACCTGGTCTAGTGTTTTCTGGGTCACTGGTGGGCACAGAAATATAACATTATATATTATAATAATATAATAACAGCTGGTCATGTATGGATGTGACACCCTAGAAATTTATGCCAGTTACATGCTTCTCCACAAATCCTGGGTTGGAGAGGGCCACCGCCTCCGCCTTCTAATTAGGGTCTCATGACGGCTGGCATTCTGCTCTGTGAACCTCCTTTCTTCCCAGGAGATTGTTTCCACATCGTGACAAACGAAAGCCTCTCCAGCTGCCCCATCAGAGGGGTCTCAGGGGGTCCTTGGGGGAAGCAGTCCCACGACAAAGTAAGGACAGGAGAAGGTTCAGCAGCTCTGTCGAATTCCTCCTGAACCCGGCAGCGGGAGACCAGCTCGGCCTGAGGATGGACGGAAGCGCTGAGCTCAGGAAGAATCCCGAGGACCCGTCACGATTTCCTCCTGCCTGCCTTCACTTCCAGACCGTAAGCCACACGGATGGATGCGCTTCACGAGCAGACAGGCCTGCTTGGCAGCCTGGCAGGCTTTACACTGAATTTCAAGGCACTCAGTGGAAAACAGTATGGAGGTTCCTCAAAAAACTGAAGAGAGAATTGCCATGTGATCTAGCAATCCCGCTCCTGGGCATATATCCTGACAAAACTATAATTCAAAAAGATACACGCACCCCTATGTTCACAGCAGCACTATTCACAATAGCCAGGACATGGAAGCAACCTAGGTGTCCATCCACAGAAGAATGGATAAATATGTGGTACATACATACAACAGAATATGACTCAGCCACAAAAACAAATGAAATGATGCCAGTTGCAGCAACGTAGATGGACCTAGAGATGATCATACTAAGTATAAAAGAAAGACAAATACCATATGATATCACTTATATGTGGAATCTAAAATCCGACACAGCTGAACTTATCTACGGAACAGATTCGCATAGACAACGAACTGGTGGTTACCAAGGGGGAGGGGGTGGGGGAGGGAAGGACTGGGAGTTTGGGATGAGCAGACGCAAACCATGACATATAGGATGGATAAACAACCAGGTCCTACTGTGTAGCACAAGGAGCTACATTCATTACCCTGGGATAAACCAAAATGGAAACGAATGTGAAAAGGAATATACGTATAATTGAGTCACTTTGCTGTACAGCAGAAATTAACACAACACTGTAAATCAACTATACTTCAATTTTAAAAAATTTTTTTCAGTTAAAAGAAAAAGCGCTCTGCATCATTTGTGTGTGCCACCTGCTACTTAAGTCTTTGCACTCAAGGCACTTTTCCTCACGAGGTGAGATCCCAAGTGCGGAATAAAACAGTAACCCCACCTCACAATACCTTCCCCAATCCCTCTGGGTCCTCTCTTCCTGTTACTCTACTATTACTATCCTGGACTGAGGTTCCGGAGGAAGTATTTCACCATATTTTACGGTCTGCAGTAAGGGGAGAAAAAAGGAGGACTCTGAGAGAAATCTACCATGTTGGTATATTCAGCTCCCCGTCATCTCTATTTTGAAAGCCCTGCATTGGCTTGCCAGAGTATCAAGGACAATTTGCAATAATAGGGTTTTGTTTCCTTGTGCCACTTATGATCCTCTATCTATTGTTTGATCGCAAACACCTGATAACAAGAATTCACAATTCATTGAGGCGCGGGGGTTCCTCAGAGAAAAAGTGCCTCAGTATGTATCAGCACAAATGGTTTTCAGGAAAATGTCAACAGCACAAAGTCACCCAATCGTAGTTCATGCAAGATCAGACTTTTATCGATGTATCAAGTCCTATGATCCTAACTAGTACCCTAAGGCAGAAATGCCAAGCTCATCACAGATGAGATTAATCAGCCTGAAAAAAGTATCTACTGTCTTTGACCCTAAATCCTAAGGATTAAGGAAAACCCAGGTGATGGCTCCACCGTGATCTATAGAAGAACATGAAATTATTTCCACCTGGGAAATGTGAAGCGAGTCACAGATAACTAGGAAAACCTTTCCGTGTGGTCAGGCGTAATTCCAGAGGGAGAGATTAGCGGGGGGGCGGCGGGGGGTGTGTGTGCTACCATCTAGTTTGAGTCATTTTTTGCAAACACTTCTTTTATCTTTCTTGGACAAAAAGCTGACGAACCAATCTTTAAAAACCTTGTTTAGCCAAATCTATAGCTGTAAGACCAGTTACAAGAAGAATGTCTATATCAAAAGAACATAGACATTTTATTAATAATACCAACAACACTGAAGACCACGACAGTATCTAATACAGTAAAAACATATTGCTTGGGCTTCCCTGGTGGCGCAGTGGTTGGGAGTCCGCCTGCCGATGCAGGGCACACGGGTTCGTGCCGCGGTCTGGGAAGATCCCACATGCCGCGGAGCGGCTGGGCCCGTGAGCCATGGCCGCTGAGCCTGCGCGTCCGGAGCCTGTGCTCCGCAACGGGAGAGGCCACAACAGTGAGAGGCCCGCGGACCGCAAAAAAAAACAAAACAAAAAAAACCCACCAAAAACAAACAAACAAAAAAACATATTGCTTTTAAAGAACTATGACACTTTACAGAGCACCTTCATTAGAAGACAATATTCCACTGTGATACTGTGATGTTATAATTAGGAATATATATTTGGTCTTCACTGATATTTGCTCTTTCTGGCACGAAGCTCCAAAAACCCTTGGAATTTCCTCAGTGATGAGAGCAATAAAGGTGTCTTGATATTCCTAATAAAGGCCTGTCAAGCACCCTGAGTTTGTTAATGAGGTGACTTTTGGACCTAAGGATGGGGGCTGGTTGCCAGAGGAACCAATCATGTGATTAGGCGATGGGAACTTTCAGTCCCAGTTCTCTGACCTCTGGGGAGGGGACAGAGGCTGCAGATCGAATCAACTGCCAATGTCAATGGCTTAATCACAGTCGTGCCTATGTAACGAAACCTCCATAAACCCCCAAAAGGATGGGGTTCGGAGAGCTTCCGGGTTGGGGAATGTGTGGAGATTCAGGGAGAGTGTGGCCTGGACAGAGCACGGAGGCTGTGATTCCCTTCCTCATGCCCCGCCCTGTGCACCTCTTCCCTGGCTGTTCCCGAGTTACGTCCTTTTCTAATAAACTGGTATTGTAGGGAGCAGAATGTTTCTGAGCTCAGTGAGCCACTCGAGCAAATTAATCAAACTGAAAGAAGGGGCTCGTGGGAAACTCCATCTATAGCTGGTTCATCAGAAGCACAGGTAACCACCTGGACTTGTGACTGGCATCTGAAGGCGAGGCTGAGCCCTTAACCTGTGAAATCAGACGTCACGTCCAGGTAGACAGAACTGAGTTAATTCCTTGGTGGTGCGGTTGGGGGGAATCACACGTTGGAATTGGTGTCAGAATCAGATCCTCACAAACCATTTCAAAACCACAAATGACCTCCTTTTTCTATACGTGCATCTCCGAATATACCTTTGTGTTCGCCACAGATGTGCTTCTGCACCGGGACATGGGTTAGAATGTGGAGCCTTAACCCTTCCTGTTCCAGAGCCACTATGACCTCCCAGACCCTCCTCATCGCTTCTGACCGACCCCCAATAGCGGTAACACTCGAACTCCACCTGGACACAGGTCTCCATGCCCCCTGCCTCCTTAAAGGGGTTTAGAGGATACAGGTCAACCCGTCGTCCTGTCTGGAACCCCACTGCCAGCCTCGTGGGCTCTGCCACGGGCTCTCTGGCTGACTGTGCCCGGGGCCAGAGCTGCCCCCTCACTGGTCATTAGGACATCAGTGGAGCCTTTGCCTGGCTCCAGCTAACTGGCTGGTGTCAATTGATTCGGGGCTGGGGGACTGGATGAGCGCAAGCAGGTAAAATCCAGCCAATATCAGGGAGAAGGGCTCCAGGAGACCTCGCCCGCCAGATGTGTCTCTTGGCATTCATGACAGAGCCTTTGGGGCTTCAGAGCATTTTTTAAGCACTCTGCGGTTTGTGACCATGATCTAGGTGCTTAAAGCTGACAACACCTGAATTCCAGGTAAAGACCCTCTCTCTCCTCTTTCACACTCTATCTTCTCCCTCCCTTGTAAAGTCTGTAAATTTTTTATATCCAAAAAATTTGCCTTCCTCCCTGCTTCAATAGTCCTGAAACTCTTGAGTGAGAAGTTGAATCTCTTGCCTTTGCTACACTCAATTCTTCATGGCTGGCGAGGGCTGAAATCCCACACTGCTTTGTAATGGAAAGAGACGAGGGCCCAAGAGACGACAGCCTCGTGTGCTAAAGCTCAGGCACCCGGCTCCCAGGACAGAGCCTACGGCCCTCACTCCACGCCTGCTGGTTCTAACACTGAATACAAACCCAGCACAACAAATGAGGGTAATCACACTTGTGTGATGTGTTGTAACTTGCTGTACGAACCCCCATCCAGCCTGCTCCACACACGGCTCCCTGTGACCTCACGGGACTATGTTCTCTCAGAGGGGGCTTGGACACTAAAAATAGTCCTGACCCTTCACAAAATAGGGCAGGTTGTCTTGGGGGCCCCGGAGAGATGTCCTGGAATCCTAAGAAGCTGCAGTGGCTTCCGGAGGATTTTCTGGGACAGAGTTGGCCCCATGGGAGGCAAGGACAAGGCTGCGTGATGCCCTTGGAGTGTCCCTGGCAGAAAGGAAGCCTTGCCGGGTCATCGCGCCCTCATAAGGAACGGCACCTGTGCATGCTGTGTCACCACTGTCCCCCACCACCGACTAAACTTGAGCTCAATAAGGGGAGAGCATCGAGGACATATCATTTTTTTTGCAATGATATGGTAGTTTTCATCTCAAATAAATCCTGGTTTACAAAACAACAATAACAGCCAAAAACCCAAAAAGCACTTGGGACCTTGGCATAAGAAAGCCTGAGTCCTGGACCTTGTCCTGTCGCTAGTTGTATGACCTCAGGCAAGGCCCTGGGCCACGCCGTCCCGTGGGTGGACGCCCCCCAGAGCGGAGGTGGGGAGCGAGCCCGGGGCACGGATGTGCTTGGCATGACTCAAAGGTGCTACGTCGTTATGTAGCACGTCTACGTCACAGGCTCCCAGAGACTCTAAAGTAATGATTTCAGTGATTTCAGCTGCAGTGCCGGCTGACCCCCTCCCTGGTCAAGCCAGCTGCTCCCAGCCAGGCGGCTCTGACACTGTCGTGTGAAAAGGACCAAAGAGCCAGTGTGGCCTTGGGAACATTTTCTGATGTGCGAGTTCCACCCGCAAGCAATTTCCTCCCACCAGAAAGCCTGAGGAACTAAACCCCTTTCCCACGGATACCCCTATGCTTCATGCCTGGGAGACAGAGACAGAGAACAAGAGAGCACACAAGACACGGAGAGGAGAGTCGGGTGGCACTATCAGGTAGCAGATATGTTGCAGAACTGCACACACCTGCACCATAGCTGTTAGGAACCACGGTGCCTATGGTTACGGCAGTGCAAACCGATTAAAAAAATATGGAACTGGGACTTCCCTGGTGGCACAGTGGTTAAGAATCCGCCTGCCAGTGCAGGCGACACGGGTTCAAGCCCTAGTCCAGGAAGATCCCACAGGCCACGGAGCAACTAAGCCCGCGAGCCACAACTACTGAGCCCATGTGCCTCAACTACTGAAAGCTGTGCACCTGGAGCCTGTGCTCCACAACAAGAGAAGCCACCACAGTGAGAAGCCCACACACCACAACAAAGAGGAGCCCCGGCTCGCTGCACCTAGAGAAAGCCCACGCGCAGCAACAAAGACCCAAGGCAGCCAAAAATAAATAAAATAAAAATAAATAAAACATAAAAAGTATGGGGGCTTCCCTGGTGGCGCAGTGGTTGAGAGTCCGCCTGCCAATGCAGGGGACACGGGTCGGTGCCCCGGTCCGGGAAGATCCCACATGCCGCGGAGCGGCTGGGCCCGTGAGCCACGGCCGCTGGGCCTGCGCATCCGGAGCCTGTGCTCCGCAACAGGAGAAGCCACAACAGTGAGAGGCCCGCGTACCGCAAACAAACAAAAAATAATAAAATAAATAAAAAATAAAAAGTATGTAACCACTCTTGATGGAAATCGTACAAAATAATTTGGTTCACTTTTCTCTGGCATCATTGGTATTGCATTATCAAGCACCTGATAGATTTATTTTGGCTGCTTCACGGAAGCCTGTCTCATCACCCTAATATCTCATAAAACCAAGGGCTAGGACTGAATCACCTACTTCCTCCGTATGCCCAACGGCACCTGGTAGAATGCTGTGCACACAGTGGATATTTTATACGTGACTGTTTAAAAATAAAGGTGAGAGTAAGAGAGGGAGGGGAGAACATTTTTCAAGCAGTTGTTTATAACACAGTCTGTAGGAAAAATAGGATTTTCAAATAGTTTGAAATAAGAATATATATTTTAAATTTGAAATATATAGCCAAATTACAAGCTGTGAAATGGTCCTTTATTAAACAGACAGAAATTTTTAACACTCTTCCCAGATTTTCACTATTACATCATGATATTTATATTTTTATATCATTAGGAGATGGTATCTGTGGGCCTCTCACATACCTACACATTTTGTTGGGTGTGCCATAGATGCAAGGCTCGGGCCAGTCTATACATATCTGGACCATTTTTCAGCACTGTGTTTGCAGGAAGCAAACCCGAGGGATTCGGTAACATCTCCCTCTGCAACAGAGAGCAGGCTTGCCTACCGTGTGCTCTGAAATAGTGGGTCGTTGCAGCTCAGTTCCTCAGCAGGGACACAAACCCACTGTGAGTGCCGCATCCATCTGGGCCCATTGGGTCCTACTGCCTAGACTTGGGGACCTGACTGGTGATACTGCCTGCTATGCCCTGAGTAATAAAGTCCTGTTTCTGACCCCAGAGTCTCACGTCAGTATCCCCGGAACACTAACAGGCTAGCTTGTTGGCTTGTATCAATAAATCCCATGTCTGTCAATATCTTTATTTCAAATAAAGATTGCGTGTTGCCTATGGACTTTATATTTGAATGAAAGGGAAACCACTAGATTCAAAGGTCATGCCTACAAGAGAATTTAGCATCTGATCCTTTTAAAAGGGATTTGAACTGTTGGTGAAAACCGCCTTGCCCACCCTGGGCTCCTCCACGTGCAGTTCCGAGCGTGCACGAGGTTGCCCGTCGGTGACGCCATCAGCCCAGCCAGGGGACCCTACTGCCTGACTGGGGGTTTGGCCTCACCCCTTCTCCTCTCATCCCCCTCTGAGGGCTCCCTGGCTCTGCTATGCCAACTGGTTTCCTGGCCTAGGGACCAAGAGAGTAAGAGTTCAAGTGCAGCCAGCCTCTGCCTTGGCTCAGTTCCACCCTGGCTCCCTGCAGAAACAGATCAGAACAGGCACGGTAGGTATGGCAGCGGTGCCCAAGTTCGCCCTCCGCAATCCCTGAGGCTTCTCATGGCCCAGTGCTTCTGCCTCCCCTTTGGTTTCTGGGCAAACCCTCCCCCGCTCATCCCTCTTGCAGGGCAGGAGCCGTGTGGTCCTGCAACAGCCTATGTGTCTGGCAAGAGGGCGCCTGCACCCCCAAAGCAGCTCCACCATCCTTGAGTGCCTAGATCAGTGATCATTATTTCTAGAACTCACCTGCGAAAATACTTTTCAATAACATTCTACTGGGTTTAAAAAGTGGGGAAGTAGCCAGTAAGATTTTTAAACAGTTACCCCCAGAACCTTAGAAGCACTCTGCATCTGGCCTAAAAACTACAGTGCATCTAAGACTAGACATATTTTCACTCTTTGTTTCATCTGCTCTTCTGTGTGGTTTTCTCTGAGACAAAGAGCCAGACCTGGCCTTTCTTAAACTTTCCTCCAAATAAACCTGAAAAAACAAGTCACAGTTGCTAGAGATGACTATAAAACTTAAAAAAATGTTTTTTCTATTGAAGTTATCAACTGTCAACTCTCTTTCCGTTATTATGCAACTAGTATGTGGAAGCTTTAATGTTAAAAAAAAAAAAGTTTAACAGTCTGCAAAACTACTATCCAGTACTTCTAATATGCAGATGATTCTTACAGAGTAATGAAATTTACACATCCTCAAAATAACATTATTGAGCTGTTCTCACTTAAAACATTAGATGATGTTTGATTTTCCCGTTCTATAAGCCAACACTGACCTCAGCCTCTTCACCCCAAATCAGCCCTCCCCATTTGCCATCAAAATGTCCCAGATTCAAAGCACTGGAGTCCTCACAACCTCTTCTCTTCTATTCCATCTTATCAATTCATCAGACCCCCTTTCAAGATACCCCCACCATATGTATCAGTCCCCTCATTTCCAGCATCACTGCCCTAAGCTAGGTCTTCAACAGCTTACACCCAGGTTAATGAAACAACTTTCCAGAGACAATATCATCAACTTCACCTGTCCCATGCCAAGCGTTTCTAAGTTAATCTCATCTGCAACATGACAACCAAGGTAGAACTGTTTTTTATTGTGATGTCCCCTCTCAAAAAGCAGTGGCTCCTCTTTGGGCAGCGGCGGACCTCACCTGCCCTTCCTGCATATCCCTCCACATTTCACCCCTACACCTGCCCTTCCTGCAGACCCCCTTGTATCTCACCTCTACACCTGCCCTTCCTGCAGACCCCCCTGTATCTCACCCTTACACCTGCCCTTCCTACACTGGATATGCGGGATTCAAAACAATGAGAAAAGTTTGCCCGTGTCTCTTTGGCTGTTGAAGGGCAAGGAGCAAACCCCTCCCCAAGAACAAAAAGCACTTGTTTTTCGTGTTGACGTATGGGCAATGAGTGTCAAAAACAGCATCCCAGTGAGAAATTACAGCACAAAATTTAAATGCTCTTGTTCCAAAACACCACCAACCTGTTCTGGAAGGGCTGGGATGGCCACCTTTTGAGCACAACCCAGAACGGTAGTAACGGCATCACTCGCATCCGCAGAAACACAGATAAAATATCACATTACACTCCTAGGTGGTCACTGAAAGAGACGTGTTTAATGTCTCCTCACACAAAACTTAAAACAGAGAACCAAGCGCCTGGTGGAATACTCCTCTGGAGCCTGCTTTTGACAGAACACACACACAAGCTATGTCCAAACATGTTAAAATTCCTTATAAATGTTCAAGTCAAAGTGCAAGGTCGGTGGCAGCGTGAGCCTTACAAATCTCTTTTGAACAAATATTTTCTTCTCAGTAGAATCCAGACACACACAACCCGAGTGCGGAGAGGGGTGCATGTGGAGCATGAAAAGGCACAGTCACCTGTCCACACGCACTTGTTCTGCTTTGGGTCTGGTGCCCAGAGCACCGCGCATCGCATCTTCCCCGCGTGGAGGGCCAGGGAGGGACCCGGAGTTGCGCATGCGCAGTGAGATGGCACCGCCCCCCCCACCCTCTCCAGTAACTCTCTCCCGATGCTGGTCCAATAAATACATCAACACAGAGAATGCAGCTCCGCAGGCCTCAAACCCAGCAAACCCACAGATGCCTATCTTGTGACTCCCTAAAATAAACTTCTACTGTCAAGTCGCTGAACTGTAATGAAGAAAAGGCACTTTAATAAACCAAGAACTCCCTCAAGTCAGATGAATAATCTGATTATAAATGTCATGCATTCAAAAACAAAAAGCACTTCAACAATCTTGCTACGACTCCTCCCAAGCTGAGAAAAAATGTTCTCAAGCCTGTGGCAGAGCAGCGTCCCTCCGGATGTATGCATTTGGGGTCCAAGTGTGCAACCCCAAGGAAGGGCTGGGTCATTCTCTATAGTTGCTCCCTGCCCTCCCCATCCGGTAAGATAGAAATTTCCTTCCTCGCCCAGCCAGCCAGCCAGCCAGGCAACAGCTCCTGCGGTGCTGGGTACTGGGCACTGGGTGCCCAGCCCCCGGGTCTGGGCTCTGTCCAGGCTGGTCCGGCCGTGGCAGTCTCACACGGCCAGCCGGCTGACGACATTACTATTCTCACAGATTAACAACAACGAATTCAAAATATAATTTTATGTTAGCCCAGACCTCCTCTTGGAGCAAAGCTTTATCTCACTTAAATGCCAGAATAAGCTTATGAGGTAGGGACAAGTCTCCTTTACACTTGCAGATGCTGAAGTTTAAAAATTACGCAATCTGCCTGAGACACATGGTTAGGAAGTGACAGGGGAACAGACCCTGGGCTCCCCGGCACTGTACGCTGAAGTTGGTGCCACTACAGTGGGAGGTACTGTTCTCATGGGTTTTAGCAGGTGGCACAGCTTTTACGAGCTCAAACCCGTCACTGCTGCACCTGCCTTGGTCCAGGCTGGTGTTTCCCGTTTAGACTGTTGCAACAGCTTCCAAACTGGCCTATTCTCTTCCAGCTTCACTCTCGTGCTGGTCATCTCCCAAAGAGGCAATTCTAATCGTGTCACTCACCTTTCAAAGCCCTCCTGGGGCGCTCCACTGCCATCAGAAGAGCATCCAACAATCCGAGCCGGACACGCGTCTCATGTGGTCTGCCCTTTGGCTAGCTCAACCGGGCCATACCACACCCTGTGCCCCCAGGGCGGTCACGCCGCACGGCCTGAGGCCCCACTCAGGCGGTCTGACCCCTCCCCCTCTCATTCCAGCACATCCCACTCTGAAACGATTCCATCACTGCCAAGGCCAAGGCCGGGCAACTGCAGCCAGTGTGCCGCAGAGCAGCTGTTATTTTCTAATTGCTTTTCGATGCCTTGATGAAATGAGTTTGGGGATACTGCACAAGGAAGAGAGGCTCAGAAATCAAAAATGCTGCTGGTTGATCAAAAACCCCACCTTTTACTGCTGCCAGACAAATAAGGTAAGTGGCCAACTGTCTCCTGAGGTCACCCGAGGCGAGCCCTGGGTCTCCATTTATAACAGGACTAAAAGTAGAGATGAGGCCTGACACTGCGATGGTGGTGTCATGTGCTGGTGGTGCTAACAGAGGACACTTTTGTCCTTGTGCACGAAAGTGCTTTGAAAGGACAGAACCCCTTAGGTCACTGACAGCCCCTGAGAAGCAGCTGTGACCAACTATGACCTCAGGTTGTAAGATGCAAGGATCTGGTGTCCATCCCAGTTTACAAACCAAGTAGTCCCCTCACCAGCATCTCACCCTCGGTCCAGTGATTCCACCCCAAAACACAGAAGTGGCTGACCCTGAACTAACGTAAAAGAAATTCTGAAGAATCTGTTCTGACCCATCAATTTCCATAGTTCCAACAGAAATACATGTTACACATATTTATATCTTATATATGGTATATATCTCACACCGTAGCATCTGAAAACGTGAGTCAGTGATATTTTTCTGTAGCTCTGAATTTTCATTCATCCTGTTATTATTAAATAAGTTGCCATCAATTATTTTTGTTTTCTTTCTCTTGGTTATAAATATTGAGTTTAAGCTTGTCAAAATTTTTGTTTAGTATTTTCTCCAAGTGGGAGTTTACCTTGCTCATTATATGTATTGTACCGAAGTCATAAAACATTTCACTGTCAATAAAAAGCAGAAACTATGGGGAGTTTTAAGGGACCTAGGTAGACCTAGGTCTCCCTCAGGGGACCCCAGCATGGGGGACTTGGGGGGAGGCGGTGAGGACAGGGCCAGGCAGCCCTGCTCAGGCGACCCCTCCAGTTTGAGAAGTACAGTAAAATAAATTACCAAGAGAAGAAACGGAACATGCAAGCCCACTGACCCTGCGTGTGGATGCCACATTCCCACGAGAGTGCCCGGGGGCTTTCTCTCCATCTCTGGGTGTCCAGTGCTGTGGGGTGAACTGTGTCCCCCAGAAAGATCTGCTCAGTGGGACTTCCCTGGTGGTGCAGTGGTTAAGACTCTGTGGCCCCAATGTAGGGGGCCCGAGTTCAATCCCTGGTCAGGGAACTAGATTCCACATGCCGCAACTAAGGAGCCCACCTTCCGCAGCTAAGACCCAGCGCAACCAAATAAATAAATAGATCTGGTCAATCCTAACCCCTGTACCTGTGCATGTACCCTTAATTGGAAATAGGGTCTTTGCGGATGTCACTGAGGTAAGATGCGATCACCTGGAGGAGGGTGGGTCCTAATCCAGCGTGACTGGTGTCCTCGTTAGAGGAGCAGAGTCAGAGAGACACAGAGAGAGAGAGAGGGAGGGAGAGAAAGAGAACAGCTTGTGGGGCGCAGACGCACAGGGGAAGATGTCTTTGTGAGGACGGAGGCAGAGACGGCAGTTAGGCAGCTGAAGCCAGGGAGCCCGGGAGCAGAAGGGCAGAGAGGCCTGGACAGACCCCCCACCCCAACCCCGCACAGAGCCTGCAGAGACGGCATGGCCCTGTGACACCTTGATTCTAGACTCCACAACTGGGAGAGAATAAACTTCTGGTTTTTAAGCCAACACCCCAGTTTGTGGCACTTTGTGATGGCAGCCCAGGGGTCCCCGGTACCCATGTGGATTGGGAGCACCTGGGGACCCGCCAGGGAAGGTCTAAGGCTGTGGACATAGTCACTCCAGAAAGCTGAGCATCCTCTCAGATTTCCACTGGGAAGAGCCAGGCCATTGCAGGACACTCGGGAAGAATGACCACTGTGATTATCAGTGGGCCCCTAGGCAACAGTTGTCATGGAGAGAAGCGAACCTGCAAGTTTAGCCAGATTCCCAGGCTAAACCTGCAGCTGGGTCCCTGTCCATTCAGCTACTGTGTGCTTTCTCTGAGGACAGAACACCCCCCCCCCTTCTTTGCATTTACAGTGAACTTGGCATTTTGTCTCTTAAGGACAGGGTTTTCCCATGGGAAGCCCAGAGAGGTCAGTACAACTAAAAAAAAAAAAAAAATCCCATTGTAGGCACAGCCAATCCTCAGGTATTTATTCATTACAACCAGATATCATGAGATAATTATCTGTTTAATCATCCCACATCAATAACCCACATCCATCGCTCCAGGAGCTCTGGGCTCCGCCACTGTGAGGACTCAGCTCTCCAGGGGTGGGGGGATGGTGAGCAAGTGTAGTGGCGGGGAGGTGCCAGCAGGGTCTGCAGCTCCTAAAAGCACCTTGGGAGAGAGACTTCCTTACGAGAAGGAAGACCACTGATTTACCCCCAACCTTATTTTACTCCAAAGAGGACAAGGAATCATGTGGGGGGAGCACCCACTTTAGCATCTCCGGGGTTTTGTGGATTGGAATTGCACGGGACACCCCCCATCATGCCCCTCACCCTGGCCCAGAATAACAATGCCGGTAACAGCAGTGACAGCCATGGCTGTATCCCCTAGGCAGCCTAGACACACCTCCCAAGTCCCCATGACCACTTGCCTAGGGAGGGAGTAGGAACGACCCCAATTAAAAAAGAAAACGCTGGCCCCCTGGGATACATCTCCAGGGAGGACGTGGGGGGGACAGGTCAAGGAAACATCTGCCAGGTGGGAAAACCAGTGCCATCACCCCTTTGGCTACGCACAGCATGCTGCATCCTTACATGTGCCTCATGTTACCTGTGATAAACTTGCCAATAAACTTGCCAACAAACCCTCTTCATTTCTTCAGAACACAGACACGTAAAAGTATATAATACAAGGTTCCAGGTCCAACCCTGAGAGGGCAGCCGGTTAGCTCTGAACAGAGCTGAAGACACGTGACTAACAGACCACTCTACGAATAAACTCCGGCAGCCCGTCAACAGGTGAGATATTCCCCCTCGTGGCAGCGGTTTCCAGGCAAGAGCAGAGGTCAGAGTCCACTGGGTGTTTTTTCACACACACACACACACACACACACTTCAAGATTCACTTGTCAGAATAGGGGGAAGGGGGTGTACAGCTTGCAAAAGGTCCCTGATAATGGGCAGACTGTTCTAAGAAACAATTCAACAGGTCATCCACCTGGGGAAATGAGAAAAGCTCCACTCACACCCTACCTCACAGCTAAATCCTAGTTGGGTGAAGAACCTAATTGTGAAAGTTGGCAAACCTATAAAAAATTATAGGAAAATATGTTCATAACCTGGGAGCATGTGCCATAAAGGAAAAGACTGATCAATTTAACCACATTAAAATTTAAACTTCTGTTCATCAAAAGATATTACCAAAAAAAATGAGAACGATACATCACAAACCAGAAGATGACACTTTATAGCATCTGCAAGCTAAAACCATAAGGATATATAATTTCATTCAGCAGATGGCAAAAAGTCTGACCATATAAGAGTTGGCACAGATATGCATAATGAAATTTTCATAAATTGCTGGTTAGGTATAAGCTGTTACAACCACTTTGATAAACCATTTGACATTTCTTAGTAAAATGAACACATGCAAAGGACTTAAATAGACATTTGTCCAAAGAAGAGACACAGATGGCCAATAGGCACATGAAAAGATGCTCAGCATCACTAGTCATTATGGAAACGCAGGTCAAAACCACCATGAGATACCTTTAACACCCATTAGGATGGATGCTATGAAAAAATTAGAAAATAACAAGTGTTGGCAAGGATGTGGATAAACTGGAACTCCTTGTGGATAGCTGATGGAATGTAAAAGAGTTCAGCCATCGTGGAAAAGAACAGAGGTCCCTCAAAACATTAAAAATAGAATTACCATCTGATCCAGCATTTCCACTTCTGGGTATGTACCCCAAAAGAATTGAAAGATTAATGGGTAAACAAAATGTGGTCAATACACACAATAGAATATTATTTAGCTTTAACAAGGAAGGAAATGCCAACATGTGTTATAATATGCATGAACCTCAAGGACATCATACTAAGAAAAATAAGCCAGTCATAAAAGGACAAATATTGCATGATTCCACTTATATGAGGTATCTAGAGTAGCCAAATTCATAGATACAGAAAGTAGAATGGTGGTTGCTAAGGGCTTGGAAGGAGGGATAATAGGAAATTAGTGTTTAACGGGTACAGAGTTTCAGTTTTGTAGGATGAAAAAATGCTCTGGAGATGGATGTTGGTGATGGTAGCATAATAATGTGAATGAACTTAATGTCACTAAACTGTACACCAAAAAATGGTCAAAATGGTAAATGTTATGTTATGTATATTTTACCACAATTTTTAAATAATAAAAATAACATAAATTGAACACGTACACATCCTATAGCCCAGCACGCCTCCTCTTAGGAATATACATTGGAGAAGTTATGACACACAGGAACCGGGTGACGGCAAGGCATGTTTTTATGACATGGTTATATAATAACCAGAAACATGGTTTTATAATAATGAGATGGAAGCAACCAAACAACTCAAAAGACAAGAGAAATCCAGACAGTGCCCGTAACAAAGAGCAGTGACAATGAATAAACTACAGCTACCTGCATCAGCATGGATGAATATCAAAACTGTATCATCCAGCGATATAATATGTCACAGAAGACTATCTACAGTATGACTCCATTCCATTGCTTATTCAAAAATAAAACTAAACAATATACCTCAGGAAACACGAAAAACCTCAAATCAACAACGTAACCTTACACCTAAAGCAACTAGAGAAAGAAGAACAAACCAAACCCAAATTTAGTAGAAGGAAAGAAATCATAAAGATCAGAGCAGAAATAAATGAAATAGAGACAAATAAAATAGAAAAGATCAATGAAACTAAAAGCCAGTTCTTTGAAAAGAAAAACAAAATTGATAAACCTTTAGCCAAACTCATCAAGAAAAAAAGGGAGAGGTCTCAATTCAATAAAATTAGAAATGAACAAGGAGAAGTTATAACAGACACTACAGAAACACAACGGATCATAAGAGACTACTGCAAGTAGCTCTACGGCAATAAAATAGACAACCTAGAAGAAATGAAAAAATTCTTAGAAAGGTACAATCTCCCAAGACTGAACCAGGAAGAAATAGAAAATATGAACAGACTAATCACAAGCAATGGAACTGAAATTGTGATTAAAACACTCCCAACCAAAGTGAAGTAAGTCAGAAAGAGAAAAACAAATATTGTATATTAACACATATATGTGTAACCTAGAAAATGGTACAGATGAACCAGTTTGCAGAGCAGAAACTGAGACACAGATGTAGAGAACAAATGTATGGACACCAAGGGGAAAGCAGTGGTGGCGGGGGGGGATGAATTGGGAGACTGGGATTGACATATATACACTGATGTGTATAAAATGGATGACTAATAATAAATAAATAAACATTTTTTTAAAAAGTTGGCAAATGCCTTCCCTTTTATTTTTACAAATATCACTAATATCTAAGTTTATATGTAACTGCAAGTGGAATTGTACAAAAATTTATGAAAAAGCCAGCATGTTTAAATTTGGAGTTACCTATTTTAGAATATCAAATTTCCCAAAAGGGTAAAAAGAAAACAAACAAACAAACAAAAACTCCCAACCAACAGAAGTCCAGGACCAGACGGCTTCACAGGCAAATTCTACCAAACATTTAGAGAAGAGTTAACACTTATCCTTCGGAAACTATTCCAAAAAATTGCAGAGGAAGGAACACTCGCAAACTCATTCTATGAGGCCACCATCACCCTGATACCAAAACCAGACAAAGATACAACAAAAAAGAAAATTACAGGCCAATATCACTGATGAACATAGATGCAAAAATCCTCAACATAGGGCTTCCCTGGTGGCGCAGTGGTTGAGAATCTGCCTGCCGATGCAGGAGACACGGGTTCGTGCCCTGGTCCAGGAAGATCCCACATGCCGCGGAGCAACTAAGCCCGTGAGCCATGGCTGCTAGGCCTGCGCGTCCGGAGCCTGTGCTCCGCAACGGGAGAGGCCACAACTGTGAGAGGCCCGCATACCGCAAAAAAAAAAAAAAAAAAAATCCTCAACATAGTACTAGCAAACTGAATCCAGCAGCACATTAAAAGGATCATACACCATGATCAAGTGGGATTTATCCCAGGGATGCACGGATTTTTCAATATACGCAAATCAATCAGAGTGATACACCACATCAACAAACTGAAGAATAAAAGCATTTGATCAACTAAGTAGATGCAGAAAAGGCTTTTGAAAAAATTCGACACCCATTTATGATCAAAACTCTCCAGAAAGTGGGCTTAGAGGGAACATACCTCAACATACATGACATACCCACAGCTAACATCATACTCAATGATGAAAAGCTGAAAGCATTTCCTCTAAGATCACGACCAAGACAAGGATGTCCACTCTCACCACTTTTATTAAACATACTTTTGGAAGTCCTAGCCATGGCAATCAAAGAAGAAAAAGAAATAAAAGGAACCCAAATTGGAAAAGAAGTAAAACTGTCACTGTTTGCAGATGACATGATACTATACAAAGGGAATCCTAAAGATGCTACCAAAAAACTGCTAGAGCTCGTCAGTGAATTTGGTAAAGTTTCAGGGCACAAAATTAATACACAGCAATCTCTTGCATTCCTATACACTAACAATGAAAGATAAGAGAAATTAAAGAAACACTCCCATTTACCACTGCATCAAAAAGAATAAAATACCTAGGAATAAACCTACCTAAGGAGGCAAAGGCCTGTACTCTGAAAACTATAAGACAGTGATGAAAGAAATCAAAGATGACACAAACAGATGGAAAGATATACCATGTTCTTGGATTAGAAGAATCAATATTATCAAAATGACTATACTACCCAAGGCACTCTACAGATTCAGTGCAATACCTATCAAATTACCAATGGCATTTTTCACAGAACTAGAACAAAAAAATTTTAAATTTGTACAGAGACACAAAAGACCCCAAGTAGCCAAAGCAATCTTTAAAAATGGAGCTGGAGGAATCAGGTTCCCAGACTTCAGACTATACTTCAGACTTCAGTCATCAAAACACTATGGTACTGGCACAAAAACAGAAATATAGATCAATGGAACAGGATAGAAAGCCCAGAAATAAACCCATACACCTGTGGTCAATTAATCTATGACAAAGGAGGCAAGGCTAGACAATGGAGAAAAGACAGTCTCTTCAATAAATGGTGCTGGGAGAACTGGACAGATGCATGTAAAAGAATGAAATTAGAACATTCTTTAACACTAAACACAAAGATAAACTAAAAATGGATTAAAGACCTAAATGTAAGACCTGATACTATAAAACTCTTAGAGGAAAACACAGAAAGAACACTCTGACATAAATTGCAGCAATATATATTTTTTTATCTGTCTCCTAGAGTTATAGAAATAAAAACAAAAATAAACAGATGGGACCTAATTAAACTAAAAGCTTTTGCACAACAAAGAAAACCATGAACAAAATGAAAAGACAACACTCAGAATGGGAGAACATGTTTGCAAACGACGTGACTGACAAGGGATTAGTCTCCAAAATTTACGAACAGCTCATGCAGCTCAACATCAAAAGAAAACCCAATCAAAAAATGGACAGAAGACCTAAATAGACATTTCCAAAGACATACAGATGCCCAAGAGGCACGTAAAAATGCCAACACTGCAACATGATGCTTAATATCACTAATTATTAGAGAAACGCAAATCAAAACTACAATGAGATACCACCTCACACCAGTCAGAATGGCCATTAAAAAGTCTACAAACAGTAAATGCTGGAGAAGGTGTGGAGAAAAGGGAACTCTCCTACACTGTTGGTGGGAATGTAAATTGATACAGCCACCATGGAAAAAAGTAGTGAGGTTCCTTAAAAAACTAAAAATAGGACTACAATGTGATCCAGCAATCCCACTCCTGGGCATATATCTGGAGAAAACCATAATTGGAAAAGATATATGCACCCCAGTGTTCATTGCACCACTATTTATTACAGTAGCCAAGACATGGAAGCAACTTAAATCTCCATCAACAGAGGAATGGATAAAGATGTGGTACATATATACAATGGAATACTACTCAGCCATAACAAGAATAAAATAACGCCATTTGCAGCAACATAGAAGGACCTAGAGATTATCATACTAAGTGAAGTAAGTCAAACAGAGAAAGACAAATATCATATATCGCTTATATGCAGAATCTTCAAAAAATGATATAAATGAAATTAGTTACAAAACAGAAATAGACTCACAGAGTTAGAAAACAAACTTATGGTTACCAAAGGGGAAAGGGGGTGGAGGGATAAATTGGGAGTTTGGGATTGACATATACACACTGCTATATTTCAAATAGATAACCAAGAAGGACCTACTGTATAGCACAGGGAACTCTGCTCAATATTCTGTAGTAACCTAAATGGGAAAAGAATTTGAAAAAGAATAGATACATGTGTATGTATCACTGAATCACTTTGCTGTACACCTGAAACTAATACAACACTGTTAATCAACTAACTATACTTCAATATAAAATAAAAATTAGAAGAAATAAACAATATACTTCTTTGGGATACAAACAGTTGGCAAACTATAATGAAAAGGAAAAAAAATAGAATTCAAGATATTGTTGACCTGAGGGTGACAGATTAACTTACATGGATTGTCAAACAAACTGGTAACATTCTACTGCCTAAGATGAGTATTCTTTTTACTTTCTTCTTTAAATTTTATATATATTATATGTAATATATATACATGTATATATACATATATATGTATACATATTTTTAATACATTATTTTTCTGTATAATATAGTTTGTGATGTTTTTTAAAAATAGCATTTGCAAAAGATAATGAGTTTAGTTTACAACTGAGACGCTCCAAATCTCAAACCCTCTCACATATTAGGAGGTAACTTTGTCCCTCTGGATCCTTTGTGAGCAGCCCAGACCTCTCCCTAGCTCTTATCCCCTTGTGGATCATGGGATTAGCGGAGACTGAAGACCATGGCTGGACAACTTCTGTGGGGTTGGCTGCCCTGTTCTGGGCCTTGCACAGGCGTCAGAACAAGAGAACCTATGTGGCTGGGTGGGGGAATGAGGGACTCTTCAGATTTTCAGTGCAGCCCAGCCCAGAGCCTTACAAAGATTAAAAGGAACGGAAAACAATATGTGAGGGCCCTGGTTTTTGACAAAGGGGCTGCTGTAGCTTTTCACAGAACCTGACAGATATTACACCAGGGTTCAAATGGGTCATACACACGTTGGAGTTCATACATTCTTTTTAAAAGTATCCAAGCTTGTTAAAAAAAAAAAAAAAAAAAAAAAACAGGCAGAAGGAATGTGTCAAAGACAATAAAAGAAATACACGATTCAGTCCCAAGAAACAGCAGGAGGTAGGGAGAGGAATGGGGGCCAGGTGAAGTTTTCATCTTAGAATTTCCACGTAAATCTTCTGATGTGTTTGAACGGGGCAATTTATCAATACAATAAAAAATCATGCTCCGAGCGGATGAGAAAAACACGGTGCCCCTTAGAGAAGGCAATCAGGAGTTACAAAAGTTTAAAAGGCTTGAAATACCAATGATACTGCAATCTTCCTTGATAAAGGAACTCCTGCAAAATGTATTATTGCTCCATCACTGGAGGAAGATGTGAGCTGGCAGAATGGTATAACGGGAAAAAGAACTCCAGGCAGGAAACCAGAGATCTGTTAGGGAACTACACCCACCCAGCATGTGGTATGTGGTAGGAAGGGTATGGATGGGCTGGGCCCTCTTGACACCTGGAGGTGTGAGATTCTCAGCTCTGACACTTACTGGCTCTGTGACACAGGGCAGGCTGACGGAGGGCAGGCTTGTCGGCCGTGAGCCTCGTTTTTTCTTACCATTAAAGTGGGAACATAAAAATGCCCACTTCAAAGGGTGGTCGTGAAGATTAGACAAGCACTGGAAGCATTTAATACCCAGTGGTGCATAATAAATGTTACGCCCCAGGCCTCAATTTCCCAGCTATGCAATTGCAGGAAGGAATAAGTGAGCTCTAGCCTCACCAGCTCTGAACTTGTTTCCTTCCCTGCTGCAGTAGGCGGAACAATCCCCTCCTCCCCCAAAGGCCCGCTTCCTTAATCCACGGAACCTGCGACTGCACGATGCCATATGCCAAAGGGTAATTACAGTTGCTAATCAGCTGACCTCGAAATAGGGAGACTCTCCTGAGTTATCCCAGTGGGCGCCATGTCATCAGGGTCCTTGGAAATGGAAGCAGGAGAGAGAATCCTGCCATTGCTGGATCTGAAGATGCAGGAAGAGGGTTTGAGCCCAGAAATGAGGATGTGCCTGGGGGCTGGAAAGGGCAAGGAAATGGATCCTCTCCTAGAGCCTCCAGAAAGGAACACAGTCCTGAAAAACCTTCATTTTAGCCAGCGAGTGACTTACTTCTGCTGCAGCCCCCCAAGGGGGGAGCCGGACAAGCAGCTTGGAGCAGGGGCGAGGGAGCCTCCCCTGAAGACCGCGGCCAGGCCCCGGGACACAGGCCCCGGCTCCCAGCTCCTCCAGCCAGCCTGTTTCAAGAGCCATTTAACTCTCCATTAACCTGATGTGATGAGCACAGAGAATGAACTCCCGGCAGCAAGCGCATCACAATTTGCGGCACCCGCTAACTGATGTGCGAGTTCCCACCGCCTAAGTCGAGGGTAAACCATTTGTTTGCTTACTTCCCTCACGCCCTTCCTGGAAGGTGGGTGCATCGGGCCTTCTCCTCTCGTCTCCTGCGGTTTTCTATTTAGCTGTTATTCCACTGACATCTCCCATCCCGCAGTCTTTTCTAGGTTGTGCGGTTTGCCATCAGCACCCGTATCATTTTTGCAGACCTGACCGAGGTTTCACAACAGAAACCCCACGACCCTCCAACCTTGCACTCATCCCACTTCGAAACGTTCGCCCAAAGCAAGTATCCTCCCGCGTGAGGCGTGTGGTGAGAAGACCACTCAGTTGGCACTTGATGCTCCATTTTCAACTTCACTGACCAAATATCAGAGCAACTTCTGGCCCAGGCACCACCTTGGCACTCAGGACACAATGACAGCCACAGTCCCTGCCCTGAGCGAGCTCACTCTCTGCAGCCACAGGCTCTTGCAAGGAACTGTCTTAGGTTACACGCCTTCATCTCCTTGGGCTTGGGGGTATCTGTCCCATGGGGGTGATGAAACAGTTCCCCTCACAGGGGCTGAAAGGTGCAAATAAACCCCAAGCATGAAGCACTATCTCGAAATGGCCATCATCTTATTCGTTAAGGATTTCTCATACTTGAGCAGGTTTCCGCTTCCCTGAACGCAGTAAGAGAGCTCTAAAGACTGGACTTTGGTTAATGGAAAAAACAAGCCAGATGGAGGTGAGTGAGTAAAAGAGCAACGTACAACTATTTCTTTACTAACCAATTACTAGGACACATTCGCCTCCAAACTCGCTCAGCAGAACAGGCTCCGGGAGACGCTTGGTTGTTTTCCATGGAGATGGTTGTTTTAATAATCCAGAGACGAGCTACGTTACTCCCCACTCCTCTTTACAATCACAGCCGTCGGGGGCGACCCTCCGTCCAGCACATCCACGTGCACACACAGCCCTCCCTGACCAGACTTCACCAAGATAAATAATGCTCTCGTCCGTTCTTGAATTACTCTGACCTCTCTGACAGATGCTGGCGTGCATCTCTGGAACATGCGTCCTTAATAACAAGGGAAGAAACATCCCAGGCAGCGTAGGATCTCTTATAGACGCCACAGATATGCAGAGGGATTTCTACAGGAAGGCACGTTCATGCTCCGGGCAGGCAGCTCTTGGTCACTGCCTCTCCCCTACTGTGCACACACCCCAGTCCTGCCGGGAAGCCTGCCTCCTGGCAGCAGCCCTCTGCCACCCCTTAGCTCCCACATGTCAGGGATGTTTTCTCAGATGCGCATGACAAGCACTGAAACCCACCAGTTCCAGGCTTCTGCGGTGTCTTCCACGAGTTAACTGGACCCTCCCTCCAACACAGCACCTGGTGCTGAGGTTTTCTTCTGTGATTTCTCGCTCCGTGGAGCCTGGTCTGTGGATACGCTGTAGCAGCAAGAGCCAGGCAGGGTAGAAGTTGGCCAAGAAGGAGTCGGTGAGCTTCCCTCCCAACTCTCAAAGCGCCGTGTTCTACTCATCCACGGGCCAGGTCAGTCCAACCTGACTTGAAGAGGCAGCTCTTGGGCAGAACGTGTTCGGGGGCGGGGTGCTGCAGGGCAAGCTCACAAGAGGCAGCTCTAGTTTCCGTTGCAAAAGCAAACGAAACACCATGCCTTCATTCTCTGCAAATGGTCCGCTAGATTTCCCAAATCTCCCAAGGTAGTTTTCTAATTATTTGTGTTTACTGGCCAACTTGTCTCCAAATATTAAAGACTGGCTCCTCAAAAATCATGCTATCAACCCACGGGGCTCTGCATTAAGAGTACCTATAGTGCTGGGAGAACTGGACAGCTGTATGTAAAAGAACGAAATTAGAACACTCCCTAACACCATACACAAAATAAACTCAAGATGGATTAAAGACCTAATGTAACACTGGATGCTATACGACTCCTAGAGGAAAACAGAACACTTTTGACATAAATCACAGCAACATCTTTTTGGATCTGCCTCCTAGAGTAGCAGAAATAAAAACAGAAATAAACAAATGGGACCTAATTAAGCTTAAAAGCTTTTGCACAGCAAAGGAAACTGGTTTACAAAGAAAATGAAAAGACAACCTACAGAATGGGAGAAAATATTTGCAAATGATGTGACCAACAAGGGATTAATCTCCAAAATATAAAGACAGCTCATACAGCTCAATATCCAAAAACCAACAACCCAATCAAAAAGCGGGCAGAAGACCTAAATAGACATTTCTCCAAAGAAGACAGAGATGGCCAAAAGGTACATGAAAAGATGCTCAACACTACTTACTAGAGAAATGCAAATCAAAACTACAATGAGGTACCACTCCACACCGGTCAGAATGGCCATCATCAATAAGTCTACAGGTAACAAATGCTGGAGAGGGTATAGAGAAAAAGGAACCCTCCTACACCATTGGTGGGAATGTAAATTGGTGCAGCCACTATGGAGAACAGTATGAAGGTTCCATAAAAAACTAAAATAGAGCTACCATATGATCCAGCAATCCCACTCCTGGGCATATACCCAGAGAAAACCATAATTCGAAAAGATACATGCACCCCAATGTTCACTGCAGCACTATTTGCAATAGCCAGGACATGGAAGCAACCTAAATATCCATCAACAGATGAATGGATAAAGAAAATGTGCTGTATATACATACACAATGGAATATTACTCAGTCATAAAAAAGACTAAAATAATGCCATTTCCAGCAACATGGATGGACCTAGACATTATCATACTAAGTGAAGTAAGCCAGGCAAAGACAAATATCATATGATATTGCTTATATGCAGAATCTTAAAAAAAAAAGATACAAATGAACATATATACATACAAAACAGAAATAGACCCACAGACATAGAAAACAAACTCCTGGTTACCAAAGGGGAAAGGACTAGGAGGGATAAATTAGGAGGTTGGGATTAACCGATACACACTACTATATATAAAATAGATTACCAACAAGGACCTACTGTATAGCACAGGGAACTATATGCATTATTTTTTAATAACCTATAATGGGAAAGAATCTGAAAAAGAATATACATATATACATACACATATGTATGTATATATATATATATAAAACTAAATCATTTTGCTGTACACCTGAAACTAACACAAAACTGTAAATCAACTATACTTCAATTAAAAAATAAATTTAAAAAGAGCGCCTATAAAAAATAACTTTGCAAGAGAAAACCAAAATCGCCTACTCGCTCGCTCTCTGAGTTTCCTACTTTAAACTGGGGACAAAAATACATCTGTAAGACCCAGAAATGCAAAGACTTATTAGTATATAGAGTAACTTAGCTCGAATGACAATATTGCCCTCTAGCAAATGGTTAATGCATAAAATTATCTTTTAAAAACTGCACTAGTAAGCTCAGAGCAGAGGGTTCCTAAGCTTTTTAGTTGGATGGCAGTGGCAGCTACAGACAGAAAGGAAAGTCCTCCAGTATGGGAAAGGGAGACCAGGCAAAACGTTTTTGGAGGGAAATGCTGTTGACTATGAAATTGACTAAAACTGTTATTTCATGAAGAACATTAGAGGTGAAATAAGAGAAGTGAAATATATTTATTCTTTTAGACCAATGCACTCCAGTAAGATTTACACAGTGGCTGCCTCAGAGAGCCTGTATTTCGGGGACACAGATCTTCACTTCCAGAAGCTCCGACTGAGACCTTCAGCTACCAGTCTCTGCGTCATCAGCTATGCCTGCCAGACACTGCCGAGCAATTGGACCCAGACATCAGCAAACATACCGAGCTAGACAGGCTGGGCCACCATAATTAATAAGAAATGAAAACACACTGCAAGTCCCAAGGTGGATAAGAAGAAATTCACACATAGGACATTTGTTCTGAGTAAATCCTAAGAGTTCTCATCAGAAGAAAAAATATTTTTTTTGATTTCTTTAATTTTGTATTTATGAGGTGATGTGTGTTTACTAAACTTACTGTGATAATCATTTAATGATATATGAAACTTTGGGGGCAAATAAGTGGGGTAGGCTCGGCTATATGCCTCAACGAGGCATTGGTGTGGCTCTGAGGCTCCACCAGCTAATGATTTCTATGGAATCCAGCAACAGGGAAGACAGAATGGAGGAGATATGGAACTGACAGTGCTGGTCCCCTGACCTCCGAGAATGGGTGCTCCAGCCTGCTGGGAACAGGACTTCTAAAATGACAAATATGTCTGGAAGGCTGTGGTCCAAGGCCATTTTTGCTGACTATAAGCAGGGTCTATGGAACCAGAGGGAGCACACAGTTCTCCTGAAAATTGAAGGTGTATATGTTCGAGATGAAACTGAATTCTATCTAGGCGAGATGTGCTTACATGTACAAAGCAAAGAACAACACAGTAACTCCTGGTGGAAAACCTAAAACCAGAGTAATCTGGGGAAAGATAACTCATACTCATGGAAACAATGGCATGGTTTGTGCCAAATTTGGAAGCAACCTTCCTGCTAAGGCCACTGGACACAGAATCCGTGTGATGCTATACCCTTCAAGGACTTAAACTTATTGAAAAGTAGATAGGGCTTCCCTGGTGGCACAGTGGTTGAGAATCTGCCTGCCGATGCAGGGGACATGGGTTCGTGCCCCGGTCCGGGAAGATTCCACATGCCGTGGAGCGGCTGGGCCCGTGAGCCATGGCCGCTGGCCCCGTGAGCTATGGCCGCTGAGCCTGTGCGTCCAGAGCCTGTGCCCCACAACGGGAGAGGCCACAACAGTGAGAGGCCCGCGTACCACAAAAAACAAACAAACAAAAATAAAAGCTACCAAAAAAAGAAATCCACATCAAGATGAATCACTGCATGTGAAACTGCAGTGGTAACAAGAAAAACTTAAAAGGAACCAGAGGGAAAGTCAGATTACCAGCAAAGAACAACAATTAGGCTGACAGTTGCTACAATAGCAACAGGTATCAAAAAAATAATGGAACTGTATCTTTAGAAGTGCTGAGGAAAACAACTGTTAACCTAAAATTCTCTACCCAATTAAATTACCATTTGAGAGTATTTTTTAGATAGACAGAGGCCTCTGTGCAGAGATTACCTCCTACTTATGCTTACTGAAATAACCCTAAATGCATCCCAGCAAGAAGAAACAGAACCTGGAAAGAAAAGTGGTAACCAAAGTTGGTAAATTTAGATGTAAAAGGTGAATCAGCATAAGTACTTACAATTAAAATAAAATGGAAGCTTAAAATGGGGTAGCGGGGATTTGACACTAACTTATTTTCAGCAAGTCACAGTGTCGGGAGTTTGTGTCCTTCAGGAGAATGGTAAATACACTTAAGAATGTTTGATAAAATTTGCAAAGAACACACATATAAATTTTAAACCAACAGAGAGAGAACTAAAAAAACAAGCCCAGTATTTTTGATGGAATGCAGGAAGGTTAAAAAAAGAAAAATAAGGGCTTCCCTGGTGGCGCAGTGGTTGAGAATCTGCCTGCCGATGCAGGAGACACGGGTTCGTGCCCTGGTCCGGGAAGATCCCACATGCCGCGGAGCAACTAAGCCCGTGAGCCATGGCCGCTGAGCCTGCGCGTCCGGAGCCTGTGCTCCGCAACGGGAGAGGCCACAACAGTGAGAGGCCCGCATACCGCAAAAAAAAAAAAAAAAAAAAAGAAAAATAACATGGTGGCAGGAAAAGTAAATAACATAGCAGAACAAGTCCAACTCTAAGTGCAATCACAATAACTCTAAATGGAACAAACTCACTTATTAAGATAAACATGGATTACCTCTCACACACACTCAGCTTTAAACTGCTTAAAACATGACACAGAAAAGCTGAAAACAAAAAAGTTAAACAATTATACCAGCAAACAATACTGCAAAGAAAGCCAATGTAGCAATATTGGTACAATGTGATACTGAGAGCAGCATCAGACACATTGGATTCCAAGGCAAAAGCACTTACAGAAATAATGCATTTAATAATAGAAGAACCACCTACCAAGTTATGATAATCGTGTATTTTTATGCACCCAATAAAGTAGCAAACACTTTCCCAAACCAAATTCACTTTATTCTGCTGAAATGGCCCCAAAAGCAAGAGACAAGAAAGCCAACCCACTGGTCAGATGGGGCCACTGGTAGGACATATCATGGCCTTGAGTGAGTTTGATCATTATAAAGAAATCTTTTTTTTTTTTTTTTTTATACACAGGCCTCTCACTGTTGTGGCCTCTCCCGTTGAGGAGCACAGGCCCCGGACACGCAGGCCCAGCAGCCATGGCCCACAGGCCCAGCCGCCCTGCGGCACGTGGGATCTTCCCGGACAGGGGCATGAACCCGTGTCCCCCGCATCAGCAGGCGGACTCCCAACCACTGCGCCAGCAGGGAAGCCCAAGAATCATTATTTTAATTACAGAAATGAGACTGTTTGGGAGAGTTAAAAGTGACCAGAAGGCTATGTATTATTCAAGAGTGACCATAGAAACTATGGATCTAGATTTCATTCAAGAAGCAAGGAAGGACTAGACCCATAAGATAAATTAGAATTAGGCAACTGTGGGGCAAAATCAACTATTTTATGTTTTCCCTACTGATTCCCATTTGTTTAATGTAAAAGTAATATTTTTATATACATTAAATTCAAGAGTGTCCTTTTATTCCCTTTTTAAAAATTAAAAAGAAATTTTTTGGCCTCGCCACGGGGCATGTGGGATCTTAGTTCCCCAGCCAGGGATCAAACCCGCACCCCTTGCAGTGAAAGCACGCTGGACCACCAGGGAAGTCCCAAGAGTGTCCTTTTACTGACAATGTGTTCAGTTGAATGAAACAAAGTCCCTGTGCTCGGGTGGGTGGTTTCAAAGTCCCCATGAGAGGCTCAGAGGCTACCAGGACAGGAGAGACTGACCACACAGCCACCCTGCCCCCTAATACGGGTTGCTGTCCCGCTGGTCACCTGGAGAACTGGAGTCACACACAAACAACACAAACCACAACAGCTAGAAGCGTGCACGCTGCAGATGAGCAAAAGAGGGAAAGGATAGAAGAGGAAAAAAGACAACTAAAGGGGCAGAGCAAATTTGATGAGTGGCAGATTCCAACGAACCTGAGAGAGATGAAGTCCACTGTCACGAGCAGGCTGGAATCCGGCCTCTGATGTGCTTCAGGAACAAATTGACGGCCAGGAAGCCCCATGGTCATGGCCCTTTACGACTGCGACTGCCGGGGTCATAAACACACAACTCGAGGCTGGGCACCGACTCACGCCCGAGGGCAGTTACACGCTGCCGCCTGTCGTCTGGGCCTCGGTCACTCCAAGGCCTCCTCTTCCCCAAAAGCCTGTCCTGCAAACCCTTATTTTATCCTTCGTTAATCTCACCAACCCACAGCTCCACTCCTAGGTGGGAACTATTTAGCTACAATTACAGAGATGCTCCAGACACAACATCCTCCCAGGGCAGTGACGGCAGCTGATCTAAAAGCACTGGGAAGTTTTACAAAACACAGATGCCTGAGAAACAGAACAAAACCAACCCCTCAGATGCCTGGATCCCACCCCCAGATGTTCTGATGCAACTGGCCAAGGGGTAGCCTGGCATCCAGATTTGTAACCTCCCCAGGGATTCTTCTACCAGGCAGCTGGGGCGAGTGTCACAGGGCTCAAGGGCTCGTCCTCAGCACGGGTTTACAAGACCCCTTTCACCTCCTAATAAAAGCCGAGGAGCAGGGCGCACCTTATTCCCCGCTCTGAGCATCGCTGGTCTCTAATCCTCCTGCAAAGAAAGACCCAAACGTCTACCCTCCCCCTCCCATTTCAAAGGGCACCTCTGAAGATGTTTGTCAAGAGGTTGAGAGCAAAGGCGAATGAGCAGTGTCTGCTTTCTGCACATCTTGTCACCAGCCTGCCCCCGGGAAAATCTAATAATTAGCCAAGCTCAGACATCACTGGGGTAGCTCAGGGGGGCGGTGTGTGAGCCCATACTGAGCGAGGAGGGAGATGAGAAGGCTTCCGAAGGTACCAGAACAACCTATGCATCCCCTCACAATCATATCAAACCATCCCTCCCTCGAGAGGAAGAACAGGACTCCACTGTCAAGGCCAGGGGCACGTGAACAGCCCCACACGCCCGTCTGGTCTCAGGGATGCTTCTCTCCGAAGCTCCAGGGGAGCTGAGGGGAGAGATGTCCAGCCAGCCTGTGCACGTGGCCTCTCTCCCAGCCGGTGGTGCTCAACTGGGGGGTGACTCGGGGCCCCTCCCTCCCCAGGGACACTTGGCTTTGCCCGTAGACACTGGCACAAATGGAGGGTTGTTACTGGCATCCAGTGGGTGGAGGCCAGAGATGCTGATACGCATCCTACAGGGCACAGAGTGGCCTCTCGTGGCAAAGAGTTATCCAGCCCAAAACACCCGCAGAGCCGAGGGTGAGAAACCTCTGAGCGATGGCTCAGCAGTGATTCGTCGGACAATCCCGATGTGCAACGTTATACAACAATGTGAGGGTTATGCAACACCTGGGTCCCATCACTTAGTGACCCTGTGAGTTACCTGGTTTAAAAATAAATCCAAACCCAAACCCTACACAAGAGAACCCTTGGAAACAACAAGAAACTCCCAGCGACACTTCAGAGCTGAAAAGGAAGCGAGCGGCCCAACCATGGACTCAGCTGGTCAGAAGGAAAGCATCTCATTTCACCCAGAGAAGTTCCTACGACTCCTCCGGGAGGAGCGTGTAAAGCTCCCGATCATTAAGAGTGTTTTAAACACATGCATTAGACCCAGACAGACAGGCACTTGTTGCATAAAATTAGATCTTTAAACTGTCCTGTTTCCTAGGAGTCACAAAAATAATGGAGGGTTTTTCACAAGTGACTTTGTTTCACTCATGAAAAACATTGTTGCTAATCCCCGTGAATAAGCACAGATGATGGAACATCCACAAGCCTCTTCGCAGGCCCCTCCCAGTGCCTTGACCAACAGTCTTGGGGCGGGCGTTATGGAAACAGTACCTGGTGCCGCAACGTCCCACCCCTGGTTTCCCCCAAACAGCCCCCTCCGGCTCCCAGGCCTGCTCAGACTATGGTGAGACCTCCAGCTGGAAGCGGGGAAGCCGCCTGAGACGGGAAAACCACCACCAAGAGGCTACTCCAGCTGTTCAGGGTTAAGTCATTCACACAGCTATGGGCTTGGTGAGTAAATACAGCTTTGCCTGGTCGACCAGCTCCCAGCATCCAAAGATGAAGAGCATCTATGCTTGAACACCAACCATCTGATGAATGCTTCTGTGTTTTGGACACTCCCTTGTCCCACTCAACCTGCTGTGGGTCACAAAAAAGAACTTCTGCGATGCTGGGGGACAAATGAGAACCAAGCCTCCCACACAAGCCTTCTCTCAGCACAGGAACTGACCAACCCAAGGCGAAGCACCCTGGAGGCTCAAGGTCTCTCTCGTTTCTCCCAGGCTCATCCTTATGTCAGGGATTCAAATGCTGGCAATCAACTGCTCAACAGCGAGACACTCGGCACAGATGCGTAACTATATATATAACTTGGCGTCTTTTCAATGCTGAATAACTTCTGACGACCGAAGGGGAAAAATGAAAACAGCTTCTTTGGCTCCTGATCATACCACTCGATGTCTGATGGTTCTCACTTGAGTCAGAGAAATGCCAAGAAAGTATACTCAGGAAACAGTCATACTGGACAGCATCTTCTTAAGCATTTCTGTTTCTCTGACTCTTGATTCTGCATTTGAGGATAAAAGTCATCCAAATCATACGACGTCACTAACATCACGTACAGTGTATAAATTTGACAGATCACCCCCCAGCATCAAATGTAAATTTTGAAAAGAGAAGTGTTTGTTATTCCCGCAGCACAAACTGGATGCAGTTAACCGTCTAGTGGAGTTTAAATTATCCAGAAATATGTGCTATGGCTACATATATATATATATATATATATATATATATATATATTTTGGCCGGGATGTTAGTTCCCCGACCAGGGATGGAGCCTGTGCCCCCGGCAGTGGAAGCGCGGAGTCTTACCCACTGGACCGCCAGGGAAGCCCCTCTGGCTACATTTTAATTATTTTTTAAGAAAAGCCACATGAACGGTGTCTGTGTCACTGAAATTCACAAGCTCCTTACTTCAACAGCAGATGACAGGCTGACAGCCGCCCTCCACAGTATAAAAGATGCCCACGTGCCAGGACAGACCATGCTGAGGGCAGAGGAAGGGCTGGGTCTTACATCTCTGGGGGGAGTGAGTGTGGCCTGAAGCTGATGGCCGCTCACACAGTATCGCTGCTTCTGCCTGAAAGAGGCCACCTGGGCGCCCACAGGGAAACAGGAAACAGGCAGAGAGGAGGCTGCCTGCTCACAGGGACAACCGGGTGTGGCACGACCCCAGCGAGGGACCTCAGAGCTAACAAAACAGGGCGATCTGATGGCCCTCAGTCGTCATCAAAATATTAACACTCGACCTCAACTGGAATCTCAGGTCTGTATGAACTGTCCTGAGGCAATCACTTACAGAGTCAGAAATTCCCCGCCAAGAGATTTTAAGATAATGTTATAGCTCTTTCTCAAGGAAAGATAAAAATGACAAAACCCTCACTCATTCAACAAATATTTACTGAGTGCTTGACAAGGGCAAGGACATGCAGACACACATATATACCCGATAAGTCAGAGATGTGAGGTCTGAAATACCACCGAGGGATCCCGTGAGACCCTCAAACTGCAGGCTGGAGTACACACCTACCAAGAAAGCACTTTCGAGATTTATACAGCTGAGTAATCGAGGCTGTGTGGGCAGAGATCAACAGAGCAGAACTGCACCCAGAAATAGACCTACACACATACGTCCGTCCCCTGATTTCTGACAAAGGTACAAAAGTAACTCAATGGAGCAAAGATAACCTTTTCAAGAAATGGTGCCAGAACTGGAGACCCATAGGCAAAAAATGAACCTTGACCTGAGTCTCACACCTTATACAAACATGAACTCAAAATGGACACCATGGATTGAAATGTAAAACGTAAAACTGTAAAACTTACCCCCGCCCCCAAAAAAACACAGAAGAAAATATTCAGAATCTAGGTCTAGGCAAAGAGCTCTGAGAATTGATACCATAAAAGGAAATATTTATAAATTGAACTTCATCAAAATTAAAAACATTTGCCCTGGGGAAGACCCTGGGGAAAGGATGGAAGACAAACTGCAGAGTTGGGAGAAAATACTTGTAAACCATTTATCTGAGCAAGTATCTAGAAGAACTCTCAAAACTCAGCAGTTAAAAAAAAACACACACACAACAGTAAAATAAGCAATCTAATTAGAAAATGGGCAAAAGGCATGAAGACACCAAAGAGGACATACAGGTGGCAAATATGACATGAAAAGATATCCAACATCATTAGCCATTAGGGAAATGCACATTAAAACCACAAAGAGGGGCTTCCCTGGTGGCGCAGTGGTTGAGAATCCGCCTGCCGATGCAGGGGACGCGGGTTCGTGCCCCTGTCCGGGAGGATCCCACGTGCCGCGGAGCGGCTGGGCCCGTGAGCCATGGCCGCTGAGCCTGCGCGTCCGGAGCCTACGCTCCGCAATGGGAGAGGCCACAACAGTGAGAGGCCCGCGTACCACAAAAAAAAAAAAAAAAAAAAAAAAACCACAAAGAGATATCACCTATCAGAATGGCCAAAATGAAGAAGTGACAACACCAAATGCCAGTGAGAACACAGAGCAATGGAGCACTTGTGCATGCCTGGTGAGAACATTAAATGGTGCAGCCACTCTGGAAAATAGTTGGGCACTTTCTTAAAAAAAAAAAAGAGGGCTTCCCTGGTGGCGCAGTGGTTGAGAGTCCGCCTGCCGATGCAGGGGGCGCGGTTTCGTGCCCCGGTCTGGGAAGGTCCCACATGCCGCGGAGCGGCTGGGCCCGTGAGCCATGGCTGTGGAGCCTGTGCTCCGCAACGGGAGAGGCCACAACAGTGACCTCTTGCCCGCGTACTGCAAAAAAAAAAAAAAAAAAAAAAGAAATATGCAATTACCATATGACCCAGGAACTGAGCATTTATCCCAGAGAAATGAAGGCTGATGTTCCCACAAAAACCTGCACACAGACATTCACGGCAACTTTATTCATAATAGCCCTAACGTGGAAACGACCCAGATATCCTTCAACCAGACTGATTAAGCCCCCTGTGGTGCATGGTCACCGTGGACCACTTCTCAACTATAAAAAGGCACTGGACTTCCCTTGTAGAGCAGTGCTTAAGAATCCGCCTGCCAATGCAGGGGACACAGGTTTAAGCCCTGGTCTGGGAAGATCCCACATGCCGCAGAGCAACTAAGCCTGTGCGCCACAACTACCGAGCCTGCGAGCCACAACTACTGAGCCTGCGTGCTGCAACTACTGAAGCCTCCACGCCTAGGGTCTGTGCTCCGCAACAAGAGAAGCCACCACAATGAGAAGCCCACACACCGCAACAGAGAGTAGCCCTAGCTTGCCGCAACTAGATAAAGCCCACACGCAGCAATAAAGACCCAATGCAACCAAAAATAATTTTTAAAAGGGGACTTCCCTGATGGCACAGTGGTTAAGAATCTGCCTGCCAATGCAGGGGACACGGGTTTGAGCCCTGGTCCGGGAGGATCCCACATGCCGCAGAGCAACTAAGCCCGTGCGCCACAACTGCCGAGCCTGCGCACCACACAACAAAGACTAGCCCCTGCTCGCCACAACTAAAGAAAGCCTGCACATGGCAATAAAGACCTGACACGGTGAAAAATAAATTTTTAAAAAGCTTAATTAAAAAAAAAAAAAAGCACAGACCACAGACGTGTCCACAATCTGGGCAAATCTCCAGAGAATGATGCTGAGTGAAAAAAGCCAGTCCCCAAAGGTTACACACTGTGTGACTCCATTTGTCATATTCTTGAAATGACACAACTATAGAAACAGAGACCACAGCAGTGGGTGCCAGGGTTGCAGGATGGGAGCTGGGACGGGAGGGAAGCGGGTGCGGCCATAAAAGATCAACCTGAGGGATTCCTGTGGTGATGGGACCGTTCTGTAGCTCGACTGAACCAATGTGATATCCTAGTTGTGAGATCATACCAGAGTTTTGTTACCTAATAAAACTTGCGGGAGGGACTTGCTTGGCGGCGCAGTGGTTAAGACTCTGCGCTTCGCATGAGTTCGATCATGCAAAGGGGAACCAGGGTTCCATCCCTGGTTAGGGAACTAAGATCCTGCACTCCCAGCAGTGCGGCCGAAAAACCAAAAAAAACAAAAACTTGAGGGAAACAGGGTAAAGGGTACATGGGACCTTTCTGTATTATTTCTTACAACTGCATGAGAATCTGCAAGGGCCTCATGAAAGAGTTCAGAAAAAGAGTGCTGGGGAAGGCTTCAAGAAGGAGGTGTCATTTCTGGGAGAATCTTAAAGGATGGGCTGCATGTCACTAAGTAGAGGTGGGACTCCAGGTACAGTCCAGGGGGAGCGGGGGTGAGGTGGGCTCAGAGGGCTTTGCTCACCATGAGGGTGAACTCTGCCCTCCTTCCTACAATTTTCTCAGTAGAGATGAAAGCAGCAGCTTAATGAATACTTCCAAAGTAGAAATTAATTTTATAGAGAAGCAGAACAGGTCAGAACAAGAGGCGGATGCCCTTCCTCCTGGACTCACTCCTCCTCCGGCAGCTTCCCCAGTGGCCCCCTGTCCAGGCGGCTGCACAGAGCTCCCCTGCACCCCTCCAGTGCCCACCTGCCCACCGGCCGCCTCCTTCCAAGTTCACAGCAAAGGAGGAGGTGGGGCTTGAGCCAAGGTCTGAAGGACAGAGGAGAGGGTTGCTGGGTCAGAGGCGTGGGTAAGTCCCAGCCTGGGCAGGACCCATGGTGAGGGGGCCGCCCGACCTTCACTAGCCTCATTGAAAACCTTGATATGATTCCACCTTGATTTCCCCAAGAAATGGCTCCAGGGCCGGGTTCCAGGCACCAGCACAGCCCTCGATAGGCTCTTGCCCACCCCTTCCAACAACAGTGAATCAGCCATTAGTGCTATTTATAGTTAACTGCACACACACCCCTTTTCTTCCCAGACAGCAAAACTGTGCCATTTACAGCTGAAGCATTTTATTTTATTTTTAAATTTTTTTGGCTGTTGGGTCTTTGTTGCTGCGCGCGGGCTTTGTCTAGTTGTGGCGAGCGGGGGCTACTCTTCGTTGCAGTGTGTGGGCTTCTTGTGGTGGCTTCTCCTGTTGCAGAGCATGGGCTCTAGGCACATGGGCTCAGTAGTTGTGGCATATGGGCTTAGTCGTGACTCACAAGCTCAGTAGTTGTGGCATATGGGCTTAGTTGTGACTCACAGGCTCAGTAGTTGTGGCACACGGGCTTAGTTGTGACTCACAGGCTCAGTAGTTGTGGCACACGGGCTTAGTTGCTCCGCGGCACGCGGGATCTTCCTGGGCCAGGGATCGAACCCGTGTCCCCTGCACTGGCAGTTGGATTCTTAACCACTGTGCCACCAGGGAAGCCCCATGGCTGAAGCATTTAAAGCTGTTCCTGCCAAGGCCTCCTGTGCTTCCTGCCCTGCTCCTCACCCTCCAGGTCCCTGAGCCTGCACCTCCCGGCCTTGGGGGTCATTCCCTTGGTTGATGGGGCTCTAGTCCAATCATATCCCTGCCCTCGGGGTGTGGGTAGGACACACAAATGCCGTTTCCCTCCAGATCCCTGTGTTGACACTGCATGCACATGCACACAACACGAATATGCACACACACACACACACCCCAGACTCATGTTTCAGCATTTGGGAAAAGGACTTAACCAGACACCTCCAGTTCTTCCTGCTCCCACTCCATCCCATGTCACCTCGTTATTAAGTTGGCAGGCACATAACTGAGACCGCTCAGGACACCGGACTGCTCTCCCCATCCTGCTCTCTAGCTTGTCACCCTCCCTCCAAACTCAGGTCAGCAAAGTAGAGCAGGTGCTGCGTGTTCCCTGTGGCACCCACAGAGCCTGCCAGGCTCCCACATAGGACGGCTGCCTCGTCCACCCGGGCTGCCCGTCCTTCTGTCCACTGCTAACTGGCCAGGGCCAAGGCCTGAGTGACTCTGCGGCGGCCCATGACAACCTGGTCAGGGTCCGGGAGGCGCCCAGGCACGAGGTCTCTGCCCATATGTGCTTCACACCGACCCACCCACACACATCTTTTTCTTACAAGGGGGACCATAAACTCTGAAGTCACAGACAGTGCTATTAAAGTGTAGCATGACAGCAATAGAACCATTTACTATGTTTGTACACCTTTGTTTCCAGACATTATGGACACCTGATAGTTTGAATATAATGACACACAGAAAAAAGTCCTCACCCACTGGGCGAGAAAAAAGTAGAAAGACTGTCTTAATCCATTCAGGCTGCTCTGACAAAATACCAGAGACTGAGGGGCTTAAAGAACAGACATCATTTCCTACAGTCCTGGAGGCTGAGAAATCTAAGATCAAGATGCTGGCAGTGGGGCTTCCCTGGTGGCACAGTGGTTGAGAATCTGCCTGCCAATGCAGGGGACACGGGTTCGAGCCCGGGTCTGGGACGATCCCACATGCCGCGGAGCAACTGGGCCCGTGAGCCACAACTACTGAGCCTGTGCGTCTGGAGCTTGTGCTCCACAAGAGAGGCCACGACAGTGAGAGGCCTGCGCACCGCGATGAAGAGTGGCCCCCGCTCGCCGCAGCTAGAGAAAGCCC
The DNA here is from genome assembly GCF_026419965.1 of Kogia breviceps. NCBI lineage: Eukaryota > Metazoa > Chordata > Mammalia > Artiodactyla > Physeteridae > Kogia > Kogia breviceps. The sequence continues at coordinate 59,931,696 of NC_081324.1, read as the reverse complement.
ACGCACAGAAACAGACCCAAAACAGCCAAAAATAAATAAATAAATAATTTAAAAAAAAAAAAAAAAGATGCTGGCAGATTCCTTGTCTGGTGAGGACCCGCTTCCTGGTTCATAGACGGCCAGGTCCCAGTGTGTCCTCACATGATGGATGGAATGAGGGTGCTTGTATGGGGTCCCTCTTAGGGGGACACTAATCCTTGTGAAGTGGGAGAGGCTCCGCCCTCATGACCTAATCACCTCCCACAGGCTCCACCTCCTCATAGCATCTAATCGGGGATTAGGATTTAACATGAATCTGGAGGCAACACAGACATTCAGGCTACAGCAGCCACCCCAAGAGAAGACTGAGGAGGAGTCACAACGTGGAGGAGCCATGAAAAGGAAAGGCTCTGAGGTCATCGGGGGTTGGGGAGCCAAAGAAATAGGCAGAGATGAAGTACTGGGTCAGGAGACAGAGGACACACGGGGTTACTCTGGGGCCCGAGAACGGTCACATCCTGTTTTGGCAACACAGCACAGGGAGCTATCATGAGCCCCGCCCCACAGTAAACAGCTAGGAATGCTAGAGAAAATATAACAAGCAAAAATTTATACACAGCTGAACTCACACACACAAAGAAGGAAAATTCCCTAGTGTCTGTAGTGCCTAAGGGATTGGAAGCCAGAGCCATGAGCACAAGGGTATGTGTTAAGGGGGGCAAAAGGGGATGGTGGGAGTTACCAGAAATAGGCCAGGGGTGTAAGAAGAGGCTTCGATCAATGCACCAAGGCAACACATTGCAGAGATGCACCCCCACTGAAAGTAAACTAAAAATCACTCGAGGAGGGGAGAGTAAGCTTTTGCTCAGGACACTGGGTGGTGGAAAAAAATCTCCTTTGAAATATGAAAATACCCTAGGCCTACACAAGTTCAATGTCCAACTGACACTCATTTGGTACACAACTCCACAAGCCAAAAATTAAGGGCTGTATTTGGACCAATGATACCACCAAGGCCTCCAGAAAAGACCAACACAAAAGCTCCCTAGGAGGACATTTCAACAAACTTCATGGAATTCCTACTAAGAAGGACTCGTAATAAAATCTACTGTAAGAGTCACCAGATCAGACAAACTGAAGGCTTAGTAACACCAAGAACTCAACAGAACTGAAAAAGACTAAAATGTTTAAAGGTTTAAAGCAAGAACTATGAGATGATGAAGAAAGAAGAAACTATGAAAAAGAATGAGCAACTTTTTTAAACTTCTAGAAATGAAAAGTTAGTGGATGAATAAAACTAATTCTCTTGTAAAGAAGAGAATTAGTAACTTGGACAAGAAATTATCCAGAATGTAGCACAGAGATTAAAAATATCTTTAAAAAAAAAGAACAGGTAAGTGAGATGGCAGATGGAAGATGGAATAAGAATGGCCAACATAAGGCCCACATAAGACTAACAGGAATTCTAGAAGAAATACAGAGGATGGGGAAGAAACATGATTCAAAGAGATAGTTTCACTACAGAAGACTATTCAAAGAGTGAGAATTTTTCAGAGTTTATGAAAGACAAAAACTCAAATTGGCAATGAGTGTTGAGCAAAATAAAAATAAATCTAGATACATTTGATTCAAACTACAGAATACCAAACATGCAGAGAAAAGCATAAAAGTAACCAGGAAGTAAAGACAGATTATCTACAAAAATGAGAATTATCTAACAGCAGATCTCTTGATAAGCAAAAGAGCCAAAAGATAATAAAAATACTATCTTCAGTGTTAGAATTCTATGCCCAACTACATATCTTTCAAGATTGAGTATGAAATAAAAGTATTTTAGACAATATCATTTACTGAAATAAACCACTAAAACATGTATTAATAGATCAGCGAGAAGGAAACTGAACTCGGACACTCAAGAAGCAATGATAGGGCTTCCCTGGTGGCGCAGTGGTTGAGAGTCCACCTGCTGATGCAGGGGACACGGGTTCATGCCCTGGTCCGGGAATATCCCACATGCCACAGAGTGGCTGGGCCCGTGAGCCATGACCGCTGAGCCTGCGTGTTCAGAGCCTGTGCTCCACAACGGGAGAGGCCACAACAGTGAGAGGCCCGTGTACTGCAAAAAAAAAAAAAAAAAAAAAAAAGAAAAGAAAAAAAGAAGCAATGATAACAGAATGGAAAATGTGCAAATGAATCTAAAGAATTAGCTATGAAATTAGTCAGCTTAGGTGGGGAGATGATTTTTAAAAGATGAAACTGAAATACTGGGTAACAATAGTATGAAAGGAGTTGGAGGTGAAGCTTTCTAAGGTGCTTATATTATTCAGGAAAAGAATATAGTGATTAGTTTTAGACATTGAGAATCATGCATGTTAAAAATGTAAGAGTGATCATTAAAATAATAGTAATAGAATGTATAACTTCCTAACCAAGAGAGAGAACACGGGAATTAAAAACTCAGAGAGAAATCAACATTAAAAAATAGAGGGATTTGCCTGGCAGTCCAGTGGTCCTATGCAGGGGACCATGTGTGGGTTTAATCCCTGGCTAGGGAGCTAAGATCTCATATGCCTTGTGGCCAAAAAAACAAAACATGAAACTGAAGCAATATTGTAACAAATTCAGTAAAGGCTTTAAAAATGGTCATCAAAAAAAAAAAATCTTTAAAACAATAAATAGAAAAAACAAAGAAAAGGCATGGAGGGTGGAATAGAGAGGCAAGAGGGAGGAGATACGGGGATATATGTATATGTATAGCTGGTTCACTTTGTTATAAAGCAGGAACTAACACATCATTGTAAAGAAATTATATTCCAATAAAGATGTTAAAAAAAAGAAAAGGTATGGAATATAGAGAGCATAAAATACAATGACAGAAATAAATTCAAACACATTAATAACCACAATAAATGTAACTGGATTAAATTAACAAGTTAAAAAAAAAATTCCCAGATTCCATTTCTTTTTTAAAAGGTAGCTATAGTTCATTCAGAAGAAATACACCTAAAACATAATGGTGTAGAAAAAATAGAACTTACATAATCACAATAAAAGCTACACCAGGCAAATACTAACTAATAGAAATTTGGTATAGATGATAAAAGCAAAGTAGGCTTTACAGCAAAAAGCAAGACATCAGAATAAAGAGGTCATTATCAAATGATAAAGGCAACAACTCATCACAAAAAAAGTTCTAAATCTTTACGCATTCATATTCAAAATCTAAAAAGCAAAGTGAAAGATTACAAGAAAATTTAAACGTAGAATTATAATCGGTGATTTTAATACATCTTCACCTTAAAGAGATGTATTTAGCAGACAAAACAAAAGGATACAGAAAATTTGAACAACACAATTAACAAATGATCTAATACTTTTTTTTTTTCCAAATTGTGGCAATCTAGTAATGGATTAAACTTACAACCATCAAAAAAAATAGAACTGAAAATATCAGAACGCATCCTATATGGCAAAAAAGTAAGCATTTTTATGAAACCTTTCCATTTGTTTATTCAGTGATGGTATAAAATGTCCTTCCTGCTGCGAGTTAGAGTTCAAGTTGGAAAGTCTTCAATCTAATGGATTCAACATCTTCACCCAAAAACTGGAGCATAGGGCTTCCCTGGTGGCACAGTGGTTAAGAATCCGCCTGCCAATGCAGGGGACATGGGTTCAAGCCCTGGTCCGGGAAGATCCCACATGCCGCAGAGCAACTAAGCCCGTGCACCACAACTACTGAGCCTGCGCTCTAGAGCCCGCGAGCCAAAACCACTGAGCCCATTGGCTGCAACTACTGAAGCCAGTGCGCCTAGAGCCCGTGCTTCGCAGCAAGAGAAGCCACTGCAATGAGAAGCCCGCGCACCTCAACGAAGAGTAACCCCCGCTCACCGCAACCAGAGAAAGCCCGCACGCAACAACGAAGACCCAGCGCAGCCAAAATAAATAAATAAATAAAATTTAAAAAACTAAACAAAACTGGAGCATATACAATTCCTCTCAAGCACTCAAAAAACAGTTACAAAATCTGATCATTTACTTGGCACAAAAGTCTCAGCCAAACCCAGGGAATCAGTATCATGTCCTGAATGTGATGAAAGATGTCCCCCAAGAGCTATCTGACAGCTAGTTGGTTCCTGTGGCTCCATTCACTAACCCTAGTTCCCAGGAGTGATCTAAAACACACCTCTGTCCCTTGCAAGTGTCAACTAACTTGGCTAGTTATTATTTGTGTCTAAGATGTACTCAAAAAACCTTTCAGTAGAATGAAAGAAATACAGTTGAGTGAAAGCACTTGGGCAATCTTCAGGAAGTTGAAACTAAAGTTAACTATTCTCAACCTTTTGAGATATTCCACCACAGAGAGAGTACTAGAAGAAATATACGCCCCCCAAAAAAGGGCAAAAAATGTTTGAGCTTTGCACAAGTGGTATATGGGGGGTTGGAGATGGCGTGAACAGCACAGGAAGCCAGCCAGCAAGGAAGCTGCTCATCAGAAGGGACAATTCCAGAGGGATTAATACCATCAGCCTTCTTTACGTGTCTCGTCTATCGGTGGAGAAAGCGACTTTTCCAACACACACCTCTACCAGTTCAAGAGGACCAGAGGGCCTGTCTCTTCTCATCCTTCTCAACTGCCTTTTTGTTCACTTCAGGGTTTCCTGCCAAGGGGTGGGAACCCCAGCTGGGAGACAGGGGTGGGCCAGGCAGGAAAGGACCTCTGTGTCATACTTAAGGGCTAGAAAATCCGGCCCAAGGCAAGTTTGTTTAAGCCAAGCATTAACACGGTCGGATTTGGGGGATACAGAAGGTAAAACAGAAAACGGAACGACTAGAAGTAGTGCATCCTTTAACGTGGTGACCACAGAGTGTCTGCCCTCAAATACTCATTTGAGAGATGAGTGCAAGCGTGGATATAGAGAAAGTCAAAATGTTGAAGAGGTTAAAATTAACTATTTTAAAGTGTACAATCCAGTGGCATTCAGTACATTCACCACGTTGTGCAACCATCACCTCCATCCAGTTCCAGAACACTGTCATCTCCCCAAAAGGAAACCCCAGCCAGTCTCCTTTCTCCCTCCCCCGGTCCCTGAAAACCACTAAGCTGCTTTCTGTCTGTGGATTTACCTATTTGAACATTTCCTATAAACGGACTCACACAACATGTCTGGCTTCTTTCACTTGGTGTATTTTCGAGGTTCGTCCGTGTAGCATGTACCAGTGAGAAAGAATTTCTAAGACCGTGAAAGCACAGTAGCAGGCAATCGAGGGTGGGGAGCAGAAGGGGTAAGGATAATGGCCATCGCTTAAGCCGGGGTGACTAAAAGGACAGTGGCACCATTAACACAGCTGGGAAAGACAACAGAAGGTACAGGTGGGGGCAAAGGTGACAAGTCTGATCCTGGACAGTCTGACTTTGAAGGGTGACCAGAAACCCACCCTGGAGGGGGCCACCAGGCAGCTGAAAGCACAGTCTGCAGCTGCAGAGAGAAGCCCCAGCGACAGAGCCGAGGGGCACAGAGATGCGCCGCGTGGCTGTCCCCCGAGGGGCACTGACACATCTGCAACCACGCCTGTCGCGGAGACACACGCACCAACTGCCCTGGCCTTTCTCAGAATGTGGCGCATCGTCCACTTTCCAAACTTCAGAGGTGAACAATAACCAGTACGACTCGGGACAGAGAAAACATTATCCTCCCTCTAGAGTGAAACCCACAAGAAAGTTTGTTCTGGCTTTGCTACAAAGGACCCATTCACGGAGACCCCAGCTCGAATTTTCTGATAAGCATCTCCTCCGCCACCTCTGAACCCTGTGTGGCTGGTTCATCCTTCTCTGCTTCCAGCACCGTCCACCAGCGTCCGACCCTCCTCAGACTCTCAGTTTCATGCTTCGTTGAAAAGTTTGGTGTCAATATGCAGCCCCACCAGTCTGACTGCAACTCTGGAGATAAAATACTATGATTGTGTCCCAAGTGAGCCATCCTTCTGGGTAATTTTAAGCTGTAAAGAAAGGGAGAGGCCAGTGCCCCACCCCTTCCTTGCAGCCAGCCTGGGCCTCCAATGTCAGTGATCATTTCTCACCCCAAAGAGCTATTTGTGACCTGATGCCAGGTCCTTTACAAATCCATTTGAATGTGTGCAAAAGAATCCCTGCTCGCTTTCAACACATGTATTTACTTATGTATAATTTACCTATTTATACAAAAACAAACACGCATGTAAAATTTATAAAATATACTTCAAAGTTGTTGTCTGTACCCTTACGGTCAGGCTCAAACTGGAAATTTTGAGAAAAGGAACCATTACGGCCTGCCTCCTGGGAAACTCGGACCAAAAGGAAAAGAGGGAAGTTATTAGAGCGCAGAAGTACAGAGGTGAGATCACAACCAGAGGAGGGTCACCCACCGGGACAAACCTGCCCAGGCTCCCCCTCCTCCGCCGCGAAGCTCGGCATGGCTCCACGCTCTCATTTTCATCCCCCACTCACCCGGCGAGTCCCCGATGTCCCCTCTGAGGGCAGGAACTGCTACAGGCACCCCCAGTGACCCGGACAGAGCCCACAGAGTATCCACAAAGGGGACAGTGACGAGGGATGAAGAAACAGAACACGCAGCACTTTCACAGAAGTGGCAACATACGCAGAATTTACCCAAATCCATAACGTGTCGGATCAGTAAACAGCTTGAGGGCGGCACATGTGCTACCATATCCACATCCGCCTCCCTCAGGGCCCAGTCAGGGCCCGAGTGAAGTATGGGTGGAAGGGCAGATGGACGGATGACCAAGGACTGGCTGAATCAGGAAACAAATCCAAAGGAACCATGAAGTGCTAAGTGAGGCTGCTGGCAGGTAACACACTGGCTTTAGCCATCATCTTAAAGCCCTCACCAACAGTTTTTAACTTCGTCAATAGGCAGAATATTTTCCAAGAGAACATTCAGCTTTAATCTTATAATGGAAGTCAACAACAAAACAGGATTTGCATTACTGTAGCAAATGAAAAAAAATACATATGCATGGTCTAGACTGCTTTGCCAGAACACATTCGCTCCTTAAAAATTAAAAGAAATCTGTGTTTAAATCATATTGGCTACATCGTTCTCAGTGGTGAAAACCTGAAACCATTTCCACTAAGATCAGGAACAAGACAAGGTTGGCCACTCTTACCACTATTATTCAACATAGTTTTGGAAGTTTTAGCCACAGCAATCGAAGAAAAATAAAAGGAATCCAAATCAGAAAAGAAAAAGTAAATCTGTCACTGTTTGCAGATGACATGATACTAAACACAGGGAATCCTAAAGACTCTACCAGAAAACTACTAGAGGTAATCAATGAATTTGGTAAAGTAGCAAGATACAAACTTAGTGCACAGAAATCTCTGGCATTCCTATACACTAATGATGAAAAATCTGAAAGAGAAACTAAGGAAACACTCCCATTTACCACTGCAACAAAAAGAATAAAATACCTAGGAATAAACCTACCTAAGGAGACAAAAGATCTGTATGCAGAAAATAAGACACTGATGAAAGAAATTAAAGATGATACAAACAGATGGAGAGATATACCATGTTCTTGGACTGGAAGAATCAACACTGTGAAAATGACTATACTACCCAAAGCAATCTGCAGATTCAATGAAATCCCTATCAAACTACCAATGGCATCTTTCACAGAACTAGAGCAAAAAATTTCACAATTTGTATGGAAACACAAAAGACCCCGAATAACCAAAGCAATCTTAAGAAAAAGGTACTGGCACAAAAACAGAAATAAAGATCAATGGAACAGGACAGAAAGCCCAGAGATAAACCCATGCACATATGGTCACCTTATTTTTGATAAAGGGGGAAATATACAATGGAGAAAAGACACCCTCTTCAATAAGTGGTGCTGGGAAAACTGGACAGCTACACGTTAAAGAATGAAATTAGAACACTCCCTGACACCATACACAAAAATAAACTCAAAATGGGTAAAAGACCTAAACGTAAGGCCAGACACTATCAAACTTAGAGGAAAACATAGGCAGAACACTCTACGACATAAATCACAGCAAAATTCTTTTTGACCCACCTCCTAGAGAAATGGAAATAAAAACAAACAAATGGGACCTAATGAAACTTAAAAGCTTTTGCACAGCAAATGAAACCATAAACAAGATGAAAAGACAACCCTTAGAATGGGAGAAAACAGTTGCAAATGAAGCAACTGACAAAGGATTAATCTCCAAAATTTACAAGCAGCTCATACAGCTCAGTATCAAAAAAAAAAAAAAAAAAAACAACCCAATCCAAAAATGGGCAGAAGAGGCTTCCCTGGTGGTGCAGTGGATGAGAGTCCGCCTGCTGATGCAGGGGACACGGGTTCGTGCCCGGGTCCGGGAAGATCCCACATGCCGCGGAGCAGATGGGTCCGTGAGCCATGGCCGCTGAGCCTATGCGTCCGGAGCCTGTGCTCCGCAACGGGAGAGGCCACAACAGTGAGGCCCGTGTACCGCTAAAATTAAAAATAAAAAAAAAAAATGGGCAGAAGACCTAAACAGACATTTATCCAAAGAAGATATACAGATTGCCAACGAACACATTAAAGGATGCTCAACATCACTAATCATTAGAGAAATGCAAATCAAAACCACAATGAGGCATCACCTCACACAGGTCAGAATGGCCATCATCAAAAAATCTACAAACAATAAATGCTGGAGAGGGTGTGAAAAAAAGGGAACCCTCGGGCTTCCCTGGTGGCACAGTGGTTAGGAGTCTGCCTACCAATGCAGGGGACATGGGTTTGAGCGCTGGTCTGGGAAGATTCTACATGCCGCAGAGCAGCTGAGTCCGTGTGCCACCAACTACTGATCCTGCGCTCTAGAGCCCGCGAGCCACAACGGCCGAGCCCAAATGCCGCAATTACTGAGGCCCGCGTGCCTCGAGCCCGTGCTCCACAACAAGAAAGGCCACCACAGTGAGAAGCCCATGCACCACAACAAAGAGTAGCCTCTACTCGCCACAACTAGAGAAAGCCCGCACACAGCAACAGAGACCCAATACAGCCAAAAATAAATAAATAAAATAAATTTATTTTTTTGCAAAGGGAACCCTCTTGCACTGTTGGTGGGAATGTAAATTGATACAGCCACTATGGAGAACAGTATGGAGGTTCCTTAAAAAAGTAAAAGTAGAACTACCATATGACCCAGCAATCCCACTACTGGGCATATACCCTGAGAAAACCATAATTCAAAAAGAGTCATGTACCAAAATGTTCATTGCAGCACTGTTTACAATAGCCAGGACATGGAAGCAACCTAAGTGTCCATCGACAGATAAATGGATAAAGAAGATATGGCACATATATACAACGGAATGTTACTCAGCCATAAAAAGAAACAAAATTGAGTTATTTGTAGTGAGGTGGATGGACCTAGAGTCTGTCATACAGAGTGAAGTAAGTCAGAAAGAAAAAAACAAATTCCGTATGCTAACACATATATATGGAATCTAAAAAAAAATGGTTCTAAAGAACCTAGGGGCAGGACAGGAATAAAGATGCAGATGTAGAGAATGGACTTGAGGACACAGGGAGGGGGGGAAGGGTAAGCTACGATGAAGTGAGAGAGTGGCATGGACATATATACACTACCAAATGTAAAATAGATAGCTAATGGGAAGCAGCTGCATAGCACAGGGAGATCAGCTCGGGGCTTTATGACCACCTAGAGGGGTGGGATAGGGAGGGTGGCAGGGAGACGCAAGAGGGAGGGGATATGGGGATATATGTACACATGTATAGCTGATTCACTTTGTTATAAAGCAGAAACTAACACATCATTGTAAAGCAATTATACTCCAATGAAGATGTTAAATAAATAAATAAATCATATTGGCTGAATAACAGACACAGGCAGCACACACCCATCATCTGCTGACACAGGATAATGAACAAGCGTAACATATTTTCCAGCTCACTGGAAGAGAAGGCTCTCGAGAAAACTGCTACCGCCTTATTTTATGTTCTAGTAACAATATACCTCACTTGGACCCATAAAGGGAATTAACAGACAGCTCATCAGAATGGAAATTATAAAAAATAGCTTTAGAGCAAAGCCTTCTCCGTAAAGGGCCAGACAGCAAATATTTCAGGCTTTGCATGCAACACAGCCTCTGTCACATCATCTTTGCTTTTTTAGGTTAATTTTCTGTGTGGTTTCCCCCGCCCCCCCAACAATGCTATGAAAAATGTAAAAACCATTCTTAGTTCCCAGGCCATACAGACCATTGCTGGCCGACCCCTGCCTTAGACCACGGTAAGTAAGAATAGGACACTTGGAGTCCCAAGTCCCTCACAACTCAACCCAAGGGGCAAATCCCCGTCCATGTCTGATTTACCTCCTTCAGTCTCTCCAGCTCGTTTTGGAGGGCCTGTTTGGATATTTCCACTTCAATCATCTGCTGTCGGAGAGTTTCATTCTCATCTTCAGCTTTAGCTCTCTTTTCCTCCACAGTTTCAAGTTCATGGTGCAACCTGACCGACACATCTTTGGCCACCTGCATCAACCCACAGAGACTGTCATCAGGATGGGAAGCTTTCTGTGTGCCAAGGGTACCTCCAAACAACTTCAGAGGCAGAATCACTAAGGAATATTATATTACACCAAAGAGCAAAGATCCTGGCAATATTAACAAGCCTAGTTTTAAAGGAGGAAAGCATTAGTTTGAAACATGAAATCCACATTAAGGGAAAACATGACATTCATCTGGATTAAAGGCCACTTTGCAAGGCCCTGCTCCTTCTCGAATATCAATATCCCAGGAGCACATGCTTTAAATGACAAGTTAAAAATCAGCACCATCATCATCAAAAAAAATAAACATTTCTGTTCCCCCAAATAATACAAAACCTACCTGCTTAAAAAAAACAAATGAAGTAATTCTGTATGCAGTAGGTGTTTCATGTTGTCAAGTTTTAAATCGTCTACTCTGGTAAAACATTTGAATGCTAAAGGCAGTTAAACATTTTTACTTTCTAAAAGGAAATAAGGAAGGAGATTTTTGTGAGAGAAATATAAATCACCTTTTTATCACACTGAATGACATTTTGTTAGTGGTTTATAAATTTGATAGAGTTACAAAGGTTCTTTTCCGGTTGTCATAATGAAAGGCTAAATGAGATTTCCTAAGGACTCGTCTAATAAGGAGGACATTATACATAATTCACCTCTAGACAAATGATTTGATAATTGGGGCAGGAGAGAAGCCATGGTGGAGAGGACAAATGGAATAAAGTCTGGGATTTCTTCACCTCATTCCTACTTCCACCAATGATCCTCAGACACTTTAGACAATTAGTTATGATCCTATTTCTCTTTCAGTTAAATCTCCACTACAAGTCTTACTTGGGTTATGGTACTTTCAGGTTTTCTGCATCCTAGAAACTTAAGTAACAACAACAACAACAAAAAAGTTAAATGACTATGATCAACTTTTAAAAGTGGTCTTTGACTATCACTGAATTGATAATCTTTAAAATAGTCCAGATCTGTAGAAGGAGTTTCTGCACAATTTCTAAAGAATGGTCAGATCAATGGGCAGGTATTAATTCTTTTTTAATTGACCATCTATTACTATAAGTTCTTTCCTTTTTTGTGTGTGGGGGGTTAAGATTCCAGTTCCTATGAGCGATTTAAGTCTTGGTCCAAAGCCATATGGCTACACACACCTTATAAACCATCACGTGAATGAAGAATGTTGAAGCTGAACTCTGTTGAAAGAGAGAAACACTAAGAGAACATCGTGTAAGTGGGTTCTGAGGGCTGCGCCTCAGGTCTGCAACCGTACAGAAATGGTACAGAAACCTGTATCTCTAAGACACAATCTAGGCAAACCTGTGGAATTGTACAGAAACTCCCAGCAGCTCCTTTGGGGAAGGCATGCCCCGCCCACCCCGCTCACTCACCTTTAAGTCCTGCTCCAGACTTCGGACGAGCTCACCATCCACCTGCCCGGTCTCTGCCACCTTCAGGCTCTTCTGCTCAGCCTTCCTGAGGCGGTACTGCAGGATTCGGCAGTCTTTATTGGCGCGGTCCAGTTCCCGCCGAAGCTCCTGCAGCTGGTAAACATCTTCCTCTAAGTAACTGTCTCTCATCTCTTCCATTTCAGCACGGAGTTCATCCAACTCATCCTACACAAGCCAGACAGAGGAGGTTGAGAAGCCAGGTCCATCAGAAAGGATGGAGTTGTCCATCCACCCCTGCGCTCTGCAATACTGTGACCTTTCTGCACAGTTACCTGTCGGCTTCTGGCCACAACTGCGTGATACGACACAGGGACTCTGGACATTCTCACGCAAGACAATTATCACTAGATGTCTGTTCAGATCTTAAGGATCCAGAAGCCAGAAACGAGCATGGATTATTCATTGCAGACTCTCAGCATTTACCCGGCTCCCAATCTTTCCTTACATAATCATCACCATAAACGAAGTCATCTCTGCAGATAATTAAACCTTTAGATTCAAATCAAACGCTGACCTAAACCTGCGTCTCTACGACATAATCCAGGCAGTAAGACGGACATTGCCTGCAAAGAACACAGACTTTAGTGGGGTCATAACTGTGAATTGTCTGGGAATTATAACATGCCCGGAAATGTCCCTAAAATTCTGTCTTGACTCATGATTCTAAAGATAAAACCGGGAGATCAGCTCAGTGCTTTGTGACCACCTAGAGGGGTGGGATAGGGAGGGTGGGAGGGAGACGCAAGAGGGAGGAGATATGGGGATATACGTATGCATATAGCTGATTCACTTTGTTAAAAAGCAGAAACTAGCACAGCATTGTAAAGCAATTATACTCCAATAAAGATGTTTAAAAAAAAAAAAAAAAAAGATAAAACCTTGTGCGCTGTTTTTTTCCCATTCGCCTGCCCTGCATTTCGCATCTCCACTCCACTCTGGTGTCAACATGAAGACACACGGGTACAGGAGAAACCAGGAGTTATTCCTGGCGCCCTCCCCGCCACGTGCCAGGCCACAGCCAACGCAGTGCTGTCAGCTCTAAGTCCAAATACCTGTGGCTCTCCCACCTCCATTCCTCTCAAGGGAGCCACAGGTAAGACTTACACAGGTAAGCCTATCACCTGGGTGCCCGCTTCCCCTCTATAGCCCAGGCTCCACTCAGACTTACCCTTTTCATAAGTAACTCAGACCTCCTCCCCACCCCCCACTCATACCCTCCAGGGGGCTCTGCATCACAGAGAAAGTTCATCCAGGTCCTCCCCAGTGCCTGCATACTACCCCCTCCTTCCCTGCCACCCTGCTGCTTCCACAGGGTCCAGGCAGCTGGAGGCCTTTCACCTGTTATGGCCTCCCCTTCCTTCCCAGCTCTTTGCGGAGCTCACAGTCACGTGGTCACACAACTTGGAAGGCACACAACGCCACCCCCTGCCATACCCCACCCCCCCAGTCTCTAGTCCAGGCCCTGCCCCTCCTACCGCCTGTTATCTGTGTTTCTTCCTGTTCATCTGTCACCCACCCAGGAAGGTAAGTGCCAAGAGGGCAGACACCTGGTATCTCCCAGTGTCCAAGGCAGTGTGAACCACACAGCAGGCCCTCAATAAACATTTGTGGAATGACTGCCCATGAACCTCGGTCAACACCTAGAAAGACCACATCCTAAACAGGACCCACACCAGACATCCCCGCACATGGCTTTGTTCCAGTCTTGTAGTCTGGTCCTGGAAAATTCTTCCCAAACCCATAGACACAGCTGCAGCATGTGATGAGATATACATTCTATCATAAAGGCTTCAACAAGGAGCAATTTGGAAGGCGGGAGATTAAGAAAAGCTTTCTAGAACTGTCTTGATTAGTTTGATAATTGATGGCATAAATGCCTCCAGATTAGGGTACACTCGTTCAACGTTTTTCATTTTTTTTTGCCACACCACGCAGCTTGTGGGATCTTAGTTCTCCAGTCCCTCGGCAGTGAACATTAGGAGTCCTAACCACTGGACCGCCAGGGAATTCCCCATTCCCATTTGTTTTGTTCAATTAATACTGAGGCTCAAGGGAAAAACTCTCCCAAACGTGGACACCCTAACTTGTCAGCTCTCACCCTATTCAGTTTGCTCCTGGAGTCTGACCACCCTTGCTAATCGTGCATTTATTCTTAAAACCAGGGATTTATTTACAATAAAGAACAAGAGCTTCTCAACACCAGAGCCTCAGGTAGACAAGAAATTGACTAGATTGGCTTCCCCGGTGGCGCAGTGGTTGAGAGTCCGCCTGACAATGCAGGGGACACAGGTTCGTGCCCCGGTCTGGGAGGATCCCACGTGCCGCGGAGCGGCTGGGCCCGTGAGCCATGGCCGCTGAGCCTGCGCGTCCGGAGCCTGTGCTCCGCAACGGGAGAGGCCACAACAGCGAGAGGCCCGCACACCGCAAAAAAAAAAAAAAAAAAAAAAGAAATTGACTAGAAAGGAATCTCCTGAGGAGTATCTCACCCTGGGTAAGATTAAGTCCAAGAAGTGTAACAAACAAACTGGGAAACTTTGTGGAAAAATACAGACGGGTGACAACAATTGTCCAGCCAACCCCTCCTGTGTGCAGCCATCACCTATACGGGAAGGGCACAGGTGTGGCACGTCACTCCCCCAAGCCCCAGCCTGTAGGTTCTCCCACTCTGTCCACACCACCTGACCAAGATCATTACCTACTCAGTTGACCATGACTCCAAGTGGAGCCTGTTTCAACGGACCACCAAGGAGAACGGATGTTAAAGTGGAAAGCTTTACCAACATTCCTAGTAGTCAAATGAATGTTTTTGTTCTCATTTGCTAAGTGTTCTTACAGAATTTCTGAACCAGTGATGACGGCCTCATTAAAAATATAAGATGTTCTCATGTGTCTTAAGAAAGGTAAATCTTAACGTTGAAAACGTTATGACGTATAAGCAAGTTTCATTGCCGTTTTATTCTTCATGGAGATCTCTTCCTATCAGTCTTGTTCCTGGTAGGAAAATTTGTTAGCACTGGGAGTTACTGGGCCGAGCACAGAGGCCGGTCACTGGAACATCCATGAAGAGAAAGGACAGGCTGGGCTCTTCAGGTGCCTGAAGAACCCACCTATTTCAGAAAGGTCCTTTCAACCTGCAGCAAAGAGGTTGTTCCCGATGCCCGATCCCTGCACTGAGCCATGGAAGCTATGCCCTTGACCCAACCCACGCTGGAGGAGACCAACTACCGGCTACAAGCTTCAAAACAGGCCTGTGCATGCCATCCTCCCATAAAGAGTAAAGAGTTAGTCCTGAATCTTCAAAATCAAGGTCAAGCTTCACTCAGATCCCATCTGTGAATCTGATCTGACTTTGAGAAAAAGCCTCATCTCTACACACGTCTGAATACAGTTAAGTTAATTGTTACACTGGTTAACTAATAAATAGTTCAGTACAGGCAGTAATCACTATATGTATGTACACATACAAATATCCAGTGGTGTTGGGCATTCTGTTTATGGAAGGAACTGTTTATGATTGCTTTTCCTTCTAGAAAGCTTATCAAAGTCATTAATGACTGAAATGATCTATTATTCAAACACGAGTTTTAAAATGTGACACAGTCATAAAGACATATGATACGACTTCCAGATAAAAAAATGTTCTCTGGTTTTCAGACTTCGTAATGGGGGTGGCATGGGGTTGGGGGAGGCCCTCATCGGCCCAATGTTAAACACTGGTTATGTCCTATGATGCCTACACTCCTGCTGCAGGCTGAAAAAGCCTGTTCCAGGGCTAGATGAACCCACACCTCCAGATCACCGAGTAGGCCACATGTAAACAGCTAATATTTTTTGGCATAAATAATCACTAACATTAGTTGCATTGAAAAGAAAATTAGGGAGAGACCATAATTGCATGTACTTGAATCATTGCTTTTGTACCTCATTTTATCAAAACTTGTAGAACAGAAGGCATCCTTTATTAAGCACTTTACCTTCATTACTAAGCCTACAATAACCCTGCCAGGGACACACGACCCCCATTTGACAGACAAGGAGGCCAAACCCAAGCTGGTAAACACATCCAAATCCTCTCAGCTGATAAATGGAAGCCCAACTACAAACCCAGGCTGTCTGGTTCCACACACATGCTCTTTCCGGTAAGTGTTAGAAATTATCTGCAACAACCAGGACAAATGAAACAATAAGTTTTAAATCATTTTTAGAAGTCCACCGTCGGTGTAAAATAATAAAAGCAAGCTAGACCTTGCATTTAGACCTTGACATTGTCCACGTGCAGGTATACTTATTTTCACACTTGGTCCTCACGAAAGCATTGTAATATGCTGAAAAGGTATCAATACCCCCATTTTAAAAATAAGGACATTGAAATTCTAAAAGTTTAAATGCTTCCCAACACTAGCCTGTAGCAGAGATGGGACGAGGTCAGGGTTTCAGCTCTTTTCACAGAGCCTTGAAAAAAGCAATTTTCAGGTTCAATGAAAAGAAGTTCTAAGAAAAGCGAATTATGAACCACGTAAGCTGGCAGCAGACATTTGAAAAGCCAAAACTGATTCAGATTCGGGTCATGATGAAAGTGATTTTCAAACTAACATTATATTAATTTTCTGACAGCATGCTCTAATTTAGAAAACATTAAAGAACCTTAAAGATGTCTGCCATTTAAATGCTTAAAAAAAAAAAACCAAGTCAAGCAGAACATATGTTTCTGGCAGACATTTACACACAGTAAGTAAAAGTGGGAAATTGCTGTTGTTTTCTAATACAGATATTAAGAAAAAAATTGCCCTTAATCAAGTTTCACATTGAATTAACATCAGGTCTGTCAGATACTCAAATGTTAGATCATTATGACATTGAAAAGCTAATTTAGTTTTAACTAAATATACTTTTCAAATTTTGTATGTGAAATGAAACCTTGATATAGTGGAAAGTTCCCCAACTACTCCCCTTTGCCTGCAGATAACAAATCGTTATTTTACATCTATTTGACACATATCAAATTCGAAAAATAATGAGGTACCATGTGTGCACTAGAATAAACCAAGATTAAAATTTCAACGAAAATCTCTTTGCAGATAGTTTTATCCACCAATATAAACACCAAATCCACATGGTAAAAGCGGTGAAAACTCTTGATCATACTGACAATCTTATCGGACCTTAAACGCCTTTAAACAACCTGAAATCAATAACTAGTCCTATTTTAATCACCCCTCTCTAAATAGACCCAATTTAGACAGTGAGAGCAGTCAGCTGGCTACTGTTGCAATAATTCCCTCTTCTGGGAGTTACAGACCTTATCGTCTGTTGTAATATACAATGAATCCACCTCCTTCCCTCCGGACAATGGAACTGTTCTCTGCAGAGTCCCAACTGAGACTCAGAAAGCTCAGGGACCCTCCCATTGTTTACCAAGCGACAGTTCATCCAGCAGCGACCGGCCCTGTGTTCCCTGGTCTACGTGATCTTGCCACCTAAGGTGATTACAGCCGCTTTGAAGGCTGAATAAAGAGTGGGTGTGGAAAGCAGAAGGTCAGGAAAGAATAGGGATACTGTCTGCTTTAACCTTCCAGAAGAAGGGAGGAGGGCCAGGGGTCGGGGAGGGAGGGAGGGGCTGAAGCGCTTTATGCTCCGAACTGTTTATTCTCACCTCAGTGTCCACCCCACCTCCACCCTTTCCAGGCGGCGCTGAGCTGCCAGATTTAACCAAATCCTTTCAGACCTTGAAACTCCAGACTCCAAGTGAGACACAGGACGGTGAGGCTAGATCGGCGCTGATGCACTGCAACCTCTCAACCCAGATGGCCTCACCAGTGGCCTCCCTAAAAAAAAAAAAAATCACTCCTCTCCATGAATCCAATAGTATCTGCTCCGTAGCTAGCGCTGACTTTTGTTTTAACCAGAAATAATTCTTCTGAAGTAACTGAAAAGCCAGAGCGAACTCAGCAGCCCTTCCCCCACTGACCTTGCAGGCCCCGCAGGACGGGCACTTTGGGGTACACTATTTGAGGGCGGGGGAAATGGTGCCGTGCGAGCGTCACCAGTAACGCGAGAAGCATTTTCAAAATAGGCCAATAAACTCAAAGCGATGAAACCCTCCTGAAAAGCCTGTGAAAACAGAGAACATAATTAATATGTTCACAATGAGCTCTAGGGCTTGTCTGATTATCTTGGAGCAATCGAGCAAAAATGCAGTGGCGGTGGGCAAGGAACACTCCAGCAGTGTTTCGTGGACGCCCTAATCACTAAGATGTGACTGGGTCTGGTCTGAGAAAGCAGCAAATGCCTTTCGATAACTGAACTCAATCTCGCACCTTAATTCCTGAAGCCTTCCGAATACGTGCGAGTTCATCAGCGGTCAAGGGCCACGAGTGCTTTTCTGACTGCGCTTTCACACAAAAAGCCAGCTACCTGGATTGAGTAATTATGCACGTCTCATCTAGTCCCTACAGCTCCACACAGAAGGGGGAACTTCTCTGTTGACAGCTGATTTTTAAGAAAATACAGCAGGCTGGTAAAAAACCAAGAGAATTCCCCTCGAATTTCCTGATCAGTAACACATCCTCCTACAGTTTTGAGGCCTTAGTTTTCTGCTTGGATTACTCTTAGGTCATTCTAGCTCAGAAACTGTCTTATACAGTAACGGTGACAGAACTGACTCAGGAAAACTTGTAATACTTGTGGTCACACCATCCTCCAGAATACATCAAAGTAAAATTTCTGGGTGGAGTCTCCTTTCTAATCGCGAGAGTTCTGTGCAGCATTCCCTAAGAAAGCAGTAGGTCAAGGACTCGCTTTTATCTACCATCATCAAAAAAAAAAAAAAAAGTACCAGTGAGAACGAGAGCAACAAAAAGAGACGTTTGGGCTTATAACGCACACGCTCTAAACCTCACGTGCAAAGGAAGGTCTACAGCAAAGGTCATTGTCCATGAGGTCACTGATGCTCCCAGCCCCATTCTGCACAAGTGGGCGGGCTCGCTGACCTTTAGAAAAGTCTAGCAAGGCTGCTGTCTTTCTTTCCCATATTGAACTACTGTCGTTTAAGCTTTTGAATAGACAATCATGTAACTCACACATGTGTTTGTGATCATCCTTCTGATTTCCTAGCCTCAGCAGACCTCCTCTATTTCTGCTTCTCTCCTGCTGTCAGAGGAAAGGCTGGGAGATGGATTCAGGCATCGTAAATGGTCCGCCGTGACCTTTTCTCCACAGGAAACGTCAGTTGCCATTTCCCACAAATTAAACATTGCCAGTGGGGTTTACGGGACCATCTGTCCACAGGCTAGTGGAGAGGTGTTCTTGGTGGCCCTTTCACCTAAAAAGAGGACCCCTAGGAAAGCTAAACACTGGGAATATTTTGAGCTAATAAAAAACTCGAAGGCAAGCGTGTGCTCAGAAAAGGAGCCTGCATGGAAATAGGGTTGCAGCCTGGAGCAGGGAAAGAACAGAGGTCTGGGGGCAGGGAAAATACAAGCTGCATCGCTTACTAGCTAGATGACCTTGGGCAAGTCACTAAGTTTTCTCAGGTCTCGGCATCCTTGTCTGTGAAATTGGGGTGATAAATATAACAATGATACCCTATGTTGCTGTGAGATTCACTGAAATATCAAATACATCAGATTAGGTGCCAGGGTCAGACACCTATTTCCTTCACTGAGAATCTAACATGAAAAAATAAAGCAAATAACCAGTCATCTAGGAATGAACTCCAAAATGACTGCCTACCTTAAGATCAAAGGTGTAATAAGAAACCTCTTTTCTTCAAAAAAAATTTTTTTTAAACCTTAATTTTCTGTTACTTAGCTGTCATGATTTGGATAAACATCATTCAATCAGAAACGCTGCGGGTCAGGGATTATGCTAAGAGCTGAGGCTACAAAATTCAATAAGATGATCTTTCTTGTTCTCTGGGAGCTTACTTCCAGGGCAGATTTACAAAAGTGCTGATTTCACAAGAGTCACACACGATACCGTGGCTCTTTCTCTTCTACACCCCTGAATTTCACTCTGTTGTCTATTACATAAAAGTCGGTGACAGGGACTTCCCTGGTGGTGCAATGGTTAAGAATCTGCCTGCCAATACAGGGGACAGGGGTTTGTACTCTGGTCTGGGAAGATCCCACATGCCGCGGAGCAACTAAGCCAGTGAATCACAACTGCCGAGCCTGCGCTCTAGAGCCCGCGAGCCACAATTACTGAGCCTGCACGCCACAACTACTGAGCCCGTGCTCCACAACGAGAAGACACTGCAATGAAAAGCCCAAGCACCGCAACGAAGAGTAGCTCCCGCTCGCCGCAACTAAAGAAAGCCCCCGCGCAGCAACGAAGACCCAACGCTGCCAAAAATTAAAAAATTAAAAAAAAAAAAAAAAAAGCAAATGTAGTATTTGAAACGTCTCACTGCCAGTCCATCTGCTCTTTCCCCACCACTCTCCTCCTCTGCCTCTTTGAGTAGGATAAAATAACCACTGGGCTCAGTGGGTTAGAGCAGCTTCTGCAGCCGGGGTTTAGGAACACTCAGCAGTTCACCGCCCTGATCTCAGTTTGAACTGCACACCTCACCACCAAGCACCTTAAAAGCTCACATCCTTGGTCCCACCAGCCAACACTTGGCCTCCATCAGGGACCGTCAGCATTTGCTGAGAACACAGGGCGGATCACAAAACCCACTGATAAAGGAGGTTTCGGAGAAAACATATTTAACTGTCTTAACAGAAACAGGTGGTTTACACCGGTGGAGCTATTTACCAACCTGCGTATCCCAATAAATTAAGACAATTGCTTTCAGGACAGCCCTCCTTACTTTCAGGTGACCTACCCCCACACCTAACACTACCTAAATCCTCTTTCCTGCAGCGCCAGCCCTCCTCCTCGTGGAAAAGATGGAGTCAGACTTGTGCCCCAAAGCTCACAGGACCCAGAAGCCCCTTAGAGCGGGCCCCACCGCCAAGCGCTCAGATAGGACGCAGAGGCTGCGATTCCCTCGAAAGTGCCCCGGTGTAAACAGGGCATCAAGTGGCCTCTTCTGACACGGAAAACCCAGCTGTGGACGCTTACAAAGGACCGGCCAGCAGGACACAGTGGTCCCTCCACTCAGGCCGTACTCAAGAGACTCCTGAACTGCAGGTTTATCACTGAAAACGCCCAGGCCCTCTGTCTGCTCTGTGAGCCCCGAGGGAGACACGGAGGACGCCCGGCTTTCTGCAACTGGGAGAAGCGGCAGGCGGCTGCAGCCTGGGCCACCACACCCTCCGAACCCCACTCTCCTCCCATGGAGCCCGGCCCAGAGCCCTTCAGCCGGGGAAACCCCGCCCCCACAGGCTAGGGGTCTGGGGGTCGGCTGCACATGCGAAAAGTGATCAGGGCCAACACCCTATAATCAACGCAGCATCAACAGGGGCAGAGGCATCCGCGGAAAGCAGCAAGACTTCTAGAAACAACCTAAGTGGGTTGAGAAGCAGCCCAGACCCACAGGTCTTGCTGCTCCTTCCAGAAGTTTTGGCTCCAGTTCCCAGCGCCCGGTGTGTGCGGGGGGCAGGAAGGTGAATGGCAGCAGGTGAAAGCGCTTTCGAGACCGGAAGGCGGGGCTCGCGGGTTCCAGCCCGCACCCAGACGTGGGGTCGCCTCCGGACCACCGGCGGCGGGGCGGCCTGCGCACCTTGAGATAGTCGTTCTCCGAGCGCAGCTCCTCCATCTCCCGCAGCAGCTCCTCCTCCTCCGCCGCCGGTACCAGCCGGGGCTGCTCGCCCGGGCCGTGCTCCTTGGGGTTCCCGGGGACCGTTCGCTCCGGCGGAGCGCACCCTCCGGCATCCTCCGCCACGCCGGGCCCCGGGGACCCCGCGGGGACCCCGCTCGGGCTGATCCGACCCCCGAGGCAGGCGGCGGGGGGCGCGGCGAGGAGCACGGGGGGCTCGGGGCTGCCCGGAGGCGCCCCCCAAGCCGCGGGGCTCGTCGTGGGGGCTCCCCGCAGGGGTTCCCGGTCGCTGGATCCCGTGCCGGACTCGGCGTCGCTGCTGGCGGCGGGGATCAGGCGCTGCTCATCGGACAGGGGGTCAGAAGGGCAGTCAGAGAGGTCGGAGCTGCTGTCGGTGTGGCTGATACGCGAGCCGGGGGCCGGAGAGCCGGCCGCGGAGGTCACGGCGAGGATCACGGCGGGGACCGGGACGATGGGGACCCGGGGCCCGGAGGCGCGGGCGGGCACCACTCCGGAGCCGCGTTTGGCTTTGCGGCCCTTCGCAGCGGCGGGCGGCGGCTCGGCCCCGGGCGGCGGCTTTCCGACCCGGGGCAGCGGCTCGGCGGGCGCCGCGCGCGCCGCCCTCCTGGGGCCCGGAGCGGCCTTGGAGCCGCCCGCTGCTCTGGCCCCGGCGCCCGGCGGCGGCTTGTCCTTCGCGCCGGGGGCGCCGCCGCTGCGCCGGGAGAGGCGGCCGGGCGCGGCCGGGGGCCCCGGAGAGGGCGGTGCCTTGCCCGCGAGGCTGGGCGAGCGCGGAGCGGCGGGCGCCGGGGCTCGGCCCGAGGAAGGGGCAGCCGGGACCGGGCCGGGGGCCGCGGGCCGGCCGTGCAGGTCCTTGAGAAATGGCCTGGCGGGCGAGGGCGCGCGGTGCAGCCGCCTCCGCTCGGCCAGCGGGTGGAGGTGGTGGTGGCGGTAGTGCTGGCCGGGCGGCTGCGCCTTCGCATCCGGGGCGCCGCCGGCCGCGGGGCCATTCAGCGTCTCCATAGCCGGGGCCGGGGCCGGGGCCGGGGCCCGGGCCGCGAGCAGCAGCTCAGGCGGCGGATGCTCCGGGCGGCGGCGGCGTGCAGCCTCCCCGCGCGCCCGCTCATCACTGTCCGCCAGCCCCGCCCGGTGTGCGCCCCGCACTCCCGCGCCGCCGCTGTCCCCCGCACCCCGGCCCCGAGGATCCCCGCGGGGCTCGCGGCTTCCGTCTCCCTGCTCTCCTCAGGCTGAGGTCACCCGCGCTCGCGTTCTCCGGGCGCGGCGGCGAGGCGGCTCCCTGGCGCTCGCATCCCCTGCGCGCGGCGCGCCGGGCTCGCACACCCGCCCTAGTCCAGCGGCAGCGGCGCTGGCGGCGCGCTCCCCGCTCCCGCGCCCCGCTACCCGCAGCACCGCCCGCTCGGGCCCGCGCCCCCCTCCCAGCGCGGGCCCGCCGCCCGGTGCGCATGTCCCGCCTCCCGCCAGCCGGCGCCGCGATGGGGGCGGGGCTGCGCTCCCGGACTGCGCGCCGGCTGTGGCCCCCAGCCTTCTCCGCCCTGGCACCCTCGTGCTTTTCGAGGCCGGGGAGGCAGTACGAGAGTTGGGGAGGGAGGGGGAAGGGGCAGAGGTGAACTGGGGGGCGGGAGCTGCCCCCGGGGTGGCGGGAAGCTGGAGGTCTGGGAGGGTGGTTGGGCCCCTCTGCGGGGTGCACCCTCGGGGCGCCTGCGTCCCCTCCGCGGAACAACGCCGCCCCACAGGCCCCCGCATCCAGGCTGGCCTCCCAGGGCCCCTTAGGTCCGCCCCGCCCTGCTCTCCCTCAGGGCCGAAGTGTCCACCCTCCTTTAAGGAGTGCTTGGACCCGACGCAGCTACCTATCGGGTCCAAAGGCGCACGGGGCTCCAGAGTTGGTACCCCAGTGGCCTCTGGAGCTCAGAGAAGGAGCCGCTGTCGGAGTAGGAGAAGCATCTCGCCAAGCTTGGCGTCAGAAAGGGAACTCACATTTAGTGTCGGCTGCGAGCCAGGCCCTGTTAAGACACTCCAACAGCTCGGGCAGCGGCATTGTTTCATTTCATCCTCATAACAAATCCGACTACGAATTACTTCTGTCTTCTTGAAGGATGAGGACGTGGGTGCGGGAGGTAAAGTCAGTGCCAAAGCCAGTGCACGCTGGCTGGGACTCATACCCGAGTCTGTGCAGTGTTCGGTCCTACATGTTGCCCCCTCGGAGAACCCGGAGCTTGAGCGCCGCTTCGACCACTGGAGATTCTAACCTGGCTCACTGACCTTTTCAAGCCTCGTTCCCGCCTCTGTATAATTAGAAAATACCTCCACCTGAGTGTGGGGCGTGACTCAGCAAGGATGAGAAAACACTGTGTAAGCCGTAAAGTGCTGTTCTATATCACTGAGTGCAGCTTTTGTCCCAGCTGTTGGATTGTAATAGAAAAGAACCTTCGTGTCCTATTACCAATTAATCACTAAAGGGATGTTGCCTATAAGCTTAAATTATACATAATGACCCGCCCATCTCTGGGAACCCCACTCCCAGGGAATGAGCTTTAAGCTAAAACACCTTTGTTAAGCTCACAGTAAACCTCCTGACCAGGACCACCTGTGAATGGCTGCAAGAAGGAAGAAATTAACACATTCCCCTCCGAGTTTGGCCAGAAACAGGACTCCTTCCCTTTTTAAGTATAAAAGAATCCTGAATTCTAACCTGGAGAAGATGGCACTTTGGGACGTTAGGCCACCATCTCCTTGGCCTGCTGGCTTTTTTTTTTTTAGATGTATTTATTTATTTTGGGGGGCTGTGTTGGGTCTTCGTCGTTGTGCGTGGGTTTTGTCTAGTTGCTGTGAGCAGGGGCTACTCTTCGTTGCGGTGCACGGGCTTCTCATGCAGTGGCTTCACTTGCTGCGGAGCACGGGCTCTAGGCGCACAGGCTTCAATAGTTGTGGCTCGCGGGCTCTAGAGTGTAGGCTCAGTAGTTGTGGCACACGGGCTTAGTTGCTCCGAGGCATGTGGGATCTTCCCGGCGCAGGGCTCGAACCTGTGTCCCCTGCATTGTGGCCTGCTTTCTTTTTGAATAAAGTCGCTACTCCTTGCCCCAACAGCTCACCTCTGGATTTATTGGCCGGTTGTGCAGCGAGCAGTACAAGCTTGGACTCAGTAACAGGAGGGTGGGCAATACTCAGAGGAATAAGGGCCAGCCTGCCGTCTAGACTTGGCTTTGCTGGGAGGCAAAGGCGGGCAGTGCTTACAAGTTGCTGGGGTCGGCACGGACCCTGACCCCGGAAGGATGGGCTGGTCTAGTAGGTGAGTACCCAGGACCTGCCAGGGCAGAGGCTGTAGGTGGGACATTATCCTCGAGGCTGGGGGAGCCTTGGAGGATGCTGCGCATGACTGATCTTCTCTACTTAGGAGGATCCCACTGGCCACAGCAGCAAGGCGAGGGAGGCAGGTGACAGGGAGCAGTTAGTGGCTGCGGCCAAAAGCGCAGATGAGGGCAGTGGTAGTAGGAATAGAGAAAAGGGGACAGATTTTCGAAGATAAAAGGAAAAATAGAACCTATAAGGGAAAAGAATCTGAAAAAGAATATATATGTATAACTGAATCACTGTGCTGTACACCTGAAACTAACACAACATGGTAAATCAACTATACTTCAATAAAAATATATGTACATAAAAAATAAATAAAATGTAAAAAAAAAAAAAAAAGGAAAAACATAGACTCCAAAGTCTGTGATCTTTACGTTAAATCACCCTACTTAGCCACCTCCTTCAAAAAGTGCGGGACAAAGTCATCACTGACGCAATAGCTAATAAGACCACAGCCATCTATCATGGGGTATTTGGAGAAAAAGGACACAGGTGGTGACAACAGTGCAGAAAGGCTGACAGGTGCCCTGCTCCCACGCCAGGCCCATCCAGCTCTCCCTAGAGGGCGCTCTAACTCTCCCTGGTGCCCAGTGATTAATCAGAAAGTGGCCGCCATCAGTCCCCAGAGCACAGCCCCCTGGAACTCTGGGACCTTCTCCTCGACCTTCCAGAGACACAGACGTCCCCGACACCCTCACATTTCTCGAGAATTATGTCCAGGACTCTTAGCACAAGCTTGCCAGCTCCTCACGCTGCATCTAATCATGCAAAAGACCAGCTCAAAAATGTTTCGGTAAGCTAGTCTTCGAAAAATATCAGCCAGGTGACCATACTCTTTGTCGCCAGCTTCCTTTCCCTCAGCTAGTAAGTCAAACAAACTTCATCCTCTGAACGATTAGCCTGGCGATCGTTTCCCTTGGACCTTGGCAAGGAGGTATCCAGGAATGCTTCCTTTGTTCCCAGCACTCAGTGCGTTACAGGTGTACCAGATACCTGCTTGCATCATAGATGTTTTTAAAGTCACAGATGATTTTAAAATAACGTTTTGTTCTTGTTAAATCAACTTAGTCTTAAGGCATTAGGGGTTTGCTATTTAAAGGAGCCTTAAAGTGCTTCGTTCTGGAAAACAACAACAAAATCCAGTGTGGGTGTGGCTGTTTGGGTCTGTCTCCCCTCAGACCCTGCCCCCTGCTCTGTGTAGCCAGGGAACAACCCACAAAGGTGGGCTTGCTGGGCTCCGGGGTTTGCTGATTGGGTTTGGCCTCTGGGAGGTGCAGTCAGGAGATTGGAAGGTAACAGCAAGGAAGAAATCAGGGGACTTCTTACCCTCTCTCTGTGCCTCAAGTGGCTTCTGAGCGGCTGGGTCTCCTCTGTGGACTGGGCTGTTGGGGTTCCAGCTTTCCCCAGATGACCTGCTCCCACCGGTAACTTCATCTCCTCACAAGCCTCTCAGTCAAGGATGGTCACGGCTTCCTGGGGTTGCAAATCTGTGGGTGACGTCACTGCCCCTGTTTGGCCCTTGATCCCCGCAGCCCATAACCAGTCCCTGCACTGCAGTACCTGTCTAGGGCCTGCATGCAGCACTGGTGTAAAGAGTAGTTTGGGGAGATAAATTAGGAGACTAGGGTTAACAGATAGACACTACTACATATAAAATAGATAACCAACAAGGACCTACTGTATAGCACGGGGATATACTCAGTATTCTGTAATAACCTATAAGGGAAAAGAATCTGAAAAAGAATGAATATATATATGAATATGTATAAAACTGAAAAGAAAATATATTACAAATATTCACTGAAAAATAAAGAGAAAATTTGGATTAAATACATATTAATTTTTTTTCTAAAAAAAGGAGTAATTTGCTATGATTGCATCCACAGCCTTGTCAAAGAGCAGCGTGGTACAGTAACAAGAGCTGAGATTTTGCCACCAGGCAGATCTGGGGCAAATTCTGCCTAAGTCACTTGCACTCTGTGTGGCCTTGGGTAAAGTATTATCATCAATATCATCCTCATCACTATGATTTAATACCAGTGGAATAATCTCCAATACGTTAAAATGTGAGCAAAGCGAACTTGGAGTGAGAGTTAGAAATCTAGTCTGTGTCTGTACAGTTGTATAAACAAATTTTTTTTTCTTGTTTGACTCATAGAGGGGAAAAACATGACTGCCTCTGGACGACAGAGTTTTTTGCAGAACTTCTGCACCCTCAAAACCTTGTCCACAGTACTCATCTATTTTCCAGTTATTTCCCTTATTTTAACACAAAGGCACTTTAGAATATGAAATCATTCCTGGTCTAAGTCAGAAGAAGTCATCCTCTTTGAAAAGAATGGAAAGAAGAGACTTTTAACAGAGTGGGCTATTTTTTGGCGCTTCAGGAAAGGTTGGGTTGAAAAGGGACAGCTGGCAGTCAGGTGGCCCTCGTGGGGTGTAGGTGCCCCCCAGCTGCCCCTGCAGGGTTACTGCCAAAATGCCACGTGGGACTCGACGCAGGCCAATCCTACAAGGGCCCACAGACCCCTTCAGCCAGACTGGCCCCTGTATATGGCATGGTGGTGGTCATGATGATAGCTTCAGAGGCTCATAAATCTTGGGGACACCAGCAGCACCTGGGGAGCTTGTTACAAATGCAGGTTCTATGGCCACACACCCTGGAGCTCTGATTTCAAAGGTGTGGAGTGGCCCCCAATCTGAACTTTTAACAAGTACTTTTGATGCTGATGACCCTCTGACCACACCCGAGAAGCCCTGAGTTAGTGTTTCAAACACAGCTCCAAGCATCACAGGCTTGTCATTTGCATTTCCTCCTGGTTCTGTTTGAGAGTCCTTCCAATTTTGGTATGAGATTCTGGCGGATAAGAGATGCAGAGACCACAATAAAGGTTTAGCCAGTGAAGCCACAGCTGTAGACAATGTCACAAAGTCCAGGCCTGTCCTAGAGCCAGTCTTAAGTGGTAAGTGTCTCTCTGATCCAAGAACCCAGAGGAAGGGGCTAGATGGTGGCAAGGAGGCTCTTTGCTTGTGAGCAGTGGCTCTTTATGAGGAGGGAGCTCCCTCTTGGAGCATTTGGGAAGTTTGTTATGGTATTTTCTGTCGCTGCAAAAACTGGGTTGGGGAGCACTAGCTGAAATTAGGAGGGGAGTCAGGGATGCTGGATGTTTTGCAATAACCCCGGAGAACTGCCCCATACGCTGCACAACTTCCAAATGTCCTCCTGAAACATTCATGGAGGTAAAAAAAAAAAAAAAAAAAAAAATTTGCTTACCATCATCTGAGCCTAGAACGTAACTGTTTATCTTAGCCCAGTCGGGCTGCTATAACAGAATCCCAAAGAATGGGTGGCTTATAAACAACAGACATTTATTTCTCACAGTTCTGGAGGCTGGAAGTCTGAGCTCAAGGCACCAGCAAGGTCAAATTCTGGAGAGCACCCACTTCTGGGTTATAGACCAACATCTCATGTCCTCACCTGGCAGAAGGGGCAAAGGATCTCTCTGGGGCCTCTTTTATAAGGACACTAATCCCAGCCATGCAGCCTCCACCATCATGAGCTAATCACTTCCCAAAGGCCCCACCTCCTAATACCATCACCTTGGGCATTAGGACTTAACATGAATTTTGGGGGTGCACAACATTCAATCTATAGCACTGTTTCACACCTAAACACAACACTTTTACATATAAGGCAGTATTTTTAGTTTGTTTTACTATATACTGGATTTTTTTTAAGGCATGCAACTGCAATAGAAATTAAAACTGGACTTCATTTTATTTGGAGATTTGCAATGAGTTGTGGTTTTTTTTAAATTTAATTAATTTATTTATTTTTGGCTGTGTTGGGTCTTCATTGCTGCTCAGGCTTTCTCTAGCTGCGGCGAGCGCGAGCTACCCTTCGTTGCGGTGCACGGGCTTCTCATTGCGGTGGCTTCTCTTGTTGCGGAGCATGGGCTCTAGGCGCACGGGGCTCCAGTAGTTGTGGCTCATGGTCTCTAAAGCGCAGGCTCAGTAGTTGTGGCGCACGGGCTTAGTTGCTCCGCGGCATGTGGGATCTTCCCGGACCAGGGCTCGAACCCGTGTCCCCTCCATTGGCAGGCGGATTCTCAACCACTGTGCCACCTGGGAAGCCCTGCAATGAGTATTTCATCTTTGATCGTTTTGTCATTGATGGCAGTGCCACTCAAAATATTTGAGTCATCAGTATAACACCTGTATTTGTCTGCATTTTTGCAATCGTCTCTATGTATAAGATCTGAGTACTTCATTGTATATATTTTCTAGTATATTTGTAAGCTTTATATGTTAAATACATATTATTTTGTTATAAATAAATTTCTTATTATTTCTCTTTTATATTACTATCAGAGCACTGTATTTATTTTTTAAAAATACATGTTTTGGGGAGATGTTCACACACTAACTGATTCTCATTTCAGGAAAGGAAAGGGCATTTGTAAGAAAAGGCGGGGCGCTGTGCTGCCCTTGTTGGGAATCGGGCTCCTGCCCAGAAAGAGCTGAGCTATTGTGGAGGGTGCCCCCTCGTGGTAGGTGTAGGGATGACATCCCTTCCCCCACAGGAAGAAAACTGCAGAATCTAGAAGTGTCCCCTGGGGAGGGAGGAAGAAAAGGTTGGTGATTCTAAGACGTGTCCTTTCATTAAAGGAAGCAGTGTTTCATTATGCAAGCTTTCTCATGTTTGCTAAACTTGAAATTAAAAATTCAGACTTCTTTCCTCTTACAACGTAACTGCTAAAATTTGTAAAATTATTTTAAAAAAACGATTGTGGGATTCTCAGCTTGATGCGCATGGAAAACATATTGCTAAAAAAAGTAAAACTCGTGACTTCCCTGGCGGTCTAGTGGTTAAGACTCCGCGCTCCCAATGCAGGGCACGCTGATTCGATCCCTGGTTGGGGAACTAAGATCCCGCATGCTACCTCGGCGTGGCCAAAATAATAATAATAATAAAATTTTAAAAAGGAAAACTCAGCAAAGTACTCTGTCTTTCCCGATCGGCGCATGTGGACTCTGAAAAAATTCAGGGAAATTAATAGGTTATGTTGTCACCGCTTTTAGAACATCGCTCATTTCCTCATGCAGGTTCTGAAATGCATGGCATTTCTTGTTTTATTGTAATTCACCATTATTTATTTCTCTGCTTACAGAGTTACAACCCTTCAGAACAGAAATGGAGATATGAGGCCAATAACTACTTCCTCCTGCTTACTCTGGGGTTCCTGCCCAACTTCAATGCTCATCAATGCAGAAATAGAACAGGCATTTGTAGGTTTCATAGCAGACAGTACTTAGGGCATAAATTTCCTGATTAATACAGAAGATGGGATACTGTTTAAGACAACACACACTAGGGAATTCCCTGGTGGTCCAGTGGTTAGGACTCCACACTTTCACTGCCGAGGGCCCAGGTTCAGTCCCTGGTTGGGAAACTAAGATTACCCCAAGCCACATAGCATGGCACACACACCCCCCCCAGAAGAAAATCACACATAAAATACATTTTAATTATTAATTCTCATAAAATTACTGTCAAGCTCATTTTAGGAACGAGGAGATAGAATGATGTGGGTTCTATGCCTGGGTACAGTGGTTTGTTCAGATACCTTGGACAAAACAGCTCAGTCTTCCTGGGCCTTCAAGGCCTAATCTACCAAGTTAGAGAGTTGAACTGAAGCTTTAGTGTATGTCCCGACTTCACATATCTGAGGACTGAGGTAAACTTTTCAGTGCTATTTTAATTATCAACATGGGATTATTCATAGGAAACCGTAGGTCACCTCTATTCATTCTCAGACAAAATATCCTCAAAGAATATGAACTAATTTTCGTACAAGAATAGTATAATTTAGAAGGTTAATAGGATGGAATAAGTATGACAAACGTTAGACTTATTCCTACTTACCGTACTGGGGCAGACTATTGAGAGTTAATCATGTTTTTAAGAGATTCTCAGTATTATTCCTTAGGATAAGTCCATTTCATATTTGCCTCTTTAAATATTTAAATATCAGGATCTAGGAATTTGAGTGCAGAGAGAAAGCACTGCAATCCTCTTGTTCATCAGCTCCTATCTGGGAAACCCCGTGGCTGGTATCTACTGGTTGTAATTCTGAAGCAGACCTGCCTTCCATAGTGAGGGTGATTGTATAATTGATCATCTAGACTGTAGAATATTTGAGAATGAAAGGGGGCACATTTAGTAATTACACGAGACAACAGGCCTGAAGTGGATCAGGGCAGCTGGCTCAGGCTGTACGGTTACCTGTGATTAATGTCCATTCCTCAAGGTAAGAATGTCTCCAGATTGGGTCAGACTGACTCATGTTTACATCCACCTACACTAGGAACATGAACTCTTTTCACTTTGTTTATCTCTTTTAAATATACTTGGGCGAGAAGCCTGTTAAAGAATCTCCATAGCCTGTTCATCCACTCACTCATGTACACACTCACTCATTCAGAGATTATTTATTGGGACTTTCCTGGTGGCGCAGTGGTCAAGAATCCGCCTGCCAATGCAGGGGACACGGGTTTGATCCCTGGTCCAGGAAGATCCCACATGCCGTGGAGCAACTAAGCCCGTGTGCCACAACTACTGAGCCTGCACTCTAGAGCCTGCGAGCCACAACTACTGAGCCCTTGCACCTAGAGCCCATGCTCCACAACAAGACAAGCCACCCCAATGAGAAGCCTGCGTACCGCAACGAAGAGTAGCCCGTGCTTGCTGCAACTAGAGAAAGCCTGTGCGCAGCAAGGAAGACCCAATGCAGCCTAAAAAAAAAAAAAAAAAAAGAAAAAGATTATTTATTGAACCCCTTCTAAAATACTAGCCTATGTATAGATATTGGGAATAGCAGGGATGAAAAAAACATGGCATCTGCCTTTATGGGGCTCATCATTTCATATAGAAAATATAATGAGGAAGAGAAAAACTGCCCCAGGTACCAGAGCTGGCCTCCGTATCACCTAGGCCTCCACGTTCCTAGGGTCTGGCCTGGCTCTCAAAGCCAAGCCCTGGCAGTCTCCTATCAAATATAAACAATGTTACAGAACCTCAACATCAGAAGACAAGGTCACTCTGGGACTGTGATGGGTCAAGACAACAACAAGACCACTCTGTAGTCATGTCTGAATACAGACAAAACACAAATATTTTCTAAACCACGGAAATGACCGAATATCCCTTTCTCCCTGCTATATGAGCTGCTGTTTCTTACCAATTACAGCGTCAGTCTTGCTCAAGTGGTCCCTCCTTCTAGGTGAGATTAAGATACCCAGTCCTAGAATTATCCCTGCTTCCTGACAGCATCCAATCCACCCCAAAGCCCTGCTCCATTGGACCCTCCCCAAACCACCTGACACAAGTCCAAATCCATGTCCTGCAGAGGGCTCCCCAGTGTCCACCCCTCCACTGCCATGGGCAATAAACCCAACGCACTCAACCGCGGTGTGTGAGCTCCTGGGGAGGATAATTATGACTCCAGAGGAAACTTAACATAGCACCCATTCTCTGTTTTACAAGTATATCAATATGTGAAACATAGTTTTTGTGCTTTAATGGGTCTTGTTTCTCTTTGAAAAAGATGGCATAAATATGGAAAAAAACATTATCGATATATTTAAATGCTATAAATCTCTGAGCAGCTAAATCTGCTTACTGTTTGCCCAGATCAAAGCCTGCTTTGGAGATGAAGAGAAAGTCTCTTAGCTCCATGAATTTCTTTTGTTCCACAGTGAAACAAGGATCTTATCTTTTGCACCAACATAATGCCATTTTATAATCTAGGCTACAGCAGTCAGTGATTTCATGAGTTCTCAAGTCCTCTCTGCCATGCACTGAAGTTGTGTTTATCCATTCCTATTTTCTCTGCAGGATGCTTCTAAAATATAATTTGAAGGCTGTAATTGTTTTTGTCCCTAAAAAGATAGGAGAAATAGAGTGGAATGGGCTGTCTCTGGAAGTACAACTGGATGGCCTCTGGAAGGATGTTGCCTAGGCTGATGGTCATTTTTCAAGGATGCTGTAGAGAAGATTCTTACCTGGGCAAAGGGTTTGCTTTAATCTCTATAGTTACATTCATGCTTCTTCCATAGAGTGTAACCTTCTCTGTACAGAGACCCAGGGCAGTACAGAAATCCGCTAACAGTAGGTAGTAATGTGTCTTTGCCTGTTATATAACTGATATCAGTCGCCAGGGGAGCAAGGGTATGCAGTCATAAAAGTAGCCTTCATTTTTCTTTCCTTGCTCTCACTCTTAAAAGTTTCTACACATGTATCAACTTCAAAGGAGTTATTACTTAGAACTTAGAAAAACTTCGAACTGTCCTCTGCTTAAATCTCTCCTTCCAACTAGTCACGCTGCAAGATTCTAGAATCTTAGACTACATTCTATCACATAGAACATTCTAGATTTCATTTTTGCTTTAGTCACTGAAAATAATGGTGACCAAAGTTTTCCTTTATATCACTTCTATATATACTTCCAGGGAGGGAAGATGGACCAGAAGTTCAGTTATCTTACAGCTTTTTCAAATAGAAACTCATTTTCATCTCAACTAATAAAGTGTAGAGAAATCAAAATCAAAAGCATCAGCAGTTAATGCCTCCTAGATACCTGGAGCTTTTCAATGTGAACTACAAAGCAGTTTCATACCCTTTAAAGAATTTGTAAACTCAGGAACTGCTGAGAGCAGGCAATTTTTGAGAGGTATGAAAGATAGAGTCACAGTGTGTAATTTTTATATAAATTTTGGGTCTTGTACCTCCTGAAATGGACATAAAGTGGACTGAAAGATGCAATTGAGAGACAACTTTCTTCACTAAACCACAGTTGGTATTTTCATACCACTTGGTCCTTCCTGTGAAACTTCTAGATGCCCAGAACCCGTGCGTCCAACTGGAATCCACCAACCCCAGCTTACCTCTCAGGAAAACAACACATGTAAGAAACAAACGAAAACAAAAATTCAGCCCAGTTAAGACAAGCAAACCATTTAAAACTGACAAAAGCTATCTGATGTGGAAAATACAAATACTGAACCAATCTCCCTGGTTTATGAATGTAACTAATAGCTAATCACATAGAGCACTGAGACTCAGGGACAGAGTTTTGGCTTTGTGACCTGGTGTCTGGGGACTGCTGACTGGAGAAACAACTCCGAGGGGCTCTGTGACCTATTCTGTAGACATCTGTTACCTTCATTCATTCCTACACACTTTTCGTTTATTCTTTCGAAAGTTGTTGTTGTCACAGGTACTGAATTTATATAAAAGATGAAAACGACTGGCCTCTGCCCTTGAGAAGTTTCTGGACAGACTTTTTTTTTCTTCTTGGAGACAGACATTTAAAAAAATGAAAATATTGAAAGAAAGTTTCTATGCTAGTAGAACCCAGGGCCAGCTACGTAATTTGCAGGGCTCAGTACAGGAACCCTTTGTTCTAAAAAGCAGGGGAAAAGTGCCATGAAAATTCAAAAAACAAAGCTTTTCCTTTCATCCACAGTCTCTCTTTCAACTTGTCCTGGTGTTTTTATTTGCTATTTAATGTTGCTCTAAGTAAAGAAAAGTTAAGATTTTAAATCAATAGCACGAACTTTGCCTTAAATCTTTATATTGTGCAATGCCACTTCTAAATGGAAAAACAGGAACTCTTAGCTCATATGTTGAATCACAGAAGTTACACAATTTGTATTTTGATTCTCATACATGTATATGTGTGTCATTCTTATTAAGACAGTGGAAACATTTCCCCAAACTAGCTCAACTGTTTTTATTTTGCTTCTCAATATTCACACGTTTCCCACCATTCCCCACCTTCAGGGAAAGCCCTGAAAGGAGAAGAAATGATGGATTGCCCTTTCTTCCCCTTTCCTTTTATGTTATTTTCAGTGGAATCCGTGGCTAATTCAGAGGAGTGGCACAAGTAAGAAATACCACGATAGAGTTCCTTGGCCATTCATGTTTCTTCGAACATCATTACCTTCTGCGTTTTGAAGCTAGTTCTGGTCAAAGCAGTTTCTGATTCAGAAAGAAAGCCTCTAAGAGCCGCCAGCACCCTTGCTCACTCATAAACATAACACACTTACGTGGATTTGCTTGGAGTCTGCTGAATGCTCTGCATCGTGGGTCTGCCGTGGATCTGCCTGCTCTCTGGGGCATCACGGATGCAGATGCAAAGGAGGCTCGGGGAACAGCAGACGTGCATGTAGCATGGGTTTACTCTGCCCAGTCATCTGCTTCACTGTCCCACTGGACTTCCCTTAAAAACACAGGTTCACACTGTTGGTGGGAATATAAATTGGTACAACCACTATGGAGAGCAGTATGGAGGTTCCTTATAAAACTAAAAATAGAACTACCAGGGGCTTCCCTGGTGGCGCAGTGGTTAAGAATCCGCCTGCCGATGCAGGGGACATGGGTTGGAGCCCTGGTCCGGGAAGATCCCACACGCCGCGGAGCAACTAAGCCCCTGTACAATGACTACTGAGCCTGCGCTCTACAGCCCGCGACCCACAACTACTGAGCCCACGTGCTACAACTACTGAAGCCCGCACACCTAGAGCCCATGCTCCGCAACAAGAGAAGCCACTGCAATGAGAAGCCCACGCACCTCAACGAAGAGTAGCCCCTGCTTGCTGCAACTAGAGAAAGCCCGTGTGCAGCAACAAAGACCCAATGCAGCCAAAAATAAATAAATAAATTTTTTTTTTTAAAAAAGAAAGAACTACCATAAGATCCACCAATCCCACTCCTGGGCATATATCTGGAGAAAACTATAATTTGAAAAGACACATGCACCCCAATGTTCATTGCAGCACTATTTACAGTAGCTGGAAGCAACCTAAATGTCCACTGACAGAAGAATGGACAAAGAAGATGTGGTACATATATACAATGGAATATTACTCAGCCATAAAAAAAGAATGAAATAATGCCATTTGCAGCAACATGGATGGACCTAGAGATTATCATACTAATTGAAGTAAGAGAAAGACAAGTATCATATCACTGATATGTGGAATCCAAAAAAGATGATACAAATTAACTTATTTACAAAACAGAAATAGACTCACAAACTTAGAAAACAAACCATGGGTACCAAAGGGGAAAGGTTGGGGGGGGGGATAAATTAGGAGTTTGGGATTAACAGATGCACACTACTATATATAAACTAGATAACCAACAAGGACCTTCCGTATAGTGCAGGGAACTCTACTCAATATTTTTTTAATAACCTATATGAGAAAAGCATCTGGAAAAGAATGGATGCATGTATGTGTATAACTGAATCACTTTGCTGTACACCTGAAACTAACACAACATTGTAAATCAAATATACTTCATTATAAAATAAAAAGTAAATTTAAAAAACAGGTTCAAAGTTAAACGTAGTAAGAATTTCAAATTTAATGCAACAGCAGAGCTATAAGCCAAGGATGGAGCCCATCTAAGCAGGGATCCTGCCTGACTGCACAGGTCATGTGCAGGAAGCCTGCCCAGGGGCATGAAAGTCCATGACGAAAGGTGTGGTGAAGGGCAGCATGGAGCCCAGCAGGAGGCTTCTTTCTGCAGAGAGAGCACAGTACGGT
This sequence comes from Kogia breviceps, assembly GCF_026419965.1. Taxonomy (NCBI): domain Eukaryota; kingdom Metazoa; phylum Chordata; class Mammalia; order Artiodactyla; family Physeteridae; genus Kogia; species Kogia breviceps. Next base: position 59,895,020 of record NC_081324.1, on the reverse strand, counting down.
GGCTGAGAGCTTGCGCTCTGGGGCCAGACCCCAGCACTGCCTGCTTGTATTCTTGGCTAAGTTACTTACTCTCTCTGTGCCTCAGCTTTCTTGCCTGTAAAATGGGCATAATGATGGTTCCCAGATCATAGAGTTATTGTGAGGATTCGATTTTAATGTACATATAAATATTTAGAATCATACGACTTGGCATCTAGCAAGCCATGAATAAAGATGAGCTGTTGCTAGTAGGGAGTGAATGTATGAGATGATGCTTCCAAACACCAGCATCTCTCTAGGGCTCTGTACTCGGTAACCAACTTTCTGATAGTAATTTAACTCCCTATATCAAACTGCCTGCAGGCAATGGATAGGCTTGATAGGAACTTCCTCACTGGAAAATAATAAATAGATATTCTGGTTTGCAAATTTGAAAAACAAGAACAAAAGCATACAGAGGGAAGTAATTAAGTCTGGTGAGGCTCTCTGATGGAGGAAGAAAATGAGCTTTATCACAAGGCATAATGGGTCCTAAACACGATTGTTTTCAGTTTTACAGATGAAGAAACCAAAGCACAAAGAAGTAATTCACCAAACACAAGGCTGTTATGTGGCAGGACCAGGCTTACACTCAGAAGTGCCGTGTCCATGCACACCCTCCACCCCACTGTACTCTGCGCCCCACTCCTAGCACGTGCTGCACACACACCTCCCCCCGATCAGAGTGGCTGTGGACCTTTCCCAGGAGTGAAACAGCCCACCTTGCAAGATGCAGAGGAGAGAACTTCTGGAGAGACAGCTGGAAGGAAAGAACTGACGACTGTCAGGTAGGTGATGCCCACGGGGTCTGCCCTCTTCAAGGGAAATGTAATGCTAGATTGTCTGCCCTCTGGGTTCTGAAACCTGGGAGCCATTCTGGAATTTCCACTCCTAGGTGAGATGATAGTGGGAGAAGGAGTTTAGATTGATCAGGAATCGCAGGTCTTTGGGGGTGCACGGTGTCCGCACAGGAAGAGCAAGATCTGCTAAACTAATTCCATATAAGTTAGAATTTGAAAAGGTGGGGAACCGGTTTTTGAAATAAAAATGTAAATAGGGCCATCGAGTGTGGAGCGGTATCACCTACACATGGGAAGCCTAGCCTAAAGCTGTGGAAATAACTCCTGGTCTACAGATCCCTCCAGAAGTTTAAATGTGGTCCAGGGAGAATGTTATCTGAGAGGACCAAAGGAGGAAGCAGTTAGATTTTTTGAGACTCGGGAAAACAGAGACTGTTAAGGCATCAGGGAACCTACGCATGATTTTCCAGTGTCTGTTCAAGGACACTCCTGTGTTTGGACAAGTTTCCCTCGTGCTGCATTGTGAAATAAACAGTGGACCCGTGTCGGCCACCAAGAGTGGTCTTGGGTTGCATTATGTGCTGTAGGGTAAGAAGCAGGACTTTGACCCACAGCTTCCAAAACTATGAGTATCTCAATCCCAGACATTCATTTGAGCACAGAGACAATGAGATCAGATCTAATGCTGATTTAACCAGATATTTTAGGAAAGCCCTTGAAAATAGTAATAGCATCACAGATGCAAAAATCCTGCCATCAGGGTGCGTGATGTTATGGATGCTTTTGCATGCATGCGTGCGTGTGTGCGTGTGTGTGTGTGTGTGTAAGTGGCTTAGCTTATTAGGTCCCAGGTGTGAAAGTGTTCAGCTCCCTGTCTCCCATGGCAGTTTTTCCACATTAAAGATTAGGGAGAGAGGGCTTCCCTGGTGGCGCAGTGGTTGGGAGTCCGCCTGCAGATGCAGGGGACGCGGGTTCGTGCCCCGGTCTGGGAGGATCCCGCATGCTGCAGAGCTGCTGGGCCCGTGGGCCGTGGCAGCTGGGCCTGCGCGTCCGGAGCCTGTGCTCCGCAGCAGGAGGGGTCGCAGCGGTGAGAGGCCCGCGTACCACAAAAAAAAAAAAAAAAAAAAAAAAAGATTAGGGAGAGGGTTGCCACAATCCCGTTCTTCCTCTGTTTGTCTGTTTTGGAGGACACTGAGGTCTACTGGGGCTGTGTTGTATCTGACGGTTAATCTAAGGAGAAAGGAAAAAGGATGGCCAGGCACGTGCCCCTGAAATTTTAGCAGGAAGACCTTCTAGAGGACAGAGCAGCAGGAAGATGCTTAGGAGAGAAGGCCCTTCCCATGCTGCTCTCCTGCCTCTTTAAGATGGTACAGGTCCCAGGAGTTCACCTTCTCCTTCTGCTTTCCCAAAACTTCAATGAGCATTTTCTTTACACCAGGCACAGGCATCACCTCTCCTCCTGTGTCCCCATCCCAGCCCCTCAGCTCCACCCTGTACCCTACGAATGAAAAATGTTGCTGCCATATCAGTACACAAAGGATGCTGCAACCATCAAGGCATCACATTACAGGCGCCCCATAGGTGAGCCCTGAGGGCACTCAGGATGGAAACAGGATGCCCACTATCAAGCCCTCAGCCACTGCAGCCACCCCCAAAGGTGCACCCTGAGGGGCCTCAGGATGGGGAAGCACAGGATGCTGGCCCCAGAGAGCTGAGGTGCAGGTCAAAGGAATGATCTCAGTGAGCCCGGACTCACATCTTCCCAGACATAGAAAAGCTCTAAATTCCTTAACTCGAGATGCCTGGTTTTCTTTAATTAATAGTAGTCTTTTGATGTTCCAACTACCTGGTCTTTGTGGCAAAACGCCCTATAGATCCTGGCTTCTCTCTTACCTCTTTGGAGCAGTCCATCAGAGCGATCTGAGAGGCTGCGTCCTGGGCTTAAATCCTCAGTTTTGTCTGCCAAATAAAACATTCTTCTCAACTTTTAGGTTGTGCTTTTTTTTTTCAGTCAACAACCCTATTCAGCTCTCTTAAGGCCTCTGGGCAATGACTGCCTCCTGCTTCCTCTGCGGCCTGGCGGGCTTCAGGAGGGGAATGCCTGACTAGGACTGTGGCATATGAATCGCTTTCCTTTATTCCCATATTTATCCTGCATGAAAAACCAGGACCAGGGTGTGTACAAATTTCAGGATACGTCTGACAGATGCCCTGCTAGCTGCTGAAAAATGATTAAAGGAGAAATGTGTTTATTTATTTATCCATGCATTTATTTATTTATTACCTTTGCTGTGCAAAATATGAGGACTCCTCTCCAAAGATGTAGATGTGAATGTTTACTTTTTTAATTTTTAAAAGGACAGAGAATATGTCACATCAATCACCACTGGATACACTGCAAATCTCAAATGAAGGGGGAAATGGAAAAGACATAACAGCTTTTGCTCCTGATTTGCAATATTAATAAAACCTTTGTTGCTAGTTAGCTTGTGAGTAGAATGAAATAGAAATATCTTGTTAGTGGTAAATTTATTCAGGAACTAACTGGAAGGCTAACTTGAATTTATAGAAAATGTATAGATTTTTTTTTTTTTCTTCTGGTTTAAGAAACCAGCTTTAATGTATACAAATCATGGGAACTAGGCGGCATATGTTCTTTGCTGGTTTAAGAATTGGGACACCCAGACTTAGCTCTGTCCTGTAAGGAAAGAATGACCTGCAAACGCCCGGCTTTGGGACCAGACTGACCTCGGCTGAAATCTCGAAGGACCACAGTGGATCCCTCACTCACTACCTTTGGCTTCCCTTCTCCACCAACAGCTAATAGGAATGAAATACTCATCTGAGAGTCATTGCAAGGATTAAGTGAGATACTTTATGTAAGACCTTTCGTGCATTTGAAACACAGAAAATTTTCAATTAATTAGCCCTGTGACCTTCTGGCAAGTCAACCTCACCGGGTTTTTTTCTTTTTTTGCTGAGCACAGACTCCGGACGCGCAGGCTCAGCAGCCATGGCTCACGGGCCCAGCCGCTCCGCAGCATGTGGGATCTTCCCGGACCGGGGCACGAACCCGTGTCCCCTGCATCGGCAGGCGGACTCTCAACCACTGCGCCACCAGGGAAGCCCACCGGGTTTTGTTCTCTCCAATTTTAAATTCTCTTTGCAAACAGCCTACAGATATTAGAGAGACTTGTAATTAGCATATCAAGCACCAGCCTAATTCTGCCAGCTCCTCCTCTCACTGCAATTACACTGTTTATATGTAAATGACACTGCCAGTTCCCGGGTTGTGCCTGCAGAGCTCAACCAAGAAAGTAGTGTCCCAGCTTACTGACCCATCTCCCTTCCTTAGCGAATGCTTGTTCGCTGGGAACACAATGTCCATGTCTGACCAACCCCTAAGGAACTGACCGGGTTGACAAAATGCAGTTTGAATTCTCAAGATTTTTCTGTGGTTCAGTGATGGGAACAGACATGACCCCACATGTGAGCAGTAGCCACCTGTGGTCTGGAGGGAAGGCGGAGGAAGGTAATTGTACTTGGATGGAGTGTTGCAATGAGCTATGACAGCCTCTTGAAGCTTTTGGAAGCTAAGGGAATTTTAACTGACCTGAAATCACCATCAAGATGTGTGTTTGTGTCTGTTGGTGGGAATGTAAATTGGAGCAGCCGCTATGGAGAACAGTATGGAGGTTCCTTAAAAAACTAAAAATGAAGCTACCATATTATCCAGCAATCCCACTCTTGGGCGTATATCTGGAGAAAACTATAATTTGAAAAGATGCATGCACCCCAATGTTCATAGCACCCCATGTTCACTATTTACAATAGCTAAGACATGGAAGCAACCTAAATGTCCATTGACAGAGGAATGGTTAAAGAATATGTGATACACACACACACACACACACACACACACACACACACACACACACACTGGAATATTACTCAGTCATAAAAAAGAATGAAATAATGCCATTTGTAGCAACATGGATGGACCTAGAGATTATCATACCGAGTGAAGTAAGTCAGAGAAAGATAAATATAATATGATGTCAGTTATACATGGAATCTGAAAAAAATGATACAAATGAACTTATTTACAGTAACAGACTCAGACATAGAAAGCAAACTTATGGTTACTAAAGGGGAAAGGGGTGGGGAGGGATAAATTAGGAGTTGGGATTAACATATACACATTACTATATATAAAATAGATAAACAACAAAGACCTACTGTAGAGCACAGGGAACTATATTCAATATCTTATAATAACCTATAATGGAAAATAATCTGAAAAAGAATATATATATATATATCACTGAATCACTTTGCTGTACAACTGAAACACAACATTGTAAATCAACTAGACTTCAATTTAAAAAAAGACGTGTGTGTGTGCGCGCGCGCACACGTGCACGTGTGCAGATTCCAAGAGGAACTTGTATAGTCAGGAAGCTTTGCTGGAATGGGTCTCAGGACTTGCTGGCTGACTCCATTTTCCACCCAAACATCTGAATCAGCCCTAGTTAAGCCTTATTCATTCAGCAAATAATTTTTGCCAAACAGAGAACACAAATATGACTAACCATTTCTTTGGCCTCAAAGAATCTTGTTAAGCAGCCAGGGAACAAGCGAGGTAGACGTGTTACACTGTGTCGGGGAGAGGGGTGCAGTGGGCACGGAGGAAAGGGTGACCGATTTTCCCTGATGAAGGAGGAGGGGGCTGGTGAGAGATGGTCTAGAAAGGAGGTGACCGCTTTTGTCTTTTCCAAATTTGCATTCCCTTGATTATTAAGGCTCCTTCCCTGCTCCGCATTCTAAAGAAAGACACTAGCTCTTGCCATCTGTCAACCTGGAGCCTCCCAACTGGGGACATGATGTTATCCCCAAGCTAAATGTGTCGGGGTGGGGGGGGGGGTTGCACAGCTGAGAACCGCAAGCAGATCCCGGTCTCACTGCCTTGCTGGGGCCTGTTCCCCACGAGGAGAGCTCAGCAGGCTCTCATTAACCCTCTCTGGAGCGAGCCGGGAAACTGGGCAGCCAACAGCTTGGGGTTACCACGGGGCGGGCGGTGAAACAGCAACCGGCTGTGCTCCCCAAACAAAGCTCCCGGCTAAGTGTAAACAGCAGGTGGGCTTTTCGCTGGGTCCCTGTCTGGGCCCCTTTCAGTGAGAGAGGGCTCATTTCAGTGGAATGAGGCCTCTCGGAGTCAAGAAGAATATGGAAAAGTGGTTTATGGACGGGTCTCTCCATTTCCATGCAACCCACCCAAGGGCAGGCCTGACAGGTATCCCGCAGCCACCTTTAGGAGCTTCCAAGTCCTTGGGGAGGTGGTTCTTCAATTTCCCCCGAGTCAGCATCACCTGGAGCTCCATTCCAGGGCCCTGTAGGTCTGCGGTGGGACTTGAGAATCTGTGTTTCCAGCAAGTTCCCAGGTGAGACCACGTTTGACCACCACTGCCTCAGGGCATGACTGATCCTTGTGCCTAAAGCAAACCTTGCAGATCACGATCTGAGATTTAGTGCAATCTTGCAGCCAAAGATAAAGGCCCCTGGTAGAGAGATACGGTTCACTCTTGCCAGGGACATTTTATAGGAGAAGGAAAAGGTTATTAGATGATTGTTGTTAGACCAGATACAATAAGAACAAGATGTTTGATTAAAGATCGCTTTTGTCTCACATGACTGGGTGAGTGGGTAACAGGTTTCCAGTACAAGTTCTTTATCCCATTAAAGTTTATCATTTGTTAAAGTGCTGTTTTAACGTTCTAAAAATCAAGAATGCTGGGACTTCCCTGGTGGGCCAGTGGGTAAGACTCCACGCTCCCAAAACAGGGGGCACAGGTTTGATCCCTATCCGGGGAACTAAGATCCTGTGTGCCACACAGCTCGGCCAAATAAATGGATTTTTTAAAAGAAGAAGAAGAAGAATGCTAATGTCTTCCCAGAAGCCGACTGGGTTTGGGACATACACTCTTTTGCACCAGGACCACAAGCTCAAGTTCACTAAGGAGGACCCAGAGCTACCCCTTCAGACGCTCCAGGAAACGGTGCCCCGCCGCGTGGCGTGAGGCAATCTGAGGGCTTATGCCCTCCGCACAGCACTGGAGCTGTCTCCACGGCTCTCTGCCAGCGATCTGTCTAGGCTCCCTGTGCCTGTTTGCTCTAGTACTTTTTCCGTCTGTGGGTTTGGTCTCCTGCAGTGACGGCCTGGACCGCTGACCACACCTGCCTTTGCAGCTCTGCTCCCCACATCTATCCGACACAGCCGCTGTGTCCCTGAGCTCCCAGGAGAGAAAATCTGGCTGACCCAGCCAGGGCCAGGTGTCTGCCCCTAGTCCTGCGAGGGCGGCTGCCAGCTCCCGGGGTGAAGGGTAGTGCACTCATCCTGAAAGGAGAGTGCGTGCAGCGAGGCTGAGATGGACGCTGTCGTCTACCACCAGCTTGGGGACCCTACCTCCACAGGACTCTGTGTGTAAAGCACGCAGGCACTCAGTAACTAAGGTAAGTTTCCTCTCTTCTTCATTTCTTGCGCAAATTCGCCAATTCGTAGGGGTTTAGAGAACCAGGTAGAGGATTCTGGTTAACCAACCGCCTGTGGAGGATGGCAGGGGTAGGACGGTCTTCTGAGCCCTGATCTGCCCCCCTTAAAGCCACACAACTAGGGTCACCTCAGGGTTCGGGCACATCCTCAGCCCCAGCTCCATGGGAGCAGGTCTGTCAGCTCAGGACACCAAGGGAGGCACACATCTCTTCTCTTCACACTCCAGAGAAGTGTGACCATGTGTCAATTTTTTTTTTTTTTTTTTTTTTGCAGAAAAGGTGACAAAAATTATGAATGTGTAAAATTATACCTTGATCTCAAGGGTCTAAACCATATCGTTAACTGTAATCCAAATGCTTGACTGAAGGTGTGGATTTCATAGCATGTGTGTTATTTTGGGCCAGTTTATGGGAGAAAAAAAAAAACCTTTTGTAAGCCCAACAGAGACAACGGCTTATAAAAGTCAGCATGAGGCTTTTGGGTAGATTCTCTAGGGGAGGATTCCTTTCCTTTCTTCCCCTCTGCTCCCCTCCCCTCCTTCCTTTCTTTTGTTTGTTCGTTTTGGAATTTAAATTTTACCAATATTTCGAGGACTTTCTGTCAAAAGAGATTGTGTTTTTATTGGTAGAGTTTTGACCTATCACAACTTGACACAAAAGGCAAGGCGGGGACCCTGTGCTAAAGTCAAAGGTCACGAGGACACTCATGTCCTAATACCTGGGCTCGCAGCCCCTCCCTGGGGGTCCGCAGGTAGACAGGAGTAAACTATTACTGGCCACATGTCAAATCAACCATTAGCTAACCAGGCACCATAAGAACATAGGGAAATTATCTCCTTTGGGAATTGTGACTATTGTTTTTAAGCTTTTTTTTGGCCACACTGTGCAGCATGCGGGATCCTAGTTCCCTGACCACGGATCGAACCCGTGCCCCCTGCATTGGGAGCGCGGAGTCCTAACCACTGGACTGCCAGGGTATTCCCTGTTTTTAAGCATTTTCATGTTGGGAGGAAAGAAAATCCTGAAGATATATGTCACTGTGTTTATACTTCAAAGAGTGTCTCCTAAATTTATACCACTGATTCCTAGAAGAATTTAGCAAAGGAAAAGGCAAAGTGAAAAGTTCTAACTAGAAAAGTAGCATTTTCTCTTTTGGATTTTTCAAACCATTTGAACAAATTATGGAAAATAACATCTTGTCCACCAGCTATAATGAACATTCGTGCACTGTGGTGACGTCTCTTCCACACTTCTCTTCTTGTATATTTTAGAAAGAAAAGCTTTTATCCAGTATTATTTCCCATCGTGTTTTGTTTTCCTGCTTTGAACTGGCATCTGAAGAGGCCATAGAGCCTTCTTAATTTGAAAATACTCTTGTCTTTGGGACTGTGGGGTCGTGATTCTTTTTTTTTTTTTTTTTTTTTTTTTTGGTACGCGAGCCTCTCACTGTTGTGGCCTCTCCCGTTGCGGAGCACAGGCTCCGGACGCGCAGGCTCAGTGGCCATGGCTCACGGGCCCAGCCGCTCCGCGGTATGTGGGATCCTCCCGGACTGGGGCATGAACCCGCGTCCCCTGCATCGGCAGGCGGACTCTCAACCACTGCGCCACTAGGGAAGCCCAGGTCGTGATTCTTAATCCTTAGTGTGCGTCCAAATCACCCAGAGGGTTTGTTTCAATACATATCACTGAGGTCCAAACGGAGAGTTTCTGATTCAGCAGGACTGGGGAGAACCTGCATTTCCAGCAAGATCTCCGGTGATGCAGTGGCTGCTGGTCCAGGGGCCATACTTTGAGAACTGCTGGTCTAGAGAAAACAGGCAGCAGCTGAGCAGCTTTCCCTGCCCGACTCCTGCCTACCTGCCTGCCCCTCCATCCTGAGCCCCCTGGCCCACCTTGTGGGACTTTGCACAGGGGTTGGGGGAGGGCTCTGGAGAGGAGAAGCAAGGGCCTCAAATCTGACATCTTCAAAAGGGGGAAAAAACCTTTCACGTAAATCCACCTTTCAGTAGTTTACACACACTCTCATTAAATGATAGAAAAAAATTAAAAAGATTCTGTACATCATATTTCGAGATGAAAGTACACAAATCACACGAAAGAGTTTTCACCATTCATCAGCCTCACCACGTCACCTTACCTCAGCGCAATTTCCTTTCCACCACACCTTGCTAGCTCCCATTTATTTGTAAATACAAGTTCAGCCTCACAGTAGAAAGTCTTTTCTAAGCACTGAGAAATTCCTGAAGGAAAAGGGGAGCAAGGTTCCACTGACCTTTTGGCAAGGAAACTCCAGGTGGGAATTTCAAGAGACAATAAAAAGCATAGGCTTGGCTTCCAGAATTCAAATACTTTTTGTAAATTTCCCCATCCCTCCTATAAAGGGAATATGGCAATTTTGCAAATGAAGGTCTAAAAAAGTTCCTAAGTTAAACCTTCTCTTAACCACAGGAAGTTTAGTTAACTGCTGATTTAAGGAAACACGTCACATTTTATATCAGCTGGAGAAATTGACAACACGCATGTTTTTCACTTATAAGTGCAAGAATTTAGCCCTGTTTTCTCAACCTTATTAAAGTTGCGAACTTTATTACTAACACCTGGATTAAAACTGTAACCACCCAAAGATGGTTAATTAACCAGTGAAAACAGCAGTACAAACTTCTTTAGCTCAGAAATGGGAGACGGAACAGTGCGAGGGAGGGCCTCGTTTTTCAACATGGATTACACACGTATAGAACAAAAGTTAGTCGAGGGATACATAAGTCAAAATGCTTTTATTTAGTTGGATTATACAAAAAACAATAAATACAATTCATAATTTATTTTTAATAAAAACAGAGAAGAAAAAGTTTGCCTAATCGTATACCCCCCCCTCCCACACACATCTCTCTCTCTCTCTCTCTCTCTCTCTCTCTCTCTCTCTCTCTCGACAAGCAAGATGTGTCCTGCAGTGAGCACCCTACCTTGGAACTGCCCTTGGCCAGCTGGAAGCGCCAGGCGGGGAGGACGCGGCAGTTCTGGGTCCAGGCCCGGCGGGTCACCCTAGACAGCAGGGGACAGACAGGCCGACAGCCAGTGAGGATGGCGGAGCCACCTGGAGGGAGCGTGACCCTCCCCACTGGGCCCACCTCCCCCGCGGGCACTCAGGCAGCCTGGGAGTCTGAAACCAGAGCACACACAGTGCCCATCCCTAGGCTGTGGTAAGAATCAAGTCCTTTCAACCAGCCGCAGAGCTTAAAATAGCACCTAGTAGCCAAAGGTGCTGGTTTCTGTTATCACATAAAAGACGGGAGGATGGTAGGGAGGCTGTGACAGAAGGACAAAGCGCTGGGCCCCCTCCCCGAGCCCTTGGCCGCACTTTGCATACAGCTGGAGCGCAGCCCCGAGGTCCCCGAGCCAACAGCGACAAAGGGCTCAGAAAGGAGCCGTCACTGCCAAAGCCGCAGAATAAAGACTCGGCCCGCAGACAGTGGCCGCCCGGGCCCCACTGTCCCGGCCCTCACCCCTGTCTTTTCTCTCAATTAACATAACTAAAGGAGGAACCCAAGGCCTTTGTCCTCAGCTCACCCAGTCTCAAGTCCAATGCTAACCCTCGGCTCCGGGGAACCCGGTGAAAAGGAAGGTGGTTAAATTTAGAGGCCCGGGGTCTTGCACGCTCACAATCCAGAGCACCAGGATTATTTCTTAATCATTTTCAGAAGGAAACCACTTTGCAGCCTCCTTCTCAAGGGAAGAGATGGGCGTGTTTAGCAGCTTAAACAGGCAGATCCCACCCCTCAGCCGGGCCCTCAGGACGCCAGGTGGGTGGGACTGGGCCTCAGTTCACCAGCATCATCGGATTAGCTTTCTGTCCTTGGCAAGGTCACCCAGAGCCCAGCTGCAAATGTAAATCTGTAATGAGACAGGGTGGGGTCACCCATCTCCACCTGCCAGCGTGAGAGCCAGTTTCCTAGGTGACAGGAGGTGCTATTTTCCTGGGTAAAGTCACAGGGAGGAGAAGGAAGTAAAAGTGAAAAAAATGAGCCGGGGCACTGGCCTGACCGCCCCCCAACTGGTAAAGGCTGACCTCCAGCCATCACTGAGGACTGCGGGCCTTAATTCTTCTCCCAATCAATACCATCGATGGCAAGTTTGATTGTTCGCCATTTATTATTCAATTTGCATTCAGAGGCCAGATAAATAAATAAAGCACAACAGTGCAATCTGCCTTTTCACAAGTGAGTTACACTTGCTTTCTGTGTAGCAATTAATGCTACATTCTCAAGTTACAATATGATAGTGAAGCTTGTAAGAGTATGCTTCTGTCTCTGAAGGAAACAGAAATAGCATTTCTTCAAGAACTTTGCAGGGGTGTGGTTTACATGTATCTGTGTATCTATCCACGTACCTACAGAAATGCCCCAGCTCTGCACAGTGACATTGCTTGCTTTTCTTCCTCCTTTCCTTCCCCCCTCCCTCTGCCTTCTCCTCTCCCCCCTTTCTTTCTGTCCAGAAACATTTATTATCAGAGTACATTCACTGAATGTTTGTTCTGGGTCAGAGACATTTACAAAGGTTGAAACCTCCCAGGCTCTCAAGTACTTTACAATCTAGTTGCAGGGGACAGACTCTAGAAGTAATAACTCAAATACCAAGCAGCCTTCACCAGCCTGTGGAGTCAAGAAAGTCACCTTAATATTCACAGTCAGTTCCTGTTCTTACTCCTGCCCTGTGCCTGACAGCTAAAGCAGGATGGGCAAATAAAGGAAGAAATAAATGAATGAAAACATAAATACGGTCCAATCAGGTACGTCTGGATAGACGTGTGGATATGTTCCTGAAAATCGGTTCAATTCATTTTAGGTCACGTTGGCAAAGCAAGGAAATTACCATCATTTGGTGATGACTCTGATTAATCAACTTTGGTCTGGATTTTCACGTATGGATTTTCCTCCAGTTCACAAGTCTCATAACCCAAAGAACCACGTAGGGAGCCACGTAGAATCCGAGACACCTGCAGCCAGGTCAGGGCCCCACCTGAGTAGCCACAGTCCCCGCCGGGCTGTGTGTGCTCCATCCCCATCGGGCATTCAGTGGACAGCTTTTTTACTTTTTTCAACGCTTCTCCTTCCGGAAGCTGGTCCTGACTGGGCCTGCAGGCAGGTCAGGGTCCGTGAGCAGGGAGCTCACCTGCCTCCAATTCCAGAGCTGATGGGAATGTACCCAGAATTTTGTAAAAGTCCACCAATAGCACACTTGGTGAGTCCATTTGCATGAAGTTCAAAAGCTGCAGAGCTGGTCTGTGGTGGTAGAAGCCAGGGGAGGAAAGAGCCATCCAAAGCAGAGCATGAGAAAGGCTTTAACAGAAGAGTTAAGCACTGAAACCAGCCTACGGGTGAGAAATTACTGCCTGCAATGAAGGAATGAGGGAACCAGGGTCGAGGATGTTCATCTGAGCCGGGCACAAGGAGCGTGCGAGCTTCCAGCAGCAGGGAGGGGCCTGGGCTCTGTCACCACTCAGCCCCTGAAGTCCATGAACCATTCTGAGGGTCCTCCTCTGTGATGGGGGCTAGGACATCTGCCCAGGGGCCATCCACACATGCCTGGCTCCCAGGGATACGCCCTTTTTTCCGGCCCCAAATGGGGGAACTGTGAACACTCCCAGCCAGTGTTTGCCTCAGGCAGGACCCTGCATATATGCTCTTATCCTCCTGACAATCTCATATTACAGAGGAGAGGAAATCGAAGGTTCAGGGAATCGGGTGAAATTTCCAAATTCACAGTTCCTAAGCGGCAGACTAAAAACTACAACCAAGATCTGTCGGAGTCCAGGGCCTCTTCCTAATTACAGTCGGTGGACGTGATGGGCTGCGCTGGCTTCGCCCGTGCCCTGGGCAGACGAGGTGCGTCACCACCGGCCACCCCGTCTCCAGCTGCCCCTGCTTCCCTCTGCAGCCTGGGAGGAAATTGAGTTTCAGTTTGAGGCTTGTTATTCGTCTCAGCATCATTAGCAGGAAAGTCACATGAAGCAAAGAGTAAGGCCTTTCTGCTTCCTGATCTGTTAGTGCCCAGACAACTGTCGATCAATAGGGATTTTATCTTAAGGTCAGACCGTCAGCTTCTGCCGCTGGGGCCACACAGGACAGCCAGTCGCCGGCTCAGGCAGCCTCCCTTCCCCGCTGCCCTGCTCCCCAGCCGCCTCTGGAGTGTCTCCCGGTGACCAGCGCCTGTGAGCTTCTGTTTCAAAGTGGTTTATACATGATCCATCCATGTCGTGTTCAAGCTGGTTGATAAGCAGCATTCAAGACAGACATTGCACAGGGCCGCCCCAGGAAACCTTCCCTAGGAAGAACTGCTATGGTTTAAGGATGGCAAGATGTTAAAATAAAAACTGCCCTGGCAAATGAGGTACAAAATCTGTCCGGTTTTCCCCTCCAATTTCTTAGAGCCCTCCTCTCTCCCCTGCCTTCAGCATCAGGACCAACCCAGACCATCATGGCGGCTTTAGACATTCATTCTTTTTAAAAAAATAAGTTTATTTATTTATTTATGGCTGCGTTGGGTCTTCGTTGCTGCGCGTGGGCTTTCTCTAGTTACAGCAAGCGGGGGCTACTCTTCGTTGCATTGTGCAGCCTTCTCATTGCAGTGGCTTCTCTTGTTGCGGAGCACGGGCTCTAGGCACGTGGGCCTCAGTAGTTGTGGCTCATAGGCTCTAGAGCGCAGCCTCAGTAGTTGTGGCTCGTGGGCTCTAGAGCACAGGCTCAGTAGTTGTGGCACACAGGCTTAGTTGCTCCGCGGCATGTGGGATCTTCCCTGATCAGGACTCGAACCCGTGTCCCCTGCATTGGCAGGCAGATTCTTAACCACTGTGCCACCAGGGAAGTCCCCGGACATTCATTCTTGACTTTGGAGTAAACACACTGAGGAAAGAGTGATGACTGATTTCCTGCAGAGAAAATACTCATCACTTTCTGTGGACCCTCCTCGGCTGTGGGCTTCACCCCAAGTAGCTGCTAAGACCAGTGAGCACAGAGCTGGGAGAGCATGCCAGGACTTGGGGGGCAGCCAACAGGGTTGTTTCCGGTAATGCTGGGGAGGGCCCCCAGGCTGGGCCAGCGCCCCAGGCCTGAGCTAGCACACCCTCAACTAGCTGACTTGCAGGTTGCTGGTTGTCATGGCAATGTGACCCCTCCCCCACCCCACAGGGTGGGGTCCTAAGAGGAGGAAGGCCTGGCAGCTGCTAAGCTTGCATGGGGTCGGGATAGGGGGGTATGGTGGGCCCACCAGTTCCAAAAGACCTTCAAGCTTCTGTAAGACTTAAAGCATTCTTCTTCCGAATGAAGAGAAAAATCGTAAAATAGTGATGATGAAAAATATTGCACAAATGGTGAGGAAAAGGAAAGCCAACAGAAAAACCTGAAAGGGACCAGGTGCCAGGCATTAAAAACGAAGACCTGGGATAGTGAGAAAACCTCAGGGCGCAATTTAAATTCCTGCCCGAGGAGTAAAGGCAAAAGAAAAAAGGAATCTGGATCTTTTGAGCCAAAGGCAAAAGGAAATGAGAGTCCCAGGCAGCGTGTGACCGGGAGGGGCTGGGAGTGACCTTGGCGATGACAAAGCCAGGTCTGTGATGGAAGTGAAAGGCTGGGGCCACCAGCACCCAGGAGTTCACCAACTGCTTTGTATCAGTGCCGGCGATGGCTGGAGATTTTGCACTGCCTTTAAACTTCAAGTATTGATATTTCTTCCTATGAAATCAGACCTTTCTTGCAATGTGAAAATGGCTTTAATTTAAATGAAACTATTTAGTTTCAAATAGTCATCATAAATTATGCCAGGGTCAAAATGCAAAAAAAGGGTCAGGCTGGTTTTGAGCAGTTTTGCTTTATTGTCAGGTTAAGGCCAAATCTGCAGGAGTTCCTGTCTTTCATCAAATCTGTTCTCCAAGCCCTTATCCACCTGGTGAGAGATAAGATACTCCAGGGGGCCAACTGGGTGAGTAATTGGCTGTCACTGTTGAAGTAAGAGGACCCCTGGCGAGCCTGCTGGGCATTGCAGACCAGGCATTAGAGCGGGAGTGGGAAGGTCACCCCTGAGAAAGCCTCCAGCCTTCCTGACTCTCACACAGCCTAACCTGAAAGGCCTAACTCTTGAGTGACAATGGCCAGTATTTATAAATTCATCTGAGTGAACCCATGTTACTGTTTCCCAAACAATGAGTTGATGCCAGGATTCTGCTTAGTGCCAAGTGGGGCTCATTTTAGAGCAAGCTGTTAGCCAGATCTGAAGCTTGGTTGTTTTGCCAATAGATCATGTGGACCACAGTTTGAAGGAATGCCTCGTTCTAGAACTTGCTCTCAAGTTCTAGACGTGACTTTCTCTGGAAGATGAGACAAAAAAGTTTTCCAGTAAGTCAGAGTCACATATTCCTTGGGTTGCTTTTAACTTACACCCTTGTTTCCTGGAAGTGACTCATACAATGGCGTTGGCACCTGCAGCTTTCTGAACCAGTCCTGCGAAGACCAGCTGCCACTGAGTAAGAGCTTTATCATCTACGATTTTCTCCCTGAGGCTCTGTCTGCTCAAAGACATCGGTTTCTCTGGTATCATGAGTTAGCATTTATAGCTTTATACAAATACTTTAGGAGAGTATCCAGGATATGTAGAGTGTCTACAAATCAGTAAGTAAAAGGCAGACAACTTAATAGAAAAAATGGAAAAAAACCCCATTAAAACCACAATGAAATGACACAGTACACCCATCAAAATGGATAAAATGAAAAAAGATGGGCAATTTTAAGTCGTTGGGCTGTACCCCACAGGCCTACAAACCCTCTGCCTGCCCAGCTTCAAGACCGAAGAAAGAGCCCAGAGTCAGCAAGAGAAACATAAGTGGTTTAACGGATGGGGGAGCTTATGCATCTGAAGCAGGTTCCTGGAGCGACACCCCGCCGTGTGGACAGCAGGCAGGACATAGGGGCAGTCTTCACTCCCGGGGGCGGTGGGTGGGGGGGAAGGGGAGATTGCCAGTTATAGGGGAATTGATGTCAGGTGGGCTCATTAGTTAGTTACCAGGGAAACCAGCAGAGGGGCTTGCCCCTCACCACCCTCTTTGATAAGAATAATCACCAGCTGGGGCCTGGGGCAAGTACATAGGGAGGTCAGTCTTGTAAGTAGGGTGTAGGTGAAGCAGGCCCTGGTTGGGCAGCGGATGTACAGAGAGCAAGAGAACAGCCATCTTGAGTGGCCTGAACATATACAGTTGTTAAGAGACTCTATTAATATAATTATCATTGATAATTGTATTTGACTATTTATTCAATTATTTGAATAATTATAGTAGTTTATTATAAGATAATAGATTGTTATTGTTACAGTAATATTAAATGCCAGTAGTTTAATTATAGAGCCACTGGTATTAAAATGGAGTAGGACCCTATGGTCCTTCCCCACCATGTCCTCTGCCTGCCTTTTGTCTGTAGAAGAACTTTAGTCAGAGAATAAGTTTAGGGACTTTCCTGGTGGTCCAGTGGGTAAGACTCCGCACTCCTAATGCAGGGGAACTTGATCTCTGGTCGGGGAACTAGATCTCATGTGCATGCTGCAACTAAGCCCCGGGTGCAACCAAATAAATAAATAAATATTTTTTAAAAAAGAATAAGTTTAATCAGAGAAGTGGGAAAATGAAGAAGCAAAGGAAAACAGTCCAACAAGACTAAATAATAATAGTTTAGTCGTTAAGCACAGTCAAGGACCTTCAGTTCCTTCTCAAGGGCTATAGATAGATATATTCCGAACCGTCTCCTGTGAGCTGTCTTGTAGATACTGAAACCTCCACCAGGTGGAAAAAGTTAACTACATGATGACCAGACTGTAGCCATGACATAAGCTGCCACAATTCTGAGAACTGGCCTCAAGGAAGTGGGAGCAAACCAACCCTGGAACTGAAGACTAACTGTCCTTAAAGCAATCAAGACGACGCTGGTCAGACCACCGATGACCAATTTCAAGATGACGGTCAAGGCTGACTGTGCTGTTTGTGCATGTAGCCCCCTCCCTCCGACTATACACCCCTGAAACACCCCTCTAAAAGCTCTCGCCCACTGATGTCAGGGTGGAGTCAGCCTTTGGACAGGAGTCTGCCCTCTCTCTCAGTTGCCGGCCTCCGAAATGAAGCAAACTTTCCTTTCCACCAACCTTGCTCTTTATTGGCTTTTGAACAGCAAGCAGCCAGACCCCACTTTCAGTAACAGGATACATAGACACTGTAAATTGGTACCAGTCCTGTGGGAAACTTCTTCGTTGGTATCTATGAGTATATAAGCACACCCTATGACCCAGCAATCCTTCCCCTAGGTATTCCCAACAGGGGTGCACACCTATGTCCACCACATGAAAGAGAAACAATGTCCCTATCAGCCCTTTTCTGTGCAACAGAGCACCTTACAAACGACGCATTTACGTAAAGTTCAACAGCTGGCAGACTAGGCTATGGCGTTAGCAGTTAGGATGGTACACCAGAGGCAACTTCTGAGGTTTTGAGGCTACTCTTTCTTGTCCACTTTGAGAAAAACCTGTCCTCTGTACAACTTATGATTTGCGTCATTTTCTTTCTTTCTTTTTTTTTTGTTCGCGGTACGCGGGCCTCTCACTGTTGTGGCCTCTCCCGTTGCGGAGCACAGGCTCCGGACGCGCAGGCTCAGCGGCCATGGCTCACGGGCCCAGCCGCTCCGCGGCATGTGGGATCCTCCCAGACCGGGGCACGAACCCGTGTCCCCTGCATCGGCAGGCGGACTCTCAACCACTGTGCCACCAGGGAAGCCCTCCTTTTCTTTATGTATATCGCCATAAAAATGACTGGAATAACACAGAACAGAACCACACCAGAAAATGTCCAGGAGAGCCTGCGGGCTGAGAAGCCCTGTTCCGTCCAGTCCCTGGGACCCCCGCCACCCTGGAATCCCTCTGGTCACCTGCTGCTGATGCCCTACTTTCTAAGAAACCAGGAGACAACGACCTTTCCTCAGCACCTGCTATTTCTCTCCTCCTTCTCTTGTTCACCTCTCTGTGGCCTCTCCAAGCACTCTCTCTGCCTAAACCCAACTGCCAAGGAGAGAAACCAGAGGTAAGTTCATATCCTCTGCTTACGCTCTAAACTGAATCATTACTGAACACAATCCTGTAGCCAGAGGAGTCCTGTTTTACGTCCTGCTGGTGTAAGTTAGATCATTACCCTCCAAAGGGATGCCGGCCAAGGGTTACATACTTACAAAATTCACATTGGCAACTCTTTTTCTCTTCCTTGGAGAAGGTTTTGTACTTCTGGCCTCTTTGCTCCTCATGCTGTATCTGGCATTAATGTGTCCTCTTTAAACTCCTTGCCCAGGCTCACGGGGACCGTGCCACTTGGAGGAAACCAGTCCCTTGCTTCTCTCCCTTTCAGCTTTCTGTGGACTCCTTACCTGGCAGCACCCACTCCTTTCCTTAACTGGTCCTGCAATATATGCCCACAGCTGTGAGTCCTAATCTCTGAGTGTGGTCCATGGCTACAATTTAAAAAGTAAACGCCAAGTAGATTTAGTGAATAAAATACATTTTTTGTCTTCCTTCAGTGACAGATAAAAAGCAAACAATACATTTTACCAAAAGAATTATCTTTAAAACTCTTATTGTACTCTGTTTACATCTAAAACATTTTAAGGCTTAAAAAAACTTCAGCGTTTGATTTAGGAAAATTCCCCTGAGTTCAAACCAAATTCATTAGGTCTGTTCAAAGTACTGTTAAAAAGTAGGGCATAAGTTTTAAGATTCACGTTCCCCTCCTAAATTATACCATATATTCAAATGATACCTTTAAATTATGTATGCCTTTTATACATAGAGGAAAACATGAAAATAATAAAGACTGAGAAACATTGTGCAATTTGCAAACGATGTTATTTTAACCTGCAGTATTTTTAGCATTAGTACTCTAGCTCCCCCTAATGGACCGTTTGCATCATTGCAGAAGTCCTTCAGAGATGATCCTTGAACCACTAGATACTTCGTTGCATTATACAGCCCATGTGGCTTCCCAAGGGATTTTAGACGGCTTAATGAATACATGCACTAAAGTAGAGTAAAAAAAATAAATATAAATTCAGGCTAACAGTGCACTCAACCACATCCCTTCACTCAAGGTAAGCATGGGTTGCATGAGAGGTTTCCTGGGGTTGCTCCATGTTAGTTGAAGGCATGACATCAGGGCACAGTGAAGACAATTCCTGGAAGTGAAGACCACGGGTTCCTTACCCAGCTCTCCTATGAGCTGTCCCGACTTGGGGAATAACAAGAAAGAAGGGAACGGAGACTACGGCTTGTCCACTACGAGCCACGGAATTTTTGACAAAGTCGAACAGCAGATATTTGAATTTAACAGCTTGGAGTACGGGTAACTGTGCAGCTGATGAAGAGCAGTCCGTATGTTTAAAAGCACCAAGCATATGGGGGGGGGGTGCCTTCAATCCTGATGGAAAATAAAAAGCCTAATGCAAGTGCTAGACCGATGAGGGGCTCCTCCAACATCGTTCTTGGCATCCAGTTTATGGGCAACCACTGCATCTTCTATCGGCTTTTCTAAAACAGGCTGCGGTAAGTTACTTTCGGATCAGTCCTGCGGGAGATGCAGAAGGGGTGACAAATAAGGGGGAGGGGCAGCCACCTTTGCTTTGCCATCTCGTTTATTAGCTCTAATAGTTTTCTTTTAAATTCTTTGTGAATTTCTATGTAGACAATCATGCCATCTGCGAATAGAGAGCGTTTTGTTTATTTCCCTTTATTTCTTATTTGTGCTCTACAGCAGGCTAGGACCTCTAGTGTGATGTTAGTTAAAGAACAAATATCCTTGCCTTATTCCTAATTTTAGAGGAAAAGTGATCATTCTTTCACCACCAAGTATGAGGTTAGCTGTTGGGTTTTGTAGGTGACCTTCAGCAGGTTGAGAAAACTTCCTGTTTCTTTCCTTTCCTGATGAGCTCTGGCAGTTTGCATTTTTCAATACATTCGTTCATTTTATCTAGGCTGTTAAATTTATGTACACAGAATAGTTTATGGTGTTTCATTATCATTCTTTTGATGTCTTAAGTGCCTGTAATGATGTCCCTCTTTTATTCCAGATATGGGTAACTCGATCTTCTCTATGATCGTTTAAAAGATACCTTTCCCCCCCATTTCTTTTAATTTTTTTTTTCATTGTGGTAAAAATATACGTAACATAGAAGTTACCAGTTCAACCATTTGTAAATGTACAGCTCAGGGGTATCAAATTCATTTCACATTACTGTGCAGCCATCACCACCAGCCATTTCCAGAATTTTTCATCTTCCCAAATGGAAACTCTGTACCCGTTAAACACTAACTCCCTATCCCCTGCCCCAGCCTCTGGCCATCATCATTCTACTTTATGTCCCCGTGAATTTGACTGCCCTAGGTCCCACATACAAGTGGAATCACTCAGTATATCCTTTTGTGACTGACTTATCTCACCACAATGTCCCCAAGGTTCGTCCATTCTGTAGCACGTGGTGTCAGAATTTCCTTCCTTTTTCAGGCTGAATAATACTCCATTGTAAGTATATATCACAGAACACATTCTTTATTCATCCATCAATTGGCACATGCGTTCCTTCCTTCCATCTTTCGGTTATTTTAAATAATGTTGCTACGAACATGGATGTACAAATATCTATTTGAACCTCTGCTTTCACTTCTTTGGGGCACATACCCAGAAGCGGAATTGCCGGATCATACGGTAATTCTATGTTTAATATTTTGAGGAACTGTGTACCATTTTCCACAGTGGCTGTACCATTTTACATTCCCACCTTGCATAAAGGTTGCAAATTTTCCACATCCCTGCCAACACTTACTTTGTTCTTTTGGTAATAGCCATCCTCATTGGTGTGAAGTCATCTCATTTGTGGTTTTGAGTTGCATTTCCCTAATGACTAATTTTTACCCATTTAAAAATTAACTTTTTTTTTTTTTTTTTTTTTTAGCAGTACGCAGGCCTCTCACTGTTGTGGCCTCTCCCGCTGCGGAGCACAGGCTCCGGACGCGCAGGCTCAGCGGCCATGGCTCACGGGCCCAGCCGCTCCGCGGCACGTGGGATCTTCTCGGACCGGGGCACGAACCCGCGTCCCCTGCACCGGCAGGCGGACTCTCAACCACTGCGCCACCAGGGAAGCCCCAAGTCTTTTTAAAAATTGTTGTGTGGACACAGTTCTTGGTTTATTGACTATTATTTTTATGTTCTTAATTTCATTTATTGATGCTTCATCTTTATTAATTTCCTTCCTTCTGCTTGCATTGGACACATTTTCCGTGGTCCCATGACAGGCCGCCGTAGGTGGCAACCATCCAAGAGGGAGGAGCAGGAGGCCTGGGGGAGACGGTGGTGTGGTGCACGTCCGTAGTCTGTCCAGCCTGGCTGAGGAGAGAGCCAAATGGAAGCTGGCCCAGTTGTTTTTGGCCTCATTCTCTTTCTAAACCATTTTCTTACCTATTTTCATGATTCCCCTTCAGGTACCTAACATTCTCCTGCTCAATTCAATATCCAGTTATTGGTACTCGGCAACACCAGATTACACTTTGATGGGGATTCAAACTAACAAGTCACTTACACTAAAATCTTTTGGTTCGAATTATGGACTGAAAAGCTGTTTCCAGAGTTAAAGGGCATTTCAACAAGTTGAGATACATCTTTAATGGGCTGAGGGGTCCCTGAGCTAACCACCGGCTTAAGCTGCTGACCCTACAGGTAAAGATGATGACCCCCGTAGGCCTGATGGGTCTGAGATACACCCTGAGGCCAGTCTCTTCCAGAGAGCTTTAGCCCCGGCAGCACCCCTTGCCTTTTAGAAAACGCACTCTTCCATACAATAAAATGCATTTTAAGCACAAGCATTTGCTGAGCTGTCTTTGGAAAGGTCTGCAATTTTTTAAAGAAAGAAACCTAGTACAATGTAGGGATTCTACTGTTGATCTTGCCCAACAGCCTTAAACCCCCAGCCCTGCGTCAGTCAACAGGGGTGATTAAGTCCTCACTGCCCTGGGGCCCTGCTGTCTCTGCTGGGAGGGCACCTGGGAACTTCCACCCACTGGGCGTGTGCGGCAAGTTCTCTGTCGATAGTGGGTGGATTGGGGCTGGTTTATCCTGTTCTCACATTGTCAAAAAGGGTTATGGTTTAAGCCTATGGAAGAGCGGACCTGTTGGCAAATGGACCAAACTCTTCAGCTCACAGAGACACAGATATCCAGAACCTTTTTCAGTAATAACTGTCCATTTATGGGAATGAAACATGCTCTAGGTTTTGCATGCAAACAGCTTGACTGCATTTCCAGTCACTGCCTTGTCTCTACCATGAGAACAGGCTTAATTGAACATTTCCAAGGAGCGGCCAAGTGTTCAGGAAGCTATAAGCCATGGGGATAGCAGTGCATGCTTTACTATGAGGTCTACTTTTTCCAGAGGGTCCCTTTGGTTTCAAATCAACAGCTTGTGAATACACCATCCCTCTAGCCACCGGTCAGTAGCCTACTCCTTCCTGAAGGCCCAGGAAGAGCACCTCCACCTCCCTCCACCCCTTCTCCCCACACTGGCCGTGCTTCTCCTCCTCCGCTTCCCAGACTCTGCACCCGTCCTTTCATGATGGAAGCTCTGCCCTGCACTCCTGTTAGGGGTCTGTCTGTTGCACCTGACGAACTTATCCTTATGGGCAAGGTCTGTCTGTGGTCTCTCTCTGTCATGTCCCTACAGCTCCAAGCACAGGACCTGGCTTAAGAGCAACCATGCAATAAACTTCACCTTTGTTCACCACGGTATCGTAGCATAAATACTAGCCCATGTATCATGTTCTGACCCACCCTCAGCTGCAGTCTGTGGCCTACTTACAACTTCTAGGCAATAAATAATCCGTAAGACAAGCACTTTCTCTCTCCCTGGTAATGCAAGTCATTTGTGCGGGGGAAAATACCCACCAACTAATTTTAGGTAGTTTTACAGCTTGAGACAAGCAAGACGAATCTCTTGTTTAGTTGCGTCCTCAACTAATATTCACCCCTCAGTTTTTTTTTTTTTTTTTTTGGCTGCACTCAGTGGCACGAGGGATCTTAGTTCCCCAGCAAGGGATTGAATCCCCTGTGGCCCACGCATGGAGTCCTAACCACTGGACCACCAGGGAAGTCCCACCCTTCAGTTTTAATAGTCAAAACTTTAATTAAACCGTTAAATAAAACCACCTACCAACTTGAAATAGCACTTCAAGGATCCTGGAGGTAGAAAAAGGAAGACTTTGCAAGGAGCAGTGTAGCGGTGCCACTGCCCTGGCCCCTCCGGTGGGTGCAGCCAGGCTCAGCTGAGGGTCCGCCAGGGAGCTGGAGCTGAAGGTCAGCTGTCTCTGCAGGGCAAAAGAGGGGGGGAAAATGGCAAGTCCCTTCTCCTCTCCTCCCAGCCCCCCGAGTTCCTCCCGGCAGCAGGTCTAACGGGAAGAGCAGGGGTGTTGGCAGGTGTCCTTCAGAGCTGGGGCCCTGGCATCACAGGGCAGAGCACAGGAGGGCCGTCATGGAGGTGAGACAACAGGTAACTGGTTGGCACAATCCATGACCGGTTGTTGGACGGCGGAAGGCAGAGACGTTAAACAGAACACTCTCTTGAGGACACTATCTGTAAACAGACATATATTTAACCATTTAAAGTGTGCAGCCCTGTGGCATGATTGTTGTGCAACTATCACCACCATCCATCTCCAGGAAGTTTTATCATCCTGCACTCAGACTCTGTATCCACTAAACAGTAACACCTCGTTCCTCTCTCCCCCCAGCCCCTGGCACCCACCAGGGCTGTGTCTATGGATTTGACTCATCTAGGCCCCTCGGGTGACTGGCTCATTTCACTCAGCATGATGTCCTCAAGGTTCATCCACGCTGCAGCTTGTGTCAGAATCCATTCCCCTGCTGATGGACACTTGGGTTGCTTCCACTTTTTGGCTACTGTGAATAAAGTTGTGAACATTAGTGTATAGCATCTGTTTGTGCCCCAGCTTTTGATTTTTTTGGATGTAGACCCAAGAGTGGAATTGCTGGGTGGTATTGTAGTTCTATGCTTAAAACTCTTGAGAAACCATCAAAATGTTTTCCATGGAGGAGGAGGCTGCATTTTTCTTATCTAAGACACAAAAGATTAAGATGTGGAGTTTTGGAAAAATATTGTCAAATACGTAATTTGTAACTGCACAAATAAGTGTGGCAACTCAACTGTCATTCATAAATACAAAATTTTATTTGAATTTCATTAGTGTAGAAAGACCACAATGCTTCTCATATCACAACACTCAAGACACGCCAAGTTATTCAAATACATAATGACTTATTTACCTTGACTAAACAGTGCAGTTTAAGAAAAGATATACCAAAGATAGAGTTCACAAATTCATTATCAGACCGGGCGGGGAAAAAAAAAAAGAACACAGTCCAGGCTTAATAGGAATAAGCTTCACCATCAAGGGGAGAAGTTTTATCATTACAAAGGTATATAGAATGTTTAGGCAAATCCATGTACGTTCTTTGATATAGTAAAATGTATCTCTTTAAAATTCCTTTAAACAAGATTTGTTTAGGACAGCAGTGTTCTTTTTAAATCTTCTATAGTTTCAAAAACAATTCTTTATTGAATCTTTGTAGTTCTTAAAAGCACAGGGTATGTCCATCAGGAAACCAGAGAGATTCGGGCCTCAGGACCAATTCAAGTCCTACTTTCTAACTAGTCATATTCTACCAGTAATACGTAATGTGAATAAATAACCTTCAAGACGGCTATGAATGGGCTTGCTTTGTGGGAAACACTCCAACACTTCAAAGATGCTACGGCTGGGAGAAATGTAAATAAAGAAAAAGCATTCAAGATCGCTTCCCCCCCACCCAAAAAAGGTCTTTAGTTTTACAAATTTTCTTTAAAACAGTAAGCAAAGCACCACGTTCTTTCTTCTTATCAGAATATCTCTGTCCTCATAATATAATTAACAAGGACAATTATTTATCTCAAGAAACATTATAGCTCTCATTTCTCCTGTTCTTCGTATTAGAAGTACTACGTTTCCCAGTGTACATACACTAGGCACCGGGATAATGCATGAAATATAATAATTTGGAGGGAAATATGTCATTTATAACCAAAACTTACCCAGGATTGCATATCTGCGTATTTACAAGTTAGTGTATAGCTCTGACTTGGATTACAAAGTGCGAAAGGAAATGGTCAAAATGATTGTAGTGCAGAATGGAACCTTTCCCCTCTCCAGGAATCGCTCCCACTTTGTCTCCAAAGTAGTGAATCAACAGCATCGGACGTGTGGTCTGGGTGGAGGCAGTTCTGGTGGGATCTCAGGCTCTGGTTGTAAGGAGAGGATGCTATTGGACAGCTCGTTCCTTAGCATGTCCAGAGGCATCTGAGGATAAAGAAAAAGACAAGTACATTTCAACCCAACAATGTATATGTAAAGATTACAAATTGTAGCATTATAGAAGACCAAAGTATTTTTTTTTTTTTTTTTTTTTTTTTTTTTTTGTGGTACGCGGGCCTCTCACTGCTGTGGCCTCTCCCGTTGCGGGGCACAGGCTCCGGACGCGCAGGCTCAGCGGCCATGGCTCACGGGCCCAGCCGCTCCGCGGCATGCGGGATCCTCCCGTACCGGGGCACGAACCCGTATCCCCTGCATCGGCAGGCGGATTCTCAACCACTGCGCCACCAGGGAAGCCCCAAAGTATTTTTTATAGAAAACTCTTCACTCATCAGGATTTAATTAGGCATGAAAATATTAAGCCAAAACCTAAGAAACAGGTTCAGGGAGCTTCAATCATCACACAAACGCTGTGCAGCCTATTTCACACCCTACAGCAGAAGAGAGCCGATGGACCTCATAAACATTTATTTTCACAGTCCAGTATAATGGAAACTTAACGTACCAAAAAATGAAAAAACAGTTCTGTGTTCTCCGGGGTTATACCATTACTAAAGAAAGAAGCACCTTCTCCTGGTAATTGTACAGACAGCCATCGTATTAGAAGCTTCTGAATTCCGTTTGAACCGAGTCGATCGTGTGTAACAGTAATACAAATACACTCAAAAATCTCACTAAGAAATCTTTGGAAGCCCAAAGATGCCTGAACAAAGTGCTGCTGTCCAGTGAAGCCATCTTCCTGCCACCTGACGCCACAAAAGGCCCCGGGACGGCCCCAGGCCCCGCCTGACAGCAGGGCCCCAAGGCGCGGCAAGACCTCCACTGTCTGTATCTAACTTAGTCGTCTGTGGGAAAACTCCGAGAGAGGAGCAAAAGTCAAATAACACAGCCCGCGGTCACACCCGCTCCCCAGACCACGTGTGAGGCTGAGCGAGGACTGGAACGTGGCACCAGGGACGTGGGGAACGGCTGCCATGGCAGCGAGCCGGCTCCTTGGGCCGGGTCCTCGCCCGCCTTGGTCTTCAGCCTGACGATGACCCCCGTCCTTCCCTTTCTACGTAAAAGTTTCCCAACCAAAAAACAGCAAAGGAAACGATGAACAGGTTTCAGATGAAACGCTTTCACGATGCACGATTCTCTCTTTTCACCTTTTTCAGGATGTCATCAACAAGCTTCAAGAATATTTCGTCCACGTTGAAGTTATCCTTGGCACTTGCTTCACAGAACCGCATCCCAGTTATCTGCTGTGCAAACTAAGAAAACAAGTTATTTTTCTCTGTGGGGATGCAACAGAATCTTATGTACAAGCACGGGGCCTGTGATGGGGGACGGACAGCTCTGGGGCTTTGGCTTTCAGGGAAGGGCTGGGACGAAAGGCCTGGAAAGTCCTGTTTACCCTCAAATGTAAAGTTCACAGTGTAGCCAATTTCCTACATGATAAGAAAACAACAAAACAAAATCTGTAAGGTGACGCCAAGTCAAACTACGTGCCCAAGTTTCTAAACTGTAGTGTATCTGACATTTAAAACATGAATATCACCGTTTCTCCACGGAAGGTCAGAGTGAGAGAGAAACCCCGAAAGCGATTATATAGTTTAAAAGAATATTTCTCTGTATAAGATGTCAGGTGAGATACTAAATAATGCAGGATACACTAATGTGTTTTTCTCCCCTCCATTTCAAAATGAATTTAAAGGAGCAGGAAGTTAACAAAAGCAAATGAATAAGAAGGATGCAACTGAGTGATTACTTTTTTAGAATTATGAAATAATTATAAAGTCATTTATTAAAAGGGAAAGCACACAGAGTGCTCACCGTACAGAGCGTGGGTGCTGAGACCCCCTCTCTGCCCCACTTTCCTCACCTTTTCACCTTGTTGTCTGCTGATTTCTCTGTCAGTTTCACAGTCCAACTTATTTCCAACTAAAAGAAGCTCTGCGTCTTCTGAAGCGTACTGTGGGATTGTAAAAGAAGCTGCATTTCAAAGACAGGCACATGACACACCGCGGGAAACAAACCAAGGCAACACATCTCACCCTTCCGACCACCTGCTTCGCGATCTCTGAGCATCTACTCTGTCCCGGGCAGGGTTCCTGCCGGGCTCACAGCAACGTGGCCACAGGCCTGACGGACCACAATGTTCTCAGCGTTTGACCCACGATTCCTAAGAATCTATCCTAGGGAAACGACTCAAAATATAGGCAAAGCTTTACACTTAGTTGAAAAAAATCCTGAAAATCCCACAAGGTAGGTGAAGAATGAAATAGAGTACACAAAAGAATGAAGCCATAAACAAAACAAAAGCTTCGGAAGAATATTAAGATGACACAGGAAGGCCCCTGTGACAGAATATATTTAGTTAAATAAGCAGGGTGTAAAACTAAACGGAGTAGGGACCCAATCTAGTTTTTCTGGATGACAGAACTAAAGATTTTTAAAATTTATGTTTGTGCTTTTCTTGGTTTTCTAAATTTTCTATAATGACAAGGTATCATTAATTTTATAATGACGAAAAGTTAAGCTCCGTTTCTAAGTTTAAAAAAAACCAGCAGCCCCTAACATGGAGGCCACTGCCTTCGGTTTCAACTCCATCCCTCGGTTCTGTGCTGTCAGCTGGCAGCGAGGGCGCCCCTGTCTGAGGTCCTTAGGAGCATATACTCCGCGGCTTCAGCAGGGGAGGACGTCACATCTGGAGACTCGCCATCCTAGAGCCCAGACCCGCCCTGGGTCCCGACGTCTCCGTGACCCTGGCAACCCTGGTCCCTAACACACTTTAAAGAGGCGCGCGTTGAAAATGCGCTTAGTGAGACCTGCAAAGGAACATTCTCCAACATCATCTAACAGATGGGTTTAATACAATTTGTACACAAAATCCCATTTATAATATACTAAGTGTGCTTGTTATACAAAGGAACTAAACATCAAATTACTGAATAAGGGGGAAAAAAAACTCTCAAAATGTGGCCACTGTTGACCACCACATCTCACCCTCAGCAGCTGTGTCGTCTACATGTGTATTTTGGGTCCCTGTTTCTCAGAGGGGAACCCACAGATTACATTATTCATACAGACTTGGGATGTCTCTATATAGTCAAGTGTGGTCCAAAGGATAAACTCTTCTTTAGTTCAAAGTGAGGAGGTGAAGGTCATCTCTCATTTGAGGGCAGAGGTCCCGTGGTGACCAAGGCCCTTGGCATCTCCCATGGGCACAGTGGAGATGGCTGTCCCTGGGAGGCTGTCACTCTGTGGACACTCACAAAGCAAGCATCCAAGTGAACTTTCTGCAGAAACAAGGAGTCCTGAATCTGATTCCACGATGCAGCCGGACAGTGTGCAATGAGCATGTCTGGGCTTTGAAGTCACAGAGCCCAGGTACCAGAATAAAAATCCTGGCTCTATTATTTATAAGGGGATCCTGGAGACATTTTAGTTCTTCTTTGCCTCATCTATGATGCAGGGCTATATACCTACTTTGAATGCTGTCATCTGGATTAAATGACATTCAGGATGGAAAAACATGCTGCATAAATGTTTCCCTTCTTCCTTTTGTAATGATTAACACCTACAAGCAAAGAGTTCACATCTGAGAGAGAAATGCAACACCTACCTTATCAATCATCTTCATCCATTTTGGCAAATCATCAAATGTCTCCTTCTTAGTGATATCATACACTAATATGATCCCCTTGGCACTTCTGTAATAAGCTGAGGTAATGCTGTTGAATCTCTCCTGACCTGCTGTGTCCCTAAGAAACAGCAGCAGAAATTAGTTTCTGAACAACAACATGAAGAGCCTCAGCCCAACTGTGAGTAACTCCTCACACATCTTTGCATATTCACTCTTAGTGGGGGTAGCTTTTCTGAGCTAGGTACAGCCAAACAAAATCATACGGAAGCCCCAGTTTCTTTCAAACCAAGATTTTGAAAAGAAGTAAATGCCGTGTATAATGGTAGAAAGTATAACACACCATAAACTAGGTGGTTATCAACAACGACAAAATGCATGGATGATAAAAGATTTAAGCCTAGAACTCTTTTAACTGAACTCGATGGTGAATATCTGATTTTGCTGATGGAGTCCCCACTAATGAAAAACGCTATAGAATTGGTCTTGTTATCTTCTTAATCCCTCCAGAGTAAGTGGTCAAAGGCAAAGGGAGAAGAGGTACCAAATAGCCTTGCAAATAACCAAGCTCATCACTCTCTGACTGCCACCCTGAAATCTAAAGCTTTATCTCCCCTCCAGGAAAAGTGGTCCGTTTCTACATGAAGATATATGCACACTAATAGTGCACAGAAGCTGGCTGAAACCCATTTTCTAAACCTAAAAAGCCAAGAAACTGCTTGAGAATCATCACAAATTTACAAAGGAGGCTCAACAGAGCAGACCTTCTGATCAGGAAAACAATCTTTAGTTTTTCCCGAAGAATCCTAACTCACGGCATACTCCCCGGGCCACGTGACACAGGTAGCTTGTGGCGGAGGAAGCGAAGGGGAGGTGGGGTACACAGAAAATGGGGTTCTCCCCTGCAAGGTGCCCACAGCCTCTCACAGGACAGCATGTGAGCTCCTGAAATGGGGAGATGGTGTGACACCTCTTCCCAACGCATTGGATGGGGTGAACCTGTGGGGCCGTGTCCCTAAAACACATACAGCAAAGGTGCTGTAACTTAGGGCTTTTTTGTTTGTTTGTTTTGCGGTATGTGGGCCTTTCACTGCTGTGGCCTCTCCCGTTGCGGAGCACAGGCTCTGGACGCGCAGGCTCAGCGGCCATGGCTCACGGGCCCAGCCGCTCCGCAGCATGTGGGATCCTCCTGGACTGGTGCACGAACCCGTGTCCCCTGCATCCGCAGGTGGATTCTCAACCACTGCGCCACCAGGGAAGCCCTAACTTACGGCTTTGATCAGATTAGACTTGCCACCAAATTAGCTCCGTTTAGTGATATGTCATTATGCCCAAACAAACAACGAAGCTCGCTGGCAAATTCATTTTCACATAAAGCAAGGCCACTTGCTTTGCTCCAGAGGCTGTAAGACTGCCCTGTGCCCTTGGCTGGAAGGCCCAGGACCTGAGGCTGGTCTGATTTGTCCACCAGGGTCCAGTGGGTGCCTGGCCCACTGCGGACCCTCGATCCACAGGTGTTGAACAAAAGGTTACATGGGTAAAATGCAGAAAGTGGACGCCACTTCAAGGCAAAACAAACTTTATTTTATTTTTTTAAGATTTTTTTTGATGTGGACCATTTTTAAAAGTCTTTTTTGAATTGGTTACAATATTGCTTCTGTTTTTTGTTTTGTTTTTTTGGCTGCGAGGCATGTGGGGTCTTAGCTCCTCCACCAGGGATTGAACCCTCACCCCCTGCACTGGAAGGCAAGGTCTTAACCACTGGACTGCCAGGGAAGTCCCCTGAACTTTATTTTTTGACCCAGAACTGCCCCAAAATTGGAACACTGAAAATGATGGGGACTGAATTCTTCAGGATTCCTAAAACCAACTTAGAGACACAAAAATGCATCTTCAAATCAGGTGAGAAGGAACTGATTTAGATACCATTCATTTATATAAGGAATCATTGAACAATTTTATTTCCAGGATCCTAGACATTTAGGGGCATAATTAATACTTTCAAACCAAAGAGTGAAATCTTTCAGACTGTGGTTTCTCTTCCTATCACAAGTGCTTGCTTGTTCAAGCTGGGATTTGATAAAACATTTCTCACTCATTTCTTTAAAAAGCAAAAATAACACACATTTTTCTACTCTGAAATCTGTGGTTAGCACATGATAGCCGCATCACAAATTTAAACAGCAATCAGACACAAGGTCTTCACTGAGCATTCTGGGAATTACGGACTTTCATGAATCTTTATGTTAAGTAGTTTTAACCTGACTTTTAGCTTAAATCAATTCTACATTCGTTTCTGTACATATTCACTGAATCAGGATCCAGAAATTGGGGGCTCAAGAACAGAGAAATTAGAAATAATACAAGTTTTTGAAAAATTATTTTGATTGTATTGTGGTAAGAACACTCAACATGAGATCTGCCCTCTGAAGGCAGACTTTTTCTGAGTGTACAATACAGCACTGTTACCTACAGGCACGACATGGGACAGCAGATCCCTAGGAGAAGTTCTAATAAAAACCCAACAATCGGGGCTTCCCTGGTGGCGCAGTGGTTGAGAGTCTGCCTGCCGATGCAGGGGACACGGGTTCGTGCCCCGGTCCGGGAAGATCCCACATGCCGCGGAGCGGCTGGGCCCGTGAGCCATGGCCGCTGAGCCTGCGCATCCAGAGCCTGTGCTCCGCAGTGGGAGAGGCCACAGCAGTGAGAGGCCCCTGTACTGCAAAAAAAAAACCACACCAAAACCCCCAAAAAACCAAAACCCAACAATCAAGGAATCAAGATAGTAACGGGTATTTCTGATACAGTTTCAAAAAACCCACTACATGAGTAGCTCACTTAGGGATCTTAGAAACACTGTGAAGTTAGCTGACTCTCTCGGCTTTAAGTCAGACACACAGAAAGAGGGCGGAGACCTTGAGAGGCAAACTCTGAGGCGACCTGTAACACAAATAAGTCCAAATATGGCTAGCTCACAAGACCCCAGAGAGGAGACATTAAGGCTATTCCTCTGACTCCGTCTCTTAGTGCCTGGTTCTCACTGCTTGAGGCAGAAAAGCGTCTTCCCTTGAGAGACTATTCCACATTTCCAAAATGTCTGGGTTGCAAAAGTTAAGTGTATATCAGCTACCTACGCTGAGCCAGTACCACAAAAATTCCACACTACTCTCCACTTTTCACACAGCTAGATGATAACACGATACCAATGCCTGGATCATGGTTTATCTACCTATGAAGATGCAGAATCCTAGTATTTCCTACCTTTATCTCAATGAACCTGAATTTTCACTGTAATGACCGAGAGCTGATTCCTACAGATTTACAGCTTATTACTGTCAGCCAAATCATCATTTATTACCGGTGGACTGTGATCTCATTATTATTTCTCTCTCTGCTTTTGGTACAAATTGAAAACTTCCTGCTATCCTGTTTCCACAGTTGGGTAATACAACCATGCTTTGAAAATTCAAAGACTGTCATTTTAAAAATTTAATATATCAGTTTAAATGACACAATTCTTAATTTGTAGGAACCAAAGTCAGTGTACGAAGCGTTCTACCTCTTCAAGCAGAGAATGAAAGGAAATAAACTTGATGTCAATGTAAGAATGCTGGTGAAGACCAAATTCCCTGACAGTGAGTACTGAACAGAACAAGAGGCCTTTAGATGAAGCATCTGAATTCTGTGTTTGCCTCAAGGTGGGAGGTTAATTTCTCAGCTTCAAGTCCATCTCAACACAACAGACCTAAGTCTCTGTGAATAATTTCCAGACAGCATGTGGATATAAATTCATGAAACTACATTCTGGTCGACAACTTATTTTAGCTATACTTACACCAAGTTCTATATACACACACTTGGAAACGCTTCAAGCAGAGATGGGAAAATGGTCCTTTTTCTAACAGATAATCAAGGGACTTAAAAATGTGGCAATGACATAAAGTGTGACCTAAAAATACGACAATGATATCTGCAGCTTTTGGTACCTTAAATCTTTAGGAAATCACACTGTAGTAAATAACACTTTCTTAGATTGGCTATATCCAGAAATCATCAAGAAAAAAATGCATGTCTTCTAACACGACCTCCTGGTGAAAACCGGCCAGCGGTGAAGCTTCCATGGATTGAGTCTAGCTCAGAGCACAGGGTCTCTGAAGAGCTCTTTCCAACACATCGGCTCCCCCTACACCCTCGACCGGGACAGAGTAAAGTGACGACAGCACACTCGGTACACAGTAGGTCACAACGGCCACAGCTTGAGGGCAGCTCCCAGGGCAGAAACAAGCCCCGTGTCCCTTTACCAGCTGGGCCGCGGCTCCAGTGCTTCCTTCCTACCTACGGGATCACAGTGATGGAAAGAAGGTTTTTCCTTCCTTTAAATAATATACTCCAGGAGATAAAAATCCTATTTCAGATAAGAATCCTATTTCAAGTATTAAGGGACTAGCAGGTAGCTGGCATCAGTATGTACATTATTCACTGGTGAAAACCCCTCTGGAAAAGACAAACTCTGCTTCCTCACTGAACCCTGGGACACTCCCTGTAGAAAACTGGCAGTCAGGGCTTCCCTGGTGGCACAGTGGTTGAGGGTCCGCCTGCCGATGCAGGGGATACGGGTTCGTGCCCCGGTCCGGGAAGATCCCACATGCCGCGGAGCGGCTGGGCCCGTGAGCCATGGCCGCTGAGCCTGTGCTCCACGACGGGAGAGGCCACAATAGTGAGAGGCCCACGTACTGCAAAAACAAAAAAAAACAAAAAAACTTCCGAGAATGAAGTGTGAAGGGTGAGGAGAGGCTGTGAGTCGGAGGAGAGGCTTTTACACCCCAGAGCCCAGTGGCGTCGGGGCATTCGTGCATCTCCCATAGCCGTGCAGTCACACTTTATCCGGCCCCAGTGGGATTCACAAGGTCGGGCCTCTTAGTTCAGATTCAGAGGAAGGCAGCTAGATTCCAGAAGAATCCAATGCCACCGGCACAGAAGGCCTGTAGTGAGCAGAGTTCCAGGGCACAGGACACCTGGACGTGAATACCTCTGTAAATCAGATTACTCCCGCCTGAGACGGAACCCAAGTATTAACACATCGCCTAGGACGTGCGTGCCTCTTTGGACAGGCGACAGTGTCATCACTGGGACACTGCTGCCACCTACTGTGCGTCACAAACGTTCTCACAACACCTGTGTCTCCTTTGTGAGGCAACTTCCCCACAGGTGCCTGGTACAGAGGTGGACATACCCCGAGAATCCTTTTTTTTTAAAAAAAAATTTTTTTATTTTTATTTATTTTTGGCTGTGTTGGGTCTTCATTGCTGCTCGCGGTCTTTCTCTAGTTGCAGTGAGCGGGGGCTGCTCTTCGTTGCGGTGCGCAGGCTTCTCATTGCGGTGGCTTCTCTTGTTGTGGAGCACGGGCTCTAGAGCGCAGGCTCCGTAGTGGTGGTGCACGGGCTTAGTTGCTCCGCGGCATGTGGGATCCTCCTGGACCAGGGATCAAACCCGTGTCCCCTGCGTTGGCAGGCAGATTCTCAACCACTGCGCCACCAGGGAAGCCTCCGAGAATCCTTTTAAAGATCATCTTTTTTAAAAAAATTTGGCCACGCCATGTGGCCTGTGGGGTCCTAGCTCCCCGACCAGGGATTGAACTGGTGTCCCCTGCAGTAGAAGCGCAGAGTCTTAACCACTGGACCTCCAGGGAAGTCCCTAAAGACTGTCTCTACCTTAAAGAGTGTACAGTTAGAAACAGCGGCTCATGTGAAAGGTACTCTGCTGCTATTTCCAGAATTCAAAACCTGGGCAGCAATGCACACACACAGCCTGCTGCCTTCCCAATCATGGGCTAACAGAGTAAGAAATACCCATTTTCTGTTACCAAGTATGTAGGCAGGACCATAAACATCTCATAGTCAAGCCCCAAA
The DNA here is from genome assembly GCF_026419965.1 of Kogia breviceps. Lineage (NCBI taxonomy): Eukaryota > Metazoa > Chordata > Mammalia > Artiodactyla > Physeteridae > Kogia > Kogia breviceps. Next base: position 59,859,646 of record NC_081324.1, on the reverse strand, counting down.
CAAAAATACGAGAAACAAAAACACAAAACAGAAAAGCAACATTCCCCCACCCCAATCCTTCAAGCGGGTTAAACAGTCAGCAGTCACCAATGCAGACATTACCTGACGGCCGGCGAGCTCCTCCGCTGGTTCGGGGGCAGTGGCGTCCCGGACAGGGACACGGGTGAGGATGAGGCATGGCACTAACACGCAAGCGTTAGGTGATGATGGAGCCACCGACGCGGCAGCAATGAACGCGGATGAAAGCAACACACACACGGCGGACAAACACTCAGAGCTGAGGTCTACCTGCGGGAGGAGTTAGTGGCTGAGATGCTGCTGCGCGACCGTGTTAACAGCAAGGGCAACTCGGGACACCCCCGGCGGGGCCACTCCACTGCCGCTGCCCCTGGGCCCTCCTCCAGAGGGGCTCCGGGGGTCCCCGCGGGCGGCCAAGTGCTGAGCGGCCCGCACATGGCTGGTTTAGTCTCTCACACGCTCCTGATGTGCAGGGAGGGAGGGGGCTCTGGGCTCCCCTCCATGGGGCACGGAGGGCCTCAGGGCACACGGCTCCGGCAATGGAGCTGGAAGGGCATGCGTGTCCCGCGGTGGCCACCACGCGGTGCCGCCAGGGACACAGCCCGTGGGGGACTTGCCCAGGAGACCACGCAACTCCGGGGAGGAACACACTGGCCTTTCTCTGAATGCTCGCAAAGCAATGTTAAAAACATGCAGACGAGCGGCGGAGCCATCGTTTTAGTGATGACGGTTTTGTCAAATGATGTGAAACTAGAGTCTAAAGGCTCCAAACTAGTTGCCATAAGAGCCACATTCTTCTCCCCACAACTCCCGTGTGCAAAGGGGATCTGAGACAAGTGGACTCTTTCCTGAACTCTCCCTTGACAAGTGAACTCTCCCCTGAAGGGAGGTCTGTTCATTCCACTTGAATGTGAGCAAAGGAGCGGAGACACAGGAGCGACAGACCAGCTTGAACGGTTAATTGTATTAGACAAGCATGTGGACTGGTAAACACACGCGGCAGGACTGGGTGTAGATGCCCACTTACCAGATTTGTAACCTAATTTTCTTTCCTCTTAGCTCTACGGTTTTGATTTTAAAGTCAACACCTGTGAATAAAACAGACGAAGATGAAGCAAAAGCAATGTAATTCGTCAGAAAAATAATACTACTTGTACATTTTTATGCCATTATCAGAAAAACCAAAAAAACTGATCACACTAAATCCTAAAAGGAGAAAGCAGAAGTTTGCCAGTATGCGTGACAACCATCACTCTGTGCTTCCCGGCACAGCTGAAGAGCCAAGGTATGTTCGGTTTCACCCTGAGCTTGAGATGCAGCATTTGCTATTCATAATAGAGTTTATGACTACTCGAGATGTAGCATAAAAACCATTTAAAAATTACAACTAATCATTACATGAACAAATGAATGGCTTTATAAGCATGCTAGCTCGGGGAAAATTCTTACATGTTACACTGGAAACTCAATCTTGATTTCAAACAGCCTTAGTCTGAATTTAGAAATTATTGTATTAAATTGTTTAGCATTCGCAAAAGTGACTTTATTATATTGTCAATAGCGTGGAAGAGGAATTACTTTTTAAAAATTTACTCATACAACTTAATTTCAATTTTTATTTACTTTAACGGTAACAAGTAAACCATCATGAATCATCACCCATTTCCAATTCAGCCCTTAAAGCTTCAGATAATTTTTTAAACCAAATTTTCATCTGTGGATGTTACCTTATACACTTCTCACTTATAGAAAACTTCAAGATTTCAAAACAATATTTTTTACACAATTTTCACAACTAAGAAAAAATAAACCAAAGGGATGCCAGCTAAATTTGGGAACTGAAAACATAATCTCTACAGGAACTATATCGTGACTGCTTCATGGATCCAGGGTCCCGATTGCTGCCCGGTCTCTACCGGGGCGGGGCTGGGGGGGTGGGGCAGTGATGCAGCTCTTCAAAGTCAGATGATGTTCTTGAGGTGAAGCCCAAGGCATGTGGCTGACTTTTATAATTAGTAACACACTGCAGACACCAGTGCAACCAAAAGACATGTTTATAACCCTGGGTGGGACCAGGGTCTGTGCAACAAAGAAAAGTGGCAGGAATATAAAATGTCACAGCTGGAGAATAGGCTACTGCATCTTGGTTCTTAATCTCTCGCACCAGCCCTGATTTCAAAGGTCACAGCAAACGGTGGTTAAGCCAATTTCACTCGCAGTTCTGAAAAAGCTTTGCTTTTCCAAGTCAACTGACTCTCAGACAGCCTTGAAACAGGGAAACAGGAAGCATGTCTGTACACCACCAACATCCTCAAATAGAGACCAAGCAGAATCCCTCATGACTCAACCACAAGGTAAGAGCAGAGCCTAAGGTGATATTCTACAAGCCTGGAAACCAGCCTGGACCTATATGATACATTCTGATTTTAAAAAGGCACAACTCAGACAAAACCCTTTCTTCCTGATATTAGCATAAAATTGGGCCTTACCATGTTACTCTGTGATGGCAATTTACAAATCAAATTTACATATTCTGCCATGACTACTATTCTGTTTTACTTTTGTTTCTAGTTCCTTTTTTTTTTTTTAAATTTTACTTAAGGGAGCTGCAACTTGTTAAGACTTGTTGCAGTGCCAGCTACATTTTATTGAAAAGAACTGGCAGATGATACTCCTCTTGTGAGCTCTGCTTCACGTCAACTACAAGAATCTCTTGAAACAGCCAGCACAAACAATTTTTGTTTTGATTAGGCTGTTTTCTCTGCTAAGAACCTTTCTGAGCCTGAACATGTCAGACCTTTTTTTTCAACCAACTTGAACAACTTTCCAAGGCAGTCCTGCACTGTGGCTATTTTGTAACCACAAAGTTTAATGAGTAAAAATAAAAGGAAAGGGCATTAATATAGTCAAAATCAGGAATAAGTGGTAATGTTATCACCATGTGATTATAAATACACTACTAATTTCAATAGGAGAACATAGCAAAGATGAAAGAACAGCAAATAGGATTAAGAATCTGTTTAGCGGGCTTCCCTGGTGGCGCAGTGGTTGAGAGTCTGCCTGCCGATGCAGGGGACACGGGTTTGTGCCCCGGTCCAGGAGGATCCCACATGCCGCGGGGCAGCTGGGCCCGTGAGCCATGGCCGCTGGGCCTGCGCGTCCGGAGCCTGTGCTCCGCAACGGGAGAGGCCACGGCAGTGAGAGGCCCGCATACCGCAAAAAATTAAAAATAAATAAAAGTTAAAAAAATAAAAATAGACAGCACTAAGAGATATTTTTGACTTGATGTAAAAAGGCTTTTAAAAAATGTGTAGTTGTATACTTTAAGGATTTGTTTCTAAGCTATAAATTGGAATAAGTTTCCAACCATTACCAGCTAGCTACTTAGTGGCTATTAGATATGGTAAAGGAAATTTCATTTAAGAGAAAGGACTATTTTAATGATCTGTTTTCTTTTGTGCAATTTTAGATTTAGCCACTGAATATATTTCTGTTGTTGTTAGTGATGTCATTACTTACTAAAACTAGGTAGTTTTGGCTAAACAGATTCCTTTTTTTTTTTTAACGCGGGCCTCTCACTGTTGTGGCCTCCCCCGTTGCGGAGCACAGGCTCCGGACGCGCAGGCTCAGCGGCCATGGCTCACGGGCCCAGCCGCCCCGCAGCATGTGGGATCCTCCCGGACTGGGACACGAACCCGTGTCCCCTGCACTGGCAGGCGGACTCTCAACCACTACGCCAACTGGGAAGCCTTTTGCCTATTTTAACATTTACATGTCATAGAAATTATAAATGATCCTTAACAAAAGGTAACAAGTCACCAATAGCCTCAAATAGGGGATTAGTTTTGGGAAAAGTTAGCACAGAGACTCCTGACTGAGCAGGGCTGCCCAGGACCAATGTTTATAAACAAATAAGAGACAAAAAAAAGTGGCAACTTTTGTTGAAAACCAAGTTTCCAATGGCATCAATTCTTTTTTTTTTTTTTTGGCTGCACTGCGTGGCATGTGGGATGTCCGTTCCCGACCAGGGATCGAGCCCCCGCCCCCTGTGTTGGAAGTGAGGAGTCTGAACCACTGGACCGCCAGGAAAGTCCCCTCCTACAGCGTCTTAAGCAACAGGGGAAGCAGCCAGCCTACCACTCCACCAGGTGGTGGAGACAGTCCTGCCCCTAAAGAGCTGAGTCATCCAGACCTAAATCAACAGCCCAGGCACTTGGCAAAGTGCCTTCCTCTGCTCTTCTCTCTCGGAGACCCTCCCTTTCTGCACAGGAACCTTTTCGGTCCTAGGTGCTTCCCATTGGAGCCTCCCGATGGCCCCGTGCCTTACCCGCGTTCCTCATCCACGTTACCAGTTCTGCCCCCTCCAGCCCTGAGCCATGGCTCCGTTGGTCTCCCCCATGTGACAGGAGCAGGTGCCTTCTGAGCACAGTCACCTTTGGCTCCCTGGAGCCTAGAACACTGCCTGGCCCACCACAGCGACCGAGTAAACCTGGTGAATGGAAACCTGCCCCTCTTCTCCATCAAAGGCTGGGTGGGTAAGGAGAAATGCTGACTCTTCTTGGAAGTAAGAGGAAATTCAGTATTGATGATGAAACACACACACACACACACACACACTTACACCGCAGGAAGGAAGGGCGGATGTTCTGTCCTGAGTGCGCCTGGTGGCCAGAGTGGTGGGGTTCAGGGTGCCTAGCTCACACACATCACCCTGGAAATGGAGCATTTCATTTCTTCTACACTTCCTGTTACTGACGGTAAAACCTTAGAGGATGGTCAGTCTTAATACGTCCAGATCCTCTCCCTACACATGCCCCTCCCAGGGGATTATTACGGTATCAGTTTACTCAGTCACATAGACAGGAAATGGTCCGCCAAGAGAATGTCCTGCCGCGTGACAGGGGCCTACCCTTCTTTAAGCTTAACCAATGTATGAAGCCTTCCTAAAAATATTTTGATCAGAAAGGTCACAGGGCTGTAATCCCTCTGTCAATGGGTGTAGGTATGTATTCTAGTCAAGTCGGCTTGATCTTAATTTCCTTTAGTAGCAATGAGAGTGGGCATCTGTCAGACCCCCTGTGACTGACATGCAGCATGTGGGCTCCTTCAGAGCCCAGCGAGCCAGGCACTACTATACTCATCTTACAGAGGCCAAGGTCATTTGCTTGAAAGTCATTATCACTTCTGCCAGGTGAGGGGCAGAGCCTAGATTCAAAATTATAACACTGCCCACAACCAAAGGTTAACATAAAAGTCAGATGCCTGGAAACAAAGAAAAGTGCGAAATCTGCAAATGGCCCAGAGTCACCGTTAAAGAACTGTTAAAGGGCTGTTAAAGAACAAACATTAACCTTGCACTGTCATCTTTGCATTTATCCTTCATAAATCTCAGCAAGAGCATAAAGAATTGTCGTACTTGGTGCTGACAGGATTTCTAAGTTCCCTTGAAGGCAAAACATTTACCAAAAAAATTACCGTGTTTTGCTGGGGTATAAAAAGTTACAAAAATGAAAATAGCAAAAATAAACAGAAGCTTCTTTCTTCACATTCCCTTCCAGCAAATAGCAAAATAAAAGCAAAAATAACACGGTGGCCCATGCCTGCGATGACAGCTGAGTGTTCCTCCTCCTCTTGCACACCCCGCCCCCAACAACAAGGACCTGCAGTTGGCACCAGACTACGATTCTAGTTTACTTAACATGTTCAGGAGGTTGAAGGATTTCACAGACTCTGAAATAAGTCTCCATTCAAGCAGTGGTTACGACGTTACCGTCAATTTATAATAACTATCTTAGGTGCACACACTGGCTTTTCTTCCAAGGACATCTATCCTTGACAGTGTCACCCAACCCTGGACTTAATATTTCTACTGAAGGAGAGGATTCCCAGCATTTCCACTGAGTTGACAGTGAGAAAATAAACTAGGAAATGTGTCAAGGTCACACAGACATAAAATAAACAGACACAAATTTAACATTAGGAAACCCTCTCATGAACATGAGGCCAGCCTTCTGCCTGACCACCACCTTTCGGGGGGAGCACCCGATAAACGGCAGGCAATGCAGACCACCTTCCCGTAGTACTGACCCCAGGAGGCCCCCGAACCTCTGAAACCCTATTGTTTAATATTATGGGGGTCTTTTCCTAAGCCGAGTTATGAGAATTCAACGAAACAGAAACTATGTTACTGTAACTGTAAAATACTTTGATCATCTCAGAAGCAGGTACTATAAAAACAGTTTAAATGACTGCGTATCATTAAAAAATGCTCTCAGGTCTGAGGATATTAAATGTCCACCTCGAGTCTAACAAGACCTGCCCCTCTCAGTCCAGACTGGATGGCCTGCACCTCAGCAAAGACCACCCACCATCCCTGACCCGGACACATGCAGGAGATGGCCCTGCACTTGGCTGGAACAGACATGGACACACATGAACTTCAACCGGCAAGGAGAGGGGAGTCTGAGGTCACACACTCCAGAGGAGGTGAGTGTTCGTTGTCATGAAAGTTTCATGGGCATGGACGTGCTCCCCTTGCAGACAAAGAACAATGTCTCCTGGGTTTACTGCATACAGTAACTCATTGCAGGGATCTTCTTGATGCTTTTATAGGTAGATACAGCCAGCTGGTACCTTGCCCAAGGTCAACAGGTGGGTAAGTGTGAGAGCAAATATTTGAACCCAGACAGTCTGGCGCCTCCCAGCTCTCTGCACAGCCTCACCTGAAGGCAAGAATGGAAGCAACTACTGGGAGGGAGCTGTAAACATGTTTTTAACGTCAAAAAAGGAATTCTGCGTTGCTAGGGAAGGGACTGGCCGGCTCAAACTGTTCCCACACCAGCAGGCCTGGCTCTACCCTCTGGCTACACACAGACCCCGGCTGAAAAGCATGGAGTCATTTCAACCTCCTGGCCACCAGAGGAAGAGGATGTCGATGGGGGAGGAAGATCTGGAAAAGAAACCCCCCCAGATAATCAAATGGCAGATCAGTAACATTTTCTACACTTGCTAAATACTAAGTTTACCACTGATCAGATGGGCCCATAAAATATGCAAGGAAATTCAAAGGGCCTTTCTACTTTACCCAGGTCCTGTGGCTTACATTTTGACACTTCATGCTCACCTATATGTATTTCAGTATGCACCCTTAAAGGATAACAATTATTTTCTGGAGTGCTGCAGAGTTTTTGCATCTGCAGTATAATTTAGGAGGATAAGGGAACATCTATAGTTGCCTTTTCTGGTCCAGGTACATACGCTATTTTGTTCCTGTAGCACCAGACAGGAACAGAGTGTGAGTTCTGTCTATTTTTTCTTTTCATGAAGGAGGAAACTGAAGTTAAGGTGCCGCCTAAAGACAGTGACAGCTTGTGAGTAGAGCTGGAACTTAAATCCAGCACTGCCTGCCCACCCCTCACCCCCGCCCCCTGCCCCTGCCGGGAGCTTAGAGAATGACAGGAGTGGCCAAGGAGACAGTCCAGTGTCTTAAATGAAAAATCAAAAGTGAAAGTTTGGTTGCAGGTGCGTGATTGTGTAGCAGGCCTAGCTTCTGCTTCCATTACGCTGGAACAACTAGGAGACTTGCGTTCACCGGCAACTCCCATCACCAGCCTGCCGGAGGTGGGTCTGTAAGTTGTGGTTTGGTTTTGTAAACTAAGAAGGCCTTATGTCAGTACTAGACACCAAACAGAGGAGGCTGTCAGATTTGGGGGGGAAAGGTTTCCTGCCGCATACAATGTTCTGTTAAGCCTGTGTTGTATTTTCTGGTTTTAAAGTTCAAGGGTTAAAAAAAAAAAAAATCCCATCCAATTAAGGGCACTATTTTAGGCTTACAGTTCTGGCTTTCCGAATCCTTTCTGAATGTCAAAGCTGTGCAATTAAAGGACAAAAGGAGAAGAATCCCCTTCCTCCTCGGTTGAAGTGTAGCTTTTTACATCCTCCCTAACATTTTTCTCACGGCCATCTTCAGGACTCACTTCCCCTTCTGAAAAGGACAAGTCAGGTGAGCAGGTGTGCTTCCTGCACCATGAAATGGCCTGCAGAATGGAGTCTTACAGAAATACGAGCAGCCTCTCATGAAAGACCTGCTGAGACTAGTGTACAAAACTATGCCTTCTTTACAAAATGAAGCAAATGCTTCATAAGAACGATGTTTCTGGCATGCAAGGCTGGAGAATAATTTGGCCCTATCAGCTCTCGAAGGAACCCAGGCTGCCTTCTAAAGCTAGTCCACAGACCCTGGGCCGATGGCTCCACAGAGCCCGTAGCTGCAGGACAGGCAACCGTGAAGAATCTGGATCCCGATCATCGAGCATAAGCAGAACTAGCTTCTGCAGTGTGAGTGCACGACACTGAAAGAAAGGCTGAATGCACATAAGCCAGGTCTTTAAATAGATTTGTATTCAACCTCAACAACCGGGATCGCCAACTTTCCACACTTATTTTGAAAGATAGCTACTTTATTTCCACAAATGCGCTCCGCACAAGCCTATCAGCGTGCCCTGAGTGCATTAAATAAGCCAAATCACACATTGCACAGCATATGCTGGCATAGAAACTGACCGTTCCTCTTCCACTCCCTTCTCCCTGAGTCATCTTGTTACATCATCCTGGCAGGGGAGGGGCTGACACTGAGAGCTTCAGCGTCTGGGCTTCGGCAGTGGGAATTCAGACGACTCTCCCTAACTCCCTCGTGAGTGAAACACTGGGGCAGCTCAGCCATGGCTGCGAAGACTGCACACAATCACAGAAAAGCAACACAAAACACACAGCTTATAATTTTAATCCAGTATGAAACGATCATTCTGGGTTTCTGAACAAAAATCTGTGACCTAAATTTCCAGAATAAAGCACAAGCACTCGATTTCCCTTGACAGCAGTTCCACTGCTTGTGGGCAAAGCGGACCAGACCCCGATGGCCTGCATCTCATCCATCTCGGCCCATCCACAGACAGCCAGTTCCGCACAGGATTTACATCCACCTGCTCCTTGGACCTCTCGATTCCGCTTCCGGCTCTACTGCTGGCCCTGATGAACCAGTCACCTGCACCTAGAGGTTTCCCCGCCCTGGGAACAGGCTTCCCGAGCGCACATGGGACCCTTAGAGATGCGCTCTGAGAACAGAGACCACGGCACGTGACTGAGTGGGAACAGCGCTTCCAGCAAGTGCTATCAACCCTCTAAGACCACTTACTCTCAGGGGCCAGGCTGTGAAGTTTAAAGCATGGATGCAAAATGAGAAAAATGAAGACAGAGTAGTGAGGTTCTCAAACTGAATTCAAAAGAACTTTTAAATTCTGATATTCTGTCTTCCCTAATTTTTTTGGTCTACCGCATGTTAAGTCTTTTTTTTTTTTTTTTTTTTTTTAAAGTTGGTGGTAGTGGATTGTTAAAAAATGTCCTTACATGGCAAGGTAAAAGAAATGGCAATCCTATGTTGGCCTCCGGCACTTTGAAAGAAACTTTATTGCCCAGGAAATGAGAATTCTGGTCCAAATCGTCTTACTCCTCCTTTTCCTCGATTTAAATATATTTTAATAAATATGTAAAAGGCTTAAGATATTTGAATAATTGAATATTTAAATAAGAAATGCAATTTTCAGAGCAGTATCTTAATATCCAGAGGAAAGTGACAAATGATAGGGGCATAGTTAAAGAAAGTCAATGTCAATGATACCATAGATCGATGACATCACTACCTTCACAGGGCTCTCAGGGGGACCAAATTAGGCAAGCAGGAAAGGGTTTCATGGTGTCTGATTCTGAACTATCCAAATTTTCAGAATAAAGTGAATTTAAATCTCAAAGTAAGCTAAGGAACAGACAGATAGAAGGAACTCACTTGCAGCCCTGGCCCTGACCACTTGCTGACCGCTGGGCCACTGTGGATGAGTTGTCTACCCTCTGGGACTTTGCTTCCTCCTCTGTAAAATGGGGAAACTTTCAGGACTGTTGTGAGGTTTAGAAAGAGTATACTCTTGCTGGTACACAGTACACGTTCAAGAAATGTAGCTACCACTAACAGACCGTAAACTTTTACACGCAAAGACAATAAATTACTTCTCCAAAGTCACAAACTAGTTCATGCCAAAGCTTATATCAAGAGCCCAGGTTTCTAGAATGATTTTCTAGAAATTTAATGCTGCTGGGTGAGTGGAGGCAGGGGCTGCCTGGTAAAAATATTTAGATCCAAACAAACTTAACAGTTAGCTTCCAATAGTTAAAAAACAAAGGTTGACACATACATAATTTTATGAGTTTTTTTTTTTTAGAGACTTGTGAATTTCTACAGCCAACTAGTTTTTTTTCCATTTTTCAAACTTCAAAAAGCTATTCCTGAGGCTTTTAAAGCCCCTGTTAAACCATGCCAGCCATATCAGACTAAGTAACTCAATTCCACAAACACAAAATCCCATTTGAAAGTAATACTCCACCTAGACAATTTCCATTAAATAGGCCAATTATTTATTTATTTATTTATTTTTGGCTGCGTTGGGTCTTCAGTTGCTGTGCACACACAGGCTTTCTCTAGTTGTGGTTAGTGGGGGATACTCTTTGCTGTGGTGTGCGGGCTTCTCATTGCAGTGGCTCCTCTTGCTGCGGACCACAGGCTTGAGGGCCCTGCGGGCTTCAGTAGTTGTGGCACGTGGGCTCAGCAGTTGTGGCTCACAGGCTCAGCAGTTATGGCTTGCGGGCTCCAGAGCGCAGGCTCAATAGTTGTGGCGCATGGGCTTAGTTGCTCCGTGGCATGTGGGATCTTCTTGGACTGGGGCTCGAACCCATGTCCCCTACCTTGGCAGGAGGATTCTTAACCACTGTGCCACCAGGGAAGTCCCAATATGTCAATTATTAAAAACAGTCTTCTCAGTTTCATACTCTGGTGAGTTCTGTGTGTCTTGTAAACCAAATCAACTTCTGATTTGATTAATAATACAACAACAAAACAATCATTTTGTTCATTTGTAACTTTACAAAATAGGTTTATTATCTCAAATCCCTCAGGATTTCTGCTACGATCTTTTACAGAAAGTCCAGTGAGTCTGACTCACTGGAGATGCGTGCTTCCAGCCTGAGGTTGGCTGAGCCATCACTGGAGCGACCCTCCTGGGTCAGCACCTGTGCAGGGCTGCGGGGCGCATGGTCTTTTCCAGACTCTGCCAGCCGGACAGGGTGAGGGCAAGGGGCCCCGCAGAGCAGAATCTGCAGAGCTGACTGTGCTCCGTGGACACGAAACTCAACAATTGGCCTCAGAAGGACCCTATAAGCCACCTGCGGGAGGCATTCAGGTGAGGCAACTCCAACTGTACAGCACACCCAGCGCCACATTTAAATGCACTTTTCTAAAGGAACGCGGGGAATGAACTTCATCTCTATAGCATTCCAGTGCAGAGGAAGCCCCCCACTGCAGCTCTCATCCCACCCCAACTGGGGGGGGCTTCCTCCACGCTCCCCAGCCTGTACACATCTCTACATTGCCCTCATCACCCTGGGGCATCCCGAGCCCCACGGCTCTGAGCCACATCTTGACAGACACTTTGTCCTCTTCACTCAAGCCCCCGTGGGTAGCACAGCACCAGCACATAGTAGGTGCTCAATAAGTGATCTGATAAGTGGAAGGGAAAAGCAGCTCACAGGCAGAGACTGAAGGGGGGTTAGTTAACTTTCTTAAAGTGTTCTCACACTCTGGGTCAGACCAGAAGTTAGCATCTTTCTCTGAACTTCCCACAACTAATAAACACTTATCAAGCCAAGTACTACAGGCTATGTATGGAGGAAACAAACATGAGCAAGACAAAGTCCAAGTTCACAAGGAACTCCACAACAGCAGTGGTGTGGGGAGGCATGTGCATTTATGTTTGTTTGTTAAGGGGACAGAGAAACCGACTGCCTGGTCCCCTCGCCTCCCGGTTTCCTCCCGGTCCCTTTCCGATTCCCAAATACTGGATGCAACCCTGCCAGGGCTGTACCCAGAGGCCTTTATGGCTCCTGCTGCTACAGGAGAAGGTGCACACTCCATGGCCTGGCAGCCAAGGTCCTGAGGCATTCATTCCCGATGTCCCCTAATGATTCCTTCCCAGATTGTGTGGGTGTTGCTCCACTGTGGCCCCAGCTTAAAAAACCCCTCCTCACGTCTCCTCTGCCCAGTTCTAAGCACACCTGTGCTCATCCCCCATCTCGCCCTCCAGCCACCCAAGCCCTGTTATCCACCCATTATTCCTGTGCTAGTTTCTCTTCACCTAGTACAGCTATGTTACTCTTCATTTTTAAGTGTGGAGCCATAAAAGATGGATAACTCTGAATTGCTTTTAGTTCTATTTTACTTATGCCAGGTACTAAAATAACAGTATAAACCCTTGTTGGATGGTTTAATAACTCCCTGTACTTTATATGATCCAAGATTGGATGTTTGAACCAGGTCTAAGGTACGCTACTGAACTTTAATATCATGACTCCAAGGCCAAGATCTTAAAAACACACAGGGTACAGACAGCTCAAATATGTCCAAAATGATCTATTATAAAAAAAAAAAGCATGAAGGGAAACACATTCTCACAAACAAAACAAAAAGACAATACAAAAACTAGGAGGTCAGTCTTCCAATAAGACATTTTAAATGTAGCAGTGTTTTGTTACATGACAACTTAAAGCCAGTTCATCTTCAAATTGTATCACCTTGGAACTACCACTGGTTACAATACTAAATATTTGTACAAGTGTGTGGAATGATACTTTTAATTCTGAATTTCATATTTACATACCATTTATTCACTGTTTCTTGGACCTCCCCTAGGGGAATCCCTCGCTATTACTGAAGGTGACTGATCTTCCTTGCGAAGAACTATCTCATCTGCGGGGTTCCCCTACCTTTGACAGCTTTTAAGGGGTTTTCCATTGAAGCAGCTGTTACCGACTGCGACCTGACAGACCTCAACGCCAAGGCCTGTACATGTGACTTCATCAGAAAACTTCCCCGCAGTTTCAATTTTACAACCTGAGGACACGATACTTCCTGACCCGGTTGGTCCTGTAGTTACTTCGCTATACTTCACGTACCAGGCGGTGCCGGAGGCCTCCTCCCCACTTTCGAAGCCCCGGGGGGTTATCTGAGGTCACGGACAAACACAGCTGAAGTGCTTCTGCCCCGCATTTACAGTTAAAAGAAGAAACTTAGTGTAGAGTTAGTTTGCATATTCCCCGGAGATCCTCCACAGGGAATTTAAAACGTCATTATTTCAGCGCAACATAAAAGTGAGTTCAAAATTAGAAACTAAGCCGGGTTGACAATGGAAATACCCCTACTCCTAGGACGGCAAAGTTAGGGCATCAAAATTCACCAGACATGACGCACTCTGGCCTTCTAGCCAGGGCACAGCTCGAGTCCACCACGCTGCCCACCCGCCCCCCACCTGTCACCACCTTTTTCCTAGCAACGAGTGGGCGGGGGGTTTCCGGGGAGAGATGCTCCGGGCTGGACAGGCCCCGCGCATCACCCGGCCTCGTGACGGCGCAGGGCGGGGGCGCAGGACGACTCTGCGTGGGGACGGGGGTCTCCGCCCGGCGCGGGGCAGAGGAGGCAGGGGCTCCCTGGGGCCGACCCCGAATGCACGGCCCGGCCAGCCAGCCTTACCCACGGTGGACTTGCAGGCCTCGCAGAAGGTGTCGTCGGTAAAGCGCTCCATCAGGCTGGTCTTGCCCACGCCGCGGGAGCCGATGATGATGACCTGCAGCTTGAAGTCGGCCGGCCTGGGGGGCTGCTTCCTCCGCCGGGACTGGCCGCCGGACAGCGCCGGGGAGCCCGCGCCCAGGCCGCCGCCGCCCGCGGGCCGCCTCTGCAGCGCGGCGCCCGGATCCATGCACGCATGCGGCCCCCGCCGCCCGCCGCGCGCCCCGGGCCCCCGCGCTCCCTCGGCCTCCGCCGCGCGCCGCGGGTCGGCCCCGGGTTGGGCGAGCGCGCGCTCGAGCGGCCCCGGCGGCCCGCGGGCTCCGCGCTGCAGCTGGGCCGCCGGCCGGCCCCCCGCGCCCGTTTCTGCTCCGCCGCCGCCGCTGCCGCCACCAGGGGAAGAGGAAGGAAAGCAGCTACTCCGCAGCAGCGGCAGCAGCATCCCGGGCGAGGCGGGGCGACGGCGCAGGCGCGGCTGGCGGGGAGGGGGGGCGGGGCGGGGCGCGGGGCTGCCGGGAGCGCGCCCCCTGCTGGCGGGAGGACCGCCCGCCCGCGCGCCTCCCCCTTGTGTTCTCGCCCCCTCTGTTCTGCCTGCCTCCACTACCCTCTCTTCCCTGCCCTTTATTTCTGCGGCTTTCACCTTCCCTTCTCCTCCATCCCCATCCCCCCTTTCCTTTTCCCCCCTCCTGTCCCTGCCGTCATTGAGCAGAGCCCCAAACACCAGGCCAGTGTGTTAGCTGTCTCCCCCCTAACCTGTTGAACTCTGAGATATTCCCCAAATCACTGCCACAAACTCGCACTGTCACCGGGCGCTGAAAGTCCCTGGCCGGCCCCTGCCTCGACCCCCGCCCCCAGGGAGTCCCGTGCAGACCCGCCCTCGCTCAGGCTCAGACCCCACCTACCCCGCTTGGGAAGGAGACTGATCACCTCTGTCTTACATTTTCCATAGGAAACTCGCGAAATAAGTTATTTTTAGCCCTGATTTCTGCCTAATTCAAAGTGCAGAAGTTTTCATTCCGTTTAACTTTTAAAATAAATAAATAGGCTGCTCCTTTGGGGAAGCGAGTGAGTTCAGATTCAAATAGTAAGAAACTCCAAGATTGACACTCCAAAAGTTTAGGAATTGTGGACTCGGGCAGGGTGTTTTGCCATTTCTATTTGAAAGGATTTAAGCATACAGAAAACCACTGCTCTGACTCCTTGCCAGGGATTTGTTTAGCAAATTCCTCAGCGTGAACTTGAGCACCTCAGAACACAGGGTTCTAAACACGATAGGAGCTGGCACATTTGCCAAGACTGATCAGGTAACCCACAAAATTTCAGCTTTATTTATTTAGAAGTGGATTTAGTAATGCGTAGCCCATATGGCTATTGCTCTATAAACGTGATGTGTAAAAATTTAGCATTGCCCACAAAGTAAATTGGAA
Source organism: Kogia breviceps (assembly GCF_026419965.1). NCBI lineage: Eukaryota > Metazoa > Chordata > Mammalia > Artiodactyla > Physeteridae > Kogia > Kogia breviceps. Next base: position 59,844,541 of record NC_081324.1, on the reverse strand, counting down.
GTTTACACTGATAAGAGAATTCTTAGCGTTCCAAAAGCAATCACAATAGGAGTCTTTTCATTAGTTAGGATGTTTAAAATATGGTCAGATCTCTATTATTTTAAGCACAGCTCGTTCACAATCAGGGAGCCACTCTGAGCTGTGGATTTCTCTCATATAGGAATGAGAGCGACCCCTCTTGCTAGTCAGCATCATCAGGAAAACATCTAATAACAACTTATGCAGAGTCCGTTATTAACTCACTGTTTTTTAAAAAATAAATTTATTTTATTTACTTATTATTTTTGGCTGTGTTGGGTCTTCATTTCTGCACGCGGGCTTTCTCTAGTTGCAGCGAACGGGGGCTATTCTTCGTTGCGGCACGCGGGCTTCTCGTTGTGGTGGCTTCTCTTGTTGAGGAGCATGGGCTCTAGGCACGTGAGCTTCAGTAATTGTGGCTCGAGGGCTTCAGTAGTTGTGGCTCACGGGCTTAGTTGCTCCGCAGCATGTGGGATCTTCCCGGACCAAGGCTCAAACCTGTGTCCCCTGCATTGGCAGGCAGATTCCCAACCACTGTGCCACCAGGGAAGCCCCTTAACTCACTGTTAATGTAAGGAATTAAAGAACCTGATTTACTCAAGACTTTCCGGGAATACTGCAGTTTCACAAAGCAAGACACATACGCAAAGGTAATCTCAAGATTTTGAATTCAGTCCATTCTGATTTATAGCACACTGCCTGTCCCAGTAGGCAGCTGTGTCTGGTGTGGGACGTGCAGCTGAAGGCCCTCTTGTCCATAACAGAATATCTTCCTCATAAAGCAGCCCTGTAACTTCCTCCACTAGGATAATTAATGGGTTAAGTGGCAGGGAGTTGGGTAGTACCCCCAGAGGACACAGTTAAAATCCATAGTGTTGCTTTATACTATATGTTTGTTGATACATAGTGTTCCAGAACATAGAACCAGAGACAGTACAATTTAGTAGATGTTTGTGAAAGAACGAATGACATTTCATAGATACTCATATTGATAAAGTTAGCTGGCTCTGTGGGCTTGGTCCTAAATCCAGATTGTGAAATAAAGGGGATACCCTGCCGTCCTGCTTTCCCCCCAGAAATTCCTTCCTATCATTTTGTAAGACCCCCCCACCTTTCTTCACTGTCACCTTAGCGCCATCATCACCACCTAAGACCAGAGAAGCTGTAACTTTTACAAACAACTAGAACTGGAAGAGCATGGAAAGTAAGAAGCAGAGTCAAGGATAGAATCTGGGGTCACAAATGCCCAAAAGACAGGCAAAGGAAGAGAAGCCACTGAACCTGGGAAAGGCAGGCGGGAGGGAGGATTCTGCAGACAGTGGATCCTGGAAACACAGGCAGGACTGTGGTTTACAAAGGTGGGACTAGGGGCTTCCCTGGTGGCGCAGTGGTTGAGAGTCTGCCTGCCGATGCAGGGGACGCGGGTTCGTGCCCCGGTCTGGGAAGATCCCACATGCCGCGGAGCGGCTGGGCCCGTGAGCCACGGCCAGTGAGCCTGCGCGTCTGGAGCCTGTGCTCCGCAACGGGAGAGGCCACAACAGTGAGAGGCCCACGTACCGCAAAGAAAAAAAAAAAAAAAAGGTGGGACTAATCACAAGAGTTAAACGTTACAGACCAGTCAGGTCAAATTAGTGCAGGCACTCCTAACTCTGCATGGCATTGAGGGACCATAAGAATGATTGTGCAAGTTCAAAGAGTTCAAATGATCTTCATATCAATGGGGAAAATTAGGATTGTTCCATGACCTTCACAAATTTTTGTCGAGATGCTGAAAACACTGTCAGTTATAAGTGTATAAAGAAATGATAGAGATGTGGATGGACCTAGAGACTGTCATACAGTCTCTAGTGAAGTAAGTCAGAAAGAGAAAAACAAATATCATTAACACATATATGTGGAATCTGAAAAAATTGGTATAGACGATCTTATTTACAAAGCAGAAACAGAGACACAGATTTAGAGAACAAACGTATGGCTTCCAAGGGGGAAGGGCGGGGTGGGACAAAACGGGAGACTGGGATTGACACATATACACTATTGATATTATGTATAAAATAGATAACTAATGAGAACCTACTGTGTAGCACAGGGAACTCTACTCAATGCTCTGTGGTGACCTAAATGGGAAGGAAATCCAAAGAAGGGATATATGTATACATATGACTGATTCACTTGCTGTACAGTAGAAATTAACACAATATTGTAAAGCAACTATACTCCAATAAAAATTTTAAAACCCCCCAAAAACCTAAAAAATAAACAAAAAAAGAAATGAAAGAAATAATAAAACTAGCGTTATTTAGGACAGTGTCATTTAAAACATCAGAAACATTGATAATTAAACTGCTTTGTGTCTTTGTAGAAAACTTATCAAGAATAGCTCAAACAGTGCTCATCTTGTCATGTGACTTAGGATAAGGAGTGGACATCCTTTCCATGCTGTGGTGAATTGATACACTCCTTCCTAAGTTTGGATCAGCTTCCAACATTTTGTTCTTTGCATGTTCAATGTTATGAATTATCTCCAAAAACTCATTGAATGTTAAGTTTTTTGCTGGCATTCGTTCCTCTGGGCTGGCTTCATCCTTTTCACCACAACCATTTTCCTCCGCTGTGTTGATAAGCTGGTCTTCATTGAGCTCCTGTGTCAGCACATCTAAAACCTCTCGAAAGGCAGCAGGGTCACTCATCCCACAGTCAGCCATTTTTTTAAAAAAATCTATTTTATTGAAGTATAGTTGATTTACAATGTTGTGTTAATTTCTGCTGTACAGCAAAGTGCCTCAGTTATACATATATATTCCTTTTCATATTCTTTTCCACTATGGTTTATCCCAGGGTATTGAATATAGTTCCCCGTGTTATACAGTAGGATCTTGCTGTTTATCCATTCTGTATGTAATAGTTTGCCTCTGCTAACCCCAAACTCCCAATCCATCCCTCCTCCCCACCGCCAGCCATTTCTTCTCTAACTCCATTCCCGTAGATTGTTTCCCTTCCTGCATGAACACTTTTCATTTCTTTGATGCACCTTCCTTTTTGGTGACCAATTTCCTCTTTTGACTACACATTTTTTGTGAAATGTCATGTGGGTTTAGCACTGGGAGACAAGGAGGCAACACAATGACACACTTTGCTGTCAGGGGAAGGGGGCGGCACTGAATAACACACACAGCGACCAGTCACCCACAGACTTTGAAAAAAGTGACATTGTAACGGAGACTCTGACTCCATTTGTTTATGTCTGACTACTGGCATCTTTTAAGCCTCATCCCTTTCTCCTCCCCTGCTGCCCCACATCTGGGCAAGTGAAAAGAAAGCCCAGGCACTCCCTCTTTTGGCTGCATTGGGTCTTCATTGCTGCACGGGCTTTCTCTAGTTGTGGTGAGCTGGGCCTACTCTTCGGTGTAGTGCACGGGCTTCTCACTGTGGTGGCTTCTCTTGTTGCAGAGCACGGGCTCTAGGCGTGCGGGCTTCAGCAGTTGTGGCTCACGGGCTCTAGAGCGCAGGCTCAGTAGTTGTGGTGCACGGGCTTAGTTGCTCCGCGGCATGTGGGATCTTCCAGGACCAGGGATCGAACCCGTGTCCCCTGCATTGGCAGGCAGGTTCTTAACCACTGTGCCACCAGGGAAGCCCTCAGGTGAAGTTTTAAAATGTTATCTTTCATTTGACCTGAATATTTTTACCTTTGTGAAATGGCTCAAACGAACAATATTTGTTTCCATTTTATTATTTAATAACATATCATTGTAAGTTATGACACTTAAGCAAGTGATCCTTAGAATGTGTATCTGTGGTGGGTGTCATATTCCTTCCTGTCAAAAAGATGGGAAATCTAGACATCTGGGAAGTAGCTGACACAAGACAGTCTACATCAAAATCTTGCACTCTGCATTATGAAAAAAAATGTATTTACACACACGATACTTTTAAAGAAAATCCTATGTGGGTTCTTTCAAAGGAACCATCTTTGGGTCAAATGTTTTAAATGTAAGTCTTCTTCAAAAGAAATAAATAAGGATAAACCAATTCCAAGTTGGTTGATAATGAAGCTCAGCTCCACCTGGGGAGTTTACAGAAACAGAATCCATTCCTTCATTTAATCAGAAGCTCCATAATCGTGTATTGTTTTTCAATAATGACTGGCTTTTCTGTTTAAAATAATGAAACGTGTATGACTTACCTCCTTCCTCTTTCCAGCATCCCTGTCTCCTTGTCACATGGATGAGCCCAGGTGGCCTTCGTATGTCGGCCCCAGAGTGTTCATTTCTTCTCGGCAGCTGAGAAGTGTCAGCTCAAAAGTTTGCAGGAGGGCTTCCCTGGTGGCGCAGTGGTTGAGAATCCGCCTGCCGATGCAGGGGACACGGGTTCGTGCCCCGGTCTGGGAAGATCCCACATGCCGCGGAGCGGCTGGGCCCGTGAGCCGTGGCCACTGAGCCTGCGCGTCCGGAGACGCTCTGCAATGGGAGAGGCCACAACAGTGAGAGGCCCGCATACCACAAAAAAAAAAAGAAAAAAAAAAAAGTTTGCAGGAACCAAACTCAAATTTTTAAACATTCTAAAAATTCTTGTACTAAATAGGACAAACCTTGACTCCCTTTTTTCATTTGCAGATTAAGTGGGATAATACCTAATTTTGGCATTTACAAATAACACGTAACCTAGCTGTTTGGGGATGGTCTTAGAATTTTTTCCTGGCAATTTGTTCCATTTCTTGACTCCTCCCTGCAAACAAAATGACAGTGACACTTCATCTTGACTTTTCCCCTTCTTTTTGGTTTATGCCTATTCTATTTTAATTAAAAATGTATACATAAAGTTTTAGGCTGTTAAAGTATTTTTTATACATTCAGTTGTTTTAAACATACCCCCAATAAGCAGATTTTTTTTTTTTTTTTTTTTTTTTTTTTTTTTTTTTTTTTTTCGGTACGCAGGCCTCTCACTGTTGTGGCCTCTTCCGTTGTGGAGCACAGGCTCCGGATGCGTAGGCTCAGTGGCCATGGCTCACAGGCCCAGCCGCTCTGCGGCATGTGGGATCTTCCCGGATCGGGGCACGAACCCTTGTCCCCTGAATCGGCAGGCGGACTCTCAACCACTGCGCCACCAGGGAAGCCCAATAAGCAGATTTTTAGCCATTTAGAGCTTGCCTGCTTTGCATACCCTGAGAAACTGTGCCTAACATCTGCTAACTAGAAAGATAAAGCTTCTAGGAGCTATAAAGACCCCAAGTTGCTGTGCCCTTTGGAGCTCTCTGATCCACAGAGTCTCTGCCCAGAGACATCATCTACCATGTGAGCCCTGTATCCCTGGGGGGGGTCCCTTGCCTTCCTCCTCTTCCATGCTGTGGTCTCCTGCACAGAAGTCTCTGGATGGTCCCAGCCCAGAGGGACTTCCCGGGGTGCAAACCTGTCAAAGCCCATCTGAGAAGCCTGTGTGTACTACTGCCACCTGGTGGTCATGTCTATTTCTTTGATCAACCCTGAAATCCCTAGAAGCCCCTTACGCTCCTCTATCCAAAAACTATCCTCTATTTTTCCTTGAGGAAGTCAAAATTCTAACCAGGACAGTGCATCTAACATCCCCAAATTCAGAAAGTGAGAACCGGAGGGTGACTTCCAAGTGTCTGTGAAGATGCAGGAACACTCATGACAGCACCTTGGATTTGGCATCTTTGATGGAAGCCCAAAGGTAGATTTCAGCTGGAAGAAGATGCTTCAAGAAGTTGGCGCTCAGTTCAAAATCAGAACCGAGAGAAGGACTTGGAAATTGTTGCTATTTAAAATTCATGTATGGGGACTTCCCTGGTGCCGCAGTGGTTAAGAATCTGCCTGCCAATGCAGGGGACACGGGTTCGAGCCCTGGTCCGGGAAGAGCCCACATGCCACGGAGCAACTAAGCCCATGTGCCACAACTACTGAGCCCGCACTCTAGAGCCCACAAGCCACACTACTGAGCCTGCATGACACAGTGTGCCACAATTACTGAAACCCGCACACCTAGAGCCTGTGTGCTCTGCAACAAGAGAGGCCACCACAATGAGAAGCCCGTGCACTGCAACAAAGAGTAACCCCCGCTCACTGCGACTAGAGAAAGCCCGCGCACAGCAAAGAAGACCCAATGCAACCAAAAATAAGATAAATACGTAAATTAATTTAAAAAATAAACAAAATTCATGTATGAAGTCAGTAGTCACATTTCTGGTCCTCCCATTCTGGAAAACCACAGAGCAGTTTTTGCTGTAGAAGACTCATTATTTTTGTCAGGAATTATGTGATCAGAAGGAGTAGAAATCTACTCCAATTATCACAGGTCAAAAGTTAGAATTTGTTATCTTGTGTCCCAAGGACAGGATGTACAGGCCCCACGAAGTGCTACCATCAGGAGCTGGAAAGTCAGACGGAGTGTTCTGGGCTGAATTGTGTCTCCCCACACCCCCCAGCACATCCATGTGTTGAAGTCCTAACCCCCAGCCCCTCAGAAGGCGACTGCATTTGGAGACAGGGCCTTTAAACAGGCAATTAAGGTAAATGAGGTCATGTGGGTGGACCCTAAGCCAATGATTGGTGTCTTTATAAGAGGAGGTGAGAACACAGACAGGCACAGCGGGAGGACCGCAGGAGGACACGGGGAAGAGATGGCCATCTGCATGCAAGGGGAGAGGCCTCAGAAGGAACCAACCTGCTGATGGCTTGATCTCGGGCTTCCAGCCTCCAGAACTGTGAGAAATAAGTATCTGTTGTTTAATGTCCCTGGCTTGTGGGTTCTTTGTTACTGCAGCCCTCACAAACTCACGCAAGAGGTTGTAAGGTTACGGGTCCCACCTCTGCGGAGCCCATAGTCTCTTCTCTGCTTTTTCGGCTCAGCTGCCTCGTTCTTTGTATATACAGGCAGGTGGCTTTTCTGAAGTGACGCATACATGACCCAGGTGGTCTCACCAGCTTGATTCTGGGTGATGGCTCTCAGCTCCTGTGCCTCAAACCAGCTATCTGGAGTCTCCAAAAGAGGGCACCTGACCCACCCAGTTGGGTCAAACGTCCAGGTGGTGAAACAAGAGCTGTGGCTGGTGGGAGAGGAGAGTCACATGTGCAGGATGAGAACTGTGCCCTCCCAATCCACTCGAGACGTCCCTGAGGAGTGGCCCTCAGATCTGGGGTCAGGGAGGCAGGCAGCCCCAGCAGTGAGCAAACCGTAGAGATGAAAGTGTAACTACCAGACAAGGCCAGCACGATATGGGCCTCTGGGCTGGACCACACTTCCTGTCCCTACTCCTCTTGGCTGGCAAATGGACAGTAAAATGTAATGGAAAGGACAAGGCTCCAGCAGCATACCCCCAAAGCCTGGACACCACTAGACATAAAAGAAGTCGGTGATGACTTTAACTGTGACCAGGGAGAGAGCAGACAGACAGACAGACACAGAACCACACACATGTACATACACAATACACATGTGCATATGACCACACATGCAACACAAGTACACACACAACCACGTGTACACAAATCACACACAACCACACAGTACCCATGTGCAATACACATGCACACACACACAATCACACAGTACACACATGCACATACAGATGTACACATAAACATACGCGTGCACACAGTCACAAACATACACGTACAAGTCACACACATGAGTGCACACATACATGCACACACACAGCCCCTCAGCTGTCATGTTGTGATTTTTCTTCCCTTTTTTAATACTGTTATTTTCATTTTAAGAATAGACAAAATGCACACACATGGGGGCAGAATGGAAAGGAAGCATCCAGTGTGCTTTTTCTGTGTCCCTAAGAGTGGACACAGATCCCACATGTAAATAAGGACAGTCTTAGGTCCCTGGAAAATTTTCGTTAAGCAAGTATATATATGCTTCTTTTCAAAAAAGGAAAATAAGAAAATGTAAAGATATTAAATAATGTACTTATTGATACTTTCAGATTACAGAAATGATAAGCTTTAGCAAAAAAGGGGAATTTAGTTTTCAGATATGGGCCCGTCACATGGAAACCACAGACAGAAAGGCCACGTGGAGCTTGGGGATGACTCCAGCTCCATCAGGCCTCTCCCACCTCATCTACACCCCTTGAGCACCAGGTGTTGCTTTCAGGGCTTCTCTCTTAACTCACTCTGTTTCCCAGTTCCCAGAAGAGGAAAGAGCTGTTTCTTCTATTGCCAAATTCACAGGGACGGCCTCTGACTGTCCTGGCTTGTCGGTGCTCCATCTTTAGACCATGAAGAGCCACAGAGAAAGTGGCGTCACGCGCAGCTCTGATGTAACCAGATTCACGGGCAGAGGAGGCCGATTCCGGGAAAGTGCGGACAGGTGGCCGAGATGCCAGGGGCAGGGAGCTGGGGAGACAAAATTACAGCCGTCTGCTTCTGCAAACAGGCAACAAAAGGGAAAACCTATCATTACACCATTAAAGATAATAGTTGGAACATTTGAATGCCATTTTTTTTTTTTTTCCCACTGAGAAAGGGCACTTTCTATGCAGACTTTAAAAAACAGGGATAGGAAATTGTGGGTATTTTAACGTTTTCTTTTAATATTTTAATGTATTTTCTAAATTCTCATATGAGTCCACTTTTATAATCTGAAAAAATACCCTATATTTAAAAAGTAATGAGAGGTATTTCAGGAGACATCAAATTTTCCCAAGTTTTATTTCTGGTTTCTGAACACTTGTAACTTGTGCGTCGAATGCATGATTCATGAGTTGCCATCGTGAAATAACTTTATCTGTCACTGTTCTTTTATTTATTTATTTATTTATTGCGATACGCGGGCCTCTCACTGCTGTGGCCTCTCCTGTTGCGGAGCACAGGCTCCGGACGCGCAGGCTCAGCGGCCATGGCTCACGGGCCCAGCCGCTCCGCGGCATGTGGGATCTTCCCGGACTGGGGCACGAACCCATGTCCCCTGCATCGGCAGGCAGATTCTCAACCACTGCGCCACCAGGGAAGCCCTTGTCCTTCTTTGAAAAGAGGCATCCAAACTTGAAGGTTAAACTTGACAATGTGGTTTTAATACTGAATGTGTTCGCTGGTGTCAGTGGTATGAAATGACTGCTCTCCAGGTGATGCTGGCCCTCAAGGAGGTTCCATAGGTGCGGCCACAGGACCAGGCAGGATGTCCGCAGAAAGGTCAGAACCAAGCCACTACGTTACCCAGACAACATGCGCTTCTCTTACTGCTGCCTTAATTTCATTTCCAAAGTCTAAGTTACTTTTCCCCGCTGGGACCGGTCATTTTATATTTGGAATAACGGCTTGTTAATGTGGAACCAGGGCCTTCTGCCATGAAAAAAAAGAAGCCAATTAAAAAAAAAATCTCTCTCACACCTTCTTCTTCTCCTTCTCTTTTTCCTCTTCCTCTTTCTATTTTGTTCTCTACATAAACTATCCACTCCACCTTTAGCCCAGCTCAGGATGTCCATCTTGGCATTTGCCTGGTGACTGAGCCTCTATTCTTTCCCCACTGGGGAGAAAGCATTGGCAGTCAGATGCTAAGGTCAGTCTCCTCTTCCAGCTGTCCTTCCTCCTTGTCTCCAGCAGGAGACACAGAAAGTCCCCTGTACACCACCCGGATGATCTGGCTATGGTCCCTCTCCACAGGAAGCCCCCCAGCCTTTTCGAGGAAGCGGGTTAACCTTACTCTTTGCCGCCTGAGGACTTCCTCAGTTTCTTAGCTCTGACTGCATATTTAAGAAACCTGATGAGAGAAAATGGGTTTCTCCATCAGTAATGTGGGGCCCATCCAAAAACTCTCAGTCCTGGGCATCTGTGGACAGGGGCTCTGTTGTATTCCAGGTCAGGGCAGACCTCGCCGTTGCCCATTGCCTCCCGAGATCTGCGTCTAGGCCAGCGCAAGCAAGCACGACTTGACCAAAGCACTTTTCCTTTCAGGTCCGTTAGATATGGCAAAACCTGAAAGTGAGCTGGTTCTTTCTATCCAACGTTGCTTTACCGTTTAATTCATGTATTGGTTTATGCAACCAATAAATGTTATTCAGTAAGTCTACTTGACACTCCTGGGTTAGCTGACAAAGGAGGTTTAGGAAAGGACACCTGCCTTGAAAGAACTCACAGTCCAGTAGGAAACATGTGTCTCTTTCTGTATCTGCCCACCACGATGTTAAGTATTCAGCGCACTGGGTACTCTGGAATAGTCCCACATCCTGCTTCAGCTCCAGCTGCAGCTGTCTGCATGGTGTAGGCTCTGACCAGCTTTGCGAAGGAGTGACCTCAAAGTGTCTTGCATCTGGACAGATCCCTGTCCACAGACTCCAGCTTCCTGCCCCCAGGCTTCTGGGGTGCCGGCTTGGGTCCCCCCGTGACACCTGCTTAGCGCCTACACCTGCGTAACCGGACAAGCAGGAGTCAACCCAGGGGGGCACCCTTGACCTGTGGGTGATTGCTTGGTCAAGATACTAAGCCAGAGAGAGGCAAGACCACATCTTGGGAGATACTGCAGGGATTTGCACACAGCCATCAAGGACAAAAGTGTCTGAGCCCATCCTATCCTGGGTGGAGCTGAAGGATGGAGCTGAAGGGTGGAGTCGGGCTGGTGACAGGCTGGGGTTGGGGAGGGAGCAGGAAGCAGGGCCTCCTAACTGGGGAGAGAAATTTCATTTGATTTCTGGCCAGTGGGGTGGGGAGACTTGGAGGCTTGAGGGCAGGGGGGTCCCTTGATCCAGTTGACCTCCTTACAGGATCCCTCTGACTGTTGTGTAGGAAATGGAAAGTCTTGGAGGAGTCTTACAAGGACAGAGCTGGGTCTGGGGCCGAGAACGTCTGGCTCTACTGCTGGATGATGACCGTGACACGTAGCTTAACCTCTCGGGGTCCCAGAGTTCTTGTCCATAAACTAATGATAATAATAATGCCATTCACCGCACGGTGCTGTTGAACAATTCAACAATGATTTTTCAGGCAGCTCTTCTGTGCCGGCCATGCTGTGAGATGCTGAGCACAGAGAGGGTGGTAAGTGATGTATGTTCAGGTGACAGTTTCAAGGCTGTTATCCTTGTGCTGCTTCAGTTCGTGGCCCGACGCAGGGAGCTGCTTGGGTCTCACACCAAGGGCTGCAAAGAAACACGCTCCCAGTGTTGGAATCCAGCTGGGTGTCTCACTCACTCCTGGAGACGCAGGCCAGGTGCTGGGACAACCCGGACAGCATCACTGCACCCTGCTATTGCACTTTTAAAATTCTATAATGTTGAAGTAACTTGATTTATTTGCCTTGTTTTGGTATAGCTTATCATTTGTATTATTAATCTTGTAGTGTTTGATTTTGACATTTTTTTTGGTATACTAATGATAGCATTGAGTCAAAATCTGCTCTCCCAGGGCTTCCAATGTGCAGAAATACCAGCTGGTCGGCCTCAGTCTCCTCAATCCAAGGGTGACAACAGGAGCATATTGTGTTGCATTATTGTTTATTGCTTTTATTTTTATTTTTTAAAGATTTTTTTGATGTGGACCATTTCCAAAGTCTTTATTGAATTTGTTCCAATATTGCTTCTGTTTTTTATATTTTGGTTTTTTTGGCCGTTAGTCATGTGGGATCCGAGCTCCCCAACCAGGGATCGAACGCACACCCCCTGCATTGGAAGGTGAAGTCTTAACCACTGGACCACCAGGGAAGTCCCTATTGGTTTGATTATTAACATGCTTTCAGACAAAATCATATTAAGGAACTCTAGTTTACAAGGCATATAACTTTTTTGCATTTTTTTGTTGAAGTGTAGTTGATCTACAATGTTGTGTAAATTTCTGCTAAACAGCTAAGTGATTCAGTTATACATACACATTTTTAAAAATTCTATTCCATTATGGTTTATCACAGGATACCGAATATAGTTCCCTGTGCTATACAGTAGGACCTTGTTGTAAGTCAGAAAGAGAAAGACAAATACCATATGATATCACTTACATGTGCAATCTAAAATATGACACAAATGAATCTATCTAGGAATATAACTTTTTAAATTTTATTTTATTTTTTTTCTTTTTGACCACGCTGCACAGCTTGCAGGATCTTTGTTCCCCGACCAAGGATTGAACCCGAGCCCTCGGCAGTGAAAGTGCTGAGTCCTAACCACTGGACTGCCAGGGAATTCTCTTATTTTTACTTTTGATTGTGATGAAATACACATAACGTAAATGTTATCATCTTAACCATTTTTAAGTGTAGAGTTCGATGGCATTAATTACATTCACATTGTCCGGCAACCATCACCACCATCCTCTCCAGAACTCTTTCATCTTCCCAAACTGAAACTGTCCTCATTAAACAATAACTCCCTATCCCCCTCTCCCAGCCCCTGGCCCCCACCATCCTACTTTCTATCTCTATGATTTGATACTCTAGGGATCTCATATACCTGGAATCATACAGTATTTGTCCTTCTGTGATGGGGTTCATTTCACTTAGCATGATGGCCTTAAGGGTCCTGCATGTGGTAGCATGTGTTAGAGTTTCCTTCCTTTTTACTTTTGATTTTTAAGCTTTACTGAGGTATAATTGACAAATAAAAATGGTAAGATATTTAAAGGGTACAATGTAATGATTTAATATATTTATACATTATGAGAGAATTCACACCGTTGAGTTAAATAACACACTCATCACCTCTTATATTATTTACCTTTTTTTTTTTTTTTTGTGAGAACACTTACCTTAATACATAGAATTTTGCCTGTTGACTTCATATCTGGCAACTTTGCTGAATTGCTTATTGGTTCTAACCGGGTGTTGTGTGTGTGTGTGTGTGTGTGTAATGGATTGTAACTTTTTTTTTTTTTTTTTTTTTACAGTATGCGGGCCTCTCACTGCTGTGGCCTCTCCCGCTGCGGAGCACAGGCTCCGGACGCGCAGGCTCAGCGGCCATGGCTCACGGGCCCAGCCGCTCTGCGGCACGTGGGATCCTCCCGGACCGGGACACGAACCCGCGACTCCTGCATCGGCAGGCGGACTCTCCACCACCGCACCACCAGGGAAGCCCAATTGTAGCTTTGTGAATGCTTTCAAAACCACGCTCTCTTTACCTATTAGAAGGTTGTGCACAAGCACTCTTTGTAACACACCCTGCACACTGATGGGTACAGAATCCTGACCACTTTATGCTGGAGCCCGTGTGTATAGAAAAAGCAGACCTCAACGACTGCCAAGTGTGCTCTGAATCCGTCAGCTACACAAAATCAACTGTAAATGGTTGCTATGCCAGGTGGAACATGAAGAGGGGATATTCAAGAGATCTTTTTAGACGTTTTCAATTTTCTTAGTGTTAAATATGGTCTCAATACATTTAAATTGTGCTTATCTCAGCATGTCAGAATTGTCACCGAAAAATGGTAAATAATGTTTAGTAGAAAATTGCTTTGCTCTGTGGGATCTCCTATCTCACCATAAATGGGGGGTAAATAGTTTTCTAATTTAGGAAAAACAGTGAGAAGATTTTCCTGCTTGAGAAAGGCAGTTTCATCTACTCTTGAAGTAACTGGAATGCTTTACAGAAAACATCCTAACAGGAGAATACAGAGTTCAGAGAATTTCTGGAATGTCAAAACAGAGCTACAAGGAGAGGATGGATTGGGCTGTACATATAACCGTAAGGAAGAGGGTGTGACTAAAAAAATGAAGTCACTTGCAGCTGCTTCCACCATTTAGGGGGATGTCCTGGGGTCAACTCTCCCTCTGCTAGGACCAGCCCCGCTACAGTGACAGGAGAGAGGGGCATGTCTGCATTGCTCTGGACCCAGGACAATTTCACCTGCCCCCCCCCCCCCCCCCCGCCCCCCAGCGTGCACTTTGACCTTAACCCATTTCCCTTGAGATAGTGAGGCCAGGGATTAGAACAGGTGGGACCACGAGCATGCGCATCCCTGTAGCTCACGAGTCTGCAAAGAGCAGATCAACAGAGCCCAGCGCCTCTCTCAAGCACATGGCTTCAATCAGGCGAATCCTCGGGGCAGGGTGTGGTGGGAGATAAATAGGAGTTTGGGATTAACATACATACACTACTATATACAAGATAGACAAACAAGCACCTACTGTATAGCACAGGGAACTATATTCAATATCTTGTAAAAAACCTGTCATGGAGGGCTTCCCTGGTGGCGCAGTGGTTTCGAGTCCGCCTGCCGATGCAGGGGACACAGGTTTGCGCCCCGGTCCGGAAGGATCCCACGTGCCGCGGAGCGGCTGGGCCCGTGAGCCATGGCCGCTGAGCCTGCGCGTCTGGAGCCTGTGCTCCGCAACGGGAGAGGCCACAACAGTGAGAGGCTCACGTACCGCAAAACAAACAAACAAACAAACAAACAAAAAAACCTGTCATGGAAAAGAATCCAAAAAAAAAAAATTTGTATAACTGACATCACTTTGCTGTACACCTGAAAATAACACAACATTGTACATTAACTATACCTCAATTAAAAAAAAAAAAAGTCAAATCCTCCCCCCTCCTTCACCTGAGGGACAGGCTACTACTGAACGCCTCCCCAGACGGGCCCCCTGGTGGACTTAACTGGACCCAGCCGAGTGCCTGTGATTGCTGTTTACTTGGATCTCTGCGGCTCCCCTCACGGTAGTCATTTACATAATGAGAGGGCCCCGTAGTCAGGTCCAATTTTTTTTTTTTTTTTTTTTTTTGCGGTACGCGGGCCTCTCACTGTTGTGGCCTCTCCCGTTGCGGAGCACAGGCTCCGGACGCGCAGGCTCAGCGACCATGGCTCACAGGCCCAGCCGCTCCGCGGCATGTGGGATCTTCCCGGACCGGGGCACGAACCCGCGTCCCCTGCATCAGCAGGCGGACTCCCAACCACTGCGCCACCAGGGAAGCCCGGTCAGGTCCAATTTAGACTCTGACTCAAGGTGTTTCATTGTGTCAAACTCCAGTTGTGTCTGCTCCTGGTGGACCTCACCTCGGTGGTCACAAGAATGCAAACCACTCCTACTCCTGCCAGGTTCCTGCCACCTCCTCCCCTACTGTGAACTCTGGCGACCTATCCAGTCCTTCCCGAGCATGCTGAGACGGCTCTTCTTGATTCTTCTCCTCAATCCTGGGGACTTTTCCTTCCTTTCTGCAGTAGCTTCCCCTCCCATCATACTGCCCATTACCATCTACTCTACATGGCTCGTGTGTCTTTCTAAATGTTTTTTTTCCCCTATGAAAAGCAACTGCTATTTTATTTTCCCTTATCTGTTCATCCTGTTTCACTTCTTTTGTATAAGTATTTCATTTTCTCCTTGTGCTATTCTGTATTATAAGAAAAGTATTGGGCTTCCCTGGCGGCGCTGTGGTTAAGAATCCGCCTGCCAACGCAGGGGACACAGGTTCGAGCACTGCTCCAGGAAAATCCCACATGCCGCGGAGCAACTAAGCCCGTGTGGCACAACTACTGAGCCTGCGCTCTAGAGCCCGCGAGCCACAGCGCCTGAGCCCACGTGCTGCAACTACTGAAGCCTACGTGCCTAGAGCCGGTGCTCCGCAACAAGAGAAGCCACCACAATGAGAGGCCCGTCCGCCGCAACTAGAGAAAGCCCGCGCACAGCAACGAAGACCCAATGCAGCCCCCCCCCAAAAAAATAAATAAGATAAATAAATAAATAAATAAAAGAAAAGTATTGATGCCCTCTACTATCACATATACAAGTCAGAGGGCCTTCTCCTTTCCAGTCACAAGGCACTTACCTGATCATAGAGCTCAGACCTCACTGCACTTTGCTTGCCTCCATCTCTGCATGGGCCAAAGTGACCTCTGTGTGACCAGATCCTCTACAGCACGATGTCAAGTCTGATGCAGGGAGGGTGCCAAAAGTTTGGTCATTTGGGTGACCAAAATATAGGAAGCCATAGTAGACCATCCAGCAGCCCGAGCCACCAAGGTTCGCTTAGAGAAAACACAAGGGCCAAACCTACTTCTCAAGGCCCTCTTGTTTCCATCCACACTTCTCGTGGGAAGATGTGCCCAATGACAGCACGTTGCTTTTTGCACGTGTGCCTCTCTTGCCTGGGAGAAGATGGCTGAGTTAAGGCAGAGTTAGATTACACTGAACGATTAAGAACCAGAAAATTTCAATTTCTTCCTGGCAGATGGAGTCTGGGGACCCTGGTATGTACAGAAGAGGAGAAATGGGGGAGGGTCGGGAGACAGGAAGGGTGATATTGGGGGAAGGGATATGGGGAAGACCTAGGAAGAAAAATGACCAGTGGACTTTAAGAGCAATGATGCTCAAGTAACATAACATTTGTCAATATCTATATCCTGTAAGTCATGAGTATAAATCATCAAGACCTTCTTTAAGACACTTCTACATTAACATATATCACTCATACTTCAAAATTCTTCTTTTTAAGAAGCACCTGCACCCTCTATAGGAAAATCGCACGACGGTGTCGGTTCCTATAACAAATACCCATGATCTCAAGATCCTACACCAAGAGTCCTTGGGACTAGTTCAACAAATCTTTCAACAAAACAGCAACGCTCTTTGCTTTTTTAAGTAAACAGGTAAAAACCCAACGTTATGACGACAAGATAAAAAGTCAGCATAGATTTAATTTCTATTTTATGGTAACTTGCATGTGGATCCTTCCTAACCTTCTTATCTGTCTTTCAGAAGAAGAGATGATGAGTAATGTAGGGCTTTGCCGTCTCAGAATCACTTGGATCTATGGCTTTCCTGCTTAAAGTTCCTGCTTTAAACAAACAAACAAATAAGCAAACAAAAACTTGGGGCCTCTTGGGTCACTTACCCTTTTATTCCAGGCTGAATAAAAAACACTTGGAGGGTGTGTTTCAAATTTCTCCAAGTATCTCCTGTGTTGCCCACAGCAGGGCTGTGAGGCCCATGGCAGGGGCATTAGCTGCAGAGACAAGGTGAGGTTTGGTTCAGTTTGGGGAAAGGGATGAGGCCTGAAGACTTACTGCTAGTGGGATGGCTCTCATTACAACGAGCGCTGGAACTGGAAACCCAGTTCTCCTGGCTTTTAATCCGCTGGGTTGTCTAAAAGCCGAACTTCCAATTTGATGAGTCTGAGCATAAATTAGTTACATTCTCAAAGGGCTGCTACTTTTTTTCCCTTATATCTAAAAATATCTTTAAAAATGTACCTTTATATTAAACTCAACGTCGATAGAACTTTTTAATGCTAAATCTAACTTTGAAAGAAAGCAACCACAGGGAAAAATTTTAATTGACACTGATAATTTATAATTTTATTTCTAAAAATATTGTTCATAATATTAATTGCTCTTAAGAGACTCCAGGGATCAGAGCCCAGAAATAAACCCACACACCTACAGTCAATTAATTTTCAACGAAGGAGGCAAGAATATACAACGGGAAAAAGACAGTCTCTTTGGCAAGTGGTGTTGGGAAAGTTGGACAGCCACACGTAAGTCAAAGAAGTTAGAACACACCCTCACACCCTACACAAAAATAAACTCAAAATGGCTTAAAGACTTAAACATAAGACATGACACCATAAAACTACTAGCAGAGAGCACAGGCAAAACGTTCACTGACATAAATCGTATCAATGTTTTCTTAGGTCAATCTCTCAAAGCAATAGAAATAAAAATGAAAACAAACAAATGGGACCTAATCAAACTTATAAGCTTTTGCACAGCAAAGGAAACCATAAAGAAAACGAAAAGACAACCTACAGAATGGGAGAAAATATTTGCAAATGATGCGACCAACAAGGGCTTAATTTCCAAAATATACAAACAGCTCATACAGCTCAACAACAACAAAAGACAAACAACCCAATCGAAAAATGGGCAGAAGACATAAATGGATATTTCCCCAAAGAAGACATACAGAGCCAATAGGCACATGGAAAGATGCTCAACATCACTAATTTTTAGAGGAATGCAAATCAAAACTACAATGAGGTACCACCTCGCGCTGGTCAGAATGGCCATCATTAAAAAGTCTACAGGGCTTCCCTGGTGGCGCAGTGGTTGAGAGTCCGCCTGCCGATGCAGGGGACACGGGTTTGTGCCCCAGTCCGGGGAGATCCCACATGCTGTGGAGCAACTAAGCCTGTGCACCCCAACTACTGAAGCCAGCGCACCCTAGAGCCCGTGCTCTGCAACAAGAGAAGCCACTGCAATGAGAAGTCCACGCACTGCAGTGAAGACCCAATGCAGCCAAAAATAAAATAAAAAAACAAAAAAAATAACCAATTGTCATATGATCCAGCAATCCCACTCCTGGGCATATGTCCAGACAAAACTATAATTCAAAAAGATACATGCACCCCTATGTTCATAGCAGCATTATTTTCAATAGCCAAGACATGGAAACTACCTAAATGTCCATTGACAGATGAATGGATAAAAAAGATGTGGTACATATATACAATGGAATATTACTCAGCCATAAAAGGAATGAAATAATGTCATTTGAAGCAACAAATGGATGCAACTAGAGATTATCATACGAAGTGAAGTCAGAAAGAGAAAGACAAATATTATATGATACCACTTATATGTGGAATCTAAAATATGACACAAATGAATCTATCTATGAAACAGAAACAGAATCACGGACATAGAGAACAGACTGGGGGTTGCCGAGGGGGAGGGGGTTGGGGGAGGACAGAGTGGGAGGTTGGGGTGAGCAGATGTGAGCTTTTATAGAGAGAATGGATAAACAACAAGGTCCTACTGTATAGCACAGGCAACTATATTCAGTATCCTGTGATAAACCATAATGGAAAAGAATATTAAAAAAAAGAATGTATATATATATGTATAACGGAATTACTTTGCTGTATAGCAGTCATTAACACAACATTGTAAATGAACAATACTTCAATAATTAACAAAAAAGACTCCAGGGAATCAAATAATGATTTATTAGCAGATGTGATTATTTCTAGAATTAAGTTAAAAAATTATTTCTATGTAAAATTCTGCTAAAGAAGTAAACACAGAAATAGAAAAATAGATGTTTCTTCTAAACATATAAAATATTTGTCCCCTTCTTTTAAAAAAGACATCTTAATTTAGCTCAGCAAATTGTCTAACAGTGTTAGAAAGCAGGAGGGGGTGAGGACTTATGTGGTCTACACCACCTTTGACCCTGGCAGTTCCTTGGAGGTAGAGACCCTGCCTGTGCAAAGGGAGAGAATTGATCTCAATTAAGAAACTTCAAGTTAAACAGCAGGGCACTCCCACAGCAAGATATGAAACTCAAGAGATATTAATTCCATTCAGGAATCAGTGAATATAAGCAATAACTCAAAGACATTTCAGCTGCCTATTATCTTTGTAATAATAAGCATTTGCTCTGGCTTCAAATGCATACTTTTCTGATACACTACATTTGAAACACAATATTGCAATTCTACTCAGATTTACACAGCTAGATCACCTTCATTTTCACCTCATTAAAACAGCAAAAAAAAAATTTTATAATTGACCAGAAGATTAAATTAGCCTAATCAACAAGAACAAAAGAGGCATTTCCCTCATTTCATTCTTTCTCTAATAGAGTTGTAACCAAAAAAGGCATTAAATACGAATTTTAAAAACCACTGTCCTGGAATGACACGTTGACACACTTTAAGAGTAGGTGTCTGTCTCTGCGGGGGATTTCTGTGATTATTCAGTAGAGAAGTAGGCTACATTTATTTCACAGGACTTGTTTTGTAAACTTAGAGGTTATGCTTATAATACCCAAGAGCTTGTTGATTAAATTAATTCAGAAAAAAAAACAATCTCCCAATTACACTATAAACAGACTACATCTTTATTACATTAACCCACTGTTTAAAAATAGGATGGTACAGCCTGTGTTCTGGTCTTAAAATAGCACAGCCTATAAAATCAGACAGGAAAAGCTGTTCATCTGCATCACTGTTATTCCCCATTTAACAGATATTTCCTCCTTCCCTAGTCCTTTTTCATTGGAGCTCGGCCCTAAACTTGACTGAGTTGATCACCCCTGCCAGGTACCCCCTCCTCCCCACACAGACTCCTGGTGAGCTGAGTCTAGGCTTAGCTCTGGCCATGAGGACACTGTCCAATGGCAGGATGCACCAGCCAGTTGCTGTGGTGTGAAATTTCCAGGAGAATCCAGGACTTGTGATAGACTTTGATCATTTGTCAAAGGTTAACAGTAAGAAAAAAAACCATTAGTGGCCATTTTGTGGGAAGGCAGGTTTGAGGAGGGTAAGGTATGTGGCAGCTGAAGCCCATATAAGGAAGAGCATGATGTAGTCAAGCAGCAATATCTGTGAGCCACTGTGGTATTGCACAGGAAATATCATGTATCTGCTTGATGAGAAATTCACTTTCATCTGGGTCCTACAATTAGGAGTAGATGTTGCTATATATAATAGAAAACCCCCAAATAAAAAGTGGCTTTGAAAAGTTAGAAGTTTACTTGTGCTCTGGAGTTAAATAACCAGCACTGGTTTGACAGCTTCAAGTCATTAGGGACAAGGTTCCTTCTAGTTTGCCTTGAACTCATGGTACAACATGGCTGCTGGAGTTCCAGTCATCATATTCACAGTTCAGGCAACAATAATGAGAAAGGGGGAACTCTCCCTTCTAAGAATTGTTCTGGAAGTCCCACACAACACTTCCTCCTATATCTCATTGACCCCTTAGAGATATCTTACTACAAAGGAGGCTGGCAAATGCAGTCTTTAGTTGCATATTCGCCCCCAGTGGTGTTCTGGTAAGCCAACTTTACATCCCCTGCCTCTTTAAAAAAGAAAGAAGGAAAGAAAAAAAAAGTCCTGCTTGTAGCATTTGCTGATTTCTGTGGTGTACATATTCCCACCATGGCCAATTTCAAGCTACTAAGCTTTAACAACTGGTTTACAAAACTCTTGAAAATCTAATCATTGGTTCTTGTGAGCTGGTACCAGCAGGCTCTAGTAGACCACTGGACTGCAAGTCATTCCAGGGCTGTTTACTATGGAGAAAGGGTAGAAGGAGGGATGAATAGACAACCAGTTGTCCACACTGCAGACCCCAAACAGAAAGGAACTGTTCTGACCAGAAGAAGGTTTAGAAACACTTGTCCCATTATTCCAGTGGAAAAAGAACAGAACTCCAATTTATGAAAAGGTGGGAGAGAACATTGGCTGGAGAAGATGTGGGATGTTTAAAGAGGGTGCATAGAGACAGAATTTTCCTCTTGCTTCTGCAGTGGACATGCACTTCTCTCTTATCTCCTGGCAGGTGTACAACAGGAATCTTTGTGTCACCAGTGGATGGCCCTGGCCGGCTATACTTCCTCTTATTCCCTAGTATGTCCATGTCGTGGTGGAGGGATGACAGCATTCCTGACCTCCAGGTCACGAGGGAGATGATGGGTGAGGGGGAGTTCCTATCCTTTGGGAAGAAGAGCTCCTCAGGCAATTATGTCTGAATTTTTTTTTTTTAAATACACTTAATTATTTATTTGTTTTTATTTCTGGCTCTGTTGCTGTGTGCGGGCTTTCTTTAGTTGTGGTGAGTGGGGGTTACTCTTCGTTGTGGCGTGCGGGCTTCTCTTGCTGCGAAGCACGGGCTCTAGGCACACGGGCTTCAGTAGTTGTGGCACATGGGCTCAGTAGTTGTGGCTCGCGCGCTCTAGAACGTCGGCTCAGTAGTTGTGGCGCATGGACTTAGTTGCTCTGCGGCATGTGAGATCTTCCCAGACCAGGGCTCAAACCTCTGTCCCTTGCATTGGCAGGCAGATTCTTAACCACCGTGCCACCAGGGAAGCCCTATGTCTGAGTTTTAAAGCAGCTAGTGATGGCTGCAGGGCT
Organism: Kogia breviceps; assembly: GCF_026419965.1. Classification (NCBI taxonomy): domain Eukaryota; kingdom Metazoa; phylum Chordata; class Mammalia; order Artiodactyla; family Physeteridae; genus Kogia; species Kogia breviceps. The sequence continues at coordinate 59,822,727 of NC_081324.1, read as the reverse complement.
TTACAATGTCTAACCTGGCTGGGTATCATATACAGTAGAATTAGGCTGTTCTGTTCTCACCCTCCTCTCGCTCTGGCTTCCCAGAGCCTGAGCTGAAATGGCTCAAGCACACTTAGAATTCAGATTTGGAAGAAGAGGGAACGTCTTCATTCTCATCATAGCTAACATCTCAAGATTCATCATCAGGCAAAATCTTGAAATTCAGAGACTTTCTTATTCTTCAAAGGGACTGCCTGGACTTCCAAGAATTCTTTAATGAAGTTTTTAGTAGCAGGGGCGCCCGAAGAGAGTCTGTTTTCCTTGCGAGGGTTGGTCAAGGGAAGATTAGGCCACCCTGTCTCTAATGAGGCAAACATACCACAACTCAGATGTGCAGAGTTAACACATGCCACTGTTCCTCCAAAACAGCGGGCTGCTCTTGGCCAGTACTGATGGGAGCCAGGGCAGAGAAGTGGGTTAGTTTCCTATGGTTTCTGTGACAAATTACAACAAAATTACTGTCTTAAAACAACACAAACATATCCTCTTACAGTTCTGGAGGTCAGAGCCTGAAATACCAGGGTGTACTATTTTCTTTGGGCTACTGTAAGAAATCACCAGAAACTCGGTTGCTTGAAACAAGAGAAGTTGTTCTCACTGTTCTGAAGTCTAGAAGTCTGAAATCAAGGTGCTGGTAGGGCCACACTCGCTCCAAAGGTTCTCGGGGACAACTGGTCCCTTGTTTCTCCAGCATCTGGTGGCCATCAGCATTGCTTGGTGTCCATGGCTTGCAGACACATCACTCCATCTCTGTCTCTGTCCTTACCTTGTCTTTCCTTTGTGTGTGTGTCTCTCTCTCATTGCCCCTTCTCTTCTCTTATTAAAGACACTGGTCATTAGGTTTAGGGGTCATCTTAAATTAAGTAACCCAGAATGATCTCATCTTTAGATCCTTAATTTATTACATCTGCAAAGAACCTTTTTCCAAATAAGATCATATTCACAGGTTCTGAGGGCTACGGTATGGACGTGTTGTTTTGGAAGGTCACCAGTCAACTCACTACACATGATTTATTTAGCCAGTCTCATACTGATGGACATTTGGTTTATTTTTTTCCAAATTTTGCTACTGTAAGAATAGCTACAATGCACATCTTTGTATGTGACATATTAAAATAGGTGCATGTGTATTAGTTAGAATTCAGGTTCAGCTGACACCATAATAGTGGAACAAAACAGAAGCATCTTTTTCTCTCATATAACAGTAGGAATGTAGAGAGTCCCGTAGTACCTTCGTTCTTGTCTGAGTCCCTAAGGTGTGGTCCTCGTGTGCATGGTCCGAAATGAATCATCCTGTGTCTGCATTCCAGCCAGCAGAGACGGGGCAAAGGAGAAATCGAGGGCACACTCCTCGCCTTGGAGAGCATGTCCTAAAAACTGCAGTCTCTTCTCACATCCTACTGGCTGGACCTTGGTCACATGGTCACACTTAGCTTCATGAGCAGCTGGGAAATGTAGTCTTACCCAGGCAGCTAGAGATTCTGTTACTACATAAGCAGTAGGGAACACATATGGGGGAAACTGGTAACCTCTGCATAATAAGTGTTTCTTTAGGGTAAATTCCAAGAGTAGAATGGTTGGGCCATGAGGGCAGGCTCGTTTTAAGTATAGTTCTGTCAAATTATCCTCCAATATTCTCATTTATGTTCCCACCAGCAATCATGGGAATATCCTTTCCCCACACCTTTCACCAACTATTAATTTTAGAAAACTTAATTTTTTTTTCATTACGATGGGGGAAAATGGTATCTCGTTTTGTACAGTTTCATTTCCACATTCCTAGTGAATGTGAGCATTATTTAATACATTTATTGGCCATTTCTATTTCACCCTCTCTGATTTTCCTTTTTTTGTTCCTTCATTCATTTTTTTCTAGGAAATTGTTTGTCTTTTTCTGATGGACTAGAAGGCATTCTTTACATATTCTCAGTATTAATATGTGTCTGTCATAACTGTTGCAAATATTTCCCTCAACTTGTCATTTGTCTTTCAATTCTGTTTTAGGATATATTTCGTTACAACAGAAGTTTTAAATATGTTTTACTTTTATATTCTAAAAAGTGTTAATCTCAAAAAAAGCAGATGCAGCTTCTAACCTTTTCGTTCTATAAAGCTCAAAAATTCAGACGTGATTGACTGAAAAGAGTCACGTCCCCTAGTCTAAGTAATGGGGACACAGAACGCAGCTCTTAACTCATGGCATCATCTTGCAAATCACAACTGCATCTGATTCCTCCACGTCATCTACACAAGGCTCTTGTCATCAATCCAGCAACAAGCTACAGAGCTTTCTGACAATCATGGACATGCTCTGGCTCCTTGGAAACCTGAGGCATCTAGTCAAGAGTGGAAGGGCTTCCACATTACCTGTCAGAGTCTAGGAGGGCTGCCAGGGCACACACAAACACAGAAAAGACCCATCCAGGGGGCCTGAATTTGCTGTGCCAAGGTCATGGGTTTATACAAGGTTCCAGGGTCAGAACAAAATTAGGCAGAGAAGAGCTGTTTTAGTCTTAATCTCATAAGCGACCTCACTGAAGACACCTATTCATGATCTCTGAATCAGAGGGAGTGGAGGTCTTGGAGGGATCAGAAATTTTACACACTTCCAAAAGGACCACAGGGCACTCAGACCCTGCTTGAGATCTTCTTTAGAGAAGAGGTACCCAATCCACTTTGCTCTTTCTCAAGGAACCTTGGTTTTAAAGCTCCGAAGGACTTGTACTTGCACAGAAAAGGGAATGGCCCCAGGGCCCTCTCTCATGATTCTAAAGAGGGCACATCTCGGGGCTTCCCTGTTGGCGCAATGGTTGAGAGTCCGCCTGCCGATGCAGGGAACACGGGTTCGTGCCCCGGTCCGGGAAGATCCCACATGCCGCGGAGCGGCTGGGCCCGTGAGCCATGGCCGCTGGGCCTGCGCGTCCGGAGCCTGCGCTCCGCAACGGGAGGGGCCACAACAGTGAGAGAGGCCCGCGTACGGCAAAAAAAAAAAAAAAAAAAGGCACATCATCTCTTCAGCTGCTTCTCTACCACTTATCAGAATTTTAAGGCACATATTGTTTTGATAAAATAGCGATTGCGATATTATCAATGTTATCACATATCTGGTTCACAGCACCATCTCCCTAATCCACTGTGGACATTCACCACCACTTCCCCTAAGTAGAAAAACAAGTCAGGAACTTCTTTGAAAGGAAAAAAAAAAAAATCTGTTTTAAGAAAGGGCAATTCAGATCATGCTCTCCATCAAAATCCTCCTCCCCATCTCCACCTTTTCTTTCCAGAGAAAGAGAAGTAGGTGTTTCCTGCTCTCTCAAGAACCCTAGAATCCTCTCCTTGATGAAAACAATGAACCCAGGCTCTGACCCAAGACCTCTCCAATTATAGAAATCTAGGGACAAAGCTATTCCTAATTAAGGTGAGCATACAATTTAATTTAATGTTTTTATTGGCCACTTCTATTTCATCTTATCTGATTTTCCTTTTTCTCTCCTTTGTTCACTTTTTGCTGTTGTTCTATTAGATTGTTTCTCTTTTTCTGATTGACTGGAATTCTGCCCCAACTCCCCCCGCCCCCAAACCTAGAAAGTAACTGACGTCCCCAATGTCATCTGAGACACACTCCATGGAGTTGGATGGACGGAGAGGAGATACATACAGAGTGAGACGCACAGGGCAAGACACCGGAGGTGCAGCCTCTGGCCCCAGCACCCTTGCTTACTAACCGGTCATTTAAATCCCCTTGGGGGGTCCCTCCCTCATCTTCCAAGAATGAAGATGTTCCCATTGACCTTCAAAGACTGAGTGAATATGAGAACACCAACTGCTCTTCATAGCTTCAGGCATCAATTTCGATACTTGTTTCTAGACCTCTTCCCAGACTGGTAAATTCTATTCTCTTCTGTTCCTCCTTCCCCTGAGGTTACAGAGCACAGAATTTTAAGGCAAAGCAACTCTCAGGGCAGCTCCAGACCCTGGCCCTCCTGGAGCCTGCCTTCCCCACACTTTCTTGCTTGTACCAAGCTTGCGGCTAAGACTCTGCTCCCGTGCGGGCTCACAGCCTCACCTTGTTCACCGATAGACGGTGATACAAGCACACGCTCACCTCAATAGCGGACTGGTCCACTCTTCCCTTTCTAGAGAAACTCTAGATGCTTTATAAAAAATCTTTCCTTTATCCACCAATTGTCTTAGGAGGTTTACTCCTCCCTATGTCACCCCCACGCCACACTTGACGCCAAACAAACGAGGCTGGAGGATTCCATTCCCATTTGGAGAAGACGCCCCTGGAGCTGAAGTTCCCCACCCCACCCAAACCCCCGTGGCACTCACCGTTTTCCAAATATGCAAACGGCTTCTTACGCTAAGCACCTGTGGCCCTGCTGGAAGCCTTCTCAGGCTGCAGGAGGATGATGGCCAAGGGGCAGGCTGGGCCTGCTGGGAGTTACAAACCTGGGGAAGAGCCCTCACGCAATGCCAGTGAGGAGTCCCTTGCCCTGTGGGTGGGACAGTGCTGCAGCGAGGTCTCCACCAGGGTCAGCAAGCTTTCTTGTGAATTCAAGTGGTAAGTATTTTAGTCTGAGGGCCATATGGCTTCTCTTGTAACCACTGCCCCCTGCTGGTGTGGAGGACAAACAGCCATGGAAAGTATGTAAACAAATGGGCGTGGCTGTGTACAGAGAAAACCATTTGTGGCCGCTGATATGTGAATTTCAATAACTTCCATGTGTCATAAACCATTTTTCTTCTTTCGATTATCTTTCAACCATTTAAAAATGTAAAGACTATTCTCAGCTCGTGGGCCATGTAAACATTTAGTGGGCTAGGATTCTGCTGATCCCAAGTCTAACTGGCCACGCAGGGGACCCCAGTGAGAATGTGCCCACTGAGTCATCTGCTCCTTGGAGCTTCTTCTACTAGCTTCTTTCCTTTCCTGGCTTCACTTCACCTACTCCCCTGGGGTGACCTTCCAAATTAGCAACTTGCCCTCAAATCCCTCTCAGGGTCTGGCTCCTATCTTAGACCTCTTCCTGGACCAGAAAATTGGGATTTCTTCTCTCACCCCTTCCCCAAAGTTACAGACCACAGAAGCTTAGGGAAAGGCAACACTAGCTCCCAGATCCTGGCCCTCCCGAGTCTGCCTTCCCCGCCCTCTTTCTCGGCCACCCTGCCTTCCTCCTGTGCATCATGTCTACCCAGCTCCTGAATCTCTCGGCTCTATATTCCATTTCCCCAGGATGCTTCAGTGCATAAGATGGTCCTTCTCTGATACCATGGCACTTTCATTCTACTGGGGACGGGAGGAGACTAAACCCACAATTACAATCAGTGAGGTAGGCAGGATGGGAAGCAGGGGATGCCATGGAGTGAGCGTGGATCTTGAGAACTTCCCCAAGCCTGATTTCCTCACCTGAAGAGGAGATCATCACAGCTCAGCCTTTATGAGCCTCTGAGAGGATGAAGTTGACCTCAAACATCAATCATACGTTATAGTGTTGGGTGCACTGTTGGTGCTCAGTGATCGGAGATGACTGTTGTCATTAGTAGATAGATACTGCTGTAGGAGCTACCAAAAGAGGGATCACAAGTGAAGGCCAGCATGGTCATGGGGGAGGCAGGACTGTGTGGGACAGGGCTCTGGGGAATGGGTGGGGTTTGGGTGGGTGGGGTTGGGAAGAGAGACATTTCACCTGGGAGCACATTGTGGGCAAAGACATGGGCCCCAAGAGCCCAACACAAGAGGCTTGAGTAACTAGTCCAGCCTCCTCTCCCTGGAAACAGAGCAAAGGAGAAAGTGGCTCGTGCAGCTGGGATATTGCCTGTGTGCATTTATCAAGTCTCTGCTTATACTGCAGGCAGTGTTCTAAGGGCTTAATAATCTCATTAAACTCTTGCAACATTCATTAGATAGGAATTAATATCATCCACATTTTACAGGGAAGATAGTGATGTTGCAGAGGGGTTAGGTGGCCAGTTTATAGCCTCTGTCCTTAACCCTCAATCTGTGATGATTCTGTAGCAGGTAGAAGGGAGGTGTTCAGGGAAGGCTTCGGCAGGAAGTGATGCCTCTGCTGATCTCTGAAGAAAGAGCACAAGTTACCCTGGGGAGGGAGACAGAGAGCACGTGTCCTAAGACTCAAAGGCCTGACGGGAGGCCCCAGAAATAGCTTTCTCTGCCAGAGCCTGAAGCCGGGTGCAACATGCTGGGGATGAGAGATGAAGTCACGGGCTGGAGGCCGGCTCATGAAGAGCCCTAGAAATTCTGTTTAGGAGTCTGGACTTTATCCTAAGGCTATACAGAGCTTTTGAAGGGTTTTGAAGAATAAGAATTTTTTTCCTTCAGTTTTGCTTTTAAGCCAGCCTCTGGTTGGTGAAGAGAATGGACCGGAAAGAGGCAGGACAGGAAACAGAGATGTCAGTTAGGGGGCTGGTGTGGCTTCCCAGGTGGGGGAAGAAGGTGGTCTGAACAAGGGGAAAGACATTGGGGAAGGTCTGAGAGGAACACAAGAGGTGGAATCGGTAAGACAGGATGATTGATCGATTGGATGTGATAAGGGAGAGAGGCTCAGACTGATGCCAGTGTCTCTGCCCTGAGCAGCTGGGTGGGTGATGGTGTCTTTCCCACTGGAGGAGGAGTCAGGAGCACGTGGGAAGACAAGCGATTACGAAGTCAGGTTCTAGCAAGGCAGAGGGTGCATTCCTCCGTTCATCCAACCAATACTCTGTCCGTCTGAAGATGCAAAGGGAGGCAGTTAGCAGAACCCACAACAGATAGCTTTGGACGAGTGCTGCCTGATAGGAGCTCTGAGTAGAGGGACCCAGCCAAACACAGCAATTTGGTGGGGAGTACATACCCTGTCCTTTCTTCCCTTGGCCCTCTGACCTGTGGTGACCTCCCTTTCTTGGCTGAACCTAATCCAAAGCCAGGCAACAAGGGAGGCTGGTTGATGTTGGCTCCCAGATCAGCCCCTGAGACACAGAACCTCGTGGAGAAGGAGTGGAGAGCGGCTGGGGACAAATGGAAGAGACGCATCTCCCACAGAGATGATTAGGTGATTTTCTTGAGGCTGAGATAGGAAGGGGCAGACATATGATTAAAAACTCAGGTCTTAACGCTCATTTAAATGCCCTTTCTGTTATGCCATGTGGAAGAGTGAATAAGTGCTAATCAGAGTGTGAATGTGGCAGTAGTGATTTCCCTTGCTTCAATTCTCTATAAAGACGAAAATTACAACACATTGCTAAGGCTACAGTTTTAGGAGTATCTCAACATGGTCATTTAAACCTCAAGAATTCTAAAAGGAAAATGGCTTTAAGCAAGTGATAAAGGGAACAAACACACATAGCACAATGAGCAGCTGGCCCATCGTCTCTCGCTTTTTCCTTTTAGGTTCCCATTAAAAAATTAAAATTTTAGAATTATTAGAAGGGAGTTTAACTGTATGTATCATTTTTATGGACAATGGAGGTAATAATTCTCTCTTAGCTGGGCTTGCTTCTGGAGAATACAGACCCCTGAGTCTCCCTGAGTGGCCGAGGACAGAACAAAACCAAGGTCAGCTGCTACAATTCCTGCCTCATCGTGACTGGGGGAGACTTACCTGAAAGTAGAGTGTTGGGAATGTGACTAAATTGACTGCTTCCTGAAAACGGAAGTTGAAGTCCCTTCTTTTCAAAGGGATTCCTATATATTTATATGGTCACATACTACAAATGACTTTGGGTGCGATTGTTATACCCAGATCAAGAGTGCTCATCGCCCGTGATTTTTAGGAGTCTCGGGGAAAGATCACTTAGACTCCTAGTGAAGGTAAGAAGTCAAGAAGTGAGACTTTCCTTAACAAAACTCAAAGAGTATCAACTTAGACATAAAATTCACTGGAGAAAAATGTGAGAAAGAGGGAAACAGATTTGCACTATTGTTGCAGACTGGATCCATGAGTTTTGGGAGATGGTTGAGCCGCTGGGTGGGTGGGGAGTGGGGAACAACATAAAACACTAGATTGGAAAGATTCATTGGGAAATAAATACCACTGGGAAAGTGAGGAAAGATCAGATCTGCCGCTTCCTACGTGTGAAGCTCAGGCAAATCATTTAATTAATTAAGACTTTGTTCTCATCTATAAAATGAGAATGATTACTTTTTGGCCTGTCTCACTAGTAGTTGTAAAGATCAGGAGGACAGTGGCCAAGATGGTGGAGTAGAAAGACCCTGAGTTCACCTCCTCTTGCAAGCACACCAAAGTCACAGCTATCTGCAGAACGACCATCGATGAAAAAGACTGGAACCTACCAGAAAAGATCTTCTACAACTAAAGACATAAAGAAGGAACCACAACAAGGTAGAAGGGGTGGACTCGCAATATAATAAAATCCCATATCCCCAGGTGGGCGACCCATAAACTGGAGAATAATTATATCGTAGAGGTTCTTCCACAGGAGTGAGAGCTCCAACCCTGCGTCAGGTTTCCCAGATCAGGGGTCTGGCACTGAGAAGACGAGTCCCCAGAGCACTTGACTTTGAAGGCCAGCAGGGCTTCACAGGAGCCTCACAGGACTGGGGGATATACAGACTTCACTCTTAAAGGGTGCGCACAAAATCTCACACACCGAGACCCAGGGCAAAAGCCGTCATTTCATAGGAGCCTGGGCCAGACCTACCTGCAGGTCTTGGAGAGTCTCCTGGAGAGGTCGGGGGTGGCTGTGGCTCACCCTGGGGACATAGACACTGTGGGCAGACATATGGGGAAATGTTGAGCCATGTGAACATTCCTGATGGTTGACATCTTGGCTCATTAGCTTCAATACCTGGCCCCAAGCAACAGCCTGCAGGTGCCAGTGCTGGGACGCCTCAGGCCAAACAACTAATTGGGTGGGGACACAGACCCACCCATCAGCAGACAGGCTGCCTAAAGACTTCCTGAGCCCACGGCCTCCTGTGGACACATCCCTAGACACAGCCCAGCCCACCAGAGGGCCAAGACCCAGCTCCACTCACCAGTGGGCAGGCACCAGCCCCTCCCACCAGGAAGCCCGCACAATCCTTTAGACCAGCCTCACTCACCAGGGGGCAGACACCAGAAGCAAGAAAACTATGATCCTGTAACACAGGCCAGACCCTGCCCGGCGACCAGCTGGGCCCTGGCTCTGCCCACTAGCAGGCCAACACAAGCTTCTGGACACCCCATACCCCATACCCCTTACCCAACTGTGTCAGGAACTGCCGCCCACCCCCAATCAAGAATCTGAAATGAGCTCTGGGATCCCTGGCCCTGCAGCCAGACTCCAGGAAGCAGCTCTGCCTGTCAGTAATCCAGCACTAACCTCAGGACCTAACTTTACCTGTCAGTGGGTGGGCAACTGCCCCAGAGTCTTCAGGACCCTGACTCCACCCACCAGTCAGCCAGCACTAGCCCCAGGGCACCTAGGATCCCACAGTCACCTTGTGACCAGGCCTGTCTAAACACAGCCAGCAGCACCCACACAAGGCAGGTCCTGGCAACCAACCAGACTAGGGACCAACCAAGCCCATCAGACCACCCATGTAGCCAGCCTGCCACAACAGAAGGGCCCATGCAGCCCTCTTAGGGGGAACCCCTAGCACGTATAGTTTGGGTGATGAGAGGGGTGTGCACAGTGGGGACGCATAGGGTGCCTCCTACAGAGGCCACTTCTCCAAGGTCGAGACACGTAACTAACCCACCACAGACGTAAAAATACAAATAGCAACTCAGACAAAATGAGGCGGCAGACGAACATGTTCCAGACGAAGGAAAAAGCTAAAACCCCAGAAGATCAAATGAGAACAAGGAAGTGAGTGTTATGCAGATTGTTTTAGGCTTAAAAAACCGAAAGTATTCCCGTCTTGCCCCTAGGTTCTTCATGACCATTTTTTTAAATTTAATTTTTTAATTATTATTTTGAAAATTTAGATTCCATATATATGTGTTAGTGTACGGTATTTGTTTTTCTCTTTCTGGCTTACTTCACTCTGTATGACAGACTCTAGGTCCATCCACCGGGAACAGAGAATGGACTTGAGGATATGGGGAGGGGGAAGGGTAAGCTGGGACAAAGTGAGAGAGTGGCATGGACATATAAACACTACCAAACGTAAAATAGATAGCTAGTGGGAAGCAGGGGCATAGCACAGGCAGATCAGCTCAGTGCTTTGTGACCACCTAGAGGGGTGGGATAGGGAGGGTGGGAGGGAAGGAGGGAGACACAAGAGGGAGGAGATATGGGGATATATGTATATGTATAACTGATTCACTTTGTTATACAGCAGAAACTAACACACCATTGTAAAGCAATTATACTCCAATAAAGATATTAAAAAAAAAAACAAACAAAAACAAAACTAAAGTATTAGTTTTGCTTAACTCAAAATATTTGTTTTTCCAGAAAGTATAGAAATACACACTGCAAATCTGAAATCCCTAAAGCCCAAACGTTTACTAGCATTGGTGCTATTCCCCGGGTGCCCTCGAATAAAGGGTGCCCTGTGATATGTGGCCTGGGAATATGTCTTTGCATCCAATACACACTTCTTCTGTGCATCTAAGCAACGGAGGAGCAGATTATCCTAGAGAGGCTGTTTGCACCCAGAAGAGGTCAGGATAGGACCTCAGGAAAGAACTCTAGAGTCATCTGGTTGGATCCAGAGAGTTCTGGATGAGGGAGCTGGCAGCCCCCATAGCAGGTGCGATTAAGCAGGTTGAGCCCTGGGTGGGGCCCCACTCCAGGGGGCCTTGGACACCCCACCTTTCAGTGCCTTCCCAGCTACAGCCTGGGGGAGGGGGAAGGGTCGGAGGTCTGGCGCACTCAGCTGCCACACTGCTAGGAGGGGGACAGCACAGCTCTGTCCGGGAAGGTAGGTTTGTGGATTTTAAGGTTTTAGGTGTGCCCTTTGACCCTCTCTCAGACCATGCCAAAAATTTAACCCAAGATTTCAAAGGCTGGTTAAATGCAATGGTGTGTTTTATCTGTCCACGGCATTAATCTAGCATCACATTTTAATAATAATTATTATTTATTCTTTGTAGTATAAATTATCGCAGCCCCTATGATGGAAGCATCTGAAGCAGGAGAACAGAGGAAAGGAGAATCTATTCAGTGAGATTAGATTAGGAGGAAGAGTTGAAATTCGCTTTTAGATGCACATGCGAGCACTCAGAGAGATGCTTCTGGAGTCTGTGGTGCATAGGAAGTAGCTGTGCACTGGGGGTGGACCTCCTGACCCTGAGATCGCCTTGAACTGTGGTGCCATGCACCAATCACTTCTACACTCTTCACTGCCGGCATCATTATGCAAAAGATGGAGCAGAATGAGGACAGGAAACGGACGTGAATTATTGAGACCTGTGGAGTGAGGATTGGGGGGATACTTGGTACCACAGTTAGTCCTAATACACCCAATAAACAGAGACGGAACACATCAAAGCAAGGCTTCTACTGGAAATTCCACGATTAAAAATACTAATACTCTTGTCCTACAATGAAGCGGAAATAGTTTTTTTTTTTTTTTTTTTGTAAATAGATATTGCCTCCTGGAAAAGCTCTACCAGGAAACTAAATTTTCAGCCTGCAATAAATTCATGCCTAATATAATATTTCTTTTCTGCAAAGGAGAATAAAATGATTTGGTCTGTGAGTAAACAGAAAAGTGAATTGGAGTTCGGCGTTCATGTGAAGTACAAATAAAATCATAAAATTAATGTGCAGTGAGAGACTGGCCTTTATGACAGCATAGAAGAAAATACACCAATAATAAATTTGCTCAAAGGATAAACCATTTTTTTCTGCTTAAAGCTCATCTAGCTGTCACCTTAAAATGAATATTTATTAAGCGAATAAAATAAAAGCATTTAAAATCCACTGAAGGACTGTGTTTAAATATATATATGATGACAACAATAATAGATGATGAGATGGACTGGATTTTTTAAATAACAGAATAAATCACATGCTCCAGGAAGACTGTGTTAGGAATATGCCTTTGGCATTGAATGCACAGTTCTTAAATCAAGATGTGAAGCCAGTGAAGTAAGAGATGACCAGTTTTTGGAAATGGGGTCTGTCCATCAGTTAGCAGGATGCTCCAAGCCACTTGCCTCACTCACTTGGCAAAAGTGCTGTCACGGAGGAATAGGGAGCAAAACATAGGACCACTGACATGTTCTGGAACAAGGGACTGACCTTGTACTTTCTTCCTGCCAGCAGCTTCCACCTCCCGATGGCATCGATGGGATAGATCTGGTCAACCTGGCCCTCCTGGAACTGGCCCTGCATCTGTGGTAGGAGCGCCCCACTGGGGCTTTGTCCTCAGGACCTCACATCGTACAAGTCTCTCCCTCTGACTCTTGTCAAAGCCAGGTAAAGACACATTTTCTCTCTTCCTGAGCACTGTGGGTATCTCTGCTGTGGAGATAAGGACCAAGTTCTGGAAACAGGAAGGGCTTTTGTGGATGCTGTGTTCCTGGACCAAATTAGCCACAATTTCAAAGGGAATAGGATCTACAATCAGCTAGAATCTCCCTGCAGAAAACTGGGAGGAAAAATGTTCAATAGAAGCTTTTTTTTATTTTTTGCTTTTTGTTTTTCGAACATAGAAGAATATTTTATGACCTTGGGTAGGGAAGTATTTTCTAAACAAGACCCAGAAAATACAAGTCATAAAGGAAAAGATGGATAAATTATGAGGAGTCAAGATGGTGGTGTGGGAAGACACAAAGTTAGCGTCTCCCCAAAGCTAGGGCTCCTGCCAGCCACTGGTGGGGGACTCTGACCCCCAAGGAGATGGGAGGAATCCCAGAGTGAACCAGTAGGAAGTAGGGGGACTGAGGAGGGAGGAGAAGTGGAGGCCAGACAAGATTGGCACCCCTGAGGCCAGGGAGATCAGGAGAGGCAGGTGGCAGGGACTCTCCGGGAAGAGCGGGAGAGGAGTGAAGGGCCATCGCCTGGCCCACTCTGGCCAGGGAGCCTGCTGAGCTCCCAAGCCAGTTCCCCCACCTACAAAGCCCCATCCAGGCCGCGTGGGTCCTGGGGCCATAGGAGGGAGGCCAGGGAGATCAGGAGTGGCAGGTGGGAGGGGCCATCCAGGAGGAGTAGGAGAGGAGTGGAGGGCAAACACCTGGCCCACTCAGGCACAGGCAGCCTGCTGAGCTCCCAGGCCGGTCCCCTGCCCTCCAAGGTCCCCCCATTCTCCCACCCCCAACCCGCTACATTGGTCCTGGGGGCATAGGAGGGAGGCCGGAGAGATCAGGAGAGGCAGGAGGGAGGGGGCCTCTCAGACCCCAGACTGGAGGAGCAGGAGAGGAGAGGAGGCCGTCTTCCCTGACCACTCGAGTCCTGGAAGCCTGCTGGGCTGCCAGGTGAGGTCCCCTGCCCTCTGAGACCAGGGTGGGGGGCACGCCTGGGCCCCTTCTGTTCCTTGAGCTTAAGCCCCACCCCCCAGAGCCCCGAGGACCTTTTCCAGCCCTGTGGGTCCTGAGTGTTGGCCCCCCCAACTGCCCAAACCTCGCTCTTACTTAGGCCCTGCCCTCCACAGCCAAGGCCTTCCCCCCCCGACTTTTTTGTTTTCCTTTCCCTCCTCTTTTTTACTATTGTGGTACTGATATACCTTCTGGTTGTTCATTCATCTATATTTTTATTTTTACATTCTTTCTAATATATCTGTTAGTTTCCTAGTCTAATTTTATTTTTTACTTTATATTGTTCTTTTTTTTTTCTTTGCCACCCCACACGGCTTGTGGGATCTTGATTAGTGAGCCTGGGGTCAGGCAGAAGCTCCTGCAGTGGGAGCTCTGAGTCCGAACCACTGGACTAACAGAGAACCTCAGACCCCAGGGAACATTCATCAGAATGAGGTCTCACAGAGTTCCTCATCTCAGCACCAAGACCCAGCTCTACCCAGTAGCCTACAAACTCCAGTGTTGGAAGCCACAGGCCAAACAACCAGTAAAACAGGAACACAATCCCAGTCATTAAAAAAAAATGAGAAGGCAAAAAATTATGTCACAGATGAAGGAGGAAGGTAAAAACCTACAAGACCAAATAAATGAAGAGAAAATAGGCATCTACCTGAAAAAGAATTCACAGTGATGATAGTGAAGGTGATCCAGAATCTCCGAAATAGAATGGAAGCACAGATTGAGAAAATACAAGAAATGTTTAACAAAGATCTAGCAGAACTAAAGAACAAGAGAACAGAGATGAACAACACAAAAACTGAAATGAAAAATACACTAGATGGAAACAATAACAGAATAACGGAGGCAGAAGAACGAATAAGTGAGCTTGAAGACAAAAGTGGTGGAAATAACTGCTGAGGAGCAGAATAAAGAAAAAAGAATGAAAAGAATTGAAGACAATCTCAGAGACCTCTGGGACAACATTAAACACACCAACATTCAACTTATAAGGGTCCCAGAAGAGGAAGAGAAAAAGAATGGGTCTGAGAAAATATTTGAAGAGATGATATTGGAAAACTTCCCTAACATGGGAAAAGAAATAGTCACCCAAGTCCAGGAAGCACAGAGAGTCCCATACAGGATAAACCCTAGGAGAAACACACCAAGACACATATTAATCAAACTAACAAAAATTAAATTCAAACAAAAAATATTAAAAGCAGCAAGGGAAAAACAAAAAAATAACATACAAAGGAATCCCCATAAGGTTATCAGCTGATTTTTCAGTGGAAACTCTGCAGGCCAGAAGGGAGTGGCAGGATATACTTAAAGTGATGAAAGAGAAAAACCTACAACCAAGATTACTCTACCCAGCAGGGATCTCACTGATATTTGGTGGAGAAGTCAAAAGCTTTTCAGACAAACAAAAGCTAAGAGACTTCAGCACCACCAAACCAGCTTTACAACAAATGCTAAAGAAAATTCCCTAAGTGGGAAACACAAGAGAAGAAAAAGACACACAAAAACAAACCCAAAACAATTAAGAAAATGGTAATAGGAACATACATACATACATACATATCAATAATAACCTTGAATGTAAATGGATTAAATACCCCAACCAAAAGACACAGACTGGCTGAATGGATACAAAAATAAGACCCATATATATGTTGTCTACAAGAGACCCACTTCAGACCTAGGGACACACACAGACTGAAAGTGAAGGGATGGGAAAAGATATTCCATGCAAATGGAAATTAAAAGAAAGCTGGAGTAGCAATACTCGTATCAGATAAAATAGACTTTAAAATAAAGACTATGACAAGAGATAAGGAGGGACAGTACATAATGATCAAAGGATCAATCCAAGAATAAGATATAACAATTATAAATGTTTATGCACCCAACATAGGAGCACCTCAATACATAAAGCAAATGCTAACAACCGTGAAAGGAGAAATTGACAGTAACACAATAATAGTAGGGGACTTTAACACCCCACTTACACCAATGGACAGATCATCCAAACAGAAAATAAATAAGGAAACACAAGCTTTAAATGACACAATAGACCAGATAGATCTAATTGATATTTATAGAACATTCCACCCAAAAGTGGCAGAATACACTTTCTTCTCAAGTGCACATGGAACACTCTCCAGGATAGATCACATCTTGGGTCACAAATCAAGCCTTGGAAAATTTAAGAAAATTGAAATTGTATCAAGCATCTTTTCTGACCACAATACTATGAGATTGGAAATCAATTACAGGAAAAAAAAAACTGTAGAAAACACAAATACATGGAGGCTAAACAGTGCACTACTAAATAACCAAGAGATCACTAAAGAAATCACAGAAGAAATTTAAAAAATACATAGAAACAAATGACAACAAAAACACTATGACCCAAAACCAATGCGACACAGCAAAAGCAGTTCTAAGAAGGAAGCTTATAGCAATTTAATCTGACGACAAGAAATAAGAAAAATCTTAAATAAACAATCTAACCCTACACTTAAAACAACTAGAGAAAGAAGAACAAAGAAAACCCAGTCAGTAGAGGAAAGAAATCATAAAGATCAGAGCAGAAAGAAATGAAATAGAAATGAAGAAAACAATAGCAAAGATCAATAAAACTAAAAGCTGGTTCTTTGAGAAGATAAACAAAACTGATAAACCCTTAGCCAGACTTATCAAGAAAAAAAGGGAGAGGATGCAAATCAATAAAATTAGAAATGAAAAAGGAGAAATCACAACTGACACTGCAGAAATACAAAGGATTATAAGAGACTGCTATAAACAACTATATGCCAATAAAATGGACAACCACAAAGAAATGGACAAATTCTTGGAAAGGTACAATTTTCCAAGACTGAACCAAGAAGAATTAGAAAATATAAACAGACATATCACAAGTAATGAAATTGAAACCGTAATTAAAAATCTTCCAACAAACAGAAGTCCATGACCAGATGGCTTCACAGGAGAATTCTATCAAACATTTACAGAAGAGGTAACACCAATCCTTCTCAAACTGTTCCAAAAAATTGCAGAAGGAGAAACTCTCCCAAATTCATTCTACAAAGCCACCATCACCCTGACACAAAAACCAGAAAAAGATATCACATAAAGAGAAAATTATAGACCAATATCACTGATGAACATAGACACAAAAAAGCTCAACAAAATACTAGCAAACAGAATCCAACAGGACATTAAAATGATCATACACCAAGATCAAGTGGGATTTTTTCCCAGGGAAGCAAGTGTTCTTCAATATATGCAAATCAACCAATGTGATACACCACATTAACAAATTAAGGAATAAAAACCATATGATCATCTCAATAGATGCAGAAAAAGCTTTTGACAAAATTCAACACCAATTTATGATAAAAACTCTCCAGAAAATGGGCATAGAGGGAAGCTACCTCTACCTCAACATAATAAAGGCCATATATGACAAACCCACAGCAAGCATCATACTCAATGGTGAAAATCTGAAAGCATTTCTACTAGGATCAGGAACAAGACAAGGATGTCCACTCTTGCCACTCTTATTCAACAGAGTTTTGGAAGTCCTAGCTATAGCAATCAGAGAAGAAAAAGAATAAAAGGAATATAAATTGGAAAAGAAGAAGTAAAACTGTCACTATTTGCTGATGACATGATACTGTACATAGAAAATCCTAAAGATGCCACCAGAAAACTACTAGAACTAATGAATTAATTTGGTAAGGTTGCAGGATACATTAATTAATGCACAGAAATCTCTGGCATTCCTATACACCAACAATGAAAAATCAGAAGGGAAATTAAGGAAACACTTGCACTCAGAAAACCTGCACTCAGAAAACTATAAAACACTGATGAAAGAAATCAAAGATAACATAAATAGATGGAGAAATATACCATGTTCTTGGATTGGAAGAATCAATATTGTGAAAATGATTATAGCACCCAAAGCAATCTACAGATTCAATGCAATCCCTATCAAACTACCAATGGCATTTTTCACAGAATTAGAACAAAAAATCCTACAGTTTGGATGGAAACACAGTAAACCCCAAATAGCCAAAGCAATCTTGAGAAAGAAAAATGGAGTTGGAGGAATCCGGCTCTCTGACTTCAAACTATACCAGAAAGCTACAGTAATCAAGACAGTATGGTACTGGCACAAAAACAGAAATATAGATCAATGGTACAGGATAGAATGCCCAGAGATAAACCTACACACAAATGGGCACCTAATTTACAACAAAGGAGGCAAGAACATACAATGGAGAAAAGACAGCCTCTTCAATAAGTGGTGCTGGGAAAACTGGACAGCTCCATGTAAAAGAATGAAATTAGAATGGTTCCTAACACCATACACAAAAATAAACTCCAAATGGATTAAAGACTTAAATGTAAGACTAGACACTATAAAACTTTGAGGAAAACATAGGAAAAACACTCTTCGACATAAACCATAGCAAGATCTTTTTTGACACACCTCCTAGAGTAAGAGAAATAAAAACAAAAATAAACAAATGGGAATTAATTAATCTTAAAAGCTTTTGCACAGCAAAGGAAACCATAAACAAGACAGAAAGACACCCTCAGAATGGGAGAAAATATTTGCAAATGAAACAGCAGACAAAGGATTAATCTCCAAAATATACAAACAGCTCATGGAGCTCAATATCAAAAAAACAAACAATCCAGTTAAAAAATGGGTGGAAGACCTAAATAGACATTTCACCAAGGAAGACATACAGATGGCCAAGAGGCACATGAAAAGATGCTCAACATCACTAATTATTAGAGAAATGCAAATCAAAACTACAATGAGGTATCACCTCATACTGGTCAGAACGGCCATTATCAAAAAAGTTAGAAACAGTAAATTCTGGAAAGGGTGTGTTGAAAAGGGAACCCTTCCACACTGTTGGTGGGAATGTAAATTGATACAACCACTATGGAAAACAGTATGGAGGTTCCTTAAAAAACTAAAAATAGAACTACCATACTACCCAGCAATCTCCTACTGGGCATATACCCTCAGAAAACCATAATTCAAAAAGAGACATGTACCACAATGTTCACTGCAACACTATTTACAATAGCCAGGACATGGAAACAACCTAAATGTCCATCGATAGATGAATGGATAAAGAAGATGTGGCACATATATACAATGGAATATTACTCAGTCATAAAAAGAAACGAAATTGAGTTATTTGTAGTGAGGTGGATGGACCTAGAGTCTGTCATACAGAGTGAAGTAAGTCAGAAAGAGAAAAACAAATACTGTACGCTAACACATGTGTATGGAATCTAAAAAAAAATGGTACTGATGAACCTAGTTTCAGGGCAGGAATAAAGACACAGACGTAGAGAATGGACTTGATGACGAGGTGGGAGGGCGAAGCTGGGGCAAAGTGAGAGTAGCATCGACATATATACACTACCGAATGTAAAATAGTTGGCTGCTGGGAAGTAGCAGCATAGCACAGGGAGATCAGCTCAGTGCTTTGCAATGACCTAGAGGGGTGGGATAGGGAGGATGGGAGGGAGGCTCAAGAGGGAGGGGATATGGGGACATGTGTATGCATATGGCTGATTCACTTTGTTGTGCAACAGAAACTAACACGGTAGAAGCAATTATACTCCAATGAAGATCTGTTAAAAAAAAGATTGATAAATTAAAAAACTCAAATTATAAATTTAATAGAAGCCGTTTTGAGTACGTGTCTGTTATTTCTTCTTTCAAGGCAGCTCTCTCCCTCCCCTGTTAAATTCCAAGCAGCCACCGGGAGCCATTGATTCTACCTGAGAATGTCTCCTTCTCCACCCCTCCCACCCCCACCTGCCCTAATTCAGGCCTCAGCCTCTCTCCCCTCTGCTAGGAGATGGTCTTTGTGTCTTTTCTAAAGACCACCACAAACCGCATGTCATTCCTAAGTCAAGACCGCAGGGGTTTCCTGTTACCTACTCGGCCCTGGTCACCTGCCCTCATCCTTCTCTGTGGTCTCGTCCCCCACGGCCCTCCTGCCACCAGGCCCCACATGATGTGCCTTCCCTCCCTCCCTCCTTGCCCAGCATGTGCTCTGCCCTCTCTCCCGACGGCCAGAAATCTGGAGGCCCGAGAATGCATGTCCCCCGTGAGGACTTCTCTGACCTGGTGGCCACAATGCTCCATGCCCATACCTCAGCTTCTTCAACTTCTGTCCAGCTCATGTCCAAGAGACCTTTGTAGTTTCTCAGAACCACGTTTTCTGAACCCAAACCTGTGCCCTGAAGAGTACAGGGTTGAGATCCCTGTCCTAGAGTCTGAGGGATGTCAGCGCCCATGATCGCACGTGGGCTCATCCAGGATCTGCAGGGCAGACAGCAGCACCGGGCCAGTCATGACACAGTGGCTGCTCATGGCAAGGTGGCCGTTTAACCAGCCTCAGGGGCACAAACAGTCTGCAGGTGGATGGAACACAGACGACATTTTCAAACACTGGGACTTTGTAATTACCCCCGCTGGTACCTTGTTACTCAACACTGACCTGGTCCTTCATCTTTATCTTCTATTTTTACCTTCATCTTCAATAATCAAATTATGGTCCCTGTAATGGACACCTGTTTGCAGCCAGAACACTTCCCCTCCATTCCTGATGAGTATCGTTTTTGTTTGTTTTGTTTGGGTATTTAAAACCAGCCCTTCTGTTCTCAGCCATGTGGTTTGAGTGGGCCTGATCCATAATCCGGTCTAGGGGCCAATTCGAGTATTCCTGCCCGCCAGCTACAGTGCCGGGGATGTAGTTAAGGGAGGGGCTGAAGAGATCCGCCTGTCATGCTGAGTCACCCATGGGTGGGTCCAAGGTCTCAGCTTGCCTATTCATAGAGAACTCAGGCCCACTTCTGGGAATCCTGGCACCTATGTGTTCATTCTCAGGCTCAGGGGTGTGCAGATAGGAGGCTTGGAGCTGCCGCAGCCAAAAGTGGGAGCAGCCAGAGCTGCACTGGACGTTCACTGAGACCCTGAGAAGGTGTCCGGCCAGTGGGCATGGAGCTCAGAGATGGCTCCTGCAGACAGTGAGTCCTAGATCAAGCTATGCCTGAAAGTATCCTCAGACTTTTCAGTTATGTGAATTGAAGACTGCCTTCTTTGGTCGAGGCCAGTTAGACCAGTGCAGTTGTCTATCACTCGCAACCAAAAGAATCCCAAGGTTTCCGTCTAACAGCCACATTCATTATGATTCCTCTCAATTTTCTTGCTTTCTGAAAGATTAGTCACCGTCACTCAGCTTTTCTGCCCTAATTTCTCACTTTACTGTGCTGTGCCCCTTCAGTCACGCTGCTCACGTGTGCATTTCTCCTATTTGTAAAGTTACTTATCCATCAATCCAAATGGTGTCTCAAATATTTCTTCCAACTGGAACTCTCATGGATTAAAGGATATTTTTGCTTTGTAAAACCATAATGTTCACAGTCATATTCACAAAAATCCTAAAAATGAGAAAAATTGGGAGAAAGATAGCACTAAAAGAAATCCGGGCAAATATGATAACTCCTTGCACAATATCCAGCAGGTGTCCTCCTGTGTATCCCTGTAGATTCACCACATGGATCCTTCCCTTTAGAAAGCCCCTGTCCACCATCTCTGAGCCCCAAACTGTGGGCCATGGGGTTGGGCACATGACCCAGGCTAGCCAATCAGAGTAGTCCATTCCCCTGGCCACAGTGATTTGTTCAGACATGGACACATGATCCAAAGAGACTGTGTCTTCACTGGGATTTAATATTTTAATTACTGGGATTGTACACTAAGGTAATATATATGCTGCAGTTGCTCACGATCCTCCCCGAGATGCAGACAGTAGGAGGGAAAGAGGCCAGTGGATACAAGGAAGGTGAAAAGCACAGCCAATAAACTGAGAGAGAGAGAGAGAGACTTGAGATTCTCTCTGGATTTAGATAGAATCACTATATTCTATACATGAACCAGTGAATTCCTTTTTTTTCCCCAGTTCTGTTCATTTGCTTGGAAAGGAAAAGTGGTTTAAAAACCTTTTTTGTCCTTAATTTAAAAATCTCATGTAATGGTGGTATGTCATGTCATTAGAGAATTAAGGAAATCATATGGATAACTCATCAGGTACTCCCCTTAATAAAGGGGGAAAATTAATTTAAATGCATAAATACTTAAAAAAATAGACATCTATTTACCCACAACTCAGATGAACACATTTTGTCATATTCACTTCAAATTATGTTTTTAAGACATGAAACATTATAGCAAATGTCCTTCTCCTCCTTCCCCGGAAGTAGTTTCTTCTGGTGAATTCTCCTTTCTATCTAAGCTATTTTAAATTGGTTTTCTGTCACTTGCACCTGAAAGTTTTTACTACTAAATATGCCTCTCATGCCACTTAGGACAGACAGTTCCAGAGCTGGCAACTGCTTGAATCTTCTTTTCTGACTGTGTCTGACAAGTTGTTGGTGCATAACGAATATTAAGTAACAGCAACAACTGTTGTTTAGCCATCTGCCAAGTCACATGGTCTAAACGATGAAATATTTGGGAGTTCTTAGCTTAAAAAAAGAACCCAACTATATCTAGAAGAAAGATAAGAATGACTTTTATCATAGCAGGAGATTTCTTCTTTGTTTGATTTCACAGGTAAGCTCTTTTTCTTCTGTTTGAATTTTCAAAAGCAAAAAGCAATGTTTCTTTCACCAAAATCACAAACAGCAAAAGAAAATTAGGTAAACTGGACTTCGAAAGTAAAAATTTTGCGCATCAAAGAATACTATCAAGAAAATGAAAAGGCAAACCACCAAATGAGAGAAAACATTTGCAAATCGTATATCTAACAAGGGATTAATATCCAGAATATATGAAGAACTCCTACGACTCATCAAAAACCCAAACAACCCAATTTAGAATGAGCAAAGTACTTGAATAGACTTTTCTCCAAAGAAGATATACAGGTGGCCTACAAGTATATGAAAAGATGCTCAACATCACTAATCTTAAGGAAAATACAAATCAAAACCACAACAACCTACCACTTCACACTCATTAGGATGCCTATTATAAAGAACAAAAATAAAAGCCCAAACAGAAAATAACAAGTGTTCTCAAGGGCGTGGAGAAATTGGAACCTTTGTGCGTCACTGGTGTGAACGTGAAATGGTGCAGCTGCTATAGAAAACAGTATGGTGATTCCTCAAAAAGTTAAAAATAGAATTACCTAGTAATTCTACTTCTAGGTATACACTCAAAAGAATTGAAATCAGGGACTAGAACAGATATTTGTACATCAATGTTCATAGCAGCATTATTCACAATAGCTGAGAGTGAAAGCAACCCAAGAGTCCATCAGTTGATGAATGGATAAACAAAATGTGGTCTACATACGCCATGGAATATTATTCAGCCTTAAAAAGTTCTGACACATGCTACAACATGGATGGGCTTTGAAGATACTATGCTAAGGGAACAAGTGAGATACAGAAGGACAAATGTTGTATGATTCATTTAAGTGAGGTCCCTGGAGTAGTCAAATTCATAGAGACGAAAGTACAATGGTGGCTACCAGGGGCTCAAGGGAAGGGGGAAACGGGGAGTTATTGTTTGATGGGTACAAAGTTTCTGTTTGAGATGATGGAAAGTTCTAGAATTGGATGGTGATGAAGGATGACTGTGCTTAATGCCACTGAATTGTTCACTTTAAAATGGTAAATTTCGATATGTATATTTTACTACAGTAAGAAAAAAAGCCATGATTCTCAAGGAAAAGCTTATAGAGACAGATAGTAAATTAGTGGTTGTCTGGGGCAGGGGGCCAGGAACAGAGATGAACAGTCAACCGGCATGAGGATGGCGGGGGGTGGGTGGCAGAAATTCTCTAAAACTGACTTATGGTGATGATTGTACCACTTGGCAAATTTTCTAAACATCATTGAATTGTATACTAGAAATGGGTGAATTATATGATCTGTAAAATAGGCTTCCATAAGTTTGTAAAAAAAAAAAAGAAGCAATGTTTCTAGAAATATTTCTCAGAAGGACTGTATTTCTATAAAGTGTTCACAGGAGCTCCTTAAGAAAAAGGAGTTCTACAGTCAACTGTGTGTGAGGAAGATGGTAGGTATTTCCCATGGAGGGATCTGCAGGACACCCGGGATGGCCTGTGACAAAGGAACCCTCTTGGCCTGCCCTCCCCCAGGACGTCCTACACACGTGGAACGTGCCCCGTCTTCCTCCCTCCATGGGGCTCTTGCTCACACCCTCCGACTAAGGGTCTATGGAACACACTTCAGCAAATGATAATAGGAAGTTTATTAGAAGTCACTTCAGTTGGCAGACAGCTGGTTAAGATCATTCTCATTGTCCTATCGGCACCCCTGAAGTTGTTTTCTTGATGAAGCCATCCCTGGAACCAGAGGGGATGATTCCTCTCAGCAGGTGCAAAGAACCAAGGTCACCAGATCCACCAAAGCCCACAGTTCTGGGACTTCACCCACCACCCCCTCCATGGGGACGGGAAAGGAAGGGACAGCGCTAGCTTAGCCCAGGCTCATGTCTTTTCACGCACCAACCTAGCTCTGCTACCAGGAAAATACACCCTAACTGATGGCAGCCCGAGGTAAAACCCTAGATGGAAAGTTCTAAAGGGGCTTGTAAAACTAGCTAGGAAGCGAATAGCATTTATTAAGCACCTGCTGTATACCAGGCATCATACCAGGTGTGTGCTTGTGCCTCGTTTAATCCCCTTGGCAGCCCCTGTGACAGGTACTGTTCCACCACTTTGCAGGTGAGGACCTCAGGGCGGGAGGTTAACTGATGGTCAGACCTTGGGTCACACAGCCAGGTATGGGTTCAAGTCCAGCTCAGGACACCAACACTGAAACTCTGGGCAAAGGCAGACCAAGAAGGTACAAAAGGTTATATGGACAGGGCTTAATCTGGTAGAAGATCCCAGGTAATGGTACATCTCTCTCACACACACACACACACACACACACACACACACACATCATGCACACACCAGACACACAAACACACACATACCATGCACGTAGTCAGACACACCACACACACACACACCATGCACACACACACATACACACACACACAGAGTTAACGTTGTGATCAGGTGAGCAGCCTGGGACACAAAGAGACAGGAGGGTGGGGGGCCTGCAAGCCCACAGCCGGTGTCCCTGGAGGCCCTGGTGGGGCGGGGCCACAGCAGCACATCTGAGCCGAAGGAGCAGGCAGAAGAAGTGGGGTAGAGGCTGTAATCCACAGGAGAAATGAGCACACCCGCGCCCGCCGGAAGGCAGCTCAGACTGATGTCAGTCAGTATATAAACAGGCCAAGCCAGGGAGAGGGTGGGGTTTCCTGCTCTGTCCCCGGCTAGCCTGGGGCGCTGCTGCCCTGGTGAGGCAGGAGGTCAGTCACTGCCTGCCCTCCCTCCGGAGACCCAGGGCAAGGTGATCCCTGAGACCGAGCCAGACGGACCTCCCTGGCTCCTGGCTGGGTGAGGTTACTGGGCTCAGCCCACAGTACGCTGGCCGCTGGGCCCCTGCTGCAGCACGGACCTGTGGTTAGAGCTGGGTCCCTGGGGATGCTCCCAGATGGCGAAGCTACTGTCATCACCACCGAGTAATGCTCCCTGAATAAAGCCGCGAGCACATCACATGAGCCACCTCGTTTAATGCCAGCATCCCAACGTCTCTGAAGCAGGCACTGTTGCTTCACTACGGAAGCAGAAACCGAACACGCAGAGGTTAAGAATGTGGCTGACATATATGGAAGCTAAAAAAGCGGTACTGAAGAACCTAGGGGCAGGACAGGAGTAAAGACGCAGACGTAGAGAATGGACTTGAGGTCACAGGGTGGGAAGGGGAAGCTGGGATGAAGTGAGAGAGTGGCATGGACATACATACACTACCAAATGTAAAATAGATAGCTAGTGGGAAGCAGCCGCATAGCACAGGGAGATCAACTCCGTGCTTTGTGACCACCTAGAGGGGTGGGATAGGGAAGGTGGGAGGGAGATGCAAGAGGGAGGGGATATGGGGATACATGTATACGTATAGCTGATTCACTTTGTTGTACTTCAGAAACTAACACACCATTGTAAAGCAATTATACTCCAATAAAGATTAAAAAAAATAAAAAAAAAAAAACGTGTCTGAGTCTTGGGAGATAATAAGCGTACCGGTGAGCCCAGCATGCGAAACCCATGCTCTCAGTGACTCAGAGACCAGGCCAAATAAAGTCACTGTTCTTTACCTTTCCAGGATGTTGACACAAGATCGAAGTACCGAGATCTTAAATCAGTTCTCGTTCCCATCTTGAGAACTGCCGTCAGCTTTCTGCTTCGGCACTAGCCTTTGTGCCCATGGTTTCAGCTGCTTGCCTTGCACGAGACCCAGTTAACCCAGCTGGTTCATGTGGTTCTCTAGCTGGGAACACGTCTCACCTGCTAAAAGCCCCAAAGGAGCGCTTGGTACATAGTAGCTGCTTAATAAATACCTGTTAAATGTAACGTGCTCCCCAAGGCATCCCAACAGGTGGAACGGAAGAGGTTCTAACTAACCATCTCAACCACCTGTCACTGGGCACCGGGAAGCCACAGGTCCACCTAGTCCTGGGCCAGTCCAGTCTCTAGCTCCCCTTCCCCCTGTTCCTGCCTCTAACAAGGGCTCCTGGAAGGCCTTGCCCAGGACACTGGCCCTTCCACACATCAAGGGGCATTTTCAGGGGTCTTAAAAATAAATATATATATATATATACACACACACACACACGTACATATATATATGTATATATATCTCCTCTATTGCTGTCTTTTTCCTTATTGGAAAAGTAATACATAATGTTCATTGTTGTGGTTGTTTTTTTAACAACAAAAAAAAGAGAAAAGTTAAGCACAGAGAAGAAAATTAATATCACCTTTCATACCATGACTGAATAATAACTAAGGCTAATATTTGGCTTTATGCTCTGAAGTGTTTTTTTTAAGTGTGTATATATATATATGCAGTACATACATATACACACAGAAATGCACTGTTTTGTAATCTTTTACATTTTAAAATTTTTATTAAAAAGTCTATCCAAATAGTGAACATTTTTTAATAACGTGAAGTATTCTTCTACAACATAATTTTTGAGGTCTGCCTGTATTTCACCATTCTAAGTTATCTCTTGTTTTTGGATGTTTAGGTTGCTTTTAACTTTTTCACTATTATGGAAAATTATTTAATGAAGATTCTGTGACAAGATCGACATGCGCACTCATGAATATTTTCAGATGAGAAATTACCAGACATGGAATTCTGGGTTTAAAAAATATGTTAAAAAATACAGTTTAAAAAACTTAAAAAAAAATGTATAAAAGCAACATCCTCTCATTACATGTAACGTAGAAAATACGTAAAAGTTGAAGAAAGAAAAGAGTCCGTATTACTCAGAGTTAACTTCTTCCCACCCAAACAACATTGGTAATGTATCATTTTAATTTCTTCCAGGGTTTTTCTATGTATTACAAAAGCATAACAATCAATTACTTTACACAATTTTGTATTCAGTGGTTTTCACTTTACACTGTATGGCAGGGTAGCTCAAAATTTTCCCTACTCTTCATGTATTTTAATCCTCATCCTCCAGGATTTTCCCAGAGGAAAAATGAGAAACTGCTTAAACACTGCGGACATTTATGACATTATGACAAACAAACACCCCCTGGGCTGTCGGAGGTTCATCTGCTGAGCGGCCTTCAGTGCCCAGGGCCTTGGTGGGAGCGGACCTGTCCGCGGTGAAGGGGTCAGGGTAGAGGAGGTGGGAGTGAGGAGGGGCCCCCACCCTGCTCAGAGGCAGCTCCTGGGGAGGTGACGGTACCCTGGGGAGTAAGTCTGCCCGCCCAGGGCACTGATGGAGGTCGGAGGCTGAAAGGGGCCTCCCTGCCTCCCCAGGGTTCCCGAGCCCCAGGGATGACACAGTGGGCTGGGAGCATATTGGAGGGAAATGTTTATTCAAAGGGGCTGGAAATTCACTGACCTATAGGATGGACAAGGTCCCTTTTCTCATTGAGTTTATCATCCAGTGGGAAAGACGGGAAATAAGTGCAGGAAGAAGAAATCTAGGAAGCGTGAGTGCTCTGCTAAGAATTAGAATCAGGTGATGTGACAGGGTGTGACCTCAGAGGAAATGACTCTTCAGCTGCAGAGGTGGCCATGCAGTGATCCAGAGGAAGGCCATCCCGGGCTGAGGGATAGCAAGCTGGGAACGTCTAAGAACCAGAAGGACGCTCCTGTGGGGAGGCAGGCAGGGCCAGAGACCATGGAGGCTTTGAAGCTGATTAAGACAAATGAGACCATTCCCTGTTTCTCCCAAGGAGAACGGGAAGTTACTGGAGGGACTTGAGCAGGAATATGGTGGGACCTGAGATACTCTTGTCAAAGGTCACTCTGGATGCTCTGGAGGCTGCGGTGGGGGCAGATGAAGCAGGAGGGGACTCAGGGAGAGCAGTCAGAGAAGGGGTCCAGGGGAAGGGGAGGGGCCAGGCGGGGATGCAGGTGGGATGGGTGGCCTTCGGAGGATCAAAGCTGCTGATAGTCATCGATGTGAAATGGGAGGGGGCAGGAGAGACAGGCAGCGAGGAACGAAGCTTGAGTTTAGACAGTTCCATGACCAGGGATTGAACCTGGGCCACAGCAGTGAAAGCACAGAGTCCTAATCACTGGACGGCCAGGAACTCCCCTTGAGTGTAGATTTAAACAACTCTGGATGGAGGTGTAACTTATTGAGAGAGGAAAGGCTGGGGGAGGAAGGGGTTGCATTTGGGATGAAATTTCCTACTAGTCCAGAGAGCTGAAGCCTTGACTTGGATTTAATTTCCTTTCAGAACGTAAAGAAATGGTATTTCTGAGCCACCTTCCAAGTCAGCTGTCTTCTTTCTCTCCCCTCCTTCCACCCATTGTCCTTTGTGGCATTTATCACATTCTAACTTCTCCTGCTGTTATTTTAGGACGTGCCTCTTACATTCCTACTGTCGTTTTAAATTGGTTAAAAGCAGGTGTGGTTTTAGTTTCCCTCACCTCTCTGTATTTTCTTCACTACCTAATACAAACAGCAGGCACTCAGTAAATAGGCTTTATTATTATACGTTAAATATTCACACCATCTGATTCAAATTTGACAGATGGAATATAAATATTATATGTGTCAAAAAGGTAATTGGTTGACATAAAGCAGGGGCAGGAAAAATACATTAACTCCTTGCCAGGAACGTAGCAGGCATGTCCCCGTACGTTAACTCTCTGGTCTTGGGACTTCTCTGGTGGCACAGTGGTTAAGAATCTGCCTGCCAATGTGGGGGACACGGGTTCGAGCCCTGGTCCGGGAAGATCTCACATGCCGTGGAGGAACTAAGCCCGTGCGCCACCACTACTGAGCCTGTGCTCTAGAGCCCACGAGCCACAACTACTGAGCCTGCGTGCCACAACTACTGAAGCCTGTGCGCCGAGAGCATATGCTCCTCAACAAGAGAAGCCACTGCAATGAGAAGCCCGTGCGCCACAACGAAGAGTAGCCCTCGCTCGCCACAACTAGAGAAAGCCAGCGTGCAGCAACAAAGACCCAACACAGCCAAAAATAAATAAATTTATTAAAAAAAACAAAAACAAAAAAACTCTCTGGTCTTGGAGAGGAAGCATTATTGTGTCATCTTAAGTAAGAGGACAGGTAACACGCCCAAGGTCACAGAGAGACTTTGTGCTAAAGGCAGAGTGAGAAGCCAGGTCTGTGCAACTCCAAGGCCCATACTTTCCAGCAACCATGATTGTACATACTTAAGACAAGGCTGCACTTAGATAACTTGCTCTGTGTAACTACAGTATTAACAGTGTTTTCTGTGCATTTGATAGCATACTGCTGAATTTGGTTTGGTAGTATTTAATTGAGGATTTTTGTGTCAATGTTCATAAGTAATATTGGTCTGTGGTTTTCTTTTCTTGTAGTGTCTTTGTCTGGCTTTGGTATCAGTAATGCTGGCCTCATAAAATGAATGAGGAAGTGTTCCTCTTTATCTTTTTGGAAAAGTTTCAGAAGGATTACTATCAGTTCTTCTTTAAATGTTTGGTAGAATTTGCCAGTGAAGCCATGGGGTCCAAGGCTTTTCTTTGTCAGGAGATTTTTGATGACTTATTCAATAGTTATAGGTCTACTCAGATTTCCTATTTCTTTGAGATTTAATCTTGGTTGTTTTGTGTCTAGGAATTTGTCCATTTAATGTAGGTTATCCAATTTGTTGCCATACAATTATGCATAGTGTGCTCATAATTTTTTTAAAAATTCTGTAGAATTGGTAGTAATGTCCCCACTTTCATTTTTAATTTTAGTAATTTGTGTCTTCTTTCTTTCTTAGTCCATAGTGAAAGGTTTGTCAATTTTGTTGATTTTTTTTTTTTTAAAGAACCGACTTTGGGTTTCATTGATTTTCTCTATTGTTTTTCTATTCTCTATTTCATTTCCCTCTGCTCTAATCTTCATTATTTCCTTTCCATCTGCTAGCTTTGGGTTTAGTTTGTTCTTCTTTTTCTAGTTCCTTAAGTAGTAAAGTTAGATTGTTGATTTCAGATCTTTTTTGTTTTTAAATATAAGCATTTATAGTTATAAATTTTTCCACAGATTTGATAACATAAAGATGAAAACTTCTATATGTTAAAAAAACAATAAAATATCATCACTAAATACAGAAAGTAAAAGGTCATCTCTAAACTAGGAAAAAATAGTTATAACATACATGAAAAAAGAGAATATAAATATTTCTTTTAAAGTAATAAAAAAGATAAGACCCAACTTTATTTTTTTTTTTTTTGCGGTATGTGGGCCTCTCACTGTTGTGGCCTCTCCCATTGCAGAGCACAGGCTCCGGACGCGCAGGCCCAGCGGCCACGGCTCACGGGCCCAGCCGCTCCGCGGCATGTGGGATCTTCCCGGACCAGGGCACGAACCCGTGTCTCCTGCATCGGCAGGCGGATTCTCAACCACTGCGCCACCAGGGAAGCCCAAGACCCAACTTTAAAATAGGCAGGGGGCATGAATAGACATACAATTCAAATAACCAATAACTATATGAACACTAAAACTCACTAAAAAATAAAAATGAGATATCATTATTCAGCAATCAAATTGGCAAAGTTGTTTTTTCTCATAATTATTCTTAGCATTGTAAGAAATCAGGGACATAGAAACTCTCATATACATTAGTAGAATATGAAGTGGTCCACTCTTAGGTAATATTTAAATTGCCTTTAAAACATGTATAACCAGGGGATTTTTAGGGCAGTGAAACTACTCTGTTTGTATTGTAAAGGTGACGATATGTCATTATACATTTGTCCAAACCCAAAGGATGTACAACACTAAGAATGAACCCTAATGTAAACTATGGACTTTGGGTGATTATGATGGGTCAGTAGGTTCATCAGTTGTAAGAGATTCCCATCTGGTGCAGGGTGTGGATTATAGGGGAGCATGTGTGGGGCAGGAAGTATATGGAAAATCTCTGTACCTTCCCCTCAAGTTGCTGTGAATTTAAAACTGCCCTCAAAAAAAAGTCTTTTTTTAAAAAGTTTTAATTTTATATTGGAGTATAGTTGATTAACAATGTTGCGTTAGTTTCAGTTGTACAACAAAGTGATTCCATTATACATATACATGTATCTATTCTTTTTCAAATTATTTTCCCAGTTAGACTGCTACTTAATATTGAGCAGAGTTCCCTGTGCTATACAGTAGTTAGGGAGTTTGGGATTGACATGTACACATTGCTATAGTTAAAATGGATAACCAACAAGGACCTACTGTATACAAAAAGTCTTAATAAAAAAAATTTTAACATGGGTAACATGCTCTCTGATAAATCATCCTATATCTAGAAATTTATTCTAAGGAAGTCATGAGAAATGTAAACAAAACTTTATATATACAGAGTATTCATTGAACCATTCTTTTTTTAAAAAAATAAATTTATTTATTTATTTATTTTTGGCTGACTTGGTGTGCACGGGCTTTCTCTAGTTGTGGTGAGCGGGGGCTACTCTTTTTTTTTTTTTTTTTTTTAAAGAAAATTTCCATATGACTCATCATACTCAGGTGGCATTTCTTTTTCTTTTTAAAATAAATTTATTTATTTTATTTATTTAGTTTTGGCTGCATCGGGTCTTCGTTGCTGCGTGCAGGCTTTCCCTATTTGTGGCCAGTGGGGGATACTCTTCGTTGCAGTGCATGGACTTCTCACTGCAGTGGCCTCTCTTTTCTTTTATTTTAAAAATTAATTAATTAATTAATTTTTGGCTGTGTTGGGTCTTCGTTTCTGCGCGAGGGCTTTCTCCAGTTGCGGCAAGCGGGGTCCACTCTTCATCGCGGTGCGCAGGCCTCTCGCCATCGCGGCCTCCCCTGTTGCGGAGCACAGGCTCCAGACGCGCAGGCTCAGTAGCTGTGGCTCACGGGGCCCAGTTGCTCTGCGGCATGTGGGATCTTCATGGACCAGGGCTCAAACCCGTGTCCCCTGTATTGGCAGGTGGATTCTTAACCACTGTGCCACCAGGGAAGCCCGCACCATTCTTTTTAACTGGAAAAATACACACCCCGTGTTCAACAGTTTGGGCATGTTAAGTAGATGTTGGCATGGCTCTCTGATGGAATCCTATGTAGACATTAAAAACCACAAGTAGACTGTTAAATCACAAAGGAGTGGTTCATGTTATATTAAGGAAAAAAGATCACCAGGAAGTATTGACAGTATGATCTCATTTTGTGTGCATGGGATGTAGTGGGCATGGGTGTAGAGTACACAATTACCCACAGAGAAAAAGATTGGAAGTATGCATTGGAAATGTTAGCTGTAGCTATCTCCAGGTGATACAGTTGTAGGTGATCTGTATTTCCTTTTGTATTTTTCTGTATTGTTTACATTTTAATTTACACTGAGCATGTAATATTCCTTTCCCCCAAACAATAAAGCTAGCCAAATTATTTTCCATTGTATTAGTAACTTTTATAGAACCTATGATATTCTAATTTGCAGCAAACTAAAATAATGCCAGAAAAATGTTATGCTACAGAAGTTGGGTATTAATTTTTTAAAAGGAATATCTGAATTATTTGCATTAAAAGTACACTGTTCTTTATACTGGCTTCTGATATACTGCTGGGAGGTCTGATACTCCTCTTTCTGGAGAAGGAAACTATCATTATTCTGATGGATGCAATATAACTGAGGTTATTTTTGAGCAAAAAAATAGCAGCAATACTTAGAGTTTGAAAAAAAAAATCTCAGTTTTAAAATTTCATTTTTCATAGTCACAGATGGTTAGTGGAGACTCGTAGTAAGAGGATTTTCCTGATCTGGAAGTTACTGGGTTGTGTTTTTTAGTCACCTGTAATTTGAAGATGAAAACGATCTGTTCATTTTAATTTATGTAACTGTTTCAGAAATTAAATTGTTTAAGATGAAAGTGCATGAGTAAGCATCATATCTTCTTTTTAATCCTACTGTAGTTTCTAAATTTACCTCTAATATACAAAGAAGCTGGAAATTAGCCTGATACCCAATGGGGCAGAAAACTTACTTATCATGATGAGAAAAAGAACAGTGCTGGGGAAGCTGCCCAATTTTACATTAAAAAATGACAGAATTGCTTACTGTATGAATTACTTAATTCGGACCTGTATTCACTGTTGTTTGGGTTTGCTGCTTTTATTCACGCCGGGGCTTCTCAGTGTATGTGGGCAAACTCACCATTAGCTCGTGTTTGGGACTTCCTGAAGAATCACTGAGGCACAAATAACCTTCAGTAATGCCCTCTTTCAGAAGCGATTACGTTTTCTATCATTAACCGTTTGCTTATGCTTCGTTAGCACATTCTACCATGGAATCAACTGTCAGGCTCCTTCAAATCATATCTTCAGTTTCCAGTGGTTTTAATAGAAATATCTTTCTTAAAAACAACAAGTCTTTTCTTGGGGTTTGAAGCACCTCTGGGTTTAACTGGGTCCCTGTCCTCACAGGTGGAGGAATTTCATGGTTGCGACTCTACAGCTAGAGGGAAATTGTGAGTCACGTGAGTTCTAATAGGTTTTCTGTCGCTCTGGCCTCTTTCTTTTGGCGATGCTTGAAGAACCGCAGTGATCATGGGTCTCTTCTCTCCTTGACCACTCGACGTGGGCTCCCTCGGGGCTCAGGCCGCCCTGGACCATCTGCTCTTTTCTTTCCATGCTTTCTTCCGGACGGTCACATAAGTTCTCCTGAATTTAAGTCCCATCTTTATGCCACTGTCTCCCTCGTGCATGTCTCACCCTGGACTTCTCCTCTGAGACAAACCCTACAAGTTCAGCTGCAACTTCCGCAGAGACACACCATCCGAGACTGGAGAGTTGGGATGAAGGCTGCTGTGGTCGGGGAGAGGTGATGGATTTTACCCCATCTTTTCATTTCCCGGAGGAGGAACCTGAGACCAGAGAGGATTCAGGGCTATGTCCGCTTGGCATTTGCAGAGAACCTCCAGTTATGCTTGTCTGAAATATGGTGAAATTAACATGTCTTAAAAGTCTCTTGATTTCCCCCCCGAAACCAGCTCCTCACTCTCCAGCTTCTCCCGTGACAGTAAATGGCACCGTGATTAGAAACCGGGAATCATCCTGAATTCCTCACTGTCACTGTGAACCTATCTGCCAGTCCTGTCAGTTCTCCTGGCAAAATAGATCATCTTGCATTTGTCCCCTCCTCTCCACGGCCACCATCTCTACCTCATCCAGGTCACTGTCCTTTTGTGCCTGGGCCACCACAGCAGCGTCCTTTCACTCTTGCCTGGTACCAACCCATTCGCCAAAAAGCTGCAAAAGTGACCAGCTTCAAATGCAACTTGGAACCAAAGAAGACTTAAGAGATTGGCACCTCAGAGGCTTCGGGCAGCAAAGGTGAATGGCGACTCTGAAGGACCGGGGGGACCTGGGGGCTGGCGGCGCACGGGGTTACAGCCAAGGGGGCCCCGGCAGCTGTCCTGCCCCGAAGGCTTGCGGTGCCAGAGCGCATGGACAGTAAGTGCCATCCCTCTCCTGGGGGCGCCGATGCCAGGCATCTTTGGGTATCGTGCCTGTCTACGCACCAGACACTGCTGTGTCACTCCCTGGTTTTAGGAACCCAGACGCAGCCCTGGAGCCCTGAGCCTGCAGTGAAAGGGGTGGGTGAATGACCCTATGGTTCCTTCCAGCTGTGTCCCTTGCTCAGTCCACGATCCAGGCACGCGGGCCGGGGGAGGGGGGACGGCTGGGTCTCACTGTGCTTCACACCAGGGCCGTTCCCGGGAGCCAGAACACTTGTGAATTAATGTTTGGTTTCATTGAGGCCCTGGTTGGCCTAATGCATACTTTTGAAGTAACCGTTTTTCTTTCTCGCTCTCTACCCTTCCTTCTCTACCCTCCTCTTCCCTCCTGGCAGATGGAGAAAAGAAGTTATTCTAGAAGGAGGGAGATCTTCAGGATTCATCTCTAGAGCTGGGCGTATAGGGGCTGAGTGCTGGGGATGTGGCACAGAGCATGAGTTTGGGCAGAGGACTGGGGTGGAGACAGGAATAAAGTTGGAAGCTCTGTCTGTTCGCTTATTTGCGGGCGTTTGTGTGCGTGGTGGGGAGGAACCGGTTAGGAAGGGCCTGAGAACGCAAGCTTGGGAGCTGACACCGAACCCTGCAGAGGACAGGGGGATGATGATCTGGTCGGGGGTTAATTCTGAGCCCCTTCCTGACGTCATGCACCTTGTGCAAAGGGTGTGGGTGAGACAGGATTCTCAAATACTGTTTCTGGAAGCCCCTGTGTACATCCCTTTGGAAGGCAACATGGTAATCGAGGCCTAGGAACATGTTCATATTCTTTGTGTACTCACTTCACTTCTGGGACCATATCCTGAAGCCACAATTCTAAATCTAGACAGATTTTAGCACAAAGACACTGGAGTGTTATTTATAATGGAAGGAAGAAGAAATAATCCTGGTTTACACATTTGCTTCCTTTTTTTCTGTATTTTTCATAACAATGTAAATGTATGTCTGTGCATAACTTTTGGTCTGTGTTTGGATTGTTGTGCTGTTATTACAATGATGTTTACAAAGAATTTGGTAACATGGAGATACTATATTACAACATTACTTGGAAAATGAAACTCTAATAATTATTATCACAACCTGTTTTTAAAGACTATGTAAGAAGACAAAAAAAACCCCAAAGCAATACAATGAAATATTAATAGCAATAGGAATATAAATAATTTATCTTCTTTATACCTATGCTCTTTTTCAAATTTATCTAATGAAAATGTATTGCCTTTTAATGGAAAATATAATAAATGCTTACAAGCAAAGCTCCTAGAGCCTTAGAGAGATTTGCCTCATTAGAATCAGGAAATACACAACCTCTTCGAAGATATCCCAAGATTCATAAGTTCCTTCTAATGTATTTAGCTACTTTTGTTTCTAAACAACTTTACCAAATATTGAACTTTTAAAAGTTAATCAAAAAATTCCACTGTTATAATATCTTGCTGTCACAGTTATTGTGGATCTTGAGTTATCCCTCATATTCTCTGCTAGCAGTCTCAGGCTTATTCCAAGTGGTTCGAGAAGTTACCATA
This sequence comes from Kogia breviceps, assembly GCF_026419965.1. NCBI lineage: Eukaryota > Metazoa > Chordata > Mammalia > Artiodactyla > Physeteridae > Kogia > Kogia breviceps. Next base: position 59,786,588 of record NC_081324.1, on the reverse strand, counting down.
CTATTCCCTTTATATGATTTGATAAAGATTTTCATTATATTTTATCCATGCTACACAGCACTCATAATCAACAAACTAGTGGTCATTCAAACCAGAATCCCTCAAATCCAAAGCCCACAGAGTGCGTTCGCAGGCAGTCTGCGTGTGTCCTCCAAAAGTGAGATGGTGCAGAGCAAGAGGAGACCTCTAGAGCCTGTGTTCCAGAGCAAGGACAGTGGCCTGCACTGTTGACAGAAACACAAAACACCAGGAGATTGGACGCATCCTACTGAAATTTCTTTCCCCAAAGGTAGCCCGGCTTTGGGCTTTGAGAATTGCTGAAAATTTGAAGTGTCTCGTACCTACTGTCACTGTTTTCTTGTCACACAGAAAAGGCTAGGCGGGGACTTCCCTGGTGACGCAGTGGTTAAGAATCCACCTACCAACGCAGGGGACACGGGTTCGAGCCCTGGTCCAGGAAGATCCCACGTGCCACAGAGCAACTAAGCCCGTGCACCACAACTACTGAGCCCGCATGCCACAACTCCTGAAGCCCACGCACCTAGAGCCCATGATCTGCAACAAGAGAAGCCACTACAATGAGAAGCCTGTGCACTGCAACAAAGAGTAGCCCCCGCTTGCTGCAACTAGAGAAAGCCCACGCACAGCAACGAAGACCCAAAGCAGCCAAAAATAAGTAAATAAATAAATTTAAAAAAAGAAAGAAAGGCTAGGTGGCATTTTCTCCTGGCCTCGCCAGTGAGTTGTCGTGTAGGACCGTGGATAGAACATCTTATTCCTAAAGCTTCAGAGATTTCCCCGGGCTCAAGCTCTTGTCGGTTCTTAAACCAGCTCTTTCTATATTACCCACATTCCCCTCTCCGGAAGGGTTCTGCAAACACGCAGTGCTGTGCGGAGGAATGGATTTCATTGATTACAAAAGGGGATTTGTCCCCAGCCGCATTTTAGCAGCGCTATGACACTGAGAAGGGCTGGGTGTAGTGTGTTTCCTTGCGCGAATACTACACAGAACCACGAGATGGCTCTGTAGCTACAGCAAAGGGTTTTCTAGATCCCACCATGTCCCGAGGGCCCTGGTTACAGGATCTCCAGCTGTAGGCAGGCACTGGCCAGGCCTGTGTGTGGCGTTCTTGGTGGTAATGATAGCGGTCTCCATCCTGGGGAAGGTCTAGATTCAGCAGCACCTTTTTCTTTTTCTTTAATGGTTTCTTCGTTTGTTACTAGGGGACTTTAACTTGTTAACCAACAGGATACCAACGCAATACAAAAGCACATCTGGAAACAGATATTTTGTACGCAGCTGTTCTAGGCACCACCATTTTTTTTTTTTTCTTACAGATTTTGTTTAAATGGAAAAAGAAGCTGTGCTTAAAACGAACAATTTCTGTCCTGTAAATCCCCAAGAAGACATTTCTCACTGCAATTTTCAAAATGCGTCGGTTTCTGCTATTAATAGGCAAGAAACACAGGGTCTCTTGTGTCCTCATTCGGTTGGGAAGCACTTAATTCAAGGTCTCAAGGGCAAAGGCGATTGATAGGGGCTCAGGTCGCCCTCCACTTTCAGTGTGGAAAACAGTGTTTTCCTGAACAAACTAAGCACGGTGCGGTGGCGACGTTATCAGTCACGTTTAGTATGGGCGGTCCTTGGCAAAGATGACTTCCTCCCTCCCTGGCCGTGACCGTGAGGTGTAACCCACGTCCACGTGGTCCAGGAGCGCTAGCAGAGCGTGATGCATGGACCCAGAGGCCCGACTGAGGGGCTGCGCTGTCATCTCTCCAAGTGGGAGGCTCCGAAACGACCCAGAAGACCTTCCCCACCCCTTGCCCTGGCTCTGCCTTCCAGCCTGGTCCTCAGAGCCCACTGACAGAGGCCGGGAGCAGGTTAGAATCACATCAGGTGATTCTGACCATAGGTTTACAGTCTTGGGGGGGCAGACAGTGATGTGCTTGAAAGCTCCAGCAACACCCAGACTCCATCTGTACTGACTCGGAAGCAACTTGATCCTGGAGACCAGTGACCCCCGCCATGCCTGGCGCTCATGACCTTGGTCCTACTATTATCACCGTCATTTTATAGGTGAAGAACCAGGGGCTCAGAGAGGTTAAGTAAGTCTCCCAGGCCGCACAGCAGAGCAAGCAGCACGGCTGGGATGTGGTCCAGGTCCTACGCTGTGCTAGCTCCCTCCATGCAGGGCTCTGTGCACTCGCCCTCTGGAAGCCTGGCCTGCGATCCAGTCTCAGCATCCTTCACCTCCACCTCTCCACCTGCTGTCTCCGCTGACACTCACAGGGACCCCTGGACCACAGGGCTCGGGGGCAGGGTTAGAAGCTGCCTGCTCTCCAAGCTGTTTCTAAGGAACCCCCTCCACCCCAGTTCAAAGCTCTCTGCTCACAGCATCTGCCATGCAGTCTTCTTTCTCACCTCCCTACACCCCGTGTGCACCGAGGCTCCAAACTCTGTGCCTATGGAAAGTCCCACATCACCTGAGCGAGCTCAGTTGGGAAGCGGGGGCGGGGTTGAAGAAGAAGGGATAAATTAGGAGTTTGGGATGAACATATACACACTACTATATATAAAATAGGTAACCAACAAGGACCTACTGTATAGCACAGGGAACTATACTCAATATTTTGTAATAACCTATAATGGAAAAGAACCTGAAAAAGAATACATATAGATATATAAGCATAACCAAATCACTTTGCTGTATACACCTGAAACTAACACAACATTGTAAATCAACTAGACTTCAATAAAAATTTAAAAAAAATAAAGTCCCACTTCAGCCGAGTGAGCTCAGTCTGCAATGACAGAGCCATGCCTCTGCACCCCTGTGCCCTGAACTCCAGTGACCTGAGTCTCCATTGCACATCAGTGTCATCCTGGGCCTAATACCCACGTGACTCCAGCTGGGAAGATCTTAAACTCCACTGTTCTTCTCAGATCCCTTAAGCCAGTGGCTCTCAAACTTCAGGGGCCATCAGAATCTCCCAGAAGACGTGTGAAAACACAGCTGGTAGGGCCCCACTTCCTACTGTTTCCACTTCTATACCCGGGCTGCTGCACACACAGCATCACTAGGATTCAGACCATTACCAGCGCAGAGTCTCCAGTCTCCACTGGGTACTCAACGCTACTCAGCCGTCCTCCGATGGGTCCCCCGTCAGCTCTCTCCCAGTTCCTGCAACAGAACTTTCTTCTCCAGGCTCCTCAAGGCCTCTGGTCAGATGCCACCAGATCCTCTGAGCCTCAGTGGTCCTATCTGTCAAAGGGCGATAATAACTGCGCAACAGAGGATGGTGCAAGGGTTAGAGACGGTGGCACAGTGCCAGGTGTGGGAGGGACTCACCAATAGTCTGGTCATTGTCTGGCCATGGGGGTCATTGCCTATTCTCAGAAGATGTTCCCATCACCAACTGCAACAATAGCTAGGGACCCCTTAGTTTCCTGTTTGCCTACTTTCAAATTTGTATTATCTCCATTTTATCATCTCTTCTTGTCATTCTTGCCCAGGTCTGTTAAATATGACACCTTATCCTTCCGGAAAAATTCAGACATTGGGAAGAGACTCCCCACCTTCTCTGCTTCCTCACCTCCCACCCCCTCTTCAATGCCCATACTTCAACCCGCATCCTGCCTGCAACCATCTAGCTGAAGCTGCTCCCACCGAGGCCACCGCTGGCCTCCTTGTAACTAAGTTTGGTGCTCCTTTTTCAGCCCTTATCTAACTTATTGAGTCTATAGCACTTGACACCATTGACCAAAGCCATCTGCTTGAAGTAGTCAACTCCATCATTTCCTTTTTGGTTCTCTTTTTGAGAACTGCTTGACTGCTGCTTCCCTGACCCTTTAGAAGCCTCCTTTCCTTCTTGCTGCTCCTTGAGTGCTGGCGTCCCCTGGGGCGGCGTCTGTCCCCTCCACCCCCTACTCTGTCCACCTTTCCTTACTGGAGTGCAGCCTCTCCCGGTCCTGACAGGACCCTCCAATCCCTCCCTCCCAGAGGGCACTCCTGGGGGGCCAGGACCACAGATCCATCATGCCTGGGTGTCCCAGAGGCACCTCAACTGAGCCTGAAACTGACATGCCGTCTTTGGTCCCCACCTTCCCCGGCAGCGCCACAATCAAACCCGACAAGAGAGGAAACGCTTCGGCTCTGCCCCGTCACTTACACCAATGTAGGGTGGGCCCCAAGGCACTTCCTCTCCAATCAGCCCCACTGGAGCCTTTGTGTCCCAGGAGACAGGCCCCTGGGGTTCACCCAGAGGCCAGGCTCTTTCCACCTGCCCAACCTGGCCTCTTTCACGCAGCCTAAGGACTCGGCTGCCAGCGTGTCCTCTGTGAAGGCTCCCCAGGGGCCCATCCTGGCTGGGGTGGGTGCCGCCTTACATATTCCCCTAACACTAGGTGTACAGGGCTGGCATCTCACTAAAAACGTGGTGTGTACACACTGTTTCCTCCTCTTTCCCTCCCGCCCCACAGAGGCCTGGAGCCCCTTGAGCTTCTCGGGGTCCTGCATCCCAGCAACTGGCACAGAGCAGAGGACCAAGTTTGGTCTCACAAATAACCAGGCTCCACTCTAGAGGCCTGAGCCCAGGTGGGAGGATTGCATAGCCCTGGCTCTGCAGCTTAGCTGTGGGGTGACCTCGGTCTTCATGTGTGTATTTGTACAATGGGATGGTGGTTTTCCATGAGTTAGTGCTTGCCGAGTGATGGACTGGAGGCTGGCACTCAGCAAGCACTGTATGATGGGGTGTCATCTAGATTCTGAGAGTAGGAATCTGTTTATTGGGCTGTGCAGGGGAACAGGGCTCTGCTCCAGGGATCCGTTAGAGGGAGGGGGAGGGAGGAAGGGCAAGGAGAGAGAAGTACAAAATGAACCCTGGGGAGATGGGTGGATAACATATCTTTGTTTAGCCATGAAAAGCAAAAACTCCCATTTTTTCTTCCCAGTGCTGCCCTGGGGCACGTGTGTGCATGTGCGTGCGTGCCTGAGTGTGTATAAATGACACAGTTTGCACCCTGCGCTTTTGACATCAGAAGTTTGGGCATGAGTCTGTAAAAGGATATAGCTTATTATTTAACTGCTTTATACTCTAATTCCTCATTAATAAATCAGGGATTATAATGCTGCATTTATAGGCATTGCAAGAATTGTTATAGGTTTTAAAGATTTTTCTCAACCTCTTTTTGAAAGGTGTTATGTAAGGATAGAGCATTAGAGTGATATTATCATGAGACAAGCCTGTAAGCCTCAAACTCTGTACCTTGTTGAGTTTTTAAAATACACTTCAATCCTTTTTCCCGTTGGCTATCAAAGATGCTGGGAGAACTCTAAAGTATAATGAATGATGATAAAAAATAAATGGAAACTGAGTCAATGATGATAAAAAATAAATGCAAACTGAGTCAAACATTGAAGCAATTGGTAAGAAGTCATTACATATGGCTCTGTTATAAAATGGATCAAAGATATGTGCAAATGAAGCAACTGAAAAAGGATTAATCTCCAAAATTTACAAGCAGCTCATGCAGTTCAACATCAAAAAAACAAACAACACAATCCAAAAATGGCCAGAAAACCTAAATAGACATTTATCCAAAGAAGATATACAGATTTCCAACAGACACATGAAAGAATCTCAACATCATTAATCATTAGAGAAATGCAAATCAAAACTACAATGAGATATCATCTCATACCGGTCAGACTGGCCATCATCAAAAACTCTAGAAACAATAAATGCTGGAGAGGGTGTGGAGAAAAGGGAACCCTCTTGCACTGTTGGTGGGAATGTAAATTGATACAGCCATAATGGAGAACAGTATGGAGGTTCCTTAAAAAGCTACAAATAGAAGTACCATATGACCCAGAAATCCCACTACTGGGCATATACCCTGAGAAAACCATAATTCAAAAAGAGTCATGTACCAAAATGTTCATTGCAGCTGTATTTACAATAGCCAGGACATGGAAGCAACCTAAGTGTCCATCAACAGATGAATGGATAAAGAAGATGTGGCACATATATACAATGGAATATTGCTCAGCCATAAAAAGAAACAAAATTGAGTTATTTGTAGTGAGATGGATGTCTGTCATACAGAGTGAAGTAAGTCAGAAAGAGAAGAACAAATACTGTATGCTAACACATATATATGGAATCTAAAAAAAAAAAAAATTGGTTCTGACGAACCTAGGGGCAGGACAGCAATAAAGATGCAGATGTAGAGAATGGTCTTGACACGGGGAGGGGATGAAGTGAGAGAGTAGCATTGACATATATACACTACCAAATGTAAAATAGATAGCTAGTGGGAAGCAGCCGCATAGCACAGGGAGATCAGCTCGGTGCTTTGTGACCACCTGGAGGGGTGGGATAGGGAGGGTGGGAGGGAGGGAGATGCAAGAGGGAAGAGATATGGGGACATATGTATATGTATAACTGATTCACTTTGTTATAAAGCAGAAACTAACACACCATTGTAAAGCAATTATACTCCAATAAAGATGTTTTTTAAAAAAAGATATGTGCAAGTTATTTCATACAGTGACCACTTCATGAATTATCTTTTCAGATGAAAAACACTGCCAAGTCCCTATAAGAGAAAAGAATCTGAAAAAGAATACATATATGTGTAACTGAATCACTTTGCTGTACACCTGAAACTAACAACATTGTAAATCAACTATACATCAATAAAAAATAAAACCACTCCCAGTCCAACAACAACAAAAGTAAAAAAATTTTTCTCTCTCTTAGATTTGCTTTCAGGATACCCTAACTGTCAAGAGTCAAGGCGTGTAGTATGGAAATTACTGAGGCTACACTGGACTCACTTCCTTTTGCCTTAATAGGACAATTACATCAAGACAAAACAAGTTCTACTACCTTCCACATGAGGCCAGACCACAGCATTCCATAAGGATGGCTGGTCTCATCCCACCTGGACAGGTAGGATGTAGGAAGCCAGATGGCTCGCCACCACCAGGAGCCACCCCTGAAGGTTTCTGAGATGAGACCGAGTCCTAAACTCTGTCTGTCCTCCTGTCAATCCCTGATACTCACTAGAAGAATAACATGCTGTTGCTGACTCCTCTGCATTCGTGGCCCAGCAGGCGACAGTGATGCTTCTCTTGGCACCTTCTCCAGTCACAGTGCCATCCTTGCTGATACAGAAGGGAAGATGGCGAGTGGAAGTATATGGAGAACAGTGACTTAAGTAATGGCACGAGGACGCGAGGAAATGAGAGGGAATTACATCACAGGCCAGCGGGTGGGGTTGACCAGAGCCAACTGCTCCACCCGGGACTTGGCCCCCATGAGATGTGTCCCATGAGGGACACTGGGACATTCGGGGTTTTGCTATCATTTACAACGTTCATCAACCATGAACTTAATGCCTAGGCTTTTGGGTCAGTTCAGAGAGGCATTCACTATTCATCTATTTACTCATTCATTCCATCAGTATTCCTGAGTACCACCTCCTAGGAATTACTTAACCAAAAAATAAAGTAAAATTCAAACTCATTGGTTGTTCCAGATAAATCCAGATATATTTGTTTTTCTGGGGGCCTTTGGGTTTTTGTTTTTTCCCTGCTGCTATGGTTCTTGCCCTCAAAAGACTTAACCTGGTTTTCCAAGATGATGACAATGGGATTGAAGATGCAAATAATCAAAACTAAGCTACCCTAGCTGACTAACTTGCATATTTGAAGATATAATAGCACAGCCTCCGGTCTCTGATTAGTTTAATGAACTAGTCTTCTGATGACTCCTAAGGAAACTGTATACCTGAGTGCAAAGGATGGTCAGGTTATCATTACCTCCTGGGAGCTGGATGCCCGCTGAGGAAGGCTGTGTCCAAATGAAGAATCCACCAACGGAGAAGAGGTCTAAATGGCCTGACACTGCTTTTGTCATCAAAGGCGCTAGAAAAAATTTAACACATAGTCTCATTATCAAAGTAAGTGCCCCCCCTCAATTTACCAGCTCACTCCTGCCCCCTCTTAGAAAGACACCTCAACAGTAGAGAAATGGCATTGATCTCTTTCTCCCCTACTTATTCCACTGCTGACATATATCGGTATGGCCACATTTGAACAAACTCACAGTACAAATATCATCTATCCTAAAAGGAAGGCCAATTTCCTAATTTTCTCTAGAGAACTGTGTGGGTTTTGAATTGGTAAGAAAGTCATTTTTAATGTAAGACACCAAATAAGAAGACTTCCTGATACATCACAGCAGACCAGAACATACTACTTTGATAAGAGACATGAATGTCCCCTCCAAGAATCTTGAAATTAGCTCATACTTTTCCTCAACTGGCAGCAGCCGTTGGAACCATGGTGGTTTATGTGTCAGGGAAGCTGCTTCAGACCAGCTGACATCGTGTCTGAGGAGGGGACGGGCTGAGCAGAGACCAAGTTTTTATAAAAGGGCACATTATCCATTTTTCCTGTTGATCAGTCAGAGAGTCAGGAGTGGCTGAGTTTCCTGGGACTTCAAAGGGCTCAGTGACTCACATGACCCCTCATCCTCCTGGTGGGAACACTCGGGCTGCCAGCCCTGGTCACGGGAATTATCCATGTGGTTCTTCAGATACAGGAAGACATTTCAAGCTTGGCAAGTCCCAGAAGATGGCCCGGAGCCACTACAACAGCAGTGTTTTTCCTTCTGGGAAGAACGGGGTGTTTGGAAATCGCTGTGCCCGGAGGCCGTCTATCCTCTGTGTTGAGCGAGACCGGCCCATGGGCTGGATGTGGAACCCTCACACTTGGCGTGTGTTTTCTCCCTCATCCCTCCCAACCAAACTGAAACTGGTGTCGTCACCTAGATTAACAGATGAGGAAACTGAGGCTTTGAGAAGCTAAGTGCCCAAACCAGTGATGTGCTGGTAAACCAGCGCACAGAAACATACCGTAAAGTCAGATGACACGACGGGTAGTGTCTGTGGATTTCTGTGGTGTGATATTCCCCTTCTGGTTAGTTTCAAGGGAAAGGCAGTTTACCACTGGTTCACAAAGTCCACGAGCTCCCCCAAGCTGACAGAGCGGCCCCAGCGCAGCTTTGGCTGCGAAACGAAGCCACTTCTGAAAGATCCCTGGACCCCAGCACGCCGTACTGCCCTCTGCGTAAATGGACGTGGGCTTGGTGAGGGCAAGGCCCGTCTTTGGAGCAGTTTCTTACTGGATGTAGGGATCAAGGCTTTGCGATGCATTAATTTAGACAACAAACGTTTATTCCGTTTCTGCAGGTTGACCTGATCACCAAGGCCAACAGGATTTTATTTCCTGTGAGAGGATTCTGTCTCATGTAAGAGTGATGGATTTTATGGCCTCGTGGAGGGACCCCCATGGCCAGCTGCCAAGCACAGGGGAACAGAGGAAACTCGCTAAGAAGCTGTGTCTCTGTACCCCGTACCTTTACTTCCTCCCATCCTGCCATCCGTGTGTTATTATCTGCCTCACCCTGTTGGTGCGTCTCCTGGTGTTGAAGGATTAGCCCTCTTTCTGACCCCCAGTTCTGTGGCAGAACTCAGAGGATCAACCCTCTGAGCGCCCAGCTCAGTATCTGGCACAAAGGACAGGGTCAGAAAACAGTTATGGGCCCATCAGTGTAAGTCCACAGACTCCCTTCCTTCAACGAGTGGACTTCCAGCTTTGATGGGGCCCAGAGAGGTTCTGTGCTGGTCTCAATTTTCCAGCTCGGAAGCATCACACACAGAAAAACCTCTATTTGTTGTACCTGGAGGCGGATCACAGTGTGCTGAGATGATCCTGGCTGAAGGAGAGCTTGGTCCAGGTGACCTGACCACTGTCCGTAAGTCCCATCCCATGTCCAGCCTGGTCCCGGGGCTCAGACGTCCTTCCCTGTAGGAACCACTCTGCAGAGCAGCATCAGTCCCCAGACTAGAGTCCAAGTATTCCTCATGGTAAAAGCAGGAAGCAGTGCTCTGGAACTTGGAAGAAGCCTGGTACAATGAGGACAAAAAAGCTAGCGGGGAGAGCAGAGCTCTTCGGATTGACTGCCAACTGTTACATCTAAGGGGCTTGGTGTCAAGGTGGAAGACCGCTGCTAAAAAACACAAGTGCCTGCAGCTGGTCTCCATGGAGATCATGGCAGGGGTCCTGCTCCTGGTTCAGAAGAGAGCCTGGGAAAAGGGATGTGACCCTGACATTGACTCAAGTCTGATGCCCTCCAGTTTCTGCAGCAGAGCTTGGGTTGTACACCGTGGGGTTGATTTGTTTCCTGTCTCGTTTTGCACAGAATATCACATTCCTTCTCCTTCCCAGATGATGCAGCTGGACCCACTTAGTTCAGATTTCAGCATCCAGAGTGGAGGCCACATGTGCGGATCTGAGAGCACGGAAGACTCTCCAGGAGACATCATGATTTGGGGAAAGTCAGTCAAGCCCGTGTACCGAGTGGGCACCACTGCCAGGTACAGGTGACAGCGTGTCCAGACAGAACAGGCCACAGGTGCGGTGATGACTCTTCTCTCCCTGGGATTTTATTTGGCCCCCAGCCCAGAGGACAGAAATAGGAGAAGGGCGGGTGTTAGGTCTGCCAGTTACACGGAGTCTCATGGGAACTTAACAAATAGAGTGAAGAGAGTGCTTTTGGTGGCTCTTTCTGAAGAAAGATTCAGGGCAAAGCATTTCTTTTCTCCTATTTGACTCATTTAATGACGCTAGCCCAACCCGACCCCCAGCAGAGAACGAGACTGGATAAGAAGACGTGTCATGTGTGGTATCAAAGGAAAACACAGTTGCAATTCCAACATTTATCACAATTGTGACCCACCATCAAGCTCGGTACCCTGTCCCCTCCGCCAGGTGGCTGTGTGCTTCTGGAAGCTTCTGATCCTTTCCAGAGAACCCTCAGGCTGTCTGTCCAAGCTCCTGTCATCCCATCCCTTCCGTCAGAGTTCGGGTCTCACAGAGGAGCACAGCATCAGTGTCTTATTTCTGGTCTATTTTATCCCCTCCCCTTTGGGCCAAAAAGAACAAGTTCGGTGAAGAACTCATTACCAGCAACTCCCACCATCTGGACTCACCTTAATCACATTAACGACAAGGCAGCCAGCTGCTGGGAGGCATGTCGTTTCTGAGAATAAATACCTCTGCTCCCTGATATGGGCATCCGGGCCTGAGGCTTTGCTCTCTGTGCCTGCGGTAGCCCAGGCCACTAACTGTCCCCATGCCCCCTACATGCACTCGGAGCAGATAACCGCCCTGTTCCTGAGAAGAGGCTTTTCCGGGGTGATTCTGAGAGTGCGTGAGCTGGGAGGGACCGTTTATCTGCATCCCCACAGGGTCTCCACTCACCTGCTGCTCTATTTTACAGTCCACTTCCATCCTATTGCAACCGATAGACGCATCAGCATGTTCTGCTCCGAGCAGGCCCGTCGGCAGTCCGGGAGGTGGGCTCCCTGAGGTCCTGCACGGCGCATTAGGCAGTGAGCCGGCAGGGTCGTCTCCGAGAGAGCTCTCCATCTCATTAGCTTCTCCCGTACAGCAAAAGCATGGTCATGTAGGTTACAGCAATCAGGGCGGAATTGCTTGCAACTGTGATGGGAGATGCACTAGATTTCGGAGACTTTAGACAATGCTGCTCTGTCAGCTGTAGAGTTTTAAGGCAGAGCTAATGCTGGAATGGGAAGTGGATTTATCCAGCCCAGAGGTTTCCATCCTTGGCACCTTGCTGCGCCGGGGAAGCAGAGAAATGCTTGCAGGTGTCAGCGTTCGCTCATCCACAACCTCCAAGGAAGCTCCTCTCTTGGCTTCACCGCCAAATATAACTCGTTCCAAGAAAAAGCCGAAAATGTAGTTTGCTCTGCTCTGAATCCTAGTAGGGGCTTTAAAAGTCCAATAGGATTTGAGAGCCAAGGAATCTTTTTATCTGCAACGTTAACCAACTGAGCTTGAGACTAAGGCTGACATACCCCTGGTGTCTGGGTGCATGTGGACGGACAGGGATAAGCTGTTTTGAAGGCTGTTATTGATCCTACTCTTCATCTAATTTTCAGTGGATCATTTATTTTCTTACCCTAAAGAAAGCTAGGGAACCAAATGGGTAGACGACGGGCTTCCGTTAGCCACGTTTGTGAACACAGTGTTTGACTTCTATGAACAGTTCAGTTCAACACACTGAGAATCTGCTAAGTTTCAGTCACTGCGCTGGGCCTGCAATTAGTCCTTGAAACCTCCTGGTTTATGGGTTGATGGGGGGAAGGGTTGCAGGCACTGAAACCCAGGATTTTAATATAATGAGAGATGGGACGGCGATTTGCCCAGAGGGCTCTGTCAGCCCTTACTTACCCTGGTCTGGGGACTACAGAGAGCCGCTGGGTGAGATGAGTCAGTCCTAAGTCTGGCTGTTACCCACAGAGACTCCCGGTCACGGGCTGGGAAGGTTGTTTCCTGGGTGCTTCTGGCCGGGCTGGTCTAGTGGCACCTCCTACCGGTGACGGAGACTCAACACCTCCAAGTGCTTAGTCCTCTGGGTGGGACCAAGCATGGAGGCATTGGGAACTGGCCTAGAACCAGCTGCGAGGTCTAGGCCCTGGGGCTGGGTGAGAGATTCTGGAGGATTCTACAAGGTAAGACTATAGTACTACCTGTGGGAACAGCCAGCACGTCAAGATGGGGCACCCCTTCTGCTACAAGGGGCCCGTCTTCCTCCTGAATGGAGCTTCCCACCTCGAGGATACACACGAACAGTCTAGAACCTGAAGGGCCCCTCGAAGAACTTCAGTAGGAGCTGGCCTCTGAGCTCTTGGAAGACAGGCAGGCCTGTGAGGGGGCTGAGTGGGGGGCAGGGGGGTGCCAGCACCCTCCGGGCGAGGTGGCTGGAGGGGCATGCACTTCCTCACCCGTCCTGTCCAGGGTCCAGGTGTGGCTCGCTTCTGCCTTCTCTGGGGGGTGGGTTTCCTTCAGAGACAGCTCCTGGGATGTAGGCATCACCCCAGAAGGCCCAAGGAAGGGCCTGGGTGGAGAAGTGGCAACACCTGGGTTCCAGACTGGCCTCACTCACTGCACGGGGCTGCGGAGCACAGCTGAACTGTCGAGGAGCGGCCAGAACCCCAGAGGCCCGCTTTCTGCTTGTTTCTCTCTCTGTCTCCAAATCCATCTGACCACTGATGTCCTCCTTGCTCCCCGCATGACTTCCCAGGTTTGCCTGGGTGGCGGCCCCTCCCCTGGCAGGCACGGGCTTCAGGGAAAGCCAGATACTCAACCTCAGGGTCAGCCAGTGCCTCTTGCCTGGGACTGGCCGGAAGCCGGCCACAGACATCGGCTCAGGAATGGCCCACGAGACTCCAGGGAAGTTTTCTGGGGCACCTGAGGGGAAGGACTCTCCTTACCCTTAAGAATGAGCCCCAGGAAGGATGCTCATGCCCCCTGGGGACAGGGCACACGGGCTGAGTCCTGAACCTCCCCCAGCATCGCCCAGCACACGGGGACAAGTGAGGCTGCATAGGAGGGCCTGTCACCCAACCAAACTTGGGTCCTTGTGCTGTGCGCACAGTAAAGCCAATCTACTGACACTGTGAAGGGTTGTGGTGAAGGAGGATACAGCATTTATGACAAGGCACCCAATGTGGAGCCAAGCAAGAACAGGCAGCTCGTTTGGGTCAAAAGAGCCAAACTCCCTGACGGCTTTCAGGGAGGGGTTTTTAAAGGCCAGGTGAGGGCAAGGGTCATGGGGTGCGTGAGTAGTCCCTGGACATCCCTCTGCTTCGTGGGTGGTGAGGTAACAGGGTGGTGTTTCAGGAGTTAACACCATCAACCTGGTTCCAACTGGCCTGGGGTCTATGTGCTTGTGGTCAGCATGCAGTTAACTTCTTCCACCGGGTGAGGGTTTAGTATCTGCAAAACAACTCAAGGAGATGGCTCCGGATGTTATCTACAGCCCTTGAGGAGGAACTAAAGGTCCTTGACTTGTTTTATGGCTCAACTATTATTGTTTTGTCTTGCTTGACTGTTTTTTTTTTTTTTTTGACTCTGCATTTTCTCACTTCTCTGGTTAAATGTGCTTTTTGGAATTTGGGGAAGGCCTAGGAGGCTAAAGCTTTTCTACAAACAAGAGGCAGGGGACACGGGGTTGTTTGTCATCAGGAAGGTCCTGCGGGGTCCTGTTTGGTTTCAGGCAGAGCCAGGAGAACCCCACAGGGTGGAGGGGAGCCAGAGCTGGGACCAGCTGCACTTTCCCTCACGTGGGCCAAAAATCCCAGTTGTTTAAGCTGATCTGAGCAGGCTTTTTGTTTCCTGTCCCCCAAAGTCATCTTTTTCTCACTGAGCCTGCAGGAGCATCCTTTAAGGTGGCGCCATCCTGACTCACCTGAACCAGCCTGGCCTCCCTGTGTGCCCTCCACACGCGGCCGGAGGGAGATGGTAGCACCACGACCACCCTGCCCCTCCCCTTCCCCCCCCCACTCCGTCCTGCTTTCCGCAGTTGCCACTGTCCCCCCACGAGAGCACAGCTTCCTCCCAGGCGCGCTCATGGTGAACGCAGGCTGCATGTTCATCCACTGCTCTTTCTGGGATCCCCTCCCTGCTCCACCATTTGCGGGGTGGACCATCCCTCCCTGCTTCCGCTGGCCTGAGAGTGTCGCCCCGACGAGGGACTCAGCACTAACACCGGGAAAGGCCCTGGCTAATCGGGTCGAGTTGGTCACCCTGTCTCTCTACCCCTTGGACTCCTGCCACGAAGCCGACTCAGATGTCCCCACTCCCATGCAGCGTAGACAGAGCCTGAGCAAACTTTCGAATGCACGTCATTCTGATGTCCAAAGCCGTGCTCTTTCTACGGTATCCTGTGCATCCTGACAACTGCCTGGCCAGCTATGAGAGCAGCAAGAACAAAAGAGATGCTTGCAGTAAAGATATGTTTAGCCTATACATTAGAAGGTATTCGAAACTCCCTATCCGTAGACTTAATTGCGGTTTTGTTCAAAATGTGGATATGATTTTTTACCATGTTGTGCAGCTTATCCACTTTCTGTTGTGCTAAGGAAAAATGCATCACATTAAAACTAGTAAGAGACCAGCCTGGATGTTTCTGCAATTTATATACAGATACCTCTGTGGTTGGATTGGAAACAGTTGCTACATCCCCCCCACCCCCCCGCCAATAAGCAGAATGGTCATATCGTATTAGCAAATGTCCTCTGGCCTGCCCCCGTGTGGTGCTGATGTGGGAGACTGATGTCTGGGATACAGGTCTACTAAAAAGTGCCTAAGCTCTTGGCCAAGAAAATATGAGAACATAAATCACATGTTGCTTTACATAGAAATTACATGTTAAAAATTTAATAACCACACAACCTTCCTTCCTTCTTCCGTCTCGTGGTGAGGACAACATCCCTGCCTCTTAGCCAGCAGCTGCCTACTCTGGGAGGGACTGGAGATTTGTTTGTCAGGGGTTCCCCCAAAGTGATATAAAAATAGTAAAGGCCGTCAATAGTGATTGATTAATTTCAGTAACATAAATAATGGTTGTAATTGCAATTGAAAGAGAAACGCTTTCCTCTTTGATTAATCTGACCCTCTGGGCGACCGTGAACACGAGTGCATTAGAATGCTAATCAGAAAATCGTGCAGAGACACAGGTGCCCCTGGGCATCTGCTGGTCTCCCCGGCACTGCCCACTGTTCTCCGCTCTGACCCTTTTATCTTTTGCACTGTAATCCAGAACGCCCCTCCATCAAACAGGAAACATCACACTTCATCTTCAAAGCCGGCTCCTCTCGGGGAGCCGTTACCATCGGAAAAATGTTCTGGTTGGGACTTTGAATGTCGCCCTGAGTGATTTCAAAGCTGTGTGTGACCGTCGGTCGGCAGCTGGGTGAGTTGGCCGACTGGCTGTATCATTATCCCCATTTTACAGATTGCTGGGTAGGGACACCAAGAGGTTAAGTGACATCTCCAAGCAGCCAGCAGGCGGGAGGAATAACAGAGCAAGTGTGCCCCTCCACCCCACCATTCCAGCTGGGCCTCTCCAGTCACCCACTGGGAGCCTCCCAGGCCACCCCACCCCTGCTGTTCCTTCCTCCGGGTCATCTCCAGGGCTCCAGGCTGCTCACTGCCCCCTCTCGCCCTGTCAAAAGTAGGTTACAGAACATAAATCATGTGTTGCTTTACATAGAAATTACATGTTAAAAATTTAATAACCACATAACCACTGCTGGGATCTGCTCTCTGGATCTCTGCAGGTTCCCGTCTCTATTACAAAGGGCAAGGTCCCAAGGCCTGGGACAGCATCCCGGGGACTGAGCCAGGAGGCCAGCCAGCTCTCACTGCTTGTGGCCCTGCTCAGAAACACTGCCACTCTGTCCGCGCTCCCTGTCAGAGCTGGGCCAAACGGTAGAGTCATAACAGAGAAAGGAAAGCAGGAGAACCGTGTGTGTGGAGACCTGATCCCTGGAGACCCGACACCCACTGTCTCCCAGCTCCCTCCTGAAGCCTGTCTTCGGGGCTCAGAGCTCCCCTTCCCGGGGAGGACAGTGTTACTCTGACCCCCACTGGGTGTAATTTTAAAGGAGTACAATTTTGTTTTTTTGCAAACACCTCCATAAATGTAATCTTCTCTTATTCTTCATTTTAGAAATTGAGGTGTAATTGGCATATAACATTATATTCGTTTTAGGTGAAAAGGAGTCCAAGTCTTAAGCTGAAGGAATACACCTCCCAATGAGAACATTCTGGACCTCACAGGGGACGGAGTCATGGAAAAACAAAGGCTGGGGGCTCTGAAGGGCAGGCTGGCTGCTGTGGGCTGGTGGACAGGGGGAACCCGGGGACACTTGGGGAGCCTCCGGCACTGCTGAAACCACGCACCCAAACAGACACTGATCTTCCCTTTACCCAAACAATTTTCATTACATTTCTTTAGCAGTGATGTGTCAATGTCTAAGCACGTTTTTTTCCCTTTCTCTTAACAAACTGTCACTATAAATGTACTTTTCATGATTTGTTCAAAATTTATCAGCTTATATGCGCTGGATTCCAGAGGGTCTGATAAAGCTTACTGGGGTTCCCACAGTTACGTGCAGTTGTTATGCGAAAAGGTGGGCTTTGGAAGAGTCTTACCAGGAGACAGGTGATAGGTGGCGCCAGTTCTCCAAACTCCCAGTGAGAATATTTTCTATGATTCAGTGATGGAGAGAGAAGACTTTCCCATCTGTGCTTTGAACTTTCGGCCTAAACGGAACCATGGCTCACGGGCCCAGCAGCTCCGTGGCACGTGGGATCTTCCCAGACCGGGGCACAAACCCGTGTCCCCTGCATCGGCAGGCGGACTCCCAACCACTGCGCCACCAGGGAAGCCCTGTTTGTTTTTTAACCAGGAAATCCTGACACTCCTGCTGGTTTCCCTCCTTCTCAGGCTGCCTCTGCTTCTCTGCATCCTGTTCACGCCTTTTCTCTCTTGATTTCTCCCTGCGGTGACAGTTCTCTTCCGTGTCACTCTTAACTGATCACAACAGAGATATGAAATTCATGAAAACTTTTTTCTTTCTTTACAGATTTTTCTTAAGTTACAAAAGATGAATGGACTGTTTATATTCCTCTTTCTGTCTCACAAAACAAAGCCCAACACCTCCATAAGGTAACATCGTGGGTATGAGTGGCCCCCGTGGGGTCTTTGCCCACTGTGAGCCAGCAGCTTTCTAGAATTAGCTCTTCCACTTGACGGGAACACTTGTAAGTACATCCCACAGGGAGTTCAAAGGCTTGAGATTTCCTCGACAACACTATCTCCAAAAGGAACGGAGTTGATGATACGGCAAAGAAAAGACGAGCAATTTTAGAAATCTTCATTCTGATGCTCAAGGGCCATCGGAGGAGTTTGGACCACCGTTCAAAGAGCAGGGCAGGACGGAGCCATCACTGTCACTAGAAGTCACCCATTGATTGCTTCCTTTCCCAATAAGCCAGGTTCCAGACGGCACTGTAGGGAACTTACTTTCACAAGAACTGACTCCACCTGGCCAAACTAGACAACAATCACCCTCCCGACCAGGCTCCCACACACTCATGCACTCTGCTGTAAAAGTTCTCAAAATCTAAACAGCTCATTGTGTCTTCACCTTCATAGAGACCATCCCCAGAGCCTGTGTCCCACCAGGCACTCGTGCTCAGGTCCGAGGGTGTGGGGTCAAAACCTGCTATGACGTCAACTTTGGAGAATGACAGCTTATATGGTGACCCTGAAATGAGTAATTTGCACGGGAGAGTTTTCAAAGGCTAAAGTTATATTCGGAGATTTGTATCTAGTATTTCTATTGGTAAACAAAAACTTAAAAAATAGATATGGCTGTGCAAATGTGTTCAGTATGAGCTAGGGGACAAACAGATTCTTCTCAAAAGCAAAGTCAGAGAAAGAACACTAATTGGGTAATTCTATACCTCGTATAAAGAGGTAGAATTTTAAGTATGTCAGAATGTATAATCCACCTTAAAGTCATTTGAAATGATTTTCTTTCAAGAGGTGACAACCATGATTTGCCACGTCTAAGGGGCAGAATGGCCACCCGCATCATTTCCAGCAGTTAGCCCCGTTTTCCCTGTGATAACAATGCGGAGAGAGTGCTGTACATTTCTGCTGCCCCGACTGAACTCTCACTAAACTACAGCGAAATGCCTATAGCATTGACGTGATTATTTTTTTTGTTACCATCAAGCCCACAAAAGACAATTTTTCAAGATCACAATTATCTATGCCTTAGACTCCATGTGTCAAATTGCAGTAATTTCTTAGCAGAGTGAAAAATAGTCACTGCTCAAAAATAACATCGGAGTGGTTATTTTTTCCCCTTTCTGAGAAATCACTAAACTTCAAATAGCCACTGGTGAATAGCCTTCCTCCCCATCCTCCTGTCAGATTAAAAAAAACCACAAAAAACAAAGCTTCAACTAGCAGGAAATATGACAACTGCATTTAAATTCAAGCCAACAGAAAAATCTAGATTGTATATTTTATTCTGCCCAGGGCTAATGAAAATATCTTAGCAAATAAATGTCCCCTATAAACAGGGTATTTTTTTCTTTCTTTTCTCTTAGTCTATCTTCTTGGCAAAGGAGATTTCTTCCCTAAAGTTACGGTATATTAGGGACTTCCCTGGTGGCGCAGTGGTTAAGAATCCGTCTGCCAGTGCAGGGGACACGGGTTGGAGCCCTGGTCTGGGACGATCCCACATGCTGCGGAGCAACTAAGCCCGTGAGCCACAACTACTGAGCCTGAGCTCTAGAGCCCGCGAGCCACAATTACTGAACCCATGGGCCGCAACTATTGAAGCCCGCGCGCCTAGAGCCCGTGCTCTTCAACAAGAGAAGCCACTGCAATGAGAAGCCCACGCACCACAACGAAGAGTAGCCCCTGCTCACTGCAACTAGAGGAAGCGTGCGCGCAGCAATGAAGACCCAACATAGCCAAAAACAAACAAACAAAAACCACAACTATATTAAAAAATAAATAAATCAGGGGTTTTTCCCTCCTTAAAGAAAAATAAAGTTAGGGTATATTAAAAAGAAACAGGGACAGGATATTTTTCAAAGGAAATCATTCTAGTGAAATGACACAATTCTGTATAGCACAGCACTGCTTTCAAGTTACCTAGAACATAAAAATTCCCTCTCTCACTCCAAGTTCTGAAATCCTACAACCAAGAATCTTAAGCAATCCCATATTCCTTCCAGCAACTGATGGGTTACGTTTCTAGCTGTTCCCAGAATTCCTTGTTGCAGCCATGTACCATCCCCCCTAACCGGAATGTTTTCCACTGGTCACCCTCACCAGTCTAGGTGAGGATTCCAATTTAAGGAATTGCTGTAAGAACTCCATGGTGACTGAGGTGATTTTCTCTCGAGGGGCATGGTCAGCACCCCGAGGAAGTGAGCCGAGGGCAGATGCTGTCCCCGTGGGCAGGTCATCACGGCGTGAGCATGTAGGGAGACTGGGAAGTGGCTCCGCTGGTCCCAGAGGGAGGAGTGCCTTGGTCACCCAGAGACTTGGGCAGGACCCCAGCTGATCATGCAGGTGTCTGGGAGTCTTGTCTACATCAGAGGGTCGCAAACGCTAGTGTGCAGAAAATCACCCAGGACCTTGTGAAAACATGGCAGTAATTCCGCAGGTCTGGTAATTTGCATTTCCGGCCGGCTCCCAGGTGATGCCGGTGTTGCTGGCTCTTGGACCCCCTTGGGAGAGCAAGCGGCCAGACAGCTGAGGGCTGCTGTGTGGGCCACAGATGGCAGATCGCCTGGGAGCTTGTGAGAGACGCAGATTTCTGAGCGCTGCCCAGACCGAGGGGGCTGGAACCTCTGGGTGTGGGCCCAGCTCTCGGTGCCTAACAGCCTGTCAGGGGGAGTCTCATGCGTGCTGGAGTCTGAGGAACTGCCCTGGAGCCATGCCACTCGGGGGGGGGGGTCCTAGGACGGGCAGCATCTCTATTAAGCATCATCTAGAAGCTTAATAGAAATGCAGAGTCTCAGGCTCCACCCCAGACACCCTGAATCAGTCTGCATGTTAACAAGCTCCCCTGGTGATTGGTCTGCTCCTGAGGTCTGCTTCAGAAAAGCACTGACAGCCCCGAGTTTAGGGTGGGGACTCACATAAGCTTGAGGTGTGGCTGTGCGTTGTGTGTCTCAGCCCGCCTGCAGCCTTGACCCCATGTCAGCCGAGATGGCCTCCTGCCAGCGCCAGCACTGTTTAGAACTGAGCCTCCCTGCCGGGCAAAACCAGGTCCAGGAGGGTCACCTGCACGCTTGGCCACATGTCTCACCCACCGCAGCCCCGTCAGCACTGGCATCCAGCTAACCAGGCCATCAGACCACCAGACCACTAAGCTACCAGGCCACCCGACCACAGGCCACTAGACACCAAGACACCAGGCCACCAGGCCACCCGACCACAGGCCACTAGATACCAAGCCACCAGACCACTGGAACACCAGAACACCAAGCCACCAGGCCACAAAACCACCAGGACTTTCACTTGATTTAAAAAAAAATTAATTAGAAGAGTAATACATGTCTATTGTGGGAAGTATAAAGTGAAAAGGAAGTCCCCCACATTCTCATAACTCAGAGAGAACCAATACATTTTGGTATATTTTCTTCTGGTCTTTTTTCCTGTGTATTATTAGAGTTCCACTTTTTTTCACTTAATATTGTTTTAGGTCTTAAAAGTGCCCCCAAACATAATTTTAATGCCAATAAATATTCGATTGAAATAACAAAAATTAATAATTTTGTCTAACATTTTTGTACTAATGTTAGACATTTGGGTCACTTCACTTTTTTCTATACGTGCAAAGGAGATCTTCATATTTATTTCTTATTTCTTTTGGATGGAGTCCTAAAAGTATAATTACACTAATTACTGAGCTACATTGTTTAAATATATCTCTAAGGCTTTTGTTATCTACAGAAGGTTCTGAACGATTGAAACTCTCATAGATCAGGCTGCCCCCCTCACCGCGCCCTCACCAGCTTTGAGTACTACTGTTTGTGGTATTTTTACTGCTATTTGCTGATGTGATGAAATACACTCTGCCCTGTTCTTTCCTATTCTCTGCAGTGGTGAGCTAGCCCCTCGTTGCAGAGTGAGGCTTGGTGGAGCCTGCTCACCAGGGTGGCTTTACTTTCTCCCTGCGTCTGCCCTTGAACCTTCCTGTGCTCCGGGCGGCCAGCGGCCTTCTTCTCCGGGGTCTCCTCAACTTTCCAGAGCACGCCCGTGGGCTGGGACTGTCAACCTCAGGCCAGGCCGGCCGAGCCAGGCCCACGCCTACTGCTTCCCTGGCTGGGCTCACACCTGGGCTCCCAGGCGACGCTGCTGTCCGCAGCCCCACACTGCAGCCCTCACCTCTCTGGCCCCTTGCTCCCCCAAGAGGGTCCAAGAGCCAGCAGCACCAGCATTAGCTGGGATCTGGCCAGAGGTGCAAGTTACCAGACCCCAGGAAGTGTAAGTGACGTGTACGGCAAATTAGAACGTGTCTTTCCTCCCCACGGCAGGGTGTGGTAGGCTTGGTGAGGGGACGGGGCTTGGTCCACCCCCAATTACCTGCCCACCAGGTGTCAGCCTGTACCACTCAAGGCAGCCCGGGGGGTTAAGCTCTGAGGGTTCTTCCGGAAACCTCCTCCCTAGATTTGAGAAAGGAAGGTACGTTCTGTCTCTCCATCACCAGCAAGGTCTCTGTAGGATTCCTTTCCTCTAAACTTACATGGCACCAACTCTCACCCCGCTGTGGGTACTGAGCTAAGCGCCGCATGACCACAGATTTTCCTCATTTCATCGAAAGCTGGACCCTCCAGCCGATGCTGCCTCCCTCCCGCATCCCCTTCCTCCTCTCAGCTGTTGCTTGTGGCCTTGGAGCTGGACTAGCCCACATCTCGCGGGAAAGAGGCAGCTGACATCGTGAGAGGTGTGCAGGTGTCTACTTTGAGCCCGGGAAGAAGGACGAGGAGGATGGGGTCCAGGTGCTGGCTTAGGGAGATCAGCTGCAGAAGAGAATCTACCTGCCTTGGAGTAACAACTGGAGAAGTGGAGAAGTCGTGGGCCATCAGGTCTAAACGACCATCATCTGGAAGAGGAATTCAGCGGCAGCTTCTTCCTGGTGGTAAAGATCGTTAGAAAGAAGCAAAGGTGACAGTCAGTGGTCCACACCCTGCTGCTGTCATCCCGAAATGTGAGAGGCGTGCTTCTGAGACCCCGACAAGGGTCTAAGAGTGGTGATGTCTATTCTACTGCCACGGGTAGCTAAAGACGGTACAGAAAATTGTTAGGGTTATGCTTTTGTTCTGTCATTTAGTTTCTAAATGAATCTCCATGCTGTTTATAATCATCACCAGAAGTACTACCCTTTCAGCAGTAACCTCCTTGGTCTTTTCCGTGTAGATCCCCGGGGAGGCGGTGTGGGACTCCAGTGTGGGAGGAATGGTGGGGGAGAGGCTTCCTGGGGGAACAGAGTACCGCCCCTCCAAGCCCCGTGGGGTGTGTGCTCTGTGTCAGCTTCCTCCCCAAATGACATCAGGCTTTTATGTTGCTGGTCAAATCAGAAGGCTGTGTAGCGGGCGACTCTCCACAAACTTCCTTTTCCCCAGACAT
Source organism: Kogia breviceps (assembly GCF_026419965.1). Taxonomy (NCBI): domain Eukaryota; kingdom Metazoa; phylum Chordata; class Mammalia; order Artiodactyla; family Physeteridae; genus Kogia; species Kogia breviceps. The sequence continues at coordinate 59,763,479 of NC_081324.1, read as the reverse complement.
AAGCAGCTCACTCAAACCCAAGCCCACAGAATATACCCAGGGCCATTCCCACTCATGGACAGATTCTAAAACGACACCAAACAGAGAAACTCTTAATGGAAGTAGGTACGGGGGTTGGGTTGCTTGTTTTGGCCGCTGCATGCAAATTTCTTTCTTTATAAGAAGCAGCCCTCAGTCAAATAAGTATTTAAATCAACTAATTAAAAGAGAATTTCAAGCCCTCTTAGTGGCTGAGTCATATCACAACAGGACTCTGTAAGGGTGGATTTCCTCCATAAACCAGCATCCAGGGTAAAGAAATCAACATTCTGAGTGATCACTATTTTTTTTTTTTTTTTTTTTTTTTTTTGCGGTACGCGGGCCTCTCACTGCTGTGGCCTCTCCCGTTGCGGAGCACAGGCTCCGGACGCGCAGGCCCAGCGGCCATGGCTCACGGGCCCAGCCGCTCCGCGGCACGTGGGATCCTCCTGGACCGGGGCACGAACCCGCGTCCCCTGCATCGGCAGGTGGACTCTCAACCACTGCGCCACCAGGGAAGCCTGTGATCACTATTTTTATCCAAAGAAGTTTTCCTTGTAGTTATTTTTTTGTTTGTTTTCAAATTTCTCCACACAGTCCAGAGAGGTGTGTCTTACTTATGTTTTATATGGTACCAGGTTTATGCTTGACAATGATAATTCTTTGGGATCATTGTATAATTCTCTGTCACCAGAGTGACACTGAGTATAACACAGAATCATATGAGAACACAGTAGCATAAGCAAATGTAAAAGATTTGGAGAGTCCTAGGTCACTAATGCCAGCACCACTGAAAGGTGTTGACTAAATTCTGCACAGAGGTGTTGAGGTGACCTTTTATGAAACGCAGAAAACCACGGTAGGAAGGTCAGGCTGATTCCCGTTCCCGTCCTGAGGGGCGAGGCTGAATCCCTCCACACCAGGGTAAGTCCAGAGACTTCTGATCTGCAGAAGCCATGTGAATGGGGAGAGAGACCGGGAAGTAGGGGATGAACCCTAAATGCAGCCCTCCACAGTGGCAGCAGCTGCAATTCTGCCGCAGTGCATGGGGTCGGGGGGGACATGACAAGGTTCACCTGTGACAGAGAGGTCCAGAACTCCAGCCCAACTTCCCAGGAGACGTGCGGCCGAATGTCACCTGTGCCATACGAAAGTCTCCATTGCAGAAAGACCCAAGGAACTGGGTGACCAGACATCCCAGAGGCAAATGACCACGTCAGAGGTAATGTGCATTTCCACTTTGGCCAGATGTCATTCCGAGTCCCAGAGGCCTGACACACAATGTCTTTGGATTGTCCAGACACAGACAGAAGGTCTGAAGTTCACATCGTGTCACTCTGGAACCCTGGAGTAGGGAAGGGTACCTTTTTCATCCCTAGGACACGTCATTCCCAGAGAGGGAATCAGCGATCTGGGGGTGTTATCTACCCTCTAATGTAATTCCTCTGCAGTCGATTATTCTGTTGTAACTCTCTCTGGATGTTATCATGAGACTCCTCTTTCTGACTTAAACTTTGCTTTCTTGAAAGTTCTTTTCCTTGGCTCTACTGAGTCAGCCCAAAATGTTGGTCTACTTTGTCCCGTTTTCAGAATCTTTGAGGACAACCATAAAGTTTAAATACTTTCATTTTCAAGCTTACCACATGGAGTTTTCCCAACTTTTCTTCCTACAGCCTGGGTTCTATATGTGCTTTGCAATCAGACGGTCCTGAGTTCGAAGACTTTGGGCAAACTACCAAGTCTCTCTGAGCCCAAGTTTTCTGTTTTTTAAAATGGAGTTACTGCTGTATCGATTATTTTTTGTTGCATAACGTCATGGGTGAAAAAGCATTTATTTAAGCTCGTGATTCTGCTGGGTGGTTCTTCTTGTTTAGACTGAGTTGGCCAATCTCTGCTGGGCTTGTACATGTGTGTGAGGTCAGTTGGCAGGCTGGCTGGTCCAAGGTGGCCTCGATCATATCTGGCAGTCGGACATGACGGGGTGACTGGGCTACATGTCTCTCAGGATGGCCTGGGCTTGTTCACTTGGTGATGATGTGTTTCAAGAAGCCCCAGTGCACACACCTTTCCAAGTCTCTACCTGCATCCCATCTGTGCACATTCCCCGAAGTAAGACCCATGGTCAGCCAGACCCCAGGGGTGGGGAACTGGACCCTGCTTCTTTATTGGAAGGCTGGAGAATTGTGGGTGTCTACAATCTGTCCCAAATGTCAACCACATAGTGATGGCAGGAGGATTAAATGAGAGAAAGAATGCAAAGGGTGGGACACGGAGCTTGGCACATGGTAAGCATGCAGTACATCTTGGTCTTCCTCACCCATGACACTTCATTACCTGCTCAGCAGTGAGGGCCCTGCAGACCCCATCTCCACAGAACCTACCTGTCAGGGATGGTGATGGGATTAATTAGATTAAAAATTGCCAAATAAAAGTCTATTAGTTCTTTAGAGATACGCAGGATGTAAATTTAAGATGTTATTACATGATTATGGCTTTTCCATCCCAGCTGGGGCTGCAAAATCAAGACAATCAGATACTATAGGCCTTCTGTTCTATCCTTATGATTGGAGTACCGGAAAATAAATTTAAATGGAGAGACAGAAAAGTGAGATGACTTCTTTCCTGCCAACTGTATCAGTTGAGAATTCAGGGCTACATTTTGAGAACTGTGTATCTTTTTCTGGGGGGAGAAATGACTTATTAGTTTAGATTCAAGGGTTTCTGCAAAGGTGGTAAAAACAGCCCATCTATGGAGTTCACCCCTCCTTGGGAAACTTTATTGAATGGAATTTAATGGCAACCAGTTTTAGCCAAACTAGATTTTTTTTTTTTCCTTCTATCTCTTTCCATTGTGTCTAAGTACATATCTTTCTTTTTTTCATCTATTTCAAATCATGATTGAAAAATATTGAAGTAATATTTCTCTTTCCCTTTATAGATGCTTGTTCTAAGCTGAGAACCTCAGGGTTTTTACCCCTTCCCCCCCCAGCATTTAATCTGTAATTTTGTAGGTTACACTCATTTGCAGATTTTGGAAAGTGCCTTTTATTCTTCTCTAAGTGTTAAAGCAATTTGGATTAATGGGCCTCGGACTCTTTGATACCCATTTTTAAAGCATTTCAAAATGTGTAGTAGACGGTACCCTTTCATATGTGATAAGTAAAAATCTTGGCAGATGAAAGACTTTTTTTTTTCTTTTTCTTTTTGCATAAAAGAAATCTTTGGAGCTGCAGAAATGCTGCAGAAAAACTGGAGAATTCCAGAGTGTAATTTTCTTATTTTCTCCTCTTTTGGGAAGGCTGCCCTTTGCAGCTGCTCACAGGAAGTGGGGAAGGAGACAGCATGAAGCCAGCACCACAGAGATGGGGCAAGGCCACTGGTCCCTGAGAGCTGTCCTGTGCTCTGCACCCAGTGGTCACCACTTGCTCCCCCAACCAGACGTTTACAGAGACTAATATTCCATCTCACGCTCTTTGCATCAACGCAGGTTGACTCCACAAGGACCTAGGTTCTCTAATAAGGGTAGAGACCCCTGAGGGCTGATGGCCAAGGGCCAGGGCCTCTGTGCAGCCTCCTGAGCTGGAAGCACGGCCACTCAGGTTAGAAGAGGCACCCACAGATGCTACGTGCTCCTCTGATTAAGGACTGTTGGATCCCAGGTCCCCACTGCGCTTGAAGGGGGCCCACGGGAGTCCTGGCTGGACTCCTGGTCCAGCTCGGGCTTCCTGAGCATCTGCATCTGTGTGTCTCTGTGCATATATTTCTGTCTGGCAGGAAGGATGGCTAAGGGCAAGGGGGAAAAGCAGCACAAAAGTCATAGAGTGTTTTACTGCACTTGGTCATGGACTCGTCCTTTTTCTTCTCTTTGACTGAGGCAAATGCCAGGATGCGGTGGATTGTAATTTGGTTCCTGTATGAGCAGAAACATCCCAGCCAGATGCCCAGGGCAGCTCTCATCAGCAGAGACTGAGGGGCTGCATGCTAGGGAGGGGACCTTGTCTGCATCCCTGGGCTCAGTGCCTGGGACATCCACCCTCAGCTTCATTGCGGAGTGGACAGAGTCGTGGTGTTTCAGAGTCAGGAAAGGCCCCTCCAGAGGTTTCTGACAGTAACAGCACCAGGAACACATCTCATTGTTTTTCCCTTCCAGGACTTCATGTTTTGAGAAAATTTGTTTATCACATGGCCCTAACCCTAACCCTAAATTTTATTTTATTTTTTTTAATTTTTTTTATTTTTTTTTTGCGTTATGCGGGCCTCTCACTGTTGTGGCCTCTCCCGCTGCGGAGCACAGGCTCCGGACGCGCAGGCTCAGTGGCCATGGCTCACGGGCCCAGCCGCTCCGCGGCACGTGGGATCCTCCCGGACCGGGGCACGAACCCATGTCCCCTGCATCGGCAGGCGGACTCTCAACCACTGCGCCACCAGGGAAGCCCATAACCCTAAATTTTAAAACACCAGGTAATTTTCGCCTTTTATGTTCATCAAGAAAATGGCAAGAATTCTGGGCAGTTGAAGTAACATCAGTCCATACAACTGGATCTTCCAATACATCCTCCCCAAACCACAGGCAAACAACAGGAAGGGCAAATGGAACCCAGTTTCCAGCAGAGCCGGATGACACAAAGCCTGGGCTTTAAATGACTTTGAGTGGAAAAATAAACGCCTAACCTCAGCTGACTGTTTTCCGTGTTCCTGCCTCAAGACTCTGGAAGGCAGGGGCAGCCTGGGAAAAACTAAGTGGAAGAGGGACATGGGAGCCTAGTGGTAGGACCCCAAGATTGACCTAAAGTCACTGAAGTTCAAACATGCCCTGCGAGTGAGCGTGACTGGACAGGGCGGTCTTCAAAGGGCATCGCTTCTGGGGGAGACGCTCTAAAGCTTTCTTTGGAGGATGGAGGGAAGAAGCCCAAGAGAGAAGCCAAGAGAGGGCTCTGCGGCGCGCAAGAGACAAGCAAATCGTTCACACAGTCCCTCACTCACGCCCCTCCAGAAAAGCCTGAAGGCACACTTCCCCACACTGACCGGAGAGGTGCCCTTGGATGAGAAACCTTGTAAGCCACTCGGTACAATGACTACGGAAACAGACTAAAATATGCAAAACTATTATCACATAAAGAAATCGTCAGCTGATAAAACTCTTCCTCCAAATGATCCCAAAGCAGAAGATAACGATAACATAACACTCAAGACTGAATTAAATATCATCAAGCGTTTTAGGATCCATAATCCCACCTTGAATCAGAAATTCCAAAGGCAAAACCAGAATGAGGCAGAGATAGGAAGAAATGAAAGGAGAGTTGATTGATCTCAGGAAAGAAAAGGAAGAAAAAGACAAAATGATCTCAGAAATGAAAAATGAGTTGCAAGGTGCACAGGGAGAAAGACTGCCATGAATATTCAATAAGGAGCATTGAAGGAAGGAGGGGAAGTTGCCCAAAGAATGAAAATGATGTACAGAAAAAAGCAAAAAGGCTCAGAGAGAGAGCAATTGAAAGGCAAGAAAGGCAAACAAAAACCAACATACATAATCAGAAACCATGAAGAAGAAAAACAAAACAATGGAACAAAATTAATATTTAAACTATAATGCAACAAAACTAGCCGGGAGCAAGAGGAAACTTGAATCTGCATATCGAAGGGACTCAGTACCTGGGGAAACTGACCAAGAACAATCGACTCCAACACACATTCTGGTGAAACAATTAGAATTTAAAGATAAAAAAATCCTTAAGGCTTCCAAGCCAAAAGATCCAATAATTTAAAAGGGCGAGTGTAAGAGTCACATCATTGTTCCTAAAAAACGTCATACAGGTAAGGCAACAATTAAGCAGTATTTTCAGAAAAGTCATAGAAAATAGGAACCAAAGATTTTATATCAGGCCAAGTTATTCTTTACATTTGAAAGTTATAGAAGAAAAAGAGGTTTGTTTTGTTTTTTTGCGGTATGCGGGCCTCTCACTGTTGTGGCCTCTCCCGTCGCGGAGCGCAGAGTCCGGACGCGCAGGCTCAGCGGCCATGGCTCACGGGCCCAGCCGCTCCGCGGCATGTGGGATCCTCCCGGACCGGGGCACGAACCCGCGTCCCCTGCATCGGCAGGCGGATTCTCAACCACTGCACCACCAGGGAAGCCCCAGAAAAAGAGTTTTAAACAAACAAGAATGTGGGAAATCCTCTATTGGTGAGGAATCGACTAGAAGATAAACTTCATTCAGTCGAGAACTAAGGGGCGAGCGTCCAGGTTGGTGAACGCGCGGATATTTGGGGAGAATGATGCTTTCTGAGGCAGGGCAGCCCCAAGGCTTTTCCCCAAACCTTGCCCTGTGCCTCTTCCATCTGGCTGTTCCTGAGTTAATCCTTTCACAATAAACCTGTAATCTAATCCCTTTTGTGATCCAGCAAGAGGCCAACTTCCTTTGCCTCCTGCCAGGAGATTACCAGGTGAACGTGTCAAATCCCACAGCACTGGGACCAGGTCCCTTCATCTCCAGATGGTTCACGAGTGCCAGCCACACCTCCTAAACCATAACCCACAGGACTGCACCCGAAATCCGCCCCAGAAAACCGCATGCACGACCTGAGGCGGCACTGGAAAACGGCGATGCAAAAATTGCAGAACTCACAGGGGAGGGTTACGGCTTTGAGGAAGTGAAGGGAGCCTTAGAGACACCCGGGATAATGTCGAAGTGGCTCGTAGCATCCTCCGACAATTGGCCCGCCCCGGCCTGTCTCCCCACGGCTAAGTCTGTAGCAGCCAGGATCGTAACCCCCCAAATGTAAAGCTGGCAATGAGAATCCGGGGGTGTGGTGAGGAGAGAAGTGAAATGGAACCCAAGAGAGGAGGCACCTCTTCCTCACGGGGCATCTTGAGAAGAGAGAGGCTGAGACATGCAGCTTCTCAGAGAACACAGCTGCTTGCCTGGGATGCCAACGGTGGCGGCTCCCTTATTTTTGCTGGTCACGCTTTCAAATCAGGGTTAAACTGACAAAAATAATTTAAACACGTTTACTTCCCTTGAACGTTCAATCTGTGAAATGCTCTTCCCTGTTGACAAGTTGGAGAAGTTGCAGATCGTTTTTGGTTTTTGTTTTGTTTTGTTTTGGGTATTTTGATACCTGTAGTGTGCTCCTGGGGGACCCTCCGTAAAGACAGCAGTCAGCTCTGCTGTAACGTCCTACCAGCTCCTTTGCTGCCCACGGCAACTCGAGCTCACATGTTCACTTTGATCTCTTCCATCACACCCTGCCCCGCCCCCCAGGTCCAATTCCATTCCTTCCATTTACAAGATGCTTTAAAGGTTCTGATTTTCAACAAATTAAAGCAAGAAAACCAAACAAACCCCAAACCAAAAAACAAACCAAACCCCAAACAAAAAAACCCCACATGTGTGGCTTTCAAATAAAAAAAAAGAACTTCAATGACAGGACTTATAGTAAGCAGTTAATATATATAATTATAGATCCATGCATACAAAATAAGTCGAAACAAGGGTGCAAGAACAATATTTTATATGCTACATGTTAATGTTATTGTTATATATTATCACAAAAGGGAAATAATTCAATCAAAAGTGGAAGGAGAAGGGAGCAGAAAAGAAGAAAGCAGAATAACCTTACTGACTGTTGTCTAGCAATTAGTGGGAGACATGGTAAAAAATGAAAATGAGATAACTGGAGACTCTTCGCACTTAAAATGGTGTGAGGGGCTTCCCTGGTGGCGCAGTGGTTGAGAATTCGCCTGCCGATGCAGGGGACACGGGTTCATGCCCCGGTCTGGGAAGATCCCACATGCTGCGGAGCGGCTGGGCCCGTGAGCCATGGCCGCTGAGCCTGTGCTCCGCAACGGGAGAGGCCACAACAGTGAGAGGCCCACGTAACGCAAAAAAAATAAATAAATAAATAAAAAGAAGATGAAAAACTAAAAGAAGAAAGAAAACAAGAAAACACATCCCATAGAAAAAGAAACATAGCACCTTCCCCATAATGTGGTAATTTTAACATAAAATAATTTGAAATAGTTGAAAGTAAAACACAGACTTCTAGCCATGAGAACAAATACTAAGACATCCCTTGTTTTTGAATAGGACAGCTCAGCGATATAAAGATGCCAGTTCTATTTTAATTCATAAATTTAACACAATCCTAATAAAAATACCAACCAATTTTTAAAACTCAGACAAGTTGATACCAAGCTTCATTTATTCATTCCCTTATTTGTTTTATTTATTGACTCAGTGGTAGATTTACTGTGAAACTGATTAAATAAAAGCACAGGGGGTCCCTTGCTTGCATGGTACTTTCAAGGCCCTGACTGTTTTGTATCCCTAAGTTGCATTCTTTTTCTTCAGGTGGATCCCTCAAAGTAGCACAATGACTGTCCCCATCTGCAGAGGGGGATGGAGGCCCGGGGAGACCATGTAGCCAGTGAAGGTCACTCAGTGAGCCGCAGAGCAAAGTTCAACCCGGCGCTGCCCCCTCCCCCGGCCCCCGGCCCCCAGCTGGGGCCGTGGCACACTTGGCTGTGTCATTGCTGTCATTTTAAAACTGTACTAGCACAATGAGATATCATCTCACACCGGTCAGATTGGCCATCATCAAAAACTCTAGAAACAATAAATGCTGGAGAGGGTGTGGAGAAAAGGGAATCCGCTTGCACTGCTGGTGGGAATGTAAATTGATACAGCCACTATGGAGAACAGTATGGAGGTTCCTTTAAAAACTACAAATAGAACTACCATATGACCCAGCAATCCCACTACTGGGCATATACCCTGAGAAAACCATAATTCAGAAAGACTCATGTACCAAAATGTTCATTGCAGCTCTATTTACAATAGCCAGGACATGGAAGCAACCTAAGTGTCCATCAACAGATGAATGGATAAAGAAGATGTGGCACATATATACAATGGAATATTACTCAGCCATAAAAAGAAATGAAACTGAGTTATTTATAATGAGGTGGATGGACCTGGAGTCTGTCATACAGAGTGAAGTAAGTCAGAAGGAGAAAAACAAATACCGTATGCTAACACATATATATGGACTCTAAGGGAAAAAAATGTCATGAAGAGATTAGTGGTAGGACGGGAATAAAACACAGACTTACTCGAGCATGGACTTGAGGATATGGGGAGGGGGAAGGGTGGGCTGTGACGAAGTGAGAGAGTGGCAGGGACATATATACACTATCAAATGTAAATTAGATAGCTAGTGGGAAGCTGCCGCATAGCACAGGGAGATCACCTCTGTGCTTTGTGACCACCTAGAGGGGTGGGATAGGGAGGGTGGGAGAGAGGGTGATGCAAGAGGGAAGAGATATGGGAACATATGTATATGTATAACTGATTCAGTTTGTTGTAAAGGAAAAACTAACACACTATTGTAAAACAATTATACTCCAATAAAGATGTTAAAAAAAAATTAAAAAAAAATAAAACTGTACTAGCAGTTCACTCATCTTACACCACTACAAACTGCTGCTACTTGATGGAAAGGGAAACAGGATTTCTGTGCCTCTGTAGTTTGGGATATTTACTGGTTTGATTCAGATTTAATGAGTGGAAATAAAAAGTAGTTTCAGGGTCTATACATTGTCAGGTAATATATATTCAAAACAGGATATTCAAAAATGAAACATCTGCTCAGACACATTCACTTGTGTGGGAACGTTATTGCCTCGTTCTGATATACCTTGACTGACAAAATCCATCCCTCTGTAATTACAAATCAGGCTTTTCAGTTCTGGACAGCAGCCTTCCCCGAATGGATGAGGGTGTCAGGTGGCATCAGTCAGCTAAAAGGCCATTAACCCCAAGGAAGATAGGAATTGGAGCAGAGCCCTGGGTGCAATGATGAGGTTAGGAGCACGCTTGGTGCTTGTGGATGGAAGAATTTATATTGGCAGCCATCCTTCACGGTTGCCACGCGAGCTGCCTCTTGCTCTCACCAGCGGAAGCCCCCGCCCACTTGCCCCACGCCGAGGAGTTGGATTTCCAATCCCATCAGTGATGCTGTGACCACGGGGTGACACGGCATGTGCCACTGTCATTACTCGAGCGAAGCAGGCAATTTTACGAATGAGGGGCATGGAGTCCCCTGCCCCTGTGGCTGCGCTCACCTTCCTCCAAGGAGCACCAGGGGTGGAACATGTGGACTGTCCTCTCCTCCCCAGGGAGAAGACCCAAGGCCAGAAAGCAGGGAAGTAGGTCTTGAACCTCTTGCTTTCTGGAGACCACACTTCCCCAAGAAGACGGACTTAACACCCTCTTTTCTGGAACATGAAAGCCCAGGCTTCTGCTACCACAGCCAGGGCGTGGCGTGTCCAGTCCAGACTGTGAGGGACCTGGTCCAGCGGGACTCTGGAGAGGCAGCAAGCCTCCTACTTCCTATACTTAACTTGAGGGGGAGATGAGTTTCGAGTCAATGCTGCATATTTCTATCTATATTGGATGCAGCTAATATGGCTCTATATAGCTCTACATCTAACATAGACAGTAATATAAAGAGACTCGTAGATAGTAACTTAACGAGACAATCAATTATCGAAAAGACATTGGTGGGATAGGGAGGGTGGGAGGGAGATGCAAGGGGGAGGGGATACGGGGATACATGTATATGTAAAGCTGATTCACTTTGTTATAAAGCAGAAACTAACACACCATTGTAAAGCAATTCTACTCCAATAAAGATGTTAAAAAAAAAAAAAAGAAAAGACATTGGGTGCTTGTTGTGTGCAAGTATCCTACTAGGCTCTGTGGGAAATTAAAACTGAGGTCAATATGCCCTCAAATATTTTTTTTTTTTTTTTTTTTTTTGCGGTATGCGGGCCTCTCACTGTTGTGGCCTCTCCCGTTGCGGAGCACAGGCTCCGGACGCACAGGCTCAGCGGCCATGGCTCACGGGCTTAGTTGCTCCGCGGCATGTGGGATCTTCCCGGACCAGGGCACGAACCCGTGTCTCCTGCATCGGCAGGCGGATTCTCAACCACTGCGCCACCAGGGAAGCCCTCAAATATTTTTTAAATTGAATTATAACTGGCATAAAATATTATATTAGTTTCAGGTGTACACATAGTGATTCAACATTTATATACATTATGAGCTGATCACCACCATCACAGATGGTCTATTACCATCTGTCGCCATTTAACATTAATACAATATTATGGACTACATTTCCTATTCTGTATATGATATCCCTGTGACTTATTTATTTTATAACTGGAAGTTTGTGCCTCTTAATCCCTTTCACCTATTTTGCCCCCCCACCCCCACCCAGCTACCACCAGTTCGTTCTCTGTATCTATGAATCTGTTTCTGTTTTGTTTGTTTTGTTTTTTATATTCCACATATAAGTGAGATCATATAGTATTTGTCTCTCTCTCTGTCTGACTTATTCCACTTAGCATGATACCCTCTAGGTCCATCCATGTTGTTGCAAAGGTAAGATTTCATTCTTTTTTTTATGGCTGAGTAGTATTTTTATCCATTTATCTATTGATGAATGTTTAGGTTGCTTCCATGTCTAGGCTATTGTAAATAATGTTACAATGAACACAGGGGTGCATATACCTTTTCCAGTTAGTGTTTCTGTTTTCTTTGGGTAAATATCCAGAAGTGGAATTGCTGGATCGTATGGCAGTTCTGTTTTTCACTTTTTGAGGAGCCTCCATACTGTTTTCCATAGTGGCTGCACCAATATACACTCCACTGACAGTGCATAAGGGCTCCCTTTTCTCCACATCCTCGCCAACACTTGTTATTTGTTGCCTTTTTGATAATCGTGTGAGGTAATATCTCACTGTGGTTTTGATTTGCATTTCCCTGATAATTAGTGATACTGAGAATTTTTTCATGTGTCAGTTGGCCATCAGTATGTCCTCTATGGAAAAATGTCTCTTCAGATTCTCGGCCCGTTTTTTAATCGGATTGTTGGTTTTTTAAAAAATAGTAAGTTGTATAAGTTCTTATATACTCTGGTTATTAACCCCTTACCTGATATATGAGTTGCAAATATCTTCTCCCATTCAGTGGGCTCTCTTTTTGTTTTGTTGCTGGTTTCCTTTGCTGTGCAAAAGCTTTTTAGTTTGATGTAGTCCCATTCGTTTATTTTTGCTTTTGTTGCCCTTGCTTGAAGAGACAGATCCAAAAAAATATCCCTAAGACTGATGTCAAAGAGCTCACTGCCTATGCTTTCTTCTAGGAGTTTTATGGTTTCACTCAAGTTTTTAATCCATTTTGAGTTAATTTTTGCATATGGTGTAAGATAGTGGCCAAGTTTCATCCTCTTGTATGTAGCTGTCCAGTTTCCCCAGCACCATTTACTGAAGAGACTGTCTTTCCCCCACTGTATATTCTTGCCTCCTTTGTCGTAGATTAACTGACTATATGTGTGTGGGTGTATTTCTGGGCTTTCTAGTCTGTTCCATTGATCTGTGTGTCTGTTTTTGTGCCAGTACCATACTGCTTTAATTACTATAGCTTTAGCAAAGCGAATTCAACAATACATTGAAAGGAGATCATATCCATGATCAAATGGGATTTATCTCTGGCATGTAAGGACAGTTCAACAGCCGTAAATCCATCAACATGGTACACCATATTGACAAAACAAAGGATGAAAATTATGCAATCATCTCAATAGGTGCAGAAAAAACATTTGACAAAATTCAACACACATTTATGGTAACAACTCTCAACAAAGTGGGTATAGAGGGAACATACCTCAACATAATGAAAGGCATCTATGACAAACACACAACTAATGTCATAATGGTGAAAAGCTGAAAGTTTTTCCTCTAAGATCAAGAACAAGACAAGGATGCCCACTTTTTCTGTTTTTATTCAACATAGTATTAGAAGTCCTAGCCACAGCAAAAGAAAAAAAAGGCATCCAAATTGTAAGGGAAGAAATAAAACTGCCACTAGTAGATGACACGATACTATAAACAGAAAACTCTGACTACTCCACCAAAAAACTATTAGAATGAATAAATAAATTTAGTAAAGTTGCAGGATACAAAATTAATATACAGAAATCTGTTAAGTTTCTGTACAATAATAACGAACTATCAGAAAGAGAAATTAAAAAAACAATCCCATTTACAGTTGCATCAAAAAGAATGAAACAACTGGAAATAAATTAACCAAAGAGGTGAAAGACCTGTATTCTGAAAACTGAAAGATTTTGATGAAAGAAACTGAAGAAGACACAAATAAATGGAAAGATGGATTGGGAGAATTTATATTGTCAAAATGTGCGTACTACCCAGAGAAATATACAGATTTGATGCAATCCCTATCAAAATACTATTAGCATTTTTCACAGAACTGGAAAAAATAAAATTCTAAAAAATCCTAAAATCCTAAAATTCATATGGAAGCACAAAAGACCCCAAAGAGCCAAAACAATCTTGGGAAAGAACAAAACTGGAGGTATCATGCTCCCTGACTTCAAAACATGCCCCCATCGTTAAGGTTCCCGCACATGGCACACGCGTATGAACACAAGGAAACAAGGCCAGCGATGCAGAGACAAGGCACAGGCGAAAGCGGAGATGTCTGCTGATTGCAAGTGCTCTGAGTAGAGGGGAGTGAGGAGTGACTGCCGGGGCAGGCTGGGGGACTTCCTGGAAGAGGTGGGACACTCGTGTGCCTTGAGGCGAGGGCAGGACACCACTGTGCAGGGCTTTTCTTCCTTCACCCCAGTCTCATAGGAAGAGGATTCACCCTGAGTTACCACCGACTTCCAGTGTGCACGTCGGAAGTGTTCTGGTTTGCAGAGCGGAGGCTGTGGGCTACATGGTGATGATTTACTGGCAAAATCCCAGAGCAGACACAGAGGCTTATATGTTGCCAAAGAACAGAAGGTTCACTTTGAGTAGAAAAGTTAGGCAGGAGGGCAGGAGAGAGGGAAGGAGGGAGGAGTCTCACCCATATTTACTGGATCGATTTGAACTCTTGAGCTGATAAAAACTGCCATGTATTAAGTACTTTAGGTGTTTTTCATACTGAATCAGTTAGAAGGTTTTTGGTTGCAAATGGCAGAAGACACTTGAAATTTGAATAAAAGTCACTTCATACAGACTAAATAGACCAGGGATCAGATGTGGCTTAATTGGGCTCTGGCTCAGCATCACACAGCTCTGTCCCCTCCGCCCTTTTCCATGGTCAGCCTCTTTTTCAGGCTGGTGTCCTTGGTACCCAATGAGCCTTAGGGTTACAGGCCTCATGGCTTCTAAACAATCAGAGCAAAAGAAAATTTATCTTCCCCAAACCACCTGAGTCCTGAGCTTCACTCTGATTGGACCAACCTAGGTCACATGATTGGGATTAAGCCAATCAAATTCATCCCGGTCAATCGCATCCAAACCCAAGGTTGCTACGTTTGGGAAAGATGCCAGCGGGGCAACCATCATTAAGAGAGTGAACAAGGTACACGTGATCTCATTTACTGAGAGATGAAGAGATGCAGGCTGGTAGGCAAAGTGAAGGAACACGATCCCCCATTACAGGTATAGAGCTTGGATTGAATCCATGCCTGGGACTCCCCAGCTCCTGCTGCAATCCCTGTATCTTTCCGCCTCCCATGGTGAAGTGCACGGCCGATTGAAGTTAGGGCATCTCTTTGGGCAGCATGTGCTGGAAATACGCAGGAATCACACGGAAGAGAAATGACAGAAGGAAGAAAGAGGGTCTGACCCAGGAGAGGGGAACTGCAAGGCCCTGCCAGGAGGGGTGAGGAGAGAAGGGACAGAGAGCAGGGGTGATGTCAGAGAATCTCTCTGCCGAAGGAAAAGTCTGGGGAGAGGGCGCCTCTTGGAATCCAGAAGAGAGTGAGTCCAGGTGGCCGTGCAACAGGCAGGTCAAACCTGAGGGCTAGGAACTTATACCCAGTAGTAAAATACCCTGTTTCGTAGAAACTAAGAAACCATCCATTCTAAGATGCACCCATTTTGTGGATCACTGAGTAAGGAAAACTCCCAATAGAACTGACACAATGCTTTTTCAGCACTGCAAATTTTTCTTTATATTTATTGAATGTGCTCTTTTGGGCTTCATGGACATGGATTCTTATCATATGTCACTCTTGTGCTTACGTAAAATGGAGCAAATCAGTGAAATACTTCAGTTAGTGTGTTTTCAAAACCTCTCCCCATTCAGTACATACATCCAACTACATGGGATCCCTTTTGGGTTCAGGGCACGGGCCCGTGGTGACTGGGCCATAGGAGCAGTAGAGATGTGACCTTTCTTATAAGGTGATTTCCTGGCCCTCAGCTGCATCTCTAACAGGGATGGGAAGTTCTTTCTGCTTTCACCCTGGGTGGCTGGCTCCCTTTACTGGGTCACTTGGCTGTTGTTTTACAAGAAAATATGAAATTGCAATGTGAAATATTTGCTTCCCTAACATCAAATTTACATCCCGGTGCTGTGTGTCTGTGTTCATCACACACACAATATTTTTTCATTTCAAGGCCTAATCATAGTGTAATATTTTTTAGAATATTTTAAAATAGCAATGAAATACATTGGGTGTAGGAACAACGCCCATAACTCAAAATGTGATGACCACAGGAAAGCCTTGGATGGAGTAAGCACATGCCTAGTTAATGTCAACCAGGGCAGGTTGTCACATCTGTCACCTGCCTGCCTGTGTTATAAGAAATGTCACTATCTGCCTCCTCAAATGTTCATCTTTTTTTTTTTTTTTTCCCTGTACGCGGGCCTCTCACTGTTGCGGCCTCTCCCGTTGCAGAGCACAGGCTCCGGACGCGCAGGCTCAGCGGCCATGGCTCACGGGCCCAGCCACTCCGCGGCATGTGGGATCCTCCCGGACCGGGGCACGAACCCGTGTTCCCTGCATCGGCAGGCGGACTCTCAACCACTGCGCCACCAGGGAAGCCCTCAAATGTTCATCTTTGAATCGACTCAACATGGTGGTTACATAAGCATGTTTTACCAAAGGCAGGGCTCACGTAGACGCAACTGGAAGAGCTGTCAGTGGGTCCAGCGTGCACGTCAGAATCACCTGGGGACTTAAAAATGACCTACGCCCAGGCCACATCCCAGAGATCCTTATATATCCTAGGTCTGGAGTGGGGTTCCTGCATCAGAATGGTTTAGATGCTCCCCAGTTGATTCTGATGTGCCACTAGGGTTATGCGTCGGGAGAAGGTGGACTGTCCCTGTCCCTCGCTCTATGGGGCACCTGGGAGCAGTGTCCCAGTTGTCCCAGGTCCAGGGGTCTTTAGGTTTTGTCCCGTAGCCCTACCTCCCAGGGGGACCAGACCTCAACACATACACATGGCTCTGCCGCTGTGTGCACACCTGAAGACCCGCTTCTCTTGGGCAACTCACCTCCCATAAGGATGCCTGGATACCTGGCACGAATCCCCCCAGCACACCTGGGCATCCCGGCTTTCTGTGTGGAATCCAGTTGGACCTGCATTTCCCGCTCAGACGTGGTGATTTGTAGGAAGTACTCTCCCTCCTCAGTGGACGACACTGGCTGATCACTGCCCTGCAGCCCAGCTGGGTAATACCTGCAGGTGGGACACTGCAGCCCGTCCTCCTAAAGCCCCTCCTGGGCCCAGAACACAAACTTATATGCAGTGGAATTGGAAACTAGGGTCTCCAGCTCCCCAGCTGATTCCTGGAAATGGGAAAGTGTTTGTACTTAAGTGGAGGAGGGGCGGCTCTTGCGGCCAAAGCTGCCAGCGGTCAGAAGGGAAGAGGCTGGCACCGGGGAGACCCCTGTTTAGAATAAGGGGTGGGGGGTTTCTGCCTCCTGCCTTGGCGAGCTTCCCTTGTGAGTGAGTACTTTTCCTTCTGCGCTACTGTCACTGATCTCTCTGCATATGAGACAGGAGCCAAGTGCTCTGACCCTGATCCTTGGGTCCCTCCAGACACTCTGTAAACTTCCTGCTGTTGTGTCCATGCTGGGGACATCTCAAACACACACATTTTCGAGAACTGTCAAACCCGAAGCAATGGTTTGCTTTACTCAGCATTTCAACCAGGTTCTGATTTGAAAACTTTCCATTTATTACTTTTGGGGAAGAAATTAATTCTCTAGAGCAGAGATTAACCTATGGTCTAAGGATGTGATTTGTGGGAGGGTGTGTACTTGATTAAAAAAATTTTTTTTAATAGTTTTCCCTCCAGCTTTTTTGAGGTATCATTGACATAAAGAATTGTACATATTTAAAGTGTACAACAGGATGATTTGATATGCATATACTTTGTGGAATTATTATCACAATCACATTGACTAACACAGCTATCACCTCACATAGCTACCATTTTTGTTTTGTGGTGAGAATGCTTAAGATTTACTATCTTAGCAAATTTCAAGCATATAATAATACAGTATTATTAACTATTGTCACCATGTTGTCTTTTAGATCCTCAGAACTTATTCATCTTATAACTGAAAGCTTGTATGCCTTTGAAGGTTTATTGTAGTGTAAATCCTTACATGTACTTGCTTTTTTAAAATGAGAGAGAGCTTAACTGTTTTAGATGCTCGAATGGGTGGGTGACCCCCAAAACAGTTAAGAACCATTTTGTGTGTAGGAAGGCTCATTTGATTTTGGGATTTTGTCTCCCACATTGATGTTAGGACATTGAGGTTGCTTTGGGAGTTTAACAATTTACTGAGGGGTGACGTGGAGTCTAGTGTCACAGGGAGGTATACGTTAGAAGCGGATGAGGAAGAGACAGGAAAACACAAGGACGGGAACATAAAACAAAACTAAGACTCGAGGCCAATAACAGCACTATTCACAAGAGCCAAGAGGTGGAAACAACGACTATCTGTTGACGGGTGAACTGATAAAAAAAAAACATGCTGTAAACACACCATGGGATATTATTCAGCTTTAATAAAGAAGGACATTCTGACACATGCTACAACATAGATGAACCTCGAACACATTATGTTAAATGAAATAAGCCAGAGACAAAAGGACAAATACTGTATGATCCACTTACACGAGGGATCTAGAACAGTCAAGTTCATGGAGACAGAAAGTAGGATGGTGTGCCAGGGGCTGTGGAGGCGGAGCGGGGAGTTGTTTAATTGGGAGTTTCAGCTGGGGATGATGAAAAATTTCTGAAGATGGCTGGAGGTGATGGATACAGAACAATGTGAATATACTTAATGCCACAGAACTGTACGCTCAAAATGGTTAAAGGGATACATTTGATGCTATGGATATTTTCCCGCAACCAAAAATATTTTTAAAATTCTTAAGGCCAAAGTCAATATTCCAGTGTCCTGCATGCGTGCTCCCAGGGGATGACAAACTTTGCTCTAAGCTTTGTAGCAGCCAAGTCTCAAGCATTTTTCCTTGCAGAGTGAGGGGCTTACCTGACTTATGAAGCAAAACACTTGGTTACAATGGTCACTTAGGTACTGACAATTAAAACCAATACCTATTACACGGTCATTTAAATGTGCGACAATTTGCTAATGCTTTTGTAAGCTAATGGGAGAGGAAAGAGAAGGTGAATTATGTTTAAACCAATGGATATAATTTAAAATGAGGGTAATATCTGATAAATTGGTGTTTTATGAAATAGACAGAGACTCTGAGATAGCATGAATAAGGAAGGGGACTTGGGTGGATGGACACAGACCCCTCGTTAAATCAGCAGTTGACGGGAAACCAAGCGTTTTGCCGCAGGCTGGGCAGGGAGAGCCTGCTCTCGGTCACGGACACCACAAATCCAACAGGTTTCCAGCACCAGGACCGTCTCTCTTCAGCCCAGGGAAGGCCGCCACCAGCTTCTCGGCTTTGCTAACCAGCCAGGAGCCATTAGTCTGATGATCCAGGATCCGATGGTCCTAGAAGGATGCAGAACCCCTACGAATGGCCCCTGAATTGCAAATTCTCTTGCCAGGCTGGAGCAGACCCCCAGGAAAGCAGAGCTGTCCTTGCTGGCCTGGATTGTGTCCTGGCCTGGCTCCAGCACAGAGGTGCCCGGAGAGTGGATCTCACCTGGGTTGCTAGTCCTGCAGCCCCGCTCTCCTGCTGGCGTCACCTCTCAGGGTGAGTTCTAGGTTGATTCCCCGTGTTGTTGGCTCACGCTCCCTGAAGGTGGCACGTGGGCCCCAAATGCCATCCTGAAGGGCTGTCACCTGCTCTCCCAGGGAGGTCAGGGTGATCCCTTGAGCCAGCTGCACTCTGGGCCTGAACTCTCTGGAAAGGACCCCTGCATCTCCACCTAGAGATCGCCCCCCAGCTGCCGCCTCCGGGCTGGACCCACTGTCCTGATTCAGTGCATGGGGGGGTTGGGTGGGGAACTACTTTGTTGAGCTACTCCATCCTCAGGTCCCACGACCAAGGCCAGGGTGGGCTTTCCCCGCCTCACAGGCGCCGCTTCCGCTGGCCGGTGGGAAGCACGGCCAGCCTGCCCCTCCCCTCCCCCGCACTGGGTTTCCTCCTCAGGAGCAGCCCCCAATGCACGAACTCAGCCAAGGGGCGCAGGTAGGAGGAGGGGCTTCAGTCCAGCTCCCCCTGTGGCAGGACCGCCGCTCCTCCATCCTTCTTCAAGGTCAGGGAGGAGAAGAGCGGGTGCTGGGCGAGGTGGGTGCAGGAGGGACAGCTGTCGTTCAGCCTTCTGGCCCATGGAGGCCTCTGCGCTGCAGCGCTGCAACCTGAGAGCGCAGAGCTGAGGGGCCGAGTGAAGCATCTCGTTTCCACACTCCTCCTGGGCGGCCAGCGGACTCTGTCCAGCTCAGAGGCTCAGGAGCGCACGGGGCACCCCTCTGTGCTGTCGTGCGTGCCGGGGTCTGAGCGGCCGTGGGAAGCCCAGGGCAGCCCATGACTCTGCTCTGGCCCTTGGGCACTCCTGACCAGCAGCATCATACTCCGGGAACCCCAGTTCTCTCAGGCAGTTTTGGTCCGTTTTCCAAGGCCTCTCTGAGTTACGCTGCAGTGAGCCTGCCCCTGGCATTCATCACGTGTCCACGGCTCACCTGTCCCAGCTGCCTTTTGCTTTGTCCCATGAATTCGCTGCAAATCTGCCGTGTCCTACATGGGAGTGGGAAAGAGAGTCCTCTGTGGGAATGCCCTGGGGTAAGGCTGCCAAGGCTGGACCAGTCACAAGACAGCAAGTAGTTCATCTCCAAGCAGGGGGAAAAAGGGAGGGAAGAAAAGAACCCATGGATTTTTTGAAATACGCCAGCTGCCAAGAAACACATGATTTTGTCCGGATGCGCAAATTAATACAGAGAGCTTAGATAAACTACCCAAGATCAAACAGCCAAAGAGCCATGGCTTGAACCTGGGAAGTTGGCTCCAGAGCCTGGACCCTCTGGGAAGGCCTGGGGGGGGGGGCACATGGGTGCAGCCCCTCCCCCCCAGAATTCAAGTCCTGCCATGGCCCCTTAGCGATGGTGCAACCTCAGGGAAGCCATACCCCCTCTCCCCAAGGTCAGCTCTGTGCCTGCAAAATGGGGCTGATAAAACCAGCTTCCTGGGGAAGTCAACGGTGAGGTCCACCTCAGGGCTGGTGAGGACAAATCGCCCCAAATCCATTCTTTTCTAACCCAGGAGCCAGGGCCAACTTTCAGAGGTGTTCTTAATTAAGTTAGCTGGGGTAATTCGATTTTCATTCTATTATTTTTATGAACAGAGAGGGATAAAGGGGCATCTTAGTGTTGCTTTAAGGAACCTCCGCAGGCCGCCCCACACAGTGTCTGAGGCCCAGTTGTGGCCTTATCTTTGTTTACGGGCCCAGCTGGCCCCTGTCTGAGCTCATGGCTTGGGCTGGGGCTTGGGGGGACCCATCTTATTCATGGAAACAGCTGGAAGAGCCTGGGGTCCAGGCTGGCATCGCCCCCAGATACAGCAACGAAGATCAACTTCCTCTACACCTGCCCATTGTAGCCAGTTGCGTTCATAACATTTTATTGACCACAATTTTTTCTTTATCCATGTGAAAATCTTTGGGTAAATAAAATTCCTTATGTCTGCTACCCATATGGGCTGCAGTTTACATTCATGTGGCTCTTTTAATGGTTACTATAGCCTCCTATTTCACTTGGTCCCGAACCACATCCGTGTGGGAAAAATAGAGAAGATTCTGCCTTTGGAGAGGCTGGAAGGGAGGCCGGGAGTGCAGGTCGCGCAGGCAGCAGCGGGTTGTGGCTGGCTTAGATTCATTCCCATCTGACACGGGCGTCGTGGACTTCGGAACAGAGTTTCTGCTCTCTTAGGGGAAGAGGACGTGGAGTGAATTGCTGTCCTGTTCTTTTTCTAAATACACCTGACAAACAACCAATGACATTGGGTTTCTGGGATTGCCTGTGACTTAAATGATGCAGTCAGGTTCTTATGACTAGAGAGGGCTGGGGAACCACCCCCCGTTTCTCTTACAGGAAAACGTGAGGAGTTAAATGGTGACGTGCCTCCCTCCACCACTAGCACGTGAGTAGGAGTCATTTTGAACTGTGTGTGTTAAGCTGCATCTTTGATTCAGTGAGTTCTAGCGCAGTAACAAGAGCCGGAAGTTCAAGGTGGGGTCAGAGACAGGCGTCTGGTCCAGGCTCTCTTTGTCAAAGCTTCCTCAACTTCTCCGATAGTGAGGGTTCACGGAAGAGAAGGCCCAGCAGAGATGGAAGGATGTGTCATAAGTATGATCCAGTCTATTTCGGGCTGATGTTCCCTGCCTGACTCGCCTGTCTCCTGAAGGATGAGATCCCACGGAGAGACACAGTGAGGGCCCCGGGGCCGGGGGCGGAGCGGGGCCGTGGGCCGGAAGGATCCAGAACAGGTCAGGCGGGCTTAGAGGTTTACGCACGCAAACTCCCCTTACCTCACCCCTCTATGAGTCACCCGCATGTGCGCCTCATGCTGCTACGAGAAAAATCAACACTCTGAAATCCTACAGAGGCAAACCTAAAACCCACCGGTGTTACATGCAGAGAAGAAACCCAAGGCCTGGGGTTTTCACTCTGTTATCCTCAGAGCCCCTGGCCCTAGAATTGGTCCTGGGACCAGGGGACAGTGCAGAGGGAGGGGCTAAGGGTGACGACTGAACCTGTGTCACAGGCTGCAAGTGAGCCTTGCAGGCTCCAGCAGCTGGAAGATTTCTCTTTCACCCTGAGGCATTGACTTCACTTGGAAGGGAAGGAAGAAAGTGTTTTGTTTTGTTGGCATTATTGTGTTAAAATATACATGACAGGCACTTCCCTGGTGGTGCAGTGGTTAAGAATCCACCTGCCAATGCAGGGGACACGGATTCGAGCCCTGGTCCGGGAAGATCCCACATGCCGCGGAGCAAATAAGCCTGTGCGCCACAACTACTGAGCCTGTGCTCTAGAGCCCACGAGCCACAACTACTGAAGCCCGCGTGCCCAGAGCCCATGCTCTGCAACAAGAGAAGCCACTGCAATGAGACGTCCGTGCACCGCAACAAAGAGTAGCCCGCGCTCGCCGCAACTAGAGAAAGCCCGCACGCAGCAATGAAGACCCAACGCAGCCAAAAAAAAGGAGAAAAAAAATATGTATACACATGACAAAATTTATCATTTTAACCATTTTTTTGTTTGGTTGGGTTTGTTTGGATGTTTGTAAATTCAGATTAAATTTTGTTTTAGAGATGTAATCGACATATAACATTGTATTAGTTTTAGGTGCACAACATAATTGTTCCATATGTGTATATATTGCGAGATGATGGCCATAAGTTTGGTTAAAATCCATCACCACACATTACAATTTTTTTTCTTGTGATGAGAACTTGGAAGATCGGCTCCCTTAACAAATTTCAAATGTGCAGAATTGTTAACTATAGTCCCCACATAAACTATATTCATCTTATAATTGAAAGGTTGTACCTTTTGACCCATTTCACCCACTCCCTGACCCGTGGTGGTGATGGCTGCATGACAATGTGAATGTGCTTAATGCCACTGAACTGTATATTTAAAAATGATTACATTTTATGCTATATATATTTTACACCGAAAAGAAACGATTGAGCGATAACTGATATGCACAAGGAACCAACCTTGATTTGGGGCCAGAGGAGGCAGTTGCACAGATGGAAAGAGAAACAGGAGCAGAGCTGCTGTGGACCCTGGTGTCCACCCTCCTGCACGTTACTCCCTTGGACAAAATTGGGAAACCTCTGCAAGAGCCCAGCTGCCTCATTTTCCAGTTTAGGAAACTTTACGTTAGCAAGACCACTCTCCTTTCTTCCAAACTGCCTGTCCACTACCAGTTTAATTCTGATCAACCAACTAGCAACCTGGTTGAGATTCTACAAAGCAGGTTTGAGGTCTGTGGGGTGAGCCCTGGACCCTCATGGGGCTGCAAGTCCTCTATATTCAGAGCACCCCTGCCTCTTAGCCTCCCTAGCCCCTGCTCTCCATCACCTTGAGCGAGAGGCCAGCCTAGAATATTCATCAGGCCACGGCGAGCTATGCTCCCTGACAGGCCTGATATGGGTTGACCTGTGTCCCCAAAAGATAAGTCATAACCCCCAGGACCTGGGAATGTGACCTTATTTGGAAATAGGGCCATTGCAGATGTAAATAGTTAAGATGAGGTCATAGTGAAGTAGGGTGGGCCCTTAATCTAATCTGAGTGACACACTGGAGAAGACGGCCATGCAGTGACAGACGCAGAGACTGAAGATAATTGTAAGCCAAGGAGCCCTTGGGATGGCTGGCCACCAGCAGCAGCTGGGAGAGGCAAGGAAGGATCTTCCCCCACAGGTATCAGAGGGAGCCCGGCCCTGTCGACACCTTGATTTCACACTTCTAGCTTCCAGAACCCAGACAGTACTTTTCTGTTGTTTTGAGCCCCCCGAGTCTACGGTGTTTGTTATGGCGGGTCCAGGAACCATGCCCACGTGTGCCGGGTGGGAGGGCCTCACAGGTGGACAGACCGGTGGGCAAGTTCAGAGCTTCACTCAATCACAGTCCACACTCAGGGTGTTTGTCTTATCCCAGTTATATTATTCACAATGTCTCTTTATTATTTATATTTTTTAAAGTATATTTTATTTTATTTATTTATTTTTCCTTTTGGCTGTACTGCACGGCTTGCGGGATCTTAGTTCCCCGACCAGGGACTGGCCCCCGCGCTCTCGGCAGAGAAAGTGCCAAGTCCTAACCACTGGACTGCCAGGGAATTCCCTACAATATCTTTTAAAATTGCTTCACTTCTTAATGTTAAATATATTATAAAAGGAAGCTGTATATCCCCACTGTACACCAATCCTAGAGAGAAAGTCTTGGTGATTGATGGAATCATATGTTTTTAGAGAGATTGGGATAATATTATACTACACTAAATTTGGGAAGTCACTAAATATATGGACTTAAATGAAACACCACTGACAGTTCTGTTGGAAAAAATGTCGCAACAACAACAACGGAAGTAGCATTTCTTCCAACACTGGAAGCTCACGTACACTTGTGGGCCCCAGATTTTGGTCTCGGACACTCTTCTCCAGTGGAAAGAAAAAGACAAAATTAGGGACTGAATCCATGTTTTGGAGCAAGAATAAAAAATGTCAGTTAATATAAAATACAAAATAATGAAGTTATTCAAAGAAAGGGTGAATTTACTAGAATATGTTTCATTCATGTTATTTTTCATAATGGAAAAGTGTTATCTATGCTATTCGTGGATACCGTGTTTCTTCAGTCAGCTCCTGTCTATTTGTCAGATGTAGATATGGAACACAGCAGAAGCAGGAGGAGAGATTGAAACTGACGAGTCAGCTACAGTCATTCCAGCATAAGAAGGAATGATGCAGTGAGCAAGAGTGGACAGCAAGTGGTAAGTGAAGTAGCCACGGGGAGCTTTACTGATCTCGCCAGTTAACTAATACCCAAGCACATGTTCCTAGATAACAAAGTAGCCAAATGTCCTTCCAAGAAGAAAGCAAATCCCACATATACTCCCTCTTCTCTCAAGGAGTCAAACCCTTGGCAACACCACTAATTATAGGGAGTTAGTAATAAGACATACCCAACTATGGTAAGAGACCAGACTAACACATCTCCATGACTGCACACAAATAAATGCATACAAACCATAGAGGCCACTTTATTCCTGGAAAAGACTCCAAGTCTCAAAGTCAGCCTCGTTAAGGAAGACAGGAACCTAAATGTCCCCTGATATAACAAGTGCAGCTTCCTGGCAAGAAAAAGAAACTCACCCCAATGACCACTGGCTCAGGTTTGAATCAATTTGGTCTGTTCACCTGTGTCCTGACCAAGAATCAACAGGTCACCAGCTCAAGGCCTGGATCTCCTAGGGGGATCAAGGCAATATTCTTTTACTTTGGGCTCTGGTAAAATTTCCAACATTCTAGAAAGGTGCAAAATATCAGTTATTGAACTGATAGAGTTATTGAAATCCTAGGACAGTGTAAAGCATGTGACATTGGTGATGTGCAATAAAAAGAGTGAGGACCAAAAAAGGAAGCAAATGAAAGCCATGGCATCAATAGCTTTGTAACTTGTTTTGGTGTAAGGGCATTAATCAATTTTGTGGCTTTTATATTTTTTGTGTGACCATTTTGCATTTAAAGAGTCCGCATATCGAAGGGAATTAATATGTTAGACTTGGGATGCCTAAAAGTGCTGGGGTAACTTGGTAATATAGGGTTTTTATTGGTTGGGAACATTTATTTTGTTGAATCTATAATATTTATTCATCGTAAGTAATTGTAAATATTTGGGGCAAAGTTGATTGTCTAATATCTAAAAAATGTTAATTGTTTAATAAATCCCTAAGATTAATAACTGGGACGTTACTTAAATTACAATTAGTAGTGACTATTCTTCTCCATGCACAGATGCCCCTCTGACACTAAGAAATCCATCAGCACTGAAAATGGAAAGCCAGTGCTTTTCTAATACATAGTGAAATACTCAGAAATATGATAAAAATAAATGTTCATCTTTGCACCAGCTACAATTATCACATGAACCATCTGTGGTCTGTGTTCCATACTTCGGGGAATAACCCCTGAGCAGAAGGTTCTGGAACCTATGGGGTAATAAAGAGCATTGATCTACACCTTAAATTTCTAGGCTACAATTACCTCTTTCTGGAAGCTCCTATTAGGTCCCAGAATTGGAACCTAAGTCAGAGATACAGAATTATCCTTGAAACCTACTAGCTTAAAGTAACAAATATGTATTATCTCACAGAGTTTCCGAGGGTCAGGAATCTGGGAGCAGCTTAGGTGGCTGGTTCTGAAAAGGTCAGATTTCCTGATTAAAAAACTGGGGGAACAGGGTGTCAAATACAGAGGCGGTGAGAAGGATCTCCCCAGGAGAGAGAAAGCAAACCCATCTGTTCATCCCTGATACTGTCCTAAGCCTGGGACTTCAGAGATGGTTCCTGCCCCCAGAACCTGTCTCTTGAAGGCTTGTTTCTTTGAATTTGGTGAAAAGGAGGTGAGAATGGGTGTGGAGATAAATGCATTTATAGGTATGAGGGTGGATCATTTATTCTTCCTGTGAAGGAGGAAATAAAGCCATTGTTGCAGTGTACATAGTTTGAGTGTAGACAGTCCTGGATTATTTGATGGGGAGTTGCAAAGGAAAGATGGACACCATAAATACACTGCGGCAATAATATGCCCATTTGCATATTTTTTTTCTAGCAGCTCTCAGCAGCTTGGGTATATTAAAGAAAGCAGATGGTTAGGTTTCTTTCTTTGTTTATATTTAAAGTGTGTTTCTTATAGGCAGTATGTAATTTGGTCTTGCTTTTTAAATCCAATCTGATAATCTTGGACTTTTAATTGGGCCATTCAGCCCAGTTACATTTTAATGTGATTACTGATGTAGTCAAGTTTAAATCTACCATCTTGCTCTTTGTTTTCTATTTGTCCCATCTGTCCTTTGTTCCGTTTCTTCTCTTTTCCTGCCTTCTATTGGATGAATCAAGTCTTTTTTATGATTTCATTTTTATCTCCTTTGTTGTAGCCGTAACTCTTTGTTGTGGCATTTTGGTGGTTGCCATGGGGTTTAGAATTTAATCTTTAACTTATCACTGTTTACCTCCAAGTGATATCCTACCACTTCTGCACCAGAAGAATCTTACAGCAGGATACTTCTGTTCATCCCCTCTATCTTCATGCTATTGTTGTGGTACTTTTTCCTTCTACCTATGTTATAAACTACACACTACATTGTTATTATGTTTTAAAGTTAAACAGTCAATTATTTTTAAAGGACATTTAAATAACAATAAGAAAAGCCTTTTATATTTATCTGGGTACTCACTCTTTTCAGTGTTCTTCATTCCTTTGTATAGATGCAGATTTCCACCTGAGAAATAGCCTTCATTTCTTATATTCATAGATCTTCTGGTGATGAATTTTTCAAATTCTGTATATCAAAAAGTGTCTTTATTTTACCTCTGTTTTGGTAAATATTCTTGCTGGGTATAGAATTTCAGGTTGACAGTTTTTATTTCATTCAATACTTTACATTATTGCTCCACTATCTTCTGGCTTGCATTGTGTCCAAAAAGAAGTCTGCTGTAATTTTTATCTTTTGCTGCACACATTCCCCCCCCACTCTCACCTCCCTGGCTGCTTTTAAGATTTCCTGGGATTTATCCCAAGGATGCAAGGATCCTTCAGTATATGCAAATCAATCAATGTGATACACCATATTAACAAATTGAAGAAGAAAAACCATATGATCATCTCAATAGATGCAGAGAAAGCTTTTGACAAAATTCAACACCCATTTATGATAAAAAATTCTGCAGAAAGTGGGCATAGAGGGAAACTACCTCGACATAATAAAGGCCATATATGACAAACCCACAGCAAACATCGTTCTCAATGGTGAAAAACTGAAAGCATTTCCTCTAAGATCAGGAACAAGACAAGTATGTCCACTCTTGCCACTATTATTCAACATAGTTTTGGAAGTCCTAGCCATGGCAATCAGAGAAGAAAAAGAAATAAAAGTAATACAAATTGGAAAAGGGGAAGTAAAACTGTTACTGTTTGCAGATGACATGATACTATACATAGAGAATCCTAAAGATGCTACCAGAAAACTACTAGAGCTAATCAGTGAATTTGGTAAAGTTGCAGGATACAAAATTAATGCACAGAAATCTCTTGAATTCCTATACACTAATGATGAAAAATCTGAAAGAGAAATTAAGGAAACACTCCCATTTACCACTGCAACAAAAAGAATAAAATACCTAGGAATAAACCTACCTAAGGAGACAAAAGACCTGTATGCAGAAAACTATGAGACACTGATGAAAAAATTAAAGACGATACAAACAGATGGAGAGACATACCATGTTCTTGGATTGGAAGAATCAATAATGTGAAATGACTATACTACCCAAAGCAATCTACAGATTCAATGCAATCCCTATCAAACCACCAATAGCATTTTTTACAGAACTAGAACAAAAAATCTTAAAATCTGTATGGAGACACAAAAGACCCCAAATAGCCAAAGCAGTCATGAGGGACAAAAAAGGAACTGAAGGAATCAGACTCCCTGACTTAAGACTAGACTACAAAGCTACAGTAATCAAGACAGTAGGGTACTGGCACAAAAACAGAAATATAGATCAATGGAACAGGATAGAAAGCACAGAGATAAACCCACGCACCTACGGTAAACTAATCTATGTCAAAGGAGGCAAGGTTATACAATGGAGAAAACACAGTCTCTTCAATATGTGGTTCTGGGAAAACTGGACAGCTACATGTAAAAGAATGAAACTAGAACACTCCCTAACACCATACACAAAAATAAACTAAAATGGATTAGCCTGTAAGACTGGACACTATAAAATATAAGACTGGACACTATAAAACTCTTAGAGGAAAACATAGGAAGAACACTCTTTGACATAAATCACAGCAAGATCTTTTTTGATCCACCCCCTAGAGTAATGGAAATAAAAACAAAAATAAACAAATGGGACTTATGAAACTTCAAAGCTTTTGCACAGCAAAGGAAACCATAAACGTGACGAAAAGGCAACCCTCAGAATGGGAGAAAATATTCGCAAACGCATCAACAGACAAAGGATTAATCTCCAAAATATATAAACAGCTCATGCAGCTCAATATTAAAGAAACAAACAACCCAATCCAAAAATGGGCAGAAGACCTAAATAGACATTTATCCAAAGAAGACATACATATGGCCAAGAAGCACATGAAAAGCTGCTCAACATCACTAATTATTAGAGAAATGCAAATCAAAACTACAATGAGGGCTTCCCTGGTGGCGCAGTGGTTGAGAGTCTGCCTGCCGATGCAGGGGACATGAGTTCGTGCCCCGTTCCAGGAGGATCCCACATGCCGCGGAGTGGCTGGGCCCGTGAGCCATGGCCGCTGGGCCTGCGCATCCGGAGCCTGTGCTCCACAACGGGGGAGGCCACAACAGTGAGAGGCCTGCATACCGCAAAACAAAACAAAACAAAACAAAACAAAAAACCTACAATGAGGTATCACCTCACACCAGTTAGAATGGGCATCATCAGAAAATCTACGAACAACAAATGCTGGAGAGGGTGTGGAGAAAACAGAACCCTCTTGCACTGTTGGTGGGAATGTAAACTGACACAGCCACTATGGAGAACAGTATGGAGGTTCCTTAAAAAACGAATAATAGAACTACCATATGACCCAGCAATCCCACTACTGGGCATATACCCAGAGAAAACCATAATTCAAAAAGACACATGCACCCCAATGTTCATTGAAGCACTATTTACAATAGCCAGGTCATGGAAGCAACCAAAATGCCCATTGACAGACAAATGGATAAAGAAGATGTGGTACATATACACAATGGAATATTACTCAGCCACAAAAAGGAATGAAACTGGGTCATTTGTAGAGATGTGGATGGATCTAGAGACTGTCATATAGAGTGAAGTAAGTCAGAAAGAGAAAAACAAATATCATTAACGCATATATGTGGATCCTAGAAAAGTGGTACAGATGAACTGGTTTGCAGGGCAGAAATAGAGACACAGATATAGAGAACAAACGTACGGACACCAAGGGGGGAAGTGGCGGGGTGGTGGTGGTGGTGTGATGAACTGGTAGATTGGGATTGACATATATACACTAATATGTGTAAAATGGATAACTAATAAGAACCTGCTGTATAAAAAAGTAAATAAAATTCTAAAATTAAAAAAAAAATGGTCATATGTGATATGTAAACAAACAAACAAAAAAAGATTTTCTCTTTGTCATTGGCTTTAAGCAATTTGATTATGATGTACCTTGGTGTAGCTTTCTTCATGTTTCTGGTGTTTGAGGTTTATTAGGCTTCTTGAATCTGTGGGTTTACAATTTCCATCAAGTTTGGAAAATTTTTGCCATTATTTTGGCCTCTCTTTTTCCCCCACTTTGGGGCGACATCAGCAGTTCACTGATACTTTGATCATTTTTGTTCAGTCTTTTCTCTCTGTTTTATTTTGAACGATTTCTATTGATGTCTTAAGTTCTCATTTTTTCTTCTGCAGTCGAATTTGCTGTGAACCCCCTTTAGAATATTTTTTAAAATCTCAGGCTTTGGGCTTCCCTGGTGGCGCAGTGGTTGAGAATCCGCCTGCCGATGCAGGAGACACGGGTTCATGCCCTGGTCTGGGAAGATCCCACATGCCGCGGAGCGGCTGGGCCCGTGAGCCATGGCCGCTGAGCCTGCGCGTCCGGAGCCTGTGCTCTGCAACGGGAGAGGCCACAGCAGTGAGAGGCCCGCGTATCGCAAAAAAAAAAAAAAAAATCTCAGGCTTTGTAGTTTTCATCTTTTGAAGTTCTACTTGGATTTGAAAAACTATCTTCCATGTTTTTGCTTAAATATGCTAAATCTTTTCTCTGGATTCTTAGTCATCTGCAATAATGTTATAAAATAACTGCTTTAATATATTTGTCTACTAACTCTATCATCCATATGATTTCTGGGTTAGTTTCAACTGATTGTTTTTCCTCCTCTTTTTTTGTGTGTCACATTTTTCTGCTTCTTTGTGTGCCTGGTAATTTTGGATTGCATGCCAGACACTGTCAATTTTACTTTCTTGGGTGCGGGATATTTTTGTATCCCTATATTCTTGAGTTTTGTTCTGTGGTGCAGTTAAGCTACTTGGAAACAGTTTGATCCTTTTGGTTATTGCTTCGCTAGGCAGGACTACAGCTGTGTTTAGTCTAGAGATAATTTCCCCACTTGCTGAGGCCAAACCTTTCTGGGTTCTCTATCCAATGGGAATAGGAGCTATATGGCTCCGTGTGAACTCTGAGTATTCTTCCTTCCAATCTTTTTGAGTCTTTCTTTCTTTGGCCTCAAGTCCTTTCCATGTTTATCCTGATCAGTACTTAACTGAAGACTTGATTGGGACAGTGCAGATGTTCAGAATTCCTTCTCTATGCATCATCTCATCTCTGCCACTCTGCCCTGCAAACTCTAGCCACCCCGGCTTTTTTGAACTCTCACTTCAAATAAGGGAACTCTCCTTTCAAATAAGGGAGACCACTGGGTTACACCTGGATTTCCCCTTCCTGTACCCATTATCTGGAAATTCTTTCAAGGCTGTTAGCTGGGGGATCCTAGGGTTCATCTAACTTGTTTCCTGTTCCCTTCATTATTTGATGTCCAGTGTCCTGAGAACCATCTTAAAAAATAGTTTTCCCCCCATTTTTTATTTGTTTCAATTAGGAGGGTAAATCCGGTCGTTGCTACTCTAACTTGTCTGGGATTGGAAGTCCTGGATGGAGTTCTCTCAATCTGACCATTTGTAGGATAGATATGATGGAACTATAAGGAGTCAAGAGCACTGAGGGTGTTGGTGAATCTGGATGAAGTGATGCATCACAGGGCTTAGGTTGTTCTGGGAAAGAAGGTAAGAAGGGGAGGCTCGCCCAGAGAATGGCCTGGAGGGCTTCATAAATTCAAAGAACAAGGATGGCAGGGATATGGCAAAGAGGAAGCTAGCAGTTGAAGAGGTTGGGGTCAGAATTTGGCAAGTTGAAGATTTCAGAGGTGAGGCCATTCCAGGTGACCAGCTGCAGGCTGTGGCCATCCATCAGCTTGAGTGGAGTATGAAGGGAAGCTGTTGAAACTGAGGAAGCATCTACCTGGGGGAGGTCCAGAGGGGCCATTTCCTCGGGAGGTGGGGGGAAGAGAGCCTCATGGTAATCAAGGCTATGGGGTAAGTTCCTTTACATATCAATAAAGGTTTCTTAGGGCACAGTAAAAGTGACTAGAGGTAATGTCAGCAGAAGAAGCTGGTAGGAAAAAAGTACAGCAGGACGGAATGGACAGCACATGAGAGGAATGACCTTGACAGACAGGCTTAGCATCCAGGGATAAGATTTACTGTGTCCAGCTGACCAGCCCACAGAAGGAGAGGTCCAGCTGGGGTGGGGGTCCGGGGTGGGATGGCAGGTGGCAGCCAGCCTCCAGATGACCTCAAGGATTCTCACATCCTGGGATTTGTGCCCTGGTGTATCCCCTCCCACATGGAATAGGGCAGACTTTTGTAACCAGTAGGACATTGTGGAAATGACAGGGCATGACTCCCAAGGCCAGGTCATAAAAGACCTCTGCCTTGCTTCCTGGGTCACTGGGAGAAGCCGCCATCACGCTGCAAGGACACTTGGGCAGCTTGTGAAGAGGCCCATGCGGAGAGGACTGAGGCCTCCTGCCAATGACCAGCCCCGACGTGCCAGGTGTGTGTGAGCCACCTTGGAAGTGGATCTCCCTGCTCCTGTCAAGCTCTCAGATGACCACAGCCCTGACCCAACACTTGGACAGTCTCTGCACGAGTGACCTTAGAGGCAGAACCATCCAGCAAAGCCACTCCTGAATTTCTGACCCATGGAAACTGCAAGAGATAATCAATGTTTATTGGTTATTTAGTATTTGAATTTTGGGGCAATTGTTATTCAGCGGTAGATAACTGATGCTGATTTTGGTACCCAGAACTGGGATGTCTTAACAAAACCTAAACATATAGGCATGAGTTCGCATCCAGGCAGTGAGCAGCTGGTGGGCAGCTCACGCTCGGTGCCAGTCACTGCGGGGTCACCTGGTTGGCTTTGGGTAGCAGCTGGGCCTTCTGAGAGCATCGGGCACAGGATGACCCCTGGGGCCCACCTGCCTGGAAACACACACAGAGAATGGAATCTGGGAAATGCAGTCCAGTGAAGCCAAGTTGACACATTACAGACACCACAGCACCCGAACTGAAAGCTGTCACAAGGCTGTCCTTGAGCAGGACCGTGTCAGGAAGTCAGGGGGGCAGGACATCTGGCTTTCACAGCCATCACAGGACACAACAGTGAGGGGAACCCTGGGTACAGAGAGAAGACAGAGAAGGAACACGTAGCCGAGAGGTAGGCCTCTTTTGTTTGCAAAGGGCAGAGACCTTTGCTGTGTCTGGAAGGTGACGGGAATCCCGACCTGCAGGAAGGCCTCATGGGAGATGAGAAACAGCCGCCAGATGTTCCTGCTCTCCTATCACTATTTCTGCTGAGAGCTGAAACCGAGGGAAAGGAAGGTAAAAATCCTAGAGATGCACAAGTCTGGCGGAAACCACTGCTCCCACGTGAGATGGGGTTTGATCACGTAAGGGTGGATGTGAGCTGCATCTGCACACTCAATCTCAGGTGGCTTCAGGCCCTGCTGAACCGGCTTTTCCTTTCACCCGAGGAGTGAAGACCACCACGACTTTGTCCAAGAGGACCGAGGGTGCCACTTCCATCACGGCCCTGCCTGCACACAAAGTGTGCGGCCGGCCACAGGCATCCGAACCCCTTCCTGTACCCCGGAGAGGTAGACAGCAAGCGCTTTTTATCTTTTAGGAGCTCGTCCAAGAGAGTGGGGTGGGGGTGCTGAGAGGCCACTGTCCACGGCGACCTGGGCAGTGAGGGGCTTGGTCTAGACTCACCGGGCTGCGGCCAGCTCTTCCCGAGCGCGTGGATCGTGTAGTCAGAGTGCAGCAGAGCAGGGAAGGCCTTGGATGCAGGGTCAGCCTCGGTCCCCTTGATGGACAACCTTTGATCTTGTCGTTCTTAGTTCCTGAGATCCCCAGAGTGGGCAGGAAGCCCCCCATTTTCCAGAGCGGGTGACGGGCCGTCTCCTGTCTCAGGAGGAGGGGCACTTCCTATCCCGAGTGTCATAAGAAGGATGCGGTGCTGGGGCCACTGCCCCTACCTCCCCCCCCTGGCCCTGGAGGCACCTGGCACTGACGAGCCTGGGTGACATCGGACAAGTTACTTAATCTTTTGTCTCCAGCTGTCCGGTGGCTCGATGGCTCCATACAGTCCCCGGTCACACTGTTGGGTTGGGGAGGAGACTCTGCTGCCACTTGGGAAAGCACCTGCGGTTTCCAGCACAGAATGGGCGTTCGCCAAAGGTCTGTCCCCACCGTCTACTGGCCATCACTTCACACAGCCTGGAGTTCAGTTTAAACTCAGTGTTCGTCCTCGGCCCGGCTTCCTCCTTCTTCAGAGGCCAGGAAAGCCCTCGGGCTGTGGTCTTTCCCTCCTGCAGGAAACGTCTTGTCCAGCTCGGTGTCCTGCTCAAACGCACCCCGATCGTGGGACCCTCTAAAGAGCGTTCTCTCAGCAAGTTTCACGTTTGGATGAGGCTTGGAGAGGACAGACGCGACTCCCAGGCCACTGAGATCAAACAGAGAAAGGCAGAGGCTGCTCCTGGTCAGAAAGTCACCGGCCTGGCGTCTGGCCCAGAGCTCCCTGTAGCGAGCGGCCTGCCCGCCGGTCAGGGTTCACCGGCTCCGGCTTCTGGGGCTTGTGCGCCAGGGGACGCTCCCAGGGTGGGCCTCGATTTCTCAGTGACAAAAGTTCTCTCTCCAGAGTCCCAACTCTACCTGCTCCAGGCCAGCAGACCCGGCCATGATCTCTCTGCCAAAGGCCCAGAGTGACCGGAGCTGCCCCCGCCGGGGTGCCAGGACACTATAGGCAGACACCACACTGGTCACGGGTCTTTATTTATTGAGTTGAGAATTCACACACGGTAGCATCATACAGTAGTAAGTCATTTCCAGGGCTGGATAAAAATGATTGTCACTCACCGTGCTTCACGAAAATTTCTTTTAATGAATAAATAATTTGATGAAATCAAAAATATTTACAATATAAACACATGGAAAAGCTTCAGGTCTGTGAATCTAATCATCGATCTCCGCCTTTCTGAACTGAACGCCTCCCAAGCTTTTCCCTTGGAAACAATACAAATCTGATAGAAACAACAGCTCATACATCTCTCTGTTCGTCATATGTTTATGTTAGTCTTGGAAAGCTACATATATTATGCGACATGTTAAAATACAAATTTTAACTAAAATAATATATTACCATAATGCCAGGTAGCATTCTCCACAGAACAAAAATGTACACTCAGTTGTAACAATAACAAAGGTTCACGGGCCACAAAATAATACCCCAAAGGTACAAATGCCTTCATAAGAATATAATTGTGCTCTTCAATCTACCAGCCGTCCATGCTGCTCTACGGAGCTGGTGCCTAGGAGGACAGGGTTGGACCACTGGATGCTGAGGGTAGCTTTCCATCAGGCAGCAGCACTGCCGGGAACCGGGCAGGGCAAGCAGTTTTATAAACACTTTCTTGGGCTCTTAAAAAGAGCCCATTAGGCAAAGCAAAATAAGCATATCGAGAAGTCTTCATCTCATCGGCACAAACACCATGGCACGTCCTGGCTTTGCAGGATGAAAGGTTTGTGTGCAGGGCTGTGTACGCCGTCAGCCAGCATTCAAGTATTCTAGGGCTACCTCATAGCAGAACTTGTACTGATCCTGGAACACAGAAGGGACAAAATGTCAGCGTGGCCATAGCGGGATGCAGTTTCTCTGAAAGCAATGATGCCAGACTAGCGTTTTAATTGGAAGCAATCAAACTGAGAAGGATGTGAATCAGAAACGGACTGGGAAGTCAGGGTCCTGAACCACACACATATTCGCCGTTTGTCGATGTTTCCCACAAGGCCGATGAAAGAGGTATGTTGATATCTATGCTCATTAGAATTCCTGGAAAGTTCTAGACAACTGCAACACATATCTCTGTTTGTCCACACGTATGTGTTCACCTGTTACATCAACATCCTGAGTACAAATGATTGGAAAGCCAAGAGGTGGAAGGAAAGATAATGAGGGCTGTGGACATGCCTTCATGATTTGCTCAGTAAATAATCGCGGCTTCATTCCTGGACCAGCTTTACCTCTGACTGTCAGTCAGCAGGATTTCCTCCATTTTATGAGAGTTTATTAAGCACCTCTTAAGTACCGAGTGCCTTGACCTGGTCCCTGACTCTGAGAAGTCCATGTCCAACGAGGAGGCTGAGACGGGAACCCAATGGCGCTCACGAGGCAGAGCTGAGCAGGGCCCACGAATGCTCCCCAACGCGGGTGCAGCGGAGGCGGGAGCTGAGCTTCTTAAGGAAGATGTGCAGGGGGTGGCAGGTAATAGGGGAGCCTGAGAATGAGCACGTGAGCGGGGGGCGGTGGTTATGTGTCCTGGTTTGCCCGGGACAGTCCCAACTGATGCCTGTTGTCCTGGCGCCATCGTTACTTGTAGGCCCTTTCACTCTCAAAAGTGTCCCAGTTTGAAATGATAAAGTACGTGGTCCTCCTAACTGTGGTCCTCTAGCAAGCATCCCAGGTGGAGGCGACAGGATAAGGAAAGGCACACAGTGGGGACGTCTGATGGCCCTCTGGGAGCCACATACCAGTTCTTACTCGGGCAGCGAGCTCATTTCTCTTGAGCGCAGAATTCTCAGATCCTGGACCAAGGCCTGAGCAAGCCCCGTGTGAGGGCCTGGCCCAGGTGGGGCTTCAGGTGGGAGGGGCGGGCCTTCGGCACCTGTGTGTATGCCGTGAGCTGACGGATGCTCACCTGGGTGTGGCCTCTGAACCGAGCGGAGGGACACGGGGGTTGAGGACGCCTCCATCCGCCTCCTGGCAGCAGCCCAGTCACTCAGCAACTGGCAGGCCCCCCTCCCCCTCAGACGGAGGGAGGCTTTCACCAGCCGTGTGGTCAGGACCGCTGTCTCACAGCCAATATGAAGGCCACGACCAAGGAAATGCGCCTCTTCCTTTGGGGTTTGCCAGATTAATTAAAAAAAGAAATTTCCTTTTTTTTTTTTTTTTTTTTGATATGGGCCTAAGTAGTCATCACAATTTTCTTTCTTCACCTACATTTTGTTCTCTAAATGCCCCTCTAAACCAACCTATTTATCTGAAGACAAGGGCCATGCTCTCTCCCTCCGTGGATAACACACCCTCCTTAGCAAAGAGCCTGGCACACAGCTGGGGGTCAAACATTGGTTGTGTACGTAAACGGTGACAAAAAAGATGTGGGTTTAGCAGCTTTTGAGTCAAACCATTTAACATTTAAGGCGAGAGACTGGGGATTCCAGATACAGCCTCAGCCCTCAGGATCCTACAATCTAGAGGTGAAGACAAAGTAAACAGATCGTTCAACACACTGAAGGTGCCACAAGATTGAACATCGATGGCGGTAACACCCGCCAGCCTAAAATACAAAAGGCAGACAAAATCAAGTGCTGGTGAGGTTGTGGAGAAACTGGAACCCTCCTACACTGCTGGTAGGACTAACGTGGTGCAGCCCCATTGGACGACCATATGGTGGTCCCTCCGAAGGGCCACCCTATGACCCAGTGATTCCACTCCTAGGAGCATACCTAAGGGCACCAGAAACATGTGACACCACAACTTTCTGATTCACGTGCCAGGATTTATGATTTCAGGGTTTGATACTTTCATTTTCAGAATATCTAAAGGAGATCATTTGAATTTCAAAATTCTTACGCTGTCAGCTCACTGGGCTGATGCTGGCTAGGGAGTGCTCCAATCACTTCTCTGTTTTTGTGAGTTACACAGACAATTCATTTTTCTTTTCGTGGAAAACTACGAGATCAATCCCTTCTTGCAGAAACACGATCAATCCCTTCTTGCAATTAGTTTCAGCGCCGACTATGAACCATCCTCTTAACACAGAAAAATGCACTTAGAGGGCCATGTGGCTGCCGGTCTCAGGTCACAACGCAGGCGAGGAAACCAGGAAACCAGGGATGGATCCCTCGGGTTCATCCTGAGGGATGGCCGTGGTAGGGGCGTCACTGAAGGTGCCTGGTCATAGGCATGACTATGGTTTTCAAAACGAATTCTTTCTCTCATTTTATCCCTCCTAAGCGAGCTGCCAGGCCCCATAGACTCTGTGATGACTGGTTTCTGAACCAGAAAAATAAGGCGAACGAGCAGAAAGGCCATGAATTGCTGCGTCTCCTCCCCCAAAAGCACCTCGAGAAATGCCTGAAATCTTCCCACACTGCAAACTGATTACACTTGATCACCAGGTGTAGGCCCGTCTTTGGCAGTTTCCCTCTCAGCTTCCTTGCTTTTGAACAGTATAATTAAGCCCCGTGAGCTAGCTCTGTGCTTCAGGGAAAAAAGAACATTTATGCCTTGGCCCCAGCATCTCCCGAT
The DNA here is from genome assembly GCF_026419965.1 of Kogia breviceps. Lineage (NCBI taxonomy): Eukaryota > Metazoa > Chordata > Mammalia > Artiodactyla > Physeteridae > Kogia > Kogia breviceps. The sequence goes on along the minus strand of NC_081324.1, from coordinate 59,724,927 downwards.
TTGGGTGACATTAGCTGTCACCCGACATCTCTGTGCTGACGTGAACATCTTTGTGCTGGACAGTAACCAGGGCAACAAGCGACTCCTCTTGAAGACCCCTGACCTCACCTTCACTCCAGACCCACCTCTTGTTTCCACAAAAGGGGAGAACGTGAAGTTTGAAAGGGCACCCAAACTGAGGTCACGCCTTAAAGGTCCCCGCTCTCGGGGGGGTGGTACGAAGCCACGGTGTCAGTGGGCGGCTGCAGGGGGCTCCCCTGGAGGGCTGGACGGTGCCTTTGTCAGCACGGGAGCCTGTGTCTGCAGAATGGGGCCCTATGGTCAGTCTGTCACTTCAAACACCCCACGTCGCCTAAGAAGATTCAAAGAGAAGAGTCTGCAAGGCTCACCTGGGGCAAAGCTTCCCTCCCGCACGCACCTGCTTTTTGAAACTAGCACCAGCTTCAGTTTCGGCTGGATCCTTGCTGACAAATCCTTCAGTCTGGGAAAAAATCCTCTGACGCGCCTGCCAGGAGGGGAGGTGGTCCCCTTGAGCCAGTAATCCTGGGTGGGACTGTTTGTTTCAACATTCCCAGAGGGTCACACTGGGTGACCAACCACTGTGCCCAGGAGACCCCTGGGCACAGCTGCCCATCTCTGACGACGGATGGGTGGGTTATCACCCTCGTTATAGCTCTGAAAGAGTCTGAAGCACTTCCTCCCTCAAAGCCCAAGAACAGTCCGTGCAGCTGGTTCCCTATTCAGACCCGTCCGCATGTAGCCGCCGCCTTCTGGGTCCCAGGGAGCAACTCAGGGGGACGCGGGTCCAGGTACAGAGAAGAAAAGTCCGCTCGCCCGGCAAACGTTTACTGGGCCCTCCTTGGAGCCAGGAGCTGGGGCTGGGGGGTGGGGGGGCTCCGCCTCCGGAGGATCAGAGTCCGGGGTGGGCGGGGGACAGGGCATTCACACAGACTCCTCAGGAGCCGGGAGTGCGACGGCAGGTCAGTGGGCTCAGGGCTGCGAGCCTGGGGGGATGCATGGCAGGGCCCGGCCCCAGGGGACGTGGATGCCACCAGTGTCCCAGAGACGGGCCACATGGCCGGTGGGGGCACAGCTCAGGACGTGAGTGAGCCTCTCTGACGCCCCCCTCAGGCCTGCATCCTCTGCTGCAACTCACACACCCACACACAGCTACACCTACACACAGCCAGACACATGCACACCCGTCCACACGCGCACCCCCCCCCCATACACCACACCTAGGCCCACACGCCCCGCCTTTCACATAGCCCGTCAGTTTCCCGTGAGTTCTCAGGCAGAGGCTTAGGGGGCAGTTTACACACGTGAGCGGCAGAGTCAGTGTGCTGTCGGCACTGGGGAGGCTGCAGGGCGGGGGTAAGGCCCTGTGTAGGAGTGCCGGGCCAGCATGTTATGTCAGTGCAGGGAAGATGGAAGGGGGCTCGGGCTGGGTGGTCACCTCTCCGTCATGGGAGATCCCGGCAGAGGTCTGAGTGGGAGGAGGAGGGATGGAGAGGGAGCTGCTCGGCCTCGCCCTGCAGCCCACATGGCAGGACAGGGACGGCCTCTGTGTCCCCCTGAGCTGTGTTTCTTGCCCTGTAGCACATCACGTGGGCTCCGACTGCCCTAAGCATCTGGGCTGCAGCCTGGCATCCGTGTTTGCGAAATGCTGCAGGTGATCTCACGTGCAGACGGGCCAAGGGCCCTTCTAGACTAGCTACTAAGTTCCTTAACCTCGGCTGCACATTGAGCTCATTTGGGGCATTGCTACCACCGCTGCTGAAAGGCCAGGCCCACGGCAACTGGGTCAGAGTCTCGGGGGTGGGCCCAGGGCTCAGAACTTTTTAAAGCTCCGATGAAAGAAAAGTCAATTTCATAGAGACAGAGACTAGGATTGTGGTTGGTGGGGAGGGACAAGTGGGGTGATGCTGGTGAGGGAACAGAGTTTCCGTTGTAAGAGCAGTAAGTTCTGCGGCGCTAATGTGCAGCACGGTGACTAGAGTTGATGACGTGGAATTGTACCCCTGAAAGTTGCTGACTGTCGACCGTAAGGGTTCTGACCACACACACAGTCAGCTGTGTTGACTCTGTGAGGCCACAGATGTGCTGATTCTCGTGATCTGGTAACCACTCTATAACGCGTACGTATGTATGTCACATCAGCACGTTGGCCAAAGCCCCCGCCACCTCCCGGGGGATAATATGTTTCTCTAGGCAAGATCTGTCCCCTAAAGGCTGTTTCTCTGTTAAAAAGGAGCCCTGGGAACTTCAAAAGCCAAGTGTGGAAGCAAAGGTGGGAGAGGACTGTTAGTTGAAGCAGCAGGTTTTCCAGCAACTGTACTAGATTCAAAGGGACTCCGAGCGGGCGACCCCGTCCGCCTCTGACCAGGCCAACAGCGCCAACCTCAGGCTGTACAGTCGCGGCCAGCTCCACACCCCTGCCCCACCCCCCTGGAACCCAGGCCTTTGATGGGGGCTGGAGCCTGGCTGAAGAGGTGGATAACTGAGAAGCTGGCCTGAAAGAGGGGTCAGGAAACAAACCCAGAGGCCCCTGCTGCATCAAAACATCTAGTCTTGTGTTAAAATGATTTTGCTTCCTGGCAGTCCACTGGCTTTCCCCTGGAGCCTCCACACCTAAACATTTGAAGAAATAAATCCACAGGCCCTCCTGGCTCTCCCTGGAGAGTGCCATGCTTCAAAACGCATAGGGAAGTTTCTAACTCAGAAGCAATTTGGAAAAATAATGAGCTGTAAGGGGAGACGAAGACAGGCACACCGACCACCGCGGAACATTCATCCGGCCCTGGCAGGGAGGGCGTGGCAGCAAGTTTTGGTGTCTGAATGGAAGGGGCCCCCAGTGAGCAGACCCAGGGGCACCTGGCGGGGCTCCTCCCGCCCACCCGCCTACCTCCTGGGGTGCGCTCCAGGGCCTCCTGGCTCCCGCCTCATTTAGCGCAGAGGCAGCTAGGAGGTACCTTTTCAGCTGCTGGTACAACATTTTGTGCTTAGGAGAAACGCAGGTCTTGGGTGGCCTTTTATGCCCAATAAAATTATACCAGATTTTATCTCCTTGACTTGAATTAATTAATTCTCTCAGCCAACACACACATGTACGAGTACCAAACTAAACAGACGTTGTACTTACAGGCAAAAAGAAACAAGCCAATGACAAGAGCCCCGATTCAACTCAAGAAGCTTCAAACCCACTGAAAAGAGCATCGTGACATTTTTCCTCTGGTCACCAGATATTATCCATTATCCCGCCAGCAGGCACTGTGACAAGTTTATCAGACGTTTTTCTCAGGAAATTGTAGGACTCTCCTACATTTCTCAGCCACTGAGTTGGCCCTAAAACTGGTGCTGACCCTTGGGATTTGGGGCATCCAAGGATCCTATTTCTCTATCAGAATCACACACAACTACAGAAACACCCTGGCTATTATAGGAAAGTGGGCTGGGATCAGAAGCTTCCTTCGAGTAAAATCACCTCTGTCCTGCAGTCTGCACTGCAGATTTGGGAAAAGCCACATTGTTCCTGCCCATAAGAATTGGTGAGTGACAGAAGCTGTAGCCAGAGCCACTGGGGGAAAGGCCTGGAAGGGTCTGTTTCTAATGATCTGCTTAGTTCAGGCTGCATTGAGAGGGAACTAACATTTTTTAAAAAAATCAAGGTCAGCTTTTTTCAAGTACCAACTGAAGTTTGGAAGCAACACACCCATCCCTGAATCAGGGCGTTAAATACCGAATGACATGGCAGTCGGAATATTTTCATTATGCATTTGTTTCCATCCTCTGTCAATCTGCTTATCTGTTCTAAACTCAGGCCACCTTTAACTGCCCGACTGGTCTTTTCTCAACTGCCCTAAGCCCAGAAGATGGAGAATTCCATGGTGGGGGAACTCTTTAAAATTCGGGATGATGGGGGGTGTTCCCGAGGAGTGAGAGAGTTCTCTGACTAGTGAAGTCCGGGCATAGAATGTGAGGGGTCAGCCTCCCGGCCCATCGGCGTGACATCTGGGCCGTGGGAAAGGCATTTACGAGCACCGTGTGTATACATGCTGCACTCCGGCGGTCCCCTCGCCCTCACCCAGCACTCGTTTTCAGGGACCAGGCCACACCGTGCCCCGTAGACCCCTCTGCTCTCAGGGACCAGGTCTTTCTCACCTGGGCAGCTTCCAAAACACTCTCACGCATATCGTCACGTGGGATGATCTCAACAAACCAACACTATCCCTAGTTCACACGACTCAGGCTCAGGAAAGTGGAGCGACGTGCCCAAGGCGACTTCAATAGCCAAGGTACTTCGTCCGAGGTCACTTCACTCCACTGAGCAGAGCTGAGACTAGAGGGTGGGTTTGCAGGGGCGTCCCCAGGGCAGGGCAGGGAGCTGCCATGTGGGGGGCAAGATCCTTTTTTCACAGACACCAACATGGTAATTGCTGATGGTTTGAGAGTCTGCACCTGGCCCAACAGGTGCCTGTTTACAAAATTCCCTGGGCAGCGCGGTGCTCCTGGGAACGGAAGCAGCTCATGGGGCGCGAGGCACGTCAGTGGGGGAGGCAGGGCTTTTGCCAAGCAGGGCTCGGATGCGGCCATCACAGGCAGGGGCCATGGCTGCTTCTTCGGCCTCAGCTTGAATCTCAACTGCCTCTTTAGTCCCTTTATTACACTTACAATTTTAACCCCCTGCTGCAATGCTGTGCACCCAGGACGCAGGCTTTCCAAGCTCATCAGTGACCCCGTCGCCCCCACCCCCGCCCATTCTCCCCACCTTGGGATCAGTCTTAACTGTTTCCTTCCGATCCTTCCTCCACTGACAGAGAAGTACAAAAACCTCATCGAAAAGCTTCCTCCTTTAAGCTATTCTCCTATTCTTGAGTCTCAGTGGTTGGCATCTCAACAGCTCCGCACAAAAAAGAGATTTCATGAAATACTCTAAGAAAATAATTCCACATCATCCTTTGTTTCTCCGCCTCTTTCATCCTTTCCTCAGATATGGCCACCGTAATTAAATGCAATCGTCTGGATGTCAAACTCCAATTCCCAGCTTTGATAAATATTAGGTGATTCAGCTATTTATAAAATATGTAATTTGAAAATCTGGCATTTCATGTGCTATGATTATTTCTTCTCTGCGAAGATGAAGTGCTTAGCCACGTGGAAGGCGCTGCCGAGAACGGCAATTAATCAGGATGTTCGCTTGTGAGTTTAAACTATTTCCATGTGTCAAATGTGCTGAGCTGAGTCTCCTTGTGAAAAGGCAGAGGAAGGGAGAACGAGAGAGAAAAACCCGCACGAGTGAAGCGATTGCACTGTGAACATGAGTCTCTCTCTCCCTCCCAGGGGTCAGCCTGAGCGAGAGGCCGGGTGTCTCGCGCTAACCGGGAAAGGGCCCCCCGAGCGGGATGGACAGGGTCCTACCAGCAGGTCCACCATGTTGGGCTTGTTGTTCCTCAGCGTCTTCACGGCATGGAAGACGTCCACCGTCCTCTGGTGCCGGAGCATCTCACAGACAATGCTGATGGCGCAGAAGGTCCCGCTGCGGCCTCCCCCGTTCCTGTGGGAAGAGGAGGAGAGGCAGGCGGTGGGCCTGGGTCGCTCTCGCACCGCATGGCTCCCAGCCACCTGTGTGCACCTGCTGCCTAAGCCCTCCCGGCTGGGACTCTCCACCTGGGCCCATCCCTCTACTGATGCAAATGGGGCCCAGGGATCACTTGACTGGAGGTGATGGGAAACTGGCACATCCTGCTCTCCCAGTTCCTCTCTGCCCTGATGATGTAACCTGATATGGCAATTTATCAGTTTTTATGGAAAGGGACCACCCAGGAAATTTTTCAATAAACAAACAACTCGTGTAGCATGTGCAGGAAAACTGTGATGGGTGTGGGTTATGCTCAAAGATGGATTTGGCCTTAAACAATCCATTAGCATGTCATGATTTATCTCTAAAACGTAAGGGCTCTTTTTAAATAAACTTTTTATTCTGGATTAATTTTAGATGTACAGAATCACTGCAAAAATAGCACAGAGAGGTCCTTGCCTACCCACCTTCCCTTGATGTAAAAATGTCACATAACCATAGCAGATGGTCAAAACCAGGAAGTTAACGCTGGTATAACACTATTAACTAAACTACAGACCTTAGTCAAGTGTCACCCCTTTTTCTGGTCCAGGATCCAGTCCAGGACCCACCTTGCATTTAGGTATCACACCTCCTTAGTCCCTTCCATGTGATCAGTCCTCCATCTTCTCTTGTCTTTCTTGACCTTGACACTTTCAAAGAGGACTGGTCAGTTATTTTGTAGAGTATGGAATATAGAGTGAGATGTAGAAAACAGCCATGGTCCCCTTCCATGATCTGAGAAGTCATCACAAAATACAAATTGTAGAAAGCCCTTCCTTTGAGTTCGTCTGATGCCTTCTCATCACTGGAAATGAGGTTATGCACTTTGGCAAGAAAGCCACAGAAAGGCTGTTACCTCCTTTGAAGGTTCATGGTGTTGAACTGTCTTATTGCTCATGATGTCGACCTTGGTCACTTTTTTTTTTTTTTTTTTTTTGGCCTTTTCTACTATATTCTTTTTTAAAAATTTATTTTATTGAGTTGATTTACAATGTTGTATTCTACTATATTCTTTTAAAAATATCTTTATTGGAGTATAATTGCTTTGCAATGGTGTGTTAGTTTCTGCTGTATAACAAAGTAAATCAGCTATACATATACATACATCCCCATGTCCCCTCCTTCTTGAGCCTCCCTCCCTCCCTGCCTATCCCACCCCTGGTCGTTTATTATGACGGTGGGTGTCTGGCATATTTTTTCACTGTGTAGTTATGTATAATTACCATCATAACTTCTCTTTGTAGTTAGTAAGTATCTTGGGAAAGATACTTTGGGATTATGCAAATATCTTGTTTCTCCTCAAAGTTTCACCTGCTGATTTTAGTGTCCATTGGTAGATCCCGTCTGCAACAAGTCACAGTGATATCTGCCTGACTGGTTTTCACTTCCTTCTCTCCTTCTACATTCTACTCTAAAGAGAGAGCTGTCTCTCAGCCACCATTTGAAAATATATTTGCTTATTTATTTCTATTTTATTATTTATTTAAGTCACTTTAGACTTATACATATTAATTTCAATTCTATGAGCTAAAATAGTATCCATATTTATTTTGTTGCTGAAATTGTTCCGGTTTTGGACATTAGGAGCTCCATCAGGCTGGTTCCTCCATCTCTTTTCAAGCACTTCCTTACTTTCTAGAACCACAAGATGTTCTATACTCATCCTGTATCTTCTTCCCTGCACCAGCTCTGGAATCAACCCCTTTTCCAAGTAGATAAAGGATTCTTTTTTAAATAAACACAATATCATTATTATCACACCTAAAATAAACACTACAGTTTAACAGAATCAAATTTCTAGACACTGTCCAAATTTTCAAGATTGTTTCCGACATTTTCTTACAGTTAACTTTTTCAAATCCTCATCCAAGCAAAGTCCACACATTGCATTTGGTTGACATGTCTTGCAAGTTTATTTTAATCTATAGGTTCCTCTTTGCTCTCTTCTTTTTTTCTCTTGGTAACTTATTTGTTGAGGAAATGGGGTCATTTTCCCTGCAGGGGAAAGTGACAACCCACATTCTGGGTTGTTCTCATTCACTGTATCTCTGAGAAGCACTTAACACACCAATTTCTAATCCTATACTTCCTGTTAATTGGGAGTTAGCTCCAGAGCGTCATAAGAATTCAGGATTTTTTTTGGGGGGGGACAAGGATACTTTATAAATGAACTTTCATTGGGAAGCGGGCACAAGATATCAACCTGTTCCGTGATCTTAAGATTGACCTCTGTGTTCAAATGCCAGCTTGATCATTCCATGATTAAGTTCCTAATCAATTTTTTAGATAAAGTATAACATACCTACAATTAAGTCCACAAATGGTAAATCTAGATCTCTGTTAACTTCTACAAATGCATATGCCACGTAACCACCATTCAGATCAAGGTACAGACCGCTATCAGCCCCCTGCACCCCCCTCCTCCCAATATTCCTTCCTCATCAACACCATCAATACCCCAAGATAATCTTTGTTCTCATGTCTAGCATCATAAGTTTCTTTTGTCTGTTTTTGAATTTTGAATACACGGAATCATATAATATATACTCTTTTGAGTCTGGCTTATTTCACTTAATATTATCTGTGTGAGAATCACCCATATTGTATCAGTAGTTTGTTCTCTTACACTGCTGAGAACAATTCCATTGAATGGATATACTACTGTATAATTATACTACTGTATAATTTATCTAGGAGCTGACAAATGTTTGGGATGTTTGCAGTTTTCCATATCATGAGTATACCTGCTATAAGCATGTTTCCTATTGCATATATGACTCATTTCTGTAGTCACAGACCTCAGAGGAGAAGAGCTCAGAGGATACATTTATATTTAGCTTTAGTAGATGCTGTTAACCAGCTCCAAAATGGTTGTACATATTTACTTCCAACCAGCAGTGTTTGGGAGTCCAGTTGCTCCACAGCTTCCCAACACTTAGAATCATTTATTTATCGTTTAAATTTTAGCCATTCTGGTGAGCATGCAGGGGCATCCGATTTTAATGTATTTTAATGTGCATTTTCCTGAAAACTAATGATGCCTTTTCTATGCTTATTGGCTATTCTTTTTTTAAAAAAATGAAGTTCTTATCAAGTGTTCTGCCCAAACAATTGGAGTGTCTATCCTTTTCCTACTGACTTGCAGTAGTTCTTAGGCATTCTGGCTACGAATCCTTTGTCAGATGTATGTAGCGCAAAACTCTTTGTCCTGTCTTGTGTTTTCACTCTCACTGCGGTCTTTGGATGGACAGGAGTGCTTAGTTTTAATGAAATCCAATTTACCAATGTTTTCCTTTGTGGATACTGTCCTGTGTAACACATCTCTGGTTACCCCATGGTCTTGAAGATTTTCTCTAGAAGCTTCGTTGTTTTCCTTTTCATGTGTTGGTCTACAATCCACCTGTAGATGCTTTCTGTGTGTAGCATGAGAAGGGACACCACTGCCCTGCAGTAGGTGTGTGCTGTGGGACCTTGTTGTGAATCAGGAGACCCCGAGGTGTGGCTCCGTTCCTGGACTTTCTCTTCCGCTCCCTTAGTTTTGTGTTCTCTCTTTGCACTGACGCCTCACTGCTCTTCCCCCATCGGATTTTCACCTAACGCTTTCAGCAGCTGTCAACGACCACTGTCTACTTCCATTACTTTCATCAAAGGCTGAAAGATGGTGATATCTTAATTCTCTCCATTCTGTCTGTTTTTACTAGCTGGAAGACATGTGTAAAGAAAAAGAATCCCATTTGCTTAGTGCGAGCCATAATGCGGCTCAAGGAACCATCCAATTCACAGCCCTGGAGGGCGTCTTGGGCAGGGACGCTCTGCCCAAAGCCAGTAGGTGGCGCTGCGCTTTGCTGAATACGAAGATCTCTCTTTAGAGACGGAAAGGAGGTTGCCTTTGGGGGTCAAAGCATCCTTTCCTGGCATGAACTGGAGAATACCAATTGAACCAAACTTTGTTCCCACAACTAAAAAACCTTAGATTAAGATTTTTAAATCTCAACAACGATCAGCATCCTCAGCAGGCCTGGGTCTCATGCCCACCGTGATGCTGAGAGAGGACGAGGCAGCCCCACAGGAACAGCAGGGACTTTTGGTGGGGATGGTGGTTCCAAAGAAAAGTCCAGGGGGATGGGGGCTGGGCCGGTCGGAGGGCAGAAGCAGCAGGTGCCCACCACGTCCACTGGAGTTAAAGAACGACCCGCTGTCGATGTAATGGTTTAGTTCGGGGTCGCAGCTGTGCCTTGGGAGAGCGTGGCTATGAAGTGCAGTGATTCAAGGGGTCTTTGTGTCTTCCCCTCAGGCCTGTCCTGTGCCTCAGCTCCCCTCTTGGGATGTAGCCCTTTGGGTTACAGCACTGGCCCTTGTTAGGAAGCTACTAGGAAGCGTGGCATTCCTAGTCCAGATGCTGGTGGAGTCCAGATGCAGAAATCGGTAACTGCAAACTATTTTTAGTATCTCCTAAAAACCTAACGGATCGAATACAAACTCTAACCAAAATGTCAGTTTTCCTTTCTGGGCTTGTATGAACTCACACAGGTGACCTTCTGATTGTATTTTGATCAGAAGTTATATCTGGGCGTAGAGAAATAAAAACGCGGACGTGAGCTGTTAATCGATCCTTTTGGACATTTTCTCGGTGGAGATGTTTTTAATGAACTGGGTCCCTGAGAAGGAAGGCAAGGTTTTGGGGGTGGGGCCTCTGACGGAGGGCAGGTATGAGTCGGTTCATACGATTCATCCCGAGGGCACAGCAGTTTCCTGCAGGACGAGACACTGGCACGTTCGGTGCCGAAAGGGGCTCCCAGACCCCAGGGTGGGGGTGGGGTTTGGGGTACGGGGGCTGCATTGCGGGAGATACAGCACCCAGTGGACTGTAACCCAGCCCTTAGCCTCGCCTGTCGATTTCACAAGGGCCGGTCTGCCCAGAGTAGAGCTTTATCTTCCTTTCAGTTCGGGAGAGATCTCACTGTGTGCTTCTAATGACACTCCACTGAAAAGAGACATCAGCTTATACTTTCAGTTTCCACAAATTCTCTACCCATCTCCCCTGACTGCAGGGCTTTCTAATCGCAGGCTCCATTAAGCCAGCTCCAGCTGGCTGATTAGCTGCTACCATCACCTACGAGAAAATGTAGGTGAAAGTGCTTTGAAAAGCACGGAGACTCGAGCCAGTGGCTCTTAACCTTGGGGGAACTCTGAAACAATCCAGGTCCTCGCACCCCCAGAGGTTTTGATTTAGGTGGTTTTGCTGTGGCCTGGGCATAGTTTTTTTTTTTTTTTTAAAGCTCCCCAAATGTGCATCCAAGGTCAGGAACCATTATTCTGTAACCAAGTTCTCCCGTTTTAGCACCTGCTAAAACTGCCAGCCAGGAGACCAGTTTGGAGACACTGGCTGTAACCAAATCTTCCCAATATATATATATCCCCAGGCAAACAAAACGAGACAAAACAAAACTCTCTTAAAAATCACAAAGAAGGAGACGGTTCCTTTGAAACCTCTGACATGAAATCCAATAGAATTACCAACTAGTGAGCTGGTAAACCAGCTTTGCCCTATCAGGGAGGGTGCCCGGATTGTGGCCTTTGCCGATGTCTGTGATGTAAATACCCCCACCACCGATGATTTCAAGTTACCAACAGTTTAACAACCAGCTCAGAAAATTCCCCAAAGCTTAACAATGGGCTCTCAAGAGCTAGTAGGAGCTCACTGAACCCACCCAGGTACTGTTTTTTTTGGGGGGGAGGGCATTGGCTCCCAACCACAAGGTCAGGGCTCATTTTATAGCAGTGACACCCTATCCAAATGTAAAACGTGCATGATCTTGTTTTCTGCAAAGCAAACCAAACACTTAATGAGCGGACTGATGAGCTTTCACTCAGACCTGCTTATTTCTTCTCCATCTATAGTGAAATGAGAGGCAGTGAAGCAGGGCGTCAGCCCAGTGGATCTGAGCACTTACAGGCAGTGCACAACCGTGCGGCCTTCCCCACCGTTGTATTCCTCCTGCCACTTGTCCACCTGGCGGATGAGCTTCAAGAAGGAGCGCTTGGACACGGGCGTGTCCCTGTACATGGGCCAGCCCAGGAACTGGAACTGCTGCACCATCCGGTACCCGTCCTGGGGCTGCAGAGAGGCAACAAGCGGGGAGTGGAGAGAAAGCAGGCATTATTCCCGGGGCTGAACTCCAGCAGGCTGATCCCACCTACTCACCCCAGTGGGCACGAGGGAAGGAGGGGCCTGCCTGTAAATAACGAAGGAAGCATCTACTGGCCCAAAGAGTTACAAGTTTCAATCTGGAGCCATTATAAAAAACCATGTGATGCTAAAAACTCTCCAGAAAGTAGGCATACAGGGAACCTACCTCAACATAATAAAGGCCATATATGACAAACCCACAGCCAACATCGTTCTCAATGGTGAAAAACTGAAACCATTTCCTCTAAGATCAGGAACAAGACAAGGTTGATCACTCTCACCACTATTATTCAACATAGTTTTGGAAGTTTTAGCCACAGCAATCAGAGAAGAAAAAAGTAATAAAAAGAATCCAAATCAGAAAAGAAGTAAAGCTGTCACTGTTTGCAGATGACATGATACTAAACATAGAGAATCCTAAAGATGCTACCAGAAAACTACTAGAGCTAATCAATGAATTTGGTAGAGTAGCAGGATACAAAATTAATGCACAGAAATCTCCTGCATTCCTATATGCTAACAATGAAAAATCTGAAAGAGAAATTAAGGAAACACTCCCATTTACCATTGCAACAAAAAGAATAAAATACCTAGGAATAAACCTACCTAAGGAGACAAAAGACCTGTATGCAGAAAAGTATAAGACACTGATGAAAGAAATTAAAGATGATACAAACAGATGGAGAGATATACCATGTTCTTGGATTGGAAGAATCAACATTGTGAAAATGACTCTACTACCCAAAGCAATCTACAGATTCAATGCAATCCCTATCAAACTACCAATGGCATTTTTCACAGAACTAGAACAAAAGATTTCACAATTTGTATGGAAACACAAAAGACCCTGAATAGCCAAAGCAATCTTGAGAAAGAAAAACGGAGCTGGAGGAATCAGGCTCCCGGACTTCAGACGATATTACAAAGCTACAGTAATCCAGACAGTATGGTACTGGCACAAAAACAGAAATATAGATCAATAGAACAGGATAGAAAGCCCAGGGCTTCCTGGTGGCGCAGTGGTTGAGAGTCCGCCTGCCGATGCAGGGGACATGGGTTCGTGCCCCAGTCTGGGAAGATCCCACATGCCGCGGAGCGGCTGGGCCCGTGAGCCATGGCCGCTGAGCCTACGCGTCCAGAGCCTGTGCTCCGCAACGGGAGAGGCCACAGCAGTGAGAGGCCCGTGTACTGCAAAAAAAAAAGCCCAGAGATAAACCCACGCACATATGGTCACCTTTTTTTTTTTTTTTTTTTCGGTATGCGGGCCTCTCACTGTTGTGGCCTCTCCTGTTGCGGAGCACAGGCTCCGGACACGCAGGATCAACAGCCGTGGCTCACAGGCCTAGCCGCTCTGCGGCATGTGGGATCTTCCCGGACTGGGGCACAAACCTGTGTCCCCTTCATTGGCAGGCGGACTCTCAACCACTGTGCCACCAGGGAAGCCCGGTCACCTTATCTTTGATAAAGGAAGCAAGAGTATACAATGGAGAAAAGAGAGCCTCTACAATAAGTGGTGCTGGGAAAAGTGGACAGGTACATGTAAAAGTATGAAATTAGAACAATCCCTAACACCACACACAAAAATAAACTCAAAATGGATTAAAGACCTAAATGTAAGGCCAGACACTGTAAAACTCTTAGAGGAAAACATAGGCAGAACACTCTATGACATAAATCACAGCAAGATCCTTTTTGACCCACCTCCTAGAGAAATAGAAAGAAAAACAAAATAAACAAATGGGACCTGATGAAACCTAAAAGCTTTAGCACAGCAAAGGAAACCATATAAAAGACAAAAAGACAACCCTCAGAATGGGAGAAAATATTTGCAAATGAAGAAACTGACCAATGATTAATCTCCAAAATATACAAGCAGCTCCTGCACCTCAATATCAAAAAACAAACAACGCAATCCAAAAATGGGCAGAAGACCTAAACAGACATTTCTCCAAGGAAGATATACAGATTGCCAAAAAACACATGAAAAGATGCTGAATATCACTAATCATTAGAGAAATGCAAATCAAAACCACAATGAGGTATTACCTCACACCGGTCAGAATGGCCATCATCAAAAAATCTACAAACAATAAATACTGGAGAGTGTGTGGAAAAAAGGGAACCCTCTTGCACTGTTGGTGGGAATGTAAATCGATAAGAGTCACTATGGAGAACAGTATGGAGGTTCCTTAAAAAACTAAAAATAGAACTACCGTACTACCCAGCAATCCCACCACTACTGGGCATATACCCTGAGAAAACCATAATTTAAAAAGAGTCATGTACCACAATGTTTATTGCAGCACTATTTACAACAGGCAGGACATGGAAGCAACCTAAGTATCCATCGACAGATGAATGGATAAAGAACATGTGGCACATACATACAATGGAATATTACTCAGCCATAAAAAGAAACGAAATTGAGTTATTTGTAGTGAGGTGGATGGACCTAGAGTCTGTCATACAGAGTGAAGTAAGTCAGAAAGAGAAAAACAAATACCGTATGCTAACACATATATATGGAATCTAAAAAAAAAAAAAAAAAAAAAAAAAGGAACCTAAGGGCAGGACAGGAATAAAGACGCAGATGTAGGGAATGGACTTGAGGACACGGGGAGGGGGAAGGGTAAGCTGGGACGAATGAGAGAGTAGCATTGACATATATACACTACCAAATGTAATATGGATAGCTAGTAGGAAGCTGCTGCATAGCACAGGGAGGTCAGCTTGGTGCTTTGTGACCACCTAGAGGGGTGGGATAGGGAGGGTGGGAGGGAGACGCAAGAGGGAGGGGATATGGGGATATACATATAGCTGATTCACTTTGTTATACGGCAGAAACTAACACAACACTGAAAAGCAATTATACTCCAATAAACATGTTAAAAAAAAATCCATGTGTTTCCAACGACAGGCCAGACAAATAAAAGCAAGCAGAATGCTATTGTTTTGCAAAAGGGGCCCCTCACTCCGGTTGGGCCTTTGCTCACACAGTTTTGTGAAAAACAGCGCAAACCTGAGCACTGACCACAGTGAGCAGCGAGTGGTAAAAAGGCTTGACTTTAATTACAGGTAAATTAAACGTAAAGGATAAATTATGACCTGGCAATGTTTGTGAGCTCAGGGAGACACAGGTTACACCCTGTTTCCTGGGAGTAGAATATGGTTCTGCTTCTTGGGTGTGACTCTTGCTAAGATAGCAATAGTTAATTAATCTCTCGTCATAATTAAATGGAATTGCAGGATTCAGGAAGTAACCTGGCCATGGCTAAACCTCTCAGGCTAAATCCTCCGTGGCTGTCGGCAGCACCCGACACAGGGGATCTCACTCTCTCCTTCCCCTCCTGGCTGTTCCTCCCCCTTCACTGCTCTCTCCCCTCTGCCCTGGACCCCTTCCTCCCAGACCTCTTGCTGATGGAGGCCCCGTGCTCACTTCTCGGGTCCCTTTCTCTTCTCTCTCTCAATGGTTTCATTCAGTCTCACGGCTTTAAGTCTTCCAATAAGTCCTCAATTTGTGTCTCCAGTTCAGACCTCTCTCCTGAATTGCACCCTCACAGACTCGAAGGCTTACCTGATATTCCCACATAGGCATCTAATAGTCGTCTTGAACCCAGTATATTCCCCCCGAACGGACCCTCTGTTCATGCGTTCCCCCACCCCTAACAATCCCGTTACCCGCACAGCCTTTCCTAACCTGGTTAACGTCTGCTCCATCTAGTTCTCAGGACCCAAATCCCGAGAGCCACCTCGACTCCCTGGGATCCAAACGATTGGCCAATCTGATCGGCTCTGCCGTCAAAATACATCAGACTGTCTGCACCTCCCACACCTCTCCCTGCTGCCACTCCGTTCTGCTTTGTCCCTTCTCGCCTGGATTATTATAATAGCCTCCTGGTGCGTCTCTCTTACTGTCTGTTCTCAACACAGAAGCCAGAGTGCACCTTTTAAATGGCAGGTTATAGCTCATGACTCTTCTACTCAAAACCCTGTAACGGCTCCTTTCCTTCACAGCAAAAGCCCCAGTCCTGGCAGCGGCCTGCAAGGTCCTACGTGATCTCTGTCCCCTCGACCCCTTGGACCTCCGCCCCAGCAGCTACTCCCACCCTCGCTTCCTGGGCTGCAGCCACATCAGCCTCCTTACTGTTCCGGGAACTCACCAGACAAGGCCCTGCCTCAGGGCCTTTGCACTGACTGTCACTTCCGCCTGCAAAGCTGCCTGCACGGGAGCACATGGCTGCCCTTTCACTCCAGTCAGGACTTTGCTCACATGGAACATCTGCTTGCCCTCTGGTCCAGGCCCCGGCACCTTCTGCCTCCCCACTTTTTTTTCCTACAGCACCCACCGCTTGTTAACAAATCTAGTAGGATATGTGTTGTCTTTATCCTCTCCCTGTCTTCTCCCTTTAGAACGTAAGCTCCATAAGGTCAGTGAGTTCACAAACTCCTTGAAGGGACTCCAAGCTCCCAGAACGGTGACTGACACAGACACTCTACCTATTCAATGAATGAGAAAATCATGAAATCACAACACCAGCCATGGTGGCCACGGATCTTACTCGGGCTGCGTTGTAAATTCGGAATATCCTGCTGATGATGTCTTCTTCCAGGTCAGCAGAAACAAATTCCACCTGGATGGGGCCGTGTCTGTGGACTCCATTCTCTGGCCAGTACTGCGGACACAACTGAGTTAAGAACACAGAGACGCGACGTTAATGATAAAAATACAATTTACTGCTCACAGTTTGGATACGGTCACTACCGGCATCAGGACCAAACGCCCTAGATTCACTTCATTTCCTTTCTTTTCTCTCTCTTCCTTCCAGCAAGTCGACTTGAGGACTTTCTTGTTGACTGAGCCCTTAAATCCACCTGTCCGTCTAGTACTTTTTTCTCCATTTTCTCCAAAAGCATCTTTAAGCCACGAGGAATTCTGCTTCCCAAGGAGGTCATGTGGGTGCTATTGAACACATGCTGTAAGATCCCTTTCGCTGCTGAAAGGAACTCTTCTCAGGCCCTGGGGAGATGCCACGAGCTGCCACTATAAGACCTAAGACACTTGAGATGAAGACATACCTGTTAACGCCCAAATATCCATCCTCCCATCTGGGCTTGCCTTGCAGTTTGTAGTCACTTTTAAGAACAGGGCTGTTTTGTGACAAGATACTGATAATAGTGTTGGGTTGCATTTTCATGCTCTGGTCCAAACCCCCCCAGCTCACATCTAGGAAACCTGGTGTAATAAGAGTAACTGCTCTGCTGTTTTTACCCGGAGGTGGCTTTAATTAAAGACACAATTTCCTAGAGTCTCAAACTCCAGTTATTGGTGATACTGGGAAACTAGGACTTTTGCAAGAATGTGATGCACGTGACATGAGGGTGGAGGGTGGGGTGCTGGGCCAGGGTGACTGATGAGGGAGGGGCTTTCATTTACTGCTGCCCCACAGAAACAGTGAACTTGGAGATAGGTGAGAAACCCCCCTCATCTGTTCTCCCAAACCTTTTCGAAAGCCTGAAGACCTTAATTAAGGCATTTAAAGCCTGCAGTGAAACTTCTTTGGGGACTTGGTATGCAGTGATGTTTGGGGAGCAGCATTTAACTTTTTTCTTTCTGATTTACCTGAGGGACAAATGGCTGGGGGGAGGGGCAAGAGGGAACTACTTCATTATTCTACAATCGGTTTCTTTTTGGGCCAAGAGCAGATGAAGAACATCTCATTTTAAGCAGAATGATGTACCACGAAGGGAGAACCTACTGCTTGAAATTCCTTTTACTGATGACTTTTATTTTCCGAAGGAGCTGAAATCTCATCATCCAAAGTTACAACAGTTGATTTACACGCAAGATTGTAAGATAGTTTTCAGTGGGTCAACCGAAACCATCTCCCTCCCTCTATTACAGAAGTTAAAGGTTTGGATTTCATGATCAAGAATGAAAGTAGAGTATTACTAAGTGTCCTTTTTACATTAGCTAAGTCTATAGTATTTTAGAAACTACATTTATAATTTAAAAATAATGCTTCCACGAAATTTTTCCTTCTTCACCAGTGCTTCCTGGTGACGTTATAAAACTGCCTTGTCAAAAGACAGCCTGCTGAAGCTTTATCTTCTTTTTGATACCCGAGGGTACCCACTGTTGAAATTAACAGGTGTACGATGGGAAGCTGAGCTGGTCGTAAAAGCTCGAACCCGCACGTTTGAACCGTTCTGCCCATTTTCTCCTGACTGAGCCAGCTTTGCTCTCTGTTCGCTCTCTCAGTTCAGGCCCTGATCTAAAGCTTGTCACTTACACCAGAGAAACAGAAACGGCCCGGGCCGGTGCTTGGCTCCTGGCACACGGCATTCTGCATTCTGCCCAAGGAAACCGTGTGGAAAATGGCTTAAACGGTGCATAACATGTCCATGAACCGGACCTATAAATACTTAAAGTAGTTGAGGGCTATTCCTGTGCAATTGCAAAGACTTTCGGTTCAAATGCTCCGTTTAGTGTTCTCTAAAAGGCTGAATCCCAGGAGCAACTTTTCTCTGACTCTCAACACTGGCTCTGTCTGCCGAATGGAACTGGGGCTTCTCTGTCTCTCCTGCCGGG
Source organism: Kogia breviceps (assembly GCF_026419965.1). Lineage (NCBI taxonomy): Eukaryota > Metazoa > Chordata > Mammalia > Artiodactyla > Physeteridae > Kogia > Kogia breviceps. Next base: position 59,706,528 of record NC_081324.1, on the reverse strand, counting down.
TGTGAGTCCAGACAGTTTGGGGTTAGAATGCAGCTTTAGAATTCAAACACTGTCGTTCAAAAAGAACACGTGAAAATCACTGATGTCTGGTTCACTAATGATAAAAAAACAGTGTATCACTACATTTCAGGATTCACATTAGGGGAAAAACAACGATTCTGAACCGTCTCTTATCCTCTGTCTATGACTAAGGACTGTTGAATGAGTGAAATTTAACCCATGGCATTGTGAGTTAGAAAATCAGGATCCTTGGTCCTATTTCCGGTTGTGTCTTTTTTTTTTTTCTCCCGGTACGCGGGCCTCTCACTGTTGTGGCCTCTCCCGTTGCGGAGCACAGGCTCCGGACGCGCAGGCTCAGCGGCCATGGCTCATGGGCCCAGCCGCTCCGCGGCATGTGGGATCTTCCCGGACCGGGGCACGAACCCGTGTCCCCTGCATCGGCAGGCGGACTCTCAACCACTGCGCCACCAGGGAAGCCCCCGGTTGTGTCTTTGAAGTCTCCCCAGCTGTGGTGTCTGCTTGTCTTTATCAATGGTTGCCATCTATCCTTCGGAGAAGAATCGCTGGGGAAGACTCCTAAAATATTTAAGGTTCTTAAGTAAAAAGGACTAGATGAGGACAAGGATTATTATTATTATTTCATTAACTAGTCTTCCGGCTAGAGCCATAGCAAGATAATGTAGTGCCTCAAACATAATTAAAAACATTACAGAATTGAAGTGAAGGTCCATGGGATTTATGGCAGATTGATGAAAATCAAATGGATTTTAGGAAGGAAAAATCTCGTCCAGTTCGGATGCTGCAATACTTCAGACATTTTTTTTTTTTTTTAAAGGATTTGTGTCTATGAGATAGAAAATTAATTCAGTTCCAGAGCAAGTTTATTCTTACAACATGCCAAGTTCAAACTACTTAACAAGGGCCTCTCTCACAGCAGGTCAGCCCTCCATTGGAATAGCCGGGCCCTAAGGCAATACATCCAGCTCCCAGGGCCCCTGCGCTCAGGCTGTCCTGAACGAGTCCCTTAAAAAAAATGCTTCTCACTCCATTACTAACACTGAGTCACCACCATCCAGTTCTCTCTGCCTTTTTATGTTTAAGAAGAAGAGCTATGAAAAAGCCCCATTGATCATTCTGACTTTTTCTTATCTTCAAGTCCCAGTTTTATTTCTTTTTAATATCTTTACCAAAGAGCTGACAAAGTAATTGCTGTCCCTTAGAATGGCTTGTCGGCCTGCAATGCCACCCTCTCCATGATTGCCACCTGAGGGCTCCAAGTGGGCTGTGCCAGGAGGCGCACAGATGCTCCCAGATGGGATCTGGGACTGTGTCAGAGGCTGACGGCCTTACTTCACAGTCCTGGTCTGCTTGCCCTGCGACCTTCAGGCTCCGGTTCAGCTCTGACTCTGCCCGTTACCTTGTATCTCCCTCTGGTCACTATTTCTCTTCCTTCTTTTAAAAAAAATTAATTTATGTATTAATTTTTGGCTGCATTGGGTCTTCATTGCTGCATGCTGGCTTTCTCTAGCTGCGGTGAGCAGGGGCTGCTCTTCGTTGAGGTGCGCAGGCTTCTCATTGCAGTGGCTTCTCTTGTTGTGGAGCACAGGCTCTGGGCACGTGGGCTTCAGTAGTTGTGGCGCATGGGCTCAGTAGTTGTGGCTCGTGGGCTCTGGAGCACAGGCTCGGTAGTTGTGCCACACGGGCTTAGTTGCTCCGCGGCATGTGGGATCTTCCCGGACCAGGGTTCAAAACCATGTCCCCTGCATTGGCAGGCGGATTCTTAATCACCGCGCCACCAGGGAAGCCCATCTGGTCACAATTTCTATCCCCCGGTAACAGCCCAGTTTCTGACCCTGTCTCGCTCTGTCACTCCCACCACCTCTTTTGGTTTCAGACTATTTTCTGCGCCCACCCCTAATCCCGTCTGGTTTTTAACACGGGTTTTTAGCATCTCTGGTTCTCCGTCCTTGCCTGGCGTTTGTGACCTGCCACCGGGGGACTGAACTTCTCCACGTGCAAACAAAGCAAACACAGATTTGACCCCGGGCACGGGCCCTGACGGCCATAATTCTCGAGTCTCACCTGGGCCGGATCCACATCGTTCAGCATAACTACAGACGTGCAGTGATAATCCAGGACCAGCCTCCAGAAGTCTTTCACTGTGTTTGGCAAAGGATGCTGGGTGACTATAAAAGCCGAGGGCTGTTTATAGCTCTGCAAACACAAACAAGAAAGATCCAAATATACCCAGGAAAATGTAACAGGAGGAAGCTAAGTTATTTTGTACACATGGGAGTTTGTGACATAAAACACTGAATGTATTTAACAATTGTTGAATTCTATCACCATTATCAATGCCAAAACAGACCAAATATAGACTCATCTGCAGAATAATAAGGATAAAATAATCTCACTTTGCTACTAAGAAAACTTAATAAGTATTTCATAATTTTTTTGGTATTTCTGGTAGAAAGGCAATGTTGGCCCTATACATAACTATCTTAATGGAGAAAATTTAACTTTACTTTAAAATATGCATAATTAAAATAGTTCTCTTTTTCCTAAAATCTGTTCGCTTGTCATTTAAATGTGTGATGGTGTTACTTATTCCTGCCATCAAAGGACACACACACATGCTTTTTACAGCTCTGCAGAGCTTCAAACAAGTTTAAATACGCTTTTACTGATAACACACCAATAGAATTAAAATTTCCATGTTAGCACTGAAAATACCCGTTCACTTTGCCCATCAATTGAACAGCAAATGTTCATTCAGTTAGAAGTAAACAGACTGACAGGAAGTAATGAGTTGTGTACTATCTGTGCTGACAGGCAATTTTTCCCCCATGTTAATTACCGCCCAAATGAGGAGGAATGGGAACTAAAATAATGCTGCAAACCATATTATCCCACTTCGCTGCTTTCGTGACTCAATAGCTGTCTCTTGCTCTCCGGCCAGGAGGTTAAAAATTGAAGTGCTCAGAGAGTAACCGAGACATCCTTCATTTATCAGTCGCCTGGACCGGGGGTCTCAGAGAGACTAAGAACATTGGTCTCGACAACGGAAACAGATACGGACGCTGAAATGCACTTTGTTGAAAATACATTTTACATCTTAAAAAAAACAAGGGCAGAGGTGTCAGGAGAGAACACAGGCACTGTCCCTGGAGGACCGTCCCCCCCACGTCCTGCCCAGGGGGCGAGGGGGCTCACGTCCATGAGGGCGGCGTTGATGTAGTTGCTGCTCTCGCCATCGAGGGTGATGAGGAAAGGCAGGCAGCGGTCGGGAGGCAGGATGTCCATGCAGCGGTTCTTCTCGTGGTTCCGGGGCAGGAGCGCGATGCTGCAGTCCTCCACGCGCAGGGTCGGTGTCACCATGTTCAGGGTCTAGAGGACAGAGGACACACGCTTGGGAAGAGAACCCGTCTCAGACCTCAGGGGAACCACGTTTCCTGCAGCTGATGTCCCCCTCCTCCCCGAACCCCACTGACACAGTTGGATTTTTATTTCTCTTTACACTCCTTGGACTCGGTCCACAGACAGTGCCCATCAGACATAAGGACCACTGTGGGTGTGCAGGATTACGTGCCATCGAGTCCGACTAGGGCTGGACATCTGGGCGCTTGGGGGTAAGAGGCTGATACAGATTGGCCCAGAGTCAGGTGCATTTAGATCCAATGTGAATGTGAGAAACTGCACAAAGAACTCTTGCCCGGCAAGCACCCTGAATGCACCTTGCTTGGTCTGGCTGCACCTGTTACACTGTGAGATAGTGTAGTGTCTGCCTGCTAAAGGGGGGCCTGGCTCTGCTAGACCAGTGGTTCTCGACAGGGGGACACTGGCAATGTCTGCACGTGATTTGGTTGTCAGAACGGTGTGGTGGAGGCCTCTTGGCATCCAGTGGGTAGGGGCCAGGGATGCTGCTAAACATCCTACACGACAGCCCCCAAGGCAATGGATGATCGAGTCCCCAGTCAACAGTGCCGAGGCTAAGAAACCCTGTGCTGGCTCAAGGGTTCAGGAGCCGACTCTGAGATTCTTCTTAAGGAGCAAGGTCACAGCCAGACACCTGTCCCTTTAGCACGACTTACCCGGAATTCCTCTTTAATCTGGCTTGAATTTGTCTGTGGATCCAGCTTGTTCATGTCATAATAGAGAGACCTGACTTGGGAAGCAGGAACCGAGGTGTCCCCACAAAGACAGGCTTCCAGGATGGCATCGTGGATGAACACGTACTGCTCCTGGAGAAGCAGACGGGACTCGTTAGTAGTAGAGAAACCAAGGTAACCAGAAAGAACTAGAGAGGGAGGGAAGGCAGCCCCACACAGACAGGAAAACAGAACAATGGTCCACCCATCACAGATGACGCCTTCCCACCAGAGGGAAAGCAGGGGAGAGGACCTGACCGCTAGGAGGGGGGTCATTCTAGGACCAGTAATCCTGTTCCCTAACGGGACGGCGGGCACATTGGTGACTGGCCATGTGCGGAGTACAGTATAGTGGGAGGAAGAGATAAACAGGGGCTCGGTGCAGAAGCCGTAAACAGATCAATGAAAACCACTCAGACACTGATAAATCCCAGAGCAGGCACTGTCATGCGGGAGTGAGTGCAGCTACACTGTCTCTGCAATTCTGATCCCACGAGTTTGGAACTCAGTATTTCAGAGGAGGAAATCGCAGAATCTTACCTACATATAATGAAAAGAGGAATGTGCTAACCAAATTAACAGTGCAAAGAAGGTCCAGGGAAACCAGACATCACTATGAAAAATCAACAGTTCTGAGCGCTTAGAGCTACTTACTTTGAAACATTAATTAATGCGATGATTACGAAAGTCCTTATGTGTCCAGGGAAGAGCTCTCATGTGTACGTATAAGCCTGCAGTTTAAAAACCAACCCTCTAATTCTGAATTGGCCCTGGCTTTCCCTACAGTTAATTAGTAAAGTGTTAGCATATTTACTATTGCTCTCCAATTACATGAAATGCAAAAGAGGCCCATTACTTTTTACTTTAATTTCTATAAATAACTTGAATTCTTAATTCTCGAAAACAGCCCAGTCCTATTAAACAACACCTCAGAAATGGATTGAGTGAGAAAAAGGGGACGTGGTGACATTTGATCAACTGTTAAGTACATGGAAAATACATTATGATCATTATTATCTTTAAAACAAAAACTCTGTTCTAAAGAAAAAAGACCGTGGAAGCAGCATTTACAGTTTCTGTTATTCTTCTCTGTTAGTTAAAAAATGAAATTAGGTTTCCCAGTGGCTTTTGTAAACTTTAATGCACAACGTAAATGTAAGGGAGTCTTATTCTACTTCATGAATCATTTTCCAGGTGGTGGGTGTAATGCCTACTTAAAAGGATCAAATAGTAGTGAAAATGTGAATTTCCTAGGAGCAGGATGGAATACCTTTTCTCAAATACTTAAATTCCGGATACACCTTGAGTTCTAACTTATAGAAGTACTAGTCGGTATAGAGTACTTCCAGAAAATGGGCGAATTCCCATGATACCAGGCCACTGGTCAGAATTTTTAAGGACAGTAGGAAGAGAACGAAATGCACAGAGATTACCCTTAAAGGCCACTTGGCAAATGCCTGGCTATTCTCAGGAGTGGTCTCGCTCTGGTTACCAGCTAGTTTAAAAGACACAATAAAAAGAAATGGTATTGCATCCCCAAATGCTTAAACATAGACCCTCGACTGGATCCTGGACACAGAAGTAAGGGGAAAGTTAGCCTCAGGGAGCAGATTCTGTTACCTGGGAGACTCCTGGCCTTTTCTGTGTGTTTATGAAAGAAAAAGAAAAGAAAAGGAGGGAGGGAGGGCAAGAAGGATGGCCAGGTGCTTCACTTTTTCTCCTGGGGGCTTCTGAAGACAGAACTGCTGGCTCTTCTCTCCCCTTGCCCTGGGAGGTGGGGTGCAGGGCAGGCACCGGGGTCAGAGCCCGAGGGCGGGCAGGCGGGCAGGCGGGCAGTCGGGAGCTGCCGTACCTCGGTCTGCACCATGTTCACCCTCCGAGACCGCAGCTCCCGGACGCAGTTGTAGATGTCCACCACCCCTTCCCTCTCGGCCATGTCCAGCATGATGTCGATGACAATGAAACAGCCGGTCCTCCCCGCACCAGCGCTGCACAGAGAGAGGGCTCAGTCAGCGCAGGAGAAAGGACTCCTGTGCTCCTGCTTCCGCTTAGATTCTTATGGCGGTGAAACTCACATAACCCGCAATGACCATCGTAAAGTGCACAACTCAGTGGCACCTGGCGCTTTCGCATGCATCGCGTTTCCAAACGTGGCCATCACCCCAAGGAGACCCGCACCCACTGCTCCCCGTGCTTCCTTTTGGAGCCTCGGGCCCCCCTCACCTGCAGTGCACCACCAACGGGCCTGCGTTGGGCGGGCTCTTGGATTTCACCTGCCGGACGAATCCTAGCAGCCCGGTGGCGTGGTAGGGGACGCCGTGGTCCGGCCAGCCCGTGAAGTGAAACTGTCTGATCTCGCGTATTTCATGAACACCTCGCTGCCGGGGGTCGGTCAGCACAGCGCGGGAAGAGAACAAAGGAGAACAAACGGTGAGGGGCCAGGAGGGCACCAAGGACCCCTAAGCAGTCAGGGAGCCCGGGGCTGGGAAAGTGAGCTGCTGGGAAGAGGGTCATTCTTAGGTGCAACAGGTACTTTGAAAGCCTCCTCACAGGGAGGAAGATGTTTGTGGGGGTGAAAGGGGAGGGGATGTTTGGGGAAAACACAGGTACAATGGCAGCAAATGGATGCCTCGCTGGGATTCCTTGAGCTTTCTTTCTAAACCTGTTAATGCAGGCTCTGTTAACAGTTTGTGTGTCATTGAGATCCTACGGTGTGAGGAGCGAGCCCACAGAGGACGCACAGAACGGGGACGGGAAGGGACTAAGGGGTATCTGTGCGCTCAAGACCAGCTGCTGAGATGCAGACCCCTGTTCAGCTCTTCCGTGTCCTGGTGCTGTTTGCACCAGGCACTCGGGCTGTGCACACGCTGAGGATGTGCAGAAATGCCACTGGAAGAAGGACCACTTTCCAGACAGGCCAGAGAAACACTTTTCACTGGCAACTCGAGTTTGTTAGGTTTCTCTCTTTAATTGGGGTAAATATTTAATCCATTCATCTGATCACCAACAATCAGATGCAAACGCAGTGCTTCAGGCCTGACTCCAGGGGCTGGGGCTGCAGAGATAGGGAGATGGTGTCTCCTGTTTTCAGTGGTCAGCCTGTGGGAAACGGGTATGTCAAGAAATATAAACCATGGAAATCCAGAGGTATTTTTGATGGAATTCTATATTAGACCAGTAACCTGAAGAGAAAGGGTGGTCCGCCATAGAACCGAAGGGAAGGCACAAGAAAACAGACTTCAAGTGTTTTTAATTTTTTAAAAATTTACTCTTGTTTTGAGAATAAGTTGATTTATATCCATCTTTTTTTTTTTTTTTTTTTCCTAACTATGAGCCTATGTATTAAGACTGTGTTTTAAAACAAAAGTCTACTTTGAAAACAACAATTACTTCCAGAATCAAGGCTGGAGGTAAACCTGAGATCAGACTTAACTTTCCCCCTTCTCTCTTTCCAGCACTGTTTCCTGGACACCATTTCTCCGTTGGCCCTGGGTTTGGTTTTATTATCTTAACATTAAACACCCAGGAACCTTGTCACTTTCACCATCAGCCGCTGTTCATGCAGAGGTAGCCAGGAAGAAATTCGGAATTTTTATGTGCTTTGAAAGACTAGAAGAGGCAAACAATGATAGGTTTTAAAGTTAAGCCTTGTTTGCCATCAGGGCGTTCATTTGTCTTGGTTTAATAACCCACAAGTGCTGAAGCTTTATTTCTCTTTGAAAATCATGCTTTTCTTTAGTGGGGTTGAAGCATTAAGGAATTAAGCCGTCAGGGATTCACAAAGGAAAATGAACACTGTCATCTGCTAAATATGCTCTGTGACTCCAGAGCAAGATTACTAGGTGGTTAGGAGCCCACACTTTCTATCACTGAAACCATGGTAACATTTGGCTAAAGCCTCCATCAGAAGACAAATGGTGAGCCTCTAAACCCTGAGAGCTCCTCTGGCTTTACATAGGACGACAGGGCAGGGCAGGGGTGGTCCCAGGAAGTGGGAAAGCCTAAAATAAAGATTCATTCATTCCAAAGAGGACAAAAGGGCATTTATGTCTCCCATACACTGTCGTTTTTAATTTTAACTTTTTGAGCACTTCCCTTTCTAGCTTTGCTAGATTTCAGATCCAGCATCCCCAAACCCGAACTCCATCCAACACGGGCTGGGCGCCCAAATGATCTAAGACTCATTTTCTCAGCAGGGTAAATGTCAGTGTCTGGGATGCAGCAAGCCTTTTCCCAAAATAAACCTCCACCCTCTAATATGTTCACTACTGACAAGAGGAGTAATGGAAATGGCTTCTGAGTCACCTCTCACTCTTGTTCATGGACACGGCAGTTTCTTCTTTCACTGTTTTGTAATATATATGGGGGGAAAACCATAGATGTGATCAGTGATCACAGTCCAAATATTTCCCAACTTGATATCAAGTATATTTTTTGTTCATTTTTCATTAACAAGATTTAATGCTAAATAAATGAGTATCATATTATACGTAATATAATAAGTATGAACGCTCTATGTTGGGTTGGCCAAAAAGTTCGTTCGGGATTTTGCATAACGTCTTACGGAAAAAAACCCGAACGAACTTTTTGGCCAACCCAGTAAAAGCGAGGTATTCACTTCCTTTTCCTTGTAATAGCTGGGAAGGAAGACCCCACGACACACAGTAGTGCTTAGCCCAGAGTGGGCACTTGATAAATATGCGTGGATGGATGAATCCTCAGGCGCATGCTCTGTCTTGCAGATTCAGGACCATATCCCTGCCTCTCTGAGCCCCAGGCACCTCCCAGGCAGAGAGAACTCCGTGTCCACCGCCAGCTTCCTTTCTGCCAGCTGCGGCAGGGGTAGAGTCACCAGACAGCCTAGATCCATAGAAACTTTTCAGCTGTCTTCCTCCTGCCACGATGGGCACGTTGTGATTTACAAGCTGTTCAGCTTTTGGAGTCACCAGCTACAGAGGAAAGGAAGGATGGCCATCCTGTGCTAAACAGGAACCGACCAGTTTCAGGCTACAAACCTGCCTGCTTGTTCTCAGAACGGAGCCCAAACCCATTTTTCACCTTTAGGTCCCCTGATGTGACTACTCTCAAAATAGAAGCAGAATTGGAGGACTCTCAAAGTATACACTTCACTTGGCTGCTTTTTTTTTTTTTAAGTTTCCTTTCTAATGAGGAAGTTTAAAACCTACAAGAAGTGCTCCACAGACGTACTAATGATTTGTTTTCCTTAGAGATTCCAATTGCCCCGTTAGAAAATCCGGCAACATGTCATTTTGATTTCCCCAAACGCTTTCGCAAACTCCTCATCCTTTCCTTCCTCCCACTACCTCTTTGCTGCTTGTCTGAGGACTAAATAACTGGGTATTTCAGAAACATTTCTGTGCAGCTGGGGATGTAGCCGAGACCACTAAGAGGTTAAGAAAAGAGCAAAGAGACAAACAAATCCTTCCTTTAGCCACAGAGATGCATTTTCAGCTTATTAGAGAGCTGACTATTGTTCAAAGAACTCTACGTTTAAGTGATGGCTTGTGGATGCTTTTTTTGTTTTGTTTTAAAGAAGAAAATATTCTGGGTCTTTTATCACTATCTGTTTCAATGCAGTTATTCATGAGTGTTCTTGCCAAGAGCCATACAAAAATCCTCCATATGTTTCCCCCCCCCCCCAATCCTGCCTAAGATGGGAAAAACCCGACATCAAAGTGTGAGGTTCAGAACTTGAAGAACTGAGTCAGCCAGAACTCCACGTTATTTGAAGTCTCTAAGCCTCCTGCCTGCTTATTAAAAAAGACAGGCTGAGGGGAAAAAAAAGAGCTAAATAGTTTGAGAAACAGATTAAAATAAATGAAAGTCTCTTCAGCCTTGTGACTGTATGACAAATAGGGATTTGAAAACCAGGAGAGGTAGTTGAAAATATCAGGGTAAATGAGCCAGTAAGCAAACGCTGCAATTTCCTCATTTCCTAAAACTGGTCTCGTTAATCCAGAAAGTGCATTGAGATGCAGTGAGAAGTAGGGAGGAGGCCTGGGAGCCAACTGCCCTGGTCCACTTACAACTCGGGGCCTGCAAGGGCACCCGCCACTGGTAAATTCATGCCGGCATCGCCACATCCAGTGCAAGGCTCAGCCATGGACAGAAGCCGGGAGACCTCAGAGACAAAACCGTGGGTCCCCTTCTTCGAGGCAAGGTGAGGACAGGAAGGCAGAGCGTTTGTCAGCCACGTCACCTCCACTACCCCCCACAGACTACCTGTGACACTTCTCTGGATGGACTGCAGTTTGCTTCGCTTCCGGCCCCTCCCTATGTCAGCAGAAAGAGGGGGAGAAAGGAGATTCCCTGTTACGCCCTGTGGAGAAGGCACAGAGCAGCAGGCCCCATCCACGCATGTGGGATGAGGCCGTAGGACAGAGCACAGCATTCAGGAGCCCAGGCCCGCAGGGCCCGAGGGCTGAAACCAGCATGGGAGTGAATGGATGGAAGCGCTGGTTCATGCAAGAGCGTCCTGGGTCTCCTTATGTGTGTTTCCAGGTAGAAGCTTCCACCTGGAAAATCCATCAGTCCATATTAAACCATAGGCTGGAAAAGCCTCAAGGACGTGGAGGGGATCCAGGAGGAGGTAGGACCTGTGTCTCCACACCGACACGAACTCAACACTGGGAAACCCACATGGACATACGGCATGAAGGACATTTATTGAACTGTCTCTGAACGAGGACAGAGAGATGAGCTGAACAATATCAATCAGGTTACAAAGAAAAAGGAAGTAGACAGCTAGGTGTATCTTTCAGTTTAGTTGCAAGACACGGATTTTCATGAAATGGGAATGATTTGCTTCAAAGACGGAACTGAGCTATTACAGAATCGCAGGGCAAGATGCAATCTTGAGAAATCACTGGATAGAGCCTACCTGCGTTCAGGTGTGACCACGTATGAGTTATCCCAGATAACTTAATGAGGCTGGTATCACTAATGTCTGACCAAAGCTTTTCCAAGCAGTGTGAAAACTTACCTTTTCAACAGCAAATGTTCTTATCACATATTCTGCCAGTAGCTCTGTTTCTATTAGGGTGACTTTAATGTCTTTGTAGATCTCTGTGTCATCTGGCCAGTATTTGCAGCATTTGACCTTTAGAAAACACAAAGGAAATGAAGAAGATTTAGGGTTTTTTTTTTTTTTTTTGGAGTTCTCCGAATGACGGGTCACAGTATAATTTATAGGATACAATTTGCACACAAAATCAGAAGTACAGCTTAACTTTACTTTTTTAGATCACCTATATATTTTTTTCTCTCCCCAGAATAAAACACAATTTGAGTTATATGGGAGGAATAAAACCTAGGAAAATGGTCTAAAGTTAACAAATTGTATTTATACTACAAACATCTCAGTTACAGTAACCATTCATTTCCTGTCTATCTCTACTCAGGAATGGCCTGGAAAAATAAACTATAAAAGTTAGCTTGCAGTATTTTAGCTCCTCTGAGCTTTAAATTTCTTCTAGTTTCAGGAACTGATCGAACATTTTTGAGGACGACTGAGCAGGAAATCAGAGCCAAAAGTAAAGATTAGAGGTTTTTTTTTTTTTTTTTCCCTGAAGAAGGTAGTAGCTATGTGTTTCCCCCAAGTTAGAATTACAGATTCATTTTAGTATAAGTAAATTCAATATACAAAACCTGGTGAACTCCCTACGTTAATGACTCTAAGATTTCCTCAGTCACCCAGGCACAAAACCTGGCAATCCTTCTCCAAAACCCAACCAACTGCCAAGTCTAAGAAGCTTTTGAAATATCTCTCAAATATGTTTTCCAAATTTTTATTCCCTCCGCCACCGTCTTCAGGCTCTGGTAACTTCCTGCATCCCCTCCATACCAGTAACTGCAAAAACCCTTCCAAGTGCAATCCCAATGGCACTGACTTGCTCTACTCAGTAAACTTCCATTTCCAACCACTGCCCGTGAAATTAAATAGAAATTAACTTTGGCCTGGCAGGTAAAGATATTTTTGTATTTGGACACAACTAGCATCCTCATCCTTTTGTTTTGTTTTGTTTTGTTTTTTCACTTCTCTCCTTTCTAGCCACATACATTTTTTGTTCAGAGACAAGTGGTTTGCCTGATCCCCAAGCAGACCTCATGGTCCAGACTCCTACTCATGCCATTCCTTCTGTTTGGAATGTTCTCCTCCCACTCAGATATTTTATCTAGCTGAACATTTTATCCGTTCTTCAAAGAATACCTCAAATGCCACACCCCTTCAAAGTCTTTTCTCCATGGATGCTCTCTTTTGGTGCTCTGGTAAGATGTGCCAGTTCTGCTAGTATGACACCCTTCTTACACCGCGCTATACCTGCTTATTACCTGCCAGCATGCAAAGGGCTTTCAATTGCTTATTTCTGCAAACCCAGCAAATCTGGCATGTGGTCCCATACACAGAATATATGCAATAGGTATGTGAAAAACTGAATTTCATGGAGACAAGCATAGGATCAGCGTAGGAAAGGCAATCCCAGGTTGGGAAAATGTACAAAAAGAAATATGGACTGGGGTGGCCTTTCCCAGAACGCCAAACACCTTGCTACACCCATGTTTCCGGTGTGGTGCTGGCTGGTTGTTATCTTAGCTGCTTCCTCATGAAACTTTCTGGCAGCCAGTTCAGTGCCGTTCTAGATAAGCCTTATCACCTTTACTTGGGAAGATGTAAGCCAGAGACGTCAGGAGTTGGAGATACAGTGCAGCACAAGACAAGGATGACCCCTCTGCCCTCATTAAATTTTTAGCTTCCTTACAGAATCTTTTTCTTCCCCTCATGGGAACATTACCTGTGACTTTATAAAGGATAATCATTTACAAATATTTTGACTTATCCATATTTCAAAGATTTATATCATGGATACCTGTGCCAGATCTAAAATACTCCAGAATAACAGAGATGTATAATTTCTCCAGTTCTTTTCCTAGATGTAAAGGGAGTCTGAGCAGATCATGCATATTTGCGATGTCTAATTTGATAACCCTGACTTCACTCATAGAATATGTCTAACTACTTTTCTGTTAATGGTAATTAACAAAGACCCTTATATGGCACGTACCAAAGTCTCCTCCATTTTAGGGGACTTGCTTTTACCTTTTTGTGACTTCAATCATGCAAGCAGAGGGTTGTGGATAGATACAAAACTACAAATAGAGTATATACGTGCACTTTTAAAATTAAACAATTCTTGGGAGTTCCCTGGCGGTCCAGTGGTTAGGATTCCGTGCTTCCACTGCAGGGGGCACGGGGCTCCATCCCTGGTCGGGGAACTAAGATCCCGCACTCCACGCGGACAAAAAGAAAAAAAAAAAAAAGAGAGAAAAATTAAACAATTCTCAATGGAATGAATACATAAGTCAAAAATCTGCGTATTTCTCCAAACATTACAAAGTTAACCTACGTTAACTAGGTACATCTTGTCTAATAAAAGTGCCTTATTAGAATGTGATTGCGGTAGGACATATTGTATAGTCACCTATTCTTCTCTTTTAGAGTCTTTACCCTCCCCATCCCCAAAGTTTCAATAACTAAGGGTGTGGAGGCTTCAATGCCTGGGAGTCAGGGAAACCAAAAGCCTCTGCAATGTACCAAAGGCTTAGAGCTTCTCTTGGGGACTGTTCTTCCAGTTCCCTTGGGCCAGCTCGATTCCCAGGGATCTTGACCCTGCCGGGCCCTCCCGCCGGCTCTGACATCCCCCAACCCCCCGGGTGCAGCTGGGCGCCCCCGGGCGGTGGCGGCAGAAAGTGTCCTCCAGGTGCAGGGGTCGCCAGGGGGTGGCCACATCTAGCTCGCCAGGCTGGCTGCACGTTACTGTGACCTTCGGGGCACCTTGATGTCTCTGTAGCAGTGGTTCTCAAACTTCAGCAGGCATCAGACGATCCTGGAGGCCTGTGACAAGTGCTGGGCCCCACCCCAGAGTTTCTGATCAGTAGGTCTCGATAAGTGTTGTTCCAGAATTTGCATTTAAGACAAGCTCCCGGGTGATGCTGCTGGTCTGCGGATCACACTTTGAGAAGCAAGGATGTAGACGACAGCCTGACCACAGAGGCTGGCTCTCTCCTTAAGGCTGCGGTGAGACTGGGTGAGTCACTCAGGTTTGCTTAATCTCAGGTTCTTCATCTGCGGGGGGTGGTTTTTATTCTATCTCAGAGGGCTCTAAGGTTAAGGCAGGGGTTTCCAAATTTGCACATTAGAATCATTTGGGGGGGGGGTTATTAAATTCCAAAGGCTCGGCCACACTCCAGGCCAATTAAATCATATTTAATGCAAATCAAAACCACAATGAGGTATCACCTCACACTAGTCAGAATGGCCACCATCAAAAAATCTACAAACAATAAATGCTGGAGAGGGTGTGGAGAAAAGGGAACCCTCCTACGCTGTTGGTGGGAATGTAAACTGGTACAGCCACTATGGAGAACAGTATGGAGGTTCCTTAAAAAACTGGAGTTGCCATATGATCCAGCAATCCCACTCCTGGGCATAGATCTGGAGAAAACCATAATTCAAAAAGACACATGCACCCCAATGTTCATTGAAGCACTATCAATAGCCAAGACAAGAAAGCAACCTAAGTGTCCATCGACAGATGAATGGATAAAGAAGATGTGGTACTTATATACGATGGAATATTACTCAGATATAAAAAAGAACAAAATAACACCATTTGCAGCAACATGGATGGACCTAGAGATTGTCATACTGAGTGAAGTCAGACAGAGAAAGACAAATATCATATGATATCACTTATATGTGGAATCTAAAAAAATGGTACAAATGAACTTATTTACAAAGCAGAAAGAGAGTCACAGATATAAAAAACAAACTTATAGTTACCAGGGGGTAAGGCGGGGAGGGATAAATTGGGAGATTGGGATTGACATATACACACTACTGTATATAAATAGATAACTAATAAGGACCTACCGTATAGCACAGGAAACACTACTCGATACTCTGTAATGACCTATATGGGAAAATAATCTAAAAAAGAGTGGATATATGTATATGTATAACTGATTCACTTTGCTGTATACCTGAAACTAACACAACATTGTAAATCAATTATACTCCAATAAAAATTAATTTAAAAAAATCATAATTTCCGGGTAAGACAGAGGCATCTGTAATTTCTTATAGCCCCCGGGCGACTCCAAAAGTGCAGATGTGTTTGGGACCCACTGGACTGAGTGGTAACATCTGCCCTGGAGCAGGTTCATTGTGAGTATCCCCCCCAAGCAATGGAAATTCTTAATTTTATTATGATGATGGTTTTGTGGTGATCTGGACTGGAGGTGACCACAGGCAGTCAGAAGGCACAGATCCCCCTAAATGCCTGAAGAGGTGAAGCTGGGTTTCCTGGCGCAGGGAGAGGGGAGAGCAGAGCGTTGAGTGCTGTGCCAGGCTCTCTGCCGGGGAGACACAGGCAGAAGCCAAGGAGACTCCGGTGTGCCCTCGGCTCCTCTTTCCTGCACACCTATTCGGGGCACTGGTGGGCAAGTCCACTCTCTCACCAGGGAGGTTTGACTAACACCCAACAGAAACTAAGAATCGGTGTCCTGACTTGC
Source organism: Kogia breviceps (assembly GCF_026419965.1). Lineage (NCBI taxonomy): Eukaryota > Metazoa > Chordata > Mammalia > Artiodactyla > Physeteridae > Kogia > Kogia breviceps. Next base: position 59,690,788 of record NC_081324.1, on the reverse strand, counting down.
GGACGAGAAACACATCCAGTAGAGCCGTGACGAGCCACAGAGACAGACAGTTTCCAAACGGTTTCCTTTTCCAGATCATCACGAATGCCAGACATAGACTTTCACGCTTGGATTTTGCTTTGGAATCACTGGGTTCTTGCAACTGTGGCCTCACCAGTGGCTGGCCTGAGGGGAGAGCCAGCAGGGGCCAAGGCCGGTCTCCTTCCCCTTCATTCTCTCCCTGGCTTGTGTCCTGAAAGGAGGAAACGAAAGGCCGGCCCAGGGACCAAGAGTGACTCACTCCAGCGGATGAGCTGGATGCTGGCGGGCGAGAAGCTGTGGACAGGCCCCAAGCACAGGGAGCTCAGGGTCAATTATGCTTCCTTCGGTCTCGCCAGGCCCAGCTTCAGGAACAGATACCGAATAGGAAGGCTTGAAATGACTTTAGCTGCCTGCCCTCTTGGGGTGAGTGAGGGTATGAGGGGGAGAGGGGCAGGAAGCACAGAAGCACAGGCTGAAAGCATCCTTCTTCTGTATACCTGATCACAGGTGGCTAGGTTTCCGCGGGAGCTCCCGTATCACCAACTCTCTGGTTGGCAGGAAGGGGGCTGGGGTAGACCGTGAGGGTCTGCTTCTGCGCTCTGTGCCTTGGGCCCAAGGACTCATTTTGCTAAGAAGCCCATGATCACGAAGGGTTAAGCAATTAAATGTCAGCCCTTCAACTGCAGGTACCACTGCACCATCTAATAGACACAACCGACGAGGAGGTGGAAGGCAGGGAAAAGTCAGAGGCACTGGTACAAGTTTTGGTTTGTCAAGGGGTTTTCAGCAGACTCTTTCTTTTTCTGAAAGGAGACATCCGAAGAGACAGTGACCACGGTTCTATTAATAGCTGAGTGCGGCTTTGCTGGAGCCGCTGGCTGGCAAGAGCAAAAACACTGCTGGGTAGCACAGTGACCATAAAGGGCCCCAGCCAAGAGCAGCTGCTAACGAGGCTTCCAAGAGAACAGATCTATTGCATACATTTTTTACTTTTAAACAGAACTCTCACAGCAATGAAAACATTCACTCATTTAAATATCCTGAAAATGCGGATTGCTTTGGTCCCAGCGTGATGAAGTAAGACGGATGTGTGCTGGCTTTTATCTTGCTAACTTGTGGTGTTACAGCCAGTGACGCGTACTCTCTGAGCCTCAGTGTTCTCGTGCATAATATGGGATAATGGCACTGATTTTATTTTAAGGGAGATTTTGAAGAGGAAGTGACACAATCTATAGAAAAGTTCTGCATAGGTACCTGGCTTATTGTAGGTTCCTAGCTCCTCCCTTCCAAACCTGCTTCATCTGGGCCCTGGGGCCTCCTTTGGGCAATATCCTTGAAGGTTGTTTCAAAACTGGCATGAAATCAGGAGGTCCGGATAGTGTGAATTTGGAGGAATCACTTCATGGCACAAGCAAATCCCTCTTTCTTATCTTCAGGCTCCTGCCTAAAGTTCCCCCCACAGGGCTTCTGGTTTTCTATCTGGTCTTCCAATAGCATCTATTAATTAATGGACACATAATACTTACAATATGCACAAGGTCACATCCATGTCCGTAACACTTGTTTTCATCCGCTGTAAAGAAACATGTGGCCTGAAGCCTCCTGTGGAATTCTGAGTGTCATCTCGCAGAGCCCCCGAGAAATGTCTCGCTGCTTTTCTCTCTGTCTGCACGTGGATGACAGGGGTCCTACCCAGCGAGGTCACAGAGCAACAGCCCTCTGGAGAAACGCGTTTTCCCAGGCTGCTTGTTCCCCACCTTATTCAATAGACTGGCCTTGACTTCTAGCCATTCCCTAAATTTAAGCCGTCCCGCCAATGGAGGGAGATTTGCCACCATTGAGGACAATGAAAATGTGTGTCACGCAGTCTAAAGGTGATTCTGAAAGAAGACATTCAGAAATCTTTTGAGCAATGACAACATTATGACAACATATATATTATATATACATATTATATATACACATATATAATATTATATACAATATACATATATGTATATACATATACATCATATATAATATACACATACATGTGTATACATAACACATACCTATATATTCTATATACATACTTATATATATATATATCTCCTGAGGTCCATCAGAGGGGACATTTCTTAGAGAGATATCTGACATATCTTTGAGAAGAAGATTCCATATTTTCTCTCAATGGCAGTCTCCCCATGTATCAGGGTAACAATTTAGATCAGCAGGACTCTGCAATCCTATAAAGTTTTTTATCTGTTGTCTCTGTGTGGATCACAGAGCCATCCAGGCTAGACCATACAGGCGTCACCATCATTCCAGTCCTAGAATGATCTACTTGCCCCTCACACTAATTCTGTGGGGCACCAATTATCCCTATTTATATCCATCATCTGAAGTGCAGAGGCTGAGGCAGACTGGGAGGCTTTGAGGGCTCCCCACCACGGCTGCCGTGTCGTGATGCCTCTGTCTGCGCTCAGGGCAGCGGCGTCCAGGCTGTCCTTCCATCCAGACAGCCCCGAAGGCCATGATGAGCAGAGCCTAGGCCCGGCGCGGCTGGGGCACTGAGAGGAGAGAGGAATGAGTCTAACGCTGGTGGAGAGGCTGCTGTGGAAATAACCAACCTGACCCAGGGTAGAAGGAGGCAGCTTAGTGGTCACAGCACGTCCCCCAGAGCCACGCTGTCTGGGTTCCAAGCATGGCCCCACTGATGAGCTGTGTGACCTCAGGCACATCACTTGACCTCTCAGTGCCTCCATTTTTCAGTTGTAAGATGGGGATAATAATAATAACGGTTTTAGAAAGATCAACTACATTCTTGCTTGTAAAGCTCTTAGATCATGCTTGGCACCAGTTAAATTAGCAAAACAAAAACTGCTATCGGAAGGTAGAAAGAAGAACGTTAAATCTAAAGGAAGAGACCCAAAGCTTCACAAGGGAGACCACGTGACAGATGAGACCAGAAAGATGAAGTGCAGGTTCCCCGGGTGGTGGAAGGGGGAGGGCACTGTGGACTGATGAAGTTGGCGGGGGACATCTCCGGGGAGCCTGAGTGGTCCTGAGTCCCTGATCGGGGGACGGGGCGGGGGGGCCGGAGCGATGGGATTCTCCCGACCTTGGTATGAGACAGTCCCTGTTGCATGATTTCCAGCTGCTTCTGACACTATCCTGGTGGACCTTCCTGGTGCTGTGTTTTAAAATAAGAGGAACAGTCTTGGGGTAGAAAGTGTGTGTTTGAAAAGTGGGGGAGCACACAGGACATGGATTTCTGTATGACCCGCATTTGTAAAGGGCACTCGTTCCTTTTTGTGAGTGTACACAACCCCTGGAACCACCGTGCGGCTCTGTGCAGCCGAGCCAGCTGCCCTGCCAGCTGGGCTGCTAGGTGCTGCGTACACACTGGATGCCGGGAAGCGTGTGTGAGTGTCTGCGTGTGGGCTGGGAGCAGTCGATCGCCCGGGTATGTGTGTCAGGCACCTCTGTTACCAGCTGCTGAGCAGACGCTGCACACCATGACGGATACACCTGCGGCTCCTTAGAGCAGGTGAGCTCAGGGACTGTGCCTTCCACATCCCCCAGGTTTCCAGGATGTGACCTCTCTGGCTTAGTTAGTTACAGATCTGGAAATGTTCTTTAAACGCCACACACACAGACACACACACAGGCGGACATTCTTCTAGGTGGGGGAGGGGTAACATTTTCATTTTAAGGACCACTGATAAAGAAGGTTCTCTTAAAAACTCGCATTTAGTGATGGCGCAGCATGGTGTGACACGAGAGGCCTGGTGGGCACGCGGGAGGGCTCGAGGCTGATTCTAGCTGTGTGACCTTGTGCAGGTCACAGACCCTTTTTGGTCCTCAGCATCCTATGTGCAAAAAAAGAGGACAGTAGACCACATGGCTATTAAAATTATTCCAGGTCTGGGAAATCGATTTCATGGCTCTAGAATGAGGTTCTTTGGAAGCCATATAGCTTAGTGCTGAGGAGGGAGGTTCTGCAGTTCCAGTCACAGGCTGACAGTTACTAGCTGCATGACCTTGGAGTAGTTTCTTAACCTCTGGAAGCTTCAGTGTATTATCTGGGAAGTGGAGATAACAATAGCGCGCACATCACAGAGTCACTGTGAGGTCTGAAGACCCATTGCATCAGAGAATGTCCACTGGCTGCCATCTTTGCTTCATGTCAGCACCTCTATTACTAAGAAGGGAGCAGCTCACGGTGCAGAGCACCAGGTGCTCTACTGATTATAAGAGCTCACACTTGACGGCCTCTACCAGGATGAGAGAGACAATGAACTTGAGTTTCAGAAACACGAATCTGGGCTAAATCCCTTGAGATAGTCTGAGGTGCACACTTGTCCCAGTTAATCTTCTGTGGGGGAGGTAAATGGCTCCAGCAGTCAGGAGCAAAAATGAGGAACTTAGAAAAGGCCCCGGCCTCCCTGGGTCTCAATATCCTCACCTGTTCTATAACCCTCTTCCCTAGATTATCACAGGAACTGCTAAACACAGCAAATACTTTGAAGAATATAGTGACACAAATAGATGACCTGCCTAATTGTTGACTGAACCTCATATAAATCGTCCTGGGTTTGGGATGTATGTGATTCAACAAGTTGAATGGATTAAAACTCCTAAAAATTCACTCTTGATATTGGATTCTCCACCCAACAACATCAGAAAGCAATCTATCTTTGGTGAGGTGATGACTGTACCATCCTTTTCTAGTACAAAGACTTCTCTGTCCATCCAGAATTTTCAGTGATAAGGGTTCTGTTTCTATTTCAAAAGTAGACAGTCTGAAGCTAAAAGAGGTGAACCCAATGTCGGCTTTTGAAATATCTATTTCCTCCCGTACTCTTCATATTTATTCCCTTCTGTGGGCTAATTCTCCACTATACGTCACGGCTCCCTTCAGCTCTTTCCTTTCAGCCTCTACCTCTTTTTACTTCCCAGCGAGTAATCCAGTGAAATCCCTAGTAGTTAACTCATCTCCTGGCTATGAGGTCAGTCCACCTCTGTAATCCAGCAGCACCTCTGCAATTTTCAAATAATGTTACCCAAATGCATATTCCTTAATCCTGACATTTACAGGATGAGGAAGCAATGTAGTCCAAACCTTCTTGTCAGGTGTGAAGGGGGTTCTTTGGTTGGATTTTATATCAGAGAAGTGTCCAGAGCTGTCCCACGTTCTCATTGCTGGAAACCTGGTCCCAGAGAAATGGGGCAGTGGCTTAAGCCATAAACTGTTGTCCTGTTCTGGTCATAAACATACGGCAGATACTTTGAGAGGAGAAGTTCCGAGGCAGTGAATTCTGGTGTTCTGCTAGCCAACTGAATTAAACACTGCTTTACTGAAATCCCTTAATTAGTGAAAGGAATGTAGACATACTGATGTCTTGTCACTTGGTGAATCTGAGAGCAGTTGTCCACGGTCTGTAACCCTGCTTGCTGCATTATTTTGCCTCTTTGGCCCTCTTCTCCTAAGAGGTCCCCAGCATTTACTCACATAGTTCCTTAGCCAGATAACCCCAAGCCTTCAGGAGAAGGCAGAGCAAGGCCTCAGAAGATGAAGTCAGCAGACTTGGAAAGTTCAGAGTAGGGAAAAATTAATTCTGCATTCAAGACAGGACATCATTTACGGTTTTCAACAAGTTATTCAAGGATAGGATATACCCGCAGTGTGCAAAGAGGGGGGAAAGCTCAATTTTCTTTTTTTTCTTTTTGGCCATGCTGCGCGGCTTGTGGGATCTAAGTTGCCCAACCAGGGATTGAACCCGGGTCCTGGCAGTGAAAGCGCCGAGTCCTAACCACTGGACCGCCAGGGAATTCCCAGAGAACTCAATTTTCAAGTGACGTGAGTGGAGCAAAGGAGGAGAGCTCTGGCAGCTTGGAGACCATCCCATATTGCACCCGATTCTACTGCCAAGAAATTACAGGTGTATGTGGCCCGGGAAGGTACCTGTGCAACAGGGGCTGTGATGCGTCTGTCCCAGCGCACCAGTCCATCTGCCACGTCCAGGCCCCTGCCCTCTTAAGCGCTTCATGACACTAAGGCAGGTGACCACCTACATGCACCCCAGAGACGTGGCAGGTAAAGTGAGAGGTGACAGAGTGAGCCAGTGAGCACCCCAGCCCAGGCCAGTAGAGGGGTGGATACACAGGAAGCCCAGACCCAGGTGAAGACGAGGATGTTCCACGGCCGGGCACTGATGGCAAAGCGGCACGAGCTTTGTCGCAGGAGGCGAGCGACAGGGCTTGACAGTGGTGCCCATGAATGTGGGCACCCGACAGTCACCTCCGCGGGTGCAGCTGGAGAATACGGAACAGCTGATCTGCACTCAGCTCGCACTAGCTGGGGGGCCAGGAGAGCGAGTTCTGGGAAACACTTGTTATTCAGACCTGCAAACATGCTTCAATCCCAGCGATGTGAGAGACGGCCCAGAAGAAAGCATCAGCTGACTCACCACACAGAAAGAATCCTCTAAGAAGCCTAATTTATAATTCATCCATCTTTGAGTAAAAATGACTTTGCCTTCTGTTAAAGGGACAGGGATGGATTGGGCTGAATTACCAAGCACATCACACCAAAGGGCTGACTGGGGAGGCCAGAGGTGGGCCTCTCTCTGTCGTCACCGACAGAGCTGTCGTGATCGTCACTGGCACCCAGGGGACCACGTCACGCACAAACGGGTGACTTCCGCCTGCAGTCTGTTCTCCCCGAGTGGAAGAAACCAGGCGAAGGGGAGCAGTGAACAGAAGTCTCCCTCTTATGAGTCGTTATTTTGCACCAGCGTATCTGTTCCTTTGTAATTATTCTTCCACCTCTTCAGAAACATTCACTGAGGACTTCCTAATACTTTCTATGTGTCTGACCCTGTGGGGTCCACAGATGACACACCCTCGTCTTTGCTCTCGGAGGCCTGTGGTCTGGGAGGGCAGAACGGTCCCCAAGGGTGTTTAGTTCCTTCTTGTACATGACGGTGTGTCCTCCTCTATAGCTGGAGGGTGAATGTTTTGAAGGTGGGCGCCTCTCTTGTGTTTTCCTGGCCTCGCCTACAGCAGGGTAAGAGGTCACTTGAGCACCGCATCTTAACTGGCTGCAGGTGCCTCTGCAAAGTCACAGGAGTGGTGGACAAAGACTCCAAGGGGTTATGGTGTCCAACAATGGCAGCAGCAGAGAAACGGGGCCCGTGAGAAAAAGGTACGAGACTGGTCCTGCCTCCAGCCCAGGAAGTTCATTAATTCACTGTGTCGACTCACGCAGAATTCAGGAAAAAAGAGACAATGGTCTGCACTTGGAACAGTCTGCTGTTCCCGACAAGGCAAAGAACATTTCTGAAACTGAGGTTAAGTATGTGTGAGCAGGAGTCTGTGTGTACGTGTGTGTGTGTGTGTGTGTGTGTGTGTGTGTGTGTGACTCGTACATTTGGGAAGAACCTTTTATCAAGTACAGGGAGTGTGGAAGTTGTGAAAGAGATCTAGTCTGGTTACCCATGTAAGCAAGTGTGAGGGAGGGGAATAGCTAGCCTTAAAAAAACGCATGCATGTATACACACACACACACACACACACACACACACACGCTTATTTGCAGGGACACTATGAGAATAAAGGTTACAGAAGTTGGGGTTAGCATTACATATACATTTTCTATAAAGAAGTCTCATTACTTTAAGCTTTAAAACGCAGTACTTAGCGAAACAGAAACAGACTCAGGCATAGAAAACAGACTTGTGGTTGCCAAGCGGGAGGGAGCTGGGGGTATGAGTTGAGGGTTTGGGATTAGCAGATGCAAACTATTATATATAGGATGGATAAACAACAAGGTTCTACTGTACAGCACAGGGAACTATATTCAATATCCTGGGATAAACCATAATGGAAAAGAATATGAAAATGAATATGCATATGTATGACTGAATCACTTTGCTGTACAGCAGAAATTAACACAACATTGTAAATCAACTATACTTCAATAAAATAAAAAAATAAAAAGGCAGTACTGAGTATTTAATGTAAAATATTCGATAAGCCTTCAGTGAGACTGAAGAAGAAAGTTCCATGGCTTTCTCCTCGCTTTATTCTGAGAGGATCTGTTTTCCTTTCGTCTCCTATTTTTCACAATTGCCACCCAAATTAGTAGTCAGTGAAGTGTTTCCTAGTTAAACGAAGTTGTTTCACAATGGTATCTGTTTGTGCATGTCCTTTATACCACAGTTTACCTTGCAGTTAAACAGATGGGTTATCCAAATTGGATTAATGAACATTAAGTGATGGTGATGATTCTTTATTAATTTTGGGGGCGTAAAGTAACTATTTCTGCGCACAAGGGCATCTTCTTCCAGATGCAAAAATCACACATGGGGTTACACAGAACACGATGGGCTGTTCGTGGATATCTTTACTAAATGATTGCAAGGGGCCACACTTCCCCCGAAGACCCCCTTCCTGCTGCCTGCCTCAGAGGCGGCATCGCTGAGCATCGGTTAAAAAGAGGGAAATGTGCTCAGAAGGTAAGACTGCTTCATGTGCCAGTTGATAAACCAGTGGATTGTTACAGGCGATTTTGAGAACTTTTGAAAAGAATATGTTCTCTCCAAATCTGTAGTCAGATTAGATCATTTTCAGAAGATGGTCTATAAATTATAGACTGAGCATGTTTTACGGTCTGCATACATTATGTATAAACAGAACCCCGCAGAATTCGTCTCATGGGTACCTAATCACGCTGCAATGCTCTGCCCTCGGTCTTCTACAAACCCCGTGTAAAATAGTGCGGAAGAAATGGGAGTGGATGGCTCTCTCTCAAGGAAGTGGTGCTCATGGCTTTGTACTGAATCACTCTCTTTACAAAATACAGACTCTGTGCTTCCTCCTACTGCTGGCATTCAGTGCAGACACAGTGGGTGCCCGGAGGGTCCTGAGGCCACGTGGATTACGGCACATCTGGGCTGATGACGCATCTGTTACTCAAATGGATCTCTGAGCCAACATGTAATCAACACACAGAGCCATCGTCTTCGTATAAACATGGAATTTTACAGCTCACTGGGCCCATTTCCCTTCCTGTCGGGGATGTGTGAACTAAGGCTTGGAGGCGAGAACTGGTTGGTTCCCAGCTCACTGGGTAAAGCCCACCACGCCCTTCTCGTGGTCACCTGTTCACAGCCCAGTCAGTTCCGGGAGGATCTGCCTCTGGCTCCCAGGATCCCAGGATCCCCGCGCACCCGGGTCCAGCTGCCACCACTGAGCCTTGCTTCTATCTTTCTCCCCCTCTTAGCTTCTCCCCAGAGAGGCGCACGCCAGCTCCTACTCCGGCTCGGCCTTCACCTGGGCTCTCGACGGCGCCCTAAAATGGCTATTTCCTCAGGCCACAGCCTTGCTCCTGTCTTCACCCGGGAAACCTGTGTTATCGGAGCGGGTACCCTCCCAAATCTGTTGTGTGTGTTTCTGTCACATTTATTCTCCTGCATCCTCATCTGTGTCTGTTCTCCAGGCTCAGAGGAAAAGATGTCAGCCCTTCTACCGCTGACTTGAAGACCTGCGTTCTGGATGCATCCTCTCCTGCCTCCTCAGCTGTCCGCTTTCTAACGGCTCAATCTCTCCCCCTCTCCTGGTCCTTTCCTTAACGCGTACAATTTTCAAAGGTCTCCCACCTGTAAAATATCCTTCGATTGTAAACGCTCCTCTGCCTACAGCCCTATGTCTCTCCCTTCCTTTCTTGGCTAAGCTTCTGACAAGTTTAAACTCAGTCTACACCTCCTGATTTTCTACTCCTGCCTCGACCCTGAGGACTGCCTTCCATCTTCACCATCCGTAGGGAGTCATGCTGTTTTCTGTCACAACATCCATTTCACCCATCATCCTTCCCGATACATCGTTGACTCCCTCTTGGAGACTCACTTCATTCCCATGGGGTGGCTTGTCAACTAGGGGCCCAGGACGGCCAAGGATGAGCACGAGAACCGACCGGGGGGAGATGATGCTCTGTCCTCGTGATCTGAATCCCGAGCACAGTGAAAAAGCCCGGAAATTGTTGGCACCCGTCCTCTGAGCCCCTGCACCCTGGCCAGACTGTCTGGCTGTGGGGCCCCTCCGATCACTGGCCCTCTGGATTTGCTGCCATCTTTCCTGTCTGTGTTGCAAGTCTTATTCTTCAAAGCAACATTTTGAGCTCCCAATATTCTTCCAATAAATGTCCCTTTGGCTTAAATTAGCCTGAGTTGATTTCTGTTGCGTACAGTCAGAGAACTCTGGGAGGTCACCTCTCTGAACCACTCAGGCAAAAGGTGACCTTCTCCTTGTTAAATCCAGTGACTCTCTCCCTGCCCTGGGACTGCTTCCTCTCTGTAGCATCCCCATCATGACCCTCTCTCCACGTCGCTCCCTCACTGCTCCGTCGGGGGTTCTGGGTTGGCCGCAAGGAGAGGCCCAGCTCCTCCCATGCACATCTGCCTCTCTCTACGACAAAGCCTCAGTCTCCCCCCCTGCCCCACGTTCATTCTGAACACAGCTGCAGTGTCCCTTCAGGGTCCTGTGGTTGCCTCTGCCGGGAGCGCCCTGCCTTCTTTGCTGGTTCAGTCCCATTCGCTCCTCCACACTCAGGCCCATGAACCGCTTTGTCTGGGAAGCATTTATTGACAAACCCTGCATCCTCAACTCCCGGTCTGATGAGGTACCTTCTTTCTGAACTATTGTAGCAGCGCTCCGCAAAGGCTTAATCATAGGATTTAATCACCTTGTTTGACTCCCCATGGCTGTGGACAGGCACGCACTTAATGCCTTTGTAGCCACAGCCTCTTGTGTGTGTACACACTGGCTGGTGTGTAGCATATGCTTGGTAACTGAGGGAGTCCCCTCCTACCTGCTCTGTGATTTCCTCTGTCACCTTCCCCCCTTTCTCTTCTTTTTTTTAAATTGAAGTATAGTTGTCTTACAATTTGTGTTCGTTTCAGGCACAGCAAAGTGATTCGGTTATATACACACTACATATCTATGTATCTCCACATATCTATATATATTTCTATTCTTTTTCGGATTCCTTTCCCATATAGGTTATTACAGAGTATTGAGTATGGTTCCCTGTGCTCTACAGTAGGTCCTTGTTGGTTATCTATTTTACATATAGTAGTGTGTATCTGTTCATCCCAGACTCCTAATTTATCCCTCCCCCTTTCCCCTTTGGTAACCGTAAGTTTGTTTCCTATGTCTGTGAGTCTGTTTCTGTTTTGTCAATAAGTTCATTTTTGTGTCGTTTTTGAAGATTCCACATACAAGTGATATCATGTGATATTTGTCTTTCTTTGTCTTACTTCACTTAGTGTGATCATCTCTCCCCTTCCTCTTTTTGGACCTTCATTCTCTGCTTCCAATTCGATCTTCTCTTCGGACTCCCAGTTATGCTCCTATCTACCCTACACAGACACTCAGAAACACACAGAAACACACAGACACACATGCACACAGACACACAGACACACACACAGAGACACACAGCGGCAAACACACACACAGACACACACACCAACCTCTATCATCACATCTTGATCCTGCTTCCCTCTAGGTGCTGCTTCATCTCTTTCCTTGGATTCAATTCTCCAAGAACAAGCTACACTAATGTCTGTATCACACACGTAGCCACTACTCCATGGCCATTGGGGTCCTGGTTCTATGGCGTACTGCAACCTGGTAGGTGCTGATGACAAAGCGAAATTATAATGGAGCCATCACAGTGCAGGCAAACAGAGATGGAGGCGGGTGGCCATTGAGGACCTGGCTCAGACACGTCCCTGCACCACTGAGAACTTGAACTTGCTGTGAATCATACCAAACTCAAGGACACCAGCCATTTTTAAAACGATACCTGCCAGCTGCAAGCTACAAGTTTCCCTCTTGTAACTATGCAACCATTTCAGACCCCAACCAATCCTTCCTTAATCGGCACCCTCGCTTCTTTCCAGCTCCAACTGTAATTCTTGATAAACAGCTCATGTAACCGTGCAGGTTTTGCTTTTATAAGTCTCCCCCATTTTGTAGTCTACAATTCAAGTCTTTCTTCAATCACTATCTCCCGGGCTGCAGTCCTAACAAACCCCCAGTAAACTCTTTATTTCAATCAGATCTCCTGTTTCTGAAGTTTTGGTTAACAACACTAAACTTAGTTGTTCACAGGGAAGTCCTGGGGAATTGTGGAGAGAGCCTGGGCTTTAGGACTAGACAGACTAAGACTCAAATTCTAGCTCTACTCTGTGCCCTTTGCCAAATTACAGCTGACCCTTGAACAACATGGGTTTGAACTGCGTGGGTCCCCTTATGAGCGGATTTTTTTTTTTTTTCCCACTAAATACGAGCACTAAAGTACTACACGATTCGAGGTTGGCTGAGTCCACAGGTGTGGAACCTTGGATGTGAACAACACGCACATACAGAGGGCTGATTACAAGTTACAAGCGGATTTTCAACTGAGCGAAGGGTCGGTGCCCTTAACCCCTGCATTGTTCAAGGGTCTACTGCATTTAACCTCGCTGAGCCTTAGTTTATTAATTTTGAAAACAGGACTCTGTATCTCATAGGACAGCTGTGATAATTAAAGAAGTAAGCCTTGTTCAATCATTTAGGGGAACGCCGGGCACAGAGCAGGTGCTCAGTATACTGTGTTCCTTACCCTCCCCTGCAGTCCCATGCACCTCGCTCTCTGCAGCTTCCCTCACGCAGCTCACCTGCATCCTCTCCTACTTGTCACGGTTCTGGGTCTCGTGGATATGCCCCATCTCTCTTGCTCTTCTTATCTGACTCCATCTCTAGCCCTTCCCCACACCCCCGCCCCGCCCCTAGATATATACAGTCCTCCAGGGCTGTCTTCAGCCCTCTTCTCTCTCTTCCCGCCGAGGATGCCATGCTTCTGTTTCAGTGGTTATCACTTCACATCATACTTTTCTGGTTTGCTTGTCTTTCTCTTAGATTGTGCCAGGTCTTTTCATCTTGCCCTCCCCAGTCTAGCCCAAAGCTTAGCACATAGTAGATGCTCAGTAAACGAAGGGAGAAGCTCACATTTCATAGTTTGTGTCTTCAGCTCACACATCCCTCTTCCTGTCAAGCCCCATGTTGTTCATTCAGAGTCTCAAACTCAGCATGCCCCAAACACATTGATGACTCATGTTACGGCTTTATTAAAACCGCTCTTCTTAAAAAAAAAAAAAAAAACAAAAAAACAAAAAAAACAAAAAAAAACGCTCTTCTTTTTCCCCTTGGTGGGGAAGGGAAGGGCTACTCATTTGTGGTTAATAGCCTTTACATCAATCCGAGTCACAACGGTAGAAATCTGGGTTCATATTCAAGCTCTTATCAGCATCCCCAAATAACACCCCAATTATGTATCTCCCATAAATTCCAAATGCCACTGAGACAGGCTGAGACCTGGGACCCTTTCCTGGAGTGCTTGCACCTGAACGAATGTCTCCTCCAGCAACAAAATACAAAGAAACCATAAGGGACTAAAAATAACTGCACATGTGCAGTTGGGGCAAATTATGAACAATAAGATACAAAAAGGCCACATACCAACTGTAACTTCTGAGGTGCCGGGAGCAAAAGCAGGGCTGATCCCAGAACCCGGCACCACCCAGGGGGCGGGCAGACCACCTAAGCCACTCCTCTGGCCCCACCCATCAATCCGCCCCCACCCTCACCCCATTTAAGGGACCAGCTCGCCCCGCCTCAGGGAGCTAGCAAGGGCACCCGTTTCTTGTTATCTCTCCCTTGTGCAGCAGCACGACGCCCAGTAAAGCCTTGCTTGGATCCCTCATCTGGCCTCTTATCAATTTCGATTGATTACAGAGTCCAAGGACCCCGGTGGGTATCACCCCTGCCACAGCCCGAGCCCACCACGTCCCTCACCGAGTCTTGCTCTAGCCTACTCTGTCTCCATGCCCTTCTGTAACCCTTCTAAACCTTTCTCTAATGGCCACTAGAACTGTCTCTCAACAACATTAATTAGGACATAGGATGCACCAGCTTCATGCCTTCCGTACACCACACGAGCACACCCTCCACTCCCTGCTCCTCCTTTGCCCTCCTAGAAAGGCATTTCAGACCCTTACCGGACAAGACCTCAACAGCCTCCAGCCTCCAGGTTCACGGTACCTCCTCATCAGGGCTCCAGCCACCTGCGTCACACCACTCGCTCCTTCCCGATCTTTCATTTACTCCCCTTTCTCTGTGTTTTCCCTCAAGTGGTTTCTGTCTCATTCCTGCCATTTAAAATCTCTCCTCCCACTTAAGTCCAGCTCCTCACCACCTCCTCCATGCAGTCCTCTGAGATTCCCTTAGGCAGACTCAGTCCCTTCACTAGGGTGGGTCACCGTCACTCTGACTTACGTGTGTTATAGCTGATGGTTTGAATGTTTGCTAATACCATAGTTTATGTTCTTCCAGGACAAGTGAATTATAAATACCTTTGTATTTCTTAGTGCCTTGGATACAGTAAGTGTATCATTAAATGTTGCATACATTGTGCGGAAAAGGGATCAGACAGCCCACTTTTGGGTTAGTTTGTGAACAAGACAAATCAGGCTCCTGGATTGATTTTCTAAGTTTTTACAGAGGGGACCTGAGATCGTTGGGCCGAGAAAACCTCCAAGGTTCACAGGGCCGCTACGGAGTCTTCTGTACTGGAAGATCTGGCTTCGTGGAGGGAGGGGCTTGCAGGGGGCCCCTCTCCTGCTGCTGATGGCTCAGGACCAGTTAGGGCCTCATTTCTTGGGTGATGTGCTGGAGGAGGTGACGTGAAACGTGGCAGGGCCTGGGTGGGAATCGTCACAGGCCACGGGGCAGACTTGCTCTTTTTTCCTAGTTTTGTATTAAAGTTATGGAGAGAAGCAAGGCTTGAATCAGCTACATTAATATGACCGCTGAAATGGCTGATGGTAGATCAAAATGGAGAGGAATACTTATTGAATGAGTATAAATTCATCAAAGGTTAACGCTATAATTACCCAGGTCACAAAATGTCAATCTTAAATATTTAATTCATTAAAAAAAGATTGATGAAAGGCAATCGTGAGAGTTCAAGACAGAAAAATTTCAGCAATGTCTTCAAAAAGAACTTGTCTCTTCCCTTTCATGTACAAATTGGAACAACTTAAGAAATTTTGTAAAAAATATTTTGTCCCGTTAGGCATTACCTATGTTATTTTTACTATTAAACCATATTTCCCCATGTTATAAAGGGGAAAATCTTGCTTCTCTCTTGCTTCTTCCATTGACTCTGGATCTGGTGGCTTTTGTAGAAAAGCAAATGTTCTTTGTTGTATGTGACAGGTGCACTTGAAATCTTAATATACCTTCCTTGCATGTGAATTTGACAGCTAATTCTGACGAACAGTGTTCATTTTTAACTTTTTTCTTTTGTTAACCTTTTAGTGATAAACGTTGTGAAAGGAATTATAGGTCAACCTCTTTCGGTAAATGACAACCTTTAGAGAAACCTCTTTTGGCATCCCTTACATTGATGGGGGTTAACATCTCTGGTCTCTTACTTCTCTTAGCTCCAAAAGCCTTTATCACCTGTTATCAGAACTATTCAGAGCAGCTCAACAATAATTTTCCTACATGACTCTGAGACCTCATTTGGCTTTTTAATAAACAGTCACATTCTAATGAGGCCTTCATAAAACTGACTAAATATGTTTAGAAATCATTAGCTTAAATTACCAGTGGAAAAAAGTCTCCTTTGGGAGCCCCCCGATTTGGTTCTAAGACTTTTGGCAGATGAATTAGTACAACGCAACGGAGTCCTGAGGCTCCGCATAAACGGTGGCAATGGGAGTGCCTGGGAAACAGGCGATGGATAAAGAGCTCGGCGTCCCTCGGGTGGGTTCATTAAAGAGGGAAAACAATCACAGCACATCCGGAGCAATTTACATGCCAGGTGTGCAGCTGTCGCCAGGTGCCAGGGAAACTGACAAGGGTCCCTTCCCACAACACACGGGCTGAGAGGGACGCACGGGGGTGATCAGGAAGTCTTAGATAATGACGGGTCCTGGCAGATGTACCGAGACCCCGCTGGAGGGAAGTGCAGTGTTTGAGTCTTCTGCACAGGTGCTGCGACAGGGAAGGCCTCCCAGCGGCTCTAACACCAGCAATTACAACGGGCCTAATGCGGAGCGCTGCAGGGCAGATATCTGGGTAAAGCTGCCCGGCTCTGACTTAATGAATCAAGTCTGTGTAAACAAACAGCGTTCCCGGGCTCATGCCTGATTCATGAAGGACACACTGCGTGCACTCAACGTGGTAAGTAGCTAGTTGCTCCCCTTAAAACCATGTCATTTTCATTTCTTCAGTGGTTTGTTGCTGCTGTTTCCAAGCATGGAAAATGGAAACGTCATCTCTCAACAAATGTGCAGGATGAACAATGGGAAACAGCCTGGAATAAGATTCGACATTTTCCCGGAGGGCATGTGACCTTTTGTCAACACCCCCAAATCACACCAGACATTTCAAGGACAGATGCCATTAAGTGCATTACTAATTGAAGACAGGTTGGTCCAAGAGTCTGATGGTAACAGGGGAGGACTCTCCAGAGCTTGCCACGCACGTCCCCACAAACGGGATAAGGATTTGCAAGGATTTTTTTTTTAATAGGCTTACCAGACCTAAAATTACTGAATTTCTGTGAGCCTGTGGGCTTCCATTTATGGCTGAACTTGAACCCCGACTCCCCTCTTCTGCTGCACACTGTTAGCTGAAGTGTCCACGGTTATTTGTCAGAAGGAATAGTTTCCATCAAAAATATCAACAGTGACCACCCTTTATGGGATGTGTCCAAGTGCTTGATGGAAGGAACAGAGACCACTACTGCCTGGCCTTTTAATTTGCTATTATTCCAAGGCAGGTAACTCGGAATGAAACTTGCATTCCAGCAAAAAGTGCCATGCCTAACAGACAGTGGGCTTTGGTGTTTGAAGCTTTTTTCCTATAGTAATTTTATAGCACAATCTTCCTTTGACCTGTTAGCCAAAGACCATGCTGTCCTGATTTTTCCTTAAAGGAAGAGGGTTTATCATATGAAAACAGCTCACCTCTAGTTGAGACAGGCTGGGACCTGGGACCTGGGACCCTTTGTTGCAGTGCTTGCACCTGGACACACATCTCTTCAAGCAACAAACTACAAAGAAACTATAAGGGACTAAAAATAACTGCGTGCGTGCCCAGTTGGGGCAAATTCTGGACAAAAGATACAAAAAGACCAAAAACACTCAACTGCCACTTCTGAAGAGCCAGGAGCAAAAACAGGGCACATGCCCCCTGCACACACCACCACCAAAGGGATGGGCAAATCCCCCAAGACACACACACACCCCCCACCCCCACCCGACCCCTGGACACACCCCTAACAGCACCCCATATAAGGAACCAGCTCGCCCCTCCTTGGGGGGCAAGCATGGGAACCTGTTACTTGTTTTCGCTTCCTCCTGCTGCAACACGGGCCCCAATAAAGCCTGGCCTGAATTTCTCGTCGCCCAATAAAGCCTGGCCTGAATTTCTCGTCGGGCCTCTTATCAATTTCTATTGATTAAGGAGGCCAAGAACCCTGGTTGGTGACACAGTCACTGAGTCCTGAGAAAGCACACTCTGGAATTTCAAATAAGCAAAAAATACACGTGTGCCTTCATTTTAAAAAAATCCAGTAGTAGTTGTTATTTTTAATAATTATCTACTTTTCAAAATAATTTATCTTGGGATTATTTTAAGTGAGCTCCGATGCAAATATGTAAAATCTGGTAAATAACTTTCAAGGAATACAGTTATTGGGAAAGCAAAGCAGTGCGAAGCAGTCTCCAGATCTCTCTTGCTCTTTATCATACGAGGCAGTCAACAAGTATTTGTGAGATGAGTGAAGATTCAGGATGGATCATACATTTCAGGGGAAGACACAGATAAAATATTTAGCTTAGCTGTTTCACAGTTAACCTAGCAGATGCTAAGTACTCTCTAACACCGAGAGGGAAGAATTCGCATTCATTCACTTTGTTGGGCATTTCCTGAGGGCCAGGAGGGAGAGACCAAAAATTTGTAAGGCTGTCTCCTCCCTGAAAGGAGCTTGCTTTCTGGTGCAGTTGAATTTTTTTTTTTTTTTTTCTCCAGTGGTCATTACTGCTTTCATAGCAAAATACTGATTTGGAGTGAAAAAAGGTAATTTATAGATACCACTGTAAGTCTTAGCTTTGCTGGAGAAAATGTAAGGGTTACATTAATATCTATGTTTACGTAGTCCTCAGAATGGGGTGGGAACTTCTCTAACCACCTGACATGTAGAAACTCATTTAATCTTTACAAGATCCCTATGAAGCAGGTGCTATGACATCTCCACCGCCCACATGAGGGGTTGGTGGTGGGGAGCTCAGCAACGCCCCCTCCCCGCTTCCTGCCAGCCCCCCTGCTCTCACCGTCTCCCAGGAGACAGGGAATTGAGAGACGAAAAGGGTTTTACACTGTCAGTATGTAAACTAGTGCTTTGTAAGCTTTTCTACTTTACATAATGGGCCCATAGCTTCTCACCACTTGCCCTGTCATTTTACTAATATCCTTTATTCTACAGAAGATTTTACATTTTAATAGTCAATTTTCCCCATCCTTTTCTTAACGTGTTGAGCTTTTGGTATATTTGAAACACTCTTAAAACAAAGGCCATAAATATTTTCCCCCACATTTCCTTCTAAAAGTTTTAAAGTGTTTACAACTTTTGGTCTTTATTCAGTATTCATTTTTGGGCTTTTTTTTAGTCCACATGAATAACCAAATGTCCCAGTTCAATTGATGGAAAAGCTCATTCTTTTCCCACGAATTACACATTTTCCCACAAATGCCTACATCAACATCTGGGCTCTCTTTTTTGATCTGTTGGTGTATTTATTTCTTCCTAATTTGTGGTCTCTATAATTTTCCCTTTTGCTATGTCCTTTTCTGGTTTTGATATCAAGGTTATACTAGCCTCTTAAAATAAAATGGGGCAGTAGTCTTTCTTTTTCTCTTCTCAGAATAATTTTTATAAGATTTGAATTACCCATTCCTTGACTATTTAGCAGAATATACCTATAATACATTTGGGACCAGTGCTTTTCCATGGGTCACTTTTTAACTATAATTCACTTTTTCAATAATGATTGTCTCTTCAGAATTTGTTTCTTTTTGAGTCAGTTTTGGAAAATCATATTTGTCAAGAAAATTACCTACTTTATCTAAATTTTCAAATTTATTGTTACTCATGTTATCTGTTATGATTAAAAAAATATATCCTGTTCCCAATATTTGTTACTTTTGATTTCCTTTCTTCTGATTGCCAGATATTTGTCAATTTCACTAGTCTTGCCACAAAACCTTTTTGATTATGGTGATTTTTATTATTGTTTCTTTGATTTTTATTTAATAACTTTCCACTGCTATTATTACTTTCTTGTTTCTTTCTTTAGTTGTACTCTGTTCCTCATTTATCTTCTTGAATTAGACGCTCAGTCTTCTAATAACAACATTTAAGAATATATATATACAGTTTTGGGTACCATTTTCTTTGCATCCAACACATTTACTAAATGATGCTTCATGATTCACAGTTCTATGTATTTTCTGAATAATATTAGGGTGTTTCGCTTTGACCAGTGAATTAGTGGAAGTGCTTTCTCACCCAGAGCCTAAGTGAAGACCCACTTGCTTCTGTGTTATTTCTGGCGCCGGGCTGGCTTCCCTCCCTGACTCCCCCCAGCAACCTCTCCCTTTGCCCTTTCTCTGAGCATCTATCATTTGTGGTCTAGGCTTTATGTGGCCATCTCAGTTCAAATTCTTAGCATCGCACATGTTCAAGGTGTTACCTCCTGTTCTTGGTGGGCTTCAAAACTCAAGATCCAAGCTCGTGAGACCGAAGCCCTCCCAGCCTCTCACTAAGACCTATGCGCACCATCGCGCCTGTCCTCCAGCGGGCAGCTGCCGGGCCCACCCTTGCTGTGGTCTCTCGTCCTCACTTTCTGGTCTCTAGTAGTTTACTTTCTTGAGAGCTAAGCTAAACACTTTTAACATATATGTTTACTTATACATTTATATTTAATATTAAATACATTAAAACACATTTACATTTTATCTAGAATTTCTAGATGTTTGTAGGAGGAGGATCTTCAGGTTATTGACTTGCCATTTTTGCTAGTATTGTAAGTACCTCCCACTTCTTTTTTTTTTTTTTTTCCTCCCACTTCTTAATGTCTCTCTTCTTCCTGGTTTGTGCTTCCTGATACCTTCTGAAAATCCATTTTTTTAAACAGATTTATTGAAGAAGTATAATTGATGTACAAAAAACCTCATGTGCACAATTTGATGGGTTTTGACACATGCAGATATTCTGGGTACCATCACTACAACCAAGGTCATAGACAATATCCACCACCTCCTGTGGTTTCCTGTGTGCCTTTGTTCTTGGCGCATGCCCGTGTGTGTGTGTGTGTGTGTGTGTGTGTGTGTGTGTGTGTGTGTGTATTAAGAGCACCTATAGTGAGGTTTACCCTCTTAACAACAAGTACGTGGTGCCTATTGTTGACTACAAGTACACTTTGTACAGCGGATCTCTAGAACTTGTTCATCTGGCATAACTGAAACCTTATACCCACTGAACATCAACCCCCCACCTCTCCCTCCCTGCAATCCTTGGCAACCACTCTTGTACTTTCTGCTTCTAATAATTCGACTATTCTCCATCATTCCAATGAGTGGAATTGCACAGTCTCTGTCCTTCTGTGACTGGCTTATTTCACCTGGTGTGATGTCCTCCAGGTGCATCTGTGTTGTAAATGGCAGGATTTCCTTCCTTTTTAAGGCCGACAGCTAATCTTAAGAAACAACCCCTTTATGGTTTCTGCCCCGATATCAATTCAAGGCTAATCTCTAGGTTGAGGGTAGATCTCACAATGTCAACCTCTCTAAGAAGAATGGGTCCTCCAGCAGAACCACAGAATTGGGCCCACTATTCAACAAAGCAGTTGCACCCTGTGTATCTTCTCGTTTTAAAATTTCTCTTTGGAAAGAATCCTGTCGCATGCCACAACCGAGATCTTAATTACTTAAGAAATTCCTGGTTAAATAAAAATAGCTCCTCCGTAGTCAATACAGATGAAGTAACCCAAGACCTTGGGGTGGTGGGGAGGGCGGAGGCGGAGTGTGGTCTCCACTTTACAGGTCAGGAAAGGGAGGAAAGGAAAATCTAAGCAAGAGGAGATGCTGGATTTCTAAGCCCAGGATTGACTCCAGTCCTGCTGGCTGTTCTCAGAGTGGATTTCCCTGAGGTGGGGCATGCAGTCCTGTCTCCTGGGGGCTCCCATTGTGTTCTGACACCCAACAACCAGCACGCATGCTTTGCCATGTTTTTGTGTTGTTGTGCACTCAATATAGCCGGATAACAACTGCTTTTAAATCTTGAGTGCCTTTTCTGTCTGTTGCTATCACAACAAATGAAAGCAATTCAGGTTATGTTTACTGATAATTTATAAGCAAGTGCAAGCAAGCGAGAGGAGGCACCGTGGTAGTTGATGTTTTTGGAAGGACACACACTGCTTCCAGAGCTGGCTAAGCAAGGAACAAATGACCAGGAGGCGGAGAGGACCACTTACCCTCCCCACTTCCACCAGGTTGGTCACCATGATGATGCTTGCTGTGTTTTCATGCCACACCATCCTCCAGAAGTCATAGATGGTCTCTTGCATTGGTCCTGCAGCAAAACACAGCAGAGACTTTTGTTTTCTTTGTGAGTTTGCAACTGGAAAATTTCTGGGGCTTGCAAAGAAATCTATGGACGGCCACAGGAAGTCCCCTTACTTTTCTACGTGGACAGAGCTCTCCTTCTAGTGTTGACGCGAGAGGGTATCCTTCCTAAAACGACACCCTTAGAAATACTGAATTTTTCACTCATGGTTGAATTTTATCATGTCATCCAGTGTATCTGCATTTGAGCTCTTTTGCCCTTCTTAAACGACTGCCGGGAAAGAAAGTTATTTCTTCATCATTTAGCTATTTATCTCCATAATACTCAAGAGTGAAATTTTAAAAAAGTAACGGGTACCATTACTCTTCCTGCTAACGACTGGCAGATATCCTGGGAAACGGTATATAGAATGAAATGAGCATCTATAGGAAAAATGGCCTTTTCTTCTTTCTAATATTTTTCTTATCCTGTGCCATCTGTCAAATTAATCCTTTTTAAAATTTTCGCCTGACTCCTTCAAGCGAGAGAGGAGTTGGATTCAAGCAGTTGTACTTCCTGTCACTGAACGTTACCGGGATCTGCTGCCCCAGCTTTTGGGATCTTAATATTAAAAAGCTCTTTTTATGGACTGGGAAAAAAAGAGGGAAAATATGGGTTACAAAATGCCAGTGCTATAGATATTGTATAGGTACGGAAAGCTGGAACTTAAACTTTCTTTTAATGCAGATTTTTTAAAAACCCAAACTCGACTTTATGCCCATGCATGTTTGAGGGTCTACATGTAACAGCATAAATCTTTATACGACCAGCAGACATGTGAGGACAGGAGAGGAAGACAACTCCAAAGGCATGGAGAATCACGTTACACGGGGACTCAGACGAGCATTTAGGGATGGGTCGGGACAGCTGTGCTGCTGTATCTGGACACTGCAGATCACTGGGTCTGGAGCTCAAACATGTGAATTTGAGATCTGCCTCTGGCTCTGAACTGACTGTGTGACTTGGGGCAAGTTACTTGGGCCACTGAGACCTTTAGTGTCTGCATCTCTCTTTATCTACAAACTGATTTCAAGAACACGTCTCAGGGTTATTTTAAGGATTTGTGGAATGAACGCACACTTACACATTTTACACACAGCCAAGCGTCAGAACAAAACAAGGTGCATTTACCTTAAAATATTATAAGGAATGGAGGGAGATAAGTTGCAGGTATATTTAAAGCAATCTGGGCTATAAGTAGATAAATAAATATATATATATATATATATATATATATATTATATATATATATATTTTTTTTTTTTTTTTTTTTGGTACGCGGGACTCTCACTGTTGTGGCCTCTCCCGTCGTGGAGCACAGGCTCTGGACGTGCAGGCTCAGCGGCCATGGCTCATGGGCCCAGCCGATCCGCGGCATGTGGGATCCTCCCGGACCGGGGCACAAACCCGCGTCCCCTGCATCGGCAGGCAGACTCTCCACCACTGCGCCACCAGGGAAGCCCAAGTTGATCAATTTTTAAGCCAGGTGATGGTTACATGAAGATTCATTATACAATTCTGTCTACTTTTGTACATATTTGAAATTTTCTATAAGTTTTTCTTTTAAGAGATACATTATCGAGTGTAGAATTTAATGAGTAAAAACAGAAAGCTTTCTCCATAAATTATTTTGCAGACATCAGTAGGTTAAGCCATAGGTTAGGAAGAACTTGTAGCCTTCATTTGCCTTATAAAATGAACATTAAGGAATTTAACTCAAACCTTCTAAAGCCCAAGGTAATAAAAGAGTTGAAACTGCAAAAACAAAGACCGAAACAAAAAAAAACAAGGTGCATTTTAAGATATTTATTAATGGTCACTCATTGGCTGAGCAATGGGGGCACAGCCGGGGGCGCCTTCAGTCATTTCCCCTTCCTCTTGACCAATTACCAGTTGGTTCCTGTGTACTTTTTCTTCTTCTTCCTCACTGTCAAGCCTCATTCCCTCCTCTCTGGAATGCAAACATCTATCGTTCCTCCTGCTGCCATGGCTACACTCTTCCCCTCCCCATGAGAACCCCTCAACTCCTGAGCCTCTGTGTCGAGTCTCCTTATGGGACTTTGCACACTGCCCACCATGAAGCTGCGCCTGCCATTTGGCCCTGTCCCTTGGCATGTGCGTGCCATTCTCCTGATGCATAGGCTGAAGATTTCAGTGACTTCAGTCAAGGTTACGGGGGCACAAGTAAACATCGGATTCCATCAGTCACTATGCTTCTAGCTTTCGGGGAGAGAGGTGCCTCCATTGTGTACTTAACAGCTTGTTACTTACTCACAAGGAAAAAATACCCTGAATCCATCTTAGTGCAAACAGCCTTCCCAATGTGACCCTGAAACACAGGGCTGACACTTTCTGCTTCCTTCACTAGATGCACAGGCCTGTGCCACCTACTCTGAAACTTCTAGTAAGAGTTCTGATGACGAGGGCTACCGTGGATGAATCAGATGTCCCAGCATGGCAGACGGGCGAGTGCCTTCAGGGAGAAAGCCCCCTCTCCCCTCTATGCCCAACAGAGACATTCCCAGCTGGGGGCAAGTTCCCAGGTGCAACTCACTCGCCCTTTCTTGGCTTCAGACCCTGTTGTGGTGACTTGTCTCAAGTTCCGGGGGGGTGGGGGCGGGTGGGGAATGTGGCTGTTGCGGTTTACTGCTCTTTCCTTAGTGCCTGTGGGATACCCAGCACATAGCAGCTCAATGAATAAATGAATGAATGAATAAGTCTGTATGCATCAGGATAAACCATATTATTTACTATTATACTGTTATATTAAATATAAAGATATTAAGTAATGTTAATAGATAATATATGTATGAGTCTGTTTCTTGACATATTTCAGAGATTATGTGTAGAAGCTTGAAAGCACATTGCCTTTACTGCTTCCCGATTCATAGAAAGGGGGGCATCTTTCGCAGGAGCCTCTTCAGAATGAGCGGATGGTCACCCAGTCCACAGAGCACCGCTGGGCAGTGCTGCAGGAGCTGGTCCCAACCACTAAGCAGCTGGTTCCTCTGAGTCCCCCTGCCCCGAGGCTTTGCCTCCAATCTTAACTCAACCCATGATCCGGAGCCAGAGTGCGATCCTGGCTTCCACTAACTGTTCTCCGTCGAAGGCAGTGGTTCTCAACTCTGGCTGCATATTACAATTACTGTGGAGCTTCTAAACAACTCTGATGTCCTAACCCAAGAGACTCTGCATTTATTGGCCGGGGCCAGGGGTTGGGTCTCCTGGGGAAGGACCACAGATCTTCAGCATCAGGGCGTTCAGCTCCACCTCCGACCTGTCACGTGGTCTCCTATGGAGGTGGAACTGTGGAACAACCAAGATTTGTAGGTTTTGAATCTACTGAATAGTCTAAGCCATATACAAGCTCTTTGAATCAAGAAATCCCAATTCTTTCTGATTTAGAAGGCACTTCCCTTGTAAAATATTATCTGGGAACATGGCTGTGCCATTTTACCAAGGAGCAAAGCGGTAGTTAAGGTGACACAGGTTTTTTAATGTTTACTTAACTACGTTTGGGTTATCTTTAAAATACAGGGCATTTATAAGAATTAGAGGCTCACTTGGGTGATGACAATGATGACTAAATCATCATTTAGTCTTGATGATTTTCTTACCTATTGACCTGGACTAAAAAAAAAAAAAAGATCAAGAGAGAAGAATGTGTTAGGTGAGGGTCTTTTTAGTGCTAAAATTAGGACAGGTATCCAGAAGAACTAAAACAGTTTGGTGCTAAGATCTGAAAATGAATTTGAACACAAAGATTATTCTAAGTTGATCTGAGAAAGAAAAAAATTGGTGCTGGAAAAGGGCCCCCAGCCTCCTTCTCCCACCTCCCCGTGCAGTTTTGCCCTGTTCTTCTTTGTTCCTTGTCCCTTGTCTCTTGCCTCCTTTCTGGGTGGCACCACGTGCTGTTGGATGTGAGCGTGGTCCCCTCCTGCACAGCACTCAGCTCCCCCCACACCTGGGGCAATTCAATGATGAAACTGCTCAGGGTGGGCACTTGGCTGACGAGTCAAGATATTTTCATGAATGTTCATTCAAATCTTGTTTTTTTTTTTTTTGGAGGGGGAAACACGGAAGAAGGCAAGAACCCAAAGGTAAGGTTTTTAATGCAAAATTTGTCAATCCTGTTTTCCTTTTCCCTTCAACATATTTCAAATTATTTCCTGAGACCCGAACACATTATGATTCAGAGATACACGTCTCCAAACAAAATCAAAAAGTACACCGGAGGCTGGGGTGGGGTGACCTCACTGACACCATGTGGTTATAGCAGCTCCTGGTGGCGTCGGATGACTGTGGCCATTGTGAGCCAACACCGAGTCTCCTGATGCGTGCCTGGTACACAGGGCGCTTACTCTCAGTCCCACACAGTCGCTGGGCTGAAACTGGGGAAGGACCACCTGAGGAGGACCACCTGGGGGGGCTAGGGATGTATTCTTAGTCTTTGATGTCTGTCTCCCAAAAGCTGGAAAACACCCTCAGCGTGGGGAGAAAAAATCCATGGAGAGGTCACTGGCGATTGCTCTCAGGGTAGACAAACAGCTAAACTCCTAAGACAAGGAAACAGCAGGCAAAGGATGCTGTGAACCCCGCTCCCTCTGGCATGAATGGCTGCAATGACAGCCCCAGAAGGTATCTGGTTTCTGCCGTCGCTGGCTCGGTGCGAGCCCCACGATCACTGTGGCCATGGATTTACAGATGCTGGCACACTAGGCGGGAAGGCTATTCTCAGCAGCTGTCCCCAGGGGACCGAAGCGTTGAAAAGGTAAGGTCCTGAAATTTCAATAGCATCAGTCCAGTACCACATCCCACCTCTCTCTGCTGAGCAGGAGACGTGCGGACGGGTGTTCTTGCACCACCCGGCCCTGAAGGAGCAGCGGCAAAAAAGGGCAGAGAGAACTAGAGCAGAATGAAAGCAATGAAAAGCCATGAAAAGTGTCAGGGAAAGACATTCAAGGGTGGCTCTATTGTGTAAGACCAGTTCTCTAGTTCATGGGCAGTAGGAGATATTAAAAATCATAATTTCAAACCTTGACAGGGACTCCTGCCCCTCCTTTTCACATTCTCATTTCTATATAGTATGTCTTCTGCGTTAGCGCCACAGGAAGTCAAGGTCCTTGGAGCTCACGGTGGCGTATGAGAGTTTTTGGAAGGGAAGAAAGGGTATAAATACGAATTGGTATTCCACTGTAAACGGGATAATACCTAACTTCTTTTGAGCTCTTACTACTTCCCAGGTCTCCTTTGAGTGTTTTACATGTATGATGTCATTAATTTAAAAATCACAACCTTATCTGATAGGTGCTACTCTTCCCCCATTTTACTGAAAGGAGACTGAGGCAGAGAGAGGTCAGCAAAGCTGTCCACGGGGGGAGGTCTAACCCCACCGGTCACCCTGCCACCAGGTGAGCATCCAAGGAACTGGGAAGGGCCCTACCTGTCAGGTGCGTGTGTACAAGTCATCAGGATCCCGACAAGAGTAGAAGAGAAGGAAAGCCATGCCAACTACCCCCAAACCACCTTTTTAAACGCCTTTTTATATGAGATCAATCTCCCTCCTTTAAGCCTCCCATGGTCCCACTGCTATAGAATAAAGGCCAAGTTCATGGGCACATCCTCTCCTCCCAAGGCCCCTTTCTCCGCAGCCTCAACCTCCCCTGCATCCGAGCATTTCCAGAACCCAGCACATCCTGGCTTACTCCCTCCGTTTTCACCGCCCCCCCCCAAGCCACGTGCCCCCTGAATGACCAGCGTAGCCTCACCCTCAGTGAGGGTTCTCCCCAGTCTGTTCTCCCCATCTCAGCCACAGCTTGCCTCTGCAAAACGTTACTTTCCTGCTTAAAAATCTTCCAAGGGGTTTCCACTGAGTAAAACCCAGATTCCTTAATTAGGCAAATGTGGCCCCACACAGCCTGTGCCTGGACCGGGTCTCCAGTCTCGGCTTTTGCTGTCGGAGGTGCCACGCCCCTGGGATCCCTGAGACGATCCCCTGCCAGGACCCCTCCGAGCTTGCTTCATTCATTCTTATCCCCTTCCTGGCCCCTGGTGGGAATCTGAGTGTGTGACCCGTATCCACGGGTGAGCACTTAGCCTGCTCTGTGCCAGGCACCCTGGGAGGGATGGTGAGGGATGCAAAAGTGGTAACAGAAATACAGCCCCTGCTTTCAAGAGGCTTGTGGCTGTATAAGGTGGAGATAAGGCAAGAACACACCACACTCGCATATAAAGTGCAGTAAGGTCGGCGTCCTGGGACTCTTGAACTTCAACTGAGATGTGCACACCTCTGCAGACACAAGGAGATTTTCCAAGGGGGACATGGGTAGTTTCTAAAGTAGTAATTTCTAGACACTTAGCGGCTTTATGGACTCTGTCCAAACTGATCTCCCTGAGGAGTTCCAGGAACAGTGGTCTTTCTCAAACTTGACAAAGCCCTCACTCATCTTAAATATTACTATGGGGCACTGCCCCGGTGAAAAGACCTGCAGGTGTGAAACCAAGGGACGGACTGAAATACTGACCCTGGAAACTCACAGTGCATCCTGTCTTCCCTTATGAAACATACTTATATAAAGGGAAAAATTTGGTGTTAAAAATGGGATGTTTTGGTTCATCCTGAGATGCTCTGAATTCTGAACATCCAAAGTGGTAGAGGCTGGTAACACTTATTCTTTTAACTGGAACTGGGCTGTTCTGTAAGACAGCCAAGTTTTCCTGGATGCAAACCATGGATGAAAGTTTCATGTGTTTCCTTTCAGATTCGGTGTGCTTTAATCTGTAAGGTGGTTAAACTCTATTTATCTCACATCATAAAATATTTATTCCCATTATATCAATCCTCATTTTATCTTAGAAAATAATTAAATATCGCCTATCTCCTATTAACAAATAAACATATATAAACCTATGATGAAAACTTTAGATAGCAACTTAAAATGTTCAAAGGGGGTACATAATTTTTTCAAACTTCTTTTGGGCATTCACAAGGGAAACCACTTGCAGACCACTGTCAGCCAGTGATGTATGTCTACAGTAGTCAACGTCAGGAAGAGATTGCACTTCTTCCTGCAGTGGTGGAGTGCAGAGTGGATGTGACTTTGGCGGGAGGAATGAGGGGGGCAGGTCCTCTGGGTGAAACATCCAGTAGGGGAGACTTAGTGCCACCTGAGTGGGGAAGGGACACATGGGAGCCATCTTGAGATAACACGCAAAATTTTTACAGGAATTGTGGGTTCAGACTTTATGAGTAGTAGAAGAAGACATTAAAAACACGATTAGGGAGCAATCTTTTTTTTTTTAATTTATTTTTTATTTTTTTATTTTTTGGTGCTAGGCGGGCCTCTCACTGCTGTGGCCTCTCCCGTTGTGGAGCACAGGCTCCGGACGAGCAGGCTCAGCGGCCATGGCTCACGGGCCCAGCTGCTCCGTGGCATGTGGGATCTTCCCGGACCGGGGCACGAACCTGTGTCCCCTGCATCGGCAGGCGGACTCTCAACCACTGAGCCACCAGGGAAGCCCAGGAGCAATCTTTTAGATTGAAAGCCTACCTTCTAGGAAGAAGGCAGAGGAAGAAGTGTTTGGTTGTCTGAGAGGAGGTGGGCTCGGCCCGATGTGTGACGAGGTAGCCACAGCCGGATGGAAGGAAGGAAGGAACAGAGGGAGGGAGGGAGGAAGGAAGGAAGGGGGCCTGGAGGAGGTGGGCCCAGTGGGCTAGAAAGCTGAGCCCAGGTATCAAAAGGTCAAGTCCAGAGGGAGCCCCTGAGCTTCCCGCAGGTGCAGACAGACATCAGTGTCCAGAGTGGAGGGATCTACTCTATTTATTGAACAAAAACTCCTGAGAAACAGGACAATGTTGAACATGAACAGTAAAGAAGTGTAAACAAAGAGATAATGCTCCATACCAATTAATGAGAGGGAAAGTTATAACATACTCTAGATATACTAAAAAATATTAATATATTCTGAGGATGGCTCCCTGGCATCCACAAGGCCAGTGGAAACCAGCAGTGGAGATATCCAGGCACTGATGCCTGGAACCCCAGGGCCCGCGAGCAGCGTGTGGCTCCGGGTGGTGATTCCGGGGCAGGAAGGTCACACAGGGCTGGGCAGGAGGACAGGCCCCTGCTGGCCTCACAGCGCCGCTGACAGGCTCCCTGGTGCAGAACTGGGGCTCAGGTGGGCTTCAGGCCTGGGCTGGGCTGGCTCAGGAGCCGGTGGGTCATGGATGCATCGGCTGACCTTTGAATAAGACTGGGGTCGAGAGGGCTGCCCTTGGAGGACAGTGTTGGATGCAACCGAGCAGGATTTTAGCGCAGTGCCATTGCTTTGTCAGCAAAGGAGCTGAGGGCTCTGGGCTGGAAAGTAAGGGGACCTGGGAAGCAGGCTGAGCAGGATGGTGGACAATTAAATGAGGCAGATGATAAGTCCTCAGGCCAGGTGTGTTTCACATGCACCATCTCATTTATTCAGCATCACAACTATGTTTCTATCTTATGATGAGAACCAGGCTTAGGAGGCTAAGTGACTTTGAAGCTGGGATTCCCACCCACATCAATCCAGGTACACTTTGAAAATTTCAGAATGACCCCCAAAGCCCGGGGGCCTTGTTTGTGCACGTCAGCCTTTAACTATCTGACATGACTGGATGGTGTGGGGTGCACACCAAATGGCAGAAGCGCAGAGGGAAGGGGCGGGGATCCTAAGGGCGGGGCAGCTGCAGAAACTAGGAGTCCTGGCTTTGGGCGCTGGCCGGGCGTAGGCTGGGTCAGGCCCTGTGGCATCCAGCTCACTCCATCAGAACCGAAGACCCCTGATGCTGAAACACCGAAGTGGAAAAGAGAGGCCTAAGATTTACGCATTCATTTTCAAGCTCTTGCTCATAAATAAAAGTTGCCCTAAATTTCTGATCCATTATTGTTAGCGTTGCTGCTGGAGATAATCTAGAATAAGTATTATGAAGTCAGTTACTCAACCTTCCAAACATTAGATGTCTCTTCAGTGGTTTCTGAATAAGTTTTTATTACAAAGCTTTAAGTGATTTTTCAACCTGATGCTTCTATAACACTTATGTTTATAATTTTACATTTAGTAGCTTTTCATTTTTGCAGTAGTGAAATGTAAAAGGTAAAATATGCCACCATGCTTTATGGACTGCATCTGTCTGGTATGTCACAAGTGATAATGGTGACACAGAAAACAGTTGGCTTCTGCATTAATAATTATTAATCCTTAATACTTATTTGATAGGTGCGTTTGCTCTCCCCTGAGGCTACTTAAGTGAAAATCATGGAATTTTTATGAATAATTTTTGGTTTCAGCTGCAGAAAAAGAAAAGCGAAGTTGAGACGGCTGGGTGCACAGGATGAGATTTGCTTATTTTCCTGAATTGTTAAGAATATCCCCCCCCGATTACCATTTGAAAGAAACAATAAAAATCAAATAAAGATTTATAAGCAAACACTGAGAAACTGTTCCGTGATAGGGAAAACTTGGGAATACTTTATTTAACCTAAATTCAAAAATATAACTGGCAGCATTTTCTAAGGACAGCTCTCATGTGAAACACCCTTTATGTCCAGCATTACAGGGTTAGAATGTTCTCCAGTGGAATTTTAATTTAGTAAAAGAAGGGAAGATTGGCATTGAAGCTATAATGAAATAATGCCTTGTTAGAAGTAGCGTCATACCTAAATAGACATTTCTCCAAAGAAGATATACAGATAGCCAACAAACACATGAAAGAATGCTCAACATCATTAATCATTAGAGAAATGCAAATCAAAACTACAATGAGGTATCACATCACACTAGTCAGAATGGCCATCATCAAAAAATCTATAAACAATAAATGCTGGAGAGGGTTGGAGAAAAGGAACCCTTTTGCACTGTTGGTGGGAATGTAAATTGATACAGCCACTATGGAACAGTATGGAGGTTCCTTAAAAAACTAAAAATAGAACTACCATACGACCCAGCAATCCCACTACTGGGCATATACCCTGAGAAAACCATAATTTCAAAAAGAGTCATGTACCACAATGTTCATTGCAGCTCTATTTACAATAGCCAGGACATGGAAGCAACCTAAGTGTCCATCGACAGATGAATGGATAAAGAAGATGTGGCACATATATACAATGGAATATTACTCAGCCATGAAAAGAAATGAAATTGAGTTATTTGTAGTGAGATGAAGGGACCTAGAGTTTGTCATACAGAGTGAAATAAGTCAGAAAGAGAAAAACAAATACTGTACGCTAACACATATATATATGGAATTTTAAAAAAATAAAAGGTTCTGAAGAACCTAGGGGCAGGACAGGAATAAAGACACAGACGTAGAGAATGGACTTGAGGACATGGGGAGGGGGAAGGGTAAGCTGGGACAAAGTGAGAGAATGGCATGGACATATATACACTACCAAATGTAAAATAGATAGCTAGTGGGAAGCAGCTGCATAGCACAGGGAGATCACCTCAGTACTTTGTGACCACCTAGAGGGGTGGGATAGGGAGGGTGGGAGGGAGACGCAAGAGGGAGGAGATATGGGGATATATGTATACGTATAGTTGATTCACTTTGTTGTAAAGCAGAAACTAACACGCCATTGTAAAGCAATTATACTCCAATAAAGATGTTAAAAAAAAAAAGAAGTAGGGTCATAAGTGATGACTTACTGACATTAAACAGTGGGTTTTTTCTTTTTTTGGTTACTACATTTCCATGGTTCTCACACAATGACAAATCCCTTCTTACACTGGAGTAGGTTTACCCACTGCCTGAGTCTTTTTTTTTAAAAAAAAACTTTTCTACTTCTTTTCCTTCTTTAAATTGAAGTATAGCTGATTGTTGAGCAGGAACTTGCTGAGCGCCCTGTTTCTCCTAAATTGGCTCACAAGGTGCTCCTCTTGCATCTGAAAAAACTAGGCATCCATTGTGCGTGCATCCGCTTCCCCTAGGACACACCATCCACACGGTGATGTTTACACCTCACTCATACCACCCCCTAAAATTCTCCTTTCAGACTGAAATAAGAAAGTGTGCCAACATGAACTGTGCAAACATTCATGGCTTTCTCTAGATAATTAGTGACATGGGATGTCAGTTTCCAGGTGCATTACTAGAACATACGAAATCCTGATTGGACACCAAAAGGTCATGTCAGATTTAATTAAGAGAAAATCGGTATAAACCAAACACTAACGGACAGGCTACATATAAAATCTAAAACAGCTTGGGAAACCTCTGTCTGTAGTATCAGTCATAACCCCTCAACTCTTGGCTCTTTTTTGGTTAATAATCTGACTTTCATCTTATTCACTAAAAATAATTATAAAATACTTAAAAACAATAAAGAATAATATAGTAGGTATTATTTAATGTGTTAATAAAGATAAATTTAATCAATAGCCACTTTCTTCCTAAGAGATACCAGACACTTCGTATTTAATCATCACCTTCCCATTTTTTATATTTGTATTTTCTAGTATCTTAATTCCAATATGAGTTCATCCTATCTTGATTAGTCAGTATTATAATTCTTTTTCTGTTGTAAATTTTTAAAGCCTTCATAATTTTTATTGTGGTTTTCCTTAATTTATCTTTACAAGGAGAAGCTTGTGCATTTCCACACCACTCTTAACTATGTCTCAAGTCAACGGTAAAAACAGGTAAAGAAGCACCTTTTTAAAAAAAGTAAACTCCAAACAAAATGATTCAAGTATTCTGGATACCTTCTTCCTTTCCCTCACCCATTATTTTAACACCTTAAAACAAGAAAATAAATGAAAATAGTGGCTTTGAGACCTAACTTTGTCATAATATTTTTAGAAGTTTTCTTCTTTCTTAAACAAAAGCTACATGTGTTAAAATCAATTTGAATCTATTTATTTTGAATCATTTCAAAATAAATATCTACAAGATCACCCATGGAAGCCTTAAAATAATTTCTGATACACAAACAGTCCAGCCCCACCCAACACAGACAGGTTACAGAAGCAGGCCAAGAGCATACGCCTTTCCCTTTGTCTCCCTATGATTTCCCCCTCTGCTCCTCTGTCATCATTATTCTCTTTCCCAGATCATTGCTCAGCCCCATTTTCTCCTCCAGTGGTTTCTTGGCCATCCAAAGCTCCTCTCTAAAGCATCCTTGTGTGATTCTTATATGAGAAATTGGTTTGGACGAAGCCTCTTGGGAAGGGACTTGTCTGGTCTTTGGAATTAAGCTGTTTTCACTTACATGTAGCTGGCTCTAAGGATGCATCTGAGAGGCCTTCAGGACTCCACGCTGGTGTTCTTTGCTGCTATCAGAGATGGTCAATGTCTGCAAGACTTCAAAAACTGAAGGAAAGTATGCTTTCTGCAGTTGATGAGTTAGCTTATTGTCTTTGCAACCCATGTTTGTTTAAAAGTCAACAACAGTGACGATACTTTTTGTACTCTGGAGGGGGATGTAGGATGCTGGCGAAAATGTAAGTGGTTTCCTTTGGTACATCCTGGAAGAAGCACTAACAGGTGTAGAATGTATTAGCTTTTATGAAAATGACATGAGCATACGCTATACTTGGGTTAAAGCCTGACTACCTATATGCTTTGAGCGACGTGTTTTTGGAATCAATGGAATAATGATAAGAATTTTAGCTAATACTTACTGAGAGGTTGCTGGCAGAGCTGGAATCTGAGCCTCAGCAGTGTAACTTTGGTGTCTACACTCTAACTAACCACTCTGCTCTACTGCCTCTTGCAGGGGAAAAAGCCTTGTCCTAGTTACTGACATAAAACGTATTTGTATATGGAAGCAATTTTACGGCCAAATAAAATCTTTAGGTTTCAAAGATTTGACTGGGACCATATTGCCTAAGCAAAGGAATATTTGTGAACAGAACCAATAACAGGGTGACTCCTGGCAGGACTAGAATGTTCCAAAGCATTTCTGGAAGCCCCATCTACCTACATGAACCGTTACTTGGATTTTGTTCCTTTTCGACTACACTCAGCCCTCCTCTAGAATCACGCCACCCTAGCAGTTATACAAACATTTCCAGCTTGCAGTGGTGCCACTGTGAATGGGAACGCAAAGGCTGCTATTATTCTTGACATGGAAACTGAAGCATAAAGGCAGATCAATCAGATTTGAGTGGCGGCAAAGAAGAGACCTCCAAAGAGGAACTTGTGTACAGAAGACAATGGCAGGGTGGTGGGCAGCCTGTGGCAAGGGTCCAATCTCAGATACGGAGATCAGATGCATTCCCACTGGTCCCTGATCCCCGCGACGGCCTTGATGGAGATATCGCGCAGAGAGCTGGGAGGAGGCGGACGAGAAAGCGTTTGCAGCCTTGGGAGGGAGGAACATGACAGATGTTCACATTACAAGAGCCTCTTGCTGGCGGAGTTACAGAGCATCCATCAGGCCTGTCTCCAAAGAGAACCCTCGTGCACTCATCCTGAGTGCTTGTTCACGCTCTAAAGAGGGGCACAGAGAGAAGGCCATCAAGGAGAAGAGAAAGAATGGCAGCCTTCAGAGTGGAGGGGTTGGGTGACCCAAAGGGTCCGCCTGCCTTCTGTCAAGGAGAAGCAAAGCGAAGGGGAAAACGTCCCTTCCTATGCTTCAGGGGCCACTGCCAGAGAAATAAAAGCTTGCATTACTCACTGTTTTCTATAATTAAGCTTTTTTTTCAGTACACAAGTGGGATCCATTTTTATTTAAGAAAAAGAGAATGAATGTGATACATGAATAAAATAGAGGTAAGCTGACACCCTAGGCAGGGCGGAGTGCAGGCAATCTCAAGTTTTCAACGGCATCGGGAAATCTCCAGAAGCATCCCTTTGAGTGAGAAGGCGAGAAAAAGAACTTGCAGTGGCTAGAAACTTCCTCAAGTTTGCTGCCTTGAGAAACTTGTCCAAAACCGTATCGATGGGTGATAAAGGACCCTGGTCCCGAGACGCAGGAAGGGTGTGGTTCTAGGGCAAAATCAGGCCTCACTTCTCCACCTGCTCAATGGTTTAGGGCTGGGAGAGAGAAACAGCTAAAATACTGCCCAAATCTGACGTTGCTGTAAACTCACAAATTGGTAACAGCTGGTTGCTTATATTCATGGCACACTGTGTAATTCCTGAGTCATGCTCTATCCCCAACCCTGTACTTAGCAGGCACTTGTTAGATGCACAGAAATATTGGTTCAATTTTCGATGAACTATGCCTGAAAGGAACAGCTTGGCTTTGCAAAGAGGGGTGAAGGCCGGGGGAGGCCAGCCCCAGAGAAAGCACCTGGGGGGTGAGTCACAGCTCTGTCCTTTCAGGACGGAACCTGGAAGAAAGATGTGACCTCCTACATTTTCCTCACTGTTAACCAAGGCCCCTTAGGAGGCCGGAAACACATGATGTTCCTCCTAAGTTGAACACGGCGTACGCACTATTCAAATACGAATGTGCACCCATACAGTTCGCGATTCCTTTTGTAATCGTGACTCATTTGAACTGACACGATGAGAGTCACTTAAATCTATTTGTGCTTTCGGTTTCAACTGTTTCAATTACAAAACAAGAGTTGGACTTAAAGGCTTTTTAAAGTTTCTACCATCTCTAAAAGATGCTATCATTTTTCTACTTCAAATCACGAGCACTTCTAAATTACTCTGAAAGATTTAAAAAGCACTTGTTTCCAGGCAGTTGAGGACCCAGTACCTGTGGGACAGCATCTGTCTTCAAATTATTCTGTATCAACTTAGGTTCTGCTCCTTGAGGGATACGTTTCCGCCATAGCATCTATGACAACACTGACGGATGGTACCTAACGGCTTCTATTTTTGGTTTCATCTTTTAATATGCAAGCTGTCTTTAAACGTTCTCACTTCTAATGAGCAAGTTTATTAAGAGCACAGGGCTGAGCCATGTCTGTGATCCGACCTTTTGGCTAATTGGCCAGTAGCTTTTGAAATTAATCTGGTGAAGACAAACTATTGTTTTAAAGGAAGTTTGTGGATAAGCTGTTTTCATTTTCTCTTGGAAACCTGCAGATGGAGAGTAAGATGAAGGTGGGCCCTGCATGGAGACCTTGGCCCTGGGTGTCAGGAATACCTAGACCTCCTCAGAGGTCACTGTTTCTCTAGGTATAAATCACACTTCCTCAAAGCCTCCCTATTTAAGTTTGGAAACCAGAGCATACTCCAGTTTCCCGGGCAATACATTTAAATCAATCTCTAATAGGATATGATAAGTGAATCCAAACATAATCTACAACCCACTGACAATGCAGGAATAGCTTAGCCAGGAAGAACAATAGCAGCTAATGGAGAATTCCTACTTGAGGTTTGCCCAGAGCTGGTGCTTGGAGGAATAAAAACAAAAGTTGTTTACTGAAGACCTAGCTTTTGATTTAAAACAATGTTTCCTTTCAATTCTACTGAGAAATAATTTCAAGTGCTCATCTCCACCTGGAGGTCAGAACCCAGGAGACAAAAGCTCTTTACAGAGTGCTAGAACTTACATTGACCCTCTGGGAGGTCTCAACTTGCTGAGGGAAGCAGTGTGCTGTTCTAGGTACTGGTAATTACTGCTTTAGATGCCTGGGAAAATTTAACCCATATTCATCTTTCTGAAAATCCTTATTAACAATGTTCATGCCACACAGGGTATGTGGATGAAATGCAGAAGAAACACAAGTGAAAAGGAAACAGGCTGGAGTCACTGTAGCAAAGTTCCAACTGTTTTGCAGTAGTGGAGGATAGGAGGTATTTCCACTGTAAACCTTCACAGCCCACATTTTTATTATTTTCATGTAAGAGTCTGCCCCTAGCTCAAAGTCTCTGGAGGAAATCTGCTTCAGGTTTCTCTTTTCCAAATTCGTAACAGCTTGCAATTATGGACAAATAAGACTGACTATCTAAGGTGTAGTTGGGGGGCCATCTACGCATGAGCAGCGTCAGCGTGGAGCTAAGCAAAGTGACTTCGACAAGGTGGACAGTCTCCAAAAACAGTGCCTTCATTTACTGACACGTTGAGAGAAAAAGTGTTCACGAGAACAGGAGGTGACCAGCCCTTAACTTAGAATAGACACAGTCACAGATACTGGAGCTAAAAAGCCATCCAGGTCAGTAGACACCACGTCAGGCCAGCGGAGGTGGATGGAGTATTCTGCTGCCTGGTCGGTATTCTGCTGCTGGGCACGTGGCAGCCCCCCATTCATGCATCTGCTTGTCCCTTCACTCCCTCCCGCGCTCCCGCCGTCCCACTGGGCATCTGCTTCGTGCCCGCCCTCCACCAGGCCATGAGGAGGCGCTTGTGGATCCGTGGATGGACCCTGTGGCCCTCTTGCAGATGCCAGGCCATGAAGCAGCCTTCTGCTGAAGCATCTTCCTCTCTGGCTGGCCTGAGACACAGATTACCCTTGCCAGGCTGAGGGCAGTTCTGTCCGACGGACAGTAAGTCTCTCTCAGTTCCCGGGTCTATGCCAGCGTGACTTGGCGTCCTGAAATGTGACACTGAGCGTTCAGAGTCTCCGGGCAGGAAAGATGAACATCTTTTTAATTCTAGATTGTTAAAATCCATATAATTTACTCTCCTTGAGCATAGGTGCCCGGCCGACACCCACTTTATCGTTTCTTTTTTTCTGAATTGTGCTAGTTCGACAGGGTCGGCCACCCAACTAGAGCTCTGAGCTCCGCCTTGATCTTGCCACACAGAGTCTCTTTGTTACCATCAGCGTTAACTCCTTGGATCAGCTAAGCCCTGGACCAGGGTGTCTTCCAAACAGATGCCCCGATGCCCAGCTGGGAACAAGGCGACTCCAAACGCTCAGTGTCATATTTCAGGACATTTAAGACAATTCTAATTAAGAAGTATTTTCAGATATGAACGTATCATAGAAAATTTGCTTTTTGACATGCATCACAACTTAGGAGGAAGAGGTTGGATCCTAGACTCATTTTGTAAAAGATTCACCACGCGATTCTGGGGGGTGAGCTTCGTGAGGCCCACAGAAGCGGCAGCACGCAGTGCAAGGTGGGGATCGTACATTATCCTGCCCCACCAGACACTAGAGAGGTGCTTGCAGAGCCCTGATGCAAGGCACAGGCACCCAGCTACCTGTTCGTTCTCCCCATGGGCCTCAAATCTATTTATGAAATGAGACGAGTAATACCTTAAATGGTCAGAGGACAGAAAATACATTAAATTAGCTACAGCACAAAGCCTAGTACATAAAAGGCACTTAATATTTACTGAATGATGGACAGAGAAAAACGCCAAGTTTCAGGAAGGAAAGTACTATATAAACCCAAAGTACGAATACAGAAAGAAAATGTATCTATCATTTTTTTCTTAAATGAGAAGGAATCACACTTAAAGATCAACAGTTTTGATACTAGAACATATTTAATATTAGAAAACATACTTTAGTTGTATGCAACCTGGATTGTTGAGTACAATAAAAACTACGACTGCCCCCTGCCATTCCTGTTGTCTGAGTCATACATTTCTATCCCAAATTTTCTTGTGGTTACTCCCTGTTATCTTTGTCTGCAGGCTTTTCTCTCCAGGATAATTCCACACTAATTAATCTTCTTAAAGCACTGTTTTCACCACCACATGGCGTAGAAACATCCTTCCTTTATCCCTCCCTGCCTTTCTGCCTTTCATTTAATAATGCTCCTTATTCAAAGCCTTTTAATCAGTGTCCTCACTTTACCTGTCAGTTCTTTGTTCTTAACCCCTCTAATTCAGGGGTCTTAATCTAGGGGGTGTAGATCTTTCAGGATGGATTTTAGTAAGTTGGAGAATGCCTGAACTTCTGTGTAAAATTGTGTGTCTGTGTGAATTTGCCCTGAGAGACGATCCATTTCAAGAAGCAACCCAGAAGACCCAAGATGCCATGGATGAAGACCCTTCCCCCTCAGGTGGTCTCCCTCCTGCCCACTGCCAGGGGCCGTGCTCCTCCTGGACCTCGGGTGTCCTCCCGCTCGGCCCATCCTCTGGATGAAGACCTGCCTCCCCCTCTACCGCCACCTCCGGCTCCTCTGAAACCCGGCCAGGCGCGGGTGCCCTACACCGTGACTGCGATGTGCCCCGCCCGGATTTCCTACCCTCTGGGTAGGATCCCCCCGTGTTTCTATGCGTCTCCAGCCCACAGATGAGCTTGGAAGTCAGGAAGAGGGATGGGGCGCCGGACAGCCATGTCCATCCCAGACTTACAGCCATTTCTTCCGCAACTGCCTCACACTGTCTTTCCTGAGTTCTCTGAGGCAGGACCCCTGAAGTCAGTTTGAAAAATAAACCTAAACAACAATGAAGAGAACGCTTCGCGTTCTCACACCACGTGGCTGGCGGGCATTCTCCCGAATCGTCTTGGAGGAGCGGTTCTGATGTGTGCGGCTTCCTCCAGCTCATGGCCTGTGTGGTGGTCTCTATGGGGAATCTTGTGACTGATTACGATCGGTTCTGGGTGACCCTACCCACCTGTGTACCGCCTCTCTCCGTGAAGCAGCTTTTGAAATCCCAGCTCTGGCCCGGCTCTGAGTGTGGACAAGCAGCCACAGACGTGAGTTCCTCTCCTCTGACCCCTGGCACGCCAAGTCGTTAAGTCTTGCGTGTTATAATTGTATTAATGGCTGGCCAGGCAGATGTGATGAAGTGCTTACCGGCTCATCAATATATTAGCTGCCAGATGGAAAACAATGAAAGGGTGGGGAGACGGGAAGGACACACTCAAAAAGCCACCGATCTGGCTTGAATGCGGTCCCTTCAATTTGCAGAAACATTACCATTATCATCAAAGGTCAAAGTCAGTTACTGGTGGAAAAAAAATCAATAAAGTTGAGGGAGGGGGAGAGGCTGAAGGGATAAATTCATGACTTGCCCTCTGTATTGAAGGGACTTGCTAGAAATCTATGTATTTCCAACTCTTGGGGATAAAACCAGTTGTCAGGAAAATGGACCATTCATGTAGTTTCAGGGGTTTCTGCTGTGAACCGATGTTAAAGACTCATCTCAGTGCAAAATAGAGGTAAAAAAAAAAAGAGCAAAAGGAGGGATTCAAAAATTGCATCTGCCTGTTAGTTTTCGTCACCCTTTTTGCTGGACTTTGAGAATCAGCTTGCTGTGGTTTTTGTTTTTTTAATGAAAGCTACCCACGAACATGTTCTATATACCTTGCCCAAGTCAATTACTGCAGACAAGCAGAAATCTTTATCACCGGCAACCCGAGGCCACCAGTTACACTGCGCTTGTGGCACACACTAGAAAAGACATTCTGACTTATTAATCTGCACATCACGGTCTGAAGGTATTACTCATAACATGATGGGTACTGTCTGGACTGAATATTAGATGAAAAATCTGCTCACTTCTTCCTCCTCCTGCTGCACCAATAATAGCGATGTAAGGACTGCCTGGTCGTGAAGTCCAATCTGTAGCCCACCCAGCACCGAGGAAAGGGCCACGCTCTGTGAACAGCGGGGTACCCTTCTCTGCTAAAGGCACCGTGGCGGTCTCCTACAAACATTACATTTGCTATTTCTCAGCTGCCTACAAGTATATTTGCTCATTAATACTTGAGAGGTTGAAGGCTGCCAAGGATGACTGCTGAGCAATTAAGTATCGTGACCTCCCTCAGGGACAGAGGGGCAGAGAGAATGAACGAAGGGAGGGGACCCATGTAGGGCTTTGGGGGTTTCAATCTCTACTTCTGCTGGCTATTCAGTCACATGAATCTACAGTGAAAACTGTGAAAATTTGAATCAGATTTAGTTTTTGGCTTATACTTTCTATGAAAATGTGGGCTGCTAATCAAGAACTTAGGAGTGTTTTGTATATTTTGTAATAAACTTTTCATGTAAATTTGTAAAACTGCAAATTTCAAATAACCATCACATGTATTAAATCAGAGCTGTTATGACCCTGACTTGGGGGCATTCTGAAAGCCTTACAGATCGATGTGAAGCACTAGCGATGGTTCCTCCACAGGCATTGGTTAGTTCTGTTTGGAAGCTCCCAGGGTTGGACTCAGAGGTCTGGAAAAACGTCCTTGTTCTGTCTACATGTGAGACAAGCTGGGCACTTGCTCTCTGAAGCCCTTAGCACCTCCTAACAAGGGCCTGCCTTGTGCCAGGCTCACACCGGGCACTGTCCGTGTGGTGTTTCTTCTGACTGCAAGGCGACCTTGGAAGGAGACCTTACTGATGTCATTCCAGGGAAGGAAACACACTGGACGTGGGTGTAGAATCTATTAGTGGTGACATAAGACTGTGGACTCTATGAGTGGTGCCACCAGGTTTTTGCTGTGGCCGTGGGGATGGAGGGTAAGGCTCCATTTCGGCTACACCTAGAGTTTGTCCACCCCGGAGCTCTGGAGCCCAACACCACCAGTGGGGAAAAGCCAAATGTAGCTCTTTAAGTCAACATTAAAACTTCAAATTCAGTTCCTCATTCACAGTGCATACATTTTGAGTAACAGTGGCCACGAATGAGTAGCGGCTACCATACTGGATGGCACAGACAGAGAAGATTTCCACCAATGCAGGAAGTTCTACCGGCTGCTGCTGCTCTAAGTGTTGGGATTCTGGTCTCTGGCTACGACCGCCTCTTCTACCTTGTGACTCATTCACTGAACTTGGCCTCAATCCTTTAGTGCCTTCCTTCTCCTCATGGCGCACTGGACACCTCTGACTTCCCCACCTCCAAGCCGAGACTTTTCCAACCATGATTTCTTGTCATCCTTGATTCCCTTGCTCCTTGACTTTCTCTTGGGCAACCCCCGGCCAACCCCTAAATGTTGGCAGGTTGCATCCTTTTGATTTCCCTGCTCCTGTTTCTGGGATATGATGC
Source organism: Kogia breviceps (assembly GCF_026419965.1). NCBI lineage: Eukaryota > Metazoa > Chordata > Mammalia > Artiodactyla > Physeteridae > Kogia > Kogia breviceps. Next base: position 59,648,179 of record NC_081324.1, on the reverse strand, counting down.
ATTACTAGAAACACTGATAAAATAATAAAAGGGAGAAAACATACTCTCTTTTCATCCCTAACTCTTCAACCCTAGCAGGTCCTCTCTGCTTCCCAGCACTTCTTTGGTTCACCTTGTATTGACTAACCAACTCATCCCTGACAATGTCGCTTCCTGAAATCCTCAGATCTCCCACGATCCTCACCATCTACAGATGACCCGCCCCATCACTGGTGGGGTACAAAAAACACTCCATCTATAGATATATGTACAATTGAATCACTTTGTGATTCAATAGCAGAAATTAACACAACATTGTAAACAACTATACTTGAATAAAATAAATTTAAAAAGAACAAAACCACGCCATGAACTTCCCCAACACGTTCCTCTGACTTTCTTTCTGTTTCCTTTAGCCAAAGTGAGCCACCAACTGCTTTCTACCTGGGAGCAGTGACTCACTGCTTTCAGATCTTTGCTCGTGATGTCTCTCTCAATTAGACGTTTTCTCCCCGCAAGCTCACCTCTGCCACAAGGCTGTTTTTGAACCATCCCACCCGAAAGCCACCTCTTTCTTGTCCGAGTTTCCCTAACCTGTTATCTGTACCTTGCACACAAGGTTTTAAGTGATACTGCATGTACAAATGTCCTCCCCGCTGACCCACACCAATGTGAGAGGGGTGCTTGCTGGATTCGGCTTGCATTCCCAGCAGTGACCAGCTCAGGTCTTTATTCAGTACCTATTTATTCAACGAATATCTATATATCAATTTTTGCAAATGTCAGATTAATTGCCAAGGTAGACAGAGTTAATTCAATAATTAACTGATGAACACATTTCTTCTAATGATCTCAACATCAAGTTCTAACTGAATGATTACATCACCAGGACCTCTGATGGGAAACCAGGGTGCATGTACTGATGGCTAACACTGCAATCATCGGGGCTACAGCACTGTGCAACAGAGCTCCTAGGGAGGGCGGGCTGGGTATGAAATGACAGAGTGGGCAAACAACCAAAGAAAGACATCAAAGCTGGAATCAACTTACCTTGTGTAGCAATGTAATGATTGGGTCGATGATAACCCTAAAAATAAATGAGAAAGAATATTTGACAAACTGAAAAATCAATAAGCAGCACAGAAGTCACAGGCTAAGTTTGCCAAAAGGAATGCACCTACAAATACCAATAGCTGCATCATTTGAAAGTTACATGACCAGACCTGGGACCACTGAGCACCTCTTAATAAGCCAAGGTGCATCAAATATAACAGTTCTGATGCCTGCACGGCGGGGAGTGGGTGAGTAACTTAATCACACACAGGCTACGAGATGATGGATGAGCAAAAAACACTAACAACTTATGGATTTTCTGAAATAACATGACCACAACTCTGATTAGAGTGTAAACCGGCTAGGAATGTGCAATAGGATTTCATCTGTGTTTCGGATGCTATTGGCAATGTGACAAAGCTCTAATGCATATTCTGCTACGTGAATAAAGGCAGTTATATCAATAGTAATACTAAACATCATCTTTAAACACTGCTAATACCAAGGCATGAGGCTGTAGCAAGGACCAGGAATTTAAAGAGGTAGAAGTTCTGCAAGACCCCTTCCTTTTATCATGACCCTACTAGAAGAGGGAAGACTGGGACCAAAGCAAGAAGGAAACAAGGGACATCACAGGATCGATATCTGGGAACGATAAAGCCAATTTAGAGAAAATGACACACAGGTAACATGTAATATCACCACGGACCTTAATACTTCCCCTTTCTGTCCCCTGAGCTGCCCAAAGCCAGCTGAAAAAGAGAATAAAGATACTTGGAGAGGAAATACCAATTTCTCAGACCACTCAGATGCCTACGTGTTAGATCTTTGGGCTCTTAAAAGCAAGTCGACAAGAGTGAACAACCAAAGCAAACACATTCTTTTGTACAACTGGCCCGCTGCAGGTGTCTGACATAGAGTCATGACAGATATTAAGTAGGGTTATTCAGATGATCAGTCATTTCCTGCCAGCTGGTAAGCTCCACGAAGCAAGACCTGGTTGGACTCATCACCGTACGTGTCAGTCTGCAAGGTGCTGGGAGATGGGGGCTCATTTGTTAAACTGCAGCAGTTGGCACGGTCCAAGGAGACCTCTGATGCCGAGCGCAATGGCAGTTCCCAGGCCTCCCCTACTTGACCCGCCAGCAGCGTGAACACAACTGAACCCCCGAAATGCCTTCTTCGTTGGCTTCCCGACGTGACGCTCTGGCTTTCCTCCTGCCTGGCCGTGGCTCCTGCTTTTCATTCCTTCATCCCCTCCTGCTTTCCCTGGTGGTGATGCTGGGACGCTGGGTGTCTGGCTATCCTCTGTCTACCCCACTCCCCTGACGATCTCCTCCAGCCTCACGGCCGTCGGCACCCTGTGTCCTGGGAGCCCCAAAGCCTCACCTCCTGCCGGGCCTTTGCCCTGAAACCCTGGGGCGAACCAGTGCCGACTCACCTCCACTCGGCCGTCTGATGCACATTTAAAGCTGAACACACAAACCCAGCTCCTCATTTCCTCCCCACCCCGAGTCTGTTCCACCACAATCCTGTTCAGATAACGGTGACCCCACCTCCTGAAGGCATGCGGGCCCCTCCTTCCCCAGCCTCCACCTCAGCCCAGACCCGGATCCTCCCACATCCCTCCCTCTGGCTGCCTGCCCCGGCCACCCTCAGCCACCTGGCGGGCCTCCTCGCTTGGACCCCGCCGCCGACCTACAGTTCGTCCTCCTCGAGGCTTCCAGATCCCTCACTCCCCTGCGTCAGTCCCTCTTTGACTGCCCAGCTCACAGGAAGAGCCCAGCTCCTCACCAGCGTGGCTGTCACCTGCCCAGACTTCCCTCACACACCCTATTCACACCTTCCACCAACACCCTCCACAGCTGCCGGGCATGCTCCACAGCCAGGCCTTTTCCTGGGCTGCCTCTCGGCCCGGAGGCTCAGCCCCCACATATCCCCCTGGCCCAGACCCCCACTTTCTCGGTGGAGCTGACACTCCACCGCCACTGTGTTCCTCCTACCATCTACGACACCGGACACTTAACCGACTTGTTTCATTTGTGGTCTCTTCCTCCATTTTCTGAATGGAAAATGGTCCTGGTTAGACCACCAGATCCATTATGTCAGAGCTTTCTTTTTGGTTTTGGTCTGAATTGTGCACAGTTACACCACCAGTGCCTCAAACAGTAACTGACCTGTAATAGGTGCTCAATAAAATCTCATCGACTAAGTGAAAAGGGGCCCTGAATTCTGACTCTTTTCTCTGGTAAAAAGAGAACTAATGAATCTGGTATTTTCATTACTTTTAGGTCCTCCCTCCTCTGTGTCTTTACCCAGCCAGTTCTCTAAAGCTTAGTTCAAATGGCCTCCAGGACAAAGCCTGATCTGGTCACAGCCACTCCTCAGAGGGTGGTTCAGCAGATGCTGAGGACTTACAGCATCCAAGACCTGTGTCAGGGGCAGGGGTACAGCGGGACCCGGACACTGTCCCTCTGTTCAAGGACCCAGAGGGTTATGGGAGCTGGGACTGCAGTGCGAACAGAGTTCTCCTGGACTCTCCCCAGGGAACGAGTGTCAGAGTGAAGACGTTTCTTACTTCAGCTCCTAAGTTGTGAGGCCTCAGGGAGAAGGTACAAGGTCTTGGGCACCTCTGAGTACTCCTGTGAGGCACTCCCTAAATATTTCCCAAATAAAGTAATAAGTGTAATGTGCCTTTGGAGGAAACTTTGCTTTAATAAAAACTTCTACCTTGGATTGGATATGTTTTTGGTCATTATCAAATGTAGGGTCTAGGGGTCTTTGTTTGAAGACTGAGATATGAATTAGTCTTCAAATAATCTTCCATCAGGCCTCAAATCTATAACCCCCAAACGCCAAACCCTCCCAAGAAGCACTACACATAACATTCTTATAGTCATTTTTAGATAACTCTCAGAGATTATAATGCTAGTATTTTTAGTAATACTCAACCAAGACAAGAAAGGAATCCACATATCTGAATAAAACTTGTGCAAGAAGTACTGATGGATTAAGAAACAGTATGAAGTTCAAGCACAGAGGATGCCTTGGGAACTGAGATCTGTTTAATGTAAACTTGGGCCTTGGAGGTAGCAGCAACTTTCCCTTGATTTTCAGTCTATACTTTTGATTTCGTTCATTCTTTCAAGTGAAAACATGCTGTCTCCCAAAGAATTTATTCTAATGTAAGACATTAAGTTAACATGATGCAGAATGAACAAAGGAGCAGGCTTCAATAATTAAACAGCCTACATATTTAATGACACGTCTTGCATGCATCAGAGGTCCTGGCTAACAGCTGCAGACGACTTTGAAGGCAACTTGAAAGTGCTGTGATGACAAGAGATGGTAAATCATCAAATTAGGAATTAGAGAGTTTTGTCCTATTAATATGCAAGCAGACTTTTTTAAGTGTCAAATAATCCAAGTTGTTGACAAAAAAATGGAAATACCATTTTCTTAGTCCACAGAAGCGTGGGATGGCAAAGAAGGCAGGGAACGTCGCGGGGAGCTCACCAGCCCGAGGCTGACATGTCTTCACCATCAAGTTCTGTGTGTATGGGACAGGGCATGTGTTTGCTCCCGGGGTTGGACCAGCCTGTGTCCACCCATCTTAGGGCAGACACACGGGGTGCTATGTGTCGGAACACACGGGTTTACTGACAGTTTCAAGATACATACATCGATATAATTTCCATTGATATAGTCTGAGTTGTTGTCTCCTTCTATGGTCTGCAGCCTCACCCGGGAATGGTCATCTGCAAAAGGAAAAAAAAACAGCAATTAACAAGAGCTATCTGTCGGGCTGCTCAGAGCCCCACCATGTTAAGCACATTATAGAGAGGTCACCCACATCCACGCTGCTTTAAAGATAAACAAAGAATTAAATACTACACGCCTACATTCTTGCTCTTAAGACAGGGAAGGGTTTTTATAATCCTTTGCGTTTCACAGGAAATCTCATTAACTTATTCTTTGATCATTTACAGACGTGAAGCATTGGCAGAGGTTTGAAACTTTTACCTAGAGTCCTGTGAATCACAGTGGAATGATTTCTTGATTTCTTGGACTGGAAGTTCAACAACTTCACTAAATCACATGTGAGCCCCGAGATTCTGAAGGTTGCCTGTGACATCCACCTTGACAAATGATGGTCATAAACCACGGCCCAGCCTCCCAGGAGATGTGGACACGGTTCTAATCTCAGTCATAGTCCCAGAGTCCTCTCCCCCTGCCCCGAGGGCATTGGCCCGTGGAGCAAGGCTTCCCCCATCAGCCACGTGACCCCAGGCCACGCAGTTACACCACCAAGCCTCGGCCACTCACCTGAAGGAGGGATGACAGTTCTAGCCTCAAATTGGGCTGTTTTAATGATTAAACAAAAACACAAATTGTCGACACACACCAAGTACTGTATAGGGGTCGTGATGGTGGTACCAATTAGCTACAGTAAAGATTTTTTCTGAATGGAAAATTTTCTCCATAAATGCTACTGAGACATCTCAATAATTGCCTTGAAATCTAAATTTTAAAAAGTGCTAAAACCTCTCTAAGGGCATGGATTTTCCTGTTTTGCTCACTGCCCTGCCCCTGACCCCTATATCAGAGTCTGGAACATCGTAGAATTTCCCCCAAATATCTTTTAAATGAGTCAAAAGTGAACTTTTTGCTTTTTAAAAAAATATGTCCTTTAAAAATTGCTTTCCTAAATGAATGTTCTTTGAAGCAGAGGAGCCCTTTCTTCCAATGAAAGCTTACACCCAAACCCAATATTTCGCAGAAAAAGGCCAGCTGCTCTGAGGGGCAGGAGTGTGGTCTCTGAGAGGTGGTCTGGGGGAGCACTTTGCAAAGCCCTCTTCCTTCCTGCCTCTAAACTGCCGACATTGCATTTGCGTTAGTGGGTGAGAAATGACACCCCCAGGCTGAGGCAAGAGCCAGGGGGCCTGCAGGTGACAAGACCGTCTGACCCAAGGTCACTGGACGAACTGTCGATTTGAACCCGTGCCTTGGCTTGACGTGCTACTGAGTGGGACCCAGCGTTTCAGCTGGGTCAGCCCTCCTTGGAGGGACGTTCTGGGTCCAACAGTGGGGCTAGAGGGAGATCCGTGTCGAGCTTCTAACTCTCCTTCATTGATGGGGCTTCTCACTCCGGTTCCGGCCAGATGGTCGTATCATTTCCTGTCTGTGCCTTACCATTAGCCTGGGCTCAGTACCTTTACCCGGAGAGTGGGGATAAAGTGGGTGGGACACGGGCGAAGCCTGGAGGGAGCCGTGTCTCCCTGCTCTGCTCGGGGAGAACATATGCGGGCAGTGGTCCCGCGTGTGGGCTCTGGGGTCAGGGGTGCCGGTTGGAACCCCTCACTTGTGATTTCGGGCGAGTTGCTTTGTCTCTCTGGGCTTTCCTTTCCTGAGCTGCAAAATGAGGATTCACAGTGCCTCCCCACGGGGTTACGGTGAGCGTGAACGTAACACACAGGAAGGGACGAGCGGAGAGCCCGGTACACAGTGAGCGATGGATAACGCCAGAGGTTGTTATCACCACGTGCTGGGTGACACACGCTCGTGCTTTGCTTCTCACCATCTTTACACTAGCTGCCCAAACCGACAAGAGCAACCCAGGACCCACGGGCAGGCAGGAATTTTCCCTGTGGTGACCTGCTCCAAGAACTAGTTTCCTAGAATCCATCTTGCTTAACACCAGAGGCCTCTGTCCAGAGTTTGCCCGTGTCGTGGGGTGGCGGGTTCTTGGAGCACTGGGACGTGTGGATTGTCACCGCTTTCGCACGTGCTGGCGGAGCCAGCGCACACACGGCTACTGCAGGGGGAACTCGAAGCCGTTCTGCGGGTAGAGCCATTTGAGCTTCCCGAATGAAAGATGTTACAACAGAATCGAACCACGGCTCTTCTGCACACACTGGGCTTTCAGTCGGCTCCTCTGAAGGAGGTTAGGTTCGCTCCCTGTTCTCCCTGACTTTCCCTGGGCTGTGCTTTAAAAGGCAGGCACCGCATTCCAGCCTCCTAATCTTTAGACGCAAGGCTATCTCAGGATCTGTTGTGCTCCTTGTCAGAATACCTCCTCTTTCATGCTTTATTTCCCTGAGAACCTCAGGATGAATGCCACCCAGTCCCCGTGATCTACCACCACTGGGCCTCTCAAGTGGTTCTGGAATGTTCTCATTAGGGACTTCGATCTCAGACAAGGCTGCATTCTCATCTCTCATCAACAGAGCCTTCGAAATAAAGAATTTCCCCAACATCTTCTACTATTCAATCAGCGAACCCCCCACAGAGTTGTTTTTTTTTTAACTTCACTGCTATTTCTCCATTTTAGTTTTTAAGAGCAATACATGTCAAAGATTTTTATTTAGTTAATGAAGGAAGCAGGAAGATATTACAACTGGTTCAAGGAGAATTTACCAGCAGATCTATATCCAGATCTAGTTATCTAGATAAATAGATATAGGTAGATCAATCTATGCAGGTATATAGATACAGATAGACAAGTAGATAATCTAAATCAGGATATGCCATGGAATGCATTTACAAAGAAATGGAAAACTGGCTTTTACTGGTACTACTGACCCCCTAAGGACACAACTCATTTACATATTATTTCTCCAAATTTAATTGCTCCACTCCCCGCATGACACAGAAGCCTGTAAGACACATATAAAGCCTATTTCCTATGTAGACTGGATTGTTTTTATTTTTTATATGCATGCTCTTTCTGTATTCTAAAGTTGACTCTACAAGACTACGTATGACCCCTTGTGGTCAGAGACCACGAAGTGTCCACTCCGAACATCCCCACAAGGATCCTTCACGAGGGTCACAGCGCCTACCCGCAGGGCTCCTCTCACAGCCCAGCAGCGATTCTGCCCAACACACGGCTATGGCCACCAAGGATGACTGACCTCTTCCCTAGACTAATGAATATGGCGGAAGAAGGGCAAGTTGTGTTCAGGCGAGGCTCACCAGGGCTCCCCTGGGTGCTGGCCATGGTCCTGTTGTGGAGTTGGTTAGTGTTTTTACGAGTGTTTGCTTTACAACAATGTATTAACCCATATAGGGATGCATTATACCCTTTTCTGTACCTATATTTCACACTTTAAAAATAAAAGAGTCCACCTTGAGGATATTACGCTCAGTGAAATGAGCCGGACACAAAAGGGCAAATACTGTATGATCTCACTTATATGAAGCACCTGGAGTGGTCAAATCCATGGAAGCAGCAAGTAGGATAGTGGTTGGCAAGTGCTGGGATGGTGGGGAAGAGTGAGCTCTTGTTTCATGGGTGCAGAAGAAACCTAATGTCACCGAACGGGACACTTAAGAATGGTTAAGATGGTAAGTTTTATGTTGTGTGTCTGTTACCAAAATTAAAAAAAAACGAAGAGTCCACTTCCTCCACGCCTCCTTGTAGGACACCTCCTCATGTTCCACTCGAGCCCTGGGCTCCTAGGAAGCAGCACTTTCAAGGTGGGAAGGGCACCTCAAGGACTTGCGGCCTCATAGCCCGTGGGGTCCTTTCTGCTGGTCCCCTCCTGAGAGGGGCTCATTCCCTTCCACAATGAAGGAGAGGCAGTGACTATATGGCCTGCTCCTTGAGGACAACTGCCATACTTTATAAAGTGTACTGAGTAGGTATGTTTGGGAATTACTGAAATGAGGCCTACGAGGTGTTTTTTCTTTCTGTGACAACGTAAGTGTGAGTACTGATGAGTCAGTCTAAGTTGAGACAGGCGGGCAGATATTTCAGCGGGGAGAGTGGGCTCCCCCTCGGGTAGGAAGGAGAACACGGGGGCAGGAGCTGAGCCCACTGAGAGAAGAGTATGGAGTTCCCTTAAAAATCTAAAAGTTAGAGCTACAGAGGATATGGCAATTCCGCTTGTGGGCGTATATCTTGGGAAAACCATCAATCGACAAGACACGTGCACCCCCAACGTTTAGTGCTGCCCTGTTTTCAGGGGCCTAGACTTGGAAGCAACCTAAATGTCCTTGGAAGGAAGAATGGATAAAGAAGATGTGGTACATATGTACAGTGGAATATTACTCAGCCATGAAATGAGGGGGGCTGGTCCTCGCACACCTGGCCTTCTTGGGTGGGATGTTAGCACTTATCAAGTTAATCCTCTGCCTCCCAGCAGGCTGTTGGGAAAACCATCTGTCCTAAACAGCAGTGAAATAAATAGGAAAGTATCACCCTCCTCCACGCTGAGCCAGTGAAAGTAAAAGCAAAAGAAGTAAGAGAATCCACCCCTCCAGCTACAAGAGTCTACTCCAAGCTGCTGCTCGGATACCTGAGAACGACTTGGGAGCAGAAACTGGATTCTCAGACATCCTCCTTCACGTCAAGCCCTCATCTCAGGTGACTATCAAAGCAATAAATATAGATTGTTGGAGGCAAATGAAGCAGTACACGGAGGCTCACTGCCATATTTTCTTGAAATCTGAATCACCTTGAATCCGACGCCAATTAAGAAGACAATTTGTACCAACCATTCTTTTAGGAAAGCTCAGTTCCTTCTGTTGGGGCTCAATAGTATCAAATGACTATAGGGGGATGCCCAGAGGATGTTTCTGGCCTGAAGCACATATGGGGTCACGCAGGCAAAGGATCCACAGAAATGCCAGCTGCCCACTGGCTGAGCCCCGTCCTCCCAGTTGGCTTTGGAGGCCGTCCAGCTGGAAGTCAGCCAGAGTCCAGCAACTGGGTCAAAAGGAGGAAGAAGCTTGGAGAACTCGATTGCTCAGGTATGAAGGTTGGGAAATCCAGTGGGATTTGTGGTTAACAATAGGTCAGTGACTGACCACAAAAACCAAGCAGTTAAGACTGCAAGGACTTGGTGTTTCTGGGAGACACAGGCGGGTAAGCCTGACAGGACCTGACTCTGGAGTTATAAGACTGTCGTCCCTGTTTCTCTCCTAGGTGGGGTGTGTTTCTTGGTTATTCCAAAGCCATTTCATGTTCACATTGGGTAGTACATGAAAATAACAGGGCTTTGGTACCCAGAGACCCTGATTCAGATGCTGGCTCTACTTATCCCACCAATTGTGAGCTTAGACAAAATCTGAATCTGCTGAGCTTCATCTGTAAAAGGGGGTGATGGCGGTTCCTTCACAGGAACGTTGAGGAGACCAAGTGAGATAATACATGTCAACATAGGACAGTTCTCTCTCAAGAACATAGGACAGTTCGATCTTAAGAAGATGTGGGAGATACAAACACACACACACACACACACACACACACACACAATAGACTATAACTCAGCCATAAAAAGGAATGAAATAATGCCATTTGCAGCAACATGGATGGACCTTGAGATTATCATACTAAGTGAAGTAAGCCAGAAAGAGAAAGACAAATATGTGATATTGCTTGTATGTGGAATCTAAAAAAATGATACAAATGAACTTATTTACGAAAAGAAATAGACTCACAGAGGTAAAAACAAACTTATGGTTACCAAAGGGGAAAGGGGAGGAGGAGGGATAAATTAGGAGTAGGGGATTAACAGATACACACTACTATATATAAAATAGACAACAAGGACCTATTGTATAGCACAGGGAACTATGTTCAATATCTTGTAATAACCTATTGATATATATTCAGTTTTATATATACATAAAATTGAATCACTTTGCCATACACCTGAAACACTGAAAATCAACTAAAAAAAAGGAATAAAATACAATAAAAAAGGAAATTACTCTCTTCTACGAATAAAAGCAACACCCTTGCTGGAGTTTGGCAATTCACAGTGCAACGAGCCCAGTAGGCTTGTTTGGGGACCAGCAGAGCAGAGTGGAACTGAAAACTCCACGTACCCACTTTTTGGGGAACGTGAGTTTAGCTAGTTTTAAAGAGGAAACAGGAAAAGGTCTGGAAATAGGCCGAATACTTCTCAACAACTCCTTCATCTGATTCCCCTGGCATTTACTCAGCAGCTTTTGTTTTCCATCCCTGATTCTGTACAGTGTTGTACACAGGTTAAGATCACAGGCTTTGGAGTAAAAATCCCTGGGTTTGATCCTAATTCTGTTACTTTCCAGTTGTGTGACCTTGGACAAGTTATTTAACCTCCGTGCCTCAGTTTCTACCACTGTAAAATGGAAATAAAAGAGTGCCTACCTCGCAGCGTTTTTGTGAGGTTTGAGTTCATACAAGTCATGCATTAGTGTCTGGTACATAGTTAGAACTAAGTAAAGGTGAGCTGGCACCTGTATCATTACTGCTGTGACTTCATGACCTGATAATTTTTCTCAGCTGAACGGTTTCATCTTTGCCTACAGACTGCCCCCTTTCCAGTGAATCCATGCTGAGAGCTACTTTCCTAAAACACAATTTATTTTCTCCCCACCCAGTTTAAACCATTCAATGATTTCAGCAGGGGACTGATCAACAGTGATCTAAACAAAACAATGGAATCTGAAACGATCATTACAAAGAGTTACTAGACCTTGAATTTCTTTACTTGGAAAGATCTCTGTGACATACTGTAAGTGAAGGAGAGCGGGTTACAAAGCAGCAAGTCTCCTAAGAGTCTGTTTATAAGAAATAATCGAACTCACTTTCATATGTGTCTAGGAAGGCATAGTGGGCAACTGAAGGGATGGGGCTTCTGCTGGGTGGCAAAATCTGGAGGGATATTTACTTTTGCTTTATGATTTTATGTATTGTCTACATAGTTTATACTGTCTTAGGAATCAGAAAGAAAACAATAAATCTATTTTTATTTTACAAAATAAAGCCAACAACTTCAAGGCATAGAGAGAAGAGATTTGAAGGAAATAGAAATAAAATGTTAGCAGGGTTTGAATTTGTTTGGTGAGGTCCTGGACAATTTCCCCCCTCTTTTCTTTACTGCACACATTTTCTTTAATGTGTATGAACTGTTTTTATAATTGGAAATAGAAACCTATTTAGCCATGGATGAATGGAATATGATCAAACCTCAATTAATGTTTATATAATAATCACAACTCAATGCTACCCCATCCAGAAGGGTAATAAACTCTGCCATTTTGAGAAACTCAATCTGCATTAAAGATCTGTTGCTATTCCTCCAATTTCTTTCAAAAAAGCCCTTACTACATGAAATAGGGCAAAAATCATATTTTTGGTTAAGAAACAGGCCCATAAAGACCTGGTCATAACAAACCATTGCTTAATGCTGAAAAATTATAATCGATTGGGACTTTTCCAAACATATGTCTTCACGTGTGTATTTATGTATGTGTGTATGTATTTATGGTGTGTGTATATACATATATATGTATGTATACACATATGCATGTGTATGTATGTATTTATATACATATGTATTTACATGTGTGTATATATGTATGTGTGCATAAATATGTCTCTCTGTGTATATGTATGTATGTGTGTATATATGTATGTATGTGCGTATTTATGGTGTGTATATACGTGTATGTATTTATACGCATATATGTATATATGTGTACATGTATGTATGTTTGTATATATGTATGTATTTACGTGGGGGTGTGTATCTATGCGTGTGTGTATATATGCATGCATGTGTGTGTGTGTGTGTGTGTGTGTGTGTGTGTGTATGACTGTCTTCACACATTAGAGGTGGGGTAATTAGAGATTTAAAGCAGGTCCTTCAGTCCCTGAAACATGTTATTTATGCCCTTTTTATCAAATAACGTTATGTTTAAAATACATCTACATAGCTTCAAATATTTTAACATCATTTTCACATTAAACACGATGGATCTGGGTCACAGCCTTGCAGTTGGAACCTGTAAGTGATTAGATATTATTATAGCGGCAGAAATGGAGTCTGTCACTGATAATCTTTCATCTCTAACCAATTCTCCCTTTCTGCTGAATATTGATGACATATTTAAGGCAAACTGGAATCACAGTGATGTATGTAACATTTGCCCACCAACAGGAGACTCAAAATTAATTTTAATTATAATTGATTGCTTCAAATAACAGCCTTGCTCTTCCTGTGGTTACCTCTTGCCAAGGGCTGGTCTGCACTGGTTTCAAGGTACAAGAGGCAGAGGGGCCAAGGTAACCGACAGGAAGTGCCGGGCGTCCTGCACTCCTCCCCACTGCTCCAGCCTGGGGTCCCTGCCACTGCCCACGGGGGTGGGGGTGGGGGTGGAGAGTGGGCTCAGGCCCAGCCAGGCAGCTTCTGATCAAGAAGCAAGAAGGAGCTCTCAGCTGAGCGCTGGCTGGCTCTGTGCTAAGCTTCACTCCTGCAGCTGGTTTTGGGTCACCAACTTCTTAGTCCTGCCTTGTTTCTGACTTTTTTACCTGGACCCTTTGTCAGAGATGCCTACTCTTTATTTTCAGACTCCTGGCAGATCCCCCGACTCTTACGTTATTTTGCCTGATTTTTCTAGAATTTACCCTTTTCTTTCCTGCACATATTGTGGGATATGTTTCTGTCTTGCTCTTGTCTGCCCGAGTTTTGATGCAGGAAATCAAAACTTGATTTCTCCCAGTGCATCTTGCCTCCTACGCTCACCCCGTCCCCCTCTCTCCCGCCTTCGCCTGCCTTTATACCTAACCTGGATCACGACAGTAGTACATCCCTCGGAAGTGACACGTTTGCTCAGTTAGCAGAAAGAAGCACCTTGCTTTAAGACAAAGTCCTGGGGACGTGCAGCCCTCAGCCCGGGCCATGGAGACGGGGTAGTTGGTGAGAAGACTCAGGTGGGACAGACCGGGTCACAGCTCACACTGTCTTCTTAGTCGCCTCACTAAGCACGGGCACCCTGAGTCCAGACGGAAACCAGGCCTCAGAAGGGCCTCCCCTTCATATAAGAGTCGTGGGTCCTCACGGTCAAGGCCGTACCCCCCTCGCCCCTCCCCTACTCATCCCAAGCAGCTCTTGGCAGTTTCACGGCTGCTCCCCACCCTGTTACATCACCATCTTCATTGTACTAGACCCCCCAGCAGGACGCCCTGCCTGCCCCCTCCCCTCCATGACACGTGCTCCTTTGCACATGCTAAGCGGTTTCGCCTCAGTGTTTCTCATTTTTAAAGCCCCTCCAGGCTGGGTGCTAGGCCCTTGACGCCCTCCATGTGGCTCCCTCCACAGAGAGCCTCACGACCACCACGGATGTGGCCCAAGATTCACAAATTTACATCTTTTGGGTTCCAGAGCCGTCCACATAACTGCCTACTTGGGATCCCATCTGAATGTTTCAAAGGCGTCTCAGTACATCCCTGGATTCAACTCACAAGCTTTCCCTGCTACTGCCGACCTCACTGCTACCCCTGAGCTCCAAGTCTGGTTCCCTTCCAGTGTTACCCATCTCGTAAACAGCCCGTCCTTCCACCTGTCTGTCTGTCTGCCGTCCATCCTCCATCCACCCAAGTCAGAAACACAGGAGTCACCTCTGACCCTGTGTCTCCCTTGAATCCATCTGCTACGTTCTAGTCCACATTACCATCCCTTGTCACCTGGGCTGAGAGAGACTCTTTTAGCCAGGGTCCCCTTCTGATTCACTCTCTACTGCAGTTAGACTAATCTTTCCAAATGTAAATTAGATTAACGCTCCCTCCCAACCCTTTAACGAGGTGTTCCTTGTTCTTATAATAAAGACTAAAACACTGAATCTGCCCCAGAAGGCCCTGCAGGCCTGGCTCCCACCTTCTTCTCTCTCAGGCCCACCTCTCCCTCCCCACCCCAGCTCTGGCCACCCCGCCCTCCTTCCCCTCCTCAAACTATGGGTTCCCGAATGTCTGAGCACCCCTGCTCTAGCCCCTGGGTCGGCTGTCTTCATTCCACATCCTCCGGAATCTGTCAGCTCCCACGTACAGCTTCTTGCAGGACTGCGCTCCTCTCCTTATGGCCCTTGACTTTTATTTCATTTTTATTTTTATTTCATTTATTTGTATAATCAAGTCTCTTCCTCTCAAAGGAGATGTCAACTTCCCGAGCGTAGGGGCTGAGTATGTGTTGGCTCACTGCTGTCCCCCAGGATCTTCACAATTCCGGCCTCTCCCCTGGATGGTGCCCCCTCTGCTCCAGCTACACGAGGTCCTTACTGTCTCCGACGCCACACTGACCCGGGCTGGCTGTCCCTCCCTCAGGGCCTCCGCCTGGACCGGGCTCCCTTCCTCACCTGCGTCAGGCCTTATCTATCTACCTACTTATCTATTTATTTATCTATCTAACATCTATCTATTCAGTGGAAGTATAGTTGATTTACAATATTATATTAGTTTCAGGTGTATAAAATAGTGATAGTGATTCAATATTTTTATAGATTATACTCCATTTAAGGTTATTATAAAATATTGGCTATATTCCCTGTGCTGTACATGACATTCGTGTAGTTTATTTATCTTATACATAGTAGTTTGTACCTCTCAATTCCCTCCCCCTTTCCCTCTCCCCACTAGTAACCACTAGTTGTTCTCTGTATCTGTGAGTCTGTTTCTGTTTTGTTATATTCATTTGTTTGTTTTATTTTTTAGATTCCACATATAAGTGGTAACATACAGCATTTTCCTTTCTCTGTCTGACTTATTTCACTTAGCATAATACCCTCTAGGTCTATCCATGTGGTTGCAAATGGCAGAGTTTCATTCTTTTTCTCTGACTTGCATCTTATTCTCTCAATTGTAATTGTTAATTACAATTAAGAACTGCTGAGACTACCAGGAGGGCTACGCACACAGGCGCGCGCGCGCGTGTGTGTGTGTGTGTGTGTGTGTGTGTCTGTTAATAGTGGACAGGGTATTTATTTATATTTGGAAAGGGCTAGCTCAGCAAATTTAGTGTGTAAATGAGGGAAAAGTTCACCTTACTTAAGAACAACAGCCAATAAACAGTTTTTAAGCACCATTAACACCATTTTATATGCAAACACTGTTGCAAAACTACGAATGTGATCATTAAAGCACTTCTTATGTTCTCTGAAAAGCACTAACAAGAATCTCTAGGCCATGTTCATTGAATCCCCCAGTTCCTCATCATAGTTAGTGGTGCTATTCCCAAAGCCTAGACTCCCTGAAACGGGCTTCCCAGTCAGGGAAACTGATTTTTCCACAATTACAGAATTTCTTAGTGGGGAAGGGAGATGTAATACTTTTCTCCATGCCTTTAAAGAAACAACCAGTATGAGTGTATACATTAGGGTGATTTAGATAAGTATTTTTATTCCTTTAATTCTTCTACAACTTTAACAATATCAAAGATTCATTGTCACTGCCATAACTAAAGACATACAGTCTCAAATGAAGCAGCTCCAAATGGTGATTCTCAGAGGGGTGCTTAGCACTGCAGTGGCTTCATCAGACCCTACTGGGGAGCTCATGCTGGACTGGGGCCCCCCTAGAGAAACAGCACTCAGGCTGTGAGTTCTAACACCAGACTTGGCATGGGCTGGCATCTGGACAGTTCTGGTATTTAAGCCAGCCAGCAGTAGTGGTATTTCTGCAACCCATATGTGGTATCAAACTCCTGCTATTTAGCTGCTAGTAGCATCTAAGGATTTGCACACCCTATTTTAAGAGCATTAATAATTGTTCGGTAGGTGGCCTAAGTGGCTGATGTCTCAGAATACTTCAGCATAGACCGTTATAGACAATTACATAAACAACCACAGACAGTTCTAGAGGGATTTTAGAAAGCAATAGAAAACTAGAGGAAAAGGTAACCATTTGCAACGACATGGATGAACTTTTAGGACCTTATGCTGAGTGAAATAAACCAGACACAGAAGAAAAACACTGCATGATCTCATTTGCACATGGAATCTAAAAAAGGTCAAACTCATAGAAGCAGAGAGTGGGAGGGTGGTTACGAGGAGCTTGCGGGGGGAAGGGGTAAAATGGGGGGGTGTTGGTCAAAGGGTACAAAGTGGCAGTTACATAGGATGACTAAGTCTCGAGATTGAATGTACACCATGATGACAATGGTTAATTATACTGTATTGAATCCAGAAACTTGCTAAGAGAGTAGATTTCAGGTGCTCTCACCATACATAAAAAATGACAACTACGAGAGGGGAAGGTACTTTCATTAGCTTGGCTATCGTAACCATTTCGCTATTTATCTATATCAAGCATCATGTTGTACACTTTAAATACAGACAATTTTTACTTTAAAAATACATAAAAAAAGACAATGTGTGTGTGGGGAAAGCCTTCAGAATGCCATGGCAGCTGAGGGGTAAGATCAGGAGACTGGACAGAGCTGCCTGGGCAGAGGATGTCTTTCTGACATTGTTCCTACAAAAGCACAAAAACAACGCAAGCTGATGGAAGAAACACTGAAAGAGCCCAACAGGTAAGGTGGAGGCAGGTGAGAGCTGGAAAATCCTCCCCCTCTGGGATTTATCAGGAATAAAGGTGACAGCCAGGCTAAGTCTCCAGAAATAGAGCCCATGGTCACAGCCCGTGATGAGTGGGTCGCTGTGCAGAATCCTGCTGACAATTAGGGAGCAACGTAGCGTCTGCAATTATCCACAAGTTCACCATTTCCAACCCGAGACTTCCAAACGCTGCTTTTGTTTTTCCATTTTAAATGACCTACTCAGTCCACTAAGCTGAGCAAAGGTAAGGAGTAACAGAGAAGAAAGATGTGATTTTTTAAAGGTAACAAAAATCAGTGATTTTTTGTTTGTTTGTTTGTTGTTGTTGTACGCAGGCCTCTCCCGTTGTGGAGCACAGGCTCCGGACGCACCCGGACGCACAGGCTCAGCGGACATGGCTCACGGGCCCAGCCGCTCTGCGGCACGTGGGATCTTCCAGGACCGGGGCACGAACCCGTGTCCCCTGCATCGGCAGGCGGACTCTCAACCACTGTGCCACCAGGGAAGCCCAGTGTTGTTTTTATGTGGCGTTTCAGTTCATTTCCACAACAGCTGGCTTTTCAGGAAACTGGGACTTTGAGAAGGTTCATGACTTTCCCAAGGTCACTTGGCTAATACATGGTGAAACAGACTCTGAACTGTGTCTTCTAGTTCCCAATCCTAAATTCCTCTCTTTTGCCCCCAAAGGCTTTTCCCTTAGTCATTTACATTGTCCTATTAGTTCACGTGCATCCTAGTCTGGTCCAGCCCACAGACAGTACATTCATGGGGGTGGGAGGTAGATTTAAACCCTCTCCACCTCTGACAACATTCTGCTGGACACACAGACCACAGCCAGTGCCTGCCTAGGGGTGATGAAATAATCTATCCTAAGTGCAGGGTCTTGAGAGTTGAAGATGATCTTGGTGGTGACGCCCATTCTGAGCTAGTGATGGTTAGTGACGATAGGCTAACAATTAATACACAAATTAGGCCCTGACCCCAATATCTTTCTTAGGCAACAGATCTGAAGCCATCGAAGAAGAATTTCTGCTGAAGGCCCATAACAGCGGCAGCTCCAGAATCTCAGAACAGGGGGCCACAGGGGGTCAGCCTGGGGGCTGGAGGACTTGGCTTGAAGCTGCCTTCAACGTGGAGTGTACTCTTTGTACTTAGTTTGTATATTTACTTGGAGGTGGCCTGGGGAGATGAAGAATGGGGATGAGGGGGGTCAAAGTCTCCTTAAGCTGCCTCTTGTCACAGACACTGGCCTGTGCAGGCAATGATGCTAATGGCCGGTGGGGACTGACTATCCAGCATCCACTGGGTGGTGGTTATAAGAGCTGCCCCCGGGTTGGAATCTTGTCCCCATCTTATTAACTGTGTAACCCTTTCACCTTCTTTATGCCCCAGTTTTCCTCTCCTATAAAATAGATAAACAATATTACCCATATCACAGGATCATTACAGGGAGTGAGGGAGTTAACAGGTGTAAAGGGCTTAACAGGTGTAACAGGGGTGGGGTGTCTAGCATATAGCAAGTGCTCAGCAAATGCTAGCTTTTATCACTTTGTTCTTTAAGCATTCAAAACTATTTCTCAAACATCTACCAAGTGCAGCCGTCAAACTACACATTGGGAAGGAGTGGAGTCAAAGTCACACTGAACAGAGGCAGCCCGGGTCTCTGAGCACAGCCCAAATCAGAGCCCTGGACGCTGCTCTCCAGATGCTCGGGGTGAGGCCCACACCTTGGATATGGCGGCCGCAGGACAAGGGCTCACTGACATCTCTTCCACCTGGCGTGGGTGGCATGGCTGTGAAGTCTTCATTTTACCTCCGTGGACCTCCTGGGAGTTAGTGGCAGAGCTGAAGGAACCCTGCGAAGGCTCCTATAAGCCACTTTGAGAAATCTGGATTCTTCTGAGGGTGTGAAGCTTCAGCAGGCTCGCAGAGAACACGAGGGAACTTGGGAGGATCTATACTGGCCAATGGACTCTTCCCATGACCCCTCTCTGGCTGGAAATAATGCTTTCCTTCTCTGAGCCCCTGTAGCACACAGCACTGTACACACAGCTCCAACACAGGACTGCGTCCTGGTGCAGAGGGACCAGACTCACAGTCTCTCATCTGCCTGGGCTGCTCTGTCCTGGGGGCAGGGACATTGTCCCCATCACCTTGGGGTCCTCGGGGGGCCAAGTGTTGACTGAATTCACTGAGGGGCAATGAAGCCTTAGATCTCAGGGGAACATCTTCTCTCTAAAAATGAAGCTCTAAGTAAATGAATGCACAAGGCACCCGAAGCTAGCACTTGCTATCTGCAAAACCAGTGGTTTGGCTTTGTGAGTGGCCAAAGGGAAAACAGGACATGTTCAGGCCCAGTTGGGATGGTTCATATTATATGTAAACCCCGACACCCTTCTTTTTAAAAATGAAACGCACTGGACTTCCCTGGTGGCGCAGTGGTTGAGAGTCCGCCTGCTGAGGTAGGGGACGTGGGTTTATGTCCTGGTCCGGGAAGATCCCACATGCCGTGGAGCGGCTGGGCCCCAGGGCCCGTGGGCCATGGCCGCTGAGCCTGTGCGTCCGGAGCCTGTGCTCCGCAACGGGAGAGGCCACAACAGTGAGAGGCCCGCGTATCGCAAAAAAAAAAAATAAATAAATAAAAAATAAAAATGAAACACACTGTAGGTCTGTACCATCCAATATGGGAGCCCCCTCGTCTCATGGACGATCTAAATTAAAAATAATTAAAATTAAATACAATAGAAAATTCAGTTCCTCGGTCACACCAGCCACATTTCAAGTGCTGGTACGGTGAGGGCTACTGCACCGGACAGCACAGACACAGAACATTTCCACAATCGCAGAAAATTCTACTGGGTGGCGCTGCTATAGAAGCTCAACTGTCTTACCAAGAAAATGTTAACTCGGGCAGATAAAATCTAACCGCACTTTCACGATCAAGAAAGATAATATATAGCTCCGCTGGAGTAGCCAAACCTTTCAAGTCTGTTCTCTTACAAGAAATAAGGGAGGATGAGCTAGGTGCTCTGTAGTTCACATTATTATTGTTTTTTGAAATTTACATATCTTTAGAGATAGTATTAATTCCGTGAGTGCCTTGTCAGTACCTCGGTGCAGTCACGTGTGGCTTTGAGCAGTTTAATGCAGGGGGTGGATGGCTTCAGCCCTGGAAGAAGGAAGCTCATCAATCTACCAGGCAACCTGCCATCGTTACGGAACATTAATGAGGTTGGGCTCGATTTAAAAACCCTCCGAGGCGTTATGGATGGGCACCATTCCTTTTCATAGGAACTGGGAATTTCTGAGATATCATCCTAGCTCTTTTGCTAATGAGTGTTGTGATACAGGGACTACCATTTAACTTCTGAGTTTCAGTTTCCTGTCCTCAAAATGGGGCTATTACTGACCTCCCCACCCCAAGTGTCTCGAGGATTAATGAGCTCATGTCTGCTGAGAAGCTCCTGGCAGCGAGGCGTGCTTCGAATCATTATGTCTATTCCTTCTCATGGAGCAGATGGGAAGCGTTAGACCTGTTATGTTTACTCCTTCCAAAGTGCATTTTCTGTCTCAGCATTTGAACATTACCTAGGCTACCCAAACCTTAAATCTAAAAGTAAAACTAGCCCCACAGCAAGACACACGGACATAGTGGGGGTATTAAGGCAGTTTTCCCTTTCCCTAACACGAGCATCACACCAGCTTTTCCAGCGGGATGAAGGCAGTAATTGCGCTGCAAATTCTTGCCGCGCGAGGCTGGTGGTCCATCTTAGCAGATGTGAAAAGAAAGTTACATCACAGCACAATGCTGCTGTCAACACTTACATGCAATAATATTCCCATATCTGTTCTTCATTCTGTTTTCATCTTTCTTAGCAGAGTCCCATGGTGCAGACTGCCCTTCAAAGAAGCTCTGGAAGAAAGAGAAAAGTGACATGACGAATTACAATTCGGTGCGGTAAACAAACACAGGGATCTTAATGACTGGGGGGTGTTCTTAAAAAATGTACAAGGGTCAAGGAAGGAAAAGAATATTCACAGGAATGAAATAATGGATGATTAAACTACTTTGTATCTTAAATGTCTCATTTAGTTTTTTTTTTGTTTGTTTTCCTTTAGTTAAAATGCCACAAACACGGATGGGGCTGAAGAGTAAGCCCACAATTTATCTGTACCATCGACTGAAAATGGTTGGGGGTTCATCCCCATCCTACCTGAATCTTTATTACAGAAAATTTAACATTTCTCTCAGTTTCTTAATTACATTACATCCTTTCAATATTCTCCTACGAGATATCAAGATATCATTTTTCTTCCCAACTGCAAACTGAAGGAAGGTTATTTTTGGTTAAAACTGTGAAAGTAGGTAAGCTAATACTTCATGACTTCCAGCCTAAAATCCTCGAAGAACTTCTGCCAGAGTTTTAATTTTTAATGGAGCTTACATGTCCATTTATTTAAGGATTTGGCATTATTATGCCTAGGGTCTTTAATCTTCATGTTATTAGTCAGATATACATTTTTCTGTTCAAGTTATAATGAAAATGTCCTCTGCTATCAGCTGACAAGTGAAAAAAAAAATCGAGGATTTTAATTTCCACTTTAGTTCACGTTCTGTTTTACCTTCACGTATAGTCAACGCTATAAGGTGGTATCGGGGAGAAGGATGGTAGCAAGAAGCATTTAGTAACACTGATTTGTTGTCTTTTCTGTACCTACTCTTATATTTCCTGGCACCAACTGGGAAAGAAGGGAAGAGCAGGAGGAAGACACAAAGGCAGATCAGGTGTGTGGAAACATCGTTCTACAACGCTCTGGGGCCAGAGAATGTGGCACCAGGAACTCACATCCTCAAACACGCCCCAGCATGGCTTTCCAAGTTCCCTCTTTAGAACGGAAGCTCCTTTATACTCCCCTACTCTCCAACCCCCACTAAAGCGTTTGGCCATCTTGGCCACTATTGAGCAATCTGTCTGCGGTTCAATGGGACCAATTCATTATTCCTTTTCATGGGTCCACTTGTGTCTTATCAGCTGAGCTGCTCCTTAGTACGGTCGGAGTGGGGACACGTCTGCTCACAGACCCCATGGGGAGCCCTGCTGCCTGCAGGTGGCTCAGACCTGACCACACAGTGGACAGTGCTGGGCATATCCTACTGTCTCTGCCCAGGCTGTGGATGCCGCCAGGCAGGGGCTGCCTGGTCCTCATTTTTGTTGGTGTGGAGCCCACGCTTCGTGATAGGAGTCCGATAATTAGTCATTGAATGAATGAGTGACTGCAGTGTCTGGGGGCAGTCTGCTGGGCTTTGATCCCCCAATAAAGCTTGACTTCTGCAATGCGGGTGTGTGCGGAGTTGGAGTCCTCGGAGACCTGCACAGTCACTGTCTGCAGGGTTCATGTTGTCCGTCTGTAAAAGTGCACGTGCTTCATATATACAATGGAATATTACTCAGCCATAAAAAGAAACGAAATTGAGTTATTTGTAGTGAGGTGGATGGACGTAGAGTCTGTCATACAGAGTGAAGTAAGTCAGAAAGAGAAAAACAAATACTGTATGCTAACACATATATATGGAATCTAAAAACAAAGAAACAAACAGAAAAAACCATTCTGAAGAACCTAGGGGCAGGACAGGAATAAAGACACAGACCTGGAGAATGGACTTGAGGACACGGGGAGGGGGAAGGGTAAGCTGGGACAAAATGAGAGAGTGGCATGGACATATATACACTACCAAACGTAAAACCGATAGCTAGTGGGAAGCAGCTGCGTAGCACAGGGAGATCAGCTTGGTGCTTTGTGACCACCTAGAGGGGTGGGATAGGGAGGGTGGGAGGGAGACGCAAGAGGGAAGAGATATGGGGATATATGTATATGTATAACTGATTCACTTTGTTATAAAGCAGAAACTAACACACCATTGTAGAGCAATTATACTCCAAAAAAGATGTTAAAAAAAAAAAGTGCACGTGCTTTCTGTGAATTGCTGTGTGTTAAAGCTGCTGTTACCCTACGGCTTGGCCCTCAACAGAGACTGGCTGGAAAAGAGCCCTGTCCTGACTCTGTCCCCCTTGCACTATTAATTCCACACAACAGAACATCAGGACACACCATTTCATCACATCCAAGAGGGAAATGATAACACTGTAAGCGTAAGAGTTAGAGTTTTAAATTGCCATTTTATTTTATTTATTTTTTAAAATTGAATTATAGTTGACTTACAATGTTGTGTTAATTTCTGCTTTACAGCAAAGTGACTCAGTTATACATATATATGCATTCTTTTTTCTATTCTTTTCTATTCTTTTCCATTATGGTTGATCTCAGGACCTTGTCGTTTATCCAGTCTATATATAATAGTTTGCATCTACTAACCCCAAACGCCCAGTCCACTTAGTATGATAATCCCTAGTTGCATCCCTGTTGATGCAAATGGCATTATTTTGTTCTTTTTCATGGCTGAGTAGTATTCCATTGTATACATATATTATACAACGTCTTCTTTATCTATTCATCTGTTGATGGATATTTAGGTTGTTTCCATGTCTTGGCTATTGTAAATAGTGCTGCTATGAACATAGGGGTGCATGTATCTTCTTGAATTGTAGTTTTGTCCGGATATATGCTCAGGAGTGGGATTGCTGGATTATATAGTAATTCTACTTTTAGTTTTCTGAGGAAGCTCCATACTGTTTTCCATAGTGGCTGCACCAACTTACATTCCCACCAACAGTATTCAATTGCCCATTTTAAAGTAAGGTACCTTAGTCATGGTCATTGTTGACACCACATTATCATAATAGTTTTTACATTGTATTTATCATTTTGAAATAAAATCATGGAGGCAGACCAGGATCAGATGTACTACACACTTAGAACTGTATTAAGAGATTCACAATATGCATTGCTAACTGAAGGGTAAGATACTGTGCAATGCAGGACAAAAACAAATACAAACATTTTCAGGATTATTAATAAATTAAGCTAATAAAAATACAGTAAAAATCGTTAGTTAATTCCATCTAGAACAAGACTGTTATAGGATAGATAAAGGACTTATTTAGACATGTAACGTCTATTCTGCCATAAAATATGCATTTAAAATAGCTTCAGGGATTTTAAAGTCATCCTCTTTTTCTGAATAGTGTCTTTGTTACTCTATGAATGACAATTATTTTACCGTTGAGTAATAACTATTATTTGACTTCCCTTATAACAATTTAATTCTATTAATACTTTGAGTTTGCTGTGATGCAATTACAATTTCATTCCCCTCTGCCTTCTCCACCCATGTGAAAGTTCCCAGACTTTGCTATTTTCATGGGAAGATGAAAAAGGGACCTGACTCTGAAGAAGACCTGGGTGTCCTCCAGTAGACCCATGGCCACTAGTTAACTCCCCACAGGATGAGAGACAGACAGACAGACGGAGAGGGGGTCAACAACGGATTAGGGAGGAGGCACTTGCTCCACTAGTACAAGATGCTGCTGGGCCACCGGAGACAAAGCCACCCTGAGCCACACCAGTTCCTTCCCATGCCTGACAAACAGACGCTTTCTGTGCGGGAAGGCGCCCACATTACAGCTGGGTTTCTTTAGCATTTATGGTGATCACAGGAATTCCAATAGCCCTTGCTTTTAAAAAACAGTTGTTTTTTTAAAAAATTTATTTACTTTTGTTTTATATTGGAGTCTAGTTGATTACCAATGTTGTGCTAGTTTCAGGTGTACAGCAAAGTGATTCAGTTCTACACATATATATACCTATTCTTTTTCAGATTCTTTCCCCATTTAGGTCATTACAGAATGTAGAGCAGAGTTCCCTGTGCTATACAGTAGGTCCTTGTTGGTGATCTATTTTAAATGTAGCAGTGTGTACATGTCAGTCCCTAACTCCCAATCTATCCCTCTCCCACATGCCCTTCCCCCCCGGTAACCATAAGTTCGTTCTCTAAGTCTGTGAGTCTAAAAGAAGTTATTTTAATTTGACTGTTCTCATTAACTGGTGACCAGAAAACAGACAAAATCAACAATGAGATGATAACCAATCTCCCTGCACTTGACCTCTGCATGTTTTTGTGAGCGTGGGGCCCATGCTCTCCATCTCTGAGCACTGACCACGGGCCATCAGTAAGTGTGCAAAATGAAGAGCCCACCGTCTTGACTACCATTTATGAGCGTAGCAGCCATGGAGGACCACCTGCCTGCTTTACTGCTGCAGACAGGAGGTGCAGAAAGACCACAACTAGATCATCGCAGACCCACTTGAGTCAGACCTCAATGCTTTCTGACCCTGAGTCCACTGCTCTTCCTGGACCACCCCTCCCGACAAGGGATCTGGAGGGGATACAGTTAAATCTGCACACGACCAATGACTGTTTTCCAAACTAGATCGTATCTCCTTGTCTCCAAATGAATGTTTGCAACAAGACAATATAAAAGATGTCAAGTAAACTTTGCTTAACTGTTGACTGCTTTCACAAAATAGGAAATTTTCTTATCTCCTAGGATAATGTGATCGTTGCAGGGAAGCAACAGCAGGAGAGCGGCAGTAGAAGTGGGAGAGCTTGCCATGAGCCTCCCCAATTTCCTATCCAGGAATTATGTGAACCAGTATAAGTGGCAGAATGTATTCTTCTTAAACAAAATCAAAATCAAAACAAAACAAAACAAAACAAAACAAAACAAAAAGCTGCTTCAAGGAACAGATCAGATGACTGGTGCCATCCATAGTCGGGTCTCCCATTTTCTGGCACAGTTTTGCTTCCGATTATACAGCCAATCTCCCCATGAATACATTCCCATGAATACATTTGCATTATGAAGACCATGTGTTCTTATCCTTGGCTTGTAAAGTAAGTAAAATACCTAATGGGGAGCCCAGAGAGAGGAAGAAAGGGCTTTCTGGATTGATCACCTGGCTTTGTTTTCTTTTGTTATGGAGACTGTCATTTAAAAAAATTTCTAAGATGGACCCAGTTTTAAATGTCATGGCTTTCCATTAGCATACATTTTCAAAATAGCTGAGAACATATTTACCTTAGACTTTAGATTCCCTCTTATGCCTGCAGTAGGACAAAAGTCAACTGTTTAAATTTCTTCTTAGAAAATAAAACTTTATCTATTGCTCTAGAGCCACTGGGCACTCACATGACATATGGGTCTTTTGCATAGTGAGACCCTGGCTGCCTTCCTGGCTGGGAAATTCTTTTTATTTATTGGCTGCGTTGGATCATTGTTACTGCATGCGGGCTTCCTCTAATTGCGGTGAGCAGGGGCTACTCTTGTTGTGGTGCGCGGGCTTCTCATTGCTGTGGTTTCTCTTGTTGCGGGACACAGCCTCTAGGCGCAGGGGCTTCAGTAGTTGTAGCTCTCAGGCTCTAAAGCGCAGGCTCATTAGTTGTGACACATGGGCTTAGTTGCTCCGTGGCATGTGGGATCTTTCTGGACCAGGGTTCGAACCTGTGTCCCCTGCATCGGCAGGTGGACTCTCAACCACTGCGTCAGGAGGGAAGCCCCTGGCTTGGGAATTCTGAGCAAGAATAGCAATCAGGGCAGAAATGCAGGTCATCAGGGCTATAGAATACCACTTCCTGTGTGGCCCACAGCAAGGCCTGGCACAGACGTGAGACTCCAGAGGCAGAAGTGGCTCTTCCTCCAGGCCTTGTCTTCCCGAGGGACTGAGCCTTCTCTGATGACCCTGTGACCTACCACCTTTCTTTTTCTGTCAGACCATGAGCTGAACAGATAGTCACTAATAAACCCACCGGTGAAATGTGCCCAAGGAAAATTAAGTAATTTTGCTACACAATCATTCTACCATGTCCTATTTCACAGCTCTTTTGGCTTTAAATATCTTTTAATAAATGAAGCAAATCAATAAATGTTTCAGAGAATTTTCTGTTGTGCATTTTTCTTGGGGTAAGAACAAAAAGTTCTTTGGCTATCTTTTTTTATCTGCAAGAAAGTCAAAAGCTGTATGTGTTCCAATAAAACTTCATAAATTGAATTACTGAATGCTTTCAGAAGACTCGTACTCTGAACCAGTATTCCTGGGAAGTAAGTAATCACTACATCATTTATGTGGCTCTAGAGAAGAGCTGTTCCTCTCACATTTACTGGAAGGAAAGCCAACCAGGTTTTGAATCCTGCTGTTGCTGAGAAAGAGAGAGCTCAGGTCCTTGAAGGAATTCCTTCAGAGGATTCCTGAGCACATGAATTCTGGCCACTCGGGGGATACCTGGCTTACCTACTCCTAACATTTCCCCCACCCTTAAGTTCACGTTTTAGTACAACCTCCAATTCCTCCTTAATCTCTCCAGTTTTTGCTCGACAAAAGTTATAAGCAGGTTATGGTTAAAATCCAATTCAACCACAGAGCAGGGGTTTCTTTGCAGCTGATCACGCCCCATCCTCGGAGCAGCTGCGTAAGGACCAGCTTGGGAGGCACGACAACGGCCCATGCTCCAAGGACGCTTTCCACAGGCGGGGTTTTTAAATACCATACGCACATTCAGGCAATATTCAGTGTTCAGGGCAGACTTTTAATATGCAGATACAATTTAACGCACCAACTATGGACTTTTTATTAGGAAAGAAAAACACTTTATGTTATTTTGGGGATTGGAGTTAATGGTCTCAGTGCGTCTGTTAGAATTTTCATAAATAGACTTAGGCTTTGACTCTGCTTAAAATGTAATTAAAGTGTTTCCTCTGACTACCTTAGCTCCTCTATACTGAGAAAAGGCAGCAAACCGGAGAACCATTCTGCAAGAGTAATAAGTCTCCGAAACAATAAAAATGAAAGCAGGCAAAGGTCCAGCGAATACCAATGACTCCACGTAAAAGATGCTGCATGCTCCCTGGGCACACAGCAGAAGGACGTGGAACATCTCACACACGGCCACTTTTTTCTGAACGGGAAACATGTTTTTGTGATTCAGTAACCTCCCTCCCACCCCCCACACCGCCATCGTTTCCCACAGGATATAATTATACATCGCAGTTACCCACCTCAAGAGAATGTTACTCCAAAATGCTGCAGTCAGTTAAAAATGCCACAGCTCCCAGATATTAAAAAAGGAGAAAAAAAACCAACCCCAAACCCTATTCAACAGAAAAGCTGCCGGGAAGGATGGGATGCAGGTCAAGGCTGTACCTGATGCACGGTGTGTCCTCAGGCAGTGCAAAGTTGAGTTGTTTTTAGAAGCTTCTGAAACTGAAGTTTTCCTCCCTTTCTCATATGAATAAAACTGTGCACGTAAAATGACAAAAATCATCACGCTAAAAGAAGGAAGATGCCCTCGCTGGGGCGTGCAAAGTCTCTGAACTTCTTTGTTTTCTACCCATATGCCTCTTTGGGTTCTTCCAATGCTGCATTTTATTTGGTCCATATAAACTATTTATTGCTATTGCACTAAAGCCACCTATGCTTGCCTGACAGGCGGCAGGGTGGACTGTCAATGGGAAGGTGGTCCTGGCAGCTCGGGGCCAGAGGCAGCGGTGGCCACCAGTCACTGCCATCATCAATGTCCCGGACAGAGCCAGCCAAAGGGAGTGTGTGAGCCTTCAAGGACAAGAGAGGTGAGGGCTGGGTGAAACAAGAACCTTGACCCAGGAACTGTTATTTCTAAACAAACTGAAATCTAAATGCCAACACACTGATATCTTTAAAGAACTTGCTAATTAATCTCAGGACTTCAAATGGCCATGTTTTAGTACAATGTAATTCAATTCCAAATGTGATTTCTATTTTGCAGGATTCAGCTGGTGATGTTCTAGGCAATAGTTGCCATATTGCCTTCCTTTACCTAACATCTCTTTCTTATGTGATAATGGACTTGAGGTTTAGAGCCCAAAATATTATGTGATGTTTTAGTGCCCAGAAACGGTACCCCTGATATTTGACTGAGCTTAAAAATGTTTTTTATTCTGTTGGATATTACTCTGAATGAGTGACTTTTCACAGCAATGTCTTATATGAATAATATATGCTTATGGCATCTTTGAAGTTCTATCAGGCAAGTCTTTATTTCTACGGTATAGAGAAGGGAATTTAGGATCAGATGGCATGGAGTGGATTGCCTGCAAGCACACAGCAGGGAAGCAGAACAGCTGGGGCCTGGACCCAGGGCTGTCTGGCTCTGAACCCTGTGTTCCTTGTGCTTGACCACCTAGCTGGCCAAGGACACGTGCCTCTGTGCTCACTGCATCACACCGTACACTCAGCTTTCTGAAGTTGCCCTGGCCATGGGTCAGAAGTTGCCAGGCATTTCTGGTTTCCACTTTTTGTGGAATAATCCTGTTGGATGACACACAGCTCTCTTACCATCTTCACAGTGATTTTCCTGGGGTGTGAAGCCATGTGCACCCTGGAGGGACCCTCAACAGACCTGCTTTTCAGGAAATTTGCCCAATTTCAAAGCTCCTTTTCTTTCCACCTTCAGAATCATTGTAGTACTAAGCTCCCGCTAATGATGTGACATATCCCTCAAGTGAATTGAAGCAGGAAAAAAAATCTGAAAACCACTGATCAAGTGGGCAGAGAGAAAAAAAAAATACTCTTCAGTTCAGTGATGGAGAAAAAGAGGTGAAACAGTAACTTCGAAGCCTGGGTTGTTGCTGAACATTCCACAGGCAAGGCCAAAATCTCACGGAATCACAAAGACTGAGGCATAGTAAGGTGGCTTTGTCAAAATGGATTACAGACCTAAATGTAAGACTGGAAACCATAAAGTTTCTGGCAGAAAACATAGGCAGAACTTTCTTTGACATAAATCGTAGCAATATTTGTTTGGATCTGTCTCTTAAAGCAAAGCAAATGAAAGCAAAAACAAACAAATGGGACCTAGTTAAACTTATACGTTTATGCACAGCAAAGGAAACCGTCAACAAAATGAAAAGACAACCTACAGGATGGGAGAAAATATTTGCAATGATATGACCGATAAAGGGTTAATATCCAAAATACATAAACAGCTCATACAACTCAACATCAAAAAAGCAAACAACCCGATTAAAAAATGAGCAGAAAACCTGAATAGACATTTTTCCAAAGAAGACAGAGATGGCCCACAGGCACATGAAAAGATGCTCAACATGGCTAGTCGTCAGATAAATGCAAATTAAAACTACAATGAGATATCACCTCACACCTGTCAGAATGGCTATCATCAAAAAGAACACAAATAACATATGTTGGAGCGGGTGTGGAGAAAAGGGAACCCTCGTACACTGTTGGTGGGAATGTAAATTGGTGCAGCCACTGTGGAGAACAGTATGGAGCTTCCTCAAAAAACTGAAAATAGAACTACCATATGACCCAGTGATTCTACCCCTGGGTATATATCCCCCCAAAATGAAAACACTAATTTGACACAATACATGTACCTCAATGTTCATAGTAGCATTATTTACAGTAGGAAAGACATGGAAGCAACCTAAGTGTCCACCAACAGATGAAAGGATAAAGAAGATGTGGTACATATATACAATGGAACACTACTCAGACATAAAAAAGAATGAAATTTTGCCATTTGCAAAAACATGGATGGACTCGGAGGGTATTATGCTAAGTGAAATAAGTCAATCAGAGAAAGATAAATATTGTATGATATCACTTAAATGTAGAAAAACCAAACCAGTGAATATAACAAAAAAGAAACAGACTCACTGATATAGAGAACAAACTAGTGGTTACCAGTGGGGAGAGGGAAGGTGGGGAGCAAGATAGGGTAGGGGATTAAGAGGTACAAACTAGGGCTTCCCTGGTGGCACAGTGGTTAAAAATCCACCTGCTAAATGCAGGGGACATGGGTTCGAGCCCTGGTCCAGGAAGATCCCACATGCGACACAGCAGCTAAGCCCGTGCGCCACAACTACTGAGCCTGCACTCTAGAGCCCGCTAGCCACAACTACTGAAGCCTGTGCACCTAGAGCCCGTGCTCCGCAACAACAGAAGCCACAGCAATGAGAAGCCTGCGCACCGCAACGAAGAGTAGTCCCCGCTCACCACAACTAGAGAAAGCCGTGTAGAGCAACGAAGACCCAAAAAAGCAGCCAAAAAAGAAAGAGGTACAAACTACCAGATATAAAATAAGCTACAAGAATATATTGTTTAACACAGGGAAAATAGCCAATATTTTATAATAACTATAAATGGAATATAACCTTTAAAAATTGTGAACCACTACATTATACATCTGAAAATTACATAATACTGTACATCCATTGTACATCAATAATAAATAAATAAAATATCTATACAAAAAAGGGGGCTATTTTGATGTATTTGGTGTGAGTTTCAGTCGAGCATTAATTTTAAGAGGCAGAGGGTAGCTGTTCGGGGATAGTCAACCCTTTCCTGGCATTCATCCTCTTCCCTTTGTTCCCTGGAAGGAAGCTTAGTGACAAGACCCGCTGTGCTCAGCAGGGCCCAGTGACGCCTCCCATCTGGTCCCTTCTCAGGCCTGGAAGCCCCTGTCCCACACACGTGAGTGAAACGGAGCAGGACCTTTTGGTCCTTCCCCCCATGTCCTCCACCTGCCTTTTGTCTGTAGAAAAACTTTAGCCAAAGAATAACTTTAATCAGAGAAGTGAGAAAATGCAGAAACAAGGGAAAACAGTCCAACAAGACTAAACAATAATAGCTTAGTCATTAAGCACAGTCAAGGACCTTCAGTTCCTTCTCAAGGGCTATAGATAGATATATTCCGAGCCGTCTCCTGTGAGCTCTTGTAGATACTGAAACCTCCACCAGGTGGAAGAAGTTAACTACATGATGACCAGACTGTAGCCATGACATAAGCTGCCACAATTCCGAGAACTGGCCTCAAGGAAGTGGGAACAAACCAGCCCTGGAACTGAAGACTAACTGTCCTTAAAGCAATCAAGACGACGCTGGTCAGACCACCGATGACCAATAAGAAGACGACGGTCAGAGATGACTGTGCTGTTTCTGCATGTAGCCCCCTCCCTCCGTCTCTGAAACCTCTTGTCCACTGAGTGTCAGTTGGGGGGGAGTCAGCCTTTGGACAGGAGTCCCCCACCCTTACTCTGCCCAAGTTGCTGGCATCCAAAATAAAGCAAACTTTCCTTTCCAGCAACTTTGCCTCTTTACTGGTTTTTGAGCGGCAAGCAGCTGGACCCCACTTTCGGTTTCACGAGGATGTTCTCACCCGCTGATGCTGCGGAGGCAGCACAGACTTTCGGGGAGTCTCTTGTCCCCTGGCACTTGTGCCCTGAAGGGGGCTTGAGAGGGATATTCCTCAGTTTGAAAGTCAAAGGCTGCATGTACAGACTCATTCTTCTAGATGGTCCCGATAGGGTCTCTGCTGCTTCTTAAGCAGTGAGGATGGGGTAGCAGAGGGGCTGCACTACAAGGGATTTACAGCACTGTTTATATGTTTATATTCACTCCATAAATCTTGGTCCAAGCTTACTGTTTTGATTTGGGCATGCCTATCTCTGATCACAGTCACAGGACATCATGAGATCAAGCAATTTTGCAAAGGGCCTGGAACTTGGTCCTGGCCCTGTCCCCTGTGCATTACCCTGGCGCTTCCAAGGAGGCCCGGTCATCAGATGGGGTGTCAAAATCGTGATGCCAATGAGCGGCTTGTCACAGGTGGCCACCAAAAAGGGGACTGCTCTGCTTTAAAGGCAGGTGACAGCGACTGAAGTAACTGCTGTAAAATCAGTCTGGGTTTGAGTCCTTCCTCAGAGAGTGCCACCATCTTTCGGAGAGATAACGATTTTCATTTGCCCTCAGATGCAGATACTGCCAGGGTCTGAGATGTTAATACAACTCGAGAACTGTAATTTCCTCCGCCTCTGTACCTGCCCAGGGAGAGTGATTTGTCGGTGAGCCTGTGCTAACAGTGCCCAGATCTTCAGAGATGAGCAAGGGTCCCCCCCCTTTGGAAAAAGGAATCCTTGAAACATGTAGAGAACAAATGGATGTTTTTGCAGAAAGCGAGCTGCTCCTTTCCTTCTGGGACTAGCCAGAGAAGCTGACTTCCATTCACTTCTGGTCTGCATTACTGCAGTAGCTTCCTACCTGGTCACTTCACCTCCCTCTGGTTTATACACTTCTCCTAGGGTAAGCTTTTTAAAAAGCACGTGGGCATCTGCCATGTCCCGATTTGAAAACAGCAAGTCTCCCTACTGACAACAGGGAGGTCTTAAGGACCTAGAGACTTGACAAGTGCAATGCACCAGGTAAACAGGATGTGCTCAGTCAGCGCTAGCAATTACTGTTGTTCTAACATGAGAGCTTCAGACTTCGATGACAGTAAATCCTTACTGACTTTGCTGCCATTTTTTGTCAGTGTCACCCTGACAATGTCCTTTCCATTGTTTTCCCTCCACGGATTGTATACAGCATTTAGAAATGGGGCGATTATTGTTTTGTTCTTTCCTTTCTGTTAAAAAACAAACATCTTTTCCATGGTATTTCTTGGAGAGCTGTGAGTTTTTAAATGTCCCCACCTCACAAATCACAGCACAGACGCTCCATCAAATGTGGCTGAAAATCTAAGGATACACTTTTAGACATGACAGGCTTGGAAATGAACAAGTATAGCAGAAAAAGGAATTTTAATGAGAGGTTTGTGACTCTCTCTTTGACATCTATTCATTTATAAAACCTATCAGCACCATTCCCAGGCTCTTCCTGCAGGACCCGAGACACGGGATTCACGGTAAAAATTTAGAAGGGAGGATTATTTTAGAAATTAGGAAATCAAGATTAGAAATACCTTTTCTAACAGTTTAGTGAAGAATAATTGCATCTCAATGTATTCTGTCAGAAAGTTTAACTTCTCTTAAGAAGCAAACATTCTTATTGAAAATTATAACATATTTTGAAATTGGAGTCATAGCTGCTTTCCTTTATTGACTGATGTTTGGACAAATGTCATTTCTTATTGAAAGTTGGGTATGCAGGTTCCCTAAAAAACTAAAAATGGAGCTACCATATGACCCAGAAATCCCACTCCTAGGCATATATCCAGAGAAAACCATAATTTGAAAGGATGCAGGCACTGCAATATTCATTGCTGTACTATTTATAATAGCCAGGACATGGAAGCAACCTAAATGTCCATCGACAGGGGAATGGATAAAGATTTGGCACATATATACAATGGAAGATTACTCAGCCATAAAAAGGAACGAAATAGTGCCATTTGCAGAGATGTGGATGGACCCAGAGATTGTCTTACAGAGTGAGGTAAGTCAGAAAGAGAAAAACAAATATCATACAACATTGCTTATGTGTGGAATCTAGAAAAATGGTACAGATGAACTTATTTGCAAAGCAGAAATAGAGTCACAGACATAGAAAACAAACTTATGGTTACCGAGGGGGGCAGGGGTGGTGGTAGGATGAATTGGGAGATTGGGATTGACATATACACACTACTATGTATAAAACAGTTAACTAATGAGAACCTACTGTACAGCACAGGGAACTTTACTCAGTGCTTTGTGGTGACCTAAATGGGAAGGAAATCTGCTGATTCACTTTGCTGTACAGCAGAAACTAACACAACATTGTAAACCAACTATATTCCAATAAAAATTAATAAAAAAATTTGGGGACACCATCACCCTAGATGTCCAGAGACTTCTTGTGACGGAAGTCTTGGCTCTGAGCCTTAGAATGTGTGTGTGAGGCGGAGACTGAAAACAAAGTTGAAACAGTGAGGCTGCACCGGGCAGGGCAGGAATCTTGGTGGAAGTTTCCATGTGCTGATCACCCTTCCCGAGAGAGGGAATCCTGAAAGGACTAACTCATCTCTCAAAGCAGATCAAACATTAGTGGCTAAAATCATCTTACCACAGACCTTGGGTGGAATGCTTTCTTCATCTGTATGTGCTCCTTACAAACTGTCATCATCTTCTGAAGATGCTTTTGGTTTGGGAAGTTGCAGGTAGGTGGGGGGGAAGATGAAACAAAAGTCCCAAAGGCACATGGGGTTGACAGAGTAGCCAGTCTCACTTCATGAGCTCTTCCCAAGTCTCAGTCCCTGGGTCCCACCTTCACTACTTCCCCTGTCCTCTCACCTCTTCCCTCTAATTTACTTATTTAAAGTACTATATATTTAAATGTTTATTTGGAAATGAGATTTTATATCACTTCAATAAGTGGAAGGCCAAAACACACACCACACAGAAAAAGTAAAGGCAACAAACTCACAACAACGATATCAGTCCTGCCTGGCAGTGCTGTGTAGCCACATTCTGAGCCCGGGGCCTCTTCTTCCTCGGGAGAGAAAGATGCTCTAGTCCCAAACACAGGCTCACGGATGAATCAATCAAAGGACCAAAAGAACCAACTGGACAGGCAGTCATTTCCTCACCCTGTATCTCAGCACTGTTTATTCCTCATGAGTGGACCTCCTAAAAGCCACCTGGAACAGCATCTGCTGCTTGCATTTCACACTTGGGGGGAACTCTGAATTCACCTTCAATCTTGGCTCCCAACACAGGGTGCAAAAGAAGAAAGAGCATGGGATCTAGGACCAGAAGGCTGGGCTTGGAATCCCAGCTCTGACTGATTCCTAAGCACGTGGCCACAGGCCAGTTACTGAATTTGCTTTTCAATTTATCCAATTGGAATACTCTATTAATTTAAATTACTTAACAGCATTGCTTTCAGTATTCAAACCAATGAATGTCAGTTAAGAGAACATGTAAGGAGCTTATACACATTAAGTGCCCTGCAATTGTCATGTAATCAGTACAATGTATGTCATGCACAGGGCATTTGAGCATGAAGGCCAGTCTCCTCCCCTACCAGGAGCCCCAAGGGGCGGAGCTGAGCCTCTGCACATCCTTGGTGCCCAGTATCCACCTAGCACACAGGCGGAGCTCTGTAAGTATTAGTGAACGAACAGGTGACAATTATAAATCAGAAGATTCCTACATTACAAGTGTATATGAATTTAATATCTTTGAGGCTTGGTTCTTTAAAAAGTTTTTTAAAAATTATATGCTTTTATTTGGTTTTAAATAAATTACAATCATGATTAAGAGAGTACTACTGACCCAGAGAACTATATCCAATATCCTGTGATACCCCATAATGGAAAAGATTATGAAATAGAATATGTATGTATAACTGAATCACTTTGATATATACCAGAAGCTAACACAACACTGTAAATCAACTATACTTCAATTATTAAAAAAAAAAAAATAGAATACTACTGAAGCGGCACAGTTTACAATGGAGGGCATTGAACTCAGAAGTTTTAAAATTCCACCAATGTTCTGTAGTGTAATTTCTGTTTTTTTTTTCTTTTTTAGGATCACAATCTGCTGAAAGGATAACAATTAGTTTAAGTGAACCAAGGTCAGATGTTAAAAGGAAGTAGCAAAAACTGTATTTAGAACGTGCTGATGCTTTAAAAAATGAAGACTTGGCCCTAATTCAAGGAACCAGATATTAGATTAAAACCTTGGGGGCATGCGGTTCAATTTTTTATTTAGAACTACAAGGTTTGGAATTAAACTAAAAATGAGATGCTTAATGCTATTAGAAGTACTGCCCCAAAACATTTTAGAGAAGGCAAGAGAGTTGAAAGTAAAGTAAACTCAAGGGTCAATACTGAAATGCAAACAACAAAGATCTAATGCCCTTGGAGGACCTGTATTAACATCTCCATCATAAGACAGAATGAACTTTCACACGTCAGAGACTGTTGTTTCCGCAAAGAAGACTTCTGAAAGGGGATTTGAATTTTTGCCAAGAAGAAGTGTGGGGAGGAAAAAACTTTGGCTCAAAATATTTTGATTATATAATTCTTTTAGTGAAATCACCATAAGCTCTCAATTTAGTAGTATTAATAAGAATGCCAGATAATATTAAATAAATGACATTAATAATAATACAAGATAAGTGTAGCATATTTGCCAAGTTCTAAGTACTATTCTAGGTGCTTTACCCATAATATCTCATAGATATTATTACCTATAATAATAAAGCCTTATTATTATTTTTTTCCATGATAATATGTACGTTATTTATCTAAAACATCTCATAGACATCTTTTCTTTACAGAAATGAATCCTTCATGCATTTTCTTGTTACAGCTTTTACTTATGCTCAGGGAAAGAGATTTCAGTATATTCATAAAAGTCAACTTTATTATTATTATCACCAGTGAGTTAAGAAATAATTATGTTAGTAACCAATACCTTTGAATTTTAAATTATACCAAAAAATAACTTTTGAAAAATTGTTTATCTTGAAATAATTCTAGGTTCACAGGAAGCTGCAAAAAAGGCTCAGAGAGGTCCCGGTTACTCCTCAGTTTTTCCCAGTGGTTACCAAAGGTTACTACATAACCGTAGTGTAATATCGAAACCAGGAAACAGAAGTTGAAACAATGTAGGTGCCATTTTATTGGGAGAGGTTAAGTTTTCATTTCTCTGTAATGAATGCCCGGGAGTGTGATTGCTGGCTTGTATGCTAAGTGTATGTTTAATTTTTTAAGAAACTGCCAAACTCTTTTCTGGCGTGGCTGTCCCATTTTACATTCTCTGGCAATTTATGAGAGATCCAAGGCCTCCACATTCTAACCAGCATTTGGTACTGTCCCTATTTTTTATTTTAGCTGTTCTATTATGTGCGTGTAACTCTTCATGATCTTAATTTGCATTTTATTAATGGCTGATCATGGTATCTTTTCATGTGTTTATCTGTCCTCCGTGTATCCTCTTTGGTGAAGTGTCTTCCGTGTCTTTATCCATTTTCTAATTGGATTGTTTGCTTTTTTACTGTTGAGGTTTGAGAGTCCTTTATATTTTCCAGATACAAGTCCTTTGTCAAATATGTGGGTTGCAAATATTTTTCTCAGTCTAGAGCTAGTCTTTTTATCCTTTTAGGATCATCTTCCACAGAGCAAACATTTTTAATTTCCATGAAGTCTATTTTCTTGACTTTATTTCTTTTATGGATCATGCTTTAGGTGTGACATCTAAAAACTGGTCTCCAAACCTCAGGTCCCGCCAAATAACTTTTACTGGATTTAAAACACTGTGGAAATCTGTAATGCCTGATAATTAATCACTAAATCAAATAGTAATGAATGCTGAAACGTGGACATTGCATCAGAGACGGCAGCGTTAAGTGTCAGCACGTAAGTTGGGAGATGCCTTCGTGAACGTGTCTGTGGACCCCACAAGGCTCTCTAGGACAACCTTGCGTTCCCTCCCTTCCCTGCTTCCTTCTCTGCCTCTGGATGAATTGGGAGGTGGCCCCCGTTTCCCAGGGTTACTGTCTGTGACCTGCATCCTTTCTAGAGGAAGGAGGATGTTCCAGACAAGGCTGAGGCAGAAGAAGCTGCTGACTGTCAGTCCAAGGCTCAGTCGAGCTCCCTAAACGAGGCAAAGACTCCATCCCTGCTGCTCGGCTCCCTGGGGGCACCAGCCACACGGGAAGCGCCAGCAACACACATGGCCGTGGCCACAGCACTGGAGAGAGCATCTTCTGTCATCCCAGGAGGGCTAGGCTCTGCTGATGTGGGGGTCAGGAAGGTGAACCCTGCAACATGCATCCTACCGTAGGCTGAGGAGAAGACAAAACAGATCTAGAGGAAGACAGGGAAAGGAAGGAGAGCTCTGTGGATCTGCCAGGATGTGCAAGAGCCCAGCTGTGCTAAGGAACAAGTGGGAAAGGCCGAGAAAGGTACAAGAAAGGAAGAAGCAAAAAGGAGAGAATGGAAGCAATGTTGGCGTACGTCCAAGACAAGGGCATGACAATGGCCTTCTATGCCTTCCTATGATCCAATTCCATGGGGTGGGGTGTGGTGTGGCTCTAGCAGGGGGGCCCTTCCTGGCCTGGCCTTGCAAAGTTGATCTAACTGTTACAACTCAGCTCAAACCTACCTCTTCCGTGTGTTTTCTTCTCTAGTTTCCAATGATCTTCCCCCCCCCACCACCAAAACTCCATTATAGCTGTCAGTATGTGCCACTTGAGTTTCCTTTACAGATCTGATATGTGGCATTTTATGTTATTTTCATCACCACGGTTAGCTTAAATTATGTGTTGCCCCAAGAGAGGGTCTATATCTCACGTTTTAGCTTGGTACAAAGCACGTGGCAGTAGTATGCTTGTTGCGAGGATCACCTTAATGACTCTCAAAGCCTTTGAGCAAGGCCCTTCCAGACATAAAAGGTTATCGCAGGTCTATGACAATGAAAAGGTTCTATGTCCCTGAGGACCCCACAAGGCTCTCCAGGACACATGCCCTCCCTGCAGGTGACATGCAGAACTAGAGGCACAACCTGCAATTTCTGCTTCTCTGAACATCTCCTCCGTAGCGAGCATTCATACGCTTAATTTTTTTGGAGGTGCATTATCACTGATTTCTTCATTGAGCCATAGTTCATACAAAGCAGGGAGACATTCTGTCCCAACACCATGGTCCTGTGAGGTGTGGATTGAAACAGACCTACTCACAGAGGCAGACACGCCCCACCGCCACAGCCTTCAAGACACAGCATCAAACAAGAGGAAATGTGGTCCATGGGCTTACGATGGCTATCACCCCACTCCTCAGCTAGGGCTTACTTTGCAGTGATATAGGGTGGGCAAATCTGGCAGCTAGAATGAATTAAGAACTGTATGGGGGGCTTCCCTGGTGGTGCAGTGGTTGAGTCTGCCTGCCAATGCAGGGGACACGGGTTCGAGCCCTGGTCTGGGAAGGTCCCACATGCCGCGGAGCAACTGGGCCCGTGAGCCACGGCTACTGAGCCTGCGCGTCTGGAGCCTGTGCTCCGCAACAAGAGAGGCCGCGACAGTGAGAGGCCTGCGCACTGAGATGAAGAGTGGCCCCCGCTCACTGCAACGAGAGAAAGCCCTCGCACCGAAACAAAGACCCAACGCAGCCCAAAATAAATAAATAAATAAAATACAATTTGCTAAAAAAAAAAAAAAAAAAAAAACAAAACTGTATAGGGATGCTTAAGAGCCAGCAGCAATCTGCAGAGTCCTGGAAGTTAATTAAGGGTCAGAAAAGGGTCTTGCTGCTTTCTCCAGCTCTGCCTGCTATGTGGGGCCACCGAGTTATGAAGTCTTACACGTACACTGATGTTTCCATTTCAGAGTCCTGGCACTAGATGATGACCTCAAGAGAGGGCATTACTGTATGGTCATCCTTTCAGAATGCTCACATTGAGATCATCCTTGACAGATGAGAGCATTTTCCAGGAGACATCATCTTGGAAAAGGGGATTTCGTAACCTTCCTAACGAGCCTGTCTATTTAGACATGCTTTCAAAGGAGCAGTTACAAAACCACTTTGGAAAAGAAGTAAACGGACATGGATGGACGTGGAGATGATCATACTAAGGGAAGTAAGTCAGACAGAGAAAGACAAATATCACATAATATCACTTAATTGTGGAATCTAAAAAAAAAAAAACACAACACGAATGAACTTATTTATAAGACAGAAACAGACTTACAGACCTAGAAAACAACCTTATGGTTACCAAAGGGGAAAGGCAGGGGGAGACATAAATTAGGAGTTTGCGACTAAGATTTACACACTACTATATATAAAATAGATAACCAACAAGGACCTACTGTATAGCTCAGGGAACATACTCAATATCTGTTAATAACCTATAGTGGAAAAAAAACTGGAAAAAGAATATATATATATATATATATATAAAGTGTATATACATATATATGTACATATAACTGAATCACTGTGCTGTACACCTGAAACTAACACACCATTGTAAACCAATTTTAAAAAAAGAAGTAAACAGTGCATGTTATCTACAGAAATACATCTCTGGGTGGAAAACCAGGGCAAGAAAAAGAGTGACCACTTCAATACGTAGGAGAGTTTGGGGTTACTCAGGACGTGCCGATGCCAGCATCACTGGCGAGCCCACTTCTTACTTCCGTACCCACCCACCTGAGGGTTACACTCAGAGTTCACGAGGATGCTGTGGGCCATGGCTCCGTTCTTACCGTCAGCAGCCACACATGACTTTGCGTGTACCTAAGAACTTCAGGTGAACTTATAAGCAATTACATTTCCACCAAAATGTATAATGTGATCAGGTCTTTCATTTATTTATTTTTTTCATTTGCCTCTGCTCTCACTGTCTCCTGCAGCAAATCTCTCAATCAGAAGTGAAGGTGGAGGCTTAATGACATTATGTATAATTCAGTTTTCTGCAATGGGTCTCCTCACTTTCTGTTCTGCAGAAGCTTAGGAGAGCATGGCAGTTTATCAGACTTACAAGGACATCGAAGATACATATTTCAGCTCTACCTTTTTGTCCTATGACTTCTTTCATTAGAACCGTGTCCTCGAGTTAAATTAGCTGCTGTAAAATATTACAAATATTCAGCCTAGAAGACAGCCGATGTTTTTGTTTTTTGCATTGCTCCCTAAGAACTTTTAGGAAGCTCTGACTGCGATATAAATACTATGTTTACAAAGACTCCAGACCTTTCCTTTTCATTAGAGATTGATTGCGGTGGTTTCTTGGATACATAGGGGGTATGTACGAGATGCATATAGGAGGTTGGCCAAAAAAGAACTAAAGAAGGAGTGTGTGGCACCCATTCAGAACATCATAATGAAACATTACATATTGAGAAACCAAAATCCTACTGTGCAGACATGCTTATGGTTTTCCATAGTTTTTTCCCCTATCCTACTAATGTGAAATTACAGGCACAAAAGATATATTGCCTTTTTCACTTAAATCATTGTTACCTGAAGATTCACTTACTGGGCTAGAGGCAGAAACTATTTTAAAAGCTGTAGCACTTCTGGCAGCCTACCTACGATATTCCGTGGATCACTTCCCAGCTCATCACGCCATGAGAACTTTAAACACACAAAGCCACACATTCACAACACCCCCCCACCACCACCACACGCACACAAGAGCATGCTCTTAAAAATCCTGGTCACTTTAAGCTTTGCCTTTACCCTGGAGGATTTTACTTAGTTAGATTTGGAAGTTGTATAATTGGAAGACTGACTTTTGAAATACATTTATTTCTACATATGGAACATCGACAAAATCGTTTTGATGTCTCTTTCCCACTGTTCCTTTACTCTATCACACCTATTGCACTTACTGGGAAAAACTATTACAATGTTTAAGTGCAATATGGCATCCGGTGGGTGGCCAGGGCCAAAGGACAAACGCCCTGGCTCTCTTTAGACTCCTTCCTCTGG
This sequence comes from Kogia breviceps, assembly GCF_026419965.1. NCBI lineage: Eukaryota > Metazoa > Chordata > Mammalia > Artiodactyla > Physeteridae > Kogia > Kogia breviceps. Next base: position 59,605,605 of record NC_081324.1, on the reverse strand, counting down.
CCCCTTGAGTATTGACTGGAGCAAATCTACCCTTACATCTGACTCTTAACACCTTCAAATAAAGTGAAGATCATACACACGGAATGAATAAAACAAGGTCAGTAAACTTAATTTCCAACATTTCTACCGTTTCTTTATATCTTGGAAATTGTGACCCGCCATGCATCCCAATGAGTAGAAAGTTGTCAAGCTTTCTGGGTGTCTGAAGTACATAGGATCCCTGTTCCAGCTGCCTGAGCTTTCCTACCTCTTCACAACTTAAGGGTCAAGTGTGGGGGAAATAGGGAGGGAGACCCTGACTCTCTGTTGTGTCCAGAAGGTGCAGCTGTCTGGGTTCAAATCCAGCACCCGCGTGAGCTTTGTGACACGGGTAAAAGATGAACCTCCGTAAGCCTCAGTTTCCTCCTATCCAGAGTGGGAGGGTGTGGTGAGCCTTAAATCAGACAATGTGTGGAAGGGCTTCGCCCAGCGTGGCCCCTGGCTGATGCTCAACCAGTGTTAGTTGCTATTTCGACAAGAAGGTTGATTATTCCAACCTCCACCATGAAGACGCCCGCTACCTGGTTCTATTAATTTTCAAAGCCATGAAATTATAATGATTGGTTGTCAAACCTGGGCACCACTGGTCTGTGTTGACACATCATCAGACAGTCCTGTAAAAGGTTCCTTGCCCCAGACAACCACCCTGCCTACTAGGGGCTGAGCATAGTGCTGGACAGCGCAGAGACCACACCAAAGAGCAGACGGCCTCGTCCTCCGGGGAGCTACAAGCCAGCGGGCACAGTCACGACACAGCAGAGGGTAACAGCGGTACGTAACGAGAGGGTGAATTACGTGGCGCAGACCCTCACGTGCGGTAAAGGTTTGGAGAAATCAGGTAGGGCTTGACGGGTGGGTGGGGAAGCTTCATGGAGACTGGGCTCCAAGCACAGGCAAGCGACGCCTGCAACAAGGACAGAGGCGTGGCAACGAGGGAGGAGATGCTCTGCCCCAACTGAGGCATCTTTACCACAGAGAAAAGGCTACAGGGAGGCGTGGGCTGAAGCTCGCCATTGGGAGTCACAGCCACCCAGTGCTTTAGAAACTGGGGGTTCCAAGCACAGGGGAGTGAATAGTATTTCAACGTGACACAGGAAATTGAAGCCTGGTGGTGATCTAATAACTGATTCCATCAGAGATGGTGGCTCAAAGCTCTGGCAGTGAGCCAAGAATGGAGGGGCCCAGTTCCAGAACACAGGTAAAAGGTCTATTTGCATATTTATGCATATACGTGGATGCACACACAGGATATCATTCCCACAACAGTCCTGTGGGGAGACATTAACCCCTTCTTCTAAATGAGGGATTGGAGGTTTGGGGAGGCACCAGAAGGGGGCACCCAGAGCAGAGTGTGCCCTTGTATCAGCAGCACAAGGGGGACGCCAGGACTTTTTTTTTTCTTTTAAATGGGTGTGTCTTCCCTACTATATTTAAAATAGATCACCAGCAAGGACCTAGTGTATAGCACAGGGAACTCTGCTCAGTATTCTGTAATAACCTAAATGGGAAAAGAATTTGAAAAAGAATAGATAGTTGTACATGTATATAACTGAATCACTTTGCTGCACGCCTGAAACTAACACAACATTGTCAATCAACTATACTCCAATATAAAATAAAAATTTTTAAAATGGTGTGTCTTATATTTAGCGACCAGCACAGCAAAGCTGACTGAGAGAGGGCTGGATGACATGGGGCCTGAACAGACGTAACAGGGGCCTCATCTGAAATGTCTTGAGATGTTTAGACTTTCTGCCCTTATTCATGCTTCATCTAAATGGCCAACAATTCCTTTACTTACCTGCTCTCCTATTTGCTTTTCTGCAAAGGTCTGAACACAGGAGAGTCTCTTGGAGGCATTAAAGTCTTTCCTTTTTCATTATTAGCCTCCTCAAAAACCAAATGGACACATCTGAAAGCGGATATTGTGATTTTTATCATCCATTTAATCATGATTTTAAAATCTAGTCCTAATTTTTAGAGCATCACTTTCTCACAGAACATACCATTGCAGGTTGCAGAAGAAACACATTTTCCACAGTGACTTTGGTTGAAGGAGAATCATCTGTTCCGTAAATTAAGGGGAGACCCCGCTAGTGGTCCTTCAACACATGATTCCGTAATGGTATCTGATGTCAATCAAGATCCCAATGAGCTCTGCCTTGATTAATTATGTATGCAGGCTCTTGACAACGACACTGCATGACAGAGAACTCTGACTCCTGCCCATCCTTGCTCAAAGTTTTCTAACTTTGCCCAGCAGTGGTGGCTCTGAATGTCTAACAGTACTTCTGAGGGTCTTTGTGGGAAAAAGTATTTACAGGTTTAATTATGGAATAAATGCTCAGAGGTATGTCATTCTGAAAAATGGTCTTCCAAGAGCAATGCCAGCCCAGTTCAAGCACTGATTAAATTATTTGACATAATTGCTAGTTCACAAGAATCGCGACAGCCACTACTCAATTTTTCGGGGAAAACTATTGGGGAGAGTCACATGGGAAAAGCATTGGAAAAGCAGTTATGAAGAATCATTTATTTTATGGGAATGCTGATGTCAGATACTGGCATTTTAAAAATAAAATAAAGCAGTAAAGTTACCTGACCAAGGCAGTAATCATGGCTAGAACTCAAACTCATAAATTAAAAATTTTTATTTAGTGCAAAAGAGATCAAATGCCATGTTCTGCAACGCACCCTACGCTCTTTAAAATGGTTAAGAGGTCAGTGGCGTTAATGAGATCTGTGACAGGCTATAAACAAAAAGTTGACAAGAAAATTGGACATTGAGATCCTAAACAAAACATAAACCATTGAAAACTCTATGAAAGATTTACTCCCGACCAACAAGGCGCGGAGCAGCATGACAATGGGCACCGCCCACCACCAGCACCGCCCACCAGCACCGCCCACCAGCGCCGCCCACCAGCACCGCCCACCAGCGCCGCCCACCAGCGCCACTCGATGCTCCGGTCAGTGGGAGCCCTGCAGACAGTCAGAACGAACACACAGAGGAGTTTCAAAAGGGCCAGGGAAAATGGGCAAACAACACAGGGCTTCTCAGCAAAGTACTTTTCTATCAGTTTTAAATTGTTTATCCAGGTCCATTTTCTCCTCTTTCCTGCTCACCAGACTTACAGTACAGGCTGGATTGTTTCTAAATATAGGCAGCCTTGAACTGCACATACAACTTATAAAATGACCCACCCAGACCAACTGTCACCACTGTACCTGCTGATTCCCCCCCACCTCTGACAACTGAGGAGATGTTTTCACCGGGATGATCTTGTTTAAAAATTAGTACTTTTACAACCTAAAAGCTCATTAACAGATGAATGGATAAAGAAGGTGTAGTCCACACATACAATGGAATACTATTCAGCCATAAAAAAGAAAGAAATAATGCCATCTGCAGCAACATGGATGAACCTAGAGATTATCCTACTAAACGAAGTAAGTCAGAAAGAGAAGGACAAATACCATATGATATCACTTCTATGTGGAATCTAAAATATAACATAAATGAACTTATCCACGAAACAGAAACAGACTCACAGACATAGAAAACAGACTTGTGGTTGCCAAGTGGGGAGAATAGGGGAGGGATGGACTGGGAGTTTGGGATGCGCAGATGCAAACTAGCACATATAGAATGGATAAACAACAGGGTCCTACTACATAGCTCAGGGAACTGTATTCAATATCCTGAGATAAACCATAATGGAAAAGAATATGGAAAAGAACATATATATATAAAACTGAATCACTTTGCTGTCCAGCAGAAACTAACACAACATTGTAAATCAACTAGACTTCCACAAAATAAATTAAAAGAAGAAGAAAACACCAAAAAAATAAATTAGAGCTTTTATACACAGCTCCGAAGGCCCAGCGGTGGAAGGAAGAGAGGAAGGAATGAAGCTGCGATGGGAGATGTGTGTGCTGGGCTCAAGTCCAGGCTGCAGGCAGTGATGAGAGAGAAGAGGGGTGGTGAGCCCAGGGAAGCAGGAAAGAAGAGGTGACAAAGCACAGGGAGCGGGACATACTATCCCATCTTCCAAAAGCACTGTGATTCAGGGGGACATCGGGCTCATGTGAATGATGAGGACCAGAGAGATCCCCGTATGAAAGGGAAATTAGACAGGGGTGCTCAGTCCATCTACATGTACATCCTGTGTGGAAAGGCGATGAGCAGAACTGGGAGGTCTGCAATCAGAGGGGAGAAACACAAGTGGCTACAGCAGAAAGGATCTCCGGTAATGGGAAGGTGGTGGCCGAGAGTGACGACTGCCATCAGTAACCGATGCCATCAGTCACCAACAGCAAAGGAGCGCAGAGGCCCCACTGCACGGGAAGCACGCCACCACGGTTATTAGCCTGCAGCCCTGCAGCCACTGGAACTACATGACGACCAGGTTGAAAACATGGTTTTAGGATGTAAGAAAGATATGTGGTCTTTGGTAGGTACCTAATTACTCCTGGAGGAGAAAACAAAAAGGGATGGTCTTAAGAACAACCACCAAGATTTACTTATCTTTTTAATCCTAGGGTCTAGCTTTGAGGGTCCTCAGTAACATCTGCTGAATGCATGAATGAGCAAATTAAAGAAATACTACCTGTAGATGCTACAAATCCCAGGGAATCTTTGTTCTCAGAGACTCTCCTTATGAGCTATTTATAGGGGAGGAAAGACATCTGAGAGGAGAAGGTTAAGCAATTAATTTAATTCTAGATTTTAAAATATGCATGCTAACATTTCTATAGTGACTAGTAAAAGAAAACAGTGTATAATTTCCAAATTAGTAGACAGAAAAATAAAATGAGACAAAAAATTTAACTAATTAAAAATAGGCAAGAAGAGGTGGGGTGGGGGGAAGAAGCATAAGAAAAAGTTGAACAAACATAACTCACAAAATAAGGTGGCAGAAATGAATTCAAATAAATCAGTAATCACAGCAAATTAAAAATGTACTAAGTTGTAAATTAGTAGACTTTAAAGGTAAAAGCTGTAAGACTTTTAAAGGTAAAAGCTGAAATAATAAAATCCATGCAATATATACACCAATATGTATAAAATGGATAACTAATAAGAACATGCTGTATAAAAAAAAATGCAAAAATTCAGAAAAAAAATCCAGCTATATGCTATTTACAAGAGACACAACTAAAATAGAGAGATTGAAAATATATCCAGAAAAATACTAATTAGAAGGAAACTGGCATAGTTATATTGAAATTAGACAATAGAAACTAACGACAATGATATTAGTGCCTAATGATGAAATGTTCAATTCACTTAGGAGAGACAATTCTAAACTTATATTTACTTAATAACTTAGCTTCAAAATACATGACTTCTTTTAACCTCTTTCAGTAATAGATCAAACAGACAAAAAGCTAGTAAGTATACAGAAAATTTGAACAGCAAACTTTTTTTTTTTTTTTGCGGTACGCGGGCCTCTCACTGCTGTGGCCTCTCCCATTGCGGAGCACAGGCTCCGGACGCGCAGGCTCAGCGGCCATGGCTCACGGGCCCAGCCGCTCCGCGGCATGTGGGATCTTCCCGGACCGGGGCACGAACTGTGTTCCCTGCATCAGCAGGCGGACTCTCAACCACTGCACCACCAGGGAAGCCCTGAACAGCAAACTTTTAAAAAAGCGTGGTCTAAAGAATATACAGAACTTGGCACTCAACATTGTTGTTAAGAATACATAAAATATTTAAGTAAATTGACCATGTGGATGGCTCTAAATAATGTCCACAAATTTCAATGAATTTTCTCCAATCAGTATACATTTAAGTTAGAAATCATTAATAAAAAGACAACCAAAAATATCTCCCATGAACTGAGAAATAAAACACACACACACACACACACACACACACACACACACACACACACACACATTCATGCACTCACAAGCTCTAAATAATGTATGGGTCAAAGAAGTAATCGTAATGAAAATTTAAAAATACTTAAGGATAAGAGTACTCGACTGTTACTTAGAGGGAAAATTAATAAATAAATGCTTCTACTAGAAAAAAGAAAGACTGAAAATTAATGTGTTCAGCATCTTGTTTAAAAATAAGAACAGAATAAACTCAACGAAAGTAGAAGGAAAAAAGATCAGGAATATCAGAAATTTAAAACATGCAATATAAAAGATCCACAAGGTCCAAGGTTATCTCTTTGAAACAACTAATAAAACCAACAAAATGTTGGCAAGAATAGTCAAGAAAGAACAAGGAGAAAACGCACAAATAAATACTATTAATGATGATAAAGGACAGATAAGAAGAAAATATGAACAAATGTATACCCTTCAGTAAATTAGACACAATTCACAATTTCTATGAAGATATTCACTATAAAATTAACTCAAGAAAAACTAGAAATCCAGAATAGTCTTATAACTATTGAAAAATTCAGTAATTAAAAATTTTACCATGAGGAAAATGCCAGACCTAGCCAGTTTTGTAGGTGAGTTCTAAAGATAATTTGCAGTAGAAACTAACACAACATTGTAAAGCAATTATACTCCAATTAAAAAAAAAAAGGTCACATCTAAAAAAATGGTAAAGATAACTTGAATCTCACATGATCTCTTTTAAGGGAACAGAAAGAACACAGAAGGCTATCTAATTCATTTTAAAAAACAGATATATTTTTCATTTTAAAATGAGAAAATAAAAATACAAGAAGATCATTAAGAGACTAGTAATTCATGGACATAGATGTAAAAATCATTAGTGAACAGCCTTCAGCAATATTTAAAACATATATGACCAAGTTAGGTTTATCCCAGGAATGAAGGGTTGGTTCAAAATTAGAATATTAACTACATTAATTAACCCACCACACTAACATGTTAAAAAAGTGAAATAAAATAATTATTTTGTATAACAATAAATGCTAAAAAAGCATTCTATCAAATTCAATATTTATCTATGGTAAACAGTATTAATAAACCAGAAATGGAAGGGAATATCCTTAAACTAATTATGACTAATTATTAATCATTAAAAGCCTTTTCTCTGAAAATCAGGACCAAGACAATGATGCTTGCCAACCTAAGTTTTATTCAGTGTTGTACTGGAGGTTCCAGTGAGCTTTATAAATAAGAAAAAATAAATGTATAAGGATTAAGAAGAAAAAAACTGTCAGTAATGAAAGTTGACATGATTTCTCCATGGCAAACTCCAGAATAATCTGCAGAGAAATGACTGAAATAAAGATTGCTGAGGAATGTTTCTGGACAAAGGAGCAATATACAAATATACATACATACACACATACGTATACACACATATACTTATATACCTCTCTATATATCTCTCTATATTTATCTCTCTATATTTATACATGTACTCTATATACTTGCAATAAAAAGAAAATGTAACTAAAAGATACTATTACCTTAACAAATAAGTACACATAACTAAAAGATGTACAAGATTTCATGGAGAACATTTTGAAACTCTGCTGAAAAATATAAAAGAAGATCCAAATAAATAAAGGCATAAACCATACTAATACATGAAGATTCAATATTGCCAAGAAGTCAATTTTCCTGAACTTTAGAAGTGGATCCCATGCAGTTCCAAAGAAAATTACAGAGTTTTTCATGAAGTTGACTATATAAAATGTCAGCTTCATGAAATGTCCATTTTTTATGGACAAGGTGATTCTAAAATGATGCCAGCACAAAGCTTAAGGACAGCCAATACATTTTTAAAGAAGGACAAAGCAAGCATAGAAGAGGTCGTACAAGTCAGTAGGAGACATTAACACCCTAGTAAAAAAACAGGCAAAGCACATGAACAGTTCACAAAAGAAAATTTTCATGTGGCTGGTGAACATATAAAGACATGTCCAGTTTCAAATGGAGCAATAATGAGATACTATTTTTTCACCTCTCGAACTGGAAAAGATGATAAAAAAATAAAGACTAATGCTTATTTGAGTGCTGGTATGTTGAGGTAAGCATTCTCATGGAAAGTGCTAATGGCGTGTGTGAATTGGTTCAATTTTTCTGGAAAGGAAGCTTTCAACATAACAGGTTCATAAAGAAACTTAAGCATTTTATATACTTTGAACCATTACTTCCACCTCTTGAAATCTATCTATAGAAAATAATGGAGGTAAATCCAAAGAATTATCATAGCAGTGTTCATGTCAAAGACAAGCAAGGTACGAAATGATTTATATAAAGATTCTAATGCTTTAAAATATTGGATGGAAACTTACTGAAAACTGCGAGTAGGTTTATGGGTGATTTTTATTGTCGTGTTTTTTTTTTCTTTGCACATTTCTTAAAATTTCAAATTTATTTCAAAATATTCTTTTTAAAAAAACACGATAAAATCGGGACTTGGGAACCTTTAAAAACATATTTTGTTACTCTGCATCCTTACAAATGGTTTTCATCATTAAAAGAGAGAAAAATAAAAGCAAGCATTCTCTTTAGGCAGATAAATTATGTTAATTGGATTTATAGTATATTCTCTTCATGTTTCAAGAAGTAAGCTTAAAATACACTTAGTAATCAGCCAAGTAAAATATTTTGGCCATAAAATTGGCAAGGAACTCAAATGCATAATTACCTAAAGCACATAAATACAATACATATAAAAACATATGCTAGATGTTTATAATTACACTGAATGCACTATAATTATTCAGCATCTCTTGCATAATTTCCCTGAAGTAAACAGATGAAAGGTTTTCCACGTGTCCCTAAAGGGCAACAATGGAAGATAAAGGGAGTGAAGAAGTTTTTAAAAATTTCGAAGATGCTGAATAATAGGTGAAGCCCACTGAGGACTTAAAGCTACTTTTCTTTCAGAAGAAGTTGGAAAAGTCAGCATGTTCTCTTTCTTTTCAGAGACAGGACAGGTCAAACAGGCTATGGCCTCTGATTCAATATTATTTTGGTCTGAAGACCAAAGACATGTAAGACATGTAACAATAATGTGGATTTATATAATATAAAATGTGAAAGAAATTAATTCCAAACTTTTAATCCATATTTTTCCTTATTATTTACGATCCTTACAAATGGGGACAGTGGGGATTAGAGATGGAATGGAATTCTGATCACAAACACCCTTCAGACACGGTGAGGACTTTATACAAAAATGTACTAATGTCACTACTGCACTCTCTCCACCCGGCCTTCCCAGTGTTTTTGGAGATGAGGTGGGAGTTAGAAGTGAGAGTGGGAAGAGGTTGAAACAGGGAAAAGAGAGGAGGAAAAAAGAGGAAGGGCACATCAGGACAGAAACTCCCTCGTTCAGAAATGCTGAATAAACTCAAAACTGGCAAGAGGGGGCCGGAGAACTGCCCACGGGTCCCAAGTGACTGCCCTCTACACACCAGTGACCGTCAGGCTTCAGTTCTCAGGCAGCTGGTCAGGGCTGCCCACTGGAGAACATTCCATCCATGGAGATACATCAACCAAAAAACATCCCATCCATGGAGAAGCATGAACCAAAAAACATCCCGCCCATGGAGATGTGTCAACCAAACTGGGAGTCCAACATCACCAAGGTGATGGCTCGACTAATGATACAGAGACTCTAGGAAGTGCTTGGTCTTTGGAACTGACCGACTTGCTTCAGGGGAGGTGAGTGGTTCGCTCAAGGGTCTGTGGTTAGGGTCTCAGCGAGACTCTTCAGTGACGTGACAGGTCAAAGACTTGGGATCCAGTCTTCCCATGGCCAATCCACCGTCCTTTCTACTTCCCAGCACTGTTCTTTGAAAAAGAATAATTGCCTTGGGCTGGCTCTGTCCTCTGCCAAAGGACAGAACACTTCAAAGCAAATAAAACTGCACAGAGTATAACAATGCTCCTGCCATGAAATCACAAGTCAAATCAATAAAACCCAAGGTTAACTTCTGTAGGTCTGTGTTTCGTGGTGTTCCATGAAGAAGTTATGTGGTGTAGTGGAAAATAACGTGGACTTTGGAGTCAACAGATTATGGAGTAAATCCCACCACTCCAAAGTGGGAGGTCCTTGGGCAAATGACTTACATTCTGAGTCACTCCCTCATCTGTAACATGGGTATGGTAACAGTGTAAGAGCATTGTGGTTAGAAATATCTATGTGTCTCTCTCTATCTGTGCGTGTATCTTTGTAGAGTGCTACCACATTAGGGTTAGGGGTAGACCAACGTAGGTCTAACCATCAACACCATCATCATCATTCTAGGAACCAAGCAAGATTTCACGAAAAGTCCACCCCTCAAAATCTTGCTCCCCCTGAAAATATGTCCATAATAACACAAATTACCTTTATGAGCTTTTAATCTGTGTATGACATACAGTTTCTCTCTTGCAATAGTCCTGTTTGAAATGCATTGAAGTCACTAGATATTTCTACATTATTTCTATTAGGGATTAAAAAAGAAATGAAAGCAAATATGGGATAAAAATATTTACCCTAATTTTTTAAAACATATGGTTGGCATTCAGTGAGTAAAAATGATCAGATGGAACCATGCCATTCTTCCTTTTTTTTTTTTTTTTTTTTTTTTTGCGGTACGCAGGCCTCTCACTGTTGTGGCCTCTCCCGTTGCGGAGCACAGACTCCGGATGCGCAGGCTCAGCGGCCATGGCTCACGGGCCCAGCCGCTCCGCGGCATGTGGGATCTTCCCGGACTGGGGCACGAACCCGTGTCCCCTGCATCGGCAGGCGGACTCTCAACCGCTGCGCCACCAGGGAAGCCCCATTCTTCCCATCTTTAAGTGATGGGTATTGGTAAGGTTCAAGTTGGTCAGCACAGTTTTTCCTGGTTGGACATTGCTAATCCACTTGCTCCTATGTGATGATGTGTACCATTCTGAGTGTCCATTTGTAATAGTTCTATCCATCTTTAATTTCATTTCCCCTTCTAGTGGTGTCTGTGTTAAAATACACAGAAATCAATTCAACAAATGTAAAGTAACATATTTAGCAGTGTTTCTCAAATATCTATTGGATAATCAATTAATATACACTTTACCATATTACTAGTTAATACATTGCCCACGGTATTATTATTGCCCACTGTGTTATTCTAACGCAGAGCTATGGGACCGTGGACGGCCTGGTGTCTGGTAACATCCATGTTGGGTCTGAAGGGAGCTGGCAGGTGAAGGAGGAGCTGGGAGTCACTCGAGGCAGGAAACCACGACGTGGAGCACAGCCCAGAGATGCGAGGTGCTGAGGCTGTGAAAGGTGGCAGGGGGCGGGTTCAGAGGAGCTGGCCCCTGAGGCACGTGGCGGGAAGCTGCTGTGGTTACAGTGACAGCCTGGAACAGGCCCAGGGCTGCGTCCCGGAGGACTGAGCACTCTCTGCTAAAGAGGGGCCTCATTTTGCAAAGAATCCAGAGCAGATGTTTTAGCATCACATGTGATAACATCTGTGTTTCCCAAAGAAAACTGGTTGCAGAGTGGAGGGCAGATGTGAAGGGGGAGAGTCAATGTCGAGAGTTGAGGTCGGGGAGAGTTACAAGGGGGTGGGCAAGAGATGCGGGCCGCCGGTGGGCTGGGAGAGGAAGGGATGGAATTGGACACGGCGGGAGGGGAGGCGGGTAGGACTTGGGAGGTGCTGAGGGCAGGTCGGGGGGAGGGGCAATGCCACTGTGCTGAAGCCAGCTGGACCAGGTTAGCAGGCGGTGACAGCATCCAGCTGATACCAGATACACACGAGGTCGGCAGGTGTGGGATACAGGCAGCCCGACAGTCCCTCTGGGCCGGGTCCTGTGACTAATGGCATCCGACACTAAAAGCATGTTAACAAGTGGGGAAAGCGCCTAACTCCTCCCGGGGGAGATAAAGACAGTTCTAATGACCAGCTTCAAAATGGAAGCCAGACGGTCAAACAGAACTACTCCAAACAAACTGGAAAAGGTCTACCACCATGAACTAAAATCAGAGGGAGGAACAGAGAGTCGTGGGAAATAACAATTTTTAACTAAATTTTCCGAAGTTTTCTGAGTCCAGGATATTATCAGGGGCGTGGGCAGAAGGAAACTGGATTAAAAAAATCAGCTAACACATAAGAGGTCCTGAAAGCAAGCATGACAAAATGGAGCACGGGACAAATAAAACAGACACTTTTATATTCGTAGTTTAGTGAAAAATCTACCGAGTATTCACAGTAAAAAATCAACCGTCTCTGTTACGTTATTTAAAATAGGCAGAGATTTTCATCTACTAAGAAAGTATTCATAAACACATACACTTGATTTGCCCCAAACAGCTTGAAGCAGCCTCAAAATTTCACATCGAAGTTTTTATCATTTTCTCATGGACCTGGCTCAGCATCACCGTAATAATTAAAGGGAAAAAAAAATGTCAAAACTTACTTGGCTGCGGCAGCCACTGGAGGCGCAGCTGTTGTGATTCTTAATGTATTTGCAGAGCTTGCCAAGGCTCCCCCATGTCCCCATCCTTGGCTTTCAATGGTTTTGTTTTGTTTATTTTGTGTCTTGTGGGACAGAAAATAACCTGCACTGATTGTGGCAATTGATGGACTCAGCTGGTGCCTCAGAATATGAAGCGGGAACTGAAAAGCACATCTGAAGAGTGTGCGGGCTGGAGGTGAGCAGAAGGGGGTGCCTCCACGCTGGACCACCCACGAGCACGGGCCAGCTGTGCCGGCAATGGTTCCAGCAGGTACGAACACAAAGCACCTCTCATTCCACCTGCCTCGGCCTCTGTTTTCAAAGCCCAGCAAAGGGGCTGCTGGGCACTATTCTTAGAACTTTTCTAGAGGGACCTACCTGCCCACTAGCCCTGTACGGGGAGGGACCAGGCACAGGGCGCCCTTCTCCCCAGCGGCATTGCCGCGCACCTGGGGATGCTGGCCTGTCTTCCCGGCTGAGGGCCTTTCTGTCTAAGGGCATCTCATCAGGAATTACAACTGCAGCCTCCATGGGGAGAAAGTGGTTTTTCAGGGAGCGGTTTTCTCTATTGAGTTTTCACTGGCTTCCCTGAGGTGGGAGGCAAGTAAATTAAACAAACAAACAAAAAACAAACCAAACTGAAACTCAGATTTGGAGGGCAAGTGAGACTTTTTTTCGCTAAGACAATTCCTTCTTAGCTCACCCCACTTTGTCAAATACAGACAAAGCCATCAAATATAACATCGTGCTTACATTGAACAAAATCAGCTGTTTTACTTAGAAAACAGGGGGAAGGATGAGAGGGGAAAATATACAATCCATACATTTTAAAAAGATCTACAGGGAGCTATTAGGAGTTAGACATGTTTAAAAAAACTCCAGGTTCCTTGGAAAAACGCATAGGGTGTACTTAAGTCTGAAGATCTTGGCATAAAGCCTCCGATTCCCCAATTTAAACTGAGCAAAAAAACAGTCTCCATGTTCAATTATAAAATTAATCATCCGTGTTTGTGCCATAGAGAAACACACAGGATAAAAGTAGGTGGGGTCAGGATAATGCTTTTCTAAATATTTTTAGACATATATGCACACACATATAGTTTTTTGAGAAGTAGCTGCCATGAGTTACTTAGGTTTATACATTTCAGATCTAGTAATTGGAAAATAAATGCTTGTGCCCCAGAGCAATATTAATTTAATTATTAGCTAATAAAATAATACCATCAGTGTTTTTCAGGAGGTCCTATGTGGGAGTAGTTTTAAATTGCTGTCCTTCCTTTATCTTAATTTTACAACGATAGCAACACACATTCTTTCAGAACTGCACAACTATTTTCCTACTTCAGGTTAATGTTTTTCGGCTTCGATCCCGAAAGACAATTAGGATCAGTTCAAAAATCCAGGACCAAAGAAGACATTTTGGGGACGACAGAGGGGCAGGAATTCACTCTCCAACTGTGCAGGGTCACCCCTGAGGCTGGGACCCCGTCCGTCCCACTGAGGTAGCAGGGAGCAGCTCCCACATCTAGGGCAGGGCCTACTGGCTCCGGGCAGAGCTGAAGAATCTTCCTTTTCATTCCAGGTGATAAAGGCCCAGGGGTCTGTTGGGGCGGCCGCTCAGGCCTCCGCTGCTTCCTGAGTGCAGCTGTCTCCTTTCTCCACTTCTGGTAAACCCACGGATCTCCTCCAAGGGCTTAGAACAGACTGATCTTTGCTTTTTGGAAGAAAGAACCAGCTCCTCTTTCGTAGCCACGTAAGCAAACTTGCCCTTTCCACTGGGTCTTTCTCCTGAGATCCCCAAACCAGTCTCTGCTGACAACATGCCATTTTCTGTTCAATTCAGCCTGTTTACTTTTTTAATGTGATTCATGTCTGAGTTTCTTTTGAATCAAATTATTGCACTTCCCTGGTGAGAGATGCCATACGATGATCTTGTTAGAACAAAAAACAAAAACAAACAAGAAAAATCTGCACTCAGTGCTGCTCTGTCTCATCCCCAGCATGGTTTCCCTCTGGTTTGGACACACTTCTGTCGGCTACTTGAGCGGTAATGAACCAGCCCTTCCAGGGTTAAGGCCAGTTTTCAGACATCTCTGTCTTGGGAGAGATAAAGACGAATTTGTTGAAACAGGGTCAACAGAGAAAAAGTCACTATTTCAAAAGTATTTTACAGTCTAAGTGGCTGTTGTTTCCCAACGTACACGGATTGAAGAAAACCGACCGATGGGGCGATTGTGCTGAGTCACGGAGGCAACCTGAGGCGGTCTTGATGGTTTCCCCCAAGAAATGCTTCCGAATTGAAGTAATTCATCGCTTCAACAAATCTGGAAGCCAAGCACTGCATTGCATTTTTTTGCATGGGGAGAAAGGGATGGAGTTCATACTACTCTTTTCCAGTAAATACATTTTCCATCTCCCCTTTACCTTTTGGGTATGGATTCTTATCTTTCAAGCAGTTCCTGTGTGCCGCGTACGACAGCATTGAAAAATTAAGCTGTTTGTATGAACAGATCTCCCTCCAGGTACAGGAATGAGACGCATGAGTTACCTGAATTCTTCTTTTCTCACGGCGGCCAGAATGATGTACAAGCTTCTGGGTAGGACACACGTGGCCCTTCACGACAGCACCCTGACTGCCCACGTTCTCTCGCTTCCGCGTCTACCTGGAATCCCACTCTTTTGCCTTCCCCTGGCCAACGCCAACACATCCTTCAAGGAAAAAGTCATCTTTGCCCAGACTTGCACTCCCAGCCTTCAAAGTACTAACACAAATCTCTCTTGGGAGGTTTCATGAGAGGTGCTACAATCACCCCAGGACTGCTTCCTCCTGCAGAGGGAGACTCCTGCTATATGATGGGCAGGACACTTGGTGTCCTCCACGTCCCCAGCACCCAGACGTGTCACATTCACCCCATGTGCTTGGTATTCTCCACTGAACTAACAGGTGCAGCTTAAGGTAAGCTTTTCCCCAAATCCGACCTTGCAAAGACGCTCATAGAAACATTGTTTAAAAGATAGTATTCTGTGGTCTGTAGCTACACCATCCCTTAGGACTTTTCTAACTTAGATATGAAAATACTGTTTCAACAATAAAAGCTGACAGCATATACTTTTAAATATTAACTGAGTTTCATATATGCAGTGAGCAGTTTTTAGTATAAGTATGTCCCATGCACTATTTGGGACATACTTATATTAAAGAATTATTCTGTTTATCTGAAGTTCAGGTTTAACTGAGCAAACTGTATTTTATCTGGTAAACTGTAAGAAAGAAAAAAGAATAAGTTACAGGGATGTAATATTCAGCACAGGGAATACAGTCAATAATATCATAATAACTTTGACGGGTAATCTATAAAAATATCAAATCACCACGTTGTACACCTGAAACCAATATAGTATTGTAAGTCAACTATACGCCAATATTTTGAAAAAGAAAAAAAAATATTTAACATATTTTCTCAGTTCTCAAACTCTTTGTCCACAGAGTCAAACCTACCTATTTATTTAAGTTACTTTTTAATGGCAAGTTTTGATGATACATGGTAAGTGAACTATCTATCCAGAGTGTGAACACAGGAGAGGTACTGAAATTGTAATTGACACAGTTTCCCTGTAAAGACCACGGGGTGAATGCCCTGCCTTGGATCCTATTATAAATTAGTCCTTTCCTCTTTTATTAGCTAAAGCTGCCACTGAATATCAGATTCAGTTCTAGTACTTATGATGCATTAAATGAGTCAAGCCTCACAATACTCTTATGAGGTTGATACTATAGTTATCCCATTTTACAGATGGGGAAACGGAGGCCCAGGAGGTTAGACAGCTTGGCCCAGGCTGAGCTGGAATATCCACAGTCTGGTACCAGAGCCTCTTCCCAAACCACGGCCTCTTACCATCTGATCCTCGAGCTTCACATGAAACCAGGCAGCCACACACTCCTGACTTTTGGTGTGGGTTTGAGGGAAGGTTGCAGACTTCACAGCAAGATTCAAAGAGATGCGTTTGGTTAGAGTTCTAAAAGCCAAATTGGGCTTTAAAACATAACTGCTTAAGGATGTTTCCAGATTCACAGTGCAATAAAAATCCGCTGGGATTTTTCTCTAAAGAAAGTAGAGCAGGATAATGGCAGCTGGAGTTTGCCACTGCCCCATTAATCCCCATAAAATTGGCTGTGCCTCCAGGGAAGATGTGGGCATGTAATTCAGCCATGCAGGCAAGGATGGCGAGGGAGAGGGAGGACTTCGGGATGTAGGTGAGAAACTGACCAGGTGTTCCCCTCTCCCTGCGGCCACTCTATAGATTTACCCTTGTGCCAGCATCACTCCTCATGTCCTGTTTACTCTGTCCCCCCACCGTCCTTGCCACCCACATCCGCACCTTGCCCCCAGGAGGGGGGCTACTTAATAACCTGAAAATTACTGAGTGCTAGGATTATTCCTAACAGAACTTTCCATCTCATATTTCTCCCAATAGCACGTTCCTGTTTGTTCCTGCTTTCCTCTCTAGTATTTGCTCTTTTTTCATTTTTCCCTTCCTTCTTTTAAAAAAAGCTGATAACGATTTTGGCATTGAAAAGTTTTTACTCCCCCCCCTCCACAGTTTGATTGAGATATAACTGACACATAACATTGTGTAACTTTAGGGTGTATGATGTGATGATTGCATACCTGTATATGTTAGTTTTAAACAGTTGTCTCTGGGGTGTGGAGAAAAGGGAGCCCTCCCATACTGTTGGTATGAATGTTAAGTTGGTGCAGCAACTATGGAAAACAGTATAGAGGTTCCTCAAAAAGCTAAAAATAGAGTTGCCACATGATCCAGCAATCCAACTCCTGGGCGTATATCCAGACAAAACTATAATTCGAAAAGATACATGCACCCCTATGTTCAGAGCAGCATTATTTACAATAGCTAAGACATGGAAACAACCTAAATGTCCATCGACAGATGAATGGATAAAGAAGATGTGGTACGTACACACAATGGAATACTACTCAGCCATAAAAAATAATGAAATAATGCTATTTGCAGAAAATGGATGCAACCAGAGATTATCATACTAAGTGAAGTAAGTCAGGTAGAGAAAGACAAATACCATACGATATCACTTATATGTGGAATCTAAAATATGAAACAAACAAACGTATCTATGAAACAGAAACAGACTCACAGACATAGAGAACAGACTTGTGATTGCCAAGGGGGAGGGGAGATGGGGGAGTGAAGGATTGGGAGTTTGAGATTAGCAGAAGCAAACTGTTATATATAGAATGGATAAACGACAAGGTCCTACTGTATAGCACAGGGAATTATATTCAATATCCTGTGATAAACCATAATGGAAAAGAATATGAATATATATGTATAACTGAATCACTTTGCTGTACAGCAGAAATTAACAAAACACTAAATCAACTATACTTCAATAAAATACATTAAAAAAAGAAACAGTCTTCTCTGATCCACTGAATAGCTGGCATAGGAAAAAGTGTTTTTTGAACTGTAACTAATACAACATTTTATTGCAGAGTATAACAACTCTTAATCATCAATTATAACACACTTAAGATGAGTATACACTGTTTCAGTTTGCACTTATAAATCATATTTCTTCAGGAGATGTGAATCAGAACTGATTTTCTGCACACTTTCAAATATGCATCATCTATGGTGTGTTATTAGAAGTCCTAAGGTAGGTATTTTAAAATAGTCCATGAAAACCTGGACTCAGGTTATTTTACAAATTGTTATTTGAGCCTATAACTAATCTCTTTGACATTAACATGTTTAATAAACATTAGAGCAATATCTGCATTCAGAAGATTGGATAGAACTAAAGATATTGTCTCTATTCATTAGGCTTATATTTTCTCAATAATCTAATTTTGTCTTTCATAAGATATTAATGCTTTTGGAAGTCTTGCTCTTAATCCTATTAATTCCTAAGCCAGCCTTTAAAAGTGCAGGAGGAAATATGCAAAGGCAGTCAGTTTCACTGAATTATGAGTTAAATCACTAAAGGCAAACCTAAGAATTTCAGGATGGCTAAAATGCAGAACTTCATCTGGAAATATTTTCTGGACTTAAATCAAACCTTTGGGCCCTGGTGTGTATTTGTTTTCTTGGCTTTGCAGTCTTTTGAACTGCGGTCGTTGGTAATACGTGAGGAGACACGTGTCAGCAGAGCAAAGTGTGTCTGTGTATTTGCCTGCGTTGAACAAAGACTTGGCCTTCAAAGAAGCAGAGCAGTGGTGGGGCTCTGACTGCTGTAATGAGCCTTGGACAATTAAGCTAAACCCAAGATAATGCAGCATCTGGGGCATAAAACTGAGGCATCATGAGGGCCCCCCAAGGGGAGAAAGAAGCAGAGTTTGAACGTCGAAGGATAGGGAGGTGGTAGAAACTGATTTTAAAAATACTCTAATTCCAGACAAGATGTTTTCCAAGTAGGAGCTAGTCAGGTAGATGCAGTACCAGAAACACGTTCTTAGATTTAAAAAGCCATGTGGCTTTCTAATTCTATTTTTACTGTAAGCATGCTGCTACTTTATCTTCACCAATGACTGTGAACTAATTTTACTTAATAAGGTAACAGAGAAATCCAAGCCGCTTCCTTCTCCCCCCTCACCACACACACACACACACACACACACACACACACACACGCACACACACGCACACACACTCAGTGAAGGTGTGCTCTTTTGAACCAGACTCTTCAAATCAATTAATTCTCTTCAGTTCGGGAAAGACTTTCCAACAGAATTAGGCTGAGGACAGAGGCTGTGAGAGGGGTGAGTCCTACATTTATATATGGTGCCAGAGTACATATCGCTGTTCCTGGAAAGGTCCCCAAGGGCTGCCTGCACTGGATCCCAGGACAGCGACCTGCTCCCTGGGCTGGCGGGAGGGTGACAGCTGTCACTGCCGTGACACTAGCTGCTCCCCCTACTGCCATCTCATCTCCATGCAAGACGTTGCTGGTTGGCCTACAACTGTTCTAGCTGGACAGCTTCTTCCTGAGATAACTATCAAAATTATTGGGATTTAACATCAGACTTTATTATAGGAAAAGCCAGGAAAGGTGATGAGGAATGGGGAAGAGAGCCTGGCAGGCCTCTGTTTTCATGGCCTATCTATGCAGAATAAAGAAAAAGGTGAAGAAGTATTTCTCCTCTTTTCATTTAAGGTAGGACATTCCCCTGGTGGTTAAGTCTCACCGCTGGATGGAAATGGATCCAGGGATGAAACAGCTGGTCCCTTCCTGGCGGCCTTGTGGGTCCCACCGGCTAGGGGAGATGTCACGCAACCTGCGGCGCCGCGCCCAGGCGGGCGGAGGGGGAGCCCAGGTGCGGGGCGCGTGCTCACCTCGTACTCCTCCTTGAAGCCGTAGCCCTCCGTGCACTTCATCTGCGTGATGTGCTGAAGCAGGTCGGCCACCCGGATGGCAGGGTGCAGCTGCCCCGTCTGGTAGGGCACGTCGGCCGGCTCGCGCTTCTTGTACGTGTGGGGCTGCACCAAGCTGCTGGTGTCACTGGCCATCGTGTGCGTCTCGTCTGGAAAAAGAAGGCCGTGGAAAAAGTGAGGGGAACCAGTGGCTACACCGGGGTCGCCGAGAATCTAAGAAGTGGCTGCTGACATCCCCTCAACCTACGGCTGCCACGATCCCCGTGATGGCTCAGCAAAAAAGAAAAGTTAAGTGTCTAGAGATTTCAGTGGGGTTGGCAATACTAGTAGGGATGCGGCAGGAATCTTTGTTTTTACAAAGCAGTCCAAACGATCTCTTGCTTTCCCAAAGCTAGTTGGTAAGAATCCTTTAGCCTTCGGGGGCTAAAGTTCATCGAAGTTTCGGTCTGAAACTTCATCAAGGCCTGGTGCAAAACCAGTCTTGTGTTCTTCCGAAGACTCGTGAACTAGTTTGTATGATGATGGAAATCAACTCTGTATGAATGTTCTGTGAGCAAAGAAAAAGTGCACAAGATGGGTTGGCTTACAAAGCTAGCGATGAAAATGTGGACATGATACATGAGCTCCAAGATAACTGCGGGGGCGGGAGGAGGTGGGGGGAGAAAGGAACCTGTTTGGATGAGTCACTTCGCATGCTCCAGGATCAGAAAGCTGGACAGAATACGGTGGGTCAACACAGCACTCATGGGATGATCTACAGGAGCTAACATGCAGGCCAACGCACAGCAGAACCAGCTGGCTTTGTTCTACAGAGGAGACCCCCCCCCCATTCCCTCCACACCTTCTCCATGGGGCGGGCGCATGGGGGAACTTACCATTTATAGGCACTTTTAAGAAGATACATATCAGGAGAAAAGAGGAGGAGAAAAAGGAAACAGGGCATAAGCAATAGTACTGCGTGAATAAGTACAGGTAGTTTTTATTTTGTGTTTTAATTTTACAGTTAAGTTTTCTATTCATAGGTGGTCAGAGGGCAAAGCCTCATTTCTCCCATCACCTTAGGATGGAGGTGTTTAATTTAAGCACTCAATAAGAAAAGGAGGTTAAAATAGTATCATAATTGCTTTTCATCCCCCATGAACCAAGTAATGACTAAATAAATCTTAGTTGTACTCCATACATTTTCTCACTTAAATTTCTTGAACAAGTCAACCAAATTGTATTACAAAATTAATGTCAGAATTTGGTCAAATAAGCCTAAAGAGGCTATATTTTAATGGAAGCCTCCTAGTAAATTAGATTAATGAACCGCAGAAATTGTAGCTATTAAAAAATGTCTTATGCAGGAAGGTGCTATTAGGTTAAGAGTTCCACATTCTACAGGTTAACTCATTATAATGCTGAATCCCCTCAGCCATTTTACAACTGAGGGTCTGTCTCATCAAAATATAATGAGAAAGTCACTTAAAATGAGAACATTAAATCAAAATTGATTTCAGGCATAAAGAGTGAAAACATATAAGAAAAGATAAGGTCAGTTAAAAAAATGACCAGATTGTTTATCAATAGGGAATTCAGCTATGGGTTTTTGTTTGTTTGTTTAAACTGAAGTTCGGCTCCAAAGGAAATTTAGCTCAAGGGCACTTGGTGAGCTGGGCCTGGTTTTGAAACCTCACTTCTATCTGCATTGCAAAGCACCTGGGATGCATGGTATGAAGGGTGGCACACAGGTGTGTAGCTATGTGCTGCTGCTGAAATGGTACCTGGATCACTACAAGGTGGCTAAAGACACAAAGACAAAATAAAAAAGGTGGTAAGTTGATTTTATGATTTTTTTTTCATTTGGATTTGCTTTGAAATTTAGAAATTCATATGTTCCCATCTGTTAGAACAGTTGCAAGTAAACCAGGACATTTTCACATCAGATTTGCTTGTTGGCAACTGCCAAGCTCACGATGTAGGGGAGGCTCCCTCCTGAAGCCCTGAATCCCTGGAGCTTTCAGCTGCTCCAGCAGGAAGTTCTGCTCTTTGTGCTCAAATACGTGGAACATTAATTAGTTTCCCCTCTGTGCCTCTCATTCTCTCAGTTTTGCACCTTTTGGGATGAATGTAATGAAATGCCCTCCACTGTGGACTGACCTTCTAAACTTCCCCAAATGAATCATGTGTGTCTTCCACGTGGATCCACTGGCAACCTCACAGTGCTCTGATCCCAGGGCGAGGCATTCTTGGAAGTTTTAAGTCCACAGAGCGGTCACCACTGTCACCACTGTATGTATCACCCCCACTGCACTGTGACATCTTGACCTCATTATTATGTGCACACGTCTTAAAGCATTTAAACACTACCAGATCATCTAAGAAAAGAACACTATTACCTAGAACATAGCTGCCGACGAGGAAACTGAAAGGTTTCTGGTGTGATATCTGTTCTGAAATTGGGCCACCTAAACTAGCAGAAAATCTTGATTCCACCAAAATTAGTGATTCATCAGTTTCCTCTGACTTCTTCAAAAAGAATGATTACTGATAAAATACATCATTTGTCACTAACTTCCTACATTTGTTAAAAATTACCCACCCACAATTTTTAATTAAAAATTATGGCTAAGAGGAAATCAGAAATAAAGCTTCTCATTAAAAGTTCCGATGGTTTTCTAAGAACTGAGAATTCATTCTACCTACGTTCTTTAACAAACTATCTCGAATTTTCAATGAACCAGCTGAAAAATCTTGGATTGAGATGGTTGCTGTTTTTGAGGTAGGCGATGGTCCTACCTAGCTATCCATCTATCTATCTATTTTTTTATTTTGCAAGAAAATGATATAAAGGCATGCTAAAGCTTTATACATTAGGGCTGGGCACCTTAGCCTGTGAGAATAAAAGGCACTAGAGGATTTAATTGTGCTAAGCTGTGAGTCACAAAAAAAACACGTCTTCCTGTCTTAGTGTAAATAAAAATAGCACTATTCCCCAAAAGTGCCAGGGTAGACGTACAGCATATCTTCACTGCATGGTTTCAAGTGATAACCTAGGTAACATATGGATTCACCTTCGCACCGAGTGACGTGGAAGGGACAGTCCCCAAGCACCGCCATTTGTCACATTGGCATGTTGGTACCAGCTCAACACGGTAACAGTTATTTGTTGATCTGGCTGACTTATTTTTCACAATGTGCATCATTTTTGCTATTTGAATTGTCTGTTCAAGTGACTCTCTCTCTGTAGAGAAGCCTAACCAACTTTAAAAGATGTCATTAGTGTTCGTAGTAACAAAGCCCCAACTTTAAAAGATGGTATTTGTTTAATAAGCTTATCTAAATCCTGCTGTGAAATCTGAACATTTTCTTCCCTCTGACAATGCACATCTCAGCCCTCCCCGTCATAGCTCCCCCAAGGTCAGAACACCTACTAGAGGAATTGCGGAATGAATGCCAGGCACACAAAGAAATCGCAAATCTTTGCCTATCAAGAGATTCTGCAAATGTCATCTGCATTTCGATTGCATTGTTCAGGCACCTAAGATTAGCCTGTGCCCCTCACTTATGAAAAGGATAAAAATGCAGCTTTCTTTCCCTTACAGTCAGGATTAAAAGGTGGCAGCTTTAGTGAGGTTTGTTTATTAGTCCTCAAAATGACGCAAATTCAAAAAGTCTGCTTTAGGTCCATTCTTCAACTTCTGTCTGAGTTCATTTTTTCCTCAAGCAACAAACTTGCTTAATCAAGCCCAGAAAACACCATAAGGGAAAAAAAAAAAAAAAACAAACAAAACACCCTCTACATAAAAATCATAACAACTTAAGAGAAAAGAGAAGCACAGGGGGAAAAATTATGTTGCCAAGATATAAACCCTTGGAAAGAGAGTTAGGAAGCAGGACTGGCACAGCTGAGGATGGAGCTCTGGCTGCGACGGATGGTTATACACCTTGAAGTCATCTGTGTTGTGCTCCTTTTCTGTAAGGTTAGTAGTACTGATAGAGAGAGAACATAGCCGGGTACGCTCGGGCTACGGTCTCAAAGGCAACAGCAGCTCATGCTTGTTTGGTTCTATCACGGCCAGGTAATGCCATTTCTCCTCACCCTTCTTATATCTGGACAAATGGGATTTTTTTCTTTAACCCCCGCTGGGAATATTTCCTACTTTCATTGCATTCTGTCCCATGGGGGCTAACATTTTATTTCATTTCCGGTGACATCCGACACATAATAAACCATGTGATTATAAAGTGTCATCTTGTCATTTTGCTGTTGAGAACATCGGCTCCTTTGACACTCCACTGTGTGACAGACGTCTGAAATGCTGGGGGTGCCCTGGGTAGCTCCGAGGAGGGGGAGGGGGCCAAATCTTTACTGTGATGATTTTTCTGCATAACATTTGGCATAATTAGAAAAACGCTATTTTTTGAAACTGCTGTTTTCAGTGCTTAGCAATAAGTGAAAATAGTAAGAAGCTATTTTCACGTTTATGACTGTCACCACTTTGGACAGATTTTAGGTCTTGCAAGTACACAGCTGAGTGATGACAAACTGTGTTTTTCCTTGGGATCAAAGCTGACTTTTAATTCTGAACCTGGACAGGGAGAGCGCTGGAGCCGGGATCGTTCATTGGAACATTTTGGTATCATTCCCAACACACACATGGCAAACCCTTCTTATCAATGGAGACTGTTTAGAGAAAGTCTTTTTATTATCTATGCCCACCCCCAGCCCCTCCAAGCCATCCACCCCACCCCGTGTCCGGGTTATGATCCTTACATCAAACTGCCGTCTCCTACAGAGTGGCCACTGACTTTAGAAATTACTCCTGTAATAAACTGTGATAAAGGGAAATGTTCTCACCTAAAATTGCAGTTGGCACAAATGGGTCTGTCATACATCATAAGCAGGTCAAGGCAGAGAAAGTAAAAAGAGAAAGAACAGTAAATGACTGATGAAAGGCCCCCCAGTTTTCCCGCAGAAAGCCATAGAAAGCATCGGGTTACAACACTTCAAACACGCTAAGCTCCTAAAGCATCCTGGGCAGCAAAGTGAGCCCTGTGTGATTCTGACTGCTCAGGGTTTATGAAGAGATGAAACGACGGAAAGCTCTGTTACCTGGGTAATAGGAATTAGGCACCGATGTGCTGAGGGTGTTCGTTTTCATGGTAAAGGACGATGGTGAAGACACAGCTGTAAATAAGAGAAAAGGCATGTCAGCGGGGGTAGAGAAGCAGCACCAGAAAATATGGCCCTGAGGTCACTCACGGGGAAACGCCACTGGGTAGACTGTTGACCGAAGAAACAACAGAGGTTTACCCGCGTCTATGTTGTAAATACTATCAGTCTCCACTGTCCCTGCGGGGAGTTACTTGTACTTTAGAGGACATGCCCCCTTTTCTCACTGAAAAGATTTTCTGATTCCCACAAGTGAAGGAAAAAAACCCACAACCACAGCTGCCATGTGGGATTAAGAAATTCATGAATTTCCCTTTTGACTTCTAGCCTTTGCTTGCAGAATTTTACTATCACACTGAACTGATTTTTACAACTAAGTATGAGAGTGTGTCTACACAGGGCTTTTGGAGAATATTCCGAATGTCAGTGTTTTTGTAGTTTGCTAGATCCTCACCTTGCTCCTATTTTGGATATTCAGAGAGCTTTTCACAATGCTATGGTCTGTTTTATGAAAAATAAAGATGATGCTCTATCTGTGCTATATTTAACGTGAAAGCTGCATGCCTACATGTTGTCTTATTAGGCCTTTAAATCCTTGTAAACATGCTTATCTCTCCTTGAAATCTTCCTCTGAAACACTCAACATTTAACTATAACACCTTCTCTTCCCCCTGTTATTAAGAGGTAGAGCCAATCCCATCCAATTTATCTGATTCCGTTGAAAGTGGATATTTCCTGTTTTTAAAGTAGTTTAACTCTCTTCAACATCTTAATTGATTAGTGCTTTAAAAACACTTTAATTTCATTAAAGTGTGAGGATAAATTATTTGAATGTGCTTAAGTGCTCAAGCTGGCTAGATCTAAGTCTAAATTTTAATTCCTCTGATGTGGTTATACGGTTTATTTGATGCTGAGTTCCTGATCAGGACACTAATACCCACTTACGTGGCTGTTTTATGGGAGGCTCTACCAAACCCCTGAGGTTACTGCACGTCATCTTTATCCTGATGACACGTTAATATATTTTCACTCTCTTGGAGCAGTTCCCTGCAGACAATGATTTTACCTGTGTTTATATTTTTCAGGTACAGAATTAGCAAATGACAGAACCAGAACCCAGGCTGCCTGTCAGTTATATTTTTCTAAAATTGAGAAGTATCACGTTTATAATGCATCTTTGTGATAAGCTGCCAGGAAAAAAAAAGAGCAGTTGATAAAAACAAGGACAAAAACCCGAGTACCTATAAAACATGCCAGGGTCGGGGAGCATAATGCCTATTACCTGCTGACATTTTATATTTGTTTTGTAAAAATGTGCAAAACAGATACAAAATAACTATGTTTATTTTCACCTTTAAAACCCATACCCGCTATGCATATCTACTTTCCCCTCTTTTAGGTACGACTCCCATTTGCTTTGGGGGACGGGTTATTATTCCCCATTCTTAAAAATGTGCTCGGGCTTATTTTTAAATTCTCCAACCTCAGTTTTCTCACCGTCTCATTCCTAAAAACTACTTGCTTCCCAATCCTAAAAGATCTCAAACATATCCAGGCTTGGAGTAGGTCTGGGCTAGAAGCCTAGTGGTCTAATGAACACTTTTCATGAAAATTTCCTTCCTCAGTAACTGCTCTTTTAATTTAAAGGCATTTAGAGAGTATGACGATGACAAAGTTTACCATTAGGGTCACTGCCCGTGGATGGGATTGGATGAGACCTACCCATTGTTCAGAGAGCGGGAGGACAGTGGAATGCCTCGTGCGGTGCTTCCTCCACTGGCTTTACCGATGGAAGCATCAAATAACGCCTCCTGGCGGGTGAGCCCCAGAAGCTGTGTCCCCACTGCTGCAGCAGCCCCCCTCTACATGGGCAGTTTTGGATTTCCACAGATGCATTCAGTTTTTAAAAAGTCAATGTCAAATTCAATATCCTGTCCAGAGGCAAATACCTCCTGTTGCTCAAACTTCAAAAGCCTAGAAACTACCAATGTAGGTTTCTGCTCTTTGGGTAGGCAATTCCATGTAAATTTATTCGTGAGGAATTTCACCATGAAACAGGAGATCTGCAACGGTAATGGGTTATCATGGAAAGAGCGAGCGTGTATCCGCGTGGTCCCTTCCACACTGTTGGTCAAGAAATAACTGCTCTGACAAAAATTCTCATCTTGACCGTGGTGGGAAGGACTCGCCCCCCCCACACACACACAAATGCATCCTAAGTTGCTTTATTTTGGTAGTTGAACGCATTACATATCTTTAAATGGAAAATATATTTGCTACAAAAAAGCAGAGAAAATTGTATGAAAAAAAGGGATGGAATTTGTGGTAAACTGAAGAATCCCAGATTCTGCCACCTACACTGAAAATGACATGAAAGGGCAAAGGACAATGATCACGGTTGAGGAGTGTGTCCTGCCCGCCGGGGTGAGAGCCGTGTCTGCTGAAGTCCCGCACTAGCGGGCCAGGGTTGCATGTGGATAAATAAACGTAGGGCCTCTAACTGGGATAAGGTGGACAAATGGCAGCCACTGGGAACAGAAAGGAACACGCCTTTCCACGAAGCCTTGCTGAGTGTAAGGGAAAGGCAGGTGTTGGAGAAGGGTGCTGACCACAGCAGGCGTGACCAGAGAGGGTGGGGGGCCGGGGGAGATGCAGATCCCAACAGCCCAGGTGGGTGGTCAGGACAGGAGCGCACAACGTCCGCACTGGGATCAGCCCTCTCGCACCAGAGACCGTGTGCCTGTGATTCTCCCAGTCCCCAGCCTTTACTTTGTTACTATTGGTGACAGCTGTCCTTTAACCATCCGTAAGCCATCCAGCATCCTGGCGGCACAGCCAGGGTGGGCAGCAGCCTTTGGGCGTGGATCTCACATGTTAAAGAAACCTCTGACCTTGAACCTGTCAGCGCCGTGAACCACATCACTAGGCACAGGCCACGGGATTTACTTTTGGTCCCCGAGGAGATCACCAGGGACACGGCAACTGCACTTTTTGTATCCATACAATCCATGTAATTGTTGGCTTCCTAAAATAACGCCTTGTACCTGGATGGCAGGTGGCAGCGTGGAAGGTATTAGCTGAGCTCCGTTTACCCACCTGGTGTGAAACATAAGCCTTCTGAAGTGGAAATACAATTTAGCTTATTAATTGCCACTAACAGCCCTGTAATAAAGGCAGAACTTGTCAGCTAAACAAATAAACAATTAGCTTGTTACTGCCATTTAGTGAGCTGTTTTATAACGGGCTTCCCCCGTGGGACTGCACACCTGCCTCGCTTACAAGCAGGAGTTGCATAACAACAGGGATAGTGAGAAGCAGGTGCCTTCCTCTGGGTGAGGAGGGAAGCCTCCGTGTCACTGCTCTCGGGTCTTTACAGAAGCGTGGCCGTGGCTGCCCGTGCTGTCTGCTCCGGTCCCGTCACCCCTCCCCACCCCCCCGCCATTCCTAAGCAAGTGTGGCACGTGGGGACGTGCCCGGGATCATCTGAAGGGACTGGAGAAACCAACAGGGCCTAAGAATTCTCTGGGAGGTTTTGTTCCCCAAGCCCCAGCACCACGTGGACTCCTGGAAACCCGAGAGCTGCCCTGAAGGCAGGCACCGTGCAGCACTCACATCTCCCGTTGAGGTTGTGTGTGTCCATGAAGGAGAAGGCCTCGTCGCAGCTGGTGCCCTGCTCCGCGTAGCTCTTGTCCATGGAGCTCACCATCACCGTCATCTCCTGCCGTGTGCTGCTCATCGTCTCCTTCCGCTTCCTGGCCAGTTTCCTTGGGACAGAGAGTTCATTATGCAGACCCGCGTGAGGATGGAAAAGGAGCACTGACCAACGCTCGGGAACCACTTGTATGGAATTAATGGTGTTCATCCATAACAGTGTCTCATGATGCCTTCTAGATGGCAGGTTCTCTGCCAGCTGCAGACATGCAGAGGAGACCCATCTTCTCTGCCTGTCCTCAGGAAAACCCCCTCAGGCCAAAAGGCACATGAAAAGATGCTCAACATCGCTAATCATTAGAGAAATGCAAATCAAAACTACAACGAGGTATCACCTCAAACCGGTCGGAATGGCCATCATCAAAAAGTCTACAAACAGTAAATGCTGGAGAGGGTGTGGAGTAAAGGGAACCTTCCCACACCATTGGTGGGAATGTAAGTTGATGCAGCCACTATGGAGAACAATATGGAGGTTCCTTAAAAAACTAAAAAGAGCTACCATATGATCCAGCAAACCCACTCCTGGGCAGATATCCAGAGCAAACCATAATTCAAAAAGATACGTGTACCCCAGTGTTCATAGCAGCACTGTTTATAATACCCAAGAAATGGAAGCAACCTAAGTGTCCATCGACAGAGGAATGGATAAAGAAAATGTGATACATATACACAATGGAATACTACTCAGCCATTAAAAAAAGAATGAAATAATTCCATTTGCAGCAACATGGATGGACCTAGAGTTTATCATACTAAGTGAAGTAGGTCAGATAGAGAAAGACAAATATCTTAAAATATCACTTATATGTGGAGTCTATAAAAAATGATGCAAATGAACTTATTTACAAAACAGTCACAGACCGTTCAGATAATATACATATTATGATATATTAAATAAAGAAAGAAAGAAGTAATAGCAATGAACTTACAAAAGAGACTCAGACAGTTCAGATATACATACTACTATATGTAAAATAAACAACAAACTGCATAGCATAGGGAAATATACCCAATATTTTACAATAATCTATATGGAAAAAGAATCTGAAAAAGTATACATATGTATCTGAATCACTTGGATGTACATCTGAAATGAACAACATTGTAAATCAACCATACTTCAATTAAAAAAAAAAACCCTCAGTCATGTTAGGAACATACAGCCTAACCATTACCTTACACTTCTCCTACTATGAGCTAAAGTAAAAGGGCCAATGACCCTAGTACAACGCAGTCATAATATACTTACTGATAGGCTTCTACAGTTACTAACTTCTCACTAAATTATTCCTGACATGCCATATTCAGGGTCCAAGAGTAGATTCCCCCTAGTAGATATTCATCATACAGAACCGAAATAATCCAAGCAATGAATCTAAGGGTCGCCCTGCAGAACCAAAGGACAGCCCAGGCGAGGTGTGAAGACAGCATCACTGGAGTGTGTGTGGGAAGGGAGGAGGCTGTGAGGCAGCCTGCATGGACAGAGGCCTCTGAGGGGCATCTGCCGAATCTCAGACGGCTGTGACACTGGACCGAACCCCAAAGGAACACAAAGTTGTTCCCCATCAAGGCTGGTCAACAGGGCAGAAGGTAAAAAAAAAAAAAAGTCAAGTTGTCAGCTTCCCTGCCAAGTTTTGCAGAGGAGTGAGTCCTCAGGCTCCCTCCCTGGGTGAACGAGATGCAAAAAGGCCCTGGAAGGTAGAGAGAGTTCCAGTTCTTTTGGAGACAGAGTTTAACCCTGGCCTTTCTATCATGCTCATTAACCACCAGAAGCTCATAATCTTAAGTTACAGAGACCTGGACAAAACCCATAAAAACCTAAGGGAAACTGACATTGGAATACACAGATAAAACACGTTTTTATAGCTCTTACTACCGGAGGTTGTTTGATGCACCCAGGACAGACAAGAATAGAATTAGAGATGCTTAAGAAGAAGGTATAAAGCAAGAAGCTTTAAGAAGACGAGAGCACCATAATACTAAAAATATAATGTCCTAAATATTCTAATTTTGCTTAAGCACTTAGCATGTACACAAGAAAATGGCAGCTATTTCTAGTAAATCATCTTGACTCTGATTAACCTAGGACACAGCAGAATTTAAAATGAGTTGCATAATCAAAATCACCCCCATATTAGGTGATTACTAATGCAGTGTAAGACACTGACAACATTAGACCACATGGATAAACTTTATTTTCATTTCCAAATGCCGCATAATCCAAATGCTTTCTTGCCCGTAGTTACAATAATCTTTTGATTTCATACTTGGAAGGCAGAAGGGTTTCATTAATAAGTTGCCCCTTTTTTATTGCCAAAAGTTGTTTGGAAAAAAAAAGATACATTTTTAAACAGAAAAAGAAAATGATTTATAACTTCTGTGACAGTGTTGAAGTTGTAAAGACGGGAATGTATAATAAAACTGGAGCAGCCATTGTGGAGAAGAGTATGGAGGTCCCTTAAAAAACTAAAAACAGAGCTACCCTATGATCCAGCAATCCCACTCTTGGGCATACATCTGGAGAAAACTATAATTCAAAAAGATACATGCACCCCAATGTTCATAGCAGCACTATTCACAATAGCCAAGACATGGAAGTAAGCTAAGTGTCCACTGACAGATGAATGGATAAAGATGTCATACATATATACAATGGAATACTACTCAGCCATAAAAAAGAATGAAATAATGCCATTTGCAGCAACATGGACGGACCTCAAGATTGTAACACTAAGCGAAGCAAGCCAGACACAGAAAGACAAATATACTATGATATCACTTATATGTGGGATCTAAAAAAATGATACAAATGAACTCATTTACAAAACAGAAATAGACTCACATACATAGAAAACAAACTTATGGTTACCAAAGGGGAAGAGAGAGGGAGGGATAAATTAGGAGTTTGGGATTAACAGATACACACTACTATATATAAAATAGATAACCAACAAGGACCTACTGTACAGCACAGGGAACAATACTCAATAACTTGTAATAACCTATAAGGGAAAAGAATCTGAAAAAGAATATATATATAATACATATATATAAAAAACTGAATTGCTTTGCTGTACACCTGAAACTAGCAAAGCATTGTAAGTCAACTATATTTCAATAAAAATTAAAAAAATATGCATTTACAAAAAAAGTTGTAAAGGTTTTGAAAAGGAAGCTGGCATGGCTCCTCTGGGTGCCAGTGTGCAGATGCTGGTCATCTTCTCCAGAGCCCCCTTTTTTCCAGCCAATCATGCTAGTCTAAGAGGCAGAGTCTAGGCTTGGATGTTCTCCACAGGTGTTCTGGATAGAGGTAGCACTGGCTCTAGGCCCACAGCTGCAGTTACAATAGTACATTTGCTCTCCACTTCTGCGTCTGCCAGCTCACTGGAAAAGCATTCTTAAGCCAGGTCTCCCCAGGAGCACTAAAGTGGAGGACCGACATAATTAGCACCATCATTCAGGCAAAATGTCCCCCCTTTGCTGGGATTTCTTTAATTTGCTTTGGACTGAGCTATGCAGATAACTTTCCCAATATTTTCTTTTGTTTTGCCTATGAAGAGAGACATAGTCAAGTTCGCCAGACTTCCCTCTTTGTCTTCTCTTGCTTGTGTTTCTCTAATCCTTACAGGTTAGGAAATGACAGTGAAAGTGCTTCCTACTGCTGGTGGGAGGCGGTGGTGGAGGGGGGATGTGTGCTCCAATAAATGCCAAGCTTGTACTGGAAAGATCTCTCTCCTCTCTAATCCTCCGTGTGTGAACTAATTTCAGTGATGTCATACTACACACTCTACTGCTGATCTTCCTTAAGCACAAAAGAAGCCCATTAAGGACTCATGAGAACCTGGTTTCTCCTGCAATTTACAATGTCTGCGACCCTTATGGGGCATCCACCCTCTGGAGCTGAGAGGCTGCCTCCCCTTCCATTTCTCCAGTGCCCACTACTCCTTATTGTCTTAGACCCACCACCATTCCTGAGCAACTGTGGCATGTGGGGACGTGCCCAGGATCATCTGAAGGGACTGGAGAAACCAACAGGGCCTAAGAATTCTCTGGGAGGTTTTGTTCCCTAAGCCCCAGCACCACGCGGACTCCTGGAAACAGGAGATTTTTGATTTGTCCTCATGCACAGCTAAATGCTATAGTCCATAATTACAGATGGTTGAGGAAGGTTAGATTTAGAATTGAGAGATGGGAATAAGTGTGGATTAATTGAAATTATTCTCTTTCTCTTTTTCTCCTATTTCTCTTTTGGACTTTGTGTTTCAGATCTGTATTTTATATTTTAAAGAAAACTTTAAAAACTGTCAGAAAAACATTGTGAACTTAATGAAATAGTGTTTTGTGCAGGAAAACTGAAGTGGAGGCAATTTTCTTTGCAATCTTATCTAAAGACACAAGTAAATTTACTTTCCATTTTGATTTTTAAACCAATGGTTTGCCTGAGATACTTCAATCTCAAATCTCTAAATTTGGATTGAATGAGTCTCAAAGACCCTTAGTAACAACAACAACTAAAAATGTTCCTACCAACACCTAAAAATGGAACATAAAAAATTAGAGAGAGGACTTTCAGTTTATGGTTGGGCATGTAAGGAGCTTGGAGGTCATCACTCTGTCCTAACAACAAGTAAAAAGCTGAAGAGACAGAAAATCAACAGCTCC
The DNA here is from genome assembly GCF_026419965.1 of Kogia breviceps. Taxonomy (NCBI): domain Eukaryota; kingdom Metazoa; phylum Chordata; class Mammalia; order Artiodactyla; family Physeteridae; genus Kogia; species Kogia breviceps. Next base: position 59,572,238 of record NC_081324.1, on the reverse strand, counting down.
TTCTAACTTGTCAGATAACTGAGGTCACAGGGCAAATCAGTGCCCCCCCCAAATTACAGAGACAAACAGGTGGATACAGAGAATCACAACTCACCAGAGCAGAAACACATGAGCAGAAATCTGTGTGAGAATCATCACTGGGGTAGATAAAGCTAAACTAGAATTGAATTATTGGAGGGTCAGTGTGGAGAAGTCTGAGACTTTAAAAACTCCAAGGGCATCCAGACTTAGGGGTACCACACCTTTTTGAATTTTATCTCCAGGAATCCTACCTCATTCTCAAAGTAAAGACTGGAGGAAAAAATTGGGCTTCCAGCAGGAGGAGGGGGAAAGTAGACATTTTGAAATACACCCAGAGCATTCTGTGCTTTTTAAAAGGGCTTGCCCTCAAGAACACTATTTTACTAGATGGTTGAGGAAGGGGGAACATGTTGGGGGAAGGAAAATATCCAAATCCAGCTTTCTCCAGCCATCCTGTCCACCCAAGGTGGGGGCACTGAACCACCTGTGCAGGCCACAGCTCAGGGACACAAGTTCACTAACAGGCTGAGACCCAATCATAGGTCACCTCCTCTCCCCCAACACCTTACTATCACATTACTAAAGACCTATTTTTAGAAGTCATTTTTCCCTGGTACATCAAGTCTGGACATCAATAAAAAATTACAATGCATACTAAAAGGCAAAAAACACAGTTTAGAGACAGAGGAAGCATTGGAATAAGGCTCGTATGGGAGGGATGTTGGCATTATCAGACTGGGAATTTAAAATAACTATGAGTCATAGGCTAAAGGTTCTAATAGAAAAAGTAGACAACGTGCAAGAACAGATGGAAAACAAAAGCAGAGAGATGAAAATTTCTAAGAATCAGAAAGAAATGCTAGAGATTAAAAAAAACCCCTGCAACAAAAACAAAAGATGCCTTTCATGGGCTCATTAGGAGAATAGACATGGCTGAGGAATGTTTCTCTGAGCCAGAGGATATGACAATAGAAACTTCCAAAACAGAAAAGCAAAGGGAAAAAAAAGGCTGTAAAACAAGATAACAGGATATCCTGAAACTTTGGGACAACTAAAAAAGGTGTAACATGTGTATAGTGAGAAACCAGAAGGAGAAAGGAAGAAAGAGAAGTCACTATTTCTATTATCCAAAGAAACAGTGACTGAGAATTTCCCCCAGTTAATGTCAGACATCAAAACAAAGACCTGAGAAGCTTAAAGAACACCAAGAAGGATAAATACTAGTAATTCTACACCTAGCAAATTCAAACTTCAGAAAGTCAAAGATAAAGAAAAAATGTTGAAACAAGCCCAAGGGGAAAAATAAACCCTACTTATAGAGTAGCAAAGATAAGAATTATACCTGGGCTTCCCTGGTGGCACAGTGGTTGAGAATCTGCCTGCTAATGCAGGGGACACAGGTTCGAGCCCTGGTCTGGGAAGATCCCACATGCCGCGGAGCAACTAGGCCCATGAGCCACAACTACTGAGCCTGCGTGTCTGGAGCTTGTGCTCCGCAACAAGAGAGGCCATGATAGTGAGAGGCCCGCGCACCGCGATGAAGAGTGGCCCCTGCTTGCCACAACTAGAGAAAGTCATCGCACAGAAACGAAGACCCAACACAATCAAAAGTAAAGTAAAATAAATAAATAAATAAAAGAATGTATTTCCATTAAAAAAAAGAATTATACCTGACTTCTTCTCAGAAACCATGCAAGAAAAAAGAGAGTGGAGTGAAATATTTAAACTGTTGAGAGAAAAATACCACCAACTTAGAATTCTGTACCCTGTGAAATTAGCCTTCAAAAATGAAGGAAAAATAACTTTCTCAGACAAAAATTGAGGATATCCTGTGATAAACCATAATGGAAAAGAATATATAAAAAAAGAATGTATATATATGTATAACTGAATCAGTTTACTGTACAGCAGAAATTAATGCAGTATTGTAAATCAACTATACTGCAATAAAAAATAAATAAAAAAAGAAATAGAGGGAATTTGTGGCCAGTAGACCTACCTTGCAAGAAATTGTAAAAAAAGTTCTTCAGAAAGAAGGAAAATGACATATTTCAAAAGGAGATCTACATAAAGAGGATTAGAGAAGGAATAAATGAAAGTGAAATAAAAACTTTTATTTTGCTTATTCTTAATTGATCTAACAAATAACAGTTTGTTCAAAATAATAACAGCGACAATATTGTTGATAGTTACAGTTTATGTATGAGTGAAGTGAATGATAGAATGAATCCAGCGACATGGAGGAGGAATTACGCATATTTCATTATTCTAAAGTACTTACACTAACTGTGATGCAGTATAGTGTGATTTAGAAGTGGACTTGATTTGGCTGTAAATGTTTATTGCTAACTTTAGGTAAGACCCGACTAATCTGTTGTTAGAAGAAAACCACTTTAAAAATAAAGATATATGTAGATTAAAAGTAAAGGGATACAGGGACCTCCCTGGTGGTGCAGTGGTTAAGGCTCCGAGCTCCCAATGCAGGGGACCCAGCTTCGATCCCTGGTCAGGGAACTGAGCCCACATGCATGCCACAACTAAGAGTTCACATGCCACAACTGAGGAGCACACGTGCTGCAACTAAGACCCAGTGCAACCAAATAAATAAATAAAATAAATATTAAAAGAAAGAAAACAGTGTTTGCTTTAAAAAAAAAGTAAAGGGATGGAGAAAGTTATAACCTGCCAAGAGTAACCAAAAGAAAGCAGGAGGAGCTTTTTAAATTTCAGACAAAGCAAATGTCAAAGCAAGGAAAGCTATCTGGGGTAAGAAGGGCATTAGGTAATGATAAAGGGGTCAGTTCTCAAGAAGATATAACAGTCCTTAATGTGTATGTGCCCAAAAACAGAGCATCAAGCTATGTGAAAAAGAAAAACTGGATAGAACTGCAAGAAGAAATAGATGATTCCAGTACTATCATTGGAGACTTCAGCACCCCTCGACCAGAAATGGGCAGATTCATAAGGCAGATAATAAGTTAGGACATAGCTGAACTCAACAGCATCATCAATCAACCTGATATATCAATAACTGACATCTATAGAATACTTCATCCGACAACAGTAGAACACATATTCAAGTTCACAGACAATATTCACAAAGATAGGGCTCACATTCTGGGCTATAAAACACACCTTAATAAGTTCAAAAGAACAGAAACCATATGATCCAGCAATCTTTCTCCTTGGTATTTACCCAAAGGAGCTGAAAACTTTTGTCCACATAAAAATGGCACACTGATGTTTATAAAAGCTATATTCATAATTACCAAAACTTGGAAGTGACCAAGATGTCCTTCAATAGATGAATGAATAAATGAACTGTGGTCCATTAAGACAATGAAATATTATCCAGCACTGGAAAGAAATGAGCAATCAAGCTGTAAAAGACATGGGGTAAACATAAATGCATATCACCAAGAGAAGAAGCCAATCTGCAAAGGCTCCCTGCTGTATGATTCCAACTGCATGACATTCTGGAAAAGACAAAACTATGGAGACAATAAAAAGATCAGTGTTTGCCTGGGATAAACCATAATGGAAAGAATATAAAAAATGAATGCATGTATGTGCATAACTGAGCCACTTTGCTGTACAATTAGCACAACACTGTAAATCAACTACACTTCAATTAAAAACAAAAGATCAGGGTTTTCCAGGCAGGGAAGGAGGACTGACTAAGCCGAGCACAGAGGATTTTTAGGGCAGGATGATACTATAACGGTGGGTATGTGTCATTATTTAGCTGTTAAAAACTATGGTACATATGACACCGAGTGGACCCTAATGTAAACTATGTACTTCAGGTGACAATGACGTGTCATCAGTTGTAACAAATGTACGATTCCGGTCCAGTATGTTGACAGAGGGGGAAGCTGTATGTGTGGGGCAGAGTGTATATGGGAACTCTCTGTTCTCTTGCTGTACTTCTTGCTTAATTTTGCTGTAAACCTAAAACCGCTCTAAAAAATAAAGTCTATTAAAAAAAAAAAAAAACCCTGCAATACTGCCTGGAAAAAAATTAAGAGGGAGAAAAAAGATAGTTAGAGCCCTAAATTTCCCAACTAGAACAAAACAGGAGAAGGAAAGAAATGTGGGATGAATTCAAATGAAAAGGACTGCCCTTCATGCTTATTCTATTCCAACATTTCTTTTGTATTTCTTTCCTGGCATAAAAATAAAAAAACAAGGAACGAGGGCAAAGGAACTGGAAGAAAACTACTTGGCAAGTTATTGACTATGTGACAGGCATGACTTAGAGCTAGTAAAGACAACATGGTGAGGAATGATGTCTTCAGCATCGTGTCCTACAGGAGGAAGAGCCGCAGGACAATGGCCACCAGTTAGGAGACCCAAGTGCAGCATGGTTGGGAGGAAAGCAGAAATAACTCCTCCTCTGCTCTTCCTCCCTGAATCTGAACTGAGTGGCAGTTGTCAGAGGATCAGGGTGGAATGGCATGCTTTTGCCATGTGCACCAAGCAGACTCAAGGGGAAGGAATCCAAAGGTTAACCTCAGTGTGGACCCTAGTCAAGCTCCTGGCTTATTGCAACTCAGGGTTATAGGACACAGTTCGCCAACGAGCCCGACTGGCCCCACTCCCAACCCTAATGGAGACCCTGCCATGTTGGGTTACGTCAACAAAGATCGTGACCAACAAAGGACTTGGTAACACTGACCTGAAGATCAGTGGTTGGCTATAAAAAAGGTATCTTCATTCTTAAATGATCTGTCGTTTAAAATTCTACAGGGGAGGCAAAACTCGAGGATTTGCAAATTGCATATAGACATAAGAAGGAAAAGGCAAATGGCTTTCTGGTCCTGGCTTCTACAATTAAGTGTGTGCTTCGACTTAGTTAAGGACTGGTGCAGAAGCTGGAATGGAGAAGAAGTATTTAATTTCTTCTCACAGTAGGGCTGAAGTAGATATTGGTTGAGTCAAAGAATGCATACATTACACCAAACTGCCAAGATACAGCTGAATAAACCTCAGTGAATAGGGGGCTGTCCCCGTAAAGATGGATCTGTGAGAACTACCAGATGCTGTTGTTTTTAAAGGCAAAATTTTAAGGAAAAGGAAAAGAAGATGATCCGACATTTTAAATCCTTTCAACGCAGAAGAACTGGCATTATAACAGTTAATAGAAAAACAATGAGGAAAATAATTACAAAACCTTATGCAGGACTTGAGATAAACCAGGCACATTACATTCATTAACTCTTAATTCTCACAACAGCCCAGTGAGGAGATCACTATTGTTATCCCCATCTTAGAGAGAGGGAAACTGAGGTACAGTGTTGTTAAGTTTCCCAAGGAAATATGGCCAGACAACTCTAGACCTCTGGCATCGCTTCCTGTGTTGAGATAAAACCATCTCCATGAGACTTATTGGCCTCACTAAGCAAACTTTATTGGTTGCTTAAATCTGGACACAGAAAATAAAGGCTAGTTTTCTTTGCCAGCTGCGACTCTGTGGCCGACGACCAACGTAAGAGTGTTTCTCTAACTTCGCTGCTCACTGTATCATCACCTAGGTAACCACCGCGTCCATGTCTTGCAGACACAGCGCTATGGACACACTCATTCCCCACCCAGCTGCCTTCTGGTTCTCACTGACTAGTGAACATGGTGCGTGTTAATCACAAAGAATAGACTTGCACGTTGAGACAAGTCAGGGTTTTGATCTTGGTTGGGTCTCTTTTTCAGAGTTTACCTCTTGACCCTGTGATGAGATAAATTTATAGGCTGGAGTCGCCTCAGGCAGACTGAGAGGGGGCTTTCGACACTGGCCTTCCTCCCCTGCAACTGAGAAGTGGGGGCCGACTTTATTAACATATTACTTAAGGCTACAGCTTTATGTTGGGTTACCTAGAGGCAAAGATGCCCTAGAATGCTCCACTGACCAGTCAGGGTGTCTGCAAGGAACACACACCAGCCAAGAGAAGCGAAGAACCCTGTGGACCTCTTAGGCTAGTAGCTGTCAGGATCTCTCTTTGTACCCATGTACACATACCACAACCATGAGTATTTCATGTTGAAGAGGCTCAAATAACACAGTCATATTATACAAATTAAATGAAAAATTAGTCTTTCTCAATCTTAGAAGTTGTAAAGGAAGTATCTGGAAAAGGTTGACTTTCTTTGAAAACAAGTTGAAATTACATGTATTACAATCCAGGAACACTTCAAAATCATGATGTGTATATCTTTTTTTTTTTTTTTAAACATCTTTATTGGAGTATAACTGTTTTACAATAGTGTGTTAGTTTTTCCTTTACAACAAAGTGAATCAGTTATACATATACATATGTTCCCATATCTCTTCCCTCTTGAATGATGCGTATATCTTTTGTATGACTCTGATGATGACAGCTCTTATCACAAATTACAATAAATAAAGGGATTGGGAACGTGTTATTTATTGCAAGAAAATTCATGGACTCATGTGGGAACAAAATAATTCCAATATCCTATGTTTTATTTTTGGAATTAACAGGATTAAGAATAGAATCTGTTATTTTCTGGAGGGAGTCCAAGTACCTAAAGCTTTTTAACCGTAGATTGTTCGACTGATAAAACTTTTCCTCACCCTTGAGTTTCAAAGGAACCTCTGATTGGAAAACATTATCTGGAAATGGTTGGGAACATTGTTTTTATTCTCAGCCCACAGGTATTTCACTATGTTTCTTGGCAAATGTTAGCATCAGCTGCATGAGGGCAAGGCTTTGGCCTCTTTTGTTTGCTGTATATGCCCTGTCCTAGAACTGTACTGGCCTGTGGTAGGCACTCAACAAATCTTTCTATTTGTTCTTATTCTGATTAATTATAATATTATTTCCTAATTATAAAAATATGGGATGAACATATTTGTGTGTGAGGGGGAGAGACAGAGACAGAGAGACACAGTGAGTCTGGTGCACAGCTAATGAAGCTAAAGGCCTCTGGGTCAGTACTTGGAATTGACATGCACTTCTCAGGGCTCAATCCCATAGCTTTTCTGTTTGTGGAAAGAATGAAAAGGACCCTGCCAGTTTGAAAACACAAAACATGGATGTAGATGTATTTTTCTAAGTGATAAAAGAGGAATTGAAAAAAAACCCCACAACTCTTTTTTTGGGTAACTTGAACTTAACATTATCCCTATAACAGCCTTGGAGGAAAAGCTGCTGGGTCCATCCTGAAATGTACTTAATTATCACTCTCCCCCGTTTTTCCTATCTGCTTGGGCATCTTCCCCACCTCCCTGGTTACCTTTCCTGCCAAAGAGAAATTCCTTGAGAGCCCAACTTTCCCCCATACCCTCCCCCATTTTCTATCTGGCCCGGAGGGTGAGAGCGCCTGTTTTATAACTGTCTGGTAATGTTTTAAGCTGGCCTCATCCAAAAACAGGCTGCAGCAAGGACCAATGAACACACACACACTCTGCTCTCCTGACACATACATCTTCCACTCGGGAGTAACTCACAGCTCATACAAGCGCCTACTGTAATTTCCCAGATCAGCCTAAGATTTTGAAACATTAAAAAAAAGCCAGTAGTAAAAATAATAGATGCAGTATCAGTCAATCTTAGCAATATTTTGTTTAGTCTTATTTCCCGCATCAGGGCAATATGAATCCACAGGGACTAGAACCAGCGATGGCACAGAAAATAGGAAATGAGCAAAATAGGAACACAACACACAACAGAGAAAAATAGGAATAAAGTGACATTAGTGCTAGCGGGTCCCCGCTCACAGTCAGCTTATGTGGCTGAATTCTGTGTGTGCACATTATCTTGAGATTTAATGGTTTCAAAAGTGTCCCTCTGCCGCAAGACTAAATTGGTACACTGTTCATCCTCCATCAGACTATAAATATGAGTGAGAAAGAGAGGAATTTTTAATGCGTGTCATATCGGAATAGTACCTCCAGTTTCCTCTTGACGAAGTTCGTTAAGCTCACTAAAAAATTGGAATGCCTGTCTATGAAAAACAGAGCAAGCCATTGGTGTCAACACGCAGGGAAATCAGAGTCCAATAAACAAGAAAACTGTGTGTTCTGTTTCTGAATTAACCGGGGACATTATCACAAAATCCAGGTGACCCCTTGGATATGCAGAACTAAGTATCCAAGAAGCTCATAAACACGTAGAATGAAAAATTTTCACAAAATCGTTCTATTCCAAGTGTAAAATACAGCTGCTGGTTAATTTATTCAGGGGCAGATACAACCCATTTCTTCTGGGGCTCTAGCAACCTGTGTGGAACACAGCAACCGAAAGAGATTGCTGCAGAAGCACCAGCTTTAATATTTCATTACTTACAGGCATCTCTATGGTCATCTGACTGGCCATTGGGCTTTTCTAAAAATCCATTTATCTACCAACCACTCTTCCCCACCCAGGCCTATGTTTTCTTAACTTATTCTAAACTGTGGTCACTTTATTGACAAAAATATTCTTTTCCCCATGGAAAGATACAAAAATCACACTTAAAACATTTTACCTCTGATTCTGAATTTGTAAGTTTCTCTTTTTTACAGATAAAGGCAAAGCAAGCTACATTTATTTTAGTACTTTGGTACACTGGTAGCAAAAGGTTCTTACTTGTTATCGGAAATGTGAAAAGCAAATAATGTCGCCTTTATATGCTATTTATTTATTATGTATGTGTATATGAGGCAGCGGGGGTTGATGGGAGACAGAGGAATTGTTTTTCAAAGTTAAAATGAAATCTCAAAAGTAACACCAAAGTTGTACTAAATTATCATATTTAGCAAGTTGTGTTTTCCCACATACTCACCAACACTTGATATCAGTTAAAAATGTTTGCCAATCTGATGGGTAAAACAATGGCATCTCAGATTGTGTAGATTTGCATATAACTGATTATGTGTGAGGCTGAATATATTTTCAAATGTCACTTAGCCATACATTGGTATTCTGTAAGTTGCCTATGTATATTTTATATCCATTTGTACATTTGGGTTTGTCTTTTCTTATTGATGTCTAGATATTTTTTTTTTACAGTTAGGCCACTAGTGCTTCGACATATACATATTAAGAATATTTTCTTCTATAGCTTGTTTTAAAATTTTGTTTATGGTGTCCTTTGGTATACAAACGTTTATGATTATGTCCATGATGGTTTTAGGGCATTCCCTACCCTGAGGTTACAAAGATATTCTCCTATACTTTATTATACCTGGTGCTCTTTCTCTTCCTAGTGACAAAGGGGATGAATTAGATACTGGCTTCTCAGGTATGGCAAAAAGATAAGCAGACAAGAGGGTTTAAGATGGTGGTGAAAGTAGCTGACGTAGGTCTAGAAGCAACCAGGTTCAATGAGCACCCCTGAAGCCAGAATGTATTCTCTAAATGCCACTGTCAGCTAAAACCCCCAAGATTTCTTGCAGAAATGGCTGATTCCAGTCATGGGGCAGACAATGAATAAGATTAGCTGAGACCATCCTGTTGGACCAGAAAGCAGGGAAGCTCCAAAGATTTCTGGGGTCATGTTGGAAGAACACAGGAGACAACCTGAAGGGGCTCCTCCTGGCCAAAGAGGAGATGCTCTCAACATGCAAACACTAGTTATTGTAAAGCGTTCAAACATATTAAATAGGTAAAAATCCCTGAGTCCATAATGGTACTACTGGTTACTGTATAAAGTTGTTATGACACCAGTGCATTCCGAAATTAGAAAATAAAGGGAATGAATTAAATGTTGATCTCGAGTTTCCTATAGGAATTGTATTTCAGGATAACCAAATATTTGAGCCGAGATGGCACTTAATAAATATGGATGGAGTGATGGAATTAGGATGTCACCATTTTGAAACCCCTAATAAAATAATAGATCTAGGCAATCATCATCAGTAGCTTAAAAAGCCATTAAGTGAAAGGCTGAAGTGGAACCTTGTAATGGATGGATCAGGTTGGTGAAACCGCCACCCGCCAATCAATCTGAGCGTTACGTGCTTCCCGAGGCAGCCCGATGGGAAGTAAAAGCATGACCACAAGCAGCTCCTACCCAAACAAGAAGCCTGAATCTGATTCAGCCTCCCTCTCTCACCCAGATCACAGTAAGCACAGATGGTGAAAGGCACCTTACATGACACGCTAAGAACAGGTCAGCAAAGCTCAGAACGCAGGAGATTCCACAGGATGAATGGCTTATTCAACAAGTGAGGGCGGGTGGAACACGTGAGCCCATGTTATGAATGAAGACACACCTACGAAAGGCTAAGTGACCAGAACGACAGCCAGGTCTCCAACCCTTTAATTCATTTTTCCCAATACATTCTGAACAAGACCTCTAGCTTGACAAGCTCAGAGTCAGAACCAACTTTCACAGCAATAATTGGGGTTTTCCATGTTTCAAAGGAAATTCATAGAAAAGTGAATTGAGATGCACTTGCTGTACGAAGCTGATGAAGTGACAGTTCCAAATGCAGAGCTCAAAAGTAACAACAAAGCTGATTTCTACAAACAGAAAAACAGCCTTCCTTTTAACTGAGCACTTCATCCTGAAAAGGGGATTCTCCTTTTCCTCATTAATGGTCTTTCCCCTTTTCTTGTGATTGGAGAGTCACATGATTTAAATAAAAAGTGAGAAACTGAGCCAACTCAGACGATGGCTGCGTGATTCGTAGGAGCAAATAACACCGACGTGAAAGACATTTCCTGCAAAGTATGACAGACTTTCAAATTATCCTTCTCTAGCTAATTAGCATTTTAGAAAAATCGGGTTTAATCATTAGAGAAGCCCACTGCTTATCTGGGAGCTCTCTCGTGAGCAGTGCCGGCAACTTTCAGGGGAGACGTATCCAGCAGGTACTGCATTTTCTTTCGATTTCTGAAGCAAAGAGAAATACTGCCACCCCCCTCCCCACGAATTCAAAGATAATTCAAACATAATGACCTGTCTGTGTCGTGCTATGGCGTTTCTTCACGCACATCAAAGAGTCAAGGGGGAAGGGACACGGGTAGCAGGTATTTGAAAGCTTCCCTTGCATAGGCTATATACACAGAAGAGATTCACGGCTTTGCTTAATTTATAAAACACCTACCTCCCCATTAAATGGCATGACAGCAAACTTATATGGCAGCTGACATAAATCACAATTCATATTGTGTGGGGTATTGGCTTGGGCGGTGTGAACAGTTAAGACTCCTGGGGGTGAGGGGAACACCAAAAACAGCCCAAATTATCCTCAGTCACATGCATGTTTCTTTTTCAAACTTGTGACTTTGGGCTGCTTCGGTGGCTGCGCAAAGGAATGTTCTGCTCCCTGAGTCACAGAGAGAATGCTCAGCTTTTCATTCTGCTAACGACGTAGAGAACTACAACAATTATGTGAAAAGTCTCTGTAATATTTGAGACTTATATTAAGATGGACAGAGTTGAAAACTATTTGCTAAAATGTGTGCTGGAAAGATGGGTTGAATTTCTACCCAGCAACTCTAGGCCACTGACTTGAAGCTCCCTTAACATTTCATTCCAACAAAATACAATCATTAATTCTTACAATTACTATCATATGGCTATGCATCTTGGAGTTTGTAATAAGTCAACCAACCTTTAGCAAAACACATAGGGTTTGAGCTGCCTACATACAGTGAAGGCCAGGAGTTATTTCGTGGAAGGCTTTGGAGGTGAAATTGAGAAGGTGGGTGGTAATACTTAGACAAGAAAAGCTACACTGAGCAGGAAATAATATAATAGGAATTAGATTTTAGGAAAAAGAATTTTCCATTTTCTCTCATCTCTTCATACCTCCATGATCCCCCCTCTCCTCTGTCAGGTGAATACCTCTTATTTCACTGAGTAAATAGCAGCAACCAGAGGAGACACCCCCCTCCCCCATACACATATTTTTGCCAGTTCTGGTTTTCTGTATGAATGACACAGACACTTTCTTAAGTCTGGGTTTCCCCATATGGGGAGAGTGTATCACATATTTTGTAGGATGATTATGAGGATTAAGTGAGAATACAGGTGAAGTACACTTCCTGACACTTGATAAGGACTCAATAGTTAGGAGGGAAAATAAGACAGAACCCTTCTCTAACAGCTGACTGCTGTTTCAAATAATGCTGCTGTTCCTGGATATTTGAGAATCCACGGAAGATGTCTTTCACTCTATTTTTTCTAGCATTTGTTCATTCAGCAGTTCATAAGCACTGTGAGCCCAGCAGTGTGCTAGCAGCTGGGGATATGGGTGAAGACATCAGCTCTCCTGTCTGAGGAGTTTAAAGCTGCCGGGATAGATGGGCACGAAAAACCACCACAGAGGCAACGAGAGCAGCAGTAAAGTGCGTTTGATACAGACTCTACATGGTACCAGGGTACACAGGCAAATGAGAGAATAGACTCTGGACTATCATTTGGATGATGCTTTTCTTCATGTCTACTCTCCCTATTCTTCTATAACGAACGCCTCTAACTGTAGCTTGCAAAATAAACACCCTCTTAAATCAGTAGTACCTTTGGGTGTGGGGGGCACAGAAGAAAGAGAGTTCAAGTTCAGGTTAAGCAAAATGTCTCTATTTTTCAAGGGCAATCACTTGAGTATTATTCCACCTGATTGCTGTAACTTTGGTAATTGGGATCTTAGCTCCTGAGGGTTTTGTGCAGTATTTGATAAGTAAACTGCCCTTACTCTGATGATTCTCATTAACGGTTATAAAGGAGACGCAGCATCCATCAGCACATGAATGCTTACATATAATCCAAAGTAAAATTAGGTATTAAAAACATCAAGGATCTTTAGATAGGTAATTCAAGGGATGATCAAAGAAAACACTCCTTTTATAAAGTAAAGCAGCAATTATAGCCACAGGTATCAAAACTGATACCCAAGAGCTAGAGAAAGTCTTGGCTCTTCCTCAAAGGAGGCTTAATCAGGAGAGACTATAGCTTTTCTAACTCAACATAATAATACGGATTTAGGGAACCCATCCACTGTGTGTTGTGCTTTGTCCCAATTCTCTCATGACAATTGCTCCCAATAGGACATTTCCACATGGGGGATGCCCCAACCTGGCCAGTGGGAGCATTGAGTATAAATTGCTTAGCTTTTTCAAATTAGCATAAGAAAAATGAAATCCCTTTATGTATATGTTTGTGTGCATGTGTGTGTAAAGAAAAGCAGGAGTATTTTATGGCAATCTGTGCTATACACAAGGATTCTGATAAATGGCTTGTGTTACGTAATGTCTGCATGCCCCCAAAAAGGAAGTTGATATGCATACTTGAAGAAAGTAAGTTCAGACCAGTAGAAATACTTTAAAGTTCCTGAAATCATCACTCACAGTTTCCACATTTCCTTGGTCTTGTTTTTCCCTCCCCCTCCCATCTCTGATCTCCTTCTTTCCCTTTAAGTCACACTGTTTCTTTAACAATTTCATATCAAAATGTGCAGCTCTTCTCAAGAGTAATGTAATCATCATACCATGTAATACTTCCTCAATGCAGCACAAGATGAGATATAAAATAGATAACCAACAAGGACCCACTGTAAAGCACAGGGAACTCTACTCAATATTCTGTAATAATCTATAAGGGAAAAGAATCTGAAAAAGAATGTATATATGTATGTATAACTGAATCACTATGTTGTACACCTGAAACTAACAGGACATTGTAAATCAACTATTCTTCAATCAAACAACAACAACAAAACACGGGGCTGAGGAATGACACCTTCACCGGAAGCAAGGCAGGCTTCACGCACCCCGTGAGGCTGTGCATGGCTGACCATCAGGTAAGGATTCCCTGCTCAGCACCCCTTCCACACCCTCAGCTGCAAGGAAACCCTGGCTTTGATCATTTATGGAGACTCTTCCTCTTCCTGAATCCTAAGAACTCAGTCAGAGCTCTTTTCCCCAGGATAGGTTCCCAGCAACCTGGACCCTGCTTACTCTTTGGAGAGGCTTATGCCAGGGTTCCAGGCAAGACGGACCAAGAAAAACACAAGGGCAGGGCCGCTGCTCAAGGGCTATCCTCTAAATCCGCAGAAAACTCTCACAAAATGATGGAAGTGGAAGACAGAGAAAAATGAGAGCCCGAAAATTTCCTTCCCATTGAGCATCTCATGGCCCCTGTGCCCTGGCTCCCCGAGTCCCCCCAAAGTGCATCGGTTAATCGGCTGTTTATTTGAAACCGTCGACAGAAGTTAATAGACAGTTATCAGTTAATTGAGTGCAGGGTCTCCTCGTTCATCTTGCCGATTCAATCTAACCCCCTTCATCTTCCAGAAGGTGTCCCCGCCGCTCCAAACAGTCGCTGCTGCAAGAAAGGCCTGAGAACGACGGGAAGCTAATAGTTTAACTGTTCCTCTAAATTTGTTTGACAAAACTGACAGTTAGTGTGTTCGGCTGCGTTGTGGGTAATCTGCAATTTACCCCTGGGCGTGTGGTGGATGCCCGTTTTATTTACCTCTCGTAGTTAAAAGCCTAATTAATATTCCGCCCTGTAACAAAGATTAGAGATTTGACAAACATTGTAATTTAAATTCTCCATTATAGCAAACATTAAAATCAAACATCTTCCACACAGCCCACTGCATAAAGGACACGTGTAGCTGTAATTTAACTTTTTAGTTTTTAATACCAGAAACTAATTTCTGCTGTCAGTTTAATGAGCTGGAAAACACAAATCTTGCTGCTCTCCGTGTGGGCACAGACTGTGAGAGATGAACCGAGGGGAGGGAGGACAGTGATGTCTTTCAAAACATATTTCTAAATGCGCCAAGCAAATGGTATGCATGCAATCACATCAATTCAATGGGATGCTACGGGTTCCTGAAACCATTTTAAAGCTTAAAAAAATAGCTGCAAAAATAAAACATTTCAAGAGAGCAATAAAGAAATTACTCTGGTATTTTCTAAAGTAAAGGTGTGTCTGTTTAAGGGATATAGGAGAATATATGCAGATACTGACCACAAGCAAAACAAAACAAGTGAAGCCACCTGCAGTCCTGCAAACTGAGACTCTAAGGGACAAGGTGGTCATTCTGACGTCTATCACCGATGCAGAGTGCTTTCCAGAATACTAACGGCGGAACAAGGTAGCCAACAGCTCGAGGAGGCCTCAAATAAACGGTTCTAATTCACGCTAATTTTCACGGGACACTCAGCTTCATAAATTTTATGTGACTGATTAAAGTTATTGCATGTAGAATACCTTCAGGCAGCTGAAATGGCTCATTAAACAAGGAAGCTAGCTGGGAATTATCAGTAATGTAACAAATTTGTATACTGTGAATCTGATGTCTTTAGAAAGAATGGAGGAGGACAGTCCTGCTCCCACTTTGGAGCTGGGCTCAAGGGGGAAGGGAAGAAACGCCTTGATCTCAGAGGCTCCGGCTACTCCCACTCTTGCTACCTGATACTCAGAAACCCACTGACTTGCCGACCTGTGCAGAGACGTCATTAGTCACTTCCAGCTTCAATGTGCTTCAGTTATTTTACATTGTGATCCCAGGAGGAAATGTACTCTCTGCTGCAATTTCAGGCTAAACCAAAGATAAACGGATTCACTTTAGAAATCGACAAGCCAGCATGTCCCAGTTTATACTAACATCTCACAACACAGAGAAGAGTATGTGTAAATATTATTAACCTTGCCACTGTCTTAAATGAAAGAGGTAGATATTGCCAAGGCAGAAGGTTTCCAAGTGGCCTGAGAGTCAAACATTCTCTACCAAGCTACGTCCATCAGCAACATGGTTGGTTCCAGAGGGAAACACGACCTGTTCTTTCCACAAAAGATATACACCAGCCCTCCTAATCCATCTTCCAGAGAGAAGTCAGCTACTCTCCCGAGCATCCCATGTCAGCTGCCGTGCAGGAGTTCCTTGATAACTCTTGATGGACATCAACAGTATATTGGTTTATAATATTTGAAATAAAAATCTTTGCCAGCTCTTTGCAAAAAAGAGCAACCACTCCTACAAAATGCCTGTAATTGCCCTGAAAATGCTTAGGCATGCTCATGGAACCAATATGTCACCATATGACTCAGAGACTGTTTATAAACCAGTTGGGCAAAAAATTAAATCAAAACATATCTGGTGGGCTCCTCTGGTGGCGCAGTGGTTGAATGTCTGCCTGCCGATGCAGGGGACACGGGTTCGTGCCCCGGTCCAGGAAGATCCCACATGCCGCAGAGCGGCTAGGCCCGTGAGCTGTGGCCGCTGAGCCTGTGCGTCCGGAGCCTATGCTCCGCAACAGGGAGAGGCCACAACAATGAGAGGCCCGTGAACTGCAAAAAAACCCAAAAAAACCCCCCAAAAAACCCAAAAAAACCATATCTGGTATTGTAAAAAAAACATTTTGGAAAAGAGTAACCAAATGAGAGATTTGGCTTTTCAAAAAACAAAACAAAACAAAACAAACAATCCCCCTCAAAAACCATAAAAATGAAAACACACTAAAACAAGTATATTATCAACATGATTACATTGAATCCGAGGAAAAGTATCAGAAAGAAATAAGTCAGTAGAATATGTTTTCTTTACCTTATAGGATATTATGAGAGTATTAATAATAGTTTTTACATATCTGAACTATTACTGTTCTGTATAGATATGACTGTCTGTGGTTCTAGAAATAATGTGTTATTTATTTTTTGAGATTAATTAAAATAGGATATCATGATCTCTTTTCAACCACAAATTCTCTCTATGCAAAACTGTAGTGCACATAAATTTATATCTTCAAAAATCTGACATCATTGGGGGAATTTCAGATACAGAGTATATGAATGGTCAATGTTATTGGGAATCAGTAAAGAGAGATCTTATCAGAAAGAGAAAACCAAGGTAAAGTTAAAGATGGAACAGAAATAGGGGGTTTTGCAATTAAAGCAGTCAACATGAAGGAAAATGCGGAAGAAAGCAGGGCCACAGAAAGGCGCGCGCCTGTGAGGAGGAACCCTTGGCATGTGCTTCAACTGAGGCCAACCACAGTTCTTGGGAGAAGGGAGAGGTTCCGTGAAATATGCCCTGGAGGTTACAGAAAGGTCACTCCAAGCCTTTATCACTCAAAGCAGGCAAGTTACTCTGCATCCAGGGAACCAAATAAGAAGCACAAGGTAGGACTTGAGGAAAGAATTAAAATAAGGAGAGAATAATTGAGCCTTAAAATCAGAAAGGCTTTGAACAATTGTCTGTACAGCCAGACACATGAGACAATGCCTCTTAAAGTGCATATTTCCTGAAATAATGGAAAATGCTTCTATAAGTATCTTCCCCAAATTTTGAGAATGGCAGATCTTGAAAAGTTTCTACCAAGCAAGAGATGGTAAATGACGATTACTGCGTAATACTGGTTATTACTATTTTAAAATATGATTATGCAGTTGATGGCCCGTTTATGTGGTGCTTCATCATTATTGTATCATAGAATGGAAACAGAACTCTTTTAGGGATGTCATAAGTCACCTCTTTCCACTGCTTCCCATCTTGTTCCTCAGCCATGAGTTTTCCTAATACGCGATTTTTCAGAAACCCAGTTCTGGAGGTATACTTTTAGAGTATAACTTTCAAATTTCATCCTATTCATAGGGGTTAATGAGGCGGTCAAAATGGTGCTAGTCACAGAAAATCAAGCTTGGTCCTATGGAAAAAATGTATTTAATTCATTAACATGGATGTTCTGAATTTCACATGAAAAATACCAACTAATTATTGAAAACTCAAAGTCTGGATTTAAAAGTTCAAGAGACACAGTTACTGTGGGTAAGAAGAAAATTCGTCAGTTGATAAAGAATGCTAAGAAATACAAAATTATCACTTAATGCAATCTGCATTTTCTTTGCCATCAGGGATAATCAAATCTCTTAACAAGAATTTAATAATGAAATTGGAAACAACCATTGCTCATGCTTTCAGAGCTGTGGTTCAGAAACTGCTACCTAACGTTATTGTTGACCAATATTGTCCCTGGGTCACGACAAAGGCACCACCAAACAGAAGGAGATCCTTTATAAGACCCTTTCTTATAGGGGCCCGGGGGCTGTAATTTCATCCAGTGACCATAGTGACACCTACTTTGTGCATTACTAAGAACTTCTGCATGCCTTTCATGAAAGGCTGAACTCATAGGATCCGGCCTCCTGGTGACCAACTGCCACACACCCCCCCGCCAAGCTCTACGGGTGCAGGAGGGGCCTGGCATTTCAAATGTGGGAGAATCCCAGTGGCTCTGGGAATTCCTTCAGTCTCCACCATTTTCTGGGCCTGAATTTATAGTGTGATATGACTAATCCCCATTTCAAAGTGTAACCCAGTCCGAAGTAGCATAAACTGGGGTGACATACACCTGAATCCCAGGACTCTTTTGTTGATGACCTCTGTCATTTGTGAAGAAGCAAAAGAACACTGACGAGGAGTCCGTTTTACGAAACTTCCTGTCAGGGGCCTGCCATAGGACACGTGCTTAATGAACGCTCCGTGAATGTGGATCTGACCATCCTGTTTCATGTTGGACAGAGCCTCATGGGTATTAAGGCTGGTTGGAGGTGAAGAGTAATCATCAACCATTCTCCATCCTATTACCCCATTTCAATTTTCTGCATAGCACACACTACTCTCTTCTATTTCTTTTATACCCTCGTTTCTTGTAAGTTGCCGGCCAGCACTAGAATGCGTGTTCGTCTATCTTGCTCACCCTGGAGTCCTGGGCCCTACAACAGGGTAGGCACTCAGTAAGCATTGGTGGGATGAAGGACGGAAGGAGACAGGTGCCCCTCTGATAACCCTCTCCCTCTGTGTGTCCACAGTCTACGCATCTACGGCTTATCACTGTCTCATCAATGGGTTCCTCGAAACACCTGCTGTAAACATGCCAATGGAGCTGCCCCCACCCACAAGTTATGTTTCTGCCCCAGGGAGGTGCGTTCAGTCTCCCTTTCCAATGAACCTTCTCTGGACCATAGTGTTTTTGTAAGTGGGATTTCTTTAGGTTTGTAAATAATCAGGAGCCGGGCTGACTGGTACAGCGCCCTGCACCGTCTTGGGTGTGAGCTGTCACAACTCTTGTCATCAGCGGGCTGCAGGTACAGGAGTACGCGCTTTGGTACCATGACACCCCGCGGCCTGTTGAGTTTCACTATGCTGAGCCTTACCATAGCAAGCACTTAAGAAAACATTTACTTGCAAGGACTGTCCTCACAGAATATACTTAGCAGAAGGGACCTCTGTTGTCTTTGCGATTCAACAATTCAGAACAAAAACTTTAAAACCCCATGGAAACGTTCACGATTCACGACGAATAGGTTAGGGCACCAAGCCCTGTTAAGCTCTGTCATATTGTTCGTAATATCGGTGTATGTTATCTGCTCGGGACCCACACGAAACACTAAAGCTTTGGGTCTTGCATTTTCAAGTTGGCCTCTGGGGCGCTGGCAGATGGAGTAGCATGAAGGCCAGGGGTGAGGGATTATCCTGGAAACGGCTGGGAAGGATGCTCAGGAGGCCGGAGAAAGGAGGCTGCGGTGAAGGTGGTGGTAGGTGGGCAGGGGGGGAAAGACAAACGATGTATTTTTGTTCTGTATTTATGAGACGCTCATGTTAGTTAAAAATCTTATATATATATAGAATTTACACGATCAGTTTTTGTATGCAAATTAACTATAACAAATTATAAATACACACAAATACATACATGTACTAGGGAGGATGAAGAAGCATTAAATTTGTAATTAAGAAATACAATAGTTACTGTCACAATCCTAGACACTGAAGACGCTAGCTTCCAGGTCTATTAATCAGTGCATTGCTTGCCGACCACACGTCCCTTGTCACCCCTGGGGGCCCCGTTTGCACTGATGTTCTCTCCGCGCAGCTGACCATTTTTTTTTTTTGGCGGTACGCGGGCCTCTCACTGCCGTGGCCTCTCCCACCGCGGAGCACAGGCTCCGGACGTGCAGGCTCAGCGGCCATGGCCCACAGGCCTAGCCGCTCCGCAGCATGTGGGATCCTCCCGAACCGGGGCAGGAACCCGTGTCCCCTGCATCGGCAGGCGGACTCTCAACCACTGCGCCACCAGGGAAGCCCCCCATTCATTCTTGATGACTTCCTCTCTGAAGTGGTTCCTGGTGCTCCGCCCCTGGCACAGGTGACCCTCCTCCTCTGGGAACGTCCCCACCGCCTCTTCCGTGGTCCCCTTTTGTAGACCTGATCCCTTGGTTTTTATGACACTTTTCTTTACGAGACTGCCTTGTTTGTGATGACGGTTTCTTCTTTTCTTAAATCTTTGCCTAGTCATTCAGCAAGCTTTTAATATCTTCTCGTGTCCTCACTTCTCTTCTGACCCAGGTCACGTCCCTTGGGAGTCATGACAGTGACCCCAGCACCTCATCTCCCTGGTTCTCCCAGCACAGCAACGATACTCCAGTCTCTGTCTCTGTCTTCACGTGGCATCTTTCAGAGTCTCTTCACACTGTCTGCGTCCAAATTTCCGCTTTTATAAGGACAACAGTCACATTGGATTAGGGCCCACCCTAATGACTGCATTTTAATCTGATTACCTATACAAAGATCCTATTTCTAAATAAGGTCACATTCTGTGGTCTGGGGAATAACAAAATACTTAGAAGTAAACCTAACCAAGAAGGTGAAAGACCTGTATGCAGAAAACTAGAAAACACCCAGGAAAGAAATTAAAGCAGATATGCATAAATTGAAAGACATTCCATGTTCATGGACGGGAAAAACTAATATTGTTAAATGCCCACACTATCATGGTCTGGTTTTACACAGTGGCCACGTTCAGTCTTTTAAAAGGAACTGAAGACAAGTATATAAAACGCTTCTGTTCTAAAACAGAAATCTGACTACCACTCTGTTTGCAAGACTAGCCTCTTCCAACTTCCCTCCCTCCCCTTCACTCCCTGGCTACCTCCCAGTTTTATTTTCCTCCATTTTACAGATAAGTTACTTATTTCCCTTGTGGTCTGTCTCTTCCCATCAGAAGGCAAGCTCTACAAGAGAAGAAATTTTGTTGATTCCTTTCTGCAGAACTTAGAACGCTGCTCACAGCTGCTCATTTGGCATCTGCTACATGAATGAAGAGGCCCATATTCAGTGTTTACATAAGTACTAGCCAATGTGAGTGTGTTTACTGGAGGACTGAAATAACTCACTTGCACTGTAAATGGGCTGTACACTGAAGCAGGTGGCTGCACACTTGGGCATACACGAGTCTAGACCAGCAGGAGTGTGAATGGACCTTGTCCTGTGATTGTGCTGTTGACAGGGCCCCTCACTGTGGTTCTAACTCTACCCATTTCCTCTGAACTTGGCCCTTCGTGTTTTTCCTCTCAGACATAACGCTTAAGGCTTTTACACATATGTCTAATTTCTGAGTATCTGTTGATCAAGTACCCAAGTGTTTCTCTCAAATTGCCAAATACTTTTTAAAAGTGATAGTCTTTACTATGAATTTTAGTATTTGTTGTGAAATCTGGAAGACCAAATAATGGTACAAATACTAGAATTAATTCTAGTGTGCTCTTCATGATCAAATTATTATTTATACACATTTTCTAGAGCAGAAATTGTGTTTCATCCTAAGGTTTTCACTATCCTTTAGTTTTTATCTATATGAACTTTTAAAATTGTGTTTAATTTGGCAACATGCATAGTAATCATTAACTAGGGTCTTTTTTACTCCTATTTTATAACAAACATTTAGGTATTTTTCAAGTAAATGGTAGAATTTCAACTAAAAGAGCCCCTACAGAGATGTTCACTCATCTGTCATCGAGAATTTTGCTGATATTTGACGGTGACTATTTAGAAGAAACCAATGTCTCTGAAATATAGTCCAGAATCACTTCACTGGTCACTGGTGTTGTCACACTCCTGAGATGTGACCATGCCAGGCTGACATAATTATATGTCATAGAAGGTTAAAGAAAATACAACTACTTATAATTTTACTGGCAGGTCAGGCTGAAATTAAATAATTATATAATTGCTGGCAGGTCAGGTCGAAAATGACCCTGAAAAGGACACTTAGTTCTTAAGACTTACAAAGTCATTTGAACGTATTTTGTGTGTAAACTCACGACAAGAAGTTTCTTAGAATAATTCCCACCTTTGCTACACAAGTTGGGTGCCATTATAGCTCTTTCTATTCTCTATTATGTTTTATTTATTTTAAAAGGTGCCGGTTCTTATTAATCTTGTACATCAATTCCCACCCTATTCTGACTCTCGCTAATGTTTTTGGCCCGGGTGTGTAACCCCGCTCTGCTTAGGTCCTCTGTAGCCCCTAGACTGTGGACGATAGCCTAACTTTCCTCAGCAGAGTCTCCACTAAAACATTTTTCTCAGCCTTACAATATACTAGTGCACACACATACCAACACACACACAGACACACACACTTGTTCTTCGGCAACTTCATTTCACTAGCTGGTCAAAGGATTCACACTGGCATTTATTGATTTATGAAATCCTCTCTTTGAGACTTTACCCTAACTACCTTATTTGTCTTGTTTCAATAAATTAAGTGGAAGTTTAACATATTTTTTCTAAAAATAATTCATTTTCGATTGGACAAAATCTAGAAATAGAGAGAAGGTTAAAGAAAATACAACCACTTATAATTTTACCCCTCAGAATAATAACTGCTAACAGTTCAGGATATTTTAATCCAGTCATTTTTTTTACACATATTAATTTTTTAAAAATTTGGATTTTTCTGTATTACTTATTTCTATGACTTCCAAATGTCATTAAATTTTTTTTGAAAACATAGGTTTTAATGACTAAACAATACTTAATCAAAATGACATTAATAATGTCTTTTGGTAATTTAGCTAGCTTCTAAATTTTTTACTGTCACAGATAATACTGTGATGACTATCCTTAGCGATAAATCTGAAAATTCCCTTTGAAAAAATTCTCAGTGGTCAGATGAATGGATAAAGAAGATGTGGCACATATATACAATGGAATATTACTCAGCCATAAAAGGAAATGAAATTGAGTTATTTGTAGTGTGGTGGATGGACCTAGATTCTGTCATACAGAGTGAAGTAAGTCAGAAAGAGAAAAACAAATACCATATGATAATACATATATATATGGAATCTAAAAAAAAAGGTTCTGAAGAACCTAGGGGCAGGACAGGAATAAAGACGCAGATGTAGAGAATGAACTTGAGGACATGGGGAGGGAGAAGGGTAAGCTGGGACAAAGTGAGAGAGTGGCATTGACATATATACACTACCAAATGTAAAATAGATAGCTAGTGGGAAGCAGCTGCATAGCACAGGGAGATGAGCTCGGTGCTTTGTGACCATCTAGAGGGGTAGGATAGGGAGGGTGGGAGGGAGATGCAAGAGGGAGGAGATATGGGGATATATGTATATGTATAGCTTATTCACTTTGTTATAAAGCAGAAACTAACACACCATTGTAAAGCAATTATACTCCAATAAAGATGTTAAAAATAATTCTCAGTGGTATTGGATTAATGGGCATGTCCATTTAAAATAGCAGTGTTACAAACTATAAATGGCTTTTAAAAAATGTGTACCAATTTCTATTCTCACCAGAAAATGCATGAGGAGGCCCTTCTCACTCTACCCTATTGGCTTTTAAAAGTAGTTGTCAATTTGATGTGCAGAATAGACTATTTTACTTTCTAAGTTTACATTTCATTGCTTATTAATGAATGAACAGCTTTTAATGCATACATTGATCGTTTGCACTTCCCCTTCTATAAACTGACTATTCATATCGTTTGCCTATTTTTCTATTAAAATCTTAGTGCACCATTCATGGATTTGAATGGATTACGTTAAGAGTAGCAGCCATTTGTTACAAAATGTTCAGACTGGTTGGAAGTCTTGTTGCCTCCACTGTTCTCTCATCTCATTGTGCATTTGCTCTCTCCTTTCCCTACGACAGCTCATTCTTTCCCATCCTTCAAGGCTGGGTTCCTCGATGCATCTAATCTTTTGGTCCATGGTGATGTCACTTTCCTCTGAACTCCAAAGCAGTAATTGTCCTGAGCTCATCCTGTCTCATTTGATTAATTACCTTTCAATATGTATGATGTCTTATGAGATTTGTGAGGCAAAAAACATTTCTCACACTTCACAGGCTTAGCACATTGCCACTAAACGATAGTGATTCAAATCACTGGGCACGCCAAACATAACACAATACAAACAAAAAAACAAACAAAAAACCCACTGATTTTAAAAATATTTGCAATTTTCCTCTTCCTGAAATATATTTTCCCAAAGAAGGAAAATGTCATCAAATATAAACAACTCTCAGATAACAGAAATTCATTATGTGTCTGGATGAGATTATTTCATATTACATAGTACAAGCTGACATTACATCTTGAGGTGAACAAGTAAGTAATTATGCATGAAAGCTAGCCGTGTGGAAATGGAAGTATTTTTGGCGGACACGATATCTACTGAACACAGTGGATGTGTCAAATTATTTTTATAACTGAAGCATAACGTATCATCCCCAATATAACTACATAGATCATCCTGACTTACGATAGGGTTACGTCCCGATAAACCCATCATAAGTTGAAACTATCCTAAGTCGAAGATATATTTAATACATGTAACCTACCAAACATCAGCCTACCTTAAATGATCTAAGAATGCTTAAATTAGCCTGCAGTTGGGCAAAATCCTCTAACACAAAGCCTGTTTTATAATAAAGTGTTGAATACCTCATGTAATTTATTGAATATTGCACTGAAAGTGAAAAACAGAATGGTTGTCTGGGTACAGAATGGTTCTAAGTGTATCAGTTGTTTACCCTCTGGATCATGTGGCCGACTGGGAAGTGTCACCGCTCTCAGCATCACGAGAAAGAGTCATACTCCATATCGCTGGCCCAGGAAAGATCAAAATTCCAAATTCCAAGTATTTTCTACTGATTGCTTTCGCACCATTGTAAGGTCAAAAACCTTTAAGTCCAACTGTTCTAAGCTGGGGACTGTCTGTGTATGGATCATAGCAATATATTGCTGCATGTATTCTAAAATGCCAAAATACTGAAAATTATAAAGCATGTAACCAATTAAACATAAAGAATAAAGAAAGCAGATCCAAAGAACTTAGTGTAGTTGATTCTTGGTAATGGAAACCATATGCATGTTTGGTAAACATTTCTAAAAATGAAATCATATAAACATAACCTAAGGTTATACATGCATATAGGAATAATAGGGATACTAGTCTGGCGAACCCTCCTGCCCAAGGTCACCTAATGGAATTTTTTTTTCCTATCAAATGATGAAACTTGATATATTTTCCTTTTATGGACAGAAACAGAATTTATAGCTGTGAGAAATCATGGTTTCTTTGCGTACTAAGTGCAGAGTTCTGAAAGCTTCCTACTAACTAAATGGCTTAATATTTTCTCTTTGAACTTTATATCAACATTCTTAATTTTTTTTATGGTGAACATATTTTCTTCCCAAGGCTAGCATGGTTGTCTAATTGTCAAGCAAATTAGATAAACTGAAATCATTTAGCCACACAATATTTTGGCTGCTAACAATGAAGAACAACTCTATTAAGAAAAAAACCCTAAGCACACAACAGCAACTTAAACAGTAAAGTATCACTTTATGTTTGCAAATGCATAGGAAACAAGTAGAATATGGCACATGCTGATAAACCAAATTCTTTCCATACTCTGACCAGAAGAATCACAAAACTCAATGCACTGGACAGAAAACAAGAGGACATAAATTCTTAAAGTTTTCTGGTTCTATGTTGGGAAGTATCAGGTTTAAAAAAAAATTGTTTTTTTAAGTTACCACAGAAGGATTACTTATGAAGAATGCTCTCAATCCAGTCATTTTCTGTATCGAGTCCAAATGCAGCTCTGGACAACTCTTAAGTAAAGCACAGTACAGGTGAAATGGCCCTCCTGTCACCCTGCACACTGATGCTGCCACACGTGGAGGTGGCTACAGGCTGTGGCTGGTCCCCTCCTTTCCTCCCCAGAGCTGTAACCGACATTAGGCAGAGGCTTCATGGTTTTTTCTTTCCCCCCCTTTTTTTTTGTATTTTCTAAAATGGCATTGTGCTTTCAAAACAAATCTGCCTTCTATTTGCATATCAATTAAAAATCCTACTGAATTATTTCACTCAACAGCTAAAGGGATTTAAAAAGAAAAGGTCATTTTATTTCAAAATGTTAAGACTCAGTTTACCTTCCCACACATTTCGATACACCCATAAAGCAGAGGGTAACACACATCCCAAAGTATGGGCGGCGATGACCAATAAGTAGCGCCGTTGACGGCACTGCTGCTGAGACAGCAAGAAAGGGCACGATACTGACTGCAGTTCTCCTCCCTGTTCACTCTTTTTACGAACAAGAGACCTACACCCCCAAAGTTGGCAACCCTTTTTATTATTATTATTATTATTATTATTATTTTTTAATTTATTTTTGCGGCACGTGGGCCTCTGTGGCCTCTCCCGTTGCGGAGCACAGACTCCGGACGCGCAGGCTCAGCGGCCACGGCTCACGGGCCCAGCCGCTCCGCGGCACGTGGGATCCTCCCGGACCGGGGCACGAACCCGCGTCCCCTGCGTCGGCAGGCAGACTCTCAACCACTGCGCCACCAGGGAAGCCCGGCAACCCTTTTTAGATCATTTGACATCATGTGATTTAAATTTCTTGGGTTCCTTTTTTCAAGAAAGAGCAGAGAAACACCTCTTGCAGTTGGCAGGTGGTGTGGCTGAATTCTGCACGTACAGAAGGGGTGAGACTCCATGGAGGGCACGGGAGACCACAGTCAGGATGCTTGTGACCCCACGCTGCTCACTCCCTTTACTTTGCCTCATGGAGTGTAAGAAAAATCTCTTATTTATCAGTAGGAAAGTTAACTTAGAAAACTATTTTTCACTCCTTTAGAAGCAATAAGGAATAACAAGAATGACTCTGCAAGTTACATGGCTGTGCGTGGGTGGTGTACACACGTATGTAATATGTGCACTTATTTTGCTGAATCATTGAAAGTTGAAAGACATTATGACATTTTACCCTTAATACTTAGCAGGTATCACCTAAGAATGAGGAATTCTACATAACTACAGTGTTATTACTACTCTCAAGAAATCTAACCATGATACAAAAATATTATCTAATATACATGCATATTACTTCCAAATCGTCCCAATAATGTCCTTTATATTTTTTTTTTTTTTTTGCTCGAGAATCAATCAAGGATCATGTATTGCATTTACTTATCATGCGTCTTTAGCGTCTTGACTCTAGAACAGTCTCTGAATTTTTTCTTTTCATGATACTGGCCTTTTGAAGAATACAAACCAGTTGTTTTATAAAAACTTCCTGTAACCTATGTGGTTTTTTTTTCCCTAATATGATTTATAAGGAGGAATTCACTCCAAAGTAGTTTGTACCACACTTCTCTGAGTTCCAGTTATTTTTAAGAGCAAAGAAACTCGGTGAGTGTTAATATATGCAATACCAGTTACATCCTGCTGCCTTCAAAACCTCAGAATGATGCTATACTAGGAGCTGTGCCAAATAATTGTATCGGATAGGAGTTCCTCCCTGCATTTCCCCAGGAATCATCCGAACTAGCAGTAATTACATGGATACACATTCAGTTAAATTCACTGTAAGCAAATACATATATTTTATATTTGCAAATTAAAGTGCACATTCATTTTTAGGGGTGATGAATGGGAAGGTAATCACAGCTGTGGGCGTCTGAGCCGAGGTGCGCGGGTCCTTCACCAGGAAGAGGAGGCTGCAGGGGCATGGGTACAAGAGGGAGATGAGCTGTCAGGTGACACTGTGGGGGGGGTCTCAGGTACAGAGGAGGGTCTACTGGAATTCTCTGCAGCTTTAATTGTGCTTTAGTAAGAGGACGGGCTTGCCTAGGAGATGGGGAAGAACAGGATAGCTGAGACAGCGCCAAGGAGAAAAATATTTAAAATCATAGGATGATGGTCTTGGTCTGGGAAGAAATAAAAAGCTGTTATGAGGCAAAGGTGCCATGAATTACCAGCAGCACTCTCACTGCTGGGGGTTCAGTGAGAGGGCTGACAAATTCTCATCATTTCTAAGAACATAAAAAGAGCGGAAAGAAGAATTAAAAATTGGACTGAAATCATACATGAACATCTTAAAGGGCAGGGTTACTCCAGATATATACAAATCTGTGTTTTTTGTTTTTGCATATAGACAAATTTCTGGATATGAGCTAAAAAGGAGGTAAAAAAGTAGAGATGCTTAATTAGTGAATGTATGTCCTTCTGTCCTCCTTGGACCCAAATTAAACACAGAATAAACAGAATGTGATACATATAACACAGAGAGGCATCTCTTTTTGTAACATCACTTCAAAATATGTCTATTTACTGTAAAACAGATTTGTATAATATGAGACCACTAGTCGATGCATGGGAAGGCTGAAAAAAATTAGATGATGATTATCATTCTAATACAGAAAAAAATCAAGAGCGGATGCAGCGGGGGCAGGAGAGGATGAGTTGGCTGGACAGTGGCAGCCTGACCTGATCTCTTGCCCTCAGTGTGTCAGATGTCTGAGGGACAGTGGGCCCAGCATCCTGTTCCTCCAGGCAGGTCCTGGCACACCTGCATCCTCAGATCCTCTTTTGCTGTCATTGCTCCACAACCCGATAACAATTGGTAAATTTGGAGAAGTCAGTCCAGCCAGCCCGGTTAAATCCATCATCTTAATGATTTATTTGGAGTTGATTCTGGACTCTGGCAGCTTTAGAAGCTGTCCATGCTTCGTCCCATCTAAGAGGGTAGCTCTCTGCTCAACAGAGGCTACAAGGAAGCAGGCATCCAAGGGGTATGGCCATAAGGCCAGGCGGAAAGCACTGGGTCAGTATTCAGAACAACAGAGTGACCTCCCTGGACGAACTTCCACTTGGACCCTTCCGCTCACCACTTCTGGACCAGCACTGAGCAGGTGCCCAGCACAAGTAGGTGTTGTGTGAACATCTGTTCAATGAGCGATTATTGTAGCTGATCTGTTTTGTGATATATCTGGGGGCATGTCTTTAATTAAGAAGACACAACGGCTTCCCTGGTGGCGCAGTGGTTGAGAATCCGCCTGCCGATGCAGGAGACACGGGTTCGTGCCCTGGTCCGGGAAGATCCCACATGCGGAGCAACTAAGCCCGTGAGCCATGGCCGCTGGGCCTGCGCGTCCGGAGCCTGTGCTCCGCAATGGGAGAGGCCACAACAGTGAGAGGCCCGCATACCACAAAAAAAAAAAAAAAAAAAAAAGAAGACACAACTCAGTTTAAAATTATGATCCAATTCCTAACAGTGAGTAGCAAAGTTTTACTTTAGTGAAAGGCACCTATCTTCTGAGTTTGCACCAAAGGAAGTGATCTTCCAACAGACATCCAGTTACTCAAAGTTCTAGAAGCAGACTGTACACGTAGGAAAACGTGGCCAAAGAGCCGGGATGACCTGTTTCCACCCATCAGACTTGGAACCCTCTCATTCTACCAGCCTTCTTCCTGAACCTTAGAGGCTGGAATTCCTGGAATGAGCTTCTAGCCATTGGAGAAATCCTGCCTGCAGTTTCAATGAGCAAGGGTTGACAGCCAAATGCCTTGGCTCTCTCTATTTTCAAACTATCATACAGTTAAAGAACATTATCTTGCTCACCAACCATAGCAGAAAAGCTAAACCTCATCTTTAATTATGTCTGAACATTAGCCTGTTAGGACTGCTTACACACTGCTCTGTACGGCGTTTTGTGTGTGGAGTTAAAGAGAAGATGCTGATGTAACTGAGAACTATATTAGTGAAACCACAGGACAGCATGTGGCCTGATGAATCTTATGAACTCAGCATTAACATATGGCTGGAACATAATGCAGATTATAAATTTATGAATGTACAATAGCAGCTCCCAATAAACAGAAAAGCTTACTCCTAAGCAACTTCTTAATTCTATTTCCCTTAACCTTAACTTTGTCTTAGGAACAGAACGAAAGTGCCCAAGTCGTGAGTCATGAAATTTCACAGAGTGATAAAAAGTAACATTTTTTTTTTAGTTTTCCTTATCTTTCCATTGTAAATACAGCCTTCCGACAATTTAAGCATTGATTACCACATTAAAATTTATATGTAATAATCAATTGGGTGAATATCCAGGATGCTTCATAGATGTTTAGCTTAGTGTCAGAGCATGTGTGTCACACACTATTTTCCATGAAAGCATAAATGCATCCCTAGGGACATTATTACCTAAAATAATACATGATAAGAACCTTGAGGAATGCCCCTATTACTCAAAACATTGCTTAGAGCGAGTAGACGACAGTGACTGCAACATTACCTGATGCCTTGGTGTTCCCTCAAATACTCAAGAAATATTTCTGAGCACCTACTATGTGCAAAAACCATTCTAGACTTTCAAATCAAACCACAATCAAATACTGTCTTTACCTCAAAGTGCCTGAAATTAGCATTTATTTGGCTTTCTACATGACACACTCCCAATTAACTTAGAGGCAATCAACATTTCGAGTTATTAATGGCCCCTCAGTTTGCCTGTTTCCATATCCTCAGGTCAGATATTCACCAAGGTCAGATACGGATACACTTGGGAGCTCTTTCTGTCCCACCACATACCCCAAGCAATTCTGAGTTTGAGCGACCACACACCTCCACGGTTCAGAAGGACAGTG
Source organism: Kogia breviceps (assembly GCF_026419965.1). Lineage (NCBI taxonomy): Eukaryota > Metazoa > Chordata > Mammalia > Artiodactyla > Physeteridae > Kogia > Kogia breviceps. Next base: position 59,541,512 of record NC_081324.1, on the reverse strand, counting down.
GCTTCTAACCCGAGCTCATGACAGAGGAGCTGGGACTGGTACGGGAACATGGCAACATCACACTCCATTTGGAAACATCAGCGCTGGAGTCCTTCCAACAGACAAATATTTCTCCAAACTACTTTTTGATATAATCTAGTGATCTTAACATAGTTACTGTCAAATGTAAAAAGCAATCTGAAAGCCAACTACAATGAGAATGCTCTGGTCAACCCCCCAAATAGGCACTAATGCTAGATAGCTGACATTCTAGGCAAATGCTGCATGCAAACAGGAGAGTGTCTGAGCCTTGCAATACCCGGATGCTGGCGCATCTTGTAGCTGCACAACATTCCCTGCATCAACAGCACTTTTCTTCCAGGAGATAAACACTGTTCATCTCAATTCCTCCTACTCCCATCTCTCTGCAGTAAAAGCACTAAGGAACAGAAGCATTAGACTTTACCTGAAAAAAGAGACAGTAGCTGAGAGTTTTCGTTACATTACTGGCAAAAACCTTTGACTGATCTCAGGCATCCTAACATAGGCTTACCTGTACATACATCGAGGAAGTAACTGATGTGCGAGGTCCCATCCAGAGTTCTTAAGAGGTGCTGATGCAAGGGAGCCCCGCAAGCCTCCCTGACCACCACTTCTACCCAACCCACATTATGGCTCCAATGCTAGAGGACAGCTAAGTCAGTGGAAGCAGAGGCTTCATAATTCTAGAGCATGAAGACCTTCCTAAAAGACTCCCACGAGCTGGTCAAAGTGCTCACGGAGAGGAACCCCCCTAACTAGTAACAAGAGATTACTCAAGCTTACGGAAGGATCCAGACGTGCCCTTTTAATTTTTTCTCATATGATGTCCAATTTGTTTTATATTTCTTTTTTTTACCGTTAGTCTGCCATTCAAAATGGATCATCCATGTAGTGCTGGGAGACCCCTCACATGAGAATAGCCGCTGAGCTTTGTTGAAAGGCTGTCACCACTTAATGCCCTCAGACCACTTTCACGTGTGATGGAGCCACAAAGCAAACACAGGCTCGAGCCAGAGCCCAGAATTTGCTGCTGGAGTTCATGTGAAAGGCCTCTGCTTTTGGCTTTCCCGGAACACACACAAAAAGGGAAATTCAAAGAGTTGAGAATTTTGCCTCGTTTCCACCCTCGCTACCCCGCAGTGGCCCCGGCCAGAGTGTGGATAATCCTGCAGCTCCTGAGAGGTTTATGGGCAGAAACGTGAGAGCCAAGATGAACCGTATTCCAGGTGGAGTCCTGCTCTCGGGGAAGTTGGGATCTCAGGGAAAGGCAGTTTCCCGGGAATGTTTCTTTGACTCCCAGAGGGAGGATTTGTATGCCCGACCCTCCCGGTAATAAAAAGGGCTCCTGTAGCCTCAGATTTGACGAAACAGAGAAAACAACCCAAGTCCTGGGCTGACTGACACTAGGTCACAGTGAGGACGTGGAGTCCCAACCAGGAGTGCGCAGGACGACACAGTATTTCAAAAGCAAGAAAAATGAAAAAGCAGCGCGAAATGTCATGAATAAGTGGATTTCTACGTTTACTGTGAATGGACAGGATGTGCTGGGTGGCTGCAGCTGTGGCTACATGCTTTTCTGCTCACACCATTTCCAGAGGCCTGCGGTGTAATTCACTGTGATACTGGGACCACGACAATAAATACGGCCTGATGTAGGAATATCCAGTGCTACCACGGATGGCCCAGAGGGTTCTCATCTGCGAGGGGCGGGTTTGTGTGAGGCTGGGGTCCAGCACGCTCCACCGCTGCTCGCATGGGCCCTTAGCACGTGCGTAACCTTCCCCAGACAGAACTTTCTAAAAGAGACAGAACCTTGAGATTTAAATTTTTCTTGTTTTCCATGTGTAAGTTACCTCTTTGTTCTTTTTTTCATTTTCATATTATTTTCCGTTATAGTTTATCCCAGGACATTGAATATAGTTCCCTGTGCTCCACAGTAGGACCTTGTTGTTTATCCGTTCTGTATTTAATAGTTTGCACCTGCTAATCCCAAACTCCCAACCCTTCCCTCCCCCAACCCTTGGCAACCGTAAGTCTGTTCTCTATGTCTGTGAGTCTGTTTCTGTTTCGTAGATCAGTTCATTTGTGTCATATTTTAGTTTCCACATATAAGTGATATCATATAGTATTTGTCTTCCTTATCTCTTTGTTCTAAACCACTTTCTCACACTTATTCCCCCACTATTCTCAAAACCCCCTCAGCTAAAACAATCCGCACACCCGGTCACTGCAAGTCCTCGCGTTAACTAGGCCGCCATGATTCAGCTTAAAAGCGGAGAAACTGGCAAAGGGGATCACGGAGATGAGGACAGGAAGGCGAGGAAGGGGAGACAGCACAGCAGTGTTGGCACCGAATCAAACACTCTAGATATAGTTTGAATTGTGGTGTTTAGACACGCGAAATAACGGGTAAAAGTTGGAAGGATGAAGGCTGGAAGTAAAAGCTGTTGCTTGGTTTCAACAATGGCCTTTCATAAGGAGGAGGAATTTGGTAGGAGGGTGACACTACACAGGGTGTCACTGAGAAAGTGTACAATACAATGTCAGTACAAATCTGCCGTCCCAGATCAATACCACTGGGGCTTTTCTTAACACGGATCCAGGAGAACTCGACACGTAAGACCCGATGTGTGTGAAACCATTGCAATTCCCACAGCACTTCTGCAAGACAAGCCAGGGTGCAGAGAGTGGGCCCCAGGCCGAGGGCCCTGTCCCTACAGCCCCTGAGCCCCCGAGTTTGGACCAGATAGGAGCAGGGCTCTCCCCTCAAACCCTGGCTGCAGCCCTGGTCTCTACCCAGGCATCCCTGGGACCCTTCCTGCTAATTCTCATCTTAATCAAGGCAGAAGGCTGCCAGCTGTGCACTCACTCCTGCTCTCTGCCTCCCCGCCGCAAGTGGGGCCCTAATGACAAGAGTCTGCACAGGAGGATGCTCTGGGGACGGCATCTGGCCAGGGCCGCAGGTCGGGCACCCTGTGCTGCTTCCACTCAGTACTGCTGACCCCAGCTCGCTGGGGGAAGCAAACCCTTATGCTATCACTTAATCATATTTTTTACAGGGCTTTGGGAGTTACACACATTTTGTTGACAACTTTTATACTGGGAAGAAGAATAAAAATCACACAAAATCCATCTATAAGCATCTGGAAGAGAAAATGCAGCTCTATTACTGTACTATCAATACTTGATAGTTTTCTTCCCCATGACTTTTTATCTTGAAAATTCGCAAGTCTACAGTAAAGGCAAGAGAATAGCGCAATACACTTGCAAATACCCTCCACCTAGATTGAGCAATTGTGAGCATCTGCTTGCTCGCTCTTTCATTCTCTATCTCTGTATCTAAACCTTATGTAGTTTTACCCCCTGAAGCGTTTGATAGCACTTGCACATCCTACACAATCACAACTGAGAAAAACAATGATTCTCTAATGTCATTTAATATGCAGTCTATTCATCCAATAGCCCCAGTTGTTCCCCAAATGCTCTTTTTAAAACTCTGCATCCAGGTTCAGACATTGCTTTGGGTTATATCCCTTTAGCCTCCTTTAATGAAGAAGTCTCTCTGCTTTTTTTTTGTTTTTTTAAACAACGTTGACTTTTGAAGAGTCCAAGGCTAGCTTTATTGCAGAACGTCTCACCTAGACAGACATTTCTGGCTGTCCCAGATTAAACATTTATGTCAAAGCTGTTACACAGGTGACTCTGTACCCTTCTAACTGCATCCCCTCGGGGGGCACATAATGTTCAATTGTGCCATTACCGGCTTTGCTAAATTTGATGAGTAACATGTGGACTGGCAGACCTTCCCATTGTAAAGGCTAAGTTTTCCTTCAGAATAAAATTATCTGTGAGTGACAAGACTGTGTGCATATCCTCACTCCCAGACTACCTCTCACCCAGGCATTTTAGCAAACACTGGTGATTCTTATCTGAATCAATTACTATACTGGACTTAGCAAAATGGTGATTTTCTAACCCTCCCATTTCTACATTTACTCACTGGCATTGCCCTGTAAGGAAAAACTTCCCTTGTCCCCTTCTCTTTATTTCTTTTTTGTTTTTTTGGTTTTTAAATATTTACCATAGATGAACGGATTTTTAAAAATTCCATGCTTCATAATCGATTACTGCCATTATTCTTTTGGATGATCGACCTGTCCCAAATTTGGCATCTGGCGGCCCTTTCAAGCTGGCCACTGTGTCCCTCTGACATCAGCCCAATGGTCACTGGCTGTGACCTTGCTCTCTGGTATAAGATGCTACAGGCTCACCTGGTTTTTCCGTGACCTAGAGCAGGAATTAGTCATTTCTCCAAAAAGCCCTACTGTCTTTATTAGGGAACAGCATTTAGAAATCAAGATCTCACTGTTATGTATGCTCACGGCACCCAGGGTTTCATTGTATCTAGCTCTTTTGAGTGAATAGAGCTTAGGAAATTTTATATGTATTATATACCATATATATTTAAATAATGACTGCATGCTGATATGACTTCATACTGATATTTTCAATTCAAATTGAATATTATAGAGATTTTCTTTTTTAAAAATGTATTTGGTTCTCTTCTCTTACAGTGAAAACTCTGGGGTTTATTTGCTTATCCTACTATATAAAAAATCATTTCAGAACAGCAAAATGAACATTATTATGAAAAATAAATCTACTAAAAATGTTGAAGATTTAATTTTAGTTCTTTTTGTCCTTAGAATATATCCCACTGTAACTGAGCAGGACCCTATGGGGTCCCCCCATGTCCTCTACCTGCCTCTTGTTTGTAGAAAAGCTGTAGTCTCCCAGGCCTCCCCTGCGTCACAAAAGCCTGGATCAACATTAATGATTGAAAGGATGTGAACATGTAATGACAAAAGTAGCAGTTGGGCCAGGAGAACTGGTAACAATTTAAACAGTAAATCAGCCATATGGCAGTCACAGAATCTTTAGTTCCTCCCTGAAGTACATCAATAACAGTCTCTGATGCACATTCCTGAGTTGTTTTACAAATGCTAAAGCCCTCATCAAATGGAAGGAGTTAACTACTGGATGACCATGAGCACTGTAGAACCCAGACTGGCTAGAGTCTGAGGATTGATAATATGACAATCACCTGTGACATTACCCTCACTATCAACCAATCAGAGAACTGTGCATGAGCTGATCACATACCCTGCAATTTTCCCTCTCACCTTGCCTTTAAAAAATGTTTCCCTGAAACCCATCAAGGAGTTTGGGTTTTTTGAGCACTAGTTGCCCCAGACTCCTTGTCTGTCATCTTACAATAAATGCTGCACTTTCCTTCACCACTACCAGGTGTCAATATATTGACTTTACTGTGCATGGGTGAGTGGACCCAAGTTTGGTTTGGCAACACAACTAAGAGTACATAGTCAGAGACTTGTGTTCAAAAGTTACTTAATTTTTTTTCTTCTGGGCAGTAATATTCTTAATTTGTGTTTCCATCTATATTCAATCTCGGGGTGACTCAGAACACAAAGCTTGTTTCATATTTTTAATTTAACTTAATTTTTTGAATTTTTAAAACATTTACATGCTTCAAAAGTCAAAACTATATAAAAATTTATACTCAGAGAAGTCTCTTGCTCATTATTCTTTATTTCCTCCACCTCATTCCCACATATCTATCCTCACAGTGATCAATTTCAGGCATTTTGGGCTTATTCTTCTTGACCTCTCATTGCAAAAATAATGTATGTGTGTGTGTTTATAGACAAACAAATACATATATTTACTTATTCCTTTCTTTCTTACTCAAAATGTATCACTCCATCTGTAATCATTTGCACATTATATTTCACTGGCCTTTTCAAAATGGTGGCCCTCTGACCCTGCCATCCTTTCCACAATGATCAGCTGGTGTTCTTTTGTGAAGAAGAGATTTTCTCCTGCCTGTCTCCTTCCCTGGAAACCACTCCACTCTATCCAGAGAAGTCTTTCCATCTCCTGTACAGCCGAGTAGGAGGCTGACAAATGCTCCATAGTTTCTTGTGGTTTTTCAATAAGATGGGCCATTCAGACGTGTCCTATGTTCTACCAACTTCTACCTTAAACTTGACCTCCAGGCACACCGGTTAAGTATCAGGTGACATGGCCACATGAAGAGTTAGCAACCTGAAGGCCATCCTCCCAAAGCCCAGGCTGTCTGTGAACTCAGGCTGGTACCCTGGTGACTGGGCAGAGCTGTCAATGGCCCAGTCTGACTACAGCCTCTCCCACCAATCCTGCCACTCTCCCAGCAATTCCTTCTGTGGCAAACACAGACTTCTCATGAGGCCGGCTCAGTCTCCTACTTGTGCCCTTAGCAGTCTTCCACGTAATAACAAATCAATTACTCTTTTCTACGCCAGTCCACAACTGTTAAGCTATGACCTGCCCCACGTGACATTCCGCCCCACCCCCAAAACATGCACAATTTTTTTTCATTAAAAGAAAATTCAGTCTAGTTATAGTGTCAGGAAAATAATCTGCCATGACTAAGTAGTTTTCTACATTTTTCCACATATATTCTCTGAATTACAACTATCTGTACTCAGTAAAGCAATCACCTTGTCAATTACTTTTAACTTCACTATATTTAAAATCTAATGTATTTGTTAGATTAACTGTATTTTATATGTAATTATTATACACAAACAGTAGAACATGGATTTACTACTTTCAGAGGGTGAACTAAAATAAGATATTTGAATAAAATTTACTTAGTTACTGATTCTTAAATGCATTGTATTATCTTTGTCTTTTGAAAGCCAAAGGAGTCTAGAACAACCAGTAGAAAAAGCATGTTAGCAGCTGTCACTGTTATCGGTTCAGGAAATTGAGATAAAGTAAGCCTACTCTTACAGGGTTGGCACTGAGTATGTGTTTAAAATATGGTATTGTTCATTTTATTTTTTAAGTAAATAATTAAAAGTAAAAAGGCAGCTGCAAAGAAAAAGCGACATATTCCTACCAACTTGCAAATATAAGCAGTTTGTGTGCCAATACAGTAAACTTACTAACACTGTCTCGTCATCTTAAATCATCTTAAATCATCTTAAAAGATGATTCTTGAAAGTCTCAGGGTGATGGGCAGCCCCAGTCACTCTGGGGTCAGGTCTCCCAGGTGAGAATTTCCCCAGATACTCCAGGCCAGCTGAGGAGGTGACCTGTAGGCAGTGGCAACCTCTGAACTCCTCCTTCAGGTGGAGTTCCGCTTCACCTTCACTTCCCCTCCGCTCCACTCCAAGGGACAAATGAAAACCCAACATATTGGTTCTGAAGGATGCCAATCTCAGGCATAGAGAAAGAGTTTTCAAAATTTCTTTGTCATCATCTCACTTTGGGCTGAGGATACAAGAAGAAAGTGGGCTTACTTGGCAGGATGCTTTAGCTTTTATAAGGAGGACTGGGCTGGCAAGGTACTACCCTCAGTGATGTGGCAGGGTCAGTATGTCCTTGCCTTGACCACTTAAGAGACAACAGCGTCCACCCCCGAGCTGGTCTCTCCAAGAACAGAGGCTGTTTTCTCCACTTATCCTTCAACTCTGAGACCTTTGAATGAATAAAACAAAAATAACTTATAACCAGCAATCTTCAGAAAGGCATGTTCTGAAAAACTGGTTCAATGTAGCCGCAACCCTTATCAATCCAATAGCTTTTAACTGGAAGGAGTCTAATTTTTTTTAATGTTATACATTTTTTTAAAGTATACATGCTTGTACATCATCCATGGATATTCTGGGTAGGTCTGCTGCAGTGGCGGGGATCTGAATCTCTGTACTTAGGGGGAAAAAAAAGCTTTCTAGGTGCTTCTGATGCATACCCCTTCATTTTAAGAAAATTAGATTTTGTCCATTAAACTAGTTATAAGGAAATGAAGAAAAATTTCACAGTAAAGACCGTCAACATTATGGTCTTCAACCTTAAGTCCTATGCTGTTCACCCAAGTTAAACACAAAGAGCATGACTGGGTCATTGTCTTTCAAAGACTGAACGTCAACAACATAGGCAAACCATGAGGGCTTGAGATGAGCCCTTTGGAGGGACGTTTTCTTTAACATCATGGTAGTGCACTGCCCGTGACTTACAGAAGCATTCAGCATTTGCTTCATTATAGAACTACATTATTCACTTAAATATTTCCTACAGAGTTTGCTTCAAAATTATGAGTTGGTTCAGGGTTAGAGCATGCAGAAAAATGTTGGCTGCTGCTACAGTGAAGGTCTGTAAAAACTCCAACCGTGCACATCCTTTGTACAAAGCACAGGAGGAACCTTCCCTCTGACTACACGGTTTCAAATTTTACGCACAACTGTGGCTAGCTTTATGCTGAACTGCGTGCCTTCTGGACTTTTTTAGGTTTTGTTTTACCGTTTAAAAATGAGATGCTCTGCTGAACATTTCCTTTCCACTTCTCTATCAATATCTGAGAAATAATTAATGTAAGCAAAATTAATTTTTTTTTGGATTTAGGAACCTACACTTTCTGACATAGTTTCTTCTCTTTATGAAATGAAATATGTTTAGCTCATGAAACGAAAAGCTTTGTATCCTTTTAAGAATCGTTGGAAAGAAACACAAAAAATATGGTATTAAATATAAGCATCTGAAATGGCCATCTGCATACAAATCTCCAAAAGGCGAACGAAATAAAGCACGATATATTGCTCAATACAAACTGGAGGCCGCCCTTCAAGGGTAAAGTAGCTCACAGGGAATCGTGTGCGGATCTCGTGAAGTCCACAGGCTCTCCAGGTGGGTGCAGGTCCCACTCCTGGCATTTCCCTTAATGCTATGTTTTGGCCAACTTGGTGAGCAGCACTGCCATGCCTCCCGCACGTCTGCCTCACCCGAAGCCCTAGGATCCACATCCTGTTAATTTGCCTCTTAAATCTGTCCCCTTTTCTCCATGTCCTCGTTGCCAACTAGGCTTCCATATTCTCTTGTGATTGCCTCCCTGCAGGTCTCTGGAAGCCAGACTGGCCCCATTCCATCTGCTTTTTTCCACACTCAACAGAGAGAGCTTTGAACACACAAATCTGATCACATCACCTCTTCCTTAAAGCACAGCCGTGGTTTCTACTTTCCGGATGAGGCCAAAACTCCTCCCCTGACCTCGAAGGCACCCTGGGGTCCGACTCCAGTCTGCATCTGCAGCCTCCTCACCCGACAGGCTCTGCACCCCCGCCCCCTGCAATGAGAACCCCCAAACCCTCTCTCCCTGGCCTTTTCTAGTCACTCATACTTGACACATCCCTCCTGGCATAGGGCATTCTGCAGGTGCTGCTTCTGCTGCCTGGGAGGCTCCAGCTTCAAGGTCATCTCATTAACTCCTCCCACCTGTAGATCTCACTGGAGCCTCTGCCCGAGGGCAGCCTTCCTGGACCACGCTAAGTCTCTCCCCTGACTGTGCGCTTGTAAACAGACCACCATGGGCTCCACCTTCGGTTACACCTGCCACAGAGCATTTGCACATTCACTGTGTGATTACCAGTACCTATCTTCTCAACTAGTGAAAGGCTCATGAAGGCAGGTATAAGGCTACTAGTCACCGTATTTCATCAACACTGGGCATAGCCCGTTGAGGGTGTCATGGTAAGTAAACACACATTGTGTAGCTGCTGGCCTCAGTTCAAACCTTAGCAGCACCACTGGTTAACTGTGTGACTTTGGAAAGTCACTTACCCTCCTTGACCTGCATTTCCCCATCTGTAAAGTGGAATTAAAGTAGAGTTCTTGTGAGGTTGAAACGAGTTGGGTGCCTGGCACGCAGTCCCTCTATGTGTGTTTGCTATTAGGTCACTACCAATATCTACTACTGCTATTATTATTGTTAAAGGCACCAAAAATACCAAATGGGTGAATGGTTTTCTAGGGAATCCTAAAAGACCAGAGAATATACTTTGGCCCATACTCCTGTGGAGGTGGATAAATGTCACTGATGTGGAAATAGAGGTGAGAGAGGCTTTCAGGGGCCCACATGACAGTGGTAAGTGCAGCTACTCCTGTGAAAGTAAAAAGAAAGCAAAATAAAAAAAATCCTGGAAATCACCTGCATTTTCATCAATAAAGGAATGTGAAAACACTAAGTGTTAAAAGAATAACGTAGATCAAATATCCTGGGTGATAGGAGAGAGCCCTAAGACATATGAAGCTAAATAAAAAGTCACAGACTAGCAGTAAGGAATGATTCAATTTATATAAAAACAAATGAAACACAAAATACTTTATCTTTTCATATAAATATGTGGGTAAATACATAAAAGGACTAGAATGAATATCAAACTCTCTTATAAGCTTCTGAGTTAGTTTTCTTTTTATAAGTTAGCATACTATATTTTTTCAGATTTTTAGGAGTCAGATTCCCTGTCCAAGGGGTGGGGTTGTGTATGGAGGGGGCAAGTGGGCAGCTGGGGGAGAGCCTTTATTTTTTATTTTATTTATGCTTATACATTGATTAAATTATACTGTTATTATTATTTTTCCAAATACCCTATATCCATACATTGGCTACAATTGTCAGATAATTTAGCTACTTTTAATGTTGGTCTGTTTCCCCCCAAATTCTGTGCCTCATTTTCCTTGGCTGAGGAAAACAAATAAAGAAGCTAATAATCATTTGATTTATATGTGAACATGGTCCCTAAGTATTTTACTTTATTTTTTCTGCTCTGTGCTACCCACGAATCCTCTCTTCAGGTGAGGGTCCTGGACCCCAGGTGGTCAAATCCACCCAGAGAAACTTTTACAAAATCCTGGGACAGGTCACCTCTGAGGATGAGGAGGTAAACATGATAGAAAGAGGGGTCTGTTTGTCCCAATTCCCTTTGTTTCCTTGTTTATTTTCAGTTGCTTCCCCAGACCTCAAGCACCATGAGGGTGGTGACCATGTCTGCCTTATTCCCCTCAGGATGCCTGCGGCATCCTTGGTGTCCTGGATGTTGGCCTTCCTGTGACCAGATGAAGGGGACTCTGGGGCAGCTCCTGAGGGAGTCATGGGGGGCGAAGAAGGAAGGACAAAGACGCCTGGAAACCTTTACTAAAAGCAAATGGTGGAGGAGTGCTGGTGCAATGCAGGGGAAATGGGTTTGAGCCCTGGTCCGGGAAGATCCCACAAGCCATAGAGCAACTAAGCCCATGTGCCACAACTACTGGGCCTGCACTCTAGAGCCCGCGAGCCACAACTGCTGAGCCCACATGCCACAACTACTGAAGCCCGTGCGCCCAGAGCCTGAACTCTGCCACAAGAGAAGCCACCATGACGAGAAGCCCACGCACTGCAACAGAGAGTAGCCGCCGCTCGGTGCAACTAGAGAAAGCCCATGCACAGCAGCAAAGGCCCAACACAGCCAAAAATAAAAAAATAAATTAAATAACTAAATTTATTTTTTTAAAAAGCAAATGGAGGTTTCATGCCTGCTTGATCTACTACAACTAAGCAAAAGCAATCGAATACAAAGGTTAAAGTAAAAGAAACTGATCCAGTATGGAGTCAGACTTGTTCTTCCCGATTACACGTTGAGTTTCTGCAATTGACCAGGCATTAGAATAGGCACTAGAGAAAGAAGGATATTCCCTGTCTTCAAGGATCTTCCCTTCTGGCTTGAGAGAAAATGATTGTTATTTGCAAGGTGAGGAAAGAGAAAGGAGACACTGGAATTCCTGTAACGAGCAGTACAAACTCCATGAAGCCAGACATTTTTGACTGTTTTTTACTACTGAAATCCACAGACCTAGATTAGTTCCTGGCTCATACCATGTGGCTGACAGGGTCATGGTGCACCGGCCGGGTGTCAGGCCTGAGCCTCTGAGGTGAAGAGCCAAGTTCAGGACATTGGACCACCAAAGACCTCCCCAGCCCCATGTAATATCAATTGGCGTGAGCTCTCCCAGAGATCTCCATCTCAACACTAAGACCCAGCTCGACCCAATGGCCAGGAAGCTCCAGTGCTGAACACCCCATGCCAATCAACTAGCAAGACGGGAACACAACCCCACCCATTAGCAGAGAGGCTGCCTAAAATCATACTAAGTTCATAGACACCCCAAAACACACCATCAGATGTGGCTCTTCCCACCAGAAAGACAAGATCCAGCCCCTCCCACCAGAACACAGGCACTAATCTCCTCTACCAGGAAGCCTACACAACCCACTGAACCAACTTTAGCCACTGGGGGCAGACACCAAAAACAATGGGAACTACAAACCTGCAGCCTGTGAAAAGGAGACCCCAAACACAGTAAGTTAAACAAAAGGAGAAGACAGAGAAATATGCAGCAGATGAAGGAGTAAGGTAAAAACCCAACATACCAAACAAATGAAGAGGAAATAGGCAGTGTACCTGAAAAAGAATTCAGAGTACAGAGTAATGATAGTAAAGATGATCCAAAATCTTGGAAATAGAATGGAGAAAATACAAAATGTTTAACAAGGACTCAGAAGAACTAAAGAGCAAACAAACAATGATGAACAACACAATAAATGAAATGATACATTCTCTAGAAGGAATCAAAAGCAGAATAACTGAGGCAGAAGGACGGATAAGTGACCTGGAAGATTAAATAGTGGAAGCAACTACAACAGAGCAGAATAAAGAAAAAAGAATGAAAGGAATTGAGGACAGTCTCAGAGACCTCTGGGACAACATTAAATTCATCAACATTCGAATTATAGGGGTCCCAGAAGAAGAGAAAAAGAAAGGGTCTGAGATAATATTTGAAGAGATTATAGTTGAAAACTTCCCTAATATGGGAGAAGAATTAGTCAGTCAAGTCCAGGAAGTCCAGAAAGTCCCATACAGGATAAATCCAAGGAGGAAGCATGCCAAGACAAATATTAATCAAACTATCAAAAATTAAATACAAAGAAAAAATATTAAAAGCAGCAAGGGAAAAGCAACAAATAACATACAAGGGAACCCCCATAAGGTTAACAGCTGATCTTTCAGCAGAAACTCTGCAAGCCAGAAGGGAGTTGCAGGACATATTTAAAGTGATGAAAGGGAAAAACCTACAACCAAGATTACTCTACCCAGCAAGGATCTCATTCAGATTCGACAGAGAAATCAAAAGCTTTACAGACAAGCAAAAGTTAACAGAATTCAGCACCACCAAACCAGCTTTGCAACAAATACTAAAGGAATTTCTCTAAGTGGGAAACACAAGAGAAGAAAAGGACCTACAAAAACAAACCAAAAACAATTAAGAAAATGGTAATAGGAACATACATATCGATAATTGCCTTAAATGTAAATGGATTAAATGCTACAACCAAAAAACATAGACTGGCTGAATGGATACAAAAACAAGACCCGTGTATATGCTGTCTGCAAGAGACCCACTTCAGACCTCAGGTCACATACAGATTGAAAGTGAGGGGACAGGAAAAGATATTCCATGCAAATGGAAATCAAAAGAAAGCTGGAGTAGCAATTCTCATATCAGACAAAATAGACTTTAAAATAAAGACTGTTACAAGAGACAAAGAAGGACACTACATAAAAATCAAGGGATCAATCCAAGAAGAAGATATAACAATTGTAAATATTTATGCACCCAACATAGGAGTACCTCAATACATAATGCAAATGCTAACAGCCATAAAAGGGAAAATTGACAGTAACACAATCATAGTAACTTTAACACTCCACTTTCACCAATGGACAGAATATCCAAAATGAAAATAAATAAGGAAACACAAGCTTTAAATGACACATTAAACAAAATGGACTTAATTGATATTTATAGGACATTCCATCCAAAAACAACACATTTTCTTCTCAAGTGCTCATGGAACATTCTCCAGGATAGATCATATCTTGGGTCACAAATCAAGTCTTGGTAAATTTAAGAAAATTAAAATCATATCAAGTATCTTTTCCGACCACAACTCTATGAGACTAGATATCAATTACAGGAAAAAAAACTGTAAAAGATACAAACACATGGAGACTAAACAACACACTACTAAATAACCAAGAGAGTACTGAAGAAATCAAAGAGGAAATCGAAAAATACCTAGAAACAAATGACAATGAAAACACGACAACCCAAAACATATGGGATGCAGCAAAAGAAGTTCTAAGAGGGAAGTATATAGCAATACAATCCTACCTCAAGAAAGTAGAAAAGTCTCAAATAAACAATCTAACCTTACACCTAAAGCAATTACAGAAAGAAGAACAAAAAACCCCAAAGTTAGCAGAAGGAAAGAAATCATAAAGATCAGATCAGATATAAATGAAAAAGAAATGAAGGAAACAATAGCAAAGATCAATAAAACTAAAAGTGGTCCTTTGAGAAGATAAAGAAAATTGATAAACCATTAGCCAGACTCATCAAGAAAAAAAGGGAGAAGACTCATATCAACAGATTTAGAAATGAAAAAGGAGAAGTAACAACTGAGACTGCAGAAATACAAAGGATCATGAGAGATTACTACAAGCAAATATATGCCAATAAAATGGACAACCTGGAAGAAATGGACAAATTCTTAGAAAAGCACAACCTTCTGAGACTGAACCAGGAAGAAACAGAAAATATAAACAGACCAATCACAAGCATGGAAATTGAGACTGTGATGAAAAATCTTCCAACAAGCAAAAGCCCAGGACCAGATGGCTTCACAGGTGAATCCTATCAAATATTTAGAGAAGAGCTAACACATATCCTTCTCAAACTCTTCAAAAATATAGCAGAGGGAGGAACACTCCCAAACTCATTCTACATGGCCACCATCACCCTGATACCAAAACCAGACAAAGATGTCACCAAAAAAACTACAGGCCAATATCACTGGTGAATATAGATGCAAAACTCCTCAACAAAATACTAGCAAACAGAATCCAACAGCATATGAAAAGGATCATACACCATGATCAAGTGGGGTTTATTCCAGGAATGCAAGGATTCTTCAATATATGCACATCAATCAATGTCATACACCATATTAACAAACTGAAGGATAAAAACCATATGATCATCTCAATAGATGCAGAAAAAGCTTTTGACAGAATTCAACACCCATTTATTATAAAAACTCTCCAGAAAGCAGGCATAGAGGGAACCTACCTCAACACAATAAAGGCCATATATGACAAACCCACAGCCAACATCATTCTCAATGGTGAAAAACTGAAACCATTTCCTCTAAGATCAGGAACAAGACAAGGTTGCCTACTCTCACCACTATTATTAAACAAAGTTTTGGAAGTTTTAACCACAGCAATCAGAGAAGAAAAAGGAATAAAAGGAATCCAAATAGGAAAAGAAGAAGTAAAACTGTCACCGTTTGCAGATGACATGATACTATACATAGAGAATCCTAAAGATGCTACCAGAAAACTACTAGAGCTAATCAATGAATCTGGTAAAGTAGCAGGATACAAAATTAATGCACAGAAATCTCTTGTATTCTTATACACTAATGATGAAAAATCTGAAAGAGAAATTAAGGAAACACTCACATTTACCACTGCAACAAAAAGAATAAAATACCTAGGAATAAACTTACCTAAGGAGACAAAAGACCTGTATGCAGAAAACTGTAAGACACTGATGAAAGAAATCAAAGATGATACATCAGATGGAAAGATATACCATGTTCTTGGATTCGAAGAATCAACATTGTGAAAACAGCTATACTACCCAAGGGGAGGGATATGGAGGGTGGGAGGGAGTGCAATCCCTGTCAAACTACCAATGGCATTTTTCAAAGAACCAGAACAAAAAGTTTCACAATTGGTATGGGAACACAAATGACCCCGAATAGCTAAAGCAATCTTGAGAAAGAGAAACGGAGCTGGAAGAATCAGGCTCCCGGACTTCAGACTATACTACAAAGCTACAGTAATCCAGACAGTATGGTATTGGCACAAAAATAGAAATATACATCAATGGAACAGGATAGAAAGCCCAGAGATAAAACCACGCACATATGGTCACATTATCTTTGATAAAGGAGGTAAGAATATACAATGGAGAAAAGACAGCCTCTTCGAGAAGTGGTGCTGGGAAAACTGGACAGATACATGTAAAAGAATGAAATTAGAACACTCCCTAATACTATAAAGAAAAATAAACTCAAAATGGATTAAATGTAAGGCCAGACACTATAAAACTCTCAGAGGAAAACATAGGCAGAACACTCTATGACACAAATCACAGCAAGATCCTTTCTGACCCAGCTCCTAGAGAAATGGAAATAAAAACAATAAATGGGATCTAAACAAATGGAACCTAATGAAACAAAAGCTTTTGCACAGCAAAGGAAGCCATAAATAAGACGAAAAGACAACCCTCAGAAAGGGAGAAAATATTTGCAAACGAAGCAACCGACAAAGGATTAATCTCCATTATACACAAGCAGGTTGTGCAGCTCAATATCAAAAAAAACAAACAACCCAATCCAAAAATGGGCAGAAGACCTAAACAGACATTTCTCCAAAGAAGATATAGAGATTGCCAAGAAACACATGAAAGGATACTCAACATCACTAATCATTAGAGAAATGCAAATCAAAACTACAATGAGGTATCACCTCACACCGGTCAGAATGGCCATCATCAAAAAATCTACAAACAATAAATGCTGGAAAGGGTGTGGAGAAAAGGGAACCCTCTTGCACTGTTGGTGAGAATGTAAATTGATACAGCTGGTATGGAGAACAGTATGGAGGTTCCTTAAGAAACAAAAAATAGAACTACCATATGACCCAGCAATCCCATTACTGGCCATATACCCTGAGAAAACCATAATTCAAAAAGAGACATGTACCACAATGTTCATTGCAGAACTATTTAGAATAGCCAGGACATGGAAGCAACCTAAGTGTCCATTCACAGATGAATGGATAAAGAAGATGTGGCACCTATATATACAATGGAATATTACTCAGCCATAAAAAGAAATGAAATTGAACTATTTGTAGTGAGGTGGATGGATTTAGAGTCTGTCATACAGAGTGAAGTAAGTCAGAAAGAGAAAAACAAATACCATATGCTAATACACATATATGGAATCTAAGAGAAAAATGGTTCTGTAGAACCTAGGGGAAGGATAGGAATAAAGATGAAGATGTAGAGAATGGACTTGAGGACATGGGGAGGGTAAGCTGGGACGAAGTGAGAGAGTAGAATTGACATATATACACTACTAAATGTAAAATCCATAGCTAGTGGAAAGTAGCTGCATAGCACAGGGAGATCAGCTCAGTGCTTTGTGACCACCTAGAGTGGAGTGATATGGAGGGTGGGAGGGAGACACAAGAGGGAGGGGATATGGGGATATACATATGCATATAGCTGATTCACTTTGTTATACAGTAGAAACTAACAACCATTGTAAAGCAATTATACTCCAATAAAGATGTTAAAAAAATAAAAGCAAATGGGAGAGCCTTATCTGGGACAAATGACAAAAGGTCTCAGCTATTGCCCTTATAGAACCATAGCTGGATCATTTCCCTCCCTGTTTCTCTTTTTAAAAAATATTTATTTATTTATTTGGTTGGTTGTGTTGGGTCTTAGTTGCGGCTCTAGGGCTCCTTAGTTGTGGCATGCATATGGGATCTAGTTCCTGGATCAGGGATCAAACCCAGGCCCCCCTCTCTGGGAGCACGGTGCCCCAGCCACTGCACCACCACGGAAGTCCCTCCCTCCCTGTTTTTGTCTCGTGATTATATCATGGACCACAACGGAGACTCTGATAACAAAGTCACCACATCACATCTTTAGAAATAATATTAAAATTGGGGTTTGAACCACAGCAGAATTTAGTCATATTTAAAGAACTCGTTGTGGGGTTTTCCTTCTAAATCGAGAAGAAAAGCTATTTATTTTTAGGACAGTTTAACGCTGAAAACCACTTAGAAGCTAAGTGTATTTTGTTTATGTTTCAGAAATAAGAAAGCTGGTGACTCTCACTTAGAATCAAGAGTTTATGTCGGCATGAGGAGCTTTTCCCAAATGTTTTCAGGGGTCTACACGGGGCAGTCTAAACTCCGATAAAAATGACCTTTTGGAAAGAAATGTAAACGTATCTAATCGTCAGGACTGTGTGACCACAAAGTTCATTTCCTGTTAAAACAGAGTGTTCGGAGATTATTGACTGACGTTAAACTGTTAAATATAATTCCCGGCAGGGTGAGATGTTTGTGGCACACACTGTGTGAGAAAAACGAGCTGGAGAACCACAGAGATAGCATCCATCACCTTCACACACACACACACACACACACACACACACACACACACACACACACACACACACACACACACGGATACGTGTGTGCACACATCGTCACCAGAACAATCATAGAACTGGGGGCAGGGGAATATATTAGATGATTTTCCTATTCTCTTGGCACTTTTCTGTTATGATGGAATATTTTATAATAAATATGTATTAGCTTTCCAAGGATAAGAAAGCTAACAAAACTATCATTTAATCAGTTATTTTGCAGCGATAGTATGTAATTTTGAGTACAGTATAATAGTCATTTCCAAATAGGGTCACCTGTGGTGCGTCTTTAAAAACAGAGCTCTTTGATTATTTTCTCTCTGGGGTCACATAGGGTGGGTGGGCGCAAGATACCTGTGTATCTAAAAAGTCCCTTCGTTGATTCTGATTTGGAAGTAAGTTTAACAACAAGGAAGTTCCAGAGAAAAGGTACTATAACTTATAAGGCATTCATAACAGCTCACTTTAACTTTAAAATATTTAAAAATGCACTAAAGATGAGCTAAAACAATATCTTAGAGCCTTAGCCCCGCCTTGGAGGTGAGACTTCTCTAAAATAAATGAGACTCTTTAATGTGCTTGGCACCCATAAATATAGTCCCACTTCTGTGTGGTTCTGCTTTACAGTGAACAATCTGAGGGACTGCCTTTCATGACGTAATCACGGCACAGGAAAAACAATTCAATTAGAGTAAGAACTGAAAACATCAAAGTTGGCTCAGAAGGTGAGCCAGAGGCCCAGTATAAGTAAAGCCCCCAACTAACGCTACTCGACTCCATCTGAAAGTGTAAGCAAAACATTTAGGTCAAGCTCCCTTTGACGTCCAGTTTTTCTTTGTCAAGAGGTAATAAGAGGCTAACCTGCTTTGGGGATGCCCCGCAACAGAAAACGACCTTTGCCGCGTGGCCAGCACTGAGGGAGGGAGTGGGTTAACATGGGGAGGACCTGGTGCAGGTTCATGTGCCCTCAGAGGTTCTCCGTTTGTCTGCTTCAACTGAAGGGTCAGGAGAAGTAGCCGATGGAGAGATTTCAGCACACAATTTCACTCTTCTAAGATGCACAAGCAGGAGAAAATAACACGAACCCAGGGGGAACACCCGCTGCCCGAGGCAGTTGTCTTGCCTGCACGCGGGTTGCCGTCCTCTCTGCTTAGCCGGGCCCGGCCTTGTCTCTCTCCACCCCCTCGTCCAGGCTCTGATGCCCTTGGGGAGGACAAGTGCTGTGCTGGCAGCTCCCATCCTCCGCGAGGACCCCATCCTCTGGCAAGGCCCAGCGTGGCTCCTGCATCCTGTATCCAGCCCGCAGAGGTCGCTGTCTTTCCGTGATTGGTTGGAGGTGGGGGGAGCCCCTCTGCCACAGGACCTGCTCCTCACCTTCCCCTCCTTTCCTGCATCCCTTCCCAGCCCGGCAGAAGCTTTGATTCATCCTTGCCTCTAGCAATTGCATGTCTCCTCTGGGCTAGTCTTAGAGGACTGTGGTCATTTAGCCAACATTTACTAAAATGAAGAAGATTGGGGTGCACTTGGAGAAAGACAAAAGTACTTCCAACTCTCACCTTTTCCTCCTTGATTACTGCTTGCAGAGCAAAATTTCTGAAGTAATTTTCGGATCTCCAGAGAGATCGAGATTTCTGTCTATTTGGTCCACTGCTATATTCACAATGTCTAGAAGAGTGTCTGGCATGGAATATGTTCTCAAAAATTTGTTGAATGAATAAAAAAGGAGGCAGGGAAGACCTTGTAAAGAATTACTAAAGAAACTATTTCAGTGGCTGGATAATGGGCTGAGAAAATATACACCGCGAATCTAAGGAAAGCTTCTGTATTTCTAAAAAGGTAAAAAAAAAAAAAAAGCTTAAAAATTATTTCACTTGTTCCAAAGGCTATCAGTATTTGAATGAGTCCTAAGAAAACACATCTCCTCAGAAAGGCAAGAGAAAATGGAGTTGATAGAAAAGATATAAAAAGAAGTACAAAATTATTGCAAAATTTAAGGCATATACAAACAAAGGGCAGAAAAAAGGGCAAAAAAAGAAAAGGTGGACAAGAAATAGACGTATTTCAGTCCCATCTGAGCCACAAATAATTAGAAATGGAACTGTGGACAAGGCTTTTGAGCCACAGTGGAGGATATTATTATCAATCCTGTGTGGGTCTGGAGGCCTGATAGATGGTGGCAGTCTTTGTTTATTACTAAGTCGACTTCTTTTCCAGAAGGTTCCTGGCATTGACCTTTTTTCCCAGACTGGCCTTTGGTGTTTTGCTCATCAGAGCAAAATCCTTCTTGAGTAACAACTGGGTATGTCTGGAGCTAATCTGCGTGACCTTTCTCTCAGCCCTTAATGCCATGGTCATCCAGCCACTTAAAAGACATCACAAATGACCATCCTGTTGGTGACGACGTGCACTCTGGTTCCCTTTATTAACAAAGACAGCTCTTTGGGGTGAAGCTGAATAATTGCCAGCAATTTTCTATAATGGGAGTGCTGAATTCTAGACTTTTTTTTTTTTTCACACAGTGAAAACTGGCATGACAAAAACCATGTTGTCTGTATTTATATTTGCAGGAATAATTATGGGAATTAAAAAAGTGGAAGGGACTTCAGAAGTCACCAGATCCAACTCCCAGCCTCCAGGCATATCACTCTGAAATCTCTGGAGATAGATGGTTATCCAGCCTATTTTTAGAGATTGCAGTGGCTAGAGATTACACAGCCTCTCTTGTTAGCTTGTTTCCAAAAAGAACTTCTAGATTATGTCTGACTGTATGCTTTCTATTATACGGCCATACAAAACGCAATTCATTAATAGCTCAAAATACTGGATGGACTTGCTCTCAGGAAACTATTAACAATATAAGCTCATCAATTTTTAAATTTCCCAATTTGACCCTGGATGGACTAAACCTTGAATTTTTAATACTTAGTGAATATTGCTTCTGTTAATTAACATGCAAAGCCCTTACTCTTAAAAATGCTGATTTCTCCTGTTTTAGTCCTAAGAATGCATGCTGGTGTTTTCATCTTCAGTTTCAAGGAAATGAGAAACAAGGAAGAAAACATGTAGCAAGGAGGAGGTGTACAGCTCACAAATAAATCTTTCCATTTCCAGTGAGAGAATGTAATTCTCTGCCCCGGAAACAATCTTGATGCTCAAACATGGAATGTGTCAAAGTAGACATCTTTGCAATTCTAATTCTAAACAATGTGCAACCAACAAAGTTACCTTGAAGATACCTATTTGACTTGCGGGCTCAGCCAGGCCACCTTGTTCAAGCCTACCTCCTTCTCAGGAGCTGAGTATAACCAGTCAGGGGCCACTGGCTTTCAGCATTTGGCCTTGGTGAAGGTATTAAAAGGTGAAGATCTTAAAACAGGAAAAGTATACATTGTCTGATGAAATTCCCAGTTGCAAGTGCTGAAAGTTGGTAGGGGAAGTGGGTATTTATAGATTACTGGTGGGATGATACGATAAGATAGGCATATTAAAAACCAGCACCTTCTAAAAAAAAAACCCCCGATAAAAGCAAAGTAAATAAACGTTAAAGCTTTTGGAGCACAGGAATTTTTGGAGTCTTTTATTTTATTTTTTTGGCTCAAATTTCAAATATATCACTTTTACTCTAATTTCCTCATGGGGCAAATATTTATTAACTCTGGCGGTAGAAGTCTTTCCAGAGCACAAAACACCACATCCTCATTTTAGACTTCTGCAGGTCATTGAAAAGCTGAATAATAATATTATAAATTAATTTTTCTTGATGGTGGTATAACAGCCATAAATAGCAGCAAATCCTTTTGCCCTATTTGCATGTGCTGAATTTTTCTTAATTACTCCACAGTCTCATTATGAAACTCTGTCTGGAGAAGAACTCATACAAGCCAGCTCTGCAGAGAGCAGAATACCCCTTATTCCAGTTTGTGGATTTACTGCTTGGGAACCTGACAGGAAACTAGTTGGAACAGACTCTGTTTGTGGGAGCATTAACATGTAAGCAGTGTCAGAGCAGCACGTATGGTGCTGACTTGGCTATGCTAATGGAAAGTGATATTGAGTTTACTAATTCAGATAAGGGCACACAGATTGCCTTTTCTCCAAAGCACGGGGACTGTCAGAGAAACAAATGCATGGCCCATGTTGCAATTAATTTGATCCTTGTTCTTTTAAGGTTCTGCTTGTAGATTTAATGAAAGCTTTCATACACTGGGCATATTCAGGAAGTATGTGAGTTTAATGGCTCCTTTTGAATGAAAGCAGCAGTGGAAGTTATGATTCAGACAGTAACAGGTAATCCTCAGACAAAGATACTTTTTAAGAAGAGAAGACAGTCTCATCCTGACTCAGGCAGCAATGCATTTTTTAATTTAATAAGAGACAGCAAATTGCACTTTCTCGGTAGGTATTTCCCCCTCTGCTTCCTGCTTTACCATCTCTGAGCTAAGTACTTTTTCACACTCCATCTGCATTATACTTCTTACCATTAGGCTGTTAACTTCTTTCATCAAATTAACGAGAGTACCTTTCTGATTCTTATGCTGTGAAACTCCCCGTCCCATCTGTCTTTGATCTTTTAGTTTATTTCCAGAGTAAACTTACTTCCTTTGCTTTTGTAAGGGGACCAATATGCTTTGTTGGAAAGTAGACCTGATCTGTTCCTATCACTTGGCATGGGCGCTGACGTGAAATGAGCAGCCTAGGTGTTCTGTCAGAGCAAATGCCATGAAGTATTCTAGCACAGCAATTCTTGATAAGGACAGCACTTCACTCCCATAACACATGCTGCCACTTGTCTCTCCTTTCTCCTCCCTGAAAATTTCAACATAAGTGCCACCTCCTCCCTGAAGTTCTCCTGGTTCCTCCAGCTGAAAGCAAGTTTTCCCTCCGAACTGGCAGAGCCTTTATTTATACATTCCATGGTGTTTTATCATTTTCAACCCTATGTTGTCTTTACGTCTGTGGCTCCTCTCTTTTTTTAATGTGGCTTCTCTTTCCTGCTAGGCTATCATGATCTTGAGGTCCTTGGGTTAGTCTGATGTGTGCTGTCCCCACGACACCTGGCTTAGTGCCTTGAACAAGGGGGCACTCAGGTACTCACTGAATGAATCCATGTGTCTCTACCACTACGAACCCCTGAACTGAGCACAATATTTCATTATGAAGGATGAAATTTTGGGCTTCCCTGGTGGTGCAGTGGTTAAGAATCCACCTGCCAATGCAGGGGACAAGGGTTTGAGCTTCTTCCTGGTCGGGGAAGATCCCACATGCGGCGGAACAACTAAGCCTGTGCGCCACAACTACTGAGTCTGTGCTCTAGAGCCTGTGAGCCACAACTACTGAAGCCTGTGTGCCTGGAGCCTGTGCTTCACAACAACAGAAGCCACCGCAGTGAGAAGCCCGCGCACTGCAACGAAGAGTAGCCCCTGCTCCCTGCAACTAGAGAAAGCCCGTGTGCAGCAACGAAGACCAAATGCAGCCAAAAAAAAAAAAAGAATAAATAAAATAAATTTTGAAAAAGAAGGATGTGGGCTTCCCTGGTGGCACAGTGGTTGAGAGTCCGCCTGCCGATGCAGGGGACACGGGTTCGTGCCCCGGTCCGGGAAGATCCCACATGCCGCAGAGCGGCTGGGCCCGTGAGCCATGGCCGCTGGGCCTGCGCGTCCGGAGCCTGTGCTCTGCAACGGGAGAGGCCACAGCAGTGAGAGGCCCGCGTACCGCAAAAAAAAAAAAAAAAAAAAAAAAAAAAAAAGGTTGAAATCTTAACTACCCCAGAAACAATTAAGACGCAAGTACTTGAATTTGTATGTGTACATTCATGGGCATGCATACACACAGCTTTGTTTTATGAACATCACACTCAATTAATTATGGTGCCAGGTGAGTCCATCTGGGACCACACGAGACCAGCTGCCTTCATACTAGAAGGTGTTTGCTGTAGGATGGTCACACGGTACCAGCAGAATGAGGACCACAGAATTAGTTTTCCTTGAAATGTTCCTTCTTCTTCAGTGGGCTCTCGTGGGGTTGAGCAGCTTGTTCTTGTGGTGTTTAAGCTAAGCTTCTAGGGTTGGGAACCTTCCTCACATATGCAAGGAGTGTCAACAGCTGGTCCAAGCATCTCGGGCAATGGCTTTAAACAGCAGACAGCATCACTGTCTCACCTGGAAATCTGTTACACACATTCCTCCCTCCTTCCACTGTGCCTGGGGATATGGCCCTGAAGTGTCCACTATCACATGCACCCCCGGCGATTTTGAGGCAGAGGGTCCTTGGACTAAACACTGAGGAACACAGTCATGTGTCTGGGAACAGCTCCAACCTGCCCAACACTGAACCCCCCAGTGCCCTGACGACCAGCTACAACTGGCTATGAACTGCAGCAAGCCCAGGAGACGGGCTGGGATGGTGCCCGCCCTGCATGTGCTGTAGGGATGAGGTAATCCAGAAAGTGAGAAAGGGTCAAACTCGAAACGTTACATAGGAATAGTCAGGTTTATCTGCACCACTTGCCATCCATCATATAAATCTGGGGGACGTTGAGGGCAAATGTCTGAAATGTACCCATCAATCCTTTGTAGCTTAATTCCTGGTTCCCCTTTTGGCCAATGGATTAATGGGTGTGTGGCTGAGGCAACAGCGAGCCCTTATTACTCTACAGGGAGAGGCTGAGGGCAAGATCGGGGGCACGGGAGAACCCAAGCGACAAGTTTCAAACTTCGTTGGTAGCCATTGCCAATAAAAAATACTACAGGAAACGGGTTTCCCTGTACATTTAAGGCTACAGATCTGCCGGACTGGAGTGAGCGTCACAGAAATGGACAAAGCAAATAAGTGGACTAGGGTCCTCTTAGAGGCTACTTGGGTATTAGTTTATCCCATTTTTTTTTTTGTTGGCAAGATCAGAGCTGGTACTATTAGAATCAGACACCAGTGGTGCTAAGGAACCCTGAGGATTATCCGGCAGTTCTTTTTTTTTTTTTTAATTAAAAAAAATTTTATTTTATTTATTTATTTTTGGCTGCGTTGGGTCTTTGTTACTGCACGTGGGCTTTTTCTAGTTGCAGCGAGCTGGGGCTACTCTTCGCTGCAGTGCGCGGGCTTCTCATCGTCGTGGCTTCTCTTGTTGCGGAGCACGGGCTCTAGGTGCATGGGCTTCAGTAGCTGTGTCGCACGGGCTTAGCTGCTCTGTAGCATGTGGGATCTTCCTGGACCAGGGCTCGAACCCATGTCCCTGCATTGGCAGGAGGATTCTTAACCACTGTGCCACCAGGGAAGCCCCTATCTGGCAGTTCTTAAACTGACAAACAGGAGAGGCCAGGAAAGGTCCCAAGACTTGCCAAAGGTCACACACGACTTCGTGGCCCTGCTGGGGTCACGATCCAGGCCCCTGGACAGGGACCATTGCCTAGGCTTCCAAACCAGGATGTGCTTAACCTTTTTCAGAACTTTAGTGTTTTTACTCCACTAGGGTTCCCTTGAATGATCTGTAAGAAGTAACTGCTATATTATAGTATCAAATGGGTACAAATAAATATGTACAGAGCAGGCACCGTGGTTTTTATGGGGAACTTGACAAGGGGAGAATGGAATTACATAAGCAACGTTTCCAACTATGTTGTCTACTTCTATCTAACAGTAGTTAGAGAAAACTGATGACTTTCAGTTTCCCATTAAACGCTAATCCAGGTTACATAGGGTATTTGATTATCTAGACAGACAATCTCTCCATGGACATGAAGCCTTGTGGACTTGATTATTCATTTCTAAACTCACAATTTTTCCTTTAATTGGCAAGTATATTTTCTTTTTTTTTTTTTTTTTTTTTGCGGTACTTGGGCCTCTCACTGCTGTGGCCTCTCCCGTTGTGAAGCACAGGCTCCAGACATCCAGGCTCAGTGGCCATGGCTCATGGGTCCAGCCGCTCCGCGGCATGTGGGATCCTCCCAGACCAGGGCACGAACCCGTGTCCCCTGCATCGGCAGGCAGACTCTCAACCACTGCGCCACCAGGGAAGCCCATATTTTCATGTTTAACCCAGACCTATGCCAGACTTTTCTCACTGCCTGTGGCCCTCTGCGAGTGCTGGTTAGGATGGGTTGTGCAGAATCAAGAAGACTTTTTAAAATAAGACAACTAGAGATATATTTTAAATGGCAACTTTAAAAATCTTAAGTAAAATATCCCGGGTGATGCTCAAAAAGTGTTTTAAGTTGGAATGAGTGCTTCCAGAGAAGAGGAAATATCTAACAATACCTGCCTGTCCTAAAGAGACAAACCAAAATTTGAACTCATGAGTTGAATAATTTTTTGTTTTTTGAGAAATGACCTCTGGTCCCAACCATGGTCATTAAAAAAAAAAAAAAAAAAAAGAAGGAAAGAAATAAACAGTCCTAAAATGTTAGGGGAAGAGTCTAATTGTCAAGGCTCTCAAAATGATGTGTAAGAATTTCATTCTGAAGGGACTGTTTTCTTGGCAAAAAATCTTTCAGTTCAGTCTTGATGCCAATTATCTGATAATACTACTGAAAATGGGAATACAGTACAAGCATATCTGGGGGAATTATAAGGCCATGCAGACGACGGACATGCAGATAACAAGAACAAACGACACAGAAGAACCTCAGCCCCTTATTGCCTACCTCCAGATATGGACCATTTCTTCTGGGCAGTCAACAGGGTCCCAAGCTAGACACAGCCTCCTGTTCTAAATGAGCACAGGACAGAGATGCAAACACAGGACTTGAAACCTGCCATGTTTTTTCTCCTGCTGTGGTTCTCTCTCACCAAGGCCCCAGCCTGCTTCCTCTCACAGAGGTCCGAGCTGTTTACAAAGCAACATTTCCTCGTTTCCCACAATCCCGCATCCATGGCAGACCAGTGGCATTTGGTCCAATATCTCATTAAATCCTCCTGAAAACTAACAGTTCAATCTGTTAGAAAACTCTAGTACCTAAGCAACATAAATTACGGGCTGCGGTGGCGACACCGTGCCGCCCGTTTGCCACAGAGACATCTATAGCTGCAGACTTCCTGCACACTCTGGATGCAAGAAGCATAACCTTTATATAAGGTTATAAGCCTCCCTCAGACAGTCAACACTGGAACGTAAAAGAAAAAAGTTTTTCGCAAGAAAAGTTTACTTAAGTCTACAATGCATGATTTTTGTGCTTTGCATTAACTATCCAGGTATTTAATTTTAACGCAGCATCTTTTCTTGGGAGTATGAGTTTCTTGCCACTCTTGTAGCCTGGGGATCTTCCGAGCGAGCCTCTCTTCCCCCTCAGCAAACTGACTGAAGAATATTCATAAGACGCCCTGTCGGAAGGCTCTGCTCAATAGAAAATTTAGAGCTAGTTTATTTTTGCTGCGGGACATCTGCAAATTATGCGACTCAGAAGTAAATAGGGATGAACGGTTTCATTCTGGACTCGTTTTGACAATCGGTGGTCACTCCACACCACCTTTAAATGTACTTGTCACTTCACAAGCAGCAGAAGCCTGGACCTCTGTGTTGG
Source organism: Kogia breviceps (assembly GCF_026419965.1). NCBI lineage: Eukaryota > Metazoa > Chordata > Mammalia > Artiodactyla > Physeteridae > Kogia > Kogia breviceps. Next base: position 59,513,747 of record NC_081324.1, on the reverse strand, counting down.
CCACCAGGAGGGAGGGAAAGAAAAGACCTTCTGCTCCAGTGACTGTAATAATGCCTGGACTGGTCCAGAGATTGATCCTTCAGGAATCTTCCTGTGTTTTGCTCCTTTAATGAGTTTCTCCTCCTAGCCAAGGCCATGAGTCTAAACTTTTATTTCTAATACCAAAACAGAAAGGTAGGCAGATCTTTGAATATTACTTTTAAAGGCCCTAAATAAAGTAGCTATAGGCCTAAGACTGCCTATATATAATTTTGAGAGCTTTTTTTTTTTTCTTGAGTGAATTTAATGCTAAATGTTTGTTGCATACAGAAAACAGTAAAATGAAGCTTTAATAACAACAAATGCTCAGCTCACGTAAAAATTTACTGCTTGGTAGTTTGAGGGAGCAAAAACCGTGATGACTGTAATTGCGTGGTTGGCACGGTGATGAATCACATCTGGCTTGTTCCGGGCCGGGCACTTTGTCCCCACGTTTGAGGCCTGTCACAGATTAAGACTTCTTGCTTAGTGGAGCTCACCTAGCTGCAGCAGAAAAATACAGATGTTCTCAAATTAATCGTTTGGCCCTTGCACTGTCAGTGACACGTCTCGAAATCAGCTCGGCTGACATCACGCAGCTAAGCAGTCACCAGAAAAGACGCATTAAAGCAATCTTTGCAGAAGTTGCACATGGGGCTTCACAGCTGTGGGTCCCCTGCTCCAACCCCCAACACCACCACCAAAGCATTTAGCCTATCTGGGCTTCTGTTTGTTTCATCCATAAAATGAGAGGTTAGGAAGAGATGAACTCCAAGGCTCCTTGCAGCTCTTGAAATTCTATGCATCATTTAGTTTGAACAATCTCGTGCATTCAACGCATTCCAAATGATAGAAGTGGAAAGCGAATCCTTGCATACTAAATCATATTTTCAAACTACTTACACTGTTGTGTCAGGAATAAGTACTTACAGAAAACAAAAATGTACCCAGCATTAAAAGGAAAATCACATTTCAGGAAATTAGCATCCATTCAGCCTATATGAATATATATGCTTTGCAGAAAAAAAAAATTTGTAATCAGCCCTTGTGATTCCTCTAGACTGAATAAAAGTACACACATACACCACACTGAATTCCTGACTTGGGCGAGATTCTTACCAATTCTATGAATTACAAGAATCTCACGATGGCTATCAATGAGTGAGGTACACTTTTTTTCTTCTTTGTCATTGAGAATGTTGTTTCTGTGTCTAAAGCACTGCTATCTGGAAAAGTTGCATGGAGGACACTTTATGAAGTGTTCAGAGAATGCACTAAGCAGTGGGGAGGGGTAGTTTCAAAGAAATCCATTTTAAATCTATGACTTTCTCTCTTCCCTCATGCCCTAGAAAAACAAACAAAAAATTTTTGTCTCATTAATTTGCTAAGCAATACTTGCCTTTGTCATCATGGTATTTTTGGAGGTGTGACTTTTGGGGCAGCCATTGCTAATGTGTATCTGTCATACACTGCAATAGGCCTTTCTCAGTTAACTTTTCTGGGGGAAGGAAAAGAAAATAATGAACACAGAGAGGCTGGGGAGGATAGGACTCTTGACCATGGTCTTGTGTTTCTCACTGTGATATGTCGGCGACCTTTATCCTTTTCAGTCTGCATTTTCCTTCCATACACTCACAATATTTCTTTAAGGAAGCCTGCTCTAAGGGTGTTAATAGGATGTTTATAGAGAAATTTAATTCCAAAGTCGAACAGGAACGCAATATGTTTTATTTAACTTATTCCACTGAGTCCGGCAGGGCTTACTTGTGTGATACTAGATGAATCTGGATCATGGGTGAACAAAGGTTCCTGTTTACAACCTACTTATGGCGACAGGGCGTCTGTGCTATTGTGAGGTTGGGTGCACAACTGGAAGGCCCTACTGACGGGAATTCCAAAGCAATGAAATTTGTTATTATGTAGATTTACACTGGTTAAATCCTGTTCCATGCAAGTTAGTAAGAGAGGGGTGAACGGTCCATAAGTCAGCTTTGTTTCACAAAATTCAGCACTTTACCCCTATGCAAACAATGTGTGATTATCCATTGTTTTATCTGAATCTTTCCTCTCCTCCATTAACACAAATAATTGAGTGCTGATTCTTATACAGGGAACTTGAGAAAATAGTTATTTTAAGAAAAATGAATATGGGACTAACTTATTTTTCTCACTAATATAGAAGAAACAATCTGCAAATTACCGAATTTAGCAAATCTGTTAGCGAGAGGGAGGAAAAAAAATTAAAAGCAAGAGTACCGCCGGCGCTAAACTGTTGTTTAAGCGTTTATTTTTGCTAAGTTTAATTTAAGATATTTATGATGCTACTTCAAAGCATATTTTGTAAGAATTACAAAAGATGTTATAAAGACCTTGACGTACGTTTCCTATTACTTCAGTTTGGTTATAAAGTGGTCTGCGGCTGCCAGGTTTAACGTAAAAATCAAACAGTTTGGCATCACAATCAGATTAGATGTGATCAAAAATGAAAATATGTCCTGGTTAAATTAATTTTAAAGATGTAATAGCTCTCAGGAAATACCTTTCAGATTAAAATTAAGACTGTAAAATAATGTTGAAATAGATATAGATGTCAGTAAATGCTTTTAGCTGAGTGCTAGAAACATCCTCAGGGCTGTCCAGAGCTGGGAGGCTGGATGGCTCTCTGCCTAGCAGAAGAGAATATGAATGGGACCTACACCTGGGAATAAGAAAGCAAGCAAGCAAGCGCAGAAAGCTGGTATGAACATCATTTTAGAGCCCCAATGCCAGCCAAAATGGTAGGATGTAAATCATTTTAAAGTCTCACCATCCCATCTCCCTACATCATTGGAAGGTACTATTTGTCTCAGCATCTGATACTATGCTATGTCAGCAGAGACCAAAAAATAAGAGCTGCTCTACCACATTCATCTTACCCAACTTTCTACACATCAGGACCACAGGCCACCCCTGCCTGTTTCTGAAGGGAGGATTCACAAGTCCACTCGGAGAGCCTGTACCTGGCTGGCTAAGGTTCACACCTCACGCTGCATGGAATTCCTTCACTCAGGACACTAGACACCTTGCTTGTGAACCCCAGACGCCTCCACCAGTGCCAACCAGCGACTCGTCCTCAGGAGAGGCCTGGCAGTGCTGAAACGCAGGGCTGGACTCTGTTCCCCCATAGCCCGGCGGCCTTGTGGCTCCTCTGAGGATCTAACAAGTGAGGATACGAGAAACGAGAACACAGCTGGAGTGTCAAGGTCCAGTCTTTCCTGTGGGTTGGAAACAGGATCTAAATGATGGACTTCGGCATCGGAAAGGTGAGCCCAGCTGATGAGGGCAGTGCTGAGGAGCTGGGCTTGGCCCTCGGGGAGATGCATGCACACGGCAACGACAGGCTTTGTGTGGACTCATGGGCCGAATACTACATGTGCCAGAAGTGGGGGCGGTGGCAGCATTCCCAAGCCTAGTGTTCACTGCATTTGGGTGACAGAGCTGCAGAACCAACGTGGATTTTTACAGTGTGTGGACCGTGACGCTTGAACATTATTTAGGCATGAACGTAGCCATTTTTTGTGGCCCATTTCAAGCCTACTGAGATGCTCGGTTTGTCAAAGGCTTCGAAAGGAGCCTGAGTCACCCGGGTCCCCTCTCTGCTTCCTGAGTGTAAGCGGCAGAGCTGGGTTCCAGGGGCAGCTCCGAGCCCGTCCACCTGGCCCTGCAGGGCTCCTCTCTCACACGGGGCACAATTTTCTTCTCTCACCAAATGACTGAGATGAGAAATACGGGAATGATGGTTACAATGTAGGTCATGGGACTTTCTTGTGGCTTCTTTCCCATGGGTAGGTATTGTGTCCATCTTTTTTCTATGTCTGTTTCATTTCAACTAAAGAGCCAGAACGGCTCAGAATGGAGCTCTGGAGACAGGTGGCCTGGCTTCACCTCTGCTTCTGTCGCTTACGGTCTGTGTGACTTTAAACAATTTAAGTGTCTCTGTGTTGCTACAAGGCCTAACTGTGATAACACTCATAAAAACTTGTAATGGTGCCTAGTATGAAGCAGATGCTGAATTTTTATTGGCTATCAACATGATCATCATCACTATTAAATAAGTAACAACTAACCCAGATGGAATGACTATTGAGAGAAGCCAACTCATGCTCACTCGTGGATGTTCAGTAATTCAGATAAGATTTACTCAAGGTAAATCTTGCTTGTATCCTTTTTTGGGTGATTATCATCTCACTGGGTCAATAAACTTGTTTGGAAGAAGGACGGGCCCTGTAAGAAGTTTCCTACAGATGACATACAAAAATGTGGTGCCCCAAGGTGGGGTAGGCACGCAGAATTCCATTCTGGGGGTACCACTGTCTTCACGTGACTCCAGTCACAAAAAGGAGGCTGCAGTTCAGGGAAAGGGTTTTGCAGGAAGAAGGGGATGGGGCGCAAAAATAGGACTTGTTCCTTGCCTGGTCATGACTTGAAGCAGGTAGTCTGGAGTCAGCTACGCCTCTGTGAGGAGCTGGCAGGGGGCAAGGGGGCACGCGGTGGGAAGAGTGCCCAGGGGTCACGTTGGCAGGACCTGATGTCTATTCACTCACTCAGAGATCCTGCCCTCAGAGGGCTTCCAGTCAACTCAGAGACAGCAAGTCTGCTTAGAAACAGGCAAACCAGAGACCGACTCAGGACCCACCCGTGGAATGAGAGGAGCCCCGGCCCTACATTCTAGGCAGCACGTACAGGATTTATTTTCTCTTCGTTTTCTGTTTTTTTAATCAAAGCCGAAAGGCTGAAACCGCACAAATTCTGAGACCTGCACTAGGGAGTGATGTGGATTGGATCTGAAGTGCTGTGAGCTTCTAGAATGCTAGACACACTCATATTCTGTTTGTAGGTGATATGTGCAGAGTCGCTGTCACTAGTAAAGAAAAGAAAAAACTGACAGCTGTTGAGAGCCTCTGCCAGCACTACCCACATTCCACTCTCTGGTGGCTTAAAATAAGGCAAAGGGCACATTGTTTCCTTCATTTATGACTGAAACACCCTGGGCCTCCCCAGGAATCTGGGCACATGTGTTCCAGCTGGTTCCAGGTTGACGGCCGTCCTGCTTGGCTTTCGGCGGTATTAAGGTTACAATTCAGGAGGTGCTTTTTGGAGGCAATTTGTTTTCCTTGCTTTCAACATTGTCAGTAACGATGCAGGAATACTCCGGGCTGCGTGCTCTGAATGTGGCTGGATGTCTTTCTGGGGTTTCCTAACCCCAGGTAAACACGCACAATTGCATCAGTTTTTTCCTGCTGTGAGCTTGGCAAAGCAGCCCTCCCAGCAGCCCAGGCCTGAGAGTTCAAAAGGCAGGCGCTCCATCATACACCCAGCCCCCCGTACCAAGGCTGGCCTAGTGCTCTGGGGCTGACTGCTGGTTAGAATGGTGAGGGCAGTACTTCAAAACCTGTCTAAACATCCTTTGTCTACCAGTATTAAACCATTAAAAAAACTGTGGTGAAATATACATAACACAGAATTTACTAACAACCATTTTTAAGTGTAGAGCTCAGTGGCATTAAGTATGATGAAATAAAATTTATATTTTAAGGCAAGACAAGAAAAAATTAAACATAAAATTCTCTCTCTGTGCTTGTTTGCGCCTTCTCCCTCCCTAATGTGCAATGTACATCTGTCATACACATTAATCAGAGCTCCTCAAAGATGGGAAGACCTGCTCAACAGTAAATATCAATTTTTTATTCTTTCTTCTGATGGTAGCAAATGGAACTTAAAAGAATCGTGTGCTTTCCCAGCTCCGTAGGGGGTCACGGTGACTTGCTGCTCACTTTGTATGTGCCCACCTGGACTATGTATCCTTGGTGAACTTTGTGTAAAATATCAGTATGTCATTTTGATGGATGATCCTTTGTCTCAAAAATGTATATGACTGTGCCTTTGACTTCTAACAGGTGGAACAGTTCTCAGAGCTTTCTGAGAATCTGCTTCCCGGGTTATAATCCTCAGTTTGGCTCGAATAAAATTCCCTTTTATCTTCTTAACTTGATAGTTAATTAAATTTTCATCAACAAGTACATTCACATTGTGGGCAACCGTCACCACCATCCATTTCTAGAACTTTTTCGTCGTCCTACACTGAAACACGTGCACCCATTACACACTATCCTCATTCTTTCCTCTCCCCAGCTCCTGCTCACCATTATTTTACTTGTGTATCTATGAATTTGACTACCTTAGGTAGCTCACATAAGTAGAATCATATAATACTTGTGATTTTGTGTTTGGCTTACTTCACTTAGCAAATGGCCTCAAGGTTTATCTGTGTTGTAGCAGGTGCCAGAAGGTCCTTCCTTTTTTAAGGCCGAATACTATTCCATTGCATGGACACACCAGATTTTGTTTCTCCATTCATCTGTTGACGGACATTTGGATTGTTTCCACCTTTTGGTTATTGTGAATAATGCTGCTATGAATGTGGGTGTATAAATACCTGTTCAAGTCCCTGCTTTCAATTCTTTGTGGTATATATGTAGAAAGACATTTTTGTCAATAAAAACAGTAGGGCTGCATCTCTGGGTCCCGGTTCAGTATGCTTCTCATTTCATGCATACTTAAAAAGGGACTGCATGTGGCCAGAGAAATAAGTTTCACAGGTTGTGTTTTGCCAAATCACAAAATTAACTTGGGAGAGACTTGTGGGCTAATCCATTCTCTTCCAGGGAGCCCCTCAAGCTATCATAATCAACAATAATTTAGTATCCAAAAATCTACTTTAATTTGTCTTTCTATAATCTACTTAGTTTATTCTTAGCTTATGGATCTGTCATTATGGCTATTTCCTTTTCCTTAGCTTAACAGGATTTGTTATTTGTTTAGAGCTCCAGCTTAATTGTTGTAGGTTCTTCACATATTATCATTAAAATTAGCAGTGTCACAGTGAAAGAGAAACGATTGCTGAGTGCCCTCAGCTTAAACTAAAAAACACTGAGGCTAATGCACTGGTCAGGATAGTAATTAAAATATATTTTAAGAATCCAAGATTTTATAAGTCATAGAACACACAGTATTAAAATAATTATTGGTGATGCCCTCTGATGCTCTGTGTTAGGAAAAGGACCTGAACATCAGTGAAGAGTGTTGCGCTGTACGTCATCAGGTCTATAATTTTGAACTTTGAAACTGTGAACTTGTTAACAAAGCTCATTAATCAACCACTCTCTTCCTAGAGTCAGCTTCTCTGTTCATATAGTGAACCATCATTCTAACTCCGTGACTTACAACTTCAGTTAAATTTTGTTGTCATTGTTGTTCTTTATATCAGTGTAGATCATAAAAGTAAAACTGTATGCAGAATAAGAATGAACCATTTATTTATGTTGCTTTCCTTTGTTAAAATACTGTCAGCAGCTCTGTGCTTGGAAGGCTTCCCTGGCGACTTATCACTACCAACCTGGGTATCAGCCATGGATGGCAGGGGCTCAGGGTGGGGTGACAGACAGAGCCTGGACCTCACACTGCCACAAGGATGGGCATGTCACCACGTGAGGGGCGTTCAATAAACCAGACTTGATCTAAAGTTACACAAGGTTTACACAATCAGGCTGGCACACCAAAGTTCCAGGTTTAAAAAATCGCCCATTTTAGAACTTAGGGAGGAGTTTCTGGGTGAGCCAGAGGCTGTTTGGAGATCCAAATGGATGGGCCATTTAAGTCCAGGCACCAGCACAGCAATTAGGGCAGCAGGAAATTAAATTGCTCTGGAAGTGAAGGCCGTAGAGCTCAGGCCTTGAGCAATTTCCTGCCAGGGAATGCAAGTGGGTGTTCCTGGCCCCAGAGTGAGTGTGGCATGGCCGTGGAGTGGCTCTGAGGCTCCTGGGGGCTCCTTGGAAAGTGCTAGATGCCCGCTGAACAGAGGGGGTGGGGCTGCGGGGTCAGGTCTCTGGATGTGCTGTGAAGGCTCCAGGATTTGCCGCAGCCAAAGGCAGCACAAGAGTCTCATAACTGCAGTCTGATGTCAGGACCAAGTGGGGTCTTGGATTGGACACTGGCACAGCTCCAAAACTTCAGGGCACCGGAGATTATTTAAATTTGGATTCTCCTTCTTAAAGGCAGGCCGTAAAGATGTATGTGTATTGGGGTGGGAGGTAAAGGGTATACAGGGAAATACGCTACCGTTTTATTCTCAGATGATGGCAGACACGTAAGTTCTACTGCTTCTCAAACTCAGCGTAACGAAATCAACAGCCACACGGTGCTAGCAGGGAGCCTGTTCTCACAGGATCCCCAGGTTTTCGGGCTCTCTTACCTCGGCTGGGCCATGCAGTGGGAGAACCCATAGCACCCCGGGCTCTGACTTGGTCAGCTGGGCACAGTCCATCAGGAGGCCGCCTTAGGAAGGAGGGCCTGGCTGATGGGGGCTGGCTTCCCTCCCGAGACCCCATCCACCATGATAAGCATGGTCAGGAGTGAAACCGAACAGGACCCCGTGGAGCTCCAGGCCACAAAAGCCTTTCTGTGTTCCCCATTTCTTGATTATAGGAAATAGGCTTTATTCAGCCCCCATGACCTTCCTTGAGTTCCAAGGGGCAGTTCAAACAGGTGCTAATCAGGGAAGGGAGGGGATGCAGAGACAAGGGAGGAGCAGTCAGGAAACAATAGTGTAGCCTTGGGGCAGGGTCCTGGTTCCAGCAAGGGATACACAATATCTCTGAGCTGTTTTGCAGATACTGAAACCCCCACCAGGTGGGAGAACTTAACGGTGTACTGTCCACAAGCACTAGACCCCAAACCGGTTGGAACCAGAAGGTTGATGATGCTGACTCCTATCCCCCCACTAACCAATCAGGAGCATGTCCATGAGCTGACCATGTCCTCTTTGAACCATTACTATAAAACTCCTCACTACCCCTTCCAAGCTGTAACACACAGTTTTGAGGGCACTAGCCTGCTGTGGCCCCCTTTGCCTGGCAAAGCAATAAAGCTCTTCTTTTCTACTTCACCCCAAGCTCTGTCTCCAAGATTTAATTCGGTGTTGTGTACAGAGGCCGGATTCAACTTCAGGGGCAGCCTAGGGCTCTCTCATGCTAGGGAAACTGTTCTGAAAGACCAGGAAGATGATTAGAACAGAAATAGAATTTAATAAATGTGATGTTAATCTTCTGAGTGAAAGCACTCTAACAGATGTTACAATCTGAGGCTCCTCTAGATTCCGAAGTTTCCCAACCTGGATTACAGAGCGATACAGAAGTCAACAGCAATTCTGAGTGCGGAAAGATGGGACAGGCTCTTGTCATAAACTGGAGGCACACAATCCAAACCACCTGTCGGCATCACGGACAAGATAAATGGAGCTTAAATTTCGTGTATTTCCAAGTAGGAACCATTTATTCATCGACTTGAGGGCATCTCAGGTACTGAAGACATGGGCAAGTAAAGAGTCTATTGCCATTTTCTGGCATAAGCATCATCTATAGCCAGAAACGTGTAAGTGAATTTTAAAATGGGGTTATTTTCATGTCTCCTGCTTGGTTTATCTTAAAGTAGAATTAGGAATCACCAATTGGCAACTGGATGCCCATTTTATCTGGCCAACAAAGCATTAAAAAATGGTGAGTTGCCAGTGTTAAAAAAATTTGGAAGATTTAACAAAAGAAATCCAGATTTCTCACTTCCCCAGGGGTGGGAGGGGACAGTAACATCTGTGACATAGTGGCACACCTAACGGGCCTGAGCAGCCCAACCTTCTCCAGACACGCTCTTCACCAGGCCCCCCCGGGTCAGCCCTCCTGGGCCTCCTTGTAGGCAGTTCTGATTGAGACCTTAATCTAGACCTCCTGTGACTTTAAGACCAGAACTCTGAGTCAACCTTACCTGGATAAATTATAAAAGAAAAACCTGACAATTGTAACCATGAAACTATACAGCTGACAGATGTATACAATTCAGCCATTCTCCATGCAGACACCCTCATTCATGTCCAGTGTCCCCTAAGGGGACAATACCACTCCCAGATGACAGCCACCGAGTGAAGAGTTTCAGTTAATGCTATGTCTCACTTTGTTCCCACCATCTTAATGTATTTCTGAGATTTTCCTCCTTCCCGTTTAGTAAAGGTAAGAACCATTCCTAGGAATTAGGCAGCAGTCTGCTTTGCAGAGCGGCCAATTCTTCCATAACTGACTTCTGACTCCAAACCCACAATCCAGGCTTTTAGATAAATCAGGGAAAAGAATGAAGGACATTTTGAGAGCTCCGGATAACTCCACACTTACATTGAGCTGTTCAGGAAATGGCTTTTTCCTGATTTTGTTTCCATTTATGTTTTCCTTCTGACATAAGGCCAGTGAGCCAATGTTTACCATAAATTCTCATCAAGCACACTTGGAGGAACAATTCTGTGCAGCGATGCAGTGGGGGCGCTATTAGCAGCTGAAGGGCTGGCGATGAGAAGACCCACATGAATTACTAAGACGTAAGTCTGAGCATTTCCATTGTGAACCCACTGAAATGAAGACCTGAAAAGCTGGATATTTTAATTTATTTAGGGCAGATGCTCATTGTATAGAGAAAACTTCATCCTGAGGCGCTTATTCTTTTTTTGAATATCATAATCTCTATCTTGATTGATGTTGCTTGTGAAAAATATGCAAGGCAGTACACTATTATAAAAACTGTTTCAAAGGTGGTTTGGAAATAAGTGATCATTTAAGTAAGTGATAGAGATGAGCCCATTTTTCTTTTAATTAAGGCAGATCTGAATTTAAATATATTCCTATTCATTTAAATGATTTTAATATATCAAATAAAAAACTTAAATAATTGTTATTCAGACCTTTAAAAATCATACTATTCAAAAGAGGGAATCTGTCCACCAGAAAACCTACAGTACAGAAAAATTAATAAAGCATCTTATATTATAAAACTTATATATCCCTAATAATAAAAAGCCAAAGCGATTCAAAGTCCAGGATGGCACTGAAGGGCTTGCATGAAAGGAGTGCTTTTTGTCTTTAATTACTAAATATACTCCATGTATACATGTATATACTAGAGGCAAAGACTGTGCTGGGGTGTCAGAGATAATTAGAAAGGATCACATCACAGCCTGTAACATGTTAGAATCTAACAGAAGAGGCAGATGGTACCCGAATAATTCAGGAGACTGAATGCATGGAGGGTGCAGCCTGAGCGCTGAGATGAGGTGAGTCAGGGAAGAAACACACCCCAGGTCCACCCTGGAATTCTGCTATCAGGCTACTGGTGCTTCAAGTCATCTCAGGAACATAATTAACTTTAGAAAGCTGTGTTCATGCCTGCGTGTGCAGGAGAGAGAAAATAGGCCATTCATAGATAGGGTAACCTGGGCTACATTTTTGCCAATTTTTGGTTTTGTGTTGTTTTTACAAACAAATAGAAGGATGCTGGATTTAATAAATGAGTCAATTTTTACTTGTTGCTGTAAAACCCATAAAAATAGCTTTACTCGCGTTCCATCACAGCAGTGCCAACAGTAAAACGGTATACATGAAAATAAGAACAAAAACTCCTTCCAGTGAAGCATTATGCCCTTTGAAAGGCACGGTCTGTGGGGACACTGGGCAAAAACATGCCTTTCCTATTAGTCAATATATTATTTAACACGGCATCACATCTTACAATGCTGAGATATGCCAAAAAAAAAAAAAGAAAAGAAAATAGCATTCCTCTACTAACACAGTAGCTCCTCTTTATCTTCTTTGAAAATTAATTTTATGTAACTTTCTATAAATGAACCTAAGTTAAAGATTCCAGATATAACTCCTTTCCTTGTTAAAAAGAAATTTAGATTTATGTTAGAAGAAGAGGGACCATGAATTTTGCCCAAAGAAGTCAGGTTAGATATTGGCCTACTTTTTTTTTTTTAACATATATATTTTTTCTGTAGTCTACATATTTTTCATTACTGTTTTACTCATTAATACAAAACCAGAAAGAACTGAACAAGTGATAATATTAAGTTTGAATTCTCGGATTCACTGACCAAGACGACAGGTTTAAACAATCATCCTAAGTAAAACATCCTCAGTTTTCATGCCCTGGGTATTTCCTACCCACAAACTAGAACGTGAGGTCATGTCAACATGAATAAGACAGACACCTTCTACAACATGAAGAGCCTGCCTGGGACAGAGCTGGGGACATCAACACAGCATCTGGGGACAGCAACCACGGAGAACAATCAATCTCAGTGGTAAATATGTAACCCCCTCTGAACCCCTTATAGGTACCGTTAGACTTGAACTTCAGAGGGATGATACAGTGAAAGAACACGTTTTAATAAGCTGTGCTAATGGATACAGGATACAAACGAGCTGTATTGGAAAGTTACAGGTCATTCCAATAGGAATCAGTAGGACAGCTGTGCCCTGAGATGGCTGGAGAGAGCCCAGCTCAGTGTGTGAAGCTCAGGTCTGGTCACGGGGCAAGAGGGTCCACACCTCTCGAGAGGTGCTAGAGCAGGCTCGAGGAGTCCCTATAGATGCAGGATGCTCTTAAGGACCTGGGAAAGACTGACGCTGTCCTCTGTTCTGACCTGGGAGGCAGACCACCGGCCCCAGCCCGGGTCTGGGTCTGACAGGTTCGGGTACCCGAAGAATCTGCGCTGAGTGCCAAGGCCATGCTTACTCAGATGAACTTGGGGCTTAGCGGGAAGTCTGTGAGGGAGGTGGTGTCGGTGCCCCAGCACTTGGCTTCCTTCTGTGTAGGAAGTAAAACCCTCAGATGGAACAGGGGCCTCTGCACAAGGAATCCCGCTGGGCCAGTTTGGCCCAAGAGCGTTTCCTTTGCGCTTTCAGCTCTAGCATCCCTGCCCAGGCCTGGCTTCAAGCTGCGGGGGCTGTGAGCTGTCCTACTCCTGGGGGCTGTGCCCCCAGCCACCTTCACAACTAAGACCCATGCTCTCCACGTGGACTCCGCATGGAGAGGCGGACGCCTCCAAAGGAGAATCAGCTCCTGGTCCCGGCTGGCCTCTGAGGGTGGCAACAAAGCCTTTAAGGTGGGCAATGGACCCGAGACTAGCCTCAGCCACAGCTCACAGGCAAAGCAGCAGAGCATGCGTACTGATAAAGTAGTTAATATTCATCGGGGCCAGCACTGTAATGGTCGTAACTCATTTCCTTCTCCTAACACTCATGGGAAAGTCCTATTACGATACCTTCGGGGCATTTTACTGGGGAAGCTGGGGGGCGGAAAGCCAGCCACGTGCCAGGGTCGCACAGCTCAGCAGACCCCGTGTCAGCCTCTGTCTCCAGGGGCCGCTGCCCACTCCACAGCCCCCGGAATCTAGGCTTTGTCCCTGAGGAGGAAGGAGAGAAGCTCGCTTGCTGAAGGCTTACTATAAAACTCAACAAAGTTCTCTCACTCTCTAAACCAGAAGAGCAGACAGCATTCTCACTGCTGCGAATTATCAGAAGTAAACCACCGGCTCCAAGAATGCCATGGAACACATGTATTCGAAAGGATTTACAAAACGCTTCTGGTAAAGGAGGAAGAGGAAAAAGCTTTCATGTAGCTATTCTCCGGTGATAGCTCAAAAAGGAGACTAAAACAGGCTGGCAGTTTGAAATATCTGTAGACTTCCAGCAAGAGTAAACAGCAACAAGCCGACGACTATTTGGTGTTTCCAGCTACTGGTTACCAAGAACAGTTGAGGCTTACAGAGCGAGAGGCACCTCTGAGCTTTACTGCTGTGACCAGTGGGGTGGTAACACTCAGACACTCCTGGATGGACCCCAGGCTCAGCCGCGTATACCCACGTGACCTTGAACAGCTTTCCGAACTTCTGGGCTATCATTTATCAAGCACCAGCTATGTCCATACTTGATTTTCATACTTCCCCCGTACACATTAACATCATCATCGTCACGTTTCACATTTGCAGACTGAGTTCAGAGAGGTTAAGTGACTTCCCTAAATCTATGCTGCCACCAGGTAGGAGCCGGGGTGTGAACACAGGTCTGTGAGATTCTAAAGCCTGTTGGCTGCCCTTATCATTCTCTGACACCCTCCTCCTATAAACTAAAAAAAATGGTGCCTACGTTCCCCACCTTCCTTTTAAAATCTTCTTTATAAAGAGGGCCCAAAGAGCCCCCAATAGAACACAGTTAAATAGACCATTAGACTGAGTCCAGAAATAGTCAGAATATGACAGCTATTAGAGTAACCATATGAAGTCCAGGTTAGAAGAGCCCTTAAAAAGGTCAATTTAATTTACCGCTGAACAAGGAGCCCACTCAGTTATCATCTAGGAAACTGAAGGACACTAGCAAATTGATTGATCAAGTGGGTATTTCTGGACCTATCTGTGAACACATGTACCCTGTTTCACATATGCCAAAAGCATGTGCTAGAGTAGAAAAGTCTCAGCAACTGATTACTATTTACATGGCTACATATCAAGTACACATATTCTAAATAACCAAAAAGACATGTCTAGATGTGACTTTCTCAATGCACTTTCAGAAAATGTGATTTTGAAATAGGACTTCAAATAAAGCATCCAGACTTCAGACATTTTTCACATGTAACTCACACTTAACTGTAGTGGAAAAAATTTTCCTATGTCAAGTGTCACCAGCTCTAGTGGGGGAACTATAGTTAATGTCGACTTAACCTCAACTCACATGTTGTAGGCGTCTCTTTGAAAAGAGGGCTTTCATCAGACTTTTTCCCCTCATCGTTTTTGTTTCATGTTTTCAGATACTCTTCCTATGTTACTGAACTTTTTTTATCTTGGTAGTTCCAATGTTTTTAAAATATAACAGAAAGGTGTTAAATATTTAATGATAGAGGCTGCTTTGGCAAAATGTACATCTGTTAAAATGCTTTATGGGAAGGAGACAGAGGTATGGTGCCAGAGGATGAAAACAGTCACATTTACCTATAACAGGTGTTCATGAAGTAGAATAACTAACATTTGCTATTTTGAGCAAGAATGTGTATCTCTTTAATGATTTCTATTTAGTCACAACTTCTGTAATTTCTATTTACCACAATGACCGAGACAGAAATATTACTGTAATTGATACAAATGTTCTCAAATTTCTAAAAGATCTATGGCAATTTTAGAAACAATAGTAAATATAATTAATCAGGGTAAAATAGATGGTGCTTGTATACTAAATTCTGTCAAACATGTTATTGAGATAAATTATTCCTTATGAAAAATGTTGAAAATGCAGGCATTTTCAATTATACAAATAAATTTAATTATACAGGGATGAAAGTGATAAAAACTAAGTATCTGCGACTCAACTTATTTTGTATTAATTTTGAGAGTGTGTTGTCATGGGACTCTGCATGAAACTTCTATTTCATAGCTATTCATCTCAACACCCTTTCTTAACATTTGCTGCATCAAAACACTGCACCCTCAGAAGAACACATACTTCTGGGAAGGGGAAAGTAATAAGAAATTGCTTTCTTAAAGAATAAGATAAAAATACATGGAAAGGTTTTGTAAAAGGTTTTAAGGAAAAGCAGGTTTTGTACTGTATTAGTCGAGGCAAGGCTCGAATGTATGAATATTCACAAACAGGTAACAACTAGTCTAATTTGTGATAGGTTTGTTAAAACATTATAGCCAAATAAAACTGAAGGTCATCTCAGTTTTCAGTCATTATGGCCTAGGTGTGAAAGGATTCCATGAGTTAGTATGAGTTGAACAGATTTTACAGGTTCTATTCCAGCAGCTAATTTTTAGAGAAGGCTGAGCCTTCAGAAGCCCACACGATCTTAGTTAAGCTAATAACTGGCAATGTCTCCCGGTGAAATTTGCTGTCCCTCCTCCAAAGAGCTCAGGCCCACGTGGCCTGACATGCTGACCCAGCCAGACGGTCACTACTGACTTTTCCCCAGCAGGACAGACTTCCAATTGTATTTCCAGAAGTACTGATGCATTTGCTTCACCCACTCTTTCTCTTGGGCCCAGGATGTCCTTATGACCCAATGGCATGTGCTTGCATTGGCGACCCAGAGTCTAGCCCGGGCAGCAGTGGGCCTGCAAGTTTGATTAGCACAGGCTCGAACAAACAAACATGTCTAGCACTAGACTGAAAGCCAGCTCTTTCCTGTCCGCCCTCCTTCTCTCATTACATCTCCCCACTGCTCACCTTTTAACTGAGTGCCTCCTGTGTGACAATGGGAAACGCGTGGCTAAAAGATGAACCCCTCACCCGCCAACACACGGAGACCTGAATCTGCTGCACCAAGCAAGCTTTGGAGAAGCAACTGTGTATGTTTACAGCATGAGAGAGAGTAAGGAGCCCCCACTGCACTTGCAGGACAGCAACTGCATAGTCGTGTCACCACCGGCTGCTGTGTAACAGAAAACCAGACAGTTTGGGGGGACTTCAGAGATCGGGGAGTGCAATTTGCTAAATTTAAAGATGAAGGAACTAAGGCCCGGAGAAGGTCAGAATCACAAAATTAGTTAAAACACAGGTCTAGGAATTCCAAATCTAAGCTCCCTGTTGCTAACCAAACACTGTAGCTTGTTACGTGTCAATAACTCTCCAGCCACTTATTCATGATTACTATCGTATTTTAACGGTTCTGTTTAAAACTACAACTTTTAAAATTTAGACTCAAATTTTGGGAGAAAACCCTGAACAATTAGAAGTTTGTGGAATTTCTATTAAATAGGACAGTTTGGACCACATGACTGTTCAGGTCAAAATCTTACAAGTTTTATACTTAAAGGCATAGTATACTGGCAAATTTGCCTTACAAGGGAGCATATTCTATATTTCAGAAAAAGCAAATACACAAGTGGCACATGCTGTGAAAATAACCCTTTTAAGGTTATTATCTAGTAAATAATCATGTAAATTTGATATGAGTTATTGGAATTTAGTCTAAAGTTGTATCAAGGCCATATGTTACCATGGGCAGTTTCTTCAAATGCATAATTTATAACACAACCTCCATGACTGCCTGAGAGTCCAAGGTAGAATAATGAATTAATCCTGCAGAAACAGACCCTTGGAGGATGAATTACCATTTAGCTAAGGTCACGAGGGCAACTGGATTTGTAGTTTCAGGCTATTCCTCACAGAGAACTTGCCAGATGACACAAAAATCCAACACATTCCCACAACTAAAAATCAACTCTCCAAAATGTTTAGTTTGAATATCCAGGCATACAAGGGCCTAGTGCCGCTTAGAATTTATACTGGATCATATTTAAAAAAAAAAAAAAGAAGAAGAAGAAGTACCAACCACTGGTACTACAGCTAAGCTTTCTACATAAACACCAAGGTGGGGAGAGAAAAAGCACATCCAGGAAAAAGTGTATGAGAGATGACGGAGAAGAAGAAGGAAGGAAAAAGACAGAGATGTGAAGGGAGAAAGAAATAAAGAGACTGACAGCTAGAGAAGCAGAGAAGGGTATAGAAAAGAAAGCTAGAGAGATGAGAAATGAAAAAGGAGGAGGAGGCTCCCAGTTATAAGATAAACAAGTCCTGGGGATGGGATGTACAGCTCAGAGACTATAGTTAATATCACTATACTAGTAACACTATATATACACCACACTATAGTGCTGTATATGTGAAAGTTGCTAAGAGAGTAGATCATGAAAGTTCTTAACACAAGAAAAAAGATTTTAAAAATGGAGAGAAATTAAACGATGTGTGAGCAAAGAGAAAGGAAGAGAGGATGGATGACAAGTGGGGAGGAGGAGGTGAAATGATGGGGACCAATTAGTCACATATGAGCTGGCACAGAGCAGCTGTTTGTCCTAAGGCCTAACTAGACCAGTTACCAGAAAATGAAGGGAGAGGCAAGGAAAGATGTATATGTATGTATACACATTTGGATATTAACTCCACCCTTAAATATCGCTGTGACCCAAGGGTTTACCTTCATCCCCGACCTCCTTCTGACCCGACGGTAGCTCTAAGTGCCCTTGTCCCAGCCCCAGCTTCAGCCGGACGTATGTGGATGGATGACGCTGACTGTGGAAAGTACTCTTCCTGGTCCACACCTGCACATCTGACTGCCCAGTGGTCATGTCTACTCCACGTTACAGGACGAGTGAACTTAAAAAGTGCAGAGCTGAGCTCCCCGTCTTCACACCCCACATGTCCCACCTCCTACACATTCCACATTTGGGGAGTGGCGATACCCCCACCAACTGCCATGGCAGCAATGAGGTTCTTTCTATTTTGCTCCATCTCCCTCAGATCGGCCTCCAAACGGCTACTACGACGTAGCTCCTTACGTTTCTGAAGTTGCTGGTCTTCCTAACTCCAGCCTTTTTCTCTCCTTGCTGGCCTCAACCCTAGCATCAGAGTGATCTTTCTAAGAGCAAAAGCACATCCCATTACTACCTGCTTAAATGCCACCAGTGGATTTTACGAGCAGGTCCAGCTCCTTAGATGACCGGACAAGACCCCCAAGACCTGGTTTTGCCGACCCCTCTGTCCTCACCTCCTATCATCCGTAACCTTACTCACACTCCGTAATTTTAAAAAATCTTTTCTTTGACTTGAAGATGTTGATGTACAATGTTGTGCTAGTTTCAGGTGTACAGCACAGTGATTCAATTATACATATACATACATATTCTTTCTCATATTCTTTTCCATTATGGTTTATCACAGGATATTGAATACAGTTCCCTGTGCTAGACATAGGACCCTGTTGCTTATAATTGTTTTTAAACTACATAAAAAAGGGACAGCCTGTCTTTTCACTTCTTGCTGTCTATATTTTGTTGATCATTTCTGTATAAACTGAACATTGTATTATTAAGCAAGTTTTCACTCATTTCCACAAGACAAAAGACACTGCCTATTTTTCACGTAATAGAGGTGAAGATTGCTTATTATCGCCATATCTGTTTTCTCCTCCTCTGACCACCCCTGGCCAAACAGGGCAACCTTATAACATCCAACATGTTACCACTCTCGTCCTTATGTGTCTAGGCCCTGCGTTGCTGTCCAGCTGCTTTCTGAAAGTCCCTTTCTCATGGGATATTAACATGGTGCCTGCATATAACATGGGCCCAGTAAATTCTGTCATCGCCATAATCTTCAATATAATGAGACGGAAAAGTCTTTTTTCTCATATCCTCAAGACCTAGTCTGTTGCTAGTAAATACTAAACATTTCCTGGTGAATAAATGATTTTACTGATTCTGCCAAGTTTTATGTACCAACTTGTGGGAAGACACATGATCCTTATGTTGACTCGGCATGAGAAGCTGCACATTTACACAAAATCATAGCTACGTACTCTCAATTTTGTCCCATAACCTTGAATGCTTTATGATGCAAAATAGGAACAACCAGAGCCACACATGTATCTTGGTCATCAAAGCCAAATGAGTAACTGAATATTTTCACACACAAGAAGCCTCTGGGCAAACAGCGGGCCAGAAGCATATGGGTGGCAATGGCCTGGAGCTCACCTTTTCTTCATGACCAACACGACTCCAAGAAATATAATCACGAACAGCAAGATGCCAGCGATGACTCCTGCGATCTTGACTGTGTGGTCTGTTTGTTTCTCGGGTTCTGGGACTGGTTTTGGGGTGGCGGCTCCTGAAGGGGGGGGGGGGAACGAGAAAGAAGACACGGTGGGTAAGGGAGAATAAAAATGTTAGCTTTTTAAAATTTTGCTGCATTTAACAGAGTCATAAGACTTATCAGAGCTAGCAGACAGACGAGCTTTGATTTTTTTCAACGGCTTTCACAGGCGCTCAAAGGAATGTAATTGTTCGCATTGTTCTTCCCTATTTCACTAAACCCCAGCACAAGTTGGAAAGCACACCCACGCCTGACCCTTTTATAAGAGACTCTTCTCAAATACAGTTTTTAAAATATTTTTATTATCTCCATGGGCTCCTTGATCTCTCTGCCTTTTAGAAACTTGCTACCGACACAATAGACATCCTCAGCCTTTATCCAAAGTTGATTTGCTGGAACATTTCCCCCAATTATTTTTCATAAATGAAGCAGTAATTCCATAACAATATTAGCCCAAACACCTGGAGAAGAGAGATAAGCTCACTTACTGTGCATTTTACCAGCAATTGTTTTTTTAACACAATAGAGATTTTTCTCCCCCCTGCCTTTGAAAATCTAAATCTAGGTCACATCTGGTAGGCAAAAGACTCCTTCTAAGCAATTTATTCACAAAGTGGGAAGCGGCCGATGATCACACTACTGGCACCCACATTTCATATCTGTTTAAATGAGATAACCAGGGCCTTCCAGTGGCCACTGTCTTAGCTCTCCTGCTTTCCCATTTTCAAAACACTATCTGTCCTGTTTACAGTATAATGTGATGGAATGTCAAATCTGTGTCTGAAGAAATATCCATTTCCTCTGCTAAATGAGTTCAGGATGAAAAATATTAGGACTGAAATGTTCAATTCACTAAACAGAATCCACTTTTGAAGGGCATCTCCCTTTTTAATCAGAACACGACAGTCTTTGGCATCTGAGCCATCACGTCCCCTCCCTAGGGAGACAGGTCATTGGGAAAGTAGGAATTTTATGTCCAAATTTCTCATGTTAGAATTGTCTTCTTGCTTTTGTTAGTAAAAATGAAATCAACACTGACTATCGTACCAGCCCTTTCTACTCTTCCACTGGGTTTCGTTCTTGAAAAACTTAACCATCACTCTCTCCTGTGCACTCCAGGTGGGGCTTAGTCTAAGATGTGTCATCGCAGAGAAGCAGGCTGTCAAGCTGTAACTTTCCACTGGAACATATAAATGTTTCTTTCAAAAGTTATTCATATTAAGATTTTATATGAGACTCTGCACCCTGAACATGGCCGTGGCCATCAGACAGATGGAGCTGGTCAAGATCAGGGGAGAAACACAAGGCAGGAGACGGAGGGCCACGATCACCTGAGTTTCCACCCCACGTGTACTTTCCAATCAAAGCGACGGTTGCAAGGAGAGCAGTGGTGATGTGAAAAATCACACCTTATTAAATACAAACCCTTCCGGATATAATGACTCTTTACAGGCCATTTTTATTTCTGACCACTTCAGGAGGATGTCCTGCTATTTTGTTTGAAAGAATATCCCTCAACGGTTGTCCAAATGAGCCCTGAAAATATTTACGGTTTTTTATTGTAATAACATCTGAAGTATACCACTACAATAGGCCACTGGAACATACAGCCAAGTGGTAGGTTTGGAGGATATTGTTACTTTGAATAAACTGCTAAGAAAAATTTAAAGATACATTGTGTATGTTTTAAAAGATGAATAAAAGGTGAAAAAAGCCATTCATGGAAAAATAACATATTTCAAATTCACAAAGCTGACAAAAAGTCCAATGGTTTTCAATTCTGATTTTTTTTTTTTTACCCAATTTGAAAACTTAACTTAAAAAAATAAAATCTAATTGGTTTTATTCTTCCAAATGCTGGCATATTGGGGACCATTCCATTTACCTCACTAGGGATAGAATGCAAGTGCTCCAGATATATTTCTAAATAAATGATTCTCTAAGTTTTTTGTAACTAGGTTATTCCAGTAAATACAACACTCAGGGAAGAAATTATTTAGAAAAAACTGGATTCGGCTTAAAAATTTAAATTTAAAAAATTACAAGGATTCAACTCATACATTGTAAACACTCCATGAGAGAAGAGCATCCTGTTTAATGGTCACACGTTTGCTTCTGTTACCCAAACGACTAGTTACGTTGTGCTTCAGCCTTTTTCCTAAGCTCTGTGAGAAGTGAGGAGTGACCCTACCCATCCTTGGGTCAGGGAAAGAGATCAGCCCTGCGGCCCCCTCATTCCCTGCAGGGAGCAGGCAAGCACACTGCTATGCAGCCAGCGAAGGTCAGGATCATCATTCTTTAGCACCTACTTTTAACTCATTTCACGTTGCAGGTCAAGAAAATGGAATGTTCAATCTCTGTGGGACACAGTTGCAAGGTAACCATGGCAGCAATCATGCAAAATGGGGGAGCAACTGATAAAACGCGAGGAGGGCTGCCCTGCAGGTCCGTGCACGACCCTCCCTTTGCCTGAAAGGTACGGCCACCAGCTCACCGTGGTGGGGCCTGGGTGAAGGGGCTGGTTCAGGTGTCTGGGTTTAGGACTACTCTGGGGAGACACAAGTTGGGCTGAAATGAGTCACGACCCCGGGAAAATCTCGCGAAGGTGTGTCATTCACTGCAGGTTCCCTCAGGGACACACCATCGCTGCCTTCTCCATGAGCTCTGCCCTCCATCCTGGCCTGAGATGGACATCCTTCTGTCCTTCCCCCACAGGATGCTCTTCTCTCCCCATTTCTTGCTTCAGAAACATGTGCTTTTGAGCTGTCAGTCAGCCTCAGACAGAGGATAATTTGTGACAGAATGTGGTCGCAACTGATAGTTTGCTTTTTCCCCCTTTACCCAGATCTATGACCGTAAGAAGTGTAATTTACAAACTGCTTGGCAAAAGAGTTGTTATAATATTTCCCCCGGATTGTTATATTCTTGCTGGGTTTCTAATGGTATAAACTTCTATTCTTTTTTTCTTGGTATAAATTCTAATTCTTCATGGAAAGGTGTTTTTATTCTCTTCTACTGTGCATCCTGCTTAGAGGTTACTGCACATGTAGCTCCTTTCAAAGAGAATAAATTCAAATGTATGCATTTCACAGTGGGCATTATCTAGGCTTGGACGTATTCATTAAAATGATAAATAAGCTAAATATTTCAGGGGGAAGGAGAATGAACATCATCTCCACAGATGCCCACGCTGCTGACTGCCAGTGACAGCTCTGGGTGTGTTGTTTTGTTTCGATGACCAAAAAAAGTTTTTTTTTTAAATAGGATGGTATTCCAGTGAACCTGTGTTATTTAAGGTTTCAGATATAATATCTAACGTGAAAACTCTCAAAAGAAAGGGAGCGATTAGCCAATGCAGTGTTTGGCTGGTTTTCAACTTGGCAGGAAACAGTCCATCTTGGTCCAGTGTTGGACATTAAATTCAGTAACAGCAGCTCTTAGGCTGAGAACTGGATGTACTCAGCCACTGGCTCGAGGGTCTGGGCCCAGTTCTGACCACTGAACAGGCTGCATAAATTTCCCCTGAAGACCCACGGACACCAGCCCAGAAGGACACGGAGGCATCACCTCTGCCTGGGGTGGCTGAGCCCCCAGGGCCAGGTCTTCCTCTCCTGAGCAAATGGAAAGCCTTTCTAGAGGGAAGGGAGGGGGGCGTGGCTACCCAGAACCTCTGCACGATGGTGACTAGGGCTGGCTGCCCTTGACCGTGGGGGAAATCAGTAATGTTATCCATTTATACATCAAGAGTTTATTGCACATCCAACGATGTGCCGTGAGCTGTTCTAGAAACACAGCAGTGAGCACATGGGTAAAACAAAAGCCTCTCTCCTTGTGGAAATTAGATCCCTGTGGGACCCAGACCCAGAGGTAAACGATACTGTGCAGGTTGTCAATCGGTGCTCGTGTTACAGAGAAACCCATGTTGGGTGGGGATGGCAGGGCAGGGCGGTTGCCGCTGAGCTCCGACACGGGCTATCAGAGAAGAAATACTGAGAAATAACATGTGAGCAGAGACCAGAAAGAGGAAGGAGTGTGAGATATGCTGACGCCCAGGGAGGACAGTGGGAAGAAAAAGTTTAAAGCTACAAGACGAGACTGTGAAACACTGAGGTGTGACTGGAGTGGCTATGCCAGGGAAAGTGGGGGGCACAATGACAGATTTGGGGGCACCTCAAGAGATCCTGGAAGGACTTTGCTTTTCCTCTGCACTAGATGGGAGCCACGGGGGGATTCGGAGTGGAGGAGGAATGTGACCTGGCTTAGCTTTCAACAGGATCACGCAGGACCACCAGGGTCACTGGTGGCAGTGTTTAGAACAGACCATTGGGGGTCAAGAGTGAAAACAGGTATGTCAGTTACGAGGCTATTGCGATAATCCGCACAAGAGATTAGGATGGTCTGGAATAAGATGGCAGTGGAGGTTGTGAGACATGGTCACACTTGAGATCTATTTTGACGGTCCAGCCACCAGTATTTGTCCATGAACTGGATGGAGGGTGTGTTGATACAACATCCAGGTTTCCGGCAGGAGTGACTAGAAAGATGGGGTTGCCATGTCCTGGGATGCAGAGGACTTGGAGGGGCAGGTGTGGAAGGGTAGGTGGGGAAATCAGGAATTTGGTTTTGGACAAGTTAGTTTTGAGATACTGGACACCCAAAGGGGATCTCAAGTAGGCTGCGGGGCATGAAGCGGAGAGGTCTAGACTTGGGGTGAACATCGGGGGGTTGCCAGCAAAATGGTGGTCTTTAAAGCCATGAGACTCAGGAGGGCACCTGGGAGGTGAAGAGAGAGGGTGCGTCACGAGGAGGGACCAGGAATGGAGACAAAAAGGAATGGCGGATTGAGGGAGGGCGGAGGAGGGAAATCGGCGAGGAGAAGGAGGAGGTCAGTGTGATACAGGCAGAGAGGGAGCATCACCACGGAGCCAGGGAGGTGTGTGGGGATCCAGGGAAGTTCTCTTCCTTAAGATGCAAGAAATTAGGGCATTTTGAACGGTGATGCGTACCGTCCCCGAGAGAGGAAAAAGTTGATGACACAGGAGGGAAAGGAGATGGCTGCTGGGGCAGTGACCTTGAAGGGGCCGGAAGGGATGGGCCTGGAGAGAGTTGTACAGAGAGGTAAGGGGGCGAAGGTCTAGGGGAAGAAGGGGGAGGTGGACACCCGGGCTCCTTGAGAGAAAGGGCCTCATGAGATGAATCCTGATGATCTCAAGGCAGACGGTGACGGACATGTGCGGGTTAGGTGGGGTTGCAGGTTTATCCAGGAGCACAGAGCTGGGCCCCCTCCTCCCTCCTCACAACTAGATGAGGAAGGGGAGGAGAAGGAGGAGAAAAGGCAGAGAGGAGCTCTGCTCCGAGTTCCATCCCAGTGAACAGATGGGATGGACACTGATAGTGAGCCCATCAGAGGCGGGAGCATCCCTGGGACGGACGCAGGGAATGGACGCTTGCCCGAGCCATACTATGCCCATCCCTGTGATGCGGCCGATCTTGGTTCTCACAGTCTTCAAATAAACAGCTCCTTTTTTGCTCCAGGTCCTGTAAAGAGGCTCTGCAGGGGACTCGAGATGAGCAAGACGAGTGACACCTCAGCTTTCCGTGCCCGATGCAAGAGGCCACGAGAGGTGCCACGGGTGAACTTCAAAACCCAACTGGAGGAAAGAAGGACATTCCCTTTGGAGAGCAATGAAGGCTACTGCCTCACCCAGGCCAGCAGCCTCCAATGTCTGGTCCAAGTGGGTTATGGGAACTACAAGGATGCAGGGACTCACGGAGGGCACCCCACTGGCCACACATAGTGCCCTCCGGTCTAAGAGCACCGGGCACTGGGGGGATGTCGGTGCCACGCATGGAAATACCTGGCCCGCTTCCTGATGGGGGAACTGGTGTTTGGGTTCAACGTTTGCACTGAATTCAAACAACAAAATACTTCATTCTCCGAACATGCAAAATCAAACACCAAAATTCCGCTTCTGGTATTTGAGGGTGGAAAGAGAGAAAAGAGTCGGGGGACAGCAACCATGGGAAGTTGCTGAAAAGAGAAACAGGAGGTTGAGAAACCTTATGAGAAAAAACAAAATGGAAGCTGTGGAAACATGTATGAATATTGTTTCTCCGAGTGTGTTTCAAAGAGCACTGGTCCCCAAAGATATTCTAAAATATCCATCGGGGAAGCCTCAGCCACTTTGGACTAGCATTTTTATGACTTTATGGAACAGAGAATCTATTTCAAATAATTTTCATAGTTATTTTTCACCTTTTGCAGAGGTCTTTTCTTTTTCTTAAAAATAGCAACACCCTGGTCTTAAAGATTATTGTCAGTTCTTTCATGTCTTGCTGCTCAGAAAATCAGAATTCCTTGCCATCTGTTTGGTTTTTCCAGCTGTACCTTAACATTATATATAATCACGAAACATCTCCAAGATTTTTCATTTAAATTGTACATCATTATTTCTCCTTCTGGGAATGTAAAGTCAGTCAGTACTCCTGGAATAATCTCCGTTCACACTTTATGTATTATTTGTAACCTGATTATGCTTTTAAATTTATCATTCTTCCTTTGTACCTCATTTCCACTGTAGGGCATGCAGGGCATGTATGACATACAACTAATAATCAGAAACATAATTTTTCATATAAAACTGAGATGCTAGATTGTTTGATATATACCATCTCTAAAAAATTAATCTACTTTTAAATTTTTGTTCTAATTTCATGACAGTTACTGCTCTCATTTATTGATGGGGCCTACAGCCTGTGGGTAAGATGATCAAACCCTTATAAGTTACTTTCTGGAAGTTTCCAGAGAATTATTAGTGCCGTTACTGGTCTGATGAAACGGCTTTATTTTTTCCATCTGCATTTCTCAAATCACCATCAAGTAATAAAATGAGTGAACAGCTTGTCAATAAGAAGGCATCAACTGTGTTCACCTTTCATATGAACTGAAAAATCAATAAAGGAAATGTGAGTGGGTGATATTGAGGATGTTACCAGTTAAGAGTGGACATTTCCAACAGTTTGTTTGAAACTAAACTCTGAAGGCATTAAAATAAAAATCAACTGTCCCTGACATTTTTTCCATACTTTGTGTCTTGGGTCATGCTTATGTTTAGCTCTTAAAAATCATTTATGTGGGAGAAAGGATCACACAGCATCCTGCACAAAGCGGTAACGGTTTGCAAAAGACCCTTGCAGCTTTTTCTGCTGCTTGAAATTGGTCATTCACTCTCTTATCAAAAAGTAAGTGCACCTAATAA
Organism: Kogia breviceps; assembly: GCF_026419965.1. Classification (NCBI taxonomy): domain Eukaryota; kingdom Metazoa; phylum Chordata; class Mammalia; order Artiodactyla; family Physeteridae; genus Kogia; species Kogia breviceps. Next base: position 59,486,917 of record NC_081324.1, on the reverse strand, counting down.
ATTCTACGTGCTTGCTAGAAAAATCCGTATTTCTGAGGTTCAAAAAGTGTACAGGGTATAGCAAACTGCCTGCAGACGTGTGACATGTCTTTTTATACGCCAATGAGCCACACACACAAAAAGTGACCCTTAGAGACGTACTGAGGATTCCTGGGGTCTCAGCAGAAAGTGGGGTCACATCATCCCCTGACTCTCATTTACTAAGCATATAATTTTCCTCAAACAATGGAGTTATTTAAGAAATAAGGCTTACATTAGTTGTATCATTCTGTTCAATATATTTTAGAACAGAAGTTCTCTAATTACAGAGACTTCAAGAATCATTCCAAGAGCTTTTGAATATGCAGATGGCTGGGCTCTCCAGGGACTCCCGAGGGAAGGTCTGAGGTCAGACCCAGGAATCTGTATGTTCCGCCCTAGGTAATGCTCTACAGGACATGAGGAAAAATCCAACCGGAGAACCATTGGTCCTAAATATCTTTGAGGAAGGTTTTCACAGACTATGGCAAAATGGGAAAAATACTTAATTGGGTGGTTGTTTATAAAATACCTCCTAGTATATTAATATCTTACTTTATCATTTAGCCAATGTCCTTCATTGCACTATTTTAAAAGATCCTTTGACACAATGAAAAGGCAAAACTGGTGGAATCAAACCCTGGTTATAGGATCACCCATTGGAAAGTGTTCTTAATTGTAAAGAAATTTAAAGTACACGGATCAACTGCCCAGGTGCTACTAAATTAGATGGAAAGGTAGAAGGCTGATCTTCATGAAGACCTACTTTGTGGGCCAGGTATCTTACGTAACCTTCATTTAACATCACACCATGAGGTATAATCAATGCCATTTTACAAATGGGGAAACCGAGGCCGCAGAAGCAGTCAGGAAGAGGAGCTTGTCTCAAGCCAGTGAGAAGGGACGTGACAGTGGGGATGGGGGGGTGGGCGCTACGCTCGGGATCCCCGTGTGACCCTGAAGCCCACGGGATTCACTGCATCTCCACTTCCCCCAGGAACACAGTAATCACTCGGGTGGTTACGGCTGACATTCTGGAGGACAAGAGTCCAGCTTAAATCATCATGACCAGTTGTAAAGAGAAGAGCCTATCAAAAGAGTGAAGATAAATCAAAGTGAAGAACAATGCCATAAGGAAGTTAAAATCCTGCAAGAAAAATAAGACAAATAGATGAGGGCTAAGGACGCCCCAGGCCTAAGTCCAGACAAGGGAGGCTGGATCACTGTGGTTCTGAATTGGACCAGAGGAGTGACATGCATGCGATCCTTCCAGCGCACAGTGTGCTGGTCAAGGCTGAAAGGGAATCAAATAAAAGAAACACACATGATCGGCAGGGTAGAGAAGAAGGACTGTGATAAAAGGCAAAGGGCACTCATCTAACCAAGGACAGACCAGCAGGTGCCACGGCTGGTCTGGAGCTTCCCAAGAGTAAGTATTTCTCACCCACTTGTGACTTGTAAGTGTTAACCTGATGTCTGTAACCTAGTGGTCACCTGATAAGTCTTTCCTGAATGAAAGTCGTAAAACACAGAAGTTTTCTGTTTTTTTTTTTTTCGGTACGCGGGTCTCTCACTGTTGTGGCCTCTCCCTTTGTGGAGCACAGGCTCCGGACGCGCAGGCTCAGCGGCCATGGCTCACGGGCCCAGCCGCTCTGCGGCATGTGGGATCTTCCCGGACCGGGGCACGAACCCATGTCCCCTGCATCGGCAGGCGGACTCTCAACCACTGCGCCACCAGGGAAGCCCTTTTTTTTTTTTAAAGTAAATTTATTTATTTTTATTTTTGGCTTATTTATTTTATTTTTGGTTGGGTCTTCGTTGTTGCGCGCGGGTTTTTCTCTGGTTGCGACGAGCGGGGGCTACTCTTCGTTGCGGTGCACAGGCTTCTCATTGCAGTGGCTTCTCTTGTTGCAGAGCACGGGCTCTAGGAACACAGGCTTCTGTAGTTGTGGCTCGCGGGCTCAGTAGCTGTGGCACACGCACGGGCTTAGCTGCTCCGCGGCACGTGGGATCCTCCCGGACCAGGGCTCGAATCCGTGTCCCCTGCATTGGCAGGTGCACTTTTATCCACTGCGCCACCAGGGAAGCCCCAGAGGGGGAGTTTTAAAAGACAACGTTGACCATGTGACATCTGTGTACGTGAGTAGAATGTTTTTGAATGTATAGGCTTAAACAAAGGCAGGAGTCCATGTTCCTGCAGAGAAAAGCTGCCCCTTTTCCCTCTCTGTATCCTTGGTGCCTAGAATGTAGCATGCACTTAATAAAATCCCGAGCAAGGAAATGAATTTGATTGTCCAGAAAGGAAATTTTGACCCTCAGCACATAAAAAAGAAATATATTACGAAGGAGACTTATTTACTCTATCCTCAGGTTGAGAAGAGTTACCTGACATTAGGTCAGTTTACCTCCCTGCCCAATGTCTAAAAATTCAAAAAACGCTATACTTTCTTCATCTCCTTTCCCACTGCCATGGACCTGGTTTATTTCTCTTCTGGATTTTGCTCTTGACTCTTAAGGAGACATCCCAGCCGGCCTCTTAGACACTCCAGCCATACTGATCTTCCTAAAGAAGAGCCCTAATCATGCCATTCTTTCATTTAAAAAGCAAAACAAAAAACCCAAAAGCCTCCTAATGCTTATTACAAAAGGCAGCCAGGCCTCCTATGAACCGGCTCCCAGCCCCTTTCTTAACTTTATGCCTCTTCTCTCTCTACCTGCCTGCATCTTCCTGGGTTCCAACCAAACGGAGATGCTCAGTCTCCCCATCCCCCCACATGCAACACTTCCCCTTTGGTCCTGCCTTTCCTTCTCCATGGACCCATTCCTATTCACATTTCATAGGTTCAATCCTACCCGTCCTTCAAAGGCCACCTAGCCCAGCACTGTTTCTGTGCTTTTGAAGGAAGTATTCTCTCTCCTACTGAACTGCTATAGCACCTTCTTTTCACCCCTCTTGACTATTTTCAACCTTGAGTTCAGTTATTTTGGTAAGTCCTTTATATTACATGCTAATATGCGTTCCTTGGGACAAAGCTGGTTTTACTTTTCGGCCCTCGCATGACCCGGCCCAGCATCTTATTACGTGCCCACAGTTCATGATGAATCAATGCTCTCTCCCAATAAGTCTCATTTTAATTTTTCTGTCTTTCTCACATGTACTCTCTTCACAGCCGACCTGTTCTTTTTCCATTTGCATTAAAGTTCTCAGACATAGGGTGATGGGTATAAAAGGAAAGAAAAAAGAGGAAAAAGTAGAAGCGTAAAGACAAGTCCGATTTTGTGGTCCTTCCTCCACCGATCCCTGGCATTTAGCAGGGGGTTACTAAGATGAGTGGGGTCTGTGGCTGCCTTCGGATGACCTTCCGTGGCCATCAAGACAACATGCTGAGAAAGAAGGACCATCTGAGCCTTGGCTCCAGGGACCAAGCCGGAGATTAGCCAGGGCACAGAAGGCTTTCCTCAGTATGTTGATGACAGATAAAAGTCTTTGCCAGTAAATTTACTGACCAAACTTTCATCAATGATAAACTGAGATTACTAGAAAGAAAGAGCATGGAAATAAATACTAGTGGCAAAATGTTATATTTCCAGCACCAAAACAGTGAGATATATATCCATCAATGATGAGAAAGTTAACTGGGTACATATCAGAGAGACAGGAAATGAGTATCTGTCAAGAATAAAGTGTCATGAACTCAATACTTGTAATGATTAGGTAGCTGTAGACCATTCTTCATGATCATATGTCGAATTTGTTTTAGAAGTCTTTAAATGAGTCAAAATTTCTGCTGGAGAATAATTACAATGGTCTGGGACTTTTTAGAAAGCAAAAAAAAAAAACAGAGAAACTTCTAAGATAATGCTAATATGATTACAATTATTATGAGTAATTTTATTTAATAAAATGGTTATATCATTCCTATGACCTTACTTTAGAAGCATTTTCTAACTTCCTTGTTACTCAGAGAAGAAATAAGGTAGAAATCTGAAAATTCCCTTTATTAAGCCTTTAAACTGGCTAAAAGACACATGTAAATCACTCTGGTGGTGGGGTGGGTATGTGTGTGCACATGCATATTTATACATAAATATATGCCAATGTCTAAAGAGATTATTCAAAGACATACACGAAGTACCCACCAAATTGGTAATACCCTACAATGTTTTTTCTTATCACGTTTACTGTGAAGTTAGATATAATCTTGAGTAAAAAAGAACAAAATTAAACCACTGCAAGGACAGCACCTAGGCAAAACTCCCAGAAAAAAATTGGTATGCTGATAATGTGTTTTGACCAAGAACTCTAACTTGAGTAAACTGTTATAATTAATAATAAACCATAATTAATAACTGCATCATTAGCAATACCAATAAGTACATTATACAGATTAAACTGAACATCAATTACATGGCTAGGGTGATGTATTGCTTGGATATTTACTGGAGGAAATGGGAAAACTCATCAGAGATTCTCATAGATGTGCTGAACACATGCCGTTTATTAATTCCCAGGCAGGTGCCAGGCTGATTTTCAAAGACTGTTTCTCAGAGATAGTTATTCACTCTTCTGAATGAAAACAACATGTTGAAGAAAACTTATGTTGCTTCTCCTTCCCTTACAAACCGCTCTATATTTTCCAACTTCATACCCAGTGTCTGAAAAAGGTACTCAATGAGATAATCTATCATCCCTCTCAAGAGGGTTCTATTAAAGTGCATCGTCTCGTGCTCCCTTGAGAACTGATGTAATTGAGGGACAAACACAAAGAGAGGTGTCCACATCTAAACCAAGGACAGTGAGGAAGGAACGAACGAACCCCCAAATGGCCAGGACCACAAAAGAAAGCCTGGCGTTTTATTCCGTGCGTGCGCTGGGCTACAGGGAAGTGCACACTAGGTTAGGCACTGCTTTGGGCTATTACTGCTTCAAATAAAGCAGCTGTCTTTGAAAATGCAGTGTTTGTTTGTTGTTGTTGTTGTTTTTTCAATCAGTAGCATCATCACCGTTGTTGCCAGTGGCAAGAGAACAGGCTGGGTCCTGCTGATGCTGTTTATATCCCAAAGGCAGGTAAGTGGGAAATATCATCTGTGGGAGATGCATCACAGGTCCTGACATATAATAAAATAATCACATTGCTCTCTCCTCTCTTGCTCCAGTGCTCCTGGAGACCCCAATAGCCACGCGCTGTTTGTGTAGATAACACCCTACCTAGCATCAAGAAATCCATTCATTTTCTGGGAAGTTCAAGTTTGAACCTCTAGGAAGGGCGGGGTCAGCACTCCAGCTTGGGAGGGGCAGTGGCCTGCATTAATTACATCGTTCTCTTGAAAGCCCTAACAGCCATAAACCATCCTCTATCAGGACAACAACAAACAACAAAGCCACAAAAGAAGTTACCAGCAACTGCCAACCCCTCTGCCTTGACCCCCGGCCAGCTTTGTGAGAGGTCCTTTACATATATTATTGTATTAATTCTCCCACCGCCCCCTGTGAGGTTAAGAGATAGTATTCTCACATTTTACAGATATGGAAGCTGAGTTTTGGAGTTTAAGAGATTTGCCCAAGAAGCCTGGACCTGAGCTCACTACCTTTTAACTAAAGCAAATACTTTCTGAATTGTGCGCTGGGACCCAGAGTTTCCCTGAGAACTGCCCTGTTAAATCCAGGCCCAGATTCCTGTCTGACCTGTTTGAAAATGGCCCTAGGAAGTGTGGCTTTGAAGATGATCCCGAGTCTAAACCCGAGGGCCTTCACTGTTCCCTCTGAGCTGGTCAAGGGTAGCTGTGGCTCTTTGCACTTTCCCATCATTTGTCTCTATAAGGCAGGCGGGAGAAGACAAGCAGAAGCGTGAATCTGGGCTTTATCCTGAGTGGCCCACGACTGGCTTCAAATTTCTTTGAAGTCCGTAGCTCTATTTTTTTGAATGGAGCATGTAAATGTTGCCTTTTGCTCTGTGATATAATGATTTTTTAATGCAAATAATGTTTTAAATGATCTACCACCAAGGAAAGTGATATTCTCTTCTGGAAGCCCTGGATTCCAGTCTGACAAGCATATGAGATGGAAAGGCAGCTAGACAAGGGCTACAGTCCCACAAAGGAGAGCGACCCCTCTTTCCCCCTTCCCCTTGGGGCAACCTTTCCAGAGAGAGAGACAGGTTATTTGATAAGAATATACGGTCCCGGGCTTCCCTGGTGGCGCAGTGGTTGAGAATCCGCCTGCCGATGCAGGAGAGACGGGTTCGTGCCCTGGTCCGGGAAGATCCCACATGCCGCGGAGCAACTAAGCCCGTGAGCCATGGCCGCTAGGCCTGCGCGTCCGGAGCCTGTGCTCCGCAATGGGAGAGGCCACAACAGTGAGAGGCCCGCATACCGCAAAAAAAAAAAAAAAAAAAAAAAAAAAAGAATATACGGTCCCTAAGCTAGAAAAACCATGGCCTGAGAACAAATCAGACATTCAAAGCCAAACCCAAGATTCTCTCACATGAAAACAGTGACAACTCTAAAAGCAGTACATATGTGCCTGCGTGTGCCTGTGGGGGGGGATTTGAATATGCTAGAACTTCAGAAGTCAATCTTTCTAAAGACTTTGGGCCTCCCGGTCAGCCCTCTGGAGACACTGATGAACAAGTTTTGACACTGATATTGTCAACAGGGCAAATAAGATGAGGCACCTGGGTTGAAAGGACTGTGCTTTTTCAACTTTCTGTTTGGGTCCTGGACCTTTCCCTTGATTCTCATATCAGGTCCGTAGAGCATTTAAAATAAGAATTCTTTCTCCAGAAAAGAGTTTTGTCTATGCTAGATCTATCCTTGAAGTTTTCTTGATTTACTTCCTCAACATCTTGCCCTGTTAAGATGCTGGAGGAAGTTCTGACTTCTTTTCCATTCTGACTCAGTACAGTGGCTCACACCCATAAATACTTAAAAAACCTCTCACAGGGACTTCCCTGGTGGCACACAGTGGTTAAGAATCCGCCTGCCAATGCAGGGGACACAGGTTCAAGCCCTGGTCCGGGAAGATCCCACATGTTGTAGAGCAACTAAGCCCATGTGCCACAATTACTGAGCCTGCTCTCTAGAGCCACAGCTACTGAAGCCCACGCGCCTAGAGCCCGTGCTCTGCAACAAGAGAAGCCACTGCAATGAGAAGCCCGTGCACTGCAACAAAGAGTAGCCCCTGCTCACCACAACTAGAGAAAGCTCATGCTCAGCAATGAAGACCCAACGCAGCCATAAATAAATAAATCTATAAAACAAAACAAAACAAAACAACAACCTCTCAAATATACTAAGCATTTTACAGTATTCTAAAAATACTTATTTATAGGAGAAACTAGTCCAAAGTCAACCAAAAATGCACAGCAGTAAGACATGGGCCTTTGCCTACAAATTCTCAGTGGAATTCACTGGTTTCTTAGACATTAAGCTGTTGGAATTCATGTTGATGCCTTATATTCTTAATGGCAGTCACGTTTTTCTAAAGCAAGTAAAGCGCTGAAAACCAAACTATCACAATTGGTATCCATGAAAAATAGTTAGTGAATGGCTACAATGTTATCTAGTTCCATGCTAGCCATTGAGGTAAAAAGAAACACCTAGTAAAACAGGTATTGTCACTCAGCTTTAATAAATATTTAAAAAAATATCCATGTTAACTGATATCAAGTATGAATTAATATAATTTCACTATAAAATTGATACTATATATTCCTTACAGAAAAGGCAAGAATAATTTAACTCAGTGACATAAAATCTTTTGTGCAAAATCTCTATTTTTTAAAACTGCAGGCGTTGTCTTTTTCCCAGTATTTTGCATCTTTTACCCAAATTTTCGTTTATTTTAAACTCAAAACTTTACCTTCAGCATTCCTTTTAAATATGCACAATGCACTAGATTTCATAAAATATAAAATCTCAACGTATGCTTTTTAAGCCAGGAAGCTCTATGCCTTAAGCAAATACAAGACAGTTAAACACATTGTTTTATCTTCCTTTATCATACTGCTGATAAAAAGAGAAAACACAAAAGGATACTGAAAAATTAAATTGCTCTCTTACATGGAAAATCTTTTACATAGAAATTCTAAAGTTTATGTAGTAAAAATGGAAAACAACACTATTTTAGGGTAATATATATCTTTTAAAATATATTATTTCTGAAACGAAATGCTTGACATTTGACTCAGTGTTTCCTTCCAAAAATGACAAGGAAAAAGGAACAGAATCTTCCCTGGCAGTCCTGTATCCTCTCACCATTGTCTTGTAACTATACCATTTTATAGATGAAACTGCCATAGCAAAATGACAAATATAACACATAAAAGAACAAAAAAGGGCAATAAATTACCAGTGACACTACAGCCCATTAAAATGCATTCAGCTGGTGTTGCAGGAAGAATAAAAATTTCCCCTCACTTTATATTCTTCTAGATGAAAAGGAAATTTTAGAATCCTCAAGCAACCCTTATAAGAGATGCTGAAATTCTAACCAAATTCTCCTCACATTAACTGTCCATGTTGGCCTCTGAAATGTACAGCACTGATACCCTGTTCCCTCTTTACTAAGAAATGCCCAAGACGGGGCATGTGAATTGCTAATCCTCTGTACTGATAGGATAGTGCATTTGAACAAAGCCAGGACACCTAACTAGTTGGAAAATGGTAGGTCTTACTCAGCCACTACTTCCAATATATGGATTATCAGCTTCAATGAAGAGTTTGGCATTTTAATTGATAAGGAAGCCTAAGGGAGGCATTTTCTTTGCTTAATTTTCACCCAAAATTCTCTCAAAAGGTCCAATCGAAGCTCTATGACTCCGTGACTGGGGAATAATAGGAGAGTACGTTTAAAGCCCAACTGATTATAAGTTAACTTATTTCATTTTGCACCTATCGTATTACAAAGAGTTCAAGAAACTGGTAAATTTGTTGAAGTGGGTTATTTATTGAACTGTTCTATGTCGGTCCTAACAAAGACGGTAGACAGAAGTTACAATTCCTTGAATCCTCATCTCTTAACGCAGAGCTCATTACCCATCAAGCTCTCCAAGGAGATGAGAATGTCTTCAATGTGAAGGATGAATGAGGGAAGCTTGCCTCCTAAAGTACGGACAGTGGATGCTCGTGGAGCAGCACAGAGCACAGCCACGACAGCTAAGGGCTTCAGGGACTGAGATGCTGTGACTTATTTCTATCAGAACTGAACTGTACGCCCTTCCTGGAAGTGCCGGACGGGAGGCTGGCCATCGGAGGCCCATGGGACCCTTGGTCACGTGACACTCTGTACCTCCCGGAGACCCCATCCTGACGGCGTGAGAGTCAGGAGCCCCTCTTGGGGGGAATGTTATTTTTAAAAAGTGGTGTGGAAATTAGTTCACACCTATAAGACCATTTTACCTTTTACAAGTGAATTCATTCCATTGGAAAATGAGAGCTGGTCTCTGAGTACCTTTCACGTGCCCAGCTCTGAGTGGCAGGTTGTGGAAAGTATAAAGAGACATGCAATATGGCCCCTGGAGTAGTAGATAAAACTATTTCCACACAGCAATGAAGAGTCTGAATGCCACAACTAAAAGGTCCCGCACGCTGCAACTAAGAGCCAGAGCAGCCAGAATAAATATAAATTAATTAATTAATTTTTAAAAACCCCATCTATTTCCACACATATTTCATAGTAGACACAAGCAACTATCTCCAGTACGACACTTTATGAGCCTAATGACTGAATTCTTTTTTTTTAACATCTTTATTGGAGTATAATTGCTTTACAATGGTGTGTTAGTTTCTGCTGTATAACAAAGTGAATCATCTATACATATGCATATTTCCCCATATCTCCTCCCTCTTGCGTCTCCCTCCCACCCTCCCTATCCCACCCCTCTAGGTGGTCGCAAAGCACTGAGCTAATCTCCCTGTGCTATGTGGCTGCTTCCCACTAGCTATCTATTTTACATTTGGTAGTGTACATATGTCCCTGCCACTCTCTCACTTCATCACAGCTTACCCTTCCCACTCCCCGTGTCCTCAAGTCCATTCTCTACGTCTGCATCTTTATTCCTGTCCGGCCCCTAGGTTCTTCAGAACCATTTTTTTTTTCCTTTTAGATTCCATATATATGTGTTAGCATATGGTATTTGTTTTTCTTTCCGACTTACTTCATTCTGTATGACAGACTCTAGGTCCATCCACCTCACTACAAATAACTCAATTTCGTTTCTTTTTATGGCTGAGTAATATTCCATTGTATATATGTGCCACATCTTCTTTATCCATTCACCTGTCGATGGATGACTGAACTCTTGAAAGGGCAAAATATAACTGCCTGCAGCTAAAGGTGGTGAGACTTTATCTCAGTGTGCATATATTCAAGCAGTATTGCTGAGTTTTATTATCCTTTATGTTCTTTGCCAGTTTTGATTCATATGCATACCCAGTAAATAGCACTCAAAATAAATGCAATGATGATCTCAGGCAAGAGGCTGAATGAAACCATCCCACCTCCAGGGTACTCAACATGTTGCTAAGATGTGTTGGAACCTGTCCGTCACCGCTCAGGCAGGGGACATCACTGCGGCCAAGGTGCAGACCTCGAGAATGTCTGCCTGTTTCTGCAGTTTCTCCAGCAGTACTTGGAAGGACGGGAACAGGAGCCGAGAAAGCAGGCTGTGGGGTTTCCTCGGGAGTCAGTGAAGGAATGCAGTGGGGTGTCTCAAACGGAAGGCTGTCCGTAAACAATGGAGCTGCTTCCTTCCTCAGTGGAGAACCTAGTTCACTGACTTCCGTGTGTTATATGTTACATTAAAAAAAAAAATCTGTTCGCTTTAAGAGCCACGTTGGGGCGAAAGAGAAATTCCTTGGGGTTTATTTCGTGAGAGCTTTGCCGATAGACTGGTAAAGAATCTTGCTGTGACCAAACTCTAGGTGGGCTCTTCTGAGCCCCTTTGACACAACAGAACATTTGTGTCCTGAGGACGGTGCCCAGAAGAAGCCTGTCAAACGTCCTCGCTTCCTTTTCCAGATGCCACCAGTCCAATGAGTCCCTGCTGCTCGCACGGGAAGGAGGGAGAAGGGACAGGATTCTCTCTGGGACCAAAGCCCAGTCAGGCTCCTCTGGGTCCTCCTCTCCACCAGGCCCCCACCTGCGCCCACAGAGACTTGAACAAAGACGGACATCATTTCTAACAGCTCAAGGCTGCATCCCTAGGGGACCCCAGGCCCCCTGAGAAACTCAAGGCTGCCCGGAGAACAGATGTTGATCCCAGTAACATCTGAGGACAGGGTCCCGGCTCCCAGTCTCTGTGGACGGGAGGACCTGACTTATTCCATAAGCGCCAGTCAGCAAACCAGATGGCGTCACATGGGCCAATGTTTCCCTTCCCTGACCCTACTGAGCCCCCATCACCCCTTTCCCACCCCCTCATCCTTCCTGTAAAGGCCCTGTCACCTCTCAGCAAATCAGACTGGAGCACAGCTCGACCCTCACAAGTCAGCAGTTACTGAAACACTTTAGCTGATGTCAGGCTGTGTTTATCTTTACTGACACACACATCTCCTACATGTATCTTTTTCAAAACTTCAAACTTTATGTGGGTATAAGTGTTGGCTAGTTCTCTATTTTTTTTAGTACTAATTATATCTAGCAAGTAATTCTACATGCTCTGATGTATCTGATTTGTACCTGAATCCCAAAAGTCACCTTGTTTATAAATACTCTACAATACAGATCTTATCATTTTAGATGTATATCTTAACCAAATCAGATGATAAAAAGTACTTGTTGAAGGAAACCATTCTCCACAGCATCTCAGAGCTGGCTGGGGTTTTAAATCATAAACAGAAATATCAATATAAAATAAATAGCCTAGAGGTATTTATAAAGTGAAGTAAAAAAATCCTAAAGAGAAATTTCTAGCATGTGCAGCTTTTAATTTTCTTCCCAAAGCAGTTCTATATTATAGACAATTAATAACCAAACTGAGGGAATGAAGTAGAAAGAAGCATTTCCAGTTTCTAGAATTTTCTGTGTGCTCTCTTTAGAGTAGGAGTTTTGAGGTAAGACTGGACCATTAATTCAATTATATATTCTGTTCCCTTTCATGATCCCCTAAGGTGGTTTAGTAAATTGTTTTTTAAAACTGTGGGTTACAACCCATTAGTGGGAAATGAAATAGATTTAGTAGGTAGCAACTAAATTTTTAAAAATGAAATAGAATAAGATAGAACAGAATAGAACAGGTCAGAATGCAGCTTATTCAGGGAGCAGCATTGGTAGGACAGCTTCTAAATCTTTTGCTTCAGTTAAACATCTGTGTATGTGTATGTGTGTTATGTTAGGTGGTGATGTATTCCTACTGTTGACTGAGGACAAAAAAGTTTAAGAAACAGCCCCGGTGTGATGACAGGCCTGCTTATCAAACATACCAGCATCCTGCACCTGAGATCCATTCATTCAGTGAATTAAATTAGCCAATATTCATGGGTACTTTTGCTGTGTCTGACACGTTTCAGGTGCTGGGAGTCAGATCACCGGGTGCTTTCGCTCTCTGTTACAGAAGGGAGGGGGGTCCCATCTACACCGAGGTGAACCGAACCAGCATGGATTACATTCTGGGACAACAGGATCTAGGCTGCGGAGAACTCACTGTCTTATCAAAGTTTCCTCTAAGTACAGCTTCCAATAGCATTTGTAGGGGCAAGATGTCAGCACAATTAAAACAAAACGGACCAGAAAATTGCTAGGCATTCAGAATGCATCCCTTGTGATTTCCTGTTGGCTTCCAGAAGGGCCTGTGTTGGGCTTCCGGAAGGGCCTGTGTTGATCTAGTAAACAATGGGTCACAGATGTGAAATGTTCAGAACTGTCCCACTGACCATTTTCTAAGCAACTCGACATGAAGAGGAAGATTTTGAAATACTCGTCCTTTCCCCCCATTGTTACAAAGCTGTTGTCTCTTCTCAACTATGAAATGACAAGTATGATGGTCATTTTTTATTCTTAAGAGCATTGTGTGCGTTTAGGTTTTGGTGTCACTCATGCAAATATGTCTGATGCCAAGAGTCTGAGCAACCACACGAAGTAAACATATTTGTGAGAGTCAGTAGTCATTGACCTGGCACACAGAAGGTGCTCAATCAGTGCTCAATCAGAAGGCGCTCAACGTCAATCAGTGATTGAATGAATGAAGTCTCATGCTTGCAGTACAACTCAGGAATAAATCTATTTTAAAAAGACAGTGTTACTGCTATCCAAGTGGATGGCTGATGCAAATAGAAAATACAGAAGAAATATTACTTGAGCTTGAATTTATCTGGGTAAGAGTAACCATCACTAACAGCAGCAGGAAATACTGAAAAAAAGGACAAGAGTAGTTTTGTACTGGCTTTTGAGGCTTATTCTACCAAAGTAAATGACGGTGATCACCTGCAGCCCTTAAAAGACAGCCGCCACATACTTCAGCTACGTATGCACCCTCCGCAGACTAGTTACAAAATAACAAGGTACAATGGATCTGAAAGCTTTGGGAAGGAGGCTGATTTATGAGGTGTCTTCTTAATCATGGGAGTTTTAGAGAGAACACTATATTCAGAAGTTTCTCTTATTTCCAGTAAACCACGTGCTGAATTTGAAGGCAGTGAGTTATGGGGAAAGTCTCAAAAGGGGCTATTTAACTATATTCCCTACAAGTACTCATTTTATGAGAGTAAGGCCAACCTATTTTTAATGTTTGCTGACAAGACTGGTACCAGCTCAGACGTAATGGGGCAGGGGTCAGACTTGCTGAAGATCCCAGATTACCTTCAAGGTGGACACAGAACCCTATGCAGAGTGCATGGGCCAGGCCTGAGACGTAAAGGTTTTAGAGGAGAGGACTTATGTAAGAAAGACATGATCCCTTAAGTACTTCAACTGTTGGGAGGAACACATCAGAAGTTCAGGATAAGAGAGTGTCTGCAACAACCGAACTTCAACCAGTAAAAGAAATATGCTTAAAAGAAACTTGAAAGCAAAGGCAGAATTGTTAGCAATAAGTTTATAGCTTTTAGGCCCTGAAACACAGGGCTAAAAATATGTATGGAATTCCAGCTGAGAAAGAAGTAAAATTATCCTACAGTTCTTTACCTTAGAAAAAGCAGTCTATAATTTTCCTGAGTCTCAGCTGCTTTATATTTCAAAACAATAAGCTCACGGAACAACTTAAACATTCATGAATTCTAACTATGAGTTAAGCTTCACTTATTTTTCTTAACTGTTAGGGTATATGCCTTAATCTCATACACACAAAACAGCTGCAGGAGTGTAAATTCTATGGAATGCAGTTGTATGTTTCTTACTTGGCCTCCTCATGCCTATAACTCGTGCAACAAACTACCATATTGGTGATGCCTCTGAAAGCAGAACTTGAGTTCTGCTCCTGTGACTGTGTTAGAAACCTTGACAATGGCTTGCTTCTCTTGCAGGACCAAAGCTGGTCTTCTGGCATTCTCTAACCACTCACCTTTGATATGTAGTAATGTACTGGATTCTTTTCCTATATAAGTTTATACATTTGTCCATATACCTTTAGAGGCAGTTCAAACGGACAAGCTAACTTCTCTTTGTATAAAGAGGCACACAGTTCAATTCCACGACTCAAAGCCATTCAATTTTTTAAAAACTTCTCTAAATTATTCAGTGCATTTGACTTGCAGATGTGCCTCTGCTTGCTATAAACAGTGTGCTTTGAAACGAGGATCTATAAGGAATGCAATCAGCTCTGCTCCAGTTGTAGGAACTTGAAAAGCTGTTTGAACAGCATCACCCCAAACATCTTTGGGTGGCTTCACTTAACAACACTGGCAGATGAGCCTGTGGATTGCTAAATGCGTGTGCAAACTAGACCCTACAAGGTGAAAATAAACCTCTCACGCTCAGATCTCGACGCCTTTCTGGATTAATTTGGATAACTGGGAAAACATCTTTACGTGTTTTGATTGAAATCCTCTTTGATGGCATTGCCATTGCAAATCCAGCAAACTTCATTCTGTATAACATTAGGCTAGAAAGGAACATACCGACAGACACACAGACAATGGGATCATGCAGCGGGGCTGTGCTGAATGCAGGGGTATACATGTGCACACAGAAGAGGCCGAGCACACCACTTAATTTAACGCGGGCACAGGTCTGTACCGAGAGTCGGAGACATTGTCAACAAGCCTTAAAGCGAAGGAGGAGATGTAGAGGGGAAACGAAGCTGAGAAAAATGAGCAGGAAATGGGCAAGATGACTCATCTATACTTGAAGGTCTGACCTGTCAGCTGGTCGTCGCCTGCAGCAGGGGCGATGCGAATGTGAGGTGTCGTAAGCTGAGTCACGATTATCGCAGCTATGGCAAAGGAAGATTCCCAGGTCAGCATGCATGAGGGAAGAAAAAGCCAGACTGAAGCTAGGCTAGCAAGGAGAATCTCCATCCGCATATCACATCATCTCAACTTTCTTCCAGCAACAACAAAAAGAGAAGGAAAAAGGAAAACAACCACAGCGAGCCGTTGAATTTTCTGAGTTTGTTTCCCTTAAACAGGCTTTCATCAGGCAGTTGGATTTCTAACCATGACACAGTTGCAAGCTTGGGCTGAGACTGTGGATAGATTGACTAAAGGGGGGAAAAAAAGCAAAAACTAAAAACATTCGTTCTAAATAAGGATCTACACGGAATAGTGTTTTCAACTGCTCCTGAGAAGGGGGTAGAAAGATTCATTGCTAATTCTGATGAGCCAAACTTGAAGCTTTCAACATGTAATAGGTTATTTAAAATTCTTCTGCTTAAGTCACAATATTTTCTCTTCTTGATAAAATCACCTTTGTGAAGAATATTATCTTCCTTCACTAAAAACATTTTTACGTAGAGAAATTTATCTGATAACTAAATTTCCTGTAGAGAATTTCCATTTAGGAACTTTATTTTGTCACATTCAGGGAATGAAAAAAAAATGCATCTCAAAACATCAGTTAAAAAAGAAAGACTAATCATTGCCTTTGATATAGTTGTCATGGTTAACATGTGACCAGAGAAATGATTAAGATTCTTGAAGTGGACCAGGTGGGCTTCTTGGTTTGCCTGAACAGCTCAGCAGTTGAGTTTAAATGGTTAACACTCATGACACACAGATATTGAAAAAAAAAAAAGAGAGAAAATTAAAACGTCAGTTCTAACATGATACAGCTGGAAAATGATGCAAAGAAAAAATATTGGAAAATTAAGAACAGGCTTACATGAAAGATGACTAATTTACATGGAACAGCCTGGGTGCTATCAGAAATGTGGCAACAAGTAAGGAAAATAGACCATCTACCATCTGCAGACAATTAAACCCAAAACTGCTGGTACATAATAGTTTGAAATATCCCTTTGCACTGTTCAAACAGTGTTGCTCCTTGTAACCAGACAACAGAGGCAACTGGGTTTAAAAGAGGTATCATCATCTTTCACGTGTTACTAATGAAAACTTTTTAGTTTTCCTCAGTGAGATGAATAAACTAACAGTTTGGACAGAGAATGGAGAACTCCCAAGATAACACAAAGATAATTTTCTTGGTATGACACAGTAAGCAAAATTGCATAATAAATTGTAAACAGTAAAATGTTATTTCTAAGACTCGTGACAAAG
Organism: Kogia breviceps; assembly: GCF_026419965.1. Taxonomy (NCBI): domain Eukaryota; kingdom Metazoa; phylum Chordata; class Mammalia; order Artiodactyla; family Physeteridae; genus Kogia; species Kogia breviceps. The sequence continues at coordinate 59,470,249 of NC_081324.1, read as the reverse complement.
TTGGTACCAATTCCAAGTTTATGCACAGAACACTTGCTTGGTCATAGATACTGTTGTTCAACCAACATTCCTGTGCAGTTTTCCATTACTTACAGGAAAATCTGACCTACTCTACATCTGAGAAAAATTACATTGTTTCTATAAAAATAGAACATCTATCCGGTACTGAAATTGGTAAACAATATGAACAAAAAGATATTTGAAAAGAGCTATGTCAGGCAGCCCTGTATTCACAACTCAAAGGAAGACAAGTTACAAACTGAGGCTCAAAACTCAAATGGAAAAGTCCATGACAGGGATCAGGAAGGGTTTCTAACTGATCTCTATGTTCTGCCTTGTAAAGTGTTCCTTTGTGACAATTATTCTTGGTTACAAGGAAAAAACTGGATTTTGTTACAAATTACTGTAAAATAGGGGTCAGCTGGCCCACTGCCTGCTTTTGAAAATAAAGTTTTATTGGCAAAGAGTCATGTTCAGTGTTTACCCATGATGAGGGCTGCCCTTCCACAGCAAAGGCAGGGCTGAGGGGTGGAGACAGTGTGGGTCAGGAAGCCTAAGATATTTACCATCTGCCCTTTACAGAACAACTTGCTGCACTATGTCTTAAAATATCAAAAGAATGCATTATGAAAGAGAATATTGCTAAATTCCTAGGCTTTAAAGATGGCGTCTGGTGCTGATAAGCTTAGGGTCTCCTTTAGGTACAAAGGTGTGCACGGGAGAGTAAACATCACACCGGTGTATCGGCTCCTAATCTGCCGTTTCAGTTACAGGTGGTGGCATCTTCTGGAATTTGAAGACCCAGTATTTACCGAACTGGGTTTTATATGACTCTAGGACTCCTTGAAAAATGAGTTTGGGTCAGATAAATTTAGAAACTCTAGGGCTGAACAAAGTTAAACAGGTTTCCTTTCCTTTGGAACTTCTCAGGGGCCTTAATGCGCTCATGATATACATTATGGAGACTTTCAGGTTGAGAAAAGGAAATATTTTCTCTACAAAATGCAGAGCGGCAAATGCGTATCATATTTACGTTTCTATTTCTAAACCCATAGCTAAATGATAGCAGATAAGCATATATGAGCGGCCTTACTATATAATTTGCTTGCTTGTGTGTTGAATATGAGTAATTAAAAGGAATCTTAATTAGCTTTACATCTCGACATTCTTTTCAGTTCTTTTTATCAGCGTACTTTCATTCTGTAGCACTGTGGCCTAGAAAGGATGGCATCTTTGAACAAAACAATGAACAGAAAAACAGTGTAGAGAAACATCTCAAAGAGCCTAGTGATTAAAAAAAGAAACATTCACATTTCTGAATATAGTTAGAAATTGTATCAGAACAATAGAAATCCTTCAAAGTTTCCTGAAGGTCTCCCAGCAAAGCACATTGCCATATAAATGTAAGTTAAACAAAAGACTACACTTAAAAACAGTGGAGCATTTTTGCACAGAAAATTCACCTTAAAATATGACATTAGAATAATGGTTTTGTTTTCTTTTTCTTTAAGGTTTATATCTGACTACTGTTATACTTTTGAAAATAATTTAGCATGTAGTTTTCATGCAGTTTTTGTCTTGATTTCTAGCTATACTGCTGTTAGTCAAATCATAGCAAGGAGAGGAATAAGTTAATACATATGACATCCCCCACCATACACTAAAAACAAAGAAACAAACAAAAACCTCAAAACTTTTATGAACTCGAAATCCTCAAAATTTAAAAAGTGATATATTTATGTATCTATGTTTGGAAGTTTTACAGATTACACTATGCCTAACATAATAGGCACTTAAATTTTTTTTATCCTCTTAAATTTGTTGAGGCTTGTTTTGTGCCCTTGTATGTGGTCAATCCTAGAGAATGTTCCATGTGCACTTGAAAAGAAAGTGTATTTTGGTTTTTTTTGGATGTAATGTCCTGAAAATATCAATTAACTCTAACTGTTCTATTGTTATCACTTAGGATCTCTGTTGCCTTAGTGATTTTCTGTCCAGAAGATCTGTCCATTGATGTGAGTGGGTTGTTAAAGTCTCCTACTATTATGTATTCCCACCAATTTCTCCATTTATGTCTGTTAGTATTTGTTTTATGTATTTGGGTGCTGCTATACTGGGTACATGTATGTTGACAAGTGTAATATCCTCTTCTTATACTGATCCTTTTATCATTATGTAGTGTTCTTCTTTATCTTTCTTTATGGCCTTTGTTTTAGAGCCTGTTTTGTCTGATATGAGTATTGTGATCCCTGGTTTATTGTCATTTCCGTTTGCATGAAATATCTTTTTCCCTCCCCTCACTTTTGATCTATGTGTGTCCTCAAATGTATTTTTTAAAAATAAATGTATAACATGAAAGCTCCCAAATGGCTATACTGTCAAGGAGAAACGTAGCTGGCATCATGTCATGGAAAAAATTATTTTATGGGAGATTAATGCAAAGTATACAGTTTAAACTAATTATTATATCAATTAGAATGACTATACCTCATTTAATACAAGAAATCTAATTTACTAACAAGACGGATTTTTACTTTTACGTGAAAGTAAAAGTTTCCTGTCAGTTTAGAATTGATCATCAAAAAATTATTTAGAACTGATCATTAACAAATTCTTCCAAAACTAGCAGAAAAGAGTTTCCACCCTACTAGTTACCATAGGCAGCCATAAGGTATGCGAAAGTTAAGGAAAACATATACAAGCATTGCTAAGACACAGCTGGATCAAGTGGTGTTAAACAGAATTCAACTATAAAAATGTGAATGTGATTAAAAATAAAAATAAAAATTAGGAGAATCTAAATATATCTAAAAGCCATTCTATGTACTCCACCATAAAGATTAAAAAGAATCCTGTTGGGAGGGTAACCCCAAAACATCAAGTATATTGTCATTGTATGGTGTCTTTCTTTTTTTATTTTTACAATTTAATTTATTTATTTAGTTAATTTTTATAAATTTATTTATTTATTTTATTTTTGGCTGCATTGGGTCTTCGTTGCTGTGTGCGGGCTTTCTCTAGTTGTGGCGAGTAGAGGCTGCTCTTCATTGCAGTGCATGGGCTTCTCATTGCAGTGGCTTCTCTTGTTGCGGAGCACGGGCTCTAGGCACGCAGGCTTTGGTAGTTGTGGTGTGCAGGCTCAGTAGTTGTGGCTCACGGGCTCTAGAGTGCAGGCTCAGTAGCTGTGGCACATGGGCTTAGTTGCTCCGTGGCATGTGGGATCTTCCCAGACCAGGGCTCGAACCTGTGTCCCCTGCATTGGCAGGCAGATTCTTAACCACCGCGTCACCAGGGAAGTCCCGTATGGTATCTTTTTAACTCAAGAGATAGAATAGTCTGGGGTGAGTTTGCCTATAGCTAACCATATATACTTCTGATGAATCTAGGTATATAAATTAAAGGAGGATATGTAAAAATATAGGCAATCCCCCAACATATGGAGATATGTAATGACCCACCTTAGGCATTTCCTGGTGTCCAATTTTTTATGAGGCTTTATATTTGAGATGATTAGAATCAAAATGTACCCTTGGAATATGATTAAAATAATCACTACATTAAATTTATAACTAGCATGAAATATATCTTTAAGAGACATATCCGTGTTTGAAATTACAATTTAGTTCCTTGTGGAAAAAAATCCACCTCCATACTTTCTCTATAAAGATACTTGTCAACAATTGTTTCATGAGAACACTGAAATCTTTGTAAATTCAAAATGCTGCTCAGGAAAGTGGTTTAGTGTCTGAAAATTCAATTAAGCCACTATATTGTCAGCACTAAGTGGCAAAAACAGTCAAGATGCTTGAACTCTTAAATTTCAAACATCTTTATGATATGGTACCAGTAACACTGTCAGGCCTGCCAATTTCTCTGTTTCGATGAAGCCATCGAGATGGAATGGCTTCCTTCATTGCAAAATCAATTTTAGTATGAATAAGCAAAAAGTTATCTGATTATAAAGGTGATGAAACACTAGACGGTGCTGTAAAGGAAGGTTGCTGAACCTGTACATATAGAAATTCATGAAATAAAATGGTACCAAACAATGTAGTTTTCACCCAGCAGGAGACTATCTCCCGAGGTTCCCTCCTGTGTTGTGATTTTATGAATAGGAATGACAAAGTGAGGCAATGAAAATTAAAATTTGTTTCTCTCTTCCCCCACAAAAGGTTATTTGGTTGGATAGAGTTTGTTGCTGTGTAAATGTTTGCAAATGACTCAGAAAATATGAGCGGAGGAATATTTAGTCAATCAGGTCATCTGATTGCCTAATCATCCTTTGGTGAATTGAAAAACAAATTACAATATTGATTAAATCTAGCTGATGATAGAAGAAAACGATCCAAATCACCATCTAATTCAATCTATTGTGAAAACAGCAAACGTCACATTTCCATATTTACTAGTGTGTTGTTTATATAATTATTTAACTCTGCACATGAACAGGATGGCAGATATTCTGTTGCTTCCAGAGTCAACTGGGCGGTGACTCAGTTCTAATAAAAAGGAGGGCAGATACTTATATGCTGCAGAACTATGATTGGCCAGAGGTTTTGCTGGATGAAAAGCCATGAGATACAGGGAAACACTGGTGTAGGAGGCCAAACGCTTGGGATCAAACCTTGACACACAGATTATTAGCTGAGTGACCTTGGCAAGTCAATTCATCTCCCCAAATATGCATTTTCTTTGTCTCAAAAATAAAAATAGCAATACATGTCTCCTTTGTCACAGTAATTTAGAAGAAATAAATGAGAACATACATATGAAAGTACTTTTAACTTCCTGCTGTGATGTGAAACGCAAGGCATTATGAATCAGGCACTCTGGAACTGGCTTTTCTGTTGAGACCTCAAGGGTCAGCACAATTCAATAAAGCAATCCGAGCATGGGCCATGATCGGAGGCCTGAGAACGTCGATACCTCATTCAAAGGCCTTATAATACTGTGATAAATAATAGTTAACAGCGAATTACAGTTTAGAAAACACATCAATATCTGTAATTTCATCTTTTATGAATTTATCCCTACAAATAAAGGCTCTTAATCAGGTACAATACGATATAAAGAATTGGGTGTTTTAAAATCAATATAAGGAGATTCTTGGAAACAGAGCTATGAGCCCATGAGGACAAACAAAATACAAATAAGGTGAGTACCTCCCACAAGGCCTGGCATATAACATGAAACCAAGAAATGTTTGTCAAGTTAATGGAATAAAAAGGTCGTGTTTCTTCAGGAAATAAGAATTCAATGAGAATTCTGAAAATGCCGATGGGCACCCATGATATATTCAAACTAAGCTGCCTGAACGTTAAACAGCAAAAACAAGATATGTTCATCCAACAGAACTTGTCAAGTGACTCCCTATGAGCTGACAAAATCTGGTGCTTTCTGCCTTCTTGACGTCCTTCCCAAATTCAATCTCACAGCACTTCCTCCCTGTCCTCATGGTTCCTCTACTGATCTGAAAGAGTGCGTTTAACTACAAGTGTTAACGTATACTGCCTCGTTTTCCTGCAGCATCGGATGTTTCTAGTGGCATTTTCTCAAATACTTCCACATGGGATGGTAAAAGCACACTGTGAGGTTGACAAGATGATGTTACAGTATGTGTGTACACACACACACACACACACACACACACACACACACACACACAGCTGCACTCTCTTTTTTAGGAGGCCCCGTGTGGTGAGCTTACACTTGTTCATCCTAATCTACCTTTCATCCTCCATCACATTTTCTCAGGATTGTAACCATGCCTGGGAAACAGAAGGTCCACAATAACATCACCTGGTTCCTGGGTTCAAAGAGACACACATCCCCAGTGAAAAAAGCCCACGCAGACTCTACAGATCTATTATCACTAGATAATTGCTTTAAAACAGCAGGAGGTATTTTACTATTGTGCATCTGAACATTCATTAGACACAGTATTACTATGTAGGGTTCTGTGGTTTGTACCACAGTATAAATGAGATCATATAAAAATTAATTCTATTTTAATAGAAGTTTTAAAAAGATAACCATTGAAAACTGCTTTGAAACAGAGCAATGTGACTTCTCATTTAAAAAAAAAACCTGTGTGAAATACAGTCAGATTTAACTGGCCTACAATCCTAGCACACACCTAGGAGCACACATCCCCCCACATACACTGATTTCAAAGACATGAACATTTCAAGAAGTTCTGAAATACCATCTAAACTCGTAAAGGACAGAAGCCAGCAGAGCTTTGCACAATTTCAACCTACCTTTTGTGGCCACTTGGACACAGTCTATTTTGGTTTCCTGTGTTAAATAAAGAGGGAAAAAAAAAATCACTATTCATGTTTTATGTGAAACAAATACAATCTCTGCAGTTCTCTTTAAATACGGATTAGGGAGGTTCTCATTGTTCCAAGTGTGGCATTAGCCACACAGTGATTAGCACTTGGACTGCGCTCTGATACATTTTCCCGCTCCAGTGCTGGCAGTGGTGCTGGTGGGCACCCCGGGAGCAGATGGAGAGCCTGGAGTTACACACAGAACGCCTCTGCCAGGTGGCCCCCCTGGCTTCCTCCTCTGGCTCCCTGTGCAGACACTCGTGGGCAAAACCTGTGCCCCTGATTTCCCCCCCTTCTCACTGGCCAAAGGCAACGATGGTACCGAGACCCACACTGTGAAGGAGGAAACCACTGTCGTATCTGGAAAATTCGCCCTTCCTTCTAAGGAGACTTTCCTATCTCATCAGAGCTCTGGGTTGGTCTGAACAGGAAAGGGAAAAAAATTCAAAAACAACTCGATAGTTTTTATTTTGTTTCTATCTCATCTTTCCAAAGCTGTTTTCTCTTAGAAAAAAAAGAAAGATAACTAAATTTAGTCCCAGCTATAGGAAGCATAAACTCTTGTGGAACCAAAGAAATGGGACAGAATATGCTGAAAAGACAGATGTTGTGAATCTCACAAAATTATAAATGAGCTGAATGTACGTGTTAGAGCTGTACTATTTCCCTGTAAAATAGTAGGCTAAGCAGAATTACTAGCCAACTTTTGGTAACAAGTAAAAACTGAGAGTAAAAACCATCATGTTGACAAGATAGTCTTCCTACCCAAACAAATATGAGTATATGCATTTCTTCCCATGAATTTCTCCAGGTGAAAATAATTTTTAAAAGAGAGAATAAAACACATTTATTCCAAGTAAAAGCACACAAAAGCATGACGGTCCTTCTTACGCCTACCTTATGTGATCTGACTGCGTTCGCATTGATTAACACTGAATGGCCTAAGTAAACAGCCGTTTATCAAACTTACCCCGTTGGCTCTGCTAGCAGCTTGGAAATAAATTCTGTAGCTTTTATGGGGAAGAAGAGGGGTGTTCCAGTATCCATTGTACGTCTTATTATCACCAATAGTAAAAGGCTGAGCCGACTGGAGGCTGTTGGCTGGGAATTCAGCAGCGAAGTAGTACTGGGAGTTCAGCAGAGAAGCATTCTGGAAGTGGATGGGCACCGGGTAGCATTTCAAGATTTCTGTTGTCTTTTTAGCTCTTCGAGGACGCTCCTCCTCTACAACTATTTGGTAGACACTAGAAAAAAGAAGAGTATTATCAGTGATAGTTTCGGATAACGGAGTTGATTCCCATGGTCTTCAACTGTGGAGACCCACAGGACACCCCAAATAAAGAACACACTGGATAGAGCCAATAATAAGTGCTTAGTGCCGAATGGACACCGATTCAACACTTGCTCCGTGAAAGAGAGGGAAAGTGCTTAATGCTTTTGCACAGAACTCTCTCACCCCCACATAAGACAATTTCTTGAGGGAAAGAGAATTTACCATAGTTAACACACTTTTATATAACAGTCTCTGCTGTTTATGGGAGCAGGACACCAAGGTAACGTTCTTCTTACATGTAACTGAAGATGAATGCGTAGAAAATGAACTCAGTTTACTTAGTCAGTGAACCAATCAATATTAACCATAAGTTTATTTAAAACGGCAACGTAATATTTTCTTCGGTGACATCTGTATGATCGTGTGTGAAGTTTTATCAAGTCACAAGATACAATGTGTGATGATTCGGGTTAACCAAGGTGTAACTTCCCATATTTTCTTCTATTCCTTTGCCTTTCACCATATTCGGTCAGCGGAAAGTGAGGGCATCAGCAAAGCAGAGAAAAGGCACTGGAATTTCAAAAGCCAACACCCTGGAGTTACAAGCGGTTTCTAAGAGTAAATCACGAACAGGGCTACTTGAATTCTATATAAAGATAAGATGGGAATGAGTATTCTCAGAAGAGGCCTGTGTGACAGATGTCCCCACCGAGGAGTAGATCTCCTGGTCTCTACTCACCTTTCCCTCCCCACCCCCTTCCAATATCTGTGAATTTCGAATTAACCTTAGGAGAATATAGGAGAAACCTTGAAGGGATGGACTTCTTTATTGAGCTACATACATATTTACTAGAATGGTGAACTGTTGTGCAGTTTGGTTGGGGAAAAAAAAAAGTTTCTAATACTGAGAAAAACCAAACCTTGACAGCAGCTTTCAAAAACTGAATCCGGACTAGATTGCAAGTCCTTCTGACAAGGAGATATATCTTTTTCTTACTTTGTTAGAAAAGCACCCGTGACTCCCCGAGCAACGCTGTAACCCTGGGGCTGCTCAGCACAGCCACTCATTAAAGCCGGGGAAACTGAATAGAAGGGAGGTGCCTACCAACGCCACGCGCTGGGGTCGGCCCGGAGAGGTCCCTCTCTGTGCTCCTGTCCTTGTGAACTCTGAATCTGCACCCAGTGAATCTCCTGTTTCTGGAGGTACAACCACTTAGCACATTCTATTTCAGTCATGCAACGCAGCTGCCGTTCAGTTTGTAATTCTGTCCAAACAAAAATCGATGGTTGTACAACATCAGAATGATTGCTCAGTAGGCAGGGAGTCCAGCAGGTTTACAGTGTAAATAATGATAAAGGGACTTCTGAGCAGGGATGTAAACTTAAAGAAAAGAAAAGAAATATGACTCTTACTTCCTAACATCAAGACTTTCTATCGGTCCCGTAAGATGCTCCACCAAATCTTATAGAGTTCTCACTGCAGGGTGTATCCAACATGGAAGGAAGAATTTAGGAAGGACCTTCCTTTGGGGGTGGGGAGAACAAGGAACACAGGCAGAGACAGAGGGGGCTTTGATTTCACTCCCGCTTCTCCCTGACCTCTTAAATCTACAGTCAGATGTGGCGACTCCACTATATCTGCAAGTTCTTTGGCATTTCTCCTACCAAGTATGGCGTTGGCTAACGTTGAAGATTGCATGCAACCAACAGAATGTAACAGAGGGACAACGTGTAACTCTCAAGGCTTTGGTTAGAGAAGTGCAAACATCATTAAGAAAGTGTGACTGTTTTCCTGCAACGCCTTCTGTCAGGGTAACAGACACTGGCGTGTGCATCCCCCTAGACTCTGCTTCTAATTCTGCTAAAACTGGGGTTTTAAATTAACATCTTTGGTTCGTATTTTTTTTCCTATGAAATGAGAGAATTAGATGGGTCTCCAAGGTACATTTTTTATTTCTTTTATTCAGAATTTTTATTCAGCATACAAGAACTACTCTCACAAGATGGATAAATCAAAGAATAATTAATTGCTTTGCAAAGAGATTCTCCATTAAGTAATTTTTAACACTGGCTTTCTTCTATCAGCAAGCTTTTCCAATTTACTTGCTATAGGATATGATTTTCAAAATTCCACTTTAAAAACAATTTCCGGGAAGCCTAGTATACTAGACAAAGTACAAATATGAAGATTTATGTGAAGAAAAAAACTTGCAGAAATTATTCCATACAGGAAGTGCTAGGCCAGGAGCCTTGCACATGTAGGTTTTATTTTCTGGTTTTACTGATGAGAAAACTGAGGTTCAGAGGTGAGGTGCCCATTCTATCTGGGGCACATAGTTAATTAAATAGTAGATGTGGTCTCCTGACGATCCAACAACACAGTCACACTTCTGTATCTCATGAGACAGAATGAAGTGGGCCACGAAGTACATATTTTTGAAAGCGTAACGTAATCCAGAAGTAATTTTTACTTTATAAAGCTTATATGTAGTAGGAGGGAGGAAATATACTGATATTCACTAATATGCTTTGCTTTACTAAAATTTAATACTAAGTTTCTTTTGTATTCATTTCCTGAATACCCAAGAGGTAAGAGAGAAGGGAATTACCAAGAAAAAGGTTTTGCGATAAGATAATGCAGGTTAGATTGCAAGTTTATCCTGTACAACCTGCAAATAAGGAGAAATGGAGAGAATCAGAAGCTGCAACTCTGTTTCCTCTCTCCCCTCACCTCCATCCTCACTTTCCATCCATCTTTCCCCAGCTTTCCTCATTTATTAAGTCAATGCATACTTTCTGAGTCCCTCGTATGTGCCAGGCACTGGCCTGATATAACTTGAACAATATGATATTTGACACTCCCTAGAGAAAGACAATTTTGTTTTGTAATTTAAATGCCATCTAAGTGAATATGGATGAAACACATTAAGTTTTCCAAGTAACAAGCTGATGAGGATCAGATGAAAATTCAAGAATTAAACGATTATTTAGTGGGCCTCCATTTCAGCCAGTTGGTATGTTATGCCATGCACTCTACTCCAGACATATTACTTTTTAAATAGCTACCTTCTACTCATCTTCAGATATATTAAAGGAAGAACTAAGTTGACTAGAGCAATTTCAAACCCAAAATGTCTTTTCATCCTTGCTCCACAAGACAAATTAGATTTGCAAGCATCCAGACCTCAAATCTATTTGCTCTTTAATAATTTAAGCACTAAAAGGTCAAGCAGCTCTTTCCTATTCCCCTTTATCAAAGTCCAAGTGCTAATGAAAAATGGCTGAATCCGTTCTGCTGCCCAGTGGCCACACATTGCTGCCTCCTGGATGGAAATTAACACATTACTGGCATCCAGGTCAATGGTACCTGGACAGAACTTGGTGACTGTTTTTCATTTGTACAAATAACACCATCCCACTGATGATTTTCACAAGATCTTTCCAACCACAAATGTCATCTCAAAAGTAGATCTGAAAATCTTACTGTTTGAATGTTTTTCCTAAAAGGATGATTGAAAAAAGCAAGTTCTCACAGATGGAAAACCAAACAGAAGTTTCTAGCTTAGTGAGCTGAATGAAAATTCTTTTATTCTTTTAATGTGTTACTCATGGCCTCTTTGTTTATCAAAGTCTCACCATTCCTAGCCTTCCTCCACCACTATTCTGGAATTTAAAATCACATAAAACTTTCCTACGGCATTTGCAATGTGACAGCACAATCCATCGTGAAGATGAATCTGCCAAAAATATGACATCACTGTATCCAAACTTTCTTACAGAATGAAATTTAAATTAAAGTTTAATTGATGCTAGGCTTTTCTACAACAAAACTCTAACGCTTTTAGAAGGAGAATAAGAAATCTGCATTTATATAGACTAGCCCATGAAGTATAACCTAGAAAAGAACATCTGAACATCTTTCATGTAGTTTGTTAAACTTGAAAGTTCAAATGTGACAAAATGGTTTTGGTCTTTTCTAACTTTGAAGATGTTAGGGGAAGCCTGCTGCAGATTTGAAATTGCCTTCAAGATGTGTGTCCTAATTCATTTCCAGATTAAGCCCTTAGTCATAAGTCCATTTTCCTATCCACTTATTCTGTTTCTTATCAGCATAAAATATTGGAGGATTATCCAACCAGATAGCAGGATGGGGGGATGAGGAGGACAAAAGTACAGATCCGTTTCATTGCTGCTTTTGCCAATCCTTTAAAGTTGGCATTTCTCATCATTTCAAGGACTTAGAATATTTTTCATTTCATGGCACTATTAGTGACTTTCAGCTTGATCTGCAATTTTTGGTAAAAACCACCTATTCTCTCTCTAGAAGAACAGAATAGTCTAGTATTAATATCTTCTTGAAGATTAACTCTTTGGGGGGGTGAGGGAAAATGAAAGTATAAATTATATTCAAGACAGGTAAAATAAATGTGTAATTCAGGTTTATTTATGCAATGACACAGAATGTATTTTCTTCCTGTTCTTTTTCAGTCACATCCTTTCCCTAAACCCGTCAGCATTTACTGAAATGACACCCTGAAGATCCAAATGACCTGGTACAACTGAACTACATTTTAAAAGTATTGTCACCAGTTTAAAATGAGGAAAAAGAAAGGTCAGTTCAATAAGTTCAATGTGTTTGTCATCATGACTATAGGATCCACATAACACTGGTGCTGAGAGCAGCTGACCCATCCTGTCCCGCTCACTGACTCACAAATGAGGTCTGATCACTAGTGTTCCACAAACAATGGACCCTGGGTAACAGTGCACAGCATAAACTGATCCGTGGGGTCGAATATTCTATGCTGCCCACTTTAATTTCTCTTTGTCCTGCTCTCTTCTAGATAGGATCGGCCATCTATTGCTGTGGCATATTTTCAGGGTACCACAAATAAAATTGATGTTCTCTCAGCCATAATTCATCATCAGGAGCTCGCCTGGCATCCCTAAGTTACTTCTGTTCTGCATGTGTGTGCATATGTGTGTGTGTGTGTATGTGTAAGCACGCCTGAGCACGTGGTCCCACACCCTGCTGCTCTGCTAGTTAGTGACAAAATCTGATATAATAAAATATTAATTATAGCTGAAAGGTTGGGCGAGAAATATGAACTCAATTACAGCTCCATATTGTGAACAAAGGGCAGGAAGGAAAAATCCTTTAGTTATGGAGGATTGGGATAATGAAAGGACAACTAGAACATTAGACTTGGGCTGAGAAGCTGTGTAAAAGGCCACATGTTATTAATCTTCAAGACAGGCACCAAATTTCAAGTAAATTAGTCCAAGATGGAACATCTTTAAGAGTGACTTCTCCTTTTAACAAGTGAAGACGTTTTCCTTTGCACATTTCATTTCAGTTACGTTTGTCATAATTTAATCATCACAATTTCATAACAAATGCATGACTATAAAAATTATAACCCAAGCTCTGCTACTATTTTTAAAGCTTGTTTTTCTTAAACAGCTCTAGGGATTTGAATAAAACTAGAAAAACCAAATACTATCAAAGCCATACTAAATATCTTCATTATTATACCCAAGTCAGAATCTTTCAGTCCCTAAAAGGAGCAGTATTTCAGGCCAGGTGAGCCAGAATACAAATGCCACCACCCCGAAGGGGGTGCTGCTGAGAGCACAGTGAACTGGGAGTCCCATGCCCAGGTGACTGGGTCCAGCACTGCCACCAAATCATCCCCTAACCACTAAGGTCCTTTCCAGCTCTGATATTTTATAATCCCTGGTACAAGATCAGGCAAGCTGTGACATCAACAAGTGAGAAGAAAACTATTTTATTCATATTTCCTTATCTTCTACGATATTTATCACATATCAAGCCTTGTGCGAGGCACAAGGGAAGAAGAGAAAGAGGAATGAAGTCCACACTGTCCCTGTTCTCGGGGTGTTAGAAACAGGTCCCTCCAACAAAGAACCGGGACAAGATGCTGACAGAGGTTTGTACAGAGTGAAAGAGGGTACAGAGGGGGAGTGTCAGTGTCTACGTGGACTTGAGGACACAGGGGCGCGGAGGGGGAGGCTGGGACGAAGTGAGAGTAGCATCGACATATACACACTGCCGAATGTAAAATAGATAGCTAGTGGGAAGCAGCCGCGTAGCACAGGGAGATCAGCTCTGTGCTTTATGACCGCCTAGAGGGGTGGGATAGGGAGGACGGGAGGGAGCCTGAAGAGGGAGGGGATATGGGGACATGTGTATGCATGTGGCTGATTCACTTTGGTGTGCAACAGAAACTAACACAGTACTGTAAAGCAATTATACTCCAAAAAAGATCTATTGAAAAAAAAAAAAAAAACACCTCTTGTGGCATCAGCTTCCCCGAGGACATCTGGCCTGGACCTAGTGCCCAAACGCTCTTACTGTTGGTGACGCCTGAAGACTGTCCCGTGCTGCCTACAGCCATCGACTTTCCCCCCAAATTAGAGACAAAGCAATGACAACAAACAAAAAGCTCACGTCTTTGGACTCCCGATGCAGTCTCCATTCACTACGACCACCTGTGCCAACAAAGACCCACCCAAGTCTCAACAAGTCTCCCATCAGACTCCCGAGAGGCATGAGGATCCTTCATCAATAGGACCAGACACTGAGGGGAATGGCCAGGCTCTGGCTCAGACGCCTGCCAGGCTCCCAGCAGGCCTGTCCCGAGGGTGCCCGAGTTTCCCGGAGAGGAACCCCAGGAGTGGCAGCGTTTTCCTCACAGTTTCCATACTGCCCAGCCCCCGGCAGAAGGACGCTGCAGGGCATGACAAGCGGGGCTGGTTGCTGACTCCCACACCGCTGGGATGCCTGAGGTGAGGAATAAGAACCAGGCAGATTGCTCCCTGGGGGAGGGGGCAGGGAGCGCAGCCTGCAAACATGCAGAGCCTTGGTCTCTGCTCCCCTCCACCTCCCCACAGGTGCCTGCCAGGCAAACTTGGAACTCCTTTGTCTGCCTTCTCTAATCACGCTGCAGGTTACAAGAGCCATCATCTCTCAATTTTCGTATTTCATTTGCTCTCCATTTTAATCATTAAGGTGAAGTCAAAATATTACAGGTGTGTTGGTTGTTTTGGGGGCAGTGGTGGTAGAATTTGACAGGGGGAGCCCCTTGCACCCTTCCCAGGCCAGTGGCCCCTGGCCCGGCCTTCTGCAGAGGAGGCCCTGAGCAAGGCCTGTGCACCTGCCCTGCAGGTCCTGCAGGTCCTGCATCAGACTGGAGCTCTGATCTCCTACACAGAATCCTTCGGAGGGGATTATGTTGAAGAAAAAGAAAATCTGAGACATGAGGGAAGGAAAGCAAGACAGTATATTTTCATGCACAAAAGCAAGTTTGAAATGGAATTTGAGGGAAAGTTAAATTAACTTTCACAGTATAACTGCTCAAATACATCTACTCTATTATTATTACCTTCCCCTGCAATTTTTCAGGCTTCTTTTCAAGGGTTCTGGAAGAACAAACTTAATTTCCAAAATGAATTTTCAAAGAGATGACTGACACTGTCATCCTAAAAGCAACTTTAATAAAAATGATCTTTGTTTCCTGGCAGTAAAGGAATCCAGAGTATTATTTTTTAATACAATAAAAGTCACCTAAGATCAGGTGGGGGAAGGGTGGTGGCAGTGGTAATAAGGGATTTAGTACCTTTTGTGAACACACTCTGTAGCAATTCAGCTACAATAACTCATTAAAAAACCGAGCCAATATAGTAATATAAAACTGAAGTTTTACTGTTAAATGACATTTTGTTTTTTGTGACTATGTGTACCAGTGAAAACAGGAAAAATTTTAGGTTGGAAGCCAGGTATTTAGAGCTCCTTTCCTTAAACAATTTTAGCAATGGATAGAACCTTTTCAAAAGGTTCCAGAACTGTGACAAAAGAACCTTTAGCCCCCAAGGTTTAAGATAGTTTTGCAGTTTACAATTCTTCAATAAAGAAGAGGGAACAATTTAAAAAAGAACTATTAATAAGCATTTCAAAAGAATTGGTATTTTCTTTCTTTATTCTCCGGAGACTATTAAACACGGTAATATGAAAAAGAACATACATATCAACAAAAAAAGACTGTTGAATTTGATTAAAACACTCCAATACACTAAAACAAAGCTGTTTAACCCAAGTCCTTCAAGTACTCAAAATTTCGCTAGTAAACATTGAGCGGATTTTGATGGAGTTAGGCTTGACCAAAAAAATAAAAAGGAAGTCTTAGTTTAAAAACAAAAATGAAGGGCTTCCCTGGTGGCGCAGTGGTTGAGAGTCCGCCTGCCGATGCAGGAGACACGGGTTCGTGCCCTGGTCCGGGAGGATCCCACATGCCGCGGAGCGGCTGAGCCCGTGAGCCATGGCCGCTGAGCCTGCGCGTCCGGAGCCTGTGCTCCGCAATGGGAGAGGCCACAGCGGTGAGAGGCCCGCATACCGCAAAAAAAAAAACAAAAATGAAGAAATAATGAAGAAAACCAAAATCAAAAAACCCTGCTTCTAACTTCTAAGAATGAAGTATTAGAGATAAACCCCAAAGATTGCAAGGATCATAATCTAAAAACAAAGGCATTATATATTTTCTTAACACTGGAAGAGACAATAAAGAAAGGATACTAATTTTCAGAAAAGCCCATGTCTGCTAAGAAAGGTGTAACCACATTGGTTCCAGATTCTGCAGGGACGATGTCTGTGGTGGGTATGGCTCCTGGGAGGGGCCTTGCTGGCCATGCACTGTTGCACAGGGAGAGCATGGCTGACTGTTAATCCCCCCAGACCTCAGTTCCTATATCTGTACACAGAGTGCTGGCATCTGACCAGGAACTCTGCTCTGGATGATTAGAAATCATTTCATAAAGGACCAAGCATGGGACTGCCACATTATAGCTACTCAAGCCAAGTAACAACAATTCTTCATTTTTTTATTGTCATAATTATTATTCCTGTCAGATCATAACTGAGGTTCAGAAGTATTATACTGGGACTTAGAAACTTTCCTATGACACAGGCATAAGAAAAGAGGCTACCAAGTTATCTACAAGGTGCTGTCATCTTTACAGACCAGAATAGAGTCAACAATAAATAAGAAATTTTTCCTATATTGAGCTGATAACGTCTGTGTTAGATGCTGTCCTGACTGCTTTGCTTACTGTCATTCACCTCCTAGCAGCCCTTTGAGGTAGATATTATCACCCACAACTAACTGAGGAAGAAAATGAGACAGAAAAGTATCACTTGCCTGAGATTACAGGGCAAACAAGCACTAGGATTTAAACCCCGGGTCACCAAACTCCATGCTGTAGTTGGCTGCATATTTGATGCTTCTGAACACCTCTGCACCTTCGTTCCCAGGAAAGAGCCCTTGTTTGTAACTACTCCAACCAGCAGTGCTTTCTCATCTCTGTGGGGCTTGGATTGGAACAGTACGTCTTCTAAAACTCCGATGATTTTACAAAATGACTGCACATATTTCTTACAATGACCATAAACTTATTGTCAAAGTATGGGTTTCCTTTAGAATACAGATACTATTTTTTTAAAATATAAACTTATTTGTTTTTATTTATTTATTTATGGCTGTGTTGGGTCTTTGTTGCTGCACGTGGGCTTTTCTCTAGTTGTAATGAGCAGGGGCTACTCTTCGTTATGGTGTGTGGGTTTCTCATTGTGGTGGTTTCTCTTGCTGTGGAGCATGGGCTCTAAGCGCTCAGGCTTCAGTAGTTGTGGCGCATGGGCTTAGTTGCTCCGCGGCATGTGGGATCTTCCCGGACCTGGGCTCAAATCCGTGTCCCCTGCATTGGCAGGTGGATTCTTTTTTTTTTTTGGTATGCGGGCCTCTCACTGTTGTGGCCTCTCCCGTTGCGGAGCACAGGCTCCGGACGCGCAGGCTCAGCAGCCATGGCTCACGGGCCCAGCCGCTCCGCGGCATGCGGGATCTTCCCGGACCGGGTCACAAACCTGTGTCCCTTGCATCGGCAGGCGGACTCTCAACCACTGCGCCACCAGGGAAGCCCTGGCAGGTGGATTCTTAACCACTGCGCCACCAGGGAAGTCCCCAGAGATACTATTGAAGTGATAATCTCGGTATATTGGCATAAAAGTTAAAGGGCAGTAGTGATTAGAAATTTTAAGCATATTACCAAAAGCAAGGAATAAAAACTGAACATCAATCTAGTCAGTGTGTTTTGTTAAGCAAATCCTGATATTATAGTTTTACCCTTTCTTAGCACTTGAGTTTACAGAGAACTTTCGCCTGTATTAATCCTCAAGATGATGCTGTGAAACGGATAGATCCTGTGTTAGACTCAATTTCAGAACTAAAGAAAGACTCAGAGTTCACAGGATGCCCAAGGTCACACGGTAGTGTAAACAACACAGCCCAGATGCAAACCCAAGGCTTCTGTTCCATGCAATTGTTCTTTTCTTTTAATTAATTAGTAATTAATTTTAAGCTTTCATTACATTTTAATTTGATTTTGATGATAGTTGTTTTCAGAGAATTCTTTGTAATAATTCTCCATGGTTCCCAGTTTTTTTAAAAAAATATAATTCTAATATACCTTTCAGGTATATAGCATTATAATTCAACATCTGTATACACTACAGAGGGGCGACCATGACAAGTCCAGGTACCATCCATCACCCCACAGTTCATGCCCCTTCGCCCATTTCTCCCACCTCCCAACCCCCTTTCCCACCTATGGGGGGATGGTGGAAAGCAAAGGAGAAAGGAGGGTGTCAGTGACCCTGAGAGGTGAGAAGCCGAAGTTTCAAAGGGGTCAGTACAGGCGTGCAAGATTCTAGTGACATTCCTGATGTAATCTGAACTTGTCCCAATGGCTTATTTGAAGTAGTCCTTCTGAATTTCTCTTTTTATTAAAAAAAAAACTAAGATTGATCCAAGGGTAAGGGTAGGGTATTTTTTTATGCTTCTGCACTCTATGGAAGGGTCATGGTATTTAACTTTTATTTGGAGATGAGAATATAAATTTTAAACGCTTCTTCTTCCTTATACATCCAACGAGCTCAAAGGAGGTTTGAGACCTTCAGCTTCTTATCTATAAAGGTTTCAGTGATAATTACTTCTCACAAGAAAAAGATGATGTTCAATTCAATAAACATTTATGGCACACTTAATTAGGTTTGAGGTACTGAAGGATATTCAGAAACTAAACTACGAAAATCATTTTGTGATCATTTTGCATTTCCTATTACATTTACATACATTTTACATAATAATTAGCCTAGGAAAAGGCTCACTTCCAACATTAAATTCATAAATCTAATTAATACTCCTGAGTGCTGGTCAAGCTTCATTTACTATGTGTGTGGTTTTAACTGTATTTGCTGGGATGACCACTGTCTACATCTCTTTACTTTCTCTGATCCTAGGCTGTTCTAAAGGCTGCTCCTCTCCTTGGTGGACCCACACCTGCCTTCCAGCCCCTGATGGGCCACTTCCTACTTTTCCATTGAGTTTCAGCTGAAACAGCACATCCTGATTCCCTTGTTGGGATTTCATCCTTCTGTTATATGCTCTCAGTGTACTCTGGACTTCTCCACACAGCTTGATCACCATCCTAGCACAGTGACTTGAAAATAAAGATGCTCAGTAGATATCTGGTACACACATGAATGAATAATAAGGCAAATGTCAACCCTCAAATTTCCTATAACACTTGGCAATATTATACAGGGCAAGAAGTTTAACTAGAGACTAATAATTTCAGAGAGCTCTTACCAATTCTCATTGAGCAGGAAATACACTGACACTGGACAGGCAAACACTATTAGGGAAACGTAGAGAAATGAAAAAAACAGGACACAGAGAACAGCTCAAAATGGATACGATGATATGGAAGAAACAAACACTGCTACCCAATCGTTCTACTATCTCACAGATTGAAGAACTGACTGTTAATTAAATTAAGGAACTGAAAACCAAATATAGGTAACCATCACAAGCACAATGTAATAATAGACTTAATAAAATAATTTTTGATGAAATAGAAGGCACATCAACATTTTCCTGTGCTTTGCTGTTATCATCATAAACGATTATACTGTACATTCTTAGAGGCACTGGTTGAGAAAATGTTCTGCTGAAGAGAATGACATAAAACAGTGTTCATTATATGGCCATGTCCGCCCCCCTCCATAGGATCACGAGGTTCTGACAACTGAGGAGAGTGGTCAGGTCCTCTCCGAGTGGCTCCTTGGCTCCCAAAGCCCACAGCTCTCAGCAGCTCCCTGGATTGGCTTTCACTGTCTGCCTCAAGAGTAACTATAAGCCTCTCTGAACTTGTCATCTTTTCTCATGTATTTATGTGATTGTAACACTTAAAAAAATGAAAGTGAAGCACCCGTAGTCGGATCAGTTAGTCTTTGTCAAAATGTCCAAGATCCTGTCTCCCAAAGGCTAACAGTCTCAGCACGGAACACCTCTAGAAATTCATCCCTTAAACTCCGTGGAATCAATAATCGTGATTAGGAAGACCAGCAGCTGCTGAGAGCAAATGGCAGAGAAGCAGTGAGATTTATCACTCAGGCAATAAGTTGTTCAATTCAAGGCATCGGCAACCTTCTGGGGCTCTGGGTTTACAACAGAGACAGCTTTTAAGTGAGTCCACTGTTACATTTATGGATGGTCCAGATAGATGGTGTGGGGGGAAGCAGCAGGAGGTAACTTTCTCTGTTGTCAGTGGCCAGTGAGTTCAACCTGCATGTCTGCCTCCCCATCCTGACAGGTGGCTTCTGGGCTCCTGGTCGGCGGGTGGGGGTCTGTGCCCACGCTACTGACCTCACCTCCAGGGAGGCGGTCACATATGATAATGCATGGCCTCCACTGTCAATGACACTCAAGGGCCTTTGTGTAGCCTGTAGTCCAACCTCAGACATTGACCTTTGCAAGCATGGGTTCCTTTGGGTATAGGAATGAGAAAAACGAGAAACGGTGTCATCAGAACCTTGAGTCTTCCCTGTCCCTCAGCCAAGAGTCAGCCGCACTCAACCACTAAGCGTCCTGGAGCATTCACTCCCTTTGCGCTCTTTCAGTAAGCTAAGACACCGTCTCATCCATTCACAGGCGGTGCAAACACACCCCAAAACGTGTTTCATAATCGTCCCCAAAGTGCCTAGCACAGGCTCAGGGCAAAGGGGTTAGGGTGATACAGTAAAAGGAAGGTAGAGAGAAGCAAAAAGAGAAAGGTCCAGAAGGTTCTTCTGAGCAAGAAGGACTAACAATGCCACCTCTTTACCGCTTATGAAAATTGGGATTTAAAAATATTCACATGATTAGTAATTTCCAGTAAATTACCAGAGAGTCATGGCTGAGCTAGTTTTTCAATTTTGAGTGTCCTAGTATGCACTTTAACAATACTTTAAACAGTTAACGTCACCAATCGCTTTGATTAGGCGATACGTTCTCTTTTTTTCTTCTACAAGAACTAAATGTTTCTGGTTCCCCTAAGTCCCGTTTCTAATGAAAATTAGCATTTGACATGTACAAGATCCCTTCCCTAAGGGTTAGTGATACCTTAACTGGGCGGATGAAAAGGAACACCTGCACACCTGTCCTATGCCCCGTCCCACTAACCCACCCTCCAGGGCTGCGGCTGATCTTCCCTACATTTTTTCCTTACCTAAGTCCCTGGAATGGCTGCTCAGTGCCCATTGGATACATCTCCACCTCCTGGTATGGAGCATAAGGTCACCCAATCAATCAATCTACCCCTGATCTCCCTTCTGCTTCTCCCATCCCTCCATCCCACCCCTCTCTAATTATATCACACTTCTCATCACGAGAGCAGGCCAACTTGGTCCTCCCCGCCCTCCTGGGATGCATCTGTCTTGCTCAGTATTTAGTCCCTGCCACATACGTAACCTCCTATCTCCATGTGACATACATCCCGTGGGCAACATCCATCTGTCAAGACTCAGCTCCTCTCTGGAATCTTACGCTCACCCCCAGGTACAGCCCCGCCCTCAGGCTCCTCAGCACCCGAGACAGGGGACCAGAGCACATCCTGGGCTCATGTGTCTAGACTGCAACCCCCTGGAGAACAGAGTCCACGACAGGCCCCTCTGGATCCCCAGGGAGTCACACAGTGCTCGAAACCTAGTGTCTACTGCATCAATGTAACCCCAACAGCAGCTCCGTGAGCTAACGTGGCGTCACCCCTTGCTTTGGAAAGATGAGTGGCCTGAGGCTCAGAGATGTTAAGAGATTTGTAACCATCACATAGATAGTCGTTGAGAGAGCTGGGATTTGAAACTGGGTTTACTTACTCCAAAGAGTATGTTCTTTCCCTGTATCATGGGAGTGATTTTAGAAAGTTAGGTCCGCTATTCATGTGATGCATAATCAGAGTAATTATTTGAATATTAGAAGAGTTTCCTGCCTATGTCAAAGGACGGAAGACTGATTCTGCCTATCCAAAAAGACCATGCATGACACCTGATACTGTCTTATCTTTTAGGCCATAATGATCTTTCTTATTCATTATTGATAGATTCAGTAGTTTCCAATTAATTTAGAGCAAAGTATTGGGTAGATCTGAACATTATACATTGATTTATAATAGGTTAATTTAAAATGAAGCTACTTTTTTTTTTTTTTTTTTGGCTGCGTTGGGTTTTTGTTGCTGCACACAGGCTTTCTGGCTTTCTCTAGTTGCGGTGGGCAGGGGCTACTCTTCGTTGCGGTGCACGTGCTTCTCATTGCGGTGGCTTCCCTTGTTGTGGAACACGGGCTCTAGGTGCACAGGCTTCAGTAGTTGCGGAGCACTGGCTCAGTAGTTGTGGCTCTCTGGCACTAGAGTGCAGGCTCAGTAGTTCTGGCGCACGGGCTTAGTTGCTCCGCGGCATGTGGTATCTTTCTGAACCAGGGCTCAAACTCGTGTCCCCTGCATTGGCAGGAGGATTCTTAACCACCGTGCCACCAGGGAAGTCCCTGAAGCTACTTTTAAATTACAGAATCTTTGGATCTCAAGGTAAACTTTTCATTGTAAGGTTTCACACTATAGTTTTTTTTTTCATCCAGCAAGAAAGTAATATAAAGAGATAAATTTTTTTATGGAGAAATAATAAAATGTTTGCAAATTGCTATTTAACTGGTTCCTCTGAGCCAAGATCAAACTAATAGATAAAACTATTCTGATTAAAGGGTAATTTTTATGGAGACACAGATGTAGAGAACAAACGTATGGACACCAAGGGGGAATAGTGAAGGTGGGGTGGTGGTGGGATGAACTGGGAGACTGGGATTGACATGTATACACTAATATGTATAAAATAGATAACTAATAAGGACCTGCTGTACAGAAAAATAGAATAAAATAAAATTCAAAAAAAGGGGACAATTTTTAGAATCTGGAGAATAAATTCTAATATAATCATAATGATTGAATGACTATAAAATGGTACTTGAATAACAGATACCTTTCTTTTAAGAAAGTGAAAGGAGGAGCAGATTCTTCGAGGGTGGAGAAAACAACAGACCCCATTGAGTCAAGCAAGTTACTTGTCTCATGGACTCTTCGTTGGTATGGCACGTTGCAAACTTTACTTTTAGAGTGGTTCTAAATAGAAGATCGGTTTCCTTTTGTTTTATGCTTAAGTTTATTCATAAACTTAAGTGTAGAGCTGATAAAGACCATAATTAGCTAATGACTCAGGGGTCAACATGGAAACAGCTAACGTTTCTAAAGAGCTGTTGTACAGAACTGGGGTTGGGGGAGAGTTCATTACCTAGTTATAGTATCAGTTCCTCAAAACTTGCAAATGCATAAATAAACAGGTAACCAGAGGCAATCAAAATTTAAAATGCAGTAGAGACATTAGAATTTATAGGAATTCTATTTAGGATTTTATTGATAGACACACTTATTAAATTCCAATTTATTTTTCATGTCAAATTAGATTTTTCGTGATAGCAGATTTGAAGAGAATGAGACAAACAAAGGAAAAGGTAGAGGCCCAGGGCCGGTCGTGTGAAAAGAAACAATGAGAACCACCTACTGCTACAGTCTGAAGGGTGCCAGAGCAAGAAGAAACATTTACTTAGCATTTAGTGTGCGCGAAGTATGGTTTGAAGTACTATTTGGAAAACAGTACCTCATTTAATCCTCACAAGAACCCTATAATGTTGAAATGCTCAAAGGCTCCTTGCATGAAGCAGAAGAGAAAGGGGTATCCAAGAAAGGTGGTGACAATGCAGTGATAATGTCTTTTCTGGGACTTAGAAATGGGAGACAATCACATAGATTGCTGCTGCTTTAAAAAAAAATGTAAAAAGAATCTGGTCCATACTTCCTAACATCAAACTTCTAAACCATAGACAATCATATGCCAACAATTGTAATTCCTAAAATAGGAAACTTCTTGGAACAAAATGCATGATTATGTCCTCTCTTTCATTAGTAATAATGATCTCCTTCCTTTCTTTTACTGACAAAGGTTAGTTTCACTGTCCCATCCGAGTTGGCAAGTGTCACAGACTCCCTGGCACTCTCATGCTGAGTCCCTTTAACAAAAACTGCTGTGTGATACCCAGCTTGGGGACATGAGTGCAGGCCCACAAAGAGAATAAAGCTCGTTACCCATACAGCTCCAGGATCAAATGCAACACGTGTGAGAAATATAACACATTTTCTTAAAATAAATACAATTGCTTTACTGCCTATTTATCCTCAATGGAATGAAAACTTGTCCTTCACCTTTTTCTAAGATTAAGAGTGGATTTTTCAAAAGACAAAGAGCTCTATAATGAGGAAAATAGCATCCTTTAATGCATTTTTCATTTTCTGTCTAATTTGTTACAAAAGAATATTTGATGAGTAATTTGAATAAATCAAGAAATATTGAAGTTAACAATGCCGCTTTAATATCAGAACGTTTCCTACTTTACCACGTAAAACAAAGCAGCATAAGGAAAAAAATGTTAGGAGTAAATGAAAATAGCACACATTTGCAGTCTACCATGAGAGTAAATTCAAGGCAAGATCAGTTTAATAAAAATCTGGACATAGTATATAAAAATAAACAAATTCTTGACTTATATATGAAACTGCAGGTGTTACATGATACAAGTCTTTTTGTTTTTAAATCAGAGGGTTTTGGATGAATAAAGCATTTATGCTTGCTTTTTACTAACAAGAAATATTTCCTATCTCATTTGAAACCTTACTTACCTAGGAAACATTGTTGAAAAAAGTTAGGCAAAATATGTCTTCCATTCCTTATGCCTCCTCTCTTCCCCATTCATAAGGTAGTGAAGTTCCTATTTGCTTTAAGATTCTGGCCCTGATTCTCAGCAACAGAAACTATTCACAAATTGCTTTTTAAACATAACTGTTGAGGAAGCATTCAACTTAGAGGATAGCCACAGTATAAGTCACCAATGACTGCCAATGCAAAGCATTAAAATAATCGGGGCTAAAGATATGGAAACAACCTAAATGTCCATTGACAGATGAACGGATGAAGAGGAGATGGTGTGTGTGTATATATATATGAATATTACTCAGCCATAAAAAAGAATGAAATAATGCCATTTGCAGCAATATGGACGGTCCTAGAGATTTTCATACTAAGCAAAGTAAATCAGAACAAGAAAGACAAATACCATATGATATCACTTATATGTGGAATCTAAAATATGACACAAATGAACATAGCTGTGAAACAGAAACAGACTCACAGACATAGAGAACAGACTTATGGTTGCCAAGGGGGAGGGAAGGACTGGGAGGTTGGGATTAGCAGATGTGAACTCTTATATACAGGATAAATAAACAAGGTCCTACTGTATAGCACAGGGAGCTATATTCAATATCCTGAGATAAACCATAATGGAAAAGAATATGAAAAATTATATACATGTATAACTGAGTCACTTTGCTGTACAGCAGAAATTAAACAATATTGGAAATCAACCATACTTCAATAAAATTAAAAAGAAATAATCTGGACTACTTTACTATTAGAAGAACAAAGTGGCTGCCATGAATTAAAATTACATTCACATGGTTCAGCCTCAGTGTTAATGTTTTGGTTGTTGCTGTGATTACTGCCCTTCTTCCATCCCTCCCTGTAGGCACACAACTGTAATAGATGTTTTCCCCACTCAACAGTTTCTCCTGAATGAATGAATCAAAGAATGATTTGGTAATCTTTGAACATTCCACTGAAATGAATATCAAAATATTTAATTAGTTAACATATTCAAGCACTGAGTTTTAATTAAGAAGACACCGAGCTCCAAAACATTTATGAACAAATTAAAGCAACAATGCCTAAGGAACAAAAATGAGAGTCATTTGAATTACAAAAACGTGATTGAGTCTCAAGCTACAGCCCATTAGAAGGTATAAAACATCATTAATGAGGGTTACTGCACACAGCAGATTATATATAAAGACATACATCACAAGAGTAAAATCACAAACAGAATTTTTGTTAGTGCAAGAAAAGCACCACAGTTAGTGTAAAACTCATTCTATTTAGAGTTGCTCCTTTTTTTTTAAGAGTTGCTCTTTTACTGCCAAATTATTAGGGTTTTCTCTGTTGGACTCTGTCTGCATGTAATAAACAGTGGAGAGAAGAAGAGAGAGAAATGAGGTGATTCTAAATGAGTAAAAGAAAATTAAGCTTTTCCCTGTCTTATTAAAGAAAAAAAAAAAATTGAATCCATGAACAGACATTAAAATTCTGTCCTAGGTGCTAGTTTACTGGCTGGAATGATGGAATGTGTGTTCTTACCGGCCATCTCAGGATTTAAATAATTTTATGTGACAGAGCTGATGCTCTGATCGATAAAAAGACAACAATCATTTACATTGAGAGTTTAGTGAAATTTCAAGAATCTGCATTAACCAAGCTGAGTGTTTGTAGTGGAATCAGTATACAAGCACCTCACTTAGTAAAGTGCCTCAGTGAAGTATGACTAAATTTGCAACACCAATGAATATGGATTAAAGAAAAATCAAATCAATCAAAAAAATGGGTTTTTTGCAATCACACAATGACAGTATTTTTGAACACATAATTCTGTGCAAAATCCAGGAAAGCCAACAGATGTTCACTTCCATTTCTTCTTCTAGTATTTATCTTACCATTTGGGAAAAGCTTTCTTGTATTGCAGTTGATTACATGTGCATTTTGCAAATTTCCAGATGTGTTCAAATGTTTCAATCTACATTATGGCTTTATATTTTAGGTCCCTATGAGTCCCTAATCAGAGTTCTTATTTCTCTAAACATTAAATGAAATTGAAAATTTTCATATACCCCATTTAGACTGAGAGTATTATGGACATTTTTTTCCCAATCTAGTCTTTCTAGATATATTGGTCTTCCATCTACTCAATAGATAATCAGTCCCATTATGCTGTACTAAAATAATGAATCCTTTGAAGAGAATATTCACTTTTCTCAAAAAAAAATCTTTTTGACAGGTGAGTTTGAGATAATTTCCTCTCTCAAATCTGTGCCAATAAAATTCACCCATTTAAGACAAGCATCCTTCCAGTAAAGGTGGCATCTGTAGTGGATTTCCCTGTAATGCTTATCGAACTGTTTGCCACAAGAATTGATCTTGATTCTAGCATCGTAGATTTCCACGATGGATATAGATAGTAAATTTGTTCATTTCAAGCCACTAACATTGTAGAAGAGGGCATCATAGAGGCTGAACGCAAAATGACCCCGGTCAATTCCAGGAACGCTTAGCCAGTAACAGGATGATGTTTCAGAAAAGCAAAGCAGTGCTGAACTTGGAAAATCAGGCAGTATGACAGGTGTGAAAGAGCATGTGACATGATAAACTGCAATCTTCACAGAGTTAGAGCTGCACCTGATGAAATGATGTGGGACCTGCGTTTTAGACACCCTGCCCAGCATCTGAATTTGTATTTTTATAGACATAAGAATAAAAAGCCTGAGGATGTCTACAACTAACTAAGTAGTAAGGCTTCAAAGTCGCCAAAAACAACTAGAAAGGTGTAAAGGAAAAGAACAAAACCGTGCCTTAGCAAGGCAGATGATGGAAAATATGAGTAGTCATTTGGGACACAACTGACACTAAAAAGATAAGAAAAGGGTTTCTGGGGACAGGACTAACATGGATTGCCCAAAGAAATGTTATTTGAAAACTTAGACTTGGAAAGATCTATACAAAGATGATGGCAATCCAACTGAAAGGGTTAGAAGGAAAGAAGCAACAAGAATAGAAAATGTGTGAAAGGAGTTTTTATGAGAATAAAGTAGGGTGTTGGAGAAATGGTTAGGGTTTCAGCTTCCTTCAGTTTGGAGGCTCTGAAAATGAATGACCTCTACCCTCTCATTTCATCAAGATGCCTCTGCGGTAGAACCTGGAATCCTGTCCTAACGGCCTGTTTTGCTGAGTCTGGGCAACTCAAATTGGTCAGAAACAAACGATGTTCTCAAGGCCATGGTTAGAGCGTCAATTTTCATTTAATAATAATTCAGCTTTCTGGAATGAAAAAGTCTGACCTGTGGCCATAGGTACACTTGGGTCTTGGACAGCCATCCAATGAGGGTGAGCCTGGGGTCATTCAGTTCGTGCAACCCCTCAGTGCCAAACAAATCAACCCAAAGGGCCTGGGCAGTGTCAGTGGCATTGCTTTTCTTGCAGAAATAATATCTTACACCTGGAACAGAGCTTTTACATATTTCAGAGTGTTCTCACTTACTGCACCTATGAGTGGCGATCCGAAATCCCTTACATGGGCTACTACTTTGAGTAAGTCAGCAAACTAAAACTTGTTTCATATCATTTTGCAGGGTTTTCAAATAAAAGTTTCTGTGATTCTACCCTAATGTGAATTCTCTATCAACTAATGCTTGTCTGTTTTTCATCTTGAGTCTGTGAACTGAAACTTACATATCTTATCAGGCAGAAAGAAGTCCAATGGATCCTCCTTGGATACTGTAGTGAAAATGTGATCGAAGAGAGGCCAGGTTTCACAAGGTTAATGAAATAAAATTCTACAAAAGGCACAGGGAAAGGAACCCCACCCCCGGCCCTGTAGCCTTAATTGTGAATGTAAATGTTTCCTTGGAGAATGCTATTCAAAGGAATAGGTTATTTTCAAGGGAATCTACTCTGTTAGTACAAAATATCTGAATCCCTCTGAAACAAGTAGAAATTTCATTTATATAGATTAATAAGCTTATGACAAGTTCATACTCAAGAGTTGTTCAGGCATTCCTTTGCTCCCTCCTAAGAAGAATAAATTTATTTTATTCATTCACGGTAAAAGTTATACTTTGTAATTTCTTAGCTATATAAATCATCACACGATGAGAAATGAGGCCTACATCATGGTAATAAACTTAAATCTGTTCAAATAAAGACTTCACAATCATCTTTCCAATCACCTGTTTCTTTAAAAAAAATAGTTATACGTCACATATTCAATTGAGAGATTAGCCAATTTACTGAAGGTTAAGGACTTAAAACTCCATGTAAACAAAACAAACAAAAGCACTCCACGGTAAGTCCATTCAAGGAATAGGGCTCACCTGACCTTGGGTAACTAAATTGCAGGGAGCAATTACCTTTTAGGAGTACAGCCGCCTCAAAGGACTGGGTTTTTTTTTTTCCTATCTTCAAAGAACAACCCACTTGCATCAGAATCAAACTCTACACAATACTTGATCACCCCACATCAAAACCCTTTCCTTCCCCTCAGTCCTTTCTTTTAATTAGAGTTCATAAGGATATGGGTTTGACCGAGGCCTGTAGCAAATTCCCAGAAAACACATGTGAGACCTGACTTCAGTTTTCACTTAAAACCACCCCTTCTCCGCTTGGTACCTGACAGGTGCGCCTCGGCTGTGTGCAGGCTTCAGCAGGACCGTCACCGTGTTGTCGGTTTGATTCAAGGGTGTCTCAAGTTCATAAGGCGGCATGGAAGGTGCTGGGGAAGATGCATGAGATAGGAGACTCATGATTTCTGGTTTGTCTTTTCCGTTTCCTTTCTACTTTCATTTACAATGAGCATTAAAAACACAGCACACTTAGTTTAAATTGCCTCTGTGATCCAACCACGAACAGCCTTTACATATCTACCCAACCCTGAACATCAGGGACAGCTATTAAAACCATCATGTGTTGACTGGTCTTGAGTTTAACCTGGGAGGGGGCACGAGAGGGGCTTAGGAGGTGTTAGTACTGTTTCTCGATTCGGATTCTCGCTAAATGGGTGTAGCCATTACATTCATCCATACATGTACATCACTGTAATTAAATTGTAAATTGTAAAATAAATTTAATTTGTGTGCTTTTCTGTACATATGCTTTTCTTAAAATATTAAATGCAACTTTAAGAAATAATTACTAGGATAATAAAACTGATCATTTCAGTTCTCCCATCTAAGTCAAGGTTTCTTGTGTACCAAATATCCATCCAGAGATTTGAAGAGGTCCTTAGGAGTCAGAGGGCCTGGCTGGACCTAGTGACCACCGGTGGGCTCTCTGGGAAAGCACAACCACGGAAAAGATACTGAGTTGAAGTGAGAAAGGCTTGGGTTTGACTTTCTGTTGCCTTTTGTTTCGACCAGCATGACAGCTTAGGCATGGTAATTATCTCTGAAGCTTCAGTTAACTCATCTATCAAAATAGGAGAAATTACCCTCCAGGGTTATAACGGGAATTCAAAGAGATAATAGATAAAGAGAGACAGGCAAATCTAGTTCTACAAATGTCAGCCCTCTTCCCAGTGCGGATCCCATTTCCAAGGCCATTTCCTGGCAGTCTTTGCTTTCTAGATTGTTCAGCTCGTTACTAGAAGATAACAGCTCTTCGGTAATTCTGTCATCACGGTGCACAAGAGACATGATGCACGAAAGCTGTGACGCTGGCCGCACAGGCACCGGCCTTTGTAAGGCCCTCCGGTCGGGTCCCTGATAAGGATAGTAGAGGCCAGTTTGGCGAGTATCATTTTTTAAATCTCACATACAAGAAGCTTTTATGTAAAAGACATGGGTTACAGCTCAGGTCCATTCATTGGATCTTCTCAGCATTAAAATTAGCTCTAATTCTGTTAAAAATTAACTCCAGTTCGTAACACAGAACTACAGTTTGGATAGAGAGCAGTTCTCTGAGGTCCATGGAAGTAGAAAATAGGGGCCCAGAATCCGTCATTTCTTTGAACCATAAAAATCAAATAGTTATTCTTGATGAGCCTTTGCAGGCTAACTAAAATGTCAACTGGCTTTGCTTTGGGATAGAACTGTTGAACTTGGTGGGCTAAGAGAGGCCAGACTCACACCAACCAGAATTTTTATCTAATACAAATGGTAAAAATGAATTATTTTTTTCTAAAAGAATAGCCTCTTTAAGATAATAATCTTCAAAATATGGTTTCCAGAGGGAGAGATTACCAAATAAGGGGCTTGGAGGTATGTGCATTGGCACACATTACCTCATTAAACAGATAATATCATCTCAATTTACATCCAGGGGTAAATTCACTTGATCAAGATCAGATGGCTTCCCTGGTGGCACAGTGGTTGAGAGCCCGCCTGCCGATGCAGGGGACACGGGTTCGTGCCCCGGTCCGAGGAGATCCCACATGCCGCGGAGCGGCTGGGCCCGTGAGCCATGGCCACTGAGCCTGCGCGTCCGGAGCCTGTGCTCCGCAACGGGAGAGGCCACAGCAAAAAAAAAAATCAGAGAAGAAGCACTGGGAAAAATTATAACTAGAACTCATATTTTCTGATTCCAGGCGCAGTGGTCTTTCTACTCAGGCATCTGTACAACGTATGTCATTTTCCTAACCTCTGAAGTATCCTACCTCTTTTCCAACTCTCCATGTTGTTTTTATAAGCTAATGTCTTATATCAAACATCAAGTGTCTATTAAATTTCAAGTTAAGTTTGTGCTCATAAATTAAATCTTACACAATGCAAAGTTATCCCTTAAGTTATAATTGCTTAAAAACAAAATTCCAAACCTCACTCCTCCCTCAAAACCTAGTAGAAGGCTTAGAGTACTTGTGTTGTATTTCCTTCCCTTCCTTCAGTCCTAAAGAAAATCTCTCACAGAACTAGGGATGAGGGACAACAGATATAAAAATCAGGCTAAATATTACTTAGCTGATCCTGACTGATGAGAAGTTACTCCATCACCTGCCTCCTGCTCTCCCACCCCCAACCAAAACAGTCACAGCCCAAACTCAAATACTGCCCTACTCAGATCCAAAGGGGAAAACATGGAAAAGGAAAAACAGCTCCTGGAACTGCATGTCCCATACCAGACGGCAACTCCATTTCCTCTAGTCTGAAGCACAAAGACATTTTCTGCACAGTTGCACGTGCCCAGAAATATTTCCCAAATTATGTCCTTTGTTGGATGGTGTAATTGAGTCTCTATAAGAAACAAGCTGGCGGGTATAAGTGCTTGGCGCCCCCCACTCTGTAGTAGTCTCTCTCTTGAGGACATGAAACTACTAACAGTGAAGGTCCCACGGAAGGCTGAGCCTTCTGGAAGGGACTCCACATAACGCTGCCTTTCTGCTGAGCACTCGTTGTGAGAGACCTCGCTATGGAGACTTTCCCGACACTGCTGCTCTGGGAACTTGGGACTGCAAAGGGCTGAGAGTGCTGGGAACAGCATCTCCCGCTCATGTCTGAGTTCTCTGACACACACTCTTAAAACAGTGCCTACCTCCTGATGCAGGACGACGATCTGAAGCTCCCAAATGATAAACATTTGCAGCGTTTTATTGAATTCCATGAGCCCGATTTTCATACTTACAAAAATGCGAATTTATGTGTACATTCAGGTGAGCTCTGCAGACTTGACAATGGGAATGAGAAAGTACCCAAATGCTACTTCTGATAAAAGACACAGCTCATAAATGTACGATACCTGATATTTTGGTGGTGAACTGATTTGTTGCCGGGGGTCCAAACCCCTTAGCCGTGCTAGCTCGGATGGTAAAGGAGTATGTGGTTCCCGGATACAGTCCGAAAAACAGGAAGTGGGTTTCATTTCCCAGTTTTGAAACTCTTCCACTTTGATTGGATAGATCTATCTCTGGGTCAAAGGAACTGACTGCCTTGTAGGTGATCTGTAAGAGAAGATGGATGTGATGAAATACCTGCGGCAGATCGACCGAGACTGCATCTTTATCCAATAAGCCCTCCTGATGTATGCACTGTCAGATGCTTTATGATAAGCTCTCCTGCTCCCCTAGACTCTTCAAATCCTGGATCCAGTGAACGGGCACAGGAACTCAGCCAAAACTGTGATGAGTTATTACTTTTATAGACAGAGGAACTGAAAGCCAGTAGATTAGAACATAAAGAATGAGTTCAGGTTTAAGCTAATACCTTGAAGTTGTTTGCTTTCAAAGTGTCTTGTTGGAAAACTACATTACAGCTGGCTTAAAACAAAATAACAAAATAGACAACCAGCTCAAACAGATAAGGACCCGACAAGGGGAAGGCCTCAGCTCTCATCCAGGGGCCAGAGTCTGATTTTGCCCTGAATAGGATTATCGTATGCTGGGAACAAGGGCACTTTTATGTGTTTTCCTTAATGTGGGCAAAGATACCTGCTCCAAAAATAAATCCTAGATGCATGTCAGTAGCCCTTAGTGCTGTGACTGTGGTGTTTATGATGTGTCCTGTTTACTTTTTTCTTTAGAGCAATGCTGTCCAATAGGACTGTCAGGATGGGAATGTTCTATTCTGCACTATTCAATGTGGTGGCCCCTAACCAGGGTTCAAAGAGAACTAGAAACATGGCCGGTGAGACTGCAGAACTGAAAAATTTATTTCATTTTATTATTATTTTTTAAAATCATTTTAAAAAATTGAAGTTACTTGATTTACAATGTTGTGTTAGTTTCAGGTATACAGCAAAGTGATTGTATAATTATACATACATATATACTTATTGTTTTCCAGATTCTTTTCCATTACAGGTTATTACAAGATACTGAGTATAGTTCCCTGTGCTGTACAGTAGGTCCTTGTGTGTTACCTATTTTATATATAGTAGTGTGTATATGTTCATCCTAAACTCCTGATTTATCCCTCCCTCCCTTCCCCCTTTGGTAACTGTAAGTATCTCTTCTATGTCTGTGAGTCATTTTATTTTAATTAACTAAAATTTAAATTTAAATTGCTCTGTATGGAAACTAGGAGTTTCCATTTTGGACACAGTGCAATTCTGGAAGCTTTATGTTTGCCACGTGATGGCTGTTGTTCAAATCACCCTGGATGAGTGGATTGTGTGAAAATAAATATAACAGGTGTCTTTAAATTTTGCCCTTTCAAATGATGTTTTAAAAAATTTCACCCTAAGTAGTTCATCAACTCTTCAAGAACGTGCATTTTAGGGGTGATTACTAACTTCTCCTCTTTGTAATGGCATAATTTAAAAATGTGGCATATTCAAAAGTTTGAAATTGCAAAACTGAGCACTTTTCTTGCTTTTAGATAGGTTAAAGTTACTGATAATTTATGTGCATGAACACTAACACTGTTATTATACCAAGTGATAATTGACATTCTTTCTTCTTATATTTATAGCATGTCATTATAATTAAGGAGACCTCTCTGAAAGGATATTTAGATTGAGTCAACTACGCTTTGGCAAGAAAATGTTTGCTGTATATATTAATCACCGCCGTGCATGACAATATCAGAATCAGGCAGCAGATCTGCTGTTAACCCTCTCGTGGGCTTCCCTCACGAGGTTCCTCTAAGTCAAGAAACAAGACCACGTCCACCAGCAGCTGCTGTCGGGGGACTTCAACGTCACTGCTTTGCGCTTAGCTGCGCACTTTGAACTCCATCCTGAGAGCTCCAGAGAAGAGGTAGAGAAGGCAGATCTAAGCTGTGACAACATAACTGCTCCTCCAAATTTATTAATTCCCTCATTCACAGCATCTTCACTGCACGTCTCTTGTGTGCCAAGCACTGTACTCTGGGCTGGGGTCTCATGTGGTGATTCAAACACGGTACCTGCCGGGGGGAAGGTAGCAGTCTGGTGGGTAAGGGGAGACCCAACCCAGCAGTGATGATGCAGTTTAATTAGCATAAGGATTGGCCTTATGAAAAACTTCAATGGGATACAAATGCGTATGGGACACAGTTCAAACTTCTGAGCTCCGCACTTAAGACTTGACTACACCTTCTTCTCTAAACTTTTCTTTTTCTTTTTTTTTAACATCTTAATTGGAGTATAATTTGCTTTACAATGGTGTGCTAGTTTCTGCTGTGTCACAGAGTAAATCGGCTATATGTATACATATATCTCCATATACCCACCCTCTTGTGTCTCCCTCCCACCCTCCCCATCCGACCCCTCTAGGTGGTCACAAAGGACCAAGCTGATCTCCCTGTGCTATGCAGCTGCTTCCCACTAGCTATCTATTTTACATTTGGTAGTATATATATGTCCATGTCACTCTCTCACTTTGTCTCAGCTTACCCTTCTGGCTCCCCATATCCTCAGGTCCATTCTCTAGGTCTGCATCTTTATGCCTGTCCTGCCCCCAGGTTCTTCAGAACCATTGCTTTTTTTTTTTTACATTCCATATATATGTGTTAGCATATGGTATTTGTTTTTCTCTTTCTGACTTACTTCACTCTATGACAGTCTCTAGGTGCATCCACCTCACTACAAATAAGTCAATTTTGTTTCTTTTTATGGCTGAGTAATATTCCATTGTATATATGTGCCACATCTTCTTTATCCATTCATCTGTGAATGGACACTTAGGTTGCTTTCATGTCCTGGCTGTTGTAAATAGAGATGCAATGAACATTGTGGTACATGACTCTTTTTGAATTATGGTTTTCTCAGGGTATATGCCCAGTAGTAGGATTGCTGGGTCATATGGTAGTTCTACTTTTAGTTTTTTGAGGAACCTCCATACTGTTGTCCATAGTGGCAGTATCAATTTACATTCCCACCAACAGAGCAAGAGGTTTCCCTTTTCTCCACACGCTCTCCAGTAATCTTTTGTCAGTTGCTTCATTTGCAAATATTTTCTCCCATTCTGACGGTTGCCTTTTTGTCTCATTTATGCTGTGCAAAAACTTTTAAGTTTCAATAGGTCCCATTTGTTTTTGTTTTCTTTCCATTTCTCTAGGAGGTGGGTCAAAAAGGATCTTGCTGTGATTTATGCCATAGAGTGTTCTGCCTATGTTTTCCTCTAAGAGTTTTATAATGTCTGGCCTTACATTTAGGTCTCTAATCCATTTTGAGTTTATCTTTGTGTATGGTGTTAGGGAGAGTTCTAATTTCATTCTTTTACATGTAGCTGTCCAGTTTCCCAGAACCACTTATTGAAGAGGCTGTCTTTTCTCCATTGTATATTCTTGCCCCCTTTATGAAAGATAAAGTGACCATAGGTGTGTGGGTTTACCTCTGGGCTTTCTAACCTGTTCCACTGATCTATATTTATGTTTTTGCGCCAGTAGTATACTGTCTTGATTACTGTAGCTTTGTAGTATAGCCTGAAGTCCGGGAGCCTGATTCCTCCAGCTCTGTTTTTCTTTCTCAAGATTGCTATAGCTATTCGGGATCTTTTGTGTTTGCATACAAATTGTGAAATTTTTTGTTCTAGTTCTGTGAAAAATGCCATTGGTTTGATAGGGATTGCACTGAATCTGTAGATTGCTTTGGGGAGTATAGTCATTTTCACAATGTTGACTCTTCCAATCCAAGAATATGGTATATCTCTCCATCTATTTGGATCATCTTTAATTTCTGGCATCAGTGTCTTATACTTTTCGGCATATAGGTCTTTTGTCTCCTTAGGTAAGTTTATTCCTAGGTATTTTATTCTTTTTGTTGCAGTGGTAAATGGGAATGTTTCTTAATTTCTCTTTCAGATTTTTCATCATTAGCGTATAGGAATGTAGGAGATTTCTGTGCATTAATTTTGTATCCTGCAACTTTACCAAATTCATTGATTAGCTCTAGTAGTTTTCTGGTAGCATCTTTAGGATTCTCTATGTATAATATCATGTCATCTGCAAACACTGACAGTTTTACTTCTTCTTTTCCGATTTGGATTCCTTTTATTTCTTTTTCTTCTCTGATTGCTGTGGCTAAAATTTCCAAAACTATGTTGAATAATAGTGGTGAGACTGGGCAACCTTGTCTTGTTCCTGATCTTAGAGGAAATGCTTTCAGTTTTTCACCATTGAGAACAATATTGGCTGGGGGTTTGTCATATATGGTCTTTATTATGTTGAGGGTTTGTCGAAAGCTTTTTCTGCATCTATTGAGATGATCATATGGTTTTTATCCTTCAATTTGTTAATATGGTGTATCACATTGATTAATTTGTATATATTGAAGAATATATACAAATTATATATATTATTATATATATTAATTTGTATATATTGAAGAATCCTTGCATTCCTGGGATAAACCCCACTTGGTCATGTGTATGACCTTTTAAATGTGCTGTTGGATTCTGTTTGCTAGTATTTTGTTGAGGATTTTTGCATTTATATTCATCAGTGATACTGGCCTGTAGTTTTGTGT
The DNA here is from genome assembly GCF_026419965.1 of Kogia breviceps. Taxonomy (NCBI): domain Eukaryota; kingdom Metazoa; phylum Chordata; class Mammalia; order Artiodactyla; family Physeteridae; genus Kogia; species Kogia breviceps. Next base: position 59,433,126 of record NC_081324.1, on the reverse strand, counting down.
TTTTTTGTGTGACATCTTTGTCTGGTTTTGGTATCAGAGTGATGGTGGCCGTGTAGAATGAGTTTGGGAGTGTTCCTCCCTCTGCTATATTTTGGAAGATTTTGAGAAGGAAAAGTGTTAGCTCTTCTCTACATGTTTGATATAATTCACCTGTGAAGCCATCTGGTCCTGGGCTTTTGTTTGTTGGAAGATTTTTAATCACAGTTTCAATTTAGTGCTTGTGACTGGTCTGTTTATCGTTTCTATTTCTTCCTGGTTCAGTCTTGAAAAGTTGTGATTTTCTAAGAATTTGTCAATTTCTTCCAGGTTGTCGTTTTATTGGCATATAGTTGCTTGTAGTAATCTCTCATGATCCTTTGTATTTCTGCAGTGTCAGTTGTTACTTCTCCTTTTTCAATTCTAATTCTGTTGATCTGAGTCTTCTCCCTTTTTTTTCTTGATGACGCTGGCTAATGGTTTATCAATTTTGTTTATCTTCTCAAAGAACCAGCTTTTAGTTTTTGTGATCTTTGCAATTTTTTCCCTTCATTTCCTTTTCATTTATTTCTGATCTGATACTTATGATTTCTTTCCTTCTGCTAACTTTGGGTTTCTTTTGTTCTTCCTCTAATTGCTTTAGGTGTAGGGTTAGGTTGTTTATTTGAGACGTTTCTTGTTTCTTGAGGTAGGATTTTATTGCTATAATCTTTCCTCTTAGAACTGCTTTTGCTGCATCCCACAGGTTTTGGGTGGTTGTGTTTTCATTGTCATTTGTTTCTAGGTATTTTGAAATTTCCTCTTTGATTTCTGCAGTGATCTCTTGGTTATTTAGTAGTGGATTGTTTAGCCTCCATGTGTTTGCATTTTTTACAGTTTTTTTCCTGTAACTGATATCTAGTCTTACAGTGTTGTGGTCAGAAAAGATACTTGATACAATTTCAATTTTCCTAAATTTACCAAGGCTTGATTTGTGACCCAAGATATGATCTATCCTGGAAAATGTTCCATAAGCACCTGAGAAGAAAGTGTATTCTGTTGTTTTTGGATGGAATGTCCTATAAATATTAAGTCCATATTGCTTAATGTGTCATTTAAAGCTTGTGTTTCCTTATTTATTTTCATTTTGGATGATCTGTCCATTGGTGAAAGTGGGGTGTTAATGTCCCCTACTATTATTGTGTTACTGTCAATTTCCCCTTTTATGGCTGTTAGCATTTGCCTTATGTATTGAGGTGCTACTATGTTGGGTGCATAAATATTTACAATTGTTATATCTTCTTCTTGGATCTATCCCTTGATTATTATATAGTGTCCTTCTTTGTCTCTCGTAATAGTCTTTATTTTAAAGTCTATTCTGTCTGATATGAGAATTGCTTCTCCAGCTTTCTTTTGATTTCCATTTGCATGGAATATCTTTTTCCATCCTGTCACTTTCAGTCTGTATGTGTCCCTAGGTCTGAAGTGGGTCTCTTGTAAACAGCATATATACAGGTCTTGTTTTTGTATCCATTCAGCCAGTCTGTGTCTTTTAGTTGGAGCATTTAATCCATTTACATTTAAGGTAATTATCGATATGTATGTTCCTATTACCATTTTCTTAATTGTTTGGGGTTTGTTATTGTAGGTGTTTTCCTTCTCTTGCGTCTCCTGCCTAGAGAAGTTCCTTTAACATTTGTTGTAAAGCTGGTTTGGTGGTGCTGAATTCTCTTAGCTTTTGCTTGTCTGTAAAGGTTTGAATTTCTACATCAAATCTGAATGATCCTTGTTGGGTAATCTTGGTTGTAGGTTTTTCCCTTTCATCACTTTAATTATGTCCTGCAACTCCCTTCTGGCTTGCAGAGTTTCTGCTGAAAGATCAGCTGTTAACCTTATGGGGATCCCCTTGTATGTTATTTGTTGCTTTTCCCTTGCTGCTTTCAATATTTTTTCTTTGTATTTAATTTTTGATAGTTTGTTTAATATGTGTGTTGGCATGTTTCTCCTTGGATTCATCCTGTATGGGGCTCTCTGTGCTTCCTGGACTTGATGGACTATTTCCTTTCCCATATTAGGGAAGTTTCCAACTATAATCTCTTCAAATATTTTCTCAGTCCCTTTCTTTTTCTCTTCTTCTTCTGGGACCCCTATAATTCGAATGTTGGTGCATTTAATGTTGTCACAGAGGTCTCTGAGAGTGTCCTCGATTCTTTTCATTCAATGACCCTGTCAGCCACGTGGCTACTAGTGTTGGAGGGTCTCCTGCAGAGCCAGGGGTGGCTGTGGCTCCCCAAAGGGACAAGGACACTGGCAGAAGTTCACATGGGATGATATCATATTTTCTTCTGTCCTGGTCAGGGGACAAAGATTTACTGCCCCACGAACACTGGGCTTTTCTGACGCTGCTTTGGCTTATAAACTATCACCTCCTTGGAACGTGAGACAGTTAACTCTGTCCTCTTTCCTCCACCATGAATTCAGAGTCATTCTTGCCATTCAAACGCTGACTGACCTGTGAGAGCACGAGCACTGCAGTCAGCAGGAAGACACGGGCCCTGCCCTCAGGCAACCGAGAATCTGGACTGGGCTGGAGAGACATCCAGTAAGTAAATTAATAATTTTTAAACACTAAGTGCCACGGAAGAAAGAAACAGGATGCTAAGATGAAGGGGGTTTTGGGGGCAGGGCCCATGCTCAACCATTCAGAATGGCCAGGGGAGCATCCCCTGAGGAGATGACAGTTAATTGAACTTGGGAAGGAGTCAGCCAGGCCAGGAGTCCGAGGAAGAACAGCATGAACTAAGCCCATGAAGCAGGAGCATTCCGGACACAGACGATGGACAGAAAGGAGGCCCCTGTGGCTGCAGCCCAGCCAGCGAGGTGGCGTGGTCCCTGGGGGGCTGGAGACGTGGTGGGGGCAATTCCCTGCAGCGCTCTGTACCCCAAGGGAGAAAGTGTGGAGACATACAACAGGGGCCTTTGAACAATTTTAAGTGTGAAGATAAAATGATCTGACTTCCCTTATAAAGAGATCACGTTGGCTGACAGGTGGAGGGTTGCTTTCTTGAAGGGGTACCAAAGGTAGTAGGGGTACCCCTGGGAGCCCCAGCAGAGGCTGCAGCACAGGTGAGAGAAGGCAGTGGCTTGGACCAAGGGTGGGGCCATGAAGAGAGAAATACATGAAAAGAATCGGCAGGTTTTAAAGCCAACATGAGCAGAAGTCAGTGATGGACTGGATGTGGGGATAGATGGAGGCACCAAGACAGGCTCCATGTTTGGGCTTGAGCAAAGGATGTCCTGCTTACTGAAATGGGATGGAATGAATGAGAAGTTAACTGTTGGGTGGGCATGTCAAGGTCGAGATGCCTGTGACAGTCAGGAGGACACACCGTGTAGGACATAGGGCTGGGAGATGAGAGGTCTGGGCTGGAAGTAGAGACCTGGGGGTGAGCAGCGTTGGAACAATACGGTTCAGGACTGGATGAGGTCCCTGGGGAAACTCTGATATTTAATATAGGGCAGAGAAGGAGAGCCAGAAAGCAGGGAGAAGCCAGAAGAGACAGCTGTCATAGAAATCAAAAGGACACCGTGTGTTAAGAAGGAAATGCTTTCAAAGATGCTGCTGGGAGTTTGAGACTGGAACCAAAAACATGTCCATCCATGTCTCGAGCTGGGGCTCCCATTCTACGTATCTGTAAAGCCTTCCCAAACCCGTCCTAACGATCACTGGATCTGCTCAACACCGGCTGTTGTGACTGTGTCCCTACCATCCATTCGGCAATAAATCATGGAGAGCTGTAAGAGTTCTTTGTAGTCTGAAATCGTGATTTAAACATGCCAAAGGAATTGGAACTTTTCATACAGTTGCCTCTTCTTTCTGAATAGTGATAGCTTATTCTTCTTTCTGATCCCACTGTGATCAGTAAATATTTGGCACTCAGTATATATTTTCCTAAAGACTCCGGGGAGAGCAGGTATGTGCACACACTCACACACATGCTCATGGTGCGGCAAGAAGGACGTTTGCTCTGCAAAGCAAAAAGCAAATGCATTATCAGAGGACTTGCTGTTTTACCAGTGCTGATGGGTTTGTCCTCGCCTCTAGCCATGGCCTTGCAGGATCAGCTAGACTGGGGTTCTTTCGGTCACCGTCCTTGACAATTTGTTAAAAAGTACAGATCCTCTCCCCAACCCATAACAAAGCACATATACGCTGCTCTTAAAAATCATGAATCCTCTCCCTCACCTCTAACAAATCCCTAATAAGCAACTATGTTGTGTCCAAGTGGAAAAAAAATGTCAGAAAGTTCATGGATTCCCTCTCAAACCCATCCAGAGTCCTGGGAGTCTGAATTCCAGGAATAAAAAGGTTCCTCGGGAACACGGTGAACTTGACCCTAGAACTCCGTTGCCTGCGCAGCTGATGGTCAGCAAGCATCTGTCCTCCTGAGCAGTACTTCTGAAGGGCACCCAGCTCCATGCTCACATCCAAATGCAACATGTACTTTCAGTATTTATTTTTTCACTGGTTCATTCAGCACATTTATTAAGTGCCTAGTAAGTACCAGGCCAAGGACGAGTGTCGGGAGACTCCCAGGAGGGAGGTCTGGGGCTGAGCTCACACTTGGCCATTTCGTTGGCTGAGGGCCAAGGTGATTCTAACGATGCCTCCATGGAGAACACTGATGGTCCAGGGTGGACCCAGGGGCTTGATGGGATGCCCACGTTGAAAGCAAACCGACACGCAGACGACATATGTGGGGTTAGATCAGGTGAGGTGCAGTCAGCTGCTCACATCGGATGACCTCTGATTGGCAGGTCAGTGCCTGAAACACTCCAGCATCATCTTCCCCTCCTCTAAGTCTCAAATTCTGGAGAACCAAAATGGAATAACACGTAATCTCTGACCACGAGGGGAATCCGTTTTCCAGGGAGTGAGAGTAGGCTGCAATGCCAGCCAGCCTTAAATACAGTCCTTCAACAGAGGGGCAAGCAATCAAAGGAAGCAACAAGTAAATCAGATTCCAGGGCACGCGAGAACCTAGGATGCTCCATGGAAAATTTCAAAATTTGACTGAAATGCTGAAAGATAAGCAGAAGTGCCATCGGAGGAGAACGGGGGGAGGTAGTCAGGAGGAAAGAAGCGGATAAGCAGAAGCAGGTGTGAAAAACCATCACGTTCATGGGGAAAAGAAAACTCCATACACATGGCTCATTCAGCTCCAGGAGAAAATCATGGGAGATGCAGTAACAAGTATCAAATGGGATGGTACCATGTATGGCCTTGAATACTGATAGCAAACAGGGCCCCTCAATTCTCCCTCTCTCCACCCTATGAACTGTCTCGGGGGAGGGTGATTCACTGAGCCCCACTCTCCAGGTGGGGGGTCTTGAGGTATTTTCAACTCTCCATTCGTCAACGGCCCAGTGGGCTGATGAGTCCAGACTGTTCTCCTTTCCTATGTGCCTGACAATCCTGCACACGCTGCAGCGAGGCAGACATTTGGTCCTCATTTCATTCTTTTCTATAATTAGCTGCTGATAGGACTGCTCACTTCTCGTAGAGGAGAGAGAGGATCTTTTATACTTTGTTCTCTTCTAATACCTTATACAGACGAAATGTTTTTTTCAAGAGCTTGTTGGTGTGTTACTCTCGTGACCAGCAGTTTGGAGTTGATTCACTAAGCAATCGAGAGCCATATAAAGTTAGTGAGGTACAATGAAAATACTGGGACATACATCCCCGTGCGTTTGGGAGTGTTACTGACTGAGAAACCTCCCTGAACAGGCTTGACGTGCAGTGTCTGAATTTTGATAGATATTCCCAAATTGTCTACATGAGAGGTTGCCAAACTGTATGTCCCCATCAACGGTCTGTGCACACAAATTTCACCACATCACCCCTTAACACTGGATTTGCACCAACTTCAACTTTCTGAAGTGTTTGTTTTATTTCATTTCTTAATCCTTGGTAAGGTTAGGTAGCTATCTTTTCATCTGCTTATGCCATTCAGATTTTTTTCCCTATAAATCAACTCCTTTTATTCTTCACCCATTTTTTTCTAATGGAGTGTTGTCCACTACTTATCAATCTGTATCAAGTGTGTTATAATTACAGCCACCAGCCAGTTGACTGCTACAAATGTTGAAAATAATTTCCCCCAAGTCTTCTGTTTGTATTTAGACTTTCCTTTGTGGCATTTTCTATCATTCAGAAGTTTAAATTCTTATATAACCAAATCTGTCAATCTTTTTAAAATGACTTCTGGGTTTTATGTCAAGATATATTACAAAAGCGTCTTCCTTATTTTTTTTATAGTGTTGCTATAGTTTAATTTTTGTGTTTAGTTCATGAACCTATTTGGCATTTATTTTTGTATGACGTGGAGGGGGTCTTATATGCATATTATTCTTGTAATAAAATGCTGGGTTTGCTAGCATTTATTAAATTTTATCCATGTATATTCATAAGTGCACTTGCACTATAAATTTCTACCTTGTAAAAATTTGGAAGCACATGTATCTAGTTGTTCATAGTAGTTACCTCTGAAAAGTGAATTTGGGAAGCAAAGACATTTTATTTTGAATACTTCCGTACTTAAAGTATCCTTCCAGAGAACAATACTGCATTTATAATTTGATAAAATAAAACTCTGGATAGCTATTGAGGAAAAGTGTAATTACCAGTCCCAGATTTTAGGAAGATGTCTCAGAAGAATGAAACGGCTGAGCAGGAGGTAAGGCATGAGAAGGGCTGGGGCTAGAACACAGGTGGGAACAAGAGGAAGGAAGGCTAGTTTGAGAAGGCTGAGGATGGGGAGGACAAAGAACTGAGGCCAGAAGGATGCTTTAGTGCCATCATTGCCATAACTCCTGGCAAAAGATGACACTGTCAGCATTTTCCAATCATTAATGATCTGGTGTATCTTTCTTAAGAGGTAAAGAGAGAACTTGAGAATAACGTGAACCCACAGCATGTTCACTTACAGCATTTAAAACATTCCTTCTGTTTTTTCTCCTCTCCTTCAAAAAACCATACAAGTGTGCTCCTCAAGAAACACCCATATCATTTATTACTAAGCTTTTTTCCAACTATGATAACGTATCTTGCCTTCCAGTTTTGACCTACAGTCAAATGTGTTTCCATGAATACACTGTTCCTAAGGTCTCAGTTTCCCTTTGGGCAACGGTTTTATTTCCTTAGCATGTCTGTCCCAGGGGACTGTGGTCCTCCAGGGAGGGGACTGGTCTGGTTCACCAGTAGCCCTGCACCAGGAGGAAGCTGGGTCTCCTGCAGACTCAGGTACAGGCTGGGTGAGCCCCAGGGTGCAGTGTGTTTTAGCCAAAGAGGAGCTCCCTGCACAGACACCATCTAAGGCCCACCTTGGGGAATCTGGAATGCCTTCCCTCCTACTTCTAGAAAACATGGAGAAAAGAAGAGAAAGATTGGACAGTCAGAAACTTATACTTAATCACTTAAGCCTGATTCACACATCTGGCATTTTCCCTTTGGTGCCTAGAAAAAACAACTGACCTGCTCTTCTTACCTATATCTTGAGTTTTAAAATGCTGATTTATGAGACATTCACACATCCCCTTTGTAGTAGCATTTAGATCAGTGCTCAGCTAGGAGGGACATCCTGGCTGCTGAAATCGGGGAGATTGATGGGTTCTGCTTTTCCTATTGTTTTCATATTAAAGTTACTTATTACACAAATATTATGCTCCATGGGATCAGAAAGAAAGGATCTCACCTTTATTTTCTGTCCATCTAATATCAACATCTGGCTTTCAGGAGAGGTGGACTGATTTCCTGGTACTTAATGTTGATTTCAAAGACTGTATCTTTTCTAGTAAAATATTCTGTTATCCTGAGGTAAGAATCCACAAAACAGAACTAAAAAAATGGTAATGGGGCCAAAAATATTAACTAAAAGATTCTGATCACTGAGAAAAAAAATGAACTTGTTTGATTTGATTATAAAAAAAAACTTTACAAAAGAGAGCCATGAATTTTCATGATTCTTTTACAACGAAGCAGCCAAGGAAAGCATCATAACTTAATGTGAAAATCAACTTTTTTTCTTTTCTCTTACTTTGTTTAGCTTTTGATGAACAACAATATATATATATATATTTTTTTGCATTTCAATACCAATTTTCAAAAGGTACAAGGAAACACAGCTGTGAGGTTAGTTGGGTTAGGGAAAGGGTTCACCAACGGTGACTGTCTGACAGCGAATCTACCCCAGTTTTGTCAGTAGCTCTAAAAGGTATTCAGGTAGAGGTCCCATAGGAAGAATGGCTGCGGATTTTAGAAACCTAACAACATATAATTTTGTTGAACTTGAAAAAAAATGCACCTGCTTGTTTCTATGACAATAGGCAGAGTGAAATCATGCTCATACAGATGTGATGATGACTGCCACCCCCGCTATTGCTGTTATTTTTTTCCCTGAACAAGTCATCGAATTCTTCTCTGCTATCTATCAGTAGACAAAACTATGTCACAGAAGTCTAAAGGCTGTTTAGCTAATGCTAAGAAACCAGAAGACATTATTCTGTTGTTATTCCCAAGACAATGTCTATCGACTCCACTAATTGGATCATCAGCGTTCTTCTATAATTCAGGAATAAAATATTTTAGAGCTGGCGAGAACAGTATGCCATGGTTGCCTCCTAAATAATGTATATGGCAGAACACTTATTGTTTTTAACAAATGTGATTTTTAAACTATATTATGGTGTGGCTTTCCATACAATAACATGTAATCTGGAAGCATCTAAATCATTGTGAATATACATCCTGAAATTATACATAATTCGAAAACTCATTTTTAATTTTTTTGCTTCTATTCAGTAACCATTATAACTATTAAAGGCATTCAACTTCTTAAAAGGCATGATGTTAATATGCATTTTTAAATACTAGATAGTCTAGCTATCATAGAAGTTACAGCAAAAATTAAATTACTAACAAATGTATATACTACCTCATATAAAGTGATGACACCATAGGTTTGAATTGGTTCTCGCCATTGAAGAAATATCTTCTCTTCAAAGGTACTTCCTTGGATGGATTCAGTAAGAACAGCACCTGGAACTAGAAGGGGGGAAAAAATCGATACATATTTAAGTAAACCAAAAACAAAATACATTTTTCTGGACTTGACAGGTTTTTAACTCTCTATTGAGGTGTAAGATTTTAATAGATATATTCCATTTTCTTACAAAAACCTCCAATTTAAAACCATTTTGTCTATACTGTCTTTATAAAGAAAAGAATTTCATCACATTTTCCTCCAAAAAGTTTGAATCAATTAGACAAAGCTCAGTATCATCTTGTAAATAAACTTTTTTATTCTTCAGAAATAAAGAAGGATGTGGAGCAATGCAAATTCCCACACATTGCTTGTGAGACCATAAATTGGTACAGCCACTTTGGAAAATAATTTGCCTGTATTCAGTAAAGTTAAAGAAGCACATGTCATACGACCCAATAATCCCACCTCAGGTATATTCCCTAGTAATATTCTTGCACATATGTACTAGGAGACATAGACTAGGATGTCAGCATAGTAGCATTTTAAAATAAAACTAATAAATTGGAGACAAAAAATAGTTTAAGAAATTAGTTTATATTCACTCAATAAAATACAAAAATGACTGAAAATCAATGACAGCTTTATACATCATCATGGATGAATTCTATAACCATAACACTGAGTGATAAAGGCATGTCAAAGAACAATATATATGAACTCCTGGACTTATATTTAATACGTCTATAAAAAGTACCCACAAAATAGAAGTTCTACAAAGATGTGATGTAGAAGAAATATTTTTAAAATATTTCATTTTATTTATTAATAATAAAACAGATTTGGGAAAGTTTGAAGCCATTTTTAAAACCTTAAGTATGTAACATCTTTTGATTAGTGAGAAAATCTAATTGACATAAGGGAAGATAGAAATGTACTTGCCAATTTTCTACAAAATAACGTATAATATTATTTTTAAAATATCATTTATCTCATATTCATTTAAATTAAGTTTTAGAGTATGCTTTATATGATACACAATTTAGTGTCTAGTGTGTCTATACTATTTATAAACTAGTATATCTGTGCTACCTACAAATATACATATACTTGGGGATGGTGCGATCAAACTTTTTGGTGACAGTGTGAGTAATCAAAAAGTGATTTGAGAGGACTCAGGCTTCTCAATTTAAAATTTACTAAAAAGCTACAGTATTAGGATATCATGATATTGGCATAAGGATAGACAGATAGATCAGTACAACTGAATTGAGAGTACAAAAATAAAGCTCCACATTTATAGTCAATTGATTTTTATCAAAAGTGTCAAGAAAATTCAGTGGGGTTAAAATAATTTTTCCAAGTGGTGCTAGGACAACTGGATATCCACATGTAAAAGGACGAAGCTGGTTTCCTACTTCACACCAAATACAAAAATTATACCAAAATAGATTAAAGAGCTAAATATAAGAGCTAAAACTACAAAACTCCTAGAAGAAAATATAGGTGTAAATATTCATGACATTGTATTAGGCAATGATTTCAAAGATATGACACCAAAAACAAAAATAACAAAAGAAAATATAGATAAACTGTATATCAGTAAAGTGAAAAGCTCTTGTGCTTCAAAGGGCACTCCCAGGAAAGTGAAAAGACAACACACAGAAAGGGAGAAAGCTTTTGCAAATCATGTATCTGTCAAGAGACTTGTATCTAAAATACATAAAGAACTGTGAAATCCCAATAAAAAGAAAAATAATCCAATTAAAAATGGGCAAAGGATCTGTATAAACAGCTCCTCCAAAAAAGATATACAAATGGCCAATAAACACATGAAAAGATGCTCAACATCATTAGCTAGCAGGAAAATGCACATCAAAACCACCGTGTGATAGCACTTCACACCCTCTAGAATGGCTATAATCCAAAGACAGATAATAACAAGTATTGGCAAGAATGTGGAGAAAATGGAACCCTCATACACTGCTGGTAGGAATGTAAAATCACAAAGCTACTTTGAAAACAGTCTGGCAGATCCTCAAATGGTTAAACACAGATAAATTTACCATATGACCCAGCAATTCCACCCTTACGTACATATCCAAAAGAGCTGAAAACACATGCTACTCAAAGGCTTGTACACAAATATTAAGAGGAGCATTATTCATAATAATTAAAAAGTAGAAACAACACAAATCAATTCATGACTGTATAAACATATCTCAATAAAGTTTAAAAGCTGGGGGCTAAAGAAATGTTTGGTTAGCTTGTGGAGGGTATGAATAGCCCTCTAAGGGTTGGTGAGATCTCCTCAGACTGGAAAGACTGACCAGAATTACAAAAGGACTCCTAGGCAATACACACTTGTTTAGTTGAGGGGCTACTTAAAGGTAGATCTAGGACATTTATATTGATAGTTATTCTAAACAGAACTAAGGAGAGTTTAAAAGAAAAAAAAATCACTGATTCAGATGGGGGGCCTGGGTTCTGATTTAAGACTTTCCAGTGAATAAACTGTGAAATTTGGGCAATTCACGGACCCTCCTTAGGTCTCAGTTGCCTCGTTTCCAAAATGAGGAAGTTGGAGTAAGTTGATCCCTAATGTCCAAACTCTTAAAAATATATAAATGGGAAAATAATCGTCTGTCTTAGGTTGAAGGAATTGATGTGAAACTACATCAAAGCAAAGAAACAAGGTATTTAAGAACTGATGACACTGGTGAGTTCTAAGAAAATTTGGATTCTGGGCTCTGAGACTAAAATGCTCATCACAATCAGAAGTTGGACTACGATGGGCCATGCCAGAGAAAGCTCTACTAAGTCTCGGCGTTCCCTGGTGGTGCAGTGGTTAAGAATCTACCTGCCAATGCAAGGGACTCAGGTTTGAGCCCTAGTCCAGGAAGATTCCACATGCTGCGGAGCAACTAAGCCCGTGCACCATAACTACTGAACCTGCAAGCCACAGCTACTGAGCACGTGAGCCACAACTACTGAAGCCCACGCACATAGAGCCCATGCTCCACAACAAAAGGGGCCACCAGAATGAGAAGCCCGCGCACTGCAACAAAGAGTAGCCCCCGCTCACTGCAACTAGAGAAAGCCTGCGCGCAGCAACGGAGACCCAACGCAGCCAAAAATAAATTTAAAAATAAATAAATAAAATAAAAATTTTTTAAAAAAAACTCTACTAAGTCTCTTCCTCTTGACCTTAAAGTGTTTATTTTGACGTCATCAGGTTCCTCACAGGATCAAGATAATTATGATGCATGTGTGGTTCTATTATTTTGTGATAATATTTCTGAATTGAAACTATTTAGTAATCTATGTACAGATGTAAAGAGGGTGAAAACTCAGAAAAAAACAAATCTTTGGTTTCATTCGATTAGTATAAATAAGAGTAAAATTAAAAAAAGAGAGATTGTCAAAATTACGTTGAACAGAGGATTTTTTTTTTTTTTTTTCAGTACACAGGTCTCTCACTGTTGTGGCCTCTCCTGTTGCAGAGCACAGGCTCCGGACGCGTAGGCTCAGCGGCCATGGCTCACGGGTCCAGCCGCTCCACGGCATGTGGGATCTTCCCAGACCGGGGCACGAACCCGTGTCCCCTGCATTGGCAGGCAGACTCTCAACCACTGCACCACCAGGGAAGCCCCCAGAGAATATTTTAAAAGGATGAATGTAATAAAATGTACTGGAGGGCTTGTAATCATGAAAATGTTAATAACAGGAAAACCTAAATGGGATTCATATAATTGTTGTTAGGTCAGGAACAGATCAAGTGAATTAAAATAAAATAGCAGAAGAGTTAGTTCAATTAGGGAAACTGGTACCTCACAGGAACTTAGGTCTGGTGCCTTTTTTAGAAGTTCTAGGAATTCATGATTTGGGATATAGAACCATAATATCTAAGTTTATGGAATTGAGCCCTATAGTGTCTAGTGACACTTTTAACAGTAATAAAAAGATAATTTTTTCCCACATATTTTCTGATGAAATAAATAATATTTCAATAAAAATATTATACTACAATAAAACTCACGATGTACAACAAATTGTAGCCTTTGTTAATGGCAGATAAGTAAAGTGACACTTCAATTCATTTTTCTTCAAGCTTCGTAGGTATTAACAATTTTTCTATTTCTGTCTTATTTGAAGTTGTTTTCTTCTTTTGCTCTCGTTAGGAAATATAATTTGAAATCAAAGTTTTTCTAATGAACTGGACTCCAGTGTGCTATGTAAACAAGAGATTTTTATTTGGAAGTAATGCATGCCCCAACTCCAGGGACTAGCAAGATAATTTAAACACACAAACGAAAAAGTGACTTATTGGGCTTTCCTGGTGGCGCAGTGGTTGAGAGTCCGCCTGCCGATGCAGGAGACGTGGGTTCGTGCCCCGGTCTGGGAAGATCCCACATGCCACGGAGCGGCTAGGCCCATGAGCCATGGCCGCTGAGCCTGCGCGTCCGGAGCCTGTGCTCCACAATAGGAGAGGCCACAACAGTGAGAGGCCTGCGTACCGCAAAAAAAAAAAAAAAAAGTGACTTATTTAACCTTATGTTTTAACAGCACTTAACAGAATTATTAGCTCATGTCAATTCGAAACCCAAAAGTATTGGTGAATTCATGCTTCAGCAAAACATCTCTCATCTCTAGAAACGACTGCACTTGACTTTCCTCTCTCATTGATGGAAACATTACTGTTGATTTAAGCCTGAATTAAATGATTATCAGCAAATTTTACTATTTTATTTAAAGACTAATAAGTACTTTGAGTGCTTATTACCTACTCAATACCATGCAAATTGCTATAGAAGAAAATTAGATGGCTTCTTCTCTCAAGTGGTTTACAGTTAAGAGGAAAAAATTATATATAACATAATGAGAGAACAAGAAACGGTCACGATGAGTTCCTCTGAATTCTTACAATAATAATAATAACGCTCACCTATTAACAGGCCCCTCTCTGCAGCTACAAATAGCACTCGATGGAAATGGCTTCTAACCCTAATATGCTGGAGAACTGTATTATTCTTGCTTCTCAGATGAGGAAATTAAGGCTCAGAGACTTAAAGATCTTGTCAAGTGCAAATGAGGTCAGAAGGATGAGAGAGGAATGAGGGTGAGAGAGTTGGAGACAGCTTCATAAAGGACCTGAACTTGAGGAGAACTTTGGAGGGTCATGGAGGAGATGGAATGTAGGCAGCCAGGTGGGGAGGATGTGCAGAGGAGGACAGACAGTGAGGGAGCACTCAGGATGCATGGAGTGTGGCAGCAGGACCAGCACCCAGGGCACGTCTCTGCAGGATGCACTGTCGGGGAGGAAAAGCTACCAGGTCTAGAGCCTGAGCCTGGAATACTGAGATATGGGTAAAGAGAGTCACTGACGGCTCTTGTGGAGAGAGTAACATGATGCAAATGTATTTTAGAGATTAGTTTAGGGAACGAGTAGAGGGCACTGGAATTGGACAAAGCTGGAACAATAAAAGGTTAGAAACTACTACAGAAATTTCAGCATAAAATCTGGGATATAGGTAGTGGAAGTTGAGAGAAAAGAACAATCTATTATCATATTATGTGAAGTAAGTCAGACAAAGACCAATATCACATGATATCACTTATATGTGGAATCTAAAAAAATGATACAAATGAACTTTTTGACAAAACAGAAATAGACCCACAGACATAGAAAACAAGCTTATGGTTACCATGGGGGAAAGGTAGGGGGCAGGGAAGAGATAAATTAGGAGTTTCGGATTAACAGATACACACTACTGTGTATAAAATAATCAATAAGGACCTACTGTAGGGCACAAGGAACTATACTCAATATCTTGTAATAACCTATAATGAAAAAGAATCTGAAAAAGAATATATATATATATAAATGAATCACTTTGCAGTAAGCCTAAAACTAACACAACACTGTAAATTAACTATACTTCAATTTAAAAAAGATTGTAAAAATATACCTCAAGGCAGAAAGATAGAATAGACAGTAATATCAATGTTTATATAAATAAGGCCTCTAGAATACTAATGATCATATTAGTAAGTACTTAGAAGTACTTTGGTGCATAGAAGTACAGGCCACAGTTTCTGGAACCAGACATCTGGGTTTACCATTCAATTTCTGACTCAGTTTCTTCATATGAAAAACAGAAATATAATAAAAATAATTAAGCCAAAAAAAGAACAATCTAATATTTTGGAAGTAGCAACAACAGGAGTTAAGACCAAATTAAATACAAAAATGCAGGGGAGGAGGGGGCCAGAAAAGACCTGCTGACAGTGCTGAAACTTTCTTGAGTCTCTCCTGGGAGACAAGGAAGAGCTGGAAGAAATAGCCATAGGGCTTCCATGCTCAGCCTAGACTGAGTGACTCATATCAAACTATACTTCTCACAAAAAAAACTGTAGTAAAACAACTACTTGAGAGCAACCAACACAGGCAGGACTTGAGGGGCTACAAAAAAGAAAAGAGAAGATGTGGTCGAGCTTCCCATTTACTCTGGCTGTTTCCATGTTTTTATTTTATAGCAATATGCCTGGTGTTGCATAGGTCATCAACACTCAAAAATACTTTGTCAGCTCTTTAAATGAAAAAATAGTGCTGTGATAAACATTTAACACATGTTACAATCAATAAAGAACATAATCAGCTGCTTGAAGAGAAAAAGGTGAAATCTGTTTTTTCCAGGAATAAGTAAGTGGCTCCCCAGGTTGTTTGCCACTCACTCTGATGCCTGGCAAATGAATTTTAAACCAAATATACGATAAACTACCACTGTATTTTATGTGCTACACGGATTCATTATTGTACATGAGAATCCCCTGTATAATCAGTGTAAAAGTACATTTATACCTATGCTATGGGATTCCAGGCATCATTTTACCATTTCAAATTATTTTAGAGGCTTAATGCAGTTGTGTATTTGCTTTTTTTGATGAGTTGCTGGTGACATGCACTGTCTATTTATTAAATTCTTGGTTAGTGAGGTCATATCTAATTACAGTACTGTTCCTATGGAAAAGCATGATCTATTACATGACCACTGACCTAATGAGGTAATTTCTCAGCACTGTGCTGAACATCAAGGGCAGCCTCTATTTGGGGCTGAATTTTTATCTGAACTATGAGAAATGTTTCAGAATGCCGTTTGAATAAGCTTTTCTTATAAATAATCGAATACCCGGAACAACACCTCTTCAGTCCAACATGATGATAAAACTTGAATGAAGAACTACTTAGAGCCATACAGAATTATCATATGTAGAAAAGTAATTATATGACTCATAAAAATTAAAATAACCTTCTGGATCTTTATTCCCTTTACCCCTTTTAATCAGTGCTTCAGTATACAGCAGCACAGATAACACATGTGTGTTATTCAATCCAGTAAGTAATTCTTCCTTCCGTTTTCAGTGTAAAGATCTCAATTAGAAAGAAACATGAGCTGCTTTTTAAAAAGACTGTATGTTTCCCATAAATATATCACTTGAAAGTACTCACGATCTTCATCCGTCTGTACTACGAGTTCTTGGCTCTCCTTCCGTCCCTCGGGATTCATGAGGATGAGTTTCACGCTGACGTTGGTGTAGGGGGAGAGGTTGGTAATGGTGTGTTGAGGGTGTGAGTTATCCGTGTCCCAGCTTACTTCTTCTCTCACTTGTTCCTGCCCCCCGACCTTGTAACAGTAGTGGACTGTGAGGTTGTAACTATGGCAACGAGTCACGTTATACCCAAATGGCTCCCAGCGGAGAGTGATTTGTCGAGATTTGACTTCGACGACTTCCAATTTTCTTGGGCCGCGCATGGGATCTAAGATGCAAAAGAAGGAAAAAGAGAACATAAGAGAAAAGAATAATAAAAGTTCCAGTAAAGCCCAGGTATCACAGATAATCCTCCTTATCCCCAGTATCTTGTCTTCTCTTCTTCCATATGAATAAAACACCTAAATCTTAGCTGGTCATGAGGCCACCCAGAATAAGGACTACAATTTCCAGTCTCTTCTGCAGTGAGGTCTGTCCTTCTAGCCAAGTTCTGGTGGATAACATACAACGTGAGACGTCAAGAATGGTTTCTGGGCAGGGTCACTGAAAGGAAGGGGCTCACCATCCTTGTTCCTCCTTCCTTCCTATTAGCTTGATTGAGGATAGGGTGGTCTCACGCTCATGCAGCCATGATGGACCATAATGCTCTTAAACATTAAGAATTCAAAGCAATGATGATGAAGAACCCAGGGTTCCGGATAATCACTGCACTACCATACCATCCCTGAAAGGTCTACTTCCAAAATTTTCATTAGAGAGAAATACAGTGCTTTTATTTAAGGCTCTTTCCTCTGGGGCACTGATACACCAAAGCAGTCTTAATGCTAATTGATGTATATATTTTTTATCTTTTTAAGTTAATTCATCATCATGTAATTAGAAAACAGAGTAAAAGCTTGAGAATTCAGCATGAAATAATACAATGATTAAAGAGCATAAACTTCTGAACAGAACTCCAGGCCTTTTTGGATTGTGATCTGAAAAGAGAATTCCACAGTCAATGCTGAAGTAGTTCTCTACTACCCCTGATCAGGTCTTGGTATTGTTTCTTAGTCCAAGCTCCAGGGACAGAGTTTCAAGTTTAGAAATCTAAATGAAACGCAGGGAATATAAGCATTCTGATGGGCTTAAAAGGAAGAATATATACAGAGAAGGCTTTCTTTTTATGCATATCTATTCTTTTATTGAAGTATAGTTGATTTACAATATTATGTTAATTTCTACTGTACAAAGTGATTCAGTTATGCATATATATGTATATATGTACACATTCTTTTTTAATATTCTTTCCAGTATGGTTTATCATAGGATATTAAACATAGTTCCCTATGCGATACAGTAGGACCTTGTTGTTTACGAGAAAGCTTAAACTTGTTTATGAAATGATGATGAAAATACAGTAATACTAACTACATAACATTTACTGAGCCCTTATTATGTACCTTACACTTTTCTAAGAAGTTTACCTTTCACGGGTTTGGGGAAAACCTAGTCTAAAATACTTTGCTTTAGTATATCCATACATACAATTGATCCATATATTTTGATTTTTGTTTTCCTGAATGTGGTCACCATTTATGAATATAAAGAGATCTATAATTGGAAAGGGAATAAAAGCATGAAGACTTGAGAAATAATAACTACCATGGGTAGAAGGACATGCTCTCACTCCCTCTTGTGAGAACAACAGAATCACAACTAACTGCTGAACAGTCATCGACAGGAAGACACTGGAACTCACCAAAAAAGATAACCCCACATCCAAATACAAAGGAGAAGCCACAATGAGGCAGCAGGAGGGGCGCAATCACAATAAAATCAAATCCCATAACTGCTGGGTGGGTGACTCACAAACTGGAGAACACTTATACCACAGAAGTCCACCCACTGGAGTGAAAGTTCTGAGTCCCACATCAGGCTTCTAAACCTGGGGGTCCAGCAACAGGAGGAGGAATTCCTACAGAATCAGAGTTTGAAGGCTAGCGGGATTTGATTGCAGGACTCTGACAGGACTGGGGGAAACAGAGACTCCACTCTTGGAGGGCACACAAAAAGTAGTGTGTGCATCGGGACCCAAAGGAAGGAGCAGTGACCTCACAGGAGACTGAACCAGACCTACCTGCTAGTGTTGGAGGGTCTCCTGCAGAGGCGGGGGGTGGCTGTGTCTCACCATGAGGACAAGGACACTGGCAGCAGAAGTTCTGGGAAGTACTCCTTGGTGTAAGCCCTCCGGGAGTCTGCCATTAGCCCCACCAAAGAGCGCCTGGGTGGGCTCCAGTGTTGGGTCACCTCAGGCCAAACAACCAACAGGGAGGGAACCCAGGCCCACCCATCAGCAGACAAGCAGATTAAAGTTTTACTGAGCTCTGCCCACCAGAGCAACAGCCAGCTCTACCCACCACCAGTCCCTCCCATCAGGAAACTTGCACAAGCCTCTTAGACAGCCTCATCCACCAGAGGGCAGACAGCAGTAGCAAGAAGAACTACAATCCTGCAGCATGTGGAACAAAAACCACAATCACAGAAAGATAGGCAAGATGAAAAGGCTATGTACCAGATGAAGGAACAAGATAAAACCCCAGAAAAACAACTAAATGAAGTGGAGATAGGCAACTTTCCAGAAAAAGAATTCAGAATAATGATAGTGAAGATGCTCCAGGAGCTTGGAAAAAGAATGGAGGCAAAGATCACGAAGATGCAAGAAATATTTAACAAAGATCTAGAAAAATTAAAGAACAAACAAACAGAGATGAAAAATACAATAACTGAAATGAAAACTACACTGGAAGGAATCAATAGCAGAATAACTGAGGCAGAAGAACAGATAAGTGACCTGGAAAACACAATGGTGGAATTCACTGCTGCGGAACAGACTAAAGAAAAAAGAATGAAAAGAAATGAAGACAGCCTAAAAGACCTCTGGGACAACATTAAATGCAACAACATTCCCATTATAGGGGGTCCCAGAAGGAAAAGAGGGAGAGAAAGGACCAGAGAAAATATTTGAAGACATCACAGTCAAAAACTTCCCTAACATGGGAAAGGAAATAGCCAGCCAAGTTCAGGAAGCGCAGAGAGTCCCAGGCAGGATAAACCCAAGGAGAAACACGCCAGGACACAGAGTTATAAAATTGGCAAAAATTAAAGACAAAGAAAAATTATTAAAAACAGCAAGGGAAAAATGACAAATAACATACAAGGGAACTCCCATAAGGTTAACAGCTGATTTCTCAGCAGAAACTCTACAAGCCAGAAGGGAGTGGCATGATATACTTAAAGTGATGAAAGGGAAGAATCTACAACCAAGATTACTCTACCCAGCAAGGATCTCATTCAGATTCGATGGAGAAATCAAAAGCTTTACAGACAAGCAGAAGCTAAGAGGAATCAGCACCACAAAACCAGAGCTACAACAAATGCTAAAGGAACTTCTCTAAGTGGGAAACACAAGAGAAGAAAAGGACCTACAAAAACAAACCCCAAACAATTAAGAAAATGGTAATAGGAACATACATATTGATAATTACCGTAAGCGTGAATGGATTAAATGCTCCAACCAAAAGACACAGACTTGCTGAATGGACACAAAAACAAGACCTGTATATATGCTGTCTACAAGAGACCCAATTCAGACCTAGGGACACATACAGACTGAAAGTGAGAGGATGGAAATAGATATTCCATGTAAATGGAAAGCAAAAGAAAGCTGGAGTAGAAAAACTCATATCAGATAAAATAGACTTTAAAGTAAAGAATGTTATAAGAGACAAGGAAGGACACTATATAATGATCAGGGGATCAATCCAAGAAGAAGATATAACAATTATAAATATATATGCACCCAACATAGGAGCACCTCAATACATGAGGCAACTGCTAACAGCTATAAAATAGGAAATCAGTCTTCCCTGGTGGCGCAGTGGTTGGGATCCGCCTGCCAATGCAAGGGATGTGGATTCATGCCCCAGTCTGGGAGGATCCCACATGCCGTGGAGCGGCGAGGCCCGGAGCCTGTGCTCTGCAACAGGAGAGGCCACAGCAGTGAGAGGCCTGCATACCGCAAAAAAAAAAAAAAAAGGAAATCGACAGTAACACAATAGTGTGGGACTTTAACAGCTCACTTACACCAATGGACAGATCATCCAAAATGAAAATAAATAAGGAAACAGAAGCTTTAAATGACACAACAGACCAGATAGATTTACTTGATATTTATAGGACTTCCATCCAAAAACGGCAGATTACACTTTCTTCCCAAGTGCGCATGGAATATTCTCCAGGATAGATCACATCTTTGGTCACAAATCAAGCCTTGTTAAATTTAAGAAAACTGAAATCATATCAAGCATCTTTTCTGACCACAACACTATGAGATTAGAAATGAATTACAGGGGAAAAAAAAGTAAAAAACACAAACACATGGAGGCTAAGCAATACGTTACTAAATAACCAAGAAATCACTGAAGAAATCAAAGAGGAAATCATAAATACCTAGAGACAAATGACAATGAAAACACAATGATCCAAAACCTATGGGATGCAGCAAAAGCATTCTAAGAGGGAAGTTTATAGCTATACAAGTCTACCTCAAGAAACAAGAAAAATCTCAAATAAAATATCTAACCTTACACCTAAAGGAACTACAGGAAGAAGAACAAACAAAACCCAAAGTTATCAGAAGAAAAGAAGTCATAAAGATCAGAGCAGAAATATATGAAATAGAAAAAAAGAAAACAGTAGCAAAGATCAATAAAACTATCTTTGAGAAGATAAATGAAATTGATAAACCATTAGCCAGACTGATCAAGAAAAAGAGGGAGAGGACTCAAATCAATAAAATTAGAAATGACAAAGGAGAAGTTACAACAGACACTGCAGAAATACGAAGCATCCTAAGAGACTACTACAAGCAGCTCTACACCAACAAAATGGAAAATTGGAAGAAATGGACAAATTTTTAGAAAGGTATAACCTTCTGAGACTGAACCAGGAAGAAATAGAAAATATGAACAGACCAATCACAAGCAATGAAATTGAAACTGGGATTAAAAATCTTCCAACAAACAAAAGTCCAGGACCAGAAGGCTTCACAGGTGAATTCTTTCAAACATTTAGAGAAGAGCTAATACCCATTCTTCTCAAACTCTTCCAAAAAACTGCAGAGGAAGGAACACTCCCAAACTCATTCTATGAGGTCACCATCAACCTGATAACCAATATCAGACAAAGATACTACAAAAAAAGTAAATTACAGACCAGTATCACTGATGAATATAGATGCAAATATCCTCAACAAAATACTAACAAACAGAATCCAACAACACATTACAGGATCATACACCATGACCAAGTGGGATTTATCCCAGGGATGCAAGGATTATTCAATACACACAAATCAATCAATGTGATATACCATATTAACAAATTGAAGAAGAAAAACCATGTGATCATCTCAATAGATGCAGAAAAAGCTTTTGACAAAATTCAACACCCATTTATGATAAAAACTCTCCAAAAGGTGGGCACAAAGGGAACCTGCCTCAACACAATAAAGGCCATATATGACAAACCCACAGCAAACATCATTCTCAATGGTGAAAAACGGAAAGCATTTCCTCTAAGATCAGGAACAAGACAAGTATGTCCACTCTCACCACTATTATTCAACATAGTTTTGGAAGTCCTAGCCACAGCAATCAGAGAAAAAGAAATTAAAGGAATACAAATTGGAAACAAGAAGTAAAACTGTCACTGTTTGAAGATGACATACTATACACAGAGAATGCTAAAGATGCCACCTGAAAACTACAAGAGCTAATCAATGAATTTGGTAAAGTTGCAGGATACAAAATTAATGCACAGAAATCTCTTGAATTCCTATACGCTAATGATGAAAAATCTGAAAGAGAAATTAAGGAAACACACCCATTTACCACTGCAACAAAAAGAATAAAATACCTAGGAATAAACCTACCTAGGGAGACAAAACACCTGTATGCAGAAAACTATAAGACACTGATGAAAAAAATTAAAGATGAAACCAACAGATGGAGAGATATACCATGTTCTTGGATTGGAAGAATCAATATTGTGAAAATGACTATACTACCCAAAGCAATCTACAGATTCAATGCAATCCCTATCAAATTACCAATGGCATTTTTTATGGAAATAGAACAAAAAAATTTTAAATTTGCATGGAGACACAAAAAACCCCGAATAGCCAACACAGTCTTGAGGGAAAGAAATGGAGCTGGAGGAATCAGACTCCCTGACTTCAGACTACACTATAAAGCTACAGTAATCAAGACAATATGGTACTGGCACAAAAACAGAAACATAGATCAATGGAACAAGATAGAAAGCCCACAGATAAACTCACATA
The DNA here is from genome assembly GCF_026419965.1 of Kogia breviceps. NCBI lineage: Eukaryota > Metazoa > Chordata > Mammalia > Artiodactyla > Physeteridae > Kogia > Kogia breviceps. The sequence goes on along the minus strand of NC_081324.1, from coordinate 59,410,194 downwards.
CCTATGGTCAACTAATTTATGATAAAGGTGGCAAGGATATATAATGGAGAAAAGATAGTCTCTTCAATAAATGGTGCTGGGAAAACTGGACAGCTACATGTAAAAGAATGAGATTAGAACACTCCCTAACACCATACACAAAAATAAACTCAAAATGGATTAGAGATCTAAATGTAAGACTGGACACTATAAAACTCTTAGAGGAAAACATAGGAAGAACACTCTTTGACATAAATCACAGCAAGATCTTTTTTGATCCACCTCCTAGAGTAATGGAAATAAAAACAAAAATAAACAAATGGGACCTAATGAAACTTCAAAGCTTTTGCACAGCAAAGGAAACCATAAACAAGATGAAAAGACAACCCTCAGAATGGGAGAAAATATTTGCAAAGGAGTCAATGGACAAAGGATTAATCTCCAAAATATATAAACAGCTCATGCAGCTCAATATTTAAAAAACAAACAACCCAATCCAAAAATGGGCAGAAGACCTAAATAGACATTTCTCCAAGGAAGACACACAGATGGCCAAGAAGCACATAAAAAGCTGCTTAACATCACTAATTATTAGAGAAATGCAAGTCAAAATTACAATGAGGTATCACCTCACACCAGTTAGAATGGGCATCATCAGAAAATCTACAAACAACAAATGCTGGAGAGGGTGTGGAGAAAAGGGAACAGTGTTGCACTGTTGGTGGGAATGTAAATTGATACAGCCACTATGGAGAACAGTATGGAGGTTCCTTAAAAAACTAAAACTAGAATTACCATGTGATCCAGCAATCCCACTACTGGGCATATATCCAGAGAAAACCATAGTTCAAAAAGACGCATGCACCACAATGTTCATCGCAGCACTATTTACGATAGCCAGGTCATGGAAGCAATCTAAATGCCCATCAACAGCTGAATGGATAAAGAAGATGTGGTACATATATACAATGGAATATTACTCAGCCATAAAAAGGAACAAAATTCGGTCATTTGTTGAGACATAGATGGATCTAGAGACTGTCATACAGAGTGAAGTAAGTCAGAAAGAGAAAAACAAATGTCGTACATTCATGCATATATGTGGAATGTAGAAAAATGGTACAGATGAACCAGTTTGCAGGGCAGAAATTGAGACATAGATGTAGAGAACAAACGTATGGACACCAAGGTGGGAAAGCTGCAGGGGGGTGGTGGGTGGTGTGATGAATTGGGCGATTGGGATTGACATGTATACACTGATGTGTGTAAAACTGATGACTAATAAGAACCTGCTGTGTAAAATAAAAAGAACATTATTGGAAGAGTAAGATATAATAATCAGGGATAGAGTTTATTAAAATAAAGCTGTAATTGGTATAAAAAATAACATCATTGATTAGCAAAACAAACAAAAAAACAAAACAAACAAAAAATAGCTACCACATACTGTGTGTGTACTTACTATGTGTGAGTTGTTTTGTATATAATCTCTATTCCTCCAAACAATTCTGTGGCTTAAGTACTATTCTTCCCAATATAGAAATGAAAAAATTGTGGCCACGGTGGGTTCAATAACTTGTCCAAGGTCAAGGTTTGACTGTGGCTCTGAATTCATATATCTGGTAATGAAACAGCATATGTTTCATTATCAAAGTCTACTGCGAAGTCTCTACCAAAATAAAGAAAATTGGATAAAAAGAAATCAGGATGTAAAGATACTTAAAACTCCACATGACACATTACCAAAGAATGTAAACTATAATAAAGGTCCCGTGTATCTCATCTTGGGACAAAAGTGCTGGGAAGAATCCTTCACCCTTCTCCTTCTGGTTTCATAGAAGAGGGGTCCAGGCCACGTTCCCCAGCCCAGCTTTTCCATACAACCACACCTACACTTTGTAGCTACTGGAAATTTGTCTGACTATCATTGAAGTTCATATCTTGCTTTTCATTTGTGCATAAATTCCTGTTTTCTTCATCATTTGGGACCTAGAGAGAACTTAGAGACGTCCTCTTTCCCTGTGACCTCCAACAAATGAAAAAGTTTCACGTGAAATAATGTTCTGGGTTTATATTTGTGAGATGGGATTTATTGGCCAGATATCTGTTCAAACCATAGCACAAGGTTAATAATGACCATTCACGCTACTCTATCCTGTTAATAACTCTTGCAACCAAGGACAAGTGAGAAAAAATTCCTCAGGAGAATCCTGAATGGACGATTCTCATTGAATGTTCCTTTTCACCAAATTGATTTTTTATATTTAAATTACCAGTGTTAGGGAAAATATAAATAAGTTACTTAGCAATAACATTGAAGGTGTTTTTCAGTCTAGTGACTTTTTACCATTTAAAGGCAATGTCTAATTTTATATAATGCTTCATTAGTTGAATGTTTACAAAAACTTTTAATAAGCTCCAGATCCCTTATATAAACAGATTAACATGCATCTCTTTGACCCTTTCCTTATTAATCACACATCTCCACAAGGACTGTTCTAAGGTTTTCATCAATTTTACTTACTAAATGACTAAATGCTTCAGATATTAGTTTCAACTAGCAATGCAGTCCTAACTTAATTTCACTAGAAAAACTACTTTCTCCTGCAGAAGGAAGCCTGCATCATTTTAATACGCCTTAGCCAAGAACACACACAGGTGAATTAAGCCCCAGGATTAAAAAACACAGGTTCTGTGTGTTTACTGGCCAAGTTGTCTTGAAATGCATGCTCCCCTCCCCTCTATTACCTCTCAGAATTCCATCACAGTAAAATTATGTCCTTCTGTAAACTTGCCAAGTCAAACAGCTAAGCCTAGCACAAACGACCATGTCCATGACCAAGCCTCCAGAGCCCCTATTGTCATGAGTGGTATTAAGAGACCAGGGATAGAGGCTGAGTTCTGAGTCTTAGATGGAAGGAGGGTTGTGGTGACCGGCTTGCATCTTGTTCCCGGTCAATTGAAACAAAACCGTCTTAGAGAAGAGATTCCAAATAGAATATTTCTTTTAAAAAATATTTTAATTTTATTGGAGTAGAGTTGGTTGTGTTAGTTTCAGGTGTACAGCAAGGTGATTCAGTTATACATACACATATATTCATTCTTTTTTAGATTTTCTTCTTATATAGGTTATCACAGAGTACTGAGTAGAGTTCCCTGTGCTATACAATAGGTCCTTGTTGGTTATCTATCTTATACATGGTAGTGTGTATGTGCTCATCCCAAGCTCCTGACTGAGCCCTTCCCCCAACGTTTCCCCTTTGGTAACCATAAGTTTGTTTTCGATATCTGTAAGTCTGCTTCTGTTCTTTTTTTCTTTTTAAAAAGTATTTTAATATCATTTCCAAACAGAATATTTCCATCTGTGCCCTTTGTGGACCTTTGCCTACCATAAGTACAGTTCTGTTGTGTCTCTTAATATATCAATACCAACATGGCAGAGTCAAATCCTATCAACAGGGGGAGAGATGAGTCCTAAACGCTTCTCCCTTTAGTCAACAGCTTAAGAGAGAAGTTGAATCAATACGATGCAGGCGACACAGTCTACTGTCTCTTGCCAGGGCCCAAAGGCAAGCACTAAGTGAGATGGGAAATGACATATGACAACACAGACTGAATGTCCTGGGCTACCAAGTACCTGTGATAATATCCCCTTTGATGATAGCACCGTTAGGCTATGTCCAGTGACTAAGGGCATCTGACAATCCTTTCAACTCGTGCTAAGCAAACTGCCGGATTTCACTACTCCTTTTCTCCTTTCCTCCTGCCGTTCTGCAAAACCGAGCTCTGATACAGTGATGGCTTCTAATGATTACATCTTAATTTGGTGTTTTATAGCACCTTCATCTTCACTGTTTCCGCCGGAACCATGTCTATTAGTGTGCTGCAAGCTGTGAATGAGGCATTCCACAGGGACATTTCCCCTAGCGAGTTACGCTGACGATCGCTGAAGACTTTGAAGGGCATTGCTGTCGACATAGATCACACTGCGGGAAATAAACGGCAACTTCATAGACAGAAATGCGTAATTTCAGTCGGCTAATTGCAATTCACAAGGCATTTCTGGGAGCAAAATGCAAATACTGCTCCCCAAATTTGGCATACTATTACTACCATTCCATATGCACAACATAAATCTCTTAAGGGTCAGATAACAGGGTAGTTAATTATATTTACTAGTTGGAGGATATCTGCCTCTCTTTTCTTACAATCCTAAAGATGCTCTGGAGGATGTGTGTGGATTCCAAGGCCAGTTCTCTTCACATCCCCTTGGTGCGCAGTAGGATGGGTAAATGAAGGCCCCGTTGGCACAAGTCATAAGGCCAGCGGATCCAGTCTGGGCCCACGGGCTCATGACAAGAGACCAGAACGGTGTCCCTGAGGAGTGCGGTGGCTGTCAGGCCTGAAGCCTAGGCAGGGAGTTCCCGCCAATTCCCTTGCTAGCACCATCGGAAGCATTTTTCCTTCTGTTCTCTTTCTGCCACTTCAAGACAGGTTTCAAGCAGAGGTGTCTGACACTTGCCATCCTGACCCGAGGGACCAGCGAGCCGGTTCTAGCCTCCAGCACTTTGGCATCCTATTTAATCAGGGATCCCGCCTCCTTCTACACTCAGTCCTCGTTTTCTACGGATAAGGGCAGAGGCTGACTGATAGGATCAATTTCCATTGCAGGTTCAATTCACAGCTCATTTCTCTGGAACTCTGCTCTTTACCTTTCATTACGACTACAGTGCTTTTTCAGAAACTCAATTTCAGAACCTGTGAGATAGATCTGGGTGTAATTTTAGAATCCTGTCATTGATAATCAAAAACACAGATTACAAACCAAGGCTCCTGCTAACAGGTTTCTCTTTTCTGCCTCTTCATGGACTTTCCAGAGGTCTATTTTACAATAAAAGGAATAACAACCAGAATGGCATGGTGGGCCCCTTCTGTCATCTTCAGCTACTGAATTTCTGCCTTGCCAGTCACACAAAAGAAGGTGACAAAATAATAAGGTAATAGCTTTATTTACTTTACTATTCAGTTGAATCAGAGCAAAGACCTGGTTAACTAGTATTATCCTGGCCTACCCAGTCATTTAATATTCCTAAGCAGCAAAGGTTCCAGTCACATGGCACTGTTTGCAAGCAACATAGCTATATAGTTTTTGAATTAGCTGATGTTTTCCATAGTTTAGAAAGTACCCTTTGTCAGTGTAGTTGAAAGTTCTGAAATATATCAACCTTTAACCTATGCTACCCTACAGGCATTATATACCTGTGATGTAATTAAATAAATGAAAACTTGTCATAAGAATTACATGAATTTGAATAGCCTCTTCCACCAAAATACTTTTCACATTAGTAATTCTTACATTACATCATGATTAAAACCAAGAAACGCACTTGAAAATGATCTTTTCTTAAATATACCACACAATCCTATATAAAAGAATAATTTCTTCCTAAAAAACAAGCTGAATTTCAAAAATAGTACGAAGTTAAGAGCTGAAAAAACAGTCATTGAATAAATGAAGGAAAAGGCAGCCATGCCAAGCCTCACACAGAAGCAAACATTTTCCCATATTTCCTGGTTTAGGAGGGACATGTTCGTCACATTGTCTTTCCTGTTTTCCAAGTGGTGGTTTGGACTCAGCCTAAATTGTAAAGGTAAGTAACCCACTACATTATGTTGCTGGGAAATGGACTCTCCACGTATCGATTCTACCAATGATTCTAATTTTGATTTCTGCAGAAAGGTGGAATTCCTATTCATGTCTTATGGGAAATGTAAAGATTATCTTACATAACAAATGACTAGGACACAGACCAAGGTGAGAACAGAGACCCTCTCAGGCAAGAGGGTAAGGCTGCACCCACGCTCGGAACGTGAGTGACCACTGACAGCCTGGAGGGAGCATTTACCTGTGGTGTCAGGTAACCCTAAAAGACTACTGTGTATAGACGCTTTGTTTAGTTCTTGGTTTGGTTTGTACATTTAAAAAATCAGAGTAAAAGAATACAGCTTAGGCCTTTGGTTAGTCACCCTTGGTGTCTGGTTTTAGGCTAGTGTCACCAAGTATTCTAGGATAATTTTTAAAAAGAATTTTAAGATTTAATGTTCTCAAGTAAAGAGTTTGTTGAATGGCGGTTGGAAAAAAAGAGTGAATAAACAATTTACTGTTTTCAACCATCCAAAATAAAGAAATGCTGGCATTGATAATGCACTCACTGACATTAATATCTGTCATATTTTATTCCACCTGAACTAACTGTAAAGAATAAGGGTAGGAGTCCCACAATGGTTGAAAGATGTTATTCTGTTAAATACGAAGTATTCTTTTCTGGTGTTAATTTAAAGTTCTTGAAATTTTAAGTAATAAGATGTTTAAAGCACATTGAAAAGTACAAAATAAAACAATCACCTGTGAACCTACTAATACCAAATATTAACATAGGTGTTTTGCTTCAGATCACTTTTGATTAAAGAAATAAAATAGTGCTGATACAAATCCTTTCCATGTTCTTGCGGGCTATATCAAGGTTATTATGTGTCATTCCCAGACATGGTTTTGTACTTTTATTACATGTATCTGGGATGCTAAAATTTAACACAAATGCTACCATTCTCTGCAACTTGACTGGCTCAACATCAGCCAAGTTGAAATACATAGATCTAGTTTATATGTATAGATAAATCTAGTTTATATCTATAGATAGATCATATAGATCATTTTAACTGGTGTATTGAATTCCAGTAAATAAATGAACAATAGTTTACTTCCGCATGCCCCTATTGAGGAACAGACAGGTTGAGTCTACATTTTCTCTATTACAAGTTGTGAACAATAAGCAGTGGTACCAACAGGAAGCCCACACCTCTGACCTCCTGAAACCAGATCTTTAGTGCACATTAAAGTCTGAGAAACTCTGAATTAGAGGAGTGTTTTTCAGAATGCAGGCAGGCTGGGTCCCTCAGGTCTTAGAATAGCATTCGTTTTAAAGAAAGAGATAGAAACTAAAACATTAGAGTGCATTTTAGGCTGAAACATGAGGATTGTGCAGATTTTGTTTTAGTTCTACCTACACACGCTCCTGTAAATTTACAGGTGTGTGTATGACTGTGTCACAATGTCAAATACACTTCATACTGCAGCAAGAATGAATAACACATCTCTAGAGAAATTCTTCCCTGGAGCACCAGGAGATACGTATAGAAATGTTCTTAGCAGCATTGTTAACAAAAGAATAAGAAAGGAAAATGTGCAAACAACCTAAATATCTACTGACCAGAAAACAGACAGATATTTATACAATGGAAAAGTATTCTTGACACAAGCCTCTTATATAGCCTCATCCATCAGAAGGCAGACAGCAGAAGCAAGAAGAACTATAATTCTATAGCCTGTGGAACAAAAACCACATTCACAGAAAGGCAGACAAAATGAAAAGGCAGAAGACTATGTCTCAGATGAAGGAACAAGATAAAACACCAGAAAAACAACTAAATGTAGTGGAGACAGGCAACTTTCCAGAAAAAGAATTCAGAAGAATCATAGTGAAGATGATCCGGAACATCAGAAAAAGAATGTAGGCAAAGATCGAGAAGATGAAAGAAATGTTTAACAAAGACCTAGAAGAGTTAAAAACAAATACCTAGAAGAATTAAACAACAAACAAACACAGGTGAAAAATACAATAACTGAAATGAAAAATACTCTAGAAGGGATCAATAGCAGAATAACTGAGGCAGAAGAACAGATAAGTGACCTGGAAGACAGAATGGTGGAATTTACTGCCACAGAACAGAATAAAGAAAAAAGAATGAAAAGAAATGAAGACAGCCTAAGAGGCCTCTGGGACAACATTAAACTCACCAACCTTCACATTATAGGGGTCCCAGATGGAGAAGAGAGAGAGAAAGGACCAGAGAAAATATTTGAAGAGATTATACTTAAAAAGTTCCCTAACATGGGAAAGGAAATAGCCACCCAAGCCCAGTTAGCGCAGAGAGTCCCAGGCAGGATAAACCCAAGGAGAAACACGCCGAGACACAGACTTATAAAACTGGCAAAAATTAAAGACAAAGAAAAATTATTAAAAGCAACAAGGGAAAAATGACAAATAACATACAAGGGAACTCCCACAAGGCCAACAGCTGATTTCTCAACAGAAACTCCACAAGCTGGAAGGGAGTGGCACGATATATGTAAAGTGATGAAAGGGAAGAAGCTACAACCAAGATTACTCTACCTGGCAAGGATCTCACTCAGATTCAATGGAGAAATCAAAAGCTTTACAGACAAGCAAAAGCTAAGAGAATTCAGCACCACCAAACCAGCTCTACAACAAAAGCTAAAGGAACTTCTCTAATTGGGAAACACAGGAGAAGAAAAGGACCTAAAAAACAAACCCAAAACAATTAAGAAAATGGTAATAGGAACATACAGACTGATAATTACCTTAAACGTGAATGGATTAAATGCTCCAACCAAAAGACACAGGCTCGATGAATGGATACAAAAACAAAACCCATATATATGCTGTCTACAAGAGACCCACTTCAGACCTAGGGACACATACAGCCTGAAAGTGAGGAGATGGAAAAAGATATTCCATGCAAATGGAAATTAAAAGAAAGCTGGAATAGCAATACTCATATCAGATAAAATAGACTTTAAAGTAAAGAATGTTACAACAGGCAAGGAAGGACACTATATAATGATCAAGGGATCAATCCAAGAAGAACATATAACAATTATAAATATATGAAGCCAACATAGGAGCACCTCAATACATAAGGCAAATGCTAACAGCTATAAAAGAGGAAATCGACAGTAACACAATAAGAATGGGGGACCTTAACACCTCACATACACCAATGGACAGATCATCCAGACAGAAAATTAATAAGGAACATGAGCTTTAAATGACACAATAGACCAGAGAGATTTAATTGATATTTATAGGACATTCCATTCAAAAACAGCTGATTACACTCTCTTCTCAAGTGCACACTGAACATTCTCCAGGGTAGAACACATCTTGGGTCACAAATCAAGCCTTGTTAAATTTAAGAAAATTGAAATCATATGAAGCATCTTTTCTGACCACAACGCTATGAGGTTAAAAATCAATTACAGGGGGAAAAAAGTGTAAAAAAACACAAACACATGGAGCCTAAACAATACATTACTAAATAACCAAGAGATCACTGAAGAAATCAGAGAGGAAATCAGAAAATACCTAGAGACAAATGACAATGAAAACACAATGATCCAAAACCTATGGGATGCAGCAAAAGCAGTTCTAGGAGGGAAGTTTATAGTAATACAGTCCTACCTCAAGAAACAAGAAAAATCTCAAATAAACAATCTAACCTTGCACCTAAAGGAACTAGAGAAAGAACAAACAAAACCCAATGTTAGTAGAAAGAAAGAAATCATAAAGATCAGAGCAGAAATAAATGAAACAGAAACAAAGAAAACAAAAGCAAAGATCAATACAACTAAAAGCTGTATCTCTGACAAGATAAACAAAACTGATAAACCTTTAGCCAGACTCATCAAGAAAAGGAGGGAGAGGACTCAAATCAATAAAATTAGAAATGAAAAAGGAGAAGTTACAATGGACACCACAGAAATACAAAGCATCCTAGGAGACTACTACAAGCAACTATATGCCAATAAAATGGACAACATGGAAGAAATGGACAAATTATTGGAAAGGTATAACCTTCCAAGACTGAACCAGAGGGAAACAGAAAATATGAACAGACCAATCACAAGTAATGAAATTGAAACTGTGATTAAAAATCTTCCAACAAATAAAAGTCCAGGACCAGATGGCTTCACAGGTGAATTCTATCAAACATTTAGAGAAGAGCTAACACCCATCCTTCTCAAACTCTTCCAAAAAACTGCAGAGGAAGGAACACTCCCAAACTCATGCTACGAGGCTATCATTACCCTGGCACCAAAACTAGGCAAAGATACTACATAACAAGAAAATTACAGACCAATATCACTGATGAATATAGATGCAAAAATCCTCAACAAAATACTAGCAAATAGAATCCAACAACACATTAAAAGGATCATACACCATGATCAAGTGGGATTTATCCCAGGGATGCAAGGATTCTTCAATACACACAAATCAATCAATGTGATATACCATATTAACAAATTGAAGAATAAAACTATATGATCATCTCAATAGATGCAGAAAAAGCTTTTGACAAAATTCAACACCTATTTATGATAAAACTCTCCAGAAAATGGGCATAGAGGGCACCTACCTCAACATAATAAAGGCCATATACGACAAACCTACAGCAAACTTCACTCCCAGTAGTGAAAAACTGAAAGCATTTCCTCTAAGATCAGGAACAAGACAAGTATGTCCACTCTCACCACTATTATTCAACATAGTTCTGTAAGTCCTGGCCATGACAATCAGAGAAGAAAAAGAAATAAAAGGAATACAATTTGGAAAAGAAGAAGTAAAACTGTCACTGTTTGCAGATGATATGATACTATACATAGAAAATCCTAAAGATGCCACCAGAAAACTACTAGAGCTAATCAGTGAATTTGGTAAAGTTGCAGGATACAAAATTAATGCACAGAAATCTACTGCACTCCTATACACTAATAACAAAAGTTCAGAAAGAGAAATTAAGGAAACAATCCCATTCATGACAGCAACAAAAAGAATAAAATACATAGGAATAAACCTACCTAAGGAGGTAAAAGACCTGTACTCAGAAAACTATAAGACACTGATGAAAGAAATCAGAGAAGAGACAAACAGATGGAGAGACATACCATGTTTCTGGATTCGAAGAATCAATATTGTGAAAATAACTTTACTACCGAAAGCAATCTACAGATTCAATGCAATCCCTATCAAATTACCAATGGCATTTTTTACGGAACTAGAACAAATCATCTTAAAATTTGTATGGAGACACAAAAGACCCAGAATAGCCAAAGCAATTTTGAGGGAAAAAAATGGAGCTGGAGGAATCAGACTCCTTGACTTCAGACTACTACAAAGCTACAGTAATTAAGACAGTATGGTACTGGCACAAAAACAAATATAGATCAGTGGAACAGGATAGAAAGCCCATAGATAAACCCACGCACCTATGGTCAGCTAATCTATGACAAAGGAGGCAAGGATATACAATGGAGAAAAGAGAGTCTCTTTAATAATTGGTGCTGGGAAAACTGGACAGCTACATGTAAAAGAATGAAATTAGAACACTCCCTAACAGCATACACAAAAATAAACTCAAAATGGATTCGAGACCTAAATTTAAGTCCGGACACTATAAAACTCTTAGAGGAAAACATAGGAAGAACACTCTTTGACATAAATCACAGCAAGATTTTTTTTGACCCACCTCCTAGACTTCCAAAACTATGTTGAATAATAGTGGTGACAGTGGACATACCTGTCTCATTCCTGATCTTAGAGGAAATGCTTTCAATTTTTCACCATTGAGAAATTAAAAACAAAAATAAACAAATGGGACCTAATGAAACTTAAAAGCTTTTGCACAGTAAAGGAAACTACAAACAAGACGAAAAGACAACCCTCAGAATAGGAGAAAATATTTGCAAACAAATCAACGGACAAAAGATTAATCTCCAAAATATATAAACAGTTAATGCAGCTCAATATTAAAAAAACAAACAACCCAATCCAAAAATGGGCACAAGGCTTAAATAGACATTTCTCCAAAGAAGACATACAGATGGCCAAGAGGCACATGAAAAGCTGATCAACATCACTAATTATTAGAGAAATGCAAATCAAAATTATAATGAGGTATCACCTCACACTGGTCAGAATGGGCATCATCAGAAAATCTACAAACAATAAATGCTGGAGAGGGTGTGTTGGTGGAATGTAAATTGATACAGCCACTACGGAGAACAGTATGGAGGTTCCTGAAAAAACTAAAAATAGAATTACCATATGACCCAGCAATCCCACTACTGGGCATATACCCAGAGAAAACCATAATTCAAAAAGACACATGCACCCCAATGTTCATTGCAGCTCTATTTACAACAGCCAGGTCATGGAAGCCACCTAAGTGTCCATTGACAGATGAATGGATAAAGAAGATGTGGCACATATATACAATGGAATATTACTCAGCCATAAAAAGAAACGAAATTGAGTTATTTGTAGTGAGGTGGATGGACCTAGAGTCTGTCATACAGAGTGAAGTAAGTCAGAAAGAGAAAAACAAGTATTGTATATTAATGCATATATGTGGAATCTAGAAAAATGGTACAGATGAACCAGTTTGCAGGGCAGAAATAGAGACATAGATGTAGAGAACAACTATATGGACACCAAGGGGGGAAAGCGGGGTTGGGGGGGATGGTGGTGGTGTTGGGATGAATTGGGAGAGTGGGATTGACATGTATACACTCATATGTATAAAATAGTTAACTAATAAGAACCTGCTGTATTAAAAAATAATAAAAAAGAAAAGTATTCTCTAGTGAATATGAAATAATGAATCTTAGAAATACAGAACTGAGTGAAAAACTTGTCAAGTCACAGTAGAGAACTATTATATAATTTTATAAAAGTGAAAAATCAGCAAAAGGTAATTAACATTCATATGTGTTAAAAGCACTTTAACAGGGCTTCCCTGGTGGCGCAGCGGTTGAGAGTCCACCTGCCAATGCAGGGGATACGGGTTCGTGCCCCGGTCCGGGAAGATCCCACATGCCGCGGAGCAGCTGGGCCCGTGAGCCATGGCTGCTGGGCCTGCGCGTCCGGAGCCTGTGCTCTGCAACGCGAGAGACCACAACAGTGAGAGGCCTGCGTACCGCAAAAAAAAAAAAAAAAAAAACAAAACCCACTTTAACAGCAAAAGAAGAGAAAAACAAAGGACAAATTTACATGAAAACTCAGAATAGTGTTGACCTCAGTCCTAGAGGAAGAGGAATAAAATGAGACGCTTGAAGTTAGATGCAGAGGTTCTAAGGATGCTCTATTTTAAGCCAAGGAGTCAATTATTATTATGCTGTACAATTTAGGTAGATTACTTCTACTCTTTTGTTTCTATCAAATATTGCATAATAACTTAACAGAATATTATTACAGGGAAGGCATGAATATCCCAGAAACACTGTTGGCTCTTTGAAGTTTCCTTCCTGGAGAGCAGTCTACCTTTGGTTCTTATGAGAGAGAGACTATGGTTACTATCAACCAGACCTAATGGAAGCAAGACAATATCTCATTGAAGATTTAACTCTTCTGGATACATACCCATGGCTGGGGGCCTGTGACCTGAAGAGCTTTACAAAGCCCTGTACTCACAAGGGGTAAAAGGCACCACACCAGCAATGCTCTCACCCATGAAACCAGACATTTGGATCCTGAAGGCTGAGTCTGAGGCCTGGCTCTGGCCACTTAGGGTACAGTTATTGCTTCTCCTGCCCTGCCCAAACTTCTGAACCTCACTCTCTTTCATTCTTTTTTTTTTTTTTTTTGGTGGTACGCGGGCCTCTCACTGTTGTGGCCTCTCCCGTTGCAGAGCACAGGCTCCGGATGCGCAGGCTCAGCGGCCATGGCTCACGGGCCCAGCCGCTCCGCGGCATGTGGGATCTTCCCAGACCGGGGCACGAACCCGTGTCCCCTGCATCGGCAGGCGGACTCTCAACCACTGCGCCACCAGGGAAGCCCTCTTTCATTCTTGGATACTCGAAGAGAGGTCCAGTACAGAACTCAGGACCGCTACGTGGGGAGGGAAAGAGCATGAGGAAGGTAACCAACTGTCCAAGGCCATGGCCGGCCCATCCTCAAGGCACTTCTTGTCACCTGCTGGAAAACTGCACAATAAATATACAAATCTATGGGGTTCATGCTATGATCGGCACCACGTGTTTACGCCATGCACGGCTTGCACAACCATATCCCGTGGCCCTGCTGGAATCAGTGTGGTTGCGTGTGTATGTCTACATGCATATGTTTATGTGCTGTTCTAAATGTGCAAGTTCCATGACCAAAAAGACCTATATATGCTGCACGCACTGAGAGTTCTGAGAGAATTTAATGGACAATTTTATAACTTCTGATAAAGCAGGTCTGAAGCTGTGAGGTGTGCTTGTTGACAGGGGTGTGTGGATCTTTTTTCAGCAAACTAATACCATTTACTCATTTAACCATTTAACCATGAATATTAACTTCACATGCATATACCCACATATAGTACTTAAAATTGCATTTTCACGAAGGTACCAGTTCTAGCTACTCCTCCCTAATGTTATCTGTCCCTCATACCTTTGCTTTTTGACAAGTTCGTCTGAATCAACCCAAGGACTTCTAATTGATGCCCCCTTATCGTAGGAACCAAATAAGAACGATTCCATGAGTAAGTCACAAGTGCCAAACAGATCATAACCGTTCTCGCTTTCCTCACCAGTCGGGTGAGTCTGTCTGCCGTATCCCAAATATCGTTCTCCCTCCAAAATTAACGTCTCTGTTCTCAGTAATAGTTACCTTTTTATCTGCCAAAAAGTAGCCTTCAATCCCTTTCAATCATGGTTCAAAAATCAATCTCTTTTATGACTATTTCTTCTTAGTTAAAATAAAAACTCAGACATTCATACACCCACAATGTCAAAATCCTCATGTTCATATGTTGATTAGGTTTCTATATGTTTTCTTGTCTTCTGTAACAATCAAGTTCATTGACTACTGATCCCAGGTCTAACAGGAATGCTTTATCCTAGAAGAATCCTATGTTTACTAATCAATGCATTTGATAAAAGGATGCTAACAGAATAATAAATACCAAGTGTCTAGCTCAGTTCCTTTGTTTTCATAAGTCAATTCAGAAAACATCTCCTTTTCTCCAGTATTTACCAGTTTTCTATGAAAAGCCTTTCTAAGTTCTATGTTGTGACTTGCATCTCTGTCTTACTTGCTGCTTTATAAACATGGCTCCCCTAACAACCAGAATAGTCCATTTATGCCTGAGTTCCTTGGTGACATTTCCAAAGTGTAAAGTTCATCCCTGCAAGAGGAACGCTACTGCTGTACAGTAAAATTAGAATCTTCAATTGTTTTGATGCCCTGGAATGAACGAACTGTAATTCATCCTATAGATGAACTTTACGAGAAACTGTTGTATGAAATAAAAATGATTCTCCAGTAAAAGACTTTCTTTGTATTTATTTCAGGCTATATTAAAGGAGGAGGCAAATGGTTTTCACAGAGCTTTTCAGAACTGTCAAAACTTGGTTTGGCATGTGTTTTGACCTCTAACCCTCATAAAGCTGTGATACCCATGAAAAAACCTTAGAAGTCTGGATCTGATATTTCACCCAGAGCAAAAGAGTACCCAAACCAGCCACTTCCGGTTACAGAAGTAATGTGATTAAGTGTTGGAAAAAGCCAATTGAACATAATTTTAGTTTTACCCATATGAACCATTCTGCTAGTTGATATTAAGCAGATAAATCTTTTAAAAACATTTTTACCTGTCCAGACCCTCCTACTGTAGTATTTACAATTTTTTTTTATGATTACACAGTTTTCTGTTCGGAATTATTTGTGAATGTGGGCAAATGGCTTCACAAAAGACCACACTCAACTCTGCTAGTTATATTGCTATATACACTAGGTCCCCTTACCCAAGGGAGGTAACTTCCAAGACCCCCAGTCCATGCCTGAAACTGGGGATAGTACTAGCACTATGTGTTTTCCTATACAAACAGACTTATAATAAAGTTTATGTTAGACACAATAAGACATTAACAGTAACTAATAATAAAATAGAACAATTACTAGTATATACTGCAACAAAAGTTGTGTGAATGTGGTCTCGCTCTCAAAATATCTCATTGTACAAACTTAATGCCTTTCCCATATTAACTAAGCACTTATGCACTCTGGCCATAAATTCTGCAGCTTGAGGTGCGAGAGCAAAACTAGCAAAATTCTTTTTCCTTCTTGACAATTTCATGGATAGAAGACTCATTCTTACAAGAGATCTTAGCGACCTCAGCATACAATTTATTTTCTTTCCTTATTAAGTAGAGGACTTTCACCTTTTCCCTTAAAGGAGGCACTTTACGGCTCCTCTTGGGCACATCCCAAATGCCAGCATCACTCCCATTGTATTTTGGGGTCATTATTAAGTAAAATAAGGGTCACTTGAAAACAAGCACTGTGAAACCGTGACAGTCAATCTGGTAAACCACTACTAAGTGACTAAGGGCAGGACACACTGGAAGGTGAGAGATTTCATCATGCTACTCAGAATGGTGCCCAATTTAAAACATGAATGGTTAATTTCTGGGATTTTCCATTTAATACCTTTGGACCACGGTTGACTGAGGGAAACTGAAACCACAGGTAAGGGGGGACCACTGTATAACAATTATTCTGTGTTTTCATCAAAAGCTTGTTTTAAAAAGAGTTTTCCTACATTTAAATTCACATATGATGGACAAGTTTGTTTTCAATAACCTAAGTTTTCCATCCTTCTAAACTTCTAGGGACGCTTGGGGAATGAAAGGGTAGAAAACTCAGTTCTAGAAGGATAGCATGCTGCCAGCAGCCCATTGAGGGTGTTAATATTATGACAGAAAGAGGACCTTCCATAGGAAGAAAGGAACCAGTTTCCTTTGCTTTAAAAAGGTAAGAAAAGGGCTTCCCTGGTGGCGCAGTGGTTGAGAGTCCGGCTGCCGATGCAGAGGACACTGGTTCGTGCCCCGGTACGGGAGGATCCCACATGCCGCGGAGCGGCTGGGCCCGTGAGCCATGGCCGCTGAGCCTGCGTGTCTGGAGCCTGTGCTCCGCAATGGGAGAGGCCACAATAGTGAGAGGCTCACGTACCGCAAAAAGGTAAGAAAACAAAGGTTCTAACTTGAAATTACCTCTGTTCCCTCAAACAACAAATAACTTTAAAAACTTGCTCTTTTTGTAAATACGGTGTTGTTTACCTCTCTGCTGAGTTATCTCCATATTTTGCTATCAAATTAGTACCATTTTAGCATCGACGTTACCCTAAAAGTAGTTTCTGTGTGGAATCATCTCCATTTTCCCATCTCTCTTACTTTGCAGTGTTAGTTTTCTGATCTTTTCAAATATGAAGCCTCAGGTAATATGAACAAGTGCAATTTTCTCATTTACAAAATGGAAAGGCAATGTGGATTTGTTTGTTTGTTGTTTTCCTGGAAGCCAGAAAATCAATGGATGACTTAATAATGATGTACTGATTCATAGTCACTTATTGCAACACTCTTGCAGGCCTGTCGTCTGCCCGTACCCCTTATCAGTAACCACCCCAAACTTCTCCTTCAAATGAACCCTTGTCTCCTGATTTCATAGCACTCAAATCCTCATCTCTGCCGTCCATAAAGATTAGGGGGGTGGGGTCACAACCCCCTCCAAAAAAACCCCATGTGTCGACCTCACTACTCCATCTCCCTAGACTCTGATGCTCAGCTCCCCAGTGGAGGACAGAGGGGGTCAGGAATCAGCTGCCCAGGTGATCTGGGGCGCACCCTCTTCCCACCTGGCAAGGAATCCCTGGATTACAAACACGACAGACATACACTATTAATTTGACACCTGGAGAAAGTGTGCTGTGTTGTTTGGTGCTACCTTTTCTTTTTTTAACTTGCCATGTTTTCTATCTTATTTTTGTGGCTTAAACAACAGAAATTTATTTTTTCCTAGTTCTGGAGGCTAGAAGTCTGAGACAAAGGTGTCATCAGGGTTGGATCCTTCTGAGGGCCGCGAAGGAAGGATTGTTCCAGGCTTCTCTCTTTGGCTTGTAAGTAGCCATCTTCTTCCTGTGTCTTCCCGTGTCTTTCCTTTGTGTATGTCTGTGTCCCAATTTCCTCTTATAAGGTATAATAGTCATATTGGATTAGGGGCCACCCTAATGACATCATTTTAACTTAATTACTTCTTTAAAGGCCATTTCTCAAAATGCAGTCACATTCTGAATTGAATATTTGGGGAGCACACAAGTCAGCCATGTTTTCTTTTTTCTTCTTTGGCCTCAATACACGGCTTGAGGAATCTTAGTTCCCTGACCAGGAATTGAACCTTGGCCCTTGGCAGTGAAAGCTCGGAGTCCTAACCACTGGATGACCAGAGTGTTCCCTCAGCCTCTTCTATCTTTAAGAAAAGAACTGTTCTTTAATAAAAGAACAAGGAAACAATCACGAATAAGGATTTTATTACAGCTCACTCCTCACTCAACTTTTGAAAATAAATCACAGTTCACTGATACATATATCTTTTATTTCTGTTAACTTGCCACAAAACTTGTTTTAAAAAATTACAAACAACTATGCTTCCTCGAGCATTTGAACATTTCTTAGAAGTGGCTTAAAAACTATGGAATATATTATATAAGCTTAACAAGATAGATGACTCATTTGCCATTTAATGTTTAGTTAAAAAATACTCCTGATTCTTACATATTGAAAATTAGACATTTTCATGAGGATCCACAGATAATAATTCTAATAACTTATTGATATGATAAACAGTATGACATATCTTAGCTTTTTTCACCCTTTCTGAAGTTGAATTCTTGGTAAAGAATATAGTCTTCATAAATTAAAAGCAACCTTCCTTTGGTGTAGCATTCATTTTCCTGAATTTCCAAACACATTCTCACTTACTAATACCTTGTAGCCAGAGCACACGGTGGGTCAGATGTGGTAGGAGCGAACCTGGATGGTGTGAGGAGGGGGCAATGCTGACCTTTGGGGTGGACATCCAGGAATCTGGATTTTGAGGAGCCCCATTGAATATGATCACATTTATTCCTCCAATGCTGTGACCTGACAGAGTTAATTTGCCACACTGGGGAGACTAGACCTCCTTGCGGGAGTGAAGATGAGAGAATACAATAAATGATGATTGAAAAAGATAATGGATTCAAGTCAGGACGTCATATCATGGATGACCAACAGATTCGGAGCCACGGGGAGGGGATGCTGATAAATAATCACATTTCTTCCACAGCTGCCTCACAAAAATTGGGAAGAAATATAAACACAACAGTCTAGATACAAGGTGGATACAAGATAAAATGTAGATGCAAGATACAAGATACAAGGTATCCTTAGCTATGCATAATGTTGAGGTCTTAGGAAGCCAATACATAATAGTCTGTCTTCCCTTTAGGTTCTCAACTGAGGGACAGAGACCCATTGATTTTAGACAAGTGAAGATCATGCTATCAGATTTATGCTGATAAAGGTGATTAAAGAGAAAAGCTTTATATCTGTGGCTACATAAGCTTGCTATTACATTCATTTAAGCCCTTTTTTTAAACACCTTTTTGAGCTTTAGTTCACGTCATAAAATTCACCCATTTAAATTGTATGATTCAATGGTTTTTACTATTTTCACGGAGTTGTGCAACCATCACCACTGTCTAAGTTTAGAATATATTTTTATCAGCCCCCCAAAGAGACTACATATCAATTAGCAGTCGCTCCTCAATTGCCACGAACATCACCACCTCCAGCTGTCAGCAACCATTAATCCACTCTATAGATTTGCTTATTTTGGACATTTCATATAACTGGAATCATACACACATGGTCTTTTGTAACTGGCTTCCTTTTACTTTGTATGACATTTTCAAAGTTCATCCATACTGCAGCATTTTTCAGTACTTCACTCCTTTTTATTCCAACTGATACTCCATTGTATAGACATAATACAAGTCTTATATCCATTTGTCAATTGATGAGAATTTCAGACTATTTCCACATTTGAATAGTGCTGCTGTGAACATTCATGTACAAGTTTTTGTGGGGACGTATGTCCTCCATACATTCTTGGGTCTGTAGCTAAGAGTGGAATTACTGAGTCATGTTGTAACTTAAACCATTAGAGGAACTGTCAGACTGTTCCAAAGTAGCAGCAATGTATGAGGGATACAATTTCTTCACATCCTTGGCAACACTTGTTAATTTTCCCATTTTTAATTTTATCTTTTTAAAGGGATGCTAGTTGATATGAGGTGGTATCTCACTGTGGGTTTGGTTTTCATTTTTCTAACGGCTAATGATGTTAAGCCTCTTTGCTTGTGCTTACTGGCCATTTGTATATCTTCTTTAAAGAAATGTCTATTCAAATCCTTTGCCGATTTTTTTTAAACTAGGTTACTTGTCTTTTATTATTGAGCTGTAGGAGTTCTATATACTAGATGCTGGTCCTTTATCAGATATATAATTTGCAAAATTTTTCTCCCATTCTCTGCACTGTCTTTTAATTTCTTGACGGTGTCCTATGAAGCACAAACATTTTAAATTTAATGATGTTAAGTTTTTTTTTTTCCACTTGTGCTTTTAGTGCCATATCTAAGAAACCATTGCCTAATCCACACAAACATCACAAAGACTTATACCTATTTTTCTTTAAAGAGTTGTATAATTTTGGCTCTTACATTTAGATATATGATCCGTTTTGAGGCAATTTTTGTCAACGATATAAAGAAGGTGTTCAGCTTTATTCTCTTGCATGTGGATGTCCACTTGTCCCAGCACCATTTGCTGCAAAGACTTTTATTTCCCCCACTGAATGGTCTTAGCATCCTCTTTTAAAATCAACTGACCATAAATGTAATACGGGTTTTTTTTTCCAAACTCTCAATTTTATTTCATTTCTCTATATATCTACCCTTATGCCAATACCACACTGCCTTGATTACTGCAGTTGTACAATGAATCCATTCTAGAATTAAATGCACATGTACCCCTTCATTCACCAGCAGATACAAGCTCTCTCCACCCCCACCTAGAGGAGGTCAATTTATCCATGGTTGCATGAAAGAACATTTGTGTCCTGAGGACGGTGCCCAGAAGAAGCCTGTCAAACGTCCTCGCTTCCTTTTCCAGATGCCACCGGTCCAATGAGTCCCTGCTGCTCGCACGGGAAGGAGGGAGAAGGGACAGGATTCTCTCTGGGACCAAAGCCCAGTCAGGCTCCTCTGGGTCCTCCTCTCCACCAGGCCCCCACCTGCACCCACAGAGACTTGAACAAAGACAGACATCATTTCTAACAGCTCAAGGCTGCATCCCTAAGGGACCCCAGGCCCCCTGAGAAACTCAAGGCTGCCCGGAGAACAGATGTTGGTCCCAGTAACATCTGAGGACAGGGTCCCGGCTCCCAGTCTCTGTGGACGGGAGGACCTGACTTATTCCATAAGCGCCAGTCAGCAAACCAGATGGCGTCACATGGGCCAATGTTTCCCTTCCCTGACCCTACTGAGCCCCCATCACCCCTTTCCCACCCCCTCATCCTTCCTGTAAAGGCCCTGTCACCTCTGAGCAAATCCAAGCTGAGTTCAGTTCATGCTGGACTCGTTTCCCTAGTACAGTAGTGTATTTCTGATTAAAATCTGTCCTGGCCACTTTATCTAGTATCTGGATTTGTTAATCTTTGATAGAGGGTAGAAGAGGGGACCGGGGCCTTTCCTCTCCATGGAAGCATCAGGAGTAGAGGATAAGCATTCCCCCAATGTGGATGATGTAGAAAAGAACTTTAAAAAATGAAATAAATAACAGAACAAAACAAAATAAGAATATCAATATAGTATACACAAAGCTTATTTCTAATGTAAACCAGAATAGCAAGCATATATTATAAAGACATTATCACAGGATCAAATAATAGAGACAGAGGAGAGATATTCTAGGAGGATGATATAAAAAAGAACTTTAAAAATCTAAATAAATAAATTTTAAAAAGGAAGTCAACATAGTACACACAAAGCTTACTTCTAATGAAACAGAAGAGGAGGCATATATTATAAAGATATGATCATGGGACCAAATAATAGAGAGAGAGGAGAGATATCCCAGGTGGAATAGATGATTGATAAATGAAGACACAATGTTGGGTGGTCCCATAATATGTCCATTCAGCACAGACTAAAACAGAGGGGTCAGGGTAACATTAGGAAATTCTACCAGTGGCCAGCAAGGTCCTAGGCATAGAATGTGTTCCAGGGAAAGTATCAGGCATGTCATAAAGCAAGAGGGTCCAGTACTGCAATAGACAGGCATCTAGTTCTTGATGTGGAGTAAGTTGGGATCTGGCTGCTCAGTTATCTCGGGGGTTAAGACAACGTGATAAGGCCACCAGAGCAAAGGGACTAGGCGACAACCTGCGTGTCCTCATCAGACCTCCCCCGTGCGAGGTCAGTGTGGGTCCTGGAGACAGTAAAGGGTTAGGTCTACACGGGGGCTCAAGGGGCCTCAGCTATGGGGAGAGGAGGCCTGGTGACCTGTGGGGCAGACATGGGGACTGGCCTGTTGGCAGTAGAGGGTGGACTGAGGAGGGGAGAGCCTGGAGGGAAGGGTACAAGGCTGGGCTCTCCCCGGAAGACCTGCTGGTGATGGCCAAGCCGGCCTGTACCAGGAAAACGGCAGCCCAAAAAACCTCCTGGAGATACACACCACGGAATGTCATCCATTAAATGGTCAGGGGCTGGAGTGGAGGGTGGGACCAAGGACAGGAAGGAGACAGTCCTGCCAAGACAGGGGACAGGGGGAGAAGAGCTGGGGTTGTGATGGACCTGACTGTTTGCTGCCCGCATGATGTCCACGAATGGACAGCCAGCATGACCCTTAGGAGAAACCTGAAGCTCAAGATCAAGGGTGAAGGATTTGGAGGCTGTGCAACTGTTCAAGCCACTAACACAGATGGTGGTTCCAAGGAAAAGCATTTAGAAAAAAGAGAAGGATAAAGGAAAAGCCTATATTAGCTGAACCTCATTTTATTTTTGTTTCATGTTTTCCTTTTAAGATTCTTCAAGGCATCTCCCCTCCCCTATGAAACTGACAGTAATAAGATATTAAGAGATATAATTTTTAAACCATTCATTCTTTGATACATGCCACTTTCAACATATTATTTTATAATAGGTTTTACTTGAATTTTAAAAGAAAAGTTTTTAGTCAAGTGAAGAATCTTCAACTCTGAACTAGAGCCAGCTGGTATCTGGATTTTTATATTTGGTACCTACTTAATAGTTACACGTTTTTAGAGAATGCCTCATTTAAATTCTAATGTATTTTAATAAGGAATGAAAGAAAATATCACCCAGTATGTACTTTTTTTTCCCTTAAATTACTCCTAGTGCTTGATTACTGATTACTCCTCCACAATCAAAATCATGTCTTAAATACGCATGATACAAAACAAGACTACAGCCTGAATGTCTAACAGAGAGATTTTAGCTGCTTGTTTAAAATGACATACCTAGCTATTCAGTAATCACTTTATAATAACCCCTTTCATTTCCAAATCTACTTAGCCATCAGGCAGCAGTGAAGAAAGAGCTGGCAGCAGTTTTTACAATTGCACATTAGTTTTACATTTCATGACAAGCTAATTCTAGAGAGTTCTAAAGGGAGACAAGCACGGGTCCCTGTGATTTTCTTCCCTTTGCATGAAGGAAACATGTGTCTAGCTGCTAAAGGAAAGATAAAAGACTACAGACGTATACTTTTCACCTCACCCTCATGTCAGTGACAATTTGCCCCAACTGCACTCCAGGTGCCATGGTTCAAGTCTAAGTCAACAAGAAGTAAGCAGGCTGCCAACCACTCTTCACCCCAAGCCGAAGAGTTGCAGGGGTTCAGAATCCCAACCAAAACTGGACTCAATCATAGCATGACAGTGGGGTCTTCGTAAGACGGCCGGGATTTAAATGCCGCACAAACATAACGCAGAACTTCAGCTCTTACATTTTATAAGGCAGAAAATATAACCACCCGATACTAAAAATGTCAAATAAGCTTGGCCATTTCAAATTTGCTCCCACAAAAGGCATTTCGATGCAGACGAACCCAAGGTCATGCCTTGTGATGCCCCTAATTAAATTCGGAACCCCTCCCAGTGTCTAACATGGATCTGTACAGCACCAAGCAGCTGAGAGAGTAAACTGATTTTCAAGGCTTTATTTAAGCCAATCTATGATCACACTTGATTAACACTTTAAGCTCTTGGCTTAAGCTTTGAAGGTTGCCATGAAAATCACCTGGGAAGATGATAAACCATGGTATAAATCTCAGATTTGAGCAGCTCCATCCTTGCCAGAAAAGCAGAGGCACAGATGTTGTTTATAATGCTGTAGAGAAATAAATGGGATGTGTGATTCCACACATCAGTCTGAAGAAGATGTAGCAGGATATACCCGCTCTCATGGCAAGTCTATTGCCGCTGACAAACTGCATTAATTCAAAGTCATTAGCCCAACAATGTGAGCTAAACCGAGAGTCTCAGACCAGGTTTTACTGAACCAGAGACAAGACTGCACAGCCGCGTAAATACATGCTAAAGAAATGTCATCAATTAATGCTACATAGCTAAACAGCAGAGTTCATTTTTTTCTAAATGGATACATTCTGATATGTGTGATCTGCCCGAGCCAAGGCATGT
The DNA here is from genome assembly GCF_026419965.1 of Kogia breviceps. NCBI lineage: Eukaryota > Metazoa > Chordata > Mammalia > Artiodactyla > Physeteridae > Kogia > Kogia breviceps. The sequence goes on along the minus strand of NC_081324.1, from coordinate 59,385,769 downwards.
AGAATGAAAGCAACTTTGGCAAATTAACTCTCAAACGCAGGACCTGAGAGATGAACAATATTCTCCAGATCAACTGGAGGAATACAGGTTGAACCGCTCGGTGCATTCAGGCCCAGAATGCACAGAAATAGCCCTCTCACGAGGCAATTATGCAATGACTGCTCTAAACATCTGGCAACAGGAGAGAATAGAGCACAGATGTGAAAACGGAGAGACTTGAGATTAAAAGGTAAAGCACCAAAAGAAATTCACTTTTACCTTTTGGCTAAATCTTATTCTTTTTCTGTTTCCCAATACCAAAAACAAAACAAAGCAAAACAAAACAAAAAAAACAAACCCATATCACTATTCTCACAAAGCCTATGATTCTTTTCCTTTGAATGCTACCTCTACTAATGACCTTGAACCGTATACACTCCAAGTCAGCTTGGTTGACTTGCTACATGATTTTAAGAGTAGCACACATATGCTATCCCAATGCAACCTTGCATTTATTATATCCCACCACCATACAGGAAGCAGGGGTAGCTGGCTCTGGACCTGGGGAATCATCCAAGTACAAAAATAATTTTGAATGGCAACATTATTTGGGTGGGGAGGAGAGTAAGTTTCATGCCTGGCTGTCATACATCAAAACACAGGGTACATACATATTCGGAGAAAGCACACCAGCCAGCACCCGTTCCCTTTTCATAAGCTGAGATGCACTGCCCTGAGTTACTGCCGAAATCTAGAAGCCTGAGATGGGTCATCCATGAGGCTCAAAGTAAAAGAAGTGATTGCAGTGGGAAGCAAAGACACCGCATCATCACTCACTATAGCTCCAAGGGCAAGAGTAAGTTGAATGGACCTGGGGAGATGGGAGTGGTGTCAGAGCCTGGGGAAGCATCACAGGGCAAACGAATGTCCTAGTAGTGGAGAGGTACCCACCCCGTGTGCATCCAACCCTCACATTAGGGGGAAGGCATCCATCAAAGCTTTCATTTTTTCCATCTCATAAAAATGATGACTTCTTTGGTAAAGCTATGAATGAAAAAGATTTAAATTGCCAACCCTAATATTATATCAGCTTGTAGTATGTCCAGTTTGGAATACATCCAGGAATTTTTTCCTTCTAATTGAGGCCTTTGATTATTACTTGGGACCAGAGTATGGGGATCCACAAACAAGACAAAGTCCTTTCAATAGTCTCAAAGTCTCAAGAATCTCTAGAGTGTTAATCTCAACTCCCCACTATCTCTGGAAATCTTCTATCCTGGAAAGGAATAATTATGGATCTAGCCATGCATCAAATACCACATTTTAAATTATAACACTAAAGATAATGTCTATCATTTCTGAACAGTTATCTTCCAAGCAGTATACTAGGCAGGTATATGTATATATTTTTTGGCAAAATTATTAATTAAATATAGAGCGGATTATATAGAATATAAGATTAAGATCAAACCTCCTTTAATTTAAATAAGGAAGCAGGATTGAACAATTATCAAATTGTTGAGGAGAGAAATACAGTAATCCGTAAAAGTTCCCAGAACTTCTTAGGATGCATCATTTCCTCATGGATGGTTTGTATGAAAACAAAACAATATACAAGATTAACGGGTATTTGCAACACTGACAAGTGCATTTTATTAACTTCCAAGGCTGGATTCAAGACAATCAATCTGGTGTGTTCTAATAATGTAGGTATTAAAAATCTGCTACTTACAGAATTATGAATTTGGTAATTACTTCTGAGATACATGAAATCATAAAATGCATCATGCTTTTGCTAACACATTTCTGGTAGAAAATAAACTAAAAAAAGTAGCCCCAGTTATTCATCCATATTAACACCTTTTCAAGATGTTATATGACATGTTTTACCGTGGATTTTGTTCCCAGAACTACCTCTAGCAAACACCCTAATTCTAGCTAGGTGTCTAACTTTAATCATTCTGCAGTCTCCCAGAATTCAGACAGGGGAGGAGGCCTTGCCTGGTAAAAATCAAGAGGCTGACTAAATGGTGACTGGAAATACTACTAATATTGTGACAATATTATGATTAAAAATAAGGCTATCTGATAAAAATTCAAGAAGCTAACTGCAGAGAGGGGAAAAAAAGGCAAAGGGACCTTCAAGATAGTGGAGGAGTAAGACGTGGAGATCACCTTCCTCCCCACAGATACATCAGAAATACATCTACACGTAGAACAGCTCCTACAGAACACCCACTGAACGCTGGCAGAAGACCTCAGACTTCCCAAAAGGCAAGAAAGTCCCCACGTACCTCGGTAGGGCAAAAGAAAAAAGAAAAAACAGAGACAAAAGAACAGGGACAGGACCTGCACCTCTGGGAGGGAGCTGTGAAGGAGGAAAGGTTTCCGCACACTAGGAAGCCCCTTCACTGGTGGAGACGGGGTAGAAGGGAGGAAGCTTTGGAGCCACAGAGGACAGTGCCAGAGGGCAAAGCGGAGAGATTCCCACACAGAGGATCGCTGCCAACCAGCACTCACCAGCCCGAGAGGCTTGTCTGCTCACCCGCCGGGGCAGGTGGGGCCTGAGAGCTGAGTCTTGGGCATCAGAGGTCAGACCCCCCCGGAGAGGACTGGGACTGGCTGTGTGAACACAGCCTGAAGGGGGCCAGTGCGTCACAACTAGCTGGGAGGGAGTCCAGGAAAAAGTCTGGAACTGCTTGAGTGGCAAGAGACTGTTGTTTCAGGTGCATGAGGAGAGGGGATTCAGAGCACCGCCTAAACGAGCTCCAGAGACGGGTGCGAGCCGTGGCTATCAGTGTGGACCCCAGAGACGGGCATGAAACGTTAAGGCTGCTTCTGCAGCCACCAAGAAGCCTGTGTACGAGCACAGGTCACTATCCACACCTCCCTCCCGGGAGCCTGTGCAGCCCGCCACTGCCAGGGTCCCATGATAACAGGGACAACTTCCCACAGAGAACACACGGTGTGCCTCTGGCTGTTGCAAGATCACATTGGCCTCTGCCACCACAGGCTCGCGCCGCATACCATACCCCGCCCTGCCCCGAGCCTGAGTGAGGCAGAGCCCCCTTGTCAGCTGTTACTTTAGCCCGTCCTGTCTGAGCGAAGAATAGACACCCTCAGGCGACCTACATGCAGAAGCAGGGCCAAATCCAAAGCTAAACCCCAGGAGCTGTGAGAACAAAGAAGAAAATGGGAAATCTCTCCCAGCAGCCTCAGGAGCAGCAGATTAAATCTCCACAATCAACTGGATGTACCCTGCATCTGTGGAATACCTGAATAGACAACGAATCATCCCAAATTGAGGTGGTGGATTTTGGGAGCAACTGTAGACTTGGGGTTTGCTTTCTGGATCTAATTTGTTTCATTTTTATATTTATCTTAGTTTAGTATTTAGAGCTTATTATCAATGGTAGATTTCTTTATTGATTTGGATGCTCTCTTCCTTTATATATAGATATATATTTTTCCTTTTTCTCTTTTTGTGAATGTGTATGTGTATGTTTCTTTGTGTGGTTTTGTTTGTATAGCTTTGCTTTTACCACTTGTCCTAGGGTTCTGTCTGTCCGTTTTGTTTTGTTTTGTTTTATCTTTTTTTTTTAGTATAGTTTTTAGTGCTTGTTATCATTGGTGGATTTGTTTATTGGTTTGGTTGCTCTCTTCTTTCTTTCTTTTTTAAATTACAATAATATATTTAAAAATTTTTTTACTATAATAACTTTACTTATTATATTATATTTTTTTCTTTCTTTCTTTCTTTTTTTTTTCTCCCTTTTCTTCTGAACTGTGTGGCTGACGGGGTCTTGGAGCTCCAGCCGGGTGTCAGGCCTGTGCCTCGCAGGTGAGAGCTGAGTTCATGACATTGGTCCACCAGAGACCTCACAGCCCCATGTAATATCAAATGGTGAAAGACCTCCCAGAGGTCTCCATCTCAAAGCTAAGACGCAGCTCTACTCAACGATCAGCAAGTAACAGTGCTGGACACCCTATGCCAAACAACTAGCAAGACAGGAACACAAAACAACTCATTAGGAGAGAGGCTGCTTAATATCATAATAAGGTCACAACACCAGAAAACACACCACCGGACACTGCCCACCAGAAAGACAAGATCCAGCCCCATCCACCAGAACACAAGCACCAGTTCCCTCCACCAGGAAGCTTACACAATCCACTGAACCAACCTTACCCACCGGGGGCAGACACCAAAAACAACGGGAACTACGAACCTGCAGCCTGTGAAAAGGACACCCCAAACACAGTAAGTTAAGCAAATGAGAAGACAGAGAAACACACAGCAGAGGAAGAAGCAAAGTGAAAACCCACCAGGCCAAACAAATGAAGAGGAAATAGGCAGTCTACCTGAAAAAGAATTCAGAGTAATGATAGTAAAGATGATCCAAAATCTTGGAAATAGAATGGAGAAAACAAAAGAAACGTTTCACAAGGACCTAGAAGAACCAAAGAGCAAACAAACAAGGATAAAAAACACAGTAAATGAAATTTAAAATTCTCTAGAAGGAATCAATAGCTGAGTAACTGAGGCAGAAGAATGGATAAGTGACCTGGAAGATAAAATAGTGGAAATAACTACCACAGAGAAGAATAAAGAAAAAAGAGTGAAAAGAATTGACGACAGTCTCAGAGACCTCAGGGACAATATTAAACACACCAACATTTGAATTACAGGGGTCCCAGAAGAAGAAGGGAAAAACAAAGGGACTGAGAATATATTTGAAGAGATTATAGTTGAAAACTTCCCTAATATGGTAAAGGAAATAGCCAATCAAGTCCAGGAAGTGCAGAGAGTCCCATACAGGATCAATCCAAGGAGAAACACACCAAGACACATATTAATCAAACTATCAAAATTAAATACAAAGAAAAAATATTAAAAGCAGCAAGGGAAAAGTAACAAATAACATACAAGGGAATCCCCATAAGGTTAACAGCTGATTTCTCAGCAGAAACTCTGCAAGCCAGAAGGGTGTGGTAGGACATATTTAAAGTGATGAAAGGGAAAAACCTACAACCAAGATTACTCTACCTGGCAAGGATCTCACTCAGATTCAATGGAGACATTAAAACCTTTACAGACAAGCAAAATCTAAGAGAATTCAGCACCACCAAACCAGCTTTACAACAAATGCTAAGAGAACTTCCCTGGGCAGGAATCACAAAAGAAGAAAAGACCTACAATAACAAACCCAAGACAATTAAGAAAATGGCAATAGGAACATATATATTGATAATTACCTTAAATGTAAATGTATTAAATGCTCCAACCAAAAGACAGAGATTGGCTGAATGGATACAAAAACAAGACCCACATATATGCTGTCTACAAGAGACCCACTTCAGACCTAGGGACACATACAGACTGAAAGTGATGGTATGGAAAAAGATATACCATGCAAATGGAAATCAAAAGAAAGCTGGAGGAGCAATTCTCATATCAGACAAAATAGACTTTAAAATAAAGACTATTGCAGAAGACAAAGAAGGACACTACATAATGATCAAGGGATCAATCCAAGAAGAAGATATAACAATTGTAAATATTTATGCACCCAACATAGGGGCACCTCAGTACATAAGGCAAATGCTAACAGCCATAAAATGGGAAATCGAAAGTAACACAATAATAGTAGGGGACTTTAAGAACCCACTTTCACCAATGGACAGACCATCCAAAATGAAAATAAATAAGGAAACACAAGCTTTAATGATACATTAAACAAGATGTACTTAATTGATATTTATAGGACACTCCATCCAAAAACAACAGAATACACTTTCTTCTCAAGTGCTCATGGAACATTCTCCAGGATAGATCATAACGTGGATCACAAAACAAGCCTTGGTAAATTTAAGGGAATTGAAATTGTATCAAGTATCTATCCTGAACACAACCCTATGAGACCAGATATCAATTACAGGAAAAATAACCTGTAAAAAAACACAAACACATGGAGGGTAAACAATACACTACTAAATAACCAAGAGATCAGTGAAGAAATCAAAGAGGAAATAAAAGAATACCTAGAAACAAATGATAATGAAAACACGATGACTCAAAAGCTATGCGATGCAGCAAAAGCAGTTCTAAGAGGGAAGCTTATAGCTATACAATCGTACCTCAAGAAATATCTCAAATAAACAACCTAACCTTACACCTAAAGCAATTAGAGAAAGAAGAACAACAACAAAAAAAAAAACCCCAAAGTTAGCAGTAGGAAAGAAATCATAAAGATCAGATCAGAAATAAATGAAAAAGAAATGAAGGAAATGATAGCAAAGATCAATAAAACTAAAACCTGTTTTTTTTAGAAATTAAACAAAATTGATAAACGATTAGCCAGACTCATCAAGAAAAAGAGGGAGAAGACTTAAATCAGTAGAACCAGCAATGAAAAAGAAGTTACAACTGACACTGCAGCAATACAAAGGATCATGAGAGATTACTACAAGCAACTCTATGCCAGGAAAATGGACAACCTGGAAGAAATGGACAAATCCTAGAAAAGCAAAACCTTCTGAGACTGAACCAAGAAGAAACAGAAACTATAAACAGACCAATCACAAGCACTGAAATTGAAACTGTGATTAAAAATCTTCCAACAAACAAAAGACCAGGACCAGATGCTTCACAGGTGAATTCTATCAAACATTTAGAGAAGAGGTAACACCTATGTTTCTCAAAATCTTCCAAAATATAGCAGAGGAAGGAAGACACCCAAACTCATTCTACGAGGCCACCATCACCCTGATACCAAAACCAGACAAAGATGTCCCAAAGAAAGAAATCTACAGGCCAATGTCACTGATGAACATAGATGCAAAAATCCTCAACAAAAGACTAGCAAACAGAATCCAGCAGCACATTAAAGGATCATACACCATGATCAAGTGGGGTTTATCCCAGGAATGCAAGGATTCTTCAATATATGCACATCAATCAATGTAATACACCATATTAACAAATTGAAGGATAAAAACCATATGATCATCTCAGTAGATGCAGACAAAACTTTTTACAAAATTCAACACCCATATATGATAAAAACCCTCCAGCAAGTGGGCATAGAGGGTACTTACCTCAACAAAAAAAAAGGCCATATATGACAAAACCCGCAGCCAACATTGTTCTCAATGGTGAAAAACTGAAAGCATTTCCTCTAAGATCAGGAACAAGACAAGGTTGCCCAGTCTCACTGCTATTATTCAACATAGTTTTGGAAGTTTTAGCCACAGCAATCAGAGAAGAAAAAGAAATAAAAGGAATCCAAATCAGAAAAGAAGAAATAAAACTGTCACTGTTTGCAGATGACATAATACTATACATAGAGAATCCTAAAGATGCTACCAGAAAACTACTAGAGCTCATCAATGAATCTGGTAAAATAGCAGGATACAAAATTAATGCACAGAAATCTCCTGCATTCCTATATGCTAATGATGAAAAATCTGAAAGAGAAATTAAGGAAACACACCCATTTACCATTGCAACAAAAAGAATAAAATAACTAGGACTAAATCTACCTAAGGAGACAAAAGATCTGTATGCAGAAAACTACAGGACACTGATGAAAGAAATTAAAGATGATACAAACAGATGGAGAGATATACCATCCTCTTGGATTGGAAGAATCAACACTGTGAAAATGACTATACTACCCAAAGCAATCTACAGATTCATTGCAATCCCTATTAAACTACCAATGACATTTTTTACAGAACTAGAACAAAACCTTTCACAATTTGTATGGCAACACAGAACACTTCAAATAGCCAAAACAATCTTGAGAAAGAAAAACGGAGCTGGAGGAATCAGGCTCTCTGACTTCAAACTATACTACAAAGTTACAGTAATCAAGACTGTATGGTAATGGCACAAAAACAGAAATACAGATCAATGGAACAGGATAGAAAGCCCAGAGACAAAGCCACACACCTATGGTCACCTTATCTTTCATAAAGGAGGCAAGAATATACAATAGAGAAAAGACAGCATCTTCAATAAGTGGTGTTTGGAAAACTGGACAGCTACATGTAAAAGAATGAAATTAGAACACTCTCGAACACCATACACAAAAATAAACTCAAAATGGATTAAAGATCTAAATGTAAGGCCAGACATTATAAAACTCTTAGATAAAAACATAGGCAGAACACTCTATGGCATAAATCACAGCAAGATCCTTTTTGATGCACCTCCTAGAGAAATGGAAATAAAAACAAAAATAAACAAATGGGACCCTCAGAATGGGATAAAATATTTGCAAACGAAGCAACTGACAAAGGATTAATCTCCAAAATATACAAGCAGCTCATGAAGCTGGCTATCAAAAAAACAAATAACCCAATCCAAAAATGGGCAGAAGACCTAAATAGACATTTCTCCGAAGAAGATATACAGACTGCCAACAAACACAAGAAAGGATGATCAACATCACTAATCATTAGAGAAAGGCAAATCAAAGCTACAATGAGGTATCACCTCACACCAGCCGTCATCAAAAATCTACAAACAATAAATGCTGGAGAGGGTGTGGAGAAAATGGAACATTCTTGCACTGTTGGTAGGAATGTAAATTGATACAGCCACTATGGAGAACAGTACGGAGGTTCCTAAGAAATTTTAAAAGGAACTACCATATGACCCAGCAATCTCAGTACTGGGCATATACCCTGAGAGAACCATAATTCAAAAAGAGTCATGTACCACAATGTTCATTGCAGCACTATTTACAACAGGCAGGACATGGAAGCAATCTAAGTGTCCATCGACAGATGAATGGATAAAGAAGATGTGGCACATATATACAATGGAATATTACTCAGCCATAAAAGGAAACGAAATTGAATTATTTGTATTTAGGTGGACGGACCTAGAGACTTTCGTACAGAGTGAAGTAAGCAGAGAGAGAAAAACAAATACCGTATGCTAACACATATATATGAAATCTAGAAAAAAAAAGGCTCTGAAGAACCTATGGGAAGGACAGGAATAAAGACACAGACATAGAGAATGGACTTGAGGACACGGGGAGTGGGAAGGGTAAGCTGGGACGAAGTGAGAGAGTGGCATGGACAAATATACACTACCAAATGTAAAATAGATAGCTAGTGGCAAGCAGCCACATAGCACAGGGAGATCAGCGTGGTGCTTTGTGACCACCTAGAGGGGTGGGATAGGGAGGGTGGGAGGGAGACACAAGAGGGAGGAGATATGGGGATATATGTGTACGTATAGCTGATTCACTTTGTTATACAGCAGAAACCAACACACCATTTTAAAGCAATTATACCCCAATAAAGATGTTAAAAAAAAAAGGGCTTCCCTGGTGGCACAGTGGTTGAGAATCTGCCTGCCGATGCAGGGGACACGGGTTTGTGCCCCGGTCCGGGAAGATCCCACATGCCGCGGAGAGGCTGGGCCCGTGAGCCATGGCCGCTGAGCCTGCGCGTCTGGAGCCTGTGCTCCGCAACGGGGGAGGCCACAACAGTGAGAGGCCCGCGTACCACAAAAAAAAAAAAAAAAAAAAAAAAAAAAAAAAAAAAAAAAAAAGGCGAAGAGCTAGTGTATGTTAGAAAAACCTGTGCTGGCACCTTTTTCCACCTAACCATGCAGCAATTTCTTTCCTGTTAAAACCAATGGAAATTTGATTAACATGACAACCTTATTCTAAATTCCAGAGATGTTTCCAGAGTCTGATGGAAGACAGCAGTAGAGACCCCTCTCTATCCTACAGTTTCACAGGAGCTATTTGAGGGCGAATCTTCAGGCATTCAATGGAGAGTGACCGAGCATGCGTCATGAATTATAAGGGTGTTTACATATGAAGGATCCAAGGAGCTCGGAGTCTATTACATCAGCATCAGTGCCACACAATTGTTTCAATACAGAGTAAGAATTTCAAAAGTAGAACCAAGTTCGTTTGATGATGACATATAAGAGGGGCAAAAATGCCCAAAGTATTAAGAGATAAATGTCATGAGGCCAAGCTTGACTAGCCTAGAAAAGACTGCTGATTTGCAACTTCCAAACCCAACCACGATGCTCTGTTACAACAGTCTCCATTTGTCTGCCAGACACTTGTGACAGCCCCTCTGATGGCAAGGCCACCTACAACACCTTTGTCTCCTTTCCTCTTTGTATCGGAGACCACAGCTCTGCAAATGTGCCTCATTTTACCTCTCCTCCATTGTCTTAATGTAATGCATTCACTTCACATGCAAGAGGAAGATGCATGTTTTGCCCTGACTTTGTGCAGAACTGGCTTGCTGTCCAGATTGTTTTGTTTCTGGCATTTTCATTAATTCCTCGCATACTGTATCTGACAGAATTACTGCTGTGTTTGTTGACAGGACCCTCTGGCCTCCAAACATCAAACTCATGATGTTCTTATCAAACTTGACACCTCTTTTTCATTCCCAGGCATTGATTTTCCACCCGCTAGCCAACATATTTCACAGAAAAAACTGTTAGCACGATCTGCAAAGTATTGACCACAGTAACACTGAAATCCCTACCTGAAAATTTACAGCCTTAATTTCTAGTAGGTTACATCAGTTATCTCCAAGTGGGTGAAGATTAGGAGTGTGATCAGCGTGGGCTATTTAAAATATTTACTACTGAACAGCCTACGCAACCTGCCACTTACCACCAAAGCGGAAAGATGGAAATAAATACTAAGTAACTGACTGATGAAGTTTCTCAAAGAACAGATGAAATGGCCACTGATTTCCATGAAAAGAATCGAAATACACACAAAGCACACACTCTTGGAAAAAAAAAAAAAAAAAAAGAAATTAAAGAAAAAGGATCCAAAATCGAAAAGGCAAGTATTCAACATTGCAATTTAGGAACAAAAGACGGGGTAGTTCACGTGTAATTTCTTCTTACATCAAGAGTAAAGACCTGTCTTTTGCAAAATGTTATGACACAGAATTTATCCCTTTATATATACAACATATAGCGTTTCACCGAGATTTAATGATCTCATTCATTATTCAACAATATATATTGAGGAACTATACTATGTGTAGGTTACTGGATTGAGAATTTCATCTGTAAACCTCACGTTGTCTGTGCATTATTCATAAGCTTGGTACTATTTTCCATACTCTTTAAGGGAGAGTTCTCTGTGTGCTACAAAGAGGAGACACAGAGAAAAAGTTTTCAGCAATGGAAATGAAAGAACTTAATATTTCAAGATTTATTATATTAAAATAGACAGATGAGCTTTAAGATAACCCCAGCGTTAGCACGCTGACTGCTTACTACAGAAACACCAATAACACTGTTTACATAGTCTTTGCACGTGGCTTTGAATAAATCCTTGCTTTAAGGTGACATGGCAAGGGAAGAATCATTGGACACCTACTTAGCAGCGACTTTGGGAAGCTAGTCTATCAGGTTCCAAGCCGCCAAATTACTTCCCACTCTATTCTACTTACAGTAACAATGACTGATTACCCCAACATCAGGCCCAATGCTGTGTCCAGTGCTGCAGGGAATACAAACGAAGTATAATGGACAAGTCTAATGCTCAGAATATTTGTTATTGTGGTGGGCATGAATCTAATATACATGGAATATGAGGTGAAGATGGTGCAGAATGCCCACGCTATATTGTGCAAAGCAGATACAGCACCTTCTTTGAGGGTTCTGAGAAGACGGACATAAAACGGGCTGGGATTGGTTTATGAAGGTGGTGGGATCTAGGATCTTGCATAAAGGGAGAGGTTGGTCTGACTTGTTCACAGGTGGGGAAAAAGAAGGAAGGTATTCTTGGCAAGGATGATAACACTAGCAAAAGCTCGATGTGAACTCAGTGTGTCTGGATACGGGCCGAGGGCCCCTGGACAGGCTGCCTCAGTCACAGGTGAGATCAGATCAACCAGGGCGGCAGCTGAGTTTGAACATCATGCCTCGGACATCAGGAAGACTTAAGGAGGAAAACCTTCAATTCAGCAAATAACTCCAGTGTATGAGGTGGTAGGTACTTAATAAATATTAGTTTAATTAATGAATAATCTATTGCTTATGGGAACTGCTAAGTAGGGCTCTAGGAGGCGGTACAGACAATAATGCTCATATGGATTCTTGCTTTTAATCGAAGCAGAGTTGCTCATATGGCTGTAACGGACAAGTTCCGGATAATATTTCATACTGACTGTCCATGAATTAAAAACATGCTGAAGGTACCAACTATAAATACAAAAATGCACATGCTGTATCTACAGTTATTTAATAATTTTTTCTCTAGTGGTCCTAAGGGCTAAGCATTTTGCTAGGATCTACCCAGTCCTCTCCAAGAAGAAAAATCAAGTAATCAGATTAGGGGTCTGTACAGCTAAGAACAGTAATCAGGATGGAGAGTCAGATTGGAATGTGTTTAGAAAGACAGTGAATGGCCTTGTAAAGCAGCAGAAAGACCACCAACTGGGGGGAGGGGGCAGTGGTACAAGGTAACAGAGGAGGTGGAGGAAGGGATGGGGGTGGGGAAGGCAGAGAGGGGGAGGAAGTGAGAGCAGATGGAAAGGAGCCCAAAGATAAATTCTATTTTTTTATTTGTTACTTTTTAAAATATAGGACTTGTCCTTGGCTCTATTCAGTTGTTCTCTTAAAACTGTAGTAAATTGACTACTTTACACATGTCCTACTTTGTTGAGTCTTCCATACTAATTTAAAATTATGTTCCTCATTTAAATATCAAACTTTCACAGGTTAAGCTCCTTCTTGCTGTATCTTGATTTGCTTTAAAAAAAAATTTGCTATGTGGGAAGTCTAATGCCTAATAAACAAATATGTTTATATATGTATATATTTGGCTTTGAAATATGTTAGCAGGAATATGCAGAATCTGATTAAACAGAAATTTCAAAATGACTTATGAAGGTTATTACCTCACGAGTGTACACATTTCCATACAAAACACATTCCAGAGGAATGTAAAATCCCAATAACTCTCATATACCAAAGCTGCTGGGACTTCTATTTTCTTAAGGGATACATTTCTCATTCCAGAATATAAGAAATTAATTATCAGGTTATCTCTCTAAGTAAAAATTGAATGTAAGTAGGAGGACAAAATAACTGTCTGTCTAACTTATTTATATTAAGGTAATAAAAATATTGAATTATATGTCACTCAAATTCTGAAAGACTAATCCTTAAATGGATAGATCAAGACTTAATCAACTTTAACAATATTTTGTAGTGTTTTGCTAGAAGTGGATTTTGGTTTTTGATGAAGAAATGAATATTATCAAACTCAGGCAAAGGCTCTTTGTTTCATATACATAATACAGAAGAATATAAAGCAGTACCAATGGATATCTGTTTGTGCACTGATAAACATCAAGAATAGGAGACATTTGGTATCTATTTCTTAAAAAGGTTCTTTGACAGGGGAACTAGTTTGTTTATGAATACATCACCTGCCTCAGAAGTCAGCACTTTATACTATAAGACACACAGCCAAGACCATATAAGTCTTATTACCAAATGGCATGCTTTGATTTTTGAATATACGAATACTTGGACACAGGATAACTGAAATACTGGTTAAATAATGTTGCATCCATTAGGAAGTCAGCATAGAATTAAGTAAACATAACTACCAACATTGTTCCCTCTACTTCTTTCCATCTTCTCAATACTGTATGTGATTTTGGACCCTAATTATTCTGCACTTAGTATATTCTTTTATCTGTCACTGTGCAACACTCACAAGTATCATTCTAATTCCTACATACCATTCGATTTGGAGTTCCGGCACACATCAAGTACCAGGACAGGATTTGAAGCTTGACACATCTAAGCAATGGAGAAGCAGTTGGTATTCGATACCATTTGCTTTCCCTTCTCTAAGCCTCTCCTGCCTCTCAGACTGGACTTGGAGGCAGAACATCTTGCCGTCTGGTAACCCAGAGATGAGTTGGGATACCCAGCTTCTGCGGCGCCGAAGGGGTGGTCTTCACCATGAAGTTAGCCCAAGGTGCCAGTGTCTGTGTCCAACGATTCCTCTAAGGGCTTTTGAGTAGGTGGGAATATATTCTCTCTTCCTTTTGGCTCTGAGCTCCATGTCAGTTCCTTTGCCGATGGGTCTTGTGACGGCTTTCAAGTGCACTAGGGCTGTACAGCCATTCACTGAACAAGCACTTTCCATCCTGGCTCTCTCTTGAAAATCTCTCTCACACTGGCATTTTACATGTGCAGCAGGTCTTACGGAGGTTCTCAGGGGGTGAGCAGGAAGGATTTTATAACAGACTCATGTGGTACGTAACGAAATATTGAAAAGATACCCTTCGGCCTATTTTTTACACCAAAGCTTATCCCTATCTCCTCTTACTCCTCCAATCCTCGAATCCCTGTTTTTATTTGGGATGGGTGAGCTATCTTTGCTTCCCTGACACCTGAAAACCCACGGTCTTAGGTTCTATGTCACACCAAGAGGTTTACCAAGGCATTTTCCCAAATGAACAAAGTTCCTTCCCTAATCTGGTGCTAGCTGTTGAAATAACTCATTTCTTACATTTATATGATTGTAAAATACTCCATATTATACGAAATACAAACATAGCAAATAAACACACACAAAAATGTTATTTGTTAAATGGATACCTTCCTTAAGAATATTTAACCTTTACAGAAGCTCAAAGGAGATGCAATGGTTAATACAAAAGAAGGAACCGCTTATGGTACCAAATCAGGCAGATTTTCAAGAGATATACGGGGTAGGTGGCCCTCCCATCCCTCTTGTCATAACCTTTAGGTCGTTGGAGGCTACAGGAGCCACAGGACTGTTCAAAAGTTTTCAGAACAGTTCATCAGTTTTCTCATCTTCAAAATTTAAGGTCATGTAAGTCAGTTCTTTTCAAACATGTAGACAAAAATAGCACTAACAGCAGAGGAGAGAGAATACAGAGGCCTGCGGATGCTGTACTAAGCAACTTACTGCAAAAATGATATTTCTGTGAAGACCCAAAAGTTTATCTTAAAAATATGCAGGCTTTGGATCCTATTTCATAAAAAATATATTTTAATATAAGAGTAGTACTCACACTTATCATTGATTAAAACTGTTATGTTAGGAAGGTGCCGTTTCCACCCCATAGTTTTGCATATGAAGTAGGATACTCCTGGTCTGAGGAGTGTGGTCTTAAGAAAGTGACTTGCTGAAACATGGACAACTTAAGACTCTGAACAAAAAAATGGTCACCTATAAGTAGAGTACCTATATGTCCTAGTTTACAGTGGATAGGCCCAGGATTAAGCCTGTTGTTCTGGCATAATTATTATTAGCCAAATGTATCTGGGTTTGGATGACAAAGTAGATGGTTACCTTGCCTATCAGCCATGAAACTGCCACCATATTCTAGACTCACAGTTGTCTTTGGCAGAAATGCCCCCAAGCCATGGGACAATAAGAATGACAGCCAAACTCATGACCAATCAGATCAGGTCCCCACTGAAACTTGGATGGAGATCAACCAAATGGTAAGGCTGTCCGAAATCTGACATCTAAATATTTAGTTGAAATATTTGCCTGAAATGTTCAAATCAATGAATACGATCCCTAATACTAAACAGAGGTAGAAATTAAAAACAAAGAGATAAACAAAGAAACAGAGCTCATCTCATGCCGGATATGAAAAATCATTTCTGCCATCATAACACACAGATCAACATGAGATTTCCTAAGGGCAAGTATAGCATCTTCCACAGTTTTTTAATACGAACCCATAGGGCCATCATAAGGGCATGTATCCAGCCAACTGATCCATAAGTACCTGACATGGTAAAGCAGAGCAGTTATATTAATTACAACTTAGCTCTCACTCTATTGATTAAAATAAATATTAGAATAAAGTCAGAAAACAGTTCACGTGTAGGAGATATGTACGTATGGGGGTGTATGTGTGTATTCTGATAATTAACCATTATAAATAGGTAAATATCATCAATTATTCACTTTGTACTTTACCCATAACAATTTTTTAGAGGTTCAATTCCAGCTGACGTTAATACATTTAAACCTTTTTCCTCTTATTGAAAATAACAACCTTCTCAAAAACTGCCTAACACTGAACTTTTTTTTCAGCTTTACCGAGATATAATTGACATATCATATCCTGTAAGTTTAAAGTGTACAACATGATAGTTTGATGTACACATATATTGCTAAATAATTACCACCATAAAGTTAATTCATACAACAATCACCTTATGTGGTTACCTACCCATGACGGGGCAGGACTGCGGGCAGTTCACAGGTGCTCTGGGCACAGCTCACTGACCACACAGTAGGATAAGACCTTGCACTGTGCTCTGGCATCAGGCAGGGCCACAGGCTGTGCTCAAAGTTGGGTGGACTTCAGGTAGGCCATTGGCTGTGCTCTGCTGTCCAGTGAGATCACTGGCCGGGCTCTGTGGTGGGAGGGGCCCTTAGCTGTACCTGCAGCTTGGTGGGGCTGCAGACAGCTCTGTGGTCAGCTGGGGTCGCTGTCCAGGGTCTCAGGTTAGGTTCAGCTGCAGGCTGTGCTCTGCGATTGTGCGGGGTCACAGGCTGGGACCCCGGCCCGGAGAGGCTACTGGCTCAGTTGAGCAATCAGCAGAGCCATGGGATGGCGCTGGGGTTGGGGAGTTGTGGGCTACGCTCCATGGCTGGCGGGGGGAACCGTAGGCTGAGGTCTGAGGCTGCTTGGGGTCACGGGTTAGGATCCCTGGCTGTGCAGGGCCGGAGGCTCTCCATACAGCCGGGCAGGGCTGCGAGCTGGACTCCTGCCTGGGTGAGTCTTAACACGTGTTCCTGGTGCATACGGTCTATCGGCAGAGGATCCTAGCCAGGCGGCACTGCCCACTGAGCTCCCTGGCCAGACGGGTTACCATCTCAGCTCTGCAGTTGGTGAGGGCACTGGCTGGGGCCTCTGTTCGGGTGCCACTGGAAGCAGGAGGACGCCTGCCAAGACCTGAGAGCCGGTGGCCCTTTCTCCATGTCTGTCTGATCCCCGGGGCTCAAGCTGCACAGACACCCGTCCCCGCCTCTGCATCCTTGAGAGGTGAGACCCAGTGGGCCTCCTGGGAAGTCACTTGCATGTTGGGAAGCTGGGTGTCCACCTTGGTTCTCCTCTTCCCACTGGAGAAACCGTAGCCCAGGGCCCTCTGGGTGCGGTGCTGGGCTGGCCTGGCGAGGGCTCTGTGGTTAGAGTGGAATCCCTCCTCAGGCCCTTCTAGCCCAGGCTTCTCGGTCTCTGTGCCCCAGGGGTGGCTTCAGCCTCATCCCCAGTTCTGGGGTCTCCACAGGGGGTCTTGTCTGTGGACAGTTGCCAGTTGTCCTTCTTGTGAGGGAGACTGAAGTCAGGAGTGACCTACGCTGCCATCTTGATGATGATGTCACTGCCCTAAAGTTTTTCACTTAATTTTCTAAGACTCCCCTCACATCAGAGTTCAGTTCTGAGAAAAACACCAGAATGCTCTAAAACTATCCAATGATACACCAACTTACTGCGATGAACCACAAAAAACAAAGGTAGTGGGTTCATAGAATAAAGTCCTTGTGTCAAATTACGAATGTGAACTTACTTATGCCAGCTCTACTTAAAATAAGAACTACACCTATTACTAAGTTAAACATAGATCATAATATAAATATGGTTTGTTTTGAAACCAATCAGAAGACACTGCAGGTCTCTTACATTAGTATATGATTTCAGCAATCGTGCCCCTGAGAACATATAAGTACTTTACTATTACCTGGAATTCATGTTCCCCCCAAATTCGAACTTGATAAAATCTCTAGTTTCTTCAGCTTATCCACTTCTCCCAGATGGTCCGTCCCTTTCTTTCCTTGCTTTTCCTTCTTTCCCTCCCCAGCGGGGGTGGCCTGGCTTATCCTAAACCCCTTGACCTGGTGCTTCCTGCACCTCACGCGGCAGGCCCTACGCTCCTGTGTGAGACATCCTCACCCTGACTTCTCACTCCTACATCAAGGACTTCGTTGATGGCTGGATAACTCTGAATACGAGGATGGCTACGTGCGATTGAGGCTATGCCGTCTCCCTGGGGCTGAAACATTGTTAGAGGGATTCTGCTGCTCCCCTGTCCTCTCCCACCCCCTCGGAAGCTTGTCCAGTTTCTGTTCCACACTTTGCCAAACATTTTACATCCACAGCAGTTACATAATACTAGGTAAACATAAGCACTGAAATACCTTCAAGCGAATGACAGAGTAACTCCTTACATATTAAGGAATTTGAAGGTCACTCAAAAGGCTGAAGGGTGTTGCTCCAGAGGGAGAGTGTGGGCCTGGGGAGGAAGCTACAGTGAGACAGACTTCAGATCAACAGGAGTGCAATTAGGAGCTGGCTAAGCATTATTCACTTCATAAGGCGTGAGCTTCCTACCCAGATGTGCACTTTAGTCATGGTGGGTGGACACCTTTTAAGAGTTTTTGTACAGGTGACAGTGGCTGAGGGGATAAGGTGATCTTTAAAGGTCCCTTAAAGGTTCAGATTCAAGAAAGATATGCCATGAGCTGCCAAATGATAAGGATGGTGCATGCAGAGTAATAAGCAAAAGAGCAGAAACAGAAAAGGATGAAAAATGCTTCCCTAGATTCTATGCTTTCTCTGCAGCGCTGCCCCGATTCACTCAGTACTAAGCTCCTGCCTCTGCTTACAGTGAGCTGGGACCAAGAATGAGGAAAGTCAGGAGTGAGACATCACTATGTGAGGATGATGGGGACTCTGCCCAGTTCACAATTAGTCTTTCTAGATGGTCCTCTTGTCCATAGAAGCGAGTCCCAGAGCTGAAGCATCCTTGTTCCTGCCTGGATACAACCTAGGAGCTGTGGACAGCCTTGTAATCTTCCACAGGACCTACAGGGCAGGAGATGGCGGCCTTCAGAGAGAAGAAAGAAATGAAGGGAGGAAGCAGAGATGCAAAACGGAGACAGAGTCCTGGGTTCCATTCCAGACAGGGTTATAGGTCCCAGATCAGTCCTGTCTGTATTCTTATCATCTCTGCCTCTTTCATGCTTTAAGCACGTATCACTTGGTTTCTATTACTTGGAACCAAAGCAGCTTAACTAGTTAACTACAGCTCCTTTAAGAGATGGCTTGAAGCAGCCACCTGACATCAACCAAGGCCGAGGTCAGAAAGGCTTAATTGTCACCATGCACAGAGAGTATTTACTATTGCCCAATGCAATTTTCCAACATAGCAGGACGGTCACTAGGTACTACTCAGAAGACTGCTAGACTCTAAGAACCTTCTCAAAGCCCTCCCCACAGGTGTTTCTGCCCAGTATTGCCACATGTTTATTATCAGAATTTATCCAGTTACAACCAAGTCCCTTACTGCAGTGTAAACTAAAGGCTCAGACAATGCCACTGGCACTGTGCCCGGGAAGCTTCAATGATCACGAGTGCCAGAGCTTTAAAAAAATCATGGTCCTTACAGAAATATTCCACATGATAGCACATTTGTTGAGCACATTTAGATTCTGTGCTCACCCATCGCACAGAAACAATATGCAAAACAGGTGTTTACTGTGTTGGGTGATTGTCATCTTTTTCTTTTCATACCACCAATGAACAAAACCATCCACCAAAAGCGGAAGAAAAAAAAATCCTGCAAGAATAGTGTACAGCACAATATAAATATCTCATAATTGGGCTGGAAGTGCATCGAGCAAGTACTAAGAGACCAAGAAGGGATTCAGCTGACGGAGCAAACATACCGGGTACCCAATGGAGCACAGGGTATGCTCCATGTTCTAGACCATATTAAGAAATTCTCATGGAATCTATAAATATTTTCAAAAGTATTTTCACCTTACTAAAATGCCATTTTGTAAAAAAAAAAAAAAAGCATCATCTAGGGCATTGAATACATCTTAAGACTTTTTCCCCCCAATTTTTTTTTTTTGTTTTGCGGTACGCGGGCCTCTCACCGCTGTGGCCTCTCCCGTTGCGGAGCACAGGCTCCGGACGCGCAGGCCCAGTGGCCATGGCTCACGGGCCCAGCCGCTCCGCGGCATGTGGGATCTTCCCAGACCGGGGCACAAACCCGTGTCCCCTGCATCGGCAGGCAGACTCTCAACTACTGTGCCACCAGGGAAGCCCCCTCCCCTCAAATTTTGAATATTCACAGGACCAGGGAAATTCTCTTTAATCACATGCATTATCTTTCAGACACACAGCTTACAGTAATACTGAAAAGACAGTGTCTTGCGTCTCCCCTTTTTTGTGCCCTAAAGACATGTGAGCCCACAATGAGAATCCCATTAAGTGTGATTTAAATTAAATGAAAGTTATTTGTGCAGGGGATTGGGATGAGTTCACCATGTGCATGAAGAAAAGGATGGGGTGGGATGTGATTTCTTTAAGTGGAGTGTAATGAGCTCAGATACTTCAGATACTTTTTGCCACAGATACTTCAACAAAAAGAGCTAATGCGAATTAGTGTCAACAGTTCATTAAAATGATACATACGTATGAAAACTTGCCTTCAAGGATTCTCCTTGATAAGATTTTTACAAGTACTATTTCTTGTTGCCCTAGATTATTGGGGAAAAGGTGATAGTGCCCCTTTATTAAATAATAATCAGCTTTCTTGGGAGGATCCTTTTTCAGTTACTCTGAGTTGCAGGGCTCTGACTCAGGAGAACGATCTCATCAACTCCATGTTTACATACGCAATGAACTGCAAGCCCATTTAACAAAGATAAAACTCATCTCTAATCCTCCTTGTTTGACTCTGTGACAGTCAACAAGGGATAAGAAAGACAAGGAAGGATAAACGGTGTTTTCTTTTCCACTGCTGCAGGTTAAAAATACAGAATGAAGACTAGAGAGATGGTGAAATTATTAGAAATAATAACCAAAGCGTCCTATGTGTACAACCCCATTTTGTCAACTCTACAGGATAATAATGCTTTTTATGTATTTCTCTACACGGTCCAAAACTAAAGAGGGAAATTTAGGTCGAATTTTCCACGAATTCAATTCTTACACGTCTGGGTTACGCATGTTACCTCTCCTTAAGGAGGATGAAACAGACTCCATCACATCACCTAACTCGTCCAGAGTCACATGAACAATGAGTGACAAAGTCAGTCCAAGGTCACTCCACGGTGCCTTCCACTGTGCTTCCGCCCTCACCCTCCCCGTGGGATTTACACCACCTGCTAGAGTTTTAATGTTCTCCTCCTCTGAAGAGTGAAGAAGTGATGGATACTCCCCAGAAGGCTTTTCTGTTGCACTTTTATTCATTACTTCTCTAAGAAGTCTAAAGCCTGTAGACATGACCTTATTCATCTTCCCCATTTATCTGGGCATGCTGGCTGCGGATATTATTACTACTGTTATTATGGGTGGGGAAATTAAAGTGAGCATTGATGAGCGGGAATCTCAGCAAGGGAGTGACAGTTTAGACCACAAGCCTTGCCACCTAATACATAATCCAGAGCGCCAGCCACTAAATCTTGCTTTTTGTGATATGGTAAAACACACAAGCTGAGCTGCTATTAATCTTTAATGAAACCAAATGTCAACTATACTCTTCTGAGTCATCACTCAGTTTCTAGCATAATATTCAGTATATATTCAATCTTAAGACCACACATCCATATATAAAGGTTGAAAGGAAATCCAATTTCCTTCTATAATTACATAAATTATTTTAACATGTCACAACAATTTTACATGAGAAAGGAAAATGGACTGATCCAGCAATTTACACTCAATTTTCTTTTTCTCTCCTAAAGGAGTCGATCCCCTAACATTGCAGATGAATTGTTTTTCCTTTCCTTAAAGAGTTCTTAAAAAGAATGATGTCGTTCTGAGAAATGTGTCCTTCCCTCTTCACCAGAAGCAGAGGGCTACTTTCGCCTAGAGGACAAGCCTAGCGCTCTCTGACCATGAGCGGAGCACAACAAACAGAGACAACTGTGCCTCTGCTCACCGTGGTTCAGAAGGAAGCTTCTTCCCAGTTTTACCGACAAAACGGCAAATACAAAAATGTGCCATTTTAAAAGTTTTCTATAGGTTTCCCAATAATCCCTAATGTTATTAATAAGCAGCCTCCTATTTTAGTTGGATCTTGACCAAAAAGTTATCTTGTAAGCGGTCACTTAACAAAAATGAAAATGAATTCAGAAAAACGCACGTATCAAGGTTGGGCTGTAAGCTCTCAACATATGACACGCCCATTTCACTTAATGGAGTCCCGTGGATGGTTCAAAAGTAAAAGTAAAATTAAAAATACCGTATGCTAACACATATATATGGACTCTAAGGGAAAAAAATGTCATGAAGAGATTAGTGGTAGGACAGCAATAAAATACAGACTTACTAGAGCATGGACTTGAGGATATGGGGAGGGGGAAGGGTGGGCTGTGACGAAGTGAGAGAGTGGCATGGACATATACACACTACCAAATGTAAAATAGATAGCTAGTGGGAAGCTGCAGCATAGCACAGGGAGATCACCTCTGCGCTTTGTGACCACCTAGAGGGGTGGGATAGGGAGGGTGGGAGAGAGGGTGATGCAAGAGGGAAGAGATATGGGAACATATGTATATGTATAACTGATTCACTTTGTTGTAAAGGAAAAACCAACACACTATTGTAAAACAGTTATACTCCAATAAAGATGTTTTAAAAAAAAATTAAAAAAAAAAAAAAAGTACGTTAACCCCTCTGTGTCTCCATGAATGCCCTTTCTTTCAGCTAATGACTGAAATTGGCTCCCACGTGTATTCTTTACCAGGAACAAGCTTAGTTCTCTTTAGTTATCCTTAGCTACCCTTTAAGGCTTGGCAGAAGGGCCACCTCCTCAGGGTCGCCTGGGCTGCACACTGTGGGCTTGAACATGCCTCTTCCTGGTCCTAGAGCATTTTAGTAGTTCCTCCAGGAAGCAGGCCTTTCCCATTTGCTCCCTAATAATTTATACAGCCTTCCTTTCTAAGGCAATGCACTCCTCGACAGGCGGGCCAGGCATATTTTCTCTCTGTACTTCACCTAGGACAGCCCCCTCTTTGTTTCTCCAAGAGGTCAGCCCTGAATGTTTGGCAAATGTACCACAGAGATCCCTCCAGCTATAAAATCCTTGGCCTTGTACAGCTGATACCACGCACCTCGGCTACCTCACTGTAAAATGGACCAATGAAACCTGCTTCTGGGAAGCTGTTTTTCTGACTCCGAGGCAGAATTGACAATTTGCTTTGTAAATTGTGTTTTGCTTACAAGTATAAGGTATCATATCTAGATGTGTGTATAATTTTTAAGGATAAGCTATCTTATACCATGTAAGACAACTTGAAATAATGAACACATGGTCTGTGTAATAACGTACTTGAACCACTTCAGTGAAAAACATGCTTAAGGAAAATACTCTCAGAAATCAGCAGGAGATAGAATTACCCAACTGGTGTCTAATTTATAGATGAATGTAGTGAAAAAATAATTCATTACAGATGAATGTATCAGTTTACATAATGAACATCCAAACACTTTAGTGTAGCTACTACAGTGACCCTGTGACTGTGGGGACCAGAGAAGTGACAACATCTACCCAGGCAGGAATACTGGCCAGTAACACAGCTGGAAGGAAATGAAGAGAAGCAGATCATCCCCTAAGACCCTCACTTATGCGCTGTGTTTAAAATGTGGGATCGTCTTCAGATTATTTATATGGACAGAAATGTTCTTGTAAAAATGAGTGTGCATCTCACTTTTACAAGAGTGATCAAATGGTGCCAACAGCTGCATGAATTCTATGCTGTTTGTCTAAGTAACCCTTCTGGCAACTCTCCTCTTGTCCTCTAGCTTCCATGCCCACATGTTTAGCTTCTGCTTAGTCCTGTACCCATCGAATGCAGACATCAGTACCTTTTGGATGCATCCGAAGTGAGGCTTATCAGGGTGTTTACATCAAACCCTCAAGAGCATAAGCCCAATCATCTGTTTTCTCCTATCAGCCATCAGAATTCCACTTCCTTCTTCTTTCCCTGTCTACCCATCCACCCCTTCCCCATCAATTATTTCTTTTACTGGTGACAGCATTTCAGGGCCATCTCAAGTTTACTCCAAAATTTTATTTCAATGTTTACACATACAACAAGGCACCCCAGCTAACAGGCTATGCTTCTCAGAAGACATTTACGGCACTATCTTTTGTTACTGGTTTATATACCTGGAGGACTAATCCACCTCAGGAGCTTTTCCAACTAACTCCAGTATTCATTCTAAGGTTAATTCCATTAAATTCAAATTTTCCTATCTCTAGGCACCTAAAAAGTTGTAGGGTTTTTTTTTTTTGGAGGGGGAGGAATGGAATTTTCGATTATAATTCCAATTAAAAGGTTTTAAAATGATAAATGCTCAATTCTACACTTATTTCCAAAATAATTAGTAGTAATCCTCTTTCAAAACTTAGGAGCATCTGTAGAGAGACCAGTTCCTTCTCAGACACAAGTATTTAGACATTTTTGTCATAGATAAGACGGAAAGGTCTTGCTCTAAATTAATTTTTGGACAATCATACCAAGTCAAGTAAACTACCCAAGTAAGGTAGGTTGTCAATTATAGTGGTTAGATGGCCAGAGTCAAATCCCCACGTGCTATTCAAAGGGTGGCAGACATTTCTTCGTTGGATTTGAAGCTGTGTGCCGTATTTTGAATTGAGTACAAACAGCTTTAAATGAGAAGATGACTTTATTTAATACCAAAAATTCCCCCGGAAGTTTGAGAAGCATACTTATTCTGTCAATTTTAAAATAAAATGGGATAAAAAAAAAAAACCTAACTAGCAGCCACTGTTCACTTTGTCTTAAACCTATTCTTTGTAGAGGGCCTTTATGTCGAGCAGAGACTGTAGGCCCCAGATTTGTTGTCATGTAGAAACATGATGCCCTTTCTTGCTATTATTGAGTTAGTGGTGGGCAGCTCACTAAAGCTACACACAGCAATGTGGATTCATTGAAAAGGATAATTTCTGAAATTCAGTGAGCTGCTCAAGAATGAGTTCTGCTGATGAGCTCAAACAACACTTCCAGACATCTAAAGTGAGGGGCAGGGATGAGTTAAGTCTTTTCTCTGAGGAACCAGGTAACTCCTGGAGCATGAAAAATAAATTCTGTAATTGACAAACTCCTCTGGATTCATAGTAATGCATTACTGGAAGGCAAGAGAAAGGATGAACTGTTACAGAGGATAATCAACACAAACTTGTGACTCTAAGTACAGACTTGTTTCAGTGTATTTGGTGTGTATGCATATAAGCGTGTGCGTGTGGGTAAACTCTCACACACGTACACACATATATGTGTGTGTGTATATGTAGTCTTCATTTATTCTATTTACATCTATCATTCTATTTAGAATAAATTCTAAATTTATTCTATTTAATTTAGACCTATCTACACATTTTCAAACAAAACACAATTTCCCTTGTACTTAGATCTATTTTATGAATTATTCTTTCATCTAATACACTTACATTTCATTTAGCAGTAAACAACTCAAGCACTATATATCCATAAAAGGCAATTATCCTAACTGTTCTAATTATCTTGTAACACTTGCTCTCTTTTCCTTAAGTGTGTGGGTATACAAATGTTTGCTTTCTTCAAAAAAGAAAAAAAAAATGTAGACAGCAAAGATGTTCTTTTTAAGAATTCACTAATCCAGGAGAATATCACTTCTTCAAAAACAAGAAATCTTGGAAATGACAAAATATGAAAAATAAAATTTCTAGTCAAAAGATTGCCTAATTACAATAAATAACTGAATCCTTGGCTTAACACAGGCTTTCTAAATAAAATATATACATATATGCATATAAACTTAAGTCTTAACTATTACATATTTTTTAAAGTTTGATTATCTAAATTCCTGGAGATAGGTAATTTTTCAAAAAATTGGTCCAATATTAATTTCTTGTATTCTAATAGTCAGGAAAAGAATGTCCTAATTTCCTCAAAATCTAATTAAATGTACACCAAAATAAAATCTTATTCTTCTTATATTGTCTGTGTTAAAGAAGAAGAAAAACTGGAATGATACTAAAATCTTAGTGTGTTTTTTTTTTCATTTTAACTTGACTTCATTGTTTATGATGAAATTTTGAATTTCAAGACAGTATATGTTTAGATATAATTCTCACTAATGGATGTAAAAGAACTCTGCACTTAAAACATATATTTGTACTTTTCTCTTGAAAGGCCTAAGTTTTTAATGCTAAGAAGTATAATCTCTATAAATAGAGTGATATAACTCCTACAGTTTGATGTTTTTGAAACTATAGAAAAACTTTTAGAAGCCCAAATGGATTTTCTCCCCCAAATGAATATGTGGCCATTTCCACTAGTCCCTGTTATCCCTGAAAGAATGGCATTCCTCCATCAGAGGGGTTGACTAAGGGAGGTGAGTCAGGGGCTGGATTTTCTAAGTTAAAAGACATTGAAATTTAGGATTTTGGTTGCCACAAAGTAAAAAATTCTGTCATTTAATACTATTTTCATACTGCTTCCTGAATGTTTTCATGCTGTTGAAAACTGAACCAGTCCTTATAAACACAAAACACTGAGAACAGCGTTTACATCAAGATCTGTATTTGCCCACGTAGCCAAGCTTCCCTCCTTCTGGACAGAGACCTGCACCGACAGGGAAGGGCCGGGGCTGATGAACGGTCCTTTGCTCCCCTCCATGCCCTGACCCTCCCATCCCAAGGAGCCGCTGGAGGCACCCACCACTCACCCTGGAGTGGTCTGGCTCCTTGGTGTGTTTCCTACTTGTCCA
Source organism: Kogia breviceps (assembly GCF_026419965.1). Classification (NCBI taxonomy): domain Eukaryota; kingdom Metazoa; phylum Chordata; class Mammalia; order Artiodactyla; family Physeteridae; genus Kogia; species Kogia breviceps. The sequence goes on along the minus strand of NC_081324.1, from coordinate 59,358,973 downwards.
CGCTCTGGGTAAAACAAAAAACATACTTTATTTGAGAGACATGCCATTCAATGTGAATCATGATTCCCTTTGTTAACAGAGGGTATTTCCAAATACAACAGAGGCATTTGCACCAAGAACAAAGACAATGTAATTGGGAGGCTGTGGAATGCCAAAGGGACTCCTGGAAGAAGCAAAGTAACCATTTTAGAGAATTTCTCTACAGCTATGTATCATAGAAATGGATATCCTTTACAGTTTCAGGAAACCAAACAAAAAAAGCATTTCTAAAATAACCCTTAAGTTTGAAATAAAAGCAGATGTATCATTTCCCAGAGTTGTGTGGAATCAATAAAGAAAACTTTGTGTTGAAAAAAAATAAACGACCAGAAGTCTAATTACCGCTTTGAAAGAGGTGAGAATTCACTACAGTGCCACGAGTCACACAGATTAATGTTACCGCACGGCAATGGTGATCACATATACCCACCAGAGAGTCCCCAGAAGTACAGAAAAGGAAACCACAGCAACAAAAACTCTGATTTTCTTCTCTAAGAGACGGAAGGGGAAATAACCAGGGAAAAGAATAGCATTTCATTTTATACCTGTTTCTATAATTTGGTCATTTTACTATAAGTGATTTTAAGGTAAGTGCTAATAAATGTATATTTTTTCTTTTAATGGTGAAGGAGGTATCTCTTCAGAAACCAACTGTCAATGTTCAATTGTTAGTTGTGTTACAAACATGGTATATTGCTCTTGATCTTTCTGCTGAGTTCCTTAGCCACCCCAAACCCTGCACATCATCTATAACAATATTTACTCTTAGTAAATATTATTAGGATGCCTTTGCATTGGAAAGTTAAGGTAGAAGGACCAGAGTAGGAAATAGTCAAAACAATTTCCATATTTCTGCAAAAGTCCTCTCCAGAATACAATAGTTTGCATTGGCTGAAGAGTGACTCAGAGCTCAGTGACAAAGAATTAGCAGCAGAACTCATTGGAAATGCTCAAACCTTTAAATGAGTCTAAAAATGGGTTATAAGAAACTTGCTGGAATGAAGTAAAACTATGTCAGAGGCTTTTGGTTTTTTTGCTTTTTTTTACTGGTACTAAAGGCTACAGATGGTTGGCTGTGAAGAACTGAACATCAGAAAATATCCCAGTCAGTCTCTCTCTTACAAGGACAGAGTGGCTGGCTTCCCATCACCCTGCCAGCAGGAGGCCCAGGTCCAGAGGTCTGGGACATCAGTATGTCAGCTGTGGTTTTCCACTGCCAACGTCTGTCTCCAATCTACCTTCCAGCCTGAACTGTACATGATCTATACCCTCTTCTTTCTCTCCTTGGACAATTTCAATCCAACCCAGCCCACCCTGGTGTACGGGCCCTGATATTCCCCTGGCCCTTTCTGGAAAACCTGTTCTGTTGGAAGCTACTCCCTTTACTTCCATCTGGATTTTCCTAAATCCAAAGAGTTTCCTCCTCCTAAATACCCTGGATTAGAGGAAAGGTTCTTGGGTTGGGCTCTTCTATGCCTCTTTGCATCTTCCAGACTTTTGTTTTTTTTAACACCACTTAGTTCACGTTCAAGATACTGTTGCCAAATCACTTCCACAGCACCCAAAGAACTTCCCAATAAGTCTCACCTCTGGCGTCCAGCTTTCTCCTGCCCTTCACCTCCTACAGCCTATAAGCTTTTATCTATTCGAGCCACATTCAAGTCAATCTGGCTCAAAGAACGCCAAGCCCCTCCCCACCTCTTCTTCTTTGACCTTCATTTCCAGAGACATCTTCAGCCTCAAAGTATGCGACGTCCAACATCTCCAGTTTAGATCTTACCCACCCTCCATCTCCACCTCTTTCCATCTTCAATGAGTCTGTGAGTTCCTTGACCCTCTGTATCTGCCTGCCCTACCACATGCTGCCACCCAGCCGAGGGAGAATTGTAATACAAACATTTTAATGTTTCCTTCCCAACTCCTGCTCGTTTCAACGTGGTGAATCCTCTTTCTTGAGCTGAGTCTTGTAACAAAGAGAGCTTGTTACCAGGCTAGGCTGTGAGACTAAGCTAGGCTGTGAGACTGCTGACATCAAAACCAGGATGGCATGAAAAACTGGGACGTATTTCAGGTCTGTGAGTTAATCACACCCGTAGGAACAGAAATGTCCTAAGGGAAAATAGTAAGAGAGGGAAAAGAAGATGAACCCTGACAAGAAAGACTAATGCTTCTGTACTTGACCTGTGAGACAAGACACACTGAAGGCTTTTGAGCAGGAAAATTACCAAAGAGATTTTAGGAAAATTTGGTAATGGCACCAAGGAAAAGGAGGACAGCAGGAAGCACCTTATAAACAATAAAGGGACCCTAAAAAGTCATTTAGTTCAGAATGTCCTCCTGCTTCTGCATTACCCGCTATTATAGGCATCACAGCTGCCATAACACATTTCTAAAAATAGACTTCTCTGGTTTCCTACTTTGTTTAGTTCAGGTTGGAGCAGATAATTCCATATAAGAAATACCAGCCAATTTACAATAGCCAAGACATGGAAACAACCTAAGTGTCCATCAACAGATGAATGGATAAAGAAGATGTGGTACATATACATGATGGAATACTACTCAGCCATTAAAAAATGAATGAAATAATTCCATTTGCAGCAACATGGATGGACCAAGAGATGATCATACTAAGTGAAGTAAGTCAGAAAGAGAAAGACAAATACCATATGATATCATTTACATGTGGAATCTAAAATATGACACAAGTGAACTTATCTATGAAACAGACACAGACTCACAGATCTGGAGAACAGACTTGTGGTTGCCAAGGGGGAGGGTGGATGGGGGAGGGAAGGACTTGGAGTTGGGGATTAGCAGATGCAAACTAGTATATATAGGATGGATAAACAACAAGGTCCTACTGTACAGCACAGGGAACTGTATTCAATATCCTGTGATAAACCGTAATGGAAAAGAAAAAATAAAAAGAAATACCAGGCAACTCTAATCTGTATACCTGTTCTTAAATTTTAATTCCCAAATAATTTAGTGTTTTACTATCAATAGGAATGTAAAATAAGTTTACATTCAAATAGGTATTACTGATTGAATGAAAAAGTATAAATCAGGAAAAGAAACTGGTAAACTAGTTTAACTGTCTTGCCTCCAGTCCCAGTTTCCCTCATTCATTATAACAAAGTCAACTGCTATCTTTCAAAGTGGAAGGTACAGCAGATATCATTTAGTCCAACTGACATGCTTTACATGGAAGTAAAGTAAGGCTTAAAGCAAAAGATGATTTATTTAGTTTCTTAGCTACTCAGTGGGAAAACCAGGATTCTAACTAGAGTAGGTAATGGACTCTTTCAGGCTCCAGGATATTAAAAAAAAATTTATAGAAGCCGAGGAAATACAACTGCTTTATTCATTGTCTCATGACGCCTCAACTTTTAACCATAATCCTTCAAAATGACAGTCAATATTTATTGAACACCTTAAGTACCAGGCATCCAGCTCCATGCTTTACATACTTCATGCTGGAATCTCACCCAGCACAGGAAGGAGATGGATTTATAAAGGAGGAAGGCTACGGGAGACGCTCCCTTGTCTGAAACGTCCTTGCTTCCTGTCCTCCATTCATCTCACTGATACCTCTGCCTGATTTGCAAGCCTCAGCCTAAGTTCCAAGCCCTCTGGGGAGGCTTCTCCTGGGGCCACGGCTAACCCATGTCTCGGCTGAAGGGCTGGAACACAAGCCTGTCTGTAGCCCAGGGCCAGCTGTCCACTCAGTTTTAAGACTCCTTACATTCTTATTAAGCATTTAACTTTTCCTCTCTGCTTTTCCTTCTAGACTCTAAACTCCAAGTGGGCAGGATGAAGCTCTTGTATCTTTTCATACTCGCACGCGGGATGCTGTGGCCTTGGAAGGGTGGATCTGCAGGCATATGATTTTCTCCACGGAGCTGAGCATGAGATGCCAGCTTCCAGCGCCAAGGCTGTCCTGCCAGGCAGCCTGCAAAACTCCAGAGGAAAGAAAACAACACTCGCATGCAAAGCTACGTCAAGTCAAAGAGAACAATCCATTATTTCTTTCTCTGTCAGCCAACCACATTATTAAACCCTAAATCACCCAAAACACAAAGAAATAACACGACCACTTATTTAAGTTCTGAACCAAGGTGTTCAAGCGCTAGGAAAGGGAACACTTTCTTCTCTCCTTCCTTGATTATTTACTCTTAAAAACAATAAGGAAAGATGGTTAATTTAAAAATATAATACAAAAAGGGAGGTTTTCTTTTTAGAACTGTAAGCTGAAAGAGCCAACCTTTCACCAACCTTCCATCATTAGTCTTTAATGTGCCTATAGTCTCCTCAGCTGCTGTTTACTGAGTTCTCAGTAGTTTATTTTGTCCAGTCCAGAGCTGAACTGCCGACCTCCCAGTGTACATGTAGGATGCTCTGCAGTGCCCAGGAGATGAGGAGGGGCAGGAGCTGAGTTTGGCTGGCAGCAGGGCAGCTACAGTAGCCTCTGAGTAAGCAGGTGCCCTCCCATACCATGCCCCTCAGCTGATTTCACTTTCTTCAGAAAGCGGCCACACTGCAAATACCTCCTATGTAGTTCAGGGAGGATTCCTGCAGAAATATTTCCTAGACAGGAAATAGGCCCTAAAGAACAGGTAAGATGTGTTGCCTCTTTAAAGGTGAGGACAGCCACACAGGAGGGAGGCAGCCGGCAGCCCAGGCACTGGAAGGCAGTTATCCAGGGGAATTCAAATTAATCTAAAGGATCTCCTAACATCTTTATCCATTGGGTAAGCATCTACTGCCAGAAATCATCACAATGTGTGAAATAATTTAACATATAGTTTTCTACCCAATGTTACAATTTGTATTTTTGCATGTCTTAATATATGATTTGTATTGAATATGTATTTTTATATGTAGAATTAAGACTCTCAGTGGTCAATGGCAGATGTGGTATTGAATCTTAAGCACTGGGTCCCATACCCCTATTTTACCCTGTTAGCTCTCTTCATCCTCTACAGCAGTGGACCTCAAAACCATGGTGTCTCAAATATTTGACTAGTTACGTTTTTTCCTACTTGTCAAATTAGGATGAGCACTGGTCAAGAAGCCCCCTCTCAGATCTAATCCCGCCGGTGGCTGGCTGGGTACCCACAGGCAAGTCACTTGAAAAAGAGATCAGCCACTTACTTGACTCATTCAAGAATGTTCCAACAGAGACAGAATACAGTGCCAAGTGCTTTGAGAAGCATACGTTAGCAGGAAAAATTTAAGATCGTATTTAGGTAACAAGTATTGGTTCAAGAAACTTGTTCCATTTAACCGAATTTGCCTGATAATGCGAATCACTGGCTCTTGTGAAGATGCAGAATCCCAGCTCCTCGAGATTGGGCCTGGGGTAGTTGTGCAGGGGGTAAGGGCAAACATGCTGTTGTTCAGATTCCTGGTTCTCATGGAATTTAATACACAGTCATCTAGTTGGAGTGATATGGTTTCGTGTGAGGAGGGAGGGGTTAGGATCCAGTTGTTCCATTTGGGTCAAGTTGACAAGTACGTTATAGAGAAGTGAAATGGAAATTAAACTCTTAAGCCATGTTGAGAACAAAGTCATAAATATTTGTTGTCTAGCTGAGGTGAGTTTCCTAAAATAAGACTTTAGAGAGACTCAAATGGAAACAGATGGCTTCTCAGAGACTGGCTACACTGAAATCCACATGGGGATACAAGAACTGATATATAAGAGACATCTGCCCACTGTCCATTTGTGGTCCATCTCCTGAGGACCTGCACGGGGGTCTGGATGATGCTAAGAGGACTCAGAGCCATGAACTGTGTGGTGTGACTCGAGGCCTGGCATTCCACAAAGGGGACCCAGCACACCACAGCAATCCTAAAATCCTGACTCTTAAAAGAGAACCCTCCTACACTGTTGGTGGGAATGTAAACTGCTGCAGCCACTGTGGAAAACAGTATGGAGGTTCCTCAAAAAACTAAAAATAGAGCTGCCATATGATCCAGCAATCCCACTCCTGGGCATATATCCAGAAAAAACTATAATTCGAAAAGATCCATGCACCTCTATGTTCATAGGAGCACTATTTACAATAGCCAAGACAAGGAAACAACTTAAATGTCCATCGACAGATGAATGGATAAAGATGTGATACATATATACCGTGGAATATTAGCCATAAAAAAGGAATAAAATAATGCCATTTGCAGCAACGTGGATGGACCAAGAGATGATCATACTAAGTGAAGTAAGTCAGAAAGAGAAAGACAAATACCATATGATATCACTTACATGTGGAGTCTAAAATATGACACAAATGAGCATATCTATGAAACAAAAACAGACTCACAGACATAGAGAACAGACTTGTGGTTGCCAAGAGGGAGGGGGTTTGGAATGGATTGGAAGTTTGGGATTAGCAGATGTAGACAATTATATATAGGATGGATAAACAACAAGGTCCTACTGTATAGCACTGGGAACTATATTCAATATCCTGTGATAAACCATAATGGAAAAAGAATACATCTACATAGAAATGGAAATGAAATGAAAAAGAACATATACATATATATTCTGAACTGAATCACTTTGATGTACAGCAGAAATTAACACAACATTGTAAATCAACTATATTTCAATAAAATTTTAAAAAAATCCTGACTCTGTCTGAGGCTGCCACAGTATTAGGGATACAAGATCCTTCTAGATCTCACTCCCATCTTCTGGAAACAGGGCCAGGAACATGCTAGCTTCCACTGCTGGAAAAGCCCCACAGCTCAGAGAGAGAAGTTGGAGGGGAACCTGCCTCCACCACGTGCTCTTTTGCCTTGTACTTAACAGCTATGCAAGGACGTTCTAGGGTACCTTATGACTGACCAAGCCCGGGAAGGCCAGGCGGGAAGCCTCATCATGTAACGTGACACATGTTTTCTGCTGAGCATGCGCGTTAGGCCCACAGAACCACGGCACTGACGTAGCTCCCGCTCCTGCTCAGAAATGTTGATCACGGCTACGAGCTTTTCCTGCAAAATGTGCATGCCTATTGTTCGTAAGATAAAGTTTTATAAGGAAGTTTAAATTTCCTTGACATCTTCCAAGTATTTATAAATGTTTAGCTGAGACAAACGATGTGAGGTAGGAATTCACAGAGCCGTAGCTAGAAGCCACGTAAAGACAGATTTTTCTAATTAGTAATCGAAACGCAGGAACCTGGGCTGGTTGGCAGCACGCCTAGAAGGAGCTCCTTCCCAACGTCTCCGGTTCATCGGCTCCAGCAAACCTCGGCCAGGTCTTCAGCAGCCACCGACAAACCATCTGAAGACGAAGAGATCAAGAATCCTTCCTTTTACCTCACATCCCTCTGAGTCACCCTAAAACCAAGTAAATTAAGTTCCTGCTGACAGGGAGAGCTCCACAGATCCAGAATGATTCAGGGGATTCCAGGAAGGATATCTCCCATCTCCGATACTGGCTTACCCACTGCAGCCTCTGAAATCACTTTTCAGAAGGAAAAAAAAGCACGTATTCCAGAAATTAGGAATTAAAAGGCTTAAAATACCAAAGACAGATTGAGGCAGTGTTTAAGTATAAGTGAGTTTTCGGCTGCACAACAGTAAAATAATAATAATAACGGGACTATTGAGAACTGTAACCAGAGCAGAGGAAGACAGTGCGCACCCTGGGAAGGACTGGGCTCCCAAACAGGAGCGGCTGACCCGGAGGTGACAAAAGGACGCTCCTCCACAGCGACAAATGCCACTGGAGGTGGCGGCAGGAGTCCTGGGGACAACTCTGCATGCCGCGATTCGCCTGCTGTGAAATTCGAGGACAGTTCCATTTGCCAAAGCACAGTTTACTCATCTATAAAATGGGAACAATGTCAACCTCCACTACGGCTCCAGGAATTCGCTGGGATCACTTACGGAAAAGCGTTGTGAAAGTACTCAGCCCTGTATCCACGTGAAGCCATACTTGTGCATCAGAAGGCTGGAGGCCGCGAATAACTCCCGGAGACATGACCTTGTCCAAAGGGAGCCTGTTTGGTTTAACGGGACGAAGCCCAGGTGGTGCAGAGCCTGAAGCTCTTCTGGTTCTGTGGCTACGAAATGAGGTGGCCCCACCTGCGAGGATTCATGAGTCATCTGCTCGGTCTACAGCACAGTTAGCTCGATTATCAGAGGGGATTCCTTAATTGAGATATACCTGTTCCGCGGCTTTGTTACCCCGCCTTGAGGTAGATTTCCATGCAACCATTCACCCGCCCGTGCCCAAAGGACCTTTCTTTAAACAAGCTCTGAAACAAATTTAACACTGAGCTCTACAAGCTGCAAACACACTTGTGTAAACTGCAGTGTAGTGTGTGCACGTCATTTACATAACCAGACAGCTGGAGATTCCAGAGCCGTAAATGTCATCACTTACGTGCACCAAGAAAATATTCCTCACCGAAATGCAAGGGGCAGGGGAACCCTTTGAGGGGAAAGAGTTCTCAACAAATCCAAAATAAATAACTAAAAGACAAGTTCAAGTTTTCTGGAAAAGTAGGGTGGGGACTGATTTTCTTTATATGATTCCGTGTTTATTCTGACTTACACCATGAGCCACGAGCTCTCCCACGGTTCCTTCCCACTGTGTGAAATCTCTGGCAATTAGCTGTCCAAGCATCTCCACTTCCCCTGGTGCTACTGTTTTTCGTCATTATGACTTTGTTCCTTCATACCCCAGGTCAGCCGCCCTCTGAAGTGGGCTATTGGGAGCTGCAGAGGATACTAACTTAGGCCCACACCCATCCTACCTTTGCATCACTCAGTTCCAAGTCCGTTAGAACATCTTTTTCTATTTTTTTAAGTCCACCAGATAGGCAGGCAAACACCCAGTCAAAATATGCTAACTAGTGCCAAGTCTTAGCAGTATGAATTGTCTGATCAATTTTTCTATCCAATTCCCTACAAGAAAGACAGCACTTGAATGGCAGGCACATGCATGCACACGCGTGCGCACACAGACACACAATTTACAGAAAAACAGGAAAAATCCAGGAACTGCAAAATGCCAGCCATTCTGTGAATCTCTTTCATTATTTTAAAACAAGGGGCTTATCCACTGTGCAACCTATCAGCCCTCACCCTGGATGCGTGACTGCTCTCAATTTAAAGCCCGAAGCATTTTTAGCCTTCAAAAACTGTCTTGGGGCTTCCCTGGTGGCGCAGCGGTTCAGAGTCCGCCTGCTGGTGCAGGGGACACGGATTCGTGCCCCGGTTCGGGAAGATCCCACATGCCGCAGAGCGGCTAGGCCCGTGAGCCATGGCCGCTGAGCCTGCGCGTCCGGAGCCTGTGCTCCGCAATGGGAGAGGCCACAACGGTTAGAGGCCCGCGTACCGCAAAAACAAAACAAAACAAACAAACAAAAAAACAGTCCGGCATTCACCCTCAAATCAGACAAAGTAATTTGGATTAGAGAAAATCAGTGCACAGCTGAGACACCCCCATCCAACTGGCACTTTCTCTCCAGGTCGCCTGGGGCTCATGGAGGTTAGAGGTCAGTCCATGAAGACAGAATTTCCATCTCTTTTGAGAGGTATAAACCTTCCGTACAGGCAGCACCTGGCCATCAGGAGGGTTAGAGTGTTTTTTCCAGGCTGGAGGAATTCATTCAGCTCCCATTTGCCAGAACTATTATTGCATTCTCTGAGCTTCTGGCAGGAAATGAGAGACTGAACTTGGTGTTCCTACTGAGAAGAAAAGGAAAGTGAATATTTCTCTCCCTTCTTCCCTAAGTTACCTTAAATAGAATGGTCACAGGCAGAAGGCCAAGAGGCGGCTCGAGAAGAGAATCGTTACGGAATGCCACCTTGCCTGCAGTAGGCCCTCGCATGTGTAGTAAATGAAGCCGTTGAACTGATGGTGCGATTATACAGATGCAAAGAAACACACCATCTCCCCAGATCTTTAACGTATGTAGTCTAGTTAACTCCAGAGATTTCGTTTAGGGCTTTGGGCCCAGCTCTGACTATTTGGCAGAAGTCAAAGTCTTGCTTTGCTTCTGTGAGCTTCGAGACAGCACGAGGGCAGGGGCTGCTGCGTCCTCATGCAGCAGGTGTGAGAAGGCTCGAGAACACTTCCCGCCAGCCTAGGGGCCCCCTGCTCTGACGGAGAGCGTTCCTCCCTCTTTGTAATCGGGAGAACACTGGTTCTGCCGTCCCCACCTGAGATGGGAGGCCCGCCGTGCCAATTCTCCTTCCCAGCCAGGCCAAAGCGAGAAGCACTCTGGCTTTGGATTTAAAAATTACTTCTCCCCACACCTGTTGGTCTCTTGGGTGTCAAGCTGGGGAGAAGAGATGTCTCAGTGTTTCTCATACCTCCTCTCAGCCTGAGGACTGCGACCGTGGGAAAACGGAACCAAGGTTCAGTCTCATCTCACCTCTGTGGGGAGGTGATTCTTTATTGGTTCTCAAGCTTTAGAACACATCGGAATCATGTTAAGGACTTATTACAAGACTCGTGGGCCGAGGCAGCTCAAGGAGAGCTAGGCCACCCAGAGTTTCTGATTCTATATGTCTGAGCTGGGCGCTTAGAATCTGCAGTTTCTAGCAAGTTCTCCCAGGATGCTGAAGCTGCTGGTCCAGAGATCACACTTTGAGAACCCCTGACAGAGCTGAATATAAGGACTGGTCCTCACAAGGGCTGAGAACAAGTACACACAGCTTCTCCCAGACTCTCGGATCTTTCCCACCAGCACTTTCACCCATGTCAGGCATCTCCTGACTTGGTGTTGTCTTCTTGGCCACTGGCTCTGATTGTTACCCAGTCAACAGTGGGTGCGGGTAGCGTCAAGGAGCTGGTGTACGTTTAGGTCAAGTCATACCTGGTAAGGACTTACTTGCTCTACCACTCTGAGGGCTGGATATTCATTCCCCTCTGAGTGTTGGCTTTTCAGTGTGATCACGGTTTTCAGAAACCAAGCTCAAATAAGAAAAGAGGAAGGAAACTCTGTCTCCATGTGTATCGTTAGCAACAGACACCTGAATATCTCTGAGTCCCGCTCCAGCCCTACATGGTATTTCTGCCTCTGAGGAGGGCTTCATAAATCTAAATACAGCTTGAATGTGAGTGGATTACCTGGAATTTTCCTATTATCTCATCCCACATGGTCTACCAGTGGCCGCAATAATCAGGAACAGCTCTCAACATTTAACAGGAACTATTTTAAAATTCTGAACCCTGACAGCATTAGCTGAGGCAGAACTGCTCAAGGAAACCAAAGGAAACATCCATTTTAATGAACAGCAGGCGCTGACAGTGAACTTTGGGGCCGGCGAGCCATAAATATACATGTTAACACTGGTAGAATATGACTTGTGCAGTACGGCCTGTCTTAAACCCTTCTGCCTGTAGGGTTTCCAAATGTCTGACAGCGCTGCCTGGCGTCAATCTCATCAGGCCAATTTGGGGCTGGAGGTCAGCAAAGAAAGGCAATTGATTGGGACCCTGCTGGCTTTCCCCAAGGAGAGATCAGTGCAGAGAACAGGATGGGACGGAGCAGACTTGACTACTGGGTTCTTGAAATCATTTCAGAATTATTCCTAATTTGGGAATCTATATCTGAGGATAGCCCTCTGAAGTCACAAAAGTCGGTGACTGTGAAGGCAGGTAGAGGGGAGAATCAAAAACCACACCTTTCATGCTGCTGCCTGGGTGGCAGTCCCCCCTGTCAGCAGCTTTTATTAATTTCTGTCGAACTGGAAGTTCGACAGAACTTTCAGGCCAGACACACACACACACACACACACACACACACACACACACACACACACACAAATTTTCACTATGGTTTCTGGCCAATGATTCACGCCATTCGAAACTGGGCAGTGGAAGTAATTCGCCCAGCAGTTTTGGCAGCAAAGGCACCAGCACCTACAGGCATAAGCAGAGCTCCGTCCTGGGGTTTCGGAGAGGTCTACATCTGTACCCCCATCAGGGGACACGGGCACACGGGAACAGGAAGGGCCAGCCCTGCTCGGCAGAGTTTTGATGATTCGCTCCCGCACCAAGGCTGTCAGGGATCGTGAGTGATGGAGGCAGTGCCGCCTGATGCTGCCAGGCGTGTGCTGAGTGGAGCATCTTTCAAAGCTTCCGTGGCTCACTCTATTCCCAGGTCAGAGATTTTCAGGTTGCTCTAAAATGCCATTTTTCACTAAACATTTTGGAAGTGGTGTTCTCTTTTCTGGGTGCCCACAATGTTTCACCAGTTCGCCCCAACTGCCTTTCTTCTCGCGTCTTGGAGTCATGTGCTGTGTTCCCACTTGAGTTCATTCAAGTGCCTGCTGCCACTGAAGATGGTGAAAAAGTCTTTGAAAAAGTAGAGAGACCCGTGAGCCACTGAGAAAGCCCACGACCCTGCGGACCCCCCGCACAGGTAGGGACAGTTAGGGACGCCGCCATCCAGAACTGATGGTTTTCTTCTCCTTCCTTGTGGCTTCATCATGGATGGTTCACAGTGACGAAGAAGCCTGGGTAAGGTTCACCTTTATGTGTCTATCAAACTTGGTCTAGAATGGTAGGTCTAAGACCCCACTGTAGACTCATGTCCATAAACAAAACTATTTACTCCTAAGGGTCTTATTTCCAGCTCAGTTATACAGGGTGATGATTTTTTTTACTTAACTAGGGCTCAGTTACCATATCAATAATTAGTTTTGCATAAAAATTGAGGCAAGGTTCTCACAAGAAATGAGAATTCTGTTATATAACTATGTTTTTAAAAATCCAAACATTATTTCTTACTGACACATAGTAAAACGATAATACATCAAGGAGAGTGGCATAAACAAGTGGGTTTGATGAATAAGATACACGTATCACTTTAATAACTGTGTTTACTTATAGTTTATCCCACATGAACTGTTGCCTAAATCCAGCACAATTTTCAGATATCTACAAATTAAATTTCTGGCATTCATGACTGTGATGGTTAATTTTATGTGTCAACTTGACTGGGCCTTGAGATGCCCAGACATTTGAACCGACGTCACCCTTATAAAGAGTTTGTTAATTCTGAGAATCTGAAACATCACCCACACATCTCAGGATGGGTTCTTTCCTACCTAGTTCCCACAAATTATGGGCTTCCTATGCATGTCCCATAAATCAGGAGCCTTTAAACCTTCACTGCTCATGTTTTCCTGGGAATCAGGAACCACATGGACCACCAGCAAAAGCCTTAGTTAGCCTCAAATGAACGGGAACAAGTTCTCCTGAATCGGGCATCTAATAACCTTACTAGTCTAAAACTGAACCAAACCAAAGATAGTCTCTATAAAGTCGTTAGGATGGGTTGCTACTGAAAAATATAAATATGCTTGGTGCAGCTGGCTCCTTTCTTGAAGGAGAATTATTTGCTGCAAGGATGGTAATGAAATTAAGACCCTGGGATTCTATTATGTGCAACTGCCTTGCAAACAAACATTTCTGTTTTACTTTAATAATTCTGAAGGCTGCCTTAGATTTTCCTCTGTCCATTTCCTCCCTCCCTCTCTCCCTCCCTCCCTTCCTTCCCTCCTTCTTTCCTTCTTGCCTCCGTCCCCAGTCATGAACCATCATCTTCCAGTGACAAAGAATCGTAATTCCATTGACATTACTGCTAAAGTTATTACAATCCTCAAATGGTTAAGAGCACTGTGTTGCTGGAATAAAACCTATACCCTCTATTTGCATTATTCCTCACTTAAAATGGTGACCCATAGACATGGTGTTTAGCTTTAATAGTGGGTGGGGTGAGAAGGGTTTTTAAAGAGGATTTTTAAAATAAAATTCCCCCCATGCTTTCATGATATTCTCCTTGAGGACAGGGCCTAAGCAGAAAAACAGATTAGGAACCTCATTCATGGTTTTTTCATTCTTGAGAATACACTGATATTAACTGTAAGAATAGAAATTTACTGATTCCACTGAATTACACTCCATTATACTGGGTCAGTAAGCTTCAAGCAAAGCAGAAGCTAACTCTGAGTCATTTCCGCAAGGCCTCCATCAGCTACAACAGTCATTCATGTAAGATACCATTAAAAACGTCAGCCAGAAACCTTGGCACTTTGAGAAGAGCTTCATGAGATCACCCATTCCCCTGCCCCCAGGGCCCAACCATCATTTGTACACATGGAACTGGGCTGACATGATCACAGAGCACATTCTTGAGGGGAAAACATAACTTATAAAAAGGCAGAAGGGGGCTTCCCTGGTGGCGCAGTGGTTGAGAATCCGCCTGCCGATGCGGGGGACACGGGTTCGTGCCCTGGTCCGGGAAGATCCCACATGCCGCGGAGCAACTGAGCCCGTGAGCCATGGCCGCTAGGCCTGCGCATCCGGAGCCTGTGCTCCGCAACGGGAGAGGCCACAACAGTGAGAGGCCCGCATACCGCAAAAAAAAAAAAAAAAAAAAAAAAAAAAAAGGCAGAAGGCACTCCACCGACTAGGTGACGGGGGGACACTGCCCACGTGCAAGCCTCCTGTGGTTTCTCTCAAGGGTGGAAGGCTTACACCTTCACCTGTGCATCCCTGCTAGCCAGCACCGCCAACCTTCTGGGAAGAATCACTGAACCCTGAAAATAACCCAATGGAAACTTTTAACCCTAAAATAGTTTGGCTGTATATGGAATACATTTTATATTCGTATTTTTTAATGCTTATATAAGTAGTTACCATTCAAAAACACCATCATTGAAGCCATTCACTGGACAGCAATCTACATGTGGCATTATCCCAAAAAGTCAATACAGTCCCTCCTTCTTAGGAAACTGTAAGATAACTGGCTGCCATGAACTATCTAGAGAATCAAGCCAAACACACATAGCACACACACACTCACACTCACATGCAATTCATCACACTGCTAAAATGCAAAGGTGCATTTTGAATGATGCTTAGTGTTGGAACAGATGTGAAAGGTATATATTCTGAAAGGTGAGATCAGGAGAAAATACCATGTTATAAATTAGAGAAGGCCTTGTAGAGCTGAATGAAGGAGGAGAGAACAAAGTTATGCCTGTGGGAGGGGAAGTGAGGACTGAGAGTGAGAGCGGAGGTGATAACATAGAAATGCAGCTTCCGTATTCTGGGCATGAAATTTAACCTTACAGAAAGTGTGTGGAAAGTGTGCAAGTGAACGAATCCAACATTAAAAATGTTGACTGACATACAAATGGCCAACAGGCACATGAAAGGATGCTTGACATCACTAATCACCAGGGAATCAAAATCAAATCACAGTATCACCTCACACCTGTTAGAATGGCTGTCTTCAAAGAGACAAGAGATTATTACAAGTGTTGGAGAGGGTGTGGAGAAGAGTGAAATATGCACTGTTGGTGGGAAGGTAAGTGGTGCACCCACTATGGAGAACAGTACAGAGGTTCCTCAAAAAATTAAAAATAAAACTACCATATTATCCAGCAATCCCACTTCTGGGATATATCCAAAGGAAATGAAAACAGGATCTTGAAGAGATATCTGCACTCCCATGTTCACTGCAGCATTATTCATAATAGCTAAAACAAGGAAACAAGCCAGGTGTCCATGTGTCCATCAATGGATGAATGGACAAAGGAGATGTGATATATATATAGAGAGAGAGATAGAACGATACACAATGGAATATTATTCAGCCATGAGAAAGAAAGGAATCCTGCTACTTACGACAACAGGGGTGAACCTTGAGGGCATTATGCTAAGTGAAATAAACCAGACAGAGAAAGACAAATACAGCATGGTATCACTTATATCACAAATACAGCACCGTATCACTTAAAAGTCAAACTCGTAGAAAGAGTAGAAAAGTAGTTGCCAGGGGCTGGAGGGTGGGGGAAATGGGGTGAGGTAGTTAAAAGGGTACAAACTTTCAGCTTTAAGATGGATATCATCTGAGGATCTAATGAAAAACATGCTGACTATAGTTGATAACACTGTGCTGTTTGAATGAAATTTGCTGAGAGTAGAACCTACATGTTCTTACCAAAAAAAAGGTAAATATGTAATGGGTATGTTAATTAACCAGATGGGGGAATCCTTTCACAGCACATAAATATATCAAATCACCATGAAGTATACTTTAAATATCTTACAATTTTTCATATCAGTTATGCTTCAATAAAGGTGAAATTAGCCATTAAAAAAGTATAAAATTTTGCCATTTGCAGCATCGTGGATGGACTTGGAGGGCATTATGCTAAGTGAAATGTCAGACAGAGATACTGTAGGATATCACTTATACGTGGAATCTAAAAAATACAACAGGGCTTCCCTGGTGGCGCAGTGGTTGAGAATCCGCCTGCCGATGCAGGAGACACGGGTTCGTGCCCTGGTCCGGGAGGATCCCGCATGCCGCGGAGCACCTGGGCCCGTGAGCCATGGCCGCTGGGCCTGCGCGTCCGGAGCCTGTGCTCCGCAACGGGAGAGGCCACAGCAGTGAGAGGCCCGCATACAGCAAAAAAAAAAAAAAATAAAAAAATAAAATAAAATAAAATAAAATAAAAAATACAACAAACCAAGAATATAACATAAAAGAAGCAGACTTACAGATACAGAGAACCAACTAGTGGTTACCAGTGGGGAGGGGGAGGGGCAACTAGGGGTGGGGGAGTGGGAGGTACAAACTACTGGGTGTAAGATAGGCTCAAGGATGTATTGTATAGCACGGGGAACATAGCCAATATTTTGTAATAACCGTAAATGGAAAGTAACCTTTAAAAATTGTCTAGAAATAAAAAGTTGAAGAAAAAGAATTGAACGTGTGTGCATGCACAAAAAAATTGTCAAGATGTATATAAATGGAATTTTAAAAACTAGAAATCTAATAAATGAACATGATTACTGGAGAATGGAGATTTAACTGTATTTTAAGATATATCCTCCTCAGCATAGGCACAAGCCTATTCCCTGATCCTAGATTTATTTCTCATAGTATGACCACACATGCTACCTGAATTTGCCAGTACCTCTACATGGCAGAAATACATTTTTGTCCAAATAATACATCTCAGGTATCCGATGACAAAATAAAATAAAAATACAATAAAATAAAGCTGAAATTCTTTTAAAAGGTTGACTATGACTAAGAATTGAGCAGATATGGTAGAAAAGTTGAAGTCAACAAGGGGACAGGAGGTTACCCAGCAGGATGCAGTGAAGGGACACAGGAGTGATGGATGGAGGGGAGCCTTGCAGCTCCCTGCTGGAGGAAAGGAGATGCGGAAGGTCAAGAAACACATTGTTCTTACAAGTCGGGCACAAGGGAAATCATAGTTAGATTTTAATTTGTGTTAAGAATTGAAGATTGATACACATGGTAAAGAAATTTCTGTGTTAAGATGGATCAGGAAGGGAAGTTTGGGGATAATAACAGCGACAGGTAAGCAAGACAAGCTCAGATTTCAGCAGAACCCGCTGGCCTCTGGCATGCTACTAGACGACCTTCATTGTTTCCCGGTACTTTATTTGCCATTAGGTTAAGTTAGCTCCATCAGTTAACACTGCTCTCTCAGCTGGCTGTTAACCGAAATTATAATAATAAACATAATGACCACCAAACAAAAATCCTGTTACCGGTGGCTGTGTGTCTACTGTGATTCAGAGAAACCAGGGGCTCTGCATTCCCCATCTAATTAGGCTTCACTGCAGCCCAACGAGGAGAAATGATTTCTAATTCCATTTGCTGGATTAGGAAACTAAGGTCTTGCCTGGTTCAACCACTTGCTCAAGGTCAGGGCTGGGCAAACGTTCACTGTGTAGGGCCACAGCATACATATTTCAGGCTCTGTGGACCAGTTTCTGTCGCGACTACTCAATTTGGCCTTTAAAGCCCAAAGACGGACAATATGTAAAGGAGTGAGCAGGACTGTGTTCCGATAACACTTTATTTATGGGCACTGGAGTTTGAATTCATATAATTTCATGTGTCACAAAATGTCACTGTCTTCTTGATTTTTTTTTTTCAACCACTACATGATTCTCAGACCATACAAAGTTAGGAGGCAGCCTGGCTTTGGCCCATGAACTGTAGTTTACCGATCCTGGGTCAAGGTGATCTGTGAAGTTAAGTGGCAGAGCCCAGATTCAAAGCAGAAACTGTGCCCCCTCCTGTAGGCTTAAAAGTATAAGCTACTAAAACCATTAACTCCATCTGGTCTATGACATGGATTACTTGACAAAAGTGGCTAGCCCAAATGTTAACTAATACTAACATATAGTAATAATAATAATAATAAACAGAAACAGTACAGAGTGAATTTTTACCTTATTTAAATCCAATAAATACTAATTGAATATCTATTAATACCATAGGCAACATATACAAAAATATCTAAGAAAAGGTACCATTTTCTCTAAGCTTCAGGGGTTAGTGATAGTCATTTACTCTGTAGTTGATTTTCCACACACTTCCTTCAAACTCAACCTCCAGCCAAAAATTTTGTGGGCCCTAAATCTAACATGTATCAGAAGCCCTTAAAACTTGAACAATTACTTTTATATGCATGTTCACAGCAGCTGGAAACAACTCACACGTCCATTAAGAGGTGAATCGACAAATAAAGTGTGGTCTATACAATACAATGGAATATTATTTAGCCATAGAAATGAATGAAATTTTGATTTTGCTACAACATGGATGGGCCTTTAAAACATTATGCTTAGTGAAATAAGTCAGACACAGAAGTACAACTATTGTATGATTTCACTTATATGAAGTACCTAGAACAAGCAAATCCACCGAGACAGTAAACGGAAGTTAACAGGGGGGCTGAGAGGAGGGTGGAAGTGGGGGTTATTGTTTAATGGTACAGAGTTTTAGTTGGGGATGATAAAAATATTTTAGGAATGATGAAAATGTTTTTGGTATAGATAGTACCAATGGTTATACAACATTGTGAATGTATTTAATGCCACTGAATTACAATTCAGTGTAATTAAATGTAATTAAAATGATAAATCTTCTTATGTATATTTCACCACAATAAACATTTAAAAAAAAAACCCCTTACTAGGGATTCCTATGACACTTAATAAAAATTAGGAAGACTTTATTCATTCTATTCACACCATAAACTGATGAAAGGGTTACATTTATTTTCCTGAAAACTTCAGATCATCAGAATTATTTCCAAATAATTTTTATTTTCAAATACCTATTTGCTTTTCTGGACATTAGAGTGAAAAGGTTTTGTTTACTTAAAATTTCAAAATAAATCAATAGGCACTGTGAACAAAAAGAGACCAATCATAGCAATGTTGACCCTGACAATGTTGCTTTTAAACTTTTATGGTATGTTTTTAAAATGAGATAGTACTATAGTAACAAGGGCATTAAATCACTTGCTTTTCGTGGGTTTATCTAAACCAGGCAAAATCGAAATCAAAACATCACCCGGGTGGGCTTCCCTGGTGGTGCAGTGGTTGAGAGTCTGCCTGCCGATTCAGGGGACACGAGTTCGTGCCCCGGTCGGGGAAGATCCCACATGCCACAGAGCGGCTGGGCCCGTGAGCCATGGCCGCTGAGCCTGTGCGTCCAGAGCCTGTGCTCCACAACGGGAGAGGCCACAACAGTGAGAGGCCCGCAAAAAAAAAAAAAAAAAAAAAAAAGAAAGAAAGAAAGAAAGAAAGAAAACATCACCTGGGTTGATTTCAACACCAGCCTTTGCTGTTCCCGGGGGTCCAGTGGACCCCACTCTCCATCCTTTGTCCCTGGAGAATCACTGACATAGTTGTTGGCTGTAGGGTTTATCCTCTGCTCGCTGAAATCAGCTACGTGATGAAATGGCCAGGAGGCCGCCGAGGAACAATCATGCTCCTCTTCCCCAATCGTGGACGTTCACGTCTATTACACGTGAAGTATTCTGAAGTGAGAGCTTATGCTATTAATAATTTAAGAACAATTAAAGACAGCAAGCATTTCTCCACTTGGTCCTTTAGCAGTGGTTCTGCCAGCTTCAGTGGGTGCTCCTATTCACTGCTGCCTCAACTTTCCTCTAATTATAATGAAAGAATAATCCTCACAAAACCGTATTTAACCACAGCGGAAAGAGGGCTTTCACAAAACTGTACACATTTCTCCAGGGGCATACTATAGGGAGGAGGGAAATAAAGATAGATTTTGGGGTACAGTCATAGCTTGAGAGAGCTGTGTTTAGATAGTCTCCACCTTGGGGTTACTAACTATATTTGATTTCTAGGGCTGCCACAGTAAAGTACCACAGACGGGGTGGCGCGAAATGTATTTTCTCACAGTCCTGGAGGCTGGAAAGTCTAAGATCAAGGTGTCGGCAGGGCTGGTTTCTCCTGAGGCCTCTCTCCTGGGCCTGTGAATGGCCGTCTTCTCCCTGTGTCCCCACAAGGTCATCCCTCTGTGTGTGTCTGTGTCCTAATCTCCCCGCTTCTTATAGGGAACACCAGTCATATTGGGTCAAGGCCCAACCTAATGGTCTTGCTTTACCTTAATTACTTCCTTAAAGACCCTTCTTCAAATACCATTTGGCATTCTAAAGACTGGGGGTTAGGACTTCAACATATGAATTTGGGGAGAAGGCAATTCAGCCCATAACACCAACTCAGAAGACCACTATAAATGACTGTGTATAAAGCTGTTTTCCAAATTTAATAATATTTGTTCATTTTGGACCATCCCAGTCCACACCTACCCTCTGCGGCTTACTGATGCTGAGTTAACTCCAGTCCCTGCCACTGCTGCTGAACGTCTAACAAACCAGCTTCATGCAGGGGCCTTGGCTGGGGATGCGTGTCCGCTGTTCTTGATGTTGGGCCTGAGCTTCCTAAGCCCACCTCACCAGCTCCTCCTGGCCCACGAAGTGATGGGAAACACTGCTTGGCCAGGGCCGGCCATCACAGATGTGAATAAGTGCCATTGTGCTTCTCTGTGTTGCTCTAAGGATGGACCCGAACCACAGAATAGAAAACCTTTCTAGGCGACCAGGTACATGAAATTCAGCAATCAGCTTTTCTCTTTCCTGAGCAAATGAAAACACATTTCAAAACCCTACAAAAGCCTTTGATTCCGTGTGTGTTAGGATGAGCTAAGCTGCTTTAAACCCTGTTTCATGGTACTAAGGACTTAACTAGAGGGATCTGTTATCACATTCACTTCAAATTTTGACAAGGTCTCTAGAATTTGAAAATAGTCTTTAGCCCCTCTATTTGAGCACTGAGCCTGAGACAGCTCTCCTTTTATCTTCCGACTTCAAAGTATAATTTGGGAATAAAGGTTTACTTTCCCGTGAATTCCAAAAGTTCTATACCATCAAGGACAATGGGCTGATGTCCTTAGGAAAGAATCTCAGACTCTGAACGAACTTTCTTTGGCATCCACACCCTCCCTGGGACGGTGGAAGGGCTACAAGTATTCTGGAGCCCACCTGGCCCCTGGACACTACGGGAAGTTAACTCTTTGGATGTTAAGCATGATGGTGTATTTTCTAAAGAGTCTCTATGTTTGCATCAATTTGAATTTTTTAGTCCCCTAGCCATGAAGCAGCTGTGCCATGACAGGAAGAACACGGTTTGGAGTCAGACACACATGGAACTGTAGCCACGTTTTATGTGACCTTTGACCTCCCAGACCCTCAGCTCCCTGATTTGGAAAATGAGGATACTGTTATCCACCTCACACTTATTTGGAGTAAGAAATATGAGGTAAGAAAATGGATGTGGCAGTAGCTTATAAATGACAGTGCACTGAAGATAGTGTCAGTGGGGCATCTCTCCTGATTCTTCAGTGACTACGTTTCTTTGTTTAAAAACACTTGGTGGCCCCATGGTGTGGGGCTCCTTCATATCCTGACCTTATTTGGAGCCATTTAAGGAACACTGAAACACACTGCTTTCTATTCTAATGATATCCATTTTTATTCATCAAGTTAACAATATTTCAAGGCAAATTGACTGCCTACCAACCTTGATGATGCCGATTTACTACTACAGATGAAAATCTCAAATGTCTCTTGCTCTTTGGCATTAAACAGTGAGTGGAAGTGGAGATTTTATTGAGAGTTTTATTACTTTATTTTATGGCCACACGTTTTTATGTGACAGTAAGGCAGCTAAACACACATTAAATAAGCGCTGAGATAACTTGATAATGACCTTCCACAGATTCTGTTCTCCAAGGAGGTCAGTGCCAAAGAAGACGGGAGAACATGTTAAACGGAGAAAGGAGTCTGACCTAGAAGGGATGAGAGGAAGCAGGAACCTTTCTTTCAACATCCAAAATGTCTGTGGCTGCCCGTGTGTGCCGAGCACTGGTGCACACGGGGTGAAAAGAACTCAGTCTGAGTCTGTCTTCTTTCTCCAACAGAGTCACAACGGAGCCAGAGACAGAGAGTGAGTCTTGAGGGCCTGAGATAAACACCATCATAAAGACACGGTCAGTGTCGTCTCGCCGGATGGGGATGGGGCACCGGCTGCATGGGGCCCGGAGCAGGCCTCGCGGATCCTGTACTCAGGGCTGGAGCTAAGCAGTTGACAAGCAGACAAGAGGAGGAAGGGCATTTCTGAGCCAGGGAACAACATGCGAGGAGGCACGGAGGTGTGACGGAGAAGGCCTCGATGATGTGCTCGGGGAGGGGGCCGAGGTCCAAGGTGACCGAAATGTAAGCTTCTGGGGAGGAGCTGGCCAGCGGCGGGGGTCCTGAACATAGAGACCCCACAGGCCTCCCTAAAGCCCCTGATTCTAACCCCCCCACAGGGAACTATCTATGTACTTGACCCTCGTTTGCACTCAAGCGCGGGGCAGGGCAGCTGCTCCTGGAGGCCCTCTGGCAGCTCAGGGGGTCAGTCCAGGAGGAACAGGATGCTGGTAGGTGGGTATCAGACTGATAGCTTCACACTCTGACTGATGTAACTGCTCCTTTGGCGAAAAACCTTATCACTCGCTGCTCATTAGATGCCAATCCAGATTCTGAACGACATGGATTCATCCACTAAATATCTGTTGAGAGCCCACACTGGGCAGATGCTGTGTGTCCATCAGTGAACGAGACAGACGTTAGTCCTGAAGACGTGAGGCTTCCCGTGTTGCCGAGAGATCAGACGGTTACAAAGTAACCCTACGGGAATGCACGGTTCCCTCTCCCAGAGCCCAGAGCTCAGGGCAAGCCCCTGGGGAAGGGACCTGCAGGGGAGGTGGGGGTGGGCGGGGGCACCTCCCCCATGCTCCTTCCTGGCAGGAAGGAGCAGCATTTGGTAAACGAACAAAGTACAACAGGGCTGCAGCGGAGGCAGCGCGAGCCAGGGGAGCTGTTGGAGAGGAGGACAGAGCCCGAGGGCGGGGTCCCGGAAGCCCGCTGGTCTCCACTCCTGTTCCCCGAGTGCCTCCAATGGCCCCGCACAGCCAAGGAGAAGGACAAAACGCCCTGCCTTCCCGGAGCAGAGAAAGATCAACGCACAACATGTGAGGGCTGATGGAGAGAGATGAGGCTGGAGGGGCCGGGAGAGCTGGGTGGCTGCGGGGTGAGGAGTCGGTATTTTACCGTCTTTCCACTTTTGCTTAGACTTGGTTATGATCACACTGCACTTCAATGAGATCTCTGACTACGGGATAGAGCAGCCCTGGAGAGGAGCAAAGGGCACCTAGGATGGGGAACAGGAAGGATGCACAGAGAGCCGGAGTGCGGGTGGGGCGGCTGAGGCCAGTGCTGCCGCTGCGCACATAACCCAGACAGACCTCCTGGACCCGGGGCATTTAGGACCAAGAACGGGTAGGATGTACCGATTGGTTTGGTGCAGAGCCAAGGGTGAGTCATAGGTTTCTGGCTGGAAGGAGTGGGCAGTTCGTGGCATTATTTACTGAACTAAGGGACATGGGCAGAGGAACATTTATCTGGGGGGAGAGGTAAGAGAGAAAAGGCTTGGGGGGAAGAGGAAGATGCTCAGTTGTGTTTTAGGGAAGCAGAGTTGAAGGTGCCCAGGGCATCCAGGTGGGGTGGCAGCACCTGGATCTCCCTCCAAGCTGGCTGAGGACAGGGATGTGGGGACCCAGGCGCACTCCCAGGAGTGATGGCTCCAGGGTGGATGACCTGGGACCCAGGCGCACTCCCAGGAGTGATGGCTCCAGGGTGGATGACCTGGTCCCCTGCCCTGCAGTCTTTCTCCACCTGGAAGAGGAAATGGGTCCAAAGCTGCTTCAACTGAAATGCCAGTGCAGCCCATTTGACACCTCCTAAATCCCCATCACAGCGTCCCCTGTGCCAGCTGCTGCAAGGGGACACTAACCACAGCACCAAGATCCCGGAGCCTGTGATTTCCCATCCTCCTTTTAAATTTCATTTCTGCTACTAATTATTTGAAATGATATCATTTTCTGAGCATAAACTGCTGAGAAAAGATAAGTAATGCGAATATATTATAGCCTCTACACTTTCTTTGGAAAAAGAAGGTTTAACATAAATATTTTTCATTTGGACTAACAAACACATCACGTAACATGTTAGCTATTTGTTTCACTTGAAATACCATAGATTCATAATCTGTCCAAAAGAGTAGCTTAGGTTTACCTTTCTGAACCTGTTATTAAAATGTTTCCAATGTGCCCAAGTGGTGAACTTATTAGGAAGAATTATAATTGCTAACTGTTGGAATTTCTGCTTTCCAAATCCCTAATAATTTAAAATATAGTGACCTCTATTACTGATTTCTTTAGAAATCATTCTCAGAAATTGTGTGGTTCTTGGAACATTTGTGTGTTTTATATACTTAGAGTTAGACAAAGGTGGCCACAGAAGGAAGCGACAATGGTGGCAGGGCGTGTCAATGATTTCCTCTGTTTGTTGGATCCAGATCATTTGCAGAAATCACCTCTCTGGCCTCACTTTTGTTTTCACTTTGGCTACAGCGAGAGCTTCAATAACCACAGTGGAATCAATAACCAGCTTATAGACAGGTCACCCAGATAACACTCTTTTCTCTGCCACAGGCCTGGGGCGCAGTGAAAACCCAGGTGCAGAGCCCAGGGCCACGTTCTGTCAGCTTCCATGGTGAAGCTTTGTTTTTAAAAAGTAGCTATAGGCAGTTCTGAGGTGGAGAGATGAGTCTTTGTTTTCAAAAAATTATGAAACCATATTGGAATTTATATGAAAGATGACTGTATCATCTGCTCACAGACACTTCATAACAGTCAATATCCTAACCTTACTATTATGATATAAACCTTTTTAATAACTGAAGCTGAGATGTGATCAGTACGTTAGAAGGGTCAGGAATAATACTGTTAAAATACAGAAGAGTTAGATTTCTACTACAAAGTAGTGCTACAAAGAAATTCTTTCAAAAGAGAAAAAGATACATGCTACCATGTAAAAACAAGACGAGCTATACCAACATACACCTAATAAGTGAGCAGAATGGCCTTGCTAATGTGCCAGAGCTTAACTGAGGGCAAAACCTTCAATAGGACCACCTTGCTAAGTCTGCATACCCTACCAGCTATGAGGCATATTTAATACCCGTGGGTCGAACAGAGCCCCACTTTGTAATGTAAAATACATCAGCACCCGGCCTCAGGATGGCAGCAATCAGCAAAGACACAAATCAAGAAATAACAGGGAAGGCCAACTAATCTCACTTTGTAGTTCTTAGAAGAGTTAGAGCTCAGTGACCCTGGCTGAGAATGATCTTTTACTCCTCCAAGCATCTCTTAGTGCTGAATCACCCTGTCAGGTTACAGCTCTGTGCTCTATACAACTAACCATCTCACTCAGCTTATGTCAATTCTATCTGGTTCTCTCTTGAAATGGGAAATTCCTATTGTCTCATTACATCCTTAAATCAACTCTAAACCCGGGCTGTGGGCTGTACTCACAGAGCGCCGTTTTGTGGTGAGGGGCAAAGCAGAGTGTGCTGATTGACCCAAGGGCTGGCTCTGAAAGCAGCTTCTGCACCTGTGCACTTGTGCAAACAGACTGGTGATGCACTTGTGTAAACGGACTCCCTGTGACCTTGTGCAAACAGACTCACTGTGCACTTGCGTAAATAGATTCACTGTGCACCTGTGTTAAGTTTCTTCGCTTAACCAGGTCTCAATTTCCTACTCATCAAAAGGTAGAAGTCAGATGACGTCATAAACAACTAACTTTTTTGTCCTCTAAGTACATACTGTCAAGAACTTGGAAGGGTCTGAGACTTTACCCAACTTTCAAATTAACGAGTTGCCTGCCCCAGTTTCATGTATGTTAGCAGAAGACATGAGATTCTTGGGTCAGAGATGAAGGACTTCATTACTGACAAGTGGCATGAGCTTCAAGAGTCTCTCATCACCCCCTGCCCCCAAAGTTCCATGAGGGCAACAGTGAGGGGCCAGGCCATGCTACACACGCAGTAGGTTTGTGTTACACCTGAGGGACCCCGAGCTCAGGGAATCCAAATCTCTTACTTGGGTGTAATCACACCTGTTTGTCCTTTGCTCCAGAGAGAGGCATTTATTATACCGAACAGGAAGACAGCCTGCCCTCTGCTTCAGGAGCAGGAGCTGCCTCTGTCCCCCACAGCTGTTCGCTATACCAGCATCCTTAAAAAGATAGCCCAGAACAAAGACCATCAGGGCTTCCACTGGCAAAATGTGCAGAAGCGTGAGAAACCTATGGAGAACTGCATCCCAACATCCTCTAAATAATTCAGGTGTTATACATTTCTGTCATTACAAGTGAACTCAAGGTTAGAGACACACTCAGTATGAAGAATAGATTTCCAACTGATCCCAAGGGTTAATTCTACTAGTATCCTCCTAAAAATCAAGCATCTTAAAAAAATAAAAATAAAAAGCAAGTTTCTTTGCAGATCTCAATTCTGATCCGTACACAGTACTAACAACCTTGAACACATTTATTCAAGATCGGGAATAAACCTTACCTCATTTCTCAATAGTTATTTAGTTCTCCACACCTTGTAGCTTAGGTATGGCTCATCCCATCCACAGACCCAAGGATATATCTTTTTCTTTCTTTTATTTTAGAGCAGTTTTACACTCACAGCAAAATTTAAGCAGAAAGTACAGAGCTTTCCCATATACCTCTTGCCCTATACAAGCACAGCCTCCCCATTATCAACTTACCCCACCAGATGGGACATTTTTTGCCACTGATGAACCTACATGGACAGGTCATTATTACCCAGAGTCCACAGTTTATATTAGGGTTCACTCTTCGTGTCCTACTTGCTATGGGTTTGGATAAATGTACAATGGCATGTACCCACCATTACAGTATCATACAGAATATTTTTACTGCCCTAAATATCCCCTCTGTTCTGCTTCTTCATCACCCCCCCCTTCTACCTCCTGGCAACCACTGATCTTTTTACTGTCTCCATAGTTTTGCCTTTTCTAGAATTTCACACAGTAGGAATTGTACATATGTAGGCTTTCCAGATTAGCTACCTTCACTGGGTAATATGCATTTAAATTTCCTTCATATATTTTCATGACTTGATAGCTCATTTCTCTTTAGCGCTGAATAATATTCACTTGTCTGGATGGACTACAGGTTATTTGTCCAATCACCTACCAAGGGAGATCCTGGTTGCTTCCAAGTTTTGGAACTATGAATAAAGCTGCTATAAACATCCTTGGGCGTTTTACCCAAAGAAGCTTCCCACTTCTTTGGGTAAATATTAATGAGCACTCCTGCTGGATTGTGTGGTAATACACTTCTAGTTTTGTAAGAAAGTGTGGAGCTGTCTTCCAAAGTGGCTGCACCATTTTGCATTCCCATCAGCACTGAATGAGAGTTCCTGTTGCTCCACATCCTCACCAGCAGGTGGTGTTGTCAGTGTTCTGGATTTTGGACATTCTAATAGGTGTCTAGTGCAAGATTGCATCGCAACATCAGCATCACTTGGGAATTTGGTAGAAATATAACTTGCTGAGCCCAACCCCAAACCTACTGAATCATAAACTCTGGAGTGGGATCCAGCAATCTTTTAAAAGCCTTCCAGGTGATTCTGATGTATACCAACATCACTAAAGTACATTAACATTTGAGAATAAGGACACTAAGTCAATCAGCTCAAAAAAAATTTACTGGTTGTTATTATTGGTCCTAAGTTGGCCTAACAGATTGAAAGAAAGGAGTTATATTCTAGGTTTGGGGAAAGGTTTCTCTCTCCCTCCACCAGCTATGAACAAAGCATGTTTTCCTCATGGCCATGAAGTGGACCATCTTTGGGTTGGAGCTGACACAGAAGAGGTTTGGAAGGATCTCATGACCCTGGTAACATTACTGAGCCACTAAATCAACAAACTGCAAAGTGTGACTTATCTATGGGCTTCCTCTTACTCCAAGTTGATACATTTCCTTTGTGGTTAGTTTGTATGAGCAGGCTTTAGGTTACTTGCAGCCCAAAGCATCCTGATTAAAACAATTTATTTCTAAGGTTCCTCTGTGCCCTAATGTTTGTTTCCTTTTAGAACCTCCTCCCTACAGCTATCCTGGGAATCTCTGCAAGCTTTGCTCCAGATAAAGATGTGCATGTGCTGCAAAACAAATAGATGACTTTATAGATTAAAACTGTGTCCGTGAGGGCCAGTGCTCATGTGTTTTACCACTATGCCCTCCATGCGTAGGAGAGTGTTTATCAAATAAGAAGGTCTCCATAAATAATTGCTGAATAAGGGAAGAAAAGGAGGGAGAGAGGGAGGGAGGGAGGGAGGAAGGGAGAGAGGGACAATGGGGAGGGGGAACCAAAATGAGGTGTGGAGGGTATTTTAATTCAGTTATGTCTACTCAGCTTTCCCACTGGCTGTCTTTTTAGCTGGTTCCCCTGGGGTCGTTTGATGCCTGCTGCATTCCTGGAAGCCACATCACATAACATCCAAAGGTGAGAAAGGATCCTTTCTCCTTGTACATCATTAAAGAGCAAAGGAACCTTTTCCAGAACCCTCCCCAGCCCTGTGGTCTTCTTTGCATGTCTTTTGGACCAGAATTTCACTGGCTGAAGACTGAAGTGTGAAGATTAACTATTTATAAAATATTCAAAGAAAATGTGGAAAGTACCTTCTAAAATAAGACTGGAAAACAAGCCACTGGAAAAACAATAGTTTGACTAATAAAAGTGACTGCATATCTCACCATCTACCTAGAATAAATATATTTGGATTGATTTAAATTCTAGTGATAATTTAATCATATATTAAGATATATGGATAATTCAAAAGGCTATGATTGACAGATTTAACTATAAAAAATGTAAACATTTCTCTTCAACAAAATGTATTGTGAATAAAGTCAAAAGACAAATGGTAGAATGAGGGAAAATATTTAGAAAACATATAACAGAAAAGTGGTTAATAACCCTACTATATAAAAGACTCCTACAAATTGAAAAGGAAAAGATTGTAATAGCATCCTAAAGATAGAAATAGATAATGTGATGATTAAAAATATAGTCAACCAAAACCTATGGGATGCAGCAAAAGCAGTTCTAAGAGGAAAGATTATAGCAATACAATCCTACCTCAAGAAACATCTCGGGCTTCCCTGGTGGCGCAGTGGTTGAGAGTCCGCCTGCCGATGCAGGGCACACGGGTTCGTGCCCCGGTCCGGGAAGATCCCACATGCCACGGAGCGGCTGGGCCCGTGAGCCATGGCCGCTGGGCCTGCGCGTCCGGAGCCTTTGCTCCATAATGGGAGAGGCCACAACAGTGAGAGGCCCGTGTACCGCAAAAAAACAAAAAACCAAAAAAACAAAAAAAAGAAACATCTCAAATAAACAACCTAAACTTACACCTAAAGCAATTAGAGAAGGAAGAACAAGAAACCCCAAAGTTAGCAGAAGGAAAGAAATCATAAAGATCAGATTAGAAACAAATGAAAAAGAAATGAAGGAAACGATAGCAAAGATCAATAAAACTAAAAGCTGGGTCTTTGAGAAGATAAACAAAATTGATAAACCATTAGCCAAACTCATCAAGAAAAAAAGGGAGAAGACTCAAGTCAACAGAATTAGAAATGAAAAAGGAGAAGTAACAACTGACACTGTAGAAATACAAAGGATCATGAGAGATTACTACAAGCAACTCTATGCCAATAAAATGGACAACCTGGAAGAAATGGACAAATTCTTAGAAAAACAAAACCTTCCAAGACTGAACCAGGAAGAAACAGAAAATATAAACAGACCAATCAAAGCACTAAAATTGAGACTGTGATTAAAAATCTTCCAACAAACAAAAGCCCAGGACCAGATGGTTTCACAGGTGAATTCTATCAAACATTTAGAGAAGAGCTAACCTATCCTTCTCAAACTCTTCCCAAATATAGCAGAGTGATGAACACTCCCAAACTCATTCTACGAGTTCACCATCACCCTGATACCAAAACAAGACAAAGATGTCACACAAAAAGAAAACTACAGGCCAATACCTCTGAGGAATATAGATGCAAAAATCCTCAACAAAATACTAGCAAACAGAATCCAGCAGCACATTAAAAGGATCATACACCATGATCAAGTGGGGTTTAGCCCAGGAATGAAAGGATTCTTCAATATCTGCAAATTAATCAATGTGATACACCATATTAACAAACTGAAGGATAAAAACAATATGATCATCTCAATAGATGCAGAAAAAACTTTCGACTAAATTTAACACCCATTTATGATAAAAACCCTCCAGAAAGTGGGCATAGAGGGAACCTACCACAACAGAATAAAGGCCATATATGACAAACCCACAGCCAACACTGTCCTCAATGGTGGAAAAACTGAAAGCATTTCCTCTAAGATCAGGAACAAGACAAGATTGCCCCGTCTCACCGCTATTATTCAACACAGTTTTGGAAGTTTTAGTTATAGCAATCAGAGAAGAAAAAGAAATAAAAGGAATCCAAATGGGGAAATAAGAAGTAAAACTGTCACTGTTTGCAGATGACATGATACTATACATACAGAATCCTAAACATGTTACCAGAAAAGTACTAGAGCTAAGCAATGAATTTGCTAAAGTACCAGGATATAAAATTAATGCACAGAAATCCCTTGCATTCCTATACACTAATGATGAAATATCTGAAAGAGAAATTAAGGAAACACAGCCATTTACCACTGCAACAAAAAGAATAAAATACCTAGGAATAAACCTACCTAAGGAGACAAAATACCTGTATGCAGAAAACTATAAGACACTGATGACAGAAATTAAAGATGATACAAACAGATGAAAAGATATACCATGTTCTTGGATTGGAGGAATCAACATGAAAATGACTATACTACCCAAAGCAATCTACAGATTCAGTGCAATCCCTATCAAACTACACTGGCATTTTTCACAGAACTAGAACAAAAAATTTCACAATTTGTATGGAAACACAAAACACCCTGAATATCCAAAGCAATCTTGAGAAAGAAAAACGGAGTTGGAGGAATCAGGCTCTCTGACTTCAGACTATACTACAAAGTTACAGTAATGAAGACAGTATGGTACTGGCACAAACACAGAAATATAGATCAATGGAACAGGATAGAAGGCCCAGAGATAAACCCATGCACTTATGGTCACCTTATCTTTGATAAAGGAGTCAAGAGTATACAATGGAGAAAATACAGCCTCTTCAATAAGTGGTGCTGGGAAAACTGGACAGCTACATGTAAAAGAATGAGATTAGAACACTCCCTAACACCATACACAAAAATAAACTAAAAATGGATTAAAAATCTAAATGTAAGGTCAGACACTATAAAACTCTTAGAGGAAAACATAGGCAGAACACTCTATGGCATAAATCACAGCAAGATCCTTTTTGATGCACCTCCTAGAGAAATGAAAATAAAAACAAAAATAAACAAATGGGATCTAATGAAACTTAAAAGCTTTTGCACAGCAAAGGAAACCATAAACAAGATGAAAAGACAATCCTCGGAATGGGAGACAATATTTGCAAACGAAGCAACAGACGGAGGATTAATCTCCAAAATATGCAAGCAGTTCATGCAGCTCAATATCAAAAAAAAACAAACAACCCAAATCCAAAAATCGGCAGAAGATCTAAATAGACATTTCTCCAAAGACGATATACAGATTGCCAACAAACACGTGAAAGGATGCTTAACATCATTAATCATTAGAGAAATGCAAATCAAAACTACAATGAGGTTATCACCTCACACTGGTCAGAATGGCCATCATCAAAAAGTCTACAAACAATAAATGCTGGAGAGGGTGTGGAGAAAAGGGAACCCTCTTGCACTGTTGGTGGGAATGTAAATTGGTACAGCCACTATGGAGAACAGTAGGGAGGTTTCTTAAAAAACTACAAATAGAACTACCATATGACCCAGCAGTCTCAGTACTGGGCATATACCCTAAGAAAACCATAATTCAAAAAGAGTCATGTACCACCATGTTCATTGCAGCACTATTTACAATAGCCAGGAAATGGAAGCAAGCTAAGTGTCCATCAATGGATGAATGGATAAAGATGTGGCACATATATACAATGGAATATTACTCAGCCATAAAAGGAAATGAAATTGAGTTATTTGTAGTGTGGTGGATGGACCTAGATTCTGTCATACAGAGTGAAGTAAGTCAGAAAGAGAAAAACAAATACCATATGATAATACATATATATATGGAATCTAAGAGAAAAAATATGGTTCTGATGAACCTAGGGGGAGGACAGGAATAAAGACACAGACGTAGAGAATTGACTTGAGGACATGGGGAGGGGGAAGGGTAAGCTGGGATGAAGTGAGAGAGTAACACTGACATATATACACTACCAAATGTAAAACAGACAGCTAGTGGAAGCAGCTGTATAGCACAGGGAGATCAGCTCAGTGCTTTGCGACCACCTAGAGGGGTGGGACCAGGAGGGTGGGAGGGAGATGCAAGAGGGTGGGGATATGGGGCTATACGTATGCATACAGCTGATTCACCTTGTTTTACAGCAGAAACTAACACAACACTGTAAAGCAATTATACTCCAATAAAGATGTTAAAAAAATATATAGTCAATACACACATGAAAAATAGTAAAATGCAAATTAATATAGTAACATACCATTTCTAAATTGATAAGTTGTAAAAGATCTTTAATATACAATATCAAAAGCATGTCTAGAAACTAACATTCTCACACTTTGCTGATGGAGTTTAACTTGCTAGAACCTTCTGGAAAGTAATGTGACCTCTACTAAAATCTTAAATGCATGTATCTTTGGCCCACCAATTCTGTCTGAAAACTGTAACCTACAGAAATAAAAAATAATAAAAGCAGATATATTTATAGATATTTACTGAGATATTTTTAATAGAAAGAACAACAGTGACTATCCATCAAAAGGGGGAAGGGCTGAATAATTAGGGTATCCATATTTCATAATAATAAGTAGCTACTACTAAGAGTGAGTTAAAGATATATAAATATTGCACTGGACTCCAGCCACTACAGAGATGTTCAGAGAGTACTGACTCATGTGAAATCAAACTGCAGAACCTTACGTACAATATATTATCACGTTGTTAGAACTAGTAAGTAACAGACCTGGGACATAGATTGATATTTATATGTCTAAATGGGCATAGAGAGAGATGTGCAAAGATAAACACCAAAGTATTATCCCCAAGAAAGGAACTGCAAGAAAGATGAGGAAATCTATGACCTTCTTCACTATATATTTCCATATTTTTTGCCTTCTTATATGGTACCTATGAATTCAGTAATTAAAATAGATCAACAAGCTATAAACATTAACAAAAAAAATGTTATGTATGATGAATTCATGATCCAACTTAAGAGCAATATAGTCTAGCTAAAGAATAGTAAATATGTAACAATATATAACACCTAACGGAAATGTATGTTAATACCTGTATCTTTTCTACCACTAATATATGCTAGAAAGAGTTTTCAATGCCAGCTATAAATCCATGTCTATAGTCACTTGTCTAGATCTGTAAGAAAGAAGTATTGCTATTTGGTCAACAGAAATATTTTACCTGAGTAGTTATATTACTTATATTACTCATTCTACAAAGGTAATAACATGGATGGAAGATCAGCAATCTTGATCTCAAACTGTTCTATTATCTTTCTTATTTTAATAATAGGTATAACCATACTTCCTAATAAAATTTCTGCTATTTGTAGTTTTAATTTCATTTATATGCATTATTCATTTTTAAAGCTTTCTATTCACTCAAAATTTATTCTAATAGGTAATGCAATTACCGGTTCTTTGTATTCTTAAAATTAATTTATAAAAATATTACCCAAACACGGGAATGTGGTTAACCCTCATAAACTAAAATTGTGACATATCATCAAGCTTTCATAATCTGTTGTTATCACTCTGCAAGTTTTAGCTCTCATTTATTTTACTTCTTTTTAATTTAGTTTTTAACAATGGGAGCGACATTATCCTTACGGATGAAGCAGGCAAGTTCTAATCGGAGCCCAGATGCTACTGAATGTGTTCCAATGAGTTATCCATCCACATTAAAGAGGACAAACGAGCTGAGAGCTGGTGTGATAAGAGGAGGATGAATCTGAGCCCGCCTAGGCAAGATGGATAGAAGCACATGAGATCTATGAGGTCAAAGATAAAATCCACCTATTTCCCAATACGTGAAATTGGATTTGCTGCGTTTGAGGTACAAACCCAGAGCGAACCTGGCGAGTTAAGGGTGCGTGAACTTTTCCTGAAATGTCCTGAAGACAAAGGCCATACTGAGACTAGTTCTTTCTGCTCTTGGGTCAGGGGCTCAGAAGCCAGGTACAGCCTGTCTCAGAAGCAGTCCACAGGGGAAGAACTTACCTGCGCACACTTCAGTCCCTTATATCCACAGCATCAGGACCCTCACCTCCAGTCTCATTCCATGAGGGTCTTATATACCTTCCTGATGTCTGCAGGTAAATGGGCAAAGGGGAAGACGTCTGCCAGGATGCCTCCATCACAGTGAGAGGCTGCCTTACTGCTCTAATCACACTGTGCTTGTCAGGCTTTGTGTGTTCTCAGCAAACTCAGAGGTGTTAGGGCCTGGGGCAGTGCTCTTCCAAGGGCTAATGTGTCAAAAAACGGGTCACTAATAATGGCAACCACCACTGCAGACTGACGCCTCACACATGAATAAAGCCTTCATGGTTATCCTATTTCTTTGCCACCCTTCAGGGACTTTGGGTCACTGTGCTTTTTCCCAACAACACGGGAAAGAGTCAAAAATGCACAGTTTTCCCAGGTTCCAGTGAATATTGCAACAGCTTTTGACATTAGCTTGAGGACGTACATCTATTTTTTTGTTTTACTTAAAGCAAACTGCAATTTGGTGAGTGTGTCAACCAAAACCCATCTGACCAGCTTAAACGTCCTATTGGAAGATTTTACCATAATAGTGTGTACCCTCCGTCGCAATAAGTGTATTTGTTTTATCAGAATTTGCTAGTAGACCTATTGGGTTTTCCTCAACCATAGTATGTAAAACCCGAACGAACTTTTTGGCCAGCCCAATACTCAGACTTCAGAGTGACCGAAGTTCTCTGCTAACCATTTCTCATGAATTTAGTGCATTTAATTCTCCCAACAGTGCTATGAAGAAGGTGCTGGTATTGGTAGCAAACAGACTAGAATTATTAGAAACTTAAGTTCCTAGGTTTAGTAATTTGTTGAGATATTTTTTAGCTGTTAGTGTCAGAACCAGCACTCACCCCAAGTCAGGCAGACTTTAAAGTGAAAGAAGTTAACCAATGGACACTGTCGTCTCTGAATATGTCTGAAATATTCACGAAGGTAATTTAGAATGTTCAATCATGCCCTGAGTCTTAACAAAAAATCTAATTAAGCAGTGCACATTGATTATGCAGAGGACCCAGTCTATGAGAAATGCTTACATAGAGACCACAAAATAGAACTCTACTGAATCATAAGTTTGAGAAGGAACTAAGGTATTTGCTCTAATAAAAATTAAAAATTTCATTCTCAATACTAATTTTTTTTTAATATATAAGAGATTTGGGGAAAGATTTAGATGACCCAGGGTCTCTTTAAAAACTGCTCAGGTTAAGATTTGTGGGTGTCTTCCTCTTTCTAGAAGATACTGCTGTGGGAAGCAGAAGCATCCTTCAACCTTCTGGTGGCCTTAGGCTCACTCAGCATTCTGGAGTCGGTACTTAAATAGGGGACTAATCCTGACCACAAGGATGTTTCTCTATGACAGCAAAACCCCTGTGACAGAGACTGATGGGATCCGGGCACCACAACCAGGAATTTGGTCAAGCCCTTCATTGATAAGACATACAAAACGCAGCCCGGCGGATTCTGCGATTTTCTTCAGTGTCAAATGGCCCATCAGAGGTAAGGCCGGGGGAAGCCACAGCCACTGACTGATAATCCCCAGATCTCTCTCTTAAATTTCTTTCCCTCCTCAGTGCATTCAAAGTTACACAGGGAGCTGCCTACAAAGGCTTCAACCTCACACCTAGAAGTCTGTTAGCAATGCTTACTCTTCACCGTCAAGGGGACTGCTTGGCACCTTCTAGAACTACCGGGGCACTTAAGAGTCACAGAGGCAGGATAATGAGGACTCTGAAAGCAACCACCTCCACCTGTCTGGTCTTCCTAGAGGCCTTTCCAAACCTCTCATACAGAGTTGCTCCAGTAGTTCTAACCCTATCCCCCTCCTCCCCCGCCATGGCCTTAGGGCTCAGATGCGGGGAAAGTGCCAACTCTATGTTTAAAGGCAGGGTTTCAGGTTTGGGTATTAACAGCCTCTGGGGCACAAACGCCTGTAAGGCAGGGACTGAATATATTATAATAAAAAAGGTGCCACGTTGCTGCTCTGCACCTGTCCTCTGCCCAACTGCGATGCACTACCCAATGCCATGTATTTACAACTGCAGACTAATAGGGCAGATACTTTTTAATACCCTTTTAATGTTTTTAATTAAGAAAGGTTCTTACAAATGTATGGACACCAAGGGGGGAAAGCAGGGTGGCAGGGAGGATGAACTGGGAGATTGGGATTGACATATATACACTAATATGTATAAAATAGATAACTAATAAGAACCTGCTGTATAAAAAAATAAATAAAATAAAATTCAAAAAAAAAAAAAGAAAGGTTTTAATGTGTTGGAAATGGTTTAATGTGTGGCACTCAGGCTCAGTAGTTGTGGCTCGCTGGCTCTAGAGCGTAGGCTCAGTAGTTGTGGCGCACAGGCTTAGTTGCTCTGCGGCATGTGGGATCTTCCTGGACCAGGGCTCGAACCTGTGTCCTCTGTATTGGCAGGCGGATTCCTAACCATTGTGCAACCAGGGAAGTCACATTAAACCATTAAATGGTTTAATGTGTTGGAAATGCATTAAAAAAAACCTGTTGCCCTTTGGCAGAGCTCTTTTAGAATCAGAATTACCACACTTTAATTTTTTTTCCCTGGTAAATCAACTTAAATGATAAATAAATTATGTTCTATCCAATGAGGTCTTGGCCTGTATTCATTCTGAATCTCAGCCTTTGCCAGGTCTTAGATGGACTCCCACCTGCCCCTCAGTGCCCGTGGGTGATCCGTGCGGGTCCAAAGGCGTACTGCAATGCCAGCAACAGTTCTGTACAGAAGAGACAAATCTGGCTACCCTTGATTTAGGAAGAAAACAAATCAAGTTTTGACAGGGTTTAAATTCAGATCAGATCCATCCCAACCAGACTGTCTCTTTTGCCCCCACAAGAGGAATTAAGAATAATAAATAAATAAATAGACACAGAGAGGTCGGCCTTCAGTGGAATGCAGGTATCACGCAATTTGGGCTTCATGGAAGGCCCTGTTGCCAAGAAACCCATCACTTTCCATTTCCCATATGCGAATCCCATTCAAGAGTATTTAAAATGATTGGGATTGACATATACACATTACTGTATATAAAATAGATAACGGATGAGAACTTACTATATAGTACAGGGAACTCTACTCAATACCGTGTATGGCCTATATGGGAAAAGAATCTAAAAAAGAGTGGATATATGTATATGTATAATTGATTCACTTTGCTGTACACCTGAAACTAACACAACATTGTAAATCAACTATATTCCAATAAAAATTAAATATAAAATAAAACAAGTCACTCCTGTGTCACATTTAGCAAACATGGTGAATTAATACTCCAAAACCAATATTAAGCTAAATCTAGTGAGATTTAGGTTAGGCCTGGTAGGACAGAGCGTGTTGCTACATAAAGCATGTTAAAGATGGTCTCAGGGTATATGGCAAGAGACATCATGGAACATTAACTTGTAGTTAATAGAGCATTCCCCACGGCCATCCAAGCACGTGGCAAAGGCAGGAGAGAGCTACACAAATACATTTGTTCTAGGGTAGCAGTACAACCACCATCACAAAGAACAGGAGATGCACAAAAATGTACACCACCATAGGCTGAACATAAATTCACTCTCTCACAGGCCACAGAGCAATGGAAGGTGAAGTGACTTGAAGTAGATGAAAAGTATGGCCCATCTCCCATGTCACTGCAAATAGGATAGACAAGGTAGCTATAACTGTGTTTATCAAATCCCAAGTAGAACAAAAACGCATTTTAATTTAACACATAATCCAACTTCTTATTACAGTCCCAGAAAAGGTTCTAACTAGGCATATATAGAATAAATATATACCTCTCTACAAATATAAAATGTACCCCCCCTTACTAGTTTAAAAGAATGGTTCATTATTTTATAAAACCCTCCAGGGCTTCCCTGGTGGCGCAGTGGTTGAGAGTCTGCCTGCCGATGCAGGGGACATGGGTTCGTGCCCCGGTCCGGGAGGATCCCACATGCCACAGAGTGGCTGGGCCCGTAAGCCATGGCCGCTGAGCCTGCGCGTCCGGAGCCTGTGCTCTGCAATGGGAGGGGCCACAACAGTGAGAGGCCTGTGTACCTCAAAAAAACAAACAAAAAAACCCCTCCAATTTCTTATCTCACTCGTTATTCTTGACAAATAGAAGGCTGTCTGTTGATGGGATGGCTATACAATCCTGATGCAGCACTTACATGCATATACTTGAACTCTCCGGAAACACAGCATTACCACCTGCTCTAGGAGGCGAGATTTCCACAAGTCAGAAAGATAAAACATTTTTAAACTTCGAGAATTATTCATTGAAAACCAATGCAATTGCTTAAAGTCTCAAAGGGGTTTACAAAGAATCCCATAAACTAAGTATACACCATACAATATTATCAGAGTAATTACAAAGGTGCAATCACACATGCTACCATATGGATGAACCTTGAAGACATTACGCTAAGTGAATAAGCCAGGCACAGAAGGACAAATTCTGAACGATTCCACTTACATGAGGGACCTCGAGCCATCAAACTCATAGAGACAGAAAGTAGAATGGGGGTTGCCAGCGGGGAAGAGGGGGGAAGGGGTATGGAGTTTCAGTTTTGCAAAATGAAAAAGTCTTGGAGATTGATTGAGTGCACGGAACGCTACGGAACCATACATTGAGAAATGGTTAAGAAGATAAATTTTATGTTAGCTTATTTTAGCACAATTAGAAATAAAAAATAATCTAATAAAAAAAATCCTACCTTTCCATTCTCATCTCTTTCTCTATTTCTCTTCATAGCATTTATTATATTATATATGTGTGTGTATGTAATATACATATATTTATATATACAAACACATACATATATTTATTTATTGCCTGTACAATTACTCCCTCCAATATCCCCAAATATATCAGCTCTGAAGGCCAGATCTCATCTTGTTGCTCTGCCCTTAGCGCCTGAAACAGTGCCTTACAAATATGGGTGCTTAATAAATTTCTTATGCATAGAATTTTTAAACAGTGCAATCATTCTTTTTTCAAATGATTTTAGTTATATTAATTCTAAAGAACACATTTCAGTTCAGCTTTTCCTCACTCTCACCAATCCTAATTGTTAAGTCATTAGTTTAACATCATCCTGTTTTAAGTCCCGGTGCCAGTTATTAGCAAGCCACTTAGCCACAGTTAAACAATAACCACGATACATAAAAAGCGATATCCCCAAATAAGCACTTACAAAGTCCACTGTGAAAATCAAGCTAACAGCATCACCCATTTCTCTTTTACAAGTAGCTACCAGTTAATGACTTGTGATATACAGGCTGCACATAATTATAAGGATATAAGATATAATAGAAAACACAAACTAAATTGCATTTTGCTTCACTGGGTACTGAAATAATTTCAGCTCTCTGAGGTTTCCCAACTATAGCTGAAATGCAAAGTTGAAAAATAAGTAGATATGTGTATAAATCTTCAAAGTAGCTCCTGGCTATAATCACTTTTTTTTTTTTTTTTTTTTTTTTCGGTACGCGGGCCTTTCACTGTTGTGGCCTCTTCCGTTGTGGAGCACAGGCTCCAGACGCGCAGGCTCAGCGGCCATGGCTCACGGGCCCAGCCACTCCGCGGCATGTGGGATCTTCCCCGACTGGAGCACAAACCCGAGTCCCCCGCATCAGCAGGCGGACTCTCAACCACTGCATCACCAGGGAAGCCCTATAATTACTTTTAATATCCCACGTTGGCAGGGCCTTTTCTCATGTGTAAAATACCTTTACAGATAATGTCTAACCCAATCTTCAAAAACACCTTTGATATTATCCGGGCAGGTGTCGAGGGCTCCTATTTGGAGAATCAGAGAAGCCAAGTGATTTGATCAGGGTCACACGTGCAAGAGCCTGTGCAATATCTGAAAATAATTTTCAGAAGCATAAGAAGCAAGAGGTCTGGCAGTGTGCTCCCGTAGGATTCTTGAAAGAAATATGATCAGGTGATGAGATCGCATCTACAAGCCACACATGAAAATCAATTCCAGAGCGCAGAGATGGGTCATAAACAGTGATCTTTCCATTTCAATGCACGAAACGAAATACGGTTTCATGGGCGTCACCACAGCATGACAGGACAGGCCCCATGGGTGCAGCACCAAAATGAAAACAGAGCTTCTCCAAAAGAAACAGATTTGATAGAAAAAGAATCAGAGAATGGCGCCTGGCATGGATGCAATGGCCAACTGCAGGGGATTCTCTGAGTCCAAATATAAAACTGTATCCCTCTGATTTTCGATTTACCAGATAAGTAATCTAAGGCAACAACATCAGGTTGCCAATATCTAATTCTTTTGAATGAAAATGTTAAAAGATAATTTTTTTTCGCCACAGGCAGTTAACTTGTATTAACTACTTGTTATGTGTAAGGTTCTGTCCTAGGCACCTTACATGCCCATTAGCTCCTTCAGGCTTCACAGCCACACTAGGAGATACAATACTATTATTATCACCCCTGTTTCATAGATAAGACAAGAGAAACTCAGAGAAGATATGAAATCTTCCCAAGGTCACATGTCTAGCTCTGTGCAGAGCCAGGACTCAAACGCAGGCAGCCTGGTGCCAAAGCCCAAATTCTCAACTGTTGACTCCAGCCATAGTATCCTCAGGCACTGGCATTTCATGAAAGTGATATTTTAGCACAAAACCAGGCGGAAAGCTCAGAATAAGAGTCAGTCTTTCAGGCTTCCCTGGTGGCGCAGCAGTTGAGAGTCCGCCTGCCAATGCAGGGGATACAGGTTCGTGCCCTGGTCTGGGAGGATCCCACATGTCGCGGAGTGGCTAGGCCCGTGAGCCATGGCCGCTGAGCCTGCGCATCTGGAGCCTGTGGTCCACAACGGGAGAGGCCATAGCAGTGAGAGGCCCACGTACCGCAAAAAAAAAAAAAAAAAAAAAAAAAGTCTTTCAAATTTAACCTGTTTAGCTGTATGAAAAACTCAGTGTTTCCCCCCCCCATTTGCTCAGATTTTTGCAAACGTCATCACAGACCTCCACTGCCCAGCAGAGCACTTGATACGCATGATTAGGGAGAATTTGGAAAAGGATAAAATAAAAGTGAACTCTGAGACGTTCAGGGTAGAAATATACACTGGATCATTTCATTAGGAGGAGAACATAGACTCTTCATGTTGAAGAGGCCTTCAGGTTCAGCCAGCTCAATCTTCTCGTGAGTATAGAATCTCCTTTTGCAATGCCAGGTTCTGCCTGAACCCACCAGCCACTGGAAACTCATTAGGCATGACTTAGCTCTTGTCAAATCTGCACAGACACCCTGCTCTTCCCCATCCTCTTTCTCAATTCTTCCATCATTCCTCGTTGGTTGAGCAAAGTTCCAGAACATTTCCTATCCTGGGTGCTTTCCCTTGAGCACAGTCTATTCTGTGCTTTCTCTTAAAATGGGGACCA
Source organism: Kogia breviceps (assembly GCF_026419965.1). Classification (NCBI taxonomy): domain Eukaryota; kingdom Metazoa; phylum Chordata; class Mammalia; order Artiodactyla; family Physeteridae; genus Kogia; species Kogia breviceps. The sequence goes on along the minus strand of NC_081324.1, from coordinate 59,316,676 downwards.
GAAGTAAGTGTGACAATAGTAGGGAGGCTTCCCAGCACTGGTAGAAAAAGACTATCACCACCTATAACATAGGCTTTGCTTCCTTAATGCAACTTACACTAATATTAGGGTTTGTTCTGTTTTGTTTTGTTTTGTTTGCGGTACACGGGCCTCTCACACAGGAGGAGCACAGGCTCCGGAAGCACAGGCTCAGCGGCCATGGCTCAGGGGCCCAGCCGCTCTGCGGCATGTGGGATCTTCCCGGACCGGGGCACAAACCCATGTCCCCTGAATTGGCAGGCGGACTCTCAACCACTCCGCCACCAGGGAAGCCCTATTAGGGTTTTTTGTTTGTTTTTTTGTTGTTTTTGTTTTTTGGAGGGGGTGGTGAGGCAATAGCATTACACAGTGATTAACAGAATATGGACCGTACTGTAGATGCATATGTATTTAAACCTAATCCTCAATCTCTTTTTTTATATGTGCTGCTGCTAAATTTTATTACTCTAATTCCAGACACATACTCTTGGCCTTTTAAACCACACGGGATGGATGCCCAATTATTCCTACTACCTGTCACCCTATTAGATTCATCCACTGTTCATGCCTGGCCAAGGCCATTTTCCATCTTCCATCTGCTTTGCAGAATGCTCAGTGTCTCTCTCAGGTTTTGAGATCCGTGACTTGCTCTTTCAGAACCCTGAACACTCGCGAACCATCTGAGGAAGAGGCCAGGACTGTTAGCACATTTTTCAGTCTAGAGTGTGTAGCATCCACCTTCCCCCTTTTCATTCTGTCCTGCATACCACGATTTCACACGGCTCACCTGAGCAGTCAACAAGCTCTCCTGCAGATTTTCTCAAAAGTCTCAGTTCAACAAAGGGTGAAACTGTATTTCTTCCGACAGTAAAAGGCTCATTCAACTTCCCTTTCCCCACCCGCCCAGCATCTCCCCCTCTCATTTCTAGCTTTGACCCTCTCACCTAACATATTTCTATTTCCTAAGATTGACTTGTTCGACCACAGCTTTTTCAAAATTGCTCAATCCCCATGCAGGACAGGTATGCAACAGTGTCCACGGCAGGTTACAAATGGTAAGAGGAAAAAGCCTGCTTTCTCATCAGGCTTCCTTGCTTAAGTGAGATTAAACCTCTAAGGCACAGGGCTGGCATGCAAATATCCATTCAGGATTGGTTTTAATGTTTTAAAAAAGGACTGCCATTCTACTATGAAAGTTTCTACATTTACACATCATGCAGCTGTAACAAAAAGGCTTCTTGAAAACAGAGATGCATGCCTTATATTTAGGGGAAATGTAGATAATAATCATGTTGATACCTGAAATGTACAGGCACAAAACCAGGAGAAAAGACAAAAGAACAGAACTGAAAACAATAGGTAGGTGGGGTTGTCAGTGACTAGAATGACAGATTGGATCCTTTCTCCAGCCTAGACAACGGGATTCTAACCTTCTTTTGGAGAGGAAGGAAGACCATCTAGCACCATAACCCCAAACAGGATTCCTCAAAATAACGCTGCAAACTTATTGCCCACAGAGCATGTGTGGAGGACTGCAGCGGCTTCTATTTCCCCGCCCCTAGTAAGGGGGGTCACAGTATTGGCCCCAGAGACTTCAAGAGGCAGTTATAAAATAAATAACAGATTTGAAGGAAATTCTTATATTGTAAAGTGATAGATACAGTGTTACACAGCCATTGTTTGCATTACGACAGATGATAAATTATTTCAAAAAAGGCAGGGAAATTTTATTCAGTTAAAGAGGGAGAGGAGATGACATGGTGTAGAGAAATGAGGAAGAGAAAGTGTTGTCAAACTCCTTTCTCCTTGGACCGCCCATGGCGGCTGTGGGAATCACCACAGTTCTTAGACCAGAGGCTCTGCACTGAGCGTGATATGACCATGGGGGCGTGGGACTTGGGAAACACACCTGGGTGGACAAGGCAGGCCCAATAGCACATACCCCAAGAAGAGAAAGAGTCCTGTTCCCTCTTCTAACAAAAATAGTTTTACCAAAATAATTTTTTTCCATGAGCTTTGGGCTTTTCGAAACTATACACTCCAAATTATGAAGAAAGAATGAAGCAGTTACCATTGTTAAGGTTTAATCATTTCTCCTACCAGATAGGGTTAAACTGCGCTCTGAGTACTTTCAAAACTTAAGAGGAAACGAAGCCTATTGATATGTGTCCTCTTAAATAATGCCACCCAAAGAATCAATTATCTCCATAAAAATTTCTGGAGTCTCCTCACCTCAGCCCTCAATTCAGTGCAAGCATCTGCATTTAAATGATGAAAGAACACTTCAGTATCCCAACCTGTCACTTCTCTCTACTTCCGACCCGAGAGCAGCCAGACAGAAACAGCACTCGAACCTCTAACAGGCTCTATCTTTAGGGTCTGATTTTTATAAGACTCTGCATTTCTCTCTCCATCAACCCACAGAGCAGGCTCTGCACAGTCAATTAGAACTTTATCATCTAAGAATTTAAAGCCGGCGTGCAGTCCACAAATCACCCTGGCTTATTTTACAAATGGGCCCCATGTCATTGGCAAGCAGCCCCTCCATTCAATATCCGTCCATAAAAACACAGCTTTAAAGCTATCACTAAGATGGAATCTAGCCTTCCAAAGGCCCTCGAGGCTACAAGCACATCAACAGGGAACATAAAAACAAAGGGACCCAGATGAGAGGCATTGACCTATGAGCAGACATCATTAAAGCAAACAGTTTCTGTCAACTTTGGAATGATTCCCGTATGAATTAGGTGATACTCCTAGGAAGGTGTAAATTAAGAACGGGGGTGGGGGGGAAGGGGGCGGAGGCCTCCTGAGAGATACCAAGCCTTGAGGTTTGAAGTCCACAGGCTATTGGGTTGCTGTCCACAGGTGAAGGGACCTTCTGTACCCAGACAGGGTCCCAGCAGAGCTGAGGGAAGCGTGAGCCACCTGCACAGAGGTTACAGGTCAAAACTCAGAAGACACTGACAAGCGGTCCCAGCATCCCCAGACTCACCAGCACACTTGGTTCTGGTTCTGAGAGCGGGCCCAGGAGAACCGGTGCCGCCCTCCCCTGGCCGGGTGAGAAGCACGCTGATCTCATACTCTGTGTCCGGGTCGAGGTGCCCGATCTTGTAGCTCGTGGAGTCCACTGGCTGCCGGTCGCTCCAGCTCCCGCTGGCGGTGCAGTATTCCACCTCCCGGGCCACGATGGGCCCATCGCCATTGATGGAGTTGGCGTTGAGTTGGATCCACAGGTAGGTGGCCCCCACGGAGGCCAGCTGAGGGGGGGCAATGGGGACGGGGGGCTCTGAAAGGCAAACCGGAGGCCATCCTTCAGACACTTGAGGAGAGCTAAATGCACATCAATTACTAAAACAGGGAAGACATTAACATTTCAGCAATGAACTGATGAGAATGGTTTTGCTCAGGTTAATACGAAAAAGCATACTGAGGGAGGTTTGCATAGTGTTCACTTCTGTGAAATAAGCCATCGTTAAAACCGAAGCCTGCTCAGGTAGGTACATCCCCAGTTTGTTTTAGGACGCAATTCATTTTTCTCGAACAGCTACATAGGCACCAAAGGATTTTTCTGCGTTAAAAGTAACTTGTGAAAACTCTCTCAAGTGGTAGTAATTAAGCTCTAGAAGTCTCTCCGTTGTCAAGAGTAAAAAAAAAAAAGAACCCCCGAGTGTCTTCAAAATCACCCAAGTTATTAGTTATATCATTAAATTCAGTCTCCTTATATTTGTATTCCAAAGATATCATCACTTGAAAAACACGGATGAAATTATAGTTTATCTCATCATAAATGCATTTCCAGGATGACTGGTTTCCCCCCAAAAGCTATCCCAATGGACTCGTTCTTCTCCAGGAACAGTGAGCACTTAGGATGATAAAGTCCAGCACCACCACTGTTCAGGGATCTTGCAGTAATGAGTCTTATTAAAGCAGTGAATAGAAAGAAAAGCTCTAAAGCAAAGCACAAGTCATGCCCAGCTTGATAAAACTCTAAGCAATCAATGGCAAACACTCTTTACAACCCAGGAAGGTCTCTCCCATTGTTGAAAACCTGAGACTGACTTTTTCTGGATCTTTGTCTGAGACAGGAGAGAGAGGCAATCCTGTTTTCAACAGTATATCAGGTGCCAGCTGAAGGGCTCTCCAGGCACCAAATAAAGGCATTCCATGTGCCAGTGTCACTGTGAGTGGCACCACACATGACATTAGGGAAGGAGATAACTACGAAATAATGTGTTTCTATTTAATGAATCTCCATCCGAGAAAATGTTAAGTCCTAGTGATTTTTTTCAAGGATGTTTCTGCAGGTGGATTGGGCCTTTTGGTGTGTTTTTGTTTTTAGCTCCTCATTTAGCTCTCACAAATGCATGTAAAATAAAGCCTGCTATTCTTTTACTGGCATATGCACCTGTCTGCTCCATAGCAGACATAACGCGTTGCTCCCTGTCATGTTTCCTGCTGATGGGGACCTCACGACGGCTGGTCCCATCTGAGGTTGGCCCCTAAGATGATACCAGGTAGATCCCTAGACCAACAAGAAACCAGCACCACAAGTTCCTTTTGTTGGGTTGGGGCATCTTCGTTCTTTAACATATTCAAGGTGTGGTAAGTCATACTGACTTTTTAAATAGCTGGGGAAATCTCATGAGACTGAGTCTAAATAAGACACTTAAAAGATGGATTTTATTTGGGGGACCATAAATTTAGCGCAAATTTACTAAAATATTGTTCCTATTATTTATACACTACAACTTTGTGCTAGCTCTTCGTTTCTTTAGATAGTTTTGATTCAACTCATAATGATTTAACATCAATTTATATAATTAGGAGATTCCTTGAACCAAGACATGAAATGGGCCTTTCATAGTATATCCTAAGACATTTACATAGGCAGGCTGAAAGAGCAGTTAATTACTTTGAAGTTGCAGATGCTAGCAAGGGTTCCTGAACTGCCATTCAAAATATAACTCCGGGCAAAGCCACAAAGGTTAGTGAGCACACAATTCATTTAGGACGTTGCCACTGGTATCCTAGAATAGATAGGACTTTAACGCTTATTTGTCCCGAGACTATTTTCTCTGTTAGTTCCCCATTAAGAAGAGTACCAAATATGTTAAATCGAATGAAAGATTCAACTAGAATTTGGAAATCATTGAGACAGTCATTCAAAAGGACTTTGGGGTTGCTGAAAGAATCTGTACAAGAATAAGACTAATTTTTTTTTGAATTTTATTTATTTTTTTATACACCAGGTTTTTATTAGTTATCCACCTTATACATATTAGTGTATACATGTCCATCCCAATCTCCCAGTTCATCCCACCACCACCACCACCACCACCCCGCCACTTTCCCCCCTTGGTATCCATACGTTTGTTCTCTACACCTGTGTCTCTATTTCTGCCCTGCAAACTGGGTCATCTGTACCATTTTTCTAGGTTCCACATATATGCGATAATATACGATATTTGTTTTTCTCTCTGACTTAACTTCACTCTGTATGACAGGCTCTAGTTCCATTCACATCTCTACAAATGACCCAATTTTGTTCCTTTTTATGGCTGCGTAACATTCCATTGTATATATGTGCCACATCTTCTTTAACCATTCATCTGTCGATGGACACTTAGGTTGCTTCCATGTCCTGGCTATTGTAAATAGAGCTGCAGTGAACATTGGGGTACATGACTCTTTTTAAATTATGGTTTTCTCAGGGTATATGCCCAGGAGTGGGATTGCTGGGTCATATGGTAATTCTATTTTTAGTTTTAGTAATTCTATTTTTAGTAATTCTATTTTTCGTTTTTTAAGGAACTTCCATAGTGTTCTCCATAGTGGCTGTACCAATTTACATTCCCACCAACAGTTCAAAAGGGTTCCCTTTTCTCCACACCCTCTCCAGTATTTATTGTTTGTAGATTTTCTGATGATACCCATTCTAACTGGTATGAGGTGATACCTCATTGTAGTTTTGATTTGCATCTCCCTAATAATAAATGATGTTGAGCAGCTTTTCATGTGCTTCTTGGCCACCTGTATGTCTTCTTTGGAGAAATGTCTATTTAGGTCTTCTGCCCAGTTTTGGACTGGGTTGTTTGTTTTTTTGATATTGAGCTGCATGAGCTGCTTGCATATTTTGGAGATTAATCCTCTGTCAGTTGCTTAGTTTGCAAATATTTTCTCCCATTCTGAGGATTGTCTTTTTGTCTTATTTATGGTTTCCTCTGCAGTGCGAAAGCTTTCAAGTTTCATTAGGTCCCATTTGTTTATTTTTGTTTTTATTTCCATTACTCTAGGAAGTGTATCAAAAAAGATTGTGCTGTGACTTACGTCAAAAAGTGTTCTTCCTATGTTTTCCTCTAAGAGTTTTGTAGTGTCTGGCCTTACATTTAGGTCTTTAATCCATTTTGAGTTTATTTTTGTGTATGGTGTTAGGGAGCGTTCTAATTTCATTCTTTTACATGTAGCTGTCCAGTTTTCCCAGCACCACTTATTGAAGAGGCTGTCTTTTCTCCATTGTATACTCTTGACTCCTTTATCAAAGATAAGGTGACCATAAGTGCATGGGTTTATCTCTGGGCCTTCTATCCTGTTCCATTGATCTATATTTCTGTTTTTGTGCCAGTATCATACTGTCTGGATTACTGTAACTTGTTACTTATAATAACTTGGTTATTTAGTAACGTATTGTTTATCCTCCATGTGTTTGTGTTTTTTTACATTTTTTTTCCCTGTAATTGGTTTCTAATCTCATAGCACTGTGGTCAGAAAAGATGCTTGATATGATTTCAATTTTCTTAAATTTACCAAGGCTTGATCTGCAACCCAAGATGTGATCTATCCTGGAGAATGTTCCATGAGCACTTGAGAAGAAAGTATAATCTGCTGTTTTTGAATGGAATATTTAATTAAATATCAATTAAATCTACCTGGTCTATTGCATCATTTAAAACTTGTGTTTCCTTATTAATTTTCTGTTTGGATGATCTGTCCATTGGTATAAGTGAGGTGTTAAAGTCCCCCACTATTATTGCATTACTGTTGATATCCTCTTTTATAGCTGTTAGTAGTTGCCTTATGTACTGAGGTGCTCCTATGTTGGGTGCATATATATTTATAATTGTTATATCTTCTTCTTGGATTGATCCCTTGATCATTATATAGTGTCCTTCCTTGTCTCCTGTAACATTCTTTATTTTAAAGTCTATTTTATCTGATATAAATATTGTTACTCCAGCTTTCTTTTGATTTCCATTTGCATGGAATATCTTTTTCCATCCCCTCACTTTCAGTCTGTATATATCCCTAGGTCTGAAGTGGGTCTCTTGTAGACAGCATATATATGGGTCTTGTTTTTGTATCCATTCAGCAAGCCTGTGTCATTTGGTTGGAGCATTTAATCCATTCATGTTTAAGGTAATTATCTATATGTATGTTCCTATTATCATTTTCTTAAATATTTTGGGTTTGTTTTTGTAGGTCCTTTGCTTCTCTTGTGTTTCCCACTTAGAGAAGTTCCTTTAGAATCTGTTGTAGAGCTGGTTTGGTGGTGCTGAATTCTCTTAGTTTTTGTTTTTGCTTATCTGTACAGCTTTTGATTTCTCCATTGAATCTGAATGAGATCCTTGCTGGGTAGAGTAATCTTCATTGTAGGTTCTTCCCTTTCATCACTTTAAATATGTCATGCCACTCCCTTCTGGCTTGTAGAGGTTGTGCTGAGAAATCAGCTGTTAACCTTATGGGAGTTCCTTGTATGTTATTTGTTTTTTTCCCTTGCTGCTGTCAATAATTTTTCCTTGTCTTTAATTTTTGCCAATTTTATAACTGTGTCTCGGTGTGTTTCTCCTGCCTGGGACTCTCTGCGCTTCCTGAACTTGGCTGGCTATTTCCTTTCCCATGTTAGGGAAGTTTTCAACTATAATCTCTTCAAATATTTTCTCTGGTCCTTTCTCTCTCTCTTCTCCTTCTGGGACCCCCTATAATGGGAATGTTGTTGCGTTTAATGTTGCCCCAGAGGTGTCTTAGGCTGTCTTCATTTCTTTTTATTCTTTTTTCTTTACCGTGTTCCACAGCAGTGAATTCCACCATTTTGTCTTCCAGGTCCCTTATCTGTTCTTCTGACTCATTTATTCTGCTATTGATTCATTCTAGTGTATTCTTCATTTCAGTTATTGTATTTTTCATCTCTGTTTGTTTGTTCTTTAATTCTTCTAGGTCTTTGTTAAATATTTCTTGCATCTTCTTGATCTTTGCCTCCACTCTTTTTCCGAGCTCCTGGAGCATCTTCACTATCGTTATTCTGAATTCTTTTTCTGGAAGGCTGCCTATCTCCATTTAGTTGTTTTTCTGGGGTTTTATCTTGTTCCTTCATCTGGTACATAGACTTTTCATCTTGTCTATCTTTCTGTGAATGTGGTTTTTGTCCCACAGGCTGCAGGATTGTAGTTCTTCTTGCTTCTGCCGTCTGCCCTCTGGTGGATGAGGCTATCTGAGAGGCTTGTGCAAGTTTCCTGATGGGAGGGACTGGTGGTGGGTAGAGCTGGCTGTTGCTCTGGTGGGCAGAGCTCAGTAAAACTTTAATCTGCTTGTCTGCTGATGGGTGGGGCTGGGTTCCCTCCCTGTTGTTTGCTTGTCCTGAGGCGACCAAACACTGGAGCCTACCCGGCTCTCTGGTGGGACCAATGGTGGACCCTGGGAGGTTCTCACGCCAAGGAGTACTTCCCAGAACTTCTGCCGCCAGTGTCCTTGTCCTCACCGCGAGACACAGCCAACCCCCGCCTCTGCAGGAGACCCTCCAACACTAGCAGGTAGGTCTGGTTCAGTCTCCTATGGGGTCACTGCTCCTTCCCCTGGGTCCTGAGGCACACACTACTTTGTGTGTGCCCTCCAAGAATGGAGTCTCTGTTTCCCCCAGTACTGTCGAAGTCCTGCAATCAAATCCTGCTAGCCTTCAAAGTCTGATCCTCTAGGAATTCCTCCTCCTGTTGCCGGAGCCCCAGGTTCGGAAGCCTGACGTGGGGCTCAGAACCTTCACTCCAGTGGGTGGACTTCTGTGGTATAAGTGTTCTCCAGTTTGTGAGTCACCCACCCAGCAGTTATGCTATTTGATTTTATTGTGATTGCGCCCCTCCTACCGTCTCATTGTGGCTTCTCCTTCGTCTTTGGATGTGGGGTACCTTTTTTGGTGAACTCCATTGTCTTCCTGTTGATGATTGTTCAGCAGTTAGTTGTGATTCAGGTGCTCTTGGAAGAGGTAGTGAGAGCACATCCTTCTACTCCGCCATCTTGAAGCAATCTCACTATTTAAATTTTGAATAAAGTTTCTCAAAGGGAAAGAAGGAAGGAACTGAATCTATACTAAGTGATAAAAAGCAATTTAAAATATTTAATCCAAGTGAAAGGGCATAATAAAGGTAGTTCTAAATCAAGCCAGCAAAGAAAGAATTTATATACCAATAGATACATATCATATACATATATCTAATTGATACACATATATGAATTCCTAATATATGTCTCCTAATATTAAATATGATATTGGCATATATGCATATATACATGAATTGTGGAGATTACATGAAATATTTTTATCTCTTTGATTACCAAAAGCAGTGGGAGACATAAAACAGACAAGAATGATAGTTTAAAATGACCTGGGCTTCATTTGTGGGCCAGCACCAAATCAGAGAATGACCTTAAGGAAGATATAAACTCTTTGGACTTAAGTTTTTCCCATTTTAAAAAAATTAGCACTCTAAACACGTGCATATAAAAAGTGTTCAATCACACAGGTGGCCTAAACATGCCATTATATATTTTAAAGTAATTGTGTCAACGCAATGCTTTATTTAATTAGTAGAATCCAGCATGTTATCTCATTTTGAAAAATCAAATACATGCCAAATATGGCTATAAAAATTATAAATGGAGGAAAAGTCAAACTCCAGATTTGAGCCATATCTGCAAGCCAATTGTCACCAGCTGTGGCAGTGTGCAGAGAGGCAAAAGGTGCCCGGACATTTTATCACCGTGACCCAAGATCCCTCCACGCTGTCGTAAGGCAGGAAAATGTGCAGCAGAAATGTGAGTAAGGACCCACTCAGCCTCTGTGCTTACGTGTGTTGTGGCAGACTAGAAATTTCTGACTTGCTTATAACTCCCAACAAATTAACTTTCCCACAGAGGCAGTTTTTAAAGAGGCGACTAGATTTCTATCATACTGATTACAAAGCACCACACCTCACAGGGCACGGGCACAGTGAAGCAATGTAGCAACCAGAAATCAGAAAACAGAACAGTCACAAAGAACGGGACCAAGATGAAAATTAAGTAACAGTGATGACAATAAAGAACTGAGCCGTGGCAACAGCGAGGCGGCCGTTCTGCTGGATTTGTTGGCAAATGGTGTCCATTTTCCACAAGGAAACCCCTCACTTCCCCGAGAGCCTTCTGCAGGGGAGGGTGTGCACATCTATGCAGAGTTTTAGTTTTCTTACAGGTAAAACCTAAACTCGGAAACTAGCCAGACGGGCTACAGTTTCACTACAAACCCAAAATCACAGGGCTCTGGTGTGGCAAATTAGACCACGTGAGCAGATATTGCAGGGTGTGCTTCTCCTGGCTTCCTTCCACAGACCATTAGCCACTGCTGCAGATAAACAGTGCTTGGGGGCAGGCTCCCCGCAAGCCAGGAGTGACTAACGTTGGCAGGGCTGATTTCACAGCAGTAGCATCTGCCCAGATTACCTATAGATTTTATGGCAGAGGCTCTGGTCCCAGAGATTCTGATTCAACATGGGTGTGGTAATGGTGGTAGAGAATAGGTGGGCAGGTATTTGTATTTATATTTTCTTTTATTTGGAAGGGGGGTTCAGCCATGCATTCTCAGATGAGGACCACTGATGGACTAGAACGGAGAACAAGAGCCATTCCATGCCCCATCATGGCCTGAACAGGTGCCGGCTGCCTATTAGGTCTCCTGTTCTAAGTGCCATTCACATACCTTTTGCATATGGTCCTCCTGATGGCCCTTTAGGGTCGGTCACATTACTATGTCTATTTTAAACATGAGGAAACAGAAGCACTGAGAGGGTAAGCCATAGGACCACGCCCACACAGCTAGCTCTGGGGTTTGAACCCTGCAGTCTATAAAACTGCTGACATAGAGAAATTTGCTGACAAAAGGAATAGTCCATCCAAAAGAGACCCATTTTATGTTCCCCATTTAATAAATGCAGGGGAGAACATGTAAAAAGCAGGCATCATTCTCTTCCCCTAGGAGGAAGCAGCAATGGCTTGCTACAAGGTATAAAAATGCCTCATGGTATATCTAAAAGTCCTAATTCTGTCTGGGACCAAAAATTGCCTTACCAGTTTAATACTATAAACTCCTAAGTCCATGCACACACAAAAAACATCAAACCAGCCAAAGGAAATTTATCCCCCCCCTTATTTTTACTCATCTCCCACCTTCCTGAATATAATAACTCAATTTTTCAGTCATGCAAAATATAGTAATAGAACCTAACAGCAACATTATGAATGTTAACCCACTACTATCAATGTGGCTTGTATGATATGACGGCACATTTTTATACTGACACTGCTTCATTTTATTAACCACCCTGCTATCATAGACACCATGGCTGGGGAATATTTGCATTTTAAGTGATTTTCTACCAGCAAAAAAATTTTATTCCTTAAAAATAAATTTATAGGGTTGTAATCTCTGTACACAGAGTTGGCAGAAGAACTTGCCCAGAGCACATTCATTGCTTTGTATGCAACTGAACAAACATAAATAAAATACATTTTTCAAAACTACTGCTCAGGTGCAAAATTTGTACTTAAAATGTAATCCATCCGTACAGCCTATCACCAAACTACTGTTCAGAAACAGACGAGGATAAGTCTGAGCTTTCAACAAACCATGAACTCACAACCATCCCACATGTCTCTTAACAGACTATTTGGCGGTATAAAAATAACATTAAATACCTTTAACTACCAATTCTGCATAGTTGGATAGGCCAACTCCTCCATCGGTTCGAATCATGCAGCGGTATTTTCCAGCATCTCGTTTGGTTGTATTCATGACGTTAAACGATGCTATGAATCGCCGGGCACTAGTCACCTTTATTTCCTTCAGAGGAGCATCCCGTACATCAATGCCCTGTAAACGTGGGGATGAGGAGAGCAGAAAGAAACAATATCAGCTGTCATATGGAACCAGGAAGACATGTGAAGGCACGGAATGGATGTTACTGATGTTACCTCCTTACAGATCTTGGTTCCACGGTTTATTACCCATGGCAGTTGTTCCAGGAAAACAGGTGCCCAGAAACGGAAATTCTGCCCCGATCAACACTTTCAGGATTTGAGGCATGCAAAATTAAGTCTGCAGAAATGTCTTTGGTTTTGCCCCTTTAAAATGTTCATTATGTTATTCTGCTTCAACAGGAGGAGAGGAAAAAGCACATGGAAAAATTCTTCATTTTGCTCCCAAACTATCAACATTTAGTCTTTTTGTAATACTTAATCTTTTTTTTTCATACTTGGCTAGGAAACAAAATTAATTCGCACACTACCCTATGACTGACCTCATTTTATACATGAACTGATAAACAACTTATCAAGAACTATATTAAAGGGCTTCCCTGGTGGCGCAGTGGTTGAGAATCCGCCTGCCGATGCAGGAGACACGGGTTCGTGCCCTGGTCCGGGAAGATCCCACATGCCGCGGAGCAACTAAGCCCGTGAGCCATGGCCACCAGGCCTGCGCGTCCGGAGCCTGTGCTCCGCAACGGGAGAGGCCACAACAGTGAGAGGCCCGCATACCGCCAAAAAAAAAAAAAAAAAAAAGAACTATATTAAAGATGTAAGTAGGTAGTAGCATAAGTTCTGAAGGACTAGTCTCAGCTTTAGGATTTTCTTCCTGGAGCTATCAAAACCAAGCAGAAGTAGGTGCTTAATATTACCTGACACTGAAATGCTAGGAGAGAAGTTCCTTTGCACATCCCACAGCCCAGGACCACACAAAGTAGGTTCCACCACTGGAACCGTGTTGTCTTACACTATCCTGGAGACCTTAATTAAGTCCTTAGTTACGCACACTTGGAAATCCATTCTATGCTTCCCACAGTTTAAAGCCTCAAGAAAGCCTATAGATTTCAGTCCTTTTTTTTTTTTTCTTACAATTATCAGGAAAGAGGCCATCTTAACATGTTATTTGCAAGTATTAAGGAGAAAACAATGGGCAAAGACCTTAAGGCAAATGCATGACACCAAGCATTATGTCCAATTATTCACCCAGCAACCATGCTGGGTGCCATCCATGTGCTGTCACTGTGTTAGGACACTAGGCTCACGACAGTGGACAACAGAAAAGTGGCCCCGGTGTTCACAGTAGCGCTTCAGTTGCTGGGGAACATAGGCTTGAAATGGATACATGATCACCAATGACGGCCAGGGCAGGTTCTGGCAGAAATCACAATGAGGCCGTCTTTAGATATGGTGCCGTTTTGAGGAAGTGACATTGGAGCTGAGATCTGAAGGGTAAGTAGGAACTGCCAGGCAAAGGGGAGGAAGAAAAGGAGCGCCCCGGTCCGAGGAGAGAGAACAGGAGGCCCAGGATGGTTAGAAAGAGCCGAAAGCTTTGGAGGACATCAAGGCAGCCAGTGGAACTGGGAAGGTGGGCGCACACCTGTGCATTCAGGGACTCGCAGACCGTACGAAAATGTTTGTGTTTATAGGTATGAACACACCAGGCTACCAATAATAAAACTCACCTGTAGAACTCAGTGATTTATATTATGCAAAGCCTTTTAGAAGCTTTTGCTGTGATATTTTCTTTGTCAGTATGTCCTAACGGACATGAGTTTGGGAGTAGGTGGACCAGGGTGCCAAACCTAACGTCAGAGTGATTTATGCTCCTGGGGCCCCCCTTTCCTCATCTGTAAGGGGACAATACAGCTGTCAGGGCAGTTGTGAGAATTTAAAGATATACATGAGCAAGGACACTTGCCTAATGATCGGGACCACAAGTCCCTGCCCGGATTCTGGACCAGCTGAGGGATGAGTTCAAGAAGAAAGGCGGGGGCTTCCCTGGTGGCGCAGTGGTTGGGAGTCCGCCTGCCGATGCGGGGGGCGCGGGTTCGTGCCCCGGTCCGGGAGGATCCCACATGCTGCGGAGCGGCTGGGCCCGTGAGCCATGGCCGCGGGGCCTGTGCGTCCGGAGCCTGTGCTCCGCAGCCGGAGAGGCCGCAGCGGTGCGAGGCCCGCGTACCACAAAAAAAAAAGAAGAAGAAAGGCGGACAGGCTGTCCAACACCTCATAGAAAGGCGGACAGGCTGTCCAACACCTCGTTTAGCACTCTTGGACCTGGCCCTGCAGAATACGCAGAACACGGCCGACGCGCGGTAACCATCGGCTTGCTAGAACTGAAGCACGGAATTAGACTCACCCACCCAGCCACAGGCCACACTGCAAAAACCACACCCTCCCCTGCCCCCCACGTGGGGGTGCTGCTGGCAAACTCGCAGATGGAGGAAGGTCTGCTGAGGGGAGTGAGCTCCCAAAGGAGAGGCTGGGCCGGGCGTGCTCCCGGCTTCCTGTCCAGCAGCCGCGTAGACAGAGACAGGGCATCCCGGTGCTGCGCCAGTACAGTTCCTGCCACAGTGAAGGAAACGTCGGGGACGCGGAAGAACAGTTCCCACCATCTTTAGTACTAGCTGTCAAAACAGCCTTGTTAATAGCTTAAAGAGTCATAGATCTGAATGTGACATTAAATATATACCTTATATATCCTATCTGTCTTTTTTATTACTAAATCTCCTCAATTTGGTCTGACAAAGGGCACTGAGAAGTTAAACAAAACAAAACAACATCAATCCAGCATTATTAATTAATACAACAGAAGCAAGTATTTCTCTCTGTATTGCATACATTGTCTCCCATCCTCTACCCCAAATAAATTAATAAATAATTAAATTCTACCAGTAGGAGTAACCTTAGACCTACTACTCTACAAAATTAAGTTTGTCTTTTTCAGACTGAAAAAAAAATCTAATCTCGTTTTGAAAAAAAGAGCCCTGAAGAAAGGCATACTTCACATTTATAATTATGTTTTGTTTATTAACAATGACAAAAAAAAGGGCTATCTACTTATTTATTTACTTACTTGCGGCATGAATCTTGTAAGAATATGCTTCTATAGTCGTCTTGTAATATTTGTCCTAATGAAATAAGCCTGTCTCAAAAGAATGTTTATTCAAAAGAATTTTAAAGTATGCCCTTATGGATCCCTCACAAATATTCAAGGCTGTACTGAGGGCAGTCAAGTTTAAGAAAACCTCTGTGTTGGATTCATATATATGTTGAGAGGAGCTTTACTTCATGGCTGTTGACTTCATGCCACAAATTTATCCTTTAAAATAAGCAGCTTCAAACTAACAGCTTTACAGAACTCCAGTGAGTCACATGAACTCTCAGGAATGGGACTTTTTTTTAAGCCCATGTATTTAATCACACAGAAAGTTAGATTCAGCTTCTTCAAGAGAAACAGTATATAGAAAGGAGAAAACAAGTGCTAGCTAGCAATCATTTTAGCTTAGAATCCATATACTATCATAAATCTTGCTTCAATCTGCAGGTATTTTCTATTACATCATTCACATGTATGTGGATCCAAGCATTCATTCAACCCACACTTAGTAAAAATCTTTTATGAGGCAGGCACTCTACATATACAGGGAGCATGGGGTTAAGAGAACCATCCCTTACCTAATTGAATCCATAGTCTGGTTAGAAAAAACAGACAGGTAAGGCACTAATTACACTACAGACCAAGGAACTGCTGGACACAGTAAACCCAAGAAAAAGAGCCTCCTCACCAGCGAGGGGGGTGAGGGTTGACTTTCTAGAAAGTATGACTTGAGGCCAGAACTGGGGACGCACAGGACTTTCTCGGGCCATGAAGGAGGAAAAATGGAGCCAGTAAGTGAGAAGAGCTCTGTAAAAGTCAACAGCCAAGACAGCTGAACTGTGGGGCGGTAGGTTTATTCTATTCCACTAGAACATAAAGTGCTCCTGGAATGGCAGGTGATGAGGCTGGAATGGTAGAGCCCACACCCAGGAATAGGACCTGTGGAGGGTTACAGTTTATCCTGATGCCAAGAACACCAGGATTTTTGGCAAAAGGGTGATGTGAGCACATCTGTGGGTACAGTAATGGCCCAACGCAAGGAGTGTGGGAGCCCAACTGATGTCAAGGAAACTGGCTGTATTTTCTGAAAAAAATCATAGTAACACATGACAAAAGGAGGGATGAGAGACAGGAAGGGAGGGATTCTAAAGCTATTTAGGAAATATAATCTATAAAAGTGGGTTACCATATGATCCAGCAATCCCACTCCTGGGCATATACCTGGAGAAAACCATAATTTGAAAAGATACATGCTCCCCAATGATCATAGCAGCATTATATACAACAGCCAGGACATGGAAGCAATCTAAATGTCTATCGACACATGACTGAATAAAGAAGATGTGGTACATATATACAATGGAATACTACTCAGCCATAAAAAAGATCAAAATAATGCCATTTGCAGCAACATGGATGGACCTAGAGATTATCATACTAAGTGAAGCAAGTCAGACAGAGAAAGACAAATATCATATCACTCATATGTAGAATCTAAAAAACAATACAAATGAACTTATTTATAAAACTGAAACAGACTTGCAGACATAGAAAACAAACTTATGGTTACTAAAGGGGAAAGGTCAGGGGAGGGATAAATTAGGAGGTTGGGATTAACATACACACACTACTATATATAAAATAGATAATCAACAAGGACCTACTGTATAGCACAGGGAACTCTACTCAATACTCTGTAAAAACCTATATGGGAAAAGTATCTGAAAAATAACGGATATATGTATGTATAACTGAATCACTTTGCTGTACATCTGAAACTAACACAACATTGTAAATCAACTATACCCTAAAATAAAAATTAAATTAAAAAGAAAGAAAAATTTTAAAAGTGGGTTATACTATGGTACCATCTTTCTCTTCTAGTAGATTATAAGTTCCTCAAGGTCATGAAACAGATGTATTCATTTTGTGGACATGGGTGCACAGGGAATAGAGCTCAATTAATATTTGCTGACTCTAGGAGTAATAGTCTCAGTGGAAAAAAGTTCCATAGGTAGGAAAGAAATGTGAGATTGTTATATTAACAGACTTATACCTGATTCTTACAACTGGACAGCGTATCTTTATTTACAAGGGAGACCAACGGGGAAAAATAAAAGGATATTTTAGAGGATCTGTGTGCACCTCGGTCAGCAACACTGCCCAGTCATTGTAATCGTAGTAGGCAAAATAGCGGCCCCCAAAGATGTCTACTCCCTGGTCACCAGAACCTGGGAATTTGCAGATGAGATTAAAATAAGGATCTATGGTATAAATGGAGGTATTTTGTAAAATAACCTTGAAACTGTAATTTGACATGTGTTTGGTCAGGTTGTGTCACATTTAATTTGTTTCATTTCTATTTTTTTTTCATTTGAAAACTATGTTAGCAATAATTAATTCAATAATTACCACATTCTGCCATTAAAGGGTATATTAGCACCACCAAAAAATAATAAAAAAATAAGGATCTAGAGATGGGAAGATTATGCTAGATTATCCAGGTGGGCCCAATGTAATGATGAGGTAGGAGAAAGTAGGAAGGTCAGATGCAGAAGGAGATGTGACCAGAGAAGCAAGTGCTCTGAAGACTGAGGAAGGGACCATGAGCCACGAAATGAAAGAAGCTTCTGGAAGCTGCAGAAACAAAGGACAGATCCTCCTCTACAGCTTCCAGAAGGAGGCAGCCCTGCCATCACCTTATTTCAGGACTTCTGACCTCCAGAACTGTGAGATAATGAAGCCACTAAGTTTGTGGTAACTTGTTACAGCAGCAATAGGACAGTAATACAATAAATATCAGGATATTGAAAACTCCTGTGGCTTTGCAGAGATGCGCAATAGTCATGAATACTGATTTGTCAGAGTTACACAGCAAATCTTTAAGGCCAGTTTAGGTCTTATGGTCTAGCAACAGTTCTATTCAAAAGCCATCACTGTAGCCAAAATAAAATAACAAAGTTGGAGGACTCACACTTCTCAACTTCAAAACTTACTACAAAGCTACTGTAATCAAAACACAGTGTGGTACTGGCATAAGGACAGGCATAGACCAATGAAATAGGATAGAGAACCCAGAAATAGACCCTCACATGTCTGGTGAGTGGATTTTTGACATGGGTGCCAAGACCACTCAATGGGAAAATGATACTTTTTTCAACAAATGGTGCTGGTAAAACTGGACATCCATGTGCAAAACAATGAACTTGTACCCTTTCATTTTATACAAAATTAAATCAAATGATCAAATACCTAAAATTAAGAGCTAAAAGTATAAGTCTCTCAGAAGAAAACATAGGGGGAAATCTTTATAATCCTAGATTTGGAACTGATTTCTTAAGTACAATGCCAAAATCACAGGCAACAAAAGAAAAAATAGGTAAACTTGACTTCATCAAAATAAAAACTTTTGTGCATCAAAGGACACTATCAAGAGAGTAAAAATACAACCAACAGAATGGGAGAAAATATTTACAAATAATTTATCTCATAAGGGATTAATATCCTGAATACATAAAGAAGTTCTACAACTCAGCAAAACAACAGCAACAAAAACCAAACAATCCAATTTTAAAATGGGCAAAAGAAATAGACATTTTCCCCAAAGAAGATACAGAAATGACCAATAGGCACATGAAAAGATGCTCAACATCATTAGCCATTAGGGAAATGCAAATCAAGACCACAATGAGATATCACTTCATACCCAGTAGAATGGCAATTATACCAAAAAAAAGAAAGAGAAAAGAAAAAGAACAAGCGTTGGCAAGGTTTAGTTTATTTTTTGTTACAGATCATTTTAATTTAAATAAAATTTGAAATAGTGGTTTTATATATATATATATATATATATATATATATATATGATCTCTTCATTTAAATTTCCTGTGATATCTGTAGAATTTTTCATGCATTAGATAACTTCAAAAACATGCTTTTTAATGTTTTCTACTGTATGGCTGTAGCCATTATTTATATAAGTAGTTCTCTATTGCTACACATTTAAATTATTTATATTTTGGATGAGTAACCTAAAAATCTCTATAGAGAGTTATTATCTATTTATAAGAATTGTGTTTTTTTGATTTCTCTGGTGGCACAGTGGTTAAGAATCTGCCTGCCAATGCAGGGGACACGGGTTCAAGCACTGGTCCAGGGAGATCCCACGTGCCGTGAAGCAACTAAGCCCGCGAGCCACAACTACTGAGCCCTGAGCTCGTGTGCCCCAACTGCTGAAGCCTACATACCTAGAGCCCATGTTCCACAACAAGAGAAGCCACCACAATAAGAAGCCCGCACACCGCAACGGAAGAGTAGCCCCCGCTCCCTGCAACTAGAGAAAGCCCGCGGGCAGCAACAAAGACCCAACGCAGCCAAAAAAATTAATAATAAATAAATAAATAAATAAAACCTTTCTTTAAAAAAAAATTGTGTTTTTTAATGGGAATTCAAATGGCTCCTAAAATCAAGTTGTTTTCCAACTCCTTTTAAATACTACTAACAGATCAAACAGGACAGGGAATTGGCTTATATCACTGACCTTTTCTTATTGATATTTCCAATACAATAGGTGGGAAAAAATCAGCTTATCTTGGGTAAAAGATCAAATATTCAGAAGAATATTTATATTTCTGTGGTACTGCATGTCTTTTATAGTAAAATTCATTTATTCTCTTACTCGATAGCACTTTTAAATTAAAATAAATTCCATTTTTAATATTTTGAAGAATGATAAATTCCTTATGATACTATGAGATGCTGTCTAACTCTGACCTCTTCACATCAGGCAAGGATGCCCCCCCCCTTTTTTTTTTTAAGGAGGGAAGATCAAGGCTTTGTTTTTTCTTTTTAACATCTTTATTGCAGTATAACTGTTTTACAATGGTGTGTTAGTTTCTACTTTACAACAAGGTGAATCAGTTATACATATACATATGTTCCCATATCTCTTCCCTCTTGCGTCACCCTCCCTCCCACCCTCCCTATCCCACCCCTCTAGGTGGTCACAAAGCACCGAGCTGATCTCCCTGTGCTATGCGGCAGCTTCCCACGAGCTATCTATTTTACATTTGGTAGTGTTTATATGTCCCTGCCACTCTCTCACTTCGTCACAGCTTACCCTTAAGGATGCCCCTTAAGACTCACATCTTCAGTATCCATAAGTGGATATTCCCCAAAATGGAAAATACAAACCAAACTAAGTAAGAGTAAGTGTGCTTAAGATAATTTAACTGAAGAGCATGTAGCACTACTAAAATGTATACCTAGAATTAGGGACGCATGGCAATATTTACATATCTATAAGATTAATTACTCAGATTGACTCATCTCATTTAAATTTGTGGCATCACCAGGAATTTCATGCAAGTTGAAAATGCCACTTGGAAAACGTGAGCAGAATAGCTGCCTGAAGACTGTCGGCCTCTGAGGCCACACGTAAGGGGAACGAGATGAGCAGAGGAACAAACCAGGAAAGTCTGTGGAAGGAGGGAGGGAGAGGGAGGGAGAGGCAGGGAGACGGAGAGAACAAAAGGAAGAGGAAGAAGTGACACCCGCAGAGCAAGAAGGGGCGATGCCAGTGCCAGATGGAAAGTGACAGGACAGGAGAGAAGGGGGCGCCCCAAGGAAAGGACCAAAGACCACGGGGACAGGGACGGGGGGAGGATTAAAACAAGAACAGATCACGTGCCCAAACGCCAGAGAGAGATGCGTTTCTGAGGGCCATATTCATTCTTTCCCTTTGAAATCCTGGCATTCACACTTTAATCCTGGTCTTGTTTCCTGAGGCTGAATACGTTTCATCAGGTCCAACAGCACCTGTCGGTTCTGTATTAGCCCAGTTCTCAGATCACGTGCACCAAGATGATTGGTTTACGAAGATGTGTCATATATATACAATGGAATATTACTCAGCCATAGAAAAAGTGAAATAATGCTACCTGCAGCAACACGGATGGACCTAGAGATTATCATACTGAGTGAAGTGAGTCAGACAGAGAAAGACAAATACCATATGATATCACTTATATGTGGAATCTAAGAAAAGGATACAAATGAACTTATTCACAAAACGGAAACAGACCCTCAGACATGGAAAACAAATTTATGTTACCAAAAGGGAAAGGTGGTGGGGGAGAGAGAAATTAGGAATTTGGGGGTAACATATACACACTATTATATAAAAAAGAGATAACCAACAAGGACCTATTGTATAGCAGAAGGAACTATACTCAATATTTTGTAATAACCTATAAAGGAAAAGAATCTGAAAGAGAATGGATATATATATATATATTTATATATATATATATATCCATTTTTTAAACATCTTTATTGGAGTATAATTGCTTTACAATGGTGTGTCAGTTTCTGCTTTATAACAAAGTGAATCAGCTATACATATACATATATCCCCATATCTCCTCTGTCTTGTGTAATACTGAAAGGGATTTAGGCACTGAATGGGTAACTGAACAGACTGATTTTTAAGATGCCTTTTGGTCCCCAGATACTCTTCCTTAGGTCAGAATTCAAAAGGGAAGGCAGGGAACCGTGGCTGGCCCATTTTCTCTGATGCTGGACGATGTGAAAGGGCCGAGTCCCCCTCCCTGTCTGCCTCTCCCCATGACAGGGAGGACCAGACATGACAATGTGCTCAGAACCTGGGGTACCCCTGAGCAGCGAGGAAACTACAGGGAGACTGTTATTCCCGCAAAACAAAATGATGAAAATGTCCACTGGGTAGAGACAGCACCTTGTCAGGCAGTTTTCTCTCAATTTTCACAGAGTTAGAAAGAGGCGGCCCTGACAAGGACTGGAGAGCTGGTTCTTAGTAGCATCACATCAGGACAATGAGGCATCACCAAGGATGGGACTGCAATTGTTCTTTAGAATATGAGTTCCCCGTAAGAGAGGCTCCGAGTCCTCAGGACAAAACCCCACGTTCCAGGCAGAGCAGGGCACCAGGTGTCCAGGTGTTAAAGAAACTGCTGACCCATCTTTTGTCAACTTAATGAGACAATCGTAATGCCCATATCTGCAAGGAAATGATCTTAATGGGTTAAATGCAGCTTTTTAGAAAAGCAAGAGCATCTTCAAACACGCATGCATTTCAATTTGAGCAAGCCTGAAAAAAAGCCCTGATAGTTATTTAAATTAGACTTCCAACCTTATTTCTGCAGTGGACTAACTCTAGGACTTCTAAATGAGCAGTAATTTGCCAGCAAAAAAGATACATATCAAGTCTTTCAGAAAGAGTTTTGCAATAATCAGAGCAAATGATTGAAAGAAATTGAGGTCTGGGCAGTTAGCAGCACTGGGACCAAATTAATCCCATTTTGGAGCCGCTCTGAGTGCAGCAGCCAGGAGAAGATACAGCAGAGCCATTCGCCCCTCCTTAGCCATACAGGTGAGGATTAAACCGCACTTTCATTTCTTTAATAGAGAAAATAGTCTGTCTTACCCCACTTTCAAATATGCCCATTGTAAGATACCGGTCGAAATTCTTACCACTGGGATCACTAATAGTATCAGCAGAGCCAGGAATACTTTTGTTTAAAACATTTCCTGTCATCTAAATCCAATAATAATTGAATACCTCAACAAATCTACTTTCTGGAGCCCATGTATTTTTTAATTTTAATAACTAAGATGGTACTGACCTTTCATTTCTATTCCATAACCAAGCTAACACAAATATTTGTCAACTTGGAACACTGAACCAGAAGTTCTTACTTATGTTATCACATACTATAAATATCTATTAACACGTATTCTTCAACTGGCTAATGGGTATACAGATAGCCAAAGTAACATATTATTCGAACATATGGTAGTCTTATAGGCATATTCAAGTAAAAAATTTGATTACGAAAATTTAGAACCTCATTCTGATATTTAGACATAGTTCAATATGTGTTTGCAATACATAATAACATTTAACAACCTGTGTTCAAATTTTATTTAAAATTTCATCCAAATAATATAGGATATATATAATGAATGCAGTAATTAGAAATACCAAAAAAAAAAAAAAAAGAAAAGAAATACCAATGAAATTAGAAGTTCTTTTGTCTTAAAATCTGTTGACGGGACTAATCTAGCCACGTCAAACTAAGGAGCCTGATGCTGACTGACATTTCCTGTTGGGTTAAAGGTTTGGGTTTGCAAGGCCAGGACTTGACCCTGTTTACTTCAAAACTGTGATAACAGCACTTGACCATGAGGAAGATGGCAGAACCTACTGAGCTGTCCATAATCTAAGAGACAAAGCTAGTTAAACATAAACAAGGCTAAGAATGTCACTTTTCCCCAATCAATATGCCTTAAAACATACAACTCTTTTCTGAAAACATAGTTGAAAGAAGATAAAGGCACAAGATAAAGGTTAAAAGCCCTGTAGTTCTGAATTTGAATTGTTAATACGATCTCAGGACACGCTTTATTCTTAAATGTGTGTATGTGCGCATACGTATATATCCCAGCTCCATAGGATGGGAAGATCCAGAAACAATAACGAGTAGGAATACGCACCTCTGTGATCAGATTGTAATTTCTAATTATCAGTTCCCCCTGAAAAAGAACCAGGGCTCCTTGGAGAAGCGGCCAATTCTAGGTCATTAAGATGGAAAATACAAGCCTGGAACATAAGGTTACACCACAAAGCAAGAAAGCCATCGAGATGGCCCAGGTCAGGTAAGCCCCACTGTTTAGGGGTGGAAGATCTGAGCAGCAATAAAGATAATAAGTGCGATGGATCGAAACTCATCAAATGTGTTTAAATCCACAGGTTGATGATGACAATGATGACATCAATGACAATAATACTAAACAACCCCTTTGGCCACTTGTGAACTACCAGTGAACTACCTCACTATTTTTGACAATTTGCTTAAAAGGACAAAAATATCAAGTATCAATACCACCTTCCCTTTACGATTTATATACCAGGATACCCAAATGGTTGATAATGGGAGAGGTTTTTTTCTTTTTACAAGTATTCTAGTGACTAAACAAAGAAGGACTGAGAATGGGACCATTCTGCAACCCTGAATGAATTAATGACCCTAGGAATGATAGACCATCAGTGGCTGACGACATCACAAAAGGAGACATAATTTGCAAGAAACACAGCAGTCACAAGAACACGTTAAATGATGCTACCGTAGGGCAATAAGCAAAACTCAAAATACGGGAGGACTGTACAGGACAAACCCACTTTCCACAACAATAACAACCATCACAAATGGAGGGAAATGAACAGGGAGGCTAAAGATAAAAAGGACTTAAGACACTCACCACCCAATTGCAAAGTGTGAGCTTTACTGCAATCACAAATCAAACAAACTGCTAAAAGAAATAAAGTTACAAGACAGCCAAGGATATATGAACACTGACTGTTTTCACAGGGCATACACGGTGATTATTCTATTTTTTTTTTTTAAGAGCTCTTATATTTTAGAGCAGGGGTTTGAGGCTAAGTCCATCCTGCTACCTGTTTTGTACAGCTCGCAAGCTCAGAATGTTTTTTACATTTCCTAAATGGTTGAAAAAAATCAAAAGAAGAATAGTATTTTGTGACAATGAAAATGACATGAAAGTCAAATTTCAGTGTTCATACATAAAGCTGTATGGAAAACAGCCACATTCATTCCATTTTTGTGTTGTCTGTGGCTGCTTTCCTGCTACAATGGCAGAGATGAAGAGCTATAACTAAGACCCCCTGCCCTACAAAATTTCCTATCTGGACCTTCGCAGAAAAAGTCTGCCAACTCCTGTTTTAGAAAACATTTACAAGTTACATATGATGACTAAGACTGCTTCAAAATCATCAGGGGAGGGGAAGGTGGACACACAGAGGAAGTAACTGGTCACATATTGTTGGTTTTGAAGTCCAATGCTGGGTATATTGAGTTCATGACATCATTCTCTCTACCTCTGTATACATTTATAATTTCTGTAATAAAAATAAAAATAGGAGTTTGGGATGAATATATACACACTACTATCTATAAAATAGATAACCAACAAGGACTTACTGTGTAGCACAGAGAACTATATTCAGTATTTAAAAAGAAAAGAAAAGAAAAAATATAAATAAAGAAAATAATTCTAAAACGCAATTAGAAGGAAATCTCTCGTTTTTGTATTTTTGAACGACTACTTTAACCATCATAATTTCCCCAGGAAAAATAGATGGTTTTGCTGCTGGCTTATAAATACTCCAAAGCTATAGGAATCAAAGAACCATTTTGTCCAGGTGTCATTCACCTCCTGCAAAAGCATCAAGTCACTATATGGTAAAGATCCCACCACAGTAGAAGAAAAAATACAATTTGGAAAAGGGGAGCAATATGCCAGGGGTAGCAGCCCCAAGCTGTAGCAACATTTGAATAACTATTATAATAATCATACACCCAGACATGGAAAGTATATACTACACTATTCTTGAATGAAAGCAATCATCAGCCTCTAAACCTTCAGGATTAAACAGAAACTCCATCAGTTTGTCACTTGTCCTTTGTGCTTAGTGGACATCACTACTTATAACAGAAAAAACATAATTTTCTTTTTAAAAAATATATAAATTTATTTATTTATCTATCTATCTATCTTTCGCTGTGTTGGATCCTCACTGCTGCGCACGGGGTTTCTCTAGTTGCAGCAAACGGGGGCTACTCTTCGTTGCGGTACACGGGTTTCTCATTGCGGTGGCTTCTCTTGCTGCAGAGCACAGGCTCTAGGCATGCGGGCTTCAGTAGTTGTAGCACATGGGCTCAGTAGTAGTGGCTCACAGGCTCTAGAGCGCAGGCTCAGTAGTTGTGGCGCATGGGCTTAATTGCTCTGCGGCATGTGGGATCTTCCCGGACCAGGGCTCGCGCCCATGTCCCCTGCATTGGCAGGTGGATTCTTAACCACTGTGCTACCAGGGAAGTCCAAACATAATTTTCTTACACTTGGACAATAGCCAATTCCCTTTGCTTTGAACAAAGGGAATGAAGGGTGGCTTTTTTATACGTAGGAGAGATGCAGAAGAGAATAACGACCTGCTTTATGATTTCAAAGTTCATCCTCTATAGGAACCACTTGACTGCCACCGTGTGCCTGTCTCAGAGGTCTCTGGCCTTATCCCAAACTGGGTTCCTCTAGGACTATGTGCGGCATGCTCTGTTTTCCATTCCATTTCTCTGGTCCTAAAGACATTTTTGAAATCAAAACCCATCAAAAATTGTCTTGTTTCTTCCCTCTCTCTTTTCTAGGTACATAATTCCAGATTACCAGACTGAAAATCTCCTAGAACTTTCAAGGTTACCTAAAGCAGATATGTTTACTTCCTAGCTAAAACATTTTCCATTTTTTCCCTTCCCCTTCCAAAAAGGAGAGACAGAAGAGGAAAAAAACAGAGATTCTAACAGTGTCCAAACTCTCCAGGACCCTTACTCCAAGGCCTGGATCACTAACAGGAGACAGAAGAGACAGTGTTTAGTATTCTCAGCCCTCAACCATGGGAATTCCAGAGCAGGGCTTTCTCCACCTTCCCTTCTCGTGACACAGCTGCAGATTCCTGGAGGCAAGAGAAACCAATGAACCTTTTGATTAATATGAGAAAAGAAACAGAACAAATGTTCTTACAGGATGTGTGGTTCTTGGGTCCAAAGCAAGCAGTCCTTAAGGCTAGTAGTTGATGCCTTTCTCTTCTGTCCTCCAAAATTAACCATCCTGACCTGCACTTTTCACAGTACAATTTCACATCCTGGCCCAGAGGCCTTCAGATTGCAATGGAGGAGAACACTCCAGCTGCTCCTAGCACATCCTCCTCAAAGCACCAACTGTTTATACCTTTTTTGACTGAGACAGGTAATATCACAGAGTAAAATTCATTAATTAATTTCTCTCAGAATCCCCTTAGATATGTCCTACTCTTTCATCCATGTAAAATAAATCTTTAACTTTAAATAAAGGTAATCCAAAATCATATGAGTTAAAAGAGATGGTGTATGCTTTCGAGGCTGCTGGTGGTTTCAGGCTGAATGTTCAATAGTATATCATATGTGTGGATATTTAACTGACTAAATAATGGATGTGATTTCAACCACTCAAAATTTTAAGGAGCCAGTGGTTCCTATAGCAACTGAAGACAGTCCTCTTTGTGTCTTCCTGGTATTTTCTTTTTTACATTTATTTATTTTATTTACATTTATTTTGGGCTGCGTTGGGTCTTCGTTGCTGTGCACAGGCTTCTCATTGTGGTGGCTTCTTTTGTTGTGGAGCATAGGCTCTGGGTGCATGGGCTTCAGTAGTTGTGGCACACGGGCTTAGTTGTTCCACAGTATGTGGGATCTTCCCAGACCAGGGCTCAAACCCGTGTCCCCAGCATTGGCAGGCGGATTCTTAACTACTGCGCCACCAGGGAAGCCCCTGGTATTTTCTATGACAGTAAGTGATGTTAAATTTATGCTTTGATATATAGGGTCTAAAAACACCTATGTTAGGCTTGATAAGGGAGCCATAATTTTACTCCTTTTCAAATCATTTTATGGCTTTTATATATAATTACAAAATGGCTCTGATACACAGCTGTGATGTTTTTCCCACAGAATCTGTAAAGGAAACTAAAAACCACAGAGAAAGGTTGACCAAATACACACATTCCATAACACAGAAGCCAAGGCAATAGTACACACACATGAATAAAATTTTCATTTTAAATGTCAATAAAAGGTATCACTTAAATTACTATATGATGTTTATGAATCAGTGAAGAAATGTTTGGGTCTTTGTCCTATGTGAGAGGCGTTACAGTTAAGGACATAGAGTCTAGACTTAGATGGCTTGGTTCAAAACCCAGACCTTGTTACTAGCAATGTGCAAATGGAAAAATCACTGAAACTTCCTGAGGCCCATTTTCTTCTTCTATAACCGAGCACATAAAAGAGTTCTCCTTGGGATCAGTTAAGGGAAAAAATGGCTAAACACACCCTAGCAGAGTACTCAACAAACAGTGGGACTCAGCAAAAGGAGTTATAATTATTCTATTTCAAACACATCTGTTGAAGCTGGTATTGTAAATATTATTAATACAATGTACATATCCATTCATGAACCAAATTATACAGGTCAGAGGAGCTATGAGAATCATTTTAAGTTACCAAAATCTCAGGATTTTCCTTTTTCTCTCAAAAAGGTCTAAAATTATCTGAGCTCAGAAAAGCAATGTGAGAAACTTATTAGACTGGTGAAAATGCCTCTTTCACCATTGTATAGGTCATATACCCAGTTAAGAGGAATGATATAGCAAACTCTCAGTAGAAAACAATACCGCTAGGCCAGTAACTAAAAAAAAAATTAATCCCAAGTGAATATTATTTTTCAAAGAGCAAGCTTCCCAAATTAAAAGCTCATATTCAATTCTATTCCATACCAAAAAACTGAGTGGGTGGGGTTATTCATCAATTACTATGACACAGGTCTGCTGTTATGGTGAGAACTCAAGAGGACCAGCTTTATTAGACCTATATTTCTATTACCATTTACTGAGGTCCAACGGCAAGAAATTTTTTTTTGAAGGGGGAATTAAAGAACAAAAATTTACAATAGAGAATTTTAAAAGCCTAAGGAAAGGTTACAAGAAATGAAGGAAAAGTGATGATGTATTGATCACATTTTCTTCTAAAATTATTCAAACCCTGCATGATACTTGCTGTATGTTCTGAAACAGCAGAAAAGACACCACCAGATTCTATCTATTCCTCTTCTCATCAAAGACCATCCCTTTGAAGACGAACCATAGACCTAAATTAAGCATTCCAAAAAGACAAGAGTTTGTGCCTGTTTTCCTGGTCTAACTATGCGCCTTTGGGACTCACCTGCAGGAGACACACTTGGTCGTTCAGGCATCTGTAAGCCAAGAGCCATGAGCAGGTTTACTGAAGATTTGTTATGTGACAGGTACCCTTCTAGGTGCTGGGGTGCACCAGTGTTTTTAAGAGCGTACTTCAGAGTAATGCCATCTGATTTCCTTATCTATTTCTGTGAATTGATGCACGTTAGGAAGTCATTTTAAAATGCTATGCTGGTACCTTACTTCTAATAAACACCAAGGGATGTTTGCTAAAAGAAAACAACTCAAATTATATTGTGCTATAATGGCTCCAAAGTTAATGCAGATATTTTCATAGTAAATCTGAGAATATTTGGTTAAAAGGCTAATATTTGAAATACAAGGTCACTCAGTGAAGAAAAATGTCCAAGTGACAAAATTTACTAATTTATAAATAAGCAAAAATATTTTTACATATAATTGACTTTCACTAGCAAAATGGAATTATCTATAATAAATATAATAATTGGATAGATGACTGTGTTAAAGTTCTCTACCTCTTCTGAGCTGGTTTTCTCATTAATAAAATGAGGAATTTAATTTGAAGATTGTTCCAAATTCAGAAGTCACATAATTTTGTGATTCTAAAAAGTGGGCCACTTAAAAATGATGGGGCCTCTAAGATCTGCGGAGAGAAAAGTATGATTTTCCAGCTTTCCTGCACCAGCTTCTATTCACCCAACACACACGTGTCAATCCCAGGTTTTATCAAAGCCTCCGTCCATCTACCTCTGAAAAGGCATCTCCACTGCCTCTTTGTTTTCTGCCATTTGTCCTGGGGGCTGAAGCACCTTCATTTCCACCACTTCTGAGTTTGCGGTGGTAGCTGAGTGCTGTAGATTAGTTTGCATCCCCACCAAATTCATATGATGAGACCTGCTCCCCGATGTGACTGTACTGGAGGTGGGGGTTTTGGAAGGTAATTAGGTTTAGATGTGGTCGTGACAGTGGAGCCCCCATGGTGGGATTAGGGCCCTTATAAGGGATGAAGAGCCCAGAGGATGCAAGTGACGATGCAGCAAGAGGATGGCAGTCTGCAAACCGCGAACTGGTCCTCTCCAAGAACATGCACACTGGCCCCTGATCTTAGACTTTCAGCCTCCAGAACTGTGAGAAATAAATATTTGTTGTTTAAGCCCCTCAGTCTATGGCATTTTTGTTACAGTGGCCCAAGCTGACTAAGATATGGAGTAAAAAGAGTAAGGAATAGGACTTCCTGGTGGTACAGTGGTTGAGAATCCGCCTGCCGATGCAGGGGACACGGGTTCGAGCCCTGGTCTGGGAAGATCCCACATGCTGTGGAGCAACTAAGCCCATGAGACACAACTTCTGAGCCTGTGTTCTAGAGCCCGTGAGCCACAACTACTGAAGCTCGTGTGCCACAACTACTGAAGTCCAAGCGCCTAGAGCCCGTGCTCCACAACAAGAGAAGTCACCGCAATGAGAAGCCCACACACCACAATGAAGAACAGCCCCCGCTCGCTGCAACTAGAGAAAGCCTGTGTGCAGCCATGAAGACCCAACGCAGCCAAAAATAAATAAATAAATAAGTAAATTTTATTTTTTTTAAAAAAGAAAAGAGTAAGGAATGGAAGAGCCTCTACAATGTATCAAAAATGAATTAAAGGGCAGAAATTACAAAAGAGCCCCAAACTGGACCAGATGCAGGAGAGGGCAAAGTGGGCTGTATTCCCTGGAAAAGAATGTGCACACACCATCTTCAGATTTACCAGTGTCAATATCAGCTTTGGTGATTCATTGAAAAGCTGAAAGAGGCATTATAAATATTAATTCCCAAGAGAAACAAGCCTATGGCAGAAAATAAAATTTTAAAGACTTCAGAAAGAACAATGGTAATTGTAATACAATAATATGTGGCTTAAAGGGTCAAAGACTGTATGAAAATGTGTAACTCAGAAACTACCCATCAGCAATCAGCAAATAACATTTAAGTATAAAAAAAAGAACATCTACAATTCTATTTTCTCTTCTCAGTATCTTAAATATAAACGTACTCTGAGATATTTCAAAATGTAGGCTCCACAGTGACCAGAAAGTTGATAATACCAAGAAATACATGGTCCTGTTTTGGGTGCTTGAATTGTTTTACGAACACGTTTCATTTGAGTGTCTCCCATGGTTACAGCCCAGTTGGACACAAAGATCACCATATCTGATAGCACGTAGCAAGTACCCTCAGCAGATTCAATGCACATCAGTTTTTTACTACATAAAAATAGTTTGACAGATGCTGTCTTCCTCCTGCACACTGTCTGGAAGGTCTTTTAGGTACTTTGCAGCTACAATAATGGAGGTTCATGAGCTGTGTTTTATTTCCTTGTTCTGTATTCTAGAAAGACCGATTCCACGTTGACAATAACCTGTGTGGCCCATGGGTGAGATGGAGAAAATAGAAGCATATGGGACACATCTGCTAACCATAAACATTTCTTCATTAGTGTCATCCTCAGATTTATGTGTGTTGTGTGTTTGTGAAAGACTCTGACATTGATCATATTTAATCTATATTTTTAAACAATCAAACCACTGGCCATTTTTCGTAGACGTGGATCAAGATGTACATGTAATACAGATGGACTTTTTTTTTTTTTTTTTTGTCAAGCTGCCTCCTGGATGTAAATTATGCAATGTCAGTTACATCCAAATCCTTCTAACATAGTAAGTGCATATTACCTATTCACCTAGCTCAGGATAGGAGAAGACAGCACAGCAGAGTGGAATTAATCAGAGGTGAAGTAAAACTGAAAAAACAAGAATGAGCTATTCCCAGCTATGCCATTTACCTTTTTGACCCTCGCCAATCCTGCACCTCAAAAGCCTCATCTATAAAAAAGAAGTACAAAACCATGGGATACACCATGAAACTCCACAAAGTGCCTATAGTAGGACTCAAAAGATTGTAATGTAAATGATCACACTTCACAGTATCAATGTTCCCCCCCAATAAAGGATGTATTATTTATTTCTAAATCTTGACTTACTATTGGGAAGATTCAAATGATAGAAAAACCTAAACATTTTTTCATTCAGTTTTCTGCCTGAATCTTAGAATTATTTTGAGGATCCAAGGGAGTTTAGATGCAGGAAAGCATTTCTGAATGTATTAGAACATTCAGGTAGGAAGGAAGAAAAGTCCATATTCATACCTCCAAGACTAGAGAGGCCTGGTCTAGTTTTCCAGGTCTGCTTCTCCCCACAACTTGTAAAGAATTGCCTGAAGGAAAGGGCCAGGGCACAGGCAAGACAGCAGGAGGACTCTGTGAGACCATCCCCTGCCACAAATCCTGATGGCGGCTGGAAACCATCTCACACAACACAGGTTAATAGAAGCCATCCTTGCAAGCCAAAGACCCTTGTCTTATTTCATCAGCTGCTAACGAAATAAACATCTCCCCCCAAAACGCCTATCCAAACAGAGGAAATAAATTATTGAACACTAAAACTATTCTAACATCACAAAGACTCACAAACCACATAGCAGGCTGAGGCCAAGACAAACTCGGTGTCACTTAGAATTTCAAAGTCATCCCAGTTCTGTCTTACCCTCACTCCCTTCTTGACACGACCCTTCTTGAAAGCTGCAGGACAATATACAGTCATTGATGAGAAGAAGGGCAAGAGAAGAGGGGGTAATTGGCAAAGAGAGGCATTAATGGATTGATTGGGAAACAATTTATCAACACTATGATTAAATTTAACAGAATGAAACAAGACAGACCTGGTAGGTGGGAAATTCATCATGAGAGTCAGATTGAGGCTAGCCCAGATCAATTAAATCAGAATCCAGTGTAGACCACACTTTTTTTTAACTCTCCATGTGATTCTATAGTGGAATCAGGATTAGGAATTCTGCATTTAGACCTAATGCAGAATCTAACTCTGCAATTAGACCCTTTTTGCAAACTGGTAGCCAGCTTTCTGCCTACAGCACGATGGATTCTCTAAAACAAAGTCTCCCACTTCGTAAGAGGAAGGAGTTAAAGATCCCAACCCCAAGGAAGTGCACAAGTGTAAGCAGGACCCTCCCAAGGCCAGGATATTTACAAAAACAAAAAAAGGAAACTATATTTTCAAGTTGCCTGTAAATTCCTGCAAATGTCTAAGACTGTTGAGAGAAAAGCTTAGACTTTTTATTGTAGTCTCTCAAATAACATTAAAACAAATATCAGGGACAAAAAAAATGCTTTCCATGAAAAATTAAGATTTCTGGAGATAAATCAAAGATGATGAGGGTAGTTTCATTTTTTCATTATTTATTTTAAAATATTTTGGGGGGGTATTTCCATTTTTAAAAGGAAGCATTGTGAAAAATGCCAATTAAAAACGTCTGTCTCGGGGCTTCCCTGGTGGCGCAGTGGTTGAGAATCCGCCTGCCGATGCAGGGGACACGGGTTCGTGCCCCGGTCCGGGAAGATCCCACATGCTGCGGAGAGGCTGGGCCCGTGAGCCATGGCCGCTGAGCCTGCGCATCCGGAGCCTGTGCTCCGCAATGGGAGAGGCCACAACAGTGAGAGGCCCGCGTACCGCAAAAAAAAAAAAAAAAAAAAAAAAAAAAAAACACGTCTGTCTCATCAATTACCATACATACATACGTAGCCAAACTTGATCAAATTTAATATGAAACAACCACTAACTAAAAAAAGAATTCTCAAGCTCTAACATCAAGAAGGTAAAATAACTGGGATATGGGATAAAAAAAAATTTGAATACCAAAGACCAGGGTCAAGCACATTTTTCACATGCTGCAAAAAGCTCTTAAAGTAGTGATTACAAAATTTTTAGAGCGAAGGAAACAGTAAAGATGAATTTGGACCTAGAGATTGTCATACTGATTGAAATAAGTCAGAGAGAGAAAGACAAATATCATATGATATCACTAATACATGGAATCTAAAAAAATTGTACAAATGAACTTATTTACAAAACAGAAGTAGAGCTGTAGCTGTAGAAATCTTATGGTTACCAAGGGGGAAACAGGGGGGAGGGATAAACGGGGAGATTGGGATTGACATATATGCACTACTATATATAAAATAGATAACCAACAAGGACCTACTGTATAGTGACATCAGGGTAGAAGGTGGAGGATTGTGTGCAGAGGACCCCAAAGCATTTAAGAAGCCTCCTTCAGAATGTATTCCCCACTTGTCAACACATTGCTGAGTAATCTTGGGATAGCACATTTGGCTCTTTTTCATTTCCCCCAGAAATGGAGTTAGAAAAGTGACCACTGACTTCAGCTGTGATGATTAAAAGGAATACGGGATTTAAAAATAATAGAGTGTCAGGCAAATGTGACACATGACAATTGTTACTACACGGCAGAAGGAGACACATGATAGGTGGAGAGTGACATATACCAAGGAAAATTCGGCACACATAGAACAGAAGCCCAGGTGGAAAGGAACAGACGCAGAGAAGGGTTAGAACATAACGCAGCTCAGTCGCAAACTAAAATAAGTAAATAACCAACCAAGCCAAAACAAAACCCACAATAGAATCTGTAAGGAAAGGAGGGTAAAATCAACACTAGTCGAGGAGAACAAGCAGCCTACAGATCAATGCGCAACAAGAAGCAGTAAGAATAAAATTGGAGAATTCTATGGGGGAAACCAAACCCAGAGTCTAAAGAAGTGGAGGGCATGCTGGTTAGGGGGGACAGATCACGTACTCCCGCTCATTTGGTCAGAATTCCTGAAACCCTTGATCTGTCCATGAAACTATCGGCTGTGCAAAATACAGATGGTGGAGTTTGAAAGACAAGTTATGAGGACCCTTAAAAAAGTCTGCTTAAGTGCTCAAAGGTAAAAGGTGTGCTATTAATTTATAAGTTTAGGCTTATTGCTGTGGAAATGAAAATTACAAAAAGGCCTATAAACTTGTGTGTGTGTGTGTGTGCACGTGCGCATGTGATTCTTTGGGTTTTTCTCCAGAGGAAGAGTGGAGGAAAGGTACTGTATTTTGGACTCCAACATACTGCTCCAAAAGTAATTTGGTAACCAGATCTTCCAAATGAGATGGCTAAGCAGAAGCAAAGGGAAAAACCAGAAATTCACAACAAAGTTTGTGAAGAACAACACTGAGCTTGTCTAGAGCTCTTTGTAATCTGGCTACTTACTGCGGAAGAAGGAAAAGAACTGGGGAAACTGCTCAGAGCATCCATCTCCCGTAGGGGCCTGACACTGACCCGATCTCTGGGGCCCTCCCCAGGGGACACGCACTCTGCCCGCTGGACTCTCTCCGAACCATGAAAGTGAGTTACCGTACCTGTAACCAGAGCCTGTCACCGGCCACAGTCCTGCCGATGGCACTGCACTGGAAGGCGGCAAACTGGCCCGCATTGACCTCCACGTTCTGAATCCGCAGGAAGTGAGGTGTTCTGGCTGCACAAAGAGAAATAATTAAACAGGTTAAAAGTGGAGATCTGAACTCATAGGTGTCTTTTGGAATCGATCTGCGATTTCTGGCCTTTCCCTTTTGTTTACCTTTGAAGGAAAGAATGCCTTTGCTTCTAAGAGCTTTAAAGATTTCATTAGGATTGTAAAAGAGATTCTGGAAGGCTCTGGTGTGTTCTGCAACAGCCGGGCATTCTGGGATAGAACCAGGCCGAAAGAAGATACTTTATTGTCCCTGCTGTGCAAATAATCATAGCTCAGCAGCCTTCTTGTAATAACAGACCTGTATTAATAAAGATTATACTGAGGCCTAATTGATGTTTTGAACAAAAACATATTAGATATCTATACTAGCAACATGAAAAGAACAGTAAGAAGTTAAATGCTGCTGCCAAGGAAACTTTTTAAGCCAAGTACAGAGCTGTGAGTAATATATATTTTAATACAACTCATTGGTATGCAGCATTACTCGTGTAATATTTCCCAGCTACCAAAAATACTATCCCCATAGACAGATTCTGTGAAATTATGTTGGGACTGCTATAGCACGGCGGTGTTGGCTGATCCTGATTTCCAATTTGAGAAGAAAGAATGATTCCAACTGCTAAACAGCATTAAGTCTCATAACATACATCGTCCATAGGGGACAGCTGTTTAAATAAAGGATCACTCTGTTTGACCTGAGAAGCACAGACCCATTTCCACAGCACACTGAAAATGCGTGTCAGGACCTGGAGTGACAGGTCAGGAATGAAATTTTATGATAACTTCTACTTTTAGGAAAACATTCTCTTATCAAAACAAGGAAAGAGAGAGAGAGAGAGAGCAGCAAGAGGTGGGGTGGGGGGAGGTGAGGGAGTAGAAAAGCAGAAAATAGGATGCCAGTGTTTTCTGGGAGGTATGGATAAACGTGGATGACAGCTAGAAGGCATTCTATATGCCTTGTCAGCCTCCCCCCAGTGCCAACGTGTCTCTGGACCACATCTAGACACTTTCAAAGAATGGTACCCCACTCCTCGGCACCCAAAGATGATAAACAAGCACTAACATTAGCCTGTAAAAAACATAATTAGGAGTGGAAATGAATTACTATCCAAGAACAAAGAAAAAGGCATTTTAATATCAGTAACACAGAGGAAACCCCCATTACTAATTTGGAGGCCACCAATAACTCAGACAATGCATTCATGATTCCTGGGCATGCAAAATGTCCTAAGCAACTTCTGAAAAACCAGTATAACATTGGGTCATTGTTTCTAATACTATTATATTAACTTAAAACCCTGTAAACTATTTCTCATTAACGTAATCAAATTCCCCTTGGACAAGAATAAAAGGATTCTATGGTTTTAAAGATCTGTGTAAAAAGTCCCTGCATCAAATTTCTCTTCTACTCACTGTTCCCAAGAAGCTGGAAGACCCACTGCTTTTAGAAAATGGAAAAAGGTAACATTCTTTTTGAGCATTTCAGGGGCCAGAAACTTTTCCATTGATGACTCACACATGTTCTGTGAGGAAGGTATTTTTTCCATTTTACTTGTGGGTACTTGGCTACTAAGCGTCAGAAGCAGAGTGGAAACGTTGGTCTAGCCAGTTCCAAAGCTCAGGCTCTGCCCATCAGGCCACACTGCCTCAGAGAGCCTTGCAGCCCGGTGTCTGCCTTCCCAATGCTCTCATCCCACCAGGTATGGCTCCCAGTCTGACTGCTGGAATTCCAGTTACTTTCAAGGAGCTTCTCCAATGCTTTTCCTTCCATAAAGCTTCCATGGATTCCCTTAGCTTGCTGTTAGACCCTTGAGATATCACATGTCCTCCTTCAGGACATCTCACTGATGTTACCCTCTCCTGTCCATCTCATGGCCTCCTAACTCTGCTTGCCTCTGGCTGCAGGTCACTATAACACATTGGGTCTCCTACACAGAGTGTTGGGTGTGTAGCCATCTTTCGTGACAACTTGGGTTAAGGGGGTGTTTATACCTGCAGCTGCTGGTCTGCAGTGTCACTGCACGTGGTTAAACGCAGGGTCAGTTCGGAGCCTATGATGAAGGGTTGTTAATTATTTTGAGTATCACCCCTGCTGTATCCTCCCATAGTTAGCATTGTTAGAATACTTTTTTTTTCGTTCTTTTTTTTTTTTTTTTTTTGTGGTAGGTGGGCCTCTCACTGCTGTGGCCTCTCCCGTTGTGGAGCACAGGCTCCGGACGCACAGGCTCAGCGGCCACGGCTCACGGGCCCAGCCGCTCCGCGCATGTGGGATCTTCCCGTATCGGGGCACGAACCCGTGTCCCCTGCATCGGCAGGCGGACTCTCAACCACTGCGCCACCAGGGAAACCCTGTTAGAATACTTTTGACACAAATTGCTGAACTGTTTTCCTTAGCGTGTATAACAGTTGGCATTTCTACCAGCAGAGTAGAAGAGTGCTCTTTTTACCACTCCCTCAAAAATGCTAAGTGTTAATTTCTGTAATCTTTCTGGAGAATCTGATTAAATATATGTGCTCTGCTTCATCAGCTTACTTAACAATAATAAGTAACAGGAATATCAGAATTGTCACTGGTTCTGCTATAGGTCTGTCCATCCATAGTAAGTCCGCCCTGGAAGGTTGTTTACCTAAGGGCCCTGTTTCTAGCAATGGCTACTGAACCAAAGAGAAAGACATAGCAAAGCTCATTTATCAATACAATTTGCTAATTGTATTAGGAGTTCTATTAGAATGTAACTTACATTTTTAATTTGGTGGCCAAAGATAGGATTGTGTGATAGTATTTCTTCACCCCCATCCTTATTAAGACATGCTGCCCAGAATGAGGGTTATCCCTTCTCCTTTAGAATGGATTTGATGTTCAGTACGGTTTTCTCAAAGACACCAGGGCTTATTACTTGCACAGTAAGGTTAAGAGTCTAAGGAATTGATAACTCTCTGCAAATTGTATTTTGGGAGGGTTCTTCTCTGAACAGATTGGCTGTGTGCAGTTTGGGAAATAGTGTTTCTTGGTTGAGAAGAAGACTGCCAGAAAAAAAAAATAGTCTGGCTAAAATAACAAAGCCATACGTCCAATGGAAACCAGATGAAGACAGAAAAACCTATTAAGTGTAAACACTTTTATCAGCAAATTATCCTTTCCAAGCAACAGAATTAATTGAATTAATTAATTCATCCACCAGGGTGAATAAGACAAAGGGGCTACGGAATTCTATATTCCAGATCAGTTTCCTCCAAGATCATGAAGGTTAACATTTCTACTGGTGACATTTGTAAGTTTTTTCAATAAACATTAAAGGCATATATAATCTTTCCAGAGGTTTAAGATGCCTGGATTCTCCCTGCCTAGTGCTGTAAACCCTACAACTGTTTTCAGTTAGGAAGCGGTTGAAGGCTAATACTATTTTTAAGATCAGGATTTCAGCATAATATGTGTTCAAGCTCAGGGTCTTACTACCTTTGAATAGAAGTAAAAATTCTTCAACCCAAGCCCTAGTGGATTTTTTTTTAATTTGCAAAATAAGGATTTAAAAATAGTACTTATTTCATAGGGTTGGGATAAAGATTAAACAAGATGCTGCCAAGAAGAGGTATTCTGTGTGCCTGGTACTTAGCCTCAAAAATGTTCATTATTATTTAAAATAACGGATCTATCACTGGAAACTGGAAAAGACCCCAAGAAAAAGAGCCCCACAGCCAGAAAAGTTTCAATTCCACGCTCAGCTGCGTGCTCTGAACCTTGCCAAACTAATTGTAACACAGGTAGAGCACCATTACAGTGGAAAATTTCAATCTATCCCATACTCTGAAAGAAAATTTCTCTCTTTCTCTCTAAATTTATAGGCCCATTTGTCTCCTGGATACCCTTTCAAAACGCTATGCCAGTTTTTTTCTAAAAATCTGCAGGAGTTCTAAAAACTAAATATCTTCCATGAATACTAAAAGGTTTTTGAGTACAACTCTCCTATTTTTTCATTTCTGCCATATTCTTTTGTTTCTTACTAAGAAAACAGTTTTTTCAAAAGAATAGAGGTTTTCGGGTATTAACTGATCTCACATCAGCATTTGATCCCAAAGCCAGGAATTATCATTGACCAGGATGCAGATCTTTTTGTAGATGTCTCATATTATTGATTCTTTAAAGCCTGCACCAAAACACTAACAACAAAATCAGAGAACGGTAATTTGTGACATCAAAGTGCAAACGGAAATGGACAAAAGCGGACTGTGCCCTGACCCCTTTGTACTTTCATTTACATTTTAATGTAATGGCACAGGTTGAGATGGGCTGCAGCCATGCCCGCCCGCCAGAATGCACAGTCAATGCTTCTCTCTATTTGTGTAGCACATCATCACAAAGAAGAGAGCCAACTTCTGCTAAAAAGAACAGCCGGGACTGCCTGAAAACAATCTATTTTGCAAACATTTTTTTAACTTTTAAAATGGACACTGCTAAGTTGTCCCATCTAAGAAATCAATCAATTTAGCCACTTAGAGTTAAAATCTGCAGCTAATTCATTCTAGTGGGCCAATCAGGATGTAGGCCTAATAATAATAATAACAATAGCTAACATTTATTGAGCTCTTAGAATGTGCTAAGTTCTGTTCTAAGTTCATTATGTACATTATCGCATTTAATCCCTACATTTACCTTGTGAGGAGAGCATTATCATTATTATTCTCCACTACATGAGCAAGTTTATAGGGCCACAGAGGCCAAGAAACTCTTGTGAGCAGGAAGCTCTTAACATGGTTCAAGACAAAACTACTTTTGTTTTGCTTGAGAGGCAAGAATGGATCTTAATGGAATAATTTGTCAAGGGAAAAACAGAGTCAACATCCTTATCATAGAAAAATAAGCTAGGCACTATGTACAAATAACTTTTATTAGTCACCCATCTCTTGAAGAAGAATGATAGTCCACTGGAGAAAAATCCAAGCTAAGTTCCCATGTGTAAAATGAAGAGAAAAACAAATACCGTATATTAATGCATATATGTGGAGTCTGAAAAACTGGTGTAGACAATCTTATTTACAAAGCAGAAATAGAGACATAGATGAACAGAACAAACATATGTATACCAAAGGGGAAAGTGGGGTTGGGATGAATTGGGAGATCAGGATTGACATATATACACTATTGATACTATGTATAAAATAGATAACTAATGAGAACCTACTGTATAGAACAGGGAACTCTACTCAGTGCTCTGTGGTGACCTAAATGGGAAGGAAATCCAAAAAAGAGGGGATATATGTATACATATGACTGATTCACTTTGCTGTACAGTAGAAACTAACACAACATTGTAAAGCAACTATACTCCGATAAAACATTTTTTAAAATAAAAATAAATAAATAAAATGATAAACTCAAATAAACTCAATTCTGAGTTCTGTGCATCTCTCAACCAAAGCACATGGGTCAGTTTTTATTCAACAAACATAATTCAGAAAACAGTCCCAATTTTTTATATGTCTCTGTTATTCTTATTTTAATCACACTGTTTAATGTCTTCATAAAAATTTAAATTTGAAAGTAGGCAAGCAATGTTTGAGTGTGCAAATAAATATGAGTGAAAAATTAATTTTGTTTTATAAAATAAGAATAAATTTGAACCTAGGATGCCATATTATGAACTCAGCATTTCTTAAATATTTAAAGAAATTGCTGACTTATTTCATATTGCAAAGTAGTAATACAGAAATGTCTTGGATTTTTGTATTTATTTTATCCCATATATGGCACAAAGATTTATGAGGGTTCTTGCAATCTTTTTACATATTAGTATTTTTTTAAATTGGCAGAAAAATAATGAGGCATTATTCTGTGTGATTTTTAGATTTTAGAATTCAAGGCATCATATATGCAAATAATTTCATATTTAAGGTGTTATATGACAACATATAACAAAGACTGTACACTGTTAACCCAGTGAGATTTATCCTGGGAGTGCTAGGTTGATTTAACATCCAAAAATCAATCAGTATAACACAACCCACCAATAGGATAAAAGATAAAAGCCATATGATAATCTGATAAATAATGGAGTTCAGGAAATGCTACCAAAAATATGGTGCCTTTGCACACTGAATAAATTAAGCTGAAGGAGTTCAAGAAAACAGCAGTAGCAAGAAGGTCACTCTGACTTTCCCTTCCCTTATCCCCTAAACAGGCCATAAAACCCTCACGTGAGAGGTGCCCTCCCTGCACCAGAAGAAAGGAGCTTTCTCATCTCCAAAGACAAAGGTTCATCAAGAAGAATCAACGCATGCATCTTGTTTGTCTTCCTCAGTTTGCCACACTTGCTGTACAACCTCTATCATATTATATTCCTCCATGAATATCTGCTCTTCACGAGAACCAGCATAAATACACCAGGTCTGTTTCTGCAGGTCTCCATTTCCTTACAAGGCTCCCATGTCACATAAAACATACATTAAATGTATCTATATGCTTTACTCCCATGAAACTGTCTTTGTCAGTTTCATTTTCAGACCCAGCCAGAGACCCTAAGAGGGTCAAGGAGAACTTTTTCCTCTCCTATATACATAAAGGAAAAGCATTTGCTAAAACCCAACACTCTTTCATGATTGATTTTTTAAAAAAAATACCCAACAAAGTAGGAATAAAAGAGAATGTCTTTCCTGATAATGAGCATCTATGAAAAACCCAAACCCACAGCTAACATCATACTGAATGGTGAATGGCTGGAAGCTTCCCTTCTAAGACAGGAACATGACAAGGATGTCTTCTCTCCATTTGTACTCAACATTGTACTGGAGGTTCTAGCCACAGCAATTAGGCAAGAAAAGGAACAAAAGGCACCCAGATTGAAAAATAGGATATAAAACTAACTTGACCTAAAGATGACATGGGTCTTGAAAATCTAAGGATCCACAAAAAACAATTAGAGTTTATAATAAGTAAGCTCAACAGGGTCTCAGGATACAAAATCAATATACAAAAGTCAATTGTGTTTCTATACACTTGCAATGAACAACCCAAAAAAGAAATTAAGAAAACAATTCCATTTATAGTAGTATCAAAATAAAACACATAGGAATAGATTTAACAAAAAAAGTATAAGGAAAGAAGTTCAGTTAGTACCCTGAATACTGCAAACACTATTGAAGGAACTTTTAGAAGACCCGAGTAAAAGGAAAAACATCCCATGTTCCCATGCCCTTTGAGTGGATGAACTGAATGATATGTGATGTTAAAATGCTGCATGGCTTACAAGATATAAAAATACATATCAGCACCATAAGGTAATAATAGTAATACCCAACTATGCATAAGTAACAATCTACTTAAAAACAGGAGACAATATTTCAAAGCTGAAAAAAATGCTTTTTCAATTTCTCCTACTAGGATTATTGAACCAAATTCAAAATATAGTTTTAGCATGTGTACCAAATACAAAAATTATCTATATTCATTAGAAGTGGTCTGAAGCCACTGCACAGTCATCTCCACATTTCAAACTGATCTGGCATCTTACTGTCACTATGTGAAAATCAATTTTATGAGCAACTGTATACACTTAACAGAACAGTTATTTTTTTTTTAAATGTCATAATGTCTACTCATAAACCTATATGAATCCAAACAGGAGCCTTTAGAGTGAAGTAAATAAAGTTCAGCAGTTTTGCATCTTTTGGGAAAGCATAGTTTTGGATATGAAACACTTATGTTTCTTCACGATGTAAATTTATTGAACATCATCAGCATTTCAAAATAATTGATTATTATTTAGAAATCTTGATAGAAAAGCCCTTAGAATACAAACTATAAAGCTTTCCATTTTAAGACGAAACGATTGCCTTCTTTAAAATCTTTATTTGCATGTTTTCCCCATAAACTTAGGGATTC
Source organism: Kogia breviceps (assembly GCF_026419965.1). Taxonomy (NCBI): domain Eukaryota; kingdom Metazoa; phylum Chordata; class Mammalia; order Artiodactyla; family Physeteridae; genus Kogia; species Kogia breviceps. Next base: position 59,273,300 of record NC_081324.1, on the reverse strand, counting down.
AGGAAAAAATAACTACAGAAAGGCCATCATCAAAACCATTTAAAGCTCACAGTTCAACACATTGTTGTAGCATCCATCACCTTGGGACAGAGCCTGTTTTGTGATTCTGTATCTCCTGACAGCAGTTTGCAAAGCCAATTAAGTATCAGCACCAGTATTCTCCAAAGGAGAGACATAAACTCCATTTCTATGGCTGCAGGCAGCTGGGCTTGGAAAGAATGCACAAAACTGCAGGAGACACATTTCAGGAAGGCTCTGATAGAAGGAAAAGAATTAAGTCTTTCTCTCTTACTGAAGGCTATGACTTGGATCCTGTGGGATAGGAGGGGCTACATCTGAGGAGCTATTTTGTTGGCCACTGGCCACCACACCTATACCCAGGGCAGCAGTGACACCTGCCTTATGGTGAGGTTTGCTCTGGGAAACGGAGTGCTCAGCCCATAGTAGGCCTACAGTATTACTGTCTGACTTTTTACCCCCCCGCCCCCCCCCCTCCCCGTAAGAGGTGAATCAGAGGCCCTGAATATTCATGCACATTAGAAGATCTCACGGCACTTTTCCAAGCCCGAGGCTATGATTCTGAGGATTTGGCCAAGTTCCAACTCAGGTAATTATATTCTGCTTCCTAAATTTGCCCCACTGTTCCCATTAGGTACAGCATTGTTCATTTTCTTGCCTTTTCGGAAAAAAAAGGGGCAGAAATTCTTCTTGAACTCACCAGTCTTGCTGACAGAAAAAAAGGCCAAGCACCGTGCTACAAAAGTAACATCTGCCTTAGTAATGAACAAGATAACTGCTGAACTTGAACTTGGAGCATCAGGTAAAGATCTCAGAGAGGAGAACCCCTCTGGATGGAATCAGACAACAGTGTCATGAGAGCCCATCAGATACCAATCACCCAGGCTTCTCTGAAACCACCACAGGGCGTGATCATGGCGCCAATCTCTCAATCCATGCAGTAAAAGCAGACACTCCTGCGTGTGTTGGTATTTCTAATATCAGTGTAGATATAACCATTCTCTCATGAATTTGGGTGGGGACGTTCAGCAGAGATCTAGAATCGTCTGAATGAGCCAATTTCTCTTTTATGCCAGGGATCCTAAAACATAAAGCAGGCTGCCATCCCTGGGACGGTCAAAGATTTAATGTCTGACAATATCAATTTGGGGCAAGGATATAGGGCAAATGAAACGTCCGTGCATTGGTGGTGGGCATATAAACTGGTCAGACATTTTTCATAGCATCTAATAAAACTAAAAATGTTTCTACCCTACCCCTCAGCAATTCTGCCTTGAAGAATACACCTCGCCCAAGCTCTCACACACCACACGCAGAGGCGCACACACACACACGGATGTTCACGGCAACCGTGTTTGTCACGGAGGAAAACTGGGGTCGGGGGGACTAAGTGTTCGTAAAGGAAAAGAAAAAATAGAATGTAGTATATTCGTATGATACAATCTCATGGACTGACCTAAATACAATGCTAAGTGGGGAAAAAAAAGAATACAGAGTAATTTGTACAGTTCACTACCATTCATCAGAATTTATAAAAGGCAAACATAACTGTCTTACTTTTTATGAACATGTAGTGATTATGGGAAACTCAGTGCACGTACACACACACACACACTCCTGCACACACACACACATGCATGCAAGCACATGCACACAGACACACATGCAGACACACATGCACACACATATGCACGTGCCCACACAAGCACACATGCTGGTACACCTAAGCACACACACAGACCCACATTTTCAGACTTTTGCTTGCTCAGCTCCCAAAGCTCTATGCTGGGGTTGGATGTGGATGTTCCCTTAGTCCTTATTCCTGATTTTCACTTTAAAGACATTTAGATATGTACAATGACATCACACATGATGCACATGTTTGTGAACTTCTGAGCTAGCACAGCACCACCCAGAGGCCCATCAGGGACTCTCTGAGTAGGACGACCTCCCCCAGGTTTTAGTGCCTTCTCTTATCCATGACATAAATACCCCCCCAACCACATCCCTGGATGATTAGAAGCTGAGGTAACTTACTACATGGATGTCCTAACACCTTCACTTCATCAATGGCGAGGTAGCCTTGATGTCCAGAAGTTACGACTTCAAAAATCACCTGGAAAGTTAAGAAAGGTTTTTATTATTCACTCATTTTGTCAACTTTTACCAAACATTTCCTATATATAAGATATGTAGTTTCAACCATTCATTGATGTTTTCCAAAAACATTAATGGAATGCCCAATATCTGCCAGTCAGTGTTCCAGGTTCTAAAATTACAAAAACAACTAAGACTCAAACCCAGTTTTCAGGGAAATGAACCGCGGTGGGTCAGACAGCACTATATCTCAAGGACTCACCTCATAAAAGTGGGGCAGGGTACCATGGTAAAGAACTGCTACGTGGAAGACAGAGGCTGAGTCATTTTCCAGAGGCAATAAGATTTAAATTGCTTTAAGATGACATATCTTCTGGTCAACTTCTTTGAGGAAAACTCTAGCACCAGACTGAACCACGTGGGGCCCCTAGGTTTTATACAACTAATATATACGATTAAAATTTTAAACATATTATGAAAGAAGAGGACAGGATACTAGAAGAACATATACCAGATGGCCTCCCATGAGGAGGTGGCGTTTGAGCTGATAGCTGAAGGTGAATGAGCTAACGGTGTGAAGAGGATAAGGCACCTTCCGGGGCATGTGCAAAGGCCCTGAGGTGGACATGACGGTGGCCATGGAGAGGAGAACTGCGATCTGCAGCTATAAATGTCAGCTGTGACCCAGCTCAGAGATCCCAGGAAACACAGCACATTAGTAATACAGAGAAGAGACTATACTAGCTGAAATTCAGATGGCAGAGTATCATTTAGGAGGAGAACGATATAAAAATCTCTGCAGTCAAATCAAGAGGGCTTTATGACTGTTTGATCCTGGGAGAAGCAGGGCAATAGAAGAAGGGCAACACGTTCTGAGGTTCTCAGAATGACGTTTTTGAGATGGTGGAGCCACTTCAGAGAAATGGAGGCTAAAGGAGATAAAATAACCAGTAACAAAGTTATCAATGTTCTTAACGTGATTGTCTCTAAAGGTGTCTGTTGCCAGGCTAGGGTTAATGATAAAAGGTCCACATGACATTATTTTCACCTCCATTTCTACACAGCAGGAAACTGTGTCACCAGGGAGACCACGGCTCATGCAACATGAGGAGGATCAGTCTAACACAACCCAGTAATTGCACCATTGGAGAAATGAACATTTTCATTCATATGAAAACCTGCATAGGTCAATCCCTATACACAGTAGTATATATAAACCAGGTAACTAATCAAGACCTAGTGTACAGCACAGGGAACTCTACTCAGTACTCTGTAATGGCCTACATGGGAAAAGAATCTAAAAATGAGTGCAGGGCTTCCCTGGTGGCGCAGTGGTTGAGAATCCGCCTGCCGATGCAGGAGACACGGGTTCGTGCCCTGGTCCGGGAAGATCCCACATGCCGCGGAGCAACTAGGCCCGTGAGCCATGGCCGCTGAGCCTGTGCGTCCGGAGCCTGTGCTCCGCAACGGGAGAGGCCACAACAGTGAGAGGCCCGCATACCGCAAAAAAAAAAATAAATAAAAAATAAAAAAAAATAAAAATGAGTGCATATATATATGTATCACTGACTCACTTTGCTGTACACCTGATGCTAACACAACACTGTAAATCAACTCTACTCCAATAAAAATTTTTTTAAAAACCTGCACGCGAATGTTTATAGAAGCTTTTATTTATGACAGCCAGAAACTGGAAACAGTCCAGATGCTGTTCAAATGGTAAATGATTAAACCGACAGTGGTACGTCCATAGCGTGGGTACACCTGACTTGGATGAATCTCCGGAGAACTGTGCTGAATGAAAAAGCCCATCAGGAGAGATTACACGCTATTTGACTCCATTTACGTAGCATCATGTAATGTCAACATTTTAGAAATGGAGGACAGATGAGTGGTTGCCAGGGCTCAGGGATGGAGGGAGAAGGAACAGGAGGGAGATGGGTGTGGTTACAAAAGGACAACAGGAGCAATCCTTGTGATGCTGGAAGTGCTGAGGTCTTGACTGTGGTGATGGAGGCGCAAACCTACCCAGGTAATAAAATCGTACAGCTCATAGCAGAATCAGTCACAGCAGTGCAGAAGGAACCCAAGCGTCCACTGATGGATAAGTGGGTAAAAGCACAATGTGGTCTATACATACTATGGAATGTTACTCAGTCTTAAGAAGGACAAAAAAAAATTCTGACACATGCTATGGTATGGATGAACCTGGAAAACATGACGCTCAGTGAAATAAGTCAGTCCTAGAAGGGCAAATACCCAGAGTAGTAAATTCACAGAGACAGAAAAGGGAATGGTGGTTGCCTGTGGCTGGGCGGAGAGGCTGGGAAGTTATTGTTTTATGGGTGCAGAGTTTCAGTTTTACAAGACGAAAGAGTTCTGGAGGTGAAGGGTGGTGATGGTTCCACAAGATTATGAATGTATTTAATACCCCTGAACTGTGCACTTAAAAATGGTTAAGATGATACATTTTAAGTGATTTGTATCTTTTCACAGTAAAACAGTGAAAAAATTATATAGCAGTAAATACACCCACGTGCATACACAAGTACAAGTAAAACTGGGGAATTCTGAAAATGCTCTAGATTTTAACAATGTCAATATCCTGCTTGTGACATTATACTTTCGGTTTGCCAAATGTTACCATCAGAAGAAACTGGGTGAAGTGTACATAGAAATCTGTATTATTTTTTACTACTGCATCTGACTCCACGATTATCCCCATAAAATTTTCAATTAAAGAAAAGTAATTATAAGTGACCATTTACTACACACATAATATGTTACATACCCTGGGCAGATATTACTCCACTGTCTTATTTATTATTTCACATGAAGATTCTTCAAGGATTCAATATTTCAAGAACGAAGAGATTTAGATACAAAGTAATGGTCCAAGAACATGCAATGAGTCTATGGCGGGTGTATCTTAAAATCCCAACCTGTCTGATTCCAAATACTGTGGCATTTTCACTACTGCCCGTTGCCTGAATGAACACTGCAACCACAGGACTGCGTTATTTATGTTTGTGCAATGGATGCAAGCATGGAGGAAGCAATGAGCAGGACCCCCAATGGAAAAGCTCAGGGGACTTCCCAGATAGAAGTCATCCCAGAAATACCTGCTATACTAGACGTCCCTGTGCCAGGATGCCACCAAGCTGAAATACAAAACACACAGGGGGAGGAGAGGCCCAGCAGGAGAACAGAAATGAAATGAAACTTGCTCCTGTTTAGGGGGTTAATATACATTTTTTTTTCACTGATAGTACAGAGAACAGAAGAGATGTACAGATATTCCTGCAATGGGATCTTGCTAGTTTCTCTCTCTACTGAAGTCTGAGACAGGACAGCTGAGGGGCCAAAAGCAGATGGACATTGAGAACAAGTGGAGGAAAAAGGCTTCCCAGGGCTCTCCAGACAGGGCTCCCGGGAAACAGCCATATCCTGCCTGGCAGGAGCAACATCTCCAGGCAGAGCAGGAGCCGGCCAGACGCTCTGGTCAGAGTGGCCACAGCACAGACTGATACCCACCCAGCACCACCCGTGACCCAAGAACGCCATCACTCTGGCCATGAAAAGGGTACTTTGAAAGCCAAACCCAGAAGTTCATCCATCTTTCCTGCCTTCTTCCCTCCCTCTTATACATTCATTCATCCAGTTCAAGTCTCCACCAAGCATCTCTCTACTCCAGGCACTTGGAGTACATCATGAATGGAATAGATGAAGATCTTTTTCCTCGGCAGGTTTGTCCTTCTTACCAAAAGTTGTATTTTTTCCTTTACCAACTACAAGGGCTGAAGCTTCTCATAAAAATGGAATAATCCTCATTTTTGAAGGGATGCATTAACTCTTAGAATATAATGCACATATATAAAGCATGCTCGTGTGGATCTGTTTTTAAAAGGTGACACATGTAAATTTAATGCACCCTATTTAATTTAATCCAACGCAAGGCCATGGCCCTACCATGGAAACGGAGAGAGAAAGGAAGGGGGGGAAGGACTTAGACACTAGAAAAGCCAGCTCAAAACCTCTGAATCTGTTTTGTCATCCATCACATTAAGAGAACTTAGGACCCCCAAAAGTTTTATGCCCAAAGATTCTAAGCCTTATTGTCCAAACAGTTATAGAATATTTACTACATGCTCTGGGCGGGGCATCAAAAAATTAGACAATTTTATGAAATTTAAGCTTTAGTTGGAGAAAAAATAAGGAACACAATGAAAGAACAGAAGGGAGACAAGAACAGCCAAATGACAGATGGGAAGAGAATGGAGCTCGTAGGACCATGAACCTTCTCCTCCTCCTGACCTAACCAGCCAGGATGCCCGCGATACACCCAGCACTACCTCCAGCACAATTCTCAGCCTGCTAAGTGCAAACCCACAGATGCCTGAGCAGGCACTTACCCAGCATCTCAGCCAGGCTAGAGACAGAGCAAGACTCAGCAAGAAGCCAATTCCCCAAATTTCCCAGCAAGATGACTCTCCAGTGAGGCCACAACCAAAGAAGTGAACATAAGTTTACACCTGAAACTTTGTTGCTCTCAGTCTTCCAGCTGGAACACCAAGAAGCAAAGAAAGACAGAGTCTGATTACAGATACACTGGAGACCAATGGACTGGCCCTTTCCATTAACTGGAAACTTCTGAAGCAAACTACTGAACTTGGCAGGTTCCAGCACTGACTTACAGCTAACTGCAGAGACAAAAAGAGGAAAACAATCTTTATAGACATGTTTACGGGTCTGTGTCTATACACCTGCACACAGATGCACAGACAAGTAGATTTCTATAAAATATATAAATAAAAACTTAGTATGACACCTTAGGTTTTAAACAACAGAAGGTGCCTAATGGGTTGCAAGTTTGAAGCAATCACTTCAATGTTTCTTTCCAAAAAATTGAAGCACGTTTTTTCAAAGGTCACTTTCCAGCTCTTTCTTAGAAGTTCATTTCAATTAAGGGACTTATGAGTACAAGTTTTGTTAGCTTTTTCATCAAGTTTATAATTTAGGATATAAATGTTTCAACACATACCACGACTATAAACTGGGTATGATTTGCACTGAATGTTTGCTACTTTGAAGTAAATGTGATTAAATGAAGATATCTGAATTTAGGTGCTGTCGGACAATCATAGGTTGACGACTCTCTTGATTTTACCTACCACCTGACCATTAAGAAATCGACTTTGTTTTTTTTCTAACAAACAACAGGGTTAAAACATGCAGTTTAAAGGATGAGGCCTATCTTAAATAGGTTTTGTTTGTTTTTTGTGGTACGCAGGACTCTCACTGTTGTGGCCTCTCCCGTTGCGGAGCACAGGCTCCGGATGCGCAGGCTCAGCCGCCATGGCTCACAGGCCCAGCCGCTCCGCGGCACGTGGGAACTTCGCGGACCGGGGCACGATCCCGTGTCCCCTGCATCGGCAGGCGGACTCTCAACCACTGCGCCACCAGGGAAGCCCTTAAATAGGTTTCTTAAAAACAGATTTAAGCATCCCCTGAAAAGGTTTCCTTGTCATGAACTCTTGCTGTCTGGCAAGTTTTCCATTTTGTACTATTTTCTAGCCAGTGCCCTTACCAAGAAAGTTTCAGAAGCAGAAATAGTTTTGTCTCTTTCTGTCAAATAAGGGACGACGCTATTGAAAGGACAGATATCGCTCTAGGGGAATCATAACACAGGTATGCAGAGCCCAGGGCGGGGATGGGGTTGGCAGTCACGGGGATGTCTAAAGATGTCTGCACCCAAGGACAAAAACACTGAGGTCACAGCAAACAGTAACACGGGGCCACCAACAGCACCACGGGAAAGAGCATAAAGAAAGGTGTGAAAATTGATTTAGGGATGTGGCCATGCTTATTTTTATCAAACAGGACAGAATATACTGAAAATCTACATTAGACGTGAGACTTGGATCTCTTGAGAGAAACACACCAAATCTTTTCTTTATAAAAAAATGAATAATTCAAAAAACATTTATTTATCATATACACATCCATGTCCCACGTACATTTTGTACATATTATTTAATTTTTCCCAGTCAACCATATGAGGTAGATAATATTAATTCCCCTTTAGGGATGAGTAGGCAGATTCAGTAAGGTTAAGGAATGTTTCCGAGGTCATGCAATCAGGGTATAATTCTAGGTCTATTTTACTTCCAAGTCTGGGCTTCTTTCATGTTACCCGACTGCCTAATCTAGCAGGTATGAGAGACTGTATATGTAGAATACATAGACATATACATATACACATACACACACATATATAATATATAACCATGCATACACACACATATATATACATACACACAAATATATATGACTTTTAATGCATAGATGTACATATGTTCTAAATTCTTTACTTCCAGATTGAACTAAGAAATGTAGTCATCATCTATTTGACCTAGAAATAAAGATGCAAGGGACAGTTATATGACACAGCTTTAACAATGCCGGTTTTAAGACAAGGGTCAGCAAACTACAGCAAATGGGCCAGATCTGCCCCAACCTCTGTTTCTGTCTGGCCCACAAACTAAGGATGGTTTCTACAGTTTTCACTGGTAGGAGGAAATCAAAAGAAGATTTTGTGATACATGAAAAGTATATGAAATGCAAATTTCTGTGTCGGAAAATAAAGCTTTCTCAGAAGGCAGTCACGCTTATTCATTTATGGATTGTCTACAGCGACTCTCACACAATCACAGCACGGTGGAGTTGCTGCCACAGAGACCATCTGGCCCGAAAAGCCTGAAATATTTACTATCCAGCCTCCTGCTTTAAGAGGAAGCTTTCCTGCTCCGCTCACCAACAGGCTGCCATTACTCTAGATAACAAGAAAGCACACATGGATAGCAGTAGTTCGCCTCAGCCAAATACAATATGCTTTGCACTTCCTGGGGGAGCCTTGAACTCTAGCAATGACAGGGAGAAAGCCCTCTCCTGGCTTGATTTGTTCAGCTCTCATATACGGGCGGTGTTTTAAATGCCCACGTAGCATTGGAATATCATTACCAATTTTTAAAAGCATAATTGCATACACTAAAACAAAACCACAGACACGAATTACTTGATAGACCTCAAAACACTGTCTTAAAAATTAAACTAGGGCTTCCCTGGTGGCTCAGTGGTTGAGAGTCCACCTGCCGATGCAGGGGACACGGGTTTGTGCCCCGGTCCGGGAAGATCCCACATGCTGCAGAGAGGCTGGGCCCGTGAGCCGTGGCTGCTGAGCCTGTGCTCCGCAACGGGAGAGGCCACAGCAGTGAGAGGCCCGCGTACCGCAAAAAAAAAAAAAAAAAAAAAAAAAAAAATTAAACTAAAAAATGAAAGAAAGTCCAGCTCATTTAGAAGGCAAATCCTCTATAAATAAGCTAAACTACTGAGAATTTACAACACTTTTGTATTCCCACCTGACTCTCAGATCTCATTCTGCACAATGTCCTTTGGCATTAGCTCGATTACAGCTAAATGTTTTTATTTGTTTTTACCAAACACATACATTTTTAGGAAAAATGCCTTTGCTCTCTAGCCTAATCTAAGCTATGATTATTTGAAAAGTTGAAAGCTGAAGTGGGGGATGGGTATGATGGAATCACAGAGCCAAACTACCGTATTCTGGAATGATTTTGTCGTCACACAGTATTTAATCTTACATCACTTTTTTTTTGGTGGAGGAAATTTGGCTTGACAGAAAATATAATGAATCCTCATTATTTGCTGATTCTGAATTTGTGAATTTGTCTACTCGTTAGTTTATTCGAAACCCCAAAATCAATACCTGCAAAGCATTCTTGGTCACTTGTGAACGTGGACAGAGCGGCAAAGGTTGGAGTCGCCGGACACACATATCCCAGCAGAGGCCGGGCAAGGAGAAGCTCTGCCTTCCAGCTTCCCTTCTCCTGCCACTAACAAGTGTCCTTATCCTCGTCTAAATGTGTCACATTTTCACCTTTTTGTGCCTTTTATTGGCGATGCTGCTATTTAAGATGGCCCCCAGTGCAATGCTGAAATGCTGTCTGGTATCGCCAAGTGCAAGAAGGCTGTGATGTGTCTTACAGAGAAAACATGTGTGTTAAATAAGCTTCCTTCACCCCTAAGCCTATCACTCTTGGCCGAGTTCACTGTTAAGAATCAATGATACACATTAAATAAGGCATCTTTACAGAAACACAAATAAACCAAGGTTATGTATTGATCAGTTGATGAAAGTCTTGTGACCACAGGCTTTCATCACGGGACTAATCCCCTATGTCCCCCAGAAGCAGCAGTCCAGTGTTTACTCATCTGGAGCTCACCGTAATGTTTAGAACAAAACTGTATTCGTATGTTTGGATTCACACCGAGACCCACTTCTATCAAAGTTCTTGGTCATTGGAAGGACTCAATGCTCATTTTTGCTCTTGGTTCCCAGAAATTACTGGCAGCCATGGGATGTAAAGACATGTAGACTACAGAGAATCCATATTCTTTCAACCACTCAACAAATAACATTTCAGGAGACAAGATGGTGCAGCTCCACCATCTTTGGAGGCTTGGGGAAAAGCCACTGGCTTTCAGGTAGGAAGCAACTGGTTAAACCACTGACTAGTGCTGTTTTGTTTGCTCATGGAAAGCCATCCTGGATCTGAGTCTGCCAAACAGGAGACACGAAGAAGTTTAACACTGCAGCATCTCTGATGCTCCCTGCTTTAGTGAGGAGCAAAATTAGCTTTCCACGCTGCCACTTTTCCTGCCACGTATAAGCAAAGCAAAGGCATTATCTCACCAACACAAACACTCCCCACAGAAGATGGGCTTGTAGAAACTGTCTGTCAGTCCTTAGAACAAAGGGGATTCCATGGCATCTGTCTGTCCTCCCACACAGAGCCTCGTAGTTTCTTTCTGGTTTTGGCTTAAATAAGAAGCTAAGGTGGGTCATATTCACAAAAACTGATTTTTTTTTATACAAATAAGTTAAATAAAAAACAAAAATATAGGAAAAAAAAGTTTCTGTAATGATGAAGAGTCAAAGCAAAACCAAAAACGACAGACCTTACCAAATCAGGAACAAAGTACTGAAACCTTTGTTTATATGCACATTTTTTTTAGCATTGTTATTTTATTTATTTATTTTTGGCTGTGTTAGGTCTATGTTGCTATGCGCGGGCTTTCTCTAGTTACGGCAAGCAGGGGCCACTCTTCATTGCATTGGACGGGCTTCTCATTGCCGTGGCTTCTCTTGTTGTGGAGCACGGGATCTAGGCACGCGGGCTTCAGTAGTTGGGGCTCAGGGGCTTAGTTGCTCTGGGGCATGTGGGATCTTCCCGGACTAGGGCTCAAACCCGTGTCCCCTGCATTGGCAGGCGGATACTTTTTTCTTTTTTTTTTAAACATCTTTATTTGAGTATAATTGCTTTACAATGGTGTGTTAGTTTCTGCTTTACAACAAAGTGAATCAGTTATACATATACATATGTACCCATATCTCTTCCCTCTTGCGTCTCCCTCCCTCCCACCCTCCCGATCCCACCCCACTAGGTGGTCACAAAGCACCGAGCTGATCTCCCTGTGCCATGCGGCTGCTTCCCACTAGCTATCCACCCTACGTTTGGTAGTGTATATGTGTCCATGCCACTCTCTCACTTCATCACAGCTTACCCTTCCCCCTCCCCATATCCTCAAGTCCATACTCTAGTAGGTCTGTGTTTTATTCTCATCCTACCCCTAGGCTCTTCATGATATTTTTTTTTTCTTACATTCCATATATATGTGTTAGCATACGGTATTTGTTTTTCTCCTTCTGACTTATTTCACTCTGTATGACAGACTCCAGGTCCATCCACCTCACTACAAATAACTCAATTTTGTTTCTTTTTATGGCTGAGTAATATTCCATTGTATATATGAGCCACATCTTTTTTTTTTTTTTTTTTTTTTTTTGTGGTACGCGGGCCTCTCACTGTTGTGGCCTCTCCCATTGCGGAGCGCAGGCTCCGGACGCGCAGGCTCAGCGGCCATGGCTCACGGGCCCAGCCACTCTGCAGCATGTGGGATCTTCCCGGACCGGGGCACGAACCCGTGTCCCCTGCATCAGCAGGCGGATTCTCAACCACTGCGCCACCAGGGAAGCCCGAGCCACATCTTCTTTATCCATCCATCTGTTGATGGACACTTAGGTTGCTTCCATGTCCTGGCTATTGTAAATAGAGCTGCAATGAACATTGTGGTACATGACTCTTTTTGAATTATGGTTTTCTCAGGTTATATGCCCAGTAGTGGGATTGCTGGGTTGTATGGTAGTTCTATTTGTAGTTTTTTAAGGAACCTCCATACTATTCTCCATAGTGGCTGTATCAATTTACATTCCCACCAGCAGTGCAAGGGTGTTCCCTTTTCTCCACACCCTCTCCAGCATTTATTGTTTCTAGATTTTTTGATGATGGCCATTCTGACCAGTGTGAGATGATATCTCATTGTAGTTTTGATTTGCATTTCTCTAATGATTAATGATGTTGAACATTCTTTCATGTGTTTGTTGGCAATCTGTATATCTTCTTTGGAGAAATGTCTATTTAGGTCGTCTGCCCATTTTTGGATTGGGTTGTTTGTTTTTTTGTTATTGAGCTGCATGAGTTGCTTGTAAATTTTGGAGATTAATCCTTTGCCAGTTGCTTCATTTACAACTATTTTCTCCCATTCTGAGGGTTATCTTTTGGTCTTGTTTATGGTATCCTTTGCTGTGCAAAAGCTTTTAAGTTTCATTAGGTCCCATTTGTTTATTTTTGTTTTTATTTCCATTTCTCTAGGACGTGGGTCAAAAAGGATCTTGCTGTGATTTATGTCATAGAGTGTTCTGCCTATGTTTTCCTCTAAGAGTTTGATAGTGTCGGGCCTTACATTTACGTCTTTAACCCATTTTGAGTTTATTTTTGTGTATGGTGTTAGGGAGTGTTCTAATTAAATACTTTTACATGTACCTGTCCAGTTTTCCCAGCACCACTTATTGAAGAGGCTGTCTTTTTCCATTGTATATTCTTGCCTCCTTTATCAAAGATAAGGTGACCATATGTGTGTGGGTTTATCTCTAGGCTTTCTATCCTGTTCCATTGATCCATATTTCTGTTTTTGTGCCAGTACCATACTGTCTTGATTACTGTAGCCTTGTAGTAGAGTCTGAAGTCAGGGAGCCTGATTCCTCCAGCTCCATTTTTCGTTCTCAAGATTGCTTTGGCTATTCGGGGTCTTTTGTGTTTCCATACAAATTGTGAAATTTTTTGTTCTAGTTCTGTAAAAAATGCCAGTGGTAGTTTGATAGGGATTGCATTGAATGTGTAGATTGCTTTGGGTAGTACAGTCATTTTCACAATGTTGATTCTTCCAATCCAAGAACATGGTATATCTCACCATCTATTTGTATCATCTTTAATTTCTTTCATCAGTGTCTTATAATTTTCTGCATACAGGTCTTTTGTCTACTTAGGTAGATTTATTCCTACATATTTTATTCTTTTTGTTGCAATGGTAAATGGGAGTGTTTTCTTAATTTCACTCTCAGATTTTTCATCATTAGTGTATAAGAATGCCAGAGATTTCTGTGCATTAATTTTGTATGCTGCTACTTTACCAAATTCATTGATTAGCTCTAGTAGTTTTCTGGTAGCATCCTTAGGATTCTCTATGTATAGTACCATGTCATCTGCAAACAGTGACAGCTTTCCTTCTTCTTTTCCGATTTGGATTCCTTTTATTTCTTTTTCTTCTCTGATTGCTGTGGCTAGAACTTCCAAAACTATGCTGAAGAAGAGTGGTGAGAGTGGGCAACTTTGTCTTGTTCCTGATCTTAGTGGAAATGGTTTCAGTTTTTCACCATTGAGAACAATGCTGGTGTGGGTTTGTCATATATGGCCTTTATTATGTTGAGGAAATTTCCCTCTATGTCTACTTTCTGCAGGGTTTTTATCATAAATGGGTGTTGAATTTTGTCAAAAGATTTCTCTGCATCTATTGAGATGATCATATGGTTTTTCTCCTTCAGTTTGTTGATATGGTGTATCATTTTTATTGATTTGCATATATTGAAGAATCCTTGCATTCCTTGGATAAACCCCACTTGATCATGGTGTATGATCCTTTTAATGTGCTGTTGGATTCTGTTTGCTAGTATTTTGTTGAGGATTTTTGCATCTATGTTCATCAGTGATATTGGCCTGTAGTTTTCTTTCTTTGTGACGTCTTTGTCTGGTTTTGGTATCAGGGTGATGGTGGTCTCATAGAATGAGTTTGGGAGTGTTCCTCCCCCTGCTATCTTTTGGAAGAGTTTGAGAAGGATAGGTGTTAGCTCTTCTCTAAATGTTTGATAGAATTCATGGCAGGCGGATTCTTAACCAGTAAGTCACCACGGAAGTCCATGAACATGTTATCAAAGTAAAGTTAAAACCTACTTTCTCTCCATTAAAGGCATTCAAAGGATAAGATTCACAATGAAGCTAATTATCAGTGCTTTGTCTTGCCATTTAGGACATTCTGAAATGATGTCATCTATTTTTTCTACCAATAAATAACACAACTTTCTTCACTTTTGTGCTTTCCCTTTCCCTTTTGAAAAGAAGTAGCGTTGTTTTCCAACCTTTTCTAATCATGGCTCAAATGCCCATTCTATAAAATGGGATATGTAAGAAAATTAAGGCAGAGGGAAAATAATAGGCAAGTAATAAGGAAAAGTGCTCAGAAGCAAGAAGTGACAGACCACAGAGAAGTGGAAGATGTTCATCTGGAAGAAGGACTTGTCCTTGATCATCAAATAACAGATACAAACTGAGAAGGAAACCCAGTGACATGGTAAGCTTTTCAAAATAAATATATAAAATATTATCTTGGAAGATACGAAACTGTCACATGACTCCCCCTCTGCTTCTTCCTAAATGCAGCTCTGAGTCTGTAGAAAAGTGACAGCCTCATATGTCCTCAATGATTTCTTAAAACTTTTCTTTTTTAAGCACAAAATGCAGAGGACAGGAGTACCTGCTTAGAATAGCTTTCCTGCTGGAGACAGGGTTCTATTTCACTGCCACATCTAATTCCCCATGTTCTCCTAGATGGACGAAGCAATTCGATTGTCTTGCACTTCGTACGGAGCAATTCAATGGTCACGCACTTGGAATAACGGCCATAAGCTAAGGAATTTATGGAGTCAGGGAATGTTCTGTTTTTCCGTCAGTACATATCATGATTTCCCAAGGTGCTCCAGGGAACACTGGACTCGAGATGCTCTGCTAAAGCCAAACGGATGTGCACGCTCCAGCCACGCACCTGCACCTGCCATGTGTCACTCGGGGAGATGCAGAAATACTCCCGGGCTCTGAAAGGCCTGGCAGTACAGAATGTGTTCTACTTCGCTTAAATCGGTGCTTCTTCCCATTTGGTTGACCGGTGCCTTTTAACCTCCCTTGGAACACAGTTTGGAAAACACTCACCCACGCAGATCTTAAACACTGTCTCTGGGCAGCAAATGCCTGCCAAGCTGCCGCCACTCAGCGTGGCTTACGTGACCTTCTAATAAAATAAGTGGGCTGAAGGCCAGTCCAGTGAAGAAAGCAAGGCTGCCGTACAGCAGTCCAGGTGGGAGTGTGACGGGAAAGGGGTGGGAAAGATCGAGTATCTCCTCCCTCACCCCCTCATCCACCAGGAAAGATGGCGGACAGGTAAAGGGTCAATCTTGGCTTAGTCTCCCCAAAGTGCTGGCCCCTTGATAAGCCCAGTGCACAGAGAATTGAGAGCACGGATCCACACCTCCTCTCCTGTCAGGCCCTTTGGTGCTTCTAAGGGACTTGCTTTTACAGGAGGCTCTGGAGCAACCAGAAGGCCAGTATCTTCCCTGACTTTACCTTCCCATCCCTCTTGTTACTGCCCACAGCCTGGCATAACACCTTTCCTGAGGGGCCTGGGGGAGGGATTGCAAGGCCACTTGTGCATTTTTTCCTTTTCAAAGCAACCATTTGTATTAAAGATCACTGCCCTCCTGGCCTCTGACAGGACTCAGAATCACTATCTCCAAAAGCAGGGGAAAAGGCAGTGAGTGTGGGGTTCCAGGGGTGTCTCTGGGTGCAGGTGGGGTTAAGAACCCAGAAGAACCCATTAGAGGACTTGGAAACTTGCAGGTGGACAAGAGGAGAGAGGAGGGGAGAAGAAACAGAATCAAAGTGAAATATTTTTTTAATCGGCACAATAAAGTAAAAGGGTGCTTGTGAGAGGAAAATGCTATTCTTAAAATGGCAAAAGGCAGTGTCTAAATCAAAGGAAGCAGGTGTTACAGTCCAGGTGCCCTGGTGAAAGCAGGTAGCCCGCACTTAAGGCTGCCACCCAACAGAGGGGCAGGTTCTATGTCATAGCAGTTAGGAAAAACAGTAATTAAGTAATTAAATACATGTTAATCACCAGATACTTGACGATTTATGCGTTAATGAACAGTAATTAACCTGCAATTAGCTGTATTCCATGCAGATTACCGTTGTGATGTGTACTGGTAGAATATTATTTTCCCATAAATAGGAAAAGCTCCATAAAGTGGCAAGGACACTTTACTCTGCTAAGAACCATTTTGAAACTCTACACATGCTAATCTAGGTCATGTTAGCAGAAAGGTTATTTAAAAAAAAGAGATGCCCAAGAGAACCCACTATGTTTATCCAAAGTACACAGTGCAGCGTTTGGTTGCACCAAAAACCTCCCCCAATCCAACAATTTACAAGACTCAGGCTCTGACCAAGATGAGAAGATGAGAATCAACTCAGTATCTTGCAGCCAAAGATGAGGGAGAAATGGACATTCTTGACAAAAGCATGGGAGGATCAGGAACGGGACAGACAGAAGGAACCCAGCCCAGCACCCCCGTTCCTGGTCCCCCCCAGAGAACCTGCTCCCCAGGTGTAGGCAGAGTGCCCAGAGCACAAGATAGCAGTTCCAGGGCTAACATGCTAGAATGTTCTGGCGGGAAAGCCCTTGATTCATCCCGTTTCATCCGCTGTTTCACTGAAGGATTTGTTCCCAGAACGCTTTTTCATTGCATACCTTCTGCCATCGCACCAAACACACTTAAGGAGTGACTTAGCAGCAGAAAGCACTCAACTATTACCTGCTTCCCTTTTTTCTGTTTTCCACAAATCTGAATCTCCATAAACTACCACCATTTATTGAGAGGCCAGCATATCCAAAATGTGTTCTTCCATTCATCTTCACACCCTGCCCTGTCTTTATATTTAGTCCCGTAATTAGGAAGGCTCAGTAAATGTAAGCTGCCCAAGCTTATAAGTAAACAGCGCTCATGTTCAAATCCAGTTCTGTCTGATGCAAAGCATATGTTCTTTTACTACAGTATGATGCCGCTCATTTACAAGCAATATTGTAATATGAAATCTTTTAAGACTTAATTCATCAATCTTAATTCATTAGATCAAAACTACAAAGTGTGAAAAGCATCTTATAAAGTACTATATGAATATAAAATATTTTAATATACTAGTATTTCAAGCATGTGTTGACTGTACATTATTTTTTTAGATCTCTGTCATGTATCTTGCAGCCTAAATACTAAGGGAACGTCTGGGGGAAAGCAGAGTCCCTGTGCAGAGAGACAGGGTCTCTCAAAGGTTATCACCTCCTTTAAATGTCCATGTCCTATTATCTTGTCCTCAGCTTTTGGTCCCAGAAACAGCCTATCTGTATACTAAGAGTGCATCATTTGGATACTGACTTTTATGAACTACGTTCATAAAAGAAAATGTCACAGGCATGCACGTACACGTGATACCAGAAAAATAATTTTGTGTATTTTGCAATTAGAAATATAATAGTCACCTAAAGCAGAAGTACATCCTCAGGCTAGTACAAAACTCCTGATGGAGAAATCTGTCTGGGAAATTGATTTAAAAGCAGATGGCTCCTGCATAAGTCAGGTTTTTATGAACATCAGGATATGACAGCCATTTCCTTAGTAAGGGTGTGCTCGCCCCACGGGTGCAGCGGGGAAGCCCCCATCCAGGGAAGTGCTGCCTGAACACGGACAACTGATTTTTCCAGCTTTTTATCTGATCACCTCCAGTTCAGCTGACATCTTGAGCCAAGGGTGGAAATAGGATTGGTAGGTATTTTCCTTCCTCTCCACCTGTTGATACAATGTATTTTTCTCATGCCAACTGGGAACATCATTCAAGTCTTACATGGTGATTTTAAGGTCTATCTCAGTGTTTGGGAAATTTCCTGCTGACGTCTCTCTTGTATCGTCTACTGAGTGCCATTTATCTAATAGTTTATGTTACTATTAGGGTAATGACTTCACTATGTTTACTGCCCAGCAGATAAAGGGGAGAAAAGAGGGAAGTACAACCTTAACTGTGCCTTTAAAACGTGAAAGGCTGAGACTTGGTTAGACTCCTTAGGAATTAAATGAATGAATGCATTTTCAGTGGATCCAGATGCTTAACAAACTTTGATCACCAGGTTCTTAAACATTTAGCAACACCGGTTTAAAGAATCTCTGCAAATCCACCTTTAAACCCAGAGTATGAAACTGTCGATCACCCAGTGAACCAAAAAGCTATAATGAGAACTACATTCCAGTTGAATATGGTAAAGCAGGTACTGCTCAGCAATGTGAGAGAGGTCACAGTGAGGAGCAGGAGAGTTTGGGGGTGAGGGTCAGAGGTTCACAATTGGGAAGGCAAAATATTTTATTCAAAAGAGCCCAAGAAAGGAAGAAATCACTGACAATGACAATGGTCTGATATATAGGATCACCTTATTTTCAATATACAGTTGACCCTTGAACAATATGGGCTTGAACTCTGTGGGTCTACTTATATGTGGATTTTCCAATAAATACATTGGAAAATTTTTGGAGATTTGCAACAATTTGAAAAAAACTCACAAACTGCATGGCCCAGATATATCGAAAAAAATTAAGAAAAAGGTATGTCATGAATGCATGAAATACATGTCGATACTAGTCTCATCTTACATAGGCATAAGGTGGGTGATATTTAATACAAAATTAATAACATTTTATAGGTTTATAGGTTATAACAGTTTGTTTTCTTACTGTTTTATAACTTTGCTTTAAGAGAATTTCATTACCTTACACCTCTCTCTCTACTAACTGAAGAAACTATCAGCCTACCATCAACAGGTAGGTGTTTTTATTAATGTAACAATGTTTCCAATACTGTATTATGAATATGACATAATACTGTGTGCCATAAAAATCTGACAACAATTCATTCATTGGTATATAGGCTAGGCTACGAAGAAGCAACTGTATGGATTGCATGAGGTGACTGTAAATCAATCACATTGCTGCTTTTTCGTTATCAATGCATGAATTGTTACAACTGTAAATAATATGAGTTTACTTTTCACATTATCTTTTCATTATTGTTATCTAGTGTTAGTAATATATATAACATTTATGGTGTTTGTATCATATAAGACACTACTGATGTAGGTACTGACAGGTGATTCATCTTATAAACAGATGATGTAAACTTAATGTATCAATAAATACAATACAGTACCATAAATGTATTTTCTCTTCCTTATGATTTTCTTAATAACATTTTCTCTTCTTTAGCTTATTTTACTGTAAGAATATAGTATATAATACACATAACATACAGAATATGTGCTAATTGACTTTTCATGTTATCGGTGAGGCTTCTGGTCAACAGTGGGCTATCAGTGGTTAAGTCTGGGCGGAGTCAAAAGTTACACATGGATTTTCAACTGTGTGTGTTGGAGGGTCAGCACCCTTAAGCTCCACACTATTCAAGGGCCAACTCTAGTTTGATAATTCCTTTTAAAGGCCGATCTGCTGAGACTGTTGATAAATTAAATCATTCCTTTAGTTCTGACTGCCTGAGCCAGGTGTGTTCAAAGCTATTATGGGCTGAGTGCTGTGCCCCCTTCAAATTCGTATGTTGAAGCCCCAACCCCCACAGTGATGGAATTGGGAGATGGAGCATCAGAGAGGTGATTATGCTTAGCTGAGGCAATGAGGGTGGAGCCCCCGTAATGGGATTAGTGCCCTTATAAGAAGAGGAAGAGACACCAGGGCTCTCTCTGCTGCACACATGGGGAGGTCATCTGAGCACACAACAAGAAGACCAGAAGGTGGCCTCCATAAGCCAGGAAGGGGGCCCTTAATA
The DNA here is from genome assembly GCF_026419965.1 of Kogia breviceps. Lineage (NCBI taxonomy): Eukaryota > Metazoa > Chordata > Mammalia > Artiodactyla > Physeteridae > Kogia > Kogia breviceps. The sequence continues at coordinate 59,253,003 of NC_081324.1, read as the reverse complement.
AGAATGGAATCTGAGGGCCCCTTATTTTGGACTTCTCAGCCTCCACAGCTGAGAAATAAAGGTTTGTTGTTTAAGCCACCCAGACTGTGGGCTTTTGTTTTTCTTTTTGTCACAGCAGCTCAAGCGAAGACAAAGGCAAAACAAAAATTTAAGATCTGGATTGTAGCCAGTGTCAAAACTAAATGAATGCACCAGGCTCTGGCAGCTGTGGAGCCCCACAAGGGCTCACTCCTAGAGGTTTTGGGTGTGCATTGCTAAGGGGAAAGAGAAGAAGATCAGGGCAAAGGTGAGAAGGACAGACCTTCTGATCTTGTCTAGATGCCTGGAGACCAAGGAAGAGTCCAGTGCAGGTTCCACAGGGGAACTAGCTAGGCCTTCTCTACTGTGGGAAGGTCCCCTCCAAAAGAAGTTTCTAAAAACACTCAGCCTCTTAGCCTAGTCCATCATACACATCCTTATGAAGGCTGTCTTAGCCAAACCCACTTCCCTTGCTTCCATTTTAATCCTACAAAAGAAGAAACTTCGTCCCAAAGGCCATATTTTTGAATTATACCCTGATCGGTTATCAATATATTTATAAAAAAGGATATTCAGCAAGTAGGACATTTTCCCTCTGCAAGAAAAACTACTTTTTAACTCTTTTTTTGGTTTTACACATAAAAACAGCACATGTACATTGGGGAAAATTTAGAATATGACAGATGACAGAAAGAAAAAATTCAAGTCACTAGCTGGGGAGATACTACTTAATATATTTATTTCACCATATAGTTTAATTATATATGTATTTATATATAATTAATTCATATTAATATATATTGATACACAATACATATTAATATTATTCATACATATTAATGTATAATTAATACATATCCGTACATATATTTAATTTAAAATTGAATTTAACATACTGCTTTACGATTTTATACCAGTTTTACCCACTTAGGAAAATAAGCTGAGATACATCATGAAATGATCTTTCATAACGTTATTCTTAACGGTTGCAAAATGAATTTTTGTATTGAGGTAGCATAGAGGAACTCATCCTCTATTATAAGAAATGTAATACTGTTCCTGGTGTTTCATTATTATAAATACACTGCCGTGAATATCCTTGTAGCTAACTGTTTGCTACCACAATTCATTACTTCCTTAGGATGAACTCCTAACAGTAGATTGCTAAAATTAGATTTATTTAAATATTTAACACTTTTAAAATGTATTGCCCAAGTGCACTCTAAAAGGATTTTAACAATTTACATGTGTGCTAACAGAGCTTTTACTACCCCTTCATTTCCATTCAAGAGACATTTAAATACCAGAAATTGTTGCAGGTATGAGGGCACAAAGATAAAACAAGCACAGAATTTACAGCCCATTTATTACCATGATCAAATCCAGGGATAGAGGAACTGGGATTGATAAATCTCCCCTAATAAACACCAAGCCTGCAGAGTGGGTTCCTGGGCGCCGATCATGCCGCTCAGATGACAAGCAGCCCTTGAGAAGACTCAGTCTCTCCTCCCTGGGTCTAGCCAAGCACCTCAATTAACCATGAGAGATGATCTTGGATACGTGTTCCTGCTGGCTTCCGAGTGAGCCAAAGGAATTAAGAAAGAGAAAAGCAAAATACTGCAATTCTCTTAATGCACCCTCTTAGCTTGAAATTAAGTGAGTTCTTAATGTGAAGTTATTTTCAAAGAGGCTGTGGACAAAAGGAGAAAGCACACAGAACGCCACCGTCACTAATTTCCCACCTTTGACGCCAAGTCGGGATGCTCTTGGGGCACAGGCCCTCTCCGAGAGGACGGACAGACCAGTGGGACCTCCTTGGTACCACTTTCTAACCACTTCTGGCCTGTACCCTTCATTTCCTTTAAGTGCCCACTCCAGGTGGGCAATGTGGTCCCAACAGAACATCCCACAGAGCAGCTCCTCCATGACAAGGACTCGGTCTACATGCCATTTTCTTCCCATTGCTGATGGGGTGGGAGCAGGGTCCTGCATCTCACCAGCTGACCTCCACTCGGCCTCACTTCCTAAAGACCCATGATTCCTGAAATCGACTCAAGGAAGAAGAGGCTTTTTCTTCTACCATCAAGTGCTCTGTCTCCCTGGGTCACTTGTGGCTACTTAACATAGAAAGTAAAACATCCTTGCAGTCAGCATTTCCTACCCTACTGCAGGTGGCTGCTTTTATTTTCTTAAATAGATATATATGTAAACAAGTTTGAATGGTGCACTTTACTCATTTCTCAAAGTAATGTAAAAACAAAGCCTTAATACACTCCCTATCCACGAGCATAAGCTTTCCTCACTTTGGTGTAAAAATACCAACACTTCTAATACATCCTCTGATTAAACTAATATAAAACTGATTTATATTTTCAGAAGTTAGAGGATGCATCAAAACAGGAAATGAAAAATAAAGGGCATACCTGATAAAAGTTAGGCCAGAAAGTACTGATGGCCAGCTCTGCCCTGTTCCATGTACGGTTTGGGTCTCCAGATATATTCCAAATAGGGTTCCCCAAAGGCCCGTTATTGACCTTCACGTAGACATTGAGTAACCCGGGAGCAGAATTACTCTTGCTGGATACAAAGTAGTGAAAATCAATGCAGTGGGTGTCATTTTCTTTGAGCTGAGGTAAGAGGAGGTGGGCTCTCTGTCCCTCAGATCTCCCAGACGTGTTCACCAACATGAAGGAGCCTGCGAAAAGAAAATCAAAGGATGGTCACAACCGGAAACACTACTTCCTGCTCATACCTGAAAAGTCACCACCATTTCCATGGGTCGACACTGCAGTTCCACACATCTGACCTTGGCTTTGAAAGTCCCACCTCTTTTACACCTTTTCATCCCCAAAGTGCTCTCAAGGTCAGTGGGGATGTTAAATTCCCTTGATGTCACCGCAATTAGTTTCCTAAATAGGTATATGCATGGTTTGCAGATCTGTACTGGTCGATCTGGTGGTCACTAGTCACATGGAGTTGTTTTTTTTTATTAATTAAAATTCTATAATATTGAGTCATATTTTAGATTCCACATATAAGTGATATCACATGGTACTTGTCTTTGTCCCTCTGACTTACTTCACTTAGTATGATAATCTCTAGGTCCATCCATGTAGCTTCAAATGCCATTATTTTGTTCTTTTTTATGGCTGAGTAATATTCCAGTGTGTGTGTGTGTGTGTGTGTGTGTGTGTGTGTGTGTGTGTGTGTGTGTTTGTATATAAAATATATTATTATATATACATCACATCTTCTTTATTCATCTGTCAATGGACATTTAGGTTGTTTCCATGTCTTGGCTATTGTGAATAGTGCTACTATGAACAAAGGGGTGCATGTATTTTTTGAATTATAGTTTTGTCCAGATATATGCCCAGGAGTGGAATTGCTGGAGCATATGGAGGAGGGTTGGACTGGGAACTTGGGGGTGGTAGATGAAAATTATTACATATGGAATGGATAACAACCAGGTCCTACTATATAGCACAGGGAACTATATTCGAAATCCTGGGATAAACCATCATGGAAAAGAATATGAAAAAGAATATATATATATGGATAACTGAGGTGCTTTGCTGTATAGCAGAAATTAACACAACACTGTAAATCAACTAGACTTCAATTTTTAAAAAAAGATGAATTAAAAAAAAATTCAGCATCTGGATTTAAAAAAAAAAGTTCTGTAATATTGAAAGTGTAGGTCCCTCAGCCCCAGGAACCACATTTCAAGTGCTCAATAGCCACATGGGGCCAGTTGCTACCATACTGGGCTGCACAGATATTGAACTTTTCCATCATTTCTAAACAACACTATTCTACAATGGTACCACCACTGAGTAATCACAGACACTCTGAGATTCTCATATAACCTAGAGAAAGGGAACAGATTGTTCTGGTTTGTGGGATCTTAGAAAATTGGCCTGATGATGCTCCTTGTCATCAATATAACATGATTTTCTTGCAGCTCAGCACCCATCCCACTACTGTCACAACTGGCTTCTCCTTGACTAGGGGTGTTCTCATAATGGGGAGATGACGGAGTTTACCGATCAATGGTTGTGCCCATGGGGGACAGTTGTTCACAGACGTCTCTGTGAGCTCCTTGTTTTCAACTTTTCATTCAGGGCACTAACCCACCCATGAGTGCTGAAGAGTTTCCAGATGGATTCAAGCTTCCCAGATACCCTGACCTTGGGAAAGGTCACTTGGACCTTCCCCATGCCTAAGATCACCAGAAATAGCAACTAAAATAAATATATGAATTTTATATATCACATAAAGAAAGGTAAATCAAAATGTTCTAAGATGAATGGGAAAACAGGTCATCACAAGCCTTCTTTAGCAGAGAGGAAAAAGTGTATGGAAATTCTGAGGGGGAAGTACAACTAAATTTGGAAAATAAAGATTAAAAAAAATACTACTCAGGGTGGTTGGACTCATGGTTTCTACGGCATGAAGAGACTATTACCCTCAGTTGAGCATTCCTTTAAAAACGTCCCTCATTGTGAACCATAATTTTCAAGGAGGTGTGTGTATGAAAGTTTGTGGGTATATATGTTTTAGTAAACACCCACACATATCTATAAAGATACATACACAATCTTAGAAAAAGTGTGGAAACTTTCTCTCATCTACAAGCTGTGATTACCTAAACAGCAAAATGAGAAGACTACTTTTCCCAGGGAATTGTCAGGAGGACTAATTAAAAACCAGGAATGTAGATATATCCTTTATAAATTAATAGACTATTGTTAAAGGATCAATATTACAAAATGTTTGCTTCTGGCTATTACCTCTCAGGGCCCCTTCATGAGATGAGCTAGTGTTAATGCCATGTAAGAAAAATAGGAACTGAGTCACAGAGAGATGAGGATGCATCTTATCCAGGCTTTAGGATGAGTCAGTGGTGAAATCAGAACTTGGAGCCTCTGGGTTTCCAGCCTGTTACTCATCCTGCTACACTCCAATAACTCCACATTTCTTCATGCGCCATTTGAGAACATATGGAGAAAACAAACCCTTTCATGACAGTGAAGGAAAATTATGGGAGCTATCTGAAAATAGAGCAATTTTTCAAGAGATGAATGAATGTTACTCACCTGGAAATATGAAAGTCAAGCCACAAGGGAAGGGTTATTGTGGAACATATATTTCAGTAATAAGGAAGAACTGCAAATGTGATTTAAGAAAGAGTTGGGGACAGAGAGAGGGATTTTGTAACAAGAGAATATCACTGCAGTGATTTGGGTTAGCTATGCTCTACAAAATCTGAAAAAGAAGCTCTTCAAAATACACAGGGTCGACCAACCCCATCACAAATTGAAAGAGGGCAGTTGGTGTTTATAACATGAGTTAAAAATTGTACTTTGTCGCTCTTAGTAAAATATAAGTGTATTTATTCCAAATTCAGTCATTTGGGGCTCTGGCATCTGCAACATAGTTGCAATGTAGAATATTCCCTGATGGTGCTAAGGCATGAATCGGCCTTGAAGCCAACTCTGAATCACCAAAAGCTGTAGTATTGTCACTTTGCCGAGAATATTACTTCTTGGAGTGTTTCCATCACTTAAATTTGGGCGACCAGAGATGGTAAATATGGCAATATGCATGGGAGAGCAAAAGTAGGTTTCCTGCATCCTTGAAAGTCTAGTTTGGACGACTGGATGAAGAATCTCTTTTCACACGTTGGTATAAACTGGGTAACATCCTACCATAGTTGTTTGGGAAATCACTGGGTTTCCCTAAAATACTATTTTCCCCAACTGCACAGCCTATCTGTCAATATTTACTCATTAAGCTTCATTCTAGAACAAAATACTAATTTTTATCTTGAGGTCAAGGTGAAAGTCAGGTATTTTAAGTTGCAAACACTCAAATGATCCTGATTTTAATACTTTCTCCTTTTTTTCCCCCTTTCGAAACAGAATACAGTCTATCCTGTTACAAGGCATGTTGCTGCAATGCAGATTAGCTAACAAGATTAGCAAATAGGGGAGTGACATCCATATAACACTAGAGTCCCTTTGGACCATGTGCAATTTTTTGCAGGACATTAATGTTGTAGAGCAATCAAGGCAAATTTTCTCTCCAATAAAGGGCTACGTGATGGCCTTTCGACAAAGGTGAAACTCCTGCAGAAGGGCCTTCGCTTAGGGTCAAAAGTGGCAAGAAGTTCAGTGGCTCTACAGAGCCATTCCTCTCCCCGCTCTGTGAGGCTGTCTGGGAAACTGAAAGACCAGATGAAGAAGGTGTGAAGCTTCTGCTCCCCTCCTGAGTTTAGAGAGGAAAGCACACTGACTGATGGAGACGATGAATCCAGATCATATATTTCAGCTGGCAGACACTGGTCTCTATCAGAAGGGAATGACTGACTCCGAGGTCCCCTCTGGTTAGAAGAAGGATGTGGAAGCCTTCAGGCACAGGGCGAAGGATGGACTCACAGGGATTCTAAGTGCCAGGCGGAAGTTAATGAGGCCAGGGTTTTTAATACGGCTATGACTGTTTCGTTGGTCTTCTGGCTACAAAGCTGTGTAGATTTTGAATAGTCAGCTCCATTTTTCTTACAAGATCTAGCATTTTCGGTGCATGGTTTTGTGCAATAGTCAAAGGGTTTCCAAGGTCAGGTGCGTGGTGCTGGTTGAAACACTTGCTCTACCTGAACCGTCTTCCTACCTCACTGGTTCTGCCCTCTGGAGCTACTGCTCCATCTAGACTGTCTGCTCGGTCACAGGCAAAGGTCCTGCTTCTAAACAGTCCAGACACCAATGAGCAGCTTGTCAACACACAGTATTCTTTTTGCTGAGGTACAGCTGCTGTACAATATTATATAAGTTACAGGTGTACAATAGAGTGATTCACAACTTCTAAAGGTTATATTCCATTTATAGTTATTGTAAAATATTGGCTCTATTCCCTGTGTTGTACAATATATCCTTGTAGCTTATTTTATATCTTAAAGTTTGTATCTCTTAATTCCGTCCCCTCCTTTCACTTCCCCCCCTTTCCCCCTCCCCATGGTAATCACCAGTTTATTTTCTGTACCTGTGAGTCTTGCTTCTTTTTCATTATATTCACTAGTCTGTTGTATTTTTTAGATTCCACATATAAGTGACATCAACAGTATTTGTCTTTCTCTAATGCACACTATATTTTAGAGAAAAAGTCTCTCTTTACTGAGCACCTGTTCCCTGGGGTATAGTCCCGAGAAGTGTCGCTCAGCTGGTATTTCTGTGTAGCTTCACAATGAACGATTAATGCATATACAGGCATTTAGGACAGTGTTTGCCATATAGCACAGGCTCAAAAATTACTGGTGATTATCATTACGATTACTATGTTGCTTCATACCTCCTAATGCCTGCTTCTCTAAATTACCTGTAATTCTTCAGCATTTAGCTCTATATATTTATTTCTGCCTGCCTGTCCACAACCCTCCTGGTCCTATCCTTTTTCACTGAAAATAGTAATGTTTAAGTTCTCTGTCTTTATGGGAGAGGAACATTAGTACTGAAGTTTTACAAAACCTTCAACTCGATCCATCTTGCCCCTACATTTAAGCTTTGGGAAGGAGACCTTTACTTCTGCATGTGGTCACGAGGACTTATCACATGGTTTGAAGTATAGAAGATGATATTTCAGCAGGCACTCGTACTTCCTGGCAGTGCTGCACTATTGTCCTATGCTGAATGTACAGAAGAAAGTGTGAACATTTATGTTTAGCGTCGCCTAGCAACTTGGAATCCTGGGGTAAATTCCCAGTTGCGTCTAAAGGGATAGCAGGTAAGATGCCTTTTAATTGTTTGAATTTATCACCTACCTACTATGGAAGGAAAGTCAACATCATAGCTGACGTTTAAAGAATTAAAAGCATTTCTATTCGATTCTAGACTATCACATCTGCTTTGTTAAATGTCCCTATATGGCTGAATGTTTAATTTTCACCTTCAAGTTCAATGTTTGTACTGTGAGGAAATGCATTTCCAAAGAGTAATTGGGTCCCCCTTTTTGACACATCTTTACCTCAGTTGTTTTCCCTACAAAAAATACTCCAACTGGGCAAATAAATGAAAAAAATCAGAATTCAAATTAACATTGAAATTCTGTTTCTGTTCAGATAACAAACACCCTTAAGTCACCTAGTACAGAAGCGGAGAGAATATAACATTGCAGGTAAATGGAAAGATCTCCACAGAACGGAGCTGGCTTCAAAAGGGGCCGTCTCTACAGGCAGACTTGGAAGGTCTTTAAGAATCTTTATTTTGGTTTCTCTGAAAAGGAGAAGTCTGGTATGAGAACATGTGATGTTCGTATTCTTTAATCTTTGGGTGAATTAAATTGAGCTTAATCATATCCATTGGCAAATGCATTTGATGAGGCCATCTCCCATCACTACTGGTGACGGCGGCAATAACGACATATAATTAGCTATTCCTTCTACCCTATCATTAAAATTTGCATTGGTGTTAGAGCCTCCAGGTTTTTAAAGGCTGAGGAAACTGCAAGAATTCTCCTCCAGCATTTGAGAAACTTTGTGCACACAACAAATGCCGCAGGAAGAGAGAATTGTGGGTGTTACTCAATACCTTTGCTGACAGAGAAGCAGCATTTTATGAAGTTTAAAGCCATTACAACTTTCACTATTTAAGCCTCTTAGTTTCAGTAAAAGCACACAGATCATTGGCTCTTCTCTCCCTTTGGCTGTTTTGTCTTCATCTTCCCCTCTACCGCCATGCCTTCAAATCAGTGGACTGAAGATACAAAAGCTACATAAATAGTTTACAAGTTCCATCTTTGCTAGCATAGATCCAGAATCGGGGCTACAGGGCCACTCATTCTCCCTCTGACCCGTCAGATATGTCGGCTGTAACAATTCAGTTACCTAGAGCAGTGCCTCTGAAACCACTGATGATGAAGGACCAGCTCTGTAATTTTCTGCTGCAGCTCAGATCGAGTTTATGTAAAATACAATGAACATGCTTTCTAGAAAAAAGGAAATAAAAAGACATGCAAAATGCAAGCCCAAATTTGTTAGCTTAAATAAACATAAAATTACTCTGTTAGGGCTTCCCTGGTGGTGCAGTGGTTGAGAATCTGCCCGCTAATGCAGGGCACACAGGTTCAAGCCCTGGTCTGGGGGGATCCCACATGCCGCGGAGCAACTGGGCCCGTGAGCCACAACTACTGAGCCTGCGCGTCTGGAGGCTGTGCTCCGCAACAAAAGAGGCCGCGATAGTGAGAGGCCCGCGCACCGCGATGAAGAGTGGCCCCCGCTCGCCGCAACTAGAGAAAGCCCTCGCACAGAAACGAAGACCCAACACAGCAAAAATTAATTAATTAATTAATAAACTCCTACCCCCAACATCTAAAAAAAAAAAAAAAATTACTCTGTTAAATCCCTATAAACATTTCTAAAGACTTGCCCTCAATGTCTATAGCGGTCCTGGACCAGGAACAATGTGGGGACCAGCTCTGACCTGCAGAGCCCACGGAGTGGCATGCACTTAAAATGACAATGGCTTAGCACCCCGGGTGCCCAAGAGGCATGTTTTCTAGGCAGTGGAAGAAGAAGACGGAGACAGAAAAACTGAAAGAAAGGAACGGAAAAAAATTCTCTGGTTTCTAAAGCCAGAGATAATGGTCATCAAGTCAAGCCCTTTGGTTACGACAGAAAGTGGTACAAGAAAATGAAAAGGAAGAGTGGGACGCAAGTGGACACACACAGAAGAGACGGACTCAACTATGGTGAATGGGATTGAAAAAGAACCAGTTTCAAGGCAAAGGAGAAAAGAAGAGAGCTGGTGGGCAAGGCACACAGAGTCACCATATACCTGGGGTGTTCTTAAGGAATAGAGAATGCAGGGAGGTCAGATGTGAAGTTAGTGCTCAGGCCAGCTCCTTAAATTCTCCCAATAGTAAAGTCTGGAAGAAGTGCAAAGAAGTCCTTAACTCACCAAAGTGGCCCATTGACAGCATCTGATAGAGCTGGGGTGACTTTGAATTTTTTACATTCAAGCTCCGGAGGCAACGCCCCAAAAGCAATATTTCTCAAACATTTTCACCATAACTCATCGTATCAAAGAGATAGCATGCTGCAAGGCAGCATACATGTGTGATGCTGTGCCTGCACACAAACACACACATATTCGGACAAAACTCTCATGAAAAAAGTGCATCATTATGTTTCTTACCATGTGTGTCTGTGCATTATACTCAACATTTCCTATTCTACCCTATTTCATCTTGCAACATAAATAAGTCAATGAACATTGGATATGACCCACAACTGATTTCATAGCCCAAGACTGCTTTAAGGCCATACTTTAAGGCCCCCCCTTCCAAATCAAGAAGATCCAACCTGTGCTCTGCCTCCTCAGTGAGAAAGCTTTTTCTTTTCAATTTGTAATTTTTAAATTTGATCTTATCCCTCAAACGTCAAAATACTAAAATACTATATCCCTCCTCCTGCCCCCTCAGCCAGTATAATAATGGTCTTAAAGACAATGTCTTTTCTGGTGAGAAACCTTGTGAAATAGGGAAGATGAAGACTGGAGAAATAGATGAACGCGGGAACAAAGCTCCAAGGGAAAAAACCTCGGCGGGGAGGTGCCACCAGCACTTTAAAAGCACTTATTAGCACCCATTTCAGCCTGATGAAACCTCCTTCTCCACGGCCACACTCCTGTTCTACAGACCGGGCGTCAAGCATCCTTCCTTTTTCGAAGGGCCTTTTCTGCACCCCTTTCGAAAATGTCACCCGAGCACAAATGTGAAATATGTTATTTTGCAACCACTAGAGAAGAAAACTTTTAATAAAAAAAATTCTCTTCATCCAGATGTCCTCTGTCCCTTTCTATTTTTCCCCTCTCTTCTTACCTTCCTTGTGGATTCTCAGTAGTTACTGAGCTAGAAGAACATCTGTTAATTGCAATGATTTTTGCCATGTTCCTAAAACTCTGGTGAAAATACAGTAAGATGGCAAAGAAGCAACACCATCCCACGGGGAAGCTCAAGCTATACTCTCCAACTGCACAGTCTCTTCCTTCCTGAAGAGTCCAGTACGTGCTCTCAGAAGGAGGGAAGCTAGGGACTCATGTGGCCCGGCCTTCTTGCATGTCATACTGGCTAGTAAAAGGCACTCTGTGTTCCCCAAGTGAATTCCGCATCAATCTAGGTGCTATAAAATTAATAATAAGCACAGTTCAACTATTTACAATAGCCTGGACATGGAAGCAACCTAAATGTCCATTGACAGAGGAATGGATAAAGAAGGTGTGGTATATATCAATATATATAATGGAAAATTACTCAACCATAAAAATGAATGGAATAATGCCATTTGCAGCAATAGGGATGGATCTAGAGATGATCATTCCAAGTGAAGTAAATCAGACAGAGAAAAGACAAATATCACATGATATCACTTATATGTGGAATCTAAAAAAAGTGATACAAATGAACTTATTTACAAAACAGAAATAGACTCACAGACATAGAAAACAAACTTATGGTTACCAAAGGGGAAAGGGGGAGAGGGACAAATTAGGATTAACAGATACACAGTCTTACATATAAAATAGATAATCAATAAGGACCTACTGTATAGCACGGGGAACTACATTCAACATCTTGTAATAACCTACAATAGAAAAGAATCTGAAAAAGAACACATACATATATATATATATATATATATATATATATATATATATACATATAACTGAACCACTTTGCTGTATACCTGAGACATTATAAATCAACTATACGTCAATAAAAAAATAACTTAAAAAAATAGTAAGCACAGCTCACACCTAAAATGTGTATAAAACACTTGCTTCAGGACATTTAAATTAAATGCCTCAAAGATAATGCAATTGTTATTTAGTGATTCATAGCATAACTGAATGGGTATTTTTATTCTTTATTACTCATAGAAATACTGAGGTGACCAAAAGATATTAATTTGCCTTAACTAGTCATTTTTAGCCATGGCAGGACTCATCTGATACATTATGTACTGAGCATTCTGAGAACTACAAACAACAAAACTTGGACCGATTCTTCCAGCAAGAACCTCACAGCTAGGCTGTCTATCATATTAGAAATATTTTGAATTGAGCACAGAAACAAAACAAATTTACAGATTAACAAATCAGATCTATTAAGTTCACCAATATTTACATAACTGCAGCCTGAAGTGGCTGTAAAATCTGTGGGTTTACAACCTAGAACCATCAACCAGAAACTCTTAAAAAAAAAGAGAGAGTTTTGAGACACAGTTATCATATGAGAGACAAAGCAGGAAGGAAGAGGTTTCTGGAAAACAGAAGAAACCCTTGGGGTTCCATTGAGAGAAGTAATGTCTCTCCTTCCATAAGAAAAGTGATGCTTTAAGGAGAACTCACTGGTATTCTAGTGTGTCATCTAGACAAACCGCTTTAATGACTTAGCTGGAAAATACTAGGTGAGTGCTTTATAATTTATAGGTAAAGAACAAACACAGAGTAAAGCAAACACGTTTTAACTATCTGACGACGCTAATGACCATATCTCAGCAAATGAGCCCCAGGTACGAGGATGGGGAAGTGACAGGTAGCCTGGTTAGAATGTTCTCAAGAGGCTGCTTAATTTCCCATGTAAGTCAGGCTTTTTATCAATTGACGGCTTCAGAAAAGAGTTCATTTCTGTTCTAAGTCTCAAATGACACAAACTATCACAATAGAAGCTTCTGCTTATTTTTTCCCTAAATTACTGTTAATTTAGAGATATATTTTTTTTTTTGCATGTGTGTCTGGTGATAGTCTACCAGCTAAACTATGTCTTGTTTCTAGAAGACATTACAAACAAAAAACCAAAATAAAACAAACAAAAAAAGATTTTAAAAAGGCATTACACAGTAAGCTTCTATATGAAATGTAAACCAAACTGAAATATTTTAAAAGTACATCATATTTGACATTTTCAGCTTAAGGGGTCACCCTTTGCCATTAAAAAAAAAAATCATTCTCCAAGAAACTCCAAGCGTTGTTAACATCCCCAGTTGGGAGCTCCCCATCTTCCTGAAGAGGAAGCAAAAGATTTTGTATGAGATGTTTCATTAGCCTGGCTGGGGTCAGAAGGCAGAGCCCAGCAGGGATTCGCCGGATCAGAGGGCAGAAAGGAGGAATTATCCAAATTTAACAAGGTTAGTCAGTCAAGGAAATTAATCTGGTCTCTGCATTACACTGATGATACAATATCAAATTTATGAGTGATCAGAACAATCTGGAATTTAAGGAATCAGCTGGATAATTAATCAGAAAAAGCATTAAGACACCGATAAATAAGTAGCAAACGATATGAAGAGGCAATTCATATTAGCAGAAATACAATTAGAGAAGAGATACCTGGGAAAATATTCATTCTCATCAGGAAATCAAGACATTTAAGTTAGAGCAAATGTCGGCTATGATTATAAACATGCGTAAATTTCTTAAATACGTAAAAATTTCAAACCCAAACATTTGTGAGGTTCTGGTGAAGCACGTGATCAGAAAGGAAGCACAGTGATTTTTACAGCATTCCTATTGTAAAGACATCGAGTCATGCTCTTTGCCCTTCTAGAGCAGGCTGGGGAGAATCCTGAGTAGACTCATCTAGAAATAAGAAGGGTGCCTACTTTGAAAGAGGTTCCGAGGGCTATGTGGACCAGGACTCTTGGTGCAGGATAGGACACAGGGCGCCTTGACCTTGGTGGAAAGGGCTGGGGCTCTGCAACCAGACAGCCTGGATTTGGATCCTAATTCGGCCACTTATTGGATGTCACTGAGAGAGTTAGCTAATGTCACTCTGCCTCAGTCTCCTAAACTAGGAAGTGGGGATAAAATTGTGCCCATTTCGAAGAGGGTGTTCAGTGAACTAAATGAGATGATTCACTTAGAATGCTTCTTAGAGGAGTGCCTGGTACAGAGTAGCCATGTGCCAAAGTCTGGCCTCGGCCCCGGTTTTTATCCAAATGTATCTGGTTTTAGCTTAGGGAGATGGAATAGCTGAATGCCTACTTCATGGTAATTTCTGGCCCTCCTGTAGTCATGAGTGTCAATGATCATGTGATTATATAGACTACATCATCCTTGTCTATTCAGCTTAACAAGGTCCGAAATATTAACCAGGTAGGCCATTCAGATTTCTTTCCAAGATTCAAACATTAATTTTCAGATATGCATAATCATTCTAGATGTAACTCGGAATGAAAAATCTGAGTTGAAATTTTACCAAACCCATTGAATTATAAATGTACATTTTTTATTGTAAGGGAAAAAATGCTACAATAATTAATGGTGATTGTGAAAGCTGTTAGTTGTGTTTACAAAATGAAGTATTAAGAATTTTCAGATAAGTAGGTAAATATATTGACTATTAATATGAGTAATAATAGCTCACATATTACATAAATATATAAATATATATATATATAATATACCAGGCATTCTTCTAAATGCTTTACTTATATTAACTCTTTTAACTCTTACAGAAGACGAGAAACTGGGGTGTAGAGAGGTTAAGTAACTTGTCCAAGGTCATTCAGCTAGTAAGTGGAAGAGATGAGATATGACCCCCCAGGCAAACTGTCTCAGAGTCTGTGCTTTTCAGCAGGATACCAAGCTGCCTCTCAGTATGAAGCATGTGGCACATTAGTTAGATCGCTTTAGGAAGAACATTATACCCTCTTAAGTCTAGATACTATATATACATATAATAGGTGTCTATAAAGAAATAAAGGCTAATTATGATCAATAAACCTGAGGTTACCAGAGAAGAAGACTTGTTCACTACCAGGTGAAAAGGTCCAGGCCACCTGATGGAGGACAGGGACCCTGGGAAGCAGAGCTGAGCTGTCCCAGCCAGGCCCCAGCTGACCCTGACCGACAGCTGACCACTGATGCATGGGGGAGCCCAGCCAAGACAGCCTCGCACGACTCAGATCACAGAGCCACTCAGCTGAGTCTGGCCCAAACTGCTTACCCACAGAATCGACAGCTATGGGTACTGCTTGAAGACAAAACTTTGGGGACACTGTGTTACATAGCAAAATTTAGCCATTTTTGGTTGAATCTGGATTTTGAACATTTTCATAATTAGAGTTTCATATAATAAAAACAATTTTTAAGCTAACAATATCTAAATGGGCTGAATTTTGGATCATGTTACATCATTGAAAATGCATTACAGAAAATGAATACGTCTTTCTGAGAACATGTTGGATGTGTGATTCAAAAAAGGATAATAAATTTGAAAATCTAATTTAATCTAAAGTAATTTTTTAAAAATCACTTAAGAATGAGTTTATATCAATATGATGTTTGTGAATCACACATACACACACACAGCATACATACACACATTCACATACACAAGGAGAGAAAGAGAACAGATTTTGCAAACAAAATTAATGAAAAAAAGGTAAAGATGTAAAGCTCATTCAGATTTTCGACAAGAATGGTGCATGTTACCAAAAATGTTCTGTTTATACCCATGATACCCTTGGATATAACATAACATGTTGAATAATTTACCCACTGTTAGATATTTCAATTATCATTCACAAAAAATTTCAGAAAGAAGCTTTTGGTTTTCTCTCTCAGTATTTCCAACCAGTAGGAAATGTAGTTTAATTAAAATAGTTCAATCGTACATCTTGAGGTAGTTTATTAGTTAGGTGATCTAGAAGCAAATTCAGATATATTATTCTATCATTGTATCTCTGAGCTTGGCTGGGTGGGAAATTACTAAATAGTGGAACTCCTGTTCCACTATTTACCTTTCAGTTGTTTTTGTCCTTCCGAATACAGTATAAATTTTTTCATTTCTGTTAAGACCTAAGGTTTTCGAACACCTCTCTCTCTCATCTTTCACAGAGTTCTAAAGAGGTGGGTTTTTTTTTTTCTGTTTCTAGCATATTTTATTTACCCTTTTAAGTCAATTGCATATAGCTTAAATTCTAACCATTTTACATTATTCATTTTTATTAAGCTCTTTTCAAAATGTACTCACTTGATGAACTGCTCTGCTTACAGGAGAGACAACTGTGTACTTGGGGAAATCCCAGGGAAAAAAAATCTGTATATTAGCAAATTAATAGATAACCACATTTTAAATATCCCTGCAGACTTTCTTCTTTCACATAGAGACCTAGTTCTTACTCTCCCTGTGCTTTAACTTCTTCGTTTACTTTTTTGAAATAATAAAAGTAACACATACCATTATAAAAAGTCAAAAAATAAAGGATTTCAAAGGGAAAATTAACCACTTCTCACTCAGATACCCACAAACTTATCCCTTGTATTTCCTTCAAAATCCTTCTTTATATACATACAAACATATATGATTTTTTTTTAGCCTTTTCCTATGGTTTTTTGTTTGTTTGTTTGTTTGTTTGTGTTTTTTTTTTTTGTGGTACGCGGGCCTCTCACTGTTGTGGCCTCTCCCATTGCGGAGCACAGGCTCCAGATGCGCAGGCTCAGCAGCCATGGCTCACGGGCCCAGCTGCTCCGCAGTATGTGGGATATTCCCGGACCGGGGCACGAACCCGTGTCCCCTGCATCGGCAGGCGGATTCTCAACCACTGAGCCACCAGGGAAGCCCCTTTTCCTATGTTTTTCAAAGAATAATAACCTGACACTTACCTCTGGAGTTTGTTTTGTCCCCTAACCAGTAACATAACATGGATAACTCTTGAGGCCAATACAGATACGCAGACCCAGCTCAACCTTTTCAACCTGCTGTTGCTACCATGTATATTCCAATAAAATCCATGTGAGCACACTGTTTTTCCATAGAATAGAGCCCTACGAGACAGGGCACTGAAAGGCATATACATTTCTAAGTCTCCAGTGTTTTGATTTATGGAGTATAAATACTAAACAATGCTCCAGACATGAAAATAGTCATTTTTTATTTATTAATCACAATGGCCAGTGGTTTACATAGAGTGGTCCTGCCCTGTCACAGGGTCAACATGAGCAGGCTGGCTAACGTGAAAGTGGGGTTGAGCCCACAGGAAGCTGCCTCTTGGCCTTCTCTGCTCCAAACACAGACAATCACCATGGCTTCCTCTGTTTATTTTTTTATTATTATTTATATTTTGCGGTACGCGGGCCTCTCACTGTTGTGGCCTCTCCCGTTGCGGGGCACAGGCTCCGGATGCGCAGGCCCAGCGGCCATGGCTCAAGGGCCCAGCCGCTCCGCGGCATGTGGGATCTTCCCGGACCGGGGCACGAACCCGCGTCCCCTGCATCGGCAGGCGGACTCTCAACCACTGCACCACGAGGGAAGCCCCCTCTGTTTATTATTATTGCCATTGCTATTGGTGGTATTACTGAATATTTACTGAGTACTTGCTATGTGCCCCTCACTCTGCTAAGCACTTTATATCCATTCTTTTACTTGATCCCCTCAATAACAGATGGGTGCGGGGAGTACTAGTATCATTTCATATTGAGAAGGGTTAAAAATCTTCCCCAAGGACACACAGGAAACCAGGATTTTAACCCAGTTAGTCTGATTCTAGGGCTAATGTTTTAGCCCAGAAGATAATCCAAATTTCCTAGCATGTCACAGAGTCAGATAGCAAAATATTTGTGGCATATGGTGTTTGGAGAAAATTAAAATTAGGGGAACAAAAATGCACTAGAAGGTATTAGGGTCATCTTCAGCTTTGAATTATAACTCTTAAAAAATAAAATTAGTCGATTCTCAAATCACATGAGCCATTCTCTTATTTAAAAGCAAAATTAAAACCCACCATGCTTCAGATGAAAGTACAGAGCCAAAATTAGTTTTATTATTTTTTCTTAAGTAAACAAGAGTTAGTGACCAAATGCAAAATAAAGAGATGTGAATAAAATCTATTTCTTTAAAAACTACCAAGGTTCACTGGAAAATAACGAATTTTAAATAAGACATTTAATATCGTACAAACAATTAGATCAGCCCCTGCATCTCTTCAGAAGCCCAGAGGATATTGTTTGTTCTGGTTGCTTCCTAATGTAATAAAATGATATAATAACCATGTGGGTTTACTTAAAAATATGATTTAAGGTCATATTATTCAAAGCAGATGTCCAATTTCCTTAGCTTACACAAGCCTAGAAAAGACAAATACTATCTGCTAAGTGCTAAAAGAGTCTGGGGGTCAGACACAGTTGTGATCTGTCATAGAGGCCGTCAACGGTGCTTAGTTCACTCGGTCTTCTTCCTCAAAAAGAGTCCTCCACCGATCTGTTCTGCCAAGAGTCACCACGAGAATCATTCCTAACATTCATTATTGTACAAAGAATCCATTCATGGCTGCTGGCAATGAGATGGGAAGAAATGTAGAAGAGTTAAAAGTACTGATTATCTTAGGTATTTTTATTCAAGACTAATTTCCCTCTCATTTAGCCAACATTTTTGTGAATAACTTATACAAGGCATTGCTCTAAATCCAGATGGAGAAACAGACCATGGACACATAAACATACTGGATAGAGTTACAAAAGCAACATGAATATAAGTGAATAATAATGTAACTGTTTATGGCACACAGGGGACATATAAGGAAGAGGAGACCAATGAAAGTAGACCAGTCTAGGGCAGTGATACTACAGAAGTAGGGAAAGATAAAAGGGACATTTTGAGTTACAGTCAAAGGAATTTATGTCTGAATGGATGCTGAAAGGCTGAGGAGCTGATGGTGTCCAATATAATTCTGAGCCCAAGTGATGTAGAAGAACAGTGATTCTATATTACACTGACAATTGAATTTTACCTGACAAAAAGCAAAGTAATAAATTTTGTACTTCTATATCCCCAAGCTTGCATATTATCTGGCATATGGTGGGCACTAGATTAGCTGTTGAAGTAACAGCCTGAATGCATCAGAAATAAAGAAATGGCAATGGATATATTTTAAATCACTTTATATCTCTTACTGGTAGCACTATTTTTTCTTTAATTTTTTTCTCTTTTTCATGTATATAATTAACACACTAGGAAGAAAGAGTGAACTTGAGGTATTTCACAAGTACCTCCACAATACATTCCAAATTTCTGAGCAAGGCATTTAAAGTCTCACCAGTCTACAATTCCCACCTTATCTTCTTCCACTCCATAAATTTATAAACATGTATTGAGCAACTACTGTGTGCCAGGCACTGCAGCAGGCATCACTGATTCAAAGTTGAGTAAGACTCAAGCCCCATTCTTAATTCTAGTGGGGCAGGAGAATAATTATATTGCAAAGGTGTGAGCAGTGATAGTTATTCCAACCAGCAGTCATTAGAGCTCACAGCAAAGGAGCACTAAAGCCAGCTGGAGGAGGTGGGTGGTAGTGATGGTTTGCAACAGAGAAGAGCAAACCTGACTCCATATTGGAGCTCTTCCTTTAGCTCTAACCCGTGTGCTCTGTGGCCTGTGCTTATTCATGATGGCTCTGCACCTCTGTCTTGTCAAAGAATGCTATCTGTAGCCAGAAATAGACATAGTAGCCCTTTCTCAAGGCTCTGACTCTTGTTGGAGGTTTACAGGAACATCATAACCAGACCTACCTGGACAGCTGCAAGAACAAAGGATGATCACATCCCCTCGGGGCTCTGGCAGGCACCAAGAAGTTTACAACCAGCCACACTCCTTCCTCATTCAGTAGAAAAGAAGCCTGAACTCTAACTCGGGGAAGATAGTCCTCTGGGACACTAATCCGCCATCTTCTCGGTCTGCTGGCTTTCTGAATAAAGTCTCTATGCCTTGCCCTAACACCTCGTCTCTTAATTGATTTACTGGCCTGTTGTACGGGCGAGCAGTACGAGCTTGGACTCCATCACCACTCTTTAGAGGAAGGGCATCTCCCAGGGTGAGTAGTTGGCCAGACCAGAGGTGGAAGGAAAGTAGATGAGGGATTCAGCACTTGATCAGTCAGGAAACATTTGTGAGATCCCTACAGGTAACAGCCACTGATCCTGGGCATGAAGACTTGCACACAGCCCTTTAGAAACTTCAAGTCTAACAGGGTAGGCAACCGTAGAATCAAATAATTAGAATGCAAAGTTATTTGAGATATACTCAAATCACTAAGTGGTAGAGAAGTACTGCAGAAAAGAGTGGCAACTTTGGGATTATTGTCAGGGTAAATTAAGAGCTCCAACTGGACCATCACTGGGACATTGTTTTTTTTGAATTTTTTATTTTACTTATTTTTTTTATACAGCAGGTTCTTATTAGTTATCAATTTTATCCACATCAGTGTATACATGTCAATCTCAATGCCCAATTCATCCCACCACCCCCACCTCCACCCCCTGCTTTCCCCCCTTGGTGTCCATACATTTGTTCTCTACATCTGTGTCTCTATTTCTGCCCTGCAAACCAGTTCATCTGTACCATTTTTCTAGGTTCCACATATATGCGTTAGTATATGATAGTTGTTTTTCTCTTTCTGACTTACTTCACTCTGTATGACAGTCTCTAGATCCATCCACATCTCTACAAATGACCCAATTTCATTCCTTTTTATGGCTGAGTAAGATTCCATTGTATATATGTACCACATCTTCTTTATCCATTCGTCTGTCGATGGGAATTTAGGTTGCTTCCATGTCCTGGCTATTGTAAATAGTGCTGCAATGAACACTGGGGTAAATTATGAATTTTTGAATTATGGTTTTCTCAGGGTATATGCCCAGTAGTGGGATTGCTGGGTCATATGGTAATCCTATTTTTAGTTTTTTTAAGGAACCTCCATACTGTTCTCCAAAGTGGCTGTATCAATTTACATTCCAACCAACAGTGCAAGAGGGTTCCCTTTTCTCCACACCCTCTCCAGCATTTGTTGTTTGTAGATTTTCTGATGATTCCATTCTAACTGGTGTGAGGTGATACCTCACTGTAGCTCTGATTTGCATTGCTCTAATAATTAGTGATGTTGAGCAGCTTTTCATGTGCTTCTTGGCCATCTGTATGTCTTCTTTGGAGAAATGTCTATTTAGGTCTGCTGCCCATTTTTGCACTGGGTTGTTTGTTTTTTTAATATTGAGCTGCATGAGCTGTTTATATATTTTGGAGATTAATCCTTTGTCTGCTGATTCATTTACAAATATTTTCTCCCATTCTGAGGGTTGTCTTTTCATCTTGTTTTTAGTTTCCTTTGCTTTGCAAAAGCTTTGAAGTTTCATTAGGTCCCATTTGTTTATTTTTGTTTTTATTTCCATTACTCTAGGAGGTGGGTCAAAAAAGATCTTGCTGTGATTTATGTCAAAGAGTGTTCTTCCTATGTTTTCCTCTAAGAGTTTTATAGTGTCCAGTCTTACATTTAGGTCTCTAATCCATTTTGAGTTTATTTTTGTGCATGGCATTAGGGAGTGTTCTAATTTCATTCTTTTAAATGTAGCTGTCCAGTTTTCCCAGCACCACTTATTGAAGAGACTCTCTTTTCTCCATTGTATATCTTTGCCTCCTTTGTCACAGATTAGTTGCCCATAGGTGCGTGGGTTTATCTCTGGGCTTTCTATCCTGTTCTATTGATCTATATTTCTGTTTTTGTGCCAGTACCATATCATCATTGGGACATTTTAAAGCACCACACAAATGCAAATAGTGATCATCCTTATCTTGGAAGATGGAGGAATACTTGTGATTTGCTTTATTCACTGTGCAAACGTTAGCAGGATTAACCTGCAGGCAACAACTGAAATCGAGGTGTGACTGGACCACACAAGGAGCAGAGCTTCCAAGGCTGTTTCAGGCTGTTTTCAGGCAGCACAGGACCGTCTCTCCAGGAGAGCAGCTGAGCTCTTCCAGAAGCAGTCGTGGTTCACATTAAAACCATTAAAACGCTTTGTTCTTTACAGCGTGGTGCTTTGCTGTTACAAAACTTCTTTCAAGAGCTGCATTGCTGCCTTAAGTGGTCTTCCAGAGAGTTGAGCTCCCACCTGGCACACAAAGGAGTCAGATACTTTAAAACTAACCATTACTGGGAGGGGTTTGAAAGCTCCTTTACCCCCATGGGAGTTAATTGCCAGAGAGGCAGTTCTTTTGGAGAGCATTTTACAGAGCATCTTTAAACCTTTTCATTAGGCAGAATTACTTCCACACCCTGAGGAGAAAACTGAACTAAAGGCAAAAAAATACTTTAAAATTGTTAAGGAAAAAAATCTTAAATGGGTTTTACCATATTTTCAAATAAAAATTAATTGGTTGGTTATGGTTGCCAAGGAGGAGGGGGTGTGGGGGAAGGATGGATTGGGAGTTTGCAGTTAGCAGATGCAAACTATTATATTCAGAATGGATATCTATAGCAAGATCCTACTGCATAGCAGAGGGAAATATATTCAATACCTTGTACTAAACCATAATGGAAAAGGAAAAAAATAAAAAATACAATGAAATCCAAAAAACCATTCAGTTGGTTTAATATTTAAAATTATCCATCAGACTTCATATTTTGTAGATGGATAGTGAAATGAAGAGATGGGAGGATGGGTTATCATCTATTTAGAAGTGAGTTATAGATCAGCAACATGAAAAATTAAGTCCTAGGTTGTAAATATACCAAAACAAAAACCTCAAACAGCCCCAACAAATGTCATCGAATCCATGCATTTATTCAGATGACCCACAGGCTGTACTCCCCAAATATAGAAAAATTATATTATCTGGTTTCTGAACCTTCAAAAATTCACAAGCAAGGAAGAGATTCCTTAAAGCAGACACGCAGGCAACAATGAGGAAAATGAGTTGTCAAAAGGAAAGACGCTATAAGATATAAATGCCAGGATAAGTGCCAGCTCTGCAGCCAGGGGTACTAAAGAGCATGGTAATCACTCCACTGCAGCAGGTCTGTGGGAAAGCCTTTGTTTTCTTTCTTTCTTTTTTTTAACATCTTTATCGGAGTATAATTGCTCTAAAACGGTGTGTTAGTTTCTGCTTTATAACAAAGTGAATCAGCTATACATATACATATGTCCCCATAACCCCTTCCCCTTGAGCCTCCCTCCCACCCTCCCTATCCCACCCCTCTAGGTGGTCGCAAAGCACCAAGCTGATTTCCCTGTGTGCTATGCGGCTGCTTCCCACCAGCTATCTATTTTACATTTGGTAGTGTATATATATGTCCATGCCTTTGTTTTCTTAATGATGACCTCAGCGTATCACCAACATGTTAGCAAGACAGAGGGGTGCCTGAGAGAGTTCAGAATGATTTTCATGTAAAAGTGCTGAAAATGATTCCTGGTACTAACGGTGGTCAACCGTGAACCATCTTGGAAATGCAGCTCTCCAGAACAACTTCATCTGCCAATGAAGGATGAGGAGGACTGCGTCTGTGCTGTGATTTCAACTTCGGCTGCACATTCATTACAGAACCATTAGCTTTCATGACCACGTGGCAAAGATTAACCTGCCTGCGGCCCAACCTGTAGCCCCACAGGAAGACACTCGACCTAGCTTCTACTAGGAATCTGTGAGATTTCAACTAAGAGAGATCCTAGATCCATAACCATGAAATGTTACCAGTGGGAGGATAACCAAAACGTCAGCTGTACTTAAAGCTCAGAAAGCATCCAAGGCATATTTGCATCAGAATATGCGCAGTCATCAGCACTCCTCACAAAGCCATCAGTTTAATAATTGCCACCTTCTGGCCACTTGAGGAAGAAAATATAATTTCTTACCTAGGGAAGCTTAAAATCTAAAAACCTTATAGCCTTTTCATTCACTACCCACATGAAACCACCAAGCCCCAGATCAATTAAGTCAAACCCATAGTTTATATTACATTTTAATGCTTAAAAGAAAAGGCAACCACTTACATAAAAGGGTGGTGAAATTCTGATGACTAAGGCTATGGCCAAACTTTTCCCGCTTCGAAACCTAACAGGAAGAAGTATGACTATAGGAAGCTGTACAGTTTCCATAGAAATTTTGCTGAACGAATAAACAACAAGGTCCTAGTATATAGCACAGAGCACTATATTCAATATGCTATGATAAACAATGGAAAAGAATATATAAAAAAGAATGTATACATATGTATAACTGAATCACTTTGCTGTACAGCAGTAACTAACACAACATTGGCAATCAACCATACTTCAATTTTTAAAAATTTTTTAAAAAAGCAATCTTGGGGCTTCCCTGGTGGCGCAGTGGTTGAGAGTCCGCCTGCCGATGCAGGAGACACGGGTTCGTGCCCCGGTCCGGGAAGATCCCACATGCCGTGGAGCGGCTGGGCCCGTGAGCCATGGCCGCTGAGCCTGCGCGTCCAGAGCCTGTGCTCCGCAACGGGAGAGGCCACAACAGTGAGAGGCCCACGTACCACAAAAATTAAAAAAAAAAAAAAAAAAAAAAGCAATCTTGCTGAAGAAGGTAGGAGCATGCTTCATTCTTTTCTGGTCAAAGTGTCTACAGAGACTTCTGATAACCTAACCCACTTAGACAGGCCATAGGCCCACCTCCCTAATCGCCAGGTGACTTCCCAGGCAGGCTGTACAGCAAGGCCTGCCTGTCACTGGGGACATCCTGATTCTGTATGAATGTATTAATTAATTAATCATTAATGTATTCATGAATGAGGGATACTTTCCCCTTAGATTCAAAGGAAGGTGAAACTATTCAGACTTAGTCACGTTTACTGAGTAACTGCAACTCTTAGCCTGTTCAGTGTCACGGGAACCAAATTAATGGTCTTAGAGCAGCAGAAGGAGCCCAGTTGAAGTGTCAAGTTCATCTCCCAACCTCCCCCACCTCGTGTTACTTCTCTTCCCCTGCACCTCCATGCCTCTGCATTCATTTACTTAAAGATTTCTTCAATTAAATTAGAAAAATCCCTGGTAGGAGTCCTGAATAAAATTCAGGGAGTTCACTAAGTTGAGTGAGAATGAAATTGCTTCTTGAATTTCAATACCTTCTAACCGAATGTAGCATTTCCTTCAAATATAGGCAACAAACCACCATCATGTTAGCAGTACTTCTGACTTTGTCGCCAGACAGAAAATCACACAGATGTTCATATCACACTACCATGTTATATTAACTACTTTATTCATGCAATGATTTACAAAGACACTGTTATTATTATGTCATATTTTTTTAAGATATGGATTCCTCCATTTCAATTTAATTGGTTCCATTGTAATCTAATGGATTTTATTTTACATATTTAGATACATCATTCTGAGAAGGGGTCTGTAGGGTTCACCAGGCTGCCAAGGGCGGCTATGGCACAAAAACAATTAAGAACCCATGTTCTAGATGCTCAAGCCTTTCTATGATCCCCCTTTCCTTAAGTCCACTGGCATTTTAAAGGTGTTTTCAAAAAACACAGAATTTCAGGTACCTAGATAAGACAGAATTTTGGAGGAAAGGTTTTCTCCCCAGTACTCCATCAACCATTTACCTATAAATTCCTGTCTACATTTTTTTCCTGGTAGTTACTGCTATCTGTCTCTGTCACACACACACACACACACACACACATACTCAAACACACTCAGACTCATACTCACCCCAATACCAAACACTCTCCATCCAACTACCTCCTCTGGGAAAAGGGTGTGCAGGGTTGCAAGTAGAAGGCAGAGACCTTTTCGTGTAGACTCTCTGTCCACCAGAGGATTGAGGTCTGTATGCCCAGTTGTCTCCTGGACTCACCAAAACAGACCACATCCTCAGAAGGAGAATCCAACCTTACCTCAACACAGGAGGTAATTTAAGAGAAGCTTTCAAAGTGTGATGGGTTTTAGGCTTGTTTGGGATATATTTTGCAGAGTTTTTAGGCTCATTTCAATTTATCCAAAATAAGCTATAGCAAATGCTTATTAGGTGCAAGTATAAATATTTTAAAATATTATGCTGTCACTTGCGAGTCTGTGCTGCTATAAGCCAGATTACATTCAAATATTAAAGATGTGAAAATCCTTGGTGAGTAATTGTAGCCTCACTTAGTTTCCATATTACTATATATACTGTGTTTCATTTTAATCATTATTCTGTTTACTTTATAAGCAGAAACTTAAAAGCATAAATTTTTTTAAGGGATTTACAGAACTGCAAACCTCCAGTTTAAAAAAAAAACAAAACAAACTTACAGGGAAGCTAAGTGAGGCTGAGAAATTGTACATTCAGTCACTCAGAACCATTTATTCATGGTTTAGACAGGGAGCTAGGGGCTGGGATTCAAAGCTGAAGAGGATATAGCCTTGGGCCACAGGGGGTGTAGTCTCATCCTTTAGGGAATCGGGACACAGCAAGGCTGTGGAGGTAGTAGAGGGGGGAGCAGTTGGTGGAGGGGGAGGGAGGACAGTCACATGAGAAATGGCTTCTTTCTCAGAGAAGGAATTTTTTTTTTTTTTTTTTTTTTTTTTTTTTTTGTGGTATGCAGGCCTCTCACTGTTGTGGCCTCTCCCGTTGCGGAGCACAGGCTCTGGACGCACAGGCTCAGCGGCCATGGCTCACGGGCCCGGCCGCTCCGCGGCATGTGGGATCCTCCCGGACCGGGGCACGAACCCGCGTCCCCTGCATCGGCAGGCGGATTCTCAACCACTGCGCCACCAGGGAAGCCCTCAAAGGAGGAATTTTTAAACGATGCATTTGCCACCTGTGCCACAGAATAACAAGGATAAGGATTCAAATGGGAGGCACCTCAGAGCACCGATCAGCAGAATTCCTTTGAAATGGCAAAGGCAGGATCGAGGGCAGGAGACGGCCTGTAAGGTAAAGAGTGGCCAGTCCAGGGTGAGGAGCGGGCCTCTCCCATCCTCAGGAGCATCACCATCCCTGGGCAAATTTGGTGCAAATCAC
Source organism: Kogia breviceps (assembly GCF_026419965.1). Classification (NCBI taxonomy): domain Eukaryota; kingdom Metazoa; phylum Chordata; class Mammalia; order Artiodactyla; family Physeteridae; genus Kogia; species Kogia breviceps. Next base: position 59,226,180 of record NC_081324.1, on the reverse strand, counting down.
AGATCCTTACATGTCAAATAAAATCATTCCTCCATAACATACATCTCAGATAACTTCCCTGCACACTGGGAAAACCTTGTTTCTGTAAAATCCAAGTATTTCAGAGGGGTAAGATGGACAAGCAGAAAAAGTGAGGAAAGGGGCTGAGCGGAGGATTCCCTTTTGGACAGGCTAGTGAGTTCTATGACCTTAGCAGTTGGATTTCTCAAGTCGTGTACAGCAGGTACTGTCTTTTATGTGTGGGTTTTGATGTCTTTTGGTATCACTATGCTTTGACCTCTTCACCTTGTTCTTTAGTGTAATTACTACAGAATTTTGTGGTTACCATGAGGCTTACATAAAATATCTTAAATTTATAAAACCCCATTTTAAACTGATAACAACTTAACTTCAATAGAACTGGTAAACTTTACACTTTTACTTCTCCTCCTCATAGCATTTCAGGTTATTACTATTACATTGACATGTTTTTTATAGTGGGTAAATACTAACACGTTATTGTAGCTATGGTTATTTTAACTTGTTCTTTTTTTTACTTTAAAACTAGGGTAGTAAGTTAAATGTACCATTTAACATAATGCAGAATCATTACCAAGGAGATATATACTACCTTTTTATGTTTTTTATCATATCAATTAGCATTCTTTTACTTCTACTTAAAGAACTCCCTTTATCATTTCTTGTAAGGCAGGTCTGGCCGTAATGAAACCCCTTAGCTTTTTCTCATTTGGGAAGGTCTTTATCCCTACTGTGTCTCTGAAGGATGGGTTTGCCAGGTATACAACTCTTGGCTGACAGTTATTTTCTTTCAATAGTTTGAATAAACCATCCCATTCTCTCCTGGCCTGAAAAGTTACTGTTGAGAAATTTGCTCATAGTCTTATGGGGTTTCCCTTGTATGTGACGTCTCTCTTTCTCTTGCTGCTCTTAAAATTCTTTGTCTTTGACCTTTTTTTTTTTTTTTTTTTTTGCAGTACGCGGGCCTCTCACTGTTGTGGCCTCTCCCCCCGTTGCGGAGCACAGGCTCCGGACGCACAGGCTCAGCGGCCATGGCTCACGGGCCCAGCCACTCCGCGGCATGTGGGATCTTCCCAGACCGGGGCACGAACCCGTGTCCCCTGCATCGGCAGGCGGACTCCCAACCACTGCGCCGCAAGGGAAGCCCTGTCTGTGACTTTTGACTATTTACTTTTAATGTGTCTCAGTGTAGTGCTATTTGTGTTCAACCTATTTGGGCACCTTTGGACCTCATGGATCTGACATGTCCATTTCTCTCCCCACATTTGGGAAGTTTTCAGCCATTATTGCTTCAGATACACTTTCTGCACCTTTCTCTTTCTCTTCTCCTTCTGGAATTTTCATAATATGAATATTGTTTCTTTTTACTGTGTCCCATAATTCCCCCCGCCCCTGCTTTCTTCTCTATTATCCTCCTTTTTTCCTGTTGCTCCTCTGACTGGGGAATTTCCAGTGTCCTATCCTCCAGGTTGCCAATTCTTTCTTCTGCATGGTCCAGTCTACTCTTGAAACTCTCTACTGAATTTTTCAGTTCGGTTAGTGTATTTTTGAACTCTAGGGCTTCTTTGTTATTGTTGTGGTTGTTTTGATGGTGGCTATTTCTTTGTTGAACTTCTTGTTTTGTTCATGCATTGTTTTTCTAGTTTCATTTAGTTGTCTGTGTTTTCTTGTAGTTAATTAAGCTTCCTCTGGAGGACTATTCTGAATTCTTTGTCTGACAGTTCATAATTCACTCTTTCTTTAGGGTCAGTCAGTGGAGCTTTATGGGTTTCCTTTGCTGGTGTCATAGTTGCCTGGCTTTTCATGATCCTTGGTTCCTCACGTTGGAATCTGTGCTTCTGAGTAGTGGGGCTCCTCTTCCAGGCTGTGCAGTTTGCTTTGGCAGAGACGGTTCCTCACCAGTCAGCTCGGCTTGGGTTTCTGGGCGTGTCTGCTGATAAAGCCCTTGGGCAGGTGGGCCTGCTGTTAGGGTTTATTTGGGGTGAGGCATCTGTTTGAGCTCAGAGGACAGGGAGGGGGGCTGTGCCCTGGCCGAGAACAGGTGGACAGGACGGCTGGCTGGGCTCCTCCCCAGGTGGGGCTTGAGGGTGGGCTCTGCAGTTGCCTGGGGTCTTTGGTCAGGCTCATTGGATGGCCAGGACTGGGCACGTATTCACTAGTGGACATGGTGTGAGTTAGCTTCCCTCCCTGGCAGGGTAGCAGGCTGGGACCTATGGCCTGCACAGCTCATTGTTGGGGGCCTGAATCAGGCCTGAGTGTGCACTGAATTACCTGGTTGGGTGAGGCCACTGGCTCTGCTCTGCAGACACAGGAGGCCCCAGGCTGTGCTCCCTGTTCAGGTGCCCACGTGCGGAGAGCTGTGGAGTGGGCTTTGCACGTCTGAAGGCAGGGGCTGTTGCTACCTCACCTCCAAGGATATGTGTGTAAAATGGTTAACTATCAAAGATCATTTCCTTAGAAACAAATCTGTCAAACAAAGACCAAAAATCTGGTCTGATGCATGAAACAATAAGAAAAGAAGCTTCTCTTCCATACTCCTTATACTATAATGTTTACACAGGAAACTTCCATGTCATTAAAAATCCCTTCTCAAAAATAACACATCAGTGTAAAAAAATCTAACATGTCAAAAAGTTTAAAAAGTAAAAATAAAAAAGTCTCCCACTCTCTCAAACCTTTAATTCTATGGCTCAGAGGTGACCAAATGCTAACAATCTTGTGTGTACACTCCCAGATATTAGATCCATCTTTAAAATAGTATTTTAAGGATAGGAAGCAAGCGAAAGGATATTTCTGTTCTGGTACCTGCACTGTCAAGTGGTTACCCGTATCTTATACTACAAACTTGCAATCCTTAATGGAGTTTCAAGTAAAATAAAATTAGGCTCCATTACATTTTTCACACTAATTATTTTTGACAAGACCTGTCAAGATTTTACAAAGAGAATTCACTTGATTCTTACAAAAGTTAAGGAGAACCTTCGCAGAAATGTAAAGGGGTAACACACTAGATCCTCATTATTTCTACTTTAGCCAAAAGAGGAAGAAAGAAGTATAAGACCAGAATTGGAAGGTCACAGGATTCTTTTTGTAATACACTTCTATTTCTCCTATATTTCAGCAATAATAACCAGAGGTCACATGGTAAAAGAAGAATGACAATGAAAAAGAAAAAGGTAGACAACCATTTATTTACAAGCAACTGCATCCATCATTTCCTTTAGCTAAAGGAATTATTTTCTTTTATTCTCTTATGATATATAAAGACTAATATTTCCGTTGAAATTTTCTGTTTTATAGAACTTCTGGAGGAAATCCTAAAATGCATTCTAACAAATGGCCAATTCAGCAGTCTAGGTCCAACAGATAGAGAAAGATAATTTTATGGTTCATTTTCCCTCCAACACCTGCTCTCATTAGCTAGGCTTCTTTGAATAAAAAGACAACCAGACTGAAAACGTAATCCCACCAGCTAACAATTTACAAAATCAGTTTTCATTGAAGTTCAAAGCTATCAACCTGATTAGAAAAAACTGCTCCCTGATTGAAGCTGTTTATCTTGGTGGACAACAGCAGTTCTAATGAGAATTGGCTTGGTAAAGAATATTATTTTAAGCTCTTTCAAGAATGGTTTTTTTTTTCAAGCTCTATATTTACCTTCCAAAGGCAAATACATGTCTTCATCACATCTAGTCAATGGAGATGCTTTCATTAGACAAACAATAACAGGAATATAGGAAACAGAAGAAAGAAGAGATTCAGAAACCCAGTGTGGATTTTCTAGTTGCTCACATTTTCGATGCACTGGTGAGATACCAAAAAACGAGGGAAGCTGGGCTTTTCACCCTTCTTGGATGCTTTCTCTTTACCTGGCTACTTTTGGAGTCAATGTATTTCTGGTAAGACTTCCACTAATGGCACAAAAGCAAGCAGCCTTACTACCAATTCTGGACTTTATCTGAAGCTCCCAGGTGTGGTCCACACATCACCAACTTCAGCCCCTGGGAAGGCAGACCAAGTCTGTTCTCTCCAACCTCACACTGAGCCCTCCCTTACACGCCATCAACTACACAGCTGAGATGACAGAAGACATCCATTTCCTTTGAAAGGAACTGTGGAAAGGAGTGACTTGGGCTGAATTTGAAAGCTACGTATAGATGGAGCTATTATCAGTATTTTCCCAATGCCCAGACAGCTATCTGTTGTGCCTTTGGCAAATTCTATTCTTTGCAGTCAAGCCGCCAGAATATTAGGTAATATGCTGTCTTTTTAAAATTTTGAAGTTATGCCATTAAGTAGATGACATTTTAAAGGGTTCTAATTTTCCATTACCTTGAATCTTTTACCAGTGTAAAGTTTCCTCTTGCTACTAATGCCTCTTGCCTTAAGTCAACTTTTTCTGATTTCAGCCTAATATGCTAGCTTTTCTTAGGTTTAGGGGATGCAACTTTTTATTTTTACCCTTTCTCTCTATATTTAAGATACTGCCCCTTGTAAGCAGTAGAACTGTTTTCCTGTCCTTTTTATCCAATCTGACAATCTCTGCCTTGGAAGTGGAGATCTACCTCATGTACATTTAGTATAATTTTAGCTATATTTGGGTTTAAACTTCCTAATAAGCCACCTGTTCCTTTTTCTCCCCTTTCTTGCCCCCTTACAGATTAAGTGTTTTTATTATTTGAACTTCTATGCCAGTAGCTTGTTATTCACACATTCTTTCTCTCTTCTGCTCATGATCACCCCAGAGAGTACAATGTGGCTCCCTGAACTAATGAAGTTCAGTGTCGACTGTACTTACACCACTTACCCCAAAACTCAAGAAATTTAAAACACTTCTAATTCAATTTTATTTTTCCTGACTTACGTGCTGTTACTCTCATGCATTTTAAATCTCTATGTGAGACCCCAAAAGCTACTATTATTTTTGGTTCTCACAGCTGGTTTTTATTTAGAGTTGCCCTTGTCATTAATCCTAATTGCTTCTTGCACCTTCATTCTTTATCTAGGGTCATTTTTCTTTTGCTTAAAGAACCCCCTTTAGTATTCCTTTAGTGCAATTGGGCTGGTAATTAATTTCTTCATTTTTTTTGGATAAAAGTAACTTTCTTTCATCTTCATTGGAAGTAAAACTCTGAGTTGGTAAATACTTTCTCTTAGTACTTTGAGGATGTCAATCCATTGGCTTTTAACTTTTGTCATTTCTGTTGGGAGGGAGCTGTCAGTCTTATTACTGTTCTTATGAAGGTGACTTGTCCTTCTTCTCTGGCTGCTTCTAAGACTTCTTCGTGTCTTTGGGGTGCTCAAATTCCCTTTGCATTTACTCTATTTAGGTTCCTAATCTTTCTTTACATTTGTGGCTTGATATTGTTTTTCAATCTTGAAAGCCCTTCTGTCATTATCTCCTCAAATATTACTTCTGCCCCCTTGATCTGTCTTCTTTCTTTCTGGGGCTCCAGTTATACATTCTAGACCTTTCACTTACTTATGTCTTATCTGTTTTTCATTCTTTTTTTTTCTCTCTGAACTTCAGACTAAATATTTTTTCTGTCTAAATTTGGGTAATTCTCCTTTCAGCAGTGTAAAATTTTCTGTTATACCAACACACTGGGTTTTCTTTTTTAACTTACATTAATACCGATTGTCATTCTAGAATTCCCATTTGATTTTTTTTTAACAGAATCAGTTCTCTGAAAATTTCCCATCTTGTCATTTAATTATTCCCTCAATATTTCAATCATTGTTATATTAAAGTCCTTTGATTAATGTTACATTCAAGTTAAATAACTCCAATATCTGGATCACTTAACGGTTTCTATTTTTATGCTCCTTGTCCTATTGATTTTTAGTTAAATCCTGTGTTTGGGGATACCTGGTTTTTTAAATTGTCTTTTAAACACTGTAAATGAAAAATTATAGAGAAAATTCAAGGCTCCAGTTGATGTTATCTTCCTCCAAGGAGAATTTTTTTTTCCTTGTAGAAGACAGATGGGTCAGGAACAAATTACTTTATTCCAGAGCTTCTGTGAGAACTGGTCTCTCTCAGGTTCACTCTTGTTCCTTCGGTGAAGGCTTTCGGGTCCCCACTGAGAGCATCAGCTGTCTACCAGGGCTCCTCCTCCTTGGCAGGATAGGACTCCAAAGCTTCATGTGTCTTCCACAAGCTCTGGTCTACTTTCCAGCTTCCCAGGTGACACTTCTGATTCAGCAAATGCCTGGATGGGAAAACTTGCACCAAATGCTAGGCCCATGTTTGGGGGCTGCCCTCTCTCTGGAATATTAGCCCCGTAAATTCTCACTGATTTACAAACCCCAATGCTTTGAAACTGATATCCCTCGCCCCTACCAGATTATCTGTCCTACATGAAGGATGGTCTGAAATAAGCTAGTTGGCCACTGCTGGAAATGGGATTCCTACACTGTCATTTAAAAGCTCAAGAATAAAGTCCAGAATTTCAAGTCCCCATTTTGTTGTCTCTCAAATTACATATATTTTAAAATAAACACTGGGACAAAATTTTTGTAAACATACGTATATCATGCAAGCTCTTATTCAAGATGATGTGAAGGTGCATGAATTGCCTGTGTCTGGAATTTGATAGCCTGGGATCAAATCCTGGCTGTTAGAACTTGGACAGCATGAGCATCCATTTCATTATTGGTCCAATGGAGATCATTTTACTACCTACATCATGGGTAGCTATGAGGTTGTAAACAAAACACATGCAAGTATTTAGGAAAGTACATCCTACTATATGTAGTAAACCCTCAATAAATGCTAGCCAACTATTATGATTATTACTATTACAATAATATGAATGTAAGTAGCAGCTTTCATACCATGCATTCTTAAAGACAGTTCCATGGTTTGTACTGGAAGTTTCCCTTGAATCTGTTACTTCTGGTCACTCTGACTCTCGTTCCTATATTTTGCACTCCATCTTTGTTGGGTAAAGATGCATCTCACTGCTGATTTCTGAAGTGTGGCTAGTCTGTTCTTTTAAGTTATTTCCCCACAACTCTCGCCGGCACCTCATTATTTTAAGGTGCTTCCAAAAAGTCTACATATCATAGCCACAAAGACACAAATTAACAGACAGCTCAATTCCATTCATTTCATTTAAACTGAGACACAGACTAAAAGCATAAAAAACACCTTGTGTTTGGTGACATCATGCCCAGAAGGATGCACTGGCCAGCATTTACTCTCATCTCCTACTCAAGAATTGGAGCTAGAGTCATATGTATTTTTAGAGATCTACCAGATCTGAATATTTCAACTATATACTCTCAGAAAGACAAATCTAGGATTCATTCTCTTTCCTTAATAAAGATTGTGAGGGCAGGGAGCGAGCATGGGGTACAGGAGGAAGGCCTGGGGAGAATGTCATTAAAACACACACCAGACTTCTCTGAGAAAAGAGCACTTTCTTGATAACTTGAAACAGTCTGGATCCCCACTGAAAATGATGAGACTTTGTGCCTGCAACCAGAGGCATCAGGATTTCACCCAAAGTGAAATGAGCAAAACATCACAGTTGGCCACTGGAGGAAAATCCATTTCACAGGTAAGAGGGAAAGTCAGAATCGTTCTGGGTGTAACATATTCGACAAAAATATATATATATTAATGAGGCAGTTGCCACCTCAGATGGAGCCAGGTCAGCCACATGCTCCCCTGTGGCACTAGAGAGGAAAAGAACTGAGGACTTTCCCACTCCTAAGCCAGAATCAAGGCTGAAACAGCCCTGAGAGTTTATTTATAAGCAAATCCACCACATTTACAGGGAGAGTTATTTAATTTCCAGAAATTAATGTGCTACTTCATTCAATAAATTACCATAGTTTTAAAAGAAAAATGCAAATATTTCATTTTAGAAACAGTAGGTTTATCCTTACTGTATAGAGAAGGGGTTCCCTAAAGCAAATTTCACTTTTAAGCAATTCCTTGTATTTTAAACTTACTAAAAACAGACATTAGATAACAGTAACCCACATCTTTTTTTTTTTTTTTTTCATGTGAAATATGGTGGTTTTCCTTTTATTGCATGGGTAAGGTTTATCAGCAACATGACAACCTGCATGGTTAAACTAAATTCAGTATTTTTCAAACTGTTTCATCTGACTACAGAATGACAAAATCTCGCAGCGCTGCCTGGTCCATCTTACTCTGAAATATTCTAGTAGTTTAAGTAGAGATGCAAATAAAAACCTTGACTCTCTGGTTTCAGTTTCCTGCAGCAGACATTATGCAAGCCTCCTGCAGGCTGGGCACACACACAGGTACATAGTCTGGTGAGGAGGGAATGGAAGCGGGTGAACAACTCAGAATGAAGGAGGTAAATACAATGCGAGTATGAACCAACACTATGTCTACATTTTTTTTAGTTTTTATTTTTTAGTTAATTTACAATGTTGTGTTAGTTTCAGGTGTACAGCAAAGTGATTTATATATATATATATATAACTTTTTCAGATTCTCTTCCCTTACAAGTTATTGCAAATATTGACTATAGTTCCCTGTGCTACACAGTAGGTCCCTGTTGGTTATCTATTTTATATATAGTAGTGTGTATATCATGTCTACATATCTTGAAAAGTAATATATTTGTATGCAAATTCTGACTCCTAGAGCTGATGGAACTGTGATATGAAGCTTTTGACTATTTCTGCTTTGTCCATTTCCCTCTAGAAACAGCCCTCTATATGTGAGTAGCCACTCTCCCTCTTGGGTGACAGTAGGCACTTGAGTTTGCCAGCATCCCCTCCTTTGAGGGGACCTTCCAACTGCACAGGATCTGGGTCAGTCTGTCAGTCAAGGTGAGCAGAGGCCTCTGGCTGGCAAACGAGAATTCTCCATGCCCTGGTCATGATGCATCATGTGCATCAGTGCATCATTTGGGTTTGGGTATGTGACTCTCTCCATGAAATGTATAATACAGATGCTGAAATGGAGAAAGGAAGTCCCTCCTCCTTTTCAATATGGAGTCGTTGAGGGATAAGCTTAGGGTCGTCATTAGTTGTATCTCATACCACAGGAAGAAACTCTGCCTGAGAACAAAGCCAGAGCATAAGGGGAAGTAAGCTGAGCTATAGAAAGGACCACAGAGCCTGGCTGGCATTGTTTGGAGCCCCTGGATCCAGCTGTGCCTGAAGCCATACTCCACCCCTCCACTCCCAACTCTATAAACCAATAAATGCCCATTTACGATTAACCTAGATTTGGGTTTCAGAAACTACAACCAAGCAAGTAGAGTAGAACACCCTTCTACGTTCAAGCCTAAACAGCACTCTGCCAGTCAAGAAGCATCTATTGGAAAACTAGCTACAGATTCAATTCTAAGGGGCCTCCCAAAGTTTCATAGTTGAAACCTGCTTGGTTGCTCTGTTCTTGAGAATAAAGTGCTACTCTGAAATAGGGAGAGAGATCGAGTAGGGGGTAGGTTATCCAAGAAGCCCCAGAGCTCACATAAAATACAGTAGAAATAAGGAAAAGGACAAGCATCTGGAAGAGGCACCAATATTACTGATATTCTGGACCAGAAACCCTGGTAAGATTAGGGATTAGAATTAGGAGCAGCGGCAACTACTCAGAATGGCTGAGTGGAGCTCCAAAGGCAAGAAGGAAGGTAAAACGATGCTTTACTGTAACAGAGACAGCGGCCAGGAGTCAGCCACTGGGCATTTAGGGAATGCCTTCAGTGCCGGGCACTTTGCCAGGCAAATGCGATAAGATGAAGAAAACATAGCCCCAGCCTTCCAATCCCCTGTGGTACAAGGACACATAAACCACGAGCAACCGTGTGCGGATAACGATAATGCCAGGCACTGGTTACTGCTACAGACACACGGGGAGGCCCATTGTCCCTGTGGAAGGATGAGGGCACCACTTAGGATGCTGGTCGCTATATGATACCCTGGCATCCTAGAGAAAAACAATTCTTACTAGTTGTGGAAAACACAGAAAAACAGTCAAAAGTGTTTCAAGTAACCTGTAATTCTTGTGGAAAGGAAGTCATTCTTTTAATCCCTGCACCATGATATAAAAATAATTCTCCCTTGATTTAGTAATGAAAACAAACACAACAACACCAAAGACCACATGCTCTATCCTATGAGATCTCTCTGCCATGACCACATGCAAATAATTCGTCTTGCCTTCCCCCACCTCACTGCAGTTTAGGTACAGGTAGTGGATGCCGATGTGCTGTCCAGCTGCCTCCCCACCTCTAGGTGGGGACGTGTTGCCCCAGCTGCAGTGAATACCACTGGCCATCAGCTGTCAGCCTCTACCATTGCCTTGGATGAAGAGTGATCTCATCCAAGGCAACCCATATCCACCATATCCAGTGACTGGTCAGCACTGGGGTAGGAAGACTCAGCCTCCTCATCCCAACTCAGGACAACTCTGAAAGGTCATTAGAACTTTGAATGTTTCAGATGGGGCCAGCTGAGATCTTTGTTGGTTCTGTATCACAGGACTGAGCAGACCCCTTTCCACCACTGCCCCAGATTTTGATCCCAAAAGCATCCCCCCTAAGAGACACCTGCATGCTGGTCTGCATCCCAGGAGAGCCAACCTGCAACAATGTGTCATACCTCTGGACATTGTGGACCCTGCAGGGATTCTAGAAAGAAGGAAAAGGAACTCCTGTTTCCAAATGTCCGCTATTGCAAGATAAAAGGCAAACATAAAAAAGGTACTGCCAACCTCATAGTAGAAGGGGGTTTCATCTATAACTATAAAAAGGACAAATCAATAGCTACAGAAGAATATCGCTAATCAGGCTGTTTCATTGATCCTGTAGATATTTAGGCTTCAGCGTCTTGAAAAATTTTCACAAACTATAAGTTTCTGGGACGTCCCTGGTGGTCCAGTGGTTGAGATTTGGCGCTTCCACTGCAGGGGGTGTGGGTTCAATCCCTGGTCAGGGAATTAAGATCCCACATGCCGTGTGGTGTGGCCCAAAAAAAAAAAAAAAAAAATTTGATTCCAGTCCAGTATTTTCACCATAAGCATCTTTGCTACAAGCATTTTCACCACAAAGATTTTCACTGCATAATGAATTGGCCGTAAGGCAAAAGAAACTAACTGGTTTTTGGTTTGACAGTTTGGTTTCAACTGGTTGAAACATATTAATATTTCTTCTAGTCAGCGACATTATTTATGATCTTACTGAGCTGACAGATGAGTATGATTTGCCCCCAGAGCTGGTTCTTATTTTGAAATACACTACATTGGAGAAGAAAGAGGCTGAGAGACTGGAAGGCACAGAGGTGAACCCACATTTCCCACAGAACTTTGGAACGTCTACCAACAGCCACTCAACAGTGTCTGCTGTCTGTATGAAGAACACACAGCAGTGTGCATTGACAATGCAATACAAAGCTCATACAAACATGCATCCCAGTGTGTGGAAACTGATCCCTCTTCTAATGAAGCTAATGAAGGAAGACATTTCAGGGAAAAAGAAAAAGTACAGTGCCAAATGATGGCTCAACAGCAAAAAAAAGTACAAAACACTCTGAACAAAAGACTTGGAAGACAAGTGCTTCAGTACAACCCAGAAAATAAAACAAAATTATTTGCACAGTTTTGCCATGAATCTACGCATGTTTAAAATGTATTCAAATATTTTGTATTTTGCAATAACGTCTTTTTAATTTTTGTTCATTTCTCATGATTCGTTATGTCTTTTTTTAATGCCCCTCTTTTATTTTTCATTGTTTTATCTTTCACAGCAAAACTGCCTATGGCCAATTAGTTATATGACAAAAATGTCTTTGGCCAAGGTGTCTATAGCAAAGATGCTTATGGGAAAGAAGGCAGTACAACTTTAATCATAAGAAAATCCTTCAGGATGTGTAGTCATGAGAAAGTGAGATGCTTGTGCATGAGTGAGAATACAAGGGTCCATCGCTTCATGAAAAAGTGACTGAACACCCAACTTAGCCTCTGTAAAGCCTGTAGGTATGGACATTTTTCATGTTTTCACTAAATTCTCCAGGTGTCACACATTCATGCAAGATTTACCCAGTGAAAGCGCATGTGGCACAACAATTTTGAACACAATTGGTCATATTCTAATTGTTTCAGAAAAAAGTAATTTCAGAACCTCAAAATTTTACAGTTTGTATTACTTCTTTTCTAGGAAAGATAATAATGAATTCCACTGGAAAACAACTTTGACTGATGAAGCTAAGGGTACACTATAAAACCCTTTAATAAGATCCCAGAAAGATGTATATCAGAGCCTTGGAGAACCGTGCCTGCAGACAAAAGGCTAAGGATGCTAAGGGCACACCTCACAGATCCTGTGCTGCCTAGAAACACCTTAAGGGTGACATACCAGGGCTTATCTCAGAGACATTTATGGGTGTGGCTTCTGTCCTATGGAGTGAACCTCAATAAGATTCAGGTTTTTAAGCACACTGGGCTGATAGAAACACTGCCAGCTCAGACTAAACTGGACAGAAACGATTCTAATGGAAAGAGGCCACTGGACACCCAAACTACTGCAAGCAGAAATCAGGCTGGGAAAACTACTCAACTTCCAACTCTTATGAAAGAGCCAGAACACTCACACAGAAGACCAGAGTCATGAAGACTCATTCCTAGGTCACAGGACTAAGCTGTGATCAAGTAGTTACCGCCCATGCCAGGTGGTGATTCAGAGCTTCTACGGACAAGTGACCCTGCCATGCTTACCATTCCAGCCCTTTCTGGATAGGAGGCTCTACAGGCAGCTCTCCTACACCTGTCCACCATTACATGCTGGCCAGGGTTGCGGGGTGGTGGGTAACTTGTTCTTTAGTTCACAGGTCTTGAGACTGAGAAGATCTGTACTTGAACTGTACAAAACCACACCAGAGGTGCCTCTTCTACACCTGAATCTGACTTAGGTAGTGAGATCCTGGGCTTTGAGCTGATGCTTTTATGAGATGAGACTTACAGGTCCTGGGGGAGGAAGTGAGAGTATTTTACGGGAGGGATGTGATATGAAGGGCTGTGGTCCCAGGACACTGGGCAGACTGTATTTTCTAAGGATGGCCACGCCAGTATATATCCTGTCCCAGAAACTCTTCCTTAAAAGGCAGTGATGACATGCCTTCACTGTTTACTTCCACTTAAACATGGGGGGCCTCTGCAACTGCAGTGCAAATGATGCTACATGATGTCCAAGGCTGGGTCATAAAATGCAATGCAGTGCCCACCTCTCCCCACCGGGATGCCTGCCTTTGGAACGTGGTCACCGTGTTGGGAGGAATCCCAGGCCCCATGAGAAGGCCACACGTGGGTGCTCGAGACAGCAGCCCCAGCGAGGTCCCCAACTGACCCAGCATCCACTGCTAGACACGGGAGTTAACAGCCCTTCATACAACGCTAGGTCCTGGTCTTTGAGACCTCTAACCAAAGCCCCAGCATCATGGAGCAGAGATAAGCCTTTCCCATTGTGCCATGTCTAAGATTCATGACACACGGAAACGGTGAGAGATCATGATGATTGTTGTTTTGAGCCATGCATACATCTGTGCCTCAAAATGTTAATCTTGATTATCGATTCCACACAGGAATGTACCTCTGACTGTAATATAAAAGCGTAAGTCTGAATGTTTCTCATTACTGGTACAATATTAGGTCCAGAAGGGTTACCCATTCCAACAGGTTTGAGAAACGCCAGCCTGTTGTGTCACCTCTGAATGGGCGTTAACTGATGATGAGAATGATAATCCATCAGTAGGAGTGGGTCCTCACCTACCAGAAATTCTGAAAAATGCCCAGGGATATTCCTTCATATGCCCTGAACAAAGTGTGTATAAGGGCGATTGAAAAACGCACAGTCTCCATGAGAAGTGTCTGTGGCTATAATACTAATTTTTAAAAAATCATCACAAAGGCTGTGGTTGATGTTCAGAAACAGCTCAAAATTCTCAGTAACAACGAAGAGTCTCAGCAAGAAAGAGGCCAGTTAAAACAAAAATCACATGAGGGTTTTTTGTAGTTGTTTTGTGTACGTTCTTAAGACACAACAGAGCTTAAATAACAGTAAAGAGCTTGAGACCTGGGGTCCAAAAATCTAGGCTCAAAGCTCATATTTTCCACCTATGAACGGTGTTAACTTGACTTTAGATGATTTAATTAACCTCTCTGGGCCTTTGTTATGTCTGTATAAAAGGAATTGCATGAGTCAGGGTTCTTCAGAGAAACAAAACCAATAGTATACACTGGTTATATAGTAGTATATATCAGAGAGAGAGGCATTTTAAGGAATTGTCTCATGCAATTTTGGGGGATGGCAAGTCATAGTCTGTAGAACAGCAGTCTGGAAACTCAGGCAGGGATTCTATGACATGGTCTTGAAGAAAATTCCTTTTTCAGAGAACCTTCAACTGATTGGATGAGACTCACCCACATCATGGAACATTACCTGTTTTACTCGGAGTCCCCTGATTTAAATGTTAATCACACCCAAAGATGCCTTCACATCCAAAGATACCTTCACAGCAACATCTAGACTGGTGTTTCACCCAACAACTGGGTACCATGGCCTAGCAAGTTGACACATAACATTAACCATCACAGGGATAAGTAAGAGTGCCCACTGCATTGGGTTGTCCTGTGGCTTAAGTGAGATAATGTCCCCAGTGCCTAGCATACTGCTGCAGTTAAACGCTCAATACCTGCTAATTATTACTGGAATGACCATGATTTTCCCCGGACAGTCCTGGTTTATACCGGTAGTCTTATAAAATTATAAATAGCACCCTTGTGTCCCTTAATTATTACTTACAAATTAATCTTGCAAACCAGAGGATCATTTGGTCTCACGCTTTACCCATCTTTATGTGAAAGTGACTCTGAAGGAAAAAGGAAGGGACCATGCCTGCTTGGCATGGCCAAAAGGAAGCATGCCTGCTTCCTGGGCATTTGCGAGGAAGCTAGTCTAGGGCAGCATCCTATTCATCTCTGGGTACCCTAACCTGCTCCAGGAACTAGACCCACAGTTACAATCCCTCACAGGAACTCGGTCTCTGAATTATGAATCAACAAGGAAAGTCAAATTATGTTCACCGTATTTCTATTTTGAGCATCAGAAGAATACATCATTCATTTTAGAAAAAAAAAAAAGTCCTCACAATAAAGCTAAATTCAAAACGTTGGCACTTCCTGTGATAGACTCTTAGAGTGACTCCTTTCTCAGAATTCTAGAAAGCTTAACTATTACTTACCCTGGTACCCTCAGAAGCAGTTTACGTCAGAGTATTTTAAGCAAATCTGGTGCCAGATTATCTACAAATTCCTCTCTGAATAATCAGGTGCAGACCGTGCCTCTCATTAAGCAATGGTTTGAGCCCCAAATGCCCTAATCTGTCTGACCTAAAGTTAGAAATAAAATTTTTCTGTAAAGAAACAGTAAGTAGAAGAGAGACTCCAGAATAACCCTTATATCTCTTCTGAATTATACAATTTTAGTTACATTATGATCACTTACAATTTACCAGGAGCTTCAGCGTTGATAGAAATTCTTTCTGCATAATCTGCTTTTCAACGCAAGGGGCTTAAAATAATGCCACGTGACTAAAAAGCGATGAACCTGATTTTTGCACGCAACTTCTCTAAGTACCTTCATAGTTGTACTTTAAAAACTGCATCTTGTCCTTTCATCTCAGATCAACATGAAATTTAAAAACAAAGAAGGGAAGCCTGCCTCGTAGAATAAATCTCGCAATAAAATTTATATGAAGTTTAATACAACCAACACATTGACCAAAGCATCTTGGATTTTCAAGGGCATGTCAACACCAAATAGTAGCAGCTTCTGGAGTTACAACAAAACAAACACATTCTGCTGCCAACTGTCATACCATATGTTTCTCATGGCTTTTATTCTGCGTAAAACCAATTCATCATCTGAAGAATACACAACATCACAGGGACACATCACCAAAGGCACATTTCTGACCATTTGTCAATTTCTTGCTGCAGCAAACTCTGACGTCGGAACAGGAAGCCAAATCCTGAAAATAATGGACACATTGCCAATGCTTTCCCAGCACAGACTCTGCCAGAACAGTGACAAATCTGGATTACTTTCATTGTGAACTTTTGGAGGTAGATAGACAGAGAGGTTATCACAGACCCATCCCACAGGATCTCTCCCTAAAGCCTCAAAATATGATACTTTCAAAAGAAGAATTTGCCTGATGACTGTAGGTGCATATGCATCCTCTAATAAATAGTTTAACTTATTCCTTAGTGAATCACATGTATATTTTTTTCCTCACAAATTCATCTAGAACAAACTTTACAACTCAGGAAGCCACCGTTTGCCAGTCAGGGAATCCTGCCTATAATGTTAATTGAAACGTTCAGAAAATAAATATATTTTTGTGTTGGCGTAAGACTGACAGGATAAGGAAGGCAGACTTGCTCCCCAAAGGTTTTATTTCAAAGTAAAAAATAAATTGCCTTTGGCAATATTTAAGTCCACTGCTTCACTTTCCAGTACAGAGAATCAATAGTTGACAACTGCAACCCAGCCCTTTTTGACAATAAAAGGACTGTGTATTTTCCTCCAAACAAAGTGCAGTAAGGTTGAAGATTGTGATTGTCCAGAACTTTTAAGAAACTTAAATTCTCCCCCATCTGATACCACAATTCTGCCTAAACCCTATTCTGGAACTTCAAAGAATACATTTCAAGCCAATCCCTTACAAATCCTATCACTGCAGTTGAAATTTTTAAGTACAGCTAACCCTCTGTGCTACAGCACAGATTCAACCAACACTGGCTGGAAAATATTTTTTTTTTAATTCTAGAAAGTTCCAAAAACCAAAAGTTGAATCTGCCATGTTCAGGCAACTATTATATAGCATTTCCATTGTATTTACAACTATTTCATAGCATCTATGTTGTATTAGGTATCATAAGTATAGTTGGCCCACCTTTTCCAAGGGCTGCATATCTGCAAAGCACATTGGCTAAATCCTGTTATATTACATTTATCGAGTGAAAAAAGCGTATTGAACTATGTTAATGAGATTTAACTCACAACCCTGGGAAGGCGGCATTTCATTTAGGTCCAAGTTAACCAGAACATTCATTCGAAAAAGTGTAAGACGATACTTGTTAAATGATTATTTCATTACTACGTGGACATAAAGAAGGAAGATAATCAATACTCAATTATCAGAATATTCAACAGTAAAATGAAGGCAAACGTGAATAGATAAATAAACAGACAGAAACAAAGGAGAAAGAAAAGAAGAAAAATACAAATTCCCAAGGGAGACATTACCCTGGTTAGGCAGTTCTTTCCCAAGAAGGAGAAACCTAGTTTCCCCTAGAAATAGAAAAATTTTAGAAGTACCACATAGAAGTCTTTACTTTTTCCTTTCTATGACCAAAGGAAAGGATTTCAGTGCATGAGACCCACAATTACACATACTCTAGGGCCTTACAAATTATCTTGCAGATCTTTGACGATACTCTTGAGATTTACATGTCACGTCGACTTAAGACACCTTTATGAGTGATCTCACAGCGAATATTTTCAAACCTCAATAACATAACAGAATCACGTGTTTGGGCTACTTATACATATAATTTTGTAATTTATATTCCAAGTATCTATAAGCCCATGATTTAAAAATTCCAGTTTAGGGCTTCCCTGGTGGCGCAGTGGTTGAGAGTCCGCCTGCCAATGCAGGGGACACGGGTTCATGCCCTGGTCCGGGAAGATCCCACATGCCGTGGAGCGGCTGGGCCCGTGAGCCATGGCCCCTGAGCCTGCGTGTCCGGAGCCTGTGCTCCGCAGCGGGAGAGGCCACAACAGTGAGAGGCCCGCATACCGCAAAAAAAAAAAAAAAAAAAAAAAAACCAAAAAACTCCAGTATTAGCAATCTAATTTTGGCCACCTATTTCTGGAATATAAATACCTTGATTAGGTAAGGTAGACCATACTAGTATTTTCCTGGAAGTAAAATATGCATCTATTGTTATATTGAATCTGAAGAGAGTGTCATCTTGAATTCTAAGGCAGGCAAACGTATAATTATTATGTACTCAGGTTTTCAGGTTTCCTGAAAATACTATGCACAAAAATGTCTCCAACATTTATATACATTATTTTGTTTGGTCCTCTCAACACAGAAGTGCTTTGAACCAGACACATCATCACAAAGGTATCACTATTATTATCATCTACATTCAGGTTTTCATTATTTATGATAACAATAGGACAGATAATCCAAATAGCAGGTAATATGAAAATCATTTCATTTTGATTTCAAAATACAATTTGGTTTTTATAGTCAATGCACATCTCTGACACTACGGGACTCAGCAGTACTGAATGTGAATTGCTAGAACTTACTGAAGGCCAAACGAAAAAGAGAAGAAAAGTGGTTCATTACTGAAATACTTACAGGACGCCATCATTCATTTCTGTAACTGTTTTTCTTTTACAAATAGACTTCATACCTTTTACTTCATTTATCTTTTCAAGAACCCTAAATATACCAGCACAGTTATTACAGTGACTGCAGTAGCAACAGGGCTGGCTATATATCCCAGAGTCCTGAGATGTCTTCTAAAACACAGGTTCTCTTTAGACTGGAATGATCTCCTTCCCTGTAATCTTTCTTACTCCTTATTTCAGTCTAGAAAACCAGAGCATCCGTCTTGCCAGATGCATAGCACAGTGAATTCTATCAGTCTCAGCTCAGTTCAACAGAACTCACAAAAAAAGGGCCTTCCCATGTGCATGGGAGGAGGGGTCCAGGTCCCTGCACACATGAGGATGCAGAAGCATGGCCCTGCTTCAATGATTTTACAGTCTTGTGGCTTTCAGGTTTCCACCTCCCCTCTCACAGAATTTGCTTGGTGCTACAAATTCCAACTCAGTAGCTCCTAAACCGTGTTACTCATCAGAACCAGGAGAAGCATTAAAATTCCAGATCCTTGCACCCATTTGATTTTCGTGAATATGAGGTGGGACCAGATATAAATGTGATACACACATGTATGTACTTACACACACACAATTTTTTAAAAACTTCCCAAATGACTCATCTCTTCTGCCAGGTTGTGTCGGGCATTGCCACCTGCTCTGGGTTGTGAACTCCCCGTGGTCATGGACTATGTCTGGCCCCTCTCTGGAACCCCTGAAGCATCTGTACAATACAAGCAGAATGTGTCTACAGATTTTTGGGCAGGTAACTGACAATGTCCACAATTAGGAGAAAACCATGTTCCCTGACAACCTCAGTACACATGTGTCCATGATGGATATGCAGATGCTATCATGGGCACATGTGTTCACGTGGTAAATTAAATCCACCCCAGTGCGACCATGTGGATGGGCCCTGGTAAAGAGGCAGGCAGACTCCCTGAATGCTCAGTGGGGGCTGATTCCCTTTGGATTCTGTGGTCAGAGTTCAGGTGACCGTGGGCACTCAGTGACTGTGCCCAACCAAGATCCATGGTGCCCTGGAGCGAGGTTCTAGCATGAAGGAAATGCAAACGCTTACTGAACCCTTACTATTCTCCAAGGGTAAAGGATGTATAGGAGATAGTCCCTGACCACAAATAATTTGCTCTCTAGAAGAGGAGAGAGACTTGTGGACCAGAGCTCAGCTGTGGGAGGTGCTAGAGCAAAGGGTAAAGATGGGACTTGTTTTCTTTCCCCTCTGCCATTAGGTGAATTTTAATGAAGAATTGAGAAGGGCTACAAGGCCACAGGTATCTTGAATGACATCAGGTCCACAGCCAAGAGAAGAAAATGAAGGAAGGACAGCAGACTGGAGGGGAATGTGCGGCCAAGGGAAGTACTGGGTTTGTTTTTAAGATTCAGGAGATGACAATTTGCCTTTCTTTCTGCCAGTAATAACGAGGAACACATATCTATGCTACTCTGCACCAAATGCAACCACGATGCACGTCGTCAACACATGATAAGATTTTGTTAAAGAGAGGGAAGCATATCTTTGCCTGGAAAAAGAGTAAAAGAACAAATGTCCAAAAGTAGAGAGCTGTTTTCTTTGGGCGATATGACTGCAGTTACTTTTGTTATATAATTTTCTGTATTTTCTATGATGAGCAAGTATTACATTCGTTGTTTAAAAAAAAAAAAAAAGAGCAACAGCATGAGCTGTTATTTCATGGAAATTTCATTGGATACAACTATCCACTGCTCAACACCTTTAATTTCTTAGTTTCTGCTGACTTTGCTTTTCCAGGAAACCACTGAGCCCAGTAAAAAAAAAAAAAAAAAAAAAAAAAAGGGAGAAAACCATTTTACTAAGTCCAACTCTCATTACCGAAGTCACAGCCCTTGACTTCGCAGGACGACACACCAGGCAAGTAAACCACTCTTCAGTGTGATCAGAAATTGCTTGGGTGGCACTGCCAGTTTGACATCCACCTAAATTCACCGTGTTGTATTTACAGGTAGTCCTAGAAAGACACATTACCAGGGGACGTGCCCATTGAAAGGCTTAACATCTTTGCTAATGTGGCTTCCATTACGTCGTAAATCTCACACATGCAGCAGATGAGGACATGCTCAGACACCAGTGTTTGTAGACAAAGTCACGGGTATGGTTTGCTGTGAGATAATACAGAGCAGGCTCACATGACCCAATCAGAGAAGCAGAGAGATACGTACGTATAAACAGACCAAAGGGGCCACATTCACTCTAAACGCTGCTGTCTTGCCTGACTGGTACCGCGTCACCAAGGATGCCAGCCAAGGAGTAGGAGGAGTGAGATGGTCTGAATGTCATCACCATTACACCAGACGCATGTAAATGGCAAGATTAACTATACTTATGGAACAAGTTTTGTCCGGATTAAATGAGTTAATATACGCAAAGCTTTTAGAACAATGCCTGGCTCACAGTAAACACCAATAGTACCCTATTAGATATTATTCCAGAAAAATGTAAGCTTCAAGACATCAGAGATTTATTTCTGTCTGTTGTGCTCTCTGTCGTCTCCTCATGTAGTTGTAGCCAAGAAACATTCAGTGGATGAACGAATCCTGCGGAAAGAAGACAGATGCAAAACGCGTGGTCTGAGGGGTATAAGGCAGTACCCTACACCCAGCAGCAGGGTGACCAGCAGGGGCAGGAGTGTCAGGCTCTCATGTCGGAGGAAAGGGAAGCAATCTCTAGTTCGGAGCACCATGGAGATCAGTGGCTACCAGCCACCCTGGATGCCTGTTAAATTAGTCATTCTGGGGCTTCCCTGGTGGCGTAGTGGTTGAGAGTCCGCCTGCTGATGCAGGGGACACGGGTTCGTGCCCCGGTCCGGGAGGATCCCACATGCCGCGGAGCGGCTGGGCCCGTGAGCCATGGCCGCTGGGCCTGCGCGTCCGGAGCCTGTGCTCCGCAGCGGGAGAGGCCACAACAGTGAGAGGCCCGCATAACGCAAAAAAAAAAAAAAAAAAAAATTAGTCATTCTGACCCAGTTTCCCAGCTGCCAAACCTGCATTTTCTTCTCTCTCTTACTCCATCCCTGGCTCTAAAGGGTCTTCACCGTTCCCTGACAGCAAAAGTTCCCAAACTTTCTCCGTTCACATCGCTCTCAGTGTTTCCGTGATTTTTTTTTCATGGTGCCCCTAGGCCAAAGGAAATACCTCCTCACTCTGCTTATTAAGTATCTAAACAACTTAATAGTAGTCATTTGCATGGTGTCCAGCCCATATTGCTGTGTTTCCCTTGAAAACATAAAGATCCTGCAATACCCCATATGTTTGTTATAATGCTCCAGGGTGCCCTGGCACACAGTTTGGGAACCAGGGCCTTAGCAATTAACCTCTATTCTATTCAGGATAAACTGCACCTAAATTAGGGATGCCACATAGTTCCACATCCTGGCTCCTTGCCACTTCCTCTTAACAGCCAGCCAGAGACCCTGGTCCCCACAGCACTGACAGACACCACATGTGAAATGACAGTAAGCCTTATACCAACAGGAGCAGGAGAAGATCTGTATCTCCATGTTTAACACAGGTAGACAGATGGACATGTTTAAGCATGTGGCATAGATCCATGAAGAAAAACTGAAGTCTGGACAGCATAGTGATGATCCATTCACCCAGAGGCTCCGGCGAGCAGCCAGCCCAGCGCTACATAATGTAGCAGGTCTGCTCCCATGCCTCTGGGCCAGACCGTGCACCTAACAGCAGGTGCCTGTCCTGCTCTAAGTCAGCCTGGACAAAGGCCACTGGGACCAGAAGGCCTTTCTCCTCTCACCACCTCCCCAGAGAGAGCCATATTTTGAGGTGGTGTCTTATTGCATTGTAAATGTCAAGGCAAAGCTTTTTTTTTTTTTCTTTTTTCTTTATTATTATTTTTTTTTGGCAGTACGCGGGCCTCTCACTGTTGTGGCCTCTCCCGTTGCGGAGCACAGGCTCCGGACGCGCAGGCTCAGCGGCCATGGCTCACGAGCCCAGCTGCTCCGCGGCATGTGGGATCTTCCCGGACCGGGGCACGAACCCGTGTACCCTGTATAGGCAGGCGGACTCTCAATCACTGCGTCACCAGGGAAGCCCAGGGCGAAGCTTTTAACCTTAGTAATTGGACAGGAAACTACAAAGTACAACTGAATTTTATTTTATTTTTTTTAATTGAAGTATAGCTAAACAGTGTTGTGTTAGTTTCAAGTATACAGCAAAGTGATTCAGTTATACATACACATGTGTATAAGTATTCTTTTTCAGATTCTTTTCCATTATAGGTTATTAAAAGATATTGAGTAGAGTTCCCTGTGCTCTACAGTAGGTCCCTGTTGTTTAACTATTTTATATATAGTAGTATGTATATGTTAATCCCAAACTCCTACTCTATCTCCTCAATTACAAGTGAACTGAACAACGTACCTTGCTAGTCTAGATAGGACCAGTCTTACTAGTTACTGAAAGAAAATGGAAAAAAAAGAAATGAGAAAAGGAGAGAAGGAAACAATGAGCAATAAAAGGAAATTTTTTACTCCTTAAGAATCTTTTTTTCAAAGAAAGAGAGTACTATGGAGCAAAACTCAAAACACAGCAACCCCCAGCACGCAGACACGATGGCTTCCAACTGCCCTTGGGCTGGTGACCATCAGATCACCACGGACGGGGCTGTTCCTGTGCATCCACTGGGACAGATGAGGCCCCATGCAGACTGACACCGCCCTGTGGAAAGGTCAGGGCCTATACTGCCCTGCGGGCCACTGAGAAATCCCACCTCCTCTGGGGAGCTTCCTCTGACATCAGTGCCAAGGAGAAGGTCTTCTTTGTGTTTCACTAGCATTTTTCTAAATTCTAGATGGAGACAGCGTGACAAAGAACGTGTACCAGGCTGTCCCTGTGCCACACAGGTGCTGTCTTTCTCCAAAGAATCCAGACCGTGGGAAGTGCTCCACACTGGGCTCCTAGGGCATAATAGCCTTGCTGGGGCCACAGAGCCCGACCAGGGTGGGTCCTGGGGGAGGGGCGAGCACTACCAGAGGGTGATCGGCTCATCACTTGCACCGAGATCAGTCCTGGTAGGAAATGTGGAGGTAGGATTTGAACCCGGGTTCCAGAACTTCTCCTTCCTAGTGTCAGCAGTCCCCTCTGTCTGGGCTGGGAGTAGGTAGGTCTACTTAAGGTGGGGCGGGGCGCTACAGGGGTGGGAGGGAGACAGGCAGGAGTCAGCAGAGGCCCCCGGAGGTAGATCCTGCCCTGCTGCAGGATCAGGATCTCCGTGCCACACTTCCCTCCGCTGGAGCTGAAGCCCTAGCAAAGTCAGGCTGCAGATGCCAGCCTGGTCTCTGTGCAGCCAAGAATCCACGGGAAGGGTATGACTGAGGCTCGGGACAGAGCAGCCAAATGGAAAGCACTTTCCCTTCCCTACTGGCCACAGTAGAAGTCCCCAACGGGGGATCAGCAGCCTGGCAACACGTGAACCCTGGAGTCTTTAGGGAGAAGGTGGGGCTCCCAGGGGAAGCTTTCCAGGGGCCAGTTGCCAGCAGGAAACCTAGGGGCTCTCTCATCCTAATTTCCTCTACATTCAAGTTCAGTGTCTGTTGCAGACAGATTCTAAGTGTTCCTTCCCCAAAGCCACACGAAAATAAAAGCAAAGTGCATTTCACAGTGTTGGGTGAGTAGCTTTCTTGGGTGACTGCCCCAGGAAATAGAGAGGGCCCATTCCAAGAGGACTACCTTTGCTTTCGTTGGTGATCCCAACTGTTGGCTGTGGGCTGGAGCAGCCAGAATCCAGCTAGTTCACTTTCCTCTGACCAGGTCCTGCATCAGCCAGGCTCAGGCAAGCAGGAGGGAAACAGGTCACCCGGAGACACATCGCCTGCCTCCCCGGCTCCAGAAAGAAGTTCTACTAGGGGAGGACCCTCCTGTGTGTGGCACAGCATCAGGACCAGGGCAGATGTGACTGATTGGGGAGGGGGGAGGGGGGTGGGCAGTGAGGGTTGAGGGTCCAAAGGACTTACCAAGGGGTCCTTTAGAGACCCTACCCATTTCTTTCCAGGAAGATCCCGCAGTCTCACTCAAGTTTAAGGTACAGCACAGGTATAAATTAGCCATGGGCTTCATCACCAGAGCTGGAGACTCAGCTGGTATTAATTTTTCACAAAATGGCCCCTTGACCATGACCCTCTACTTTACAAAACCCTTCCGTGGCTCCTGGCTGCCTCTGTGGAGGGGCTTGCTTCCCTCTCCACCCTCTCTCCATCCCTCCCCCAAACCCTCCCCCACTCTCAATAGCACACCCTACA
Organism: Kogia breviceps; assembly: GCF_026419965.1. NCBI lineage: Eukaryota > Metazoa > Chordata > Mammalia > Artiodactyla > Physeteridae > Kogia > Kogia breviceps. The sequence goes on along the minus strand of NC_081324.1, from coordinate 59,201,402 downwards.
ACTATTATACCCCTGGAAATCCCTCAGCCACGTTACCTCTACTTTACTACACTGTCTAGAAAATGTTGATATTCTTTCCTGAAATCACTGCCCACACCTGCTCTCTCCTGAGAAACTTCCTCAACCCTAACCTTAAACTGATTTAAACCTTTCACCCTGGAGTCTTCCCTTATCCTGCACTGCACTCCCCAGGAGTTTCCGTGTGTCACTATCAGAACATGAATTCCACGTCCCAGCACAGAAGTCAGCAACGACACAAGTGCATTCCTGCATCCACTCCATCCATAGCAATAAGACTGTCAGGTTACCACTGAAGAAGGCCATGGACTAAGCATTCACTCACAGGCACAGAGTAAGTACTTCATAGACATTTAATTTTGACCAATTAGGGTTTATTATGTGTGTAGGGTTTACTATGTCCATGTTGGCGTGCAGAAACCTGGGACAGAAAGGTGGGGAACTGTCCCCAAGATAGCATAGCTACTAAGAACAAGCCAGGATTCACATGTGCTTAAGACAATCCTTTATTTATTCCCTCCCAGAATCTGCTATGTGCCAGAGTCTGTGGTAGATACAAGGATGACTAAGACCCCCGAGTCTGCAGGGTGAAGAGAAGATATATAAGGATGCAATTAAGTGTCACAGAGGCCGGGATGTCAGTCTGTACCTGGGAGGATGAGCCACAAAGAAGGGAAGGATTAATTTCACTTTAGGATGGAGTCACAGCTGCTCTTGAATGACTGAATGAATGAGGTTCGATAAATTTCAAAGCTCTCATGGAGAAGCAATAACACCCAGATCTAGCCAAGGAAATTAACAGTGCTTTCTTTACTCTCTGAGCTACTTATAAGACAAACAAAACTCAGCTAGTTTAGAAAAAGCAGTGTGGTCGTCTGGAATTATACTCCCTAGAAATTAAGTTACATCTTTCTCTGACAACTTTCATTAAAAGCTCCCTCCAAAGAGGGTGTTGGCCAAGACAAAAGCAAACTAATTTCACCCCGGGGGAAGGAGCAATTAATTTGTAAAATCCCTAGGCCAATGAGTGTGAGGTTAAGGAAAGACACCATTTTTCGCGTTGGACCATCTGTGTGGCAGAGCATCCCTTTCTGGCACGAAGCCTTTTTCATCCTTCAGCGCTTGGATAAGGAGGGCAGTAGCCTCAGTCCCTACTGACCTCCTTGAAACTCATTCCAAGTAGAGACCCAGCAGTGAAATTAACGCTGCCCAGAGGTGCACGCGACGGCTTCCAGGACCTGTGCCCAAATTCCACGACTTCTGAGAATCACAAGCTGCAAAGACAAGTCCAGTTTTACAATGTGACCCCAATTATCCTACTGGAGATGGTTCTATCCATCATACTGATACAGGACAACAGGATGGCCAAAGTGCATTCATTTCACGCTGTAGATATGACCAATAGCAGAGAAATCATTTTGTAAATGGAATTGTTTAAAATCTTTCACAAAGCTAGGGATCTTTCTGTTATAATAAAAGCCATACCTTATATTTTATCCATTGTGCAAGTTTAGGCTTATATAGTGGTCAACTGTCAACTACTAGAAAAGAGCAGGAGGACAAAACAATTAACCCCAAATAGTATCTAATACTCTGGTATATATCCACCCCCAGACAAAAGTGCATTGTCTCTGAAATTCACAAAACTTCAAATAAATTAAGTACAGAAGCCATATGTCATTATATTTATATCAACTTACTTCACATAATACATACATATTTTAGGAGTTACCACTGTGTGTTTCCTTCATGTCAAATTTACCTGGATTATCAGTGTAATCTCTTCATCTGGTCTTATTCCAGCAATACATAATTATTACCCACAGGTAAACAGAGTAACTAGAAAAAATAAAGGACTCTCTTTTCCCAAAGAGATGCATTTCAAATAAAATTTCAGTCATTATGCTGAAATATTATCTATCAGTCCTTTATCTATTTATGTCGTTTGGCTCAATTGTGTGCTACTGATAATTGTAGTGACAAGCCAATCCAGAAGAATTTGATTTTTAAACATAAAACTTTATGGTCATGAGAAATTTTTTTTTTTTTTTTTTTTTTTTTTTTTTTTTTTTTTTTTGTGGTACGCGGGCCTCTCACTGTTGTGGCCTCTCCCGTTGCGGAGCACAGGCTCCGGATGCACAGGCTCAGCGGCCATGGCTCACGGACCCAGCCGCTCCGCGGCATGTGGGATCCTCCCGGACCGGGGCACGAACCCGTGTCCCCTGCATTGGCAGGCGGATTCTCAACCACTGCGCCACCAGGGAAGCCCCATGAGAAATTTTTTTAAGAATTATTCTAATTTATATGTTAATTTTAGATGTAGATGAACAAAATAGGGTGATGCATGAACACATTAAAGGAGCAAACATATGGCATTAGAAAAATATCAGAAAATGGGGAAAGTGGAATGGAAATATGACACCAAGAAGAAAGAGGAATCATATAAAATCTCTACATGTTAAAGAAGAACTCTTTCATGATTTAAAATGAAAACAGGGCTTTCCTGGTGGTGCAGTGGCTAAGAATCCACCTGCCAGTGAAGGGGACAAGGGTTTGATCCCCGGTCCAGGAAGATCCCACATCCTGGAGCAGCTAAGCTCGTCTGCCATAACTACTGAGCCTGAGCTCTAGAGCCTGGGAGCTACTGAGCCTGTGTGCCACAACTACTGAAGCCCACGCGCCTAGAGCCCATGCTCCACAACAAGAGAAGCCACCACAATGAGAAGCCTGCACACTGCAACGAAGAGTAGGTCCCACTCACCACAACTAGAGAAAGCCTGCACACATCAAAGAAGACCCAATGCAGCCAAAAATAAATAAATTTATTCTAAAAAGAATATATTAAAAAAAATAAAATTTAAATTTTAAAAATTGAAAATAATGGGCCTCAAACTACAATGGTATTTATATTCCAGATGACATATTTATATTTATTATGTTTATATTATTATTTACTTTGCTATATTATTATTTATAGAATAATCATTGATGTTATATCAAAATCCCAATATTTATAATTTATTGGAATTACATGCTTTACACATATTGCAACTTATGATGAAAAACTTTGCATTCAATTTACAAGTGTGTGAGGGGAGCACATTATAGTTTTAAAATATTCTAGTTTGAAGAGAACTGGCCTATGTCAACTCTTTATGCCACATCAACTCTGAGACTCTAGTTTCTAAGGACTAGCAACATCAGGTAAAAATTCCTTAACCAACGGAACACCACTTCCTCTCTTATGACAGTGGCATTTTCCAAAGGCAGAGGTAGTCCAGTTACAGACTCTTTGGAAAAAGGGACCCATCTTCAAAGTCTGAAAAACACTGGGAATTTCCTGGCAGTCCAATGGTTAGGACTCTGCACTTCCACTGCAGGGGTCGTGGGTTCAATCCCTGGTCGTGGAACTAGGATCTCAAATGCTATGCGGTGCAGCCAAAAGAAAAAAAAAAATCTGAAAAACACCGCAAAGGGAATTCTGCTTGCCACAAAGACAGAGTACAGGCCAGATTTAACCATCCCACAAAGAACAAGTAAAATACATACATAATATAAGAAACAACAGTTTACAAGACACTGGATTCTGGGGAACAAAGGAAAGTGATACTTGAAAGATGGGTAACAAAGAAAGTGAACCCTACAATCACCTCAGTTACTCCCTTGCGAGAGTCTACAGGCTGCATGCAGATGGGGGCTTTCAGGGAGCCCAACACATTGCCTGGGTTGAAGGGACAATCAGAAAGAGTTTGGAGAAGCCAGTGTGGTTGGAGCTTGCAGGACAGAGCACTGGAGAAAAGACAGCTGCATGGAGATCGAGCTCTGGAAACCCACAGCACATTCCCCTCAAGTGCTCAGCTGAGTATTCATCAGCACATGAGGAAACCACCCAAGTCTGGAGAAATAAAAGTTAAGCCAAAAATTTTAACATGTAACTAATATGAATTTTTTTTTTTTTTTTTTTTTTTTTTTTTGCGGTACGCGGGCCTCTCACTGTTGTGGCTTCTCCCGTTGCGGAGCACAGGCTCCGGACGCGCAGGCTCAGCCGCCATGGCTCACGGGCCTAGCCACTCCGCGGCATGTGGGATCTTCCTGGACCGAGGCACGAACCCGCGTCCCCTGCATCGGCAGGTGGACTCTCAACCACTGCGCCACCAGGGAAGCCCTAATATGAATTTTGAAAGAAAAAACTGAGAAAGTAACAGAAGCAACCAAAGAAATAATAGAAGAAAAATGTGCAGAAGTGAAGGCACATGTTCTCAGTGGAGAGGACCCGGGAAGTTCCAAGCAGGAGCCAGGGAAAAAGGGCCCACACCTGGATAAGAAGCTTCTTGGAGCCAGGTCCTCTGTCTTAAACACTCAGTTCCTTTGTGGATACCAGATATGTTACATTTAAAGGATATGCACTGGGACTTCTCTAGTGGTCCAGTGCTTAAGAATCCGTCTTGCAATGCAGGGGATGCCGGTTCAATCCCTGGTCAGGGAACTAGGATCCCACATGCCGCAGTGCAACTAAGCCCAAGCGCCACAATTACAGAGCCCACGGGCTCTGGAGCCCAAGTCCACAACTAGAGAGCCCAGGCACCACAACTAAAGATCCCAAGTGCCAACTAAGACCTGACGCAGCTGAAGATAAATAAATAAATATTTTTTTAAAAATAAAATAAAGGATATGCACTACTTAAACTATGGCATGGAAGGAGAACCAGACATGAATGACTGATTCTGTCTTTGAAAAGCGGTCTCACAGGCTCCTGAATCCAAGCTTTCGCTCTTTGTCAATCTTAATGAAGTTTCCACTGCAAAAGGGCTCTTGAGATCACAACACACGAATGCGCACCTCCTATATCCTTACGATCACATCCATGTTCATTCTCTCTCCTCACATTTCTCTCTGCCCCCTCCCGCCAAGTCCTCAATACTTCCTACTTTGATTTCCATGCAAAGCCTTGGGGATCTGGCCTTGGCCCCTGTTTATCTTGTGGGAAAGTTGCGTAAGAGACCCTCTAGAAGGGAAACCTCACCAAAGTGGGCATAATTTGCCATTGCATGCAAGTCACAGGGGTACATTCATCAGCATGATGTCTCATAGAAAGACATGGCTCAAACATTGTCAGCTGCATTCTACGTGAAGAGCGCAAATGAGCTGGGACAGGTTTTAGCAAACCCTTCTTTCTGCTTCAGTCCAACCTCAGACTGACAAGTTTTACGGGCACCTCTGCGCTCCTGCTGTTCGCTGACATTTCACACCCCTCCACGCACTGTGTAGTGGTACCCAGTGTTCACCCTTCAAAGAGCTAGACCGTCTAGACCCAGTTTCTCCTTCACAAGCAAGTGCACTTTGAACTAGTATCACTATCAAAGAAAAGAAAACTTTCCAAGTCTCCGTTTTCAATATTCAGAGGGGAAGATGGCAACTGGATATTTTAAATTCTGGACTGATTACACAGCTCTCACATATTGCTTTGTAGGGTTTTATTTTCATACTTGCCATGAGACTCCATCACATTCTGTCCCCAAAGGGAAGAGAAAGAGCTCACCTTTTGATAAACTGCTGCAGGAGATTCTGGGGGCAGATCAAGCCCCTCCTGCTCTAAACCCAGGGAGCTTAAGATCTGAGAGGATCACTTCCCACTGCAAAGACAAATCTTCACCCTCACCCCACAAACCTTAATGGGGCGGTTGCTAGGTACCTCGACTGGAAAGAGAAAAGCGGCTTATGAGAAAGACTCTAGCTTATAGAAGGAGAGAGATAAAAGGAAGAGCAAGAACACACACAATGGACTTAACAGAACCTACTGCCTCATTAAAATAATAAAAACGAATGTGAAAGGTTACTTGCAAAGCTGAAATTAGGGGAAAAGCAAGCCTTAAGGAAAGTGAAGGATGGCCATAGAGGAGCTGGGATTCCAGGAATAAGTATCTGTCACTCAGTGGTGTCTCACTTACCCAACAATGTTATCACAGAGGCAGGGTTGCTAATGAAAACACAGTAACCTGAAACTGGATTTAATTCATTTTTGTCTTGATTATGAATCAGTGGGTAAGGGCCTTGATGGACAGGAACTATCATTAAAAAGGTTTCAAAGCCAGGGTTCATGTTCACCCCAATGCCATATGCTGGAACTTCATCTTATAAAAGATGATCCCAGATATTACTTTATCCAGGGTCTCACATCTACAGAGGCTGCCATGTAAGCACATGGGTTAGGGGGTCGCTGGAGAAAGAGAACTAGGCATGGCTTTCTTGACATGAGAACCCATTTTGGCCTAAGTCATTTTGTGATCTAAGCCTGGCCACAATACTTGCTTTTGAATAGGTCTCAGTAATTAATGATCTTATGGGACGGAATGCAGAAACTAGGGAGGAGCAGTCAAGAAACAATAGTGCAGCCTTGGGGCAGGGTCCTGGTTCTTCAAGGGATGCACATAATATTATACCTTTGAGTTCTGCAGGAATTAAGGCTCCCACCCAGGTGGAAGATGGAATGCTGATGTTGACCCTCCCAACTTCAATTAACTAAAGCTTGGACTCTGTGGACCTTTGACTCAATTCTATGCTGAATTCTCCTCTGCCTAAGCCCCCTCATGAATATGCACGTACCGTTACCTTAAAACTTTCCCAATTTTGCTGTTCAGGACACTGCTTTGAGAGAGATCCCTGGTGTTCTCCTTACTCGCTGCAAGTAACAAATCCTTCCTTCTCCTGATCTTTGGCTTGGTTGTGTCTTCTGGCTCCACACCCACCAAAAGGTGAACTCAGTTTTCGGGTAACAGCCATACATGTGTGAAATCACCCTCCAAACCTGGCTATATGAACTATTTCAAGTGTTTAAAATACAGACTATAACTGGGGGACAGAACTTCCCATGAAGTTCCTTGGTATCTGCCCCACTGGTGTCACAGTGCCACAGGGAAGCCAGGCCCCGGGAAGCCAGCCCCTGGGCCCCGTGACCTTGGCTCTCAGCCCACAGATGGCAGCTTGGACCTGGCTGCAGCCATAGTGCAGACATCATGGCTTTTGAACTGGCACAGCATCCCACTCCAGCCCAGTGCAAACTGGAGCTGTGCGATCAGGGCAAACAGCTTCCACTGCAGGGGGACGAGGCACAGGGAGACTTCTTCTGTACTTGGAAGGAGGTTGGCTGTGACGGAAACCAGTTCAGGACCTGCAGGCCCAGCCTGTGACACAGGATAGGTCACTCTTGCCTCTCCCCTGCTCCTTGCAGAAATGTTAAATGCAACCTGGTTGACGTTTGCATACTTTTCCTTGTAGGACTGCTTTCTAGAGGCAAGCTGGTTGCCAAAGCTGTAAACTGATTTGTGGCAATTTTAGCCCAATATTGATTGAAAAAAATTGCTGAGCAGAATGCAAACTTGAACAAGTATTCAACTGTTCAGAAAAAAAAATGTAAAACCATGGATAATATTGATTTTTATTCATTGAAAATGAAGTTAAATTCCTATCTTCATTGAAAATAGCATAAAGTACAAAAAGTATTGAGAAAACAGAGTGGGCTTTGGTAAAAAGCTAGACATTTCAAATAGGAAAAAAAGTTGCTAAGGAAAATCAACCCTCTGGTTGAAAACTATTTCATACAAGATAGGCTTGACAAGTACAATGCATTCTACTACTACTACTACTAAGGGACATGTTTTAGAAATTTTGTTACAATCTGTCCACAGCTTTAATGCCCTCCACCAAACTCCAGAGACAGTACCTTCTAAATGTCTGTTCAAACTGCAGTCTCTCCCTCCCTCCCTCTGTTTCTCTCGTTTGTGTGTGTATGTGTGTGTGTGCATGCACACACACACAGACACGTTGCTAAGTAGGTGTCTTTCAGGTGAATAAGGCACACAGCTCACACTATTTCTGGCATCTCTAAAGCTTTATGAGTCAAGTGAAAATGTATACAGCCCACTGCTTAAGAACAGGCTTTGCCCAAGAAATGCATTTGTAAGCAGGCTACCTAGAGATCATAATGAATGTTCTTAAGGAAACTACGTATGTCAGGTAATTTGCATCCTTGGGCAATTCACAATGAGTCATGTGTCCCTGTATGTCCCACGGTTAGAGCTGTAACACGTGTACCACTAACCTGATTACCAGGTGACAATGTCACCAGGACAAGTGCCTTGCATTTGGGGGACTCAGCTCCATCCATACCTCAGCTGCACAGGGTGGTCCCAGACGCCCAGAGAATCAGGGACCAGAGCCGGGGAAGGAGATAAAAAGGGGGTGTGTGGGGGGTCTCCTGCTCCAGTAGATCCCCAAAAGTAGGTATTTCTGATTCCAGCCGCTTCTCCAGTTGCCTTTTTCATCCCCACTCTCAGACGCCACCCACCTCCTATTATTCCAAAGTCGCCATGTTCTGCGGAAGCTCAGGACCACTGACTTTCTCCGGACAACTCGTTGCTGAGAAGTTCACTTGCTCCCAAAGCAAGACGCACCGTGCCCTGAGGTTCTGGTAGGAATGAGTCTCTAGTATCCTCAGGCTGCTGCCCTCTTCAGTTCCCACCCGCGCTCTCCCCCGCTACCCTGCCCCATCACACTTAGGGCTCCAGTAAAACTTACCTTCACTGCAAAATTAACATGTGCCCAGGTCATCCCGAGCATTTAATCAGAACAGGACTGCTGGGGTCGGGGGAGTATGGCAGGGACAGTGGAGGTGGACAGGAATTAGGAACTCAGTCCAGGGGCTGTGGACACAGCGCAGGCAGTGGCCGCTGCAAGGAAGGAGGAGCTGCAGACCCAGGTGCCCCCTCTCCGGGCGCCCTGCCCAAACCCAGGGCGGGTGACACGGGCCGAGAGCAGCTGTCCAGAGAAGGGAATGCTTTGGAGGAGCCCGTTTACCCTTCCAAGCTCTCTTCCTATATTAACTCCCTGGAGCCTAGTGAAGAGGCAGTGCTGTAACTTGCAGATGGGATCGGGGCCCAGAGATGCCAAGGAACTTGCCCAAGCCCCCGAGTGGTAACCTGAACCCATGCCCACTTCAGAGCTGGCCATCTCCCCACCTCCTCTTAGAGGCCTCCCAAGGAAGACTGGGTGATTCCAGGAGGATGCAGTCAGGGAAAGCCAGGCTCTGGGGACTGAGACGGTTCCTTCACCTCCTTAAGCCCCAGGGTCCTTCACCGCCCTAATGCGGGGAATGATTATAGAGAAATAAGTGTGCAGGAAAACAACACCACATCAGACTTAGAGCAGGCACTCTAATAATAATTGGCCACTATTATTATTACTATTATTTAAATCTGAGAGTCTCAGAATTGCTTCCATTTCTTCCAACCAGAAAAATGCTATAAAACAGAGGTGAATATGTTTCTACTCAGTTTATATTCACTTTTATTTTTTTTCAAACAGGGGTTTTTCCCAACCACAGACCTTGGACAGATAAACATTTATTTATTTACTTTTATTTATTTATTGGCCTCAACATGCAGCATGTGGGATCTTAGTTCCCCGACCAGGCATCTATCGAACTCACACCCCCTGCAGTGGAAGCACTGAGTCTTAACCACTGGACTACTAGGGAAGTCCCATATATTCACTTTTAATATAGAATATTAGAGACAGTTATGACATAATACTAACAAAGCTAATAAAATATTCTTTATTCAAAGACATGCCTCATTTCGCATATTTAGAGTTTAACTGCATGTCCAACTGAGGAAAAACCTGCTGCAGGATCAGCTGAGATCATTTGCTATTGCAGATGTAATTTCAACAATTCAACCTCCCTTGTCCTTTGTCAAACAGGAAGATTGAGCACAGCAGGAGAAGAATCTCAAGTATGTCACCCAATGCAAGCCCATTTTCTACTTGAATCCAGTGAAGAATTAAAAATTACACAGCTCTATGCTTTGAACCTCATAGAGTTCCCTTGAGAAGTACAGGCTACATTTTCTCTATGTGGTTAGGTTCACACATTTAAATGAAGTAGATTTTGCCTAGGAATCACTGCCCAGAACCTCCCAGTGAAGAAGACCTATTTCCCCACTGGCACTGAGTCCCCTCCCTGTGGTCAAGGATGGTGGCCTCCTAGGCCCGCATGCCCACCCCTGCTTCTCCTCTCTGCTTTGGAACCACTTCAAGACACAGCTCTAATTCTTCAATTCTTCAGTGTGAGAAGACATACAAAGGGAACGTTAAATTCCACTCTGTCAAGTTTGTTTCTACTTCACAGGTTTGATGAAATAGAGATGAAGGACGAAATACTGGCAAACAGGAGGTTTGGGGAAATGCCTTTAATACATTCACTCAAGTTCCTGCCAGTCCCCTCGACAGACAGACTACAGTATGTTATGAATGCACATGGGACACTGGGACACAAGAACACATGTCTTTTCCTGGGATAGCCGGAAAGAGGTACTACTTTATCTTTAAACTTAGCAAAGAATGTTAAGAATCTGAGACGAAAAGATAAAAGGCTATGTCTGTACCTCTAGAGTAATTAATTATGTGAGGCAAGACCTATAGCCATGGAAAAAATAGTAAACTTGTGTAGACTCCACCCACACTGAGTCAAATGTAAAAATAAAGTCAAAAATTACATATAGTCAAATATTTATACCTATGTCCTCAAACATATAAAACGACCTAAAATCAATGATCAAAGTCTCAGCAAATTAGGCAGTACTTATTTTTCATTTCTCAACATGGTGCTGCAATTTTTGCTCATTTGGGGGGCTTCTTGGGTGTTACAAAATCACAAAAATAACTGATTACAAGAAAAAGAAATTCAAGCAATCACTTTTTAAACACAGATAACTTCTTTTTCAGATGCCTTTTCAATATTTAAATAATAATTTTAACTAGGCATTCTTGTTAGTAGAATACATAAAATGGGGGCAGGGAACAGACAGATGGGTATGTGGGTCAGTAGAAAACAAGGTTTATAAAAACCTACAGATATCAGGTGTTCTGTGGGGTTTTTTTTTTGTAATTTAAGGTAACAAAGTGTCAAAGGACTGCCTAATAGATCATATTTTAATAAACTTTAGTCAACTTAACTTATAAAAAGTTTAATTTTTCTGTTTCCCATTTTTGCTGCCAACATTCCAGAAGCAGTATATAAGGAAATAATCTTCCTAAAGGAGACATTTCAGCAGATAACTTTTTAAAAACCTACTCTGGGAAAGGAGGGATAAACTAGGGGTTTGGGATGAACATATACACACTACTATATATAAAATAGATAACCAACAAGGACCTACTGTATAGCACAGGGAACTATACTCAATATTTTGTAATAACCTATAAGGGAAAAGAATCTGAAAAGTATATATATATGTACTGACTCACTTTGCTGTACAGCTGAAACTAACACAACATTGTAAATCAACTATACTTTGATTTTTTTAAAAAACTACTCTATGTCAGCATTATAAATAAAACAATGACACCACCAACAATTTCATCTTTGAAAATTGGAATATGTGAAGAAACATGAACCTTGGAAGCAGACCCAGGTTCATCAAAGGAGAAGATGCCAGGAATGCAGGAAGAAAATTGCCTGTCTCAGGATGGGCAGGCAAGACTCTCAAAAGGACCACCACCCCAGGGACCTAAAAGGAGTCAGAACCCACCTGTCGCTGTCATCAATGGAAGGAGAAAGAGATGTGGACAATAAAAACCAGCAGAGAGGGCTTCCCTGGTGGCGCAGTGGTTGAGAGTCCGCCTGCCGATGCAGGGGACACGGGTTCGTGCCCCGGTCCAGGAAGATCCCACATGCCGCGTAGCAGCTGGGCCCGTGAGCTATGGCCACTGACCCTGCGCGTCCGGAGCCTGTGCTCCGCAACGGGAGAGGCCACAACAGTGAGAGGCCCGCGTACCACAAAAAAAAAAAAAAAAAAACAGCAGAGAGCACTGCAATCAGGGAGAAAGGAAAAGAAAAGCAAGTTTGGTCCCCAAGAAAGCAGCCTTGATCCACATAGGTTATCTCCCTCCATCCCTGAAACAGTTCTAGGTACCAGATCCTCACCAAAATGGTAGCCCAGTTCCTCATGAACCAGGATCATAACATCACCTCTGAAGACACAGTTAAGAAAAATAAGGTCACCTAAATTGAAAGCAAAGGAGCAAAACAATGAAGCCTGGAGTTCTGCACCTGTGCCTATTGGATGCCCCGAGTCCACTGAAAAGGGGGAAAACGAGGAAGTATGAGGATCCCCAGCATCACCATCCATCTACAGGGCAGTCACAGCCCAGCTCTGCACAAACCAACCCTGCTGTGGCCTCAGATCCATCTTTCCGTACCCGGATCCTGTCTTTGCTGTGTTTGGTCCACTCTTGAACCAATATATTGGATATTTTAAAACATTTAATGGCTCTATGTTTGTTTCTAGGTTCTCCTTCTTCAAAGTAGTTGTATGTTATTTTTAATGCCCTCATTGTACCCTGCAGATTGCACTCCTCTGGCTTTCGTTATCTGCAATGGATGAGTTTGATCTGGTTTGCTGTGTCTGCTGACTACACCTTATGACAGTGGATTTTCAGATGTGTTCATAATTTTTGTCTGGGAACTCACAATAATCCAGAATCCATTTTTCCCATGGAGGTCCCACAGATGTCCCGGCTGTGGAGTCATCTCCACTGAAGTCCTTTGGGTACACTGATTTGCAGACCAAATTTGACATTCGCTTCTGAACTGGGGGCTCCCTTAGGATGAAAATTTAGCTCATCAAACATGAAAGTGCAGATGCCTGCCAGGGTCCAAGTTCCAACATGGATTAAGTTAATTTTTCCAGTGGGACTTCCACACCCAAGTCTAAGATCATTTCCAGTGAGGTCTACAGTGTCAGCCTAAAACTCCAGACCCTAAAGCACATACATGACTGCTCAAGTTGTCCCCTTGTCCTTCATGGCTGAGGTCTCCCTCTTCATTCCTGCCACCTAAAGATTTCCCATAATTGGTTCCGTATTTTTTTTTGTTTGTTTTGGGGTGTTTTTTTTTGTGGTACACAGGCCTCTCACTGTTGTGGTCTCTCCCGCTGCAGAGCACAGGCTCCGGACGCGCAGGCTCAGCGGCCATGGCTCACGGGCCCAGCCGCTCCGCGGCATGTGGGATCTTCCCAGACCGGGGCATGAACCCGTGTCCCCTGCATCGGCAGGCGGATTCTCAACCACTGCACCACCAGGGAAGCCCTGTATGTATTTTTTAAAATATTTTTAACATGAAAATTTTGATGTATAGTTGACCTTTTAACAACACGGGTTTGAACTGCATGGGTCCACTTACACGTGGATTTTTTTCAATAGTAAATTCTACAGTACTACAGGGCCTACAGTTGGTTGAGTCTGTGGATATGGAACCAAGGACACAGAGGGACTGTGATCCAGAGGACCAACTATAAGTTATACACGGATTTTCAACTGAGTGGAGGGTTGGCACCCCTGACCCCTGCATTGCTTAAGGGTCAACTGCATTTGTCTAGCACTTCATTTGACTTAAGATTGGAGGGGCAGGGGCTTCCCTGGTGGCTCAGTGGTTGGGAGTCCGCTTGCCGATGCAGGGGATACGGGTTCGTGCCCCGGTCTGGGAGGATCCCACGTGCCGCGGAGCGGCTGGGCCCCGTGAGCCGTGGCCGCTGGGCCTGCGCGTCCGGAGCCTGTGCTCCGCAACGGGAGAGGCCACAACAGTGAGAGTTAGGTGTACCGCAAAAAAAAAAAAAAAAAAAAAAAAGATTGGAGGGGCTACCCATGTCAACGGGTTCTGCCATCTTGAAGAAAAGACAAGCTTCTCACCTAACTTCAAAACTCTCTTTTAGGGCTTCCCTGGTGGTGCAGTGGTTGAGAGTCCCACCTGCCGATGCAGGGGACACAGGTTCGTGCCCTGGTCTGGGAGGATCCCACATGCCGCAGAGCGCCTGGGCCCGTGAGCCATGGCCGCTGAGCCTGCACATCGGGAGCCTGTGCTCCGCAACGGGAGAGGCCACAACAGTGAGAGGCCCGCGTACCGCAAAAAAACCAACCAACCAAACAAACAAAACCTCTCTTTTATCATTTCCCTACTAAATTTACCAAGCAGCTACCTTTTGTAAAGATTAGTACTCGGTTTTGTAAATAATTTACCCAGTAAACATAAACCATGCTTTCTGCTCTCCAAGAGCTCATGGTCCAGGCTAAACGATAAGACAGATAACCATACATATACATGGAGAAAAATATAATTTGAAAAGTTACATGCACCCCAATGTTCATAGCAGCACTGTTTACAATAGCCAGGACATGGAAACAACCTAAACGTCCATCAACAGAGGAACTGATAAAGAAGATGTAGTATATATACAGAATCTAATATTACTCAGCCATAAAAAAGAATGAAATATTGCCATTTGCAGCAACAAGGGTGGACCTAGAGATTATCATACTAAGTGAAGTAAGTCAGACAGAGAAAGACAAATATCATATGTTATCACTTATATGTGGAATCTAAAAAAAGATACAAATAAACTTATTTACAAAACCGAAGTAGACTCACAAACATAGAAAACAAACTTATCGTAATCAAAGGGGAAGGGTGGAGGGATAAATTAGGAGTTTTGGATTAACAGATACATACTACTATATATAAAATAGATAAACAACAAGGTCCTACTGTAGAGCACAGGGAACTATATTCAATATCTTATAATAACCTATAGTAGAAAAGAATCTGTAAAAAGATTATGCATGTGTGTATAACTCAATCTGCTGTACACCTGAAGCTAACACAGCATTATTAATCAAGTATATCTCAATAAAATTTTTTTAAAAGATAGATGCCCATGGAACAAACAAGTATTACCAAATAATGCACAAGGACTAAGAAGTTCACAAAAATTGCTTCTAAACCTGTTGCCAAGAGGAGGAGTGGGATATAAGCTCAACTCTCAAAACACTTTGGACTCTAATAGTGTTTTAGAAAGTTTTTATCTCAATCGTACTGAGATTGAAGTGAAAGAGATTTAGACAGAAGTAAATCAGGTTATTGAAGAGGTTCAGAAAATCTTCTAAGAAACTGAACAGATGGGTAGCAATCATTCTGGAAAGAAATGGGTAGAAACCGTGCGGGAAGAAATGAGGAACCATGGTGACCTCAGAACAGGAGGAGTGAACGCAACAGAGAAACTAAGATGATGAGGTCAGTTTCAGAGATGTTTACGTTTGAAAAAAAAAAAAAGTGTTATTAACAGTTAAATACTAAAAACAAAGCTGGGAACGTGGAAGGACAGAAAGCTGTCAGATTCAGAGCTGTGTTTCTGAGAGTCACCTTCAGAGAAACGTGGGTGAAGGCTGTGTCAGGAACGGCAGCACCTCCGAACAGAAGATGGTAAAGACGGGAAGTGATTTCAAGTGTTTCTGTCACTTTCACATAAATAAAATCAATCATAGGAATAACCACACTCTAATATATTTTCCATTTGCTCACTAGGAAATTGTGCCCTTAAAAGAGTAGAGATGGCCCATTTACAAACATTAAGCACAATTGCAAGAAATGCTAGGAGTAGGATGTCATTACATACTCAATGTATAAAGAACATGGAATTATTCTAAAGTACATCTGTATTTTTTTTTTTTTTTTTTTTTTTTGTAGTATGCGGGCCTCTCACTGTTGTGGCCTCTCCCGTTGCGGAGCACAGGCTCCGCGGCCATGGCTCACGGGCTTAGTTGCTCCGCGGCATGTGGGATCTTCCCGGACCAGGGCACGAACCCGTGTCTCCTGCATCCGCAGGCGGATTCTCAACCACTGCGCCACCAGGGAAGCCCTACATCTGTATTTAAATGAAGATAATATGACTGAAAAGGACTTACCGGAAGTGAGATTAAGTCTGCTGACAGAGACTGAAAGAGACAGTCAGTTGCTTAAGGGAAGAAAGTGATCTAAAATAAAAGCATGGTTTTATTTCATATTTAAAGGAAGTTTAATTAAAGATTTCCCTTTTCAAAGTCAGGCAAATTATATCAATTACCAAAAGCCTTTGTGCTGATTTTAAAGGGTAAGTTTGTAGAACATAGGCATGTACATCTTAAGATTTCAAATCCAGGTCCATCTGTAGAATACAATCAGAGACTAGCAATAAGACAGATTTCAGATCCACACTGATGGTAACATAGGACATCTGAGCTGGTTTAATTGAAATTTGGTTACAAAGTTCCTCACAACTCTTAAAACATACTGTTACTTTCAGAAGCAAGCTTTCAAAATATCATTGCCTAAAAATCAGAGTAGACAACTATTACTCTGACCTGCCCAATTCGTATATCACGTGTCCCTGGCCACAGAGACGGGGTCAGGGATGAGCACGAGACTAAGTCCTAGGACTTCCACTTGAACTCCTGGCCCCCCGCTTGGTGCTGAGGTGACTGTCCAGTAGGCTTACAGCCTGGAGCTCCTGTAGGACATATTGATGGATGACAAAGCCAACCTGGAGAGAAGATGGATGGCATTATTTGAGCCCCTGGACACAGTATGCCTGAAAGATCACCCTTGCAGTTTTCACTTACATAAACCAACAAATCCTCCTATGTAGTTTGGGTCCACCTTTGATGGGTATTCACTAGATGGAAGAGTCCACATCTAAATACCAGCATTCTGAATAGCCTCCCATCAAATTATTTTCAGCATTGCATTTTTGGTGCTCTGCCTATATACAGGCCAGTTCATTTTTTCCTACTCTTTCACATTTCAGATGAAGTTCTGATCATTTAAATTAACAAGGTTCAATTCATAGCCAATGAAGGAGGCACATGTTGTCAGTTAAGAGGCTCCAAGTGCACGCAGAGGAAGTTTTCAATAACCCAAATCTAATTATTTCCCCTTTAATGTAACCACCCCTCCCCATTTTCCTTAGGATGAAACTCAGTCACGTTTTCATGCTTTCCCTCTTCATCCATTCTCCTGTTATTTGCTCCTGCACGGGCTAAGCTTTCAGCCATTCTGAATTTCCTTCCGCCTTCTGAATATGCTGTATTATTCCTCTCCTGTGGAAGGCAAAATAAAGGCCTCCCCCACTCCCAATGATGTCCATGTCCTAATCCGCAGACTCTGTGACTATGTTCAGTTGCATGGAAAAGGGGAAATTAAGATTGCAGGTGCAATTAAGGTTTCAAATCAGCTGACCCTTAGGTGGGGAGCTTGTCCTGCACTATCGGGTGGGCCCAACGTCTTCCCAAAAAACTCCTTCCACGTGGTAGAGGGAGGCAAGAGGTCAGAGGTGGAGACAGGAAGAAGCCAGGGTGCTGGCCTCGCAGAGGGATGAGACAAGGAAATCAGGCAGCCTCTAGAAGCTGGAGAAGACAAAGAAATTAATTCTCTCCTACAGCCTCCAGAAGGAATGCAGTGCTACTGACACCCTGATTTCACTCCAGTGAGACCCATGTGGGGACTTCTGACCTCTAGGACTAAAAGATAGTTTTTCTTATTTTAAGCCATGAAATGTGTGGTGATTTATTACAGCAACAACAGGGAACTAATGTATCTGTCTAGAACAGGCTTCCTTCCCCATCCTCTCACCATAAATCCTTACCATCCTCCAGCTCTCAGATTAGACCTCACTTCCTCACTGAAGCTTTGTACAAGCATCCGAGGTTGGGTACCCTTTCTTCTGTGTCTCCACAGCACCCTGTGTTCCCACCATTGCTCTTCTATAATTCTAACTGCTATTATACAATTGGAATTACCTCTATACTTGCCTATATTCCTCAAAAAATTGTAACCTTTCTGAGTCTGTTTACTGTTGAATATGCACTACCTACCAGATAGATAATAGTTTTCCAGTAATTATTTGAGTGAATGAATGACATAATCAATGAATGAATCAATGAATCAATAAAGAGATGTAGTACTCTCTGCAGAACTCAAATAGACTAGCTGTCTTATTACAGGCAGAACTCAATTTACTAGGAGGCTGAGTTCAAAACTGACATCAATGTTGATCAAGTGCTTGGATTTATCTTACATGTCTTTCCAAACTGCAATACAGATGAAATACTGCCCATTTGTGATAGTATCGACGGGCTGTCATGTAGAAATATCAGAAAATGGGAAATGGGTAACCAGGGTAAGATGCCCAAGGTAAGAGTCCTCAGGACACAGGGCCCAGCAAATGAAGCTAAGCAGCTGCCTCGAACTAGGAAATATAGAAGAAAGCCTCCGAGAAAGGAGACAGGAGAAAGCAAAAGTTCTTCTGGCTAGAGGCTGCCAGACTTACGAGGAGGAAAGGATTAGGATATTTCTAAATGTGGGCTCTCCACAGCACTCCCCAGAGCAGTAACCATTAGCCAATTGTGTCTATATAAATTTAAATTTTAATTAATTAAAATTAAAAGTTTAGCTCCCCAGTTGCACTGGCCAGATTTTAGTGCTCGATAGCCACACGTGGTCGGTGGTTACCATACCGGACAGCACAGACATAAAACATTTCCACCATCAGAAGACGTTCCATCGGGCGGCGCCATAATAGAGTTGGTATATGTTTGGGGGCTCACTGCCTACTGAGTGTGACTGCTAGCAACTAGGGAGGGGGGAGTTTAATACTGTCAGTGTCGGATTTAAATAGCTTCTCATCATATTAATAATATGAACAATTAACTTTAAGGGCCTGGGGTAAGTGGGACAACTTTATCGATCAGGCTCTAGCTAGACTCATATTTGCAAGATGCCCAAATCCAAGTATCCCACACTCCTGAAAAGATCTGGGGCAAGGCAGGATCATCTCACATTCACAGATACATTCACAGATGGTACGTTCCCCAGTCACAGGTGAGGACAGCAATTGGGGAGTCTCGGTGAACTCCACTGATTTTAATAATGATTAATGAAGGTGCATTGACAAGATAAGAATGCTATATATATAGAAAATACAAAAGAACCTACAGAAAAACTTTTAGAGTTAATAAGTGAATTTAAGAAGGTAGGTAGATACGAAGTCTACACACAAAAGAGGAATATATTTATAGGTACCAGCAACGATTGAGTTTTTTAATATAACTTTATTACAGCATTAAAAAATACCAAGTACCCTGAACCAAAGCTGTTCAAGGCCTCTCTAAGTTATATTATAAAACTTCACTGAGCAAGAATAGAGGTGATCTAAATACATGGAGATAGCATCATGTTCACTGATTAGGAGTCATGATATATTGAAGATACTAAATCTCTCCCAAATTGATCTATAGATTTAAGACAATCCCAGTCAAAATCTCAACAGGCATTTTTGTAGAACCTGACAAGCTGATTTTTTTTTTTTTTTTTTTTTTTTGCGGTATGCGGGCCTCTCACTGTTGCGGCCTCTCCCATTGCGGAGCACAGGCTCCGGACGCGCAGGCCCAGCGGCCATGGCTCACGGGCTTAGTTGCTCCGCGGCATGTGGGATCTTCCCGGACCAGGGCACGAACCCGTGTCTCCTGCATCGGCAGGCGGATTCTCAACCACTGCGCCACCAGGGAAGCCCCGACAAGCTGATTTTGAAATATGAATGGAAATGTTCTAAAATACTCTTAGAAAACTTGGAAAAGGACAAGGTAGGATTTGTCCTAGCAGATAGGAAAACGTAATACATAACCACTGTAGTCATAGCAGATATGAAAACATAATACATAACCATTGTAGTCATAGCAGATATGAAAACGTAATACATAACCATTGTAGTCAAGACTGTGTAGTTGCTGATGCAGGAATGGACAACCTGACTGATACAACAGAACAGAGAGCCCAGACTCATAACTACATATATGTAGATGGTTATTGTCTTTATGTTGATCTATGACAAAGGTGGCACAGCAGAAAAGAGAATCTTTTAAATAACGGTGCTGGGGAAATAAGGTTTCCATATTGGAAGTTAGTGGTAAGGAAAGAAGGGAAGGAAGGAGAAAGGAAGATAGAGGAAAACAGAATGTGGCCCTTCCATCATGCACAGAAATAAAGTCTAAGTTGATTAAACAACAAAATAGAGAGGAAAATACATAATGGTTCTATAATATAGAAGAATATCTTCTAGACCTTGGTATACAGAAGGATTCCTAAAGTAGTACACAAAAAGTCTTAAACATAAAAGACAAAATTTAACAAGTCTAAGGTAAGAATTCTATTCATTCAAAAACACCAGGCAGGAAGTGAAAAACAAGGCACAGAATGACAGAAGATAGTTAACACACAACTAACAAAGGACTTATAAAGAATATTTAAAGAACTAGGACAAACCAATGAGAAAAGGGCTTCACAAAGGAGGAACACCAAATGGCCATATGCATGAAATTGTGTTCAACCTAACTGGCAATAAGGTAAATGCCCATTTCAACCACATGGGATTCTATGGCATACCTAACATCTTGGTAATTTAAGTTAATAATCTGAACTGGGGACCTCCTTGGCGGTCCAGTGGTTAAGACTTTGCCTTCCAGTGCAGAGGGTGCGGGTTCGATCCCCGGTCAGGGAGCTAAGGTCCGACGTGCCTGATAGCCAAAAAACCAAAACATAAAAATGGAAGCAGTATTGTAACAAATTCAATAAAGACTTAAAGAAAAAATGGTCCACATCAAAAAAAAACTCTTTAAAAAATAATAATAATTTGAATTGACAATACTCTGCATTAGAAAGAAGTACCACAAGGGTAACTCTCATAAGTTGTTACTGAGAATGTAAATGAGTACAACTATCTTGGAAAAAATCGGTCAGTACCGATAATAAGGTAGAAGTCACACATACTCTGTACTGAGTTCCAATCTTGTGTAATTATGCTCTTAGGTAGTTAGTACACAAGGATATTTGTAGCAGCATCATTCCATGACAGCCTAAAAGCAGAAATAACCCAAACGTCCAACAAGAGTAAAACGGATAAACAAAATGAGGCATTTTCATATAGGAAGATCTTTAAGCAATGTAGACGAACTAACTACAGTTACATAACAACCTTGAATCTTTGTTTTTTATTTATTTTTTAACATTTTTTTAAACATCTTTATTGGAGTATGATTGCTTTACAATGGTGTGTTAGTTTCTGCTTTATAACAAAGTGAATCAGCTATACATATACATGTATCCCCATATCTCCTCCCTCTTGCGTCTCCCTCCCACTCTCCCTATCTCACCCCTCTAAGTGGTCACAAAGCACTGAGCTGATCTCCCTGTGCTATGCGGCTGCTTCCCACTAGCTATCTGTTTTACATTTGGTAGTATATATAAGTCCATGCCACTCTCTCACTTCATCCAAGCTTACCCTTCTGCCCTCCCCATGTCCTCAAGTCCATTCTCTACATCTGCATCTTTATTCCTGTCCTGCCCCTAGGTTCTTCATAACCATTTTTGTTTTTTACGGTTCCATATATATGTGTTAGCATACGGTATTTGTTTTTCTCTTTCTGACTTACTTTACTCTGTATGACAGACTCTAGGTCCATCCACCTCACTACAAATAACTCAATTTCATTTCTTTTTATGGCTGAGTAATATTTCATTGTATATATGTGCCATATCTTCTTTATCCATTCATCTGTCAATGGACACTTAGGTTGCCTCCATGCCCTGGCTATCGTAAATAGAGCTGCAATGAACATTGTGGTACATGACTCTTTTTGAATTATGGTTTTCTCAGGGTATATGCCCAGTTGTGGGATTGCTGGGTCGTATGGTAGTTCTATTTTTAGTTTTTTAAGGAACCTGCATACTGTTCTCCATAGTGGCTGTATCAATTTACATTCCCACCAGCAGTGCAAGAGGGCTCCCTTTTCCCCACACCCTCTCCAGCATTTGTTTGTAGATTTTTTGATGATGACCATTCCGACCAGTGTGAGGTGATACCTCACTGTAGTTTTGATTTGCATTTCTCTAATGATTAGTGATGCTGAGCACCCTTTCATGTGTTTGTTAGCAATCTGTATGTCTTCTTTGGAAAAATATCTATTTAGGTCTTCTGCCCATTTTTGGATTGGGCTGTTTGTCTTTTTGATATTGAGCTGCATGAGCTGCTTGTATATTTTGGAGATTAATCCTTTGTCAGTTGCTTTGTTTGCAAATATTTTCTCCCATTCTGAAGGTTGTCTTTTCATCTTGTTTATGATTTCCTTTGCTGTGCAAAAGCTTTTAAGTTTCATTAGGTACCATTTGTTTATTATTGTTTTTATTTCCATTACTCTAAGAGGTGGGTCAAAAGGGATCTTGCTGTGATTTATGTCATGGAGTGTTCTGCCTAGTTTGCCTCTAAGAGTTTTATAGTGTCCGGACTTACATTTAGGTATTTAATCCATTTTGAGTTTATTCTTGTGTATGGTGTTAGGGAGTGTTCTAATTTCATTCTTTTACATGTAGCTGTCCAGTTTTCCCAGCACCACTTATTGAAGAGGCTGTCTCTTCTCTATTGTATATTCTTGCCTCCTTTATCAAAAATAAGGTGACCATATGTGAGTGGGTTTATCTCTGGGCTTTCTATCCTGTTCCATAGATCTATATTTCTGTTTTGGTGCCACTACCATACCCTCTTGATTTCTGTAGCTTTGTAGTATAGTCTAAAATCAGGAAGCCTGATTCCTCCAGCTCTGTTTTTCTTTCTCAAGAAAAATGTTGAATCTTAATGTTGACGGAAAAACATCTAAGATATAAGCTAGCAGAGAGAGTAAGATTCCATTTAGACAAAGCTCAAAAGCAGGCAAAATTAAAATTGAGTGTGGTG
This sequence comes from Kogia breviceps, assembly GCF_026419965.1. Lineage (NCBI taxonomy): Eukaryota > Metazoa > Chordata > Mammalia > Artiodactyla > Physeteridae > Kogia > Kogia breviceps. The sequence goes on along the minus strand of NC_081324.1, from coordinate 59,178,737 downwards.
TATGCATAAGTGATAAAATTTTTTTTACAAAAGCAATAAAGTTAGGAAGGTAAACTCAAGACACTTGTTACCTCTGGGGAGAGGAAGGCAATTGTGAATGGAAAGGATAACTTCTTTGATATAGGACTTCTTTGATTTGGACAATGTTCTGTCGCTGGTTGATGGTTAAGTAGATAACAGCATCATAGCAGTTTAATGGTACATTCATACTTTAATCACTTTATTGTAAGTATATTTCACAATGAACATGTTTTGCAAAAACCAAAACTTCAATAAATCACATAAATATGTAGTATATTCTGTGAGACCCTACACCAAGTCACCTTGAATACTATATATTGTTTCCTCAAATTTCCTTATTTAAGTTATTAAAAATATACATAAAGTAACAAAAATGAGTGATCATCATGTATGATCATGGGTAGCACATAATTAAAGTGAGGGTCTTAGGAAGGCAAACTAGAGGCAGAGAATGTGTAGGTATGGAAAGCATGAAATATGTCAGCTCTTAATTTCATTATTGTCAAATAGTATATGGTGAAAATAACATCAGAACACAGCACATGATCAATGTAAATTAGCTGAAGACAGGCATGGCTAGTATTTGTGCAATACTAAGATGTGTCAAGAATCTGATAACAGGGACTTACCCGGTGGTGCAGTGGTTAAGAACCCTCCTGTCAATGCAGGGGACATGTGTTTGATCCCTGGTCTGGGAAGATCCCACATGCTGTGCAGCAACTAAGCCCGTGCGCCACAACTACTAAGCCTGCACTCAAGAGCCCGTGAGCCACAGCCACTGAGCTCGCGTGCTGCAACTACTGAAGCCCACGTGCCTACAGCCCATGCTCCACAACAAGAGAAGCCACCACAATGAGAAGCCCACACGCCGCAATGAAGAGTAGCCCCCGCTCACTGCAACTAGAGAAAGCCCGTGAGCAGCAATCAAGACCCAACGCAGCCAAAAATAAATTAATTTAAAAAAAGAATAATTTTAAAAAAGAATCTGAGAACACATAATAATTTTAAAGACAAATAACGGATAAAAGAATTTAGATTAAAATAGAGTTTTCATCTCAAATCTATCTCTGAAAAGATGTTGCACTCTCCATCAGGAAAACACAAAGGGATAATTTAATAGGTTTCTCAACTAGCTTTTCTTTTAATTCAATCATTTTGCCAGTTTTGTGACTCTAGTAAAAGGCACGTAATTAGAAGTTAATTTTTTTCCAGTCACAAATATCAGGTAACATGAGTATTAAAATCACTATGTCAAATAATTGCAGAATTAAAGAGCTTTAACTTATCTGGTCCAAATCCTTTATTTTACTGCTTGGTTGAGTTGTCTGCCCTTTTCTGGAAATCGCATTAGTCAAGCTAATCTATACATCTATTTTTAAAACACTTTAAAATATTCAAACACTGATTTTTGCCATAACTGCATTCTGTGAAGATAGACTGATGTGGTTCAATATTAATTCACTTGCTGTATTTTCATTTTCAAGATTGTATGGGCAATAAATTTTTGTCTAAGATAATTAATTAAATGAATAGTAATATACTGTAGTTAGATTTTTTAAATACCAAGAAGTCTTACACTAATCATTTTAGTGCTGATTGAGGCAACAGATAAGCCTTTATTTCTCATTTAAGCAAATGTTCACACAAAGCAGAAATTAAGGACCTATAGAAAGATCATTGAGAAAACTCAAGCTATCTACCTTAAACTGTCATTGTCAATACCTTGGTTATCTCCTTCTAGACATTGCCTGTGCGCCTGCATTTTTGCAGAATGCAATCACACCCTATAATTTAATCTAACTTTTCCCTTAGTAAATAATATGAATAGTTTTAAAGGTCAACAAACGTGTACCTACAGCCCCCTTTAATGGCTTTAGCATCTTCTAATACAGGGACGCCCCAGACAAAGTTTAACCAATCCCAGGTGGCTAGACATTGAGTTTTTTTTTAAATAGCAAACCACAAAATGATTGAGAACAGGTTCACCTGTCTGAAGACTAATCTCAATTAAATTAATACTGTGCATTTGTAGGCAATGTCCAGAATACGCAAATCCATAGAGACAGAAAGAAGACTAGTAGTTTCTGGGGGCTGGGGGTGTTGGAGGGGGGATGGAAAGTGACTGCTAATGGGCCCAGTGTTTCCTTTGGGGTGATGAGAATGTTCTGGAACTTGACAGTGGTGATGGATGGACACATTGTGAATGTATTTTACCACAATAAAAAATATGAATACTAGAACTTAAACACAAACCAAAAAAAATAAAAATCTTCCACTAAAAATAATGCCAAGTGCTCTAATTTTCCTCTGATTTTATAAATCAAAACCAAATGTTTATTTTTAACCACTCTGTTGTCTTGACCACTAGGTGTTTTCATCTAGTATCAGAGACTGGCAAATACAAGACAGAACATAAGTGCAACATTGAACACCTTGAGTTTGAAGTATCTGTCTAGTTGGCAACTAAAAATATAAGTCTGATTGTAGAGAGAAATATAGCCTAAATATTTATAACCAGAAGCCAGAAGCCAACTGGTGGTAAAAGAACAATGAATATTTATGAAATATTACATAAATTCTCACTAATACAAAAACATTAAGATTATTATGAGCAAATGGTAGAAAAATTAACTTTTAAAATGCATATTGATTGGGTTTGGAGAAACCTCTTTTAGCCTGCTGAAATGATTAATAAATAAGCTTCTGAATCCTCATTCATCACCAACCTTGGGAAGCCTGGAAGAGACTTGGAGATGATTTTTTAAATTTAAAGAAAATTTTTTAATTGCGCTAAAATACACATTAACATAAAATTTACCATCTTAGCCATTTTAAGTGTGCAGTTCAGTAGTGTTAAATATAATTCACATTGCTGTTCAAACATCTCCATGATTTTTTTTCTTAAACTACCAACCTTCATGGATGTTTTATTTCCCCTTTTATGCTAAGAGAGCACATCACAAACTCACTCATTTCCGTCATTCTGTCTCTTTGTCAAGAAACAGAGTTCTAACCCCAGGGTAACTCTAACCAGCAGACAACAGGATGATCTTTTTTTTTTTTTTTTTTAACATCTTTATTGGAGTATAATTGCTTTACAATGGTATGTTAGTTTCTGCTGTATAACAAAATGAATCAGCTATACATATACATATATCCCCATATCCCCTCCCTCTTGTGTCTCCCTCCCACCCTTCCTATCCCACCCCTCTAGGTCTGGTCACAAAGCTCTGAGACCTTTTAATGAATCTAATTCAAGTCCTAACTTGAATAGGAGAGTCCTCCCCTGCTTCAGTGAAAGCAGCACAGGGCATCAATGTCAAAATCAAGCCCAGTGGCCCTGCTGGGATTCCTCAGTGGGAGGGTGTTGCTGTCAGGGGCCACAGCGACAGGAGCTGTAGACCCTGAACCTGAGATTAGCTGCTTCCAAGACTGTGCCTCAAGAACCCACTGGACGTCCCAGACCACTGCAGAAGCCCCAGAGCCCATGCCAGGAAAAAGGCAGCCTTCTGGGGTCTTAAGTCCCAGGGCTTCTACTGGTCCTGAGATCCCCTGCATTCTCCTTGGTGGTGCTCACCCACACCTAGAGGCCAGGGGAAGTGAGGGCTATGCCCAGTTAAGTATTTTCCAAGGCACCAGGCAACAGCCCACAAACCTACAACAGTTCATAGGCATCTGAGTAGCTGGTAAGCCACAGGGATGATGTGCCTCATTAACACTTCTCAATGCTATTATCTGCAATGACAGAGGACCACTGCATGCTAAACAAACACACCCGAAGGCCAAGATGGGGCTTCTCCGAGCGGAGGTGCACCCCTGGTCTCGGGGAGAGACCGCATCAGATGGGGGCACATCTCACCATTCAGAGCAAGAACAGCGGTGCCATAGAAACCCCCGCGGGAAGTATCAGGAGCCCAAAGGACTAGAACGAACTCGGGGCACATCAGGGGGTAAGCGGGCTTCACAGGAAGGGGGTCTCGAGCAGCAATCGTACTGGAGACGGGCAAAGTCAGGCACCTGCAAGTGCTCAGGATGGTGGAGCAAGGAGGAGGAGGGAGGACTAAAGCCCAGTCCTGGACACTCTATTCAAGTACTAGGTAGTACATCTTCATTCCAGAGAAACTAGAAATCTAGTGACTCAGGGCAGAAAAAGGGCAGAGAGATGAGTGGTGGTGATTTCTGCATGTGGCAGCTGGCCTCACGGAGCATTTAACTCTGTCTGGTGATACCCAGTGGGTGGGCGACCAAAATGGTCCATGGAGATGTGACAATTGAAGAGGAAAGTCAGATTTGACTTGTCCTGTGCGCACTGCATTTGCCCCTAGTTCTCAGGAAGGGGACCGTCATAAATCTTTCACAAGCAATGACACGACAAAAAGTTTGCAACATTTTCCATGTGGCACCTCTGGGTAATCCAATAGGGATTTTCCAGAATAAGCACATTAATTTCCTCTATCAACCTAAATGATGTCCTGATAGAAAGAGAAACCCCCAGTTACAGAGGCACTATTCAAAATTATTCCCACAGGAAAAATAAATGTATATCACACCTCAAAGCCTTCCTGAAGCCAGCTGCAAGGCTGATGAACCAGATTATGTGCAGAGAGAAAGCAGAAGAGCCTCCTGGCAGAATCCCTACATCAAATGACACTGCCGGCCACCAATCTATTACCAAGATACAATGGCCATAGAAAATCGAACTTGTAAGGTGGAGAATGATGATTGCTCCCCACAATACCTTCCAGCAGGAGATAACCACCGAAGGCAGCCTTTGAACCAGCTCTTAGAACAGGCTGGGTTACAGGAAGAACTTTCTACAACTTTGGGGTTAAGCATTTTGCTGGATGTATTGGAGGCTTGCTTTGTATGGCACGATGTAGACTTGGAAAAGTGCTCTGAGGTCGTCCTACTGGAGGCCTGGCCAGGCTGCCATCAAGGAGCTTGGAGCTGCCTCGGACAATCACCCCACACCCTGATTTATTCACTGGCAGCAGTTGGCACCAGGCAACACAGGGCCAAATGTGTCCCACGTCAGTGCTAGTTTTGAGATCCCCGCAGCATTAAAAAATGCAGAGATGCCAAGGTATAATCTTTCAATGGTGTTATTTTAATTGTTTACATATGAATACTTCAAACACTAAATATATTACATGGTGGTATAGTTGTGCTATTCAGAAGAGAATAAAAGAGATTAAAAATACTAATTTTAGGTACACTGTAAGTGGTGTGATCCAGCAGTGAGACACAGATTTGGCCATATGAGGAATACATTCTACTTTCAGTCTTGTGTCTCTTTGCCCTGAAGTTTATCCTTTTTTGAAGATAATGTGGAGAGTCTAAGTGTGAGGCTTGGGCCTATGGCTCTCCTGTCCCTCCTCCCTCACCCATGACACTCCCAGTGGACTTAGCATTATAAGCCTCCTGATCTTGGTGCATGGTTGAATAAAAGAGTGGGAAGGGGAAATGACCAAATTTTAACCACATTTCCAGCATTTCCTCTGTGCATGGAGAAGAAGAACCACTTGCTACAATGAAATGTCCTGGTAGGTCATAGATGTGCCAATAAAGATAGTCCACGCCTTCTCGTGGCAAAGTCAAATCCCCCGTTTCAGCAACAGATTCAGTATTGTGAGCAGCTGACTTCTCTATAACTGGGAGTTCAAAGCAAACCCACAGAAATGCCAAGATAATTCAATGGGGGAAAGGATGGTGCATTTGTTTACTACAGCTGCCATAAAAAATACCACAAACTGGGGGACTTAAGTGAAAGAAATGGAATTATTTTAAATATTTGGAGTTCCGGAGTTTGCAAGTCTAAGATGAAGGTGCTGGCAGGGGTGCTTCATTCTGAACCCTCTCTCTCGGCTTGCGGTGGCTTTCTTCTTGCCGTGTCTTCACAGGGCCTGTCCCCTGTGCCAGCACGTTACTTATGTTTCTTCCTCTTCTCTTAAGGACACCAGTCACATGGGATTAAAGACCTAATCTCCAAATACAGTTACCCTTAGGGGTTAAAACTTCAACACATGGATTTGGGTGGGGGGTGAGGGCAGGGGTGATAATTCAGTCCACAACAGGTGGTCTTTTCAAAAAATGGGATTGGGCCTTTTGGATATACAAGTGCCCAAAAAGTAATCAACTTAGATCCTTACCTCACACCATATACAACAATAAACCAGAATGGATCCTGAACCTAAATGGAAAACATGTAGGAAGAAAGTAAATGCAGAACTTTTGGGAGAAAACATAAGAGAAAATCGATCTGATCTTGAGGTACAACACCAAAAGCATGTTCCATAAAAGGAGAAAATGATTCACTGGACTCTGCACCAAACGTTGTTCTCTCTCATTTAATTCTTCCAACAACATTGTAACATAAGTAATATTCTCATTTTACAGATGAAGACATTGAGGCTTAGAGAGGTCAAGTAGCTTGAACAAGGTCCTAGAGTCAGGGTGCTGAAGTCAGGGAGCTCTTTCAACGTATGCTAACAGCTGCCTTCCCATTGGGCATATTCCAGAGAGAATCAGAACCCACCCCGATACTTCAACAGAATCAGAAAACATTTTCTAAAGCTGAGTGCAACCAAATTGTGGTTTGGGGATCTACTTATTATCTCCAAGTTTTGAAATAACCTAACTTCCAGCTTTCGGTTGTGAGATGTTCCTTGCATAGGCTGGGGAGAAATCTCAAGGGCCAGCTTTGTACGTAAGTTGAAAATAAAGTTAAAAAAAAAAAATCTTTTGCAGGAAAGAAGCCATTTTTATTTTTGCCAATGTAAAATATAACGTTCAACATTCATTTTCTCTACTCAGTATTCTTTAATAACCTAAACGGGAAAAGAATTTGAAAAAGAATAGATATATGTATAACTGAATTACCTCGCTGTATACCTGAAACTAATAAAACATTGTAAATCAACTACACTCCAATATAAAATAAAAATTTTAATAAAATAAAATTTGTGATTGATATTAAAAAGAAAGGTATCATATGTCAATCGTATAATCAGTGGGCGCCAGAAGTCTGAGACATACAAGCCCCTGTAATGAGAGGAATGACTCCCAGGAAGCTGAGCACAGATGTTGTCAGAGGAATGGCAGGTGGGGGGAGAGGGGAGCGAAACCACGCAGCACTGACAGAGCAGAACAGAATGGAAGAGAACAGAAGCACCACGGGCTCTGCACCCACTGGAGTTTTCCTACATAGAAAGAAAAGCCAGAGTGGTCTTTATATACCTCTACAATACACCACTTCTCCCAGGCCCAAGGTTAAAACTGAATTTGATATATCACATCAGACCACTATGAAGAATAATCTACAAAAATTATGATGATGTCATCTGTAAATATCCATTGGTATCAACAGCTTTAAATTATGAGTTGGCATTTTGGTTTATTAGGAAGCTCCTTCAGATGTATTAAAAATCTGTCTACTCTTAGTATTGATTTTTTTTTGATAAATATATTATCCAGAGAGGTTATATGCAGTGATTTCCCTGGAAAAGCTGACATTTATTCGATGATATTTACTTTACTGAATTAAGTAGAAATATATGCTCATATATCTTTACGGTATCTGGGAACTTATCTGTTTTATAGATATATTAGGGCATGGTTTAATAACAGGGCTTAGGAAAGGCTCGAAGTGTGTAAAATCTATCAGTTATGGATTAATTCTTCACTGACTTTTATATCAAAACACCATAAAGCTAAAGTTAATTCTCAAAACGTATTTTAGTAAATTAACTGGAATTTTTAAAGATGGCACTTCTTTAAAGAAAAAGGAAGCCAACATTATATTCAATTTCAAGTAATTTTCTCATATAATAATTTATCAGGAAGTGCTCTATGACCTTTTCTTAAATGAAATCCTCTAAGGCCAAGTGTGACAGGCTAGTCACTCAATGTTCTATTTTTCCTTCTGCAGGGTAATCTCACTAAACTGTACCCCCAGAGACCACTGCAGGTTGCAGGGACGCTCCTGACTTTTTTCTCTCCCCTTCCAACACTGGTCCATAGAAACTTCCCATGTGGATCCTCCATGGACTCTCCCCTTTGCCGTCTAGATGTCCACTTGAGGGCAGTCTTGGAGAACGCATGTTAAAGATGACAGAGTCATTTTCGGGCTTCCCTGGTGGCACAGTGGTTAAGAATCCGCCTGCCAATGCAGGGGACATGGGTTCGAGCCCTGGTCTGGGAAGATCCCACATGCTGTGGAGCAACTAAGCCCGTGCACCACAACTACTGAACCCGTGCGCTTAGAGCCCGTGCTCCTCAACAAGAGAAGCCACTGCAGTGAGAAGCATGCGTGCTGTAACGAAGAGTAGCCCCCGCTCGCCACAACTAGAGAAAGCCCGCACGCAGCAATGAAGACCCAACGCAGCCAAAAATAAATAAATTAATTAATTACTTAAAAAAAATAAAGATGGCAGAGTCCTTTTCAATTTGGATGTTTGTCTGGAACGGGGTTCCCAACCCCCAAACCTCCAAACGGGAACCACTCTAGACTATTATATACATGGAAAATGAACATCTCCAGTGTTAAGGCACTAGGATTTTGAGATTTATTTGTCATGGTATCTACTACATCTTTGTACTCTATGAATTCTTAGCGAAAAACAAAGAGCTTCATTTTCTTTAGAAAGTTCTTTCATTTGAAAATAAGGATCTAGATTAGATCACAGGATCTATTGAGTTTGGATGAGTCCTATTCTCAGAACTCATTCAGTAAGTCAATAGACATTTGTGGCATCATCACTGCACTTGCTTTACAAAGACAAAGTAAGGGAAAATGCGTCCCATGAATGTAATTAATGATTTGACTTGGAAGACAACCTATTTGTAAACTGTGTCTTCAAATTATAGAGAAAGTCTAATACTACAAAAATATGATAAACTACTAGCTCCTTAAAGAACAATGCTTTTGGTCACAATTGGGGTTTTTATTTACTTGTTTGGTCGTCGAGTTGTTTTCCATTTTTTGTTAACCAACTCTCACTTGCAATTCTCAAGTGTTAGCAGCTGCTCCCATGAATGACCCCAGGATGTTACCTTTCTTTCCTTTTTAATGCACTGGAGGAAAATTCATCAGCTCAGAAAGCATCGGACTTAAGAATGTGAAAACCAACCATGTTCCCCCATTGCTTACTAGAAATAGCAAGAAATGCAACAAGTATCACGATGTTAAAGGGCTTCACAGCAATTAATGTTTTGGGAAGGTTTTGCTGAGCTTGTCAAAGATGGGGTCTTAGATGAGCAATCCCTTCTTTAACTCACAGAAACTGAATGGTGTAAGTTAATCAAGACGGAAAGAAAAGAAAAAACTCACTTGAATCAAAAGACTCCTTGGAACCAAGACTGTTTACAATTTCTCTTTTTGTGAGTTTTATGGAAAGAGGCAAATGAGGATAGCCTCTCTCTACTCCCCATGCTGACCTCAGAAAAAATCTGTGACCAAAGTTTACCCTGCTGGCTGAGAAAAGATCCGACCTCTGGGATTTACGCTGACTCACGGAAGGCTGTGGCCTCTGCAGAGGGATCACAGAGGGTTGAAACCTGGTCCCCGGGGGTGCAGGGGGTTCTCTGCTCTTTGCTTTGCCGTGCATATGTCATCAAAGAAAATATTGTTCTTATGTGCTGGGGAAGGTCGGTAATGATGAAGACCTTATGAAATGCAGGAATAAATACGAGCTCTTAACCAGGACGAAGGAGAGAAAGGGAAGGGGAGCAGAGGGCGTGGCTGTTAGCTCATCTGCAGAACTTGACCCTGCATTTTATAAGTGCAGCAATGTCACAGGGGCAAGAAGCAGTCTGTCCAATGAAAGAGCAAAGAATTGCACGTCTCCATCTGCTGGGGGACTGGAGGAACTGCCCAAATTAGAAAGTGACTTGGCTTTATGCTGATTAAAATTCTTATTAAAGACACACTGACTCACTTTGCTGTACACCTGAAACTGACACAACACTGTAAATCAACTATACTCCAATATAAAATAAAAATTAAATTAAAAGTTTTTTTTAAAGATACATTAAATAAGAAAAGAAACTACCACCTCATTTCAGGGGTAAGAAAGTGTGACTGGCCATACCAGTCACAACTATATATTTCTGTCACTTAAAGGTTGCAGTGAAACAACTAACACTCCATTTCTTTGATCAGTGTTAGGGCAAACAATGTATGAACCAAGTACAGGCATTTTATAGAGACGTACTCTACATTAGTGAGGCTGCCCTTCCCTCCACGCAATTGTACTTGAGAAAGGAGAAGAGTGTATCTCGGCATCTTGGGGCAGCTGTGGAGGCCAGCCACAGCCAATGGGCAGATGGCCACTTCTGGCTCTACATCACATCCATCAAATCTTCTTAGGAAGCCTCGTTAAAGTGTTCTCAGCCTGCAGGGGACTCCAAATAACAAGGACTTTCTAAAGTGAGTCCCAGGCTTCAAAAACTACGATAATGGGTAGGCAATTAGTAGACTAAATTAATCCTTAGTAAGTCTCTGCCACTTCATGAATTTAATTTGCTTTTCTTCCGTTCAGCACATTATTCTATTTTAATACTTGGTCTTTTTGAAAGGCAAAGCATCGCCTCCTTGTATTGACACTTTAGCTTGTCCACGACGCTCTTTACCTCTTAGGATTCAAAAACAGTGCCTGCCCACAGCAGGTGCTTCCTAAGGATTTATTGGAAAAGGAGAAAAGTTTCTAGCACTAGAAAGAGCTAGAAAGGTCATCCACGTCTGTCTTCTTCCTCAAGATTAAGTATTAGCTACCTCTCATAGCTGTAAAAATCTATAAAGATTACCAGATTCCCCCATTAACTCTTTCCATGGCTATATTAACATTAAACTCAAAAAATGTTTCTCCGTCATGCCTTTTAAATATTAGCAAATTCTGTTAGAACTCATGTCTTTGGAAATAAACGTGTTATCTTACATAACGGAGCTATTGATAGGAGATGTGCGACTGGTAAGTTCACCTAAGAATTTGTTATCAGTTCATATGCAGGGGCTTCCCCGGTGGCGCAGTGGTTGAGAGTCCGCCTGCCGATGCAGGAGACACGGGTTCGTGCCCCGGTCCGGGAGGATCCCACATGCCGCGGAGCAGCTGGGCCCGTGAGCCGTGGCCGCTGAGCCTGCGCGTCCGGAGCCTGTACTCCGCAACGGGAGAGGCCACAACAGTGAGAGCCCCGCGTACCGCAAAAAAACAAAACAAAACAAAAATTCATATGCAATTTCTATCAAGTACAATTTCTAAGTCTCCCTGAATAATGCTTAGCCATCTTTATAACACTGTGTCACTATGCACTTCATAATAAAGGGGTTGAAATTATTTTATCACGACAATATATACAACAGTTCCACAATTAAAAATCTCAGAAGCAGCACTACTGAATGACTTTATACAGGCTTATTCATAAGGAATAAGTTTAAATAATTCACTTTATCCAACCCACAGCTGTCCAGAAAGCCTACACACAATTTCAAATATATGAATATTAATCCTACTCTCATGAGCATGAGATTGCATAAACTCAACTTCATAGAATTTGTAATATTCACAGTTGTGTGGCTTTATACAATGTAACTTTGTGTATTATTTCATTTAGAATGAGTATTTATTAGTGAAAAGAAAATACTTTTCAATAATAGGAACAAACTATTTATATTGTCTTTATTCAGAAAGAAAATGTGAATTATAACACTCAAGGATATCCTTTTTTGCAATAGCTGACCGTTGAACAATGCAGGGGTTAGGGGTACCAGCCCTCCGCTCAGACAAAAATTCTGGGTATAACTTAGAGGTGGTCCTTCTGTATACACGATTCAGTTGGGCACCTGCGATTCAACCAACCATGGGTCATGTGGTTCTGTAGTGTTTACTATTGAAGAAAATCTGCATATAAGTGGAACCACGCAGTTCAAACTCACGTTGTCAAGGACCAACTGTATTTACAAAACCCTTTCCCCTTCTTTCTTTTCCTTCCAGACTCCTCCAAGCCTTTAACTGTCAATCATCAAGGGAGGCACATCTCTTAAGATGATCTACTTCAGGTTCTCAAAGTATCTTCTAGGGACCCCTGAAATCCCCAAGTTACTTACAGGGAGTCCACAAGGTCAAAACTGTTTTCCTGGTAGTAATAGGACATTATTTGACTTTATTATTGCCATTTTGCTCTCAGTTACTAACAGGTGTACATCATTGCTCTGATGGCTAACGAAGTGCATGTACTCTGATGTCCTCTGTTTTCAAAATTATTCAATTTTCATTCAACCCAGAAAATAGAAATAGAAATTGCCCACATGATCAAAAGTTCTTTGGATATTTCAAAAACAATTTTAAGGGTGTAAAGGGGTCCTAAGACCAAAGAGTTTGAGAACCATTCAACAAACAACCCCAAAATCAGGCACATGACCCTGGAACTCAGGGGTGTGTGTGTGTGTGTGTGTGTGTGTGTGTGTGTGTGTGTGTGTGTGTGTGTGTGTGTGTGTGTGTGTGTGTTGGGAGCAGGGTTGGGTTTCAGGAGGAGTCGTTTCTACATTTTGTCACTCAAGCACCCAGGCTAAAAGCATCGCAATCACCAAGGCAGGAAAAAGGGGAAAGAACACAGGGAATATGGCTCTAAAAGCTTCTGCCTGAAAGCGACAGGTATCACTTGAATGCACATTCACCAGCCACAGCAGGTGTGGCCACACCTACAGCAGCGGGCACAGAGGTGCACATGCTCCCCTGTTTCTAGAACATGGGAGCTGGAAGCAGTGACTCAGCACCCCCCCAAATACCACAGGGTTCTCCCTTCAGGCGGCTCTTCTCCTCCCAGCATCTTGTCCCAAAGTTATTCACCCTCATGACCATGTATTAATGGGGCCTCACAAACCATTTCAGGAAACATGTGGAGAGATGCTACTGAAATACGACATACACAGGTTCACATATTTCAATTGTTTTTTATTTCAAAACAATTGCAAAACATCAAATCTAAACAAAATATGGATGGTAAAGGCTTGCCAAAGCTAGTATACAGTGCTGTTATGTAAAAAGGGTATTCTAAATGCCTCTGTTTGACCGACATGTAAAACCAATTATTTATAATAATTTGTGCCATTAACGAACGTCCAACACCTTTTTATAAGACCAAGACCCAGATCAATTCAAATAAATTAACATTCCTGTCTTAACTGACTCATCCAGCCCAAGAAACAAATTCACATGTCAGTGGGGGGTTGCCCCAATGACCCCTAAGCTGAAAAATACAAACTATCATTTTGTTTTCCAAATAACAAGCATTGATTGCAGTGTTAGAAAGGTCACTCGTCATCAGCTCAGTCACTGACCTGCTGGCAAATTGCAGCCTGTCACTCCGCAGTGAGCCAGGACCATCAGGGGAACTCAGGCACGTTGTGTTTATATAGTACAATTGGGGAGGTGACACCATTTCCACAAGGTGTGTGTTTAACAGGATGGGTCTCACGGTCAACAGAGATGAGAAGAGGAAGCAGCATGAAAGGAATGACTATAAGAGAGGTCTCATCATTTCCCAAGATGACCCCCAGAAACCTATTGATTCCTATTTGCCTTAAAATTGCCTGGATCAAACCCAGTCTATGCCTCCAAGTCTTATGCCAAGGATTTCAATATTTTGTACATTTTCTCTGAGTCACAGAAGAAAAGATGTTCCCTAGAAGGAGCCAGGAAAAATAAAATTAAGAAGCACCTCTGTATTAGGAAACCTGAAGCATTCAAATAAGAACAGGGCATTGAGAAAAACAGCTTTCCGTGGTGTCCTCTCAGAGGGCACTGCTGTATTCACGTGCTACCCCACACATATGGGGTATAGTCAGTTGCATAATGGGTTGTCTGGATGTGTCGTCCACCACAGAAAGGAGTTAGGATGTCCAGACGACAATTAATTAAATAGCCATATTTATTTCCCTTTCAACCACTTAAGCTTTTAAATATCACTTTAAGATATAATTTATCACAATCCCCTAGGATAAAATATCAGTCAACTATGAATTAAAGTCCACTTATTTAATGATCCGCTCAATCTTTTCATGAAGCTTGCAAAGAAATTCTTTATGAATTTTTCTGTGTTCAGCCCCACATTATGGACGAGATACAAATGAATTCAAGCATGTACCCAAAAATAAAATGTAATAATTCCTTATGCGTCTTCTTACAAAGTTCCAGTTAGCCACCAAAATATCTACCAATAGGATAACGATCTTTATACTTGATTCACCCACCAAGGCATAAGAACGCAGCATGAAGCATCTGTCCTATTTTAGAAAGTCCTAAAATTATATCCCTGAAGTGTGTCACTGTACATGGGCCCATCAGCTCCACTAAACTTCTCCAGTGAAGACCAAGGAATCAACCCGAGATGCTCAGAAGGGAAGATGGGGGTCAACCTAGGCTTCTTAAATATAAATATTTTCAATGCAATTTGACAGGATAGCTTTTTGCCTAAAAGGCATCTGTGGATAAGAATCTCATTGGCACTAAGTCAGTGAAGCTCCAATGGTCTTTTGTTTCCCATGTTTATAGTAAAAATTTTTCTTAGTTTTAAAACTATAGAAAAGTTGAAAACGTAGTATGATATATGTTTATACATACTTCACCCAGGTTTAACAACTGTTAACGTCTCACCACATTTGCACACATACTCTGTCACACACACACACACACACACACACACACACACACACACTTTTTAACATGAATCTCCTAAGAACAAGGGAATTCTCCTACATATTCCTATTCTTTGTGATATGATACTTATTTACTAACCAAACTTTCTTTTTTTTTAAACATCTTTATTGGCATAGAATTGCTTTACAAGGGTGTGTTCGTTTCTGCTGTGTAACAAAGTGGATCAGCTATACATGTGTCCCCATATCTCAAACTTCCTTCTTACATCTTTTCCTGATCCCTCCTATGAGCAGTTCTTTCTTTTCCTCTCTGCAGACAGAGTCAATTTGTTTCTTGTTCCCTTTGTCAGAAATCGAGTCAAATGGCCTCCTTGCTGTGCATCCTTCACCAGCTCAGGACAGCCTTTGGGAGTCTTTCCTACAGCCTCACCCCTCTCCTCCCCATCCACAACACCTGTAGTCCCAACACCGTCCACTCCTGAGCAGCCCTGGGCAAAAGCCTGTGCACCTCGCTGTCCAGCACTGCCGCGGGACAGGGCAATCCTTCCACCTGGCAGGCCCGCCCGCTCCGGCCCCCCACCTTGTGCCCGCCTGGCCCCTCTCAGGTGCCACCTCCTCCTTCGGACCTTCTGCTGGCCCTCCCCCCTGGCCTCTGTCTGGGCAGCAGCCTGGCCCCCAGCAGAGCGCTGGGCCCACCGCTTCTATTCTGGAAGACTGGCTCTGGGTCATCGCTACATCCCAGTGCCTGGAGCCCACACAGGGCCTCACACAGTTGGAGGCCCAAAGAGGGAAGGGCCTTCCATCTCCTCCTGGTCTATGGCAAAAAGAACAATCCAGGCTTAACGAGTTCTTCTTTAAATGTATTCATCTCTTCCATTTCTTGGACCACGGGAGGCCCCAAAAGGGCTGAAAGGGGACCTTGCCCCTGTGATGGTCTGGTCTGTGGCAGGCTGGAGACAGGGGTGACCAGACCCCGGCATCACACAGAATGACCCAGGCCTTCCCCACGCTGGTGTCTGTGTGAGGACAGCCTCATGCCACCATCAACCTGCCAGCTAGCACATCAGCGGCCCACCCAAAACTCCTCTGAGCCGAAGACCCTGCCTTCCATTAAGAGAGGCTGCCACTCCCTGGACCCGACTGGTAAGTCTTCCTCAGGCCTAGGGTTCTCTGGTCTTCGGTCCATCCCCACCCGCCGCCCCACTGTAGTCCAAGGTATCTCAAAAGATGGTAAGACTGTCCCCAAGTGTCCCATCAAAACCTGCTGTCCCTTCTCCCCACCCTCCTCCCTTCCAATAACGCGGCCAGGCCCAGCTCCAGGGCACCTGCACACAGAACGCAGAGTCCGTGGGCACCAGCCAGCGCCTGGGTGTGAATTTCTCAGCCTGGCATCACAACTGCCCGGTGGGCCCATCGCCCTGGATCCCGCCCTGGACCCTCAGCCCCTCCTCAACTCAGCCTCAGAGAGATTTACAGCATCTGTCACAACTGGCCTGTGTGTTTATTCCATTACTTGGTTTCACATAACTCTTATGATGTCATCTCGTACAATTTAACGGGAAATTGAGCAAGAAATAAACCTATTTTAAAAACACATATTGGGACTTCTCTGGTGGTGCAGTGGTTAAGAATCCGCCTGCCAATGCAGGGGACATGGGTTCGATCCCTGGTCCGGGAAGATCCCACATGCCGCGGAGCAACTAAGCCCACGCGCCACAACTACTGAGCCCGCACACCTAGAGCCCATGCTCCGAAACAAGAGAAGCCACCGCAATCTCACCGCAACTAGAGAAAGCCGGTGCGCAGCAAAGAAGACCCAATGCAGCCTTAAATTAATTAATTAATTAATTTTTAAAAACCACAAAAAAACATATTTATATGTACAGGCTCACTTGTATACTTTTAAGCAAATATTTAAAAAATAGTCAGCCACTGTTCTTCCTTTTTGTAAGTTTCCCAATCAGCCAAGACAGGAATTTAGAACAAATCTAAAGCAGAACGTTTGTGGAACACTGAATATAAACTATTGAAATAAATGGTCATACAGAATACGCTGGCCCCCTTGAAACACTTAACTATTAAAAATCAAGACACTTTTCAACAAAAGAATGACTGCCCCTGATCTTGAATAAAAACTGAATCATAGTAAACATCATGCCGAATGAAATAAGCCAGACACAAAAGAACCACTATTGCATGATGCCTCTTACATGGGAAACCCAGAGTGGACCAATTTATAGAGACAGGAAGGAGGATGGTGGTGGCCAGGGGCTGGGGGGAGGGCGGACGGGGAGTTAGTGTTTAATGGGTGCAAAGTTTCAGTTTGGGAAGATGAAAAAGTTTCTGGAGATGGATGGTGGTGATGGTTGCACGACCATGTGAATGTACTTAATGCCACAGAACTGTACTCTTAAAAATGGTAAATTGGGGACTTCCTGGTGGTCCAGTGATTAAGACTTCGCCTTCCAATGCAGGGGCTGCTGGTTCAATCCCTGGTCAGGGAGCTAAGATCCCACATGCCCCGAGGCCAAGAAAACCAAAACATAAAACTGAAGCAATATTGTAACAAATTCAGTAAAGACTTTTACAAAAATGGTCCCCACCAAACTAATCTTTAAAAACAAATGGTAAATTTTATGTTACATGTTTTTACCTCTGAATGGAGAACACTGTCTACACTCACGTTAAAATGAGTCCACCCAGAGCCCTCTGCTGTTTAACTAAGAACTCCCCAAAGATCACTGATTTGAAATGGGGTTCTTTTGTTATCATCTAAAGTTATTTTTCTAAATTTTGTAACTTAGAAACTGCTGGCAGGATGCAATTCCAGTCCAGTTCCTTTCACCATGTTCACTGTTTCAAAGCTACTGGAAACCCATTTTGAGCATCACCAGGGTGATATGAGTGAGATGCAGAGAGGTTGCTCATCAAGGACCATCCTACACCTTGGATGTCAGGCAGGGACCTCACTATGGGACACCTGAAAAAGATGCTCAAAGACAATAAAACGTGTCATTTCCTGAGTTCTGGAGCAGAAATATTCAGAATCAACTAAAATAACACCAAATTCAATGACCTCCCCCACATTTTAAAAGTATTTTATAATACTTTTTATTACAAAGTTACACTTAATCATAAAGAAAATGTGTAATGTAGAAGTGACAGGACAATTACCCCGAATCCTACCATCCTGGCAGAAAAAGTTCATATTTTAATGGACTTCTTTCAACTTGCTTTTCAATCGATTCAAAAATTATATGAAGCTCTATACCTTTTGTTTCTTATTTGGTAACACTTAGAAGGGAAAATAGGAAATCGGCATGAACTGCCCACTTCACAGAGAGTCCAAATTAAACTAAAAGATGAATTAATACCAACTGCTCCTGGAAAGTTACTAGTAATAAAAGGAGGATGGTTTCTTGAATTCTGTGCTGGGCCAGGTAGGAGGCTGTCTCTGAAGTGGATAATTTCGTCTCGCTTGGTCAATAACCCCATGAGGCAGGTTCTAAATGCCTTTCCAACACCTTCGGGATCCTGTAGGGCTGACAGCCCCCTCCCCCCCGCAGAGTTCCCCCTGTCTCAGCCTCTACCCCTGCTCTTCCCTCTGGGAGGACCACTCAGCCTCCAGGCCTCCTTGTCCCTGATGGAACCCCATCTCTGCTCACAGAGCGGCTGCTCCTGTCTGCCGCTCCCGTCCCTTACTAAGCCCTTGTCCTGATTTAGTTTTTCTTCACAGCCCTAGA
This sequence comes from Kogia breviceps, assembly GCF_026419965.1. NCBI lineage: Eukaryota > Metazoa > Chordata > Mammalia > Artiodactyla > Physeteridae > Kogia > Kogia breviceps. The sequence continues at coordinate 59,160,323 of NC_081324.1, read as the reverse complement.
AAGTCTCCTCATCACAGTATAAGTCTGTCTGCTTATCACAGCCTGCATGCCACACAGTCAGCAAAAGGACAGACCCCATTATTTTCGCTCCAGCTCCTAGCGCCAGGCCCCCGGACATCACTCCACGAACATGTATCACGAACTAATCCTACACCCATGAGGAGCCTGAGGACCTGAGAGCTGAAGAGTCGGCCAAGGTCCACAGCCGTGAAGCCACAGAGCCAGAATCTGACCCAGGAGTGGGCAGCAACCCCACGGGGAGAGCCTTCGAGTTCATTTCCAGAAGATCCAAAGAGTTGCCACCTGGGATGAAGGCTGCCCGTGCCCCCTTCACTAGATGCAAGTGCTCGGGTGGGAAGTTGCCTCCCTGGCACTCAGAAGAGCAAAAACGGGCGCTTTCCTCTCCTATAAGTCTGGGGCAGGTGCATCTTCTCTGAACTTCAGTCCTCTTGGGTATAAAACAGATATAACGCCGTCTGATCTCCCAGGGTCGTCAGGAGGATCAGAGGATACACAGCAAAGAAGCAATTTTTGGCAACTGCTAGGAGTCATGTACGTGTACAAGATTACTTTGGTTTATGAGGGAGAATTATCAGAAGGTACTGCACTGCCACTTGCCTGGGATTTCATTTTTTCTTTGCTCTAGTTTTTTGCTTTTTGTGTGTTTTTAAGAGACAGCACAGCCAAGAAAGCTAAATTTGATGCTATGGTGTGCTGAGTCTGATGAACTGAATTTCGTATTACCTTTTACGTTTTTACATCCAGAAAGTCATTAATTAATGAGGGGAAACATGGTCTCACAGGATCTGATCTTTTGGCAATCCAAAAATGATCTCACTAGACTGAGAATGTAGGTGCATCGCCGGGGAGGGGATCCTTACTTGGTTCATTCAGCGATAAAGCCCAAGCATCTTGAACGATGCCTCGCACACAGCAGGTGTTCAATAAATATTTGTTGAATGTTGACAGATTCAAAGAATGAAAGAAATAATTAAACAACTGTGCGAATGTTCTTTGCCAAAAATATTACTCACTAGATACACACTGAAATTTAAGGAGGAAAAATGTCTTTTCAAGCCCAAAGTCTTCTGGTCTTTGTCACTCAAAGAGCAGAAGACTTTGTAAAAACCCTGAAGTGTGAATACATAGGACGTCTTCCCCAGTAGGAGGAAAACATGCCTGGTGAACGCACCCCAAGAGGAAACTGCAATTCCTTTGTCTGTCAATCATCATCTTTCTCAAAACAAATACATGCAGTCACTTTTTTTCTATTTTCTGGGGCATCACACTAAGAGTCCACATTGATCCTTCATCCTGCATGGCCCTCTCTCTGCCTCTCACATGGATACCCTTGGAAATGACTCAATCCTCAGTCACAACATCTCCACAAAGATCGGCAACCCCACCACTCCCAACCTGCATTTGGTAAAACCAAGACATGGAGGCCAAGTGAGGTTGCCCAGGATGCACACTGTACAACCTGTATAGGAGCACTATACAACCTGGAAGAGTATTACATCCTCCCAGCACTAGGGCCCAATCTACCTCATTACAGCCTTTTTAGAGGTATGGTGTCTTACAGGGACCACAGGGGTTATAAATAAATGCCCATTTTATAAGTATCAAATGGCTATGGCTGTAAGCTACCTTTACATTTTTAATATTATGGATGAATTTATTGCTAATTTTTTTAATTAAACAGGATCACATTTTCTAATACATAAGATATGGAATATGTTAAATATCCATTTCATAAAACTGGGGCACTAGGGTCCAAACACGAATACTTTAACAATATGGAAACACATCAACTATTCTCAAACTGTGCAGATGTTTTTGCATCATGAAACACTCCTAATCAAATAGTTCTTAGTCTATAGGCATAATCATACAAGGCACTGCACGATATAAAGTGATAGAAGCAATGGTGTTATCAAAATGTACCAGGTTATCATTTGGTTACTTAATCAAGCGTTCTCATGCTCAGAGTATAATCCTTATGGTAAAGTTTAAGAGAGTTGCTCATTGCTAATGGAGCTCAATGAATATGAAATGAACCACGTGCTCTCCAAGAAATGAGAAATCACATGTAGCACGCTTTCACCATCAGGAAAACTGTGTGGTTCAGAGCTAGCTGCAAAAGTATCATCTACTATCACATAAATGTTGGCTTGAAATATGAAAAAATGAAATGACATTTGGTATTTATTTTCCCTAACTATGTATTCCCATAGCTAACATCACAGCATCAGAATAGTTATCAACCAGCTTGTATAAAGCTCCAGACTGTATTTAAATAGTTTAAATGTGGTTACAAAATAACCTCACATGTGAAGATACAGAGAAACAAACCCTGCACACTGAAGCATCATTTTCCAAAAGACACAGAAAAAGTAAACTTTAATGACAGTAAATTTAAAAATCAGAGTAAATATTTTAGTCTATCTCACCATCATAATTGTTAAATTCATCTTGGTGGATTATTTGCTTATTAGAATCACAAGAGTTTCACAAGGATACTGGCAATAAACAGTAAAGAACATCACGGTGCTTTCCAATAGACAGCAAATTTATGGGAAAGATAGAGAAAATCCCTGATCATCACATTTTTTTTTTCTTACTGATTTTAAGAGCCCAATGTTTGGAAAAGAAGTCATCTGAAAGTGAAAGAAAATGTGAAAAAATGTTTATATGTTAATAGTTATAATATGAATACAGACAATCATTACAATATAAGCCAAGGTCTAAAACAACAATTAAAGCTGATGCCAAAATAGTCTAAGACAGAGGTTAGTATAATTGTTGTGGAAAGGTCCAGAAATGAGATATCCAGCCTTTGTGAACCCTACAGCCTCTGTTCCAACTACTCAGACTACTCAGCTCTGTCACTGAGGCCCAAAAGCAGGCACAGACAATATTTAACAAATGGGCATGGCTGTGTGCCAATAAAACTTTGTTTATGGATGTTGAAATTAGAATTTCATGTGTCACGAAACAGTATTATTATTATTTTGATTTTTAAAAACCATTTAGGACTTCCCTGGTGGCACAGTGGTTAAGAATCCTCCTGCCAATGCAGGGGACATAAGTTTGATCCCTGGTCCTGGGAGATCCCATATGCCGCGGAGCAACTAAGTCCATGCGCCACAGCTACTAAGCCTGCGCTCTAGAGCCCGTGAGCCACAACTACTGAGCCTGTGTGCCTAGAGCCCATGTTCCACAGCAAGAGAAGTCACTGCAATGAGAAGCCTGCACACGACAACAAAGAGTAGCCCCTGCATGCCGCAACTAGAGAAAAGCCCAGGGGCTACAACGAAGACCCAACGCAGCCAAAAATAATAAATAAATAAATTTATAATAAACAAATAAATAAAACCATTTAAAAATGTAAAAACAGGGACTTCCCTGGTGGCGCAGTGGTTGGGTGTCCACCTGCCAATGCAGGGGACACGGGTTTGAGCCCTGGTCCGGGAACATCCCACATGCCACAGAGTGGCTGAGCCCATGTGCCACGGCTGCTGAACCTGCACTCTAGAGCCCGCGACCCACAACTACTGAAGCCCACGTGCCTGGAGTTCATGCTCCGCAACGGGAGAGGCCGCCGCAGTGAGAGGCCCACGCACCTAGGCGAGGAGTAGACCCCTCTCGCCACACATAGAGGGGGCCTGCGAGCAGCATCGAGGACCCAATGCAGCCATAAGTAAGTAAATAAATAAATGAATGAAGTTTTTTAAAAATAATAAAAAATAAAAATGTAAAAACCATTCGTAGCTTGCAAGCCATACCAAAAAAACAGCAGCTAACTGGCTATGGCTGGCAGGATATAGTTTGCCAACCCTGGGTCTAAGGCATCACAGAAGCCTACACATGCAAGACCAGATACAAATACACATGTGAGAACAAATCCAACAATATTTTATTTATTTATTTTTATTTATTTATTTTTGCGATACACGGGCCTCTCACTGTTGTGGCCTCTCCCATTGTGGAGCACAGGCTCCAGACACACAGGCTCAGCGGCCATGGCCCATGGGCCCAGCCGCTCCACGTCATGTGGGATCTTCCCGGACCCGGACACAAACCCACGTCCCCTGCCTCAGCAGGCAGACTCTCAACCACTGCACCACCAGGGAAGTCCCAACAATTTTAAATAAAGGTTTTTAAAAATTAACCCTTACAAAGCTATGGTTGTATCTGATCTTGCCACCCATTTACCCTGAGAAATTCATAAAACTAGTTTCTGTTTTAGTGTAAGAAGGCCAGCCTTGGAATTTGGTTTTAAAAGGAATAAATTTTATACCTATTAATGAAAAAGGAGGAGGAGAAAGAGGAAAAATTTAAGAGTATTTAAAACTCATGGCTATATATACATATTGGAAACTAGTTTTCACATCCATACCTCAGGATAGCATATGCAAGTTTACAAGATGGTAACTTCTAACAGTGACATTTCATGGAGAACTTGACTTCTCACTTTTGGTGGGTAGGTCAGCTGGGCCCAAGTCCACGTCCTCCAAAAACACTGGGCTAACAGTAAGAAAACTGCTCTTAGAATACTTCTAGTCTATACCACACTTAATGCTATGCACTTTTAGATTGCTCGCTAGTTGTATTTTTGTAACCCTCTTTCCCAAGTAGGTAAGTTCCGAGAAAGAATCATCTCATAATCCTTCATCTCCCTCAGTAATCATGATGAGTATACACTAGGGCTCAAAGAAGTTTTTTTTTAATAACTAAAGTTTGTTTAATAAATAGTAGGAAAAAATGCACGTATTTGCAGTTTTATATTATGGTAAACATTTTAATGTGGTGGAAGAACTATCCATTTTCAGGAGTCTTATCTGGATCCATGTCCATAAGCAGAGTCAGAGGAGAGACGACCCACTGCTAGTCTTTCCCCAACTCCCTCCAGACCTGCTGACACCCAAGCCACTCACATGTCCTAACCCTAACCCAAAACTTGCACCCTGTTTGGGGGTAGGTGATGAGAATACATCTTATGTAACCATTAGAAACCAGATGGAATTGACAAAAGTGTTAGAAAATATAACATTCAGAGATCTTAAGTTACAAAGTCCTAATATTAATCACCAAGTATTCTACTAGTCAACAGAAGAAAAATAAATTCAAGCAGAATGTTTAATGCCCCCACTTCATTCTTCCAAAGGCAGAACGGCCTTCAAAGGCCAAATACTTGCAAGGTCACTCTCCCTGTGTTGTTTCAATTACCCAACTGACTATTCCAGGGCACAACTGGTGTTTGATATGTGTAACCATTTTTGTAATGGCCTCTACTAGAAACCCATCCTTTCTATATTTAAAGCTTGGACATCTTGGTCTGAGATGGTATTATGGGACATCAGAAAAAAGTAAAGGACGAGATGGTAACAAGAAGCTATACCTCCCCCTCCTTCATGGAGGGAGATGGGTCATCCTATATCAAAAATAGAACCAGTGGAGGCTGACAAAGATCCTGCCTTATTGGGGGCTCCTTTGTAAAAGTCGATTTTTCCTAATCAGGCTTCAATCTAAAGGACCATAAAAATGAAATCAACTCCCTACTGTGGAAAATTACAAAATGTTCACCAAATTAGAAGATAATAAACAAAGAAAACCTGAGTGCACTCTTGTGGAGAAAACTCCCAGAACTAAACCTGAGTGCCCTCCCCAGCCTCTCTGGACACAGGCTCCAGAGAGAGAGCAGGTGGGGACAAAGGCCTTCAGGGTGAGAAGGCTGCTTGGGAAAGGACAGCTCTGCCTGAGGGGCGCTGCTAGCCCCTGCTCCTCCCCTTCTCCCATCACTGACAAGAATGAAGCCAGACTGGAATTGGACAAACAACTAAAGTACCACTGACTCAAACACAAGTAATATTCAAAAGTATATACCTATAAGAGAAAAAGAGACAGAACAGGAGTCTGTCAGCTGTGGGGAAATCACCAAGAACCAGGAAGGATTTGGAGTCCAGTAAAGCCACAGTGCTAAGGAGCTCAGTGTTCCTTTCTCTGAAGTTATAAGGAGTTAAACATGGGAAGGAAACGGAAAGAACATGGCGGGCATCATAACTGTGACAGCTTAACTAAGAACAACATTAAACCCTACTTCATGTTTAAAAGCTACCTCTCCAAGATTACTAACTAAATGTATTCATAAATACTGCTATTGGGACACAGTTAGATGAAGACCTTAATAGCTATTAAAAAAGTATAAAAATTGTGTTTTACCTGAAATCCAAATCAGAATAACTTATCTTCCAGTTTGAATCCTGAATGGGACACAGTCATCACCCCATCTGTCAAGTGAATCTGCCAATCTAAAATTTTAAATGGATATGCAACACCGCGGCCTAAAAATGGTGTCTATTAAAATGATCAAGCGCCAATCTGATTTGAGTCCGTGAGTCACCATCTTCCTGATCCTCCAACTAAAGAAGTAGAACTCTTGCTGGTGTTCAGTGGATCAAATGTTTCTCACTCACCAGAAAATTTACTAAGTGCTTCTACAGTGGAAAAAGGATCCACACGCATGCAAAACCATTTTATCAGAATGCTTTGAAGATCACTAGCAACCTCCAGATCCCCCAGGCGCCAGATGAGTCACCTCCCAAGGTCTATCTGTGATGGAGACTTTGTTATTTGGATTCCCCAGCTAAAGTTCCAATCACCAAACTCACCTGCCAGAAGAGACATCAATCTGTTTCCCATATGTTCTGCTACTTGGGAAAGAATCAATTGGCTAATGGCCATTAATCTCGCTCAGGTGTATCCAACAATAAAGGAAGTAAGCTTTACATTTTAAAGGGAGAGATACAAGGGTCAACTCTTCGTCATTGGTCCTTGTGTACCATCCTCACCAGCTAATCAGCCTTTGCCACCAAACTCCAAGACCAACACCCTCACTCATTCAACGAATAGCCATTGAACATTTACTGTGATTAAGACTCTTGTGCACCTTTGATTTTAAAAAAGGAACTTGAAAAGCAAACCTGATGGCATCCATGGATCAGAGGTTGGTTTGGTCAAGGTGTTCACTTGCTCCCAGTTGAAGTCATCATCTTCAGCCTGACTGTATCCACACGTGCTATAAGGCTCATCAAAGAGGCAACCACCTAAAACATAAAAGAAGGAAGAGTAGCATTAATAAATAGTGACCAGAGGTCTGGGTTAAGCTATAATGACTGCAGGGAACCATAAACCTACTCGATGCTCAAAGCAATTTGATTTGGCCTTTTTGCTCAGGAACTGTGGATCCCGACCCCACTGCGTCCTTGCGAAGCGCTAGCTGGGTATTCACCATGCCTTGTCAATAATTCTGTATTATATTGTTCCCCCCAAAGAATCCAACATCTGTATAATCCAACTGAAAGTAAGACCTAAGCAGATTTATAACCCATATTTTCCAGCTTCATATGAATTAGGAATAACTGATCTTGTGTTCAGAACTTTAATAGAACCATCCTAGGTGTTCAATGTGTTTTCAATAGAAAAAACAAAAAAAACATTAAAATTTGTCCAAAAAAATGAAGAGAGATACTTCCACCACACCACTGGTAGAGGACAAAACACAGTAAAGATTATGGACCTAGCTTGCAAAATATTTTTCTAAGGATTATTCTGAATCGAACATAGAAACAGGTTTTGCTTTAATACTTTGGAGATTTGAGGTCGCAAAATTAAAAGAGATTATAAATTTGCCTGCAGTCCACACAATTTTGAAAGGCAAGAATAAATTCACAACTAAACATGTGGTAAACATCTGCTTGATGTCGATGTTAAAAATGAAGCAACTTAAACAAAGAATAAAAGAAAATGCAGTATATGCAAAGCAGGTCCACTGTTTCAGCACCCTGGGCACTGTGCTGATTTTAAGTCCCACCCCACATCTTCTTAAACGTCTCCTGTTGGCTTTAAATTATTATAGCATCAAATCTTTCCCCAATGCTTCACATTGGCAAAGTGAAGGATTATATCAATCATCTTAATTATCATGAAAATTCTACTGCCCATTATATAATGCTATTAATTATATCAATTTAAAAGATTAATTATAATCACTTGCTAATGACGAGAATTTAGGGTCTGGTCAAGAAAACACAAACATAAGAATAAAATTACACTATGGCTGTACTGTATGCCCTGGCAGCAAGAAAATAAATAACACAATAATAATAAAGCAACTGCACAAACTCAGTGGTAGGGTCACCTGGTCCAATTACCATCCACATGCTTCCATCAGTTCTACAACCTTCTAGACAGACAGACAGCTTCTGAACAGGTTGGCAACCCAGCATTTAGAAAAGCATACTTCCCATGTAGACAATTCCCCTTAAAAAGGCCCAAACACTGCTTCTTGAAACGTATACCCATTTATCTCAGCTCTTCCGTGTGAAGAAACAGTGAAAAAATCTCAGCTCTTACACAGGAAAGCTAACTATTTGAAAAGAGCCGTCAAGTTCTATATTTTTGCTTCTCCAGGCAAAACATGCTTTGCTCCCCCTCCCTCCCTCCCACTAGAGGGTTCTCACATGTTCGCCATCCTGGCAGGTGTTCTGAACACTGTCCAGTTCATCAGCACTCTTCCAAACCAATGACTCCCAGTACTGCAGCCCGAATTCAACTGGCTTCTTCCCTTGACCTCAGACTGTCAACAGTCTGAGCTGACTGCTGGTCCATCCCGAGATTCCTGGAGCCTGGAATCCCACAGGTCTTCCTTATACCACTGCCATTGAGCCATTTCTCCCCTTTGCAATAAGGGAAGTGACTTTCTGTACATTTATCCTTTCTAAACCCCATATAATGTTTTCAGAGCATCTCTCCAGCCTGTTGAGAGCTTTGGGGATCCTGATTTTACCATTTGGGTGTTAGTCTTCCTACCTAGATTTGGGTGATTTGCCAATTTGATTAAGCATGCTTTCTGTCTGCCTCCAAATCACTGATAAAAAACGTTCAACAGGGCAGAGACAAGGGACCTCGGGCCATTTTCCTCAGGCTATTTTAAGAGGTGTCCCCCAGCTTTCTGCCTTTGTCTTAGTCACTGGCTCTAGGCATGAATGGTAAAATCAGTGGCCCTGGACACCATCTTCTGTAACACTTTTAACAGAACTGGCCAATTAAACATTACGCTGGGAACAGAAAACTCATTATAAAGATACAGCATTAACTCAATACTTCACCTTGACAACAATCGGTAATTTATACTTCCCTCTTACTCAGCTTTAACAAGTTCAGAAACTAAGTGGATTTGTTTTAAGCACATAATACTAACAACTTTCCAATTTGGGGTAAGAAATGTTAGAAGGCTACGCAAACATTTATGAGAAATATTTTCCCTTGGTTGCAAATCCTAATTTTGACATAGAAAATAGCTTCAGTGCTGTAGGAATAAGCCCAAACAGCAGTAGCACTAATAATATTCAAAAGAAAGAAAGAACCATGAATTTTGACAGAAAAGGGACACCCCCCCCCCCCAATGGAAGCATAGATAGCACTTTGATGAAAGTCCTGCAGTGCAATCTTCAAGAGTGAGAAATAGCCTGCAGGGGGCAGGGGGGGGCGTGTATCTGCAAAACAGCTCAAGTCTGGTTAAAGATCTGGTTTAGGAAACAATTCTTGGCACTGCAGATATAACCAAATATAAAGGCGAGAGCTCGCATGGCTGACAGCAAACCCCAAAGTCTAATACAACGCTGGTGCAAAGATATAATTTTCCCATTACATAAAGCTGTTTTTATCACTTGAAAGGAAACATAAAAAGAATGCCATGGTTCCTTCTAGACCCCCACAGGATTATGGAACCACTGGAAAATAGGATAGACTGTGAATTTCCTGTTGCCCAAAGATATGGCCCCCTGCACATCAATTTTCAGATCCACTACTGGCCTTCATCCAACAGATGCAAGACCCTAAAATAGCAAAGGTGGTTTATTGAGCTAAAATAAGGCAATTAAGGTAAAAAGCAATGGGATATAACCAACTCAAGAGAGCAAAATGAAGGTTTTAGATTTCAAGGCAACATTGTATAGAGGTGAAGTGAACGGGTTCTGGGGTCAGACATCTGGCACATCCTCATTCTTGCCCTGCTGGCTTTGTGTTTGTAGACGAATCATTTAGCCTCTCGGAACCACAATGTCTTTACCTATAAAACAAACATAACATGTCCCTCACCTGGCGTTTCTGATGAATTAGTAAGGCAGCAAGTGTGGCTGGTCTGACAGTCGGGCAAGTCCACCGGTACCAGCTATTACTAGGTCTTAAATTGTCCTTGCCATCTGTACCTCCTATGAGGACTCTGAGGAGTTCACCGCGTTGCAAAGAGTTGGAACACAGAATTGGAAAATTTAATGTGTACTTTGTAAGGAGGTGAAGTGTGTGGGCTCTCGGTGGCACTATAGGAGCAAAGAACAGAGGCCAGCTGGGCTTTGCAAGTGAGTGCCTTAGGGCCAGTGAAAAATGTGATAAGGAAGCAAAGTCCCTGAAACATCATGAAATGAAGCAATTCCAAAAATAAGTCTCCTGCATTTTTCAGGATAACACAGACAGTTTGCCATCATGTAGAGGCATACAGTTAACAACAAACTGCCAAGGTTTCCCCAGAATTGTCTTACTTGGACCAACGCCCAACAGTTCATGGCTGGGCCATCTTCACCCCTCAATCAAGGCAAATTATTTCTCTTTTGTGGAGGGGAATCAGGACTAAACCGAAGGTCATACAAGCGATGGAGGAAAGGTGATGCAAGCTGGGTGGGTGGTGGCCTGCATCACTCTTATTCTCTCTCTCTTACATAAATACACACACACACATGTGCCTGCCCACCTGCTTCCATCATACCTTGAGAAAGGCTTTTCCTTAGAAATTTGAACACAACATACAACTTGTGCTGGAATAAGAAGGAGTTATTATGTGAAAGGAAGTGTCAATGGGTGTCAAATACCCAGATAATGGACAACAAGGATGATAGCTTCTGACCAAGAATGATGGCTGTATGGCCTGTTCCAGGACAGGTAGTGCACAATAACATGACAATTAAATTAACAAAATCGAGGAGAAGTGCAAGTTAAAAAGCAAGAAAAGTAGAGCAGGAAAAAAAAAAAAAAACAGGACAAGATGATATCAGGATTATAACTAGGACTCCACCATTATCGCCAAGTAGTAAAAAATATCACTAGGCTCATGGGGCATTGGCCACACATTTCACTTTAAGCTTTGCGGTCGGTAGCCAGTGCCAAGAGGAAAAAATGATTACACAATTCACAGTATCTATGAGATGATAACATTAATACTAAAACTAATAACAGGGGCTTATATTTACTGGGGACGTGTTTAATCCTCAGGCCAACCCTATAAAGTAGGTACCAAGAGACTAGTTTTAGACACACAGAAACTGAGGCACAGAAGGGCTACAGAGCTTGCACACAAGGTCCCAAAGCTGGAAGACAGTGATGCAGAGATTTGTACCCAGGGATCCTGCCTTTCAAACCCATATTCTGAACACTATGTGACATTATCTCCCAAACTGAAAACTTGAAAGAAACACAACTCCTAATCCTAAATCCAGAGGGAAATATGTTCCCAGGGCCCTAGTATGAGACAATCAACATGAGTTAATGAACATAGTTCTCAGGGGCGGACACCACAGCAAAGCAATGGGTTTTAGGGTTTATTCAGTAACATGTCAGGATAGCATGTCATCCAACTTTGATTGGATAAACTTGATTTAGTGGGAGCTCAATGCATTCTAGGATAAAACTGTAATATTCCTTGCAACAGTCTTTATGAATATTGCTTCTCTCAACAAAGTCTTAATGGGCTGCCATGAGTTTGAGTATTTACCCCCCAACTAAAAAGTACAGGCTGTCTGTGCTATTACTGAAGTGTGATGCCATGTGCTTTAGAAATCAGATGAAACCATGCTATTATTTTTTTTGCATGAAAACTGTGGAGTTTAAAAGAAACGGGTGTCTAAAAGCTTAGGAATTCTCGGGCTTCCCTGGTGGCGCAGTGGTTGAGAATCCGCCTGCCGATGCAGGAGACATGGGTTCGTGCCCCGGTCCGGGAAGATCCCACGTGCCGCGGAGCGGCTGGGCCCGTGAGCCATGGCTGCTGAGCCTGCGCGTCCGGAGCCTGTGCTCCGCAAAGGGAAAGACCACAACAGTGAGAGGCCCGCCTACCACAAAAAAAAAAAAAAAAAAAAAAAAAAAAGCTTAGGAATTCTGCTCAAAAGTCATTTTGATTACAACTCTTAGTGGTCTTGACATTTCCTAGAGCTGGTACATGGTAGGCACCCAATAAATGCTTCTTCAGAAAAATGGGTAATGAATTTCCCAAAATTCTATGCAGAATTTGGCTGCAATAATTTGCTTAAAATTGTTTTCTAAGTGTAAGGTAATATCCACTTAAACAATGAAAACTACCTCAATCGAGCCCCACAAAATACCCAGTCCTGTCCTGGTGTATTCCAAGATGAATCAGCTCCAAATGTGACTAAATCATTGAACATGTTCATTTTTTATTATGGTTGAAAACTATAAGCCAGTTAAACGTTAATGAAGTCTCTACAAATTATGACTTTTGCTTTAGAAAAGTTGAACTCTTCTTTTTTTCCCGGCCATAATTAGATAGGAAGGCTAGTTGTCTATAAAGGTCATCCATGATTTATGAAAATAAAATATTGTCATTTGCATATTGGAGGGAATTTATCTTTCTTTGGAATAGCAGAGAATTATTCAGTAGATCCAAGAGTAGCATGACATCATTAAGACAGGAGCTATAAAGGAGAGGATGGTCCACTTTTTCCCCAAAGGAAACCTTATAAGTTCTTTCACATGACCATTCTACATCCTGCTAAAGCTTCAGGACTAGAGAGAAGACAAAGGAAACCAAACGCACAAGGATTAGAGTGCACTCTGTAGAGCAGTATTTAAGCAAATTTGTTTTTTTTATTGTGATCCACAGTCATGACATCGTAACCCAGCATATGTATATGTGCATTTCAGAAACAACATTTATGTCCACTGAGATACACTGGCCTTTTTCATTTCTGTTCTATTCAATTTTGTAAAAGGTTGGGTTTGGGCCCACAAAACAGACTTCATGATCCATCAAAGGGTGCTACCTGTAGCCTTTAAGATGTGAGAGTGAGAACCATTACCTGGGACCCTTTGTTTAGCTTGAAGTTACTAGTCAACACTACGATGTGAGCACCATGTGATCTGCAAACATTTCCTGAACATCCGCTACATGCCAGCCAGATTCTGCTTCAGACAACAGACAGTCATTACTTCATTTAATCCTCACAACCAGTGTAAGACTGTGGTCTCAATACGTCTGATCAAAGGAACTGTCACATAACAAAACCCACGCTAATGTCTACGTGTATTATTTAATCTTATGAAGTCTAAAGGTGAGTATCAATATCCTTTTGCCAAGTATCGATGTATTACCTCTCAGCCCTAAACTCACTTTTCATTGCTTCCTCTGCAAAAATATAGCCAGGTCCTCTGACTACACTTCCTGTCCCAGTTGGCAAGACTTTAAGCTTTGCCAGTAGAGGGTCCAGGAAAGGCAGGGCAGGAGGAAGGATGGAGCTTGCAGAGGTCCCTGGAAGGCTCCCTTAGCACATGGCTTCAGGAGTCCCAGGCCCACAAGGCAGGGGCTTCCCAGGCCCAACTTCTCCAGTGCACAGTGGCCAGCAAGGCCCTGCAGACAGCGCTTGCCAGTGCTACCCTCTGCGACTCTGTGAGAGACCGCCCCAGAAGGGCACCCCCATGAACCGCTTTCCTGGCCACCCTAGAGGACACATTTCCTCCAAGTTCTATGGGTGTCGCCCCACAGTGACTTCCCTGCCATCCACCAGGCCCTGGATCTCAGCTCTGGACGGATCTTCTCCTAGGACTTCATTTCTGCCCTGGAGCAGGGGCCGCCCCTCATATCTGCTATTCTTTTATTCTTTAGAGCACTCTTTCCACTAGCCAATCTCTCCATTCTAATCTGCTGTTACATTCTTTATATTAAACTCTCCCTGTTCAAATTACTGCCTGTTCTCTGTCTCCTGATTGGATCTTGATGGATACATCCCCATTTTTACAGATGGCAGTTTGGCTTGGTCAAATATCTTGCCCCCATCACCCAGAGTTTGGTGTAGGACTCTCAGTCCAAGCAGAGTCTGTGTCCAAAGTTCATACTCTCTCAAGTCTACACATCTTCACCCTTAATCCGCTCGGGTAAGATAAGTAAACAGCAACCTGTAGTATTTACATGATGATTGTTACCTGAATTGCATTGTAAATAAGCTCCTGAAAGTGCCTTTTCTAAGGAGCTAACGGAGGACAATCAAATGTTAATTTCACACTCTTTGTAAGATTCACACACATTTTGAGTTGTTCTGACTTTAACAGGTTAAATTGACTTACATACTCTGGCAATCATCCTCCTTGTTATAATTACAGTCCTTTTAAAAGTCATTTTGTAAAAAGACTGTAATACTCCTTGAGGAGATTTCTGGAACATTTTTCTCATTTGTTCTAAATACAGAATGACCCCATTTAAGGCAGCCTTTATCAAATGCATAAAGTATTAAATGGGACTCTCTACAGAGAGGGCAGATCAAACACTAGTGCTAAAAGAATTAATGTTATATGCTCTATTTTCCTAAAATACACGTAATCTCAGGTGGTCCTTTCCATTTATTTCAAATTTAGACTAACGGCTATAAAATACATTTTTCAAAGGATAAACAGAAGTGAGCTATAATATACATAACTGTTTTAAGAGTGAAAAAAAACCCCTGCACCAATATAGCTAAGCCACTGCTTTCTTCTTGTAAATCAATCCCAGTGACATCTACATTTAATTGCCTGCCAACAATGAAAGTACACAATGCCTCTTAAACTTTGAATGCCCCACTGATGATTAGTGAATCAGACACTGAGCATTGTAGAATGCTTTTCTACATAATTTAATCTAGCAAGCAGTTTTTACACATGGCACAGGCATTTAAATGGCTCACGCCACACTCTATTGTAAAAAATGCTATTTGCCGATAGATACACTTTATATAATTCAAAGGATATGAGTTGTCTTGTCCTTAAAGTTTCTGCGGCTTATCACACTTACTGCATTCTTCATTTCATATCAATCTATCAATTCCTAATTTTTAAGAAGGCCTGATTTTAAAAAGGCAAAAACCAACCATGTAGTTTTCTTATTCATCTCAAAATCTGTTTTTTAAAAAATGGGTAATGGTGTTATTTCTAATCCAAAATATTGTACAGATACAGCCAAATCATTAGTGACCTGTCTCAGTTTTCATATACAAATAAGTACCTCGGGGAGGATTTAAGTAAACCACTCATACGAATTCCCTGTAAATCTGAACCTCCCTTAGTATCACACTGGTGGTTTTATCCTCCATGCCAGCACTGAAGAGCACAGTGTGAAAAGCAGCTGCCTGCCTCTACGGGAGCAATATGAGTAGGAAAGGAAAACAAAATGCTGAAGTATCTGCAAGAACTGTCTAGGGTAAGTGAACAAAATCCAGAGCAGCAATCATCACCTCATTTTGGGAGTCGCCTATGTCCCAAGTCCCAGGTGGGAGCTGAGGTTCTCAAAGTGGTTCCCTGACTTTTGTTGAAAATATAAGTTCTCAGGCCCCACCCCCGACCTACTGAATCAGAAACTCTGGGGGGCCCAGCATCGGTATTCTGTGTTTTCACAAGCCAGACCCCCAGGTAATCCTGATGCACACTTAGGTTTGATAACCACTGTTCTAGTCCGACCTATTTAACCAGAATCTTCAGGAACAGGGGGTCTTAAAAGAGGTCCCAGGAGAAACTAATCCTTGGCCCATTTTAGAAAAGTGCTCTAGATCAGTAGTTTCAAACATTTTGAGGAAGGTAAAGGTAACTTCAGGTTTTTAAAAAGGCACAACCTTTTACTCAGCCATAAAGAAGAATGAAATGATGCCATTTGCAGCAACATGGATGGAACTAGAGATTGTCATACGAAGTAAAGTAAGTCAGACAGAGAAAGTGATATCATGTGATATCACTTATATGTGGAATCTAAAAACAATGATACAGATAAACTTATTTACAAAACAGAAATAGACTCAGACCTAGAAAACAAACTTATGTTTACCAAAGGGGATAGGAGAGGTGGCAGCAAGAGATAAATTAGGAGTTTGGGATTAACAGATACACATTACTATGTATAAAATAGATAAACAACGAGGACCTACTGTATAGCACAGGGAACTATACTCAATATCTTGTAATAACCTATAATGGAAAAGAATCTGAAAAAGAATATATATATATATATATATATATATACACACACTATATATAAATATATATATAGAGAGAGGTAGGTATATAACTGAATCACTTTGCTGTACACTTGAAACTAACACATTGTAAATTAACTATACTTCAATTTAAAAAGCTAAATAAACATTTTGGATATTAAGATTTTTTAAATTAATAAATAAATAAAAATTAAAAGGCCCAACCATCCCATTTTACTTATAAATTATATAATGTAGTAGTCCACATATTCAGATTATTAGACACACAATAAATTGACCTTTTAAAGTACAAACTCGAAAATAAACATAAATTAAGTTCAATTATTTTCTTCCATACATCAACAGATTGTGTATTATATGCCTCAAAGGGCATGGAGAATGCCTTCTGGAGATCACTGCTCTAAATAACTCTTTTTAAGTTATAAATATCTCTCAGGTGAATAAGGGCAACAGAATAACATTGCTTGATGAAAGCACTGAATTCCATTCTCTAATTTCATGCTAAGAAACTCCCAATCTGTAATTTTTCTCCTAAGTGGAACTACTCAACAAGAAGAGGTATCCTAGGTAGAAAACGATCCTGGTTGTTGGTCAGAGATACCAGGAAATTCATAAAGGACAGAATTTAATTTTATGTCCCGTAGTGCTCCTGCCAGTTTAGTATGATTTACAAATTCATCTCTTGATGATTTTATTAGCATAAAAGCATTATCTGGGGCAGCTGATAAAATAAACTCCTGAACTCACCAATAGGCAGTACAGCCAAGCCGTGTTATTCAGCTTAAAACAGCCAGCCAATTGTTTCTTTTCGCCGATTAACCCAAACTCAATCAAATATATTTCCCTCAAAGAACATTTTTTCTATACATCCCATTCATTGGGTAGAATCAAATTATGTATAAGGAAAAAATAAATACAATTTCCTACATCCTCTTGGTAAAGCATTCATTCCAATTTCCTATTATTAGGAGTACTTATTCTACAACAAAAATTGGGAACTTGTAAGACTCATTCAACTTAACGGGAATCTGAGACCCGAGATTCATTAAGTCCTGGATCTGTCAGCTACCTATTCTATCTTTGGGCAAGTCACAGATGGTGTGTCTTGCTCACCGTACAAAAAGGGCATATGCAGGGCTTACATCATAGGTACAATTAACGTGGGTGGTTTCAACCATGAAAATGGGAGGATGATGAGAGACAGAAGTCTTTCCTTTCTAAATGCATACATCTCTTGGGTTCAGCATCATTCTCATGTTTAAAGACCTACAGTCTTTTGACAAACAGAATGCTGGTCTTCAACCCAGAAGTTTCCTGAAGGATCTTCAGACGGCAATTCTGACCATAGGCAAATCCCCGAGGATTTAATGCCTATGGAAGATATGACACTTTTGTAATATTTATGATCTATCTCCCAAGGAGAAGGTGACGGTTGGACTTGGTGGCAGATGGGAAAGTGCACTCACTGTTACAAGATGGTGAACATCAAAGGGGGCCACAGCCAGGCCTGGGGACATGCTACCTGAAGCAGGAAATTAAAGTGCCAGGCGGCTCTGTGTGGATACAGCCGACTTTGGCTGATGGAACCACAGCCAGAGGCTCGAGCCAAAACTCTGTGAGTCAACCAGGAGTCTGCCCAACACCTTCCCCCAAAACTTCCTAAAAGCTTCTCCTATCAGTCTCCCATCCCCACCACACCACAACTGGAGTTTCCGTTCACGTCCCCAACTGAACTTGGCCCATCCTCTCATGTCTAGACTCTGCCCTCTCCAGTTTACCCCACACACGCCCAGCAAGCTGACCTTTCATAAAGCACACAGCTGTTTTACGTGTTATCCCATGTGTTATACCATGGGCACCTCGCTGCCCATGGGGTAATGTGCAAATGTTATCATGTAACCCAGGGGTTTTTCCGGACTTGACCTTGTCTACCTCTTTATCTTCGTTTCCTGCCACCGCTTCCCTTTCAGAGTATAATCTAGTAATCCCCAACTGTCTGGAGATCCACCTCAGTGATGCTGCTGCCCACGTGCTCTCCCTGTGTCCCTGCATCCCCAGCCCAGAGTATGGCTGGCAGACTCCTGTTCTCTGCTGTGCAAACCCCAGCTCACAGGCCACCTCTACCTGGGTACCTGTTTCACAGATAAAACCAACCACTCCTGCCGCGGTACCATCACGACAAGACATATAGGTCTTGCAGACGTCCGTATCACCTATACGGCAATACGATGGTGACCTGTTTATCTTCTCTACTGCACCATGAGCTTCTCTGGGCCTAGAAATTCTCTCTTCACCTCTGCATTCCCAGTCCTTGGAAGGTGCCTGCTACTCATTACAGACCTACTGGGTTTAATGGAACTTCTTAAAGATTTGTGTAACAAAAGTAAGGTGGAAAATTGTTCACTTTTCTATTTTTATTAGAAACAGTGAAAAAGAAATACTAATGGACTCTACTCACTAACCACACTGGCTACAGCAAGGAAAGAAGAAATCCTGCTTCTGGAGCTCCTGCCTTTCTGATCTGACTCACGGCATCTCTCCTCCCCCATCTCACTGTGTGCCGGATGTTACATAGGGCCCTGCGGGAAAGGGGCGAGGGTTTACGGGGAAGATGTGGAGGATGATAAAGATGCCCTGGTCCTCCAGGAAGACAACTTGGTGGCCAAGGAAGTAGTTACAAAGGAGGAAAATGGAAAATGCTGCAGGAGCCAAGAGAAAAACAAAACTCATCCTGAAGATCTCCTGTCCCTAAACGCTCCAGAGAAAACGAAAATCGGAGTCAGCAACAAGAGGCAAGAAGCTAAGATAGCCACGGCCCCGTGATCCTAAGCATCTGCAAAAGGCTGCTATTTGGCAGGCCTCAGCATAAGTCAACAAAAAGCAGAGGGATTTTCTGGGTATTGTACTGGAACTCTGGTTTAATGCTTCAATCGTTCATGTTTGATTTTATGTTCGAAACAGAAAAAGAACGTTAATGATTACATGTTCTGTACCTTTCAAGTTCATGAAACATAAAAGTAGTGAATACTTGAAAATTCAACATCAAACTTCAATTCTCAGGCCATAAAGAGAGTATACTTTGAAGAAAAATAATTCATCATATAATGTTTTAAATTAGGAAGCTGGATTCCATGCAAAATTCTCTGAGCTAAGAGCGATACTGAGAGAGCACAAAAATCACTGTGAATCGGCTTCCTTCCAGTCATTTTACATGACCAATTAGTTGCTAAAACATAGGGAACTAAGAACATTAACTCTTCTCAAGGTCAGCACAGCTGGAGTGTCCTTCTTTTTAAATTGCTTCCCCAATATTCCATTTACTCTTTTAGCAGGTACTATTTGGCCACTGACTAAAGAGAAAAGGTGGTCTAGGGGAACAACCCTGGACCAGGATGCAGGGGGTCTGGGTCCCAGTCCTGTCCCTGCCCGTGTGGCTTCAGGCAAAGCGCCAGGCGGCAGCGTGGAGGTATGATGCAAAGAATGTAGATTTGCCACCAAAAAGAGCTAAGGTGAGCCCCAACTCGGTCAACTTAAAAGCTTTTCTCATCTAATCACCTGTAAAACCATCTACCTCCTAGAATGTTATAAGGGTTAAACGACTTTGTATATATACAGTATATGTGTTTATATATACACATACATATTACACTATCTACCCACCTACCTACTTACCTATCCACTTACCTATCTTCTTATCTGGTAAATAGGTCAATGTTGGCTCCCTTTCCTCAGCGTCCTGCTCTATATAAAATAGCAGGAGGAGCTAGATTGCTGGTTTTTCACACTGTGATCCTCAGAACCCTCAGATTGTGAAGGTTCTTCCAGACTCATTCCAGGTCATGCTAAACCCTGAGTCAACCTGATATAGTCAACTTTTATTTACTTTAAATGTTGGGGTTCCAACAAAAGACTTGTACCATCAAAATCTAATATTTAACAGTATTTAACAAATTCAGGTCTAGATGATCCCTGAGATAATACAGTGGACCCCCTGAATAACAGGGGTTTGAACTGCATGGGCCCACTTATGCTCGGATTTTTTTCAGTAGTAAATACTACAGCACTACATGATCTGGCCTGGCTAGTTGAATCTAGGGACACAGGACCAGGGATACAGATGAACCTTAGATACAGAGGAACCCTGGATATGGATGAACCCCAGATATGAAGGGCCCACCATAAATCGTAACTGCATTTCCAACTGCGTGGAGGGTCGGTGCCCCTAACCCCCCATGTCACTCAAGGGTCAAGTGTATTTCCATTCTAAAGGTATACATCCTATTACTTTTCTTTCTCTTCTCTTAAATACAATACTTCTTTATCAGGAACACACTGGAGGTTAAAATGTGTTGGTGTGTAGCCAAGGTCTGTGGTTGGGGGGATCTGATTATCATATAAAAACTAAATAAGATAATGTTAAATAATGTAAGCAAAAGGATGGCTGAGCCCAATGTTAAAGAGAGAAGAGAATGTTTAGGACGAGGTAGTGAGGAGGTAGAAGAAACCCTATTGATATGAACGTGGATGTGAGGGCTGGGAAGAGCAGAGAACTCAAAATCATAGGACCAGGCACCCACCATTCTTGACCCTATGTGGGCTGGGACCAATTTGGGGTGATCGTTCCTAATCAAGCATACCACCAAAAGATTACATCATATGTGCTGAAAGGATTATTCGAGAATAACCAATATAATTTCAGTAGGACTCTTCTCAACATACCCCACTCCTTGGCACCTGCGGACTCATGACTAAAATTATCTGATCCAGTTTACATTTTTCAGTCTCCTGCAAAGAGGCTCAAAATCTAAAACTCAAACAAACACTAACCAAAATGTATTCACACAACTGGTTCTCTAACCACACGCCACTCCAAAAAGTATTTAGACCTAGCGTGTGCAGCCTAGGCAAAAAATCCCCAAGTACAAAGAACAAGATATGAGATATTTCTTATCTTGGTAAAGATAACATTAGACATAGGAAACACTGATGGAGAAAGGTTCCAAAAAAGAATATAATATCAAGGTCAGTGACTTCATAATATGCCTGCAATGAGCCCTATTTGCTTCAGAAATGATTCACTGGGATATTTTTAATATAAAGTCAGGAAAGTGGAGAACTCTGCTTCGCATGAAACATTTTTTTTTTTTTCAATCTGGCTGAGTTGTTACAAGAAGCTGTGGTCACTGGGATTAGTTAAAGTGTTGTTGCAAAATTGATTTTAATCATCTGAGTGTGTAATTTTGCATCTGATCACATGTGGCCTGGGTCTCTCTTATGGGATGCTCTTCAGTAAGCTAATTGTTGGCCCTGGAGCTTGGCCATATGGACAATATCTAACCTAGCGCTGGGTACCATATGAATGGAGAATAAACCCTTGTGGATCAATAGAATATTGACTGGGCTTAAGAAATAGTAACCTTTCATGTAATGTTTAAGCCAACAATTAAATATGGGATTCCAGGAGCCAAACCCCACTGCCAAGAACAACTGTGGTTACCAGTGGATCCGTCAGCCTCAACCATCACTGGGAAATGCATCCTTGATCAGAGCCTCCACCCTAGAGTTACTGGATCCCATTCATGGTACTTGTGTTGCCAGGATCCACCATATGCCCACTTTGGGTTTAGGAAGAAAAGAGGTACCACTTTTCAGCTGTACACTTGACTGATGTGAAAGCTGTTGGGTTGGGAGTGAAAACCAAGTTGCATCAATATCAATTTTTTCCTTTGTAAATTTCAGAAAGATGTTTATCATAGAAATGCAGGCGTGACCTTCACTGCAGCAGAGCAAAATGTGGCACCGTTACTAAAAATTCTCATTAAAGACCTTCATGATACTGAACTTTTATATATTGCTAACTTCAAAATTAAAAAAATAAAACTCAGGGGAAACCAGATGATTTAATTAGGTCAGGGAAAAAATGTTTAAAAAAAAAACCTATTATAGATAAATCGTGAAATCTCTACATCCACCAAGCATTGTATCTCTTTTAAACATTGAGATATTCACCCAAACATAAATCCTGATTTACAAACGGGATGTCAAGCCTTCCCTTTCCTAATGTGTTATAGTCAGGTTCTGGTAAACATCAACTTTCCCTATATCACAAAATGTTTCTTTAAAGGTTACCACTCTCCTGTATTCTGGCTATAGCACTGTTCTCATTCTGTCTTATATTATTTTTTCCTAGCTCAGTGATTTTAAGCTTTATAGAATTTATGGACCCTTTTGAGACTCTGAATAGAGCTATCCGAGACCTGTCTGCCAGGACAAATGGATAACGTGCAAATTTGATAATTCTTCGGATTTACAAAGCTCTTTAGGGACAATTCAGCATTTACTCAAAGGGTGGGTCAATGACCCCCGGCATCAGATCACCTGGTGAGTTTCTTAAGACACAGATCCTGAGCCCCACCCCAGACCTGCAGAATCAGAATTGTTGGAAGTAATGCTGGGGCTTTGGATTTTAGGTCTCTTCCCTGTGATGCTGCCACTGACTGAAGGGCAGGGAAGAACCTCCACCACGGCCATTTTCCTCGCCTCTTGTGGCATCGGCTGGTCCTGAAGCCGAGGCTCCTCTGGCTCCCACGTGCCTCTCTCCCAAGGAACCCAGCTCTCCAAGATCATTTCCACATGACCAAAGGGCATCTCCCCCTGCATCCTCACCTGCTCTGCACACCGGATTCCACACACAACCACACTGGCCCCCATGCACGGCAGGCTCCTGTACATTTCGCTGGGGGCACGTCCCACCCACCTTCCCAGCAAACTCTTGCTCACTTGTCCATGAAGACCCACTGCTGCAGCGTGTGCCAGCCCTCACCTTATTTCCAGTATATTGGCTCTTCACTGAATGCCCGGAACTCTCCCATGTGAGACCACATCCCTCTTCTTGCTCTGGATGGTGTACACTCGAGGGCTGGTCTCCCCAGCCACACGGCAAGCACCCTGATCTGATTACAGACACAGAGCCTGGCACCTGGCTGCCCAGGGTGGCCACCCCTCACCTATCTGTAGTAAGACTTAAGGATGGCCAACTTACATTTCTACCCAGGCCCACGGAGCACCCAAAGTACTACGCAAGGAAGGAAACTGAGTCTGCGGGGTCTCCCTGATTTATCAAAGCCACTCCAGTCAGCATCCAGTAACCCCTGACCCATACCAGGGTTCTGTGCAGTGTGGTAACAGAGTGCAAGACTCAGGATCCTGACCCTCGATTTTAATCTTGTTAGCAATCCAGGACCCACATGGGACCAACGATGATTCAGCATCGTGACGACAGAGCCACAGATCGCTAAGGTGGTGGAGGAGCAGAGATCACTGAGAGGCTGTTGCAGATCAGGATGAACAAGGGAGAATCCACAGGGGAGAAGGCATTGAAGGTAGTCAGGAAGATGGCTCCAGCCTTGAGGGGCAGTTAGAGGGATTCCAGAGAGTAGAAACACAGAGGGAGGGGGGCCTGTGAGAAGGCCGCTTAGCACAAAGAGTATAAAGGAGGGATGAAGACCAGGATGCAAAGGCCGAGCACAGCAGACTAACCGCCAGCTGGGGTCCTCCCAGGGCGGGAATGGGGTGACCACACTGCCACGTTCATGATGCCATGTGGTTGCCACAACTGCCCGGTGAAAAAGGAGGGCAAAAAGGTCATCCCATCTTACAGACAAAGGAATAGGTTAGACCAGCAGTTCCCAACCTTTTTGGCCCTAGGGACCGGTTTCACGAAAGACAATTTTTCCTCGGACGGGGCGGAGGGGAGGAGAGGATGGTGCAGGCGGTAATGCGAGAGACAGGGGGCAGCAGGTGAAGCTTCACTGGCTCACCCGCTGCTCACCTCCTGCTGTGTGGCCGGGTTCCGGGGGACCCCTGGGTTAGACCATTGCTCTGACTTGCCAACAGTAGGGAGGCAGGTGACGGCGGAGGTGAACTTGACCCTTGGTTTCGCAATTCGTCAAGGCAGGTTTTCCTTACAGTATAATCGTTACACATGATTACAGCAGGATGACTGTTTCATGGATACCCCTTCCATTTATACTACTTAAGTCAACTGCATCTTTACTAAAATGGACACGTTTGATGTCAATCTTGAATTTTATCCCCAAACAGCACTGACAACTTAACACCACTGAAGATCCTTTATAGACTCATTAAATAAATATTTGATGACAAAAGAAACAAGCTAATTAAAGAAAGGCACGGAGAAGTGAGATTTATTTCTACAAATAGATACCGAAGAAAATTTACTCCTAGAATCAACTACGAATAATTCTGCCAAACAAATCAATTCTTGACAAACCGAAGCACGTTAAGCAGGAGCGCTTAGAGGGGTAACACACTGTGGCAGGTGTGTTTACAGGAAGACAAAAGGATGCACAGAATTAACTGCTTATTTGCTTTTCCATTTGCATCAGAAATCCAACTTTACACTGAAAGCAGCCACAACGAACCATCAAGAAAACACAGAAGGGCTTCCCTGGTGGCGCAGTGGTTGAGAGTCCGCCTGCCGATGCAGGGGACACGGGTTCGTGCCCCGGTCCGGGAAGATCCCACATGCCGCGGAGCGGCTGGGCCCCTGAGCCATGGCTGCTGAGCCTGCACGTTCGGAGCCTATGCTCCGCGGCGGGAGAGGCCAGAGCAGTGAGAGGCCCGCGTACCGCAAAAAAAAGAAAAAAAAGAAAACACATAAGTGAGAGAGTGGCATGGACATATATACACTACCAAACGTAAAATAGATAGCTCGTGGGAAGCAGCCGCATAGCACAGGGAGATCAGCTCTGTGCTTTGTGACCACCTAGAGGGGTGGGATAGGGAGGGTGGGAGGGAGGGAGACGCAAGAGGGAAGAGATATGAGAACATATGTATATGTATAACTGATTCTCTTTGTTATAAAGCAGAAACTAACACACCATTGTAAAGCAATTATACTCCAATAAAGATGTTTTTAAAAAAAGACACTGTTAAGGGAACGAAAAGACAAGCCACAGACTGGAGAAAATATTCATGGATCTAAAAAAAGACTTGTACTCAGAAAATATAAAGAAATCTCAAAGGTCAATCATAAGACTCAAATAACCCAATTAAAAATATGGGCAACATATTTGAATAGACATTTCACCAAAGAAGATGTAGGATGGCAAATAAGCACATGAAAAGATGAAGTACAGATATACACCTAGTAGAATGGCTAAAGTTGAAAACTGACCACGCCAAGTGTTAACAAGTATCTAGAGCAATTGGAACCTTCTTACACTATTGGTAGAAATGAAAAATGATACAACCACTTTGGAAAACAGTTGGCAGTATCTTAAAAAGTTAAATATATAGCCCACCATATGATTTAGCCATCCCATTCCTAGGTGTCTACCCAAGAGAAATGAAAGCCTGTGTCTAAACAAAGATTTGTACACAGATGTTCTTAGCGGCTTTATATAAACAGCCAGAAACTGGATATCACTCAAATGTCTACCAACAGAGAAATGGATAAGCACACTCTGGTATATCCACACAATAGAATACATTTCTGCAATGAAAAAGAATGGACATGCATGCAACATGGGTGAATCTCAGAATGCTGATGCGAAGTCAAAGAAGCCAGATTGAAAAAAAAAATTAAAAGAGGACATAATGTATGATGCTAGGAATCATACATTCTGGGAATTGCAAACCAACGTAATGTGATAGAAGATCTGTGGGTCGCTGGGGACAGGATGAAGGTATTATAAAGGGTGCAAGGGAAATTTGGGGCCGATGAGTTATGTTCACTATCTTGATTTTGGTGATGGTTTCACATATGCAGAGACTTACCACTTGTACAGTTTAAATATGTACAGTACATTGTATGTCGGTTATACCTCAGTAAAGAAACAAAGGATATATATATTTAAAAAAAAAAGAAAACACAGACACGGCAGCAGGGTGCTGAGAGATCAAATCTCCCTTCAAAATTGGAAAGAGATGCTTAGCGCTTGCCAGCTCCAAGCTGCTGCGAGAGAAAGGAAATTAACATCCAAGCTCGAAGAGCATCTACTGTTCCACCAGGAGGATGAAAACAATGCTGTTTGGCCACAAAGAACAAGGAAATATAGGAGTCTGACAGGGACAGAGGAAACGAAGATAGATCTTACAAAGACCCCCAAATGGAACAAATCTGTGCAAGTGAAACAAGAGAGAGAGCGAGGTTTGCATTGAAATGGATGTGGCCAGAGCAGTTCTAAACTCCTATTCTTCAAATCCTTACCTTAGTCTCCCACACAGAAAGTGGCAAAGGGACCACAAAATTTAAAAATTGTGGAAGAGCACAAAGATAATTAATTGTATCCTATCATTTTTTAAGGCAGGATTTTCTATATTGAAAAGGTTCGGTCACACACTGGACCGACAATACTTAAGAGAAGAAACAGATGGGAGCAGAGTGTTTTCATCTCATTTTACTTTGGATCAGTTTAAAAGCCAAATGACACACATGGCACCAAATTCTTGCACTGTCTTCAAGTCCTGTGTTTGCTATGGACCTAATTTCAATAATTCCTCTGTGTGGGTCATACAGGTTCTTCTCCTCCCTGTAGCAAGAAGCCCACCCCTACCCACACTCTGAAAGGATGTGTTGCCATTTTCTTATTCATCTTCTTATTTCTGGTCCTTCTCACTGAAAAAAAGCCAGGCTGATAAACAAGATCACAATATCTACCTCCTCAAAGGACCTTCGAGATGAAAAACGAAACTTGTTTTCTTCTTTGTTAAGTCCTGTAAATCAGCCCTAAACTTCCCTTCTCACCTCTAATAGATCTAC
The DNA here is from genome assembly GCF_026419965.1 of Kogia breviceps. Classification (NCBI taxonomy): domain Eukaryota; kingdom Metazoa; phylum Chordata; class Mammalia; order Artiodactyla; family Physeteridae; genus Kogia; species Kogia breviceps. The sequence goes on along the minus strand of NC_081324.1, from coordinate 59,133,236 downwards.
CTTGACTCCTTGTGGATGGTCTTTTTGTTTTCCAGGCCAATCTCTGGTTTGTCTGTTTTTTCATGGATAATTCTACCCTTTCCTGTAAGGGTGCACGTCCTCCACTATGACCACTTGTTTGATTTGTTTGACTATTATCTTCAGATTCTCGGCTCCAAATATCACAAAGTGTACCCTGGTCAATTTAAACAAAGAGCAATTCATGAGAAGGGTAACTAAGAAATGGTAGCTGGGAGAGCCACGCTCTTGCAGTGACCTGGAGAGACACAGACAGGACTGGGCCCCAGGGGCAGTCCGCCTAGGACCACTGGACTCTCATGGCACTCTGGCCCCTGCCAAAGCCACACAGGGAATCATCTCTAACTCACCACCCTGGTCATTCCCTCAAGGTTCACATTTCCTGCGTTAAGCTGCTGAGTTGGCTGCACGTTGACATGTCCACATTCCAGCTGCCAGGAGAAGGCAGGGGCCTCCATCCCGGCTTGGCCTCCTTAGAGGGAGGAGAGCCTGCCTCCCTCTTGCCCTGAGATCCCCGAACCACTGATGTCCACCTTTGCTGCTTATCTCTCCAGAGAACAAACTGGAAAGCATAAAGCAACACTGCTGCAAAGATGCTATCCATCACAGGGAGTGCAACAGCCTGTCCAATCAAAGGACGTGTTCCCTTGTTTTCAAGCGGCACAACTGCCTAGAAATTATTCCAGGCGAAGTGGAGAGCAGCCTAACATCTCAATACTTGGAGGAAATGAAGAGCAGGAAGAGGGGGAGTCCGAGTCTAGTCCACGGTAAGTGATGCGAATGTCTGTTTACTATTTACATACTCTCGTTCAAATATGTACTTGGGCTATGTGTCCGTATTTTGTTTTAGATTCAAGCACCCAGAAGATGACAATCATATTCTATGAAACTCTGCCTACAAAAACACATAGGTGGGGCTTCCCTGGTGGTGCAGTGGTTGAGAATCCGCCTGCCGATGCAGGGAACGCGGGTTCGTGCCCCGGTCCGGGAAGATCCCACATGCCGCGGAGCGGCTGGGCCCGTGAGCCATGGCCGCTGAGCCTGCGCGTCCGGAGCCTGTGCTCCGCAACGGGAGAGGCCGCAACAGTGAGAGGCCCGCGTACTGCAAAAACAACAAACAAACAAAAAACAAAAACAAAAACCCACACAGGAAATGGGGATTCATTACATAGGGTCTCTTTAAAATGCTTCCTGCAAGACCCAACACAGTGCTATGCACAGAAGGATCCTTAGTAGTCATTCATTGCTGACAAAAACTATCAGGTATATGATAAAAAAAATGTAAAGAAGAAATAGAAAACCAAAACAGAACTCCACAACCCTGGTTAAGATTTTAAATAACCACTAATCAATATTCAGCGTGCTGTTCTAAGGTATTTTCACATACTTGAAATATAAGCTTGTCATTTTGAAAAATAAAAAAGAATAAAAAGGAATACTGCACCATTAAAGATGTACTGGGCAGACTTACAAAACACACGTGAACAGTTATGTTAGTGGTGCCAAAATGAAACAGGAAGAGATGGGCCAATGAGGAGAAGGGGAAAAAAAAAAGGTGAGCAAAGCCAAAAATCCAACAGGGCCACGGGTCCCAAAATGAGAGAGTACGCACACAGCCAAAAAGAAAATAGAATTATAAATTAAACCAACAGAAAATGGTGTGATTCCACCAAAAACATGAGCCCACACAAAATTATGTGAACAATGATAAAAATGGCATTTTAAAGAGAAGCAAATTTAACCATTTGAAACATCTTAGAGGTAGTACAACAAAGCTGGTGTGCAGTCACATATGAACTAACTCAGTGTGTTGATTTAAACCCTGGTTATATTACACATAGGGGATGAGAAGGGAATTTGATGCTACTGACCCCCTGCTATGTAGCAGCGACTTGACATAGCTCACTGAACACGCATACTTAACAACCCTACCATCTAGGAAGGATCGTGCTCTTTCAACTGGGGAGCAAACGAAAGCTGGCAGAGATACATTTCTCAGGATGATATAACCAAGTCAATAACGGTAACTAGACATCAAGTCAGTATGTGGCTGCTTTCAAAACTTACCTCAGTTTTTTTCCTTTCACAAGTATTGGATGGGATACAGAGAGATCACTGGCTACTTCTCCATGGATGTTTTACAAAATTACTAATTTCCAAATATGTTCAATCAAATTTACACGGGTAGAAAAAGAGCTGCATCCCCTGACAAACCGGCTTCAACTCTCTACTAAACCAAAGATCTGTTCCTCCATTTCCTGTTCATCATAACATTTCCAGAATCCACCCCTCCCCAATTATTAAACTCCTAAATGACATTTTCCTTTAAACAGGCATTAGAAAATTAAGAATACTTACAAAAAAGAAACAAGAAAGACTTTAAGCGAAGAGCGTCCATCGAAGTCCCTAATAAGCTTAGTAGGAGCACTTTTTGCCAAGTGGTCACAGCTAAGACGCCAAAGGACATCTGAGCTGAGTAGGTAGTTTTCTCTGAGTATTATTTACATTGCTCACAAGTTCATGTCCAACCTTAATAAAACCTAAAATTAGCTGTTATTGTCATGTTTCCTACTTCCAGAAATCACAGAAATATCAAGAGAAGAAAGTACTCAAGGTACTTTTCTAGAATGTTATACAGGCTAAGCAAAAATGACACTGAGAATCACACTGAAGAGATGACAATATCCAAAAAACACAGAAATGCATTCAGCAGAACTTAACTTGGTTTATTAACTTAGGCAGAAAACTTGGTGAATCCTTACAAGATGAGATTTTCAATAAGAGTTGAAGTTGGTTGAAACCAAAAAACACTTAATTCATTTGCTTATATACATATAATCAAAGGGAAACTTGGAGGGGGAACAGGAAGGAGGAAAATAATTTAAAAATTGTTCTTAGGCTTGGTAAATGCCAGATGAAAAAATCATTCATTCAACAAATAAACTCAATGGGACTTCCCTGGTGGCGCAGTGGTTAAGAATCTACCTGCTAATGCAGGGGACACAGGTTCGAGCCCTGGTCCGGGAAGACCCCACATGCCGCAGAGCAACTAAGCCTGTGCACCACAACTACTGAGACTGCGCTCTAAAGCCTGCGAGCCACAACTACTGAGCCCACGTGGCACAACTACTGAAGCCCGTGCGCCTAGAGGCGGTGCTCCACAACAAGAAAAGCCACTGCAACAAGAAGCCCGCACACCACAACGAAGAGTAGCCCCCGCTCGCCACAACTAGAGAAAGCCCAGGTGCAGCAACGAGGACCTAATGCAGCCAAAAAATCAATCAATTTATTAAAAAAAAAAAAAATGGAGTATAATCTATAAAAATTTAAAAAAAAAAACAAAAAACAAATACACTTGAACCCAAGGGCACTTGCTTCCATCTTATCATTTCTGGCCTTGGATGTTCAACCCTGGACATAGAATGTTTCAGTTACACTAGAGTTCAGTTTTCTTGGGGACAGAGGCTGTGCAGGAGGCGATTCTAGTGGAAAGGCACTCATCCACAAATGAAGAAATCGGATGCAAAAAACTGCAGTCGTGAGATGGCACATGCTCCATCCAGATTTGTGGAGAAAAGAACCGTTCCAGGAGTGACCAAAGGTGGCTGGAAGAAAATGGGGCTGCGGCATAGTCCAGGTAAGAATGTCGGGTCTTAAGAGTGCTAGAGTGTCTTCCACATCTAACAGAAAAATTTTATTTGCTCTCATGGCCAATAAAGAGCCATTCTGGACTCCTGAGCGGAGATGGATGCAGGGAATAAAATTCAATTTGTAGCTGCACAGTATGAACCACAACAGAAGAGAGACTAACCATCGCCCAGGATCACACAGGTGGCTTCCAAATTAGGAGAAACGGTTAAATCCACAAAGTACTTTGGAGGAAGATGTGGCAATATAAAAGATGGTGTGTTAAAAAATAGCAAGCTTGGGCTTCCCTGGTGGCGCAGTGGTTGAGAGTCCGCCTGCCGATGCAGGGGACACGGGTTCGTGCCGCGGTCTGGGAGGATCCCACATCCCGCGGAGCGGCTGGGCCCGTGAGCCATGGCCGCTGAGCCTGCGCGTCCGGAGCCTGTGCTCCGCAACGGGAGAGGCCACAGCGGTGAGAGGCCCGCGTACCGCAAAAAAAAAAAAAAAAAAAAAAAAGTGAACAAAGGATATAAATTTAAATGTAGCTTATCAGAACTTAACTTACCCCCATGGTATTTCCTTTTACATTTATTAAAATGATAACAGCGAAAAATATCCTTTAGTCACGAAACTATCCTGCAATTCCAATTTTCTTAGCAAAACCTCTCGAGAGATTATGTATTGGGGAATTTATATGCAAACTCTTATCACGTAGGATACCAGGTCTTAAAACCTAAAGTGAATACAGACCTTGCTTTAGAAGTCAAGAAAGCAACAGTTAACTGACTTTAACTGCACTACAACACCAGATACCAGGCTTCCTAAGCCCTCTGCAAACACGGGCTTTTATCCGACTTGCTTTTAAATGAATTTTGTAAATGCCTGACAAAGCACAGCAGATCTAGCTTCTCCAGGCAACTTCACTTAAAAAACAGAATTTTTTAACCCTAGGTATTTCTGAAAAGATATTTTTTTAATATTCCTGACATAAGGAATGAGAATATATACCTAGGCTTTATAAACCACAGAACGCTAGATTCAGGTAAATCATTGTTAAAGTGAGTGGCTCTCCCAGCAAGCCCCATCTTTCTGTCTGTGACCCTATAAGCACAAACCGTCTGCCATCCCATGATGACAGCTCAGGCTATTAGGAGCAAATGAGGTCAGACTGTAATTACACCTAAATAGGGCTCCAAGTCCTCCCATGCGTTTCCCACATGGCCCCATGGAATTTTTTTTAACACACCCATAATCTCAGATAAAATAAAAATCTTATTAATTTACATCTGGATAGTCCAAAGTATACAGGGAGACTAGGCAGGTTCTGGTTTGTAGGAAGAAATGCAATTAATGATCAATTACAATTTAAAGACCAAACCCCTGTCAAAACTGCTTGACCAAAAAAAAAATGGTGGTTTTTCACACACACACATCTGGCAGTAGTGTTGCCAACAAAAAAGATGGGTGGTGAGTCTGCCAGCTCAAATGGGGCTGTAACAGGGGTGGGGGCCAAAGGATGCATCCCACCCCCTCCCAAGGACTCCCCACCAGCAGCGAGCCACTTGGCCACATCCCATTCCCAACCCTGCAGAGATTCCTTTTCTTAACAAGGCCATTTGGGGGGCCCGTTTGGGCAAAGAACCCCAAAGGCAAACGTGAGAGAGGCTGGAAGACCTTCAAAGCATGTCACATTCAGTGAAATAACTCCTCACTGGAAGAGATCTCGTCCTAAGCAGACTTGGACCATTTAATTTGCTATCAGGAAATATCAACTGAGGAATTCTAAACTTACCCTAGGGTGAAACAATTGGCCAGTGGCTCTAAGCTTTGTACTGAAGAGAAGTTTCTAGCATTATCACCTACATGGCGGGGATTACTTCCACTGTGGGGGGAAGGGGCTTCCTTATCAGCACCATCTCCAGTCATGGGGATAGAAGGGTGGGGTCCCCAAGTCAAGAACTCTGCCTCCTGTTTACAAAGTGGTTTGTTTTAAAGGTGACCACGAGGATGCTGGGAGCTATAAAATACTAACCTGTCACCAGCACTAATGAGGCTGGGAAATTACACTTGGCTTTTGCCTCCTGTATTAATGGGGATTAGATGAGTCAAACAGGGCAGTAAAACCCAAATGTCAGTGGGTTAACAAAACACCAGAGATTTCCCCTCCCAAACAGATGACGTCTGTGTAAGTGCCCGGGGCGGATATGACAGCTATGCTCCACGATGTCCCCAGAGATCTGAATCCCTCCAGCCCGAGGTTCCACAGTCCAAAGGGGTGGCCTTGACCTCAGTGTGGAGATGGGGCTCCATCCATCCAGCTCTTTCTCATTTCTGGCGTAAGGACGGAGGACCGGGGAGAATGGCATTCAGTCCAGGGCTACTGGCCACCTGTGATTATTTCAAGTGAGGGCGAAGCCTGTAAGAGCCCCTGGAGTCACTGAGGTCCCATCATCTTCTCTCTTGGTCTCCCTGAACACACAGATACAGCCCCTGACACCCTTCTTCCCACCTCCAGCCTCCTTGGCTGGACCAAGCTCTCCATGGAAACAGTCACCAGACATTCCCATCCAGCTGGTAAAAGAAATGTGGGGGGCTTCCCTCGTGGCGCAGTGGTTGAGAGTCCACCTGCCGATGCAGGGGACACGGGTTCGTACCCCGGTCCGGGAGGATCTCACGTGCCGCGGAGCAGCTGGGCCCGTGAGCCATGGCCGCTGAGCCTGCGCGTCCGGAGCCTGTGCTCCACAACGAGAGAGGCCACAACAGGGAGAGGCCCGTGTACTGCAAAAAAAAAAAAAAAAAAAGAAAGAAAAGAAATGTGGGAAGAGGGGGTCTCACCCTATCTTCAAAGTAATAATGGGGTGAAAAGGCAGAAGGGAGAGGTATTCCAGTATCCCAAGTAGGAACTCTGAGCATGATTTTACAGAAAGATTACTGTATATGGTGGTCTGGTTCTAATGATTTAAAGTACGATTCTTTGGGTCTATTCCAGGTGCTAAAGAAATCAGTGGACTGATAAAATTGTATATGTTTGAAAATAGCTGATTTATGTCCTCACTTTTGAAGGCTATCATCATTGGATGTGGAATTCTAGACTGGCAGAATCCTTCCAGGACTTCAAAAATATCATGTCACTGTCTTCTGGATGCCACTGTTTCTGTTGAGAAATCAGCTCAAAATCTTATTGCTGCTTTTTGAAGATCAGATGTCTTTTTTCCTCTGAAAGCTTCTAGCATTTTCTCTTTGTCTTTAAAAAAAAATTTTTTTTTAATTATTGGTTGCACTGGGTCTTCATTGCTGCATGTGGGCTTTCTCTAGTTGCAGCAAGTGAGGGCTACTCTTCGTTGTGGTGTGTGAACAGAGCCCCTCATTCCAGTGGCTTCTCTTGTTGTGGAGCACAGACTTCAGTAGTTACAGCATATGGGCTCTAGGGCACGTGGGCTTCAGAAGTTGTGGTGCATGGGCTCAGCAGTTGTGGCCCATGGGCTCTAGACCGCAGGCTCGGTAGTTGTGGCACACAGGCTTAGTTGCTCTGCAGCATGTGGGATCCTCCCGAAGCAGGGATAGAACCTATGTCCCCTGCATTAGCAGACGGATTCTTAACCACTGAGCCACCAGGGAAGTCCGCTCTTTGTCTTTGATCTTCAGGAATTTGACCATAATGTGCCTCGATTCTTTGTGTTTATCTTGTTGAGGTTTGAAATTTTCCCAAATTTGCTTGATGCCTTTTATCAATTTTGGAAATTCTCAGGCACCATCTCTTCAGACATTGTTCCTTTCCCATTCTTCTCTCTGCTTTTTCTGCCGTGTTTAGTTACATGTATCTACCATGTCCATATGTCTCTTAGGCTCTTCTCTGTATTTTCCATCTTTTGTCTCTCTTTTCATCAGTCTGGATATTTCATTCTGTCTTTTCACTACTTTTCATATGTTTAAATCATTTATTGAGTTTTTAATTTTAGCTATGGTATTTTTCATTTTCAGAATTTCTAGTAACATATCAAAATTCTAACACTTCTCTTTGACTTCCTCTAACATATTAATCATAGTTATTTTAAAGCACATAATAAATCTCAATTCCTTTTTGGAGATAACCTGTAGATCTGTTTCTACTGTCTGTGTTTTCTCTTGGTTTTTGGTCACGGGTCTGCCATCTCTTCATATGCCTGGTTATTTCTGATGGGCTTCTGACAGGCAGATAGGTCTGGGGTACTAGCAATTCCAGACACCCTTAATCTAATCAGTGATTGAGCTGATTTGAGCTAGTCTCCTTCCTATTCACCCTAACACCTAGGACATAGCCTTTGGGGTCCCCAAGCCTGGGGTACTTACCTTCTCCCTGGCAGACCCTCAGCTCCAATCTAGTGGCCCTACCCCCAGCTCTTAAGTTGAAAGCTCTGCTCTTTGATATCTGTTGCCAGTTACCAAAGCGCAGGCTAAGAGGCTGAGACACTCAGTCTTGTTCTTGGGGAGGAAAGTGGCCCCACATGCAGGACTCACAGCTCTGAGCTTCCTGGATCACACAACTACTCTTTAGAAGGCCTCTGACTTCAAAGAGAAGGCTATATATATATAGTCCAGTTTTCTAACTGTTCTCAGCAAAATGGTTAACCTAAAACAACTTAGTCCTATTACTAGTGACTGATGGGCTAATAACCTTTTCTTTCCATCCTTACATCCCAAGAAGTATCACTTATTATTGGCATTTTATAGTAGAGAAGATGGATGATTAGAGAATTTTGATGATTCACCCAGATTCATCAGCTACCAAAAGACAAAAATCAGGATTTGAGTCCAATTCAATAGAACTTCAGAGTTGAGTCTCTTAACCACTATTTATTATACTTTCTCTGATTTTATCCTTAATATAACCTACGTGATAGAAAGACTCAGAAAATGGCATGCTGGGGTCAGAGCAAGACTTCTGACTTCAAAATCCCATCTTCCTGGTAGTCTTTCTACTGGAGTTTGGAATCCAAATACATTTAGCTTTTGTCTTTTCCTATGGGAGAATACATTCTGAATTGAATCAAAAGACATTCTGAGATACAATCACATCTCAGTTGACAATAAGATAATGTCTGTGGTCACAATTATCCTCACAGATGCTCTGGGAAAATGTTGGAGGGGAGGGTAATCTCATATAGTTCTCACTCCTTAGACAAATAAACTGAAAACCACAAAATAAAGACTCTGTCTTTGGGCTCATTTATTCATCCAAAAAGTATTTATCTATTACCTACTACATGCCAGGCAATGTTCTAGGCACTTGGATATATTGTAATAGAGTAAACAGAATATAAACATAAACATCACACATAGGCCAATTATACAGCTCCTAAGTTCTATGGGGGAAAACAGAGCTGTGTAAAAGGATTGGGAGGGCAGAACAGGAGATAAAGGGCAGGTTGCAGGATTTTACTTTTACAAAAGATTTCCTAAAATACTGTTGATAATTACACCACCTCACACCCACTCCATTCATCATAAAGACATGCTTCTTTACAGAATAACTGAACCTTCTTTCACCTGCCAATTCAGTTTCCTGAATGCCCTTGGGCAAAACTTGTAGCACTCAATATCCATTCTGAGTAACTACCATGCCTTTATGACTTGCAGGAAAATAAATGCATAAATTATTCTTCTGAAACAGAATCTGCTATTCTCCACACTGTGGCCCCTTTGAGCCCCAAATGTGCAGACAAATGGAGTCCGATTTTTTCAAATCTGATTTTACTTATTTTTCACAAAACCTTTTAAAGAAGTTCTACTGAGTAATTCTTGAAACTATAGTCTGGTTTAGGCTTTAAAAAGGATTTCCTGATTGAAAGGAGACCTTCAAGATGGTGGAAGAGTAAGACGTGGAGATCACCTTCCTCCCCACAAATGCATCAGAAATATATCTATATGTGGAACAACTCCTACTGAATATTGGCAGAAGACCTCAGACTTCCCAAAAGGCAAGAAACTCCCCACATAACTGGGTACGGCAAAAGAAAAAAGAAAAAACAGAGGCAAAAGAATAGGGACGAGATCTGCACCTCTGGGAGGGAGCTGTGAAGGAGGAAAGGTTGCCACACACTAGGAAGCCCCTTCACTGGGGGCGACTGGGGGTGGCGGAGGGGGGAAACTTCGGAGCCACGGAGGAGAGTGCAGCAACAGGGGTGCCGAGGGCAAAACGGAGAGATTCCCGCACAGAGGATCAGTGCTGACCAGCACTCACCAGCCTGAGAGGCTTGTCTGATCACCCGCCAGGATGGGCAGGGGCTGGGAGCTGAGGCTCAGGCTTCGGTCGGATGCCGGAAGAGGGCTGCGGTTGGCTGCATGAACACAGCCTGAAGGGGGCTAGTGCACCATAGCTAGCTGGGAGAGAGTCCGGGAAAAGGTCTGGAGCTGCTGAAGAGACAAGAGACTTTTTCTTGCCTCTTTGTTTCCTAGTGCACGAGGAGAGGGGATTAAGAGCGCCACTTAAAGGAGCTCCAGAGATGGGCGCGAGCTGCGGCTATCAGTGCAGACCCCAGAGACGGGCATGAGACGCTAAGGCTGCTGCCGCCACCACCAAGAAGCCTGTGTGCGAGCACAGGTCACTATCCACACCTGCCCTCCCAGGAGTGCGCAGCCCACCACTGCCAGCGTCCCATGATCCAGGGGCAACTTCCCCTGGGGAACACAGAGCGCGCCTCAGGCTGTTGAACATCATGTCGGCCTCTGCCACCGCAGGCTCGCCCCGCATTCTGTACCTGCCCTGCCCCCCCGGCCTGAGTGAGCCAGAGCCCCCTAATCAGCTGCTCCTTTAACCCCATCCTGTCTGGGTGGGGAACAGATGCCCTCAGGCAACCTACATGCAGGGTTGGGGCCAATCCAAAGCTGAACCCCAGGAGCTGTGCAAACAAAGAAGAGAAAGGGAAATTTCTCCCAGCAGCCTCAGAAGCAGGGGATTAAATCTCCACAATCAACTTGATTTACCTTGCATCTGTGGAATACCTGAATAGACAACGAATTATCTCAAAATTGAGGCAGTGGACTTTGGGAACAATTATAGACTTGGGGTTTGCTTTCTACATCTAATTTGTTTCTGGTTTTATGTTTATCTTAGTTTAGTATTTAGAGCTTATTATCACTGGTAGATTTCTTTATTGATTTGGTTGCTCTCTTCCTTTATATATATATATATATATATATATATATATAATTTCTTTCCTTTCTCTCTTTTTGTGAGTGTGTATGTGTATGCTTCTTTGTGTGATTTTGTCTGTAGAGCTTTGCTTTTACCATTTGTCCTAGGGTTCTCTCTGTCCGTTTTTTTGTTTTGTTTTGTTTTTCTTAGTATAGTTTTTAGTACTTCTTATTGGTGGATTTGTTTTATGGTTGCTCCCTTCTTTCCTTCTTTCTTTCTTTTTTTCTTTTTTTATAACTTTTTAAAATTTTTAATAATTATTTTTTATTTTATTAACTTTATTTTCTTCCTTCCTTCCTTCCTTCCTCCCTCCCTCCCTCTCTCTCTTTCTCTCTTTTTCTCTCCCTTTCTCTCCCTCCCTTCCTCCCTTTCTCCCTTTCTCCCTTCCTCCCTTCCTCCCTTCCTCTCTTTCTCTCTTTCTCACTTTTCTTCAGAGCTGTGTGGCTGACAGGGACTTGGTGCTCTGGCCGGGTGTCAGGCCCGTGCCTCTGAGGTGGGAGGGCGGAGTTCAAGAAATTGCTCTACCAGAGACCTCCCAGCTCCATGTAATATCAAACAGCAAAAGGTCTCCCAGAGATCTCCCTCTCAACGCTAAGACCCAGCTCCACTCAAAGACCAGAAAGCTACAATGCTGGACACCCTATGCCAAACAACTAGCAAGACAGGAACACAACCCCAACCATTAGCAGAGAGGCCGCCTAAAATTATAATAAGGTTACAGACACACCAAGACACACCACCAGATGCGGTCCTGCCCACCAGAAAGACAAGATCCAGCCTCATCCACCAGGACACAGGCACCAGTCCCCCCTCCACCAGGAAGCCTACACAACCCACTGAACCAACCTCAGTCACCAGGGGCAGACAACAAAATTAACAGGAACTACGAACCTGCAGGCTGCAAAAAGGAGACCCCAAACACAGTAAGTTAAGCAAAATGAGAAGACAGAGAAACACACAGCAGATGAAAGAGCAAGTTAAAAACTCACCAGACCAAACAAATGAAGAGGAAATAGGCAACCTACCTGAAAAAGAATTCAGAGTAATGATACTAAAGATGATCCAAAATCTTAGAAATAAAATGGAGAAAATACAAGAAACGTTTAACAAGGACCTAGAAGAACTAAAGAGCAAACAAACAATGATGAACAACACAATAAATGAAATTTAAAATTCTCTAGAAGGAACCAACTGCAGAATAACTGAGGCAGAAGAACGGAGAAGTGTAAGTTAAAATAGTGGAAATAATTACCTCAGAGCAGAATAAAGAAAAAAGAATGAAAAGAATTGAGGAAAGTCTCAGACACCCCTGGGACAACATTAAACGTGACAAAAGTTGAATTATAGAGGTCCCAGAAAAGAAGAGAAAAAGAAAGGGACTGAGAAAATATTTGAAAAGATTATAGTTGAAAACTTCCCTAATATGGGAAAGGAAATAGTTAATCAAGTCCAGTGCAGAGTGTCCCACGTAGGATAAATCCAAGGAGAAACACACTAAAACACATATTAATCAAACTATCAAAACTTAAATACAAAGGAAAAATATTAAGAGCAGCAAGGGAAAAACAACAAAATAACATGAATCCCCATAAGGTTAACAGTTGATCTTTCAGCAGAAACTCTGCAAGCCAGAAGTAATGAAAGGGAAAAACTTACAACAAAGATTACTCTACCCAGCAAGGATCTCATTCAGATTTGACAGAGAAATTAAGACCTTTATAGACAAGCAAAAGCTAAGAGAATTCAGCACCACCAAAGCATCTTTACAACAAATGCTAAAGGAACTTCTCTAGGCAGGAAACACAAGAGAAGGAAAAGACCTAAAATAACGAACTCAAAACAATTAAGAAAATGGTAATAGGTACATACATATCAATAATTACCTTACATGTAAATTGATTGAGTGCTCCAACTAAAAGACACACACTGTCTGAATGGATACAAAAACAAGACCCATATATATGCTGTCTACAAGACCCACTTCAGATCTAGGGACACATACAGACTGCAACTGAGGGGATGGAAAAAAGATATTCCATGCAAATGGAAATCAAAAGATGAGACCAGATGGCTTCACAGGTGAATTCTATTAAACACTTAGAAAAAAAACTAAGACCTATCCTTCGCAAACTCTTCCAAAATATAGCAGAGGGAGGAACACTCCCAAAACCATTCTAAGAGGCCACCATCACCCTGATACCAAAAGCAGACAAAGATGTCACAAAGAAAGAAAACTACAGGCCAATAATATGTGTCTTGGTGCGTTTCTTCTTGGATTTATCCTGATGAACATAGATGCAAAAATCCTCAACAAAATACTAGCAAACAGAATCCAACAGCACATTAAAAGGATCATACACCATGATCAAGTGGGGTTTAGTCCAGGAATGCAGGGATTCTTCAATATACGCAAATCAATCAATGTGATACACCATATTAACAAACTGAAGGAGAAAAACTATATGATCATCTCAACAGATGGCAGAAAAAGCTTTTGACAGAATTCAACACCCGTTTATGATAAAAACCTTCCAGAAAGTAGGCATAGAGGGAACTTACCTCAACATAATAAAGGCCATATATGACAAACCCACAGCCAACATCGTTCTCAATGGTGAAAAACTGAAACCATTTCCGCTAAGATCAGGAACAAGACAAGGTTGCCCACTCTCACCACTATTATTCAACATAGTTTTGGAAGTTTTAGCCACAGCTATCAGCGAAGAAAGAGAAATAAAAGGAATCCAAATCGGAAAAGAAGAAGTAAAGCAGTCACTGTTTGCAGATGACATGACACTATACATAGAGAATCCTAAAGAGGCTACCAGAAAACTACTAGAGCTAATCAATGAATTTGGTAAAGTAGCAGGATACAAAATTAATGCACAGAAATCTCTTGCAGACACGATAAAACTCTTAGAGGAAAACATAGGTAGAACACTCTATGACATAAATCACAGCAAGATCCTTTTTTACCTACCTCCTAGAGAAATGGAAATAAAAACAAAAATAAACAATGAGGGACCTAATGAAATAAAACAAAAATAAACAAATGGGACCTAATGAAACTTAAAAACTTTTGCACAGCAAAGGAAACCATAAACAAGATGAAAAGACAACCCTCAGAATGGGAGAAAATATTTGCAAACGAAGCAACTGACAAAGGATTAATCTCCAAAATTTACAAGCAGCTCATGCAGCTCAATATCAAAAAAAAACCAACCACCCAATCCAAAAACGGGCAGAAGACCTAAATAGACATTTCTCCAAAGACGATATACAGATTGCCAACAGACACATGAAAGAATGCTCAACATCACTAATCATTAGAGAAATGCAAATCAAAACTACAATGAGGTATCACCTCACAGCAGTCAGAATGGCCATCATCAAAAAATCTACCAACAATAAATGCTGGAGAGGGTGTGGAGAAAAGGGAACCCTCCTGCACTGTTGGTGGGAATGTAAATTGATACAGCCACTATGGAGAACAGTATGGAGGTTCCTTAAAAACTAAAAATGGAACTACCATATGACCCAGCAATCCCACTACTGGGCATATACCCTGAGAAAACCATAATTCAAAAAGAGTCATGTACCACAATGTTCATTGCAGCTCTATTTACAATAGCCAGGACATGGAAGCAACCTAAGTGTCCATCGACAGATGAATGGATAAAGAAGATATGGCACATATATACAATGGAATATTACTCAGCCATAAAAAGAAACGAAATTGAGTTATTTGTAGTGAAGTGAATGGACCTAGAGTCTGTCATACAGAGTGAAGTAAGTCAGAAAGAGAAGAACAAATACCGTATGCTAACACATATATATGGAATCTAAAAAAAAAAATGGTCATGAAGAACCTATGGGCAGGACAGGAATAAAAACACAGACGTAGAGAATGGACTTGAGGACACGGGGAGGGGGAAGGGTAAGCTGGGACGAAGTGAGAGAGTGGCAGGGACATATATACACTACCAAATGTAAAATAGATAGCTAGTGGGAATCAGCCGCATGGCACAGGGAGATCAGCTCAGTGCTTTGTGACCACCTAGAGGGGTGGGATAGGGAGGGTGGAAGGGAGACAGAAGAGGGAGGAGATATGGGGATATATGTATATGTATAGCTTATTCACTTTGTTATAAAGCAGAAACTAACACATCATTGTAAAGCAATTATACTCCAATAAAGATGTTAAAAAAAAAAAAAAGGATTTCCCTAATCTAAATAACATAAATCCAAGTTATGAGGCTTTCCCACTAATTGCAGAAAAACCTAAGTCAGAAGCCTGATTTCATGGTAATTATTGCCATTTGTCTGATGAATTTTACAGTAATGTCAGAATACTCATGAAGCTTCTCAGATAAGAACACACTAAGCTCACAACAAGAGCTGCTGAATAACGTATTCCTGCTTTCTTGTAAACAAAAGTATTATTAATTTTGATAGCTTCTGTGGATATTCTTAATATCCAATTTAAAAGAAGAGCATAGGTTTCTATATAAACCAGTTTACAAGCCAAAATGTATGTAAGGAATAATTTATATTACATATAAATTCCCTTTTTTTGTTTTGTGTCCAAAATATTCAAGGGAAGATTCACAGACCTACCCATCTACTTACTTAAGCCTATAGTGAGAAAGGCTTTCATCTATCTCTTAAATAAGGCAAGAGTTCCATTTGCCTAGTTTGTTAAAATACCAGGTTTCAGCCAGCCTTTCCCTTTTTCTTTTAGGAATACAATATTATTCAAAATGAGTCAAGGAATTGTATCTATTTCTACCACTCTGGTATTCCACAGTAATCACCCAGTAAACACTCAGGTACACATTAACAAGTCACGGCTATGATCCAGGACAGAAGAATTTCTTAGAGTGTTGTGAAAGATTCCATGTAAAAATGCAATGGAATAAGTATAAGAATATTAGCTTCATTGATATAACATGATGCATTACACTCAACATTTTTATATGTGTTACTCCACAACATCCCCATAACAGTGTTTTAAATTTCATAAGACAGGTGTTACCATTACCATTCTTATAGGTGACAAAAGGCAAAGAAAAGTTAAGGGACAATCAATGGCCACACAGGTGATAATACAGAATTGATATTTGGACCCTTTTCCTTACTACTTGGAATAACTTAAGGCCTAAGCACTGGACTCTAATCTTTTGGACCTAGGTTTGGATGCTCAGGGTTAGGTGACAACTGGATATGCTAATTAACATCTTTGTCCTCTCTTTTCCCATCAGTCAAATGGGAACATAATCACTGGTTTCACTATACTGTTATCAGAATTCAATCAGGAAAAGCACATACAGCATTGACACTGGTGCCCATGTAATGGGCCAATACTCTCCTATAGAAATCAGTGCAACTGAATTCTCAATTTTCAAGTTAAATTTCTACTTTCAATAGAAATTATTAACAATTTTACAAATGCAGGCTCACCATAACCTATCTCTGGCTATTTCTCACACTTCTGTCTTACAGGATTCAAGGATGCTTCAGAGTCTTGTTCAGTGCCCAAACTCTGATCTGCTACACAGAAGCCCAGGGTCTCCTTCAAACAAAAGGAGTCCTCTTAAAAGACAGAACCACTTTTCTCAAATATACATTTCTTTATATTTCTTTATAAAGAAATATACATTTATCTTTTTATACATTTAATTTCCTAATGCAATACCTTAAATAGAAACGATGAATAAACAGTTGGGCGAATAAATGAAATGATGAATAGAAAGACACACCACAGGATAGGAAAAGTCCAGGGACTCAATTATTTTGCAGAATCAGACTGAGATAATCCCCGAAGCTTGAGAAAAGAAATGACAAGCTCATTTTTGCATCCATTTATCCAAAATTCTGTGTTTTATTATTTTTCGAAGCTGTTGGAAACAGCCAACATATATTTCACTCCCTGCAACTTAAATTCTTCTTTCAATGTATATGACGCCTTAAAAATGGGAAGATGAGGGGCTTCCCTGGTGGCGCACTGGTTGGGAGTCCGCCTGCCGATGCAGGGGACGCGGGTTCGTGCCCCGGTCCGGGAAGATCCCACATGCCGCGGAGCGGCTGGGCCCGTGAGCCATGGCCGCTGAGCCTGCGCGTCCGGAGCCTGCGCTCCGCAAGAAGAGAGGCCACGACAGTGAGAGGCCCGCGTACCGCAAAAAAAAAAAAAAAAAAAAAGGGAAGATGAAAACTGCATGTAGGATTCCTTTATACTATGCCATCATATATCACCTTTTCCCAAGTAATTCCAAGTTTATCTCCCTTAGTTTTAGATATCTGAAGATTTCTTTTTTTATTTATTGGGGTATAGTTGCTTTACAACGTTGTGCTAGTTTCTGCTGTACAGTGAAGTGAATCAGCCATATGTATACATTTCCCACACACCCATAGCTTGTCTTCCTTCGAACTCTGGGAAACTTCAGCGGGGGACAATGTGTTAATGACATAAGTAATTAGGTTCTAAAAGATGTGTTTTTTTATAGAACTGAGAGGAATGGAGGTGGCAGTCAGGAGAAGAACAGCTCTTGACAAATGGGTGCACAGCCACTGCTGTAAACAGGAACTTCCCTGCAGGAAAACTTCCTCCCCTGGGATCTATAATTTGGCTGTTGCCTTAGAGAGCTGATGAAAGCAATTACAGGACAAAAAGGCTGATTTCCCCTGCATCTGTTGAGGCGAGGCCAGGGATAATGTTTCATTTACACTAAAGGAATTCATGGTTTCTTTCAGAATAGAACCTGAAAGATGAATCCAATCTAATCAGAAGCACAGGCATCTTATAGAGATGAAAATCCCTTAAGATGTAGTTTCCCAGCCTTAAAGGTCAGTCACTTATTAAGAGTTTTAAAGGTTTTTATCAGAAATGACCACATTCAGTGCTTCACAGATGTCACAGGGGAAACACAGAACCATTCCTCTGTGTTTCCATTAACTGAAAATATTAGTGACCAACAAAGATAATGGTCTATTAAAAATCAGGAAAATAAATTTTTCTGGGCACAATAAGTTACTTGCTGCCAATATTTTAGTTATTTTTTTCAGATTTCCCCAGCTTTATGTATACACATTTGTGTGTGTATGTACATTTACTTTAATGCAATTGTATCGCATGTGTAGATTTGTATATCCACCACCACAGTTCAGATAAAAACACATCACCTTCATTTTCTAATTTTCAAAATAATAACTTGGTTTATTATTAACCTCCAAAGATGATTAGTTATTTTTCTTTAGTATCTTTATACTCTCACTAATTTCATCATATTTTATGTGTTTCAATCCATTGCAATTATTATCCCTTTTTTTGCTCAAAATTTTCTATCTGTGGCCTGTGGCATTCTCTTCAGTTTGTCTCTTGAGTTTCTTGGACACTGTGCTACTTCGTCTGTAATATTAATTCTGATCTGACAGGACAAGATGTTCTGAGCTCCTTTTATGCATTCCATTCTTCAGACCAGGAATTAACCATTTCTCCAAGGAACTTGGTTTCTTTTAGTGGTGAAATCGTGTTTCAAGGCCAAAAATTAATTGCTACAGGGGCTCATTATTTCTGGGTTAGTTTTTTTTTTTTTTAATTTGTATTTTATACTGGAGTATAGTTGATTTACAATGTTGCATTAGTTTCTGGCTTACAGCAAAGTTATTCAGTTTGGGCCCTTGCTCAGTGGCATTGACAAATATCGGCTTCACCTTTCGAGTGAGGCAGGCATAGCAGGTAGGATGGGCTCCTCCCTGTCCTCAGTAAAACTGAACCCTCGGGGCTTCCCTGGTGGCGCAGTGGTTGAGAGTCCGCCTGCCGATGCAGGGGACACGGGTTCATGCCCCGGTCCGGGAAGATCCCACATGCTGCGGAGCGGCTGGGCCCGTGAGCCATGGCCACTGAGCCTGCGCGTCCTGAGCCTGTGCTCCGCAATGGGAGAGGCCACAGCAGTGAGAGGCCCGCGTACCACAAAAAAAAAAAAAAAAACTGAACCCTTGGACCACAGACCCAGGTGGCTCCCTGTCGCCATGTCACAGCATGAGTACAGCCAAGGTGGGGAGGCATGGTGTGATGTGGTGTGATGCCCACGGAACACTTACTGTAGACAAGCAACATTCACTGAACACCCAGTGTGTGGTCACTGCCACACTAAGAACTTTTCATGAAGGACCTCATTTTGCAGTCAGAACAGCCCATATGCATATATATACACACATATATATAATGATTATTCCCATTTATCAATGAAGAAACCAAGGCCAAGAGAGATTATCAGCACCTTGCTCCAGTTCACCAAGCCAAGCTGTTAAACTCCAGTCTACACACTCACCACTGCCCCACACGGCTTCCTCTGCAACCCCACCCACTACGAACAGGGATGGAGCTGAAAGTGGGATGGAGAAAACCAATCAAAACCCTCAGAGACCTGAGCAGCTCTGCTTCACAGAAGCTTCTGCAATGAAGGAAATGTTCAGAACTGTCCAACACTGTACCCACCGGCCACTTGTGGCTACTGGGCACTTGATATGTGGCTAGTGTGATGGACTGAGGAATAAAATTTTTATTTATATATATATTTTTATAATTTTTATTGGAGTATAGTTGATTTAGAATGTTAGTTTCAGGTGTACAGCAAAGTGAATCAGTTATACATATACATATATCCACTCTTTTTAAAATTCTTTTCCCATATAGGCCATTACAGAGTATTAAGTAGAGTTCCCTGTGCTATACAGTAGGTCCTTATTAGTTATCTATTTTATATATCGTAGTGTGTATATGTCAATCCCAATTTTACTTAATTTTTATTCTTTTAGATTTAAATAGCCCAACGTGATTAACAGCTACCATAGAGGACAGTCTTAGAGTTTAAGAGAGAGAAAACACTTTTTCTCACAGGTGTCCATACGGGACAGGACATATAAAGGGGCGAATTCTCTATGACAGCGGTCCCCAACCTTGTTGGCACCAGGGACTGGCTTCGTGGAAGACAAATTTTCCATGGACCGGGGCAGGCTGTGCGCGGGGGATGGTCCAGGCTGTAATGCGAGTGACGGGGGACTGCAGATGAAGCTTTGCTCGCTTGCCCTCCACTCATCTCCTGCTGTGCGGCCTGGTTCCTAACAGGTACCGGTCCACGGCCCGGGGGTTGGGGACCCCTGCTCTATGAGACATTCAGACAAAGGCTCTTCCTTTCAAAATTCAAGGAAGAAGATATTGTCTCTTACTGTAAAAAATCAAATTGATTTGACCACACCAGCATAGGTGGTGGAAGCAAGAAGAACTTTCTAAGCAAAGGGAGTAGTACAAGCAAAGACAAGGAAACGATAAGCAAGAATGAGAGTACCGTCACCAGCCCCGTGTGGCTGGATGATTAAACATGGGAAGATGTAAAACGCAGAGAACATGGCCAAATAACATAAGAGACAAGGAAAATCTAGTCCGTTGTTAAGCTGTTATTGTGTGCATTCCCCACTAAATCACAAGGTTGAGGTGTGAAAAGGCAAAGGGAAAAGCACCACTAATACAAAGGAAAGAAAAATAGAAGTATGTGTCCATGGGAAAGAATCATTCTAAGAAACAGGCAAAATATGTTGAGATATCATTTCTGAGATGCATGCATTGCCGATGGCAGAGTGAAAACCCCACATATGCTACGAGCGTGGTCACTAGGGAAGCTAGAGCACCTACAATAGGCCACACAAGGGCAACACTGGGTGGGCCAGTGGGCAGCCATGGCCATTGCCTGGGCTGGGGGAGCAGATGTTTGTCCTTCAGTGTGTCTCATGGCCACTCCACTGGGAATGCCACATCCCCATCAGGGTCTGGTCCACATGGTCCAAAGGGAACACGGGATAGGGGACAGGGCAGAGGAACTGCCCTGGACAGGCTAGCAGACCAGGGGCGGGCACAGGCCACCATATCCGTCACACACAAAGCTCCCAGGAGCACCCACCCCAGGCCCTGTGACTCACCAACCCTTAACGTTTTAATAACCAGCTGCAGATCAGTTAAACACGAGACTCTGGAGCCTTGTCTAATCCGTGGGGTCAGACGAAACCTCCCACCACTGGGCAGAGGAAGCAAACACGTGGCTCAAGGGCCGCATTCAGGTTTCACAGCATCAAACATCCAATTCTTTGTATTTTATTTCCATTGCATGGCTTGGCCACATAGAACAGGAAATTTTCACTTTGAAAATTCCAGACTCAACAGATCTGGCAAAGCTGGGCCCATATTCCCACATGGGACTAAGCAGCAGCCCCTCTTCTCTGAGCCCTCACTCACTCATGTCACTTGTCACTCACCCAGGAAGTCACCTGGGTTTAGGGCCCTTGCCGTGGACTGTTAGGTGTCCCTGCTACAAAGCAGAACTGCAGCTAAGGCGGGAGCTCAGCTGAAGTAAAAATAAACACCAGAGGAAGGCAGGGAGTTTTTGTCCTGATGAATTTGGAACCATCACTCTTCAGAGAATTAACTTTTCCCCACATGCCAGTAGGGCTACCACAGACTATTTTCAACTGAACTTGAGCAATGTCACAATACTTCCGAGGACATTAATGCCATTAAGACTTTTTTGAGCCATAGTAAAATCCCATACCATTTTCTCTCCTTTTCTAATTAATGTCCATAATAGATCTGTAGTCTGCCTCACTTCTTAAGAAGAAACTACAACTCTGATTAATTTTTAATATCAACTCTGCTAGAATCCAGACTTGCCTGCCCTCTCCCCACCAAATTTTTATCTGGTCACAGAATTCCATGCTATTCTTGATTTAGTACTGAGAACACTAGTAGCAACTTAATTAAAACGTAAACTCTTAAGTATACATAAAATCGCAATTACATAAATATATTCCAGATTTATTAGCTAAACCAAAACCTAGTTTAAAGCTGAATTATCACATGCTGGGCAAACGCGCTGCATCTATGCTGAAGCCTCATTCGCCTTGGACAGAAGCAATATACCTCCTTGTTCCTTTTTTTCCTACAGGCCCCTCTCCAAGCCCCTCCCAAACCACGCTACCCTTGATGCACACAGATTTGGGGTGCCCCATCTTTGTCCTTCTTCGTGGCGCTGGATATTAATACTAATCATGTGTCCTCTGGGCCCATGAGCACAGATGACTCAGAAAAGGCTCTGGCACGTTTAATGCCAAGCTGGACTGGGCCTCCTTTGGCTTTGGTGCAGGTGTGGAACACAGGACTGGGAGTTTCAAGCCCTTCAAAGGTGTGAAACATTTAGTGTGGAGAGTATTTTATTTTTGGAGGGAGGGGGTTTATGTCTAGTGCCTGTATTGCTGTGAAAAGATTCCTAAACACAGCAGGAAGCTGGCTGCCTAGGGAGCCCTGGGAAAGCTTTGGAAATGAACACATAAGCTTTATGCCCAGAGGTTCTGATTCAGTGGTTCAGGTATGAGACCCAAGAGTCCACACTGTAAAAACACACCCCCAGGAATTTCCAAAGATCAGACAGATTAAAGAAGCAATGTCCCCTGCTGGTTTGAGCTACATCGAACCTCCTCTTTCAAGGATGCAGCAAGGTCAAGGCTACCGGGAGGCGAAGAGGTAGCATGTGAATACAGAGGAGGATCCAAGGGTCTGGGTGGGGAGAAAGGAAGTCTGAAGATATACTTTATAGCAAAGCAGAGCTTGAAAGAGACCCTTCCTCTGTATGATAGCCTTGCGCCTTGTGTGCATGGGTCTGTCTAGTGATGGGCTAGTACCAGTGTGGGGGGATGGTCCCCCCAGAAATCCTTCCCAGAGCCTGACTTTTCATTAGCTTGTACCTTTCATCTCAAGTCATAGACAATCAAAGACAACTGAAAAATAAATACAGGTGTTCCAAAAAATTTCTCTTTGAGGCATTTTCTTAGAAGTCCTAGGACATGTACCAAGTGCTTTTCATTCTTTAGGCTCACAAGAGAAAAAAAAAAAAAGCAAATTTACTGGTCCAGGGAAAATGCATTGCCTATAAACACGGACTTTACAGAGAGAATGTGAGATGGAAAAGGTGGTTAATAGTCAAAGCTTTAGTGGCACCACTGGACACAGATGTCAGAGTCTCCAGCCTGATATCCTAAATTTATGCCAATTAAAAAACAGCAGATAAAACTTTCAAATTCAAATACTATAATTTATCAAAATCAAATAGAATAATTTAACACTGATGTAGCTGGATTCCTTGCCACTCGGAACAGAAACTGAATTTTCCAAAATCATTCCAAAATTTCCAGTCTTCTTTGCAGTAAGAAGTGTTCTCATAACTAAGTTCTGATCAATGAAAATGAAATGTAAGTGGAAGTGTTATGTGTCTGCTTCCAGAAACTCCCTTATAAACCAACTCACCCTGGCTCTTTGCCCCTCTCCCTGCTTCTGTTCTTTATCACTTAATTCATTTTAGCTAAAATTAGGAAGTGATGGCTGCAGCTTGAGCAGTCATCCTGAATCTTGAGGTGCCACATTAGGATGGTATAGGGATCCAGAAAGAAGGAGGCTGCCCATCCCCCCGGTCAGGGTCTACTTGCTTCCACACTCCTTTTACTGGAAAGGAAAAATAAAATTCTACTTGCTTACAACATTCTTATTTGTGTTTTCTACCACCTTGGGCTGGATCTAATCCTAATTAATACATAACGTTTTATACCAATAACATCCATCAAGATGTTAGAAAATGTTTTCTTTTTGGATTTTCTTGCTCTTCAAAAAGAAAACTTAAGTATTTTGTCTTTGCCTCTGCAGATGTAGAAATTATCTAAGAGGGCAATACACAGCAACTACATTAGCAAAATTCATGAATAAATTTTTCATCAGCTCACAAGTGTTAAGTAAGCTGGAGAGACACAAGAACAGGAGTGATCTCCTTTCCCTTATGTTCTCCCACACATTTCTTCTTTAACTCAAACTTATAGTATCAAGTTTTTTGGTGGTTTGTTTTTTTTTTTTTTTTTTTTTTTTTTTTTTTTTTTTTTTTTGTGGTACGCGGGCCTCTCACTGTTGTGGCCCCTCCCATTGCGGAGCACAGGCTCCGGACGCGCAGGCTCAGCGGCCACGGCTCACGGGCCCAGCCGCTCCACAGCATGTGGGATCTTCCCGGACCGGGGCACGAACCCGCGTCCCCTGCATCGGCAGGCGGACTCTCAACCACTGCGCCACCAGGGAAGCCCTGATAGTATCAAGTTTTAAGAGTCAGTGATATTTGTTCTCACCATGATCATCCTTCCCCTCGCCCTTAAATCCCCAAGATCCTGATAAGACTCGAGGTTCACAGAATTTGTGTAGAATCGATACATGACGATGTACAGTGGAAATGAAAAGAGAAGCTATTCCTGGGAGTCAGTAAACCTGATTCTTATCCTGGTGCTGTTGCAGAAAATCACAATGACTGTGCTGTGATAGTCACTGACCTCTTAGGGCCTCATCTTCTTAGCTGTGAACTAAAGGGACTGGGTGACAGCTTGAGGTGCTCTCTAACCCTAGGGTGCTATGGTCTTAAAATTATGCCCCTTAAAGTTTCTTCAAGGGCTCCAAATTAATACCTGTAGTACCAGTCAAACTTGTTTCAACTCAGAACACTCATATTTAAGAATAATTTACTATTTTATACCATTGTATCCTAAGACTATGTTTCCTTTGCTAGTCTACTAATTTGATATTCATGCTTACTGTTAAAAACAAGTTTTGGAGAACATTAGGGGCCATAAAGACTTTGAAAAGAATTTACCAGATACTGAATGTTCTGGAACAAAATTTCAAAATCTCACATTGATAAACAGAAAACAAACGCTTGATGGAGAAGTGTTACTCCCTTTTCGGAGTATGTAAATCCTGTAAGAGAAAAGTTGTTAAAGACAATTTAATCCACTCTGGAGTACAGTTAAATGGATGTGATGGATGGCAGGTTGTCTTGATCTTTCCCATTTGTTAAATTATGATCGATGAGTGATGCTCACTGATGAATTTACAGACAGGGCCTGTGTTTGAAGTCCCTGTCTTTATCAAGAGCTTCCAATCAACAATGTTCTAAATCTGTCTCCGTCAGACCAATGTGACACTCCACAATTATGATAAAGAGGAAGGCCAGAAACCTTACAGAATAAGTCCCTGGGTATTGTGTCTGATGTGACATGCAATCAACATGTCAGCTAAGTGAAACTGTCTCAACAAATTTGCGGTATTTTGGACTTCTAAGTAAGCTTTCTCAGCAAACTCCCCCCACCACCCAGGGAAAGAAGATGCTTCTGGCTCTGCAATTATTTGCCTTTAGGGAAAGAATTTACTGTGATGCACTGGAAACATCAGTTTCTGATGCACAGAAACTTTACATTTCAATGTCCCCTATTTCCTGAGTAATACAACAATCCCACATAAATGACTTTTAATTACCTGTCTAAATTTGAATGAAGAGGATCACAGATGAGCAAAACTGTATACAATCCAAAAATACTCATTTGTACTTACAGCAGCAATGTAGCTCTTTACTTGGTCTCTGTGTATTAACCACATTTATGTTTCTAATTATGTATGGTTTACCGTAAGGTAATAGAGACCCTTCTCTGCTACCCCGCGAAAACACAAATTTACAACTTGGGGAGGGAAAGCAGAAACTAATATAGAAATGAATGGCAGTTAAATACTCAAATAGCTAAGAAAACGTATGTGCCAACTTTTTAAATAAACAGGTTTTTTAAATGCTGGACAGAGAAAAAGCGAGCAGGACGTGGCTCATTTTCAGCATTAATCATCCAAAGGTGACATACTCTCAAAAACCTGGGAATACAGATTCTTTAAGGTGATGTGCTCCAGCATAATACTGAGAGCCCACTTGCACATTCAAGAGTCCATCTCGGTCCTTACAGAACAGATCTTATAGTGTAAGTGCCAAATACTTATAACAACGGCCCCTCCCCACCTACACAATCCAAAGATAATGCTACTGTGAGGTTTCAGGCGTAATACAAACCCAAGAGTCAAAGTAGATTTTTTTTTCCATAAACATTTGACACTTGAAAGGGATTTCATATAAGCATTAACTTATGTTTAGAGTTTATATTTTTCATTCCTGGAGTACATGAGAAGTAACTTCAACAACACAGAATGCCCAAAGCTTGGTTTTAATTCATTATTTTGCCATTAAGATAAAAATAAGACCAGGATTTAAAGTTAGGTTACATTTATATGGTTCCATATGATTATAGGTTTTAAAAATCCTTGAAGTTAGAGGGATTTAAAAAATCGAAGCAGCTGGTAAGGATAATAACTTAAGAAACTCAAATGTGTGCTTTGGGATGATAAGGGAAAAACACGTAAGAGCGGTTTTATAACAAACAGTACGGAAAGTAAAACTAAGAGTCCCAAGATCAGGGCTTCCCTGGTGGCGCAGTGGTTGGGAGTCCGCCTGCCGATGCAGGGGACGCGGGTTCGTGCCCCGGTCCGGGAGGATCCCGCGTGCCGCGGAGCGGCTGGGCCCGTGAGCCGTGGCCGCTGGGCCTGCGCGTCCGGAGCCTGCGCTCCGCAATGGGAGGGGCCGCGGCAGTGAGAGGCCCGCGTACCACCAAAAAAAAAAAAAAAGTCCCAAGATCATTTTTAATTGCTTTACTTCAATGAATGCTATACCTTTATTTCTGACATGAACTCTACCTTGACTATACTCTTTCCAATGTTTTTCACTGCTTGTTTTTTTTAATCCTTCCTGGCAAATAGATGCTGATTTTTAGATACAACAGAAGTTCTGCTGTAGCAGAAAATTAAAGAATAATGGTAAAATGGGAAAACAGATAATATTCCACCCAGCGATCAGCCTTGAGCATGATTCCATAGTCTACCCTGTGACGATCGTCTGCTTCACTGCCCAAAGGAAATCCACGTTGCCTTAATCAGGGACACACAAACCATTCTTGCGAAGTCCTCTGGGAAAACAAGTTAAGCCATGAGGGAGCATTTCTCCATTTCTCTGATGTACAACAAACATGAAGGCATTTCATTCAGGAAAACCACACATAGAAAGTTGGAGAGAACTTAATTTTAAAAATGATTAATAGCTAGTTTCTTGATGAATCTTCAGTTTTTTAACCTATGAATAAACATAGAAATTGAGGTTGGAGTCACAGATAGTCCAGGGCACAGATAAATCATTCCTGTTTCTAGCAACTAAAACAGGAGAAATGCTGCTATTTTGGATCTTAGGTAGTCATGAAAAACCAGAGTAATGAATCTGAAGTGATATTTTAAAATAGCAAAATATCTGAATGTTAAGTATCCCATGTTATGGTACAAAAGAACAGAAACTGGAATAACTTGGAGAAGCTTTAAGAAAAGATCTGAGATTGGAGCCAAGAAGATTTGGGTTCAAATCCCAAATTTGTTATTCATACTTACTGATTCTGTGGCCTTGACCAAATTACCTTAAACTCTGATGCCCTTGATTTTAGTGCCTATACCATAGAGATGACTGTAATACTTACAGTGCTATTTTGGGGATTACATTTGAAAAAATATCATTTGTAAAAAACATCTAGCACACAGATGATGACCCTAAGTAATGGATATTTTTTCAACCACTTAATATAATTAATTGGGGTTAAATTTCTTACATTTGGATTTGCTGCAAAATTGCAAATGCTTAACACAGCACATAGGAAAAACTATTTATCCATTCTCAAGTTATTCTAGAAGGAAAAGCCAAACACTCACTTTCCCACAACCAAATTGGGAAGAAATAGTAATTTGGCTGTTTATTTGGACTTCTATTTCTGCAAAACAGCTTTTCAACATAAATTCAAATTTTGACATGCTTTTGGCTTGCCATACCAAAAAAAAAAAAAAAAAAAATCAGTTACTTGGCCGTCTCTCAAAAGACTTTACTAAATACAGCTGTAAGACTTAATGACAAAAAAAGTGAAAAAACACAACTAAGCAAAAATTTATCTGAGCATACACTTAAGTTCATTAAGGATTAATACTAAGAATGACATGTTTTCCTTATAAGCCAAAATAATTTAGTAAAGAATAAAAGTGATCTTTTGAGGTTAAAAAGTATCTGATGAAAAAATAAATTGAAAATTTATATAAATTTAAAATATAACCTCAGAATGCACACAAACACAAAAAGAACTGGCCTTTCTCCTAAGTATCTTTGTCATAGAAAAGAATTAGAGGAGAGAGAGGTTGCTCTTAAGAGTTACTCAGTCCATAGTCCCTCCCAGTCAAGTGTCCCTCCTACTGTATCCCTGACCACCGTTCATCCAGCCACTACTTACATACTGTCAATGATGCTGTTTACATACTGTCCCTCCCTTAAATCACCCGTTCCATTGTTTCAGAGCTCTAAATGATGGGAAGCTCTTCATTAAAAATAAAACCAACCAGAAACCCCAAACAACAACAACAGCTAAAACAAAACAAAACACTTTGTCCTACTAGTGAATTGGATGTAATGAGCTAACTGAAAAGGCCAGGTCTTTTCATACAACTGCTGTCAAGGCTGACATCCTCTGCTCTTCACTTACATACTCATTCTTCTTAAACTAAAGGCAGAGTTTTGTGTCGCTTAGATCTGTTATTCCAAGACGGATTATTACAGTTTGTTTATTTGCAAAAAATAACAGAGCTGCATTCAAAAGTCAGGAAACCTCAGGCTGAGCAAAGAGAAAAGCAGCGTCAAGTTCAAAGGAGGTGATGGTTCCAGTACACTCACACCTCTGCTGCCACATTAGGGAAAATCAGCAGACTCCTGTAGCATGGCCATTGCCCAGTCAGTGAGAGATGGAAGAATATGGACTCAACTGGGGAATGAAGTCTATTTAGTGCGGGTAGGAGACTGAGAGGGCATGTGAAGACACATCGTTCATCTACTCATAAACCTCTGCGGAAGACCTTCTGGGTACCAGCACTGTGCAAGTCACAGATCGGTAATCTTCAAATATTTGAAAGATGATGAGGGCTTAAAAGTAAAAATAAAAATACTCTCAACAGCCCACAGAATGGGAGAAGTATTTTCAAACCATATCTAATAAGAGACTGATAACCAGAATATATAAAGAACTCTTAAAACTCAGGAAATAAATAACCCTATTTAAAACAGGCAAAGGATCTAAAGAGATGATCTTGGAAGAAGATATATAAATGGCCAAGAAGCACATGAAAAGATGCTCAACATCATTAGTCATTAAGGGAATGCTGAGAACTGCTTCTCACCATCAGGATGGCTAGAATAAGAAAGATGGACAATAACAAGCACTGGCAAGGATGTAGAGAGATCAGAACCCTCATACATTGCAGGTAGAAATAAGAATGGTACAGCTTTTTTGGAAAAGCCCTGCAGTTTTTCTAAAACATAAACATAGAGTTAGTATATGATCCAGGAATTCTACTCCTATGTATATAACTAAGAGAAATGAAAACATACATCCATACAAAATCTTATACACCAATGTTCATAGCAAAATTATTCATAAATAGCCAGAAAGAATAACCCAGATGCCTATTAACCGATGAATAGACATATAAGATGTTAAGATGTGGTATATCCACACAATGGATTATTAAGCCATAAAAAAGAATAAAGCACTGATATGTACTACAACAAGGATGAAACTTGAGAACGTTATTCTAAGTGAAAGAAGCCAACCACAAACGACTATGTATAGTATGATTCCATTTAGATGAAATACCCATAATAAGCAAATCTGTAGAAACACAAAGTGCAGTAGTAGTTGCCTAGGGCTGGATTGGGAAGCAGAAAGGGAGACTGACTGCTAATGGGTACAGAACCTCTTTTCGGGTGATGAAAATGCTCTAAAACTAGATTGTGGTGATGGTTGTACAACTCGTTGGATATACAAAAACCAGTGAACTGTACACTTTAAATCAGTGAATTGTATGATATTTGGAGTATGTATCAATAAAGCTATGTTTTTTTAAGAAGGAAAAATGGCACTCTGTCATTTCAGAAGGGAGACTTAAACATCAATGCCTAGAAGAATAAGTAAGTTAAATCCGGGGGCAGAGTTAAAGAGTACAGTCCATCCTTCAGATGTGGCCAATGACCAGATGAGCCCTCTCACTGCTGAAGACCACAAGTGCATGGAGAAGCTGAATAAGCTCCATGGATGCAACACCTTACAGTTGAGATAAGCCATTTGGATCTGTTGAAATCTAGGTTCAAATGCAACTCTAAATTACTACCAGTCTGTAACTGACAAGTGTATGAAAAATAAGAACATTTTAATTCAACACATCCTTCAGTAACACTACTATAACAATAAATAGTTAAAAGTAAAAATAAAATATGAGCCAGGGTCCTATCAGCCTACAATTTTTTAAGTTTATTTAACATATATGTATATATCAGGTGCAGCCAACCTTTAATACTACTTTCTTAATTTTTGCTAATTTCTCTGTCTTGCATTGAACAGTAAGCTGCCTTTGGTTTTATCTGAGTGTATGTGCTCTGACCAAGGGGAACTGTATATGTCCTGCTAAAAAATAATAATGAAAGTTCACAGCTGGATTCTGAAAAATCTTCACACTCAAGATCAAGGAATTGATCCTGGTGGAAAACCATGCAATGCTCCAGCAGTCTGCAGGAGTGATGACAGCATAAATGAATCAGTCTTCTTTTATGATACAGTCACTACTTGTCAAGGGCCAGGTTTCCTCTAGGCTCGGTCTAATTTAAATCAGGTTTTACTGGGTCGATCTTGCTTTCACTTTTTTATTTTAAAATTAGAAGTGGGAAAAATAGTTAAAGCCACACTTCTCCAACAATAGAAACCATCATGATTGTCTTTTTACCTGCAATTCCTAACATGGTGGTTGATTAAAACAAAAAAATATATATATGATGCTTTATAACTATCACACTAGTATATATAACACTAGAATGATGGGATGAAAAAGCAGAAAAGTGTCACTACTTTCCATTCAACAGATGCGTATGAGTGACAGCTTTGGGCAAAGGCCCAACTGTTTTCCAGGAGTTTATGCCAAACATAAACAATATTTTTTTATGGATTTTATTGAAAATAAATAGGTAAATCAATAGGAAATCAGAAACAGGTCATTTTTGGAGGGTGCTAGGAGTAGAGTCTTACTGCCCAGACGCATTTCAATTTCAGTCATTAGAAGGTAGGTGTAAGGGAGATTTAACTTACTGCATTTAGACAATCCAACATTTCTGAACATTTTTATAATTTGTATTAAATCAATATAGCCTCAGAAAAGCTTTGTCAAATATCAGGATCTATGCATTTCATACTTTTATCTCCCCATCCTACGATGTAGCCCTGGTTCTCAATAACATCAATATATTTACTCATTCACTCTATCCAACGATACACAAATATAATTCAGAGTGCCTACATCAGTACCACCAAGGAGAGCTCAAGATTTCTTTGCAGTTGTGTGTGTTTTTCTCCTCGAGAATATATAGTGTATGGAGCCCCAGATTTACCTGAATTAGCCTTTTCTTCTGCGTGGTTATATCATCACCAGGTCCATTTGTTTGATTTCAATTTTCTGGTTTGCTTTTTTCATTTCTTGACATTTTAACTTTAAATGTGAATATTTAAAGCATTACATTGTTCAAAAATCAAAACTGGGGCTTCCCTGGTGGCGCAGTGGTTGAGAGTCCACCTGCCGATGCAGGGGACACGGGTTCGTGTCCCGGTCTGGGAAGATCCCACATGCCACGGAGCGGCTGGGCCTGTGAGCCATGGCCGCTGAGCCTGCACTTCGCAACGGGAGAGGCCACAACAGTGAGAGGCTCGCATACCGCAAAAAAAAAAAAAAAAAAAAAAAAAATCAAAATTGTATGAACATTCTACCAACCTTCTTTGCTTTGACCTGGGAAGCAGTGAAGTCACCTGGACAGTTTGATGCTTGTAGGTCTTGCATTAATGATTTGTTAGGCGGGTCTGAGACGGAGGTCAGTGCAGGGTTGATGATTAGCTGATTCTGGGTCCAGAAGGTTCCTCAGCCTGGTTGATGGAACAGGCTCCGTTCCCGGCCCTGTGTGTGCTGCCAGGCACTGTTCCTTCCAGTCCTTCCCATCCTTCCTGATGGTTCCTTTCCCAGAGCTGGCCAAGTCTCCTCACCTGCGTGTGCTGAGCTACTCTGTACCAGAGAGGCACACTGCACAGCCCTGGGGTCCTCCCCTGGGGGCTCTCTCCTGTCCAGGACTCTGCTGTGAACTCCAGCCACCTTGTTCTCCCCAGACTCCTATCTCCATCTCCTCAACTCAGTGACTCGGCAAGGCTCCACGCAGGCTGCCCTGCACCGTGCTCTGGAAATTCTCCCTGTGACTCAGCAGAGGCCACCACAGGGTTGCCTCCTTGGTATGTCCTCTCTCAGGGCTCATGTCCTTCTCTGCCCAATGTCCAAGCCTTGAAAACCTTTGTTTCAGTTTACCTTCCTTTTTTGTATTTTTGTCTTCTTTTCGTTGTTTTGTTTGTGTATTTTGTGCTTTTGTGGGGTCTGTAGATTGCTTCAAGTAGAAGGGCAAATCCAGTCCCTATTACTCCATCTTGGCCAGGAGCAGAAGATGTACTAAGAGAAATCTCACCCCCCTCCTGACTCTTTCCACCCACCTCCCAAGTAATAATGTTTCATAGTGTATGGTTTATCTTCCCAATGTTTCTTTATACAAAAATAAGCAAACACATGTGTGAAAACAGAAGGTAACAAGTATTGGCAACAAGGTAGACAAACTGGAACTTTTATCCATAGTTGGTGGGAATGTAAAATGGTACAGCTGCTGTGAAAACAGTAAGGTGGTCCTCAAATAAAAACTAGAATTGCCATAGGATCCAGCAATTCTACTCCTAGGTATACACCCCCCAAAATTGAAATTAAGGTCTCAAAGAGGTATTTTTTCACCTACGTTCATTGCAGCATTATTCACAACAGCCAAAGGGTGGCAGCAACCCAAGTGTCCATGGATGGATGAATGGATAAAGAAAATGTAGGATATACATACAATGGAATATTATTCAGCCTTAAAAAAGCTAATACATGCTACAACAAGGATAAACTTTGAGGACATTATGCTAAGTAAAATAAGCCAGTCACAAAAGACAAATGATATGATTCTATTTAGATGAGGTCCCTAGTCAAATTCAGAGACAGGAAGTACGATGGTGGTGCCAAGGGCTGGGGGGTCAGGGAGGGGAGGGGAGGAGTTATTACTTAATGTATATAGAATTTCAGTTTCGCAAGATGAAGAGTTCTGGCAATCGGTCACACTGATGTGAATGTACTTAACACTACTAACCTATATACCAAAACAATGTTTAAGATGGTAAATTTTATGTTACGTGTATTTTGCCAGTATGAAAAATACAATAAATATTGTCTAAATTTTTTAAGTCTATCTTTTCCCAGATTTGAGAATCCACTTTCAGTACACTGAATTATCATGTGTTCTAGGGTCTATTTTTATCTTTCCCCAGTGGCCAACAGATATATTAGTTAGCACCTCACTATTTCATTACAGAGGCCTGAATATCAGAGAAAGCAAATCCCCCATGACTCTCCCCCTTTCAGGTTTTCCTAGATATTCTTGCATGTTTAGTTCCTATGTGAACATGAGAATCAAACTGTCAGGTTCAAAATAAAAACTTGTCACTTTTACTGGTTGCATTCAATTTATTAACTTGAACATTAAATGACATCTTTACTGTGTTGAGTTATCCTATCCAAGTACGGGTTAGGACTATCCATTTATTCAAATCTACTTTCAGACCTTTCAGGAAAGGTTTGTACCTTTCCTTATATAGATTTTGTACATATATGTTTAATATTACTCCCAGGTATTTTATTTTCCTGTTGCTGCTATCATAAATAGGATTTTCTATTCCATTTTATCTTTTGATCAGTTATTGTTTATTTTTGTAAGTTAATTGTATATCCTGGTTTTTTACTGAATTTTTTATTGTTTGTGTTAGTTTTCTCATTGATTATTTTGGATTTTTCAGGTATCACCTGCAAAGGGATAGTTTTACTTCCCCTTGTACTGTTCTTATGCCTTTAATTATCTTTCCTTGTCCTATCTCATTGGCTAATACTTCCAATAAAAAGGTGACCAGGTGAAGATGGTGTCATCCTTGCATTGTTTGGGGGCTAACTGGAATGCTTCTTATATTTCAACATGAAGAAACATGTAAACCTTAATTCTTCAATCTAAATAGTTTAGCTAATGGTAAAGAATTGGTCACCAATGCCTATTTTATTGAGTGTTTTTTTTAAGTCAGGAATGGGTGCTAAATTTTGTGAAAGGCCTACACTTAGCCT
Organism: Kogia breviceps; assembly: GCF_026419965.1. Classification (NCBI taxonomy): domain Eukaryota; kingdom Metazoa; phylum Chordata; class Mammalia; order Artiodactyla; family Physeteridae; genus Kogia; species Kogia breviceps. Next base: position 59,099,127 of record NC_081324.1, on the reverse strand, counting down.
CTATAAAGAGAATCATAATAAAAGTTTTGACTGTTATCCATAAAGTCCATGAAGGCAGGGACCTTTGCTGCATTTTTCAACACTCCATCTACAGAATGTTAATACATAAAGTTTAGTATTATTTTTGATAAATGCATGAGCAGTTCTAAGTTCCTAATTCTTCCGTATAACATATTGATTATTATACTGTTTTCTAGTGTTTAATGATATACAATGGGCACATTATAACTGTCAGAATACCCATACTTGCTCATCTAATAAGTGGATCCAAGAAATAAAGAAAAACTAGTAGTAGGAGGCTACAGACTTCACCTGTACAGTTTAAGCTTTAAAGCATTTGATAAAAATTCCATTTCTGGGGCTTCCCTGGTGGCACAGTGGTTGAGAGTCTGCCTGTGCAGGGGATATGGGTTCATGCCCTGATCCAGGAAGATCCCACATGCTGCGGAGCGGTGAGCCGTGGCCACTGAGCCTGCGCATCCGGAGCCTATCTCCACAATGGGAGAGGCCACAACAGTGAGAGGCCCGCGTACCGCAAAAATAAAACAAAATAAAATAAAATTCCATCTCTGTCCTAAGGAACTTGTTTCTTCTCTCTCTCTGGAGGTCAAGAACAGCGATAGACAGCTAATGTAAGCCTATTTTAAATAATCTATACCAGTTCCAACATTCATTATGCCCTCATTGTAAAAATGTTCAGGTGAAAAGCTCAGGGCATCTGACAGGAGGCTGAAAGCTTTAATTCAGTGGGAGGAGGGGACACCATAAGCCAATAATAGAAAAGCCTTTTTAACAAAGGATGTTATTCTCTTAGAGTAGTAATCTATAGCAAATTACACAGAAAGAACTTGATTATAGTTTTCAATCTTCTAGAAAAGGATAATTTAATACAAAGTTAAAAGCTGATTCATTTTTGCATGGGTTTTACTAGCTGTCAATTATATTCTTTATGAACCATCCACTGAGTTGATGTATAGTTAAACACAGACTGGGAACATTGCTTGGTTACAATTAAGGCTCTCAATATGATATTGTGAAAGTCTGATATACTACCAAAAATATATATTCTTGATCTCTTGTTTAATTTATATTTCTATAGTCCAGATAATCACTTTATTTAAAAGCCTTACCCTATGTTTTCTGAAAGCCAACTCAAGAGCTGAATAAAGAAGGTGGGTATAAATAATCAAAAACACTTTTAAACAGCATATTCCACACTATTCTAGTGCTAATGTAATTACTGCTGGAAAATAAATAGGGTATCTACTTTTGGATCATTGTGTCTGAACACACAAATAGAATATTGTAGTAGCAAGGACTTTGAAGATCACCTACTAATAAATTCAACCCTCTCACATAATAGGAAAAAAAACTGAACTCGAGGATAAGTGATTTTCCAAGCCACATGTCTAGTTTTTAGTAGAGCCAGAACTAGTTTTGGGTTTCCCACTTTTTCTGTTTCTCTCTCTAAACCACAGTTAACACAGAAAATATGGGACACATCTTATAAAGAATGACACAGTGTATTTTTAGGTAGCTGGCACTGGATGTCAATTTATATTTTCCTTAAAGATCCAGAAGTAAAGTTCCTTTGAGTCATTTCAAAAGAGCCTGCAGGAGATTAATAAAATATTTTTCTTTCCTTCATAATCTTGTGTCATATAATAGAAAGTTAAAAGGACATGGTCTCAAGTAATAAATAGTGTTTTGTATATATTTGCCTATATAGAGATTTATAAATGTTCTCTCTGACATGAGGTGGGTTTTTAGAACTGATTCCACAATTATCTCCAAAAGGAATTCAGGCATCAAAGGGTCACCAATTATCAATGATATAAAAATTACTGCCTTAAAAGTTAAATTTTGTATTTGTTCTACCCCTACTCCATTCCTCCCTGACCACCAAATCTTGAAACAGTTTTACATGGGTAGCCTCAAAAAAATTACTTCCTAAGGAAGTTTAAGGGCTAGATGGCTAATAATTTATAGTTCCTTTTCATATTTTTTTCTGTTTTAAATCACAACTCATTCCTAACACCCTCAAAATTCTCAATGTGTGCAGCATCTATTTTCAGGATAATCTCTTTTACATAAGTAGAAGCAACTCTGCTTTTTTATTGTCAAGAACAAGGGTGTAGTTTGCATTGTGTTCCACTGGAACAGTCTGTTTCTCCATATCCGAATCTTGGCTTCCAACACTTTTGAAGTTATCTTCTATCTGAAACAGGCACCTCTCTTCAACTATTTCAAAATTACAGTGAGAAAAAAAAAACTGTCCCCCACAAAAAACCCTATATTAATGCCATTTTTTTACTTCTCTCATACCCGCATGCCTATAATCATTATAGGGCCGCCATATGTCACTTTCACATGATCTGGACCTAAAGCAATGTCCTTTGGTTGTCTAGAATGAAAAAAAATATAAAAGGAATTATACGAGGAGAGAATCATAAAGAGAAATAAGATCCATACATTCTATATATTGAATAATCAATATAGTGCTCTTTTATCCTTTGAGTTTTTAAAGAAAATTTTAAAAGTTATAATTATTTACTGGAATTTAAAATGCAGAAGTAACTTCAACTTAACCCTTATAATCAAGGAAAGAACGAGACACAGTTGATTGGACTCTGCCCATCACCAGTACTGTGAAGTTGCTGCATATGATTAATACTACATAATGTTTACAATGGTGTTTTCTGTGTTTCCTCCAACATGAGATTTCCTTCTTTCTTCTCCTTATAAAATATTATAATCTAACCTTGGAAAAATAACAAAACAGAGACAATAAAGAAGAATATTTTAAAACCACACAATACTAATGACCCAAGTACAACCACTTTGAGAAATATATAGAAATACATATAGATATAGATATTTATATATTTTCAAATATTTTAGGTACAATGATTATTTGCTTTTATAAAAATAGATCATGTTATTCACATTTTATAATATTTTTATTTGGTATATTTATTTCATTTAATGTATTTTTTCTTGTCAATTGATGTATTATGAAATGTTTCTAATGACTATACAGTATTCTATTATACAGATTCAATAATTTATTTCACCAATCATCCCATGTTGGACACTTACTTTATTTTCAACTTTGAGCTCTTAAAAACACTAGGATGAACAATGTAGTAACTAAATAAATATCATTTCAACTACAGCTGACCCTTGAACAACACAGGTTTGAATAGCATGGGTCCACTTATACATGAATTTTTTTTTCACTAAATACATACTACAATTCTAAATGATCCAATGCTAGCTGAATCCACGGAAGTAGAACTGCAGATATGAAGGGCCAAATGTAAGGTTACATGTAGATTTTCAACTGCATGTATGGACAGCACTCCTAACTCCCACATTGTTCAAGGGTCAACTGTACTACCTTAGGATATATTCCTTAAGTGTGACTGCTGGTTCAAAGACCTTGCACAATTTCAAGGCCTTTGCCAACGTGTTCTCTAAAAATGTAGCAACGTAAACTTAGCAGCTAAGTGTGAGACTCTTGCATGTCCTAAAATCCTTGTCAACATGATTGTCTACTATCTCACTTTTGATGGATTGAAATAAGTAAATAATTGTTATTTTAATATTTATCTCTGTAATTATCAGCATGGTTGATTTCTTACTAGTGTGCATTAACTATCTGTATTTTTCTTTTGAAAATTATCTTTTATTTCACGTCAAAATGTATTAATTTCATCCTTAATCCCAAGTGTTAATTTAGCTGGGTATAAAATTCTAGGTTAACATTTATTCTATCTTAGCACTTTAAATTCCAATGTCTCTTTCATCTGGTATTATTGATGAAAAGTCTGCAGCCAGTCTTCTTTTTTTCTTTGCAAGTTCTTATTATTCTCCCTCTTTCCTTGAAGGCCTTTGTAAAATTTTACCATGAGTTCATCCTTACTAAAAATAAAAACTGTCATCTTCTAGAGTCTTAGGAGGCACTCCTTTGGAATGTTTTTCTGGCTGCCTTTACCCCAGACCAATGTGATTATAGAGTACTTGGTCAGATTTTATGTTGGTTTCTTAGTCCAGGGCGTCTCCAGAATAATCAGAGGATGAATTCAGTTCCAAATGCAGTCATTGAACAATCTAGGAGATCCAATGTTCCATAATTTGTATTGTTTACATCCACTGCCTAGGACTTCAGCTTCTATGTTCATCCTTTAGCCAGCAAGCAGAATTCTGCTGAGTCACCTTTTCCAGGTTATTGGGTTTATCCAGGTAAGTTAATTCCTGACCATACTAACTTGGTTCTGTGAGGAATTAAAACTCCATCATATAAAGGGTTTCTCTGGTCCAGTTATCCTTATCAGCCATATGGATTCAATTCCTCTCACCATCAAGAGTCCTCACTTCATTTTGACCATCTACAGATTTTCTTTCCTTGTTTTCAATCTCAGCTATATATTTAGCTTTATAAAATATTTTTATCTATTATTTTCACGTTAGAATGGAAAGATAAGGGCCCTTCCACAGCAACTCACTCTGATGGCATATTCTAACCTATACATTTTTCAGAAGAAAACTTATGAGATGTATAAACTTCTATAAGTCCCCATCAGAGTGTTTCACAATGAAGACAGCACAATAGACTGATTTATTATAGCAATGACACTTAAGTTCAATGGGGGAAAGGATGCTTCTTTTTTCAGTCAATGGTGCTAGGTCAATTGGAAGCCACATAGCTTGACCTTACCTCACACAATTCACAAAAATCAATTCCAGAAGCCTGAAAATATAAATGTAAAAGATAAAACAATAAAGCATTTATAGAAAAATATCTTAGTAACCTTGGCACAGGCAAAAAATCTCTCAAAGAGGCCACAGAAAATGTTAACTATTATAGGAATAACATAATTTCAACTTCTTAAAATCAAGAGCTTCTGTTTATCAAAAGACATCATTTAGAGAGTAAGAATGCAACACAACCAGTGGAAAAATGTATTTGCAATAAATGTATCCAACAAAGGACTTAAATCCAGAATTCAGAAAAACTACCCCAAATGAGTATTTAAAAGATAAGTTATCCAAAGAAAACATGGTGTAAGAGACTTGAACAGACTCTTCACACAAAGATATTTAAATGGCTAGGAATATATGGAAAGGTGATGGGCCTCCTTAGTCACCAAAGAACTGCAAACCAACACTGCAATGTGACAATACCACACAGCCACCAAAATAAATAAAATCAAAATGACAGACCAAATGTTGGTGAGTAGGTGGGAAAACCAAAACACTCTTACACTGTTAAAGGAGTGTAAATTGGTACAATCACATTGGAAAACTGTTTGATCATGTCTACTGAAGCTAAGCATATGCATACTCTATGATTCATTAATTCCACTTCTTGATATACACCCATCAGAAAATAATGATTACACTAAGATCTTAGAGGTCTGATACAGGGAATATATTTTAGGTAATTTTCCCACAGAATGGTTAAAATGCAAAATTTTGTACTTTGAGATAAGTTTCAATCATCCAAGAAATTTTTACTCATGTTAAATGTATCCTTCCTTTTATCATGATGCTGGATGGGTAAGGTATTTATATGAACTATGAAATGTTAACTGCATTGAACCAGGTGAAACAGGGAAATCCTGGGATTAGAATGAGTAATTTGAACCTGAAGTTATTTCTCTGGAAGGCCATTACAGAAAAAAAGTAAAACAAAACAAAACAAGAAAACCACCAAGGAAATGAAGCTACACCTCCAGGGCCATTTTAGAGTAAGGCTGGACTCACACTATTGATATTCAATAGAAGCAGAAAAGACAGAATATGAACATATTTTCCACCTCAATCCTGGTAGCTGACTTCTAAACATCAACCGATCAGGACATTCAGAAAATTCGAAACTCCCTGTCTTATTCTCAGCCATCCCAAGCAACATCCTGCCCCAGCCAGCTTACATTCTTAGCTACTCACAGCTACAAGGCATACACCAAGTAAGTAGTTCTTTTGTAGGGAATCCAAATGCTCTGTCTGTTACTAAAGTCACAGAGAAAAATGGGCAAAAGACATTAAAAAGAAGGAACACAAATCAACAATGAAAGTTTAGATAATGTTCAAATTCACTATCAATCCAAAAAATGCAAATCAACTCCCTTCCACCAACCTACTTCAAGAACAAAAATTCAGTGGGAGATACAGTCTGAGTCAGTTGCTCTGGTTTCTCTGGGCACATGCCTGCATTCCCCAACTATTGACCTGGATGTCCACATGGTCAATAAGTCACTACGTGAGCCTCCCAAAGTCCTCCTGCATGCCAGGCTGTGTAGCAGCATCGCTTCTGGTCGGACTTGACTGCTTACTGCTTAAGAGTCTTCCCAGCTCTCATGTCACTAGGAGGCAACAGACAATATGCTGGGGTTGGGGGTGGGGAGGGGCACTGGCAGGGATTAGCAAAGGAGAGTGCAGGGGAGGAGGGACAGGAAGCATCTTCACGCAAGAAAGGAAGCTAGAAAAGATGCCCATTATTGGGGATGGCAAAATGCCCACAACAAATTCAGATGCCTCCATTCCCACAGCCTCAAACTCCCTCTGAGTCCCAACTTAGTGTCTCTTTAATTGTGCGTATTTACCGATGGTGTACTTCTGTCTTCAGGGTGACACTTGGGATTAGATGATCTTAGCAACCTTCTCCCTCTACAGAGTATACATACATTCAGAAACATGAAAATGTTTATAGATGCTATGACTGACTGTAAATCCTTACATACGTGTGTGTGTGTGTGTGCGTGTGTGTGTGTGTGTGTGCATACACGGGAAACACTAAGGCACTGGTGATTGGTGCACTTAAAAACTGCAAAATAGGGGCTTCCATGGTGGCGCAGTGGTTGAGAGTCCGCCTGCCGATGCGGGGGCCGCAGGTTCGTGCCCTGGTCCGGGAGGACCCCGCGTGCCGCGGAGCGGCTGGGCCCGTGGGCCGTGGCCGCTGGGCCTGTGCGTCCGGAGCCTGTGCTCCGCAGCGGGAGGGGACGCAGCGGTGAGAGGCCGGCATACCGCGAAAAAAAAAACACACCAAAAAAAAAAAAAAAACCCTGCAAAATAGTAATACAGAAATAAGAATGTCTGAAAATCAAACAAGCCAAATATCGAAGGTATGAGTAAAAAGCTTCAAGTCAACACTGCTGCGTGACAGATTTTTTTGCACATATTTAAGACACAGACTTGTAATACTGCAGGATCACAACAGCGGCAAAGTCCCACCTCTCCCTGCAGGGTTCATGCACAGCCTGCTTTTCAATCTACCTGCAGGACGTCTATTCTGCTAAAACACATTTTTTAAAGTGAGGGGTCTGCCTCCGTTTGTCTAATGGTGAATGCATATTACTCAGTACTCATTTCTGACAAATCTTCCTGGTCCTTCTACCGCAGGAGACAGAATGCTGAAACGCTATGGGATCCGTGCATCCCTAGGGAATGAAAGAGGCACTAGACTCTAAGGGGGAAGATCCATCACCCGGAAACTAAAATGTTAAGACTTGGCTGTCCCTTTGAAGATTAACAAGAAATCCACCCAAGTGGGAAGAGCCCTCCAGGCAGGAGAACAGGCAGAGGCAAAGTGTCAGAAGGGCAGACATCTTGGCTGCAGTGAGAGGGTGAGAGGGGTGACAGAAGGCCACTGGGTCTTCCCAAGGAGTCTGCGTTTTCTGTAAGGGGTGACATGTGCCCTGCAGGGATGACAGCAATGTGACAGACGGCTGGGAGCAAAGGAAGAACAGAGCAAAAGACCAGCCAGAGCCGACCTCAAAGACCCAGACAGGATGGGCTGCCCTGATGCTGTGGCTGCCGGTGCTGGAGGGGACAATGAGGAAGTGAAGGCAGGGTAGCAGGACCCAGGTGGGGAGGAAAACTTTGCTTTCAGTGCAGACATTGTAAAGGGAGTATCTGCACCAGGTGAGGGAACGGCATGAGGGGTGTGGAAGGGAGTGTGCTGTCTGGTTCCAAGAGAAGGAGATGCAATTTTGTGGTAGGCAGACCTGTCCAACAGGCACAATTAACCACTCATCTCCTCCAGTGTTCCCTGTGTCCCTGCGTTGACCTCCACCACACAACTCATGAACTATTAGCAGATATTATTCATAAACACAATCCATCACCCAGATTGCACTAGAACCAAATGATGGCCATGTTCTCACTCCTTTTTCAGTCTTCAGCATCTGCAGTGATTGGTAGAGAGGACAAACTAGGAGCATTTTCTGGGGACCAGTTTTTTCTCCCTTCCATCAAAAACTATCTGGGTATGATTTTTGAAGATCTGTCTTTTTCTCAATTCCTGTGTACAGAATACAGACGGGCACGATTCCCTCCACTCGTGCCTAAGGAGGACAACAATGACCATGCCAGGGTGGGGCAGCCTCTCTAGATTACTATTTAAATAAACTGAATTGCAAGATTATTACAAGAACTGCAGTATTCATAGGAATCGAACCTCTTACAGTTTGATAAGGACCAATCTGCTGACTTAATACCCTCTATTCAACTGCAGAGCTGTCTGCTAAGGAAAGAGTGAACAGTAATTCCATAGTACTCCAAGAAATTTGATAATTGCACCACAGTGCTCTTTTATCACCCGACTGGACGAGATCCCTACTACACTCAAGCGTGTATACCAAGCTTTCAAAAAGATGGAACACACAGTAGGCCCTCAAAATCTGTTAATCTTGTTTATGTTTTTTGTGGGATTTTTGTGTGGGGTTTTTTTTTTTTGGTGTTGTTTTTTTTTTTTGCGGTAGGCGGGCCTCTCACTGCTGTGGCCTCTCCCGTTGCGGAGCACAGGCTCCAGACGCACAGGCTCAGCGGCCATGGCTCACGGGCCCAGCCGCTCCGCGGGATGTGGGATCTTCCCGGACCGGGGTACGGACCCGCGTCCCCTGCATCGGCAGGAGGACTCTCCACCACTGCGCCACCAGGGAAACCCATCTTGTTTATGTTTTAATGATAGTCTTTATTCCTTTTGAGGATTTGGAGAACATTAAAAAAAAAAAAAACTCAGCAGGATTTTAATGAAGGGTACATTTTAATTCTGGGAAGACCAAGTAACCAGGTACTACTTGGTCTACCTAGGAACCCTCCAGATGGGTGATGTTCATGATCTTGAAAATCTCTAGCAAACTGCTCCATTGAGCTAAACTAAAATCCGCTCTGGAAAGATACGTTAGTAGTGATCCTTTGCTGGATTTTATCATATGAACATACCCTGACATTCAGTAGTGATAAAATGGCACATATGGATAATGCTGTTTGGTATATGCTAACAATCTTGGCAGGTTTCCCTTTAATAAAATACTCCAGATGTTAGCCTCAGTAATTATGCCTGTCATCATTCAGCCTTAAGAATGAAATACTGCTGCTACAATTCCTTGTTTGTGTGTCTATGGATCATCCATAAAGATAAAGCCTGCACAGTTAGGACAGCCCTGTGAACAGGCTCTGCATAGAAACAGGCATAAAAAAGACCCGGCAATAGGCTGACCGTCATGAACTGGTAACTGTGAACACACAGATGCTCTTAGAAGTTTTCAAACCATTCTTATATGGTACATTTGCACCTTCTGTAGCTGATGAAACATTTACACATTCCTAAGCATTACTATTTCAAAGTATGCCAGAAAGTGACAAATTTGATGCAAACAATTGTCTGTGGTACAGATACAACAGACTACCATGCATGAAAAGAAATCTACTCAGGACGCCTCTTTCTACAGAGGAAGATTAAAATTGAGATGTTGTGTGCTAAACTTTAAGAGTGTTGTTAGAATCAGGGGAACATGATTGTTTTCATTTTCTGAAGGCCTGATTTGCAAAAGGACTTTTCATGATCCTATTAAGAAACAAAACAAGTCCAAATAGATCTATAACTAAGTATCAGAACAATAAGTTATAATGACTTGATTTAAAGGAGAATCCTGGAAAAGGCATAGCTGATGTTACAAGTGATGCAACTCTCTTGACTTTAAAATGAATCTACTTGGTGGGGAATAATCAACCCAAACTTTTGGTATATTTGAATGATCATGCTAAAAAGCCAACATTAACCAGTGAAATGATTAAACTGATATCAAATGATTGCTGACAGTAGAATACTGAGTATTAACAATGCTGTCAGTATCGTCGGAGCCCTGAGAAAGGAACTTTTATAAAAATATTTTACATTAAGGAGTTTAGACAACATTTTTACCTATTTATCTTCAAACCATCATGAGAGCAATGTCAATTCCTGTCAAAACCCATGTGCTTTAGTGAAGGTAGACAGCGAAGCTGCCCTTGGATGGGAGGGTGGCCGCAAGGTATGGACCATATCACCTGAACCACCTTAACAAGCAGCATGGCACCAAATACCACTGTTCCTATTAATTTTCCAGAAGCCAATGGTCAGAGCAGCTAATTCTAAATAAAAGCCCTCTGAGGTAGGTAAACTCTAAACAAGAAATACCAAGTAAATCGAAAATAAACTATATGTCAAAGATACACCAGGGCATTTTTAAAGCTTAAAATTACATGATCATGCACAGAAAGATCAGGTAAATTGTCATAAACTTACTGGACAGCTGAATGCACTCAAAACTTTCAGAAATGACTACAAGGCAGTGTATCCACCCTGACAACCCCAGCACGTCCCATCCCAGTGCTAAGCGCCATTGATTGACATGTGATACGGTAGCACAAATGATTGTGTGGAAGCCCATCTCCATCAGCTAAAGGGAGCCCATGCCTCATGCTTCATTGTGCCCCTGTAAACACAACCCACAACAGAAAGGGGGAAAGTATTATCAACACCAGTCTGACATTTAAAAATTACTTTTCTTCTTTTTTAAATTTATTTTTAAATTGAAATATACAGTAATTGATTTACAATGCTGTGCTAGTTTCAGGTGTACAGCAAAATGATTCGTTTTCAGATACTTTTCCATTATAGATTATTACAAGATAATTGAGTAGAGTTCCCTATGCTATACATAGGTCCTTGTTGGTTGTCTATCTTATGTATAGTAGTGTGTATGTGTCAATCTCAAACTCCTAATTTATCCCTCCCTCACCTCTCCCCTTTGGTAACCATAAAGTTCGTCTCTATGTCTGTGAGTCTATTTTTGCTTCATAAATAAGTTCATCTGTATTATTTTTTTAGATTCCACACGTAAGCCATATCATATTTTTGTCTTTCTCTGTCTGACTTACTTCACTTAGTATGATCATCTCTAGGTCCACCCATGTTGCTGCAAATGGCATTATTTTTTTTTCAGGGCTGAGTAATATTTCATTGTATATATGTACCACGTCTTTATCAATTCATCTGTCAATGAACATTTAGGCTGCTTTCATGTCTTACAATAGCTTTACATGCTATTGTAAATAGTGCTGCTATGAACACTGGGGTGCATGTATGTTCCTGAATAACTCAAAAGGTCTGGGATCCTTTTGGGTTTGCATGTCTTGCTAGAAGATTTTACTAACAGGATGAGCTCTGACCCTCCATTTAGCTGGAGAACAGTAGCCTCTGGAGTCATCTGACCGGGGTTCAAGCCCCTACTCTGCCACTTGTGAGCACTTCCCTCCCACTGGTCAAGTCGCTCAAATTCTCTTAAGCCTCTGCTTCCTCATCTGCAAAATGGAGATAATGCAACCCTCCAGTTCAGGGCTACTGCCCGGATTAATTGAGACGATACTTAGGAAAAACTCAGCACAAAGGCTGTTTTCAATAAGCCTTCAAGGAAGTTTTGTTTCTGCTTCCCCTTTGTTTAAGTTTTTTTTTTTGCAACCTCAATTTTTAAACTACTGCTTTAAACATATTTATCCTGACCATTAGAAACTGAGCACATTCTATAAAAGAGTTATAACCTTTCGCGAACACTTTCTTATGCCCTATTCCTTCTCTTTGTATTTAATACTGTTTCCTGTGCTTCCTTCCTGTACTATTCACTGTCCACACCTGATCAAATTGAAAGTGTTTTCCAAAGCATTGTTCTTTAGGAGGAAGAGTCATCATTACAGATCATCATGTGTATCTTCTCATGAAATTTTGCAGAATGGAAAACGACTCCAGAAACACGAGACATATGGGATTTATTAAGATTACAAGCACGCCCCTCCTACGATCTGGGGCAGATAAGTCTTCCGATTTAAGGGAAGTTGACAACAAAAAGGAAAGGCAATATGGCCAGAGGAGGAGTCTGACCAGCTTCGGGAGGACCACACCCCCAGAACACAAGCTACCATGCCTCTGGGATCACTGGCTCCAGGCCTTGATCATTAGACTGACAAAGTGGAAACCAGCCATGCCCAAGACAGCTTAACCCCAAGGCTTTCTGTGACACCCCGCTGCCTACTGATCACTGCTCAGGTCCTAAGGCTTTCTAACACCTGGCACCACCAAATCCCTTTCTACAGCACGTGACAATTCAAACCACATTTCTCATTTTTGAAAATTCCAGCCCCACCTCTTCCTTTCCCGATACATACTCACGTATGTCCCCCTCCCCTTTGAGCCTGATCCCCTGCATCCCCAACCCGAGTCTGCATTTCTGATAACTACCTGGTCTTCCAAAGCCCAGTGCAAATGCCACATCCTCTACGATGCCTTCCTAGACTTTCTTTAGGTGTAATTACTCTTTTTATAACCTTTAGAAAGCACTTATTTCCCACTTTGAATTTGAGTTGTTTACTGATATTCTAGATGGCCTCTATCATACCCTCTTACTTCCTGAGCAGAGAACCTCATGTGGAACTCATCCCCATACTTCGCACACAGCATTTCCCATGGTAGAAAGTCAATACATTTTCTTGGCAGAAAAAGTGAATTTAAGTTAAATGTTAGGCATATATTATTGGTTACTCATGTACCATGTCTCTGTTTATTTCTGTTCATTGGCCTTTTAATAGTTCTAGAACAGGAAGGCATTGCAAAATAGTAGTAATAGCAAAGGTTAGTCCTTGGGATCAGACTGCCTGGTTTTCCATCCTAGTTCTGCCACATCTTAGCTGTGGAACCGAGGGCAAGTTACTCCCAACAAATGAGGCGTGAAAGTCTGACGTGAAAGTGGATGACACCAGCTCCTACATTCATAGGGTCAGTAGGAAGTAGAATAAGGTCACGCCGGTGGAGTGCTCAGCAAGCAGTCACCCCTCCAATGTTAGTTATTAACATTTTCATAAAAAAACATTCATGTAGGTCACTAGTTCCCCCCACATAAAAATAAAATGAGCAATGTCAAAGCAAGGAAGTCCCATCTCAGCCTGTCAGTACCATCATCACCCACCCACCTTCAGAGTGAACATTTACAGGATTTACACCAGTTCAAGGCAATGCCTGAGAATTTGCTATGATGATAATGTGAACTCAGTGCCCCAGAAATACTACTTCCAAAGCACAAGCAAACTAATTCCAGGAGATCTTATTTCTTCAGATCCCTCTGTAACTTTCAAGGTTTTGTTCTTCCTAACACTTCCTAACACCATACATAAAAATAAACTCAAAATGGATTAAAGACCTAAATGTAAGGCCAGACACTATCAAACTCTTAGAGGAAAACGTAGGCAGAACACTCTATGACATAAATCACAGCAAGATCCTTTTTTTGACCCACCTCCCAATGGAAATAAAACCAAAAATAAACAAATGGGACCTAATGAAACTTAAAAGCTTTTGCACAGCAAAGGAAACCATAAACAAGATGAAAAGACAACCCTCAGAATGGAAGAAAATATTTGCAAATGAAGCAACTGACAAAGAATTAAGCGCCAAAATATACAAGCAGCTCATGCAGCTCAATATCAAAAAAACAACCAACCCAATCCAAAATTGGGCCTAAGACCTAAACAGACATTTCTCCAAAGAAGATATACAGATTGCCAACAAACACATGAAAAGATGCTCAACAGCACTAATCATTAGAGAAATGCAAATCAAAACCACAATGAGGTATCACCTCACACTGGTCAGAATGACCATGATCAAAAAATCTACAAACAATAAATGCTGGAGAGGGTGTGGAGAAAAGGGAACCCTCTTGCACTGCTGGTGGGAATGTAAATTGATACAGCCACTATGGAGAACAGTATGGAGGTTCCTTAAAAAACTAAAAATAGAACTACCATACGACCCAGCAATCCCATCTCTGGGCATATACCCTGAGAAAACCATAATTCAAAAAGAGTCATGTACCACAATGTTCACCGCAGCACTATTTACAATTGCCAGGATATGGAAACAACCTAAATGTCCATCGACAGATGAATGGATAAAGGAGATGTGGCACATATATATAATGGAATATTACTCAGCCATAAAAAGGAATGAAACTGAGTTACTTGTAATGAGGCGGATGGACCTTGAGTCTGTCATACAGAGTGAAGTAAGTCAGAAAGAGAAAAACAAATACTGTATGCTAACACATATATATGGAATCTAGAAAAACGGTACTGATGAACCTAGTGGCAGGGCAGGAATAAAGACGCAGATGTAGAGAACGGACTTGAGGACACAGCAGTGGAAGGGTGACAAAGTGAGAGAGTGGCGTGGACATATATACACATATATACACTACCAAACGTAAAATAGATAGCTAGTGGGAAGCAGCCACATAGCACAGGGAGATCAGCTCGGTGCTTTGTGACCGCCTAGAGGGGTGGGATAGGGAGGATGGGAGGGAGGCTCAAGAGGGAGGAGACATGGGGATATATGCATAGTTATAGCTGATTCACTTTGTTGTACAACAGAAACTAACACAACATTGTACAGCAATTATACTCCAGTAAAGATACATAAAAAAAAATGATTGACCTTACAAATCACTTCAATGTTTCTAACTACCCAATTGTTTCCACATCATAATCATTCAAAATGAAAATGTTGGTGGTCCTTAATAATACCATTATAGCAATACATTGTCTGCTCCTGTTAAGGTGTTCTGCTAGCCACACTTTGACGTTTTAAAGCCATTTAATACCCTTCAGGCTTGATCAAAGGTGCTGTCATTGGTTTTGATATGTAGTTAGGACTGCACGAGGTATAGCAGCCCAGAAAGAGAGGGCAAAAAATATTTAACTTGGTTTTTAACGTGCCTGAGTCAAGTTTTCACAATTCATTCATTCCAGAAACATCAGTAATTTCTATTATATTTCAGACTCTGTGAAAGTCACTTTGGGTTAAAAAAAAATTATGGTGTGATCCCTCCTCAAGGGTCTTACAGTCAGAAAGGGGGCCAGTGTAACAGAGATTCAAATCTCAAAATACAAACATACAACCCGATTCAGGTTTTTATTAAGCACTGTTCAAAAATTTCCATGTTGTTCCCACATAGTCAACACAAGATTTTAGAACTTTTACTTCCAATATTTCCAAACATAAAAGGACTCTGATTTTCTTATTTTCCCCTATAAGGAAGTTGGCTAAAGTAATTAGAGGTCTCAAAAATATAAAAATGTACAATCAAAACATTCACTGAACCATTCTCTTTCTAAAATTACTTAATCAATGGAGATGGGGTATCTAAGAAATATTCATCCCCAAAATGAAAAAAGGTAAGTATCTTTCTGGGTCATAGGACTTTGCTTTTGAGATCCATTGTAATAGCATTATTCACATTCCATTAAAATTCCAGAAAACAAATAACTCAACATATAATCATAATTTAATTTCCCTTTGGATTAGAATTACAGATTTGAAGAAGGCCTGCCCTGAACCCTTTATTTCTGATTACTATGTAGCTGAAGAAAGGTTAAGCTTTTCCTAAAGAGTTTTATCAAGGCAGTCAGAATTAATGAACTTTAGTAACACCCTTCATTTTATTTTTTTCATTTTTTAAAATTTTATTTATTTTTGGCTATGTTGGGTCTTCGTTGCTGCGCACAGGCTTTCTCTAGTTGTGGCGAGCGGAGGTGACTTTTCGTTGCAGTGCGTGGGCTTCTCATTGCGGTTGCTTCTCTTGTTATGGAGCAGGGGCTCCTGGCACACGGGCTTCAGTAGTTGTGGCTCACAGGCTCTAGAGGACAGGCTCATTAGTTGTGTCGCACGGGCTTAGCTGCTCTGCGGCATGTGGGATCTTCCCAGACAGGGCTCAAACCCGTGTCCCCTGCATCGGCAGGCAGACTCCCAACCACTGCGCCACCAGTGAAGCCCTACACCCTTCATTTTAAAATACAGAATTATATTGCTTGCAGACATTCTCCAATTTACTGTGCCAGGAGTATTTCCTGGCTTCCAGACTTGGAATTCTGAATAGATTTCTCTCTCAAAAGCAGTTATTATCCATGTAGTTTTCTAGAACCTACTAAACATTATATTGGATTGGCCAAAAAGTTCGTTCAGTTTTTTCCATAAGATGTTACAGAAAATCCCAAACAAACCTTTTGGGCAACCCAATATTTTCATTCCCCAAAAAGAAAATTCTTAGTGACTCCTGTGTGCCAGGAATAGGCCTGAGTACTTTCTGAGACACACCATCCCTGCTCATAGGGAATTCTCAGCCCAATAAGCAAAACCAAAAAATGAAAGCAGGTATATAATGTGATAAATGTAATAATATAAACAATACACAACGCAGAGCAATGGAAGAATGCACAGTGGGTAAATATGCACTTTGGGAGCTGGCCTCAGTCCTAACCACAGTTGAAAAGATGATTTCCCTTCCAAAGCCATTCTCAACAACTAACAAATTACCTTGTAGAAATGCAGCCTTCTGTTCCACGCTGGGGTCCTCTGGTGACCAGAGGGCCATTGTGGATCTATGTCTACTTATATACACTTTTCCAGATAGAAACAGCAGAGAACTACCCAGCCGCCTGTAGCTTCTGTTCATCTATCACAATGCAGACTTGACTTTGGCTGACATGAAATTCCACAGCTGTTAATAAAAGATCCTGATTGTACCCATTGGGCAAACAGTTCCCTCTCTGATTTCTGCTTATACTTGACCAACAAACAGAGTGTCAATTCGTACGGTACAATCTAAGGTACCCGAATATGAAAAATAATAGAGCTGGCAATTATTTAATTGGGCCCTTTGTGGTACAGTGATAAAGGATAATGATTTATCACCATCAAGGCAAATAAACCCCTCTTAGGAAGGCATATTATTCAAGTAAAAACACTGAGTATAAACCACGCATATGAGCAAAGAAAACGATTTTTTTAAATTAAAAGGTACTTGCTACTAATTATAACTTTAATGAGTGAAATAAATAAGAATATAGCCAGGAAAGTAAATTCACAAAGTAGGCATCACTGGTTGCTTATTTTCTGACATTGGTCTGTAAAGTTTTCAGTTGATCACTGTTAATTTCAGGTTCACATTCGCACCACTTACCTGATTCCCTCATGTAAGAACAGCACACATTGGCACTGCTGGTCTGTGCTAGGCCCCTTTGCTCCTTGACACTACAAAGAAACAGCACACCAGGTGTGGTCTCGGAGCCTGGGGCCGGGCACTGAGCTATGTGCTGAGAGTGTGGGGTGCAGAGTAGGAAGGTCTGAGTCACATTTAGATTTCTGATACTTTTTAACATAAGGCACATTGTTTCCTTATCCATCCTGTGGGCTGTGATGAAGATTAGGTGAGCACATACCCATTTGCTTAGCACAAAGTCTAGTGCTTAGAAATGCAATAAAATTGTGCTTGTCTTTCATTGTTCCTGCCCCATAAGTTTTCGGTCCTGACTGCTCAGGTACCTGTACTTTGTGCGACACCCCTGCGTCATCACTTACTGGGAAACCTCACACGTGTCACCATCTCTCATGTCTCAACTCTCAACTAAGCTCAGGAATCTCACCTGCCCCAGAGGTAGGTTCTTTGAAGCATCAAAGGGGATAATTTACATAAAAGGGCTTTGCAATTTACAAAGAATGGTCATACTGCTGATGGCGGCATTCTTGTGCTGTCAGGCAGCCTACACATAAGTCAGCATCATTTTCTCTATGCCGTGCAGCTGGGTGAGACATGGTTACAAACCAGGAAACCACCAAGCCCAGAGGGGTGGACAAATAATTCCAGAAGACCTGCCTGGAGAAATAATCCACAAAATGATGAGACCTTCCCTCATTCATTTCAGATCTAAGATCAAGTCAATGAAAAAGGAAGTGGGAGGTCATAACTATAGCCCCAGAGTAGACAGGATTTGGAGTTTTAAAGTGGAGTGCTTCCTGTGTACGAGGGGCTTTTCTGGGTGGAGAGAAAATCCAAGAGCTGCCTCTAAGACAGGGATGAGGGGCTTGGGGCCACCCCAGGTCCAAGGGCCGTGTGGATCACAGGTCCTGCAGCACTGGGTGGGCAAACGCACTCAACATGGTTGGGTATGAGACCTCTCTCCTGCCCCTGGAGTCTGATCTGCCGTGGTCCGAGGTCATACCATGCAGAACTCAGGTACAGATGCCAACCAGCTTTTTGTTTAACTTCTCTTCTTTGCATTAATCCCTGTCCCACTGATTTTCAGATTAATCTTACTCAGATCAAGTCACTGTCCTGCTCAAAAGAGTCCGGTGGCTCCTCCGTGCCTTTAAAGTCTAAATTCCTTACTATATATATATATATATATATATATATATATATATATATATATATATATATAGTTTTATGCAATATGATATTATATGGTATTACTTTATAGTCTACTAAATATTACTAATATTAAAGTCTACTAAACACATAATACAGTAAAATATTATATTATGCTATATGATCTTTCCCTTCTCTTCCTTTTGAATCACCCCAAGCAACCTTTTTAACTACCTGTCCAGGCTTCCCGGGCATTCCACACCCAAAGCCATTTAAACATGATTACTACGTGTCCAGCACAGTACTTACACAAAATACATTCCCATTAGGCGTGTTCAGTGAGTTAACACATCTTTAAGTCTTTTCTGTAATTTATTATTTCAAATTATAAAAGCTTCATACTTTTATGAAATCTGTCTCACAGACTAGGTTGTAAGCTACATAAGGATAGGATATCCGTCTAATTCGTTCCTTAATTCCTCATAGTATGTAATAAAATGGCCTGTGTATTATAAACATTCAGGAAATACCTACTCAGTCAGTGTTAAACGTGGAATAGACTGAGAAACTGATTTCCAGCTTTGTACCCTAAAATCACGGCATTCTAAACCAAGCCTCTTGTATTCTTAACCTACTGAATATCCCATGCTTATTAAGTTTATATCAAAGTAGAACACAGAAAGACAGAAGTATCTTCAAGTATTTATAATTAGTTTAAATTATAGAGAGTTTGTAGTTTTGAAAACCTGGTATTTTAAATCTCAAAATAGAATAGAATAAAAATTAACATTAAAGATGCATTCACTCATTGGCAAGTAAACTTGGAAATATCTCAGGATATTATAACTTGTGGTTTCGATTGTGTCATTTGGGGGTTTCATCATCTCACAATTTGTGCTTATGAATTATTCAAGTCAGGCTATGGTAAGAATAAAAGATGGAAACTGTCAGTGTCTGTCCAGAACAGTAGAGAGAGCTGGAAGTTGTCTCTGAATCCCACTGAAATTTCCACTGAATTCAGTCATGCTGGGCCCATTGGTGGGAAGAATAAGAGAAAGTTTTTCTCCCTCTAAAAGTTGAATGAATTTTCTTTCCATTTGCCATTCTCTTACTGGCATCCATCATTTCTCAATGAACAGGTCCCCCAGAAACGCACCATACATAGCAAAATTTAAACAGAAGGAGGCACAGAGGCTCATTTAATAACATACTGACTCATTTAAGCTTGACTCAAGTAAGCAAGTTAGGCAAAAATCTATACATAAATTACTTACTTATTATCAGGAAAGTTACTCTGATCATTGTATTTTATTCACACTGATAATTATAAGGTAGTATTTTATGCTTACCAAAGATTACAGCATGAACAACTAAAAAAGAGTTTTGATTTTTTCTAATTTTCTCCAGAAACTCTCCCCCAGCACATCGATTCACCATCTGCACTGTATAGATTAGATGACCATGACCTTCAGGGCACTAAACATGTGCTCTCCACTTCCCTGAACCTCCAAGGAGAGTACAGTCAGGCCAAGACAATATGTGACCCCTTCTATGTCTACATGTTTAGATTTATTGAGGAAATTTTGATACAGGTAGACTGTAAAGAAAGTAATGAAAGTACAAATACTATTACTGAACTTGCTTTGACTTAGATGAAAATCAGAAAATACTCCAAGGAAGTCACATTTGGCTCACTTTGTTAACACATACACACACACACACACACACACACACACACACACACAGCTTTTTTAAAAATAATTATTTATGGCACAAGCTTGTGTCCTTTTATCTATTCTACAACCTTTTTCAATAAAGGAAGAGGATGACTAGATCTCAGCTGTCATACATACCCTACTAACTTTTTTCAAATAATTTACTAAATTAACACCATGCAACAATTACTTCAGCTTCAGATTACCAAGATTTAAGAAGCTAAGCAGCATAAACTTTGTTTTAAAATTTCTCTACTTAGCTCACATATCTGTTTAGCACCCAAATTATATTTGAGTTGCATTAAAAGCACATTTTATAACGTTTTCTTTTTAGGATAAAGGTGACACAAGGTTGCCTTCCCCTCTAACAGTCTTCCTTATCCCTAAAACCAAATAACTGTATTTATCACACCTGCTTGGTATCAGTATTTGCTGGACTCGGTCCACATGAAAGTACAAGGCTTTCTTGCATGATTCCTCACTAGCTTCATTTCCATTGTACCATATTTTAAAGATCATGTTTTTATTATTGTGTATTTAAGAGATATACATAAAATGATATTATTCAGGAGTTATTCTGAATAATAAAAACGTTCTTCCAGCACCTTGATACTGTTCTATCATGTCCTGAATTATTTTCTTAGGATACTTAAATAATTTACCTAAGAACATTTCTCCCTTGTGTTACACTGGATACACTTTATATGTTGTTTCTCAAATTCAAAATGGTTTTCTGCAGCATCTCTGAAATTTGAAGTAACCCACAGTACTCCTCTGAGTAGTATATTAAAGCTATGAGTTAACAGTGTGCCTATAAATACTAGAGGCAAAGGGGGAAAAAAATCTCTATATACGAACAATTCATGAGGTCACCACACTCAAAGGAAAATGTTACAATCACCTTGAGCTATGGGGTCTGTATCTCTCTGTCTCTGACTTCAGGGCTTCAATTCTCCATTCAAATGCTCTGTGTCATGGCCCTCATCTGTTTACAAGATTCCTTGGCATTTTTTTTTTTTTTTTTTTTTTTTTGGTGGTACGCGGGCCTCTCACCGCTGCAGCCTCTCCCGCCGCGGAGCACAGGCTCCGGACGCGCAGGCCCAGCGGCCATGGCCCACGGGCCCAGCCGCTCCGCGGCATGCGGGATCCTCCCGGACCGGGGCACGAACCCGCGCCCCCCGCATCGGCAGGCGGACTCCCAACCGCTGCGCCACCAGGGAAGCCCTTTTGGCATTTTTAAAGCTTACCACAGCACAGCTTCTAGTAACTTCACACATTTTAAAAGTATAATGCCAGGGGGGCTTCCCTGGTGGCGCAGTGGTTGAGAATCTGCCTGCCAATGCAGGGGACACAGGTTCGAGCCCTGGTCTGGGAAGATCCCACATGCCGCGGAGCAACCAAGCCCGTGCGCCACAACTACTGAGCCTACACATCTGGAGACTATGCTCCACAATAAGAGATGCCGCGACAGTGAGAGGCCCGCGCACCGCGATGAAGAGTGGCCCACGCTCGCCGCAACTAGAGAAAGCCCATGCACAGAAACGAAGACCCAACACAGCCAAATAAATAAATTTTTTAAAGTATAATGCCAAAAAAGGATGAAGAGAGGTTATTACAGCTCAGTGTCTCCATACATAGCTCAGCATCCATCCCTCTTCCTTACACCCACAGATATCAGTAGACTTCCACCCTTGGGTCTGGATTCTATATGTGCTCAGTACCCTTACACCTCTCGAAGTGCTCTAGAGTGTCAGGAAAAACACCGAATGACGAATTCCTCTGATTACCTAGACCGAAGAATGAAAGACAAGATTGAGGTTTTACCAACGAAATATTATCTGTAAACCTCACGTGCGATTCATTGTGCTTTAAACTATTCATCACAACATGGAATGGTATGTAAATTTGTGTACTTCAAACTTGTATATAAAGCCTGTGCTCGATATTCCCCACTGGCTACTCCAAATCCACCCTCCATGACTGGGAGGCCAATGTACATGGGCTCTGCTTCTGATTCGAAGCAGGGGCATCAGGAGGAGGTCGGAAGGCTCAAGGAAGAAGAGGTCTGGCATTTTCATCCACAGCCTCCAACCCTGAAGTCGCTGGTTCGGCACCAGCTGAATTCACCTATGACAGTCACCGTTCCTATGCCTGATTCCCTTCAACAGCCCTTTCCAATCCCGATGGGTGGACGGGTGCTTCCCCATCCCCTCGTACGATATCTTAACCCTGGCTTCACCTTTGTAATCAGTTTCTCTATTAAATCCTCCTCAATCACCCATTTCAAAGGTACCTTCTGTTTCTTGCAGAAACCCTGATACATTTTCTTTGCAATTCACTTCAACCAGGAAGTAGCTCTTTTTCACATCAATTCTACATACTGTATATTCCACAAATATAGCATTTATACTGGAACTGCCTCAATATCTATCTTATTTATTTTTTTCCATAAAATTATGACATGCTTGAGGGCAGGGATGTGTCATACGCTTGGTTCAAATCTTGTTCAGAGTAATGGGTTCAAAAAAAATACTTAACGTATTACTCCTGAAATTACTTTATTCTAGAAGTCTGGGAAGAAGTAGTATGCTAATTTGCATCTAGTCACTAAGACCTCCTCCACAGTCACCACAGCAGAATGTCTCTTCCTGTGCTGGACAAGCACGATGCCCATGGGCTGGCCTGGAGCACTGGCCCCTTCGGAGGGATTTCTGCCTCAGCAGCTCTATCTGCATAAATTTGCTTCAGCCCACAAAGTCAAATTCCCGGAATAAACATATCCTGCCAACTAGGCCATAACCAACTGGGCTACACGCTCCACCAAAAGTAAAAAGCACAGGGTGAGAGATTCTTGGGGCATCTATTGCCCTATGTCTTCCCCCTATGGCAAACCCCCAGGATTTGGAAGTGTTGGCTCCTCTGTTCGTAACTTGATTAAGCCTCTGTTGACACCTTAGGCATGAAGTCTTCTCAACCTTCCTCCATCACAGGCTGACCCTGGGGTTCTCCTGAATGCCATCATCTAGGACTGATTTTCCCCAACACCTGTACCTGTCCTCAACATTTGCAGAATAGAGTTAGAAGCATCCGTCCTACGGTGGTTGGCAGAGGACACTCCGAGAGCATCCTCAGATGCTTAGGGGTAACACCATCCCCAGAGCTTTTCTGGAAGGACTATCTCCGTATTTCCAACACCATCTTTCCTTGGAAGATTTTCTTTTTTTTTTTTTTTTTTTTTTGCGGTACGCGGGCCTCTCACTTTCGTGGCCTCTCCCATCGCGGAGCACAGGCTCCGGACGCGCAGGCTCAGCGGCCATGGCTCACGGGCCCAGCCGCTCCACGGCACGTGGGATCCTCCCGGACCGGGGCACGAACCCGTATCCCCTGCATCGGCAGGCGGACTCTCAACCACTGCACCACCAGGGAAGCCCTCCTTGGAAGATTTTCCATCTTCCCTCTCCTTTCTTCTAGGGACGGTAGACTCAAGGACCTTTCTGTCATTTCTTCCCTGTGGAATAAAGCTTCCAGCAGGGAAGCCACGGTCCAGGGCAGGAGAGGACTATATCTCTCAGGTGTGCAGTGAAGATTCAGAAATAGAGTGCCATGCTTCTGAGAAAGAACCAGTCCTACCCATCTTCTGAGGAAAAAGCCAGGTGTAGGTCTTCGAAAGTGCGACCATGCTGGTCAAGTAGCCTGAACTGGAGTATGAGTGAGAACTGACAAAACATGACATCATCAACTCAGTTGCCTCCATGAAGGCACTTCTGGGGAAATTTTTTCAACTCTTAAAACTCCTTGTTCATGCTACACACAAACATAGAAGGTACCTGTAGTAAAAAGTAATTTTAGTCCATCTCCATCACCATAAAACATGAAGCACGGTATTGATGTCCATTAAGGAAATTAGCATTCTAGATGAACATAAACATCTTCTGTTGCCAATACATACTTCATCGTGTTTACAGGTGCATTTTAAATGGAAAGTTAAATTATTCTGGGGAATAAAATTACCATTAGGAAGGTTTCCTAAAGTAATTACGTTAGCAGCGGATTTTTAAATTATCATCTAACAGGCTGCCAATATCAGATAAATTAGAGTAAATCAAAATAAGATTAAATGTGTAAATAATATGTTGCTTCAATTCCACTATAGGTGTGAGTCATTACGTGGCAAGGTTTTTATTTAAAATGGACAACATTCACCAAAAGTATCATTTTTTAATTTTTCCTGGTGGTTTCACGCCATTATTTTATTTCCTTGTCAGAACAGAATTCAATCTTAGATTCTACCTAACTCACCAACAAACCTCCTTTTATCCGTTTAGAAATCTCATATTTTAAGTATAAAAATTCTGTGCTATCACAAGTAATGATTTGCTCTTGTCAAAATTACGTTATCAATATTTAAAACATTTTTTGTGATATAATAGTAAAACTGGTCAGTGTCATTCCCAATGCTCCCATTAAAATGTTACTTTAAAACATTTTTACAAGATTAGCTGAGGTTATACACTAGAAAAAAAATCATTTTGAGTAATTCAAAAGCAATAACCTCATTTTACACCACTTCTTTCTACAGCAGCTTATAATTGTTTTATAAAACAGTCAAAATTCTTTTTGAAACTATTACCTCTTTCAGGAGCTTTCTCTTTGATGTCGTTAATTTTGCCCCCCCCCTTTTTTTTTTTACCTTCAATCTTAAATTAATTCCCTGGGAAGCATGTAGCTTGTTGGCTGGTTGGAGGGATTAAATATAAGGGTTTATAAAGAAAAGCAGCTTTTGATACAATGCTATTACAACATGATCACTTAGCCATAAATTGTCAGATACAGAGGGTTTTTTAGGTTAGACACAAATGTTGTTCATTTTAAAAGCTATTATCATGCAACAAATAGAATGTGGATTATTTTTGTAGTTTGTATTCACTTTACAAATAATCAGTAAACACGACTCCAGGACAACAAACAATGATTTCTGCTCCTATATTATTTGCTTGCAGATTGTTTTGTGTTTTTTTTGGTCACAGGTTTTCACTGGGATATGCTAAATGGGCCCTTCTTATCCACCTAGTCAAAGGATTTCATTGATATTATGCAAATACGGGGATAGGCCTGAAATATTCTAATTTCACTTTAGCTTTTGGGGACTTTGGATTTCTATGATCGAAGGCAGCATTTATGTAGCAATAGAAGACAATCTTGTTTAAGGCAAAAGTGTGTTTTTGAAATGACCACCCAATACATTTTTTTTTTTCAATACATTTTTTTAGGATAGTTTTTAAGAAAGCATTTTGAGCAAAAAGCTTTCGGAGTGAAGGTCGGTTTTTTGTTTTAGGGTACTTCCCCAGCAGTTGCTCCCTCCTTGCTTGGTCACTGCATCCTGCATCCCTTCCAGGTGTCCATCCCTCCACAAGTGGGTGCAGGCTCTGGGTCCCTGCCTTTCTGGAAAGGTCCACAGGACAGTCTCTCCAGGGCTTTCAGTCTTTGATTAGTGTGGTACCAGGGAGAGAAAAAAAAAAAAAATCCATCTTGTTCCCTGCGGCATGCCCTGAAAAGACAGGGCAGTAGTTAGGTAATAAATCTTCTCCCTAAAACTGCTCTGGATCTCTCCTGACCTTTATCCTCAGCCCAGCTCCCTGGTCTGCCACTGGATTCTGTGAGTTTCCTGATGTCCTTACAATAAACTCCTTTTCTGCTTTAAATTAACTGTGGTCCGATTTTATTGCTTGCAACCAAAGAACTCTAACTGATACAGGTGCCCTTTTGTGAGATTATCTCTATGATAAAGTAACAGACAGTGACTCCATTCGAGGTGCTCTTCCCAGACATGAATTATTGCCTGACCTTGCCTGGTGGCCCCGAGGACTCCTTAGGCAGCAAACTCAAAAAAATCAATAGCATTAGGTAAACTGCTTCTAAGGCTTGTGCTGCTGCTTTTCACCCTAGGACTTCGGGAACTGATCAATAAGGTAATGCTGCATTTGCCCATTTATATAACAGACCTTCTAATTTATGACCTATAATCTCAATTATATTTGCAGGAAACCCGAGTAAACCAGTTCCGCAGACTCATTCCCACAATAAAATGAGCAGTGAACTGACCCATGCCTTTGTTTCACCTGTGAGACAGTTAAGAGTCTGCACATCCAGAGCCCTATAAGTCTGGAACAATGCTGTCTTTTCTAATAGGTTTGCTATCATCGTGAGGAATCTTTAACACCCTTCGAGGCATCAAGATAATGATTATACTTTAGCTGAAAATTCTGTTGGTAATTTCTTAAAACCAAATGAAATTAGCCAAACCTACAGAAATAAGATGTTTGCTGGGTCACTGAATAATGGTCCGGACTGGTGATTACTCCAGCAGGGTGCAGACGGAGCCGGGGGCGCTCAGAGATAGCCCTCATGGTGGGTGGGATCCTAAAAATGCATGCACCCCCAGATTCCACACCATGGAGAACTTGTAAATATGAAGACACATCACTCCTGGGATTATACTCACTGTTACCTTTATCATCATACACACGATGATGATTATGAAATCATGCTGATGTCATCTTGTCATATGACACGGTTGACCTTAAGAGTAGGACATTCTAATCTCTGAGTCTGAGCTATTCTCTTGGGCCCTAAAAGGAGAGGGCTGTCTAGGGCTGGTGGCAAAAGGGGAAGTCAGAGAGATTTAACAGGATGAGACGTTGCTGGCCCTGAAGGTGGAGGGGCACAAGAAGGAAGGCAGATAACCTTCAAGAAGCTGAGAGCACCCCCTGCCCCGTGCCAGTCAGAAAATGGGGACCTCAGACCAGAGCCACAGGCAACTGGATTGCCAGCAACATGAACGAGCCTGGAAGTGACTTCTTCCCCAGATCTTCCAGACCAGCGCTTGGCCAGGGGATGCCTTGATTTTGGCCAGGTGATGCACTTAGCACAGCCAGCCAGCCCAGCCTTCCAACAGAGAAGTATGAGCTAAGAAGTGCCTGGTGTCGACATCTGCTGAGTCTGTGGTTGCTAGGCAACCAGAGAATGTGAATACATCAGAAAACTCTGGGTCAGTGAAAGTTACTTCTCAGACCAGGGCTTCTAAGTCTCTTCCAGTGGAAAAGAAGGTGTCTCTGGGAAATCGTTCTCCAAGTTCCTCTGCCAACCTCCTGCACCCAGTACTATCCTCTAGTTGTCACTGAAGGGGAAGAGATAAGGGAAAGGATGGCAACACTCAAGGAGTGATGCTTCAGTGCCTGGGATCTTAAAAGGGCATCCTGGTGGTAGAGAATGCATCCTTGTTTCATTGAAGGAAAAACTAAGCCCCCCAGACACTAGGTTACATAGAAGGTCAAAGCTACCCAGCTGCAGATGAAAGCAAACTAGAAACCAAGCTGTTCTCTAAACTGGGTTTTTACTATTAAATTGATCCCAAATTACACATACCCAAAAACTACTGCAGGACACAAAGCCACAAGGATGCTAAAGAAACCCAAAGAGTAGGTCTCAGTCCCAGGGCCCTCTGGCCAAAACCTCACAATGCCTGAGACAAAAGGAAATCAGAGCTTCACAGCACCATCTAAAATGAAAAATCCCAAAGGACTTCCCCCAAGCCCATAAGCAAATTATCTGTAAGCCTTAAAAATGTGTCATTTCTTATAAATAACTAATGTCTAATTTTAAGCTACATTATAAAACTTCTTGAAACATCTTGATTGAGAAACCAGCATTAAAAAACACACTAACTCGCAATTGTATTTGGAATCATTTGGCTATGGGGTCTACATCATCAAGATGATACATTTTCTTGGAAAAAAAGGAATAAAGAAGCCTGTAGCATCTTAAGTTTCACTCAGTGCTGCCCCCTGGCTTTTATTAAGCTCTCCCTGATTTATTCTAGCTTCTCCAGGATATGGGACAATTATATGATTGGTACAGTGTCTCCTTCGCTCGCCTTTACCAGTAGAAAGTATTTCAACAGCTCTATTTGTTAGAGATGCCCCAAAAACAAACAAACAAAAAGACCCATTGTGGTGTTAACTGTAGGGCTGATGAAATATATGACTTCAAGATGTTTTATATATCTTCTTAGACATTCCCTCAAAATAGCTCTATCTGAGATACCCTCCAGCCAGAATATTTAAGTACAAGGATCTTATTGACAAAACAGAAACAGACTCACAGACATAGAAAACAAACTTATGGTTACCAAAGGAGAGAGGAGGGAACAGAAATTAGGAGTTTGAAATGAAAATATACACACTGCTATATATATATATATAATAGATAACCAACAAAGGCCTTCCTAGATAGCACAGGGGACTACACTCAATATCTTGTAATAATCTATAGGGGAAAAGAACCTAAAAAAGAATATATATATATATATATATATATATATAAAATATAAAAGAATATATATTTTTATATATATATAAAATATATATACATTATATATATAATGAATCACTTTGCTGTTTTGCTGTATTCCTGAAACTAACACAACATTGGAAATCAACTATATTTCAATAATTTTTTTAAAAAAAACCACTAGGCAAATGGTCTATTCCAGTGATTGGCAAAACTGACAAGTAAGCCAAATCCAGCTTGCCACCTGTTTTGTTTTACTGGGAAAAAAAAAAATACATGTGAACCAGGATAAGGCTAAAAGCCTATGGCTAACCAACTGGGCTCAAGAATCTGACCAAACTGAATTGGAATCCCAGCTCTGTCACTTACTAGCTGCTAGGCCTTGAGAAGAAACCGTACACAACCTGCTCCCTCTTCTGGAAAGTGAAAATCCTAAGAGGACCAGCACCATAAGGTATAGAAAGTAAGGTGAGCACTTACAAAGGGCTCATGAGGTACGAGTCATGGTTGTCAGTATCAGCTCGAGAATGTTCTGCTCTATCATAACAAACCCTCCTCTAGGCCACTGCCAGCACACGAAGAGGAATCCAGAGAGACTTCTGGGAATTTCTTGTCCAGGGTCCCCCATCCCTACATCTGTCCAGTTAAACCATAAATATACTCATCTCCAGCCACAGGTAGGAGAGGACCTCATTTTTAGTACATATATGAAAACTCAAAATGAATGTAAAATGAATATAAAAACTTCAGAGTTGTTATGCAAGGAAAAGTAAGCAAGAACCAAGTAGGTGACGTTCCTGGTGAGGCGAGCCATCTGCAAGGCAGGGCCAATTAGCAACATTTACTAGTTAAACCAGCAATGCACTTGGGAACCACTTCTGGACACAAAGAAGCATTCTGTTTCAAAATGTAACACCATTTTAATTCCAAAACACAGGAAGTGAGAGGGTACAGGGCAGAGATATGCATCATCCAACACATGCTAAAAACAAAATTACAAAGAGAGATTTGAGGGCATCTGACAATAGGCTCCACTTCCCCACTAACCAACAATTACAAATTTGCTCATTAAGAAAAACTGCTTTTAGCAAAGTCCTATAGGCAGACAGACCCTCTACTTTCTAGCTATGCTTAACTTGGCAAGCTACTTTCAACACCACTAAATGTCAGTTTCTTCAACAACAAAATGGATACTATGAGCATCTTCTCATGGTTATGAGGATTAAATGAGATAAAACATAACAATTAATAAGAAGGTCTCATTAAGTGTATTCATTATTATTATCATTATTATTATTCAGGCAATTCTGAGACTCACATTAAAGAAAGAACTGTATCACAAAAGGAGAAAAAACCCTCAAGATGAATTAATTCTTTTCTGCACATGTCAACCCTCAGAGATGTAAGGGTTTCCAAAGCACAGTGGCCAATCTTTCCTCTGAGCTCAAGAATGACCTGTGGACCCAGTTCACACACATCCCCTCAACACCATCAAACTTTCCATGCTGGACTCCAAGGTCCGAACATGTCTGCACCATCTAGAGAACAGGGGACATGGTCATGTCCCATGGGCTAGGCTGGCAGGTCCATTAGGGGCTGAGCCACATGCTGAGGCAGCACCCAGGGCAGAATCAAGGGTGGCTATTCTTGGGGGGGCAGAGGAAGGACGAGTGACACCCACATGGCACACAGGTAGATGAGGCCGAGGCCAGTGCAGGCTGTGAGGACCAAAGGGAAGGAGACATTTCAATATATTCAAAGATACCACAAAGCTACAAGATAATAGGCATCTGTTCAGTTTTCCCTGTGCAAGCAAAAAAATGCCCATTTCCCCAGGAAAAGCAGTAGAGAAGCACTTCCCACACACCTCGGTCCCTTGTCTATGTGCATTTGGACAGAGGAAATCCACAGCAGTTCTAACATATGGGGACGTTTTTTCCTACGTCTACTCAAAAATGTCATCCCTCATGCAGTGCAGGCACACAATTCCCTCCATCACTACAGACAGCAACATATTTTTATTTCGTGCTGCAACATTTCGAGCATCCATCAGTGAAGGTTTCATCCATCAGTGAAGGCTTACAACAAAATTGAGAGCAAGGTTCAGAGAGTTCTCACATATTCTTTGCTCCCACATATGCAGAGTCTCCCCCACTTTTGACGTCCCCCATCAGGCTGGCACATATGTCACCCAGGATGAATCCTCAGACACATCATAATCATCCAGAGTCCACAGTTTACATTCCAGGTCACTCTTGGTGTTGTACATACTATGGGTTTGGACATATGCATAATAACATGTATCCACCATTAAAATATCGTACAGAAGATTTTCACTGCCCTAAAAATCCTCTGTGTTCTGCCCATTCATCTTTCCCTCCACTTCCACCCCTGGAAACCACTATGATCTTGTCATTGCCTCCACAGTTTTGCCAGTTTCCAGACTGTCATAGAGAGTTGACCCTTGATCGATGCAGGGGGTAAGGGCACTGATTCCCTGCACTGTTGAAAGTCCACATATAACTTATAGTCAGCCCTCCCTGTATGTGGTTCCTCTGTATCTACAGTTCTGCATCCATGGATTCAACCAACGATGTATTGGGTAGTACTGTAGTATTTACTGTTGAAAAAGATCCTCGTATAAGTGGACCCATGCAGTTCACACCCATGTGGTCCAAGGGTGAACTGTAGTTGGAATCACACAGTATGTAGCCTTCTCAGATTGGCTTCTTCCACTTGGTAATAAGCATTTAAGTCTCCTCCATGTCTCTTCATGGCTTGATAGCTCACTTCTTTTTAGCTCCGAATAATATTCCATTGTCTGGATGGACCAGAGTTTATCCAGACACCTACTGAAGGATATCATGATTGCTCCCAAGTTTTGGCAATTATGAATAAAATTGCTATAAACATCCATGAGCAGGTTTTTGTGTGGACATAAGTCTTCAACTCCTTTGAGTAAACACCAAGGAGCACAACTGATGAATCATACAGTGAGAGCATGTTTAGTTTTGTAAGAAACTGCCAAACCATCTACCAAAGTGTCTATGTCACTTTGCTTTCCCACCAGCACTGAATGAGAGTTCCTGTTGCTCCACATCCTCACCAGCATTTGACGTTATCAGTGTTTCAGAATTTGGTAATTCTAAAACGTCTATAGTGGTATGTCATTGTCATTTGAATTTGCATTTCCCTGAGGACATACGGTGTGGAGCATCTTTTTATATGCTTATTTGCCATCTGTATATCTTCTTTGGTGAGATGTCTGTTAAGGTCTTAGGACTTCCCATATTGTTTTAGGCACACAAAATCTACTAGAGACTGTCATAATTCACCACAAAGCTTTGAATGCCAAAATTTTACCTATAGTTCTCTGAGAAAAGAAAAACCTTTCCAATTATAAACCTTGATCTGAAACTTCTTTATTAGCCATACTTAGAAATAAAACCTAGAAATATGTAAAAATAATTACCTTGTATGTGAAATAACTGACAAAATATGGCATATGAACATGAAATTGATTTTTACACTTTAAACAGTGTATCTTCCTAATTTTCTATATTATCTTTAATGAATATCAGCAGTTAGTAATCGCTACATATCTTGGAGGTACAGAATGCAACAAAACACTTGACTATATGATAAAATACATACTCAAAAATAAAGGGCAAAAGTAAAAGATAATCTCATTTTTTTTTACCTAAAGTATTAGAAAAAAATTAAAAGATTTGAGTATACATTGCTGGCAAAGGTGTGAGAAAACAGGCATGCTCTATGTTGCTACAGGGAGAATGAACTGTACATCCTTTGAGGAAAGTGTCTGTGATGACAGTTAAAATTTTATATGCCCTTTGACTCAGCAGTCCTGCTGGCATGAGTCTGTTCCATAGAAATTAAAGCATCAACATTTAAAGATAGGTACAAAAGATATATGTAGTTTAACAAATTATTTGTAATGGTAAAAAGTGAAAATAGCCTGAAGCACATCAGCAGAGACATGGCCGAATAAACGATGATATATCCATCTATAGAATATTATGCTGCAATTAAAAAGAATGGGGCTTCCCTGGTGGCGCAGTGGTTGAGAATCTGCCTGCCGATGCAGGGGACACGGGTTCGTGCCCCGGTCCGGGAAGATCCCACATGCCACGGAGCGGCTGGGCCCGTGAGCCATGGCTGCTGAGCCTGTGCGTCTGGAGGCTGTGCTCTGCAATGGGAGAGGCCACAACAGTGAGAGGCCCGCAAACCACAAAAAAAAGAATGAAGAAGATCAATATGTATTGACCAGCAGAGATGTTCTGAAAATGCTAAGTGAAAAAGACTTTGGTAAGCCTTGGGTATGACATAATGCCCTATCTATAAAATAAAACAGAGGGGTGAGCTTTATATATATGTACATATTTATATACCTTTGCATAAGCACAGAAAATATGTAGAAAGACATAAACCAAAATGGTAACTTTGAAAACCTCAAGGCTAGGTTGACAAGAGAAAGAAGACTTAACTCTTCTAACAGCAAGTTTAAATTATTTTTTTATAAGCAAAGTAAGAAGAAGAGTCGAGAGGTATAGGATGAAGTTTAGATGGACATATTACATTTACTCTAAGTGAGCATATTCAGATAATTTTTAAGTTAAATATCATTACTTGATACCTGTAACAAATATAGCCCGTGTGACACTCTTCTTGGGTATCTGCTTGACATCAACTGCTCCCCAAACTCAGGATAGACTCCTAGTCCCACCTTGTTGGTTTTTTTCATTTAATGGCACAAGTTTCCTATTAGTAGGAAAATGGTCCCTGACCCACAGCTGAGACTGGCCAGGGTGGGGACTTGCAGGATGAGGTTGGTGTGGGGAGCGCTTGGATTGCACAGGCCACGAGGACGGACTAGAATCTCCTCTGGTCACTACTGTTCTTGAGTCACTGTGAAGTCCCCTTCAACAGGATGGGCAATGTTATAGCATTCGCTGGTCCAGAACTGCACACGCTCAGTGGTCCTTTGAAGGAAGACCTTCCCTTTCCCCTAGGGCCCCGTCCAGCCAGGGCTGCCCACAAAGTTGCTTCTCTGAGTGCTTCCCACTGTCAGTTCTCACAACAGAACTGCAACCCTGGATGCAATCGGATCTCTTAAGTAGGATGGCCACATGTTTTACCATCCAACCCAGGAAACTTCTGAGAATGAAAGAGGGTGCTACTAGATATTAGGTTAGAAAATAGGCGTATGAAAGGAAAAACAGACCTACAGTCACCTACCCAGGAGCACTGAGCCATGACTGGGTAAGCACCCCCTTTTCTCACGGTAACCCCTCTTCAGGGATGGCTGTATCCCTCTACTCAGTGCAATCAGCACCTACTTTCTAAGGGACCGTCTCCAAGTCCTTACGCACTTAGATACCATACGTACCACATCCTCCCTCCCTCATTCACCCCACAGATACCCGCCAAGCGCCCCTAATCCTTCATTCACTCCTTCAGAGAATAACCAAGTGCCTGCCATTCACTCAGGCACCAGAGATAAAACAGTGCTGAGCCCAGAGACCCTGCCTCTGTGGAGGTCACATCCTGCTTAGGGTAGACAGACAAGAAAGAAAGAAATCAATATGTCATCGGTTGAGTGCTAAGTCCCAAGGAGAAAAATAAGACAAGTTAGGGGTACAGGGAATGTGGGACAAAGGTAGCTCCTAAATATGGGGGAGCTCTTTAATAACTCTGATGAGTTAGCATCTAAGCAGAGATTCAAGGAAAGGGGGCAGAGCCTTTCGGGCAGGAGAAAGGGCAGGAAAGGGCTCCCAAAGAGAAGCAGGCACTCAAGGAGTGAGCCCAGGGGAAGCAGTGGGTCTGCTCGGGTAGGGAGGACTTTGGGTTTTCTTCCAAAAAATGAGCCAAGAACACTGCCACGTGGTGAGCAGACACAGAGCAGTCTCTTTGTTGATGGAACTAGTGTCTAAAGGGGACAGTAAGATATTAATCAACCAGCAATATAAAGGCCTTCTTCTTTTTTTTTTTTTTTTTTGGTGGTACGCGGGCCTCTCACTGTTGTGGCCTCTCCCATTGCGGAGCACAGGCTCCGGACGCGCAGGCTCAGTGGCCATGGCTCACGGGCCCAGCCGCTCCGCGGCATGTGGGATCTTCCCGGACCGAGGCACGAACCCGTGTCCCCTGCATCGGCAGGCGGACTCCCAACCACTGCGCCACCAGGGAAGCCCTAAAGGCCTTCTAAGGAAGGCACCTCTCATCAATTCCCTTTTAAACTGTGGTCCATATGCTTCTCTTGCTAAGGATAAGAGGGGAAAAAAACTTAATCTCTGGTGGACTGCCATCTCTCCACGTAGAGACTGAAATGTATTGTTTTGCTATATATGCTGAAACATACAGCTGTTAAACCAGTAATCACTTGTCATTTTGGGTTGCAAGCATCCAATACTACTGCTGAAAAAGTAAAGTAGTTCCCTGACACGATGCACGTATTAATCTCCCAACAATTCTAAAAGCTCCTGTTCAGATCGAGTCCAGTGGGGTTTTATAAACTGTAAGGAAAGTGTAATCATTGGCTGCCTCGAAGCAATTCTAGAAATGACATATAGGTTTACACAACTGCTTTATCAGAATGGAAAGAGAAAGATCTTAAGAGAAGTGAAGGGTGTTTGGGATGAGTAGCATATTAAATGTAGTCTGACTAGAAAGCGTCAGTTAGAGTAAAATCGAGAGAAAAGGAAACTCTTTAAATTCCAGATTCAATTCCCAAATAGTATCTACGGCTGGCCCGAGACTTGGCTTAGCAGTGACTTCATAGGCAAAACTGCGCAAAGCGTAGAAAATTAACATGAGTTTAGAGATTTATAAGAGCCTCTCAAAGAACGAAAAAAGTACTTCTTAAAAAATATTTTCATATTCTGAGGACTTAACAAAAATCATCTTTTTTATATTGTTCTAGCTTTTCAATAATCTGCTGCATTCAAAGAGGTAACACACTTGTCAGTAAGATCCGTGCGGTTAACTCTTTACATTTGGGTGGTCTCTTAACACTAATCTTTCACACACACGCTGACCTACAATCAACTTCCAGCTGATGGAAAACTTACCCAGATGGGACATCAACCAACCATACGGAGACCTGAAATTTTGGTGAGAGGTGGGGATGAGAGTTTAATTTCTAAAATCAGTAATACCGATTTCAGCTCCATGTAAATCCTTCACAGTTGACCTGTGCAAGCCAGATGCAGTATAAGTCAGGCTCAAGGTCAAGGATGAGACAGGAAGTTCACGTTCACCCAAGCAATGGAAACGGAGAGAATCACACCCCCAGGGTTGAGATGATCAGCAGTTATCACACTTTTCTTTCCCGAATGCCAGGGCTCCAAGGTGACCAACAGGTTATCTGTCTACTGACCTGTCACTAAGGAAGCAAATCAGGAGAGGAAAGAATTTTTTCCAGCAATTTCAACAATAAACAGTTTCTGTTTTCTGCAAGCCAAGAATGCCATGGAATGGAAACACTTGAAGAAGTGAGCGAAGAAAAATGCCTCTGCTTCCCGGAGCTTCTACAAACTCAGAACCCAGTTCTGGAGAACTAGAGCCAAGTCCGAACTATGTCTTCATCCCTTGGAGCCTAGCACAGCGCCCCACACTTGGCAGTTTCACAACCAAAAAACGTACTGAGTGAAAAAGTAAATGACTTCATCCCACCAGCTGCCAAGGTGTGCGTCCTACTGATTATCTGCAAAAGTAAGTGTGTGAAGAAGGGTCCAAGGCAGGGAAAAGGTCAGTGGTTCTTCACCAGGTGAAAAGAAGATCAGGAAGTGGTTCTGAAAACAAGTCCAAACAGCCGATGTTTATTCTGTCCTCACCACTGGAATGAAAAGAAGTTGTGATAACAGGAAACTTTCAGAGACGCTTGACACTGCATGCATGCTTTGGATTTAACTTTTGTATACACTTTTCTTGTCCTCAAAAGGCCTGGGCTCTCAGCTGGCTCCTTGTCATGAATTTAAGCACCATGTTCTTCCAGTGGGTCCAGTAAACCAGGCACCTCCCTCACACATCAAATGCCATTCAGTTTTCCCTTAAAATATCACAGTGTCCTCAACACTGATTACAGGTTCCAACAAGTTATGTGAGATGATTTAAAATGCAAACTAATGGATGACGCTGGTTAGAAGGTACCAGCTTCCAGTTAGAAGATAAATAAGTATGAGGTATGTAACATACAACAAGATAAATATAACTAACACTGCTGTATGTCATACATGAAAATTGTTAAGAAAGTAAATCCTTTTTACTAAGAGGATAAATCCTAAGAGTTCTCATCTCAAGGAAAATTTTTCTTTTCTCTTTCTTTAATGTTGTATCTATGAGATGATGGACATTCACTAAACTTATTGTGGTTATCATTTCATGATGTATTTAAGTCAAATCATTATACTGTACACAAACTTACACAGTGCTGTATGTCAATTATATCTCAATTTTAAAAAATGAAAAAAAACCAAAATGAAATGAAATGCAATGCAAACTACCTGAGCAGGTGAAACAGTGTTTACAGAACACTGAAAGAATGAAGGCCCTAAACGAAAATGAAAATCTCTAATCCAAGGATCCTGCTAATTAACACCCCAAAAGAAGAATACATTTCTATTTGCAATATTTCCATGGCAGGATTACTTTATTAAAACTGATTTCGTTTATGTGTTACTCCAGGTTGATGAGAATGATATTTCTAGATATAGCTTGAGTATGCACATTGTTTCAACACATAATTATTTCCATGCCAACACGCAAGGCTCTCTACTGCAAATCACACACTAGATGTAGGACAACATGTGTCACTTTAGGGAGAGAGCCTGGGTCTTCAGCTACTCCTACTTACATTTTTGAACCATGAGAACTAAAAGTCATTTCTTTTCCATTAAACTGAGCAAAAGGACAGTGTTTGGCTTCATTTCTATGCATCGAAAGAAACAGAAGGAAGAGCTCACGAAAGCAGATCTATAGATCTGGACAGACTTTTAATGCAGTGCATTATTTTTATTCCACTTACACAATAATGAAACATTCCTCTCTTTTACTATGTAAACATGTTCTTCCTAAAAAGACAGTTGTCTAGGTATGAAACAAAAATTTCAAATAGGCTATGATTATATTTTTTTCTAATTGAGAGTGACAAAATGAAGGACGGCTAGGTGGCGAGCCCTCAGAAGCTAGCATTATGTGGTGGGGAGGAAGGGAAGAGGAGAGGCTGGGCAAAGCAACAGCGCTCAGGACCAAAGCACAGGTCTTGCGAGCGAGGCAAGGCAGGAAATGCAACGTGACAAGGAGGCAGAGACTGCAGCAATATCCCATCAAGTATTTTTAAATTCAGTTCCACACGAGTCAACTCAGTTTTGCCCGGAGATTTTACCAGACATTTAGCTGGTGTGTATATAATTACTTGTCTCTCTGAATTGGGGATGGGGAGTGGAAAACAGCACAAGGAGGGACAAAGTGTTCACAGAAGGGAATGAACTGGAAGACGCTGAGACTCAGGGATTCTTTCCAGTGTTATTATTTTTTTATTTTAACATCTTTAAGTAATAGGTTTTTTGTTTTAAGTATAAAGGTTGTCACCTTTGTTTTGCTCAGAAGGATAAGAACAAAATGTAACGCCATTTCTTCTGATAACTGCTTTATATAAGCTTCAGCTCAGTTTTGAAAAGATGATAATCTTGCAATATACGAAAGAGCACTCACTGGTACATGACTTCTTAAGCCAGACCTCTATAAATGCGCATGTTCCAAAACAGAAAGCTGTATCAGACTGCTATGTGAATGTGTGCGTCGATTCCACTTCTCATTTGCTGTTTCTATTGTTTTTATCTTTGCTACTTGATTCACCAATGATTAAGGTGAAATATAACTATCATCACTAATAACCATGTTCATGATCATCTATAAGTACACATTTTTTTTCTGTCTTCCATAGCCTGATTCATCACATCAAGCTTGCTACAACATAATTAATAGACTGAAAATATACTTTGAATCAAAACAAACTTTTTTAAAAGAGAGAGAATCCATTTAAAAAGAGAATCCATACATAGGAAGTTTTTTATCTTACAGCCAACTCTTTATAGCTGCCAATACTGTCCAACAGAGCAGCCACCCCCCACATATGGCTATTGAACACCTGAGAGGTGGCCAGTCCAAACTGAGATGCAAGTATAAAATACACACCGAATTTTGAAAGCTTGGTTTAAAAAAAATGTAAAATCTCTCATTAATAAATTTTACATTGATGATACTTTACTTTGAAATGACAATATTTTGGGTAAATAAAATGTATTAAAATATATAATGAAATGATATTAAATTTGTTTACTTTTTAAATGTAGCTACTAGAAAATGTTACATTGTAATTTTGGCTCATATTATATTTTTATTGAACAGTGTTGAAATAGTCTAAGAAGCAATTCAACCATCCACTAAATCAAATGAAGGTATAAGATGACATGCATTTTCTCCCTAACTTTCGTGTGTGTGTGTGTGTGTGTGTGTGTGTGTGTGTGTGTGTGTTGCAGAAGGCTGGAATTGCAAAGCTGCCCATCAGGAAGCTCTCTGAAACAAAAGATTCAGCTTGTTGCCTTTAGCCTTATCTCTTGACATTTAAGTCTTCCAAAAATTTCCTCTGCTTCACTGCTTCCTGCTGTGAAAGTTTCCAAGCAAATGGTGACCCAGTCTCCCAGGAGGCAAGCGCACACTTTATGGATCACTCGAGCTATGGCAGCCACCGCTGCTCTAGAAACTGGGATTCAAACAGGTCTGGGAATGGACAGACACCTGTGCATGAAATTCCCTCAGGTTAAACACAAGCAGGACATCCACACACGTCAGGCCACCCACTCAAGCCACCCGTGCCATTCTCATCCTGTTATCATGACCACCCAACAGGGGTGGAACGGGGTTATGTGCATGTGCTGAGTCCCAGACCTAAGCCTACAAAAGCTCTCCACTGCTTCAACTGCTTCCCACCCTCCTGCCCTCGCTTCCCCCGATTTCTTCTCTAACTGGACACTCCTGGTGGTCGTGGGGCATTCACAACATGGCTTTGCATGCTCTCTAATAAACGTCGGAGACAGCACATTTAGCATTTCCATAGAAGAGTTTCAGGATATACAACAGTCATTCATTCAACAAATACTGGTGAATGCTAAGCAGGAAAATCTCAGACCAGGACAAAGGTAAGGGGGAGCCTGGGACCGAGGACACACGGAGCAGTAGTTATAGGGAGCAGGCAGCGTGAGCGTGAGCCTCAATGGGAAGGTGGCGTCTACACAGACCCTGCCCGCCCCCCCGTGTCCAGGGTGAAAAAGTGAGCAGAGCAGGCAGCCTGGAATGGGGCTGAGGCATCCGGGCCCCCTGTGGGGAGCACAGCTGGCCTGGTCCACAGGCAGGAAGGCGACCAGTGTGGCAGCAGTCAACTGGGGAGGGGCCAAGTGACAGAAGGACACAGAGGAAACGGGACAGACCATGCAGGACTCTGGGCCACACGGTGAGGAGTTCTGTTTTCACTCTGAGATGAGATCCCGCTGGAAGGTTTTAAGTGGAGAAATGATTTGCTCTGACATTCGCTTTGAAGGAACCACCCTGCCTATTGTTCTGGATACTCTAGAGGTCAAGGGTAGAAGCACAGACTATTGAACTAAAATGTGTTAAACACTGTTGCAACTGAAAACTAAGTAATAACAATTGAGACAAAGAAGGATAAGAATCATGGTTTCTGACCTGTGGGAGGTCAGGGAAGTGGGGGAACCCAGGACCACCAGGACACAAAACTGTGTCACTGTGACCCTTCTTCACTCCAGAGCAGATGTGGGAGACCCCAGCCTGGACTGCAGGCATGCCTGAGGTGAAGGGCCTTACTGCTCTCCTCCTTTGCGAAAGGACAGCTTTAATGAGAGTTTGACTTTTCTTTCTACATGAAAGAAACTTTCTCTAAAAGCAAACAAAGGACAAGAACAAAAATAGAAAAGGATGAACACAATGGACCCAGGAATTGCAACCTGATTCAACATTTTATGTGAACTGCCTTTGGATTACCTGTGGCAGGAAAATGTGAGCATGTTAAAAAAATATATATATATACCAGTATAAATAAATACTAATAGAGAACTAATTTTTTAGTTCTCATTTCACTGAATAATTACACCTTTGGGCTAACATGAATAATTTATTAAGTAGCATGCAGTTTCTATGTAGCCCTGCAACTTTTTGCCCTCATTATGCAACCCTTCGAAATCATTCCAGGGCGCACCATGGCAGAAAAGAGACTTCTATGCAAATATCCTTTTTCTATGGCAGAAAAGAGACTTCTATGCAAATATCCTTTTTCTATCAGTCTATGGATAGTTTGTTAAGTGTCTCTTTAGGTTAACAAGAATTATTCAAAACGCTATTTAACAATCTTCTGTCTGATATACATTCAGTAATTCATTAAAGTTCTAAAATGCTGAACTTCCTTATTTTTGTTAGATTATGCATACTGATCCTTAACTGAATTCAGCTTTTAAGGAACGTAAAACCATATATTTGCCTCCTGGTTTCTCCACAGTTAATCCAAAGTAACCCACACTTCAACTAGAACTATTGTTATAATGTTAGTATCCTCATAAACAATTCTTTTTTGGTGGCCTGGGACCAAAGGGCCCTAGGAGAGTTCCACTTTACGTTAAAACTGTCTCCGTATTGAGCTGCGGTAACATACCAACCTGTAATGACGCACCAATAGGTAAATGCTCAGAGGTGACCTGTTTTGATGTCTCTCATACCAAGGACACAGAGGACACAGACCTGCGAGGTCTTCCTTTTTCTTGCTTCCTCACATTCTCTGTTGCACTGCAGATCATCACAAAGTGGTAATCTAATTACTGCAACTATTAATTATGCTCGTGATTAATTTGAAATACCTAACAAAATCTAAACCGTACAGTGAGAGACAACACGCCGTCCGAACGACATTCTAACACCTCAAACTGTTTGGCGTCATTATCAGTCAAGGAACTGTGCTTCATTTCCCCAGCTGGGCATATTACAGAGTCGGTCCCCAGTATTATTTATTAAAAATGTGCTTCAACTCAAAATAAGGAGCGTGCCCGTGAACTCTGCCTAACTCAAATCCAACACGTCACCAAATCCTACTGGTTCTACCTTGAAAATTACATCCAGAGGCTGATCACTCCATCACCTCCATCGTGACCACCTGGTCCAAGCAACCATCAACACTTGCGTTGAATATGTCAATAGCTTCCTAATGGGTCAGCCTGCTTCCACCTTTGTCCCTGTACCATGTGTTCTAGAAAAAACAGCCAGAGGGATCTCTTTAAAAAGAGAGCCAGGCCGAACAGCACTATGGCTCAAAAACAGTGGCTTTCCGTATACACAAGGAAAAGCTCTACACCTCCAAGACGTGAAAGGATTGTCCCCTGCTCCCTTTCCTAAACCCTCTCCTACTTCTCTCCTCCACTCTCACTTTGCATCTGCCCCTCTGCTTTCATAATTCACCCTACACAGGTTCTCTCTTCTGCCTGGAACATCCTTTTCCCAGATACCTGCATGGCTCCACCTCCAACTTGCCCTAAATGTCAGACAGGCACTACCTGACCTCTATTCTATGGTGCAAACTACCTCACCCTCACCGAGGCTCCTTTTCTGCCTGGCTCTGCTTATTTATTTCACAGCACTAATCCCTGACTCACAGACTCTCTTACTGGGGCAGATGATGTTTTCTACAAATACAGCTCCAACGATACATCCAGACCCAAGTTCCTCTGGAACCTCCATTCCATCGGTAGGTGGAGTCTCACTGGGAACCTGGGTGGGCCTTTGTGATCACCCCCACTAACGGTGGGAGTGATGCTACGTGATTTCCAAAGCTAGATCATAAAATGCCACGCAGCTTCCGCCTGGCTTCCTCGGGACACCAGTTCTTGGAATCCAGCCACCATGCCACAAGGAAGAGCACCCCCCCGCACCTCGGCCCATCTCAGCCTGGACTGAGCTCCCAGCCGACAGCCACCAGCAACCTGCTCTCCACTGGGCAAGTCACCAAGAAGCACCTCCTCCTGCCAAGGGCGGAGGATGTGGGCTCGGTGCTGTCACCCGGGCCCTGGGCTCATGTGGACTTGCACTTGGCTTTAATGCTCTGTGGTCACCATATTGCAATTCCCAACAACTTTACCTTTGAGTTTGTATTCTGTATGTGAAACCTCATGAGACAAGGAAACAGGAGCAGGGGACTTGGAGCCTGGGCTCCTGAGTGGTCCCTGGTATCTGGGACAGGTCCCCAGCTGCCCACCCCTCCAACTTCTGGCTCCTCCACCCACCCTCAGCCAGTGACCACCACCTCCTCTCCTCCAAGCTGTGGCCTGGGCAGCAACATAGGGGTGTATCCTGTGATGTTTCAGGGCACAGCACAGCAGGGGCTGGCTGTCAGACAGCCCTAAGTTGGCAGCCATGGCACGCGTGACAAGTGACTTGAGGTGGGTGAACCCTCATCCACCCCCCGTCCAGGCACCAAGCATGTCCAGCATGGAGGGTACACCTCCTTGAGAGTCACTAGTCCACTATGGGTTGAGGTGGCAGGTCCACGGGACGTGGGGAAGCCTGGCTTGCCTTCCCCACCCCGGGCCGGGGCACAGGGCATCTGGCCGGGGCCGGCTGGTGGGCTGTGTGTGCTACATTGCAAGGCAGGGCACCCCATCCCACCCCCGGGGCCAGGAATGGGCTGCACTGCCCAGCAAGCCTCCCCAAGTCCAAGGCAACCCATCCTTTACAGAACAAATAAGAAACACTGTGACGTGTTGAGAAAGAGACCACGAAAGGAAGGAAAGATGTTCTGTATTTTAATACCTTTAACAGCGCCTTTTTCCATTGATAGTTTTCAAAGAAGGGCCCTCTTAGTTTCCTGTGCACCAGGCCTGCTCCAGCCCTCATGGGAGCTGCCCCAGCAGATGCCGCGGGAAGCCAAGAAGAGTCCTCCCGCTGAGCCCGGCCCAAACTGCCGATTCCTGAGCCAGAGCAATGGTTGCTGTGCTTTTAGGTCACTCAGCTTGGGGCAGGCATGGGTGGCTGGCTGGTTGTGTAGGAAGAGGTAACTAGGCCACTTAGCTGCGTACCTTCACACTCTGGGAAGGCAGTGGTCTTGAGGGTGTTTGCTCACTGCTGTGTCCCCAGTACCTAGAACCGTGCCTCACACGGAGTCCTTGCCCAATAAATATCTGTTCAATGAACTGAAGTCCCACTCTGATGAAATCTCTTTAAACAAGGCTACAAAGAAGTGGGTCACCAGCATAGGAAAACTTGACTAGTTGGAACTGCTGAGGGTAAATAGTTGGAAAGCTTGTGATGCAGGCCTGCTGATGGCCAGGTGATGGGGAGAATGTGGTCCTTCCCATGGCCATTGGCCGTTAGTGGTCTGGTGGCTCCAGGAAGGGGGCACCGAGCTAGCACCAGGCACACAGGAGTGCCCTCCCCACCTGGACCAGTCACTCACCCCTCGGAGGACAACTTCCTGGCCCGTGAAAACCACACCCTCACACAGGCTTGCCTCCAGGTGCCGAGGGCATAACGCATTTATCTTGCCAACAGGGACAAAACACCTACTAGATGCAAAGAAGTATATTCCAGGCCACTAAAGGAGGTGCAAACACAAACACAACATGGTCCTTAGCATGAATCTTTTATTACAACTACATATATGAACATGTATGGGTAACTGTATTGCCACTTGAGAATAAAACCATTAGTGGTAGTAATGCCTATTATTCAGGTTCTTTCCAAACAAACAAACAATATAATGAAAATATTTAGTGTGGAAGAAGAAGAGTCTGTGGAAAAAATAAAGCAGGGGAGGGAGATATGCTCTGTGTGTGTGTGTGTGTGTGTGTGTGTGTGTGTGTGTGTGTGTGTGTGTGTGTGTGTGTCCCCTTCCAGTTGCAGACGAGGCTACCACATCAGGCCTCATTAGCTACCAGGAAGCATATGAATGGAGATTTGGGTATGGAGACACTGGCCATCTGAAGATCCATGGGCAGAGCCCTGAGCTCCACGCAGAGAGATAGGAAGTGCAAAGACCCTGCGGCAGAAACAATGCTAAGGAGTTAAAGCCTGGAAATGGCATCAGCGTGACTGCAGCACAGGGGAT
Source organism: Kogia breviceps (assembly GCF_026419965.1). NCBI lineage: Eukaryota > Metazoa > Chordata > Mammalia > Artiodactyla > Physeteridae > Kogia > Kogia breviceps. Next base: position 59,054,368 of record NC_081324.1, on the reverse strand, counting down.
AAGAAGAGGGGAAGGAGGTGAGGCCCACAGCACTCCCAGAACCCAGAGAAAGGCGGCCAAAAGAGAAAGAGGACAGTCTCTGCTGACAGTCACCATTCAGGCTGTTCACCAGGCAAACTTCATGTGAGATAAACAGCACATTGTCACATCCTCGGCTGTTCACTAAGTCAACCAAACAGTAAGTGAGCACCTGCTCTAAGTGGGACACAGGGGCTGCCCTTCCTCTGTCACACTTCATTGTCATGTCATGTCGGGCTGCATGTCCAACCTCCCTACCTACCAACAAATCCCCTACAAGGAGGAGAAAGGAGAAAGCAAGCCCTCAAAATAGAATAAAGGGAGACTTCCCTGGTGGTGCAGTGGTTAAGAATCCTCCTGCCAATGCAGGGGACATGGGTTCAAGCCCTAGTCCGGGAAGATCCCACATGCCACAGAGCAACTAAGCCCGTGCACCACAACTACCGAGCCTGCGCTCTAGAGCCCACGAGCCGCAACTACTGAAGCCCGCACACCTAGAGCCCGTGCTCTGCAACAGGAGAAGCCACCGCAATGAGAAGCCCGCACACCACAATGAAGAATAGCTCCGCTCGCCGCAGCTAGAGAAAGCCCGCGCACAGCAACGAAGACCCAACACAGCCAAAAATAAATAAATAAATTTATATTAAAAAAAAGAATAAGAGGCCTAAATGTGCAATCCCTAACAGGACAGGTGATGGGATATGTTGGAAATAAGAGATAAAGAGGCCAGCTGATGGAATCTAAGTCAGAAGCTGAAAATCTTGAAAAATGTCTCCATCAATCACTGACCATTCTGCAACCCCTGCACTGAATTTGTTCAGTTTTTAAGTAGATTATGAAAGAAAGCTACCTTTTTTAAAGAAAGGAAGTCTCAAAGTTTTAAATAGATTCTCAAGCCTCCTAGGGATCGTTCAGGAGATAAAGAGACAAATTCTGCGAAGCTCCATTTGAGTCACCGCACAGCCCGGAACAGCACTCAAGAACGAACAGCAGACATCAGTCCCCTTCCCAAAGGGATATGACTGAAAATCCTCATTGTTCTTTCCGGGGAAAGAGGCTTCCTGACAAGCAAGGCAAGCCCAAGCCGGCGTGAGCAACTCATAGATGAAACACCTTTCTGTTTCCCCACTGCTTTTTGAGCAGCGATGGTTCATGCAAATTTCAGGCTATCTTGAATGATGCGACCTCTCCACCCCATAAAGGCCAGGGTACAATTAAAGCTGGAACGTGCCCTTCGTGGCTCAGCTCGTGGAAAACCCACTGTGTAACTGAACTAGAAGAGAGCGAGGAAATGAGGAATGGAGCTTGGATGTGGCTTCTGTCATTTTGCATTACTGCTGTGTAAAGAAGAAAAGATGCAAACAGTTAGTGATGCGCGGGGCGAAGGAGGGAGATGAAAATGTCAGGAGCGGGAGGAAGCTGTTAAATGGCACCAAATGCCTGGGCGGGGTGTCTGTCTGCCCATGTGCCGCTTGTCTCTCTCAATCCATCATCAGAAAGGACAAGGCACCTCGGGAGGAATGCTTGTCCTGAGTCAGGAGCACGCAGAGGCCTGCTGTCTCTGACTGCCTACGGCAATCGTGGTCCTGTCCGGAACTGTCAGTTTACGGGCTTCACTGTAATCCGGCTGCTGTCAATGGGAAATCCAGAAATAGCAGCACACGGGGACGGCTGGCCTTCAAACCTTCCAACGATCTGGCATCGCTGGGCTCACGGAGTAAAGATGGTCGTGTTTAGAATCTTTTAAAGGAATAGTACATGGACCGGGACACAACTACCTCCTCTCAATCTTCCGTTCAGTTAAGAACCCTGAGTTTAGCAAAAATGGTCACCACACGTCTGAAAATGTGAGGCTAGTAAGAAGCGGGAAGATTCCAAAGGGAAATGGAAGGAAAATGGGGTCGTCTCTGCTTCCTAATCCCACATCCACCTGACAGAGTGGGAGGAGAGAGGGGAGGGCGGATGGGAAGGGGACCAGCCCGTCACTCTAGGGTAACAATGCTGCTGGGACAGGCCCACTGCTCTCCCCAAGATGAGGACAGGTACCAGGTTGGAGGGAAGAGAAAACCATTGCACAAGTGAGTCCCCTCCACGAAGGAAACAGGGAAACAAGGCAAACTTCCCTAATTCTCTCCAAGAAAAGGGAAAACCAGCCAATCAACCCTGAAAAGGAAGGCAGGTAAGCAGCTGCACCTCCAAGGCGGTTCTCACTGTGCTCCTAATATAGGTTCCTATTTAACACATAAGCTAAAGTCAAGCCTTTGTTCTCTTTCCAACGTTGCACTGAATTCTTCCCGGGGCATCTGTGCAGTGATGGCAGCGGGAAGGGTGAGATGCACAGAGAAAGATTAACAATATATTCCTATTAACGATCCAATGATCCCAGGTAGTTGATTTCACCAGGATTATTTCCAGTATGTGAATTACTTCAAAAACGAGCCCAATTGTACCATTTGGTTGTTTAGCCCCGTGTGTTTTTTTAAGTTTCTTTGCTTGTTTTAATGAATAGACTTTATTTTTTGGAGCAGGTTTAGGTTTACAGAAAAATTGAGCAGAAAATAGAGTTCCCACCTATTCCCTTTCCCTTCCTCCACCCTCAGTTTCCCCTACTATGAACACCTTGCCGGGGTGTGCTACGTTTGCACAACTGCGGAGCTAATATTGACACACTACTATTAACTAAGTCCACGTTTACATTAGTGCTCACCCTGTGATGGACCTACAATGAGTTCTGGTAAATGTATAATGTCATACACCCATGATTAGGGCAGTTTCGCTGCCCTATTCACCCCTCCCCAAGCCCCAGCCCCAGCCCCAAGCAAACACTGATCTTTTTTTTCCCCGCTTTAAATTGCGGTAACATATGCATAACATAAAATGTACAATCTTAGCTATTTTAAGTGTGCGGTTCAGTAGTGTTAATTACATTTATGTTGTTGTGCAACCATCACCACAACTCTTTCCATCTTGCAAAACTGAAACTCTGTACCCATTAAACAGTAACTCCCCATCCCTCTCCAACCCTCCTCTAGCCCCTGGGAACCACCCTTCTACTCTCTGAACCACACTTCTACTTTCTGTCTCTATCAGTTTGACTCCTCTAGGGACCTCATAGAAACGGATCATACAGGATCTGTCCTTCTGTGACTGGCTTTATTTCACTAAGTCTAATGCTTTCAAGGTTCATTCATGTTGTAGCAGGTGTCAGAATTTCATTCCATTTTAAGGCCGAATAATAGTCCATTATATGTAAAAACCACATTTTGTTTGATCCATTCACCTGCCGATGGACACTTGGGTTGCTTCTACCTTCTGGCTACTGAAAATAATGCTACTATGAACATGAGTGCACAAATCTCTATTATTTCTACTGTTTTGGAGATATACCCAGAAGTGGAATTGTGGATCATATGGTAGTTCTATTTTTAGCTTTTTGAGGAAACTCCATACTGTTCTCCATAGTGGCTGCACCAGTTTACATTCCCACCAACAGTGTACAAGGGTTCAAATTTCTTCATGTCTTCACCAACACACACTATTTTATTTTTTAAAAAAATCTTTTTGGATAGTAAGGTATTATTGATGTTTTTACTGTCTCTAGAGGTTTGCCTTTTATAGACTGTCATATAATTGAAATTATATAGTATGTAGACTTCAGACTATTTCTTTCACTTAGTAATATGCAATTAAGGTTCCTCCAGGTCTTTTTGTGGATTGGTAGCTTATTTCTTTTTAGCTCAATAATATTCCGTTGTCTAGATGTAAAACAGTTTGTTTATGCATTTCATCTACTGAATGACATCTTTATTGCTTTCTATTTTTGGCAATTATGAATCATGCTGCTATAAACAGTCACGTGCAAGGTCTTGTACAAACATAAGTTTTCAACTCGTACCTAGGAGCACAGCTGCTAAACCATTTGATAAGACTATGTTTAGCTTTGTAAGAAACCGCCAGCCTGTCTTCCACAGTGGCTGTATCACTTTGCCTTCCTACCAGCAATGAACGAGCGTTCCTGTTCCTCCATAGCCTTGCCAGCCTTTGGTGCTGTCAGCATTCTGGATGCCATGGGTGTATGATGGCATCTCTGCTGTTTTAATTTGCAATTTCCTAACTGCACGGTATACCGCTCAAGCATCTGTTCATGTGCTTATTTGCCGTCTGTACATCTTCTGTGGTGAGGTGTGTATTCAGATCTTTTGCCCACTTTTCAATTGGGTTGTTTGTTCTCCTACTGTTGAGTTTTGAGAGTTCTTCGTATATTTTGGATATTAGCCCTTTATCAGATATGTGTTTGTAAATATTTTCCCCTAGTCTGTGGCTTGTCTTTTTTTATTCTCCTAAGGATGTTTTTTTCCAGAGCAGAATTTTTACATTTTAATTCTATTCAACTTATCAATTTTTTTCTTTCATGGATCATGCTTTTGGTGTTGTATCTAAAAAGGTATCACCAAACCCAAGGTCACCTAAAATGTTCTCCGACGATATCTTCCAGGAGTTTATAGTTCTGCATTTTATGTTTAGGTCTATGATCCATTTTGAGTAAAATTTTGCAAAAGATAATGTCAGTGTCTATGTTCATTTGTGGCACTGAGACAGGCTGGGACCTGGGACCCTTTGCTGCAGTGCTTGCACCTGGACAAATGTCTCCTCAAGCAACAAAGTACAAAGAAACTATGAGGGACTAAAAACCGAGTGCATGAACACTTGTGCACAAATTATGGACAAGAACATACAAAGAGACCAAAAAACCAACTGCCAGTTCTGAAGAGCTAGGAACAAAAGCAGGGTACTACACATGCCCCCTGCACACAGTACCACCTAAGGGGTGGGCAGACCACCTAAGCCACGCCTTTGGTCTGACCCCTGGACCTGCCCCTACCCTCACCCCAGCTCACCATCACCCACTCACCCCCGCCTTGGGTGGGGGCAGTGGGGGGGCGAACTAGCAAGGGAACCTGTTGTTTGTTCTTGCTTCCCCCTGCTGCAGCAGGGGCCCCAATAAAGCCTGGCGTGAATTTCACGTCTGGCCTTTGATCAATTTCTATTGATTAAGGAGGCCAAAAGCCCTGGTCGATAAAAACAGCACAGGGATGTCCAGTTGTACCGGCACCACTGTTGACAAGACCCACGTGTTTTTCATAATGTTCCTTCTACCTTCTGTGCTGACAGACAGTGAATGAATAAACGGGATGTGGGATGCTGTTAGGTGCTTCAGACCAGTGTGGATCCTGAATTTCCATATCACTGTGGCACTATATACAGAAAGTCTTCTTTCTAGCACTAAGAGTATATGGGTTGGTCACAGAGAAAGGTAAAGAAAAAATACTGTCACCCATTTCAGATAAACTTTAAAGGATCTTTAATCCAAGAATTAAATATTTTTAAGCTAAGATATCTGAGCTTCCTATTAATTTTTAAGTCTTCGTGCCAAATACCACCATAAATTATGGATTGGGGGAATCTGACACTTCTATGCTGTTTCAGTAAGGGACAGAAGACACAAAACAAGATGATTTTTTTCATTAAGAATTTCATCAAGCAAAACAATCATTGGTTTTGTCCTTTTTATCCTGAACAAATACAGGGCTAATGTAAGGAGATCAAAATCTACCTTTTATTCCAAGAATATTATAGAAACTTAGCTTCCAAAGCACTTCAACACACCTATCTATACACCAATGGTTCTCCAAGAACATCCACAGGCCAGCATCAGCACCACGTGAGAACTTGTTAGAAATGCAAATTATCAGGCCCTACCCCAATTTGGGGATGAGGCCCAGCAATCTGTATTTTAACAAGCCCTCCTGGTAGTTCTGACGCCCACTAAAGTTTGAGAAGCACTGCTGTATTCTATACAACAACCTCAATCACGCTTCAAAGTCAAGGAAGCAAGTAGCCTTCATCACCATTTGCCAGGTTCCAATGTGGTAAGAGGCAGACTCGAGAGAGAGCTGGCTGGGGACGCGGCCAAGACGCACCCGGGGAGCCTTTCAAATCTAGACCACCTCTGACTGTACCGTATTTCCTTGTTAAGCTAAAATGAAAACAGAACCAAGCTACATCTCGTAGAAAACAACATCTTCAGAGGTTCACATTGCCTCTCACTGTCCGTGATACACATCCCTTATCTAGAAGGAACCTTTATCTGGAATGTTGCCTCTGAGTACTGATAAGTTATCTAATAACTTTCTCACTCTCACTTTCACGAGAAGTAAAGGAGAAGCCCAGAACTATCATATATTAGAGAGAGACAACACTTTAAAAATCTAACATAAGATTTTATGACTGGATTTTATTTTCATCCATCCGAGAAAGAATCTGAACTGACCCTCGGGAGACTGAGTTTTTCAACGGAATTCTTGCACTTGACAGGAAACTACTGGTTCACAGTTCATCAGAGTTTTGTTTGGTTGATTTAAGGATAATCTTTACCCTCAATGTGCGTCTGAAAATCATTTCTTATTTTATTTTTCAAAATTTTTTTAAATAACTTTATCTTTGGCTGCGTTGGGTCTTCGTTGCTGTGCACAGGCTTTCTCTAGTTGCGACTAGCGGGTCTACTCTTCGCTGTGGTGCGCAGGCTTCTCACTGCAGTGGCTTCTCTTGTTGCAGAGCACGGGCTCTAGGCATGAGGGCTCAGTAGTTGTGGCTCGCGGGCTCTAGAGAGCAGGCTCGGTAGCTGTGGCTCACTGGCTCAGCTGCTCCTTGGCATGTGGGATCTTCCTGGACCAGGGCTCGAACCCGTGTCCCCTGCATTGGCAGGCGGATTCTTAACCACTGGACCACCAGGGAAGCCCTCTCATTTTAAATTGTTTCTCTTAATGTATAAGAAAATGATACCTTAAATTTATTTCACTCACCCCTGGTATCACCAAAACTTGTCTCATGACCAAGTTGCTAAAGATATAAAGAGCTCGTAGTGGCCTCAGAAAGTGCTCATGACATAGGACAAAAAGTACTAGAGATCATATCTTAAAGGAGGAACAGAAATCCATTTCTCCTCCATCTGTGACATTCTCCCCTCTAGAACGCCGCCTCTACTGCTAAAAGTATACAAACAGAGACCTCCCCAAACATTCCAACTTGGAGGAGGCAAGGCTGAAGTAAACACAAGTCACTCGTAAGGGCTCTCCATCTACCGAAGATATGCCAACAATGTCACAGTGTGAGGAAGTGGCCAGTGTCAGCCCAGAACCAGGACCAAGTGTGCTAGGCACACCGCAAGAGGAGCTGCCAGTCATGCTCAGATGAGACAAGCAAGGTGACTCGGGGCCCTGGAAGGAGAAGAAGGTCTCAGCACAGGGAGAGCAGCAGAAGGTCCTCAGCAGAGAGGTGGGCATAATGAAATGCAAAGCCAGGTACTGCAAAACGAACATGCCCGGTTCACAGCTTCCTCTCCAAAGAGCAAGTCGGCCCAGGGTGTGAGGGCCCCATGCCCTGCCTGGGAGACAGAGTCAGAAACACAGCAGGACAGCAGGCAGCAAGCCTGGAAGAGCCCAGACTGGAGAAAAAGTGAAGAAGTCTGACATTTACCCCAAACATGGCAGTGGACGTGTTTTTTTTACACAGATGTCATACGAGCCTCATACCAACCCTGACAAAAATTTGAACTTCCCGTTTTACAGATTAGGAACTATTAGGCATTATAGGAACTGACTAATATACAGAAGTACCAGTATGGAACTATGCCTAGTTCCAGATAAATGTGAAATGGCCTTGGAGAGCTTCTAGCCAAATAAAAACCCCAAAAAACGATCCTTTATTTTCTGGGCATTAAGAAGGGACCGGGAAAACCAACCAGCAGAGGAAGGATGAAAAGCCTGACCAGGGAGGGAAGTGAAGCCTCAGAACTGGGAGGCTTGGCAATTGAGACGGCGACTTGAAAGTCAAAAACATCACAATTCAACCCAAAATGTCTAAAGATACGCAAAGTAAGCTTTAAAGGAAACACACCAAAGGATCCATTGTTGTCACTTTGTCATCCACGGAGATTCTCGAGGCAAACACCGGCCACGTCCATCGAGCCCACGGGAGAGGGGAGGATATGCCCCGGGACACCCGGCCAGTGGGGATCGCAGGCGCGTGCCACTCTGGCAATGGACGCAGGAGCCACCCCAACAAGGATCCCGTGCTCCCCACCACCACCAACAATACGATTTCAAGACGGACTGCGGGGTGGGGTCAGCTCATCAGAAATCGACCTGCATAAAAAGAAAAACTGAGGATCCTGTAGGGAGGCTGAAGCAAGAAGAAATGGCAAGGCCACCTCCCTTGTCAAAACAGAGACGGTCCCCGGTGCCATGATACAGCTGCTGAGACATGACTCCTTGTTCAGCCTCACACTAGCTCAAGGGCAAGTTCTACCCAGAGAAGGTTCTAAGGAAACAAAGACGTGTCACCGACAGCTCTGGCCACCAACACTGCTGATTTGGTTGCTGTCTAATAAAAGGCAAGAACAGAAGGAGAACGGCCTTAGGTGGGCACATGGGGCACAGTAGAGGAAGTGGGGGTACCCAAGCAGGCAATAAGGCTGAGAGCAAGGATGCCCAGGGTGACAGTGGACACTGGCCCGCCTCTCTCCAGCCCCACAGGCCCTCCCCTTTCTTCCCCGGCCTCCCTCCCAGCACCAGGCCCCTGCCCTTTCCATGGAAACCCGATCCTCTGTATCCCAGGGCCTCTACACACGGGCTTTCTCTCCCCGCGGTGCTCTTCACCCCTCCTTTCGCAGGAGTAACCCCTCTCTTCCTTCTGGTCTCAGATGGGTGTCAAGTCCTCGAGGACCTGAGACCTGGCTTGCCGCCTCCATCACCGGCACTCATGGAGCCTCAGGATGTGGCCAAGATGCCTCCCGTCTACACTGCAAGCTCAGTAAGTACAGGACTCCTGCCTGACAGCTTATCCGTCTATGCAGGACACAGGCAGTGGACATGGATGCATTCCTGCTAATGTTCACACGGGCGAGTGTAAACCCGGGCCCATGTTTACAGAAGAAACCTAAGCCTCCGAGTACATTCCATTCCCTGCTTCCAGGTCCACCAAGAACAGTGTGATTCTAATGGGTCCGCACAGAGCTTGCCAACAAAGAAAAGCCATCCTGGCTAAAGGGTGTGGGCATCCAGTTCTTTTCAAGTCTGCCTTATTTGCTCATGATAAATAATAAAATACCAACATGGCTCCAGCTTGGGACAGACCCAATCCTGCAGAACTGACAAAACCCGACTTATGTTTCTTCCAAGACCAGAGGCCAGATTCTGGATCTGAGACATTACCCTCTTAGGATGATCTGGGCAGCTCAATGGTCTACTGCTCTATAATATCACTCACTAGATGGACTTTTTCTTTTAATTTCTGCAGGCGTTTTATTTATTTATTTATTTATTTTTGCGGTACGCGGGCCTCTCACCGTTGTGGCCTCTCCCGTTGCGGAGCACACGCTCCAGATACGCAGGCTCAGCGGCCATGGCTCACGGGCCCAGCCGCTCCGCGGCATGTGGGATCCTCCCAGACCCAGGCACGAACCTGCGTCCCCGGCATCGGCAGGCGGACTCTCAACCACTCTGCAGGCGTTTTAAATCCAGAAGTGATGGCACCATGGCTGGCCTTCATCTGCATTGTCTATTGAGTTGTCATTGGCCTGATGGCCAAATGAGCAGTATTCCTCAGAGGCAGGGAAGAAGCTCAGGCATTTACTGCTACTACGTACTTTATAGTAGCATGTGTGCGTTTTAATGCTTTGCCAAGATGCATGTCAGCATCCTACCACTAAAACGGCTTTAAGTTTTATTTCCACATGCTTTCTCAAAGTGTCTCTTATTTTTTCATGATTAGATGTACGCCAAAAGCAAACCAACGCTTGCCCCTTGGATAAAATAGATGGGTCATGAGTCAATTTCATTTCTAAACACTAAGGATTTTCCTGGAATAGTTGAAATGGCTACATAAGTAGAATGGAAACATGATTAAATCACAGGCATGCTAACACACCTGATGCTTACTCTCCTGATAGTGTCAAATGAGGTGGGTTATTTAAAAATCGCTTTTATATAATTAAATTAAACTGGTTTTTATCCCAATTAAATATTTAATATTTAGTTAAATGCTTGCTGGCTTTCACTTAAAAATACAATGTTTCCAACAAAACTACTGCAAAGTTTAATCACACAAGGTTTTTAAGAGTTTTAGGGAGAAACACATTCTTTTTCTATTTAACTGAAAGAGCTGACAAAACTTGTATGTATGCATGTTAAGTGAAATGAAATATATAGTTATATGCTTTAATATAAATTATAATAATATATATTTAAATATGTCTATAAAATTTTAATATATATATTTTTAATTATATATTTATATATACATATACCAACTTTATATTTTTAATTATATATAATATATAACATTCATATTATACAGATATAAGATTTTATATAATATATAACATAAATAAATTTTTAAATTTTATTTAAATATACTTAAATATGTTTTAAAAATATCTAAACATATATTTAATAATAACTGCCAAAGTAGAAGTCCAGTTGTACAACCTTCAGGAATGCTTTTTTAGTTAATTGGAAAGGAGTTTCAAAATGAGAATTAAAAAATAATAAATTAAACAATTTATTTTGAAGTTAAATGACAGACATGCATGTCATCCTCTAATCCTCTGGGGTACTGCCAAAGCCTTTTCCTGGATTTGCCAATTAGAGGTTCCCCTCATCTGTTTTGCATAAACCTCAATCATTTATGCTTTTTTCTCAGATTTCCAGTCTAGGTTTCTGCTGTTCCTTTTCTAATTCTTTTTTTCAGCTGGTTTGCTTACCTTAGTGCTGTAACTTTTTAATTTTTTTTTGCCCTGAAACAGCTCACCCTTGTTTGTTCCAAAGGATTCAACTAAGTTTTTATTCTAGGACAACTCTCTTTCTATCCCCTACACACTCTCATCAATTTTATTGATAGGGTAATATGGTACATTAATTAGATTACAAATACAACCTGCATAAACAGAGTTGAGAATATATACAAGTGACTCTTCCTGGACACACAATTCTACTGCGTTGAGCATGAGATGGACATGAATTAGCATGTTTTAAAGAAGTAAGGGGGATTATTCATTGGTCATCTGTGTTAAAAGTGTTTCCACATGGGCTTCCCTGGTGGTGCAGTGGTTGAGAGTCCGCCTGCCGATGCAGGGGACGCAGGTTCGTGCCCGGGTCTGGGAAGATCCCACATACCGCACAGCGGCTGGGCCCGTGAGCCACGGCCGCTGAGCCTGCGTGTCCGGAGTGTGTGCTCCGCAACGGGAGAGGCCGCAACAGTGAGAGGCCCGTGTACCGGAAAAAAAAAAAAAAAAAAGTTTCCACAGTAAATAAAAATTTTCTGATTTGAAAATAAAGTGCTCTTCACTCTAAGAAAAGATAAGCCAGTATATAAAGATCTAAATTTAGAAACACAATTAATAGGGTGTTTATTTTTAAAACCCAGTCCTCATTTTGCAAAAGAATTCATCTCACAGCATCTTCAGTCATGGAAAGCCCCAGAGTATTACAAAATAATCTATTTATGGCATTTCAATGAATATGCAACCTTTAAGAGAAAAACATTCTTCTTATAATAAGTAATAGTAGTGTACAGGAAATTTTTAAAAAACCAATTCCTACAGAATTATTACATTTAAATATGTGCTGCCTGGTTATAACAACTTTTCTTGCATTTTAAAAACCTTTAAGTTTTAAAAACTTTTTTAAAAATTTGGTTTCATCGATATATTAAATTGTTTTAATAACAATGATATTTTGAAATTAATCAATAGATTATCCATTCATGAATTGTACTTATACGTACAAACGCAACGTAAGAAAGAAAGAGATAAGCTGAGTAAAAATTAACAACTTTTCTTTGGGCTTCTAAAAAAAAAATTAAAAGCCCAGATTATTTCAAATTGCATATTTGCTTTACTATTTAAAGAAACAGTAATTTGGATTTCTCAGTCCATTGAAATAACCTGAAAAACATGGATTCATACTGAAAATAAAGAAACATAGCTTTGAGCCTTGTTAAGAAACAGAGGTTTTCCAATAATGGCTTTTATTTCATGCCATGGCAGTATATAAAAAATTGTATTTTTATGAAGACTTATACGAAGGAAAAACAAAGCTCAAGTAATTGAAAGGGAGCATCAAGAGGGAACATGTGTGTTTGCTGTTGTGAACACCCCCATCTCACGGTTTCAAAAAGGAATCCATGTCTTTGCTCTTAGAGCACAAAGAATATCTATTTTAAGAGAAGATTATATTTAAATTTTATAAAATACTATACCATATACTCCTAAATATTGTGAAAGAATAATTTTTATAAAGCCAGTAAGTGAAATTCATCCCACATATGCTATCACCCCAAATATGGAAAGTGTATTAATATCTCATTATTAAAAGATAACAAATACAAAGGTGAAAGTCCTTTAAAAAGTAACAAAACCTAGACTGAGAGGCTATTACTGAATGCTCAGGCCCCTTTACCTTTCACGTGTTTGCAGGTTGATGATGGCTGCAGGTAATTAAGCCAGAAGGGTAAAAAGAGCCCACGATTTTCATGATACACGTTCAGATAAGCACCGCAAGTGACCACACACCTCAGCTTCTAACAAATCAAGTCAACACTTAAACCGTCTGTGATCCAGACATGATGCTGCTACTTATAAAAAAAAAAAAAAAAAAAAAAAAAAAAAACACCCAACAGGAGACGGCAAAAAACATAGCAGGGGCTCACTGCAGCCTTTTCTCTCTCACGCTGTGGAATAATTTTTTCCATTCCCAAGATGATTTAAGTTTACAAATTGGTTTTTCTGGCCGCTTAGCTTCCTGACCTTGAAAAGTTCATTTTCTAACTTCTGTCTCATCCAGCTGTTGACAAGTTAATGCCACCAACCCATGTAATAAAACCTCCACGAGGTTTAGGATTAGGGGAGGAAATTGTAATGACAGTAGAATAATTAGATGTGAAGTCTGCCCAACTTGTAAGAGCAGACCTCATCTCTGAAAGACAACAAATGGTTCTCTGGAAGGAGGTTAATCTATATTCCATTCCTCCCAGGGTACAATGCTGTGGAGCATTTCTTGGGGAAAAAGCTGGAGACTCTCCTTGCCTAAAACATTTGTTAAAAGTTGATACAATTTAAGGGAACTCTCTACTTCGGTGCAATCTTTCGCAGAAACAAATGTCTAATTTTCTTTTCTTCACGGAATGGAGTCAATAAGCCTAGCAGAGCTACTTGCTTTTAGATCCTAAGGTATTTGGGGCAGTGTCTGCCGTGGATGCAGGCAGAAGAACAGGTGGTTACAAAGTCAGATGCCTGCCCTTAGTATGCACCTTATGCATTCAGTGCTCCCAGACAGTGCTCTACATCCCTCATAGTACCCCAAGGACCTGGGGTGAGGGTTGGATCCACCTTACATAATTTACTGACCCTTCAAAGCCTCAGTTTCCACATCTGTAAAGTAGAGTATTATTTACAATAGTGCTTGCTTCATGGATGGAAGGGAACATTGATTCGCATGCATGAAAACACAGTGCAGGACCCAGAGTGAGTAATCAATAAAATTTTCACCTATACTTTACTACCCTATTCTCTGATCCTAACAAACCAATGTCTATAAATAAAAGCCTTTCATTTCAAAATTACCTTTGATATATATACAGAATGGATAAACAACAAGGTCCTACTGTATAGCACAGGGAACTCTACTCTATATCCTGTGATAAACCATAATAGAAAAGAATATGAAAAAGAATGTGTATATATATGTATAACTGAGTCACTTTGCTGTGCAGCAGTAATGAACACAACATTGTAATTCAACTCTACTTCAAAAATAAATAAATTTTAAAAAATAAGATTACCTTTGATTAATCACTACGTTCTCAGTATCATATGAACTCCTATAAAAAATGTTTAGTGATTATAGCAGCCTATCTGATACAGAAATACAGACTTGGGTAATTACCCTCTTCTTAGATTCACACTCTCTCTCTGGTTTTATATACAGGGTATGATTAAAATACACACATTTCTGTTATTAATATCTGAAAGATATGCACATCTTGAGTGAGAGAATTTAAACATTCTCTTGTTACATGAGAGCAATCCTATCTTGTTATTACACAGTTTGGGGATTAACAAAGACTTTTCTTGTCTCTTCGTCTCCTTTCTAATACTATGGAATATTTCTGATCACATTTATAACAACTCACCAAGAACAATTAGGAAAAATCAAATGTAAATGTAATATACACACATATATAAACACACAGTATTTAACATAAAAAGACAAATCTACTGGTTGAGGTGAAACCTGTCTACAAATTATACTTTGGGTAACCTCCCTCCTTAGTAATTCAGACTTCCTTTTGGATTAATAACACAGGAACTTTTATATGACTAAGGAAATGAAGAATTGGTTGAATACAATTCAGCCTAGCATGGGCCCTTGAATATAAAAGATGCTTCCGATAGCAAATCAAATAAGAAACACAACAAGTATTTATGAAACTCCTACTTCATTCTCAGCACTCTCCTTGGGAAAATGAGGACTACAGAAAAACTTAGGATGGGCCCTGCTTTCAAGGAATTTAACACCTGGTGAAAGAAATGGGAACATCTATTGAAATGGACAAAAAGTGGTTGAGAAGATAACAAAAGGGCCCTGGAGCTGGAAAGCGTGGGTGGGTTGGAGCCCAGGAGGATATGACCTATGAAAAGGCCAGGACAGCAGCCCCAGGAAGAGGCATGGGGCCAGGCCCAGGTGTGCTGGGGGAGGGAAAGGCTGAAGGGAACTTCCTGTTGAACAGATCACAGTTTACATGCCCTCAGGAGTTATTTACACTCTCATTTAGAAAAATAAAATTTTTTTAAAGCAGATTCACACTTTATTCTGGTCTACGGTTTATCACATCACTGACAATGAATTTGTTTTACAAAAGCCCTATGTGCCAAAAGACTGTAACTACAAGCTTTTATTGGCTTCCAGTCAAGGTTCTGGAACTCAAACTTCTCGAAGTGAGAATTAAATTGACAACATTCTTCACTGAGTCAGGCATCCTCCTAATTAATCCATCCCTTTGACCATGCATTAAGGTTTTGATGGCAATGACCTTGGCTTGGAAGTTGAAAAGCCAGACCCCATTAGCCATCAATCGTACCACTCCGCTAGGTGGGTTTGCTTCCTTTTTCAGAGACCTGCCTCTCCCCTTCCAGGTAGGTCCAGTGGCCCTGCCATTATGTATGTGTCCTTCTCCCATGGCATCCTCGGAATGAGGACACAACCTAAAATTATGATACTCAACCCAAACGGCTGGGAGATCTGCAGACGACCCAAGGCAGGAAAATCGGGTTACTTCCTGATAATTTAAACACAACTACGTGTACAGGAGAAAGCTGCTCTCCTCCCTTATTGGGACGGCTAATCCAGAATAGGCTCAAAATCGCCACTATTATTAAAAGTCATACTTGTCTAAGGGGCCTGGTGTAGGAAACACAAGATGCTGAATTAATTACTGTCTTGTAATTTTCCTGTGTCAATGCAGGAGAAAATGGTAGAAACACCAGTAGAACAGCTGTACCAAGAAATGCAGAGACACATCCTGGAAATACTGTCATGGCTCCAAATCCACTTCTAGACTTCCCAGTCATGTAAATCAATACCCCTTTGTTTTCAGTTTGCTTAAACTAGTTTCAATTGGGGATTCTGCCACTTGCAACCAAAAACATCCTCACATACAACCACCTGTGAAAAGTAAGCTTCCTTGGACCTCGGTTTTTCTCCTGATCACAAAATTCCTCCCAATAAAATAATCTTCAAGGCTCCTTCCATATAATGATTTGTTTCAAATTACGTAATTATCAGATAATTTGGAATGGTATAGATATTTGTAAGTAATCCCTTCAATTGGACACCAGGAAAAGCTGCTTGCTGTAGCGAGTTCTGATTTTCAAACTTGCTTAATTAACTGTACTGGTTCAGAAGAGAGACTCCAAATGCTAATCATCAGTATAATAAAGTAGAAAGTATATGACATTTTTTTGACCTTAGAAGATACAGGAAACTTATTTGAAGTATCATTTTCCTTTCTCAGGTCAGTATCTATCACGGCCAATTGTTTTTCCATCCTACCATTCATCTTTAACTGTAGACCACCTCTACCCCACTATTCCCATCAAATAAATTCTATGGAAAAGACTGGTATTCACTTCTTTTGAATGACTTAGGAACTTGTATCTGGGTACAAGTAAAATAAAGCATGATAACAAGGCTGTTTCCTACATTACTGATCCCCTTTTTAGAGATGGCAGCAGGGACTTCCTTGGCGGTCCAGTGGTTAAGACTCTGCCTTTCAATGCAGGGGGCGCAGGTTTGATCCCTGGTCAGGAACTAAGATCCCACATGCCTCGGGGTGCAGCCAAAAATTTTTATAAATAAATAAATAAATAAATTGCACACTCTCTTTAAAAAAGAACTAAAAAAAAGAGAGACGGCAGCATTCTCTGGGTAAGTGTTCAAGCACAGATATATTCTAACTGGGACATGAACACTAATGTAAAGATATTTTATTTGTTCACAGGAAATCAGTCAATGGAAACAGCAAGAAGCTGCGTGCCCCACAATAGAAGGATCTGCTAACTCAATATATATAAGAAGTAAAAGCATTCAGAACAGTAGGAGTTGATCAAATCAGAAAATTTAAAAAATACTTTAAAAGTGGAAATGAGGGCTTCCCTGGTGGCGCAGTGGTTGAGAGTCCGCCTGCCGATGCCGGGGACGCGGGTTCGTGCCCCGGTCCGGGAAGATCCCACATGCCGCGGAGCGGCTGGGCCCGTGAGCCATGGCCGCTGGGCCTTCGCGTCCGGAGCCTCTGCTCTGCAACAGGAGAGGCCACAACAGTGAGAGGCCCGCGTACCGCAAAAAAAAAAAAAAAAAAAGTGGAAATGAGATAGCTAGTTTAAATGCATCACCTGGAAAAAAAAACACTTACAAGGTAAAATACTACCGTGTTAGAGAAACAAACATGGTTAAGTTTATTTAAGAAGATCAACTTTTCCACTGTGAGGAAAAGAGTTAGAAATGATTATTGCTTATGGAATAATGTAATATTTAATTAAATTTAGAAGTGTTATTAATGAAACATGTCTTGTATCAAGTGATAAAATCAAAAGAAAACCATTTTCTAAAAGACCAAAAGAAATCCATCTGCATTTTGGACTACACAAATGATTGCTGAATCAAGAGAAAAAATTAATTACTCTCAGACTCAAGCACATCTGTTAATAAATCTAAAATTAACATAAGAATCAACCTAATAATACTCAAATAGCAAATGCATTAAAACTGCAATTCTAATTTAAATAACTTAATACAGTCATGTACTACTTCATGATTTTGCCTCAGAAGACAGTCTCATTCTCAACCAATAAAAATGAACTTAAAATCATTAAAAGACTACACAAAGGTGGCTGCCTGAAGGCACATGTCATTAGACCCCTGTTTAGGACATTAAAAGCCACTAAGAAGTTTGTATAACACAGGGCAGGCAGAAACACTGACTGTTCTCTTTGTAACAGAATTTGAAACTTTAATTGTACGCATACACTGCCTTTCTCCATTTCCAAAACCTTGAGCCCTAGATGAAAACATCAAGAAGCACAAAATTTTTAATGAAACAAAGTAGATTAATCATATAAAGTCAAAGCTATTAGCCTTCAACTTCTGTCTTCCAAAAGAGCTTCCTCGTATAGACACAATGCTCTTTATCAGACATTTTATTCTGGGCCTCTTTCTACTAATCTTGTTTGGCTGGGTTTCTCCAGGAATGGCATTTACTGGGAGCATGGGGTAGGGTAGAGAAGACATACCCTGTGAGGCTTTAACTAACCGACCTCTAGTTTTCTGTTTGGTTGATTGAATGGTCTTTGGCTCACCTTCAAATCAGAGAAGAGCTGAAACGGGCTAAAGAAAGTTTAGCATTAATAAATGTATAAAAAACTTTAAATATCTGTTCTTCTGTCAAAAGCCAAGAAAAGTCCTTCAAGCTTAAGTCACTACCAAAACCCCAGTAGGTAGGAAGATTAATCAAAATGAAAAATTAAGTTTTTGAACACTGCTCTGATTCATCTGTGGAATTATCTGTTAAATTAATACAAAGCACCAGGAATGTTTCAAAAGTATCAACAAATTCTGTTCTAATGTACCTCTATGAAACAGAGGGCTTAATATTTGCACTCAAGTCCAAAACAGGAATGGCATTTTCAACCGGCCCATCTTGCTCATCAATGTCCTTATTCCCTTCTGAGATTTTTCAACATGCACTCATATGATGATTATTAGGAACCTACCATATTCCCCAAAGAAATGTTAATGGAATAGGAGAAAGAAAAAAATATAAAACATACCATAAGGCATGCATGCACATTTACAGACACCAGACAGTGTCTGGGGCACATAGTAGGTGCTTAATAAATCATTTTTGAATGAGTGAACAAATGAATGACACGGCTCCAAGGCCAGTGGGAAAGAGGCGGCGTGTACTCATTACAGAGTAAACACTGATGTCCTTACCTCCACCAGGGACACCATGCAACCTACCTTCAAAGGACAGCACAGCATCTGATACTTCCTTTTCTATTTTGACTATGAAGAATCCCAATACATAAAAGAAATAAAACAGTAAAAGAACAAAAAAACCTGAACAACATGAAACTATTCTGAAATATGTCCTGCACCAAAAGGAGACCACAGGGGAAAAATCAAATTTAGCTTAAATTTGACAAAATACATCACTGTACTTAGATACCTACACATGGATGAAGAGTTAATTTATTTTTAATGTTTAAAAGTTTAACACTCTGAATTACGTAACTTCATGAACATGGCCACACAGTTACTAATAACCATGCCCGCTTCCTTCTCTTACGATAATGTCTACACTCGAAATCTCCCACCTAAGCCATTTCTTTAAATCCGTAGTTTCCTTCAAAGCCTCGTTCAAAATGCACCTTCTTCTCTGAAGTCCCCTGGATTTCTCCAGTTCTACAAAAACCTTCCATCCTCTTAAACCTCTCAGCAGGTAACAGGCCTGCCATCCTGTCCTGACAGTGATGCGGGCAGGTCCCGTCTCCTGCTGGGCTGCAAGCAGCTCAGAAGATGCCTCTTGTGTATGTGTGACCCTGCTATTTCTCAGCAGAGTGACTTACAATTCTGAGATGCACAGTAGGTTTGAATCATTAAGAGAATAAATAAAATAAATATCATCATATGACAGGGAAGACCACTTTGACTTGAAAGTAAATGATACAATACAATTAATGTAATGATCAATTCCATTCATTGATCTGAAAATGATTGAAGCTGCAGGCCAAACACAGAGCCTTGGGAGAACCAAATGAAGACTCGCATGGACAGCAGGTGAGCCATAGTCTATCAACTAGCCAGTCCTCCAAGGATGCCTCGAATGCCTGCTAAATTCCCAGTCTTGTGATGGTTAATGAGTACACAAAAAAGAACAGGTTACAGGCCAGGTCCGGGCTCTGAAAAATCAACTGCTCTCATCTTAAACGTGAGGGACCCCAGCAAAAGCTCTGAAAAAGGCTCCTTTCTTGCCTGTGACTGCACATCTGGGAAACAGAAGCCGCTGTCTGTTGTGCTGTCTCTGACATTCCCTCCTACCTTTGCTGAACAAATAGAAGCCAAACGAGTCAGTCACCATAAATAAACTGAGTAACTAATCTTAACCAAACGGGCAAGTCTATAAAATTCAGTTGAAGAGGGCCTTCTGTGGGTTTTACGGTGCCTTAGAGGTGTCAGAAGGCTGTAATGCATCCCCTAGTAATTTAGGAGAACTTTCCCAGCCAGGAAGCCGTAGACAGGCAGGTGGGACTCCTGCTTAGTTCCCAAGGGCTCCTTCTGTCTCCAGTGGCTTTTCTGGGATCCTTTAGGAATTAACTTGTCTGAGCTCAGGTGTTTCCCCATGTTTGGGCTCCATGTTATGGAACATCAAATAATCAAAGCGATTTAAATTTTAAAAGAATGTTCACAAGTTCATTATTTATTCAGTGGATAAATTATGTATTCATCCTTTACCATGCACAAAATTCTATACCATCTTAAGGAATAGTTAGCTAGAAGAGACATACAAAAATAAGTATCACATAAGGCTGTATATGATGAATGCTAAGTCAAGAAAAAGTCTGAAAAGGGAAGGTCACTTCTTTATGAATAATAAAAGCTAACACAGAGTGCTTACTCTGTATTAAAGTATTATGCACTTTATGCTAAATATTAGTACATTAAATCATGAGGTGCTACTTATTTGGTGGGAAGAAAAGATAATAAGAAAATGAGATTTGGACCCAGCATTATAAAATTGCCTTTGCCGTTCAAATCAGAAGAACTTTAAATTTAGGAAGATAAAATAAAGGTGGATTTCACAATGAACAGAAGTCCATTTTTTTCTATTTTTTTATACTTTTATAAAAATACTTAAAACTCACATACATAGAATGTTCATTCCAAATACATTTACAGCATACATTCCAAATACACGGCAACCTTTTAGAGGGCACAATGGACATTTAAATTTTTTTTTCTTAAGCTAGTGATTTCTTTGTAAGTAAAAATACTCATTTTCCCCAAAATCCTAAAAACACCCTATTAGGACCAATAATAAGTCCAATTTAGTTTTGTTTTTATATTTTAAACACATAAAAATGAAATAAAATATATGCTGGTGTATTATTAATAATTCACCATTTATTATCCTAATAATAACACATTCTAATTTATTATACGCATGTTATTTCTTGTTCAAGTAAGTAATTCATATACTTTCCACACTCACTGAGATTATCTGAAATATGAATTGAGAACTGTTTCTATCAGTAAGTTGGGTCAACACAGGCCACAAGGTGACAACTAAGGATACAAGACTCAAACACGAAATGAAAATAAATCCATCCTGAAGGAGCTTTCAAGGATAGTGAGGAGATAGCTGCTCATCCACCACTTCCATAAGGCCCAATGGGATGGATGCTGGATAAGTGGCAGCAGAGCAGAGAGACATACATTTTATCCAGAGGAAACCAAGACATTTTTCTGTGGGTGGGAGTCCAGTTGGGCCTTGGACAAGCAAAAATGAGAAAAGACCTTCACGGCCACGGGAACAAAGACTCAGCCAATGCAAACCTGGAGTCCGGTAAACACGCGGGTGTAGCTGGGGTGCTCACTGTAATGGCCTAAATTAAATAAGGACCTGGGCACTGCAGTCTCGACCAAATACCAGAGGAAGGGGTCTGGACTTTATTTAACAGGTCTGCGCTTGTCAGATGGGGGAGGGGTGACAGGGCAAAGGGACAGAGGGGACCGATGCAGCAGTGAACAGAATAAAAAAAACAAATCCTGTTCTTTATTGAGAACATCCTCTCGGAGGATATAAACTACTAAAAAGAAATGGTATTTTGATGGATAATACAAGGGTGGTCACAACACTGTAAATCAACTATACTTCATTTTAAAAATGCTTTTAATAAAAATAAAATAAAATAAATTGGGTATTTTAATATGGGTGGCGTCTGATCTAAAGGAATTGAGAAAAGGTCTGGGGAATACTGGGGGTGTGTATTCCAGGCAGGGGAAGCATCCAGAACAGGCTCTCAGGAGGAAGTGTGTGGTTAGGACAGGGGGGCCTGTGTCAGGAGGAGGGACTGAGAGAAGAGCAGGAGATGAAACCAGAGAAGGGTGCGGAGCAGATCACACAGCACCTGGGGCCTTGACAGGGATTCTGGATTTTGCCCAATGAAACAGAAAGCCACCGAAGATTCCATGATTGGTTCACACTTTGGAAGTGTGAGTGGACCACCATGGGGCCATGTGGGGAGCAGGAAGCCCAGTTAGTAAGGCAATAATCCCAGAGAAGGATCTCACCAACCAAGTCCCACATCATGGCAGAGAAGGTGGTCAGAAATATGCCTGAAGGCAGAACCCACGGCATTTGCTAACAGGTTGAAGGTGGGGCAGAGAGAAAGAGGAAGCAAGGAGCGCTCCAAGATTTGGGGGGCCTGAAACGGCACTGTGACTGACTGAGATGGGAAAGATGCAGGAGGAGTCTCTGGAGAGAAAGATGGGAGAATCCGGAGTTACACGTGGGCGGCGCCTGGTCCCCTGCCGGGATGATGTATGGAGCAAGGTCAGATCTGAAACCACATCTGCCAAACTCCAACACCCGCACACTCTCTGTTCAGCCTTGATAAAGCCTGAGATGCAAGAACCAACATGGGATACGAAGAATTCTGAGCGGAGGGAAGGGAAGATGGGAGGGTTGACAAAATGGGGAAGTTATTGAACAGAAGGCAGGGCAGGGTACCAGCAACACGGGACGGGGAGGCCTTTGGGGGCTTGAAGAAACCAGAAAAGACGTGACTATCTGCTGGGTGATTCTGATACAGAATCGACCCAAGACGAATTAAAGGAAGGGCAAAGCACGTGGTGACTGAAGCTCAGAATAGATCACGTGCTCACAAAATAGACGGAGAGGCCGTTTCAGCAAGGAGAAATGGTTCCCACTCGGCAAGTGGTTCCCACTCGGAACCACTGGGAATTTAGCAGCGACAGTCCGCTTTCCAAGAGGCACTTGGAATGTTGTTTGTACAACGTCTTACTAATACAACTAAAAAGCCCAGTTGCCTCCAAAGAGTAAGAGTGAGTGCATGATAGAGACTGCTGTTTAGTATTGTACCCATGTTCTCTGGATCCCTGGACTGAATGAAGAAAGGGGAGCACTGCTGCTTTGAGAGAAGCATCTCGCTCTGGCGCTTGTTTCCACACGCTGTCTCAACACCGCTACTGTAATGACAGGCCGCCGTGTGATGCATCCATCCCTGGCTAATCCTGAGGAATCTCCTGCTTTAGGATGTGCGGCATCAGAAATCTGATGGATTAACGGAAGACTGCTAATGCTAATTGCTGACATAAGGCTATTTACAGCACCGAGGCAATCACAGAATTTTTCTAGCAGTTCCCACAGCTTTTCAGAGCACTGTACGAATCGGTCACACTAATTCCAACAGATGGTTTTTTCCATCTGCACCTTACAATTTTAACTTCAGTGAGGACAATCTGCACAGGATATATTGACAATCAAATTTCATTAACGTCCAGGACCCAAAACACATTATGCTAAGTGAAATAAGCTGAGCACGGAAAGACAAATACTCCATGGTCTGACTTACATACAGAATCTAAAAATGTTGAACTCGTAGAAGCAGAGAGTAGAATGGTGGTTTCTAGAGCCTGGGCAAGAATGCAGAGCAGGGATGGCGGCGGGGGGTGGGGTGGGGGGATGGAAAATGGAGAGATGTGGTCAAAGGGTTCAAAGTCTCAGTTATGCAGGGTAAGTTCTGGAGATATATTACAGCACGATGACTATGGTTAATAATACTATATTGTATATTTGGAGTTTCCTGAGAGAGTAGATATTAAATGTTCTCACCACAATAAACAAATAAATAAGTGGTAATTATGTGAGGTAATAGGCGTGTTATAATTAGCTTGACTGTGGTAATTATTTCACAATGTATACATATACCAAATGTACATGTACGAGAATACCTTAAATATACGCAATTTTTATTTGTCAATTATACCTCAGTAAAGTTGGAAAAAATCCATTAAGGTCCACAGCTAATGTTACTGCCTCACCCCTGATGGATATATAGCATTAGAACAATCGCAGGGAAAAGCTCAGACTTGGGAGATGGGGACAGTATTAGAAAAACCACCCATCTACATAGGAAATAGATCTGTTTCTCCAGACCATTATCTAAATCCCATACTGGACCCTACCATCCTCAGGAGCTCCACAAGGAATGCCCTGGTGTATTACAAAATTAAAATGTCAGCCCTCTGTCACTTAACTCCCGGCCATTATGAATATAAAGTATTATTACAGTCAAGTTAATGGGAAGAATTATATCTTATCACAGTTACCCAACTTGAGACTCACTGCCATAGAAAAGCAAGCTGATTGATTATTTAAGACAGGAAAAGTGAAAACAAAGAAGGAAATTAACACAGGTTTTGATGAGACCTGGTAATATTTTCTCATGGGATTCAGTTTCAATTTACAGCTGAACAGACTCTTAGAGCTTAAAGATATTGGGTGATTTGGTTAAAAATTCCAGAGGATTGGATTCAAGATTACTTTGTAATCTCATGACTTTACAACCTTCTTAATTAAAGAGGTCCATTTGTTTTCAATGAAACAGGACATAGATTTGCAGACCAGGAAAGCAAATCAGGAGGAGGGGAAAATGGTTCTGCATGGTAGCCCCTGGGGCTCCAGATTTTAATGTGATGCTCAATTAAAGAGGAAAATCAGATGCTGGCCGTGGGGTCTCACTTTCAGAAGATGTAAAGTGAGCAGATCTCAGGGTCCAGGTACAAACCCACTGGTACCTCTTAAAACTATAATATGCATCTGGGACCACCCCCCTTCTTAGATAATAAGGCAGAGAGTGGTGTTCACTTTATCTTATCTCTAGGGGAGAAAAACAAAGCTGTGGTCTCAAAGAAGTCCCTTCTCCAGGGCTCGCCCGTGAAGAAACTGGCAACAGAAATCCATCATCCCCTCAAAGATGGCTTCAGAGTTCACGATGGAAAATGTTTTAAAGGAACAAAGTTGAAACTTTAAAAGCATTACTCCAAATTTTCTTTTCTTTAATTCATCCCCTCCAATTCTCAAATAAATCAGCAAAGAGGCCAAAAGTCTATCCCAGTTTTTAAACCGTTTCCAAACCTCCCTTCCACATCTCCTTTCAGCCACTGTACTACTTCTCTGCTCCTCTTCGTAACCCAACTTCTCAGAAAGGGTCCTCCGAGTTCCTGTCCCCTCCAGAATCTGCAGCCTCCACGCTGCACCTCGAGGGCTGTCCCCGTAGCCCCGGCCACCTCCAGGCCAGGGAGTCGAAGGCCATCCCCTTCAGGCCTCATCTCCCCTCCTGTCCTGACTCACTCTCTCTGCCCTAGTACTCCTCCCCCATCAGGCAGGCAGCATCAGGCACTTCTGCCTTCATCCCTGGACCTTGGGTAAGGCTATTCTCACTCCCCAGTTTTATCCAGTCCCTGGGCCTCCGTTGCCCAACCTCTCCCTCTGAGCTCCCATTAGCCATCTCAGATCCCCTACATTCAAAACACTACCCCAACCCTGGGTCTCCTCCTCCAGGGTTCCCTCCATGACTAACTGCCATCAACCTCCACCCTTCTTTTTATTGGAGTATAGTTGCTTTACAATGTTGTGTTAGTTTCTGCTGTACAGCAAAGTGAATCAGCTATACATATACATATATCCCTCTTTTCTTGGATTTCCTTCCCATTTAGGTCATCACAGATCATTGAGTAGAGTTCCCTGTGCTATACAGTCAGTTCTCATTAGTTATCTATTTTATATATAGTAGTGTATATATATCAATCCCAATCTCCCAATTCAACCCACCCCCTTCTTCCAACCTCCCCCCTCAATTCTCCCCTTTCCCTCACCCACATTATCCAATCTATCATCAAGTCCTCCTGACTTTAGCTCCCAAACCCTCCTCATTTTCCATCTTCATTCAACCTGGGAATGCTTCCCCAGTCTACGGAATCATCTGCGGCCATCCACCCCTGCCCCTCTCCATCTACACTTTTAAATCCATCCTCTTCACAGCCCGAGTGAGCTTTAAAAATACTGTGTGTATTTGTGTGTGTGTGTATGTACACTCCACACACACACACACACACACACATATATAATCCTGTTACCCTGCGCTGCTCGAGGCTAAAAGATTTCCAGTTACAGGGAAGATCCTTCCCAGGGTTCAGCAAACCCTCCCCTTTCTGCACACACACCCCAACAAACTCCTCCTCCGCGTTTTCCTAATTCAATGCTCACTTTACTCTCTGTGTTACAGCCACATTGGCCTTTCAGTTTCTAATACAATCCATGTACTCTCCTCAAAAAAGGGCTCTTGGACCTCTGTGACCTCTGCCACACCACTACCACTCCCACCCCACAAATGGATCGTCTATTATGTTGACTGGAAATTCAGAGGATCAGGCCCCACCTAAACCTAAAGAATCAAAGAATCTCCAGGAGGCCAGAATGCATCTAACACTTGAGTCCTGACCATGCCCACAGGTCTGGGGTCTCCATTAATGAGGCCATCCATCCCTCCGTGGGCAGGTGACAGCTCTTCCTTATATTGACCTGGAACCTGCCTTCCGGAACCTTCTACCTATTGATCCTAGTTCAGTAATTCCTTAAAATCCCCTTCATACGATGCAGCTGGCACCCTCAGCATCTCAATGGCCTTCCTCTGAGGCTGCTTCCATACTTTCTTTCTTTTTTTTTTTTTTTTAAGAATTTCCATTTTGAGAGCAGTTTTAGGTTCATAGCAAAACTGAGGGAAACGTACAGAGATTTCCCTGCCTCCACACATGGATAGCCTACCCCATGATCAACACCCACCCCCATCCCACCGACTGATGACCTGCACTGACACATCACCATCACCTGGAGTCCACAGCCCACCACTCTTTTTTTTTTGGGGGGGGGGGCGGTATGCAGGCCTCTCACTGCCGCGGCTTCTCCCGTTGCGGAGCACAGGCTCCGGACGCCCAGGCTCAGCAGCCATGGCTCACGGGCCCAGCCACCCCGTGGCATGTGGGATCCTCCCGGACCGGGGCACGAACCCGTATCCCCTGCATCGGCAGGCGGACTCTCAACCACTGCGCCACCAGGGAAGCCCCCACCACTCTTTTTAAGCTTAGTTCCTAACACCGTATTTGGATGGTTCCAGGTCCTCCCTGAAGCTAACCCAGCTGAGGACGCTCCCACTGCACAGTGGTCACAAAACCAGCACGAGGGCACATGGAAACGGGCTGGAAACCCAGCCTGTCACCTATGAGCCTGGAGATTGCAAACCACATCAAGCCTCTGTGTCCTCATTCCATAAACCGAAACAATAATAGTGCTTTCCTCTTTGGACTGATACAAGGGCTAAAACGGTTCCTGCATGGAAAGCACACAGCCTGGTGCCTGGCCCACACATGTGTCCATAAATAGAATGGGGACTCCCTGAGGACAGAGCTTCATGTCAACTTTGCTTTGTTTAGCACTGCTAGCATCTAGAACAGTGCCTGACACAGAGTGGGCACCCAAGTGTTTGTTGAACGACTGTATTAACAGTCATGGACGGAACTAGAATTTAAAATAAGAAAAGTTTTCATTTTGAATATAGTAAAAAAAAAAAAAACAGAAGTAAGATGGAATTGAATTCTAATTTAGTTTTCCTTCTGATGTAAATTAAAGTACACTCTTTAAATGACTCTTAAAATGCCAACTAATGGTTCTGGCATATCACACAGTGATTTAAATATGTTATTCTATTAAATAAAATGGAATAAGACATGTCTGATTTAGAAACAAGTTTTTGCACCAAATTTGCAACGTTATGAAAGACACAGAGAGAAAGCGATGTTATCTTTTTCAACTCTCATTTCAAAGATAATAACTACTGTGCAACAATAGGATACCAGGGGATAACAGAAATACACTAAATCAGTTGCGTTAATTTTAAGTAGGATCATTAAATGACTTAACGTTTTTTGCTTCTGAATTATTTTAATGTTTTTATATTAAAGTGAAAAACAGTGAATGCTTCAGCCACTTTAAAAAAATCCAGCCTGGCATACAGAAACCTAATAAAGGCTCTTAGAACATGTATCCTGACATACATACTTTTTACATTTCTATTGAAATAAATATGAAATATATTTAGTATACTTGCCATATGGCCATTGGAAAATATTGCAAATTCTTTTAGAAAAAAACCAGTTGGCTTTTTTCTTTTCAAACAGAGGAGGCAGGGGAGCTGCCCACACCGGGATTCCCATTTACACAAATAAGGACCTCTGATTTGGAATAAATGGAATTCTGCTCACTTTAGCAGGGTTTCCTCCCTAACCTGTTTCCTAACTAAGCTGTACTATTGGTTTCCTTCCTACTCCTTTTAGAGGGAAAATAACTGGGTTAAAGTTCAGTTCTACTCCCTATCACAAAATCCCATCTGAAATATTTCCAAGGGCATTGAGAGTAAGCACAGCCCACGCACCGGGAGGCTTGTGTATCTGGTACCCACCCAGGGGCCTCATCCTCCCTCAGGATCCAGCACAGGCCCAGCAGGGAGCAGGTGCTTCCTAAACATTGGCTGGCATGAACCGAGCATTACCACAGGTCCCTGGGCTTTCTGTATCCCAAAGGCTCCCTCCTAGGGGACCCCAAGGCCTGGAGTCCAGCCCTGGGCAGACAGGATTCCATTCCCTGGGGGCTGGGAGGCCAAGGACAGGATGATCAGGGGGTCGAGGGCAGGACACGTGAGCCTCGTTAGTGAAGAGTAAACCGCTTCCCTGTCCAGCTTCAGGGCTTCACCAGGCCCTCGAGGGAGGGAACTGTGACCCTGACAAGGGAAAGGCCAAGGTCTGAGGCTCCAAGTGACTGTGACGTTTGATGGCCAAAAAACTGAGCAGGGAGCAGGACCTGCCCAGAGTGTGGACTGACTGGCTGACTGTGCAGGTCGGTGGGGTCAGGAGGTGGTAGAAACAGCTTCCAGAAGGACACTCCTAATTCCACCCAGATTGTAGTGTGAGTCATCCCAGAGCCACCAGAAGAGGAGGGGACCCAGGAGTTGCCCCTGCAGACAGGAAGGACACAAAGCTGCCCACACGGGGTGGGGAGGCCAGAGTCAGGTGTCCAAGGGAGGGGCAGCTGAGTACCATCAATTCCCACCAAGGGATCTGACTGCATAGAGCACCAGAGCTGGTCCCAAACCTCACAGCTGTAATCCAAGCAACCTAGAGTAGGACCTGGAGGAACCCAGGTCAGGCTCAGATCCCGGGCAGGGGCACAGCTATCCACACTACTGTTCGTGACTAGCAGGCCATTAAGTTCATGAAGCCCCCAGCTTTATCACAGGCACAGGGGGCGAGGTGTAGGCTCCCTCCCATTCTCCATGACATCTCCCCGACATGCTCTTCTGGTCGTGACCTCCAGGTTGCCAGCTGAAGTTTTTTGGTCCCTACATATGAGATTGTGAAATGGAAATCTTCTTGCTGCCTAAACTCTGTACATCAGGCCTGCACTCTATGGACCTGCCAAGGTCCAAGAATTGTTAAGCCCTTTTAAAAGAGGAGCAGGGGGGTAAAAACTTTTCTCAAGTGAGTGCTTGTCTCACAGAGGGCACACCAATTCATATTCACATCACCTGCTTGGATAGTATAACAAAATTATCTAGTTCAAAAGCAAACCTAGAATATGATCCTGATGCGGAGAATGAAGTTCTGATGATCAATCCATGCAGCCCCCTTTCCCAGGTGAATAACATCATCAGAGGAAAAGGGGGGTATCCCGGGAGCCCTCCTCCCATCACACACTCTCACAAATGTTAACTCGTTCAGTCCTCACAGGAGGAAGGACTCTGTCTCGTACATAAAATACAAGCTGGGAGACATGGGGGGGACCCGTTCTAGGTCACCTCGATGCACACGGCAGGCTTGGGTTTCAAACCCAGGCCTGTGACTGCCAATGTCACACACCAACCACCACCACTGGTATCACTGCCACTTCTCTGGTGACTGACAAAGACAGAACAAATGCATCTTGGTGAGCCTCAACCCCCTTTCTGTGGCCCAGTGTTTCCATTCCAGAAGGCATGGAGCCGTTAATAATGGAAGCTTCCTTCCCTAT
Source organism: Kogia breviceps (assembly GCF_026419965.1). Taxonomy (NCBI): domain Eukaryota; kingdom Metazoa; phylum Chordata; class Mammalia; order Artiodactyla; family Physeteridae; genus Kogia; species Kogia breviceps. The sequence goes on along the minus strand of NC_081324.1, from coordinate 59,024,530 downwards.
TCTTTTACCTTGTAGTGTGACTTTACCATCAGGCCAGGATTAGGCCTTATTCCTTCTTCATTTTCATGCCTAAAATAGCAACCCAAATCAAATCGTGTGGGAAACTAGATGTTTTAAAAACATCTATCTGCATTCAATTTCCAAGAGCTGGAAAATTACTAGTAGGTGAAGCCAAATCAGGAAATCTGGAACTCTGGCTTATTGATATGTGATGAGGTTGTTTCGTTTTGTGTTTTTCCAACAACTTTTGTATCTGAAAACAAAGGAAGCATATTTGAGATGACATTCTAGTGCCGGCTTTAAAAAAACCTTTGAACTTGGAGTTTTCTTAGTCTTCTAAAAGCTTTTTTCACAAACACGTTTATCTTAATACTCTTCTTAAATATATACTCTCAATGACGGCTATAGGTATATTTCACGTTCTTGCAGTTTCTATAAAGTTAGAGGCAAAAAAAAAAAAAATGATTCCTTCAACGTCCTTGAATATCTCAGCTGTGCTGTCGCTAGTGTTGTCTTCACAACAAGCCTGTGGGGCGGACCCTCTTGCTGTCTCCATTTTACAGAAGAGGAAACTGAGACTCAGAGAAGTGAAATGACTTGCCCAGGCCACGGGGCTGGGAAAAGGTGGAGGTGGAATTCCGATCCAGCCAGTCTGCAGGATGGCCACCCTTGGACTTCGGAAGATACTGATTTCAAACTAGGTAATGTGGGGAGAAGCCCCTTTACAGATGTAATCTCCCCCTTGATGAATAGAGAATTGAGACCCTCACCCTTTAGTCGTAAGGAGGCCTGAAGAGTCCAGCACAGTGGAAGGAAAGAACATGGGAGACCAGCCTCGGGGCTGTGGTCCACTCACAGCTACAGAGAATCAGAGGTCTGAGGCAAACCACTCCAAGCCTCCTTTTTTTAATATAAAATGCCAAGGCTGGGGAAGGAGGGGTTGTTTGATCGTTTCACATATATTCAGGTCTGATCAGCATGGGCAGGTTCCTGTTTAGTCATAATAGCTTTTCCCACACAATTTCCTTTTCTTTTTATTTTTTTATTTTTTAATTAATTTATTTTTTTAATTGAAGTACATTGATTTACAATATTATGTTAGTTTCAGGTGTACAGCACAGTGATTCCATTTTATGTATATATATATATACACACACACACACACACACACACACACACATATATACTTTTTCAGATTCTTTTCCCTTATAGGTTATTACAAATTATTGAATATAGTTCCTTGTGCTCTACAGTAGGTCCTTGTTGGTTATCTATTTTATATAAAGTAGTGTATATATGTTAAAAATCCCAACCTCCTAATTTATCCTCCCACCAAACTTTCCCCTCTGGTAACCACAAATTTGTTTTCTATGTCTGTGGGTCTATTTCTGTTTTGTAAATAAGTTCATTTGCATCTTTTTTTTTTTTTTTTAGATTCCACATATAAGCCAAGAGTCCTTCTTTCATCACTTGGTCTCAGCGCTCCCCATGCCAGAATGAGGGGTGGGGAAGAGCTGGGCCTGGATCCCCAAGGAACTGGGTTCACATCCCAGCTCCCTGGCCTGCAGCTGTGGGCACTGGATGGGTCGGTCTGCCTGTTTCTCTGTGGGGAACAATGCTAATCCCCTCACTGGGTTGCTCTTGGGTACAAAGCCGGTCACGGGAGGAGCTTAGGAAGTTATTTTTTTACTCTAGGCCTTCATCATCTCTCAACTCACATGGAAACAGAGACCCTCAACACAGCATCATTAATAGTGAAAGACTGCCAACAACCCAAATGGCCAACACTGCAAAAAGTAAGAACACATAAATTACGTAATAGTATTAAAATCATAGGCAGCTATTAAAAAAATCATGTTTTCTGGGCTTCCCTGGTGGCACGGTGGTGGAGAGTCCGCCTGCTTATGCAGGGGACACGGGTTCGTGCCCCGGTCCGGGAAGATCCCACATGCCGCGGAGCGGCTGGGCCCGTGAGTCATGGCTGCTGAGCCTGTGCATCCGGAGCCTGTGCTCCGCAACGGGAGAGGCCACAACAGTGAGAGGCCCGCATACCACAAAAAAATAATAATTTTTTTAAAAATCATGTTTTCCAGGATTATTTTTCAGCCTGGAAATATAATGCTGATCTTGGTCATTGAACAAAGCAAGCTGTAAAAACTACATATGTAGCATATGCACTATTTTGCGTGTAAGTACACATATATAAAGCATATATACATATATAGAAAACTGGAAAAAAAGACAAAAACTTGTTAATAGTACTTCTTTAAGTAATTGGATTATGTTTTACTTTCTTTTTGATATCTTGTGGTAGTTTCTGGTTTTTCCTATGATGATGCAGGACTCACGTAATCAGAAAAAAAGGGTTAACAATGGAAAGTAATTTCCAACTAAGAACAAACACACATTTTTCAAATAAAGGTGAAATTAACACTATAAGCAAAACTATTTTTAAGGAACTAAACTGTAAAATTTCATCCCAACAAGAAATAACCTAACACCAAAAAAGTAAAATAGAAAAAAATGATCATTTCCAGAAATTCAAATAGCACTAAAGCAAGTTTAACATACAGAGAATTTAGAGATAAAAACGCTCCACAGGGGCTTCCCTGGTGGCGCAGTGGTTGAGAATCCGCCTGCCGATGCAGGGAACACGGGTTCGTGCCCGGGTCCGGGAGGATCCCACGTGCCGTGGAGCGGCTGGGCCCGTGAGCCATGGCCGCTGGGCCTGCGCGTCCGGAGCCTGTGCTCTGCAACGGGAGAGGCCACGACACAGTGAGAGGCCCGCGTACCAAAAAAAAAAAAAAAAAACGCTCCACAAGTGACCCCCCCCCCCCCCCAGAATCACAGAGATATCAGGAAAACAGAGTTTTAGAAAATGATTTTTCCTCTTAGGCCTGGAAAAAATATCCTGGAGGGATTATAGATTTGGAGGAGAACTTGGCCAAACTTTGGCTTGTTTCAACAGCCCCATTCTTGTTTTCTCTCTCCCTTAACACAGATGCGCAGATGCGCGTGCGCGCGCTCACACGCACGCACGCACGCACACGCACGCACGCACACGCTGGCCAAGTCGAGCATTTGATTCTCGACTCTCAGGTGAAAAGGGTGCAGCTTTCCCCAGGAGCCTAGCATGCTTGCCACTTCAGCCAACACGGAGGCCCCGTCCCACTCAGCGCTGCAGCTGGCCCGGGGCCTGTCCGTGCCCCAGCCGCTCACCAGCCCTACACCTGCATGAGGGCTGCCAGCCCACCTTCGGGCTTGCTGCTCCCTCACCACCCTGACCTGGTGCCCAGACACAGTGCAGCCACCAGCAGACATATCAGCCAGGCCTGTCTCTGCTGCATCTGTGCCTCCAGGGTCCCCCTGACAGCACCTCACCTAGACTCACAAATCTCAGGCATGGTCCCAAGTTCACTACCAGTCTTGGTCTTTTCCTCCAATTGTTTTCATCCTGCAGAAAACAGCTGCATCAACAGCTCCTTTCGAAAGGACAAAGCCAATAAATTAGGGAGCCCAGCACAGACCATAGGGAACCCAGTAGAGACCACAGGGAACCCAGTAGAGACCACAGGGAGCCCAGTATAGACCATAGGGATCCCACTATAGACCACAGGGGGCCCAATACAGACCACAGAGTGCCCAGTATAGACCAAAGGAAGCCCAGTATCATTTCCTCTCATATGAAAGCCCTGACCCCAACCATCATAAGAAGAGAGAGTGGAGGTGGTAAGAAGCTTAAAAGACAAAGCAAAAGTACACACACAGGTACTTCCCCGGTGGTCCAATGGTAAAGAATCCTCCTTCCAATGCAGGGGACACGGGTTCAATCCCTGGTCGGGAAACTAAGATCCCACACACTGTGGGGCAACTAAGCCCACGTGCCCCAACTACAGAGCCCACGCGCCCTGGAGCCTGCACGCCACTAGAGAGAGAAAATGTGCACGCCGCAACTAGAACGAGGCCCGCAAGCCACAACGAAAGATCCCACACGCCTCAATGAAGATCCTGTGTGCCCCAACTAAGACCCGATGCAGCCAAAAAATATAAATAAAATAAATAAATAAAAAATAAATAAAATACGTATTTTTTAAAGTACATACAGTACATATCTGGGGAGTCAAACCAAAAAAAGAACCATAAACTACATATTTCAGAAAATGCAGTCCAACTATTATTTATAAAAGTTCAAGAATACTCTTCTCTTCTTCATTTAACAGTCAAATTACAGTAATTAAAAGCAAGGATTCTGGGGGCTGGGTTGAAATCCCAGCTCACCAATTATTAGCCATGTGACCTTGGACTCTACAGGTGGGCGCAGGAACTTCTCTGCTGCGCCCGAGGTAAAGAAATAGCTACAAGGCCTCCTGAGCACAGTTCTTTTCCTCAAGAAGAATCTAGGACCTCAAGGGTTATACTAGTCAGGGTCAACCAAGTTATGCTGCAGTAACAATCATAAAATACCAAGGAATGCATCGTTTCTCACAGATCCTCCAGGCCCACTGCAGGTCAGCGGGGGCTCTTTCAAGTCCTCCTCACCTGGGGCCAAAATATTGCAGTTTGCTCTGGCAGGGGGCATGGGATGTGGTGAGGCATATGCTGGTCCTTTATGCCTCTGCCCAGAACTGACACATTTAATTGGCGTAAGCAAGTCACGTGGACACCTATGTTCAAATTGACATGGAAGCACAGTTCTACTTACTCTAACAAGAAGGAGAGTTAGGATGTTTGCAAACATCCATGCATCCATCCAGCCGGTCCCCAACACCTGCTTTCCACCTGCTCACTAGAGAACACGTTCCAGATATGTCTCCATCATGATCACAAACAGACAGACTACAGGGTGAAGCAGAAGCTTCGACCAGCTACCATGAAACAAACTGTGACTCATTCTCTCCCACCCCATCAAAAGGTATTTTCTTAAAACCTAACCATCAAATAGCAAAGAGCTTAAACAGTTACTTAAGACTCTAAGCAATCATCACTATCCTATATTTTAAACACACATCCATGTCTCCATACACAAGCAGTCATTGCCAACCATCTGTACGGAAAATAAAATATTCTTTTTTTTTTTATGAATAACACTTTTCCAGGATTGGAGTCCCCAGTGAAATGTTTCTTTACAAAGCTCAGTCAATCCCAAGCGAAAACTCTTTCTTTCATAGAAAATGTCATCGTCTGTAACTGTTCCCTGGGGCCAAGCTCAGGTAGGCGCTTCCAGAGTTCCTCCCAGAAAGAAACCTTCCGTGAATCGGGCTTTTAGATGCTCTCAACACTTCTGGCATCCAGACACTCGTCCAACCCTGAATTATTTATTCACCAATTTTGCACAACTTCCTAAACACCAATGGAGACTGAGCTGGTTTCAGCTATTTGATGTTACAGCTTCTCAAGTGGCTAAAGAGGCTATAAAGCACCCCATTGCTTAAGCCTGCCATCTCAGTTCCATTAGCAGTAAAGACCTCTCTATTCAAACTGCTAAGTAAATCCTCCCAGAGCCCAGGGACTGTTTCATGCTTGAAAGCAACTGCTAAGAATTTGACAACAACCAAACTGTTCCTATTTAATCCTTCTCCCAAGGTAAAAAGAATTATAGGTAAACATATGCCTTCATTATTTGCTTTGCTGCATTTCAATACCCAGTCCCACACAAAATTGCCAGCCAAGGATTTAATGCAATCACTTCTGTATTTCAGAGCTGTTGCCTTTGCAGAATGGAAAAAGCTTAACAAGGCTCTGGAGCTGTTTTGCCAGCTCCTGTATTTTTTTTATAACATACATCCTAAATGTCACAGGGGTGAAGTCTGATCATAGTGATGCTTTTGAAGAGTTGTGTTTTATTTAAAGTGATTCAAAAGAACAGTTCCAGGTGTGTGTGTGTGTGTGTGTGTGTGTGTGTGTGTGTGTGTGTATTTAAGCTGGCACATTTAGTTTTGAACTCAAATCAAAGGTGACACCAAACTATGAAAAGAAGGATGAAGAAAGATGTTGCAGAACTGAGGTTCTTATTATTTGGTTTTGAAAGATAGTAGATACAGGATATAAGGATTTGGAATTTCTTTTGGATTTTTTTCTCTCAAGTTTTTGTTTTGTTTTGTATTTAGCCTTTAGTAATGTAGGTGCTTGTAATTTCTGAGAACCAGCAGAGGACAATTTGGAAAACCAGTGCCTTAAAGCAATGGTTTTCAACGGCCCTACGATCTCCAATACTTGCCCCATCATGACCATAACAAACCACCACACACTGCAGTCATCAAGATACTACTTCCTTCATGGAAAACCTTAGAGCAAGATTATCAAGTGAGCCACCAATGATGAATTTCCCAAGTTATGTTCCTTTATGAAGATGACCTCTCTTTATACACCAGGTAACCAAGCTCTTCCCTAACTACTGAAGAGGCTACCTAGGTGTCTCTCTCCATAAAAGCAGTTTCTGCTGTCAGCCATTTATAAGAAAGGCTCTCTTTTTTAATTTTGCTGTGGCGTTAAAAAACAGTTGGTACCTACTGGGATCTTGACTTGAAAAACAATGATAACATATACATACTACTAAATATAAAGCAGATAATCAGCAAGGACCTACTGTATAGCACAGGAAACTCTACTCAATATTCTGTAACAACCTATATGGGAAAAGAATCTGAAAAAGAATGGATTTATGTATATGTGTGACCGAATCACTTTGCTGTACACCTGAAATTAACACAACATGGGAAATCAACTAGACTCCAATATAAGAAAGAAAGAGAGAGAAAGAGGGAGGAAAGGAGGGAGGGAGGGAGGGAGAAAGAAAGGAAGAATTAATACTGAGGGAGGAACAATGATGACACACTATCTATATTAGCAATACCTTATCCTTTGCCAATCTCCCTAAATTAAAGAGCCATTGTACTTCCTATGAGTCAGGGACCTTATATTCCCCAAATATACATCTTCTACTCTTTACTGGTATGTTAAAGAAGGCTTTGATTAGGGTACACCCTATAGGCTGACCAACTGTTGGAGGACATCCTTTATAAGTCCATACATATCAACTTGATTTGTTCTTTTTGTTTTTTTGGTTTTTTTCAGCAGTACGCGGGCCTCTGTGGCCTCTCCCATTGCGGAGCACAGGCTCCAGACGCGCAGGCTCAGCGGCCATGGCTCACGGGCCCAGCCGCTCCGCGGCATGTGGGATCTTCCCGGACCGGGGCACGAACCCGCGTCCCCTGCATCGGCAGGCGGACTCTCAACCACTGCACCACCAGGGAAGCCCCATATCAACTTGAAAAGACAGCATTTTGAAATCATGAGAGAGCAATTACTTTTACCTTTGTTTTGTTTTGTTTTTACCTCCAGGTAGTCTGCAGGTCAACAGTCAAATACAGATCAGCATTTCCTTTTTCTTTCACAGCACTTTATATTGGGTTTGCTTCTAACAACAGTATTTTACTATGAAGAGCCCATTTTAGCTGTGTTATTATGAGCAGTGAAAATATGAAGTGAGTGCTTTCAATTCCTGACCAAAAGATTCAGAAACACCCTAGTAAAAAGTCTTGAGTTTGTTCTCAATAATATCCTGACTCCAAACACTTGCTATTTGATCAGGTCACCTCATCGTTCAAGACACATATTTTTATGGGTTAAAATATTCTATTTATTTATTTAATTTATTTATATATTTTATTTTTATAAAATTTTAAAAGTTGTCTTCCATTTACAGTTATTACAAAATATTGACTATATACCTCGTGTTGTACAATACATCCTTGAGTCTATATTAAACCCAAGAGTTTGTTCCTCTCACTCACCCCAATACTGCCCCTCCCCCACTGGTAACCACTAGCTTGTTCTCTGTATCTGTGGGTCTGCTTCTTTTATGTTATATTCACTAGTTTGTCATACTTTTTTAGATTCCACATATAAGCCGTATCATTCAGCATTTATCTTTCTCTGTCTGACTTATTTCACTTAGCATAACACCCTCAAGATATATTTTTAATCCTTATCTGGCTTTTCCTGCTCATTTACCACTTGTGGGCACCCTTCTCTCCTTAATCCATTTCAATGTGACAAACTCATTTGAACGAGACCAAACTGAAATAACTTAGGAGGTGAGCGAGTCATCTGAAGTTGAAGGGGTCTGGCGGTCATTATTCACAGTGTGTGATCCTTGTCGGGGAGAAATGACCTTCCTGCTGGGAAGGGGGCCACCTCTTGCCTTGCCCAGCCTGCCCTGTTGACTCTGCCGGCCACCGTGCTATCCAGAGGAGAAAGGGGGAAGGTCTGTGTCAGGGCTGGAGCCAGTGAAAAGGACTTGTTTTCTTGTATAAGAGCCTGAGAATCAAAAGCAAAAACAACACCAACTCTCCGGACACAATTCTTAAGCCAATTTGTTCACTCAGCCTGGGTGTTAGATCTTAGACCAAGGACTCGTACTCAAGCTAACTTTATGAACACATTAAACACAAGTTCCAAAATGTGTCAAGTCAGAGTGAAAGCAAGGGAGAAAAATATACTTTAAAATTTAAAGTACTATTCTAGTGGAATAAATATTAAACGAGAAAAACGGAAGTGGAGGTGATGAGGAGAAGGAAGGGAAAGTTACAAGCCTCAGACTTCCTTGACTGTGATACCTTCAGAGACTCAAGCTCATTGCCCCCCACCCCCAGTTCCCTCAGGGAAGGACAGACAACATTGTTTTATTCAACTGTGGATGAAATGGGAACTGTTAAGTAATCACTTCCAGAAAATTTTTGTGGGTATTTTTGGGGGTTCTTTTTGGTTTTTGTTTTTTATTGGTTTGTTTGTTTCAGGGCTTTGAGCCATGTTACCAGCAAGTTGCATGTGAAAAGAAAACCTTTTTTATGAATGATGGAAGAATAGTTCCAACACTGGGCTGTCATCAGCAAGGCAGACTCAATGGCTTCGTCTTAGAGAAGATTCCTGTCCACTTACTTTTCATGATCCCAGCCCCTGAAGCTCAGAATTCCTCCTCCTCCTCACAGCCAATTCACGCAGAGCCAAAAGTCCAGGGCAGCGTTCCAGATCTTCCAGACTGAGAGTAGGTAAACCAAATTGAAACCAGAAATGTTCTCAATTTCTTATTCATCGCTGCGGCATTCCTGAACCTCCTACTTCCCAGACATTCCGCCACACACGCTAAGTCACATGGTTAACGATGATCGTCTTCTCACAAAAGACTTACAGTGAAATAGATGTATAGTTATATACGCCCAGCGTCCAAGCTTGATGCAAACCCTCTTTGAAACTAAGTCTTTTAATTAAGCCTTAAGTTTTTTCATTGAAACAGCTATCTTCTAAATTTACTCAGGAAAACTACATTTTTCTCATACACAGAAAGAGAAATACTATCTGATATATTTTGATTCCATTCAATAAATCTTTATTATTGAGGATGTAATTATGCTCCAGGGAAATAAAATGGAAAAAGGGAGGTTATGCCTTCAAAGAGTTTACAGATAAATGGAGGACAAAGTCACTTAAACAAATAACAGTAAGTGCTGCAATGTATAATGGTCATATATTCTGGGCACTAGAAAATCATCAAGCAAGGGGATATTAGTGCCAGGCAGGGAGAATCCAGGGAAGCTTCAGGGAAGAGGTGACATTTAAGGAAGGACTTGAAAACTGAGGGCGACTTTGATTCTTCAACCTACGGAAAAAAAAATGTCTTTCCCATCACTTCAAGTTTTCCAAATTTTCCTTTCCAAACTTACCTTAAAACTATAAAATCCCCATTAAAACTATAAAATCCCCATACAAGATCCTGCTGTCAGAACCGTGATCCCTGCACATCCACTAACTGACATGGCTGGGTAGCTTCGGAACGTGCCAGAGGCCCCATTCAGCTGTGAATTCCACTTCCAAGGCACCTACTCAAACATACTATTTTGAATTCCCTTTTGCTTTTTGTGTAAATACGGAACCTCCCTCTCTGCACTTCTTCTGATCAAAGAGGTGCTGATGGTAAGAACAATGTCAGAGGCTCCAGCCCAGCCTCTCACATGTGGAAACACTAAGAAACCACGACCTGGGCCCCAGCCAGGAAAGCAGGCCAGACGTGAAAGAGACGCCGGGTTCCACTTGGCCGCATGAGCGCAGACGGGCGGGTCACCTTGGCCTCCCGTAAATCCTGGCCCCAGAAGTCACCAGCAGCTCCCTCCTGGGAGTGGGCAGGGAGGGAAAGGGGGAGAAGCCGGGACAACCACACTCTTTTCCCAGCCCTCTGGGAAGCCAGCCCAGGACGGGAGGAGGGAGGACGAGGCCAAAGAGGGAGGGAGGCTTCGGAGCCCATCCCTGCTGCGCATTCTGGTACCCGGAGAGAGGGCCAAAGCTCTGCCCTGCACACGGGCCTTTCTGTGACCCAGAACCCAAACCAAAGGAAATCAGCAAGCAATCCCCAAGGCTTTACAGCTGTTACTTTGGGTCAAGTCTGTGGGAATCTGATGGCTGCAGAAGGGCCTTACTCTGTGTGTCTGAAACACAGGTGGCACCCCTAACAGGAGTCCCCTTATAAGAAGGGAGGAAGGGTCCCAGCAGATCACCTCAAGGGAAGGGAAGGGAGAACAGGTGGCCCTCCCTCCTTCTCCTGCTGCTCGGGACCCCGGATCTTTGACCCCAGGCAAAGGCCTTCTTGTGCCTCTGTGGCCACCTCTGATGTGACAGGGTGGCTCCTGGGGTCGGAAGGAGACTTTCCTCCCACCAAAATGCCCCTCCTCTGAGTGACAAGAAGCAAACACAAACATGACCTCTGGCCCGGGTCCAAACCTGCTGCTTTCCATGACACACAATCTTTCTTCCTTTGCCCATGTCCCTGTTTCATCAAAGCACATGTGGGACTTTAGAAAGGGTCCAGGGCATCCCCTCCATACCCACAGCACAGGAGCCCACAAGCTTGGCCAGTGGCTGGCACCTGGTACTCCATTACCCAGCACGTTCCCGAGCGGGTCCCCAGGGTCTCCAGCACTGAGTTCACTTAAGATATTCTGCAAACCATCCCAATTCCGGCCTTCAAGAAAGAATCCTGTTCTTGTTTTGTTTGGCTGTGCTGCGTCTTCGTTGGGGCGCGTGGGCTTCTCTAGTTGCACCGTGCAAGCTTAGTTGCCCCGTGGCATGTGGGACCTTAGTTCCCCGACCAGGAATGGAACCCACATCCCCTGCATTAGAAGGTGGACTCTTAACCACTGGACCTTGAGGGAAGTCTTTATTTCTGTCCTGCCCCTAGGTTCATCAGAACCTTTTTTTTTTTTTTTTAGATTCCATACATATGTGTTAGCATATGGTATTTGTTTTTCTCTTTCTGACTTACTTTACTCTGTATGACAGACTCTAGGTCCATCCACCTCACTACAAATAATCAATTTCGTTTATTTTTATGGCTGAGTAATATTCCATTGTATATATGTGCCACATCTTCTTCATCCATTCATCTGTCAATGGACACTTAGGTTGCATCCATGTCCTGGCTATTGTAAATAGAGCTGCAATGAACATTGTGGTACATGACTCTTTTTGAATTATGGTTTTTCTCAGGGTATATGCCCAGTAGTGGGATTGCTGGGTCATATGGTAATTCTATTCTTAGTTTTTTTAAGGAACCTCCATACTGTTCTCCATAGTGGCTGTTATCAATTTACATTCCCACCAACAGTGCAGGAGGGTTCCCTTTTCTCCATACCCTCTAGAGCATTTATTGTTTGTAGATTTTTTGATGATAGCTATCCTGACAGGTGTGAGGTGATACCTCATTGCAGTTTTGATTTGCATTTCTCTAATGCTTAGTGATGTTGAGCATCCTTTCATGTGTTTGTTGGCCATCTGTATATCTTCTTAGGAGAAATGTCTAAGTCTTAGACCCATTTTTCAACTGGATTTTTTTTTAAACATCTTTATTAGAGTATAATTGCTTTACAATGGTGTGTTAGTTTCTGCTGTATAACAAAGTGAATCAGCTATACGTATACATATATTCCCATATCTCCTCCCTCTTGCATCTCCCTCCCACCCTCTCTGTCCCACCCCTCTAGGTGGCATTGTTTCTTTTTTTAATATTGAGCCACATGAGCTGCTTGTATATTTTGGTGCTTAATCCTTTGTCAGTTGCTTTGTTTGCAAATACTTTCTCCCATTCTGAGGGCTGTCTTTTCATCTTGTTTATGGTTTCCTTTGCTGTGCAAAAGCTTTTAAGTTTCATTAGGTCCCATTTGTTTATTTTTATTTTAGCCTCTCTGCTAATGGGTGGGGTTGTGTTCCTGTCTTGCTAGTTGTTTGGCATGGGGCATCCAGCACTGGAGCTTCCTGGTTGTTGGATGGAGCTGGGTCTCAGTTTTGAGACAGAGATCTCTGGGACAGCTCTCAGCAATTAATATTATGTGGGGCTGGGAGGTCTCTGGTGGTACAACATCCTAGACTGGACTATCCCACCTTGGAGGCTCAGGCCCAACATGTGGCCGCAGCAGCAAGACCCTGCCAGGCACAAGGCACGGAAGAAAAGGGAAAAAAAACAAAACAAAAAAGCAAAAAAAAAGAAAAGACAGAACCCCAAAACAAATGGTAAAAGCAAAACTACCCCGACCAAATCACACAAAGAAACATACACTCACACACTCAAAAAAAGAAAAACAAAAAACGAACAGACAGAACCCCAAGACAAATGGTAAAAGCAAAACTAAACAGACAAAAAAATCACTGAAACACACACTCACAAAAAGACAAAAGAAAAAGGAAGAGAGCAAACAAACGAATAAACGAATGCACCAATGCAAACAAGCACTAAAAACTAAACTAAGATAAACATAAAACCAAAAATAATCAAACGCAGAAAGCAAACCCCAAGTCAACAGTTGCTCCTAAAGTCCACCACCTCAATTTTGGGAACATTCGTTGTCTATTCAGGTATTCCACAGATGCAGGGTTTATCAAGCTGATTGCGGGCATCTAACCTGCGGCTCCTGAGGCTGCTGGGAGAGATCTCCCTTTCTCTTCTTTGTTCACACAGCTCCCGGGGTTCAGCTTTGGATTTGCCCCCGTCTCTCTGTGCAGGCCTCCCTCAGGCATCTGTTCCCCGCCCAGACAGATCAGGGTTAAAGTAGCAGCTTATTAGGGCTTCTTGCTCACTCAGGGCTGGGGGAGGGAGGGGTATGGAACGTGGGGCGAGCCTGCAGCAGCAGAGGCCAGTGTGACGTTGCAACAGCCTGAGGCGCGCTGTGCGTTCTCCCGGGGAAGTTGTCCTGGATCACGGGACCCTGGCAGTGGTGGGCTGCACAGGCTCCTGGAGGGGTGTGGGTAGTGACAGTGGCAGCAGCAGTAGTGGTCTGTGCCTGCCTCTGGGGTCCGAGATGATAGCTGCGGCTCACGCCCATCTCTGAAGCTCGTTTAGGTGGTGCTCTGAATCCCCTCTCCTCGTGCACCCCAAAACAATGGCCTCTGGCCTCTTAGGCAGGTCCAGACTTTTTCCCGGACTCATTCCCCGCTAGCTGTGGTACACTAGCCCCCTTCAAGCTGTGTTCACGCCGCCAATCCCAGTCCTCTCCCTGTGATTCGACCGAAGCCCGAGCCTCAGCTCCCAGCCCCCGCCCGCCCCGGCGGGTGAGGAGACAAGCCTCTCGGGCTGTTGAGTGCTGGTCGGCACCCATCCTCCGTGCGGGACTCTCTCCGCTTTGCCCCCTGCACCCCTGTTGCGGTGCTCTCCTCCATGGCTCCGAAGCTTTCCCCCCGCCATCCCCAGTCTCTGCCCGCGAAGGGGCTTCCTAGCGTGTGGAAACCTTTCCTCCTTCACAGCTCCCTCCCACTGGTGCAGGTCCCATCCCTATTCTTTTGTCTCTGTTTTTCCTTTTTTCTATTGCCCTACCCAGGTACGTGGGGAGTTTCTTGCCTTTTGGGAGGTCTAAGGTCTTCTGCCAGCGTTCAGTAGGTGTTCTGTAGGAGGTGTTCCACGTGTAGATGTATTTCTGATGTATTTGTGAGGAGGAAGGTGATCTCTGCATCTTACTCTTCCGCCATCTTGAGGTCTCTGGTCTGCATTTTACGATGCTCATCAAAATAAAGGAACGAGACTTCTAGAATAAAGGTAGACTCTAAGAAGACCAGGCCATCTCAAACTACTTCCTGCTCCCTAATTCAGCAGCATGTGGAGAGTCTGTCAGGGAAGCACAGAGATCTTTCCAAGAGGGATCCCTGCACTGTGGGGGAGGGACAGTCAAAGCCTTTCCAGAAAGTACTCGTGGTGGACAAGAGCGTATTTCAGTGTGTCCTTCCCAGTGCTGGTCCACATCTGCCTGGGCTGCAATGCTCCATCCCCCCACCCACCTGTACCTCCTCCACTGTTTCCCAGCCCCCGCAAAACCCTCTCATGACCCCTAATCTTACGGTGATTAGGGATCCCATCATCCCCAACCCATACTTTCTGTGCAAGGTCACTGGGATGCAAATGAAAGAGAACTTCAGGGAGAGACAGAGGGGGTGGGAAACTCCAACAGAGTCCTAGGTGCCTCCACTCCTGTTTCAGGATGAGAATGCAGACATGAGACGCCACCAGAGACACCGATTCACACACGGGTGTGACTTCAAAAGCTAAGCCAGACTTCTTCCGGAAAAAATTACATTCTATGTGGCTCCTTTGTTGGCTGGGGGGGGCCTGGCTCAGCCAATTAGGTTTTGCAGCTCCAAAGTGTGGGTAAAAACACCTGCACAGCAAGTATTGATACACGGGTAACTTTTCAGACATACAGGGGAAAATCTTACAAGTCAAGATGACTTTGAGCAGAAATTTCTAAAGAGCTCCACCCCAGGATGTGCCATCTTCCAGAGCCTCTGCCACAGAGTGACCACATCCTGGGGGAGGCCCAACTGTCCCTGGTGGTCCTGAGGTTTGGGCACCCTCATCGGTGGGCATAAGAAGAAATTTCGGGCCTCTCCCTGTGCCAATTCCTGACCCTAAACCCCACCCCAGTCACCCCCAGGCCATACGTGAAGGGATAGTCACAGATAATCCACAGGGCCACCGGTCATCTCTGCACCTGACACCCAGTCACTGAATGTTTTACAGGTACATTGAGAACAAATAAACCCAAAGAGCAGAGAATATGAAATAAACCATCCTCCTTTAAAACCAGAATGGAAATATACAAATGACTACAGTGATTTCATTACAGTAGTAAGATCATGACTGAATTTTTTTTTCCTCTTAGAAGTCCCAAATTTTGTCTATTGTTACCTTAAAATTATAATTTAAAATACTGTACGTGTATCTAAATGTGGAGGTATTTTTCAAGCAAAATCAAACCAGCTCCCCAAATTGAAAAATTATCAGAGTTAAGCCACAAGTGATTTTGAAGATAAGCTTCCTGAAAATTCTCAACGTTAACATCAACCTCAAATGGTGAAACAGAAAAAAAAAAAAAAAAAAGCCACCGGTTGAATCCTACTGTAATATCGTATGTTGGTGAAGGAGGGCCAAGTACAGTCAGAGTCAAATCCTCAACTCCAGTCTCATCCTGATGTGTAAAAACAGTTAAAGACTGATCATCTCTCTTAAAAATTTGATGAATCTTCTAAGAACAGTGGTTAGAATGAAGTTTATTTATATGTCCCCTGGAGTAGAAAACAACTCTTTAAGTCCATGCTTTAGGCAGCCACATTATGGGATAAATACATGTCTGTGCTAAAGACTGATGGCAATATTGATCCCGTGTCAAACTCATTAGCTGCTTGTCAATAGCAGCTGACAATTTCTTTATGAAAAAGGAGAGGTACACTGAACTAGTGTTTCACATTAGGTAGGAAAGGCAAGAAACGATCACCCAGATCATTTGGTTGGAGCGGATAAAATTCAGATTATTAACCAGATCAATTGCCTATAAGTGATCCAATTTTCTCTAAAGAAAAAGACATCCCTTCAGAGTGACAACAAAGTATTTTGTTCTTTGTAGGATCACTTATCATTCACTCCCTCCTTCTAAGCATACAAGAAGCTCTCATCACCTCAAACATGAACATTTCTGGGTTCTTTAATATTCCTTCAGTTCCTCGGCTTCGAAATGATCTTTGATCTCGTAAAATCAAACCTGTGGCATCTTCTTCTGTCTCTGAAACCAGCATTCCAGATGTACTTGATTGCCTTACATATACTGTAGGCTCATTGCCCTGTGTGTACTTTATCACCATGGCAACACCAGCTTTGCCTCCTGTTTATGCTATTCTATGCTGAGTTGGTGGTTTAAGTAAATTTCCACAATAACCCTTAAATCATTTGCACAATTGGTAGGTCTGATTTGGATTCTGATTCACAAACGTTCTCTGGTTCTGCTTCTTGCCCTAAATCATTCTGCAGAAAACGGAGGTTTTTCTCCACTGTGATGTGCTCCCCACTGCAAATCCTATAGCCTCAGTGAGCCAGATCCATCATCTCACACTGATTCATCCATGTGCCATCTTCCTGTTTCCAGTAACTGTGTAGCGGTCCCAATAACGCTATCAACGTTACCAGGGAAAATTCAGATCTCCACTCAACCTTCTTCTCCATCTAAGCAACAGGGCAATTTATTCACCTGGTTCAAGTGAAAAAAATTATTAGTTAGCCCTATTGGAGTTGACAGTAGTAATCTGCTGATCCCAGGAGATTAATCAAACAGGGTCACCTCTCCATTGCACTGAAATCAACCAACATTTACGTCCTGATAAATAACTGCATGAGCAACATGGCCCCAGCTCTCAGGGGTGTTTCAATTCCTTGGAAGAGACGAGGTGACTAGGTCGGCATCAGGTGCAAACGTTATTTATTGAGCACCTACTGAATGAAACAAAAGGGACTAAGACAATATATAACTAAGGGTTCAATTGTGTTTAACTCTTAAATTAAAGGTTCTTCTTAATTTATAATGAGCACAGGGAATTAACTAAATATAATATTGCATGTCAACTACCCTTCAATTAAAAATAAACTAATTAACTAGTTAAAAACCCAGAAACTCCAATCATTTAGAGCAAGGCCAAAAAAGATCACGAGGTCAAAATTCACTATGATTTCAGAAAACCAAAATCTCAGAAGAAGAAAGAAAGAGGGCTGGGGAGAAAAAAAAAATATCTCAGGAACTCTAAGGGGTATAGAATTATTTTTAGTTTTAAATGACATTAGCTAGAAAGGACACTCTAGACAGGCATGGACAAGTATGTCTTCATTTAATAACAGCATAAATGGACCCTGGGGGAGTAAACAAGGATTGTGAAGAGGTTCCCAGATAGCTAACCTTGACATCTGCCTCCATAGCCGCTAATCTGCCAACATTCTGGGCCCACAGGGACTAGTCTGCACTTCCAGGGTTTTCCAGATGTTCCTGGACTTGCTCTCTCTCCTTACGTCTGTTCTAACTGGGAGAGGCTACTCTTTACTCAGACAGCCCCACCCCAGTTCCCAAGAGAGTTCCCTTCAAATTCTTCAAGCTGTTTCAGAGCTGCCAACACTACTACGATTTTTTGCACTCCAGTGCATCCCCACATCTCTGTGGCTCAAGCATGGGACCCAAGAATGGAAAATTCTAGTGCCTTTAGCCCTATATGGAAAATTTGAGTGCTTTTAGACTCAAGGAAAAATCGGAAGGAAATCTGGATTCTCAGCAATGGAGAAGAGCCACGTCCTTCCCATTCTCATTTTAGGGACCTCGAAAGTTCAGACATTAATTCCAGAGATCAATGTGGAGCTTCAAGGGGAAAAAAAAAATCAGATAACCAATAGAGTGGTTTCTTAATGCAATCTTACAGATCAACAAGACTGTCTTTTGCCTGGAACTCTGAGATTTTTTGTAAAAGTGGAATGTAAAACATTAGCAGAACCTCTTCTTGTCTTGGACAAGCTGTATGTAAATCGGTGTGATGTCAGGAGTGTGCAGAAGGCTGCCAGCCTGAAATAAAACTTGAATCAGGAAAAATGATTCTTCGTCCCTCCAGACTCTCCCTGCCTCTCTTTCCCATTCCATTTCAATATTCTCAGGGCACTTCTATCCTGTGGTCTCCAAAAAGATCTGTTCAGAAGCAAAGGGGATTCTAATTCCTTTGATGTGACTATCAGTCGACATGACGCCTCTTCCAGGAGTGCTGGCCTGTCCAGCCTCTTCTCTCACCAGGGAGTGGAAGCTTTACAGTTTCATTCATTATTGAACAGGTGGGGGACAGATCCTGCAGAGCAAGAGGGCCTGATGTCCCTAAAAGGCCAGCACATGGGCAGCTGGTAAGGCTAAGATGGTAACAGGCCAGCTACGGAGCTGCCCAAACCCCCCTGCCCCCCCACCACACCCCAGTGCCATGCCATTTGGGATTCAATTTCAGAGGCAGGCGGAAGAAAATCACGTTTGGGGGGTGGGTGGGGCTGAAGCACCCACGAGGACTCTGACCTATGTAGACAGGATGATCGGTTCTCTGAGGACAGCAGAGCCAGGAATGAGCAGCTTACCTACGGCATCCAGGATTCTTATTTTAGGAAAGCGACATCTTAGCCTTCAGCAGGAAGTCAGCAACTTGAAACTGAACAGCCTCGAGCCTAGCCTAAAGAAGGCCCTGCAGGCCTGTCCTCTACCAGATCAGGCTGGCACAGGCAAGAGAAATCTTTACTCCTTTTCTGGTAGGAGACTATTAGAATTGTACTCAAAATGCTCGATTTAGTTAACCAATATCTCTCATAGCGAGGCACAGAGAGGTTGAGTCATTTGCCCCAGGTCACACAGTAAGTCTTGGAGCCAGAAATCCGTCCCCAGGGTGTAAGCTCTGGTCTAAACCCTCCACCAGGCTGCCTCCCTCAGGTAGGAGATACGCACCAAGGAGACAGCTGGGCACAGCTGAGCACGTCACTCACTCTGGCCTTGGTTTATCTACGGGCTTTTCCACACGCAGAGAGCAAAGAAAGGAAGTGTCGGCTGGCTGCCGTGAGAATTTCCAGAGTAAAAGTGCAAAAGCCATCTCTGTTCCTTGCAGCTCCGAATCTGTTTCTATGTCACTGAAACGGTGATGACAGCAGCCCCTCCCCTCAGCAGCCGGAGGGAACATCTGATGAAGCAGCACGTGTACAGCATTGCACCCGGGGCCTTGCACACACCCGGCTCCTGGCTCCACCTTCCCCAGGACATTTGTGAAGTTCGAATGGGAGACTCCACATGCAGGTTAGGAACCTCCAAGGCAAGATGGAAGCAGCAGAAAGAAGTCAGTGATGGCCAAGAAGTAGAATACAGGGAGCCACTGCACAAGCTGGCAGGCCAGGGGGCCTCGACAGAGCAGCTTCAATCAAAATGAGGTAGAAGCAGTGTGTGGAAAAACCAAGGCCGAGAAGGTCAGACAAATCTGAATCCAGGGACCCAAAACTGACAAGGGAGCTTCCCCCAGCAACTGTAGGACCGGCTACAGATGACAAAAGACACATCCAACTAGAGTCAGGCTCTGTGTCTGGAGAAAAGCTTAGGAACCAGGAAGGTATCTGAGGGCAGGAGGGCTTGAGGAGCCTCTTTGGGCTTTAAACCCATATAAACTAGCCAAATAACACAGCACCACTCTGCCAACCTCCAAACGGCAGGCGCTGTGAAACATCGTCACACTCTGCTAGCATGTAGTATGCGTGACTGTGTGTCCATACAACGCACATAGGAATCGTAATCCTTGGGTGAATTCGACAATTCAAAATCTGCCCTGAAAAAAAACCAAAAGATTTTTACCAGCTTCCCTGGTGGCGCAGTGGTTGAGAGTCCGCCTGCTGATGCAGGGGACACACGGGTTCGTACCCCGGTCCAGGAAGATCCCACATGCCGTGGAGCGGCTGGGCCGGTGAGCCATGGTCGCTGAGCCTGTGCATCTGGAGCTTGTGCTCCACAACAGGGAGAGGCCCGCGTACCACAAAAAAAAGATTTTTACCTTCTCTGCTGACTTCAGAACTGGACCCTAGGATCAGGTGCTTTTCACCTGCACATCTGATTTCTGGTTGGTAGAGAACGAGAAGCAGTGTTCTTGCTGCCCCCTCCCCGTCTGGCCCCCACCCATCCAGGATCAGAGCTTAAGGTTGATCTGCATCTTTCAAGGAAGGAGGGCGATGGACCCGGAAGCAACCACGGCTTGGGTGTGTTTTCTTCCTGGAGCTAGGCCGACCCCAAAGGCCTCCAGATCGCCTGTGCCCGGGAAGTTAGGAGTGGTGACTGCTTGATTCTCCAGCCTCAACACCATTAGCCAGAGAAGTCTCTTCCCCAGTGCCCAACGCAGGCCACCAGATCCTCAAGGGTTTTAAGGATGGTCCAGGTCTTCAGTCGAGAAACAGAGCAGGTAGCAGGTAGCAGCAAGGCTAGGGAGGTATCAAGGGCAGGTAGCAGGCAGCAAGGTAGCTACCTCCCTGCCCCGTTCAGTCCTGGGAAGAGGCTGAAGGCCTCCTCCCCGCCCCCCATCTTGATCCATCCAAAGGACAAGTGAAGGGAATGGCTGCTCTGAGGGGGGTCCAGAAGAGCATCCCGCCTTCCCCATTACCAGCCCTGCTCACCCCCAGAAGCACTTCCCTGGTTCCAAACTGCAGCCTCTGCCTGTGTCTTCTGTTCTGCAAAGGCTTATCCCAAGGGGAGGATCAGACCCCACACACATACCACCTCCCTCCATGCCATCTCTCAGTCTGGGCCCAAATAGGCCTTAGGGAGCTGGCCTGGGCCGGCTGAGCTAGCAACACAGCAGACCCCTCCCCAAATCCTTACCACAGGCCTCAGAACCAAAACAGAACTGAAACTGTCCAGAAGAGGCAGCATCAGAAAGAGCTAGGCCTGCTCAACATCAACTCACTGCAGGCGATTCAACTCCACAGAGAAACCAAGGAACTAATCCTTCAAGTAACTGAGAAGATTTGGCTTGATCCCCTGCAAGGTCTTGAAAAGACAATCTGATTTTCACCGTGCCTTCCTTCTACCTCTGTTGGAGAAAAGAATGTTGATGTGCTATGAACAAGAATATCTTTACTTTCCTAAAACTTTTTGTTATGAAGCATGCCACCAAAGAAAAGGGGGACGGGGGACATGTTTGCTGATCTCTTAAAAAAAAGGGGGGGGTGATAAATGCAGGTAATTTCTAAGACTTGATCATTGAAGTTTTATATAAGCACAGTCTTTTTGCTGTACAATATTTATTAAGATTCTAGTAAGTAAAACTGAAGTAGTGAATCACATTAAAAATTCATCCGTGTTCAAAGTTTCTCTCAGTATTCTGAATGTTAACAAAGCAGCAGCACCAAAGAGAAAAGCCAAAACTCTGTTTTGGGGGCCTAGGACAGCTTTAATGTGATGTAAATTGAAAATTACTGTGTAACACCACTGAGAAATAGGAGCGTATTTGAACTGTTTTACCATTCCATCCAGAACTAAGTTAGGAGAAATGTTTCTCTTCCAACTGCGGCTGAAGGAAACCTGGGCTGGCAGTGACACTCACCGCCCACGCATTCCCGTGGAAATAAATGTGGCACCAGGCAGACAGGACACCTCCGGACATCTTCCAAGAGCCAAGCCCTCTGTCACCTCTCTCTTTGCTTCCAGTTTCTGCTAGACCATGCATCTCACAGGATGGTAATATCAAACGAACATTTCAAAGTCCTTTTATTTCCTCTTCCTGAGTAAGACACATTCCTTCAATATTCCTACTTTTGGTTATCACCATCAATACTTATTCCCGAAACAAACACCACTTGCAAACTGCCCCCTGCAGCCCCTACAGGGCCCACTTCAGACACATCTGAATGGAAATGAGTACTTCCAGGTGCTGCCAATCATACTGGCAACTCCACGGGATTTCCCACACCAGAGAATCTTGGTTTTCTGGATTTTAGCACATACTCCACATGGATCAAGGTGGAGTTTGTTTTTTGTTTCGTTTTGCTTTGACAGCAGCTGCTACGTCCAAGCCCAGCCACGAACCACCAGCCTTACCTCCCGGCTTCTGGCACGTGGCCAGGCAGCCACCATGTCTCACTCTTAACTCTCGGGGCCCTAAATCTGTCTCCTGAGGTCCAAAATTTAGCATAGAGACTTGCTCGGCATGAAAAGACCTGGAACAACTCATTCGCAACCTGAATCATTTTTTGGTCTCCCAAAGACAGTGACAATTTTAGTGAATCTCAAATAAAAGATCAGGCTCAATTCACAGGAACTACACCAATCAATATGTCCCCTGAAAACCATTTCTCATATGAGGAAAAAATCAGCAAGTGTGATGTGATGTGATGATTTCATAAAGGATTATATTGGCATCAAAACCTATGAGGCGGCTGATCACCATGTTATAAAGGATGGAGATGAAGGGGGAGCAAGCCTCCCCATCTGACTACAAACAAAAGCCGACGTGACAAATCCAAACACCCACTGGAAGTGCGTCTGGCCGGAGCTCAGGCTGGGCTGCTGCAGCCCCGGCATCAATGCTTCATTGTGAATCCGCAGGCTTAGCAGAAACTCAACAGGCCACTGTGTGTTCACAGCGGCTCCCTGGAAGGGCAGAAATCACTAATTCTGAGACAGGGGAGCAGGGAGTTTGTCTGTTTTAAAGCCAAACCCACCAGCCAGCAGTAGAAAGAAAGGAAGATGGAGGGAGGGGGAGAATTTCTGGGCCCCCAACAAACTGTCCTACAGCAAAGCAGAGAGGGAGGTAGAAACGGGAGGTCCTGCACCCACAGCATCTCACGTTGATCTCGCAGAGCCCCAGCCTAGGGGGAGGAGGAAAAGCTGGGCAAGCCAAGGCCTGGCAGACGTTAATAGGCAGGAGCTCTCAGCAAAAGTCAGCTTAACATCCAAATCAAATACACCCCAAAAGATGCCAAACGACTCTCCTAAAATGGAGTTACAAGAAGGTATTTTTAGAGTTTTGCAATCAATCTCAACTTTTTTCTTCACCATAAAGATAAAGGAGAGCATGGACAAAGGTTATAAAAGTTATTCCAAAGACATTGTTCTCAAACGTTTTTGTAATACTCTATCGTCTTCTCCCAATAGTTTTAATGTCAAATATCAACATATATATATATTTAAACTCATTGAAGCATTCCCCCACTTTTTTTTATTCCAAGTTTATTTTTAAGGTTCCAAGCTGACAGTACAGCAGAAATGGGACTAAGTGAGTAACAGAATCATTTAACATTTGTATAGTGCCTAACAGCTTACACAGTGCTTTTTATAGAAGCTTTGTCACCGTCAAATTTCCCAGATAAACCAAACAGCTAACGTGAAATTCAGCCGAAGCCAACCAAACCTTTGTCCAGAGCTTCTCACTGGCTTTCTTTTGATATTTCCCTCCTATTAATTCCCTTCCCATAGTCCTTTTACTGGATGAGGCTGAAAAATCTCAGAGATGGAGATTTTCAAAGAGGTGGACCAACTCACCCACGGTCTAACAGCATGTTAGTGCTAGAAACTAGTGCATCAGGACCCCCTGCCCTGCCCTTACTTGAGGCCACCTCTCTGTAGCCCTGACCATCTTTTCTTTCTTTTTTTTTTTTTTTTTTTAATTTTTACTGGAGTATAGTTGATTTACAATGTTGTGTTAGCTTCAGGTATACAGCAAAGTGAATCTGTTACACGGTTACAGATGCTGACCATATTTAAGAGCACAGGTTCTGAAGGCTACTGCCTGGAGTATATGGCCGACTGTGCCATTTGCTAAGCAGACCTTAGCAAGTTACTTAAATGCTCCAGGCTTCTGTCACCTCATCAGGAAAATGGGGACCCTGGTAACACCTTTCCCCCAGGGCACTGTAATGGCACAGCAACAGTATATAGGAAGGGCTCAAAAAACTGCACTGTTTCTGTCGTTGTCATTATTCTCTCTCAAATATGAAAAATTCCTGGCAGCAGCCAGATTACCAAAGTTAATGGACACTAGTTTATAAACCTGGTATGATGAAATGATATATGATGGTGGTGGAAACTCCTAGCACCTAGATGTAGGAGGGTGAATCATGGCTACTCAAAGCTATCAAGTCCCAATCCCTGGAACTTGTAAATGCTACCTTCTTTGGGAAGAGGATCTTTTGGATAGAATTAAAGATCTTGAGATGAGGAGGTAATCTAGGATCGATCCAGGTGGGCCCCAAATCCAATGACAAGAATCTGACAAGAATCCTTAAGAGAGACACAGAGAGGAGAAAAAACACAGAGGAGAAGCCATGTGAAGACAGAGGAAGAGACAGGAGGGATGCGGCCACCACAGACAGGGGATGGCACGGAATGACTGTCCCCAGATCCCAGGAGGACCACGGTCCTGCCGACACCTGGATTCCAGACTTCTGGCCTCCGGAACTACAAGGGAATACATGTCGTTTGAAGTCAGCAGGTTTGTGGTAATCTCTTACGGCAGCACCAGGAAACGAATATTCCAGGGAAAACGTAGTGATCTGTTGCATAAGAAATAAAAGCGGGAAGAGCAACGTCCACAGCTACGACTGTACTTCTTACAGAAACTGCTAGGACGGAGGAAACTGTGATGGACCCTTGGGCTTAAGATCTATGAAACTGTTTACAAACTGAACAAGGTGGAAAAAATAGTCATCTGGACACTTGGGTCAGTTTTCTGTCTTCTGAGAAGTAGGAAGGTGGACGTTTGTCCCCCGCAGGGCTAAGCTGGCCACTCGGGGATGGTGGGTAGGTGGGTCAAGGCCAAGGTGCTCTTTACAGGCTGGCTTCCTCCGAGGACTGCCGAATTCTCCAAACGTCAAACCGGGCTCTGCGGCTCTGAGGGATGGGCTTGCTCCCGGGCAAGCAGTACTCACTGCAGATGAAGAAGCAGTTTCCTCCGAGATGCAGCACCTGGGCAGCCCCAGGAGGCCCAGGGAGCGTCAAGTATGGCTCCGGAGCGCTGCAGGGCACCTGCGGGGGATCAGGAGGGGCTCCCCGGGTGCCGATGCTGACAGCTCACGGCGGGCACAGCCAGCAGCCACCTCCACGGGACCGTCCCGTGGGAGGGAGCAGAGAAGGGACGTACCCACAGCCCCAGATGTGACTTCTGAGGCGAGGCCCGGGAAACATGCAAGTCAGGGAATGGATTGGCAAGTGAGGTCAATTCAGCGCGTGGCGCTGTGCGGGGCAATGTGTGGAGAAGGTGTGTGAAGTGGTGGCGATATCCCTGCCCTCCGGGTTTCTGGGGCTGGGGAGTCCTGCAGGATGATGATGAAACGGCATCAACAGAGACAAAATGAAGACAACGACGGCTGACCTTTGGGGCAGGCTTATTCCTTACCAGTCACTGTCCTCCACCCTGTACCCTTATTTCATCTGGTCCTCGGCACAGACAGGGAGGTAACTACACATGAAGAATCCGAGGCCCAGAGAGGTTAAGGAACTAACCCTTCGTCAAACAGCTAGAAAGGAGGAGCCACGCTTCAAATCCAGGCACTTGGGCTCCAGAGTCCTGCCCTCAAGCCCGGTAATAGGTTCGAAAAGGGATTCAAGAATTGGGTAAAGCCCTCTGAGAACACAGATAAGGGGAGTGATGGACTTCCCACCACAGTAGGGCGTGTTGGAGGAGAAAAGTACAGTGAAAGGTGACCTGAGATTAGACAATGGAAGACGAGAAGATTGCCAAGAGGAACGTGGGGTGAACCCCACACGGGAACCTGGGCAAGAGGACAGGGTGAGGTGTACAGCACAGTGATTCAGTTATCTATATATATGTATACATATACACACACACACACACATATATATATATATTTCTTTTTGGATTCTTTTCTTTTATAGGTTAGTACAAAATATTGAATATAGTTCCCTGTGCTATACAGTAGGTCCTTGTTGGTTATCTCTTTTATATATAGTAGTGTGTATCTGCTAATCCCAACCTCCTAGTTGATCCCTCTCCACCGACCCCCCTGAGCCATTTTTTATTTCAAGTGTGAATACAGACCTGTAGCAATTAAAAATATGTATTTTAGCTACATCTCAAAACCTAAAGCACAAGGAGGGCATCATATTTTCTAATCAAAACTTCAAGTTCCTTTTTCTTTACCAGCTCTTAACATACTCTTACAATAGCTTCATAGTGACTAAAGAATGACCTCTCTCAACAAAAGCTGAGTTAAACTTCTCAGAAACAGGTTGCAGCCAAGAAATTCTAAACACTTGATGAAACTACTTGAGCCACAGAAGGCCACTGTGTTTCAGAACGGCAAAAATTAGGAGACAGAATATTTTTGTTTGGCCCAGAACTTGATACTATGCTTCACCATGTACAGAGTTCCAACAATGTGAGGGTCCCTACTAGGAATACAGAGTTTATATCCTTTAGGAATGAGACTTGACTACCAAGTAAGTGGGTATAAATCATCTTAAACTGTACACACAGTGGCTTGCTTACTCTATGTTGCTTTAAAAAAAGAAAAAGTTCAAAACTGAATTCTCAGGCCACAGAGCCAGTCAACAACAACAAAAAAAATGCTAAGATAACAGCAATGTTTAGCTAAAAAAAAATAAAAATAAAAAATCTAACAGGAGGCCAAAGTTGAATAAGCAAAAAAGACTTCTTCTAAGAAAGTGCTGACATCAGCAGCACTATTAGTACAGCAAAGCTCAACAATGGTTGCTGGAACCCTGTTAGAAAAGGACACCAGATTAGCACTATTTTATACCTGCCTGAAAGACAACGTTACTTAATTCTGGAAAATTCTGAGTGCCTAACTTCCTCTCTCTCTCCCCTGAAAGAATTAAGCACTGAACTGAGCATACAGTAGGTGCTCAATAAATGCATGTAGACTGGATGAGTAGAGATAGTTTCATGAACACTGAACACATTTATCTTAACCTCATAATTATGCTTTGTGTTCATTCCTATGAAAGTATGTACAACTCAGAATACGATCACAGCACTCCATTCAGATTTCAGTTAGATAAAAACACAGGAACACAATTTTGAGCCACGCTATTTATTAGAAAGCATTATTTGGCTGTTGGCAATGAACATTTTGAGTTTTGCAAAACCAAAGATTTTCTTGGTAATTCCGAGCTGAGACACAAAAAAATATCAGCCAATGTATATTACAATTAAGATCAAAAGAATTTCATCTTGTTTTAGTTTCACATAAGTGGAAGTTTTTCAAATACAATCCTTTGTTTTATTTAAGAATCTGATCTAATGTGATATCTAAAAACTTCTCATTCATTTCAAAAGGGCCCTTTCAATAAAGGCCATTTTTGAAAATGCAAAATATCCCATGTTGGTAAATGCAATGCATTTAGAAATGTCATTGTTCCAGGTTTTGAACATTTCAGTGTTCATTAATGCATAAAAAACACACTTCGATAGCAAGGAGTATTATGCAGCCGTGGAAATATGCTCTCAAATGTCTTCTTAAATGTTAAGGATATAAGGAAAATATAGTTTGATTATTTAAGGCTAATTTAATTCAAG
The DNA here is from genome assembly GCF_026419965.1 of Kogia breviceps. Lineage (NCBI taxonomy): Eukaryota > Metazoa > Chordata > Mammalia > Artiodactyla > Physeteridae > Kogia > Kogia breviceps. The sequence goes on along the minus strand of NC_081324.1, from coordinate 58,997,140 downwards.
GTCACAATTTAAGGTTAAGTTAAAAAAGGAAAAGGATGAAAACACATACACAATTTGCAAACAAACTGGAAAGAAAAATACTGAACTACAGTAAGGATGAATGACAGCCTTATAAACATTTTTTTCTTCTTCCTGTAATTTTTACTATTTTCCAAACTTGCTCTATGAAAAAAGAAATATCTTTAACAAAATGAAATTAAAGGGGAAACTGTATAATATATAAAAATTAAAGAAACTACAAAAAATGATTCTACTAAAATGTTCTTAGAAGATGTAATTTCAAAGTATGTGTGCCAAACACATTTTAAAAGGTTATCTACATATCGAAATTTCTGCTAGCGATCTTTTAGGGTAAAAGGTCAGGTGTCCAATGCAATAATTTATGAAACTCATTCACTTACTGAAGAAATTAGTGTCCTATACATGCCACACAGCATTCTAGGGATCGGGGACACAGAACGATCAAGTTCAATTAAAAACAATTAACCTAATTATAAATGAGGTGCCTATCTGGTGAGAATCTTCACTGGGATAACCAAGAAGCACCCTCCTACTTATTAGGGGAAGGGGGAAGAAACATAACGTCTTGGAAAAACTCTATGCACAGAAACAAAAATAATACTCTAGAGCTTACCTCCAAAATGAAAGAGAGAAATTAGGTCATTTTCTAAAAATAGTAAATGGGATTTTACCTGAGCAACCCTTATCAGTAATTCTTTTTTAAAAAAACTCACCCACCTTAAGTATCAAGTTTATATATTTAGTCCCAATTAAACGTTAAATATTTAGTGGAAAAGTATTTCATAATTAGAAATCTAGAAGGAAAATACAATATTTTTTAAAAGGTAACTAAAAATAATGTATTACATTTCAATTTGCTTTCGTTCATTTCTGAATTTCCGTTTCAATATCTTTAACCATTTAGAAGTAAAATACTTGAATTTGACGTTTTAACACATGAGTATTTATTCTCCTAGTCTGTAACTAACAGATAGCTGGGGAAATCTTCCTGTCATCTTTTCTTGATACATTTTCTATGGGGTCATGGGAAGAATACTGGGTGTGGACCCCAAAGGCCACTGTTCACATCCTAGTTATTAGCCCTTCCAGGCCTAAGTATATTTCCCTAACTTTAAAATGTGACAGCTATTATCAACTCATGGGATTATTTTTTTAGGACACAATTAGTTTGGGGGGGAAAGGAAAAAATAAAAACTGCAAAACTATGAAAATGTTAGGTTTTACTATTATCTTGGTAAATGAAGACTTCACTGCTTCAAGTGGCCTCAGGATAGATGTACATCAAATTCAAATATTCACAGATGAACGACAGAACGTGGCAAAGACCCCAAAATGGGACCAGAAGCATTCATAATACAATCAAGAGGAAGCCCTCTATCTATCAGTGACAGTGAACATATTAAAAGTGCAGATAGAGCAACATCGCTATTGAAGTATCTGTGCCCCACTTTCTTCTATGGATGCAACTGCCTGAGACTTCTCTGTGGGGTAAAAAGCATCCCCCAGCCACGTTGCATCTCTTGGGGTGACACTGTTATGAACAGGTGTTCCCAAACAACCTTTGCGAACAGAACAAAAGTCACTGTTTGATAGATATTCCCCAGCACTTAAGGAGCCAATAAAAAAGCCATTCCACATGCAGGTCAATCTGTTTCCTTCCTAGAGGGGCTATCTGCAGCTGATTCCTCCTCCGAGGCACATCAGGGAAGCCTTGAGGTTGCTTAGATTTTAATACTTCACGGGCGCCTTCCTGAGGTTTTCCTCAGCCGTGGTGACTGTCTGCTCCAAAATCCTCCCAGAAAAACCTGCCCCTACCATCAGCAACAGTGGGGCTCTCTGGGATCACAGCCAAGTCCTGTCTGCACCTCAAGGGCACCCTGGCTCCTGTCCAAGTCCAGCCTGGACATTCAGAGACTTGGAAGGCTCTAGAAGTCCACAGCGCAGAGACAGGGTTGCTGAGGTCTCGGCCGTCAACACGCTGTGTAGAGCAGTGGGCTTCGAGGATGAACACTTAAGAAAGAAGCAATTTTTCCCTCTGCGAGGTATGCTGATTTCTGTCCCTCCATCAAATCTGCCAGGCATACTCTGTACCTCCCACAGAGTTGCCTTCGCTGGCTTGTTTTAAGTTATTCCTTTAAACTGGAGGTCAGGTTGAAAGAAAAAAATAGCTGTGTTCATTATGCTGCCATAATGACTCTGAAACTGTCCATGAGAAAGAAGGATGGCCCATTACATCACTGGATCTGCTGACACGGAGCCCTCGGTGGAAACCCAGGAGCAGGAAAAGGGTTCCTCTCTCAGAGCAAGATTACCTGCATTTCCCTCTTCCGCTGATCGCCAGGGAGCTCACAACCGATATCTAATGGTACATACAGCTTTATTTTCCGTTCTTATGTTAGTAATTTTCTTATCCTTTTATGCCCCACTTCAAATTAATTAATGGGAATTGATTTTACCATTTCTTCTATACATCTGATATTTTTTTTTTCCTTTGGACAATCAAAAAATGTCTACTGCTTCCCTAACATCTTCAAGAACTAGACTGGGCAAGAGGTGAGAGGGGTGTCATAGAGAGACACGGTGAAGACAGCTCTATCCTCAAAGGAGCCCTCCAACCCTCTTAGGAACAAAATCATTCCATCTGACTCAGGAACAAAAGCCACATAGGTTTTCTGAATCTTGGTCCCCACCTTTGCGAACTGAGGGTGTAGGGCCTTCCTCACCAAGCTGTTGAGATTCACAGCTGGGAGAAAATGTATGAGCGTTACAAGTTATAATCTGTAAAGCATTACAAGCTCTTTATGTCATGAACACAAAGGTTCAAGGTTAAAGGCCTGCAAAGTAAAATTCCCGCCATGCTCTTTCCTCCAGCAGGGAATGAGCGGGTAGCAAGTGGACGGAAGTGACTGCTAATGCATTAATGACTGACGTGTGGCAGTGACAATGAGCCACACAGATGTGTTCTGACATTAATGGAGAAATATGCCTGTGGTCATGTACATGGCAGGAGGGGGGAGACCCCACCACCTCTTGCCTTGAACTTGGGTATGAAATCAAACGTCAGCCAAGATTAATTAGAAGCCTGGAGTTTCATTCTCCACTGCTGATGGGAAAAGAACATTTCCATAATGTGAGGAAACGTTTCCGTGGGACGCAAATCTGCCTGACATTGAGGGAAAGGCTGCTTCATTATGAACGCTGCTGGCACCGTGCTTGTCAGGGCAATTACTTTCTGCTCAAGTGGCTTTGCTTTTTAACACATTTTATTATCTTAACAACAAAAAAATTCTGGAAACAATAATTATTATGTTAATTCTTTAGCTTTCTTCCTGAAATTTCTGTACACCATTAAAAACTGGCTGTGCCATTGAAACAAACCAGGAGTTTATTAATACTCAGCCAATTAAGGGGAAAAAAGCAAAGTAAAAGAATGCTCCACACCAGCAATTATTAACTAAGCAGTCGGTCGGCACATGTTCCTTGCCACCAATTTTATTCCAGGAAGCATCCTATCTATTTCACTGAGTAACAACATGAAATGTGTTCACATCATTACAAGGACCTAGAAAATCTGGGAGGAATGGAAGGAACCTGCTGTACATGTCTGGAAAATGTTCAGATCCAGGTGGGAGGGGAAGCCACACCCCCTGCTCACCTCTCACAACCATGGAAAGTTCCTCCAGCATCTCTCTGCCTCAGCACCACCCCACACCCCATGGAAGGGCTCCGAAGCAAAGGGCCCCTTTATCTGCAGTTCAACCCCCGGCCCCAGCACATGTGCATACAGACACAGACACAGACACACACACACACACAAACACACACACACACACACACACACACACATTTCACCACCTTTGCATTTACTAATTAACCCCCTTTTTTATAACACACACTCCAATCTTTTAACTCCCTTATTCTAGGACACTGTTGACTGCAAAGGTCAGGCCAATTCACCGACAGCCCTAGAGCAGGGGCTAAAATAAGGAGCCGCTTCCCTTGCCTCTGAGATGGGAGGCTGGCAGCCACTAGCTGGGTGTGATGCTCCCCACATCAGGGGGTAGGAACAGTCCAGAGCAGGTGGGACACTGCAGCCAGCAAGGAGGGAGGGCCACAAGGCTACCCTGTGCTGGTGACAACCAGGGCAGGGCCATCCCCATGGCATCCAGGCAGAGGAAACGGCAGACCCTGCCTAGTGGAGGAGAGGAACGCTTTGGGGGACACCCTGGGACATCCCTACAGAATTCCTGACCTCGCGCGTGGCAGACACGCTGAGCTGAAAAGGAGCTGGAAAGGCAGCATCTCATCCCCCTCTCTTTCCTTATTGTCCCATCTGCCTTATTCTCACACTCCAAGCCCATATCCCCGGCACAAACATGATTATGTAAAACTTCTAAAATTAACGATAGCCTTTATTTTTCTATTTTCCACGTGACTCTTGAAACCTGTGGGACCATCCAATTTAAAACCACAGCGACAAGAGAAACACTCTTAGCGCAGTACTGTGGAGCTATCAAAAGTAAAAATTCTGACTGCTTCTGGGTTTGAACCGTCTTCATCCTTAAGAGTACTTCAGTATCCTTTGAAAGTGCTAAAGCACACAATACAAGGAATCGATAACTTTAAATCAAACAAAAGGCTGCTAAAAAGTTTTACTTGGTTTTCCATTACTGTTGCAATAATCCTGAGTAATAAACTTTCAACTTCCGGGGGAAACGTACATGGTTAGTTACACATAAGCAATGGGACACAGTCAGGATGCCCAGAGGTCAATGTTAAAGCTTCCTCATGCATCCTCCCCAAACCCACTGCTGGAAGGTGCGCTAAGCATTCTCAGGGGCCGAATCCACACCCCCCTTACTTGCAGCAGAAAGTAGCTGCCGACCATGGTTTTTAAAAAGCAGTATATTTCAGTCCATTGCGGCTTTAGTTTTCAAAATAAACATGGTCCAACTCTATTTTCTGAAATCGTTTCTCTCTCTTTAAGCACAGAATACCTTTACCCTGGTATCTAATTAGAAACACAGGCGACCAGAATTTAAAACCTAGTACTCTTGACATTTTGTTAGTTCTTGCTCATTTCTTTCCCCCCAATAAAAGTAAATCCTAACAGATCTAAATAAAAAGAACAAGCTGGTTCTGGTTTTCTCTCTCTCTCTCTCTCTCATTAGTGGTGTTTAAACATACAGCAAGGAGGCTGTTTTATGTGCTTTAGAATCCTTCTGAACTTCCAGCAGTGGGGTGTTCACTCTGTGCTGTTTTATTTGGGGATGGGGTCAGACCCACTTTGCTAGCCTGGCTCTCCCTCCCTCCGACCACTGCCACGCTGCTTCCCCAAACTCTCTGATCTAATTCTGCACAAATGCTTAATAAGGTTGTAGAGATTTAATACAATTACGAGTGCCGCTCACAAATTAACCAATCCATTAACATTCTAGCAAAGAAACAATTCCAACAGAAAAGCCAGCCAAGTGAGGATTAAGAAACAGCTGGCTAAGGGTACAACCTGTTTTTAAAAATCACACTGCAGTGAGTTCTCACACCTACATTTATATGGTTTGTGTTTTACACATTTTAGAGCAAGGGAAAGTAGAGGTAGATTGTGTCCTCTGAGAATTTTCCTCTTTCCCTTGTTCGGTTCCTATCTGCTGGTTCATACTCCCCAAATCATCACACTTCTTTACTGAGTTAACTACTCATGGAATCAACTCTTGCCTAACAACTATTTTAAATAACTTTCTCCCAACATAAGATGGATATATAAACACATCGAAGGAAATCTGGCAAACATAGAAGAGTTAAAAGAAAGTAAAAAACCAACAAATCCACTATCCAGAAAGAACCACTATTAATATGTTGCTTTTACTTTACACATTTCCATAGATTTTTTTAAAAAAACATTTTGAATCATCTGATAAAGTTGGCATTATCCTATACACATGATTTTGCCACTAGTTTTTGTCTCACATCTCGATACTGCGATCATGTTAGGTCCTTAAACATTCTTTTCTTTCATCGTTCCTAGTGGCTGTATGACATTCTCTCGTAGGAATAGACTATGACTTAATCCATTCTCTATTGCTGGATATTTCCGTAGTTCCCAACTTTTCACTACTCTAAATAATGCTTTAACAAATTGCTTTCAGGGGATTCTCCATACATAGGCACTCATTCCCTCAGGATGGATTTTTTTCACATTTAAATAAAGTTGTCCCCCTTGTGCATACTGACACATCCCCTTTCCACACTCCAGGGGTGCACATTCTAGAGACCTGTGCTTTAGAGGGTCATCATTCTGGAAACAACCCCTGGCCCATGGGTTGATCTCAGATAACCCACCATCCTGCCATGTTTTCCAGTCCCACTCAAAGCACATTATAAATATCCTTATGTATGAAAATTACTAAAAAGAAAAAAATGACTAGCTGCTGGTGTTCTATTTTCTGAAAGCGATTCAAAGGAGAAATGTGCCTTCCTCTTCGTAAAGGGATAATATGCTTCATCATTTTCCCAAGTAGTGGGTTCACAAAAGCTTTGCTGTCTGGCTTTAGAACTCAAGGGAAACCAGACCCCTGGCTTTCTCTAGGGCCTGAACAAACCATTTAGCCTGTGCTTCAAGATCCAGGTAGTAAGACAATTCCTACCCACATCCCACTGAAGAAACATCAGAAAGGCCACACAAAGTGCAGAGGGAAATCTCAAATGAATACAGTGCCTTGAAGACATGCAGGCCATTTGAAGGACGGCTACAGCCCCCTGTGTCTCTGTGTTCCCTCCAAGTTGTGAGAATTCAACTGGAAACCACCAATTGTCCAGCAGATTTAGTTACACAATGGGAAACTAATGTTTTTGCAATATTCTTTCATGTCAAGTCAGGAGTTTATTGTTTGGTAGTCATAGAATTATTAATGACAGAAGCTGAAGTCCATGTAAATTATTTTTAAATTGTAATGACTTGTTTCCATTTCAGGAGGGGGAGCTGAAACAGAGAAACATAAAATATTTGTCTAGTCACAGACTTAGTCAAGACTAGCATGGACTTACTGTAAACCCAAGTTCACCAGCTGGGTTTCTGCCTCTTCCTGTCGGGGGAGGGGCGCAGGCAGAGACAGGCTGAGCGCAGAGGACTCCTAGGACAGTGATACTGTAATTGCAGATACATGTCATTACACATTTGTCCAAACCCAGAGGACGCACAACACCAAGAGGGAATCCTAATGTAAACTATGGACTTCAGGTGATAAGGATGTGTCAGTGCAAGTTCATCGACTGTAACAAATATACCATCTGGTGGGGGATGTCGATGATGGGGGAGGCCACGCATGCGTGGTGGCAGCTGCATATGGGAAACCTCTGTATCTTCCTCTTCGTGTTGATGTGAGCTCAAAACTGCTCTAAAAAATTGTCTTCTTTTTAAAATTAAGATCTCTAACTAGAAAGATAAAGGCTACAGACCCCCAGTCATAGGGCCTGGCCCCATCATTTCCAGTGTCAGTGTGAAAGTCCCAACAGAGCCACAGGGCAGGGGACCTCCCAGCTAAGGCTATGGGAAAATTAAGGCGTACAGAGCGCTGACAGGGGAAAGGGCACCAACTCCCGTCCTAGCATCAGGTAGGTCCTCCTTTCCTGCCCGCCCTTTCTCAACAGATGTCACACCATATAAAAGGAAGGCACACTTTTCCAGTATAAAAACATCCAGGGCTTCAAAGAAACAATGTGAGCTGTAACTGTCAAGGAAGCCTTCTTTAATGATGACTCAAACACCAGCCGCTCACTGTAGGGCTCCATGACTTTCCCTGCTGTATCCATACTTCATTTAAAGGTAAGAAAACGTACCGTACTAGAGATAGAATATTTTAGACCTTGTGGAATGTTATAAAATCAGATATATTATAAATTTAACGACCACACATCTTCCTTCCCTTGACCATAAAGAAGTCACTTCACAGCCAAAGAACTGGTGAATTTTTTTTTTTAATGATACCAGTAAATAATAATGCAAAATAATTAGTTTTAAATGCACTTAAATATAATGATTCTTTTTTAGCAAATATACTCACACTTAAGCATAATATTAGCTGGAAATAAAACAACCATCAAACAAGTTAAAATGTGGACGTTCCTGACACTGATTCTTTTCAAAATAATTGCGACACTTTCCACATTTTTCAAATTACACAGGAAAAATTCACAAATAAAAATCCTTGAGATTTAGTTTAGGGTCTGTTTGCATTATACAGTAAAATAGTTAATATCCACTTTATCAAACATTTATTTATAAAGCAAGCTTTTCAATGAAAGTCAACCCCCGCAAATAGTTAATATTTTCTCTTAACAAAAACATGCTATGTTTTAGTTTGCTGCCGTGTCAAATTTATTTTGAGTAGCACGTACTTCTCTCTTTTACATCCATAGGAAAAACTGGATCCTGATATCTTCAGAAATTGATGTAGTTATTTTTGAAAGTATGTCCATAATTCTTTATTCCCAGAGGTAAAACACCAGAGTTCAATACACACTTTCACACGCATTTAACAGAAAAACAGCATGCTTTTTTAACCCTAATCCTCACTTTATAATACCTCATAATTTTAGGTGACCATTATATTACATTCCTATAAATTAATGAGAAACAGTATAAATTTGCCATGGTTTTATAACTTATTACAAAATATAATTAATTCTATTAAATCTACATCATTTTAAACTTGACTAAACTGCTTTTAATAATCTGTCATATTTCTTTTTGCTGTTTTTAAATCTTTTCCTCAAAATGCAAATTAACACTTATTTGAAATTAAAAACTGTTAGACTTTTTCTGATAGAAAGTAAGGTTGATTTGAATGACAGCTTTGATGAGAATTGCTATGATAAACGGAATGGTATCATAGATTTTTTCATTCACCGATTAGCCTAAATCTTCATTTCTAAGGTTTGACCAAAAAAACGTGTGTATGTGTATATACATATATATTTCTTTAACATAATATTGGGTTGGCCAAAAAAGTTCATTCGGGTTTTTCCATAAGATGTATGGAAAAACCTGAACGAACTTTTTTGGCCAACCCAATATATATATATATATACATATATATATATATATATTTACATAATATATATGTATATTATATAATATATATGTATATTTATATTTATTTAAATATATATGTATATTTAATATTATTTTTGTTTTCAGAACCACTTCTGAATATTTCTATAATTCTGGTTAAATAAGCTGCCTTTAAGTTAACAACCAACAGATGTGATCTATTCGGTTTACCTGCCAGCAAATGAGAAGGTGCAGGAGTGGCCAACAAATCCTTTAGAGACTAGTTGGTTTGCAATTTTTTGCTTTGAACAATTTTGGGAATGAAACTAATCAAGCCATCAACTTATAAGTCATTAAGAATAATTTCTGTTGCTAAAAATTAAAATAGATCAAATTAAATTAAATAGAATTAAAATTTCATTCTTATACCTATTTTTTTGTTGCAGAGAAGTTTGATAAGTCATCACTAAAAGACTCCCAAATTTAAACATAACAGGGTAAGATTCTATGGAGAAATAAAATGTAAATAACAGCCCAGGAAGAAAAATTAGTCAGGTAAAATTTCTCTCAATTAAAGAAAACCTCGTTCATGCATTTTTAAATGGCCAATGGAAGTATCAAATGCCTTTGGTATTTGGATTCTCTCTCTGATGGATGCCTTTATAAGATTTTTGTAAAAGCCTTACCTTAAAATGTCAGTATTTACCACAGGGCATAAATTTCCTCCTTCTCAACTATATAAACATATGATGCAAAATTTCAGATGTGAGTTTATCAACGTGCAAGGAAGTGTCTGATCATTTTTACCTCTGGACACACAAGCTCCACAATTCCTGGAACTTACCGGCATTGGCTGCTGGTTCAGCAAAAATATTTAACTAGAGCAAGAGCTCATAAAGCAGGATCTAAACCTTGTTCCTGACTCTCTTACCAGTTTTGCAAACCTCGTTCCTGACTCTTACCGGTTTTGCTGGTTATGTTACAACACTGTCTCCAGAATGAGTAAATCCACCTGTTGGCTCTGTTGGGAAAGTCATCCCGAGAGCTGGGATTCTCCTCCATTCCTTCAGCCTGTCATTCAGGGACCACTACCCCTGTCCGCCTGAAGCATCCGTCCACCCTCCTGGACTCCCAGCGAACCAATCAAAGGGATACATACAAAGAGATGCAGAGTCTTGAAATAGAAGCAGGTTGCATCCATGGTGTGTGCAGGGGGATTCTGACTGTGTCAGATACAAAGAACTGGCAGGTTCTGTGGCTCGGCGGCTTCAGACTCAGGCTTTTCCCATGCAACTTGCCTGAGCTAGGCCCCTTTGCTTAGCCTCTGAGCTTATTCCTTGGCCTGTGAAATGGGGGTCATTTAGGTGCTTATCAGTATTAAACCAGGTGATACATATAAAAAGCACTTAGAATAATGCCTAGACATTTTAAGTATTCAATAAACACGGGTTGTCCCTTCATTGTATTATAATCTTTTAACCCTTAAGAACTGCTGTGCTGATTAGAAATAAGACAGAGAAAGCACCCACCAGTGCCTGACAGGCATGGCCGTGGTCATGCTTTCACTCACCACTTCTCTCTGTTGGGACCAACCCCTTCTGTCCTGTCCTCACCCTTCAGAGGAGGAACAGGACACCAAGTAGCCTGTCACTGATAATTTCTCAACAATAAGAGGGATGATGGTCCAGCAGGATACAGATACCTGTTCACCACTTTCTTTTAAAACCCACCTATTACAGGAGATGTAGGTGGAGGAGGAAAGAAGAAAAGGAAAAAGAGAAAGCCTGGGACAGTGATACCCAGTGTGATAATAAAGAAGAAATTATTGGTTCCTGAATGTTCCCTAACACCCCACATTTTCCTACTTGTGGCCAAATTCCCACCTCGCACAGAGACCCTTAAACACAGCAGCAAACAGGCCCCACAGCCTGGGGACAGAGGGAGAGACACCACTTCAGCCACAAAATGATCTTCCAATTTAAAAACTTCTGAAAAGTGGGTTCCTCTCCCCAACTCCCCAGGCCTTTTCCCTTCTGCATCTACTGTAGCGAGACAACCACCACCTCAAAACCTTAACTGCTTAGGATACATGCCATTAAAAGAGGAAAAAAAAAAAAAAACCCAAACATTTAAAGATTATATGTGGAAGTCACTTCTCTCCCTTCCCTCTGAATAGCACCTAGGAGTGCCCACAGGCCCCCTGGTGGGGTCCCATCTCCACCAACACCCACCCCTGTGGGCTAGGGAGCTGCCCTCAAGGGTCTCCCTTCCTGCAGAGTCAGCTTCAAGCTCCCTGCAGGCCAGCCATCCGCCTGCCCGTGCCCATCGAGTTTTTCTGTGGGTGCCTGTGAGCCAGCCCTCATCTTGGACACCCTTGGACCCCAAGGGCTGAGAGCAAAGGAGCCTACGAGTCCTCACCCTCGAGGCCACAGCCACTTCCTCTGGCGGAGGACCTCATCTTGCCTCAGTCCAGGCTTAGTCCTCGATAATTATTCGTTTCCGGAAAAGGATGCCCTACAAACAACTCTTGAACTATCCTCCCCACCATGGAAGATGCCTCTCCCCGCCCCCCGTGTTCGGGTTCAGTCCATAGAACTGAGGCATCAGTGATAATCCTGGCACATGAGGGCTGGTCCAGAAGAGAACAAACAGGATACATTCAGAAAGCATCCCAAGAAGAAAAAATGCCAACTTAAGAGCATTTTCCCATCTATAAAGAGCAAAAAGACAACCAAGCGGTGCTGGCAGCTTTTTGATTTTCACTAAACGCCAGCCTGGGAGGGGGGGTTGCAGGCACACAGATTAGCCGCCCAGAAGGTCCTGACTCCGGCTGCCACCCCAAGCAAGAGCCAACCCAGGGTGTGTGATGACCACAAGCGGCCAAGACTTTGCAGCTGAGAAAGCAAATGTTTAAATGACTTAATCTGATCCTCGTAATTGAGGCACTCGAAGGAGTTATTTTAATATCCATTTTATTCTTCTGGGACCTGAGTCACACAATTAGGAGACCTGACCCAAATCACGTGCCACCTGGGGGTAGAACCAAACATCAGAATCCCAAGGTCCAGTCCTGGCTTCTCCCTCATCCCTAGCAATGGACAGACCCCCTCATTTTACCTCCAGCTGCTCAGGAATCTTTCCAAAATAGGTACTTACATGTAAATTTGCATCTGTTCACAATGACAATCATTTCACAAATACTTCTGTTAAAAAAAACCTAAATCCATAATTTCTTAAAAATCACTCTGTAAGATGCTAATAACCTCTTAATATTCACTTATTCTACTTTTATTAATGCACGGTTTATTTTGGCATAGATCTCCCCAATGATGTTGCAACAAAAAAAAGTGATTTAAATAAGCAAAGTACCTAACCCTTGTAAACTATTATATACCAAATAATTCTTTCCCGTGATGACTGCAATCAGACCTGACTCATTGAAGTGTTTTCAATCTTCCAATAGGGATCTACGTGCTATCTTTGCCTTTGTCCAACCTCAAAAGCAAATGCAATTTATTCTAAAAAAGGTGATTAACAACAATCTCCAAAGGCCTGTTCACCTCCACCTGAAGTGAAAAGTCTTAAATAAAATCTCACTGACCTTAGTGGCATTTTGCCCCTGAGATCACAAACACACACAGACAAGAGCTTTGCGAAGGTTTTTACACTTTTCACCTATATCTGATCTCCAGATGGTAAACACAAGAAATTACAAAAATACAATTCTATCTAGAGGGTTTCAAACCATGGAGAAAACAGCATTCACCCCTCCTCTGCTTGTGAAAAATACGGATAACGTCTCTCATCCATTCATTTAGTACAAACTACTTAGAAGCTAAGTACTTTTCCTGCTAATTTGCTATTTCAGAGGCTATAAAATAACAGTAGCTACAGTGCACTGCTGGGTTACACCAACTTTACAATCGTCTTTAACACCAAAATGAGAATCTGTACCAAATACTTAAGCACACTTAAAAATTATGACTTGTGCTTTGGGCCCCAGAGGCTCTGAAGGGATGAAGTGCCCTGGGATCCACAGAGCTGTACCCACTGTCTGTGCCACATCCTGAAATGTTGGGGCCTCAGTTCCAAAAAACCGTCAAATGACAGAGCCACCATTTCACCTGACAGGACTGTTTTGGGAGGCAACGAACATGTGAAGGACCAACACCTAGTGGCATGAAATATTCCTATTTCTGCTTCCCTTACTCCTGAGAAGCCAGGACGTAACAATAAGCTGATAAATCGGATTACAAATCGAAGAAAACATGGGGCTTGGGGACTCACACCCTTTGGGGCTTGCAGACATAAAGGAAACACACCAGACAACGGCTCAAGGTTATCCTGTGGTCACAGGCCTCTAAGAAGAACAGGGGCTGTGGCTCTTACAGATGGGGCGCTGTGTTCTCCACAGGGTGACCGAGAGGGAAGACAGCATCGCACTCCACAGATGAAGAAACCAGCCTCAGAGAAGCCAAATGACTGTCCCGCTGATGAATGACACAGCCAGAATGAGAACTCAGGTTTAAGCAAACTCTAATCACTTCCAGAATACACCCAGAGACACAGCAGTTTGTAAACGTTCCTTTGTATACCATCCATTAACATATGCGATCTCTGAAGCCAACCTCTGAATCAGAACATCCCAGAATGTCCCTCTTTACAGAAAAGGAACTGGGTTCACTGAGTTCAACAGCTTCCCCTCGGAGGACAGCAAGTGGCCGGCAGGCCCTTGAACGCAGGTCTTGCAATTCTATATTCCCTTTCTTCATGTGCCAGTGATTTCCCAACTGTGTTCTGCAAAGCAGAGGCATCTCGGGACGCAGGCCCTGGGGCCTGGCAGAGCCCTGTGTAGGGCCCCATTCTCCCCTTGTCCTTGTGTCCACCCTTCACAATGTGGCCCTGCCACCCCGCACACCAAGAGCAAGGTCTATTTCCCTACCCTAGATTCCAGACTGGCCGTGTGACTGGCTGCGACCAAAAGGATGAGGCAGAGGTGACAATGTGCCCTCCCCAAGCGTAAGCCAAGAGGCCTTGGCAACCCTCTGCTCTCTCTTTGGAAACTCTCCCTGCTGGAGGGTGGAGGACCACGTGAAGGGGGGCCCAGCCGAGGCCAATCCTAGACCAGCCTGCAGCCAGCCAACCCCAAAATATCAGCAGATGCCCAGCCAGGGTCAGCTGAGTAGATACATATACAGAAAGCATACAACCCCAGTTCAGATCAGCAGACACGCGATCCCTCCACAGAACAGGAAAAACAGTAGATGGCTGTTGTTTAAGCCACCAAGCCTGGGGGCATCTGTTACTGGGCAGTAGCTCATCAGATACCTGGTTTTCCAATTTGGAGAGTCATGTTTTAAATCTGCCCACATCAAATTTTGTTTAACCAAAAGATTTTTATGCTTTTCTACCTATGTAAAATTTTGCTTAACCAAAAGGTTTTGATGCTTTAAACAATAAGTTGGGGAACTACTGAACTCGGCTATCATACCCTCCCTGACGTCCTCCCACACCGCGTTCTTCACTGTTAATGAGCTGAGACCGTGTTCCTGGTGTCACTAAGACGTAAAAGAAGTGCACATACACAAAAGTTGCGTTCCGAACGCTCAGATGCTAAGACTTGGAACTCATTTATTTTCTGCAACCACCACCACCCAGTTCCAAAAGACTCAATGCACTTATCATGATATATAAAACACAGCATGATAAAGGGGCATGAGGTGAGACAAGTGAAGAGGGGTACTCAGGCCCAGAAAAGGAGCCAGAGTTAAGGTTCTATTGCAGAGACTGTGGCTCTCGGTGTTTTGTGGCTTTAGGCCCAGGCAGCAGCCACTCTCTCCAGTGGGTAACAGAGCCTGAGTTTCCGTGGAGAAGCCTCAATTTCCGCACTCTTGTTCCCTGTGGCTCCTGCAGGCGGACCCCACGCCTGGCCCAGTGGGAGGGCCAAGCAGGGCACGAGGTTAAAATGGGGACAGGTGATGTGAGCTGACTCCACATATGCCCCGCGGCAGGAGTGGTCTGTACCGCTGGGGGGAGGGAATTTCTCTTCCCACTGGGCTTGGAGCTGGAGGACTCAGCTCAGGAGACGCAGAACTCTCCTGACTGCCTTGAGCCACTAGGACCAGCTGGGCCACCCAGAGCCTTCTCTGTTGCAAGAGCCCACAAATCCCCTGTTTGATGAAGTCCAGTTTGACTGAGGCTTTCTGTTCAAAAAAGTTCTAACTACTACAGCACACATATGTCAATCTGGCATCCTAACAGCCCACGTAAAGAGGAAAATGTGATGAGTTATACAATTCGCTGTGTCCACAAGAAGGAAGATCACAAGGAAACTCAAACTTTTTACTGGAACTGTGACCCCGAAGGAAGCTCCCCAGAAGATCATTATAAAGATTCTACATCACATAATAAAACATCACCCAGCATCTTTCTAACAGACCCGACACTCCATTTGAAACGCTTTTGCACAGAGCACACCTCAGTACAGGTGGATGGCATCAAATCCAGGCATAAATCAGGAAAAGGCAACCTGCATCTGTGCGCGAAGGGAGGGGAGGGGAGGAGAGAGAGAATACAGTGCACGCACTGCCTGCTCAGGGAACCTGGCTTTGTTAGGAATGGAAACCGCTTTACCTCCCAAAGCTCCCACCAAAGACCTCAGCCAAGCTTTGACTAGCTAGTGGGCAACGGTAGGTTTGAGAATATCATAGCCTCTCAGCATGGTACCCAGCACACAATGAACATCCAATATATAGTTATCACTTATTACTATCAATTCTAAGCCCCTGAAATAAGGCTTATCTATGTTGCCAAGATTTAAGCACAAAAGCCCAGCCTAAACATCCTTGTTGCTGCAGAGCCTTTGGTGGCAGCTGTGGATGGCAGCTGTATCCCCTAGTATGGAGGCAAAGAGTAGGCTTCATCTGTGCACATCTGAGCAGAGGCAGCCAATGGCAAACGTGGGAAGCGCCTAAAATCCTTCCAACATCCCTGCTACACCCACTTCCTGTTAACAGGCACCTTCCTGCTGCATCAGGCGCCGTATCAGATTGGACCCGCTGTTCTAGACATTTCTCTCATCCTCATCTATCAAAAATGACCCAAGGGGGCTTCCCTGGTGGCGCAGTGGTTGAGAGTCCGCCTGCCGATGCGGGGGATGCGGGTTCTTGACCCGGCCCGGGAAGATCCCACATGCCGCGGAGCGGCTGGGCCCGTGAGCCGTGGCTGCTGAGCCTGCGCATCCGGAGCCTGTGCTCCGCAACGGGAGAGGCCACAGCAGTGAGAGGCCCGTGTACCACAAAAAAAAAAAAAAAAAAAATGACCCAAGGATCCACGTCTCATTCCCTTACACCGTGCTATCTGACAAACTAATGTGAACTCAGGTGACAATCATCAGACTCTCTAAGTATTTGGAGAGACGCTACAGATCCTTGAATCAAACGTCTTCATTTTACGAGGGAGAAATCTGACATCTAAGGATATTAACTTACTGAGGTGATAGCGAGTTGGGGATGTCATATTTAAGATGACTTAATGAGCCACCACTCCCAGAGATGTCATTTCAACAAGTACCTTTCTTCCTTGGTCAAAATGATGAGCTGGTGGAAACTTCAAGTGCTCTAACAGACGGGGATGCCCATTTTGAGGTTAGAAAGTCTTTTAGGAACGACTACAATAAAATGCCACGCTTTTGGCCCCTGCTTATGGGGCCCCTAAGACCGATTCTTCTACAGCATCCATGTTTCAATGACTGTCAGATAGAAATAAGTGCTGGAAAATTACCTCCCCAATGTCGTCATGTCTTGTTATCTTTTCTGAATGAGTCATCTCAAAATTCGGCTCACAGCTGCAAATCTAAAGATCTAAAATGATCTGTGTTCTGATTCTCTGAAATATCTTTATTCTTTTATTATACCCTAAAAATTCCAGATGGATGTCACATTTACTGGAGGTCACCAAGTTGAAAGATGGGTACAAAGTGGCTTAGTTTCTATAAAATACCATGTTTTGTAATTCATTTTCTCTTCTGACACCAGAAAGCCTCTGCTTCTTAAGAGAAATACTCTCCAGTCAATTATACTGTGGTACGTGAAACTTCATGTAACCATCCTCAGATGCTTTCTTAACACTAGTCAGAAAAGATGTGATAAATTCTCCAAAGGGCAGGGTCTCTGAGTAACTGCTAACATCCTGCCAGTACGCTTTCAACTTTAATGAGCATCAAGATCATCGGAGGGGGCTTCCCTGGTGGTGCAGCGGTTAAGAATCCTCCTGCCAATGCAGGGGACACGGGTTCGAGCTCTGGTCCGCGAAGATCCCACATGCCGCGGAGCAACTAAGCCTGTGCGCCACAACTACTGAGCCTGCGCTCTAGAGCACGTGAGCCTCAACTACTGAAGCCCACACACCTAGAGCCCGTGCTCCACAACAAGAGAGGCCACTGCAATGAGAAGCCCGCGCACGGCAACAAGGAGTAGCCCCCACTCACCACAACCGGAAAAAGCCTGTGCCCAGCAACAAAGACCCAACTCAGCCAAAACTTAATTAATTAATTAATTAATTATTTTTAAAAAAGATCATCGGACATGTTTCTTTACCAGTTTCTGTGGCCCCATATCTGCATTTATAAGAAGAGCTTCGGGTGATTCCAATGCAGGTGTCCAACACTGCCTTCTAGCACTAAGCAGTGCTGGCTTTTCACGGAGCCAATTCGGAGGGGGTCACTTTGTAATTTTCAAGGGTTTTCTTTTTTTTCCTTTAAAACATAATGTTGGCCATATGTTTATAACATAAATATGTGTATAAGCACATCGACATACACATCAGCCATAGAGCCCCCAGGCAACTCAAATAACAAAGTCTTGGACCCAGAAAGGGGATCTGCGAGTTTGAACCATATGACATTGTCAATATTCAAGCCTTTGTGACAGAAAAACAGGGAGTTCGTGTGGTTACACCTACAAGGGGTGATGGCAGAGCTGACTGGTCCCCTCTTTTTCCTCATGAGGCCTCCTAACCTCGCAGCATTGGTCCACTTGTTTAGTCTTTAGGATACTCCTGCAAGGTACTTTTTCCAGAAAAGAAAACTAAGCCTCAGAAAAATCCAACAGCATGTCCAAGACCACATGGCTATTCAGTGGCGGAAACAGAATTTGAAATCAGGAACACCTGACGTACCGAGGCACCTCTGCTCTTCTTTCCTCCCCCAGGGGCCCCAGAGCTGACATCAGGCCACAACACCCTCCAGTTATCCAAGCCGCACTGTGATGGCCAGACCCCTGCTCCAAACCTTCCGAGGTGGGTAACACAGGCCTCTCAGCAAGCTCCCCACAGGGGCTAGAAACAAAGGGAGAGGCTCTCTAAAAAGCCACACAAACAGGATGAAATGGTAACTGACAAACAGAGAAAATAGGGCAAGAGCCTCCATAACACACACACAGGATATATGCCAATGGATGTCCATTGAGGAGATTTCACACCATGTTCCTAGACCTAGGTGTCAAAAGTCAAGGAAGTGGAGAACAGATCACAAGATTGTTGTCAAAGCAGCCACATTTTATTAAGTTTCATCACCTGAGAATATGCCACAGTGAGTGAAGAAGGAATGAGAGCCTGCCTGCGAACCAAACATGAGCGGATGGAAAGGTGCAGGCTGAGCTCTGAGCAGGTGCAATTAATTTCATTCTATATCAGAAATAAAAACAGGAGATGATACACATTATTGCCTGTCATGGAAACTTCTTACTGGTGATACATGGTTCTTTTAACACACCAGTAACTAAAATCGAATGCCCCTAGAGTAGAAACATGGTCAATCTACCACATAGTAAATTTCTTTTTTTTTTAGAGGTCAGTATTATACCAAAATTCTACTTTATGGCAATAACTTATTTATAGATTTTTATTATAAACGATAAAATTATAGGCTCACTTTTGCACATCTAATTAACAAAAGGTAACTGTTTTCCTTTAAATTTAGCAACTGAATCTTTACGCACCTATAAATTGCTAAGGGTATCAAACACCGAACCCACAACCTGGGCCTTCTGTTAAGATGATTACAAATGCTTTAAAAAAAATCAAACTTGATAGAAAGATTTAAAAAACAGCAGTAAGCAGAAGTAATTTGATTTTTTTTCTTCCCTAAGGGAACTGTATTCAATCATTTCTTCAGCAAATATTTATTAACTTTATTAATTTACTATGTGATTACTACATGCTAAACACTTTTCAGTAACTTGATTTTATACATTATGAGTATTTATTTTAAGAAATGCTTTAGACAACTTTATAGTTTTGTATCTAGAGAGAATATCACAATGAGCGAACTTCAAGCATGTGGTTATGACATGATTTAAAATATCTCAAACTACACCAACTGAGAAGAGAGATCAAATAGAACCCATCGAGACTGGACTGCAGGAAGGGTGTGTTCCAGCCCCCTCCCCCATGGTCAGAAGCCCACCCGAGACCCTGTTCTGATTCCACCACTGGAACCGGGAAGAAGTACCGGGACTCTGACATCCACAGTAACCCAAACGAAAACATATTCTTTTCACTGTCTGAAATAAATCTGCTTTCTGCATATTGAATAGGAAAGAGATGAAAGTGAGCATTCATCCATCTGAAGAAAAACCGATGCTCTATAAGTGTTTCTGCTCTGTGCCCCATACAAAGCAAATGCTTTGCTTCCGCTCAGGCTGTTGTATTTTTAAATAAATCATTCTGTTAAACGCTAGCCTCCTTCTCCAAGGGACAGTCTAAAAACTTCTCCATTTTGACAAGTCTCTGACAACTTTACTCCCGTCTGCTCTCGGCTGCAGTTTCTGGATCATTGACCACCACAGTTTCCCTTCCCTGGAGCCCCAGCCTGAAGGTAAGTGACACAGCCTTGCATCAGATCCTCCACCCTCCCCCTGCCTCCAACTTGGGGCCCAAACCTTCTGCTTCATAGAAAAAGTTTCTAACGACTCAGGAGTCTTCTCAGTTTTAAGCAGAAAAATGGACTGAATCCAGATGTCCATGCAAATTTCAATGACTTCCTGAATTATGTATGTGAAACGGTGATGCTGGAGAAGGCATCGCCTGCAGATATAAGCGCCGGTATCCCCATTCCTCGTGAACATGTCACACACACCTGCTGGTGGCCACTCTTCTGGTCAATTACTGAAAGGCCTGACAGCGAAGGCACCAGAGGTTACCACGAACTCTTAGGTAGTTAGTTGCCAGGTATACTACTTCCCCAAGTCCCACTGCTATACACAGAACAGCAGCCGTTTATGATACAGCCAAAAAAAGAAGCAATCACGGCAGAGTCTAAAGCTGTCTTGAGGTCAGTGTTGAGAAGTGCGACGAATGCAGCAACTTCCACTAAAGAATTTCTTTTGATGTGAATGAGTTACAAGCAGGTGAAGGCCCATCAAGAGCGTGCCTTCCTTCAGCTATAAGTAGATGCCTCCGGGAAGCCTTGCGGGTGAGGCTGGGCCTTCCCCCCACCCCACCCCCCACCCCCGCGCAGGCAGGTGGGTTTGAGGATGCAGCTACATCTAGTGCTGGGCTGGGGATGGCGGCCAGAGGAGCAGGGACCTGGAGGCCCGCCTGCCCCGTGGAGAGCACTCCACCTGCCACTGATTATCTGAAAGTCTGGTGACAGTGGTTTTTTTTGTTTTGTTTTTTTTAACATCTTTATTGGAGTAGAATTGACTTACAATGGTGTGTTAGTTTCTGCTTTACAACAAAGTGCATCAGTTATACATAAACATATGTCCCCATATCTCTTCCCTCTTGCATCTCCCTCCCTATCCCGCCCCTCTAGGTGGTCACAAACCACCGAGCTGATCTCCCTGTGCTATGCAGCTGCTTCCCACTAGCTAGCTATTTTACGTTTGGTAGTGTATATATGTCCATGCCACTCTCTCGCTGTGTCCCAGCTTACCCTTCCCCCTCCCCATATCCTCAAGTCCATGCTCTAGTAGGTCTGTGTTTTATTCCCATCCTACCCCTAGGCTCTTCATGACATTTTTTTTTTCTTAGATTCCATATATATGTGTTAGCATATGATATTTGTTTTTCTCCTTCTGATTTACTTCACTCTGTATGACAGACTCCAGGTCCATCCACCTCACTACAGATAACTCAGTTTCATTTCTTTTTATGGCTGAGTAATATTCCATTGTATTTATGTACCACATCTTTATCCATTCATCTGTTGATGGACACTTAGGTTGCTTCCATGTCCTGGCTATTGTAAATAGAGCTGCAATGAACATTGTGGTACATGACTCTTTTTGAATTATGGTTTTCTCAGGGTATATGCCCAGTAGTGGGATTGCTGGGTCATATGGTAGTTCTATTTGTAGTTTTTTAAGGAACCTCCATACTGTTCTCCATAGTAGCTGTATCAATTTACATTCCCACCAGCAGTGCAAGAGGGTTCCCTTTTCTCCACACCCCCTCCAGCATCTATTGTTTCTAGATTTTTTGATGATGGCCATTCTGACCAGTGTGAGATGATACCTCATTGTAGTTTTGACTTGCATTTCTCTAATGATAATGATGTTGAGCTTTCTTTCATGTGTTTGTTGGCAATCTGTATGTCTTCTTTGGAGAAATGTCTATTTAGGTCTTCTGCCCATTTTTGGATTGGGTTGTTTTTTTGTTATTGAGCTGCATGAGTTGCTTATAAATTTTGGAGATTAATCCTTTGCCAGTTGCTTCATTTACAACTATTTTCTCCCATTCTGAGGGTTGTCTTTTGGTCTTGTTTATGGTTTCCTTTGCTGTGCAAAAGCTTTTAAATTTCATTAGGTCCCATTTGTTTATTTTTGTTTTTATTTCCATTTCTCTAGGAGGTGGGTCAAAAAGGATCTTGCTGTGATTTATGTCATAGAGTGTTCTGCCTATGTTTTCCTCTAAGAGTTTGATAGTGTCTGGCCTTACATATAGGTCTTTAACCCATTTTGAGTTTATTTTTGTGTATGGTGCTAGACAGTATTCTAATTTCATTCTTTCACATGCAGCTGTCCAGTTTTCCCAGCACCACTTATTGAAGAGGCTGTCTTTTCTCCACTGTATATTCTTGCCTCCTTTATCAAAGATAAGGTGACCATATGTGTGTGGGTTTATCTCTGGACTTTCTATCTTGTTCCATTGATCGATATTTCTGTTCTTGTGCCAGTACCATACTGGTGACAGTGTTTTTAAGACAAACCTGTTAAATGACATCACAATAGATTTTGTTTACCTGAAGCATTAAATGACAGAGAGTCAGAGATTGTCTTTTGTGGATAACAGAGAAAAGAGGATCTATCTTAGGGGATACATTAAAGTACATTATCAGTACTTTAAAGAGATATATATTGAAAAGCTTCTCTTTTCTGTTTGGAAGTGAAGTTCATTTCCAAAGGCAAAGTGTCACATTCCCATATTAAAATTCCAAATTTTATGCAAATTTCTCATTCTCGCCTAAGACAGTCCTTGCTTCTTTCGATTTCAGTAGATTTTTGAAAACTTTTAATAATTGGACAACTTTAAGTACGGTTAACTGTATCTTTCTGATCTTTGCCCATTACCACCCCCAATGCCTCCCCGACTCCCTAAAGGGGCCTTCCCAACAGTAAGTGCTCAATAAACATCCACTGGAATTAAAAGCATCATTTTAATAAGTGCACTGGGCTACGCCCTTCTTACAACAAGCCAACAAATATCTTCGAAACACAGTATCAACCCAGAGAAATTTCCAGTGGCTGATAGTGACTGCAAGATTTAATTAAAACTTTACACTGTGGTAAGTAAAATTAGAGGAGACTTTTTTTCATTTTCGTTTCACAACTGGCTGGATCCAGTATCTTCCCCAGATAAGACCATTATCTGAAACGTCACGCTGGCGGTTTCCCCTAACAAGCTGAGAGTCACAGCACCATCCCATCGGCCTGTTCATAACTTGGGCCGTGCTGATGGGGGGCAGGGGTGTTCACAAGTGCATGGATGTGAGTTATATTTTCATCCCTAGGTCCTTTCAGCTCTTGTCAAGGGAGGCTGAAAATGCAGAATGAGGATGCCAGGTCTTTTAGAACTCACACTCTGTCTGGCATCCCAAGCTCCCGGAGGGCTAGTTCTAGCACCTACTGCTGCCCCCACCCCCAGCTCCACCCAGGACTTTCTGATTCTGTCCCCCTGGGGTGGGGGGAGGAGGGGGCAGGAGTCTGCCTGTCTACAAGTGATGCTCCTGAGTGATGCTGAGGCTGCTAGTCCAAGAACAACACTTTAAGAACTGCTCTTTTGGAACAACGTTTCTCGAAAGATGGCCAGGATCACCTGGGGATGCTGTGGGACCTTCCAGGGGCCTTGGACATCAGACCATGCCGGCCATAGAGACCAAGTTGGGAAGGACCACTTCCAGTGACCCTCGGGCACGCTTGGTTTTGAGCAGCACAGGTATACACATAGCTCACCAGCAGCACAGGCTGAACACACCCCACACCCTCCCCCAGGCCACCTAAAGCCACCAACGTGTAGGATTGTCACCTGCTCTCCCTGCCCGTTTGTCACTCTTTTGATCCTCCTCCCTAAACTCTCTATACGTTTCACCCTTAACAGCAAAGAGAGGAGAAGAGCAGTGACCCTGCCTCCCGGGATTTGCAGACCTGTGTTCTTACAGGTGAGCACACACAACCCTTCCCTTCTCAGGCCTGTGTTCTTCTTTCGTTTTCCTCTCCCACGTTCCCACCCCTTTATCAGGCTCTGGCCTTGCCAGCCGCCCCCGCTGGATGGCGGGGGGACCACAGGCTACAAGGGTAATGACTAAAGCTTTCCTGCTCCCCACCTAACACCAGCCCTACCTACTGATTTTCGGAGCAACAGTATACACGCAGGCTTTCTGATGACTAAACGCTAAACCACAGCAGTAGCTTAGGAACTGGAGAAGCAGCATCCTCTTCTGATGGGAGGTTTATGTGCTTTTGCATCTTCTTTAAACTTTTCATTGGTGAGTTTGAAAAACATTAGTAATTAAACCTTCTCTCACTTACAAAATAAGCTTATTAATAGGTTGTGGTCATAAATATAAGAAGCCTCTGGAGAAAAGTTTGTGGGAAAGTTGGTTTTCATAGGGAAGAATCCTAGCACCACTTATTGAAGAGGCTGTCTTTAAGGAAGGCAGCCTCTTTATTATTCTACAAAGCATGATAGACACCACCTTAAAAAAAATGTTATACTGTTGAAAAACTATGTAAACTACTTATTAAAACTGTCTTAGGATATTTAGATAATGCACGCTTATTCGAGAAAACTAAACCTAAAACAAAAACCGAGAGAAAACAACGCTTAATCCAAAACAGTGCCTCTACTGAAACAGATATGTACAGCCTATCAATTCCTGGAATGTATTACAATTGTTATAAAACTATGACAATTTCCAGTAAAGCCATCAACTTTTATCGAATTGTCACAGAAGTACCTAAATTCTAAAACCAACTTTTCCCAAAACTAAAGGCTGTACTTGAGACTCAGGTGGGGTTCATATCATGTGAAGACATAATTCAGATTACTTGTTCATTTAGAATTACTCAAATTACATACACACGTATCTACATATCAATATATGTAAGTAACTTCTCTGCTGAAAATCTGTAAAATAACCCTTTGAAAACATCAGAGACTAAAACCTGTGATTTTTCGAGATCAGAACAATTGATTAAGCTCAAGCAATACTTCTTTACATCCACATAACCACATAACACTAAAAATGTTAAAGTGATTTCTTGGCATATTTCTACCATGTGCCCTGATTTAAACGTGAAATCTTTTCATCACATCCATTATCAATCTCATTAAAGCACCATAAAAATATAAAATGTCATGACTCTAATTATCTGAAAAAGAAAAAATAAATCAAACTGCTAAACAAATCTATTCACACTCTTTGTAAAAGGAACTGTACAATCTTCTTTCTGAAATAATTTTCAACTTATTGTAAAAACAGTACAAAGATTTCAAGTACATGTTTCACCCGCCTTCGCCTAGTGTTGACATCTGACTTAATCAGAGTCGAATTATCCAAAACTAAGAAACTAAATATTGGTACAGTTCTACTAACTCAACTACAGACTCCATTCAGATTTTGGATGTTTTCCTACAAATGTCCTTAAAAGAGTACTTTAAAAAAGAAATTTCTCAAGAAGAGTTTCAAATTCACAAGATTATATTAAGGTTTAGTCTATTCCAAATACTGCGGTGGAAGCAAAGGACCAATCTGTTTGCATTTCTACTTCTGCAAACCAAGGCTTGCTTACCAGACCTTACCATATCAGTCTCATTATTATATAAAACCAAACACTTCCTCGCATAGGATATATTACAACTTGGCTTTAGAGAAAATGGGTCAAAGAGGAATGACTTCCCAGTTATGTGGCTTCTCAATCTGGAAAAGAGAATTTCAAGCAGAAGCAAGAATGATTTCACTTTCTTCCTCGCTTCTTACTTGTATATCTTTTTACAGAAGTTATTTTGGATGATCATTCAAAGCCTAGATAGAAGGCAGAAAGTGACCCTCCAATACTCTGCCTAACAAGTTAGAAATTGTAAACATGGAAAGTGATGTTTAAAATGGAATGTTTATATATACTTAATAAAAGTCCTCCTGGACAAAAAACCTAATTCTTTTCTTTTTTCTTCCAATATGTTTAGCACTCTATTTCTGATATCTGGCATTCAAATTATGTGTAGTACCTTCCAGAAATGATTAATCAATAATCACATCAATTCTGAATGCATTCTAAAAGAGGATATGAGGATGCAGAGGGGAAATAGCAAAGTGTCTTGTGTATAAATCTTAGTTACACACACATACACACACAAAAAAAAAACCTCCACTGATTACATAAAACCTCAGGATTCAGTCCATTGGGTGCCCCCTATTTCAAGAAAAATCGGTGATGAAAATGTTAATTTCAAAAGAAGGGAGGATGCAAGCCAGTCTCACAATCTCTCCTCTCCCTCCCTTCTGTGTCAGCCAGTTCACATACAATTTGAATGTTTGCAAATAATCAGAAGTCACATCACTAATTTATTCAACAAACAGTGAATGTAAGTGCTTTATCGGAACCAAGAAGGAAAAATAACTGCCTTTGCCTTCCAACCACTTACCACCGAGCTCCTCTGTCTCTAAAAGGATCCCCATGTCAGGGACAACAGCCAAGTATTTCAATGTCCAGAAGACTCATAAAGAGAAATAAGTGTCAATGTCACTCATAACATCAGAATTAACTTTCCCAACATACAAAGAAAAAAAAAAAAGACTTTTCCAAAGCATTAACTGCTTCCCACATGTTCTACCTAAAACCCAAAGTGGAGAGGAAAAGCATAAATAATGCACTGCAGTTTATCTGATCCTTGCACACACAAATTTTGCCAACTTCAATTTTTTTAATTTCATCGTTGCTAAGCATTCTCTCTGGGATACTGCCCTTCATTTCCTCTTAACCCTCTAACATACTAGGATAACTCTGGCTTCCAAATGAAAAGGAGGCACAGTTCAATCAATGGTATGATAACAAACAAACAGAATGACATATTTCCTCTGAAAGAAAAATCTGGCTAAAATTGAGTTTTTAAAAAAAGTCTCTTTTGGTTTGACTATTAATTTACATAAACATTAATAAGGACACAGATCAGTACTATATAGGCTGAAGTCCCTTTTAATGATGAGAAACCGATCATTTAAATAAGCTACATAAATATTTCTTTCCACCCCCTTTCCCACAACTTGAAAATCCATCCAAATGCTTTCTGACACAGCTTAACTTGAAACAAATCCCAGGCAGGGAGCTATGGATTCTTAATAAAGAGAAAACCATCAACTAAGGCCCTCATCTTTGGCTTCTAACACTAATGAGTTACAAGGCTCTACAACTGGCGAATCTACATCATAATTCACTAATAAGAAAGAACGCAGGCCAATATCTGCATCAAGTTTATAACAGACAGCAGTGGATCAATTTGTTAAATCCTCCGGCGCACGTGCAATTACCAGACAGTTAAGGACATATTAAACTTGGGAAAAGGGTATTTCTCTACTGAAGTTGACAGCATAGAGCGAGCAGCCAACTCCACGCTTGGCTTCCTGGCGGCGGCCAACTGTGGTCAAGGGTCCTTGGGCTCAGGGACGACCAGGGCACAGCCTCTGCGCCTGCGTGTCCCTCGGGCTGCGGGAAAGTAAAGATGTACGTTTCCACAGATCTGACAGCCAAAGGCAAACGTTTGAAAGGTTTTAAAATATGCGCTTTACCGTCAGTGAAGGTGTCCTTCTTGAAATTTAAAAAACAAAAAGTTCAACTTACTCATTCCTCCCGAATAAACACAGAAACCTATTTTGCAACCCAAGTTCAAGGCCAAATAGCAGACTTCTTATTAAAAGAAAAACAAGCCCAGTACCACCATTCTACGTAGACCTTAATGAAACTGACACACACGAGAAAGTGTGCTAGTGTGCAGGTGTGCAAGCGCCGGCTGTCCATCCACGTGTGTTCCAGGTTAACACCGTGCGGGGTTCGCGCCCCTCCTGACCCCAGACTCCCGGCCACGCGTCCTCCGGCAAGGAGCTCTCCGAGCTCCGACCGCCCGCGCGAAGCAGGCACCTCCCCGCCACTCCCTTTCCTCCCCACCCGGCGGCACCGCGGGCCGCGAGGCGGGCTGACCGCTGCCCCCGGCCGGGCGTTCCGCGGGGCCGAGGGTGCGGAGGGGCAGCCCGGCGGGCACAGCCACGGCGGCCCAGGGCCTGCGGGCCGGCCACTCCCTCCGGGCCGCCGGTCCTCCCGCCGGGACCGACGAGGACGCCGCCTCGGCTCTCCCGGGCAGCCGTGCAGCCGCCGGGACGAGCCGGGGTCAAGGCCACCGCGAGGAGCCTGGCGGCGGGGGGAGGACCGACGATCGCCGCCGCCGCCGGAGCCGCTGGCTGGTCGGGCGATCGCGCGGGCGCAGCGGGCACGGCGACCCGGCCCGGCCGCCGCTCGCCGTGGGAAGGACCGCGCAGCGCCCACGCCCGGCGGCCGGCGGCTGCAACTCCCAACTTCAGGCAAAGTTTTCTGCTGTTGCTCTCGGAACCTACCCGGGACTCCGAGTGGCAACGTCCGACCCGACACGCGCCCAGGCCGCGGAGGAGCGGGGGCCGAGACGGGGGCCAGGTTCCGGGGCCAGCGCAGGGACTCGTCCGCTCGGCCCGCCAGAGCGCTAGGTGCCCGCCCTCCCCGCCGGTCCCGCGCCCGCGCTGGGGACGGGCAGACGCGGTGCCCGGCCCGCCGCGCCCCCTGCCCGGCCCTGCTGTTCGCCGCTGGGGCTCTGCCACCGGGAGCTGCCCGCGTCCCGGGACCCCTCCGGCCCGCGCGCCCCAGGCCCCGGCAGACGCAGCCCCGCGTACCTGAAAACGTGTCCCCCGCCGCAGTTAGCAAAAGTCCGGTCAAAGTCGCCAGGCAAGTCCCAAGTCTCCCCATGGTGCTGAGTGGACCGCCGGGCCGCTCCCGGCGGCGCTGGGTGGGCGCGAGGGCGGAGGGCGGCCGGGAGCTTTGCCTCCAAGGCGACAAGAAGAGGAGGGTGAACAGCCAAAACCAGAACCAGACGCCCAAAGTGCTAACAGTTGCAGAAGTCCCAACTCCGGCGGCTCCCGGGGCTGGGGGCGAGGGTCCTGGGTCCTCCCGCCCTATCGCCGGCCCCGCTCGGAGCTGCGCCGCTGCGAAAGGGAGCGGAGGGAGCGCCCGTGGAGCCAAAATCCGCCCTCCGTGCCGGCGGCCGCGGTGGCCGCCGCTCTCCTTCCCCGGCTCGGGACCCGAGCCTCCGGCGCCGCGGTGGCCGGGGCCGTGGCCGCGCGCGTCCCGCCCGCCGCCTCTGCGCCGCCAGGCGAGCCAGCCCCCGGGCGGCGGCGCGCCGATGGCCGAGCCCGCGCCGGCTGCAAGCGGGGCTCCCGCTCCCTGACTGACTGGCGGTGCCCCGCAGGCCGGCTAAAGGGAGCGCCCACGTCACGGCCGCCCGCGCCGCCGCGGCCCGCTAGAGGGCGTGAGCGCCCGGCCCCGCCGGCCCGCGCCAGGCGCTCGGCGGCCGCGGCGCCTCAGGGGGAGCCGGGCGGGGGGTGGCCGCGGGGGCGGCGTCACCGCGCGGAGAGCGGCGGCCGGGCGGTGCCACCCGCTCCCTCCCGCCGCAGCTTCAGTTTCGCGGCCGGCTTCCGGGAGGGTGACCGCGCAGGGGCCGCGCCTGGACCAGAAGTTTGTCCCGGGTCGCGGGCCGCCGGGAGTTGGCGAGCGCAGCGGGCAGCGGGCAAGACAGCGGCCTGCGGCCCCGCGGGCGGGCGGGCGAGGCAGCTCCGATCCCGGCGCCGGACGGCAGTGTCGGCGGGCAGGGCCGGAGGCACCGGGAGTCGCGGGGCCCGCGCTCCCCGGCGGCTGCGGTCCAGGCGAGCCGGCAGATCCCGGGGCTGCGAGGGGCTGCGGCTTCTCCGCTCCGCGGGCGCCGCGAAGTTGGCGGGCGCCCGGACAGCTAGCTGCGGCCGCGGGCACCGAGACCCCGCAGCGCACCGGCAGCCCCGCGGGACACCCGCGCTCCTGCCCCCGGAACCTCGCACCCTCTGAGCAGGACACGCTCGGCCGCTTCATTCCGTCCCAGCCGTCCCGGGTGGGCCCGAGCGAGCCGCGGGCCGTGCACGGAAGGCGGCGGTCACACGGACCTACGTAACCTGTGATTTCTGTGTCTGGTGCAAAGTGTTGGGAAACGCGGGAGGAGGCGTGGGTAATGAATCAAATGATGTCTTGAAATATATAATTTACCATTTGGGGTGTGGAATGCCTATTTCATTAAGTGGATAAAGTAGCTTCCAATGCTTCAGTAAAGAGGTTCAGTTTGTAAAATTGAAAAAAAGAAAAAAGAAAAAGGCGGGGTAGTTGGGGGAAATTCTATTTCCCTTGGAATAACATACAAGGAGCTGCAGAGGCCAGGCCTAGCTAACTGAAAGCAGTAGAAGGCCTGGGAAGAGGTTAAATTAGAAACCAAGTAACTACCCGTGAGTTGCACGGTGTTCTAGGGCGGGGAACCGCGCCAGCAAGAGGGCAAACCCATGAAGCAAGTGAGCCCCGGGCTCCCTGCCGGTACTGACAAGGGCCCAGAAAGTGCATTGATCCCACTCTCACCTCGACCCTGTCTCCAGTGGACGCTAGAACCAACAGACAAGGATATGTCACAGCTGTCACCTCCCCAGGGCAAATTGAGGAACTGGACTTTTGATTTTGGTGTCCAACGAACAGCTCCTCTTTCTTGAAGAATTCCACTTATTAGATCCTTATCAGAAGTGCTCTTTCGAAGGCTCTGTATTAATCATTGACGTTTTAATACTACGGACCTTACATCATCCTGCTTCTTCTCCCAAATATGTACTTGTTGAGCCTTATCTCGATTGCAAAATAACATTTGAAGTATGGAGAGGCAGGTGGGTCACATACCTTCAAGGATCAGCAGTGAGGGTCTGTCACCTGGGCTTTCCCTGGTGCTGAGGTCCTGTGATGTGATGGAGCCCAAATTTCCTTTATTTGAATGGTCATGTGCTTTTCAGTGGAGCTGTTGTATTAGTAGATGTGAGATGGATCCAGATAAGGAGGGAGATGTCAATCTAGTCATTTTCCTTCTTTGAGTTGGGTGAAGAAGGTAATATGAAGGTAGGATTTCATTCGCAAAGTATGCGAATTCTTTCAGCAAATATCCAAGAAGGTCATATATCTACCAGGCACTGAGCTATGTGCTGGAGGTTGTCTTACGCTGGGCTCCCCCAGGAACAGGCCTGAAGTTAAGGATTTAAGTATAAGTGGCTTTAGGTTTTATTGGGGGAGTAATCCCAGGAAACGCAGTACAAGAGGAATGGGAAAGTGAGACAGAAGGGTGAGGTGGAGTCATTATAGGGTGTATGAATGAGCAAGTTGCCACTGTGGGCATCTGGCGCTCATGTCCCTGGGGACCCCCAGGAGAAAGTATGGAACAGCCTTAGAGCTGGAGCACCTCACCCCGGGGCAAGGACGTGTGTGAGTCGGCTGGGTGGGGGCATGGAAGACAGCTGCGCAGATAGGGGTCCCTTCGCCAGTGGGGAGAAAGCCCTGTAGGGACTCCCAGTGCTGTTACCCAAGTAACCGGAAGATGCCCTGTCCCTTCCTCAGGTTACTTAAAGCTCAGTGGGAGACCCAATGAATTTCTATTATCTCTGATCTCTAAACATTACAGTGTTAAGCCAACTCTGCCTTTATTAGCCTGAAATCCGCACTGCAAACAGTGGTGGGGTTTTTGCCAGCAGCTCCTTCCCTGGCAATTCTAACAGCTACTGTTTCTTCACTCCCTCTTCCAGGTAACTGGCCAAAGCATCACTGAGCCCAAATGGAAGGCCTCTCTTCAAAAGGAATGGATTGGACTTCCTCTAAGGTAAGGATGCTGTAGGAGTCCTTCCAATAGGACGTTTCTTGTCACTTTTTTTTTTCAGCAGGGGAGGTTTTTTTAATTTTAATCCAACCACAGGACACTCCTGTCTCTCTGAGGACAACAGTGACATTTGCAGAATGGCTGGTCACAGTTAGGGGTGCTGTCAAGCCAGCCCCCATCATATGTCTAAATATTTCGAAGTTATTCATCAAGCTGGCAAACTATTCTATAATATGTTATATCTTCCTACCTTGACAAAGATAACAATACTGAAAGATAAGAAAGCCTATAGTTTTCATATGACAAAAGACAGCAAAATATCAAAGACAACTGAATATATGATTGTGCGTATCTTTATTTTCTGTTGGTAGTCTGGCTGTATGGATCAATAATAAAAAAGACATACATAATTCATGCATTATTATGTATTTATTCCTTAAGTTTTATTTTGCCTTTATTTTAGTAAAATCGCTCATATGTTGCCCTAATCGAGACTGTCACATAATTTTTGTCCTAGTGATAGCAATGATCTGTTCTGTATGGAACATTTATAGCCACATTTCACCCAGTTTTGTTCCTCAGAGGTGCTTGCAAGTATTCAGTAGCCACATGTGGACAGCACAGATATAGAACATTTCCGTCATCACAGAAAGCTCTTTTGGAAAACACTGAGAAAGGATTAGTGTGTTCAAATTATGCAAAATTTGAGTATATATTTTCATCAAAAACGTAAATTCAAAAATTTTTAATCAGAAAATTAAAATTACTTTTCTATATTTGCTGAAAATTCCTTTCTTCCCAATGATTCAAAGATATCTGCTAGAAGTAAAATGCAAACTACAAATTAGGATTATGAATACCAAGACTGAAATAAAATGATTCATAAAAAGCTTAACATTTTCTTTAATATTTTAAATTCAGTGATACGTGATGAATTTTGAATAAACAGAAACCTATTAGCCATGTGAGCATTCAATGTCCACCTAGTTGTCAATGTAAAGAATCAGTATCCTGTTTCACGAATAACTACATATCTACCATTTTAACATTAATATTAATCATTTCATTTTGAAAGATGTTCCTCAATCACCAAATTCAACACATGCAAATACTACACTAGCGTGTGACTTCTTACAGACTTGGAACCCAAAGAGAAGCAAGAAAATTGGTGGTTGGCATTACAAGGAAACCCAACTCACTCACATTTAACACTTTCCTATTCCTGCTACCTGAAAGCAAGGATTTGATTTTTAATTGATTGGACTTTTAACGAAGTGCCTCTGCCGTGACATTATCCACACACCTCGGTGTGTCCGTGTGCGTGTCAGTGGCAGCACACCCTGGAAATCTTCACAGTGTCCTTCCAAGGCCAGGGGACAAAAGTCAGGGTGAAGCATTTCTCTGGAGCCAGCACAGAGCTGGTTTTGAGACTGGATGTTTAGGGTTATGATTTATGGTCTCTCAACACTGAGCACCAGATCCCTAGTGACAGAGGTGACCACGTGCCCCTTAGTACATTTATTTGTATAGGTTAGTGATCCCCAGGGTCCTGGAAGGCCCAGGCCCAGGGCAGGAGCCCACCCTGCCCACTGTCTGCGCTGTGATGGTGTTTTTAGCATCAGTAACTCTGTTTGTGACATTTGTCCCAACCTCTTGAAAGTCAAAATGTAAATAAAAAAAGAAAACTGACCCTAACCTATCCCCACCTATCCTCAATGTTAGGTTGAATTTGGAGGTAATCACAGGCAGAAGGTTCCTGATCCATCAAAAGTATGTATCACACCTGCCAAAAAGCATCGACAAAAGAATCATTTAAATACCTCCCAGGTGGCTTAACTGGGGCTAACAGGACCCAGCAGAAACGGAAAACATTGTCCTAGAAAACTCACGTTTTGTTCTCTAGGCCCTGCTGCAATGATTAATTCCCTTTTTAGAGGCACGTTGAGACTGTGGAAGTGTATTTTGAGATCATAAATGGAAAATGTAAATAGGCCCCCTCGTATGGGTTTCACGATGATGTATTCTTTCATTGATCAAAGATAGTATGTCGTTGAAAAGAAAATAACAAAGGGAAGGAAAGAAGGAGGGAGGGAGGAAGGAAGGAAAGGAGAAGGGGGAAAGAGAGGGAGTGGGAGATAGAGCTAGCTTGGAATTTGGAGTCCAGCTTGACTGAGTCCCAACTGTGTGATTTAAATTAGTTTCCATTTCCTGGCTTGCAGAAATGGCATTACACGTGGCAGCTCTGCGTGCATCTGACGCCCTGAACAAACCTCTCTGATGAAGTAAAGCCCTAAGGGTGCAGAGTGCATCCCAGTCTGCCCGCCCCCTCCCCCCATCCCTCGGCCCCGCCCGTGCATCACAGTCTCTGCCCGCCCCCCCACCGCCCCCGCCCCCACTTGTCACTACCTGGAGAAGCACGTGAGCCTCGGGCAGCGCTAGGGGGTGGGGAGCGTGGAGGCAGAGATGAGCAGATCTCTGCTGGGTGCACGCCCTCTCCGTCAGAGTCAGCTTACTCAGTCAGGACTTCACAGCTTCACTCACCTTCTGAATGTGTGTGAAAAACACAACATTAGCGGGTCACGGGAGCCAGAAGAAAACAGGGCATTTAAACTTCCACCAGTGAGGTGCCCTTTTTTGAAGTTGTTCGTATCCTACCTGAGGCCAGAACCTGTCACCAGCAAAAGGCAAGGCTCCTCCAAGCAGACTTCAAAGCCACTTGTGCATAAAGGCTTACATTTTTTGAATTTTTAGATGCCCCAGGAATTCCTTCTCGAGGCCTAATTAAAAGAGGAGAGGGAATAGGTTTCAGTTCTTTGCTTTGCCCACATTACCCTCAGAATAGAAATTAAGCTCCTGAAATGCTGATACTAGGACAATGCATTTGCCTATTCTTTTTAAAAATCTTAACTCTGACACCGTTAGTCTGTGTGACATTGGGCAAGTCACTTAACCTCTCTGTGCTTCGGTTTCCTTACCTGTACAATGAAGGTAATAATTGTACCCACTTTACTGAGTTGTTGAGAGGATTAAATGAGATAGTGATATAAAGTGTTCAGAATAGTTCCTGGAACATCATTAGAGGTATATAAGTTATTAAATGCTGGCTTTAAAATAAAATACTAAAGAGAATCTACTCTGCACGAAGTTCTGTGCTGGGGTTCTGTGCAGGGAGATGAGACAGAAACATCTAATTGGGCCCAATTACCATTTTGATGGGATGACCTTCGACAGGGCTTCCCCTCCATCTTTTCTCAACAGCCTCTGCTTTGGGGCACATTGAGTTTATATCAGCTGCCAGACCCAACACCAGGCCACATCCAAGGGAACCACAAGATTTATCATGATAGCCCTTTCTCGTTTGCTCCTCTGCAAAATGAGAATAATAATTTCTGTCCTGTCTACCCCATTGTGTTGTAGAGTGTCAACGACATTGTCGGGACAAGTTCTTTATAAACAGGCCCCCATGACTAAACTTTTAGTTTACGATGCTGCTCTTCTCTTTCATCTTACCAGGTGGGACTATAAGTTCGCGATTTGCAAATAGGTCATATTTTTATAACAATCTGTTTCCGTGGAACTTTTTCCTTTTGCTTTATTTTAGGTAAAATGGTAAGTTGATATTCTCAAAACAGTCCCTGCTTACTCGCGGGGTCTGTAGCAAGGTGGACCCCACATGGTGATGTCAAGGTACTAAAAAATATGCTTATTACAGCCACGTCCAAACCAGTGTTCCCAGGAATGGCAGATATAGGAAGGGCTCTGCCGGAGAGACCCTGGCAACTGTCTGATCTCCAGAAGGTCTGTCGCCTCTGCGGGCTGTTCTGTATGTTCTGCATGTTCCGCGGGGAAGGACACAGCTCTCTGGGGCCTTCCCTGCGCTGGGAGGGCAGGAGGCTCCGGCTGCTGCACACGGAGGGGCCCTCCAGGGAAACAAGCCATGCTGTACCCTTTACTTCCACCCCTGCATCCTGGACCAGGGGAAACAACTGCCTGCACAAAAGCACCCCTCTGACCAGAAAAGCCTGTCTGCCCTGTCCCTGGGGACGGAGAGCCAGCAGCAGGCTTTTCCTGTTGGAAGCAGCACCATTGGAGACACGGTAACAGCCTTCCACACACACATCAGCCATAGTTTTCAGGCTGGTTCATTGAATATGGAAAAAGACAAAGGAAAAAAAAACAAAAAACACTGATTTCTGAAGATTTTTTCAGAGTCCACTGGTGGTCCCTGTACAGTCACTCTCTGCGTCTTTTGTTTAAGTCTGCAAGCAGTCCTGGAAGGAAATGCTTTGTGCAGGCTCTTTTGGAGCCGTGAAGCCTTGGAAATCTGCTAGCTCAGTCAGAGGCCGTGAGGTGGCACTTGGTTGTCTGATTCACAGTCACTTCAAAGGCACCAGCTCCCCACGCAGCAGCCACTCTCCACATGGGGGTTCATTAAAGGAGAGAATGACTGTCTTTGGGTCCCTCTTTTTTTCCCCCCAAGGCTTTGAACTAACGTTTTATATCAGTTCTCGTGCCTTTGTAACCAGACAACTGTTTTCTCAGAACACAGTTTGGAGGTTAGGCAGCTTTTCCTAAACTCGGCGTGGAAATCATGGTACCCAATCCAGTTCCCATGAATTCTTACTTCCTTTTTATTTCACTTTCTTTAAAACAAATCCTTTGAAGTCAATAGGTATGTTCCTTCAAGCTCTGCTTGACTAAGACTATTAAGAAACGTTACACTGACAATGTCAGAATCCTCCCTCAGATTAAATTATTGCAACAATGGTGTACAAGGGCCTGTGATCTGTAATAAGGCCAGGTTTTCAGTAGAATATGAAAAAAAAAGAAAAAACATTTCACCGCTAACATCAAAGAAAAGATCATCTTTACTTCCTCTTCATCTTTAATATTTTAAAGTTTCCAAATGTTGCATTTTGAATTGAAGATTCCAGACAGCCATTACTGTGAAGATGAGACAAGCCACAGAGGAAAACATTCAATCTTATCTCACTACGTTATGGGGGCTAATATTTACTCATGTAAATATGTAAATGTAAATGTAAATATGTAAACGATGAAAATGTAAATGTAAATAAGCCCCCCTAGCATTTTGCTAGGGCATTGAAACGCTAAAAGACATGTATGATTATTATGCCCATTTGAGAGATGAGGAAACTGAGGCTTAAAGACAAAATGACTTAGATCTGCTAAAGATAAGGCAGTGTAATTAGGCCACAGCCAGTCATAGCTGGTAGATCTGTGACTTGTAGGCAAATATCCTGAAGTTCCCTTTCTGGTTCACTCTGCTATATTTTCTTTTTTTTTTTTTTTAATTTATTTTACTGAAGTATAGTTGATTTGCTGTGTTGTGTTAGCTTCTGGCGTACAGCAAAGTGATTCAATTATACATGTATATATGCATTCTTTTTCATATTCTTTTCCATTATGGTTTATCACAGGATATTGAATATAGTTCTCTGTGCTATGCAGTAGGACCTTGTTGTTTATCCATCCTATATATAATAGTTTGCATTTGCTAACCCCAAACTCCCACTCCATCCCTCCCCAACCTCTTCTCCCCCTTGGCAACCACAAAGTCTGTTCTCTATGTCTGTGAGTCTGTTTCTGTTTCATGGATAAGTTGAGTTGTGTCATATTTTCAATTCCACATATAAGTGATATCATATGGTATTTGTCTTTTCACTGTGCTGTATTTTCTGTCGTCACTTTTGTCTCTTTACCTAGCCTAAATTCTTCATCAAATTGTTGTCTCACTTGCCCTCCTCCGGCATACACTGCACCGACATGTATTGATATGATGATCTGAAAGTTGCCATCTAAACTTTATTCATCCTTCAAGGATGGATAGGTTAGGGTTGCAATCGTCCGTGGGTAACAGAAAACCCAGCCAACACTGGCATGTAGCCAGTGGTCAAGGGGATGGGATTGAGGAACACACTGCCTGTGTTCAAAGTCCA
Organism: Kogia breviceps; assembly: GCF_026419965.1. NCBI lineage: Eukaryota > Metazoa > Chordata > Mammalia > Artiodactyla > Physeteridae > Kogia > Kogia breviceps. The sequence continues at coordinate 58,959,670 of NC_081324.1, read as the reverse complement.
ACTTCTTCCACTGACTAACCGAGTCGCTTGGGTAAATTATGCAACCTTTCCATGCCTCAACTTCCTCATCTAAAAACTGGGATGACAATGGCACCTACTTTTTTTTAAGTTCTTATGAGGTTTAACTATGAATTCAAGTAAACTGCTCAGAAAATGTTTAAAAAAGAAGAAGAAGGGCTTCCATGGTGGCACAGTGGTTGAGAGTCCGCCTGCCGATGCAGGGGACACGGGCTCATGTCCCGGTCCGGGGAGATCCCACATGCCGTGGAGCGGCTGGGCCCGTGAGCCATGGCCACTGAGCCTGCGCGTCCGGAGCCTGTGCTCCACAACGGGAGAGGCCACAACAGTGAGAGGCCTGCGTACCGCAAAAAAAAAAAGGAGGAAGTTACCATGCTATAGTTTTTCACCTGGCGATGGGTAGCCCAGGTGATGCAGCCCCATCATCACACCACGCAGGGCTCACGTTCCTCTGGTGTTACTGTTCGTTCTTAGCCTTGTGAAACGTACGTGCCTCCTTCTGCACTCCAGGCAGGGAGGAAGAGGAATGGCAAGGGACAAGATGACTTCTTCTTGGGGGCTTTTGACTTTTTCTGGGGAAGGGAAGGCCCCCAAAAGGACTTTCTGCTACAACTCATCAGCAAAACTGGTGTCCTATGGCCACGTCTTGCTCCCAGGGTGCTGGGAATTTCAGTTGCAGTTTCCCAGCCTCTCTAGTGGAGGAAGCATAGGAGAAGATGGCTGGGAATGGTTGTTGGGTGAACTGATTTCTAGGAACACTGAGAAGACCCAGCTCACCTCCCATCTGCTTGTCCTCCCTAATTATCAACTTAATGGACATGACTTACCATTGCTTCGGACTTAATTTATGGTTCCCTCTGCCTTTTGCATGTTGGTTTTTCTCATCCTTCAGGTTCCAGTGAATGCCTTCCCCTGGGGAAGGAATTCGCTCATGAATGAATCCAGGTCTCTCTTCTTATCCTCTTTTTCATACTCTGTTCATTTCCTTCATGATGCTTAATTCAATCGGCAGTGTAAGAGGGATGATCTTTTTTTAATATGTTCTCAACAAGCAGGGCTTTCTCCCTGCCTATGGTACACTACTGTGTCCCCTGCTACGAGGGCAGGACGCAGTTCCCTTGGGAGGGAGGAGGATGTATGTGAGAGTCCACGTCAAAGAGAACAGAAGGTGGAGAGCCATACCCTTCCTGCCGTGGTGGAACATTGGAAGAAAAAAGGATGTGGGGGCTTCCCTGGTGGCGCAGTGGTTAAGAATCCGCCTGCCGATGCAGGGGACATGGATGGGTTCAATTCCTGGTCTGGGAAGATCTCACATGCCGCAGAGCAACTAAGCCTGTGCGCCACAACTACTGAGCCTGAACTCTAGAGCCCGCGAGCAACAACTACTGAGCCTGCACACCTAGAGCCCATGCTCGGCAACAAGAGAAGCCACTGCAATGAGAAGCCTGCACACTGCAACAAAGAGTAGCCCCCGCTCGCCATAACTAGACAAAGCCCGCACGCAGCAATGAAGAACCAACACAGTCATAAATAAATTAATTAATTAATTTTAAAAAAAAAAAAGAAGGACGTGAAAGTAGAACTAAGAGGCCAGACATCAAGGCAGAGCTGCCCAAGAATGGTGGAGTCAATGGCCCAATTTCAGAGACAGTCTAAGAAGATGGCATGCCTCTTGCAGAAATCCCAAGTCCAACATGGCCCTGATCCAACCAGGTCAGCCACCATCACTCAACAGCTGCCCAGGAAAGTAGCTAGATTGTGTTGAATGAATGAATTGTTTTGAATGACATATTTTGACAGGATGTGAATATACCATATTTTGATAAGATTTGAGATCTCGACCTCACTGCTATGATCTGATGTCTCATTCCCTCAAAAATGATGACTTCTTCAGGGCAGAGGTCACCTTTTCCCTCTTTGTATCTCCTCTGGGGCCACCTACCAAGGGATTCCATGGCTATTTGTTAATTCATTAAATAAGGGGCTGAAGATAAAAATGACAGAATTAGGATGAAAAAGAGGATGATAAGTCCCAAGGTTTCCTGTATTTTTCTTCCAAATGGGCCGTACAGCTCAGCAGAGGAGAGAGATGCTAGTAGATGGTGATTGCAGATACTGTGTGCTGCCTTCTGTGTTTCCATGCTCCTTTAATACAGAAGAATAGCCATGAGGGTAATAAGATTTCCAGAGGACATCCAAGATAAGAAAATCAGTATTTAACCTTAAGAAATAGGGCTTTGTGCTGAGATAATGACTTGTGTCATACACATCCTTACCAGGGAATCTAATTTGATGTCTTGAAATCTTGATTAAATTTCTAGGTTTCATTCTGTTTCCCTAACCACACAGATTCACCTGGAATTTTTTTAACCATTTGCTTGATAGAAACTGAGATCTTTTAGCCCTGCCTAACACGTTCATTTTTTTCTGAATTATGTAGACATTCAGTCAGTTTCCAGAATCAGCTCTGCTCCTCTCCTTGCTATCTGTTCTGTTCAAATAGCTCCATCAAACCCCCAGGCACCCAGAAGCACTTGCATATCCAACTCCATCCCTGGCTAGCATGTGACCTCTGGCAAAGGAACCTCTGTGTTCCTCAGTTTACTTAAGTAAAAGGACTAACAGTACCTGCCCTAACTGACTTATAAAAGTATCAGGAGGACGAAAGGAGATATATGTGAAATGCTTTATACAGTGTAAAGCGATGCAGAGATGAAAATGATTATGTCTTATAAATAGTATCATGAGCTTATATTTATCCCCCTTTTATAGGAAAAGATACTGCAGGCAGAAAGACCCATAAATGAAATGTATCAGTGCTTTGGGTTAAAGCTAGTATATTGAACCCACACGTGTAACTTTGCCTTCTCCCAGAAACCCCAAATAATGATAATCATATGGTGACCACACTCAGAATCTAAATTGGACTTCTGTTGTATTCTTGCCATTCAGTTCATTTTTAAGTAGTTTAATGGGTACATTTTAGAGTCTTCCATTTTGCGTGGCATGAGTTCCTCCCCTTTAAATGCTGTAATTAACATCGCTTAAAATAAAACTTGAATGAAATATTGAAACCTTAAAAAAAAGGGATAAGGGGGGAAAAGAATTAAACCCCAAAGACAATAAATGGGAGAGGGAGCAAGGGCAACAAAATTTTGAAAGTGGAAAGAAGAATGACAATTTACCCAGTAGAGCAAGGAAAAACAAACCCTATGCTGGCATTTAAGAAATTCAAGAAGCACTCGAAGTCCCAAAGGCTTTAGGAAGTAGGGGTCTAGGTGGACTGCATACAGGAGGATTGGCTAAGAGTTTGTTCAAATGTAGTTAACAGCCCCCGGCCAAATCATCCTTTGTGGGCTTCCACAGGCGACGGCTTCTCATCGGCTCTGGCGGAAGACAAGAGGTTAAGGTTCAGGCAAAGTCACGACAGGAGGTGACACAGCTTGGGGACATTCAGCACCACTGAGGTTGGAAATACCAGGCTGAAAATGGAGCTTAAGGGACAGTGTAAATAATTTTGAAACACCTCAACTATTTATTTCCCCACTCAGCTTCTAGAACACTGACAACCAGGCTTTCACCTTCCAGATGGAAGATGGGAAGATTCTTTTCTGAGCAATCTGACCAGCCCAGGAGACATGATGTGGAGTCTGACATTGGAGTTCTCCCAGTGAAACCATCCAGGAGCTCACTGAAATTGATAAGCCTCACCCGTGTGCTTGGAGCTTCATAATACTCCATTGTTTCTCTTTTGTCTGTTTAGAGCCCTACTGAGGTATAACTCACAACCATAAAATAAAGCCCCACTTTTAAATATGAGGAGAGAACCAGAGACTAACAAAAAGCAGAGGAAAATCTCTACTATGAAACCCATAAATAATAAACAGAAAAAAATACCAATACCAGATATTGGACAGAGACATGAAAACTACAGGAAAAAAATCTATCAATAACACTCTTAGGGCAATAAGACAGAGCCTCTTTAAAATGACAACAGGATGTTGGAGAAAAGGAATATCCAGAAAATAAAAATGAATTCTGAGAAATTAAAAATATAATAGCGGAAATGACAGATTCAGTAGAAAGGATGGAAAATAAGATTGATGAATTTATTCGTTAAAGTAGAACAAATTTCATTTCCACTAAAGTAGAACAAAAAGACAAGGAGATGAAAATCACAGGATTAGGCCAGGAACATTCCTTATTTAGATAATGAAGTTCCAAGGGGAAAGGAAAAGAGAAAACAGTGGGAAAGAAATAATAAGGAAATAAACCAAGAAAATTTCCAAGAAAAGAAGGGCCTCCAGATTGAAAGGGCCCTTTGAGTGCTCAGCATAATAGAGGAAAATAGATCCAAACCACAGCACATTATTGTGAAATTTCAGAACAATTGGAAAGAGAAAATACCCCATGAGCTTCCAGAGAGGAAAAAACGGCTTCAGAAAATGCAGTGTGATGCACGATGACTTCGACTTCTCAGTAGCACTCATAAGGGCCAGAAAACAACGGAGCAAAGCCTTCAAAATTCTGAAAGTGAATTATTTCCTATTTGGAATCACATTCTCAGCCATACTGCAATAAGGGTGAAATAAAAACCTGTTCAAATATGCAAAGTTTCAGAAAAATTAACTCCTTCTAAGGAAACTACTGACAGATAAGCAAACCAATAATTTCAAAAGCATAGAATTTGGGATAACAAGGGAAGCAACACAGAAAAGACAGAATTCTCAGGATTAAAGCATAGGGACATCTAGGAGAACAGCCGTGTGGAAGATCCAGAGAACACTGCAGTGGGTCAGGAGTCCAAGAGAGATGTCTCCAAGAAGATGAAATTAATAGAATGCTATGTTTAAACATACTGGGAGGAGATTTAGATATTTGTAGGTAGAATTTGGAATGAATTGGTGATAGAAAAATTAGATGATTAGAAAATTAAGCCAACAAAAAACAAGTCTAAAAAAAAAAACCAAGTCTATTGTTAACTGAGGCTGGTACAAAGATAAATGAGATAAATTGAGTATTTAGCATAATCAGATTTAATACTTTTAGAGTTTCTTAAATTCAGATAATCAAAACTACCTCAAGTTTAGGTAACTCAATTAAAACCGCAGTCACACTTTTAAGAAAATAAACATAATTTTAAAAAGCAAGTTGCCAAAAACAGAGAACAAGTCAGTGTTATATTTTTATACTTTTTAATTTTACATTTTCTCTCCAATTGCCCAATTTAAATTTCCTTAGTTAACTACCTTGGTATATGTCTAAAATATGGGGTTTTTTTAACCCCCTTGAAATCTTCTCTTACTACCAGAAGTATAAATGTTCAACGTAGTTAATTTATGCACATTTTCCTCTGTGCTTTAGAACTGAATTGCAGATGCCCTATGAAGGGGTACATATATGATTATGGAAAATTATTCTATTGAAAATAACAGTCGTTTTTATAATGATGTAAATCTGAGAGAGCAAAAGAAATTGAGGTCGGAAAAACAGATGTATTCACTAAAAAACTACTGTGTGCACATGGTGAACTAGTTTCTAGCAAGATTCAAATAATGCAATCAGTGGGAATTTGGTCCATGGAGTTGTCAAAGGCTTGCGGGATGTACACATAATAGCTGGAAATTTGTTGTGGACACGAGGCTATTAAGCTTGTCTACTGCTGCATTCAGTATGGTAGTAAAAACTATTATTAAATAACGGATTTTATAGCAACTGTTAAAATTATTTGGCCCAACTATAAATTAAAGTTCATGATGTATGCAAATGTATGCCTTAAAATGTATTAATTTAGGTTCCTTTCCCATTTTAAAATAACCACTCAGACGAAAGAACAGTGAGTACCAAAATAAGAACAAATTAATAAGGCTGCCAGGAAGGCTTCACAAAAGTCTGAAACATTCCGTGTGTCTTTTATTTTCAAATACAGAATCCCGCAGTTAACAGGGATCTCTTCCCTAGCTTAAGTGCACACAAGCTCGCATGAGCAGAAATGGGGTGACATGCGTGAAATTCTGAGAACCCGTTAGGGACATAAATGATGGGTCTGGTCCCCCAGGGCCTCCTGTGTCATATGCAGATGTGCAGGGGGGAGGTATGCCCACCACATCTGGAGAAGTAGAATCGTAACTCATTAGCCAGCTGGTGTCGGTGGTTCTTTCTAGCCTTTGTTTCTACCTACATCATTCCTTCCCTAGCACTTCCTGAAATAAAACTTGTCAATTTATGGAAGACAGAATTCTTGAGCAAAAGAAAGGCTTGTTGAGTGTCACATTCAGTGTATCGTGGAAGCTTTTTCGGAATGACAGTTTCCCAGGCCTGTATTTATCATCCCTGAGGCTGGAGATGGGGGTGGGTCATTTCCTAAAGCTCTTGATGTGATTGGAGGTTGGGGTTGAGAGCAGCAGTGATCCCGGTGTTCTCCAGCTCGGTATCCGGCAAAAGATAAACACATGATGTATATTTGAGGATGGATCGATTTTAAGGAATACTTTAAAAGATGTGGACATTTTGGAAAGCAAAAATTCTTAGGTGCACAAGAAGTTGGAAGCTGCTCTAGAATCTAGAATCTGAGTTTTAAAAATTAGTCCGTCTTATCATCACCTGGGGAGGTTTGTAAAAAGATACATTACTGAAGTCTCTTTCCTAACTACTGAATCTAAATTTCTGAAATATGGCCTGGGACTCTGTATGGCTTCAAATGTTGAACACACATCTTATGACTTTGGAATTATATTTTTTTCTCACTAAGCATCTTAAGCATCTTTTCAGTACCTTCTCCTGCCACTCATCACCTGGTCCCTATCCTTTGGACCAAGGGCAGTTTACCTGGTTCTCACTGAAAGCACAGTGATTGCTATGGGCTGAGGGTCATGGTTATCTCCCCGGTTCCGGATTCTGTTAGTTGCCAGAGAACCAAGATTCAGTGAACTCTTCTGGCAACTTAAAAAATTTTTTGGCTCTAGCCATTAACCAAAAATAACTGTTTTTTTTTCCCTGAAAGTGCTATTAAGCCATCGTTCCCTCATCTTGAGTTTGTGAACTTGAATGTGAACCTAATATAGAGGCCCCTTAACTTTGGTTTCATTAGATTTAGTTTAAGATCCAGCTTGACAGTTTTATTTTGGATTCTATCACTCAGTATATTCATCTCTGTCTCTCCCAGCTCATGTCATACTTGAACTTGATAAACATGCCTGAGTGAAGTTACTAATAAACACATCAAATGAAAGACAGCCGTCAGCAGATCTTCTAAATCTGCTGTTATCCATGTCTGTATAAACATGGGTCATCACCCCCTTCAATCTAGTTTTCACCTGGCCACACACTCAGCACATATCCAACTGTTCAGCCCAAGTTTCCCCATCCTGTTAGCAGAAACACCATAAGAAACTTTTTAAAAAGCCATCTTCTTGAAATTAAATCTTGAAAGCTACATTGCTTCATGACCCCAAATCTCTGTATCTGCAACATATATTTTACTTTATATGCTCAGAATATTTTATACCAAACATTTTAATTGTCAACAGCTAATTGCACATTTTACAACTTAACTCTTTTCTATTATTTTCTCTTCACAGAGGAACTCTACCAATGTGAACTTTCTTAGGATTCTTTTTTCTAAGCTTCCATCAATATCTGCTGTCTCCTCTCACAGCAAGATTCTAGCTGAACCAAAGGTTACAGTGTCTGACAGTAATTCACCAAGGTACCACATTTCAAATGCCTCAGCACATTTTAGTTAGGAGACCTTTGAAGTGAGAAAGGAAAAGAAATGGAATGACAGTCAGGTGAAGTGGAGAGAAAAACAGCCTGAAAGGAGGGGATAAGAAACACCTCCAGACAATGGAAAAAGAGAAAGGAAAAAAAACAAACAGGAATTCTCAGAAACAACTTGATTCTACCTTTGACTCAAAGTAAATGATCATAAAATGCACACATGGATATTCCAAAGTATTGGGTTTAGGTAGAAAATTTCCACTCCCCTAGATTATGAAATGGGCCCAATGTGAGATACTTTTCCAGAAGATGTATTCTAATAGTGGAGATGTAATTTATATTGCACTATCTGTGGGAAAAAAAAATCTGGCTTAAGGAAAAAGGGAATTTAGAGGCGAAAATAACTTGTAGTCCAGAGGCTGGCCTAGTTTGGGGCCTGGCTGAATCCTGAAAGGATGTCATCAAGACCTGTGTTCTGCTCTACTCCTCCTCCTGCTGGTACCTTCTCAGGCAAGAATTCTACAGGCTCGTCCACTGGAAGCAAGCCCAAGTCCAGAATGAAAAAGATATGTTTCCTGTCATTAATTCTGTCCAGATGCAGCAGGCTGAGTAATGGCCACCCAAAGATGGAAGGTAGGCATCCCTCAAGCCAGTAAATGTTATCTTATAAGGAAAAAAAGGTCTTTGCAGATATGATTAGGTTAAGAGTCTTGACGTGGGGACATTATCTTAGATTCTCCAGGTGGACCTCAAATGTAATAACAAGTGTCCTGATAAGAGAAAGTGGAGGGAGACACCACACACACAGAGGAGGAGGAGACCACGTGACCATGGAGGTGAGGATGGGAGTGATGCGTCCAGGAGTCTAGGAATGCTGGCAGCCCCTAGAGGGACCATGGCCCTGCAGACACCTTGACTGTGGCTCAGGGAAACAGATGTCAGGCTTTAGCTTCCAAAACTGTGAGAGAATAAGTTTCTGTTGTTTTAAGCCACCAGGTTTGTGTTCACTGGGTACAGCAGCCACAGGACACTAACACATCAGATAAAGCACGTTGCTCTGGTTCTAACACCCTGAGTCACATGACCAACTCTGAACCAATCACTGAGCACTGTCAGGTCAGCTGGCTTATCCATCTCATCCTTGGAGTACAGGCAGAGACTTCCAAGGGCAAATGAACTCCAAGTGCAGGAGGGGGAGGTTCCCCAAAAGGGAAGCACAGCTAGAAATGGATGAGGGCTGGGGAGAAGGGGCAAAACACAGCAGATATCTGCTTCATGTTTGAAAGGAGAAGACAGAAGAGAGGACAAAGTTAACATATACACGCAAGACTTAACATCAGTGCACTTGAACTCATTTTGTTGCTGTGATGACAACGTCTTCTCAGGGATACACTGAGTTGAACAGACACCACTTGCTCAGAGCAGATTTGTTTTTATTCCCGATCACTGGACCTTCTGCAGCGCTGACCTTTCTCCTTTTGGAAAAGTTGAACGTAAAGATCACACATATCATTCCAAAGAGGAATGTACTCTGATATAAAGTTAGGATAATATTTTGTATTTATTTTTTAATATTCTTTCTGATTATGTCTAAAAACTTGTATTAACAGTGTTTGCTACAGTAAGAGCTTGTGCCCAAGTCTGTGGTGTGTGCCCACTGTACTTTCCACACCGCTTTCCTGGATAATAACTGCCCGGCCTTTGCAGACTGTGAGGGGTAGCTCTGCCTCTTATGAGCTTTATGACCTCAGCTAAATCACTTACACTTTCCTAATGTCAGTTTCTCCATAGGTAAAGTGAGGATACATCATTTTACAGGATTTGTTTGGAAGATTATCTGAAAAATATGTGTGAAAGCATCTAACAGATGCTAGTAATGTTCTGTTATGAAGCTGTAATCAATAAGCACAGTTTAGATCATTATTCCTATAATTTGCCCTCTTCTTATCCACACTGAAGCCTTTTCAGTGACTCATTTCCACTTCAAAAGGTCTACACGTCGTTTCCATTTGGCTTGGCCCATTTCTTTGCAGGAGAGCCTGATGTCAAGTGCACATTTGGACGTTTCACCATATTCTCCCCTTTTCTGAAACTTTGTAAAATTGACAATAAGACCAGTTTCAGTGCTGAACCAGGCAGAGTTCTACCTGCTGATTTATTCCCAAAGAGTTTTCCATGCTAACAAAATGTCTCTGATAGGACCGAATATCACAGCCCCCAACCCAACCTGACATGGCTCATTTGCCTTTCTTTTGAAGCTGTCAGATTTTATTTTGAAGGTTTAAGTTAATTGGATCTATTAGTTTTCCCTTTGCTCTTTCATTATTTACTCTCAAAAACGCTAGTATATAAATCAGGCATAATTTCCCTTTATACACATTTTGCTGGAGGGAAGAGGAAGCTGGCTTTGTTTGATCCACAGGGAAGAGAAGTCCCCAATTAGGGCCCAGATTAACCCCAGATTTTCTGCACCCATGAGCTGCTTTGTCTCCTGGGGAGCAATGTCACAGCAGCTCTGAGTTCCCTCCGGATATTTGGGAAACCGATGGTCAGGCTGGGCAAGTTTGGGGTGTTTGTATTACCCTATCTTAGCCCAGGAAATTTAGAACCCACTGGCAGAGCCCTCATAGGCATTTGATTTCTGACCTTTGTTACTTAATGAATATCTGTTTATATTCAGGGTAGTTCTCATTGCCAGCATAAACCACACCCAAAATTACTAGATTTTACCAGGCTTCAGGGACTTAGGGAGACATAGAGATGAAATACAGAGAGATGACCTTCACAGATAGAATTTAAATGTTTGATAGAATTTAAATATTTGCTAAAACTTAAATAATGGGAACTTACCACTTAATGGGGAATTGTATCCACCTTGTATTTATTATTAAACCTTGTGAAGTATCACAAGATTTCACCTGTGAATACCATGCATTCTGGAGATAGATATTCCAAACCCCCAAATCCTAAAAGTAGCTGGATTATGAGTAATTTAAATTTTTTTTCCCCAAGCATATTTCTTAAAATTTTTATATTTAACAAATGTCATATTTATAATATGAAAATTTTGATTAATATTTTTAAGAAAGAAAGAACTTTTTAAAGAAACAACAATCATGAATATGCATTGCCATGTTCATTTTATAAGTTAAAACTGGAAATATATCCAAGAACAGAAAACTGTTTAATTAAAGTTTCATATTCATACAGTAGAATGCAATTATCCCGTACTTAATAAGTATTTGTATTCATTGGGTGGTGGGGGGCATTACCTTAGAAATGTATATCTATTTTCCCAATTATCTATTTTTTTATCATTGTTTAGCAAAGAAGTCATTCTTTTGACTCTGTTCCAGATTTCACCAAAAACTGTCACATTCTAGTACCCAGGCTGGACGGCTTACACCAATAACAAGCAAGAATGACATTAATTAAAAGAACACCGATTTATGTTTTCTCTTGGCTCTTCTGAGAGTCTGACTTCACTGCTAATAGCCAACTGGAGATGAAAGGTCCCTTTGAATGATGAGGAACTAGTATGGACACAGGGACATTTGGACTACAGCCAAAAGTTTCTGGAATTCACAAATGAGTGTGAACATGAGAAAGCAGAATATTCATAAGTATTTCCTCTCTGAGGTTGAATAATAAAAATATGGTTCAAATTTTTCAAAAGGGCAAAACTCCCTGAGGGTAAAAAGCAATTATGTAAAAGTGTGAATGATTGTAAAATATGGGCACTCAGGATTGAACAAAGCACTTCCAATGGTTAAGTCCAGTTCTAGTGAAGGAGTGATGCACACATGCAGTTGCCAAGTAAGCCCCCCAATTAGGAGGAGAGAGAGACCTTTCCAGGGAGGGGTCTCCTGGCTTGTTGCCCTCTTATCTGGATAGAGGAGTTCTAGGCCCTAGAAAAGAAAACATCGGGTGTCTTCTGAATGTCAGCCAGTGTCACTCAAGACCACGACTAGAGGTGTAAGATCAGCAAGGTACAGATAAGGACCGACCCACAGTAATTAAAATTAGCAGATAATACAGGCTCTGTCACTTGAAGGCAAAGTAGACCAAAGTGACACATTTTTATATCCTATTGCTCTAAAGTCTTCAAACACCACATAATGAGCAAACAGAACCAAGAAGTTTCTGAGTGTACATAGAGACTCAAACTGACTGTAGGGTTTATTGTCTATTTAGCCCCGATGAGAAAAATCCATTAATATTAAATGCATTGATGACCGTCAAACGTAATGGTTATAAATTTTATTCTGCCTTGGTAGAAGTATTTTTTCATATATTTTATCCCACTTTTCTATCAAGAAATTAAAGATAGGTATACATGTCTATGCCCTTATTTTCAAGGAGTTATTTGCATCAAGAAAGATCACAATTAGATATATCATGTACTGTCTTACTGCTTTTTCTTAGTTGTCCCCACCTGAAAACCTAATCAGTGATCTTTGTAACCCAAGCCAGGCCTCATCATTTTCCCACAGAGAGTCTGGGCCACGTGCCAGATGTGGAGTGTAGTTAATTTTTCTGGTTTTATCTGTGTGGACTCTAAGCCAGAAAGCCCCTTAGCAAGGGATCTTAGTAATTCCTTCTCTGTGATTTGTTTAATCAAAACGAAAAGACCCAGGCTTGCAGAGAATGGCCCAGAATTTGTAACCTGCCCTGGGGTCTGGCTCTTCTTCGCATTGTTCTTACTACTTCACACCTTAACTCAGAATGTATTCCTTTTCACTTGATCAGAGCTGCAAACCAGTAGACCTCGTGTGTGAAATAAGAGTTCATCGCAGCACAGAGAAAAGTCTCCCATGTGGCATGGATCCAAAGAGAAGCTTCTATGCAGTACAAACATTAAAAGAGATTAAACTTGGCTTCCATACCTACCACATCTATAAAAGGCACACTTCCACCTAAGTCATCTTTTGCAACTTTAGGTCATAGTCTTTGTTACTGAAGTAGGCTCAGAGTCATAGGATTGGCTCAAGAGGGGGTGGTATTTGTTTCTTCCTGGGAGCAGAATCTAGAACTCATGGATGTGCTCTCAGCTACACAGTGATGTCTCCTTCAGGACAAGCACATTTTCAAGGCCCATTTCAGGTGCGGGTAATGGGAAGACCACAGATCTCCCACCTCGTTCATGACACAGTGGGATCCAGTGTGGACAGACATGGTGATACTAGGGACCCTTTTCTCCCCAGGCATTCACACACCTTAATACAGCATACGCTCCAGAAGCCCTGATTAGATATAGGAGAGAGTTCCAGAATAGTTGGGGTAGAATTACTTGCTACATGGCTGGTGCTTAGACTCTATATTAGACTAACAGAAAATAAAGAATGATCATATTTCTTCCACATGTAAGTCTCATACCTATTCCATTATCTTAGCAAATGGAAATTATAGAAAATCTCAAAGAATCAAGTTAGGATCACTTATAACAGTAACACCTAGAGGGATAACTACTATTACTATTATAGAGTATCTAGACCTTTCTGTGTTCCTGTGTTGTGTGTAGAAATCTCAGGTATCTAAGAAATGTAAATAAAGTTCACCTTAATTTTTATTTCTAACTCTCAGTGTACTGGGAGCAAGAACTAATCTCACTTCCTGATTACCCCTTGCCCTGGGGTTGTACCTGAAAGTTCCAGGGAGCTTGCATGGACCTGCACCCTCACCCGCCACAGTCTCCCCAGGTCTGGCTCTATGTCGGAAACCTTGGGCAGGTTGTCTGTGTTGCTCTGGAATTATGGAAACCTCTCATAGTCTGAGGTCTTTCACCACAACTAAGCCCTACCCGGGGACAGGGGAATTGATGCTCCCTGCTCCATATTGGAACTTGGTCTGGATTCACCATGCAGATGTTTCTTCTGCCCCTGCGTTGATTGGGCATGGAAAAATCCAAGCCCTTTCTAGTTCTCCCAGGTTTGGCCCTGACCTGGGAGGTCCCCTGCGAGGTCAGATCTCCAAATATCTCCAGGAGTTTTACCAAAAAAAACATTTCATTGTATGAAAGAAGTATAATTTACTTAACCATTGTCTTGTTTTTATATTTAGATTGCATTAATCCTTTACTGTCATGTTATGCTGTCCTGAATATTTTTGTAGTGAGAGCTTTATCCATTCCATTATTATTTATTTAAGAGAAATTTCTAGAAGGGAAATTTATGTGTCAAAGAATATACATATTTTAGGGCTTTTCTATATGTGAAATCACCCTCCAGAAATTTACTTCTCAACACTAGTGAATGCAAATGCTCATCTCTCCACATGGTAGAAAATTTAGCAGTAAATTAGTTATACAGATCATATCCTTGTTATTTATTTGTGTGCAGTTTTTCTATGCTGTTCATGATTCCATCATAAAAAAATACACTTTGATAATTTGCAACATAACCAGTGGAGAACCACTAATATAGTTAAGGGTTGGAAATGATTTTTTTTTAAGGCTAAAAAATTAGGTTACTCATGAACCATGTGACTAAGAGATCACTTCTTGGCAGGGTTTCAACAAGGTTAATGATCAGCTTTTTTTTTCCCTGCAACTTTCACTGAGTAGAGAATTTATTAAAAATGAAAAAGGTCTGTAACAACAATAATTATTGTTGGGCGTGGTAAGCAGAATGTCCCCGTAAAGAAGTTCACACCCAGATCCCTGGATCCTGTGAACGTGTTACAATTCGTGGCAAAAGGGACTTTGCAGATATAATGAAGGTAATGGATCTTAAGATAGGGTGGGTGCTGTTCTGAATTATTCTGGTAACAGGAAGTCAGAGAGGTTCCAAGTATGAGAAGAATCAATGCCCTCTTGTTGGCTCTTATGTTCAGAGGCTCACATGTAAGGACTGGGAGAGGGGACCTCTAGGCGCTGAGGGCAGCCCCAGCCAGCAGCCAGAAAGGAAGGAAATGAGGACCTGGTTCTATATCTGTAAGGAACTGGATTCTGCCAACAACCCAAATGGACTCCCATCTGAGCCTCCAGATAAGACCCTGGCTGGTTGATGCCTTCATTTTGACCTGTATTTCTAACCTACATAACTGTGAAATAATACATTTGCATTGATTTAAGCTGCTAAATTTGTGTTACTGGCAACCGTAGCAGTAGAAAATTCATACATTGGCTGAATAAGTAAACGAAAATACATAAATAAATGAATAACAATGAATTAATGAATAAGTGAATCAAATGTAGGTTAAGAGTGGAAATTGTTAAATAGTTTCCAAGAGAGTTGTGCAATCACAAGTCACTTTCACTTCCAAGGTGCTTTGAATCCTTTCTTTCATTTTGTGGACATAGGTCAAAGTTTTGTCCCATATACAACTTCCAAGAGATGGGTGGAACCACCATCTCTGCCATGTTGTGACAAAATTTCCTATCATTTTTAGGGTGCAGTAACTATTTTGTGCTTGTGATTCCTCATAATTATCACTTGAAGAATATGAGGGTTTCCTATCCAGTACACAAACTACTCTTCTTCTTACAAGTGAATTCAGATTTCATCACCTATCTACATCTATTCTTTTTCCAACAGGTGTTTACTAGACTCCTGTTCTGAGTATAGATTTCTGTGAGGCTCTGAAGCTATTACCAAAAAAATACAGATAGTTTCCAAATGAAAAAGTGATTTATGTTCTAGTAGAAGTTTATTTTTAAGTTAGGGCCTTCTCACTCAGAATGCATTTCCACATTGAAACAATACTAAAAACACTGACTCTGTACCTAAATCAGCCTACAAACTCCCATTAAACTCAAAATTTACTTGAATTAATTCTAAAATAATTTAACCACTATTTATTTTTTCTATGTGAAGAAAGATCCAGGGCTTCCCTGGTGGCGCAGTGGTTAAGAATTCACCTGCCAATGCAGGGGACACAGATTTGAGCCCTGGTCCAGGAAGATCCTACATAACTGAGGAGCAACTAAGCCGGTGCGCCACAACTGCTGAGCCTGTGCTCTAGAGCCCTCGAGCCACAACTACTGAAGCCCACGTGCCTAGAGCCCATGCTCCACAACAAGAGAAGCTACCACAATGAGAAGCCAGCACACCGCAACAAAGACCCAACACAACCAAAAATAAGTAAGTAAAAAAATATATATTTTTTAATTTAAAAAGAAAGATCCAGTTTTCCAATTTGTAATGTTAGAAGCTCAATATCCTGCCTGGAATAACTGACTCTAGCAATGATATAGGGCATCAGAGGCTCCACTGAGTAATGGAGCATATAGTTATGCATTTTTAAAAAGTCCTTGCTGTATGCTTGAACCATCTTGTTTGTTTTGGTTTAGTTCTCTGCATCTGGAACACCAAGTACCCTTACTTTGGATCTTCTTGTTCTCTCTTCCGTGTCTACTATGTCTGTTGTAGTTTCTTTTATTATACTCAGATTCTGTAATCATCATTGTTAAGTCTCAGCATCTGTGCATCTGTCACTTTAAATGCTTCATTTCCTAGAAACATTCTAAATGATAAAGAAATGGCATTTAGCTCCATAGAGAAGTCAATGCTCAGGTCCAGAATCTAAGTTTCCTTAATTTTTCATGTCTTGTCATTAATAAAGGTGGTACAACCCAGTCAGAAATTATCTGTGATCCTTAAGACATGCCACCCATATCCAGGTAATGTTTTTCTACTTGGAGACAAGTCATGTGCATGAATCATTCCAATAGATAGGTTGATAGATAGCTTATTTAATATGGTATATACAGAGAGATAATATGGCATAGCTATAGAGATCAGTTACATACAAAATAAGTGGTACAGACAAAAAGTATTTTAGGAGTTAAGAAAATGGAACTCAGCTTGTGCTGGATTCAACCATTCAACAATCCCTAAATGTATGGGTCATTTCCTTGTTCATAGTTTTATCTCTTCCTTGCAGACTCCTCTTCCCCCACATTTACTATCTCTGTAGATCTAAATCTTACCTGCTTTAATGACCCAGCACATGTGCATACCCTTCTATGAAGCCTTCCCTGACAGCCCCATCTTGTGCTAATCTCCCCTTCCTCTCGTTTCCCATGGCAACTCATCACTACTTTTCTTATAACAGCAGAATGAAAATGGATAGGTGTATTTAGAAACCTGCAAGAATGATCTGTAAAAACTGTTTTTTAAGCAAATGGTGGGGTAACTTGAGATTCATATTTAAAAAAAAAAAAGAAGCAGGGAGAACATTTATGATATGGTGAAGGTGGTTGGAGAAGAAGATAAACAAAGGCATAGAGGCTGGAGGTCCGAGGGATGACTTTCTGGAAACAGAAGATCCTGAATGAAAATGGCATAAAGTAAAATGTTCACAAGTAGTTGGGGAGCAGATAGCGTAGGACCTTTCACCATGCCTCCGGGATGAAGAGTTTGGACTTCATCTTAAAGCAACAGGAAGCTATCGAATGCGCTGTTAAAGTGGGCATTTAGGAAGATTAACCCGGCAGCTGCAGGTAAGACGGATGCAGGGAGCTTATTAAAAAGATATTTTAGTCATATGAGGAGAGCAGGTACTGATTTGAAAGGTCCTACTCGGGCTTCCCTGGTGGCGCAGTGGTTGAGGGTCCGCCTGCCGATGCAGGGGACGCGGGTTCGTGCCCCGGCCCGGGAAGATCCCACGTGCCTCGGAGCGGCTGGGCCCGTGAGCCATGGCCGCTGAGTCTGCGCGTCCGGAGCCTGTGCTCCGCAACGGGAGAGGCCGTGACAGTGGGAGGCCCGCGTACCGCAAAAAAAAAAAAAAAAGTCCTACTCAAGTGGGCAACAAGAACATCAACAAAACCCCCGTAACTGTCCTCATTCTCTAGAATTCATTTCAATTTCTGGTGCTAAGTCTCCATTCTACTTGCTGAAGAAATTGTACTCTAGTCACTTCCAGGTAAAACAAGTCCTCGGGGTTGTGAGCTCCACCATTTCAGGAGGAGGAGGAAGGAGTGGGGCTGGAGGCCACGAGAGACGTTCATGTTAACCTTCTCCACACTATGGTGGAAACTGGAACTGGAGGACTGTGGGATCCTCCAGACACCATCCACACCAGCCCATAGGGTACCAGGTGGCTTGTCCCTAGCTGTCACAGCATCTGAGCCCCACCCCCAGCTTCTTCTCAATGATGGCAGGATAGATGGGCAGGGCTGGGGAGGGGCTTCTCTCTCTGAGTTTTGCTGTCTGCTATCTCCCAGCCCCACTCTATCAGAAATACTTTCTTGTCATGGGTCCCCAGACTTAATAAGAAGATCGGTTATGTCCCCTCTCAGGACTCATGCTGAGCAGACAGAAGGCACGGCACTCTCTCACACTCACATTTAACTCGACTTCTTTTTCTCTGCCAACCAATCCTCTCATTTCTTTCTGTTTCAGCCTGCAGATTCCTTTTTTTTTCTTTTTTCAGTCTAGGTAGGGGAGTCACATAGGTGGATCTGACTCAGCATTACCCCAAGGGTTTGAACTTAAGAATCAAGAGTTTTCTGCTTTTGCTGCCTTGTCTTTTCCTGGTTCCCTGGTGACGATGGGCATCTCCTGTCTAGTTCTGACCTACAGGGGGCGCTTAGGGAACAAGTGAATGACCGAGGTGGGTGTAGGGGTGAGATGAGTGGGCACAACAATTGGAACTTTGGAATAATTTGCCCCCACTAATTATGCTGTCCTCAAGGCTAGACTTAGGTGGGAGAAAGGATAAGAAGGAAAAATCCATTGGCTCTGATGAGTGTTAGAATAGGATGTAGATAGAGAATTCAAAGAAAGTCTTTAAGATTTTGAGCCTGAGTGAATGGGAAATGAATGAAGTTGGGGGGATTTTAAAAAGCATGAGAGAGAGAGAGAGAAAAGAAACTGGTTGTTTATGCCCCATGTCTTTTTTTTTTTAAGATTTTTTTTGATGTGGATCATTTTTAAAGTCTTTATGGAATTTGTTACAATATTGCTCCTGTTTTATGTTTTGATTTTTTGGCCCCAAGGCATGTGGGATCTTAGCTCCTCAACTAGGGATCGAACCCACACCCCTTGCATTGGAAGGCAAAGTCTTAACCACTGGACCACCCAGGAAGCCCCTATGCCCCATGTCTTGATATACCTGAACTTGAATGAGAGCCACACATGTAGAATGTACATCTATTTTATTAGTCATCTAAGATTAGCAGACTCTAGGGGATCAATTCCCTTGATCCAACTCACTGAGTGGTTTGGAAATGTGCATATTCATCCATTAATTGATCTTGGGAATTGTATCTAATAGGATGACTGTTTGTGGTCCTTCGCACCTGACTCTCGGGCCACTCAGATGGGAGTTGGTTGTTAGTCATCTGTTGGATCAGCAGACTGATTAGTGAACATAGAATAAGAACAGATAGATCTGGCTGTAATTAGGGGCTATCTAACTACGCAACAAGAAGAATAGTTCTTTGTTCATCCTAGGAACATTCCTAAGATACTCCCTAATAGTCTTTAGAATCAGCGTATTTCCTTCCCTACAGATTGTGAGGGCACATTGACAAATTCTACTACTCTATTCATTTTCTATATTCTTCCTTGAAGGAATGTCTGTTCAGATACTTTGCCCATTTTTAAACTGCGTTATTTTTCTTATTGTTATTGAATTGCAAGAGTTCTTTATATATTCTGGATACAAGTCCTTTTTCAGATATATACTTTGTAAATATTTTCTTCCATTCTGTTGGTTGCCTTTTCATTTTCTTGATGTCTTTTAAAGCACAAAAGCTTTTATTTTGATGAAGCACAATTGATCTATTTTTTCTTTTGTCCCTTGTGCTCTTGGTGTCATATCTAAGAATCCTTTGCCAAACCCAAGGTCAAAAATATTTGTCCCTGTGTTTTCCTCTAAGAGTATTTTAGTTTCAGCTCTTACACTTAGACCTTTGATGCATTTTGAGTTATTTTTCTTTATATATCCCAACTTCATTCTTTTCCATATGATTATCCAGTTTCCCCACTAGCATTTGTTGAAAGGAATGCTCTTTGCCATTCGATAATCTTGACAACTTTGTTGAAAATCAATTGACAGTAGATGTATGGGCTTATTTGTGGACTCTAATTTCTATTCCATTAATCTCTGTGTCTACTCTTGTCTTAGTACCACCACTGGCTTAATTAATATTGCTTTGTTGTAAGCTCTGAAATTGGGAAGTGTGAGTCTTCCTACTTTGTTCTTCTTGTTCAAGATCGTTTTTGCTAATCTGGGTCCCTTGCAATTCCATATAAATTTTAAAATAAGCTTGTCAGGACTTCCCTGGTGGTCCAGTGGTTAGGACTCTGTGCTTCCAATACAGGGGCAGCGGTTTTGATCCCTGGTCAGGGAACTAAGATCCTGCATGCTGTTTGGTGCAGCTAAAAACAACAAAAAAATTAAAATCAGCTTGTCAATTTCTACAAAGAATTCAGCCGGGATTCTGATTGGCATTGCATTGAATCTGTACACTAGTTTGGGGGAGTATTGCTATCCTAATAATATTAAGTCTTCTGATCCACGAACACAAGATATTTTTCCAATTATTTAGATCTTAATTTCTTTTTCAGATCGTGCAAGTGTATAGAAATACCATTGATGTTTGTATACTGATCTTTTATACTGAAAACTTGCAGAACCGATTTACTAGCTTTTTTAAAGTGGATTCCTTAGGATTTTCTATATACAAGATCATGTCAACTGTGGAAGAAGATAGTTGTACATCTTCCTTTCCTATCTAGATGCTTTTAAATTACTTTTTCTTGTCTAATTGCCCTGGTAAGAACCTCAAGTACAATGTTGAATAGAAGTGGTGAGAGCAGACACCCTGATCTTGTTCCTGACCTAGGGGGAAAAATACCTAGTCTTTCACCATTACCTGTGATGTTAGATGTGAGTTTTTCAGATATGGTCTTTATCATGTTGAGAAAGGTGCTTTCTGTTTCTAGTTTATCAATGTTTTTTTAAATCATGAAATGGTGTTGGATTTTGTCAGAAGCCTGTCTCACTTCCAGATCTGACAATTTGCCATATTTTTACTTCAGAATATCATGAAGACTACCTGAAATTATGGACTGGTGAATCTTATCTCCCAAAAGGTTACAAATCTATTATGACTGAAAATGGGGAAAAACATTGATAATACATTTATGGACATCCAGTGGAGATGCAGTCACAACAAATGTGATTCAGAGAATAAAAAAGGAGAAAAGCTGTAAGAGAATAGAGAAAGAAAATGTTACATTAGCTGAAGAGTTAATATTAAAAACAAGAACCCTCCAAATTTTTATAATAATCTTTAAAGTACTGCAAAGCAATACCTCTTGCCAGATCAAAATGAAATCCCTTGTAATATATACTATATGACTGCTGATCTCTGTTTATGACATTTACCTTTATGAATTCATTGAATTCATAAGGGAGAAAGGCTAAAATATTATTGGCATTATCTTGCCTCTTTTCAGGAAGAGAAATGTCAATGTCAGTATAAAGATGTGAAGGGCTTCCCTGGTGGTGCAGTGGTTAAGAATCCACCTACCAATGCAGGGGACACGGTTTTGAGCCCTGGTCCGGGAAGATCCCACATGCCGCGGAGCAACTAAGCCCGTGTGCCACAACTACTGAGGCTGCGCTCTAGAGCCCGCAAGCCACAACTACCGAGCCCACGTGCCACAGCTACTGAAGCCTGTGTGCCTAGAGCCTGTGTTCCACAACAAGAGAAGCCACCACAATGAGAAGCCCGCACACCACAACGAAGAGTAGCCCCCGCTCACCGCAACTAGAGAAAAGCCTGCGAGCAGCAACGAAGACCCAATGCAGCCAAAAATAAAAACAAAACAAATAAATAAATAAATTTATTTTTAAAAAGATGAGGTATCTTTTACAGAAGCATACTCCTTTTATATTATGTTATGAAATTATAAATTTGAAAAAAAACAGCCTGGTTTTTAAAATGTCTTTAATAAAAGCACGAAGAAGAATATATTCTTTTTCTTTTTGAAAAATAATAGAGTTATGGATACTCAAGATTATTTGTATATGGCTTTGGAAAATACATTTTGAACTGCAACATGAATTTGGGTATATTTGTTATTCAGGGAATTCATATCAAATGAAATACTGAGACCATGTTGTGAAGAACCACTCAGGAGGAATTAGTAAGGTCTCCATATTTTACCTCTGGTTCTCTGATCACTCCAGTCTCTAATTCCATTTTTGCAAAAGTTGCCAACACCTTTCAGTTTTAGGCAAAGCACATTTGCCTTTCTCAACTTGCTTGTCTGTCAAGTTCTCAACTTTCCCTGGGGTTTGAAGAGATAAATAAGCAGTTTTCTGTTTTGGAAAGACTTTTCTGGTAGTTGGGAGTAAGAACCTGGACTGTCTTTCCTTCTCAGTTCTGCAGGCTGCACAGGTAATCAGGGGACGTGATGAGTCAATAAGAGTTCAAAAGAGAACAGAGGACCACAGAGAGAAAGAACTAAATGCTTTTCTAGGAAGGAACCGTGGATCACTGTTCCCCAAACTTGTCTGTAACATTTGTTAAGCAGCTATTATAGGTACACTCAAACCCACACCTCTGGTCATATGTCCATTTCTATTTAACTACAGCTATAGATGCTCCTCCTAACAATGAGGGAAAGAAACAGATGGATGTAGTCGCAGTGAACTGCCTAGAATGGCAGAATCCTTCACCCTGGGGCCGACTTCCTAGAGGCAATCTTGTTAAATCTCTCACTGATTGTTAAGGACCAAAATCAAAGCTATTTCCCATTTGTGTGAGACACACTCAAAATTAATACATAAATCCAATGTCATTGCTTCCAGGACACATTCTAGAATTTTACGGAAAGCTAAGTATTGTGAGGCTATCAAAACAATAAGAAAACCAAGATGAAATCTGATTTTCCTACTCGTGGGTATCTTACCATATTTTCCAGGCTATTTCCTACAAGCATATGCTTTTCACTTGCATCAGAAGTTCTCTCATTAAGAGGACCGTGTCCAGGGTTCGTTCCAGCTGGTACTGAGCAACAGACCCACCAACTAACTGCACGAATAAGGCTTCGCTCAGGCAGAAAGATGAGTTCTTTTTCATTTTTTTTCTTTGCTTTTGTGACTTAAGGAGGGGAACAGTGATATACAGCTTATGTTCCTGGTGATTTGAAATCGAAGCACACAGCACAGACAGAAGCTGAGTGTGAGAACAGAGACAAAGGGTCTATAAAGCATGAAAGGATCAAAGGAAAATGTCAGCGTGAGGTAGATGGAGAAGAAAGAAGAAAGGGGAGAAGTGGGAAGAAGAGGCTGTGAAGGAGAGAGGCAGCCACCTGCCTATAGCAGAGGAGGGGGAAATGATGGGGCAGCGAGTGGTACCCACAGGAGGTACGCTGAGGGCTTAGCCTGATTGGACAGAGACTTAGAGTTACATGACGCTCTTCTTTTTTCTTTTTTTTTCTTTTTTTTTTTTTTGCGGTACACGGGTCTCTCACTGTTGTGGCCTCTCCCGTTGAGGCGCACAGGCTCCGGACGTGCAGGCTCAGCGGCCATGGCTCACGGGCCCAGCCGCTCTGTGGCATGTGGGATCTTCCCGGACCGGGGCACGAACCCGCGTCCCCTGCATCGGCAGGCGGACTCTCAACCACTGCACCACCAGGGAAGCCCCCGCTTTTCTGTTTTAATAGCCCATTTTTAGCAAAAGGTCCATTGAATTAGACTTGCAAAATGAACACCATAGATCATAGTATAATAAGGAAGAAAATGTATTAAAACTAAGACTGCATCTAAAAGATGGAGGGGGAAATACTTAAGGTTGTAAACATCTAGAGAGCTCAGGGAGATGGGGCATGACTCATGCTTCCTGACTTTCTCACTTTCAGAACTTGTCCCCATGAAGTCAAGATGGTAAAGGTTTTATCTCATAACAAATGTGGGGCAGTGATTTAGCATCTTCAGTTCCTGAGAACAGATGGTCGTAGATCATACACAGTGGACATGATGAGGAGATAAAGTAAGAGGTACATGCATAGCTCAGCCACGGTGGTATCCTATTCAAAATTCCAACTGACTTGAAGTCATTCCATTCTTAAAGCTTCACTATTCTGGTTTAGGACATATTTTTCTTTGCTGTTAAAAGAAACTGATGGACAGTCTATCGGAATAAGGTACTAAGTAGCCGGGAACGGGGAAGGAATGGGGGAGATGGGGGGAGGAAGCCACTTAGAACATGTAGGGAGTTTCCTAGGACTTAGGAGGTTTCCAAGTGTTAATCATTTTCCTTCTTTCCTTGACCTGAATTAGATCATTACCACTCTCCTTTTCTTAATGAATATTTAATAGGAACACCTGGGGAGTTAATGTTCCAGTGTCTCAAACAGAATTATCCTTCTCCTCCAAACCCTCCCCTTACCACACACAAAGGGGATATTTAGCAATGTCTGAAAAACTTTTCTGGTTGTCACAACGGGAAGGGAATGCTACTGGCAACGAGTGAGCAGAGGCCAGGATGCTCCTAAAGACCCAACAGTGCCCAGGACAGAACCCCACCCCAAGGAATTATCTGGACTAAAATGTCAAAAGTGCCAAGCTTGAGAAACCCTTGTACCCTGACTCAGCCATATAAGTGAAAGACGAAGAATTCTGGGCAAATTCATTCGTTCATCCATCCATCCATCAGCAAGCATTCAGTGTATGTTTCAGTGCATGCCAGGTGCTAGGACGCAAAGATGAGATGCACACAAGCCTTGCCTTTAAGAATTTGCCACTTTCAACAAGAACGCCATCACGTATGGTATAACCATTCCAAGCAAAAAGAGATTAATCCCAGGTGTGCCACCGGGGAGGCTTCAGGAAACAGCAGTGTTTCAGTGGACGGGCTGTGGATACGCAGAGGAGGATGTGCTCTCTGAAGGGAGGAAAAGGAGAGCAATTAGGCAGAACAGGAAGCAACCCCCTGGGACATGACCAGAACTAACTGGAGCTGAAAGAGGGAAGATAGTGTTGGAAGGGCAGTTGGGGTCAGACTGCTTGAAAGCCAGGCTGAGACGGCTCTGTTGCAGCTTGTTCCTGTCTGTCTGTTTGTTTTTACTGCATCTTATAGAAAAGGGAGTCCATTAAGGGTTTTTTTTTTTCTTCTTTTCTTTTCTTCTCTTTTTTTTTTTTTTAAAGAGGAAGCCATGGCTTATTTTCATTATTTATTTATTTAATTTAAAAATTTTGGGCCGTGCAGCATGAGGGATCTTAACTCCCCTGACCAGGGATCGAACCCATGCCCCCTGCAGTGGAAACGTGGAATCTGAACCACTGGACCACCAGGTAAGTCCCCATTAAGGGTTCTTGACAGGGATGTGCCATGATCACAGACCTGGAGCTGAAACATTTTCCTAGCAGGAGTATGAGATGGTGACCTTCCAAAAGTCCTTCCAAAATGTCCCCACTGCCCCCAGCCCTGTTGCCCAGTGAGAGAACTGAGTATGTGCTCTGTTCACAGCCTTGAGTCTGACAATCCTCACCTGGTCTGTAAGCCTGGGGCTGCCTTTCCCATGCATTGATTTTGCCAATTACCTCCCATTTTCTTCCTTTCCTCACAGTTACAATTTCATCTTTATTACTATTTTGGGGACCATGACTTCAGGTCCTCCCAAGGACATGCTTTGTCGCTAGACCAAAGTGGTTCTCACACATTAGCATCAGAATCTCTTGGGGACAGCGCGGGGACAGGAGGGAGGGATTACCAGGAGGTGATGAATTTGTCGACTGTGATGATGATATTATGTTGTGTGCACGGGTCAAAACTTATCAAATTGTACATTTTAGGTCAATGCAATTTACTGTATGTCAATTATATTTTAGCAAAACTGTTTTAAAAAAAAGTCACCTGGAGGGCTGGGGATTTTGCATTTCTAACACTTTGAGAAGCACTGCTCTGTACGACCTTGGATAAACCAATTCCCTTTCCCTATCTGAGTGATTTCCAGATTTTTCTGTCAGGATCCCTCTTGAAGGGCTATTCAGCACATAATGCACTTACTCCATCAATTGCTATTTATCTTTGGCCATCGCAGCCTGGCTTCTGGCTTCTACCACTCTGACAGAATTGCTCCTTCAAGGATCACAGGTGATACTCATATGCCAGTTTTGTCCTAGATACTTGACATGTATGTTAACTCCTGAATCATCAGAACACGGCAATAAGATAAATACTCTTATCATTTCCACTCTAAGTTGGAAAACTGAAGTCCAGGGAGGTTCACCAATGGGCCCAGGTCCTATTGCTTGTAAACGGTGAAGTCAGGACTTGAATCCAGACAGTCTAGCTGCAGAGTCATGTTCTCAACCATCATTTGTCTTAACTGCAGTATCAGTGGCCTCTTTTCACTTGACCACTGAGAAGGAAGAAAGGGCAGCCCCTGACACTCTGAAGCTGGCCTGGCGCTCGTGGCTGATCCTGTTATTTTCCAATTAGACGTAAACAGCCTCAGACCCTGGTAAAGGAGCCAAAACAAAGCCACTTCATAATTTTGCCAAAGAACAGGCAAAGAGCAAGGTCATGGTGACACCACAAAGTACCAAACCCCCTCCCCACCGCCCCACCTCCAGCCAAAATGAGAGACTGCTTCTTCTTCACCACCTACAGCTCTATCCCCTTCCCAGTCCCCTCTTCCCTGTGGGTAAGATTTATTGAGACACCCAGTCACAGAAGAGCACCCAGGCCACAGTGAGCTCTGCTTCCTTAGATGGAGGCCCAGACCCTGTAGCGGGATCTGACTCCACCTTCTGAGACACTGCAAGGTTCCCCAGGGTGTGACCTCCCCCTTGCAACACTTAAATAAATGCTCCTTTTGTTCAGCTCCAAGGGGGCTCCTGGCGGCTTTGGCTGGAGGGCATTGACTCCTCTGTGCCACATATGACGGACACCACCGTCTTCAGATTCTCCTCCTATTTTGGGTGACTTCCCATGATTTCCACCCCCTGGTATTTGTGTCCTTGTGTAGTTCCTTCCCCTGAGTGGGGACTGGACCTAAGGACCTCCTTCTAATGACCAGAAGACACCACAGTAGGGAGAATAGGATGTCCCTTCTGAGAGGAGGTCCCCAAAGACTCCAGCTTCCATCCTGGTGTTCTTCTCTTGCTCTCGCATTTGTTCTCTCTGACGGAGCCAGTTGCCATATTGTGAGCTGCTCTGTGGAGAAGCTGACGGGAAGAAGCGGGTTTTCCATGGAGAAACCCAGAGCAAAGGCTCAGGGAACCAGGGGAGACACCCAAATAGCAGCCAGCAAGGAACTGAGCCTGCCAACAACCCCTTGATTTACCTGGGAACTGGATCCCCACACTCTAGCCTTGAGAGGACCTCCTTCTTGGCTGACACCAGCTGTGCTGGATTCCTCCCCACAGAAACCATAAGATAGTAACTTTTAAGTCTTCAAGTTTGGAGATAATTTGTTGTGCAGCCATAGAGAATTATTGCAGACCTCTGTGATAAAAAGATTAATTGTTCTACAGCATTATTGTTCCAACAGTCATGTCACAGGCATAGAATCTTCCACGGCTGACAACTGCCTCTAGGACAAAGGTTCATAGTCTGACTGAGCTTTGATGTAGCCGTTTCTTTAGCCACAATGAACTGCTCATAGGTCCCAGAACATACCAAGTGGCTTTGATTGTACTGTTTCCTTTCCCTAGAACGTTAAACGTTCTGTGAAGTCTTCCCGAGAGCTCCCATATTGGAACTGCTTCTCCTCTGGGGTTCCAGAGCCCAGAGAAAGAAGAATAAATAAAGGCAGGAAAAGTAGAGAAGGCACACGGAAAGGAGCAAGTAAATAAATGTAGTAACACAAGAGACGGCAGCTAGAAGAATAATAGAAATTCATTGTTCCAAAGAAAACAGACCGAGCACTGCAGTAAAATTCAGACTTGCCCACAAAGGGGACCCGGAAGACGTTCTTTGTAAGAGTCGGTCTGATCCTCGGGTTGAGAGTTACATTTGTAGCTGGGAGGATGATGGCAGAAGCCTTAGGTGAACGCTTGCTGTTGCTATTTCTGGCGAATCAACATAAGCAGCCCCAGGCAGAGGCAGCTGCCTGGAGCCCTTCTCCTGTGGAGCCCATCATGCAATAGCCTCTGGGTACATTGACAAATATTATTTTTAGATTTCATTTCTGGCTCTCGGAACTTTTGGCTATCAGAGTTCCTTCCCCCTCCACCCTTAAATTAGGCTTCTTCCCTGTGGAATGTCAAGGATTCTGTGATGAAACCAGATCCACTCTGCTAAGAATTGCTATTAAATCTTCTTTTGAGAATCTTGTTTTTATTTTTCCTGTGAGGGGTGGCCCTTTGGTAGAAGGAAGTTTACACGGAAAAAACCTTTGCTAAAGACATCCGAGCTGAGAAATATTTAACAGCATGCAAATCAGGCAGGCAGCTCCCAGACTGAAAGAGGAGGAAGGCTGTTCTGCTCTTATGAAAAGATGTATTAAAATGCAGTCATTAACTGGTGCAATGTTTTAGAATTGGCCCTGACCTACTGGGAATTTGGGTTAAGTTTCTCTGAGGCTATAACAAAACTATACATCCTCATGGGAAGCCGGAAAAGAGGAGGACTTGGAGCTGCGGGGCGTGGATCTTCCTAGCAGAGTGGAGCCGAGATGGGAGAAGAAATGTCTTCCCCGGCATTATTTTGATGGAAGGTGAGGAAGGGTGCCGTGGCTGAGGCAGGTAGAAGTCGTTAACGGGGTGGGGGGGTGGGGGGGTGGGGTGGGAGCAGTTCCGCCAGGGCTCGCCAGCAGCTATGTGTTACTCATTTAGGAGGCGAGAGTTTTGACACGAGAATCCAGCTAAGTTTTAAAGAAGCGCTCTAATCACTGGTGAGGGCTGTAGGTAGTTGATTAGAAGAATACTAAATTAAGAAGGAATGAGATACACAGCGTAATGATACAAGTGAACTTATTTCCAAAACAGACAGACAGTCACAGACATAGAAAACAAACTGACGGTTCCCAAAGGGGAAAGGGGGGGGTGGATGGAGGGATAAATTAGGAGGTTGGGAGTAACATATACACACTCCTACATTTAAAAGAGATAACCAAGAAGGACCTACTGTATAGCACAGGGAACTATACTCAGTATTTTGTAATAACCTATAAGGGAAAATAATCTGGAAAGGAATATATATATATATATATATATATATATATATATATATATATATATATAAATGTATATGTGTGTGTATAACTGAATCACTGTGTTGTACACCTGAAACTAACATGATATTGTAAATCAACTCCACTGCAATTTAAAAAAAGATACACAGTGTATCTTGCTATTGTTGAACCATGGATTTTTAGGACCCGGAAGAGGCCTTAGCACTGATAATTGGATTTCTTACTTTGATTGTCTCGGGTCATAAGAGACGTTTTAATATGAAAAGCATGTTAATATTTTATCTGGTTTCTGAATTTCTAGAACTAATGCAGGTAACCCAGGGTTTCATCTTAATGTTTATTCCTATGGCTCGTCTGTTTGCCTCCCTGCCTTTCCCCACCCCACCCCCCTTCCTTCCTCTCCTTCCCCTATATTCCGGGCACCGGTCCAGGAACTGGGCAGTGCTTGCACTCCAGGGGTTGCCCTGCCCCCAGACCAGGCTAACAAGCCCAGCCCACGTGGGCCTTCACGGCCGCGTGTCCCCTGCGTCAGCCGAGGGCAAGTCAACCCTCCAGGGTCTTTGGTTGCTGTTGGCTCCACCCGCTGCCACCTCCACCCACGGGCAGCCACCCCAACCTGGAGCGTCCTGGGGTTCAGCCCATTAAGCCTTCCACCTCCCCGGCTGCCTCAGTCACCACTGGAAGTCCAAGCCTCCAGATCACCATCACTGGCCAGGTTGTCCTGAATATGCCCTTCGTCTGACCTCACCCTCTACCCTTTCCATTCTCCCACATCATTCCAAAGGTCCCTTTGAAATTCATGGTCCACCATCAACAAAGTCCCCGAGTATCTTCAATTACTAGCCTGAATATTCCACTCCCCTTCTTGCTCTAACTCAGGCGTTAGCAAGCCTACCCTGTGAAGGGCAGAGAAGTACGTATTTCAGGCATCAAGGGCCATACTGTCTCTTGCACCTGTTGCATACGTAACTCTGCCACGCTAGCGCAAAAGCAGCCGAGGAAGCATGTAAACAAGCGAGACTGTATTCCGGTAGAAGTTTATTTACAAAATCAGGGGGCAGACTGGACTTGGTAGTTTTCTGATCCTTGCTCTGACAGGAACTCGGCTTCTCCACGGGGGTCCTACTATCCTCAGCTTTGGGGTGAAGGCTGCTTTTCCATCTTGAACCTTCCAAGGTCAGGGCTGTCAATTGCCAACCTCTCTGTATGTTCCCTTCTTCTTAGATGACCTGAGTCACTTCACTCTTAACCCAGTCAGCATTCTTGGAGGCTTCAGAATTTAAGAAATGGTTTATCCAATGCCTTGGTCTCCCAGTTCCTTAGTCTTTTGCACCCAGTAATCTTTTATTCCACTTGACTTCAACCAGCCACTCACAAAGCCATACCCCAGACCTTCATGCCCCACTTCTCTCCTAGACTCCATGATCTAGCACCAGAACTAGTCCCCAGAAAACACACAGAGCCTGTGGGCCCCCATCTCCTCATTGTACTCCAACCCTGGCTAAACCCAGATATCCTCTGAATTGGTACCCCTGCTGAGCACTGAATGTGGCAGAAGCGAATCACACACCCACAGGGACTGGATTCACTGTACAAAAGATAACAGCAAACCTGACACAAATCCCTGTCCTGGTGGAGAGAAAAGGCAAGAAGCAAGATAAATAATTAAAACATATAGTAAGTTAGAGAGTGATAAATTCTAAGGAGGAAAAATTAAAGCAGGGAAGGAAGTTATGATATGAGGGAGGGATGTGAAATATTAGATAAGGTGGCCAGGGAACGCCTACCAAGCAGAAGGTTTTCATGTGAAAACAGGAAGTGAGTGAGAGCAGAAAACCATGTGTGTATCTTGGGGAAGAACATCCCAAGCTGAGGGAACACAGCAAATGCAAAGGCCTCGTGATGGGTATGTGTCTGGCTCATCTGGGACACAGAGAGGGGGCCTGTGTAGCTCAAGCAGCGTGGATGAAGGAACAGTATTGGAGGGATGTCAGAGAAGTAACAGGACTACATCAATTGTCTGTTGTCCCATAACAACTTACAGCAAACTTAGAGGCTCAAAAACACCCATTTATTAGCTCACAGTTTCCTTGGGTCAGGAGTCCAGGGGCAGCTTACCTAGGTCCTCAGCTCAGGTCTTACAAGGCACCAGTCCAGGTGTCAGCTGGGCTGTGCTCTCATCTGGAGGCTCAACTAGGGAAGCGTCCATTTTCAGGCTTTCTTGGGCTGTTGGCAGAATCTACTCCCCTGCAGCTGTAAGACTGGGAGCTTCAGGGTTGTTTTTTTTTTGCTGGGTATTAGTGAAGCCACCCTCAACTTTTAGGGCTTCATAGAATTCCCTTCTGCATGGCCCCTCCACCAGCCATTCATTACATGGCAGCTTGCTTTTTCAAGGCCGGCAGGAGAGTGAGAAAGAGTCTGTCAGCAAGAGAGAATGTTGTACAAAACAATGTAATTACAAGAATGCCATCCAACACTTTGCTGTATCCTGTTGGTTAGAAACCAGTCATGGTGCCTCCACCCACACTCAAGGGCAGGGCATCCCAGGAGGGATGCCACCTTAGAGTCTTTCTGCTACCAAGACTCGGGTCACACAGGGATATATGGACCCTTGGAAAGACTTTGCCTTCTTCTCTGAGTGACACTGGGAGCCATTAGAAGGTTTTGAACTGAGGAATGATGTGATATGAGCTGTGTTTTCACAGGCTCGCTCAGATGATGGGTTGAGAATAGACTTCAGGGGGCCAAGGGCAGAAGCAGGGAGATGAGTTAGGAGGTTATTCCAATAATGCAGGTGAAAGTTTACAGTGGTAAGTGCACGGTGATGGCAATGGAGAAGGAGAGGACAAATTCTGGATGTATTTTGAAGGCAGAGCCAACATGATTTACTAACAGGCCAGATGTAGAATGCGAGGAAAATGCTTTTCCTGAGGTTTTTGGCCTGAACAACCAGAAGGATGGAGTTGCCATTAATTATGAGGGAGATGATTGAGGGAAAGCAGGTTTGAGGGAAAGTATCAGGAGCTCTATTTTGATATGTCTGAGCTGCCAGCCAGACATATGGCCAGTCAGTTACACTGTACACGTTCAACTCTGGAAGGAGGAGTGATTTGTCCTTGTTAGAAGTGACATCTATCTCTTCGCAGTCCACACCTGCAGTGCATCTGCAAGCACCAGTGTCTGAGAGCTTACAGAATGATGCATTTATAGGCACAGAATCCAAAAAGCTTTGTCTTGCACCGAAGGACCCATTTGATGGCAAAGATATGTGACAATGGGCACATGACCACGGAATGCAGTGGGTTCTCCCACACATCTCATTACCTGGAAGCAATAAGAACGTTGGAATGGCTTATTAAAGGTTCTAAAACAGCATGAGCTTGGGGGTGCTGTCTTTCACGATGCGATATATGTGTTGAATTACTGGCTGGTATAAAGATAGCTTGACTTCATGGGTGCAGAAGCTAAGGGGTAAAAGTAGGATCGACTCTTTGACCATCATTCTCAGTACACATCTACCCCATCACTCTAAGCTCTAATGGGTTGAAAATTTAGGTTCCCAGTAGAAGATTTCTTTAACCTGGGCCCAGTAAGCTTCCATGGAAGCTAAAGGGAGTCTGTCACCTGGGCAGTTTGGTCTCTTCAAGCCAGATTAGCAGGCAAAGAAAGGACTTCCTATGCTATCAGGGTTTATTGAGGTATAATTGACAGGTAATGTTGTATTACTTATAGGTGCACAACATAGTGGTTGGATATATGTATATCTGCAAAATGATCGCCACAATAAGTCACACTTTTTTTTCTTGTGATGAGAACTTGTAAGATCTACTCCCTTAGTAACTTTCAAATATACAATATAATATTGTTAATTATGGTCAGCGTACTCTACATTCCATCTCCAGGACTTATTTATCTTATAACTAAAAATTGGTACCTTTTGAGCCCCTTCACCATTTCCCCCAACCCCCCACCCCTGCCTCTGGCAACCACCAATCTGTTCCTGTGAATTTGGTTTTTTAAGATCCTGTATATATATGTGAGATCATACAGGGTTTGTCTTTATCTATCATTTCATTTAGCATAATGCCCTGAAGGTGCATCCATGTTGTCTAAAATGGCAGAATTTCCTTCTTTCTTATGGCCGCATAATCATAATATTCCACTATATATGTATGTCACATCCTCTTTATCCATCCATCCATGGACACTTAGGTTGTTTCCTAAGTCTTGGCTATTGCAAATAATGCTGCAATGAACATGGGGGTGCAGATATATCTTTGAGATAGTGATTTTGTTTCCTTTGGAAATGTACCCAAAAGTAAATTCCTGGATCACACAGTGGTTCAATTTTTAAGTTTTTGAAGGACCTCCGTACTGTTTTCGATAGAGGTTGCACCAATTTGCATTCCAACCAACAGTGCACAAGGGTTTTTCTCCACATCCTTGCCAACACTCATCTCTTGTCTTTTTGGTGATGGCCATTCTAACGAGCTTGAGGCGACATCTCATTCGGTTTTGATTTGCATTTCCCTGATGATTAGTGATATTGAGCACTTAGCCATTTGTATGTCTTCCTTGAAAAAATGTCCATTCAGCTCCTCTGCTTATTTTAAAATTGGATCATTTGTTTTCTTTCTTGGCTATTAGGTTGTATGACATATTTTGAATATTAACCCCTCATCAGATACATGATTTGCAAATATTTTCTCCCATTTGGTAGGTTGATTTTTCATTTTGTTGATGGTTTCATTTGCTGTGCAGAAACTTTTTAGGCTGATATAGTCCCACATGTTTATTTTTGCTTTCGCTGTCTTTGATTGGTGTCAAATCCAAAAACATCATCGCCAAGACTGATGTCAAGGATCTTACACTCTATGGTTTCTGCAAGGAGTTTTATGGTTTCAGGTCTTAGTTCAAGTCTTCAATCCATTTTGAGTTCATTTTTGTGTATGGTGTAAAAAGGTCCAGTTTCATTCTTTTGCATGTGGCTGTCCAGTTTTCCCAACACCCGTAATAGCCTGTTTTAGGTATTGATACATAGGGAAAATTCTGTATTGATTAAGAAGAGTTTAAAACTTCTCCCTCCTGACTGGAATGAAATTGTATGTTCAACCTCACTAGTCCCGCCCCAGAAAAGCTACTCTTCATAATCCCTATCGTTAAATCATTTTTGACTTGAATTGGATGTAAATAAGGCACTGCATATTCATGCATTGGTTTATTGCTTTTATGATGAAGTTTCGACTTCATCTATGTGATTTCCACTCGGAATGTGCAAGACAGGAAATAAGATCGTGTTAAGTCTCTTTGATGTGCAATTAGGTGCTTACCATTTATATCTCTTTTTGCTAATCCTAAAAACGTTTCTTTCCCTGCCTGAGAATGACACTCCTCTGCTCATTCAGTTATGACTATGAGTAAATATATCACACATGGAAAAGAAATCTTTTAAAATTATATGCAGGGCTTCCCTGGTGGCACAGTGGTTGAGAATCTGCCTGCCAATGCAGGGGACACGGGTTCGAGCCCTGGTCTGAGAGGATCCCACATGCTGTGGAGCAACTAGGCCGGTGAGCCACAACTACTGAGCCTGCGCGTCTGGAGCCCGTGCTCCGCAACGAGAGACCACTATAGTGAGAGGTCCGCGCAGTGAAGAGTGGCCCCCGCTTGCCACAACTAGAGAAAGCCCTCGCACAGAAACGAAGACCCAACAGAGCCAAAAATAATAAATTAATTAATAAACTCCTACCCCCAACAAAAACAACAACAACAAATTAAATGCATTCTTTCTTATTAAATCAGTTCAAACTATCATTTTGACAAATGTCCTAAAGCAGTAGCAGACCTAATTTTCCAGAAAGAGGTTTGAGAGAGAGAATGTTGGTTAATGACCTCTCAGGCTTGAGTGGGAAAATGGAGAGTGTCCCACGCAGCGATGACACAGGGGCCCGCCTTCCATGCTTCACCCCAACTCAGACATCACAACAAGTGCCAACTTTTGTTAGATCTCTAATGGATGGTTAGTAGTTCAAGCAAGAGAATGTCCCTTCTTATGATCTGTCTTTCAGGGCGTACACTTCTTTCCTTTCTAACTAATTGCGCTCCCTCCTAAGAATGAAAGCAGTGGTTCATAGGGCAGTGTGTCTTCTGACCAAATGAAATCAGTGAAGAATCAGATCTCGCGGGGGCATTCCTATAGTCTCTCCGACGAAAACAACTCCTTCTGACCACTGACAACGGTGGTACAGTTTATGAGCAGCATCCTCTACTCTAGCTGGCACTTTTTCTCATGCCTTTGAGATGTCACGCTGGGTTCTCAGATGTGAGAAGTGGGAACAGCCCTGAGCATCATGTCCAGGAAGTGCTTTTGTCCATGTATGAGCACGGATTCTCTGAACTAAGGATGCTATACAGTGATCAGAAATGTATTTTTCTTAATATGCAACATCCTATTTGGAGGTGATTAAAAGACAAATATTAAAAGCACCATTTTGTTTTTGTTTTTCTAATTTAATAATACAGAGTTACTACTTAGCAACTCTTTATGTAGAATAAATATTAGATTCATTTCTTAATCAGTATAAGAATATGCTATTGGGCTTTTTTTTAGCTTTCGCTGCTACTTACATTTGAAAACAGCAAAGACAAAATCAATGAAAAAAGACACTGTATTTTATTATTATAAATGTCAGAGGAAATGGTTAGATTGAGTTTCTCTGACTGTACAACTGAGGAAAATTTTTAGAGGTGAGGGTCTCCGTAGCCTTGCTGGAATTCAGTCATATATACACTGGGTAGAAGCTCTCTTATGTGGAGCTTGGGGCCGGGAAAATTACAGAAACTCAAACATAGATGTTTGAATGGCTGGACGACCTAGGAAGCAGGGCACGCATGAAATCGAGAAATGGATGGCATGGTCATGTGGTGATCTGGCCAGTTCAGGGACACGTCTTCTCAGTTGAGTGACCCTGGCAACAGCTCAGAAGGCTGTGCTTTGAGGCCATTGGCAGTTAGGAAGAGACTGCCCAGTGGATGGCTTATGTCCTATTATTGTATTAAATGGACCTGCATTCAGCCTGCTCTTGAAATGAAATCTAAATAATCATTAAAGGAAACAGACTGATTCAATTTTTTTCCAATTTGGAGAACACAAATAATATGCAAAATAATTTGTCCTTATTGTATTCCTCATCTTTTTAACAGATGAAATAAAATTCAAAAGAGCAGGAGTTCAGACCTCAGCACTAACTTTCTCCTGACCCATCACAGCAGACTTGATAATGTTCACTGCCTGGTGCGGCCCTTCTGTTACTTACAGTTTTACTAATGACGTTCCATGAATTCAGTGTCTATTGTTTAGGAGTCACATTGGTCTTACAATTTCAGTCCCTTAAAGATTAGTTCCTAATCTCAAATTCCTATGGCTGTCTTTGCTTTCCCTAGCGAAATACCTTTGGCTTAAATTGTATACATCCTCTTAACTGTGTGTCAAATTATTTTTTAATTATTTTATTGAAAGATGGGAAAAGGATTCTCAACAAGTAAATATGATCAAATGAAATATTTACATAGCAAGTGCTAAGAAAAAAGAACTTTCAGATTTTTGTTTTTAAAAGATGATAGAAATGTTGAATTAAATCTTGGTCTCCTATATATCTGGTCTGATTCCATTTCATCCAATTAACTAAAACATCAGGAGTTTAAAGTTGCTTATAAGCATTTTTAGGGGATCGTATCTATTTTGAGGTTTGATTGCTTGATGAGGAGCATTAAGTATTCACCATATTATTAAGATGAAAACTTACCTTGGAAAACAGCACTTTGCTATATTACTCCTGTTTCAATCAGGTCTCACTCAGCATCACCATCATATTCATTCTGCCTCAGGGATCTGCTAGCCACAGGCCATGGACCAAGTCGGCCCACAGTTGTATAGCACATGAGCTAAGAACAATTTTTACATTTGTAAATGGTTTAAAAAAATAAAAACATAATATTTTGTGTTGCAAGAAAATTACATAAAATTCAAATGTCAGCATCCACAAATAAAGGCTTTTATTTGAAGAAAATAAAGTATATAAAAGAATTTAGAAAATAAAGGATATAAAAGAATTTAGAAGCAGGGAAGAAATTCAGAAGTGTTTTAATACGACTACCTGATTTAACCATGATAAACGAGGTTCCCTAAGTCACTCAGCTAGTGAGTGGGCCCTTTAATGCCCTGAAAGACCATTTAAAGGTAATAGGTCTGTGAAAGGTTGTTGAGGTTAAGTCGGGCTTTCTGTGGGGGGATTGAGTGGGGCTTTGCTGAGGATGTCCATCAAACTCTTCTGTCTGAGTGTATCCTGGTGGATTACCAGCGACTGGACACCAGTCACTGGTATGACTCAGTTGGCTGGTCAAGTAGCAGCTACCAGATCTGAGTATCCAGCCTCTATAAGAAGATGTAAGACTTTTTTCCTATTGATGATTAACTGTATTTTAATTCTATGGATCTGTATTTCTTCTATTGCTACACAGACAGAGAAAATAAGGCCAAATTGAATCTTGGGGGGAAAAAGTCAGTCAACACAGGCTGACAGAATGCCAAAGAATTGACTCAAAGTATAGACAGTGAAAGGGTTAGATATGAAGTAAGTGAAGCTAGGTGAGAGCAAGTATTGGTGTTTGACTCTATATTTTTAAATCTTTTACAGTACGAATGAATTTGGCATTTCTTAGGTAATTTTCACAAGGTTTTACAAATTTTTACCAAAAAAATGCCCCCACTGGTCATAACGATTTTAGAAATTGAGTTTGAAGGTGTGCGTACTTGTCCTTGTGTGTTACAAGTACACAACTCAAACAGTTGTCCCTGTCAAACAAATGAGCGCAAGTGAATTACAGGCAAGGAAAAACCAAAACAGCCTAGAAATCAAGACAGATGCCTGGAGAGAAGTGAACATCACAGGTGATAGAGTCAAACACAACTGGTCCCAGGAGAAGAAGTAGAGTTAAAGTTATGGCTTAAGAGATTTGAATTAACTGCAGTGAAGGGCTTCTTTACAGTAAAGCTATTCAGAGCAGGAAGGAAATTTAGTAACAGGTGATTTGGGAAAACTGGGAGTCTTTTCCTTTGGATATTTTACAAATGGAATTTAAAGCTCTTATTTCTGACTAGTTAGGTATGGTTCAGCTGTGGGTTGAATTAGTCAATATCTTCTCTATTTGGTTAGTAGAGAAAAAACTAATAGCAATTTTGAGTGTCACAGTCACCATGCATTCATTTTTAAATGAAATAAAGGTGGGTGATAAATTTGTATGTTCTAATTACCTAACTAAATCCTGGGGGATGAACTGAAGTCTAATTTTAATATGTCTTATGAATATCTTCATTATAAATAATCTTGATTATTCACCTGATGGTTCAAGTTCAGACCTTCAGATCTTTTAAATGTTTTAAAACTTAGCTATATTTCCTATTATTTCTATAATGAACACATATCTTTGTGTAATTAAATATATATGTATATGTGTATATATATATGTATGTGTGTGTGTGTGTATATATATATATATATATATATATATATATATATATATATACACACACACACACATATATGTACTACAAAGAGACAAAAAGGCAAATTCCTGGAAAAGTTAATACACTAAAATCCCACTATTTTGGACTTGCTGGGAGAAAAAACAAAACATTTCATTTTAAATGAATTTAAAACTTTAAGATAAATATGATGCATAACATAAACTAGGATAAAAAATAGTTGTTTTTAACGAACAAATAAGAGTTATTACCTGACTGCAAAAAATATGTAAGTCTTGCTGGTTATAAATATTTTAAACATTTATCTTGGTTAAGCTATTAGTTTATACTAGCAGTAAAAGGAGACAGACTCATTTGGAAAATCAGCCCCTATCTACACTTAATTCCAATTTTGAAATAGACTCTGCATTACTGTGGTTTGACTTCCCTGCTTCCTTCCTCCCTGTGAAGTGACAATCTTTGTTTCTGATTCTGAGTGAAAAGGGACCAGACAAAGAAAGGAATGAGGAACAAACACCAAGCACAACTTCCACAAAGGAGAACAGCAAACAAAATGCTAGCAATTAAACATCCAGACATGTCGTCACACACAATGAATTATTCGCCAGAGCTGATTTGCTTTAAAATTCATCCCTCAAGGAGTATATTTAGCACTCTCAAATGCTTACATCTTAGTCAAAAAAAGACACAGTAAAGGAAATTTAAGTTAATCTGAATATCATATTGAAATTCTGCTTATTAAGTAATGTTAGAAATTACTGAAAATAGTGTCTGTTTTCAATGGAGACGTTTCAGCGCTCCCTCTTTGTACTGTGATGTTTAGATGTGATATGAACTTTCCTGTTTAATTTGCTTTCGTTTATTTTCAATTATTAGCTCAGTAGCCATAGTAATATTTAAGGATTAAACAATTATGTCAATGGTAGACGTATGACTAGTTAACACTTTATTTCTATCTTTCATACTTTGATGATTTCTCCCTTTTCAAAATGACAAATGAGCATCTATTACTTTTACAATAAGAAAGGTACTCCATGTTATGGGTTAATAAAAGAACAATTGATTCAGAAGCTTGTGTCTTTCAGGGGAGAGGTTCACCCTGAAATCCTGTCTGCAGGGAGATTTGGAGGGCTCTGTCCAGCCCTCTCCCCCAGATCAGAAGGTCTGGGAAGGCTCTAGGCTACAGTGAGCCTCCACCCCTTTTCGGGCGTGCCTGGGAAAGCCAGGGATCCCTCCTGCTTTCTCAAAGCCTCCAGGAACCAGGAAGAGGAAAGAGCTGGTCGGATACTGCTTCCCTGCCCTCCCCTCCCCTCCCCTCCCCTCCCCTCCCCTCCCCTCCCCTCCCCTCCTTCTCTTCTCCCTCCTCCTCCTCCTTAATGCAGAAATAAATACAATTTTTAAAAATTCCATTAGAAAAGTATCGTCGGCAAAAAAAAAATGTATGTGGGCATCCATTCATTCATTCACCCATTCATTCATTCCTCCGTATTGGTTGACTCCATTGGGAATACTGGGTGGTGCTGGGAGGGAAGGAGACCGAATTTCCAGAGTGCACCCTCTGCACTTTTTGATTTTTCTTCCATGTGCATGGAATACCTATTCCAAGAAGTAATTACCTAAAGAGGACTAGGTGGTCTATATATTCTCTTTCCTAAATACGTTTGCTTCCTTACTTTTTTCAGATTCTCCTCAGGTTTCCAGGGAGATCTGCCTCTGTCCTTCTTTATCCCTCACCCACCCCACCCGACCCCCGACATAACCTCTGGTGCCTTATTATTTGCTTATCGTCTGCATCTCTCGGCTAGTATTTAAATCCCATAACAGCAGGGACTTGGTTTTGCTTGCTGCTGTGTGCCAGGTGCCTGGAATAGAGCCTGGCACATGGTGGGTACTTAGTATGTATTTGCTGAATGAATGAATGACTTCCTAGCCATCCTTCTCGTTTGCTTTCTGCATCTACTCGCTCACCAATATCTGTAGATTCTTCACGAGACTTTTCCGTTCCTTTTCCTGGTCATCCTCACAACCCAGTGCACCTTCTGCCTGGAAACAGGTCTCCCTACTTCCCCTTAGTCTACTCTCAAATCCACCCTGAACACTGATGTGAGTTGATGTCACATCTCCTCTCCCTGCTTCTGTCTCTCTCTCCAGTCGAATATCTGAAAAGCCAAGTTACTCTCTATTGCCTTTAAGATAAGTACAAAATCCTTAGCTTGACTTTCAGTGGACTTCACATCATGGTATTAAAATACTTTCAAATTGTACTTCCAATTAGTCTCCTAAATACACCTCTCTTTTCA
The DNA here is from genome assembly GCF_026419965.1 of Kogia breviceps. Taxonomy (NCBI): domain Eukaryota; kingdom Metazoa; phylum Chordata; class Mammalia; order Artiodactyla; family Physeteridae; genus Kogia; species Kogia breviceps. The sequence continues at coordinate 58,918,985 of NC_081324.1, read as the reverse complement.
CTGTCTTGAACCAGTCCAGGCCCAATCTTTTTTTTTTTTTTTTCCCCGATACGCGGGCGTCTCACTGTTGTGGCCTCTCCCGTTGCGGAGCACAGGCTCCGGACGCGCAGGCTCAGTGGCCATGGTTCACTGGCCTAGCTGCTCCGCGGCATGTGGGATCCTCCCGTACCGGGGCACAAACCCGTGTCCCCTGCATTGGCAGGCGGATTCTCAACCACTGCGCCACCAGGGAAGCCCAAGGCCCAATCTTAATTCCAAATCTTCCCTCAGTTCCTTGCTCTAGCTTCTCAAATTGGGCCTGAATTACAAGGCTTGGCTCACAACCCACCTTCTTCTGTTTGGTTTTCTTTTTAAATTAAATTTAATTTTTTTAAAATTAATTTTTATTGGAATATAGTTGGTTTACAATGCTGTGTTACTTTCTGCGGTACAGCAAAGTGAATCAGTTTTATATATATATATATATATATATATATATATATATATATTAGATTCTTTTCCCATATAGATCATTGCAGAGTACTGAGTAGAGTCCCCTGTGCTATACAGTAGGTTTTTATTAGTTATCTATTTTATATATAGTAGTGTATATATGTAATTCCCAATCTCCCAATTTATCCACCTCTTCTGTTAACACTATAGCCCACTGACACCCCCTTTGAATTAGGAGCACTTGCTCTTGGGATCACTTACTTTTCCCCTCATCCTATGATACAGCCTCCAGATATTCTTCCTCTGAATTTAAAAATTTAAGAAAAAAAATTTTTTGCTTAACACTCCAATGATAGTTATCTTTTAAATTTGTTTTTGTTCCTACCAAGATGTGATAAATTAGGTTATTGTTAATTAAGTCATTCAGTATGAATATTAGTCTGTATAGACTAGGTCGCTGCAGTGACCAAGTGACCCTCAGATCTCAGTGGCTTAATGGAGCAGAAGCTTCTTTCTTGTCCGTGCTACTCACCCAGTACAGGTGTCTGGGGAGGGCCCGGCTGATGGACACTGTACACCTCGCAGGTGAGCTCTGTGGTCATCGTAGTGGGGAGCTGAGAGAGTGGGGAACTCACTCCAGGTCTTCAGTTCCTCAGATCAGACGTGACACCCATCACTCCCACTCACAGCCCTTTGACCAGAGAAACTCCCAAGTCCCCTGCTAACTGCAGAATTTGGGAGAGCACATACGTTTTGAAGCAAAAACTTGTCTCATGAATAACTCAGTCTTGTAGATTGGTTGACCTCACCTAGGATGGTCAGACAGTAGTTTGAAGATAGTAGCTGTTTCATACCACCGAGAGATGTCACATCATCTATTTGCAGAATTGAGAATAATTATCTTCTTACTGTGATTTCATTTAAGGTGACAGCTCAATTCAATGCCAAACCATAACAAGCTTATTTTATGCCTTGGAGTTAAGAATCAATAGGTGTTGATTCTTGTGGACACAAAGCCACTATTTTTATTTTTGGATTTTTTTTTTTTTTTTGACTGTACGCGGGCCTCTCACTGTTGTGGCCTGTCCCATTGCAGAGCACAGGCTCTGGACGCACAGGCTCAGCGGCCATGGCTCATGGGCCCAGCCGCTCTGTGGCATGTGGGATCTTCCCGGACCGGGGCACGAACCCGTGTCCCCTGCATCAGCAGGCAGACTCTCAACCACTGTGCCACCAGGGAAGCCCAGAGCCACTATTTTTAAAACTTATTTGATAAGTCTTAAAGGATTTTCGTGTGTCCCAAGATGGCTATGGAACTGACCTCCTTTTTAATATGTGGTCGATGCCTGGTTAGACAGAAATGTCACTTTCTTAGCCTCTCTTACTAGAAATTGGACAAGGAATTCTAACACTTGGTGTGTCACTCAACCTCCACCGAAGGATTTTCAGGTCAGAGTACTCTTCTTGGCTCCCCCGCTGAAGCGACAAGATCTATAATCAGTTAATGAAATGTTTTCATGAATCATGACTTGGGTATTTCACTCAAATGTAACTGAAATAGCACAGCCTATTCTGGCTTGAAAAGATAAAGCTGTGTGCAAACTTATTATGCAGTAAAGAATAGCTCCATGTTCATTACGTTCAAATCATGCTTGGGAGACTTGCATTGGATAAGTTGGAGTCAGGGTAATGGCTGGGTTTTTAAATATAAATTTATTTATTTATTTTTGGCTGTGCTGGGTCTTCATTGCTGCGCATGGGCTTTCTCTAGTTGTGGTGAGTAGGGGCCACTCTTCAGTGCGGTGCACGGGCTTCTCATTGCGGTGGCTTCTCCTGTTGCGAAGCACAGGCTCTAGGTGTGGGCTTCACTAGTTGTGGCGAGTGGGCTCCGTGCAGTGGCTTGCGGGCTTAGTTGCTCCGCGGCATGTGAAATCTTCCTAAACCAGGGCTCAAACCCATGTCCCCTGCATTGGCAGGCAGATTCTTAACCATTGCACCACCAGGGAAGCCCCTGGGTTGCTTATAAAGATGTGGATCTCTGTGGGACAGAGGGAGGCTTCTGGGAGGAACTGCCCAAATCCTAATAGCTGTTCATTACTCTGTATCAAACAATATTCTTATTGTCTTTTAAAGCCAGATTTTCTAATTGCAACTTTCAAAAGACTTTTTTGTCATCACGTGAAATAAGATTTTTACCAGAATCTTTGTAATCTGCGTGTGTGGCAGATCCTGGTAGTATCAGCACTCCTTTTCTTCCTCCCTCCCTTCTCTTTTCCTCCCCTCTCTCTTTCTTCTTTTTTGCCTTGGGTACAGAGTGTTGACTTAAGCGTTTATTAAGCCTTACTGTTCATGGACATTATCACTGGCCCATATAAGACTGTACTCTCATTTGCTAGTGAGTGAGTGAGTAAGTTTGGTTGTTTTTATATTTAGTCTCTTTTATCAGCATCTTTCACTACCCTTCCTGTCATACTGTTACAGGCAAATATTTAAACATAATATGCACCTTTGTATTTGCATGCCTTCTTGCAAAAGGCATATTGGTTTTTTTAGGTATCTTTAGCTAATGTAAATAGTATTTTAAATCTCATTCTACCATGGTTCTTAGGTTCATGTAGGTTGATATGTGAGCTTCCACGGGGTCTAATTTTTGCACAGGAGAGCACAGTATGCACCTGCCATGGGTCACCTTCCCAGTGAAGGGAACTAGGTCACCTCCAACCTCCTGCCACCATAGACGGTGCTTTGCCGAACATCCTCACACATGGACCCTGATGGGTCCACATCCTAATTTCCATGACATTTGCAGCAGAGTGAAAAGTAGGGCTTCACCATGTGCTTTTACTCTCTGAAGTGGTATCTGGCACTGCACTGTGAACATGGATGCTGAGGGAGCCATCATCTTAGTACCATTTGATCTTGCTTCCTAGCCCCAGTTGGCTTTACTAGGGTCAATATTGAATTCATGCTGGGCCAGTGAGTTCAACGCCAGGGTGTTAGGACTCGGTCAAGAATGGATTGATTTGGAGGAAGAAGGAATGTCAGTGCATTAAGTCAGAGCAATGAGACAGAAGCCCAGCTATCTGGAGAGAACCCTCTTGCTGAAGATCCAGAGGAAGCTGAAGAGTGATGGATGTGAGGGCACCCAGGGCTCAGTGGATTGCTAGCTTCAGGGCTGCAGACGGGCCGTCCCCGCCTAGAAGCCCCCTGAGCCTCAGCGGTTGGTGCCGAACCGTGTGGTGAGCAATGAACCAGTTTCAGCAAAACATCATCATTTCCCGCGTTAAATTAATGATGTTAATTTTAATATTATTGCTTTTGTAGTTCTGCTGGTAATTAATTTGTAAATTTGTTTTGGTTTTATAACTATAAATGAGCCACAATCTTAAGGCGTTTATACTTAATTTTATGTTTCTTTATATTTGACTAGCAATGTGGTAAAACACAATTTTTTTTTTTAGTCGACACAGAGGGTGTCCCTCTGTTTCTTCAAAGTGTCTGTTTTCCAACTGAGGCTGGAGAAGTGTCTCCAGCTGCAGTCTGATCTCACGGAGTTGGCTCTTGGGCCCAACTGTAGGGTCACACAGTTATCCCGGCTTGATGTCCTCTTAATAGGTTGCACTTCTGAAGACGTTTTTCTTCTCAATTCTGTCATCTAATGGACAGCAAATTTGGAAAGGATGCCACAAGTCAATGTTCTTAGTTGCCTGCAAGAAAATCAACTCTGGCTGACGCGAGCAGAGAAGTAATTGATTGAAAAGATTTGGGGTGGCTCAGAGTTTCACTGAGAAGGCCCCAGAAGAACTATGGGCCAAGGCATAGAAAGGGCAAGCTGAGCTGCAGGAAAGATGCCATCACAAACCAGTCTACGAAACCCCACTGGGAGGATGTTGCTGCCCCTTGTGCCTGGATGCACAGCTTCCCCAGCCTCTGGCCCTGGACCGGGGACATGGCCCTGCGGTGGGTGTGCCAGTGCGGCCCAGAAACCTGGAACTAACAATGCAGCCCATCTCCTGCCACCAGCAGGGGTTGCCCCCAGTCACTGCTCTGAGCCCCCATCCTCTGGTTCAGAGCTGGAGGTGTGTGAGGCCGAGCGGCTGGGCCCAGCTCGCCTCGCCACCCCCCAGCGGCAAGGAAGGCCGGGAACACAGGCGTCTGGTTCTTTCAGGATCTGGTGTCGAAGGTGAGCCCTGCTCCCAGCAGGGCTTGTTCTCTAAGCAATACTCCAAACACAAGAAGGAGGTTCAGGCGCCCAGCACGGGGAAGAAAAGACGAATATACACTCTCCATGCATTTTATATCTTTATCCAAGTAATTGTCAAAAATGTAGGCTAGGGCCAGGATGCTGATGGCTAGAGTTGGCAAGAGGCTGTGTCCCCCTGCCATCTGGGTCATATTGATGACCAGCAGGACGATTCCACCGGTGGGACCAGCAGCATCTGATGTTCAGCCCTGCTCTCTGCCTCATCCACAAATCGTATTTTCCCCCAAATCCACATCCATGAGGGCAGGGGGAGGGAGGAGCTGGGAGGAGAGCATGTTATTTCTCGTTTCCTTTGTGTTCTTTCATCTGGCTGGATGCATTTCCAGAACCTTGTAAATCAATGGCATTTTTCATTACTGCAATAAAATTTGCCTTTGTACCTGACTCCCCGGGGAGTTGGATCGGCAAGCAGAGCTTCTGCAATTCACACTTCACCACTCCGGGCTCAAGGTCTTTTTTAAGACTCTGTTTGATCATTTTGCTTTTGATCTGCCCGTTTGCTTGGAAGGAGCCGTCCCAGTCTGCTGAGGGCCCTTGGATGGCAAACCCTCGAGAAGACCCTCTTAGGACCCTCAGTTCTTGTTTACGTTGGCTTATCATCCCACGCCTTGCTGTAGGGCAAACCTGACAGACTTGACAAAGCACGGACGCAAGGAAAGTCCAGGGCCTGTTTGTCAACACACTTGTCTTTAAACAGCCGGTGTAGGGTGCGGGTGGGAGGTGCGAGGCTGACTAGGGGATGGGAAATCATATCAGCAAGCCCAGGTGGCCAGTAGCTGGTCAACGAGAGCCAAGTTTTGTTTGCCTTAGAGGGGGAGCCGAGGGAATGCTATTTTCCTTCACATTCGAGAGAGAATGTAAAGTAACGCATAGAAAGGGAACCCAAGTGTGTTAATCAGATAAATGTATCTAAACAAGCTATATACATATTTACAAACAATAATAGGTCAATGAGATTTATAAACAGCAATTATAATCTTAAGCCAAAATCCAGGCAGTCACTTACTTTCACATGGAATGAGTAATAAAAGCCAACGTCTAAATATGGTGAGGAGGATCCCAAGAGAGAGCTGAAAAATATCATAAACATGCTTGAATTATAGCTCCTCTGGGGCTGCGTACCCAGTAATCCTGCAGGCTGGCCAGAGCCTTCATAGGGTAGGAGGCAGCTGCCAGGACCCAGGGTTTGGGCAAGCCCAGCTGGGCATCCTCCCTCATCAAGGAGGTGGGCCCATCCTGTTAACCGCATTCCCTGAGGGCAGAGGTACACGGTTTGGCAGCCTGCAGAGCCTCAGTCTTCAAGCTGAGATGCTTTTGTTCCGGATAAGGGGAAACATCTGATCCACCCTCCCTCCACTCCAGCCACTTCTTCTCAACCTGGAAAGGAGGATGCGTCCACCTATATTCATACTACGGACGACTAAGTCATCTTCTTTTTCTTTTTTTTTTTTTTTTTTTTTTTTTACAACTTCACAGTTAAATATCCTTTTTTAAGTACTACAAATTTTTTAATTTGTTTATTTATTTAAAAATTTTTATTGAAGTATAGTTGCTTTATAATATTGTGTAAGTTTCAGGTATGCAGCACAGCAATTTATACATATATTTCTTTTTTCTTTTTCAGATTCTTTTCCCTTATAGGTTATTACAATATATTGAGTAGAGTTCCCTGTGCTCTACAGTAGGTCCTTGTTGGTTATCTATTTTATACATAGTAGTGTGTATATGTTACTAAGGCAACTTCTAAGCTGAAGTGACCGCAAACCATACAAAGATGCCCAGCCAATTGTTAGTATTTAATTATTTGTGAATGTTAGCATGTTGGTCTCCAATAGGATGTCTTACTTATTCTGTATAGAATCTGTATCTGGATGAGGCCCTTCCCAGTGGATGGAGCTGTGAGTGGACAATGTCTGGCCATTTAAGCTGGATATCAAGGCAGCTCGGTGTCTGCTGCAGTCATCATCAAAGGTACTTTGATAAGAAAGCCTTTGATCCGTCCTTGTTTAATAGAATTGGAAGCAGAGAGACAGGAGACCTGAGCCTCTTGGGGTCACAATGATCTGGTGTCAGAATACTCTGATAATTAGAATGATGATTATTAAACACACTACAGGCAAATTAGCCATGTGTAAGTGAAAACAAATTTGTCCTCTCTTCAGGGAGAAGCAAAATGAAAAATTTCACCATTAGCTGATGAGAAGCCAGGCCAGAATTCTCTCTCCCAGATATTGGGGAAGCCATCTGTCCTGGGCCCCCCTGTCCATGCCTGTTGTTCCAAGGACATGGTCCCTCTCATCCTCTCTGGGCAGTGGAGAAGGACCTTGGGAGGGCTCTCGAAGCGAGGGTTGCTGAGATCTGGGTCCCTCTCCCTGGGTTTTCTCTCAGCCCCATCATTAACTTGCAGCCAGGTCCCCTCCCCTCTGCAGAGGACTTTCAGGGTCCTGGCCAAGCTGTCTCAGTTTGGGGTCCCATCCATTGCTGCATGGCTGTGGACTCTGGAAAAGTTACTTCCAAGTTTCTTCCACTGTGTAATGAGGACAGAAACAGTATCTACCCCACAGTTTGTTAATAAGAGAATCCATCAGGAATGCGGGTCAGAGCACCTGGCATATAGTAAATTCCCAATAAACAGCATTTATTATTACTTAAATAATCCTCCTTTATTGTGCCTTTTACTTGACAAAATGATTGAGAAGACATAGATATACTAATGATCATATATTTGTGTGACACGTATGGAAGGAAGAGATTCTCAGATGTTTAGTGAAAAGAACACTCAGTGTTGTTTTTTATGCTTCAGTATAAGGCTGAATACCATTTCTTCTTGAAAACAATCCCTGTTACATGATTACTACAGAGCACATGTTCATGTTGGAACCCTACAGTTGTGCTTGTTTAGGAGATTCTTTTGGGGGTCTGTACTGCAAGGACACACAAGTCCAGTGATGTCCAGATAATCCTTATATACTATATCTGGGTACACTCTAGTCTGGATTTTCAAATTTGATTCCAAAACATTTATTTTTACTTTTTCATGAAGTCTCATACCATGACAATACAACTCCAAGTGGAAAGTTATTTAGTTTTCTATGACACTTTTTTATTTGAAAAATATGCTTTTACATAAAAAGTATACTTTTGACAATGATCAAAACAAACAAACAAAAAAGGATGGAAGTGTTTTGAGAGGTGAGATGCTTTTACTTTTACTAATTTATTCTTCCATCAAGAGGTGTTTTTCGATTAGAGAGTCATGCTTAACGTGGGAGGAGTGAGAACTCTGTTAATATGACAGTTTTGGGAACTTCCAAATTTTTTTTAAACAACAACAATGAAGCCTTCTGCTTAAAAACAGTGATGTATTTTCATTTTTCAGTCTTTAGAACATCTGAGTTTCTTACTTCAGGCCCCCTAATGTCTTTTAGTCTTTTATTATACTCCAGAAATACATGTCTACCAAATTTCCAAATCCAAGGTCAAGTCTGGTTAGAAGATGTCTTTCTAAGGATATCTTCCCAGTAGATGGATTCTCTTAGCACGGATTTAGGTTATGCATTTTCATGATGTGTTTAAAGATTCAGGAGTTCTGAACATATGTTTCCCTCAATTCATAAAATGATTTATTCCAATTCATTCCCCAAAATATTCTGATGGCTTCCCAATAGCTTTTATTAGAGATACAATTAGGAAGAAAAATGTAGACCATAAGATTCAGTCTAACTGCTTCTAATGGTATTTCTCTGAGCCTCCTCGCTGTGAAAACAAAGAGGAAAATTAGATTAGTTAGAATATTCACGTTGTTTTGAAACCTAAATGCCCACTATTTGCTTATGAGGAACACATTTTGTCCTGGTCCTGAGACTTGAGAGAAATTTCCCAGTTGGGTCTCATAAAGAGAATACTATGTAATATAATTTTTCAAATGTTCTGCAAAATGAATACAGTACTGAATTGTATGTGATTGTCCTTACGTAAGTAGAAAGCATGATGCAAAACTAACATTCAATAAAAGCGATTCTATGAAATGCCACAGCAGAGACGAGTAATCTGGGACTCTTGGGTCATGTGAGGCCTGCCCTTCTTCCATTAAGAACCAAAATCTAGTTCCAGGAAGCCCTCACAGGTAAGGAGGCGACCTGCCCTGATCCATAGCAGGTTGGTGACAGAGCCAGAACAAGATTGGGATTTCTTCCACTCAGGCTGACCCAGCGGGACTCCTCACCCAGAATCACCAGCTGGGAGAAATATGATGCTTTCTAGCGCAGAGCTGCCCAAGAGAACTTTCTGCAATGGCCGAGATCTTCCACACTCTCTGCTGTCCAATATGGTAGCCGCTGGCCATGTGTGACTGTTGTGTATGTGAGATAGTGAAACTGAAGAACTGAGTTTTAAACTATTTTTACATTTAATAACTTTACATTTGAAAAACCACAGTGGCTAGTGGCTACTTTATGTCTACAGTACCCTGAGGGGGGCACCCTGCTGACTCTGGACCTCCCCCACCCCGTGTTGCTGGCATGCTTCCATCAGCCAGGTCTGACCAAGAGAGGAAGTTGCAAAACTTGTGTTTGTCTGGAGGGTGGCTCTGAGTATGACATGGTCAGGGGCTCCCTCAGGGATGATGGGGACAAGAAAGGCTGGGGCACGTGGGTAGGGTTCCCCAACTGCCCCACAAGCCTACGACGGTCATAGGTCCTCAGGCCCTTATGGCCCTCAAAGCCTTTAAGAATGGCTGCTGCCTGAGGTACCCACCTGATGGCCCTGGCTGCGGAGAGGTGATGTGGAGATGAGTCTGGGATCGGAGGCCTGACAGGAGCCAGGCTGCATCCAGAATGGTGGCTCTGGGGACAAGTTCAGGGTCGGCTGTGTATCTATCCCTTCTCCCTTCTCAGGCAGGAGGTGTGGAGTTCCCCAACTGAGGAGCCAGAGTACTGTGGGTAATGATGTCTTACCTCATTTTAGTTATGCTGCTTATAATAGAATTCATAAGCTTAAATTTAAAAAAAAATTTTTTAAAGAATGCAACAGTAAGAAGTAATAAGATGCAAACCTCATTTCACAATACAGATCCAGTTAAGGAAAGCAAAAATAAGCCCAATTCCATCGTGTCTTACTCAACAAAATGTGTTTAAAGGATGACAATACAACAAAGTGTTCCTGCATGTTCTGGTAATTTCTGAAATTTTACCCCCAAAAGGATACTCTCTGATAATATAGAAATAATGAGAATATTGTGGAACAGTAGTAGATATTGTATTCATTATTTGAAAATATATAATTCTAAAATTAAAAAAAAAAACAGTGCTTGTAATATTTTTTTTCAAAAATATTTTCCTTATGCAGAAAAAAATTACTTGCTCAGAAGCAGACCAGTGTAATATACTTCAAATAAAAAGCTTTTTATACACTGGCTTAAACCAAGGATTTCCCTAAATATGTTATGTGATTTTTCATAATGGACATAAATATGAAGGTAAATGAAAAACCATTATTCTCCCTTTTGCACTAATATATGGTGTTAGCTATGGAAAGTGATGTCAGGTTCAAGTCTAGTTACTTCTATTTCATTCTTGCTATTTTTCTATTCTCTTTGTTTTGTTGTCTGAGCTTCCAACCATTTCTTAAAAGATGCAATATTTCTTTATCAAGTAGCAAAAGAAACGATGCAAATAACTCCTTACAAATTAAATGAAGCCAGTCCTTAGAGCAGAGGGAAACAAATCATCTGTTCTGACAGTGAGAGTGTGGGGTAAGTGAATAGATGTTTAAATAAGGGATAAGTCTCAAATGCAGGTCTTTCCGATTCCAAGTCCTCCTGCGCATGATTTCATTCTCACGTGGGAAATAGATTTTTTAGGGCATGAGATTCCTCACAGAGTCCAAACAGGTTGAATCTATTTTCATTCCGTCCCACTCTTCACCTTTCTGAGTAAGAACGTTAAAGGTTTATCATAGACTGTTAAGACCCTTTCCTCTTCTTTCATTTTTTTTAACTGAAATATAATTGACATATAACATTGTGCCAGTTCAAGGTATAAACCGTGTTGATCTGATACATTTGTGTGTTGCAATACAATTAACACCACAGCTAACACCTCTGTCATATTGCATAATTATCATTTATTTTTTGTGGTGGGGACAATTAAGAGCTAGTCTCTTAGCCGCTTTGAAGTTTAGACTATAGTGTTGTTGACTACAATCATGATGTTGTGCATTAGCTCTCCAGGGCTTATTTATCTACTAGTTCCAAGTGAGCACCCCAAAACACCTCCCCAACACCCCACATCCCCCACTGGCCTCTGGTAACCACCATTCTACTTATTTCTTAGTTGGTCTCAAGTTTCAAAGTACATCAACTTTATCCATGACACTCAGAATATTAAAGATTATATTCATGAGGTCCTTTATTCGTATTATCTTTTCCAGATGGAAGGTCCCAATACTTTTTGTATTGATTGTGGGAGGGGACTCTGCTTTCTGACATTTTCTTGAACTGTTGGAAAAGCAGAAAAATAGAGGTTTGGAAACTATTTTTGCAGGACGGAGTTCTCAGCTTTATGAGGAGGCCAGTGGGTACTGTTGACCCAGCAGTTTGATAGATGCCAGGTTAATGTTTATAATGCCATGTAGTGTAAGGCCTGGGTTGCTACTGTGCCTGAGTTGAAATCCTGGTTCTACCCCTGTGTACTGTGGGGAGTAGCTTAACTTGGTCCACGTTGGATTTCTCATGTATAAAATGGGGCCATCTATCTCCTAAATGGGGGTGTGAGGTTTTCACTGGGCAGGAGGTGAAAAGCCCTGGCCCAGGGTATCCATCACTCAATAAATGACAGCCTTGTGGTCTGGGGCTGAAGTGGCATTGTGACAGGTCTCGGGGAACAGAGACAGCACACAGCCAAGTGTGGCCTGTCCTTCCTATGAGCAGTTCTCAGCGGACTTGCGCAAGAAGAGATGGTTAGCGCATAGCACAGGGAGATCAGCTTGGTGCTTTGTGACCACCTAGAGGGGTGGGATAGGGAGGGTGGGAGAGAGGGAGACGCAAGAGGGAGGAGATATGGGAACATATGTATATGTATAACTGATTCACTTTGTTGTAAAGCAGAAACTAACACACCATTGTAAAGCAATTATACTCCAATAAAGATGTTAAAAAAAAAAAAAAAAAAAGAAGAGATGTCTGGACGGTGCTAGCTCCTCTGGGTTCTTGCCTGGTCCAGACAGTCTGCTGCATCTATATCCAAAGGAAAACTTGGCTTCTTACACAAGATTGGTGTCCTGCTCTGTTCTGCTGAATGTTGCATGGCCCGCTATGGTCTGGCACTGAAGACCCAGGGAGCATGCTCCCCACCCATTTATATATTTTCTTCTTCTGCCTGGATCCCCATTAGATTCCTTTTTAGAAATTGGAAATTTCAAAATGTGTCCTGAAAATTTATCAAGATGTTTGCTGGTGTTGATCATTCACATCCCTTTTCCTCAGGACATGGATTTGTCGAATTCATTCACTCAACAATTATATATGGAGCTCCTACCACATGCTGGCACTATTCTGGGTGTGTGGATGTGTCGTGAACAAGACGGACAGAAGCCTCGCCTCTAGGGGGAATGATATTCTCAAGGAGAGAGATGATCAGTTCCCAGAATATAAAGAGTAAGTTACACGGTGTTTTGAAAGTTGACCATTGCTCAGAGAGGGGGAAGGCCCTATCGGATGGAGCTGGGTCCCAATGTTAAATAGGTTGGTTCAGAGGGCCTGAGTGGGAGGTGACATTTGAAGGAGGTGAAGGTGAGAGGCATGTGGTTGTCCTGGAGGATGAGAGGCCTGGCACAGGGAGCCGGAGAACTCAGGGGAAGCAGCAAGAATGCCCATGTGGTGTGGCTGCATAGAAGGCAAGGGGAGGGAAGGAGGGGAGGGGGAGGGGAGGAGGGTGGAGGGAGGGGAGGAGAGAGGAGGGAGCAGAGAAGGGAGAGGGAGACCCAAGGATCTAATACTGTCAAATCAACTATGAGTCCTAGTATATTGACTTGAAGAATGGAATGAATATAGGACCACTAATGAGATGAAGAAGATCAGGATATGGATGTGTCTGGGCGTGGGAGGAGATTGTGCAGTTAGAGTCAGAATATACTGTTGGAGATGCGTAGTAGACATCCAAGCCAAGATGTCAAGATGACGGATATGGATGAAGAACTCAAGCCACCAGCTGGGGCTCAGGAAAGAGAGACCCAGGCCCTGAAAACGGAGGTGGGAAAGTCAAATGGGCTGAGGTCCAGGAGTCAGATGGGCTGAGGCAGCCTGTCCAGGTCCAATATCCAAGTATAAGAGTGAAAGCACAGGGACACCCTTGGGTATTGGAGCCAGAGCACCCTGGCAGGAGTATGGCTAGTGTGTAGCACCCAGAGATCAACCTATGTCGTTTTAGATTTGGACTTGTCCAGGGAAGATGGCCTTGCCCGCCATGGGAGCAGGTGACAGCCAAGGCCTGGAAGGGAAGCCACGGCTGAGGCGAGTCTAGGGTTCCATGGAGGACCACTCTGGCGGTCTGGGCGTCTCCCCAACCCACATCCAAATCCTCCATCCTGCCCAGGAGGGAGGGTATTTTTGCAGTTGTGAGAAACAGGAAAAGGATACGGATGTGAGTAAGAAGAGCAAACATGTTGGTAAGTGTGATTAAAGGTGGTTAAATAGAAAATGTCGGAAGCCGAATTATTTTGTTAAAAGCTTGCAATGTTTATATACACTGCCACAGTCTTATGGTTGTTTTCCAAATACTGTGCTTTGACCAATGCAGATCTAAGAATGAACCATAAGTTGTACTTCTTAAAGTATAAAAGGAGGGACGGTAGGTAGGACCTGTTAACAATTGCACAAATGTAATGACTTACTGACAAGTTCTTGGCTTCTGTTGGCACCCGTGCTGCCTTGCAGAGGCTTTTCAAGATTTTAATTGACCTTAGAGGAAACCAAATTAAGAGAACTTAGAAAAAGAAAAAGCTTACTAAAGAAATACTGCCTACAGTTTATATCCACTGCAGCTTCTTTTACCAGGCACACCCTACCCCCAACAAAGCCTGGAGTAGGTGCGTATCCTCCAGGGAGGTGTTCGCTGGGGCCCATTGTAGGGCTTTTGGCTTATATGAGACCCTTTGCTCCTTTCTGCCATTTGGGCATTTCAGTGACTTTAAATAATACTAGTAATTATAGTCTATGTCTAGACAGCAACTTTCCCCCTTTGTGTGATGATAGCTATGAAAGCCTTTGACTCACAGGCTCACAATTCCTAAGGAAATAAGGGGAGATATTGGTTGCCAAGCAGAGGTTCTTGTGCCCTGGTTGGGGATGGGTGGCAGCTCGTCTCCCTGACCCGACAGCTGTGTTGAGGTCTGGATGCTCTGTACCAGTGATACAGGGGCAGCCCCTTCGCCCCGGGCACTGCTTTGCATCTTCTTTGCCTCCCTTTGCTGTATTTTATTAAATCTAAGATGCCATCAGTTGTAGAATGCGCCATTATTTAGCGCAGCATTAATTTAAAAAGTTGCTGCCAGTCCTAACTGCAAAACACTATCAAGGCTAAGACACATGTGCTGTCAGGGATATGAAAGTGTGGAAATGGGAAGAAGCAGAGAAGCATCTTAGAGGAAAATGGAACTTAAGCTAGTCTGTGGAACTGCCTGGAAGAAAATGGGCAGGAACCTTAGCACAGCCTGGGCTTTCAAAGACAAAAATTAAAATGGCAGGAAAAGCCATAGGATCCCCAAGAAAGAACCTATGGGGTGGCGTGAGGGAGGCTGGCGAAGAGACCAAGAGACCGAGGGTCAGTGCAAGGGCCCAGGGCCACGAGAGCCCCTGTGAGCATGAGGAGGATGGTCCTGTGTGACCGGGAGGGCTGCAGACACGACCTGAGTGACATCGGTCTCCCTCTGTGATGAGGAAGACAGGCCTGCGTGGCGGGGGTGAAGGGTGGGCACTGGACCACACGTCCGGGCTGGTGGAACGGCCTGCAGTGAGATGGCGGCAGGGGCTTTGGGGACCCGTGGGGTGGGAGTGGGAAGAGGGGGAAGCAGTCTTCAGGGTGAGCTGAAAGTGGGTGCTACCGGTACAGGCGTACGAGGCCCCCGGAAGGTAAATAACTGCCCTGGTCACACTGCCTGCACCCCGGAGGGTTACGCCATCTACCACAGGGGCTGCAGTAAAATGGATCCGTAAGTGCCTGGCTCCCAGGAGGCACTGGACAGAGGGTGGCAGTGACCCACTGCCCAGTGCTGTCCCCACCCCACCAGGGGCCAGTCCCTTCTTTTGACTGATGGTAGAGTTTGCAGGAAATTTGGAGCTATGACTCTGTTGACACTGAGTATCAGGAGAGCTTCCTCTTGATTATCTATAATGAATCAAAGGTGTCCCTGATTTATTGCCTGCAGTTTAAATTCCATTTACACAGCCAAAAATTAAGCCATGTGAAGCTGTTCACAATCACTTGCTCTTTTGCAAGGGGAAACATTTATTGATTTCCTAATCCTGCCTGGTATTTCCAGTTTTTCTGATTGTAGCTACTCTGTCCATAGAAAAAGCAGCTTTGAGAGACAGGTCTTTCCTTCTTCTGCTGGAAGATGGCACTCTGCTTTGTCTTTAGAAAGGATCTTCCTGGGGACTGTTTTGTGAGATGAAGCCAGGTAGCAGCTAGACTGGCAGCCCAGATATTGGTGGAGAATTAACCTGTTAAAATGCAGCCCAGTTATTAGACATACCCCCTTGTTTCCCTCTTTTGTCTTTATACCATTCCAAATTTAGACTGAATCAGGAAACATGAAAGGGAGAAGGGTGATAGGAAGATGCTATAAATGAGAGTCTTTCCTATCCACTGCTGAACATTTTGAAACTCTTTTTAAACTAAATCCTTAAAAAGTATCGGTCATTTTTATTCTGGGTATATGTTCTGCCCCATGTGTGAGAACAAAACAAAATAATACAAATACATAGAAAGCATATCACACTTAACCCGACTGTAGTGATTTTTATTTGGATTGTTTTGACAACACACCAAGGACTATTTCCTGGACATTAAAAACATATAACAGACTATGTCGATATGATTATACCTTCAAAGTCACAAAGGGATGATTTCAGTTTGATTTCTGTGAACTTAAGAACTTAAAATTTTTACCAGCTTCTAGGTGTTCATCCTTATAAGTCAAACATCATTCACTCTTTCCATAATCCTACCGGTGTATTGGGTTATAATTTTTTTAATGGAGGTGTAATTGACCTAGAAGGAAACTTTTTAACTCTGGCTGCAAACTGTGCGTCACTCACACCTGAGTCCGTGCCTCCAGCCGCCTCCAGCCTCCTGATGGAGCTCATCCTTGAGTGTTCATTTGCAAGCTCCAAGTGAGAGCCCCAGTTACTAAGTGGGCACCCCAACCCTGTAACGTGCCCTGGGCTAGAGAGTGAACTGCGCTCAGCAGTGGTACCATGAGATGTGAATGACTCTGCTTTCCCCAGCTAGAAATGTTGTGCTTTACTAACTGCCTAGAGAAAACCACATTTACTCAATCACACATCCTTCATCAGACAAAATATGTATCATCAATTCCATCTAATTGCTTCAATATTCATCATTTTTGAATTTGAAAAATGTTAAACAATGCTAGAAATGACACGGTTCTCCAACACATTTATTGTTATTTATAGAAAAAAGAAACAAATTGAAATATGCTACAGTAATGGAAATCATCACGACCACAAAGTTTTAGGTAATACGGGTTTTGGGTTTTTGTTTTTGCTTCATATTCAAACCCTTTGTGCAAAATGCAAGTTCCTGCTCTATTTCCTGGAGTCCGGGACCTGGAGTTCCTTAGCACGGCTTCCCCAGGAGTGTGGAGACAGCCAGCATCCAAACAAAATATAAAATAATAAGGACTTCAGATCAAAAAAGACTGATGGGCCAGCTGGGCTGGGTGGTAAAGATGTCAAACTTTAAGGCACTAACAGGGGGCAAAGAGCCCTGGAGAGCCCCACCTACACACCCAAAGACGCCTGCAAAATTCACATGTCCCAACCTTTGCTTCTTACCCCAAATCACAAACATTATTCTGCACTGCAAGGCTGACAAACAAGTGGGCTCCAGAAAAGACGGCTTCCTCCTGCAATCTGGCTTTTGCTTCCTCTTTCTCCCAAGCCATAGAACAGGAAAGGAAATGTTTCAGCAAACTACCTCTTGGGGAGCAGCTCTCTCCCTCCTTCCCTCCCAAGCACAGTCCCCAGAGCATCACTTAATTTTGTCACGTTTGGAGAAAATGTGTTGTTTCCATGTGTGCACTTTTCCACATAGGCTGCAGATGAGATCCGAGATGTCTCTGAACATCGATATTCTTTCAAAGGAGACAGAGAAACAAGTCGTGTGCAGATTTGGGAGAGCACCCTCTTTTGCCCCCGTGGGTGACTGATTACCTGTTTGCCACTGAAATCCGTACAGAGCATTTCTCGTTGTAGAAACAGCAGCTGACATGATGCTGGTGTTTGGAGAGCCAAATATCAAGAAGAGAGTGAAGAAATGGACGGTCCCATCAGACAGAAGAGGTGGTCCTGCTTGTGTTTTCTTTCTCTTGGCATGAGTGTACACATTTTCTAAGCAGTGGGAAAATCCCACTAGAAGCCCTCTCCATGAGGTTTTAGATATTCTGCATAAAGTTGTGTCTGGGACTTTTCATACCATTTTCTGTAGCTGAATCCAGTCTGTATTGTCTTTCAATCCATTCTGAGTACAAGTCAAAACTGACTTTGCAAAGAGCTAACGTTCCCTCCTGCACGGTGCTCTAAAACTTGGATTTCTTCCTCTCATTTCTAAAACACAGTCTGAGTATCTTTGTCAGAGCTTTAGTATTTGGGGTCTGGCTGAAGTAAAATGAAATGGCATCACGCTGTCTAGAGTTCAGCATTTCACATTTTAGAAAAAGTCTTGAGAAGGAGGACGGCTGGAATAGACAGGCATCTACACCGGGTTGGCCATCAAAGGGACAGAGGCAGCCAGCAGTGGGAGGCCCGCCTTAGAAGAACACCAGGGATCCACACAATGATTGGCAGGGGCGAGGAGAGAGAAAAGCTTTCTTGCGGTGACCATTCCAGAACTTTCCATCGGTGCATAAAGGGACCAGAGAAGCTGATCTCTGACAACGGCATTGCTACATCAAACCCAGCTTCAAGAGACTGTTTAAAATGGGTCTCTGCTGCTCCTTGCTGCCCTGATTTCCATGCAGTGAGGTGGAAAATGGCTCCAGCCCAGCGCCTGGCCTGCAGGGCTGTACCAGAACGCACAATGGATGACTGGGGGCTTAGTAAGGCGAACTGTGCCCACGTGATCAACACCAGTGAAGCGCCAGGCGACAACAGTGACCCAGAGCAAGGGGTTCTATCAGTGCCACGGCTGCTGCAGGATGTCACCCGTTGCCTGTCCACGGAAGGGCAGGCAGATGAGCTGGGAGCTTTGGGAGGGCTAATGAGGACCAAACCTCGCTGCAGCTGTGCGAGGGATGTCTCTCCCCGGCCCGGGGCTGTCACGCCGAGGAAGGGCACAGAGGCTGCAGGCTGATGCCACAGGGAACTTACAGCTCCTGCACACATCTGAGGAGAGTCAAGTGAGGCAGGAACAAACAGCCCATGAACAGAAGGATGCTGACTAAGCGGAGAAGGCGTCCCCACCTCCTCAGTGGGGATCACAGAGAACAGTCGCTTCCTCAACAGGAGATAAGGACATTTTCACTTATGTGCTCAAGAAGAGGTTGCACAATTCTTGGCAAGCAACTCGATATTAAAGAAATAGTGGATTTGAATATCAATGGTTTTAAAAGGTAAAATTAGCTGACCCCCTAGAAAAGAATTGAGACGAAGGAGGAAGATGCCTACCTATTTAGAGAATTTGCTGGAAAAGATTTCAGAGGGTTATTGTTGTGTTTTTGTTTCCAGTAATAACAGCTCTATCAGAAGCAATGAAACTATGAATAGAAATAATAATATGTAGTAATCCCGTCACAAGGAGAGTTTTGAAAAGTTCATAGTCCCGTTTTTTCTGGTCCAATTTTAGATTTCCCTACAAAAGAGAAATAACAAGGAGTGTGGCAAAAACCCTTTTTCTCTCCTCTTTGAAAAACATTTACTCCATAATTATAATTTTTGATTCCATACTAATGAAGTGAGATGGATGCAGGGATATTTGAAATTCACAGCTAATTCGTAAATATTATCTCGCCAAGAATTTCAGCCTCTCCCCAAGCAGACCTCTCTATATAGAACACTGAACTAAGCTAACCTGTTTGGGGCTCGGATGCTTTAGCTTTGCTGTGCCTGATGTTGGGTGAACTGCCACAGAGGAGGATTCAGCAGAGTCCTGGTGATCTTGTTTCAGCTGGAGGCAGGCTCATTTAAGGACTATTCTGGGTGTCAGGAGACTTTGGTGGGCGTTACTAGAAGCTGATCCCTAGGTTCAGTCATAAGGACATCTGGGATGGTGGAGCTGTAACTAAGTCCGAAGAGGTTAGCAAAATTCTAATTCAATTCTAGTAAATACCTGTTTCCAAAGGAGGTTGTAATCATACAGTCCCCTTGCCCTGAATTAGTCCAGGACCAGGTAGCGGACAGCTAGGGACCACCCCTATAGCTCCTGGGCTGCCAAAATTGTTGGAGCTCCATCTGCAGCTCCTGTCACGGGGGTGGGGCCACCAAGAATCTGCATCTAATTCTGCTGAAGGGGGTGTGAGTATCAGAACTAACAAAACACAGGACTAGGAAAACCTAGCAGCAGGAAGCAGAACTGGTAGAACCAGGTCAAGAAGAGAGCCCTCACTTTACCTTTTGACACAGCAATTCCAATTCTAGAAATTGATCATAAGGAAGTAACAAGATATGCACCCATATCCTGGGAAATCTTTTTATATTGCCCCTTATCTGTAATAAAAAAAAGAAATTACTCTAAATAGGCAGCATTAGAAGATTTGTTAAGTAAGTAATGATACAGTCGTATGATGCATTACTTAGCAATGTGAAAATAATAATAAGATATTGTTAATTTAAGAAATCAGTTAACAAAACAGTATTATGATATAATCCCTTTTCATAAAATAGACATAGACACGGAGATTAAAAACTGGGGATATCTCTGGGTCATGACATTACCCTTGTTTTGTGTGTGCTTATTTTTCTGCATTTTCCAAATGCTGTACAGTGAACGTGTATTAGTAATTTAACTTAATTATTTTCTGGAGTACGGACTGGGTTCTCCCTAGAGCAGGACAGAGAAACCCGAGAGATTTGTGGAGTAGGAATATGGACAACGAGATACCCCTCCCCCAAAGGCTGGAGAAGTTCTACACGGGGGCTTTGTGAATCCTGAGAGTTGAATAAGCTCAGGCAGTTTGGCCTGAGGACAAACCCTGGTAGAAGCTTATTTCCAAACCCCACCTGCTAGCAGGTAAGAGGCCCCGGTCCTAAGCTCCCTGGCTCTGAGAGGAGGCCTGGTGGCTCCAGGGGATGGGAGGCTCCCCTGGTCACAGGGGTGTTATCAGACCTGGGCAGGGATGGATGAGGCCGTAGTGATTCTCCAGCTGGTGTGGAGAACTCGTAATTAGCAACAGCGGGGTTACATAGCAAGGAGCCCAGAGAGATAGAAGGAAGGAGAAATAACCTACCAGCCAAAGGCAAGAGTAATCCGCTCACCAGATCATCACCCCCTTAATAACCAAGGGATGATAGTACTTACATTAAATATGTTTTAGAAAGAAATGAATGCAATGAGTATGATAAAATACAATGATTTGTGAAGAGGGTAAACGTAATAGAATACAGTAGTTAATCCATCTTCAAGGAAAGGAAATCAACATTGATCAATCCGAGAGCTCTATTTTCATGAGAAAACCATTATTTCTTTCTCGAATTTAAGGATGAGGGTAGCAGTGCCTGTCACTTTCAATCCCTCAAAGACGCTCAGAGGAACACAAAACCTGGAAAACTCAGGTGCATTAAAAAAAATGCACCAGAAAATATCTGTTGCGTGTAACTGAAGTCATGTGATGTTTTTGTAATCACAAAGAATTATTATTAAAATGTGGGTACCCCAAGTTTTAAGTCTGCTCTATTCACAAGGCAGCTTGTTTCCTTACAAATAACTGGTGACAATTTCATAACACGGAGTTCGGAAACCTCATTAAACCACACGTATGGTGCAGCTGAAGCCCTCAGTGGTTTCTGAGGGCTTGTGAAAAAGTAATTAGGCAAACCACAGGCATCTGTAAATGTGCACATTTGCTCCAGACGGGCGGGTGGCATCTTGGGGTGCCCCAGAGCTTTCAAGGCAACGATTTGCTCTCAGTGTCAGCGACTCGAAAACACACCTAGGATGGTCTTTTTGCTCTTGCAGGAGAAAGTATTGCCAAATGGATGGATTAAAGAATGAAAGGTTGCCGGGTTTGGTAATGCCCCTGTGTGTGCCGTCAAACGCCTATGGGAGCTAGGACACATTTGGGGCTACGAAATGGGAGCATGTTTATAGTCACTGATGGGACCTTGCAGGATCTATCTATAGAATGGGCTATAGGTTCTAAGCAGAACATACACGTGACCCCCGTAGAGATAATTCTGAGTGCTCCTCCCTGGAGCAGCCTGTTGGCCATTCTGACGGCATCCGTAGTAAGCTCTTCAATGGATGTTCAATCTACTAGCTGGTGAAGCTAAGGTAGAGGAAGCTAAGGAGGAGGAAGATGAGATACCCGCACCCTGTCTGGAACATGGAAGAAAAGTTCCCAGGAAAGGGAACCACTGAAATGTGCTAACGTGGAAAAAACAGAGGCTTTGGAGTCTGACAGATCTGAGCTTGGGCTCTGGATAAACCATCAACCACCTTTGAGACCTATTTAGATGCTACTTAGTTGCATGCTATTTATTTACATGGTATTTACTATCTCTGAACCTCAGTTCTATCTTCTGTAAAATTAGGGTAATAATATTTTCCTTATGGCATTTCAGTGAGGATTAAATGATACGATATATGGCAAGATTATTTTGAGAAGTGTTAGTTGAAGTATACCCCCAAATTTTCTCTCTCTCTCTCTCTCTTTCTCACACACACACACACACACACACACACACACACACACACACTCCTTTTTACCTCGAAGCAAACGAGACCCCAGTGCCCGCCCGCCCCGTCCCCCCAGCGTCTTTGTCTGGGCATGCCCTTGGGGTAGCTGTATAGGTCAAGCTGTAGCTGGGTGGGTCTGGATGCAGAGGGCACAGGACAGCCCCCTGAATCTTCTGTGCCCTAAGAAAGGTGGATTGTTTGAAAATGTTTCCTGCCCCAGAAAGAGGATTTGTGGAGAGGGCAGAGGGTCGCAGAGATGATGT
Organism: Kogia breviceps; assembly: GCF_026419965.1. Lineage (NCBI taxonomy): Eukaryota > Metazoa > Chordata > Mammalia > Artiodactyla > Physeteridae > Kogia > Kogia breviceps. The sequence goes on along the minus strand of NC_081324.1, from coordinate 58,896,897 downwards.
GCAGAAAAGTGGTGAGGGAACCTAGAGGGACATATCAGAGAGGGTTCCAAAGTGGGGGGATGCCTGTGGCCACTGCCACAGGGAAAGGTGAGCTGGGAGGGAAGTTCATGCCTGGGGGATGGAGAAAAGCTGTCATTGCCTAAGACTACATTTTCTGCCATGGGGCTGAATGGGGCTTGAAATGGAGCTTGAGTTCTAGAACAATGAAGCCTGTTCGAATGTCTTGCATACTTGAGTAAATGGCCAGAAGATGCAAACCTTCTCTGTATTCAAAGTGGGTGGTGCTCCGTAGAACCCCTGATAAAGCATGGCTGCCGTCACTGTGCAAACCGGATTACAATGAGGTACTGTGGCACCCGCCCAAGCAGCCTGATTGCTAGAAATTAGTCTCTGAAGACGTTCCGCAGGGATGTCAGGGGTCCTGGGAGCATGGATCAGGCACTACCCCTGCACGTGGCCTCCGTGGCCTCAAGGTCAGAGGTGTCCGCAGGAGCGCAGCTGCAAGCCCGCCCTCTTTCTTGCCTGCGTCTCTCTGCCACCAACGGGATTCATCCCCACAGCGCAAAACACACACACACACACACACACACACACACACACACACACACGCAGGTCTGAATTCCATAGTCACCAAGTCAAGCATGTGAGAGGGAGACTTGATTTCTCTATAAATGGAGTTCTTGAGCCCCATTTCCGCGGATGGCAGAAAACTTGCTATTGCCAAATGAATAGAAAGTATGCTCTAAGGATTCCTCGCTCTATTTTGTGTACATCCTTGGGGATGTTTTCCTCTCCCTTCTCAGCACCTCTCCCCATGCATAATCTAAGAATCACTGTGGCTTCAACAGCAGGGAGCGTTCATTTCTTCTTTATTTGGCTCAGTTCAATATTGCATCCATGGCCAATGTCACATCCATGTTTTCATTGAATTCTCCTGTGCTTGGTCTACTGTCGAGGGTCCCATGTTCTACTGTGTTTTGGTCTTCAGGTCGACCCATGTCTCTCCCTGTTATCTTAGCACTGCTCAGAATCACAAGGCCTCTTCAGGGGACCCCTGCCCACCAGTCCTTCCCTGTCCTTCTTATGGGCTTGGAAAGCTTTGGGATGGGCTTTCTGCATTAGCTTGTGACAAGCAACCTCCTCCCTAAAATCCGACTGGCTTGCAATAATAAAGGTTATCAGCTGCGGCTTTGACTGATGTCCTCGTATCATTGGGATCCAGGCACAAGGGTGCAAATATTTTGAGCAAATAACACAATCGACTTTACTCTCTTACTGCTGTGGAGTTGGGAGAGGCTTGGAGCAAAGAAGAGGTACATGTTCAGCTCCTCTCTGCTGAAAACCCCTGATCAGTTTCTATAAGCCACACCTTGTCTGCAGCCTGGTCCTTTACTTCAAGACCAGCAGCTTCGCAGTCTCTACTGCTGAGGTGCCCCCAACCTCAGGGGGGCTATTCTCTCTTCCCCTGGTGCTTAGCCCAGAGGGTCAGGGAGAAGGGACCTTCTTGAGGCACCCCTGCCACATGCGCTCTGGCCATGCTCTGCTCTAGAACCTTCCCTCCCATCAATTGCTTGATCTTTTTTATCTTTTGGGTAAAAGCAAAATGTCAAAATGTCACCCTACATTCTCTTCCACTTGTCCCAGCCTTGGAGGCTCATAAACCCTTCTCAGCATCCAAACAACCTGACTCTGGCAATAGAAATCCTCAGCCTTAGGCATCTCTGCTATCAGTGAAAAAACCGTATTCAAACATTCAGTTGACGTCTTTGTTCTTGGTGTGTCTGACACCCCGCAGCAGTGGGTGTCACTGCTGGAATGGATAGAGGGTGAATACCACAAAAGATGATGTGGGGGAAAAACAGTTCTTATCTTCTCAGAACTTGATCCTGCCATGCTTTCCATCAGACTTTACTGAAGTTTCAAAAACAGCAGAAGAGACTGACGCTGGGTAACTTACACCCACCCCACCTCCTCGGCCCTCAATCCCCCGGCCCGCCTCCACCACCTTGAGTGCCACGCGGCTGCACACCCATCACAGCGCCAAACTCACTCCTGGCCCCAGGGAGAAGAAGAGGCTCATCGTCGCCCTCTGGTCCTATGTTTACTTCCAACCACACTTTCTGCCCTGGGATAGGCGCCCTTCCGTGGTGAGTGACAGCAAGACCATCAAGTCCCTTAGGAGGAAACTCTTCACCCTCACTCCTTAGAGGTTCCTTCTGACCCTGTGCTTCCAACAACAGAATCACGCTAATCAGATAACAGGACAAGTGCCAAAGTCCGGGTTGTTAAGTCTTAAATAACAATTTAGGAGAGCTATCAATAGCTCAGTCCACTTTGCACGATGCTCAGACTAGCTAGTTCCTACTAAGTGTTTCTCCATCTGTGTTTCAATAAACCTCAGAATCCAGCCTCATTCAGGGTCCTTTTATTATTACTTAACTAGCCTCGTAGCCGTCTCTGGAACAAGTCTGCCTACTCTCACCCTATCACTTATCGTCCCTCACCTGCCATGCTTTACCCTGCCAAGTCTCATCTTTTAAAAAATTATATTGTAGGCGTGGTGCTGTCTTGACCAATTTCAGTGTACTGTATATGTCCTGACCTCTTTTTAAAAGCCCTAGTCCTGGGACTTCCCTTGTGGTGCAGTAGTTAAGAAACCGCCTGCCAATGCAGGGGACACAGGTTCAATCCCTGGTCCAGGAAGATCCCACATGCCATGGAGCAACTAAGCCCGTGCGCCACAACTACTGAGCCTGTGCTCTAGAGCCTGTGAGTCACAACTACTGAGCCCATGTGCTGCAACTACTGAAGCCCATGCGCCTAGAGCCCGGGCTCCACAACAAGAGAAGCCACCGCAATGAGAAGCCCACACACTGCAACGAAGAGTAGCCCCCAATTGTTGCAACTAGAGAAAGCCCGTGTGCAGCAACGAAGACCCAACGCAGCCAAAAATTATTAGTAAATAAATTAAAATAAAATAAAAGCCCTAGTCCTATGAATCCTGCACTTTTGTAAAGGCTGTAAACCCTTCTTCATAAAACCCTAGAAGAGAACTCTTTGTTTCCCTCTGTCCTGATAAAAAAGAAGCAACTAAGAAATAATTAGTGGAAAATTAGCCAAGTAAGTGACCTCTGGAGCTAAGCATAATTTTTCTGTCCTCGTGGGCCCACAAGAGCAATTGAATAAGAATTATTCCAATTATCATTGTGAAGATGCCGCAGCCCTAGGATGAGGGACCAACATCTGATGCCCGGATGGGCTGCTGTTGCCCTGCATCACTGAATCCCAGAAGCTAACAAGGGATGTGATTTCTTCTGCCTCCCTCCCACGCGTTTCGTGGGGAAGAACCAATTACCTTCGTGATGGGGTGACTGTCCCTGGCGGTTCCATAACAAGCAGTGAGGTGATAGTAGCCAAGACCCACCACTACCAGTTCATCTTCCTTTACACCCATTTTTCAGAGTCATGTGGGCTTTCTGCTTTTAAGCAAGAGCAAGACGTAACTCATTTATAATTCTTTACAGATTCAAGTCAGGGTATTTTTATTCTACTCAAATAGCATCCTTGTTGGGCTGCAAATCCAATGAAGGGTTTGGAAATTGACAAGAAAAATAATAGTCAGTTATTGTTAGCTCATTTTATTTCTTCTTAGAGTGGCTTCTTTTTGGAACACAGAACAACTGGTTTTGAATATGCCTGCTCTACCGGACCGTACAAAAGGAAATTAATGTCATGTATGACAGCCAATCCCTGGGCCATTTCAGTTTTTAATATTCCACAAGCATCATCATTTTTCAAGATTCTATTCATAAAGGAGATTTCAGAGTGCTGATGCCCATGTAATTCTTATAGACTAATGGATACTTTTCAATTTAATAACACCTTACACGTAAACTGGTGTGGGTCGTCTTTAATGGCTGTCACTCAGCAGTCTGTTCCTCTAACTTTGCCGGGAAGCAGGCGGAGGTATCCTTCATGTTACGCAGCTGAGCCATGCAAGCCTGAGTCGCAGACAGTTTCAGGGCTTATGTGTCTGATGAAGGGCCAGACCCCCACTAGAACTTCGAATTAGTCCAATTACCTTATCGTGCATCTGGAAGGAGCACTGGATTTGGCAACAGAAGACTCAGCTTTAAACCTGAACTTGCTGCGTATTTACATTTGTGGCCGCTATTTCACTGGGTGTTTGTGTAGCTAAGTGAGTGCGTGAAGGTAAAAATATCACACGAATGTGGGCTCCTGTTCCCCTTGTGAATCTAGACAGTCTGCCCACATTGAGGGCATAAGAGGGCCTCCTTCCACTTGGAAGATGATTTCATATAGTCCCACTGGGATGTGTCCATCCTGGTGGTTCTCACCTGGGGAGGGGCAATGTCTGGAGACGCTTCTGGTTGCCACAGATGGAGGGAAGGGGCTCCTGGCATCTAGTGAGTAGAGACCAGGAATGCTGCTAAACATCCTACAATGCACAGGACAGCCCTCAACAAAGACTCTTCCAGCCCCAAATGTGAGTGTCGAGGTTGAGAACTTCTGCTCTAGAGTAGGGCTTCTTTGTCTTTTTAAAATTTATTTTATTGAAGTATAGTTGATTTACAAGGTTGTGTCCATTTCTGCTGTATAGCAAAGTGATTCAGTTATATAGATAGATAGATGGCTAGATAGAGATATATAGATCTTTTTCATATTCGTTTCCATTATGGTTTATCACAAGCTATTGAATATAGTTCCCTGTGCTATACAGTAGGACCTTGTTGTTTATCCATTTTATATTTAATAGTTTGCATCTGCTAATCCCAAACTCTCAATCCTTCCCTCCCCCACTCCCTCCCCCTTGGCAACCACAAGTCTGTTCTCTATGGCTATGAGTCTGTTTCTGTCTCGTAGATAAGTTCATTTGTATAATATTTTAGATTCCACATATAAGTGATATCATATGGCATTTGTGTTTTAGAGTAGAGCTTCTTAATCTGAGAACCATGGACTCAGAGACGGGCTGTGAGGATCCAGGAACCCACCTAAACATTATAAGGGCTACTTGAGGCCAGTGTGCACTTTTCTGTGGCAATTGTCCATGACCATCGATAGAAGCTCTGAGAGGTCTATAGTTTCAGATCAGCTATAGCTGATCTGTGTCTTCATACTCTAGCTGTGTCTTAATACCCAGTGAAACTGCTCCTTACACAAAGTTTTATGTCTTCAACTACTTTGGGGAGATTTAAGCTGGACCAAGTAATGAGTGAGACAAAGAAAGATGCCCTGGAAGATCCAGTAGATGATGGGGCCGCCATGGCTGGGCAGGAGGGTGTGGGGGGTGTTGGGAGGAGAAATCATCCCCACTGTTGATTTCTTTGCACTTTGTCCAGGGAGAGTCAGAATGAGACTTGGAAGTGTCTCTGAGTGACCTGCTCATCAGATGAGGAGATAAACTTTTTTTTAGGGCAACCAGCTACTATCCAATACATTTTCTTCTGTGTGCTCAACAGCAGCCTGAGAAGTTTACTTATGTCGCCTCATTTGAGATCATTCTACTCCCATGGTATAGTTTGTTTGCCCCAGATCCAGGTCTGACTCTCTTCCTAGAAGCAATTGGGAGCCCTGGGGAATCTAAACCTTCATACATCCTAGTTAAAGGACCAAAAGGCAGATGTTGTCATAGTGTGAAAAATTCAATACTTTGCTAAAACCTCATAAATTATACCCACTGATGGGAGCCTGATGAAATTATGAATCCTCTCCTCAGAAAACTGCTCATGGACCGCCAACAACTAATGCTGTCTTTTCAAGATGGCAAGTGTCATGTTCTCTCTGGGACACAAACAATGACATCTTGATGAGAGCACACCCATGCTTCTTTGCCCCTGTATCCTGTAATATTTATTTCATAAGATCTTGAATTCACTTTAGCCCTTCTCCAGCTTAACTTTCTAAATTGCCCTCTTAGATTTTTTGGCCATTGGGGGAAATAAGATAGAGGAGAATAGTTCAGGCCAACTTTCAGACAGAATACTTTATTTTAATGGCTATGGGCTGCTCAATTGGAATACATTTTTCTTCTCTAATCTCTATGCATTGAACATGTCCAAAATACAAATAGTTATTGCGAACGTTATTGCCCAGTTCATATTGCTTCCAGCAGGGCATGAATTCTGTGGGTGAAAATAGCCTATTCCTCTCTCTATATATCTTGACTGTTGCTCAAAAAAGCCCTGAAGGTAGATTATAATCCTTACCTTCCATTTTATTCTGGATTATTATGCTCATCTCCAGAACACAAATGAAGTTTATTGCATATGAGACAGTTATAAAACATTTTTAAAAAGACAATATTAATGTGAAGGTAATCCTTTAAGGAAAAAATTTTTAAAGCTAGCCAGACCTTCATATGGAAAATGGGTAAAATCGAGAAACTCACCTGTGGCTCCCACGGTCCAATCCTATCATAGCTGAAAGTAATCATATTGTTTTATAGCCAATCTGCTTCCCGTCTGGTCTCAGCCCAGCTCCTAATTCAAGTGCCTGTGCGACAAAAGCCATTGGCAGCCTCCATTGGCTTAGGAGGGAGCAGTCGTGGAAGCTGAGGTGCTCGCCCTTCAGGGTAGGTGTGGGCTCATTGGTTGTAACAGACTGTAGCTCTGGCCCATAGTTCCTTGTAAGCATGAACTGAAGAAACTGTTTCTCTAGGGATTTCCATACAACATCTATCTTCGGAGCTAAACTCATTCAAAGGCACTGAAAGAAAAGCAACCCATCATCCCCTCGTGCAAGTAGGTAATGCAGGTGAAAGTCAGGGCTCCCCAGGTATGGAGAATACAGCCATATCCTGAAATCTATCGTTAGCCTTTTACAGGCTCACGACATCAGATTGAGCAATTCTGGCAGACTCCGACACAGCCGGTTAAAGGAACAGACAGACAAGAACCGCACATCTGAAAGGAAATTATTTCCCAAGCGTCAGAACATGCTAGAAGCAGGGAAACCAGTCTGGTCATGAAATATTTGGGGTAAGGTTGGTTATGTTTTAGTATAAAGTAAGCGTGAAGCACTGACTCTTTGAGATTGTGAGATGTGATGAAGAGAACAGACTCTGCAAAGACAGCACCAGGGTTCAAACGCTGAGCCTGTCACCTCTGTATGTGTGATGGAGGGCAAGTCACTTAACTCCCTGTGACAGGTTTTCTCATCTGCCAGCTGGGGTATGAGCGCTATCTGTGTTATTTGGGTTGTTGAAATTTAAGTGACATATTATATGTACTATGAGATCCTATGGATAGTGCTTGAAACAATCCCTTATTCAACAAATACTTACTTAGTGTCTAGGGGCCAGGGCTTAGCATTATGGGAAACAACAGTGGACCAGAGACAGAAGTCACTCACACACACACACACACACACATCTCAAAAGCTCATGGACTTCACATTTTATAGCCAATACTCAATAAATGTTCTCATTATATAGCAAACACTCAAATAGTTCTATGAAAAATCTCATTGACTTTTTTCATCACGAATGTCACAAGCATTCCAGGAAGCCTAAATCCTGTCTCTCCAGGCACATTGCACAGAGGATGTGACCACCTTGGGAGAATGTTCCTAGTTTTCTAATGAACCCTTTCTCTTCCTTGACAGTTTAAATACAGCTCAAACTATGGCATCACCAGTGGCTAATGAACCAGAGACTGGGGACCACACACAAGAACCTCCCAGCCCACAAGGCCCCTCTCAGGACAGAGGGCCTGCCAGCATGGAGACCTGCCCCGATCACTGTAATTGCAGCAGGTACAAGTTTTTGGCTTCAATGTGACACTTGAGCCCGCCTGTCTTGATAGCTACAGCCCCTCTTGACCTTCAGTGGGACTTTGTCCCCAGTTAGTATATGGGAGCTGTGAATGAAGGCATTGTTGGGGCCTCTGCTTCTTGGACTTGGAGTAGCTGGAGGGTGAGGGTTCAGCCGCTGTCTGTCTCCAACCAGTCACAGAGGTGACACCTGACACCTGAGACACTGCCGTCCCCTGTCCCAGGGGTAATGGGCCAACCAAAGTTGTTGACCCTTCCTCCAGTACATTCCAATTTCCTCCCGTTAATCTCCTTCACGTTTAAGTTTGCATGCACAGCTATGCAAATTAGCAGAGTTTTATATGCTCAGGATTTGAAAGAAATTGAGCTGATCTAAAATGAACTAATGGACAAGTAAGGATTTAACTAAAAATTTAGAACACACTCCACAGCCTGCCACCAGGGAAAGAAAGGTTTAAAAAAAGAGAAAATGTTTCATATATATATATATATATATATATATATATATGAAATATTATAAATATATAATGGTTAAAATCTTTGATAGTTTTTAAGCTACCTGTGAGGTATAGCAATATTACATTATGGTATATATTACATTATATCTATATAGACATATACATTATACATATACCTATATATACACATATAACCATGTCTGTATAAATTATTGAAACGATATACAACTTTGCTATATAAGCACAATCTACACTAATATGTATCATTTAAAATAAAATCTAGGGCTTCCCTGGTGGCGCAGTGGTTGGGAGTCTGCCTGCCGATGCAGGGGACAGGGGTTCGTGCCCTGGTCTGGGAGGATCCCACATGCCGCGGAGCGGCTGGGCCCGTGAGCCATGGCCGATGAGCTTGCGTTTCCAGAGCCTGTGCTCCGCAACGGGAGAGGCCACAACAGTGAGAAGCCCGCATACTGAAAAAAATAAATAAATAAAATAAAATAAAATCTATATGGTTAGCTTTTTAAAAAATTAATTAATTTTTGTCTGCTTTGGGTCTTCGTTGCTGCATGTGGGCTTTCTCTAGTTGCAGCCAGCGGGTGCTACTCATCGTTGCGGTGTGCGGGCTTCTCATCGCGGTGGCTTCTCTTGTTGCTGAGCACAGGCTCTAGGCGCACAGGCTTCAGTAGTTGTGGCTCAAGGGCTCTAGAGCGCAGGCTCAGTAGTTGTGGTGCATGGGCTTAGTTGCTCCGCGGCATGGCAGATCTTCCCGGACCAGGGGTCAAACCCGTGTCCCCTGCATCAGCAGGTAGATTCTTAACCACTGCACCACCAGGGAAGACCATATATGGTTAGCTTTTGAAGATGATATATCCATGATAAGTTTTAAATGAGATAATGAATAAACAAAATTATAGAGCTGAGGTGCAAATCAAATAACTATCAGCTTGGTTCAAGTTCAGAAATTATTTTCATGTTCCACAATTACGTTAGAAAAGATTAAAGTTTACTTGCTGTTTGAAATGTGTTTTCTCATTGTTTTCAGTTTGCTGAATTGAGTTAAATGTTTTAAAAATTTATTACATTTTCAGTTGGTTTAGATGGCGACTAAAAAATGCACATGACTTCTTTTGGTTCCATAAAAGTTGCTGCCAAAAACCCATGAATTTCATTATAATTTAAAGATTCTACTTTCTTCCATTAAATATTCTACAATAATAAGTAGTAAAATGGACTTATTTGAGTTTTTATTTGTGGTATCAGAGGGTAATTGCAAAGAAGGGAAAAGGTGATATAATCCACAAACTGGATCAGAAACCCCAAAATAATTGAGTTTAACATTTGCAAGATTCATGTATCCACCGTGTAAGAATTAGAAGAAAAATGTAGAATTATCTCTGAAAAAGCAGAAAAGTGATTTTGAAGTTTGACTTGCCCCTTCCCTGAATATTTTTCTTATTAAAAGAAAGTAGATGTTATAACTTTTGTCATAACTCAACTTGAAATAGTATTACGGTTGCCTCTATCAGTAATCTGGAATATTCTGAAAGACCTCAAGTATTTTTCTGTTTTTCTTCTAATTGCTAAAATCAGTATTAGAAAATTATAATTTTGTTTTAATTAGTTTCAAAAGCCTCTTTAAATGAAAGTGACCCAGAACTTAAGTTAAAATACCACAGTCTTTAAAAAGTAAACCTAATACCTCCTCCAGGAAAACCGTATTTTTCAACATGATACAGAGACCTTGATGTTGTTTACTTTTTATGCATTTTCCTCTTAATTCTCAAAGTAAGATCACAGTGACAGAATCATTAAAATAAAGGTTAGAAAGAGCTGAAAGAGACAATTGAACTAATGCTTGTGCCAGACCACCCAGGTGATAGGATAATGTCCGCAAGAGATACAGAGGAACTGTAAAGTATTTCTTTTCCAAGTTTTTCGTTCTCTGTTTTTATTCCAGCTGATTAAAACAACTCACAGTCAGTGGTGTTTTAAAGACCTCGTTTATGATTGAACACGGATTTGTAGACCCGGAAGAGTCTTTAGAGATCATTCAGTCCTGCCTTCTCACTTTACTGGAGAAGTGAGAGAGATTGGGAGGAATCACTTTCCTGAAACCACACAGGTGGAAACCACTGGGCTTAGCCCAGCGCTCTGCTGGCTAAGACATGTGCTAAGACTTCTATCAAATTTGCATTGTCCCAGGTTCTGGAGAAAAAGAGAGGGCGTATCTGGTCTCCCCACTATGCCTCTTTTCTCAACCGCTCAGGACTAAGCTTAACTCCAGCCCTATCTGCCCCTCCCTGGCATTAGGCAAATGAAGGAGAGCATACTAACCTTTCGTGGATAGTACTTGTGCATGGCATAGACCCTGGACGATCTTTCAAAATAACCCCGAAAGTTCTTTACACCCCTGTGGCCCTCTTTCACTCCTCACCAGAAGTGGAAACACACATTTGTGGCTTAAAAAAAATTGTGGGAAACAGGTGAATGGCTGGCTGTGTCTGTGGGCTGTAAAGGGACCGAGGAATCTCCCGAGGGTGACGTAACTGTCAAACTCAGGGCATGGGGCACTTTCCATGGATTCGGTTTTTGAACATAATTTCTCCATCAAGTAGAGTTTAAGAAAACTACTGAAATTCCTGTCGTAGGCATCCTATGATAAAAGCTTCTAAATGGTTATTTCTCTTGTTATCGAACAAATAAAATAGGCTCTATTATTGTTTGATGTAGGTTTAACAAGATTGTCAGAAGGCAATTTTAAGAAAACAGCATTGCCTCTTTATACGATATGGGAAATGAAAGATTTCTGATTATCAGCATGTCCTAACATATAAGGCTGTGTCATTCAGTTCAGGATTCGTCCCTTTCCTACACAGGAAAGGACTGAAAACCGATCTTCATGGTTGTGAGAAGGAAGAAGCCCTATCTTTTTACTTCTTCACTGACTGGAATGTCCACCTTAGCCCACAGGCAAAAAAAGAAATACCTTTTAAAAGCTTACTACTTTACTTATTTTCCGTTTGACCTGATATCTAAAAATATATAGCCGTGCCCTGGTCTCCCTTTGTCTATCACGGTAGGTAATGAACCCACTGTCTGGTCAACTATCTTAAATCCACCCGTTCACTTCTACATTTCAGCTCGCCATTTCCCATTGCCTCTGCCAGAGTCTCTGGGGAGAGCGTCTAAATGCAGTGCCCTATTTTCGTGCAACCTAATGCTCTTAAACTTGAGCCTATCTCTTGGATCTTGGATGAGGTCTGGTGTGAAAGGCACAGAGTCAAGGCCGCTGAAAAGGCCTCAATACTTCTCCTGTAAGGCCATGGAGAGTATGTGATACAAAATGGGAGAATTACAGGTTTCCTACCTTAAATGGGTGGAACTTCGCACAGCTGAGAGCAAGTAAGACCAGTTAGGCCCTTTGCCAATGCGGTTGGGTCTCCACATAACAGAGCAGAACACCCTCTGGGGAAGATGCTGTCCCCTTGCGGAAGCAGGACCCAGAGGGCAAGAAATAGGGTGTTGCCCACCCACACTTGGGGACGGGAGGACCCGCCCCTGGCTTCCTCATCTCTGCCACTGGCCAGTCCCGGACACCTTTCCTTCTCCCCTTGCTTGCTCCTTTGCTTTTCCTGTAGAAGCTCTCCTGTTTATAAGTGTGGCTCAGGAGAATCCAGGACCATAAGCAATTTAGTGACCAGAAATTAGGTAAACAAGCTAGATTTTTCTCTCTCTGAAGCCCTTTCCCTAGTGTTATCAATGATTCTTTGTGTAGTGGTTTATTTTTCCCTTTGATCTGGTGTATTTTCATAAAAGGCTGCCATGTTTTATGCAATTTTTTTCTCTACCGATATATATTTCATCTATGGACATAAAGAATGGAAAGAAGGAGGGATGTGCCTGAGGGTGGAATGGAGATCAAAAAGGGGATAAACATACAAATCATGGCAAATGTCATAAGCCAGCATTCTTGTTTTACGCTGGTGTGTCGGAGAGGAGGAATGGTGCCAGCCAAGGGAAGGACGTGGGCTTTGAAGCCAGACTTCCCTGGAAAGCAATCAGACCCTGCTACCTACCTATTGGGTGACCTTGAGCACACACATTAGCTTTATTCAAGAATATTTTGGGGGGGTTTTCCTGGTGGCGCAGTGGTTGAGGGTCTGCCTGCCGATGCAGGGGATGCGGGTTCGTGCCCTGGTCCGGGAGGATCCCACATGCCGTGGAGCGGCTGGGCCCGTGAGCCACGGCCGCTGAGCCTGTGCGTCTGGAGCCTGTGCTCCGCAACGGGAGAGACCACGGCAGTGAGAGGCCCGCGTACCGCAAAAAAAAAAAAAAAAAAAAAAAGAATATTTTTGGAGAATGAATAAATATTCAAGAATATCCTCAATCAAGAATATTTTGGGAGAATGAATCAATAAAATTTTCAAAATTGAAATTCACAAAATTAAAAATCACTTTGATTTGTAATTCAGTGTAAGTTCTAAGTTCTCTCATGGAGTTTATTTTAATAATTTAAATATACTTTAAATAAATACTTAAATATCTAGCTTAGTTTATTTTAGAGATAAGAAAATTACTGAGGATGTCAATTCTGGCCAAGATGCAGTGGTCCTGTTGTCTTCTACTCCCACCAGCCTTGCCCTTAACTACAAATCCATGGACATAACACAGTAAGTGAGCACAGGAAGATTCTGGAAGGTGGAAGGCAGCCTGGGGAACTTGCACCTTTCTCTAAAATCTGCCCAATCGGAGGTTAATTTCTGCTTTCTTTCGATTAATGTTGACATGATACGTCTCTTCCCATTTTTTTCTTTCAACCTACCTACACACAATTATATCTGATGTTTATTTTAGACAGTATATACCTGGGTCATTAAAAAAATTCAGTCTGCCCACCTCTGTCTTTTAATTGGTGTTTTAAGATGAACTGAATTTACCCTTAATTTAATTGTTTGTATGTTAAGGCTTAATTCTACCACTTTACTGTTTGTCCTCTTTTCCTTTATTGCACTTTTTCTGCCTTCCTGGGCTTTATTTGCACATTTTTTAGAATTCTGTTCTGATTTGTATAACATTTTGTTTTGTTTTGTTTTGTTTTTAGGCCATGCCGTGCAGCTTGCAGGATCTTAGTTCCCCGACCAGGGATCGAACCCGGACCCTGGCAGTGAAAGCACCCAGCCCTAACCACTGGACTGCCAGGGAATTCCCTGTATAAAGTTTCTGAGTGTAGCTTTTGTACAGATACTGAGTGGTTGGTCTAGGTATTACATTATACACAAGTAACGTATCACTGTCCACTAATCTCAGCGTTTTAAAGTTTGAGTAAAGGGAACATATCTTTCACTCATTTAGTCCATTTGCCTTCCCCCTTCATAGTACAGTTGACTTTAATATTTCCTCTACATGTATTGAGAACAACATCAGATAATGTTATAGTCTTTGCTTCACTCATCCAACATATGCTATAAAATTCAAGGGAAGAAGGAGAGTCTATAGTATTTGCCGGAATTTGTATGTCTTCTCATGCATTGCTGGTGGGGATGTAAAATGGCACTGCCGCTCGGAAAAATATTTTGGCAATTTCTTTAAACGCTCAACACAGTTACCATATGATCCAGAAATCACACTTCTGAGAATTTATCCCAGAGAAGTTGAAAATTACGTCCACACACAAAAAGTGTGTACACGAATGTTCACAGTATCTTTATTTGTAACAAGGACTACAGAGTTGGAAACGTCCTACAATGCATAAATGGCAAAAAAATTAAAAGTTGTGGTACAGCCACACCGTGGAATCCAACTCAGCATAGGGAATTATGCTGAGTGAATTAAAGCCAATATCAAAACCTTACATGCTATATGATTGCATTTATGTAACATTCTTGAAATGATTGCCGAAATACAGAGATGGAAATAGAAAACTGACTTAGTGGTTACCAGGGGGTTAGGACAAGGTTGGGGGTGTTGACCATAAAAGAATACTACAAAGGATCTTTCTGGTGATTAGAGCTGTCCTGTGTCTTGTTTTTTGTGGTGGTTGCACAAATCTACACATGTGATTAAATCACATAGAACTTTGCACACACACGCATGCAGACACACGCACACACAAGTGCATGCAAAATTGGAGAAATCTGACAGGGGTACAATAACATTGTACCAATGTTAATTTCCTGGTTTTGTTATTGCACTACAATTATGCTACTATTGATGTTACCACAGGAGGAATGGGGTTAGGGGTACATAGGACCTCTCTGTACTCTTTTTGCAACTTCCTGTGAATCTAGAATTATTTCAAAACTAAAAGTTAAAGAAATACAGAGGGGACTTCCCTGGTGGTCCAGTGGATAAGACACCATGCTCCCAATGCAGAGGGCCTGGGTTCGATCCCTGGTCAGGGAACTAGATCCCACATGCATGCCACAACTAAAGATCCCGCCTGCTGGAACTAAGACCAGGCACGGCCATAAATAAATATTAAAAAAAAAAAAAAGAATTAAAAAAAAAAAAAGAAAGAGGGCTTCCCTGGTGGCGCAGTGGTTGAGAATCCGCCTGCCGATGCAGGAGACACGGGTTCGTGCCCCGGTCCGGGAAGATCCCACAGGCCGCAGAGCGGCTGGGCCCGTGAGCCATGGCCTCTGAGCCTGCGCGTCCGGAGCCTGTGCTCCACAACAGGAGAGGCCACAACAGTGAGAGGCCCACGTACAGGGGAAAAAAAAAAAAAAAAGAAAGAAATACAGAGATACAAACAGAATGTTTAAAAAATTATCTTACTCTCCAACACTCTCAGTATGGTTTATTTTTATTTTGTTCATCTTTTTCTTTTTATGTGTAAATATGCAGGTATTTGCAAAAAGGGCTTATAATGTTCACACTTCTTTCGTACAATTTTTTAAATTTAACAATATGTCATGCATAGGTTTCCATGTTTACATTTTTTCCCTATAATATCCTTAAATGTATTTTGGTGTTAAATGGATGAAAACAACCCAAACTCCTGTAAGTAGCAAAATACTTCTTTCTTAAACCTTGGTATTACAGGGAGATTCATGCGGAGCCGATCTTTTCAGAGCAGGAAGCGGGAGACATAATGAGAAATATTTGAAATTTTATTGAAGTATAGTTGATCTAGAATGTTTCGTTAATTTCTGCTGTACGGCAAAGTGACTCCATTATAGATACATATCTACTTTTTCATATTCTTTTCCATGATGGTTTATCACAGGATATTGAATAGAGTTCCCTGTGCTAGACAGTAGGACCTTGTTTGTCCATCCTATACATACTAGTTGGCATCTGCTAATCCCAAACTTTATGTAGTCTCCCCAGTTGGTTCCTATAATGGTCCCTAACACATCTCTAGCAGGCCTTAGTGCTCTGGGAGGGCAGGTGGAAAATGATGTCATTTCACAAAACAAAGACAAAAATGCCGTATCAAATATATCCGATGCTAGATTTTTAATTGTACTCACCCCCTCCCTACCCTTTACCGCAGGTGGTAGTCACCTGGGCCTCAAATTTAACTTTATAAGGAAACAAGAAACAAATGTTTGAGATGTAGTCGCTGCGGTGACAGAGTCAGAGGAATATACTGGCTGAATTTTCCTTGTCTTCCAGAACTTTTCATATAAAATTCCTCCTTTCCTAAGTTGTGTGGCCGTGGATCCAGACCGTCCATCCTGACAGCTAAGTTTCATACACGTCTGCGTCTATGGGAATTAGTTACTGGCATAACACTCTTAGCAATACTGAGTTTTTCCTACTGAAATTGAAAATATGTCAAGACCCCCCAAATCTCCCAGGCAGTAATTAACCTGAGCACACCCCTATATGGTTTTTGCTAGTCTAGATAATTTGTAAATATGGCACAATTGCTTTAAAAGTTTTAGCATTTAATAAAATAGTCAACGATGATATATAGATCTAGCTACATAAAATGCCTCTTACCAAAGCACGTACTAAAATTATATTTAGACTGCTGCTTCCTAAGAAAACAATTAATGCACCGTATCAAGTAGCACATATTTCTGCTATAACTGAATGAGAAGGCAATGTTCTCTCAGCGAGACACGCCTTTGGCAATTCATTCCATTTGCAGGCGTCTCAGGTGCCAAAGTTGCTGCTAATCGGGTTTTCTATCTCCACTGACAGTCCTGGTGGAGTGCCATGCTTTTACTTCCTTGTGCTATTTAATGTCACGATTCAGAACTTTAGGAAAAGTGGGATTGTCTCTACCTGGTGCACAACGTAAAAGGACAGCCAGATTTTTGATGACCCCCCCCCTCTGTTTTCTGGGAAAAACAGTTACTGATACAAACTGTAAAAATTGCTCCCAGAAGATTCTAAAAATTAGGCAAATTTTAGAGTGTCATCACTTCAAGGATCACCTTTCCTCCATGAACTTATCAGAGCCCACAAGCACCCATCTCATGCCATTCACTGTGCAAAGCTCAATTACCTTGCCGCCTAGACTAAAATGCAGTTCCCGGGGGCTTGGGAGGTCCCAGAATTCCAAGATGGATGTAAAGGCATTTCAACCGCATTAATATTTCCTGTGAATTTCCATTCATCGTGTTCCATTTCAAGGACTATCAAGAATGCTTTCTGAAAAGTAACCCAATGAAGTGATTAAGCAAACTGAAGCTTTAAGAGGACACATTTCTTCAAGATCTTGATTAGTGAAAGCAAGTGAAGTAGGACAAGGGACTGAAGGAAGAGAGTAAGGGCCATGCGCTGGGCTCTGCTGGACTTCCCATGGACCTTGCAGCTTCTCATGTGGAAAGTATGCATTTTTCTGTGCAGATACAGGGAAAAGGCATTGCACCCTTCAGTATGGAGTCGAAGTTTACTCGTGTCGTGTTTGAAATTTACCTGTTTCTTAATGCAGTGGGACCTTCCTTTCCCCATAAGGCAGGCAGATAATGGAGCAATTTTTCATTTGTGAGATCAGGGTTCTTCGTGTACAGTTTGATGCATAAGCAAGACATTGACAAAGGGAAAGAGGGTCTGTGTGTTCTTAGTGACCTCAAGAAGTCGATGCTGATGATGTGCTGGGTAATTCGGACTCGGCTGAGACCCGAGGCTGAGATTATACTTGGTCTCGGCTGAGACCTCGAGGCTGGGATTTGCGTCTTGAGTTCTGGTTACATCGTATGTATTTGATTCCCATCCTTGTCTCCTTTTTCTGAGCTGCCCATGATCTACAACAGATGGTTATCAATTTAAGACCAGCACATCGTGTATTCTGAGTGGCTCACAGTGACTGCAACACAAAACACATACTTATTAGTGACATAAATCAAGGGTTTCTGTGCCTGAATCAAGATTCATCTGTAATCTAGACCTGGAAAAGGAGAGCTGGGAAGCAGTGCTGGCTATCCCTGTGGTAAACACTAATAACTCCCTCCCCTGAACCCTGGCCGTACAGAGTGGATTCTGTTTCCATAAGGAAGAAAGAGCAAACAGGAAAGTCGGCCCAGGGTTTAAATCAGTTAGGGCCTCCGAGGACCCCAGATGCGGGAGCTTTCTTAAGTATACATTTTCATGATGGAGAAGGAGGCCTGGAAAAAAAAAAAAAAAAAGAGTTGTGACCAGCATAAAAGATAACACAGGGGCCTTCTGTACAAATAAAAACCTTCTGCCTGCCAGATCTTTTCTGATGATGGAACTAACTACGATTTTTCTCTCCGAGAGCCAGGCATGACCCAGGCCAGAAATTTTGACAATGGCTGTCTCCTCAGCAGCAAATGGATGAATTCAAGGTTACATGACTTTCAGGACCCGAGTGAGTCGACTTGAATTTGAATGTCAAGCGTTCTCCCAATGGAGGTGAATAAATGCTCACAGGGCATCTGAAAAGCTTGTAGGTTCTGGAAGCTGGTGGGGAGTTCACTAAATGAGGCAAGAACAGCCGTTGCTCATGAAACTCCTTGTGGACCCTTGACGGGGAGTTGCAGCCCAGACCCGGTGAGGCCCAACCCCTGGGAAGGTCTCCGGGAGAATCAGCGGGCAACGGCGTGGCCTAGGGCACCCAGGGCGTGCTGCCACCGCACCTGCACTTTGGACCAGGGACTCTCAGGGGTGCTCTTCACCTGCGGCAGGAGCAGTGATGATTTCTTATCAGGTTCAGAATCCCGTGATCTCCGTGAAGTCTACCGTACCCACTTAGAGGATTAAATTACGAACGTGGGAAAAAAAGAAAACAGGTCTCTTTGAGCACCGTTTGACAGCTGATGAATGAATTGCCTTTATTTATAATAGAGGAGCAGGGGACGTGTCATTGTGACCGGCACAAAACAACTGCCAGGTCAAAAAAATAAGCTGTCGGGATAAAGGCGTCCCCGTCCCTGGACCGTAACTCCCAAGACTGTGCTCTGTCAGGGCGGGGGAGGGTCAGCGTGAACCGGGGGTGTGTGTGCACCCACATGTCTTCCTCCTAAACCACTTTCTTAGGAACTCCCTTGGAGGCTGTTAAGCCCTTCCTGATGTAATAGTCAAATGCTGAATCCACTTCTTTCCCCTCTCTCTTGTACCTTTAGAATACTCTGGTAAGTCAGTAACTTTTTGCTTGCTGGAAGGAGCGTTAACATATGTACTGTTATCACGTGCGGGTCTTTTTCTTCTCCCGAACATTTGTTCACAACATGGGATAAGCAATTTAATCAGGATCAGATTCTTCTAGTTTATGTCACTATATGTAGAGATTTACATTTCTTTCTTGCAATTTCCTTCGTGCACAATGCCATGCCAAAATGAGAAGGAGGTGGGCTAGGCTCCTGCACTCCCTGTGAATCAGATGGTTGTCTCCCGTCCAGTCAAGAGCATCAAATCAGCATCAGAAAAAAGAACAAGCTTCAAGCTAATCACCACTGAGGAAGAAGAAGCCAGTGGACGTGCTTCCACCCGCTCCCATCACCGCATCTTCACGACGGCCAGCACCTGTGCGCAGGTCCTCAGCCTGCCCCCCGAGGCTCTGGCAGAGCTGGCCCTGCTCCTCTCCGAGGCTGGACTCTCCTCTCAGGCCCCTCTGGTCTACCCCTGGGCATCTCTCCTGTGAAGCTTCTGCCTCTTTCTGTTCCTTTGATCAGACCCAAACAGGTTTCCTTCCCATCTTACAACTGGCCCCACTCCACGTCCTGCTCTGTCTCTGCCCTCCTTTTGCAGCAAAAGACCCCAGAAGAGGGACAGATACTCTGTGTCACATCCTCCCTCCTATTCTCTCTTAAATCTGATTCATTTGAGTTTTTGTCCCCACTTCTGCACCAAAACTCTTCTTGCAAAGGTCACCAATGGCCCCCATGTCATTTACTCGGTTTATCAGTAGCACTGGCCCAGTTTCTCACTCCATCCACTTGACTTTGGGGCTACCATATTCTGCTGGTCCCCTTTAAACCCTCTGCTGGCTTTTTTCCCTTTTATCAGTTTTCTTTGCAAGATCCTTTTCATCTTGCTGACCTCTTGCTTGACGTGCACAGGGTCCCAACCCTTTGTGATCTCATCCATGCCCATGGCTTTAAATATTATTGTAATAACCATGTTTTTTATTTCCTGCATGTTGATGCTTTGACATCTGGGGCTTTGCTGGCCCTGGAGGGACTGCCCCTCCCGGGGCTGGCAGATTCCGAGATGGAGTAAACAGCTCTCCTGTCTCAGGGTCCATCTTTCAAATGCAAACCAACCAATCTAGAGTCACTATCCACCTGCCCTAATCATCCTGGGGCCAGGTACCAGACATATAGACACAGCCCTATGCCCCAGAGCCCACTGAAGTTACTCCAACTAGCCAGTCCTAAGCCTGCTTACCCTGCTTTGCCCATTTGTTCCCACGGAAACCACAATAAAGGCTCTTTCCCACAACTTCCTTCTCTTTCTGTCTGCCCACCTATCTTACCTTGGTGCTTCCCCCGTGGCCCTTACATGCCATGATTCCTGTTTCTACAGAACTGTTAGTATAATAAACTCTTCCTTCATGATAGTTATTTCTGTGTCTGTGTATCACACCGTACCTGATTAAAACAAATCTCAGATACCCTTAAAACAGCAATAACCACACACACACACACACATTCATACACACACACTCACCCCAAACTCTCCATCTCTATCCAGACCGTGAACACCTGCCTCCTGAACTTCTCCACTAGATGTCAGATAGCAGATGTCAATGCTTATATCCAGGCCTGGATCTCCTACTATTGCCCCCAGCCTGCCCCCAGTCTCCCTGTATCATTCACTGTCACCATTTACTCCCCTCTTTCTCTGCTATCTCACATCTAGTCTATCAGCCAATTCTTTTGCTCTGTCTTCAAGTGATGTCTAGAACCTTCTTTTATAATGCCATGCCAAAATAAAACCCCCTACTGCTGCATGGTCTTCAGCTCATAAACGTATAGCTGGAATGCAGTATATGTTCCATAAATAGGTATTGAATGACTGTCACCGTAAATGTATTCTACTTATTCTATGATCTGATGAACTGATCAACTAATGTATGTCCTACATTGTTACAAATGGGATAACATAACACTTTATTTCAGTCTTCTTAGACTTGACGGAAGATTAAAATTTATTGGCCCAATGTCAGTTGAGCCCTGAGATCAAGATGAGATTGCTTCAAATCCAATTCCATTCTTTGTAGGGTTCAAACCCTTTCCAAAGATTTCCATGAGTTCCCAGGGAACCAGATTCTCACGCTCACCTCTGACTCCAGCTTCCATGGAAATGGGTTAGTCTATGGATCTTTCTGCAACGTGGAAGTTGACACCTGACTCACTTTTCACTCTCACAACCCATTCGGAGCATAGCTCAATTTACTGAATGATTGTGATTCAAGAGGAGTGAATAATATTTCAGAAGCATGACGGTTTCAGACCGAACACCACAAGTCCTTGTTCACTCAGCAGTGGGTGTTTTAATGGCAGTTCACGTCACAGGGTCCTCAGCATCACACATCTTCCTCACCGCATCCCCCATCTCTGTCCTCCTACTTTGCTACTCCACCCCTACCCTTTAAAATTCTTCTCATTCTTTGCAGGAGCAGAAAAAATGGACCTTCCATGTTATAAGTAACACCTTCCTCCTAAGGTAGTAGGTGTGGGTTTCTTTGTCTGTTTCTACTATAAATTACTTTTCATTATGAAAAATTGCAGACATATCAAAAAAGAATGAACAATGAACATCCATACATTACACCATCCAGATCTAATCATTGTTAATATTTTGTCATATTTGCTTCATCTATAGTTTTGTCTGGACCATTTGAAAGTAATTCACAGATATTATGGCACTTAAACCTTGAGCATCATGTTCAACAAATGAGGACATTCTTGTACATAACCACAATGCAACTTCCGCCTCTAACATAGTAACAAGATTCCTTAAAAGCATCCAATGCCTAGTTCATGTTCAAATTTCTCCACTTGCCCCCAAACCGTTGTGATTTCAAAGAGCAATTTTATTGATTTATTTATTTGCTTGGTTGAACCCACATTTAAGACAGTGTTCTATGGTTAGGAAACATTTTCATTTGGTTGCATGCTTTTCCCAGCGCCTCTCCTTGTACGAAGTGGGGACAAATACAAGTAGCCAAATGTTCTCTATTAAATTACCTGTTGGAGTAAACCAGGACCATTAAAGTGGTGTCTCTATTTTACACGGCTGTTTAATGGCATAAGATGTATGAACTCATTTGTTAAATTGGGATCTGTGAACAAAAACAAATGGGAGGAAGAGCAACAGAGACAATGACTAATGGAAACAGTTTCCAGACCACAGAAGCCGGGGCTTTAGTAGAAAATATATGCAGCCCCGAGGAAAGGCTTTCCGGGGTCCCGGTGTCTGTTACCTAGCAACAAGCCCATTACACAGGGCATACTGGAGTCCAGTCAACAGGGCTCAGGGCGAGCACGCAGGTGTGAGGACCACATTTCTCCGTTTCAACTATGTTAATAACTCAGGTCTATAGCTTTCTCTGACAAGGGCAAGTGTCTGAATAAACCATCCCTGTGTAATGCTTGTCCGGCATTAAATCCCTAAAGGAAGAAAATGGCTTTAGCTTAATTTATTGTGCACGTGTCAATACTTATTTGTCCATATATCCATCCGATAAGAGTTAAATACACCATAAGAAACAGATTAGTTTTGTTTCATGATGCAAGAATCCAAGACCCATCCAAATTCATTCCTAATAGCAAATGAAGTCTGGGTCACAGATTTACTGTTATTATTTTTTTCCTTTTAAAATTGCTTTTAAGTAAATGACTGCATTTTTTCAGGTTTGCCCTCTTTCTGGTATTAGGGTGTTAATATGAGCCGATAAGATAGCTTCTCAGTCCTCTGTTTTTTTGCCTACAATTTGTCAGGGAAAAACGTTTGTTTTGCTAGTGCAGTGTTTTAATAATGTAATTATGCCAACGGTCCTCAATAACAATACCATCCTTTTAAAAAATGCTCAGGGACTTCCCTGGTGGTGCAGTGGTTAAGAATCCACCTGCCAATGCAAGGAACACGGGTTCGAGCCCTTGTCCAGGAGAATCCTATGTGCCGCGGAGCTACTGAGCCCGTGCACCACAACTACTGAAGCCCGTGCGCCTAGAGCCCGTGCTCCGCAACAAGAGAAGCCACCGCAATAAGAAGCCCGCGCACTGCATCGAAGAGTAGCCCCTGCTCGCCGCAACTAGGTAAAGCCCGCGCACAACGACGAAGACCCAAAGCAACCAAAATTAAATACATTTATCTTAATAAATGAATAAATAAATTAAAATGCTCAAAGTGCTTTTCTAGTACTGCTTCTCACTTATCTTTTAGCTAAGTCTAGCTAAGGTATGCATGAACCAAACTCAGAACAGGAATCCAAATCTCCTGATCCCTGGTGTAGCTTTCCATTCATTCAACTGTATTTTTCAGTTCTGTGTGTGTGTGTTTAAGTTTTTTAACTGTGGTAAATAACATAACATACAATTTACCGTCTTAAGCTATTTTTAAGTTTCCAGTTCAATAGTGTTAAGTTCATTCACATTGTTGTACAAACAATGCCTATAACATTTTCATTTTCCCAAACTGAAATCTATACACATTAAATGACACCTCTCCATTCCTCCGCATCTCCCCGCCCAGCAGCTGGCCATCACCACTGTGCTTTCTGTCTCTATGAATCCGAGTACTCTAGGGACCTCCTATAAGTGGAACCATACAGTATTCATCTTTTTGCAACTGGCTTATTTAACTTAGCATAAGGTTCTCCAAGTTCATCCATGTGGTAACATTTGCTAGAATTCCCTTCCTTTTTGAGGCTGAATAATATTGCATTGTATGGATAGACCACCTTTGTTTATCCATTCACTAGTCACTGGATATTTGAGTTGCTTCCACCTTTTCACTATTGTGAATAATGCTATGAACAAAGGTGTACAAATATATCTTCAACAGTCTCTTTTCAATTCTTTGGGGTATGTATTCAGAATCAGAATTGCTGGAACATGTGATAATTCTGTTTAATTTTTGGAGGGACCGCCACACTGTTTTCCATAGTGGCTGCACCATTTTACATTCCCACCCATGGTACACAAGGGACTGTGCACACATCCTCTTAAACACTTGTTATTTTGTGTATTTTGATAGCAGCCATTCTAATGAGTAGGAAGTGGCATCTGACGGTGGTTCTGATTTGCACTTCTCTAATAATTCATGGTTGAGCTTATTTTCATATATATATTGGCCATATGTATATGTTCTTTGGAGAAATGGCTATTCAAGTTCTTTGACCATTTTTTTATCAGGTTTTGTTATTATTGTTGCATGTAGGAGTTCTTTATATATGCTGGATCTTAATCCCTTATCAGATATAAGATTTGCAAATATTTCCCCCCATTCAATGGGTTGCCTTTTCACTCTGTTGGTTGTTTCCTTTGACACAAGTTTTTAATTATGTTACAGTTCAACTTATCTTTTTTTACTTTTGTTGACTGTGTTTTGCTGTCATATCCAATAAATCATTGTGAAATCCAATGTCATGTCCTAAATTTTCTTCTAACAGTTCTATAGTTTTGTCTCTTATGTTTAGCTCTTAATCCACTTGAGTTAATTTTCATATGTGGCATAAGGTAAGGGTCCACTTTCATTCTTTTACATGTGAATATCTAGCTTCCCAAAACCATTGTAGAAAATACTGTCCTTTCCCTGTTGAATGGCACCTTCCTCAAAAATCATTTGACCAGGGCTTCCCTGGTGGCGCAGTGGTTGAGAATCCGCCTGCCGATGCAGGGGACACGGGTTCGTGCCCCGGTCCGGGAAGATCCCACATGCCACAGAGCGGCTGGGCCCGTGAGCCATGGCCACTGAGCCTGCGTGTCCGGAGCCTGTGCTCCGCAATGGGAGAGGCCACAACAGTGAGAGGCCCGCATACCACAGAAAAAAAAAAAAAAAATCATTTGACCATATATGTGAGGGTTTATTTCTGGGCTCTCTATTCTATTCCTGTACCATACTGTTTTGGTAATAAGTTTTAAAATCAGGAAATGCAAGATCTCCCACTCTGTTCTTTTTTCAAGATTGTTTTGGCTATTCAGAGTCCCTTGAAATTCCATATGAATTTTAGAA
The DNA here is from genome assembly GCF_026419965.1 of Kogia breviceps. NCBI lineage: Eukaryota > Metazoa > Chordata > Mammalia > Artiodactyla > Physeteridae > Kogia > Kogia breviceps. The sequence goes on along the minus strand of NC_081324.1, from coordinate 58,872,049 downwards.
TTTTTTTTTCTATGATTGTAAAAAAGTCACTGAGATTTTGATAGGGATTGCATTTTTGAAATTTTCTGAGGTTGAAGAAACTCATTTGCCTGGTATGCTGTGAAATCTCCAAAGTTCTGCAGACAATGAAAGTGGGACTTAGAATTTACTTAAAAGGCAATGGCCACATTGGCCATATTTTCATTTTTTGGGAAAATAATTCTTGATGTTTAGGGGGTTCTGAGATTCCAGAACAACAGCAAAACTCTAAATAAGGTTTACTATTTGCTAGGCACTATTGTAAATGACTTAAATGCATTAAGTCATTTAATCCTCACAACAGCCTTATGGACTAGATACTATTATTAACCTCATTTTATAGTTGAGGAAACCAAGGCACAAGGAGTTTAAATAACTTGCTCAAAGTCACAGAGCTAGTAAAGGACAGAGCTGATAGTTGAACACAGGCCACATAATTCCCAAGTCTATGCTCTTAGCAACTATTCCACCCTGTGCCTTTACATTGGTTGTTCATTCATTCGTTCATCCAACAAATCCAGTTGCAAGGCCCTGGAAATTCACTGGTGTGTGACGTAGCACTGTCCCTGCCCCCACAGGCTTATCCCCATGTCTGATGGACGTACTAGCCAAAAGCTTATGGTTGCTGCTGTCCTATGTCACTCTGGTTACACCAAATTATATTAAACTTGCAGAGAAGGTCACTGACAAATTGTCAAAGACCGGACTTTTTGCTAGAGAGATATGACTCCTCATTCACTCACTGACTGCCTTACCAAACATCTCTTGGATACCCTTACTATGTGCCCAGTGCTGGGTCAAAGTATGTTGCGGAAACAAGGATGCAAAGAATGTGCCCATGCGCTAAGGACTGGCTTTTATAAAAAGAAGGCTCAGGTATTTGGAGAGCATAGTGAACACTCCAGCTGTTGAATTAGGAAGAGGCTTCCTTTCTGGAAAAGGCCCTTCATCCTCCTCTGTTCATCTGCCTGCTTAGGGATATATATGCAATTGGTATACGACCTTTTATTCTGTAGGATCTATAGGGATACTTTTACCCAAGCCCCTCTCAGACAAGGCTTTCTCTTCCACGGGCCACTCAGTGACTAATCTTCTAAATCCTTAGTATTCCCCATCTACATAACTCTGGGCCACCACTTATAAGCATCACTCACCAAAGAGCCACGTGACTCTTAAGTTCCACTTAATATACTATTGTGGAATTCCCTGGTAGTCTAGTGGATAGGACTCTGAGCTTCCACTGCAGGGGACCTGGGTTCGATCCCTCTTCAGGGGACTTAAGATCCTGCAAGCCATGTGGCTTGGCCGAAAAATATGTATATACGTTATTGTGATATAGAAATGAGAAGCCATGAGGGGCCATCGCAGCACCCCACCTGTATCCATGGCCCTCTCCACTTCAGTACACTGGGTTTACAGCTCTCAGCACGCAGATTTCCTTTCCTGGAAGCATTCACTGGCCTCCAGAGTGAACTTCATCCACCCATGGTAAAAGCCAAAGTGCCGAGGGACCGGGAGTCCCAGGAGAAGCCCTCAGCCAATAACAGCTGGTGGATGTCTGGAAGTGTGTCTTCTACACTGGCTCCTGGTTTCTACAGCAGGATGGAGCTCCAGGCACCTGCCACGGGAACTACCTTGCTCTTTCTTAGCTACCTTTTCTTCTCTGTTCACTTTCTGTCCTAAAGCTGCTTCCTGGGTGCCCTCTCAAGTGTTAATTGCACTTGAAACTTTGTCCAGAGGATTACATCTGGGATGCCCAACCTAAGACAGGGCATGTCTGAGAACTCCACCCCAGATGCTCAACAGGGTCCTGGTACTGTTTCCGTCAGGCCCTTCTCATCCACACATGCATCCCAAGCATAGCTGTTCCACGAGAGATCTTCATGCAAAAAACATCTTGTCTTCCTTCAAGCAGAGACCAAGAATCTCAGGTAGGTACAGATTTGCCCTTGAGAAGCTTTCATTACTCCCTCCACTACTTGGCCTGCCTATGTCCGTTTACTCAATCCATCTGGATGCATTATTTTGAAAGTCCAATGTGTACTACTGCTCGAGCAGGACCCAGCAGATTTGCTTCAGTGCCTCTGGCCTGCAGGTTACAACAGCTCCGGAGGCAAAGCCATTCACGGTGTCATTGTTCTGTAATTTTTACCACAGGTGAAATCTGTGCTTGAAGCTACTTTCCTGGAGGTGCCAGCGGTCTGGGGAAGCATTTCTTCCTAGTTGCCCCTATATCTTCTACGACAGGAAAAAATCCTGCTGAGTGGGGGGAGCAACCAACCTGACCTCCCCAAACACGTTGATATATATTTTTTGAGCTAGAATGGCTTCCACCTAGAGAGGAACAGAGGGAGATATACTGTGTTGGTAAATCAGGGAAGAAGGCAAGCATCTGAAGATAAAAGAGATGGAAAGGTCATGGGGGAGGCAACGTTTACAGAGTTTAAGAGGGAAACTGACAGAAGGGAGGAGAGAAACAAACAGGAAGTGGGACCCAAAATATCCAAATGCCTTTTCTGTCTGCTTGGCTGCTCTACATTTGACCCCTCTGCTTGGAAAACAAACAACAAAGAGGAAAAAACACAGACAATCAAACAGCCTCCAATGTCCTGGGGGAGAGCAGCCCAATACTCCTCACAGGGCCTGGCAAATCATTCCTGCAGTACTTCAAGTGTTCAGACGATTACGGCCAAAGAGTTGCACTATGATTTTCGTTTCTCTCACACGCCACACCAATCAAAATCAGAGTCTGTTTCAGACTCTGGGTTTATTAAGTGGAGGCTTAAAGATTTCTTAGGAAATGAGAGGTAGCCAAGACCAGCTTTTGTGCTCTATTTGACAATTGCATTATTTTCCATACTTTGCTCCCACCCTACCCCCACTCCTTTTTTTCCCCTCAGGGCTGGTGAATGACAAAATGAGTTTTTATCTCCCTACCTCTTTGAATACTCTTTAACCAAAAAATGAATTGCAGCAAGGCAAAATGCTTTCCTGTTTTCAAATTTGTGGGGCATCCTACCATCGAAGGAAATCAATTTCATCAGCCTGATGGGAAAACACTGTGTCCTTTTTAAATGGAATCGTCCCTTCGGAAGCCAAAGTTCCAGAGAGGCAAGTTACCAACTGCGCTGGCGCTGGTACAGGATTAAAGATGGAGGTTCCATCTCTGTGTCTGCCGCCCCTCCCCACTTCTAAGCCACCAGCACACAGAAACCACCTGACGGGCTTCTCATCCAGGGTCATCGGGGCTGCGAGAGCCACGGCCAGGAACACAAACAGCGCACAGCCCCTGCATGTCATGAAAGGAGCATCCAGCCCAGGGCCTGGGATAAACTTTGCGGAAATGTCCCCAAGATACTAAATGTCCACAGACAGCAGATGGGAGCCCTGCTTCTGCAAGGTGTTCTTCCAGAGACACCTCCATGCGCAGCGGCCGGGATGAGCCTGGATTCCCTCTGAAGGAGGAAGGGCTGAGCTGATTTTGCTTCTGTTCCAGTCTGAGCTTTTGCCTGTGACTCCGACACAGAAGGAAGGATGCAGCCTGGGTGGGGGAAAAAAGAGGCTGTATTCATTGCTCTCCTGTGGGCGCGGCTGCTCTCGGCCCTCGCTGGACGGCTCTCCCCATCTGTGAACTGGGGTAAGGATGTTGACCTCGGATGAATGTTGGAGATTTAATGTATGCATGCAGGGCTTTGAAATCGAGACCAAGAGCTGTGATCTGAACACAAAGCATTGGTGTTATTTCTCTCACACTTCTGTCCCCATTGTACCTCACCGTACACCCTTATCCAGGTTTTTGTTCAGAAACTGTTGCAGCTCATCCAGCAACATCCACGCCACCAAGCCTCTGGCTTCCCGTGTCCTTCAGAGGGTGGCCGGTTGCCCTGACAGCACAGGGACTGCCCCTTGAGCCCACCTGACATTTTTGCTCATTCATTAAACGAAAACTTTAAAACACACACAGAGATGGTGATTTTCCATAAACACTGGGAAATTTTCTGCTTTAGAATAAAAGCCGACTTTTTTTTTTTTTTTTTTTTTTTTGCGGTACGCGGGCCTCTCACTGCTGTGGCCTCTCCCGTTGCGGAGCACAGGCTCCGGACGCGCAGGCCCAGCGGCCATGGCTCACGGGCCCAGCCGCTCCGCGGCACGTGGGATCCTCCCAGACCGGGGCACGAACCCGCGTCCCCCGCATCGGCAGGCGGACCCCCAACCACCGCGCCACCAGGGAAGCCCAAAGCCGACTTTTATAGAGGCAACTTTCATCTTCTGTCCCAGTGTACTCGGGCTGGTCATGGCATCTTTCCGTAAGGATCCCAAGGCTTTGCGCTGGGAAGGTGAGTGTTTGGGGTTTACGAGGATAGAAGGTCGCCAGTCCTTCAGGACCGCGGAACTCAGGGGCTGAGGATGGGGGAGAGGACTCTCTTCACTATCCCCTCTCCTACGTTGCCGCCGTAAATATCTCCTTTTTATTATTATTTCTGCTGTTTTTCAATTTGGCTTATGGATGCGGTTAACGCTGTACCTGGATGTTAAGGGAATCGCGTCCTTGTTAAGATTCTGACCACTTGGTGAGGTTTGCTTAGGCTTTTTCTTTCCCTGCAGTAAACGCACCTGGTGGATGGCAAGGGGGTTATTTTTCCCCTGGACGCCCTGGTGGGTGTTTGGTGGGAGTGAGTTATAAGCACCAAAGCGAGCATCCCCTCCAACATTGAACGTGCTTTCATATTGGCCAAGGAAGATCCTCATCCCCGTCTGCAGTAATGGAGGAGAGTGCGGGGAGCCCCCCACTCTGGAGCAGACAGGCTGAGTCTGCATCTTCATGCCCTACGAACAAGGAAGGAGCAGCACAGCCGAAACCGATGGGAACCCATCCCCCGGGGGGCGTGCCCAGCGTCAGGGCATGTGGGCTGCTGGGCACCAGCTGTGTTCCCATCCTGTCCCAGAGGGGTGGGTTTTGGAAGGAAGCGGTACTCATTCAGCAATCAAAATCCCAACACCTTGATGACAGCCTTCCATAGAGCCTTGGGAACAGAGCCAAGGCATGCGTGTGTGTGTGTGTGTGTGTGTGTGTGTGTGATTTCTCAGCCAGGACTCTGTCCTGCCCTTCAGAGCCCTATATCTGATGGCCTACATCTCACCTCTACTGATGTCCCAAAGCACCTTTAACCCAGCATCCTCAAAACCCACCCCATATTGTTTGCCTCCAAATTCCTTCTTTCTTTCTCCTTATTTGGGAAAATCATGTGCTATTTGGGATTAGCAGATGCAAACTAGTATATATAGGATGGATTAATAACAAGGTCCTACTGTATAGCAGAGGAAACTATATTCAATACCCTGTGATTAAGCCATCATGGAAAAAAATATGAAAAAGAATATATATGTGTGTAACTGAGACACTTTTCTGTATAGCAGAAATTAACACAACAGTATAAATCAACTGTACTTCAATAAAACTTTTTTTTTTTTTTTTTTGCGGTACGTGGGCCTCTCACTGTTGCGGAGCACAGGCTCCAGACACACAGGCTCAGAGGCCATGGCTCACGGGCCCAGCCTCCCCGCGGCATGTGGGATCTTCCCGGACCGGGGCACGAACCCGCATCCCCTGCATCAGCAGGCGGACTCTCAACCACTGCGCCACCAGGGAAGCCCCTCCTATTTTATTTTAAACTCTGTGTCTTGATGCTCAAGTCAGCACATCCACATAGACCCACAGGTTTTTTCCCTACACAAAACTGTGGTTCATCTTACCCACCTAGAAAATAGTTACCAGTGAAGCGGAGCAGTAGCTGCCCCAAGAACAGGGAAGGCCAACACTTACTGAGCACTTGCTGTGTGCCGGGCACTGTCCTAAGCCTGTATTTTTTATTTCCCTTAATTATCGCCAGAACCCTATGGAGGAGGAACAATTAATGTGCTCACTCCAAAGATAAGGCAACCAAGGTACAGAGGAGTGAAGTCTATCCCATAATGAGGAAGTGGTAGAGTCAGGGTGCAAACCTGGACAGACCGACTTTCAAATCCAGCCTTTTAATCAATAATCTACTCTTCGTAGAGTCGAAATTGAGCTAAAATATGGTATTGTGAATGTTTTCTCCTGAAATTTTCTTCCAGTGAGAATCACATAGTCCTGCCAGATTTGTGTCATTAACAATGCATAGGAGTGAGTGAATTGCAGGGAATTTTTCCCTTCAGGGAAGTTTTCACTTTCTTCTGAGGACCTGGACCCAGATAGCCAACTGCATCTTGTGAACAAAGGCGCCTCGGGTCTTTTCAAGATGGGGGTCAGCTGTGGTGGGAAGGGTTTTAGGAAAAGCCCTCCCTTGTAGGAGGTCCCTCTCTCTTTCTAGCCATAATCCCCTTTTTTTTTCTTTTCTTTTTTTTTTTTTTTTTTGCGGTACGTGGGCCTCTCACTGTTGTGGCCTCTCCCATTGCGGAGCACAGGCTCCGGACGCGCAGGCTCAGCGGCCATGGCTCACGGGCCCAGCTGCTCCGCGGCATGTGGGATCTTCCCGGACCGGGGCACGAACCCGCGTCCCCTGCATCGGCAGGCGGACTCTCCACCACTGCGCCACCAGGGAAGCCCTAGCCATAACCCTTTGGATGGACTTTGGTTCTGGAATGCTGTGTAAGCATTCAGCATAGAGTATGGAGTGTGAGGATTGGAAATGAGAACTTCTTTCCTGTTTACCCCCAAATACGGTGGCAGAGAAAGGCATTAGCTCAAAATGTTAAGCATAAGTTGGGGGCTGAGACAGTGCCCAGAGGAAAAGTGTCTGAAATATGCAGGGACCGTATTTATAGAGAGTACAGAGAGGACGGACAGGGTGACCCCATGGGAAGATGGAGAAGGCATAGCAGTTAGTCCAGGCTTCTGGGTACAATTGCCACATCACGACGGCACCCACTTGAAGGTACGAGGCTTTGGGACGGTCACTCCAGGATGGAGACACCCCATGGATGACCCCCCCGGGGGCTGCGGGGGTCCTGCTGTCTCCCATCTCCTCATGAGCCCCAGCCTTGCTCAGAGACACCCTGCCTCCTCTAAAAATCCCTTCTGTCGGGCTTCCCTGGTGGCGCAGTGGTTGAGAATCCGCCTGCCGATGCAGGGGACACGGGTTCGTGCCCCGGTCTGGGAAGATCCCACATGCCGCGGAGCGGCTGGGCCCGTGAGCCATGGCCGCTGAGCCTGCGCGTCCGGAGCCTGTGCTCCGCAAGGGAGAGGCCACAACAGTGAGGCCCGCATACCACAAAAAAAAAAAAAAAAAAAAAAATCCCTTCTGTCACTGGTACCAAGCCACCTAGTAGGCAACAAGCTCCTTTTCTCTCTTCCCTTCACCTCTGATCTTTCTTCAGTTCTCCGAGACAGAAGGCTTGAGGAAAAGGAAAAGCAATAGGGTTTCCTAAAGAAGCCACAGTCCTCTACCTGTGCTCAAGTTCAGACACATCTGCTCCTAAGGTAACAACTCCAACTGTGACGGGGGAAAGATAAGAAGCTTCGATTTGAACTTCAAGATTTTAACCAGTGGGCCAGGCTTGAAGAGAAATTACAAGGCTGATACCTGGTGCTTTCATGCCAGAGTGTTGGGCCAACATTTCTGCCAGGGAAAGTTGGCTTCCAGATGAGGCACCTGGCATTAACTGTGTCCAGATAAGTCAACACTTTTGTTGAGCACCTACCTTGTGCCCAGATCTGGACTGAATCAACTCTGAGTGTCTGGCGGCAGCAATAGCCATGTTTGCCTTTAGCCTGGAGATGGCAGAGGAGCAGGAGAGAAGAGAAGTTAGTGATGTCGTGAGCTCTGAACATTTCTGCTAGGGTGTGTATTTGTCCACCTCACTGGTAAAGCGGCTTCCTTTAGTGCCTTTTTTAAAATTACAAGTCATACTTCTGTCCCCTCCATGAGGCTAAGAGGACAGTGCAAATGGGCAACAGGAAAACTGAAGGGAGGTCAAGAGTAGGCAGCTCCTGGACATCTGACCGGCAGAAATGTACTCAGTTATTTTTAAATTGTCCACACACATAGTGCTTATCGTGTGGCCAGTTCCTGAGAAATGTTCAATACATACTCATCTTAGCCCATGACACAGCCTTGTGAGTAGTATTATTATGATCCCCCTTTGACGGATAAGGAAACAAAGGCACGGAGAGGTTAAGTAACTGCCCAAAGTCACACGATGTGGATTTATTTGGCCAACATCACGGACCAGATTCACTTGCCAACACTCACAAATTGGAAGATTTGGGGGCACAATGTAGAGGAGGGAATCCGAGACTCAGGGAGATGGAAGCTTGGACCTGGACTAATCATGTGTGACCTGCACATCCGTCCTGCCCCCCCCCCCACCCAGCTGCCTCAGGAAGGTCTGGAAGACACTCTGCGCTAAGGCGTAGAGACCTCTATCAACAAGGGGAAACGCCCACGTCCATTGAAAAGCTCTAGGGTTGCCCCCTTTTTGTAGGCCAGGTGTGAAGGCAGAGGATCTGGTCGTTCAAATGGGCTCCTTGATTTCAGTGAAGCTGAGGGAATCCTGCAGTTGCAGGGACCAGATGGCCACACACCTCATGTATGATGGTCCCCGAACAGCAGGTATAAACCCACGACCCCAGGAGGCAGAGTCACCATTTTCAGGATGATTACTGAAGCCTTTTGCCCAGATCCAGATGCAATATCTGAAGTGTTTGTGTCTGGAATGTTGACTTTTGATTGGGGTCTTTCAAATGGTAACTAACCACACCTGGAGTATGGGTTTCTAATTTGAAGGGTCCTTTAATGTTAACTGCACCTAGGGCGTTGATTAAAATGAAACTGTACACACATATGAATCCTACTGAATGCACTGAAGTATTTTAAAGTAAATTAGAGGCAATAGAATCAACAGTCTTTCTCACGTGATGATACTCAGCTATTCTGAGACACGGGCCCACGGGCCCCATTTCACCCTAGTCCCCACCGCTCCCTAGCATCTCCCTGCCAGAGTGTCGGCTGTCATTTGTCACCACGTTTGCTCTGTCATTTCTTTCACAGATGTGTTCAAAGGAAAGTGGAATCTTGGTTGTACTAGGTCTCCACCCAAAGAAGGAAAATGAAAATTAGACCTGGGAGGGTTGTATGTTTCCAGTAAAACTAGGAGAGAGTATAGTGATTATTTATTTGTCAATGGTGTCTATACAATCAATGTGCAAAGCAAAGACAGTCCATTTGGAAAGAGGACAGTTTAAGACGCTGTGGGGAATGGTTTTTCCAAAGATGGCTGTGGCGTTGTCTCCATCCCATAGGCTCTCCTGGAATGTGACTGGTCACCCCTCAACAACACGGGGCGTTTACAGTTGAGGAGACACAGGTGGAGGGTCTTGCTCTGAAGCCACTCAGGTAACCTGCAGTACGACCAGATCCCAGGCCCAGTTCCTCGGATCCCAGCACAGCGCTCATGGCAAAGTAAAAGGGAGCCAAGTTACAATGGAAGCAGGCTCCTTCTAGAGTGATGCCTCATGGGGGAATGCAAGCTTGAGAGAGAGGCTGAGAATCCAATCGGTGGTCAAATTCAAAAGGGACATTGGAGATAAAGGCAAGCTGGTCCGATGCAAGAATATAGAAAGTAACAAAGAGACTTGAATCCAGGCTGATCTGAGGGATTTTCTTGGCTAATAAAATGTAGAAAGAACGTTCTGGGACTCCTGGGGCAAGGTCTCCTTTGAGTCAAGTCAACCCGTAGAAACATGAGAGAAAATAATTTAAGTCTGGGCATGGTTTGTTATACAGCAATAGAAGGCCAAAATTGAGTCCTTATGAGGATTATAATCCTCTTTCTACTTACTTCTGCCCGGCCCCAGTAGGCACGTGAGTTGGGGACTTCCCATTTTGGAGTTTTGTCTTTGTTGGGTACTTGCTGTCAAGCACCTGTCTCAACAGGAATTTAATCCATCATGAATATTCATCGTACACACACACACACACACACACACACACACACACACACACACACACACACACACACAGAGTTGGCTTCCATGGAGCAAATGTTTTCTTCCTGGGGAAAGAAGAAAAATTTCCAGCCCTTCCCTAATCATTCTCTACCTCAGAGATGGGTTCCTGGGCCCTACAGATGCCCCTGCAAACAGGTCTGCACTTTATACTTAGGAATAGTAGTTAATTTGTTTTTCACTTTACCAACTAGGTTTGCTTCACACATCTTCAAAAGACTTCTCAAAAGAGGTTAAATGAAGCTGTTTCACGATGGGGTACCGTGGTCCCTCCGTGGCCATACCGTGGTGGGGTAGAATCCAGGCCTTTTCACCGTAACCTCTGGTGACCCGATAAGAACCATCCCGCTTGCCATTTGCAGCAACAAGGATGGACCTAGAGATGATCATGTTAAGTGAAGGAAGCCAGACAGAGAAAGGCAAATACCATATGATATCACTTATCTGTGGAATCTAAAATATGACACAAATGAACTTATCTATGAAACAGAAACAGACTCACAGACATAGAGAACAGACTTGTGGTTGCCAAGTGGGGGGAGGGGAAGTGGGGGAGGAAAGGATTGAGTGTGGGATTAGCAGATGCAAACTAGTATATATTAGGATGGATAAACAAAGTCCTACTGTACAACAAAGGGAACTATATTTAATATCCTGTGATAAACCATAATGGAAAAGAATATGAAAAAGAATGTATATATATGTATAACTGAATCATTCTGCTGTATAGCAGAAATGAACACAGCACTGTAAATCAACTAGACTTGATAAAATTTTTTTAAAAAAAGAACTATCCTGCTGCCAGCCCTTCTCCAGCCCTACCCCTGCTGACCCCTCCTCCTGGCTTAGTTCCTCATTCTGTATGTATGTTCCTGTCTTCATCTCCAATCTGCCCTTTGCAACTGGAACCCAATCCAGTTGGTCTCTCTTTCTCTCAACAAGCTCGCCCTCATCCACCAGGCTCCACCCTCCAGCCAGCTCCCAGGAGCCCTGGTTGCTTCGCCTATTTTGCCATGAGCACTGTACTGGGATAAGGAGAACTGGGTCTGGGACCCGCTGGTGCCCAGAGAAGACAGGTGGCTTCCCAGAAGTCTCTCCCCTTCAGGGAAAAGGAAAGAGTGGCCCGGATCCTGGGCTGCTTCTGACTCCGCGTTCGCACACTCACTTTCCTCTTCCTCAGCAGGCAATGCGTTTCTCTCTCACACCCTCTTGGGCTGTTGGACCATCAGGAGCCTTCGTGTGGATGTGTAGGGCTGGGGTTCGACCACAAAATATATTTTATCCCTCTCTTCCGAATATATTGTTTTGCCCTGTGCCCTTGGCAGTTTCAGACATCCCAGGGAACAGCTGACAAGACGACAGCCAAGCTTGTCGTGACTTTGCCATTTCAGAAAAGCGATTGCTTAGCCCTGTCCCACGCTAATCAGATGGAGATCACATCCTAACCTTTTTCTGAACGCGACAAAACAGTTGAGTTCAAATAATGCCTTTACCAAGACCCTAATCTATTGTTCCAAACAATCCAACAGCATTCCTATCAGAGAAGGCCATCTTTTTCCTGCCCAGGGCCGGGGAGCCCCACTCTGGGAGACACACAGGCAGACAGGAAGCCACTCCTCTTCCTCTTCCTCCAGCTGACCTCAATGCCAAAGCTCGGCTCCGGAAAAGGCCTCGGTGATCCCAGATGCTCCGGCCCCTCCACTCAGCGAGAACTTGGGGCCCCTGGGAGTGGCTGTGTCCCCTGAGGTCTCTCCCTCTGCACAAAATCCGGTCACTGTAAGTGGTCCCCGACTCTAGCGTTTATCTCCGTCTCTTTCCTGAGTCCAGCCAGGCCCTCACAGCTCACCCATGCGATCAGAGCTCTGCTCCTTCCCCTGCAGATATGCTTGGGAACAACTTCGGAATATAAAGCCTTCAAGACAATGAGCAGCCTTTGAGCTAGTAGGGCTGAGTCCTGAGCAAACAGCTGGACCAAATACATCTTTATCTGTAACTGTCTCCAATTTAAACAACCCACAAGATGTTTGTTCAAAACCCCGGTCAGATGTGGCTGTGCTGTGATGATGAATTCCACGCCACCCCGCCTCCCATCAGCTGCAGGGAGAAAATGACGTCTTTTCCTGAAAGGAGATTACTTTCTCCTCTTCTCAGGCTGCACTCCCACCAGAGTCAGCGCCGGCTTGGTTTTCTGAGGGCAGTGGCTCAAGGTAGCCCTGGCACCAGTTCCTGGCGGGGCTGGTGTTCCCAGCCCACATTTCCGGGGTTGAACAGGGTGGGAATGCTGCTTCTCCCCCAGGCAGGAAAATCTGGCATGTAGCTGCCTGTCTGCCCAGGCCTTTCTGATCTCCAGTTTGGTTTTAATTGAATACTTTGCAGAAGATGACGGGGAACAAATTACAAGAAGAAAGTCATCAGTGATATTTACATGTCATTAATAAGGCCGATGAGTGATCCAAGCGGAAAGTTCTAGAAGGGGAGGCAGGGAGGAGGGCCGAGCTGATGCACAGATGGGGGCTGGAGAGCAGCCCAGGGCAAGAGCCACCTTGACAACAGGTTTTCTGTCTGGAGTGAGTTGGGTAGGTCCCTGAAGAGGAGGATGGTTCTTAGATGCTTGAGTTCCTTTTGACCCTGCCTGCCCCTGTCTGTCTCATGACCTGGGGATCCAGATTCTCAGAGCTGTTGGTCCCATCTTGACGTTTCTCTCATCTCCCAGAAAAGGGAGAAGGTGTGTCTGCATTGGTGTGTCTTCCTCGCATCCTCCCTTTAGACACCAGGTCAATGTGTCACTAGAAAGGTGTTCTCACAGTCGCCATGCACCTCCTTGCCCTAGTGGAACCCCCGTCCAATGACTGAAAACTCCATCACAGGGACCACAGGAGAAACAGAGCAGATGAGCTGGCCAAGCCAGGGATGAGGCCAGCAGAGGAGGGACAGCCCCGAGGGCGTCCTTTCTCACTGACTCTAATTCCCTTGCCTCCAAATCCTGTCTTCTTTAGTGTGTGAAGAGTCGTGACACGTATGCCTCGCTGGCCGACACTGGGAGGTGAGAAGTTGGCAAACTTTTCTGATGGTTGCTACCAGAGAGGTAGAGGTACCCAGCTGTGTTCTAGCTTCTTTTTTGTGCCCAGATTCAGAAATATTTCAGGGAGGTGAGGTTGAGTACAAAGTAACAAGTGCATAAATAACAAGGGACCCAAGATGTAGGTGTAATAAATACACCTACCAAGTGCCCTTTCAGGCTGTGACTTATGGGCCCTCCTGCCTGCCTGTCCCGGTAACTCCAGTAACCTGGATGAGGAAGCCGCACGGGGCCCCTGTGTTGCTTTCCTAATAGGAATAGATGCTTGGCTCTCTGCAAAGGGCTGTAACTACCAAGCCCCGGATGACAATCTAGTAATGCAGCACGGAGATTCGAGTTCCATCCCGAGAGCACCCTGAAAATCAGCACATTGCTAATTATAAATGTGGCCGCCAAGGCCCCAGCTTCCTTCTATTCTTCTTACATCCTGCAGCTGGCCAAACTTAGGAACTAATTATCAGATTCCTCTGGAATGGCAGCTGGTGGCTTGATAAGGCAGCATTTGGGGTTTGGGCTGTGAGAGACAGCATCTCTATCACGCTGAGGTCCTGCCTAGCTGATCAGGAAGACACAAGAGCACATCTTGCTCCTTGGCTCGCTCCAGGTGGATAAAGTGCCACCCTGCCTGATCCTTGGGCACCCCTAGCTCAGCTATAGTTTTGTCCCAAAGGACCTGTCCTCCTGTAAGTGTGACTCCCCGGAGTTGGAGGATAGTGTACAAAGTGGGTCATTTCATCCACCCAGAGGCAGGATTAGAAACGGGCAGGTGGGTGTGATCTAGAACAGTCTTTTCTAAAAGTAGAGCTTGGGATCGCCTTTCAGGAAATATGCCTATCGGCTCCGTCCAGCGCACGAGGTGACAACTCAGCCTCTCCCCTCCGCTCTGGGGACAGAGCATTGTCACTGTGTCCTTCTAGCCCCAAAGCTCCTAAGTGGTTAACGGTTCTGGATTTTTTCTTCATTATTATTTTTAATATGGCTGGAAATCTGCCCAGCTGTTATGTATCTCGCAGAGAATCAAAATGAGAAAACGTAACACTACCCGTCCAGATTTCTGAGAGCAGATAGAAGGACCAATGGACTCAGGGTCAAGATCCTGCATTTAAAGCCGCTCCACCCCTCCCTCTCCCTGGCTATGACCTTGGCCAGGTCACTGAATCACTCTGGGCTCCGGCTCTTTCTTCCTGTAAAATGAAGGACATACTAGGAGCTTTTCTAATCATCACTAGATATTCAATCATTTAACAGCTGTGGGTTGCCTGCTTGTGTCAGGTGACATGCTGGCTGTTGAACCAAACAGCTCAGGCCACCGCCTTTGAGGGGTGTGCCCTGCACACTGGGGTACAGATGGGCCCACGAGCACATGGTACCATCCCACAGCGCAGCAGACGCAGGGCCGTCCAGATCAGAGAGCTGGGTCCAAGGTCATGCCCTTCCTGGGCAGTAGCCTCCAGTGACCCAGAGGGGAGCCTGCAGGGCTGGTCAAGGCTCCGGGGGCCTGGACTGCAGCTGTTCCAGTCCGGACGAGCCCTTTCCTTTCACAGGGGCCCATCTCCACTCTACACCTTGTTCTCCATCTCAGCGTCTGCTCCCAGAGAGCCGAGGGCAGTACGCAGAGAATGGTCCTGGGGGAGTGTGTGGGGGAGAGGCCTGCAACCCCTCCTGTTGTTTCTCCACTGCTGTCCTTGCCGGGGAAGGGCTGCACCCCACATACTTCCTGTCTTAGTTTGGTTTCCCCCAAAGCAGAGCCTGAGTCAAGCCTTGGGTGCAGGACTTTGTTAGGTGATGCCAGGGAATGGGAGTAAGAAATGGGAAATGGTGGGGGACGAGGAAAAGCCACCGGCGGGCACTGTTGAGGGGCCCTACCAGGGGCGGTTGGGCTCAGTTCTCCGGGGACCTGCTAAGGAGCACGCAGGATTCTCCTTGCATTCCCTTCTCCTCACCCGCTCCCAGTCCTGAGGGCTGAGGGCTGCCTCTCTCTTCCAAATCCTTCTCCCATGTCTGGTTTCCCTTGTTCTTGGGCTGAGTGAGCTCTGGGGACCTTGGAGAAAGACCTGAGGCTGGAAAAGCTGAAGGTGCCGTGGGCACCTGGAGTGGTCCCACGGGAGCATTGCAAGGACCATCTCCTGCAGCAGCAGCCAAAATGAGAGGTGGCCAAGTGGGTAGCAGGGGGCCCTGGGGTCACCACAGCCTGTTAATTCTGCCCCTAAATTGGGTTGCTGCTATCCCCTTCGCAGGGCCACCCAAATCTTCCCAGGAGTGAAAAGACTGAGGCCCAGCCGGGTGTGGACGTGCCACTTGGACAGCAGAGGAGCAGCAGCAGGGCCTTGGCCTGGCCTGAGACCCGGGTGCAGTCCGCACCCAGCAGCACATGCGCTCAAATGCTGGCTTTGCCACTTAGCTGCTGAGAGGGCTTACATCAGCTGCAGCCTGTTTCCTCATCTGTAGGACGGGGATAATCAAATCGCTCGCCGCGGAGGTGGTCATGAATCTCCCGTGAAATCTCGCTGGAAAGCACTTTGCACGGGGCCCAGCCCGGATGCTGAGGTCAGTACTCGTCAGCGGTCAGTGTTGTTAGCTGTTTCACGGAGTGTCTTTCTCGCAATGGGAGTCTGAACGCTGCTTCCCCAGCTCACACTCCAGCTGCAGGGCATCTTCTATTGTCTATTATCCTAACGGCCACAATGGCCAGTGCAGGAATGCAGACACATTTCCCCCCGCAGTGGTGAGAAGTAGCCCTGGAAGTATTTTCTTCTCTGTTCGTGTGTAAAAGGGCAAAAGAGGCATTGCCGGCATAAAGAATAGATGGCACCCCTTCCAACCTCAGGCTTCCTGGGCGAGGTCCCTTGCTAATTCAGAGCCTGTCTGAGGTCACTTACATCCATAATTGCTCCAGGATAACTGCTTTAGTGCTTGCACTCAAATCACCCCTTATGCTCCGTGAAACAAACTGCTTTACAGTCATCTTTCAGCAGCTTTGTTCTGTGTTTAAATTTATTTACTTATTTATTTTATTTTTGGCTGCTTTGGATCTTCGTTGCCGCGCGTGGGCTTTCTCTAGTTGCAGTGAGCGGTGCGGGGGCTACTTTTCGTTGTGGTGTGTGAACTTCTAGTTGCGGTGACTTCTCTTGTTGCAGAGCACAGGATCTAGGCATGCAGGCTTCAGTAGTTGTGGCACAGAGGCTCAGTAGTTGTGGCACGTGGGCTTAGTTGCTCCGCAGCATGTGGGATCTTCCTAGACCAGGGCTTGAACCCATGTCCCCTGCACTGGCAAGCAGATTCTTAACCACTGTGCCACCAGGGAAGCCCCCTGTTTTGTGTTTATTAAATGACTTATTCTACAGTAAACCTGATGAGAGGCATGCTTCATTATTCTTGAGTTCCGCCCTAGCAAAAATATAATAATCAGGGATTCAAGCAATTCTGGGTTGCTTGTATGTTTCATTCATCCTTCCCCTCCTTCTTTCCTCCCTCTCCGCATCTTGTGCAACCCTGGACGCCGGCCCACCCCTCCTGCTGTGATCGGAGTCATTTTGTAGAAAGAGGGAGCCCTCCCTGGTGTGGAGGTCTCCATCAACCCTCTGAAGGGTACAAATCACTACAACAGAGACACAAAGGGTAACACAAGACAGTTACAGCTGAGGACTCCGAACTCAGGCTGGGGTTCAAGGACTGACTATGCCACTTGGGAAGGAACTTTATTCGGTGAATAACATCCATCCCACCAGGTAAAGCACTGAGCACCATGCCTGACACATATGAAGCTAAGACAAGCCTTATATAAGTGATAACAGGATGTATTAAAGCTAGCAAAGTTTTGAACTTCGACACACGTGGTTGAAATCCCGACAGAGCACATCTAACCTGTCTTAGGTTTGAATTTCAAAACCCTAGTTCAAGCTTTTAACTTTCCTTCAGAATGGGTATAGTCTCCCCAAGGGTATTTAAGGGTAAATCTAGAACATGATTAAAGACCTTTTAAAATATTGTTTAATATTTATTATTATAATGGTTCATTTCCATGCCTGGGAACAACAAGGGAGAGAAAAAGAGAGGCATGTATGTTGGATGGGGGGCAGGGGGGCAAGGAGGGAGGGCCCACAGCATCTTTCTGGCCCTGGCTTCATGTGGATCACGGAAGGCCCCGCCCCCAGGGGAAAGGACACTGGACAGTCCTTGTGAGCACAGACCAGAGGAGCACAGGTGTTCCTCACACACGTAGCAAAACAGGCCAGCAAAATACAAATTTGGAAGTAGTTGGTAAAGATGCTCCGTCTCAGAGTGGCTTGCTCCAAGCTGATCTCCACTCAGCTGAGCCTAGCCATCATCAATTAAGTAAAAGCCACATGTTTGGAACCTCGGTCCTGGGTGTCGGGTGTTCAGCCTATGATGGTGGCCCCATGCTCCCCACTTAATCATAAAACCTTCCAGGCTGCCTTTTCTGTACTCAGGTCCGCTGCCTTGACATAGTTCTACTTGGCATATTATGTAGGGTGGTAGGCGAGGTTATGCTGTGGGTCACATGATTTTTCAAGGACCACAATCCTCCAGGTTTCCCCTTATATGGTAACTCAGGGATTGGGCTCCATTCTTGACGGAGTCCTTTGTGCTCAGCCTTGCAAAAAGGAAAGGGAGAAGAAAGCCTGGGAGGCAAGGATTCCCTTTTGCCCGCAGACCACCAGCCAGGGACTCAGCACGTGGTCCCTGTTGGGGCCATTGCAAGGCAGGCGGGGGAATGCAGTCTCCTTGAGGGGCAGGACAAGTCAATGGTATAGTGGGCATCAAGCCCATCTGACACCCTGGACATTATTTCAGTCATCACTTCCACTCAGAGTTCACTGACGCTCTTCTCTGCAGTGACCTTAGACAGTTCACAAAAATGAATTTATGTTCAGGGGAGTTAAGTGAAATGTTCAAGTTCACAGGGTTCACTGAAAAGGTTGAGCTACCTAGTGTTCAAGACCCAATTGTGTTAGTTGGGATAGGCTAGGCGACGCTACAGAATAACAGCCAGATCTCAGGGGCTGGAGACACGAAGGTTCATCTCTCCAGATCCCATTGTGATCTGTGATCCACCACCCTCCTGGCTGGGGCTTCGTCTTTCAGGCTACTTGGATCTCTGGCTCTTCCTTCTCATCATAAAAACTCCTTCATGTGTGGCTGCAGGGGGGAAAAGGGTGGGAAATTGCACACTGACTCTTACGTACCTCCACTCATAAGTGACCCACATCATGTCTGTTCCTATTTCATTGGTCAAAGCAAAGCACAAGGCCATGGCTCCTTCAAGGGGGCAGGAAGGGTGACCTTCCCGGACATCTGGGAAGGGAGAGTTAAGAGGCTGGGTGAACCCCCAAAATGGAAAGGGGCTCATGAATGCTCCTTGGACCTGATTTCAGATGGTCACGTACACTCTTTATTTCTATCACTATTTTTTCAGAATATAGAACCTCAGAAGTGTCTTGGACCTGAAAATGTCTGAGGCTTTTCACCCACCTGCACCCTTCTTTCTGTTCCCACCCGCTATGGTTCTGGTGGGATTGTCTGACCCAAGATCATACATTTCTATTAAAATCCAAAGCCTCTTTAGATTTTAAGGCAAGGCAGGTTTCAGTTTCTATAGCATCAGGAACAGAAAGGAAAGGGGCTTGAGCTGACAAGAGCCACTATCTTAACTCTTGTCTGAGGACAATAGGCAAAGGGGAGAAAAGAATAGATAGACAGACACACACACAGACACACACACACACACACACACAGAGAGCAGGTATGTGTGTGTGTGGGGGGGTGCCCCTTGGATGCAACCACATCTAATCCAGCCTACCCTTGGCCTTCAAAGTTGCAGGAACCCATAAAGCCCCAACTCATACTGTTTTGCCCTGGGTTGATTTGAGTTGACTTAACTTACAAATGAAAAAATTCTTATATATATATATATATATTTTTTTTTTTCTCAAATAATCTTCTGGAGAAATGCAACTCTGGCACCTGGATGGAGAAGGAAGCAGGTGCACTGTAATAAACATGTGAGAGACGCTGATCCATGGATCCAGACCAGGGAGGCATCGAGGAAATGGACAGACATCTGGATCTTTGGCTAAGAGCCAAGATAGGATTAGAAGTGGGAAGACAGGGCACCATGGTTCTCCACGGTGTCTGAAACCATTTAGGGAGAGGGGACGGAAGGGTGCACCCTGAAGTCCCAAGTCTGAGCCATTCCACATGACTCCAGGAGCTCAGCATTGGGTTGGTTATTTCCTATGTCATCTCTGGCAAGAATCGTAATGTAGGATATTTCTAATGAAATTGAGTCCATACAGCACATTCACTTTTATTTATTTTTTTCTATGATTTTTTTCTAGCCAAGTTTTAAGAAACCAGGGAGGACCTTTCTGAAGATCTGGATGCAGTCAAACTCTGCTCCCAGCCCTCTGGATGCTTGGGTGGGGAGGTAATCAGATCCACCTGGGTGTGAATGGAAATTTGGGGAGAACCATCGAGGAAGAAAGAAAATTAGAAAACTAAGTTATTTAGTATTTGCTCTAGGTGCCTGCTTCTGCATATGCAGTATGTTTAATCCTATTCAATCCTGGGAGGAAGTTTACTTATTTTTTTTAATGAGGAGATGTAGGCTGAGAGAGGGAGGGTAAGTCACTTGTCACTTCCTTAGAGCTGGCAAGTAGCAAAGCTGGGATGGGAGGTGGCTTTCTCTGATCCCAACACCCATGCACTATCCAGGGAACAATGATGCCAGGCCAAAGACAGCCCCCTGGACCCTCCACTCCTGTTTGTAGAGGCCAGAAGTTCTGATAGAACTGAAAACACTACAGGCTTTCATTTGTGATCAAAAGCAAAACTTTTTAAGATTCTGAATGAGAGAAAGAGCCCCCCAAATCAGGAAAGCTTATGTTCCTGGAGACAAACTTCATCCATTTCATAACTCTGTGCCTGGTGGCAGTGGGTCAGAGGTCAAGGGCGGGGTATCAGCATGGCTGGAGTAGGAGTAAAGTATGAATCTGCCTGGGAACTTCGAGGCCCTGCTTGTCAGTAAATACTGAACTGTACACAAATGAGGGAGCGGTGATAAGAGTCAGGACTTCTAAAAAAAAAAAGAAAAGTTTCCATTTCATTTCTCCCTCTGTGTATAAAGTGATAGAGAATGAAGAAGAGATAATAGCAGATAATGCAAAAGGGTAATATAGTAGCACAAAGGCAGCACACACTGAAAAATATTTTGAAAAGTTAATGGTGGAGAAAGGGTTTCCTCTTTTGAATGCTCTGGAATTATGGAGGTGAAAATGAATGGGGGACACTGAACATTTCCTGGCTTTATAAAGGAAAATGAAGGTGGGAGATGAATTTCAAGGAGAGAAAGTCGAATAAAAGTCTTACAATGGAATACCATGCTCAGCGAAAATAACTAGAGCTACAAGTAACCACATGGATACATCTCAGAAACAACGTTGAATAAAAGTTACATGTTGCGTTATATTGTTTACATAAACTTTAAAAAACCATGCCAACCAGTTAGTTCTATATATTGTTTAAAGTTTCATGATCATGTAATGTAAGTATAGTCACGCATTGGAAGAATAAATACTCCATCCAGGATTTCAGTTACTTCTGGAGGAAACAGGATATTTTGGATGAAGAACAATACAGGGGGTTTCCACTGCTTTTGATAGTCGTTGGTTAAGCTGAGTAAGGACAAACTGATATTTGCTACTTAGTCTCTGCGTGTTTTTGATGTCTAAAACATTTCCTAACAAGTAAGAGAGAGAGAGGTAGGTGACAAAGATGAATTTAGCATAGGAAAGCAAAGGGCAAGGGGGCCACGGAGCTGGGGAAGGATCCTAAGATCCCCTTAGAATGGTTTGTCCAAAGTATGAGGTCCTGCTGTATTGCATATTCGGCTATCAGTAAAAGGCAGCTTAAATGTGACATTTGGAAATTGTTTTTGCTGATGAATCATACACTTCGTATGTCTTACCTCTCATTTTATGCAAATACAATGCCAGTCACACAGTGGAAAAATCTCTTGTGGGTGATTCATTATGAGAAACTGATATGTTATCTTTTCTAGTCTTTTTATCTTGGCCAAATTATAAATATTTTAAATGTCAAAGATCAGGAAGAACAATGTCATGTGCAGTCCTTTGGGGAGACAGGTAATCCAACAATAGAAGGCAGAATTCAGGATGAACAGAAGTATTGCATTCAGTTGCAGTCAATCCCCATCCCTGCAAATTTACAAAAGCAGAAACTTATGTTACTACACCTTTGGGCTTTATATTGATTAAAATATCATCATAACTTTTACCATATAAAGAACTTGTATAAATCCAAAAGAAGACACATACTCTTTAAAAATTGAGCAAGGAATATGAAAAGACACCTTACAAAAAGAAACATAGATGACCAAAGATATATTAAAATGTTGAATTCCATTAATGGTCAAAGATATGCAAGATTAAATACTGAGATCTCATTTCAAGTTTTCACTTGTCAAATTGCAAGAGATTAGAAAAATGGAAAAGATCATCTTATCAGAAGGTTCCCTGGCATGCTGTGATACATTGTTTTCCTTAGGACAAGACCAGTTCCATATGGATAGGGAAGTATGTCTTCTGAAATATGCCTTCTGAGTTGTCTTTGTAGTAGGACTGGCAGTGTACTGGAAAATCCTACAAAATATCTCCAAATTAGCCTAATATAGATAATTAAGTTTCTTCTGCTCAGTCACTAGATAAGATGTTGAGGGCATTTTATTAAAATGCAGCATATGGCCCTTAGCCATTATCAGCTATTAAATCCATTGCTAAAATTAGTTTATCCAATTAGCTGCTAGTTAGCAACTAGCAAACTCTTTTTCCTCTAAATTTTTTAAAATAAATTTATTTATTTATATTTATTTATTTTTGTCTGCGTTGGGTCTTCGTTGCTGCACGCAGGCTTTCTCTAATTGTGGCGAGCCGGGGCTGCTCTTTGTTGTGGTGTGCGGGCTTCTCATTGTGATGGCTTCTCTTGTTGCGGAGCACGGGCTCTAGGCCCATGGGCTTCAGTAGCTGTGGCGCACAGGCTTAGCTGCTCCGCGGCATGTAGGATCTTCCCGGACCAGGGCTCAAACCCGTGTCCCCTGAATTAGCAGGCAGATTCTTTTATTTATTTATTTATTTATTTTTAAATCCACAGCTAGTTTTTTTTTATATATATAACATCTTTATTGGAGTATAATTGCTTTACAATGTTGTGTTAGTTCCTGCTGTATAACAAAGTGAATCAACTATACGCATACATATATCCCCATATCCCCTCCGTCTTGCATCTGCCTCCCACACTTCCTATCCCACCCCTCCAGGTGGTCACAAAGCACTGAGCTGATCTCCCTGTGCTATGCAGCTGCTTCCCACTAGCTATCTATTTTACATTTGGTAGTGTATATAAGTCCATGCCACTCTCTCACTTTGTCCCGGCTTACCCTTCCCCCTCCCTGTGTCCTCAAGTCCATTCTCTGTATCCGCATCTTTATTCCTATCCTGCCCATAGGTTCTTCAGAACCTTTTTTTTTTTTTTTAGATTCCATATGTATGTGTTAGCATACGGTATTTATTTTTCTCTTTCTGACTTACTTCACTCTGTATGACAGTCTCTAGGTCCATCCACCTCACTACAAATAACTCAATTTCATTTCTTTTTATGGCTGAGTAATATTCCATTGTATATATGTGCCACATTTCTTTATCCATTCATCTGTCGATGGACACTTAGGTTGCTTCCATGTCATGGCTATTGTAAATAGTGCTGCAATGAATATTGTGGTACATGACTCTTTTTGAATTATGGTTTTCTCAGGGTATATGCCCAGCAGTAGGATTGCTGGGTCGTATGGTAGTTCTATTTTTATTTTTTTAAGGGACCTCTATACTGTTCTCCATGGTGACTGTATCAATTTACATTCCCACCAACAGTGCAAGAGGGTTCCCTTTTCTCCACACCCTCTCCAGCATTTATTGTTGGTAGATTTTTTGATGATGGCCATTCTGACTGGTGTGAGGTGATACCTCACTGTAGTTTTGATTTGCACTTCTCTAATGATTAGTGATGCTGAGCATCCTTTCATGTGTTTGTTGGCAATCTGTAGATCTTCTTTGGAGAAATGTCTGTTTAGGTCTTCTGCCCATTTTTTTTTTCCTGCCTAATTTTGGATTGGGTTGTTTGTTTTTTTGATATTGAACTGGCAGGCGGATTCTTAACAACTGTGTCACCAGGGTAGTCTCTCCTCTAATTTTTTTATAGTTTTGAGCAGAAAATACAACTGCAATAGCAGAACTCATGATAGATATACACCAAACTATGACAAATATACACATATATATTTATATTATACATATATAATGAAATGCTGTAGAAATGTATCAACTTTAGCTCTCTCTCCATAATAAATGCTCCTTTATTTTCTTTTGTAGTAAAATGAAACTTATAACAAAGTTAATTTGGCATACTCAATGAGATACATGGTTATTTTTGTACTATGCAAAAGTGGTGAGAACCCCATACAATTTTGAAAATTTTTCTCCTTTCTTGTTCTGTTAGTTTCAAAAAAAAAAATCTATAATCAGTATCAAAAAGTCTATAATCAGGAACCTCCATAGTGTTCTCCATAGTGGCTGTACCAATTTACGTTCTCACCAACAGTGATACATGCACCCCAATGTTCATAGCAGCTCTATTTACAATAGCCAGGACATGGAAGCAACCTAAATGTCCATTGACAGATGAGTGGATAAAGAAGATGTGGTATATATATACAATGGAATATTACTCAGCCATAAAAAAGAATGAAATAATGCCATTTGCAGCAACATGGATGGACCTAGAGATTATCATACTAAGTGAAGTAAGCCAGACAAAGACAAATATCATGACATCACTTATATGTGGAATCTAAAAAAAAAATGATACAAATGGACTTTTGCAAAACAGAAATACACCCACAGACATAGAAAACAAACTTATGGTTACCAAAGGGGAAGTGGAGGGAGGGATAAATTAGGAGTTTGGGATTAACAGATACACACTGCTATATATAAAATAGATAACAAACAAGGACCTACAGTATAGCAAATGGAACTATACTCAATATTTTGCAATAACCTCTAAGGGAAAAGAATCTTTTAAAAAAATATATATATGTATATCTGAATCACTTTGCTGTATACCTGAAACTAACACAACATTGTAAATCAACTATATATCAATAAAAATCAAAATAAAAAAATCTATAATCAAGTTAACATTTTTAATACAATTAATATAAAATATTTTAACTTCTTATACATAATATCACTCATTCTTGTTAAGAAATAAAGGTTTTCAGTGAGGCTTCCCAAACCTTCCTGTTCCTTGGCTTTTGACAACAGCCTAGAAGCAGGTACCAAACATGATCAGGTGTCTTGGGTGTAGAGGAGCTTGATGCAAATGTACTCCTGGCTTACAAATTTATGGACTGTAGACTTAGGGGTGGGAGGGAAGATGTAATTAAGAGTTGATGGCATGGAGGGAGAGAAGGATTGCAGGGAGAAGAGAGGATGAGTACTCCAAAATAACGTATCTTTTTTGTGTGATACGCGGGCCTCTCACTGTTGTGGCCCCTCCTGTTGCGGAGCACAGGCTCCGGACGAACAGGCTCAGTGGCCATGGCTCACGGGCCCAGCCGCTCCGCGGCATGTGGGATCCTCCTGGACCGGGGCACGAACCCGTGTCCCCTGCATCGGCAGGTGGACCCTCAGCCACTGTGCCACCAGGGAAGCCCCAAAAGAACATATCTTAATAGTCATGAATGATGGGAAGGGACAGAATGAGAATGGGGAGAAGAAGTTGGACCCCTGTTCCTGCTGACCCAGTGCTGGAAGGCATACTGGAAAGCCCAGGACACGTTTACACTCCAGCCTGAGCTTAGATGTCACTTGGTACCAGACAGGACAAAGCCTAGTCCTGCTGCCCCCATACTACATCTGTCTCCCCGCCATGAGCCAGTTTTCCTTTAGGTGTAGGCAAAGCCGAGTGAAGAGGATCACGAGGGAATCCATGCCATCTGCTGCCTGAGAGTTTCAGCTCAAGAAATAGCGCCGTGCTATGAAGTCAACTACTATCAGGAAAGAAGCCTCCCGTGGTTGCACTCCCCTCGACAAGAACTCCACCAGGAGAAAAGGACAGCATAGCAGGGCTCCAAGGGAAGGGCAGCACGGGCAGGACCCATCCTCTACGGGACCGGGCTGGGAGTCAGGCAGTAATCTCCCAGAGCAGGAGGATGGCACAGAAGTCAGAGGCTCCTCTTCTATCCCGAGCCAGCCTGCTTTCATGGGCACCCCTCAGGCTTGGTGAAAAGTTCAAATGCGGCTCTTTGCCTCCGCCCCATCTCCTTTAGAATCTTGAGAAGCCGACGGAGGCAGCTGCTGTGCTATGAGTGGGGCTTTGGGGAGACAGATGGTAAAAATGGATTTTTAACAACTTTGCTCAAATTTATGAATGAAATTCCTTCCTGGTCTTTTTTGAAAATGTATTCAGATTTTTTAATTGCTTTGAATTGCTCCTTTTGATATCTGACTGGTGTTTCTTTGGCATGTGATGCTGTACTGAGAACTTGAAGGTTTAGATTTATTTGGGTTACACACATAAAATGTAACTCCCATGCCTCTGGTGGAGGAGAAATCAGCCAGATGTGTTCTCTACTCACGCACACAGGCTGAAAGCCACCATGCAGGGACCACTGGGCCTGGAGGGCCAGGTGCCGTGTCAGCCCTGAGCAGAGAGCGTTTCCAGGACCAGGCAACTTTTCATATTCTGGACTTTCTCCCCGGCAGACCCAGCTCGGCTTTCCTGCACCTGGGCGTTTCTTCTGCAGGGATCATCTTCTCCAGTGGCCCAGAGAAGAGTCATGATTAGGTTGGAGGCCTGTCCTCACCTGGCATACTGGTCATCGAGACAGCTTTTTCACAGCTGCATTTCCAATGCCTAGAATCGTGCCTAAATATTTGTTGAATGAAACCACATGGATGGTGGGTATCCCTCAATGCCCTAGGTTTCACATAGGCTCTTTCATAAAAACCTTTCAGAATGTGCATTACTTCATAATAAAGACAAAACAAAAGCTGGGGTTGACACATCTAAATATTGCAAGGGATACAAACAAGCCAGGGGAAAAAAATGGCCTAGAGAAATAGACAGGTTCCTGAGAGCATTCTAAGTGGAGGAGAAGAGGAATCCAAGCCGTCGGCTGCCTGAGAGGTGCAGTCAAATACTGCTGCGCTGTGAAATTAATTACTATCAGAAAAGAAAGCCTCCAGTGATTTAAAATTATGTTGCATATATCTGTGTAGCATATTACAGTACATTAAGAAAGTTAAAGTAAATTAAAAGCCCTAAAACAATCCACATATTGTTTTGAGATCCCACTGGCATATTAATTATGCTCTTCTGCTCTATTCATTTGTCTCTTTTGTAAATACAGGCAGCTTCAGAAGTAAACCACTTGATGCATACATAGAAACATAGAAACAGCCATTGGTCCTCCGACCCCTCACAATGTCACAAGGGCTGCGGCCACCAAATATTCTGGTTGCCACTCACCCTACCAACACCCCAGAGCTGCTGCTTGTGGAGCCCCCATTGCTAATTTCCAATCTCAGTGTCTCCCCCTTTATGCCTGAGTACCTCCGGCCCTCAGGTCTTTGGAGATTCTAAGTAGTATTCCAACTGTGTTGATTCCAGCTGTGACAAATCAGGCTTTGAGGGTGAGCCTGAGAATGTGCCCACGCTGAGAATAGTTGGATCAGTTGTGACTCAGGGCAGCGTGTTTAGTAAGAATGTGGTTCTGGAGGCCTCAGACCACCTGTGTTAATTTCCAGGCTCTGACATTGGTTAAGGGTGTGAGCTTGGACAGTTCAGCGACACTTTGTCTCAGTTTTCTTCTCTGTAAAACGAAAACAATAGTTATAACTGATCTTGTAGGTACTGTTATGGGCTGAATTGTGTCCCCTTAAAATTCATATGTTGAGGTCATAACCCCCAGGACCTCAGAATGTGATGTATTTGGAGATATGCCTTTAATGGGATAGTTGAATCAAATGAGGTCCTATGGGTGGGCCCTAATCCAATACGACTAGTTTCCTTATAAGAAGAGGAAATTAGGACAAGGACACACACAAAAGGAAGGCCCATGTAAAGACACAGGGAGAAGATGACCATCTATAAGCCAAGGAGAGAGGCCTCAGAAGAAACTAACCCTGCTGACACCTTGACCTTGGACTCCTAGACTCCAGAAGTGTGAGAAAATAAATGTCTATTCTTTTTTTTTTTTTTTGCGTTACACGGGCCTCTCACTGCCGTGGCCTCTCCCATTGTGGAGCACAGCCTCTGGACGCGCAGGCCCAGCAGCCATGGCTCACGGGCCCAGCCGCTCCGCAGCACGTGGGATCCTCTCGGACCGGGGCACGAACCCGTGTCCCCTGCATCGGCAGGCAGACTCTCAACCACTGCACCACTAGGAAAGCCCTAAATGTCTATTCTTTAATCTCCCTGATCTGTGGTATTTTATTAAGGTAGCCCTAGCAAACTAATATGTGTGCTTTGGGGGGATTCCATGAGATGAAGCATGAGTCAAAAGATGCTCAACATCACTAATTATTAGAGAAATGCAAATCAAAACTACAATGAGGGGCTTCCCAGGTGGCGCAGTGGTTGAGGGTCTGCCTGCCGATGCGGGGGACACGGGTTCGTGCCCCGGTCCAGGGGGATCACACATGCCACGGAGCGGCTAGGCCCGTGAGCCATGGCCGCTGAGCTTGCGTGTCCAGAGCCTGTGCTCCACAATGGGAGAGGCCACAGCAGTGAGAGGCCCAGGTACCGCAAGAAAAAACAAAAACAAAAACAAAAAAACTACAATGAGGTATCACCTCACAGCAGTCAGAATGGCCATCATCAAAAAGTCTACAAATAATAAACGCTGGAGATGGTTTGGAGAAAAGGGAACCCCCTTGCACTGTCGGTGGGAATGTAAATTGATACAGCCACTATGGAGAACAGTATGGACATCCCTTAAAAAACTGAAAATAGAATTGCCATATGATTCTGCAATCCCACTCTTGGGCATATATCTGGAGAAAACTCTAATTTGAAAAGATACATGTACCCCAATGTTCATAGCAGCACTATGCACAATAGCCAAGACATGAAAGAAATCTAAGTGTCCATCAACAGACAAATGGATAAAGAAGATGTGGTATATATATATATACAATGGAATATTACTCAGCCATAAAAATAATGAAATAATGCTATTTGTAGCAACATGGATGGACCTGGAGATGATCTTATTAAGTGAAGTAAGTAAGAGAAAGACAAATATATGATATCGCTTATATATGGAACCTTAAAAAATGATAAAAATGAACTTATTTACAAAACAGAAGTAGACTCACAGACATAGAAAACAAACTTATGGTTACCAGAAGGGATAGTGGGTGGGGCTGTGGGGGATAGATTAGGAGGTTCGCATTAACATATATGCACTACCATATATAAAAGAGATAAACAACAAGGACCTACTATAGAGCACAGGGAACTATATCTGAATCACTTTGCCGTGCACCTGAAACTTACACAACATTGTAAATTAACTATACTTCAATTTAAAAAATGCTTTTAAAAAAGTTAGAAGAGTGTTTATCATAGCAGATGTATGATAAATGTTAGCTCTCATTTTCTATGTAGGCAAATATGTTGCTAATTCTAAATAACTTTCTTAGAATTAAGATGTAGATTACAACCTGTTCATACTGTGCATATTATTATGTAGTAGAATCACCTGGAAATTTGTGTTTTTTACATTAAGCATTTATTTGTTCATTCACTCATAAAATAGACGTGTATTCACTGCTGAATTTGAGCCAAGAACTAGGGTGCCAGGAGGACAGAAGGGGTAGGCCACAGCTCATAACCCTTCCTTAAGGAGGAGCTTGCAGCACCTCAAATGGTTCAATATAGGGCTCGTTGTCTTTAGCACAACAGAGTGGAGGCTACAGGCCATAGGGTTGAACATAGCAATAAAAAAGAACTACTCTCTGTCTGCAGGGTAGGCAGAAGAGGGGTTCTCTGGACCCTCTACCCGAAAACACTCTGGCAGAGAAGGACTGCAACAGTCACTTATGCAGTCCTTAGGGAGGCTGCCTGCATAGCCAGGTTAGATTTCTTTGCAACTATAATGTCACAAATAAGTTTCACAATTTCTTTATTTTCTTAAACTATTTCATTCAGATATAATCGATATATAATAAAATATACATATTTACATTGTGTTATTTGGAGTTTTGACATATGTATACACCAGTGAAACATTGCCACAATCAAGATACTAAACATATGTTATATATATGTATCCCCAAGTCTCCCCATGCCCCTTAGTGATCCCTCCTTCTCACCCCTTCCCTTCCCCCTGCCAGCAGGCAACACTTGATCTGCTTTCTGTCACTGTAAATTAGTTGGCATTTCCTACAATTTTATATAAATAAAAGTATGTACTCTTTTTCATCTGTTTTTTTTCACTCAGTGTAAATACTTTGAGATTTGCCCATGTTGTTGGTATGTATCAGTAGTTCCTTCCTTTTGTTTTGGTGACTGGTATTCCATTGTATGAATATTCTGCAATTTTGTATCCATTCCCCTGTTAATGGACAAGTGGGTTGCTTCTCGTTTGGGCTTTTGCAAATAAAGCTACTATGAACAGTTCTGTCAAGACTTTGTATGGATATATCCTTTCTTTTCTCTTGGGTAAATACGTAGGAGTGGAGAGGTTAGATCCTACAGGTGTATGTGTACTTTCTTCAGAAACTGAAAACTGTCTTTGGAAGTGGTTGTATCATGTTACCCTCCCAACAGCAGAAAATGAGATTTCGATTTCCTCTATGTCCTCTTCAATATGTTCAGTCTTTTCTAATTGCAGTTATTTAAAAAGTTGTGAAGTGGTATATCATTGTAGTTTTCATTTGCATTTCTCTAATGATTAATGATGAAATGTTTCTTCAGAGCTTTTACTGATTTTTTTATGGGTTGCTGGTTTTCTTGTTATTGTTTGGAGGGTTTCCTGTGTTTTCTGGATTCAAGTCCTTCATCAGACATATGCTTTGCAAATATTTTCTCTCAGTCTATGGCTTAGCTTTTCATTCTCTAAACATTGTCATTTGAAGAGGACACTTTAATTTGAATGAAGTCTAATTAATCAATTTGTTCTTTTATGGCTCATGATTTAGGTGTCATATCTAGAAATATTTGCCTCACCTGAGTTTCCAGAGTTTTTTCCTAATGTATTTTGAAGCTCTATTATTAGGTGCATATTGAGGATTGTTATGTCTTATTGATAAATTGACCCCTTTATCATTATGAAATAACCTTCATTATTCCTGGTAATATTCTCTTCTCTGAAATCTACCTGTGTGAAATTGTTATGGCTACCACAGCTTTCCTTTAATTAATGTTAGCATGGAATACATTTTTTTCATTAATTTATTTTTAATCTGTGTCTTTATATTAAATTGTGTCCTTTATTTAAAGCATATAGTTGTGTCTTGCTTTTTTATCCAATCTGAAAATTTTGGCCTTTTAATTGAGGTGTTGAGACCATTAACTATTTACTGTGAATATGGATTTGCATAGGTTTATATCCATGACCTTGTTGTTTATATTCCATTCATCTCATTTTTCTTCATTCCCCTTCTTCTTCTTCCTTCTTTTGGATTAACTAAATATTTTTATTTTTCCATTTTATCTCCTTCGTTGGCTTACTAGCTCTAACTCCATTTTGTAATTTGAGTGGTTCCCTTAGGGCTTATAGTACACATCATTAACTTGTCCTAGTTGGACTTCAAGTGATATTACACCACCACACATTTTGCCTTAGACCATTTTGGCTGCCATGACAGAAGACCATAGACTGGGTGGCTGAAACAACAAACGTTTATTTCTCACTGTTCTGAAGGCTGGGAAATCCAAGATGAAGGCACTGGCAGAGCCAGGGTCTGATAAGAACCCTCTTCCTGGTTTTCAAATGGCCTTATTCTTGTTGTGTTCCCACCTGGTGGAAAGGCAAGAGAGAGAACAAGCTCCCCTGTCTCTTTTTATAAGGGTACTCATCCCATTCATGGGGATGGATCTTCAAGATTTAATTACCCCCCAAAGGCCCCACCTCCTAATATCATCACATGGGGGGATTAGGATTCCAACATACAAATTTCGAGGGACACAAAACATTCAGTCCATAACATATATATGAGACATACAATAGTATAGTCCCTTTCTCCCTGCCAGCCTGTGTGCTATTGCTGTCATATATTTTACTTTTGTATGTTATAAAACCTAGAATGCATGTTTATTATGTTTGTTTAAACAATCATTTATCTTTAAACATAATTAAACAACAGGAAAAAAACCATCATCTATTTAACCATTAGTTACCATTTTCTGAGGCTCCTCATTTCTTTGTGCAGATCCAGATTTTCATCTGGCATCCTTTTCCTTTGGTCTGAAGGAGTTCTTTTAATAGCATTTCTTGCAGGATGAGTCTCCTGGGGTGATGAACACATTCAGCTTTTGTATGTCTAAAAATATCTTTATTTTGTTTTCATTTTTGAAAGATATTTTTGGGGGCATAGATTTTAGGTTGACTCATTGTCTTTCGAGATGTTTCTCCATTGTCTTATCTCTGACATTGGCTATGACAAGAACTCTGCTGTCATTCTTAAGCATGTGCCTCTACATGTACATACGTATCTTTTTTCTCTGGATGATTTTTAAGTTTTCTTTATCACTATTTTTGAGCAATTTTGTCTTGATTTGTCAGTGTAGTTTAATTCATATTCACTGTGCTTTGAGTTCATTGAACTTCTTGGGACACTAAGTTTACAGTTTTCAGTTTTGAAAAATTGTTGGCCATTGCTTCTTTAAATATTTTTTCTCCCCTGCTCTCCCTTGGAGATTCCGATGCCGTGTATATTAAGTGCTTTAAGTTGTCTCACAGCTCACTGATGCTCCTTTTATTTTTAAAAAATACTGTTTGTATGGTCGTGTGGATAGTTTCTGTCTTCAAGTGTATTGATCTTTTCTTCTGCAACAGTTAACTGCCACTAATCCCATTCAATGTATTTTCAACACAGACAGGTTAGTTTTCATCTCTAGAAGTCGGGTTTGGTTATTTTCATATCTTGTATGTCTCTGCTTAACTTTTTGAACATATAAAATACACTTTTAACAACCGCTTGTCCTTGTCTGCTAATTCTAATACCTGTGTCAGTTCTAGGTCAGTTTTGATTTACTGAGTTTTCTCTTCATTATGAATCATATTTTCCTGCTCTTTGCAAGCCTGGTAATTTTTTTTAATGGGATGCCAGAAATTATGAATTTTGCCTTTAGGGGTACTTGATATTTTGCATTCCTATCAGTTTTTTCTTGAGCTTTGTTTTGGGATATAATTAAGTTGTTTAGAAATAGTTTGGTTGTTTCAGGTCTTGCATTTATGATTTGTTATGTGGGACAAGAGTAATGCCATCCACCAAATGCCATCCACCACTGAGGCAAGACTCTTCTGAATGTTTTACCCAGTGCTCTGTGAATTATGAGATTTTCCATTCTTACTTGTGGGAACAGGCACCATTCCTGGCTCTCTCTGAATGTCAATTATGAGTCCTTGTCATCCTTTAAGAGAAGAAAGCGTGGTTCTTTCCCTGTCCCTGGGTTATTTTCCTCACCTACACGCACTGATCAGTACTCAGCTGAACATGCAGGGGTGACCAGCAGATCTCTGGAGTTCGCCTTCAATGCCACTCTGTCCTCCCAAAGTCTGTCCTGTAAACTCTGGCCACCTTCTTCTCCTAGATTCTCAGCTCTGTCTCCTCAATTCAGTGAGCCTCCTGATCGCCCCCTTCCTGTGCTGTGCCCTGGGAACTCTCTCAAGGCAGTAAACTCAGGTGGTTGCAGGGCTCCCATCACTTGCTTCCCATCTCATGGCAATCACTGTCCTTCATGACTGATGTCCAGTGTCCTGAAAACCAGCACATCGTGTATTTTCTTCACAAAAAGTATGATGTCTTATGACCTGGCCTCAGAAGTGACACCTCGTCATGTCCACAACATCCTGCTGGTTAGAGAAAGCAGCCCTTGCCAACAGGTGTGTTTTGGGGAGGGGGGCATGAATTTCTGAAGTCAAGGGTCTCTGGAGGCTCGTTACCTCCCGCAGGCAGTGAGCACACAAATGTGGGGAGTGGGAAAACTAGATTGGATGCGCAGGTTGGGGCCAGATGGCAGTACATCAGAAAGAGTTGACAAAAATAACCTTTCTACTCTGTACTCTGTAAACACCTCTGTCTGCATTGAGATTTCATCACACTGCTTCGCTATTATTTAAGTGCTAGTCTCCACTAAACTGAGAATTTGGGGAAGGGAGTGACTATTTGTTATCCATCCTGCATCCTCTGAGCTCCTAGAGTGATACCAGATTTAGAGCAGGAGCTCACCATACTTTCTTAAGTGAAATCAGAATAAATGAGCTGGAACAGCCCTCCAGGGTGGCCCTGAATTAAACCCCGTTGGCCAAGCCTGCACCCACTCCCATCACCCAGCCATCAGTCCACAGTGGGGTGGGGAGTGACCTCGGGGGAGGGGCTCTGTGCCACTCCAGGTACAATCCCTGAGGGCTCAGCCACAGCGTTCCCAGTAACAGGGCAACAAGTCCTCCGACAGGACATTTGGGTGACACAGCACAGAGTCCACATCACTGCCACCACCCCCCATCTCCATCCCCAGCCTCGTGGGTTAGTTATTTGGGGTTCCCATCACTTTTCTTCTGAATCACTGCGGCAGGGCCCTAGCTTTTCTGCTCACCTTCTTCACCCATTTCCAATCCATTTTCCACACAGCTGCTGTGATGCACTTTCTAAACACAGACCCAGTCGTGCCATTCTTCATTTTAAAACCACACGATGGCTTCTCATCACCTGTGTGGTTCAGTCTGGACCTCCAGCACCCTACAACCTGGCCCTGACAAACTCCTCAGAAATGGTGCCGCTTTTCACAGGTCTTCTGGTTCTTTCTCTGCCACATGCCTTTCCTCTCTGACCTGACTTTTTGCTTAGCTGATGCTTCCTGCCCTGTCCTTCCAGATTCACCTCCTTTATGAAAGCTCCAGGACTCTGCTAGCTTGGGTTAAGAGGCATTTCAGTATGTTATTATAGCCCTCAGTATCTGCCTTTTGTAACATTCATTACACAGTGCTGCAAACGTCTGTGACCAGAGACTCATCCTGTTGAGAGTATAGACAGACAGCTTTCTCTCTTTCCCCGGCATCTAGCACACAGCCTGGCATATAGGGGGCTCTCAAATGTTTGGATGGTAAATGAATTAATCAAATGGTTTCGGACTTCCCTGGTGGTCCAGTGGTTAAGACTCTGTGCTCCCAATGCAGGGCTCGGTTCGATCCCTGGTCAGGCAACTAGATCCCTCATGCTTCAACGAAAGATCCTGCATGCTGCAACTAAGACCCAGTGCAGCCAAATAAATAAATAAATATCTTTTTAAAAACACTCTTAAAAAAAATAATGGTTTAAAAAACACCCCAACCCGATTTTATTCTACTGGTTACCAGCCACCCCTTTTGAACATCGGACAGACAGTTTTCAAAAGCAGGAATCAGCCTGTGAAATGAGGCTTATTTATGGATGAGCTGGACTTCTTAGGAAAAATATTGAAGTTGAGCCCAAGAGCTACTTTGGCTCAATATAGAAGATCTTCCTTGTGGCTGCTGAGGAAGGCCCTAGAGGGAAGGGAGTGGCTGAGTGTGTCCCTGCCCCTCCCAGGGGGCTGCAAGCTGTGTGGATGTCTTTCCTGCACTGGTTTCTGGGTTTCAGGTTTCTAGTCTGGCTGAGATGAGGAAGTGACCCTTGAAGCATCCCTCCTGTCCCCACCCCCAGCCAGTGCTGTCCAGACTCTACCCTCTCACGTCTTCCCTGAAACAAGAGAGACTCTAGAACCCTCCCAGCCACCCATTCTTGTTAACAGACGTTCAATGCCCGCCTCACCGATCACACCGATGGACAGAGGCGATCCTGTCCCCAGGGAGCCATTGAGTTTTCCTGAAAGACCTGCACGCAGGAGCTTCGAGGCAGTTGTATGAGTCGCAGTGATCTTTCAATATATTCTCACACCGCATTTAGGATTACTTCTAAAAGGATGCTTACCCAGAATCCTGTCTTGCTTCAGATACCGCTGGCTTTTTGGAAGTCACAAAGACACTTTGGGAAACTTTAAATAATTTATTTTACAAGGCCATCCCCTGTCCTGGGAGGTTTTCATGTTGAATTCTATTAACCGCTTTTGTCTTTTGTTATAATGCATATACGAACAATTAAAAGCCATTTAAAATAATTGATTCAATTCACTAAAGCCAACAAATTAATTAACTGATGCATAATTAATCAGAGCAGAAAGGCTTCCCTTCTTAAGGGACCAGAGAGGAAAGCTGTGATTTGTATGTTCATGAATGGAGTAGATAACAGTCAGCTGTGCTCTTGGACCAGCTACTGATACAATCAGGGTCATAATATAAGAGCCAAAGGTGATACTCCAGGCTCAGGGTCTTAAGATAGACACAGAACTCCGGCTGTGAGAGAGGGGAGGGTGAAGGTCCTGAGAGCACATCCTGGTCCATGGAAACATCCACATCCTCAAATCGCCATCCCAAGAAGGTGGCCCTCAACAGTTTGTTTCAGGTCCATGAGATGAGTACAGACATTGAGAATAAGCATTTAAAAACCTTTATAGGAACCTGACAGAGTCATTTTATGCTTGCTGAATCTAATATTTTAAACTTAGGGCTTATATTTTTCTGTCCTTTTTCATTTAATTTTTCTAGTAATTCATTTTTATCACATTTAAAATATGTATCAGTGTGCAATGAATTATAAATAGTAAAAAAAAAAAAAAAAGCCCAAACAAAACCAAACTGGTCCTTTACCAAGATATTTCTAGAACTACTGGTTTGGATCATTCCAGAAATCTTTAAATTCAAACCTTGCAAACACTGTCTGGCCTGAACATGTTCTGGAGCACGTACTAAGAGCTCTAATATTCCTTTGTCACTGAGTTGGAAAACAGGATTGGTGCTGCCTTGCATCTGTCTCTCTGGAGACGCTCCTGTGCTCTGCCATCCAATGCCATCTAGACCCAATGCCCTCCAGACAACCAGGGGAACAAGGATGTATCAAAGCTGTGTATGCTGTACATAATACAGCTGCACTGACTCTCATTTTGAACATGTGCCCACAGAGAGGGTCATGAGTTAAGTGAAAAGTAAGATTACGGTACAATCACCAGCCACAGCTGTGCATTAGAGCCCATTCCACCACAGTGAATGAATGGTCCTAAGTCCCATAATAAGAGCGGCAGGGGCTGAGGACCTATATATCTCAGGGCTCTTAGCAGTGAAATAGCAGAAAAGAAGCCCAAAAGTCATCCTTTGTGATCGTAGGATGTTGGTGAACAGGTTAGAACAGAGCTAGTCATGCCCAGGCTTTCCTAGTAAAATGTAGTATAGCCACTTACTCGGACTGAAATGGACACTTGTTGGATCTGATTCAAGTTGTCCTTGGGTCGTTGTCATGGGAACATGTTCTAGCAAGTTTATCTAGAGGCGTTTTTGGTGCTAAAACAGCTGTAATAGTTTCCGTAGCCTCTTGGATGGGATTCCAGGTGGGCCTGTCTTGTGATTTACAAGTATCATATATGAACATATACACCCCAGGCGGTGACTCCCCACAAATCCATGCACCACTTCCCATTCCTTGAACTTCTACCATGAACAGCAGCTCTGACGTGGGAATGGAGAAGGCTTATGGCTTGGTTCTGATGTGTGAGCTATGCGCTCCACACTTTTTTTTTTTTTTTTTTTTTTTTTTTGCAGTACGCGGGCCTCTCACTGTTGTGGCCTCACCCGTTGTGGAGCACAGGCTCCGGACGCGCAGGCTCATTGGCCATGGCTCACGGGCCCAGCCGCTCTGCGGCATGTGGGATCCTCCTAGACCAGGGCACGAACCCGTGTCCCCTGCGTCGGCAGGCGGACTCTCCACCACTGCACCACCAGGGAAGCCCTGAGCTCCAGATTTTAAAAAGTAAAATTGCTAATCTGGAAAGAGAAGTAGCTTATTGCCAAACAGCTACCATATTTACCATATCATAGTAGAAGTGAAAATCCCTCACCTTCTATTATGATATATGGAGATGGTACATGGGATCCATTGAGTCAAATGAATGGGAACAAATCTGATGTCCTGAATCAGGAGTATTATACTTCCAGAAACCTATGGGATACTCTGTGGAACATACCTGATACTTAAGAGCCGTGGAAAGTATCAGCAGTGGACAAAATCAGATAGAGCGGGTTCAAATCCTAACTTCTCTGCTTCCTGGCTATACAGTCGAGGATACTTGACCTCTCTGAGTCTCAATCTCCACATCTGTAAAATGGAAATAATAAAACCAATCTTGAATGTCTAACACTGACAGAACATTCCTTATACATTAGTCCCTGTATTAACTATTCAGAGATTTTTTTTCACGTATTCTTACAGCAAATCTTCAAAGTTAAATACTGTGATAACCTGATACCCAAATCCAAACACTTACTCATTACAGCTTCAGAGGTAAAGCATGTAAAGGGCTGAGGACAGTGCCTGGCACATAGTAGGTTCTTAATAAGTAGACTCATTAGTCTATTATTATTATTGCTGCTACTACTCAGGGAGACAAAGGCAACACGGGAGGTGAAAATGCACACTTGGCTTTTGCTCAGAATTCTCTCCTCTGCTGGAGGAACCCAGGGCTGCCCTGCTCTGGGGTGCTGGGGGGTGGTCCAAGATCCAGATTTCTCAGGCCCCACTCCCAGGTGCTTCAGTAAGGAAAACAGGTTTACCTGCAAGGCCAACCTTAGGCAGAGAATGATTTAAAGGACAGCTAAAAGGCTCCATGACCCCACCCAAGTATCTCCCTTAAGGCCTGGATGTCACCTGAAACTCATTTCAGGGGAGTTCGACCATTCATTCTGCTGGGATCTCTAGAAAGCTCTACTCTGCTAATGCCCAGGAGAGGTTACCCAGAAGTGTGAAGAAATTTCACGCCAACAGTGTAAGATGATATCAACAGCTGTGTTAGAGAACCTTTGACATGTAGGAGAGCAATGGTCGCCTGGCAGGGGTTAGAAGATGCTCTTGAAAGAAAAAAGAGGCCGGCAACAATTTGGAGTGTGTCTCCATTTGTACCCGGCTGACCCTGCTTATCTTTATCTGTGTGCAGATAAGTTACACGTTGTGAGGACAGGTAAGAAGCCTCTGGAAGGAGCCTGCCTGGCCCTCAGTGCACCTCAGCGAGGGGGGCTGCCGCGTGACCCAGCAGATCACCCCTCGGGCCGCGGGCTGTGGGTGTGGATGGGCATCGCCCCCTCCAGCTTCCCTCCCTCCCTTCTTCCTGCACGAGGCACGGCGGTGAGTAAAATCAGGCTGCCGGCCTTCCAATCCCAGCTCCCCACTTGACAGCCACCTGACTCTGGGCAAGTGCTTAATCTCCTGGAACAG
Organism: Kogia breviceps; assembly: GCF_026419965.1. Taxonomy (NCBI): domain Eukaryota; kingdom Metazoa; phylum Chordata; class Mammalia; order Artiodactyla; family Physeteridae; genus Kogia; species Kogia breviceps. The sequence continues at coordinate 58,833,300 of NC_081324.1, read as the reverse complement.
GGAACTCACGGAGATGCGTGAGGATGAAAAGATGCCGAGCACTGCTTGGTGCCTGCGTGGGACCTGCAGGCAGTGACCGGCCAGCCGGGCAGGTGCCAGGCCACCCTGTCTCCTCAAGCCAACCCTGCCTATCAGTGAGGAACTGTTCTCCACCTACAGAGATAACACAAGTTCGAATGTTTCCCTTCTGTTTCCCAGGGATACAACCCAGTGACTCATCTCTTTTACGTGAACGTGGGTCTAAAGATACAAACATCAAGGGTGGGAGATAGGGGTTCTGAATGTCACACGTGGTCTGTGACCCCGCAGCCACCTTGCTCACCCCTCTGTGTCGCTGTTTCTCCTGGGGAAAGTGAAGGGGGTGCTTGAGACAGCCCTTTGGAGCCCCTTCGGCACCTCTCCTGGGGGTTGGTCAGCGAAGCTGTATTATAATTCCCAATTCTCAGTTTGCCTGTCTGCAAACGCCACTGTCACTGCCTGATGGCAATTGACTTCGTATGAACATTAATGACCTTTGCATGCTCTTTCCAGCTCTCTTGAAGCATCCTTTGTGTCATGCTGCCCTCCCCCCAGGGAAAAAGGGAAACGAGAACTTTAACCAGCTTCTGGGGACTGTACAGAGGCTGAAACTATTTGATGACAAAACCAGGAAGGAAGTTCAGTCAATGTACTTTTACATGCGGTCAATAAGAAAGTATTCAAAAGATCCTGTGGAAGGATCACAGATACCTGCTGAGTTCCTACCGAGTGCTAAGTTCCTTGGATAAATTGAATTCACGTCCTTGTTCTGAAGGAATTTGCAGTATATTACAGGGAGATAAATGCATGAATCGGAGTAGCTCCAATTCCAATTCAAGGTTAGAGGGGATAAACGCCACAAAAGAGATACAAAAGTATCATATTAGTTCAAAGGAGAGAAAGTTACTAGTGGCTAGGAAATCAGACCCCCTTACACTCTCAACGCTTGTTGTAGGAAGGCTTTCTGGAGGAGTCCAGGTGGTGAGTAGGTAGGACGTGGATCTATGAAGATGGGCTGGGGGTGGGAGTCTGGAGGAGCATTCCAGAGCAAAGGCAAGAGCAGGGGAGGGGAAGGTGGTGGGTAGGTCGCCGGGCACTGGGTGGCCCATTTGTTTGACTTGGTTCTGAGTCATGTGGTTATAAACGCTGGCTGAGATCGCAGAAAGCCTTGAACTCTGGGTTACATAATTCCTGCCCTATCCCTTAAGTTCTTAGAAAACGTTGCAAGTTTTGCAGGAGGGAAAGATACGTAGGGGAAAATAGGAGGGGAGCTGGAGGGGAGAGGGCTCAGTGAGGAGACCTGTTACTAACGCAAACTAGAGGGGATGGTGGTCCAGAGAAGCAGTTTCAGGATAGAAGGACCACACAGCCTCCAGGCTGCCCGGGACTCTCGTGCCCTCAGCCTGCTGTTCTGGTGTGATTATTAAGACCTCTCTCTTTACAAGTGTACCAGTTTGCACAATAAATGATGGAATCACTCTAGTTAAAGCGGAGTAATTGGAAAGGTAGGACGGAGAAAAAGAATCAGGTTTCGGAGGAAAATGAGTCTGGTTGTGGACATACTAAGTTTGAGGTAGTGTTTGGGCTTCTAAGTAGGAATAGATAACAATAATAACAGTAATCATAACAATAGCCAACAGTCCCTGAGCACTTCCCCTGTGGCAAGCCGAGTATTACCCATTTATTCCTCACAATAACCCCATGAGGCGGACACTATTATTATCCTCATCTTATGGAGGACGAAACTAGGCAGAGAGTCATATGAGTAGTAAATAGTTGAAAATTCAGTCCTTGACCTCAGGAGGGAATTCAGAAGGGAGACAAGAATCCAGAAATTATCCATCAAGAAGAGGGTAGCAGAGGCTGAGAGGTCCAGGCAGCTTGCCAAGTAGAGAGCGAAGCAGAGGATGAGAGTTAAAGAGCAAATAAGGACAGAGCAGGAGGAAAGGGAGGTCAGAAAGCCCCAAGAGGAACATTGGGTTAGGAAGAAACCAAATGACAGCATCGCGAAAACCAGGCAAGAGACAAGAGAATGACTGGCTCTTGAGCACAGGACACTCTGGGGAAATGGGGCTAGAGGGGGACAGTCACCAATGCTGGATTGGTGGCTTCTGACCCAGCTGCATGCCTGTGAATTTCTCCACCGTCAGAAAGGTTTCCCTTGTACCAGCTCGTCAACCCAAGCACATAAGGACAGATGTCAGGTTCTTGGCGGTGCTCTGCATGGTGTGGGGATTGCGTCCCAGGCTCCTGCTCTGGGGGTAGCAGCCCATCTGACAGCCGCTGCTGGCTCTGGAGGTAGACCGGCTGACACAGGAGTGAGAAAGGCTGTGTGTGTGCCAGGGGTCACTTCTGCCAGGAGCTTCCACTGAACTAGCTTTTTTAAAAGAAAAGTGATCAAGCAACTCCCTCAGAATGGGAGTAGATAAGAACTGTAAGGCTTATCTCACCTTTGACTATTGAAGGCAACTCGCTGACCTCCAAGGGTAGGATTTTGCTAATCTGTAAGCCTAACTTGGCCTGAATCTCACCCAGATTCAGTGTAGGCTGTGCATGCCAGGTGGGGATGAAATGAAATCTCAGTGTTGTCATATCGTGTGCCTATTACTATATTTTATTTTCATTGAAGTTTAGTTGAGTTACAATGTTGTGTTAGTTCCTGGTGTACAGCGAAGTGAGTCAGTTATACATAGACATATTATACATATATATGTATATACATATATATTCTTTTTAAGATTCTTTTCCATTATAGGTTAATATAAGATACTGAGCGGAGTTCCCTGTGCTATAAAGTAGGTCCTTGTTGCTTACCTATTTTATATATAGTAGTGTGTATCTGTTAATCCCCAAATCCTAATTTCTCCCTCCCCTCAGATTATTAGTATTTGGAATCTTTGTCTTGTGTACTTTTTTTTTTTTTTTTTTTTGCGGTACGTGGGCCTCTCACTGCTGTGGCCTCTCCCGTTGCGGAGCACAGGCTCCGGACGCGCAGGCTCAGCGGCCATGGCTCATGGGCCTAGCTGCTCCATGGCATGTGGGATCTTCCCGGACCGGGGCACGAACCCGTGTCCCCGGCATCGGCAGGCGGGCTCTTAGCCTCTGCGCCACCAGGGAAGCCCTGTCTTGTGTACTTTTGAAAGTAGGATGCAATTAACCTGACGTTCCTGCTTCTCTTGGTGGTACATTTAATCAGTGACTGTGCTGAAACTATGGGCCCTTCCAAATCTGGGGTAGGCTAGGATTTATTTTCTCTTTCAGTTTCACTTTCTATTCTTTCCCAGCTGCATGACCTTCCTCCTTGAGGAATTCAGTCGTTTAATGATGAAACTATCTTTTGATTCAGGAGAGAAATGGAGAGCTTCTCAACCTCAGCACTATCGACATTCAGTCCTGGATCAGTGTTTGTTGGGGAGTCTGACCCTTGCGTTATAGGGTGTCCAGCTGCCTCGCTGCCCTCATCCCACTAGATACCAGCAACACCCAACCCCTCTCCCCAAGCTGTGACAATATCTCCAGACATTACCAGAGTCCCCTGGGAGCGCAATCTTCCACATTTGAGAACCACAGTGATTAGCTCATTCAGACTAAGATGTTAGTGACTTAAATACGTATTTCTTTGAGGAATATTTCCATGTTGTAAGTGGAACCAAGGAAGAGCGATGCAGACAGGCAGAAATGTCAGTTTCTCTTTTTTTTCTGTGACCCAACTCATCTCTCATTCATGCTTCCTGATGACAGAAATACAATCCACCTAATGGATAGACTTGGTCATCCTCGGGACTGGATGTACTTGGGTCAGTTCAGGATTCCTCGCTCAGTCCCGGGACGATGACACAGCGCTGCGATGCCCGACAGGAGGGAGCAGTAGTGGTCATTGGGACTTGGTCCTCCTTTTGTGCTGGCCCCTGCGGTGTCATGCGAGCATCCTCTCTGCTTCTCCTGTGGACTCCTCCCTGATGCACCCACTGGGTTCTACCGTCACTCCAAAAGGGCCTTCGCCACTCTGCATCCTCCTTGTCCTGACCACAGACTCCTCTGGGACATAGGAAACTTGAGAACTTGCTCCCTGTCTTCTCGGAGATGGAGACGGACTCTCCTGGCCTGGACGCCCCCTGCTCTGTTCCTGTCCACTGCTGGCGACACACGCTGGTGAGATTTCCCTCTGTCACTGGGGCCTTGTGCCCAGCTGGGCTCTCCCCCTTTCCACCACCCCCAGTGCAGGTAGAGGGGGAGGCAGCCAGTGTCCACCTATCTTGCTTTTCCTCTCCACCAGGTTAGAGGAGGGAGAGGGAAAGAGAAGCCTCTTGAACGTAAAAGTCAAGAATTTAATGCCTTTGTTTGGCTCTGCAAAGGCAACTCCCCCCTTAGACAGTGATGAATCACTGCTAGTTGCCTGGGCTGGAGGAAAGCCCTCGGGGCCTCGTGGAGAAATTGACTGGAAAGAGAACACATGGCTTAATGCCGTCCACCCCCCCACTTGGCACTCCTCCCCTCCTCTGTCTGCGGGTACCGCACCGCGGCTCTGGATGTACAGACCAGGCAGCATTTTCCGGGCACGTCCTCCATAATCCGAGAGACATTTCAATGGGTTACTTACTTTACCCAATTCCATCAGGCTCTTCGATGGGTGAGTATGGGCCGCGGGAGGTACGGAACCTAAGAGAATCCATTTCTCATCACCAGTCATCAAGACTACAGTAAAGTGTCTACATAAAGTGTCCCTGCAGACCTGAGGATTCTCATGGGAAATTTGGGAGGGTGATGACATGAACGCAAATATTACTAAATGTGTGCATTCGACCTATAGAGAGTAATAATCCCCTCTATACTGGGGACACATAAGACCCAGGGAAAAATAGCTGTGTCCTCCCACATCTATAGTTAACAAGAAACAGCGTCAAGCGTCTATCCCGCAGTGGAGACTAGCTCATGTGGTCTTACGGCTACCAAGATGACTATCTCACACCCTCTCTTTCTCTAAGCCTCCATCCCCTCCTACACTAACACTACCCCATGATGCACGTGCTTCCACCCTCACTGAGAAAGCAGAAACAGAGAGAGTGGACACACACCGCATCCTCTGCACCTGCTCCGCATTCCCTGGCTCTCTCCCATCACTGCGGTCAGAACCAGCTCCCCTCTTTTCACTGGATCCCACCCCACTCCCCTTCCTAGAATTCCTTCATTCCTTCATCCTCCCCGCTCTTTCCTCTTTTGTCAAAGCCTGCCTTTCTCCTCTTGTGTCCTCATCAAAAGAGGGAATATACTATCTTTCCGCTTCAATATCAAAGGAAAAGAAATAAATAAAAACTCCCTCTGGACCTTGCTGCCCCTCCTCTACCACCTGATTTCTCTCCATCCCGTTATGGCAGACTCCTCGGCGGAGCTGTCCATCCTCCCCTTTCACCCCGTCACTCCGGTCCACATTCGCCCACGCCATCACAGAAATGGCCCGGATCCAAGGCACTGTGAACTCCAGGTGTGAACTCCGTAGTCAGTACTGCTCACTGCTCGAGGTTTGTCGACCACTTTTCCTTCTTTATACACTTTCTTCACTTGGAACCCAGAACCCCACAGCTTCTCTTGTTCTCCCTTTCCTGCTCAGTCTCCTTTGCTATTTCCTCTTCTCAACTCCCGGGATGTCGCAGCATCTTTGGATGCTTTCTTTCTTCTATCTGCACTTACACCCTGGGAGAGTTCAGCCAGTGCATGACTTTAAGTCCACGTATGTTCTCATGACACCCCAAATCTATATCTCCAGCCTGGATGCCTCTCTTGGATGTCAGACTTGTATGTACATTTACCTGCTTGAAATTTCTGCCTGGATACCTGCAGACATCTAACAGCTGTCATGTCCATGGCCGAGCTCCGGACCTCCCATCCCTCCCCTCCCCTGCCTCGATCCTGCCCCCCACCCCAATGCCCTCCTCACTTCATCAACAGCACTGCTATCCTTCTGGCTGATCAGGTCCCAACCAAGGAGGAATTCTTGACTCTTTCTCTCAAATCTACGTATGGTCCAATCAGCAATTTCTGTCAGTTTTACCTTCAAAATATATCCAGAGTCTAAACACTCCTCAACGTCCCCAGCGCCACCATCCTAGTCACCCTCCGTCCTGTTATTGAAATCACTTCCTCCGTCTCGACACCACACACGAGGTCCATGCAAACCTTTGTTAGACCAGTGGGGCTCACATGTTTGGTCTCAGAACACTTTATATCCTTAGAAATAATTGATGACCTCCAAACGCTTTGCTACATCAGGTACATCCATTGATATTTACCGTATCATGATTTAAAACTGAAAATTTAAAAATAATTCAGTAAAAAAATAAACCCATTGCACATTAACATAAATAACTTTATGAAAAATAATATTCTCTAAAACAAAAACAATGCAGTGAGAAACGTAACAGTATACAGTTTGAAAAGTATGTTTTGCAGATCTCCTTAACGTCTGGCTTAATAAAATTTAGTTGGATTCTCTGATCTGCCTCTGCTTTCAAGCAGTTAAAGGTTATATGTCGTGTAGCCTCTGCAAAACTCCTCTGTATCCTCGCGAGAAGATGAGAATGGAGAGGGAAAATTAAGCCTTACACAACTATGAAAATATTTTGACTTCATGAGGGTCCCTGAAAAGGTCTCAGGGACTCCCAGGAGATAGGAGACTATGCTTTGAAAAGTGCTAAGTTACATGATACCATGCCTCTGCCTGGACCCCTCAGTGGCCTCCAGACACAGGAAGAATAAAAGGCAGGACCCTTCTATCTTATCGGGGACCAGTATGATCTGTCCCGTTCCCTGCCTGGCCTGGCCCTCTCCTTCCTCTGTTCCTGCCATACTAGCTTCCTTCCTAGCCCTAAACCATGGTCCTGCCTCAGGACCTTTGCCCTTTCTGTTTCCTCTGCCCAGAAGCTCTTCCCCCTGGTGTCTTCACGGCTCACTCCTTCACATCCCTCAGGACTTTACTCAGTGTCACCTCTTCCATGGTCTTGTCTGGCTACCTCTCTAAAACTTCCATCCTGTCGCCTCTCTCACTGGTCCATTGATCATCCTTATGCCTGCCTCCACTTTATTTTCCCCTCAGCGTTTATCTCCATCCAACTTACGACTTATTTTACAATTTATTTTTGTTCACTTCTCCTCTACTCCCAACCACATCCTATAATCATTTATGAACTTAAAACAGGAAATATTCTAAATATCTAACAGGGACGGGTAAGTTAAATAAAGGATGTTGCCTCTGTTTTATGCATCCCCACAAGAAAGTGGGCAGGGAGTTCTGTTGTTCTATTCACTGATGTCTTCTCAGCGACCAGGCAGAGACATCATGCCTTGTAGGCACTCAACGGAGTTTGAAGAGTGAATGAGTGAAGGAGCTAGTGAGTGAATGACTAACCCTGTGAGGCAGCGTTATGATGTCTGCGTCCCAGCTGGGGAAGCAGAAACCTAGTGAGGGTGAGACTTTCCATGACTCATGGAGCTGGTGAAGAATGAGCCTTGGGTGCAGGTCTGTGACTGTAAACCCTGGGCCCTCCCAGCCCTGCAGCCCCACCACGCATGCCGGGTGCACCCTCCATTCTACAAGCAGCCTCCAGCCTACCCGGAGAGCAGGTGTTTCCAGGTTCTAAGTGTGCCCTCTGTGCTGGAATAGCCTTCAGGGATGGTGGGATCCAGCGCTCTGGTCCCCCAGGTGAGACCATGGCCCAGAGATGTGCCATGACTTAGCTGGTGTCGCAGGCCCCAGAGCAGGAGCTGGAACCCATGTGAGACCCACCAAGGAAATGCGGGTCACAGGGGACTTGGTTTAACCCACTACAGTCTGGTCAGACATTTGGCTTTTGGAGGATTGATGATGTCACAGTCACATGGACGGTCCGGCATGGTCTTGCTGCAGAGACATGCACTGGGGTGTCTGTTTTCGTGGAGACGAGTCAGGACACATACTGGTGCTGCAGAGCCACCTTCCTCAAGGTCAAGGCCAGGCTGCTGGTCTCAGGTGCCCAGAGGCTCTGCTTGACCTGCTTTCCTAAGGGCAAGGGCTTAGCGTGGACCATGTGTCTTCTCCTCCACGCCAGCACTGTGCTTGCCTCCTTAACCACCTTCATGATCCCATTCACCACCCAGGACAACCGTACAATCTGCTTATTATTATTATTTCAACCCTCGAGCTTAGAAAGGCTAAGTAACTCGATTAAATTCAGAAAGACAATGAGTGAGAAATGACATACCTTATAAAATAGGTGTGCAACACGCTTGCCATTCTAACCTCGTAGGAAAAGCAGGAGACAGGGCTTAACCTCCAGAAACCAGGGCCCTCAGAGCAGTGGGGGTGAGACAGGAAAGGAAGGAAGGAGGTCTTATCTGGTGATCCTTTTTTATACTTCTCTTCCTGTCTTTTAGAAAGAATTTAGAAAGTGTCATATTTGTTTTAAAGTACTCTAGGGAAACAAAAAGTGTGTGTGTGTGTGTGTGTGTGTGTGTGTGTGTGTGTGTGTTGGGGAGGGAAACAGATGAAACAAGATGGATACAATGTTGATAATATTGAACTTAGGTACTGGGTTTGGGGTTTATTATATTATTCACTTTAGTTTGTGTATGGACGAAATTTTCCATAATAAAAAGAAAAAAAAGGAAAAATGATTCAGCTAAAAGAATGCTCATCCAATAATTGTTTATGATCGCAAAATATAGGAAATATTCTAAATATCTAACAATAACGGGTACATTAAATAAATGATGTTACATCTGACCTGTGCATCTAGAATGATATAGATGTAATTTGTTGATGTGGAAAATACCCACCATGTACTAAATAAAAATAAAAAATAATTTTCAAGAAAAGATGTATATTAAAATTGCATTTTAATTGTACATGTATAGGTGTATACAAGTGGGTCACTAGGGCAGCGTGCCGAGTGCGGTGTGCTGGGGGCACAGAGGAAGGGGCTGTAGACCTGGCACCACTCTCCTCCCCCAAGATCGCTGGCAAGATCCAAGGTCAAATCCAGATGTGCAGTTAATGTGCCTCCGTGAACCGTTGCTTCTTTGTAAACCTCAGTGAAATCACACATTAGACTTCAACACCAGAACTCCTTGAGAGAAAAACAAACATAGCCGCTCAGCTGTCTTGCTACAGACCTGCTATCCACTCACTCACTTTGTCATCGTGATCAGTGCTGCGACCAGCAGTCCACCTCTTCCCGCAGTGGATGGATGGCGGCGGCTCTGCACCAATGCATCCATCCCCCAAAATGAGAAACAGAGACCACCGGTGACTCGTGATAAGGCAGAGCAGCCGTGGGAGAGCTCTGTTATCTCCTGGGAGATAAGGGAAATGTCATTCATTTTATTTCACCTCCCCCAGCACAGAGCCTGGCCCAAAATGGAATTGCTGCAAACATTGAATGAGGCAGAGAGTCTCCGGGATGCAAATGAGATTTAAGGACAGAAGTGAAAAATTAGGTTGGGGACATCAAGAGACGCTGATAGAGCTTGGAATGCTATACTGCTGAGTGAAGCCCTCCCTCGGCAGCGAGGACCTGAAATGATGAAAAGTTTTTGAAGGGAAGGGGGAAACCATGAAAATCTCTTGGGAGAAGGATAAGACTGTTAATAGTCTCACCTGCCTCTAATGGGTGTTTACCAGACCCCAGCACTGCCTGATTGCTTCATCCTGATCAGCTCAGTTGATCTTAGCTGCAGCCTTGCTAGGTGGGTACTTTCATTTCCACTGCTTTACAGATGGGGAAACTGAGGCACAGAGGATGAGTAAGGGGACACTAACGTAGGGCAGAGCACTCAACACCGCCTCCCAGGCCCTGCCCGTCACATCAACCTCCTATTTGCGTGGAAGGGTGTCAGGCTGGAGAAAGCAGAAGCAAATATGAGGAGACTATGGGCTTCTAAGACTCTGTGATGGTGGGGAATAGAGAACTCTGGAAAGGAGGGATGAGCATAGAACAAAAGAGACAAATAAGTTTCCTTTCTGCCCAAGATCAGCTTTGCCATCTGCTTAAGCAGCCTTTGTGCAGATTTTCCTGGAGTCTTTGCACATCGCCCGGAAGTCAGGGCTGCATAAACACACAGCAACAGCATAAACATTCAGCATTCAGGCCAAGTAAACCTGCAAATCCTCAATCGCGTTTCCCTAGAAGGTTTCAACCGCGGGACAGCAGGCTGCCTTTCTCCTGGAAGTTGTTTTGAATACAAAATGATCTGATTGTATCTAAATATATTTTATCCAATTTGACCTCAGTGATGTTCTGCAAACATTAGCTGGTGTTAAAAGCCATGGCAAACAGTCTATTTAGAGAGCAAGCAAATCATTCCTTCTCTCGAGATTTTCTTCTTCAGATTTTCTGGAGTGGATCAACATGGATTTTTAGAGCTGCTGATGGATTGACTGGGAAACCACTTTGTATGCCAGTTCAGAAAAGCGGTGACTTTTTTTTTTTTTTTTGAGAAAAATGAAAACCACCTAAATCTATTTGTTTTCCTTTCATGGGCTCTTAGGTCTGAAACCCAGCTTCTTTTTGTTACATGTCTTCACTTCGTGTTCCCAGGATCTGATACGCAGGTGATCACTGCAGACAGCTGAGCCCAGCCTCCCATCCTGGGGGGAAAGTGCTCAGTGTACACAGAAATGACCAAGGCTGGGGCCACCATCGGCACCTCTCAACCCATGGAGAGGCCCCCATGCGCTCTGCTTAGAGAGAGGCTTTGCAGGAACTTTGAAAGAGCAGCTCATGTCTGGCCTCCCTCCTATAAACCATGTCTTCTGAGATCCTGGGTCCTGCAGGTTCTGTTTCCCATAATCATTCCCCATCTTTCCCCCTCATCCCCCAATGTGCTTCTACACCTCTAATTCACCTGTTATTATGTCTTAGCATCTTTTCCTGGTCCAAACTGAGGGCATTTTGGTCCACACTCTTGTAGGCTTCATGTCACCATCCAGCATTCTTTGGTTTGACTGTTGGCTTTTTCTACAAGGATGTCGTGGGCCAGCTGTCTACCAAGAATAATCCTCACTATGTGACTTTGTTATTAAACTAGACGTTGCATTACCCTGCATCTTTAAGTTTACCTAATTTAGGAAATTATGTTATCATCCTTTAACTCAGTAGTTCTACTTTCTTTGGAGAAATCGGAAGGGTTTCTCCACTTTGTGCCATGTGTTAAACTCACTTCTTTCCTCACACCTGACAGGGAAACATCACCTCATCCAGGTCCCTGCCTTCTCCTCCCTTCCAGGCTGCTCTGGTTCTGTGCCATTTGGCAAGTGAGTGTTGAGGACCCTCTTTTTTTTTTTTTTTTTTTTTTTTTTTTTTTTTTTTTTTTTTTGCGGTACGCGGGCCTCTCACTGTTGTGGCCTCTCGCGTTGCGGAGCACAGGCTCTGGACGCGCAGGCCCAGCGGCCATGGCTCACGGGCCCAGCCGCTCCGCGGCAAGTGGGATCTTTCCAGACCGGGGCACGAACCCGTATCCCCTGCATCAGCAGGCGGACTCTCAACCACTGCGCCACCAGGGAAGCCCTAGGACCCTCTTTTTATGATACAAGTTGGATTCTATCATTCCCCGGCTTAAACCCCAGGGTAGCTCCCATACAAGTTTCTATGTGATTCCTTCTCTAAACTCACCTCCCCCACCTGCCCCCTTGCTCACTGGGCTTCTTTTGTCTCCTTGGACATGTGCAGTTCTCTCCTGAGAGTGAGATTCCAGGAGCTTCCAACATTCGCCCGCCAGGGGATTATACTAGACCATTCTATTGGCTCCATTCCCCTTGTCAAGAAGTGGCTCAGAACAGACAAGCCTACACTTACCTGGGCTAATGAGGAAGGAGGGGGATTCAGCAGGGGAGCATCAGGGAAGGATGTCCTCACTCCTAAGGGAGACGAGGGGGAGGTGGGTGTGGATATCCCAGCCATTTATCCAGTCTTGCAGAAAAGCAGGCTTGGGATGAAACAATATGGGTTTCCAGTTTGGTTCGGGAGCACAAGTGCGTTAGCCTCGCAGAGAATGTGGTCATGAAGCAGCAGAATGAACAGGACCATTTCCGGATGGCTTACGTTCCTGGATGGCTTACGACTTGAAGGCCTCATGCTTGCCTCTTCGGCTGCTTGATCTGATTTCATCCTCATAGAATCAAACAAGGTGGGTACCATATTCTAGATGCGGATGCCAGGCTTAGCCAGATGCTACCTAACTCGGCCAAGGCCAGGCCTGCACCGGTCCTGAACCCACCCTCTGAGCCATTTCTCTGTCACTCAAGTGTCCCTTTGGGGCCTAGGGGGCCTCGGTGTCCACGGGGCAGAGCAGAAGCTCTCTCTGGAGGGAAGGAGTGACCGGGCGTCCGCTCTCCATCCCACACCCCGGGCTCAGCATCTCGGGAGGTGAATGCTGCCACCAGCGTCCCAGCCTCCCGGTGGCAGGTCCCCAGGGAGCCAAGCAGCGAGCTCCGTTTGAGAATGACAGCAGGGTAGTTGAGATAAGAAATAATGCAATTCTCTAGGCAGAACTGCAGTCTTCCAGCCCATCTAAATGATTCCTTTAGTAATTTTGCCAAGGATTATGTGTTATGTGTGCTTGGGGAACCAACCCAGCCTGAGACTCTGTCAATATATCTAAAGAAGAGTGCGTGTAATCAGTCAAGCATTCCAAAAAAAAATGTAGGCAATGACTTTAACAGCAAGTGGTTTTGACTGTGAAAGCATTTAACTATAGTTTTTCGGTTTTTTTTTTCTTTTTCCCCAAGAATCACCCAGAGCAATTTCTTAAAAATTAAAATGAAATGTTTCTGGGATACCAAATCATCCAGTATTCTGGTTCGGAGCTTTATCACTCTCCAGTTAATGGGTCTGAAGAGAGATTGCAGAAGTTTCTCCAGACTGCCGTAGAGAGCCTGCAGCCAGAAGGAAACACAGGGAGGTGCTGTCAGGACAAAATCGTGTGCGTTACAAGCCAGCTTCTTCATTATGCCCTGAAACACCAGCACCAGGACGAACAATGGGAGAGCTTGTAGGGAAGGGGGCCTCCAGGCCAAGGGTGGCACAGGGTGAGGGGGTGAGGGGGTCTTGGGGGAGGTGCAGTGAGTGGAGCTGTGTCAAGGCTGGGCATTGCATTCATGCAGCCCCTAAGCTCTGCCCCGGCTGCGCACCCAGATCTGGCTTGGTTAATATAATGTCTGTCTTTGTACAGAGCCATTCATCATTTTGTGGAGAACCAAAAGCAGAGGTCTGTCCTGGAAGTGACTTTTCTTTGGAAAAGAAGATATAATGATTTATTACCGGGTTACTGTATTTTGGACACTGGCTCAAATTTGCAGTCCTCCAGGAAACATTACTGACAGAGCCTTACTGGTTTCTAAAAAATATTCACGAGCACCTTTGCTATAGGAATGATCTTTGAAGAAGGAGAGATGAGAAGGGTGGCCATACGCTAAGGACAGAGCCACAAGCTGCTCTTGGGGGTGAGATGAAGCTGTCCCCAAACCACCACGTTATGAAAGGAGGGGCAGGATGGATTTGACCTTGACTGAACCGTCTCAGGCGTCCCTGAGAAAGTCACCCACTGTGAGTCCTGCGAGGAGAGGTTCTGGCACCCCTGGCTTCCCTGTGACCTCCGTCTCTTCTCCATCCTTCCTGGCCTTGTCACACCTGTCACAGGTGACTTGAAACAAACGCCAGGTCCAAGTTCCTATCCTGCCAAACTGAAATTCTCCTCTGGCCTCTTATCAGTTTCTATTGATTAAAGAGTCCAAGGGCCCTGGTCGGTTACAGGAGAGGTTGTCTTCAAGTAATGGCCCCCCTGCCCTGATAGGAAGTAGGAATAGAGAGTGAAGGGATGAGAGTGGCTGTGTTGGCTGCCAGGGCCAGGAGGAGACTGGGCTGGCGAGTGCACTGTAACCTGCTGGGGAAGGAACCTTCAGAGGGGTGATGATGGTGCCCTAAGGATGCTTAGCATGTGCCTGCCATGTTCCATGGGTCCCTCATTTAATTCTCATAAGAACCCTATGACTTAGGTACCATATCACCATTTAAGACATGAGAAAATTGAGGCTGAGAAAGGTTAAGTTACCCTGTTCATCACTCGGCCAATAGGGGTGGAGCTGGGAGATACAGGCGAGGGCTACTCCGGGAGGGAAGCCTACAGCAGACGGGTCCCTCTCCTGACCCCAGGGGCACGGGTGCAGATGAAGGTCTCACTTAAAACAAAGACGGCACCAGGCATATTTCTGGGTCTTTGCTAGGTTAGATTTCGTATTTGTCTTGCATTTTCCAAGTGCAAGGTTGGTAAGGGAAGAGAGTAAAGAGGGATGGAGGGGGCGTGGCCCTGAATCCACATTTTGTTTCCCAGTGATTAAAGACCAAAAATAATATCCTGTGAGAAGTCTCTTTTGAAAACTCAGAGTGTTGCCCACCCAGGAAGACTGAGCTTTGAAATCCAAAGCAAGTTGAATGAAATGTTTTAGAGCCAAAAGGGAGAAAATTAATCTGCTTATATAATACAAAATATACCAAGGCACCTGCAGTGTAAAAAGGAAGGGGAAAAAAAAAAAAAAAACACAGAAAGAATTGACCCTAAATTTCCTAGGATACCAATAGATGTGAATTTTTTGAAAAAAAAATTATTTGAAGGGGGATTATATTTCTCCATAAAAGAGAAATAGAGAGAGAGGGAGGGGGAAGGGGAAACTGTAATCATAAATGTGTTAAAAGCTGTTTGGGAGATGAGGAGAGTCAGGGGTCCATTTTTCTTGTGCCCTTGTGTGGATCCCCCCAAAGCTTATGTGGCAGGGCCAGGGGGTAGGGGTGTCGTGGTGCTTAAGTGATTTCTTTATAATCTTTCCCAAAGCACCTATCAGTGTTCACGATATCACACTAAAAGCATGTCATCCATTCTATAATGATATTTGTATCAAAGGCACCACAATTTGGGAAACTATGAACATGGACGGGATATGTAATTCGATGATTAAATGATACGGATTTTACAGTGGAGAATGTCTTTTCAGATTTTAATTAGAACCAAAATGAGCTGTGTGGATTCTTGTTAACTAACATGTATTATCTGGTACATTACAATATTAAGAAAACTCTTTTTTCGTGTCATGTCCGAAGGAGTCAGGGGGCCAAAGTGGGCAATCCGAGAGAATGGGGTTTCTCTCCAGTGAGTCCCCCATCCGCGGGCCCTGAGGACAGGCCCGGGCATGATGCACTCACAGCTCCAGAGCCCTCACCAATGGGCAGGTCACTCGAGATGCCCACAGGGTGCTGGGGATCGGGCATCTGACGGGAGCTGGACAGATGACCTTAAATTCCCGCATGGCTCCGTGATGGTCGGAAACTATTGTTCCTGAAGAGGTTATTCTGCGACTTTCCTCCACAGGCAACTCCCTGCTCCACAAGGTGGGGAGAGACAGGACTTGCTGCTCTGCCTGAGAAGAGGATACCTTCTAGGTGCTGAAAATGTGCCATCAGCAGAATTGCTATTTACTTAGGTAGTCTCCAGCCCAGCCACAGGCATTTCTTGGCTTACTATTCATACAGTTTTTAAGCTCTTAGAACAAGTCACCCTGTGCCAAGACAAATCAGCACCTCTGCTAATTGAGCAAGAAGACTTAACCAGTAAGTTTACCCCGCTCGTTAGCACTAACCAGTCTCAGATCCTCTTCAGCTCCTGCCTATAAGGGAGGGAGAGGCTTCCTTGGCTGTGCCGTGAATCAGAAAGGTGGGTTGGCCTCATCCACCTTACCTTTGGACCTTGAGCGAGACACAAGTCTTCTCTTCAGGGAAAAAAAAAGAAGAGAAAAGGGAAATAGTACCTTTTCATTGTTGACTAGCTAGCCCGACGCCACTTGTACATATGTCCTCTTATTTAACTCTCACGAAATCCCGACAGGTGACGGTTGCCATCTCTACTTTACAGATGAAGAAACTGAGCCCAGAGAGGTCAAGCAAAAGGCCCATGATCACATAGCTCTAATTCATAGGTGATGTAGAGAATGGACCTCCCTTCCATGTAGACCTTCAGCAGGGTGATGTGGCTCTGCCATCGTCACCTTTCCCCCTTTCTCCCAAGGAATGTAGTTCCCCAAGCCCCAAAGAGGGGATCACACACTGATCACAGATCTCCAGGAGCCGGAAAGCCGGCAGGCCTATACCATGGATCCTTCCAGCCCCCCTCCTCCTTCTCTGTCTTTGCCCACTGCATCCGCAGGTAAATAAATGATTGAGAAAACAAACATGTCTCCTGAAGTTTGTGTACTTTCCGTCTCTGCAGACTGAGAGCGTGTGCATTGTTCCTCACTGCTGAAGACAGTTTTCACATAAATAAGGGTTCCAGTGTGACTCCTTTCACCAATGTTAAAATTCCATTTAAAAGTAAATTGACTTCCTGAAATATATGTACTGGCAGCAGTGGCTACCACAGCTGGTATTACATTTTACATCGAACAGAGTGCTGTTTGCCTTGACAGATTCCATATTTTTTCATACATAAATCAATAGAGTGATGTTTGAAGAGCTTGAATCCATCTCTCATCCTCCCCCTCCCCCAACCCTGTGTTCTGAAACCCATAAAGAAGGAACTTTCTAACAGGTGTCATCTAGTGGGAGACTGTTATTTACAGCGTTTGACTGTAACACCATCAACTGTAAACTCAAATAGGAAATGCTGGGAGGGAGAGCGAGGAATCTGGGTGGGCCTGAAAAAAAGCATTCTAATGAGTTTTTAAAAAAGAATTCGGGTGTGTGTACACTAGTATGTGCACATGTGTATGGTGTGTGTGTGTGTGTGTGTGTGTGCATGCGTGTATGCTTATGTACGGGGGGTGTGCTTTCGTGTGCCTGTGTTTAAGACTAATTCTATGTAAATTTTATGTAGTTTTCCCATGACCCTCTGACCGGGCCGTGGTGGCCATGGGCGTGGCAAGGAGCCCCCAGCCGAGGCAGGAACCATCCGGCTGAGGGGGCTGAGAGAAGCAGGGAATGAAAAGAGGTGAGCAATGGGGGAGTGGGAGTGGAAGTGAGAGTGTGTGTGATGGGAAATGGGGCCTCAGGGGGAGGTTCAGATAGGATGTCAGTTTGGCCTTGGCTTGCCGAGCATCTCCCTTTGAGATCAGCGTTTGGCTTTGAGAAGGAAGAAAGCCACCTGGTCCCAAGCCCCCACCCATCACTCAACCCTCTGCTGATCAGCCAATCACATTCTGGGCTGGAGATTTGGTTCATTTTCTAGTGGGTGGAGCTTGGAACCGTACAGGACCTCATGCAGAATAACGGGAGTCTCCCTGGCTCCATTTTTTTTAACGTGGCGAGAAGTCAAAGCTTTGGCTAGAACCTTTTTTTTTTTTGGTCTTTGAGACTAATGACCCATCGTTTGTTGTTACCATAGAACGACGCGATTTGTAGCGTTATTTTCTAGAACTGGTTGATGGGTCTAAGACAAAGAGTAAATCAAGAACTTTCTGGGGCCTCTTACTATTTAACATTGCAGGAAAAGTCGGAGATGCTGAGTCATGATAGAGGCCGATGAGGAGGGGACGGAGGGGAGAGAGCGGGCATTTCAAGCTGGGAGCTGACCCCGTTGTCTGTGTTCGGATGGCCCAAAGGACAAAGCCAAGTCCAGAGCTGTTGCAGTAATTCTGATATTGAAGGATGTCTCCATTATTCCCCTCCCCAACTTGCTTTTGAAAAACTATATATTTTTTCTTTTATTTTAATATGAAACATTCTGTTTGCTTACATATATAAAAATTCTCTGAATATTTTACCTCTTTCCCTGGGCTTTGTAGTGCCTAGATTTTCACATCATTTATTCTTTTCAATAAATGATATTCATTGGAAAGGGAATCCTATGTGATTTTGTTTTTATTCCTTTGCCATCCGATGTATTCTACTTTGCAGATCAGAAACGAGGGTAACTCCTGAGACCTTCCAGGGGAGAGATGTCTCCCTGCCTGACTCCACGGTCAAGGAAGAAATGAGCAGGGCCAGCGGATCAGGCCCCATTTTCGGATGGTTCGAACTTGGAGATGAGCACAAACTCTTTCAAGGAAATGAGGACTCTCTGTTCTAGTTCTTACCTGTCAGGGATGTAAATATATGGCTTTTCTTTGTGCAACAGTATAATCTGAAATTTAGGTTTGGACAGAGAGAAATGTGACTACTCGGGCATCAGTCCTGGACAACTGAGTCTTTGCCAAGATCCAGCCCAGCCTATTGGAGTTCTACACTGGGATTTGAAAGGCAGTCAAAGGCAGTCAAAACCAACTTCCTTAGCCCTTAATATACTAATCATCGTCCTTGAACCTCAGAGACTTAGGAGAGAGTTGTGATGATGGGTTGCGTTTTAGTAGTCCTGGCTCCCTGAGCAAGTGCTCTCAGAATACCATCCCCCTTGTAACAACTCTACAGATCGGTCCCAGGATACTGATAGTTGGGGCATAAAGAGAATTCAGTCCACCAAGATGCATGGCTAAGAACTGAATGAGAAGAACCTGGTTTAGATTCACTGTCTGGAAGATCACAGAGAGAAGCAATGCGGTGAAGGCAGAGGAAACTAAATCAGTGTACTGTTCCCTAACGGAGGCTGGAGGGAGAGCTTTAGCACTTGGCTGGCTCCAGGGAGGTCTCCGATGAATTTTTTTTTTCAGCTTTTTTTTTTTTTTTTTTTTACATCTTTATTGGAGTATAATTGCTTTACAATGGTGTGTTAGTTTCTGCTTTACAACAAAGTGAATCAGTTATACATATACATATGTTCCCATATCTCCTCCCTCTTGCGTCTCCCTCTCTCCCACCCTCCCTATCCCACCCCTCTAGGTGGTCACAAAGCACAGAGCTGATCTCCCTGTGCTATGCTGCTGCTTCCCACTAGCTATCGATTTTACATTTGGTAGTGTATATATGTCCATGCCACTCTCTCACTTCGCCCCAGCTTACCTTTCCCCGTCCCTGTATGCTCAAGTCCATTCTCTAGTAGGTCTGTGTCTTTTTTTTTTTTTTTTTTTTTTTTTTTTCGGTATGCGGGCCTCTCACTGTTGTGGCCTCTCCCGTTGCGGAGCACAGGCTCCGGACGCGCAGGCTCAGTGGCCATGGCTCACAGGCCCAGCCGCTCCGCGGCATGTGGGATCCTCCCGGACCGGGGCACGAACCCGTGTCCCCCGCATCGGCAGGCGGACTCTCAACCACTGCACCACCAGGGAAGCCCAGGTCTGCGTCTTTATTCCCGTCCTACCCCTGGGCTCTTCAGGACCTTTTTACATCAGAGCAGTCTGCTCTTCCCCGGTAGCGGAGCTCAGAACACCGCCACCGCTGTCTAGACTGTACCCATTCCTCAAGATCCAGTTCAAATCCAAAGTCTTCCCTATGGCGCCGGACCCCAGTGATCCTTCCAGAATTATTTGGAACGCAATATGATGGCTTCTTCTGTTTAAGGTTTTCTTTTCTATTCTCTGTGATTCCTCTTCTCGACTAAGTCATAAAGACGACGTCTTGAGGGTTATTACCGTGGTTTATATCCTCTGCGCCCCACGGAGCCAAGCAGAGTGCCCTGTGCACGGCCTCTGCTCATATACTATTAATGGGTTTTTGAATGGATGGTCTAAAAGATCCAGGAATGGGAAACCCTGCCTGTATTTTTGGTAAAAAGGAAAACGAATTGCTCAAATCTTCATCTTCAGATCTCTGATGCTCCTACCTCCTTATTCCAAACTGCACTTAAATGAGTTAGAAAATAACCTAGTTTGGGAAAGAAGGTGCATACTGTATTCCATCAATTCGAAATGCACTTTTTTTTTTTCATTTTTAACACTGATGACTCTTATAATTGGCAGTATTTTTTCCCTGTCTTAGTGTTAGGTAATAATAGTGCTTCCTGTAATGGATGATGATGGAATATGGTGTGTTGGTCTCTATCATTCGTCGCCTGCCTATCTAGTAACTCATCTGTAACTCCACGCAGTGGCCTTCACTTGACAAATGAATGTGGAAGGCGTCCGTAACATATCAAAATGCGACAGTCCTCACCATGTTCCTTTCCCTTGCTGCTACTGCCATGTATGTTCATAGGTGAAATAGAAGGAATAGTAAGAAAAGGGCGTCCAAAGGAAGACACCTAGACACAGCTGGACCCAGGCACAGCTGGCTTGCTTATCTACTTCCATTTCCTCCTCTTTTTATTATCTCTCTCTGTTTATGCAGCCTGAAATTTCACAAATCTGTGATTTACTGGGAGGTTGGGGCTAGAAATAATCACCTACTTTAAAGACACAAATACCTGGGTTAGTGACTCATCGACCTCAGTGTGTCTTAGTGTATCTAGCAGCTTCTTACTAGTCAACTGAGATCAGCAACCCCAATGTAGGTGTAGGGAGAGGAGAATGGTTGGCATGAAGAACTGGGGGCACTCAACGGGTTATTCTGCACTAGACTTCCAAACATGAGCTCTGCTCTGGACCACTTTGGTCTCTGTGGAAACCTGCAGCTGGGAATTAGGGAGGAAAGGTGAAGTTGGAGGTTTCCAAGCTGGCATCGTACAAAGAACAGAGAGAAAACACTTCTTGCTCTTGCTTCTTTCTGTAGCACATGTGTGGTGAATGGGGGTGATGTACCTGGCTGTCCAGCATCCAGACTCCCTTCCTCTTTTTTCCTTTATTCAGGTATTGATTGGTCCTTCCCCCGTCAGTCCAGGAGTTTCAAGGAGGTCTTACATCACCCCCACCTCCTGACTGGCTGAAGCCAATGAACACACCCTGTCCCAGAGAAAGTGTTTAGAAATGGAAACATGACCCAATTCGGGGTCCTGAGATGTGTGTTTCTGAGAAAGAATCTTCTCTCTGCTTCTGAGGAAGCTGGGAGACGAAACGCTTTCCTGTGGCTTGGACAGGGTGATGTAAGGCTATGGTGTCCATTCTCTTTTATGGTTGTATAGATTCTTGTAGGTTGACCTATAAACCTAACTGATGTATATCATTTTTATAATAGAAAATATTCATCTTTGGGAAAACAGCTGACTTCAAACAAACTTTTGGAAACCAAGCTGTTCATCAATCCAAGAGTAATAGTGTCAATTTCTGAATAATGAGAGTCATTGATATGTATCAAAGAAGTGAAGATCTTTTCTACAATCTTTCAAAAATCTGCAAGTGACATTGTGTGCTGAAGTGATATATGAGATTAGAAGGGAATATGACATCCTGATATAAAAAAGGCAAGAAACGGAAGTAATTTATGAAGTGCCAGCAGCTAACTTCATGTTAACTCCTACTGGGTGGGCACTAAATTATTTTGGACACCATGGTGAGATGCATCAGTAACTTTTTAGGAAAGTACCAAGTTCAAGGTCCAATGGTCGAAGGTGGGAAGCTCTGGGGAAGGGGAGTCTGCCCATATGGGAGAATAGGTCTATTTCAGCTCAATCTGGTCTGAGGATGGGGCCCCAGGGCATCTGAAGGTTGAGATCCATTTGGACCCAGTATGGTCCTGACGGGTCTGCTTGATGGGTCATATTCCCGCCCACATAATAAATAAACAAAATAATGATTAACAGCCCATGACTTCGGAGGACTTTCCAACTTGTAAGACGCTTTTGCATTCATATTCCAGGTGCACTCAGGGAGGTAGACTTCCTGTTCTAGAAAAGCGGCAAACAGGGAAGGAGGAGCTCAGGGTCTCACAGCAGAGCTGGGACCCCAACACTTTTTTTTGATTCCCAAACAAAAAACTTCAGTTCATTTACTTATCTAGATGTTTCCACTATATCTTGCCTTGAGTTTGACCAAGAAAATTGAGACCACCTGGTGGGAATTCCCTTGTTTTCCATCTTCTGCATTTTGATGTGTCTTCACAATCTTCTGTACTCTCTAAGAGTATCTGAGATTAAGATACACACACACACACACACACACACACACACAGCAAAGACCGTGCGAATTCAGAGGGAGAAGACAACCACCTACAAGCCAAGGAGAGAAACCAACCATGCCGACAACTTGATCTCAGATGTCTGGCCTCCAGGACTGTGAAAATCCACGTCTGTTGTTTAAGCTCCCCAGCCTGGGATACTTGGTTATGGCAGCCCTAGCAAACGAACACAACACCCAAGCTCTAATTAGCTTACTGGCCACTTTCCATGCCCCCAGTTTATCCTCTTCCAATGCCAATGTCCTTTTGCATAACCAAGAATAATTTTCCTACATCACCCCATTGACTACAGCACACCCCTTCTCAAAAAATTCTGACAGCCTCTTCGTCCCTGTACAGAAGGTCTGGAGAGCTTCCTCCTAGCGTTGAAGGCTTGCACTGGTTTGTTACCACCTCCATTTCCAGCTGCATCTTCCTGCCCTCCCTATCTGCATTTCTGCTCCTTGCATACGCCACTCTTTGCCAGACCCCACCATGTTTTTCCGGAGCACACCCCTTCCCTCCCTCCACTTAACATCTCCTTTTATGACACCTTGGTGCACATGCCGAGGCCAAGGCCAAATGGCACCTCCAAAAAGCCTTGCCTTAATTTCTCTTTTCTTCTAAATTCCGGAGGAAAATAGCATATATTCTACTTATAGGACACAGAACCCTCATCATCTAATTTCATAGTTTTGTGTGCACTGGATATAACTGAATTCCTCAGCTAGACTCTGATCTCCTGGAGGACAGGATCAATATTTTATGCCCCTTTTTTTGTATTCTCCATACTTCTTGCCAGAATGCTTTATACACAGCAAGTGATCAATAACTATTAATAATAAAGTAATAAATCAAAGTTCAGATTAAAGTGAGTCCCTATTGTTTCTTCTTTCCTAGGTAATAAAAATAATACGATGAGGGGTATTAGAAATGTGAGATCCAGATCAATGTTCTGCTGTGGATCTTATTTATTTTTACGTGTCTATTGCCTTGGTTTTTATTTCTCTATCTCCTGTGTCTAACCTGTGGATTGTTTTGTTTTTTTTAATCTGGTTACAGAGAACTGTTTGTAGAGAACATGGCTCTATTTCACGTGGGTTCTCACTTAATTACTTTTGTAATGTATTCATTGCCTTATTTGAAGTAAGCAGCTCCTGCACAACTTTCATGATTGAGTGTATTCATTTCATGAAGATTAAAAATGGATAGCAAATCATTTTTATTATCATATATGTGTGGCTAAGGAAAGGATGCTATTGCTTTGGAACTTTTGATTCAGAGAGAATTTCCCTTTGTTTACTGTGTGGCTGAATAATTCCCCTGCTCGCTACCCCAACTACTCTCCAGAATAGCTCTGGCTTTGGCTGTGCTTACTGGCTAGACGAATAGATCACTGCGATTGGAAAAACATCACAAGAGGGACAGTTCCAGGTTTGAAAATAGGGCAATTAGCTCTCAGCATGAAAAGGTGTGTCAGATGTTCCTGAAACTGAATGACAGATGAATGTTGGCTTGAGCCAGACATAATGCCAACGGCTGAAATGGCCACGGGGGATACCTCCCTGTCGGCTTCTGCCAAAGAGGATGACTTCTGACCTGAATTCCACTGCTCAGCCCGGGAGAACTGGCCCGTGTGTGGTTGTGCAGAGATGTATGGCTATGGGATCAAATACTCACTCTCGTTGTTCCCTTTATCCATAAGAGGAGGAATTTTCTGCACAAATGATGTGTTGATTCTTCAGGGGAATCACCATCATAGACACTCAGGGTGGGTACCTTCCTCTGGAGAGCTGCCTGTGCACAGCTCTTGTTTCCAGTGGGGCTACCAATTGTGGTTCCCGAGAGCCTGCCTGGGGACGCACAGCACCAGCCCCGTCCCAGGGGCTGGTCACTGCAGTGAGCGTGTCACCCGCATGAGGCCCATGAGAGAGCTTCAGGAGGAGGAAGATGCTCTTCTCCTCTGAGGTTGCTGCATTGACACGACGTAAGCCTGATGTCAGCAGTGCCCCATGCCAAGTGAATATAAATTGTTTGGATTAGAAGGGAAAGAACAAGCCAACCTACCAAAATAAGCAAAAATGAGCTGGAGAGAGAAAGAGAGCGGGGGAGAGAGAGAGAGAGAGAGAGAGAGAGAGAGAGAGAGAGAGAGAGAGAGAGAGAGAACGATGACCTTGTTTGCATCACTGCATCTAGCCTTCCCTGAGGCCATTTCTTCCGTGGTCTTCGCAGTCCCACAAGTGCACAGTCCCACAATTGATCCATGCATTGCTCTGTGTTAGGATGAAGAGAAGCTCCTGGGGAAGAGGGCGCGGGTGTGGGTGTGGAAAGCGGGGACACTCTCTCACCGGAGGGTTGCCTCTTTCCCCCCCTACACAGGAGTCGTGCTTGGATCTGCCAGGGAACGCTGGCTGGAGGGTCAGAAGGGACCACGTGGTGTTTTGGTCAGCCTCACGGGAGCTGGGCTGCCAGGCAGGATAGCCACGGTGGTTGTGTGTGGCTCTCTGATTCCTAGTTCCTGTCCAAGACTCTTCCAATCTGTCAAGGAGGTGGGACAAGACACTCAGAGAAACGGAGAACCTTCCAGGGCACCTGCATCAGCAGACCAGCATGCGGGGCAGGCTAACTGTGCTGACGGTGCTTGGTGGTTGTGGTTCTTGATCAGCGGCTTGGAAGTCTGGCTAGAGTTTTAGTCAAATAGAATCCCAACTCTTTTTCTAAAATTTGTTTCCATTATGGTTTTTATTACAGGATACTGAATATAGTTCCCTGTGCTATGCAGTAGGACCTTGTTGGTTATCCACGCTATATATAATAGTTTGCATCTGCTAATCCCAAACTCCCAATCCATCCCTCCTGCACCCCTCCTCCCCCTTGGCAACCACAAGTCTGTTCTCTATGTCTGTGAGTCTGTTTCTGTTTCATAGATAAGTTCATTTGTGTCTTATTTTAGATCCTACATATAAATCCTACCTATAAATTTGGTATTTGTCTTTCTCTTTCTGACTCACTTCACTTAGTATGATAATATCTGGGTCCCTCCATGTAGCTGTAAATGGCATTATCTCATTCTTTTTTGTGGCTGAGTAATATTCATATATATATATATATATATATATATATATATATATATATATATGTACACCACATTTTCTTTATCCTTTTATCTGTCACTGGACATTTAGGCTGTTTCCATGTCTTGGGTATTATAAATAGTGCTGCTACGAACATAGGGGTGCATGTATCCTTTCGAATTATAGTTTTGTCCAGATATATGCTCAGAAGTGGGATTTCTGGATCATATGGCAACTCTATAGAATCCCAACTCTTTAAGTGACAGGATAAATTTATTCTCTTCAGCTTTTAGACTTTTAGAATAGCTGGACAAGTTTTATTTCTACTTTTCTTAAAGGTTTCTTTTTTTTTCTTTAAAAGGAAAATTTTATTTTTAGTATACCAGAATCACATGCAAATATTGCCATATATTAAGAACAACAGCAACAAAATATGGGTGAGGTGGCAAGATTAGCAAATATGTCCACTTGGTAGAAATCATAGAATTCTAATGTAATTTGTAATAATAACTTCTACACCAAAACCATGTCTATTTTATTTATTTATTTGTGTGTGTGTGAGTGTGTGTGTGTGTGTGTGTGTGTGTGTGTGTGTGTGTGTGTATGTGTGGTACGCGGGCCTCTCACTGTTGTGGCCTCTCCCGTTGCGGAGCACAGGCTCCGGACGCGCAGGCTCAGTGGCCATGGCTCACGGGCCCAGCCGCTCTGCGGCATGTGGGATCTTCCCAGACCGGGGCACGAACCCATGTCCCCTTCATCGGCAGGTGGACTCTCAACCACTGTGCCACCAGGGAAGCCCAGGTCTTTATTTTTCTGACTCATTGTAATAGATTCTTACTTTGTCTTCAAATTTGCAGATCCAAAATTTAAATACAATTATATTTATAGTATCATTGGATAACAAAATACGCAGAAAAAAATTAATGGAAGATATTTAAGACCTCTACACTGAAAACTACAAAATACGACTGATAGAAATAAAGACCTAAATGAAGATCTATACATACCATGTGCAATGAATGGAAGTATTAAAGGTCTTATTCTCCCTGAACTGATTTATTGATTTAATGCCATCCCATTCAAAATCACAATGGAAATTTTTATAACACTGACATACAGATTCTTAAATTTATATGAAAATGCAATGAACCTAGAAGAGCAAAAAAGATCCTGAAAAAGTTGAGCAATTTTGGAGAACTAACAGCCCCTGATTGCAAGACTTAAACAAAGCTACAGTAATTGAGAAGAGTTTGATGTTGATGTCAGGATAAACAAATAGATCAATGAAACTGAAGTTCAGATAATGATCTACCCATTCAGTGTGGAAAATAAAGTCATGTTAAATGTGTTGAGACAACTGGTAAACAAATGAATCTTCATTCCTACTCATACCACACACAAAAGGTAATGTGAAGTAGCTCATAGACAGGAACATAAAATCTAAAACTTTAAAGCCTCTAGAACAGTGGTTGGTCAACTTTCTTGTTTTTTTTCATATTGATAAATAATTTATTCAACTCATTGTAAATTAGTTTTTTTTTTTATTGGGGTATAGTTATTTTACAATGTTGTGTTAGTTTCTACTGTACAGCAAAGTGAAGTAGAGTTCCCTGTGCTATACAGCAGGTTCTCATTTGTTATCTATTTTATACATATTAGTGTATATACATCAATCCCAATCTCCCAGTTCATCCCACCCCCACCTCCCAGCCCCTGCTTTACCCCCTTGGTGTTCATACATTTGTTCTCTATGTCTGTGTCTCTATTTCTGCCTTGCAAACAGGTTCCTCTGCACCATTTTTCTACATTCCACACATATGCGTTAATATACAATATTTGTTTTTCTCTTTCTGACTTACTTCACTCTGTATGACAGTCTCTAGGTCCATCCACATCTCTACAAATGACCCAATTTCGTTCCTTTTTAATGGCTGGGTAATATTCCATTGTATATATGTACCACATCTTCTTTATCCATTCATCTGTCGATGGGCATTTAGGTTGCTTCCATGTCCTGGCTATTGCAAATAGTGCTGCAATGAACATTGGGGTGCATGTGTCTTTCTGAATTATGGTTTTCTCTGGGTATATGCCCAGTAGTGGGATTGCTGGGTCATATGGTAATTCTATTTTTAGTTTTTAAGGAACCTCCATACTGTTCTCCATAGTGGCTGCACCAATTGACATTCCCACCAACAGTGCAAGAGGGTTCCCTTTTCTCCACACCCTCTCCAGCATTTATTATTTGTAGATTTTTTTGATGATGGCCATTCTGACCTGTGTGAGGTGATACCTCATTGTTGTTTTGATTTGCATTTCTCTAATGATTAACGATGTTGAGCATCTTTTCGTGTGCCTCTTGGCCATCTGTATGTCTTCTTTGGAGAAACGTCTTTTTGTCTTTTTTGGTTTTTCTTTCTGTCTTACCCTTTTGTTTTCCCAAGGATTATCAGGGCCAGGCCAAGAGAGCAGGGCAGACTCTGCACTAATTCTGGTCTGGGCCAAACTGGGGTGCCTGGCTGTCACAGCTGCAGGGAAAAGTGTGTGTCTTTCCAAAGTGGTCAAATGGAGGCATTCTCCTACTTGTTCTCCTTACTTCCCAGTATCTTTGTGACCAACCAATAAGATCATCTGTGTGATAGCACTTCAGAAAAGCAAATACTAGGGCTTCCCTGGTGGCGCAGTGGTTGGGAGTCTGCCTGCCGATGCAGGGGACGCCGGTTCGTGCCCCGGTCCAGGAAGATCCCACATGCCGCGGAGCGGCTGGGCCCGTGAGCCATGGCCGCTGAGCCTGCGCGTCCGGAGCCTGTGCTCCGCAACGGGAGAGGCCACAACAGTGAGAGGCCCGCATACAGAAAAAAAAAAAAAAAAGAAAGAAAAGCAAATACTAAGCATTATCAATCAATGTCTCTCACTCAAATACCAAACACATCACCCAAATGAAAGGACAATAGCCTTGTAGATTTGGTCTGCATGGGTCAGCATGGTCCTTGCTCAGAAATGCCGTGACCAGATGGACTAGGTGGTCTCCATTTAGACTGTAATTCTGACCAACAATGCTGCCAGATCCTTCCACTTTTCAGTATTTACAAGGAAAGAACTTATTCAAGAAATTGTGAATGGGAAATAATAACAAAGCATTTATTGAACCCTCTGCAAGTTATAAAATTTTACATTTATAAACTCATAATATAATGCAGATTTAAGACAAATTAAAACTAGAAAAAAGAATAAATAGTGGGAGATAGAGCAAAGAGAAAGAACCTATTTGTGACAAGGACTGTTCAAAATAATTTAGTTTCAGGGACTAAATTCTTTTCCTGCAGCTCAAGAACCCCTGGGAAGACAGAATTGATGGAGCCATCTCAATCCATCCCACATGAGTACTAACATCCTGAGATAGTGAACAGCTTTGAAAGAGATGAATCTTCATTCCAGGGATGAAGATTAAATTTCACCTTACATAAAAGACTTGAGGGCTTCCCTGGTGGCGCAGTGGTTGAGAATCCGCCTGCCGATGCAGGGGACACGGGTTCGTGCCCCGGCCCGGGAAGATCCCACATGCCGCGGAGCGGCTGGGCCCGTGAGCCATGGCCGCTGAGCCTGTGCGTCCGGAGCCTGTGCCCCGCAATGGGAGAGGCCACAACAGTGAGAGGCCCGCGTACCACAAAAAAAAAAAAAGACTTGAGTCAGATTTACTGTGTGAAAAGTGATTCTCATTTACCTTCGTCCACAGGAAAGAGGGCACTGTCTGCTTGCTTCTAATTTGGATTGTCTGGTTCATACCAGTAAAAAAGGCAGTCATTTCCTCTTAATAGTTACCTCAGCTGTCCCTTGTACATTAAAGGTACTGGAAGGATATTTAATTCTGGATTAGGAACAGGAGGTTTCTGAAGCTATCAAGATTTGTCCAAGCCTAAGTTTGGTCATCAAGAAATATATCGAATATAATCTCTGAGCTTTTTGAAACTTGTCCAGCCGGTAAACACAGTGGCATAAGACTTATTCATCAGAGAAAATGACTTTATAAAGGAATGTGCCTTTTGGACTATGCTCCCCTCACACCTCTGAATAAGTATGAGTTTGCTCAGGAAAGTAGAGACCACTTTAGTAGATCAAGCAGGAAAGGATTGAATAGAGGAAATTAGGTGCTTATAAAACCACTGGAAGCCTGAAGGAGGGGGAATCAGGCACCACCATAACTTTCAGATTTTCTGTTAGAGACCAAAGAGGTGCTGTCGCCCCAAGTCAGGAACCTACAGAGAATTGCTGTGGGTCCCCTAGATGAACCTCTGCAAGTTGATGCAAATGCCAGGGATGAAGCTGCTGATAATTCATCTGCTGGAAGCACAACCACGGCTTCCACAGGAAGAAACATCCTCCTCCCACTTTCCAAATATCAGCTGATCTCATCTCATTGATGGAATGTTAAATGTATGCCAAGCGCTCCTGGCCAGGGAGGAGGGGAAATGCAGTTTCCAAATTTCTGGCCTGTGAACCATGAGAAACAACAGCAGGAGATGTATTGCCAACAGAGAATTCCCAGCCCAACCTCTATCTTCAGTATTTCTAGTTTGGTACCCTTCCTTCACCAACCACCTGCCTTCCTAGCTTTCAGCCTCTGTACAGTTTTGACTGGTGCTTGTCCATTGATCTTTATTGTCCTTGATAAATACATTTTCTGGATGAAAAGCAATGACCGGGTGGTCTTCAAAATAATTCTCCATTCAATTCTATTTTCTCTCCTTTGGACCCAAACCTCCACAATACCTTCCACTTCTACTTTGCTTGATTGTTTTAAAAAAATGCATATGTCAACATTCTAACAAAGAATGGGAATGCCAATATATGTCCAATGGATTAGATCTGATAACAAGACATTACCGTCATAATGAGAGCTGTTGAAAGTGTGGTGGCTCTGTCTAGTTTCAAAGTGCGTTAATTCAATCCAACACATCCATTTACATTCAACAAAAGACCTACGATGACATTGTGACATACTTTTCTTGCTCTTATATCTGATTTTTGTGAAGAGTAAGGTCAGGCTAAGGAAATAGGAGTATGTAATGATGGGAGGGAGGTGAAAAGATGGGAGTGAGGAAATTTCATTTGAATCTTCAAGCAAAAGAGAGGAAATAAGTTATGTTACGTTTAGTGAAATTTTATGTCCCATTGGAGCAATAAGAGGAAACGGGTCCTGCTCGTCGTCTAAGTTGAGCCCATGGGGGTGGGAATGAAGTTCCATGCATGACTCAGCAGTGTCTCTACACCTTGCCCCAGAGGCAGTGGCCCTGACTGCGCAGAACTGTTGTGCCCTGGCCCCGACCTGCCAGCGGGGTGCGCTAGAGGGAGACGGCAAGGAGGGAGGACGAAGCTGGGACTTGATCCTCCCACGGCTACGCATTCCTCTGAGCTGCCCTGCGGGCTGCTTTTCTTCACTCCGATGGCCGCCGTTCCTGTCCACAGCAGCGGCCGACTCCAGTTTGCAGTTTTTCTAACACTCACAGAACCGCTCTCATCACACAGGCTCAGAGACCCCCACCGGCTGAGCGGAGCCTTCTCAGAGCTAAGACCCAGCAGGACTGGCCGGAGCTTCCAGAAAAGATCCCCACCCCCATCCCCACCCCCAGGGCACAGCCACTCCTCGCATCACCACCGCCGGAGGATACCTTGCTCTTCTTTTGTCTATTTGGTTGCCTAGTTAACAATTTATGCAGAGTTTACAGTTCTTTAGATTAAATTCTCTCTCTTAAAATAGCTGATGTGGTTTTTGTCTCCTGATTGGACCCTGACTAATACATGGGCAAACAGCACTTTGGGAATACAGAAGGCCTTGTGTTTGCTGAATGAATGCTTGCAGGAATGAGTGAATGAACCAGTGCCCGGTAGCTGACCAAAAGCATGCTCATGCATCACTGGGAATGAACACAGGTGCCTCCTGGGAGGCCAGCTGGGTGCCCTTGGGAATTGCCCCCAGCACATTCCTTGCTTGGCACACACGCCCTCCCAGCTTTCTGGGGAAGCCCCTTCCCGGCTCCAGGCTCCCTTGCCTCAGGCAGGGGAGCAGACAGGCTCACACACCCAGGGCAAACATGTCCCCGTCAAGACAGTGTCTGCACGAGGCCACTTGGAACTGTCAGGAGGGACACCCAGTCCTGCAGGAAAATACAGCACTTAATGTCTCTGCCAGACCTGCACTGACCACTAACCCCCAACTCCGGCAAATTCAAACCTCATACCCTGCTCTAGGAAAGAAGATAGCCAGGGGAGAAGCCGGGTTGACTATTACCCAATTGAAGTAACACAGTAGGAAGCAAATGAACCCGATTAAAGAAAATGGAGTACATTTCTGGCTTGGCAGAGAAAAAAATGCATAAATTTTTATATGCACCTGAAATTTTCCGCGGTTACTGCCGCACTTAGGAGCTGGACTCCTAAAACGAGAGCGCCATCTTCTGTCCATGGTCAGAACCTACAAGGAGTGCGCATTTCAAAGCACAGGGCCAGATGTGGACACATTCTATGTTAACGTTGCTCAAAGCCATACATGCATGATGCCTGCATCACGCAGTTCCCACAAGAGGCTCGGCCCAGCTCAAAGCAGGTAAACGTACCACACGTCCACAGTGATTCCAAGGGATGCATGTTCTCCAGCATCTGGGTCTTTAAAGAGGTGCATCGCCCGAAGATTGGAAGTATGCCACACTTTATGACAACACTCTTGGCAGATGCAACTGAAAATGAACAGTTATTGTATCGAAATAAACAGTTATGTCTGTGGATTAGACAGAAAAAGAAGATTGCGGAACCTGTTCCACGGAACAGGTCAACTGCAGGATGTTAGAACTAGGAAGGATCTTCGAATATTGTTTTTCAAGAACCATAGCAAGCCTCAAGGGTAGGTGACATGATTGACAACTTATAGATGCCATTGTAGAGTCCTGAAAAGAATGGTGCCTATGGAAGAGCTTTGAAAGTCTATAGTGGTGATTATGATGATGATAATGAAAAATATTTTTTGTTAACCCACTCCCTGGATGAGGGAAAAAAAGACCACCTTTCTTTTTTTTTTTTTTTTTTTTTGCTTCTTAACACATTTTATTTGTTTGTTTGTTTGTTTATTTATTTTCCCTTTTTCTTTTATTTTTTTATATCTTTATTGGAGTACAATTCCTTTACAATGCTGTGTTAGTTTCTGCTGTATAACAAAGTGAACTAGGGACGTCCCTGGTGGCACAGTAGTTAAGAATCCACCTGCCAATGCAGGGAACATGGGCTGGATCCCTGGTCTGGGGAGATTCCACATGACGCGGAGTAACTAAGCCTGTGTGCCACAACTACTGAGCCCATGTGCCACAACTACTGAAGCCCTCATGCCTAGAGCCCATGCTCTGCAACAAGAGAAGCCACCGCAAGGAGAAGCAATGAAGAGTAGCCCCCACTCACTGCAACTAGAGAAAGCCCCCACGTGGCAACAAAGACCCAATGCAGCCAAAAATAAATAAATAAAATAAATTTTTTTAAAAAAGCAAAACAAAACAAAGTGAATCAGCTGTATGTATACATATATGCCCATATCCCCTCCCTCTTGAGCCTCCCTCCCATCCTCCCTATCCCACACCTCTAGGTGGTCACAGAGCATCGAACTGTGTTCTGCGGCTGCTTCACACTAACCATCCATTTTACTTTTGGTAGTGTATATACAAGACTACCGTTCTTAATCAGTTTCTGAAAACCCTAAAAAAGAGACATAGCTCTTTTAGAAAAAATTCGAGGTGAGTATTAAAATGCAAATACCACAGAAAACAAGAAAACACAGATTCACATGTGTTTCTCCAAACAGCAAAGGGTTTTAAGTTAAGTTCCTTCCTGAAATAAGTTTTGGAGAGATGTGAGGGCAGGGGTTATCTAGCATGTGTGAGCTAGAAATTTTTTTTTTTTTTTTAAAGGGTTGACAACGGCGGTCACATCAGGGGAGCAGAAGGAAACACAAAAGACTAGGGTGGTATCAGACCAAGGACACGTGATCAGGACAGGTGATCTCAGACCTGCTAAGTTGGGAGGGGGACAAGCCTCATCCTTTTCCTGCCAGCTCACCCTCTCTGCCTGGCAGCCCGGGAAAGTGAAGAGGGGCCATGAGAACCACAGCCCTGCTTACAAAGCCAAAGATATGTATAACCTCTGATAACTTAACACTATGGTCTCCAATGTAAGAGGGTCTTTTTCTGTCAAGTGTCATCTTTCACCTTTTTACTGCTTTGTTTTTACTTCGTGTGGGGACTTATTTCACAACTGGTGGGGAAATGTGATTTATCCCCTGTCCTACCGCCCATAAGAGTCCACATTCTTGTCCCTGTGTATTCGTGCCATCTCTCTCGGCAGTGGACCAAATAATCCATCGTGATTCACTGGCACACGGGCAGAATCAAGGGGTCGTCACAGCAGGCACCACAAGACCCCAAGGTGCTCTGAACCTTATCAGTGGTTGGGTTACATTCAGTGAGATTCTAGTATCAAGTCTATTTTCCCGTGACCCAATTTCCTAACATCGCATATCAGCCTTGCTAAGTGTGACATTTGGTGATGCCCTGTTAACCAGAACATCAGCTGACCAGAATTTCTCTCCTAAGTGTGTTCACACATCGTTTGCAATAGGAGCCTAGAAAGTCAAATTAATTTCTGATATGACATTTTCATTTCATGCTGAGATGACATTTTCATTTCAGTGATAATTTGAAGGCTTTCTGGGCCAGAGAAATGTTCCTTAAGGTAAATCTCAACAAATTATTAAAGCGTGTCAGTCGTAATAGATATTTTTATGATATTGATAACATTGACTAAGAAAACTATTAGCAGACTGTGCTCAGCCGTCTGGGGGAAGAAGAGTGAATAAGATGGGGTCTTACCTTCTCTGCATTCTTGGTCCAAACCTGCCTCCTTCTGCAACTGTTTCCCCCCCTATTACCATCTACACCGTTAGCCTGGATTAATTTTCCTCTATAGCAATGAACACTCTCTGAAGTCATATATAGCGGTTATAAAGCAAACTAACGTATTGGACACCCGTGAACACACCCCCGGTCATGCATTTCCTTCCTTGTTGGTTTCCTGTCTCCTCCCAGAAGAAGGTAAGGGCCATGAGGGGAGAGACTTTCTTATTCTCTTCTGAAACCTCAGTCAGTGACTAGAAGCACAAAGGAGGTCTTCAATAATTATATGTTGATCCAGGAATGATGGCTGAAAAAAATCTATGTTAATATTTGGGAGTATTTTTTATACTGGCTTATTTTTTTTCCATTTTAGGTTAAACCTGGTTGTTTCTCATTGATGCAAAATGATTGTTGAAAGGTATGAGGTGCCTTAATTGCTCTGCATGATACATTTCTAAAAATGAAACATTTTCTAAGCCCTATATCTCTTCCCAACTCATTCACCTCCTACCAAATGATGTGTCTCGTATGATGAAACACATCCCTGACAAAGAGATAAGGTGCTGGGAGCAGAGGTGGGCTGGGCAGGTCTGCTAACCCAGCCCCTTGGGAAGACGTCACGCCCATCAGCCCCTAAGGTTGACCAGCGGTTTGGTCTGGGGATGTCCTGCACATCTATCTACACATCTGGTCCCACCTTCTTATTTTGTGGATGTTGCTGTTACATTGTTTTCTCTAGATATGAAAGCAACATATGTTCATATAGAAACCAACACATTCTGGCCCATTTCTCTTCGGTCTTTTTTCTAACATCTACCCACATGCGTGCATGTGCACGTATTAAAATTTGAATCGCACTGTATATATAAAGTTCTGCATATTTTCCCTCGTCCTTAAAAACTGTTTTTTGTGGCTCTTTGCTGAGGTTTGTGTTTTCAGTCTTCTGTTAGGGCACGAGCTTCTTCCTGCTCATATCTTTCCCAAAGATTTGGAAGTCATCCTATTTGAAATCGGACAAGAGCTTTCTTTGAAGCTTTAAAAATATGACTTCACATATGTTTCCCAGAGTGATTGACAGGTGGCCAGAGCAAAGACCCATCCGTGTCACATGCAGCCAGTCTGGTCCTCGGTGAGTTTGCAGTCGTGCTGTAGAAGGCTTAGCCAGTGAAGGGGGCCCTCTGGGACACAGGAACAATACAACTGCTTTTGTCTCCCTTAGAGGTAGTACCGTTTGATCATCGAATGAAAATAATCCAGAAATGGATACTGAGTACTTAACATATTAATTAATAGGGTGCTATGAGTCGATTTATCTAAGCAGTTTGGTCTTGAATTAACAACTCTATTTATTGTGAGCCTGGGAATTCCAAATAAAAGCTCTTCTTTCTCTCTCTCTCTTTTTTTTTTATGCTGCTCATCAGTCAGCCAAAAGTTGACAAAGCCTCAGCTGACCCCAGTTTTGTAAACAAGCAAACCAACCACCATGCTGGGGAAGGTCTATTGTCTGTCCCTCTGTTCACAGCAGATACCAAATTACAAGGTGGGAGATAAGAGGAGGTACTTTTACCAGCTTGCAGGCCTGTGAAAATTCTGTCCACAAGGGAGGGAGGGAGGGAGAGAGGGAGAGAGAGAGAGAGAGAGAGAGAGAGAGAGAGAGAGAGAGAGAGAGAGAGAGAGGGAGGGAGGGAGGGAGGGAGGGAGGGAGGGGGAGAGAGAGAGAGGGAGGGAGGGAGGGAGGGAGGGGGGAGAGAGAGAGAGGGAGGGAGGGAGGGAGAGAGAGAGAGAGAGAGAGAGAGAGAGAGAGAGAGAAAGTAATTTTCTACGTGTCCTTAAATCCATGGGGTTTTTTTGTTGTTGTTGTTGTTGTTTTTTTGTGGTATGCGGGCCTCTCACTGTTGTGGCCTTTCCCATTGCGGAGCATAGGCTCCGGACGCGCAGGCTCAGCGGCCATGGCTCACGGGCCCAGCCGCTCCGCGGCATGTGGGATCTTCCCAGACCGGGGCACGAACCCGTGTCCCCTGCATCGGCAGGCGGATTCTCAACCACTGCGCCACCAGGGAAGCCCCCATGGTTTGTTAATTGGAGTAAAGCACACCGGGTTCCCTGAGAGGACCAGGAAAGAAGGACCTCCCTCCCATGACTCGAGGGGGGTCCCATGATTTAGTGAGCAGCTTTCCAGAATGTTCAGCCACTCAGCCATCTCATCAGGGGGTGCTTGGATTAACAAATGCGAGCATTCTAACATTACTGATGGGATTATCACATAGCGTTAAATACTTCATGTATCTGACACCACCCTACTGACTCACAGCTATCATTTATTAAATCAGCCTCCAGGTAAAACGATTTGATGGGACTCAACTTTCAACGCCCTCTTCTGCCACACCTGCCAACTTGTGTCTTCCTCGCTGCTTCGGTTTCCAGTTCCCGGCAGGTGCACGTGCTTGTGCGGAATCCCGGCTAGGTAAGCAGAGCAGATGGGCAGGCTGAAGTGCCGAGGGGAGGTGGGGTGCATCAAAAGCCGGTACGGGCGGACATCTGGTCAGTCTCGTGGACAGAATCAGGACTCAGGCAAAAGGCCTGGAAATAAGGGGCCACCCCCAGGTCCAGATGCCTGAGCAGACACCAAGCGTACAACTCGGATGCTTGGAGCTGTGGGAACGTCCCAGTCAGCGCGTTCCAGGGGAAAGCAGCCCGGGTCCCTCCAGGCCCTTGGAACAGTCAGCGAGGGACTTCTACACCTCTAGGGTAGGCGAGGGTCTGCGGCCCCTGTCCAGCAGGAAGAAGTTTCAGAAGCAGAGACCTTTGGCCCCTTACCCCTTAAGAATAAGGATATAGGCTCTCAGAGGGGACTGAGACCTGCTGGGACCTGGGACCTTTTGCTGCAGTGCTTGCACCTGGACACACCTCTCCTCAAACAACAAAATGCAAGGAAACTAGATGGGACTAAAAATAACTGGAATGCATGCACAGTTGGGGCAAAT
Source organism: Kogia breviceps (assembly GCF_026419965.1). Classification (NCBI taxonomy): domain Eukaryota; kingdom Metazoa; phylum Chordata; class Mammalia; order Artiodactyla; family Physeteridae; genus Kogia; species Kogia breviceps. The sequence goes on along the minus strand of NC_081324.1, from coordinate 58,796,389 downwards.
TCTGGACAAAAGATGCAGAGACCAAAAAACCCAACTGCCACTTTGGAAGAGTTCACAGCAAAAGCAGGGGTAGAAAGAGCAGGGTACTGTGCATGCCCCTTGCGCACAGCACCACCTAAAGGGTGGGCAGACCACCTGAGCCCCCCTCCGGCCCTACCCCTGGGCACACTCCCTACCCTCACCCCCTATAAGGAACAAGAGCGCCCCGCCCTCAGGGAGCAACCAAGCAAGGGAACCTGTTGTTTGTTCTTGCTCCCTCCTGCTGCAGCAGGGGCCCCAATAAAGCCTGGCCTGAAAAAAAAAAAAAAAAGTCAGCCAAAGGTTGGTCCCACTGAGAGCTTCCTGGTAGGACGTCAAGGTACCTTTTACCTCTGTTTTCTAAGATCGATTCCTTCTATACAAAGGTACATTGTCCATTCATTCAATGACAATTTGCAGGACAATTGCTACGTGCTACTATTTACAATAGCCAAGACATGGAAGCAACCTAAGTATCCACCGACAGATGAATAGATAAAGAAGATGTGGTGTATATACACAAAGGAATACTACTCAGCCATCAAAAAGCATGAAGTAATGCCATTTGCAGCAACATGGGTGGACCTAGAGATGATCATACGAAGTGAAATAAGTCAGAAAAAGACAAATATCATATGATATCACTTATATGTGGAATCTAAAAAAATGATACAAATGAACTTATTTACAAAAGAGAAACAGACTCGCAGACTTTGAAAACAAACTTATATTACCAAGGGGGAAATGAGGTGGGGAGGGATAAATTAGGAGTTTGGGATTAACAGATACACACTACTATATATAAAATAGATAATCAATAAGGACCCACTGTATAGCACAGTGAACTCCACTCAATATTCTGTAGTTACCTGAATGGGAAAATAATCTGAAAAAGAATGGATATATGTATATGTATAAAAATCACTTTGCTGTACACCTGAAACCAACACAACATTATAAATCAACTATACTCCAATATAAAATAAAAAAATTTTTAAACTGACAAGTAAACCAAATCCAGCTGCCACCTGCTTTTTTTTTTTAAATAAAGTTTTATTGGAACATAAAACAATTACTATGTGCTAACTATTTTAGGAGCCATGATGATTAAAGTATGACTCCAGAAGACATGGACCTAAGCAGTCAGATGAAATCACTGCTGGTTACCTGTGCCAGGTAGAGAGATCACCTTCAATCCTGCCAGCACCCCAGCAATGATAGGGATTATCATCACCGTGTTACAGAGGAGACGGTAAGTACCTCTTGTGAGTTCACGCAGCCAAGGAGCTGCTGACTTAGCACCTAGACTCTGATCTTCGTGACACCAGACCCTGTGCTTTTTGTCATAGAAAGGGGTCCGACTCACCCTAAATAAAGCTCAATGTGTTATCCTTTGTCTGGCTCTGAGGCAAAAGGTAGCGTACACCCAGCTAGGACTTCTAAACGAGTCAAAAAATGACCCTCCACCTTCTTTGCTCCTGGGATCTAACGAGAGATACTTGTGTTTCCTTGGCCCTGCTGACACCTGTGGCCTTGGGTTCTTTCGTTGGAATCTTCTCCCATGTTCTGCACCCCTTACACCTCCCCGCACTGGGAAATTGGGTCCATGTTCACTCAGGCTCCCTTCCAGGCTTTAGTGGACAGGAAAGCATGGTTACAGACCAAAGTATTTTAGCTCAACTGGAGATCTTTGTCATTGTTCAGAGACTTTAGTATCTTGGATAAAAAGCCCCTATCTACCCAGGGAGTCCAGATGGTCACATTCAAGATGCCTGGGGTGTGAGGTGGGTGCAACTCTTTCCCTGTCTCAGAGACAGGTCCTGGAGGTCTGAGCTAATGTGAAATTTCTGTAATTATAATTAGATTATTATGTCGAAGCATTTTTATTTGTAAAATACAAATGACACTTTCAATCCTGGCCCTCATTCCACCATATCCCCCTTTCTGTTCCTTGGAGCTCAAACACAGCCTACAGCAGTATTTAAATGATGGTAAGGTCATTTCTGCCTCAGTCCTTTACAGCTGGACACGTTACACCCCTCACTGAGTGGCACTGTTTCTTCAGTTACTGCTCCCCCGTGGTTTTCTAAGTGGATTCTTTTGATTAGATGCACCAGGCTAGATTACACTGAGGAATGTAGTGTATCTTACAAGCCAGTTAAAAGATCTGCTGTGACCTCAGGATAGAAAGGGAGAGAAATAAAGCTATCCTGTGACTTACATCTCAAAAAAGAATGATCATTTTCCAGTTAAATGAATCTATTTGAAACAATGCATTTTCAGCTATTTAAAAATGGAATAGCCTATCGAAGCTGAATAAAAGTAGATATAACAAAATACGAATAGCAGCTACTTCTGGATGGTGGGATTAGTGGTGATATCAACCTCCTTATCAATACTTTCCATTTCATTTAGGGTCTGCTCTGAGCATATAATGTTGTTATAATCAGAACAAAGGCAATAAACATTTTGTTCAATCTTAATTTCTGAAATGTTACCCAAAACACTCACATTAAAACTGTATGTTACACACACATAACGTTACTTGAATGCTAGAGATGTAAACTGACATTTTCATAAAGTCTGAATTCCAGGCTTTTGTCTCTAGCACATGGTCAAACCCAATTGATTCCATATAAAACAGGTACAAATTCTGGGTATTGTATTATTTATTTATTTATATTATTTATTTATCTATTTATTTTGGCCTGTGTTGGGTCTTTGTTGCCGCACATGGGCTTTCTCTAGTTGCCGCGAGTGGGGGCTACTCTTCGTTGGTGCGCGGGCTTCTCATTGCAGTGGTTTCTCTTGTTGTGCAGCAGGGGCTCTAGGTGTGTGGGCTCAGTAGTTGTGGCTCGCGGCCTCTAGAGCGCAGGCTCAGTAGTTGTGGCGCACGGGCTTATTTGCTCCCAGGCATATGGGATTTTCCCGGACCAGGGCTCGAACCCGTGTCCCCCGCATCAGCAGGCGGACTCCCAACCACTGTGCCACCAGGGAAGCCCTGGTGTTGTATTTTAAAAAATGTTTTTGATGCTGCAGAGACCTGGAAAGTGGGGATTTAGAAAAAGACAGGAATTACCTAAACAAGTATTTTCCAAACTAAAGTATTTGCCAAACCTAGATGAACCTGAGCTTACATGTCCATAGGTTTTTAGGACATAAGGAGAAGGAGACAAAGCCAAGGGTCTGTCCAAGGTGAGAAGTCTCCCCCCGCTCCACAAAAGAACGCAACTTCAACCAGATTGCCAGCCCCCAACATAAGGGTGAACTGGAAATAAACTCACATTCCTCTCCCCAGGGGATAGCTAGAAAAATGTCCAATTTTAAAGATTTGAGCTGGGTAGAGAAAGAAAATTTCCACCTAGTATTTGTAAGGACAAGCCAGGCCTCAAGCAGGTGAGTCTCATATGGGTAGTCCAAAACTTTAACCCTATGCATTAGCTGAAAGCCATCCCTGGTAGCTAAGGCACCCAAGAACCAACAGAAGCAAATGCAGATCCTCTCTGAAAGAATCTCCTTCCCACCTTTAACCTAGTTTTCAAAGGATGCTTTCAGTTCCTTCAGATAAAGCTTCATGGTTAAAAATCATGAAATTTACAGGGAGGCAAGGCCCATGAGCATGAGGCAAAAACAGAATTCAGCAGAACTGGAATAAAATATTAGATGTTGGATTAACAGACAACAGACATTAAAACAAGTACATTTGATAGGTTCAATGACATGGAAAGAAAAGGGATCAAAAATAGTAATGAGGAAGAGATTGGAAAGAAAGACCTGGGAGATTGGATTAAGAACCATGTAGAATGTCTAGAAGTGAAAAATATAACCATTGAAATTTAAAACTCAGTGAATGCTATTTAACTGACCGAGACTCAGAGGAAGAGAAATTAACGAACTAAAAGATAGACCTGAAGAGATTTTTTAGAATTCAATCCAGACAGAAAAAGTGATGAAAGGAGGTTAAGACCCATGATAGAGAGAGAAAAATATAACAAACACTGTGACATGGTCTTTGTGGCAACTGATGGCATGTCAGGAATGGTTTCAGGCAGAAGTGGGCTATGCCAGGTAATTCACACATCACTGGACGGCGTCCACGAGACCACAAATCTCCTGTCACCCACAGAAGGCACCAAAGGTTCTGGTCACTCAATCAGATGGCATCTTTGGACAAGTGTCCCTCACGGGCACAAACCTACGCCCGTGCTTGGTCGCTGCTGGGACACCAGAGCCAGAGGCTGTGGACGCAGGTGTTTCCTTGTACAGTACAGGGATTAGCCTTGTTGAAATACATGATAAATATAGTGCAGGACAGGCGGCTCTACTTCGTGGCTTTTGAAATTAGAGGAACAGCAAGAGCCTAAGAGGTTAGTGACACTAATCCCCTTCAGCCACTTAACAAGGACGGCCTGGACCACGTCTCATTTGCAGCTCGTGGGGGATAGATGATCCCATGACCGCATCTTGGGAAGTGGGGAGGGGGCTCCCACAGAGTCCTGGGATCAGAGAAGCCAGTGGCTGACCCTGTTCCTCCACAAATAATGTTTCGTCCAGCAGAGGGAGATAGCATCAGAGGACTCTGCATGGAAACCAGAGCCAGAAATGGCACTAGGAAACACTGCAGTGGGTAGGAAATGAAGCTCTACCATATGGAGATTTTAAGGACACATGAGGGACGCCTGGGCCTTGGGCTTGAGAGGACTCTGCTGGTGAGACAGTCAGGGCAGAATCAGTATCTGAGAGGTGGACATGGCCCGGGAGGATCCTGCAAGGGACCAACCCGGGGTGCCTGGAAGAGCTGTTGATCTCTTTGTTGTTTGTCTCTCCCAGTGAGGGGCTAAACACTGAATAGAGTGCCTGGACTGCTAACTCTTGCAAGGATATCCCGGGGCATGGAAGTTCCCGTGGGATGAGACTAAACTTTGCCAGACATTAAATTTTTTTTGCTTCTGACTTAGAATACATTGTGCAAAAAGCATGCTCTGTGTCAGCAGCCAAAGCAACTCATCTGGGACATGCAAGCCTCATCCATCACGTTCGGCATTTTGATCCACTGTTCCATCTGAGGCTTGAAATGACAGAACTGCCACCATATGTGAAATCTGCCTTCGCTCTGTTTACTGTTTCATTTCATCCTTGATTTCCTGTCGCTTTTTGAGGTATTGAACGCATTATTGAAGGACTGAGTTGACGTCTACAATACCCTTTCAACTGTCTTCGATTTTCTCAGCCAAATATTTTAACACAGTCACTGCAACTGAAACCAGGGTGTAAAAATGTTTGCATTCGTTTATTGGAAAAAAATAATCAGTAAAATCTTACTACAATGTCTTGTGGAAGTTACTACAATGTTTGAGTCAGAAATGATAGACTTTTGGGCTTCCCTGGTGGCGCAGTGGTTGAGAATCCGCCTGCCAATGCAGGGGACGTGGGTTCGTGCCCCGGTCTGGGAAGATCCCACATGCCGCGGAGCGGCTGGGCCCGTGAGCCATGGCCGCTGAGCCTGCGCGTCCGGAGCCTGTGCTCCGCAACGGGAGAGGCCACAGCAGTGAGAGGTCCGCTTCCGCAAAAAAAAAAAAAAAGAAAAAAAAAAGAAATGATAGACCTTCTAGGCGGACACATTGGCATTTGAAGCCCTGAACGATGAAGTTGCTCTGGAGCCCGGGATGCAGGGGGCTTAGCGCTGGCCAGTTTTGACTGTGGTTTGGAAGCGTGTCACAGATGGCGTTCCACGTGGGAGACCACAGCTGCCATCCTCAGCCCAGAGTCAGAGAGAGGATGCTTGTGGGGAGAGAGAGGATGGGCCACCGGGGCAAGGACAGAGCGCCTTCTGCCAGCACGCAACCCACATGAGAATTTCTTCCCCGGAAAACACCAGAGAAGTCTGGGAACAAGATGCCCACAGGAGCCAAGGATGCTCTGGAGCCTGGGGTGGGAGGCCCACATCAGAGGCACCTTGACTCCCCAGGGCTGCGAGTTGGGGCACCAACCACTAGGAACTCAAAGATCATCTTTGGGGGAAATGTGACGGTGTGGGAGGGTGGTGCTGTGCGCTCCATGCAGCTGAAGTGCAAAGTCTGTCCTTGGAGGATGTGACCACAGGCCATCACAGCTCAAAATGAACAGCTTTCTTAGAGGAGCTGGTTTTGGCTCAGGAGGGTCCACTCTAACCGTGACAGCAGGGACAGTGCTGGAGAGCAGGGAGGTGATGGGGGGGCCTTCCCAGAAGCAGACGAGACTGCCCCCAAGGCTCCTGCCTGGTGGCCGGAGGCACAAGGACGGGCAGGGGTCTGCATGCCTGGCCCGCGCCCTCGGACCCATTTACCTGCTCAGCACCTGTGCCGGAAGCTTGGACATCCAGCCCCCTCTGGTTTCACTCGCACGGCCCACCCCTCCTTTCTCTTATTGGTTCCAGCTTGGACTCACACTGACTTCTGATCAACCCCACAACAGTCCCTCGGTGACGCCCCCTGTTCATGAGGGTCCTGACTCTTGACGTATCCCTAAGGATCCCCGGGAGGTGGGAGGAGGCATCCACTTGCTGCAGGCTGGCTGCTCCATGACTTGGAAACGGTGTTTGCCCCACTTTCCTTATTTATGGAAAATACCTAATTCACAGAGTTGTTGTAGAAATTAATTAGGAGATATAAATCACTATAGTGTTACCGAGTGGGGATCAGTTCCTAGATGAGGACTCACTAAGACCAATATTAGGGAATTTGATAGTAATGCCAGGAACCACCGTGGACAAGCTTGAATATTAATCTCTTTCTTAAATACACGTTCAAGTGCCCAAACAATTTAATCATCAGTAAACTACATAGCTCTCTTTACTTCAGTCATTTCTCATCAAGCTGAGTTAAGAAATCTTTTGTGTGCTATTAAGGGGAGATATCTAAACAGAAAGGAAGGTGGTCCCCTGTTCCCTCCCTGGGCAGGTCAGGGAAACGTACCCAAGAGAAGACACAGAACACTGGAATCAGACAGACCTGGGGTCGACGCCCTGCTCCTTCCATTGCTAGACTGACAAGTAATTTAAGCTCTCCAAGTCTCAGTTTTCCAACCTGCTAAGTGGGAAGATGGTATCTATGTAATGGAGCTCTTATAAGAATCAAATAAATCTGTCTCAGAGTAAGTACTCAAGGAATGTTATCTATATTTTTTACAATATCACATTAAATCATTATTATTTATTCGACATACTACCAACTAAGAAACATATGTAACTAAACTGCAGCAACTAGGTAATCGTCCACCAGACAAACAGTGAATGAGATGATACTGTGCACGGTGGCCATTCGGTCCCCAAGGTGATCATTTATTCATTTAACTGATGACTGCGTGATTAATTATGCACCGTTAATGTTAGCGTTAACCTAAATAAGTGATGACCACTCTCATCTGTTTAGTCTTTGCTTCTCAAGTACAATATTTTTAAATGAATGTAACCTTGTTTTGTACCAAAAAGCACTTTTTCATGATGGATACACATACATCATTTTATTTCATCTGGTTGATAAAACAAATTTCAACTAAGGCACGATTTTCAAATTAATGATTTTGAATGATTCGATATGAATGTATTCTGTACAATGCATTAAGTACTTAATGTGGCCCAGAAAGAAAGTCACATGTGGGGCAATGCAGCCATGAAATAAGGAAAATATGCTGCATGCTGTCATAGGGGTGGGAGAGAGATACCTACTAGTTGTACATGTGTATATGTGTGACAACACACATTTAATTGTATGTGCACACAGTTACACACACATGCATGTAATTTCAACTGTGGCAGGCGCTAGGAAGGAAAACTGAAAGGTCAGGGAAAGCTTCTCTGAGAAAGTGCTTTTGATCTGAAACCTGGAGGGCAAGCAGGTGTTAGCCATCAAGGTCATTCCAAGGAGAGGGGAGAGCGTGCTTGAAAGTCCTAAGACAAGACAGTGTTCAGAATCTTCAGGAACTAAAGAGGGCCAGGATGGGTGCACATTTGTAAGAGAATGAACAGTGGAGCTGGAGTTTGCGAAGCCTTGTAGATTGTGTTAAGGCTTTTGGATTTTATTGCAGGTACATTTTGATAGGACATTAAGCAGGGGTCTGCCATGGTCTAGTTTGCATTTTTAAAAGTCTGCCATGGTCCAGTTTGCATTTTTAAAAGTCCCTCTTGGGCTTCCCTGGTGGCGCAGTGGTTGAGAATCTGCCTGCCGATGCAGAGGACACGGGTTCATGCCCCGGGCCGGGAAGATCCCACATGCCGCAGAGAGGCTGGGCCCGTGAGCCATGGCCACTGAGCCTGTGCGTCCGGAGCCTGTGTTCTGCAATAGGAGAGGCCACAACAGTAAGAGGCCCGCGTACCGCAAAAAAAAAAAAAGGGGGGGGGGGGCCAAAGGAATGAATATGGAGGCCAGAATGAGGCCCAGTGGTGGCTTGAATAGGACAATAGGAGGAGGTGGAAAGAGGATTTTGGAGGCGGAATCTCAGGATTGGGTGAGATTAGATGAAGGATTAAGAGGGAGAGAAGGCTAGAATGCATCTCAGGTTTCTGGGTGGGTGGAGGTTCCATTTATTGAGATGGAGAACAAGGAGAAGACATGTCAAGAAATCGATGGACTGGACCATTTGCACATGGGTGAGCCCCCTGTTGCTGACGAGTGTTTGAGCATAAATGGTTTTTTGAAAGATACATATGGGGGAGAAATTTAGATGAGATGAATTTTAAGGTTCGTTTGTTCTAATTCTAGAGTTTGCAAGTATTGGTTAGATGGCAGCCTGGTAGTATTAAGAGAAAAAACATAAATGCTTGGCCATCTCTTGATCTATGGAATTGGGTACAAGGTACAGTTTTCTATTACCTTCAATACCAAAATAATTGACACATCTCTGAATTATACAATATTGTTATATTATATGAAAATTTGAGTTTTATAGATTTGAAATAATGTGGTGACATTAATAACAATGCCTCATTTCTTGCACAAAATTCAAAATAATGTCAATCCTCTGAGTTAAAAAACATTAAGAATTTTCCATCAACAGATGAATGGATAAAGAAGATGTGATATGTATACACACACACACACACAAAATGGAATATTAGCCATAAAAAAGAATGAAATAATGCATTTTGCAGCAACGTGGATGGACCTAGAGATTATACTAAGTGAAGTAAGTCAGACAAAGACAGATATTATACTATATCACTTATCTGTGTAATCTAAAAGATAACACAAGTGAACTTATTTACAAAACAGAAACAGACTCACAGACATAGAAAACAAACTTATGGTTACCAAAAGGCAAAGGGGGGTGGGGAGGGATTAACAGATAACACCAGGAACTGTATTCAATATCCAGTAATAACCTATGATGAAAAAGAATCGGAAAAGAATTCACTTTGCTGTACCCCTGAAACTAACACAATATTGTAAATCAACTATAGTTCGATAAAAGAAAAACCAGGAATTTTAATTTCAAAGGTGATTAATCCTGTGAATTTTGAATTGTGTGTCTGTTACTTTCCTATGGCTGTGTCATTTTAGCAGATAAACTGAAATACTGATCATTCTTTCCTCGAATGAATGATGAACTATGACAGTTTTGAATGAGGTGAGGTATAGAGGAAAACATCCTCACTTAGAATGAGATTCTATCATTCTTCCTATGTATCAGAATTATGGAATTTAGCTTAGAAATGAGCTTGCCCAGCCTCCACGGATGTACTTTTATAGAATGTGATACAGCCAGTAGAATTAGTGAATCATCTTTTCTTCTAAATATTACACATATTTTCTCAGACATGTTATTTTAAGTTCCTTCTTCTCTTCCCCTTTGTCTCTCATCTTCCCAAAGTATAGATTTAAAGTAAGTTATTAGCAAGTATGTAGACAGTCTTCAAACTGCGGTGGCACATGGGTAGAAAGCAAGTATCAAATAGGAAATTCTTCCTTACATTTCTGTTCCCCCAAGGAGGAGGAACAGCAAGATGGAAAAAGGACTGTCATCATCAAAACATATGTGGAGAAAATAATTTCCCAGAGAGAAGATAAAATTCTGTGGGCTATCTGGTTTGAGCTGGGAGCATACAATATGTTCAGAAAGACTTGTGTTTGCAAGATGCAAAGGACAATGAGGTTATTGGACCAATATGTGGGTAAAATAAGAGCACATACATGCCAGTAGGACTTTTTCTTTGTTCTTCAAAGCTGTTCAGCATTTTGTTTTATTTTCTTTCAAATACCCTGTGCAAAAAAAAAGGGGGCCAGGGGGACAAAGGCTCACATCCTGCATTGATCCCAGAAAGGGCATCCTTTCTCTCTGTGACTTATGTAAAACCGGATCAGAATGTATGGGGCAGTTTCTCTGTTTTACATGTAAGAATCATCATCTAAAGTACCATAGTTTCTCCTTGTACCTGACTTCATGGTGTTTCCATGCCTGTGGAGAGAATATGAAACGAGGCCAAAATAAAAGATCATATTTAGTTAGAGTTCCAAAAGAAAGCTCTTTGGTTCTGCTTAAATAGGAGGGGCATTAGTAATTCAGATCAAGAAAAGCAGTAGAATACACATGACACCAGAGAGTAACAGAGAAGCCTTCTGGGCTCCTTGTCTGTGGACCCACCCAGATGCCATGGGGTGAAGCAGGTATGTGCAGTATACAGGTAAAAGAAAATGCAGGGCCAGCTCATCAATTATATTTGTCACATTGTGCACTCTAAAGTGTTTTTATTAGAATGATAGATTGGAGTAAAAATTTCATTTCCAAAGTTTGGAGAGGAAATCTAATGCAAGTGTTGATTTTCCTCCCCCTCACCCTTGTTTTAAACAATCTTATTCATGTTCCTTAAGATCTAAACAAATTAAACCACACAGAGAAGGAAAAAGGGTGAAGGAAGACAAATTGAGGTTTTTTCCAACTGTATTTCGGTGAATCTTGAGCAATACCAGCATATTTGTCTACTTGATGACTGACTAAAATCACCTGCCAGGTAGGACAGTGTGGATGGTAATTTAGCAGAAGGAAGGCAAATGGGGCATCAGTGTCCACCCGGAACTTGCCTTTCTGTGCTCTAATTTCTATGTGACTAGAGAAAGCCTCTCTTCCTGTTAACCAATAATTTCAAGGGTTTTCACAAATACAGCTCTGAGATCTAGATATAGTAACATCCTATTTATCCAGCACCTGGTAAAAACAAGCATCACCAAACATGGAATTTTCCAGCTTACTGAGCATAGCACTTTGATTCCCAAAACTTAAGGAGAAAGAATCACCAATTTTGACTGAAGCCCTTCACAAGAGATACATTTTTTCCTGACTTCTTCCTGTGTGTTTTGCTGGTGATTCCTAAATTTATATCTCCAATGGACACTTCTCCCTGAACCCTATTTTCTTTATCTAAGTACCTACTTAGCAGACCCATTTGAAAAATCTATTAATCATCTCAAAATTAGCATGTTGATCTCTCTTAAACCCTTCTTCTCTCAGTAAATGACAATTCTACTCTTCCAGTTGCTAAAGTCAAACCCGTTGAGGTTATTCTGTATCTCTCTCTCTCTCTCTCTCTCTCTCTCTCTCTCTCTCTCTCTTTCTCTCTCTCTCTCTCTCCTCATATCCAATTCATCAGCAATTTCTGTTACTGCTATTATCAAAGTATCTCCACAATAAGATCACCTCCACCACTTCTGCCCTGGTTCAAGCCACCATCACCTGTCACTTGAAATACTGCAACAGATTCCTAACTAGTCTCCATGCTTTATTCTTGCCCCTACAGTCTATTCTCAACAGTAGTCAAAGTAACGCCTCTAAAATGTTCTAAAATGTAAGTTAGTATGTGTTTCTTCTCTACCTAAAACCTCCAATGGCATCCCGCCTCACTCAGAGCGAAATCCAAAGTCCTTCCAAAGGCCCAAAGCTGTCCGTGAGCCATCCTGACACCAAAGTGACCTCAGTGCCCTCCCCTGCATCCACCTCAGTCCATGGACATGCCAAACACACTCTATCTTTCCATATGCTTTCTCTTCTGTTTGGAATATTTTCTCCTACAATACCTACGTGACTATGTCCCTCACTTTCTACAGGTCTCTCTGTTCCAACAGGATGCTGTTGGCAACTTTCCCAACCACCTTATAACAAATACCTTTCCCGCCATATTCCCTCTCACTGCTTTATTTTTCTTCCATACATTTATTATTATATAACATAATATGGGTGGGCGGATGGATGGATTCATTCATTCATTCATTATTCTTATGGCTTAAAGCTCTCACCTATGAATAAATGAGTAGAATGATGTTAACTCTGGGATCTTAGCTATATCCTGAATAACTGAGATGGACCTATAAATAACTTCCGAATAGAGTAGAATTATTCCACCTGGGGGGAAATTGTGATATGCCTAATAGATTCTCAAAAGTTTGTGTGAGGGACAAGAATGTCCAAAATGATGTGGCGGCTCCCACTGGGCTGCTTGGAGTGAGTGGGAGTGGAGGAGAGAATGATACCCCAGGTTGTGTTCTCTGGGACGCATGACATCCATCCCTTGTGGCAAATCCATCACACCCCCAAATTTGGGGTGCTCTGCAGCTGGCTTTCTTAGACAATTCCCAGAATCAAAACAAGACAGCAGACACCAAAGGTGTCTGGATATTGTGCTCAGGATTTCCCTATGAAAAGAAGGAACTATATGGCAGGTGAGTTACCTCCCAGGAGGGCAGACCCCACATGTGGCTGGCATGGAGGAGGAATGTGAGGACCTCTCACTTCCCTTTTCTTGCTTTTTTTTTCCAGCAAGTATTCTTTTTTTTTTTTTTTTTTTAGAGTATAATTGCTTTACAATGTTGTGTTAGTTTCTGCTGTACAATGAAGTGAATTAGCTATATGTATATATATATCCTCTCCCTCTTGGACCTCCCTCGCCCCCCCATCCCATCCATCTAGATCATTACAGAGCACCAAGCTGAGCTCCCTGTGCTATAACAGCAGGTTCCCACTAGCTTTCTATTTTACACATGGTAGTGTATTTGTCAAACCTAATCTCCCAGTTCATCTCACCCTCCCCTTCCCCTGCTGTGTCCACCCATCCATTCTCTATGTCTGCATCTCTATTCTTGCCCTGCAAATAGGTTCATCTGGACCATTTTTCTAGATTCCACATATATGTGTGAATATATGATATTTGTTTTTCTCTTTCTGACTTACTTCACTCTGTATGACAGACTCTAGGTTCATCCACATCTCTACAAATGACCCAATTCCATTCCTTTATATGGCTGAGTAATATTCCACTGTATATATGTACCACATCTTCTTTATCCATTCTCTTGCTTTCTTAATAAAGTCTACTTTTTAGCTCATGCTTTTTGGAGTCCACAAGAGCACCTTCAGGTTCAACAATTTGCTAGAAGGACTCATAAAATTCAGAAAATCTCTCCTATTCATGATTATGGTTTATTACAGTGAAAGGACACAAGTTAAAATCAGCAAAGATAAAAGGAGTGCATCCAGTCAGAGTCCAGGAGAGATCAGGCACAGCTTCCCATTGTCCTCTCCTAATGGAGTAATTTGATGATCATTGATTGCTTAATTCTCCCAGCAATGATATGTGATGTGTATGGAGTATTGCCAACCAGGGAGGCTCACCTGAGCCTTGGTGTCCAAGGTTTTTGTTGGGAGTGTGTCTTGGAGGCATGGAGCTCCCCATGGCTGAACTTAGTACCTCAGTTCCCAGCCTCTCCAGAGGTTACACAGCTGTTGTGTTGCCCAAGACCTCACCATAAATCATACTGTGAGCCCAGACTGTCTGGTGTGACCCATGGCCCCTGATAAACAAAGATGCCCTTATCAGACAGGGTATCCCAAAAGCTTAGAGGTTATTTCCCAGGAGTTGGTCAAAGGCCAGACCTTTCTTTGAAATGTACAGAGTTTCAACACCCAAGAACTGCTGAGTCAGACCTTTACTGCACATATGCCGTGTAGTTTTGTCAAATTCATCCTTGGCCTTTGCACAATAGATGATGGCCATGAAGGACAAAACCTCAGTGGCAGAGAAAAAGGAAACTGTTCATTCTGATCAGAAAGGATTCCCTCTTCAGCCACAGAAGCAAACCTGCTAAAATGACAGTAGTGGATGAATCCATGAGACCCTGGCAAGTTCATGTACAAGCTAAGTGGGTCAACTCAGTTATTCTATAACCAACATATTACATGGTTAGTTGAACAATTAAAATTTTCTATAACAAACATACACATTTCTGAGAGAATAAACAGATTTCTTGATTATTTACCATAGACATTTAATCATAAGAAGAAAATATAAAACAATAAAACATAAAGTAGACATTTATCCTTCTTGCTAGATTCTTAGTTTACACTGCTCCTGTGATTTCCAGAGTGAAACCTTCACTCATAATCCTTGGCTGAGGAGGATAATACCAGAACCATCCTTTGAATTTTCAAAGTACTTATGGCAACAAAATTATTCAGGACTTCTTATCCAACACAATTGTAATTTGCCCTTCTAGAGGAAAGGCAGTCAAAAACCAAATTATAGTCATTAATTTCTAATTTCCACATTGTAAATATCACCCATTTGTGGCTTTGATTAAAACAGTAGAGGCAGAGAGAGGAGCAATTTTATTAAGAATCAAAGAAACCAAAGGAAGAGCTGTTGTGCAGCTTTCTGCGTGTCCACCTGCAGGAGTTGCTTGGGAAAACTTATGGCAAAATTCAAGTTTGCCTCACGTATGTATGTGGACTGGGATGTAGAGAAAGCATGACTCATTACAAGAGTTCAACTCAAGCTTTGGAACACATTATGCTTTCTCTTTTATAAGAGAAAAGATTTCAGGTCTGTGTACCCAAACGATATTATTTCATCAAATCCAATTCGTTCTTTTTTTTAATGGGAAACAGATAGTTAGGAATTCCTTCTCTTCCAGAAACGTAAGAGGAGCTTCAAATCTTTCCATCAACGAAGCCAAAGAGAATTATTCCCTCTGAGCCTCCAATCCAATAAAAAGTTAGACATGGAATCCAGACAATCTAGAGGTCTGCAAACTCCTAGACTCACCCTGAATGAAGGCTTAGCTCTTTTCATATTTTTGAAAGTCAACGAGAATTAAATTATATTTTTTTATGGCACTGCAAGGAGGTAGTGATCTTGACCCATTTCATCCATGTTTTTGGCTTTTCTTGAGTCATCACAACAATTCTTATCTCAGGTAGCTGTTTACTGAGGCATTAGACAAGGGGAAGACAAAGAAAAAAAATACAGCCTGAATTTCAAAGCTAATAAAAGCTTAAAGTGAGTTTACTTTGAAGTGAATTCAGTCGTCTCACTTTATAGAAAACTGAGGCCTGGACAGGTGAAGTCACCTGTACATACTCGTTCACATTCTCATCTGTTCATTGAATGCATTATGATTGAATCTCTTCCCTATGCTGGATGTGAAGATCCAAGTCAGCCAAGGAGGCAAATTCCAGGGGCTTTGCAATCAGAGAATCAGCAGCACCAAAAGAGCCACCGAGGCTGGAATGCGGATTCGCCCCCAGTGGCATGTCTTGGCTCTTCTGGGGAACTCGAGTCGCTGAAGACCAAAGAATATGGGGGACTCTATGGTGTTCCATAGGCTGCTCTAGCTCATTCTGCAGAAGCCAGTAGTCCTGTAAATTTCATAATGTACGCTTCTCTCCAGAGTGTCCAGAAATACTTTGACACTTTCCTGATGGACTCAAGTTCACTTTCATTTTCTGTCCTGTGCTGAAATAAGAAGTAAGTTTAAACTCCCCTCCCATCCAGGCTGCCACATGACATTGAGCAGAGTTCACTGTCCTATACAGTAGGAGTTTGGGGGAGAATGGATGTATGTATATGTATGGCTGAGTCTCTTTGCCGTGTATCTGAAACTATCACAACATTGTTAATCGGCTATATTCCAATATAAAATAAAAAGTTTAAAAAAAGGGAGAAGTAAGTTTAAGCAATGGGAGATAAGCTCTCTCCTTGCAAATAGATTCCTAGGACACTACTAAAAAAATCTGGTAAAGCAATTATACTCTAATAAAGATGTTTAAAAAAATCTGCATAGCAAGCTTGATGCTAATAGCTTTCAGTTATGCTCGCCTAATGATGCCCAAGCTCTTACAAATTCAGTATGAGCCCTCTCTGCTTCCCTTTTATTACTATGCTTTAATTTTTTTTTTTAATTAGTAATGCTTTGGATTCAACATATAACTTGATGGGTACCATCAAAGGAACCCTTGTAAAAAGTTCTTTTCTCAACAAGGTCAAGATTTTTTCCATTATTGTTTATAATAGCTTTCATGTTCCTCTGAATTTTGTTTCATTTTCTTAAAATCTACGAAAAGTTGTATTTTTATGCTCTTGGATTAATTATAATTACATCACGGGTACCAGTATTTAGTTGCACATTTAATCTAGGCTGGGGATTTTGTGTTTCTCTATATCTTACATAGTGCTGAAAATAATTCTTTGGTGGGATAAGAAGATAGAGCACATGTGGATACTTAAGGAGGTATTGATGGAGTCATGGAGTAGTATCTTCCTATCAGCTAAATCTAACAGATTTAATGTTTGCTTTTTTTTTTTTTTTTTTTTGCGGTACGCGGGCCTCTCACTGTTGTGGCCTCTCCCGTTGCGGAGCACAGGCTCCGGACGCGCAGGCTCAGCAGCCATGGCTCACGGGCCCAGCCGCTCCGTGGCATGTGAGATCTTCCCAGACCGGGGCACAAACCTGAGTCCCCTGCATCGGCAGGCGGACTCTCAACCACTGCGCCACCAGGGAAGCCTTGTTTGCTTTTTTAAAAAAGACAATTTCCTGAACTCATCTTCTGTTTTTCACTGTTTGTAACAGAATCTCAGTGACTTTGTCCAGACTCTCCCTCACAGATGTATGTTGCTGATGAGAGGGACCCCAGCCCAGCTTCGAGCCTCACTCACCCTGGTCATCTCAGGATGTTGATACCTGCATCGTCTTCCAGTGACCAAGCCCACAGTGCTTTCATCTTCCTCTGTGTGTAATGCATAGCCATCCACATGCATACTCAGTCTGTGCTTTGAGGCATAGGAAATGGAATTTTAAAATGCAATAATCCATTCCCACAAGAAAAGGGTTTAAAGTATCTCTGCAAAGAATGACAGCTTTCCCTGTCCATCTCTTTGCAGGCATGCCTGCTTGTGAAGTACGTGCACCCTGATTGTCTCTCTGGTTAATATAGAGACGCAGTGCGTTAACTAAAGCCTGAGAATGGAGCCCATTTCTACTATTAACCATTTATTAAGTCAACAAGTAACTAATGACGACACTCTTCTTTCTAATGTGCAGCAGTTTTATGCATTTAGCGGTATTATTCCTTGAACAGATGTGTCTTTTCAAAGCTGTCTTCCTTTCCTGGGAACAGAGGATTTCTTAATTGTATGCTTGTAAGCTGCTTCAAAAGGTGTCTCTGAACACACCACTGAGATCCTTCCTTACAGAGGGCCCGGTGAGATGCAAACCAACCCATCATCAGGATGTGAACAGCCAGCTCCCCACCTCAAGCACCCAATTAGCTCACATTCTTTTGCTAAACGTACTCCTCAGCCAATGCAGTGAGCCTCAAGGCTTTGATGTGGAAGCCTTAGAAATACCTGGGAGTTATTTGAATGTGGCAGTATCAGAACTACAAAAGATAAGCAGGAAGCATTTCACAGTCTGTCAGCAAATTGTAGGATTTGAGAGCAGACACCCAGGGTTGTATCAAATTCCCTCCACGTTAATGTTTTGAATAACCAAGCACGTTAGCCAGGTTTTTGCTCAGCGCTTCCCTTTATTGATAAAAAGGAGCATTCACAAAGAATCAATACCTAAAGCTCATCAGGCAACTGCATTTACTTTTATGATGTTCTCAATGCCGAGCTTTAACAAAGAAAACCTCGCTTCTGTACTCTGAAAGGCACCGATAGGTGCTGGCCACCACATTGATAGCACATTTTTCTCAAGAGGTATAAGAGACCAGCCCACACCACGGCTGTGAGTCCATTCTTCCCGGAGGATTCACAGCGCACGGAGCATGATTCCTAGATGTCCGGCCATTAGGACAGAAAACAGCGTTTGCCCAGGCTACACTGGGTCTTCTTTGTTGCGCACGGGCTTTCTCTAGTTGCGGCGCGCCGGGACTACTCTTCGTTGCGCAGAAGATGGCTGTGCCCCCCACGTATGCTGATCTTGGCAAATCTGCCAGGGATGTCTTTACCAAGGGCTATGGGTTTGGCTTAATAAAACTTGATTTGAAAACAAAATCTGAGAATGGACTGGAGTTTACAAGCTCAGGTTCAGCCAACACCGAGACCACCAAAGGGACGGGCAATCTGGAAACCAAGTACAGATGGACCGAATATGGTCTGACGTTTACGGAGAAATGGAACAGTGACAACACACTAGGCACGGAGATTACTGTGGAAGATCAGCTTGCACGTGGCCTGAAATTGACCTTCGATTCATCCTTCTCACCAAACACTGGGGAAAAAAATGCTGAAATCAAGACAGGGTACAAGCGGGAACATATCAACCTGGGCTGTGACGTGGATTTCGACATTGCCGGGCCTTCCATCCGGGGTGCTCTGGTGCTGGGTTACCAGGGCTGGCTGGCTGGCTACCAGGTGAACTTTGAGACCGCGAAGTCTCGGGTGACCCACAGCAACTTTGCAGTTGGCTACAAGACCGATGAGTTCCAGCTTCACACTAATGTAAATGACGGCACAGAGTTTGGTGGCTCCATTTATCAGAAGGTGAATAAGAAGTTGGAGACTGCTGTTAATCTGGCCTGGACAGCAGGAAACAGTAACACTCGCTTCGAAAGAGCAGCCAAGTACCAGATCGACCCTGACGCCTGCTTCTCGGCTAAAGTGAACAACTCCAGCCTGATGGGGCTAGGATATACTCAGACCCTAAAGCCAGGGATCAAACTGACACTGTCAGCTCTGCTGGATGGCAAGAATGTCAGCGCTGGTGGCCACAAGCTTGGTCTAGGACTGGAGTTTCGGGCATAAATGAATACTGTACAATCGTTTAATTTCAAACTATTTTGCAGCATAGCTAACTTCAGAATTTAGTGTACCTTTTAATGTTGTATGTCTGGGATGCAAGTATCGCTAAATATCATGTTAGACTTCCAGGTTAAAGATGATTCAGCTTTAGGGTGTTACCCTTTCAGAGGTACAGGAGAAACCCAATTTCAAAAAAGGTCCTTTCAGCTGTAGACTTGAGGGGGAGCTTGCTGGCCTCTCTAGAGATGTCAGGTTTCTTTTTTTACCTCGAAATGGCTGCAAGTGGAAGTTGATAATTTGCAGGCACTTTGTAATTTGTAAATTCGTATTGAGTAAATGAATGAAATTGTGACTTCCTGAGAATTGAACTTTGGTTTCCTACCCTGATTGAGGAGAGGCTGTTTGATGGTGTATACAAACTCATCTGAAAGGGATTTTTCCACCCCAATCCATCACCTCTATTACACCAAAAGTAGTCTGCAGGGCGTGGTAGCTGCTTCTTTTGTGTCATTTTGGGGTGGAGAAGGTGGATGTGATGAAGCCAGTAATTCGGGACTGAACTGTGTTTTTTCTCATGTTGTGTTTTTTTGCCCTTGCACCAGAGTATGAAATAGCTTCTAAGAGCTCCAGCTGCAAGCTGGGAAGAGTCTCGGTGACTGTAATCACATGGTGACCACACTCAGAATCTAAATTGAACTTCTGTTGTATTCTCGCCGCTCAGTTTATTTTTTAGCAGTTTAATGGGTACATTTTAGAGTCTTCCATTTTGTGTGGAATTAGTTCCTCCCCTTCAAATGCTGTAATTAACATCACTTAAAATAAAACTTGAATAAAATATTTTTTTAAAAAAAAGGAGTATAATAAGCTCTTGGGTCACCTTCAAAATATGGTTACGTTCTTTCCCTGGAGCAGAGTTACCGTGAGGTATCAAGTGACTGAAAAAGCGAGGAGAGGAAATAAAATGATTGCTCAGCAGGAAAAGCGTGATGGTGGTGTTCCAGCCTGCTTCTCCGCCACAGCAAGGTCATGGATATTCAACGTGAGCCCAAGCGGGTCTTCAGCAGCAGACACCATGAGCGCGATCCTGGCACAAGTGGTGTTTGTGTGACAGCTGCATATATGGGCTCCAGCTCCAGCCTCAGTCCTGCTCTGCAGAGGAAGGTGCGTCCCACAATTTCCCACCGAGTCATGAGGTCAAGTAAGAATTCCTCTGATGTCTTTAAATAGTCTTGTCTCCAGCAAGCAAACGTGGGTGTGGTTACTGAGCGTGCCTGTGTGTGCCTGGCGGGGATAAGCAGGTCTCCGGTTGCTGCTGGAGGGGGTTGTGGAGGGGGATGTGGAGGGGACTGCAGTTGCCTCCCAGTGACACTGGTAAGATCTGGTTGCAGTGGTTCAACGGCAAGAGCTCATGCACTAAGGTGCTCATGGAATGATGGTGTCTGATGGTAAAGGCAGGAATTGGCTGCCTTCTTTGCTGGATGGGAAATTGATGTTGGGGTCTGTTGGAAAAATCACTTGTCCTGTGAATAAGTTACATGGACCACCCCCCACCCCCACCCCGCCTTGAGCAGCTCTTCGAAGACGTGAAACCGCAGTCCCCCATACTAAAGCTGCCTAAGTCTGACCTTGAGAATGTGCCACCCACTGCTCCTGGCTTTGTTGCCCTTCCCCACATGGGGTGAAGGTAGAAGGGGGAATTAGGGTGAGATGACTGCTGGAATGGGGGTTGGACTGATTCACCCCGATCGTGTCCTTTGGTTTCTGAAACCCTGGGCTCAGTCTGCTCTGTGCCATCTAGTGTGTTATCTTTGCTTCAGTCCTTTGCTTTAATTTCTCTTTAGTGTGGATCACAACTTACCACATCGTGGAAACCCATGTGGGTCTGTCTCTTTCACCAGACTTTGAGCTCCTTGGTAGAAGGAGCTGAGCATTACTCCTCTCAAGGTCCTTGCCCAGGGAAGGTGCTAATACATATACATTCAACTGAATTAAACTAAGGATAGTAAGAAGTTAGATACATCCTAGCAGCAACCCCCTTTCCTGTCTTGCTATTATCTGTCGTGTCCTATAGGCAAACGTGCCAAGAAACCCGAATGCTTGGACTGCCACTGATCTGAAGGTACTGTAGGTTCACTGCCACCTTTTCATTCTAATTCTTGAACTGTCACCACATAGTGATGTCTCAGGGGCTCTTGGCTGCTGTGACAACAGTGGGGTTCAGTGACTCTCGTGGCAGGAGCCCTGTAATTCCTCGTCCTGATGCTGCGTTTAACTGACAGCTGTGTACTCTTGGAATTAAAAACAAAACAAACCATATTTTTACAGATCCTTTTGTCTAAAGAGTTTTGCATGTTGCTCAACTCATTTTTAAATGTCCATATGGGAAAGCCAAGTGGCAAATATCACCTTTCTCTGAATATGAAAAAGGTAATGACTTTTTTGGGTGGCCTGTCTTTGCCTTACCTCCTCTTTCCTGCCTTTTGGCCATTTTTCCCCCCTATTATTAGCTCATCTCTGAGAAGGCAAATGTGGTAAGGGAGGAATAATGAAATTATTAAAGGATGATGTAACCACTGGCAAGCGTCTCTAGAAAAGCTCAAGGATGTGACCGTGAGTGCAAGAGGAGGATTGGGAAAGAAGGTGGACACTGAATGTTAGCTTTGGCTTGTATTTATTCTCTGAAAGCCATCACGCTGTACCCCCGTCACTCACCACCAGACGTCAGCATGAGCGGCTAGATTGTTACCCAACAGTCATTCTGGAGGCAAAGTTCCTGTGGTCGTTTCCCCCCGGACTCGTGGGGAAGCTCTGGCTGATTTGGTCATTGCCGGGAGGGCAGGACCCCAGCTTGCTCTTTGGTCCCAAGTGATGCTTGATGGCGGCTGAGGTGGGAGCATGTCTTGCCATTGCTACCCAGCTGCACGTTGCCAATTCAGGGGCTGAAACCAGATGGTGTCGATACCTCCTATATCGTACCTGGCCCACTGCACGTACTTAGCAAATATTTCACTTTTGATTGACTTTGAATCAGACCTGCTGTCCTCCCTTCCAAAGGCCGAATCCCACCGCTCCCCAGAGAATCAGAATTATTTCTCTTTGGGGAAAACCCAAGTCCTCTTTCAATTACTGTTTAGAAGGAGATGAACATAGTATTCTGTGGGTTATTAAGAACATACAGAGCTAAAAGCAAACACCTCCTTAGAAGGGGTGTTCAGTGTGATTTAGCAAATAATAGCACAAGCATCGACCCACAGAAACAGGAAGAGGAGAAGGTTTAGACCAGGAAAGTACCAGGCTGAGTCTGTCTGTGTCTCCGGCACCCACGTCAGGTGTGTTTTTTGTCCTTCAGGTAACTAAAGAGCATCTCCAGACCCCCCTCCAGCAGCTCGGGCAGGGGTTTGGATAAAGGGTTGTGGGAAATGTGAAGCCCTTTGTCCATGGGGTTCCAAGCGATCCTGGCCAGTCTGCGCAGCAGGTAGAGCTCCTCGGGGAGGGTCTGGATGTCATTGTTGTTCAAGTTCAGCAGCTCCAGGCTCGTGAGCAGGCAGAGAGAGTAGGGGAAGGTGTGGATATTGTTACTCTCGGCAATGAAGATCTGCAGGCTGGCCAGGCACTGGATGCTCTCGGCAATGCTCTCCAGGCGGTTGGAGCCCACGTGCAGGAAGTCCAGCTCCCTGAGCGAGAACACGCAGACAGGGATGTGGGCAAAGCGGTTGTGGCTGAGGTTCAGCTTGCGCAGCCGGGAGAGGTCGGCGAGGCTGGCGGGGAGCTGGGACAGGAAGTTGTGCGACAGGCTCAGGACCTCCAGGTTCCGGCAGGCGCTCAGCTCTGCCGGCAGCTCCGTCAGGCAGTTCATGTGCACAAACAGGACCTTGAGGCTCTGGAGGAGGCTGACCTCCCGGGGCAGGGTCTTCAGGCGGTTCCCGCACAAGTTCAAGACCACCAGCCGCGTCAGCTTCCCCACCTCGGGCGGGAGGGCCCGGAGCTGGTTGTGGGACAGGTTGAGCTTCTGCACCTCTGACAGGCTCCACAGGAAGTCGGGAGCGTCCGTCATGCCCTTGGTGACCAGGCTGAAACTGACGTGCCGCAGGCCCCGCTTCAGCAGACAGCGCGGGTCCCTCCCCGAGAGCAGAGCATCGTCCCACGGGGAGAACTTCTGCCTCCCCCGCAGGAACCCTCGCCCCGGGGGGCCCTTGTCCTTGCAGCGGGCACCAGACTGCCTGGCCCCCATTTACCTGCCTTCCTCGTGCTCCTCTGTCGCCGCAGGTGGGGATGGGCTCCCGGGCCGCTGCTGAAGCCCGGCAGGGAGCCGATCGGGTGATGGGAGCCGAGGCCGGTGGTGCCGCAGGTGGAGTAGGACTTGGGGGGAGGTCCCAGATCCCCGGCTCTCAGGGTCCCAGATGTCTAGCCGCGCCGCGGAGAGCCGCCTGTCTTCCAGGCTGGGTTGAAGTGGCTTCTCTCGGAGCAGCCGGGCTGTAATGATACCCTTGTCCCTGAGGCTGCAGAACTGAACCTCTCGGGTCCCTCTGAACACCACGGGGCAGCTGTCACTGTCAATTCTGCCCGCACTTTATTGGCCTGGTGTGTGCAGACGGGTCAAGGGGAGGCCGTGTCTGACTTTCCTGTCTCTGCTTTTCTGGGTGTCACAGCTGAGCAGGGCGATTAACCAGCCCATCTCCGAAAAGAAGCCAAGGGGAAAAATAAAGCCAGGGTGTCTGCAGGTCTCAGGCTTATCCGGACCGTGGAGCGGAGCCAGGCTGAATGTGAGTCGCAGAGTTATGTTCCCAAAGTTAAGGATCGGCAGACGTAACATACATACCGATTCAAACCGCGGTGAATCATGTCGTGAAAAAGTAACAGAAGGAGCCCCGACCCCTGGAATCCTTGAGAACAGTGTTTTACACGGTACTGGTCAGAGGTGATTCCTTGAGGAGAGGGTGAAGGGGTCTTGACCACACTCCCATTTTCTCCCAGAGAAACTCTGGGGTCCTCTGTTCTACAGAGAGCTCCTGGGTTTGGTACGGTGCTCTGTAAACGTTTGGACAGCCCTTGACTGGCCACTTAGTAAGGAAAGCACGGTGCCTATTGTCCTGGAAAGTAGTCTGAAGAGGCCTCCCTGGGTACACACCTCTCTCCATCTCTCTCACTGAACAAGTTAACTTATACCCTAAGTCAGTTGTTGGTGTCATGGGCTGAACTGTGCCCCCGCTCCCGAATTTCCAACGATGAAATCCTAACTTCCAGTAACTCAGAATGTGACCGTGTTTGGAGACAAGGCCACATGAGGACACAGGAAGAAGACGGCCGTCTGCGAGCCAAGGAGAGAGGCCTCAGAAGCAACCTACCTGCCAACACCTTCTCTTAGATTTGCAGCCTCCAGAATTGTGGAAAATAAATTTCTGCTGTGTAAGCTCCCCCGCCGGCCAAGTCTATGGAGCTTTGTGTGACGGCCCTGGCAAACTCACCCAGCTGGGCCACAGGCGGACACATCTGCACAGGTGAAAAAAATCCTAAAAATAAGTTGTGGTTAAGGGGAGAAGAGATATCGAGGTTGATGGCCCAGGTTCTGAGAAAAGGGCGTATGGGCTTTGCGAGGGCTGGCTTGGCCTGCAGGCCTGCGGCTTTTGCTGGCACAGCCGTGGCATAACAGTTGGGCCTCCTGGACAGCAGTGCTGGTCCTGTGACTGTGGTCTCAGAACAGTCATCACCAAGCCAGGACCTTGAGCTGGGCTCTGGCTGGGTGCCGGCCCGGGGAAGCTGCAGGCCCATCCACTGAGGTGGGGCAGCAGGCGGCGTAAGACAATGCCAGGCCATTTCTGCCCCACTTGGCGTTTGGGAGAGCTCTGACCCCTTTCAACTGAGTAAGCCCCAGGCATTCCTGGACAAAGGTGGACACTCTAGACTTTTTCTATGGTATACTTGAGTATACCATAGATATTAATTGGGGACGGGGAGGGGGGGAGTAACATGACTAAATTTGTTCCCTAGGTTTTTGGAGCAGATCACACCTTATATATGTAAATTTCATGTGACAATAGAATTCTGCTGCTTCCATGAGCCTGAGAAATTATGCTAGAATATCTGAAATGCGGGGACCAGCAGGAACTGGGATGGTTTGAGAACGAGTCATGGCTGTCTTCTTTGTGACAATTCTCTCTCTTTCCCCTTAATACATTCTTTCCAATAAATACTTTTTGAGCACTTATCAATAGCCAATATTGATCGAATATTTACTATGTGAAATGCACTGCACTAGGTACTTTACATAGAAGATGAATATTAAAATTATCTCCATTTCAATATGAGGAAAAGGAAGCCAGAGAGAGGTCAAGTTACTAATGCAAGATCAAGTCACTTGCCCAACCAAGTTCAAGTATCTACTCAATGGCAGGACCAGAATTCAAACCCAATTAGTCTGACTCAACAGCCCCGGCTGGAACCATAAGAAAACTCTGGGCTTAAATGTATACAGAGGTGGAATTACTGGCTAGGATATGGTTTTCTGTTTTCAAGTTTCTATGGAGTAGGTCTGGAGAGGATATAGGTAAAGAAATGACTCTGTAACCACATAATAGAAATAACTACATAATTAGGCATTAACCCTACTTTCTCTCCCCCAACACAACTAGGAGAAGCCAAAGTTAAAATACCATTCCCAAAGACTTTGGCATAATGGATTTAATCCCCTCCCCAAAATAGTTCAGTTCTTTAGCGAGATTCTCATATATCGAATGGACGAGTTGTATGGATAGCTGACTGTTTCTTCTAAGTTTTTGAAACATGGATGATGCCTCTTATTAACCATGGTGATCCGGTCCAAGCTCCAGTCAAAGCAGGTTCACGGAGGGGACGGTCATAGTCTCTGGGTCATGTCCTCATCTATGATGTGGGCCGTGGAGCCCCTTCCTACCCTGCGAGTCAAGATTCTCACTACAAGTGAGACCATTGTAGGGAAATGCAAGTCAGACTTAATGCTTTCTGGTGAAAGCAGGCAAAATCCAAGGCAGCTTTTATTTTCCTCGCATTAAGTTTCGTCCCTGGGGAATAAAGAGTAACAGGATATGCGGTGGGGCTTTGGGACTTACAAGCCTCCACATCCAAGTTTTGCCGAAAGAGACTCTTTGAGGCTGAGTGGATTTCAGTTTGGCATAAGCCTCAGAGGGCAGCATTGTTGACAAGTTTTTGAAATTCCAGGGCATGTAAGTAATTTGACTGTCTTTAAAACCTAAAGAAGTTATAGAATTATAGAAACATATTTAATAAGCCTACCATGTTAACTACAGTGTTATATATTCCAAGTGATTCTTGTTCAACATATGAAAACCAACATTTCTTATTTCTTTAACCCTAAATAAAATACAACTGAAACGAGGAGAGTATAAAATAGTAGGTTATGAAAACATCCAGAGCTTCTCCTGAATTTACACTAATGGAACATCATTGAAAATCTCTTTATTGTCACCATGGCTTTTCAGCTTATGTCTACAGATCATGTCTGTTAATTTTGGGTGAAAGAAATGTGCCTGTTTCAACTGTTTGCTAAAATAACCATTTTATTGATTTAAAGTTTTTAAAATAGAAAGTACAGAAAAGTATGGAGACAATCCAGTTAATGTTTTGCATTTGTAAATTTCGAGCTTTTCCCTATACATATCTACTTCAATGTATTTTCTTGTACCAAAAAGAATTTCTTTTCATCTGTTTTAGCCCAGGTTTCCTCAATAGCATACCTGGAGGCAGGAGCTCTGGGGCTAACTTGGCCACATCTTTGCAGCAAGGCCTGCCTGTTGCTAGGTTTCACAGACATCTGCACAGTGGCTGGACCACCATGTCTCAGAACAGGCCACCATGTCTCCCTGCTTAAGCATCTGTAAAAGGCATGTAACGGTGAAACCCAAAGTACATAACAAAATGCCTTAATTCATGGTTATTAATGGTACATTGAAGGTTCATGGTGACCTCAGTAAATGACAGTTGCCCCATGAATGGCAGCTATTAAACACATAGACCACCCACCCAGCCCCCCACAGACACCCCTAGATTCATTGACCGAACATCCCCATGCGTTTGATGCTTATTTTGTCCTTGTTCATGAACTTCACACTCTCGTCAAGGGCAATCAGACCTGTGTCTGTGAAGCATCTCTCACTGATCTTTCACTCACCTTCTGTTTACCGAGTATTTACTTAGTGCCAGGAGCTGTTTTAGACACAGTTATACAGTCTATCTGATATTCAGAAGACTCATGAGGTAGATATTATTAACCTTAGGTTAAATATGAGGAAGCTGAGAGTCAGTGGGGTTAACTGACGCATAACTAGTTAATATCAGAGTTCAACACCTGGTCTTCTGATCTAAATCCTGTTCTCTTTCTACCATGTGACTAGCCAGCATCCCTCTGCACAGCTTTTCTTCTTAGTAAAGTGGCTTATTACTACTCTGATTAGAGCATGTCCCTGCCTTCCAGCTCAGAGCCACCGCAGTGAGAGGCAGCCCAGCCTGGTGGTCAATGTCAAGGGCTGAGCATCTTGGGTTGTCATCCTAGATTTATTACTGAAAGTCCATGTGAACCGGGGCAAGGTACTTAGCTTGTATGTATTTCCATTTCTTCATATGTCAAGTGGAGATAATCACAGTAATTTATAAGGGTGCTGTGAGAATTAAATGGCTTAGTACACATAAAACGCATAGGACCCATCTCCATAGGTAGCCCATGAATGGATACTAGACAGAGCACAGGAAAGACGGCCAAGCTATCCCTGTAGCTTATTTTATTTTATTTTTACTTTTTAAAAAAATTTATTTATTTAATTTTTTAAATTTATTTTTGGCTGTGTTGGATCTTCGTTGCTTTGCGCGGGCTTTCTCTAGCTGTGGCGAGCAGGGGATACTCTTCGTTGAATTGTGCAGGCTTCTCATTGCGGTGGCTCCTATTGTTGCGGAGCACGGGCTCTATGCGCACGGGCTCAGTAGTTGTGGCTTGAGGGCTCAGTAGTTGTGGCTCGCTGGCTCCAGAGCACAGGCTCGGTAGTTGTGGCTCACAGGCTTAGTTGCTCCGCGGTATGTGGGATCTTCCCAGACCAGGGAATGAACCCGTGTCCCCTGCATTGGCAGGCAGATTCTTAACCACTGTGCCACCAGGGAAGCCCTGTAGCTTATTTTATATGTAATAGTTTGTACCTCTTACTCCCCTCTCCCTACACTGCCCCTCCCCTTTCCCTCTCCCCACCGGTAACCACAGTTTGTTCTCTGCACCTGTGAGTCTGTTTCTTTTTCGTTATACTCCCTAGTTTGTTGTAATCTTTAAAATTCCGCATAGAAGTGATATCACCCAGTATTTGTCTTTCTGTCTGACTTATTTCACTTAGCATAATGCCCTCCAAGGCCATCCATGTTGCTGCAAATGGCAAACTTTCGTTCTTTTTTATGGCTGAGTAGTATTATCCCGTTTGCCTTTAATCGCTTCTCTGTTACTATATTTTGACATTTGTCTGTTTAATGCACCCCTCCATTTACCTGCGTCCTGTGTGCATGGGCTCATCACATAATCCAGAATTGTTTTTATTGACCTGTAATTGACATATAACATTATATTACTTTCAGGTGTACCACATGATTCAACATCTGTACATATTGTGATGTGATCACCATACTGAGTCTCGTTAACACCCATCACCACACATAGTTACAGAATTTTGTTTTCTTGTGGCGAGAACTTATAAGCTCTACTCTTTTAGCAGCTTTCATGTACACCCTAGTCACCAGGGTGTACATTTTATCCCCAGGACATTCATTTCATCACTGGAGGTTTGTACCTTTTGACCCCCTCCACCCGTGTCACCCACCCTCACCTCTGGCAACCACCACTCTGTTCTCTGTATCTATGAGCTCAGTTTTTTGTGTTTTGCTTTTTCAGAATCCCCGATCTAACCGCCATGGCAGCAGTTCCTTGAACAAAGCTTTGTCCTGCAAGCCGAGTCTAGTCCATCTCTCAGAGGAGGGCTCGGCGCCGTCTCAAGAACGTCCTGGTCCCACCCTCCTGCAAGGCACAGGGCACTGGGCAGCTGAGGTGCGGCCCCTCCACGTCCCCGTGTGTAGACGGTGATTATGCTTCCTCCTCACTGGCCTGTAGTGAGGATGGATAGGATGACACTAGCAAAGTGAGCAGCAGGGCACCTCGTGCTATACCCTCCCGGAGGCCTCTGTGGTCCATCCGCTCCCTCCGGGCCACGGCACAACCGCAGTCTTACGTCACACCCTTCCCCCCAGACACACCCACACCTGAGTAAGGAATTGTTCCAGATAAAAGAAGCCAAAAGAGAAGCGGCAACTAAATGCAATGAGTGATGTTTGATTGGATCTTGAACCAGAAAGAAATTAATTTTCTCATTTTATTTTAGGGACATTAGTGAGATAATTCTGAAATTTGAATAAGGCCTGTAGGTTAGATCATAGTGTTGCATCAAAGTCGATTTTATGCTTTGAAAATCATTGCATGGTTATATAGGAGAATGTCATTTTTAAAAAAAGAAATACACACTGAAGTATTTAGGAGCAAAGAAGCATAATGTCTACAACTTACTCTCAAACGGTTAGGAAAGTGTGCATATACGTGTATTTTAAAAATATAATATATATATAAAACCGACAATAAAGCCGAAGAAGTAAAATATTATCATTGGGGGATTATGGGCTAAGAATATGTAGGAATTGTTTGTACCATTTTGAAACTTGTCTCTGTCCAAAATTATTTCAAATTCAAGTGTTTAAATTTTTTTTAAGTAATGGAACATGCAACAAAAATGGTAAAGATGAACAATTAAGTAAGTTGCAATTATTCTCTCAGTGTGAAGTAAATTGTAAGAATCATTCAATGGTGGGTTGGCAGGAAGACAAGAAATTGAAGTTTTAAATGGTAGTGGACATTTTTTAATACATCAAATGAACAAAAGAACTGAGGAATTTACCCAAGATGTGTATAAGCGATACGAAAGGGAAAGCAGTGTTAAAGGCAGCAGTTGGAGAAAATGAAAACGTTTCACTTTTGTGCCCGAGCTCAGACAGTTCCGTGCATGAGTCTGGCTCTTATGACCTTCTATGGAATCTCGGGAGAATCCTGAAAGCAGAGGGGGTGCAGAAAAAGAGGAGACTGAAACTATTTCTTCATTAGGAGAGGGCGGTGTGGTGGCGGGGAGATGCTGCTGTCAGGAGTCCGGATGCTGGGATTCAAGTTCAGCCCCCGCTTTGCTATCAGCAGTGTAGCTCTGAGAGCATCAATCAAGGGCACCAAATCTCAGTTCAACTATCTGTAAATCCAGAGGCGGTAAACCAGAGACCCGGGAGTCCTCCCCACTTTAGGAGCTAGGGTTTTGTTAAGCATTTTGTATGTTCATTGTTGATGTTTAGACCTTTCAACTGTTTTGAATTATGAGGTGAGAATCAGCAGGGGAAGAACACAGGCTCCTGTTTGATGACCTACTTGAGAGAGTCTTTGGTGTCTACTGGTTAAAAATAATTTACTTGGCTCCAAAAAGATAGTTGTGAAACTCTTTGGCAGGATGTTACATGGAAGGACTTGACTGTGGTTAGGCCATTTCAAATGAAGCTTGTTGAAGGTGCTGAAGACAAAATCTTTCTTGAATACTCTTGTAGGAAAAGAGGTTGCTGTGTCAACTGGATTCTGAGTGCAGACATGCTCGTACGATGACTTTCAAAGACGATAACCTGGGCTTCCCTGGTGGCGCAGTGGCTGAGAATCCGCCTTCCGATGCAGGGGACACGGGTTCGTGTCCCGATCCGGGAGGATCCCACGTGCTGCTGAGCGGCTGGGCCCGTGAGCCATGGCCGCTGAGCCTGCGGGTCCGGAGCCTGTGCTCCGCAACGGGAGAGGCCGCAACAGTGAGAGGCCCACGTACCGCAAAAAAAAAAAAAAAAAAAAAAGAAGATAACCTTCCCAAACCCCTCCAGCTCTTATTCTCAGTAGTCATCAAACCCTACGTCCTTTTCATATTTACTCCATGCACTTTCTCTATTTTGTTCTTTCCCTCCTGCTCCCTCCCCACCCCCCTGCTTTTCTCCATTTATTTTCGATTCCATTTACTTTCACTGTCTATTCTACTCTTGGGAAAAACTCCTAGGGCTCAATGTCTTATAGACTTTCAGTAAACATAAGAGTTTTATCGTGATATTGGGGCTAATCTAGCTAGTTGATAGAACTGCTGAATCTGTTAAACCTGTAAAATGTCATTCTTGGGATTATGTTAAGCCTTGTAATTAGTTAATAAAAACCATTACACTGTCAAAAGTCTATTCGGCCCTGCAATGACATCTTCAATGTCCCACCTTCCCTCCCCCATCACCGCCTTCTCCTTCTGGCTGCTGCTCTGGGCAGGGTCCTCATCCTGGTGCTGCTACCCTAGCAGATGCCAGTGTCTGATATTCAGCAGTGATGCTGGATTGAATAAGAGACAGAGGACTAGAAACACTAGGTATGTAGTATAGTAAATACACCCCGGCAGATTGGAAAGGGAAGAATTAGAAAAGGTGAAGCAGACTCAATTCCTTTGATGTTGACTACCTAATTTTCCTAATGTACTTCCTGATTTCCTTTCCCCCTCCCCTTCCCCCTTGCTCTCTCGCCCTCCTCCTCATTCTTCTCCTTCTTCTTTTCTGGCCTTTGTTAAATCGCTTTTCAAACCTTTTCTCTAGGCTTTCTCATATTTCCTTTCTCCTCCAGGTCTTCAGGTGAGTTTGCCCCTCCCAGTCCCACCCACCCGCAAGGACCCCCTCTGTTTGGATAACTGTCACTAACCCTGCAGCTCTCCCTGTGCACAAGGATGTTTGCGTTTTCAGTTGCGTTTCCCTGACTTTGTGATCTTTTTAGAGACCCAGCTGCCAAGGAAAGGTGATCTGGATTTGAGAAATCACCCACCATGATCCATTCTGGTTTGGATGAAAAGTTGTAATGTTTTATTAGTTTACCCGACAGCTCTTGGTATTCGGTTTTTATTTTATGTCATTATTTGGTAATGTTATTTTTTTAATATTCCTTACTAGCTTGAAAAAAACAGGAGCTTTGAAACTGTGGTCAGAAGTCAGTATTTTTAAAAATTATGAAATGGAAATGAGAAAGAGCATAAACAGACAGTGGCAGATGGTGAAAGGCTGGAAATGAGAATGATGGAGAAAAGGACAAAGCAATCCTAACCAAGGAAAAGAAGGATCTGTGCATATTCAGGAACTTAATTTAGGTGCATTCACTGGAGTGTTGGCTGTGAATGAAACAATGGAAGCTAGATGTCCTTAGACAAACATCACTAACCATCAGGGAAATGCAAATCAAAACTCACATCTGTTACAGTGGCTGTTATCAATAAGACAAGAAGGGCTTCCCTGGTGGCGCAGTGGTTGAGAATCCCCCTGCCAATGCAGGGGACACGGGTTCGAGCCCTGGTCTAGGAGGATCCCACATGCCGCGGAGCGGCTGGGCCCGTGCGCCACAACTACTGAGCCTGCGCGTCTGGAGCCTGTGCTCCGCAACAACAGAGGCCGCGACAGTGAGAGACCCGTGCGCCGCGATGAAGAGTGGACCCTGCTCTCTGCAACTAGAGAAAGCCCTCGCACAGAAACAAAGACCCAACACAGCAGAAAATAAATAAATACATTTATTATTTTTTTAAAAAAGGCAAGAAATGACATGTAGGCCAGGGTGTGGAGGAAAGAGAACCCATGAGTACTGCTGGTGGGAATGTAAACTGGTGCAGCCACTATGGAAAACAGTTTGAAGGTTCCTCAAAAAAATTAAAAATAGAACTACCCAGCAGTTCTACTTCCGGGTATTTATCCAAAGAAAAATGGAACTAGGATCTTAAACAGTTATCTGCACTCCCATGTTCATTGCAGCATTTTTTACAATAGACAAAATATGGAAATAATCTAAATGTCTGTCAATGAATAAATGGATAAAGAAGATGTAGTATGTATTCATACAATGGAATATTATTCAGCCATTAGAAAGAAAGACATCCTGCTGTTTGTGACAACATGGATATGCTTGAGGACATGCTAAGTGAAATAAGTCAGAGAAAGACAAATACTGTATGATATCACCTATATGAGGGACCTAAAAAAGCCAAACGAAAGATTTAGAACCCTTCCTAGTCAACTCCTATGGAGAATGTGAAGAGAATATCAGCTCTTTTTGTCATGTTTCTATTTGGGAAGAGTTAACATATGAATAGCTTGGAAGTTCAGAAAATAGCTTGAAGGGGGTCCTCTGTTTTCATCCCCTCCTATTAAGTCTACTTTTGTGTCAAGGTCCAACTCCATTCCCACCTTCTCTTTAACACCTTCTCTGGTCCTTCCATCTCCTAGGTACCTGTCCTCATACTTTGAACTCTGATGGAGCAGATTTACTCCACCAGAATCCCCTTTGGGAAAATCACTCGAAAATCTTCTTGGATTAAAAGTGAGATTGAGGGCTTCCCTGGTGGCGCAGTGGTTGAGAATCCGCCTGCCGATGCAGGGGACGTGGGTTCGTGCCCCGGTCCGGGAAGATCCCACATGCCGCGGAGCAACTGGGCCCGTGAGCCATGGCCGCTGAGCCTGCGCGTCCGGAGCCTGTGCTCCGCAACGGGAGGGGCCACAACAGTGAGAGGCCCGCGTACCGCAAAAAAAAAAAAAAAACACGTGAGATTGAAAAGAATAAATCAGTAACAAGAGATGGCCACCAGCTGCCACCTAAAGAGGATGGAGCTGCTACCTGGACAGCTATAGCTCTGCTGAAGAACGGTGACTAATTCGGGGATGCAAGTTTGGAGGGCGGTTGCCGGTACAGAGCACAAGTTCTTTCCATGACAGAAAGGAAAGGCATTTGAGGGGAAAGACGCCAGAGAGGCTGATATAGGGTAACGGGAAGAAGAGAGGCCACGTTGCAGCCAGCTATCTGGCTGAGAAATCACTTTAGAGAACATCAATGTCAATGTCAAGGTAGGACTTCCGAGTTCTTTGCTGAGGAGCACGTGATCTAACTCCCCCTCCCACAGCCCCACCCCACAATGCTCACTAAAGCTGACAGTGCTCACGAGGGCTTTCACCTGAACTCACAGAGCTGAGGTGAGCGTCCGGGCTGGTTCCGGGGATGGAGATGCTGCGTACAGACAGACCTGGCAGGTGAGGGGTGCCAAATGGGGGAACCGCTGCTCTGCACCTCACCTGTCACCTAAAGCCACATAGTCAGGTCTCAGCCTCACGGAGGAGCCAGAGAAGGTACATAAACACAAGGAACACAATCAAAGATTGCATCCTAACTGTAGCCCTGTGGGAACAGATGGGGGAGGGAGGAGTTTGCTTCTTGGTACCTTGGTCCGTGCACTTAGTAGGTTCTCACTTGTCTCTACTCCTCTGAACATCTTCCTAGGCTTCTCTTTCATGTGGGAGGGCACAGCTGAGCGTCATGACTACCCCCACCAGGAAGATATAGCCCTTTCTTTGGCTGAGCTTCTATTAGGGAGAAGTTACTATATGATTCGATGGGCAGCTCAAAAAATAAGCAAAAGTTTAAAAATCAGCTCACGTCAGATTTGGAGCCTGCAGAGACCCAGTGTCGCAGTAAAAGTTGGTAACACTTCTCATGAAACTTTTATTAGGATTGTGGTTTTGCAAATGACAAATCAATTAGTAATGTTTCTTCTGGTAGATGGAGAAGCACAGCTGAGCCTCACGCCCATCACAGGCTGACATTTCCTTGAACCTCCCAGATTCAGCCTTCCAGTGTGTTGCAAACGTATGACACAAATGCAGCAGAACGGAATGCTCCCGCAAGGGCACCAGCCACTCTAACAAGGCCAGCACAGCTGCCCGAATGCCCAACATAAATAAAACATCAGCAACTACAGGACAAACAGAACGCATAAATGAACTGAGATGCAGACAAGAGTCAGGTTTTGTAAGTTCATCCCTGAGTGGATGCAGCTAATGGCTTCCTCGTTTCTTCTCGGATCAGGGCTGAACGGTTGAGTAGGAAGCCTTAGGAAGCCCCTAGCAACCAGGGAAGGACGCTTGCAGAGCTTCCAGGTGGCAAACACAGGCCGTCTTGCTGGGGAAATAGTTTTCGAGGAGGCTTAGGAAATGAATGGAGGGAAAAGCAGAGGAAAAAGGGAAATGGGTAGGGGTATTCTCTGTTTCAAAGAGTAATCCTGAAGTCTCAGAAAACCTGTTTCTTAACTGCATTCAACTCTAAATCCATAAGGGACTATGGCTTATGCAAACGTCTAATACCTGCTTGACACCAAGTATGATGCTTCACAGGTAGGAGGAACCCAGTGAAGGTATTGAACTAGTTTTATCTTTAACTTGATTAGTTCTCTGTGCCTTCTATCCTCCAAACCCTGGATTCTCATTTGACATGACTTTGGTTTCATGAAATCCTAACATCTGATTAGAAGTGGAAAGGCAAGCAGAAAAGACAGAAGCATGGAAATCGAAATTAGTGTAGATAGTAAATTTGAGACTTTCACTTCTAGTCAAGATGGGATGTCTAAAAAAAAGAGGACAAAATCCATGAATAAGTGATTTTTAGACACTGGACAAAAGCAAGGGACAGAGATTCCTGAGCTAGGAGAAACAAACAAGGTGAGTCCCACCATCTCCTGGAGGGGAGGGCAACCAGGAAGGGCTGGGCAGCCTCCGTGAGTTCAGGAGAAGATGTTGGGAGGAAGAGGAGGTCAAAGGGCTGGAGTTTTCAGGGCAGAGAACCAGAGAGGCAAGAGCTCCACAGAGAGAGCTCTAGAAATCTGCAAACGGCCCCCTCCCCTCTGTCTGCAGAGTGTCAATCAGCATAGGCACGTCATGAAACGACCCGAGGCCAGGAAAAGAACCACCGGAAAGGATTACAGAGAACAGCTGCTTCAATCACACAGGACCAGCCATCATTTTTGCTCCAGAGTGGAACCCTTGCCATTTATACACATCAGTTGGGGGAGGGGGGTGGGGGAGGGATGGTTTGGGAGTTTGAGATTAGCAGATGCAAACTATTATATATAGAATGGGTAAACAACAAGGTCTTACTGTACAGCACAGAGAACTATATTCAATATCCTGTGATAAACCATAATGGAAAAGAATATGAAAAAGAATATATATATATAATTATATATATATATAATTGAATCACTTTGCTGTACAGCAGAAATTAACCCGACATTGTAAATCAACTATACTTCAACAACATAAATTTGAAAAATATATACTACATCAGTTAAAGAACTCATGTAGTATTGCCTCAGTAGTGGAAAAACTTCAAAAGCAGATGTGTTTGTACCCAGTCAACAAACCTACAAGCAAGTCACAAAAGGATAGAATCCTTTTCAAGGAAATGAATGGCATTCTAGAACAAAGCTCAAAAATATTTATAGTATAACACAAAATATCCAGACTCTAACAAGGTAAAAATCACAACTTTATTGTTATCCAATCAGAAAATGCTAGGTTGGCAAAGAAATAAGAAAATATGACTCAGCTGCAGACTGGAGGGGACCCCTTTGCAGATCTAACACTTAAGGAAGAAATAATACTAATTCTATACAAACTCCTCAATGAAATTGCAGAGGAGGGAATACTTAACAACTCATTCTATGAGGCCAGCATTACTCAGATACCAAAACCAGACAAAAGTATTACAGGAAAGAAAAACTACAGACCGATAACCCTCAAGAACATAGATGTAAAAATCCTTAACAAAACTGTAGCAAATTTAATCAAGCAATATATTAAAAGGATAATATATCATCCAAGTGGGGTTTATTCTAGAAATGCAAGGTCGATTTAACATTTGAAAATCAATCAATATAGTTCACATATTAACAAGCTAAAAAAGAAAACTACATGATCATCTCAATAAATGCAGAAAAATCATTTGGCAAAGTTCAACATCCATTCCTGATTTAAAAAAAAAAACACAAAAAAAAAACTGTCTACAAACTAATAGAAGGAAACTTCCTTGACCTGATAAAGACCATCTAGAAAACACCTACAGATAACATCACACTCAATGGCTAAAGATTAAAGTCCTTCCCCCTAAGATCAGAAACAAGGAAAAGATGCCCACTTCACCACTTCTAGTCAACATTTACTAAAGGTCCTTGCCAATGCAGTAAGAGAGGAAAAAGGAAGAAAAGTCTTCTAGATCAGAAGGAAGAAGGAAAGCAGAGAGGAGCAAAAATTACCAAGGGGTATGAAGAAATTTTCAAGTTGTATCAAAGGGCAGATTCCTTGCTAAATAGGGATGTCTGAGAATGGAACGGTGTTGGCCTTCCAATCAGAGTCTTTCTAGGAAATGAAGAAAAGTGGGTAAAGCGTCACTAACAATCAGTGCTTTTATTTTCAATTACCTACCCCAAACTGGTCTATTCAATTTGAGAACTAGACAGAATATTCATCCCTTTTATGTGTTTTCAGCTGTATTCCCATCTGCAATGAGGGCTCTCTTCTCTGTCTGCTCCATGTGACTCCAGGGCCTCTCCTCACCAGGTCCTACCTAGAATCAGCCACCCCATTGCAGGCACTCTTCCTCTAAGCCTCATTTCCAGGGCCACCCCTTTTACAAATCTTCTCTGGCCACTTAATGAGCCCCATTTTGCTCTCTGGCCTCTCCTATCACTTTATATTTGATGTGCAAATTCCTAGTGGCTTTTCAGTTCCTACATGTGTATTTCCTTCACTGCAGAGAAAGCACCTTGAAGGCAATATTGCATTTCACTCAACTTTCTAATCTCATGAACCTCTCTCCTGGCTAATTCATAGCACTGAGCAGATACCAAGATGTGTAAGAGAAAAGAATAGGGATACAACGCACAACTGTGTGCCCACAGCTTAGATTAAGAAATGACTAATTACCACGACCTTGGGAATCCCACCCATGTCTCTCACCAACTCCATGGTTGACATATTATTTAACTTAACCACGTTTAAAACCAAGCAATAGCTCCATAGTTTTGCTAAATGATAAGAGAAACTTGGAACACCATAACTTTGATTATTCCTTTTTTTGTAGTGCCTTTTTCTGTCTTGTTTTTATTTCATCCGACAGGGTTGATTGATATCATTTTATACAGCCAGTGTTTGCATAAATGTATCCTTTCTCAGTGTTCCCTCTTACATCTCAGATCTATACTTGGGGTCCTTTTCCTTTTCATGAAACACTTCCTTCAGAATTGCCTTAACAAAAGCTATTGGCTTTTTAATATTTTTACGTATTTTTTTGTTTTATGTATTTCATTTTTTAATTTTTGGCTGTGTTGGGTCTTCGTTGCGGTGCGCAGGCTTCTCATTGCAGTGGCTTCTCTTGTTGTAGAGCATGGACTCTAGGCGTGCAGGCTTCAGTAGTTGTGGCCCGTGGGCTCAGTAGTTGTGGTGCACAGGCTTAGTTGCTCTGTGGCATGTGGGATCCTCTCAGGCCAGGGCTCAAACCCATGTTCCCTGCATTGGCAG
Organism: Kogia breviceps; assembly: GCF_026419965.1. Lineage (NCBI taxonomy): Eukaryota > Metazoa > Chordata > Mammalia > Artiodactyla > Physeteridae > Kogia > Kogia breviceps. Next base: position 58,757,841 of record NC_081324.1, on the reverse strand, counting down.
GCAGATTCTTTACTACTGTGTACCAGGGAAGCCCTACTGGCTTTTTTATTGATCTGAAAATTATTTAAGTTGACATCTATTTTCTCTAAGTGCACTAAAAATAGAGTTTCACTCTCCTGGACCTCAATTTTTCAAAGTTGCCTGTGAAAAATCAGATCTCAGAATAAATCTCATGCCATTGTTGATAATATGTGTTTTCTCTCTAGCTTTTGAGAAGATCACTTTGTCTCATTGGGATGCAACTAAATGTGGGTTTTTTTTTAATTAGTTCTGAAAAATCCACCATAATTATCTCTTCAAATGTTCCCTTTGACCCATTCCTATGGTAGTAGAGCCACTATATATATATATATATATATATATACATCCGAATCACTTTGCTATTCACCTGACACTAGCATGACATTATAAATCAACTACACATCAATTAAAAAAACCAAGGGAGTCTCCTATTAGAGTCTCCTTCTTGGACCAGCCATGAAAGCCAAAGACCAAGGTACCAGGTTTGGCAAATGAACCCAGGGCTAAAATCTTCTTGCAATGTACTTTCTAGTTCATGTTCCATTTTCACTTAGTTTTTGGCCTTAATTTCTTTTTTTTTAAGACTTGTTTTTCTCTTTTTCTAATATTTATATATATTTTTAATATAAATATTCATTTCCCCTATAGGTTATTACAAGATATTGAGTTCCATGCGTTATACAGCACGTCTTTGTTGTTTATGTGTTTTATATATAGTAGGGTGTGTATGTTAATCCCAAAGTTCTAATTTATCCCTCCCTCCACCTTCCCCTTTGGTAACCATAAGTTTGTTTTCCATGAGTCAATTTCTGTTTTGTAAATAAGTTCATTTCCATCATTTTTTTTAAGATTCTTATTAGTTTGTCAATACATTTAATTATTTTGTAGCCCAGCAGACTTAGTTTATGTAAGTGGAAGAACTGGTCAGGGTCTCTCGCACCCGAGTGTTGGAATCACAAGACTTCTACTGTCTTTTCACTGTTATCTCAACAATGATTATATTGTGTCAACATAGTCTCATTCACAATGATTGAAAAGATGCTACTTTGGGAAAATATGCTTCCTTTTCTTGTCCCCATAGTTAAGTTTTTGAGAGCAAATATTGTAGAGGGAGGGGAGCAAAAACAACAACAGACTCAAAGAACCAAGGTCACCAGGGAGACACAAAGGATTAAAAGCAGGCAAGTGGGAGACAGGATATTAACTCCTGAGCTGGAAACAGCAAGCTCTCCTCATTTCCAGGCATTTCCGTGGTCAGGACAGGTGCATTTGAAGAGGCTTGGGAGGATAGAGAGGCCCAAATAACCCCTGCTGCACATTAGCGGGGATCCAAATTTAGATCCCATTCCAGACATTATACCCATTTAGATAGGGTTTTTATGACCCATCACATTCTGTTAATGAAAACCAATTGCTTTGTAACTCATTTTTCTAGGTCTCTATATCAGAAACTCTATGCCTAACCATGGATTATTCGATTTTTTAAAAATTGGAGTATAGTTGCTTTACAATGTTGTGTTAGTTTCTGCTGTACAACGAAGCGAATCAGCCATATGTATACATATATCCCCTCCCTCTTGGACCTCCTTCCCACCCCACTCCCCCATCCTACCTATCTAGGTCACCACATATATTTCTGCCTGAAAAATCCAAACCACTTTGAACTTTTCACTTCCTGGTTCAAAGCTTGAACTTCTCTTTGTTCTTTTCACTGAATGCCTCAAAATGGTGGGTTAAAATTAAATGTTAACCAACCCTATACAGCTTACATTTAAAAATTTAATTTGTTAAGAGCTTTCCTCTAACCCATCAAGTGAATGCACTTAGATTGTGAATGAATCCCATGAATATGTATTCTATTCAACGATTAGTAGAATCTGAAAGAAGTAATTTCTTCTCTATCAAGCCTTTTCCATTAGATTATAAACTCTTATTGATTTGACTTCTGTATGCAATTTGTGGCTCCATGTAGTTTTGGCCTTTGGGTCTCTTTCCATTTAATTTTCAAAGTCTTCTGGGAATCTCTCCTCTCCCATGGTGCATTAACTGAGAATTATGCAGAATAACTTTCCATTTGGATGAATGAAGCAAGTAGGGAAGACAGTCATGAATATTCCAGTCTCTACTAAGCATTGTTCACACCTGGAGAAAAGAAAAATTGAATATGGGTTTCTTTCTTGGAAAGAAAGAAATTTAAAATTATAAAATTTTATAATTTTCCCTAAATATATTAGTGGCAGTTTCTTAACCATATTTATTAATTTCTCATGAAAATCCAGTCAAAATATTTTGGTCTTACCAGTAGTCTGTCAATATTTGCTATTCTTTTAATAAGCCCTTATAATTATGTTTTGATAAGTTAAGATGAATGATTGTTCTGAGACAATTAAATTCACTTTTATCTGTTTTTTTCAGATTTAAGACTCTTTAAATAAGGGCATGATATTATAAAGTCTTTCAGTCACAAATAGAATAATTGATACATTGTTTAACTTATTCCTAACTAATAATCAGAACTTTTACTGATACGTTTTGATTCTACTTGTGAAGATCTGCAATAGAAAGAGGTTTGATCCCGACTTTGTGTGGATTGAATGGGGTTTTTAAGTTAGCTCATAGAAACGTTTAGTATCCCTGTTATTTCACTAGGGAGAGCTGTTGGTCCTTCATTGCCCAGTAAAGCAGCAGTGGCTCTGCCCTGTCTGTGCAGCTACTTTGATTGTTTCATTATCACGTCAAGCTCTGCACAATTACAAAAAAACTCTCTAATCATTCAGAGAGGCAGTAAAGAAGCTTCAAAAGAGAAGCTGATAAACTCAATCAGATACCTTGAAAACTTCTAAAGAATGTTCAGCTGGCTTCAGGCCCGTCATCAAATACTAACTACTCTAACATAGAAAGTAAAATTATAAAAATTCCATACAAGAAACTCATTTCATTACAGTCGAAAGGAATGGTAGGTCAAAAGGGACATGGTAAATGGTCTCAATACTGCCTATTAAAGAACAAACTACCATGAAAATGTTGTCAATTAGCTTCCTTTTTTTTTTTTACTTTTTTTCTTTCCAATCCAGTTCAGAGAATCTGGATATTCCTAATCCTCACAGCTTGAGGGTGCAAAAGAGTTCATATGATCACTGAGGTCTGGATTTTCAGTGGCTTGCTGGACCCATTTTGTCACTGTGGAATCTTGGCCCCATTGTGAAGTGCTCCCGCCGTTCTAGAATCTGAGAGCCCCAGCAGTCTCTCCAGGAGGGGAAAAGGCTCCCTCTTTTATGGTTCTATCTTCTCCTGGGGTCCAAATGGTTACGGAAGCAGGGAGCAAACTCTCCCCACTGGCACAGAGCCTTTCCTCCCAGGATGTAAACGTGCCACAGGGGCCCGGGCAGGAAAGGCTAAGGGAGCAGCACCGGGCATCCTGGAGCCCAGGTGAGCTCACCCTCCTTCGCTGGAGGCCCTGCCTTTCCTCCTGCTGGTCGGTTCTGTCTACCTCCTTTCCTCACCATCTCGCCAGGCTTAACCACGGGTCTCCTCGACCTCCACGTAAAGCTAAGGAAGAGAAGACTTTGACAATGTGAAGTTAAAGGACTTCTCATCTATCCCCTCAAAGTCATGTCCCACGGTCACCTTTTCCCCATTATGGAAGGGGAGACGGCAGATGAGAAAGAGGACGTGGGTTTCCCTGGTGGCGCAGTGGTTGAGAATCTGCCGGCCAATGCAGCAGACACGGGTTCGAGCCCTGGTCTGGGAGGATCCCACATGCCGCGGAGCAACTGGGCCCGTGCGCCACAACTACTGAGCCTGCGCGTCTGGAGCCTGTGCTCCGCAACAAAAGAGGCCGCGATAGTGAGGGGCCCGCGCACCGCGGTGAAGAGTGACCCCCCACTCGCCACAACTAGAGAAAGCCCTCGCACAGAAACGAAGACCCAACACAGCAAAAATAAATAATTAATTAATTTTTTTAAAAAAAGAAATCTGTTTCCGGGTGGATTTCCAGCATCCTTTAGGGCAGCGGTTATGAGCCCTCATCCCCACTGGGGCAGGCTCCTGCCCGAGGAGCTGGGAGTCCTGACGGGGGTCTGGTGGGGGGCTCTGTGGTGGAGGAGGGCTCCAGGGGGAAAGGGTAGCACTCTTCCCAAATGCAACCTGGGTTTATCTTTCCCCACTGCTTTCTGAACCTGGGAAATATTTTGCTGATGCTTTACTCTCCCCCTGAGGCTTATAGGCATCTTCTCACTCACAGGATGAATCTTGTCCTCTTCAGCAAAAGTAGAGCCTTGAAAGCCAGACTGTTGTCTTGAGAGAGGGCTTTCCAAAAAAGGAGTTAATACACGTCCGGAGCTTCGAACAGTGCCTTCCCAACCCAGCAGGTAGTGAGCCCTTAATAAACACCAGCCCTCCTTTCATGAGGTCCGGGAACGATCTGCTTTATCCACGGGGGAGAGAGCATAGGCGAGACATCCAGAAGGAGGCAAACTAAGGCTCCCCATTTCCTCTCTTAGGGAAACTCAGGAAGCAAAGAAAGGAACTGTTGCTCTCCACCCACTACTACCGCCCGCCCGCCCTCCGGGGCAGAGTTCTAGAAGAGCAATGACAGTGGTTTCAGTGGTATAATCTCCAGGTTGGCATGGCCTTGGTGGCAGCTCCAGACAAGAATTCGGGGTGCTCTTCCCAGGAAGCCCTGTCGTGGGAGTGCTGAGTGGCCTGTGTGGGCCCAGGGGCAGAGCAAGGAGGCGCCCAGGAGGGTCTGGAGGAGAAGGTACCCAGGAGCCAAGCAGGTGAAGAGGGGCCCAGGGCCCCCAGTGGGGGGAGGCCGAAGACCCCAGGGCCCTCGGAGGGGTCAGAGAGGCAACCTATGTGGGCCTCAGACGGCCCCGGCAGCCCAGGGACCCTCCCCAGGGCCACAGCCACCACGAACCAGCCGGGGGCCAGAGGTTCCCCCAATAACACCTCAGAGCCCTGTCCCCTGAACCCACATTAGCCCGACTTTGCCTTAGTTGGGTCCCCAAAATGCCCACGGCCTCCCCGATGCCACCTGACCTTAAAGAAACTTCTGGAAAGGACAAGTTGGAGTGAAAAGATAGGATGCTCTTGACCCACTACAGTTAAATCATCTTAATTTTGTCAGTCGGATATGCCATTAAGACCGTGTGACAGTAGCGTGGGTCCCTCTCAGGCCTCTCAGGAGGAAGGAGATGCAGGTTCATTACGTCTGCAGGTAAGTCCTCCTGTTGCTGAAAGGAACCAGAGCATAAAGGGAAACAGGGAAAAAGATGAGTTTTCCTCCCAGTTAAACCTCTGCTCATTAAACTCCAGGTCTGGTCTCTGTTTAGATGAAGGATTAACTACTTTCTTTGACAGATTAAGTAGAGAGTAAACAGCCACGTATTAATGAATTCAAGCTTGCTTATAAAAACCCTCACCATCAAAAATTAGATTTGGGGCAGGTTAAAAAAGAATCTATCTTCAAACATTCCCTTGGAAATGATGTGTGCAGAATATGAATCTCTATAACCCTTGACCTTTAAATTCTGGTCGTTGTCTATTTTCTTTAGTCTTTCTGACCTTTAGTCACTGAGCAGGTTATTGCTATTTTTGCTTTATGGTGTTAAAAAAAGTTTTTTTTAAATTTTAACTACTCTGGGGTAGCGTATACAGAATATCTCATAAATGGTTTCAGAGTACAATCTGGCAACATAAAGTCAGGGCAGGTTAATTAAGAAATTTAGAAAATTCTCCAATAGACATCTCTGTGCCCTGAGAGGAAGGGTTATAATTAAGATAGATTCGGTGTCATCAGGATCACTTAAGATGTCAACTCTTCAAAAACTAATAAAGTCAGTAGGGAGAAAACGTTCGGTGTGTTTAACTCATTCATTGAATGAACTGACCTTGTTCAGAACAAGGAAAGGGGAACTTTTTCCCTTCTCACCCCACTGTCTTCACACCTGTAGGATCGGATCCCTATTTCCAAGGCCTGAGGATGTCCCTAAGCTTTTCCTGTCGCTTTCAAGGATTAGAATCCGTCTCATTTTCAGACCTTGAGAAGTCAAGACCCTTGTGACTCAAAATGTAAGTCTGTCCTTCAAATCAAAGCTTTCCACAGCTCAGGCCTGGCCAGGTTTGGGAACTTACAGGGCAGGGGCAGGATGGAGTCAGGAAGGAGGAAGGGGCTGCCCATCAACCCCTTTAGGTTCGGGGCCCCTGACATGATAGGACTGTTATCAGGATCAGTGTCTGGGATCTCCACCAGCCTCCCCAAAGCCTTTAAATCCTTAGTCTAGTTGAAGTAAAATGCTGCATTGGACAACTGGTCAAACAATGTTTATCCTAAGGAAGACTTGAGATGCCAGGACACCTCCCTCCTTAGGGGTAGAGGGAAAGAGCTGAACCCCGGCTCCAAGTCTCAGATGGTGGCTTCCAGAGTCAGGCCAGGTGTTTGCAGGTGGTCCTGGCAGATGGCTGACAAAGGGCATGTTTCCCTACGATGAGAGCTCGAGGGCTCTGGCTCTTTTAGGACAGCAATAGGGTTTTGAGGAAGAGAGAGGTAGATGGGAAAGAAGGAAAAGAAGAAAATTCTAGGCGTCTACTTAACCGAAGGGAAGGTAGCCTTCTGCTGTTGTTTGGGAAACCTCAGGAAAAGGACCCCGGGTTGGAGGATAGGGTTTGATAGTTGATTGTGTTCGGCGTGCTACCCATTATCAGGAGGTAGTGTTTTTTGTTTAGTGAGTCAGACTGTTACTAAAGACAAATGAAATGGTAGATTCACTCTGTGATCTCATCCAGGAATTTACACTTGTTACATTTGAATTAGATGTTTGGAAACTGGCTCAGAGAGTGCGGGTTTCTCCTGTTGAGTGGATGCGCAGCGCCATCTAGTGGCTCCCCACACAAACTGCCCGTGGTCCGGCACAGGTAAGAACCCACGTCCTCTTTCCCATCCAACTCTTCTACTCCGTATGCATGTGTTCAACTTAATTTACTCCAGATTAGGGTATAACTTTAAAAAGAGAAGACTTTTGGGAGGAGTGAAGGGAGGAAACAGGGATCTTTGGCTGGAACAACATTTTATCATTTGACAGATATTGAGTGCCCACCGTGTACCGGACCCTCCCTGGGCTGCCGTGGGGTGACAGCAAAACCCTGCCCTCGTGAGAAATGCATAGTCTTGTGTAGGCACCCCCTCATATTTCAGAGAATCTGCTTCACACATTTGCATCCTAGGAAATTATAGAGAGACAATCTTGAGTGTATACAATTTTCTAGAACACTCAAAGGTCTGCGTTTTTTGATATGCAAGGAACGTCCTAATTTTAATTTTTTTAGTTTTGAATATTAGTATTATCTGTGCCATCCCAAAGGTAGGCTCATTTCTGCTACTTCCTACTCTCCTTGACTACAGGTGCCCCCCTGGGAGCTGTCCTCAGCCCATGTCCCTCTAGACCCTCAACTTTAGCTGCCACGTCTATGCTGGTGACTCATACACTACAGCCCTTCCCAGTTTCCCTCCACATTTCCTAACACCCATCAGTCATCTCCCCAAAGATGACCTGCAGGCACCCAAAACTCCAGTGTCATTATTGGGCCATGAGGTAACCTTCAAGAAAGAAGCCTCAGAGAGAGAATGATGGAGCAGAAACATTCTGAAGCCTTTCTGGAATCTCCAAACCAGTCCTGAACTGGCTCCTCCAAAATTCTTTGTGAGAAAATACAATTATTTTGCTTTTTCTGTTACATGCAGTTGAATTTGATGTAAGCAGATGTAAGATCCAACACAGTAAATGATGTACAGAAGAGAAAGCCTGGAAGATAGTTTTGTGCACGGCACAAAGGGCAAAGCAGTGAAGACCTGATCAGGTTAATGGACAAACCATAAGGAGGGGGGTGTTTTTTACATCTATTTCACCAAGTGTCTGTCCCACCGATGTCGTCAAATCCCCCTTTCCTTTGAGGACTGTTGCTTCCTTTAAGAGCGCAGTCCCCACGCCATCCAGGGGAGCAAGTCTGGGCCCTGCCGCCTCTTCTGGAGCTTCTCTGAAGGATTCCCTCACGGCCCCTGGGTCACTTCCTGTTCAGACTCTGCTCCTGAGGAATTCTCCGTCATCCCCTGTGTCACACACACTGTCCCCCCCCATCACCTCCTCCCTCCGTCTCCATCCTCCTCCTCACCCCGGACGCCATCCTCTCTCTTCGCTCCACAAAACTCCTCTAAGACTGGCATGGAACAGTCTTTTTCTGAAGAAAAGGCCGTTTTAGCAGGGTTTTTAACCAAGTTACCAGAACACATCACCGTTGTTCAATTTCTCCACAGTTACGGAGAGACCCTCACCCCATGGCCATTCCCTCGTGGACCCACCTGCCACCATTTTGCTTGGATCCTGCTCTTCCTGCCAAGAGCATCATTGGGACGTACACGCCTCTTGAATGTTTGTCCTCTCCCCCGAAAATATGTAATAGGGAGCTTGTCCTGCCCCCTGCATTTTAACTGTCTGTGTGCCAGAGGTGATCCTTCACAGCCATCTACTTCCTTGTGTCCTGTTGGCACTCCTGCCAAAATCTCCCCTGTCTGCCATCACCAGGCCTTTTGGGATCTCTTTCCAAGGTGCTCCTGGATTTCCTGGCTGTGAGTTACTCTTTCCCTTTTCCCTTGGGTATTGAGAAATAGTCCCCTTTAACGTATGACTCTGGCGATTTTTCTGTCACATTTTCCACATCATCTCAAGCAGGTCCGTAGACGTGTTTCAACCAGTTCCACACATAAGGGGAAAAGAAGTCGCTTTGTTAGATTAGGTTCTTAGGAGAAGCGAAGTCCAGCTCCTTCATAGTTTGCCAAGCATGTTTTTTTCCACAAAAGGACTCAATTATATTCTTGACCATCCCTAATTTAGAAAACAAGAGGATAACAGTAATAACTTCCCAAATAAAATGTTTGACGCTTGCTTTCAAAATGTGAGGGAGTCTCTTTAGGATTTTTCCATCAATTGAAATAAATAGGCAATTCCAGCAGAAGGATATATATATATATTTTATATATATATATAATATATATTATATAATATATATTATATAATATATATTATATATATTATATAATATATATTATATATATTTAAAATCTATTGTTAGGCCTATGTTAGAAGTGAAAATATAATTATGACAATTATGACTAAACTTATTATTTGGGAGGGTTTTGCTCTTTTGTTTCATTTTGCTCCCTCATTTAATTTAAATTTGCACAATATTTAACAGAATGTGCCAGATAACAGAGTAGGGGGCTTGTCAGGAGTCAGCTCACTTATGTCACCTGGTGTTTAGTCTCCTGCAGACATTCCTAGAGAGATGGAGGGTGTTTCACGGACTGGAATACTTACCTTTATTAATGTTAATTCTCCTATAGTTTCTTCAGGAAAAGACTGCTCCATGCCCACCAGTGTTCAAGGAGCTTTGTGGAGTGAGGAAATGAGAAGGGCTCACTTTTCCTGTAAATCTAAAAGTGTTCTAAAAATGAAAATCTTTTCATTTAAAGAGTAACTATTCAGAAAATGAAAAGACAGGCATATGCTGGTAGAAAATGTTTTTGAAGCATATCTGCGAAAGGATTGATATCCAGAATACATAAAGGACTTTGACAATTCAATATTAAGAAGATAAACTGAGGTGTTTTTTTTTTAAAAAAAAAAAGACAAATGGGGGCTTCCCTGGTGGCGCAGTGGTTGAGAGTCCGCCTGCCGATGCAGGGGACGCGGGTTCGTGCCCCGGTCCGGGAAGATCCCATGTGCCGTGGAGCGGCTGGGCCCGTGAGCCATGGCTACTGGGCCTGCACATCGGGAGCCTGTGCTCCGCAACGGGAGAGGCCACAGCAGTGAGAGGCCCGCGTACCGCAAAAAAAAAAAAAAAGACAAATGATTTGAACAGACATGTCACCAAAGAAGATGTACAAATGACAAATAAGCACATGAAAAAATGATTATCATATCATCTGTTGTCACTGGTAAATGCAAATTAAACTACGCTGAATTCACACTGCTGGAATCATTGTTATTAAAAAGAGGAACAGGGCTTCCCTGGTGGCGCAGTGGTTGAGAATCCGCCTGCCGATGCAGGAGACACGGGTTCGTGCCCTGGTCCGGGAAGATCCCACATGCCGCGGAGCGGGTGGGCCCGTGAGCCATGGCCACTGAGCCTGCGCGTCCGGAGCCTGTGCTTCGCAACGGGAGAGGCCACAACAGTGAGAGGCCCGCATATCACAAAAAAAAAAAAAAAAAAAAAAAAAAAAGAGGAACAATACCAAATGTAAGTGAGGATATGGAGCAACTGGAAATCTTGGAAATCAAGAATTGTTGATGGGAACGACGCTTTGGAAAGCGCTTTTGCAGCCTCTTAAAGAGTTCTCATATACCTGCCTATGACTCAGCAATCTCACTCCTAGGTATTTACTGAGAAATGGTGACACATGTCCACGCAAAGATTTGTCCTTGGATGTTCACAACAGCTTTGCGAGTATGAGCCCAAAGTCTGTCAGCCATCCAAACTGACGAGTAAATTATGGTACTAGAGGGGTACAGGGGAGAGCCGCTCGGCCACGCATCAAAGAGGCCACTGAATCACCGAGCGTCATGGAACAGCCTCAGGGCGTTAGGTTAAGTGAAAGAAGGTACACAGACCTCATACTGTACGATTCCACTCACGTGATGACTTAGCGAAGGCCAATCCATAGTGACATAAAGCAGAGCAATTGTTTCTAGAAGGTGGGGGAAGGAGCTGACTGCACAAAGACAATAGGAAACCTTTGGGGGTGAGGAAAATGTATGTCGTGAACTGGCAGTGGTTACAGGGCTGTTTGTGTTTGTCGATCCTTTCAAATTGTGCACTTAAAATTGCTGGATTTTATTATGTGTAGAAGTATATACCTCAATAATGCTGATTAAGAACTGAGTCACGAGGCTTATCTAAGCCAACCCCCGGTGAACAAGATAGAATTCCCTGATCCGTCTGGGTTTATCAAGATTCACGCCCTGGGGTGGGGAAAGAGCTCACCTTCCCTCAATCACAGACCATGTGAAACCTGGATTAACTGGGGGTCTGTTAGCAAGAAGGAAGGTGGGGTTACAACCAGTTGTGTCTTCTACCCAAGGTCAGATCTACAGGCTTCAGAGAACACTAACATCCTTATTCGAATTAATCATACATGATCATCTCATAATTACAGTACAGCCTTTCATGAATAGGTAATTACCTGTTGAACCCTTCCTGAGGACCCAAAGTGTGTAGATGTTACTGAATAGCAGCTATTCTATGAAAAGACACATTTCAAGCAAATCCTGCAGCTCCATGAGCTGGCACTTTAGGGAAGAGAAGATTAAGCTCCCCTTGAACGAGCTGTGATATTGTGACCGGCACATGTGGTGAGTGACCTTCTTTAAACTTCTCTTTTCCTTCCCTTCATTTGGGTTGTTTTGTTTTCAATCCTTGGCTACTTTGCTTGTCCTGCTGGCTTTGAAGGGAGGACATTTTTGGCCAAACTCTCAGAGAGGAAAGAATATGCCGCTTTGCTCTTAAAATCTGTTTATCTTTCCCCAGTACATAGGTTTTGCTTCCATTTCTGATGTCTGTGCTGAAATTTAAGAAGCCTGCCTTGCACCAACGGTTCTCATTAAAATAGGCCTAGGCTGGTCCCTGCTACGATCTAGATTTCAGGAACAAAGCTCTTTATGGGTGAGTTACAGGACTGTGCATAACTTAAGTTCTCTACTCATGATGCGTTCCTGGTAGTTGTCAAAGAATTCACGCATAAATTGACTGAGATCTAGTACAAGCTTAGCTGAAACATCTGATATGTAAGGAAGACAATCTAGTAGAAAAATAATCAATGCATTCTTCTACTTTCTTTAGGTCCTAAATACCTTAGGAATGTAAGTAATCAAAAAACAAACAAACATTATCTCAAAAGTCCCTTTCCTTCCTAAAAGCCCTCCCAGAGTGACAGATGTGAAGCTGTGCCCTGGACACTCAAGTAGGTGAATATAACCATCTCTGAATAGCGCTGTCACCTGGAAACCTGTAACGAAAAATGTCTGTTTTGCCAGTAATTCACAAACAGTAAATTCATCCTGGAATGTATTTACACTAAAATGTTTGTCTTTGCAGATAAATATCCATGTTTTTATTTTATTAGAAAATGAAAACTAAGTAGTTCAGGGCATTTTCATTTTTGTGTTGGTTGTTAGGAAACATAAAGTTAAAACCTTCTGAAGAATTGTAACGATGAGTCCAGCTTAGACACCTATTAACAGCTGATATGTTTGTTTTTCTAACAGTCTGGCACATGGCCAGCTGTGGAGTCTCGGGCCCTGGGGATAACATGATTCTGGCCACTTCTGCTACTTAAGGCCTTTCTTGTCCCCAGTGAAGGTCTCACTCCATCCTTGAATTGCTAATACATGTCCCAGGGCAGACTTGGAGAATGGCTGGACCAAAAGGAAAAGAACCTTCTCATCCTAATACAGAATAGAGTTTCCTGAATAGGAGAGAGCTCGGGAGAACTCCAGCTGCTCCAACAGTAAGCTTCCCTGTTTGCAGCATCTTCCAGATGCACAGCTGCCATTTGGAAAGTGACCCTGACTGTGCTTTGATCCTGCTGCCTCCTCACCTGGCCTCACCACCCGGCTCTGTCTCCCTTGCACCCCATTTCATTCTGCATACTCAGCTGGTGTCCCTGTGCTATCCCTAGACTATACCACACCTGTGTTCTAGTTATGTGTCTCATGTCGTAGCAGAATCCTTAAGAATGTGTCTGCGGCTGTCATTAGCAGCCTTTCTCCAAGTATTTCTGGGTCTTCTCCACTTACAGGCACACAGTAAGATTCCCCTGAGGCTAGTATGGCCCAGTGACTTGCCTTGGCCCAAAACATGTAAATGGAAACTTTAAGAGCTGGCCTGCGATGTACCTCTTTTGCGGACACAGTGATTATGGAAGCAGATATTTTTTGGGTTTTTTTTTTTTAACATCTTTATTGGAGTATAATTGCTTTACAATGGTGTGTCAGTTTCTGCTTTATAACAAAGTGAATCAGTCATACATATACATATGTTCCCATATCTCTTCCCTTTTGCATCTCCCTCCCACCCTCCCTATCCCATCCCTCTAGGTGGACACAAAGCACCAAGCTGATCTCCCTGTGGAAGATTGAATGAAGGCATTGAATGAAGCCTCTGTCAGCTTGGATACCTGAGTTACAAGGGTGAACAGAGCCCACAGCTAACCCACCATGGTTGGTCAGGAAAGATACCTTGGTTATTTTCTCTTCTGAGGTTCGGGAGTTGTTTGTTACTACAGTACAGCTGGCATGTCCAGACAATACGTCCTCTCCTGTGTTTGTCTATTATTTTTGTTTCACAGTATTGTATAAACTTTTCACATCCTGTATTTTACTGGAGACTTCAGGACTTGGTTTGCGTTCTTTTTAAATTTTTTTGCCTTATTATCTATCCTTCGTTATTCTTTTTGACTTCCACAGCCAAGTTCATGACCTTCAGTATCTTCGGCTCATAGCTGTGCCCTCATTACCTTTAAAACTTTTCTTTGTATTAGTGAGCATCCAACAGGCTCATGTCCTGGAATTCATTATTCTAAGACATCTACACCAAGACTGTAATCACTCAGTCCAACCTTTCTTCCAAATTCCAAACTCCTGACCCCTCTGCCTGGATTCATCCTGGTTAAGCTACCAGGCACTTTGAGCCTGTTTCCTCACTGAAAGATAAAGCTAACGACCATGCCGGATCGGATTTCGGTGGGGATTAAATGAGATCATGCATAAAAGCCCTCAGAGCAGTGCCTGGCCCACTGCAAATGCTCATCGGCGATTAGCTCTAATCATCCTTGTTATTACCATGTGCTGTAGGCAGCTGCTCTCTACCACACATTAGATTTTCTCTCCGTTACTGTTATTTTGGATATTTTGTTCTCATTCTAATTTCATCTATTCTAAATTTATTAATTTCTAAGTCACGGAATTATTAGCATCCTCGGACCGTGCTGCTCTCCTGTGATTTAGCTCCAGGCACCCCGACCGTGTCACCCCCCAAATCACTAGTTCCTTGTGACCGTGCCCAGGGAAGACCAGAAAGAAAAGTTCCCCGCCGAACTGGACCACCTGCCAAGCCACAGAATCGCCTGGAGGAAAATAGATCATGATTGTTCTAAGCCATTACGTTTGGGGGTTATTTGTGACCATAGCAGAAAGGAACTGATATACGTTTTAGCTGCGTGACTTTGAGTAAGTTGGTTAACCTCTCGGAGCCTCTTATTGTTTTACCCTTGAAATGGACATAATGTTGATTCTGCACGTGAGGGTTAAGCAGGTGGCATCATGACTGCTCAGTAAAGTGGGTGTCACTCCTCTTTCCTACAGCTTCCTGGAGTGCTTACTGTAGCCAGTAGTTCATCCTCTGTCCTATTCCTTCCTCGAATCTCCTTCCTCTACCTCTCGCCTTCCATGGATGATTCTGCACCTCCTTTCCACAGAAGGCTTCGGCCATCTGCCAGGAGCCCCTCCTTGCCTTGTTCCCACTTGGGTCCTCACTACCTCTCTCCCTGAGCATCCCACTTTGTGAGCTCACTTCCGTCTGTGGCTTCACCATCGTGCAGAGAGAATGGAACGCTCCATCTGTCTCGAATTTCCAGCTGTTTTTCTAACATCTCCCTTGGACTATCTTGTCACATCAGAATTACAACAAACAATTGGACTCGTGATTTCCTCTGCCGCTGGCTTACCTGCCCATGTAACCGGTTTTTTGCACTTTTGGAAAGAAGAATGTAAATCCCCGATTTCCTTGATCATCTGTATCCAATTAGTTACTAAGTCGCGTTTCTTCTTTTGAAGTCTCGTTTTACCCTACTTTCCCCCATTCCCTCTCTTCTCCATTCTCCCCACCTCCCCTGCATCACCTCCCTAGTCATACACCTTCCATTTCTCTTGATTCCACTCTTTCTGTTCACTGCCAGCAGATAGACTTTTCTAAGAAAGACTTCACTCTTGTTTCTCTGCTTATGAATCTATATTCCCTTCCCATCACTTCTGTTTCAAGCGCAAATTCCTCGCCCCAGTTTCTCCCTACACACCGTGGTCTCACTGCAGTAGCCAAACCAACTCCCCACTTGTCCCTAGTCGCTCTGTTCTGAGCCCAGCATCTCAGACACAGATGCAGAGGCAAAGATTAAAATGCTGATACTCTAGCTGGGAGGTGAAATCCATGGCAACGGAGAAGAGGAACATGAAGAAAGATGGGAGAGGGGGAGGCGGTAGAGTGAGGCCAGGGCTGATTCTGCTTTTGCATGGGCCAGAGCAGCTCACGGCAGCTCAGCAGGCCTATCTGCCTGCCGGCTTCTCTGGGCGGAGGAGGAGACTCCGGGCTTTCCGCAGTGCCTGGTAGAGAGAAGCAAGAGGGCGTCTCAGTCTGGCTCATTTGTCTTCTATTTCCCATTGGTCAAAACTACTGGGGAAGAGAGGGGTCCATGCCTCGTCCACCCCCACCGTGGGCACAGGATTTAAGCTCTGCCAGTGACTGGTTCCCCAGGTTTTGGAAGTTGAGCTAGAAAAACAAAGATGAAGCGGGCATCTGAAGGTCAGATGGCTCTTGGGCTGTAGTCCGCGTCAGCTGTTCTGTTTGGATGGGAGACCTTGCCCTTGGGCCTGTTGCCGAGCGTCTGGAACTCTCTCGGTTCCTACCCGTCCTCCAGGTTCCTGTGGATTCTGTGACCACCATTCTCCCCACTCCATAAATATCTCCCCAATTAACTTGCCCTTTTTAAGGTGACCAGAGTCAGCTTGTATTGCTTGTAACTGAGAACTCTGTTTATACTTCGTAGCTTACATTGCCTTCTGCCACCTTGGGATGTTTACAGTACTGGGAGATAGTTTATGTGACGTGTTAGCATAACGCAGGAACTGCACCAACATTATTACATAGTGTTGAATGCAGCAACATTATTATCATTTTCAACAAGAATTTGTCTAGTTTCAGACACTGTGGGAAGTGTAAGACAAAATGAAATAGAAAGGGGCAGGCATTCGTTGCTTAATGTGAAAAATAGGTTAATACAATCCACAGGTTGGTTATGATGGAGATTGCATTACAAGGTACGCTGGTGATGAAAAGGAACAAACAGTCCTTGAGAACTGGGCCAATCACAGAAGGCTGCCTAGGGCTCGGGATGTTTGAGGTGGGTCTTGAAGGATGGCCAGGAATTCAACAGGAGGAAAAAGGAAGAGATGGTCATCCTAGCCTGAGGGAAGTGCGGCTGAGCTCTGAAAGGATGGGGTCAGTCAGTGGCATGTGAACAGTTTAGAGCAGGTCCTGAGATCTCCAGGCAATTCTAAAGGTCGACTTTAACGACTGTGGGCATGTGTTGAAGAGACACGGGTCAGTGTAGTTCTCCAGCCTCATTCCGTGGACACGATGCAGTCCAGCGGACATGATACAGTCCTGGGACAGAGGTTGAAGCAGAATACGGGAGATCACGGGTGTAAAGTACCCTTTCAACATTCAGTACCTGGTAGCTGTTCTTATTATTGCTGTCATTAGAGGCAGTAATTACGACATCTGTTGTTTTCCAGATTTTACAGAGGAGAAACACTGAGGCTCAGAGAAGGTAATTGATCTGTCCAAGAGTCAAATAGCTCATATTTTCCAGAAACACAATTTTAATCTTAGATCTTCTGAATTTCCAATATACAATGTTGCCTTCCAGAATTAACTACTTCCTGAATCCTGTAAAGGACCTTTTGATGGAAGAATGCTGTCTATTCCTACCGCAAATCCTATTTCTTAGTAACGTCTTCTTCCTAAAATTTGAATATTGTCTCTGCCACTAGATGACTACCAGGTTTATAGGTTATTTGACTATAAATTGACTTCCTGATGAAACGTAGGTAGAAGGTGTTATAAAAAAGAGGAAAGATGGGAATCTGGAGGTAAACATGGAGAAAGGAAATGCTCTGAGAACTGAAAAGTGCAGAATATTGTAGAATATCTGCCTCCACAAGGAGTGACTAGAAGGAGAACTTAATAAAAAACAGAAGAAAGCACCAATAACAGTGATGGTTTGTAGACGTCTTCTCCCAAACCAGGGCGGATGAAAGTGACACAAGTATCTTTATAAACACCTATTTCCTGATGCAAACTATTATATATAGAATGGATAAACAGCAAGGTCCTACTGTATAGCACAGGGAACTATATTCAGTCTCCTGTGATAAACCATAATGGAAATAATATGAAAAAGAATGTATATATATGTATAACCGAATCACTTTGCTGTACAGCAGAAATTAACACATTGTAAATACTTCAATAAAATAAATTTTAAAATAAACATCTATTTCCTAATTTTCAGATAATTTGTGTCCAGCTTTAAATTTCTTGTGCGCTGCAAACCTTGATTTCAAAATCTAACTTTCCTGTTGAAGGTTTTTATTGTTACAAATACCCAGCAGGCAGGGACGTCCTGCAGGGTCTGGGGGACAAATGCTGTTTACATGTCCTTATGAACATCTGTCTTCCAGACCACCCCACCCCTCCTCCCAATTTGGCTTCCTCTTCCTTGATGAAAGAAAAAACACACTTACCGTGTTCCCTAATGACCAATTCCCTGTCAAAATTTTTTTAAAATCTTTTTGGGTTTTTCTGTAGCTGGTCGCTATTTTACATTAATTGCTGTCTACTACTTGGCTTTCAGGAAGATGTTCGTTTCTAGTTTGCCTTTCCCCTCAGGGTCTCTTGTGCTTCTTCCATATAAATAAGAAGATGAATAATGGTTTATTTCTTCACGTGTGTCCAACTGCCTTTTATAAGCCTGTGCTGACAAATCTGCCCATCTTCATGACAGTGGCTGTAACAACATTGCTTCCTTATCCTCTGATGATGATATGATGACAATAATCGAAGCAAATAATTATTGGACACTTACTTGGTACTGGGCACTATGCTAAGAACCTTGATTCTCATCTTTTGATGTAGGTCTTCTATGTGTCCCCATTTTACAGATGAGGAAACTAAGGACAAGAAAGCTGAATAACTTCCCAACGATCACCCAGTTAAGTAAATGTGGGAACCGGTATTTGGTCTTAGGCTGTCTGATTCCTGTATTTTTTGCCATGGCTTGTTTTGTGTATGAAATTCTTGTGAAAGTCTAATTAAATGTATTTTTAAAGTATGCTCTGACAACTTAGATTTGCAAATGTAAAATGATACAAGCACTTTAAGAAACCATTAAGGGTCAGAAAGCAGATGCTACCTGACATCCTCTATGCTCAGTAATGGAAGGTATGTAAATATTTTTAAAGTGCATTAAGACTCAGTTTCAAGTGACAAAAACCCAACTCAAAATAGTTAAAGAAAGAGGGGAGTTTATTGGCAGGTGGATGTAAGGAAGGTTGAAAAACCAAGATGGTGGCAAGATTCAGGTACACCACCTAGGTGGGGTGTCAGACAGTGACTGTGATTGGCCAGGCCATGGGGGGTGAGGCAGGGAGTGGTGGCCTGGATGTGGGTGGGTAGAATAAGGTCATGTGGGGCAAATTGGGTCTTCTTGTGGTAACAACAGAACCATGGGAAGGTAGTTCTCAGACAGTGTGTGGGAGTGCGGTTAAACTATCCCATCCATGTCTACAAAGACAGTGGAGAAGCTAGGAGATTTCCTTAAGAAACGTTTTCTAAGAAATGTCGTCAAAAGTACAGGCCTAAATTGAACGGTGAGAAATGTTCTCATTTGATAAGGCAGTTCTAGACCAGGCAAGGCATGTTAGGCTCCTGACATTATAATTCTACTCATGTGGTTCTGTACTTTTGCAAACAAATATTAATAACAGAGTTTTGAAAAGTAAAACTTTCCCTGACATTGAAGCAGATATAAGACAGAGTGTTTGAGGCAAAAGAAAAAGCTATGAATAGCCAATAAAAGAGAGAAAAATCTTGCAGAAGTAATGAAATGAGGACACACTATTTGAATCAAAATTAATTCAAAGTTAAGAAATTCAGGGTGAGGGAGAAAGTAGCTTTATACTCAGGCCTGGAGCACACTGAGGGTAAGTTTCAGTTTTGAGATGGTATTTATCTTAACTTCTTTTGAAGCTGACTCTTGTGGAGTGGCTAGTTCATTAAGTAAGCTTAGCTATCTTAAAATTTTTCTATTTTAATTTTAAAATAATCTGGTGGAAAGTCATGTTAAGTTACTTTTGTTAACTACATAGAGAGCCTGGTTTTGGGGTTATAGGATGTATTAGGGTAAGACTATGTTGGTTTTATAAAGGACTTCAAAATACAATGGCTTAGCTTAAAAACATTTTATTTCTTTCTTCCAAAATGCAGTCCTGGCAGCAAGGCAGCTCTCTTTCATGAAGTTTTATGTTCCTTTGCCATCCTCCCGGACTGGCCCACAGTTGCGGGGTAGAAGCTTCATGGCAAAACAACATGTGAGTTTAAGCCAGTGGAACAGGGGCTGACCCAGCATGCAGGGCAAGCAGGTCTTCAGTTGGAGGTGGACTGAAGTCACACACTTCACCTCTGCTCATTTCCCGTTGGCTTGAACCTAGTCAGAGTCTGTTATGGACTGAATGTTTGTGTCCTCTCCAAATTCATATATTGAAGTCCTAACCCCTAAGTGTGGCTGTATTTGCAGATGGGGCCTCTCAGGAAGTAATTAAGGTTAAATGAAGTTATTAGGGTGGGACCCTGATCCAATAGGACTATGTCCTTGTAGGAAGAGATAGCAGAGAGCTTTCTATCTGCACACACAGGAAAGGCCATATGGAAACACAGCAAGAAGACCGGCCATTTACTAGGCTGGAAGAGGTCTCACCAGGAACAGAATAAGCTGGAATGCTGATCTTGGACTTCAGATCGGTGAGAGAATAAATTCATGTTGCTTAAGCCATCCAGTCCGTGGTATTCTGTTACAGCAGCCTGGGCAGACTAATACTATTTCTGCCTAGCTGCAAGGGAGGCTGGAAATGCAGTCCCACCTGGGTGACCATGTGTTCAGAAGAGAAGCCTGGATCTCAGGAGGCAAGTAGCTATCTGTCCCCTTGGGCTACAAGCAGAGTCCTTCCTGTCACTTCATAGCAGCTTTGCCCACTTGTTTACAGAGTTTATACAACATCAGTTCTTACTCGAAGACCAAAGCTTATAAACCTCATGGTCCCCCAGAAAAGCAGTCCTGTCCCTCCCCAGGCCTCAGGCCCTCTTCTACTGCTGAGCTCTGAGACCTTCTATTCTTTTTTTCCCCCTCTTAATAATTCATGTAATCTCTTCAAATTATTCCTTTTTCTGATCTTTCTTTGTCATAGACACGAATGGAATCTTCAGTATCTGCTTAGATCTCAATTTTTATCTGCTTAGATTTTAGCTACATATTATTATTCCCCCCTAATATCATCTATATCTGATTTCTGGGCCACAGTCTTTACCTAGTGTCTTGGTTCTCCATTGCAGCTATCAGAAATCACCATAAATTTAGTGCCTTAAAACAACAGGAATTTATTGTCTTACAGTTCTGGAAGTCTGAAGTCCAAAATGGACTTTCACTTGGCTGAAGTCAACGTGTCCTCAGAGCTGGTTCTTTCCGGAGCCTCTGGGGGAGAATGCAGTTCCCTGCCTTTCCAGCCCCTAGAAGCTGCCAAATTTCTGGACACACGGTCCCCTTCCCCTGTCTTCAAAGCCATCAATGGCAGGTTCAGTTTTGTCACACTAAATCTCCCTGATTCCCCTCCCCTCCCCTCCCATCCCCCCGTTTCACTTACCAGGACCTCTGGGATTACATTGGGCCCACCCAGAAAACCCAGGAAAATCACTTCACCTCAAGATCCTTATTTACACAGAGAAATGCATGGACCCTAAATCTATATAATTGAATGAATTTTGGTGAATGTTTGTATGCATAAAACCAATACCCTAACCAGGATACAGAACATTTCCATGACCCCAGGTTCCCTTTTGTTTTTTTCCAGTCAATCTTCACTCTCTCCATAGGCAAGTACTCTTTTCTTTTGATTAGTTTTTCCTGTTGCTAAACTTCCCTTAAATGGGCTCTTTTGGGTCCGGCTTCCTTCTCTTACCATAATGTTTTTAAAATTTTTTATTTAGTTTTAAATTTTTGGCTGCATTGGGTCTTCGTTGCTGCATGTGGGCTTTCTCTAGTTCAGGCGAGCAGGGGCTACTCTTCCTTGCCGTGTGTGGGCTTCTCATTGTTGTGGCCTCTCTTGTGGCGGAGCACGGGCTCTAGGTGCATGGGCTCAGTAGTTGTGGCTCACAGGCTTCAGTAGTTGTGGCTCATGGGCTCTAGAGTGCAGGCTCAGCAGTTGTGGTGCACGGGCTTAGTTGCTCTGCGGCATGTGGGATCTTCCCAGACCAGGGCTCGAACCTGAGTCCCCTGCATTGGTAGGCAGATTGTTAACCACTGAGCTACCAGGGAAGCCCAGCAAATTTTCTTTTTAAATGCATTCATGTGGTGTGTGAGCCAGTGGTTCATTCTGCTTCACTATCAAGTAATATTCCATTGCAAAACATCCAACATTTTAAAATCCATTCTCCTGGAGTTGGACACGTGGCTTGGTTCCAGTTTGGGGTGGTTATGAATGAATAAATATCAATAGATAAAGTTATTGTAAAAATTCTTATTTAATCATACTGCAACTTTTCATGCATTTTGTCATGTAGCATAACATCCTCCCAGGTTCCAGCCATTAGGACGTGCACATCTTTGGGGTGCACTATTCAGCCTCCATCCCTAATTTGCTTACTCTGTCTACTGGGCCAGCACCCCTCACCCCTGCCTAAGGCTTAGTCTCCTAATCACCTTACTTACTGCCTTGGGATGTTAAGAAGCTTAGCTTACACTCAGCCTCTTTAGCTTTGCCTTGGATCAGATTCTGACACCATAACCCAATTTTAGTGACTGACCTCTTACCTCTTTCTAGGTAATTAACCTCCCATCTGTATACCCCAGGCTTGGTGCCTGGATCCTGGTATGGTGTCCCTGCCTGGAATCTAAATTCCTTTAGAACTGAAGGGCAGCCTTGCTGATTCCAAGCCTCCAGAGAAACGGTCCTGCCTCATGCTCTGGGCATCACTGGGTGGGTTCCCGCTCCGTGGCTGTCTGTCCTCGAGGGAAAACATCTGTCAGGACGTGCTTCCTCTTCTTGCCTGTGACCATACTTCTCTGAGACTGGCTCCTCCAGCCTGCCCAGCCACCAATGACTAGACCTGGATTAACTTCCCTGCAGGAGCTGACCAGTCTAGCCCAGGGTTTCCCAAATTTTGTTGCACGTTAGGAGCACCTGGAGAGCCTTAAAATATTTTAATGTCCAGACTGCACCCCTTACCAAGTGAACCCGAATCTCTGGGAGTAGAAATGAACATCAGCATCTTTTCAAACTCCTCCACCGATTCCAATTTGCAGGCAAGATCAAGGACAAGCAAGCCAGGGACTTCTGTTCAGGGTGTGCTCTGCCTACCAACAGCATCAGCACCACCCAGAAGCTTGTTAGAGATGCAGAAACTCAGGCCTCCAATCCCAGCCCTACTGCACTGGAGTCTGCATTTTAACAAGATCCCTCAAGTGGTTCTGAAAGCTCTGATCTAGCCTGTCTCTCTCTGTCTGAACTCTTGCCTGAAACATGTTCATAACCGAGCAGGGGTTTTTTTTTTTCTTTTAATTGAAAAATATAGTAGTATTAGAAAAAAATTGAAATAATAATTCATCTTTTTTTTTTCTTTTTTTTTTTGCGGTACGCGGGCCTCTCACTGCCGTGGCCTCTCCCGTTGCGGAGCACAGGCTCCGGACGCGCAGGCTCAGCGGCCATGGCTCGCGGGCCCAGCCGCTCCGCGGCATGTGGGATCTTCCCGGACCGGGGCACGAACCCGTGTCCCCTGCATCGGCAGGCGGACTCCCAACCACTGCGCCACCAGGGAAGCCCAATAATTCATCTTTCTTGAGCATTTAGTGTATGCTAGGCAGAGTGTGGGTGATTTATAGACATTGGGTCATGGAATCCTTACGACGAAGTTTCTCAGCAAAACCTTCCCAAACTGCCCGATCGATCAATGCTTGGTCTCAAATTCTCTATCTCAGTGAACTGTTGTTTCCTTTACAGAACTTATTATGTTTATAATTTTAGTATACTTTTCTTTCTGTCTTAACTGTCAGAATGAATGTTCCACAGAGGTGAGAACCTGTCTAATTTGATGGTGAATCCATCGCACCTGGTACTTAACAGGCACTCAAAAAGTATTTGTTGAATGAAGGAAGTTAGCAGTATTTTTCTTCCTATGTCACAGGTGAGGAAACTTGCCCACAATGTCATTTCTAGTAAGTGAGGGGGAATGAGAGCCATGTCTGAGCCTGGCTCAAGTTTTTTTTAATCATTGCTAGCAGCACCTACCCCACCACTTGCCCTCTTATCAGCTGAACACAACTGTTTTCTTCTGTAACCTGCCTTCTAGTGTATTGTTTACACATGTGCTTATTTTATATAATTACAACCAGGATGCCCACGTTAACTGGAATTTTGCTTTTCTTACTTAACTTAGTGTTTGTTGTAAATTTTAAAAGTCTCATACTTTAAAAATGGGTACATAATAGCTTATCACTTAATTACTATAAATTATTAACCATTTAACCCTTGCTTAGCATTTAGGCATTGTCCTTGTTCTTTATTTACAGGTGACGTTGAAGCCAGCATCTTTGGGTGCCTGGTTGAGCTGAATTTCTACTTTCTCACAAAACATGAACATTCTTATATCATTTTCACCTTGAACAGGCCACCTCTGACCTTCCATGGTGCCCTAGCTAATTTAGATATTTCCAAGCCTGCTAAAGAATGGGAACATTTGCACTGCAGGGTTTCATAAGACACGTAGAATTGTGACATTTTTACTGTTCCATCTTCCCCAAGCTTGTTCATTAAAGTGGCTTCTGAAATTCTCCTTTCGCTGAAATCTTTCTGCTTAATTTTGAGCAGTGACAAAACGGGCCAACTTGGCAACTTTTGATGCTTCCTATTCACTCCTCAGATGTGCTGACCCTTCGTTTCCCTAAATCAGGAGCCTGAGTTCCCAGTCTGCAGTTCAAAGACAAGGTCTGATTGAAGTCCAGAGGGACTTTCTAGGGACCCAGGATATGGGGGGGACAGGTGACCCCTCGTGATTCCCCTGTTGCCTTTCAGCTCATCCTCCACGGCCTCAGTGCAGCTAGGGAGAGAACGCGGGACCAGAAATCAGATCTGGGGACTAGCTCTGGACGGGACATTCGCTGACATTGGGACCTAAACCCCCTGAATTCACTTCCTCATCTCTCATACAAGGGTAATTGCATCTTTTAGAACTGGGAAGATCCCATGAGCTAATCTACATGAATGCTCTTAAAACACTCAAAAAGATATATCTGTATGTGTATAATGTACATACAAAGTTATTTCAGTGCAGAAACGCTTGTAATTCTGTCTTTTAATATTAAATGCTCAATCCTTGATTACTTATTAAATACTGAATGTCATCATTGATTTGTTAATTACTTAATACTTTAATACTTAAATATTTTAATAGTTAAGAACGTCTGCATTTTAAATTCAGTACTGTGATGAGTACCTTCTTACCCAACCATATTGCATCCTTTTTAAAGGGCCAAATTCTACCTTTTTGTTCTGTACTTCTATGATTAAAAGTAATAATAATTGCTAATATTATAATGATATTTTATTCATTAAGTGCGGAAGGATATGTCTTGAGAAAAACTGTAATTGGTGAGGTTGTCAAATTGATTGACACAACTGAAATAAAATTATCTATCAGGCAAAAAAAAAAAAAAAGACAAAAATGAGAGCGTGGGCCGTAATAAGCGACTCACGTTATCTTGCATGTTTATATTGTGAGAAAGTGAGATCTGCAAGGTGTTATGAATACTTTCATAGAAAAAAAATCAGAGGAAGTTAAAAATTCTCTAACGGGGACCAGATGTAGTTTAAAAAAAAGGACAAAGCTGTTGAAATCTCCTGTTAAGACTGAACTCCGCTCCCCTCCATAAGACCTCTTTCTTGAACAGTAAGAGTATGCTAATGATAATTAAATCCAAGCGATCCTTCTTGCCTTTCTTAGGCAAAGTGGGAAACAAATTACAACTCATTTTCAGAAAAATCTTCACAAAATCCTTTCCCAACAGCAGAGCGGGCAGGCTGACAGCTAAAAAGCCCCGGAGAGTCCCTTCCTGGGAGAAGAGGCTCTCGGCCAGGTCCGGGCCACCATCCCCTGGGGGACAGGGGCGCCGGTCAGTAGGCCCGGGGTCCCATCCTCGGGGCGAGGCCGGGGCCCCTGGGGCGCGGGCTGGAGGAGCGGCCGGCCCGGCGGCGGCGGCGGCGGCGCGGGGTCCCGGCCTCGGGCTCGGCTGCAAGGCCGCGCTGGGGCGGGAAGGGTCAACAGGGCAAATACTTTCTCGTATCCATCCGCCCCGGCGAACTTCGGCAGATCTCCCCCCCCAGCCCCTCCATCCCACTTTCTCCGCCCGCCCCCCAGCTCCGAGCCCGCAGCTGCAGCGGGTCGACGCCCACGCCACCCCCGAGCGGTCCCAGCTGACCGAGCGCGGGGGTCTCGGGGGGGAGGGGCCTTGGGGGGAGGGAGTCTCTGTGGGGAGGGGTCTCCGGAGAGAGGGAGGAAAGTTCTCGAGGCGGGGGGGAGGTCTCCGGGGGGAGGAGCGTCCATGGGGAGGGCTCTCGGAGTGGGCGGGAGGTCTTCTTGGGGAGGGGTCTCCGGGCGGGGGGAGGAGGTCTCCAAGGGGAGGGGTCTCTGGCGAAGGCCTGTGGGGCGGGGCCGGGCACGGCGGGGGTCGGCGGGGGTGTGTCCGAGAGGCCGGCGGGTAGCGCAGACTCGCGCTCCGCCGAGTCCCAGCGTGTGGTCGACGCTTTCTACGCGGAGCCACCCGAGCGGCAGACACGAGATGCGTGGCGGCGGCGCGGGGCTGGCCCTCCTGGCCTCGCTGCTCTGGGTCGCCGCGCAGGGCCAGCAGAGAGGTGAGCCCGGGTCGCGTCCCGGTCCGCTGGCGGGCGGGAGGCTACGAGACAAAGCCCCACACCTGGCCGCGCCTGAGGTCGGTGCGCGCATCCGCGTTCACCCTCGACCCGTGATTAGACACGTGGGCCTCCTGCGCGGCCCCTTGGAAAGGTCTCCGGCTGGTGGGGGGAGAGGGCTGGGGGAGCACCCCTGACGGACGCAGCCCCCTCTTCCGCGCCTCGGGCTTCCCCTCCTCGGGCTCTGGGTCCCCGGGTCTCGCTTGGCGACCCGGGAGCCCCTATGGAGAGCCGCGCTGGCCCGGCTCTCGGTCGGGGCTGCGGCGGGTGGGCGGAGAATGAATGGGAAAGGCGCCCACAGAGTCCCCGCCACCGACCGGCGGCGGAAAGCTGGTGGTCCGCGGCCCGGAAAGGGGGCGGTCCCCTGGCCACTCGGGGCGGGCCGGCGCGCGGGGAGTGAGCGGGGAGGAGCGGACGTGGGAACGGCCACGGGCGGCGTGCAGGGCTCTGACGCGCCTCCCGGCCGCGCTGGGTGCAGGCCCCGCAGTGGCCGAACCGGCCGTTTCCTCACAGCATAGACGGTGGTCACTTCGGGGTGAGGGAGCGGGAGCGAAGGGGGACTTGGACGCTGGCTGGCTGCGCGGACACGCTGACTCGCGGGGCAACGTTGGCGAAGAACAGAAACCCGACGCGAACTTTCAAAGCTTCTGTCAATGCCCCAGAGAAAGGGAACCACCCCCCACCCTCTGGTTTCTGTGGACAACCCCGTGCCCGCTCTCCCCAGAGGCTAAGTCTTCCTGGCGCCGGCTGTTGACTAGGCGGTCACAAATATTTGTTGAAAACGTCTTAATTTATGCAATACGTGACCGCGGGCATGCTCCCACAAATACACGTGCCATTAAAAACGGAGGAAAGTACAGGTCAAAAGTAGGTAGGCGGTGTATATATGCCAATACACTACTATGTATAAAACAGATAACTAATGAGAACCGACTGTGTAAGCACAGGGAACTCTACTCAAGGCTCCAGGGAACTCTACTCAAGGCTCTGGTGACTTAAAAGGGAAGGAAATCCAAAAAGGGGATATATGTATACGTATAGCTGATTTACTTTGCTGTGCAGTAGAAACTAACACAACATTGTAAAGCAACTAAACTCAAAAAAAAAAAAAAAAAAAGTAGGCAGGCAGAACGCGCAATACCCCGTGGGAAAGATGGGTGTTTGGCATCGTGCTGAGCTGTGAACTCTGCAGCCCGTCCCATTCATTGGCGCATTCGTGGTGGAAGCGCTGGACCGGAGCGAGCGACACGCTTTGAATGGCTGCGCGTCCGCTCTGCGCGAGGCGGGGGCTGGGATGCAGGGAATTTACATAGTTATCCCGGGAAGAAAGGGGCCGGCCTTGCGGGAGAGCGGGCTTGGACTCTTCGAGCTGAACGCTTTTCTCTCGGGCTGCTGACAGTGAAAAGCCTGGTTTCCCACAGGGTGGAGGGAGAGCAGCTGGACTCAGCTTCCTTGTTCTAAGAAATTGAAAGTCCTGGACTGGGGAGATGCCCTGAGTGTTTTCCGCGCCCCTCTGGGCTCAGCACTTGGCCTGGGAGGCTGTGAATGGTGTTTGGAGAAAGTGGGACCGCGTGGGGCTTTCCTGCTTTAAGATGCTGCGGAAAACCACCCACTGCGTGGGAGCCTTTGAATCTTTCACACTACCTTCCAGATTTTCAGTCCTCACCCCACAACCACCACCCTTCCTAACAGGCACCTTTAAGGGAGTTTTGACTTTTAAAAATATAAGTTGGGACCCCATGTATATAGCATGAATGACTAGTGAAATGGTGTAATCTGGTCATAATATAATAATAAAATCTGACTAGCATCATCAGTGAGTTAGTTATCTGGTGCTTATATTTTTTAAAACAATCATCCTATAGCATTCAGATTATTAGGAATTCTCTCATTTCACAGCCTCTCTGGATTACTTTACATCTCATGGTATGTGACCCAATAGCTCAGTTCCTTTAAGATGTAACCTGTGTAAAGTGAGCTATTCCTAAGTATAAAATACTAGGTGGTATATTTCTAACAATAATGTTGTGTTACGTCCACAGCTGGCAATTACATGGATTATAGTTGCTTCACAGGTCAGCTCAGCAACTCTTGTTTTGAACTGGTTTTGTTTTTGTTTTTTCTTAGTGAAAATAGACAATTCCAAGGATAGAGGAAAAAAATCTATTCTATGACTAGAGGAAATTTACTTCATTCTCATAAATGATGTAGCATGCAAATTTAGCGTGTATGTGCTCTCCAGTGAAGTGTGTGCCTGAATGGCTTTCAAAGGTGCATTTTTCTTTCCTGTAGCTGTATTCCCCAAGTAAGGGCCCAGAAAAAATACTGATTTTAGCAGTTGGAAGCAAGGATTGTATAATAAAAACATCGCTGCCCACTTCCTACGTGTCCCAGACTTTGGCCCATTCCTTTTTTCTCTTCCACTTTTCCAGACATTAGTATAATTAGTATAAAGCCTACATCTGTAGTTAATATAGCACGATTGAGAATTCAAATGCAACTAGGATATGAAATAAACACATGCTGTTCCATAGTGTCTCGTGCCACTCTTAGAATCGCGAGTATTGTAAAATGTTTATATGACCACTTATTTCAAGGTAATCTTCCTTGAGACACCCTACAATTTTAGAATAATTCATTCATAAGTTTCTACAGATATTCATTATCTTCTACAGTAGGTTTTTATGGAGAAAGGACAAGATATGCCTTTAAGCTTCAGGTGTTTTACATTTTGGCTTTACAAGCTGTGGGAAATTGGGCAAGTTACTTAACCTTTCTGTGCTTTGGTTTCACCATCTGTAAATGGGAGTAGTAATGGTGCCTCCCTGGAGAGGCTGTTCATGATGAAATGAAAGAATGCAAGATAAGTTCTTAGAACTTATCTTGTGCCTAACCCAGGATCAGCCCTCAATAAACATTATCTAAGCATCATTATTACTATTTTGCACAGAACTATTGGGAGGCCCTCTTGCCAGCTATATTCTCTGGAATTTGGAGTCTGGGTTTGGAATCAAGTAGTCTTGGGCTCAAATGCCAGACCTGTCACTTAGATGAGCCGTGATGTTGGTTAAGTTTCTCAGCATCTCTGGATCTGTGAAATGCAGAGAACTGATGTGATTCAGTAACACAGGGAGAAAATTGGCCAGCGTTGGGCATGTCAGCATCATAGGCACGCAGTCCATGGTGATGGTCTAACTGTCCCACCTGCGGTGCGTCCTCACCATCCTGGACCCACATTCATTTGGGCGTTAAGACGTGTTGGTTTTACCTCTTGAAAATCTGTACAATCCATCTCCCATTTTTGTCCCCACTGCTGACTAGGCTCAGGAAGTGTTTGTCTTTCCCACGAAATAGTGTGACGATTCTCTCATTGGGCCTCCCTCTCCCTCTCCTCTCCATCTTCAGCACCACCATCACCGTGATTTTTCTAGAAGCACCACCCTATAGGCTTGGACTAATGCTTCTCAAACTCCTGACTTCGTAACACGGACACACAAAATGACATTGGAGAATCGCATGGGGCTAAACGAGGAGGCTGGGACCCAGCTGGCCTGCTGGCCCAGAGCTCAGGGTGTTACCTGGGGACAAACGTGCCCCCGTTCATAGCTGACCAGTGATTCCGGGCACATGGGCTATTCAGTGCTGGACAAGCCTCTCATTTGCGGTCTAAAACCCCCAGAAACCTTCCCGGTACCGTCATTGCTGAAGTATTTATGATGTGCCCTTCCCTGGACTCCTGGTGCTCTGGTCCCTTAGCACTATTGTTGTCCTTATCCTGGTGGCCTAAGCAAGTGGCTCACTGATCTGTCTCACCCACTGGCCTGGGCTTCCTGAGGGCAGGGGCTGCTTTATTCCCAACTGGATGTCCATCACTGTGCAATGTTCCTGGTGGTTAATAACCACCTGTCTTGGTTGAGCGACATTGAGATTAATATCTTTATTCACGAATCAAGTAACTTTAAAAACTATTTTTGAATAGGTAATCCATGCCCATGGTACAAAGTTCAAAAGATACCAAAGGGTATATAGAAAAGGTTAAGTCACCTACTTCTGAGGCAACTACGATTTTTAGTTTCTTGAGTATCTTTCCTTAGATGTTTCTTCATGTAACTCTTAAAAACAAGCTACTTCCTAAAACCTGCTTCTTCCCTAGCACTTCCTAATAGTATAAGAAAGATACTAGTTATTTCCTGATAAAACAGGAAACACTCTTCCTATCTCCAGTGCCCTTCCTTCATACTATTTCGTTAATATCCCTGCTGCCGGATGTTAAATGCATCACTTAATCAATGTCTACATTTACCGACTTAACACTTTCCAACTTGTCCCTTTCAACGTGGCCTTTGACAGATGGTATTAGAGCCTTGTTTCCTAGATCTTTTGGAATTTAAAAACTAGCTCATTGATTGCTTTCATGACCCTGTACTCCTTCTGAAAGTATTGCTTACTGTAGCATTAATAAGCTATTCCTGAAGCTGTAAATAATTTTTAAAAAATATTTAGACGATTTATGATGTAGAGAGGTTAAGTTTAAGAATAACTCTATCATGGGGCTTCCCTGGTGGCACAGTGGTTGAGGGTCTGCCTGCCGATGCAGGGGGAGCGGGTTCGTGCCCCAGTCCGGGAAGATCCCGCGTGCCGTGGAGCGGCTGGGCCCATGGGCTGTGGCAGCTGGGCCTGCACGTCTGGAGCCTGTGCTCTGCAATGGGAGAGGCCACAACAGTGAGAGGCCCGCGTACCGCAAAAAAACCCCACAAAAAACACAAGAATAACTCTATCAGAAGTTAAGGATAGTGTGTTATTTTTCCAAAAAGTATGATTTATTACTGGAACGACAATGGCAGACACAGAAAAACTTAAATTTTAAAAATAATTCCTGATGAATAAAGTTAAGCCTGTACCTTGAATACAAAGTTAAGTGGAGATAACCAGAGAGAGCTCTTGCTCTGAGACCTTAGCTGAACCTGTTACTGATATTCCTCAGAAATGTTTGGATGAACAAGATAAACTATAGTCTCCTAAGAAGGATGTATGTAGCTTATTTACATGCTTGCAAATAATTATTTTACTTGTTTTATTTCTGAAATCCTAGCGTGTATCCATGGACAATTGAGTAAATAAATGCATTTCAAAATTAATGAGGAGAAAAAACTCCTTTATAGAGGTAATTTAGTTAAGTTCGTGAACTTGGATTCTGTTGGGACATGCCTGCCAGGGAGCTATTTCAATGTAAAATGCCGCACTCCAGCTGGGTTCATTGCATCTTCATGTCCTTTGTACTGAGGTGACAGCGCTCAGAGTAACCATTTCACGGCACAGATGCTGCCACCAGCGTCTTTGTTTTCTCAAGGCTGGATCGGGAGAGCTTTCTTTGGGGTGACTTGTTCCCAGTGATTTTGTGTCTTGCTTAGGGGCAGGAGACAGACAATGGAAACACTGAGATTCCACACCAGCGTGGTGGATAACATTCTTGCCTAGGTAAGCGTTTACCTCAGAGGTTAATCCAGAAACGATGCTGTGGAAGCACATCAGATCCTGATTTCAGCATGTGTGTGCATTTTTTCCCTTTTTTGATTCAACCATTTGAAGTCTGAATCTCTTCATTCCTGAACTTATCTTTGAAGTCGGATCTGCTGGCCCAGCAGGCAGTATGACTCCAGTTCTTGTGCCAGAGAACCTCCTGCCTTGCTGATGGGAATGTCAGATTTAGCTCCATGAGTATTTATGGAAAGTGCCATCTTTTCCCATTCCCTGAAGGATTTCCTGCATTTTGTTTCATTGCTCCATAATTTCCTGCCAGAACCTCAGGAAACTCTTTACAACAATATAAAAGATGCTTAAGTTTAGCAGATCATTTTTAGTTAAGAGGGGACATTCAGAAAGGAGAAAAACCGTACCTCACGATGCTGATTATTGTACACCCCACTTTTAAATGTCTTCCAACCTCTTTGTAATGGCAGGATTTTACTCACTAAAAGTGATTACCTTGTTATCTCAGGCCCAGCACAGGAATTCTTTCCTGCTCCAATGACTTCTTTCCCTGTTTCTCCCAGTTTATGGCATTCTTTTGGTCGCCTTGGTTTCATCTTCCTTTTCTTTCTTTTCTTTTTTTGTATTCCCCCTATCTAAATCATCCCTCTGCATTTTTATTTCTTCCTTTAAAAAGGTCCCTGATTTTTTTTTTTTTTTTTTTGCCTTTGTTCCTCTTCATTACACTGCAGATGATCACTGTCTGTCCAGATGGCTATAACCAGCCACTTGGAATAAGTCTCTGATGGCAGCATCCGCTCACCTGATCTAGTCCCACATGGTGGTGAAGCTGGTGCTCCTTAACCACTGTCTTCATAATGCACCCCCTGGCTTCACCCGCTGGCCACAGCCGTCCGTCATCCCCCCAGAGTCACAAAGTCTTGTATTGACTTTGGGCTGTGAGATTTGTTCCCTTGACTCCCTCACCTGAGTGGTATCCCCACTCTCTACCTGAAGCCTCACCCGATCCCCCATGGCCAGTTGGCCCCCGCCCCAGGGCAGACTTGTTTTTATGGACTCTATGGCTGTTTTTGAACTTGCATTGTGTTTTGTGATCAGTCAGGGTTCCCATCCAGCCAGAGTTGCCATCTGGTCCTCTTGTGGAGGGCTTGCCCAGAATGCCATCAATCAAGGTCAAAAAGAGGGGACATTTTTCTTTCAAAGAGCAAAACCTCAGCTCCCCGCATTTCTTTCCACACACAGATAACTTGGGGGCACAGGTTCTAGTGCTGAGACCTGAGCCCTAGGCAGTGAGAGGGCAGTAACGCCAACAAACTGCCCCCCAGCCCCCCGCAGAGGCAACGGGGTTGCCTTAACAATGATGAAACCCTTAACCGGCCCCTGGATTGCAAACCCAGCCCTGAGCCCGGCTCCTGTCGGGGCAGGAGGTCCTCCAGCTTCCTAGATTTCGTACCACTGGAGGGAATTAGGATTCCACAGGTCTGAGTAGGATCTAGAATCTGTTTCAGGAAACCTTATTCCTATCTGGATACCAGAGGCGGAAGGAATTTTCCACCCGGCCTTCAAGCTGAGCCTGTTGGGTTTCTAGTTTAAATAGTTGTTTCCAGAGCTATCTTTGCCACGTGGTGTACTTTCTGTCCCTGTTGCTCTGTCCTGTGGTGGGCTAACACTCTTTCCCCATCCTCAAAATTCTCACTGTCCATCCTTCAGCCCCTTCCTTCTGACTCTCCAGTTCAGGCATTTCTGTCTGGTTTTGTACGTGATCTAGTTTTCCCACCTCTTTACAACTCTGCCCTGGCTTCATGGCTGCACTTTTGTTCATTCTAGAAGTTTGGGGTGGGGAGAGTTTGAGATATTCATGAACGTTGTGAAATGTCTTTGGGAGAGCCCACTGCTCTTGTAAGGGAGTTGGCATTTTAAATCCTCGATACCTTCTTGGGGTAGGGAATAATGTTTTCTTGTGGGATCGTTTTCATTTCTAGTCAGCGTTTCTAGATTTTTCCCCGTGTTTGCTCATTCACTTACTTGCTCAGTTTCACGCACCGAGCATGTAGTGGACCCTTGACCTTCCAGGCCCCAAGTTGGGGTGTGTCCTGAGGTCCTGGTTCTCAGCCGCTTTCCTTATTATGATTCCACTATGGACATTCTTGCTGGAATTGTTTTTGAGGAGGTCCAAGTGCATAGCTAGAAAGACATGTTCTCCATGAGAAATCATGGTTGAGGGGATTCAAGTAGCACAGGTGGAAGTTAGCATCTATATTTTGCTTTTGCTCCCAGTCACATAGGGTTGCAGCAAGCAGGCCCTGTGGGGGGAGGGCAGGGCAGAGGGGAGGGGCAGCGAGTGCCCTGCCTTAGCCTCCTCACCAAACCCCCTGCTGGGTGACATCTACTCCTCCAGACTTCCTTTGTCTCAGGGGGCCTCACAGCTCACCTGCTTGGCCAGCTCTTTGAGTGTGGAGAGCAGGTACAGTTAATTCAGAAATTCTCTGTCTGGGCTGCACGTTAGATTTCAATCACATGAATGCCCGGGGACTACAATTTATATGGTCTGGCGTGGGGCCTGGTCATTTGCATGTTAGAAGGTTTTTTCAGTTTTTGGCTTATGACTTCCCTTTAAGCTCCAACAGCAAAATAAGAGCTTTTTTACCTTCTACATCCCTAACACATACCACACCCCACACCACACACACCACACACAACAGACACACCAGACACACCACACATACACCACACACACAACAGGCACACACCGCACACACCACACACACCGCAGACACACCACAAACACAGACACACCACACACACCACAGACACACACCACACACACACCAGACACACCACACACACCACAGACACACCACAAACACCACAGACACACCACACGCACACCACACACACCCACAACCCACCTACACTGACCTGCAGGCCAACGCCCACCTAAAGGCTTAACGGTACTGGAGGGTGCTGTATTTGACTAACTCCAGACTGATGGAGCCGGAATCTGGACCCGGCCCATGTGCTGGGTTGAGGCAGGTTCTGCAGGAATGGATAGCCGGGCTGCAGATGCTGGGATGAGTCTAATGTGGCCAATAAAAGTTTCCCCAGGGCCCAGAAAGCCGTTGGCCTCCGAAGCGTCCCAGGAGTTAACGGGCCGTGAAGCTGATGGGGTCATCCCGCCCCTGTGGAATTGTTTCAGTGGCTTCGCACTCTACTGAGCAGGACTTACAAGGACCTCTGGCATCTGGCCCGCTCCAACCTCTCCACAGCTGCTTCTCCCACTGCTTTACCCTCTTTGGGCCGTTCTGACGCATCCGTGGTTCTCATAATGTGACATGTGGTTCACCTGTGACACTGCCTTATTCTGGTCCACCCAGTCATCCAGGTGTGCCTCCTGCTGGTTGCCATAGTGAGCTGTGCACACCTCTGACCAGCACTTCATTTTGTAATGGTTTGTTACCTTGCCTGTCTCTCCTGGAGGGCAGAGATTTTTGTTCTTATTTCTAATACCTACGCAGCATCTGGCATTTAGTGTTGATTCTGTAAATATTGGTTGGATGAATGAATGAAAGTCCCAATTCAGACAAGCACCAGGAGCTGTGAGGGAACCCAGTGGATGGATAGTATTGAGAGGTTCAGACAGACAGGCGGTTGGGATTTGGAAAAGTCTCTAATGAGGAGGCAGAGTGATGATTCCTGGGCAGCGATGGGCTGGGAAAAGACAGATGCCAGCTCGAGAAGGCTGGGAGGCCTTAGCAGGTACCCAGACAGGATGCAGGGATGGGGAACAAGAATGCAGGTAACCAAGCTACGGTAGGAGATAGTCAAACATTCTGGGGACCAAAGCTCACATTCTGAACCAAAACACATGACCAGGGACAACCTAGTAGCAGAAACACTAAATCCAGATACTTTCCCTGCTCGCAGATGGGGTCCAATACAGAGAGAGAAGAGCCACAGAATTTGGAAATCAGGAGGGGCTTGACAGCTTGAAGAGATTATTAACCGTTTTTCCCCCCCATATACCAATTCAGTACAAAGGAGAAAAAAGGATTATGTTTTTGTAATTGAAATAATATTGAATGACGAATAAGTCTTAAAGCCCAGATTATATTTAACAAAATCTTATTTTTAGATTTGGAGCCACTGACTTCTAGGCATCTCAAGCCCACAACTCATTAACTCACATATTCAGTAAGTATTTGTTGAGTTTCTAGAGTTCTGCACACTGGTCCTTGAACCCCTAGAGCTGTAGTCAAGCAGGCACAAGAAGTGCCCAAGGAATCCTAGGCTACGTGTGTCCATCTGTTCAAATTTGGAGGGATTTTTGTTTCTGAATGCCTGGACCACCAATATCACTCCACTTATTGCTGTAAAATAGTGTCACTGTAAACAGAGAGAGAAATCTGATTAAACACTGCATTTCTACTGCAGTGTGTTTCCTTTTAGTTTGAAGACTGTGACTATAGAACACTCTATTTTGCCTTGACTTCAGTCTTGTTGGCATTTGTTGACTAGCTCTTGGAGTTACTTTTTTTTTTTTTTTTTTTTTTTTTTTTGGGGTACGCGGGCTTCTCACTGTTGTGGCCTCTCCCGTTGCGGAGCACAGACTCTGGACGCGCAGGCTCAGTGGCCATGGCTCACGGGCCCAGCTGCTCCGTGGCATGTGGGACCTTCCCGGACCGGGGCACGAACCCGTGTCCCCTGCATCGGCAGGCGGACTCTCAACCACTGCGCCACCAGGGAAGCCCTGGAGTTACATTTTTATACAGAGTTTTTGTTTACCTGCCTGCCTTTGGAGGACGTTGTTTTAAGTGGGGAACAGCTGTTCTCCTCCAGGCATTTTGGGCTAAGCCAGCTTGGTCTTCTCAGGAACAGAACAAAGGCATACAGAATTTATGTCACAGATGGATTTCTGTGTGATAAAAATCACTTATTACTGAATGAAAGAATGGCCTATTCTCTTTAGAAATACGAGCATAACATCTAGTGTGCCTTTAATAGCTTCCAACCTTGTTGGTTTAGTTTTAATTATTAAAATTGACTAAGTTAAGATGTGCCTCGTTTTCTGTGGTCAAACATTCCCTGAAAATTTGTGCATAAGACAGTTTTCGGTAAACGAAGTAATTTCAAATTCAATATTCAAATAATTCTGAAATAATATTTGAAGGAATCAGCTAGATTTTCAGTGTATATTTCTGGACCCTCTTTTGTCCTATTGATCCACATGTCTGTCCCTGTGCTAACATCACACTGTCTGGATTCCTTTGGCTTTGTAATAAGTTTTGAACTGGGTGATTTAAGCCATTCCACACTTCACTTTTGCTAAATTGCTTTGATAGTTCTAGGTCCTTTGCATTTCCATTAGTATCAGCTTGTCAATTTCTACAAAAGAGCCAGCTGGGATTTTGATAGGAATTAGATTGAATCTGTAGATCAGTTTGGGGAGAAGTGCTGTCTAATAACATTGAGTCTTCCTGTCTATGAATAAGAAATCTGTCTTCATTCATTTAGATATTATTTAATTTCTCTCAGAAATGTTTCACAGTTTTCAGTGTATTGGTCTTGAATTTCCTTTGTTAAATCTTTTCTTAACTATTTTATTCTTTTTCAATAAAAAAAAGCCTGGGAAGTATGGAGAGCTGATCTGGTCCTTCTTTGATGCCCATGTGCCCAGGATCCCCTGTTAAATGTTTGGCTGGTCTAGCCATCTGTATCTTCCCCTACTAGGATGGCAACCTCAGCTAGCCGAACTACAGGGTTTCCCCATTTGTTTTCTACTGAGTTTACAACTTTGTCAGCATCACGGAGCGTTTGTTTCCACTCTCTGCTCCAAATCAAGTCAGCTGTCCATCTCCAGCACTAAAGCTGCTGGTTTTCAGGGCTCACCCTGCCCTGGGAGCGGGGGTGAGTATGGAGTAGACCCAGGCAGAAAGCTGCTCTCTCTCTCACAGTCTGACCTGAAACCCTAGCAGCCTTTCATAAAGAAAAGCTTCCCAACTTGTTGTTTGTTGGTTACTTTCAGAATCCTGAAATGGTTGTTTTCGAAAATTTTGTTTAGTATTATAACTGTTTTTGTCAATCTCTTCACTTACCATAGCCAGAAGTCCCACTAAAATATTTTAATTTATATAAATATCTTAACTACCATAAAATTCTCTTTATGAGATTCTATTTCTGTTGTTTGTGATTCCATTAACAATCCACTAATTTTACTAATAGCGCATTTTAAATATTTTCCTCGCTAATTAGCAAAGTATTGGTGTTGATGGAGACAGAGAACATTATGGTGAGTGCCTCGACCCTGGACAGTCTTCCTTATTGGAATATGCCCTGACCACCCCAAGAGACGCATCATTGATTTTAATACCAGCTGCAAATGGGTAGTTTAACCTAAGTAACACACACACACACACACACACACAATATCACATGCACCAAGTCACTGTCTTTATATTGAAGTTTCTTAAAGTTAATTTCAGATACTAGTTACCGTTTATGTTTAGAGGATGTTCATCTTGAGTCAATCAGTTTAGATCCTTGGTTTCAAGACACTTAAGTCGGGGAGGCCTCTGGAAATTGCAACCCCCAGGAGGGAACAATTGCTGCACTCACAGAAGTTCTGGACTGGCCAGTGGGGAACCAATCTCAGAGGTTGAAAGAAGGGCTGACATCCTCCTGTAAACAAATTAGCCTCCTAACCATGCCAGCTTGTCCAGTGTAAAGGGCAGAGGATCGGAGAGTCAGCATGGGGAGGTCTGTGCTGAGGTGCTGACCCGAGGGGGAGGGGCAAGTATGGAAAGTGCCACTTAGGACTACAACAGAGAACTCACCGTCCATAGTCCATTGGTTGAAGATGTGCACTTTGCTCAAAGTGGGGGACCTATATGTGAATCCTACTGCAGTGTGCAGGAAAGACAGGCTATTTGGTTTTTACTGGTTTGTTTGAAAAGAAAATGTATTAAAGAAGATGTATATGAAACGAGGACCTACTATATAGCACAGGGAACTATATTTAATATCTTAAAATAACCTATAATGGAAAATAATCTAAAAAAGAATACACACACACATATATAAAACTGAATCACTTTGCTGTATGCCTGAAACATTGTAAATCAACTATACTTCAATTTAAAAAATAAAAAGAGAAGTTGTAAAAAAAAAAAAAAAAAAGAGAGAAGTTGTATATAAATGTGGCCTGTTTGAGAGTCACCTATTCATGCGGTCTAGGCTGGGTTCTGATTCACTACTAATGTGTGGAAATAGACTAAATTTTCCCTATTATCATAATGAAAATATAGGGAAAAATTCAGAAAATGAAAGCAAAGTAATATTAGAAATCTTAATTTAATATGATGGGGGAGGAGGGCTCAAGGGCACTGCTGTGTCCTTAACCTTCCCCAAGTCTCTCCAGCTGTTTTCCTCGCTAGGATGGGGAGACAGCCCCACCTTCTGAGGATGGCCCTGTTTTTGCTCAGAGGCTCTTTTGAAAATGCTTCCTCTCCTCTGTCACCTAGACCTGGACCATGTCCCGGAAGCTCAAAGGCAAGGTCCCAGGGCAGCCAGGCGATGGATGCCATGCTGTCCCATCTGGCCCACCCCACCCCTGTGTGTAAAGCCCCCTCCAGACCTCTGTGAAAAGACATCAGGTCAGAATACCAGCACCATCAGGACAGGACAGGCTGAAAGGGCTGGGTCTCTGTCAGCAATAGGCAACACAGGTACCTAGCCTTCTTTAAAATTTAATATCATTGAAGCATTTCACCATGTCTTCAATGGCAGCATTTTCAACATGGATGAACCAGCCAGTGGCAGCATCACTCGGGTAGAGCAGGACTGAGGAATCAAAACACTGGTTTGGTTTAATAGATTGTCCCAGTTGATGCTCAGGTGACCTTGTTTGTACGTTACGTCTTTAATTTTGGAGGCCTTGACCTTTTTTCCCTCTTTACAATAAGCCGAAACACTTTGTTTTAACCAAAGTCCCGAATTCCCTCTAACAATAGTTGCCAAAGGTCTCCAAAACATAAATGCAGGACGGGGAATCTGGAGTTCTGGTTAAATAGTGACAGAAAACTCTGGAGGAAGTGTGATCTTACTCATCAGTCTGATGAACTTTGTGCCAGGGCTCTGCTGAACTGGCCAACCCCAGGGAGTTAGAGCTGGAAAAAACCCAAGAGGCCCCATATTCCATCAGCTGAAGTCAAAGCAGCAGCCCCAGGGAGATACTTAGCCAGGAAGCAGCTCAGCCGCAGCCCTGCCCTGCAGAATCAGAATCTGCATTTGTAACAAGATCTCCAGCTGATTGGATAAAAGTTTGAGAAGCTCTGCTCCAACCCTCTCTTTGCCCAGTTGAGCACAGAGTGACTTTCGTAAATCTCGTACATAGTTCAATTGTAAGGATCAAGTCTGTGGATGCCAAGGGTCATTTTCTATTAATTCAACCTTAGGTCATGTTCACTTTTCTCATAGCACCGCTTTCGTGTTGTGTGTCCCTGTCACCAGGAACTAGAGCATCTTTTCCGTCTTCACCCAGATTGCGCTGTGCTTGCAGGTGGGTTTGGGGAAACGTGGAAGGTCCTGCATCTATCCTTGTGAAACTTATGCTGGATTTATTTTAGCCACTGTTGAGATTCCACTCATTCCAGGACCCAGTCAGTGTGTTCACTTCCCATGGGTGTGATGCCTTGTTCTGTTGTGATCCATGTGGGGATTAATCATATCGAACAAGGGAGAGCTGGGCATGTGGGGTGGAAAACCGAAATAGTGTTTGGAAATAGTGTTTGGGGAAAGTATACGCCTCCCGCTTTCCCCCTGAGAATGTGCCTGTATGGGGGATGGGCCTCTTCTGCTTTCCTTGGGATATTGGGTCATGGGGAGAGTCTGGATCACTGGCAGAGACTGCCAGCAAGCTGCTGTGACAGAGGGAAGAACTAGGTGTCTGCAGTATGACAGGGCCAAAAGAAGAGGGGTTTAAACCAGAGAGAAAGAAAGGTCCTTGTTTACAAAAGCTACCATGAGGTCCAGTAAACTGCAGGTGAACTGCACGCTGGGGGTGGAGACCTTGACGAGGACATTTTGAGTGATTTAAAGGAGGAGAATCCCAACTGAAGTTGAGTGAAGAGCCAGCGTGAGGCCAGGAACTGAAG
This sequence comes from Kogia breviceps, assembly GCF_026419965.1. Taxonomy (NCBI): domain Eukaryota; kingdom Metazoa; phylum Chordata; class Mammalia; order Artiodactyla; family Physeteridae; genus Kogia; species Kogia breviceps. The sequence continues at coordinate 58,717,064 of NC_081324.1, read as the reverse complement.
ACAGTGATCACGATTCTCATATACATCCTTGACTTAGTAATAGCTCTAAGAAAATAGACAGATTATCACATTAAGTGTATGTATCTAGATAAAGAAGCAGCCTAGTCTCAGAAAAAACAATGGTACTAGAACTCAGAAAGTACAGTGTTATCAGCCCCAGTGAGAATGATACCAAGATAATGTGACTCTGGACTTTTGATTGGGGTGTTTACTCTAGTTGTCAAATGTGTTTGTCTGTTGTTGGTCTCTGAGGTGGAAGATACTGCAAATGCTTTCGTGGTTTGTAAGCTGTCCCTCTCAGTATGTTCTGGAATAAATGGAGCTGTAATCCGGTGGATCCAGCCTCCTTGGGGTCATTGTCCTGGTGTTAGAGGCGGTAATGCATTGGGCGTCTCGAATGCCAAGTGATCCAATCAGAGGTCCATGGATGCTGTGAGGACAGTCCCTGACTGATGCTTTCACAAGGCATATCCAGAACCAACTACATAAATTTAAGAGCTGGTGCAAAATGAAAATGTGGGCCCCCTTGTTTACATTATGAGAAATTTCAAGACAGTGTCAACAGGGCTCTAAACCAAGGGCGACTGCGCACCCATGAAGTGGCCTTGGGTACATCCCTAAAGAGCATGCCAAAACTTTAAAGCATAAGCAAGTAAAATTTATATAATGGAGCACAGAAGTGGCAGAAGAAGGGGGAAGAAATAACTAAGACCTTGAAGCGTTCGTAGAAGAGTTGGTGGTTTTTGGAAGCGTTTAGCTGATTAGAAAATGTTGAATTAATTGATATTTTTAGGTATTTAAGCAAATGATATAAACATTGTAGACATGATAAAAGATATTGATACAAGCAGAATATAACTGCATTTTCATTCAACAGAGCTGTCAATATTCCACCTAAAGGCTGCACTTGCTTTTTGATTTCCCTTTAAGCTGAGTTCTGTCCTGTAAGAATTTAGAGGAGGGAGGAGGGGTCATGGCTTCTCAGGGTAATGGGAATAATATGAAATATCAAAATACTTATGGATGTTGTGCTTTTGCGCTTTGCCATGGTGATTTTGATCCTGTAGAGCTTTTTTTTTTTTGGTACACAGGCCTCTCACTGTTGTGGCCTCTCCCGTTGCGGAGCACAGGCTCCGGACGCGCAGGCTCAGCGGCCATGGCTCATGGGCCCAGCCGCTCCGCGGCATGTGGGATCCTCCCTGACCGGGGCACGAACCCGCGTCCCCTGCATCGGCAGGCGGACTCTCAACCACTGCGCCACCAGGGAAGCCCTCCTGTAGAGCTTTTTAACTGTTGCCCTTAAATTTCAGTTTTGTGGCAACAAAAGAGAAAACCTCTTGATGGATAAATTGTAGTTATGGTCTCTGCGACTAAACTTGGGTATTGAGTCAAAACCCACAGTGTCATCAAATATAAGCATTAAGGAACCTTTGTGGCAGGAGGAGGTGGTCTTGATAAGGTGTTATTTTCTACAGACAGTGTTCAGGCCTAGGTCCTCATAGCTTGTTTATCTTACAGTGAAAACCTCTGTCTTTGTCAAGGACACCTCGAGCCCATCACTATGGAAATGGACTCTGGCAAAACCCTTCCAAGGCCTTTTGCCCACCACACCATCTGGGTTTTCTGAGATTAAATTTCTTTTCATCTTCCCGTGTGAGAAAAAAAGTCAAGGGTGTTAAATGCCAAACTCCCAGGAGCTGGGATTTGACTTCTCCCTCAAGTTCCTGTGGGGTCTTTCTCTCTCTCTCTCTCCCATCTTTTTTAAAAAACTGTGCTGGAAAGGGCCTTGGAATCCCTAGAATATTTTAAAGCTTTTTCTTTTACTAACAGCCATCAGTGATTAAATTGGTTTCATCCAAAAACCAAGTATTTGCTTTTTGGGGGCGTGGGGAGGGGCCATTCATTCTCTGTCTCGGCTGAAAGGGGTCTGCTACAGCCCACAGGGGACTCAAGTCACTTTCCTTCACAAGTGCTCCCAAGTGGTAGATTTTTGAGAAATAAAATAACTGGTAAGTTTTGCAGAATTCTCATTGGAAACAGAAGCCCTGATTGACATGAAGCAAGCAAAACTTTCATCTATCAGTGGCCATGGCTCACGGGCCCAGCCGCTCCGCGGCATGTGGGATCTTCCCAGACCGGGGCACGAACCCGTGTCCCCTGCATCGGCAGGCGGATGGATTCTCAACCACTGCACCACCAGGGAAGCCCTGAAATAGAAAGTTTTTACATGGTGTAGTTCTGTTTGGCAAAATGTTGGTTGTAGGTTTCTTGTGGGAAAGAAACAGGAATAAGGAATCCCTTATGGCCAGAAGCCGCAGTCAATGGCTGATCAATCAGAAGTAAAAGTGGGAAAACAGTTTCATTTATAATATTTTTCAAATATACCTACTTCATAATATACAGGTATATTTGTATTGTTTTCTGGGAAAAAAGTTTTAGCTAAGATGAATTGTGCCACAGCTTGTAAAGAGCCTCCTGAACATATCTTAGGGTTTGGGATGCATAACTGTAAGGAATTTCAGTTTAAATGTTCCTCTGTCTCTACCTCTCTCTCCTTTCATGTGTGGTCCTCAACATCCACAGAGAGTGTGCCCTGAAAATATGCTCGTGTGCCAAATATGGGAAATCAGACGATAACCTACATCTCATGAGGGTGATTGTAGTCCCTGGGAGAGAGGGAAAGTTTTCATTAGTTTCCTCAAGGCATCTCATCTTCTGGTCCCGTAACCAAGTCGGCATTAAGGACTCATTTTCCACTTAGGGCCGCTGAGCTGGAGGAGCTGCTTCTCCAGGCCACCTGGCCAGGTGGCTGAGGACTTCACCTGAGCAGGACGTTAACTCCTGCCTTGGTCCAAGCCCCCCTCACCTTCACAATCCACCTGGATCAAAACGTCGGGGGCCTCCTGGCTGCTGTTGTCCAAGGATGAGCTAGGTTCCTGGCAGAGGAGGTGGGAAAGCAAACTTACAGAGTCACCTACGCCATGAACTCCTGGCTCCCAGCACTTTAGCCGAAGTGCTTTCCCTGCCTGGGTTCTTGACCTTTTGGTGCCCGTGGACCCCTTTAACAAAGCTCACAGACCTATTCTCAGCATGTTTTTAATGCAAGGAGAATACAAAGAAAGCCAAATGTGATAAACGATAGTGCTACCCCTGCATGGCTAGTCCCTTCTTATTTTTGAGGCAGCTGCTCAAATGTCAGCCCAGAGATGCCTTCCTTGTCAGCTTACAGAAAAATGAGAGAAGGAGATCGCTGTTTACAAATGTACGTTTAACTCGGATCCAACTACACAGTGTTGCAAAGGCAACAACAGAAAGAATAATAAGATGGAAAAGAGGAGAGGGAGGGGCCCGAGGGTGGGATGGGATGAGTGGGTCTGGGGAGCGTTCCTGTCCAGCCTTCTGTGCAGGGACCTCCTGCCTTGGAGGAGAGTGGGGTGACCCGAGGGTCTGAGTTCCCTCCACGCCTCTTTCGTGATGCACAGCTTTCTGGGCTGCATGGTCCTTCTCTTTAAAGGTAGATCCTTTTCGTACGTGGTGACCCTTAAATGCAAGCCAACTACTTCATCTAAAATTTAATCAGAGATACAGAGACTCTAATAGATGAAATATAACCATGAAAGTCTAATTATATTTGTATTAGTGATATCCACTGATAATATGAAAATAATCATAGCAATTATTTATTGAGCCCTTCATACATTGTATTAGGCCCTTTATGACACAATCTCATTTAATGCTCATAAATATTCCTGGACATAGTGCTTCTCCTTACACAGACAAGGAGACTGAGAGGGGAAGCCCTCAGCAGGCAAGTGGTAGACCCGGAATTCAAGCCAAGGGCTTTCTGACTCAAAATCCCACATGTTCACTTCTTACCCAAAGCTTCTGTTACAGGCACTAGTGATTCTAATAGAGGTGATAGTAAACCCATGATTAGAATGGACAGTCCATTTTAAGCCTGGATGCCTCCAGGTTAGATATTAAATATGCCATTAAAAACGATCTGAACATATTTTCCCAGATTACCTTAGAATTGCAAATCATTTTCTCTTCAGAATATCACAATGACTCTGAGTATGGATTAGACAATTATAACATTTGGTAGAACCCCCAAATTTTTTTTTCCAAAAAAAGAAAAAAACAACTCATTAGAAAAAACTCATGCTTCTCTTACACCCAAAATGGATTAAGGCCACGAACGGTTGGCCCGAATCATTTGAGAAATATTGATAAAGAAATTGCTGCAGTGAGCCTTGCACCTTGGCGCTAGTCAGTATTTTAGATACCCTATTTTTAAGATAGCAAAAATACTTTTTGCTGGGAAAAAGCCCAGAAACTTTTAAAAACGAATTATTCAATATGGAAAGTATCTCAGCTAAAAACTGCGCTAATCATGTGTAGTAGCATTTTTTGCCCTCAGTTTCATGGTAGTTTTCACCTGCTGTTAATGAGGGAGTTTCCAGTAGATGAAAGTGGTCCTAAAATGCATTTAAGAAGGCCAAGTGGACCCAGACTGTGAATAAAGGGGTTTAAAAAAGAAAAGAAACTACCGGTGAGTGAGAAGGAATTTATTTCATGCTCTGTGGAGTTTGGTGTCATGAAGTCTTTAGCTACTGGATAAGTATAGGGGTGGAAAAAATGATTCCATTGTGTGTCCCAAATGGGGGCAAAAGTACAAATCACAGTTAACACTAACTAAAGTAAATAATGTCTCTCAACAAAAATGTATAGTCGTCTAATATATTAAGTGCACGGCCAAGTGATGGGAAACTGTGTCATGTGTGGCTGCTGCAGACCTCGTTCTGCCTTTGATTTTTACGTGTAAAGCCAAACTTTTGTTCTTGGCAGGTTCTTGATCCCAATGACCTTTCCGACTCTTTGATTTCCTATTTCTCCTCCTACCTGAAGCTCACGTTAGTTGCCCTTTATTGAAATATTTCAGTAGTCTTTGAAAAGATTCAGCAACCTGAGGAATTTTTTAAAATTCTTCTTCAAACAGGCTTCCTCCAGTACAAATTTCCAACTTTCTTTCATATTTTAGCAGCTGTGGTCATATGCAACAAGGAATAATAATTATTATAGAACTGTGAAGTGAGAGCAAATGTAATAATAAGTAAGGAATAATTTTTAGTGAATATTGTTTTTCCAAATATGAGCTTATCTGAGAAGAAAGATTTAGTTTTAGTGAAAGGCAACCGTATAGATTTTAGAAATTAGTCAGTTCAAGGTGTTTCTATACAACCATGCTAACTAAGGGACTTATGTTTCTTTTTATTAAAAGTGTTTTTGGAATACCAGCCAGGTAAGGAAGTGTGGAAGTGCTTTAAAACCTGTCTAGTTTAAGACCTACCTGATTCCTACAATCGAGATATTATTCACCAAAGTTATGTTATGTTGATGTTCACAAGGTTTAACCTTCTTTTTCTCAGTGACTCAAAGCACGGGCTCCTGAGTAGAGAGGCAGGTGCCCTCCTGACCCCCGCCCCCTTCACCCTCCACCTCCCCAATAACTCAAGGCCCTTGCAGGTCAGGGTGGGGGGAGCCCCAGGCAGGAAGTGGGCTGTTCTCTTGATGTCCAGCAACTGGAGGGGGAGAAAAAAAGAGAAAGTGGGAACATTTTTTTAGTTAACTGGTAAAGGATTTGTTGATAGAGAAATGCATTGTTAAATTAGTTCCTGTGACCTTTTTTCTTCTCCTTGCTTGGCTAGTCTGTGAGAAGGGAAGGGGTAGAGTTGATTGCACTACAAATCAAAATGCACAGACGTGATCCAGAGCCCGGAAAACACTACTGCAGCTATTTGGATGTAACACCACAGTTATTAAAATTAATATTTACCTTGGTACCAAACAATAAGCATCAGCTACTCCCCCCATGTAAGTACCACTCCCAAGAATTACGTGTTGCTTTAGGAACGAGATCATTGCCTAAAATGTAAGTGTCTAAGCTACTGGTTGAGAAAAATAATAATTTGGGGACCTGCATAATTAAATGTAAAGGTGCATCTGTTTTTTCATAAAGCCTTTTTAACAAAGAAATCCCTTTAAAAGAATATGATAAAAATGACCAACTTGAAGTTAAAAACAACAAAAAAAATACAACATATTAAAACTTTATATGTTGTAAGTCTGTGTTATGTTTCAAAATTAAGAGTAGTGCTCTTAATTTTGGATAGAACTGCTAATAGGTAGCTGTGTTTTATGTGGAAAGTCTTTGGAAGACTACCTAATAAGTTTTTTTTTTCTATTCCTTTTTATTTTGACTGAACCATAAGTTATTTTTTTAATAGGTGCCTGGTGAGTTTTTTTTTTATAGCAACTCATAAAAATAACCATTTTTATTTTATAATTTAAATTATTAAAATATTTGTAATAGAAAAGGTTGGGAACTCCCTGGCGGTCCAGTGGTTAGGACTCCGCGTTCTCACTGCTGAGGGCCTGGGTTCAACTGCTGGTTGGGGAACTAAGATCCCACATCCCACAAGCCATGAGGCATGGCCAAAGGAAAAAAAAAGAAAGAAAAGGTCATTGAAAATATTAAGCAGTACCTAAAAAATAAAAATTAAATACATGAATTCCTTCTAGATTACTAAAATTATATTGTGCTTTTTCAAATTTCACTGGAAAAGAAATATTTTAGAAATAATATTGCCTCTATGCCCTTTATGAAGAAAAGTTTATCTTCTGTGACCATGAGTCAAGTTCTGGTAAATTAGAGGAAGCCCACTTAACTGAAACCCCTCCTCCTCACACTACCTGAGTTCACAACATCCGTTCCTGAAGAACACCTCTTCTGTATCACTTGCCCCTTTCTTTCTAGAACTTTATAGAATCTTCACTGCTATGATCCTCTTTATCAAGATAAAGTCAAATCTCTAAAGAACCTAATGGAGTTATTTTTCTCACAGTCATCCAAAGGTTGTTTTCTGAAGAGTTTGGATCAGCTGCTTAAAGATAAAAATCTCTGGAGACAAAGAGATTATACAAAGACAGAGATTCATACTGACTTGAAGAGAATTTTGAAAACTGGATCTTTGTGTTCTAATGTTTTCTTCACCAAAGCAAAGAGGCAGTAAAGAAAGCAAAGAGAGAGAAATCCTACATAATCATAGGAAAGACCTCATAAGTACTAGCAGAGGCACCTGGAACAAAGTGAACACAGGATGGATGTCCTAAGTGAAAGTTGCTTGAATTTCAGTGGCAAATACGGGTTTTGGGTCATTTGAACCTTGTCTTAAAACCTACTTTCCCAACATTTTATTATGAACATTTTCAATCAGAAAAGTGGAAAGAACTGTATAGTGAACGTCTATGCTCCTACCTAGATTCTGCAACGAACGGTTTACCTACTCTCTTCCTCACCTGTCCGTCCATGTATCCATCTCTACCCTTCAATCCAGCTTAATTTTTTGATGCATTTCCAAGTGAGTTAAAGACCTAAGTATACTTTGCTCCTAAACTGTTCAGCATTTGCATCAATATTTTTATGACTCTAAAAATTTTTTTAATGACTTTTTTATTTTTTGAAGTCACATCAGCCTATAGCGGAACACACAAATCTACCCAAACCTTGTGCATTCTGTGATTTTTCACACCTGCATGTGCCTGTGCAGTGCAGACCTTTATCAGGTAGAGAATGGAGCCCAACCCCACAAAATTCCCTCCAGTCGCTTCACGGTTAGTCCCCGTCCTTTGCAACTGCTGTTCGGTTTTTCCTATAGATGAGTTTTGCTTGTCCTAGAATTTCATGTAAATGAAATGGACATATATGCTGCTTTCCTGTAGGGCTCCCTCCACCCAGCATGTGAACTTACCATCTTTTTCTTTCTATTTATTATTTTGTTTTTTTAAATTAATTTTTTTTTTTTTTTTTTGGCTGCATCGCACAGCTTGTGGGATCTCAGTTCCCCAACCAGGGATTGTACCTGGGCCATGGCAGTAAAAGCACCAAATCCTCACTACTAGGCCACCAGGGAGCTGCACTTTCTTTTTTTTTTTTTTTTTTTCCTTAATTGAAGTATAGTTGATTTACAATGTTTCAGGTGTAAAGTGATTCAGTTATATATATAGATATATTCTTTCTCAGATTCTTTTCCATTATAGGTTTTTATATGATATTGAGTAGAGTTCCCTGTGCAGTAGGTCCTGATTGTTTCTCTGTTTTATATACAGTAGTGTGTATCTGTTAATCCCAAATTCCTAATTCATCCCTCTCCCTTCCTTTCCCCTTTGGTAACTGTGAGTTTACCATCTCTTTCTGATTTGCTTGCAAAGTGAGATGAAGTGATCTGACCTTTTGGTTTCAAGTGGCGGAGCTGATCTGGTGCCTTTTGACTTTCAGGGCTGTTCCCTGCCATTCTCAACCTTGCCAGCAATGCCCACATCAGCACCAACGCGACCTGTGGGGAGAAGGGGCCGGAGACCTACTGCAAGCTGGTAGAGCACGTGCCCAGGAGGGCCATGCGCAACGCCCAGTGCCGGCTCTGCGACGGCAGCAGTGCCAACCCCAAAGGCAAGTGGTGCCCCCTTCGGGAGGACCCATGGAAATGTACACCTTCCGAACCGGCTGCTGGAGACTTGTGTTAGGGAGCCGCACGACCTGCGTTCTCCTCACCGCCGTTCATTTCCACTAATTTTACAGTTTAGAAGTTAAAAAACTTAAACCAGAAGCTGAGAGCATTGCGTGTTTTTGTTTTCTTTCAACAGAACGCCATCCCATATCAAATGCCATCGATGGCACGAATAACTGGTGGCAGAGTCCCAGCATCCAAAACGGGAGAGAGTACCACTGGGTCACAATCACTCTGGACTTGAGACAGGTGGGTAAGGCCAGAGCCACTGCAGGATGCCTGTGGGTTGCTGGGTTGTAATCGCATGAGCTTCCGGAAAGTCCACTTGTTTCGTAATATGTTTACATTCTGGTCTCACTGCTTTTCCACCCGGTGAATTTAAGTGAGACACAGAAGTTGTCCTTGGTACCGTTTCTTGTCACGTTTATCGTGCCCAGGTATTGTTGGGGAGATGAGTGGAGTGTTTCCACGTGGTCTGATGTTCTTAGAAGCTATGTCGGGACGCTGATCATCCATCCGCTCAGGATGCCATGCCAGGCGGTACCCAGGTGTCCACACACACTGCAGGTGGTGTCACAAAACACATGCATTTCCAGCCTTTTGAGCTTGTTATCTTGCTGTTATTGCTATGCAGCTGTTGTAAAAAAGGGTTCTATGTAGAAAACAAAGCTTGGAAACAAAAGAGGATAGTCTTAAACCTCTGGACACTGCCTCACCCCTGTCACACTGTCTGCGAGGGCTGTGAGGACCTGGGGTTGTCCATTACTGCTGTGAGCAAGCCTTCAGCACAAGCTGGGAAAGGCAGGGTTTAAATGGCTCACACCCCACTTGCATCCCCTTGCTTTGCTTTAAGACCACATAGGAGAATGGAGAGAAATATGACACGGGCTCTGGCTGCTCCAAATATTTCTGGGGAAGGGAAGGAGAAGGAAAGAAATCTGAGTGGAAAGGATGAAAAAGAAAGGTGGCAGCTGTTGTCAAATTTCTGATTTCAGTTCTCCAGAAGAGTGATGGCATAGCTTTCTTATTTATGTCCATTCCGTTTCTCTTGGGTTAGAACTCATCACTGTCATGTGCAATATCCTTGAAAGAGACAACTAGTTGAAACGTGCACTGTAGCATGAAAATAGGAATTTTGGAGATCTCATGATGAAGAGTCATAATTCTTTGAATAAGTGATCATTAAATAATATGTAGGATTTTAAGTAGAAAACAAGACAATACTGTGCCTGTTCATGCACAAGGAACTTTTGAGCTCTAATCGTAACAGTAAATGAGGTAGTAAAATGCGAAGTTCAGAAGACATTTTTAAAGTTCAGGTTCATAGTATCAACGTAAGTGAAATAATACTTCTGGGTGTTTCCAGCCACGAATCCTGAATTAATATGTCATGCCTTTGTATTTTCAAATCTGCCTGAAGGAAAAGAGAAAAAAAGCCCCTTTTTGCCCTGGTTTTTGTTTTTGTTTCAGTGGTCAGGATGCTTCTGCAGGAAATGTTGGTTTTCTCATCATCTTTTCAATGTATTTTCCTTCTTTAAGGGAAAAACGACAACATTTTCATCATTACAAATGTGATACTCCATGAGTTTGGCCAAATTAACAGCTAGACATTTTACCAATAGACTTCAAATCCATGTTCAACTGTTGTTTATCTTGCAATTTGTCAATTTCGACTTCTCCTAACAGGAGATCTTTTTGCTATAAGTTGGACTGAATCAGCTTGAGGAATTCGGGGGCCTCACTTTTAGGTCTTTAAGGCATATTCAAACACAAGCATACACAGAATTATAGGCTTCTAAGTACTTTCCAGTGTTTTTACATAAGCTTCTAAATTGAGATTATTTAAAATAACAAAATACTCAGAATTTTCTTTACCTTTTACTGTGCTTTCAGTTTAAAAAAACTGCAATATGATTATCGCTGAGCAAACCTTTCTCAGATATTTATTTATTGAGCATTTTTATTGTGAAAATTTTTGAATATGTAGAAAACAGTATAATTGTGACACACACATACCCATCCCCGAGATTCAGGAATTTTTAAGCAGTTTGCCACATTTGTTTCATCTTGGAGACACTTTCCAAGTGAATTGCAGTCATGGTGACATTGGACCAATACAAGATTTTTTGTATCTTCAGAAAATAGGACATTTGTTCTGAATAGGCACTAGGCCATTAGCTAACAAAACTAACAGTAATTTCCTAGTAACTATTTCTCCACCCATATCCAGTTGTCCCAGTTTAGCCACCAATGTCTTTTATAGCTTTTATTTTTCTTTTTCAAACCAGGATCAGTAAGGAACACTCATTGCATTTGATGCCTGTTATGTGCTTGTTAAATCTCTTCTAATCTGAATTGTCCTCTCTAACTATTTTTAAAATGATATTCAATTTTTGAATAGATGAGGCCAGTTGTCTTATAGAATATCCCACATTCTGGATTTGTCTGGTGGTTTCACTGTGATTTTGTTAACATGTTCCTTTATGCCCTCTATTTCTTATGAGCTAAACTCAGCTCTAAAGTCTTGATTACTTTCCAGTTAAATATTTTTGGCCAGAACCCACCGATGGCGATCCTGGCTGCTCTGTTGCATCCAGAGCTGGTTGTCCCATGAGGAGTGAGGCTATATTTGGGTCCTGCTTAGGTATTGACAGCCGGATGGCTCCCTTCTTCCTCATCTCATGCTTGTTTCCTGGGCCTCATTGACACTCAGCTCTAGAATGTGGTTATACCTTCTGATGACTTTTCTGTCGTCAAAGTCTGTGTTATTTCCCTGTCCGGCCAACAAGTCACCAGCTGCTAGTTAATTTCTAGATTATACACCTCATGAGGGCAGGGACCACAGCTCTCTGCTTCCTCCTTTCTTCTTCCTCTTCCCTTTTCCGTCCCTGTTAATGTTTATGGAGGCTTTTGACTTCACACCCAGACGCTGACAGAGGTGAGGCAGCGAGTGTGTAATCACACTGTGAATCAGTGCTTTATTTTCACACTCCCCTCCTTTTTTTGGTTCACAGCCTGATTAAAAGATGACCATCAACTAATAACCCCATTGACTGCTTTGTTTCACTCCTATAAAAATGTAAACTCTGAAGTACAGGTTTCTAAAGTAAAATTAGGCAGACCTCAGTGTTATCAGGAATCAACAATTTCATGTTGTAAATGTGTTCACGTAGCTTAACAAATATGTCAGCCCCTGAGGTTTTATGACCAAATCAGTCAGCTTCGTTCTGTTTTGGCAAATGCCAAAGACATTGATACCATTCTTTGTTCTCTAGTTGATGACAGCTGTAGAAATTATGGCGTTTTAGCCTCTGTATATAATGTTTGGTTACCCGAAAGATAAACTAAAGACAAGACAAAAAGTGGTGTTATCAGAAAGTCCATAAATGTTGTGTGGTTTGCAATAAGATTTAACTACGGAGTGTTTGCTTTAGTAACACATTACAAGAGGAACAATTAGATTTATTTCTTTACTTCTTTAAAATAATTCCTGCTATTCATTTCTTGCATCGATTCACCATGTTTTAGAATTTACACTGATATCTAGCAATGTCTTACTTAAAAAGAAAACAATCTGTGGGAATTAAGTGAGTGCGGTAGTTTTGTTTTAAGAAAAAAAATAAAACTGACGAGTCACTTTAACAAATGTAACATTAACGTATACATGGGTGGTGTCCAGTCATAAACTATTGCTCATTGTCCAATGACTTAGCATGATATCATGGACACGAGCCCAGGATCTCTTGTGATAACTTAAAATTTTAAAGAAATCATTCTGAGAGAGTGAGCATACACATTTGATAGATCTTGAATTTTGTGATTGTCAACATTCTTTTTAGTTGTTAATTATATTAAACTGTGTATATTCTATTAAATATATTAAAATGTATTCCTGTGGTAGAGTGTCTTAACTTAAGAACTCAAGGATTTCCAGTTTGAGATACTCTAAGTTAAGATACTGGGCAGATAAAAAGATGTTCAACATCTTTCATCATCAGAGAAAAGAAAATCCACGATGAGATATACCACTTTACACCCATTAACATGGCTATTATCAAAAACAGAAAACAAAGGTTGTTGAGGGTGTGGAGAGATTAGAACCCTTGTGCATTGCTGGTTGGGAATGTAAAATGGTGCAGCACTATGGAAAACAGTATGGTGGCTTCTCAAAAAGTTAAACAGAATTTCCAGATGATCCAGCAGTTCCACTTCTAGCTACATCCCCAAAGGAATTGAAAGCAGGAATTCAAAATGATACTTGCACACCCATGTGTTATAGCAGCCTATTCACAGTAGCTGAAAGGTGGAAGGAACCAAGTGTCCATCAACAGTGAATCGATAAATGAAATGTGGTCTGTACATAGAATGGATTATTTTGCCTTAAAAAGGAAGCAAATTGTGATATGTGAACAACGTGGATGAACCTTGAAAATGTGTTAAGTGAAATGAGCCAGACACAAAAGGACAAATACTGTATGATTCCACTTACATGCAGTCCATAGAATAGTCCTACCTATGGAGGCAGAAAGTGCCAGGTGCTGAGCAGAGGGGAATGGAGAGTGAGTGTTAATGGGTGCAGAGTTTCAGTTTGGGAAGATGAGGAGGTTCTGGAAACGGTTGGTGGTGATGGTTGCACAACAATGTGAATGTCCTTAATGCCACTGAATTGTGCACTTAAAATGGCTGGAACGGTCATTTTAATGTTATATATATTTTACCACAATTTAAAAATGTTAAAATACTGTGAAATACATGCTGTTTTCTATCAGCCAGGGTCCAATCAGGAAAACAGAAACCACAGCAGTTATTTAAAGGGACAGGTCTAGTAGGAGGAACTGGTTAATCGGTGTGAGAGAACCGGGTAAGAGAGTGCCTAGCTAACTCAGAGTTAACCACTGAGGAGGAACTAAGGGAGGCGATTGGGGCTACTCACAGCTAGAGGCTTGCAGGAGAGTGCCCCACCTGTAAGCTGGGGTGAGGAGGCTTATGTGGCGAGTTCCGGAAAGCCAAAGACTGGGGCCAACTGCTGCTGGGCGAAGGACACTGACCGGAACAGCAAGTAGACAGAGGGGAAAAATCCTCCCTCCCTTCTCCAGCCTCTCTCCTCCCGCCTCCCTGCCTCCCTCCTCTGGCCTCCCTGCCTCCCACTAGTGCCTTCAAACCCCGAGAACCAGAGTACAGCAGGTGGATTTGCAGTCACTTTGCAACCGGCAGGAATACTGTCATCTCAGTAGGTGATCACTGTGCTAGGGCAGTGACATGAACACAGATCGGCAGCCTTGAAATCCTGGGTCGGAATTTTGTTATACAGTGGTCAGCCAGATTCAGAATGTGCTTTTATAAGTTTTTAGATTAACTTCGGAATGAAAATGCAAAATTCATAATCCTCACGGTGAAATCATGGACTGCCTTCTAATACGTGGACAGACTAGGTGTCCTGGGATCTCAGCTGAGAGGCTGCCGTAGGTGACACTGTGACTTTAAGGACAGTGGTGGGGGAAGTGGAAGCAGTTCTGTTTATTTCTGTATGTATTTATTTATTATTCCCTTTTGGTCGTGTGGCATCGTGGCAGAGATGTGTCAAGGGTGGTTGGGTGCTATGCTTTCGGACAACTTACAGAGTAAAATGCAACACTATATATAAAATGGATAAGCAACAAGGACCTACTGTATAGCACAGGAAACTATTCAATGTCTTATAATAACTTAATGGAAAAGAATCTGAAAAAGAATAAACCTATGAAACTGAACCACGTTGCTCTATACCTGAAACTGATACAACATTGTAAATCAACTGTACTTTAATTAAAAAAAAAAAAAATGAAGGAGGGTTCCTGGTTGAGCACCTGACAAATTCCTTATAAAAAATACGAGTTTCCTTTCCCCCGTTACACTGGTAGTCCACAAATGACTTAGGAGTCCTAAAAATCTTCGGGTATCACATAGGAAACATTAAGCAAGATACAGTCTAATTAGAGTTGGCTAATAGGGTTAGCTAAGAAGTGCAATTATGCAGATTTCCAGAAAATAAACTCATAAGTCAATAATTCTTGTTTTTTCTTAATTAGGGAAGTAATACAGGCTCACTGTAGAAAAACTGGAAGGTACAGATAAATGTAAAGAGACAGAAAAAGCTGTCATCCCTTCACTCTGACACGACCACCACCACCATCAGTGTACTTGCTTTTAGACTTTTGCATGCATGTCTATGTATTTAAATTAATAATGCAGTCATAGGGGTGCCGTTTATTCCATACTCCTGCAGGCCAGGCTTTCTGCGGAACCCTTGCTCTGGACTAGCTCCTGGAACCCTCGTAATCACACTGTGAGTTTGGTTCTGCATTATCTCCTTTTGACAAATGGCAGAACTGAGCCTTAGTTGAAATAATTCAAGGGTAGAACTCATCCCTGTCTGCATTCTCGGACGATATCATCCTTCCGGCTGAGGTTTGTGACAAATATGTTTGTGTCCTGATGTTTTATTTAACTTTATAGCATGATCATTTCCCAATATAACTAAAATCATTATGAATAATTTTAAAGCTGCATTAACATCCTGCTCTGTGGCCTACCCGTGATTTGCATAATAGCTCCCACGCCTGACACGTTGGTTGCTTTTCTGTTAGGGGTAATAACTTGAGGTTTCAGTGAAAAAGGATTGCATGCCAGTGAAGGAGTGCAGTGCATACAAATCATTTTCAAGGCTCGTATGGCAAGTTTCTGTTTAGTTTTGAGTATCCCTTTCAAAAGAAATGTTCATTGCCTGTTGTGTATAGGAATCTATACATATATTCATATATATCGTGTATATGGATAGGAATCTATATAATATATAGAATTTAGTATTATGGAATTTAGAATAATATAGAATTTAGTAATATAGTATATAGAATATATACAGTATATTATCTACGTAGCATATAGAATCTACATATGTATATGAACACTCAACCTACATATTGTATATTCGTATACTATGCATATGTGTGTCTGTATACATATATAGAGGTATCTATATAGGTATAGGCTATAGACTCTACAGCATTTTTTTCTCCTCCATGTTACTGCATCTCCAACAATCCTGGAGAGGAGATGGCCCCCTCTGTGCAGGTGAGGGAGTAGCAGCGCAGAGCGGTCCACTGGCTTGCCCGGTGTCACATGGCTGTACCTGCTGCAGCTGGGGCTGGACACCACGACTTCTGGTTCCTGCCACACCACCCACACAATCTCACCTCATCTGTTCCTGGTCTCCTATCATTGTTTCTCTTTCTGTGACGATTTCCTGGGGAGACTGGCAGGAGTTCTGACAATTTCCTCCTGATTTTGGAGTGTCTGGGTTCTTCCTACACCCCTGTCTTCGTTGTCACTCAGTGGGGTCCTCTCCCCTGGGAATGGGGCAGAGTATCAACGCTTCTCTCATGGTAAATCTGGGTGCTCTCTAGCGTGTGATTTTTGGCCAAGAAGCAGGAAAGTGAATCAATGTTCAGTAATCTCCTTTTTAAAATGTTTAAACCTCGGCAGAATGTTCACTGGGAGTGGTCAGATTTGTGAGTAAAAACGTGTAATGTCCCTTTCGAAGACAAAGTGTGTTTCGTAAGAAAGGAAACGTTTCCAATGGCATTGAAAATAAAGGCTGAATTTTTGAAGCAGTGCTTTATACTCTGTGTAGGTTTAATTAGGAAGTAACACTTTGTTGTGGGCACATAATCACAGAAGGGCCTTTGTTTTATTCAAACCTTTAGACAAGAGCTGCTTGTTTGCTGGGTTTTATAAAACCTCATTAATCTGGACGTCTGCTGTTGTTTGTTTTTTTCCCCCAAAAATTTCTGAAAAATTGGCCAGAGCTGGATTGAGGTTTATTATTGTATTGTCCATATGTAAAGTGTTTGCTAAGCACATTGGCATGATAAATAAAAAAAGAACAGGCAGATTTCACATTCTTGAGGCAGAAAATCTTGAAAGACTTTTAGAACAAGAGTTGCATGTAAATTGGAGCTTCTCATTACAAATGAGTCTTGGGTGTTTGTTAAGAGAGTTCAGGCAGAAATTGTTCCTGGAAACCCTGGTAGAAATGACCATGACAGTGTACTTGTATTTATTCAAAATGATTTTTATTTCAATTTTATATTACTTCATACTGGGCTCAACCAATTTCAAATTTTTCTTGAATTTGTTTGGCAAAATGAATAGACTGGAAGAAATCAAGCCCTTCATTACTATTTGGAAGTAAGCCACACGAAAGTCTTCTCCTTCATTTTTATCTTTTCCGTCCTATTCTCCATGAAGCTGCTTGTCTCAGAGATATGTCTGTCTTTTGTTTTCACATTTTTATTATCTCGTTTTGTTTTCTCCTACACAGTGGCTTTTCCAGTTATCTCCTGCTTTGTAAGAGACCACTGCCAAACTTTATGGCTTAAAGCAACATTCATCTTATATCTTTCTGGGTTTGTTTCTGGGGGTCAAGGTTTCAGGAAGGGATTGACTGTGAGCGGTTGTATCTCAGGCTGCAGTCCTTGGGGTGGAGCTGCTGGGGAGGGGGCGCTGGGGCAGCTGAGGGCTGGCCAAGGCTCTCCCTTCATGTGGTCTCAGGGCTTGTCTGTGTGGACTCTCCTTGCGGGCTAGGGGCTTCCTCACAGCATGGCTAGGGGCTTCCTCACAGCATGGCAGCCCTAAGGCAGCATTGCGAATAGGGCAGTTCAGGGCTCCAGCACAGGTGTTCCAGAGAAAGAGGCAGAAGTTGCATCCCTTTAAGACCTGGCCTCAGTGTCACACAGCATCTTCCTCTGTGCTCTTTGGACCTTCCAGTCTCTGAAGTGGGCAAAGATTCAAGTGGAGAAAACATGAGGCAACCCCAGCCTGCCACAGGAAGAGGGGTAAAGACTTTGAGACGTGTCTGAACCCCCCACTGCCTCTGCTGGTCTCCCATAGCTTACCTTTTAGGGGCTATACCTTTATCTTTAGGTGATGTAAAGAGCTATAGGACCAAGTGGCAATACAGATATTGTACCTTAAATTGTTCAATGTTAATGACTAGTGAGCTGAATACATGAAAATAATTGAGGCCATATGTGGAGCTTCCTTTCCTGGCAAGATTTATTTTTAAGCTTTATCCTTTGTCTGTCATGAATGGTGGTCTGCCAAACAGTCAAGCGTAACCATTTTTCCAGTTAGCACAGCTTAGTTTACCAAACCTTCCCCCTTTTTTCTTTTTCTGTTTTGAATGGCAGAGTGTTGACCATACTGTTACAGTGTTGCTTGCTCTACAGGGCTTCTTAGATCTGCCTAGGGAGGGTTCTGGGAAATAAGTGAAGAGAGTTTTGCAGGACTCTGTCAAAATATACTTTTCATATCTCCAACTGTTTTGGCTTCAAAATAAAGCTTTTTGTATATTTATGGAAAGAAAGCGGGGTCTGTTCTGGAATTATTTCTTCCTGTTATAGTAAAGCTAAAAAAAAGATGTTTTAGTTTCTGAAAAAATTTTTCTTTGAAAAATATGTTTTGGAATCCATTCTAGTGTTTGCTTTTTTTTTTTTTTTCTGCTTTTTACTTAGCAGTGTGTTCAAATTGGAACATCTAACATCTTCGTCTTTAAAAAGAAAGCTGTAACAAAGTAAAAAAACAAAGTAGCTCCTGAATACCTCTGCTATACCTCAAAATAACTCATGTGCTTTTTATGTCTTCAGTGGAACTTTTCTCTATGTAGAACTTCCTTTATTCTGATACAGAAGCAGAGATTTTTTAACATAAGAAAAGAATTGTTAAAAAAAACTCCCTTGTGATCCAAACAACGAGGAATTATCTTCTGATCCATTCCAGCATATCTGAGAGTATTGTCTGTATTTAATAATTCATAACGTCTGCTTATTGATGGCAGGGGTCTCAGGATTCCTTGATGAACAAGACAGTAGCGACATCCAGGGAAAGTATTCAACAAACCGTAGGTTCCATATAAATGTTGTTATCATCACTGCACTTAAATTGTTGCTTAAGGCTGACCGTGATCCGCAGGGGCTTCTGGGCTAGCTGGGGAAAGAGGCAGGTAAGCCGATCACTTCTGCTGGCTGATATATGGGGGTCAGGGGAGCTGAGCAAGCATGGGACACACATAGGAAGGGCAGCTCAGAGCATCAGAGAAATGACCCGAATGTAGGACCAGGTGGAGGAAAGGAGCTGGGAGTGAGGAAAGAAAGGTGCCTGGGAGAGAGCAGCACAGGAAAAGCCTGTTTGTGGAGCTAAAATAGTGCATCCAGTGTGATCATAACAGTTGTCTTTCATTTTTTCCTTCTATTGAGATACAATTTACATGCAGTGATGTGCACACATCTTAAGGGTATAGCTGGATGAACTTTGACAAGTACAGACACATGTATAAGCCTCACTGCTATCAAGATGCAGAGCATTTCCATCACCCAGAATGTTCCCGTGTTCATCCCGTTCCGTTCTCCACCAGCTCCCCTCCCTGACACCCGTTGGCCAGAGGAACCACTGTTCTGAATATTTTTTCACTTAGATTGGCTTTGCCTGGTATATAACGTCATATAAATGCAATCACACAACCTGTCTTTCTTGTGTCTGGCTTCTTTCTCTTGGCATTATGTCTGCGAGATTCCCCCATTGTTGCTTTTAGTGGCTTGTTTCTTTTATTTCTGAGCAATATTTCACTCCTTGAATATACCAAACTTTGTTTATCCATCCTCTTGTTAGGGTGTTTGGGTTATTATAATTTCTTCTATCAGTGCCTATTTTATTTTATTGTTTTATTCATCTATTTAGATATAATTGAAAATAACGTTGTGTTGGTTTGATAGGTTTATATATTGCAGTTATGATTACTACAGCAGTGTTAGCTAACACCTTTATCACATCACATAATTATCTTTTCTTTTTCTGTACTGAAAACAATTCCAACTCTGACGTTTATAATCCAGTATCGTTGACTGTAATCACAGTATTGTGCATTAGCTCTCCAGAACTTTTTAGTCTACCAGTTGCTACAGTTTTGTCTATTGTAAGTAAAGCTGCAGTGAACATTCTATAAAAGTCTTTCTGGACATATGTTTTTATTTCTCAAGAAGTGAAATTGCTTGGCCAGTGGACATGTACACATTTAACTCTGTAAGACATTGACACACCAGCCTAGAAAGTGGCTTCAGTAGAAAACCCTTCTGTCCAGTTTCTAGTTGTTTATTGCTAGAGGGCCAGGCAGTACCAATTTCTTCTTCATGGCTGGCATCTAAATTTCTGTAATAATTTTTTTTTTTTTTTTTGCGGTACGCGGGCCTCTCCCGTTGCGGAGCACAGGCTCCGGACGCGCAACTCAGCGGCCATGGCTCACGGGCCCAGCCGCTCCGCGGCATGTGGGATCTTCCCGGACCAGGGCAAGAACCCGTGTTCCCTGCATCGGCAGGCAGACTCTAAACCACTGCGCCACCAGGGAAGCCCCTGTAATAATTTTTAATGGCAGAATAATGTCATCATCTGGGTATACAGAGATTTGTTTAACCTGCTCATTTAACCTGCTCAAATGTTATTGAACATTTAAGGTGATTGTAATTTTATAAATTACACTGCAACAGACATCTGAATAGTTTTGCGGCTGCAGTGCTGATTATGTTTTAGCATAGATTCCAGGAAATGGGATTCCTGGGTCAGAGAGCTTAAACAGCATCGTGAGGGGCTGCCTCGGGGGCGTAAGGCCCTGGCCGCAATGTGGGCTGGGTGCCCGGCGGGAGGGTCGCCCCGCAGCAAGCAGGGCATCAGGTTATTCTACATGAGTGGAGAAGGTAGTTGTTGCAAGTAGAAGAGACACAATGTTTTTTTAGGATGTCTGAAGATGAAGAAAAAGTGAAATTACGCCGTCTTGAACCAGCTCTTCAGAAATTTACTAAGATAGTAACCCCAACAGACCTGGAGAGGTTAAGAAAGCACCAGCTAAATATTGAGAAGTATCAGAGGCACAGAATCTGGGACAAGTTGCGTGAAGAGCATATCAACGCAGGATGTACAGTTCAGCAACTCCACTCCAGTATCTGAGAAATGGAGAAACTTTGTTTGAAAGTCCAAAGGGATGACCTAGGACTTCTGAAGAGAATGATAGATCCTGTTAAAGAAGAAGCATCAGCAGCCACAGCAGAAT
The DNA here is from genome assembly GCF_026419965.1 of Kogia breviceps. Classification (NCBI taxonomy): domain Eukaryota; kingdom Metazoa; phylum Chordata; class Mammalia; order Artiodactyla; family Physeteridae; genus Kogia; species Kogia breviceps. Next base: position 58,696,361 of record NC_081324.1, on the reverse strand, counting down.
TTCTTCAACTCCATCTAGAATCTGTAGAAGAACTTAAGAAACAATTTAATGATGAAGAAACCTTATTACAGCCTTCTTTGACCAGATCCATGACTGTTGGTGGAACATTTCATGCTAATGAAGATGAAGCTAATCCTTAGAGTATGACTCAGATATATGTGTTGCCTGAAATTCCTCGAGATCAAAATGCTGCAGAATCATGGGAAACCTTAGAAGCAAACTTAATTGAACTTAGACAACTGGTCACTGATTTCTCTCTCCTAGTGAATTCTCAGCAGGAGAAGATTGACAGTGTTGAAGACCGTATCAACCGTGCTGCTGTGAGTGTTGAAGAGGGAACCAAAGACTTGGGAAGGCTGCAAAATACAAGGTGGCAGCTCTGCCTGTGGCAGGTGCATTCCTCGGAGAAATGGTGGGGGCCCGACTGGCCTCCTTGCAGGCTTCAAAGTGGCAGGAATTGCAGCTTCACTTGGTGGTGGGGTGGTGGGCTTCACAGGTGGACAATTGTTACAAAGAAAGAAACAGAAAATGATGGAGAAGCTCACTTCCAGCTGTCCAAATCTCCCCAGCCAAACTGACAAAAAATGCAGTTAAAAACCAAACTTCAGTGTTATTGGTGCCAATATGTCTATCCTTTGCTGCTGTTGGATACTCACCAGCTTTTGGAACATGATTATATCAAAATAGTGGCTATCGATGCTCAAGTGGGATTGAACTGTGATAAGTGGATATATTTTGTTGTTTGCTGGGGTGTTAATGGGGATGTTAGATACTGAGAAGCCTGGACTGAGGGTGTACAGTGTTTGTCAGGTAAAGTTTAAGGACTGCCAGGGAGCAGACCTTTTCCCTGGAAATGTGAAAACCTAACCCATAACTCTGATAAGGACTTGTGATGTGTGAACATGTTGGGTTACGGAAGGACAGTTTTCAGAATAGTTTCTTCCATAACTCTGACATGGAGACTCCAAGGCTAAGCATATTGTAAATATGCTTCTTTATCTCCTAAATATAGATTATTTAGGCATTTTAGCAGAGAAAAGAATGGAAGTTCAGGGCTTCCCTGGTGGCGCAGTGGTTGAGAGTCTGCCTGCCGATGCAGGGGACACGGGTTCGTGCCCCGGTCCGGGAGGATCCCACATGCCGTGGAGCGGCTGGGCCCGTGAGCCATGGCCGCTGAGCCTGCGCGTCCGGAGCCTGTGCTCCGCAACGGGAGAGGCCACAACAGTGAGAGGCCCGCGTACCGCAAAAAAAAAAAAGAATGGAAGTTAAGTAGCTTTTTGTATCAAATAGGGAAATCAGGATCTAGCAAGGGGCACAATTGAATTGCATAATGGAGTCCATTTGGTGAACCCTATTGCAATTTGGTCTAACAATAGTTTCAAGTGAAGGAGACAAGTAGTGTAAGAAAATGGCACTTCTCTTTCAGATATCTTAATTTGTGACACTGGCTTCTTCTTTGGACTCTTTTTTTCTGCCTCTCTGTAAATAAAGAACACAGAGTCTCAAGTGGTAGACTTATAAAGCCAGTCACTAAACTTGCTCTGTCAGCCTGTCTCTTTTTTTTAAATTTTGAATTTTATTTTATTTATTTTTTTATATAGCTCCAACCAAAAGACACAGGCTCGCTGAATGGATACATAAACAAGACCCATATATATGCTGTCTACAAGAGACCCACTTCAGACCTAAGGACACATACAGACTGAAAGTGAGGGGATGGAAAAAGATATTCCATGCAAATGGAAATCAAAAGAAAACTGGAGTAGCAATACTCATATCAGATAAAATAGACTTTAAAATAAAGAATGTTACAAGAGACAAGGAAGGACACTACATCACGATCAAGGGATCAATCCAAGAAGAAGATATAACAATTATAAATATATATGCACCCAACATAGGAGCACCTCAATACATAAGGCAACTGCTAACAGCTATAAAAGAGGAAATCGACAGTAACGCAATAATAGTGGGGGACTTTAACAGCCTGTCTCTTAACACCTCAAATATCTAGTCCCCTCTGCCTTCTCTCCCTTGTAATTTTGAAAAGTTCTTTGACTCAATGGGGTGAATTCTACCCATGTGTAATGCAGACTTTTCTCATAATCTGTTTTGGTTTTTTTGTTTGTTTTTTGTTGTTGTTTTTTGGGGTTTTTTTGGGTATTGGCTTCCATTTCTGTTCATCCTCTACTGTAACATCTAGGTGAAAAAGAAGGTGAGAGAAAGAGAGGTGTCGATCTCCAAATACTTTCAACGTTGTTAGAGTTTGAGCTAAAAAATAAGCAAGGGGGGAACACCAGATCATTTCTTGGGGCATCTGACAATTTCAGGGGACTCAGGTACTTGCCGTGCAGGGAGTGTTTGACCCTCAGTCTCTTCAGCTGGCAGTTGGAGGAGCTAAGAGCTAGCTTTCTACCTCACCTCTGTTACTACCATCCTTTTCCCCAGGCTTTGCTGTCTCCTGTGATTTCTTTCACCTTGCAGAGCTGCTGTTTCTTCCCAAGAATGGCATTCATGCTTGCCTTTTCCCACATTCAAGGTTGGTGATGGACAAAGCCTGATGCCAAGACTCAGTCCTGGTGGAGGATTTGTGGTGTTAATCTCAGCACTTGACATTGACAGCAAGTATGGCTCAGCCCAACCCAATGTCCATCTCAAATAGCAGAAGAGTTTTAAATTTAGGAAAAAAGAACTTAAGATTATAGGCAGACTTATCCTGTACTCTCAACTCATTTGAAATAGGAAGGAACCACCTTTTGCCTTATTCTTTATTCTTTCCTGAGGACAGGGGAAAGGGCACCTACACCACAAAAGGTATGAGATCTCTGCTCAGGAGCCAAATGGATTCATCAAGCAGTTGAATGGTTTATCACTTCTCGCTTGCTGAGTTTACTCTTAATAACTTTTATTGATTGCTACCTTTTACTTCTGTGTCTAATCTAAAGAGACCTTTCTCTTTCATACTTTTTGCTTCTCACGGCCCGTGAGCCGTGGCCGCTGAGCCTGTGTGTCTGGAGCCTGTGCTCCGCAACGGGAGAGGCCACGACAGTGAGAGGCCCGCATACTGCAAACAAACAAACAAACAAACAAAAAAACCCCAAGATTCCTAAACTTCAGTCCCATAGGTTCTAATAATAGCCAATCTGGCCTGGTCAGCTCAAATTATAAATTTAAGATACAGTTATATCAAGATTCAGCTGTATCATTGAATTCTGTAATTTCTAGTATTCTACCCTTCAGCCAAACTAAAATTCCTATTCTGCCAACCTAAAATTGGCTAGCTCACCATCTTAACAGCACTAGGGACTCATTCTACTGTCAGGCTGGTTCTACATCAAGACCTGAAGGAGAAAAGAGGCCTGTTATTGACCCTCACATTTTGTTTTGGGAGCTCTCCTTTTTACTGAGCCATTGTGGGACATCACTGTATGTGCTCATATAGGCCTTTGATTTTTACTACTCATCAGGATGGGAATATTACTTTAGCAGTCTTCATGCTTAGGCAAGTTGCAATCCTTTTTAAAAGTTTTATAATTTAAAATTATTTAGAAATTGTATCTAATTTCCCTATAATAGAACCTAATAGCCAACTTTTTGTAGAAATTTATAGATGTGTTTAATCAACTATAAATGATATACCTATAAACTATAAAGTGTTTAGAAGTATAAATTAGTCAATATAACACAGAAACCAATCTTAAAATTGAATTTAATGCCCTACAGTACCAGATTAAATTTATCTTCTCTATGATTCATGTCTTATTTTTTTACTGCAACAAGTTAGAAGGTAAGGAACACTTTGATGAAGTTCTTCAATTTTACAGAGTCTCATTTGGATAAAGGCAGCACTCCTAAAGCCTTTTTAATGTAATAATCTGAGAATTTCTCTGTAGAACAGAGACTTTGAAACTATTCGGTTGTAATCCACAGTAAAAAATGCATTTATATCAAAACTCAGCATATGCATTATGGAACAATACTTACCATTATGTGCAGTGCACTCTGATGTTTTTTATTGTTTCAGTTTTTAAAATATGCTAGTTGTAACCTACTAAATTGATTTCATAATCTACCAAAGGGTTTTGACACTTAGTTTGAAAAAACACCCCACCCTTACAGAGGAACTGGTATTTATGGAATATTTTCTGTTTGCCAGGTACTTCACTAGACATTTTACAGGTAAGGAAACTGGGTCTCAGAGAAGCTAAATAATTTGCAGAGGGTTATTCAACTACAAAAGGGTGAAGCCAGGATGTAAACTAGGTCTGTTGAGCTACAAAAACTTCTGTTACTCTCATACTGTGTCACTTCTGTATATTAAAATTGAGATGGGCTATCCACTCTGCTTCACCCAAACACCCATATATTCTTTGAAATTACACATGCTGTTCATTTGCACTTTTCTTAAAATCCTGTGTTTCCTCATCAAATGTCCAGCAGCCTCAGTTTTTAATGGTGGCCAGTGCAGAAGTAGATAGCACTGAATTTAGTCCTTAGACTATAAAATTAATAGCGTTTCCATCCCACCCACACATCTTACAAATTTCCTTAAATGTGTGGGTCACAGCCATCACTTAAGCAGTGCTTTTTATATTGAATTTTAAAATAAACTCTAATATTTTTTTAAGATACTCATATAACTCATGGAATCAAATGATTATCCTTTAAAATGGTACCCTTGGGAGGCCATGCACTTACTGTAGTGATGCTAGTATTAGAATATTTTTGAAACTTTTCTTTTGGAATCGCCTCTAAAGACATTTTACAAATCACATAAAAAAGCCAGCTCAGTGTTTATTAGTCGCAGACTCTGCTCCCTTGTCCTTATGACCTCTCCTTTCTTCCTTCCTCAGTTTTGCTTTTCTTCTGCTGATTTAGCTCTCCTACCCACCTATGCTGGAGCCAATAACCTAAGAAGCCCCAGGAAAGGGGGTGCTGGCCAGAGTTCCTGGGGCAAGAACTTTCAGGTTATACTGATGCCAAGTGCTGTATAGGGAGAGTTCTGTGAATCCAAAAGCCTTCCTCTGTGGGCTGCCTGCCTGCCTGTAAGTGCTCTAAAGTAGTTTGCACAGGAGTAAGGACTGAATACTGGTGTTATCTATCAATCACAAGAAGCTGAGGAAACTTACATGTATAGTGTACAACATTTTTCTCCAGTGAAAGTCACAGAAGCCAAACCAAGCCATTCTTTTTTTTTTTTTTTCGGTACGCGGGCCTCTCACTGCTGTGGCCTCTCCCGTTGCGGAGCACAGGCTCCGGACGCGCAGGCTCAGCGGCCACGGCTCACGGGCCCAGCCGCTCCGCGGCATGTGGGATCTTCCCGGACCAGGGCACGAACCCGTGTCCCCTGCATCGGCAGGCGGACTCTCAACCACTACGCCACCAGGGAAGCCCTAAGTCATTATTTGTGTTAACTTAAAAATGGAAAGGTCGTTTTCAGGGTCCTCCTTGCCCTTCGTTGCTGCCACATGAAATCTTTGGGAGGAAGGGTGAAGAAAAGCGTGGGGAAATGGTTTTCCTGTGAAGTGGGACATTTTCTTCTCCTAATAAAGTATAACATAGAGGTGGCTATCAGGTCCTTAATGAATGCCAGAAACTCTTTTTAAGTAGTCAGAGGCCTAATAAAAGGTAGGGAAGCTTCCCCACTAGCCTAAATTAATGTGAACAGTTCAGGTTCTGTTTGTGTTTTTATTAACATTTCGTGTTTTTTCTAACAAGATGTTCTCAACTATTTATATTCATTAATTTGACACCATTTCACAGAGACACTTCTTAGGTATTATAAACAATCAATGGTAAAAGATCCACATATAGTCCATATTACTGCCCTCAAAGAAATTATTTATTGTGGGAGACAAGAAAAACGTCTGTGCAATATTAACAAAAGAAATAAATTCATATAAAAACATAAGAGGTGTCAAAGGCAAATGATTTGCCCAAGATTAAAGCTAGTTAGCACAAAAGCTAGACTTATAACCATGGTCTAAGAAAAAGAAATCCTCTAAGTAATGTAACTGAGTTTTTGTTGTGCCATATCAGGTTGCCTACTGAAGCCTGTGGTCTTTCAGACCAGCTTTAACATTCCAAATCAGTCAACAGCTACAGTGGAAAGAGAATTGGATGGGGAAGCAGGAGATCAGAGTTCTACTTTTGGCTTTGTCTCTTATAGTAAGCTTTTACTCAGGGTTTGCTGCTTTCTCCCATTCTAGTCAGGGATTCTCCATTCTTTATATCTAGCCTCTTACTGGGTCTTGTTAATTGTTTGAATATTAGTTGCATTCATTTCTTAAATATATTCGTAGCCATCACTCTAGTAAAAGACTTCATTACCTCACATCCGCTACCTCAACTTCCCCAACTTTAGGCCATTCCTTAACTTCCTAAACTTCCCCAACTTTAGGCCATTCACTGCCACAAGAACCGTCTTTCATTTTTCTGCTGAAATATTTTCAGCAGATCCTGTTGAATACCTGATAAAGTTCAGCCTTCCACATACTGGCCCCAGCTTTGTCTCTTCAGACTCACTACTCAACCATCTGACAATGCCACTGAAAATCAGACATTCCACAAGAATGATTTTAAAGTTTTTCTATGGTGAAGGTACAAACTGGTAATAAACTGTTTACATTTTTTTCCAGACTAAAGCAATTTCTGTAATACTACATTTTACAAAACTAGTCAGCTGAGTTTTGTTTAAGCTCTTGAATAAGTCTAAAAGTTGTTTCATAAGGAGAAGAAATCTTTTGTCCCCTCAGAGGAAATTACATTCAATTTCTTAACCTCCAAAACAACGTCAGTCTTGTCACCTGTGCGTTGGATAGCCAAAGCATGAAGATTTTAGTGTAGCGGCACAGATACTCCAGGCTTGAACGGACCATCGTCCAGCTGCTGTGAGAAACTTGACTAATAAATATTTGAGGAAATTACTCAAGAGTACGTACACGTTATCCATACATTTCTCAAGTACTTGAGATTGTCTTTTATTAAGGTTAATCACTAAAAGAGATGTTTACCAAGGTTTCATTAATTAACCCCCTGAAGATGTTTTCCATTTTATTGTTAAAACCCTTGGTGTTAGCAAGGGTCAACACACAAAAAAAAGGCCCAATGGTGAGAATTTCTACAAATTCTGTAAAGCTTACTGAATTCGCTTATTATGTTGCTAAGTGGTGATTATATAAGGAAACATGCAGTAAATTCACTCATTCAACAGCAACAACAAAAAAAACCCCCCAAAAACGCAAAGAGCTTAAACATTTTTGAAACGTAGTTTTTGTTTTATTTTTTTTTCAAAAATATTGTTCAATTTATATACTCACTAACAGTGAATGAAAGAGTGTGTCTCACAACCTCTCAGCAGCATGGAGACTAAAAGGTTCTTTCTTTCTTTGTTCTCTGTTAATTGAATAGCAAGGAATTTATTCATTCATTCATTCATTCAGATATAGCTTATATTCATTTATTTACATTTTGTCACTGTATTGAACATATATTTGGGAACACTGAGCTGAGTTCAGATGCGTCGACAATATTTTTTGGTCTTGTTTATCACCTTCACATATGTAAATTATGCCATGATTATCAATCTCTGATGAGGCAAATGCTTTGTCAAATGGTGGTGACAGTTTTAGATATTTGAATATCAGTGTAAGAGGCAGAACAGAATTTTCAAGTCATGACAAATGAGATAAAAATTGAATGAACCGTAAATATCATCATCTTGAGAGGTGCTCGTTGTCAGCAGAATGACTGTGGCACTTAGGGAAAGTGATTACAAATCTGATAGCGATACCTTCCGTCTGTATTGTGCATTTTATAAAGTGTTTTCCTGTTTCTTATTTCACACTTACAATGTGAGAAATCGGAATAACATGTAGATCCATATTCACAGTATTCTTTGTGAATAATGCAGTGGGGTGTAGAGAACACAGCTGGATTTATCATTTTAAGCCTGAATCATGGGAAACGTTAAATTTCCTTCTGTAATTCTCTGGATTGTAAGAAATTTAAGATCTGTTAATCACCAATCACTACCTTTTTGGGAGGAGGGTGGGGAGTAATTCTGGAAGTCTGACTCTGCAAGCATTGGCCTTGGTGAGGTGATGAGGCTGCCAAAGTAGTGACAAAGGCGGAAACTCTTTAGGGGCTGGGTCTGCTTGTGCCAGTGCATTCAGACCTGTGCTCCTTTGAAATTTCTGCACAGATACTTGGAGAGCACTGGCTCGCCCTGGCTGGGTGGCCTCCATGCCCCATAAGGTCCGGAAATGAAGGCTGGGAAAACTGTGAGATCAATTTAAAACCTGCAGGTAATTAGCTGGGATGCCACAGCTGTCTAAGCCCACATACCAGAGAAGTTTGGTGAAGCCTGAAAACCACTCATTAGCTTCTGTGCAGCCAACTGGAGGGGTTTAAGCTTTCTTAGAGTAACTGATAACTATTATAACGTGTAAATAGTTCTGTTCCTTTGTTTTGTGTGTCTTTTTAAATTAATAGACTTTATTTTATAGCGACATTTTAGATTTACGGAAAAATTGAGTTTCCATGTACCCCCTCTATAATAGTTTTTTCAATCAAATTTGAGTTATTCTCAATCATCTTTCTAAAAGTAAAGTCATAAAGTGACCTATCTCGTGTTGTTTTAATAGTGTCCGATACCTTTCCCCCCTAATTAGGTAACCGTGAGAATTGTCAGTCTTACAATTTAAAATTTTGTTTTCTCTATTTTATGGCATACAATCAGAAGATATTTATCTCTGTTCTTCAGGTGCTAGAAGCACAAGAAAGCCCATGAAATAACTTTTTCTTAGGCCTCCATTGAGATGCTCACCATTTAGGATCTTTTACAATGCCGTACCAGACTCCAGGTCCAGGCCAGGAATAGGGCTGCCCAGAGGTCAGCCGGGCACTTAATCAACGTCACCAGGAGGAGAGGCCACCCTCTGAGCTGAGGGTCTCCAGTCAACGTCACTCGGGTCTCCTTTCACTCTCAAACCCTAACAGTTTGGGCTCCAATTTTGTATTTTGTGACGTGTCATCAGGCCTCACTAGAGCTTAGTAAGAAACCGACAGAAATAGGGTCATGGGAAAGACAGGGTTTCACGCATCCCCTCTGAGCTGCTAGCCTGCCCTCCAGATGGCTCGGTTGGCTTCTCCAGGGTTGGTCCCTCGTCATGTTCAATTTAGAAATCTCCATCTTCCACAAAAAGTTGAGGCTTTGTATCATTCACTTTTCTCTCCTTATTTTCACATCTTTTTTTTTTTCTTGTGGTAAAATATACATAACATAAAATTTACCATTTAAACCATTTCTAGGTATACAATTCACTGGCACTAAGTGCATTTACATTGTTATGCAATCATCGCCACCATCCCTCTCTAGAACTTTTTCATCATCTCATACTGAAACTATGTCCCCATTAAACAGTAACTCACCATCCTCCCTTCCCTCCCCAGTTTTCCACAATTCTAATTTGGATCTCGATGAATTTGACTATTCTGGGTAACTCATGTAAGTAGAATCATGCAGTCTCTGTCCTTTTGTGTCTGGCTTACTTCATTCAGCATAATGTCCTCCAGCTTTATCTATGTTGTAGCAGGTATCAAACTTTCATACCTAAATAATATTCCCTCGTATCCCAGAGTTTGTTTAGCCGTTTATCCGTGGTAGACATCTGGTTTGTTTCCATCTTTTGACTATTGTGAATAATGCTTCAATAGACGTTGTTGTCCAGGTATCTGTTGTTGAGTCCCTGCCTTCAGTTCCTGCAGGTGTATACCCAGAGTGGAATTGCTGGACCACATGGTAATAATTCTAAGTTTCTTTCTTGAGGAACCGCCATCATGTTTTCCGTGCAGCTGCACCACTTAGCTTCCCACCACATTTTTTTAAATAACAAAAGCCTTCCTGTATAAGACCTTTGTCTAGATATTCCTTTTTTTAAAAAGCTTTAAATGTGATGATGTGTCCGCTTGATGCCTGACGAATGATAGATGCTCAGTGAAGTTAGAGGTACCTAAAGAAAGATGAGAATCTTCAAATAGCATGTAGACCATGTACTGAGTGAAATCTTGCAAAAACAAAAAATGCTTTCTAATCTCTCTAGGGCTAAAGCTATAAGCGATTCAGCTAGATTTAGTGAAAGAAACACATAATTATTGTGTCTAGAGGCTGTAAATGTGTAACTCACAGGTTAATGTTTAGTGGAGTTAGTCAAGTGCAGATTTGCACAGCTTTTCTAGACGGTGTCGCCAGTTGGATTTGTGAGGCTTAACGATTAGGGGCCCCTTTTACTTTCTGAGGTGCAATTGAATTGTTTTCTCACGATGAGGAATGAAAAGAGGGCTGTCAGGCTGTATGCTGCTAACCGTTGCTGGACCTACTGGGCACCATAGGTCAACGTGAGGACCAAGAGAGGAAGTGAAAAGAAGCTTTCAAATGTTTTCAGCCAGACGTTCTCCGGGACTGAGGGAAGAAGGGCAAAGTGTGGGCTTTGGGGCCATGTCAGGGAGACCTGTCCCATCTTCGTGAGGCGGAGAGGGGGTCTGGCCAAAGCTGGAAAGCCCTGCTGGGCCTCCGTGTTTTCTTTCTCACTCTGGACCTTTTGACAAACTCTTTAAGACCCACTGGCTCTTTCCTCTACTTTAGCCTTGGTCTTCACTGTGTCAACACCACCAGCTCTCACGATTTCCTGGCACCAGCATCCAGTTCCGGCATCCAATCATTTCATCCCTGGTGACCTGGTAACTCCCTGGTTTAGGGTCTTCGAATGGTCTAGAAGTTCTAACGTTTCGCAAAGAGCCCTGCCCTGTCCAGTCCCCTCCTGTCTCGACACTCAAGCCAACCGGGCCTCCTGCCCTGTCCCACGCTTCGTGCTCTGGTCCCGCAGGGTCCCACTCCCTGTCTCTCTGACCTCCCTACCTAGACATCTCCTACTCAGTCTCCCCCACTTTCCAGACAAGCCTTCCCTGACCACCCCTTCTCCAGACTAGGCTGGCCCCCGCCAGACACCCTGGCCGCCTTCCGTCCTTCTCCCGAGGGACTTGGCCCTCCTCTGTCTCCCCATCGGGGCATCCAGGCCACCCTGACCGTGTCCCTCACTTCACCGCTGTCTTTGTGGCACCCGCCATGGTCCTGTTCCAAAGCAGATGCTCAACCAGTGTTCACGGAATGAATCTCCAGTGAAAAGGTGTTAGGGGCGTCCTTGGTCCCAGCGTCCTGTGTCCTGGTGGGGGGAGGAAGGGGAGCTTCTCTGACAGTAACATCTCTGCCGCCTGCCCTCCCCCAAGGAGAGGGGCAGTCATTTTTCTAACTGGGAGACGAGCTGACCGTGTCACTCCGGGGCTCCATTAGTCTCTCTTCTGGGCAGGCTGTTCTCAGGAGGCCCAGGTCCCTGACCCACAGGACAAGGCCACCGAGCGTGTGTCCACTCAGCCTGTGCCACCAGAGGCAGAGTGTCAGGCTGACCTCTGCAGCCACCGTCGAGGCCGCCACCTCCAGCTTTGCTTTTTCCTGGAATGTTGCTGACTTCCTTCCATCTCCACGATGGACTCCCGAGCCTCCTTCCACATTCAGGAGGGGAAGGAAGGAATGGTGTTTACTGCCCCCTCTGTTCCAATGTGAACAAACTGCACTGCATTTGGGGGGAAAAGCCCAGCGTAATTTCAAAGGCTGAAATGTTCCTGGGTGAAAACCGATGGCTCTGGCTGACCAGTGGTCAGGTGTTGGGGGGTGGGAAAGTCTCTCTTTGCATTTCCCAGATCCTAGAATGGCCGGTAACTGCATTTCGCGGCGGGTTTATCTCATTCTTGGGGCTCAGCTGTCACCCGGCACCTACAGGTGGGGAAAGCAGTGAAGATCCCCACAAAGGACATTTGGTGACCTGCCTGGCTGTGAGGTCGTTTTTGAGGTCGTTCCAACTCACCTCCCACAAAACCTAGCAAAATCTTCCCAGAACCCTTGGTGAAACTGAACTTTGGGAGCAGTTCTGCAGGGAGATCCACGGAGACTAAGAACAGAAACCAGCCTCTTACTTTCCAGTTTTGATTCTCAGTGTAGCGCAGCAGGTATCCTTTGAGATAATCCCCCTAACAGTGATCCTGAGACGGAACTGGTGGCTCAGGGACCATGGGACAGCTTATCGTGGGCTCTTTTTGAAATAACTTTCCTAGTTGATGAGAAACGGAACTCCTTCTGAAGGGGTTTTCAATACCCCTTTCCCACCTTCAGGTAACTGGGCCTGGTTCCCCTTTACTTCTGTGATGGGCCCCTTTCTCTGCCTTTCCTTCCTTGTTCGTCAGCTTTTTTCTCTCCCTGGCTTCTCCTCAGTGTCCACTTGAAGAATCTGAGCTTGCTTCCAAAGCGAGCCTTCCTTGATTTCCTGAGACACTAAGCTTAAGAATTTTAAGGAAAAAAACCTACTTGATCTAAATTTGCCATTCCAAGTAGCCAGTCCCTCCTGCCCTCAGTAAAAGGAAAAAGCAAGAAGAAAAGAAAGGGGGGGGAAAGAGACGGGATTCTGATGTGTTTATCCTCCACTTCTATTGACAGCAGCAAATTTAAAGAGAAACAAACCTATTTTATTCCACACTTCTCTTCCCATTCATGAAGCTATTTCCTTTTGTCTGTTAATTTTGTATACTGGTCCTAAAACGAGGCAATAATAGTAAAACAGCCACTAAAATCGAATAGAAATGACATTTCAAGATCATTGCCCATAAGAGATTTACCTAAAATGTGTATCCCACGGATCCTACGTGCCAAGTAAACGTCCAAGCCCCAAACTTCTCTTGTTCTGCTGAGTGTTTGTTGCTATTTCATATGATTTATCAATTCAATAGTTAGTTTGGTGATCTAAAACCAGAAGGGAGTCATAGCTGCATTAGTAATTAGACTTCTAGTAAATAGTTACTTCTTTATTCTTGAGTAATAAACATTAGCTCAAATGATCATTTGGAATCTTATTGTCTAATAATGTCCTAAGAAATAACGCTGACAAAGCACAGATTCACCACTTTTATAGGGATAATTGAGCAATATTACTTACCAAAGAGACTGAACTCTTTTTTAAAAGTTTAATTTGTCACTTTGTCACAGCTTATCCTTCCCCCTCCGCATATCCTCAAGGCCATGCTCTAGTAGGTGGCATGGACATATATACACTACCAAACGTAAAATAGATAGCTAGTGGGAAGCAGCCGCATAGCACAGGGAGATCAGCTCGGGGCTTTGTGACCACCTAGAGGGGTGGGATAGGGAGGGTGGGAGGGAGGGAGACGCAAGAGGGAAGAGATATGGGGACATATGTATATGTATAACTGATTCACTTTGTTGTAAAGCAGAAACTCACACACCATTTTAAAGCAATTATACTCCAATAAGGATGTTAAAAAAATTTTTTTAATAAATAGAAAAAAAAATAAATAAGAGTTTAATTTGACTGTTAAAAACTAAATCTCTTTTGCCTGTGAAAAGGTCGTTCCCATCAGGTAAGAGAAAACAATTCTCCATTCACTGTTTCATTATGGCCTTGGAGGCAGGTAAGTGCTTGTGTGGAGAATTTCCAGCCAGGGGTCCCATGTGGTATCTGGGCCCCTGCAGCTTATGCAGCTGAGCTTTCTGTGGAGAAGAAACACTTTGCTTCCCTGAGCACATCTGAAGCTGGCCCCTGATATTGGAGAATTACGCTCTGTGTATTTTTCTTATCTCTGTGCCTGAGGGGGTTTTAATATATTTAAGGTTGAGGCCCACATGAAAATTCCTGTCTGGATTCCTGTGTAGAAAGCGGTGTTTGGTGTATGTGTGCTTTATTTATGTGGCACTGTTTATGTGCATTCCAGTGATCATTAACAAAGGCCTCTTGGTAGAAAAGCCTGATGAAAGTGGATTTGAAAGTGGCTGTATCATCAGCTGTAGGTTTGGCAAGACCTCAGTGACTCTGAATTTAGTGAAAGCCCTGCATCATCACTTTGTGTTCAGCCAACCTTATATGGAGAGAAAAGGCACTTTAGTCAACCATGCTAAAAAGCAGCAACAGAAATATCACAGATTTCATTTGGGCAAAGGTTTAAAATTCTATATATTAACAGAGAATTCCTTACTTTTTCTATAGGGGGTGTTAAGACTGGTTTGTCCACACGCAATTGGTGAATTAGACTAGCTTGTGTTCATTTGCTTAGGGCTGCCGTAGCACATCCCGAAACCTGGGGGCTTAAACAACAGAAATTCATTAGCAAACAGTTCTGGAAGCTGCAAGTCCAAGAGCAAGGTGTTGGCAGGGTTGATTCCTTCTGAGACCTGGCCCATTGGCTTGCAGATGGCCATTTTCTCACTGTATCCTCACAGGGCTGCCCCTACGTCTGGGTCCTAATCTTCTCTTCTTAAAAGTACACCAGTCAGATCAGATTAGGGCTCACCCATGTGACCTCATTTGACCTTGATTATCTCTTTAAAGACCTTCTCTCCAGATACAGTCACATTCTGAGGTACTAAAAGTTAGGACTTCAGCCTGTGAATTCTGGGGAGACATAAGTCAGCCAATAACGTGACTTAAGTGAAAACAAATTGCATTTAGATATTTCATAGCTTCCTCTTCTTCTTTTGCAGATTTATATTTCATAGTCCCTTTCTTGGCTTGTTTCCTGGTCTCCAATTTGGGGACCTAGAGGACTAGTGAGAGACTGTGAGAACAACGCCCAGCTTCATAGCTGAAGGCCTTGATCCTTGGAGGGATGGTCCTGAAGTTTTCCCATTATGGTTGTGCTTCTACTGGGTTACATTTTGTTACATGTGACTAAGCTGTCCGTCTAAAAGCTGACAAGGGTTTGATGAAAGTACAAGAACATGGTATTGAAATAATTGCTACTGGTGGAGGTCAGTGGTTTGGAAAACCAGATTGGTACCTACCAGCTGCTCAGCTGGGAGTTTCATTCTTTTTCCTTGCAATCTGTAGAAGTGTGGTTTACATATTAGTACATGTGAGATCCTGGGAAGATTATGTAACCTTTCTGTGCCTCGGTTTCCTCATCTGTAAAGTAGGGGAAGTAACAGTACATATTTCATAAGAAGGACGTAGTTGGAAGGGTCTGAAGACTACTAATTCTAATAAAGGACTTAGCATTGTCCTTGGCCACAGCAAGCGCTACGTAGCATTAGTTTTTGTTCCTTGCACACTCTCCATCCCCTCCCCCCCAACCTCCTGGGCTGTCACAACAGAAACTGCAGAGTTAACAGAAACAATTGCCACGGTGCCTGTTTAGACATGAACCCAGCACCCAAGTGAATGTAGGAGTCTTTTTCTGGGGTTACAAAAAGAAAATTCAATGACCTTAGTGTGTGTGGACATTTGGCGGGTGTATAGTGGATGCTAAGGACTCTGGAGTGAGACCCCTGGTTTCTCATGGGGACCTGCAACTCTCAGTAGTTTGTCTTTTAACCTCTCTAAGCATCCGTTTCTAAATATGTAAAATGGGAACCACAATGACTTGAAACTCATGGGGTTGTTTGGAGTTAAATGGGATGATAAACATGAAGTTCTTAGCACACAGGAGGTAAACCTGTTGGTTCTTTTCAGTTTCAGATGTGAAACTGGAAAACAGAAGGTAAATGCAGTCATTCCATTTGTAAATGACCTTGATTTCCATCCCTCTCAAATGGGCTGCCTGATCATGCCATGTCACTTGGCACCTGCAATTTGTGAAGTCTATTTTAACATATTCCAGAGTGGTCCACATGCTCATAGACTTCTCCTTTTATGGTGAAAATAGTTGCAAGGCAATTGGACAGCGATGAGTAAAGAAGAGGGTGTCCTCCCTCCAGTTAGCTTGGGCATCAGTATGAAAACCAAATGGAGAGCTACTTAGGCCAGATTCCATCATGGTGTTCTGGGACAGTGCTGGAACTTTGCAAAGGTGGAACTAAGCTCCCCCAAGCTGCATTTTAAAAAAACCCTGATGTTCTTCAGGACTAGTTCTAGAGGAGACAGTAAGATTAATTGCCAGGTATTTCTGAGAAGTGTTTGTTTTTTCAGTAATATTAAAAAATAGTAGACTTTAAAAATATATATTATGGAATATATGAATTACAAAATTGGGGAAAAGGTTTGGTTTTTTTAAAAAATAACTCCCAATAAGAAAAAAATGTAATTATGTTCATAGGAGAACGTTCTGGAGATGTTTATGCTAGGACAAAATGGCCTTTGCATTATTTTAATTTTTTTAAAAGTGGTTTAAATCGATGAAGACGGTTCTAGATTTTTAAACATTGGACATTCAGCTCCAGATATAAGCTTTCATAACAGATACACAGTTCCTGATTTTCCTCATTATTGAAATCTGAGAACATTATTTTGCTTTTAATGTGCTTTAGAAACAGTGATTGTGTTCTAGAGGAAAATTGCACATGAACATGGGTACTCAACATTTCACACTTATATCATTTATAGACTAAATTTTATTGCGAGACATTTCTTGTAGGTGAACAGAGTTATTATAATGAAATAAAACCGTCCTTTGCAGGGAATAATTCAGTAGATAAATGTGAAATATTGTGGCTTCAGCTGGGTTAATTTTAAGGGGCTCTTGTGTTGCTAGAATTGGTGAGGGCTAAGATGGGGAGAAGCTTAAAACCAAAAATAAAAAAAACAACAAGCCTAGAGGCAATATAGTTGGAATCATCCTGTATATAGCCTTTTCAGATTGGCTTCTTTCACTTAGCAATATGCATTTAAGTTTACTCTATGTCTTTTTGTGGATTAAGAGTTCATTTTTTAAATCACTGAATAATATTCTGTTGTATGGATGTGTCACACTTCCTTTATCCATTCACCTATGGAAGTTTTCAACTCCTTTGGGTAAATACCAAGGAGTATGATTGCTGGATTGTATGGTAAGACAGTGTTTAATTTTTTTAAGAGATCACCAAACTGTCTTCCCAAGTGGCTGTACCATTTTGCATTCCCACCGGCAACGAATGAGAGTTCCTGTTGCTCCACATCTTCACCAACATCTGGCGTTGTCAGTGTTCTGGATTTTAACCATCGTGATAAGTGTGTAACGGGCTGACTTTTTTTCTCATATTCAGATGTGTTATCTCCAAATCACTATATGAGAAATACATTTAACACGACTACTAATGAAATCTAATACAACTATTATCATTCAGAATCCTGATGGAGAAAGACATTGGAAACAAAACAAGCATTTATGTCAATATTAACACTGTTAATAATAACAATAATAACAATAATACAAATTTATTTGTGAGTATTTTTTGAGTTTATTTTGAAGACAAATGCCACCAGGAAAACATTTACAAGATACATTTCTGATTAACACTTATGAGCAGTTAGCCTCAAGAGCAGTGAGAGACACTGGCCATCATCGGGGTGCAATGCTCTCAAGAGGCACTTTGGTTTTTGAGCACTTGTTACTGATTTTCGACTGACACTTTTCAATGTCTTTGTTCCAGGTCTTTCAAGTCGCTTATGTCATCATCAAAGCTGCTAATGCCCCTCGCCCTGGAAACTGGATTTTGGAGCATTCTCTGGATGGCATGGAGTTCAGCCCCTGGCAGTACTATGCAGTTAGTGACACGGAATGTTTGACTCATTACAATATCACTCCAAGACGGGGGCCGCCCACTTACAGGGCAGATGACGAAGTGATCTGCACCTCCTATTACTCCAGGCTGGTGCCGCTTGAGCACGGAGAGGTATGGCGCCCCCTGCTGGCCAGGAGGTCTGTTTTTTCATCAGTGTCACCTCCAGTGACAACCTAGCCATCACAGAGCCAACAGGAAACACTCAAAATAGAGCTCCCCTGGTACAGATCACAGAGATCTTTAACTATCTAGCTGCTGTAGTTAAGGAGCCATTGACTGGTGTCTACTGATGATTAATGTCACCACTGACACATTTTACTTTATTGATTTCTTTCCTTCAGGGAGATCCCTCAACCTTCACTTGGCTGTGATTTAATAACTCCATCAGATCATTCTCAGAGCATCTTTCTCATGACACCAAGGCAACAAGATTTGTTAAAATATTAAAGAGAGAGCGAAAATGCTTCTAAAATATAGAGCTCCCAGTTTTCTCTGGGAAGTTCTCCCTGTCCCTGGAGGTGTTGAGGGTTGGAGATGGTTCATGAAATATTCCAGCTCCGTGCTCTCCATGCCCCGACTGCACACACATCCTTAAGTCAGAGTGTTATCAAAAACAAGCCGTGCCTTGGTAGCATGCCTTGATGAGCTAAAACTACAAAAACCCTGCAAGTGCTTTTCACAGCAGGAACTCTGCAGCAAGCCCTGCATTGTTTCCAGAGCAGAGATGAGAAAATGGGAGTTACAAAGCTTTCTGGCACTTCCCCCCACTCTCCCTAGTCTATTCATGACATTTAGAATCTGTTTCAGAGAAGCCTGTGGATACACGTTAAAATGCCCTCACCTCACTGGGAGAAGTGGTCCTGTTTAAAAGTTTCCCGCAATCTCTGAGACGCTGGAACAAATAACTTCAATAAACTGAACTTGGGTTGTGATCATGCTGTTCACAAGTGTCAATGAATATTAGACAGATTTCTATAAGAACCCCGTTGTTTGGTTTGATTTTAGATAGTATCTGTAAAGATTATGTCCTGAATGTAAACAATCAGGGCTATTTTTTTGCATGCTTAAAATTGATATTTGTTTATTTTGATGTCTTTATCTCTAGATACATACATCGCTAATCAATGGCAGACCAAGCTCTGATGATCTTTCACCCAAGTTGTTGGAATTTACTTCTGCACGATACATCCGCCTGCGCTTACAGCGCATTCGAACCCTCAACGCCGATCTTATGACCCTCAGCCACCGGGACCCTAAAGACCTCGACCCTATTGTCACAAGACGAGTGAGTGTGGCAGGGCTCCTGACCTCTGAAAAGTTTATGTTGTTTCAGGGAAATAGACTTTTCCTCCCAGGTTGGCCTTTTTTCTTATTTTTGTTGAAGATCGTTAGTTATGCTTTGTTAAAAATGTCACCTTTAAACGGGGTTATGGTTCTGACGTGGTGCCCTCAGGTCCCCCTGTCCCCACCCATCCCATAACACCATCATGCAGCAGATGTAGCGGTCATTTCTTCATGTTCTAATCTGGCTCTACATCTGATCAAGCAAGTGAGAATGGCTGGGTTTCTTTCCCACTTAAAAGAAAATTTTAAAGTTTGAGATATAAGCTACATCCAGGAAAACGTACATATTTTCAGTGTACAGTAAACGTATAAGACTTGTGGCGACAAACATTTCCAAATCCCTTGGATAAAGTAGGAGTGGGATTACTGAGTTACAGGATAGCTATGTGTTTCATTTTTAGGAATTTTCTAAGCCTTATCAGAAGCAGCTGTGTCGTTTTACAGACCAGCAGTGTGTGAGGGCTCTGGGTACACTGCACACTTTCACACATTGGGGCGTCGGTCACTGTCACCTCAGCTGTGCTGATGTGCACGCGGTGGCATCTCCTCGGGGTATTTATTAGTTTGTATTTCCCTGATCACTGATGTTGAGCGTGTACTTATTTGTATCTGATGACATTTCTATCCATTTTAAAATTGGGTTATCCGTCTCCTTATTCCTGAGTTATAAAAGATCTCTATATATGCTGTGTAAAAGTCCTTTGTCAGATGTGTCTATACTGCAAATCCCTTCTCTCTGCCCTGGCTTGTCTCTTGCTTATCCGCTTTCCTAACTATGACTTCTGAGGAGTAGATGGTTTAATTTTGATAAAGTCCAGTTTCTCATTTTTCTTTTATAGTTAGTGCTTTCTATTCCTCTCTGAAAAATATTTGCTTATCGCAAGTTTACAAAAATATTTTCCGATGCTTTCTTGTAATGGCTTTATAGTTTCAGCTTTCACATCTATTATCCTTTTCTTGTTAATTTTTGTATTTGGTGTGAGGTAGAGGCGAAGGTTGTTTTTTTCCCCATGTGTATATACAATTGTTCCAGCACCATGTGTTGAAAATACTTTCCTTTCTCCCTTTAAATTGTTTTGGTGCCGTGTTGAAAATTACTTGACCTTATTATTGTGGGTGCGTTTCTGGACTCTATACTGTCCCAGTGATCTATTTGTCTATCCTTATGCCAATAACAGTCTTTCTTGATTACTGCAGTAAATCTTGAAGTCAGGTACCATAATAGTCCAACTCAGTCCTTTTTCAAGATTGGTTAGGCTATTCCAAGTTCATTGTGTTTCCTTATAAGTTTTAGAATCAATTTGTCAATTAATACCAAAAAGAAAGAAAGAAAGAAGGAAAGAAAGGAAGGAAGGAAGGAAGGGAGGAAGAAATCCTGCGAAGACTTTCATTGGGATTCCATTAATTCTGTAGATCAATTTAGGAGTAATTTTGGAAGACGTTTTGACAATATTGGATCATCTAGTCCATGAATGTGCTATATACCTCCCCACTTATCTCTGTCTTCTTAAGTTCCTCTTGGCAGTGATCTATTATTTGTTTATTTGTCAATCTTTTGTTCAGTTTATTTTTAAGTATTTCATGTTTTTGAATATTAGTGTTAATAGTTTGCTTTCTAACATTTATTTTCCATTTGTTCATTGCTAGTGTATAGAAGTACAATTCATTTTTGTTGATTGAGACATTGCCAAATTCACATATTCTACTAGTTCTTGATAGATTTTCTATGTACACAATCATGTCATCTACAAATAATGACAGTTTAGTCTTACTGTACACTCTGTTTGCTTTTGACTTCATTTTTCTTACTTTATTGAACTAGCTGGCATCTCCCGTAGAATGTTGAATAGAAATGGTAAGAGCAGATTTTAAGAGGAAAACACTTAATCTTTCACTGTTAGCTCTAGGTTTTCCATAGACACGCCTTCATTAGACTGAAGAAGTTCTCCTTCTACTCCTGGTTTGCTGAGTTTTTTTTTAATGATGGTGTTGCCTTCTGTAAAATGCTTTTTGTGCATCTAATGAAATGACCATATGATTTTTCTCCTTTATTTTGTTAATGTGGTGATTTACATTTATTGATTTTTTTTGTGTTAAATTAACTCTGCACCCATGGGATAAATCCTACTTGGTCATGAGTTATTCCTTTTTATATACGGCTGTATTCAATTTAGGAATATTTTTAGGGTTTTCAGTAACATGGCCTTTGAATATGACTGCTTTGCTTTAAGATGCAGCCAAGTTGAGAAATTCTTTTTAAACTCCTTTGGTTTCTGTTGATGAGCTAATTTGAACATTGCCTTTTTTAAATTTTTTAAATTAATTAATTAAATTATTTATGGCTGTGTTGGGTCTTTGTTTCTGTGCGAGGGCTTTCTCTAGTTGTGGCAAGCGGGGGCCACTCTTCATCGTGGTGCGCGGGCCTCTCACTATCGCGGCCTCTCCTGTTGCGGAGCACAGGCTCCAGACGCACAGGCTCAGTAATTGTGGCTCACTGGCCCAGTTGCTCTGCGGCATGTGGAATCTTCCCAGACCAGGGCTCGAACCCATGTTCGCTGCATTGGCAGGCAGATTCTCAACCACTGCGCCACCAGGGAAGCCCTGAACATTGTTTACATTAATTGAACATAAATATTTTATTTACATTTACTTGTGCATGAAATATAGTTTAAAATGTATATCTGTGTTTTTGATTACCAATAAGAACTGAGATATTTGTTGAAGTGCCAACATTTTCTTCTCACTGAAATAGAAGAGGTTTTAATTTTTGCTTGTTACTTTCTTTTTCCTTAGTATTACTATTCAATAAAAGACATTTCTGTTGGAGGAATGTGTATTTGTTATGGCCATGCTAGTAGCTGCCCATGGGATGAAACTATAAAGGTGAGTTATAGTATTTCACATTTTACTAAAACTTCAAAATAGCAGTTGTAGCTATAATATTTGCATTGCACTTTTTTATTCAAGGCATGTGTTGAAAGTTATAAAATCAAGCCACAAAAAAAGATTTTCAGATAATTTAATTGGTTTAATTTTTTTAAGCAATTTAATTTTGTGTTGGTTAGAGAATATGTTTCTAATTAAATTCTTTCCATAAAGTTTTTTTTTGGAGTTTTAAAAAAAAAGTAACGTAAAATTTACCATTTTAATCGTTTTAAAGTGTGCAATTCAGTGGCCTTTTGAAGCTCTTCTCTATAATAGTCAAGTGAAAATCACGTGCAGTTAGAAATCATGTTTATACTTTTTAAAAGAAGGATTCCCCTCCTTCTGACTTCTCCCTCATTTTTTGTGGTGCGAAATCAAAGTAAAATAAAGTTTCCCTGTTTTAGCATAGTATTAAGTGAAGAAGATAGCACATCCTCTTTTCTTCTTTTAAAAGCTTACATGAAGCTACTTCTTATTTTTACCCAATCTTTGTAATAATTTAACTCCTGAATAGGATTTTTATTTTTTTAAATTTTTGTTTATTTATTTTTGGCTGTGTTGGGTCTTCATTACTGCACGCGGGCTTTCTCTAGTTGCAGCAAGCGGGGGCTACTTTTCGTTGCAGTGCGTGGGCTTCTCATTGTGGTGGCTTCTCTTGTTGCGGAGCACAGGCTCTCGGCGCACGGGCTTCAGTAGTTGGGGCACGTGGGCTCAGTACTTGTGGCTTGCGGTCTCAGTAGTTGTGGCTCGCAGGCTCTAGAACACAGGCTCAGTAGTTGTGGTGCACAGGCTTAGTTGCTCTGTGGCATGTGGAATCTTCCCGGACCGGGGATCGAACATGTGTCCCCTGCATTGGCAGGCGGATTCTTAACCACTGCACCACCAGGGAAGCCTAGAACTTTAATTATTGCTGAAAAACAGAGATGAATATCAAGAGGAGCTTCCAAACCTTTCAGGTCAATGTGTCTCTTTTGAAAAGTTTTTTTTTTGTTAAGCCATATGTTAGTTTTGGTTTATTCCTTCTCACTTCTGTTTGTAACCAGGTCATATGTTTATTTTTCTTCTCTAAAGATTAAATGCCAGTTTGCTTCATTGTAAACTCTTGCTGTGTATTTGACTATGATGGGTTCTTCCTAAATAAAATTAGGAAAAACATACAGGTAAATTTTCAGATGCAATTTTATATTCCTTACTGCCTAGAAATTCCAGTGTCAGTGTGAACATAACACGTGTGGTGACAGCTGCAATCGGTGTTGTCCTGGGTACCATCAGCAGCCCTGGAGGCCCGGCACTGTTTCCTCTGGTAACACGTGTGAAGGTAAGGTCCCTGAGAATTGCAGGGATGTAAAGTTTTCCCCCTTGATATGTTTCAGTTTATGGTGACATAACATTTGTAATTGGTAAATAACTGGTTTTCTTAGATATTCAAGTGGTTCACAAAGAGGCAGACTACCTTAATAAAATTTAAAGGATTGAGACCCGAATGCATTGATTATCAATTTGCTATTTCTCTAAGATTCCACTTCCCATATATTAATTTATTCTTTATAAATTTGGATTTAAATTTTAAATAGGCAGTATATTCACAAGGTTCAATATATAAAAGTATATTTATATATTTCTGTCTCCATCCTTCCTACTTTTTATTTTTTCCTGGTAGGTTCTTCCTGAAATGTTTATGCAAGTAAAGCATAAGTTAATATATTCCAACACGTCACACTGTTCGTTTACAGAACCTGATGTGCTATGCGTGTCATTCTATGCATTACTTTTATATTTAACAATATATCTTAAATAAAATATCTCCATATTAACACTATGAAACGCTGTTTTAAAAACAGTTGCACTGAACTCCATTATATGGATGTAACATAATCAAAACAGCTACCTACCCGTGGTATTTTGCTTGTTACAAGTCCTTTGTTAACACAAGCAGTGGTGCAGTGATTCACCTTTGTCATTGACAAGTGAGCAAGTGCTTCTGCAAGATATGATCCCAGAAGACAGGTTGATGAGTCAAGTGGATATGCATACGTATAATTCGAATAGCTACTCCCCAATGCCTCTGAAAGATTGTTACTAAAATGACTTCTTCTATAATTTTAACTTAATTTATAGTCATCAACATTTACTAAAGGAGGGAAGGCTTTTCTTTATCTAGGACACGGTATCTGTATTAATTGAGATGTTAAAATATTCTCCTAGAATGCAATTGCCACAATAAAGCCAAAGACTGTTACTATGATGAAAATGTGGCGAATCAGAAGAGAAGTCTGAATACTGCCGGACAGTTCAGAGGAGGAGGGGTTTGCATCGATTGCCTGCAGAAAACCATGGGCATCAACTGTGAAACCTGCGTGGATGGATATTACAGACCACACAGGGTAAGAGCGCCTCAGCTGTCGCCCAGCTTCGCGGTAGAAAAGACATTCAGGCCGCCACGCGTCAGTCTCAGTATTGAAGACATTGCCTTTGGCAGCATTTCATCTGTAATCTTATAATATGCTGGTAGTGTTCTTCAGATATCAATTTCCTTCTCTATCCATCCTGTTTTCTTGCTCAGAGTAGGATGTTCACCACTGTTACTTAACTTGAATTGTGGGTCTACTGGCTACATCATCTCAGAGTTTTGTGATACTAAGTGTCCATGTGGAGAGTCAGCCAATAACTAAAGCAGCTGTATCTTGCCGGTAGGAAGTGCTCACTCCTCAGTTGACACCGTACGTAGCTGTCACGGGAATCCCATGGTGGCTAAGTCGTAGGAGAGGCTTCTACATGTCTCCAAGAGATGGCAGAGTGAGGGGATGGGTAGCAGTGATAATGAAGAAGGATGACACTTTGCTAATGACACCAGCTGCTGTCACTGTCAAAAAGATGTTTGCACTTTTTTTCTGGCTTGACCTACACCCTGTGGGTACACAGAATCATTGTGATAGTCACATCTTGGATAAAAAGTCAATACCTTGTCATTGGTATTATTCTCGATGTTAATACTAATATTGCTGTTATTTCTAGCAAGATAATCTAGGGCAACCTCTGCCTTTCAGGTGTCACCTTATGAGGACAACCCTTGTCGTCCCTGTGACTGTGACCCTCTGGGGTCCCTCAGTTCTGTCTGTATTAAGAATGACCTTCATTCTGACTTACACAGAGGTGAGTATTTGATTCATTTTTGTGCTTGTAATTGATTTGTGTGTGTGTGTGTGTGTGTGCGTGTGTAAGATTTGTACCTAGTGAGACTGTTACCACTGTGTAATAATTTGGTGGTGTGATTGTCTATTGATTCTTTCTCTCACCAAATATTTACTAAGCACCTACTACGTGTCAGGCAGTTTTCTAGGACCTAGGAACATATATATCCTCGAACAAGATGACCAAGGTCCCAGCTTACAAGCAGACAATAAACGAACAAGTACATAAATAATATAAAGCCAGGTAGGAATCAGTGCCCTGGGCATAAAGCAAAATTAGGAATCGTGATGGGAGGGAGGTACAGGGTGGAGATGGCAATGTTGGGGCGATGAACTGACATTTGAGAGGTTAATTAGCATTTGACGAAAGAAGAAATAAGGCTCAGTGGAACAGTCAATAGCAATCACTCTACTTAGCGCTCAGAAGACATGCAGAGTCTTTAGCATACATCCTCCCACAAAGCAAGCAAATCCCCCAGTTAACTTTGTAAATGTCAGTGTTCTTTCCATTTCGAAAACTGGCAGGGCTTCCCTGGTGGCGCAGTGGTTGGGAATCCGCCTGCCGAGGCAGGGGACACGGGTTCGTGCCCCGGTCCGGGAAGACCCCACATGCTGCGGAGCGGCTGGGCCCATGAGCCATGGCCACTGAGCCTGTGCGTCCGGAGCCTGTGCTCCGCAACGGGAGAGGCCACAACAGTGAGAGGCCCGCGTACCACAAAAAAACAAAAAAAACTGGCAAATGGACTTGCAAATACCAGAGTCTCCTGAGGCGGTTGCATCTGTCCAGAGACCCCTGTGACCCCCTCCAGGGCTCCATCACTAGCAGTGATAATGGATATTGATCAGCAGGGAGGGATGTGCTCACTGTGGGCCCTGCTGACAAGGGGGAGGGTAAATTACAGGAGGGAGTTGATTCTTCCCGGCAACTTGTGATGAGATGCTGATGATGATGACAGCCACCCTTGACTGGGTTCACTTGAAAATAGATATCATTTCAACTTTAAATCATAGCAAATAAAAATTATTTTACCCAATTTATAGGCAAGGAAACTGTAGCTCTGAGTCCTTAAGAAACTTGGCCAAGAGTACACCACTTTCAAAGCTGGCATTAGAGGCAAAGACTGCTTATTGCCCCCTCCGCCACTGGCTTATGTGCTTTAAAAAAAAAAAAAAAAAAAAAAAACTTGATTTTGTGATATGATTGACCACCATACAGTACACCCATTTAAAGTGTACAGTTCATTGTGTTTCGGCATATTCATGGGTGCAGCCATCACCATAATCCAATATTGGTACATTTTCATCTCCCCATAAAGAAACTCCTTACCCATTGGTAGTTGTTGCCTGTTTTCCTCCATCCCTTTGGCCCAACTCCAAGCTCTAGGCAGCCACTGATCTAATTTTTCTCTAGTGATGTGCTTATTCTGGCCATTTCATATAAACAGAACCATACAATATGTGGTCTTTAGTGACTGGCTTCTTTCACTGAGCATAATGTTTTCAAGGTTCATCCGTGTAGCACGTGTCAGTACTTCAGTCCTTTTGCTTGCTGAATAATACTCCATTGTATGCATGTTTAACTTATCCACTCATCGGTTGATGAGTATTTGGGTTGTTTTGACTTTTTGTCTATTGTGAATAATGCTGCTACAAACAATTATGTACAAGTTTTTGGGAGGTTGTATGTTTCCATTTTCTTGGCTCAATACTTAGATATGGTATTTCTGGATCTTATGGTAACCCTATGCTTAGCATTTTGAAGAAGTACTAAATGGTTTTCCAAAGCATCTGCACCATTTTACATTCCTACCAGCCTCTGTGCTTTCCATCTCTCTTTTCTTTCTTTAAAGCAGTTGTCAAACTATGGTGTATGGGCCATATCTGGCACCACTGTTTTTTATAAATAAAGCTATACCCATCTGTTTATGTATTATCTGTGGCTGCTTTCAAGCAATATGGGCAAAGTTGAATAGTTGCAACAGAGACTCTGGCCAGAAAGCCTAAAATGTTTACTCGCTGGCCCTTTACAGAAATAGTTGGCCAACCCCTGCTTTAAACCTCTTTTACCTTCCTGTTGGGTCATTTTGCCATTTTTTTTTCGCAGGGAAGTGGCCGGGTCAGTGTCCATGCAAGGAAGGTTACGCGGGAGAAAAATGTGATCGCTGCCAGTTTGGTTATAAGGGTTACCCTGCGTGTGTGCCCTGTGACTGTAACCCAGCCGGCAGCGTGAATGAGGAACCCTGCTCCGAGGCTTGTCTCTGTAAGGTATGTGTGGAGGTAAAAGCTGCCACTGAGTTTCCTTTGAGGTTTCCTGAAAATGGGATGCATTTCATTGGCTCAGATGATCAGGTCCTAAGCAAATCATCGAGGTGTACGTGGAACTATCCCTTCCCCCGAGCCTTCCTGAGAAGCATGACATTATGTCACAGTGAACTGGCCACAGAATATGTCCTTGGACTTAGATGGGCACCTGATTTTCTTTTTTGGTGCCTTCTGGGTGATGGCCAGATACTCTAGAAGTATTTCTGTGACTTCCTGGTTGAAACCAAATACTGCTTTTCTTAGGCCTTGGCCTAATGCCTCTTCTATGACATCCTTTTTAAGCTTTATGTTTAGAGGAGAACCAAGTAAACACTACATTTCTGAGAACATTAATTAAAGGCAGATAGATTATTTTGGACTTCTCTTAAAAAGGAATTGAACAATGATGAGAAATGCATGAATCTGGTGCCAAGGAGGCGTTTTTTGTTTTGTTTTGTTTTGTTTGTGGTATGCGGGCCTCTCACCGTTGTGGCCTCTCCCATTGTGGAGCACAGGCTCCGGAGGTGCAGGCTCAGTGGCCATGGCTCACGGGCCCAGCTGCTCCGCGGCATGCAGGATCTTCCCGGACCAGGGCACGAACCCATGTCCCCTGCATCGGCAGGTGGACTCTCAACCATTGCGCCACCAGGGAAGCCCCAGGAAGGTGATTTTGGCTCTCTGACACTAATAACCATCTCCCGCATAATTCAGCGAACCTCTGGTGTGTCTTGAGCTCGTTCCCATGTAAGCAGAGTCTTAGGCACGTGACATATGATGGAAAATTATCTTGAGCATTTATTAAAAAGACAATTACATAGTCCTCTTCAGATTTTAAAATGCTTGAAAGATCAGCAAACATAGAAGATTTAAAACAAAACAACACGAAAAAGCCATTTAAATATAAGGACCAAGCTCTAAGATCCCTAGCCTCAGTCTTGACTACAAAATCAAATGATAAGTATTTCAGACTATCTGGAAATCGTGACATCATGAGGCTTCGCATTGACTTTGAGTGTCTTTTTGTTTACCTGTGTCTCTGGATTGCCAGACATCTTTCTTGCTAATGTCATGTTAATGTCATTTTAGTCTGTCTACCTGTTGGTTTCAAAAGCTAATTTTTTACTCCAATTTGCAGGAGAATGTTGAGGGGAAACACTGTGATCGATGCAAACCGGGATTCTATAACTTGGAGGAAAGGAACCCCCAGGGCTGCTCGGAATGCTTCTGCTTTGGTGTCTCTGACGTTTGCGACAGCCTCTCCTGGCCCATCAGTCAGGTGGGGGCATCTTTTGAGAGCCAGGAACTGTGTCAGAAAGCGATGAGGCTGTCTTTTCTGTAACACCACTCTCATCCTTTGGACCGATGTTGGTGTGGATCAAAGGCTGCCCACTTACCAAAGTGGCTAAAATTCCTAGATCAAATGTTTCATACATTTTCCTAGGGAAGCAATAGGATGCTGCGGCATTGCAGAATGCATCGTGTGTAAATTTCTTCTGTGGGGAAATGCATGGAGTTGTGGGGTCAGATCGTACCCCACCAGCCCCACCCCGGTCTCAGGCCGGGAAGCACAGCAAGACCTGGGGACATGCAGAATTTTCTAGCTCGAAGAAGCAGGCGAGGTGGGAACGCAGCAGGTGGCACAGTTTATGAGGAGAGGCAGGGCACTCCATTTTTTGGGGAATCGATAATTCTGGGGGAACGAGTTCTGGGTGAGGGCTGAGTGGGTTCTAGGGAGGACAGAGTGATGGTTGGAGGTTAGGGCTATTCCCTGACCCTCCCTCCCCCCTCTCCTACCAGCATCTGGGGAGGGGGGATTCGGATCAGTACTTGAGAATGGGGTGCGTTCCTGTGGGTGATCTCCTGTCATCTCTATGTAGGTGACAAATTGGGAGGTTAGGACCTGGAGGTTGTTTTATACAGTTTTTGGCATTTGGCTAAGAAGCAGGGGGCAACAACGAAGTCAGAGTTAGCCAGAGACACTGTGTTCAATGCGTTTATTGAGTTCTTTGCTGTTTCTTAGTCTAAGATATATACCCGTGGCCTTTACGGTTTTGCTCATTATTTGCTTCTAATTGACCTGGGTTTGGGG
The DNA here is from genome assembly GCF_026419965.1 of Kogia breviceps. Taxonomy (NCBI): domain Eukaryota; kingdom Metazoa; phylum Chordata; class Mammalia; order Artiodactyla; family Physeteridae; genus Kogia; species Kogia breviceps. The sequence continues at coordinate 58,666,915 of NC_081324.1, read as the reverse complement.
GATGTGTGACTCGTTCTCAGGTTTTCCGGGTCCTTTGACGAATGCAAGGGCCACTGTGTGTTAGCTCCATCCTCACCAAGCTTTCTGGGTCTGTCCCTTCACGGTGAAGATACTAACAGTGGGCTGGGTGAAACCCAAGGTGACTTCGATTTCACGTTCTAAAATTCTTGGATCTTTTTTAAGGTGAAAGATATGTCTGGCTGGCTGGTCACCGACTTGGTCAGTTCCAACCAGCTCCGGTCCCAGCAGGACGTGCTGGGCGGGCGTCACCAGATCAGCATCAACAGCTCGGCGGTGGTGCAGAGGCTGACCTCCCAGTATTACTGGTCGGCCCCAGAGGCCTACCTGGGAAACAAGGTACTTCCAGGGCCGGTGTCTGGGGCAGAGATCTCAGAGCACATTAAGGAAGAACTTGTGTTGCCTTTTCAAGTACTGTCATTGGTCTCTTTTGAGTTTAGCGGAATGTCACACGGCGTTTACTGACACCTGACTCACACGGTCTTTTCATCCTTTTAGACTTTACTGCATCTTTAAACTATGAACCTGTGTCCTTCTAGGCCCTGTAGAAGGTGGTCTGTTGTATGAAATCTTGTCCCCTCTCCCCGACAGACCTTCTGTTTTGCTCTGGGTTCCTGGGTCACCTGGGCCTTTGTGAAGGTCCCTCGCATCCCTGCCCTGTGGAGCCAGCCGTGTACCTGTCTTACCTGGCATATGGAACACCCCTGGGAAAGGTGTGCAGGAGCCCTTGCACTGCCCCCTGCTTCTTTATCGTGATTGTTGCTCACATGAAGTTCATGTTTAAGAACAGATAGCATCCTTTCCATTGTAAGAAAACGCTCAAAGGTGATTCCACAAAGTGGGAAGTTGGTGGCTACGATTTTACCTCTCCCTTCAATGACATGGTCCTGTCCCTCCTCACCAATTAGGCAGCTTCCCTCCAGACTCTGATCGATCTGAAAATATATTCAGTGGAATCTCTCTCAATACCTACAGCTCCCTGCTCACCTTAACCAGGCCTTTGGTTTGTTTGAAGTCCTGGTATATGTAGTGTAGGTCTTGTACCATGGTACATTTCCAGTTAATTTGATGGTTATATTTTAATTTTATAGCTGTTTTGTGTATGTTTAAGTAGTGTTTATTTTTGAAAATGGTTACTTTTCCCATCAAATTATAATCTTAGAAGACATTTTCTATTTAGAATGGGATTTTATCACCAAAATTCAATAGTTTTGTTTTGTTTTCATGTCTGGAGAGCACCTCTCCAATTTTATGGTGCAAAGATTGGATTCTGAACATTGTACCATAGCTGGCAGAAAGAAAATCTCTCTTTTACATTAAAGGATGCCTGATGAGGAAGGAAATCCTTAGTCCTTCCTTCAGCTGATCACACGTGTTGCTGTTGCCCTCCTGTAAGCAGGGCAGTGAGCCCCAGTGTTGAGACTGCAGTCCTGGATCACACCCCCCACCCCCTAAAGTCCTTAAGTGAAATAAAGGTCTATCGTGGGACTAGCACAAGTTCAGAGTAATTTACCTCGGGGTCTCTAAGAAGGAGTACATTTTTTTCGGTGCATTGAGACAATATCCTACATTTCATGGTATCAATTAAACAGAATATTCGTATAACGTGCTTCCTTTCCACTGCCTTTAATGTGAAAGCCTTACCTATTGTGGCCTCTGGGACACCTCGCAGCCTAGCTGTTGCCAGGTGGATCCTAGTGACCGTGTCCTCTTACCAAGGGCTATGATCCTTCCCCTCGGTGCTCATTGTCACTTAAACATTCCAGCTGACGGCGTTTGGCGGATTCCTGAAGTACGGGGTGTCTTACGAGGTCCCAGGGGAGACGGCGGACGGTGACCCCATGTCTCACGCCGACGTCATCATTAAGGTAATTGCTTTCGCATCGCTTTGTTAGAGCCTAGGGCTTCGTGGGGCAGCAGTTTTATGACTGAAGGTGGCTAAGCGAGGCCAAGGCCGTAGTGGCAGGAGCTCAGGGCCAGGTGGCCATTCAGCGGTGCTTTGCCTGTCTGGACTCCTCGGAGACTGGGAATTTCCAGAATTGCCTCAGGGCAGCACCTGTAGCTCTTTGCTTGCTCCTATAGCTGACCTGTCTATTCACAATTTAGAGGGAGAGGAGTTTTTCCTGGATGTTGGGACTTCCTTTTAGGCCCTTTGGGTCCCTCCGTCCTCCCCTCCTGTAGCATCCTCCCCTCCTGTAGCATCCTCCCCAGATGAATGATTAGGCAGCAGTGCCTGGCTGTGTGGGGACCAGAGATGCATTGTCATTTTTGTCCTCTGTCCCTGTTCCTGTATCCTCACTCCCATCACAAAAAGATCTAGCAAGGCCTTGGCCTTTGCTGTACCCCTGAAACACTGTAAATCAACTATGCTTCAATTAAAAAAAAGATTAGAGGTGTCAGATTGGTTGCTTTGAGGGAAACTGTGGGCTAGTGCATGACTTTGTCTCTTTTCTGAGATCCCAGCACAGGCACAGTCTTTAGACTTATCCTAATCCCTCTGAGAGGAAGATAGTGATATGTTTTCTCTGGTTGTTCTGGACCAAGGGCTATGGACATCATTACATGTTTGCCAAAAACCTGCACACAAGTGAAAAGCCACGTGGCTGAATACAAAATCTGCTTTTAGTGTTTGATCATGAAATTGACTTATGAATATATTTCCTCTTGTTTTTAAATGTTAGGGGAACGGGCTCACTTTAAGCACCCAGGCAGAGGGCCTGTTCTTGCAGCCCTATGAAGAGCACTTGAACGTGATTAGACTTGTGCCTGAGCACTTCCGAGACTTTCATAGCGGGAGGGAGGTAGATCGCGACCAGCTGATGACCGTGCTTGCCAACGTGACGCATCTCTTGATCAGAGCCAACTACAGTCCTGCAAAGATGGCTCTTTACGGGTGTGTACTGAAAAGGAGGGAGAACGGAGGTGATCTTGTCTTTATTATCATATATGTTAAGCTGGATATACTTTACTTGATTATTTTAAGGACACGGCTAATGGAACTGTCTTGGAATTATTTTTTATCACTATAATTTTATCGAAGGCATAAGAATTGTTGTCCGTGACAAATGTATCTAGTAGGAGGTAGACTTGGCATTGGGATCAGAAACTTTCAGGGTGGATTTTTGAGGAATGCCCAGTGAGGTGACGGTTGTTAACTGTGTTGCATCTGGTGTTCACCCTCCTGACGTTAATGGTCTTAGGTTTTCACAAACTATTTAAGCTCATGAGTCCATCCTGAGCCGTTTTGTTACTTTGAGAAGGTCAGTTTCTGGCAATGCCAGGCCAAGCATACATGTTGGACGCAGCTAAAGCAAACAGAGAACTGCACATTCAGGGCAATCTCTCTGTGCTAGAGAGAGTTCAACTGCATGGGTTCGTTTTCCTGGAGTTCATTCTTCGGAATGGGCTTCTCAGAGCCTTCCCACGGCTGTGTATGGACATCAGCTCGTCTTGTACCAAATGTCCAAGGCATTTCCAGGGACTAATGACAGCTGCCAGAAAGCGTACTGTTGTGAAAATCTTTACTTACTTACAAAAATCACATCACCATTTTGTTTGAATTAAATCTTTCTTAGGAATTCGTCTTCTTTGAGGTGTTAGATGCCGTGTGCGAGTGTGTAAGTCCTGTAACGGCCCTGCCTGTTTGTCTGTTTGCAGGTTGGATTCCGTCTCTCTGGACACAGCCAGCCCTAACGTTATAGACCTGTCCCTGGCCACGGCGGTGGAGCACTGCGAGTGTCCCCAAGGCTACGTGGGCATCTCGTGTGAGGTAACACTCCTCCCCTCTTCCTGTCTTCTTCCTTTCCTCCGTCCTACAGGGTTGGGGGAAAAGCACATTGAAGGTGATGTTGTGATGCGTGTTTGAATTTTAACTTTGGAAACCCAGTGTGTCTAAACATCAGACTTTTGGAGGCTATTGGAACATTGGAAACACATTGTTTAAGGAAATCTGATTCCTCTGGGGCATCTGGGAATATCCTAAGTAAGTGTCACTGTCCTGCTTAGTCAACAGGAAAGTTGAAACACCCATGCCGTATTTTGCATTTCTAAGGAGGATTGAATTTGATTGTATTTGAACATTTACCAATTACCAACATGTGACTCTGGAAAGCTTTAGACAACCAGGCCTTTTTGGAGAACTTTGATGGCCCCAGGCTATGTTACTTAGGTGGGCTCTACCTCACATATGCAGGATATGAAACTATACTTGCAGTCCTGGATGAAAGTAAACTGTCGCTTAAAAATTTTCAAATATTTTTTGAAATTATTTGGACATACATATTGATAGTAACTCTCTCTTACTGAGAACTTTCTACGCATTTGGCACTATTCTGAGCCCTTTCCATATGTTGCCTCATTTAATCCTTACAACAAACCTATCAGGTAGGCCCTTCATATACTTTCTGTTCCATAGATTAGGAAATGGAGACACAGAGAGGTTAAGTAACTTGACCAAGGTCACACAGCTAGGAAGTGGTCTTTGAACTTCATCCCTGCTAATTTCCATGAGGTTCTGCATCTCACGAGCCCACGACTGACTGTGATTGTGAACATTTGTCATTGGCTGTGATTTCTTGGCAAGCATTTTTACAAAGTGAGAACATTTGACCTATAATATGTTTTTCTCTTTATTAGCTTTGCAGTTAATAAAGTTGGCCTAAGGCTTCGTGGTGTACATATTTAATTAAATATTTTTATTTCTATTTTAAATATTATGCAATCTTTTTTGGCCACAGGGTCAGGATCAATGAACTTATTTTTACATCTCATTTATTTTTAGGACCAGCAAATGTCCATAAGTCCTAATCCCTGCGGGCCTAGTGCTTAATGGAGAAATGACCCTCAGACCACCTCATAGGATGTGGATGTGGGCTTAGGGGAGCCACAGGTAGAGCAGGGACAACCGTAGAAGTGGGAGCCCAGCCAACTGGACTGGGAGGGGACAGCAGGGAGCAGCTGCTGCTAGAGAACAGGTGGGCGGGGCTTTGTTCCCAGAAGTGTTGGTGTGCTTGGGTTGTTGGCTCAAGCATCACATAGGAAGCTCAAGACTCCTTTGCAAGAGTTTGTGTTAAGCAGAAGTACTCATTCTTTTATCCAGCTCTTACTCAGAAGCTGACTTAAAGAATCAGGCAGCTATTGGTTGGGAATGGAATTTGGGGGAGCCCTGTAGCTGCGACACAGACCCCTAGGCAGCTGCCTGCTCAGTGCCTGTCTGTAGACAAGTCCACTGTCCCCGGGGGAGCCTGGCTGCGGAGTGGGGTCGGGGTGGGGGAGGTGTCAGGGGACTTTCCCAAGGTCAGTGTGAATGAAGGCATGTCCTAAGAATTCTTAGGACAATAAAAAGCAAATCCACACCCCCTCCTCCCGTGCCCCGAAGGGACTGTGCCAACCTCCTAATTAATTACTCCCCAGTCTGCACTCTGGATGCGTTTCTTGTCTGCTGTGGCCCCGGGCAGCCCGTGGATGTGGGTCTTGGAGGTGTGCACACCTGGTGTGGAATCACTGCACGGGTGCCATGGACCGTAGCTAACCCGCCGTGTTCCGGATTCCAAGTCTATCAGGTAGAGAGCCGATTTCTCAGGGTCGTCACAAGGGCAACGTGAAGTACAGTGTCCGGGGTGGCTCCCTGCCCCTGAACGCCCATGTTGCCTGTCCAGAGCGTAGCCGGAAGAAGCTCACCTGCAACGTTTGCTCTCTTAAACTGATGCCGTTTGACTCAGACCTGCATTTAACACTTTGACGGCAACATTTACTAAATTTTAAGCAAAAGAAAAAGTGCTGAGAGAAATAAATCCCTGTGATTGAAGCAGCCTTGATTAAAAGGCTGTTACATGATTTCTAAGAATATTGCAGTGGAAAACCGCTATTATGTACGCTGACTCATTACATAGCCATTACATTTTTGTGTGCATGTTTCTACCTTTAAAATATATAAGGAACTGGGTTATGGTGATGGTTGCACAACTCAGTAAACTTAACTAAAAAAAAAAATCATTGAATCGTATGCTTAATATGGGTGCATATTATGGCACGTTTGGTTAAAAAAAATAAGTTTCCATTCATGGAAAATTGAACGGTTTATGTTTCGAACGTATTGGGAAGAAGATGATTTGCGTTCTGTATAAATTTGCCTTCACCTGGACAGTCACCTGTCCTTCTTTTGCAGTCCTGTCTCCCTGGCTATTACCGTGTGGATGGAATACTCTTTGGAGGAATCTGTCAGCCCTGTGAATGCCACGGCCATGCAGCTGAGTGTGACGTTCATGGCGTTTGCTTTGTGAGTCTGGCTGAGACCTTGAGTGCATGACCTCCTCCCAGCCTGAAGCCCTCACTGTACAGAAGTGATTAAAAAATAAGCTTCCTCCACAGGGAATATCCCTGCCCTTGTGGATGCCACAGGAAATCTGCAGGTTTAAGTTTAAGTCATAAAATGTTTCCTGCTTTTTTCCTTCTTTTTTTTGTGAAGAAAAGTTGCTTTGGTGATAGCAAAAAAGAGATGTATAATTTCACTGCAGGTTTTTTATTAGAACAGTAAGTCATGATTTACTTCGCAAGATTAAAAAGCAATATAAAGGGAGAAAACATCCACTGATTAAATAAAAAGGATCAGATCTTTTAAACGCCAGTGCTAGTAGATTTTAACATTATATTACATAGTATGTCGTAAGAGGAATAATAAAAACTTCTAATCATCTCACTCATTTGTATAATATATAATGCTTCATAGATGTTAGTTCAGATAAACTCTGCAAACAAGTACCTCTTTCATGCAGTTGGAGTTGAAATAGGGCTTAGCAAATATGTAGTTAATCTTGAGAATGAACTTTGGGGCAGATACAGGGCAAGACTTGTTTTTTAACTTCAGTCAGGAATTCTTTTAGGCTCTTATGCCTGGGAGCCAGGCCACACTCCTGGGTTCTAATGGATTCACTGCTCAGAGATGGAGTGAATGCATATGGTAATCAGCTGAACCCTATTCACTGCACAGGGAAAGGATCATGCTTTTTCCAAAAGAGCTTGATTGAGTCACAGGGTTAGGAAAAATTAACGATCAGACCCATGGGGAAGATATCAGCATGATGCCGCTGATTGCTTTTTCTCTCTAGAGCCGAATTTTTCTTTTTCTCTGCAAGTACAGCTTTTGTTTTGTTCTTTGTCCATGTCTTTGTTCTGTAAGTGAAACGTCTGTAGGATGGCGTGGAATGATGTTTGCACGCATACTCAGTCCCTCCAGAATAAGTTCCTCAGGTGCCACTTCCCACAAGGAAGGGAGGTCGCTGCTTATTTTTTTTTCTTTTTTAAAATTTATTTATTTGGCTGTGTTGGGTCTTTGTTGCTGCGCGCGGGCTTTCTCTAGTTGCGGTGAGCGGTAGCTACTCTTAGTTGCCGTGCACAGGCCTCTCACTGTGGTGGCTTCTCTTACTGCAGAGCACGGACTCTAGGTGCTTGGGCTTCAGCAGTTGTGATGTGTGGGCTCAGTAGTTGTGGCACACGGACTTAGTTGCTCCGTGGCACGTGGGATCTTCCCGGACCAGGGCTCAAACCCGTGTCCCCTGCATTGGCTGGCAGACTCTTAACCACTGAACCACCAGGGAAGTCCTGGTCACCGCTTTTTTAAAACCTCTCTCCCCCTGCCATTTGGGTTTGGAGGCCTCTGCCAACACTTGGGGGTGGTCAGCAGGTCGTGATTGTACCACCTATGGCTTTAGTGACAGGCAGGCTGGAAGAAGATTTGCACATGCTTCTGTTAATATATATTTCCAAAAATATATTCTCCTATGAAAGTGAAGATGCTAAATAGCCTTAAAGCTCTAAGTATAGAAAATAATAATAATTTTTATAGTTTAAAGGTTTTTAAGGACTAATTTTCAGATTTACAGAAAGGTTAGAAAAATAGGATAGAGAGTTCCCGTGTAAGCATCTCCCTGTTTCCCCAGATGCTCATCTTATACAATCTGTATGGTTATCAAAACTCAGAAATTAACATGGCACAGTCCCATCAACTAAATGTCAGACTCCATTCAGGTCTCATCCTTTTCCTTTCCAGCATCAGACCTCCCGCCCCATACTGCATTTAGTGGCTTTGCCTCCTTCAGGCTGGGACAGTTCCTGGTTTTCAGGACTAGGGCACGTTTGAGATCTTTGGACCTTCTGTGGACTGTCCCTCCGCTGGAGCTGGTTGCCTTTCTTGTGACGGGGTTGAGGTTATCCATCTCTGGTGGGAGGACCTTGAGGTGACGTGCCCTCCCAGTGTGTGCTGTCAGGGTCTGTGATGCCACTGGCTGCTTCTGGGGGATGTTAATTATCCTGGGTCACTTGGATAAGGGGGTCTCTGCCAGGTTTTTCCGTGGTAAAATTATTATTTTTCCTTTTTTAATTAATTAATTAAAGGAGAAAAGTAGGGCTTCCCTGGTGGCGCAGTGGTTGAGAATCCGCCTGCCGATGCAGGGGACACGGGTTCGTGCCCTGGTCCGGGAAGATCCCACATGCCGCGGAGCGGCTGGGCCCGTGAGCCATGGCCGCTGAGCCTGCGCGTCCGGAGCCTGTGCTCCGCAACGGGAGAGGCCACAACAGTGAGAGGCCCACATATTAAAAAAAAAAAAAAAAAAAAAGGAGAAAAGTAATAAAAATTTAGATTGGAATACAGGGAAATATAAAAACTTGGTAATATCACTTATCTGTTTAATCTACTTTGCTTTTTAAATTCTATTTTAAAAAGAAACCTTTAATTCTTCCTTTTGCATAGCTGTAAATAGCCCCTGGCCTTGTATATAGTTATCTAGATTCTAGGGGTTGACTCCTCACATACATTTTATTAGAGAGGAGTTTCCAGTTGTTCTTAGTGCTCCTATTCTTGTTTTCTTTTTAAGACTATTTTTAAGAGTAGTTTTAGGTTTACAGCGAAGTTGAGAAGAAGGTATAGAGATTTCTGATCTACCCCTCTGTCGGCACCCATGCTCATACGCCCCCATTAGCGACAGCCCCCCCGCAGAGTCGTGCATTTGTTACAATTAGTGACCCCACGCTGACACATCACAGCCACCCAGAGTCCATAGTTTACCTGTGTCCTTATTCTTTTCTCTGAGCTCTCTCTGCTTTTACTCCAAGGAGAAATCAATTTCTTTTCTTTGGCAAAACAGGGGCATAAAATGCAGTTGTGCATGTCTTGGGCCCTCCTGGTTTTCCTTTTCCAATCAAGAGAAGATGAGTTCCCTCCCCAAGGAGGTGAGCATTCCTATCCCTTCACGTTCCAGATCCACCAACAGGGATCATCACTTAAAGGGATGTTGGCGCCCGCCTGAGAAAGCATTGAAACAGACCTTCAGCAGGTTTTTCAACAGAACTACATTGTAGTTTTCCCAAAGAGAAAGAAGACCCAAACTGGCCCTTTGAGGAAAGAAAGCAAATCAGAGACATTTGCAATTGAGCATAATCAAATAGATTTTAATGAAACTAATATTTTGCATAATTCTTTTAGCACAACCATGTAGCTCTTTTTTTTAACCAAGGCCAGTTGCATTTTGCGTAGATTTGGGTTAACGATCTAAACCAAGGTCATATGAGGGATGAAAAGAAAAAAGAAAAGCGCGTGGATGTCATCTGGAAGCTTTTTTAGAAACTCAAAATCGCAGACCTCTAGCATCAGAGTCAACGTTTAACCCACATGATCTGTATACACATTCAAGTTTGGAAGCTCTGGTCTGGGATAACCCAAAATAAAACTGGTGAAACCCTGATATAGAGGATGCAACACAATTAAATTGAACAGATGTGAAAACTTTTATCAATCTCAGGAATGATAGAAAAGTGTGTAGTTAGCAACTGGAAATACTATTTGAATAGTCAGATGAAAAATGTCCAGTAAATGTATGTAAAATGAGTGGCTTTAAGAGAAGGGGTATAAAAGGACATGGAAGACCCCAAGGGAGAGGAAGTGAGAGGAGACGGCCCACAGGCGGGGCTGGGGCTGGGAGTACGGGCAGGGGAGGACAGAGGTTGTAGGAGAGAGCTCTGGCTGGCATCAGCACCAGGTGGGGGCAATAGGGAGACCAAGTCACGGGAGAAGAGGAGCCTGGAAGGAACGGGCAGGAGAGGAGCCGCCCAGGGGCCCGTCTCCCGCACACCTCCTACACCTGATGCAGGGTAATTTCACTGTCTAAAGAGGTGTTTCAAATGAGGAAAAGAAATCTTTCGTACTTATTCATGTATTTACCATTTCCGATGTTCTCCATGCCTTAGTGTAAACTCAGGATTTCCTGGACTGTCTCCAGGGGAAAAGACATGCAATTGCAGGACCCATCCTGCTGTCTCCCTTGCCTCCACATCCTGCACCTCCGCTGTCCAGGGTCTGAGAGCAGCTCTTTGATGTATTCTGTTCCTACAGAGGGCAAGTCTGCTGCCAGTTACTCTTGACATGGTTGGAAATGAAAGGTCTTATGCTTCCCATTTACATAAGTTAAAAATTTTTATCAGCGAATCTGGAAACAGGCAACCCCTCCTCATATAAGAGAGTTTGGTGACTTGCTTTAGCGTTTTGCCTTTTTTCTTCACTTGGACATCAAGTTGTTTAAAGGTGAATCTGAGACCCCTTTAAGGAGGCCTGAGCCGAGTGTTCTTTCCATGCGTGTGTCGTAGGCATGCCAGCACAACACCACCGGGAATCACTGCGAGCGCTGCCTGCCCGGCTTCTATGGGCTGCCTTCCCGAGGGACCCCTGGGGACTGCCAGCCGTGTGCCTGCCCTCTCTCCGCGGCCTCCAACAAGTAAGCCCGGCTCCTCCACCGGCCGATCCTGCCCCGCGTGGCCTGGGTCTCCATCCAGACGTGCACTGATATCTTCGGAGCAAGACCTGTGTGTAATGAGAGTGTTAATTTTGCCCTGGGGCAATTAATTGGGATTAGAGATGGAGGAACAAATTCTTTCTTCTTTAAAAAAAAAAAAAAAACCAAAAAACTTTGATGTATTAAATTATGGAAGGCAAGTTGTGTGAAGGCAAGGACATTTGCATGGCCTTTTTTCCCCCTTGGTCTAATGTTGGCCATCAGTTCCTTCACACGTATATGTTGTGTGCCTAGCACTGGGCTAAGAGGCAGAGGAGATGCAGAGATGAATAAAACATGTTCCTGGGCTTCAGGAGTATTTGAGCTAATGACCAAAATATGTAAATACAAGGCTCATTGAGAATGGTCTGAATTCATTTAGTCAATTCAGCAAATCTTCACTGAGCGCCTGGTATATGCTGGGCATCATGGTAGGTGTCCTGAGTATCAAACTGTTCCTCCGTGGCTGCCGACGCCGTGGAATCCACAGTGCGGTCACGAGGGCAGAGGAAGTGGGTCCACTGTGCAGAGGGAATCTGCGGGGTGACTCCCTGTGGAAGCTCTCCATCTGAGACTTGAAGGATGAGAGGGAGTTTGAAGGCAGCAGAGGAGAAGGGCCTGCCAGGCGGGAAGAAGTGGTGCCGAGGTCCAGCAGCGTGAGGTGCAGGTCGGAATGGGGAGCTGCAGGTGTTCCCGGGGCGCAGAGCACGAGGGGAGGCGGAGGACAGTTACCGTCAAGGCCTCGGCCAACATGCTGGGGCTCGTGTGCCCCCAGGCCAGTGGTTTGAAAGCCTCTCTCACTGTGTAGCTTTTAGAACTCTCCTCCGATCGGCGCCTAGAGGGTTCTCGCAGGGGGATTTTTGTTTGGAACTCCAGTGTACAAAACAGCAACCGGGGCGGATCTGCTGAAATCGTGGGGGCCTCGCTATGGCCCCCAGGCCTCCCTTCGCGGTCCTCCCAAGACCCAGGAATGGAGTGTGAAGGGACCTCGGTCTGCATGGGGCTCTCGGGGGATCCTGGTTACACTCACTGAAGTGCGGAGCCCGTTGGCTCTGTCCTGTAAGCGGGCTCACTCTTGGCCAGTGTGGGCAGCTCTAAGGCAGGCAGCCCGGTCCCGGGAACTCGAGGAGAGGAGCTCTGCCCGAGCATCGGAGCCGGCCTGCTGGAGGAGGGGACCACTGAGCTGGGCCTTGGCGGTGAGCCGGTGAACTCGGGTAGATGGGGAGAAGCGCAGTCTGGGCCGAGGGTCGAACAGGAGCAGGGAGTGCCCAGTGCCCACGGGAGGGCTGCGTGGCCTGGGGCCTTGGGTTCTGGGCCAAGGAGTGAGGACGTGGTGAAAGTTTGTAAGGACAGGAGTGGCAGAAACAGCTTTTTTTTTTTTTTTTTTTTTCTTTTGTGGTACGCGGGCCACTCACTGTTGTGGCCTCTCCCTTTGCGGAGCACAGGCTCCGGACGCGCAGGCTCAGCGGCCATGGCTCACGGGCCCAGCCGCTCCGCGGCATGTGGGATCTTCCCGGACCAGGGCACGAACCTGGGTCCCCTGCATCGGCAGGCGGACTCTCAACCACTGCGCCACCAGGGAAGCCCTAAGCATTTTAATAGTTAGGAATTCTGCACCATCCACTGGAGAACTGCATTCATTTCTGCTGCTTTGTCAGTTTCAGCCCCACCTGCCACCTCGACGATGGAGATGAAGTGTTCTGTGACCAGTGCGCCCCGGGATACGCAGGGGATTTGTGCGAGAGGTACTCTGCTTCGCTCAACCAGTTTCCAAACATTTTTTTACTATAAATTCTGTGTGTTTATTTTTAACTGTGTGGTTAAGTGTGGCTTTAGAACTTTTGGTATGTCATTATTCCATCGGATCACCGAGAAAAACCAGTCAATCGATTAAAAAATTAATTTTGGAAGTCCCTGGGGATTTTTTGATCTCCATGAGCTAACCTCAGTTTTCATCAATATCAATCGGAAACTGCCAGGAGTCAGTACTTCTGTTCATACGTTTGAATGTCCCATTACTCTGGATGATTCCATAGGCAAGGGGTGGTTTGATTTAATAGTTGTCTTCTGGCGCCTGGAAGCCAGGGTTGTCTGTCCCGCGTGTACGTCTCGGTGCCAAGTCTGGCTGGACTCCGTGGGAGGTGACATCGCTGAGTGGTGGGATGCTGGTCGAGTTGTCTGGGGCCGGAGCGTGTCCCCGGGATGTTTGGCTCCTTTTGGACACCCTCCCCGTGCCTCACAATGAGTGACGGGAATCTGTGAATGCCTGCACTCGAGCAGCATTCCTCTCACGGTAAATCTTCGGTAAAGAGTCGGTGTGATTGATTAACTACTCAGAGAGTCCCTGAATGGTGGGGTAATGTCTACAGTAATCACATTTGGTTGCATCCCTCTCTCAATCTTTTATATAGATGTGCAGACGGTTACTTTGGAAACCCAACAGTGCCCGGAGACTCCTGTGTCCCGTGTAACTGCAGTGGCAATGTGGACCCCTTGGAGGCCGGGAGCTGTGATTCCGTCACCGGAGAATGCCTGAGATGCGTTGGGAACACCGGTGGCCTCCACTGTGAGAGGTGTGCCTACGGGTTCTATGGGGACGCCGTGACTGCGAAAAACTGCCGCGGTGAGTGTGTGAGCCAGCGGTCGGGTCCATTACTTATCACCCTGTGAAGTCTCCATCCATCTACTTACTTGCGTCAAAAAGTGCTCGGCCCAGGAGGTCGCTTGACCCAATCTGCACTGGGTTAGCTTGATCAGTTACTCCAAATGAAGGCCAGAGGGCCTAGAAAACACGCGCCCTCTTCCATTTCAGGAGAAAGTGGTCCTTCACAGGGTGCTGGCACTGTTCCCGGTGACCAAAGAGGCGAAGGAAGCCTGTCCCGTTTGTCAGGGAGATGCTATGGGCTTTGTGAGGCAGATGGGATTTCAGGACGTGGAATGGGAAATGGGGAGACCCTAGCCCCCCAAAACTGGAGCGTCTCAGTGGTCTGCGCCTGAGTCACCAATCCCCACGTCGCTGGGCAGGGCTCTCTGCTTAGACCCTTGAAATGACACACCATGTAAAACCAGTTACTTAGAAAAGTAGGTTTTCAAACTCCTAGAATGACAAACTTATAACCTTAGGGCTGATAACAGCTCTCAGATTTTTTCACACAGTTCTTGAAAAAGGAATGAAAGAGTAAAAGTGACAATTATAAATTATTTTGATAATTTCCTATAAATGCTGGTCCTACTGTGCTGTTACAACGTGGAGACACAAGAGGGAGCTAGAGATCCAGAAAAGATGTTTTCCTAGGACCACATCAAGAGATTGGCAAGCTGCTGTGGCTCTGGGCCTATGAACCCGACCTTCAGCACCTTGACTGGTTATCATAGGTAGATAATTATGATAACCAGTAATTGTATAAAGCTTCAAAGTTTATGGAATGCTTTCACAATTCTCATGGCATTTCTTTTCATTCTTACTGCAAACCTTGATGATTAATTTCTTAGTCCATTTGTCATTTACTAAGGGTCTGTTACTTCCCAGGCACTATGCCAAATGCTGTGATTGGAGTTGGAAATTTATTTAATCAGACTTGAAAATCCCAAGTCTATTTGAGAGCTACACAGGATGGTGTAGGAGAGAGGCACGTGTGTGGATTCAGGGCGTTGGAGACTGACTAGTTTAGAGTCCAGGATTGGTCACCAACCAGCCCTGTGACATTGGGCAAATTTTTTTAACCTCTCCTAGCAACTATTTCTTCATACATAAAATGAACATAATTATACATATACACTAAGGCCTTTCTGAAAAGTCAATGGGATGACAAATTTAAAGTTCTAGACAGTAAATAAATTGTAGCTATTGCAATTGCTGGTAAGAAGAGCAGTCATTTTTATCATTTTTCTGTATCAATACTGTCCAACAGAAATGTAAGTCACACATGTAATTTAAAATTTTCTAGTAACCACCTTTTTTTTTTTTTTTTTTTTTTTTTTGTGGTACGCGGGCCTCTCACTGCTGTGGCCTCTCCCGTTGCGGAGCACAGGCTCCGGACGCACAGGCTCAGCGGCCATGGCTCACGGGCCCAGCCGCTCCGCGGCATGTGGGATCTTCCCGGACCGGGGCACGAACCCGCGTCCCCTGCATTGGCAGGCGGACTCTCAACCACTGCGCCACCAGGGAAGCCCAGTAACCACCTTTTAAAAAGTATAAAGAAACAGGTGAAATACATTTTAATAAGACATTTTATTTAACTCAATATATAGAAAGTATTATCATTTTATCATGTAATCAAGTGTTCAAAGTATTAATAACCGTTTTCTTTCTTTTTAATACTGTCTTCAAAATTCAATGTGTGTTTTATAGCCCATCTCGATTAGGATGCTAAGTTTTCATCAGAAATACTTGATCTGCATGTAGATTACATAAAATTCAATGTTGAAGAAATGGATTCATACACCCAAGTTGTTCAAACATATTTAAAAGTTTTCCATCATGTTTTCCTTTATGTGCATTCACTCTGACAAAGCTGCGTCAGCATTTTGCCGTGGGATAAAAGGGAAAATATAACATAGAAGGTCTCAGGGATGAGTGGAGAGTGGAGGGGGGAGTGGGGGGTTCAGAACAGGTGGGATTTGGGTCTAGGTCCACGTTGTTAGCCCAGGGAGCTGGACTGGTTCTGGGCTGACCCTGCCTGGCTTTCTCTAGTTTCTGAGCATTTACACTTTTTATTCTTTTCCTGTCTCCTTTTCCCCCCATTCCTAGCTTTGACGAGATGAATTCCTACAACTGTTTCTGAATA
This sequence comes from Kogia breviceps, assembly GCF_026419965.1. Lineage (NCBI taxonomy): Eukaryota > Metazoa > Chordata > Mammalia > Artiodactyla > Physeteridae > Kogia > Kogia breviceps. Next base: position 58,651,290 of record NC_081324.1, on the reverse strand, counting down.
TTTCACTAGAAATCCTTCCAGGTCTATAATAAGGGTGCTTCTTATGAACTTCCCAGAAGTCTCCACACGATAACATAATACCATATTTTATTAGGTGAACCCGGTAAAAATGCCAGTATTCCTGACATCAGCTTTGGTGTGGTATTTGCAGTAGTGGCTGTGGACACAGTTGTCCAGGGCAGAGAGTGGTGTGGAGGGAGAAAAGCGTGGTGGGAAGCCTCCTGGGCGCTAATATTAAAGAAACCTTGTGCGAAATAACTTAAGTAGGTATAATTTTTATATTGTGGGGTTCTTCTGAGGATCAAAAGAACCTGTAAAGAACCTGGCAGAACGTAATTGCCAGATCTTTTAAATTAGTATTATTTATAACATGAACAATTTTTATTAATAATTGCTATTATAATTGTTGTTATAGAGGGATAACTGCAAATAACAGTGTGATCTCTGGCTAGTTACATCACCTTTCTAAGTGTTAGACTTCTCACCCAAAAATAGAGAAAATTATAGTACTTCCTTTGTATGTTTGTTACGAAGGTTCATTCATTTATTTCACGTACTGACTGTAACGTGGAGACACAAGCTGACGGGTGTGTGATAAATGTGATTTGTTATTATCATCAATATTTGGTGATGATCATACTCGAAGTGAACTTGGAATATTCCCCAGAGGAAGGGTGGGGTTTGAGTGAGGCACAGAGAGGGAGGATCAGAGGGAAATACAAGAGAAAGAGGAAGGAAACCAAAGAGTTTCGAAAGGGTCCCGAAACCTTGGTAAGAGAGAGGCTCAAAAGGGAGAGAGGGGTCCATGGCCTGTCCCACTGAAAGACGCATCAGGACGGAGGCAGGATCTGCTCACTGGATCTGCACCCGGGAGTCCTGGACATTTTAGGAGGAGCGGTTGTAGCAGCGGAGGGGCCAAGAGTTGGGCTGGAAGATTGGGTGGTGTGAGGGGGAAGGGAGGGAGGGAGACAGTAGGGAGAGTCGGGGATGGAGACTCAGAGAGAGTTACGGGTTTACGGGGATATGTCGGGATGTGAGTGAATGTGTGTGAGTGTGTGATGTTTTCCCTGGGAGACAGTTAAGAGTGGTGGCAGGCTGAGGAAGGTTTTAAATACAGGCTTTATTATTATTTAGGTACAGCAAGGCCAGCAGATCAGGAGAGGACCCCCATCACAAAGGCAGTTTGTTCCTCTGGAGGCCAGGGCGGGGGAGAGTCAGGGGGCGAAGGGGACACCCCACAGCATGGGGGCGGGGCTACACGGGGAAGCACCTGGGTTGGTCAGGAGGGGAAGTGTGGACAGGAGCCTTTATCTGCAGGAAGAAAAGGGCGGGCAGGGTAAGTAAGCAGGTCTGGGACTGGCTGGTCTGAATCATTTCAGCCCGTCCCAGGGCCTAGGGACTGTGCCTCGGGCCCTGGGGTGACTGGGACTGGTGGACAGTGGAATGTCAGGGCCCAAAGGAACCTGAGAGCCAGTGAGGAAGGCGTAGGGTGTGGGCTCTGGATTGGATGGTTTGCATATGGAAGGCATTCCAGCAGGTGAGCTGTTTACAGCCTGGAAATTGACTAGCCCTGGGCGTGGCTGTCTCTCCAAGGTCAGCAAGGCCCCAGAAGTCAAGGCATCAGAAAAACAGAAAATAAAAGTTAAACTACAAGAATGGGCAGCACTGTGTGGTGCCCATGACACTTGACCAGCCTCCTGCAGGAGCTGTGAACATCGATCCACGCACACAAGGGAAAAACTAGGGCAGAGAGGCCCAGTGATGTGGCCATGGTCAACCACGGAAGCAGAATCCCACCTCCTTTCCTCTGACCATCAGCCTCTTCTAGTTTCCAGTGCCCAGCCCTGCTCTGCCCCACCACGCCTGCCCCACAGTGTGCTTGGGCTTGAGATAATTCGTGACGTCTTTCTTACGTGGTCATACCATAGGACGGGCAGTGTGCATTTTCCGAGCCCAAGCATTCATAAATGGGACACGTCCTGGGATACCTTTGTCAGTGAACGTATTACAAATTTTAAATGAAGCACATATTGACAGCTGAGGTACGAAGTAAACGGTTCTTGGACCCATTAAATTGAATCACTTGGAGAAGCGGGGGGACTTTGTGGCTCTAAACATCAATATTCTGGCTGTAGATAAAACGAAAGCATCTGGCCAGAAGGTAAGAACTTCAGAGGACTCATGACTCAGAACAGGGAAATAGTTCATTAAATTATGATGTACAGCATTAGTTATCTAGGTCGTTATAACTGAGCTTTAAAATATTAAATTTGTACGATTGGAATGAGCAAGTGGCCAAATTGATTTTGAAATCTGCATGTTTTTAAGTGAAGATTGGTTGATATACATTGGTGGCTCATTTTAAAAATTTTCAAAGAATTCATGAAATTGGTTAAGTCCATTTGCCAATTATTGTCTTAACAGCTTCAAGTAATTTTTTTTCTCTGTGATGGTTCCTTTCACCAACCTTATTTTGGCTTACTCTTCAGAAAAATACTAAATTTTTCAAGTTACTGCAAAGCAATCATTTTGTTTTATGGTTTGAAACATGAATGTTAAAATTTCTCCTTTGGGGATTAAGGGATTTTATAACAGCCGTCCCCAGAAATGGGCACAAATATGCCTTCTGTGTGTGTTAGCCTGTGAATGCCATGGCCAAGGCTCCTTTTCTGCCGCCTGCCATCCTGAGACTGGACTCTGTGACTGCAGGCCGCACGTGACCGGACAGCAGTGTAACCAGTGCCTGGTAAGACGCCCCCCGGTCATTACATACAATTAACGTGTGTGTCAGTGTTAATGTCTGTAAATGATGCCTTAACTGGTTCCAATGAAATGGAATCCCGACCACCAGAAAGAGCAGGTTCCTGCAACGTGGCTGGTGAGTGCCACGCGGCCCTATCTGGAGAGTATGTATTCGGTTTACAGAGCGGTGGAATGATGTCACGAACACTTTATGAATCTATGACACATGCAGTTGTTGATTTGGGAAATGTTCTAGTAGATACTAGCCACTTACTAAAATGTATTTTTGTCTTCCGTGGCTCTGCCCCCGTGAAACAGCACGGCTACTACGGGTTGGACACGGGGCTCGGGTGCCTGCCCTGTAACTGCAGCGCGTCGGGCTCCCTGTCGGACGACTGCACGGAGGAAGGCCTGTGTCGCTGTGTCCCAGGTGTAGCTGGGGAGAGGTGTGACAGGTGTGCCCGCGGCTTCCATGCCTACCAGGACGGTGGCTGTACACGTAAGCTCCTGAATTCAGCGTTTGAGACTTTATTGTAATTCCCAGACTTTCCTTTGAGCTCTCCTTTGACTTCTGTCTAATTCTGTTAAGTTCCGTTACATTTATTTTTCTGAACATGTAGGACTTCATACCTTTTTTTTCTATTTCCTGATCCCTATTCTGGGTAAGTCCACAAGCCTTGGTCAGGCTGTACTAACTGTGTGAGCTTAGACTAATTAACTTTACTTAGCTTCGGTCTCCTCATCTGTAAAATGGAGAAGTCGATTATTCTCTCCATCCAGGAGTTACCGTCAAGGTTGTGCTTAAAGTCCTTAGCGTGGCGATTGGCAAACAAGTGCTCGGTAAGTGTTAGCTCTCTGTTCTCCGCACCTGTGGAGGCCTCTCCCGGTCTTTTCTCTATTTCTCCCACCGCGCCCGATTATCTCTCATCCAGGAGCAACTCTCCGCAAGGAGGAGCATTCACCTTCCGTGAGGCACGGCGGGGTGTTGGGGATCACGCGTTTTCTTTCAGGAACTAGAAGAGTGATTGAGGTTATTTAACACAAGGGAAGTAACTTGTAGCATCAGCTCTGACCCCTTCGGTTGAGCCGACGGCCCTGATCTGTCACAACACCCTGTGTCTCTGTTGTAGCCTGTGACTGCGCTCACACTCAGAACACCTGTGACCCGGAGTCGGGGGAGTGTGTCTGCCCGCCTCATACTCGGGGTGCGGCGTGCGAGGAGTGTGCGGACGGACACTGGGGCCACGACCTGGAGCTCGGGTGCCAGGTGTGCATTGCCACGCGCACATCTTCTCAACTGAGCATTATTTTGCTGTGTCAGGTTTCACTCTTCTTCTTTTATCTGTTCACTTGATTTTTACCTGTTGAGTAGCTTGATGGTTTCTGTTCAAAACTCAGTACCGATTGCAAGAATCAAAGTGGAAGAAGCAGCATCCTTAAAATACAATATTCTAAATTTTCTTCAAGCATCTAGCTGTGGAATTGATGGTTAGAAGATCAAAAATTTATTTTGGTGCCCTTTAAATATATTCTGCAATATATGCTGTCTTCCAGGAGAAAGACATAAGTCACTTTACTGGGGGTGGGGGAGGTATGTCCGATCTTCAACGGTTCTGTTTTTCTATGTTACTTTTGTCGGTTAAACTTAGACTTTGCATTTTGAAAACAGAGGGAGCGTTACTGGACTTCTGAAATAATTTTGCTGGACTGCTTTGGCCTATTAAGTAGATTGAATTTCAGGCCACGGTTGTGGCCCAGCCTGCATGTGTCACAAAGGTTCACTAACGTCCAGCAGCATAAGTCCTGGCCTCTTGATGGCTTGTGGCAAAGTGAGTCCATATGGCAATAGTGAGAGCGATCCACTCGTTTGTATCATCTCCCCACGTTTAGTGTTTTCCTGTAATCCCATATGTGTACACGATGAACATATAAAAGCTGCCTTTTTATTTATTCAGTGTTTTTCTTGCAGGCCTGCAATTGCAGTAGCGCAGGGTCAGCCGGGCATCAGTGCGATGTGCTCACCGGCCGTTGCCAATGTAAGCCTGCGTTTGGTGGACAGACCTGCCACCAGTGCTCACTGGGCTACAGAGACTTTCCGGACTGTGTGGCCTGTGACTGCGACCTGAGAGGGACACTGGCCGACACCTGTGGCCGGGATCAGGGTCTCTGCAGCTGTGCCCCGGAGACCGGAACCTGCTCTTGCAAGGTACTAGCACCTGGCTCCACTTCCTCCCTCCCTCCCACTCGCCATTCTGACTTCGGGACTCTAACTATTTAAATAAGCACTTGGGTTTTAGACACTTCTCATAGTGAGTTTGCACCACCTTCTGGGTCTGGGTTTAAATTCTGTGTATGCTCTTCTAGAATGATGGATGATTCTTTAGAAGGAGTTTGTACTGTTAATTACAAGTGTCAGATGATGGGACTGATTTGAAAAACACGCTGAGTTTTCTATCATGTGTTTCAGTTGGCTGAGTAGCCTATCTGTCTTGAATATACAGGTAAAATAGATAACACAGGGCTTCAGGAAGATTTGTGATTCTATACCTGGTAAGTAATTATTCTCTTGTGCCTGCTGGGCAGACTGGAGGACATTTGTGTGTATTATTTTCCCAGGAGGTTAGATTTCAACATCATACTTAACTCCGTGTATTTCCTTTCGTTTTCCCATTGTGCTTTGTTATTAGAAGGTCCTTGGCCATCTTCTCTGTTCCTTTCCCAGGGTCTGAGAGATGGAATCCTGGTTGATTAGCGGTGGGGGAGGAGGAAGGGGAAACTCACGGGGCTGCGGGGTAACGGGAACACCAGTGGACGTGTGCTTGGTTCACCACATCTGTGGTAGCAGTTCTCACCACGGGTGGTCGGCACAGGAGGACCTGCCCTAATAATTATCTGGCCTGTGGCTCTCCACCTGACTGATGACTGGTCACCAGGGGGATCCGGGCTCCTGGAGACTCACCAGGGCATCTGCATTCTCCAAAAGCTTCCGGGACGATTCTGATGGTCAGCTGAGTCGGGGAATCACTGAGTCTGAGAGAACTGATGATCAGAGAGGTTAAGGAACCAGCCTAAGGAGCAGCTAGTTAGCAATGTTTGTTCATCCAAAGTTACTTTTGTGTTTTTTCCCATTTCTGTTTGTTCATAAACCGTGTCACTTTTTTTCAGGTAAAAATGAGTCTGTCGCTTTGTTCCCTTTAGGAAAATGTCATTGGCCCTCAGTGCCGTGAGTGTCGAGCTGGCACCTTTGCTCTGGACGAGGCGAACCCTCGGGGGTGCACCCCGTGCTTCTGCTTTGGGCTGTCACAGCTCTGCTCAGAGGCCGAGGGCTACGTGAGGATGCCGGTGGGTTACACACGCAGATAAATGTTCTGTTTGCAACCCTCTACCCTTGGGAGTTGGGTGAGGGTGGGAAAGACAGCCAAGTACTTACAGTAAATTTTGCTCTTACTGCATCAGCAATTCTAGGAAGCTGATTTGGGTTAGTCCAGAATCAGAGGTCTGCTTCTGCTGTCCAGGAAGTAAATGGAGCAGGAACCAGGGCATCAGTGTCGCTCTGTGCTAATGTGTCTGCAGCTTTAGTCGGAGTGAAGAGAAAACTCTCAGCAGTCTCCTTCATGTAATTGAACCTGGCCCAGTATAGGAAGAGTTTGACCCTAAATGCAGTGGTTTAAAGGCATTTTCAGTTCATTTTAATCCAGGTGTTTAAATTGAAAAGAAAAGCCTTTCTTATTCCTGTTTTAATAATGAAGCTGTCTCGTCTGAAACAGTGGAAGAATCTGACGGTCAAAGGTGTGGCGTTAATTCACATTCTAAAGTGGCTTTGTCCTCCCCTCCGCGACTAGGTAACGCTGGGCTCAGATCAGCCTCTTCTGCGTGTGGTTTCTCAGAGTAACCTCAAGGGTACGACCGAGGGGGTGTATTACTAGGCCCCTGATGTCCTCCTGGATGCCGTGACCGTCAGGCGGCATGTCCACACAGAGCCGTTTTACTGGCGGCTGCCCAGGCAATTTCAGGGAGACCAGGTGAGACGTGCACCCAGCCTCCAGCCATCCACATTTCCTGGGTGCACTTTGAAATCACAGTGGCCTGGGTTGGCCTATTGCTAACTGGAGTAGTTATTAATTTCCTCTTCTAAATGGGGATGGAAAAGGTTAACACTTGTAAAAATCCCCCAGATGAATGGCTCTTTAAATTTCTCCATTAACTTTGAAAGTCTTTTAAAGTTCAAAACATATTCTTTTTCTTCTTAAAGCAGTCATTCGACAAACATTTATTGTTTTTACTAATAGAGGCTCAATGCAAGCTTGTGTGCTATGGCCCGAGAGGGTCTTCTCAAGAAATTGGCGCTCATTTTGGGGTGGGGTGGGACAGAGACTTGAAGGCATCACATGCATCTTTATTTATGTAAATATAGCAGTCTGTGTATGAATTCAGCCTGATTTTTAAAACTTGAAAATATGTGCTCTGATGGCTATACGTAATTTTTAATTCACAGGAGCTTGAAAGTAGTTAGAATGACTGTTTTGTTACTTTGGAGCTTACCTTTGTTAGTATCATCAAGAGGAAACATTGGGAGGTGATGGCTGTGGCTGTGGCTTTGGTGACGGTGGTCCCATTGGGTGTATACTTATCCCCAAACCCATCAACCTGTATACAATACATAAGTATAGCTTTTTACAGCCGATCACACCTCCGTGATGCGGTTTTTAAAACTTCTGAAGGATCTCTTACTTAGAAACGATAGCCTGGGTCAATTTAACGATCCATAATTAAATAGAATTAGAAGGAAACTCATATCAGACAATGTATTCCACCCACGTGATGTATTTTTAAGACACAAGATTTCTTTCAAATGGCAGCAGGCTTATGATAAAATAACTTTAAACCAGTGCTGTGCCAGAGAAGTAAACAACACTGTGCTCTTCGACAGCTCATGGCCTACGGCAGCAAACTACGGTACAGCGTGGCCTTCTATTCTTCCAGTGGGTTCGGCACCTCCAACCTGGAGCCTCAGGTGCTCATCAAAGGAGGCCGGACCAGAAAGCAAGTCATCTATGTGGACGCTCCTGCCCCCAAGAACGGACTGAGACAAGAGCAGGAAGTGGGGATGAAAGAGGTGACGGAGCACTCTTTTCACACAGGCCCCTCGGGCTGGGAACTCTGCTCTGCGTGCAATGAAATCATGAAGCTGCTGTAATAAGAGAGTGAAGAAGAAGGCTTTGGGTCAAAATTTCAGTGGGTTTCGCAGAACTTCTATAAAGATTCAGATTTCACATTCTCAAGAAATGTATATTATAGGCTTATGTTAATTTAGTGCACATTGTGTCTTAAGTCCTTTATCGTGGTACAGGAGTCTCAACCTGTATGGATATGATGGTCTGGAGGCTTTGGCTGCCCTTGAATTTGGAAAGTGTGGATTCCTTCCTCCAACAGATGTTTACTGACTGTCCTCTGCGTGGCTAGCGCTGCCAGAGGTGATGTGAGGCCGTTGATAAATGAGATGGTGCGGCTGCCACCCCTGGGAGGTGACACGAGAGCTTCCTCACTTAAACTCAGTGTCACTTAGAACTGGGCTCACTGCTGCAGAAATTTCTCAAGGAATTAAGTTCATATGCCTCTGAGGATCTGTACCCTGAATTTAACTGAATGTGCTTCTCATCCACAGAATTTTTGGAAATACTTTAACTCTGTTTCTGAAGAACCTGTCACACGCTCAGATTTTATGTCTGTTCTTAGCAACATTGAGTACATCCTCATCAAAGCATCTTATGGCCAAGGATTACAGCAAAGCAGGTACTTGGAAACTTCTAGAAGTTTCAAAATATTTTCCTTATTTGAAAGCAAACTGAAGGGATTTGATTCACTTTACCCCCATTACCTCCTATCTTTAATATCATGTATATTTCTGTCCCTCACCAAAACCTTATTAAATGTTAATATTATCATGAAATATGTGAAAAGTGACATAGATTAAACATCTCCTATTATTAATGTGGATATAGCATGTAAGTACATAATGGTGATATCTTCTATGTAAACAACAAAACAGTTCTGCTATTTTCTGCCCTTAAACTGCAGTGCCCATTTCTCTGTCACAGTGCATCAAGAATGCTGTCCCCTGCTCATGTAGCACTAATCCCATAAAGAAAGCCACCTAGGTTATGGCCAAACTAGTACTTCAGATTCTTTTAGGTGTGCTTCCTCTAACATTATATTGAAGTTCTAAAATTTTGGCTGTGGACCTTCCCTGTATAATGACTAATGTGCTTTCAGTGTGTTTTTACCCATTTCCTTTACAGCTGTGAGCAGGAACTACTCTCAAACTGGCAGGAAAGCTCTGGTTTCATATATGTGCCAACATTGTTCTGTAATGTGCTGTTTCAAGAAAGTGTCTTTTTAAATATTAGTGTCTCCTCTCACATTTCTTAACCCAACGGTTTCACAGAATCTCAAATATTTCTATGGAGGTTGGCAGAAAGGCTGAAGAGTCGCACCCCAAGAGGGAGGTGGCATCCCTTTTAGAGAAGTGTCTCTGTCCTCCTGGCACAGCTGGATTCTCATGTCAGGTAGGAAGACTGTGGTTAAAATCCGTTTCCTGGTTTGGGGTTGAAATATGCTTGTTACAGCAGCTCCGAGTGAGGAAGAGAACGGTGTGCCTCTAGTACGTCATTTTTGCCTTTTAAAAATTACTTGTGGTAAAATAGGCATAAACATAAACTTCACCATCTTGACCATTTCTAAGGTGTACAGCTCAATAGCATTAAGTACACTCACGCTGCTGTACAACCAATCTCCAGAATTCTTCATCTGGTAAAACTGAAGCTCTGTACCCAGTAAACACTAAACCCCCAGGCCCTCCCCCAGTCTCACCCTTCTACTTTCTGTCTCTTTGAATCTATTACTGTAGGTCCCTCATGTAAGTGGAATCATGCAGTATTTGTCTTTTTGTGACCGGCTTATTTCACTTAGCATGACACCCTAAAGATGGACCCATGTTCCAGCATGTGTCAGAATTTGCTTCCTTCTTTTTTCTCTTGTTTAAAAAAAATTATTTATTTATTTTTGGCTGCGTTGGGTCTTTGCTGCTGCTATGGACTCTCTCTAGTTGTGGCGAGTGGGGGCTGCTCTTCGTTGTGGTGCGCGGGCTTCTCATTGCGGTGGTCTCTCGTTGCGGAGCACGGGCTCTAGGCGTGCTGGCTTCAGTAGTTGTGGCTCATGGGCTCTAGAGCGCAGGCTCAGTAGTTATGGCACGTGGGCTCAGTAGTTGTGGCTCACGGGCTCTAGAGCACAGGCTCAGTAGTTGTGGCACGTGGGCCCAGTAGTTGTGGCTCATGGGCTCTAGAGCGCAGGCTCAGTAGTTGTGGCACGTGGGCTCAGTAGTTGTGGCTCGCGGGCTCTAGAACGCAAGCTCAGTAGTTGTGGCGCACGGGCTTAGTTTCTCCGCGGCATGCGGTATCTTCCCGCACCAGGGCTCGAACCCGTGTCCCCTGCATCAGCAGGTGGATTCTCAACCACTGCGCCACCAGGGAAGCTCCATGCTTCCTTCTTAAAGCCGAATAATAGTCCATTGGATGGATGGACCACGTTGTGTTTATCAATCCATTCATCAGAGGACACTTGGGTTGCTATCACCGTTGGCTATTGTGAATAATGCTGCTACAAACATGGGTGTACCAGTATCTCTCCAAGACCCTGCTTTCAGTTCTTGGGGTTTATACCCAGAAGTAGAATTGCTGGATCACACGGTAACTCTGTTTTTAACTTTTTGATGAACCACCATACTGCTCCACAGTGCCACACCTTTCCAATTCCCACCAGCAAAGCACAAGGCTTCCAGTCTATCCATACCTTTGCCGACATGTTATCTTCTGGGTTTTTTTTTTTTTATTGGGTTTGTTTGTTTTTTTTTTTTTGATACTAGCCATCCTAATGGGTGTGAGCTGGTATTTGATTTGCATTTCCATGATGATTAGCGTTACTGAGCATCTTTTCATGTGCTTGTTTAGTCATTTGTGTTTCTTTTTTGGAGAAGTGTGTATTCAAGTCCTTTGCCCATTTGTTAACCAGGTTTCTTGTTCATTTCCTTTGCTTTTGCATTCCCTCAGGACTGCGCACCTGGTTACCACAGAGGGAAGCTTCCAGAAGGTGATGGCAGGAGACCGCGCCCTCTGCTGGCTCCCTGTGTACCTTGCAATTGCAACAAACACAGTGACACCTGTGACCCTGAAACGGGGAAGTGTCTGGTACGCTGGTTTGTTTGGGTGCTTTCTGACGCTTAGAATTAGAGCAGGCCCTGAGTGTCTACATTTCCAGTTCGAGGTGATACAAGCTTCTTGATTTAGAGAGAGTTTACATTTAGCTAAATGTAAGATATGCACATATTTCCTTCAGAAAGGTCTAGCTAAGTGGTCTGATATTGTTGGTGGAAACTCTCTTATAAATTTTACTTCCTTGGATCTGTTTGTGGACCTCAATTAGTCAAGTGTCTTGTTTTTACTTGCAGTACTGGTGGTTGTAGTCAAAGTACATGAGAACTTTCTGTCATAGAATTTGAAGGGTCACCTGGAGGTTTCAAAATGAGTTAATGTCAAAGTTGAAAATGTGTTTCTCTATATAAAGTGATGCCCTCTCCTTGCATTTGTTAAAAACTGCATGTTGCCCTGGAGGTCTTAGTGTGCATTTGTTTCCTGGCCACCTACCCCTAGACCGTCAGGGACACAAGGAGAGTTCTGACCACTGCAAAGGACCAAGTGACCAAGACAGAAGTCTTGTGTTCCTGAGGACAAACTCTTGCATCCAGGATTTTCCTTAAGCCAACGAGACCTTATTGATAACATAGAATAACCTGATATTCTTTCCCTACTCGTGAAACCTCATTCTTTCTGATAACTCATGTGGGAACATTGGTTCCTTGTCTAAGTTGTGCCAAGACTAACCTGCTTCAGGCAAAATAACTCACTGAAGGAAAATGAGCTCCCCACCAAGAAAGACACACCAGAGCCTTAGAGATCTTGGCTGTGGCCTAAACACAGGAACCAGGGTTCCCACACCAGATCCATCTTCTTCTTCTGCTTGGAAGCATCTTTCATATGTGGAATTTAAAGGCAGTCTCCACTGGGAAAACTGTTAAACCATAGCAGTGCCCAGGTGAATTCAGAAGCTGAAGCACCACGTGGTTCTCCTCAGTTAAAAAGATATGTGCTCACCTTTGCTGACTTCATTATATATCTGGAATTAAAGAATTATTCCAGTCATTCAAGGTAAAATGGACTTAATGAAGATGCAGATAGCTGCAACACTGTTAAAAATTTATTCATTCTAATCAGCTCACGCTTCAGGCAGAAGTAAAGTCCTGATACAGAAAATGAGAAAATCTCATTTAAGGATTTAAGGAGAATTGATTTCAGGTGACTTCAGGTGAGATGTAATTAGCTAAGAAGGTCCCTTGGCCAATCACGGGGACAAAGGTCACATGGAGAGTTTGAGAAGTTAATTGGTTCTTTCATGCTGCATCTTTTCTTGGTGCAGCTAACCACTTTGACAAGATTAGGTACTCCTAGGACATTAAATGATTCCCCTACCTTTCCTGACGTACCAGAACAAAGTTCTCAGATCAGCAGCTGACCTGTCAATTTATACCCAGGAAAGAACACAACCCACTTAACCCACCGTCGACTTCTTGAATCATCTATCCGTTCACTTCTGCCCTCTCAACTCCCCAGCGTGATCACTGAACACTGACTATGCACTAATCAGTGTGCTTCACATCGCTGTTTGGGTCCCTATACATTTTAGATCCATATTTTAAGGCTCTGAAAGCTGGCCGCACTGGGTATACTTTCTATAAGAAGAGTGTATCAGTAATTTCTAGTTTGTGTCAGATGAATACAATCTTATATTGAATGAAGGCCACAGAGCTGCCAATGTGTCCAGGATTTTTGTTTGTTTGTTTGTTTGTTTTGTTTTGTTTTTCGGTACGCGGGCCTCTCACCACTGTGGCCTCTCCCGTTGAGGAGCACAGGCTCCGGACACGCAGGCTCAGCGGCCACGGCTCACGGACCCAGCCGCTCCGCGGCATGTGGGATCCTCCCGGACCGGGGCACGAACCCGTGTCCCCTGCATCGGCAGGCGGATTCTCAACCACTGCGCCACCAGGGAAGCCCTGTGTCCAGGATTTTTAAAATATGAAGAAAAATGCTCACCCTTCCTTGAGAGTAAAAAAAAGTCAGCTGATATGTAACGTGGTAGTGCTGGGCTATTGCCAGACGAGAATGAGTTCTAACAGTTTCGCATTGTTTTCCTCTCCTTTTGAAACATGGGGCCCCAGAACTGCAGCCACAACACCACTGGAGACCACTGCCATGCATGTACCCCCGGGTACTACGGGAAGGTGACTGGCTCGGCCAGTGACTGCTCTCTCTGCACCTGTCCTCACGGCCTCCCTGCCAGGTGAGCCTCGCAGGTGCTCTGGCACGCCTGCACCACCCACTGCTGAAGGCGGGCTGCTTCCATTCTCAGCTTCACGTTCCAGGGTCTCCGCGTGACCTGCCTTAATGAATATTCTGCATGTGTCGAGAAAGGCTGATTTTAAGAAAAAGTGTTCATTCTTCAAGTATTTGAAGAGAATCTTTTCAAAAGCAAAGTTATCTGTGTGTTAGTTTTGAGTGTTGGAATGGAACCCATTAAAGAAAGGACTTTCAGGTTTTGTTTTTTTGAAGACTAATTTCAGCCTCCAACCTATGGAACCAGTGTTCCTAGAGATGAATTGTTATTAATTTTATGAATAATGGTATGAAGAATTCAGTTCCTGTTTAATGCAAGGGAATGGGGTTAGAATTTATACATGCTGATGTCTGATGAAGTGCAGAGATGCTGCATGGTAAGGAAATTGGGGCCAGGTTCTACCTCGTACTCATGATGCTTGTATAGAGTTATCTTATCTGAACACATAAAAGAACCAGAGGCTTTAGGCGGGAATTGGAATATCTGTGGGTCCTCTTTCGTTTCAACGAAAATTGTAATTCATAAATAACATTTCATTATTGCTTAGAATATTTGACAAGGCATTGAACATGTATAGATCAAATACCAACTTTTGGTATACTCAAATGAAGTTTTCCTTTTAATACTTGTTTTAATCTTCTATCTTTTATTGTCTCCAGGTAAGTGTCGCTTGACAGCAAATATCTAATGAGAGGCACTGTGTAAACTTCTCCTGTAAACTATCAAGCATCCTAAAATTTATTACTACTGCCATTTTTTGTGTAAAACCTGTATATAAAGTTTGAATCATCAATTTCACTCATGTAATCTAAGCTATACGAATACTTGCACATGTGTATAAAGATGGGCATTGCTGTACTCACAAGAAATTGGAGGGGGGCACTAGAATATCTACCTACGCGGGACTGATTAAATACCTAGAGTGTATTGTGGTACATACCTAGAGTGAAATATTGTACCAACACTGAGAAAAGAATAAGGCATTATCTGTATGTACAGAATTGGAGAAATGGCCAATGGAATTATGAAACTGAATATATGATGTGATGCCATTTTGGAAAACATTCATATCCTTGCGTGTGTCCGTGTCCACAGCTCCATAGCTATACGTGCCCAGAGAAATGTGTGGATGGGTGTTTTACACTTCTCCTTTGCACAGTTCTATACTGTTTGTGTATCTTACTTCTTCAGTTACAGAAAGTCCACACCATCCCCACAGCACACCCCCTACACACACACACACACACACACACACACACACAAATTAGTACACTATTAGGAAGAGACGGTGAGAGTGTGAACATTCCGTATGTACTGTGCGTCTGAGAGGCCCCAAAAGACCTGCTTTGTTTTCTACATATTTTGTGTCTTCACTGAAGTCTGTCCCTTTAGTGTTGAAGGAGGGGAACAAAGTCACAAGTGAAGCGGGGCTCATAGCAACCCTGTAACTCATGCTGGGACCTCCTCTTACCGGCCAGATACCTCAGCTGTTTTTTTAGTGGTTTGCAGGTACCCAGCTGAGCCTCTAGTTGGTGATTTAAAATGTGGAGGCAGAGGTTATGAGAAAAAGGAATACGCCAGAAGCTGAAGTCCCCGAGTGAGGGGGTCAGCATCTGCGTGGATTCTCCAGTTTTCGCTGCTGTAGCCCATCGCCTGACTGCCTACCTTTAGGTCCAGTTATCCCGAGGTCCTGCCTCCGTCTGCTCTTCTTTCCCCAGCTTTGCCCTCGTGTCCCCAGCACGGGTCCAGCTCCCTTCTCCCTGCTGTTCCGCGTGTTTGCTCAGAGTCTCGTGCGGCTCTCTCCAGCCACCTCTTCATCTGATAAGTCAGATAATTCACGTACGTCTCAGAACGAGCCCCCTTTCACCTGGGAAGCTTTCTTGTTTGGTGACTAATTCGTTGTCTTCTGTGAGTCGGGCTGCATCTCCTCAGCACTCACATGGTTGTCACTGGACAGTCATCTGTGAGCATCTTCTAGATACAAGAGGTGCAACCGCTTGTGTCGATTACGTGTTTATTTTCCTTTTTTTTGCCCCAAAGAGTATAAGCTCTAAAAAATGTGTCCCGTTGTCCAGTGTAATCACTTATTTTTTAGAACAGTATCATGTACGCTAAGAGTAATGAATATGTACCCTAAGAAAGATTTGAAGTTGTGTATCTGAAAATTCCAAAAAAAAATCTTTTCTTCCAGTTTTAGTCCCACTTGTGTCTTGGAAGGTGATCACGATTTCCGCTGTGATGCCTGCTTTCTGGGCTACGAAGGACAATACTGCGAAAGGTATGTCACCTGCCCCTTTTGTACACATAGGACATATTTATGAAAGTGATCGGGAGCCCTTATCAGTTTGGATGTGCGCGATTGATAATGCAGAACGAAAGCCCCCGGGCATCAAGATAGGTAAACGCACTTCCTTGTGACCATCTCATCCTCCTTTTAGGAAGGAAAATGCAGAAGGAGGTGAGTGGGCCTGTGCTCTCTGCACTTCATGTGGCAGAAGGGATTACTGTCCTCGGGAAGCTGCTCTGTGTATTTGCTCACTGGCGTTGACCCTCCTGTCTGTCCTGCGTGTCTCCTTCTGTAGGTGCTCCTCGGGCTACCATGGGGACCCTCAGATGCCGGGCGGCACCTGCCAGAGGTGTGACTGCAGCCCGCACGGCTCTGTGCACAGTGACTGTGACCGCGGGTCCGGGCAGTGCGTCTGCAGGCCGGGGGCCGCGGGCCTCCGCTGTGAGGGCTGTGAACCGAGGCACATTCTGGTGGAGAGCGACTGTGTGTGTGGGTATCACTCCTCTCGAGGATGAAAGGTGGTTTCTCGTCTCAGATGGTTTCCCGTTACGGGGCCCAGTGGCGTCGGCTGCATAGAGAAAGTCCTGTTTTATTTTAACTAATCATAGATTCCTTTGCATCTGCCGAACTGAACTTTGTGAAGTGCATTTGGAGCTGAGGAGAAGGTTCTAGGATAACAGCATTTATCTTTCCGGCACTGTGAGTGGCACAGCAATGCCAGCTTCATAGTTCAGCTGGTTAATGTTCCCTCTAGTGGAGCCAAGGGTCAGTCAGAGCAGAGAGGACACCCCTGTGGCTGCTCATTTGTGTCACCAAATTTCACGTATGGCCTCAGCTCTTGGCTGTTGTGGAATTTTTTTTTTTTTTTTTTGCCAGTTCTGATTTATTTGAATAGCAAGTACATGAGGTAGTGACCTTGGGATGTCTCCTCAGTGGTTCGCGGGGAAGGTGGGGAGGAAGCGAGGCCAGGATCACGGCAGCCCAGAGCTCTTTCGCTTTTCTTTGTGTGTTTGTCATTAACAAGACACGTCCGTTACTTTCTCCGCTCCCCTTCGTTTGTACTTGCTGAAGGTGTCTGCAGACCATCTGAGGATATCACAGACCAGGCCCTGACAGGACATGCCCTTGGAATTCATGGCCGTTGGTCCAAGTCAGAGAGGGGCAAACGTGCTGTAAGGGTTGGAGCAGCGTTTCCTTGTGGCCCTGGGGAGTCACCAATGTGACCTGCGTCTGGGCGTCATCATCTGAGAACAGGGGCCTGGGACCTGCTTTCTTCCCGAGGCACAGTTAGCATGAGGCTGAGATGGGATGAGTCCTCGGAGGCACCGTAGATGTTGTTATGACAGGATGCTGCGCGCGCACGCGGGAAAACGTGCCGGCCGCGTTGCTTTAACCTGAACTTCCTCTACCCTGTAGCCTGTGACGATGAATGTGTAGGCGTGCTGCTGAATGACATGGACCATGTGGGTGATGCCACCCTCTCTGTGAACCTCTCCGGCGTCATCCCTGTCCCGTATGGGATTTTGTCAGACCTGGAAAATACAACGAAATATCTCCGGGTAGGTACTAGGGATACAGAGATAGGTAGAAACGTGTGTCATGGGGAGGTGAAGAGTCGGCCTGGACAGTGGGGGCCATTTTCTCTGTCCGTGTTCCCCATCGGTGCAGGAGCCTCAGTCCCAGTGTGCAGTGCTGGTAGGTGCCAGGCCTTCTTCCCCTGACCCTGACCGGGGACTTCATCATCCACATGATAACTCGTTTCACTGTGGGACAGCTCTAATTGGTCAAGAATTGATCCACAGATGCCTCCTTGTAGATTCTTCCTCTGTGTTCCTCTTTCTCCTGCCTTGTGGAATAAGACAAAGTCCGCTCACCCCTGTTTATAACAGGTCTTTGGATAGTTGAAAACAGCTGACCTAGTACCAACGCAGAAAAGGAATCAGGACGGCATCTTCTTTAATGTGCTGAATGAAGAGGAACGATTTTCTGTCAGTGTATTTTTACTCTTAACTGGAGTTGCAGGGCACAAAAGTTCCTCCTCCCTGGAAGACTATTTGAAAATCTCTGGGGTAAATCATAGTTTTATGTTTAGTTAAAATCTGTGTTTTGATCTGGGTCCAAAAGAAGGTGGGACGGTAAGAAATTGACTTACTAGACAGCATTTTTTCATTCTAATTGGGAAAAAATGTGATTCTTAATTTGGCTTAAAGCCTATGCATTAGAATTTGAGATATTTAATTCACTGTGTCATGCAGTAATGCCTGTGTGTGTGTGTGCGCGTGTGTGTGCGCTCACACGCGTGTGCACAGTGGAATCCAGCTGCTTCAGTGATCCACTCTTGTTAATCCCGGTCTTTTCTCTTTAGATGTAACGGAGTTAAGAAAGGTTAGGAAACTCTAAGAGATGTTTCTATATTATTTTTCCTCAAATGGAATGAAATGTTTTGAAAGATAAGAAAAAAAAGGAAGGAAAGAAATGTTTAAGTTTCTTTTCCACTCACTATAGGCACAGTCAGTAAGTACTACCTCTGTCAGTTTGGGCTCCAGCATTATTACAACTATATTTTTTACCACGTGAGATAAACACTTGATTTCAACTTTAACTCTTTTTGAGTGATTTTTCCCTCATTTAAACCACCTTGTTAATTCCCTTAAATGACTTTTTATGTTTATGGAAAGTTCTCAGGAGTTTAAGGTTGTGAACCCTTCACTTTTTCTTTTTTTCACTGTTGACCTACGCTGCGACTTGGGCAAGTTGATAACTGTCTTGACCGTAAACAATAATCTAGCCCCTTCAAGTGTTGTTATAAGGTTTGAATTAAGTCATACAAGTAAAGAAATTAGGGCTTCCCTGGTGGCACAGTGGTTGGGAGTCCGCCTGCTGATGCAGGGGATGCGGGTTCGTGCCCCGGTCCGGGAAGATCCCACATGCTGCGGAGCGGCTGGGCCTGCGCTCTGCAGTGGGAGAGGCCACAGCAATGAGAGGCCCGCGTACTGTAAAAAAAAAAAAAAAAAAGAAAGAAAGAAAAGAAATTAGAAGAGTGTTGGCATAAATTAAGCACCTAGTTGACAGTAATTATAAAGGCTTTTCTTTACTTAATACTTTTGTATTTTAGCTTAATGTTTTTTGAGGTGTTAGCAATTATAGTTAAAATTTATGTGACTCTACTGTTGAAGTTCGGCCAGACTCACCCAGGAATTGCAGCAGTGTCAGTTCTGCATAACCCACCAGACTTTAAATTCATATCTACATAGGAAATACAGTGCGAAAGATGGCAGTATGGAACCATGTTGCTGAAGTAAAAACTTAAGTGAATGTGATTCATTTTATTTTTTCATGCAATTTCAAGGAAAGGAGAATTTCTTCCTATGAACAAAAAAGGTAATAACAGGTGATTGTTAGTTAAGAACCAGAAGATTTATTTTGAAGTATTATAATTTGTTTTCTTCATTCTTTTAGGACTCTTTATTAAAAGAAAATATACAGAAAGAACTGGCAAAGATTCAGCTTGAAGGTGTCTCAGAACAAACAGAGGACCTGCAAAGGAAGGTAAGTTCTTCACGTAAAGGGCCCACTCCTCCCACCCACCCCAGCCCTTGTAAGCCCTTGCCAGGGGCTGCCTGGAAGGTTCTGATCAGATCAGGGCGGCCTCCTCCTCCCAGGAGCTGTGCTCCAGCTACTTTGTGTTCCGATTGGTTCTGATGCTGCCAGCTTCTGTGCTTTAGTGGGAAGAGGCTCCTGATTTAATTTCTGCTGTCCTGTCCACTGAGAGAGGAGTCGGGCTGCCACTTTACCATCACGTCTCATTTCCTCCTGTGCACCAGGGGTGGGCGGCATGAAGAGATGGGGTTTCTTCCCCGTCCTGGATTCACTGCACATGGTGAGAATGGAGGTCCCCACCCCTGCCCCCAACACCAGCGCAGCTCCTTGTGTGGTGTCGGCAGCACTCACGCTTTAGCCCTGTGCTTCTGATTTGTGGACTTTGATGTCAGCAGGGGGTTATTTATTCTGTTTAGCCCATGCCAGGTGAATGGTTTCTAGTGACCAAAAAAGAATCTGCTCATTTGCAGATGGTGAGGGAGGCCTATTGCTAAATTTATAATTTTCACTCATGGATTGTGTGTATGTGTGTGTGTGTGCGTGTGCGTGCGCGCACACACACACACACATAGATACGCATGTATGCACATTGATATGTGTATGATAGTGTATCTGTGTATATATGTATCTTGTCTCTGTCACTCAACATCCACACACGTATACAATCGTGCGCCCTAAAATGTATTAGTCTGGCTCCTGTTAATTTAGAATTAATGATGATTTGGGAAGAGTTTAAGGGTTTATGTGTGGGCTTTAAAGTACCTCAGCAAGCAAACATTTGGTAGGAAGTGATAAGCTGATGAAAATAAATTCTTTCTATCCATTAAAGAAGATTCTCTTTGGGTTTTGACTAGAAAACACCTTTAGAACCATTCTGAGTTACTTTACATTCCTGGAAATTACGTTTGTAATTTATGAAACCTTTCTTTTCACAAATTAGAACATTCCTAATAAAAATAACAGCTGAGAGTAGCTCTCAGCCCCTGGACTGCTGGCCTAACAGACATCATCTCATATAATCATCATGAAGTCCTGTGAGGCAGTGTTATTATTACTCCAGGTTACTGATGAGGCTGGGAGGTGTTGAGTACCAGGTCTCCAGCCTGGCAGAAGCAGGCCCGTTTGCCTAACTCTATGTCTTAACTCCTTGACTAAGTTCTTACGGTCAATAGAAATTAATAAGATTTTACTTTCTAGGTTCTGCATGTTTGGGTCCTAAAGTGAACATGAGGTCTTCACAATGGAGACGTTGGGGGAGTCTGTGGCTTCACGGCCAATTAGGTTGCCTTTAAAAAAATAGACCATCTTTTCTCACACAGAGTGAGCAGTAAACCATTTCATGAACGACCTAGTCCCCTTCCAACCCAACTGTTGACCTTAGCGTAGGTGATGGTGTACATCTTCACTCTGTGTTCTAGAATATGTTTGTTGCTTAAAAGAGACAACATCCAGAGTGCTGAAGTTCGCATTGTATTCAAAGTCAAACTAAACTGAGGCCTTTATTTTCCATCAGCTGGACAGAGTGTTAACACGGAGCCAGCACGTGACCAGGGCCACCGAAAGAATCCTCGACAAGAGTCATGACCTCCTGACGTTTACTGAGAAGTTGCAGGCAGACATCCAAGGTAGTGTCCCTGGAGCCTCGTCTGGCGGGTCTGGCTTCCTCGGTAGGAAAAGCTTATCCGCTTCACTCAGCACATGAGTAACCATGTCCTAGACTCCTAGACTGGACACCTGGAGCCTTCCCTGTGTCCACGTCGTTGTCTTTCATTGAGAGTTTTATCTTTTAAAAAATGGATGTTTCCTTTTTTCTTTTCTACATTATGCCGTACACTTCGGTCCTTAGTATCAAGTAGATATGGTGCCTCCCCATCCATTATGAATTTGTCAAATGAACACTTATTAAACGGAGCGCAATTGCCGAGTGGTGAGCCGAGGTCCAACAGCAGACCGCGAGAGAAGATGAGATAGAGCAGTTGATGACTCGGGGTGGGTCCAGCCTGAGGAAGTAGCCAGCCCATCTCAAGGGGCCACACGAGGTGGTCAAGGCAGGGTGCAGGCAGAGAGAGGGAGACAGGACCTGGAGTGCAGGCCTTTATTAGGGTTTGTGCGTGGAGTGCTTTGGGGTTCCTGGGCTAAGGCCAGGTGGGCCAATCCAAAGCAAAAGAGCAGGGTTTTGGTAAGTCCCCGGGGACCTTATCTGCGAGGCATGTAAGGGGAAGGTGCTGGGAGACAGGAGGACTGTCGATCACTAGGGCCATCGGGGAAGTCATATCCAGAACTTACATTTGCTTTGCCTCTGCGGCTGCGTCTAGAGCATTATGCCTGCATGAGGGGCCGGTGTTAGTTTAAGGTCCTGCAGGCCGCTTAGCTGAATGAAACGGACACAGAGGCAGCAATATCACCTAGTAGCTTAGCTAAACTCTCAACACCATCTCTCTGCCCAGAATAGAAGTTGATGGGATTTGGAGTTTCATTGTGGTCCCAAAGTATGTCCTAATATCAGAGTAATTTACTCCCTACTCAACTGGGATGTCCCATCTGATCTGGCTTTTAGAATGCTACTGTCAGCTTTTTGGCTACCAGAAATTCTGGCTTTTCTTTTTGGATTATGGTGTAAGGGCATAAAAAGTATAGACTCCAATACGAATCAGACTTTATAGGGCAAAAAAGGTATTATTAGAACAATTGACATGTTTTTTATTTTATTTTATTTTTTATTTATTTATTTTTTTTTGCGGTATGCGGGCCTCTCACTGTTGTGGCCTCTCCCGTTGCGGAGCACAGGCTCCGGACGCGCAGGCCTAGCGGCCATGGCTCACGGGCTTAGTTGCTCCGCGGCATGTGGGATCTTCCCGGACCAGGGCACGAACCCGTGTCTCCTGCATCGGCAGGCGGATTCTCAACCACTGCGCCACCAGGGAAGCCCTTGACATGTTTTTTAAAAAAGAGTAGTATCAAGTACTGGTGGTTTGTTCCTGCAGTAAATATTACTGAGTGCTTCTACATGCAGATGTTCGTGCCGGGGGCAGGAGCACGGTAGGCACAGCCCCTGCGCTTACAGAGTTTATGGGTACCGGGGAAGCAGACATGAAATAAACCAGTAATCCCAAGTCCCTGAGTGTTTTGACAGAGAATGTCCAGAGTGCATTGGGATATATGGGCTGACCTGGCCCAGTTAGAGGTTCAACCCAGTTTAGGTGAGCAGAGCAGGCCTTACTGGAGAAGGTTCTAAGTTTTTCCATTTTAGTACTTTCCATTTTTGAGAGACTTACTCAATGATTGATATATTTTCTCCATAGAAATCATCAAAAGGGCAGCAACTCTAAATCAGACCTTGGATGAAGATGTCCAGTTACCCAGTTCTACTCTTCAGAATATGCAAAAGAACATTACCTCATTGCTGGAAATCATTCAGAAAAGGAATTTCCTGCAGTTGCACCAAAATGCCACCCTTGAACTCAAGTAAGTGCCTGGATACCATTCATGACACAACCAATTAGAGGTAGGAACTCGAAAGCTGAGGGAGAAGGAGGCAAGTGGAGGAGGAGAAGGAAAGAAAGCTCTCAGTGGGGCAGAAGGTCATAGGAGAAGAGCTGGGTGCTGGCCTCTCCACAAGAGAAAAGTGTGATCAGTAGAATTTCTATCTTTGCTATTAGGTCATAGGTTCGGGTTTTCTCTGTGACCCTGAAACAGCATTTCTACTTAGTGTGAACAACAAAAAATAACTCATGATACTGTCTTTATTGAAGATTAAGTATAGTGCTGTAAACTCTCATAGAAGCAGACACGGGCAGTGGCTACCACTGAGGCTGTGAGCTCTAGGACAGGTTGACATCAGGCCAGATTAATTCAGCTCAGTCACGCACACTGTCATCAAAACCATGATGTGAGATGACAGATCAGAAAGAATTGTTAGACATGGTCACTAGGAGCTTGTAATTTGCTTTCAGGCTTTTTTCTTAGTATTTTCACACAGTAATTACTTGATGTAATAGCAAAGCTGTCTCTCTGCCAGGTTGTGATAAATGTCTTAAGTACTGGTCTAGTCACATCAAAACTCCAGTCTCTATAGTGAGATGTTTAAACTATTTTTAATATATTTTGCTATTTTAAATAATCTTATAATGAACAACTTAAATAAGAATCTTTTTCTGTATTTCACATTATTATCTTATCAGGGTACATGTTAAGGAGTGAAATCATTTAGCCAAAGAGTTTGCATTTTGAGGACTCCCGACTTGCATTGCCACATAATTTTCTAAAAGGTTTTTAAAAACAACATCCACTTCTACCAGCAGCACACGGGAGAGCTGAGCTTACATCTTCTTTCATTACTGAATGGGATTTTTGACATTGTTGTTAATTTGTTCTGTGAGAAACAAAAGGAGGAACTTACTGTTGCATGGGATTTGGAGAGGGGACTAGTAATCTAATTACTAGAACGTTTGTTAGGGCCCAAGAAGGGCCCTGAGAGGACTACGGACTGGTCGAGGGGAGCTCAGAAGTAGGTGAGGACCCAGGGGATGGGGAAGGGGCTGCCGTCTACGGAGCACCTCTTCTGTGCTGGGTGGTGTGGACTTCACCCCTCATGGACTGCAGGTGCTCACCCCTGCCACCTTGTTAGGTGGGAAATATCCAGCTGGAGAAACTGAGACCCAGAGAATATTAGTAACTTGCCCCACGTGCAGGACAATATGAACTCTGGCTACACACCTAAATCTGTCTGACATTAAACCCCGTTGTTTTCCAGCCCAAAACAACAACAGGAAGTACCATTTTAGACCCAGTCCATAGAAGATGGGTGGGTGGAATTTTGATGGTCAGCTCCGAGACCATGGCTGTGCACCTACACTAGATTATAATCACCTCTCCCCGACCCGGCCCCTCCCCTGCATCCTCCCTTCACTGGATGCATGGTGCGGGGACCCCCACAGGGAAAGGCTCATACCTCCACGCCCGCCTGCAGTTGAGGCAGCCACCCCAGGGCACCCTGCTCTCTCCCCACCTTCCTCAGCTCCCCGCTGCCTCCTGGACAACAGGTCAACATCACGTATTCATTCCAGCCTCCCTCTTTACTCACCATCTCCCCACATCCACCCGGCTCCAGCCCCTCCTAGGCTCAAGGTCCTCCCGGTACCACACGTGGTCGGTCATCTCATTCGTTCTCTCCCTCGGATGGGGAATCCCTGCAGACCCCGGGAGTCATTTTGCAGGGGTCCTCCCCCCACCAGTACCTTCCATGGTCATGTCATTCAGTCAATAAAGTGGATTGAGCCCACAGGTGGCTCGCATTGTGCTAGGACTTGGGGACACCAAAGAGAACAATAAAGCCTTTTCACCCACTAGGAGCTCATAGTACAACTGGGAGAAGTTGACTTTCTGAGCAGCAGTTGGGAGGAAGGGGCGAAGGCAGGGGGCCCCTCTCCCCACCTGTGCCCCTGACCCTCGTCCCCACTAGGCCCTCCTCCTGTCACCCTTTCTCTGTCATTGTAGCTCTTCTGTTTCTATTTGGAATAAAGTTATTAATAAGATTCTTGATCTATCTCTTTAATTTGTAAGTTAAATTATTACTACTGAGACCTTTTATTTTAAAAAGAGTCTTAAATGCATTCTCAGGCGTCCACTTTCTTCTGTAGATAATCCCTGTACTTAAGTCATTTCAAATTTCATGGATTATTTTAGGAATTCTTTCTCAGCCTTTTTATTATAATTCTTAGAAGACTGATAATTTATGCTGAAGTACGGCAATCCTGTGAGTACTTAGCACACAACCTAGTTGCTTATTGTGCGTGTGTCAGGGTCCCCAAGGCCACCTGCACGTTCAGAGTTTCAGCAGGACTCAGGGCTGAGACTTCCTCGAGCGGCGTGTTAAGGATGCACCGCTGGATCATGAGGAAGATGCAGGGGAGCTGGGAGGAACCCATGCGGGCTCTCTACACTTTCCCCATCCCAGGAGGGGCCACGGAGCACACTCCCCCCAGCAATGAAAATGCAGCAGCTTGTGTGTGATGCCCAGGGAAGCCCGTAGAGTTCAGCTTCCGAGGTTTTCAGTGGGGGCTGGTCCCATAGGCTCTCTCTACCCGGCACATCCCCACATTCCAGACTCCCAGGAGGGAAGCAGGTGTTCAGCCTAAACCACCCTGTTTGCACAGTCGAGGCAGTGAGCCACCCTTATCAGTCAGCGGACGGCGGGAGCACTTGCAGACGCCAGCCGAGGGCCAGCCTGGCAAGCAGGCCTTTCTAAGGGTAGCCAACTCCAGCCTGCTCTCTTTCCCTTTACTGCACCCTATAAATTATCCTTCGTAGCTGTGTTTCCCGACTGTTTTCCATGCAGGTGTCCCCAGACCTATCAAAAGATATTTCGCTAAAGAAATGTGTCCTGTGCCCAGATAATTGGGGAAATGCCGTGTCTTAAGGAGAGACAAGGTCTTTACTACAAGTCTTCAGGCTGATGTTTCATGGATCTCCAAAAGGAGCCTGGAGAACACAGCTAAATGTACTGCACCACGCAGCCCTTTCTCATGAAACTTGCTCACCTGTTCACCGCACTAGTGTTGTGGAGAAACACAGTTTGAAAAACACTGCTTTACTGTGTTAACTAAATTTTACAGGAAGAAGCTAAGGAAGAGTGCTGAGGGTTTTCGTGTTTTTTCTTTTTAGTCTTTCAAGTCACTGCTGACTATATCATTTCATCTGATCACAGTTTAGGTGGTAAATTTGTTTCATAGATGAAAATTTGACCTCTATATTTAAATTTCGTAGAGAGATACCTTCTTTAACAATATGAATTGACAGATTCATGGCCAGACGTTAGGAATATATTGGATTTATTTGTGTGTTTCCCATGTGCTTTTTTTAGTTCTTGTTGCCTGTATCATAATGCAACATCTTGCTATCATTTTTATAATCATTAAAAATCATAAGAATGTTCAAATAATTCCTGATGATGCTCTAATGATGTCAGAGTTCAAATATGAATCTTTGGAAAATGTTTTTTGTGGTGTTTAGCCCAGCGATCTGATAATATGTGAAAGCTAAGGGTGATTTACAAGGCATTTTCCATGAAATTTTTCAAAGTTCTTCTGACAAATTGAAGCAAGAAGTTAATGGGATATATTCAACCACTGCAAAGTTCTGTGGTATGAAAATTGTATCATTCTCTAGAGCTTTAAGTTTAAATTTGATTGAAATAGCAATTTATAAAAGAATAGGGGAAAATGTCTTTCGATTTTCTAAAGCTTGCTTTTATCAATGGTACAAATTATATCTTTATGGCAATTTGGATTTGAAAGTTTTTATAAAATCTGTTTTTTAACTAGCTGCAGAAAAACCTTTATATTGTATAAACACACTGGTAACTTGAGAGCAAATCACTGAAGAGTCTCCTTATTTCAATTTCTGGCCATATTATAATGAAAGATTTCAGTTGCCGTCATTCACAGACTATGGTCCCAGTTTTCTGAATCAAGATTCACTGAGATGGTTTCTTTTAATTCCATTACTAAAATATGTTCATAAGTTTGTGAATAAGGAGAGTTTATTAAGGATAAAGTGTAAATCTGCCATAGTCTTAGAAAAATTGTTTTTCTTTTTAAGAGATTACGAGGTACCACTTAGGATGTCACAAAGAAACTCAGAACGATTATGTAAAAGTCTCTTCCACTATCGGGGTCGGGGAGATTGGTGGTGGGATGAATTGGGAGATTGGGATTGACATATATACACTAATATGTATAAAATGGATAACTAATAAGAACCTCCTATTTAAAAAAAAAAGTTTCTTCCACTATCATTTCAATGATATGAGCTTTGTTGTTCATTTCTTACCATGTGAACCGTCTATTATTTTCCCAGGGCTGCTGAAGATTTATTGTCACAAATTCAGAAAAATTACCAGAAATCACAGGAAGAGTTGGGGGTATTAAAAGAAGCAGCAAGCAGCCTCCTTTCAAGACACAACAGTAAAGTGCAGGCTGCAGAAGAGCTCCTGAGGGAAGCGGAGAGGAAGACCCAGGAAAGCGGTCGCCTGCTACCCGTTGTCAGGGCCAACCTGCGAGAGTTCAACGTGAGTCTTGCCAGCTCTCTCCCCGTTAGAGCTGGTACCACATTCTCCCACGTAAATAATACCAGTCTTAGCTTCTTTAAAAATTAGCCCCGAAGGCTAACTTCAGCACATAGTGTCAGGCACCGAGGTTCAGAAGCCGATTTGCTTTTATGAAGCATCCTTAGAGGTGATTTTTGCTGCAGGATAAAAAGCTGCGTGTTCAAGAAGAACACAACTTGACGTCAGTGCTAATCGCCGAAGGAAGAGGACTGCTTGATGCTGCCACTGCACCTGCAAATGCTTCAGGAAAGGCTCTAGCAGTAAGTCCCAACTCAGCACAGCTGCAATACCCAAAGTTTCCAAAGAACCTTCCCACGTCTCAGCTACGTTGCTAAATACTTGCACATGTAGTCACAATGTTAATTTCTCTATGTAGCAGTTAGAGCGTCACCGGCATGAGCTGCTGCTATGGACTGCCAAAGTCAGGCACCACGTAGATGACCTGGTTATGCAGATGTCCCAAAGGAGAGCACTGGACCTCGTCTACGGAGCGGAGGATCATGCCACTGAGCTCCAGAGACTGGCAGGTGCGCTGGACAGGTGAGACCACACCTTGCAGGAACTCTCAGGTTGTGATCTGTGGATCAAAGAGAAAAAGCATGGCTATTTTGATCACAGTGTTGAGTCAGATTCTTTTTTTGTCTAAACATGAAGACTTCTCTTTTATTTCCGTGGCAAAGGAGGATTTTCTCCCGTGTCTGGTAACGTGGTTGACCATCAGCAGGACTGTATGATGGAAAAATGCAAACCGAACCAGATAGGAATGAAAGCAAATATTATGCTCTGATATCAAGCCTTCGAGGCCTTAAGTATCTACCCGGTGCCCAGGACTTTATTGTTAGGTTGCGTATGGACAGAACCAGATATTGATTTACTTATACATCTTGTCTTCTTGGACCCTGTGATCCGGCGGGCTTTATGCATGGATGCAGGTTGTGGTTGCCTGTCCTGGACTGTTAGAAGTGTCAGGAATCTATTTTCCAACTCCTGAAAGATACCATCTCCATTACTTTCTACTACCTGAAGGTCTACCACTGTACTATCATGATATTAACATATATTTTTGGATATTTGTCAAATATATCCTCAGCTTGTTAAAAATACCTTTAAGTGAGAAGCACAGCTTTAGGCCAGTGGTTCCCAAATTGTCGCAGCAATTCCCTGGGGAGCTTTCACATACTGATGCCTCGCTCCCGTCCCCCGAAGCCTGTGGGGTGTGAGCTGTACTTTTCCTTTTTGTTTAAGATACTCAGGTGACCTAATGTGCAGCAAACGAGGGAATCGGGGTTTTAGGCCTTATCAATGATTTATACAATATTGTTAGTTGGTACATTTATTTCTTTAGAATCTGTTATAAATTATGAGTGGAAAAAGTCTGGACACACTGGAATATGTGTGTTTCTCTGTGTTGGGTGTGTTTTGTGGAAGGAGAAAAATAAATATTTTTCCAGTTTGAGGAATGCTGCCATAAAAGATTAGCTCACACAATGAAAGCAATTGAAAACGATGTATTGAATAACATAGACTATTGCTTAAATTATGTGCTGCATTGAGCACTACCACCTGTGTCTGCCATCGGAATCAGAAAATGGAATTACATACTCCGTTCTTCTCCTTTCCTCATGTTTCACCGTTTCCCAAAAGAGAAAAGAACGTTCTGACTACAGGCATATCTACAACGAAATCTTTATTACTTAGTATGAGTAGTAAAAGCAATTTTGTGTGATAAGTAAAGTTAAATAACATTATTATCTTTTACATATAAGTCACTGAATTTTGCCAGTGAAGTAGTAACAAGTAATCACTTCCGGTGTCTGGTTTGGGAATCACCCAACTTAATAACCTCGGGAAGAAAATGAAGTAGGTTACTCAGTAGGCAAAGATGTGTCAATTGTCAGATTTCATTTTGAAGCTAGAGTGAGCTGGATGAAATTGCACCATTACCAGTTGGCAACTTCTTGAGTGATTTGCCCACTTACAGGAGTAAAGTTCAGATGATTGAAATATTATCTGATGCTCCTCCAAAACCCCTAGTGAATTTCCTCAAATTGGTCTATACTATTTGAGGAATAAGGTTCAGCATCCTCATATATGCTTAGGAAAGTTTTTTTTTTGTTTTTCTTATTTAAGTTAACACGTGCCGTAGCAGGAGAGATTACAACCAATGCAAACATGCAGTGGCACCCCAGACACACGCAGGGGGTTTGAACAGAGATCAAAGAATGGGTGGTTTAAAAGATGAGACACAGCAGTCATCTCTTCTTGGGGTGTTAATTAAATAGCAGTTCTTACTGTTATCACTTCTTAAGATTACCGTTGGAGTTAGAGGGGCATCCACATGTTGACATGAAATGCTGTCTTCCTTGTTGATGATAATTCTGTAAGGGGGAAGAAGCTGGAAGGCTTTTAAGAATAGTGGGGTAGTTCACTTGAGTTGATCATAACATCTCTAAATATGTTGATTTCACAGTGGCCTTGGAAATGTTAGTCATGTGTCCCTAAATGCGACCAGTGCAACCCATGTCCATTCCAACATCGGGAGCCTGATTGAAGAATCAGAGAAGTTGGTGAAAGATGCTCTCAGGACTGGGAGCAAGGTGAGCATGGTAAGAAATGCCCTGGGGGCTTCCGCGTCTGCCTTCCTTTTCCGGGCACCGTGGGGCAGCGATCCTTCCATGAGGTGCTTGAGCAGAGATAAAGTGGCTTAAATTTATGCTTGTTAACATTCTTTTCTGGTGGGATCTGTTTAAGGCTTCTGTCATCATGTGATGTAAGTTTTCATTTCCTAAGTCATAAATAATTCTTAGAACAAAAATGATAATGCTACTTGATATCCACTAGAGACAGCTTTTCTTACCCGTGGTGAAGATCTTCATTTAACGGCTGGTTTTTGTGTTTATAGATTTAAAAATGGCTGTGGGGCTTCCCTGGTGGCGCAGTGGTTGAGAGTCCGCCTGGTGTTGCAGGGGACACGGTTTCGTGCCCCGGTCCGGGAAGATCCCACATGCCGCAGAGCGGCTGGGCCCGTGAGCCATGGCCGCTGAGCCTGCATGTCCGGAGCCTGTGCTCCGCAACGGGAGAGGCCACAACAGTGAGAGGCCCGCATATCGCAAAAAAAAAAAAAAAAAAAAAAGGCTGTGTTCGTTCTCTTCAGCCACAAATTAGAACATATATTAAACATAAGATAGGACAGTTTAAATTGTCCCTGCCTGTTATCTGGCTGACTTCCTTGTTTGGAACTACACTGGAGGCTATTCTGATAGAATGGATTTGCTTTCTCCGCCTCCGCCCTGCCCTCCAGTTGCTATGTTTAAATTGTTCGGTTTTACAGGCCTCAGAATCTCTTGTTTCTAATGGGAAAGCGGCTCTCCAGCGCAGTGCTGAATTTCTAAAAGAAGGCAATAGCCTGAGCAGAAAACATGGAGGTCAGTTTCCAGCTTGGACTGTGTGGCTATCGGAGTGACTGTGGACACATCTCTGAACATACTTCCAGAACATTCGTCTTTCCTGGATCAGTTTGAAGCTTAACATTTCTTTGTCACAATAATATTCCAGTTTCCTATCATAGACACATCATATAATTTTTTTATTTTAGTGATATCCCATTTAATGTGCAGTCCCCTCCGATCTTCCATAGACTCGATAAGCCTTCCCTGAGAACCAAAACCTCTCCTCTCTGCTTTAGTGCCTGAGCTCTGGCTGTTCTTCATAGCGTTTGTCAGGTTATCTGTGATTTCATGTGCTTCTCTGTTCATCTCTCAGGGTTTCACAGTTTCTTGAAGAGATGTATTATGTTTGATTCCTCTTGTGTCTTCTTCATAGGGCTAATGTAATGTTAGACTCGTGGTAGGTTCTTATTAAATAATTACTGAATTAAATCATTATTGATTTATCTATTTAAAAAAATACCTATGCAGTTTCATTTTTCCCAAGAGTTTCAGTAAGCAGTTTTGGCATATGTAAGAGTTATCCAATAAGCATAACACAAAATGGCAGAGGAATCTGTTGTGTAAGAGAAACATACAAGTTTTATAACGTATAGTGTACCTATCACCTTAATATACTCTAATACAGCAAAAATATTGTCTTTTCCTATGGGAGTAAATAGTGGGCCATAAACAAGGCTCAGACCCCTTAGACTACTTCCAGGTCCAGTCCTGGACCCTTCCACAGCTGTCTGAGCCAAGGGCTTGGATAGGTGCATATTTTTTGTTTCTCTGTGAGTGGCACAATTTAGAATTTATGTTCATCTCACAATATAAAAAGTCCCTAATTCTTGATCATAAAGCTTTAAACACAAACTCTAGCATCACTGTTGATGGGCGGTAGCTTTAGTTTACATAACTAAAGGTATTCTGTAGGCCACAAAATAGTGAACTTTCTGGCAATTAAAACTACGCAGAACCATCATGTTCATCATGGATTTTATCAATAATTTATTTTTTAACCAGGCGTTCAGAATCCAAATGTGATTGTGTATTATGAACAGCAATTTTAAAAGTAAAAGCTTTGATCCAACAGCTTTGATCCAACATGAAGGAGGACGAGTTGAGTGCCTATTGGGTGGTCAGAAGGGAGCAGGAAAGTAGGGGAGGGACCCTGGCTGAGAAGCAGGTGGGGGACTGAGAAGAAGATTCCAGAGCAGGAGCCCATGTTTGGGGTCTTACAACCTGGGGGACAAAGGTGGCCAAGATTTGGGTGTGGATAGGAAGTTAGTAAGTCTGATTAAGACTGAGTGACTTAAACACAGTTTTTCACCCTAGAGCTCTAATTAAACTGGACATGAATTTAGGAAGAAGTATTAGTGCGAAGGGAAACAAAGTAGAAAAAATGATCAAGTAAGCCCCCACGCAATTTTTATAATGAGTGGTGCTAAGTCTCGCTGGAAAAACTTTCAATATTTGGAGTCTCTGTAGAAAGCTGCTGATTTTATAGATGGGTCAGGAATGATAAAACTCTCATCTAGGCAACTTTTTAGGACTAGCCTAAAAGGGAACTCTTTTTCCCCTTTGAATAGGTATTGCGTT
The DNA here is from genome assembly GCF_026419965.1 of Kogia breviceps. NCBI lineage: Eukaryota > Metazoa > Chordata > Mammalia > Artiodactyla > Physeteridae > Kogia > Kogia breviceps. The sequence goes on along the minus strand of NC_081324.1, from coordinate 58,619,024 downwards.
GGAACTGAGTGAATTGAAAAATACTGCAAAGAGATTTCAAGAGAATGCTGATAAAATTACTAAGCAGACCAATGAATCACTCTTGATACTTAGAGCAATTCCTGAAGGTAAGTGGAAAGGGGGTTCTTGATTTCATTAATATCTTCTCGTTGCAAAACCCTTACACATGAGCATGAGGGAGACCTGCCTCAAGTCTGATGGAGACCCCTCCCCCCAAACGCGGCCAAGACTGATAGAGGAATATGGTCTGGAAGTGAAGATCATCATGTTTTTTTATAACATCAGAACACCTGCATTGAAGTAGTAGAATTATAACCTGAAAAACAAAAGCCTTAGATTCTTTATGCTACTGTATTAACTGCTTACTTTTAAAATGGGCCTGAGATGAAAGAAGGGCCATTCAAAGAAGCCAGGAAGTAAAGAAGCTGGAATGTGCCTGCTTTAGGGGGAAATGCTAGATTCATTACCAATGTGGGAAGTTAGAGAATTCTTGCTTGGAAATTAAAGAAATCTTCCTTTGTGAGGCGATAAGCATTCTAAAATAGATCACTTTAAAATTAATGGTTTGGAAATGCAGTGTTCATTAAAATTTTAAATAGGATAACTTTTTAAAAGTATAACACAGGTGAGTTGTGCTGCGGTGATTTATTTATTTTACACTCCTTCAACCTTTTCTTTTTTCTTTATAAGATTATTTTAAAAGTCTTATAAGACAGCCAAACATCTCCAAAGTTCTTCTGTCTGCTGGTTCATCTTACAAGCATGAAAGTTACTGTGGCGAGGTGGACTTGCGGTGCTTTGGACTGACTTAAATCAATGGAACATTTTCTGATATGGAAATTTCTTTTTCTCTTATTTATCTGTTTTTTTTGGGGTTTTTTTTGTTTTTTTGCGGTACGCGGGCCTCTCACTGTTGTGGCCTCTCCTGTTGCGGAGCACAGGCTCCGGATGCGCAGGCTCAGTGGCCATGGCTCACGGGCCCAGCCGCTCTGCGGCATGTGGGATCTTCCCGGACCGGGACACGAACCCATGTCCCCTGCATCGGCAGGTGGACTCGCAACCACTGCGCCAGCAGGGAAGCCCTATTTATCTGTTTTTAAGGATATATGGTGTATGTTGATCAAGCACTCAAAATTAACTTTTTATTTGGAAGCAATTTCCAGCTTGCCAAGAAGTTGCAAGAAGAGTAGAAAGAACACCTGCATACCCTTCCTTCAGCTTCTTCTAGTGTTAATCTTTGCCCCGTTTGTGATTAAACACTTTAAAAATGAATACGAGTGCCTTGAAAAAAAAAAAACATCAACCAGATTTTCTAGAATAACTGAATTCCACTTTATCTTTAGTGACCGTTTAGTTTTTACTGCACTGTTATTTCCAGCAGCCAGTTGATGTTGTGGGCAGGTACACTTCCTCTAGCCTAGGATACTTCCATGTCACCTACAGATTTAAATTCCCAAACCTTCTCATTTAGACGCAGAATGACTTGGAGACGGCATTAATGACCATGAGAAAGGAGTGATAGGAAAGGGACCAAAGAAAGACGTTTAGATTATTAACATGTAAGACGCTGAGCATGTGGCATCTCGTTGTGTATTGAAATCATATTTCAACACAGAGGGTTGTCATGGAAAATATTTCATTCACCCGTAAAAGGAAGCAGTAGAGTGTATGATATGCAGCCTTAATATTGCCATTAAAAACAGAAGCCCCGGGCTTCCCTGGTGGCGCAGTGGTTGAGAATCCGCCTGCCGATGCAGGAGACACGGGTTCGTGCCCTGGTCCGGGAAGATCCCACATGCCGCGGAGCAACTAAGCCCGTGAGCCATGGCCGCTAGGCCTGCGCGTCCGGAGCCTGTGCTCTGCAACGGGAGAGGCCACAACAGTGAGAGGCCCGCATACCGCAAAAAAAAAAAAAAAAAAAAACAGAAGCCCCCTTTTGTGTTCAACAACCAGCAAAAAAAATTCTGTAACGTGTCTGTAAGATTACATTTGTTGTGGTTTTATGGTTTTCTCTGTGTATAACCACCAGAGTGCATGCTCGCTTGCGTATAAATTTATTTCAGGTGTCAGAGACAAAGGCACCGAAATCAAAGAGCTGGCCGCATCTGCGAGTCGGAGCGCCATGAGCACTCTAAAGAACATCGTGGGGTTGGGCCAGAAGCTGTTGAATACGTCCACTGACCTGTCCAGGGTTAACGCCACGTTACGAGAAACAGACAGACTCCTCCGTGACTCCTCAGTGACCAGTAGGTCGTGGTCTCCCCTCCCATTAGGAAAGTCTGCGTCGAGTTTGCCGAGGGCACAGTGGTGCCTCTTTCACAAACAGCAGTCCTAAGAAATAAAAATGCACCAACATCTGGATTTGCACTTATAAAAAGAGAAGGGCCTTGGGTGATGCCTTGTGCTGGTGCATTTTGCATATGTTTACCAAAATGCCAAGCTTTGTTTATTAGGATATTCTAGTTTATCCAGTGCATTAGTAATGACCAATTCATTTCTCTTGTTTCCTCCGTCCTGCCAACTTTCTCGCCACCTCATATTTTAGCTTTGTTAGCTGGAAGAAAAGTCAAAGATGTGGAAACACAAGCGAACCTTTTGTTTGATCGGCTGAAGCCTTTGAAGACGTTAGAAGAGAACCTGAGCAGAAACCTATCAGAAATCAAACTGCTGATCAGCCAGGCCCGGAAGCAAGCAGCGTCTGTGAGTGCCCAGCACCCCTGCAGCTGAGGCTCCTGGAACTGCAAGTCCCAGAGGCCTCCTGTGCAAAGGGCCTTCGGTCACACTTTGTACTAACCAGCTCTCAGTAACCCCAGATTCCTCACAGCCTTGTCTCCAAGTATATTTAAAGCCTTGTCTTATATATATTTACCTAAGTATATTTAAGTCTATTTAATTAGTCTCATTTTCTTTGAGTCCTGCTTTTTTTGGTGTGTTTCAGAATGTTGTTAGCAAACAGATCTCTGTGTCCTTATGGACATTTATCATCGTGGCCTAGATTTATAGATCTGCACCCGTTAGCTAGATGGTGCAGAACACATTAGGTCTGAGTGTCAGCGTCCCTGTAAGTCTCATTGGTTGCATGTGGTGCTATTTCCATCATTTTACCAACTTTGTTTTCATAATCTAAGTACTCTTCAGAATGTTCACACAGTGTGGGCCTCATCCCTATGATTCTGACAAAACAGCTTGAATTGCATGAATGCTGCACAAATCCAGGTCACTAACTGCATAAAACACACAATTTGAGAGACTGCTTCCTGGCCGTCCTCGGCACATGGCGTTGGCCGTGCGCTAAAGGAGAGGCATTTCAGGGAAATAAGACTTGAGAGAATATCATTTGTCTTGCTCCTGGGGACCTATAGACAATAGATGTGACCTCTGGTCTAAAGAGTATCTTCCTGAAGTTTCTAGCCAAGAAAAAGGAGCTCTGGATTCTTTGATCCCCGAGTGACTTCACTTTGGGAAAAGGGCCGTAGGTTTACAAGAGCTCTGGTTTCCATCTGTTTTAGTTCTAGTCACCAAATAAATGTAAACCCGATGGATGGTTCCAAGTGCTCTGGTTAATATAAACTTATAATCTTGGAGGTTAATATAAGGATTATATGCAAGTAATTACTTATCAGAGAAATATGTAAGTGAAATAATTGCTCTATAAATATTTGCTGAATAAGTAGATTCAACCCTCCATTTATTCCATAAATGATCATCCAATGTCCTGTGTCAGGTATAAGATTCCAAGGTGATTTGGATAAGCTCCTTGTCTTTAAGGAATTAAGTCTCACATGATAGAGTTCCCAACATAAAATTCCCTTTTAAAAACGGACTGACTTTTCCATATTAAAATATTTTACCAAGTAAAATAAGTTTCAGCATCATCTGATTTTCACCTCATGAGACACGAAGCATTGCGCATTATCCAGAGAGGAAACCTACCAGCAGTGACGATCTAGAACAGGATAGCACTGTTGAGCTCCAGGTGTGCTGCCACTGTGTGGCCCTAAATGATTTTTAAGCACTCAGGGACACTTGGCTTTTCCTTCTACAGATCAAAGTTGCTGTGTCTGCAGACCGAGACTGTATCCGGGCCTACCAGCCTCAGATTTCTTCTACCAACTATAACAGCTTAACACTAAATGTGAAGACGAGCGAACCTGACAACCTCCTCTTCTACCTGGGGAGCAGCAGTGTGAGTATGACCCGCAGAAGCAACGCTGAGTCTCTTAGGGACCGAGTGTATTTTCTGAATTGGTTAAAAAAAAAATAGGGCCTCGCTGAAATCACGAATTCTTATACGAGAACTAATCTTTTGCTAAACTGGTAACATTAGATTAAAAATAATCAAACTACAGAACTTAATGCCCATGAGGAGAAGAGTGGCATCTGAAAAGCACCTCCCTCTACTACCTTAACTGTGAGCTGTGGGACAGAGCTTTTCTTAATGTCTCCTGTGACCTCCGACGCCACGGAGTTGTGCTTTGGGGCTGTCGACCTTGGCGGCTGTTACCAGGAGTGGAGGCGTGTACCACGAGGGGCCTGTCAGAATCGTCAAGCTTCCCCCCGGGCTCTTCCACCCCGCGAGATTCCCAGCATTCCCAGAGGGCACGTCCCTTATGGAAGACTATTGATTCATTTGACTGTGTCACTGGGAACAGGTCAGAGCCCTTGGGTGTGTTAGGGCAGAAAATATTAGCACACACAAATGCCATCTGAAATGTCTTCTTAAGATACAAGGTGCAAAGCACAGGTCAGTCCCTGGTGTACGACTTCATGGCTCCTGTCTTGCCGTACATCTCACGTTCATGCATTGCCTCCCCAGACTGGGCAGACAAACAAGTGCAATGCCTCCCCTCACGACCCCGGTAGAGGCTGGTAGCCCCCAGCAGGTTTTCTTGGAGAACTTCATGGAGGCTTCATGGAGGGCTACACTGGGCAATGGTGGTGGGTGGGCACTGATGGCCAACGGTGGCCACCATCTCCAGTGCCAATACGCCAGGTCATGCTCCAGCTCCAGGGAGGGGAGCATTTAAAGACAGAAGACGATCTTTTTTGTTTTCTACTTTAAAAAAAATTTAAAAATAGAGAACGTGCTGTAAGAACTCATCTTTTAAAGTGTTTTGGTAGCCATGCACACAGTCTGGCACGTGAACTCATCCCATCTCATGCCCTGCACCCCAGGCTGATTTCCTGGCAGTGGAGATGCGGCGAGGGAAAGTGGCCTTCCTCTGGGATTTGGGCTCCGGATCCACACGTTTGGAATTTCCAGACTTCCCGATTGATGACAGCAAATGGCACAGTATCTATGTAACCAGGTAGCAGAGAAAGTTCTCTCTGAGCATCTCGCTTTTTTTAACTGCATCTTATAAGTAATTCCATGTTTGTAACATCATATAACAGTCTTCGAAATTTCTGGGAAGTCAGATTATAGTGAAATAATACTTGGTTTAGATTAACTGTAGAAATAATTTTTTTCATTATAACAGAAGAAATAAAGTTTGTTAGCAAAACCAACAATACAAAGAAGAAAAAAGTTAAAAGTTTATGTTGCCTTTAGAATGTTAGGTCCAAGTCTGAGGCAGCCAACCCAGTAAAATGTTTGCACCCCAGCAGAGGGGAGTAAAGTGCAGCGTGGTGGAGATGCCACGTGGCTGGCAGTGGCACAAGTAGGACAGAAGATGACGGTACAAGTGGGGGATGTGTTTTCTCAAAATTCAGGCACGAAGCGAAATTCTTCCTTTTAAAGCCCCTCCCCAGAGGCAAGTGCTGTTAAGCGGCTGTAGGTATAGCTTTCTTTTCACTTTTCTGTAATATCACAGTTGGTTGGTGATGGTGTGTTGTTGGAAATTTCTGATTTTTACTTTGTTATTTGAAAAAATGGGGTAATAATAAAGGCAGTAGACTGTTCCAAATATGTTTAGTTCATTATCTGAAACTGTTTTAAGCAAGGAGGTAACATGATGGAATTTATGTTTTAAGAAGAAATACTCCACAAGATTTTGGAGTGCAAACTGGGGGCGGGCTGGGCAAGACTGGAAGCAGGGAGACCAGTTGGAGACACGGGCAGATTCACATGAAGGCTGTGTGTGAAACAGATGTGTGTGTACGTGGGCCAGCTTGCAATTCTGCAGGTGCTCTTTTTGCAACTCTGTGACCCTTAGGTTTGGAAACATTGGTTCGTTGAGTGTAAAGGAAATGAGCGCATCTCAAAAGCCACCACCAAAAACAAGTAAATCCCCTGGAACAGCTAATGTTCTGGATGTGAACAATTCAACACTAATGTTTGTTGGAGGGCTTGGAGGACAGATCAAGGTAATCTTCTGAACGTTCATCTGAACAGTGCTGATGGGCTGATTTTACCAGTGTATAAAATGAATATGTTTAACTGTTTGAAAATATTCTAGGCAGATGAAGATTTTCCTGCTTCTGTTATTTTGTTTAAGGACAGTTCATCTGCAGAGTTGGGTTGGTTTTGTAAAGGATCATGCTTCATGGATAGCATAATGGAAAAGAAGCCAACGGTTCATTTTATTATTTGGGTTTTTTCCCCAATAATAAAAGAGGAAGCTCAGTAGTCCACATGAACTTCTGAAAACTCCCTTTATCTCTATTCTGACTCTAGTGGTAGACTAATACTAATTAGCAGTTAGCAAAAGAGCCCATCGTATATTTTATTACATCAGTTACCCTCTCACCCAATAAAGTTCAGTCACCTGGACTTGGTTCAGTGCTCTGAAATGAGAGTAAGGGTCCCATTTCCCAGCAGGCCCTCACCACTGACCACATTCTCTGGGTCTCTTTCCTCACTAGTTAAAGGGCCTTCTCTCCAGTGACCCTAGTAACTGACATGACCTTTGAGATCTTGTCCTGCTGTCATTCATTCTAGGATTCCAATTCATAATTGGAAGGAAGTTCAGTGATTGCAAACTGGTCATTTTCCTGGATGTTGTTTTCTCAAAATTTGGATCTGTTAGATCTGAGCTCCCAAGGAGGAGTTTTGTGCACTTAGAGAATATATTTCTTTTCACCAAATATATTTGGATTATGTTTGTTTGTTTGTTTACATTAGAAGTCTCCTGCTGTGAAGGTTACTCATTTTAAAGGCTGCATGGGAGAGGCCTTCTTGAATGGACAGTCGATTGGCCTATGGAACTATATTGAAAGGGAGGGGAAGTGCCATGGCTGCTTTGGAAGGTAACGTGCCCCATGAGTAACACATAAGATGCTAATATGCATGCTAACACTGTCCCTGGAGAAGGTTAGAGTTACAGCATTTCCCAAACTCATTTGACCCTGAACTCTTTTTAAAAAGGAGCATTCCAGAGCTGCTTATGTTCCATAGAACATACTTAAGTGCTGAAGTAGACACAAACAGGTGCTTTATGTCTACATTTGTAAATGGATTAAACTGTCTTCATTTTAGATAAGTGCCCCTACCTACTAGCCAAAAACTTTAGCTCATTGAGTTAATAAACTACTTCTAGCAACGGAATCCATTTGAGCGGGCCAGTAATTAGAATTCATCGTGCTTTTTACCTTTGTGTGTAATTTTCCATTATTAAATCATTGGCATGGTCCATTGATGTCCTTTAGATTTTAAAACTTTTTTCTTAATATAATCATTTACCTTTAACTTTGACTTATATTACCAAGTAAGCTGATTTTTTAAATTCCTCTTTGAATATACTTATACTTCTCTAACATGGTGTCAGCATATGTTTATAATTATGAACAATCTCTCAGATCCTTCAAGGATAGTATAAAATAAACCATTGATTCTAACAGTTCACATCTAAATATGGGAAAAAAAACCGTTTAGTCAACAGGCCTTTATTCGTGTGTTAGTTTTGAGAGGCTGTTGCAGTAGAGCACTGGCTGCATGGCTGACCTTGACGGGACAGTCGTCTGTTTCTGGGCCCTGTGCTCGGTACTGGTGATGGCAACATCAGTCACCCAAGCTTATCTCCTCCAGTGTCTTATGGTCTACGGAAAATTACCTAAAATACTTTTTTGTGGTAACATAAAAAGGAGCTCCGCGCTGTAGGGGCGATGGTAGGTAGAGCATCCTGGGCGTGGGGCCCAAGTGATGCCTCCTCACTCACGGGACAGCTGCACAGAGTCTGACGGGTCCCCATCTCATGGGTGACAGCTTGGATCAGAGCAGTCTAGTCATTCTTCCAGGGTCACGGGGCTGAGAGCTGGGAGGTAGGGCGTCTGCCCAGTCCTACTGACCACAGGGCTCCCCCCGGCCCCCCATAAATGCTGGGCGCTGGAGGAAAGCCAGCCATGAAGTGCTGTGGCAGACCCTTTGTCATTTGTCCCGGCCTCTTACCCAGGCAGGGGCCTGGAGCTGCCTTCCTGAGGCACAGCTGGGAAAAGGCACATGGGCCTCGTGGTTATAGAACTGAAGTCTGACCCACAGGGGACGAGCCCCAGAAATGCGCCGCTGGCCCGAGGGACGTGAGCCTTCTCAGGAGAATCGCATTCAGTCGTCGTTTCCTTTGCATTCATCCCTGTTGGTGGCCACCTGACTTGGGCAGGCCCTGCTGAAGGAGAGAAGCCAGAGCAAAGACTCAACCTTCCTGAGAACAGAGAACTCCTGAGTTCTGGGGAGGGAGAGGGCAGACCGATTTCTGGAATTTCGTTTGAAACCTGGCTTTGCATTTTCTTGTGTGTTCTTGGGCAAGAACTTAATCTTTGAGGCTCAGCTTTTAATAGGCAAAATGGGACTCCACTAGGACCTCTGAACACAGTACAATACTCAGAGCTAAACCAGAGTGAACATTTGCTATGTACTGGGCACCGTTTAAAGAACTTTACATGTATTAAATCATGTATAGCCCTTCCAGAGAGGTTCTAGTGTTACCTCTATTTTACAAATGAAGGAAATGAGACACAGAGGGGTTAGGTAACTTTTCTGAGGTCACACAGCTAGTAAGTTGGGGAGCTGGGATTTGAACCCTAGCAATCTGGTTCTAGAGTGTGTGTCCTTAGCTACATGAAACCGGTTGCCAAAAGATAAAGCAATGGGACATGCTTCTAGGAGGCCAAAGTTTTAAGGATTAAATAATTGAGAATTAGGCCACAGTTTGTTTATGCAGAGTGCATTTCCTTAAAGTTATACTTCCTTATAAGAGATCTCAAGACAGAAGTTTTTAGCAAAAGCAGGACTATAGAAAGCTATAAATTTGAAACCTCAGGTTTTACAAAGCACTGCTACATTTTGTTTTGTTAATGGAAACAGTTTCACTGCTGGATTATTCTGTTCCTGCCTGGAGATGCGACACAGAGTGGTTATTACACCTTCAACTGGGAAAAGTACAAATTCATACCCCCAAACACCCTAATCTCATTCACTCTCGAGCCCTATGACATTCCAAAAAAGTACTTTTTGAACATAATAAAGATATGTTCTAAGTACTTTGTACCTGAAGAGTGAATCAAGTCAGCTTTTTGAGACGTTGGGAAAACTGGAAAACACTTATTTAAGAACTGCTGGGGTCCATGGTACATAACTGCTGTAAGCTCATCCTGCAGATTTTTGAGATTCTTTTTTGTCAATGATATTTTTGTAAACTGATCCTTCTGGCACATTGGTACATATTTGTTTTCCATCATTAGTCCAGTTTAGTTGAATTAGTTAAAAACGAGCATGAGGTGATACATGCCAATAAAAAATCTATTCTGAAAGTGCTGGAATTAAGAAAGGACATTAAAGGAAACTAGACATTAAGGGACATCAAAGTCACATTAAAGGGAATTAGAACAAATGAAAATCTAGTCACTAAGTAGAACTATTTATAGCAGCAATCCATCCTTTGAGGGAATTTCTTTTTACTGCAGTGAAGTTAACTTTCGTTTCCTTACAAGGCAACTGGGTGCTTGTCTCGCATAATCTAATGGGGAGCATATGTTAAGATATTATGACTTATACTTGTTATCAAATTATGGAAATAAATGCTCTATCACAACTTTTGTGAGGAAGAACTCAGTAATAGTATCATGTGTTCTCTTTAACTACCTTCCTAAGAATAGATTGTATTTCACCTGCTCTCCTTGCAGCCCCCAAAATGAAGATGCTTCCTTCCATTTTGATGGGAGTGGGTATTCTGTCGTGGAGAAGATGCTCCGGGCTACTGTGACACAGATAATTATGCTTTTTAGTACCTTTTCACCCAATGGGCTGCTTCTCTACCTGGCTTCAAATGGCACCGTAAGAGTCTGTGGGGCCCTGCACCCTACTGTGTATAAACAGTTGGATTGCTATGAGGATATTTATGTTTAATGATTGTTTTATGAGCACATGCTAGTATAATATGTATGTATGTATGCCATACTAGTCCCCCATTTTAAATGATTTATCAGTACAAAATCATTGAAGAACGTTTGGAAAATATAGAAGCATATCAAGTAGAAAACAGCTTCCTGTCATTATAAATATCAGTTAAACATTTATTATTAAATTTTGAGCTCGAATAAGACGTCTTATTTTACTCACTCTGACCACCTTATTTGAATTCCATCGCAGGAAGTTCATGTTCTTATTCTTTGTGCTGCTGATTTTTCTCAATCTTCTAGTTTTATTTTTACGATTGGCCCAGTTGTCAATCTAAATGAAAAAAATAAATTCCACTTCTCTTCCTGCGTTGTAGATTTTGATGACCATGAGTTTATCTGACATATGTCTGTATATTATTCTAGAAAGGCTTTGTGGACACTTTTAATTTTGGACTGTTGGGCCAGATCCTGTTTTCTTAGTTTGACTATAGGAGGTTTCCGCCATCCCTGACTTGGAGAGAAAGGAAATCTTGTGAGCATAATGTAGCCTTGGGCAACTCTTTTCTTTTGTACAGAAAGACTTTTTATCCATCGACCTGGTCGGCGGCAGAGTTAGAGTTACAGTTGACCTGGGTTCTGGGCCTCTTGCTCTTATTACCGACAGACGCTATAATAATGGAACCTGGTACAAAATTGCCTTCCAGCGAAACAGAAAGCAAGGTAAATGCACAGGTAGACGGACGGAATGTCAGTCGCCCTCATAGGAATAGAAATCTTTCCCAAGTCAGCAGTCTTTTTTTACTTTAGCTTTCTAGGTATTCTTAAATGATATTCTAATCAAAAGCCATTGTTTTCTCTGGAATACTAAGCACCAGGATTCACATTTTGCTGGAGAAACGTTCTAATTCTCTTTGTCTGTGGTTTCCAAATGCATTATTTAACGTTAAATGCTGAATTGGAATCAAGGATCAAATTGATTCTATTTTCTTTGACACACATACTGCTACCATTTAGCATGTATATTCTGGATTTATTGACTTTTGTAAAGAGGGTTTTCATTTGTCTTTTAACAGTCAAGAACACCCCCTGGTCAAATTGACAGAATGTAAAAGAATTATGTCTTTGTAAATGAACTTTGTTAGACATCTGTGTTTACTTTATTGTAGAAAATGACTCATTTTCTTGTCTATTCCTCTTGATCTTCTCTAGGACTCCTAGCAGTTATCGATGCATATAACACCAGCTACAAAGAAACCAAGCAAGGGGAAACTCCAGGAGCATCTTCTGACCTCAATCGTCTAGATAAGGATCCAATTTATGTGGGTGGATTACCTAGGTCAAGAATTATAAGGTATGATACCACATTGCAGAATTTTCATGTCCGTAATTACCAACTGCCTTAGTTTCCGTAACAAAGTTCCACAGACTGGGCAGCTTAAACAGAAATATGTTCTCTCACAGTTCTGGAGGCTACAGTTCCAAAATCAGGTGTCAGCAGGGCCGCTTCCTTCTGAGGACTGTGAGAAAGAATCTGTCCCATGCTTCTCTCTGAGCTTCTGGTAGCTTCAGCCATTCCTCAGCTTGTCGGTGGCATTCTTTATCTATGTGGACACGCTGTCTTCCCTCTGTGTGTGTCTCTCAGTGTCCAAATTTCCCCTTTTTATAAAGATACCAGTCATACTGGATTAGGACCTACCCTACTGACCTCACCTTAACTTGATTACGACTGTAAAGACCCTATTCTCAAATAAGGTCACATTCACAGGTACTGGGGGTTAGGACTTCAAAATCTTTTGGTCGGGGTGGGGAAACCAATTTAACCCATAACGTTCTGTTTTGATTAGTATGCCATAAAATTGGGAAGTAAAGAAAGCCTTCTGCAATAGAATTTATGATTGTCTATTTATTGCCTATAAAACATCTAAAAATTGTTACTGTGCAATATTTGGAGACCCACTTTCCATCACACGTCACTCTCCCGTCCAGACATTCTAGAGTGGTAGAATCATTTTGGTGATAAAAAGAAAAGAATCATGCTTTCTGCAGACTTATCTGGATTCCCCTTTTGGTGATTAGAATGAATAATGTATGTGAAAGTTTAAAGACCAGCATCAGCAAGTTGGATTAAAGATAGCAGAGGAGAGATGCACTGATTTTTGTTCTTGTTTAGCTTTGTGACTTTTTTTTTTTTTAAACATCTTTATTTGAGTATAACTGTTTTACAATAGTGTGTTAGTTTCTCCTTTACAACAAAGTGAATCAGTTATACATATACATATGTTCCCATAACTCTTCCCTCTTTTGTCACCCTCCCTCTCACCCTCCCTATCCCCACCCCTCTAGGTGGTCACAAAGCACAGAGGTGAACTCCCTGTGCTATGCTGCAGCTTCCCACTAGCTATCTAATTTACATTTGGTAGTGTGTATATGTCCCTGCCACTCTCTCACTTCGTCACAGCTTACCCTTCCCCCTCCCCATATCCTCAAGTCCATGCTCTAGTAGGTCTGTATTTTATTCCCATCCTATCACTAATCTCTTCATGACATTTTTTTTTATTAGATTCCATATATATGTGTTAGCATACGGTATTTGTTTTTATCCTTCTGACTTACTTCACTCTGTATGACAGATTTAGCTTTGTGACTTTAATAATTTCATAAACTTTCTGTAGTTCACTGTCCTCAATTTTGTAATTTTGGACTGGGGACAAAGTAAGCTCTAAGTTTCTTTCACACCCTTCTAAAAAAGGCATATACGGCCAGCAATCAAGGCAGCCTAGCTTCCAGGGAGTGGAATCACCAAATGTCCAAACCGAGTCACTCAGCCCAGTGGTTTTCAAATGTATATTTGTAGCAGTACCTCATCTTCAAGCCGGTTTCTTATACAGAAGTGCAGCCACTCCAGTTGGTATGGGTTGAGCAGCCCAGAATCCACTTCCTGACACACCCGCTTCTCTGCCAGAAATGTGTGAAAGTTCCAAGGAACATAGTTTGTTCTTTACCTAAATGGTACACAGCATAGACCCTGGAGAAAAGGACAGAGTCCCTTTTCTAGGAAGACATCTCAAATCACAGACTTTCATGATAGAAGGGTCTTGAGTATCATCGGGGCCAGTCTCATTTACAGTGGAAGAAACCGAGATTTGGAAAGGTTGAAATTTGCCCTAAGTCATGTGGTTTCTTAATGGCCGACAGCTCATTGCACAGCGCAGAGAAAAAGTGAGATACGACATGTAGCAAGAAGCCATGTTCCTGCACAGTTCTCCCGTCACTAGCTGATGCTTCAGGGTGTAACTGGGAGATGTTCAGTAGTCTCCATCATTTGGAAATGTTAGCCTGAGAACATTAAAGCTCACCTCACCCAGCGGAGTGGCAATTTCTGTTAATAAAAATATGGTATTGGCTTAGTATCAAAGAAATAAGGGTTTTGGATAATCCCAGACTTCACCAAATGCAGTTATTTCCTTCAGGAGGAAGTTCATGAATATGTGGTATGGACAAGAGCCGATGCCTCTCTAACCAAGAGGTCCCGGGAAATCACATTGCCCACACTTGCCCCCGTGGGAGGTGAATGTTTGCTCTACACGGAGACTGGATTGAAATCTAAGTGCTATAATTTCCTTATGGCAGTGTACTGTCTCTCTTATAATTAGCCTCTGTTTTAGTGAGTGTATCTAAATGGTAATGACTACACTAGTTTCCCTTAAAACATTAAGCATGCTTTTACCTAGGTAGCCATCTAGGTAATCAGCCTCACTAAATTCAATCCCTTTCTTTAGTCCTAAGGAGAATACATGTTTGACCTGAATTCTCACCATCAATAGTCTTGTTAGAGGGAGACCTAGACATTTATTAGAATGACACATGGAAAGAGATCTTTCTTATTTGTAGGTCCATTTTTATTTCTTCTTTCAAAACTGAAGTTATGGGGCCTCCCTGGTGGCACAGTGGTTGAGAGTCCGCCTGCCGATGCAGGGGACACGGGGTCGTGCCCCGGTCCGGGAGGATCCCACATGCCGCGGAGCGGCTGGGCCCGTGAGCCATGGCCGCTGAGCCTGCGCGTCCGGAGCCTGTGCTCCGCAACGGGAGAGGCCACAACAGTGAGAGGCCCGCGTACCGCAAAACAAACCCAAAACTGAAGTTATAAAATCCAATCTTGTTGCTGTTGTTCTCTTGCCCTTCCCTACAGGAAAGGTGTCACCAGCAAAAGCTACGTGGGCTGTATCAAAAACCTGGAAATATCTAGATCAACCTTTGATTTACTCAGAAACTCCTATGGAGTGAGAAAAGGCTGTATACTGGAGGTGGGAAGCGTTTTATTAATATTGGGATGAGTTTCTATAAATGCCCACTGACTTACTAACATAAGGCAACAGGATCTAAACCAGGGTTTTGAACGGAAAAGAGGTGGTGGGGAAAATGGCAGCAGCCTCCAGGGTGGGAGGTTCAGCATATGGATGGGCCTCACAGTGCTTTCTCCTCTCCTTTGTGACCAGCCCGTCCGAAGCGTTAGCTTCTTGAGAGGCGGCTACGTTGAATTGCCACCCAAGTCCTTGTCACCAGATTCGGAATTGTTGGCAACATTTGCCACCAGGAACAGCAGCGGCATCATCCTGGCTGCCCTGGGCCAGCATGGGGAGAAGCGAGGTCACCGGCAGGCCCACGGGGTAAGTGGCTCAAAGGCTGTCAAGCCAGGAGCTCAGGAAGGAAATGACTTCAGGAAGCACTGGATAGAAGATGATTTAGTCATAACATGTATTCTACAACATGTGTGCCTGGTTGTTAGTGGGTGTGCATTTTTAATAAGTAAAAGTGATTATTGCCGAATGTCTTTCCCTTACGAATCAGCAGTCTCTTTGTGTTGCATAGTCCATCTTCCTTGTCTAGCTGTTGAGAAGAAAGATCCTTGCTGTCTACCTAGGATTTTTATAGGATAGGTGATATTTACCTTTCCTCTGCTCAAACTTTATATATTATGTAATTTGAAGAGATTCACAGAATGCTAATGTATTGTGTTAATGAAGTAGAAGCCATGCAGCCACAATTTAGAGTACTGTTCTCTACTGTGCAAGGTATTTTACAGACATTGCTGTATAATCATTACAGCCACACTTCAGGGTGAATGCTGCTTCCTATATTTTGCTGAGGGAGAAATGGATTCAGAGAGCCTCGCTAGCCTGCACAAGATCACACAGCTGTTATTTCAGAGCCTGACCTGGAACACCAGTCTGTAGACCCCAGATACCTTACGAGACACTGCATGAAGGTCTGACAGGGACAGATTGGTTTATGGGCTCCACCAATCTTTTTTTTTTTAAGTTGAGATGAAATTTACATAACATAAAAGTAACCATTTTTAGGTGAAACGGTCAGTGGCACTTAGTGCTTTCATAATGTTGCGAGGCCACTTTCTCTATCTAGTTCCAAAATATCTTCATCACCCAAAAGAGAAGCCTATGCCTGTTAAGCAGTCACTCCCCATTCCCCACCTCCCCCAACCCTGGCAACCACCAGTCTTGTTTCTGTATCTATGAATGAATTTGCCTATTCTGTATATTTCATATAAGTGGACTCATGAGTGATATTTTGTCTTTCACTTAGCATGCTTTCGAGGTCCATCCACATTGTAGCATGTATCAGCATGTCGTTTTTCATGGCTGAATGTTATCCCACTGTATACATAGCATAATTTATTAGTTCACTGATGGACGTTTGGGGTTGTTTCTACCTTTTGACTATTGTGAATTATGCTGCTATGAACATCTGCATACAAGTATTTGTTAGAGTACCTGTTTTCAATTCTTTTGGGTATATACCTATGGGTAGAATCGCTGGGTCATTTGGGAATTCTATGTTTAACTTCTTGAGGAACTATCAAACTTTTTCTCCACCAATCTTAATAGGACTTCTTGTAAGTCAAAATTTGCTGCTACTAAGTCAGCAAAAAGCAACGGTGTCATCCAGTGCTGGCAAGACCTTGTGAAACACTCCCATTCCAGTTCTGCTGGTGGACCTCTCTCAATGTGGCAAAAGAGTGTTAAGAGCTTTAAATATTTTCAAACCTTCAACTCTTTAATCCCACCTTTAGAAATCTTAGAAAAATTACACAGCCAAAAAAAAAACAGTTAAATGTTCATTACATATGGTAATAAAAAATTAGAAACTACCTAAATTTTTAAAAAAGGAATAGATCCCACAGTGAGATTTCACCTCACACCTCTGAGAATGGCAACCATCAAAAAAGATAAGAGATAACAAGTGCTGGTGAGGATGTGGAAAAAAGGGAACCCTTGTGCACTAGTGGGAATGTATAATATATTGGTACAGCCACTATTGAAAACAGTATGGGGCTTTCTCAAAAAATTAAAAATCGAATTCCCATATGATCCAGCAATTCCACTTCTGGGTATGTATTTGAAGGAAATGAGATCCAGCAATTCCACTTTTGGGTACATATTTGAAGGAAATGAAATCACTATCTTGAAGAGATATCTATACCCTCTTTGTTCATTTGCAATATTATTTACTGTAGTCAAGACATGGAAACAAACTGAGTGTCTATCAATAGACGAATGGATAAAGATGTGGTGTGTGTATATGTATACATATACATCAATATCTTTCTATTTATTTATTTATACAGTAGAATATTATTCAGCCACAAAATAGGAGGAAATCCTACCATTGAAAACAACATGCACGAACCTTGAGGGCATTACGTTAAATGAAATAGGTCAAACAGAGAAAGACAAATACTGTATGATCTCATTTATATGTGGAATCTTAAAAAAACAAACTCATAGAGACAGAACAGATTGGTGGTTACCAGAGGTAGGGGCAGGAGAGAAGTGGGTGAAGCTGGTCCAAGGTATGAATTTCCAGTTGTAAGATAAGTTCTGGGGATATGATGTACAGCTTGGTGACTATAGTCACAATATCATATTGCATATTTGAAAGGTGCTAAGAGAGTAGATCTTAAAAGTTCTCACTACAAGAAAAAATTCTGTAACTATATGAGGTGATCATTTTACAGTATATTCAAATATCCAGTGGTTATGTTGTATACCTAAGACTAACACAATGGTATGTGTCAATTATATCTCAGTAAAACGGGAAAGGGAGAAACAGATCAATGACTTACAATGTAACTTTTTGTTAGTACATAATGTAGCAATAAATAATAAGTATGAAGACTGTAGAAATGGAAATCTTTTTTTTTTTTTTTTTTTGCGGTACGCGGGCCTCTCACTGTTGTGGCCTCTCCCGCTGCGGAGCACAGGCTCCGGACGCGCAGGCTCAGCGGCCATGGCTCACGGGCCCAGCCGCTCTGTGGCATGTGGGATCCTCCCAGACCGGGGCACGAACCCGTGTCCCCTGCATCGGCAGGTGGACTCTCAACCACTGTGCCACCAGGGAAGACCAGAAATGGAAATCTTTGATATGGTTAGTGATAATAGCATAATGCAGAATGTAAATTATGTCAGCAGAGGTTAGAAATCAATATACAAAGTATAAAATAGTTGTGTTAGATGGTGATATTCTTAAGGAACTGCTTCCTTGGTGCCGATATTCCCACATTACCTTCATAAGAGGATAATTCTTTAAATCCTATAGTAATGTCTTTTCTATGGGAATTCTCTTGTGTGAACTTCCCAGCCCTTCTTTTCCATCATGCTAATTGAAGGCCACATTGAAGTGCATGTTAATCCTGGGGACGGAACCAGCCTGAGAAGAGCTCTCCTGCATGCTCCCACGGGCACATATGGCGACGGTCAAGAGCATTCCATCTCCTTGATAAGGAGCGGGAGGTATTTGCGTCACCTTATGAAGGTTCCCCAGTAGGAAGCCTGTATGCAGTGAAATGATTGGGATAATTAGTATGATGTCATTCAGAGTCTTTATTATAATTCCAAAATAATTCCAGAAGCTTGATAGAATACCTCTTTGGAAAACAATTTCATCTGCTTTGTAATAAGATATTTGCAGAATTTTCATAATTGAGCAACCTTAAACCTGCCCTTTTCTGGGGCCCAGCATAAATTGTCTTTACACTGGAATAATTCTGTGTCAAATAGTGTTACAGTATTAGTAAATTCTAATAGTGAATGATGGTAAAATAGCAAATAGTGACATAGTAAATAGTAAAATGTAAACAGTGAAATAGTAAACAGTGTCACATCAACATCTCTATGTAATTTCTCTCCAAAACTGTAGACCAAAAGTTTTAAAAAAACACTGCACATTTTGTCACAGGTAAAGAAGTAAAAGATACTCTCCAAAAAGCAATTGAACTGAATAATATTTAATCACATTCCATTCATTTTTGGAGAATGTTTAGCTATAAGTTTTAATATTCAAGATTCACTTTTTTATTCACACACATGTTAAATGTCATGTTAAAATGTATCTTCAAGGAACTTTCACAATTCAGTAAGAACCTGCTGGAATTAGATATTAAAATGGACAGTTATGTTTCATTATATTTTAAAACCTTTATTTTCTCCTTTAACCTTTTAGAATTATCACTGTCCAACTGGATGAGACAGCTCCTGTGGAAATGAAGCTGGGCCCATCAGCAGAAAGCAGGACAATAAGTGTGTCCAACCTGTACATAGGTGGTATTCCAGAGGGCGAGGGGACACCCATGCTCAAGATGAGAAGCTCATTCCATGGCTGTATCCAAAACCTGATCTTTAACATGGAGTAAGTGTGACTGTGTTCTCAGCATGATTTTGCACTTGCTGATCTTTTAATGCCCAGTACTGACACTAATCTACAACCTAATTTTGCTGTTTGAGATGGCCCCAAATTCTACAAGTTCCCGAATAACAAGTGAATCCCGTGTTCTATAAAGTCCCCCAAATGGATTTATTAGACTAGAATGATGGAAAAATCTGGTCATCATGCATGAGAAAAAAAGAACCACTAAACATTAGTTCCATAGTACTGTCAACACACAGCAGAGGTCAAATACATTTTGGCATGCATTTTTTAAAAAAATATCTTTATTGGAGTATAATTGCTTTACAATGGTGTATGTTAGTTTCTGCTTTATAACAAAATGAATCAGCTATACATATATCCCCGTATCTCCACCCTCTTGCGTCTCCCTCCCTCCCACCCTCCCTATCCCACCCCTCTAGGTGGTCACAAAGCCATGAGCTAACCTCCCTGTGCTATGTGGCTGCTTCCCACTAACTAGCTATTTTACATCTGGTAGTGTATATTTGTCCATGCCACTCTCTCACTTCATCCCAGCTTACCCTTCCCCCTCCCCATGTCCTCAAGTCCTATCTCTATGTCTGTGTCTTTATTGCTATCCTGCCCCTAGGTTCTTCAGAACCATTTTTTTTTTAGATTCCATATATATGTGTTAGTATATGATATTTGTTTTTCTCTTTCTGAACTTACTTCACACTGTATGACAGAGTCTAGGTCCATCCACCTCACTACAAATAGCTCAATTTTGTATCTTTTTATGTCTGAGTAATATTCCATTGTATATATGTGCCATATATTCTTTATCCATTCATCTGTCGATGGACACCTAGGTTGCTTCCATGTCCTGGCTATTGTAAATAGAGCTGCAATGAACATTGAGGTACATGACTCTTTTTGAATTATGGTTTTCTCAGGGTATATGACCAGTAGTGGGATTGCTCGGTTGTACGGTAGTTCTATTTGTAGTTTTTTAAGGAACCTCCATACTATTCTCCATAGTGGCTGTATCAGTTTACATTCCCATCAACAGTGCAAGAGGGTTCCCTTTTTCTCCACACCCTCTCCAACATTTATTGTTTGTAGATTTTTTTTTTTTTTTTTTTTTTTTTTTTGCTTTAGGCGGGCCTCTCACTGCTGTGGCTTCTCCCGTTGCGGAGCACAGGCTCCAGACGCACAGGCTCAGTGGCCATGGCTCACGGGCCCAGCCGCTCTGCGGCATGTGGGATCTTCCCGGACTGGGGCACGAACCCGCGTCCCCTGCATCAGCAGGCAGACTCTCCACCACTGCGCCACCAGGGAAGCCCGTTTGTAGATGTTTTGATGATGGCCATTCTAACTGGTATGAGGTGATACCTCATTGTAGTTTTGATTTGCATTTCTCTAATGATTAGTGATGTTGAGCATCCTTTCATGTGTTTGTTGGCAATCTGTATGTCTTCTTTGGAGAAATGTCTATTTAGGTCTTCTGCCCATTTTTGGATTCGGTTGTTTTTTTGATATTGAACTGCATGAGCTGCTTGTAAATTTTGGAGATTAATCCTTTGTCAGTTGCTTCATTTAAATATTTTCTCCCATTCTGAAAGTTGTCTTTTCATCTCGTTTATGTTTTCCTTTGCTGTGCAAAAGCTTTTAAGTTTCATTAGGTCCCATTTGTTTTTGTTTTTATTTCCATTTCTCTAGGAGATGGGTCAAAAAGGATCTTGCTGTGATTTATGTCATAGAGTGTTCTACCTATGTTTTCCTCTAAGAGTCTGGTCTTACTTACATTTAGGTCTTTAATCGATTTTGAGTTTATTTTTGTGTATGGTGTTAGGGAGTGTTCTAATTTCATTCTTTTACATGTAACTGTTCAGTTTTCCCAGCACCACTTATTGAAGAGGCTGTCTTTTCTCCATTGTATATTCTTGCCTCCTTTATCAAAATTAAGGTGACCATAGGTACGTGGGTTTATCTCTGGGCTTTCTATCCTTTCTATACATTGATCTATATATCTGTTTTTCTGCCAGTACCATACTGTATTGATTACTGTACTTACGTAGTATAGTCTGAAGTCTGGGAGCCTGATTCCTCCAGCTCCGTTTTTCTTTCTCAAGGTTGCTTTGGCTAGTCAGGGTCTTTTGTGTTTCCCTACAAATTGTGAAATTTTTTCTTCTAGTTCTGTGAAAAATTCCATTGGTAGTTTGACAGGGATTGCATTGAATCTGTAGATTGCTTTGGGTAGTAGAGTCACTTTCACAATGTTGATTCTACCAATCCAAGAACATGGTATATCTCTCCATCTGTTTGTATCATCTTTAATTTCTTTCATCAGTGTCATAGTTTTCTGCATACGGGTCTTTTGTCTCCTTAGGTAGGTTTATTCCTTGGTATTTTATTATTTTTGCTGTAGTGGTAAATGGGAGTGTTTCCTTAATTTCTCTTTCAGATTTTTCATCATTAGTGTATAGGAATGCAAGAGATGTCTGTGCATTAATTTTCTTTTTTTTTTCTGGTATGCGGGCCTCTCACTGCTGTGGCCTCTCCCATTGTGGAGCACAGGCTCCAGATGCGCAGGCTCAGCAGCATTGGCTCATGGGCCCAGCCGCTCCACGGCCTGTGGGATCTTCCCAGACCAGGGCACGAACCCGTGTCCCCTGCATTGGCAGGCGGATTCTCAACCACTGCACCACCAGGGAAGCCCTGGGCATTAATTTTGTATCCTGGTACCTTAGCAAATTCATTGATTAGCTCTAGTAGTTTTCTGGTAGCATCTTTAGGATTTTCTATGTATAGTATTATGTCATCTGCAGAGAGTGACAGCTTTACTTCTTTTCCCATTTGGATTCCTTTTATTTGTTTTTCTTCTCTGATTGCTGTGGCTAAAACTTCCAAAACTATGTTGAATAATAGTGGTGAGAGTGGACA
This sequence comes from Kogia breviceps, assembly GCF_026419965.1. NCBI lineage: Eukaryota > Metazoa > Chordata > Mammalia > Artiodactyla > Physeteridae > Kogia > Kogia breviceps. The sequence continues at coordinate 58,597,127 of NC_081324.1, read as the reverse complement.
TCCATGTCTTGTTCCTGATCTTAAAGGAAATGGTTTCAGTTTTTCACCATTGAGAACAATGTTGGCTGCGGGTTTCTCATATATGACCTTTATTATGTTGAGGAAAGTTCCCTCTATGCCTACTTTCTGGATGGTTTTTATCATAAATCGGTGTTGAATTTTGTCAAAAGCTTTTTCTGCATCTATTGAGATGATCATATGGTTTTTCCTCCTTCAATTTGTTAATATGGTGTATCACATTGATTGACTTGCGTATATTGAAGAATCCTTGCATTCCTGGGATAAACCCCGCTTGATCATGGTGTATGATCCTTTTAATGTGCTGTTGGATTCTGTTTGCTAGTACTTTGTTGAGGATTTTTGCATCTTTGTTCATCAGTGATATTGGCCTGTAGTTTTCTTTTGTGACATCTTTGTCTGGTTTTGGTATCAGCGTGATGGTGGCCTCGTAGAATGAGTTTGGGAGTGTTCCTCCCTCTGCTATATTTGGGAAGAGTTTGAGAAGGACAGGTGTTAGCTTTTCTCTAAATGTTTGATAGAATGCACCTGTGAAGCCATCTGGTCCTGGGCTTTTGTTTGTTGGAAAATTTTTAATCACAGTTTCAATTTCAGTGCTTGTGATTGGTCTGTTTATATTTTCTGTTTCTTCCTGGTTCAGTCTCAGAAGGTTGTGCTTTTCTAAGAATTTGTCCATTTCTTCCAGTTTGTCCATTTTATTGGCATATAGTTGCTTGTAGTAATCTCTCATGATATTTTGTATTTCTGCAGTGTCAGCTGTTACTTCTTTTTCATTTCTAATTCTATTGATTTGAGTCTTCTCCCTTTTTTTCTTGATGAATCTCGCTAATGGTTTATCAATTTTATCTTCTCAAAGAACCAGCTTTTAGTTTTATTGATCTTTGCTATTGTTTTCTTCATTCCTTTCTCATTTATTTCTGATCTGATCTTTATGATTTCTTTCCTTCTGCTAACTTTGGGGGTTTTTTGTTCTTCTTTCTCTAATTGCTTTAGGTGTAAGGTTAGGTTGTTTATTTGAGATGTTTCTTGTTTCTTGAGGTAGGATTGTATTACTGTAAACATCCCCCTTAGAACCGCTTTTGCTGCATGCCATAGGTTTTGGGTCGTCGTGTTTTCACTGTCATTTGTTTCTAGGTATTTTTTAATTTAATTTCCTCTTTGATCTCTTCACTGATCTCTTAGTTATTTAGTAGTGTATTTTTTAGCCTCCATGTGTCTGTATTTTTTACAGTTTTTTTTTCCTGTAATTGATATCTAGTCTTATAGTGTTGTGGTCAGAATAGACACTTGATACGATTTCAATTTTCTTAAATTTACCAGGGCTTGATTTGTGACCCAAGATATGATCTATCCTGGAGAATGTTCCATGAGCACTTGAGAAGAAAGTGTATTCTGTTGCTTTTGGATGGAATGTCCTATAAATATCAATTAGGTCCATCTTGTTTAATGTATCATTTAAAGCTTGTGTTTCCTTATTTATTTTCATTCTGGATGATCTGTCCATTGGTGACAGTGGGGTGTTAAAGTCCCCTACTATGATTGTGTTACTGTCGATTTCCCCTTTTATGGCTGTTAGTATTTGCCTTATGTATTGAGGTGCTCCTATATTGGGTGCATAAATATTTACAATTGTTATATCTTCTTCTTGGATTGATCCCTTGATCATTACGTAGTGTCGTTCTTTGTCTCTTGTGATAGTCTTTATTTTAAAGTCTATTTTGTCTGATATGAGACTTGCTACTCCAGCTTTCTTTTGATTTCCATTTGCATGGAATATCTTTTTTCCATCCCCTTACTTTCAGTCTGTATGTGTCCCTAGGTCTGAAGTTGGTCTCTTGTAGACAGCATATATACGGGTCTTGTTTTTGTATCTGTTCAGCCAGTCTATGTCTTTTGGCTGAAGCATTTAATCCATTTTTTAAGGTAATTTTCAATATTTATGTTCCTATTACCATTTTCTTGTTTTGGGTTTGTTATTGTAGGTCTTTTCCTCCTCTTGTGTTTCCTGCCTAGAGAAGTTCCTTTAGCATTTGCTGTAAAGCTGGTTTGGTGGTGCTGAATTCTCTTAGCTTTTGCTTGTCTGTAAAGGTTTTAATTCTCCATCGAATCTGAATGAGATCCTTGCTGGGTAGAGTAATCTTGGTTGTAGGTTTTTCCCATTCATCACTTTAAATATGTCCTGCCAGTCCCTTTTGGCTTGCAGAGATTCTGCTGAAGGATCAGCTGTTAACCTTATGGGGATTCCCTTGTATGTTATTTGTTGTTTTTCCCTTGCTGCTTTTAATATTTTTTCTTTGTATTTAAGTTTTGATAGTTTGATTATTATGTGTCTTGACATGTTTCTCCTTGGATTTATCCTGTATGGGACTCTCTGTGCTTCCTGAACTTGATTAACTATTTCCTTTCCCATATTAGGGAAGTTTTCCACTATAATCTCTTCAAATATTTTCTCAGTCCCTTTCCTTTTCTCTTCTTCTTCTGGGACCCCTATAATTCGAATGTTGGTGCATTTAATGTTGTCCCAGGGGTCTCTGAGACTGTCCTCAATTCTTTTCATTCTTTTTTCCTTATTTTGCTCTGTGGTAGTTATTTCCACTATTTATCTTCCAGGTCACTTATCCATTCTTCTGCCTCAGTTATTCTGCAATTGATTCCTTCTGGAGAATTTTTAATTTCATTTATTGCATTGTTCATCATTGTTTGTTTGCTCTTTAGTTCTTCTGGGTCCTTGTTAAACGTTTCTTGTGTTTTCTCCATTCTGTTTCCAAGATTTTGGATCATCTTCACTATCATTACTCTGAATTCTATTTCAGGTCAACTGCCTATTTCCTCTTCATTTGTTTGGTCTGGTGGGTTTTTACCTTGATCCTTCATCTGCTGTGTGTTTCTCTGTCTTCTCATTTTGCTTAACTTACTGTGTTTGGGGTCTCCTTTTCGCAGGCTGCAGGTTTGTGGTTCCCATTGTTTTTGGTGTCTACCCGCAGTGGCTAAGGTTTGTTCAGTGGGTTGTGTAGGGTTCCTGGTGGAGGCAACTGGTGCCTGCGTTCTGGTGGATGAGGCTGGATCTTGTCTTTCTGGTGGGCTGGACTGCGTCCAATGGTGTGTTTTGGGGTGTTTGTGACCTTATTATGATTTTAGGCAGCCTCTCTGCTAATATGTGTGGTTGTGTTCCTGTCTTGCTAGTTGTTTGGCATAGTGTGTCCAGCACTGTAGCTTGCTGGTCGTTGAGTGGAGCTGGGTTTTAGTGTTGAGATGGAGATATCTGGGAGAGCTTTCACCCTTTGATGTTACGTGAAGCTGGGAGGTCTCTGGTAGACCAATGTCCTGAACTCGGCTCTCCCTCCTCAGAGGCACAGGCCCGACATGTGGCCAGAGCACCAAGACCCTGTTAGCCCCATGGCTCAGAAGAAAAGGGAGAAAAAAAGAAAGAAAGGAAGAAAGAAAGAATAAAATAAAGTTGTTTAAATAAAAATTCTTTAAATTATTAAAAATTTAAAAAATTAAAAGTAATAAAAGAAAGGAAAGAAAGAAGAGAGCAACCAAACCGAAAAACAAATCCACCAATGATAGCAATTGCTAAAAACTAAAAAAAAACAAAACAAAAATGGACAAAACAGAACCTTAGGACAAATGGTAAAAGCAAAGCTATACAGACAGAATCACACAAAGAAGCATACACATACACACACACAAAAAGAGAAAAAGGAAAAAAATATATATATATCTATATATATATATATATAGATATATATTTTTTGTGGTACGCGGGCCTCTCACTGTTGTGGCCTCTCCCATTGCGGAGTGCAGGCTCCGGACGCACAGGCTCAGCGGCCATGGCTCACAGGCCCAGCCACTCAGCGGCATGTGGGATCTTCCCGGACCGGGGCACGAACCCTTGTACCCTGCATCGGCAGGCAGACTCTCAACCACTGCGCCACCAGGGAAGCCCTATATATTTTTTAAAAAGGAAGAGAGCAACCAAATCAATAAACAAATCTACCAAACTAAGATAAACATAAAACCAGAAACAAATTAGATGCAGGAAGCAAACCCCAAGTCTACAGTTGCTCCCAAAGTCCACTGCCTCAATTTTGGGATGATTCGTTGTCTATTCAGGTATTCCACAGATGCAGGGTACATCAAGTTGATTGTGGAGATTTAATCTGCTGCTTCTGAGGCAGCTGAGAGAAATTTCCCTTTCTCTGCTTTGTTCGCACAGCTCCTGGGGTTCAGCTTTGGATTTGGCTCTGCCTCTACATGTAGGTCGCCTGGGGGTGTCAGTTCCCCGCCCAAACAGGACGGGGTTAAAGGAGTAGCTGATTCGGGGGCTCTGACTCACTCAGGCCGGGGGGAGAGAGGGGTACGGAATGCAGGGTGAGCCTGCGGTGGCAGAGGCCGGCATGACGTTGCAACAGCCTGAGGCACGCTGTGTGTTCTCCTGGGGAAGTTTTTCCTGGATCACGGGACCCTGGCTGCGGCAGGCCGCACAGGCTCCCAGGAGGGGAGGTGTGGATAGTGACCTGTGCTTGCACACAGGCTTCTTGGTGGCTGCAGCAGCAGCCTTAGCATTTCATGCCCATCTCTGGTGTCCGCACTGATAGCCGCGGCTCACGCCCATCTCTGAAGCTCGTTTAGGCGGTGCTCTGAACCCGTCTTCTTGCACACCCTGAAACGATGGTCTCTTGCCTCTTAGGCAGCTCCAGAGTTTTTCCTGGACTCCCTCCCTGCTAGCCGTGGCGCACTAGCCCCCTTCAGGCTGTGTTCACGCAGCCAACCCCAGTCCTCTCCCTGGGATCCGACCTCCAATGCCCGAGCCTCAGCTCCCAGCCCCCACCTGCCCCAGTGGGTGAGCAGACAAGCCTCTCGGGCTGGTGAGTGCTGGTCGGCACCGATCCTCTGTGAAGGAATCTCTGCTTTGCCCTCCACATCCCTGTTGCTACACTCTTCTCCGTGGTTCCAAAGCTTCCCCCCCGCCACCCCCAGTCTCCACCCACAAAGGGGCTTCCCAGTGTGTGGAAACTTTTCCTCCTTCACAGCTCCCTCCTGGAGGTGCAGGTCCTGTCCCTATTCTTTTGTCTCTGTTTTTTTTTTTTTTCTTTTGCCCTACCCAGGTACGTGGGGAGTTTCTTGCTGTTTGGGAAGTCTGAGGTCTTCTGCCAGCATTCAGTAGGTGTTCTGTAGGAGTTGTTCCACATGTAGATGGATTTCTGATGTATTTGTGGGGAGGAAGGTGATCTCCACGTCTTACTCTTCCGCCATCTTGAAGGTCTCCTGGCATACACTTTTGAGAATGTAGAGACTTTGTGATACAAGCTTCCTGCTGTCTTGAGCTCATTGCTTTAAAGGACCCTTTACTGCTGGGCTACTTGCAACTTCAGATTATTAGTGGCTCCTCCTAGAACAATTACTGTCTGATTAAGAACTGGAAGTCTCTGCTCCCATGTGGAGGTGACCATGAGGAAGGGAATTATATGTGCCCACAGGCATTTATTTCCTGTTCACTGCCCTTATGCTTGTGGTCAGCATGCCGGGGGACAGAAGCTATATGCCCCATCCTGGGCGATGGTTGGTGGGGGGGCAGAGAGGGTGGACAGAACCCGCACAGGAGAAACTAAATGTGCCTGAGTGTCAGGAGACTGAAGTTCCCCTCCTTGCTGGGCTGCTGACCTGCTCTGTGAGCTTGAGCAAGGACTTAGATCTTTCATGGTGGCAGTTTCCTCTGTGAAGGAACCTCTTAGGAGCCTTGAAATTTAAAAGAATAAAACATCGTCTTGGGTTTCAACACTATGATGATGTCAGAACCTTGAGCAGTTATTTGTAACTTGATATATTTATTCACCCAATTGTTTATTAATTAACTAATCAATTAGGCATCTTCTTGTTCCTGAAAGCCGTGAGACTGGGAACCTGATAGGGCAGAAACATCTATGTACTGTTCACAGCCATGTCCTCGGAAAGTGTCTACAAAGGACGTGCAGACTGGGGACATGTTGTAGAGTAAAGGGACACATGAGAAGGGTAGTTCACGACTTCCTGGCAAAGGGAAACTGTGAGAAAGAAGCCAGTGTTTCATGGAGGCCTCTGTGCAGCGCTGGGGGAGCCACAGCCAGCTTCTTGCCCTGAGGCAGCCCAGCCAAGGCTGCAGGAGCAGGTGACAGCATTTGAGCCGACTCCTGAGGGACACTCAGGAATGGCCAGGTGGACACAGGGGGATGGGCTGTGGGGCGGGCGGACAGGCGGCTGCCACTTCAGGCAGAAGAATCAAACAAGACAACGGATAAGGGAGGTTATGTGGACTTCTAGTGACTGTGGGAGACGGTCGATTTGGTTATTCTAAGAGTATTATATTCATGTTTTTTAATGGATTTTAAGTGTTCAATAATCACATGACCTTGGTTCAGGTGTTGATTTGTATTATCTCCATTAATTTTGAAAACACTTTGTTTGTATCTAGACTTTTGGATCTCACTAGTGCCACTGGCTATGAACACGTGGACTTGGACTCCTGCTTGCTCTCAGAACGGCCAAAGCTGGCTCTCCATGGAGAGGATGGCGAACTCCCGCCAGAGCCCCAGCCTTTACCAAGTCCAGTAAGAAGGGCTTTCTTTAATTCTATGGCTCAGGTCCAGTCAGAAAAAAAGATCACCACCCAGAGGACATTAAAATGGGGACCTTGTGATAAAGCTGCAGGAGCACACAGGAGCAATGAGCACACAGAGGGAAGAGTCAGGGCCGCCCAGGGAGCGAGTCTGAGCAGAGAGTCTCCCAGTGGGCGCTGGAGCACAGAGAAGACAGGCCCTGCCAGGGAGGCAGGAAGGAGCGAGACACGCGGCTTCTCCCATTCACCCTCCAGCCTCCCAGAACTGCCTTCCATTGGCTGGAAAAACCAGCTGGAAGCCACTTTCCAAAGGAATCTGGGGGAGTTCCAGGGTCACCCCTGTGATGAGAAGCAGTGGCAAGTGGGATGGCTCTCTGAGAAAACAGCGTATCAGACATGGCAGAGTGTCCCGAGCTGCAAGCTCTAATGCTCGGGCGCCTCTTTGGGTTGCCGCACGGCCAGCTTTGAGGCAGAGGCTTTATGAGGACTCAGTATCACTTTGGATTTAGTCAGAAACATGAAAATAAGTATTTATATAGGCCATCGTATGTATAATTGTTGCTTTAAAAAATAAGATTTGATTCATCTAGGAAAAGCCTGTTTGACCAAGTATTTTTAACAGCAGCCATTGTCAGTTTTCACTTTTCTTTCCCTTTTCTGATTTCTCTACTTCCTTGGTTGAAAGTTTACACTCTGATTTAGATGGCGCAATCACACAAAAGCAGGGCCCATCCTTGAGTTCAGGACAGTTGTCTTGGTAGCATCCATCCACCGACCTGGAAAACTGAGTCTAAGGCCTCACTTGGTCCAGAGTCAGGGCACCTGCCCCTCCAGCCCGGCTCCTCCTGGCTGCACCTGCTCCTGTCTGGGTGGAACTAGCTCGGCCTGTCACCTGTGGGCACTTACAGCTGCCTGGTGCTTGTGAGGCAGGTGCTCCTGTAACCGCTGACATCCTCAGGCCCTCCCCAGAGCAGGGGTTTCAGGGGCACAGGGGCGCAGAGCAAGGCCTTTGCCCCTTAGGCCTGATGAAAATTCATGGGAATTTAGGTGAACTTCAGTGGGGCTGAGGTGAAAAACAAAAGCTCTAATTGCCTTCTCAGAGAGATAAAGAAAGGGATGTGTAGTAAACTGTTCAAAGCAAAGAAGGTAAAATCGGTGCTTGTGCGTTCGTGTTGCTGGTGCTCTGACACAATTGCTTCTGAGATGTTTCCCTCATGGAAAAACGCGTCAGTGTTAGTGGGGGTCCTGGTCGTGCGTGGCTGAGAACCGTGTGCATCTCTTACAGGAATTATGTGCTGTGGACAGAGCCCCAGAGTACATCCCCAACGCCCACCAGTTCGGCCTCGCAGAAGGCAGCCACTTGGTGCTGCCCTTTAATCAGCTGGCTGTCCGAAAGAGGTAGGCATTGCTCTAATGTCCTCATGAGGTATCTCATTGCTAGATGAATCCAGGACGTATTCTTCAGCAATGGGTCTTTTCTAGAAGCTTCTTGTGTTTCACCATGGAGTGTTCAACTTGCCACCATATGGCAGCAGTGAGAAGGCAAAGAGAGGAAGGCAGCCTCTGTGGACCTCAGATGCTTAAACATGGTTAAGTGGGGTTCTGTGGTTTGTCTTTACCTCATCTTGATGATGGCTGGTTGCTGCCTGTCTGTGTGTATGTAGGAAAGCACGTAGGTATCTAAATCCTTCCTTCTGGAATCCCAGGTTCTCTGGATCTATCATCTGGCCTTTGAACCCCATTCTACAGTAAGCATTCACTAATCTGATGAAACTGTCTACCCAAACTTTCACTGTGCCCCCAGATCCCTGGTGCCACACCATCACCAGTCTGCACGTTTCCCCGGCCCTCATACATGCCTGTCCCAGGTACCCTTCTCTGTTCAGTGAAGCCGGCTCACATCCCAGGGATCTCATGGCCGAGGACCCACAGTCCTCCCCGCTCTTCCTGTGACTCAGCCCTGAGGTCCACACCTTCAGGCCTGCCATGCTCTGTGCCTCTGCTGTGTCATCTGAGCTCACTGCCCCAGTACACATCTCGGCTCAGTGTCTTCTCTCTGCAGCCCCTGCCATCATTCCCCATGAGTTCAGCAGCCGCCCAGCACCTCATCTTTGAGGTCCTCTGGCTTAGATCCGTCTTTTCGTCCTTCCCTCCGAGCCACCCTCTCCCCATGCTCACACCCTTGAGTACTTCGTAAGTACCCACCCCACCTCCACAATCTCTACCTTAAGCACCCGACTAAACCCTCTTCCTCCTCCTTACTTCCGGCTCCAGCAGTCCCTCAACCGCATCAAGACCCCTGAGCCCTCGTGCTTTCTCACCATCATCACCCTTTTTCCATCTCCCACAGCACAGTTTATGCCCTTACCCAGATAGACTTGATGCCTTTATTACAGGTGTTCCTCTGCAAACTCCCTTAACCCTCTCATCTCTTCACTGTGACCCCAGGTAAAGCCCATACGGGGCCTGATCCATGCCAGAACCCGAGCTGGTGGTCAGGGCTGCAGAGATGCATCTCTTTTTCCTACCTGGTTTGACTTTAAAGCTGTGGCCACAGATCTCAGATGGAACCTCCAAACTCCAAATGTATGGGGAGCCAGTATACTTCTCTAGTACACATTTTTTATTTTTCATAGCTTCTTCTCTTCTCTCAAAACTCTGTGCAACCCCACAGCTCCCTTCATGCCCCAGCTGCTGTCTTGCCTCACTAAGAGCCCGTTCTTCAGAAGAAGCACCCTGCCTTTGTCCCCCCGCCCCTCCCCCACCACATGGAGGAAGGGGCCCCATCTTGCCCACTGGAGCCGTCACCCCTCCTCCCAGGACACGGGCAGCATCCATTTCTCCCTCTTTCATACCTGATCCTGTCAGCACACAGAATCACCTCCATCACCTGTCATCAGGGAGACCAAGGAGCAAACACTTGTACCAGAGACGGTCTCGGTACTTTACACACAAACCCCAACTTAGTCCTTATAATTATCCTGTGAGGAGGGTATTATCTTCATTTTATAGACCAGGAAATTGAGGCACCTCCTCAGACTCCCACCCAGGTGCTTGTGACCACTGCGCCGACTTCCTCTCTAGGACTTCCTAACTTTTAAAACAGAAACGCTCCGGTAGACTGCACACCCCAGCCCACCCCACTCAATATCCTGGCTCTGCTTCACAGTGGAACGTCTTGGAAGAGTTGCCTTACGTGGCTGTCTGTCTTTCCCCACCTCCCATTCCCTCTGCTCCCCACCCGGTCAGCCTCGCCTCGCTCCTGGCCAGGTCGTCAGAGCCCTGCAGCGGCCACGTCCGTGTGTAGTGGTGCCGCCCCCTCCAGGCGCTCATCCACGGCACTTTCTGTGTTCCAGTGGCTGTGAAATGCCATCTATTCGCACCAGCACCCACATCGCTAGCTCTGAGCTCCACCTAGAACTCAGGGGTTGTACACCCAACTGCCTGGACATCTCCATGTGGATGGGGACAGGCCTCTCAACCTCAATGCACCCAGAGAGAATTCACCATCTCCCTGAAACCTGCATTTCTGTAGGCGTCACCACCATTCACCTGGCTGCCCAAGGCCCACACCTAGAGCTTGTTCTTTCCCTTGCTCTCCAAATTCAGTCCCTCAGCAAGTCCTGAGGCTTCTTCGTCCAGAACATTTCATGTATTAGTTCACCTCCTCCACATCCCCCCCAACCACCCTCGTCTGAGCCCCAATCTGGCCTCTGTGGACTCTTGTAACAGCTGCCCACCTGACACCTGCTATCACCCTGGCCCCATCTGATTTGCTCTTGGCGTCACAGGTTCTTTTTAAGATCTATATCTAGCTGTGCCCATCCCCCTTCTTAAAACCCTCCCGTGGCTTCCCACTGCACTTACACTGAAATCCGCCATGCTCTCCTTCCCCTGTCCCCGTGTGCCTCAGTGACCCTGTGCTCCCTTCTGTGGGAAGACACGCAGACGAAACCTTCCTCTACTGCTATATGGTGCCATCCCCCACATGGCCCCCTTGGGGAATTCCTGGCCGACCACCAGAATCAAACAGTTGTTTTCACATACTCTGCACTGTCTGAAAACGAAATGCAGGCCTTTCCTGCGGAGGTTTGTGGGGGGCTTCCTCCTGTCTTTCATTCAGATCTCAGAAATAACCATCTTCAGAGTTGCCTGCCCTGACTACTTAATGTAGCCACCACTTGGGCCTTCACATGACCCAGTGTTAACCCTCTGATGTATTTCTGGTATTAGTTTCAGGAGGGAAGGGAACTTCCTCAGTTGACTACTTGATCCTCTGCTCCTAGAACCGTTCCTGGCAGGTGGACGTGTGCAGTAACCATGAGTTGAATGAATAGATAAATAAATGAAGGGATGAATGACCTGAGATGTTAAATATAAATGTTGAAACACTTATTGGGGTCTCTCTTTGAGGTTAAAGAGTAAAAATGAAAGCATATTCCTGAGAGCTGAGCTCTTGCTTCCCTCCAGGCTCTCAGTCCAGCTAAGTATCCGAACGTTCGCCTCCAGTGGCCTGGTTTACTACATGGCTCATCAGAACCAGGTTGACTACGCCACGCTGCAGCTGCACGGGGGCCGCCTCCACTTCATGTTCGATCTTGGGAAGGGCAGGACAAAAGTCTCGCATTCTGCGCTGCTCAGCGATGGCCAGTGGCACACGGTACGCTCTCAGGAAGCTGTGATCACTCGTTCTGAGTTTTGCTCCACCTGTCCCTAGTGTCCACTCCATTTCATGGTAGTGGGATCATCCCCTTTGATTTCCAGCTTGCTTTGTGTCTGATATCTGCCCCATAGAATTGTAAGCTTCTTGTGGGCAGGGACCTTTTCTGCTTCTAGAAATATCCCCAGGGCCTCACTCGGTGCCTGACACTTAGTAGGCACTCAGCAAGCATTGGAGGAATGAACGAAAGGCACCAGAAATGTCCTTGGCTTGACGAGAAGTAAATCAAGCCCAGGGTGGCATGAATGGGCCAAACCTGACATCATGGCATTTGTGTCCTTGTGACTAGGGCTCTGGGGCATGCTGTATTTTTTTTTTGAATTTTTTTTTTTTTTATACAGCAGGTTATTAGTTATCCATTTTATACACATCAGTGTATACATGTCAATCCCAATCTCCCAATTCATCACACCACCACCACCCGACCCCCGCCACTTTCCCTCCTTGGTGTCCATGTGTTTGTTTTCTACATCTGTGTCTCAATTTCTGCCCTGCAAACCTGTTCATCTGTACCATTTTTCTAGGTTCCACATATATGTGTTAATATATAGTATTTGTTTTTCTCTTTCTGACTTACTTCACTCTGTATGACAGTCTCTAGATTCATCCATGTTTCTACAAATGACCCAGTTTTGTTCCTTTTTATGGCTAATATTCCATTGTATATATGTACCACATCTTCTTTATCCATTCGTCTGTCGATGGGCATCTAGGTTGCTTCCATGTCCTGGCTATTGTAAATAGTGCTGCAGTGAACACTGGGGTGCATGTGTCTTTTTGAATTATGGTTTTCTCTGGGTATATGCCCAGTAGTGGGATTGCTGGGTCATATGGTAATTCTATTTTTAGTTTTTTAAGGAACCTCCATACTGTTCTCCATAGGAGCTGTATCAATTTACATTCCCACCAACAGTGCAAGAGGATTCCCTTTTCTCCACACCCTCTCCAACATTTGTTGTTTGTAGATTTTCTGATGATGCCCATTCTAACTGGTGTGAGGTGATACCTCACTGTAGTTTTGATTTGCATTTATCTAATAATTAGTGATGTTGAGCAGCTTTTCATGTGCTTCTTGACCATCTGTATGTCTTCTTTGGAAAAATGTCTCTTTAGGTCTTCTGCCCATTTTTGGATTGGGTTGTTTGTTTTTTTAATACTGAGCTGCATGAGCTGTTTATATATTTTGGAGATTAATCCTTTGTCCGTTGATTTGTTTGCAAATATTTTCTCCCATTCTGAGGGTTGTCTTTTCGTCTTGTTTGTAGTTTCCTTTGCTTTGTAAAAGCTTTTAAGTTTCATTAGGTCCCATTTGTTTATTTTTATTTCCATTTCTCTAGGAGGTGGATCAAAAAAGATCTTGCTGTGATTTGTCAAAGAGTGTTCTTCCTATGTTTTCCTCTAAGAGTTTTATAGTGTCCGGTCTTACATTTAGGTCTCTAATACATTTTGAGTTTATTTTTGTGTATGGTGTGAGGGAGTGTTCTAATTTCATTCTTTTACGTGTAGCTGTCCAGTTTTCCCAGCACCACTTATTGAAGAGGCTCTCTTCTCCATTGTATATCTTTGCCTCCTTTGTCATAGATTAGTCGCCCATAGGTGTGTGGGTTTATCTCTGGGCTTTCTATCCTGTTCCATTTATCTGTATTTCTGTTTTTGGAGCATGCTGTGTTCTAACCGGCTCCAGGCTCAGCCTCCTCTCAACACCAACTGTGTGAAAACCTGAGCCATCCTTTAGGATTTCATTCAGGTTATTACTGCTATTTCTCAGATTCCTTTGAAATTATGCATGTTTTCACATTGCTCTAGGTCAAGACAGAGTACTTTAAAAGGAAGGGCTTCATGACGGTTGACGGCCAGGAATCGCCCATGGTGACCACGGGGGGAGATGCTACCACGTTGGATGTGGAAGGAAAGTTGTACCTAGGAGGCCTTCCCTCTGAGTACAGGGCCAGGAACATTGGAAATGTAAGCAGCATTTTCTCTCTGGGACCATTTTGCCTTTATTGTGCTTGTGTTTGTTTTGTGGAGGAATATGTTTATGTTTAAATCATCTTGTTTGGGCCCAGGGCTTGCAGCAAGCCTTTCAAAGCACATTCCTAGATTGTGTTTTGGAGCTCCTCCTTGAAGCCCAACCAGGCTTCCTGCTGGTTAGTTAACAACAGTTCCCTTTCTACAGCCACTTAGCCCCAGTACAGTGCAGGAAAGTCTGGCAAACTTGTATTTGCAGATGAGAAAATCCCACATTCTTGATTTCCACAATATTTACTCAAAATAATATAAAACCCTTTTACTACATTATAGTTAGACATTCATGTGAAGTATTGTGGCAATTAGATTTTTAAATCCGAAAGGTAGTATTTTAATGTGTTTTGTTGAAGTGTAGGGAAAATTTGTGCTTGCCCTTCTCGTTGTCCTCACCATCATCTAATCCTGCATCATTTGGCTTAGATCACCCACAGCATCCCCGCTTGCATTGGGGAGGTGACAGTGAACAGCAAACAGCTGGACAAGGACAGCCCAGCGTCTGCATTTGCAGTAAACAGGTGCTATGCAGCGGCCCAGGAAGGAACTTTCTTTGAAGGAAGTGGATATGCAGCCCTTGGTATGTATAATCAACAATCTTGAAAGAAATCTCTGGGATGCACCTGCACTCTTAAGATGATATGGATCCAAGAATTATATGATAGGACAGGACCCACTGCACAAGCTGCAGCAAGACCGTGTTTCGTGAAGTGTTCTAGTGTATTCTGGTTTCTCAGCTTCTAGCGTGAAAGCCTTCTCACCTCTTGTGCTATCCAGATGGCCTCCTCCCACCAGGAGTGGTGGCACTGCAGACAGAGTGCAACATGTGCTGCTGGTTTCATCTGTACTTTCCCCAAATTTCCATAAGGCATACTTTCCCTGTGCACGTTAATTAGGACCTTTGAATTCAAAATCAGTAGCATAAAATGTCTGGACCAGCCAGCCAAATGTGAGTCAGATTTGATGAAGAAATTAACTCCATTTAGACTGTTGAAATATTAATCAGTTATAAGTAGAGGAATGTAAATCTCTAAAATGCCTTAGAATGTAAAGTCCTCAAGGCTTAGAACTAGCCCTTGTAATATATCTTACATTCTCTCCCCATTTTAGATGCTTGATTTGCTGGTTAACTTCCTGTTTGCACTCAGAACTGTGCTTCTCTGGCCCCTGTTCTTTCTATTACAGGGAACTAATTTCTGAGCTCCTTTGCCCTGGGCTTGCAGGAAGGCTCTAGTGGAAGACTGAGGTTGGGAGGGAGGAGGGGAAAGCCAGCAGGCTTCCTTCCTTCACTCTGTGCTTCCAAGATCTAGTAACACTGCCTTCTCCCATTTTTCCTTCAGCCCTGGGCACGGTAACAACTGCCTGCTACTGCTAATATCCCTAACCTATCTCAGCTTTTTTATCACCTGAATGAAAAATTCATTCAATTAAAAAAAAGCCTAGTGTGGACTCCGACTAATATTCTCAGCAAATAATGACATACCCAGTAAGTACATATTGGAAAAATAAAGTGCAGTCTTCCTGGACAGATAATGATGGAGTTACATGGATCAAATCCCTTGTGATTTTTTTACCCACATGGCTGTAGCTGAGAGGATGTGCCTGCCTCAGCTCTATTCAGCTTCATCCCACAGAGGTGCAAGCTGAGGCTTGGGGGTTGGAAATGACTTGCTGGTGGGGGTGGAGCCAGATTCAGAGAAAGAGCTGGAGCCAGCTCTCCTGACCCTCATCAGGAGCCCAAATGCACAGCCAGCCCGCCCAGCCTGAGGCCATTCTAAGCCTGGGCCTTCCTGGGCAGGGCAGGCCTCACCACTAACTGGGGGTCTTCCTTGGTTTTTCAGTCAAAGAAGGCTACAGAGTACGATCAGATGTGAACATTACGCTGGAGTTTCGTACCTCCTCAGAGAATGGTGTCCTCCTGGGCATCAGCAGCGCCAAAGTGGATGCCATTGGATTAGAGATTGTAAATGGCAAGGTGAGTGCTGAATCTGGATTGGATGCCCCCGTCTCACCCCAGTGTCAGAGACAGAGCAGTTAAGAAACAGTAGACATATCTAGAACCAAATTTCCAATTATTCACTTTAATGGAATGGAGAAAAGGTTGATTAATATTTAAAAATAGATAATCCTAAAAAAAGTTTTTAAAAAATAATTTCTTTCACATTTTTCAAATTAAATGTAAAGCAAAACTGCAACAATACAAAAAACTTTTTCCCTGAAAACCATCTGAAAGTAAGTTACCAACCTAATGCCCTACTCTCCCTAATATTTGTTAACTTTTTATGTGGAAATCATTATAGATGATAAGAGGTTGCAATGTAATGCACAGGGAGGTCCTCGTGCACCCTGCACCTAGGTTTCTCCAGGGTTAGCATCCTGCATAACTAGTACATCGAATCTATGAAACTGACATTGGCTCAATCCACAGAGGTTATTCAGTTATGCTAGTTATACGTGTTTACGAGTGTGTGCAGCTCTTCACAATTTTATCACATGTGTAGCTTCATGTAACCACCACAATCAGGACAATGGTACCATTACCACAAGGCTCCCTCAAGCCACCCCCTTCATATCCACACCGACTCCCTCCCCCTGCATCCCTCACCCCTGGCAACCATTGATCTCTTTCTGTCGCTCTGTTATTTCACAACTGTTCCATAAATTAAATCATGTAGTATGTATTCTCTTGAGATTGGCTTTTTACACTCTGTCTCATTTCCTGGCAGTTCATCCAGGTTTGGTGTGAATATCAATGACAATTCATTTCTTTTTATTGCAGAATACAAAAACATAATTGTTTTCTGTAACTTCCTTATCCCCAGAGGGCCAGATGAGAACTTGGGAAGGTCTGCTATACCACTCATCAGACATGGGGAGTCAAGGTGGTGGTCTCTCAGGTCCTCTCTCCCTCTAATGCACTTTTACTGCACTGTGGTCAACTCATGTTGTGGGACTATGATGCTTGACTCTTCCTGAGCTACTTACTGCCTCCTGGAAGGCAAGGAACAAGTCTATTGATTCTCCCAAACTTATTAGCTTGTTTCTAGCATTTCCCTACTTACTCCCCACTGGGACTTTGGCCCCTAGGATATCCTAGAATGGGGGTGGGGACGATATAATAAAGTCACAAGCCTTCACCTCTTCTCCCCCTTTATGTCATCTTCATGTTGAAACAAAAGTGCCTTTACATCCTATTGCTGCCACTCTGCACTGTGGCTTATAGCCAACATCTTTTCTTAGCTGTACTTCAAAGGAATTTTGAAAATTTTTTCATCCATTTGTACATTTTTAAAAATTTTTATTTATTTATTTTTGGCTGCGTTGGGTCTTTGTTGCTGTGTGCAGGCTTTTTCTAGTTGTGGTGAACGGGGGCTACTCTTTGTTGTGGTGTGCGGGCTTCTCATTGTGGTGGCTTCTCTTGTTATGGAGCATGGGCTCCAGGTGTGCAGGTTCAGTAGTTGCAGCTCACGGGCTTAGTTGCTCCGCAGCATGTGGAATCTTCCCGGACCAGAGCTTGAATCCGCATCCCCCGCCTTGGCAGGCGGATTCTTAGCCACTGCACCACCAGGGAAGCCCCATTTGCACATTTTTATGTGACATCTGAAAAATGTTATCAGAAGTGTAACAGTTGCAAAAATGTAATTTCTGATGTATTGTATATTTTACCTCTATTACTGGCTTATTATTTATTGTTCTTTCAAAAATATTTCTATTGGTTGCCCAAGTCTTTACAGTATATCTCTTTGTCACATTCTACCTTGAAATGAATAGCTTCACATATAGCATAAGAACCTTACAACAGGACAGTCACAATTCTTCCCTCTCACCTTCTGCAGGTCTCCAACTTTTTGTGCTACCACTTGCTGTAGTAGAGCATTTATGGTTTGTCAGAAGGGAGTTAGTAAATGTTCCTTCACAGGTGCTATAGCAACTTCTAGGAATTGACACCCTCAGTAAACCCAGGGGCTCCTGTTGTGCTGAAAATGAGGCACTGATCTGAGGACACAATGCTAAGATCGTGGCTCAGGCTTGTTTCTATGAAGGTGGCCATTTTCCGTTCTGAAACCTTGGGAATAGGGATAGCATCATAATCCTTAAGAGGCTATTTTTCAGAACCATTGTTTGTTTTTCATAGTTAGCCCTCCTTTTTAGAAGAATGCTCTGATTTTTTCCACTCCAAGAACATTATGTGAATGGACTGTGTTCCTTAAATAGGGAAAAATTCACCAAGATATTTGCTTGTGTCTATTGTTTGTTTAGCTCTTATTTCATGTTAACAATGGTGCTGGTAGGATAACAGCCACATACGAACCCAAAGCTCCCAAAACTCTCTGTGATGGAAAATGGCACACACTTCAGGCAAACAAAAGCAAACATCGCGTGGTTCTGATTGTCGATGGGAATGCAGTTCAAGCTGAAAGTCTACACACCCAGTCTACCTCTGCTGACACCAACAATCCCATTTATGTTGGTGGCTATCCTGGTGCGTATGTCGTCTGCTCTGCTCATTCACTTTTGACGGGCACTGCCACTGGGGAAAGTCTTAGTTCATGTGGGTATAGAATAGAGATGAAAAATACATGGCTTGGGTGATAAATTCTTTACCATTTGAGAAAGTCTATTTCAAATTCCTAGGAATTCTTGAAAAAATTAATCTACACATATAAGGTGATCACTAGGTAAGACTCCGAGAACATCAGATGTGATGTACAGGAAGCTGGATGACTTCACTGAGAAAGATCTTCTCAGATGACCCCCAAGTTGGGAATCATTTTAGGGGTCAGTGATCATTTTTGAGGACCAACATGTGTCTTATCCTCTCACATCGATTTCTGGATTAAATTATGCATTTTAGATGTTCCAAGTAATTGATACAAATGTTAATCAAATAATCCCTTTTATGACTTTTAAAGTCACTATACCTTAAAATTGTTTATTAATAGTTTTCTATGAATTCTGCTATCACTGAAGCCACTTATGTAGAAAAATATTCTTCTAATTTTGATCTGGAAACCACAAGAAGTTATTTTTGTTCCTATTGTGCTACCTATGTCATTTAACAAAATTTAACACTATCTTCTTTCCTAAACAGCTGACGTAAAGCAAAACTGCCTGAGCAGCCAGACCTCCTTCCGGGGCTGTTTGAGAAAACTCACTCTAATTAAGGGCCCACAAGTTCAATCCTATGACTTCAGCACAGCTTTTGACCTACAAGGAGTTTTCCCTCATTCCTGTCCTGGGACTGAGGTCTGAACTTTGGGGAACTCCTCAGTTGGGAATCATCATTTATATTTTGAGGAGAATTATTTGGTGAATTAAAACCTTTACAGTTCAGATTTCATTTCCAACTCAGGTTAAATGTTTCTAGAGAGAAATTTTTTGTTTATGTCAAACTAAAACCACATGTACAACAAATACCTCTATTAAATAGTTTAAAATGTAAATTGAATTCACTGGCTCTTTTTTTAAAGTTTTTTAAATGAAACTTTAAAATGTTGACTATTCTACTGATTATTTGACAGTATTTCATGTTTTGCATTTTGAACTTTTAAAAAATAAAATATCACTATAGACGATAATAGATTAGAGCAGAGTATGAATACTTTATCAAGATTTTAAGCTCCAATTCCTACAAAGAACAAGTTCAATAATACTACTGGGCACGTTCCAGCAGAGGGCACCAGCTGTTTGACCCAAAAGCATTTTAAACAAACTCCAGCAAGTCACAGGGCAAAGGGAACACAGGAAGAAGGCAAAGCCTCCTCTAGATATAACCTTGTTTGGTAAGGACCTAACCTAACAGTATGCAAATACCTATAGTATTTGCAAGACAAAAGAAAAATAAAAGTGGCATCATAACTAGTTAGCTCCTCTTTTACTGTTAATTTTATTTTCACTCCTTGGGATGAGACAGTTTTCCTTGATCAGCTACTTTTTCTGGGAGAATGTGTGTAAATTCCAGAAGAAGGAAAAATTTAAAGCCATAAATATATTTTAACGAACTAAGCAGTTTTAAACTAAGATCTCTGAAGGATCATTTAATTCCCTGCAGATGTATTTTAGTTCTGCTCTGCAGCCGTGGCTGGAGTCAAAATGGCTACTATTCGATTTGCTTCAGAAAAATGATTGCACTTTGCAAATGCTTACTTGAAGAGAGGTCTTAGAAGTGACCTGCTTTTATAATATGGAAGGTGACAGGTTCGATTTCTATTTCTGTGAGAAATTTTAATTTCATAAACAAGGAAGACAACTGTGGTCCTGGGCCCTGTCCTTCTGTGCCTTCCTCCTGTTTCTGAACCCTTGTGGCAATCTGCACCTCCTGGCTGATTCAGTTCCTTCAAAATAAACAACTGCATGAAGATATTAGGAAAGGTAGCAGCCAACTGTGGGAGTGCTGTCTGTTCTATAGCATCTGGCAATTTAAGGAATTCAGACAACTGCAGACTTAAGGCAGCTCACTTGACAGCTGGATTAGGAAAAGGGCATTTGACATCTCAGCAGTGAAAATGCACACAGGGGCCCCCTCACTGTGCCGTGGGTGGCCTTTCTGTTCATGTTTCTATGGAAACCATCTACAGCTGGAGATGACGGCTCAGACATTCTAGACCTTGGTTCATCACACTGGGTGAGGAAAAGATCCAAACCAGGATAGACAGCACATTGCAGAGTTGCCATGGGCTTTTGCCCCTCTCTCCCCCTCCCCACTTATTAATAAAGCTAAAACAGTTTGGGCCTTTCGTGGTTATAATTATTCCCAAGGCCTCTCTTAGAAGACCCCCTCAAGGGAGCAACCAGCTCTCTCCCCTTTGGCCTTTACAGAGCACGAGTAGGGCCACCATGCTTTGGCTGTCTCCCCATGATGGTAAAGAACCTGGGCTCCAGCTCAGACACCTGGCTCTGACTCTCAGTGCAGGGCCTTACGCTGGTTCCTTAACCTCTCTCAGCAAGGCAAGATTCAGGTCTTTACTGTAAGGTTGCCAGATAAACTACAGGACACCCAGATAAATTTGAATTTCAGATAAACAATGAACACTTTTTAAACTATTCCATGATATCATGTATTTTTTATTTGCTAAATCTGGCAATCCCACTTTACAGGCTCCAAGGGCCTAAAAAGATTGATACCTCTTCCCTCCCTACCAAATAATTCAAAAAATGTTTAAGGGGGAGCGAGAAGATGGCGGAAGAGTAAGACGCGGCGATCACCTTCCTCCTCACAGATACATCAGAAATACATCTACACGTGGAACTTCTCCTATAGAACACCCACCGAACGCTGGCAGAAGACCTCAGACCTCCCAAAAGGGTTAGACCGACCCGTTTTTTGTTTGTTTGTTTTGTTTTGTTTCTTTAATAGAAATTTTTCTTCTTAATAATTATTTTTTATTTTAAAAACTATATTTTATCCTACTTTATTTTGTCTTCTCCATTTCTTTCTTCCTTTCTTCCCTCCTTTCTTTCCTACTTCCCTCCTTCCTTCCTTCCTTCCTCCCTTCCTTCCTCCCATCCTTGCTTTCTTCCTTCCTTCGTTCCTCCCTTCCTTTCTTCCCTCCTTCCTTTCCCTCCCTTCCTCCTTCCTTCCTTTCTTTCCTTTCTATTTTTTTCTCCCTTTTATTTTAAGCCATGTGGATTCAGTGCTCTTGGCACTCCAGCCAGGTGTCAAGTCTGTGTCTCTGAGGTGGGAGAACCAACCTCAGGACACTGGTCCACAAGAGATCTCCCAGTTCCATGCAATATCAAATGGCGAAAATCTCCCAGAGATCTCCATCTCAACACCAAGACCCAGCTTCACTCAAGGACCAGCAACGAACAGTGCTGAAGACCCTATGCCCAACAAAGAGCAAGACAGGTCTACAGCCCCATCCATTAGCAGATAGGCTGCCTAAAATCATAATAAGACTACCAACATCCCCATACAAACCACCAGACGTGGACCTGCCCACCAGAAAGACAAGATCCAGCCTCATCCACCAGAACAGAGGCACTAGTCCCCCCAACCAGGAAACCTGCTCAACCCACTGAACCAACCTCAGCCACTGGGGACAGCAACCAAAAACAGAGGGAACTATGAACCTGCAGCGTGCAAAAAGGAGACCCCAAACACAGTAAGATAAGCGAAATAAGAAGACAGAAAAACACATAGCAGATGAAGAAGCAAGACAAAAACACACCAGACCTAACAAATGAAGAGGAAATAGGCAGTCTACCTGAAAAAGAATTCAGAATAATGATAGTAAAGATGATTCAAAATCTTGGAAATAGAATAGACAAATTGCAAGAAACATTAACATTAGAAGAAATAAAGAGGAAGCAATAAACAATGAGCAACACAATAAATGAAATGAAAAATACTCGAGATGGGATCAATAGCGGAATAACTGAGGCAGAAGGACGGATAAGTGACCTGGAAGATAAAATAGTGGAAATAACTACAGCAGAGCAGAAGAAAGAAAAAGAATGAAGAGAACTGAGGACAGTCTCAGAGACCTCTGGGACAACATTAAACGCACCAACATTCGAATTATAGGGGTCCCAGAAGAAGAAGAGAAAAAGAAAGGGACTGAGAAAATATTTGAAGAGATTATAGTTCAAAACTTCCTTAATATAGGAAGGGAAATAGTCAGTCAAGTCCAGGAAGCAGAGAGAGTCCCATACAGGAGAAACCCAAAGTTAAACATGCCAACACACATAATAATCAAACTGTCAAAAATTAAATACAAAGAAAACATATTAAAAGCAAGGGAAAAACAACAAAAAACACACAAGGGAATCCCCATAAGGTTAACATCTGATCTCTCAGCAGAAACTGTACAAGCCAGAAGGGAGTGGCAGGACATATTTAAAGTGATGAAGAAAAAAAACCTACAACGAAGATTACTCTACCCAGCAAGGATCTCATTCAGATTTGATGGAGAAATTAAAAGCTTTACAGACAAGCAAAAGCTGAGAAAGTTCAGCACCACCAAACCAGCTCTACAACAAATGCTAAAAGAACTTCTCGAAGCAAGAAACACAACAGAAGGAAAAGACCTACAAGAATAACCCGAAACAATTAAGTAAATGGTAATATGAACATACATATCGATAATTACCTTAAATGTAAACGGATTAAATTCTCCCACCAAAAGACAAAGACTGGCTGAATGGATACAAAAACAATATCCATATATATGCTATCTACAAGAGACCCACTTCAGACCTAGGGACACTTACAGACTGAAAGTGAGGGGATGGAAAAAGATATTCCATGCAAATGGAAATCAGAAGAAAGCTGGAGTAGCAATTCTCATGTCAGACAAAAAAGACTTTAAAATAAAAACTATTACAAGACACAAAGAAGGACACTACACAATGATCCAGGGATCGATCCACAAAGAAGATATAACAATTGTAAATATTTATGCACCCAACACAGGAGCACCTCAATACATAAGGCAAATACTAACAGCCATACAAGGGGAAATCGACAGCAACACAATCATAGTAGGGGACTTTAACACCCCACTGTCACCAATGGACAGATCATCCAAAATGAAAATAAATAAGGAAACACAAGCTTTAAATGATACATTACACAAGACGGGTTTACTTGATATTTATAGGACATTCCATCCAAAAACAACAGAATACACATTTTTCTCCAGTGCTCATGGAACATTCTCCAGGATAGATCATATCTTGGGGTCACAAATCTAGCCTTGGCAAATTTAAGAAAACTGAAATCGTTATCAAGTATCTTTTCCGACCACAACGCTATGAGACTAGATATCAATTACAGGAAAAGATCTGTAAAAAGTACAAACACATGGAGGCTAAACAATACACTACTTAATAACGAAGTGATCACTGAAGAAATCAAAGAGGAAATCAAAAAGTACTTAGAAACAAATGACAACGGAGACACGACGACCCAAAACCTATGGGATACAGCAAAAGCAGTTCTAGGAGGGAAGTTTATAGCAATACAATCATACCTTAAGAAACAGGAAACATCTCGAATAGACAACCTAACTTTGCACCTAAAGCAATTAGACAAGGAAGAACAAAAAAAACCCCAAATTTAGCAGAAGGAGAGAAATCATAAAGATCAGATCAGAAATAAATGAAAAAGAAATGAAGGAAACAATAGCAAAGATCAATAAAAGTAAAAGCTGGTTCTTTGAGAAGATAAATAAAATTGATAATCCATTAGACAGACTCATCAAGAAAAAAAAGGGAGAAGACTCAAATCAACAGGATTAGAAATGAAAAAGGAGATGTAACAACTGACACTGCAGAAATACAAAATATCATGAGAGATTACTACAAGCAACTGTATGCCAATAAAATGGACAACCTGGAAGAAATGGACAAATTCTTAGAAATGCACAACCTGCCGAGACTGAACCAGGAAGAAATAGAAAATATGAACAGACCAATCACAAGCACTGAAATTGAAACTGTGATTAAAAAATCTTCCAACAAACAAAAGCCCAGGACCAGATGGCTTCACAGGCGAATCCTATCAAACATTTAGAGAAGCGCTAACACCTATCCTCCTCAAACTCTTCCAAAAGATAGCAGAGGGAGGAACACTCCCAAACTCATTCTATGAGGCCACCACCACGCTGATACCAAAACCAGACAAAGACGTCACAAAGAAAGAAAACTACAGGCCAATATCACTGATGAACATAGACGCAAAAATCCTCAACAAAATACTAGCAAACAGAATCCAACAGCACATTAAAAGGATCATACACCATGATCAAGTGGGGTTTATTCCAGGAATGCAAGGATTCTTCCATATACGCAAATCAATCAACGTGATACACCATATCAACAAACTGAAGGAGAAAAACCATATGATCATCTCAATAGATGCGGAGAAAGCTTTTGACAAAATTCAACACTCATTTAGGACAAAAACCCTGCAGAAAGTAGGCATACAGGGAACTTTCCTCAACATAATAAAGGCCATATATGACAAACCCACAGCCAGCATCGTTCTCAATGGTGAAAAACTGAAACCATTTCCACTAAGATCAGGAACAAGACAAGGTTGCCCACTCTCACCACTCTTATTCAACCTAGTTTTGGAAGTTCTAGCCACGGCAAGCAGAGAAGAAAAAGAAATAAAAGGAATCCAAATAGGAAAAGAAGAAGTAAAGCTGTCACTGTTTGCAGATGACATGATACTATACATAGAGAATCCTAAGGATGCTACCAGAAAACTACTAGAACTAATCAATGAATCTGGTAAAGTTGCAGGATACAAACTTAATGCACAGAAATCTCTGGCATTCTTACACACTAATGATGAAAACCCTGAGAGTGAAATTAAGAAAACACTCCCATTTACCACTGCAACTAAAAGAATAAAATATCTAGGAATAAACCTACCTAAGGAGACAAAAGACTTGTATGCAGCAAACTATAAGACACTGATGAAAGAAATTAAAGATGATACAAATAGGTGGAGAAATATACCATGTTCTCGGATTGGAAGAATCAACATTGTGAAAATGACTCTACTACCCAAAGCAATCTACAGATTCAATGCTATCCCTATCAAATTACCACTGGCATTTTTTACAGAACTAGAACAAAAAAATTCACAATTTGTATGGAAAGACAAAAGACCCCGAATAGCCAAAGCAATCTTGAGAACGAAAAATGGAGCTGGAGGAATCAGGCTCCCTGACTTCAGACTCTACTACAAGGCTACAGTAATCAAGACAGTATGGTACTGGCACGAAAACAGAAATATAGATCAATGGAACAGGATAGAAAGCCCAGAGATAAACCCACACACATATGGTCACCTCATCTTTGATAAAGGAGGGAAGGATGTACAGTGGAGAAAAGACAGCCTCTTCAATAAGTGGTGCTGGGAAAACTGGACAGCTACCTGTAAAAGTATGAAATTAGAACACTCCCTAACACCACACACAAAAATAAACTCAAAATGGGTTAAAGACCTAAATGTAAGGCCAGACACTATCAAACTCTTAGAGGAAAACATAGGCAGGACACTCTATGACATAAACCACAGCAAGATCCTTTT
Organism: Kogia breviceps; assembly: GCF_026419965.1. Classification (NCBI taxonomy): domain Eukaryota; kingdom Metazoa; phylum Chordata; class Mammalia; order Artiodactyla; family Physeteridae; genus Kogia; species Kogia breviceps. The sequence continues at coordinate 58,571,723 of NC_081324.1, read as the reverse complement.
TCACCCATCTCCTAGAGAAATGGAAATCAAAACAAAAATAAACAAATGGGACCTAATGAAACTTAAAAGCTTTTGCACAGCAAAGGCTACCATAAACAAGACCAAAAGACAACCCTCAGAATGGGAGAAAATATTTGCAAATGAAGCAACTGACAAAGGATTAATCTCCAAAATTTATAAGCAACTCATGCAGCTCAATAACCAAAAAGCAAACAACCCAATCCAAAAATGGGCAGAAGAACTAAATAGACATTTCTCCAAAGAAGATATACAGATTGCTAACAAACACATGAAAGAAGGCTCAACATCATTGATCATTAGAGAAATGCAAATCAAACCTACAGTGAGATGTCATCCCACACCGGTCAGACTGGCCATCATCAAAAACTCTAGAAGCAATAAATGCTGGAGAGGGTGTGGAGAAAAAGGGAACACTCTTGCACTGCTGGTGGGAATGTAAATTGATACAGCCACTATGGAGAACAGTATGGAGGTTCCTTAAAAAACTACAAATAGAACTACCATACGACCCAGCAATCCCACTACTGGGCATATACCCTGAGAAAACCATAATTCAAAAAGAGTCATGTACCAAAATGTTCATTGCAGCTCTATTTACGATAGCCAGGACATGGAAGCAACCTACGTGTCCATCAACAGATGAATGGGTAAAGAAGATGTGGCACATATATACAATGGAATATTACTCAGCCATAAAAAGAAATGAAACTGAGTTATTTGTAATGAGGTGGATAGACCTGGAGTCTGTCATACAGAGTGAAGTAAGTCACAAGGAGAAAAACAAATACCGTATGCTAACACATATATATGGACTCTAAGGAAAAAAAAAAAAAAAAAGTCACGAAGAGATTAGTGGTAGGACGGGAATAAAACACAGACTTACTAGAGCATGGACTTGAGGATATGGGGAGGGGGAAGGGTAAGCTGTGACAAAGTGAGAGAGTGGCAGGGACATATATACACTACCAAATGTAAATTAGATAGCTAGTGGGAAGCTGCCGCACAGCACAGGGAGATCACCTCTGTGCTTTGTGACCACCTAGAGGGGTGGGGTAGGGAGGGTGGGAGAGAGGGTGACGCAAGAGGGAAGAGATATGGGAACATATGTATATGTATAATGGATTCACTCTGTTGTAAAGGAAAAATTAACACACTACTGTAAAACAGTTATACCCCAATAAAGATGTTTAACAAAATTAAAAAAAAAAAAAAAAAATAGAATCTATAGCCTCCAAAAAAGTAGCAGGGAGAAACAGAAAGACTGAAAACTTTTATCAATCCAGCAGAAGACAGAAAAGGAGAAAACTGCAAAGGAACGTGATAGTAAATTAAAAGTACAAATGTTATGAATATATGCAATAAAACAGCAATCACAATAAATATGAGCGGATTAAAAAAAAAAAAAAAAAAAACAGGACCCATATATATGCTGTCTACAAGAGACCCACTTCAGACCTAGGGACACTTACAGACTGAAAGTGAGGGGATGGAAAAAGATATTCCATGCAAATGGAAATCAGAAGAAAGCTGGAGTAGCAATTCTCATGTCAGACAAAAAAGACTTTAAAATAAAAACTATTACAAGACACAAAGAAGGACACTACACAATGATCCAGGGATCGATCCACAAAGAAGATATAACAATTGTAAATATTTATGCACCCAACACAGGAGCACCTCAATACATAAGGCAAATACTAACAGCCATACAAGGGGAAATCGACAGCAACACAATCATAGTAGGGGACTTTAACACCCCACTGTCACCAATGGACAGATCATCCAAAATGAAAATAAATAAGGAAACACAAGCTTTAAATGATACATTACACAAGACGGATTTACTTGATATTTATAGGACATTCCATCCAAAAACAACAGAATACACATTTTTCTCCAGTGCTCATGGAACATTCTCCAGGATAGATCATATCTTGGGGTCACAAATCTAGCCTTGGCAAATTTAAGAAAACTGAAATCGTTATCAAGTATCTTTTCCGACCACAACGCTATGAGACTAGATATCAATTACAGGAAAAGATCTGTAAAAAGTACAAACACATGGAGGCTAAACAATACACTACTTAATAACGAAGTGATCACTGAAGAAATCAAAGAGGAAATCAAAAAGTACTTAGAAACAAATGACAACGGAGACACGACGACCCAAAACCTATGGGATACAGCAAAAGCAGTTCTAGGAGGGAAGTTTATAGCAATACAATCATACCTTAAGAAACAGGAAACATCTCGAATAGACAACCTAACTTTGCACCTAAAGCAATTAGACAAGGAAGAACAAAAAAACCCCCAAATTTAGCAGAAGGAGAGAAATCATAAAGATCAGATCAGAAATAAATGAAAAAGAAATGAAGGAAACAATAGCAAAGATCAATAAAAGTAAAAGCTGGTTCTTTGAGAAGATAAATAAAATTGATAATCCATTAGACAGACTCATCAAGAAAAAAAAGGGAGAAGACTCAAATCAACAGGATTAGAAATGAAAAAGGAGATGTAACAACTGACACTGCAGAAATACAAAATATCATGAGAGATTACTACAAGCAACTGTATGCCAATAAAATGGACAACCTGGAAGAAATGGACAAATTCTTAGAAATGCACAACCTGCCGAGACTGAACCAGGAAGAAATAGAAAATATGAACAGACCAATCACAAGCACTGAAATTGAAACTGTGATTAAAAAATCTTCCAACAAACAAAAGCCCAGGACCAGATGGCTTCACAGGCGAATCCTATCAAACATTTAGAGAAGCGCTAACACCTATCCTCCTCAAACTCTTCCAAAAGATAGCAGAGGGAGGAACACTCCCAAACTCATTCTATGAGGCCACCACCACGCTGATACCAAAACCAGACAAAGACGTCACAAAGAAAGAAAACTACAGGCCAATATCACTGATGAACATAGACGCAAAAATCCTCAACAAAATACTAGCAAACAGAATCCAACAGCACATTAAAAGGATCATACACCATGATCAAGTGGGGTTTATTCCAGGAATGCAAGGATTCTTCCATATACGCAAATCAATCAACGTGATACACCATATCAACAAACTGAAGGAGAAAAACCATATGATCATCTCAATAGATGCGGAGAAAGCTTTTGACAAAATTCAACACTCATTTAGGACAAAAACCCTGCAGAAAGTAGGCATACAGGGAACTTTCCTCAACATAATAAAGGCCATATATGACAAACCCACAGCCAGCATCGTTCTCAATGGTGAAAAACTGAAACCATTTCCACTAAGATCAGGAACAAGACAAGGTTGCCCACTCTCACCACTCTTATTCAACCTAGTTTTGGAAGTTCTAGCCACGGCAAGCAGAGAAGAAAAAGAAATAAAAGGAATCCAAATAGGAAAAGAAGAAGTAAAGCTGTCACTGTTTGCAGATGACATGATACTATACATAGAGAATCCTAAGGATGCTACCAGAAAACTACTAGAACTAATCAATGAATCTGGTAAAGTTGCAGGATACAAACTTAATGCACAGAAATCTCTGGCATTCTTACACACTAATGATGAAAACCCTGAGAGTGAAATTAAGAAAACACTCCCATTTACCACTGCAACTAAAAGAATAAAATATCTAGGAATAAACCTACCTAAGGAGACAAAAGACTTGTATGCAGCAAACTATAAGACACTGATGAAAGAAATTAAAGATGATACAAATAGGTGGAGAAATATACCATGTTCTCGGATTGGAAGAATCAACATTGTGAAAATGACTCTACTACCCAAAGCAATCTACAGATTCAATGCTATCCCTATCAAATTACCACTGGCATTTTTTACAGAACTAGAACAAAAAAATTCACAATTTGTATGGAAAGACAAAAGACCCCGAATAGCCAAAGCAATCTTGAGAACGAAAAATGGAGCTGGAGGAATCAGGCTCCCTGACTTCAGACTCTACTACAAGGCTACAGTAATCAAGACAGTATGGTACTGGCACGAAAACAGAAATATAGATCAATGGAACAGGATAGAAAGCCCAGAGATAAACCCACACACATATGGTCACCTCATCTTTGATAAAGGAGGGAAGGATGTACAGTGGAGAAAAGACAGCCTCTTCAATAAGTGGTGCTGGGAAAACTGGACAGCTACCTGTAAAAGTATGAAATTAGAACACTCCCTAACACCACACACAAAAATAAACTCAAAATGGGTTAAAGACCTAAATGTAAGGCCAGACACTATCAAACTCTTAGAGGAAAACATAGGCAGGACACTCTATGACATAAACCACAGCAAGATCCTTTTTCACCCATCTCCTAGAGAAATGGAAATCAAAACAAAAATAAACAAATGGGACCTAATGAAACTTAAAAGCTTTTGCACAGCAAAGGCTACCATAAACAAGACCAAAAGACAACCCTCAGAATGGGAGAAAATATTTGCAAATGAAGCAACTGACAAAGGATTAATCTCCAAAATTTATAAGCAACTCATGCAGCTCAATAACCAAAAAGCAAACAACCCAATCCAAAAATGGGCAGAAGAACTAAATAGACATTTCTCCAAAGAAGATATACAGATTGCTAACAAACACATGAAAGAAGGCTCAACATCATTGATCATTAGAGAAATGCAAATCAAACCTACAGTGAGATGTCATCCCACACCGGTCAGACTGGCCATCATCAAAAACTCTAGAAGCAATAAATGCTGGAGAGGGTGTGGAGAAAAAGGGAACACTCTTGCACTGCTGGTGGGAATGTAAATTGATACAGCCACTATGGAGAACAGTATGGAGGTTCCTTAAAAAACTACAAATAGAACTACCATACGACCCAGCAATCCCACTACTGGGCATATACCCTGAGAAAACCATAATTCAAAAAGAGTCATGTACCAAAATGTTCATTGCAGCTCTATTTACGATAGCCAGGACATGGAAGCAACCTACGTGTCCATCAACAGATGAATGGGTAAAGAAGATGTGGCACATATATACAATGGAATATTACTCAGCCATAAAAAGAAATGAAACTGAGTTATTTGTAATGAGGTGGATAGACCTGGAGTCTGTCATACAGAGTGAAGTAAGTCACAAGGAGAAAAACAAATACCGTATGCTAACACATATATATGGACTCTAAGGAAAAAAAAAAAAAAAAAGTCACGAAGAGATTAGTGGTAGGACGGGAATAAAACACAGACTTACTAGAGCATGGACTTGAGGATATGGGGAGGGGGAAGGGTAAGCTGTGACAAAGTGAGAGAGTGGCAGGGACATATATACACTACCAAATGTAAATTAGATAGCTAGTGGGAAGCTGCCGCACAGCACAGGGAGATCACCTCTGTGCTTTGTGACCACCTAGAGGGGTGGGGTAGGGAGGGTGGGAGAGAGGGTGACGCAAGAGGGAAGAGATATGGGAACATATGTATATGTATAATGGATTCACTCTGTTGTAAAGGAAAAATTAACACACTACTGTAAAACAGTTATACCCCAATAAAGATGTTTAACAAAATTAAAAAAAAAAAAAAAAAATAGAATCTATAGCCTCCAAAAAAGTAGCAGGGAGAAACAGAAAGACTGAAAACTTTTATCAATCCAGCAGAAGACAGAAAAGGAGAAAACTGCAAAGGAACGTGATAGTAAATTAAAAGTACAAATGTTATGAATATATGCAATAAAACAGCAATCACAATAAATATGAGCGGATTAAAAAAAAAAAAAAAAAAAACAGGACCCATATATATGCTGTCTACAAGAGACCCACTTCAGACCTAGGGACACTTACAGACTGAAAGTGAGGGGATGGAAAAAGATATTCCATGCAAATGGAAATCAGAAGAAAGCTGGAGTAGCAATTCTCATGTCAGACAAAAAAGACTTTAAAATAAAAACTATTACAAGACACAAAGAAGGACACTACACAATGATCCAGGGATCGATCCACAAAGAAGATATAACAATTGTAAATATTTATGCACCCAACACAGGAGCACCTCAATACATAAGGCAAATACTAACAGCCATACAAGGGGAAATCGACAGCAACACAATCATAGTAGGGGACTTTAACACCCCACTGTCACCAATGGACAGATCATCCAAAATGAAAATAAATAAGGAAACACAAGCTTTAAATGATACATTACACAAGACGGATTTACTTGATATTTATAGGACATTCCATCCAAAAACAACAGAATACACATTTTTCTCCAGTGCTCATGGAACATTCTCCAGGATAGATCATATCTTGGGGTCACAAATCTAGCCTTGGCAAATTTAAGAAAACTGAAATCGTTATCAAGTATCTTTTCCGACCACAACGCTATGAGACTAGATATCAATTACAGGAAAAGATCTGTAAAAAGTACAAACACATGGAGGCTAAACAATACACTACTTAATAACGAAGTGATCACTGAAGAAATCAAAGAGGAAATCAAAAAGTACTTAGAAACAAATGACAACGGAGACACGACGACCCAAAACCTATGGGATACAGCAAAAGCAGTTCTAGGAGGGAAGTTTATAGCAATACAATCATACCTTAAGAAACAGGAAACATCTCGAATAGACAACCTAACTTTGCACCTAAAGCAATTAGACAAGGAAGAACAAAAAAACCCCCAAATTTAGCAGAAGGAGAGAAATCATAAAGATCAGATCAGAAATAAATGAAAAAGAAATGAAGGAAACAATAGCAAAGATCAATAAAAGTAAAAGCTGGTTCTTTGAGAAGATAAATAAAATTGATAATCCATTAGACAGACTCATCAAGAAAAAAAAGGGAGAAGACTCAAATCAACAGGATTAGAAATGAAAAAGGAGATGTAACAACTGACACTGCAGAAATACAAAATATCATGAGAGATTACTACAAGCAACTGTATGCCAATAAAATGGACAACCTGGAAGAAATGGACAAATTCTTAGAAATGCACAACCTGCCGAGACTGAACCAGGAAGAAATAGAAAATATGAACAGACCAATCACAAGCACTGAAATTGAAACTGTGATTAAAAAATCTTCCAACAAACAAAAGCCCAGGACCAGATGGCTTCACAGGCGAATCCTATCAAACATTTAGAGAAGCGCTAACACCTATCCTCCTCAAACTCTTCCAAAAGATAGCAGAGGGAGGAACACTCCCAAACTCATTCTATGAGGCCACCACCACGCTGATACCAAAACCAGACAAAGACGTCACAAAGAAAGAAAACTACAGGCCAATATCACTGATGAACATAGACGCAAAAATCCTCAACAAAATACTAGCAAACAGAATCCAACAGCACATTAAAAGGATCATACACCATGATCAAGTGGGGTTTATTCCAGGAATGCAAGGATTCTTCCATATACGCAAATCAATCAACGTGATACACCATATCAACAAACTGAAGGAGAAAAACCATATGATCATCTCAATAGATGCGGAGAAAGCTTTTGACAAAATTCAACACTCATTTAGGACAAAAACCCTGCAGAAAGTAGGCATACAGGGAACTTTCCTCAACATAATAAAGGCCATATATGACAAACCCACAGCCAGCATCGTTCTCAATGGTGAAAAACTGAAACCATTTCCACTAAGATCAGGAACAAGACAAGGTTGCCCACTCTCACCACTCTTATTCAACCTAGTTTTGGAAGTTCTAGCCACGGCAAGCAGAGAAGAAAAAGAAATAAAAGGAATCCAAATAGGAAAAGAAGAAGTAAAGCTGTCACTGTTTGCAGATGACATGATACTATACATAGAGAATCCTAAGGATGCTACCAGAAAACTACTAGAACTAATCAATGAATCTGGTAAAGTTGCAGGATACAAACTTAATGCACAGAAATCTCTGGCATTCTTACACACTAATGATGAAAACCCTGAGAGTGAAATTAAGAAAACACTCCCATTTACCACTGCAACTAAAAGAATAAAATATCTAGGAATAAACCTACCTAAGGAGACAAAAGACTTGTATGCAGCAAACTATAAGACACTGATGAAAGAAATTAAAGATGATACAAATAGGTGGAGAAATATACCATGTTCTCGGATTGGAAGAATCAACATTGTGAAAATGACTCTACTACCCAAAGCAATCTACAGATTCAATGCTATCCCTATCAAATTACCACTGGCATTTTTTACAGAACTAGAACAAAAAAATTCACAATTTGTATGGAAAGACAAAAGACCCCGAATAGCCAAAGCAATCTTGAGAACGAAAAATGGAGCTGGAGGAATCAGGCTCCCTGACTTCAGACTCTACTACAAGGCTACAGTAATCAAGACAGTATGGTACTGGCACGAAAACAGAAATATAGATCAATGGAACAGGATAGAAAGCCCAGAGATAAACCCACACACATATGGTCACCTCATCTTTGATAAAGGAGGGAAGGATGTACAGTGGAGAAAAGACAGCCTCTTCAATAAGTGGTGCTGGGAAAACTGGACAGCTACCTGTAAAAGTATGAAATTAGAACACTCCCTAACACCACACACAAAAATAAACTCAAAATGGGTTAAAGACCTAAATGTAAGGCCAGACACTATCAAACTCTTAGAGGAAAACATAGGCAGGACACTCTATGACATAAACCACAGCAAGATCCTTTTTCACCCATCTCCTAGAGAAATGGAAATCAAAACAAAAATAAACAAATGGGACCTAATGAAACTTAAAAGCTTTTGCACAGCAAAGGCTACCATAAACAAGACCAAAAGACAACCCTCAGAATGGGAGAAAATATTTGCAAATGAAGCAACTGACAAAGGATTAATCTCCAAAATTTATAAGCAACTCATGCAGCTCAATAACCAAAAAGCAAACAACCCAATCCAAAAATGGGCAGAAGAACTAAATAGACATTTCTCCAAAGAAGATATACAGATTGCTAACAAACACATGAAAGAAGGCTCAACATCATTGATCATTAGAGAAATGCAAATCAAACCTACAGTGAGATGTCATCCCACACCGGTCAGACTGGCCATCATCAAAAACTCTAGAAGCAATAAATGCTGGAGAGGGTGTGGAGAAAAAGGGAACACTCTTGCACTGCTGGTGGGAATGTAAATTGATACAGCCACTATGGAGAACAGTATGGAGGTTCCTTAAAAAACTACAAATAGAACTACCATACGACCCAGCAATCCCACTACTGGGCATATACCCTGAGAAAACCATAATTCAAAAAGAGTCATGTACCAAAATGTTCATTGCAGCTCTATTTACGATAGCCAGGACATGGAAGCAACCTACGTGTCCATCAACAGATGAATGGGTAAAGAAGATGTGGCACATATATACAATGGAATATTACTCAGCCATAAAAAGAAATGAAACTGAGTTATTTGTAATGAGGTGGATAGACCTGGAGTCTGTCATACAGAGTGAAGTAAGTCACAAGGAGAAAAACAAATACCGTATGCTAACACATATATATGGACTCTAAGGAAAAAAAAAAAAAAAAAGTCACGAAGAGATTAGTGGTAGGACGGGAATAAAACACAGACTTAGTAGAGCATGGACTTGAGGATATGGGGAGGGGGAAGGGTAAGCTGTGACAAAGTGAGAGAGTGGCAGGGACATATATACACTACCAAATGTAAATTAGATAGCTAGTGGGAAGCTGCCGCACAGCACAGGGAGATCACCTCTGTGCTTTGTGACCACCTAGGGGGTGGGGTAGGGAGGGTGGGAGAGAGGGTGACGCAAGAGGGAAGAGATATGGGAACATATGTATATGTATAATGGATTCACTCTGTTGTAAAGGAAAAATTAACACACTACTGTAAAACAGTTATACCCCAATAAAGATGTTTAACAAAATTAAAAAAAAAAAAAAAAAATAGAATCTATAGCCTCCAAAAAAGTAGCAGGGAGAAACAGAAAGACTGAAAACTTTTATCAATCCAGCAGAAGACAGAAAAGGAGAAAACTGCAAAGGAACGTGATAGTAAATTAAAAGTACAAATGTTATGAATATATGCAATAAAACAGCAATCACAATAAATATGAGCGGATTAAAAAAAAAAAAAAAACAGGACCCATATATATGCTGTCTACAAGAGACCCACTTCAGACCTAGGGACACTTACAGACTGAAAGTGAGGGGATGGAAAAAGATATTCCATGCAAATGGAAATCAGAAGAAAGCTGGAGTAGCAATTCTCATGTCAGACAAAAAAGACTTTAAAATAAAAACTATTACAAGACACAAAGAAGGACACTACACAATGATCCAGGGATCGATCCACAAAGAAGATATAACAATTGTAAATATTTATGCACCCAACACAGGAGCACCTCAATACATAAGGCAAATACTAACAGCCATACAAGGGGAAATCGACAGCAACACAATCATAGTAGGGGACTTTAACACCCCACTGTCACCAATGGACAGATCATCCAAAATGAAAATAAATAAGGAAACACAAGCTTTAAATGATACATTACACAAGACGGGTTTACTTGATATTTATAGGACATTCCATCCAAAAACAACAGAATACACATTTTTCTCCAGTGCTCATGGAACATTCTCCAGGATAGATCATATCTTGGGGTCACAAATCTAGCCTTGGCAAATTTAAGAAAACTGAAATCGTTATCAAGTATCTTTTCCGACCACAACGCTATGAGACTAGATATCAATTACAGGAAAAGATCTGTAAAAAGTACAAACACATGGAGGCTAAACAATACACTACTTAATAACGAAGTGATCACTGAAGAAATCAAAGAGGAAATCAAAAAGTACTTAGAAACAAATGACAACGGAGACACGACGACCCAAAACCTATGGGATACAGCAAAAGCAGTTCTAGGAGGGAAGTTTATAGCAATACAATCATACCTTAAGAAACAGGAAACATCTCGAATAGACAACCTAACTTTGCACCTAAAGCAATTAGACAAGGAAGAACAAAAAAACCCCCAAATTTAGCAGAAGGAGAGAAATCATAAAGATCAGATCAGAAATAAATGAAAAAGAAATGAAGGAAACAATAGCAAAGATCAATAAAAGTAAAAGCTGGTTCTTTGAGAAGATAAATAAAATTGATAATCTATTAGACAGACTCATCAAGAAAAAAAAGGGAGAAGACTCAAATCAACAGGATTAGAAATGAAAAAGGAGATGTAACAACTGACACTGCAGAAATACAAAATATCATGAGAGATTACTACAAGCAACTGTATGCCAATAAAATGGACAACCTGGAAGAAATGGACAAATTCTTAGAAATGCACAACCTGCCGAGACTGAACCAGGAAGAAATAGAAAATATGAACAGACCAATCACAAGCACTGAAATTGAAACTGTGATTAAAAATCTTCCAGCAAACAAAAGTCCAGGACCAGATGGCTTCACAGGCGAATTCTATCAAACATTTAGAGAAGAGCTAACACCTATCCTTCTCAAACTCTTCCAACAGATAGCAGAGGGAGGAACACTCCCAAACTCATTCTATGAGGCCAACATCACCCTGATACCAAAACCAGACAAAGACGTCACAAAGAAAGAAAACTACAGGCCAATATCACTGATGAACATAGATGCAAAAATCCTCAACAAAATATTAGCAAACAGAATCCAACAGCACATTAAAAGGATCATACACCATGATCAAGTGGGGTTTATCCCAGGAATGCAAGGATTCTTCAATATACGCAAATCAATCAATGTGATACACCATATCAACAAACTGAAGGAGAAAAACCATATGATCATCTCAATAGATGCAGAGAAAGCTTTTGACAAAATTCAACACTCATTTATGATAAAAACCTTGCAGAAAGTGGGCATAGAGGGAACTTTCCTCAACATAATAAAGGCCATATATGACAAACCCACAGCTAGCATCGTTCTCAATGGTGAAAAACTGAAACCATTTCCACTAAGATCAGGAACAAGACAAGGTTGCCCACTCTCACCACTCTTATTCAACATAGTTTTGGAAGTTCTAGCCACAGCAATCAGAGAAGAAAAAGAAATAAAAGGAATCCAAATAGGAAAAGAAGAAGTAAAGCTGTCACTGTTTGCAGATGACATGATACTATACATAGAGAATCCTAAGGATGCTACCAGAAAACTACTAGAGCTAATCAATGAATTTGGTAAAGTTGCAGGATACAAAATTAATGCACAGAAATCTCTGGCATTCTTATACACTAATGATGAAAAATCTGAGAGTGAAATTAAGAAAACACTCCCATTTACCATTGCAACAAAAAGAATAAAATATCTAGGAATAAACCTACCTAAGGAGACAAAAGACTTGTATGCAGAAAACTATAAGACACTGATGAAAGAAATTAAAGATGATACAAATAGGTGGAGAAATATACCATGTTCTTGGATTGGAAGAATCAACATTGTGAAAATGACTATACTACCCAAAGCAATCTACCGATTCAATGCAATCCCTATCAAATTACCACTGGCATTTTTTACAGAACTAGAACAAAAAATTTCACAGTTTGTATGGAAACACAAAAGACCCCGAATAGCCAAAGCAATCTTGAGAACGAGAAATGGAGCTGGAGGAATTAAGCTCCCTGACTTCAGACTCTACTACAAGGCTACAGTAATCAAGACAATATGGTACTGGCACAAAAACAGAAATATAGATCAATGGAACAGGATAGAGAGCCCAGAGATAAACCCACACACATATGGTCACCTTATCTTTGATAAAGGAGGGAAGGATATACAGTGGAGAAAAGACAGCCTCTTCAATAAGTGGTGCTGGGAAAACTGGACAGCTACATGTAAAAGTATGAAATTAGAACAATCCCTAACACCACACACAAAAATAAACTCAAAATGGGTTAAAGACCTAAATGTAAGGCCAGACACTATCAAACTCTTAGAGGAAAACATAGGCAGAACACTATACGACATAAATCACAGCAAGATCCTTTTTGACCCATCTCCTAGAGAAATGGAAATAAAAACACAAATAAACAAATGGGACCTAATGAAACTTAAAAGCTTTTGCACAGCAAAGGATACCATAAACAAGACCAAAAGACAACCCTCAGAATGGGAGAAAATATTTGCAAATGAAGCAACTGACAAAGGATTAATTTCCAAAATTTATAAGCAACTCATGCAGCTCAATAACAAAAAAACAAACAACCCAATCCAAAAATGGGCAGAAGAACTAAATAGACATTTCTCCAAAGAAGATATACAGATTGCTAACAAACACATGAAAGAATGCTCAACCTCATTAATCATTAGAGAAATGCAAATCAAAACTACAATGAGATATCATCTCACACCGGTCAGATTGGCCATCATCAAAAACTCTAGAAACAATAAATGCTGGAGAGGGTGTGGAGAAAAGGGAACCCTCTTGCACTGCTGGTGGGAATGTAAATTGATACAGCCACTATGGAGAACAGTATGGAGGTTCCTTAAAAAACTACAAATAGAACTACCATACGACCCAGCAATCCCACTACTGGGAATATACCCTGAGAAAACTATAATTCAGAAAGACTCATGTACCAAAATGTTCATTGCAGCTCTATTTACAATAGCCAGGACATGGAAGCAACCTAAGTGTCCATCAACAGATGAATGGATAAAGAAGATGTGGCACATATATACAATGGAATATTACTCAGCCATAAAAAGAAATGAAACTGAGTTATTTATAATGAGGTGGATGGACCTGGAGTCTGTCATACAGAGTGAAGTAAGTCAGAAGGAGAAAAACAAATACCGTATGCTAACACATATATATGGACTCTAAGGGAAAAAAATGTCATGAAGAGGTTAGTGGTAGGACGGGAATAAAACACAGACTTACTCGAGCATGGACTTGAGGATATGGGGAGGGGGAGGGGTGGGGTGTGACGAAGTGGGGGAGTGGCAGGGACATATATACACTATCAAATGTAAATTAGATAGCTGGTGGGAAGCTGCTGCATGGCACAGGGAGATCACCTCTGTGCTTTGTGACCGCCTGGGGGGGTGGGATAGGGAGGGGGGGGGGTATGCAAGAGGGAGGAGATGTGGGAGCATGTGTGTATGTATAACTGATTTAGTTTGTTGTAGAGGGAAAACTAACACACTATTGTAAAACAATTATACTCCAATAAAGATGTTAAAAAAAAAAAAAAAAAAAAAAAAAAAAAAAAAGAGTCATGTACCAAAATGTTCATTGCAGCTCTATTTACGATAGCCAGGACATGGAAGCAACCTACGTGTCCATCAACAGATGAATAGATAAAGAAGATGTGGCACATATATACAATGGAATATTACTCAGCCATAAAAAGAAATGAAACTGAGTTATTTGTAATGAGGTGGATAGACCTGGAGTCTGTCATACAGAGTGAAGTAAGTCACAAGGAGAAAAACAAATACCGTATGCTAACACATATATATGGACTCTAAGGAAAAAAAAAAAAAAAAGTCACGAAGAGATTAGTGGTAGGACGGGAATAAAACACAGACTTACTAGAGCATGGACTTGAGGATATGGGGAGGGGGAAGGGTAAGCTGTGACAAAGTGAGAGAGTGGCAGGGACATATATACACTACCAAATGTAAATTAGATAGCTAGTGGGAAGCTGCCGCACAGCACAGGGAGATCACCTCTGTGCTTTGTGACCACCTAGAGGGGTGGGGTAGGGAGGGTGGGAGAGAGGGTGACGCAAGAGGGAAGAGATATGGGAACATATGTATATGTATAATGGATTCACTCTGTTGTAAAGGAAAAATTAACACACTATTGTAAAACAGTTATACTCCAATAAAGATGTTTAAAAAAATAAAATAAATAAAATAAACTACATATAGAACTACCATATGACCCCGCAATCCCACTACTGGGCATATACCCTGAGAAAACCATAATTCAAAAAGAGTCATGTACCAAAATGTTCATTGCAGCTCTATTTACGATAGCCAGGACATGGAAGCAACCTACGTGTCCATCAACAGATGAATGGATAAAGAAGATGTGGCACATATATACAATGGAATATTACTCAGCCATAAAAAGAAATGAAACTGAGTTATTTGTAATGAGGTGGATAGACCTGGAGTCTGTCATACAGAGTGAAGTAAGTCACAAGGAGAAAAACAAATACCATATGCTAACACATATACATGGACTCTAAGGAAAAAAAAATGTCATGAAGAGATTAGTGGTAGGACGGGAATAAAACACAGACCTACTACAGCACGGAGTTGAGGATATGGGGAGGGGGAAGGGTAAGCTGTGACGAAGTGAGAGAAGTGGCAGGGACATATACACACTACCAAATGTAAATTAGATAGCTAGTGGGAAGCTGCTGCATAGCACAGGGAGATCACCTCTGTGCTTTGTCACCACCTAGAGGGGTGGGATAGGGAGGGTGGGAGGGAGGGTGACGCAAGAGGGAAGAGATATGGGAACATATGTATATGTATAACGGATTCACTTTGTTGTAAAGGAGAAACTAACACAGTATTGTAAAACAGTTATACTCAAATAAAGATGTTAAAAAAATTTTTTTTTAATCTACACCTTAAAAGACATGCAACTTAATTTGTTGAAGATCATATTTTTGCCATGATGCTTTTATTGAAACATCAGATTATTTTGAAAACCTATTTTTGGTGGCCCAAGCATTTGTTTAGTTAATCCATCACTGTTTTTTAAAATTGTGGTAAAATATAGATAGCATAAAACCATATTTACTGGGACTTCCCTGGTTGTGCAGTAGTTAAGAATCCACCTGCCAATGCATGGGACACGGGATCAAGCCCTGGTATGGGAAGATCCCACGTGCCGCGGAGCAACTAAGCCCGTCCTCCACAACTACTGAGCCTGCACTCTAGAGCCCATGAGCCACAACTACTGAGCCCATGTGCCACAACTACTAAGCCCACACGCCTAGAGCCGCTGCTCCACAACAAGAGAAGGTACAGTAATGAGAAGCCCGTGCACCACAACCAAGAGTAGCCCCTGCTCGCTGCAACTAGAGAAAGCCCACAAGCAGCAATGAAGACCCAAAAATAAATTAAAAATTTATTTAAAAAACATTTTTACCACTATCTTAACCATTTTTAAGTTATTTAAGATTATTTTAACCATTTTTAAGTGTATAGTTCTCTGGTTTTAGGTAATTTAACACTGTTGTGCAACCATCACCACCATCCAGCTCCAAGACGCATTTCATCTTGCAAAACAAACTGTGTACCCATTAAACACTATTTCCCAGCTCCCCTCTCTCCCCAGCTCCTAGCAACCACCATTTTACTTTCTGTCTGTAGGAGTCTGACTACTCTAGTCACCTCATGTAAGTGGAATCATTCAGCATTTGTCTGTCTAGGACTGGCTTATTTCATTTGGCATAATGTCCTACAGGATCATCCATGATGTAGTATGTGTTAGTTTCCTTCCGTTTTAAGGCTGAGTAATATTCCATCATGTGTATATACCATATTTTGTTTATCCATTCATCCATCAGTGTACACTGGGGTTGCTTCCACCTTTTGGCTATTGTGAATAATGCTTTGAATATGGGTAAACAAATATTTCTTTGAGTTCCTACTTTTGATGTTTTCGGGTATATACCTGGAAGTGGAATTACTGGATCATACAGTAAGTCTAAGTCTATTTTTAAATTTTTGAGGAACCACCATACTTTTTTCCCATAGTATCCAGTGATGTTTTTAAGCCTCAATCTTCTACCTGTAAGGTGTGGTTATGATACCAACCATGGAAAGGCATATATTTGGAAATATTACTAAAACTGACTCAAAAAGAACATCTGGATAAGCCAATAACACTGACCTTAATCCTCAGTGAAATTTAATCCTCAGTCACACCTGCTGGCAAAAAAAAGTGCAAGGATCAGATGGTTTAAAGACAAGCTCTATTAAACACCAGCAACAAGAAAAAGAAAACTAACCAATGCATTTAACACAGCTGGTATAACCTTTATGAGGCCTGATTTATGTAATACCTTATTGATTTTCCTATATTATCTGTCTGTACAACCATCTCTAAAAGGATGCATCATAATTAGGGATGATGTACACGTGACTGGATATGGAACAACCATATTCAACACAGGCTTATGAATTAAGTGCCAATTTAGTATCCAAACCAGAAATTGAGATGAAAATAGATAAAATGCTGTTAGAATTGGTGGGCTGGAAGCATGTGTATTCTCACCTTAGAACACTATAAATCAAGGGCTAAGTTGTGGTACCATGAGAAAGACAGGTCTGGGAAGGTTTAAAGAGGTAGCTGTAACTAGGCTTTGCAGAATGCACAACAGCAGCTTTTGTGGGCCACAGAAAATTTAAAAAGTGCTTTCTTATGCATGGTGTTGTTTGGGTCCAGAGAAGAGGTGTGGAACCATGACACATGGGTCTAAGCCGCCCAGCTGAAAGAAAGGGGACTGTTAGGAATAATGGGAGGCAGGTGGGAGAATGGGTAGGTGGAGAGAGAACAGAGTGGATGGGGCCTAATCATGGAGAGCCCAAAAGTTAAGGAGGAAGGAAGGAGACTGGATGTAATGCCTTATGAAGTGTCAGGGTTTTCCATTAGGAGAGTGGTGTGATGAAACGGTGCATTTGAAATCATAAACTAGCTAGAGAGTGCAGCTTGAGCCAGCCAGTTGAACAACACTAATTGAGTGGTGGCTGATACCAGGACAGTAATAAAGGACAAGAGAGGTGTATATGAATGTTAGAGGCTCCAGCAGTACGTTAGCTGTAGGCAGTAAAAGACTGGGAGCTTGGACGATGAGAACCGTGGTTCCACAGACAGGAGGTAAATTGAGAAAAATTATGAACTTCAGCTTTGAATGTGTTGAATTTGAGAGAATGGTGAGAACATGTGAATGGAGGTGTCTCAGCCGGCTAGCTGGATTAAGGACTGGCCCGGAACTCTTCTCACTACTGCAAGCTTTGTCATTTATATATCAAACAGTATTTGTCTTTCTCTGTATGACTTATTTCATTATGCATAATACCCTCCAATTCCACCCATGTTGTTGCAAAAGAGCAAAAATTCATTCTTTTTTAATTTTTAATGGCTGAATAGTATTCCACTGTATGTATATGTACATCTTCTTTACCCATTTGTCTGTTGATGGACACTGTGTTGCTTCCATATCTTTGATACTGTAAATAATGCTACTACATTGCTATGTTGCAACACTACAATGGAGTGCACGTATCTTTTCAAATTAGTATTTTTGTTTTTTAATGGTTCTTATTTATGCTCATTTTCCCCCTCAGATTGTATGTGCTCCTCAACAATCTGTTAATTGGTTCATAGCTCCTGGAAGGTCTATATTGTGTTGGATATTTCTTGGGCATTTCTCCCAGAGCTAAAATAATTAGGACCTAAGGGAGATTATTAGTAGATAATTGTTGAGTTGAATATTAGTTTATCATTTTTTTCCAAAATACCTCAGCAGTGTAGTTCTTCCTATAAATTTCAAAAGTTCTTTGCAAATGTAATTCCTCTGAGCCATCTAATAAGCATAAAGCAAATGGCAGAATAAGCCTCTTTTGCAAGATATTCCCAAAAGAAGTTCTACAGGCTGAACAGTTTTCATAATATCAATATGTAGTGAAATTCTCAGATTAATATTCTGAAGTGTCAAAACTATCAGGATATTTTCAAACTGTGACAAAGACATAGCTCATGTTCCTTTCAAACTCTCTCAGGGTCCAGCAATGGGGCCCATCACAGTTGTCTGAAGCAAGGACTTGGGGGAAAACATAATGGAAATCATTTTTTTCTCTCTGAGTAACACAATTTAGAAATGATATTTTCTTCTCAGAGTATATGTAGTGGGTAATATTTAATTATAAAGTATTAAAACACAAACTCCCATCTTGAATATTGAAAAGCTGTGGTGGTCTCTGTTTATCTAATTAGAGGAATTTCATTGACATGAAAGAGTAAAGTTTATGGCAGTTTGTTTTAGTCAGAACCATTATAAGCATCAAGCATTTCATCAACAATTTAATTTTTAGCATGTATTCAAAGTCCAAATGTGACTGTCTGTTATGAATAAAAACACAGTAAAAGCTTTAATAAAAATTGAAAAGCACTGAGTTGTGTCCCTATTAGGTGCTCAGAAGAGAACAATTACGGAAAGAACATCATTCAAGGGAGCAGGTGGGAGCTTGTGAGGAACAGACACACCAGAGGTTATATGTGGTGTGTAACCAAAATGGTGTGTAACCATTTGCAACCAGACTAGAAAGGTAAGCAGGATTTAGGTGTGGTTAGGAAATTAATGAGTCTGATTAATACTGTGTGATTTAAATGTAATTCTGGGACTTCCCTGGTGGCACAGTGGTTAAGAAACCACCAGCCAATGCAGGGGACACGGGTTCGAGCCCTGGTCCAGGAAGATCCCACATGCCGCAGAGCAACTAAGCCTGTGCACCACAACTACTGAGCCTGCACTCTAGAGCCTGCAAGCCACAACTACTGAGCCCACGAGCCACAACTACTGAAGCCTACACACCTAGAGCCTGTGCTCCACAGCAAGAGAAGCCACCGCAATGAGAAGCCCGTGCACCACAACGAAGACTAGCCCCCGCTCGCCGCAACTAGAGAAAGCCCACGCGCAGCAATGAAGACCCAATGCAGCCCAAAATAAATAAATAAATTTATAAAAAATAAAAATTAAAAAAATAAATGTAACTCTGTACCTTTGAAGTTTGATTAAATTGATCATGGAGTTTAAGAAAAAAATACGAGTGAGAAAGGCAAAATGTGGAAAATCATCTGGCAGGCTAAACTCACTAAGTCTGGCTGGAAAAAAAATGTTCAAACTCAGAAGACTGTGAAAATCTTTCAATCTTCTAGGTGAGATCAGAAGTGAACTGAAGAAAGCACTTCTTAATAGGCTAATCTAAAAGAGAACACTTTTTCCTCCCCTTGTTATTATACTGGAATTGAGTAAAGTTGGGGAGAAAAAGGAGAGGAATCCTAAATTGATAAAGTGACTAGGAAAATCAGCGAATTATTGCTGACTCTTATAGCAATTCCCAAAGTCAACTGAAAGGTATGCATTTGTGTGTGTGTGTGTGTGTTTTAGTTGATATATAACCAACAGAAAGTGGGATAGAACTTATGGTCTGAACATAGTCGATTTCTTACTAAAACACAAAACATCAACAATTCTTCAGTGATGTATAATAGGACCCAGGGTCTACAATACATAACATTCACATTTGTTATGTCCAGGATACAACTCAAAATCTTTCAACATATTGATACATACAACCAGGAAAATAGGGCCAATTCTCAAGGGGAAAAAAATGCCAACCTCAAAATGGAACTATCAGACACAAACCTTAAAGCAGTGATTATATCTATGCTACATAAGGTCAGGGTAAACACATTTGAAATGAATGAAATGATACAAATTCTCAACAGAGAAATGGAAAATAGAAAAAGGAACCAATTGAAAATTACTGAACTGAAAAACACCATATCTGAAGTGAAAAAAGTCACTGGATGGACTCAATATAAGAATGTAGATGATAAAGCAAAGGGTCAGCAAACTTGAAAATAGAACAATGAAAATTATCCAACGTAACAAACAGAGAGATAAAAGATTGAAAAAATCCCCAGTGTCAGGTAGATAACTTCTACAGATCTAACATAGCATAATTGGAGTCCCATAGGCAGAAGAGAGTGGTTGGAACAAAAAAATTTTTTTCATCAAGAATGGCAAAAAGTCCCCCAAATTTAGTGAAATACATAAATTTACAGATTCAAGACACTCAGCAAACTCCATACAGAAAAATTTCAAAGAAAACAATGCCTGAACACAATAATCAAACTTCTAAAATCCAAAAATAATTAAAGAATTATTGAAATCAGCTAGAGGAAAAAAGGACACATTACATACCAAGGAACAATGATTCAAATATCTATGAATTTCTCAGGAGAAATCTCAAAGGCCAGAAGATAGCAGAACTACATTTTTAATGTACAAAAAGAAAAGTTTATCAACCCAGAATTCTACATCCAGTGAAAATATAAAAGTATCTTTCAGAGATAAAAGCGAAATAAGGACATTCTCAGATGAAAGAAAACAAAGATAATTCATCAGGAGCAGTCCTGCTCTTGTATCCAGAATATATAAAGAACTCTTATAACTCAACAATAATACAAACAATCCAATTAAAAATGAGCAAAAGATATGAATGGATACTTCACAAAAGAAGAAATATGAATGACCAAATGCAGAAGAAAAGATATTCATCATTAGTCATTAGGAAAATGTAAATTAAAACCACAAAAAGATTCAACTATATACCATCTAGAATGGTGAAGTGTTCACAAGGATGTTGAGCAACTGTAACTCTTGTACACTGCTGGTGGGAATGTATAATGGTTCAACCACCTTGGAAAACAGTTTGGTAATTTCTTTAAAAAGTTAAATATACACCCACCATATGTCCATTCTATTCTATTCTATTCTTAGTTTTTATCAAAGAGAAACAAAAACATATATCTACACAAAGACTTGTAGATACACATCCTTAAGAGATTTATTTGTAGTAGCCAAAAACTAGAAACATCCCAGATGTCCATCAATACAAGAATTGATAAAGTGTGGTATATTCATATACTGGAATATTACATAGAAATAACAAGGAATAAACAATTGATACATCAACAACATGGATGAATCTTAGAAGTATCAGTATTATTTGGAATGAAAAAAGCCTTACACAAAAATACATATTCTATGATATCATTTATATAAAAATCTAGAAAATGACTGAGGTGAAGGAGAGAGGAATAGATTTACAAATTGGCATGAGGAGACTTTTTGGGGTGATGGAACTGCTGACTATTTTGTTAGTGGCGATAGTTTCATGAGTCTATACATATATCAAAACCAGTCATTTTACATATCTGCTGTTTAACTGTACTTAATATACCTCAATAAAGTTGTAAAAAAAATAATTTAAAAATGTTGACAACTCAAATCCTCTCTCTTTAGTCCTATGGCTATTAATAGGCTCAATTTAAATTCCACATGGGTATTTGAATTTGATACATCAAAGCATGCTTGTAATACTGAACATTCTTGCAGGAAAGACACTGTCCCTGCAATCACATTACATGACTGACCTGGGGGGTTTGCAGTTCTCCATTAAGTAAAATATTCAAGTAATTGAAATCTCTGCTCTTGTCAGTATTAACCACAAATTTCCATGTGTTTCAGATTTCTCCAATTAACTTACTGTCTATGAAATGATGAGAAATGAATTTTTAATTGATTGAGGATCTGGCTAGGCCTCAGGGTAGTCATTTTAAACCTGTACAAATAGGAGGTAAGAAAAGATAGAAGGCTTATATGATCTGACCCAAAACACTCTGGAAGGAAATTTTTAAAAATAAATACAATTCTTCTCAGACCTGTCTAACACACCCATGCAGAAAACAGGAGAATATGCCAGGGAATGAATATTGAGGGCTTGGGAAGGGGTGGGCTCAGAAGCGGGGGAGGTGAATATAAGGCTAGCTAAGAGAATATTTATTGCTATGCAGGCACTCTCCCCACAAAAAATAAAACATGGTTCTTGATTTTTGTTATATATATTTTTTCTCTTACCAGTCTGATCTTAAATCATTGAGAACTCATTTCAGTCATTTCAGGTCATCGATCACTATCACTCTTAATATTATGTTTTTAATTACGTACAGAAGTCTTTAAATATGTACAAAAGTCTTTAAATACTAAAATTCCATTTTTGCTTGACTTCACACTCTGCAGACATTCAGTGTGTGTTTTTCTCACATCAACATTAATAAATTTCACTTCCAATCCTCTAAATGTGGATGCTCCCCAAATTTCCAATATTGACCTTGTCTTTCTGTTTATCCTGTCTTTAACTTCAACCTCATCTACATATAAGGTTTCAAACATATCCGAGGTGCAAAGTATTCCAAAAGATTCAAAAAATCAATATTCACAGTCCTGACTTGTCCTTCAAAATCCAGTTCCTGCTGCTACGAGGCATTTCCACTTGGATGTGTCACCCAGCACCTCAGACTCACCTTGTCCAAACATGCCTATTTCCTCCCCACCTCTAGCCCACCCAATTAATTTCATCTCTGGATTTCCCTATTTTTATTGGTGCTACTATCATTCTTTCAATAGGTTATAAATTATCCCATCGTTAGAAATGTCAGGATAATGCTAATACTCATATCCAACGAGTCAGCCAGTGTTACTGCTTTTCCCTTCAAAATGTGTTTTGCATTCCCAACTTTATTTCCATTTGCTAGTTTTTGTCTTTTTCCACTCATTCAATAAATACATATACAGCAATAACTATATGAGAGGCACTATTCTTGGTCCTGGGGTACAAACAAAACAGACCAAGTCACACCCTCCTGACTTCATCTATCCTACCACCTTGGTGTCAGTCTCTTCCAGCTTGAGGGAGCTGTCTACTCAGTGCAGCCTGCTTGCACTGCTAAAGTGCTTCTTTGCTATATCACTATGCCTCCTCTTGCCTCTCAAGGGCTCTGTAAGATAAATTCCACCCTCTTAAGAGTTCCATCCCCTACAGTCTATAGAGGACCATCCCAAACTCCTTATCTCCCTGGCCCTCTGTCCCAGGCAAAATGGGATCTTTGCTTTTGGCTCATTCCCACTTCATTACTCTTGCCTGTTATACTTTTCCATCTAAAATTTATTCTTCTCATCTCTCTACATGTGACATTCTTAAATTCCCCCTCTTATGTGAATTCTTCCCAGCCCACTTCTACCTTTCTTGCCCACTTCCAAATTATTTTATCACATATACCTGGCAATTAATCATGGTTTACCTTAGGGCATCTATTGCATTGCAAAGGACTCCTTATAAACTGCATTGTTATTTAGCTTTAAATGTTTGTCTTTTCACCAATCTTAAGTAGTTAAGTTAAACAATAGCTGATGCAATATATCTGACTGCAAGAAATTGCATACCAGCCTGTCCTCCCTAACTCATAAAAGTTTGACCAAACCCAAGATCAGGAAGACAGAGTTGAGCCCTGCCTCCTGTTCTCCTTGCTGGTGGACCCAGTAATAAAGCTCTTATTTTCTCAAGGCTGGTGCAATAGTATTGGCTTCCATGCACATCGGGCAGTAAGCCCTTGCTCAGTAACAAAGGATGTTTACATTTTGTTAGAAAGAAGTGAGGGAGGGGACTTCAATCACAGGGGAAAATATCATTTGAGAGTCTATACAATAATAGCTTAGTGGACCTTTGAAGAAAAATGTAAAATATTCAATTCTCCCACTCTTTAAGATATAAACGCTAATAATAAAAACATTCTTATTTCCTTATTAAGGCTTGTTTAGAAAGAGAGAAAAGATGGAGAAAGGAAGAAAATAAGATTTGTTGATTTTCAGGAATGGGGAAAAGATGACAGACACCAAGGGATAGGAAAGGCCATCTCTTCAAGCCCATCCCAATGATGATTCCTATTGTATGGCTACCATAAACACCATATTTTCTTCAACTATTCAAATTACAGATATTTAGTAACACTATCCACATAAGTTCCTTTGTACTTGTCCACAAGTTCTCATTTTGTTAGGAAAATATTGTCACCTGTTTTACCTAGGCCTCAGTCTAATCCCTATTGCTTCCAGTCTCTCCCCGCCGCTGAATGCTTAGCCAAAAAGTGATCCTTCTTTTCCCTTTTCCCTTACCCCATTCACCCTGTGCCACACTAGTGCAAGCAAACTGCCCTCCTAACTTGCTTAGGTGATGTCCATCCCATACCCCTATCCACATTTCCTCTAGGACAGCAGCACTTTCTACCTGGCCACCTTCATCCTCCCAGCCTTGGGTTAAGACATTTACAGAAGTTAAATAATTTGCACTTACTTATACAACTGGTAGGTAGCAGAGTGAAACCTGAATAGAGGTGCTTATACCTGTATACCTCTCCCTATTCCCTCGCTCTTAATTACCACACTAAGTATGATTATAGTGATTAAGGGAGATCATAAAGTAATGAAATGGATTTTTCTGTATGGCTTGTGACAAATCTGTAGGTACTGCATATATCATGTAAATGAGACCATCTATGCAATATTTATGCCTGATTAGAAAGACTTCTCATGGGTTGTCTTAGGTGAGCACTGGTCTGCATTCTGCTGAAATACTTCAAGTTTAATGTGCTTTTAGATACTATAGTCAAGAATGGTACATTTTATACCTAAAGATTCCAATCCACAAATGAATTGTTTTCTTGCCATTGAGCAGCAACTAGAAAATGTGCTTTGCATTCCATTTACTGTAAGATGCAAATAAAATACAATAAAACATCCTGCACAGATGATAAAAGGATTACTTGCAACTGTAAGTACCTTTAAGAAACCTTTCAGAAGACACCAAGTGTGTTTAAGAAGAAACCAGGGGCTTCCCTGGTGGCACAGTGGTTGAGAGTCCGCCTGCCGATGCAGGGGACACGGGTTCGTGCCCCGGGCCGGGAAGATCGCACATGCCGCAGAGCAGCTAGGCCCGTGAGCCATGGCCGCTGAGCCTGCGCGTCCGGAGCTTGGGCTCCGCAGCGGGAGAGGCCACAACAGTGAGAGGTCCGCGTACCGCGAAAAAAAAAAAAAAAGAAGAAACCAAAGTTTAAAAGGGAGGATTGCAAAACAGTGTGTTTTCATTCTTCCCTATGGGTAATGTGAGCTGTAAACAACGCATAACGTTGGAGAAGTGGGGCCTGGATCAACTACTGAAAAGGAAGAATAACAAAAATATTTCTCCAAGTTTCTAGAGTTTTAGGGTTCTAGAAAGAGTGCTCGAATTTTCAAAGTGGTCTTACGTATATGACCTCATGTTACCATAATGATCCCCGGCAGCAGGCAGAGTAAGTGTAAGGTTCTCCACCTTACAGGGGAGGAAGCTGAGGCTCAGTGTCAAAATCCTTTATGAAACTTTTTACACCTAATAAATAACAAGGAGGCACAAGTGATCCGAATGTTGTTTTAAAAACCTTTGGAAACAGCTACCTACTTCCTGAATGGCAGCACTGACCTGACAAACGAAGTTTTCCCTGGATGACTTAGACCAAAAGTAATCGATAGGGGAAGATTTGTAGGCCAAATTATTAATCAAGGTCATGCTGATGGAGTTTTGTTTAATACAGAAATGGATCTCAGGGATCAAATGTAGATAATGAACAACAACAAAAAAGAAAGGAGCCACAAGATCTTAGACTTCCAAGGTGTTAAAGACAACATTCCTTCCCTCGATAAATATATATTGACCAGCCACCATGTTAGATGTTACGAATCCCATGGTAAGCAAAACAGGTATTTGCTCCCATCCTCACAGAGTTTACAATCCAGTGTGTAGGGTGTAGGATGAATGAGATATATATCAAGTTTTTAAAAGAAATCTCAAAACGATATGATTACAAACCATGCTGGCACCCCAATCTCTGACTTCCACCTCCAGAACTAGGAGAAGTAAACTGATGTTGTTTATAAGCCAGCCAGGCCATGGCGTTTTTGTCCTAGCAGCCTGAAGGGACTTAGGAGGACTGATCTAACCTGGTCCTCTGGGGAGCCAGAGGAAGCTTCTCCGAGGACGTGATGGAGATGCTGAGGTCTGAAGGTTGAGCACGAAGCACGGGTCTGCTGCTGGGGGGCAGGAGGTTGGAGTGGCACTGGAAGGCTGTTAGGCAGGAGGAACAGATGGCACAGAGGTACTGAGATGCGGGAGGGGAGGAGCACCTCCTAAGAAACCTGAGCTTCCTAGAGGGCTGTCTCCACCCCCGCGTTCCTTTCTCCCTCTTTCCTCAACGGGGCGTCCACCCCAAGGTCCCCTGACACGGTCTGCACTGAGGTCACCAGCAAAGGCCAAGGTGACTCTAAAGGTCACCTCTCAGGGACCACTTCTCTGCTCAGCAGCCATCAGCGTCCCCCAGGGGCAGCGCCGGTGACGCCCCACCGTGTGCCCCGGGCACCGGCCAGACCACGCCGAACCTGAGCTGCCACCGCCAGCACCGGGCTCTTACCGGGCGCGGCCCCCGCTCACCCACAGAGCAGCCCCGCCTCGGCCCGGGTTTGGCTCCCTGACCCCGGGTCTCACCTGGAAGCCTCGCCGCCCCGAGCCCCGGCGGCCTCTCGGGTCCGCAGCCCCGGCCCAGCCCGGGTCCAGCGCGCGCACGCCTCCCGGTCACTGTCACGGGGCCGTGGGTGTCATTTACTCGCGGAAAGGACGATGCAAATAACCGGGAGGAGGAAACACGGGGTGACCGGCCGCAGGCCGGTGCGGGGACCGGGCCGAAGTGCCCGGGGCCTGGGTCTCCCTCCGCGGCCAGTCCGCCCCCTTGGACGGGCCGCTTCCGGCCTTGGGTCTCGGGAGTCCCAGGAGCCGCTGTTCTCCGTCGGAGGCCCGGCCCTCGCCCGCCTTGGACTCCTGAGGGAATATTCGGCCCCGCCGGGTTGGGCAGTTTCATGGTTCTCTGGGGCCCTTTCCACTCCTTAGACGGGGAAACTCGGGGCAAAATTCTTCAGAGCTTCACCTTCCAGGTCAGCGTCGTGAGGCGCGCGCGACGCCCTGAATTACGGGAAGCGTACCCGCGAACGCTAGACGTGGGGGAAAAGAACGCGCGCCCGCGCAGAGCGCCGCTCTTGAAGTGAGCGCCACGCGCAGCTGCTACGTCAGGGGGTGTGGCCTGAGCTCCAAGGAGGGCTTGACTGGGGCGAGGCCGACCTGGTAGTGGGCGTGGCGATGGGGTGGGATGGGCAGGGTTGGCCTTCTTCAGAGGGGCGGGGGCGGGGAAGCAGGGGGCGGGGCCAGCCTGGCGGCGGGTGTGGTGGCTGGCAGGGTGGGCGGAGTCGACCTGCAGCAGCGGGGGCGGAGTAGGGAAGTTGCGAGGGGGCCCAGAGGTGACTGCCCGGCCTTTTGTGACTTTGGTTAGGACGGTTGGTGGCCGTTGACGGTTTGGTGGTGTGGTCTCAGCCCCGGGGGCGGGGTCAGTCATACCCACGCTGTCCAGCTCTGTAGAAAGCAGGAACCCGCGGCCACCCCAAGCTGCAAAGAACATCTGCTCCAAGAAGCAAGGACCCTGCGAGACCTGAGAGGTGGGGAGAGAAGCTGGTGACAGCTGCGTTGTCACCTAGCGATGCTCAGTGATTAAGTGATTGCTCAAGAGCCAGCGGGTATTTGCAGCGAGGCTGGACATCGTGATTTCATAATCTCTCTTTTCGTAAATTAGAAAGCGGAGTAAAATTACTCTGTTTATCCAGAGTGGACTTGGGGCTCTAAGCCACTCAGGAGGAGAGGCGAGCGTGTGCCGTTGGGGAAGCAGCCCTGGAACGGGCCAAGCTCACCTGGGACAGTTGCTGGAGGCCTGTGATGGTCACCTTCTAACAGGAGATCCTCTGAGGCTCAGGAATGCGGGGACAGGTTGCGGGCAGCAAAAGGAGGCCGTTTGTGATCTTCAGTTGAGGGCAAGTTGAAAATAGTGGGGGCCCGGGGCTGCCGTGGGTCCTGGGGAGGCTCTCCCGATTAATGTGGATTTGGGGGCAGACAGAGTCTCTTCTGAACTCGAGGTGTCATCTACCTTTTTTATCCTCTTGCTTCAGACAGCAAGGCCAGGCCCCAAAGATGGAAGCTACAGGGAGGCCAGTTTAGACTTGATTGAAGGTAAGGATGCAGCCACCAGAACAATGGGCATCCCCATTCCTAGCACTGGGCAACCATTTGCCAGGCAGGCAGAGCTTGACAGTGAAAAGAGCATGGCTTTGGCAATGAGATGTCTCTCTGCTTAAGGTTCTAAATTGATCATTTAATTCTCCAAGCCTGTATTTCCTCCCCAGCTGGGGGTCTTCCTTGTGTTTTTCAGTCAAAGAAGGCTACAAAGTGCGAACAGATGTGAACATTACCCTGGAGTTTCGTACCTCCTCAGAGATTGGTGTCCTCCTGGGCATCAGCAGCGCCAAAGTGGATGCCATGGGATTAGAGATTGTAAATGGCAAGGTGGGTGCTGAATCTGGATGGGGTCCCCCCGCCTCAACCCAGTGTCAGAGCAGTTGAGAAACAGTAGAAACACCTATCACCAACTGCCAGTCATTCGCTGATGGAGTGGAGAGGTCTCCTCATTGTTACAGAGCTGATAATGCAATGCCTTTTCATGAGTCTGACAGTTCGGAGGCGGTATCCTTCCCTTGCTCCCAGCCCAGACCCTAACTTGGCAGACGTGGAAGCAGAATCTCAAGTTACATGTCAAATGCATGTCAGGAACACACATCTGTCCGCAGAGGAGGAGGGTGGGACACACAAGGCAGACGTGTGACCGCAGCCCATGTTTGGTACTTGAAGTTCCTGTGAGTGCCCTGAAAGTCAGTCATTAAACCCATGAGATCTCCAGACACCGAAATTACTTTTTTTTTTTTTTTCTGAAATAGAAATTGCATCTCTCCTTTTGAGTTTCACAGGATTGATCTGTAAGACCAGCCCTTCATCTGATAGCATCTGGGGCTTTCATTGTTATAGCTGCTCATAAAGCCTCTTGTGAAAAATACTTTGCAAATGTTTCTCCCCTACAGCCTTTCCAGAAACTAGGGTACAATGACCTGTCTTTAGATTTTCCAGCCTCATGGCAGAGGCTCTGAACTCAGGCAAACCTAAGTTTCTTTTTCTTTTTTTTTTCCCCCCAAAGCTTACAAACTTTTTCTTTTTTTTAAAAAAAAGGATATAAACTAATAACAGCAAGGGAAGTACTTTATATGGCTATTCCCTTTCTGGAAACAAATAGTACATGAATGGAGCATTATAGCACCACGCAGATAGAATGTTCACGAAAGAGAAGGTACATCTAATTGAGGGGTTCTCAACCAGTGGCAGTTTTGCCCCCTAGGGGACATTGGTCTGGAAATATTTTTAGATGTCACAACTGAGGAGGAAGGGGAGGGGCTCCTGGCATCTAGTGGGGAGAGGCCAGGGGTGCTGCTAACACCCTACCATGCCCAGAAGAGCCTGCACAGCCAAGAATGATCTAGACCCAAACACTAACAGTGTCAGGTTGAGAAAGCACGATGTATTTCCATCTTCAAGTTTTCTTCTAAGGAAACATTTTTGTGGACTTATTTATGGAAAATGTTCATCCCTGATATTTTAGTCTTTGGGATTTAGCTGTTCTAAATGTATTTACCAAAATCAAGAAAACTTTTCCATTTTCCTGAACAAAGGATATCTGTAAACTGTACAATTTTTAAAAATTAAGATATATAGAACTCAAATTTGTGTATACTAATACCTTGAGAAGCTTTTAGAGAAGTAGATTTTAAACGTCAGTCTTACAATTTTTAGGGCAGGGTCTTCTGCTAAAGGAAGATAGCTTGGGGCAGCACACACACTTGAACATTAAGAAGGCATCCGTGCACCTGAGAAGTACATATAGTCTGGGTGGACTCACAGTTTGTCGACTGTCATGTCTCTTTATGTGGGGACCAGCGTTCATGCTACCTTAGCCTCAGTCTCATGAACTGCATCATCACATCAGTCCCTCAGGAACCTTTTGACAGTTCCATGTCCACTGCAGAGCTCTCTCTTCCAGGAGCACCACAATCTGAGGAGCGACCTCCTTCACAAGTTCCCTCACTTCATGCACAGACCACCATGCAGGGCCTGGTAGCAGCTTGTCCCCTTGCTGTGAGGTCAGGTTCAGGTGGTGACCGGGGACTTCAGTTCTCTGTGTGTGGATTTGACGGACCTCAGGTAACTGTCCTTGGTCGCCATCAGTGACAGTTTATTCAGAACTGGTGATGAGCTTGATGTAGCTGACACAGGCTAGAAAGGATTCCTGTAGTAAAGGTAAGAGTTGATGGGATTTCTCCAGGAGGGGTTCGGAGAGTTAGTTTGCTGAATCCATGGGTTTTCCGGAAAGCCTTTGCTCTTTTGCAGGCAGGCATGTCATTTCCTCATGAAACAATATTAATGCATCTGGCGGGTAGAGCTCTATTGCGGTGGGCGTTAGGGGAGAGAGGGCTAGCCTAGGATGGAGGCTTCTGGGAATGTCATTTGGCACTTTGGTTTCCTGATATGTCTTCTTTGGCTGATTGACTTTTGTCATTTCATCGTGAGGAGCTGTGATTCACTGAAGGAAGGTGGACAGGGTTCCTTCCCCACCCGAGGAAGCAGCAACCACGTCCCCTCAGTGGAGGAATCCATGAACTGTCCACTTTGGAGGGCACAATCCACACGATGTGTGTGGGCAGCTGCAGGCCCTGCTCTGCCTGGGTGAGCATGGACCTTCCCTGTTGGTTTCAGGGACACGGGCTGCAGAGGTCCCTGCCGTGCTGGGCTCAGCGATGTCCTCCTCTCCCGAGTGGAAGGCCAGGGGGCTCTGTCTAGCAACTCTACCCACGTCAAGATGTAGGGGAACACAAACTGGGAAAACTCCCTTTATTCCTACTTCTAGGCCTTTTTAAATGTATGAATGCTGATTTTTGTCAGGGAAACATTTTTGAGAAATTAGCCTTCTTGGGGCCTGAGTTCTGTCCAGGCAGCCCAAGCTCTCCAGCTCTCCTGACTGCTATCCTGGCAGTTGGGGGCAGTTTTCTCTGGAGACCACGTTGACCCCTAAGTCATTTTGAAAGGAGACTGTGTTTTTGCCATTATTTCCTGATGGTTGTAAGACATCTGTCAAGTGGTATTACCCGACTAGGAAATATCTCAAGAATTATAGCAATGACCAACAGCCCCTCTCTAGGCATTAAATGTAACACAGTTTATCCCCTTTAACACCTCCACCGTTGCAGGCAGATCAGATAAGGGTTCCTCCTGTCTGTTGCTTCATTCCCGCTGTAAATGAGTGAACGCTGCTTTGGTAATTCCTTCTTAAACAACGTGGGGTTTGTGACTTCAGATCCTTAGTGCTCCTGAGAGGAACACTGGCCCAGTGACACATCCATCTGGAAGCCCGGGGAAGGCTGAAGTAAAACGTCTTGGTTTTCCCCTGCATGTCCCAACAGGCTGTGTGTCCAAGGAATCCAGAAGCCTCTGTAAGTCATTTCTGTTGTCACTACTGTCCAGCGTTGGCTGTGACATGGCCCCTGGAAGCCCAACAACGGCAGTCAAACCTGCTGAAGAAACGTGGAGACTTCGTGCTCCCCTTCAAACCAACCTTGAGGGCATTGGCGGGAGAAACCGCGGACTCTCCCACCTCCTGGGAAGGAGCAAGTGAAGATTCGGTCTCTTTCCAGAAATTGTTCCAATGGAAATCATCGTTCTGCACAGGAGATATTCTTGATTGTCCTTCTGGACAGTCTCACGATCGAAATGTTGTCCCTGGTGTCCTGCCTGGTGCTGTTTTCCAGGCAATGGCAGTGGGCGAAGCCTGGCCGTTTTCCAGGCTCGTCACAGGGGAGTCCAGGGCACCATGTTTGGGAGCCCAAGCGCAGAGCCCAGGCCTAAGTGTGTGCAGCTGGTTTCTTTTACAGCTTTATTGAGGTATAACTGACATACGATAAACTTGACAGCACATACTTAAAAGTGTACAGTTTGATGACTTTGAGCGTATGTATCCATCCCTGCAACCAGCACCACATTCAGGATAATGAACATACCCATCGCCCCCAAAGTTTCCTCCTGCCCCTTTGTAACCCCTCCCTCCCAGTCCTCCTTGAAACACCTCAACACACTGTTGCAAAGCCGAGGACAAAAACAGGAAAGCTACTCTACCCATTCAGCAAGTCTGATATAACCCTGGCTCCAAAACAAGGTAAGGGAATTGTAAGACAATTATAGATCAATTTTACTTTTGGACCTAGATGTGAAAATCCTCAATAAAATGCTGGTTAGTTGAATTCCTCGATTATAGAAAAAATATGACCAATTACAATTGCACCCCAGACTCCCTTTTTTATTCTCCAGTGTGTTATATATTTTTCACTAAATCTACGTTCATTTTCCAGTTTTTCTTCCAGTTTCCCTGCAGTATTAACTTTTGTTGATACTCTCATTTTATCCTGACGTTACAAAGCAGGTTGGCTGTTTTCTCAAAAGCTCCTGGAGGGGAAATGAGTCCTAGAGGAAGAAAGGATGCTAGTGGGTGGCAATCGCCCAGATTTCAAAATGAAAGGAGCAGAGGATGAGTGAAGTTGTATTCACTTCCAGTTTTCTTAGACGCTTTTATTGCTTCTCAATCTCTTGAATGGGTCTGGAGAAATACCACTGGAGGGCCTGGTGCAACTTCACTTTGTGTCAAAGCTCCGGAATACAAAAGTGGCTGCTTTGATCTGGAGGATAGGGCATGGGAAGACTTTAAGAAAGTAGCTGTAACTAGGCTTTGCAGGATCTGTAATGGTAGCACTTGTAGAATGACAGCCCAGTTTACAAAGTGTTTTCACTGTGGTAACTGGAAAAGTTCGGGGTGGGGTGGGTGTCGTGTGGACATAGCTGATCTAAGCCGCCTCCTGAAACAGAGGGTTCCAGGTTCAGAGTAACGGGAAAGCCTACAAAGTGTGCGGTGCCTGATCATGGAAAACCCAACAAAACTACCTCATGCCCATTTCCAGCCAATCCCACTACAAGAGGCAACCAATTTCTGATGTCTATCACCATATAAGGGAGGTGTGTGATTAACCTCACACCACTCTGCCAATTTTGCAAAGTGGTTCCCCCATCTTACACGCCCACCAGCAATGATGCTCCATATCTTTGCCAACACTTGTAATTCTTTTTTAATTTTGGCTATTATTAATCAGGGTATTCTTGTGTTTATGTAGTACCTTGTCATGTGTCCATTACTATACTTTGGTGGAATATTAGTTCAGGTCTTTTTTTGGCCGTTTAAAAACAAGAGTTGTCTTTCTTTTTTGTTATTGACTTGTTAGAGTGCTTTACGTATCCTGGGTGTTAACAAGTGCATGTGACACACACACACACACACACACACACACACACACACACACAAATTTTCTCCCAATCTGTGACTTGACTTTTCAGTTTCTTAAAATTTTGTGGATCCAATTTATCAATTATTTCCTTATATGGCTAACTTTTTGCTGTCCCATTACAGTGTGACATAGTGAGGGCCACGTGGTAGAAAAGCCTGTTCCCAATCTGTCATCTAAAGACATGGAGCTAAGGGCTGCACTGCTGTGCAGTAATAAAAATGTTACACAAATGCAGAGCAACAGCTG
Organism: Kogia breviceps; assembly: GCF_026419965.1. NCBI lineage: Eukaryota > Metazoa > Chordata > Mammalia > Artiodactyla > Physeteridae > Kogia > Kogia breviceps. Next base: position 58,537,512 of record NC_081324.1, on the reverse strand, counting down.
AGAATGAAGTGTTAGAGCATAAAAGTTCATAAACAAGATGACACTCTGTAGGAGTCCGCATGTGATTGTTAGTTGATAAAACTCAGATGAACCTTTGGCGACTGCCCTCCACCTGTTCCCAACTTCTGTCTGGCCTGTCAGGAAAGGTGTCATTTACTGCTGGGATAATAAGAGAAGCAGGTCTGTGGAAGCCCCCAGCGTCCCTGGGAACTCCTGAGTCTTTTCCATTTGCTCATATGCTTTGCTGTCAAACCCCATTTTGCAGAGATCTTTGGAACTGAGCTAATGTACTTCATCACTTGCTACAGCCAACAGGATTCCAAATTGATGTAGTGGAAGAGGTTGCAACTGGGCTCAAGCAGGGTGAAAACCTTCCAGGATGGCCAGCAGAGGAGAGCACGCACTCCGTAGTCAAGAGCCAGAGGGGGAGGGACTTCCCTGGTGGCGCAGTGGATAAAACTCCGTACTCCCAATGCAGGGGGCCCAGTTTCAATCCCTGGTCAGGGAATTAGATCCCACATGCATGCCACAACTAAGGAGCCCACCTGCTGTAACTAAGATCTGGTGCAACCAAATAAATATACTTTTTAAAAAGAGCCATGGGGAGAGAGAACCCAGACATGCCCTGGAAGCCACTAACTGGGGGCCTGGGAATGACAGTTTCATCAGCCATGGGAACAGGAAATGTGGTTTTAATGTGCATTTCCCTAGTGGTGCACGATGCTGAGCATTTTTACACGTGCTTATTGGCCATTTGTGTATTTTTTTTCGTGAAGCGTCTGTTCAAATCTTCTGCCATTAAAAAAAAATTAGGTTGCCTTTTTATTAATGAATCCTTTATATATCCTGAATATCAGCCCTTTATCAAATATATGCTTTACAATTATATTTTTTCCCCACCCGTGGTTTGCTTATTTAATTTCCTAATGGTCTCTTCGAGTTTTAAATTTTACTGAAGTCTGATTTATCAATTTTTTTCTTTTATAAGAGTTGTTTTCTGTTCTGAAGAAATCTTTGTCTACTCCCAAGTCACAAAGCTATTCTCCTTTGTTTTCTTCAAAAAGCCTCATGGCGTTAGGTTTTAAAATAAAAAATGATCGATTTTGGATGAATTTTTGTATATCATGTGAGGGGGTCAACTTCCATTTTTTCCACATGGATATCCAGTTATTCTAGGACCATCTGTTGTCAATGTTCTTTCCCCATTGGGTTGCTTTGGCACCTGTGTTGAAAATCAAGGGACCATCTATATGGGCAACTATTACTGTGCTTTCTATCTTGTTTCACTGATGTACACATTGATCTTTATCCTGCATGATATTGTCTTAAAAATCACTCATTCTAAGTCCTCCAACTCTTTTTTTTAATCCTAAGATTACTTTGGATGGTCTAGATCCTTTGCATTTCCAAATAAATCTGTCAATTTCTACCTGAAAAGCCAACTGGTGGTGTTACCAAGTCCAAGCTATCTCTGCTTGCTGCACGACAGGCCAATGAATCAGAGACAAGGTGTTGAGGCAAGGAATATGACTTTATTCAGAAAGTCAGCAGGCCAAGAAGATGGCAGACCTAGTGTCTCTGAGAAACCATCTTGTCAGGGTTTGGATGCCAGTTTCTTTCATAGCACAGAGAGGGGGAAGAGATGAGGAAGTAAAGTAAAAAGGCCATAAGTTTTGCAAATATCCCCTGGAATGGCCAGCCTCGGGGAGGGGATGTGTTAATTTCTTCTTTCTTGCAGCCATCCACAGGTGGACAGGGTCCAGATGCTTCCCTGAACAAAGGCACTGACATTCAGGCAGAGGGGCAGGGTTCCCAGAGGCAGGCCATTATGTATAGACAGTATCCTTGTAGTGAACAAAAGCAGCAGGCAGCAAAGGTTAAAGTAAAAGAAACAGATCCAACATGTAGTCAGATTTGGTTCTTCCCTGTAACAGTGTTATGAACTGGGATCGCACTGAATCTACAGATATATTTGTGGAGAACTGACATCTTGCCTATTCTCTTCCACCCACCTCTTTGCATCTAGAAACATACTGTATCTATAAATTTACTCAGCTACTTTCATTTCTACCACAAATATTTTGCTTTTAGTATAGTAGTAGTTTTCAGTATACATGTTTTGCATATATTTTGTTAAAGGCACTCACAAGTATTTTTTTGTTTTTTGATGCTATTCTAAATGGAAGCTTTAAAAATTTATTTTCCAATGGCTTGTTGCTAGCATAAAAAATACTACTGATTTTTATATAATTATCTTGTGTTCCATGACCTTGCTAAATTATCTTATTAGTTCTAATAGCTGAAGATACCTTAGGCTTTTGTACATAAATAATCATATTATTTGCAAATGGAGACTATTTCTTCTTTTCTAATCTTTATGCCTTTTATTATTTCTTTTCCTTGCTTTGGTATACAGTAAAATGTTGAGTATAAAAAATCATGAATGAGTACTGAATTTGCCAAATGTCTTTTCTGTATTGAAAGATACTTTTTAAGGCGCAGATTAAAAAGCACCAACTCAAACAAGTTTAGTAAATAGTTTTTGCACAAACATCCACCATTACCCTAGTGCCTCGTGATTTTTGCACAAGACCATCATCTGGCTAGTAGGTGACAGAGACTGGGCTCAGACACAAACCTTTTGAATTTAAAGCTCCTCTTCTTTCACCAGCACCACGGTAACCTCAGACTAGTTGAATATAAGAATTCTCATGATAATGTTTTTAGTTTTTTTCCTCTTTATTTTTATGGATAAAATGCAACATACATATTATACTTAACAATGAAACTGATGGGATGAAAGAACATTAACTTTTGAGATGGGAGACAACATAAAAAATTGGCAACCTAGTGACAATATGATTTTTCAATCAAAGCACATAGTTTTAGAAAAGTTGGAAAATGCCTGAAAGAAAAGATGTTTTTAAATTAAGTTGTGTGTTTGTGTGTGTGTACAACTGTTGAAAATGTTTGAAAGAAACATTTTAATCCATGTCATATTATTTTTTATTAAGTGACATATTCATGAAAAAAAAAAAAAACAGTTGAAAGTGCCTGTCAGAAAACAGAAACTATTCAATCCCGTAATATATATTCCTTTCAGACATGTGATACATTTACGAAAAACAGTTGAAATATGCTTGATAGATAAAGAAGTTTAATCTCACGCTACTTTCAGTCAAGCGCAATGTGGGGAAAGCGGTTGAAAATGCATGAAAGAAGATGAAGTGAATTCCTACATTTGAAAACCTGTGACTCAGCACAGTTAAACACACAAGACAATGACTAAGGGACACAGATTCTCTCAGCGTCTACACCACACCTCACAGTTACAGAGTATTTGGTTTTAAAGCTTTTGCTAAACAATATTTTACATCATTAAATGTATATTATTAAATGTACACTGAAAGCTAACTGAAGTGACTTAAATAATAAGATTCAGGAACAGTTTGTAACAAAAATTGTTAACGTCCGTTATTTTTTTCTCCCAAGAAAGACAAGTGAGGTAGTTTATATTGTATATACATTGTAAAGAGATTAATATTCCAGTTTGTTCAAAGGTCACTCCTTGAACTCACTAAACTCATTGTTCAATGACTCCAAGAATCATCCCCAAGTGAGCTGTTTAGCAAAGGGATCTTCTTTTGTTGAATGGAGGAAAGAATGAGCCTGTTCTAGGGTTTTTTTTTTTTCTGAATAATTGTTCCTAAAACATTAACTTTCTCTAATGTTTTCATAGATATAATTTTCCTAACTGTACACCAACAGCGCTTGGGAAGAGATGAGGTGGGAAGCTATCAAGAAAAGAATTTAGAAGCCCAGTATCTGACTCTTCTTTTGTTTGCAGATATACTATTCATGTTTGCTTTTACAGTATTCACTTTTACAGATTACTCTGTTTTAAAAAACAACTCTTCATAAGGCAAAGACAGTTTTTTCAACACTTAGGTGACCAGCAATTTTTAGTTTTAATTGTAGGGGTTTGTTTATTCATTAAGAATAAAATTATTAAGAATAAGATTAGTAAAAAAAAGAAAAGTAAAAATTAGTAAAAAGAACTTCTTTAACTACACAAAAATTAGTTTGTGTGTCTACTGGAAATTCTTCTCTAATCAGTTTGTTAACTTGATGACTAAGAATTCAGGTTATATCCAATGATACTGGTATTGACATGGGCTTCCATATCATATAGTTATTTGAAAGTTGTCACACATCCCTGGATGCACTGAAGTGATTAATTTAAAGTTATTGACTGGGCTAAGCCTTTGACATCTAAAACCACACAAAAGTGGATAAGAAATTCAGAAACTTAATTTTTTTTAATCTGTCATCTGTTAGCCATTTATTTAAAACTAATGACTAATGAAGTAAATCTTAAAACCTTTAGACCTTATGCATATGTCCTAATGTGTTTTCAGTCAAAAGAAATAAAAATTCCCAAATAAAAAATTAAATGGATAGACCTGTGAATTTTCTAAACACAACAGAATATATTCTAAATGATAGGAAATTCAGTGAGAAAAATCAGTCATTGTTTTAATACATACACAGAAGTGTAAGGCAGCTAATTTGAATAATTTTTTCCATGTATGTGGGCATAAATTACAGCCATCTTATGTCTTGGACCTTAGCAACCACACGAAGTAAAATGTTTACTCCTGTTGTTTGAATTGCAAAAATGATAATGGCATTTTCTCAGACCCTCAAAGTTTATTATGTAAACTCACATGCCATCAATCAGCCATACATTGAAAACTGATGAAATGTAGGAATAAATATAAACCAACAGAACACATGTTTATCTTCTAATGGGTTTTCAGTCAAAGGAAATAAAAAATTCTCAAATAAGCAAATAAAATGAATGGATATTTGAGTTTTCTATAAAAATATAACAAAATTCTAATGGCCAGAAATGCAATTATCTACATGTTGAATATAAATTATGTTTTTATAGATATCAAGGCATAATGAGCATGTGAAAGGTTTCTTCTATAATATAGGCTTAAATTATTATCACATTTTGTTTTGAGACTTGGTAAGTAGATTAAATGTATTCTGCATTGGTGAGCAACTTTGTCTATTGTTTGATTTGCAAGAGAGAGTCATTTGGGCATTAAAGCTCATTAAAACTGGTGTAAATTCATCAAAATCGCAATCTAATTAGTAGATTCTAATCCAAAGCACATACATGGGATAAATGAGACCTCTGTCCCCATTTCTAACCAACTCTAGAACGACTATACTGCAGTCTCCAGATGAAAGGCAGGGCTGTCCGACCCCCCAGCAAATTTCAGATTTGCTTTCAATTAGAATCATGAATTGTGCTTTCTCACCAACTGCAGGTCTGGAAAATGGCTCCGTGGGATCTTGATAGCGAGGCAGTTTTCAGCTCACCAAACATTCATCTGATTTTAAAGCCTGATGCTAATCCACAGTGCTTGGCCAAGTCTATGATTGATGAACAGAAACAAAACCTGTTTTTACAGCATATAGAATCTGGATATAACAGTATTTTTCAGCACTCTTGAAGAAAAAGCAGTTGGACAAAGGCAGTTCTGCAGTTTAAAACTGGGGCTGCAGAAGTGATTCTCTACAGCTGTGAAATATAAAAATTGATATGTTTGATGAGGAAAGGAAATCTGTGCCTGGCACATGGAAAGCTATTCACTGAGCACCATAATCCTCATGAGGAAATAGGGGCCCTTTGACCGCTGACTACACCAAAGGTTATGGAAGCACAAGAACAGCCTTTGTCAACCTAACCTTAACTATGGGGACCTGTGCTCATAAGAGAACAAGCTTTAAAAATATCAGTTTTCAATAGCCCAAGATAGGGAAATGTTCATTTGCACCAGAATGCAGACAGCCACAATACAGTACAGCATACATAACAATACAGTGGTTTTTAAATAGAAGGTTCTCCTCCTCCAATTCAGGAGCAAGTCAGAGCATAAACATTGTTTGTGTGACTCTGGAAACTGATTCTCTTTGGAAAGTAGATCTAAATTATTTTTCAGAGCAGAAATTTTTGTTATTTCTGGCATCCTTGTTCAAAAAGGTCTATATATATATATATATATATAACATAAGTATATAAAAAAAAGTCTTTTCCACCTCTTGTGTTTGGTAGCATTTGCTACATCAAGAAGTGCTTCTTATCCCCAGGTAGAGGACCAAGTTCATTTCTGCTGTGAAGTCAAAGTATTAGAAATGATTAGAGTTCCATATTCTAAATTGGCCTTTCTTCTGGAAGGATCACATCCTCTTTCCTTCACTCTTATCAAAGAACCATCATGAGAAAGCTTCAGCTCAAATGGTCAACCAGCTCCTCTTCCACAATTCATGTTGACACCAGTGGGAGACACCAGTTGGGCTGAGAAACACCAAGAGGGTTCTAGGAACAAACATGTCAAAAGCAGTCTTGTTTTTTCCCTACCAAATGTAGGACTTCTTGGCATGTAATACACGATAGCTGCCATCTTGGGGGGTGTTTCAAACACTTGGTTGGGGTTTAATCACCCATTCTGCCTGGGGATTTACATGATATACATCCAATATATAAGCCTCTGGATCCAAGCAGTGCTGTCCTAAAAGAAAGAAAAATCAGAGTATGTTTTCAAAAGTGCACACTTCCATGTGTGTGTGTGCACATATGTGTGTTCGCAAGGCTCAAATAAGGCCAGTATAGTTCCCTCAGCCAAAAATAAATACATTTTAAAGTTTCCTAGCAAAGCCAGCCTTCCTCCCCTCTTTTCTTTGCTTCTTTCTGACTGTGAAGTACTTCAGATAAATCCCACGTGACGCTGGGGAGTAAACAGACACACTAACCACAGGCAAATTGTTCCCAAGACTCACCACATCAATTAGAAAAAATATGACAAGAACCTGTTTCAGGTATCAATTCATTTATATGACAAGGAGACCTAATGATCATTTAGATGACAATAAATGTCCTCTAACGGTTTTATAGATAGAAACTTGACCAGGACTAGACATTAACATCAAGTTCATTTTAGGGAAGGTCATTTCATTTTTCCTGTGGGCAGGAGATCTGGAATTGATAACAACAAAAAGATCATTCCATGGGGGCAAATACATTTGAAAATTCTTATGTACAGTGTGTTCTAAATGTATACTAAAGTCTCAAACAAAATTACCAATATTTAATTGCTTGCCTGATTCATTCATTCATTTCTCAAATATTTCTTGAGTTATTAAGTGCCAGGCACTATTGTACGGGCTGAGACTACGGCAGTGCATCCGACAGTCAAAAATACTTGCCCTCAGGGTGCTTATGTTCTAAAAGTGGTAAAAGGCAACTAGCAAATAAGCAAGTATGATAGAAAGTAAGTCTGAATGTGATAAGAACATGAGACAACAAGAAATTGGGGAAGGCGCAGAAAGAGGGTCCAATCCAGGAAGGGCTCACTGAGAAGCTGATACAGCAGCGAACACCTGACGGAGGTAAGAGAGTGAGGAGGGAACCACCTAATGGAAAGCATCCAGGGCAAGGGTCAGAGCAGATGTGAAGGCCCAGGGCAAGATGTGCTGGGGACTGGATATGAAAGCTGGTGACCAGGGGAGTCTGCATATGATGAGGTGGACTAAGTTTGTCATGGTAGGTAAGTGTAGAGAGAAGTCTCAGTACTCCGGGGTCAAGAGGGTGAGAAGTAACAGGCCAAAGAGACTCAGAGGAGCAGCCTGTGAAGTGGGGGGAAAGCCAGGAGCTTAGGGGGTCCTGGAAACCAGGTGAAGAGAATGTTTTCTTAAAGAAGGGAAAGATCAACCCAGGCAGTTGTAAAGACAAAATGAAGCACTGGATTTCACAACAGAAGAGTCCTCCGGTGACCTTGACAAAAGAGCAATTCTGGTGAAGTGCTGAGGGGTAAAGCTTGACTGGAGGGGCTTCAAGAGAGAACGAGAGAGGAAACTGGAGTGTACACAAATGATCCAAGGAGTTTTTGCTGTAAGTGGAGCAGAGAAATGGGAGTAGACTTGAAGGGGGTCAAGAGAGAGTTTTGTGGAGATGAGAAAAATTACAAAACTGTTTATGCAGAGAGAAATGGTGTGGTTGGGAGGGAAAAGCTGACAGAGGAGAGGATGGGAGACTAACCAAGCCCTCGTCCACGGGAGGGAGGTGCCGCCCTAAACAGGAGCTCGGGTATTTCATCCCAACGGTGAGGGGGGGCAAGAAGAAGGTAAGGACACAGAGGCACATGGATGGAATTTTCTTTTTATTCCTTTCTGTCCCCCTTCAGGGGAATAGGAAGAATGAATCTGGACTGAGTGTTGAGCAGGGAAGTTCAACACAAAGGGTGTCGAGATGCGGAAAGTGCCACAATTTCTCCTTTCGTTTGCATCAATCTCCAGACTCTCCAACTTTCAGAGTCACATTTAAAAGACTCAAAAATCTACTCCACATCGACTAAACTATTTACATTTAAATTCTGAAAATATTTTAGTTAAGTCATACTGTTCTTATGTGAGATTTAAAATATCTGACACAGTGATTTTGATTTTCTGTCTAAAGAAATTTGTAAAGTACACTTTTACAATAATAGCAGATATTTCTTTTAGAGAATGTAGGAGTAAAAACATTAAGAATGCTTACCTATATTACCTCCAATTTCATATAATCTTTGGTTCTGAATCTTAACGCCTTCCGATGAACCATGACTGAGAAAAGAAGAAAGCAATATAATTCTAACCCTCCTCTGTGATCTGGGGTAAACCTGTAGATTAAATAACCATGGCAACAAACAATTCATTTTGCCTTGGGTGAAATACACTACACAAATCATTATTATGACTGAAGTTATGATAAAATCTTTTTTTTTGTTTTACACAGACAAGCATCTGAGGTAGAGAGGAAGCTGGACGCCACCAGGCTTCACGGCCACCCCAGCCCTTCCAACCACCACTGTCAGCTCCTCTTAAGAGAAGACACCTTACTGACACATCAAGGCTGGCCAAGGAGCAGCTGGATGTTTAATATTGCCTTGTCATGGGCCACATTACTCTCAGTTCAAAAGCCATCAGGTTTCATTTCTGTATTTGCCAAAAATTGAATGAGATTCTTTCCTCAGCCCATGGCACATTTCTAAGCTTGCCCAGTGCTCTGTAAACTAACGTTGACTTTGTTGCATGTCTCTGCCCTATAATGAAAGCAAGTCAGAGAAAATAATTGCCCAATTTTAATCTTCCATCCCAGACTAGGCTGCCGGGGCAGAAGAGTCTGGAAAGACCATTGCTGAGCTCCTGCCCACTAGAACTGTCAGCTTGGTTACTCAAAAAGATAGTCTTCGGCTCTCTGCTGTGAGGGAGAAGGGTGTACACCCTCTTTGTTTAATTAAACATTTTATTTGAGATAGTTGTAGATTTGCATGTGGTTATAAGAAAATACACAGACACATCCTTGTGTACTCTTTACCTAGTTTCCCCAATAGTAAAATCTTCCAATACCCTAGTGTGATGTCACAACCAGAAGCACCACATGGATTCAGTCAAGGTACACAACATTTCCTTCCCCACAAGACTCCTCTTGTTCCCCTTTATAGCCACACCCACCTCCCTCTCCCTGTCCTCATCCTCCACCCCTTATCCCTGGATTCTACATTTCTATAAACTTGTCACTTATAGAAACATTCTATAAACGGAAACATACAGTATGGAACATTTTTGTATTGGCTTTTCTTTTTTCAGTCAGCATAGATCCCTGGAGATTCACCCAGGCTGCTGCATTTTTACTAATGCGTAGCACACTGTGATATGGATGGACCACGGCCTGTTTAGTCATTTACCTGTTGAAGAACATGGGTTTTTTTTTTTTCCAGTTTTCGACTATTATAAATAAAGCTGCTATAAGAATTTGTGTACAGGTTTCTGTGTAAACATAATCTTCATTTCTTTGGGATAAATGCCCAGGAGTATGAATGCCGCATCACACGACAGTTGCATATTCAATTTTATAAGAAACTGTCAAACTGTTCTACAGAGTGACTAGACCATTTTACATTCCCACCACCAATGTATGAGTAATTCAGTTTTTTTGTATCTTCTCCAGTACTTGTTGTTGTCATTATTATTACTTTTTAGCCATTTTCATAGGTGTTTAATATGTCATTGTGGTTTTGTATTTCCCTAATGGTTAAAAATACTGAACATCTTTCCATGTGCATATTTGTCATCTATATATCCTCTTCTGTTCATGTCTTTTGCCCATTTTCAAATTGGATTGTTTGTTTCTGCACTGTTGAGTTTTCAGTGTTCTTTATACATTCTAGATACTAGTCCTTCATTGGATATGTACTTTATAAATATTTTCTCCAAGTCTTTAGCTTGTCTTTTCATCTTTTAAACAGGGTCTTTCAGTGTATAAGTTTTCAATCTTGATGAAGTCCAATTTACCAATTTTTGTTTCGTATGAGTCATACGATGTCAAGTTTAAGAAATTCTTCACTAGTGCTCTATCACAAAGGTTTTCTCTTGTTATTTTCTAAAAGTTTTATCCAGTTGCAGACGATCTCCTCTTTTCCTAAATTTCCTGAGTTTTTATCATGAATTGGTGATGGATTTTGTCAAATGCTTTTTCTGTATCATTTAAATTGAACATATGATTTTTCTCTAATTGATATGATGGATTACAGTAATTGATTTTTGAATGTTAAACTAATCTTGCATACCTCAACTAAATCCCATTTGTTCTAGGTATAATTCTTTTAATATACTTAGGATTAGATTTGTTGAGGGCTTTCGTATCTAAGTTCATGACAGATATTAGTCTGTAGTGTTTGTTTTGTATTATTTTGGTCTGGTTTTGGTATCGAGGCAATACCAGTTTCCATGATCACTCTCCTCAATCTCTGGCAATCACTCACCTACCCTGCATTTCTAAAATTCTGTCATTTCAAAAATGTTATATAAATGGAGTCTTGCAATATGAACCTTTTTTTGCTCAACATGGCTACTCCTTTTCAATATGATCAGAAAGCTGCTTTTAAAGGATATCCATCAGTTGTACTAGAGACCATCAAACCGTACCTGCTTTGTCATGGTTAGATTTAAAGTAGTGCTTCTCATCCTTTAAAAAAACCTCAGGGCAAATGTTTATCCCTGAATAAGTATTCCTGGACAAAAATTATCATGATTTATGCTCTTTAAGGTGACTTAAGGCAGATATACAAAAAATATTTTGTCAACGTCTCTGATCCTAAGGTTTATTGGTAGTATGTTTTAGGGAGACCAACAGCTATGATGTTCACTCAACTACATAAACTCTACTTGATATAGTCATGTTAAAGCCCAGTGGAGCCTGGAATAATGATATTCCTAGAAATCTATCAAGATATCTACAAAACTAACTTGCTAATTTTTTTATTCAAATAAAAAGTAAAACCAATTGAGTAAATGAAGACACCAGGACAGAAGATACCTATTTAAGAATCCCAATTGTAGAAATTCCTTGTAAAAAACCTTTTGTTACTGATAATTCTATGGTCTACTTAACTTCTTTCTCTACTTTTGATTCTTCATTTACTGGTGAAGTCCTTAAAGTAACAGGTTCTAAGTTTTCAAAAAGGTCAAATTTTCAAATGCCTGGAGTTTCTCACAGATAAAAGTTCATCTTCCTGTACAGAGACTCATGTTCACTTCTACTCACCTGTTCTCATATTGAAATTTCGCCAATATGTCTTTGGCTTTCGTTTGACTGTTGAGTTGAATGGCCATGGACACCTTGGAGAGAAGGGGCGCGTGGATCCTTATGACTCCCTCTGGCACATCAGACTGCCAAGGAGGAAACATGCGGTACATTCTGTTAAACTCAATGATTACGCTTAAGAGACGTGAAAATCAGTGGCATTCCAAATTAGGGAAACATGTAAACATGACCAGGATATAACCAGAATGAAACACTGCTTTCTTCCTAACAGGAGATTTACTAATGACTAAACTTAATCTGGGATTTTACTTTTGTTACAGGCTTAGGTCTCACTATAATGCCTTAAAATCATGAGGGAAGAAAACTGGGTTGTGTTCATTGCAGCACTATTTACAATAGCCAGGACATGGAAGCAACCTAAGTGTCCATCGACAGTTGAATGGATAAAGAAGATGTGGCACATATATACAATGGAATATTATTCATCCATAAAAGAAATGAAATTGAGTTATTTGTGTGAGGTGGATGGACCTAGAGTCTGTCATACAGAGCGAAGTAAGTCAGAAAGAGAAAAACAAATACCGTATGCTAACACATATATATGGAATCTAAAAAAAAAATGGTTCTGATGAACCTTGGGGCAGGACAGGAATAAAGATGCAGACGTAGAGAATGGACTTGACACGGGGATAGGGAAGGGTAAGCTGGGACAAAGTGAGAGAGTAGCACTGACATATACACAATACTAAATGTAAAACAGATAGCTAGTGGGAAGCAGCTGCATAGCACAGGGAGATCAGCTCGGTGCTTTGTGACCACCTAGAGGGGTGGGATAGGGAGGGTGGGAGGGAGATGCAAGAGGGAGGGGGTATGGGGATATACGTATGCATACAGCTGATTCATTTTGTTATACAGCAGAAACTAACACACCATTGTAAAACAATTATACTCCAATAAAGATGGTTAAAAAAAAAACCTGGGTTGTGACAAAAATCTAATGTTTTTATCAGTGCATTTTCTTGAACAATGTCCTAAATAAGCCTACTTGAAGTAGGATTCTGTATTTCAATTTATTTTAAGAAAATCAACCTTCTGAAAAATTTAAGGATCTAATTGAAAAATGTGGCTTTTCAAATATCCTTTTTCTTTAGTCAGTAGCAATGAATGGTCACTCCAAATTGAATTCCAGATGGGCACCAAACTTGATCCCTCAAAGTGTCCTATTAACACTGTGAAGAATGGAGTGTGGATAGCTGTTGTGGAAGAGTGTCCCTGCTTTCAGGTGCTCTGATTGGCTTGGGGACCTCAGAGCTCTCATCTAAATGAAATATTCAAAGAATGGTGCTGTCTAATTAACAATAAAGTCTCTTTTGTTAGAATTGAGTGGAAAATTCCTTTTGTTTCTAAATCTTGAATGTTTTAAAAATTAATTCTCTATTTAGAGATAAGCAGAAATAAACTTCTATTTAAGGATATGGCTACTCTTCAGGTAATTGTTTTAAATCTGTATGTTCTCAAGGGATGATACTGTTGGTGTAGTTTTATGTGAATTGACTCAGTATATCCCCTAGAAGAAATGTGTTATGGATTGAATTGTGTCCTCCCTCCCACCCCCCGCCAAATATGTTGAAGTCCGAAGCCCAGGACCTCAGAATATGACCTTTTTGGAAATAGGGTCATTGCATATGTAATTAGCGAGGTCAAATTGGAGCATGGTGGCCCCTTAATCCAATGTGACTGGTGTCCATATAACAGGAGAAGACACACACACACACAGGGTGAATGCCATACAAAGATGGAGGCAGAGATTGGAGTGATGCATCATCCGTAGGCTAAGGAAGGCCAAGGACTTCTAGAGTCACCCAAAGCTAAGAATGATGTCAGAAACACATCCTCCTTTCACAACCTTCAGAAGGAACCAACTGAATCAACACCTTGATTTCGGAGTTTCAGCCTCCAGAACTGTGAGAGAGTAAATTTCTATTGTTTTAATCCACCCTGGTATTGTTACTGCAGCACTAGGAAACTACTTTTTAAGGGTCAGTTCTAACAGTACTTTTCTACTATTACCTGCGAGAAGCAGGAGAGCATGCCAGGGAATGGCAGTGAGTGGTTTAGAGCTGGGAGGGGGCAGGGAGCCCCTGGTTCACTGCAATCAAGAGCACCCTCCCAAAACACTCCTGTGGGCATCTCATGTCCCTCCCCTGCCAGCTCCACAGAAGCCTCTTAAGATAAATTCCACACTCCTGATATCATTGAGCCAGTTATAATGATCACATTTTCCCTCTAACTTTCTAGAGTATTCACTCTTGTGAACAGAATGTCTAACCACAAATTCTGAGTCATCAATTAGTTGAGTCCTTATACATTCCTTCATGTGCTACACTGAAAATGTCAAGTTTAAAGGTGTATCATGAGCAAAATTATACACAGATAAGGTGGATATAGCCAAAGAATACTGTGTGAGGAGTTAATAATTAGGGACGAAAGGAAATGATTTGTTTTCTTACCATTCTTCTTGTAGAGGGTGATTTTTGTAGTACCTTTGAAGTCTTGGGGCTTGTAACCTAAATAAAAAACATTTAGCCTTTAGGATTAATGTTGAGAAAACAAGCATATGCTGCTGTTGGAAGTGTAAACTGGTACAATCTTTATGGATAACATTTTGGCAATATTTATCAAATTATAAAATGCATATGCACTCTGACCCAACAATTCCACATCTATAACTTTATCCTTCAACTAGACTTCATTTGTGAGAAATGACATATGAACATGTTTATTCACCAATGCATAAACTTTAATAGCAAAATATTGGACACAATCTAGCTGTTCGATGATACGGGAATACTTAAATAAGTTTCAGTGTGTCTATGGAATATCATGCAGAAGAAGCAAAGAAGAAGGCTTGTGGACTGATGTGGAATAATCACCATGATTTCATAAGTCATTAAAGAAGATGCAGGACAGTGTTTCAAGTATGTTGTCTTTCATGCAAAAAAAAAGGGGGAAGACCATATATTCATATTTGCTTGTATGTCATAGTGCCTCTCTGGACGTATATGTACTTGTGTGTTCTTGTGCACACACATGCTGTCATTGGTGACATTACTTGTCTTCAGGAGGGGAAGTCAGAGATGGTCAACTTTCATTCTATAGTTTTTCCCCTTCTAATATTTTGAATTTTGTAAACTGTCAATGAATTGTCTATTCCAATCAAAGTCAAGAAGTGAAAACATGGTATAGTACAACAGAACTGAAGAAAGACTATTTCTTCATCTTTAAGCTCTTGCTTTCATGGTACTTATAGCTTTTTAAAATTGTACTTAGTTCTATTTATAATTAAAACATTAAAGCAACTGACATTCATAGAGCATTATACAGTTGACCCAGTGCTTTACATCCACATTATGTGAGTTGATGCTAATGACAACTCTGTGAAATAGATATCATTACTTCTTTCCCCAAATTGAAAAGTTTTTAAAAATTTTGTTGGAGTATAGTACAGTTGTGTTAGTTTCTACTGTACAGCAAAGTGAATCAGCTATATGTATACCCATATCCCCCTTTTTTTAAAATTTCTTCCCCATTTAGGTCACCACAGAGCGTTGAGCTCCCTGTGCTATACAGTAGGTTCTCATTAGTTATCTATTTTATACATAGTATCAGTAGTGTAAATATGTCAATCCCAATCTTCCAATTCATCACCCCCCCATCCCCCTTGGTATCTATATGTTTGTTCTCTGCATCTGTGTCTCTATTTCTGCTTTGTAAATAAGATCGTCTATACCAATTTTTTCATATTCCACATGAATGTGTAAATATTCGATATTTGTTTTTCTCTTTCTGACTTACTTCACTCTGCATGACAGAATATTGAAGCTCTGAGAAAGACTTTAATTTGCCCTGGCTCACAAAGCCTGACCTGACCTCAGCTTCAGCTCCACACATATCATACTTAGGCCACTGAAATTTTCCAGAATGAAAATGGCAGAGTAAGGACTCCAAAATTCTGTCCCTCCATAAAAGTGATGAACAAAATGCCAAAAACTGTCATTGTCAACTTCTTCAGAACTCTGAAACTAACCCAAAAGTTGAAACCTGGGTAGTGCTTAAGTAAGAAAAACTGAATCTTGATAAGAAGAGTGAACTTTGTGGCATTTTAACTTACACTTTCCCATCTCAGCTCCACAGTTCAGTGACAGCCTTAAAAATAACAGCCTGCATTCCTGGTACAGGTACTGAAGGGAGCAGAATGGACCTCATTCACAAAAAATTCTAATTATTTGTTCCCTGGAAGACTGGCTTGCCTTTATCTTGCCTAACTTGGAACTTGAGCAGTGCTAAAGTGGTGTAATATTGAAAACATTTACAGGCAAATGTTTTAATCACTGCTGCCTGATGCAGTGGGTAAGAGTTGGGGGAAAAAATAACTAACTAAAAATCTTGGGAGGCAAGCCTAGAAAATGAGATGCTTTGGGGAATAAGGTCTTTGAAATATTCCAACATATTCCTGAGAATCTAGGCGGCCATGGGCATGCCCAGGGCTGTACACATATTCAGGAAAGACCTGAAAAGAACTTAAACTCTCACCTCTGGCTGACCTTTAAGCTCTGTCCAAACAGGAACTGAAGGTTCAGGTCAAGTTGTAAACTGCCTGGCTGAATACTGAAGGTGTGTCAAGCACACGAACACACAGAGCTCGTCTGCAAAGACTGGGAGATTTTTTTGGTTTCAGATATTTAAGAAAAGCTCTGTGCAAACATCAGCTAACCACTAGGCTAATGGAACAGAGACTTCAGTAGCCACAATAAACAAAGAATATAGACATAACAAAATTAGTTCAGCAGAAAAGTCATGAACAAATAAATAACAGCTATAACAAGCAGCAACCATGGGGAGGGGGGAGAATCCAAAGCTGCCATATTTTAACATTCAAAATGTCCATTCTTCAATAAAAATTAAGAGACAGGCAAAAAAAATGGCAAGAAAATATGGCCCGGACTTCCCTGGTGGTACAGTGGTTAAGAATCTGCCCGCCAATGCAGAGGACACAGGTTTGAGCCCTGGTCCAGGACGAACCCACATGTTGCAGAGCAACTAAGCCCATGCACCACAACCACTGAGTCTGCGTGCCACAACTACTGAAGCCTAGAGCCCATGCTCCACAACAAGAGAAGCCACCGCAATGAGAAGCCCACACAGTGCGACAAAGAGTAGACCCTGTTCGCCGCAACTAGAGAAAGCTGCATACAGCAATGAAGACCCAATGCGGCCAAAAATAAATTAATTAAATTAATTAATTTTTTAAAAAAGAAAATATGGCCCATACACAGGAAAAAAAAAATTAGTGTCAGTAGTTTCAAAAGAAATTCCTTAGGGAAGCCTAGACATTGGACTTACTTGAAAAAGCTATTTTAAATACTTTAAAAGAACTAATGGAAACTGTGTCTAAAGAACCAAAGAAAACCATGAGAATGATATCTCACCAAATAGAGAATATCAAACAAAGAGAATACATCATAAAAAGAAACCAAAAAGAAATTACGGAGCTAAAAAATGTCCAATTGAAATGAAAAGCCTACTACAGAGGTTCAACAACAGATTTAAGAAAGAAGAAGAGGGAATTCCTTGGTGGTCCAGTGGTTAGGACTCTGCACTTTCACTGTTGAGGATCTGGGTTCAATCCCTGGTCAGGAACTAAGATCCCACAAACTGCATGATGTGGTCAAAAAAAAAGCAGAAGGAAAAAAATCAGCAAATCTGAAGACAGGTCATTTGAGGTTATCCAGTCTTGAAACAGGAAGAACAAAAAAATGAACAGAACCTAGAGGAACTGTAGAACAACACCAGCACACCAACGTACACACAGTTAGAGTTCCAGGAGTAGAGAGAAAGTAACAGAAAGAACGTTTGAAGGAACAATGGCTGAAAACTCCCCAAATTTGCTGAAAGACAATGATCTACATATCCAAATAGCTCAACAAACTCCAAATAAGATAAAATCAAAGAGATCCACACCAAGAAACGTCGTGATCACAATTGTCAAAAGACAGACATAAAGAGAGAATCTTGAAAGCATTAAGAGAAAAATCAATTCAAGTACAAGAGCTCCTCAATAATAATAGCTGATCTCCCAGCAGAAACCATGGAAGCCAGAAGACAGTGGGGTGACATATTAAAATTGTGAAAGAAAAAAAAAAAATACTGACAAGCAAAATTCCATCTGGCAAAACAGTCCTTAAAAAATGAAGACTGGGAGTTTGGGGTTGGTAGATGCAAACTATAACATTTAGACACTCCCTTGATAAGCAAAAGCTGAGACCTACCTTAAGAGAAATGCTAAAGAGAATCCTTCAAACTGAAATGAAAGGACACTAGATAGTAACTCGAATCCACATGAAGAAATAAAGAATATCAGTAAAGGAAATTACTTAGGAGAATATAAAAAGCAATATAATGTATTTTTTGTTTATAACTTCACTTTTCCCTTATCTAACATAAAAGACAACTACATGACAATTATAAATTTATGTCAATGGGCACACAATTTATAAAGCCGTAATATGCAGCAATAACAGCATAATGTGGGGGGACAGAAGAATATAGGTAGAAAGTTTTTATATACTTAAAGTATATTAGTATGAATAGATTGTTATAAATTAAGATGTTACTTATAATCCCCAGGGCAACCACTAAAAAGATGATTCAAAAATATATAGCAAAAAACAACAAAACAATTAAAGTGGTATACAAGAAAATATCTATTTTACACAAATGAAGGCAGTAATGGAGAAACTGAGGATTAAAACATGTAAGACATATAGCCAAAAATGAAATAACTGAAGGGAAAAATAGAAAGTTCTACAATAGTTGGAGACTTCAATACTTCACTTTCAATAATGGATAAAAGAAGTAGGTAGAAGATCAGAAAGAAAACAGAAGACTTAGACAACACTATCAACCAACTAGATCTAACAGACATATATAGGACAATGAGAGCAGAATCCATTCTAAAGTACACATAAAACACTGTTCAGGATAGATAGTATGTTAGACCACAAAACAAGTTTCAGTGAAGTTTAAAATATCAAAATAATACAAAGTATGTTACATAACCACAATGGAATAAAATTAGAAATCAGTAACAAAAGGAAATTTAGAAAATTTACAAATATGGAAATCAAACAACATATACCTAAATAACCAATGGACCTAAGGGAAATTAGAAAACAACTTGAAATGAACAAAAATGAAACACAACACACCAAAACTTACTGGATGGAGGAGAAGTAGTGCTCAGAGGAAAAGTTATAGATGTAATGCCTAGGTTAAAAAGAAAGATCTCAAATTAATAGCCTAATCTTCCACCTTAAGAAACTAAAAAAGCCAGCTAAACTCAAAACAAGCATAAGGAAGGAAACAATAAAGATCTGAGTTTTAATAAGGACTAGAGAATAACAAAAAATAGAGAAAATAATGAAACAAAAGTTGGCTCTTCAAAATGACCAATGAAATGGGCAAACCCTTGGTTAGATTGACGAAGAAAAGAGAGAGGATTCAGATTATTAATCAAGTGTATAACTGGGGACATTACTACAAACTTTATACAAATAAAAAGGATTATAAGAGAATACTATGAACAATTTGTATTTCAACAAATTAGATAATCTAGATAAAATAGATAAAATCCTAGAAACACACAAACTGTCAATACTAACTCAAGAAGAAATAGAAAATCTGAATAGAGCTATAACAAGTAAAGAACTTAAGTCAGTAATCCAAAAAAAGAAAAAATTCCTACAGAGAAAAGTCCAGGACCAGATGGTTTCACTGGTGAATTTTACCACACATTTAAAGAAGAAGTAATACTAATCTTTCTTAAACTCTTCCAAAAAATTGAAGAGGAAGGAGCACTTCCCAACTCATTCTATAAGGCCAGTATTACCCTGATACCAAAGCCAGACAAAGACATAGCAAGAAATGAAAAACTACAGACCAGTGTCCCTTATAAAAGTTGATGCAAAAATTCTCAACAAAATACTAGAAAGTCAACATAGAGTTGCCATATGACCCAACATATGCCCAAGAGAAATGCAAAACAAATGAAAAAAAAAGAAGTGAAATACTGATACATGTTACAACATGGATGAACCTTGAAAACATTACACTAAGTGAAAGATGTCAGACACAACATGCCACATAGTACATGCTTCCATTTATATGAAATGTCCAGATAGGTAAATTCATAGAGCTAGAAAGTAGATAAGAATGTGTCAGGGATTGTGGGGAGGGGGTAATGGGGAGTAAATGCTTAATTGGTATGGGGTTTCTTTTGGGGGGTGGTAAAGATAGTCTGGAATTAGATAGTGGTGATGGTTGCACAACTTTGTGAATATACTAAAAGTATATACTAAAATTTATACATTTTGAAATAGTTAAAATGGTAAATTTTATATTATGTGAATTGTTTTCTCAAAACAAAAATTTTTTTCCCAAATTTAATGTGCTGGTTCTAGTTGATCTGAAGTCACTTTGCCTATAATCAATGAGAGAACACAGCCTGTTTGTGATAAATCAATTAGCAATACTCCTACTTTACTGCCTTGGGATTTACTATTCCTTTCCCTGAATGAACTTTCCCCTCCTTTCTCCCTTCTAAATGCTACTACCCATCCTTGAAGATGCAGCTCAAATGCCACTTCCTCCGTGAAGTCTCCACACTTTCCACGTTGGAGCACATTTCTTTCTCCTCTGCATGATTCCCGGCACACTGTCTGCATGACACATTTCACACTGAATGCATAATCATGGCTCTTGCGTACATTTCTCTACCAGATATTTCTCTACTAGATATACGTTCCTTTAAGGACAAAGTGAGTTTCCTGTATCTCTGCATCCTCCTCAAGGTCAAATGCTATGCCTCATGATCATCCTCAAATTAAAGCAATAAAGATAATTCTAAAGCCTGTTTCCATTATCCATCTCCACACAAACAACTGCGCTAAGGCAAAAATTCTCTGAAATGTAATGAATTTACACAAAACGACTTGAGGATTAGATATTCTTTTAGTATCCAATCACTACAGAAATCTCTATCTCTACTTATTAGATATATTGACTACTGGATTGCCCTTAAATCCGGTTCACAGGGACTGAAATGTTGACTTTCAGCATTTGTAAGAACCATTTTGCCCTTAAGTAATCTTCATGACAGAGATAATTCAAAAACTTCAACTGCAAAGCACATAATTCAACAAAATGGAAAGACTACAGTACTCTGTCATGAACACAATTTCCACAATGTTTATAGTTACAAGACTGACACTTTATGAGAATACAACAATTTTGGTTCTAAATTACAAGCTATTTTGTGCATCACTGTGAGAAATAAGAGCCTGGGTGGTCATGATATTTGTGCATTTAATTTAGTTATTACCCCTCGTTCTATGGTCTTCCTCCTTAGCAGCTTTTTGACACTTGGAAGCTGTTTCTTTAACAACATTGTGGCTTCATTCATTCTTCTGACTTGAGCGATTAAGAAAGATGGAACCTGGAGAAGAAACAGAGCTTGACTAGAAGGAAAACACTTGAGTTAAACCTCCCTGGTAGAGTCTGTCTTCTGGCCACTCAGTATCCAGGAACCAGGAACTGTGGTTCTGTCCTCGTAAAGATTAGGAAAACCTATGAGGACTCCTGTTTAAAGGAAAATGTGTTTGGGAGCAGCCTTAAGGAATGATAAAGATGCCACCAGCAACCTGGGATTACTGTCTCCCACCTCTCCCTGTGCCTGAGGGCACTGCTTGCTCATGAGTCTTTACATCTCCTGGGCGCTAGCAGACACAAGAACATCCTAGTCATCACATTGTCACTCACCTTCCACAACATCTCCTGGTACTTTAGCATCAAGCGGATGATGTGGGCAGCGGTGTTTGCTAAGAGTAATTCTTCACAGTCAGAATGTTTGCTTCTACTGAAGAAAAGATTTGGTGCCATTATAGTAGAAATGTTCCATATACTCATTCGGTTTTTTGATTCGTTGGCAATGACCTTATTGAAGAATGTCATGAGGGCCTGATAGGAAACAGCACGGTGTCACTCTAGTCATTGTAAATTAGGAAAAGGCATCACTGATTACTATCACTCATTTCTATACCCGTTCACTGGGCCTCTGGAAAATTGTCGGAGCTACAGAATGGTTGAATGTGTCATGTTTCCCCTCTAACTGCTTAAAAGTGCTAATGAGAAATGTGAAGAGTTTTTTCATTTCTCTGCTTCATAAAAGTAGCTCCATTTTTATGGAATTTGTTATGTTGGGATCTCTATAAATAATAGTTTGCATTTTCTTATTTTCTTTTATCTTAAACAAGCTTGACAAATATTAAAATTAAACAGTAAACAAGGGAGAGAAAACACTACAGCTCAAATAAACATGAAATGCAGTTTTGTCGTGAAGGAAGAAAAGTAATTCACCCTTAATTTAAGGCATTACTGTTAAAAACTATTTTCTGTTTCCTTGGGAATGGAAAGTCCATTGAAAAAATGAGTTTTAAAATAAATAAGTTATGAAATAAATGTCATGGGGATATAACATACAGCATGGTGACTATAGTCAATAATATGCTATTGCATATTTGAAAGTTACAAAGAGAGTAAATCTTAAAAGTTCTCTCAAGAAAAAAATGTTTGTAATGGTGATGGAGATAACAAGATTTCCTATGGTCATCATGTTGCAGTGTATACAAATATCAAAACATTATATTGTTTACTTGAAATTAATATATGTCAATGATACCTCAATAAAAAATTTAAAATAAAGTGAATAAAAAGAAAAAAAATTAAAGAATAAAAACAACAAAATGAGTATCTCATTCCTCAGTTCAAAAATATCTCAATCGAAAAGCTGAAAACTTTCACGTTTTGGGTGTCATTTTTGTATTGCCTTTCAATTTTGGAATCTTCAGCAGACCAAAGGGAAATGATTACATGCACCTGTGCTCAGCATTGAAAAAAAAATTGAGAAAGCTTAATAAAAGTTTGGCTGAGCCACCAAAGTATAAATGCCTATCAGAACTTTCTGAAATTCACCAAGAGGACTGAAATCCTAAAAGGAGATGCTCTTTGGTTTTCCAAGTTTGAATTCTGCTATAGTATGTGTAATGAGAAAATGGACAGCACATACTAGTGGTAATAGCTAACATTTATTTGAGGGTGTACTGTGAGCCAGGCATTATTCTTAGCACTTTATATACTTCCACTCATTTTATCATCATTCCAAACCCTGTGAGGTAGGTACTATTATTGTTTTCCAGATGAGGAAACTAAGATGGGGAGGGATTAAGTAGCTTTGCCCAGTGTCACTTAATTAAGTGGCAGAGCCAGGATTTGATCCAAGGAAGCCTAATTCTTGAGCCAGATATCTTGACCTCTACAACACACTAGCTTTAATCTTCATTCCAGTCACAATTCAGAATAGAAGGGGGAGGGAGGAGGAGAGAGAGAGACAGAGAGGATCTTCTATTAGAAATGTACTGAATTCTTTGATAATTACTACATTCTTAGTTATATGAAAGGGGAAATGACATTTTGACTCAGATATCTGATACTAGATTCATTTCTTTGGATTAAAAAAAAAGCATTGTTCAGACAAAGCCAAACCAAAAAAAAAAAAAAAAAAAAAAAAGTAAATCTCCAGCTTTTGATAAGTTACCAAATTGTATTAAAACAGACATTCTTATGCCTTTGCCAATCCCCATTCTTGGTTGGAGGATATAATATAATTGACATAGATGGTTTCACTTGGTAGGAGGAAAGGTCCTCACCAAACTGAAATGTCTGATGAGGTAGCACGAAGACTCATCTTTGTTTTCAGCATCATGTTTACTGGCCTCAAAATTTTAACTCTTTCCAACTCATCCTCACCTCAATTTCACTTTAAAGATTCCAAGCACCTGTGGTACTTGGGTTTCCTATTGTATACAGAATCATTATCAAAACAGCAACAGAAACTTTGATTTTTACAAACATAAAGCAGAGAAATGAATTTGAAATAAAAGGAGGGATATTTGGGATGGAGAACTATGGAATACAATTCTATCAAATGTTCTATTTTATATTAATGGAGAAATCACTTTTCTGAGCTTAATTTTCTTAATCTGGAAAATGGCAAGGTCCTATCAGGTGATCTGTAAAATTCTGGGATTCTATAATTCTTTAAATTGAATTATGATAAGACATGAACATTCTAGAAATTTTATTTAAAGCAGGGGTTTCATTCACTTCTGACATTATTCCATTTAAGTCTTCCATCTTTGCTTCTTCCTCCTACTCCTAACCCTCGCCCAGTGCCTGGCACACTGTAGATGTTCAACTTCTCTTAACAGATTCAAGGAACAAAACAAATGTTTAAAGAAGATTCCAGGATTCACATTCTTTCCTGGCTTCCTCAGGAGAACAGCGGTGGGAACAAGGCAAGGCAGTGGGTTTGCTGCAGGCTCAGCTGGTTGGTAAGTTGTCCTCTCAGTTTTCATTTTTCTACCTGAGCCATTTCCTCTGACCAATAAGAGTCAATGACAGACCATAAGGTCGATACAACATACCTGTGCTGTGTCCCTGTTGGCCTCAGGCAGTGCCATGATCATGAGGTGTAAGGCTTGAAACTGTACTTTGATGTGAGGCCCTCCTAACAAGAAAACAGAAATAACCACACATTTTGAACAACGCTGATGCATTCTGACAGCATTTCTTGCTAACATCTGGTGGCACAGGAGGGCCCTGACAGCTTTCAGTGGTAAAGACTCAGGTTTTGTAAAGACTCAGGTTTTGTGACCGACAATGTAAGTCTGTTCACTTGGACAGGAGCCTCAGTCTATCAACTCCTTTTTAGCATCCTAGGATGCCATTGTAGGGGCAGGTGGCCAACAAGATCCTCAAAATTATTCTGGATCTGTATAACATTTCTCATTTCAGAGATCTTGCTTTACTTTTATGCTATAAACAGTTGGCTTGTAGCTCAATTCAAGAGAAAATAAATTTTATTTCCATACGATGAGGCAGCCAAGCATAATAATTAGGAGCAGAGATTCTAGAACCAGATTCAAATTCTGCATGTACTATTTAGTCACTGAGTGACCTTGGGCAGGCTATTTAACCCCTGTTGCTTCTATTTTATCATCTGTAAAATGGGAATCGTCATCATACCTACCTCACTGGGCCATTATGAAGGTTAAATGAGCTAATGTATGGAGTGTTTACATCAGTACCTGCATATAGTTACCTCCATAGGTGTTTGCTCTTGTTATTATGATCAGTGACATTTATTTTAGCTCTTAAATGGACATGAAGGGAAGGTAACCACAGTTGGATCTTTGGAGATCCAGTAGATGGCACCAGAGGGTTGGTATTCTACTACTGTGTGTTCTCAATATTGGCTCTTTTCCCATTTTAGGGAAAGGATTTTAGGAAATCTATCCACAACTGGATAATTCACAGCCAGCTGGGCTGAAAACGTAGGGTATTCCAGAGCATCCAGGTCTTTGCCTGTTCTCTCTGTATTCTCCCCAAAATGGTCTCTTGGTAGGAAGGTCCTGCAGGGAAGCATGACGTTCTGTAATCCCCGGGGAGCTCTCAAGTTGAAGGAAAATCTATCCATTTACGACTCAGTGGATAAAGGCAGTCAGCTGCCTATAGAGTTACTTAGCTTTACAGTAGTGGAAACATTCTCGTGACAAACTACTAGGTCACAGGAGGTCATGTGCATCCGAGTTAGGAGTAAATGATTATTGTGTGTAACCACATAATGAAGGAACAGTTGGGAGGAGTATTTATAGGCTCATATATTGTCTCAGCACAATCCCCATGTGGATTTTTAAAAATGTATGTCAAATTTGTAAACAAAAATGACACAGGTCCAGGTTGTTTTTGAAAATGGCTAATGCACACTGATGTGAGTTTGCCTGAATAACAGGCACTACCAGGAGTATATCTCAGTACAAAGCATTTGGGGACAGATAAGACATTATTTTAGTGCATAAATTGCAGGCTAAGGGCTGTCTATAATTTTCCAGTGCAACCCAAAAAAACCTCGGGGGGAAACAATAGAGGCAGATGCAGGCTCTCTATTTCCATTAATTCCAGATAAATTACAAAGTTCCCTTTAAGATTAAAAATCTAAACTGGCAAATAATCCATTTTCATTTTGCTTAGGAAACCCGGCCGTACACTGTTTTGTGGTTAATAGTTTTGTAGTTAATTCATTTATTGCACCCTAGATAAGAGTCATTTTTTTCACTCCTGAGGTCATTATTTTCTCAGAAAGTTATTAAACTTTTCATGAAAGTATCTAAGGTTTGATTGATGAACTATTAGTCTTTTAATTTTATGGGCAATTTTTGGACCAAGTTTGAAAAGAGAAAGTAATTACACTAGTGGAAAAGACTACATTCTTTGACCTCCATTTTAGAGTAAATACAGGGGCAGCTTAAACACATAGATGTCCACAGTTCTTGCCTTCAGAAAATCTCATTACAACTAGAGCTTACGCCAGGTGGCAAAAAGGCCATTCTTCCTGATGGCAGCAGTCCAGAACTTTGGGCTTCCTGTGGGGTTGGCTAGTTATCAAATCAATCACGGCAATATAGTATTTTTCACTTTCAAAGTCATACAAATAAATGTGGATTGTCCTGTGAAACTTTTCAGGATATTTTCCAGATTCTCTCCCTTCATTTAAGTGTACTGGTTTCAACATCTGAATAATGATATTAAGAAAAACTAAATATGATTTCCTTCTTAAATATGATTCTCCAAACAGGTCTTACATGGTGATTGACTCCTCCTTGAATAATTCCATAAGGCCAAAAAAAGAAAAACTAAAACAAAAAAATCCTCTGTGGCACCATTTGTTTCGATGAATTGTTCAGTATATAAACTGCAGATCAAAGTGAAGTTAAGACATCTGCAGCCCATTTTCCAGGACAGCAAACTTTACAGAAGATCCTGTGTTTTTCTGACTTAGAAATAGAGGGAAGGAGTTCTGTTTCTGGTATGGCTGAGTAAGCTCTTACCCAATCAACCCTCCTTAAGACAACTGCACACTCTGGACAAAGTACAAAAAACAACTACCTGAGGCAGTGGAGAATGAACAAAAGCAGGCAGATTTAGGAGGGCATTGGACACTTGGCATTAGAGAATGACACAGGGAGAGTGTCCAATTTCCTGGCTTTTAGTTTGAGGTCAGGCCACAGACAGCAATGGCGTGAGGTGGCTGAAATTCCAAAAGAAAACCGCAATCTTTCTGGCCTGAACAAAGAGAGGACAGGGTTCAGGATGACCACAGCCACTGGGAAGTTATGGGGAATCCCAGAAAGGAAAGGTCAAGAGATAGAAGGCCCTAATTCTGGTGTAAAATCCACCCAAATGTTGGCTCACCTCATAAACCATGCATATGTGGAGTAGCACAGGAAAGTATTAAATAGCAAATTGTCTGCTTAAATACAAACAAAAAACAAAACTAACCAAAAAACCCCCACTCCTTGGAGAAATATTACAGAACACAGAGTTTCCAAAACAATATTCACAAGGTTCTGGATACAGTTTAAACTTACTTGACATAAACAGTGACCCATTTTCAAGGGAAGAGACAGTCAACAGAGACAACCCTCAGATGACCCAGATGTTGGATCTAGTTATGAAGCAGCTATCATAACTATGCTCAATGATATGAAGGTAAATATGCTTACAATGAATGAAAAGATAGGGAATGTCAGCAGATAAATAGAAAATAGTTTTAAAGTAGCAACTGGAGATTCTAGAACTGAAAATATACAATATCTGAAATAAAAAAGAATGAAGAGAACTAGTTCTCTCTTTCTTTCATAAAACAAAAATACTACATCATACAAAGAAAAGAGATACTGGTCACAGAATGTCAATTAAAGCTTAGAAAAGGACTGCCTTGTCTTATCATATTCTTTTCTCTGAAGACACAGTGGATTATTTTATGAATTTGGTTTACTTAAAATTTTTAAAGATTTAGAACCAACTAATTTTTAGGACAAATATTGTCATACAACTTAGGATGTGACTATTATTTTCTATGATTGTGATTTTAAGGATTTTATACTTCTGGTCAACCTGCAGAAGGTTGTAAACTGGCAGATACAGGTAATACTTGCTACGCTCATGTAGTGCTTTAAAATTTGAATTTGTGGCTGACATTTTCAAATGAAGAGTTTCATCATTAAAGCCTGGATATTGGCTTTCACTCCTGCATGGTAACCATCATCCAGAGCTGAGCAGTGGCCAACCTCTTTATATGGAATATGTCCTCTCAATCTGGCCACAGTCCCTTTCTATCCATATAGAATCACCATTTACTTAGCATGCTTATACATATTTAGACTTGTGACTCCTGAATTCCTCAGGTTGGTAGTCAAAGCCCACACTATGTAGCCTCATCCTACTTTTCTAAATTTCTCTCATCACACCTTCTTCAATATTCAACCTTTAGGATGAAATTACTGTCTGACTGCCAAATACAACGCACACTGTCCAGTTTCTATACTTTTTATCCAAGTACCACAGTTAAGGCCTCATCTATGGGACTTTTTAAGTTTCAGAAACACTATTTGATACTGTAATTTTCAGAGACAAAACACCTTCTTACTGCATGCTACATCATCAGACCCAGGACCTCAGATTTAAAGAAGGGAGAGATCTTATATTTTCTGAAGGACTATTATACACCAGGCACTATCCTAGATGTCTTCATTCAATACCCACAACAACCCTGACAAGTAATTATTATCTGTAATTTACAAGTGCAGCAGTGCAGCTCAGAAAGGTTGACTGCATAGTTAACAGATGGTTGAGCAGGAATTCAAATCTCAAGAGCCAGGTCTTTCTTAACCCTCTCTGCCTTTTAATGACTATAAAACCCTCTAAATTATATCAACCAGACTCAGAAATATAAACATGTGAAGAGATGACAGTTTACCATCAAACTCAATAGTTCATCAAGCAGTACCAGGAAATGGCAAATCTATACATTTATGATCACATCTGATTATGCATCTTTCTTCTGCTGTGTGCCACTTTATTGACTTTGTATCTTAGTCCATTCACACTTAACTTCTTCCACCTACTTTCCATTAGAGTGATGAAAGCAGGTATATATTCCACAGGGAAGAGAGAGGTGGGTAGTTCTCTGAAAAATGCTTTCAACATTACTGCAGCTTCTCTGTGGCACATCTTCTCCCATTTAAACTTATCAGTATTAAACTTGGCATCCAGTTCTTCACGGTATTGCTGAAAATCAAGGAAAACAGTGAGTTTTACCACCTGATCCTCCCTCTTTAAAAACTGTCATTACATAAACTATTTTTGTAATTAGATAGAGAAGCCAATATCTACTAAGCTTATCTTTTCTCAACATGATTAAAGAACTGAAATAGCTATTTCTGAATATATATTTTTTAAGTTTTCTAAAATCCTTTTAGAATAATGTTAATCTTAAAATAATTTGCCATCTACACAAATACAAAAGTTCTTTACTCAGATCATAGTTTCATTTATATGGTTTTGGCAGAATACTGCCTATGCCCACATCATAAATGCACTGCTAGATTTTGACAAAGCCTCCACTTCCCCCTTTTTTTTCAATGATCCCTTCCTTCTGCCACCCTGTCTTCTGTTTCTAAATTAGATCAAGAATGTGTGCCTCTTGGCTAGTTCACATACAGAATGAGAAATATCCCAACAAAGGAACTCTGACCTCACTGCAACATGCACACCAATGATATCTTCCTGGAGCAGTTACAGCAAAGTTTTATGCCAGGACGTGCACCTGTCTTCCACACGTCTGCATGTTTGCCCAATCCTTCGTAAGGTTGGGAACACTGTGTAAATACTTTTTAAAAAAATCACTAATGGTCCTTAAGTTTTGCTTGGGTTATACATTTTACATTATTAGTTCATTTGATGACCAGTGCCCCCCATTCTACTGCTCCCTTGAATTAAGAGTTTACCAGTAATACCAGGCAGTTATAGTCAGTTTCCCAACTGACAATAACTGCTTCAAAAAGGATTCTTAAAAATAAATAAATAAATAAAGGGAAAACTCTGAAAATCCTTAAGGCCTTTGCTTTATTCTCATGAGACGCCTAAGTCTTCCAGCCTTGAAGATGTAAGAGAAGCTAGAGAACGACAAGGTGAGATTTATCTTTTCTGACAGGCAGGCAGAAGGTGATTTGGGGGAGCTCGGAGCTTGGCACTGGCTGGGGAGCAGGCTAGAGATGAAGAAAGCAGTTATTGGGCTAGGGCACCATTTCTGGTGATGGATAATCGAGGACTAACCTGGATAAGCAGCTGTAGGATAGGAAGAAGAGGAGGTATTTAAGAAACGCCTAGGAGGGAAAATTCTCAAGAATCAGTAATGGATTGAACATGAGACTCAGAGGGAGAAATACAAGTCCAGGATGACTCTCAGATTGCTAGCTGGAGTAACGGGCAGACGGAGGTGTTGTTAACAGGAAATAGAAGGGGAGGAGGAAATGTTTTCCGCCAACTGCCTGGTACCACTGCCATAAAGCAAAGGGGAAACTGTTTTTCAAGTGGGCAGGAAGCCCTGGCAAGAGCAGGATAATTCAAATCCACTGCCCACAGACCTGTGCCACAGGAAGTTACCTGAAACACTAAGGTGATTCTAACCTGTCACTACTTCCCTGCCATCTAAGAGGCAACATGGCACCAGGGTCAAGGGCAGACTCTACAGCCACGTTCTTTAGGTGTTTATCCCAATTCCACAACTGCCTAGTTGTACGCCTGTGAGGTTTCTCGCTCCATAAGAGGGATATTAGGGATTTCCCCAGCGATCCGGTGGTTAAGACTCCACCTTCCAAAGCAGGGGGCGCGGGTTCGATCCCTGGTCGGGGAACTAAGATCCCACATGTTGTGTGGTGCAGCCAAAATTTTTAAAAATAAATAAATAAAATAAAGTAAAGAGCAATAATATATTTTTTAAAAAGATGGATATTAAAACAACCTCACAGAGATTAAATTGGATACTACAATGTAGAGCTCAGGGGGCAGGGCCTGCGTACAGAGAGCGCTCAGGAAATGCTGGCTGCACTTACCCTCCCCTCATCTGGGTCTGCTACAACCTCTAGTGTTATTACTACGGGAAACCCATGTGTATGTGGTGTGGATACTCGGGTAATAACAGCACTCCTTGTCTAGACGGCCAGCGTGAGACAAATGGAGAAGTTTGGACCAGAGCACAGTGGAAGTAGGAACAGAGCTGACATGTCCACGGTGGTCCTAAACATGAAGCCATATGAACCAGGGGCTGAGTCTTCCTTGCCAGAGACATGTACATGTTAAAGAAAGTCATGCTTTCTGTCCACCGTTAATGAGAACACCAGGCAAGGGTCAGGAGCCATGTCCTTCAATCTCCTCTGCGCAAATATCTAACCTGCTTCCAATTCTGAGGTAATTTTATAAAAATGCAAATAACCTGCTTTCAGCTTCAGAAACCAGTTCAGGAAGGGAAACCAGCAGACCAGGTAACATCACTGTAAAACATTTGGAGCAGCCTCCGTATAATTGAAACGAGTCAAAAAAGAAAACCGTGCATGTCAAACCAGTCTGCCTTCTTCCATGAAATATATTCCCTGGTGTTTGGCTCAAATTTCTGTCATTTTTGGAAAAGAAAATCACTGGAAACACCAAAGCATTAAATTGGTTCCAAATGATCTGAGGCCTCACATCCAGGAATGTGCTGGGCAGTTATGTGCCCCATGTGGCTAAAACCAGCAGCGTCCCCCAGGGCTGCTCCCCTGTGAGTCTAACCAGGACTTGAAAGCACAACCCAGGCTGGCTTCTTCATAATGATACCTTAGTGTTAGTGTCATCCACTTGGCACAATTTGAGGATCATTACAATGTTTTTTTTTTTTAACTTTCTTTCCCCAAGCACATTTGTAGAAAAAACAGTCTAACAGATGAAAAAATTTTTTAAAGTCTAAAGTTTGAACAAAGAAGATAAATAAAGGCCCCTTTACTATATCAAGTTACATTGCCTTTCTAACTGCAATATCCCCCTGTTTCTGTTCACTGGCCTGGAGTTCTTTCACATTGGCTTTCTTGGAGCTCAAACCACGAAAACATCTGGATTACATTTTTCAGACTAATAAGAGATGGAATAAATAGGCTAAAACTACATAAAACCTATTAAGGGCCAAAAGGGACTTTTACCTAAATGTGGTTCAGGAATGCATGTGCCTATTAGAACACGTAAAATGAATTATTGGCCTTTGATAAGTATTTTTCAGTCAAAGATTAGCTAAAGAAAAGCAACTTGTGCTATGATGTTAAAATTCATACACACAAGAAATGTTGTGTAATGTCTCCTTTTGATTATTTTCAAAAATAGAATTTAAAGTCATATCCATTATGTTCCCCCTACACACACACACACACACACACACACACACACACAGAGTAAGAGTCAGTAAGAATATGCGCGAATACAACTTCCCTATTATAGAGGGAGGTTTAGAGGGATGGAGTCTAATTCTGTTTAGGAAATTCATTTTCCTGACTTCATTTTGGTTCTCTGACTCTACAGATATAATCACAAAGACTTAACCAAAACTAGTAACAGCTTCTGTCCTCAGATTTAGGATACATTTATTTAGAAATATATATAAAAACCATTACCTGTGAGAACCTGAAACAAAAAGTAGATCCCATTTAGAGAGTACAAACCTTAAGGAACCATTAGGAATTTTCCTGCCTTCCAAATGAACTTGTGCCAGTATTTAGTAATTTCTACTCCCAGGGAAGTCACAACTCCCCCAAATGTGCTGACCCCTCTGTCACTGGCAAAGTGCAGAACACTGCTCAGGTCTCCCTTCAAAAAAGAACTGGCTGTTCATCGGCAAAAAATGCACGTAGCTGACTCCCCAGCTCCTGGCACCTTCTGATTGGCCTCAGGCCCTTCCCTGCAGGCAGCCCCAGCAGTGACAGTGCAGTGTGGGGCTGACAGGGCACAGGGAGAGAGTCCCACCTGCACCTGGTCTGAGGTTCAGCCCACCCAAGCCCACCTCCTCCCCCTTGATCCTTGAAAAGCATGGTCCCCCAATAACCGTCTTCTACTCCTAGCTCTGTCCCAACACCTGCTTTCTGGAGCTTCCAATAGACACAGCCTGTTTATTCTCAGTTTCCCCTTTGACAAATATCTCGTCCTACGTCTATATAAAAACTCTGAGACTTCTGATACAACTAGAATTTCCCAAAACATGTGCCCAAATGAATTAGTGAAGAGATGCTTTCCTGTCCCTACACAATTCCTTTTACTAGTTCAAACACAACCAAGTTCACTTTTCCCTCTCCCCGAGATTTTTTTTCTCAAGGATTCATTATTGAGAACTGCTCATGTTTCCATGTCCACCCACCAGGGAGTGTGCAGGGCAGGGAGGGACTCTTCATTGTGGATGTGCACCGGCACACAAAGTGGGATATCTTACTGGAAATTTATGAGAAAAGCTTTTATTTTCTAACAATTTTTTTTTTGCTGTACTTGGAAGAGTTCCCCACCATACAGAAGTAGGAAAGTAAAGGAATTCACAGTGCATGGGTGGTTTTATATGTAGAAACTAACATTACCTTAAATGGATTTGGGTTTTAGAACTGCTGAGTGAGTGTTCTAGTACTGCTGAGTGAGTGTTCTAGTGGTTACAGCCATTCCTACAATTCTTATAAAGACTTCCATCAAAAGGAAAGCCAAAGAATGTTTCTAAGTTTGAAGCAATTGACAATGGAAATCAGGGATCATCTAATACTGGCTTAGTGAATTCCATGACTGAGAGGAACACAAAAAAGCTCAAGTGTTTAACACAAAAAACAATGATGGGACATTTCAACTTTACCAAATTAAAGACAAGCAGCAGTTTTTGATAGTGAATTGATGTGTTCTTTCATTGTTGTTGGCTTTTTATTGTTGTTTTAGTTTAAAGGAATATACAACTCAGGATCATGGAACATAGGTATTGAGGAAAGCTCTGTAGGGCCAAGTGATAGTATCAAAAAAACAACAACAAACAACTAGACACACCTGATGCCTGTGTGAACTTGGGTCTAGCTAGCTGAGATATCTAACGAGGAAGAGAGAAAATGTTTGGTACCTTGACTTTGGCAGTACATCCTGAAAGTCGAAAAATCCCTTCAGATTCCAGACCCGATTCTTCAACTTTCTGAAAGAACTGGCAAGCAATGATACATTACAAAAATAAATACTTCCATATGATTACAAACATTTGAAAGAATAATGATGATGAAAACAATCAATACATTACCAAGCATATATACATGCCTGGTACTTGAATGCCTAGTTAAATGTTCACACTCTCCCAGGAGGTCAACATTAGCCTCCAATTTGCAAATGAGGAAATGGAGACTTAGAGCTGTTTTCTGCTTTCCCCAGGGTCAACCTCAAAAGTAATGGTACCAACTCTCTCAAGCTTGTGCTCTTAGCCAAGAAACTGCCACTTAACTATTTTAAGATCTGATTACTGTATCTCTTTCTGCAGACTGACCAATAAGAAAAGACTCTAAATTTACTATCATTAGTTGCACTATTCTGGCTAAGAAACTATAGGGATTCTCAAAATCTGACCAAGGGATTACATACTGTAAAGGCTTATAGGTCTCATGAGGTCTCATGGTAATGATGATGGTTTATTATTAAATAATAATAAACACTAACATTGATTGTGCACTTACTGTGTGTCAGATAACATTCTCAGCACTTAACGTACATTAACTTACTTAACCCTCACAATAATCCTATGAGGCGGGTAGTAGTGGAATCCCCATTCTACTACTGAGACCGAGGCATGGAAAGGAGAAAGGATCTGCCCACTTTCACACAGCAAGAGCAGGATCCAGAGTCTCTGCTATTTTCCCTTCAAGAAATGATGGTGCCTGGAGCTAAGGTAGTTCCTGTAGGTATGAAGAGAAGTAGATATTTATTTAGCAGGAAGAAACATGTTCATAAGAAAAGACTCTCCCACAGGAGTAGAAGAGCAATGCTTCAAGCTGTCTTAAATGAGAAGCTAGCACCTATTGAGATACTAATACGAGATAAGCCCAGATTTAGTTTTAACTAGCATTTATTGTGCACCTTCCATGTACTAGGTTTTTGCACCTACTTAACAATATAAATTCTTGTGTTGAATCTTCTCAGTCTTAGATTTTTATGCATTTTCTTCAGACTCTGTCCTTTCACTAGAGGACAAAGGGCGTTATTCTGGTTCTAATTCAAGGAACGAAAGGAAATATTAGAGTCACCATGGACTTGGCCTTGGATATACATACTGTGCTCCTTTTTGCATCTACCTCTTGTGTGTTCTTGGGCAAGCTATCTCACCCTACGATGCCTCTGTTGCCTCACCAGTAGAAGGGAGATGATAACACCGACCTCCTGGGGCTGCTTGGTGCTGTCCAGATGTGACAAGATACAGACAGCCAGGTGCAGGGGAGGTGCCCTACAGACGCTCACACTGGGTGTCGCCAGCATCCTCTGGCCCCCTGGTTGCCATCCTCCCTGCTCCTATTGGCAGCCAATCAATCACCTGATTTGAGAAGCAGCTCAATTTGA
Source organism: Kogia breviceps (assembly GCF_026419965.1). Lineage (NCBI taxonomy): Eukaryota > Metazoa > Chordata > Mammalia > Artiodactyla > Physeteridae > Kogia > Kogia breviceps. Next base: position 58,502,198 of record NC_081324.1, on the reverse strand, counting down.
GGTATTGGTAGCAAAATTAAGGAAGATAGTAAAGAGACATAGAATTGTTATTGGGAATAAAGTAAGTATGTTTCCTCACTCAGTATTTTCACACATCATTTAAAAATTGAATTGAAAATTCAACAAGATTTGTGTTTAGGGCTGGAATTTTACTTGTGCCACCGGATGTCACTATTGAATAAATGCATAATTAAACCAGTGTAAATTGTTGCCTATAAAAAAACGTGACACAAAAGCAAATGAGCCATTAACCAGTGATGGTCACAGAGACAACCACATATGATAGTTCAGGTAATATCAGTTTCAAAACCTCCCAAACCAAAATTCTTCTTTGTCTAAATGGATTGTACCTTCTCAGTCATACCTCAAACACCACCAGAATAAGCTGATTTTTAGACTTTATTTAGCTTCATCTGGAAAATTCATTTAAACAATTATACATACACATTTAAAAACACCCAACTTGTGATATATCTCAGCAAATACTTGTATGATTAGTAAATGGACTGCTAATATTAACAGTCATCTCTTATACAGGACAGAATAATCAAATACACACACACACACACACACACACACACACACACACACACACACACACACACACCCAAACACATACATACACACAAATAACATTTTTTAAATATTCAAAGAAATATAACGGAAGGAAGGCATGTGACTGACAGAGCATCTGCGCTCATCACCTGATGCTTTATGATCAGACAATGAAACAGGCTCCAGAAGTTCTCAGCACAGCAGACATGCCCAAGTGTTTGTGGATGTCATGTGGATGTATGGAGGAAACCTGGAAATCACCAAGGCCCAAGTCCTAATAGGGCTTTAGTGTCTTTAAATCTAAAGGAAAATTCAATAGTGGGTTTACAAATAGCACATTGCAAGCACAGGGCTCTATTAACTCCCCCTTTATTTACAATGAACTCACTTTTTGTAACACAAGGGGAACTTTCACTCCAGCATCTTTCCTTCGGTCATTTTCCAGCAGGACTGTAAGAGGAACTCCAAAAATCCCACTGTCTTCATTGTAAAATAGCCGAGAAAGAAAAAAGAATCAAAAAAGCACCGTCTTATTCCCATGTATCAAAGTGTTAAAGCCAGAATAAGTCTTTTGTTTTGTTTTGTTTTGTTTTCAGAATAAGTCTTAATACCTCGTCCTTTTACTTTCTCCGTTTTGTTTCTTTTCAGTTGAATACGAAAGGCATCAAAAAAGGCCGTCAATTCAATCAGAGAGAGATGGCGGATTTTCTTCATGTCTTCAGCAGACAGATCTCCTGCTTCAGTTAGGCCAAATCTGGTTTTCTGAACAATAAATTTCTAAAATACATATTGAGGATATTTATTTTTTATGGCAAAGGAAAATTATTATGCCTTCCTTCAAATGCCACCTGTACATTCTAAATCTGTAAAGCAAGACATGCTATTCATAAAAAAAATCTCTGAGGTGTGCATGCTGCATCACATAAAGGTTATGAATATGATTTTTAGAACATCTGCAGATCACTACTACACTAAATTGAAACAAAACAGTGATCTGAAGTATACCATAACGTCATCATCACAACTGTAATGTAAAGAATTTAGGTAATTTCTCAACTGAAACCGATTGCACCTGCTTGCTGAGACAACAGTTATTCTACCTTAAAAATCAAATTTAGTTAATTCAAAATATTCTTAAAAAATGCATAGAAAGTGCCAAATAATTCTACTATCATTTTTAAGCCAATTATATTGTTATAGTCTCCATTTCCACACTAGGAAACAAAATACACTAAAAGAACAATAAAAAACCCTTCAACAGTCCAGAAATATTGTGAAGACTATAAGAAGTAAAACCTTTAAAAAATAAGAGATTGTTCTTGTAATAAATAACAGAAATATTACATATAAGTAATAATAATAAAATATAAGTATTATATAATATATAATTACATAAGTAAAATATAAATTTTATATTTAAGTATATATATAAAATATATAACAAATACTTTGCTCTCAGAAAACCTGGTATTGAAAGAAAATGGCTAAAGTAGAAATATACAATAGTTATTTAAATTACAAAGTTGTAAGTGTAGATTCTCCATAGAAGTTCCCTAAACTAGAGCTTCCTTGGGATTTTTAAAGCATCTACCAATTCATTCATTCATTAATTTACTCATTCACTCAACAGCTGTTCTTTGAAATTCCAAGTATTTAAAAGCTAAACAACAAAACACAGGGTGTGGTCTGAGGCATACCTTGTGCTATTAAACACTTGGTTATTTTATCTTCTTTCTGAGACCAAAGCGCCACATGACAATAACACATAACAACAACAGCAACACAACAAGAACTGCAATCATTACTGAGCAATTATTGACAATACGTGCTACACCCTATGCAGAGCTCTTCATGGGAGGCTGCCCTTCACCCCAGGTGAGTCCAAACTCAGGAGGAGACAGACATGATGAGGAGACTGGGGGTCAGCATCTTCTCTTGGATAATTCTCTCCAAAGGTTCAGAGGGACTCCCCCCGCAACCAGAGTCCCAGAGCTGGGTTCCCTCTTTTGTCCCAGAATGCCACTGTGCCCTCCGACATAGAGGCTGCATAGGGTCCAGGAGGGGTTTAGAAGATGGACACGTGTAGGTTTAAATACTGTTTCTGCCTCCTATTAGCTGTGAAGATTTGGATATGTTACTTAGCTTCTTTGGGCCTCAGTTTCCTCAACTGTAAAATGGGAGCAATCACTAGGATGATGAGAACTAGAATACCTACTGCAGTGTCTGGCCCATAGAAGGCACCTTGTGGGTCTTACAATTCTCGCCCTGTCCTCTTCCCCTCCATCACAGGAATGGTCCAGGCCACCTGGGCAAAGCCCCTGCCTGATTCTAGATGACTCATTCCTCTAGACCTGAAACTGCCTGAGCCCGGCTCATCATGCCTCCAGCCCTGATCAGCACAGAATATTCAGGACTTCACATCTTGAACTCTTCACAAATGCATTCACTGAGTAACAAATAGATCGGCATAGCACATTTGCTGTATTGGGCTTTCAGAATATAATTATCTGAGATATATATAATGAGGCTTTCAGGCTAATGAAGTATGTAGCTCTACTTTCCCATCCCATAATAATATTACAAATTCTTGAATTTTTTTTTTTTTTTTTTTTTTTTTTTCGGTATGCGGGCCTCTCACTGTTGTGGCCTCTCCCGTTGCGGAGCACAGGCTCCGGACGCGCAGGCCTAGCGGCCATGGCTCACAGGCTTAGTTGCTCCGCGGCATGTGGGATCTTCCCGGACCAGGGCACAAACCCGTGTCCCCTGCATCGGCAGGCGGATTCTCAATGACTGCGCCACCAGGGAAGCCCTTGAATTTATTTTTGATGAATTTTTAGTGTCTGCCCTATAAGCTCTCACTTCTTATTGTTAATGACTGTGACTTTCTGCAGTGCCCCATCATGACATATGGCTTCTAATGCACAAGTAGGTATACAGTTACAGTTAGAATCGGCATCAACCTATAAGTAAAGTAAGGATATAAAGTGCATGAAAGCACACAAGCCAAATGGAAATCCTATTTCATCTATAAAGCAGTACTCAAGCATATACCCTAGCAACTCTTCCTCAACCCAGAGCTGCCAGGTACAGCCAGGCAAGCTGTGTACTGCACAACAAATAATGTCCCTGGTGTGATGCAACACTGATGCCTGGTCTCTCCCCATGCCCTTGTGCACACACAAAGAAATTTTTTTAAAAATTCTAGTTTGTCCCACAGAGAAGTCACAGGAAGCTAGTGGAATAATCATGAAAGGTTTTTACTTACAGGTAAAACATAGTCTTCTTTCTTAAAATCTGACTTCTTAAATTTATTTCTTTTTGGAGCCTCTGTAACCATTTCTGAATAAGATACTTCAAAGGACAGCTCTTCAGCTTGTAGTGAAATGTCCTTTTCCAGATATTCATCATCTAAAGAACAGAGGATGTGGAATATTTAATATGCCATTTAATCAATCAATACCATTTACTGTAAAATAGGCACAAAATATTTACAAGTTAATCCATAAGCACATTAGAATGTTTACATCCCAGGAAAAGCATTAGACTCACCCAGAATGATTTCAGTTAAGCAATTAATGTAGTGTCATCAGATTTCCACATGAACAAACTTCTATAATCGTTATCCAAACAAACTTTCTATTTAATCTGATGTTTTTAATTTTAGATGTTTATGTCTCATGGAAAGCATTTAAGATTATTAGATTACTAGAAAGACCAAAATGAAATATTTCTATATATTCTCATGATATTAAAATTAAGTCCATCCAGACCCAATGTTGCTGCTATTGGGGAAGCAAAAGCTTGAAGAAGAGGGAGAAAAGGTGGGGGCCCCACAGAAAATTCCTGCCTACTTTCATTCCTCTTGGATTTTTTTCCCAAACTGTGGAACTGTGCCTCTTAAGATTTGTTCAAATTCAGTTTGCCCTTCACTACTAGATTTGTTCAGGTGAATTAATCCTAATTCTTGTGATATTGTATCATTACCTGACCTCGTATGATGCACATTACAAAGCTAAATGGGTGACAAGTACTGTCCCGTATCCATGTTTCTCTCAAGTTTGAAATTAAGACAATAGATTCCTTACCAAAAACAAGTGAAATCATTTCAGTAAACCTAAATCTGATTTTTGACTAAGAGTTTGGCTTGCCATCTTGTTTCATTGCCTGGCAAAACTGTTCCTATGTCATGAAAAGACATGAAAAGTGCTCACCTCTTTTACCTTCTTCTATAGACAGTGACTGAATGAAAACCAAATAGAGCAAAAGATAGAAATGATAGAAGACCTAGTTAATCTCAATTAAAAGTTTAACAGAGAAATCTGTAAATCAACAAATTTAAAATTCTAAACAGTTATACTGAATTAAAACACAATAAATGGATACAGTAAGAACTCAGAAAATAATGAGGGCACAGTTAAGATTTTCACTCATCATACAGAGGCTTGCATGCAAATCAGAGTAAGATTAATTGTTAAATAAAACGCTAACTTCTTAAGGACCTATGGACAGATTCTTTGGACAGTGTTGATTATACAGGCTGATACTCCAAATCACCAGACTACTCCAGGTACACTTTTATCTTAGTGGTATGAGTTGAACTGAATAACAATATGGCAGCAAATAGAATGATGTGGAATAATTTACAGCAAATCCATTCTCTTCGATTTTTCTTTTTTTTGGGAAACAGCTTTATTAAAATGCAATCCACATGCCTAGAATTCACTTATTTGAAGTGTATAGTCAACGGTTTTTAGGATATTTGCAGAATTGTACAACCATCAATCAATTTTAGAACATTTTCATCACCCCAACTTATTTGAGATTTGAAGCTAATGCTGCAGGTATGGGGTTCTGCTGTATCTGAGAAGATGGTGCATTTTTTAGGGAAAATTTTGAGGAATCACAAAAGTGTGGCCTAAAGGGTCCTATTTCTAACAAGGAGGATTTGAGATTCCATACTGAGCCCATGCAGAGTATCCAATGCTCAAGTGGAAGAGGCCCATTTAAAAGCTAACCCTGTTACTCTGTATATCACAAGCTGCTCTGCTTCTGCATTTACTTGAGCATAGTTAGAGGTTCTTGGAAGTGGTCTACTTCCTGGTCTGCTTGATACTGTTAAGCAGATCCAGATTACCTGTGAGAGAGGCCCCAAATCAAAGACACTGCCTAAATGAGTAGTTTCTAAATGATGCAGTGGGAGTAAAGGTGGAAAAGATTCTGCTTCCAATCTGGTTCAATTAGTTTCATCTAGTATGACAGATGGGCTGTTTGGAGGTGATGGGAGGAGAGGCCAGGGTGACAGAATCAAAAAGGGGAGAAAACACATTTACATTTTGCTTTCAGAAATTCACTGCTCACTGAATTGAGTGCCAGCACAAAAGCAAAAAGACACAGCTTGAGTTCAGCAGGAGTTTGTGTCACTCACCATTCACTGCGTTCTGCACCAACTGTCCAGGGTCTGCTGAGCCATTGGAATGAGCTGGCACATCTGGAATAGTCTCCAGGATGGACTGTGAAACAAGGGAAGACGAACACAAAACAGCTTATCATAAATACAGTCTACCCTACGTTTCAACCTGATTTATGTTCTGCAGTATATTTGAATTCTTTTCACAAAAAGCAATTCTTGATTCCATGAAGGGCTTGAATCTGATTTCCTTTGTTTTCTCACTCAGTTCAGACCTGTACAGCTCACACAGTTTTCTCAAAAGAGAACTAAGTCAAGGTCAAAATAACCACATCTTCTTAAAATGTTTGTTGTCATACAGTTCCTACGTAAAAATTACAATGCTTGATGCCACATAGTTTGACGATTATTATATTTGTTATTCTTGATGCAGCTGGTCACACATTTTGGTCGTAAACTCTAAGTCATAACATAGCTAGATGGTTAGTAACAGGGATGCTGGAGCCAGATTGCTTGGATTCTAATCCTGGTTCTTCCACTTCGTGTGACTTCAAGCAAGTTACAGGACTCTCTATTGCTTAATCTCCTGATCTGTAAAGTGAAGATGATAATAGAACATATTTCAACAAGTTATTATGAATTTTAAATGACTATAAATCACATGGAATAATATTTGGCACATAGTGAGTACTGCATGAGGGTTAGCTACTATTAATATACTCATACACTAACTTCTTTGCTAGGAAATACAGAGTGATAATAACTACCAAAAATTTAATTACATTTTCTAGTTCAGTGTCCTCTCTTAATTAATTTCCTACTTTCTTCACTGCAATCCTGCCAAAGCACTGCACTCCCCTGCAACGTTACCAGAAGTTGAGTAATTAACTTTGTAGAGCTCTAACTCAGGTTGGATGGGTACTAGTAAAAACTTACACACAAATTCTACCATTTTTACCAATATAAATTTTAACGTGGAAGTTATCAGCTGTGAGTATGTGTGAGGGTGAAAATCTGCTATTCCATCAAGAATCTTTTTTATGCTCTTCACACATAAGTCTTTTTTCCCCAGAGCCTGATGTCATTTCTTTTAAGCTCATATTTATTTAGCAATATGAACTGAACACCTGCTTCATGAAAGATCCTTTATTATGTACTACAAATTGCACAAGGGAATCTCGAATGCTGAGCTTTGCGTTCTCTTTTTCCTATTTTATTCCAAAGGAGATGACATATCTTATTGTATAAACAGAATGTGAAAATATTGCCAACTATTAAAACACAGATGCTCAATTATGTAATTGGTGGCTCTAAAAACTAACACTACAGAATAAAGATTACCTATACACTGAAATCCTTAAAAAGATGTGGAGCACTTTTCAGTGGTTTCCTTACGTTTTTCTAGAAAGAAATGTTTTATTAAACTTTGTAATAACTCATCTATAGAAAAGAACACTCCTGAAAATTGAGAAACACTCATGTAAAGCTTGAAGCTGATGGCTTGGGATCCTTGAATGGACTAAATATCAATTTTGTAATCTGTAAAGTGGAGAAGTGCCATCTGCTGTCTGGTTTAACTGGCCTCCAGCCAGCCTATAATATTGAATGAGGTCCCACTTTTTGTAATATAAATTATTCTGGGACTTTCCTGGGGGAAGCAGAAATTTAAATCATGACCCTTGCTCTTTAGCTATTTATAACGAGGAGAAGAGAGTAACATTTATGGAACATTATTAAAAGACAATCCACTCTTAAGAGCTAATTTCTACACTACTAGTGTTTACTGGAGAGTAAAGGAGAGGAAAGAGGTGCCACCCAAAAGGTTTCACTGAAGAGGAGGCTGACCTTGCACTGGAACTCAAGGAATGATGAAAAGGACTTACAAAGGCAGGGAGGCGGGCAAAGCATTCAGGCCAGACATGGAATTATAAATTTCAGGTATGGAAATCTGAAGCATTTTGGCTTCATGAGAGGATCACGGAGAGCCTGATTTGCCAGGAGTTGAGACAAGGTATTAGAAAAATATGAGAAATATGTTAGTCAAGAAGGTTTTGAAAGCCAGGTAGAGGTTCTCAGACTCAGACTCCTAAGGGTTAAAACACAACAGAACAAACAAAAGAACATTCATGTGTTAAAGCAGGGGGATGACTTGGTGAAAATGAAAAGGAAGATCTCTCTGCCAATAAAGTGACCATGAGTTTTGAAACAGGTTGAATGAAAAGGCTCAGTGCTTGGTATTCAGAATTTTAAAACATCCATTTACTCATTAAACATATTAATATTACAATCTTTAAAATATTTTCACTAGTGATTTTAATGTATTTCAAACATAAATGCCACTCCCATTTAAAACAAACTCCCCTAGCTTGTCCATAATGGATCCTACCATTTCCCTACACGCCCAACCACTAGAGTTTCCCATTGGGGCCTCAGCTGCTTTAGGAGAGGCAAAGCTTCCCAGCTACCAACACTTGCTCTGCTGCCCAAATCCTACTGCACTGGGATTGGAGAGTAAGGGTTGAAGGATTATTATTTTAAATTCCAACATTTAGAAGGTTAGCACTATCTGCCTGAGTTCTCTTAAAACTAGACTTTGACTATCTGATATTTCCTTCACATTAAAGAAACACCATACCAAATATTTTCCGTGTTCATTACTTACAGGAGAAACTCACCGACTCAAAAGATGTTTCTGACCTTCCTGACTGGCTGCTTATTTTTTTTCTCATGGTTGCAATCTATGTGTTATAACTCTAGATACTAAATCTGCCGGTGCTTCAGTCATTACAGACAATAAGGGTCCCCATATTCCTCTTCTGCATCTGAGATCAGAACTGATAAATCCACCTCTTGCATCCACTGTGCCAAATTCCCCAGAGATGAATGTAAATAAGCCACATTCACAGACAAATACATAACCAATTTTGAAATAAAAAATATAATAAAAATTACAAAATCTATCCAAATGTGAATTTAAAGGCATTCTGATGCCATCTATGAATCTGAAATTATAAACTAAATATTAAAGACAATGAGAGTAATAAATTCCAAAAATCCATGTGAATAGCCGAAGTATTATTCAGATTACTTCTTAACCTTAAACACAAGTAATAAAGTTTAAAAATAAAAGGACACCAAGGGGGGAAAGGGGCAGGGGGCTGGGGGTGGTGGTGTGATGAACTGGGCAATTGGGATTGACATGTATACACTGATGTGTATAAAATTGATGACTAATAAGAACCTGCTGTATAAAAAAATAAAATTCAGGAAAAAAAAAAAGTTGCTGATGTAATGGATAAGTCCCAAGCAAATTCTTCTAAAAAGGGATATTCTGAAATTTTTGTGTCTGACATTAAAATGAGTATATATTTCAAAAAAAAAAAGAAGAAAAATGTTTATAATCCAAGAGACTAGGAAAAATTATCCAAGTACACTCAAAAGTGAATGAAAAAAATTAATAAGGATTAAATAAATTAATACGATAGAAAAAGTAGGCGTAATTAATTAAAGGTAAGTGACTTTTTAAAAAAATACTGCCAACACAGGCAAGTATTTACATTCTGATACACATAAATTTTAGGAAGAAAAAAGGAGTAAATTTTAAAATTATGCACAGAAAATTGTAAAATTATTCACCTAAACAAATGTGTGTATGTACATATATATATTTGTGTACATATGTGTTTACACACACCAACATATATTGAAATTTTAAATGAACTGGATGTTTTGCTAGAACAAATACACATTACCAAATTCATACAAGTTGGGATTGAAGGGAATATAATCCTTAAACCATATCCATTGAAAAATTAATCAAAGCATTAGGTCTACAATGATGCCAGGCCTTGGCATAAAACTGTATATAATAGTTTTTACAGATTATATGTTTACACCAAAGTTTAATAAATAGCTCCAAAATACTGAAAAAGATTCAAAGTTCTCAGCATGTTTGTACCAAGATTAGCATAACTCTGGTAATAACAAAAAGAAATTATATATTATAGGCTAACTCCACTTACTAGAATAGTGGTTAAAAGTGCTAAAATGGTAGCAAATCATATTCAGTAGCATAAGAAAAGAATAATATAACACAAGTAGGGTTTAACTAAGCAATGAAATTTTAGTTCAACATTAGAAAAACCTATCAATGTAATTTCCTAAAGTAATTCCCTTCTAAAGAAAAACATACATTCATTTTACTAGATGATAAAATCATTTGATATGGGCTTCCCTGGTGGCGCAGTGGTTGGGAGTCCGCCTGCTGATGCAGGGGACACGGGTTCGTGCCCCGGTCCGGGAAGATCCCACGTGCCGCGGAGCGGCTGGGCCCGTGAGCCATGGCCGCTGAGCCTGCGCATCCGGAGCCTGTGCTCTGCAACGGGAGAGGCCACAGCAGTGAGAGGCCCACGTACCGCAAAAAAAAAAAAAAAAAAAAAAAAAAAAAAATCATTTGATATAACTCAATCTCTATTCCTGATAAAAGTAACTACAAGGCTCAGAAACCCAGAACAAATATTCTTCTTAATAGTGAAACTTAGAAGAATTCATGAGAAAATCAAAAATGTATCAAAAGATCTCCATAATTATTATTCAGTGTTATAAGTGCTTGAGGTTGGTTCAATAAGATAAGTGAATAAGATGAATAACTACAATCGTCCCTTGGTATTCATGGGGGATTGGTTCCAGGACCCTCAAGGATACCAAAATCCTCAAATGCTCAAGTCCCTTATACAAAACGTTGTGGCACTTGCATATAACCTATGCATATCCTTCCGTATACTTTAAATCATTTCTAGATTACTTATAACACCTAATACAATGTAAATGCTATGTAAATAGTTGCTGGTGCACAGCAAATTCAAGTTTCCCTTTTTGGAACTTTCTGGGATTTTTTTTTTCTGAATATTTTCATCCTGCAGTTGTTTGAATCCTAGAATGCAGAACATAAAAATAAAGAGGGCTAACTGTATTTTAAAGATTGGGCAAATAAAACTTTCAGTATTTCAAACAATGTCTGCACAAATTATAAAATCAAATGAAAAATTCTAAGAAATAAAAAAGGATTTTCAGAAAGGAAACTATAAGAGAGACTTTTTTGAGTAACAAAAATACTTTCCTTGTATATCCACAAAAACGGACAAGAAGATACCATGAAAAATCCCTACCATTTAAAATACCAATGAAAGCAATTAAGTTCCTAGTAACTAACAAATGAAAAAATGTGTAGGAAAAAGTATGAGAGGAAATTATGAAATTTTATTGAAGGATAGAAGATACAAATGAATGGAAAGACACATTTTTTTCTCAGTGGGAAGATTCAATATTTTAAGATGTGAATTCTCTCTGACAATCTTTAAATTCAATGAAATTCTTAGTGGAGTACTAACAAGATTTTTATTTAATGGGTAGTAATAGCCTCAATATAAGTTCATCTGAAAGAAAAAAATTTCTGAGAACAGGAAAGAAAATTTTGATTCTAAACAATGATGGCAAACTTGTAACAAATTTAAATAAACAGAACATAGAGTCATAGTAATTAGGATAGACCATGTATACATAGAGAATTCACTTATCATAAAGGTGCAAATCAAACAAGTAAAAAAGATGAAAGAATGAAAAAACAAGATGTTGGTCAAGCCAAGGCTATCCCCTTGGAAAAGATAAAGAGTTAGGTTACCTACTTTATCCCATTCCACAACATAAATGCCAATAGTGAAAGGTGTCAAGAGACTCTGGAGTCTTGGAGATAACAGTAAATAATCAGTGAGATTTTCCCTGACAGGCCGGAGAGATTTACCTTCATAGGCATCATGGCCAGGACCCCTGAAGCCCTTGCCTCCACCGCACTGAATCACTGGAAATCCCACCATGTAGAAGAAACTAGGGAACCAAACTGGGGTGCCCATGGCTCCTTATAATCAAGAAGCAGGGAAGTCAAAAATGTGTTTACATCATGGTAAGAAGTTCTAGAATGATTTTCAGTACAGGTGCAGAAAGAGTTAAGTTGGCAGCTGTGGGCTACTTTAGCAACTAACCAATTTGTTTAACATTTCAAAGTAAAGATATTATGTATGAGTAACAAACAATCCAAAGTCACACTAGAGACAGGTACCAATGAAATTTTTTTGAGTGTCATTACTGCTGAAACTTTTACTTATGTCATTATTGACATTCAATCTGTTTTCAGAAAAACAAAATGAAAACAAAAACGAAATCTGAGTGACTAACTTACCCCCCAAGGAATCTCTATCTATAACTGCCATGCAAGATCATTTTCTTTCTCTTACACTGTCAAACTTTCAAGGATCCTATCTGTAGACAACACGTGTTCAATAAAGATTTGGTGAATGAATAAATCAATGAATCAACGAATCAGCAAAGAATGAAGAAATAGAAAAACGTCACAAGCATCGTGGTCACAGAGCTGCCATGGAAAAGCCTAGAAAACAGGCCTACCTAACCTCCTCTTCTTTAGCAACTCAACGGTGCAAACACCATGCTTCAAGTTCGGCTTGGTGTGTGCACAGAACTACACACAGTACTTTCTTGTTGGCTTATAGAACAGGTGAAGTCAGCTAGGGAACAGATGAGAGGTCAGAGACAGGAGCTTTCTAACTAACTAACACTAACACTAATAGAAAGTGGGGAGAACTCCTGCAGGCATGGAGCAAGACTTGCATTTTAGACTGATGACTTGCAGCCACGGCGAGGATGAGATGGAGGGTATAAGCTAAAGTCCGGGAGATCACTTAGGCGGCTGCTTCAGTAACACAGAAAGATGATGAGTTTCTGTACTAAGGAAGTAGCTGTAGGAAAAGGGGAGTAGACATATTCTAGAACTATGTACAAGATAAAATCAACAGGTGTCAGAGAAGACAGGTAGAGGTGAGGCTAAGACTTAGGGCTGAGTCTTAGGCACATGGGTACCTCCAGCTGAGAGTGAAAATGAAGGATCCTGGGCAAGGCCTTACTTAGAACAGGAATCCCCGGTCACGGGGGTGGGGTGGGGGTGGGGGACAGCACAACCATGTAAAGTCTACTGTAGGAAACTCCTCATTTCTAGGAGTTACCAGTTTGCAAATGACTTACTTTGTTTTCATCACTAAGTGGGGTGAACTGGAGATTATCTCTAAAATAGAGATATTCTCACTTATTTGCATTCCAATGCGTGGTCTTCAATGGGAAAGTAACAGCTGAATTTAAAGCCAGTAGGTCGGAAACTGTGGGTAACCCTTAGCCTATCAGTGCTATAAACTGCAGTGAGTGCTACTGACAAAAATCACTCACATTATTTTATGCTTCTTAAATGATCACTATGAAACAAAACAAAACAACCTCATAACCAAAAATCTAAAAACACAACAGAAAACTCATTCACATGGGGCTAATAGCATTATCTCCCTGAACAATGTGGGTGCCCTGAGAGTGCGTTGTGCGTATCAACTACCCGGTATATCAAACTCGACAACAGATGAGAATCTACTGCCCAGGAGGACGCTGAATGTGTCCCCTCCATCTCTCCGTCTTGTCGTGCTCTTTTGCCTTCCATCAACTTACCAGTGGAGAACCACTACTTGATCTAACAGGGTCTCTCACTTCTGGTCCATTAAGCCACACCCTGCCAGGGCTCCTGCACAGAAACACCAATTGGGGGTTCCCAGTGGAGGTGGGGTGGGGGGAGGAATGACGAGAGTTTGAGACAAAAAAAGTAGAAGTTCTACTACTCAAGGCCATGTGAGTGAATCTGTCGTAAGTGGAGGGTTTGTTTGGATGAGTCCTGAGATCCAATGCTGGATACATAGGCAACAGTGAAGAGCCTTCAATATCAGGAGGAAATTTTAATTTATCCTGCAGGTGATAGGACTTCTGAGTTAAGATGGCAGAGTTAGGACAGATCATCTGTATGAACTCAGACAAGGGGACAAAAGTTAACAAATAGCTCCATGTTTGATGCTCCTAAAGAACACTGCATCAGTATTAATTTATGGAGTCCTCTTTCAAACTGATCTATTCAATCCTCAGTTTTGAGTCTCTTTCTTCCTAACTGTTATAAGGTTGATGGGTCTATTGACAGCTGTGGTTTCCTCACAGTGTTAGTTCAAGTTTTTCTCATCTGTTTGAAAGAAATTGCTTCTTCTTGCCTTGAATTTGCAATTTTGCCTTGACATGCAATCATCTGGGCATGCGATGACTTACCATGGAGCCACTCCTGGGAACTACAAAACTCCCTTCTTCATCTTGGGACCCATCTGACAGAGTAGTAATGTTGAAAGAAGCATCATCTGGCTAAATGGAGAAATGAAAGCACCATTCTTATTCAGGCAAATACTTTCTAACATGTCTGTGTATTCCACTATGCATATGTATTTAGATACGTGTGGCAATACACAGAGTTATGACTGCCAGGGCAATTGCACCAGCCCTTCAGGGCTCATCTCTGCAAACCAACTAAATGCCTGGCCCTTTGACAGACCCTGGCCCTGTGGCAGACACTGCTCTTGTCTGCCACAAATTCCATTTTCCTTAATAATATCTTGGTTTTGTTCCAGGGAGTGAGGTGTTAAACCAGAGAACTTGATTTCCAGGCTTCTTTGCAGCTAAAAGTGATCATGTGACAAGTGTGGTCAATGAGGTGTAAGTGTAATATTACAGAGTGCCTCCAGAAAAGTTAAGGCTTTCCTGATCAAAAAGAGTAGGGTCAGCTGCTACATGCTCATAACAGCACTCTAGGTGACAGCCTGGAGTTGCCAGGCATCTTGCTCCAATGAGGATGATGGATGGCAGAGATGGCGGGGTCTGTGCTAAGGGGCATCACGTGTCTGCCCTGTCACACCTGGACCACCCCCTCTTAAGCATCTCCACATGAAGCAAAGCAACTCCAACTTTTCTATTACATGCAGCCAAACACAAACTTAGCTTGTCTAATATTATTTTTTTTAAACAGACCCTAGGACTATCTTTCACAGTGATTAGAATTCAATAGCAATAGTACCAAATTGTTTTTTCATTTATAAAGCTTGAAGTAGATTTTTGCTTTAGTGTACAAGGGCATTACTGAAATTTAAGAAATGAATATTCTTTTCTTTACTGAAGGATCCTTATGGCAAAATCGAATATATTTGATACTTATAAAAACATACGATATTTTGTTTTTTAAAAAACTCTCACTCGGGCTTCCCTGGTGGCGCAGTGGTTGAGAGCCTGCTTGCCGATGCAGGGGACACGGGTTTGTGCCCCGGTCCGGGAGGATCCCATGTGCTGCGGAGCGGCTGGGCTCGTGAGCCCTGGCCGCTGAGCCTGTGCGTCCGGAGCCTGCGCTCCACAACGGGAGAGGCCACAACAGTGAGAGGCCCGTGTACCGCAAAAAAAAAAAAAAAAAAAAAAAAACTCTCACTCATCTTTCTTGACCATATTTTCTAAATTTTCTATAGATGTATGTGTTACTTTATAAAATAAACATAGGACTCTTTTTTCTTTAAAGGAACAAAGAGAACACAAGATCTAGCACAAGAAATTTAAGTCAAGATGGCAACCTGACAATCACCTAACTCCCCTCACCCCAAATCACTAAAAATGGCAGAAAACATATATATATATATATATATATATTTTTTTTTTTTTTTTAAAGAAACAGATTGTTAACAGCAATGGAAACCAGCAAAGAATTCCATAGCTGATAGAAATTTCTAGAAGAAAAGCTAATAGAATTGATTTGGTAAAATAAAAACCTCTACTTGAAAACAGCATAAAAGAAAATTTTTTAGAGAGGGAAGAAAAAAAATAACAATGTACAAAGAGTAGGAAAGGGCCACAGGCAAATAGCTAAGAGCTGTTTACAAAATACTGATAGAGGTCCAGTAGACCATCCCTCTTTAAATATGCAGACAGCCCCTAAATATAACCCTAGAACCACCCCCCCAATCCTGTCTAAATAAAATGAACTAACTGCCTTGGGGTGGGTGGGTTCCTAGTTTGAGTACAGTTGACCCTCTGTCTCCACGGGTTCTACATTTGCAGACTCATCCAACCCGGATGGATAATATTTGAAAAAAATTCCATAAATTTTCAAAACAACAAAACTTGAATTTTGCATATGCCAATAACTATTTATATAGCATTTACATTGTGTTAGGTATTATAAGTAATCTAGAGATGATTTAAAGTATTCAGGAGGGTGTGTGTAGGTTATATGCACACACCACACCATTTTATACAAGGGACTTGAGCACACATGGATTTTGGTATCCTGGGGGGTCCTGGAACCAATCCCCCATGAATACTGAAGGAGGAGGGGGTCTAAAAGAGAAGGAACTTGGGAGACCACAACAAAAGAAATGGAGGGGTGATTGAAAATGAAATCGGCTTTGCCTGGATGAAGAATTCTTCATTCCCTTCATCTGTTTTGCATTTGGGGAGTGTTTACTGCACTAACCCACCTGCCCCCTCTATGCATCTTAAAGCTAAGTACATCCCAGTCACTCACAAAAAATGCCCAATCAACAATTTTGGCCTTTTAGTAAAATCAACGTACTCAATTGCACAGGAAACACACAGCAATTCCCTACAGTAATCAATCAAAATTAATAAAGACTTGCATTATAATTGCAGACAACTTTAGGGGCCCAGGGGTGGTAGTTCCACCTGAAAATGTGCTGGTGTCTTCTGCCTTGTTGAACACTTTCAGCCCTGATGGAGGCTTTTGTGGGTCATCCCACCCTCTTGCTCTGACAGGATTCTGATAGACAGGGGTATGGTGGAGGGACTGCGGAGCTGGACAGGAAACAAATCCAGGATCCTTCGTCTTGGTGAGACGCTCTCTCTGCACTGTAAACTTGGGGACACTTGCTGTCACTTGACAGGAGATGTGCGCTTCCTTAATCAGATGGTGCTTTCACATGGGCAGGACTCCACTGCTTGTATCACTTACTGCTACGAATTCCAAAAGCTAGCATGTTCTCCACACAAGATGTTTACATTTGGAAAATAACTGGGAAAAATTAAATTTTTGTTTCTTAGTTGATACTGAAAATAATGAAAAAAATTTACATGGTACTCTGTTATTTTTCCATATGAGCTCACCCACAAGGACCAAGCTTTAGTTGACAACATCCTCCACTTAGGATACATGTTTAAAAAATTAGTTTCTGTTGTTGTTGTTTCTGCCTGTAGATGCTTTCTTTAAAAGATAGAATTTAGTTATTTTTGATTTATTGAATTATTCTTAGCTGTGTTTAAGAGTTATGGGTGATGGGGCTGAGGGTGGCTTGTTTGCCAACAATCTGAATTATGTTGCATCTTTACCAAAGAGAAATGAGAATATACATTCTTTATACTAAATGAATGTATTGGCAGCATTATTCATAACAGGTCAAAACTGGAAACAGTCCAAATGTCCATCATCAGGTGAATAGATAACACCAATAGTAGTATATTTACACAATTATTGTTAGTAATAAAAGGACTAAATTTCTATTTCTAAATTTCTAAATTTTCTAAATTTCTAAATTTAAAATTTTCTAGATTTCTATTTATAAATACTATATAAATAGTTACTGGCATATGCAAAATTCAAGTTTTGTTTTTTTGGAAATTTCTGGAATTTTTTTTCAAATATTATCCATCCGGGTTGGATGAGTCTGCAAATGTAGACTAAATGTAGTAATAAAAGGACTAAATTTCTAATACATGCAACAAATGGATAAATCTAAAAATTATTTTGAGTGAAAGAAGCCAGACACAAGAGTGCATATTAATCTCAATAGGGTTTGCCTCTGCAGGGGAGGGAGGACAACTGACTGGAAAAGGCCTGAGAGAAATTTCTTTGGTGATGGAAATGTTTTCTATTTTGACTGACTGTAGTTATATGAGTGAAAACACTTCTTCAGACTAACTGAATTATATACCTAAAATGCATGCACTTTAAAATATATATATATATCAATTAAAAAGACACAGAAATAATCTCATTCCTTACAAATAATATAATTCTTATCTTCAAGGGGCTATTGCTGCTATGAATCAAGAACCTACAGCTACCATAATGGGTAAATCAGAGAGAAATAGGAAATAAGAATATGTTTGCTGAAATGTACAAGGAGTAAGACAAGCTCAAAAAAAAAAAAAGAACCAGAATCATGACCAAGAAAAAAATTACTAATCTGGAAGATAAAGATGAAGAAATCAGAGCAAACAGACTAACAGGAGAGAAAATTTAGGAGATACTGAAATTCAATTCAATCAAAGCAGGAACCATCTAATCTGTGTTCTAGAAGGGGGAAACATAGAAAATGAGGAAAAAAAATAACTTAAGACATAATAGAAGACAATGTGCAGAAACTGAAGAAAGAAATCGGTTCTCAGAAAGAACTCACTGAGCAGTCACCAAGATGAATGAAATAAGGGGGTGATTCTTGTGAAAGTTCAGAATTCCAGCAATAAATTCAAAATTCAAAGAAGTTGTAGAGAGGGCAAACACAAAAAGCTTATTTATAAAGGAATAAGATTCAGGCAACCAAAGAAGAGAAAAGAAACCCAGATTGTCATCTAAGAGTGCAAGAGTAGGTCAATGAGCAATATGAGAAGTGCCACTGTGCGGGTTCTCCAGGAGAGCTAAGGTTTTCTGTTAACAATGAACAGTCAGTTGGCACATGTTCCTAACGGGATCCAGAATTTGCTAACCATCTTGTAAGTTTAAGGATTAAATCCACATGTTATGGTGGTGGCGTGAAAGGAAAAAGTTAGAAGTTTCGTGCTAAGGTTGGCACTGCATTGCACTGCAGTTGTACTAGCCTTGGTTTGTCCACCATTAGTTGCTCACTTTGTGATTAAAACAAACTCCTCCTTGTTTAAACCAAGGTTCCTTAGATTTTCTTTACTACAAAGCAAACACAGATGCAATTGATCATTTTTAACAGAAGGTATGATTGTATTTTGCAGCGAATTATAAATCAATAGCAAATGTAGCTACTTGATTTTTACTTCAGACGTTGGAAATAAACTAGACTGGCTATTTTGCCTTTGAATTAACTAACACCTCTAATGACTAATTCATTTGTGTTGACTACACATAAGGAAAATGTTTCTTTTATCTATACAAGTGATTTGTAGAGTAGTTTGTAAGGGTTGTAAACCTTCTGTACAGGTTGTTAATCTTCTGTAAATGCCCAGATTTAGTGGCATTTGTGATTTAGAGTCAAGATTCAACCATGTATAATATATAGACAATAGACAATCATCTATATTATAATAGACAATTCCTTTATTGTAAGTAGCTTATTGCAAAATAAATGTGTTGGATATTAAAGAAATCATAAAATATTATATGGACTCTTTTGTAAAGGTTTCTTGAGATAGATTGTAAAGTATACAATTTGATGAGTTCTGACAAATATATAGACCTATGAAACCATAACCACAGTCAAGACAATGAAAAAAACCAGCACTCCCAAAATGTCCTCACGCCCCTTTGTCATCCCTCCTTCCCTCTCCTCCTCATCAACCCCTAGGCAATCCCTGATATAGGTTAGTTTACATTTTCTGTAATTTCATATAAATTGAATCTTTTTTGTCTGGCTTCTTTCACATGACATAATTATTTTAAGATCCATCCATGCTGTGTATATCAAATGTTCATTGCTTTTTATTGCTGAGAAATATTCTATTGTATGGATATATCACAATTTGTTCATATTAGCTGCAGGTAAAACTGGGTTCTTTCCAGTTTGGGACTATTAAGCTATAAACATTTGTGGATAAGTCTTCTTATGAATATATATTATCTATGAGTAGAATGGCTGGGTCTACATGGAAGGTATGTGCTTAATATTTTAAGAAACTACCAAATTATTTTCCAAAGTGGATGGACCATTTTACATTCCTACCAGCAATGCATGAGAGTTCCACTTGCTCTGCATCCTTAGCACCAGTCGATACGGTCAGCTTTTTAAATTTCAGCCATTCTACAGGGTATGGAGAGATATCTCATTGTGGCTTTATGTGCATTTCCATAATCATTAATGATACTGAGCACTTTTCATGAGATGATTCACCATCCAAATCTCTTTCTTGGAGAGGTGTCTATTCAAATCTTTTGCCCATTTTAAAAGATGAGAAAAGACCAAACAAAATTTTATCACTGGAAAGCTCCAACTATGTTCTTGAAACAGAAAGTTGATTTGTTTTCAAAAGTAGAGGATTTGTGTGATTAAGTCGAAGGAACTAGGACTTCCCTGGTGGCCCAGTGGCTAAGACTCTGCACTCCCAATGCAGGGGTCCCGGGTTCAATCCCTGTTCAGGGGAACTAAATCCCACATGCATGCTGCAACTAAGAGTTCGCATGCTGCAACTAAAAGATCCTGCATGCCGCAACGAAGATCCCACGTGCCACAAGTAAGACCTGGCACAGCCAAATACATAAATAAATAAATGTTATTTTTTTTAAAAGGCGAGGGAACTAAAGCTTGGAAATACCAGCAGAGAACAAATTGTGGATAATTTTAATACAAAAAGAAAGAGTTGGGGCTTCCCTGGTAGCACAGTGGTTAGGAATCCACCTGCCAATGCAGGGGACACGGGTTCGAGCCATGGTCTGGGAAGATCCCACATGCCACGGAGCAACTAAGCCTGTGCACCACAACTACTGAGCCTGTGCTCTAGAGCCCACGAGCCACAACTACCTGAGCCTGTGAGCCACAACTACTGAGCCCATGAGCCACAACTACTGAAGCCTGCATGCCTAGAGCCTGTGCTCTGCAACAAGAGAAGCCACCGCAATGAGAAACCTGCGCACCACAATGAAGAGTAGCCCCCACTTGCCACACCTAGAGAAAGCCCGCGTGCAGTAACAAAGACCCAACATAGCCAAAAATTAATAAATAAAATAAATAAATTTTTTAAAAAGGGATTTCTGTAAACAATAGGGATTATATTCTGGAATAAAATGGGAGAGTTAAGTCAATGACCAAGCCTTTCTCTCCTAAAACCTAGTAGAGTCAACAAAACATAATGAAAAAAAGAAAAAAGAATCCCAGCAACATTCACACGAGTGGTGGTCAGAGAGAAATATTCCAGGAATAATGTAAATTCTTTTCCAAAATCCGCCTCCCTCCTAATCAAATGGAGACACTTTTGAAATAGACAACTACTATCTCCTCCAAATCATGAGGGAAAACAACTGAAGGTGTGAGTAACCACATCTGGGGTCAATATGAGCAGAGCCCTTGAAACTCAGTCTCTCCCCAACACCATCTCAGGAGGGAGGAGGGAACCTATTGGATTCACCATTTTGCTTTTTTCTACCTGGGAGGAAATTAGGGGAGCGAATATGAGGATGGAAAAATTAAAAGAAAGGTAGAGTACACAGCTCCACCAAGGGAGAGAAAAGATAGCTTAGGATAGAAGTGCAAGTAAAAACAGACATGAGAACAGGCTCTGGCTAAACCATAAATAAAGCAAACTTTCCCGTTTGTAAACTGACAGAAGCTGGATCTTTCTCCCAATGTTTGCCTGACTTTACCCTCCTCTGGGTAAGTGGGGAGTGGAAGTGGCTCTGGGGAAAAGCAGGGGATGCGGAAGGGGAGGGGCACTAGACACCTAGGGTGAAGCGTGTGGTCAGAACTAAGATGCCTGGTGTTCGCCCTGCACCAGGGAAACAGTGGACAACCTGAGGACACCTACTGCTGTCCTGTGACCTGACGTCCATAGCTGGTGGAGCTGTGACTCAATGGAACCAACACTCTTATGAGAATTTTTCAAAATAAAAGAAAAATGGAAAGGAACTAAATTTGTCATAAAGAAATGCTTACCATCGTTGGTTTTCTGGGTTTGTATCTGTTTTAATAGAGCATGTAGCTGTCTGTGGCTTTAACTATTAAACTCGGGTTCATTTACTGCTGAATGGCTTCCTACAAATCGAATAAAGGTAGATAGGCATGTTGACAGCTGTAGTTGTCCAGCCACCTGAATTATATTGCGTTGTTTTCAGGTTTTGCATGATTGTCTTGAAGGAACGGCTTCTTTTTTCATCCTTACCCCCAGTTCTCCTGCTATCACTTACCAAGGAACCACTTGTTTTGATAACTCCCGGCAGCTCTTTTTCCTCCTGGGTGCCGTCCAACTGACTAGGATGGTTGTCACAGGTATCGCCTGGCTAATGAAAGAAATGAAAGTCATTTTTATCCAGGCATATCTTTTGCAATGTGATTGTTTATTCAATTATACATTACACTAGAATCTGTATAAATGCACAGCCATGTGGACAGACACAGAGTTAATGACTACAGTGCAACTGGTAGCATTCACCAATTCCTCCAAAAGGATACTGAGCCTCATAAATGTCGTGCACTGCAAGAGAAATGAGTCTCAAAAGCAGACACTGCTACCTGCCTGCCAAAACCCACTTTTCCTTTCTTCTTTAACATATGAATATCATGATCTTGCTCCAAGATGCTGTGTGTCTATCTAAAAGGACTAAGTGTGATCATGTGATGGCTCCGTCCAAAGAGATTCGAGTGAAACCCTACTTGGTAGAGAATCTAGGAAGGCTAATGTTTTCTTGTTGAAGTGCATGGAATCAGCTGGCTGATGCTTCTCCCAGAACATGGGCATGGTACCTGTGATGTCCAGATATCCTGTAAGCATTAAATACTAGCCTGTATGCTGAGTGGAACAGAATGGAAAGATAAAAATTTTGTAGGTCCATGAGAGGGATATTAGTCAAACCAGCTGCAGACTTCTTATTTTGTAAGGAAAATAAACCTCTAATTGTCTAAGTCAGGAAGCTTACTGATTAAACTATGCTACTTAAAAATCAGACTTTATGACTGTATTTTGGAGCGATTTACAAATCAAAAGCAAGAGTATTCAGGGTTTTTTTTTTTCATTATGAAACTGGAAAAACATTAGACTGATTATCTCACAAACACATATGACTGAACCAAATATTTCATTCCCATCACTGAGTATTGGAAAAGCTCTGATTTTCACTATGCAGCAAATGGATTTGAGACTATTCTAACTGTGATGTGCTGCACTGTAGGCCTTGTGCATATGCTCTAAGATTTTTAGCAGCATTTGTGATATAATGGCATTTCCCAAAATAAGATGTAAATATTCTACTCCATGATTAAAGCAACTTTTTGCAAAATTAAGCATACTGGGTATTAATGAAATAAACTTTTACATGAGACCTTAGAAACATTTTTCATCTGGCTTTTCCATATTTTCTAACTTTCCCCCAATGTGTATGTATTATATTACTATGAAGAACACACATCTCTTTGGAAGGGGAAACAATGCTAAAAAGGCAGTACAAGAAAACAGGTCAGGATGGAGGTCCGAGAGTGTACCACTTGCAATCACTCAGATTTAGAGAAAGGGCATATTTTTTAAGTATAGCTCCAAAGGCACTGAAAACCAACAAAGTGTTCTAATAACAGATTAAAAATTGTTAGAAATTCCTGGAAAATAAAAAGTAAGTAATTTATTTCATAATTGTAGAGAAATTCTCAGCCTAAGAATAGCATAAGACAAAGAAAGGGCAAGTCCACAAAAAAGCAAACAAACAACCAAGCTTAGAGTGAAAACCACACAGGACAAGAAGGGGCCCCAGGGCAATGGCTAGGATAATTGATTGTAAAGTGTTTCCTTAATGGAAGGGCCCAACAGAACGCCCAACAGTTCCCTTTACACTGAACAGCAGACAGCAGCCACGTATGGACCCAAGGGAAGCACTCTGAATGAAGTGAACTACCTGCCTTGAGAAGATGCCCCGGCTTGGGACCAAAACAGACCTCAATATCAGGTCACTCTGGACCTTCATGAAAGACATGGATGGGAGAATAAAAGGAGAACATGAGTTTTGTCTGGGAATGATGTCATTTGCCACTCTCCCTTTGGCATTGAAGGTATGTGCATGCGTGTATTTGTGTGGGTACATGTGTATGTACGTGTGTCTACACATGCACGGACTCACCCATGTGTGCTGTTAAAAGAACGTCCATTCACAGACTGCTCACATACCTTACTGCTTACACAGGACCCAAAGTCAGCCCTCTTATATTCAATAAAGAGCCCTTTGGGAAAATATCTATATAATGGCAGAGAAATCATACAGCAATGACATATCCTAAAAGTCGTTAACTAGTCAATCCAGACCATTACTAAGGATCATCAGCCACTGGAGAAAAATCAACATTATAAAAAAGTCAGCTGTGGAGAAAATCAACATTTTGAAAAAAAAGTATAGTGATATACATTCTGGGAGAAATAGATAATTGAGGGAAGAGAAAAAGGCTTATAATGATTTAATAATTTCAGAGAGATCTGAGAGACTATTGCAATCATAAATCAGGACTAACTATAACAATAAAGAGTAAATCAGTGAAAAAAGGAGGAGTTCTTATGAATTAACAGTATGATCACTGAATTTAAAAATCAACAAGGACCCAATTATAACCACTCATTACAAAAATTAGAATTAAGTTTCCACAAAATGATGTAGACAAAATCTGCTAGCATACAGAACAAATGGAAAAAAAAAGACATGGGAAATATAAGAGACAATTTAAGAGCTGTGTGAGTTTAATGTAAGAAATGAAAAGAAGAAGAGAGAAAATGGAGATAATGAAGTAAAAGAAATAATGGGAAAAGAATGTTCAGAACTGAAAGGAATCATGTTTCAGAAACAAAAAGCTGAGTGCTGGATCATGATTTAAAAAAAAAAAAACAGATTTCATATCCTGATGGCAGTTCAGGTCTCTACCAACAAAGATAAACCTAAAAGCTTCCAGAAATATAAAAGTGAGAGCAGGATGCAAATAAAGGAATGATTTAGAGAGGCATCAGACTTCTCAACATTAACACTATATGAAAAGCAAATAGATTAATATTTACAAATTTCTGAAAGAAAATGATCAACAGCCTAGCACACTGATACTAACCAGTTTAGGATTTAAGCTTTTTAGTTATTAAAATTTAGTATCCAGAGATATTTCTTGCCTGATTTGCTCAAAGGATAAAAGATGCAATCTGCTAAGAAGATGTAACTGTTTGTAATATATGTGATTATGGAAATTAGTATTTCTACTATTCTCTGTGGTCACTCTGGTGGGCTAGCCCTCATCCTCCTCCAGGGATAAAGAGTAGTACTGCTTTCTCATTCTATAAACTGGTGAGTAGTTCAGGGGTGTGGCTGGAATAAAACTTCATCATTCTCGTCCACCTCAGTGGGAGATTTCTTCATGTGTTCGTCACCACACTTGCCTTTAACCTTTAAAAGATGACAAGACCATCAAAGAATTGAAATAAAAGGGATAGTGATAAAAGAGAAAAGAAACAAAATAAGCATAGACTCATCATGAGAGTCCATCATGGCTGGACGTGGAGTGTCAATGAGGCAACAAGATCTAAAATAAGACTCACTCTTACACATTGCCTTGACATCCGGTAAAAGCGGGAGGGCTGTTAAGTGGTCTAAGCCCAAGTTCCCCTCCCACTTTGCTCCCTCAGATAAGGTCCCCTAATAAGACAACACTCCTTACCCAGGGGGCCAGACACTGTTTTTGCTTATCCCTGAGTAGTGGGCTTCAGTTCCCTGTCCACCCATGGAATTATTCAAACAAGCCAATCCATCCTCTGTGAGAACCAGGGGGGCACTCCCCCACTTGATACTACAAAGCCTGGTTGTTCACTGTGTTCCCAAGTGCACCCACATGTGGCTCTGTATAGTGTGCGGTGTCCTCCTTCCCCGGGCTGTGAGAACATGTAATAAATTGCTGTTGTCTCATCTTTCCAGTGTCAGGGGTCATGTGCTGAGCCATCCCTATAACCCCAGGGTGAAGAGGAGGCAATCAAAACAGAAGGTAGAGGCAGGTGGGGTGAAAAGCTCATAGAAATCGTTCTTTTGAAAACACCCCGTGTCTACTCTGACTTGCCCCTCCTCTGGCTGAGAGAAGAGGTAGTGGCTGCTGTGAAGGGGAGCAGGCGGGCAGAGAGGAACAAATGCCTGGATCAAGTGTCCTGGCCGGAAGGATGGATGGTATAGAGGACTCCCTGAACTGAGGGAAAAATCTTCCAACTCAACAGAAAACGTAAAGACCTCTGACTAGACAGAGTTCACACTCTTATGAGAAATGCAATGAAATTAGAAAAAAATTAGAGACAAAAATCTGAAAACAGGATTGCTCACAGCCCCAGCTGACCACCCTCCACCTCCAGACCCTGACCTACCCTCAGGCAACAGAAGAGCAGCCAGAACACAAACTGGCCACATCCAAACCCTTGAGCAGAATTTTGGAAGGGACCAGGGGCTAAGGCTGTATTGAGACAATTGGAAGATGTGGACAGAGTGCCCCACATAAAATATATGCAAGATGAAAGTAAACTGTAGAGAATGTAAACATCATCATCATTATCTTCATCAGATCAAGAATGGTACAGGGGTTACTCTTAGAACAACAAAGAATCCCTCTTCCTCTGCTAGGAAAGAAAATAAAGAGCTAAAGAGAAGGAAGCACATAGAAGCATGATAGAGGAAGGTCTCTTACTGTAAATTTTCTGCTGCCATGAGTCCAGGTGGTGGAAGATGTCAGGAACCCATGTCCTTCTCAGGGTGAAGGGTCACCACTTCAGTAAGAGGACCCAGGCCTCATGCCAGGAGGTACAGATCACAGCATGAGATTCATCTCTTTCACTGAAATAGCTTCACTGACAGTTTGGAACTCAGATCATCACTCTTTGAAACTTTGTACTAAACTGGGTGAGGTGGACTCTAAATAAAACGTGTTTACCTCCTGTGCAAGATTGTGCACTTTTTCCACTTATTGTTACACGTTCAAGATGCTATAGTGCTGCATCCCACAATATATTTACATTTAGAAAGTAACTTAAATGTCAAAATATTTCTTACAGTGACAATTAAATTAATTTTGAAAGATATATAGAAGGTAGCATAAAATTTTCCACTATGCACTCAGCAAAGAGAACAATAGTTTAGCTGATGACCTCCCACATGTACTGACTTCTGGCTGTGGCTGCTGCTGCAGCTGTGATTGTTTTTGTTATTGTAGGTACAAGTAGGCCCCGTAGTACTTGTGGATTTAACTATTTAAGTATTCATTCCTGAGTCTGAGTCCCCTTTTTTCTTCATTGTTACAAGGTAAGTAGGTTTTTTTTTAAAAAAAAAACTTTCTAGGCTGCCTTGAAGTAACCACTTCTCCTGACCCCCTTGCTCTGTCTTACCAGTTGACCATTTCTGCAGGGAACTGCTGGCATCCCTTCTTCATCTGGGTTCATATCCAAAAGAGGAGCTGGGATACAACAAAAATCATCTGGCTATTGAGAAAAATGAAAGTGCATTTTTATTCAGGCATGTTCTCCCAAGGGTAACTGCATTTAATCACGTTACGCATACGATGTGCACATTCATACAGACTTGTTGAGACACCCACAGATATGACTGCCTATGCACTGATCACTGCATTTGGCCACTTAGCAGCCAGTCCTGGGAGCTCACCACACACCAGGCCTGGTGACAGACACTGGTACGTGTGGAAGATACTGTCAACCACCTGCCCCAAACCCAGTCACCTGTCTTCCTTAAGAGCATCCTGATTTTTTTTTTTCAGGAACTTTTGTGTACAGTGAAAAAATATCAATTTCCCAGGCTCTCTTGCAGCTAAGGATGATTATATAACATTTCTAGGCAATGAGAGGTAACTGGAATTCTACCAAGTAAGATTTCTGGGAAATTGAAGTCAGAGAGATAGAGTCAGTTCGTACAAGTTCCAGGAACTGCCAGGAACATGGGCATGGTGGCAAGAGTGGCCCAGACCCCTTGGCAAGCAAAAAAATGAAGGCCACATGTGAAAGACAAAATAGAAAGATAGAAGGAAGCTGGATCTACACTAAAGCAAAGATCAGTTTCCTCTGAAAGAGAGAAAAAACAAATTCATATTTGTATAACTCATGATTTCTTGGGTTTTCTGTGCCAGGCAGTCAAATGTATATGTGTGATATAACATTTTTTTAAGGCCTGTATGCCTATAGTTATACAGTTAATTATGAGTTAGTCCCACCTTTAACTGTTTATCAATTATGAAATTGGAAATATATTAGATTGACTATTTTGCTCAATTAAATGTGTTATTGAAGGTAATAATTGATTCACATCTTCTGAATATTAGAAAAAATCTGTTTGAGCACTGAACTTCTGCTCATGATGAAATGGATTGTGGACCTTGTATTATGTATCCAAAGGGTGATTTAATATCTGTGATTTAGTGTATAAGAGCCCTACCAAAACAAGGGTTAAATATTCTATTCTTTTATGGTTAGAATTTCACTGAAAATTATATTCATTGGATATTTAATTAAATCATAAAATTTTATTTGGGCCCATAGAAATACTCATTTTTTTACCTCACTTGTCCATATTTTCTATATTTCCATTAAAAACAATGTATTACTTTTATAATAAGGAAAAAAACACATTTTTTGAAAGGGACAAATACTACTGAAAAATCAACATAGGAAAATTGGAGCAAGATATCACAATGCACATACCACATTCTCCTCTCCCTGCAAATCACTCAAAATGTCAAAGAGATAGCTTTCTCAAAGAGTAGATCTAGAAACCATTAAACATTTCCATTAGCAGAACAGAAATTGTTCGATGCTCCTGGAAGATAAACAGCAAGCAAGAACGGTTTGATAAGGGTAGAGAAAAACTTTGGCCTGAAAAAAAGGTATCAGAGAAAAACGTGTGGAAGGTAAATGCTGATCCAAAAAAGCACATATCCAGAATGAAAATAAAAACAGCAGGAAGGCATCGCCCAATTCAGAAGGCAACAGCTGTTTAGAAGAACAGCAGGCAGCAGCTAAATGTAATTCCAGGATAAAACACAAGTGTCTCCTTGGTGACAGAGTGACCACCTGCCTTGGGAGTGGTAGTGGCTGTTCTAGTATGGGTGCGGTGGTCCTGGCTGGAAAGAACGTTGAATTGCACTTTATTGCGGCCTTCTAAAAGGATATAGACAGGAATATAAAAAGGAAAGTTGGGTTTGCCTGAAAAGGAAACAAATTATGACTCTGCAGGATCTTGTTACTTTGGCATTGATACCATATTTATTTCTTAAAGTGAAGTGTGACAGTTGACACTGACACACTTCACCACTCACACAGGCCCAGACTCCTGTTCTGGGGGAGAGTTTTTGGGAGAAAACGGGTCTACATAACTGCATAAGAAATATATGACCACTACCTATACTAATCAATCAGTCAATCTAGTTCTCCATTAATGAATATAAATCAATATCCAAAGATTAAAGTTAATTGAACAATAGCAATGTAATGATGCCAAAAATAAACAGATGACCCTGAAGGAAAGAGATAATTCAAGGAAAAAAAGAGAACCTTGGAATTTAAGGTTTAATTTAGTACCTTCAGAGTGCTGAAGAGGCTACTGCGGCTGAGAAACAAGAACAGATCACAAAATAAAGGAAAAATCAGGGGAAAGGAGGGGCTTCAGTAAGTTCATAAGAGGACTATTCAAGTTTTAAAAATTAATGAAAGGTAAAAGTGTTAATACAACCAAGGCCAAATTAATGATATAAAAGATGAAGTTGAAGGGACAGCCAAGAATGTAGAGCAAACATACACACAAACAAAGCTTGGAAATTATAACAGGACATTTAAGAGATATTGAGATTCAATCCAAACAATGAAACAATCATCTAAAAACAATTATCTAATATCCAATAGGAGACAGTGAGAAAATGAAGGGAATAAATACTTGTTTTAAACGTTAGAAGAAAATATGCAGAATGAACAAGCTGAAGAATGAAAGAGCTCACTTGGTAGTGACCAGGATGAATTTTTTTAAAAAGTAAAATTGCTAAAATTTCAAAGTTCCAACAATAAAAATGAAATTCACAAAGCTTCCACATTTGTATATATTGATGTAGATATTGTGCTTCCCCACAGCAATGGTGCGTGAGAGAAGATAACAGACAAATATTTTCAAAATTCTGAAGAAAACTGATTTTGAACCCGAGATTCTATCTGCAAAAAATTAAGAAAAAAACTAGGATAATCTACATATCTATTTTTTAAATTATTTATATCTTCATTGGTGAGTATAGTGGGTCAGATTCATAATTCTAAGATTAATGTAAAATTACCTTATGCAACTTGTAATGTTAAAACTTCATTACGAAAATGGAATGAAAACTTTATGTAGGGCTTCCCTGGGGGCGCGGTGATTGAGAGTCCGCCTGCCGATGCAGGGGACACGGGTTCGTGCCCTCGTCCGGGAAGATCCCACATGCCGCGGAGCGGCTGGGCCCGTGAGCCATGGCCGCTGAGCCTCCGCATCCGGAGCCTGTGCTCCGCAACGGGAGAGGCCACGGCAGTGAGAGGCCCGCGTACCGCAAAAAAAAAAGAGAAAGAAACACCCAACTTTATGTAATTGTTCTATTAATGTAGGTAAACGATGACAAAGACAGAAATAAAGAATAGGATAGAATAAGGAAGGGAGAGAGGGGAAGAGAAGGAGGAGGGAGGAACTGGTATTCATGATGTCAAATTCAAATAGGAAACTTAAAAGTAAAAGTTTAGGTATATTTCTAAGAACCTCCAAGTCTATTTACCTGCAGAAGCAGATGCTGAATGTTTTAGGAAAAAAAAATCTTATGGACATGTTTATTAGGACTTTACACATTATAAATATACCATATTTTTAAAAGGCTGGCTTTATATGGCTTTTTACATTTTTGACAAAGAAATTTTTTTTTTTTTTTTTGGTATGCGGGTGTCTCACCGCTGTGGCCTCTCCCGTTGCGGGGCACAGGCTCCAGACTCGCAGGCTCAGCGGCCATGGCTCATGGGCCCTGCCGCTCCGTGGCACGTGGGATCCTCCCGGACCGGGCCACGGACCCGCGTCCCCTGCATCAGCAGGCGGACTCCCAAACACTGCGCCACCAGGGAAGCCCTAATGTGAATTTTTAAGCAGCATAATACAATGCCAGGCTTTCCCTGACTCCCAGATGCCCCACTTCTCAGGACAGCACAAGACCTCTACTCCCTGGAATATATGGTCATTCTTTTACCTGTGACCACTCCCCCTGCCTCATTCTCCATTCTCTCTAGAACTGGGGCTTCTGCAGCAAGACTGGGGGGTATGTTGGAGAAGAGGAAGGCAGACAGGAGGAAAAGCCCCCAGGGCTACTCCCCTTGTCCACCAAGAATGCGGCCCTCTCCCTGCCTTTGCTGGAGTTAAACACCAGTTTATTGCACTTACATGTTACGGAAAAGTTAAGACTCTTCATTTCATTTTATACTTAAGCCCTCATGCCTAAGTGCCTACCTTACGATTCCCTTCGGGGTCCAAGTGAAAGAAATGGGAAGAGCACTGTTTCTATGTGACTATAGTGCAACATTTTGGGAAACCTAGAGAGGCTAGTTATGCATTTTCTTGAGTAACTGGAGGATTCAGGAGAAGCTATAGACCCGTATTTTGCAGTTTGCTAGGGAAGAGGAAAAATCTTAGTCTGAAGTAGTTGGAAACAAATGGGGAAAGGATGCATGTAGTCCAAGTTCTTAGGATTCTCTTAAGATGATCTGGGAGATAACTGGAAAATGACCCAGGGAATTTAAACCTGCAGTGTAAACCTTTTCTTTGCTAGGCATCTTGTCCAGGACTCATGTGGCTGGAGCCCTAGCCTCAAGCTGTGGGTACCACCTTTACTCAGTTACAGCTTGAGACAATCTCACCTTCCAAGACCCAGGTTTCAACTAGGCTGAAAGTTCAAACAGCGTAGAACTCAAAATGGCTTACCTTGAGTATATCATTATATACAGCAGAGGATTCTAGAACTGTGTTCATTATACTGACTGCAAGCCACATGTGACATTTTAGATTCAAATCAATAACAATTAAATACAATTAAAATTTTAGTTCCTTACTTACACTAGCTACGTTTCAAGTGCTAATGCCACATGTGATGGGGGCTACCATATTGGACAGCACAGAAATAGGTCATTTCCACCGCTGTAGAAAGTTCTAAAGGACAGCGCTCTTCTAGGACATTGTAAACACAAATACAAAGCTTAACTTTGTATATGTGAGCTGCCCTGGCAACACCCCACTGTGACTGATGTATCTAAGAGAAGATTTGACTTACAGACAACCTAAACTAACTCAAATTAGAGACTGTCTTCAGTTATGCCAGCTACCCAATATCCTTGAAGTTTTAATTTATGTCATTATTGATATTACAATTAAACAGATGAGAAACCTAAATCAAAGTGATTAACCAACTTGCCCCAGGCAACTTTACCTGTGACTGCAGCAGAATATGAAGTTCCCCTTTTCCTACATATGAATTTCCCCCCAAAGTTCCAAGAATCCTATCTGCATAGAACCTGATATAAGAATTGCACAGAGAATGTATCCAGTAATTATCTGTTGCATCAATGATGCAATTATTTCAATGCAACACTGCAGTGATGCAATAAATGGATGAATGAGTGAACTGTAAAGCAGAGCTACCAGTAAAACAACCACAGAAATAGGAGGACATGACTCAGCCTCAGAAGTAGAACTGTTGCCAATGGAATAGCCAAGGGTATGCTGGAATTTCAACCAGCCATTTCTCAGAAAACATGTGATGCTTCCCCTATGGTTTTTTGAATCATTCTCTGGACCATTTGATTAATGCTGTGTCTTTTACTTTTCACCATTTTAATTTCTTTGAACATAAAGGATACCCTAACCACTGTCCCATCCCCACCCCCAATTAAAACAAACTACACAGACTTGCTCATAATACTTGGGCCCACTTCTCTGGGACTCCTTTGCCTGTCCACAGAGTTTCCATTCAGTGCCAAGGTTTAAGTAAAGGCTTCATGTATCCCATCCACAAAGACTTGCTCCATTACCAAAGAAGTGATCAACTTCAAAAGAAGGGGATAAATTTTGTGTGCAGGGAGACTGCTGTATGGGGAATAAGAAATAATCGCTTAAGTTTCAAATTTGCAAAATTTTGCAGTTTGCTGTCTGCTTTACTTTTCTCTTAAAGCTAGAGGATGATTGACCTTTTCTGATAATTTTTCCACATTCCCCTTCCCTCCCCTCAATCAAACCAAACCTTTTGAGCCCTGTTCACTACTTACAGGAGATTCGCTGACTCCAAAGATGTCTCTGACATCCCTGACAGATTGCTTGTTCTTTTTTCTCATGGTTTGAGTGTAAGTATTATATCTCTTCTTCACTGCAGCTGCTTGGGTTCGAGTCAAAGTAGAGAGCAAGGCTTTGCCATCCTCCTCTTCATCACCCGAGATCAGGGTTGATAAACCTACATCTTGCAACCACTCTGCTTCAAGTTCTCCTTCTGTAAGATGAAGTTACCAAGAGAAGGTTAGAATATTCTGAGATTGGAAGCCATGTATATCTGTAAGTCTGTACACATCAGCAAGTAAGAAATAATCACTAGACAATATATTAAGACCATCCTGGACCTTGAGGACATTATGCCAAATGAAATAAGTCAGACAGAGAAAGAAAAACACCAAACACCATATGATCTCATTATATGTGGAGTTTAAAAACAAAACAAAGCAAAAAGTCCAGGCTCATAAATATAGGGAACGGATTGGTGCTTACCAGAGGCCAGGGGTGGAGGGTGGGTGAAATGGGTAAAGGTGGTCAAAAGGTACAAACTTCCAGTTATAAAATATAATAAATAAGTCATGGGGATGTCATGTACAGCATGGTAACTATAGTTGATAATGCTCTATTGCATATTTGAAAATTGTTAAGAGAGTAGGATCTTCAAAGTTCTTACCACAAGAAAAAACATTTTGTAACTATGTGTGACAATGGATATTAACTACACTTATTTTGGTGACTGTTTCACAATGTATTCAAATATCTAATCATTATGTTTATACCTGAAACTAATATAATATTGTATGTAAATTAAACCTCAAAATAATTTAAAAGACCATTCTTTTTCCCATAGTAATTGTGGGAACAGCCTATAGGAATGAATAAAAGGTCTGTATTGTATTTTTTTAAGTAAGTCAAATTTTTAAAATATCTTCTAGTAGAGTAAGGTTATTTGGCAGATTTGGGAAAGTAATTTTCCTTACCAGAGAGTTAAATATAAGCCATATCTGAACAGCCAATTTCAAAAAAATGATAAAATATTAATATCTAAACTAAAACCATGACAGAAAAAAGTGGTTTACTGGCACACAAAAGAATTTTTTAATCACACAAATTCAGGTTCAAATCCCAACCAGCATTCACTAACTGAATGACTTTGGAGAGTTTTAAGTATCTCTAGATCTCGTGTCCTCTTGGCAAAATGGAGGTAATAATTACCAAAGTATTAGGTGGCTATGAGGATTATTTTATCAATGAATTTGTGACAGATGGCAAAAATCTGGAACAGAGTATGTATTCAATAGATATTTATTCTCTTACTTTTCTCCTTATTTTGAACATTAGGAAATCCTTCCTTTTCTCAGAAGGCAGCTAAAAAACTTAAAATTCATCATGATGAGGATCACTCACTATTATAAATTAGATGTACAGAAATACTAAAGAATTCAGAATAACAACATCATGTAACAGAAAATCCACTGTACACACTATAACATTCTGGGAACTATGCTAAACAGGCATTACCTGAATAAGGTTTCTTTTTTTTTTTTTTTTTTTTTTGGTGGTATGCGGGCCTCTCACTGTTGTGGCCTCTCCCGTTGCGGAGCACACGCTCCAGACGCGCAGGCTCAGTGGCCATGGCTCACGGGCCCAGCCGCTCCGCGGCATGTGGGATCTTCCTGGACCGGAGCATGAACCTGTGTCCCCTGCGTCGGCAGGCGGACTCTCAACCACTGCGCCACCAGGGAAGCCCCAAGGTTTCTTTTAAAGAGTAGAATTGACTGGTTGGCAAGTACACTATCAAATCATCAGTCCAGAGGCGTTGGACTCTGCTTATGTTATTCTATCACTGGTACATGAACAAAAGCCTTCCCACGTGCTTTACAAGAAAATGAGAAAACATTTCAAACTGATTAATAATAAAGTATGAAATATCAAAATTTGTGGGATGGAGTGAAGTCACAAAGGAAAAAGTAAAACTGTCTCTATTCACAAATGATCTCTTTGTTTATGTAGAAAATTCTAAGAAATCTAGTAGTAGACAGCTATTGGTAAGTGAATTTAGAAAGGTAATGAAATATAAGGTCAAGTACAAAAATCAACTGTACTGCATACCAGTTGCAAACAATTAAAAAATGAGAGAGGTGAGAGAACAGGAGAGAGACACCCAATTAAAGGAAATAGTGAAAAGATTTCAAAGCAAGATATATGAATGGACAATAAGCACAGGAAAAAGCATTTGACATCATTAGTGAAATATAATCACAACCACAATGAGATACCTCCACACATCCCTAGAATCATTCATGTTAATAAGTCTTAAAACATCAAATGTTGCAAGGATGTGGAGCAGCTAGACTTGTCTGTCAGATACTACTGGGAGGAGTGTGAAGTGGTACAACTACTTTGGAAAAATGCTGGCAGTTTCTTATGTAATTACACATATTCTATGAAAAATACATATATCCAAGAGAAATAAAAATATATCTCCACCGAAAGACTTCTACAAGATTGTTCACAGCAGCCTTATTCATAACAGCCAAAACTGCAAACAACCATTAACAGTTAAATGTATAGACAAATTATGGCATATTCATACAACAGAATACTACTGTCATGGGTTGAATTGGGTCCCCAAAAAGATACACTAAAGTTCTAACCACCAATACAGGTGAATGTAACCTTATTTGGAAACAGGGTCTTGGCAGGTATAATTAGGATTTAAGTTGAGGTGAGGTCATACTGGAGTAGAGAGGGCCCTTGATCCGATATAGCTAGTGTTCTTACAAGAAGAGGAGGTGAGACACAGACGACAACACAGGCAGTAGGCTATGTGACTACAGAGGCAGAGAATGGCATGTGTTGTCTACAAGCCAAGGAACAGCTAGGATTGCTGGCAACACCAGAAGCTAAGAGAATGATACGGAACAGATTCTTCCCTACCATCTTCAGAGAGAGGAGGGCCCTGCTGACCCCTTGATTTTGGACTTCTAGGCTCCAGAACCACAAGAGAACAGATTTCTGTTGTTTTAAGCCACCTAGTTCTGTGGTACTTTGTTACAGCAGCACTAGGAAACTAATACAAACTATCCCATAATAAAAAGCAATGAAATAGGGCTTCCCTGGTGGCACAGTGGTTGAGAGTCTGCCTGCCAATGCAGGTCCTGGTCCGGGAGGATCCCACATGCCGCGGAGTGGCTAGACCCGTGAGCCATGGCTGCTGGGCCTGCACATCCGGAGCCTGTGCTCCGCAACGGGAGAGGCCACAGCAGTGAGAGGCCCGTGTACCGCAAAAAAAAAAAAGAAAAAAGCAATGAAATAGTAATACACCAAATGAATCTCAAAAATACTATGTTCAGTGAAAGAAGCCAACCCCAAAACTATATGCTGCAAAAACATCAGAATCTTGGTTGTCTCTGGCTAGGGACAGCAAGTCACGGGGATGATGAGATTGGGAAAAACCATGAGGAAATTCTGAGTTGATTGAAATGTTATGTCGATTTGTGTGAGGCCTTACAAGGTTAGTATTTGTCAAATGTCACTGAATTGCACACTTAAGATCTAGGCATATGCTTCAAGGAAAATAATATCAGTCAAATAAATTTTAAACTCCAGTTAGTAGGTTATGCTTTTTGTAGAAGTTTATGTTAGCAAGCCTGAGAATGTTTTCTGTATACTCTAGGCTTGAGCAAATGAAAAAATACACTGAGGAAAGTAAGAACCAGATTTCTCATTATTGGAGAAGGGGGTTATAAATACAGAAAAATGGTAGACAACAACAAACTTTGTGGTGTTGAATTGGAATTGGAGGTTATCAGTACGAACTCATGATTTTTAATATAGATAGCTAGCTAGCCAGTAAGAAAAAAGAAGTGGAGAATAAGAGGTATTTTCCTTTATGTGTCTTTCTGGATCTGAAAAGGCAAAATGTAAGTATGTAAGGAAAAGGAATAAAAATACCCTTCTCTGATGCAGGACAGTTCCCTTGAATGGATTTTCATTAAATCTGTGGTGGGACTTTTTGTTTCTAATGCTAAGTGAAATATACTAATTGTGGTACATCTGAACTATTGTTTTTCAGATCTAAGAAGGATAGTCTTGTAGAAAGGGAATAATGAACAAAAATGTTTTTTAAAGTTTCAGTTTATCTTGATAGTTGTCTTGAGGTTAATCACTGGCTAATGATAACATTCTTAGACACTTGCTAAACTACCTTCAGTCCTTCTTATGCATTTACTTGTCGATAGGTAGTACCTGAAGAAGATAACCTATGCTTTTAATCTCAGGTGAGTAATTCTGTACTTTTTGACAATTACGGACAATTATACTTTTTGGGTCCTCAACCTTTTTTAATTTCACTGGAAACTAGTATAACTGACATATCTGACATGGCTTTTATTTGATGAAGTACTAGATTATCCGTTCTCTAAATACATTAATACTAGTACATGCTTCATAGCTAAATATTTTTAATCCAGAATTACGTTGGTAAATTTTTCTTCTGTTTGTCTCTCTCTTTTGGTAATTAATGGTCAAGTATACAAATATAAAAGCCATCAAAATGAGAATACTCAATCTGCTAGATGATTATGAATCAAGTCAACAGACGGGTACAGCAACCCTAAGTGGTGATACGTAAGGGATCAACTTGGATTGTGTTGACAGCCCTCCTTCAGGTCATGTCACCTTACACAGAAGCCACCCTGAGCCAGACCAGCAGATATAAATCAGTGGGAGAAGACAGCTGATTTGCCAAATTCTGATTCACTTGTTAAACTACTAGTGGAATGATTTCTACCTGCCAACAGAACAAGAGAGCATACAAAGACAGACAGCACAGGAGAAGACCAATCTAGCACCTCACCATCCAGGGGCTTGGCCTCAGCTGGCGTCTGCTCTTCCTGAACTCCCAGGCTGTTCTCTTTGATACTTTCTATTTCCCGCCAGAAATCCTCCATGGAGGCGCTGT
The DNA here is from genome assembly GCF_026419965.1 of Kogia breviceps. Lineage (NCBI taxonomy): Eukaryota > Metazoa > Chordata > Mammalia > Artiodactyla > Physeteridae > Kogia > Kogia breviceps. The sequence continues at coordinate 58,464,101 of NC_081324.1, read as the reverse complement.
CTATGGAGGCTTGAGAGTTGGAGCGGCTGAATGCTGGGGATTGTAAGGATTCGTTGGAGAGCATCCTGCTAATTCTTCGGCAGCGAGAAATGGATTTTCTGAGAAAAGAATAGTAACTGTTAATGAAAATCAGTGTCTCATGTTACAAATCACAAAATTAAATTTAGGTGTGATATCAATGGAGAGATGGAGTTAGTGTGATAGAGAGGGGTTTGAGAGAATAATCTCCAGTCAGCGGTGGCCCTGTTCTTTTTATTCTCTATAATTCATAATGACTTTGTGGCCATGAGGGAATTACCACAAAAATACTTTTTATACCTTTCACACACTCATAAAGTGGGAAGTTGTTCATATTAGTCAAAACATATATAGTAAAAGTTAGCCCCTGTAAAGTATCTAAGGTGATGTCAGAGAAGAGTGAAAAAAGCTGGCTGCTCACATCCAGTGGGGTGGGTACTATTAAACAAACAAAATAAGCATTGGCGAGGATGTAGAGAAACTGGAACCCTTGTTCATTGTTAGTGGAAATGTAAAATGGTACAGCCTCTGTGGAAAACAGCATGGCAGTCCCTCAAAAAATCTAAAAGAACTACTGTGATATCCAGCAATTCCACTGACTATACATACAAAAGAACTGAAAGCAGAGTCTTGAAGAGATACATGTACATCCATGTTCATAACAGTGATTCACAATAGCCACAAGGCAGAAGCAACTTAAACGTCCACTGACAGACCAATGGATAAGCAAAATGTGGTCTATTCATACAACGAAATATTATTGAGCCTTAAAAAAAAAAGGAAATTCTGACACATGCTACAACATGGATGAAACTTGAGGACATCATGCTAAGTGAAATAAGCCAGTCACAGAAAAACAAATGCTGTATGATTCCACTTATATGAGGGACCTAAAGTAGTCAAACGCCTAGAGACAGAAAGTAGAATGGTGGTTGTAAGGGTCTGCAGGGAAGGAGGCATGGCGAGTTATTGTTTAACAGGTAGAGAGTTTCAGTTTTACAAGATGAACAAGTTCTGGAGCTGGAGGGTGGAGACGGTTGCACAACAGTGTGAATGTGCTTCATGCCACTGAGCTGTAGGCTTAAAGGGGTTAACATGGTCAATTTTATGTCGCACATTTTACCAGAATTTAAAAACAAATATTTTAAAATTTAAAGACACATTTTTTAAAAGTTGGCTGTTGAGAAAATGAGCTAATGAGAGGAAATAATCCATGACATTAAACGGAAAAACTCTGTATTAGGATGGGGAAGCGGGGCACTGACTCAGTTCAGGGAGAACTGGATCACCACCAAGGGAAAGGTCCAAATGCAGCAAAGCTCCAGGTATCGCCACCCAGCAGGACCACTGCTAACCTAGCAGACAACAGCTGAACAAGGCACAGAGCAGCTCCATGGGGTACTTTCCTCGTGGGATTGCTGCGAGGACTAAATGAGTTAGCACACGTAAAGCATTTAGGACATAAAAACATCCAACAGATGTTAGTCTACAAAACAAGAGACACAGTAGGGGAGACAGATGCCAAAATGCTGGAATTCTGAGAGAGTTTGGAGATTTACATAAAAATAAAATATTTTATGTGAGGTGGTGGATGTGTTAACTAACCTTATTGCGGTAATCATTTAGCAATATGTACATATATCAAATCTTCAGGTCGTACTCCTTAAATTTACCCAATGTTATATGTCAATTCTATCTCAATAAAGCTGGAAAATTTTTTAAATGTTTAACTCTATGATATATGATTGACAAATATTACACTTCTTAGGAACAGAATGTTTGATTACATATAACACTTCAGTCCTCAACCAGGAAGAATGACTGAATTACTCTATGCAGTATGATCTGTTCTTAGTCTTACATGATTTTTTTTTTTTTTTAATTTTCCATATGGAGCGTCTATGCAACTACTGTCAAAGAACTCCTCCACACTTGCTTTCTTCTCCTTGGGTCCAGGTGGAATTGAACCAAAAAGTTGAGACTACTTAACCAATGTGTAGTCAGAGCTGTTTTATCCAAAACAAGAAATCCAGATGGAAAGAGCAATGACATAGTAATGTCCAACCGTGGCATTCTGACTCGCTTAGGACAAATCAATTTGGACATTCAGAGCAGCAGTGGGTTACTACCAAACTTAGCTGTGTCCTAGAGCATATGTAAAGCACACTGATATGCATGAGAGTACAAAAAGAAAGGGGAATAAGAAAAAAATTCCATGTGCTCATATGGTCTATACCTCTAGGAATCCCAGATTTCTCAATCACCTTTAGTATAAATTTCTAGAATTTGATCATTGATCCTGAGACTGTACCAGACTGTAAGTAGTTCTAGTTTTGCAGTCAGTTAGCCAACTTATTTTTAAAACTCAGAGCATTTCAGGAAAATATTAGATATCCACTTTTATTTTTTTAATTCTTTGCTGTGTGATAAAAATAATTTTATGTCGCTTTGATAATTGGGTGATAAGAGATCTTCACTGAATTCTTTAGAGTTTGACAAGACAGACACATTCTAGTGGTTGAAATACATAGGAAATCAACACAGGTTATGAAGGCAGTTACTGCTCCCTTTATTATTTTTAGGCTCTTCAGCCTTTTCTCTTTTGAAAACCACTAACGAATTCATAGAATTATAGTATATACACATCTACTTCTGTGAAACTGTAATCAATTACCATTGCTCACACAGCCTACTGCCCTCCGTGTATCATATTCAGGAAAATGTATATAGATGCCCAAAACTTTCTCTGGTTCCAGTTTTTTTTTTTTTTTAGGTTTATTCTTTTAAAATGAATATGACTTGTAAAAAATTAACAGTCTTAACAGAAGACATGGACTATGTTTTTAAAAATTATAAGGTGGTATAAGCATAAAAGTTTAAGTAATACACAATTTATAAAGCAGAAGCTGAAGGTTTCTTCCCATCTGTATCATATCATATTGTTCTATAAGCTGCTTTGCTTTCCCCACTCAAAAACATGTCATAGGTATCTTTTCCATGCCAATACAGAGATAACACCTCAATGGCTGCATGGAACAGCACCATTTATCTTAGAAATTAAGAAAACATGCAGATACACCTAAGCATTGAAAATGTTTGAAAAAGTGAGAAATTTGGGAAATATTAAGTGAATCTTAGAAGATGAGGAGCATATATATTTAGGGTTAATAATGATTATTTTAGTTACAGCACGGTTTCTTACTCATGCAAAGGGAATCCTGGTAGAATCTCAGAGAAGAGATCTTCATAAACTTCTGCTGGGGTCAGGAAGATCAGAAGTGAAATACAGGTCATGACCATCTGCGTAACACACTGGTCTCATCTGAGACAATCCACCCAAAGAATCCTTTAATTGCAATGGTCAATTATTTTTTTTGGCAAATAAATCAAACAGCATTTTTGGGATAAGCACATTTGGAAGAGTTCTCACTTTTTTAGTCAGGGATCCAAATATTTCCCCCTTCACCCCAGGGTAGAGTAGGGACCATGACCTTCCAGTCTCAAAGTATTACATAACTGTGATGCTTGGGCTCATCCACCACTTTGATGAGCCTCACAGCTTCAAACCTCACCATATTAGGATAAACAGAGCTCCAGCTTCATCAGCTGTTTGTCATTTTTTATTCCAAAACAACACCAGGAAAACACTACATGAAAAACAGAATGCAACTGTTACACTGCATTATATAGCAACTTTTGTTGGGAAAACACCATTAGGTTTGTGGCGTGTTTTTAGCCACACCATGAGGCATGCAGGATCTTAGTTCCTGAGACCAGGGATTGAACCTGGGCCCCCTGCAGTGGAAGCACGGAGTCTTGACCACTGGATCTCCAGGGAAGTCCCAAAACACCATTAGATTTAAAATTAGATTTAAGTGGATGATAATTACCATAAATTCAAAGTGGCATTAATAAAAAAATTTTTAAAAAAGATTTTACTATTCCATTTTCCCCTCCATAATGTTTTTAGAAATACCTTATATTATATTTTAATGATTACTGGAGACGTTACAACTTCAGAACAATGCAAATAACGTATAACAGTTTAATTCTCCCTCCACCCCTTATTATATTACTATTGTCATACATGTTGCTTCTTCACATGTTTACACCCCACAATGGTTATTATTTTTGTTTCTTTTAAAAAGTCAATAATCTTTTTAAAAATTAAATAAGTAGTCTTTTATGTTTATCCTTTCTGGTGCTCTTCCTTCCTGCATGTCCATGTATCCATAATAGATCATTCTAATCGGTTTTGAGAATCTCCTTTGGTATTTCCTCTCTTTTTCTTTAGCTATTTCTTGTACTATGGATCTGCTGGCAACAAATCCCCTCATATTTCTTTCTGAATATGTCTTTAATTCATCTTTTTTTTTTTTTTTTTTTTTTTTTTGCGGTACGCAGGCCTCTCACTATTGTGGCCTCTCCCGTTGCGGAGCACAGGCTCCGGACGCGCAGGCTCAGCGGCCATGGCTCACGGGCCCAGCCGCTCCGTGGCATGTGGGATCTTCCCGGACTGGGGCACGAACCCATGTCCCCTGCATCGGCAGGCAGACTCTCAACCACTGCACCACCAGGGAAGCCCCCACCTTCATCTTTGATGAATCTATTTCCTGGGCATAGTACTCTAGGCTGGCAGATTTATTGTTGTTTTTATAATCCTTTTAAAGACAGCATTCCATTGTCTTCTGTATTCTTGATTCTGATGAAAAGTCAATTATAACTCTTACTGACATTCTTCTAAATATAATGTTCTTCCTCTCTAACTGCTTTTAATAGATTTTTTCCCCTTTATCTTTTGTTTTTAGAAGCTTAATTATAAAATGCCTAGATTATTTTATTTGTATTTATTCTACTTAAGGTTTACTGAGCTTCTTGAATCTGTGGGTAGATGTATTTCATCAACTTTAGGGTAGTCATCCATTTTCTCTTCAAGTATTTCTTCTGTCCAACTCTCTCTCTGCTCTTCTTCTGGAACTCCAAAAACACAACCATTTGATATTGTCCCAAATGTCCTTCACGATATGTTTGTTTCCCCTCCAACCCTTACCCCTTGTACTTCAGTTTAGGGAATTTCTACTACCCTGTCTTCAGGTTCACTTTTCTTTTCTTCTATGTGCCCAGTGCTAGTTAAGACCATCCAATGAATGCTTCAATTCTGATACCATGTTTTTTCATATCAAGAATGTCCTATTAGTTTCTTTCTAAAGATTCTATCTCTCTGTTGACATTACTCAACTCTAGAAAACTGGAGTAAATAGTAATTTCCCCAAGAAGGGTAAGCTTTCTGTCTGGTAGTTGAAATGAGGTACAGATCACTTCAACCCATTTAAGGAGCTGAGGTGGGTCTGGGCTGAGTTGCAACCTTAATCAGTTTTAGGTTACCTCTGATTCCAAATGCTTTGAGGGGGTTGATCTGTCCTGTGTGTACTACAGGTCCCTCCCTCAACAGGGCTTTCGGATAAACACCACAGGACTACAGGAATTGCTCTCTACTTTAGAGCCTAGCGGCAAGCCTCCTGTGTTGTTGGGCTCTCAGCAAAATCCCAAGGGGGAGAGTTGTCAGACTTGGAGAACTAGCTCTGCATTTTGGGCTTCAACATATTCCAACCTTTGGCGCCAGTGCAGGCAGCCCCATGGGTGTCTCCTCTCCCCATACAGTCCTTCTGCCGAGGGAGGTGTGATCTTCTGCCCAGCAGTACATAGACTCAGGGAGAGACACACACTGAAGTGACTGCTGGGCTCTGCCCACCTAGGAGGAGTTCTTCCCTCCCTGGAACTGAGTTCCTTTACACTTCTTTGTGTCCACAGCTCTCCATTATAAACAGCTTTAAAACATATGATTTGGGGCTTCCCTGGTGGCGCAGTGGTTGAGAGTCTGCCTGCCGATGCAGGGGACACGTGTTCGTGCCCCGGTCCGGGAGGATCCCACATGCTGCGGAGCGGCTGGGCCCGTGAGCCGTGGCCGCTGAGCCTGCGCGTCCGGAGCCTGTGCTCCACAACGGGAGAGGCCACAGCAGTGAGAGGCCCGTGTACCGCCAAAAAAAACAAAAAAACAAAAAAACAAAAACATATGATTTTACATGCATCATCTCTTCTCTAGTTGCAACAGTGAGAAAGATAATCGGCCGCAACCTAGTCTGTGTTCTAACTAGAAATGGAACTCCCACAGAACACTGTAAACACATCAGATATTTTTAAAATGCTGCATCTTTTAATTAACTGCTTGCTCTGTCTAACCACAAGTTCAATTGTTCTGAGTATGTTCCACAGAATATTTCAAAAAGACATACTTCTTGCTAAGAAATACTCTGTGGCCTTTATTATTTCTTATTTTATAAAGAATTTCACATGAAACAATTTACTATCATACACATTCCATCATTTGATCCTTACCTTAACCTCCTGAAGTAGTCAAAGCAAGTATTATACATCTCAGTATACAGTGAGGGAAACAGTTACAGAGAGTAAAGTGAAGACACATTAACTTCCCACCACAATTACAATAAAATGCATGTTCTTTTCTATGACATCATAGCCCAGCATGTTCTGTCCTCAAACGTCTTATCCACTCTCACCTTATATCACTCTCCCCTAGCATTAGCACCAGGCCTGCTAATCTTTTCTCTGTTTCTCTAAAAAGCCAAGCTCTTCCTTCCCTTAGGAAATTTTCTCTTACATTTTTTTCTGCCTGGAACATTCTGTCTATTTCCATGGCAAGATGCTTCTCATCATTCAGCTCCTAATGTAAATGTCACCTCCTCAGGGGATCTTTTCCCGGCTACTCTAACATAGCATTCCTCCAATTACCCACCATCTCAGCTTTCTGCATTTCCCTCTTCTCACTCATCAACAACATACACTTTATCTATTCACCTACTTCATTTTGGGGAACTATTTTCCCCACTAGAATATAGAGGAACCATGTCTGTCTTACTTACACAGTATCTGGCCAATAGCAGGAACTCAGAAATATTTGCTGAATGAATGACTAGGGACAGTGAAGCCAGGATATGAATTCACACCTTTTCAATTCTTTCCAAATGCTTTCCCTACACTAATCCTTCTTAATTTCAAACGTCTCCTCAGGTATTTGTGTATCTGTGTATAGCTCTACATATTTTTATACCAGGGAAGGAATACAGTATCGTGATTTAGAGAAAAATTCTGAAGACATCTGGTCCAGATTTGAATGTGGGCTCTGCCACTTCCTAGATCTACAAACTTGAGAAAGGAATTGAACCCTTGGGCCTCCATTTCCTAATCTGTAAAATGGGAATATTAATCACATACATGCCCTGGGTTATTATGAGGATTAACTGAGTAAATATATGTAAAATGCATGGCACATAGTAATCCCATGTGTTATTACTATAATTTAACTAATTTGTTGGCATGCCTATGGCTAGGTTTAGGGTCAGGCTAAAACGGGTGGTAAAATATCACAGCAGCACTAAAATTTACTAGGACTATAATGAGATAAATAAAACTGCATTTATCAGAACTCGTCTCTGATCCAACCCCATTCCCAAGCCTTGTTTCTCCAACTCCTAGGCCAGAAGCGACCATCTGACACAATTCTGGCCAAGTCACATAAGAAAAATCCCTCTCCATGGTTTCAGTGTAATCTTTTATTTTCCTCATATAGGTGCTATCCCTTTCTCTTCCTACCTCTCCCTTACTGGAATGTAGACAAGATGACTGGTGCCTCAGCAGCCATCTTACAACTATGAGGAAAAAGCCATGAAAATTGTAGTGATCAGCCTTGATATTATTGAGTCTCAGAAATAACATCAGATGCTGCCTATTCTCTGGACTTCCAGAAATGTGAGAAAAATAAACTCCTACTTTTAAAATCTACTCTAATCTCTGTTGTTGTTGTTATTGCTACTTGCAGTCCAAATGATTCCTAAGTGATATACCTAGAAGAAATACTTTAATAAGTCATTTGGGGTGGGGTAAGATGAGACACCATCTCCACCCCACAAAGGAGACTATTCAAGTAAGATTAGACAGTCAGTAACCTGCCTCCTAAAGGAAAGTGGAATCTAATGTAATGATTTTCCATTTTAAAGGTGAACAAATTATTAGCCTAATCCCAGTCTTGGTCTGGTCTTGATCAGTACACTATGGAGTTAAACTTCATTCCTGCTAAAGATCTCCCTGCCTGAATATGCAGGGAAGATATTCACATTGCTCTCAAATCAAACATACTCCAAACATTTTAGGAAGAATATATCAAAATCAAAGATTTCCCCTTCTCTTTCTGGAAGAATAAGACTGCATTCCCCACTGTCATTATCACTGAATGAGGCCGGTGGCGGTGGCGGCACAGCATGACCATCTAGAGAAATCATCTTGGACCCTGACCACAGAGGGCCTGTGCAGCAGGGTTCTTGCAAGAGAAACCTCTCGCTCTCTGGGACAGACGCTGGGTACAGTCCCAGTAATGCTGCTGTCTGCCCTCTTAGCTTCCTGGGGAGGCCACTCAGCATAAGAAAGAAAGAGGACAAATCCCTTGTTTTCAGGCTCTGGCTTCTCAATATCTTTGGATTCTAACATGCTTATAAACAAGCTCAACTTGGATGTCTTGGAAAAAGCACTTGAAAGGCAATGGTGATAAAAAAAAGAAGCTGTGGTTTCAGATTAATAGACGCAAGAACACAGAGGAGGTTCCCGGTCTTTCTCAGGCTCCCTGACTCGGTCTTTCACTATCATTCTGGCATCCTCTCCTTCGCATCTTGCCAGCCCAGTTTTCTCTTCTGTTCCTGGCCTTCCTCAGCCCTCCTAGGGGAATGAGGAGAAAGCTGATGAAGCTTTTCCTTCAAAAGGTAAACAGGTCTGCCTGAACCTCTCTGTTGGCAGAAAAAGATACAGAAAAATGTGTTTGTAGATTAAGGGGAGGCTTAAAACAGCAAACAAACCTCAGTCACTCAGCGGGGAATATTTGAAATGGTTTTGAAAGCTAGAATTCTTTTTAACCAATTGAGGTTCACAGCAGCAATTAAATCCTTATGCAGCCGTGTATCACCTCTGAGCACAGGCACTGGGCTAGAAATGGGAAAAGTGAGAATGAGGAAATAATAGCTTCCAACTATTATACACTGAACTCCAGTATTTACAAAGGAGGGGGCTCAAATGGGGCCACATTCTCTGTAAGAGAGAATGACAGAACCTTTTCCTGGAGGTGGGAGGAGGACAGCAGGTTTTTCTGTACTTCTACTATGAAAGGAAAACAACTCCACATGCTTGACTTTGAAGGAAAGTAACCTGTTATGTCCTGTCTACTGCTCTACCAAGAAAAGCCACGAACTAAAATCAATGCCTGTACAGTTACCACTTAAGTATAATACATCACTTATATGGATCCATAACAAACATACACATAACAAAACCCAAATATGATGGTTCTTAAATTTCCCCTACTTTGGCTGAGGGGAGGGAGGAGTAGAGAGTGATTGCTAATGGGTGTGGGGTTTCTTTAGGGAATAATGAACATGCTCTGGAATTAGTGGTGGTGGTATCACAACTTGTGAATATACTAAAAACCACTGAACTGTACACTTTAGAAGGGTGCATTTTATGTTATGTAAATTATATCTCAATTTTTTAATTGTATGAGAGAAAGATCACCTTTCTTTTTTTTAAATTTTGATCATTACAAGGGCTTTGATACTGACGATACAAAACCATGGTGAGGATGTGGAGTAAGAAGAACTCTCATTCACTGTGGGTAGGAATGCAAAACGGTGCAGTCACTTTGGAAGACAGTTTGGTGGTTTCTTAAAACTAAGCACACTCTTACTGTAAATCCAGCAATCGCTCTCTCCTCAGTATTTACCCAAAGGAGTTGAAAACTTATGCTCACACAAAAAGCTGCAGATGGATATTCATAGGAGTTCTATGTTCATAACTGACAAAAAGTGGAAGCCACCAAGTTGTCCTTTAGTAAGCAAATGGATACACAGTGGTATATCCAGATAATGGAATATGATTCAGTGCTAAAAAGAAATGAGCTATCAAGCCATGTAAAGACATGGGAGAATCTTAAATGCATATTAATAAGTGAAAGAAGATAATCTGTAAAGACTACACACATACTGTATGATTCCAGCTATATGACATTCTGGAAAAGGCAGAACTACGAAGACAGTAAAAAGTGGTTACCAGGGCTTGGGGGTAGCAGGGGAAGTGGGAGGGGGAAAGGAAGGATGAACACGTGGAACATAGAGAATTTTTAGGGCAGTGAAACTTTTCTGTATGATACCACACGTTTGTCCAAACCCCCAGAATGTAAACTATGGACTTTGGGTGATTATGGTGTGTCAATATAGGTTTATCAATTGTAACAAATGTACCACTCTGGTAGAGGAGTGTTGTTAATGGAAGAGGCTGTGCACGTGTGGGGCTGGGGGCATATGGGAAGCCTCTGGTCCTTCCCCTCAATTTTGCTGTGAACCCAAGAAAAGTACTTTGGCATTTCAAAGTAAAGACAAACTTAGGAAAATGCAAAAAAAGAATCAAATTTGCAAAAATACTCAGGGGTTTAGAAAGAAAGGAAAGATATTTCTATGAAAAGCTACTGGCTGCTTTGAGCAAAGAATAACAATCACAGATGGGAAATGGTCCTATCTGCTCAAATAATAATCATCTAAACAAGAGACAGGATGAAATGTCTGCTATGCAGGCAAAGGCAATCACCGAGTGTGAATGTTTTATGTTCTGTCTGTTTTAAAACTAGTATGCAGTTTATGAGCTTGATGTATATATTGATTTTGGTGAAGCTCAGTCAATCCCACAAGTGACTCTAATCACATTATCCTTAAGGATAAGTTAAAATTATGAGAAGACTAGTTTGGTGACACCTAATTATTGCTCAGAGGCTCATATTTTTTATTAAATTAGGAGATGCCCAGGAAAGAGTCTATAAACAGAATATGAGCAAAAAGCAGCTTTCCCTTGCTCTTTAATAGAATTCTATCCTTTACCCATTCAGCGACACGTGTCACTATAACAGTCTTGGTGACCTATATGTTTTGTGCTTCTGAGATTACTCTTCTCCATGTAACCTGGATAAGTAATTTTTAAAGGATGCATTTTAATATCAAATGTAAGCTACATATTCCCTCTATTTTTCAGTACCAAATAGCAGTATATATTTTTATTACATAGTTTTGAGGAGCCTGCTGTGGCAGGTATTGCTATGTCTGACTTTCAAAGTAATTAAACAGATGAGTCCCCCATTCTGGTGTCTACGGAGGGTCTGTCTTTGTTTTCCAGCTCCCTGTGTGCCTCTCTGGTGCTGTGATGATTTGCTGGAATGCAACCACTCAACCTCTGTTTCCTTCACATCTCTGGTCTGTATTTATTATCATTATTACCCAACCATTAATGCTCAGCCACGCAATGTGAAAATGTTCTTCTACTGCATCATTGTACTGTTTTTCAATTTCCTTTGTCTTTTGTCTCTCTCCAGCTGCAAAAATTCAATAATAGCAGGACAGAAGCACAAATAGGATCTCTGGGAGTATCACGCAGTCCCACATGGTCATTCTCATGTAGACAGAACCTTTCATGTGGCCTTAAAGAGCTCTGTGCTCCATCCCGACAAGGCTTTCCCTGAAGTGGGATTGACCTTCCTCATGGGGCACTGGAATCAGCTCAGCTTTAAACTATTTGGTATAGAATCCAAAGTAGAATATAAATCCAATTTATCATATTCTGACAGGAGTTGGCCATTTGGATGAATAATTATCCAAATTGATTTCTCTTCTTTCGCAATACACTTTTCCACACGCAGACTCACTCCATGATGGTTTTAATTCCACAGGATCCATTTGAGCAATAACCATTTTGTATTCCATTTGTTTTCACTGGCTAACTTTAAGACAGCTGTTTCCTAACTTCCCTACAAACAGCTTTGAATTGGAGAGCCATAACTAGGATTTCCAATGAAACAGAGGATCCTAGAATTGGAGAGCTAAGAGAGAATCTGAGCAATGCCAAATAAAACACCACGTTTTAAAGATAAGAAAAATGAAGCTCAGAGAGGTCAAGCAACTCACCCAAAATCACACAGCTAATTACTGAGAACTAGAACTGCAACCTTGGCTTCCTGATGCCTTACTCCATGCTCTTTCTCCCCTGACCACCAGTCTCCTAATTCATTTATGCTTTATTCTTCACCCACTCACCAAAATAAATAAATAAATAAAGCTTCACGCTTTCATATTAGAGATTATCCTCTTTGTCCCCTTAATGTATTTCTTAAAGAGCACATGATAAAATAATCAAGTGGATAATATTTTTATCATAAAATATGTTGGAAATTATGTCCCCAGTCAGTTTTCCTTAAAGAACAAAGAGCGCTATATGCCAAAGTGTCCCACAAAATAAAGATTTTAAAAAAACCAAAGTTCTCTGAAAATCTGAAAGTGAACTAATAAGATTGGCAAGTATAGCAGACCAAATACACCAATTATCTAAGTTGTATATAAAATATAGACAGATAACACACATTAAAAAAACAACTGCTATATATCCAATATAAAAGTAATATATTAGCACTATTAAACATAAATCACATTTTTAATTTATCCATTGCTTTGTATATTAGAATATATTAAAATTTATTGAAATAGTGTCAATAATTCATTCTATTTTAAAACCATTCAAGGTAGTAGAAGCTAAGACTCCCATTTTACTCAGCTTTCCTTGTGGCATATAGAGACAATTCCCAGGTGTCATAGACAGGTTAAACTAAAATGCATTCTAAATTCACATTTTTGTTACTGTTGCTATTGGTAATCATCATCATCATCATCACCATCATCCCATTGAAGGCATTTTAAATAAGTACTCTACCTCACCTGCTCCAATTTACTCAAAACACTGTTCATCACCAGATAAATTCCTTGAGCAAATCAAAGAGCCAGCAGTCAGAGCACTTCACACTCTCTAAATGCCATAAAAACAACTGTCGGGACTAGGGTCCTCAAAGTCCTTCTCACAGCATGACAAAGAAAAGCACAGACTGGTAACCTGAATGCCCATGTTAAAAGTGAACTTTGGAAAGACAAGAGATGTTAAGTTTCACCAAAAGAGAATCAAATAACTAGTTTCACATTGGCTGACACTTCATGTGGTGGGGCTCTGAAGATCTCCCCACACTGGAGATGAATGGCTTTAGTAGTTCAGTATCTGACCTCTGACAGCAAATCCAGAATGGCAGGATCTACAAAGTGAAACTGCTCCAGGAATTGGCATAGAGGTTGCCTTGACTCTTTGGTTAAACACCTATCAGGGCTGCATAAGTTAAACCTTTGCAAGAAATGGTAAAAATTAACTCCTGAGGAAAGAACCAGGGAGCTATAACCCAAAAAATTTCCAGAGTTCAAACAGAGCCAGGAATGTGTGTATGTACATTGGTGTGTATACTAAAACTTTATCAAGTGAACTTCTGCTTTCAACCATGACAAAGTTTCAGACTTCACACTAGGCAGAGTAGGGATATGATAGAATCCACAGGACATACAGTAGAAACCTTAGAAGTCTCATGTCGTTAATAGTAAAGTTTGCCCTAGCTAGAGGCTACTCTAGAATGCACTCACCACCCCCATGCAAAATCAACAAATAACTTGTCTGCCAAAATAAAACTGTATACTCTTTAAAGAAATACAACAAAATATACCAATATACAGCCTAAAATTAACAAGTTCAAGTATCTAAGGAAAATTAAGATATATGAAGAAGGAAGAAAAAGTGACTCATAACCAGAAGAAAATTAGTCAGTAGGAAGACAGAAATAATATAATTAGCAGAAAAAAATGTTAAAACAGCTATAATAAAAATACTCAAAATACTTAAGGACCTAAAATAAAAGATGAACATAATGCAGAAAGAAGTAGAAAATATAAAAGATGAAATTTCTATACATAAATAATATAATATGTGAAATAAAACATTCACTGGGTGGAATAGATGACAGATTAGACACTGAAAAGAATCAATGTAAAGAGGAACAAAGAAAAGGATATCAGCAAATTTCATGTTACAAACAATACAATCCAAAAGACAGCAGAGCAGTAGCTTTAAAATACTTGAAGAAAAAACTATCAATCTAGAATTATATACTCAGTGAAAATATCTTCAAAAATTAAAGGGAAACTAAGTTTTTATTTCAGACATAATAAAGTTGAAAGATTCATCAGCAGTAGAACTTTCCTGCAAGAAATGTTAATGAAAAATTAATGAAAATAATACCAGATGGAAATATGGATCTATACAAAGGAATAAGGAGCATAAGAAATGGTACCTATAGGGATAAACACAAAACTTTTTAACTTATTACTTAAATGTCCTTAAAGGTTAATTGATTGTTTGAAACAAAAATTACATTTCATGTTAATAATATTAATATATTATATAATATATAATCAAATGATAATATACATTAATTGAAGGTAGATTATAATAAGTTAAAGATTAAAATATGTAGTTAAGGGCTTCCCTGGTGGCGCAGTGGTTGAGGGTCCACCTGCCGATGCAGGGGACGCGGGTTTGTGCCCTGGTCTGGGAGGATCCCACATGCTGCGGAGCGGCTGGGCCCGTGAGCCATGGTCGCTGGGCCTGCATGTCTGGAGCCTGTGCTCCACGATGGGAGAGGCCACAGCAGTGAGAGGCCCATGTACAGAAAAAAAAAAAAAAAAAAAAAAAAAAAAATGTAGTTAAAGCAATTGCCAAAATACATAAAGAACTAAATAAAAAATACTTGGGGCTTCCCTGGTGGCGCAGTGGTTGAGAATCCGCCTGCCGATGCAGGAGACACGGGTTCGTGCCCTGGTCCGGGAAGATCCCACATGCCGTGGAGCAACTGAGCCCGTGAGCCATGGCCGCTGAGCCTGTGCGTCCGGAGCCTGTGCTCCGCAACGGGAGAGGCCACAACAGTGAGAGGCCCGCATACCGCAAAAAAAAAAAAAAAAATACTTGACTTATCCAAAAGCCCCGCAAAAAGGAAAAACAGGATAAAAAATAAAAGCACACAAAATATATAAAAATAGTAGATTTACACCCAATCATATCACATTGAAGTGTAAATGGTTTAAACCTCCCAATTAAATGCAGATTGTCAGATTAGATTAATAAGCAAGACACACACACACACACACACACACACACACACACAAAACCCAGTGTTGCCAAGGAGTCCACTTTATATGCAAAGACACAAATAGGTTAAAAGCAAAGGGACAGAAAAAACACCATGCTGGAAAAAAAAATCAAATGAGAGCTGAGTGGCTATATTAACATCAGAAAATTTGATTACAGAGCAAAAAATACCACTAGAAGTTAATGGAATTATTTTCTAATAACAGAAAAGTCAATCAAGAAGAAGACTCAAAAATATACAAACAGCTCATGCAGCTCAATATCAAAAAAACAAACAACCCAATCAAAACAATGGGGGAGGGCTTCCCTGGTGGCGCAGTGGTTGAGAGTCCACCTGCCGATGCAGGGGACACAGGTTTGTGCCCTAGTCTGGGAAGATCCCACATGCTGTGGAGCAGCTAGGCCCATGAACCATGGCTGCTGACCCTGCGCGTCCAGAGCCTGTGCTCCGCAACGGGAGAGGCCACAACAGTGAGAGGCCCGTGTACCGCAAAAAAAAAAAAAAAAAAAACAATGGGGGAAGATATAAATGACATTTTTCCAAAGAAGACATACAGATGGCTAAAAAGCACATGACAAGATGCTCAACATCACTAATTATTAGAGAAATATAAATCAAAACTACAATGAGGTATCACCTCACACCGGTCAGAATGGTCATCATCACAAATTCTACAAACAATAAATGCTGAAGAGGGTGTGGAGAAAAGGGAACCCTCCTGCACCATTGGTGGGAATGTAAATTGGTACAGCCAGTATGGAGAACAGTATGGAGGTTCCTTAAAAAACTGAAAATAGAGCTACCATGTGATCCAGCAATCCCACTCCCAGGCATATATCCAGAGAAAACCATAATTCTTTTCAAGTATACACAGAACATTTACCAATATAGACATTATTTGGTCCATAAAACAAATGTCAATAAATTTAAAAGAATTCAAGTCATATAAACATGTTCTTTGACTACAATGGAATTAAATTAGAAGTCCATGGAAAAAAATATATGTGGAAAATCCTGGAAATTTTTGAAACCAAATGACACACTTCTAAATAACCAATGGGTCAAAACAGAAAGCAAGATGAAATTAGAAAGTATGAAAACATTAAAAACACAGCATCACAAAAGTTTTGGAATACAGCAAAAGCAGTGGTTGGAGGGAAATTTATAGCACTAAACAGCTATATAGAAAAGAAAAAAGCTACCCAACCAATGACTTCAGCTTCCACCTTAAGAACTAGAAAATGAGCAAATTAAACACTAATAAGCAGAAAACAGAAAAAAGCTATTAAATAGGAAACATAAAAATAATAGAGCAAATCAATGAAACCAAATGTTTGTTCTTTGAAAGATCAATAAAATTAATAAACCTCTATCTAGACAGATTAGGGAAAAAAGAGAAGTCAAAATTACCAATATCAGGAATGAAAGAGTAACATCACTACAAATTTGACAGATATTAAAAGGATACTATAGGAATATTATAAACAACTTTATGCCAATAAGCTCAACAACTTAGATGTAAAGGACAAACTTCTCGTAAAATACAACCTACCAAAGCTCATTCAAGAAGAAATAGATAACCTGAGTGGTCCTATCTTTATTAAATAAATTGAATTTGTAGTTAAACACCTCCCCACAAAGAAAACTCCAGGTTCATATGGCTTCACCAAAGAATTCCACGAAATATTAAAAAAAGGAAATAATACCAATTCTACACAAACTCTTTCAGAAGATTAAAGAGGAGGAACATTTACTAACTCATCCTATGAGGCTGGCATTACCCAAATACTGAAACAAGACACATACTACAAGAAAAGAAAACAGACCAATGCACCCCCCCAACCCATGTACGTAGTTGCAAACGTTCTTAACAAAATTTTATCAAACCAAATCCAAGAATATATAAAAAGGATAATACACCATGACCACTTAAAAACTGTTAAGCCATTTAATTCATCTAATTTATCATATTAACAGAATAATATGATCATGTAATAAATGCAGAAAAAGTATTTGACAAAATCCAGCACACATTCTTGTTAAAAAAAAAAATTCTTAGGAAATTAGGAATAGAAGTAAAGGGCATCTAGGAAAAACAGGTAATAGCATATTTAACGGTTAAAGACTGAATGCTTTCCCTCTGAGATCAAGAAGAAGATCTGGACGACTGCTCTCACCACTTCTATTCAAGATTGTACTGGAGATTCAACCAGTTGAATCTCCAGTAGACTATATTTAACTACAGATGTCATAACTGTCTATGTAGAAAATCCTATAGAATACAGAAAAAAAAGCTACTAAAACTAACAAATAAGTTTAGCAAGGTCACAAGGTAAAAATCCATATCAATACACAAAACGCAGTTGTATTTCTATGTACTAACAGTGAGCAATTAGAAATCAATATTTTATTTTATTTTTTATTATTTATTTATTTATTTATTTTTGGCAGTACACGGGCCTCTCACTGTTGTGGCCTCTCCCGTTGTGGAGCACAGGCTCTGGACGCACAGGCTCAGCGGCCATGGCTCACGGGCCCAGCCGCTCCACGGCGTGTGGGATCTTCCCGGACCGGGGCACGAACCCGCGTCCCCTGCATCGGCAGGCAGACTCTCAACCACTGCGCCACCAGGGAAGCCCAGAAATCAATATTTTAAAACAATATCTTTTATAATTGCATTAAAAATGTGAACTACTTAGGAGAATAAATCTGAAAAAAGATGGGCAAGCCCTGTATACTGAAAACTACAAACATCACTGAGAGAAATTAAAGCCCTAAATAAAGGAAGAGACGTGACTTGTAAATGGATTTGAAGATTCAATACTTTAAGATGTCAGTTCTCTCCAAACAGATCTATAGAGTTAATGCAATCTCAATCAAAATTCCAGTCAGATTTCCTTGTAGAAATTGACAAGCTTTCTAAAGTTCATATGGAAATACAGAAAACCTAGAATAGCCAAAACAACTGCAGGAAAAGGAAATCAGAATACTTATGTTACCTAAATTCAAGACTTATAAAGCTACAGTAGGAAGCAATAAAATAGTGCCATCAAATAGATACACAGATCAATGAAACAGAACAGAGTCCAAAAACATACCCACAAACATGTTATCAATTGATTTTCAACAAAGGTACAAAGGGATTCGGTGGGGAAAGAATAATCTTTTCAGTAAGTTGTGCTGGAACAAATAAAGAACCATAATCAAAACAAAAACGAAAACAGAAACAACTTCCATCTTTACCTCTATTCTATACACAAAAATTAACTTAAAATGGGTCACAGAGCTAAAATGTAAAACCTAAAACCTTTTAAAACCTTTAGAAACCTTTATGTTTCTAGAAGAAAACATGAAGAGAAAATCCTTGTGACTTTGGGTTAGGTGAAGATTTCAAAGATAGGTCACAAAAAGAAGATTTGAACACTTTACCAAAGAAGAAAATTGTACACATCATTGAGAGAAAAATGAGATGTTTTACAGACTAAGAGTTGAAGTACCACTGTCTCTGATATTATCCCTGATCTTGCCAGAGGGAAATTATCTGCCAGCATATGCCACTTACATTCTTGTATTACACTGACTTGAAGATAGGACTCACCTCAACTATTAGATTTTAAACTTGAAATTAGAAATTATATCAGATTTATTTTGACATCTCTCAGTCTATCACAGGTCCTGGCATGATGCCTGCTTCACTGATGCAAGTGTTAAGTGCATAAAGATAGATGAATTGTAGGTATATATGGAAATCCTTTTGTAAGTGAATGTTTTATTGAAGAAACACATTGCAGAAAATTATTTTGTAAGTTTAATAATTTAATAATTTCTTTTCTATGTGTTCTAGAACATTTTGAATTTCATTAAGGAAAATAAGTACCTATCTTCTTCCTCCTTCCAAATTTAAGGTTTTTCCTTTAAACTCAAGGTTGCATTAAAAAAAAAAAAAACAACTTGTTTTTAAAAACCATTATCTGAAGTTAATCACTATTCTCTAATTTCCTTTCTCTCACAGACCTCCAAGTTGTAGAAATCGGTTCTAGGCAGTGCCAGCTCCTAAAAGATAACAAAGCTATGCTATTATGGAAGCAAAGAGGAAACAGAAGACTGGGAAGAGGGAGGGGAAGAAATACCACACAAACTTTCATGGAAATCCAGTGTCCTTGAGTTGCAGGTATTGTCCCAGAGACAACTGCCAGGATGCTTCTGGCCTCAAATGACATTCTGAAGAAAGGCAGATGCCTCAGCTATGAGAGCCTCAGGAGAGCAGGGATCTGTGAGTTGACAGCCATCTTTTCTTTTCCAGTCTCACAGTGACAGAGAAAAAACTCCAAAAAGCATCAAAGTGATCTAGGTTTTTCCATTTCTAAAGTCTCGCTTCAGGTGGGGCACACTGATGCCAAAGATAAAATAAAGGCCATCTGCCACAGAGCAGGACAGATTTTGAAAGTGTATTACAGCTAACCACAGAAAGCCAGCCTCACATAATGCCTGAACAGTAACCAACAAACACGCAGGGACCAAGTAGACCCCCAGAGTCTATTTACTTTCAGTAAATATTTATCAGACATAGACATACAAACTTGTCCCCCTTCTGGTAAGCTCTGAAGCCTGCCTAGATAAACCTTATTTTATTGCCATCATCAGTTTCCAGAGCTCTGTACCAACCAGCCACCCTGGCTAATGTTTGTTTCTGATTTTCCATTTGTTATTTGTTAAATTTAACTTTTAAATTAATTTTGAATGAAACATAAAATCTCAGAAGTGTGGGTGTGTGTATATACACACATGAAAAGGAGAAGCACAAATTGGCAGTTTTAGACTAACTCGGGATTTTGCTTCTTTAATTCACCAAAGGTCTGATGGGACTTTGTTAAATCGGTTACTTCACCAGTCTCATTTATAAGACCTACAGGATGGTATAATTAGGTGTTTTTGAAAAATGACAACAAAGCTGAATTTCATAGAATTCAGAGGGGAAAAAGAGAGACAGAGAGATTTAAAAAGAGGGCAGTGAATTGGTTGCTACTGAATTTCTTAGCCTGTGTGACCACCTAACTTTTCTGAAGAAAATGACTAACATGTCGGATAGAAAATGTTGTATTCAAATAAGTGGTTATTGATTTAGAATGAAGATGATCTGAGCATCTTTAAAGGCAGGAACAGGAAGCTTTTAGAAAAGGAGAGATTTAACCATTAAAAAAAGAATGAAATAATGTCATTTTCAGTAACATGGATGGATCTAGAAACTATCATACTAAGTGAATTAAGTCAGAAAGAGAAAGACAAATATCATATGATATCACTTATATGTGGAATCTAAAATATGACACAATGAACTTAGAAAACAGACTCACCGACATGGAAAACAAACTTATGGTTACTGAAGGGGAAAAGGGGTGAGGAGGGGATAAATTGGGAGTTTGAGATTAGCAGATACAAATTACTAAATATAAAATAGGTAAATAACAAGGTCCTACTGTATAGCGCAGGGAACTATATTCAATATCCTGTAATAAACCATAATGGAAAAGAATATATATATATACATATATATGTATAACTGAATCACTTTGCTGTACACCAGAAACTAACACACTGTAAACCAACTATACTTCAATTAAGGAAAAAAAAGAAACAAAGAAAGAAAAGGAGAGATTGATCCATAAAGGAGGGCCCCGAGGGGACTGAGCAAGGCTGCCAAGGAAGCAGAAGGGAAGGCTCAAGCTTAGCAAAATCCTGTTTTTCTGTCAGGTATAGAGGGAAGGGAGATGAAGAGCTGTAATGGATAAAGTATGTGTGTGTATCTCTGTGTGTACGTAGATATGTGCATGGGTGTGTGCACACGCACATGTTCAGACTGTTTCTATTTTTTGAGAACTTCCTCCCAGTTAGTTCTTACCAGTAGATCCTTGCTGGCTACCACTAGGGCACGCTGCTCTTGGTACCTGGGCTTGAGAGTTAATACTTGGAATCTCACCCTCACATGTTCCATACATTTTGTTAAGCACTTCTATCCATCCATTTACCAGACTGTCTCCAAACACAGGAAAAGCCTGCAGGCCTTAGATATGACAGTCTGCCTTGTGCCACAGGTTATAGTTTGAATTTAGACTCCAGTGTTACACATGAAAATGTAAGGGTATAAATGTTACTTGGCTATGGTTTAAAAATTTCCTTGTGATGCTCCAAGCAGTGGCCTGGATACCACAAGTGCTTTGGGAGGCCCAACCTCTAAATGTCTGGTCACCCTTTATGTGGATGGGAACCAGACCCCTAAATGTCTCCTCTCACCTTAAAGGTCAGACTACACCCAGGTCACCCAATGAGAAGGAGGCTCAGTAAACCACATGTGGACAAAAGATAGCTTTATTGACATCCAGCCTCTCCCACTGTCGAAGTAGCCCTTGGTTGCATTTGTGCTGCAGTGGCAGGGTTGAACAGTTGCCATAGAGGTGCTATGGACCACAAAGCTGAAAATATTTATATCTAACTTTTTACAGGAAGTGTGCTGACCCCTGGCCCAGAGCAAAACAAAATGTGCTTTTGCTGGTGCAGGCTGCTGCTGTGTGCCACCTCGGACAGGTCTAGAGACATCCATCCCCTCCTCCAGATTAAGAGAGCAGACTGCTTGCTGAGGAGCCATGGTGCTTAGCACACCTGCCCCATTTCTCCCCCAGGAGCACAGGCTGTGTCCTCTGGGCACACTGACAAACAACACATGACTCTCCTCCCTGGACCTCAGGAAGAATGGGAGGCTCAACGAAAACTCCCTTGTGCTCTTTTCATACTCTGAGTCGGAATCTTGTATAAAGGTCCACTTATCTAGAGAGAAAAGTGCTCTAAATTCCACCCTTGGATTTAGAAAGTTAGTTTTTAATAATCCAAATGTGCAGAAAAATACTCTAATGGCAATCTGAGAAAATAAAATTTCAATGCTTCAGTTGATTTCTCCAGAAAGCCTGTTTAAACCTGTTTAATCTTCCCTGGTACATCTAGGAAGAACCATAACTGAAAAATTCAATCGGTCATGTGACATTAGAATTCAGAGGCTTGAATTATTCTGTTGAATGAACAAAGAGCAAGATTTGGAAATAAAGACTTTAGGCCCTTAAAGGGAATCTAAAGAATGTACAAGAAAACTGAAAACCGTGAATTTTTAATATCACAAGTTAAGGAAGACAATGACTCCAGAACAAAATTATTGGCACAAAGGTATGACCTTTGACAGACAGAACAGCAACATGATGTCACTCACCAGTGGAGGATCAAGCTCCTCCTGGAAGGACTGGTTGGTTCCAAGACCCTTCTGCAATTCACAGGACCATGGCCTCATTTTCCTATTACATGCCGAAGGCCACTGAGCCAGTTTTTAAAAGTGACAATTTTTCTAGTGTTTGAAGTCAGGCAAAAACATCAAGCAAAAACCACTGCAGTTTACTTACCACGTTATGAAGGAAAAAAGATGGCTTCTAACAAAACTTGCTAGTCTATTATGAAAGTTAGTTTGTGGGGAGGTTCCAAGGGGTTGGGGGAGGAGTATTCATCATGTGCAGTGAGATATACCATAGAAAATACAGAACCAACCCGGCAGCTATCAGAAGCACGATCAATTTTCTGTGTATCTATTTTGCAGCACCCTAAGCCTAGGACTGCACAGCATACACATTCTCTTAAAGAGAAATATTGTTGAATTGAAGTAAGAAAACAGCTGATCAGTGTTTGTTATTTAATATTTCTATTTTTCTTAACTGAAAATGAATAAAGAATTAATATAATTAATTTCATCATTGTACAGAATTTAGTGTATAACCCCTCTCTCCCCTTTATACCCATTGTAGGAATGATCTAATAGAGCCTTGGGCAAGTAATCCAGGATAATCTCATATTGATGAATGCGTTTGGGTGTCAAATTTTGTATTCGTATTGTGAATTGTATTTTCTGATACCCTTCTTGATTACTCGTAACCTTCATGGATCTCCCTGAACAAACTGGAAGCCAGTTTACAACCTCTCCTGATGAACGCAAACAGAGGGTAACTTACCATCTTTTCAATGTCACTGCCCAGAAACACATGCAGTGTTTTATAATTCACAGCATGGCTTCATGTGCAATTGAGGTGGGACAAGGAAGGAGAGTAGGGAAAGACGTTTAAACAGTTCCCTAAAAATAGACTGTAATTCTTTATTCTCTGCCACTCAGAACATAACCACCAGAGCCCTAAATTTAATTCTTTTCTTCCATACTGTTTCTACCCACCCCAGATTTGCCGATCCCCTTTGGGAATGAAAAGATAGAAAGAAGAGGAAAAACTGAACATGAAATGAAATAGAGGTACATGTAAGAGGCGCATCCATGGTCTGAATATTTAAAATAATACTTCAACGAAATATTGAAGGAGCAAGTTTCTTCATTTGTCCTTATTTTAAGCATAAGAAGACCTTACCTACTCTCACATGCCAAGGTCTTCTATAGTCAACCATGGTCCATACCAATTATGGACCTTACACTTCATAGCATTTTAGAGTTTCACATTTATCATGTCTCATAAATATTCTAATTATGAAGAAATGGAACATACAGATGTTAAGTGACTTGCCCAAGGTCACAGGAAAAAGTAGAATAGTCTTTTGGGAAGAAATGAGGAAAGCTTTTACATCCAAATGATCAGTATAAAGGCCACACAAATCACCCAGAATAACTGAGGTGTTTTTTTCAGGATCCTCATTAAGTTCTGCTTAGTGTTTAAAATACAAATTTGAACCAGGTAATTATAAGCATTGGTCTGGAAGCAGATTTAAGGAACATATTTAGTTTGTAAGTGGGCTGGAAACTGCTTGATCAGAGCCATTGCTAAGGGGAACTGCAATATTTGTATAACTAATGAATTAACCTAAGAACCTATAGCTGAGAAAGGAAGGGATTGGAAAAATTTATGTAGAAACAATGGAAAAACTCTATAATTGGTTTACGGAGGGAGAACCACAGAATTCTACAGAGGTTACAATTGCTGCACCATCACGTTACTTCCCGTCCATTTCTTGCTTAGCCAGAACTCTAAAAACTAAAGAAATCTAAAGACTAAGGAGGGGCATTTGACACTGTGAACCCATGCGTCTCTCTTGGACTGCGTCACTCCATAGGGAGTGCTCTGGAATGCTGTGGGAGAGCTTTTAGATTGTCGAAACAACTAGAGGCCTTTCTGGTATTTAATCGGCAGGGCCAGGAATGCTAGGAGTCCTCCGATCCAGTGAACAGTCCTGCACGGAGAAAGAATCGTCCTGTGTCACACGTGACTTTCAAATACCCTGCTGGACACTGACCACAGATGAAAGGCTTGTTTGTAATCATTGCAACCTAGAGCCTGATTCAGTTTCAGACTTAAGACAAAGTATTTTTTATGTACGGAATTTTCCAGGAACACAATTATTGTGTAAGTTGAGGGAAAACTGTACTTTGTTTTGTTCGAATATTCACCCTTCTGGAAGTTCAGGTCCTGTGCAGCAACACAGAACAAGCTCATCCGGCCCAGTCTCCACGTGCAAGGCCCCCATCCACGCCGATTCTGCGCGTCAGAGCGACCATTTGACTCCTTCACAGTGTCGTCTGCCTGAGCTGTGTCCCAACGTTTACATACTGTAACACTTATTATATAAAATGTACTTTCCCTTTTTTAATATATTACAGTTGGAGCATTATGTTGATTTTTTAAATTATGTGCACAAGGAGAGTATATTATCTGTAAATTTCATCTTGGGATTGATAAATGGAACAATGTATCTGATATGGTTGAAAGTCAGGGCCATAGCCATTCTTTCTTTTCTGGAAAACCTCTCATTCCCGGCTTCTGGGACAATGCTATCTCCTGGTTTTCCTGAACCCCCCTTCCTTAGTCCACTTTACTGGCTCCTATTATACCCAGCTCTTAAAAGTTGCAGTGTTCCTGAGTTTCATTCCCATCCCTCTATTTTTACTGATTTATCTCTCTTGCTTACTTTGACGTTTGACTAACACTTGCCAAATGGCTAGACCCTGAGTTTCCCACTTCTTTTGCTGAATTTCACACCACATTTTCACTTGCCCACCGTGTACCACTTGTATTTTCTACCAGTGCAGTATCTCAAAGGCAGCAAGTCCAAAACAGAACGCATTATCTTCCGTGCAAAGTCTGCTCCTCCTGTATTCCTGTTTTTCTTGGTTAAGGATGATATAATTTACCAAGTCTGCCAAATTAGAAAACTGGAATCATTTTAGAATAATACATCATTTTTACACTTCCCGAAAGTAACTGCTCACCAAATCCAAACAAACTATTTTATATCTTGAATATTTCTAAAATCTGGAGCACAAGTTTTTGCACTTTTTCTGAAATACAATAAGTAGCATTACAGTCTTAATGTTACGTGTGGTTTAACTCATTTTTACTTAAGTTATATAGCCTGTAAAAATATAATTTTACACAACTTTATGCACAAAGATGTTAAATATAAGGTTATTTATGAAAATTTGGAAACAACCAGCTAAAAGAATGGTTTGGTATTTTTATTATGCATTCATACAAAAGTGATTTTGTAGCCATTAAAATTATGCTAATGGAATGTCTTTATTACAGTAAGAAATGTTTTTCATAGTGTTCTATGAAAAATCAGGATCTAAAATTATCTCAACCATATAAATTATGCAGGGATAAATGACTGGAATGAAACACTAATGGTGGTTTATCCCTGGTGAAAGGATTATAGATGATCTGTATTTTCCCCTTAATGTTTTCTTCTGTTATCTTCGTGATTTTCCACCATGCATGTTTTTCCAGTAAGTAATTATTTTAAGTCCTTTTCAGGTCTTGTCGATAGTGCCTGGACCATAGTTTCATCACGTATAACAGCCTTCGCATACACTTTCCTTGCTTCCTGTATCTTTTCCCTTCTGTCCATCTTCCACACTGCTTTGAGATGAATGTTTTCAAAATGTAGATTTGTCCCTGGAGTTCCCTTTCTGCTGGCTCCCTACCTGTGCAAAGGTCGAGGAGCAAACACATACACGTCATAAAAAGATGGGAGAACCTGTCTCCCAAGTCTCTTTTTTCAGCCTCATCCCCTGCAATTCCTCACCAACAAACAGACCTTCCACCTTTGCTTGAACAAGCCATGGACTGTGGCATTTTTTGCAGTCTGTTTTCTTCGACAAAAATGTCCTTTTTCTTTTTTGCTGCCAGGTCAAATAACACATTCATCCTTTAAGACTCTATTCAAATGCCATTACAGTCTGAAGCTTTTGCTGACAGAGACAGAGCCTCTCACACTCTCCTCCCAAATATTGTTGTGGATACTCTCTGTTAGCACTTATCTCTTGGTATAAGAGAGAAACAGCCACAGGAGTTCCTCTTCCTGGGAAAAGACTGTGTGTCTTAGTCACCTTTGTATTCTGAGCCCTGATACAAGGTCTGCACTCAGAAAGCATTTGATGAATGACCATATTAATGTATGTAGCCAAAAGCTGCAGGAAGAAAATCTTCAAACACCTCACATACCCAGATGGCTTGGAGGAGCTGAAGCCGAGTTTCTGGCAAGACAAAAGGCAGAAGGAACCGGAATGTGCCAAAAGAAGAACACTTAGTTAAGTCAAGTTAGTTAGGAGGAAACGGCAGCTGGATTAATCAGTAATTGATAACTGGTGGAGATTGTTAGAAAAGATGAGTTAAGCTTTTACATTAAAACAATACCTTGTGCCTATGTATTTATAATAGAGAAGTCTTTAACACTTTGGTTAAAACTGTGTTTTTGAGTAGTAAAATAAAGCCACCATGGGAACACCTATGGGAAGCCGAGACACTAGATTAATACTCAAGGTACCATCACTTTGTCTGCACATCCCAACTTTTAAAATCTTAAAGGCTGGGCCACATTCCAGATCAACTGAATCAGAATCTAAGGGCCGGGGCCCAGATGTCAGCATTTTTTAAAAGCACCCACTGTTGAGAATCATTCATCTACATGAAAAGTTTTCCCCAACTGCAAATCATCTCCCGAGAAGGAAATTAATACTTCATGATAATTTTCATTGTTAACTTTGTTCCTAAAAAGTGACAGCAAATGATATACTCAGTATCAAAGAAAGGTAAATAACAACAATTAGTTTAAGTAACCTTCTTCACTCAAGGGGCGCCGATTTTTACTTTAGTTGATTTTTTTTTCTAGTCTCAAAATACATTTTCAATATAAAATTCAAATCTGCATAAATGATCATATTGGAATACCATACTCCGATACCATATTTTGATATTTTTAGGCCAAAGCAAGAAAAACTGGGGAATAAAAAATTTTATGGGCTTCCCTGGTGGCGCAGTGGTTGAGAGTCCGCCTGCCGATGCAGGGGACGCGGGTTCATGCCCGGGTCCGGGAGGATCCCACATGCCGTGGAAGGGCCAGGCCCGTGAGTCATGGCTGCTGAGCCTGCGTATCCGGAGCCTGTGCTCCGCAACGGGAGAGACCACAACAGTGAGAGGCCCGTGTACCGCAAAAAAAAAAAAAAAAAAAGATTACGGTAAGAAACTGAGCTCGTATGGACACGGAAGCTCTGCCAGCTTGTGGAGGGCGGGTCACAGCGGGACAGCAGTTGGGACCGGAGTTGGGAAAGGAGACTGGAGAGGTAAGCTGATTCCAACTCTCCTTCCTGAGGGCTGCTTTCCTCCTTTGGGTTCTCATATCTTTACCCTCGCTGTCACCAATTCATCCTGACTTGGGTATACTTACCCCTTATTAGACTCTGGCATGGTTAGAAAAATTCCCTGAAATTTTTCTTTAAGAATCTATGACAGGGGCTTCCCTGGTGGCGCAGTGGTTGAGAGTCCGCCTGCCGATGCAGGAGACGCGGGTTCGTGCCCTGGTCCGGGAGGATCCCACATGCCGCGGAGCGGCTAGGCCTGTGAGCCGTGGCCGCGGAGCCTGTGCGTCCGGAGCCTGTGCTCCGCAACGGGAGAGGCCGCGGCAGTGAGAGGCCCGCATACCGCAAAAAAAAAAAAAAAAAAAAGAATCTATGACAGGATAGTTTTTCAAAATTTATTTACTAAAAACTGAAGAAAGGAGGGGGAGAGAAAATGAAACGATTACAAAAAAAAACAAAAACAGGACATTTGTAATGCATAAGTATGTGACCAATAGTGACTTCCTAGTGCAGTTTAACTGGCATAAATGCACAATGCTAGAAATCGTTATCTTGTTCACTTGATCTCAAAACGCTCTTTTGTTTAACTGACTTTTCTCTCCATTTTAAAGACAAGCACCTTATTCTCAATTCTGATCCCCTCTTAAAACTTGTCCATATTTCAAACACCATCTCTTAGTGGGGTGTTTTTCAAAAAAGTTTTAACTTACACTCATATCGAGAAATATAATTTATATCTCCACCCAACACACACATAAATCATATATGCAACAAAAACAAATTTCATGAAAGTCTCATTATGTGTGACATGCTCTGATGTATTTTCTATTCCATTCTTTCACATGCTGATAGTGACCTACCAAACTGGCTTCATAACCCACTCCTGGGTGCTGTGAGCAGCTGCAAAGCTGAGCAAAGCCTGCAGAGTCCCCAGCACAGTCTATTTAAATAGTGCTTGTACAGACAGGGAAGCTCCTTTCCACATCAAACACAATGCTCCTTTCCCAGTTTCTCAACTCCGCCCACTTTGGGAGAATTCTTAGAACCTGCTGGTTGGCTCGTTCTGATACAGTAAAAGGACTATGACATACCGGGGGTGGGAGGTGTGTGAGAATTAAGAGTCACAGTCATGGCATCAACTCCTGTAAGTACTGATAGAAGTTAATCCAAGTCCCAGCTGCTTACAAGCAGGAGAAGCAGAGAGAAGGGAGCAAGCAGTACCTGCTGGTCTGGGGCCAGAGGAGGGGGAGTTGAGGCTCAAGAATCCAGAATGAAGAAGATACCCTTCCTCTATCGCTCACTTCTAGCACCAGGAAAAGGTAGCAAAACGGCAGGTAATATGTATGTTTTGAGTGACACACCTGGTTCTCTTGAATGAACAAATGAACGGTTAAATCAATATTCATAGCCCTAAGCCATTATTTCTTTTTTAAAAATTCATAATGGTATAAAAATTTGTCCCCCCCCCCCAATTTTGCTTGGATAATTTGGAATCTGTGTTATTTTGTGTACATGAATTATGCAGAGTCTTGCATGGGAGAGTTGCTTACAGGTGACAAACTTGGAGGCCTAATTAGGAACTCCTATGAGAACCTTATGAAAGGGAGACTTAGATTCTTTAACAGGCACTGAAATTAATTCCAAAGACAGCTTATGAGATAATCAGTTGGTTTTTCCTCCATGAATTTCCTTTCAGAAAAAAATCAGCTCCTTAATGCCTTTAGAGCTCCGGGTGCCCATCGGCACTTGCTGCTCAGCAGCTGCCTCCATACAAACAACTCTGACCCCGCAGATTGCTGGCTGGTCCTGGGAGAGGTGCTGCTATTTGTCAAGTGTGCCATTAGGATGAAGTTGGAGGACAGGGAATTACAATCAGGTATCTTTACTCAAGACTTTCAAATGTGACTAAAATTAGAAAACACAAGGCTTTTCATAGGATTTTACAGAGGGACTTCCTCACATTCATCAAGTAAAGTAACTTGAATTTTGATACTTTGGCCTTTGTTTCCACCTCATTTTGTTCCTGTCTCTGTTATAGCACGTAGTCTTGTCTTCACATTGACTATGAACAAGTCTTCATTCTTTCACTAAATCCAGTTCAGAGCAAGGATGTGTCTGTCACCTTATTCTTCTCTGTATTCCTAACACCTAGACGGTACCTGGAGTTGAGAATGTATCCAATACCCATGACATAAGCAAATAAGAAGCAGGTAAGAGGCATGTGAGCTTTGCTCTAGGATGGGGGGTAGTGGGGAGGTCGGAAGCAGGGCAGGAGCCAGATGAGTTGTAGGCCATCCCCAGAAACGAAGGAGATGACATTCAGAGTAGCAAGCTTCAACCCAACAGGGCTCCTGGCCACTTACGTCCTGAGAAGGAAGCTTACCTTTACAGCAAGGCTTCCCAATCCTCAAGGTGCAGATAAATCACCTAGGAATCTTGTTAAAATGAAGCTTCTGACTCAGGAAGTCTGGGCCAGAACTCTAGAGTCTGATTTCCTAACAAGGCTCCCAAGGGTTCCAAATGCTGCTGGTTCAGTTTAGACACACCTCAAGTAACAAGGCAGCCTCAGGACCTGCGCTCTAAGTGTCTGTAACTCATGGGTTCAGTTGGGGTCCTGGGAAGAAGCAGACAACAAATGCAAACAGCTTAACTGAGGAGCCTTGACTAAGATGTGAGTAGCCTTAGGGGGCACCAGCAAGAGAAAATTAAGGACCTTAAGACTTGTAACTGAGAGGATGAGCCATCACTAGCCCCAGACCAAAAGGTGCAAAGGGAGGGAGAGTTTACCAGAACCAAAGAACTTTGAAGCTGGAACAGGATCTGTAGGACAGGGTCATGCAAAGAGCTGTGTTCTTGGGTATCTTGGATAGAGGAGCAAAGGCACTTCCTAGGGAGGGAGAGGGAGATAAATATCCATCTCCCTCCTTTTGCAGCTTCTGATCCCCTCCCATGCCTCCCACTGGCCAGACCCAATTGGGACCTACGGGACAACGAGGTCTTGTTGATGAGCCCCCCAGAGCAACCCAGAGCACAGAAAGGAGAGTGGATTGAACAGCACAGGGAGCTAGCCAGCAAAGGAACTTCAACCTATTTAGCAAGTTACTATTTCCTGTGGCTAAAAGTAAATACTGTTAAAACACAGAGTCTGGACTTGTCTAAGGGAGCTACATGAAAAAAGACTGCACCAGTCTGTAGGAATCTTTAGGAGGAGAAGACTCTCAAGGGGCTTGTTAAGTAGGGGCAGCTTTAGAGATAAAAGAAAAACAAGCTGACTGCCTGAGGCAAAGGCAGAAAGGAAGTGCTGGGAAGCCATTAAAAGACCAGTCCAGGAAGTGAAGAATAGAGTGGCCCCAGGATCTCTTAGAGAAACAGGACCAGCAGGTTGGCGCTGGGGGCTGGCAAGCGGAGAGCCTTTGCTTTGCTCTCAGAGGCACTTTGCCTAAAAACTTGCAACTCCTTTTTAAAATGTAGATGTAATATCATTGGTTGAATTCCAAGATTTGGAGAAGAAAGCAGACCCAAGGAAAGTTAGAAAGAGTAAACATCATAAATGCTAGCTCCTAAAAAATTCCAACCATTAGTCTGTTAGAGACATATGATTAAAATTATTTGTGTATGTATATATACAAGTATTCTCATACACACAGAGACACACATGGTTCCTCATTAGAGCTTTAATCAAAGCTCTTAGGAAAACACTAAAAAAAAAACGGGAAAAGCAACATCCTCATATTTAGATTTTCAACATGCTAAAAACCAGCATCTTTCACACTAAAAGATAGTGTCACCTCATCACCCCTGAGGGATGTGCCATGCTCCTGGTCAATACTAAGCAGAGCAGTCCTTCCCAAGTCTGCAGGGCAGTCAGAAATGGCTGGACTCGCAATGAAATGAGAACACAGTCTGGACCTTGACTGATGAGTGAGATTTGGTTGCCTTTTGCCAGGATGATATGATATACTTTTTAAAAAAAATTTATTATTTTTTGGCTGCATTGGTTTTCTCCAGTTGCAGTGAGCGGGGGCTACTCTTCATTGCGGTGCATGGGCTTCTCACTGCAGTGGCTTCCCTAGTTGCGGATCGCGGGCTCTAGGCGCGCAGGCTTCAGTAGTTGTGGCTTGCAGGCTCTAGAGCACAGGCTCAGTAGTTGTGGCACACGGACTTAGTTGCTCCGCAGCATGTGGGATCCTCCTGGACCAGGGCTTGAGCCCATGTCCTGTGCATTGGCAGGTGGATTTTTAGCCACTGCGCCACCAGGAAAGCCGGACGATATGATATACTTTTGACTGATGTGTTCCCTCTTCACCACCTCTGTCTGCCCCCTTCCCTAAACCCATATGCCAAGAGATTGGGGGGGGGGGCGGGGGCTAGTTCACCACTTGCCCCAGGGAGAATTGTCAGGAGGAAAAAGAAAGAAAAGAAGACACAGTAAACAAAGATTCCAAGTTCTTGGCTCTAGTTCAAATGAGAGACAAAAATAATTTTGAAAAGAGATATGAACTGGCAGGAGAAGTTTTTTATCTGTTGTTTTTTTGTTTTGTTTTGTTTTTTCTTTATTTTTTAAACCACCCCACTCCAAACTGGGAAGAAGGGAAAATTTAGAGAGGAAAAAGAGCATTATAAGCAATTAGAGGCTGTGCATTCAGTATCCCATCCTCAGAATAAAGCCCCGATGTATCAGGTGGGAGTTGGTGTCATCACAGTTTTCTCTCCAAATTTGGGGAGGCTCTGGGAGGACACCTGCTTCCTGCTTCCCTTCTTTAATCATTAAAGGCAGCGGCAGAGACATCCCTTGGGACAAGGGCAAGAAGAATCGGGATAGAGGATCCTGGTGGGCTAAGGCAGATGGGGTCAGGAGTTCCCTGCCTTGCCTATGGGTGCTGATTTTAGCTAAGAGACAGAAAGAGAAGGAGATTGATTGATTCTATGTCTAACAGACACTCCTGGCTTGAGGTAAGAGTCCTGATAGCAGGGGCTGCCTAGCAGGTGGCCAGGTGGGAGCCACACCTGTGCCCATGGATCCATGTCTGCATCCTAAGAGCACTGTCCCCAACTCCACTGGGGTCAGGGGGTCAGCTCTGGGCTCCAAGAAGTCAGGGGAGGGGGGGCTGAGTCCCAAGTCCCTGACGGCCTCTACAGGGGTACTCCTTATAGCACCAGTAGGGAGGGGAATGAGGAGGATGGAGGGGAAAGATCCTGAATATTCCTGAATCTTAACCGGAAGCAACTTACTCCAAAATTGGATGTGGCTGACTGGCTGTGGCTGTGACTAGAGTAATTTTTCCTGCTATCTGTCAAAAATACGGGATTAGAGTTAGAATACAAATTTTGTTGCCAAAATAAAGAAAATTATATTCTGTGACTGTGAAATTCATGTGCATTACAAGTGACTGATTTTTCTCAGCCTCACTGCTTAAATGTTATATGTAAATATTCAGTCAAGGTCAAATTCTATCCAGAAAAAGCAGCTCCATGGTCTCACTTGGGCCAACAATGGAGAAGCAGATTCTTGTTGGCCATCTGGCCTTCATCTTAATCTCACCTGAACTCTGATTTAGAGCTGGGATGGTCTCATAGGTCCAGTCCATGCTCTATAAGTGGCAGCCCTGCCTGGAAGCACCTGTCTCTCCAGGTACCTGGTCCTGCCTGAGAGGTGACATGCACAGCCAAGTCCCACTAACACATGTCACGTGGCTGCCAGCTCCCCTGATCACAGGCAGGGTCTGACTCTTCTGCTTGCCTGTCCTTCCCAACGTCTTACTGCAGCCTCGTATTCCCCCTGCAGTTTCCCAAACTATCCCAGTTCCTAAGGATCTCTTTTACGTAAGCTAGCGGCTCTGGAGTTCCCTGACAGTGATATTTTGGGTTCTCTTCTATTTACTTTTGTAGTGGGATGGTTGCATTTTTGCCAGAGGGTTGTTAGAAAGACACACATTGGCCAGAGTAATTGTGAAGCAATAAAGAAATGTCAGAGGCCTGCTCCAATCTTGACAAATGGATTTTCATCATTAACTAAACATCTTTCCTGATAAGGAGGAAGAGAATGTTTCCCTTCTTCTCTCACAACAGCACCCCCTAAACACACACACACATAACAAGCTTGCACACATACAAGCAACAAAATTTACATATTACTGGGGAAGAGGAATAGATACTATCTCTTCCTTCAAGAGAGTCAGTCAGAAAGGACGTAAAAATGGTCAGAGTAGAGAACCTGGGAGCCCCAGCAACGAGGAGAAGCAGCCTGCCTGTGTTGTTCAAAGTCCTGCAGCTACTTCCAGCAAAACCTCAGAGCTCTTCTACGACCTCCAGATTGAAAAACACAGACAGGTAACAAATTGTGCCGCTCACTCAGCACTGTGTGGGAGGGAGTGCCCAGGCCTCTCAGGCAAACAACGTTTGGTTCACATTCCCAGCCTGCCACGTACCGGCTGTACAAACTTGGGGAAGACGCCTGGCCTCCTCGTGCCTCAGTTTCCATATCTGTAAACTGGGGATAACCACCTCTGCATGGATTCTTCGTGAAGATGAATAAAACGGTATTTGTAAAATGCCTGCATACACTCTAATTCCACTCCTACCATAATCACCAAAACCTATGGATTTGTAGCAGTAGATGTTTTGATAGTTCACGCACTTCCAATGCTTTGAAAATTATGCTACTTCTTGAAAAAGTTTGAGATTGGGTTTGTCTCACCTTGATGTCTGATTTTTTTTTTTTTTTTTTTTTGCAGTATGCAGGCCTCTCACTGTTGTGGCCTCTCCCGTTGAGGACCACAGGCTCCGGACGCGCAGGCTCAGCGGCCATGGCTCACGGGCCCAGCCGCTCCACAGCATGTGGGATCTTCCTGGACCGGGGCACAAACTCGTGTCCCCTGTATCGGCAGGCGGACTCGCAACCACTGCGCCACCAGGGAAGCCTGTCTGATTTCTTCTATTTCACAGATTAGAAAGCAGTTTTTGAAGGGACTGTAAGTTCTGATTGGTAAGGGATCTCCACAGAATTGCCTAATTCAAAAGGAGACTGTGCTTTAGGGTTTTTGTTTTGTCAGAAGGAGGAGGAGGAAGGGCAGAAGCAGAAGCAACAGCAGCAGGAACCAGAGATGGACCAAGTGGTAAATCCTGTAATACGTGAACTGAGACTTGCACACCTACTGAATAATTTGAGGTTGTCAAAAGAATGAAAGCTGACTGATGTATACTCTGCTAGTGTATAAAAACAATCCTCTGAAGCACATGTAGGCTCTGCTGGCCTCCACGATAATTATACTGCTATAATACAAGCACTCTGTGTGGACAACGCCTACTGCTCCTGTGCGTGCCCGACACCAGTGCCGAAGGTGCCTGGTCAACCACCAGGCTCCCTAAACTGCCTCAGCAGGCGGCAATGACATGTGGTTCCTATCTCCTTATCTCCAGGACTCCCTTTGAAGTTTATGGAAGCACTGTTTGGAATTAGCACTGCAACTCATGGAACAGGAAGAAGAACAGGGTGAAAACATCTATATTACCACCTACCTATTCCAGAAGTTTCAGGTAGTCAAATACCACTTCAGTACACAAATAACTGAAATACTGTGCCTTCCGTCTTTTTAAGCAAAATAATGGACGTTTCACGTCCCAACTAGTGATTTTTGTGAAGTACCAAGCTGGATTCTTGGAAAGTCTAAAACAGAGATCTGCATTTTTAGCAGGAGATATCCTTTACAAATCTGGCCCCAATTTTACTAGGTATTTTCATAAGAGAAAGAAAAAAGTTGAAGTCTTCATGTTCATTTGCTTAACTACATCTAACAAACAGAAAGGGAGTAACACAGACCTTCAAAGCTAACAGAGACAAGACCTGTTTACCCTGCTCACTTACAAACCCTGAGTCTGTTGGGGACCTGAGCTCTGTAAGCCTATCATTATTCATCACTCAAGTTGCCTAGCAATGAATGTCCATCTCATCAGTGCTCACATTGTCCAAATACTCCTCTCAATAGTTTTTTCCCCTTAAATAATCCACAGGCTTCTCTATCACTATGAAACAATTCCCTTTTTTTCAAAGCCTCCTTCGTTCTGTTTAGACAAGCACTTGGGGGCAATTGTTGATGCAGTCTTCTCTCTGTCAGTGGTCTTACTGCCAGGTCGCAGGACGCCTTCAGAGAGAGCTGAAAGGCTTTTGCACTCTGTCTCCCAAGATGGTAAATTGCCCAACCCAACACCCCCCCACCACCCGTTCTTTCATGTAACAGTACTGCACATCTTGGCTAAGCTGCCTTCAGTCTCTGCTTTTGGAAATTTTCCAGGCAGGGTCTGTGTTTACGTCAGCAAGACTGATTTCAAAACACCATCTCTGGGGTTTTAAACAGGCTTTGAAACACAGCCCTGCACTCAACTGGGGTCAGTAGGAGGCCTTCCAGTAAATCGGTGAT
Source organism: Kogia breviceps (assembly GCF_026419965.1). Lineage (NCBI taxonomy): Eukaryota > Metazoa > Chordata > Mammalia > Artiodactyla > Physeteridae > Kogia > Kogia breviceps. The sequence continues at coordinate 58,427,836 of NC_081324.1, read as the reverse complement.
TTCACTTTATCATTCTACTTATTGCAGAGGGGCACTGATTTCCTTTTAGCTCATCTTATAAGCTATTTTGTTATTTTTCATAAAATTTCTGCCAGAACCTTGGCTATTAGAGCCTTGCATTATTATGCCCGCTGTCTTCAGAATTCCTTATTTGCAGAGATTCTGCTTGTTTGGGTAAGCTAAGTGTTGTTCTGTTTTACATCTGGTTTTTTTTTTAACTTTAGGAACATAAAAATAAAGTCCTTCAGAGTCATATCTTGTTAAATTTGCCTTTGATTAGCACAGCTGCTCTTCAATTAACCCCTGGGCTTAGAGTTTAACAAGGACCTTACAAAACTTGTAAAAGATGGGACATGTACAGAGGGGGCAGGGCAGGGGTTTGTGATTATATGCAGAACTACAGGGCCTATCACAATGAAACTATAGAATGTGAAACTGAAAACAATTTCTAAATATGCAAATTCCTTATTACTTGCAAGATTTAAAGTTAAAGGCTTCTTATTTAGCAGTAAGTGTGAAATTATTTTCACAAACAAATGAGTACATCAAGCTATTGCCACAGTCCTAGACATCATGCCAGACATTTATCCCCTATCATGAACCTTGGTTTTGCTTACCACCCCCTGAAATCTGTGATAAAACTACAAAAAAAAAAAAAAAAAAAAATTTCCCCACACTATACCCCAAAAAACAATATTGCATTTGGGTAGGCTTTCTTACCACACTCTAATCTAAAAAGAAGGCTCATTGAGGCCAAAGTAGACTTTACCTTTGATTACAAAATACACTAGTAAAACAATTTAAAAACAACAAAGAAACTATAAACACACTTGCAAAATATAAAAATGATGCTACTTAACTAAAAAAAAACAAACCAGAACACAGTAAAGCAAATGATTCTAATCCAATTTAAAGGAAATGAATTTCAAATAAGCAACAAAACCATCCTTCCTGATACTTGCACTTCCCTCTAAAAGACAACACAAAGGACAAGAAAAGGAATACAAGGAAAATAAAAGACCAGCAAGGACCCTTGACAAAGTGGCTGTATGGATAACAATGCTCTAACAATTAAACATGAAACAAGGTGAACAGATATTATGGAAGTCTTTCTGGGAAGAGCATGCACTTGTGTTTACTGAAGCAGACCCTCTGCATGCAATTAATCAGAGGAATTTTTGGCTTTGAGTGTACACTCTATAACTCAGGCACCAATGTCTCAAAGAAGGTGCATAAGAGAGGAGCGGGCAGAGGCCAGGAAAAGATCAGAAGAAATGGACGGAGGCAGATCACACAAATCCCCTGGCCAAATGAGGGCAGGCACATGATGAGAACACCTTCCTCACCCTCATGTCTTCTCTTGGACCAAGGCAAGGAACACAGCCATTTCTGGTTGGTGCCCTTTATCCCAGCACTGAAAACAAGAGGAAAGGCTGGTAGCCCCACCAGAGAAATATTTTAATTCCATTAAAGAGTGGAAGAGCTTGCTTGAGTAATGGAGTCTACCTCAGTTGATGTTTCTAAAATTAGATAATCATCTAGAAAGATTAGATGAGATAGTTGAAAGGCTCCTGCTCAAAAACAGGAACTGGAATCAAAAGATCTCTAAGCCATTCCTTTTTATGCATCTATCAAGATCCCATTTTAACTAGTCTTCCCAAATTAGTAACAAGGCTTATCTACCTCCCTTCTATATTTGAGCTTTAGAAACTTATTTTCACACCACAACAAAACTTTTGAAAGGTTACAAAGTAACAGTTTACTTTCACTTAACATTATGTACCAACAACCTACTAATAAAAAACTGTGAGCCCCACCCATGCATTCACCTAAAAATGGATTTAAAACAAACAAAAAAAGCTATAGCAACCCTTTGCTTCCTCCTTTCCTCTTTTAAGTAAAAGAAAGAACCAGTCTGCAGAAAGAAGTCTGTGGCCCAAATTATTGGTTTAGGAAACTTACCTTTTAGCAGGTTGAAAGTCTCATGGATGATATTCTTAAGGGAGAAGCACAAGACTTCTCTGTGACCTGGTGTCCTCATGTCCCAGAGGTGGGGATGCCACCCTCCAGCCCACATGCACCTTCATACCTGCAGAGCTCCGCCTCCACCTCGGAGCAGGACCTCGCCAGGTGCCTCCAGCCCTGCAGGGCCAGGGAAACAAAGGGCAGGGGAGTGTCTCATCTGAGTGGAGAGCAATTCCCACCGCATGGCAGCCGTTTAAAGAGGGGGTGTCTGCAGGACGAAGGCTGCCTCAGAGCCTTCCTGTTTGTGTCCCAGCTCAAATTTTCATCCATTTCCTAAGGAAGACTGCAAAGAGTAATCAGCCCTGAGAAGGCGGAGGTTTATGAAAACCCATGCTGGGTGCAAGGGCAATTTTTAGAAACACTTTTACCCTTTCCTTCTTTTCTCCACTAAGTAGATAGGAGGCTTTATTAAAAGTACTTTTAAAGTCAAAAGCAAAAGCTGTATATGTTGTGATCTGGTAAAAGTTTTTCTACTCCCGAAAGATTTTTCACCTGAAATGTAGAGAGGAAAAAATCTGTGGCTGATTAATCCAATACGTATCAAGTAATTAATAATGCAGAGGAAGGCCATGCAACTTCTGGTCAAAAAGCAAGGGTTTGAGTCGAAAAAACCTTTACCATTTACTAGCTTTAAATAAAGAAATGCACTCAATCCCTCTGGGCCTCAGTTTCTTTGTCCAAATAAATGGGACTAATAACATGTGCTTTACATGTCTATTTGTGAGAACTGCATAAAATGACTGGAAGAGACCCCATACTTTGCCCTAAAAGGTCAGAGCACGCTGTCATTACATCACGGTATCCAATTTCCCTGTGGCCGTTACATAATATGAGACATTCGTAGTTGGCAAACAAAGAGCTAATACATCTCCTCACTTCTCTCCAAAGTTATACTGTATATGTATTTGTTTGCTTGCGTATTAGCTGACTTCCCCACTGGCACGCAGGTTGCCAGAGGGCCAAAGACCTCATTGGTAATGCTGATTTAACAATATCCCCAGTACCAAGAAAGAGTCTTCACATTTATTAACATGCAATAAATATTTGTTAAGTAAATGAACAGATAAATGCATAATTTGAGGCAAAATCAAGCACAATGCTCTACAAACAGTAAGCCTGTAACAAATATTTATTAGTGAATGTACCACCACTGTTTTTTTAGCAGAAAAACATCCCAGTAAAAATGCAATGCGATAGAATTTTAAGACACATTGGAACTCTGAAAAACATTTGAGATAAATGACTCTATGTTTTGTTAGATCACCTTGTTCAAATATATTATTAAGATGGTTAATGTACAAACTTCTTACCTCATGGATATTAGGTACGATATCCAATATGAATTAATTCGCTGAAAATGTTTACCTTAGTTTGTACCTAAAATCCTTCCTCAGGCCTGTTTTTGTTCAAAGTGGAAACTCTCTTTTCGCTGTTGCCCTTTAAGTCCTAGCTTGGTGGCAATGGGATTGATAAGGATTCATTTTATTTTTTTTAACAGCATTACCCAGACAAGAAGGATAAAGATGTGTGGTCCCTTGTGGCTCTTATGATCCAACTACCAATGTTTAATATAACATAACAACATGCCGGGAGACAGGAGAGTCTCAGGGATCTGAAACAACAGATTTAGTTTTGAGCCTTCACATCATTGCCTGAATCCAGTTCAGAACAGTTCAGGCCACTAGAGACTAAAAATCAATTCTCTGACGGCTGCTCATTAATCGATTATGTGTAAAGAAGAAAGCGACTATAGCGGATATTTGTTCACTTTATAAAATTACGAAGAGAGGAAAGATCCTGAATCTTAAAAGATCATGTGAAACATAATTCCCTCTTCTAAGGATTTCTCTTGCTTTGCTTGAGAAATAGGACCCTCCTTCCGCGTCTCTTCTCCTTTCGCGTCTCCTTTCCCCTCTGCCCTCTCTCAGCTCCTGCTTTATAGATAGGACGAGCTATCCCACTACATACAGATCTTTTCACAAGCATTAAAAGTGCCATATAAAGATTTTAAGTTGCTCGCTCTGAATGAAGTCATTTTAGTTCCAAAATATGAGGAAGCATCTCATAAACACTGAACCTGAAAGTTCTACAGCTTTTGGAAAACGAAAAAGCATCTCTGAAGAACAGAGAGTGATGATCAAATAAAATCAGAATTTATTACCTTTAACAAGTATCTATTCTGTTTTTCTAAGTTCAGAATTTCAGACACTGACGATATTGTTCACTACATCCCTCCTCCTTCTCTCACACAGCTCCCCCAGCGCTAGAGGCATTCTTAACTGAGCAATTTAAGATTTTAAAGAAGGTTCGAAACCGATTTTTGATAGCTTCCAGCAGCAAGCCTTTCTCACCGTGCTGGTAGCTTCCAGCCTGACAAATACCAGTCAGCCTGGGGCTTGTGAGTTCAACCACGAGGGTTATCAGATGTGCTTAAATGCCTCAGGGAACAGGTACAGCTGACACTGGGGGAGGGGCTGAATTGTGGAAACCACCATCCAGTAGTCAAGCTGCTTCTTCATCCAATACAGAAAGAACTTCTTTAAGAAGAGTTCTTCAAGAAGCTCTGACATCCTCCCCTGGGGCTGCTGGTGTACCCCACTAGCTATTTGCTATAAAATAGTTTTATTGCCCTAGTAACTAACAGACTTAGTCAAGATATCACTGTGTATTTGGTTAACAAATAAAAAGATAAGTTCAAATTACTGATTACAGGGTCTTGTTATTTCTATCATTATTTGAGATCACATATCTTATTTTAATAAACATTTATCTAATGCTACAGAAAACATAAAAATCAATCTTGTAAGGGACAATAATTTATAGGCATGAGTAAAAGGAGCAAATATCATAGAACACATTATCCCAAAGTCTATCATTACTAGGTATGTACACAGGACAACAGAACAATAATGAATATTTCCTTTTCGCCATCTGTTGTTTTATAGGACAGCAGATTTCCTGTCAGCTGACTCAAATAAATAAAACAAAGTCACATTGAAAGATTAATCTTATTGATAAGGATGTATTTTGATGGCAAGCTAGTTCTAAGAGGTTAGGGCTATTTCTTTTCCAAAATGAGAAACAAAGAAGATAATATCTTTTCCTCCTTTCCTCCTTCTCAACTGGATGTGGGCAAGGGCTCTGCTAAATGCTTTAAGAACATATGATGTGTAAGCACAGGGTTCCTATCCTCAATCAATTCATGAACTGGTAAGACAGGTACAGAAATATCTAGTACAAGGTAGTGTGTAGCAAAAGAGAAAGGAAAACCTCAGATCAAGAGTGCAGGGCATGGGGACTTCCCTGGTGGTGCAGTGGTTAAGAATCCGCCTGCCAATGCAGGGGACACAGGTTCGTGCCCCGGTCTGGGAAGATCCCACATGCCGCGGAGCAACTAAGCACTTGCACCACAACTACTGACCCTGCGCTCTAAAGCCCGAGAGCCACAACTACTGAGGCTGCAAGCCACAACTACTGAAGCCTGCATGCCTAGAGCCTGTGCTCCACAAGAGAAGTCACAGCGATGAGAAGCCCGCGCACTGCAACAAAGAGCAGCCCCCACTCACCGCAACTACAGAAAGCTCATAACACAGCAACGAAGACCCAATGCAACCCAAAATAAATAAATTTAAATTTTTTTAAAAAGGAGTGCAGGGCATGAAGCAAGGACACAAGTTCAAAGGCTTTGCCACTTCCAAGCTGTCTGATCTTCGAGAAATTTGTTAATCCCTCTAAGCCCTGCTTTTCTCATGGATAATAAGGTAGAGATCATACTAGTACCTGCCTCCTAGGGTCCTAATGAAAATTAAATGAATTTATGAATGCCCTTAACAGAATGACTGGATTTTGGAAGTTATCAATAAACAGCACTGATGCAGAATAAAAAAATTAAAAGAAATACTTAAATTACCCTGGACATTCAAAGGAGAAAGAAAATTCCATCCATAAATAAAATAAGAGACAGAGGATTTTGCAGCTGAGAAACTGCTCTAGGAATAGGTTGAATGTACAGGCTGTCCTTGACTTATATCCCCTCAGTGTGAAAGATGATTGAGGAAAAGTACCTGGAAAGAAAAGGGGCCACAGCCCCCTTATCTCCCAGATGCCATGCCCCCCTCTTTTCTGGAATGCCCACCCATGGTCCTGTGTGCAGTCTCAGCCTGTGCCATCCAGAGCACAGTAAATGGCCTTGGAGCCTCTTCTCTCTCCCCCCAAAACTGCTTCTCTCTCAACAACAGAGATACTCTCAAAGACTACCTTAATGTCTAGGAGAAAACATCTAGAATATTCATGAAAACAGAAACTTCTGTTTCTGGCCATGATGCATTAACTGGGACTGGATCAGCCTTCGTGCCTAAACAACTGGAAACTGGATAAAATACAGGGAAAACTATTTACAGATACTAGACAAAAGGAAGCTCAAGATGTGATCCCTCAGAGAAGGGGAACAACTTAGGTGAGTCTGATGGTTAACCCAGCTTGCAGAGCAGTGAGAGGAAACCCAAGAACCTGGGTCTCACTGAGTAAAGGGGACACAGAACAGAGTTCACAGAGGCAAAGGCAGATGGAATTTTATAGAAAAAGCACCAGACAGGAAGGATCTATACTGACAAAGAGCTCAAGAAATCCACACGGGGTATCCTTGAGTTTGTTGCTGAATATTAAGTTGAACACGGGCTGGGTCAACGTCACAACACTGGGCAAAAACAAATGAGGATCTACAAGATAAAAGATCCCCAGATCTGGCAAAGGGCTGGGAGCCACATGAGTTTTTACCAGCCAGAATAGAAAGTCTTTGCTGAGCATCTGGGGCTTTAGGTCACAACTCCAGAAGATTTTTTTTTAAGTATTTGTTTAGTAATATGGTTAAATGAAGCCTAGAGTAAAGGTTACTACAGACCTGCCCTAACAAACGTTTTAAGAGAAAGACAAGAAAACTTGGCACTGAATCAAAATAATACAAAAACAAAAACAAAAAACTGAAAACAAAACACCCCCCCCCCACCAAATCTAGCATTCAGTAAAAAATTTACTGCACGTGCAAAGAAGGAAAATGGGACATAGACTTGGAAATGACAGAGCTGAGGAATTAGCACACAAGTACAATTATAAATATGCACAATATACTTAAGGATTTAAAAGAAAGATATGAGGAGATAAAAGGAAGATTAAAAGACAATGAGATGTTATGGAAGTGAAAGAAATATTTGAAATAAACAATATACCAGATGGGATTATCAGGACATTAATGAACTGCAGAAGAAACCAGTAAATTCAAAGAAAAAACAATGTAGAAAATACCCAAATGTAAAGAGAAAGAGGAAAAAAAGCCTGAAAAAATGAACAGAGCCTCAGTGACTTGTGAGACAACAAAGTGGTCTAACACATGTGTTATCACAGTCCTGGGATGCAGGTGGGAATAAAAATGATAAAAACAAATGATGGCTAAAATTTTTCCAAATTTGATGAAAACTATAGACCAGAAATCCATGAAACTGAATGAACCCCAACAAAGATATACAAAGAAAACCAGAACCAAGCATATCATGAGGCAATTGCTGAAAAACAGAGATAAAGAGGAAATATCAAAGGCAGCAGAGTGGGAAAAAAAAGACATTATGTACAAAAGATCAATAAGAAGAATAACTGCAAACTTCTCACTAGAAACCACACAAGCAAAAATCAGTAGAGTGACATCTTTAAAGACCTGACTGGAAAAAAAAAAAGAAAGGTCAACCTAGAATTCTATATCCAGTGAAAATATCCTTCAAAAAATGAAGACTAAATAAATACTACATTACACAAACAAAAGCACAGAGAATTCATGGCCAACAGATTTGCACTACAAGAAATGTTTGACCAAGTTTTTCAAGAAGAAAGAAAGGGCTTCCCTGGTGGCACAGTGGTTGAGAATCCGCCTGCCGATGCAGGCGACGTGGGTTCGCGCCCCGATCCGGGAAGGTCCCACATGCCTCGGAGCGGCTGGTCCCGTGAGCCATGGCCGCTGGTCCTGCGCGTCCGGAGCCTGTGCTCCGCAACGAGAGAGTCCACAGCAGTGAGAGGCCCACGTACCGCAAAAAAAATAAAGTTAAGAAGAAAGAAAACACCAGATGGAAACTTGGACTTACACAAAAGAATTAAAAGTGTGGGAATTTGTAAGTATGTGGGTACATACAAAATAAATTGTTTCCTTATTTTTTTTTATTTCTTTAAAATGAAATTGACCGTTTAAAACAAAATAATGTATTGTTAGGTTTTTGACATATGTAATAAATACAATGTATGACAACAATATCAGGAAGGAAAGGAAAGGAAGGAGAAAATGAAAGCATAAAGTCAAGAAGCTCTTACATGACACATGAAGCAATACAATATTATTTGAAGGTGGGATATGATAAGATAGAGTGGCATACTGTAAACTCTAGAGTAACGACTAAAAATAATGAGCAAAGAACTGTAAGAAAGAGAGGAGATAAAATGGAATACTAAAAAAATACTTAAGTCATCCCAAAAAAGGCAAGAAAAAAAGAGAGAAAAGGGAAGGAGAACAGATGAGACAACTGATGGGAATATACTGTACAGCACAGGGAACTCTACCTAATGCATGGTGGTAAACTAAATGGGAGGGAAGTCCAAAAGGGAGGGGTTATCTGTACGTGGATGGCTGATCCATTCTGTTGTGCAATAGGGACTAACGTAACATTGTAAAGCAACCATAATCCAATAAAAATTAATTTAAAGAAACAGAAAACGTACCACAAGACATTAGACTATGCACAGCCATACATGCTGTCTACAAGAAACACACTTTAATTATAAAGACACAGAGTAAAAGAAACACACCTGAATTATAAAGACACAGAGTAAAAGCAAAAGGATGGACTAAGATATGTCATGCAAACAATAATTAAAAGAAAGCTTGGATGGCCATGTTAATTCAGACAAAGTAGACTTCTGTGTTAATTTGGGTCCTGGGAAAGAAGATGTCAAGACTGAATCAGAAGTTCAAGAGATTTATTGGGGGAAACACTTGTAAAAGATAAAAGTAAGAGGGAATAGAATTGAGCAGGGTAAGGCCTTCAGACATGAATGTGGATCTGACACCTGTGAAAGGAGAGAGGGAGAAAGGTTTGGGTCAGAGGAGCCTGAGACTGCAGGCTGCAGCCAGGCTGATGGGGAGTCCCCAGCTGAGACTGCCCATCGGAAGAGCTGGCTTTGGGCAGAAACAGCTGGGGTCAGTTATGAGCTGGCAGCGCCATGGGGAGAACATAACCACAGTGGGGATATGTGGCAGATCCCCAAACTGTGGCAGCTGAGGCTGTGGGCTAAGTGTACTACTTTGGGGAAAGGAGGTCTGAAGAGCACAGCTCGATGCCTTCCACACCTTTTGAACCAGGGGTATGACCAAGGACAAGGAGGAATATTTCTTAATGATAAGAAGCTAAATTCATAGAGACCCTAACGATCCTAAATGCACATGCACTGAAACACAAGGCTTCAAAATATTTGAAGTAAAAACTCTTAGAACTGAAAGGATAAAGAGACAAAGCCCAGTTACAGTTGAATATTTCAACACTCCTCTCTCAGCAATACATAGAATAAGTAGACAGAAAATCAAGAAAAATATGGAAAACTTAAACAATACCATCAACCAAATTAACTTAATGGATATTTTTAGAATACTCCCACCCAAAAGAGCAGAATATATATTCTTTTTAAGTTCACAGGGAATATCACTGAGATAAATCATATGCCAGGTCATAAAACAAATTTTGATAAATTTTAAAGGATTTAACTCATACAAAGTATGTTCTTTGACCACAAAGGAATTCATTTAGAAATCAGAAAAGAAAGATATCTAGAAAATCCCTAAATATTGAAAGTTAAAGGACACACTTTTTAAAAACCCACAGATCAAAGAAGAAATCCCAAGGGAAAGTAGAAAATATTTTTAACTGAATAATAAGAAAACTACAAGATATCACTATTTGTAGGATACTGCTGAAGCAATCTTTAGAGGGAATTTTATAGCATTAAATGCTTGTTGAAATAGAATAGAGGTCTATAATCAATGATCTAAGCTTCCACCTTAGGAAGCTAGTAAAAGAAGAACAAATTAAGGCTGAAATAAATCAAAGCAAAGAAATAATTAAGGTAAGAATGAACAAAACTCAAAGAAAGAAAGAGTAAACAGGTGAATAGAGAAAAATTATTTAAAAGCTAGGTTTTGGAAAAGATGAATAAAATTGATAAATTTGTAGCTATTTTATCAAGAAAAGAGAAGACAAAAATTACCAGTATCAGGAAGGACAAAGAGGATTGTCCCTAAAAATCCTGAAGATAGCTAATGGATAATAATGGCATAAAATAAACAACTATACTCCAAGAAATTAAACAACTTACATGCAATGGACAACCTCCTTGAAAGATATAAACTACTAAAACTGACAGCAGAAGAAATGGAACCTACCTATATTTATTTTGAATACTGACTGATGATTTTATACCTTCTATGTAGCAGTAATTTATTCATGGAAAAAAGAAAACCAGCCTCACCAGTGTGATAACTTTAGCTTCAAAAGTCCTTATGCCAGTAAAAATTTAAAACCTGAAAGATACATAGTAATAGATAAAGCAGGAAGGGGAAATGAAGGGTGAATGAATATAACCAAAGTAATAGTGAAATGGAGTAGGATGCTATGGTCCTCCCCCCGCCCCACCATGTCTTCCACCTGCCTTTTGTCTGTGGAAAAACTTTAGCCAAAGAATAGGTTTAATCAGAGAAGTGAGAAAATGCAGAAACAAAGGAAAACAGTCCAACAAGACTAAATAATAATAGTTTAGTCATTAAGCACAGTCAAGGACCTTCAGTTCCTTCTCAAGGGCTATAGATAGATATATTCCGAGCCATCTCCTGTGAGTTCTTATAGATACTGAAACCTCCACCAGGTGGAAGAAGTTAACTACATGATGACCAGACTGTAGCCATGACATAAGCTGCCACAATCCCGAGAAATGGCCTCAAGGAAGTGGGAACAAACCAACCCTGGAACTGAAGACTAACTGTCCTTAAAGCAATCAAGACGACGCTGGTCAGACCACCGATGACCAATTTCAAGATGATGGTCAGAGCTGACTGTGCTGTTTCTGCATGTAGCCCCCTCCCTCTGTCTATAAAAGCTCTTGCCCACTGGTTAACAGTGGGGAGGGAGGGGGAGTCGCTTCCCCACCCCCACCCCACCCCCGTTTCCAGCATCTAAACTAAAGCAAACTTTCCTTTCCTCCAACCTTGCCTCTTTACTGGCTTTTGAGTGGCAAGCAGCTGGACCCCACGTTCGGTTACAACAGTACTTGCATAATTAGGGCAAAATTATTATTAGCTAATACCCTTAATTACAAGTAGGTTTTAATATGAGTTTGGATCTCAACCCATCTCTTTTTTGGAATTAAAAAGTCTGGAAGTGAAACTATAGCTTCCTTGACAACACAAACGGTCCCCAAATGATTCCTAGGAACAAAAGGAGCAAGATGATTGTCAGGAGGAAGTGTGCTTTGAATCCAGGATAGCAAATAGTTCTTGTTTTACAATAAGCTGTGAACATCCAGCTTTGACTATTAGCAGTTATGTGCCAATGATTTTTTTTTTTTTTTTTTTTTTTTTTTTTTGTGGTACACGGGCCTCTCACTGTTGTGGCCTCTCCCTTTGCGGAGCGCAGGCTCGGGACACACAGGCTCAGCGGCCATGGCTCACGTGCCCAGCCGCTCTGCGGCATGTGGGATCTTCCCGGACCGGGGCACGAACCCGTGTCCCCTGCATCGGCAGGCGGACTCTCAACCACTGCGCCACCAGGGAAGCCCAGTGTGCCAATGATTATTAACTCAACCGCATAGTGACGGCATTAAGTCACAGGAAGACTGTTGGTTTTATGCTGTACTTCTACTAAAACTTGATTTTATTGCCCATTTTCAACAGCTCTTGGGTTTGGGTTGTAAACAACAGCCTTTTGGTAATTCTTCTGCAAAGGATGCTGCCGGTGAGTAAAATGTAATCATATATGTATCCAACAAGGAAGAACAAATAAAAAACAAAATAACACGATTCTCCATTTACAAGTCAATCAAGTTATGTGCCTTACCTAAAAAGTTATGTCTTTAATTCTAATCATTAGTGATCATTAGTAAATGAAACAATTTTTATTTTTCTCAAGTGTTAATGTTTCTTATATTAAGAAGCCAAACAATAGTCTAGACTTTCATAGGGAGACGTGTACAATTAAGATGTCATGCCAGGCTTAATATAATAATAAAACACTTTAGGCGTTTACTAGGTTCTGGTTAGTATTTTAAGTGCTTTACATATACTAACCAATCTCATCCTCCATACCACCCAATGAGATTGTACTATTACTTCCATCATTTTACATATCAAGAAATGGAGGCACAGAAAGGTTAAGTAATTTGCCCGAGATTCCACAGGTTGGCTTCTGATGCTGTATGGGGCACAGATAGGTTAAGGAATTTGCCCAGGACTGCACAGCTAGGCTCTGATGCTGTAAAAACTGAAGAGTAATTCCCCAGTGCACCAGTTACTACCTCTGCTTTCACATTGCAGGAATTAACATTTTTACAAGTTTTTTACTTCTGGGAATGACATTTTTTGTCTCCATGGTTTTAATAAGCTGAATCAGGAAAAATACAGTGTGAGGAAACATTAATTTGGTTCTGTGAGCTTCCCAGCAGCAGGTCAACTTGCTGGAATGAAGAACCTTTTCAATAATCCAGTAGCACACTCCAAGACTACAAGCACATTTGCAAACAGCACAGTAACAGCCAGTGAGAAAGTGTTATGTTGAAAGGTAAGCAAGGTAGAACGGAGACCAGCACAGCTGACCCAGAGGAAAAGAAATCAATTCAGTCCTAAAAGCAAAACTTAACGAACTTCCACATCTTGGAATGAGAAAAGGATGTGACATTTATTTACAGAACCTCGTCTTGGAAACCCGTTCTGCAAGACAAGAAAAATCATACTTGCTCAAGTATCCTGCAAGGAAAATGCAATCACTGGGTGATGTTTGCATGACTTGTGGAAAGGAAAAGGGGAAAAACTAAACATTTATTGAGTCCCCAGGTTGGGCCAAAAACTGTGTTATGTTGTTTCCACTTCATCTGATTAAATCTTGACAAGGTACCTATTAAGGTATTATTCCCATTTCTAAGGTCTAGAAAAACTGAGGACAAAAGAGGTTATGTAAAGTGCCTGAGTAAATATTCGGGGAGGTCAGAAGTCCGCCTCTGATCTGTCAGATTCTGAAGCTCGAACCACACCCATACCGCACACCGACCCCTGTGTCTGCCCATCCCAGACCGGCATCTTTGTAAGAGGTGGTCTACTTCTTCTGCGGGGCTAGACTGTATCATGTCAAAGGTTGAGCTCTAGGGTAAGACTCCTGGGTCTGAAGCCCAGTTATGCTGATGACTAACCATTGACAAGTTACCTGACCTTGCTGTGCCTCAATTTTCCAGCTATGGGTGACAGTACCTATATCATAGTGATGCTGTGATTATTAAAGGACTTAATTAATATATATAAGCCCTCCTGTATATTTCCCCATAGCATTTATCACAATACACTATATACTAACTAAAAATTCAATTTATTTATTTCACTTATTTTCTACCCCCTAGAATGTAAGCTTTCATGAGGGCAGAAATTATTATCTATTTTGTTCTGTACAATTCTGTATCCTCAGTACTGAGATGAGGGCCTGAAACTCACTAGGTTCAATAAATATTTGTTGAGTGGTGGACAAATATAAGCCATTAATTTATTAAAGATCACTATTTCATTTTTGTATGAGTCTGAGCATAGAAATACATGGTGATACATGCTAGGAAAAAAATAAAAGGGTCGACATATGGGTGATGATGGGGATGAGATACCAGTAAAACACGAATGCCCCTTTTCTAGAAATCTTCTAATTTTGTATGTCAAACTGGAATTTCATTCCTGTATTGCATCTATATTCATGGAAAGCAGAGAAAGTTATCTCTGTTTTATGAGAAATGAAAAGATACCTAGTCTTTCTAGCTTTCTCTTTGCCTGAAACTTAGGGGTTGACTTTTCATTTAACCTAATTTAAAAGTCTTTTTTTTTTAAATCAGCAAAAGCCAATGATTGGCTTTCTAATCCTAAATTCCAAATGGGAAGAAAATTTTCCTTTCCTTAACCAGGTCTTAACAACATTCAGTGTAGCAATGAGGACATAAAAATGCTTTGAGCAGAGATGTCACCCACTCCCACTCCCTCAGGAAATTTTAAAAATCTTCCTTCTCTTTCTTAGATTATTTTATTAGACAGGATATTTAAAAATTAAGATGATACAAATAATATGAATAAACTATGCTTTTTTGCAGATTCCTTATAAATACAAGTAGCCCTAAACATGCATGTCCTCTGTCACATGTGTTACAGTACACATAAGTACAGCAGGTCAGTCCATGCACTTATTAATTATTACATTCAATATGATATATAAAGAATCCTCCATAAACACTGCATTTAAAAGTTAATGCTCAGTTTTAATTTTTTGTTTCTAAAAAATAGATAAATAAATAATATTTATTTATTTATTTGGCTGCGCAGGGTCTTAGTTGTGGCATGCAGGATCTTCGTTGCCACCTACAGGATGCGGCATGCGGGATCTAGCTCCCCCAGCAGGGATAGAACCCAGGTCCCCTGCACTGGGAGCGCAGTTTTAACCACTGGACTGCCAGGGAAGTCCCTCAGCTTCTTTTAAAATTACAAATCTCATTTAGTTTTCAAAACCCTACCCAGATGTTACTACCTCCAAGAAATCTTAACCAGTTTCCCTCACTACTCAGACTTAAATACCCATTTTTGGGTGCTGTTAACACTTATACACTAAATTACTTATTTACATATGTGTCTCCCTACAAGACTGTAAACCGGAGGTCAAGACATTTATCCGTGGATGCCAGAGTCTAGAACTATACCTGGCACATAGTAAGTAATCAATAAATGTTGAACTGAATTACTGGATATAGATTCAAAATAGATGTAGTCAATAAAACAAAGTCACAACTGAGTATTAAAAAAATGAACACTAGAGTTAGAGAGTACGTGTACTTGGATGATGGCTGTATCAATTTTTTGAAAGTCACTTTGTTTTGAAGTGACTTGGAAAATATTTGAAGGTAATGGGATAATTTGCAAGCATCTTCATCTGTCCTAAGAGAAGCAAAAGGGAGAGAATTTGTGTGAAAGTCACTTTTGATGATGATCCCCTTAGAAAAGTTACACGCAACATGCCAAAAGAATTATCTGAAATCACTGTTTTTATTTCTAACTGGAGCTCTATTTGTTTCAAGGGTTTCTCAGAACTCAGCCCAAAGGCCACTGTCCCTGGACAGCTCTCCGGTCTCCCCAGGGAGTAACATTCCTACCCCAGCCCCACCTCCTTCATTGCATTTATTTACTCTCATATCTGCCTCTTCCACTAGACAGAAAACCTTCTGAGGGCAGAGACTGTCTTACTATCTTCATATTCCTGATATCTGGTACACATGAAGTACTGAATGAAAATTCACAAAAAAATTAAATGAATTAAAAGCTTCTTTTAATTCTGAACAAGCCTAGCCAGCTCTTATTGGGGGACTGGAATCTGGACATGGGCCTGTGTGCCAATGTTAATGGACCCTGCATTGTAGAAAGTGCCTGTGAAATTCTAGAAAACATGCCAACTTGCATTATTTTTTTTTTCTAACATCAAACAATTTGACAATAGAGCTTTTTGCCCTTCATTTCACTGGAATTATTCAGACTTATTCTTTTAAGTCTATGAGGACTTTTTCCATGGGCAAATTTAATTGTGTAGAATTAGATTTTATCATCCATATCCCAAATTTCTGAAGGAAACTGTCTTTATTCAAAGAATTTCAATAGAACAAAACAGCCAAGAGAGGGCCAACCAGATGTAGGGATACTGATTCGATATATAATAGTTCTTGATAATTATTTGTCCGCTTTAGTGCTTTCCCTCTCTGACCCCAATCAACAGAACTGCGAACACCGAACACCGTGGGGAAAGAAGAGGGAGAAGCCGGGAGGGTGCCGTGCTCACTGAGTGCCCTCAGGCGCACCCCTGCTCTTATGTGCTCTACTCAGGGCACCGGTGCTGGTCTCCCTCCCCAGCTGCAGGCCAGGCAGGATAGCTTCTGGCCACTCACCTGCCTCAGCACCGGAGCTGCTGGGAGCACCCACCAGATATCTGTGGGGCACACACTGTGCTGGACACCAGCCAACAGAATCAGGGGGTGGCAGGGAAATCCAGATAGACTCTGTGCTTCTGGAGTTTAGAGACTAACAGAGAAGAAAACTGAACAAGTATTTGCAATAACATTGGATGGATGTCATGATAAGGTAAATACAGATGGTCTGGTGTCAAACTCTAATACTTTTCAAACTCTAAGAATATTCTACCTTGACAAATAAGAACTGAGGAAAAGAGACTGGGTCTTTTGTACATGACTGTATGTCTGGCAACGCTTTTTCCCACATTTTCTGATCAGTAAATTTAGGATAATAAAAGTACCTCCCTCATAAAGTTATAGTGACAAGTAAATGGAATGACACAAGGCAAAATGCTGTGAACAGGGCCGGGTCCACAATGAATGGACAGTGCATCTTTGCTGTGGTTATGTCACATAGAAGGGCACCTGGTCTAAACCAGCGTGTCCTAATTGAAGTGACCTCTAAGCTCAGTTTGAAGAATGGGAGGGAATTCATTGTGGATGTATCAGTTTGCTAGAGTTGCCATAACAATGTACTACAGGTTGGGTGCTTCAAACAAAGGAATTTTTCTCACAGTTCTGGAATCTTGAAGGCCAAGATCAACATGTCAGCAAGGTTGGTTTCATGCTGAGGCTTCTCTCCTTGGCTTGGAGATGGCCATCTTCTCCTGGTGTCTTCACATGTTCTTTCTCCTGTGCAAGTGTGTGTCCTAATTGCCTCTTCTTATAAGATCAGGTTGGATTAGGGCCCACCCTAATAACCCCATTTTAACTTAATTACCTCTTTTTTTTTTTTTTTTTTTTTTTTTTGCGGTATGCGGGCCTCTCACTGTTGTGGCCTCTCCCGTTGCGGAGCACAGGCTCCGGACGCACAGGCTCAGCGGCCATGGCTCACGGGCTTAGTTGCTCCGCGGCATGTGGGATCTTCCCGGACCAGGGCACGAACCCGTGTCTCCTGCATCAGCAGGCGGATTCTCAACCACTGCGCCACCAGGGAAGCCCGTAATTACCTCTTTTTTAAAGGCCCTATCTCCAAACAGTCATATTCAGGGGTACTGGGGGTCAGGGTTTCAACATATGAATTGGGAGGTTGCAATTCAGCCCATAACAAAGGGAGAAACAGGAAGCAGCACAGAGGACTATTTCTAACAGAAATATCACTATTCAATAAATATTAATATTAATATTAGGAATGTCACTATTTCTAATAATGTGTGAACTGAAACAGGATACTGTATCATGCTGATGAGAAACTGAATGAAATTAAACCCTTTTGTAGTATACACTGCAAAAGAGGAATAAATAGCAAGAGTTGAAGCTAGAACATGGAGACAAATCAGGCCATGTAAGGCCTCTAAGAGAGTTTAAATATAAAGCAGTTGGAGTTTATCCTAAGGGAATGGGAAACCATTGTAGAATTTCAAGCAGGGTGTGTATGTGGCACAACTGAACTCCATTTGAGAGAGAAAAATCACTCTGCCTGCATTATAAGAAGCTTTTTGGAGGCAGAGTGAGTTTGAGGCAAGGTGTTTGAAATAAGACAAGTGAGAAAGGGCTGATGCCTTGAGTCAGGCCATGGGGTACAAGAAGCTGATACACTCCGGAGAGCTAATCAATGGACTTTGTGATTGATGGGGCAGGAGGGAAAAGGAGAACAATTTCCACGTAACCAGCAAATGGGTAGATAATGGTGAAGGAAGATGACAAAGTTGAAAGGGACCTTTTGAACTTGAGAAACCTATGGGACTGCTATTACACCACTGGCTGTTGATAATATCTATGCTTACTAAACCCTGACTATACACCACAGAGTGTGCCAAGAAATTATGCAGATTATCATGCGCCTTTCTACAATACAGACAAGGAAGCTGGGCCTTAGTGAGATGCGTAACGTGGCCATGGTGCCACATCCTTTCCACACCTTCACCACCCCTGGGGCACCACTATCTTAACCTCTGATGCCACAGATTAGTTCTGGCCACTTCTGTACAGTATATGAAGGTGACTGTACAGTGTATGCACTCTTTTGTGTATGTCCACATGCATTTTTAAAGTCTGCAATTTAACTTGAGGAAAAAAAGGAGGTTGTTACAGATGGAGACATAAGTATAATCTTATGAACTAATTTTCTTATCTTCTAAGGACACCCGCATGGATGGATACATAGTACCTACCACATTCATATTTCCAGGTAAAATCAGTAATGTGAAATGAATCCAGAGAAGGACAAGGCCCATTGCAGTGTTGCATCCTTTAGAAGAGATTGAGTCTTAGACCCAGACTAACTGTAACAAATCCCTTCAGATGAATTAAAGATTAGGATGTAAAGTAATAGTAATGGTAAGAGAGGTTTTAAAGGGAAAGTTCTATTGTAATAGCTTAAAGTAAATTTAGATGATAATAAATGTGAAATCAACTCCAGTTGTTGCTTTACCAAAGTAATCTCTTTTTCTCGTTAGGAATCTTTCACACTGCTAAGGAATTGAAAGTGACTTTAGATAGTATTCTGAATGTGTTTTAAAAACAACAGAAATGACAGTTAAAACTTTTTCATTAGTTTTAAAAATTCTTTTCTAAAACAATTTCATAGAAGTTGTACATTTAACTTAATATTTTACTCTCTGCTCATTATACTATATAATACAACATTGTACTTGCTAAATTCTGAGTTTGTATCTTTCCTGGACCTAGGAATTTCTTGGTGGGGCAGGGATTACAGTCTTTTTTTTTTTTTTTTAAATAAATTTATTTATTTTATTTTTGGCTGCATTGAGTCTTCGTTGCTGCACGTGGTCTTTCTCTAGTTGCGGCAAGCGGGGGCTACTCTTCATTGCGGTGCATGGGTTTCTCATTGCGGTGGCTTCTCTTGTTGCAGAGCACTGGCTCTAGGCACACAGGCTTCAGTACTTGCAGCACGCGGGCTCAGTAGTTGTGGCTCACGGGCTCTAGAATGCAGGCTCAGTAGTTGTGGCACACAGGCATGTGGGATCTTCCTAGACCAGGGCTCGAACCCATGTCCCCTGCATTGGCAGGCAGATTCTCAAGCACTGTCACCAGGGAAGCCCTACAGTCTTATTTTTAAGGTAAGAGGATCTTGGCTTTGATAGTTCTCTTATGAATTATACTACTTTTGCTTTCAATCACAGTATTAAAAAAAAATTTGACTTGGAAGGTGAAAACAATCATATTTGCAAATTTACTGCCATCAAACTTTTAAAGTTACCCAATGTTTGTAAAGGGAGAAAAAACTTATCTGTTCACTTAACTGTTCTCCACAACAGGTCTGTTTGTTTGTACCTACATAGGCGTGCACAGTTAGGATATAAGTCCATTTCAGGGAAGAGTCCCATCATTTTTTAGCATAGTGAATTCTTTGAACTCCTATTGCACATCTTTTGATCACATGTTTTTCTTAAACCCCTAAAATTCCCGATTATATTTGGATGTCCCTCTCCTACAAAAGAGCCAACATTTAGCCTAACCTTCTTGTTGAACCAAACAAGGTTCTGATTACAATCTTAATGAACCTCCTTTTGAGAAAAGAATCAACCACCTATGACCAATATTTTGACTGCAGGATACTGCCTTCAAACTGGGTGGGAAGCAGCAACTTCCAGGTGAATTGTCAAGTCAGGTTGTTTTTAGCTGAGAAGCTCTGCAGCGGGGTGTGAAAGCCTAGTTTCTCTGTCATATCTTTCATTTTTTCAAGGTCAGATAGATAAGAATCTGTGAAAGTATTCAAATTTTAGCTACTTTTTACTTTTCATTTCTGCTCTTATAATTTCCATATTCATTTCCTGTCATGGATGAGTTGTAGATTTCAGTTCCTTCACTCATTTAAGTCTGATGTCCCATAAGCATCTCTGGCTTATTTAAATTACTTAAACTTGTTAGGTGCAGAGCACAAGCTCTAAATATACATGTATATGTATTTTAACTAACCAACCATGCAGGGATAACTGGGTGAAAATTGGTAACATTTTAATAATAAATTAGACAATCACAGAAATGAAGATAAGTCATTGCAAAGGTATAAAACAAAAAAGAGTATACCCAAAGTGGGGCTTTTATTGATCACCAATAAGATATTCTAAATGAGAACTAGAATTTCCTTATTCATTTCTAAGCTTTTCTTTTTGAAAAATCTGATTTGTTCCAAATTTGCCTACCAACTCTTTAATGAAACTTTCTGAAACTTTAGAAATTGTGTCTAAAAGGATTAGAGTAAGAACTAAATCCCCATCTGCCAGGATATCTGAATTTGCCTCCTTTCAAATTATACATAAGGTATCTGTGCTGAAATAAAGATATAGGAGAAAACAGTAAGCATTTAAAAGGAAAAGCCCACTCCATGCTTGCTAAGTATTAAATTTTCATTGATTTTAGCCAGCATTTTATTCAAACTTACATTTACAATGTTACATGTGAAATGAGTATTAAAAAGTCTCAATAAAAACCCATTTAATAAAGCAATAAGATCCATATTATTTTAAAACAAATCTAAAGCAGTTCTATGTCCTTACCTGATTCTTGCTCACAATAAATCATTTCCTGTCTTGCCTTTGATCTTCTCTGATTAAAAACCACAACTTTCATCTATCTAAGATGATAAAAGGACAGATATAGAGCAAAAAAACCACAAATACCATTAATACCTCACTTTCAGGTCTGTCTACCTACAAATCTTTAACTAGCCCAACCATCCAGAAGGAAAATTGGATAACTTACATTTCCCTTTCTATCTTTTCCTGCTTCCTGGAGCAATATTAAAGGATAAGCAAGCAACAGACTCTAAAGCCAATTCTATGCCCTAAACCAAAGAAGAATAGAGTATCTTATATATGCTCTATTATACAGCATCTTATATATGCTCTATGGATTTTAATACCTCCTCCATCCCCATTTCTCATCTGATAAAATTATAGTATGTTTGCCACAGAAATTTCTTATTTTGCATCTTCTAAATAATATTTATAGCAGACCTACAATCCCATACAGTGACATATAATAAAAATAATCATTCCTCAAGCTTCAGTTTCCTAAATAAACTTGAGAAATAGCTATTTAACACAGCACAACGAATGGACTCCACAGCACTTGGAAAATGGCCCTCCAAGTCAAAATTATATAGCTCTGGCATGGAACTTCTGAGGTCTACCCCTGGGGAAACCATCCTCAAAGCCTCCTGACAGGTAATCCAAGGAGCAGAGCTCATTAATTTTCTTCTGGGGCAGTGCATTGTGGAAGCCTGATATCCAGTCCTGCTTGTGTGGGGTGAACAACTCTGTGTTCAATGCTTTATTCTACTGAACTCTGGAAACTCCCTTGACATCAGTTTCTAAAGAATTTACCGAAGTTGCTAAAATCATTAGCTATTCAGTCTGGCCCTGTATCTCTGATGTCACAGGTCCCATTAATTGGAATAATGGAGGGAAGGACATAAAGAGTGAGAGATCACGCAATTTTGGAAAATTATATGTACGCTGTCATGGCTTAATTCTTAATCCAATAGGACAGGTAGGTAGAATCAAACACTACTTAAATTGTTCCTTTACCAAATCTGTATGAATTTTCTTTCCCGAGAGTAGTAACATCATGATAGTTGTCTATCCAAACTTTGCATTAATCATCAGTATGTCCCTATAATGCCTAATTCAGACACACTCCTCCCAATATGCAATGCTGGCCAGGTTTGTCTTCTCATTTATCTCTGACTCTGACCCATCTCTCTAGACCCATTTTACTTCCTAGGTTTTGCTCCATTTGTTTCTCTTCCTGTCCTTCCATCCTGCTCCACTCCCCATTCTCCCCTCTCTATCTCCACAAAGTACATAACAGAGCTTTCTCCTGTTTCCCAAACTTCACCACGTTAAAGAAGAGTGGCATATTCTACTGATCAGTTTCATGTTCCCCAAAATACTACTATTTCCCATATGTGATGACTATTAAACAGGCCATATTCTCTGCAAAGGGTCAGAAAGGATATTTTATGCTAGGTACTCCTATGTTTAGGTTATCAATACATTAAGGTGGTAGAGGTGGAACAGGGAGAGGGGGAAGGGAAGGAGGGCAGGAAATCATGATTCAAAGGACTGTGCAAAAAAAGAACGGTGCTTCAAGGGGATATAAGAATATGAGTAAGAGTAAGATTAAGAATAACAAGTTAATTCTTACATAGATCTTACTATGTGGCAATCATTGTTCTAAGGTCTTTACTTATATTGATGTCTTTAACCCTTACAATAAGTCTAGGAGATTAATTCTATTATTATCCCCAGTGAGGAAAGTGAGGGGCTGAAGGACTACATAACTTGCCCAAGTCAGTAGAAGAGCCAGAAATCTTGCTCTTCAACATTGATTTGCTTCTTTTAAAGCTAACAGAGGGGAGCTCCTCCCTGGCTATCCAGTGGTTAGGACTCTGCACTCTCACTGCCAGGGCCCCAGGTCTGACCCCTGGTCGGGGAACTAAGATCCCGCAAGCCACGCGGCGGGGCCAAAAATAAATAAAATAAAATGAAATAAAATAAAACAAAACAAGCCCACTAAAAGGAAAGAAAAAAAAAAAAGCTAACAGAGTTGATTATTTCAATACTGGAGAGGATGAGAGTGAAACTGACTTATGACCAAAATGGCCCAGTTCCTTTGTGACCAATATATGAACCCTAATAGTTGAGACATATACTAACTTAAACTGATTTTTTTGGTGCTTATTGATAATACAGAAAAATTGCTTAAATGTTGTCCCGGAATGATATTCATTTTAGAAAACGTGGAATACATTTTAAAGTATTTGGGCTCAGGCATAGGGTGACCACATGTGCTGGATTGTTTAGAAAAATCTCAGTTTATACCTGCTGTCCAGGCATAATTGTATAGCACCTACTTTCACTTTTAAAAGTGTCCCATTTCGAACAAGAAAGTATATAGTCATCTTACTTATGCACAACCAGTGTAATTGGCACAAGTCAAATTGCACAAAATTCAGATCCAATCTCTTTATTGTATTATTTTCAGGTCATATCTTTTGGCAACTCCAGAAGCTACTGGTCTATGCCAACAACAACCAATGGCTGTTCACTGTCAGCACTGATTCCATTATCTTCATGCACATTTTTTCTTGTTTCATGGCCCCATCCCCAAGCTTTCTATTCAACAAGAATCTTTCACTCAGTTTTTTCTACCTGTAAAATTAATTAGGTTTACTGATTAACTCTAAAACTTCTAAAAGGCAAAATCAATACAAAACAAACACCCTCCTTCCCTACTTCAAGACATACATAATTTTTTTAAAACTTTCTGTGCAACTAAAGCCACATAAAGTTACCTCAATAAATGTTAGTTTAAAATCATATATGCTCAGAAAAGGGAGAGTTCTATTGATCTTTCCTTCTCAAACACTTTACAGGATTTGGTACATCACCATGTGAATTTCAAATGATCTCTTATTCATCTTCTGAGAATCAACATCTGCAAAAAAACTGATAAGTGCTGCATTTGGTTTTAATAATTCTGATTCTTTCATTTCCTCATCCTAAAATCAGTTGTTTTTACCATCATGAGCCCAGTGGTGCTCTTCCCCATTTCCCTTTTTTCTGCCTCTTCCTACCTTCAAAGACTTCATTTCCCTCTAGTCCTTTTGCCAAATTACTCCCTTTCCTCCTCCAATACTTTCTGTTCTATAATAACCACTCTAGTGACACTTCTGTCCTTAAGGATTCCATTGTCACTTTTTGGAAACAAGCCACTGTTCATTATTCACTCTCTCATATTACACTTCCAGTAATGCCCCCAACTCAGCAATTGCCTTAGTAGGCCTATGCTTTCTCCATAGCACTTTATAATTCTTCTGAAAAATTACTTACTCTTGGTCTCCTTACACAAAACCCATGACCACCCTACCCTTGGATCAAATTATCCACTCAGATGTACAGTCTACTTGGGAAACTCAGCTGACAAATAAAGCTTCCCAGTTCCTAGGCTTCATTCACCTTATTGCTTATGAAGATTCTTGGGAAACTGACCTACAGAGAGAAGGGAGGAAATTCCTGCCCTCCATCCATAGGAGATCAGTTTACATGCCCTGAAGCACTGGACTGCATTGTTTTACTCTTATCTCAGTCCACGTAACTACAGATGTTCGAGGGTACAGTTGACCACTAGTTCTGGAAAGTGCTCCATGCCAGTGTAAATCAGTACAAGGGAGACAATAGCCTACAATGTCCCGCTTAGTGACTTAAAAGTTCTGACCATGTTCTACAGATCTTAGTATTTAAACTTATCTTGATTATGATACCCAACATAGAACTGTATTCATCTTTAATTTCCACTAAATGGCCTCAGCTATCCAAAGAGGTTTAATCTCACTATG
The DNA here is from genome assembly GCF_026419965.1 of Kogia breviceps. Classification (NCBI taxonomy): domain Eukaryota; kingdom Metazoa; phylum Chordata; class Mammalia; order Artiodactyla; family Physeteridae; genus Kogia; species Kogia breviceps. The sequence continues at coordinate 58,403,133 of NC_081324.1, read as the reverse complement.
ATAATGACATATCATTAAAGGGTTCTCTATAAAAGTTGATTTGGATGTGTGGTACCTTTTGGGGAGAAACTGCTATAAGGTTTGAAGATCACATTTAATAGAAAGAAGTGAATTTCATTAAAGATGTAAGGAAAGTAATTACAGCTTCAGAGTCACATGGCCAAAGGCAAATTATACATTCCATTCTATAATAATGTTTTAAATAGACATTACTTCCTAGTAACCTGTTACCTTGTTCCTTCATGAAAGTGGTCTTATTTGCTGTAAGTATGTATCCTGAACAAAGCTGGAGTCATTGCAAACAGAGAATCAATTGTATCACATATTTTAGAGCAATGAGGTGACACTTAAGCACATGTTCGCCAACACATAGACCAAAATTTGACCAAATCTTAATCATGAAAAACGAGCATGTCTCTGTATGTCAGCTTTACAATTACACTCCTATAGGAATTTCAGTAATCTCTTTGTCTTTATGGACAGGAACAATATTTACTAAGACAAAAATCGGTATGCTTGGGGTGAAATGTTTCAAGATGAAACTCAACTAGAGTCAGACACACGCAGAAGCCACAGCTCTGGGAAGACCATCAGAATTCAAACTTTAAAACAACAACAAAAAGGAGACACCTCAAAGCATTATTCAATTCTATTTCTCTAAATGTCATCCTTTCAATTATCTTTAAAAAACCCATATTACTAAGAATAATTTTTAAAGGTCAGTCTCTAACTAAACCTCATACCGTGTGAGGTTTTATATATTATTCCTTCCAACTATGGACAGCACTTATTGAATGAGCTGGAACTTTACTGTGTGATACAGAGTAAATCATATGATTGCGTCATCCCCATGAATCACGAATACAGATAGGGGACAGAGAAGAAAAAAAATAGTTGATTTCAGTTTGGTCTCACTGAAAACATGATACTTGTTCTTACTGTCCCTTTACATTAGAGAGAATAGGAATGTCTAAAAAAATTTTTGAAAGGCTAATTTGAAGATTTATTTTTAATTAGACACAAGCAGTGGCTCTCACGTCAAATTATTTTTTTTTACTTTAACCTCTTACAATTGCAATATTGTACTGAAAGTAAGCAGAAATATTTAATAGTCTTATTTAATAGTCTCTGTCAAGGACACTTTCCTTAAAAAAAAAAAAAAAAAAAAACCACTACAAAATCAGCCCTCAGGTACCATTTCACACTGGCACCTAGGTATCCCAAGGCTCTTATTTCACTGTGCCCTCCCAAATTATAGCCTAGACTCAGAATCACTTGACTAAGTGATACTTCTGTAAGACACAAAAGCTACTGATTTATTGAGAGGCTTGAGGCTCTAATTTTACTTCATCACACTCCTATGTATAGTGTTTATAGCAACAATAGAAAAAAATCATCCTCAATCAGTGAGTCAAAGACAAAATCACATAGAATGATCATGAGCATATAAAGAGGGAAAAATAAACGCATACCTTGGTGGGATGATACTGAGGCATTTCTTAGGAGACTACTCTCTGCACTCCTGAATTGTGGCCACGATGATAAAGAAGTGTGGAGAGGAACAAGTGACCTCATTGTCACCTATCCGTGCTCTTTAGCTGAGGAGGCAGAGCCTGTGTATCACACGGCAATTACCACACGGCAATTCCAGCTAAGAACTGACCTTGCACCAGATGAGAAGCGTCCAGAGCCCAGCTCACAGAGTCCCTTCTGTTCAGACATGGTTCTCGTTGTACAGAGGCTGGAGTGAATTCAGCAACTGGCTTTGCCGAGCCTGGAACCTATGCTACGCCGCACGAGGTCTGTGTTAACTGAAGACACAAATGGTCTTGGATGTAGACAGAAAAGACTGTGAGAGACGGAGTTAGAGACAGGATCAAACAAAAGCTCAAATTTGAAAGTTAAGCTCTAGTCCTTGGTTTACTTGTGATGCCAGTGATACAATCAGAATAGATAAGGAGGTCTGTTTTGCTTCATTGTTTGAATTTGGATCTGAGGACCCAATAAGTTATGATAATGTTCACATTCTTTTGCAATAGTTCCAGAAACTGTGGTTGTTAAATTCAGGAGGGGAAAGAATTCCACTTGGCTCCACTCATGTTTTCCTCCCAGAGTAGAAATGAGGATTAATAAAAGCATGTCTGAGTAGAAATCTTATTAGTCTACCAAGGGTGAATGGGCATTGGTGGATTCATAAAGGGAGCTAAAATTAAATTCTTAATACAGTTTAACGTCAATTAAATGCATGTAATGAGAATGGCCACCCTGAAAATCAATCTATTTAATAGTTAAAGTATAATCAAATTGGTCTGTTCTACAAATGTAGCTCTCTTTCCTTTCTAATTAAACACTACTTTATGAAGTTGGACTTCCCAGACACCTGGAATTTTTTTTAAAGATTTGTAGGCATGTCTTCAAAATGAGAGGGACTTTGCTACTTCTTATAATAGAAAAATTGGTTTCTTGTCTTAGCAATTGCCAATTAACTTCATAACCCTAGAGAATTTCAAGGAAAGGAAATCAAAGTAAAATCAGAAAGGAAAATTACATAGCAAATACCATGGCTTACACCATCACAGAGACAGCACTGTTGTATTCTGTGATCTATGAAGCTGCTGCCGCTGCTCTTACTGGGCCTGGCAGGGCCATCTCCAGATGTGACATCCCAGTAGAGAACAAGTAGATACTTCAGACACCCCAGTAAAGTATGTGTGTGCCCACCGGTTTGAGGCTTCTTGTTGACCCAGTTGGCACGGTTCATTTTGCCTTTCTATGCCCCAGTCCCAACAATCTTAATTTCTCTATATATTCCTCATGGCCATTATTTCCCAGTCTTTAAAATTATATCCTCTAATATCCTCTGAATCATCCCTAGCTACTAAGTCCTAAATTAGATGCTGCATTTTAACAGGAGACACATTATCTCTGAGAACGACTGTCTCAAATGAGGTCATGGACACGCTAGTTTTACAGTTTGAAAAACAAAAGCATTTCCCTTTTCTGTTACCTGCCAGGGATTTTTTTCTTTACGAGAGAAAATCTGACAAAGTGAAAGCATAAGCAACTGACCATGTGGAACCCGACCCTGATTAGCATTTCCCTGTGTTTCTTCAGTGTTTTATTTTCTCTTTCTTATTGTAAGAAACTGTCTTCTACAATAAATTTTAACCAGAGTTGATCAGTTTGTTTTTTAGTTTTGGAAAAAAAAAAATCATACATGGCCCCCTTCCCTCCATTTCACAGACATTTATGGGGCATATTGCTGGAAACTGAGATCATAAGGACACACCGTGGCTCCAGCTCTTAGGGGGCCGCGAGCAGTGGAGTACAGGGGGGCAGCTACAGAGAAGTCACATCAGCATTATCATCAAGAATAATAACTTGAGGGCAGCAGTAGGCCCAGGGTTCACTGGGAGCACAAAGGAGAGAAACTGGATACAGACTGGAAGAGAAGAGGAAAAGGTATTAGGGCAGGTTTTCTAGACAACAGAAGCTGTGGTCCAATCCCCAGGGACGACAGGACTTAACCAGGTGAAGACTGGGGAGAAGGCTCTCCCAGCAAGGGAAGGAGGATGTGCAGAAAGGACTCTTCGGACCTCAAATATGCTATAAACTGCTTGATGAACAGGCTATATGTAATCAAGGCAGGATATAAAATCCTGTATAAGGAGAAATATCTGTCCAGCCCAGAAATCTGCTGGACCATGCTGCCAGGGAATGTTTGTAGGCAAGAGCAGTGTTTGTTTGGCTGCTACCTTTTCAACTTTCCTATAAAGATATGCTACAAATTTGCAACTCATGACTTCAGCTCACCTTTCTTGAATCTATTTTCAGTGCGGTACGGCTACTAAATAGATAATGTGCAAACAGACAGATCAGTTGTTTGCTCTGATTAACTTTCAGCTCAAACATTTTTTTCCTCATGTTATGATTATATTGGTCAGAGATGTACTAGAAGCTTTAACTCCAATGGCAGAAATGCTTCAATTACAAAAGCAAACACTTTCTTCTCTGTCTTGGCACAAAAGGCTAGGGACTGGGGCTTCCCTGGTGGCTCAGCGGTTGAGAATCCACCTGCCGATTCAGGGGACACGGGTTCATACCCCGGTCCAGGAAGATCCCACATGTCGTGGAGCAGCTGGGCCCGTGAGCCATGGCCGCTGAGCCTGCGCGTCCGGAGCCTGTGCTCCGCAACGGGAGAGGCCACAACAGTGAGAGGCCCGCATGGCGCAAAAAAAAAAAAAAAAAAAAAAAGACTAGGGACTGGTGGTCTCGTGCAGATCACACACCTGCACAGGGATTCAAGGAAAGCACTAGAAACACCAAGCAAACTCCCATTCAGAACACTGAACTTGGACTGTGGGTATGAGGGTAAAAAAAAAGGGGGGGGATTAATTTACCTTGTCCTCCTATTAGAAAACTATTATACAATTTCCCACCCCTCACGTGTGAAATACTGAAAGGCTTCCGTTTCCTCTACACCTTCTTTGAGAATGGCTAAAACTCAGTACCTTCTTGTGCCCTGACCTCGTTAAATGTTGACTGCCAACATTTTTCACTTCTGAGAAAAGAAGCATCCCATTCATACAGGTATTATCTCATAAGCCCAAGGCACCCCCAGCTTCTGCCCTACTGGCTTTCTCACATCAGCCAGAAATGCCCAAGCCCAGACGCTGGCCATCACAGCAATGCCACCCGGAAGTGTCCTGATTGTGGGGAGACACACACAGGCATTCTATCTGTTTTTATATTGAATTTGTCCAGCAGTCGTTCAAAGCTCACCTCAAATCCTGAGGAAACACTCTGAATACTATAAGTATACTCTCCAGGTATATGAAATGGTCCTGATAACTGTAAATGTAAAGATATCCTGGATAGAAAAAAAAGAGAGGAAATTTTAAATAATTTGACCAATATCTTCTTAACCTGTGGTCCACGAATCACCTGAAAATGCATGCAAACTTGTACAGCATACATATGTGTACTTTTCATAAAGGTCTAAGGCTTTTATTAGATTCTCGAAGCATTCTATGACTTGAAAAAGCTAAGAACTACATGATAAAAAATAACTCTTCTTATTTCTGTATGTAAAAATACAACTCAGTTGCACAAGCTAGAAGTATCAAGGAAACATAAAATACATCACTTTTTGCCTTCATTTGTATATCTTTGAGCAATGAATATCAAATTAAAAGATAGTATTTGCTACACATGCTGTCTGTGAAAAGTTACCTTGCTTCAATAGTTCATCAAATAATTTTGACAATACATTTTGTAATTTGGCTTTAAATAAATTCACCCTAACATCAGAAAAAGAAAGATATTCTGGATGTAAAACAGTTCCCCAAAGTAGGTATTGATACAGTAAATGGTTCATTTAATCGAATACTTGCTAAATTTGAGGTCCAATCACACTTGGGTATGTGGAGAATTCTATTCTAGGAGTAGCATAATTCCAGGAAGATGGAAAACCTGTAACTGAATCTCCTTCACCACTTTCCAAAAACAAATAGGGGTGCATTCCAAACACCAGCAGCCACAGGCTTAACTGCAGCTGACCAAGTTTGAGATGACCTACAAAATCTGCTCTGTTATTAGTAACATTCCTGCCTTCATGGAATTACCAAAATGCATGTAGGGGTCAGGGTTTCCTTAGTGTTGAGGTAGTCTTCTCCCCCATCTGCCCTGTACCCCTCCGGGGCACAGCACTAGGAGAATTCTGTCATCCACAATAGCCAGCTGTGTCACCCAACTGCAAGCCAACTTAATGGGAATAAAAGCTATGCTAAATGTGAAGTCTGAAGATGGGACTTTGGCTGAACCACTAGGATTCCAGCATATGTCTGCGATGAGCATTCAGCCAGCTACTCCCAAGATATAAGCTACTTTGTATTGGTTATTTGACTGGGGGAGTAGAGTAGGAGGGTGGGTAATAAAGTTCTAAAAGAATTACGTTTATGCTTCAGTCTGATTCTTTCAAAACAAATTCTCATTAATTTTTAAAGAAATGTACAGAGTTTAAGACACCTTCTCAAGGTGAGGTACTCTCATTATTTTCATTGGTTTGGCTGTGACAATATCTCTTTGACAATTCACTCATTGAGCCAATCCCGTCCCACAAATAAAATCTTGCAAATATTTGTATAGACGTTACCACTACTTCCCTCACCAATTTCTCACCAATTTCTTCACCAATATCATAGCACATATGATATTAATAAAAATGTATCTTTCAAAAAATTAAGTTATTAATAAATGCCCTTTTAAATCTGAACAAAAAAATAATGAAGTGCCATGGCATTCTTCAACAGTATCTAGCATTCCTATTAACTGGGCTACCAGTCCACAATCATCTGAGAAATAAAAATCAGTTCTGCTTATTGGACAGGCTATATTTTTCAAAGAAAAGCTGAAAGACAAATACCTTACTGATATATTAATCTGACTTTGGTAGCTTGTTTGAAATGAACCAAACTCTTCTTAAGAGTAATCAAAGGTACTAAATTAGGCAACAATACATGCTTACTGCACAGACAGCATAAGTACCCAAGAGATCATTTAAATAGGCAGAGTTAAATGAGAAGGGGAAAAGTGTTATTACAAAATTAGTACAGGTCTGAACCCGTGTTTTGGTTAAAAATCTAGAATTATCTAATTACCTTCATTTCCAACTTAACAATTGAGAAAAAGAGAATTTACGTGTTAGAAGGGATCTAGAGGTCAGCTAATGGAAGCCCTTCATTATTCTAATGAAGAAACTGGGCATGTAACCGAGTTCAGTCTGACCTTCATCGTTTTACCCAAAATGCACAGTAAGTGGTCTCTCCCCTCACTGGCTGGTCTCATATTACGTGGCCTCAGGACACCAGCAACTGTAGCTACAATCGCTGTCCCTTTTCCTCAGACTGGTTCTTCTGCCAAAAACTCTTCCCACTTTCATTCTTCCTACTAAGTCATGCTCATTCTTTAAAGCTTAATCTAGTGATGACTCCTCCCAGATGCTTCCCTTGACCCCTTTCTCACCCACATCAATTTGAGCCCCAAGTGTTAGTTCCACCTTCTCTGTTTTCCCAGAGCACCTCATGCGTTTTTTCCTCAATCATTCTTTCAACCATTCAAATACTGAGTGTCTGTTCTGGGCCAGTGGGCTAATGCTGGGGAGACAGAGAGAGACAGACTTCCTTTCTACCCTCAAGGAGCTGCACTTCAGATGCAGCTGAAATGCCTGTTAACAGTCCATCTATTCTCACTGAAGGACTATTAAACCATTTCTTGCAGCCCCAGAACCTGACAGAGTGTATGGCATACAGAGGCTCAATAGATGGCTGTTCAATTTCACTTTTATTGTAAAAATCAGGAGTTAAAGTTCTTCTTCTTTTAATGAGTAAAATGACCCTTGAGCAAAATTTAATCTTTAAAACAATGGAGGGTATATTTACCTTCTGTTAATTATCCATACTGCTCTCAGTTTTATGTGTCATGGCATGTTCATTTACAATTGTTGCCAGTTTTGATTTTTATTCATTATTCTTTACTTCACAGCATATTACCAAGAGTTTATGTTATCCTATGACTAAAGGCTAATTTAGCAGATTCTGGGAAAGCAGGTAGTATGCAAGGTCAGAAGAGTATATTCTCCAACACAACACCAATCCAAGATTTCTAATACTTCTAGGGTCAAAAATAATAGCAAATTATGAAACTATCATCATATATTTAAAAGGAATATTACCTTCACCATCATTTAATGACTAGATTGTTAATTTACTCAAAAAGCATATATGTACCTGTCACTGAATTAGGCCAGGGACACGGAGATGAATAAGACATGGTTCAGGGCATCAACAAACTCCAGGTCAGCTATGTAAGTACTACCGTAAGTAGTGGGTAAGTGCAATACCAGAAGAATGTAGAGGCAGAGGAGGCACAAAGGTGGAAGTGACCAACGCGGCTTGAGGAGGAAGCAGTCAGGGAAAACCTCACAAAGGAAGTGATGCTTCTCAACCCAAGGAGAGGCCACATTTCCACAAAGCAGCCCCCATGGTGTTTACTCAGCAACAATTTGTTACGACTCTGCTGCAGGCCCTTTAATGGGGGGATGGGGCGTGGGGGAAGGCAGTGAAGGATTCAGCAATGAAGAAAACAGACAATGCTCCTGTTCCAGAAGTGCTTATTAAGCACTACTGTGGGGCTAGTGATAAAGATTCATCCTAAATGCAAAAATGTTATCAAAGGATTATAAATAGGAGACTAAATGTGTTTAAATCTTGCATTTTAGAAATGCTAGGTTTCCTTCTTGACATTTAGCCAATTTTCAGCTCTCTTTGCTAAGTTTTAAAAGCTCCCCTCGGTCTCTTCACCTTCCCATAAGCTAAGCTTCTACAACAGGTTCCACTTGCTGCCTCTATTTCCTTACCTCACACTCACTCTTCAACCTGCAGCAAACAGGCTTCCACCTCTCACTTCCATTAAGCCCATGCTCGCAAAGATCTTCATTGTTATCCACACTACAAATCCGGTGGACAATTTTTAGTCTTGACCTTATTGGTCACTTAGCCATCTTGATATGGTTGTCCGCTCATTCTGAACCTAATGCCTTGGCCTCCAGAATGCCCCGTTCTGATCTCCATCAGAGGCTCCCAAAGCTCTGCCTCTCCCTAACTGGTACTGCTCTTCGGGTTTCCATCTGTGCTCCATTGCTGTCTCTATAGAGACTCTATTCTCTATTCTCTCCTGCCAGATCTCATCCAGTCCCAGTTTTCACTACTTCTCAAATGGTGAAGATTCGCACGAATAAATGGCTTAGAAGTCTTGGCCTTGATCTCCTTCCCAAGCTTCCAACTTGTATAGCCAGCTATCAGCTGGGTATATACACTGAGCTCAAAATTTCACAGGCTAAACTTCTCCCATCCACAATCTGCTCATCCACCAGAATTCTCAATTTCAGTTAATAACACTAAAACAAAAACTCAAGATTTTTTTCCTCATCCCCAGTATGCATTTAATTACCAAATCATACCAACTTCATTGCTTGTCATCCCAAAGACTCCATTACTTCATCCATATTCGAACGACCCTAGTCTACGCTCTCATCATCTTTACTTGGACAAGGGCATTAGCCTTCCAAATAGTCACGGTGTGCCTTAAAGCCACCTGTTATACTCCAGAGAAAAAAAGACCCTGGGGGATCCTGGAACAGAAGGAACAAACAGTTACAAGATCACAATTTTGATTTTATGGATTTTAATCCAGTAGCTCTGAAACCAGATTAAAATAGCAATGATCTGAATCGGGTATGAGCAGGGTGGGGTTGGGGAGTGGAAGAGACAGAAGAGAGAATAAATCAGTATAAAATTTGATTAACTGAAGAGAGTTCCTCCTTACGACCCATTAAAAAGTCCTCTGAGCGCAAAGTACTTCCATGAATACTAAAGAGAATTGGTGCTAATTTTTTTTAACTCTCACAATAAGAACTTTCTTTTTTTTTTTTTTTTTTTTGCGGTACGCGGGCCTCTCACTGTTGTGGCCTCTCCCGTTGCGGAGCACAGGCTCCACACGCGCAGGCTCAGAGGCCATGGCTCACAGGCCCAGCCGCTCCTCCCGGACCGGGGCACGAACCCGTATCCCCTGCATCAGCAGGCGGACTCTCAACCGCTGAGCCACCAGGGAAGCCCCAATAAGAACTTTTTTAAGAGTCTGGATAAAAGAAGTATCATGTTTGTTTAGGATAAGTATAATTGATATCAGCTTCACTTGGGCTTCTTCTAAGCAATGACTCATGTTGTTTTAGCTGGTGTTGACTCACTGCCACACAAAGGATGACACAGCTTTAAACAAGCAGAGCAGGGCCTGCTTTTTCCAATTACATGCTTCCAGCAACTGAAGAGGTGGGAGTCCTCTGGAGTGGAGCCTTCTGCAACTAAGCACAATTTTGATTTTACAAAAGCAGTTGCCAAGTCGACCTTGTAATCACTGAGCTTTGTAAATGAGGAGGAGAGAAGTTAAGCTGTGGTATGTTAAAAATCACAGGGGCCAGGCATCCTCTGTTTTTTCAAAACAGAATCTACGGAAACTTACAGTCAGCTCTTTTCCCATTTAATTGCTTACTCTATTGAGGTCAGCAAATGTTATTCTTTAAGATGCCAATGAAAAGTCGCAGCAAGTGTGTTTTCGAGACTCTCCAAGTTACGTTTGGTGAGATAACGTGCAAGGGGAGTTGTAATAGTGTTTGAAAGGAAGCTAAGGAAATGTCGTTCTCATTAACGGTCACCACCTTTTCTCCAGTCCTAGACCTTTAATGTTCTCCCATCTGCAAGCCAGTTTTCCCCTCCTCCATGTTTTCCTTGCTGGTGGCCTGACTGCTCCCAGAACACATTGGTCCATGCTGTGGGCCTGAGTAGGTGCCGTGGTAATGCACGCAGGTGACGAGGGGTCAGCAGAACAAATTCAGAGCCTGGCTCAACAAGTTGGTTATTCCTTGTGAGGTTTTCGACAAGACACTTTTCCATATTTTGCGTCCCAGCTGTACCATAGAGATCAGTCCTCACTCATTACTGGTCTTTCATGATGTTTAGTTCCTATTAGTAATGCACTCTGAACAAGTTGGCTAATTAAAAATAGTTAAAGAAGACTTCTAATGACACGGCAGTTGGCAGAGAAGCCCAGACCACACTGTTCAGGTGTAACTAAAATGACCGTCCAGCCTCTGTAGTTCCAGTGTTCTAAAAAACAAAGTTTATCAAAATGAATACCTCGGAAAATGAACACAAGTGCCCGGAGGCCACTCTGATTCTGACCTCTCCAGAAGATTCAAGTCCAGACTACAATGGGCCCTGGGTTTGTACCCTGAACAGAAATCCTTGAAGCCCAGTTTAGGTTCAGCATTATCCGTGGCTCCAAGGTCACTGAGGAATAGGGACTGTGCTCAGGCTGATGGGAGACCAGGGATGGCTCGGGGTCCAGACTGGATCACACAACCTATCTTAACTTATCCTAAGTTTCTGAGCAACATTTTGAACAGAACTTGTCTTCACAAAGGCATGGTCCAGGACCTGCTTGTCCCTTGGTTGGCTTCAAAATCAAGATAAGGTGAAAACTTGATTGAATATTAGGAGACAGGAGAGGAAAACCCCATTAATTCTCATGGAGCGTTGCTTCTCAACCTGCATTAAGAACTGCTGTGTTAGAAATCACACGGAAGGAACAAAGTGAAAAATATGTTTTTAACCATAGAAATCTATCTTAGTAGTTAAAGAAAACGATTAATAAAACTAACATGAAAAATTCTAAGAACATGAACCTAAGGGTTAGAGGATTAAAAATTGCCCTCCCCTCCTTCTGCCTGAAAAAGAGCCCTAGGAAGATTTCCTATAACTCATTGCTTGGATCTCACTTTCCTGGTCAAGTTGAATGACTTCTGTAGCGCATTTTGTCTATTTTAAAATATAGTTACCTAAATAAGACTGCAAGATGGGCAAGTATATAGCTTTTAAATTTTAAAAATTCCTATTGTTTTACTTCCTTCAAGTGGCAACAAAATTTCTCAAACTATTTATATCCCTTCATATTTAACTCGCTCCATGCTCGTTCCATTAACACAGAATAGACATGACTGCAAAAGGAAAGACTAAATCAAAACTGAGTATAATAACTACTATGTGAAAGTTAGTATTGCTGGTTGCTAAGCAGGGATATGATAATACTGTCCCTGCTCTCAATAAACCTATAACCAAATTGCGGCAGAAAAACACTAAATCCACAATATACTAAATAATGTCTCAAGATTTAAATAACGGGTTAAAAGCACTAGTTTTAGAAGGGCTGTCATTATCTTGCTGAGTGATCTTGGGCTATTTCTGTGCCTCAGTTTCCTCCCATGTCACTGGATTGTGGTGCAGATTAAATGAGATAGTGCATGTCAGGCTCAGTAAGCTATCAATAAAACCTGGCACCTTTTTTTTTTAAAGAATTGACACTGCAGGACTGTGTGCGTGATGAATTACCAACGGATCATTATTGTTATGGTAGGTAAAAACCCTTCTGGCTACTATTGTGAAGGAAGTCTTCAGAAAGGAGGTCTAGTCCTTACTTCTTTAGCTACATTTACCCTCTTGTGTTTCGCTTTACAGCGCAGCCACTTAAATATGGGTTTAGTCCCAACCACTGACCTGTTAACTTTGGCTACTATGTGAATTTTTCAGTATGGTAATGAAGGTAGGGAAAAATGGGGAGGAAAGAGATCAAATATCATATTATCAGTTATAATGTCATTTTAGTAGGTTTAACATTTTTTCTAAACACCTGTCAGGTTTCTCTACAGCTCTATAAAAATATAAATCCATTGATGGGCCTTTGTATAAAGCCAAAGGCACTGTCCAGTGTTTTCTGAATTGATTTTCATAAATGAATACTGAACAGGAAACTTCAAAGGAATTCTTGTCCCTATACATTACAGATGTACAAAAGCAAATTTTGTGGCTGACCACAAAATTTAACATAGGAATAAAGATTTATCTCTTATACGTAAAAGATAATCAGCACCACAACTTAGAATTATTAAAATAGTACAAATATATCTCAAGTGTTTCACAATTTAAAACTACTACATACTACTCTTCCTTTGGTTTCCCATTTCTCCTTCTCCTTCCTGTCTTTGGTATTGTGTGTTTGTGTGCAGTCATCATCTATTCATCGAAGGGATCAGAAATGGAATGCATAGGTTTAATTAGTCTTTAAGAGTAACATGAGACACCACACAGCTGGTTCTCAACTTGATATTAGCATACGTCCTCCCACACTTGGAATTACTTGGCTCTTAATGCCTGTCAAATGGATCGTTTTACCTATAATATTCATTTATTGAAGACTGATGTAACACATTTGATACTCAAAGAATGTGTCATAAACCACAGGTATTTAGGAAGATGATATATAGTAAAACAATCTACTACTTTCTTTAGTTCCCACTTTAGGCACTTTTGGACACAACATTAATATTTTGATGCACATCCTCTAATAATTACAAAGAAATGGATAAATGAAATTCCCCATTATAAAGAACAACACATTATACAAAACTCACTAACTCAAGTAACCAGAACATAGCAAGAAACTGAAAGCAAACAAGCAAACCAAAAAATTCTCAAGGAAACTGAAATAAATGCTATCAAAATCTTTTGTTAGGGCTTCCCTGGTGGCGCAGTGGTTGAGAATCCGCCTGCCGATGCAGGGGACACGGGTTCGTGCCCCGGTCCGGGAAGATCCCACATGCCGCAGAGCGGCTGGGCCCGTGAGCCATGGCCGCTGAGCCTGTGCGTCCGGAGCCTGCGCTCCGCAATGGGAGAGGCCACGGCAGTGAGAGGCCCGCGTACCACACACACACACAAAAATCTTTTGTTAGATTATACATTTTAGTTCTTTGAGCAACATTTTCTTTACACAGTCCAACAAGCTTGATTATCTAATCAAAAGTAAATTACAAAGCATGTTAAAAATAGCAATATTAGAAAGAACAAAAGTACTGCTAAAGGCTTTAAGGTCTGCCTGAAAAGAAGGAAAACAACAAAAACGATAATAAATAATATTTAAATTATATAATCAATAAAACAATACACCAATATAGGCTATTTACTTTTTTTAACATCTTTATTGGAGTATAATTGCTTTACAGTGGTGTGTTAGTTTCAGCTGTATAACAAAGTGAATTAGCTATACATGATGTATCAACGTATCTCCTCCCTCTTGCGTCTCTCTCCCTCCCACCCTCCCTATCCTACCCCCCTAGGTGGTCACAAAGCACTGAGCCTATTGGGCTGTTTCCCACTAGCTAGCTATTTTACATTTGGTAGTGTATGTATGTCCATGCCACTCTCAGGCTATTTAATTTTAAAGCAAGCAAAACATCCACATCTCAATCAGTGCCTGTACTACAGCACTGTAATTCTTACAGACTTAATGATGATATTCATTTAGAAAAGGTTCTTTTCTGCACTAAAGATAGATTTGACTTCATATATTCATCCAAAGAGGCTTATAAACAAAATGGAGTCTACTGTTTAAGTCGATAAACTTTATTTCCAAAGTTTTCTTCTGAGGAACATTTTACTCCCTTCATTTGCTTTTCTATATAACATTCTACTTCTAATCTTTGCTAGAACCGATATCTAGAGACCACAGATTGAGAAAACAGAGAACGGATATGACTTCAAAAGTGAAATAGTTTGTTTTAAGGGTGGAATGAGAAGGAATTTTGATTATATGCAAATTAGAATGTTTGCTTTAGTTATGATACATTTGCAAATGTTCAAGTAACATCTCTGGAACACTGGTAAGGGGAAAATGTTTCTCATCAGATGCAAGCATAGTACCAAGAAAACAGAAGGACAGCCTCAGTAACAAGTGCCAGGCAAAGTGGGACCTAATAACCACCCTCTCTGAACATAGCATTTAATTTAGCAACTTTCTGATTATTTTTTCTATTAAGCCTGTAATAAAATTTTGCTTTCAAAAAAATCACAGATTTTGAAAATTAGGGAATTTATCTTTATAGGTTTCATGAACTCAGACCAGATAAAACTAAGCCATTTTATTGTATTTTGTGGCAAAACTGTGAAAAAAAACAGTAGGTTAGATTACATTTGGTTGACTTTTTAAAGGCAAAAAAAGCCACAAATAATAAAATTAAAGATAATACCGAATGTGGATTTTATAGTACATAAAATAAGTCAAACATAGGAGGACTGAGAAAAACTGAAAATCACTATTAGAGCATCTCTGTAATAAATGTTACTGGCAAGATCCGTAGATGTACATGAAAATCAGAGGAGGAAAGTTTGAGGAGAAACAGGATGTTAGCACAGTCAAAACATATCTCTTCCAAGATATTTATTAATTACATAGGGAAACCTGGCAGACAACACCTTAACCAGGTGTTCAGAGCTAACATCAATATTAACGAGACAGTGACATCGTGAACCTCCCAAATGATGCACTGAGAAAGGCCTGACATCATTCTCTGGAATTCCCACCCAAAACACGTAACTTCAATCCAGTCATGAGAAGACATAAGACCCATCCAAATTGAGGGACTTCCTACAAAACAACCAACTGGTACTCCAAAAGTGCCAAGTCACAAAAGATAACAACAGACTGTCATGGATTGTAGGAGGTTTGGGAGTCATGACTGAATCGATTGTGGGATCCAGGATTCAATTCTACAACAGAAAAATTCCAATTCTAATGGAAAAACTGGTGAAATCAGAATAAAGTCTACAGTTTAGTTAATAGTACTGTAGCAGTGTTAATTTTTTGGTTTTGATAATAGAACACAGTTCTGCAAGATATTAATCTTAGGGAAGATTAGGGAAGCTGGAGAAGGTTACATGGGAACTTACTGCACCACTTCTGCAAATTTTCGGAAGTCTAAAATTACATCAAAATAAAAAGCTAAGGGAAAGTTATCATCTTCATCCACATGAAAATGATTCTACAACACTCTAAGTTCCCTGAATTTTTTTGGATACATTAAGGATTAATGATCAGGGGGAAATGAGCAGGTTAAAAATGGACAGAGCAACTGGCCAAATGTTAAGCCAAATGACACGATCAAAGGAAATGTGCCAGATGTTTTCCAACAGCTCTACATATGGAGGCACCTACAATCAGCAGGGACCCCACTGTAAAAAGAAACCAGAGCCACCAACTCTGGTTTCAGCTATCACATAAAGAATGACCTATAAATACCTCATTCTCTCCTAAGAATCCTTTTTCCATTACTCTTTCTGAATCCTCTAGAAAAGTATACCTACTATGCCCTAGAATTTGGTGTACCGGTGTATATGTTTGTAAGCTCACACAGACCTACATTAATGCTTAACTGAACAAGAGTTGGCACCTTGAAATAAATGTCTTTCTAATTAATTAATTTCAATCCAGGAATGTACCACTAAATATGTGGTACATTCCTGGATTTTTTTTTTCAGCCCAGGTCAACAAACTTTTATTGCCATTTCTGGCTCCCCCAGCCCCAGCAAGACCCCTGCTTACACGGTAGAAATACTGAGCTCTGGTGCAGAGGAATGGTGGGTGTGACCTCTCTTTCTCTGCACACTGCCAAGGTTAAAAAAAAAAAGAAACCCACTTACTGGAGGGGGAAGGCCATACAGGGTTGGAGTTCAAGGGCAGGTATGGCTCGCTCCCACCTCTGCTGGCTGGTTCCAAACATGGTTTGGAACCATGGTTCCAAACATTTTTTAAAGGAGGGGAGAAGTTGCCAACTCTAGCCTTTTCCACAAACAAAATATTTACTTTCTATTCATCACTAATTCCATTTTAATCAAATCATTCCCATTATAATGAACAGTTATGCTATTAGGAAACAATATGCCCTTGACAAAAGTTTTAACACTGCTATAGAATTAGAATTCCTAGGATAACCTTGGGGAGCTTCTATATTTGTTTTTCAGGAACAGTTGGCTCTTTTCCTCCTCTATTTTTGTCCTCTTTCAGGAAGTTTATGGTATATTGAGATAAACATCAGAAATACTCACAGCCATTTTATGCTATACCTCCACTAAAAAATGTTGTGTATGTTATTTGTATATAACTTAGGAAATCTTTGAAAAACAGGATATCTAGCTTTCATCTTCAGCTACCTTTCATTTTTTTTTTTTTTTTTTTTTTTTTTTTTTTTTGCGGTATGCGGGCCTCTCACTGCTGTGGCCTCTCCCGTTGCGGAGCACAGGCTCCGGACGCGCAGGCCCAGCGGCCATGGCTCACGGGCTTAGTTGCTCCGCGGCATGTGGGATCTTCCCGGACCAGGGCACGAACCCGTGTCTCCTGCATCGGCAGGCGGATTCTCAACCACTGCGCCACCAGGGAAGCCCTACCTTTCATTTTTTAAGTGAAATCATTTTGAACATATGTTAACATTTTCACTCTCGATTCTGAATAAGGGTCTAGGAGCTTAGCTTCTCTAAAAATCACATGATTCTAAAGATAATTCCGACCATTTGTTTCAACAGAACTGAGAATTTGTAATCCTTCACTCTCTTTTATCCTTACAACAGAATGTAAATATAGAATATTTGTGAAATAAGGAATTGCTTTCCCTCCTCGCAACAAATGCGTAGTATTCCTGGTCTCTTCCCTGCATGAGTAAGTTTGAGGGATAGGTACCAAAAATGTTCTACTGCTCTTTATGTCAACAGCTATGATTAAAAGCGGTAACAGTAATAATGCAGCTAACAATTATCAGGCGCTTCCTTGGTGTCAGATGCTAGTCTAAGCAGCTGAAGCAGGCTGCCCAAGGTCACATGGTAGGAAATGGTGTAGGTGATGAACAGCATCTGGCAGTCTGACCCCAAGCCTGAGTAACTGGCAAGTACACTTTATACTGGCTACTCACTTTAATAAAATAAAATGGGCAGGCCCCAAAAGAAATTACAATGGACACCCAGCTTCAGTGTTGAAGAGTAACAGGGACAGGTGTGTAATGGAGCCCATGGAAGCCTCAGTTGCTGGATCCTTTGGGGGTTTTTTTTGGTTTTATTGTTTGTTTGTTTTTAATGGGAAGCTGAGGTCCAGATTTATATCTGAAGCCTCTTGATTTTGAAGTGTTACCACTTATTTCAAGCTTTTTTCTAAAAATCCTATTGGTCTGAAAGGTCAAGGGCTACATTCTCAAGGCAGGCTCTTCATCTCATTTCTCTTTGTATCACTAATGCCTATTGTGTTTCTGGCACATAGTAGGTACAGACAGGTTGACATACTGTTGAAAATCCTTCCATTTTATCTTGGCCATTTGGTAGGAATTCATTAATTTCTTGAGCTACTACAGTGGCCAGACACTACTCTGGGCACTTGGGATACAACAGTGAAGAAAACAGAATAGTAAAGAGAGAGAGAGACTATAGTTTAGTGGAAAAACTAGGCCAAAAAAAAAAAGCAAAAGCACATAAAGTTAGACGAAGTATAGGCTTGGAAAATAAGGAGATGGCTTGCTTTGAAATGAAACTATGCTACCCAGAGCTAAAGAAAGATGATACTTAGAAAGTCAGATACAATAGCCCATGCTTCCTAGTGCCATACTGGTCACTACTCCACAAATACATTACACATATGTAAGCAATTTAAAGGAAAGGGTATTCTTGAAAGAGAGAGTGCTCTCTTCATAAGTGGAACAATACAATCTTGCTCCTTGGCTTGAAAGGGAGTATTGATCAGTAGTTAGTGAGTCAAAGGTTAATAACTCAGGCCTGATTACTTCTGTTAAAAGACGCATGATTGATAATGTCCTCTGGCTCCCTGTAAATACAGGAAACTCTTTTTGATCGCTGTTACTGAGAACCAAGGAATTAAGCTCTTCTCTCACAATTTAGTGGTAGGAGGCAGGGGTCCTCTACCTCTTGCATCAGAGGGTGAGTAGCACGAAGGCGCCCATACAGAGGGTACAGGGCAGTCACCAAAAATGCAAACTTGGAGCAATGTAAATCTAATTGGCAACTGTATGGTAAAACACTAACTATGATAGGCAACTGTTTTGCTCTCGTATATTATTATTCCACGAGACCACATGCTGAGTTAATGGACCGTCTCCAGTTTGCTATGGAAAGGGGTGTAATTTCGAATTGCCCAAATGGCACAATCTGGCTCTTGCTCCCAGACAGCTGCAGGGAGCTATAGACAGGACAGCTACACCAGGACCATCTAAAAATGCACAAACCTGGCCCCCACTTCTCACCAAATCACCTATATCTATTTAGTTACTCATAATAGGAGTAATTATAGTCAAGGATCACGTTTAGAAAAGAAAACACTCTAAAGACAAACACAAGTTTGTCCCTTCAAGTAGCCTTTAAAATAATGTGCACAGCTCTTAAAACTGGAAGAAAAATGTTATTTTCTCATTGTCTGTATATAAAAATTAGATTTCACTCTTGCTGCTCTTTTTGGAAGAAACAATATTTTCTTTGTTAGCCAAGCCCAACACAGATCTCATGCCAATGCAGTTTGCTCTTCTCATGGATGCTAGCCAAGAGGATATTTCTTGAAATAAAGTCACAATCTGTTGAAAGCCTTGCAAGTCAATTAAATTAGGAAACAAGTAATCTTTATCACATAACTAAACATAAAAGTATGAGAAAAAAATTACTGAAAATAAACATGCAAAAAAGCACACTACTCAAACCTCCCCACTCATAAAGAAAACCATTCGTCAATGGATCCACTGCAGAGAGTCACATTTAAACAAATAATACTTCTCCTAAATATGTGTCAGATATCAAATCATCTCACTTAGTGTAATATTTTTGTCCACAGAAGGAAACTTCCTAAGGGTCTAACATTTTCGTTTAGGTAATAGAAGTCTCATTGGCCTTGATCTTGCATCAAATAGATGAACACTGATAGATTAACATTAATTAATTAACATAGCCATTAAATCTAAAATGCACGTAGTGAGAAGCCTTCAAACCTCTTTTGATCCAAAGGAAAATTATAATTACATTTATAAACAGAGTCAACATTAGCAATAATAGTGACACCAATGTATTTATACAATTGGAAGGTTTTTTAAATCTAGAAATAAAATTGTTTTTAAAAGTCTACTGAGATTTCCTTTTTGGAGACTCTCTCCAGCTGCGATTTAGCTCCTGTGAAATGCAGTTACTAAATAAATTCTCGATAGTGTTTGAGGATTTAAGATAATATATTTTGCTTTTTTTTTTTTCATTTCCGCTGCTGTTTCATTTTTAATTATTTTTAAAAATTCTCCAATAGTTCAATAGGTGAATTTGGCAGACATCAGGCATATGCCTATTATCAGCAAGTTGTACCAAGAATGCAACTCCGCTGCTAACCTCTCCTAGTCATCGTCTTTAGCCATTGCCGGCTGAGACTTCCCATCAAGGACAAATACAAAGAACGGGAGGCTCACTCATCCAGTCCACCAAAACTTGAAACAACAATCAAGCGATGGTGGTCCTACGCTCCGGCGGAAAACCCAGCTGCATACGAACACCCCCAACCCCCCAGCCCAGGAGACCTCTGCTCCTTCGGCGCAGTGGGGTACCTGCTGCCTGGGTGGCTGGCGGCGGCCCGGGGCGCGCAGTGCGGCTCAGAGCTGGACGGCTGGGGGCGCGCGTACGAGTGGTAGGCGGTCAGCACCACGCCGCCCGAGTCCTCTACTTCCATCGTCAGCCGCGCATGTCTCCGCTCCGGCCCGAGAACAAAGGCGGGGACCAGCATGGGCCAGCGCACCGGACCGGTCACCGGCGGGGAGGCGCGGCCCGTCCGGCTCCCAGGGCAGAGGGGGCTCCTCCCGCCGCTGGGCTGTCAGGGGCGCTAGCAGGCCGCCCCGCCCGCCGGCCGCCGATTAGCCCGGATTCAAATACACGCCCACCAGCCCCCTTGGGGTGGGGTGGGGTGGGGCGGGGAGGGCGAGGCGGGGCGTCGGGGTGCAGGCGGCCGGGGACGGGGGAAGTGGGGTGTGGGATCCCTGCGTCTAGGAAACTGGAAACCCGCCGTGATGCTTAGGGGCTCGGGCTGGCTGCTCTAGTAAAGTTTTGCTTGCTTTGTTTCTTTTCCTGTTCCTTTTCTCAACCCCCAGCCCCACCCCTTCAAACGGGAGGCTTGTCTCGTGGCTAGGAACATTTCCTGCTGGGCAGCCCGAAGTCAGAGAAAGAAAGGGCGCCCGGGGAGCCCCGGCTGAGAAGCAGAGGGGCTGGCTCCAACGTGCGCGGGCTGGCGAGGGAAGGAAGAAGAGGCGAAGCTGTGTCATTGAAAGCCTCCACATCAAAAACTGAAGAACCGGGTCACGTTGCTGTTTACTTAGTCCAGTTCCAGTCAACGTGATTTCCTTGCGGGCAGGTAATGCCCTCCTACGACAAGCAGAACACTTCCCTCCCTCACCCTGGGCGCCGCAACCATCAGGCTCTTACCTCACTCCCACACCCCTTTCGTCCTCCCCATCCCGCTCAAATTCACATCCTGCTTTCAGCGGGCCTGAAAATTAGACTTGATCGCTCTGGGAAGAGAGCCTGTTATTCCCAGAGGGCTTTACTGAGGGAAGGTCTGGGGTCTGGCAGGGAGGTGGATAAAAGGGGGCAAAGTCAGAAATCTGGGGTCTGAAGTACGTCTTTACCTCCATCACACTAACAGCACATATGGAAAGAACGTTCTTTTAGCCAATGAAAAAGAGAAGCAGTAGAATGCTACATGGAGGCCCACCCCGACAAGGCATTCTACCTCCTGCCTCTTAACGCTCTGCTGCGAGCAGGTGCACTAGAAGGAGAACTGAGGCCACCCCTGACTGAGGGGTGACCTGGATCCTGCTATTAACATCTCAGAATCTGTTTCTGCATCTGTGAAACGGGGAGAGTAATATTCTTCTCGTGGGGTCAAAAGCATCAAGTACATACTAGCTTTCAAGAAGTGTTGATTCCCTGTGCTGCTTCCTTCACATTGATCAAGAAAGGAGACATCTGTTTTCACTGCACTTTCAGAGATAGAGTCTGTTAATACCCTTACATTTATGAAGGTCAGGTTTGTCACCAAATAAGTTTTGACACTAAACTTGTAAAAATGTATAATTTTACAGCTTTTTGAATTTTGGAATCACCATAAGAAATTACAGTAGTGGAACCTTTTCTGGGCATGGAATTTCTCCTTGGCATTTTCTGTTTGTTTGTTTCTGAACTACAGACTCACAATTTTAAATACCTGCAGGGTACTTCCTTGAAAATATTTTTCCCATAACTCATGTCCAATGTTGCAGAGCTCTCCCTCATGTCAGCTGCAGCGGCTCTCCACTTTCTCTTGAGTGTTCATATTTTAGACACCCTGGAGTCACTTGGGCTCCTCGCTCCAAACAGTGATCACATCTGTCATTTCTTTCTCATTCTTGCAATTCTATACCCACCACTACTGTCCTTGTTCTCGCGTCACCATCTCTCTCCTGGGTGACAGTGAGCTTCCCTGGACACAGGTTACCTTCAATCACCTTCCTTGTCAACTCTCTGCCACATTCAAAGTGCTGGGAAAGGGATTTTCCTAAAGCATAGGACCTCCCCTTTTCAAAAACCCTCAGTTGTAACCCACTTGCTACAAAATTAAGTCCAAGTTCCTTAGAATAGGTTCCCATTAATCTGTTTTGGTCACCTACTACTTTTTTACTCCCAAGTCCCTGTGGCCCATTTACACCAGCCTGTCCTGCATTCTTACCTTTGCCTTTGCTCTTCCCTGTCTTTTCCTGTCTGGCAGTCCTCAAAACCCCCTACATACCCCCACGAAGCCTTCTCAGGTGTTCCAGACTCAAAGGAACCCCCCCTTTCTGCCCTCCTGAGGAAACTGCTCTTGTTCCTGCCGTGGGGACCACCCCACTCTGCCCTGCAGTGAAAGCACAGTCAGCCAGAGCCCTGTGTGCGCTGAGCTCATGCCTGGCTCCTGTGCACTCATCACGCGGGGCCAACAGGGCAGAGCGGGGTTTCCCTCCAAGCCCAGATGTGGCCACAAAAGCTCAGAATGGAGCCCACAGCAGCAAGGTAGGTTTGAGATGAAACTGTGCTAACCCGGGATTGTATTACTATATTCCAAAAAATTTGTGTCTTTTCCTAACTTGTAAGCTATTGGAAGTGCTAGTGTCACATTTTTACCTTTACAATCCAGAGCCCATGTTTTGCAGAGTTGGAACTCAGTAAGGAATCCTGTTGAGTGAAGATATAAATCAATGAATGAATCAGTGAATGAGATAGCCCTCTTGACTGCGATAGTTGCAATTTTCAGGGTAGCCAAGGAATTATTATAAATGATTCATTTATAATAATTCTCTATGGCACTGCAAACTAAAAAAAAGTTTCACACATATGTATTAATAGTTTTTGAGTGTGGACATATGCTGTTGACTTAATAAACAGCAACTCTGTAAGCATTCTTGAGTTTTCAAGTTCCATAAATGTGGTAGAGAGCATGTATTAGATTTTATAGAATACACTGTACCAGATACTCACCTTTTGCCCTTCAGATCCACTTGCCACCTTCATGCCCCTGCTTGGTGCCAGTGGCTCACTTTATGGTCTGCATCTGTGAGCTCTCTTGCCTCTGGCTTCAGATAGGGTGCGATCAAAGAGGGGCTCCAGCAGAAGATCTAGAGGAAGAGGGAAAAACCAGGTTGGGTATTTATTTCCCAGGCTTCTTCTCTATTTTGCTGCCAGCTGGTTCCTTCTATCCAAGGCCAGAGCTCCTACCTGCAGCCTTCTCCCATGCTGCTCTCTCTGGATTCCTGTAACTCTACCTCCATCTGGCCCTTCACGCCTAGGGGTGGTAACAGCTTCTGCTTCATCGCATAATCTCTCCTCTGCCCTCCTGCAACATCCCTGTTGTTCCTTCACCCCACCCACACCTTTATAGACAGTCCTTTTAAAAAACTCTGCTCATTCACCTGGGCTGAGTACCCCATCCCTTCCTGCCAAGACCCTGGCTGATAGGTATCCCCATGAGATCTGGGCAGTACCCAGTGAGCAAAAGCATTAGCACATCTGCAGTTACCTGGGCGAGGACTCACACTATGAGGGATAGGTACACACGATAAATAAACTCATGTCAGTTCAGGTGCAGTGCCGCCAAATAAGTTCAGGTCTGAAAGAGTTTTACAGTCAAATGAGTTAAGAAAAAGCTTCCAGATTTGAAAGCTTTTTGGATTTTGGAATTACAGATATGGGATTGTGGACCTGGTAGAGTCTGCTTACATTTTTCGGCTTGCTGGGAACCACTGGGCTGGGGGATGACAGCCCAAGACTGTGACCACTGACTTGGCGGTGAATAGGGACCCTGGGAAAGATTCTCCATCTGGGAACTGGGCTGATAAATTACCCTTATGGTAGACAGTAGACATTCAGTGCACAGAAATAGCATTTTCAGTTTACTTAGACGAGGGGCAACAGTAGAGGGAAGATTCTCGTTTGCTGCACTGCACCGCTCTGCTGGTCACTGCAATGCCCAGCAGTGGACTGAGAACGGGAGACCTGGGTGTCAGCACCAACTCTGCCACAACAGAACACCGGGACCTGAGCAAGCTTGAACTGCAGACCTGTTTCCTCACATGTAAGAGAAACAAAACAGCCCACATTTACTGAGTACTTGCCATGTGCCTGGTTCTGTCCTAGGCATCAGAACACCAATCATGAAACAGTTACAGCAGCCTACTGAGATAAATATTGTTAGAATCTTCATTTTACAGTTCAAGAAACTGGCTTTAGTAACTTTCCCAAGGCCACCTAGCCTAGGACATACCAAAGCTAGGGTTCAAACCCAAGGAATCTGGCTTCCTGAATCCAGGCTCGTAAGTATTATAGTTCTCTTTCATAAAACGTTTGTTGAGATTCAAAGCCCATTCCTCCTTTATAATATAATGAGACAGGTAGGATTTATACTTCTTTGTGGCAACTTTCCATAAACCTGTTTAGCACATTGGAGGATAGATATCACTAGCATATAATAATGACAATGAAAATGTAATAAATGAAGAAGGAATTACACGTATTTTCAATGCACAATAATAAGTTCAAAGTTTATGTTTTATATATATATATGTATATGTGTATGCAGTTCACTAACTGCTCTAAGAATGTGTTGAAGGTTAATTCAGTATTTCATTCTGCCTTGTAAATTTGTCAGTGGAATCACATATATAAGGTATTAAAGGGTAGTGACATACGTGATCTACAGGTGCACAAAGACTCTGCACTTTCCAAATAAACAGAGGAGGCAGAGAGGTAGACCAAAGAGGGTCAGACAGAGTTGAGTTTGAGTTTGAATTCTGAATTTGCTACCTACTCTCTGTGTTAATTTTTCCCTGTTTTACATTTCTTAATTTGAAAGGTGGGGCATCTCCTCCAAGAGTTGAATAGCATCTTGAAAACACCAGTCATGGTGCTAAGCATATCATAGATGCTCAGCAGATGTGGGTTCCCTTCTCTCTTGTTCACTATCTCTTGTCACCTGTCCTCTACCTCAGCCTTTGCAGAAGCATCATTTGAGTTCTACCTTCAAGACTAAACAACCTGATCTTCAGAATTCCAAAGGTGTTTCAGAACCTATACTGAGGGATAAGTCAGACTTAATTCACATAATGAAGCTTACCCGGGAAAGCCTCACAAACTCTGGGACCCAAGTGTAAGTCACATGGCAGTAAGTATTATGTAGTATGTAGATATTCCAGCATATTCAACCCCACCAGGAAAGGCAAGAAAACAGGGCATTTATGCAAAAGCTTAACATGGACAAAAGAAAAGTGTCTCTTGTGGCTTTGGCTGCTTCTCTGCTAGGATAATGGTTTAGGACCAGAAAAGGAAAACAGCTGCAGCTGCAGGAGTCTTTGTAGCCACTGCCTGCCATCCTCTCAGCAAGAGGGTTTGAAGTTTCATAGTTGCCCTATCTTGCAGGAAATGAAGGCACAGTTCTTACCTACCTAGAGAAACATGTTCATTCTGTCAAACTCCACCTTACATACATTCACCACTTCCCCAAAATCCTCTAGAAAGACTGGGTAAAATTAGGGGGAATTAATGCAAAATTTCATTTATGTAAAGAGAAAATACTTTAATGAAACAACTATTTTTAAAGTATTTAGAAAGTAATGAGTAAATCCTTCATCATAGAGTCAGCTGATAAATCTTGAATTTCTACCCTGAAATATTTTTTAAAACTTATTGGCACTAATTAAATTATACAAATTTATTTTCTGAGTGCTCTCAAGAGGACACAGAATGTTTAGACTACTCTGATTTTCCTATTGTTTTCTTAGCATAAAGATTAAAAGATCTTTAAAAAGATTTTAGGGGCTATTTTCCTTCAGTAATTGTTCTGTGTTCTATGATCAGTTTGGTAATCAGGTTAAGCAGACTATGTCACCATGACAGCCTGTCAGCCAGGTCAAGACTTGTGTTTTTTATGTGATGGACATAAGTGAGCCACTAAAGTGACATAACTGAGTGACTTAGGTGACTTTTACAAATAAACTGAAACATTATTGATTGGAAATGAATCACTACTAATAAAGCCAGGCAGACTGGGGGAAGGGAACAGACATGAAGTTGTCGTCCAAAAAGATCTGCATTATGGAATACTTTCTACAGTGCCATGCTTTGCAGTTATACAAAGGCTATATCCATCCATCCATCCATCCACCCTAAGAACCTACAATCATCATTAGCACCTATAATGCTAAGCACTAAGAATACAAAAATGATTAACAGTTTGAAAGCACAGTCCCTGCAAGGGGTAGAGGCGGGGGATGGAGAGTAGGTCATCACAGAACCCAGAGGAGGTAATGCTAGAGATAGGTCTAAAAAGATAAATAACAATGGGCCAGCTCAGGAGTAGGTGAGTGCGGTTGCAGGGGATGAGAAAAAGGGCAATTCCAGAGAGATAACAGACTGAATAAAAGGCCCAAAGAAAAGAAACAATTTGGCACATACAGGAAAGCAACTTTAGTTTAGCTTTGCTGGAGAATAAAGTGTAAAGGAGAGAATGCTAGACATGAAGCTAAATACAGAGGCCAGGCACTGGGGGGATCTGAATGCCGAGTGAGGAGTTCAAATGGGAAATCCACTGTAGGTTCCTAACAGCACAGAACCAGGGTCTACTTGTGCTTGTACATGGTCCCTCCTGGGTTCTGCACAGTGTGGTCTTCACTCAACTCTTCTGAGTTACATCTCCTGTGCTTCCCAGCCTCCTTTAGAGAAGAGTATACAGTGAAGCCTGGGAAAGAAGAAAGCCAATTATAAATGTCCAGATGCTAAGCTCCAGATAGAATCCTAAGACAAAGTCCAGATGGATTTTAAACAGCTGTTGAGAAGAACTTTAATAAATTATGTAAGTGCCTCAGAGGGGAAGCTGAGGATAGGACTCTATCAACCTCCTCTCTATGTTACTAGCTCAATCTTAGAGATAAGCTACCTGATTCATTCACAGTCACCCTGGGCAGTACAGACCACCTGACCTGGAAAGTGATGGAATAAGGACACTAGGTTTCCACTGAGTTGGTGAAGAAAGAATACAACAGTGAGATGCTTAGGGAGAGATGTGGCATGTAGGGCTACCAACAGGGAGGGAAGATTTATTATGAGAGTTCTTTGGTTGCAAACCACAAAAACATTTCTGATTCTGAAACAAGGAAGAATGTTTTAGAAGGGTCGTGGGAATATCACAGGATTGTGAAGGTCAAGCTCAAAACAAGACTTGGGGCAGGAATGAGAACATAATCTTGCCAGAATACAGTCTTGCCTCGGTGCTTCTTATAAAATTAACCAATTTTAACTTTTCTCCCTCAAATAAGTCCCAGATTACATCATTCATTAAAATTTACATGACCTGAACTGAATCACCTGAATCTGTAGAAGAGTAATTGAAAGTATAATTTTAAAGTAAATTAATCATGGACGGTTAAAGGATGGTAGAAAGAAGGCAGTGTTTGAAGCAGGACAGACATGCCAGTACACCCTATTTCTTCCATTTAGTGCCATAAGACTATAAGCCTTTATTTAATCTCTTTGGTATCTGATTTTTCTCATCTGTAAAATGAGATAGCATTTAACATACAGTGTTGTTGGCCAGGATTTAGAAAGGATAACTTGTAGGATCACTGCATACATAATGTTCAATAAACATGTGTTCCTTTTATTATGCTATGCTATGCTTCCAAGACATTGTTATTTTTCCTTCTTCTTTGTTAGCAGTACCTATTTGACCTTCCAAGGGAATTCAATAAACTCTAGCCACCATTGCTAGTCTTATAGCAAAAACATTTCAATATACTCCAAAGACTATAAATATTTCTTCAGAAAGGGTCATGATTGTAACAGAGCCATCCTTTGAAACTGAGCAGGCATAGGCAGATAGTGAGAAATTGATGTTTGTTTATCAGTTGAAACATTATTCAGTGATGTACCTAGTTATTATTATCATCCAGTTCAAAAAATTCACAGAAAGCCTGACTGCCTTGGCATCACTAGGCCAGAATACTGGCATGGCCTCTGAAGAGGAAGTCGACTCATAGCACTGGCATTCCAGATCAGTCATTTCTGGTTGGCCTCTCAGAAGGCTGCTAGGAGACTTAGTATAGCATCTGGTACAAAGTAGGCTTATATAACTACTTAATGAATAAGAAGCCCTTGTCTACTCAATCCTTGCTTTCTACATCTGCAAATATAAGGTGAAATTACAGGGCTGCTACCTTACTGTGCCTTTCTCAAAAGAGTGGTAGGACTCAAAAGTCTTAGGAGAGCAGTGCAATGGACCACAAAAGTAGAGAATGGGATGCTGTGTAACTTATACCCCTGCAGTTGTGGGATGCAGCCCTGTTAGAATGGCTTTAGGACAGGCAGGTCAGGCTAAATTAAATAATAGTTGTAGTAATAAAACTTGTGTTGAAGGGAGAGGACAGTTCTAATCTCTGCTCTGTCACCTGCCAGCCATGAGATGATATGCATACACAATACTTATTCATATTTCTTCCTGAGCCCTTCCTTTCAGGAATCACCATAAGTGCCTTCATACAAGGAACTCTCTTCAGGCCTTGTGGTTTGGATTGAGCATACCTAGCCCTCCCTCCTCACTCCCCCAGGATCTCTGCCAGATCTTCATAACAAGCATTTTTTCATTCTCTGTAAGGATAGTGCAGCCCTGCAGTTGCAAATAGCCATCTTACTACCACAAAGCTTATCTGATATATCTTGAAGCCAAGGAGAAGCAGAGATGCTGGGGTGATTTTGAGCCTCTTTCCTAAGGCACGCCTGAAACAAATACTACTGCCTTTTCTTTTGCAGCTTAAGCTAGTGTGGGTTGGGTTCTTATCACTTGCAACCACAGAATAAGAACAAGAGCCAGCATTCACATGGCATTTAGTAGATGCCACGTGTTATGTTAGGCGCTTGACTCTCAATACTTACAACAGTCTCATGTGGTAGCACTATTATTATCATCCTCTCCATTTTGAGAGGAAAATGGGAGCCCAAAGATGTTATAACTCATCCAAGGTCACAGACCTAGAAAGAGATACAGTTGGGATTCAGCCCAGGTAATCTGGCACCAGGGTCTAGAAACTTAGCAACATCACCATGCTGCCTCTTAATTGCCCAAATAAATATTGTGAACTTGGGAAAGGAATTCACCATCTCTAAGCCTCCAACATAAGGAGCAAATATACAACATTTTATCAGAGTGGGCTCTCAGTAAATAGTAGTGATTGCAGTGCTTGTCATTATTCACTACTTCGTTCCATTTCCTTCATTCTGAGTGGTGCTTGGTGGGTGGGAATAAACGAGTTTATTACAAAACAGCTTTGAGGATGTGGGAAAAAAGCTGGGTTCTAAGAATCATGATAGTCTGTTCCCTAAAAGCAAGTAACAATTTTGTTCATTTCCACAGAGAAAGAATGGACCATCAGTTTGGACCTGAGGACTTGATTGTATCTGTCCCTGTTGCCATCACATGTAGGAATAAATGGTCACTTGAGGCCTGGCTATTTTTTAAAAATCCTCTCGAAGTGACTGAAAAGAGGCTGAAGATGATGAGATACTTGAGAAAGAATTATTATACACTTAACCACAGTGCTTCAAAGGTTTAGAATCCCTTTGTTCTGAATTCATTTCAATGTGCTAATGGTGGAAAGGGGTATATTTCCTAAAGTAGATGGAAGTCCTGTTATCTACAGATCACAAATCTGATCCAAATGAAATATAATTCTAAAGGTAATTTGATTAGTAGCAATTTACCTTCAGGTACCTGCAGTCATTTAGATTCTGCTTCTTTTATGATTTTTCCTCCCTGCAGCTTCCCCGTTCTTATTTGAATCTGTTTTCTGCAGACAAAGGACAAACTAGCCACTTCCCTCTTCTTGGCTGGTTTGCTCCTCCAGGTCCCCCTGGAGAAGAGAACTGTGCTCATTTCTGGGTAGAGTCACTTGGCTGTGGGTTTTGAAGGGAAAAATCATCCCGATTTATCTCCCTAAATATAAATTAAACATAAGTTTATAAATATATACCTTTCTTGAGAGGATATATGCCAGACACCATTCTGGGTTCTGAGGATACAAATATAGTAAAATAACCCTATGAAATTTATTCATATGTTTTCTTTTTTGTATTTCCTAATACGATGTTCTTCCTATACAGCCAGAGGTTTCAATTGCTTTAGTGTGGATTCTCCACAGGTGAATCCTGAATAGACAAAAGTGCAACATGGTCTCAAGGCGAGTGGATGACACACAGAGATCAGAATTGTCCTCTCCCTTCAACACAAGTTTTATTACTACAACTATTGTTTAATTTAGCCTTACACTCCTGTCTTCAGAGCTATTCTAACAGGGCTGCATCACACAACTCTAGGGGTATAAGTTACACAGCATCTTATTCTCTACTTTTGAGACCCAATCGAAATAACAGTCCTGTAGTTGCATTTTACATTTGCAGATGTAGAAACCGATAGAGGTTGTTATAGCTGGAAGAGAGAAATGGCTAACGCTTTACTTTGACTTTGACTTTCAAGACTGGCTCTTGAAGGATGTTCTAGATATATTAGTCAAGAGAACTAGGCTTCCATGACTAGAGCTTGGCACTTGAGTTTCCTAAATTCTGAAAACTCCCCATTAATCTCAAAAACCAAAGTTTGGGAGACTGAATGTGGAGATTTTTAAAGCTACAGACTGTGATGTCAAGAGAAGGGCAGCATTGCTTCCACACAGAGGGGACTTGAAAACTCTAGGGCTTGGGAGAGATGTCAAAGAGAAAAGAGAATTATACTCAAGAGGAACTATCCAATCTGCCCTTTCCTGGGTTAAATCTCTGGGATGCAGGGTATCATGAGAGATAGGCTTGATTACTAGAGGATGGAGAAGATTACGTGCCATCCCCACGTTAAAGTCTGGGATGAAGCAGTCCTGCAGAGAACCTGAGATGACCCACGCCTCCCAGAAGCTATCACAGAGGGCATGGGGGAGATCAATAATCTCCCATTTTCCCTAGTGAGTATTGAGTAGCAAGCTCTCAGAGGAATCATTATAGCTGAGATGAAAAGACCTTATGGTAGAGGGCCTCAGGGTTAACAGCCCAATCTGGGGAACAAAGAGTAAGTCTAGCCAGGCCACAGGAGATCAGCAGGGCCAGTGAGATCTAAGGTGGGCTCCTAAGGAGCATGGGGAAATGTCAGAGCTCCCGACAAGCATTGCCTTTGTGGACAGAGTGAATAAGGAGCTCCACCAGCAGTAGGGGCAATATGGACAGCCACGCCAGCCCCTTACCGAAGAGTAAGCAGATGATCAAAGTCTAGAGGACAGCACAAAACCCCTACAATGTTACATAAACCTCCTGTACCCAGACACAATCTCAGGATCAAGCAGAAGGAGAAGGAGAACCAGGGTACCGTCACCACAGAGAAGAACCGTGATGGGAAGCTGTGACATGAATTGACTGAGCTTAAATTCTGAATTTAGTAAGTTCCTAATAAAGACTTCTTTCAATCAGAAGATACTGAATGTCTTTGAAGTGATGGAATAGAACTAAGTTGAGTAAAGGTAGACTTTTTGTATCTCTGACTCGTGACTGTATTTGAAATGTAAAACCCACTGTATGAAGATGAATGAGATAAAATTCCTGCCTCAAGAACCTTATAATCTAGGGGTGTATTATAAGATGAGGTATTGAGCCCAGGAGTTTTCTGCCCTATAATTTTGCATATGATTGATGTTGAAATTTTATGAATAAATACATTTCATGCTTATAAGTTGGGCCTGGGGGGGGCGCTAAAGTGAGACTAGGAAAAGGCTATAGGGCCAGAAGAGCTAACGTTCTACTGCAGAAATATGATGCCAATTGAGAAAAACAATTGGATGAAAGCCCGGTAAAGGACAATCTAAGTGATCACTAGGTTGAGGAAGATGCTCTATGGAAAGAAACATTAATATGATAAACTAGTCAAGAAATGCAAATGCTGAGAAAGAACAGAAATGAAGTCTATCAGTTTTTTTAAAAATATTGAAACCATCATAAACCATAATTCAATCTCACTCCAAAAAATTTTTTTAAATGAGTTAGATAGCTCCAAGGAAGTTCTGATTTATAGTGGCAATTTTCTTGACCCAATAAATCCCACGTGATATCAGAAGTGACAAGAATCCAGGTACTTTGTATTTTATGTGCTAGGGAGGTGGGCAAAGTTCATACAGTATGTTTACTGGTGTTGCCCAGGAAATGTCCCAGCTATGGAGGATCTGTTTTCAGAACAGACCCCAGTCAAGAAGGGATTTTCCTCCAAAACACCTTAAAATTAGACACTGAGAAAACCCAGATGCGATGTAGAAGAATGCTTATTCCCCAGTGAAATCGCAAGCACAGAGACACTGTCCACATGGAGGATGCTTGGGAAAGGCTCAAAAAGCTGCAGCCTTGCCTGCACTCCTAGTCAGACAAGAGAAATCTTACAATTTAGGGTAGGGTTTGGGCAAAAAGGTAAAAAAATGGCTTTACTTTGTACCCAAGATTTTGAAGGAAGCAGCAGACATCTTAGGACAGAATGGATTTTGAATTATGGCAACAACTGGGGGCATGTAGCAGAAGGGGTGGCTGGAGCCAGTAAGGCCATTTAATCACAATAGATAAAGCACTGTCATCACTTTCTTAGCCAGGAAGAAACAGACACGTATAAAAACACATTCCACTTCCTTTATAGTTACTTTTACATGTTCTAAATTGTAAGAGGTCTTATTACAGAGTATGGGTATAGTCATTCTCAACAAATGCTTTTGATGTTTCCATAAAAATCTAAGTTAAATATGCCCGTCTGCATGGATCCTGACTGGTTATTAAAGTCAAGATTCTGGTAAGGAGTGGCAAGGACTTTTATTTTTTTGATGAGCATGCTAAATGGGCTATGCTTACTTAGGTTTTTACAGCTCCTATGCTCTATGATCTTTCCAAGCTGTACAATCTCGTGGTGGTTTCGAATCTCTTGCATATCTCAGCTGGGAGATGTGATTTCCTCCATGCACTCCTTTCTACGTCAGCATATAAAGTCCCCATACTTGTGTCAGTGATGTGCTGCAGCTGATTTATTTGTACTGGCTCATAAAAGATGATTATTAAAATTTTAGGAATTCTGTGAGCCAGTTTTTAGACACAGCTGTTATTAAAATTGAATTACATAAACTTACAGTTAAATAAATCATATTTAAAACAAAGGTAAGAAATACTTTCTAATTATTTTATTACAGTTTACTATTTTTTATGCCTTTTAGGCTATTTACATGTACTGTTCCTGTATAGTGGAAATACAATATTATGGTGTATTTGATACACCATTTGTATTTGAGATACTGAGAATCTCTTCCCAGTTCTCCTTTCAGTGACATTATGTCTGTGTATGTGTGAAAGTGGCCTTGGTAAGGGGTATTTACACCAAGGGAATTAGCAAACTACTATAAATGAGGGCTTGATTGTTTGTTGATTGCCTAGAATGTAAAAAATGAAGGAGGAAGTGTTTATGATATAGATTAATCCTAAAATTATGCAGTATCCATAGCCATTCCATTGTAAATAACACAAATAAATGAAGAAATATTCTTCCAGTATTCAAAAACGATTTTGATTCAGCAAAATGACTCATGTCATCTACAAAAGAGTGACGTTCCAACCTATGTCTTGATTGTTTCTCTGTTGTCTTGTTGGTTAACATAAATGCAAATATCAGTCAACATTCGTGTCCAAACTACACTCATTCATCAGCTGTTTCCAAAGTTTACCAAGAGATACATGGGTTCAGAAAATAAATAAATAAATAAAAACAAAAGCATTTTATGAGAATCGGTGGCTGTATGGAGTTTAAAATAAAGGGCACAGTTATATTTATTATTATTTATAAATTGTGTGGTACACATCCTATATATAAAATTTATAATAAGCTTATATATAGAACAAGCACATTCTTTTCCAGAGAGACAGCTGTCAAACATTTATCAGCATACCACTACATGTGCCTCTCTCTCATCTAGGAAAAGTGAGCGATTGGTTCAATTTTTTTTTTGTTAGTTTTGTTTTTACTCTTAGAGAGGACAGTTATCTCTCTTTATTGAGAAAGGTCCAATTTCATATCTCTACCTTTTGGCCCTTCGTTGTTTTCTACAGTGTCACAAGGAGCTTGGCTTAAGGGCTACTACAAGGAAAGAGAAGGCAATAATTACCTTTCTATTTTCTTTACAATTAAAAGTGGCTTTGGGCTTCCCTGGTGGCTCAGCGGTTGAGAGTCTGCCTGCCGATGCAGGGGTTAAGGGTTCGTGCCCCGGTCCGGGAAGATCCCACATGCCGCGGAGTGGCTGGGCCCGTGAGCCATGGCCGCTGAGCCTGCGCGTCCGGAGCCTGTGCTCCGCAACGGGAGAGGCCACAACAGTGAGAGGCCCGCATACAACCAAAAAAAAAAAGTGGCTTTTAAGGATGAATATGTACACACCACATTATCTGTGTTATTCAAACGTATTCTAAAAAGTATTAGTGTGGCTTTGAAATTATTTTTATGAGTTTGAAAAGGATTTAAGTTTGTGGTGTTTTAAAGAAAGTAACAGCTTATTTATTTATTTATTACTTTTTAAGAAAATGGTATGTGCAGTGGTTAAAGGCATGGACCCGAGAATCAGAAAACATTCATTTTAAACCCAAATTTGCAAACTGCCAACTCTGCTATCTGTTTAGATAGCCTCTCTGTACTTTAGTTTCTCCATCTATTCAATAGACATTAGAACAGAATCTACTGCATAGGGTTGTTGTGATAATTAGATGAATTGATATGTGTAAAGCACTTGACAGTGCCTGGCACACAGCAGAAGGTTTGCCATTTTCAGTACCACTACTATTACTACAATTGTGGCTGCAACACAAAGTAGTCAATTCACTGACTTACAGATACTAAAGTAAACTGGACAAAGAGTGCCTGATCTTAGATTCACTCTGGTGCAGAAAAATTGACTTACCAACGATCACACAACTTTTGGTGTTAGAACCCAAAGCAGGTGCCACATCTCCTGATAATCAGTTCTCTTGTTAAGCTAAATGGTTTCTTTACGAGCTATACTTGAGGATTTATCTTAGCTAGTTAACTAGACAATTTCGAAGAGCTATATGGTTCTTTATGAAAAAGAATGCTTTTATCTAACTGTATTAGGATGCTTTACAGCGGCACTGTCCAATATGGTAGCCACGTGTGATCACTAAGCATTTGATGTGTGACTAGGGTGTTTGAGAAGTGCTGTAAGTATAAAGCACACACCGGATTTTGAAGACTTCATATGAAAATAAAATGTAGAATGATCATTAATAATTTTTATACTGGTTAAAAGTTTAAATTACAATATTTTTAATATATTGGGTTAAATAAAGTATATTATTAAAAATAATTTCACCTGTTTCATTTTACTTAATGTGGCTTCTAGAAAACTTAAAATTATATATATGTCTCACAAGTGTGGCTTGTATTAGATTTATATTGGACAGTTCTATATAAGATTAATTTTCATGTCTAAACTTGAAAGCTGAAAATATTGCTTTGTTTAATAAACCAGGAAGTGTTCTCTGCCTTAGTTCAGCACATTATTATCTACCTAGTCATCCAAGCCAGAAATCTAAGGAATATTGTTGATTCTTCCCTCTTCCTCTATCCCATACATAATAATGGTTGAATCATTCTCAAATCTATGCCAATGTAACCATTTCTTTTACCGGTGCAGTCCTCACTATTCCTTATATGGACATTGCAATAGTCTTCACACCACTCTCCCTGACCACCAGTCTTGGCTCCCCAAAGCCCACCTCCTACATTGTCAGATCACGCCACTCCCCTGAGCAAGGTCCTTCTATTGGTCCCTATTACTGTGTTCACTGATGGCACATCCACCACCACCATCACCCACTGCCCTCTGCCCCATGGCCTGGACACTGCTTACTTGTCTCATCTCCTTTTACATGCTATATTAGAATTGATATGAAGAAATTCTTAAGTATGTACATTTTGTTAGGTATTGGGTTGTGGTGGGTGTGTGGGGAGTGGAGGAGAAGGGAGAGGAAGGGCTGGACAATGGTATGAAATGATCACTTATTATATTCATAAACTCATTAATTTTTTGAATGAAATATAAAACACAGATTCAGCATCTAACTGGATGTCCTGGCCAATGCGTTAAAACAAGTGGGGAAAGCAATCTATACAGTTTTATCAGACACATCTTAATGATAATTCCTCCCATTTCTTCAGGACTGTGACCTCCTTAAATGAAATCATGTGTGAAAAGAGTTTAATATAGTGACTGGGACATAGTATTCATAATCACTTTCTATCCCTTTGCTCAAATCTCACCTCTACCAAGCATACCTCCCCCCGAATCATCATTAAGTTGTTAGGTAAAAGCCCAGGAGGTGAAATACAAGCTTCCAAAAATAATAGATAGTTTAAGCAAGGATCACTTTCCAGGTCACAAACCACTAATTACTGAGGAACTTAAACGTATGTTATTGCGTAGAACAACCTTATTTGTTGAGGATAGTGAAGAGAGAAAAAGAAAAAAGAGCCCAGCAAGCAAAGTGAGAAATAATTGGGAAAAAAGGGAAAACATGTTTCATGCCTGCTTCTTTACTGAAAAATTAAACAAACAAGAAAAAATAATGTGAAGGACCAAGTTATTTATCTCTATATTTCAAAAAGCATATACCATAATGTATGGCGCTACCTAAGAGAATTTCATTTAGTATTAACATGAAACTTTCATCTTGTTGATAGGTGATTTGCTTCAGGCTAACATTCTCAATAAGTATCCTGCTCGACAGCTATCTTTGTTCTGTCTAGTGAATTCTAAAAATTAATTATATAAATGACTTAAACACTTACGTAAACCAATAATTATGGAAACATTGGCTCCATGATGAAAGTTACCATCTTCACTTTAATAATTCTTAGACGTTTTTCATTGGAGATGTAGAGTCACTTTTTTTAAGATTATAAGAATTTTTTATAGTCATTACCCTTGTGACTTAAAAATATTTGTATTCAGACTGTTGGATTATTTGAAATACATAATTAATATTTATTTGTACTGTAACCAAAATGAAGATGCATCCACACAATTGAACTTCTCTATTATTTACTATTTAGCAGTTGGTCAAAAACAAACATTCTGATAGGTTCTGTTATGAAGCTGCATTTGTATAGAATCTGCAAGTCTGAAGAATATTTAGAATCTGTCTAATCCACCTTCAGACCCAATTTAGGAACCCCAATCAATTCATCAAGAGGTTTTCCCTTTTGCTCTCAGATCTAATTCATCAGACTTTTATATAATACTTGAGAAGCCTTTAAGCTTTCTGTAAGTTTAGCTATCAAAATGACAAGGCTGACTAATTACCACACTAAGAGGCTGATTTCCAATGTCAAACTTCCCCACTTTCAGAGAATTCCAACACAGGGTGGTGCTTGCTTGTAACTGGATTAAGATTACCCAAGTTTCTGGAAGACTTAGCTTTTCCTGCTCCCACTTGGGAAAGGCAAAATGAGATCACCATTCTTTTCTGATTTTTACAATTCATGTTTTTCAATATAAAAGGTCAAAAGGATTCTGATCTAAAATTTACAAACTATTTTTGTAAAATTACATAGTGGTGATTGCCACACTAGAAGTCTCAGCTCTTTGAGGATGCTAAAATAAAGAGACTGTGTTGCTTTGAATTTTTTCCTATACTTCCTAAACTCTTCTGTGTTTCTAACACCCCATCTCCCCATTTGCTCTCCAATCCCAATCTTTTAATTCAGGGAAAGGCAAACCATGGCACATGGGCCAAATGCAGATCACCACCTGTTTTTGTAGATAAAATTCTTTGGAACACAGCCATGCTCATTTGTTTCCATATTGTCTATGGCTTCTCTCTTGCTACAACAGGAGAATTGAGTAACTGTGACACAGATCATATGGTCTCTGCAAGCCTAAAATATTACAATCTGGCCCTTTAAGAAAACATTTCTTGACCTTTGTTCTGGCAGGATCACTGAGTCCTCTCATACCTTTTTCCTCACAACACATATGTGGTGGATGAACAAGTCAAAGGAACTATTCCACTTTTTCATAAACATGGCAAGTACTTTCATGTCATGCAAATGTTCTGTTTGCTAGGAATACCTTCCTTCTTCACCTTAACTTTGTTGTGTTCTGGCTTATCCTTAAAAACCCCATCTCTGGTGTCACTTCACTTGCAATTCTTTTCTTGACTATCCCATGAAATAAACAATTTTATATCATCTTATTCTGTAAATGCATTTGTCAGAACTTATCTTTTAAGAATACTTTTGTGTCCACAAGTAAATCAATAAATTCATTTGGAGAGAATTGATTTCTTTACCATATCATCTTACCATACACATTCATAGTATCCATTTATTCAGTTCTTCTTAAGAGTTGTTTTGATTCTTCTTCTAGTAATAGCACTTTTATGCAGAGAGAGTCTCTCATTAAACTTTGCATTTAATTGCCCCCAAATCCCCAATCCAAGACATCCCACCACTTCCCAGCTGGCCCAAAGCACAGTGCCTGGCTTACAGTGTAAGATAAATTCTAAAAGGACCAGAGATCAAATGTAAAAAATGAAATCACACAAATACTTAAAAAATTGGGTGAATTCCTTTATAATTTGGTAGTGATAAAAAACTTTATAAGTATAACTCAAAATTTAGAAGGAATAAGAGAAAACATTGGTAAACGTGATTACATAAAATCTTAAAATTAAAGATTTTATAGATAGGAAAGGTACATAAATAAACCAAAATGAAAAACTGAGAGAGAAATATTTGCAATTTCTATCACAGGAAAAGGGGTATTATGAATATGAAAAGATCTTCTAAACATAGAGAAGAAATAATCCAACACCCTATTGAAAAATGAGCTAAAGATATTAACAAATTACAAAAAAATGCAAATAATTCTTATATAAAAAATGCTCAACCTCACTCATAACAGAAAATGCAAATTAAGCTATAGTCAGATATTTCTCACCTAATAAATTGACAACAATACAAAATCTGAAATATGTTCACAAAACCTTGGGGAAAAGCGATTCGGATATTGCTGGTAGGAACTGAAAATGGTACAACTCTTATGGAGGAGAATTTGGCAATTCCCAGCAAAACTACATAGGCATTTATTTTCTAACTCAGCAGTTTCATGTATAAAGATCTAACCAAAGAAACACTTGCAAAAGTACTGAAAGACATATGTAGAATATGCCACTGTTTGTAATAGAAAAGACAGGAGCAACCCAAATGTTCGTCAATAGCAGACTGATTGAGACCACAATGGAGAACTACACAGTTTTAATAAGTAAGGAGGGATACCTGTATATACTACTATGGAGAGATTTCCATGATATACTGTTAACTGAAAACAGCAAAGTAGAGAAAAGTACATATGGCATGTGTGTATAGTATTCTTTAAGAAATGTGGACAGGATATGAATATATACATTTGCATATACTTTTTTTTAAAGGGAGATAGCCATTTTAAGTGAAGACAGAGTAAGGGAGACCAAATTTAATCTCATACCTAGAAAACTGAGCAAATATGTCAATATGAAGTGACACTTTTCAGACACTGGAGAACTGGCAGCTCAGGAGTTTTATCCCTAAGAGAAAGGAAAAAAGGCAAATACTGGAGGCAGTTTCCAGGTCACAGTTCAGGGAAAGGGAATCCAAACATAGCCTGGTGATTTTGATGAACTGAAGAAATACAGATTGGAGTTTAGAGAGGCAAAGGCCGCTAGAATTTGTAAGCCAGAATACCAGAGAAGTAGCTTCATAGAGAAGCAGCCCAAAGACTTTCAGAGGGGTTCACCCATATCCTTGGCTGAGTATTGATGTGCAAATACATAAGAAGAATTTACCCAAAGCCCCCCCCCACACACACAAAATTACTGGAAAGGAACAAGGAAATGTCCCTAGCAGTTCACAGAGGACCAGGAAAAGTTCATGTTTACACTAGCCAAACTGGAAAACCTTACAATATGTGGAGAATCAGGTAGAATCTACAGAGGGTATTGCTTTATTAGAGGGACAAAATTAGTCCTAAACTAAGGGTTGTTTACACCTACCCTAAAAAAAACCTTAAAAGCAAGTATGAAAAAAAATAATAAAGCAAATACGAAAGAGGACTAATTGGTTCTAAGTAAATTAGCTAAACGTCGGAGCAAAATATAAACATCTTGAAAGGAATATAACAAAATCCAGCAACCAACAGCATAAAATACACAATTTCTGGCATATAATCAATAATTATGAAACACAAAAAAGCAGCAGCAAAATACGAAAAATAACCAGGATAAAAATAAATCAATGCAAATAGAGCCAGAAACGACAGAGATAATGGAATCAGTAGATGAATCCATTAAAACAACTGTTATAAATATACTCCTGATGTTCAAGAAGATAGTGGATAACATGACAATAAAGAAGAGAAATTTGAAGATATAAAAATGACCCAAATAAAACTTCTGAAGATGAAAATTACAAAGGCTGAAATTAAAAATACATTGAATGAGAATAACAGCAGATTAGACACTGAAGAAGAAAAGATCAGTGATTAATTATAGGATTCACCCAAAATGAAACTCAGAAAAAATACTGAAAATTAATACAGCATCAGTGACCTTGGGAGTAATATTGTGTGCAATTGGTGTTCAAGAAAAGGGGCCTGGAGGATAGAAAAAAATATTCCACATTTATTGAAAACTATGAATCTATAGATCCAATATGTTCAAGGAAACTCAAAAGCAGAAGAAACACAAAGAAAGCCACATCCACACCCATCATAATCAAGCTTCTGAAAACCAGTAATAAGGAGAAAAATCTCAAAATCAGCCAGAGAAAAAGGGCACATTACATAATGAGGAACAAGTATAATAATAATGGTATACTTTTCATGAGACACTATTCAAGCAATGAGACCATAGTTAGACATCTATACAGTATTTAAAGAAAAAAGAAAACTTGTCCACCTAGATTTCTTTACCAAAA
This sequence comes from Kogia breviceps, assembly GCF_026419965.1. Lineage (NCBI taxonomy): Eukaryota > Metazoa > Chordata > Mammalia > Artiodactyla > Physeteridae > Kogia > Kogia breviceps. The sequence continues at coordinate 58,362,054 of NC_081324.1, read as the reverse complement.
TATCTATAAAAATGGAAGGACAGGCCTTCCTTGGTGGTGCAGTGGTTGAGAGTCCACCTGCTGATGCGGGGGATACAGGTTTGTGCCCCGGTCTGGGAAGATCCCACATCCTGCGGAGCGGCTAGGCCCGTTAGCCATGGCCGCTGAGCCGGCGCGTCCAGAGCCTGTGCTCCACAATGGGAGAGGCCACAACAGTGAGAGGCCCGCGTACCGCAAAAAAAAAAAAAAAAAAAAAAAAGGAAGGATAACAAGTTTTTTTCCAGAAAAATAAAAGTTTAAAATATTTATCTCTAATAGACCTATACCATGAAATGTTAATAAATTTTCTCAGGCAGAAGAAAAAAATGACAACAGATAAAAAAATTAAATCAACAACAAAATGAAGAGTACCAAAATATGCAGGAAGTCATAAAATGTATTTTTCTCATTTTTAAACTCTTTAATAAATAACTGACTCTTTAAAGCAAAAAAAAACCAATGTATTGAAAGATGAAATAGTAGTATAATTCTTCTATTTCAGTAGTTATAATACTGCTTGAAGACAGACTATAAGTTAAAAATGATTTATTGTGAACCTCAGTAAAATCTCTAAAAACTAAAAGAGGCATGGTTAATAAATCAATAACAGAAACAAAATGAAATCATTAAGAAAAAGAAACCTTAGTTAATACAAAGGAAGGCAAGAAAGGAGGAAAAAAGTAACACAGAGCAGAAGAGACAAATAGTGATTAAGTAGTATGATAGTAGACTTAACCCTATCCATACAGATAATTACATTAAATGTAAATGAACTAAACAGACAATTAAAAGGTAGAGATTATCAGATTGGCCAACATATGTTGCCACATTTTAAATATAAAGACACAGATAGTTTAAAGCTTACAAGATGGAAAAAGCATAATGTTCAAGCACAAATCAAAAGAAAACTAGAGTGGCTGTCAGACAGAGTATGCTGTAGGGCAAGGAATATTTCCTAGGAATAAAAAGGAATAGTTCACAACGATATAAAGATGAATTCATCAACAGCACATAATTTTAAATGTGTATGCACCCAGTAACAGAGTTTCAAAATACATAAAGCCAAACTTAAAGAACTAAAAGGAGAAATAGACAAGTCCACAATTATAGTTGGGGATGAAACACTTTTCTCTCAGTAACTGATAGGACAAGAATACAGAAATCAATAAGGAGGGAAAACACTTTAATAATGCTGCCAACCAACCTGACATTTGTAGCATACTGCCCTCAACAACAGGAGGACACACATTTTTCTGAAAGTGTACATGGAACCGTCACCAACACAAAACATATGCTGACCTATAAAACAAGTAACAATGTATTGAAAGGACTAAACTCATACAAAACATGTCCTCTGACCACACTGAATTAAATTGACTCAGTAACATAAAGATATCTGTCAAATCACCAGATGTTTATAAATTAAACACTTTTAAATAACTCAAAGGGCTAAGAAGAAATCACAAGGGAAAATGGAAAACATTTTTTTTACCATTTCCATATATTGAATTAGCAAGTAATATTACAAAATTTATAATACTGATATTATCAAAACTAGAGGAACTAGCATCCTCATATACTACTAGTGGGAGTTTAAATTGATAATACATTTTTGAAAACAAGTATGTGTATATTTACATATCCTTACATATAAATACAATAAAACAATATATTAAATACATCAAAAGCCTTAAAATTTACTGGAAAACATTTTAAACTGAATGAAATGAAAAACACAACATATCAAATTTGTGGTATACATATAAAGTTGTAATTATAGGGAAATTTAGAGCATTAAATGCTTATAATAAAAAAAAAGAAAATCTTGAATCTATGTTTCACCTCATAAAGTTAGAAAAAGAAAATTAAATACAAAATAAGCAGAAGACAGAAAATAGTAAAGAGTAGAAATAAATAAAAATAAAAACCAGGGGAAAGTAGTGACAAATAAATGAAAACAAAAGCTGGTTCTTTTGGAAAACGTTAACAAAGTTGACCTTGTAGCCAGATTCATCAGAATAAAAATGAGCAAATATAGATACCAATATAAGGAACAAATGAGGGAATGGAATACCATTACAGATCCTACAAGTATGGAAATGATAATAAAAGAATATCAGGAATGATTTCATGTAAATAAACTTGATAATTTATAATAAAATGGACACATTCCTTGTAAGATAAAAAACTATGAAAGCTCACTCAAGAAGCAATAGATAGCCTAATTAGCCATATATCAATTAAAGATATTAAATTCATAGTTAAAAACTCCTTTACATAGAAAACCTCAGACCCAGATATTTTCATAAATAAGTTCTACCAAACTTTTAAGGAAAAATAGTGTTAACTCAAAACAAACTTATCCATAAAATGAAAGAAGAGGAAAAACTCAGTATTTTTTATGAGGTCTGCTTTCCCATAAAAATACATTACAAGACAATTATATACTGATTTCCCTCATGAACATAAAAATAAAAATCTTTAACAAATTAAATCCAGCAATTTATAAAAAGGATAACACATCCCTACTACATGAAGTTCATTCCAGGAATGTAAAGTTGGCTTAACATTTAAAAATAATTCAGTGTAACTCAATATACTAAAAAGTGAAAAAGAAAAATCATATGATCATCTCAGTAGATGCATATAAAGTATTTGACAATATTCAATTCCCATTCATGACAGATTCTCAGTAAAACAGAAACAGAGGGAAAACCCCTCAATCCTATAAAGGGCATTTATGAAAAACCTACAGGTACCTTCAGAATTAATGGTGAAAGACTAATTGCTTTACCCCTAAAATCAGAAATGAGACAAGGATGCCTGCTCTCACCACTTCTATTCAACATTATAATAGAGTTCCTAGACAGTGGAATAAGAGAAGAAAAAGAAATAAAAGGCACAGATTGGAAAGGAAGATGTAAAAGTATCTTTATCTATAGACAACATGACTGTCAAATAGAAAATTCTAATGAATCAAGCAAAAAAGTTACTAGAATTAATAAGTGACTATAGCAAGGCTGCAGGATACAAGGTCAATATATAGTATCTACTGTGTTTATATATAAGTAACATTTGGAAAAAGAATTTTTAAAAGAATTACCTTTTACAACAGCATCAAAAATATTAATTATATAGGGATAAATTTAACAAAATATGTGCTAGGCATGTAAACTGAAAACTTAAAATTATTGCTGAGAGAAATTTTAAAATACCTATATAAATGTAGAAATATACTATGTTCATTAAGACTCAGTATTGGTAAATGTCAATTCTCCCCAAAATGACTTATAGAGTCAATGCAATTCCAATCAAAAGTCAAGTAAGCTTTTGTAGAAATAGACATGCTGATTTTACAATTATATGGCAAAGGTAAGGCCTAGAATAGTCAAACATTTCTAAAAAATAATGAGGTTGAAGGACTTATGCAACCTGCTTATGGTGAGTGAAAGAAGCCAGACATGAAAGATTATACATTGTATGATTCTATTTTTAAATTTTAATTTTTTATACAATTTTTAAAGGTTACTTTCCATTTACAGTTATTAGAAAAGAGTGGCTATACTCCCTATGTTGTACAATACATCCTTGAGCCTATCTTACACCCAACAGTTTGTAACTCCCACTCCCCAACCTCTATATTGCCCCCTACCCATACTGTTAACCACTAGTTTGTTCTCTATATCTGTGAGTCTACTTTTTTTGTTATATTCACTAGTTTGTCTTTTTTTTAGATTCCACATATAAGTGATATCATACAGTATTTGTCTTTCTCTCTGACTTATTTCACTTAGCATAATGCCCTCCAACTCCATCCATGTTGCTACAAATGGCAAAACTTCATTTTTTTCTATCCTGAGTGGTATTCCATTGTATATATATACCACATCTTCTTTATTGATTCATCTGTTGATGGATACTTAGGTTGTTTCCATATCTTGGCAATTGTAAATAATGCTGCTATGAACATCGGGGTGCACGTATCTTTTTGAATTAGTGTGTCTGGTTTTTTTCAGATATATAACCACAAGTAAAATTGCTGGGTCATATGGTATTTCTATTTTTCATTTTTTGAGAAACCTCCATACTGTTTTCCACAGTGGCTGCACCAATTTACATTCCCAACAGTGTAAAAGGGTTCCCTTTTCTCCATATTCTTGCCAACATTTGTTATTTGTGATGATAGCCATTCTGACAGGTATGAGGTGATATCTCATTGTGGTTCTGATTTGCAGTTCCTTGATGATTAGCAATGTTGAGCATCTTTTCATATGCCTGTTGGCCATCTGCATTTCCTCTTTGGAAAAGTGTCTATTCAGCTCTTCTGCCCATTTTTAAATTGTGTTGTTTGTTTCATAGGATTCCATTTATATAAAATTTTAGAAAAGACAAACTATAGTGACAGAAAGCACATCAATGGTTGTCATGGACCAGAGGCAGGAAAAAGGGAATAACTGCAAAGAGGAACAAAGAAGTTTTCTGAGGTGAAGGAAAATAGTCTATATCTTGTGCATACTGGTGTTTACATGTGATTCAGCGTGTAGCGGTGTTACATTCTTCGGAAGGAATCAAGCGATAAAAATAAAATTAGCTAATTTTATTGTTTACCATGAAAGCTACTTTTAAAAGAAAGAAAAATTATTTTAAAATGTAGTTATATATAGGAAGAAAGAGGAAACAGAAGGTACAGAGATGGAAGCTAGATTCATTGCATATACCTTATTTGGTATATATACCTATTTCACATAATTACAAAAGAAAATTAAACATTATACAAGCAATTCCTAAAAATTTAATGTACAATAAAACAAGCTAACCTAATCTGCACTCACCCAAAACCATAATTCTCTTTTGGGAACTATTCCATTTGACCCTATAACACAGTGATTTGACTATACACTCCTAGTGGGATATGCTAGCAGGACAAAAAATTGCAAAAAAAAAAAATTATTTTTAGTAATCATATTGTTGATGGCAGTGTTATCACACTAGAAGCTATCTGTAACTACTGAGCCTTACCAAAAATGGACTGAGGAGTCAACCTGATAACCCCTCACTTGCCAAAGATGAAACTATATCAATATTATCTTTGTTATCAATAAGGATAACAACTGCAGTGCACTGAAACACATCAAATATCTTTAAATCAATGAATTGCAAAAAATTCACAATTCTTTATTGCTTAAAGTAGTATATATATATATATATTTTTTTTTTTTTTTTTTTTTTTTTTTTTTTTGTGGTACGCGGGCCTCTCACTGTCGCGGCCTCTCCCGTTGCGGAGAACAGGCTCTGGACGCGCAGGCTCACCGGCCCTGGCTCACAGGCCCAGCCACTCCGCGGCACGTGGGATCCTCCCAGACCGGGGCACAAACCCGTGTCCCCTGCATCGGCAGGCGGACTCTCAACCACTGCGCCACCAGGGAAGCCCAAAGTAGTATATTTTTAAAAATTAATATTTATTCTGCCTTTTATTATAGGAACTCTACCTGAGGGAAATAAAAAAAGTCAATGAGGGAATCTTTTCTTATATAAGTATTCCAACTAATAATTAAGAAGGAAATAATATAGTTAAAATTCCACCTCTTTATGACATATAGTGAAATAATGAATCTAAGACATTGAGCATCAGTGGCTACTAACATCCAACAAAAATAAAAACTAGACATTATATTTTTAGGTAAAGGTAAACAATACCACCTATGAAATGTTCTTGCCAAAAATAAAAACAAACAAACAAAAAACTAACCTACATCTGATCAATCTAGACCTAACTATCAATGCAATGGATAGAAGAATATGTTAAATGACACCATGGAGATACAATCAATGATACACTGACCAAGGGAAATTCTATAGGACAAACCTGATTTCTTTAATAAGTAAGAAATTTTAAAAAAAGGAAATAGTGGGGAAATGATAATATAAGGAATTACCGTTGATTTGAAGGGGTATGGTATTGTGATAACACTTAAGAAATAGTGTTTGTTTTAGAGATACATAAAGAAATATTTATAGGCCAATTTATATGGTGTCTGAGATTTGCATCAAAATAATATGGAGGTGAAAGGGATATAGGTAAGTTGTAGAGGAAGCAAAATTAGTTATGGATTGATAATTGTTGAAAGGTAGATGAAATTCTTCATTATACTATTCTATTTAGTGCATCTTTGAGACTTCCCATAATAAAAAAAAAGCTAAAAGATACTTGCTATCATAATATAGTACTAACAGTTAAATACAAAGAAGATAATTGAGAATGATTTTTAAATACTTTTTGGAAGCCATCTTATACCTAGTATTTATGGAATGAATCCTTTAAATAGTGTCATAAGTAGCAAATCATACTTTCAGATTCAGGTATTTGAAGAATAATATTTAAATGACAGATCACAATTGTTTATGAAACTAAGATGACATGTAGAATGAAATTAGATTTTTAACTTGAAAATAGAAACATCAAAAACTTAGAAAGATACCAAACAACTTTTTTAAAAGCCAGTCATTAATCTTGTTATTTCCAAAACAAGCCTTATTTTCTTACAATATTGTAGAAAAGAAAGCACTGATCACGTTGAAGTTACAAGTGAGGCAAAATATCAAAGCTGAGTCTAGTAAGTATTATTGTGTTCTTATGAGGTGCTCCACTGTTACAAGAATATGTTCTAGAATGAGTATACTAAACTGAGTTTTGCTAAGGGAAATAAACTGAAGTGAATTAACATAGGCATTTGAAACCCAACCTACGGAATCAGGTCTATTTTACTGTCATGGGTAGCTGATGAAATCTTCACCCTTCTTGATCATCATGGATTCTGGAGCTGCACATTCCCAGTCAGCCCTATTACCCCATTAAATTCAGCAGAGTGAGGGATTTTGCTAATATTATACCAGATTAGAACCACCAATTTAACATCAAAACTAATATTAATCCTTTGTTTAACCTACCATGCTTCTCTAACTTGCTGATTGATTTTCCTTATAATACTGTAGTACTGTATTGTGCTGTCAGCTATTTTTCAGAAATAGTTGTTTTTCTCACATCCACCTTCCTACCACATATCCACACATACCAACAACATCACAGGACTTCAGGGGAAGTACTGCTTGATGCCTCAACTCACTCTGAGTCACAAAAGCAGAAATGAAATGTTCTCTTACTACTGCCTCTCATTCAGAGTTTTCCCCTCATTCAGAGTAATATTCAGAAACATCAAGCAACAAGGGTCAGCAGCATTTGGCCCTTGTCTGAGACATGATCTAGGGAATGTAAAGAGCTCTTCAGAATAAATGGGCTTAGTTATTTTCATAATCTCTCATTGACCAGACCCCAAAACAAGATTCAGAGTTCTTCATAAGGACTCACATGAATATAGTTATTTAATACTTATCCAAAGAAATGTACAGCTGAAATGCAACCAAAAATACTTTTATTGTTAAATTATGAGAAGAATTTTACTTAACACTTATTTTAACCTACTATAAGCGAGGCACTCTTCTCATTATTTTATAAATACTAATTTAACACCATAAACCTACAAAGTAGCTACTATAGGCCACCACATAATGAAACACCACAGTTTTATTAAAGAAGAAACTGAGGTACAGAGATAGTAAATAGTTTATCCTAGGTCACACAGCTAGTATGTAGCAGAGGTGGGATCTGAACCCAGGTTGGGGCTGCTTAACTATTATACTCTGCCACCTCTCTATTAAACTCCTCTGATGCTTCAGCTATGCTACAGCTCACAATACAAACTCCCTTTCTCTATATAGTTAAATGCCATATTTTAAACATATCAATCAACTTAAGCTTATGTCAGTTTAAAAAATATCTTTGAACATGTTCTTAAAATCCACATAAAAGAATACAGTCTTCAGAGTAAGGGTCAAGGGAAAGTTAAGAATAAGTAAACTGAACTAAATATACAATTCCTAATGGTTCACGGATGGACCCTTAACTGTTCATTTACTGAAAAAATATAGGGGGTAAAAGAAAATTTTCTCAATCTGCTACATATTATAATGGCAAAGATTCATCAACTAAAAAAAAAGTTGCAAGTTTATTGGCTTTTTTCTTTCAATAAGGTAAGTTCATCTCATTTTATGTGCTAGAAGCTTACCTATTCACAACATAGCACACAAGCTGTCTCCTGGAAGATTACAGGAGCACTGCTTGGGAACAGAATCTTGGAGGTACACAGATGGAAACATAAGCCCACTTCCAGGAGATGCCCATAGGAGACACGTGAAAGCCAGGGAACATGTCATAGCAGAAATTTTGTAAAATGTAACCTATGGTCTACACACTTGAAGACGTAATGTGAGAGACAAAGTTATACTGCTATATAATTTATTCCTGTGGTTAGCCTATTTTACAATTAATTTGAGAAAATGGCCCAATGACAGGGACAATAACTTTGTAGCTGAACTATACTCGTTCTATCAACTGCACTCCCTACCCTTGATAACTAGCACTGCCTAAAAATAAAAATATATTAAAGTTAATTTAAACTTAAGGCATTAGTGATGTGAGTATTCTTGTGCTGCATGGAAGTATCCAATGAAACAATGTCTTTGCAAGTCCTATTCATGTAGATGTTATAAGAATAATAGAAAAGGTGAACAAAATTCCATAAGCCATTAAGATAGATATAGGGTATCCCAAAGCGAAGGAGAAATTCTCTTGATCTTGGGAAATGAAAAAAGGGAATTTAAATTTTCTTATAAGGAGACCTTGGAGCAAGAGGGGACATTTTAAGCAGTGGAGGGAAAAAAAATCCATTGAGGGCTATAGACTACCAACCATTTAATCAACATTTTAAGAAAGAAATACAGAAAATCAATTCTCCTGCTCTTAAGACAAAAACATAATAAAAATGCACTTCAGTTCAGTATTCAGGCTAGACAAGGGGAAAAGATGACAAAACCTAGGAGCAAGAAAAGACCAACACCTCAGACTTACTCTAAGTATCATTTCTATTATGATAGCAACCATATGTGGTACATTTTCTTGAATCATTCCAGTTTCAAATATTCTGCACTATTGTTCAGATACATTCATTCGTATTTAGCACATGTTCTGACTCTCGGTTTGGAAAATGTCATCATCAAGCCTACTTGTACCCAGTCCTCAGGTTCACTCCTGCTGTGGTCCCAGTTCCTCCCCGCATTGACCAGCAGTTGGACACCCTTTAGTTCCCCTATCATTTTCCTCTCAACCACCACCACACTCAGACAACCCCCAGCTCCAATGGCTCCATAACCTTACCTTCCTTCTCGCTGTGATAGCCAGGATTCCCACCCTGACCAGCCTTCAGACTTCCAGCCCTGAACTGCTCTCCAGGCTATAAATCCAATCCTAACCTCCACCTCAACTGAACAAGATTAGTTTGCTTGCCTCTGTGCCTTGAACTCCCTAATATCCCCTGGCAGCTTTTTGGCCACAAGGTCCCTTTCCACAAACCTCAACAACAACAACAAAAAACATATTTTAGGTACTTACCTTTAGGTATTTACCTTTGGTCCTCCAACTAAGTTTAGTTCCTCCCTCTCTGAAAGGTTCTCTCACAGTGCTGTTAAGATGAAGAAATAGTGATGGGAAAATCAGCTCAAGTTCTCAAATATTTACTGAGCATCCATTGTATGTGCCAGGCTAGCATTGCATTCTTCATTAGCTGGTAGGGGGTGGAAGTGACACACCCCAATGAATAAGACCTTTGTTCTCAAAATCCTTAGAATTGAATGGGTAAGGGACGGGGGTGAAAACGTATCTAAGACATAAGGGTGATTCTCAAGTGAGATAATCTAGCTTCATCAGCATAATGAATTTTGGAGGGAAAGGATGAACTAGGGAAATATGCTTGCCTCTCTCTGTTGTGAGCACAAAAGGGGAAGCAATTGTTTCTGACCCAAAGATTGTGAAAGTCTTTGTGGTGAAAATGGCTTTTAGACTAGCCTGGAAGGGTAAGTAGGTTTTCAGCAGTGGACAATGAGAGAAAGGACAGGAGAATGTCCTTGGTGTGCCTGCCTATGTTGTTGCCTCCTAGACTCTATCTGGTTGCTCTCACTCATTTTCCAGTGGGGAACTGTATTACTGTGCTAAGGCTGCTGAAACAAAGTATGACAAACCGAGTGACTTAAACAACAGAAATGTATTGTCTCAAGGTTCTGGAGGCCAGAAGTCCTAGGTCAAGGTTCTTAGCAGTGTTGGTTCCCTCTGAGGGCTGTGAGAGAGAATCTGTTCATGCCTCTTGCCTAGGTTCTGGTGGTTTGGTAGCCAACTTGTCATTCTTTGGCTTACAGAATCATTACCCTGATCTCTACCTTCATCTTCACATGTTTTATTTTTCTCTGTGGATGTGTCATTCTTCAAATTTCCCCTTTTTATAAAGACACCAGTCACTGCACTAAGTATGGTATTAATATATATACACATTTAGAAATGGACAGCTATAACGTAATGAAATGGATTCTTCTGTATTGTTTGTGAAAATCACTCTATATTTACTATGCATACTGTGTAGATAAATTAGAAAGATTTCTTGTAGCACAAAGGCATTTTCATATTTACAGATTTTTGTCTGGTGGAATATTGGTCTTTTGTAAATTCTTCACCTCAAATCCCACAGCACCTTGAAGAAACATCTTAAGTTTCATGTTTTTAGATTCTCTGTATCTGAACAGACAAGAAAGGCACATTTTATGCCTACAGATTTCAAGTCACAAATGACTTGTTTTCTTCCCATGAGAGGTAAATGAACAAAAGGAACAGATAATGCATTACAGTAAAAACAGGATCCAAATAAAAATATTAGAGAGCTTGGCTCTTGAACAAGCGATAAAAGGTTTAATGCCATCTACTCTTACTGTAAGTTCCGTTAAGAGGATACTCAGTTTAAAAAGGAGGAAAGCAAGAGAGGGTATTTTCATCTTTCCCTTTTGGTAATAGGAGTTGTATTGAAAAGGAGTCATACTGGTAATAATACTTTAGATTTTCATAGTGCTTTAGAATTTTCAAAGTGTTCTCACATATTCTATTTCATTTGACTACAACAACCCTGTTTGGTGGGCAAAATAAGGGCACTGACCTCCATTTTAAAGATAAAGACATTGAGAGAGTTTAAGGGGGTCTCCCATTGTGACCCAGCTAATAAATAATAGAAACACAAAGAATGTATCCAAACTTTCAGAACAGCTTTTTGTTAGCCTTTGGGAATGCTACCCTTTGGGAACAGCATGCAGCTTCTCAACGTCAAAACTGAATTGACTTATGAAGCTCTTCACTGAGAATCTGCTGCAAAAGATGTTCAGGCCAAATGTTTATTAGCTGTTTCAGGCCAAAATGTTTATTAGCTGTTAATCAGAGTGTTCCTGATAGAGCTATGTATTATTTCATTAATGGCTGCCAAACATCACATGCAAACAATGAACTACAGAAAACATAAACACAAGACCATATCATTCGTCCAAGGTATTAAAAGATAATTTAATTTATTCATTGATTCAACAAATGAGTTGAATGTTGAGCAACTACTATGTGCTATCCATTGGGCTACACACTAGGGGTACAATATGAGCTAAAATGAAATCCTCCCACCTTCGTGGAGCTCACTGTTTGTCATGTGTCTAGTGTGCGTGTGTGTGTGGGGGGGGGGCGGGAGTACACATAACTATGTAATTATAAAATGTGAAGTGTACTACAAAAGAAAATTGTGACAGAAAGATCTCTCTTAAGCAGATAGACTGGAATAATCAGGAAAGCCCTTTCTGAGGAAGTGATGTATGAGCTGAGATTCAAAGTATGTAGATGAGTTAAGAAGGACAAATGGTGTGGTGGAGGAGGGTATAGTAAAGAGCAAAGAGATAGCAAGCAGAAGAAAGACAGTGTGCAATGGACTCGAACTGGGATAGAGCATAGCACATCTCAGAATATGGAAGAATTGTCTATAATAGCCACCTCTACTTTCTCACCTGTTCCTCTCTTTAACACTCTTCAGCCAGGTTCCCATCTCCACCACTCCACTCACACTATTCTTAAGGTAAGCAAAGACCACCATATTGTAAATTCAACAGGCACTTCTCTGTCATCTCATTCAATCTCTCACTAGCGATTGCTAATCATACCTCCTCCCTCTTTAAAAAGCTGGTAACAATCTCTGGGCTCACCGTCTCAGTCTTCTTTGCTGGCTTTTCTTCTTCTGCTTGACTTTTCAATATTGGAGCCATAGGGTTGGATCCTAAGCACTTCCCTTTTCTCTATCTACATCTTTCAGACATGTCACCCAGTCCCATGGCCTTAATCCCACTATGTTGTCAATCTCAAATACATACCTCTAGACCTGGCCTTTCTACTGAGATTCAGATTCATATGTAATTGCCTTATGTCTCCACTTGAATACCAAATCGGCCTCTCAAACTTACGGAAAAAAAGCGGATTCCCATACCCTCCAACCTGCTCATCTTCTAGTCTTCTCCATCTTAGTAAATGAGGGGTTCATCCCTCATTCTTCTCTTCCCCTTACCCTACCCCCATGTAAATATATTAACAAGTCTCTATCTCCAAAATACATCCTATAATCATTCACTTCTCTCCACCTTTATTACCATCACTCTAATCTGACTAACCAAGCCCAGACAAGTTCACATATTCCCTAACTAGTCTCCCTACAGCCACTCCTTCCCTCTTTAATTTTTTTTTTTTTTTGCGGTACGCAGGCCTCTCACTGCCGTGGCCTCTCCCGTTGCGGAGCACAGGCTCCGGACGCGCAGGCTCAGCGGCCATGGCTCACAGGCCCAGCCGCTCTGCGGCATGTGGAATTTTCCCAGACCGGGGCACGAACCCGTGTCCCCTGCATCGGCAGGCGGACTCTCAACCACTGCGCCACCAGGGAAGCCCCTTCCCTCTTTAAATCCAAGTCCACCACGGCAAACAGAACTTCCTTTTAAAATACAATTCAGATCACTTCACTGTCTTTCTTCAAATCCTCCAGGGGCTCTCCTTTTCACTTGGAATAAAATCCAAACTCCTTAAGCTAGCCTACAAACCTTTCATAATCCGGCCCAAGCCCACCTCTTTAACCTCATCTCCTTCCACACTTTTCATCTTTCTTCCACACTGTGGTAGGCAGAATAATGCCTCCCTCCCCAAGCTATCCACATCCTAATCCCTGGAACCTGTGAATATGTTACCTTACGTGGCTAAAGGGAACTGCGACTGCAGATGAAATTAAGGTTGCTAATCAACTGACCTTGAAATGGGAGGATTATCCTTGATTATCTGGGAGGTCCAATGTAATCAGAAGGTTTTTTAAAAGTAGAATAGGGAGGCAGCAGACTCGGTGGCTAAAGGGAACTGCGACTGCAGATGAAATTAAGTTTGCTAATCAACTGACCTTGAAATGGGAGGATTATCCTTGATTATCTGGGAGGTCCAATGTAATCAGAAGGTTTTTTAAAAGTAGAATAGGGAGGCAGCAGACTCGGAGTCAGAGAATAAGATATGACTACAGCAGCAAGGTCATCAACATGATGCAATGTGGAAAAGACTCAATCCACGTTGCTTTGAAGATGGAGGTGGAGGGTCATGAGCCAAGGGGTTTGGGCAGCTTCTAGAGGCTGGAAAATGCAAAGAAATGTATTCTCCCCTAGAGCCTCTAGAAAGGGCTACAGTCCTGCTGATACCTTCATTTTAGCCCAAAGAGACCCATTTCACACTTCTGACTTCCAGGACTGTAAAGAATGTAAATTTGTTTTGTTTTCAGCTACTAAATTTGTGGTAATTTTTACACAGTAATAGAAAGCTAATATACTACCTCACAATGAACCAGACATACTAGCCTATTTCATGAACAAACTTGTTTCTGCCTCAGAGCTTTTATTTTTATGGTCATCACTACAGGTAATGCTATGTTCCCACATATAACATGGCTGACCAGGCTCCTTCTTGTCATTTTGAACTCAACTTCACAGAGTGGTCTTCCTTGACCACATCTAAGTAGCTAGTCATCACTTTCTTTCTATCACATTATGTTTCATTTTCTTTGTAGCATTTTTACCATCTGAAATTATCTCTGAAAGTTATTGTAGCCTAATTCCCTACTGTAGACTATATTTTTTGTGAGAAGAGGACCCCTGCCCTTGTTCACCACTGTATCCTTGGTCCCTGAACAGTATCTGGCACAAGGTACATGCTTAGTCATAAATGTTAACCACTGAATAAATGATACCCACTACAGGTGGGGAATAAAGGGTACTGGAGAGAAGGGTGTGAGAAAAGGCTGGAGAAGTGGACAGAGGCAGATCACATGGTATCTCAGAGTCCTTGTTAAGAACGTTGAGCTTTACCTTAAGAACACTAAGAAGCCATGGAAAAACTGTAGGCAGGGGAGTAATGTATTTATATTTCTGCTTTTAAAAGATTATTTAGTGACAGACTGGAGTGAGAGTAATGGTTTATGTGCATGTAAGGAGAACAGATATGAAGAATGTTGTTGGGTAGGCTACGCGAAAAATGATGGTAAACTTGGACTAGGGTAGTAGCAGTGAAAAAGCTAATGTATTAGAATGTATTAGAGATATAATTTGGAATTTAAATGAACGAGACTAGGTGACAGATTTGGACATAAGGAGTCCAAATGAATAGAGCTCAAGAATGACTTTCAGATTTATATTCTAAGCAAGTTAGAAGACTACGGTGCCAATTTCTAAGATGGGAAAACCGAAGAAGGATCAGGCCTGAGTGTGTACATTGTGGGGGAGAAGACTGGGAGCTCAGTTTCATCTGTGTTATATTTGAGTTGTCCTCAAGGCATTAAAGTGGTGACATCATATGTACAGCTAAATGTTGAGCCAGGAATTCAGATTAGAAGCAATGTGTTTTGAAGCTAGAAACAGTCAAAGCCATGGGACTGGATGAAATAATAATCTAGGAATAAAGCATAAAGAAAGAGCATTCAGAGCACTGCAAGTTCTCCTGTTCTGAGAAGCCTTATCAATGTTCTTCATTGCAACCAGAAAGCTGACCACAGTCAGGCTGGGAAGATGGCTGTTTGTACTTTGAAAATTCACTCAGTCCATGCAAACTACCACAGGTGGGATTCCCTCTTTTCCACTCCTCGTTGCAGATTTAGGTAAAGAAGGAGCAGGCAAAGGAGACTGACAAAGAGCAGTTAAGGAGATTGAGGGGAACCTGGAGAACTTCATTTCATACAATCTATAAATGATACCCCAAATTAAAAGGATAGGAAAATAGTGATTTGTGTGGGATAAACGACTCCTTCCTTAGCAGAGCATTATGAAAACAAAGCCTCCCATCTTACCAAAATTCTCACACTGGATGAAAATTTAGGGAGTATGTGTCTCAAGGACACACAATGCCAGATGCAACTAGTTTTCCTGTAACAATATTATCAAAAGGGTGATTTGTCAAAGGACCTGTCTCTCCAGGTGTGTGCTACAGGCAGCAGCCAAATTCAAGCACCCTGATCCGTTTCACTGTGGAGGTCAGATGGCACCTCCCAATTCTGTAATCCAGAGGTTCTCAAAGTGGGGACCCCGGGGTTCCCAAGACCCTTTCAGGCAGGCTGCAAAGCCAAAACTATTTTCACTATAATACCAAGATGTTATTTAGAGACTAGATGACATGTGATATCACAAGAGACTGAATGTTGAAAGAGACAGAATACATTAAAGAGATTTACAAAAATGTAACACAATGCCACTCTTTGTTTTGTAGACAGTTATTTTACACGAACATGTTAACGTGTAAGGGGTTCATTACTGTGAGTTTTAAATAAATTGAAATAAAAAATCTTCCCCGTTTTAATTTATGACAGTAAATATTAACAGATAAAAACCCAGATGAACAGAACCTCTTCGGGGTCCTCAGTAAATTTTAGCTGTGTGAAGAAACCCTAGACCAAAGTTTGAGAAGCACTGTCCTAAAAGGCCACCAGAATGGTTCTGAAAACAGGGACAAAGGACGTCAGGCTCCCCATCCCCTCCCTCTGGCCGGTAAAGCCTCATCTGTGCTGGAACTTCAGGATGCTCTCTCCCAAAGCCACGGGTGTGGCTCCCTGACCCCGGGTCTCACCTGGAAGCCTCGCCGCCGCGAGCCCCAGCGGCCTCTCAGGTCCGCAGCCGCGGCCCAGCCCGGGTCCAGCGCACGCAAGCCTCCCGGTCCTTGTCACGGGGCCGTGGGTGTCATTTACTCGCGGAAGGGACGGTGCAAATAACCGGGAGGAGGAAACACGGTGCACCGGCCTGAGGCCGGCGCGGGGACCGCGCTGGAGTAGCCGGGGCCTGGGTCCCCCTCCGCGGCCGGGCCGCCCCCTCGGACGGGCCGCTTCTGGCCTTGGGTCTCGGGAGTTCCAGAAGCCGCCATTCTCCGTCGGAGGCCCGGCCCTCGCCCGCCTTGGACTCCTGAGGGAATATTCGGCCCCGCCGGGTTGGGCAGTTTCATGGTTCTCTGGGGCCCTTTCCTCTCCGTAGACCGGGAAACTTGGGGCAAAGTCCTTCAGATCTTCGTCCGTCGTCACCGTCGTCGTTGTCTTCGTCATCTGAGTCAACGTGGTGAGGAGTATGCGACGCCCTGAGGCGCTGTTACCGTTGCCTCTCAGGGCCTCAGACTCTTGAGTCTGCGCAGTAGAGGCCAAACGATCTCCCTCTAACACATACCCGTTCTTGAGGCTGGGAGCAGGGGCGGGGCGTCTTCGGGGGGCGGGGCAACCTCGAAAGAAGGCGAGGTCAGCAGGTTAGGTTTTGCCTAGCATTGGTTGATAAGAACTGGGAGCATATTTTTCTTTTGCTTCTGTTTATACAGGGTGGAAATGTGTTTTAAGAATTAAAAACACTCTAAGGAGTATATATAAATAATAGTTTGAAAGAGTAGAGCCAGCCTACCCCACCTAAGGAGGACTGTGCAGAGGGAGCACCGATGCAGAGGAGCGAAATTAAGATCATATTGACCGGTTTTGCATTCGAGGAGTCAACCAACCTTAGATTTAAAATATTTGGGGAAAAAATTCCAGAAAGTTCCAAAAAGCAAAATTTGAATTTGTGGAGTACCGGTAACTACTTACATAGTACTTACAACTATTTGCATAGCATTTACATTGTATTAGTATTATAAGTAATCTAGAGATGATTTTAAATATATGGGAGGGAGGACAAGCATAGGTTATGTAGGTTATGTGCACATACTATGTCATGTAACATAAGGGACTTGAGCATCTGGGGATTTTGGTATCTGCGGGGGTCCTGGAACCAACCCCCCATGTGTGTACCAAGGCACAATTGTACTTAGCTCAGCCTCTGCCAGCAAACCCTGACAATTGTCAGAGGCCATTCTGGTGCCCACTGTCTGTCAACATCTGAGTGAGCACCCACCTTCTCCTGTCCTGAGATGCCACAGAGCAGTGTGTGGTCCAGCAGGAAAGATTCCTGTCTGCACTTAGAAAATTTTCTCCATCCTTGGATCACCATGTGTGGAACACTGAACACCCCAGTGGCAGTGGTCGTGTGAAAGGGAAAGTCCTGACCACCTGGACATGGATGAGAGTTAAAGGACCAGCTCAAGATTTACACCCCTCTCCATCCCCAAGTCCCACAGTGGTGAAACCCCCTCCTTCTTGGTGGGGAGGAGGGGGTTTGAATCCAGAAGGTCATGACCCAGAGGACTTGATCGCAGGCCAAGGAATGACTTTTAAGTTCAAAGGAGCTAGTCAGGGTCAGGCTGAGCAGTAGGTTCTGAGAACTTGAGCTTAAAAGGGAGTGGAGGGCTTCCCTGGTGGCGCAGTGGTTGAGAATCCGCCTGCCGATGCAGGAGACACGGGTTCGTGCCCTGGTCCGGGAAGATCCCACATGCCGTGGAGCAACTAGGCCCGTGAGCCATGGCCGCTGAGCCTGCGCATCCGGAGCCTGTGCTCCACAACGGGAGAGGCCACAACAGTGAGAGGCCCGCATACGGGGAAAAAAAAAAAAAAAAAAGGGAGTGGAAACCTTCACTAACTCTCAGAGCAAAAGGTGCTCTGTCTCACAAACTCCAAACACTAGGCTATAATAGCCTCTCTATCTCCACTCTTGACACTGTCTACTAGATATTTTCTATGTATATCTGAGTCAATTAAAAAAGAAGTCTTTCTTCTTGCAACTTGGCTTTCCAATATCCAATCTAGATTGTCTAACCATTATAATTTTTTTACATAATTGGTGATGCCAAGGTACGGTAACCTCAACAAACCGTGCTGACTAAATTCAGAAGAACAATAAGCAAATTAATAAATTACAGTTCTGATCCTTCTATTACTAAATCTAATGATTTTTGTGTAAACAGGACTATTTGATAGATGTATATACCTTAAAATACATTCAATTTCTGGCTCCCCAGAGTGAGATCCATCTATCTCTCTCTCTATCTATCTATCTATCTATCTGTCTATCGTTGGATAGGTAACAGAGCTACAGATTTAGAAGCAGGTGCCCTGGTCGAAATTCAAATTTTCATGTACCAAATGTTCGTGGTCACTTGTAATGCTAATCATTGCTGGATATTTTACATTGAAAAATATTACCCATTTCAAACAATGACCTTCACACTGAAAATGCAAACCCTAGTTAGAAACCCCTGAGCCAGCTAATGAAAAGCTTTACGTATGTGTTTAAGATCAAGGCATATTACAATACACATAGTTTTAATGCACGGGAAATGTGAAGAAAATAGCATAAGAATCTCTGAAATGCATTCCTAGAACAAAAAAGGATTTGGCAACCATTAGAAAAACTGCATCCTGGCAACTATTCTTCAGAAGCTTGGCAAGCCTGAAAAGTTGACCAACACTCAATGTCCAACAGGAATTGAGTGAAGTCAGACTGTGTATTATGTTCAGTCCTGTTCAACATTTTCCGTGCTGTTGTATTTGAGAATGTAATAAGGGACATAGAAAGCTGTGTCACAATATATATTTTGACATCTGGGAGACTCGTTCACTTTACCAGATTACAAACATTATCATGTATCATTGACAAGGACACAGAAATTGTAGGATGTGGATGGATGACTGTGTTCTAAAGCACAGAAGCCAAAGAAGCAAGCAATTTATCACTTGCTGCTTTGCAGAGTCAGCAAAGCACAGGGGCTGGCAGTGAGCCTTGAGGAGCCTGAGATCAAATACCAGTTTACACAAGGGAAATATTGTACCAAGTCCATGAGTTTTCTTAGAAAATGAGAACTGTCACTGGGTTCTGCCTCTTAGGTTAAACATTATCCAGTAATGATTGATGCAGAAGGAGAGAACTGAATTGAGAGGGAGGAAGGTGAGAAGCGTGTGCACCAGAAGAAAAAGAAACATTCTTATTATGTAGAGATTGACAAAAGTGACAATCTCATGGTTCCCAGGTAGAAACTTAAGGCCAGTAACGTGATGGTTAAGTATCAGGGCTCGGGAGTACTGGGTGTGAATCCTGGCTTTGTCAAGTCACAACTTTACAAATTGGGCAAATGAATTTCAAACCTATTTAATGGAGATGATAATGATGGTATCATAAAGAATTAAGGAATATATAGAATGGGTAAACAACAAGGTCCTACTGTATAGCACAAGGAACTATATTCAATATCCTATGATAAACCATAGTGGAAAAGAATGTAAGAGACTTCCCTGGTGGCACAGTGGTTAAGAATCCGCCTGCCAAAGCAGGGGACACGGGTTCGAGCCCTGGTCCGGGAGGATCCCAAATGCCGCAGAGCAAATGTGCCACAACTACTGAGCCTGCTCTCCGCAACAAAAGAAGCCACCGCAATGAGAAACCCGCGCACCACAAAGAAGAGTAGCCCCACCCCCGCTCGACTCAACTAGAGAAAGCCCTCGCATAGCAACAAAGACCCGATGCAGCCAAAAATAAATAAATTAATTTTTTAAAAAAGAATGTATATATATGTATAATTGAATCACTTTGCTGTACAGCAGAAATTAACACAAAATTGTAAATCAACTGTACATCAATTTAAAAAAAGAATTAAATAAGGAGATGCATGGTCAAGAGGGTCTTTGGCATGGAGTGGCAGGAGAAGACCAGCAGGAGTGAAGTTCTAGGCTGAGCCCATTGACAAGTATTGAACTATGCTCTCATCTCAGCCCTGTGATGGGCCAGACATGAAAGGGACACTGTTGCAACACAGACTGTGGTTGTAATGAAGCAGAAGCGACATGACCACCAGCAGGTGAGCATGAGAGACTTCTGGAAGATTCACTCGAACACAGACCCAAACACAGCTGAAGTTGTCATAAGTTATTTGGACTCCACGAGGGAAAGAATGCTGACTTTACATGATTTTCACAGTCTTAACCACACAGATTTCCCAGGACATAGTGCACAGAACCTGGCACCGAGCCAGGAACCCTAAACTCTTCTCAGCTCCCCACGTCTTTAGATCATTTGATTTTAAGCACTTCATTGACCCTCTCTGCTTCTCAGCCAATACGTGAAGGTAACAGATGTTTGACTGCTTGCCTAACACATTTTGTTAAGAATATAGAGATAATGATTTGCAAGCATTTTCGGGGGAAAACAAATTTAAGATATAGGAAAGGGGCTATAATTCTAAAGTTTAGTATGAGATCATTAAATTTTCTTTGTGGATAAAGAAGATGTGGTACATATATACAGTGGAATGTTACTCAGCCATCAAAAAGAACGAAATAATGCCATTTGTATCAACATGGATGGACCTAGAGATTATCATACTAAGTGAAATAAGTCAGAAGGAGAAAGACAGGGCTTCCCTGGTGGCACAGTGGTTGAGAATCTGCCTGCCAATGCAGGGGACATGGGCTCAATCCCTGGTCTGGGAAGATCCCACATGCTGCGGAGCAACCAAGCCCATGTGCCACAACTACTGAGCCCACGTGCCACAACTACTGAAGTCCGCGTGCCTAGAGCCCATGCTCTGCAACAGGAGAAGCCACCGCAGTGAGAAGCCCATGCACTGCAACAAAGAGTAGCCCCACTCACCGCAACGAAGACCCAACACAGCAAAAAAGGAGAAAGACAAATACCATATGATACCTCTTATGTGTGGAATCTAATATACAACGCAAATCAACATATCTACAAAACAGAAACAGACTCACAGACATGAAGAATAGACTTGTGGTTGCCAAGGGGAAGGGGAGGGTAGGGGAGGGATGGATTGGGAATTTAGGATTAGCAGAGGCAAACTATTATATATAGGAGGGATAAACAGCAAGGTCCCACTGTATAGTACAGGGAACTATATTCAATATCTTGTGATAAACCATAATGGAAAAGAATATGAAAAAGAATATGTATATGTATAACTGAGTCACTTTGCTGTACAGAAGAAATTAACACAACGTTGTAAATCAACTATACCTCAATAAAATTTTTATAAAATTAAAAAAATATATTCTTTGAATAGAACTGAATGGTTCACTGTGGTCACAACTGATGGCTATGCATAACATACACATATATGAATAGAATGTATATAAATATGCAACCAGAGCTCTGTATTTAGAAACAGGTGACCTGGGATTCAGTCCCAGTTCTGACACTAACTAGCTCTGTAACTTTAAGCAAGTTAGTTAACCCTTCTTCTCTTTTGTTTTCTCCAGATGAAGAACACAGATAATAAATTCTCAGCAGCATTATTTGAGAATCAAATACGCTTGAATGAAGAGTTTATGATTTCCTCTGAAAAATGCAATGTTTGTAATTGGTATCAATAAGACATTTTAAATTTTCAATTGTGGTAAAATACATATAACATGAAATTCACCATTTCTAAATATATATATACAGTTTAGTGTTATGTCCAGTCACACGATGGTACAACCAATTTCTAGAATTTTTCACTTTGCAAAATCGAGGCTCTATACCCATTAAATAACAATTCCCCACCCCCCTCTCAACTTAGTTCCTGGCAACCACCATTCTATCGGGTTAGCCAAAAAGTCCGTTTAGGTTTTCATAAGATCTTATGGAAAAGCGCAAATGAATTTTTTGGCCAAACCAATATTTTCTGTCTTTATGAATTGACTACTCTAAGTACTTATAAGTGGAATCATACAATATTTGTCTTTTCATGACTGGTTTATTTCACTCAGCATAATGTCCTCGAGTTTCATCCATGTCGCAGCCTGTTAGAATTTCCTTCCTTTTTAAGTCTGAATAATATTCCTCTATAGGATATTAACATGAATAATGTTCCTTCTTTTGGGTGCTCATTATTTGTAATTATTGGTCTTCCTTCTGGAGATATTTTAAGCTTCAATCTCTACCAATGTGTGTATTTTTCTATGTGGTTCATTTATCACAACTAGCATGATAAACTCATTCCTTTCACATCAAATGCTATTCTGCTTCCTTCTGAGAACATCTGGTTTATTAAAAAAAAAATTAAGAGCGTGACAGTAACTATAATAGGCCAGTGCTGTACCTACCTGACACAAAAAGCATTTCAACAAATTCCACGTGATTAATAATAGTCTCTTAATTTAGCTGTGCCGAGAGAAATTGCAATGATTTTGTGTGTCTGTCACTATCCTCAAAGAAAAGACATTTTTTTCACAAGACCTATCATGTCCATTATTATAATTGATAATGTGGTCTAATGCTAAAGGTTAGTGCTGCTGATTCTGCAGGGAGAGAAGTTTGCCTAAACTAGAAAGCACTTACTTTATATAATTTTTTGCAACCGCTTATTAAAGGAAAATTACCCAAACACACATACATTTATAGGATATAGTACTCCATAGAGATTGGTTACTGAGTATTTTATTTCAAAGGTTTTAAAAATTATCTTACTTTTCCCCTTCATTAGTGAAAATACTTTTATGTAGCTTTTTATCTTACTACAGAGAGAGAATTTAAAGCCAATCTCAGATAATTCTAAATCGCTTCTCAGAGTTGTTTGGATTTTTATTCCAAATAAGGAAACAGCAGTTTTTCTTTCTCAGCTTTTAGCTGCATGCAATTTGAATCGTTTTCTCAAACATGAAATGTTTCAGTACACAGAGGATGAAATGAATTTGAGATGAATATCAAGGAACTTCCAGAGAGAAGTTTGGACCTTTTGTATGTCTTGGCTTATCGTTTCCCACTGCAATGTTCTCTCTCATTCTGAGCCAATAATTTTCTCTGTGTATTTCATCAAACTGGTGTGCATGATGCAACACACAGCATTGATCACATTCTGAAAGCAATTGCTTCTCATTCATGCATAGTTTATCCTGTGTGTTGAGCTTGAGCAGGGGATGATAAGGTCCCTGAGGGTGGGGTGCCCAAGATCATTCCCTCCAGGCTCAGCTGCATTCACCCTCTTGGCAGTTGCTTTGTTTTGAGGTTACACCTATAAAATGGTGCAACACTTCGGTTTATCCAATGTTGACTTTACCTCCTCTAAATATTGGTTAATTTTTATATACCAATCACTATCACATATTGTCTACATAAATTATTGTTCACTAAATTCTGCTTGATGTACCACTGAATTTAAGACTAGATGGAAACTGAATAACTTAGTCTCAATGGAATCAAATTTGACATGATAGCATCATATCACCTAGGAAAATAAGAGTTAGATAACTTTACTGTAATCTACTCTACTTTCATACTTAAACAAAAGAAATTTCTCATTTTTTCAAAGTAGTTAGTTATTTCCAATTTAACTTGGAAATGAAATATTCATTTATATCCTAGGAAAGACTGACTAACCAGATAATATCATAATTATGGAAAGGAAAACAGTAGGAGTAACAGAATATTCAAGAAAAATGTGGACTTAGAGAATGCAGGGGTATAAGAAATACAGAGAAGAGAAAATGGCCCATCAGACTTTAAATCATTTTTTTCCTTACTTTCAATTTTATCTTTTGGGGAAAAAAATCTTTATTAAGGATATAATACAATCACCAATGATTCTACATCAATTTGCTTATGACTTCCATAGGACATAGAACAATGATTATGAGCTATGACTTTGGGGTCAGACAGACCTGAATTTGAAGCTCAGCTTTACTACTTAGTAGCTGTCTTATATTGGGAAAGATACTTAAATTTTATGGTTCTCAGGTTTCCAGTCTAAAAATTGGAACTGACTAATTCCACTCCCTGTCTCACAGGATTTGTGTGTGTCCTAAATGAAATAATGCTTGTATATACTTAGCAGAATGTCTGTACATAGTCAGTGTTCAATAAAATTTAGCTGTGGTTGATGAAATTATTCTGATGACAATGATTGTCCATAATGAGCTTAAGAGTTCCTACTCCAGCTCCTTAAAAAACTAAAAATAGAACTACCATACGACCCAGCAATCCCACTATTGGACATATACCCTGAGAAAACCATAATTCAAAAGGAGTCATGTACCACAATGTTCATTGCAGCTTTATGTACAATAGCCAGGACATGGAAGCAGCTCAAGTGTCCATCGACAGATGAGTGGATAAAGAAGATGTGGCACATATATACAATGGAATATTACTCAGCCATAAAAAGAAATGAAACTGAGTTATTTGTAGTGAGGTGGATGGACCTAGAGTCTCTCATACAGAGTGAAGTAAGTCAGAAAGAGAAAAACAAATACCGTATGCTAACACATATATATGGAATCAAAAAAAAAAAAGGTTCTGAAGAACCTAGGGGCAGGACAGGAATAAAGATGCATATGTAGAGAATGGACTTGAGGACATGGGTATGGGGAAGGGTAAGCTGGGACGAAGTGAGAGAGTGGCATGGACATATATATACTACCAAACGTAAAATAGATAGCTAGTGGGAAGCAGCCGCATAGCACAGGGAGATCAGCTCTGTGGTGCTTTGCGACCACCCAGAGGGGTGGGATAGGGAGGAGATATGGGGACATATGTATATGTATAGCTGATTCACTTCGTTATAAAGCAGAAAGTAACACACCATTGTAAAGCAATTATACTCCAATAAAGACGTTAAAAAAAAAGACTTCCTAGTCCAACTATTTTTGGCTAGATGCAGAGAAACAAACTTTTGATGCAATTATTAAAAGCCACATCATTACTTTTTGATTTGTGAGAAATTTTCAGAGACCAGAACTTCCTAATGCAGGATTTAAAGAAATTGAATAAGAGGAATAAGAATTCTTTGCTAAAACAAAATTGTTGTAGTAGAAACATTGAAGACTATTACCATTATAAATGATTCTAACTGGCAACCTCGTAAACTTTAATGTTCTAGACAAAAATTTTCAGGGAAGTCTTTTCAGTATTTTCAGTTTGGGTCCTGCAGCTTTCAATTTGATATATAAGGTGACTAATGCCACTAGGAGGTGGGATTTGACAAAGGGTTTTTTGGATTCTAAAGAAAGATAATACTTCTATTCATGGAGAGTGAAAATATATCTTGAGTGGGCAAAACCTACCTGCCTGAAGGTTGAAGGCCAAATTAGTAGTTACATTTTTTTTTTAACTGTTACATATAACTTACATACAGAACAATGCAAAAACAAGTAATCACCACCCAGGTCAAGAGATGTAATTACTACCAAGGAAGCCTCAGATCAAGAAAGGCAACATTGTCAGAACCCCAGAAGCCAAAACTACTATCCTCATTTTCATTGTTTCCAGCAGGAATGTTGATTGAAATAATCTAGCTGCCCGTTTGCAGAAAAGGAAGGTCTGGGTGACTTTTAGAGACTCCTCTTCATCTTACCTTTCAATAATCAGCTCAAAAGTAGAGGTCAACATGAGGTCAGCATGTCCTGTATAGGTCTCTAATGTCATAGCAGGGGGCTACCCTAAGTTGGAGGTCAAGGACCTCCACTGGGCATTAGGCAAAACTTAGCTGACCTGAAGGAATGGAAAAAAACTAGAAAAATTCTCATATAACACTCATGAGTATCTCCCATGATAAAGTCTAGTCACGTAAAGGAATTACTGTTGGTTTCCTCTTTCACTGAAACTGCCCAATATTTATTACACCTCCTTCCTTCTCATCCTCTCTCCTTTGCCTCCCCAGATCTCACCCACTCACTCACTTAGCAATTCTTTGGGGAGCTCCAGAGACTTAGTGACTTTTACTTCTAAATTTCAAATTCCCTTATAAACAAAGACCCCTTTTCCTATTGATTTTGTCCCAGTTTTCTGGAAGCTCTAAATGATTCTTGGCTTCTCTACATCAGTCTCAGAGTAATCACTTTCTTTTCCCTTTGGAGCTTCTTAAAACAAATCAGCATAATTGTGTCTACTTACCCCTTTAGCATAAAGCCTTCATTCTAATATTTAAAACCACTCAATGGTCTCAGAAATGTTTTCTTCACATTTTTGTTCACTCTTTATTTTTAAAGCAAGTAAAAGCAAGCAATCCAAATATTTGATTTATTTTTACTGACAAGAAGACCCAGAGAAAAGAAAACCCTATCTTCTTGAGAGGTAAAAGTCTATCTAACCACAACATTACTCTTCAGACATAATTCCTTAAAATATAAGACTGTCTTTCTTAGGAGACAAGCACACTCAAAGCCATCATTATTCAGCTGAACTATGTCAGATGAAATGCATTTTTTTTCTTCTCTCTAAGGTCAATATAATACCACATACAAAAGGAAAATTATATCCATGTACACAAAAAAAGGGCATTTCAGAGGGAAACTTGAAACATTAGATGCTCTGTTTCTCACTGTAAATATGTATTCTCTACTCTGGAAAGGGCCACATGGATCTTTGCAGTAGTTGCTTAAGGTGATAGACGATGATCAATGTCAGTTCCACTTTCCATGAAAAAAGAAAAATCACTGCTCAGGTATAACCAAGAGTTTCCAGCCCATACAAGGAATTTTCTGAGTGTTTCCCATAAGATAAGTAGCCAGATTTACAAAGGTACAAGGATGTTCACCACAACATTTCATTTTTAAAATAATAAATCCTGGAAGCAATCTGAAAATTCATTAATACAGAATTGGTTAAATAAACTATGGTCTGGCTAAATATTAGAATACTATGTAACTCTTTGACAGATGACGTATATCTACATTCATAGACAGGGAAAGATCTATATGACACCTTGATTTAAAAGCAGATTACAAAACAATACGTATAATTCACTTTATTTGAAATTGCGTACTCATGTATATGTATGTATGTGTATAGAGAGATGGTCCGCTAAAGGTTTAGAATGCCTAACTCTGAGTGGCGTGATTAGGAGTAATGTTTACCTTCTTCAGAGTGTTTTGAACTTCCTCAAGGTTAAAATTACCTGATTTTTCCGTGACATGGATTTCACCAACATAAAAAACCAGGAGTATATATTATAATTAAAATCAGAAAAAAAGTGAAATTACCTTTATTTTGGAAAAGAATTATCTGGCTAATTGATTTAGTTCTTCATTCTGTTTCAAAAGTAGCAATTGGCTAGAAAATAAGGCATAGAGATTTAGTGAAAGAATCATCTTCATTGTGGACTATGTACTATATCTCAGAGATATTCCTATACTCCAGTTTTCCCAGGAATTTTTTTATAGCAGATTTTAATTTGGGGCATTTTCAAATTTACCCTACATGTAAAAATCAAATGATAATGAAATAGCTAATTATTACTTGGTATTTCTATATTATTTCTCTGTTGTAGCCTTTAGCAGAAACTGAGTATTAAAAATGTGAAAAACACTTTGAGTTTTTGCCCTCTTGATTTTTTTATGAAAATATTTTGGAAGACTGCCATGCATATGTTCAACACATGTTTTATACTAGAAATGTTTTGCCCTAATCACAAACTGATGGAATAACCATGATAATTTGTGTGCTTTTGTTCACATGCTTCAATGTTTTGTTCATTTGTTTGAAATATGTGCTTTGTTTTTAGCTAAAATCAGGTTCATGTGTTGAGAAATAAAAGCTGTGTATTTCCATAGCCATATTCTTGTAACATGAGCTCTGTAAAAGATCTTAGAAATAAGTTAATAATCACTTGGCATCAAGTGAAAAGAAAACTATAATGGGATATGCTTTCATAGTAAGAACATTTGATTTTGGTCAAACTCATGTCAAAGAAGAATTAGAATTAATTTTAGCCTTGGTATGACTAAGATACAGACAACCAGATTATCTTAATAGTAAACATATTTTCACATTCAGAATTGCTTACTCGTAGGCACAGAGTTTTCGTTTCAGACACTGTAGCCTCATACAGCAGATCCATCAAGTATCCAAAAACCTCAACTATCCAAATCACCAATGAGAATCAAAGGCGAAAAATAAAAATGCTCCTGAGCATTAAAATAGAAATGATCCTCATTTAGAACTCTACAAAAGATTAAGAACCTGAAATTCAGAAAGACCTTTAAAACTCAAACTGAAAGTAATATGAAGTAGTGACTGTTGACATTATGATAGCCCAAGAGGAAACAGCAAAGCTATAAAGCAAGCATGATCAGAAAACTGAAGTCTGGGTCCAATTCACGTTGGATCAGTGTACTTTCTAAGGCGAGTAGTGCTGATGGCAAAGTACAATAATGGATGTCTTAATGACATTTATTATTTGCTCCCCAAATCCAAATCCTCCAGCTGTGCTTTGTGTATTGGAGCCACATACAGCTCTCGATGCTTTTGCGGATTGGCTGTGAGTTGCCACTCGTGAAGTGCATGGGCAGCAATTCTAGGTATTCGGAGGAGAGAAGGATCATCCATTTATCTACCCTCTTCGGTTATCCTGGTTTTATTCTCATTGCTTGTATTTATATAAGTTAATAGGATGGAAATAAAGAACACAATTTCAGTGCACAGTGCCTTGCAAGTGAAAATATGGCTAAAACAATGATGTATTTTGGCCTGGAGCATTTTCGTATTTGTACTGTGAGACATTTCTAGGCCTCTTGTGGAAAAAAATTGGTCAAGTAGGATGTAATCAGCTTTTAAATATAGCTCACAAAATTGTATGGTGATTTTGCAAGTGTGCTATTAGGTTCCACTAAAAGAAAGATGATTTGGATGAGTTTGTTTTCTAATGAGCAAAAGCATAGAAGGATCAAGAAAAAGAATCAGGGATCCTGTATGGACTTGGCAAACAAGGGTTTTTTCTTTGCAATCACAGAAAGTAGAGATAAAGATTATTATAACCAGCACCACACCTTAAAACCCCACAGACAGGGGGATGTGACTCTACATCTCAGCCCTCACTGCGTTAGCCACAGAAAATGAAACAGGGGCACCTCTGAGCTGGCAAAGTAATGCTTATAAAAAGTTAGGCAGCATTCACAAGGGATAGTCTTTTCTTGAGAGATTCTTTTAAAAAACACAAATTTGTCTTTTACCAAAAAAAAAAAAAAAATTAAGTTAAAAATTCATTTTGTGGGGTTGAAATTTTATAATGGAAATGTTTAGCACTTGCTTTTCTTCTGTTGCAGGGGAAGGGAGGCTGCGTTTTTCCTCTTAAAGTAGTTGGGAATTTATAGCAAGTGCTAATGAAAGCAATCTTTCTCACTTTGCTTTTGTATGGATTGCATAACCCTGGATTAAGTGATTAAGTGCAATGCCCTCTCTTGCTAAGAGGTGAAGAAACATGGGTTTCATGTGCCTGGGTTTTTGTATCTAGGATTAGGCTGCACCTCATAATAGCCTTGATTGAAATCATGTTATTAATTTTGTTTTGGAGTGAAAGTATTACATTTTGTATACTGAGACGTTGTTATAGAAGGTAAGATATTGATGAGACAAAGAGCATCCTCCCTCATACAGAGCAGGCAGGCAGGAGTGCTGAGAAAGTCTTACATCCTCAAGAGCACGCTAGATAGAAGCTAGGCGGTCACGTGTTCCCTGAACATACCTGCTTCCCTCTTTCTTTCCATCATTTAGGCTGTCTTCTCTGCCCAGCGGGGGCCCAATGGGGCTGTGAGCACACTGAGAGGACACAGAGGTTTGTAGCAGGCACTTAGACCTGATATGAGTATTGTCACTGGGGAATTCTGTGGGGGACCTGAGAGGACAGACAGGGAAGGACAAAAAAAGACTAGTAGGCAACAGGCAGAGTGAGAAAATTGACCTTTCTGTGCCTTCTGTTACACAGATATTAATGGTGTTGAAAATCAAAGGTTATCAAAAGTACTTCTAAAGTTCTTGATGCAAAAGCTAATGTTGAATATCAATCAAAGGTTATCAAAAGTACTTCTAAAGTTCTTGATGCAAAACCTAATTCCAAATCCAATAATTAGCATCTATTTGTAAATTTTATTTACACTGTTCTTTGTCAAGTGTGCTATTTCCTGCTTCAGTAGTCAGGAAAATGTTAGTAAAGACTTGCAATAATTCCCTGAATTAATTTTTTTAACACTTACATTTCCCAGAAAAAATTAACCTTCCTGGCACACAGGTCCCAACTCCCTGGGCTAGTTCATTCCTCCTTCTCCTTCTTCAGATCTTTCCACTTGGATGCCACCTTCTCAAGGAAGCATTTCCTGAAACTCCAGGTCTGGATTCGAGACTTACCAGCACGTTCCCTTAGCGCCCTTCACTTCTCCTGTCTGAGCCCTTAGCAGGCTGTTTAGGTCTGTACTATGACCTTGATTCTCTGCTAGACTCTAGGCTCCATGAGGACAGGCAAGTGATAGTTATGCACATGGGCTTTGCAGTGCATACTATGTGCCAAATGTTATTGTGAGTGCTTTACATAGACTAACGCATCTAATCTTCATAACCACCCCAGAGGAGACAGGGGCAGAGACAGGTTATCTATCCCAAGGTCACGCAGCCAGTAAATGGCAGATCCACAATTTGAACCTTGGCAGTTATTTGCAGAGACCATGCTCTTTATCGTAATAAGGTGTTGCCTCTTAAATCAGAGCCTTGGGTTCTAGAACAAAGTCACTGCTTACTAGCTATTGGACCTGGGGTCATTTCTTGCCCTGAATAAAACTATTTTCTCATCTGAAACATGGGAACAAATAACAGTATTTGCTTCAAGAATTGAGAGGATTCAATGAGATAATGTATCTATAGATAGCAGATAATGCATTCAGCACAGGACTTGACATGTAATAAATGCTCAATAATTATTTGTCTGCTGCCTTTTTATCCTTATTATTATTCTCCTTCTGTTCCTCCTCTTTCTTTCTTTCCCTTTTTCTTCTCTTTGCTCTTCAGAATTGTGTCTTCAGCTCTGAGCAGATGACAGACACATGGACAGCAACAGACAACTCATGAAAGCAGGGGTAAAGGAATGGTTAAGTGAACAGAGGAATGGAATAGCAGGCGAAATTTCCTTGAAACCAATTTGCATCAATATTCCACGTACCTTAGTCATACATTTTCCTCTTCAGCAGACTGAGGGTGATCTGGCTGTGACATCTGCAACCCTGGACAGGGTTGGCCTTTCAGGACCTGGACCTCTTCTCCCTCACAGCGTCAAACTCTGCTGAAGGGCAGAGCCTTCCTAGGTTAAAAATGTGTACCTTCGTTAAAAGAGGATGAGTTGCTGGGCTGTCTTAGAACCAGAAAGTTGGTACTCAAGGTCTATTTGTAAGAGCTTTGGAAAGTCTGTAATACCAAGAGGTACTATTTAATCCCAAATTCTAAATTATTAAGTATTCAAAAAGTTTTCAAACAATCTCAAGAATTTACATTAAATCGACACTATGATACATCAAAATTTTGCTGAATTAAGCTAAGAGAAGCATCCCGCAAGACCATTACTACATTATGTTGTGGAATATTAATTTAAACAACAATAATGAAAATAGTTATTGTGATATTTGCTTACATTTATATAAAATCTTTACTGTTTTGGAGTTCATGGCTCCAAAATAGTGTCAACATTTTAAGCTGCCAGATTTTATGGGGCTAAAGGTGATTAAGGTGATCCCATTCCTTGCCTTACACACCCAAAGGTTAAACATAAGCCAGAAACCGACACCAAATGTAGTGCAGGCCTTCCTGAATCAAATACCTTAGTGAAGAAAAATGATCAAATCTCAAGTTGTGTCATTCTTGGCAAGTACTTCTACATTTGTTTTCTAGGGTTGGTAAATATGTAGGGAGAATTCCCATATAGGAGGGATTTCCTATAAAGTGGGAATTTCCTTGTTGGTCTGTTTTCCACTCCTCCAAAGTTAATTCACAACACTTGTTTCATTCTGTAATCAATGGCTGTGATTCCCCTCTCATTCTACCTGTGCTTGTGTTTCCCTGTGTGGGTTGGAAATATGACGCGGCACAGAAGCAAGTATAAGCGTGCACACACCGGAGGGAGCCTGGCGGAGTCTGCTCCACTTGGTTGCTTTTGAGTGGGGTTTTGTCAGTTCTTCTTTGCCCATTAGCTCCCACTGTGGTGCCTCTTTTTGATACAGTTCTACTGTCTTTTTGCTGTGGCTGGTGGTGGTGGTGGTTTGGTTTTGGGGAATATGCAGTTCCTAGCTTTATCCTTTGTCTTCTTCATCCTAAATGGCAAGTAAAAAGGAATGCAAATTTGTATGGAGACACAGTGTATTTTAGGAGAGTTCCTCCCCAGATTGTTTTCTTTGTCCATGTGGAATATTTAGAACCACAGGCAGCGACCCACCTTCAGCACTAGGTGCTTTCTGCCATTATATGGTTCTCGTTGCTGCTCTCCTTGACAGAGTTAATGGGCCCAAAGAAGTGAATTCCCCATTTCAACTCAATTCCTTGGCATTGTGCATTTGTCTATTCCTTTCAGAAGAGTTCACTTGCCTTAATCAGATTTGGTATATAACTGAAGGAATTTAAGATTTACCTTAAGTTTTAGTTGATCTTTGATTTTTGGGCTCCATCCAGTGCCTTGGAAAAATGAAGGCAAGAGAACTTCTGGAAAAAAAGAAAAGAAAAAGCCAACGGGATTCAGTCTCAAACAGATCAGGTTCATGAAAATTCCTGTCTGTTTTCCACAGAGGATTTTAGGGTAAATATCTCTGCCATTATAAGCTTCTTATATATTTACCAGAAATCTGTACCACTATCTAATGAAACTTCAGCAATTTCTGAAGTCTCCGTAAGTATGTAGGGATTCTAAATGTTTATCTGTTTATTTATAGAAAACAACTTAATTGATTAAATTTAGATTAATTAAATAAATCATGGCAGATGACTTACATTTTAATTATTGAAGGTTCATGTCACCATGGGCCAGGCCTATGCTAAGTTTCATAACATACTTTAAAAACGAAGTATAAATAAATATAATAAGTTTCAGGAAAGTGAAAACACTTCATCAAAGGCCTACTCTAAAAAGTGGCTAGTTACAAAATACAAAGTCTTATTGTTCTATTGTTAAGAGCAGACCAGTCTCTTAGAAAAGGAAAGATTCCCATTATGTTGTACATCTGAGACTAATATAGTGTAATATGTCAATTATATCTCAACTAAAAAAGAAAGAAAAAAAGATTCCTAAAGTTGGAGGTATATCACAGGGAAAAAATTTATAGGATAAAACCTCTCCATGGTACATAAGATGTGTGCAGAACTTCTGTTTATGATAAATGATGTTTAAAGGGGAGTGTTAGTGAGTGAATAAAAACAAAATAACTTTAAGCCAACTCATTCAAATAATACTACATCTGTTACTGAATGCGCACAGCATGTCTGAGGCTGGAAATCTGAGCTCTGGACCATGTGTAGCAAAAACTCCTGAACAAGAAGAAACATGGATGGAAAGTGCACAAAGGTCAGACCTCCGGCCATGTCTAGAAACAATCTGCATGTATACACACACACACACACACACACACACACACTCTTTTCATTTTATGACTTTATAGCATTTGGTGTTCCTTAATCTCAATTTCCTTAATTCCTATCTGTCATACCTCTCTTAATTCACATCCATTCTCTTAAGGGTTTACGTATTTATTTGAATATTTTTCTATGTCCTTTTAATCTAGGACTTGATCTGTGCCGTAACTTGACTCTTTCTCTCTTTGCAAATTCTGTCCCAATGGGCCCAGATGTCCAGGGTTGCCATTACTCCAACCTCCTGCTCAATGAGGGATTCCTGGCTTATTTTTTTTTCCCTAAAGAAGGACGCTGGGCTTCGGCTTTGCTGGTTAGAGAAGTGGGAAGTCTGCAAGTCTCCGCTGGAAAGTCGTGGTCTGTATGTCCACCTTCCCCGGTCTCTCTTCTACTCCGGTACGTCTGTTTGTGGACAACTGAGTGGTTTCCTCAGATAATATCTTTCCCTGTACTCTTGACCAGGCTCTTTTCGTTCTCCCCACTCCTCTCCCCGCCATTCTCACACCCTTTAACAAACGTTTTAAAAACAAAACACTGTAAAACTATTTCTACCGAGCACTCTTGCTAATTTGACTGAAAGTATATGCCACTTTAGGTTTAGACAAGTTCCACTGATATATGAGCACAAAGACACACACATGCACATGCACGAACACACACATCACAGCACATACACACACACCACATACACGTACACAGACACACACCACATACACATACACACACAGACACACACCCACGTAAACACACGCACACTCACACCACAACACATAGACACACAGACACACACACCACATACACAGACACACACACACATAAACACACACACACACCACATACACATATACACACACATAAACACATGCACACACACCACAAGGCAGACACACACACATCAGTTTCCTACTCAGCAGCATCAAATTTGGATGCACCGTCCGGTTCTTTCTGCCCATAAAAGAGAACTTCAACATATTTACATACATCTGGTATTTGTAACATTTGCAAAGAAATAACGAGGGTGTTCAACATGTAGAATTCTGAGTCTTAATTGCCCTTGCACAGATGACTGTCCCTAAAATCCCAACACCAGGCCTTTGAGGAAGCAGCTGGCACCTTTTCCTTCCTCTGGGAAAGGGCTGCGGTTCACTGCTCTGATTGCTTCTGAATCCTTGTCTTCACTCACGAGGGCAGAAAAGTTAAAACAGAGGTTGCAAAATGGCAACCTACCAGCCAAGTTTGGCCTTCGGATACATTTGGAATGGCCTACTCAGAGGTTTAAAGATAGTTTTTAGTTAGGTTAATGTTTCCAAATGAGGACATTTGACTGAAAAATCTGGATATCTGTGTCTCTTACATAAGTAGACGGTCTTACAACCCTGGGACCATGGTCCTTCTTGGCAACAATTGGCAAGGGGCCGCATGGTGGCTCATGGAAAACAAGAGGTGCAACTCCTGTTCTAGCACAGCCTCAGCAATTCTCTGTCTCTTAATATCCATCCCACGACAATCTGGGGCCTGACCTCCCTGACCCCTAGAGGCATGGGAGTTCTTCCTCTGATGGAGATGGTTTAAACCTGGTTGTGAACTGATTTGAGAAAAACAAACAAACAGAACCTTACGTGAATCACAAGTGGTGGAAGGTATTAGTGGTGAAGGTTGAGACTTTTTTTTTTTTTTTTTTGCTGTACGTGGGCCTCTCACTGCTGTGGCCTATCCCTTTGCGGAGCACAGGCTCCGGACGCACAGGCTCAGTGGCAATGGCTCACGGGCCCAGCCGCTCCGCGGCATGTGAGATCTTCCCGAACCGGGGCACGAACCCGTGTCCCCTGCATCGGCAGGCAGACTCTCAACCACTGCGCCACCAGGGAAGCTCAGTAGAGACTTTTGAAAACATGGAATCAAAGACCCACACTGAACAAATTGCTCCTTCCTGGGGTAAATTCTGTGCAAATGGCCTATTCATCAAAATTTGCTAATACAACGAAGACAGAAAATTGGGGGCAACAAAATATGAGAGGGAGACTGCCTTGTTCTAAGTCCTAATTCCTTTCCTTTCTGGGCTCTCAGCCTCACCTGCACACGGATATCTCCTTGTGACCCAGAACTTGGGCAGAATGAAGGATGCCACCTACAGGTCTGACCCAGAAAAGCTTCCTCCACAATCTTCCCTGCAACCAAAATGGAGAGAGGACACCAAGGACAGAAAGTGGGTAAACGATGGAAGGGCTCTGGGGACCCCCCCAGGCCCATCCCACCCACACCCCCCTCAATCCCGCTGCACATTGACGTGTGGCTTGAGTGAGAAATGAGTATTTGTTTTTCACCAAGATGCTGAGATCTGGGGGTGTTTGTGACGATAGTTAGCCTACTTCTGATTAATGCAGAGGGCTCCTGAAAGCCAGCTAGGGAATGGATGGAGTAAGATGTTCCTGAAGATAGGAATGATGACTAAAAAGCATGTCTGTGCCTCCAAAGAGATAAAGATCCAAATAGAATAGAGGTGTTTAGTCCTTAAGGGCCAGGAGCCCGCTGCTACCAGGTTCCAGTGCCCTGCTGAAGAGCAGATGAAAATCGGCTGGTGTGTTTAGGAAATCTTCTACACGAAATTGCTCAATACAGCTGTGCTTTTCCTACCCAAGTGTAGGGGAACACGTAAAGAAAAAGCCCATCTGTTAGGGGACTGTTAATGCTCCCCAAGGCTTCTCAGTAGCACACCTGAAAGGGGGAGTAGAGAAAACTATCAAGATGAGAACTAATTCTGCTTAAGAATAGTGTCTGACACCCATGACCCCCTAGAGGGATACACAATTCCAAGTTAGAACTCGTTATAATTTAGTACTGTCGAATGATAGGAGTTTTAAAATTCTGGTTTACATTAACCTTAAACTAGGGCTTCATTGTTCTAACCACAAATTTCCTCTTTTCTGTAGTGCGCAGACAACTATATGGAGGGTTTCTAAGGATTTAGCAATTTGTTGCGATAATTAGGAATAATGAAGAGATGGCATAAAAACTAGCTTGTTACTTTGGACTTTTTTTTTCTCTACTTGTTATGGGTCGTTTGTGATATAGCAATTTAGTATACAGAACTCTTCGGTGTTAATGATCTTATTTCCTGGGGATTTGCCCATAATAAGAAAGTTGGTTCCTAAGTGGTTCCAGCTCACGAAATGAGTCTTGACATAGTAGAGAACTGAGCCCTGTAAGATGGTGAGTTTCGGTCCTAAGAAAGGCTGACTGTATCACAGGGTGACAAACCCAGTGTCTAATTCCACCCCAGGGCAAGATCCATGGAGTCCTGTAGATCACAATCTATTCGAAGGAAGTCCTATAAGAAATTTATTTTAATGTGTATACTCTGCCTCTTTGAATAAAATGAGGAAGATTAAAAAAACATATATAAGAAAGTTAATGGAAGAGGAAGAGGTAATCAAGGCCGTGAATGAAAAATGTTGCCTGCCATATCAATAAACAAAGGATGTCGCCGCCATCAGCCACTGCAGGCCCCTGACGGTGAGCCCTGTGGGAACTCGGGATGAAAAAGAACAGGATACAGGCCCTAGATAGCTAAGGTGTGTATCAAAGGAATGGTTTCAATGAGCCCAGACTCTTGCATCTTCCCATAGGTAGAAAAGCTCTAAATTCCTTCCTCTGGAAGTTAGCTTAGGCTCTGCAGAGAGGCCCTACCCTGAAAAGCCACTCTCCCGATCCACAGCACCACCTAAGTAAAAGAATAACAGTTTGCTTTACCATGGAAAACCTCAAGATGTAAGTTTGAAAGATACATGGCCCAAGTTTGCTGTTTCACAACAGATAAGTCAGGAGCCTGATTAGACACGTGTAATTAAAGGCATTTTAAATCTAAGCTTTATTTGAGCACCATTCCATAAAGGATGCTACTTACGGGAGACTGGGTGTCAGATTTCACATCATTTGCTCTTTAAAGAATGAAGTTAGATCAGCAAAGATGGAAACACATGAGCTGTTGCAAAATCACCTTGTCGGATAATGTTCAATTGGACACCCTCGCCCCTGCAAACCACCACCATCCTTATCAAATAGTCTCAGCTTTCTGCTACGTAGCATCTTCCGGATTATATGTTTGCAAAGAAGGCACTCAGTGGCTTAATCCTGACTGGCTGCTTGTGACAGCTTTCCTCTTGGGCGATCTGCCACCATGTCTGTATTTTGATCGTCTGACCTATCTTTGTATACTGAACGCTTCCTCCCCCTTCCTCATCAGCTCCAGCTGTCAGTTCCTACAAACAACCTTGTTCTGACTACTTTTCTCCTCTCCGTCTTTGGGCAGAGCAGAACAGCATGCTTAGTCCAACAACTTTCCACCCAGTGCTCTCTGTCAAAACCCATCTAGGCCAAGGGCTCTGTGCTTGGCCTCTACTAGGCCTCCCCTGGCCCTCACCTCAAAGCAGAATTAGCACTATTGCCAGCTGGGTCTTCCTGTTTCCGATGAACATCATTCAGCCTCTACTAACAAGATCTTTTCCTAGGAGTTTTGTAAAAAGGACCAAAGGGACTAAGTGAGAAATAAAAATGACTAAAATAATCTCATGGAATAAAGTATATACAGTTCAAACATACACTTACTTCCAAACAAAAACTGTTGTGTGATGTGGGTCTGGTACTGCCTTTTGCCAAAACACTCCATTAAGTGCAGAAAGGGAATCTGGCGTCGGAGTTTTTAGCCGGACTTGCCTCTGTGTTCTCGACTTTACCCCACTTGGTTCCTACTCCC
This sequence comes from Kogia breviceps, assembly GCF_026419965.1. NCBI lineage: Eukaryota > Metazoa > Chordata > Mammalia > Artiodactyla > Physeteridae > Kogia > Kogia breviceps. The sequence goes on along the minus strand of NC_081324.1, from coordinate 58,323,557 downwards.
CGCTGATAAGCACATGGTTTGGGGCTGCCTACCAACTCTGGGGGTCCTTCATCTCTCTCAAGCTGTGATTTCTCAGTGTTCAGACTTGCAGTACAGGCACTTCGTTGACCACTCATATAGTTTTAGCTTTCTAAGACTCTACAAGGGATCACACAAATCCCTGCAAATCTCAACGTTAATTGCATTTGTTTCCACCAGATTACTCTCAGCAACACAGCTAGAGCTGTGTGTTACCCAAGGATAGATTCTCCACTTTCAGGTTGGATTCTGTGGTGAAAACTCCTTTGGTCCTCACACATTCTGAGTAAAGTACATGACTACAAAAGGTACAAACTTCCTGTTACAGGATAAATAAATCCTGGGAATGTGATGTACAGCATCGTGACTACAGTGAACAATACTGATGGTATAGTTGAAAGTTGCTAGGTGAGTAGATCTGAAAAGCTCTCATACAAGGGGAAAATATATTTGTAACTATGTGTGGTGATGGATGTTAACTAAATTTATTGTGGGCACCATTATGTAATATATACACATATCAAATCATTATTTGATTTATACCTAAACTAGTACTAAACTAAACTAAAATGAATATAATGTTATATGTCTATTATATCTCAATTAAAAATGCATTAATTTTGAAAAGGGGGAAGGACTTGTAACAAATGATGATAATATATAAGTTCCTGATGACCAATAAAAAAATTAAATGTAATAAATACTAGTAAAAATGTAAATAAAAACACGCTCATCAATCTTAAAACAGAACAACAGCACAGCTCCTTGGTCCTAACACTTTCTGAGTCCCACTGTCAGAAATAGTCCCTTGGCAACCCAAGCTCTTGCTACTTCATCATTTCCCACCCAGGCTCTTCATACCTCCGTGTAATTCCACCACTGTGTGAATCAGGAAATATGCTCCTGGCTGCGTGGTGATGTATTCGTGGCTATGGTTTCAAATTCAAAATTTGAATTTTGAATTTCATTTCGTGGCTATGGTTTCAAATTCAAGAGCATCCAGGGCGTGAGGAGACTGGGAGCCACGTGGAACCAATCACGTGGTTCCACGTGGCTCCCAGGCTCCTCACGCCCTGGATGCTCTTGACGTTGCCCCAGCTTCTGTTCTCTTTTCTTTCCTAAAATCACAGTGACTCCTTCAAAAATGCTAAGAAACAAAATGTGAGTAACAAAAAGGTTGCATGTTCTAAATTGTAAAACACTGGAGTGGGGATCTTTTAGAAACTACGTAACATGATCCTCCAGTGTCCTTTTTTTTTAAAATTAAATTACCTCTCCAAAGAGCATGCCAAACACATGCGATTTGACAATTTAATTTGAGCGCTATCATTTCAATGCAAAATGCTGTAGCTTTTTTTAACTGAGTGATTATTGGTTAAATTCTTAGGTGTGACTTCATATTTTGCCACCGAGTACTTTTTCTAAGGAAAATGTGTGTATGATCATGCCTCTTGATAATAATCTTTTTAACAGGCAGCAAAGCGATCAGAAACTAGGCCATGTCACTGACCAAAATGAGATATGACCTGGTCAAAATCTCAACATTGGGAATCTGTTTAACCCAGGTTCCTAAAACTCAGAACCTAAGGCAAAGCTCTTGTGCCAGTGTTCTATCTGGGAGCGTAATCTCGGGGTAGCAAGCAAGAGGGAAAGAAGAAAGTGAGGCAGGGAAGGAGGGAAAGCAGAGGTAAAGTGGTACATGACCGAGCTGTCCAGAGCTTCTCAAGGAAGCACAACTACTGCTCTGTTGTGTGGGACACAGACAAGATGCTGTCTGAAGCCCCTTTGTCCCATTGGGGATAAGAAGGGCAAACATTTTATGGGCAGGTTTCTCCTCAACTCTAGACCACCCCAATGAGGACCTATCTTCCCTGCACTTTTGGGTTGGGGGGCACAGTTCCTCCAGGAGCTGCTGACACCAGCTCTTCCAGGGGTCCAGGCAACTGTCACAGGAGCAGAGGAGGGAATGGGTATCCCTCACTTCTGGCCATGTGACTTTGTACACTGGTTCCTGCATCTGTGGATCCTCAGGAGTGAAGAAAGAGTAATTTCCCGACTGTCCCAGTGTGAAGACACAGGGCTGGAAGGTGTCTCAGCCTTGGAGAGGCGTAAGCTTGTGTCTTGTAGCCCTGGAAGGTTGAGGATGCTCTGGTCCAACATCCTCATTTTCCACATGGGAAATTGTCACAGAGAAGGGCCTCTGTCTTTTAGTTCTATCTTATAACATTTACAGTTGGCAAAGAACTTTCATACTCATCATCTCATTTGACCCTTTCTTTCCACAGCCCTCAAGGGACACATCAGATACTATTACCTGCACCTGACAGTCCTAAGAAATGGAATCTCTACATCTGGACTCTGAAGCTAAGGCTCTTTCTATTATGCTTCACGTCCAGTTTTTCTTGCATCCCCTTCAGTTCAAGGAGGCATGGCTTTTGAAGGCTTTCTAATCAACCCTCACTTTGTTGTCTCAGGAGCCCTGTGATTTCCCATTTGTTAACCCACCCAGTACCTAGTGGATAATAAGTATTTCGGACAATATGTTTGATTCGTGTTCCCCTGCAGGAATTCAGGGAGGCTGGCTCAGGTGTTAGCTCCACAGGACAGATTGTGAAGGAAAGAATATGTACAATTATTGGCACAAGTTACAAGACTGTTGACAATGACTGGTTCAAGACAGGATACCAAGAATCAGAGCTGGAGGATCATATTTGGAGCTCAAATGCACCATCCGATCCAGCAAGGCCAGAGGAAGATTTAGTGGCTAGAGGACAGAGCTAAAGGTTTGTGGGAGAAAAGACCAAGGAATATGGGGTTGAGAAAAAGGAAGCGGGCAGAGATCTGGGTAAATAACTAAGATGAGATGGTGGCAGGTTTTTGAGTTGCTCAGGAATGAACATCATGACTGAGCTGAGCTCATTTGAAAAGCCAGCTACAGAACCAAAATAATGCATTTTCTGCTGTCTACTGGAAAATTCCAAATCTGATAATTATTTACTGTTTACTTTGGCTACCTACTTCAGGGCTCAACCCTTAAAATGCTTACATTCTGTACAGAAATATAAACTGTGTACATATTGCTGAATCACAAGACGGTATGAGATAAGTTTCACATGAGTAGTATAAACAACATACTCTAGTTATTCAGAGGGATAAGAAAGCTGAACTTTGAATTTGAAACCATAGGATTTTGAAGAGAAGAGCATCATGCATTGTGAAGATTTACCTGGAGGCAGGATATAAAACAGATCAGAGATGAAGTGACTGAGACACAGAAATCAGTGAGGAGATTATGGTAATAGTCCACACAGGAGAAAGAAGGTTTAGTATAAGTCATAGTAATAAATATATTTTGAACTTATGCATTTAAGTTTATCTCTTTAGATTTTTTTCTTTAAGACATAGTATCAAAGATAAAGTACATAAAATGTTTTTCTTTTCCATTTTGGTTTATTACAGGATATTGAATATAGTTCCGTGTGCTATACAATAGGACCTTGTTGTTTATCCATTCTATATATAATAGTTTACATCTGCTAGTCCTAAAGACCCATTCTGTCCCTCCCCTGACCGCCCTCCTCCTTGGCAACCACAAGTCTGTTCTCTATGTCTGTGAGTCTATTTCATAGATAGGTTCATTTGTGTCATATTTTAGATTCCACATGTAAGTGATACCATATGGTATTTGTCTTTCTTTTTCTGACTTATTTCACTTAGTATGATAATCTCTAGGTTCATCCATGTTGCTGCAAATGGCATTATTTCTCTTTTTTATGGCTGAGTAGTATTCCCTTGTATATATGTACCACATCTTTATCCATTCATTTGTTGATGGACATTTAGGTTGTTTCCATGGCTTGGGTATTGTAAATAGTGCTGCTATGAACGTAGGGGTGCATATAAAAGATAAAGTACATTTAACTCATGAAGTCCATACTCCCCTGAATGTCCTTTGAGCCGTCTCTATTTAAACACTGGTTTAGCTTTGTTCACAGGGTCTGGAAGTGAGAAGGTAGGTGCTAAATATGAACAATTATTATTGGAGGAGATAGTATAGTAACATAGTTGTACCTACATGAGTTTTGGAACCAGACACATCTGAGTTCAGATTTATTTGCCAGTTTGTAACCTTGGGCAAATTACTTACATGTTCTCTAAACCTCCGTTCCTTATCTATAACATGGGAATAGTGATATTTCTCTGGTGGTGATAAAGTAGGATTTTAATGAGGCTGCACATTTGTTATCTCTCTAGACAGCCAACACTCTGGAAATATAACCTATTGTTATTTCAGGACTGTTAAAATGGTCACATTTCTGCCATTTTACATCATAATGATACCATTGGCAGATTTTTTGAACTACATGTATCCTGATAGTTATGCAGTTGCAGTTGTCATAAAAACAGATATTGCGTCCATCTATTTCATGTTGTGAATACTAGTTTTAAACTATAGTTATGTTCCTCATTTTTATACTTGACGTTAAAACTTGGCAACTCGATTTAACATATGTATCAATGCAAAGTAATGTTTAAATCCACACTATATTTCTTTGTACAAAGCTCTAACACTTAAGAAAATAGTTTGGAAATACCAGGTACAAAAGTATATGCTTACATTCGTATCTTACTGAAGCACTTTCTTCCACATGTGTCTGTGTGTACATGTGTAAATGCACATAGTTTTAATGATTAGATCTAAGAGTTGCCTGACAATAATTAGACCTCAGAGAATGTAGAAGAGGATTACCTGTTTCTCCTTTGGTTTCATGTGACTAAGCATGAAAGCTTTGATGCAGAATTTAGGCTTTGAGGGAGGAGGGGGACACTTAAAAGTCAAGAGAGACAGAGGCTTGGGAACAGAGTTGTTGGGACATGGCTGGTGTTTTGGTCTCTGACCCGAGACAACTGAAGAGAATAGGCAGCTAACACAGGTCAGTTGTCACACTGGGTGTTCCATTGTCCTTCTTTAGGGGACATTTATTCATCATTCCTCTTCTTTCCCTGTCCTCAAACCTGGCTCTAAATGTCAGTGCCTGTATGGACACAAAGACTCTGAGATTAATATCCATCTGAGACTACTAAACTGCTTATTTTTGCAAGACAGTGTTAGGATCCATCCAGGAAACAGACCAACAAAAATTACCTACAAGAATCTACAGTTTCTTAACAAATATCAAAATCCCCTCTTCTCTGCAAAGAATGAGGAAAAACACCAACATTAAAAAAAAAAATTGTACGACAAACTAGTGAATATAACAAAGAAGAAGCAGACTCACAAATATGGAGAACAAACTAGTGGTTACCAGTGGGGAGGTGGGGAGAGGGGCAATTCAGGGGTGGGGACTGGGAGGTACAGACTACTGGGTGTAAGATAAGCTCAAGGCTGTATTGTACAACACAGGGAAGATAGCCAATAATTTATTTATTTATTTATTTTTGGCTGCGTTGGGTCTTCGTTGCTGCCTGCGGGCTTTCTCTAGTTGTGGCGAGCGGGGGCTACTCTTCGTTGTGGTGCGCGGGCTTCTCATTGCAGTGGCTTCTCTTGCTGCGGAGCATGGGCTCTAGGTGCGCGGACTCAGTTCTTGTGGCTCACGGGCTCTAGACTGCAGGCTCAGTAGTTGCGGTGCACGGGCTCAGTTGCTCTGCGGCATGTGGGATCTTCCTTGGCCAGGGCTCGAACCCGTGTCCCCAGCATTGGCAGGCGGATTCTTAACCACTGCGCCACCAGGGAAGTCCCATAGCCAATATTTTGTAATGACTTTAAATGGAAGGTAACCTTCAAAATTGTATTAAAAAATTTAAAAATTGGACCAACTAACCAGTACGCCCTGTAATTCTGAAGTAATGCTAGCATAAATGATATCTGCTACATGTGAAATATCATATGAAAATATCTGGGACTTATTTTGCCAACATCACAGGGACTGTTAATATTACAGTGGTTTGTCATCCTCATTCCAATGTGAATAAAATGATTGATTTTAGTTTGATGTTAGCAAAAATAAAGTTATTTTTCCCCACCCACAAACAAATAAATCAATCAATAAAAATAAGCCAAGGGAAACTTCAAATAGGATGTTAAACATGTTGGTTTCCAGCCCCACTCCCACCCCCGCCTGGGTAAGTATCTTCCAGATCCATAGGCTCCAGCTTGAGGAGTCGGTACAGAGAAGGACAAAGAAAGGAACACCTGGCTTATTCAACAGTTCACTGAACACCAGGGATGAAGTTTAATGATCTGTGACTCCACCAGGCGCAGACCACCTAGTCACATGCCTTTGATTAGCTTGGCCTGGAGAAATCACCTCCTGAACCCTGAGTAGATGTGGCAGACAGAAACGTAAACATCACCCAAAGCAGCAAAGTCATAGGCATTAACCTTTAACAAATATTTATTGAATATCTGGCAGCCTCAATGCTCTTATTCCAGGAGGAGCTGGCAAACTAAAGGAGGGAGAGAGGGAGACACGCATGTGACCAACCACAGTTTATTTTCACAAGCGCTACACGGAAGAACAAAGAACCTGGAGAACACATTAAAGAAAAAAAGCAATATATTCTTCCTGGAGAGTTGAAGGAGCTGGAAGAACTCTCACAAGTGGTGACATTCAAGAAAGGCCTTAGGAAGTAAAGAAAGCCACCCAGCAAAGCAAGGGGAAGGCGGACATTTGTTGTGAGAGTAGGAACAGGACATGTTATGACAGCAAGTAGCTCATGATGCATCCATGGATGGAACATGACACGTGGAGGTTTAGAGGGGATTAAAAGGTGACATTGTAGTCATGTTCTGGAGAAATCTGAACGCCATATTAAGAAATTTGGGCTTTATTCTGTGAGTATTATGCAATTGTTGAATCATTCTTTCAAACAATACTTTAGAGGAACTACTATGTGCTAGGTCATGTGTTAGCATCTGAAAATTAAAAAAATAAAAGGAATCTGAAAGCCATGTTAAGAAAAATTGGGACTTTATTCTGAGTATAATGAAATCATTGAATCACTCAATGATTAAAAACAATATTTTAAATGACCTACTATGTGCTAGGCACTGTGTTGGTTTCTGAAAATTAAAAGAAAGAGGACAGTCTTCTCTCCAGAGGCCCACAGACTAGAAGGGAGAAAGGCAGCCAAACAATCCCAACACAGTAAGTTAAATACTAAGAAGAAGGAATACTGGGGGACTGGGGAGACAAGAGTAAGTCTGACTAAAACATAAGGAACATAACATCCACAATTACTAGTTAGCTGGCTTGTTTTATAAGTGCTGGGAACAGTTGTGCTCTATACCGGCTGTGTTCACTGAATCCTAACGACCACAGGAGGTAGGTTCTCTTGTATTATTATCCCTGTTCTACAGATGCTGAAACCCAAGCAGCTGGAGTTGCCAGCTCGCATGGCTGGTGGGCAGCAGAGGTAGGCTATGAAGCTGGCAGTGTAGCACTAAACCCGAATGTTTAACAACTTCACTATTTTCTCTCTTAAGGAAAAACGTAATTTGATATGATGATCGAGGGTACAACTTGAGAACGCAGAGACCTGCCAGGCAAGGCTGGTGGGAGGAGCTGGGAACTAGAGTACAAATCCCACCCCACCCTGACCCCCTGGAGGCCCAGAGAGGTGGCCTCCATCAGCTTTGAGGATCTAAAGATCTGGCAAACATCTGTACTCCTAATGCCTTTTTTCCCAGACATGTATGTTTTCCTTCCTTCCTTCCCCCCTTGCTTCCTTTTTATCATTTCTTCTTTCCCTCCCTCTCTCTCCCTCCTTCTTTCTCCCTGTAATCCCAAGCTTGACTTCTCCAAATCCCAGGATCCTTAGGGGTGTGTGTGTGTGTGTGTGTGTGTGTGTGTGTATTTAAGGAGAGGAACCTGGCAGTTAGTGGGGAATCTCAGAGCCCAGGGAACGTGCTTGAGCTCTTTGATCCTCTCGTCCTGGTTTATAAAATCAGGATGGAGGTAGAATCAGAAGAGATGACCTCTAAGAATTCGTATGAAATTCTATGACTTGAACAAAACTCAACAGTGAAATAAAGCTGGTTCCAAAGTAATAATGAGGGAACACGAACATCTCAAAGAACAGAAGTAAATTGTCACCTGCTGAGTGTGAAAGAGACTTGGAGGTGGTGGTGAGTAATCAGCAGAGCTTTCCAAAGAAAAGCTCCAAAGTGAAAAGTGATAGTCTCCCGAATACTCGACGAAGTCCCTGAAATGACACCACCTACCTCTCTCAGGACCTGTCCTACATCCTACAAGGGTCTTCCTCCTCACTAGCTATCAGTTAATTCCACAGATGTGATAAGTGATGATGCCAGGGAGGTTTATCTCTAACGAGGAACTCTTAAACATCAAAAAAACTTTAAGAAGTTTAAAACTTTAAGAAGAAATAACGAGGTAATGGAGTGAATCCAAGTGTGGTGACAAGCATGAGACAAACACTTGAGGGAGAGGCAGGAATTTTCACAGCACCATTAAATTTATGTCCTGTACAGGGCTTCTAATCTGTCAACTTGTGACAAGACCCCTGCAGCCACTGCAGTCAGTGCTCTGCATGATGAGGTGGGGCATCAGAAAACAGATTATTTAATTAGCCAATACCTGCATTTACCCACAAAAACCTCAAGGATTTCATGGGAAGACAAACATATTATTTCAAAATTAACTTTGAAGTTTGCAAATGAAAGCAGCCTGCTATCTTCCTGCATCGGGGGCGGGGGGGGGGGGCGGAGATGGTGAGCCCACATCAGGAGCCCATGGCTGGGAAATGGACCATTGAAGACCTTCATTCTTCACAGGGCAGTGATGGTGGATAATGTCTCACTCACTCTGAGACCTCACAGCCCAGGTGCCTCCAGCACCAGCAATTCACATCAATTTGTGTGCTCCCAGTAAAGTTGACCAGGGCACTAAAAAATAATAAAACCTCATTATAAAGAAAGGAGAAATACAGTGATGTGCAGGCAGTTGCTTCAGCACAAAATTAAAATGTGTTTAGTTTGATGGCCTTAAGGTGGACACAGAAGAGATCTACATCCCTTCCATTGTTTTGTCACCCTAGACATGATATTTTACTGGGGGAAAATGTTGCATTGAAAAGCCTCCTTATTTTTTTTTTTCATGTTTAAGGAAGGAAAAAAAGATACAGAAGGAAATTTCATTTCATATAGTCACAGGAATAAGTATCAGTTAGCTATGGCTGAATAACAAACAATCCCAGAAATTAGTGACTTGAAAGAACAACCATTTATTTAGCTCATGATGCTGTGAGTCAGCAATTTGGGCTCATCTGGGCTGCTCTGGCCTTGACTGGGCTCACTTGTGTGTCTGGGGGCAGCTGGCTTCTAGGGGCTGGCTGACTGTCAGCTAGGTGGGCAGAGGCAGTAGCAGAATACCTGGCAGACGTGTAAGGAGCAGGAGGAGCTGTGTCCATTTTTACAACCTAAAGCAGATACTATACTATGCCTAGATACAAAATAAATATATTGAAGGTGGAAAAGAAAAGAGAAGCTTGGGCATTATGGCTACTTCGTTATTACCATTCTACTGCAACAGAATCAATTCCAAGATAAGCTTTCTGTAGTTTCTTTTAACATCCTCAAGCCACCTTAGTGTATAATAGTATATAAAATTCTATATAATAAGCATAGGATATTATATAAAAATAATAATTTTAGCTTGTTTTGTTTGCCTTCTGTCTATGATTTTTTACCTTACCACTATCTTTCAGTCACTTTCACCTAGAGTCACAGTCGGACCATCACTGGAGAGAAAAGAAGGATCACATTAAAGACTAACCTTCCTAATAGCAATGGAGTTATTCACTTACTGCTCAGAAAACAGAAACAATTTTCCCAGAGTTAGTTACAAGTGGAAACAGTACTGGAACCCCAATGTCTTGAGTGTTGGTTCAATACTCTATTCTTTAAACCATGCTGATTGCCTGGAATGATTTTTATGAAATAAGTCTATTGATTTACTTATTTTATTCAGATGGCCAGCGTGCTCACAGACATAGTATACTGCCTGGAAAAGTTTTCTGCTGGAATAAACAAGACCAGACAATAGATCAGGACCACCTTACTGAGCTTGGAGTTGCTATGGCTACTTGCTGTTTCCAGCTGGCTTTCATCCCTCCCCTTTGCAGCTGGCTGGTAATTCTCAGGGAGGGATGGGGGCACTGCAGGTGGCCGCAGTGCTCGTGCCTCTTCTCTGCTGGCAGTAGCACTTAGGATTAGTTCAGGCTGCATATAAGAGAAAACCCCAAATAACAGTTATATAAGCATGGTTCTCTTTTAAAACTGTTCTCACACCATGAAAGTTGAGTTAGGCAAACAGGGCCAGGTAGGCAGCTCCACAAATTCCTCAGGGCCCCCAGTTTCTTCTTTCTGTTTCTAACTGCATCTTTTGCTTTGTACTTCTTTCCTCAAGAGCATCATAGGGCTGCTGAAGCTTCAGCCATCACATCTACTGTCCAAGCAGTGAGAAGGCAGAAGAGAGGAAGGAAAAAGAGGAACACCTTCCTCTAACGCTCTCCCTGGACATCACGTCCAAAAATCCATCTTACTTCTGTTGGCCAGTGCTTATTACAAGGCTGTACTTTGTTACAAGGAAATCTGGGAAATACAGTCTTTTACTTGGACACATTGCCAACATGAATAAAAGAAGGGTCTTCTTACAAAGCAAGAAAAAGAGACTGGGTATTGAGCAGGTACCTGTCCCTCTCCCACACTTGCCCACTGGAGATAGCCAGGCTTTGATGAAATAAAATGTTTTGGGTTTTTTTTTCCCCCTCAAAACATTTCTCTCCTCCTGATCGGGAAGGGCCCCTGTACTTTGTAGCCGGAGGTCAGAATTTGTATCCAATGACAGGGCCAAAATCTCTGACAAAAGATGGCAACATGGCGCTTCCCTGGTGGCACAGAGGTTATAAGAATCCACCTGCCAATGCAGGGGACATGGGTTCGAGCCCTGGCCTGGGAAGATCCTACGTGCCTGGAGCAACTAGGCCCGTGCACCACAACTATTGAGCCTGTGCTCTACAGCCTGCAAGCCACAACTACTGAAGCCCGCATGCCACAACTACTGATGCCTGTGTGCCTAGAGCCCATGCTCTGCAGCAAGAGAAGCCACCAAAATGAGAAACCCTCGCACCGCAATGAAGAGTAGACCCCGCTCACCGCAACTAGAGAAAACCTGAGCACAGTAACGAAGACCTAACACAGCCAAAAATAAATAAATAAATAAATAAAATCTATTTAAAAAATAAAATAAAATAAGGTACATTTGAGCTCATGAAATTTATTTAGCACTGAACTTTTAAAAGTAAATTTTGGTTCATATTAAATAAGAATAATGTTAGTGAAGAAATCAATGAAAAATGTTAAATTAGTCATCAGAAAATGCAGACTCAAACAAAAAATATTGACAATAATAAGCAATAAGAAAGACTGGTTATTAACAGTGGCTCCAGTGGAGCAACTGGAACTCATATAGATCACCAATGAGAATGTAAAGTGGTAGAGCCATTTTGGAAAATGGGCAAGTTTTAGAAATTTAAACCCACTCTTAGCTGTACTAACCTGCAACTCTACTCTGATGCATTCACTCCAAAGAACTGAAAACATATGGCAACACAAAGGTTTGAACACCAGTGTTCATAGCGATATTATTCATAACAGCTCTAAGTTGGAAACAATCCAAATGTCCATTAGCAGGTGAGTGGATAAGAACATTGTAGTGTATCCATGCAATGGCCTACTACTCAGCACTAAAAATGAATGAACTGCTGAGATAGGCAGCACTGATCGGCCTCAAAATGTTAAAAATATGCTAAGCAGAAGAAGCCACACACAAAGAGTACATACTGTATTATTCTATTTATAGGTTATTCTGGAAAAGGGAAAATTAGAGGGAGAGGAAACAGATCAGTTGTTACAATGAGCCAGGGGTTGAAGAGACTGATGCCCAAAGGGAACACGTGTGACAGAACTGTCCCAAATCCTCACCAGGTGGTGGTTATACGGATTTATGATTTGTCAAAACTCATTGAAGTGGCTGCATTTATTGTATGTAAATTATATCTCAATAAAGTTGATTTTGTAAAGGGCATCAGGATACACCTTGGAAGCAGTTACCCATTTACCTTCAGAGTCCCTGATGTGAGGAAGCCCTCTGTGTCCACCAGAGGGACACAGAGAACCCTACTAGCTCGGGGGCCTGGACTGCTCAGGGGGAGTTGAACCTCGTCTTCAACAGGAGCTGGAAGCGGTGCAGGTAATACCTGAGTGTCTTAAGTGTGTACTTGAGAGTGGTTAATGGGACAAAAAATGCTTTGGCTAATATAATGGGAAGTTAACCAGCATCTGCCTGATAATTAATTTCTGAGTAGGTCCTATCTAAAGGGCTATGTGCATGATTATAGCTGCCTCTAAATTGTATCTAGTAAATTATTAATAGCAAGATTGTAAAATTTCAGGCGTAGAAGTGACTATTTGAAACAAGGTACATATAAAGGCTGCAGTGGCCAAGATGGCTCTCCAGACGTAATAAGACCCACCTCATGCAACCTGCTCACTCCTAGATCCTGGGGTAGTATCAGCTTCCAGAAAAGTCCTTGGAGATATTAGCTGTCTGTTTTAAACCACTGCAACTGTCTTTGCATATATACTTAGGAGATAAGTAAAATCTATTTTACTGTTGGACTGCAGACAAGTTTGTGATATAAGTTAAGAGCAATAATTATGATAACATGGATATGGGAATGGAAATTATCTTCACAAATGTGTAGTTTTGATTCATTAAAGCAGCATTTTTGTAGGTCCTACATTTCACTGGGTCCTACGAGGTCAAATACATTTGGGAAATGTTACACTTTCTGATGCCCTCTTGGAGATCCATAAAGAATATTTGTTCATTAAAGGAGTTTAAAAGCACTGTATTTTAAAACTGAAGACGATATTTCCCAAACTTTCAGGACCAAGTCTTCCTTTTCTCCCTTACCTTTTGCTTCCCACATAGGACATTCTAAAATTTCGTGGAACATACCTCAGGAAACACTACATAAAATGAAGAAATGATTTAATTTCTACAGATTTACTCCCCAGAGGTCACTGGTATTGGTGTCACATGTGTGAAGTGATGACATCCTGAGATGGCTTTTAGGTACATGTTTAGTCTTAATTCAGTGATTTTATATGTATGAAAATAAGGTCTGGACACACATCGAAATAAAAAATTTAGTTTCTACATTTAGGGTGAATTTTACACAGTATAAATTTCCAATTTATATTCATAATTTGTCCATTTGCAGATGCAAAATTTGGTACCAAAATGATCATGGACAAAAGCAGTCTGATGCTGGCAAAATAAACCACTCTGGGTACAATTAGCCACCTGGTGTTTAGTAGACGCAGTCAACCAACTGGCTTGCATACAAGACTGGAATTATATCACTGTTTCTTCCCTGATATCATTTGTGGAGGAAATTTTTTTTGACATAATTTTAGGGGCAAAAATAGGAATAATAGAAAAATGTCTGAACCTTTCCAAAAGTTCGTATTTTAGAATAATTTCTTAGTGACTGACAAAAACTTGTTTGACCTCAGCCATTTTTAAAGATTTCGGAAGTTCAGATAACACAGTCACCCTACCTGGCTTGTTCCATAATTTTGATTTTTCTTTACCAGAAGAATATAAGGTTTCTCGTTTGTTACTTGAAAGGGTTAGATATTTAATCTTGTCAAGAGATATTTAGGTGTAATTTCATGATTTCTTTTTGTGTGTGTCTTTAATTTTAAGATCAGCTCTTTATAACCATCGGTTGACTCTTCTCAGTGGTTTTGGAAAAAACATGTACATCAAGTCAATGAAAACACTATGCTGCGATCACCTGAACATGAATATTTAATAGAAGCTCAAGTGTCATAAACCTCAGCATTTTTCTTTCTTAGATCAAGATGCATCTATGTTTATAGAACCAAAATTAAAATGGCCAAAATTTGCTTTCCAGAGTTACAGGCAACTGGACCTACATGTTTCTGGTGGCTGCCCTGGGACTGAGCCAGGTATAACCTTGTATTTGATAGTTTATCAAGTAATGATTAGAAACATTAATATTGAAAAAATTGACTTTGTGATTGTGACTAACACTAGGCATTATTACAGATCTCAGACCACTCTGATTAGAAGGAGTCAATTTTTTTTTTTTCTTTTTTTTTTTTTTTTGCGGTACGCTGGCCTCTCACTGTTGTGGCCTCTCCCGTTGCGGAGCACAGGTTCCGGACGCGCAGGCCTAGCGGCCATGGCTCACGGGCTTAGTTGCTCCGCGGCACGTGGGATCTTCCCGGACCAGGGCACGAACCCGTGTCTCCTGCATCGGCAGGCGGATTCTCAACCACTGCGCCACCAGGGAAACCCAGAAGGAGTCAATTTAACGAGAAAAGAATAAAAAGAACAAGAGTTAGGAAGCCCTTAGTATTCCTTAGTATTGAGTTGGCCAAAAAGTTCGTTGGGGTTTTCCATAAGAGGTTATGGGAAAAAAACCGAATGAACTTTTTAGCCAATCCAATAGTAGGTTTCATTAGCTTGATACTAAAGAACATATACCTTATCATTTGTGTATGGAAGTAACATTGAACCTGTCTAGTGTACCAGGGAATGTATAGGAATTTACTTAGATTTTGCATAAAAACATAGCAGACATACAAACAACACTAAAATTTATGGACATTTCTTCCTAATCATTTAGGATAGCCAGGAAGACCATATCATTTTGAATGCTACCAAAGTATGACTGGAACGAAGACAGGGAGGGAGAGAGGGAGGGAGGGAGGGAGACTTGGAGATTTGGATTTCTCATATAACAATTTTCCTTGTTATAACAAGGATTTTCCGAGGGGATCTTTAATTTTAAAAATGCTCACTACGTTGCCCCTGCTGAAGTTTGTTAATGGTAACTCAATGACAATTTTGGTGGCAGTGTTTGTAAAATGATATGTGATATGCTTCACGTTAGTTGTTGACTCTACCCGACTGCTCGGAAGGATGACCCAAGAGGCTTTGAAACGACACAGAGACCTAGGCCACACTCCAGAGTAACTAAACCCTAATCTCGGAGATTCCCGCCACCCCCGTGATTCTGTATCCAGATGACTAGAGACCCACCAGACTACAATTCTCATGATTAAAGAATTCTTCCACGTGGTCTCATGAACACTAAATAATAATTATTTATGTCTATTTGAGATACTTTTCATTAGAATGAACTAATACACATTTTAAAAATAAATGATGTGCTTGGGGTGATCACAGGGGAAAAATCTTAAAATACCCCAGGGATGACCCTCGTCAGTTTGCACTCCATTAATTCTCAAAAAAATCAAAATGTATATGTAAATCAATGTAAATTATATACCCTTATAATTAGCATCTTGAGGTTCTTTTGGCAAATTTCTCTTAAGCTGTAGCTATGAAGCTCTAAATTCTGAAACTGGCTGCAGAAGGAGGATACTTTCCAATTAAGATGTTTTCTCTTAACTAAGTAATTAAGTAGCTCAGTTGATTTTAACAGCCTTTCGGTAAGCAAAGAGAAAAATGGTAATGTCCTCATTAGGGAATAATATGTTCATGCAGGAAAAGAATTCACAAAGATGAGAGGACAATAAATGGAAATGATTCCTTAAGTATGAGTGTTCTGGACTATGCCATCACTTCAAGCTATGAGGAAGTTTTGGCATCTCCATGTATTTGACAGTAATCCAAAGTGGTTCATTTTAACGCAGAATGTACCATTTCATTTAGATCTACAGAGACTGACAAAAAAATTGGAAATAAAATGTATTCTTCAGAATGTACTCTTTTTTATACTAAATAAATAACGGCCAAAATGTATTTGTAGAGTGTGTTCATTTAACTTTGCCTTTGAATCACTTTAAAGGGTACAGAATTATTGCAGATATTGTCTATCACGCTTGAGGCTTTTCTCCAGTTTCTGTCTTCCTTTCTGGATCATATTTGCCCCTACTACATTGGGAAACTATAAAGGCTCAGATAACCAACTGCAGGTTCAACTATTTTGCAATGTTATTTATCAACTGAAAATAATCTTAGGCCCAAAACTCTTGATACCAAAAATCACTTTTAATTTGCCAGTTTAATTTCTGGGATGATTTATCCACTCAAAATGTTCTATGAAGGATTGTGAGTTAATTAAATAGCCCATCTGGTAGAAATCCCAGAGTTCAGAGGACACAGTTAATTCAATCTTCAAAGAATATAAAAATAAGATAAACAAAAGGAAATAGAAAATAAATGAACCTAAAATGATGCCATATTTTCCTCCTATAAACTTGTCATGGTTCTCTTCAAATGTCACTTGGTGTTTTTTTCATATTTAAGATGAAAAGATAAGACAAAAGCAGAAAATACGCTCAAGTAGTTAATATTAAAACGTTTCAATGATGTTTAAAAGTGGAAGATTGCACTCAGAGAATGCTGATGTGGCAGAGTTTATAAACATGTGCCTCAAGACAGAAAGACATATGTTCAGTTAACAAGTTTTCCTTCATTGTTTGGTTTTTTGGTTTTGTTTCATCCTGAAAGCTTAGGAAAGGAGACAAAAATATTTATGAAGGGAAACAGATTTTACCCAACAATCCCTGAACAATATTTATCATATTAAGATATGTCCTCGAGTAAAAAGCCAAGTAGACAAATTGGAGGCATTACGAATAAATTTATCAGATTTGAGAATTACAGCCAAGGTTTCCTATTCAAGATGGTGGACAGAACACTCACATCCCTGTTGCTGCCCACCAAAGTCCCTCTGAAATTACAATAAATATATTTTTAAAACTATGCAACCATAAGTGTATCATCAGTGGCCCAGAAATATTAAGGACTATACGGAAGGTGGAAGAGAACGGAATAAAATTTATAGTGGAGGAAAAAGAGAAAACTGTAGCTGAAGAAATAACACACTACCAAGAAGAATCAGATCTTTAAGAAAAACTGAGAACAAGTCATACACTAAGGTGAACAATCCTAGTAACGGATCTCAGAGAAAACAGAATTCGTTTAATAAACAGAACAAAAAATTGTTGCCAGTATTTCAGAGAAGTTCTAATCCAGAGGCTATTAGGATAAAAATTGGAGAAGCATTTATTTGCTTATTTATTCATTCGCCAATTTGCCATACATGTATTATTTCTGCCTACCATTGCCAGGCACTATTCTAGGTGCTGGGGGTATAGCACTATCCACAACAGACAAAGCCCCCTGCCCTTTTGGAACTTACACGAGGGCACACAGGAAATCGATCAGTTATTATATGTCATAAGTAAATGAAATAATATATAAGAGTTCCAGCTATGAAGAAAAGAGAAAATGGAAGAGAATAAGTAAAGAAGTAACAGAAGGAAAATTCTTGCAGATGAAAAAAAAAAAAAAAGACAAGAGTCTTCAGACTGGAATCACCAAATAACAAGAAGGCTAATGAAAATAACAACTAAGACCTTCGGGATGGAGAACTCTAGAAAGCCAGGTCTCCAAAACGGACTGAGAAGAGAATAGCACCAATCTTCTAATTAGAAACACTAAATGCCAGATATAAATTAA
Organism: Kogia breviceps; assembly: GCF_026419965.1. Lineage (NCBI taxonomy): Eukaryota > Metazoa > Chordata > Mammalia > Artiodactyla > Physeteridae > Kogia > Kogia breviceps. The sequence goes on along the minus strand of NC_081324.1, from coordinate 58,305,927 downwards.
ACCATTTATTTGAAGTTCTGAGGAAAAAATATATTTACAAAATAACTGGATAGGATTAATAGCAGATTAGACACTGCAAAAGAAAAGGTCAATACACTTGAAGGAATAGTAATAGAGTCTACCTAAAATGAGACCTAGAAATTAGGGGAAATTCTTAAAAAAAAAAAAAAAAAAAAATGAGGAGAGACTCAGTGATTTATGAGACAACATGCCAGAAAACAGGTTACAAAAAATGGGCATTGTAACCATTCCTCATTTTCAGAAAGTGTAAATTAACAGTAATGATAAGCCATAGTCTCTGTGGGAAGATTACAGAGATGATGAAAATAAAATATCTGTGCAAAGAAGGCACTCAGATTTTTTTCTGTCTTTCTGATGCAGTTTTTCTATAGGGAAAAATTGGAGATCATACAAAACAAAGTTGGACTTTTGGTCACTTTGATCGACAGTGTTCAGAGTTGCTCTTTTTACAGGGCTTTGTCAGCTCCAGTGTGAGACTTTCTTCAACCATGAGCAGCGACAAAACTGCCCCAGTAACAGAGAAAATGGAAGCAGTTTAAGTGGGAATTTAGCAGCACTAAAGACAGGAGTCGAATTTTCATCATGGCTTCTTTAATCACAGTGATTTTGGTTACAGGGGTCATCCTGCTAAATCGATATTAATAATAACACTTGTCATATCTTTTTCTTCTCTAGAGCAAAAATCAAGTAGGCTAAATCTATTGAAGGATTTTGAGAAAATTGATACATGAGCACGATTCTCAGTATCATATTTATCAGGAATTAGTTCCAAAGATGAAAGACCACTCACTGCCCAGCTCACAATCTGCTTCAAGACAGATTTTCCAAGCATTTTATTGAAAGGAAAAACAATACAGCAAATTGAATTTGACCTTAAGACCAAAGAAGTCATTTAAAAAGTTGGTTTACTTGAATTACCATAGTTAAAAGCTTGCTCTCACACTGAGACCCCTTCCACCCCACTTTACATTCCACACAGATCAAATAAATAGCACTTCCCCATGGATCACCACAGTACCCCACAACAGGCTGGCTAGGACAGAACATCCAGAGCCTGTCAGAATGACAACAAGCACTGTGGATTTGTCCCAACCCGCCAGAGAAGAACAACTGCTCCCAAGGTCATTTCTCATTGCTGATTAAATATATATTTAAGCTATTTTAAAGAAAAGATTTTCTGTACATGATCTTTAATAAAATGGAACTCAAGTGATAAAACCCAGGCATCCTGACAACTGAGAAAATCAGAGGATGCAGCCTAGAACCTCCAAAAGGACCTATCTCATCAGGGCAATTTGATAGAATGTTTGAAGCAAAGGGATGTTGCATTTCAAACCGTTGAACTGTAGCAGATAGAGTTCAGAAAAAATGCTATGAAAACCCCTGGTCACAGAGCAGCGATAATAAGATTTCAAACGACTTACCCTAGCACCTCTCCATCTATTTTTCTCCAGCGGCACTCATGGTAACGATGTCACTGGAAACCCCTGATGTCCTTAGTTACCTCTGCCATGCAAATCTCCTAGCCGTTGGAAGATTCTGGAAGGGGTATGCTGAGGTCAATTGGAATATTTGCTGATATTATGTCTCATGTTACTAGATTCCCAACCTTCCAATCAATGAGTCAGGGCAGCAAATCTCAGACAGGGCAGTGCGCCTCTAAATTCTCATGTGAGTGTCTGCCCGACCCGAATATTCCACAAGGAGGTCAACAGGAATTGGAGGGATTAATTCCTGATATATTCCCAAATAAATGAATACTTGAATGTCTTGGAAGAGGGGGCTTGCAAACGCATTCCACTTTAGTGCAGATTTTTTTCCCTTTCTTTTTTTCTTTTTTCTTTCTTGTTCGTTTCTTTGGCTGGTCAGTTGGTTGGAAACTGCTGGTCCCTTCTGTGGCACTGAGTTTCAGGGCACAGTTATAATAGGTATGCTTTTCATTTTTACACATATAAAATCATAATATTGAATTTGTTTATATTGAATATATTTTTCTTTTTAAATATTGGGTGCACATTTGATGTTATACTTTTATATTATATTCACATCAATTTCAGAAAAGATAGCTCAAGAAATTTTCTTGATAGTTGACAGATACATTGAAGATAAGCTTTATTTTTACATTTGTCAAAAAAAAAAACAAACACCAAACCGCCTTCTAAAAATGAGAAACCTTGATGTAGTCCATTCCTCATTTACTGGTGGCTTACAGAGCATGTCACCTGAGAAGGTACCAGCACCGACTTGAGAATCTAACCAGAGCTTGAACCCCGTGATGATGGTACTAGTTTACAGAGAGAGCTGAGAGTAATAATTGAGAGAGCATTGGGGCCTGACATCTGTGGGTAAACAGAGGTGAGCAAGGCTTAAAACTCAGCTCTAAATAGAAAGGAAGATGACTTGAATGTGTACCAAGCCTGAAGCATGAGCTAGAAATGATCTTTTGACTAAAATCTCAAAATTCTTGTGTTTTCTTGCCCTTGGCTTTTTGGTCTGTACACAGAAAAGTGTTCAGTTATTTGCAGTTTCTTATTCCATAGACTCTTGATAATTAAAGTTTTATATATCTGTCTGCAAAGACAGACATCAAGTTCACTGCTGCACAATGTTTCATTTGGTGGCTGTGTGTTTACGAACATCAAAAGCATGTCTTTGATGCGTGCTTCAGTCTAGATGGATGTGTGGTCAGACATAGCTGTCCTCAGCTCTTCAGAAGGGTGGGGTAGCTGAAGTGGAGCTCAGAAAATCACTGGATTTGGAGACTTCCCAAATTAAAGTAATAAGCATGTTGGGATTCAAGTGTAAAGTGAAGTAAGAGATTTGTCTGAGAAAATTTAACACCCTATGATATCTATAATCCTGCGATTTGGTACCATTTCATTTTTCAATTTAATAAGGAAGAGATGAACTTTCAGTTTCAAGTCGAATAAAATGATTTTAAAAACCAGGCTGTATCCTGAAACTGTCTGTGAGCTTGACCAGAACTGCTGGTTCCAAGCACTGTAGTTGAAGTTCTGACAGTTGCTGTGATGAACTTCCATTGTTAGCTTTACAGTTTTATTCTAGAGACATGCTACGGCCAAAACCTGACAGACAGGTTCCCATTTCTGCGTAAGTGGAAAACTTGAACAGAAAACAGCCAGCCATGATTTTGTACACATTTTGCAGTTTCTTTGTTTCTATCTAGGAAGACTGGGATGTTTGCATTTTCACATAGGCAGGCATCCTCTGTTCTTCGGTTCAGGATTTTGATGGATTCGCTCAGTTTCGAGCCCACTCTGTTGCTAAGGATGTTAATCTATGATATTAAGCCCTCCCAGAATTCCTTTGGTAAGAATTCATAGGGCTTTTGCTTTTTTAAAAAAAATTATTTATTTTGGCTGTGCTGGGTCTTAGTTGTGGCACAGAGGATCTTCATTGTGGCATGTAGGATCTTTAGTTGCGGCACATGGGCTTCTTAGTTGCGGCATGCGTGCAGGATCTAGTTCCACGACCAGGGATCGAACCTGGGGCCCCTGAATTGGGAGTGTGGAGTCTTACCCACTGGACCACCAGGGAAGTCCCAAGACTTCTGCTTTAAAATAATTTCTGATCAAATTATTTTTTTTCTTTGCTTACTCCTTCCTACTTCGTTGAAGCTAAAAAGGAATGAGTTTGGACTGTTTATTATTTTTTATTTCAGCCTCTGCTCCATTTATGCAAACTGGACCTCCTCAACCTTTACTTTTTTCTAGTTTTTCCCTAAGAAAATTGAAGCACATCATGCCAAGAGAAATATTTTCTTCACCAAGCATCTTCCAAGAAACCGTTTTTGTTCCAAGTTCCTAAATTGTACTTCAGAATCTCAAGAAGCCTTCACATTTGATCTCACCCTTACATTTGGAAACCTTAGTACCTTTATCTTTGCCGAAACAGCAGTTTCCAAACGTCAAACACAGTTTATTCCATTTTAAGTAAAGAATTTCAACTTAATGTACTTTTTCAAATCTTCATATCTTTTAGCCAAAACTATAGCTCTCGTGAATAATTCCTAGATGTAAGTAAGCCTGTTCACAGGTTTGTCATGTCATTGTTGACCCCAAAGGACTCCATCTCCACCCTCCCCATCTTTTTATTTAGTTAGTTGAAATCACAGCCTCTAGGATTCCATGAAGTTGTTAACATTTGCTACTGGTGTGTGTTTGCCACATGATATCAAATGTTACGATCGTCAACAGAAAACTTCACAACCTTGGAAAGGTTTGCAAATCCAGGTGCGGTTTTTAAAATGCAAAAGGAGGCTAAATTCATGGATCCTTCTAGAAGGACATAACCTTCTCCACCTCCACCTCGGGTTCTCCTTGCTTGGCTAGTCACGGCATGAACTCCTCACAGAGAAAGGGCAGATTAAAAAGAGAAGATTGAAGAAAAGAAAAAAAGGGATGACAGCCAAACAGGCAACTGTCCAAGATATGAGATAACAGCTAGGAAAGGGCTGAGCTCTAACTTTAGAATTAATCGCTCCTTGTCCTCGTTTATATATTGCTCAGTCTTTGTTTTGAGCCCTGAAGAGGTTAAGACAGAGACATGAGATGAATATTTTCTTAAGCGGCTCTGTACTTTGGATGATATTCACCAGCGTGTTCTCACGCAGCCCAGACTCTGCTCTCTCCCTCGGCCATCACTGTCACACGGCAGGAACGCAACAGGACCTGATCGTCTATGCCAATCTCATTGCAGGTGCCTTAGCTAGAGGAAGTCCCTTTAAATGTATGCCCATTAAAGTAAATTTGCACATTTAAGTGGACTGCTAGCTAGAAGGGCAGACTTCTCTGATGGCTGACATTTCTGGGGTTGAGCTCACAGGCTCTTGGTCCCGTCTTGGTTTCCTTTAGTGTGTGTGTCTCAAATTTAATTACATGTACCTCTGGGATATGAAGCAATCCACAGGATAAATGGTATCAATTTTCCTCAAATGTGTGGGAGGGTGGGGGAGAAATGAAGGCAATACAACTTATAATGTATTTATAATAAAAAAAAACCCAATGGTTATATTTTCAAGTGGAATGCAAAATTCCCACTCTATATAATAGAACACAAGGCTACAAAGATCTTAACATTTAGGGGGCTTGCAAACCTCAGAAGCATTGGGTCTCTTCTGTTGGGTAGGTGGCTTCAATAAAAACATTTCAGAGACACTGACTTAAATCAGCACTGCTAAGTGTCCATATTTAGTTTTACATATTTACCAGTGGGCTGCAGGTTACATAACCTTTTTGTTTTTTTATAAAAAAGGTTGTAATCACAAAAAGGAGATGAGTCTTAGGATTCAAACTCCCTTAAGTTAGGAAAAATAGTAAAGGAAGAAAGGAATTATCAGATTTGTAAAAGTAAAGTAAAGGGCAGGTCCAGTGTCAGGCATGCTTGGATCCAGACAATCAACCAGTCTCCAGTGACATCATTTTCTCTCTCACTCTCAGCTTTGCTCATATGCTCACCATATGCTCATCTTTAGAAATGGAAAGACCAGTTCTACACAAAGCACAATAGACTGTGCAGTCTATGTACAGGGCAGAGGGGGCAGTCATGATGGGCTCAGAAAAGGTGGGACTAGATGCTGTCTGGTAAAAACTGCATTTGTCCACTAAGATTCTTTTTCAAAAGCATGTTTCTCCTGAGAGCTCTGAGTATCTCCCATGAAGTAAAGGGCATTGCTTGGCTTGAGAACACTGGATTTTTTGCAGAATGGAACTAACATTTATGTACCACCTACTATTTCAATCTTCGAGATAATCTTTGGTAGACATTATTAAACCCCATTTTACAGATGAAAAAACTGAGGCTCAGGGAGATGACAGGTGGTATTTAAAAAATAATGACCACAATAGCAATTCCATTGCCACTTACCAGAACCAGGGTGGACCATAGTAACCCGGAGTTTGGGAAGAAACTGCAGACTCATCAGTGGAGGAAGAAAACAGAAGTGGTCCAATGTACTTGGGCAGTCAGAGCAGGCCTGCCAGTGAGTTAGCCTCCTGGGGACACATTTCCTCTCTCACTGCATACCAGAAAGTTCTCATGGGTCCATACTCAACCTGCCCCCAAATGAGTAAAGTTCTTGAAGAGTTAAGTAGTCATTAATCATCTGGATATTAGGATGGATTGAGTTAATCAGCTCTTTTTCTCCTGACACCTGGATGAAATTAGTGGATGCTGAGAAATGGATCACTCCAGTGTGAGGGGGTAGCATGGGTCACCCTGGGGGAGGACAGGTCTGAGGGAGGGGCTGTTCTATAGGACTCAGGCTCTAGAGACTGGCATGGAGGACAGAGGCAGGTGATAATCAGCTCAGAAACAGAAGTGGATCCCAATGATAAACTTCGGGGATTCTCACCTTTTGAGCAGAGTTGGCCCTGATGCAGTAAATTGCACAGAAGTGGAGGTGTCCCAATATTCTGTGACACCCCATGTGCTAAAACCCCTCTCTTCTATCCTTTATTCACAGGCCCAAAAACTTGAGTGACAAGGCCTAGCTCCCAGAAAGTAAGGAATAAGTAGTTTAGCTAGGCCCTGACTAACACATGTAGCATGATGCATGGGAGTTGTGCTGATGTTTTAGAATGCAGCCTCTTCATTCTTTGCCTTCTCCTGGTTTCCTTAACTCTCTCCCCATTCTTCAGAAAGCACTAGCCTCTCCGGCACACCAGTCCAAACTTGTGAACACAGGATGTGAGGTAGCGTTCAAGGTGACAGAACAGAAGGCGGCCAGCTCGCTTCCCAGGAGACGTCAGCCTGTGTCTCATTGGTCATATACCTCTTGGAGTCCATCCTGGGCAAAAACATTCATTCCTGTCCACCTATTTTACTAAGGTAACTAACTTCCAAGGTTTTGCTTTTCTATGTGTTCGTGTCCTCTCATATTGAGTCACACAGAGAATCCAGGAGGCTGGGATGGGAGTTCCATGCCAGAGGTGGTGATGTCTCCAATGAGCCCAGTGAGTAAGAGAGAGGGAGCCACCTAGAACCTCGGGGAGGGGTTGGGGGAAGAGTTTTTGGAAAAATATACCTCTGAGGCTAATTTTGGAGTAAAAAGAAAAATATATACCCACAAATCCTGAGAGCCACTCCAATGAAATGAATTTTTTTCCTTTTTATACAGTTTCTGGTGGTCTCTGCTCTATTTTTTTTTTTTTTTTTTTTTTTTTTTTTTTGCGGTATGCGGGCCTCTCACTGTTGTGGCCTCTCCCGTTGTGGAGCACAGGCTCCGGACGCACAGGCCTAGCGGCCATGGCTCACGGGCCCAGCCGCTCCGCGGCACGTGGGATCCTCCCAGACCGGGGCACGAACCCGTGTCCCCTGCATCGGCAGGCGGACTCTCAACCACTGCGCCACCAGGGAAGCCCTCTGCTCTATTTTTAATCACATTATTTCACTTAATTGGTTATGTTAAAATCGTTCATAATACTTTTTGTCTAAATGCATTATTGTAAATGGTTTACTGCATTATTTTATGGTCTTGGGACCAATTTCTTTCTTTGGGGACCATGTTGTTGAAATTAAAAGTCAATTGAGGGCTTCCCCGGTGGTGCAGTGGTTGAGAGTCCGCCTGCTGATGCAGGGGACATGGATTCGTGCCCTGGTCCGGGAGGATCCCACGTGCCGCGGAGCGGCTGGGCCCGTGAGCCATGGCCGTTGAGCCTGCGCGTCCGGAGCCTGTGCTCCGCAACGGGAGAGGCCACAACAGTGAGAGGCCCGCGTACCGCAACAAACAAACAAACAAAAAAGTCAATTAAAAATATGATCCAATTTACAATGATTTATACTCAATTTCTTAATAAATTTGTGTAAAGTAAGGTGGCCAAGAGATGGCTGGGCTTTCCCCTCTGCCCCTCCTCCTCCCAATCACACAGGTTTGTGGGCGCCACCTGGTACCTGCAGGTGCAGTCTCTCTGCCCCTGGGCAGCCTGGCAGGTCTCCTGGGTGTGTGAGGTGAGAGGCACTGGGGTTCAGGGGTAACTCGTGTGACCCTAATTCCTCCCCTACTGACACCCAATTCCTTGGAATTTCAATCAATCCTCTTAAAAAGAAGAAGAAAAGAAAAGAATTAAATATATATATTTGGGACATACGTGGACCCTGGTGTCATCGGACAAATATGGTTTGTGTTTCATTGTGTTTCAGATCCACGACTTTGTTGCAGAGATTTGGGCAGTTTGCCTAATCTCTCAGGGTCTCCCAGGAAGGAAATAAACACTCGGGTTTAGATGGGACCCAGCGGTGGCTCTCACTAGGCTTTTGGTGAATAGCTGCGGCCTCCTCTAGATATGAAAGTACAGAAGTTTATCGGGCTCACTTTCTCCTGCCTTTACAGAATAATATACCATCCAGTGGAAGCTGGGGGAGAAAATGCAGGGAGGGAAGGCAACTGGTTGAAAGGCAAAAAAGCATTCAGAAAAAGGTTGCTGAGGCAACTATCTCAGGGGCAAAACTGGAGCTGAAACTTCTATAAAAAGATAGGAATAGTAGTTAACTTTCCTTGAGCATCGACCATGCTGACACTTTCTACAGCAGTTTGCTGATGCCTCACAGGAACTCTAGAAGACAGATGACATCACCACCAGCCCAGCTTTCCCGATGGGGAGCTAACATGCTTCAAGCCAGCTGCTAAGAGGTGAGGCTGTGCATTCAAAGCAGGTGATCAGAAGCCAGAGCCCCTGCGTGACCGCCGTGCTGCACCATGACTGGCCACCACGAATGGCCATGACTCTTGAATCTCTCCATGACTAGTGGGCCCAGTGGCAGGAGACATTTTTGCCTGTTTCCAGTAACATCTGGGAACTGACCTACCGATGTCAGGAAAGGGGAGGGGAAGTGAGGAGAGGAGAGGAGGACAAGGCCAGAACTGCAGAGGGGGGAGCCTGCAGAGACCAGGCCCACCTAGGGCCCTGCAGGAGCAGGGCTCGGGGTGGGGGGAGGGGTCACATCAGGTCGGTGGCCCGGATTCAGGCAGAGTTCCTGCAGGCTTGCACAAGGGAAGAAGGGGAAGCCTCCATCAGTCAGAAGTCCTTCCACGGTGGAAATGTAAGCAGACTCAGATTTCCTCCTGGCCCCTCCAGTGTTTTCTCAGCACAGACAGCCAATTTTAGCTGTTAAGGAAAATTTATTTTTTTATGGAAGGACTTCGATTCTTACTCTTTCTAAAAGGTTTTCGTTCATTTTCCCTGATGTTCCTGAACACCCTTAGCCTTTATTTCATACAAAACTCACCCTCTCACATACATGTGAAATTAAAATCATTATTTTAACAGGTTCTATAGGGATGTCTTGTTTGTTTTTATGTAAATTACAGAAAGCATTGGGATGGCACATTATTTTCTTATAATGTATAAAAGTAATCAAATCATATAACAAAGATGTTAGAAAAATAAAGGAAAAACTCACCCGTAATTTCAGGTTATTAAAAAAAAAGACTTTTAATTTCAGTCTTTTCCTTCCAGTCTATTTTTTCATATGCATGTCATCATAGTATTTGCACAATTTTTCACTTATTATTTTGAAGGTATGCTCAGTCCATCTTTCAATGACTCGCCTCTCTCTTTTTTCTTTTTTTGGTACATGGGCCTCTCACTGTTGTGGCCTCTCCCATTGCGGAGCACAGGCTCCAGACGCGCAGGCTCAGCGGCCGTGGCTCATGGGCCCAGCCGCTCCGCGGCATGTGGGATCCTCCCGGACCGGGGCACGAACCCGCGTCCCCTGCATCGGCAGGTGGACTCTCAACCACTGCGCCACCAGGGAAGCCCTCGCTTCTCTTGATGGACTTTCCAGCAACTTGTTCTGCTTTCTACAGCTGAAAAAGTTATGTAGAAAATAAAGACGATTACATAATTCCACAGAGTCACAGGAGGAGTTAAAAGGGTGGGAGACAGGGGATGTGAATATTTATCTAGAGAAAATGAGTGTCCCACTGAGAGCAAGCAGCAGAGGCTTGCACTGTGGCCTTGTTTGTCCATCCACTCCTGTGTCCCTTTAAAGCACCTACTTTGTCTTCAGAGCACTCAGTAGGCTGCCAAACTCTGAAGGGAGGGTCGAATCAGACATCAAGGGAGGTTTCCTGGAAAAGGCTTAAACTACTCGAAGCCGTCATTCAAGGAAAATATGAAGTCTTTTTCTCTAGAGCTTAAGACGACGCAGTTCTCTGAAATGATTTCATTGTGGTTATTCCTGATGGTAAGTGACTGCTCTAGAAGTTTGCCTACAGCATCTTCTGGTCCTGAGATCAGACGATTCTAGACTGATAGGAGCAAAGATCTAGAAGATCTGATAACACAGCAAAAATGCTTTCCCAGGCAGCCCTCGTGTATCACTCTGCTGGTGCTTTGATCCAGCGCTGAAGGGTTCTCATAGGGGTTCTCATAGGGAGGGGCCTCGCCCCAACAGAGCACCACATGATCGAAGCTCACCTCATTTATGTTCAGACCCTCCACACTTTCAAGTGTAGCTGTGGCCTTGGGATGGGCCCGCCTCTTCTTGGAATTGCCCATGACCTGGGTCATCATTCTGTTCCTTCATCAGGTCATGACTATCTTCCACTTTCAACAGAGAAATGAAGTGTATGAAATGTGATCATTGTCTGTAACATGGGAACTAGCATAGGAGAAATCGCCAGGGCTTCCCCTTCATTCCAGCCAATTGGCCTTTTTCTGGTTCTTTTCCTAAGGTCTCTTGCTCAGGCTAGAATGCTTTCCCCTGGCTGGTTCTTCAGAGAACTGGCTTCTTTTCCCTCGGGTTTGGGCTTAGCTATAGGAGCCTTGAAGTAGTGATCCCTGACTTCGTGATCTAAAGGAGCACTGACGTCTGACAGTACCCGGTTCCTTTCCTTTTTAGTACCTCCCTCACTTTGAAACTAGTGGACTAATTTTGCATATGTGCATATGCATATACATACATTTGTACATACCTTGCACATATATGTTTGCCAACTTTTTATTGGTCTCCTGCACTAGACTGAAAGCAGAAGATACATGTGTTTGTTTCCTATCCAGAGAAAAGCACAAAGTAAGATCCCTCTGTATATTCACTGAATGAGTGAGTGAATATTCATAAACCCTCACTGGGGAGCAGGTGAAGCTCCATGGTCTAAACTTGTGCTGTCCAATATGACAGCCACCAGCCATAGGTGACTCTTGGCACCTGAGATGGGGCTCCTCCAAACTGAAATGCGTTGTTAAGTGTAAAATATCCCCTGGACTTCAAAGACTTAGTAACAGAAGGTGTGTAAAATAGCTCATTAATAATTTTTAGATCAATTACATATATTAATAACATCTTGGAGATATTGGGTTAAATAAAATGAATAGAAAATAAAATAGAATATACTATTAAAACTAGTCACACCTGTTCTTTTTACTTCCTTCAAAGTGGCTACTAGAAAACAAAAAATCATGTGTGTGGCTTGCACTGTATTTCTTTTGGCCAGTGCTGGTCTATACCTTAGTGAAAACAATCATGAAATCAGTGTGTAACCTCTAAATGGTGTTTTAATCAATTAAAAGAGTAGCTTCTTCCCACATTGACCAGTGGAGATTCTAGTCCTGGATCTGCCAATAATTTGCTGGGAGATGGGCACTGAGTGTCCTTCCCAAGGGGTCCAGTTCCCTCATGTGGCGATGCATCCTTTTGGCACCAACAGAACAGTAGATAATTGGGCCATTATTTGCCCATTTTGGATTAAGACAGCAGAGAAATCTCCCTGTGGGATTGGTGTATTTTATAAACCCCTGCTCCCTTTTCCTCACCTTGTCCTTCAAATGCCCCCTGCAAGCGGTGCTGTAATCAAAGTCAGACATAAATGTCAACAAAACCTCTGTTTTCCTGGACTCGATGTAACCAAAATCCATGCAAGTAATAATTTGTTAATCAGACTCAAAGAGGTCAGTTTAACTGAATTTCCAGAGCTGTCTTAGTGGAAGTTGCTGATTTTCCTGCACGTGCTGGCAGACAAAAGGCGCCAGGGATCCTGGCACGTGGCATTTTGCCCCATCTGGCTGTGTGAGCTCCAAGGAGGAGTGCGGTCCAGAGCGGCTCCGGCCTGTCGGAGGTATTACGGATCCATGCCAGCATCCCTGCTGCGTGGATTCAAACTGGGCTAAGTTACTCGGGAAATTCAAGTTGGTGTGTTTTTGTTTTAGACTCAGTGCTTATTTGGTAAAACCTAAGGGAAATGGGTAAGGGGATTTTATAGTGATTCACATATACTCATAGATTCCTTTGCCAGAATCATGTTTTTAAAATATAGTTTTGATCATGTCCATTGCCTGGTGGAAAAAGAGAGTACGTCATCCTCTCCTCTCCTGTGTGGCGGTCAGCAGAGGCTGCTACCTTGACCCCTGCCCTCCCTACTTTGCCCCTTTGCATGTGTTTCTGGTTTTGCCTGGAGGTCCCTCCTGCTTGCATTGGTGAAATTCTGTTCATCCTCCAGTGCCCAGTTCAAGTATCAGCTCCTCTTCTGAGTCTTCATGATTCTCCAGACAGGAAGTGAAATGCTGCTAATCTGTGCTCTCATGGGAAAAGCCAAGAATGAACAGGTATTGACTGTTGGTTATGCATCAGGCACTATTTTCACTTTACAGCTATTATCAGATATAATTTCCAAAACAATCCCATGAAGTAGGTAGCGAATGAGGACATCGAGGCACAAAGAGATTAAATATCTTCTCCAGGTTACCCTGCTAGTAAAAGCGTCAGGCTCAGGATTAAAATCCAGAGAGTCTCCTCTTAACCACCACTCTCTCTCAGGATATCTTGATAAGGCATGTATCGCCTTTCCCCCCTAGACTATGGGATTTTTGAGGGGCTGGACTGTGCCCACCCCTGCTTTCAGGTGTAATTCCAGGATTCAGGACGACAAACTTGAGGCAAGACATCACCAGACTTTATCCAACTCTTTCCCAGCAGAGATCTCTGGTCAACCATAGGCTCTCTCTCCTGCTGACCTTTAACTTAATTGCAGAATCCTTCTCAACAAAACCACTAGTCATTGATTGGAGTTGGTGCACTAAATGAAGTATATTTGACATCACTGGCTGGTGTAAGTGAAGCCTTTGGAGGAATCCGCTCACATAAGTAAGCACCACAAGGGTTGGAGCAGACCCCTCCATGCTCCGCCCACGTATCCTTGACCTTACAAACTCAGTGTACACTTGCTGGACTTCCAGCTGCAAGCACCTGGATTTCTTTGCCTAAGGGTCTTCTATAACTAAAGGAAGACACTTTGCCACCTCCACACGAAAGTCTAGAAATGCTGGGAATTAACAATAAATGGCTGTAGGGCTGGTGGGAATTGGTGTATAAATATCTCAACTCCCTCAGCCCTCAGAAGTAATTCCTTCTTATGGGGTAATCTGGGAGGCACATTTAACAGCTGTCATGTCCGTGACTGTGGATTTACAATGGTAATTTGCTTGATAATGAAACTTTGTTTCTTTTCCTTTTCCATCTTACTTCTCTGCTCCTCTGCTGGTGTTTCCTGGAATCACTTCCCAAATGAACTACTTGCAATCTAATGGTGATCTTTGGGTTGGTGTCTGGGGGGACTAAAACTAAGACAATGGCTATTTCAAAAGTCTAAGGAATGAAGTCACTCTCATAGTCTGAATTATGCTCAATGTTTATTGAGAGATTAAGTCCTTCTGATGAGAGCTCATGAGTAGGGCTGGGTGGCATGGGAAGGTGAGAAGACAATGGGGCTGAAGAAAAGGACAAGGAAAGGAGAAGGAGTTTGTTCAAGAATTTAGTTCTGCTGGAGGCTCAGGAACATGGGAAGTAGTTGGAGCTGTGTGTGCAGAGGAGAAATGCATGGAAAGATGGGAAGCCTGCCACTAAAATATTGCCTCCTGGGAAACCATGAAATCTGATTGAAACAGACATCCAAATGGGCTCTTTTTGTACTATGCCCCTTTCTCTTCTTGAGGAATTTGCATATTCCCTAACAGACAGGTATATAGTGTCTTGAAAAATGTTAAGTAAACCATTGCACAATGCCTTTAGTTTTGAAAAGTAAGAACCCTATTTTCTCATGTCCTTTGGAAATTGAATTGAATATTCCTTGTGAAAAATTGTTTGAGGATAAGCAGTTAAAATACATTGCTACCAGCCATGCTCCTAATGTTTTCTTGTCATTATTTACCTATGTGGAAAGCACATAGATCATCATGATGGCCCTGTAGCTGCCAAGTGAAAGGATATTAAGATTATTTTGAGGCATTATGTTGAATGTGCTTTCATCTTTACTGTAAAAGAAATTACTTAGACTCAAATGATTACTCAAAAGTCACTGAATCTTTTGACATAAAAATGGTAAAATCTTTTGCAAATAGATGATATAGTAAGACCAAGAATAAAGTGAGTTCAAAAATCAGTTGCCATAAAGGAGAAACTAACACACTATTGTAAACCAGTTATACTCCAATAAAGATGTTAAAATTTTTTTTAAATAAATAAATAAATAAGTAAAAATTTAAAAAATCATTAAAAAAAAAATCAGTTGCCATGAGATTTAGTTTGTATAGTGTGATCATCTTGTCTTTTCTGTTGGGGAGAGGAGCCGATACCGTACCAGAAAGAAGGATGGGGAAACCACGGGGGCAGGCGTTCTTTTGCCTTGAAGGATGTGGCAGGGGGCACTGTGTGGAGAGAACAGGCCAGTTGGGAGCGATTCCCGTGAGGGAAGTCACCATGGCTGCACCTCCTGGCATGCACCTCAGTGGGAATTTTAAAGCGAAGTATGGAGAAACCAGACCCCAAAGACCTTATCTGAGCAGTGACTGGGGCATCTTAGAACGGGCTCTGGCTCACAGTTACCGAGTGCCCTCCCCTTCGGGCCATCCTCACTGAGCCTCAGAACAGTCCCCTGAAAGACAGGTGCTCCAGATCACCCAGCCAACACATGGTGGAGGAGAAACACAAACCCAGGACCCTTTGCCCACATCTCACCCTTTCTACTCCACTGTAGAAAGATTGAAAGAAGGCTGTAAAAATGCCATTCAAGATGGGCTCAGTGACAACATGCTTGACCCCAAAGTACTGGTGAGGGTGTGCTTTGTGTCCCCAGAGCTGGCCCTGGGTCGTGCAGCTCTCCCAGCACGGAAGACAGCACAGAGGTGAGGGGAGGGGGAAGGATGCCTCCAGGGTGCCGTCTATGGAGGATCTAGGGAGATACGGGGGCGGGGGAGTGAGGAGGGGGAGCAACTGGGTGCCAGCCTTGGTCCTCTTGTTCTCTGGGCATCTTTTCCCACCCAAGTGATGATCCAGTAGTAATATATGCACCATACGTAGAACCCATCAGGACACCTGAATACATCCACCAGTTCTTTCTCGATGCCATGTCTTTCTTTGTCATGCTTCTCAAACTCTCCACCTGACTGGCTCCTTCTCCATGACCGAGCTCAGGCATCTCCTCCTTCTGGAAATCTTCCACGAAACCCAGGATGCGCTCTGTGCTCACGTATTAGCCTGGAGTACCATTAAGCACTGGTGGGTGTTGTGCCTTTCAGTATCTATCACTGTTCATAAATAGGCAGGGGCAGTGTCCTTTCCGTGTTTCTTCCCTGATGTTTTATCGCAGAACAAGTGGTCAACAAACGTTTTCTTCAAACTATGTCCAACGACATTACATCTTCCTTTATGTGGTTTCCATTTCTTCTTTGCTCAGGGGAAGAAAAATCACTCTTCAAAAGGTCCATCGTTTTCTTAAATAACACAGTCAACAGGGGTTGTGATTTCCATGGATATTGATAGAAGGGAACTGGACTCGGTCTCCCAGACTGGCAGGTTGCCTCCAAGACTGGCCCCCAAAAGTGGCTGTGACTTTCCACACATGTGGCTTCAGTCTGGAACTTCCCAGTTACACAGAGCAGGTAACTGAACCCTAGAGGTGAAGCACAGGCATTGTAGTTTTAAAACCTTCTCAGGTCATGAGATGGGCAGCCGAGATTTAGTGCCCCTACTTAGATATAGGCCCTTTGGGGTGCCCAATACTGTCTGTGAGACTGTGGAGTGAGATTGTTTTTCTTCACTGAAGGATGGAGACCATTTCAGAAGGGAACTGCAATGTCCTTAAAGTTCCACATGCCCTGGTGGTGAATATTCTGCATCAACTCGCACCAGATGTAATATGACATCTGCTTTGGCCTTGCTGAGGCTATGTGGTAATGTGCCCCACTCCCATGCTGGTGGACAGACCCGCCCCAGGCCTCTTTAATGGGAAGGGTGGTATGGGGACTGGGTCTCTGTCCCTCTGCAATGTAGGAGGCGGGGGACACCACAGTGTCACCCAGCTCCCCGTGGAGACACTGACTTACAGACTGTCCTCCTCAATTTTGTCCTCTGCTTTTCTCGGTGAGGGTTACTGGACAGATCGTAGCTAAAATAGCTGAATTTAGTCACTGTCTCTGACAAAGAATCTTAAGCTGGAATGAGTTTTTAGGCTCTTCCAGGCTCACTGTCAGCTCGCAGGACCGTATTTCTCTGCTAAGCGGTCCTGATCGCACGTCTTATTGCACGTACAGAGCAAGTAACTCCACGATCATCCCTGTAACTTCTAAAATGAATGCAGTCTGCACAATGGAAGAGCTTGTCAGATGTTGGAAATGAATTCTGTAAGCTGCCGGTTCCCTTTCGTATGCTCTCATGTGGCTGCCCCAGAATGGTCAGATACAGCTACAATGACCAATCTCTGCTTCTCTGGGGGCTTTCAAAGGGAGGACGGGCTTTCAAATCACACAGACCTGGAGTCAGGCTGGGTCTTGCACTTGCCGCAGGCAAAAGGAAAGTGTCCTTTAGCCCTTTAAAAAAGTCTGTAGAAAAAAAATGTAGTCTTACTAGTTCCTTTGGGTTTGCCCTTTCTGGAGGGCCTGCCTTAGGAGGAGGGGTCCTGTTCCCTACCTTTGGAGTACAGTAGAATCGTTTCACTGACCTAAAAATGCTGCATGTTCTGTCTACTCCACCTTCCCCTTAAAACTCAGCCAATCACTGATCTTTTTTGCTGTCTCCATGGTTTTGCCTTTTCCAGGGTGTCACATAGTTGGACTCATACGATATGGAGCCTTTTCTTACTAGCTTCACTTAGCAATATGAATTTAAGCTCTCCATTTCTTTTCATAGCTTAATATCTCATTTATTTTTATCACTGAATAATTTGTCTATTCACCTATGGAAGGTCATCTTGGTTTCTCCCAATTTTGGGAGATTAATAAAGCTGCTATAAACATTTGTGTGCAGGTTCACGTGTGACATGATTTTTCAACTTAATTGGATAAACACCTACAAGCACCATTGCTGGATCATATGTTAAGAAAATGTTTAGCTTTGTAAGAGACTACCAAGCTGTCTTCCAAAGTGGCTGCACCATTTTGCATTCCCACCAGCAATGAGTGAGAGTTCCTGCTAATCCACATTCTCCTCAACATTTGGTGTTGTCAGTGTTCTGGATTTTTGCCATTCTAATAGTTCTGTAGTGGTGTCTCATTGTTGTTTTAATTTGCATTTCCCCGATAATATGTAATGTGGAGCATCTTTTCCTATGCTTACTTGCCATCTGTATGTCTTCTTTGGTGAAGCAGCCAGAGGTCTTTGCCCATTTTCTAGTTTAGTTGTTTGCCTTCCTTTTGTTAAGTGTTGCCTATTTTGGATACATATAGTTTGTCTTCTTGTTCTTTTAACAGTGTCTTTCACAGGGCAGTTTTTATTTTATTTTTTATTATTTTTTAATTTAATTTTATTTATTATTTATACAGCAGGTTCTTATTAGTTATCAATTTTATATATATTAGTGTATATATGTCAATCCCAATCTCCCAATTCATCACACCACCACCCCCCGACCCCCACCGCTTTTCCCCCCTTGGTGTCCCTACGTTTATTCTCTACATCTGTGTCTATTTCTCACAGGGAAGTTTTAAATATTAATGAAGTCCAGGTTATCAATTCTTTCTTTCAGAAATTGTGCTTTTGGTATTGTGCCTTAAAAAGTTATCACCAAACCCAAGATCACCTAAATTTTCTCCTGTGTTATCCTATACAAGTTTTACAGTTTTGTGTTTTCTATTTAGGTCCATGAACCACTTTGAGTTAATTTTCGAGAAAGGTGTAAGGTCTGTGTCTAGTTTCCTCCCAACATTTTTTTTTTTTTTTTTTGTATGTGGATGTCCAGTTGTTCCAGCACCATTTGTTGAAAGGACTGTTCTTTCTCCATTGAATTGCTTTTGCTCTTTCGTCAAACATCAGCTGACCGTATTTGTGTGGGTCTATTTCTGGGCTATGTTGAAACTTCTTCTCCTGTCATGCAGGGAAATGACAGTTTGGCAAGATTCCATATCTTTTTACCAATTTTTGTTTTTTTAAATGATCTCTTCTCAGTAGATATTTAATTCTGTTTTTGTTTGTTTTAAAGTCCCTCTCTTCCACTGCCCCCCTGCCTCCCCACTGAGTTTAAGGCCTTGGGAAAGAATTTAGTTTATTTTATACTTGTTTCCTCATCTACGGAATGAGAATGATCGTTCAGGCCTCATGGGATTACCTTGGGGGTTAAATGACAAGATATATCTAAAGTTCCTGCAAAATTGATGCTGTATAAACAGTAGTAATTTAAATTCACATCATGATAGAGAATAAGTCAGCCTACATTCTACTCATACTGACGTTTCATATTTAACTTGGGGATACAATGGCATGTATCAAATCACATCACAATACTCAAACTGTACTAGATTCTCAGCAGATGTTTATTAAATTTAAATCGAATTGTGGCCAAACATTTTATCCAGGTATTTCCTGTCCCATCAGAGTGCTGAGGAACTCCCTGCAGCAAACTTGCTTAGTTAGTGACAATGAATGCTTGTGTTAGGCCTATACATGCATTAGAGAGAGCCGGGTGCAGGTTTTCATACTATTCCTGACATCGCGTGTCCCATCACTATGGAGATCTGAAGTCACACGTCAGTGCCAGGACTGCTTCACCCATTCTGACTCCATATTAGATTTGTTTCTTTTAACCTTTGTGCTCTGTTGCCTGTGCCTTAGTCTTGCTGGCTCAGCACCTTTTGTAAAAGAATGTTGCCTATAGCCGGAAATATACAGGAGAGCCCATTCTCAAGGCTCTGACCTTTAAGTGTATAACACTTTTCCATTCATGTAAAGATAAAAAGTTGCAGAACAGAGAATAACATTTGTCTTGCCAGAGGTTTACAGGAACATCGTGACCTACGAGGACAGCTGCAAGAACACAGGATTCTGACACCAAGAAGTCTGCAACAACCAGCCATGCCCCTCCCTCACCTGGCCTTTAAAAATGCTTTGCTGAAACCCTTTGGGGAATTCGGGGGTTTGGGGACATGAGCCACCCGTTCTCCTTGCATGGCCCTGCAATAAACCTTTCTCTGTTCCAAACTCCAACGTTTCGGTACTGCTTGGCCTCACCGTGTGTTGGGCACAGGAACGCGCATTCGGTAACATTCCTAGTGGTGAGACTTCACATGTCAGCACTCTGCTAATCTCTGATTCTCCGTATTCTTGGTTTCTCATTCCAGCTCCTAGGAAGTGTTTTTAGGCACCCTATCGGAGAACTCTCTTCGTCTTTCTCCTTATCTCCATTTCAGAGCACAGCTTCTTATTGTGCAGGGAACTAGCATCCATCCTGAGCGCTTACAGGGAACTCGGGGAAACCTTATAAAGTGATGGTCAAGAACAGAGGCTCTGCGGTCTGACAGCCTCCATCCCCACCCCAGCTCTGCCTCAGTGGCTGTGTGACCTTGAGCGAGAGAGCTGACCTCTTCAGGTCTCTGTGTCTTCCTTTGCAAATGGAAGATTCTAGTCACAGAGCCTTTCCCATGGGGTCGTTGAGGATTAGAGGGGCTTCCTGTGAGCAGAGTGTTTAGTGCAGCTCCTGAGAGCTCAGTAACCATTACTGCCCGTAGGAGAAAGTAAGGACAGGGCCGGTAAGGGACACTGTGACCCTTTCAGACCACGGCGCCCCCAA
Organism: Kogia breviceps; assembly: GCF_026419965.1. Lineage (NCBI taxonomy): Eukaryota > Metazoa > Chordata > Mammalia > Artiodactyla > Physeteridae > Kogia > Kogia breviceps. The sequence goes on along the minus strand of NC_081324.1, from coordinate 58,285,895 downwards.
ACTCCCACCAGCCACACAAACGTCAGCAGTATGTGTACATACCAGACAGATGGAAGAGTTTTACGAACTCGTAACATTTTGAGCTAAAAGAGGTTAAAAGATTTCAGTGTCCAGTGCTTCCATCTTGAAGGAGAGTGGAGGCCGAGATGCTAATGGCCAGTAAGATCACACAGTGGCTGGGTCGAAGCTGGGGCTCAGCCGGCACCCACGTTAAAGCACAGCTGCACCACGTCCCACCCCCGGACAGCTGCGTCCACACCCAGCCGGCAGCAGCCTCATCATTACTCAAGCCCCGTGAAGTCCGAGGCACAATGACTCCTGTTTTCCCTGCGATCCTAAGTGCTTCGTACTGGCCCCAATCGTACTTGTATCGTTCACTCTCTTCTGGTGTCGGTTTCACCACCAGAATCTTCTTCAAGACAGGACGATTCCTCAATCCTTTGTGTCACCAGCCCAGTGCAGGCATAAGGAAAAAAAGTTAATGCGTAGTTGTGAAACAAATGGCACTATACCCGCAATCTGCTTAAAATCTGACCGGTGGTGTGGAAGTAAGACAGGAATCTGTGACCCAACAGGTAACTCAAAGAACCGATGGCCCAGGGCCGTCAGGAGGTGTCGGCTGAATGCTGAGCTCCTTGGAGGCCTTAGCCATCCACGGGTGGTCGCTCTCCTCCTCTCCTTGTCTCTTTGTCGTTCCTGCGTTGGCACTGAGCCCTGGGGAACTGCTGTCCTTGTCACCTCTGGATGTGGCGGAAACAAGCACGTCTGGTTAAGCCCTCAGCTGTCAGGTGGCCGAGCAGCTGCTGCATAGGAGGCCGGCCAGGAAGTGCCTGGGCCTCACAGGAATGCTATGTATTTAAGTGGCCTTCTCCCTGCCAGTCCTTCTCATTGTCCACAGAAGAATATGACGCTGCTTGTTGCTGATTCTCTTGGTGATCATTTTGGGGGGTTTGGGACATCTCAGTTACCCAACCAGGTGAGGCAGCGGGGGTGCTTCTGGTAGGTGACATTCCTAGGCTAGAGGAAGGAATCCCAAGGCCATCCTTGCCATGGCCACATCCCAGCAGGGCTCCTTCTTCTCACCCATACGACTGTTCTGCTGAATGTTTCCATCTTATATTTACTTCCCTTTCCCAACCCCATCCCCTCAGTCTTTTGATCAGAGGAAACCACTGCAACATCATCAAAATATTTTTAAAGGCCTCATGAAAGAACAACTTTGGTTTGTCCTCGGTGACTTTGAGGTAACAGAATCTTGAGAGAAACCAATAGTATGTCTCAGTAGATAGGAAGAGAAAACAGTCCTGGAGGAAAAACACTGATTAGAAACCAAGCAGTTGCAGTAATTCTGGAAAACAATGGGGGTATTGTTAACATAACGAGCAGTTAAAATGTAAATGTCAGGTTGCCTACTAATATCCCCTTGCCTAGCCTGGTTGAATAAACAAAATTGAAAAGTTGAAATGATTTTCCCCTTTGAGATCAGAGCTTGAAAGGTAGCCAACAGACAAGTCCAGAATTCATGGAGAAATGTATAGAGTATCTCCATTTATCAACCAAATCTGCTGTCCAAAACAGAGATTGGGCCATATCTACAGTAACTTCAGACGCTGTTTTCTTTTCTCTGTAGTATGTAGACAAAAAGCTTTTTATGGTGCCAGGTTTGGAGCTCTGGCTTTCCCAAGCTTCCACACCAGGCAGGTGGTGTGGATCAATTTGAGAACGTTCATATGCTGTATATTCAGGCACGGAGGAAGTTACCAAGCTTTTTTTTTTTTTCTTCCCATACTGTAGCAAATTTCAAATGATCCTGTGGTTCAATCTTTAGATGTAGTTGTACTTTCAAATTCTTGTTGCTCTTGTATTCTCTAAAGAACCTGATAGGCTCAGATTAAGTACTCACTACACATCAGCTGTCTTTCTGTGCCCCTGGATGCCTTTGGACACGGCTGTAGTTATTGGAAGAAGGCTGAGGCTTATTCAGAGGTTGCTCGCTGCGGTGAGGAAGAGTCGTGCAATCTCTTGGCATCTTCGGGGCCTGAGCCTCATCTATTGTTTAGACCCTGATACCTAACACAATGCCTTGTCCTGAGGAGGCACTCACTGACCGCAAAGATGCAGAGACTTCTCTTCCCTGCTGAAATGGGATGGAAGAATGGGCTACACTCCTGAGTAATTAATAAGACGTAAATCCTCAGACCTAGGTGTTCACCTGCCTACGGGAGCAACTTTGGGCAACTCATTCAAAACTTTCTGAGCTGGAGTTTCCCAATCCGTAAATTGAGAACGCTAAAATCCAACTTACAGGGTTATTATGAGAGGTAAAGGAAGGCAAGGTTTACAAAGCTGCTGGTACACAGTAAGTGCTCAATAAATAGACTTTCTCTTCCCTTGCATTCTATCTGGTGATTCCTTTCCATCCTCAGTTTCGCTTGGGTTTTGGTGATTGTCACTTTTCCTGGCAGAGCCTTAAAACGCCAGCTGTCCCAGTGACTACGGCTCCTCTGCAGTACACAGATTGATGAAGCTTCGGACGGCTCAGAGGGAAGTTCTTGGAGCCAAGAGATGCAGTTACTCGGATTTTAGTGTGCCGTGTTTACAAAGCATTGTACATTTTTTATGTTAACTTGTCATTCAGAAATGCTTTTTTTAATAGGAAGACAAGATTCTGGCCCACTCAAACTACCATGTTATGATTTCTACGTGCCAAATCTATTTTCTAACTACAGTTCTGATATTTTAAAAATAAATCTTGCTCTCAGAAAATTTGTACTTTGGAGATTTCAGAGACCTAGAAATGCAGATGAAGTGTGGGTGAGGACTGCAAACCCAGAGGCATGGCTTTGCCCCCTCTGTGATGCTGGAAGGATGTCCCCTGAGGTGTCCACCAGGTGACCACCATGCTGTTGCTCTCAGGGCTATTAGCCCATATTCCAAGGAAGTTTCTTTAATTCCCAGCCTTTAGCTGGAAGCTGTGACAAGCAGCTTCTGGAGACTCCTCATCATATTTTATAAATTATGTTGTTATTCAGTTATTCAAAATTCCTTAGAAACCTCAACAGACATAATAGTAACCATCTAACAGGAAATTTGATGGGTTGAAAATAACTAATGAATTTTTCTTTTGCCTTAAGGGAGTGTTGGGCTGAACTGCAGGCAGGTGAGGTATTTGTGCAGGCTTCCAGAGTTTTCCTTTTCAGTGCTTCTCCGAGGAAATGTTTGTGTGGAAAAGAAAGCTACCAATATGCCATGCCTAGTAGCCATCTCTAAGGATGGACAGGAAACTAGCCTGTCCCCTCAATGTGTTCTGAAGGGACATGTTATTACTGACATATTTGTATGACATATTTGTATGATCCTATTATTTATCATATATGCTTGATGTTTAAAAGTATATAGTGCCTCTTGTTTGACTCCTTCTTCTTTAAAGGACTATTGTTACTCTTACATATTATCTGGTGGCTATCGGCTCTCTAAAAAATACAAATCCTTAAAAACTCTTCCTTAAGTGACATTGACAAACCGACACTTGAAGTTTTCTGGATTGTCCCAGAATTCTGGCTGAAGTGTATTTCACAGCTGGAGTTGTAAAACTATTTACTTTCAACTGCTATACAGTGTATGTTAATAGTTCTATTTTTCTGGCATTTCAGATGCTGATAAAAAAGATGTAGGTCTCACAAGTGCTTGTTGAGTTTTACGTGTTGCGCAAACTGGGCTGTGTTACCATTTTCACTGTGAATGCCGAAACGTTCACGAGGTAAGTCCAGTAAGGTTTGTTTTACGAGGGGCTCACACATGTCTCAGTCTTGGGAGCTTATCGGCGCACATCAGAAAATATTCCCTAGCGGGTACTAATGGCCATCTAATGGTACCTACGGTCCATGAGGTGGTAATGTTCATGGTGCGGTATTAGAATAATGTTCAGTGAACAGCCAGATGCATAAAGTCTAATTAGCTGGAGAACAAACTTTCCAAGCTCTAAACAACTTAATTATTTGCTGGCTATCAGTGCTTTGCAAGCAATACCCCTTCCAGGGAGAACGTGAAGGTAATGATGATGACAATAAAAATATCCCTTGAGAATTTCTGGAACATTAAACGTCCCATCCTGAGCAATGGCTCCCTGCCCCTTGCTCCCATAGCCCCACTCCTGCCCTCAGCTGTGTCCTGCAGAGGTGCACCCAGTCCGGCCGCTGTTCACTCCCTCCCTGCCCCCTGCCCCATTCACTCCACAGACGCTTATGGAGCGTCTTCCCTGTGCCGGCTCCCTGGTCCCTGACCCCATGGAGTTGATAGTGCAGTGCTGGTCCCCTTAGGTCATCCCGCCTGATAGCTGCGTCCACGACCAGGTCTGAAGGGTGCCACAGGTCTGTGATGGTCAAGCGGAGAACGGGTGGTCTTGCATTGCTGTTTTGAGCCTGAAACCCCTTTTACTGCACGGTTGTGTCCCCTCCCAACTTCCCAGCCGGCAGACCAGGCCAGAGCCAAGAGAAGTTGGCATGGCCTCCCATCCCAGGGATCCTGGCTGCCTCCCCTTTTCCAGCTCAGGCCCAGGTTCCTCTACTCTAACCCTGAGCTGCCCTGGATGCAGGGCCCTGTCCAAGATGGGTCGGCTCACTGTGGACCTTTGCTGCCTCACTTACAGCAGCTTAGTGACTTGCTTCTTTCATACAGTTCTCAGTACAACGGTTTGCAGCTCTCGGAGGAAATACTCTGCAGTGTACTGAAAGACCAATGACATGTAACTGGGTTCTCCCAGCCTGTAGGCATTTTATACCAGTTAGAACAAGCAAAAGGCTCCCCTCCAAGTGGACAAATTAGAAACATGTGTCCCATTTGGGACAAATGCCACCTCCTGGAAACACAGCCAGGCTAGCATCCCGGGCTGGGCTTCACCCACACTTCCCCAGCGAAGCACCTGCACCCCATGGTGGCAGTGCTGGCTTCTCTTGCTGGACAGGCTGGGCTCTCTCAGCCTCAGCAGGCCCCTCTTCAGCAGGCCCGCACTCACCCCACAAGGCCACTCCCATTCCGTCAGCTCCCACATCACACGTCACCCTTCCCGGGGGCTCTGCCTGACCTGCCGTCCTGGCTCTAGCAAGCTCCCAGCAGCGACCCGTGCTTTCCGCCGCCGCAGACCTCCGCACGTTCTCCTGCAGCGTGGTCTGTTTGCAGGTTTGTCTCACACTTGCAGCAGTGACCTTGTGAAAACCAGGACCTTGTTTTATTTAATTTTGATCCTGTTTCCTGGCTGTGCCTCACCCTCAGCTGATGAGCTTTGCTTCTGATCTGAAAAAGTGGAAGGAATTAGAGCAGAACTTCTGCGTGCTTCTAGGACCAAATCCACCACCCACCTGCATCTGTACTGGGCCCTCTGCCTTCTCTCCTGATAGATGATGCCATCCACGCAGGATGGCCCGCGTGCTTACCTGGGGCCCTGCCCTCTCAACTACTCCAGGGTAATCATTCCCCTAACTGCCCCCATGTCATGAATCATCATTTTTTTCTCGATACTGCAGTATCCTCAACAGACTAAGAGTGTGCTGTAACACCTCACTCATCTTATTAAAAAAAAAATCTCTCTCCAACTACTGCCTAATTTCTCAGTTCCATTTCAGAGCAAAATGCTTTAAAGAGTTGTCACTGAAGTGAGAGAGTGGCATTGACATATATGCACTACCAAATGTAAAATAGATAGCTAGTGGGAAGCAGCCGCATAGCACAGGGAGATCAGCTCAGGGCTTTGTGACCACCTAGAGGGGTGGGATAGGGAGGGTGGGAGGGAGACACAAGAGGGAGGGGATACGGGGATATATGTGTATGTATAGCTGATTCACTTTGTTATACAGCAGAAACTAACACACAATTGTAAAGCAATTATACTCCAATAAAGATGTTAAAAAAAAAAAAGGTGTCAGTATCCTGCCTATACTTCTACCCTTTCCATCCTTTCTTGAACCAGCTCTAACCAGGACCCACCCCTCCACTGACACTGCTCTTACTGGGACTGCTGGTGGCGTCCACAGTACCAAGTCCAATGGTCCATTCTCAATCTTCATTTATTGATCTTCCAGCAGGATTGTTTGTTTGGAGGTGATGAACCTCCTTCTTGAAACACTTTGTTCACTGGACTTCCACACACTCTCTCATCTCCTGTCCTCCCTGGCTGGACACGACTTCTCAGACACCTGCTGGACCCTCCCAACTTCCAAACACTGGAGCCTAGGGCTCAGTCTGCAGTGTTCTCCTCTGTCTACACTCATGCTCTCGATGACCTTGTGCAGCCTCAGGAATTTAAATCTAAACTATAAGCAGGTGATTCTCTAATTTTTCTCTCAAGCACAGACCTCGCCTCTGAATTCTGGAGTTATAAACCCAAAGGCTTACTCAGTACCTTCACTGGGACTTCTAACAGGCATCTCTAACTTAACATGTTCAAAATTAAACTTGTCTGTGTGTGTGTGTGTGTGTGTGTGTGTGTGTGTGTGTGTGTGTGTGTGTGTTTTAACCCCAAACAAGTTCTTCCTGAATTCTCTCATCTCCATAACTGGTACCTCTCTCTGTGTTTCCAGTGTTTGGTCCAAAAACACCATAGGCTCCTCTCACACCTCACCTTGAAATCATCACTGAGACCCTTTTTACTCAAGTGTGTGGTGTGTGGACCAGTCGCACCAATTCACCTGGGTGCTTGTTAGAAATGCAAGGTTCCAGCCACACCTCAGACGAAATGAACTGGAACTGCATTTTATCTGATGCCTAAGGAGTCCGTCTGCACATTAAAGTTAGAGATGCTCTGATCTAGACTACTGCCAACAGTCTAATTGTCTCTTTTCTTCTATCCTTGCCTTTCTTAATTCTGTTTCATCCAGCAGTCAGACAAATCTTTTAAAAATATGTCAGGGGATGTCACTTGTTTGCCCCAAGCCCTGCAGGGGCTTTCCCTCTCACTCAGGGCTAGAAGCAAATGTCCTCGGTATATGGTCCAGCAGCTTACTTTGCTCTGAGCTCCCCTCCCTCGATTCTCTTCTGACCTCATCTCCTTCCACTCACTCTGATCACTCCAGTTACAGTGGCCTGCATGCTGTTCCACTGACAACAACTGAACCTCGGGATCTCTGCATCTGCTGCCTGGATCCCTTTCCCCAGATCTGGGCAACTTGTTCCTTCATTCAGATCTCTGCCACCTAATAGGAGAGGCCATCTATGTTCAGCAAAATAACATCCCTCCGTCGTCATCCTTTCTCCCTTTCCCTGCCTTATTTTCTTGCTTATTTCTTCATGTCATATACTTACTTGTTTACTGTCTCTCTCTCCACAGGAGAATGTGAGTCCCAGGAGGCCAGGGACTTTCGCTGTGGTATCACCTGCTGTGGGAGTCGTGCATGGCCCAGTGTGGGTGCTCCTTAAACAGCCACTGGGATGAACGGATGGATCTCCAGTGTTTTGTCAGATATTGGGTTCACCTTCTAAGACTAACGACATTTGGTGAGAGCCTGGGGTTTCTTAGGTAAAGTGCCTGAGAAGGCCAGGGCTTAGGGAAGCCTTAAAAAGGAAGGATTTCCTTGGCACTTCCGGTTCATCAGTTGATACACTGACCGCCTGCCCTCCCTCAATGGTTTGAGGGCTGGAGTCGGAGAACGGAGACTGAGGCTGCTTGAGGCTGGGACATTCACGCCACATGACATTGGCCAGACTGGCTAGAGGCTTTGCTCCTGGAAATGTGGTGAAAACTAGTTGAGTTTCTCTTTGGAGGCAAGTTGCTTTTTTTTAACATAAAATTTTTTCCCCTAGTGTTTGTAACAAGCTGCTTTCAATAGCACATTACTATTCTCAGTTACCTTGTGAGTTTCTTAGAGTCACACAGCACTAGGGCTGGAAAAGACCTGAGAAATATTCTTGCCCAAACCCACTGTAGTTTCGTAGATAAGGTAAGAGAAGTTCAGTGAAATGAATCAACTTCCTCTGGGGCTGTAAGCATCGTGCTGGGTATGGCACTCCCATTGATTCACTAGCCCACCTGCCACGCCAGTGATGAAGCCACCCATAGACACCCCCACTAAGCATCCTTGCACCACAGCCAAGGCCAGAGTAAAGTCTTCCGCACCTGCCACCTCCCCTCACCACGGGCATCTGCAGCCCTGACACTCAGAGCCCTGCCTGCGCCTTGGCCCGAGGCCCACACTGCCCTCCTCTCCTGGCTCTTTGTCTGAGCGCAAAGCCGGGAGTTCAATCCCCGCCTCCCCCAGCTTTGCCGAGAGAAAACAACAGCTGCAAGTGTCAGTTTCCTCCCCTGAAAAATGCGGGCTAATGCTCTCACCTTGTAGGGTTGCTGTGACATCCACAAGAAACTGAGTGAGAGAATTTCCTATAACCTTGCAGATAAATACCAAGCAGGCCCTCCCCTCCCCCATCAATCCCACTTCTTCATTGTCCTGCCTTCGGCCTTTATTAAGTAGGAAGTGCCTCTGATAAAAGAACTCCCAGCCCCTGTTGGACCTTGAGCAAGGTGCAAACGAGCGGAAAAGCTTAATATGTTCACATAGCCAGCAGCTGTTTGGACCCTTTATTTTTTTATTTTTATTAAAAAAATTTTTTTTGCGGTACGCGGGCCTCTCACTGTTGTGGCCTCTCCCGTTGCGGAGCACAGGCTCCGGATGCGCAGGCTCAGAGGCCATGGCTCACGGGCCTAGCCGCTTCGCGGCATGTGGGATCTTCCCGGATCCGGGCACGAACCCGTGTCTCCTGCATCGGCAGGCGGATTCTCAACCACTGCGCCACCAGGGAAGCCCCAGGGAAGCCCCAGGGAAGCCCCTGTGTCTGTTTTGTAAATAAGTTCATTTGTATCATTTTTTTTAGATTCCACATATAAGCGATATCATATGATATTTGTCGTTCTCTGTCTGACTGACTTCACTCAGTGTGACAGTCTGTAGGTCCATCCATGTTGCTGCAAATGGCATTATTTCATTCTTTTTAATGACTGAGTAATATTCCATTGCATATGTGTACCACGTCTTCTTTATCCAGCAAATATTTTTTATTTTTTTAAGGGAGTTCTTATTTTGAAACTAATGGCCTCTAGTGAATGATATTGTTTAGCTAATGGTGATAAACATCAGGCAGAAGCCAGAGGAAAATAATCCATACCCAGAATCTTTGGGCTGTTGGTCTGTCTTCCTGAGCTCCCCATCCAAAACCCACCCCTAGCCAGGTGCGTATCCACAAACTGCGCAGAGAGTTTCTGCTCTGATTAATCCCAGATTCTCTCTACTCTTTATTTACACCAACCCTAGCTCCTTCTCCTGACTTCCCAGCCATGTATGGTCGTAGTATGTGGGTTACACCCTTTTTGTACTTCTTTTGTACCCTTGGCTCACTAGTATTTGCAATCCCCATATCAACATTCCCCAAAGCCACTCCTCTGACACATACATGAGATCTGTCTTGTCAATGCAAAAGAGCGTAACTCAGATGAACACGATTCGGGGGGTGCCAATCATGGCCCTGACATATATCAAATGAGACACACTGGCCGTTAGGTTCTGCAACCAGCCATCTGGTAACCATATTCTCACAACTTTATCACAAGTCCAAATAGATGTTATGCAACATTAGGGTTTTCTAGATTACAAATATTTTAAACTGAGAGGGTTGTCAACTGATGCCAGATTGATTTTCAAACAATATCATTTAAAATAAAGATCTCTTTCTTAACATAAGCATAAGGAATGTATGGTAGATAAGATAGAGGATGAAACACAAAGTAGATTATCTTTGAGGGATGTTTCAGTTCCCACAGGATATAATGGAAATTCCTGAAACTTCCAGGGAAAGAGATAAAACAATGTGCTCTGTACTTGGATGGACAGGATGCTAATGCTTTCTCTTCCGGAACACACCTCCCTAAGGAAACAGAGGCACATGGTAATTGGTTCAGTTTTTACCTGTTTCTAACGTGCATTTTACGCACATGGAGCTCTGGGAGTTCAGATTTGTTTGGCTACCTGTTTGTAGAGGAAATCCCCTTTCCTGAAGATAGCCTTGAGGACTCTCTTTAGCTGCTCCAAAGCTGTACCATCACAGCCCTGTGTTTGTATACACCGCACACACACGCCGGCACACACTCACACGCACACACCCGGAGACACGGAGAAGCAGGGGCTACCTTGGACTTAGGCTGGGAGATTGTAAAAGGTATCCATTACCAGGTTCCCAGCACCTGCTTGTTGAACAAATGAAGGAATGCACAGTTTGATAATGTTACACGGCTGGACATGGGACACTGCAAAACACAAGTGTGAGCACCCAGGATTCCAAGAAGAGGGTGACCTTGCGGGTGGCAGGGCCTGGATTTACTTACTTTCTGTCTGTAGGACACCTCGCAGACAGAGGGTGCAGTGAGTTAGCTGCCCCAGTATATTTCCTGCGTGGGGTGAATGGTTCCTTTCCATCCCTTTGCTCCACCCTCTTCCACAGCCTCCACTTTCACTGGCCACAAGCACCTGGGCTTCTGGAAGTTTCCGGAGGCCGTCTTGTTCCTGGCACACACTGGGTGCTTGTGGGGCACCCCGTGCTGAGCAGCATTCAGCACACCGCTGACATTTAGAAACAGAAGCAGAGAACGTCCCCCGTTACACTCATCTGTGAGTACCAACCCCTCTCACTGTATCTCCTCTAACGTGAGGGCAGAAAAAAGAGATGCTTGTGGGGTTAACAAGATAAGATCCAACAAAAAACAGTCACAGTAAGCATCCAGTTATGGCTGGAGAACACTGTCCATTTAGAAAGAGTTTATATACATATGTACACCAACAGTACAGAGAATCCTTTGCAGTCATCGAGGCATCAGTAAGTACTTTCTATTTTAATTGAATGCATTTGAACTCTTCAGCTTTAAAAATCAAAGTCCTCACTGACTTAGAGAATGAACTTATGGTTACTGGGAGGAAGGGTTGTGGAGGGTGGGAGGGACAGACCGAGAGTTAGGGATTGACATGTACACACTGCTATATTTAAACAGGATAACCAACAAGGACCTACAGCACAGGGAACTCTGCTCAATATTCTGTAATAACCTAAATGGGAAAATAACTTGAAAAAGAATAGATACATGTATATGTATAACTGAATCACTTTGCTGTACACCTGAAACAATCACAACATTGTTAATCAACTATGCTCCCATATAAAATAAAAACTAAAAAAAAAATCAGAGTCCAGTTAAACAGTCTTTAACTGCTAAAGAACAACGCCAAGTGTAGCTTCTCACAGCCCAACTGTGAAGTCACATTAGGAGCCAAGATAATGTGCAGAAAATACAATAGAATCCCCTTCTATTTGGAACTCCTTTCACACTTACACGATAATAACCATATTCTTTTTTAAAAAAAATTAATTAATTTATTTACTTTTGGCTGCATTGGGTCTTCATTGCTGTGCATGGGCTTTCTCTAGTTGCGGCGAGCAGGGGCTACTCTTCATTGTGGTACTCGGGCTTCTTACTGCAGTGGTTTCTCTTGTTGCAGAGCATGGGCTCTAGGGCATGCGGGCTTCAGTTGTGGCACACAGGCTCAGTAGTTGTGGCTCATGGGCTCAGTAGTTGTGGCACACAGGCTTAGTTGCTCCACGGCATGTGGAATCTTCCCGGACCAGGATCCAAACCCATGTCCCCTGCATTGGCAGGTGGATTCTTAAACACAGTGCCACCAGGGAAGCCCTAACCGTGTTCTTTTCTTCTGGCTTGTGAGTGCTCCCTTTGTATGAAACAATATCTACAGTACTGATTCGACAGTCCCAAGAGCCCTCTGCCTTCCAGCACCATCACTCTCCTCTGTGTGTTCAGGGCCAAAGCTGCTTTTATGGATTCACTCACACTCTTCACATCTGCCAAGAGGTGGATTCTGGAATGACAGCATTTCCAGGAGTACTATTTACTCAGAAAGTGATTAATGGATAGTTAGTGTTTTCTCAGTTTGAGACTGGTTCCCTCCGATTTCTGATCAAATTCCCATAGGTGGTGAGCTGCTGAGGCTGAGTAAGTGCAGAGTCCTAGGACAGACACAAATTCCCCGACCATCAAAGAAGGATTAAAATGTCAGACCCATGTAACAAAGCACTTTAAAGAAAAGACAGAAAGTAGAGAAAAGAAAAAGATTAAATAATAAAAAAGGATAATAAAAGGAGATAAAATTTGTGATGTTACCCTAAGTTTGGCGGATTTTTAATTAAGAAATTGAAGGTGGACTCTCTGCAAGGTGTACAAAAGAGCGAGAAGGGGCAAGCCACTGAGCCGGTAAACATGATACTAGCACCAAACTAAACACCTGACTCCCAGGGAAATAGCCCTCCTCACCCACAGCTGAGGACAAAGGAATATTATTATTAGCATCGGCACCAACATCAGTTGATAATATTTGCTGAGTTGTCACTAAGTGCCAAGTGCTATATAAGCCCTTTGCAGGTAATGTAATTTAGCCAGCAACCCTGTAAAGTTTTTACTAGTATTGAAACCAAGCAGGACCCTGTGGACTCCTGGGCACGGAAGCCTTTATGTGTCCCCCATTTCTTGTTTGTAGGGAATAGATTTCAGCCCCCATGACCTTCCCTGAGTTCCAAAGGGCAGATTGGAACAGTTGCTAATCAGGGAAGGAAGGGGATGCAGAGACAGGGAGGAGCAGTTAGGAAACAATAGTGCAGCCTTGGGGCAGGGTCCTGGTTCTGCCTCAAGGGATACACATGACAATATCTTTAAGCTCTTCTGCAGAACTAAAACTCCAAGTGGAAGATGTACCAGAGAGAAGGTCATAGTATGATAACCATGAAGCTCATCAGGAGATCACCTGAGGCCAGATTCAAGGAGTACAGGCCCTGCACACACCCTGATCTTTATCAGCAACCCTGCCCCTAAACCATTGCTGTAAAACTCCTCACCAAATCCTCCTGGGTTGGAATGCAGTTTTTGAGGCACAAGCCCTCTGTTTCCCCCCTTTTCCTGGAAAAGCAATAAAGCTATTCTTTTCTACTTCACCCAAAACTCTGTCTCCAAGATTCTATTTGGCACTGGTTCACAGAGGCCAAGTTTTCAGCATTGGTATTATGAGTCCCATTTGCAGATGGGGAGACTGAAGTTTAGAGGCCTTAAGCAACTTGCCCATCCCCAAACCTCTAAGGCAGAGCCTGTACTCCTGCCAGGTTGGTCTGACACCTAACTCCATCTTTTTAACCAAAACAAACAAACAAACAAACAACAATCAAATGACAAGGACAACAACACACAGAGAAGCAGGAATCTGGGGCATTTTCTCTGCCTTCTCTGGGTATCCCAGTCCATACTATACTGGTCTGGTGCTTTTTTTTCCTCTCCTGGAGAGCTGGTTAGCACCACTGCCTGGAGCTTTGGGTGGTGGTATCCACAAACAGCCAGAGTGTTTGAATGAATTCACTTCTGTTCTGTTTACTGTTTCACTTCTGGGGAAACTAAATATCTCAAGCAATTAAATTCTCACACTGTCATTTATTTTTTAAAGATTTTTATTGAAGATAAACTTATATTTGAACCAAAACCCAAGTGATATTTACAGTCTGGGTGCTAGGATGGATATCTCCATCTTCTCAGGAAATGTGCCAGTGATTTTCTATACTATATACCACACTCCTCTCAGGTATTAGGAAAAGGTGGCCTTCTTAAAAGAAATAGTCTCTTTTAAAGCTTTCATTGTGACACAAACAGCAAACTGTCTGTTTTGACTGAGTTTTGACTGCTCAGTTGGCACATTAAATGGTTTCTTCACTAAGCCAGCATACACGTGCTGAATACTACTCTATACCAGGGGCTCTGTTGTGGGCTGGGCATAGAAGGTTCTTCATCTGAAGGATCTTTCAGTGTAGTAGTTGGGAGATTTACAACTCAATGTGCTAAGTGCTATAATCAAGGTCTGTACAAGGGACTCTGGGAGACTAACTCAGGGTGGGCAAGTCACAGGAAGACTTTTCAGGTGAGGTGATGTTGGAATTCCCAGAAGAGTGAACAGAAAGAAGAAAGGCATGGAAAGGGGGAAAAAATAAAATGTGATTAAAGACTGAGTAGGCAGCGTGCTGAACTGCAGATGGTAGTCATAGCTACTCCGGGAATGATAAATTGGGTCGTAGAGAGGAGAAACTGGGGGCCCAGAAAGAAATGCCTTCTCAATCTGTGATGATGAGAGATGCTTTTTGTAGCGGTGTGCAGGGCAGATAGAAGGAAAGAGAGGGAGGGACCAGATTGTGGATACTGAAATATTCCAGGGAACTAATATGAGTCTAGACTAAAGACTGCAGGGTAGAGAGGGTGGATCTGGGGGAGACTTGGGCAGTGGTAATGGACAACTTTGATGGTTGACTTGACAGGAGGTGGGGATGAAGGAGGAAGTGTGGGTAGAAAGAGCCCAGGCTTTCGGGCTCTTACCGTCCATGACTTCAGCCATCCAGCTGTGACTGTGTCCTATGAACAAGCATGTGCCAATCTCACCCCGTGATCTGGAGCATCAGAGAGCAATAGGATGGGCTGCAATAGGATCCCCCTCATTTGGTGTTAGGGCCTATGACCCTTCCTGCAGCTGGCACATTGCTTGCAACATAATATACTCTCAGTAACTCCTTATTGAGTGAGGATGAAAGAGGAATCAAGGCTGCTTCTGGGGTTTGGCACAGAGAGGTTCAGTAAAGACACAGAGCTATGTTAGTTTGTCAGCAGACACACTGGGTTTCTGTAAAAGTTGTATGTGGAAGGAATACTGACGTGGTCCCTGGAATATTGTTCCAACTGGTGATTTCTTCTGTTTCGGCCGATGTAGTTCCTCACCATAGTAAGGAACCATCCCAGCATTTGCCCCAGCAAAACTGGCCTGTTTAGAGTTGTGAACCACAACAAAACCCCTATTTCTAGAAATGGCCAAATGGGGCTTTTAACCATTGATGTGGAAAGAAGCTTGGAAGTTTCAAACATGGTTTGTGGCTCTAAAATTGCCCATAGATTATGGAAGAGGATGGGTAAAAACTTGTACGACCTCTGAAGTCGTCCAGTGGTGGACAGTGCCCTTCTTACTCGGGTGTTGCATGCTGAACTCAGAAAGCATGGAGCCATTTCTGCTGGGAGGTACTATCATGACTCTGCTTCCAGCCAGTCGGCTGAGCAGCTGCATTTCCAAAGGAGCAGCTCATTCCCCAAAACTAAATGATTTTCAGGAGGTGTGGAGGAAAGATCAAAGCCTCAGGAAATGGAGGAACATAAAATAAAATCTACAACACAGGCAAAGGCGGTGGGGACTGCTTCATCATTTCTAGCCAGTTCTCCCCAAAGCCTCCGCTCTGTGATTTCCATGAAACACTCCTATGCTCTTAAAGACAGACTAGCCTGAAAGTTGAAACAGGCTTTGTCTCCTCCTCATCCCATCACACGAAGCCACGTGCATGGGGCTTTTGTTTTGCAATCATACTGGTTCTTAAGGGTAAGAAAATAAACAAAAGAGTGGTTTTCCCATTGCATTTTAAAGGCATTTATTAGAACCTCAGTGATAAATCTTTTATTTGAAAAGATGTCAACTGACAATCATCCTTCTGAAACAAAGTATCCTGATGGACAGAAAGCCCAGTGAACCCACACGGTAAATTTGTAGTCCTGGCCTTTTCTGTGTTAACATTCTCCTCTCAGTCCATTCATCAAATGTAAATTTAATGGTCTGGAAATGCTGGCAGGCTTTCTAAATTTTCCTTTGCATGGTATTAAACCAAGACTCATTTATTCATGTCCTAGACTATATTACAAGCTTCCTGGCAGTGAATCGCTCTTATTTACGATCAGATGCCTAATCATTTCATGTTAAATAGCTTTCATAGTCCAACAGATTGGAAGGAAATTGTACTTTAGTCTATTCTATCCCCTGTCTCTCTCTTCTCTACTTGAGAATTTCTCTCTGACATTTGAGGTAAGTGTTTCTATGATTTATAATTCATATTATTTTAGCCCCAATTCCAATTCAAAACTTCTAAAGCTACATAACCTTACTCTTACTCAGGGTTAAATTGCAGATTTCCTTCCTGCTTGATACTGGAAACAAGGTTCAAAATATCTGGCCTTGGGACACCAGACCATCTTTGAAAAAAATTTATTTTTAAATAAAGAGCCAGTTTTGTATATCTACTTTCATATACTTCCTCTTTGGACAGAAATCTTCTACTGAAAAAAAAAATCGTCTTCAGATTTTCTTACTTAAATGGAAAAATAAGGATCAAGTAAGGATTTTTATTCAATAATTTCTGCCTTTGGTAATAAAATCTCAGGCAAATTAAGTGACCACATAAAAGGAGAGGAAGGTATAAGTGGCTAAGAGTCTGCATCTTAGGGAGAATAATTGATATGCCTGTTACCGAGTTGTCCAACCAACTAGTTCTAAAGACAATGTGAAACCAGTGCACCCAAGGACATCCTATCCTGTTTGCTCCATCCTATTCTTCATTGCCACTCGGAGTCCTCCCAGTCTCCCCGCCGCCCAACACACAAGGTGTGATTAGAAGTAAGTCCTCCTGTATGGTCCTGGAAAGTGAATCTGAAAACAACCCGAGTTTTCATCTCCTTAGGGCTTCCTTGGAAGGCATCACCACCCTCTCCTAGTATCAAATAGAAAGAAAGAGCTTCAAAATTATTATTACAAAACGATTTGGGTTCTCAAGTTCATTTCTTCCCCTCACAATCATATTCTGCAGTGTAATGATAATTTGGGAGATTTTCAGGAAAGATTAAGCTTGGGAATTTGTACCGTTTTGGAATATTCATAAAGAGAACAGTACTCAAAATAGAGATTTGCTTTTCCCGTAGATAATCTGCTGAAATTTTCTAAGGACAACTTTCTTCTTCTTTTCAAGGAATTAAATTGCAGCAGAATCACCTTTCAGAAGGACTAAAATTGAGTGTGTTGCCATTTTCTTGCCTAGATAAAGTCTTCTCACTTCTCCAAGTGCCCAGGACGCCACCCCCTGCTTCTGCCAGTTACGTGATTCCCTCACCATCTCTCACAGAGCTTCTGCTTGCCAGGGTCTACACAGGCTCACTTGCCTGAGCCTGTAGGAGGAAAAGCATACACATCACATCTAGCCAAGTCAAAACCAACTGGCTTTCTCTGGCTGACCACTAGCTTCTCATACATCCTTTATTCCTTAAAACCAGTTCACTTTCTGGTTTTTTTTTTTTTTTTTTTTTTTGAATTTTATTTAATTTATTTTTTTATACAGCAGATTCTTATTAGTTATCTATTTTATACATATCAGTGTATACACATCAATCCCAATCTCCCAATTCATCACACCACCACCCCCCGACCCCTGCCACTTTCCCCGCTTGGTGTCCATACATTTGTTCTCTACATCTGTGTCTCTATTTCTGCCCTGCAAACTGGTTCATCTGTACCATTTTTCTAGATTCCACATATACGTGTTAATATATGATATTTGTTTTTCTCTTTCTGACTTACTTCACTTTGTATGACAGTCTCTAGGTCCATCCATGTCTCTACAAATGACCCAATTTTATTCCTTTTTATGGCTGAGTAATATTCCGTTGTATATATGTATCATATCTTCTTTATCCATTCATATGTCGATGGGCATTTAGGTTGCTTCCATGTCCTGGCTATTGTAAATAGTGCTGCAATGAACATTGGGGTGCATGTGCCTTTTTGAATTATGGTTTTCTTAGCATATGTGCCCAGTAGTGGGATTGCTGGGTCATATGGTAGTTCTATTTTTAGTTTTTTAAGGAACCGCCATACTGTTTGCCATAGTGGCTGTATCAATTTACTTTCCCACCAACAGTGCAAGAGGGTTCCCTTTTTTCCACACCCTCTCCAGCATTTGTTGTTTGTAGATTTTCTGATGATGCCCATTCTAACTGGTGTGAGGTGATACTTCATTGTAGTTTTGATTTGTATTTCTCTAATAATTAGTGACGTTGAGAAGCTTTTCATGTGCTTCTTGGCCATCTGTATGTCTTCTTTGGAGAAATGTCTATTTAAGTCTTCTGCCCATTTTTGCAATGGGCTGTTTGTTTTTTTAAATATTGAGCAGCATGAGCTGTTTATATATTTTGGAGATTAATCCTTTGTCCGTTGATTCATTTGCAAATATTTTCTCCCATTCTGAGGGTTGTCTTTTCGTCCTGATCATAGTTTCCTTTGCTTTGCAAAAGCTTTTAAGTTTCATTAGGTCCCATTTGTTTATTTTTGTTTTTATATCCATTACTGTAGGATGTGGATCAAAAAAGATCTTGCTGTGATTTATGTCAAAGACTGTTCTTCCTATGTTTTCCTCTAAGAGTTTTATAGTGTCCAGTCTTACATTTAAGTCTCTAATCCATTTTGAGTTTATTTCTGTGTATGGTGTTACGGAGTGTTCTAATTTCATTCTTTTACATGTAGTTGTCCAATTTTCCCAGCACCACTATTGAAGAGACTATCTTTTCTCCATTGTATATCCTTGCCTCCTTTGTCATAGATTAGTTAACATATGTGTGTGGGCTTATCTCTGGGCTTTCTAACCTGTTCCATTGATCTATATTTTTGTTTTTGTGCCAGTACCATATTGTCTTGATTATTGTAGCTTTGTAGTATAGTCTGAAGTCAGAGAGTCTGATTCCTCCAGCTCCGTTTTTTTTTTTCCTTCCAGACTGCTTTTGCTTTTCAGGGTCTTTTTTGCCTCCATACAAATTTTAAGATTTTTGTGTTCTAGTTTTGCAGAAGATGCCACTGGTAATTTGATAAGGATTGCATTGAATCTGTAGATTGCTTTGGGTAATATAGTCATTTTCATAATATTGATTTTTCCAATCCAAGAACATGGTATATTTCTCCATCTGTTTGTGTCATCTTTAATTTCTTTCATCAGTGTCTTATAGTTTGCTGAGTACAGGTCTTTTACATCCTTAGGTAGGTTGAGTCCTAGGTATTTTATTCTTTTTGTTGCAGTGGTAAATGAGAGTGTTTCCTTAATTTCTCTTTCAGATTTTTCAACATTAGTGTATAGGAATGCAAGAAATTTCTGTGCATTAATTTTGTATCCTACAACTTGGCCAAATTCATTGATTAGCTCTAGTAGTTTTCTGGTGGCATCTTTAGGATTCTCTATGTATAGTATCATGTCATCTGCAAACAGTAACAGTTTTGCTTCTTCTTTTCCAATTTGTATTCCTTTTACTTCTTTTTCTTCTCTGATTGCCATGGCTAGGACTTCTGAAACTATGTTGAATAATAGTGGTGACGGGCTTCCCTGGTGGCGCAGTGGTTGAGAGTCCACTTGCCGATGCAGGGGATACGTGTTCATGCCCCAGTCCGGGAAGATCCTACATGGCACGGAGCGGCTGGGCCCGTGAGCCGTGGCCGCTGAGCCTGCGTGTCCGGAGCCTGTGCTCTGCAACAGAGGAGACCACAACAGTGAGAGGCCCGTGTACAGTAAAAAAACAAACAAACAAACAAAAATAGTGGTGAGAGTGGACATCCTTGTATTGTTCCTGATCTTAGAGGAAATGGTTTCCGTTTTTCACCATTGAGAGTGATGTTTGCTCTGGGTTTGTCATATATTGCCTTTATTATGTTGAGGTAGGTTACCTCTATGCCGACTTTCTGGAGCGTTTTTATCATAAATGCGTGTTGAATTTTGTCAAAAGCTTTTTCTGCATCTATTAAGATGATCATATGGTTCTTATTCTTCAATTTGTTAATATGGTGGATCACATTGATTGATTTGCATATATTGAAGAATTCTTGCATTCCTGGGATAAATTCCACTTAATCATGGTGTATGATTCTTTTAATATGTTGTTGGATTCTGTTTGCTAGAGTTTTGGGGGGATTTTTGCATCTATTTTCATCAGTGATATTGGTCTGTAATTTTCTTTTTTTTGTAGTATCTTTGTCTGGTTTTGGTATCAGGGTGATGGTGGCCTCATAGAATAAGTTTGGGAGTGTTCCTTCCTCTGCAATTTTTTGGAAGAGTTTGAGAAGGATGGGTGTTAGCTCTTCTCTAAATGTTTGATAGAATTCAACTATGAAGCCATTTGGTTCTGGACTTTTGTTTCCTGGAAAATTTTTAATCACAGTTTCAATTTCATTACTTGTGATTGTTCTGTTCACATTTTCTATTTCTTCCTGGTTCAGTCTTGGAAGGTTATACCTTTCTAAGAATTTGTCCATTTCTTCCAGGTTGTCCATTTTATTGTCATAGAGTTGCTTGTGGTAGTCTCTTATAATGCTTTGTATTTCTGCGTTGTCCGTTGTAACTCCTCCTTTTTCATTTCTAATTTTATTGATTTGAGTCCTCTCCCTCTTTTTCTCTTTTTTTTTTTTTACTTGGGGATGCACCCTGCTGGTAAAAATGTTTTGAGCATCTCCAATACATGTGTATTTATCTGTAAGGCATAAATATGTATTAGTTTCTGAATTATTATGTGTATTTTTAAGGATATACAAAAATTGAACTTAAAAAGTATTAAAATAACCATAAATAGAAGTTCTAAAATTTTCTTTCTTGCACTCCTGCTGGGATCTAGGCAGCTGATTCTGCAGACCACTGGATGATGGGTGGTGGTTGGGGGTGGTGATCCCAGAACCCGGAGGTGATGGAGATGATGCGGGGACATGGCACATGACTACAGACTGAAAGGAGGCAGAAGCACACTAACTGAGACTGGGTTTTGTGACTTGCCTGCATCTGGATTCACCCTGAGTCACTTGTGATACTCCCGACTCCCACCAAACACAGCGGTGTCACGCATCAGAATGACTAACGGCCGAACTAATAATAAATCTCTAAGTTATCTATTTTTCATAATTGTTTCCACAAAAGTGAAAGAAGGTGGGAGAATATGACAGTTCTCAACTCTGCTAGAAACATACCGTTCCCCCAGCTCTTCCTAAGACACCATGTAAAATGAGAGTGTTAGCACATGGCCTGGTCATTACTGGCAACTGCAAATCACACTGTACGAATCACCCCTATCTCATTGAAGAAGTACCCTGACCCTGCAATAGATGAAGATTATGAACTTTCAGAAATTTATTCATCTGGGTTTTAGACAAAACATTTGAAGAGATCTATTCTGTTTTCATTAACATTATGAAAAAAAATCATTAAAATATCAGTTTGGGTTTTTTTTTAAAGCAACAACAACAAACTTACAGAGCTTTACTAGTTAAATGTTGAGGCGTTTGTTTTCAGTTGGTTAGAAAGAAGACATTATCATAGATCTCCTTGCCTTTATTCCCTCTAATATCACTTAAGATCCTACAAGATGAGGCAGAGATGTGCTCAGACAAAGGCTTACTTCAAAGAGGAATGTGGAGGGAACCGCTGGCTGCAGAGAAAGATCAAAGGGAGGGAGCTGTTTCGTTTGCCAGACATTTGTATGTTCCCTCATTCATCAGGTGTCTACTGAATTCCTAAACTGTGTCAGGCAGTCAGGGTACAGAGCAGAGAGATGTCCCCCTAGCTTCACTGAACGGACAGGCCAGTGGGAGAGGCAGCTAAACTAGCAGGAGGTTAGTTCCCTGTAAGAGGACCTTACTCACAGGAATACCCAGGGCGCCATGTGGGCCCAGAGAAGCCTGGGAAACCCACAGAATTTGGACAGTTCTCCACTCTGGACGCCTGGGTTGAATTCTAAAAAATATAATAAAGTTGTGAAAGAAGAAAATAATAAACATTCACCCAGCACTTGCTGTGTGCGAAAGACTCTGCTACAGATTTTTTTTTGGGGGGGTGAGGCTGTGTTGGGTCTTTGTTGCTGCACGCAGGCTTTCTCTAGTTGCAGTGCGCGGGCTTCTCAGTGTGGTGGCTTCTCTTGTTGCGGAGTACGGGCTCTAGGCGCGCGAGCTTCAGTAGTTGTGGCCCATGGGCTTAGTTGCTCCTCGGCATGTGGGATCTTCCAAGACCAGGGCTCAAACCTGTGTCGCTGGCAGGCGGATACTCAACCACTGCGCCACCGGGGAAGCCCTCTGCTACAGCGTTAATGAATACAGTTTCATGACAGGAGTATAATGAGGGACAACATGAGGGAAGTCCTGAAAGCCAGACTTCTTCAATTCACACCCAACTGCAGTGTTTACTAGCTAGCTGTGTTAGGGTAAGGTAGCTCACCTCTCTAAATGTCAATTTCTCTGTATGTTAAAGGGGATAATAATAGCCTTTATCTCAGAGGTAAATGCTATAGTTATGAGGAATAAACCAGATAATCTAGGTAAAGCAACAGGACTATGTCTGACACAGCAAATGTTCAATAAATGTTAGCTATTACGTAACTGTTAATCCCAATGGCCCGTGAACTAGCTGTTATTACTATTTTTTCTCCATTTTATAGATGTAGGAACTAAGGCCTAGAGAGCCTTAGTAACTTGCAATGTTGGTACCGTGATGTGGAAGCCAGGCTGTGTGTGGACTGGTGAGCAGAAACACTGGCCGAGGAAAAGGAGTGAAAGTGTTAAAAACATGGTGATTCAGGGAAGAAAGGAGGAGAGGATGCTTCCAGAGGAGCATCTACTGCGCTTATTTCAGAAGGAGGAGGTCAGCGTTGTCGAGTGTCCAAAAGAAGTAGATTGGAGATATTTTTCATTCTGTGGATGTTAATAGATTATATGAATAGATGATCTACATGGGTAGATAAGAGGCATTACCTTGTAATTTCAGAATTTTAAGTGGATTTTCATTTTATCCACAAATCAAACAGAAAGGGGGGAAGGGGAAGAGACTTAAGACGTGCAGCTGGGAGAGGTCAAAGTTGCAAGGTGTCAGGATTAAAAAGTTAATACGTAGGTTTTGTTTTTGCTTTTCCCATTGGTTCCATATTTTGTTGCCATTTGACATTTAATTATAAAGAGTGTATTACATGCTGCCCTGCTTTGCCATACCAAAACATTTTCTTTTTTGTTTATAAAACATTGGTTCCTAGAATTTCTTCCTGTCTAGTCCTAAGGTTCAATTTTCTATACTTGGATGCTATACCCAAAACTGCAGTTTCAATTCAGTCCTGGTGATGGTGACCAGGAAAATAACATAACCTGAGAGAACCGAGCCCGAGTAACCCCTTTTACTAGTTGCCGCTAACAGGAAGGAAACATCTACAGGAGCTGCTTCTGGAATGAGTATCACCCTCTCCATAAAAGGCCCTTTTCTATCCCTTCTAGAAGGTCTTCTGCTATGGAGACATTCCTGTTCACTGTTTCAATCCTTCTAGATCATTTATCAAACAGGAAAAACAAGACAAGCATCTAATGAAACGTTAAATGTTATTCGTCTTCTGTTTCCAATGATAGAAATAGTAATAATAAATCATCACTTCCCTTCATGTTTTCACTAACTCTCATTTCCTACTAAGACTCAGAGTGAGAAACAGCAAGGTTTGGCGAACAATGCTGAAGTGTGATGTCATTGTGTGGTCCTAACTGTTTTCTCTAAGAAAGCAGACTTTAGGCATTATTTTGATTCCATTAATGACCACTCGAGATAAGGAGCTTTTTCCATAGGTCTTGGATGCCTTCTTTTCTCACTCAGAGGACTTTTAAACCTGGGAGAGGTTATAAACCTGTAAACAGGTTTACAAAGGTTGCCTTTGTAAACAAATGAGTAGCTTCGAGGGCCCCAAGGCATAACCTCAAATGAATGATAAATAAAGAGAAATTCTGCTCACAATTTTCCCCACACAAATGAAATAGAATATTTCTTGGGCCTATAATTGCGACAGCTCAAACTTTACAAATAGTTTCTGCCAGATTTCAAAGGTGTTCAGGAAAAATTTTACTACATCATAAGAAATATACGTATCACTTATTTTTATGAATTTTGTAAATAAAATCACTAAACATAACAACAGTTGAACAGAAAGTGCATGCAAACTAATTGGAAGATAAGCTAATGAATAACCTTTCTCTTTGTATTAAGAATGTATCTATATGAGACTTCCCTGGTGACGCAATCCGCCTGCCAATGCAGGGGACACTGGTTCGAGCCCTGGTCAGGGAAGATCCCACATGCCCCAGAGCAACTAAGCCTGTGCGCCACAACTGCCCTCTAGAGCCTGTGAGTCACAACTACTGAGCCCACGTGCCACAACTACTGAAGCCCCCGTGCCTGGCGCCAGTTCTCCGCAACAGAGAAGCCACCACAATGAGAAGCCCACACACCACTACGAAGAGTAGCCCCTGCTCGCCGCAACTAGAGAAAGCCCGCGCGCAGCAACGAAGACCCAATGCAGCCAAAGATAAATAAATTTATTTTTTTAAAAAAGAATATCTATATGGATTATTTGGGGCTTTTTGCTATTGAGTTGTATGAGTTCCTTACATATTTTAGATATTAACCCCTTATCAGATATATGGTGTGCAAATGTTGTCTCCCATTCCGTAGGTTGCCTTTTCATTTTGTTGCCTGTTTCCTTTGCTGTGCAGAAGCTTTTAGTTTGATGTAGTCTCATTTGTTTATTACCTGTGTTTTTAGTATTATATCCAAAAAAGTCATTGCCAAGACCAATCTCAAGGAGATTTTTCCCTATGTTTTCTTTTAGGGGTTTTTTGGTTTCAGGTCTTACATCTTTTTTTATTTTTATTTTATTTTTATTTTTATTTTTTTTGCGGTATGCGGGCCTCTCACTGTTGTGGCCTCTCCCGTTGCGGAGCACAGGCTCCGGATGTGCAGGCCTAGCGGCCATGGCTCACAAGCTTAGTTGCTCCGCGGCATGTGGGATCTTCCCGGACCAGGGCACGAACCCGTGTCTCCTGCATCAGCAGGCGGATTCTCAACCACTGCACCACCAGGGAAACCCAGGTCTTACATCTTAAGTGTTTAATCCAATTCAAAGAAATTTTTGTGTATGGTGTAAGATAGGTGTCCAATTTCATTTTTTTTGCATGTGGATATCATTTTTCCCAACACCATTATTGAAAACAAACGGTTCAATTTAAAAATGGGCAAAGTACCTGAATAGACAGTTTTCCAAAGAAAATATACAAATGGGCAACAGGTACATGAGAAGGTGCTCAAGATCACTAATCCTCAAGGACAGGAAAATCAAAACCACAAATGAGATATCATCCTACACCCTTGAGAATGGCTATAATCAAAACAGAAAACAAAAAACAAGAGATAACAAATGTTGGTGAGGACATGGAAAAGAAGGAACTCTTGTATACTGTTGGTGGGAATATAAACTGGTGCAGCCATTATGGAAAACACTATGGGGGTTCCTCAAAAAATTAAAAATAGAGTTACCATATGATCCAGCAATCCTACTTCTAGGTATATAATTGAAAGAAACAAAAGCAGTATCTCCAAGAAATATCTGTACTCCCATGTCACTGTAGCATCATTCATAATAGCTAAGATATGGAAACAACCTAAGTGTCTGTCAGTGGGTGAATGGATAAAGAAAATATAATGGAATATTATTCAGCCATAAAAAAGAAGGAAATCCTGCCATTTGCAACAACATGGATGAAGCTGGAGGGCATTGTGCTAAAGTGAAATAAGCCAGACAGGGAAACACAGATACTGTATGGTGTCACTTATATGTAAAATCTAAAAAAAAGGAAGAAAGAAAGAAAAAAAGAAAAAGTCAAGCTCACAGAAACAGAGTAAAATGGTGGTTGCCAGGGGCTGCTGGATGAATGGGAAGCTGCTGGTCAAAAGGTGCAACCTTACAGTTTTAAGATAAATAAGCTCTAAGAATCTAATGTATAGCATGGTGATGGCAGTTAATGTTATTGTGTTAAATACTTGAAATTTGGTAACAGAGCAGATCTTAAGCATTCTCACCACACAGAAAATGGTAACTATGTGAAGCGATGGATGTGTTAATTAACTTGATTGTGGTAATAGTGTCACAATGTATACACGTATCAAATCATCACACAGTACACCTTAAATATATATGATTTTGTCAGTTATACCTCAATAAAGCTGGGGAGGGTGGGGAAGGGATGTATGTATATGGTCTTTTTTTTTTTTTTTTTTTGGTAGTATGCGGGCCTCTCACTGTTGTGGCCTCTCCCGTTGCGGGGCACAGGCTCCGGACGTGCAGGCCTAGCGGCCATGGCTCACGGGCCCAGCCACTCCGCGGCATGTGGGATCTTCCCAGACGGGGGCACGAACCCGCATCCCCTGCATCGGCAGGCGGACTCTCAACCACTGAGCCACCAGGGAAGCCCTGTATATGGTCTTAAGATCTGAAAATAAATAAAGAAAAGGTAAGGTCATTTAAAGTGCTTTTGGCCTGCCTCCAGTGCAAATAACCCTCAGCAGAAAGAAAAATATTTCTTAAAAGACCGTGGATGTCCACTGTGCTCTTTGTAGTCTCTTTTTCTACACTGGCCTCTTGGGGAGAAAATGCTGGGTAAGATGAAGTATTCTGACACCCCGTTGTGTGAGTGTGTGCAATTGCTCCTTAAGGCAGGAATTGAAGGCTTTAAGGGAATCACAGGGAGATTTTAGAGAGACGGACAATGACATTGAACGCTGCCTCTACATCACCCCCGAATCAAACAACCTTCTTGGGTGCAGGTAGTGCTGTTTCTGTCCCTCCTTCTCTCTCTCTCTTTCCCTTCCACCATCCAGGCAGAACAACTTAGCATTTGCTCGATGGCTTGTACGTCTGTCAACTTTTCTTGGAAGAAGGAAGTGAGAAAAATCAGTTTGCTACCCCTAAATCTCCAACGGGCGTTCTGATCGTTGTAGGTATTTGCCCAGCTTCACATGAAGTATCGACACCCTGCAGTGAAGGCCACTAGGAGATTATAATGGAGAAAATGGCTTAAACTCTTCGGGAACCCAGGAGGATCTAAGGAAGAAAATAGCCAGATAACCACAGGAAGTATCAATATTTAAAGTGCCGGGTCTGTAAGCATTTCTGAGACCCTATTTTATGAAATCCTCAAGGCCTCCTTCATCTGGTTTCACCACCTGTCTTGGGAGAGCAGGGCAGGGAACAAGGATGGGTCTGTCCCAGGACTGACCTGGAACGTGTGACTGTGCACGCCTTCCAGCTGCTGTCCTTCCTCACGTGGCTCATTCCTGGCAGGAACTGGTCTTTCCCCCACTTCTCTTGTCCTTTCGATGTATTGGGTTGGTCAAAAATTTGTTTGAGTTTTTCTGTAAGATGTTCATCTCTACCCTCACTTCAACCTTCTCCTGAGCCACTCTGATTCTCCAGGAACACACATAAGGGTAACACAGGGCAAGAAAAGATAAAAATGCTGAGACAGCTACTGTTTGGGGAGAGGGATGGTGGGCTGTGGAGAGAGAGTCATGTTACCTAGGGCCCTGCAATGAAGAGGGAATCTGTTTTTTTGTGCAAAAGGCAAGACTTAGATTTGCTAAAGTCTGCAGAGGTTTGGGGGCTCGTGTATGGACTTACAAAGTAACATTTACGTTTGCCACATACGTTTTCTAAGTAAATGCCACCTAAGAAGTAGCCCCATTTTGCTGGGGGCATCCTGACTCCAAGCCTTGAGGCTGGCATTTATTCAGGAAATGATCCCAGGGAGTAGAGGTGAGGGCCAGGGAAGTGAAGATGGGAAGGAGGGAAAAGCCGATACAAGGTGTCTGCAGGGCTCAACTCACCGGACTTTCTGAGGAGCCTCGTAAGTTGTGCCATAGAGCGGTCCCCCAGACGACAAAGAGAAAGTGATGACCCTCAGTTCCCATCCCCCACTGGTCAAACATGGCCCTCTGGTTGTTGACTCCCCGGCACCGCCCAGCAGGTGCCCATAGAAATCAGCAGAGAAACCCCAGGGCAGGAAGCAAGAGGTGTAGTCAGTGGACCCTTGGCCAGGAGCTGGAGGGTTCCATCTACTCCAAGCTGGTCAGTACCTCTGTGGAGCGGGTCACTTAAGCAGTGGCTGCAGTTGAAGGGGTGGTGGGAGGGCCCAGAGGATTGCTGGGCACACAGGAGGGACCCACAGGGCAAGAGAGTCTGTTGTTATAGGACAAGAATGAAAGGGCAGCACAAATGTTCTTAGTTACACTTACAGCCTAGAACTGCTGGTAACTGCCTTTACTTTTCCTTTCACATCCGAAAAATACACATAACATATAATGTTCTTAGGTATTTGTTTGATATATGAAATTTTGACTAAGATTTCATGAATGTATGTGGCATTGAGATGGTATCTCTAACACTCCTTCCATGCCTCACGCAGTGTGTTGGACATGGGTTGAAGGGAGATTGACCCTGTCCTCCATGCCAGAGGGGGGTCCTGATTATTTCAGCTCAGTCAAGGTCATCTCAGAGTCCTTTTCATAAGGGTTGGTTCCAGGAATTCAAGCTGAAGCCCATCTGTACATGACATTCCCACTGTGTATGACCTAATTTGTCCTAGAGGTTCCAGAAAGCTCTTCCCTGGGATGTTGTAGCGTATAAGGACTGCCACACCGAGTTCTGCCTCCCAAGTGAAGCCAGCCTAGGGCAGGACCAGGAGGAGGGACAGCTAAAAACACACAGCCCCTGGAGCAACCCTACGCTGAAGCCATCCCATCTTGCACTTCCAGTTCAGTGAATACCTTTCCTTGTCATTTAAGCCATTTTAAATCAAAAGGATCTTAACTGACACTTGGACAGTCTGAGTCTCCCTGACTTTTAATCGATGATTTAACCCCACAGGAAAATTTTAATTCCAGAGGAGGGAAAGGTGTCCTTCTCCTGGACAAGGGTAGGCTTCTTCCTCTGAGTTCACTTATTGACTTATTTGCAGCTGCATTGGTTTAATGAGGGAGACCACCTCTTTGTGTTGCCCCGTTCAGACCTCTTTGTCATCATTTTTTCCTTCTGAAGCATTTTGACCAACTAAGCTGGCATTTGCCTTAAAAATATATTTCATCCATTACCTGTACAATGAGACTGAGTTGATAGGAAAGAATTCAAGGCATTTTCCAAGTTGGGGCCTGGGGTGGGAGGCCTGGAACTCAGAATTATTATTTTTTTAAGTCTAGATTACACAGTACAAGGAATGTCGAATTGTTAACAAAATTCCTGTCACATGAATATTTCATTCCCTTAAGGATTTCGTTTCTTGGCCCTATTTTGTAGTAGTTTCCTAAAGACTATGCCCTTAACTTGCCGGGTGTACTTTAGAATAGTGAGAGGAGGGCAGATGAAGTAAATCTTTACAGGCAGGTCCCTGGGGTCAGGCATGGCTTTCTCTGCTTCAGAGGATTATGCTGTCAAAAGCCCTTCTGTGGTATCGTGTCCCTGGAGTGGCTCATTCTCTGCAGCCTACAGCACATCCATTAGAAGTGGGGCCAGGGCCCTTTCTGTGTGACATCTACGAAGGCGGCAATCCTATTACATGTTAAAATGTCTGTGGCAAGAAAAATTCCCAATTTGTCAAATGTTCAGACAGGGTTGTTGTCTGGCCTTCCTGTTGCTGCTGAAATCGCTGAGTGAAATATGACGTCTGACTTCACATCTTTGTATGATGATTACTGGGTAATTCAAGGCACCTTTGTCTCTGACTCAAAAAACCTAATGAAGTAGGAGGCATCACTGCCAGTTTTCTGAAACTCACAAAGAAGGGTTATAAATATTCACTTTCCATCAATTCATATTTAATGTCTCATCTAAATTAAAGCCAATTTATTATAAGGGCCTAAAAAACTATTTCAAATTATGCTTTCTGATCTAATCCTCTTCTGGCCTGCTGCGTGAATGAATTTTGACTGTCACAAAGACATAATCTGTTATTTAAAAAAGATCCTAAACTTTTTAGATACAACACCAAAGGCATGATCCATGAAAGAAATAATTGATCAGCTGGATTTCATTAAAATTTAAAACTTCTACTCTGTGAAAGACACTGTCAAGAGAATGAGAAGATAAGCCACAGACTGGAAGAAAATACTTGCAAGGACATATCTGATAAAGGATTATTATCCAAAATATACAAAGAACTCATAAAACACAACAATAAGGAAATGAACAACTTGATCGGAAAATGGGCAAAAGACCTGAACAGATATCTCAACAAAGAAGATACACAGGTGGCAGATAATCTTATGAAAAGATGCTCTACTCATGTCATCAGGGAAATGCAAATTAAAACAACAGTGAGATACCCTTTCATGCCTATTA
This sequence comes from Kogia breviceps, assembly GCF_026419965.1. Classification (NCBI taxonomy): domain Eukaryota; kingdom Metazoa; phylum Chordata; class Mammalia; order Artiodactyla; family Physeteridae; genus Kogia; species Kogia breviceps. The sequence continues at coordinate 58,255,759 of NC_081324.1, read as the reverse complement.
GAGTGACCAAAATCCAGAACACTGACACCACCAAATGCGATGAGGATGTAGAGCAACAGGAACTCTCATTCATTGTTGATGGGAATGCAAAATGGCACAGCCACTCTGGAATACAATTTAGCATTTTCTTACAAAACTAAGCATACCCTTGCCCTATGATTCAGTAATCTTGCTCCTTGGTATTTACCCAGCTGAGTTGAAAATTATGTCCATACAAAAGCCTGCACGTGGATATTTATAGCAATGTCATTCATAATTGCCAAAACTAGGAAGCAACTAAGATGTCCTTTAGTAGGTGAATGGATAAATATCCCTTAGTACATCCAGACAATGGAACTTTATTCAGCCCTAAAAAGAAATGAGCCATCAAGCCATGAAAAGCCATGGAGAAACTTTCAATACATACTGCTAGTAGAAGAAATCAATCTGAAAAGGCTGAAAACTATAAGATTCCAACTATATGACATTCCGGAAAAGGCAGAACTATGGAGATAATGAAAAGATCATCAGTTGCCTTGGGTAAGGGCAGGTGGGGAGGGATGAACACGTGTAGCACAGAGGATTTTCAGAGCAATGAAAATACTCTGTGTGATACTATAATTGCAGATACATGTCATTTTACATTTGTCCAAAGTCACTGAGTGTACAACATTAAGAATGGTCCCTGGTGTAAACTGTGGACTTTGGGTGGTAATGTGTGTCAATGTAGGCTCATTGACTGTAACTAACGCGCCGAATGCGGGAGGCTGTGCCTGAGTGGGGGGAAGGGGCGTATGGGAAATCTCCATCTCCTCCCCTCAATCTTGCTGTGAACCTAAAACTGCTCTAAAAAATAAAGTCTATGTAAAAGGAAAAGGAAGGATCCGAAGTCTAAAGCAAGTGTATAAGGCACCAATGCTCCCACATAGTCGACTTATTATTTTACTTTTTTCAGAGGAAAAAGAAGAAAAGGTCAATGACTAGTGATCCAAAGAGGATAGATTTTAAGGTTTTTGTTTGCAATGGAATCAGTAGAATTATTACTCCGAAATAACAATTGATAAATTATAAGGATATTTTAAGGTGTCCAACAAACACGAGTTTTAAAGAACATGTATTCCCCTGCATCTCTGGGGTGTAGGAGTGCCAACGCTAGCTGTGAGTCAGCATCAGGTCCCAGCCTGCCTGCTCCCGGAATCACAGACGAGGGCAAGTGGGTCATCTTCTCTGAGCCTCTAAGCCTTTCTTTACTTAGGGAATGAAGATGATAGTACCCTTAAGATTGTTGAAGGAATTAACTGAGGTAATAGTAAATGTTAATTTCCTTTCCCGCTTCTCATTTCTTACAAACACTTCAAAAGAAAGAAAATTGAGGTTTCTTGATTTTCAAGGTTTCATGCTCTTCATACCATGCCCTTATATCGTGTTCCCCTAGCAAGCTGTGATCCACGAACAGAGGATTACTGCAGAATTATAAGTCACCAGCTGGGTCGACTTGATTTTGAGATGTTTTCTAAGACAGTCAGCAGGCTGTCCAAATTAGGTATGTGTAGACCAAACTTTGTGTTTTGCAAACAAGGATGCTGGAGACTAAACAGGATATGGGAGGATTGCCTTTCTTAGTCTTGAATATATTTCTTTTAACATTTTATCATTACAAAGACTTTTTTTAAAAAGGAAGTTTTGTCACCAACCAACTATATAACTTGTAAATTTTAAAGTGTTCTAAAAACAGTTTTAAAGCAAAAGCCAGACCATGTTGCTTGGAATAATAATCAGATATTGGGCTGGAATTATTGTTTCTGTTTCCTCTCCTCTTTCCAGGCACTGGCTCACACTCTTGGCTTTGCTCAACTTGAGTTTCACTTTGGGTGTTTTTGTGACTTTGTCTGGAAACGGCATGAAACAAGTGTATCAGCAGAGGATTCAAAGCCTTCTTCTTAGGTAAAAGAGTTAAAAAAAAGTACTCTTAATGAGGCCCCTATCAGGAGATTGCGACCCTCAGTATCAATGCCAATGGGCCAAGTAGTTAAGACCATACCATTTGAGTCAGATGTAAAGCCTCCAGTGGTTTGGGGCAGGTTACCTAAACTTTCCAGAAAATAGAGCTAGTAATATTGCCTAATTCACCATGTTGTTACGGGGACTAAGCAAAGAAATGTACATGAAATGCCTGATACATTGGCTAGAACGTGAAGAGGCCTCATTACGTGTCAGTCTATGACTACATATGGATGGAGGTATTGCCTATCTGTCAGGTCCCTGGGTGGATTTATGACAATCAGGCTGGGGTTGCAGCTGTAGAAAATTCCAAGCACAGTTCTTTGCTACCTGATTTCTTTTAGAGTTAATACCCCTTATGGACAGAAACTTCAGAAGCTTGTTGGAGAAATATTCTATCTGGATGTTCTGGGCTGTGTTCAGAGAACATCTGGGAGTCTTGGAAGCTGGGCAGCCTCTCCCCAAAGCAAAAGTTTGAAAACAATATAGGGCAACATGGAGGAGAAAGGGTGTGGGCTTCTTCCATGTGGGTGAAATAAGACAGTGGTGACAGTCATGGGTCAGATTTAAGCAAGTCATCAGGTCCACCCAATTTTGATGTTTTTATGGCAATTTCTAATTCTGAACTTTGGAAAAGAATATCCTGGGTTCCAGGAATGAGCCTTGAATGGGCCTTTCCTTCAGTGTTTCCCATTCAGAAACAATACAGATCCCCAATGAGATAAGATGAAGTCACCTGAGAAGGTCTGAGAAGGTGCCTCTTTGTGAAGGAGGTTGGTGCAAGTTCCATCGTTCTAACTGTAGGCAGAAGACAGCACTGAGATACAGTTGTGTTTATTTTCACTCTTGCCAAATAGGATCACAATGATATCCTGCAATGTCAGTACTTGATCCTCCTTGTGGATTAAGGGAAAGGTGACTTTCACTTTCTTTCTCAGTCTCTTTGAAGCCTCAGTTTCCTTCTTCTACCAGAGATACCAAACGGGGGTAAATCATCGTCTGGAAAGACTGCCATTGCCTTCAGTGGCATTGTGCAGCCCTGGTAGATGCTGTTAATGGGAGCATTTAGACTTAATCGATGAAGGAAAAGTTTTTATGCTTTGATGGCTTTTGTGCCTCTAAAGAAAATCTGTTATAGATCCTCAAATTCAATGAACTCTTCTAGCCCATATAGCAGTCCTTAAACGTAACAAGGGCTTCCCTGGTGGCGCAGGGGTTGAGAGTCCGCCTGCCGATGCAGGGGATACAGGTTCGTGCCCCGGTCCGGGAGGATCCCACGTGCCACGGAGCGGCTGGGCCCGTGAGCCATGGCCGCTGAGCCTGCGTGTCCGGAGCCTGCGCTCCGCAACGGGAGAGGCCACAACAGTGAGAGGCCCGCGTACCGCAAAAAAACAAAAACAAACAAACAAAAAACGTAACAAAATTGTCTTCACAAAATGAAGGAGTTTAGTGAGCTATAGGCTTTCTGAACGGTAGGATGGTAATAAAGGAACAGCAATGAATGTGGGTCAAGTGAGTCAGGATTTAATTTCCTCTGTGCCACTTAATAGTCTTAGATGCTCTTCTTACTCAGGTCAACTCCATCTCTGTGGTTCACAGTTTACTCATTTGCAAAATCAAGAGTAGAATAAATTGAGTTCTATAATTATATGATTTTTATAAACTCTAGGTAAACAACTTTAAAAAAATTGACTTCTAGACTTAGGAACGCATTTTGCATTTATTGAAATTCATAATCCAAGCAATAAACGTAATAAGGAAAAGGACTTTTCTAAGACAGTAGTGACCAGTTTTCATTTCCTTTTTACATTTGCAACTGGTTGAGGCAGAAAGTTCTGTGTATTATTGTGTGGGCATACAGCTGGTAATGGATTTGAGATGAAAATCAATCTCTTTTAAGAAAACTCTCCTTATAACATTTTGTGTACATCTATACCCTCTTTCACTCAAGATCCAACTTTGAATAAACACTGTGGTCTCAGCCAAGGATGAGCAAAGCCAGCATTAGTCACCACTGTCTTATTTCGCCCACATGGAAGAAGCCCACACCCTTTCTCCTCCATGTCACCCTATATTGTTTGCAAACTTTTGCTTTTGGGAGAGTCTGCCCAGCTTCTAAGACTTCCAAACGATCTCTGAGTACAGTGCAGAACAGCCAGATAGAATATTTCTCCAACAAGCTTCTGAAGTTTCTGTCTGTGAGGGGTATTAACTCCAAAAGAAATCAGATAGCAAAGAACTGTGCTTGGAATTTTCTACAGCTGCAACCCCAGCCTGATTGTCATAAATCCACCCAGGGAACCTGACAGATAGGCAATACCTCCATCCATATGTAGTCATAGACTGACATGTAATGAGGCCTCTTCACGTTCTAGCCAATGTATCAGGCATTTCATGTACATTTTCTTGCTTAGGAGAACTCTGGAATCTTAGGTCTCATTAAGACTCCTCAAGTGGCAGGGGGGCGGGCAGGGATGGATTGGGAGTTTGGGATTTACAGATGCAAACTATTCTATTTACAATGTATAAACAACAAGGTCCTACCGTATAACACAGGGAACTATATTCAGTATCCTGTGATAAACTGCAATGGAAAAGAATATGAAAAGAGTTATATATATATGTCTGACTGAATCACTTTGCTGTACAGCAGAAATTAACACAACATTGTAAATCAACTATACTTCAATTTAAAAAAACAACAGTCCTTGGTTATTCACATGCATACATACTAGATTTTATCTCTGAGTTAAAATGATGACCTCAACCCTCTCTTGCAGTTTTACCACCTGAATTTCATTGGGCTGACTTTTTTTCTTTTGTTCCCTCTGCTATAAAATTATTGAGCAGTGATGATGATTTTAGGTAACAGTAAAGAGCCTTGTATCTCTCTAATTTCAAAAATGTCAAAGCTTTTTCTTCCACCGGGGAAAACTATCCCCAACAACCTACTTCCAAAATTTCTTTTATCTTTTTCTTTTCTTTTTTTTTTTTTTTTTGTGCTACGCAGGCCTCTCAGTGCTGTGGCCTCTCCCGTTGTGGAGCACAGGCTCTGGACACACAGGCTCAGCGGCCATGGCTCACGGGCCCAGTCGCTCCGTGGCATGTGGGATCCTCCCGGACCGGGGCACGAACCCGTGTCCCCTGCATCGGCAGGCGGACTCTCAACCACTGCGCCACCAGGGAAGCCCCAAAATTTCTTTTTAGTGTCACCTCAGGTCTCCCTGTGGATGGAATTTCTGCTGATCCTCCATTGAAATCTGCTCAATCTGTTACCTAATTTTTTTCTAATGACTGAAAGGGAAGATACAAGGACTATGAGGCAATAGATTAGTGTGGTGGCTTCTCTTGTTGCGGAGCACGGGCTCTAGGTGCGCGGGCTTCAGAAGTTGTGGTACGCAGGCTCAGTAGTTGTGGCTCATGGACTCTAGAGTGCAGGCTCAGTAGTTGTGGCGCATGGGCTTAGTTGCTCCGCGGCATGTGGGATCTTCGCAGACCAGGGCTCAAACCCGTGTCCCCTGCCTTAGCAGGCAGATTCTTAACCACTGTGCCACCAGGGCAGCCCCGGTACACAACTTTTGATAAGCTATGCGAGGGTTTAAACCAAACACTCCCTTATGTTTGTGTAACAGTATTTATCATCTCTGCGACTTCTTTCTCAAGTTAAAGGTTGTTGCCTTATGTAGGAGAATAGCTAAATTTTCAGCATACTTGTAAATATTTTGCTTGTCTTGTTTGTTTACATGACTAAGTTGAGTATTGGACTTTGCATGACTTTCTCTTGATTAAAAATGACTAGTTCAACTGGTTGCATTACAAGGATGAAACTTATAAACACAATGCATCAATTCATGAGAAACGTGCATATTTTCATGTGAAACTTAAGCCAAATAAGCTTTAAAATATTTTAGTGCTGATTTTCCTTTTACAAAATTAAGAAACAGCCTGCCCTTCAGCACAGTTTGAAAGTTAACCCCCCTCTCAACAGGATAAAAACCTGATTTGCTTATCAAATGGGACAGAACTTATTTGGGGCTGGGGGCCATGGTTCTTAGTACATCGCTGAGTTTTGGAATCAGAAACAATCCTCCCCCCCCCCACATGAGTGCTTTAACCCTCAGGGAAGTCTTGACGAGGATGTGGTGTCTGTACAACCTTGAGTAGATGGAATAAGGCTGAGGACACCATTTGACCAAAGGTTGGATTTGTAACATGCATCTGGTTCTGCCCCAGCTGGCCTTCATTCTCACTGGTCTTGCTCTCACTGGCTTTTTATTCTCACATCAGAAGGGGGAAAGTTCACTCCCCTCCCCCCTCCAAAACTATTCTTGAGAGATTGCACAAAACCCCATTTCCATTCCAACAAGGCATATGTCATTTTGCTTCTCTCTGTAGGAAAGGAGGTTAAAATATTTTTCCAGACACATTAAATGGTGTGACTTGCAAATGGTTCCACTTTTCCATTTACATAATCTATGAAACATTCACAGTATTTGTATCTCAAGGGAAAACAGTAATTCAATTGTGCTAAAATTTCCATCAGGGCATTAGATAATAAGCTAACAATTTTCTTATTGCTTTATACTTATTAGCAGAAAAATGTGTCCGAAAAAGTCAGTGAACATACAACAAAATAATTGTCACAACTGTAATACTTAATAAATATAATGTCTTATCCTTTAATGCAATTATCAACATTTGAATTAACTCTATAATTTTGTTGAGCTTACAGGTGATATTTTGAATGACTTATGTAAACCAACAGATACCAAAAATTGTAAGTTAAAGCACATGAAATCTTTACAAGCACATTTTCTGTATAATCTGTTGTTTCATATCATGATTTCCAAGAGCTTTGCTGTAGGTCTCTTTCCTGGGAAAGATTCTCTCCAGTTTGTGTGCCGAGATTGTGTGCTGGAAATTTATTAAGAAGAGTCCCCAAGATCAACACTGTGGGGGAAATGAAGTCTTGGGCAGAGGAAGGAGTTGAACCGTGATGTTAGGGCAAAAAAGGCGAAAATGTGAGTCTCTCCTACAGGAAGCCCAGAAGTGAAGACAGCACTGTACTACCTTGAAGCAAGGACACCAGAACATTATATGCTCCCTCTTCCTGCCCCACTCCCTCCCAGCCTGTCCCGTAGACCTACAGAAGGGGGCTTGTCTTTGGGTAAGATGGCAATCTTCAGCCTAACAATTCATAAGAGAGACTCAGATGCAGGCCTTCAGTGGCTAATACCTCCAACAGTAGGGAAATGAGTATCTCAGTTTTGAAGGTGAGAAGTGTGTGGAACACATCAGTATCCATCACAAAATCCAAAAGCAAACAGCTGGTTAGACAAGGGACTTGGGCAAGAAGCCCAGAGGTTTCACTGATCTGCATTAAACTTTTCTCTGCTTCCCTCTGGGAGTCATGAGATCACCTCCATAGAGTCCATGGGTTCTTTTCCCTCTGCTTTCTAACCTGGCCCCTTTCCAGAAGTAGGCACAAACACATGCTTTGGATTGAGGCAGACCTGAATTCAAATCCCACCTCTGTCCTTTACTGGCTGTATGTGGTCTCTGGAACCTAAGTTTACCTGTCCATATAATGGAGGTAATAGCACCTGTCAAGAACTGTAAAGAGGCCTATATTTTACCCTACTTTCAAACTAGGTTAGCCTGCCATCTTTTCACGGATGCTGGTGGAAGACAGAGGACTTGGATCAGAAGCAAATTGTAGTAGGGAAGAACAAATTTGACTCCATATCAGATCTGTTTCTTTTACTTTAACCTCTGTATTCTATTGCTTTTGCTGCAAGTTAATCTCTAAAGGGATATTGCCTATAGCTTAAAGTAAACATAATGGCCCATCTCTGGGAATCCTGCCTCCCATGCTTGAGTTTTGAGCTACAACACCTTTGTTTAAGCTCAAAGGAACATCCTGACCAGGTCTACCTGTGAGTGGCTGCAGGAAAGAAGAAATTAATTCATCCCCTCTGGAGTCTGGCCGGACCCAGGAAATATTTGCAACAATTTAATGCCTTTTTTACTTTACCTCCTCCCCTCCCCACTCTTTGTTCTATAAAAGAAGCTAGCATCCAAACTTGGGCAAGATGGCTCTTTGGGACATTAGTCCACCATCTTCTCAGTCTGCTGGCTTTCTGAATAAAGTCTCTATGCCTTGCCCTAACACCTCGTCTCTCGATTTATTGGCCTGTCATTCAGCGAGCAGTACAAGCTTGAGCTCAGTAACAAAAGGACAGTTTATTTTTCACAGCACTACATTAGCTGGAGTACCAGCATTTTGGGGGGTTCTCCAAGCCCCAATTCCCACAGGGCCAAGCAAAGAGGGCCGGAGAGACCCGCAGACACAGCAGGCTGTGATGCAGCCATCAACCCCAAGCATAGGGAACTCAAATCTTTTCTATGGGGCACTAAGCAAGCCTGCCCTTTGCCCTGGACAGAGACACTACCTCTATCTTACAAGACTGCTGTGCAAACATCCTTGAAACATCTGGAACAAAGGCAGTTAGTGCCTTTGCTGGAAAGACATGCAGGATTGCTGGAGACCCAAGAAGAATAGTCCCCCAGCAGCACCCACCTCATTAGGTGACAGAGAAAGAAAGCAGATACCACTGAAACACATATATAGAGAACAAACATATGGACACCAAGGAGGGAAAGCAGGGGTGGGTGGGGCGGTGGAGGTGGTGGTGGTGTGATGAATTGGGCGATTGGGATTGACATATATACACTGATGTGTATAAAATAGATAACTAGTAAGAACCTGTTGTATAAAAAAATAATAAATAAAATAAAATGCAAAAATGAAAAAAAATAAAAAGAGTGTGAGGTCTAAGGCAGCCTGCTTGAGTTTAACTCCTGCTTCTACCACTTAAAAGAATGGGACTTGAGGAAGTTCCTCAACCTCTGTAAGCCTCAGTTTACTCATCTGTGAAATGGAAATAATAATAGTACCTCTCACCTAGGGTTGTTGTAGGATACATTGACATAAGCCACGTGGAAGGACTGAGTAGGGTAAGCAGATGCCCAGTAGATGGCGATCCTATTACAGCAGCCTGGACACTGACCTGGTTATTCTCCCCAAGTAGCAGCAGAAACAGGAAAAAATGATTTTCCTCGAGTCTTTAGCTAAGAGAACTGGATGATCACGTGTAATACCCTCAGCAACCCTCCCCCGGCGCCGCCGCAGATGTTCAGTTCCTATTCCTACAGTACCCAGCCGCGGATCTGCACTCAGGGTTGGTCCAGGGGAGGAGATGGCCAGTCACCCTTGATGTGCTGTGATGTCGTGAGCAGCTCCCGAGGGCTCGATGGGCCAGAGTCCTCCTCCTCCCAACAACCAGCCATGTGGGCCTGACTCTCTTGTCCAGCCTCCTTTTGACTCCCCAGCGCTGGCGACCGAGCTGACATTCTCCTCATGTGTGGGCTCAGCTGTGCTGCCACAGCGGCTCGGGCTGGTCCTAACCTTGCAAAGGAGGATCACCAAAATCTCCATGAAAACCGCTCAGGGACTCACAACCACCAGCCTTATAAGCAGTGTGAGTCTGCCCTCTGTGAAGAGGTGACCCTCTGGGCTGCATCTGTGACACAGGGCTTGTAAGGGCTGAATGATCTACAGGGTTCCAGCCAACCCTCAGGTACCCTGACCTTAACCTTCACCCAAAGCGGAGATGTCCCCAAGAAGGAGGTTGGCCTGAGGTGGCAGAGAGTGAAGAGAAGAAATGTGTCCACGGAAACCAGGACGGTGAAAACCCCTGGGCTAAACTCAATTTTCCCTGACCACCAAATGTACAAACCCAACCATTTCCTCCTTCTCCTGTGTTTACGATGTCCCTCCTGTTACCCTAGGCCAATCCCCGCAAAATCCTCCCACCCACCTCTTGGGTTGAGCCCTCTCTGGCATCTTTAACCTCTTTCCCTTCTGGATCATTCCCATCCAGATGTACTGTAGCTCCACAAACAACAGCATCACCAGAGAGCTTATTAGAGATTCAGAACCCTGGGTCCCACCTTGACTGAATCAGAATCTGCATTTGAACAAGCTCCACAGGGGATTTAAAAGCATATCCATTCCACTGGTTCTCAAACCTGCCTGCACACTGGACTTGCCTGTTGTAGTTTTAAAAAGTACAGATGCCTGGGCCCCATCTTGTAAAGGTTCTGATTTAATTGTCACTGAAGGAAGCCTGAGCATCAGAATTTTAAAATTCCCTCCAGGTGGTTCTCCTGTATAGTCAAGGTTAAGAACAACTGCCCTTGTATCTCTTATGTTAAAAACAAACAAACAAAAAACCTATATCTGAAATGATTTCTTCCTCCAGTTATTTATTTTTCCATTTGCTCTTTTTCTGCTTCCTTTGTTTTACAGGCAAAAGACACTTTCTTTACTACCTTATCTCCTGCTGAACCATGGTGAGCTCCATTTGCCTAAGGGGCACTTTGTATTCAAGTCTCTGCCACTGTTCTTGTCTGTCACCTACACAGCTGACTCTCTCTCGCTCTCAGTTTCCTCTTCGACCCAGACTTCCCTCTTTGTTTCTCTTGCAACTTTGTACTTGACGTCACCACCGGAATGTCTCTTGGGCATCTCAAACTCAGCATGCTCAAAACTGAATTCTGGGGACCTCCCCGGTGGTCCAGTGGTTAAGACTCCATGCTTCCACTGCAGGGGGCGTGGGTTCAATACCTGGTAGGGGATCCCCACATGCTGCACAGTACAGCCAAAAAAAAAAAAAAAAAAAAAAAGCTGAACTCTGATTTTTCCCACCAGAATGAGTCCTTCCTTTTGTCTTCATCTCAGTCAATGCTACCTCCTTTTTCTATCTCCTTAATGGCACTTAAATCTATCCAGTCATGCACACAAGAAACCCAGAGACACTTTGCAACATCACCTTCTATCATTCTGTCACCATATCTTAGAGGTTTGACCACCAAAATCTACTCCAAATTTGTCCACATTTTTTCCCCATCTCTGTTGGTATCACATCAACCCAGCCAGCATCTCTCACCTGGACCACTGCAATAGCTTTCAAAATGATGTCCCTGGTTACTCACCTGTCCGCTTCCATCCATTATGAGCACAACCCAGAACATTCCATCATCTGCTGCTTGAAACCCTTCAAGGTTTACCACTGCACTCATATGAAGTGAGCCCTTCTTACCTCTCCAGCCCTGTCCCTTCCCCTCTGGTAAGTGTTCTTTCCACTCAACATTGTCAAGTGTCATGTTCTCTCTGATTGAGGAACCAGGCCGTCAGGTGGAGAGCCACAGTCACCTGGGACTGCTTCTTAGAGGTCAATCTGATTTTGATGGAAACGAGACTGAATTTCTTGCTCCAAGCCATTTTCTTAAGGAAAATACTTCATTTTAAAGGGAAACCCTTTTCTTTCAACATCATTGCTTTCTCCAAACTTTACAAAATAGCACATCAGAACCAAATCTCAAGTTCAGGTTGTCTGTATAGCTTTGCTGTGCTGTAGTAGGGATTTAATAAATCCTCAAGTCTTTGACAAGCTGTTAGGTAGTAAAATTATCTTTCACAGGGGATTTAATTATTCCTTTTCTATGAAGTCTGGTCTCTAAAAATGTTGCTACAAATAATCTGTCTCTCAGCTTTATAATAACATAAATGAATATCAGAAAGTATCTAAAGCAATTTGTTTCTTACTATATGTGATCATTTTTTAAGCAGCGAACAAGCAAAAGGTAGGAAGAGCAAGAATAAGGAAAGAAAAAGCCCCTGAACCTGTAAAATTAGAATCCAACTTTAGAAATAGCTAATGCAAGGTGTAGGGTGTGTATTTTGGAAAGTATGTTATAGTTAATCATCTGCTGGTTCAATAACCTTCAAACTATAGTTTTATTAGCTTTAAAAAGCATCATCTTTTAAAAAGCCAGTCAGGTCTGTGGATTGTATCGATGTCCATTTCAATGTTGTGATATTGTTCTATGTTACGCAAGATGCTATCCATGAGGGAAACTGAGGGAAAGGTACAGGGGATCTCTCTGTATTATTTCTTTCAAATGCACCTTATGTAATAATATATATGTGTATATATGTGTGTGTATATATACACACACATATATAATTCATTTATCTCAAAATAAAAAGGTTTTAAAGTATAATCTAAATAAGTCAATAAGAATTTGACAGACAGATCTATAGAGACATTGCTTTTTTCAACCTCTTCATCCACTGCAATAGCCAACATGGTTAGTTGGTTAAATGTGTAACTGTTGTCTTTACATCTCAAACCCACATTTTATTCTGAGGCATTAACAATTATTCTTAGAACTGTCTCTCATCCCTGAAAAGCAAACATACTGGTTTTTGTTCTGGCAAAGACTTTTAAAAATAGCCATTAAGGCAAATGGATGTATCTAATTCCAACATTTTTTCCATCCAAAGTTATAAAACTTTCAGTTCTACCTAGATGTTGCTCATGAGGGTACAATGCATTAAACTACACAAAAATAAGTAAAAATTTACCTTCATATTTCTCACTAGAATTTAGTTTGTTAGTTTAATCTACCAAAAATATTTAAACTCTGAACTAACAAATTGAAGTACGCTGTGTCTATTTTCTTCCATTTTTCCGGTACTATAACAAGTAATTTATAAATTAAATATTTTTTAAAAGACTACTTTGTCTTTTAAAAGCTTTTAATTAAATTACTTTCAAAATACAAAAGTTGAGTATCTTTTTATTTTTAAAGGAATACATAGTTTTTTTCTCTTGTTACTTTTCTAAATTTTTAAAAATTAGTGAAACTTTTAACCTTGAGATATAGATTCACAAGCAATTATAAGAAATAATACAGAGGCATCCCATGTAATTATTACTGTTTCCCCCAATGGTAATATCTTGTGAAACTATAGCACAATATCACAACCAGGAAATGAAAACTGAAAACGATCCACTGATCTTATTCAGATTTCCTCAGTTTCACTTGTATTCATTTGTTTGTGTTTATTTCCATGCACAGTTATATATATTTTCATTCCGTTAAGTTTTCAACCAGAAGAACGTGGGACTTCATTTGTGTTTCTGCTTCTGGAAAGAGGAGATAGAGATTTCAGCCACAGAAAACAGAATCCACCCTGGAGTGTGCTGTTTTCCTGTGATAGCATGAAAATGTTCCACAGGGCCCCACAAAGAGCAATCAGCAACTGCAGAAAACACATGATGGTTTTGGTGTTTTTTAAAATAGATCTAACCTTTCCAGTGAACAAATTAGAACAATTTTCTAAAAATAGTAGGCTGTTGATACTTTATTATTAATCAATTAATTGATTTAATTAAGTATAGTTGATTTACAATGTTGTGTTAGTTTCGAGAGTACAGCAAAGTGATTTAGTTATACATACATATATTGTTTTTCAGATTCTTTTCCATTATTGTTTATTATAAGATACTGAGTATCGTCCCCTGTGCTATATAGTAAGTCCTTGTTGTTTATTTTATATATAGTAGCTCGTGTATGTTAATCCCAACCTTCTAATTTATCTCTCCTCTCCCTTCCCTTTTGGTAACCATAAGTTTGTTTTCTGTCTGTGGGTTTATTTTCATTTTATATATAAGTTCATCTGTATCATTTTTTTTAGATTTCACATGCAAGTGATATCACATGATACTTATCTTTAAAAAAACACAAAATTATGAAAAGTCCAGAGAATGAAATGAAGAACTCATTCCCTGTAAACAGCTGTGATGATTTCTTACATCACTGATAGTGTCCTTGCCTTAAATTAACACACATACACACACAAACACACACATACAACACACACAAACGTACACATACTTACATGTGTACACGTCTCTCTCACACACAAAAAGGCCAAGGGCCGAAGGCAAAATCAAACCAACACCCCAGCTAAAGTGGTGGTTTTCCCAAGTTGCAGATATTGTAACTCCTATAATAAATAGGAAAAAAACAAAAGGATTTTTGTTGGCAAAGCATGGAGGATGGTGATTATTTTCTCAGGAAAAAAGGGTTAGATGTCATATTTCCCCCTGTTTTAACACAAATGAAAGAGCATTTAGAAAAACAAGATGCTTACATCTTGTTAGGATAGGTAATCTCATGTTAGCTTAACAGACCCCGAATCTGTTTGCTCCAGAACTTTTTCCACCAGGACGTATCATTATCACTTGATTCGATTTTCCCACAAGCCTCTTTTCTCTCCACACTTCCTGAAGTAGATATGCTTGAGAGGAAAAAAATAGGAAGAAATACTAAAAAAAGAAGTGATCCAGAATGAAATATTCACGTAAGCCAGCACATTTGAAATTTTCTTTTTCTTCCTTCCTTCCTTCTTTCCTTTCTTCCTTCCTTCCTTTCTCTTTCTGCTGTGTTGGGTCTTCGTTGCTGCGCACAGGCTTTCTCTAGTTGTGGCGACCAGGGGCTACTCTTTGTTGCAGTGCATGGGCTTCTCGTCATGGTGGCTTCTCTTGTTGCAGAGCATGGGCTCTATGCGCAGGGGCTTCAGTAGTTGTGGCGTGTGGTCTCGGTAGTTGCGGCCCACGGGCTTAGTTGCTCCGCGGCGTGTGGGATCTTCCCGGACCAGGGTTCAAACCCATGTCCCCTGCATTGGCAGGCAGATTCTTAACCACTGCGCCACCAGGGAAGTCCCTGAACTTTTCTTTCATCTTGGAACCATCTGAGAATTTATGCCGTGGTCTTTGAGTATGAACCACAGAACACAGAAAATGATGGAGTTTCATGATTCATGACACAGTTCTACTCGTGGTGCCAGGTCCTGATCCTTCTCTCTGTGAGCCTTTGTTGCCTTGTGTTTGAACTTTTAGTTGAAAGCAGAATGAGAGGAGTCCTCAGGTTTTATGAATTCCAGGTATCTGTGAAGTGGGCCTTGGAACTTTTCTCCCCCCGTCGGGCAAGAGTTTTCTAGTCAGGGAAGGTGTTCTGAACCTTCTCTGTTCAGACCCACGTATTCCGAAACCTACAGAGAGGTTCACAGGATGGAAGCAGAAGAGTTCAGAGGATCCTCTCTTTGCACTCAGAGATGGACACTCTGCTAGCAGCCGAGTTGTGAAGGCCACGTACTACACTAGAGCGCTCATGGCAGAGAAGGATGGTATCAGCCCAGAAACCTCATAAAAATCTGAATTTGTCAGCAGGAAGTCATTCTGCATTAATCATGAAAGAGAAGAAGCTTTAAAAGCCATCTGTTCAACACATCACAGAGACAGCAGTTTGTAAGCCAAAAGGATCTTTTTTTTCAGTTACTCAGACACGGAGGCTTTCCTGGTGATGGCAAAACCAAGCCTCATCTGACTGTCGCCAGGCAGTGCGTGGGAGCCTGAGGTCAGGGCTTTCCTCCTGGCCTCGGTAGAAGCAGCTGGCAGAGGAGATGGACCTCTTTCTGATTAGCCCAGTTCACCCATTTCCAAAGAGGGGACTGGCTCTTGCTCAAGCTGGCAACGCAATTCTTTAGAAACATAGATCTGGGGCACCATCCCAGAATGGCACTCAGAAGGAAGGTCTCCCTTTGGGGCGGACAGAGGGGAGAAAGCCCTGCTTCCTGTACACACAGCATCTCCTGGTGAGGATTCAGCCTCTGACCTGGAAGACGAGGATTTGTGGCTTACCTCTCAGAAAGTTCCCTCTGTCTTTTACATTCACTTACAGGGACACTTCAACCAAACTGCTCTGGTTAATAAACCAAAGTAAGAGGCTCCTTGTTCCCTAGCCACTGCAGCTGAAAATTATCTCCCCAACCCGTAGAAGCCTCTGCTAGCGTCCAGAATCAAAGGCTAGATTTAGGCTTATCTCTGCCCCACAGGCTGGACGGGCTTTCATGATGCCAGGCCAGGAGCAGCATCCCCAGGGATGGGGATGTTTAATGTCAGCGTGGGGTCCGTAGGGCAGGGCTCGCAGGCCATGACACTGACAGCTAAGCCGCTGGTCTCTTCTCTCCTTGGATTTCCTTTCTGGACAACCACATCTTTACTCCTGCTGGGGAGCCGGCCTCTCTCTTTGAAGCTTGCATGAGCGAATGCACGCACGCACACACGCACGCGCGCACACACACACACACACACACACACACACACCCACACCAGAAAACCTTCTGTTAGTCTATAAACTTCAAAGCTAATATCTGATCCTTCCTTGTAGTGACTTGTTTATGCCACTGTTTCCACAAAAATTGTGCAAAAATACATTTTTTCTTCCCTGATTATTCTGAAATAAGCATTTAATTTTCAAAGATACTTAATGCTATAGGAAACTTTATAAATGCTCAGATACCCTAATATAAAATGCTGATTTCTGCCTTAGATAGGGACGTAGTATAGTAGTTAAGCATTCAGGCACAAGAACCAGATTTTCTGGGCTTGAACCCAATTCTGCCACTTACTAGAGATGGAATTTTGGTGAAGTTACTTGTTACCAAGTCTCCTTGTACCCTGATTTCCTCATTTGTACAGTGGGCCCAATGTCACCATCACTTACCCCGAGGGCCACTTTGAAGACTAATGCAGTCTGAGGGCTTTGAACACTGTCTGGCACGTAGCCAATGAATGTGATGTTACTATTTACTGACTATTATTGACTGGAGCTCCACAAGCAGGCTCCTGTGGAAACACTGAAGTAACAATTCACTCCTGATAGCATTTCACTGTTTTCAAGCTGCAATCGCATTCATTCTGCTATTATCCAATCCTCATCACAAGCCTCCAGCTGGGTGCGCTGTCTGTCCATAGTCACCTTAATTTACTAACTCCAATAATGATCTCGGAAAAGGTGTTTCAGACGCAAAGTTCAGAGTCAGAATTAACCTTGGCTTTCCAACCTTTGTACCAGCACTCTTCCAATAACATTGAGATATTCAACATACTTTTCTGATAATATGAATTATAATTATGATTTTCTTTGCTGTATAGTAAGATGTCTTCTAGTGCTCATGAAAAAAAAATCTTTCCTATTTTTCATGCAAATACAAAACCGCCCCTAGAAAAATTTGTGCATCCAAATTGAGCAATGATTTTGAAACAGTGGATCACAGCCCTTTATTGGATAACGAAATCAATTTAGTGAGTGGCAACTAGCATTTTTTAAGAAAAATGAAATAGGATCAATTATACTATGATAGAATAGAAAATATCAGGGTACTATATTATTTTGTGAAGCTTTTATTTTAGTTATTTTTTCTTTGTGTTTGAGATTACTAGGTTGTAATGTAAAATGTATATAATTTGCAAGTATATTTCACACCCATTAGGATGGCTATATTTGAAAAAAACTATGAAAAAATTACAAGTGATGGCAAGGATGTGAAGAAATTGGAACACTTGTACATAACTGGTGAGAATGTAAAATGATGATGCAGTTGTTTTAAAAAACAGTTTGGCATTTTCTCAAAAAATTAAACATAGAATTATCATATGACCCAGCGATTCCACTCTTCAGAAGCATTCAAAAGAGGTATTCAAACTAATACTTGTACACAAATATTCACAGCCCCACTCTTCACAATAGCCAAGAGGTAGAAACAACCCAAAAGTTATCAACGGATGAATGGATAAACAAGATGTGGTATATCCACACACCAAATTATTATTCAGCCACACAGAGGAATAAAGTATTGTCAGATGCTACAACATAGATGAACCTCAAAAACATTACGCTAAGTGAAAGAGGCCAGAGATAAAAGCTCCATAATGTATGATCCCATTTATATGGAATATCCAGAATAGGTAAATCCATAGAGATAGGAAGCAGATTAGTGGCTGTTAGAGGCTACAAGGCTTAGGGCGTGGGCAGTGACCGTTTAAGTGGTGTAGAGTGTCCTTGGGGTAATGACAATGGTTTGAAACTAGAGAGATGGTGGTGGTTGCAGAACATTGTGAATGTACTAAATACCACTGAATTATACACTTAAAAATGGTTAATATTATGTTACATGAGTTTCATCTCAATTTTTAAAAATGAAAACAGTGTATTTCCAGTCTTGGGTCATAGTCAAAAAAAATCTGAAAACCACTGACATGTAGGGTCGTGTGTGGTCAGGTATGACTGTCCTCCTGGCACAGGGCCATGACATCTTCATATGTTTTGACCCTAAATGGCCAAAGAGAAGCACCTTCCCTCCTCAGCTTCCACACCGAACCTGCTTATTTCTGCTCAAGGAAGGGGAAATGGATTTCGAGAAAGAAGCTGCTACCCATGTTGGAATTTCTCAAGAACTGAGAGGAATCATGGGCTCCTTCCACCTTGAGAGCCACATGGAGGGAGAGGAGGCAGCTTGACCTAGAGAAATGAGTATGGGGTTTAAAGTTAGATCCAGATTCAAATCCCAGTGCTACCACACACTTAATCCGTGACCTGGGGAAAATACTGTATCCCTCTGTTTCTTCATGTGCCAGCTCTGCAATTTGTTGTGAGGATTAAATGAGATGATACATGTGATGCTTGTAGAACACTGCTAAACAAACAGTACCTGCTATTATTATAACTGACATTTTCCATCAGTTCTAAGCGCCACATCTTTTCATGTTTCAGCATCTCCAAAATCAGGATGTGTCTTGCAATTGAAAACAATCCATCATTTAATGGGTCTCATTTTTAAAAATCTTATAATAGCTAGCCTGTTGGATTTGGTGAAATACAACATTTGGAGACAAGGGCTTTAGAGCAATGAGTCTGAGCCCTGTAAGACCTAATGCCCCTTTGTAATAACAAATATGTTGTAATTTCCCTTTTAACTTGAAGTAAAACTTATAGTTAACATAACCAACCAACCTACACACATAAGTTTAAAACAATCAGTATACTGCTCTGACAGTCATATAAATAAGAAATTAAAGAGTAATTCATACTAGATAATTGCATGTGTCCATATGTCAAAGCTTAATAACAATGATCACACCAGAAGATATGATATTTTACTTATACATAAAATCACTCCAAATGCAACAACTACGAAAATCAGACTGAATCTGAGTATTGTACTGATGAACCACAGACAAACACACGAGTGATGTTGGTTGATGTCATTTTCTGAAATAGATAACTCTTAGTAAATTCTGAACAGAGTAATTTTCCCTTCATCCTCATGGTAATGGCATTCCTGAAATTTTTAGTGTGTATTTAAATGGTACAAAAGTACTTCGTAATTACACATAAAATGAAATTAAGTTCTAGGTTCCGAACATTAAATATGGGTTTTTCATCTACACATGAATGTCCAGGACTATATCCATGTCATGGGTACATGGGAAAATTCACAGCACGCGTGACTTTCTCATGCATTGCTAGGTGCCTATATTCTATCCCACAAATGCCAGTTGAGTCTCCCATTTGTGACAACTAAAAATGACCCCCTTCAGGTTTCCAAAGTGGCTCCCAGAGGCAGTGTAGCTTCTGCTGAGAGCTGCTGTCCTCAGACTGGTGCCCTGCCTACATGGGACTCTACAGTCCTTTAAATATAAAGGGGTCTCTTCTGTGCTGATGTGTGCAGATTACATTTGTGATGCGTGAAATTATAAGACCTCTCCAACCCGCAACCTTAAACCCCACTTCACTGTACCACCCCTCACGTACCTTTATGCTGGGAAGACCAGGCTGTGAGCAGAGCCATTGCAGAGCTCCTGACATTGCTTTACCCTCCTTGGGATTCAATGCCCTTACCTGACACATGGGGTGACAATACCTTCTTTATTTACCCCAGTTACCTCATAAGGCTAAGGTGTTGTAAAGATAAAATATGACAGCTGTTGAAAGTAGTAAAAAAAACCCTACAACACTCTACAAATATTAGGTAGTGTTTTCATCACTAATCAAAATGTGAGTAGGGAAGAAATTTTAAACAGAATAAAAAGGTAGTATATGATGTACCAAACTTATGCTATGGCAATGGAATACCTGTCCATTTTATCCTCATTTTATCCTTTTGGATCCTGTGGTCCTAATATAATATATCTTTGGTCTGCTGAAAACCTCCTGAAGTGGCTTACATGTAACCAATCTCACCAATTAAAAAGTTAACTCTGGTTGAAAATTATCAAAATGGAAGTTACAAAGATAAGTTGGACTAAGAAATAGCATCCCACAGAATCCTGGAAATGGTACTTCAGTCAATAGGATAAAAATATGTCAGTGACTAGCATGATAGAGAAAACAGTTTAGTAGCTTTTCTTTAAATCCAGTAACTCTTCTTAAGTCAAATAACTCTTACTTAATCCTCAATAATATGGAGACACAAGTACCAGATGTTTCCACTGGTTTCACTTTTGTTGTGAAGAAACATTTGTTCCATCAGAAGGAGAAGGCATGCTGATTGCAGGTGGATAAGTGGACAGTCTTAACAGGATGGATATATTGTTTCAGAAAAGCATACACTAATCTTACAATAATTAGTAATTACTAATACGTCTTCCATGAGAATCAAAGGAAGTTGTTTTGTTCAGAATTTACCCACAGCAAAAACAAAGACTAAAGGTAAGAGATAACCGTTTAAAAAATGCACACCTGGGACTTCCCTGGTGGTCCAGTGGCTAAGATTCCACACTTCCACTTCAGGGAGTGCAGGTTCGATCCCTGGTCAAGGAAGTTCCACATGCCCTGCAGTGAGGCCAAAAAAAAAAAATGCACACCTTTCTAAATATCAAGAGACATCAAAGAGAAAAAGTAAATAAAACATGAAGGACATATATTTACATTTGACAAAAAAATATAAACTATAATAAAGTGTTTGCTTATATTTAAAAAACAATAAATGAATTTCCTGGTGGTCTAGTGGTTAGGACTCCGCGCTTTCACTGCTGGGGCCCAGGTTCAATCCCTGGTTGGGGAACTAAGATCCCACAAGCTGCACAGCAAGGCCAAAAAATAAAAAAATAAAAAACAATAAAAAATAAATACAAATAAAACAAAAACAGTTGAAATGGTTACCTATAGGAGGAGGGAAGAAGTAGGGTAGAGGGGGCAAAGATTGATGCTAGATTTCTTTAAATATGCCTTGGAACCATGTACATACTTTATATGCAATTAAACAAAATTTAGCTCAAAGCAAAAAATGTAAATCCTAAAATCATGTGTAACATTAAACAGTGAAATTAAGTATTAGTTGGTGGCATAACCACACAATGATTTTACTTCGAGCAACTCTAGTAGACTATACCTTAAGTAAAAGAAGAAAAGCTCATAATCATAGTCATAATCATAATAATATAATTTTAAAACTTTTATAGTAATCATAATGTTGGTGGGAGTGTTGGTATTGTTATTCTGAAATGATTGTGTGTGTAATGTGAGATAAGGTGAATGAGTAATTATGTTTGAATATCTTTGAATACTGAGATTTTTGATGTGGGAAAACAGAGATAAAGATATAGGATTGATTCATTACCGAATTTAAAGAGAAAATATGAGTATAAACCCCTGATATATTTTATCTTTAAAAAGCAATACCTATTTCCTAGTTCTGTTTACTGAAAGGCCTAGAAATAATAACCAACCCAGGAGCAATGAGTTCCCATAGAACCCAGATTGAAGTTTCTAAATACCATATCTCACTAAAAAGAAACAGGGCTTGCAGAGGGAACCCTTTTGCACTGTTGGTGGGAAAGTAAATTGATACAGCCACTGTGGAGAACAGTATGGAGGTTCCTTAAAAAAACTGAAAATAGAACTACCATATGACCCAGCAATCCCACTACTGTGCAGATACCTTGAGAAAACCATAATTCAAAAGGACACATGTACCCCAATGTTCATTGCAGCACTATTTACAATAGCCAGGACATGGAAACAACCTAAATGTCTAACAACAGATGAATGGATAAAGAAGATGTGGCACATATATACAATGGAATATTATTCAGCCATAAAAAGAAATGAACTTGAGTTATTTGTAGAGATGTGGATGGACCTAGAGTCTGTCATACAGAGTGAAGTAAGCCAGAAAGGGAAAAACAAATATCTTATATTAATGTATATATGTGGAATCTAGGAAAATGGTACAGAGGAACCTATTTGCAGGGCAAGAATAGAGACGTAGATGTAGAGAATGGACATGTGGACATGGCAGGGGGAAGGGGGGCTGGGACGAATTGGGAGATCAGGATTGACATATATACATTACCATGTGTAAAATAGATAGCTAGTGGGAACATGCTGTAAAGCACAGGAGCTCAGCTCTGTGCTCTGTGGTGACCTAGATGGGTGGGATTGGGGGGGGGGGGTGTGAGGTCCAAGAGGGAGGGGATATATGTACACATACAGCTGATTTACCTCATTGTACAGCAGAAACTAACACAACATTGTAAAGCAATTATTCTCCAATAAAACAAAACAAAACAAAACAAAACCACAAACAGAATTTAAAAAAAAAAAACAGGGCTTGCAACATCTTTTCAAACTAAATATCAAAAAAAACCCTATCAAATATAACTAGGATCATATCAAAAGGACTCAGTGTCCTAATTTAATAAGCTCCCATTGGCTAAGAGTAGGACAATTAGAGTATCAATAAGAATAACAATGCAGAGCATTGAAACATATTAACTATGTTTAGTGTTTTGTTATGTTTGAGGACATTAGCAAACCAACTCATTGTACTAGTAATTGAAAAGAGAGACTTAAGCATTTATCCTGTCTGTCCAAGGGTCCAGGCAACAATGATCAAAGCAGTAAACACTAAATAAAGAGAGTCAGCCAGACAGTATCTATCTCCTGGTGGAAGTAAGTAGTACTACCTATGAAGAACTCTTGGGGGGAAGAAAGAAAGAAAATAATTGAAATCTAGTCAAGCATCTAGATAAAACAACCATTTTACTGGAAGTACAGGTGATGGAGGAACAAACCTGTTAAATGACACCAAGGGGACATAATCAGCAAATCCACACTGTGAGAAAATGTGTAGGACAAGCAACCCTGTTAATAAGATAAAGGGTTGGGGTGGGGAAGAGTGGGAGAGTCTATAAATAGAGATTTCAATAACTGCTAAATCAACTGTTATGTATGAACCTTACCTGGATCCTGATTCAAAGAAACAAACTACAAAAACCATAAATAGTACAATTAGGGAAAGGTGAGTACAAACTGGATATTTGACAGTATTGTGGAATTACTCTTTGACAGGATGGGGGAAGGTGGTGGTTATTGATACTGTAATTATGTTTGAAAAGGGAAGTCCTTGTTTTTTTAAAGATATATAGAGAAAAATTCACAGATGATATGACATGACATCTGAAATTTCCTTCAAAATAATTCAGAGGGGGTAGGTATTGGGTGGGAGTACAGAGAAAAAAATGATTGACCATGAGTTGGTAAGTATTGAAGCTAGATGATTGGTGAATGATGGCTTATTGTCTCTACTTTTGAACATATTTGGAATTTTCCAATATAAAAAATGTTAAATGTACGAAAACAAAAGTATTGTAAATAAAGCATTCAAAAAAGAAACTACTAATAGTAGTTAGTTAAAAGCTAAAAGACCTTAGAATAGTCATAGGAAAATGTCACAGATTTTCAGAATAATAGTTTTGAGAATGATAAACCATATGGTGAACAAAATTTATCCATCTAAGAAACACAGTGAAACCTTTGTTTATGTTAACTGTGTGCCTGTTGGCTGACTTTTTGAAAAAGTTATTTTGCAAAATCCTTGAAAGTAACTAGAGAATTAAATATGGCAAAAATTTTGACAAACTACAGAGTTGGACTTTTACCAACTTGGATATAAGATATATAATCTCCACTGTAGACAAGCTCAGGCAGGAAAATTAACCTAATCTCTCAAAGGGATGAGAAATGTGATATTTTCTGTTATATTTGCACAATCAAAAATTTTAAACCGGATATATTTATTTGTACAGTTTCCTTTGAAATCAATGGGAAAAACACAGAAGAACTTAAATATGCACCCCGACATAAATGTGTTCTCAGAGTTGAGGGAAGCTCTTGCATTTCTGCAGGTACAAGGAAGTCATTCATTCACTGGTCCTCAGTCAGCCAGCCTCTTGAAACACGGCCATTAGGACTGCATGAATCTTATAAAGCAAAACCTCTGAAATAGTCCTCCCCACTGAGATTTAGCAAACTAAACTTCCTTTAATAATTCTTTCATATGCTTAAATAATTCCCTCTAGAATATTAACTTACCCAGTTGAAAGAAAGAAAGGCAAGCAGGCCATATTTTATATTATCCAGAGTCACTTGGAAAACCATTAAGTGGTACCACATGGGGATGCTGTCATGCTACAGTGAAGTGGTCTTTGTGCCTTTACATTTGTAGGAGGCAGAGACACAGAAGGCACTAGATCGGCAGTCAGATACTCCAGTACTTAGCTGCATGAGCTTGAGCTGGTCCCACTTTCCTCACCTGTAAGTCAGGACTCCAAGAGTAGAACAGGGTAACAGAGGGAGGGTCTTGTACTTTCAACATTCATCACAGGTTTTATGCCAGTGAGTTGGACCATGCTTGACTCAACTTTTTATCAATAATAGCGAACACTTAGTCAATGGCCATGAATTTCCAACTACTGTGTTCAGTACTCGGATGGAAAGATAAGTAAAAATATGAGTAAAATAATATAAAAATACAAGTAAAACTCATATTCAAATATGAAGCAGGTTCAAACCCATGGGGGTTCACACATGAGCAGGTAAGTAATATAGAACAATGTTTTTAAATATATCACTGTAGTCAGTCTCCACTGATGGAGTCCTACTCTTCCCAGCAACAGTGCCAATAGGACCCTACTTTTCTTATTCAGAAACGTCCAGGGAGCTTTATACACAGCACTGTGGGCACCGCTCCCCGTGCTGCGCTGATTAAACGTAGCTGAAATTGCTCAATGTGTGCAACTGCTATTTTTTTTTTGAATTTTATTTTATTTATTTTTTATAGAGCAGGTTCTTATTAGTTATCCACCTTATACATATCAGTGTATACATGTCCATCCCAATCTCCCAGTTCATACCACCACCACTGCACCCCGCCCCACCAGTTTCCCCCCTTGGTGTCCATACATTTGTTCTCTACGTCTGTGTCTCTATTTTTGTCCTATGCAATTGCTGTTTAGTGTTTTTTTTGTTTTGTTTTGTTTTTTAATTTTTTAAATTTTTTTACGGTATGTGGGCCTCTCACTGTTGTGGCTTCTCCCGTCGCGGAGCACAGGCTCCGGACGCGCAGGCCTAGCGGCCATGGCTCACGGGCTTAGTTGCTCTGCGGCATGTGGGATCTTCCCGGACCAGGGCACGAACCCGTGTCTCCTTCATCAGCAGGCGGATTCTCAACCACTGCGCCACCAGGGAAGCCCTAGTGTTGTTTTTCATTTTAGACCTTATATACACAAATACAGGAGAATTGCTTCTCCAGACTGTATCTGGACAGATTTGTTCATTGTATAAGCTCTGACACAAGCTCTTTCAAACCCTTAAGGTTAATTTCTTTTTTTTTCTTTCTTATTTATTTATTTATTTATTTATTTTGCGGTACGCGAGCCTCTCACTGTTGTGGCCTCTCCCGTTGCGGAGCACAGGCTCCGGACGCGCAGGCTCAGTGGCCATGGCTCACGGGCCCAGCCTCTCCGCGGCATGTGGGATCTTCCCGGACCGGGGCACGAACCCGTGTCCCCTGCATCGGCAGGCGGGCTCTCAACCACTGCGCCACCAGGGAAGCCCTAATTTCTTTTCCTGGGTGATTTATGACGTATTTGTTTTCTGCAAGAGTTCATATAACTCCCAAATGTGTCTCTGAGAATATCTGAATTATGATGGAAGAATCTTTCCTATTTACAGCTGAGAAAGCCAGCATTTATCTAACATCTTCTTCAAACACAATACTATATAAGTTACAAGCTTCCCAGGAATTACAAAGAAAGAAAAACAAAGAGAAAGGCTGGTTTCTGTCCTTGGGGGGTAGGTGACAATCTAAGAAGAGAGGCTGCAAAAGCACAAATGAAAAGATCAAAAACACTTTGTTAAAAACATAATACTGTGACATTTAAATGTGACATACTTAGAAGAGACGATCTCCCCAAAACAAGATTTCCATATCTTTTAGGTGGTATCTTTCCTAGAACATGCTATTAAGCTTCTATCAAAGCTTTTAAAATAAAGCTTGCCAGGAAGAGAAATGTAAAATATAACTTTACTTGGTAAAAACTATCATTCTAATTTTGAGCTCTTAACGCCAGTTTTAGCATAAGCCTTTATCTTCACTGAGAGTTCTCATGCTTGGGTACAGAAAATTATGTATTTTTTCCTGCTTTTTCTGTCATCATTTTGTCAGGTGAAAGTTCTGAAAACAAAATCTTTTTTTTATTATTATTGAAGTATAGTTGATTTACAATGTTGTGTTAGTTTCAGGTATATGGTAACATGTATATACTCTTTTTCAGATTCTTTTCCCTTATAGGTTATTACGAGACATCGAGTATACTTACAGAGAGTAGTTGGTATAATAGTTTACCCAGAACAATGGCAACTCCATGGAAATAAGAGGAATCAGCACGACATTCTTACCACCCCTCACTCGGAATGTTCATGCCATCAGGCTCTGTAGCATACATATAGGACCATCAGAAATGCTTTCTAAATGGATAGCTCAGACCCTCAGTTCCTTCTCTAAAATTCCAAAACCCGCAAAACTCCCAAAACCAAGCGTTTGTCCAACTTATTGGTGACAAAACCTGCCCTGCCCTGAATTGGGTATGTTACTTATTCCATCTCGTATGAACATATTTTCCTACAAAAATGTAAATGTTTGATTGTAGAATGCTGTCCCACCCCCAACTGAGCACAGCTATGTGATTTATGCTTTATCATTTGATACTTTGAAAATTCTGAATTCTGAAACAAATCTGGCCCCAAGGGTTTCAGATAAGAAATCGTGGCCCTGGAATAGCAGGGATTGATTAAGCACCTTTCGTGTTCAAGGTACTGTACACAGACATCTTATTTGACCCTCACCGTGCCCTAGGGATGAGGTATTAATATCACTGTTCTAATGATGGGGAAACTGAGGTCCAGCAAAGTTAAGCAATTCATCCAATATCCCATATCTCAGAAGTGACAGAGCAAAGACTCAAACCTGGGTCTGTTCGATTCCAAAGCCCATGCTCATTGCACTCTGAGGCTTCACTGCAGCTCTTTCTCATCACATGCCTCTTCACCAGCCCCATCAATCACCCCCTGATGGTGGCCATGGATTCTAGGATCCTTCCAGGCTGTATAGATGCCAAGGGAGAGAATGGTATTAAGCATTGATGAAGAGCTCATTTCTCTTCTTGCCCCTTCAAACGAACAATGGGTGTCTTCCTGCAAGACCTACATTTTTATGCCGATTCATTGCCATCTAGTGGTTATTTTAAAAAGATGAGTTTTCCATAAAATATTAGGATGACGTACACCATTTTTAACAGGTGTGGGAGTTGGTCCTTGGATGCTGTTGAAAAAATAAGATTTGCAGTAAAAAGGAAACTAACCTAAGAAAATATCTATAAAATGAAATAAATTTTTCATTTTTACATCCTTCAGGTGAGCAACTAGCAAGATGGATGGGTTTTGATAAGTCTTTATAAAATCTCATCTATTAAAAACTGACCTAAATAATCAGATTAAATCTCTATGTATGCGGCTTAGGAAAATAAAAGCTTTCTCTAAAACCGTTTCTTCAGCCTTTCTCCAAAGATTGCTAGGGATCATCTCTGTTCTAATTATAATATTTACAATGCAAATTAATAGTCGCCATGTACTCCTCTTCATGAAATTAAAAATAGTCATTCATATCCTCATTTACATACTTTCCTCTCAGATGAACTCTCACTCATCTTTGGTAACGATGAAATAATTTATAAACTTGAAAGTGGGTTCAAGGAAATCACAACATTGCCCACCAAAAGAAAAGTTTTTAGGTAATGTAAATACTTATTTAATATTTATTGAGCCTCTGGAAAGTCCTGTAATAGATTCAGATATGAACTCAGCAGTCTCTTGGCTTCAAGTGGCTTAGAATCTAAAGGAAGAAGATTGGCAAGTACATGTTAAGGAGAAATACAGAATATGATGCAAGAGAATCCAATGTATTTGGAGATGGGAACAGTCCAGGATTAAAGTCCTGAAGACACCCACTAGCTTGCTAGTTTCAGAGGCCAGGCCCTGGGAACTTCATGACACCAAAGAGTTCTCAGATAAATTGAGATCAAGTTAACTATCCAATTATTGGACCAACGAGAGAGTTAAAGTTGCTTCGGGGTTAAAAATGGGTATCCTTGGTAACCAAGGCACAGCTGTCCACCTGTTCTTCCTGCTTAAACCGTCGGAAGGAAAGTCATGCATATGTCAGAATTTGGGGGGGGTTCTTCCCTTACCCGTTGTCTGTGGGTTAAACGGTGCATCTTGCAAGGAGGGAGCATGATAAAATGAAGCAGACTCAGGACTTCTCTGGTGGTCCACTGCAGGGGCACGGGTTTGATCCCTGGTCGGGGAACTAAAATCCCACACACCACACAGCCAAAAAAAAAAGAGGCAGATTCCCCAAATTCACTTTATTTTCACATTAAGTGGTTTGAAAGAAAGAAAGAAAAAGAAATCTTCTACCTGCAGTAAGTGTAGGGATATAATGAGGGGCCACTAGCAGGGCACCCAAAGTCCTTTCTTTTTGAAAACTAACAAGCCTCATTATGACTTAGAAGTGGCCCAGGGCCATTTGTCCCTGTTTTTTCCTTTTGGCATGTTTCTCACGTGCTCCTTGGTCTTTTAATTCTGAATTGTGACACTGTCTTGTTTTGGTACAAATGTTTACTCATGGGGTCCTGTTCACAGATTTCATTTCATCCAAGTTAAAACCCAGTAGTTTTGTGCTTTCCTTATTTTTGCTGCTGGGTGGCTTAATAAGAACAAAGGCAAGACTCAATACAGACAGAAGAACCTGATGATTTGCAACAGGGAAGATGAAAGGTGCATGTCACACCGGGGAGGGGCTTCTGAACAACAGCCCAGAGGCACCGCATGTGATGAGAATAGAGAGGAAGGGACAAGGGACCCCGGGGAGCATCCAATTGCTCTGCTCTTAACGAAGACTCACGACATCCCCCATTTATTCCTGAAATGGACCCACATCCTCATTAGGGAAACCAGAGACTCTCATTTAGGAAAGGCCAGCTTTGTCCATGTGGGATATTAAAGTAATAAAATTACTAAAATGATTTCCAGGGCTCTTAATATATGTATAAATGTCATCTGAGCCTTTAAAAAAAGCAAGGCTCTTGATGACGTATAAAACTCCCCGGTGTGTGTATGCACAGCACATGCTCTATTGGAAGGCAACAATAGAATCGTGTGTGTGTGTGTGTGTGTGGGCACCGGACCTAAATCTAGACTTCTCAGGTTCAAACCCGACCAGCTACCCTGGGCAAGTTCCTTAGTCCTGTGTCTAGATTCCATTATCTGTAAAGAGTGAAAGTAACAGGACTTACCTCATAGGGTTATTCCAAGAATCGAATGAGTGAATGAATACACATTAGGCACTTAGCATGATGCCTGGAACAGAGAAATCACTCCATAGACATTAGCAGTTATTATTATTTATTTACAATGAAGTTTTGAATTAGCTTTAAGTAATTCAGTATAAAATTATTTAAAAGTGTTTGTCAAATGACCATTACATCCAGCCAATACTACATGTAAGAAGAAAAGGTTGATATTATCTATACAGGAAGGTATAATTGTTAATTATAATTGCTAATTAAAATTAACAGTGATTAGTCAAGTACTATGGAAATGCTTTACATATTTTAACTAATTTAATATTCCCTGGGGGGGAGGGAGATACTTTATGCTCATTTCACAAGCAAGAAAACAGAGACTTAGAAAAGTTAAATGTCATACAATAAGCCGTGGATTGGAATTTAAGACCAGATATATCTGATTCCAAAGTATGGATTCTTTATACTACATCCCAAATTTGGGCTTAATTGTTAAAATACAACGAGGCATTATTTTTCCTTTTAGATACTTGGCATCCAAGATAAAAATAGAAACAGAATTGATGGATGCCTTTCTTTGACAGAATTAAGACTATCAGAAAAACAGTAGCAACTAGAGGGTCAAATCTAAAAGGAATTCATAAGTATATATTGAAATTTTTAATGGGCAATATTCTCAAATGGAGTATTTTGAAAAAACAAACAAAAAAGTCCTTTGAGTAACTGATTTTTTTGGTAAATATCCTTGCTGAAATCCACCTTACCCAAGATATTTCTGGAAGCAGTACTCTATGATGACATATAGATATGGTATAGCTGTCGTGTGATCTAACTTCTTTCAAGAAGTTTGGAAAACTTAAAAGAATGAATTTAAGCACATCCTTTGGAAAACTCATATATCAATTTCTTGACTGGGGTTTCTTCTTGTCAGAAATCAATTAAACATTGAGCTCTCAGAAAATGGCTAAAATATTAGGGAACTAAGGCATAACTGTATTCAGGACTCAGTGTAACTTTTTCAATTTTTTTAAGTTAAAAAGTATTTTTAAAATGCCAGCACTCAACAACTGTGCAAGGAAAAATTCATAAAAATAAAACTCCAACCTCTAGGATTGGGAGGAAATCAAGAGAAAAATTTCAGTAAAAAAACCAATTTCAGCTTTTGGCTTCCATGGAGTTCCAATATACCATATGTACTTGGAAATCTTTTAAAATGATGAAATCAGCAATGTGTGAGAGATTCCTATAGTTCACTGGTTTATTGGAAACCCAGGAGAGTACACAAATAGTGGAGGAATTGTCACAGTGAGAACGTGAAGATAGAGTTAATGTTTGTAAAATGTTTATAACTTTGGTGAAGGCTAGAAAAATGATAGAAGCTAAGCATTAGTGCTGTGCGCAGTTTTTTGCTTGTTTTTGTTGTTTTAGCTCCTCTCCAACTTTGGAGAAAAGTGTTCACAGGTGCGCACTCCCACACACGTAAAAAGCCCCATTTCACATCTCCTGAACTCACGTATTCAACTCCCTACTTGACGTCTCTTCAAAGTTTAACATGATGAGAACTGAGCAAGCTACTTTTGTCACAGTCTTAACCCAGCACAATAAATGGCAACTTTATGCTTCCATGCATGCTGACAAACAGATTTGGAATCATCCATGGTTCCTTTCTTTCTCTCAAATCCACATCTGTTATGTCAGACCTCCTCAGCTCTGCCTTCAAAGTCTATCCAGCACCTGGCCATTCCTTACCAGCTTCGCAGCCAACCTGGTTCACATCCCATCACCTCTCCCAGCTCATTGCAATGGCTTCCGACTGCTCTCCCAGACCTCACGTGTTGCCTTTGTTCTGCATTCAAAACAGCAGTTGGACTGATGCTGTCACCGTGTTAGATAGACCATGTCAATCTGTTGCCCGAAACCTTCCAGCGATTTTCCTTCCCGCATGGTAATAGTCAGCAACCCTATGACGGCCAAAGGCCCTGCGCTGTGTATGGGTCTCTGCCCCTTTGACTCTGACCCCGTTTCTCCTGCTTTATTCCTCTCCCTCTCTCTCCACTCCTGATCCTCTGAACTGGAACACACCAGTTCACTCTTCAGAGTCTGTTCTGACCTTTTCCTTCGACTGTCACCCACATTTCCCAGTGGCTCACCTGTCCCCTCCTTTCTTGGTGGTATGTGCCTTCTCTAAGTCTTCCCTCTTGGTATGGAAAGTTGCAAAACCCACCCTCCATACCTTTTCATTCCTTTTCCCTATTTTCATTTTCTTCTGAGCCCTCATCATCATCCAACTTACTGTATATTTTATTTTACTTAGTCGTCAAACAGCTGATGCTGTCAGAATGTAGTTCCATAAGGGGCAGGAATTTTTGTATTCCCAACGTCTGTTACAGGTCCTTAGAGAGGGAACAACAGGGCTAGATCCAAGTTTCTGGGGCCTGAAGCTTATATATGCAATTCAAAGAAAACTCTTTCTTAAAAAAAGAATATAAAATTAAGTATAAAAGTAAATACAATATACTCTTAGAATTAGAAATCACAATAAATTATTTTTTAAAGAGTCAAAAACTAGCATAAAAATCACCAAGTTCAGAAACATGGCATATTTATTAACTGCCTACTCATGTCTACAGTACTTTTTGTCTGCATTTTTGGCTATATCGTCTTTAGTACCTCCTTTTAGGACAATAATTTTCTAATATTTTCTATAGAGAAAATGGAAAGGTATTTTGGCCTTTTCTCTGGCATCATTGATTAAAGTTTTATCTTGCTTTGTTTTGTTTTTTTTAAATATTGATTGCTTGCTTGATTCATTGTTCAGCTTGTATTAACAGTTCAGCTTTACAACTTGTTCTTGGTACTGTCACGTAAGTTATTAGGATTGTTGTCTAATTTGGAAAAACACCTACCAGCTTTCTTTGTTGTTGTTTTTGGCTGCATGGCGTGGCTTGTGGGATCTTCGTTCCCCCACCAGGGATTGAACCCCGGGCCCCCAGCCCTGGAAGCGTGGAATCTTAACCACTGGACCGCCAGGGAAGTCCCCCTATCAGGTTTCTTTCAAGCAGAATTGTAAGATTTCCAGTTCTTGTGCAGTGACCAATCTTAAATACTCCTTGAACTGATGATACTCAACAGTATGTTATTGATGTCCTCTTTGTGATGGCCTAATAGGAGTGTCATGGCATCTCTGTCGATGCCAGTATTTCATGGGGATAAAACATGCAACTTTACCCATACATTCACTGTTTTTAATACACAGGTTTGTACCCAACAAAAGTAGGAAATCTGATGAGCTCTAGTACATGTAATTCTCATCAAAAGAAAACATTGGCTGGTACATTTATAATTGTATCTGCTGCATTTTTAAGTATATTCCTGATCAGAGAGAACTTTTGTTTTGACCAGGAATCGAGAAGAAACACGTTTTCTACTTTCAGTTTTACATACCTAGTGATTGAAAGAATTCTCCAAAGCTAGCTCTGGCTATTTCTCCTCTCCTATCCACATGCTTACAGCATCAGGCACTGTAGGACACATTCACACAGCCCTGCACATTCACGCCAAAACCTAGGAGGGGGATGACATAGCAAGCAGTATGCATATTTATGGCAACCCTTCCTATCCCAGGATAGCAACAGTCTGATGGCACACGGAAGTAACTGTGAAACGCATACCTACAGCCATGAAACTCAAACTCAGTGCATCCTCAATCAGCCAGACCCCTAAAAATGCCTGCAGCCCTCCATTCCCAGAAAATACAAGGAAAAGTCTGAGTGAAAAGTGATAGGAGTCATAACAGATTATAGTAAAAATATCTTATCATTGCAAATTCTACGAAAACACGTGGCCAAGTGAATGCACTGACAAAGCCTCTCCTAAGACTTTGAAAAGAGCCTGTGCAAGTGAGGAGCCCTGAAGGTCAAGTTTTTACTAGCTTCATACATAATAAGGTAGCTTTTGACACTCAATAAATATTTGTTGATAAAGTAAGGAAGAAACAATATCCAAGACCCAAACCCAGATCTCCAAAATCTAAACACCACGATATTTCTATACACTACTGAATGTGGTCCACTCTTATCTAACAGGGGAGTCAAGCTACACGCCCACTGAGCCATTAGGCATGCTCTCAATGACCTCGAGATAAGGGGGGCGTGTTGTGAGGATTCCATGGTGGTGGAGAGATAGCAAAAAGAAACACTGAAGAAACGGTGGGAAAAGTATTTTAAAACTGGGAAACACTTTAATTAATTAATTTGTTTATTTATTTTTGGCTGCGTTGGGTCTTCGTTGCTGCATGAGGGCTTTCTCTAGCTGCGGTGAGCGGGGGCTACTCTTCATTGTGGTGCATGGGCTTCTCATTGCGGTGGCTTCTCTTGTTGCAGAGCACGGGCTCTAGGCGTACGGGCTTCAGTAGTTGTGGCTCGTGGGCTCTAGAGCGCAGGCTCAGTAGTTGTGGCACACGGGCTTAGTTGCTCTGTGGCATGTGCGATCTTCTCGGACTAGCGAGGCGGATTCTTAACCACTGTGCCACCAGGGAAGTCCTGGGAAACATTTTATTCACAGCCCTGGCACTGGCCTGGAGTCAGAGAAGACAGGAGGTGAATGACTCGATGACGTTAGGCAAGTTACTTTACCTCTCAAAGCCTCAGTGTCGCCATCCAAAAACGTCTGGTCCATGGTTGGGTAGTCAGTAAACTGCAGCCACCATGGTGATTGTTGTTGTTGTAATGAGAAGGCTGCTCAGATACATGAACTGATTCCTCAGCTTCCTCTGACCACCTTTCTAGAACCCTCCATCCCTCTTCTTTAAACCGAAGCAAATGAAACGGGAGGCCCACACCCGGCTCTTCCCTGGGCCTGATACACCTGAGCCCTGAGAGTACATAGGGACCCTCACAAGTCAGGAAGTCAGTCTATTTCCGCCTTCACATTCTGTTTTTGCCTTGTAGCTAAGAGCTTTTCCTGAAGCCAACCTCCCACCAGGCTGCCTTAGCTTAGCCTACTTTCGTTCTCTTTAAGAAGTTAGACTGATACTAGAGGGGGAAGAAAATATTTAGACCAATGCATTTTTTCCGTCCACTATGTTCAAAAGAATTTTAAAACGGTGGAATTAATGAGTTATCACTAGATATGGCACAATCAATGGGTCTCTAGCTGACCAGTCCCTGCTGGCTCACCATTAGCATTAAGTTCTGGAAAAGGGAGTGATACTGAAGACTCATCTGATCTATAATCATGGACAAAATATTACAGCAATGAACAACAACGAAAAAAGATGTCCCCTCTTAAAGTCGATGGTGTTCTTTGGGAATCACGTTTGAAAGCCGAAAGTCTATTAAACTAATTGCATTCAAAGTTCTTTATTCGTTTCTTTCCTGTGGTGGAACACTCCCAAGTTTATACAGATGGGCTCTTGTTCAGGGGCCACTGCAATGGGAGAAAAGGCAGAGGATCCTCCAGCAGGCAAACATGGAGCCGTGACCAGCAGCAGCGACACGGGCGCGAGACCGTAGCGCGAGACTATTTGAATAGTCATGGGTGAACAGATAATCTTCCTCATATGATAAACTTTCTTAGATAGGCTGTGGGTTATCCCTCAGAGGACAAGACTAATATTTAAAAGGAATATCTATGAATTCTAAATAGTTCTGCCAAAGGGATCAGTTTTTCTATCATCCTATTGAAGCACAGGTCTCATATATGACGTGATCATTCTTAACCACTTAAAGACTTGTCTTCTACAATGACAGGGATAATCAGTAAGTCCACCTCTGACCCATAGTAGAGGTTCCTATCCAGGATTGCCAGATCACATGCAAGATGCTCAGCTAAACTTGACTCTCAGATTGACAATGAATAATTGCTTACTACAAATAAGTCCCATGAAATATTTGGGACACACTTATATTAAAAATGTATTCACTGTTTATCTGAAATTCAAATTTAATTGGGTGTCCTATATTTTATTTGCAAATCTAGCAACCCTTTGGGTACCTTTTGTTCTAAAGACTCAAAACATGTCTCATCAACTTTCAGAAAATATTACGCATCTATCCGATAACAATACAGGAGAATTAAACCCAAATAGTGTTGACATATGGAAGGGTCATCCTAGTGGAGTTCCAACAGGTCATTTGAGCAGTTCCTAAAGGATCTAGGTCCTGAGCCACTATTACGTTCTCCTTTTGAACAGTTAACAGCAGACACTAAGGACTGACCATCCAAAAACCATTCACAAGTGCTTGTATCCTTGACTTCCTCTATTACAGGGGCTGGGAAGATAAAAGGTCTCACTTTCCCAGACCGCCTATAGCATGGGGTGGCTACATGGTCCAGTTCTAGAGGATGAAAGGCAAGTTGCAGGCACTGGGTGAGGCTTTCAGGAAAACTTCCAAGAAAGGTTCTGCTTTGCTGGCTGGAAAGTTGTCACTTGGGACTTGAAAATTGTTCTAAAGTCAAATAATGCTTGAGTCCAACCATAATCCTTCCTATTCCTTGCTTCCCAACCCTGCCTTCCAATCTGCCAGGGTTGGCCTTCACCCCAGCTACCGCCCTCTTCTTCAGGAGTAATTAGATTAGTCTCCCAAATTAGCTTTGCTGATGACAGCTCGGTGCTCATGGAGATTATTTAGTGCATTTGATGCTACTTTGGTCCTTTTGTTTTATTTGACTCCATATCCACAAGCTGGACTTCTTCTTCTAACCAATCATGTCAGAAATGCATGTTTTTTTGTCCCAAGTGAAACTGGGCAAGACCAGACATTGGAAATCCGCCGCACTTCAGAAAATTAACTCAAGGTGCTCAACCAATGTTGAGCCAGTAGCATCAACCCAAGCCCTGCTTAAACACAGAAGGAAACCCACTCGGCACATCCTATCAGCCCTCAGTTAGCATCTTTGCATTCTCACAGGAAGTAAGACTTTTTGTGGTGCTTATTTGTGTACTTAGTTTTCTGTTCTGAAGCCATACCGTCTTGACATCTCAACAGGAGGAGGAAAGAGACCAAAGATGACAGTGTTGATGCGAATTTGAATAACCCAATTTACTCAAGTTTAACATCTCTGCTGTTCCAAATTCAACCCCATTTAAATAAGGATGTTTTTGTTCTTCTCTAAGATAAGAATTCATGCACAATGCGCTTATCATAGGCCAAGCTTACTGGATGGCTTGGGGCCAAGCAGAAAGGTAGCCAAGTAGCATTATCATTCTAAAAACACCTTATTCTTTTTTAAAGTTCATGTTATTTTGTAAAAATTTATATTCAAATCACACCCTCATTTGCGACTGGTAAAAATTCTTTTCTCTAAATAGATTCTGGTGAGGGGTGGGGGGAGGAAGAAAACCTAAGCCGAAAAAATTATGTCAAACCTCACATCCTGGTAAGTTAGGTAGGCTTCATTCACTCACTCACCCATTTGTTTCTTCATCCATCCATTTCTTCATTCATTCATCAAGTGAGTGTTTGTTGGGTGCCTCTGAAATATGAGACAGGCTCCAGTTATGAAATAATTTGCTTGGTGTGTGTG
This sequence comes from Kogia breviceps, assembly GCF_026419965.1. Lineage (NCBI taxonomy): Eukaryota > Metazoa > Chordata > Mammalia > Artiodactyla > Physeteridae > Kogia > Kogia breviceps. The sequence goes on along the minus strand of NC_081324.1, from coordinate 58,218,788 downwards.
TGTGTGTGTGTGTGTGTGTGTGTGTGTGTGTATGAGTAGGTTGTACTCTAAAAATACTTTTAGTTGTTAATGTATCTGTTATTTGATAGTCTCATGTGTGCATTATTTTTATTGTTTTACCATTAAGAATAATTGACTGAACATTCCCACATATATGAAAATCTCATGTCTTAGAAAAGAAGCTTCACCCAACCACTCATTTTAAAATGTCAACTGTGTTAAAATGCCAAAGATTCATATTCGGAGGGTGAAAGCAGACATCAGTGTGGCGCAAAAGAAACAGTCTTACAGACCGATGAATATTTCATCATTTCTCATTGTTTTCTTGTTCTTTCTAGGTCGGCTGGTGCCTGTGTACGTGGCTGCTTCAGACGCATGAACTCAATGGAGGGGACATTAGCACTTGAATCAACTGAAAAATCCCACTTGGGTAACATTTAGGCTCCTAGGTCTCAGGCTGTCAGCGCAGTCAGTCTGTAAAACAAAATATTCTTGAGTTTCTCAAGTGCGTGTAAACTGTCCTAGCTTGACTTTTCTGAGCAAAGCCTTCCCCATGGTCACAGAAAGACAATTCTCAGCAAGAGGAGGGAATGTAAGTTAGGCAGCATGGCGGGATATAGTGCTTTCTTCAAACCTTGAATTGTGAAATCAGTATAGTTAGCCTGACCAGCATGGAAGGGACCAGAACAGAACAGATTGGAAAGAAATAGCAAGTATCAGAATGGATCACATGGCATGTCCTAAGGATAAGTGTTGTTTGGGGAAAACCTTTTCCTTAATATAGCATGGGTTATATTTCTTCATATCATCAGTTTTTCTCTCTCTACCAAACCTTCCCATGATTCTAAATATGCAATGATTTCATTCTTAAAAATAAACCTTTCCTGACCCCACTACTCACCCTGGCTGTTGCCCCAGTTCATTCCTTCCCTTTAAAGCAATTTCCTGCAAATAGTGTCTCTACGTTCTCATTTCTCTCCTTCCGTTCTACCTTGACTGCCCTTCCCAGCCCACTACCCCAGCAAGACTCTGATAGTCAAAGTCACCCGTGATGAGCATGTTTCCAAACCCAATGGTAAATTCTCAGCCCTCCTCTTGCTTGGCCGACTGGCGGCCCTGGATGTGGTGGTTCGTCCTCTCCTCTTTGAAACACTTCCTCACTTCCCTCCTCTGCTACCGGGCTGGTCCAAGTCACCTTCCTTTTCCCCTGTCCTATTGTGCTAGTGTCCTGACTGGTCTTCTTGCCCACGCTTTCACCCACTACCACGCCCAGAGTCTGCTCTCAACATAACAGTTAAATCATGTCATTTTTTGTTTTGAAACCTCCACTGACTTCACAGGTCACTCAAAGTTAAGGTCAACAACTTTACAGCAGCCTCAGAGGCCCTGCACAATCGCCTCCCTCTCGGCCCCACCCAACCTCACTGTCTACTACTCTCATCCAACTCTACCATCTCTACCTCCACTGGCCTTCTCTCTGTCCCCCCAAACCCACCGGGCTGCTCCTCCTGCTGGAGCTTTGCTCTTGCTGTCCCTCTGCCTGGAATATCCTCCCCCAGATCCGTGCCCGCCTTTCTCCTCTTTTTCTAGGTCCTGGCTCAAATATGCCATCTCAATGATGTCTTCCCTGTACACCAGATCTCAACGTTTTACACACACACACACACACACACACACACACACACACACACAGCACCTCACACCCATTAGGATGGCTACTATCAAAAAAAAAAAAAAAAAAAACCCAGAAAATAACAAGTATTGGTAAGGCTGTGGAGCAATTGGAACCCTTGAGAATGCAATGTTGGTTGGATTGTAAAATGGTGCAACTGCTATGTAAAACACTTCGGAGGGTCTTCCAAAATTAAAAATAAAAATCCAAGATAACCCAGCAATCCCACATCTGGGTATTTGTCCAAAGACTTGAAAGCAAGGACTCAAAGAGATATTTGCACACCCATGCTCATAGCAGCATTATTCACAATAGCCAAGAGGTGGAAGCAACCCAAATGTCCATCAGCAGATGAACAGATAGACAAAATGTGGTCTGTTACCTACAATGGAATATTATTCAGCCTTGAAGAGGAAGACAGTGCTGTCTCCTGCTACAGCATGGATGAACCTTGAAAACATTATGCTAAGTGAAATAAGCCAGACACAAAAACAGCATGATTCCACTTATATGAGGGGCCTAGAGAACTCCAAGTCATAGAGGTGGAAGGGAGAATGGTTGATATGAGGGACTAGGGGTTCGGGAGAAAAGGGGAGTCCTTATTTAAAGGGTACAGAGCTTCAGTTTTACAAGATGAAAACATTCTGGAAATCTGTTTCACAGCAACATGAATGGACATAACGCTACTAAACTGTACACTTAAAAATGGGTAAGATGGGAAATTTTATGTTATGTAATTTTTACCACAATTAAAAAAATCCTAAAGAAACTGTATATCTTCAAACAACTGATGCTGGTTTATAGTTTCTCTTTTGAAAGCAAACAGGGAAGAGAGGCAGACGTTCTCTGAAACAATGACGTGTCTAACTCTAACTTATCAGCTCCTGGTTGCTTTCCAGTCACCCTTACTCAGTGTCTGTACCTTTGGGGGTCACTGAGGTGTCTCTCATCAGCTTCCACAATCTAGCTCACCACCTTCAGCCGCCTCACGATTTTGTGTCAATTTCTGGGAGCCCATGAAGAAGCATGATGCTAATTTTGGACATCTTCTCTGCATAAACAAAACAAAAGCAGAGGTTACCTTGGAGGGATGGCAAATGTCACCCGGACCCACTCGCATCAGGTGACCGTTCCAACAGGACCATGGGGTCCCAGAGCTGCCGAGAGTCTGAAGGAACAAAATGAGTATCTCAGGGACGGTGCCTCAGCTCCTGGAGGGTGGGTGGCGGCCTGTCATTTTTCTCTGCAGCGACTGTCGCTATAAATCTGACTGCTGCAAAGGCTGCTTTAGGGGAGCCAAGGCAAACGCCAAGCTCTTTGCCAGGTATGTAAAATGAATCCTTTTACGTCTGATGATCAACCTGCAGACTCTTTCCTGGAGTGGGTCGGCTGGTGTACCTGGTGGAAACCACTGTTTCATTCACTTTTACTCCTCTGGCGAAGGGCAGCTTTGCCAAGAAGGCTACATTCTGAGCAGGTTAAATTAGTTTGCACTGAAGGCAGTCAATTTCTTGGTAATTTGTTCAGACACCACTGTGTGCCACTTGGATGACTTCCCCAGTTATACAGGGCAGTCTCAGAGGTCCTTAGGGGTTTGGGTTTCAGTATCCTCACTTTCCTAATGACACCATCCTGGGGTGGATGGGTCCCTCCAAAGGAAGCACTGCTTTAGCAGATTTTGGGATGAGCTCATGCTGGTTAGAAAGTTTCAAGTGTTGAGTAAACTCTTCCTTATTACGAGGGCATAGATAAAACCTCCTATTTAGAGTCTAATCATCATTGATTTGTGTGGGATTCCTGCGACTTGCAGAGCATGCTTACAAAGTATTTTCACGTGGTAATTCTTTATCACTCGTGTTAATCATTTACCTTTCTTCACTTCCAACTGCACCAAACACGTATGGTTGATCTTCAGGTGACTACCTCCACCCATTAGCTGCCCTTAACTTCTCAGCTTCACAACCAGTTATATTTCAGTCAGGAGACACGAAGGCCCTGACATGAAGAACAAGCTGTATGTCTTATTCTTGTGCTCCTATCCCCCATCCCGAGGGATGCAGTCCCTTGGGTATCCCATTCCTGACCTTCCAGTGGGGAGGCCAGAACAGAAATCCGTCCCCCCGCCCTGTCCACATGGACGTAACAAATGCCCTCGTGCACTCCTGCTTTGGTTGGAAGCTTGCTGCGCAGGGGGTAGAGATCAAGGAGGGAGCGGGACCCAGGTGCTGATAAGAAGCAGAATAAAGGCTGAGTTTTAAGATTCAGAACAGAGAAAAAGGGGAGAGTTTCAGGAGTGAGAGGTTGAGAGGTGTGGGGACAATGGGAGGAGGATGGACAGAAGTTACAAGACACAGGAGAAATAGGAAACCCAGGGCCATCCTGTGCGTTGTTGGTCCTCCAGACGGGGTGATGAGGTAAAGGGTTCATCCCCTACCTCCTTGCTGCCCTATTACCGCCCATCCTCCAGGCTTCCCCCCACTTTACTGTCAGCAGAGAAAGAGGATGTTCATGGTAAGAGAGAGCTGGTCAGGCAATCCGCTGCACCGTCCCCGATTGCTGTGGACATGCCCTGTTGGCAGCTGTATTTCAGAGGGTGAAAACCCAGGTGTCTCAAGGCCAGGCCAGACCTGGGCTCCCTCCCAGGTTAACACTGTGACTAATGCAGGAACCTGGACACTTCTCAGCACACGGCGGGCTCCCAGAGAAGGTTCTATGAGATCTGAACGTCATCACCGAACGCAGTTCTGCGGTGGCAGGTCTATCCCTGAAAGTGCCTGAGCTTAAGGTGCCCTGGATTTTGGTGTGAGAAAATCAGTCTTGGTCCACGGATCACACTGTTAGATCCCACCGTTAGATCCCATAGTTGCACCAGGTTTCCCAAGATCCTGAAGAAGGAAGGCCCCATCACAGGCCTGTGCCTCTGCATGATGCCCACATCTATTATAGCATGAACAGGTGCTGCCCATCCGGAGGGCCTGGACAGCTCTGAAATACTCACCACAGCAGCAGTTGGGCAGGTAGAGTGAGTCACAGCATTATCCCCGAATTGCATGTGGAAAATAAAAGGAAGAACCCAGGAAGCAAAGTTGAGTCATCTCAGCTTATATAAAAGTCAATTCTTCACTCACTTATTTGTTCAACAACTTGGTTTGAACTCCTAAGTGCCAAGCATGGTCAAAACACTGGTTGGGTAACACAAACAGAACAGAGGTGAGTGAGGGGGATGGAGAAGCCTCATGGAGCATGGTCTTGTCTCCTGGCCAATGACTAGTACTATGTGTGCAGGAACCGTATGCAGCACCATGGTCAGTGCCTCACTCATACCCCTGCCCCTCACTGCTACTTGGCAAACCACTGTGACGATGCCTGAGAAATTTTTTTTCCCCAACTACACGGACCACTTTGCTCTTAGCTCTCTCTCAGGGTAAGCCAGTGTGCTTGGAAGATAAGCTCCTGGAAGCAGCCCTCAACCAATGAAGATGAGTGGCTGGTGGATCAACACCCCCACTGTCTCACCCCTCTGCTGTGAGAGCTCCAGGAGTGCTCTCTGCTACCCCCTAGTGGCATGAGAACTTTATGGGCTTCCAACCTTATCCTTGTCTCCCTTCCCCCTGCCCCACTAGTGTTTCCTGGCTTCCTCTTCCAAATAAACTATTTGTATTCAAATCCTTGCCTCTGGGTCTGCCGCTGAGGAACCCAAAGCAAAAGACCATATTACTTAGATTTTTCCATAGTGTTTCAGTTTTGACAATCCCATCCCACCAGTATATGTCACATCTTCTGGTTTAGAAAACCTGTTTGCCGTCTTTATGGGCCTCATAAGATGTCTACCAAAGGGTGATCTTTATTTGTTTGGAACCAATAAAATCTCCCCCACCCCTACTGTCCCAACTCCATCTATGGATGCTAGAAATGAAAGTAGGATAAAGAGAGAAGATTGTTTTAAATTTCCTATTTATTAGGACATTTTCTTTATATTTTAAATTCTAAAAATGGAGTCTGATTTATTTTTCTTGACAACTAGGACTGTAGGAAGTTTTCTAATATGAAGTTCAAGGCTCACCTCCAGCCCAGTGAAGAGCACTGGGTGAATAGCCCCATCTTGCCGGCACCCTCCCGTCAGGGTGTCCCTCACTCTTTGGAGTGGCTTTTGCCAGCAAGCATCACGCTTACAAAATATCCTTGAAGGCAAAAAAAAATCCATCGGTTTGATTGTAGACAGTCTAGAAAGAAGTACACATCTGGGATCCAAAATGGAAAAAAGATAAACAGTGAGCTTCAGAATTGTTCAGTGTCATGTCACTTGGATCTCCAAAGTCTTGATTTTCGCCAGACTTGCCTCAGGCCTGTTTGAAATAAGGACACTTGAGCTGTTGAATCATAACCACATAAAAAGGCTACTGATTTGCTATTTCTATATTTTATGCAAGTGATGGTGGGGGGGAAAAGCACTTTTTAGCAGCTGTATGTAACTGTAGCTCAAAGAAATCACAAAACTTTATGAAAAATCTGCTAAAGATATTTGGCTAATTGCCTTATCCTGTAAGAGTTCTATATATCAGAGAAAAAACAGATAGACAGACACACACACATGTGCACGCACACACACACACGCACACACACATCCTCATCAAACACCCCACCTGGCTTAATATTTTCTCAAATGCATTTATCAACTAGTAGCACTTTGCATATTTGTCTTACAAAAGGCACATTAATCTACAACAGCCATGTACTTGGAACCCCAAATTTGCTGAAGGATCCAAACTGGATTTACCCTTCACAGGTGATGTGAAGCCCTATCTCATGGGGTTACAGACAGAAGTGACAGAAGCAGACAGTTTTAACAACAATGACTTAGCAATCTCAGCCCCTGGGAAAAAGAAAAGAAAGAAGAGTTTACAGAGAAAGCACTAACACTTTTTTTAAAATAAAATGACCATCTAACACAAGATGGAATAAAATTAGAATATGGAAAAGCAAAAGTGAAATTTTGTTATTAATTATGATAAACCAAAACCATTAGAAAGATAGTAAAACATTAGAAATAGTCAAATACATAGCACATGAGTTCTTTTCAGTATTGTTTTGAAATCATCCTGTGCCAGCCCTTCAGATAAACATTACGGAAAACACCTTAATTTCTGAAACAAATTTAAAAATCAAAATAGGAATATCTTTTTTATGTATGTCAAAATCAGATTAAGATATAGCACCGAGACTATTTCAAAAGGGTAACATTCAACTCAGTCCAGCAAATAGTTACCAAAAAACTTACCAGGAGCTGGATACTGCATTTATCCTCTCCCTACCTCAGTTTCCTTACCTGTATATAGTCAGGATAATCATAGTACCACCTCAAAATATTGTCATGATGATTAAATGAGTTAATAAGTATAAAACACTTAGACCAATACCTGGTAAATAGTGAGCACTGTGTGTGTTAGTTCTCATCACCCTCATCATCATCACCACCACCATCATCATCATCCTCATCATCACCATCATCACAATAACCATCACCATCACCATCACCATCATCATCATCACCATCATCATCACAATCACCATCACCATCACCATCATCATTATCACCACCATCAACATCACCATCATCACCATCACCATCACCATCATCATTATCACCACCATCAACATCACCACCACCATCATCATCACCACCATCATCATCACAATCATCATCACCATCATCATCACCATCAACATCACCATCATCATCATTATCACCACCATCATCATCACCACCACCATTGTTAGTGTTCTGAGTACTAAAAAGTTGAGGCAGTCCTGCCAATATGGGGTTTGGCATGTTTGCAAGGAAATATGCTAAATCCACAAGTAACTATAACACAAAGCCAAATGTGGAAATATCCCTTGAAAGCTACCACAGCACCCTCAGATGTGGAACCCTGGTTCACTAAGACAAAATTATGGAAGGGAGATTGCGCACCTGACATCACCCACTCTGGGTATCAGAACTTTGATTCTTATAAGTTCAGGAATTTAACCTCCAGTCTTTTAACTTGAGACTCCATGCAAAGGGAAAGAGGAGTTGTTTAGCATGAATAAAGCTCTGTTCTGTAGTAAGAAGCACACCTTTATGCACATGAGTCATAAAGGATACGCTGGTGCCATCTCCAGGCCACTGTCTCTAAACGGTGGGAGCCCCTCTCCAGAGGGCTCCCTGGCCACTTGCATCGTCTTCAGTGATGTCCAGACACTGGGATGTCTGTGTCTTACTTCAGGGCACACAGGTTGACCACAGATGGTTTCAACTCTTACTCTTAGCCCAGAGATGGCTGTGTAATGAGGGCTGCAGCTGGGTCTCCACCCTGAGCACGTGTTGAGATCCACCTGCAGGATGAGCAGTGGCCCATCCTAATCACTGGTCTTCCACCTGCTGTGGCCCTGGGGGACATCTTTAAATCCCCAGAGGAAGATCTGCTTCTAACTTGGGGTTAAAACTGAACCCGTATCCCTCATTTGTGCCATGCCACAAAACTTCCTGTTAATGCCCCTATAATATTCCCCAGGCAACAGTAGCTCAGGCACTGCTGTGAATCATTCTGGGCTTGGTATCACGTGGGTTGTGATGTGAGAGCCATAGCTAAGCTATCAGTGTCAGAGGTGACAGAGACCAGGTGGGCAGGCTGGTAGATGGGGCAGGAGATTGGAACACAGGTCAGGGAAGGTGGGGAATGGCTTTGGATTAGGTAGTGGAAAAATGGGTCTGAGGATGGAGAAGAGGTAATAGGGGAAGAAGAGAACATTCTAGACATGGGGAGCAGTGCCCTCTCCACTGTCCACCAAGTGCCTTGCATAGTGCTTGGCACATCGTAGGTGCTCAGTAAACCTGTAGTGAATGAATGAATGAATGAATGAATGAGGCATGGTACAAAGGTGAATAATGATAAGGCAGATTTTCACTGCACCCTAATTATTGTGTTTTGACCCTAATATGAAACCCAAGTTGGAGAGCAACAAAAAACAAAAAGTTTCAGTGCTGTTTAATAGTGATGCATCAGTACACAAAAATCATTTACTATTTTAATGTCTAGGCTTCAGTTTTAAATTTAATGGGAATGCCTTATTTCCTTCTCCATCTCCATCCTTCCTTCCTTCCCCTCCCTTTCTGTTCCCTTTCCCCTTCCCTCTCTCCCTTTCATTCTTAAAACACCTACTATATATTGCTTGGTTTCTAAAGTGCACATCATTTATGACTTACAAAAAACTAAAAACAGAACCTATGCAGTAATGTATTTGTTGTAATTTCACAACAGATGCGACTGTTCCGAACCATGAGACAAAGCTGACTCTTTGCTGGCCTTCCAATCACTGTCTTAAAGTCAGCCAAATGGAACAGGGCCCCTAAGATAGATGACCCTCAAGGTTAGAAACCCGCTACGGTGGTTACAAATCTGCGTGTCATAAATAATATTGCATTTACAAATAGGCTTCAAAAAGGTCAGTGCATTTTCTCTGCCCTTTTAAAGCTGTTCCCTTTATTTGTTAAAGGGCTTGGGTTACAGATGAGCTTTCTTGCCTTTATTAATGTCTCTCCTGCCTTGAAACCAAAACTAGGCTCTGAAAAATACAGTGAGTGACTGCCTTATCTTATTGCATTTTTACACAGCTTTAAAAATCATTTCATTTGTGAATTTGAGTACTGTCTCGGGGCGGGGGGGAAACATTTACCAGCCAAGCAGAGGAATCAAGAAGAGATAGAACCTAATGTTCAGCAAGAAGTAAAGTCTTGTCCCAGGAAAATATTAGATACAATCTTAACCTCACCTCTTAGAAAAATAGAGTTCATTTTTTGAAGGACTCATTGTTCTGAAAAAAGTTATATTATGAATAATAACACCTTTTTTTTAGCCATAATTTATTAACATACTTTTGAAGAAGTACCTTGAAAGCAAAAAAAAAAAAGGTGGCTCCTCTGAATACCTAGCTGCAGGTTTTTTCTTTCCTGGGACCAGCTGACTCACCCAGCATCTGCGTCACTCAAGTGCTGCCCACTCTGCAGAGAAGGTCAGGGCTCCAAGAGGTGACAGGAGCTTCCTCTCTGGGGAGGCCCTGGACACAGAGCTGTGACTTGAAGGTGGCTCTGGGCTCTCAGGCTTGCCCAGCCGTGGGGACGGCTGCCCCTGAGTTTCTCCTCCCTTCACCAGGCCTGTCTTCTTAGTTCTCCAAGAACTGCTTTTTTTTTTTTTTTTTCTGCTTGTCTTCCTTCCATCTCTCCTTTTCCCTTTGTCCTTTCCTCCCTCCCTCTTTTTCCTTTCTTTCAAATTCTCTTCAAATTTCTATCATCAGTTTTAATTATACAATTTTGATAAAAATATATTCTCAACGAACAAACTACAGAAACAAAACGATATTCAATTTTGGCTTGACCCCTGTCCACACAGCAGTGCTTTCAGGGTGTGGATGGCCTTCCGGACACTCACAGGTGATGCTCTTTTGTCTGTGTGACTGTGTTAACATAAAGGTGTTGTACTGCGGGTTATATTTAGCAATTTGATTTAAAAAAAAATATTTTAATATTGTATTAAACTCAAATAGATAAGTTAATCTGTAATAGGTGTAGGGTATACAGAATAACAGGACAGCAAACAGCTATGTGTCTCACACCCAGTGTAAGAAATGGGATCTTATCTTTGATTTAGAAGTTGCTTTAATTCCACGCTTCTCCTTCAGAGGTAACCACTCACATGAATTTTGTGTTTAGTATTTCTTTACCTTTCTTTATAGTTTCTTCATATGTGTATCATTGCTGAAAATATGCAATGGAATTTTTCATGTTTTTATACTTTATGTAAATGAGATCAAACCCAAGTGGTGTGTGTGTGTGTGTGTGTGTGTGTAGCTGAAGCTCATTTATTTTCATTCTTTTACAAAAGCCCCTTGCATGAGTAGACCACAATTTTTTTATCTAAGTAAAATCATTCTTTATTTCTAGCCTAAAAACAACATTTCTACATATATGTAAGCCTATAAAAAAGAACAAGAAACCAACACATATATATAATAATTTTACAACTACCAGAATTAAAAGAGAGCTATGAATAAAACTGACATAATCACATGTCACTCAGTTTAAAAATTTTATCGAAGCCTTGTATGAAATTGTATTTAGGAAGTATATTTTATTATATTACCTTGCCTTATGGTTTTAGTACCTTTACTGTATCCAACATTGTCAATAAATTTTCATGTTGTAACCGGCATTACTTAAACTAGCATTATCTTTGGTTAAATTAAATTTACCAAGGATTAGACCACCACTGATATACACATTCCATTATTGTCTGTAGCTGAGACCACTGTTAATTTTTTGCTGTAGATTTCCGTGTACACATCCCCTGATGCACATGTACAAGAGTATCTAGGACATTTACCCAGGACTGGCCTGGGTGTGCACATTTTCAACTTAACGGGAAATGCCAAATGGTTTTCCAGACTGGTCGTTGCAAGTCCCACTCCTGCGAAGAGTGTGAAAGGGTTCTGGTAGCTCCACATCCTGCCCAATGCTGGGTCCTTACTGGAATTTTAAATTGGGGGATTTTAAAATCAGGTGACTGTGAAATGGGACCTCACTGCTTTCACTTTTATTTTCCTGATCGCTAACGTGGTTGGTCATCTTTTCCTCTTCTATGAACAGCTTATTCACCCTTTGAGCCCATTTTTCTCAATGATTATTTGTTTTGGGGGGAGATTGTAAGAGTTTTCCTATAATGATCACAGTAACCCCTTGTTGGTTGTAGGTATTGCAACTCTCGTCTCTCTTGTCTCCCTTCTCCTTTGGTTTTTCTTTTTACTTTGTTTTGCTGTCTTGTGGTCAACAGAAGTACTTAATTTTAATGTAGCCCAATGTATCAATATTTCCCTTTTAAATTTATGATATTTTGCCAATTTTATTTTCCTTCCCCTGAGATTATAAAAGGAGTCTCCTTTTTGTCTTCTATGAATTTATCGTTTTGCCTTTCACATTTAAGTTTTTAATCTACCTGGAGTCACTTCTGTCAGATGAAAAATAAGATTCAATTTTCATTGTTTCCATATGGATAATCACTTGACATGGCTCTATGTATTGAAAAGTCCATTCTTTGCAAAGCCAGCTCTGCCATAACTCAAGCTTTCATATACAGGTTCCTAGACTTGATATTTTTTTCCATTTGATGATCTCTCCTGTGCAAATACCACTCAGTCTTAATTGTTATAGATTTATATTAAGTGCTGATATTTAGCAGGGCAAATCCCTCATCTTATTCTTTGCTCTCAGAGGTATTTTTAAATTTTGTTTATTCTTTAGTTCAGAATCATCTTGTCAAGCTCCAGCAAAAGAATGATTCCCGTCCCCCCACCCCCCCAAAAAACCATTGGGATTTTGATTGGAATGTGTTGAATCTATAGATCATATAGGTGAGAATCGATATGCTTATGTTATTAATTGTACCAATTTATGAATGTGGACTGTAACTCTATTTATTTTGGTCTGCTTTAACATGTCTCAATAATGTTTTATACTGTTTTCATAAAGTTCTTTCACATCTTTTGTTACATTTATTTCTATATAGTTGATATTTTAATGACTTTAAATTGATTTTACAATGGTATTTTTATTATATTTTATATCTGTCACTAAAGTAGAGGCATAACCTTTTTTTTTTTTTTTTCTGGTACGCGGGCCTCTCACTGTCGTGGCCTCTCCCGTTGTGGAGCACAGGCTCCGGACGCGCAGGCCCAGCGGCCATGGCTCACGGGCCCAGCCGCTCCGCGGCATGTGGGATCCTCCAGGACCGGGGCACGAACCCACGTCCCCTACATCGGCAGGCGGACTCCCAACCACTGCGCCACCAGGGAAGCCCCGGAGGCATACCATTTTTAAAAACTGCTGTATAATTGACATACATTATATTAGTTTCAAGTGTATAACATAATGGTTTGATATTTGTATATATGTTGAAATGATCACTAAAATAAGTCTAGTTAACATTCATCTACACAAACCATTGATATATATATGTGTGTGTGTGTGTAAAATACATGTGTATGTGTGTATATATATATATTTGCAAATAATCCCATTAAACTCATCAATTGTTAAACTATATCTATTGATTCTTTTGAGTTCTCTATGTAGAGAATAGTATCATTTGAAAGTAATGAGCACTTTTTCCTTTTGTTTTTACAGTCCTTGTAAACTGTTCTTGTTTTTCTGGACTTTATTCTATGAGTTAAGACCTCTAGTACAATGTTGAATAAAATGGTGATAAAAGGCATCTTGTCTTGCTTGTGGTTTTAAGCAAAACATATTAATGGTAATGTTTTTTGTAACCCTCCCAAATAAATACAGAATTAAAGTCCACCAGTCTGCAGGGGGGATTCCAATGAAATTCAGGCAGACAGTTGAGCCTGATATGCAGTAACGCGAATGAATAACAGCCATACTGAAAGGGGTGGAAAGAAAAAGAACTAACCTAATCACTCTGGAAACAGAATCTTGGCTGTATAATGTAAGTTTAGCCTTAAGAAAGAATTGTCCACAGATCTTGTAATCAGGATGTTAAATTTGTTTCTTCTCCAGGGTATGGAATAGAGATTCTGAAGCTGTTTTAGGGGTACACTTGGACTGAGAAAATAAGTAAATAGGCTCTGAATTATGAGAGCCAGATTTCTCACCGTCAGAGAAAGGTAACAAATAAGGAAGGGGGAAGACAGAAGGACGAACCTGGTGTGTTGGGTAGGAATCCGAAGCATCGTCATGGACTCCTGTGTTTTTAAATTATATACAGATACATATAGACAGATCGATGTACCCTTATACACTTTAAACCCTTCTTTTGTATTTTATCATATCAAGCACATATTTAATATTCTACAGCTATTATTTATAATATCTGAAATCTTTGCAGATCCGATTGTGTTGAGTTCTGTGACTCCTCAATGTCTTTGCTTTCAGAGAGGTAGATGAGTGACAAATAGGTAGCTAGATGATAGATAGACAGACATATGATAGATAGATAGATAAATGATAGATACATAGATGATAGATAGACAGATGATAGATAGACAGAAAGATGATAGATAGATATCTAGATGATAGATACATAGATGATAGATAGATAGATGATAGATATATAGATAGATAGATGAGTGATAAATAGGTAGATAGATGATAGATAGACAGACAGATGATAGATAGATACATAGATGATAGATAGATACATAGATGATAGATAGACAGATGATAGATAGAAAGATGATAGATAGATATCTAGATGATAGATACATAGATGATAGATAGATAGATGATAGATATATAGATAGATAGATGAGTGATAAATAGGCAGATAGATGATAGATAGACAGACAGATGATAGATAGATAGATAGATGATAGATAGATAATAGACAGATGATAGATAGATACATAGATGATAGATAGATAGATAGATGGTAGATAGATAGATGATAGATAGATAGATAATGATTATTTTAAAACATGAGCTCTTGTTTTGCAGACCTTTATCTGTGGGAGTTCTTGAAGCCTGGGCTGAAGGCGGACTCTGCTGGAGGGCTTATATTTGTATCTGCCTGTCAGTTATCTGGGCTTCTTCCCAATTCTGGGTCATTTGAATTCGGGTCACTCGAATGTAAGTTCCTGCTTTGGAGTTTGTTGATCCTAAGAGTATGAATTTAGACTGAAAACGTGTGGGGTCCATTTGTGGTTATAAAATATGGGGGTGGGCAGGGGAGAGTTTTTTCTTCCCACCAAGGACTAAGATTTGAGATAGGAAATTTCTTTACGGGGTGCTGGAGGAGGAGGGGAGAACTTAATTCTGGCTCACCTTTACACCTTGAAGACATAGCCCTTTACGATGCCAGATTTAGGGAGCGGGGTTATTTAATTATTTCTTTTTTGATACAGATTCCCTGAAAAGCCTGTAAGAGAAAACAGAAGTATAGTGGTTAAGAATATGAGGCTGTTTAGGCTTGAATTCCCGAAGGGCTACTTCCCAGCTGTGTAACCATGAGCAAATTATCAAATCTCTAGCATTCAATGTCCTCATCTGTAAAATGGGGATAATAACAAGACTGTGTACCTTACAGAGCTCTAGTGAGGCTTAGATGAGATAACGTATATAATGACCTAGCCCTGTTTCTTGACACATAGCAAGTGCTCAATAATCATCAGTTCAATGGATATATAAACTTTAAAGCAACAAGGCTGGGTATGCAAAAATTGCATTTTTCTTCATTTCAAATGGAAGACGATTCAGTCCTTGACTCTGAACTCCTGGAGCTGGGTGGTGGTAAGGGGTGGGAGAGTCCACTTTCGCCTTTGGGGTTGGTCTTGTAGAGGAGTCTGCAGCAGATTTATTGTTCTGTGCATGGACAATGCCAGCTGTTCCCTGTAGCAGAGTTCTTCATGTCCTGCTGCAAACTCTGGCCCCTTCCCGGCCCCTGCATTGGCTGGTCTCCGACTCCCTGAGCCCCTGCTGGTCCCTATTGCTTTATTTCTAGAGGCCCCTGTAAGGATCATGGTCCTTTCCTGAGCAGACCTCCAGGTCCCCAATCTGAACCAAGGGAAACGTCCAGTCCTCTGTCATCTCACATGGGAGCCGTGGGCAGGGGTTATTCTTTGTTTAAAATATTTATTTATTTTTGGCTGCATTGGGTCTTAGTTGCAGTGCACGGGCTCTTTGTTGTGGCGTGTAGGCTTCTCTCTAGGTCTGATGTGGGGGTCCCAGACCGCGTGGGCTCTGTAGTTGCAGCACATGGGCTCAGTTGCACTGTGGCATGTGGGATCTTAGTTCCCAGACCAGGGATCGAACCCATGTCCCCAGCATTGGAAGGTGGATTCTTAACCACTGTGCCACCAAGGAAGTCCTGAGTGGTTATTCTTATATTCCTCTGTCCCTCCTCCAAAACAAGGCCTAGGCTTTGACTTCTGTACCCACAAGCTTTCACAAAACAAAAACTAAAACAAAGCGAAGAAAAAAGAGAGCATGCATGCCCTTAACACAAAAGCCTAATTCCCTGCACTGGTACTCCTCTGGGTTCCCACATTCATGCAGCATTTACCTCAAGATTCCTTCACTCTTGCTGGCTCATCAGTACAATTAAAAACATTTATGTTTGTATTTTTTGCAGAATGTATGGCTGTCCTGGGCAGGAGGATTGGTGCCGTGCTGACTCTAGCAATACTAACCAAAGCTAGTACACGTTGAGGCTTTATCTTATGCCAGAAACTGTGCTCTGCGGACTAGCTCACGTACTCTTCACACCAACCCCGGGAGACAGGGAGGATTGTTTTGGCTATTTCACAACTTACTTTATAAATCCTCATGTGAAAGTGTCCCATCATGATTTTAGTTCAACTGTAAAATTAGTTTGGAAAATGTAATTCTTGGACATAATTCTCTGTTTGGAGTTATCTTCCAAATCAGCCCAGAAACGGCAGCTTAAAGATGAGTTAAAATCCTGGCAGAGTATCACCCTGGAGTGATTTCATATCGTGTATTTGGTGTGAGAATTATTTGACTCGATGGAAAAGAAAGGCAGTCCCTGAGTAAGTAACAAGAATCAAACATTGCATCTTAGAAGGAGACTTCCAAGGCCCATTCCTAGTCCTCATATGGAAGGTCTTTAATTAATTAATTAATTAATTAAGGCTGCACCGGGTCTTAGTTGCAGCATGTGGGATCTTTATTGTGGCATGCAGACTCTTAGTTGCATCATGCATGTGGGATCTAGTTCCCTGACCAGGGATCCAGCCTGGGCCCCCTGCGTTGGGAGCGTGGAGTCTTACCCACTGGACCACCAGGAAAGTCCCTGGAAGGTCTTTAGATTATTCTATTAGCAAGGAATTGTCTGATCATGTGTGTACCTGGCAAAGTGAAAGATTAAGCCCCCAAATTGTCTCTGTTATGAAGATTTTCCAGTTAAGGTTTGCTAGAAAGCTCGCCATAGATATTTTTGTTTCATCATTTTTTAGAACATTAGATTACTCTTCATTAAAAATTATTTTATCCCTTAAAAAATATCCCTGAGAAACAAAACAAACAAATATATCCCTGAAAACTCTATAAAACATAGGAGTAAATAATCCCTTCAGCAGAGGCACTAGATTGGACCATGTAAACAGGCATTATTAGCTATCTTTGCTTAGGGCTGTTTTCTGTAGAACCTTATTCTAAGGACAAATATTTCAAGCAAAATATGACACATTTGCTCTGTTTACTATTCCTTATGGCATTTCAATTCCAGCTATAATTTGACAAATTTTTAGACTTCACAAATAGATTTCTTTGTACAACTCTGAGAATTTAAACATTGTCAGAGGCTTCGGTGGGATAAAGCAGTTCTTAACTTACCAGCAATGTGTCACAGGGGTGAAACACGCCTTGTTTTTCTGGCAGTCGTTTTTTATAATTAGTAGAAGCTGCATTTAGCACACACCCTGCAGTGCAGTTTACATTTCTATGTGCATAACCTATATATTATGTGTCTTTCCTGTAGTGGGATGAATGCATTTTAGCTCAAGGATAAAGCAATATTTTCACTTCCATCTCTCCCCTATTTTGGGTCATGTCTCTGTTACAGTCAACACAGTCCAACTTTCTTATGAGAAAACAACAATTTGTCCATGGAATTTTTCAGGGAGACGAGAACAACATATGTGACCGGACCCACTCATGCATAAAGTTAGAGGGTGACTGCCAGTACTAAGTGCAAACATCTTCAAGGATGCTTTCTCACCCTGCTTTCATTTGAATGAGAACTGGCCCCCTGGATAACCTTCTCACTATAACCACAGAGCTAGGTCCCTCTCTTTATAAAGAGGTAGAACACTGGTACTTGGAAGATGGTAAACCTTTAAGACTTTGGGGCTTCCCTGGTGGTGCAGTGGTTGGGAGTCCGCCTGCCGATTCAGGGGACACGGGTTCATGCCCCGGTCCGGGAAGATCCCACATGCCGCGGAGAGGCTGGGCCCGTGAGCCATGGCCGCTGAGCCTGCGCGTTCGGAGTCTGTGCTCCGCAACGGGAGAGGCCACAACAGTGAGAGGCCCGCGTACCGCAAAAAAAAAAAAAAAGAGTTTGGCTTCCATGCTTATCTCATAAAGAAGTGATATGAAGTTTAGTTTTGAGGTCATTTGGAACCCTTTGAATCATTTCACATGTTCATCTTCCGTGTGTGGCGTATATTTGGTTATTTATTACATTGTAGGATGGAGCCACCTAAACTCCTTTCAGGAGTAAGTCAGAGTGTAAATATGCACACACAGAGATAGTTATATGACGTGTTTGCATCTGAATCCAGAAAGGGAGAAGGCTTGAGGAAGGGCAACCACAGTATTTTTTTCAATTATAATTCTTATATTTTGATAAGAAAATTTAAAAAAAGTTTTAATTGTGTTAAAGTAACATACAACATAAAATTTACCATCTTAACCATTTTTAAGTGTATAATTCACTGGCATCAAGTACATTCACATTGTGGTGCAACCATCACCATTTGATAATAATTTTTTTTGTTTTGCTACTTTTTTTTTGTTATGGGTACACGATGTCATTTTTCTTTAAAACTTCAAGGACCTTGGTCTTTTTTGGTAGGATCATGTGCGAACTCTGGGTTGCGACATGTGTGGTCTTGGATCCATAAAGAGGATCCCACAGAGCCATCAATAGGGTTAATGCTGTAAGTTGTTTTCCAAGAACAGTGAGGATTTTGATTAATTCCTGTTGGGACCAATAGCATGAGTTCTTTAAATGGTCTGCCAGAATTTGCGGTTTTTAGTTGCTGCCATCATGGGATGAGATCCAGGCCTTCTCAGAAAACCCTTTGGGGGACCTTGGCACCCGGGCAATCTAAATAGTTGTAGGTGAGTTGCTGCCATTGCCAGGAAGAGGCTGAGGAAAGTCTTAGTGGTCCGGTCTTCAATAGATGGCTGTGAGTGAGCTTTCCCAAAAGGTGAGGGTTAAAGGGAAGGCAGGACTGCAAATTTTCTTTGGGGAAAGGGGGAGGGAGTTGCATTTAGCATAGAGACTGCTTGAGTAGTAGAAAAAGCAGAGCCAAGAAGTTAGTGGTGTAGATTAAAGCAGGTTTCCCAGATTAGCTCAGGAGTCATCCCTGAAAAAAGAAATAGAGACAGGGTGGTGGGGGAGGGTGAGAGAGAGAGCAGCACCCATCTTCCAGGAAAGAAGGCAACTCCCTCCACAAGCAACAGACGGAAAAGGGTTTTGATACAATGTGAAAGCACAGAGCCTAGAGCCGTATGTAAGTGTAGAGGTTGTTGCTAAGGCCTGGGAGATGTTGCTAAGGATTTCTTTGTTTTTGAAGCCAAAAAGGAGGAAAAGGAGGAATCATAATACTTCAGGATTAGTGAGCGAGGTACCAAGTCCTGGCTCAGACCAGAGATGTTCACGTCGTAACGTACACACTTCCCCTGGAGGGAGCATCAGAAAGATTCACGTCATGTAGCTCAAGGAGTGACTTAAAACTCCTTCAGTGGTTTCCTACTGCTTTAGAAATAAAATCCAAACTCTGGATCGTGGCCTCTGGGCCGAACAGGAGTGGTTCTAACCTTCCTCCTATCCTCCTCCCTTCTCCTCTCCGAGGCCTAGAGTGCTGCACCGTTCACCTCCTCCGCCCACCCCCAGTACGTCCTGCCTCCTTCTGCAGGACTGGCTCCCCCTGCTCCACGTGCTGCGGCACTGTCATCCTTGATCTGGGCTTGTCACCTCTCCCAGAAGATTCCCCTCGCCCCAGGGACCTCCCTAATTATGTATTCTCTTATCACTCAGTATTTGTTCCAACCTGGAATTATTTGGTTTATTCATCCATTTGCTTCCTTATTTTTTCCCCGTTAGAATAGTTATCCATTCAAATGGTTATTCTCTCAAGCAATATTTATTGAACCCACCCTGCGCGTAGAACAGCACTTGCTTTTAGGGTTTATCAGTGAACAAAACAAAGATTCCCACCCTTGGGGACCTTACAGGAGAGAAAGGACCACAGGAAATCAGTGAAGCACCTCGTGTGTCAGCCGGTGACGTGCTGCGGACCGCGTAAAGCCGGGGAGGCCGGTCCACAGGGCTGGGGAAGGGCTGCATTTTGAGCAGAATTTGTAGTGTTTCAGGCCTGGTGTGCAGCCCAGTGTAGCTGTTCCACAAGTGTGAGAGGAAGCCAGGCAGAGGGGTAAAAACAGCACACAGGGCTTCCCTGGTGGCGCAGTGGTTGAGAGTCCGCCTGCCGATGCAGGGGACACGGGTTCGTACCCCGGTCCGGGAAGATCCCACATGCCGCGGAGCGGCTGGGCCCGTGAGCCGTGGCCGCTGAGCCTGCGCGTCCGGAGCCTGTGCTCCGCAGTGGGAGAGGCCACAACAGTGAGAGGCCTGCGTAACGCAAAAAAAAAAAAAAAAACAAAAACCAGCACACAACCTGCGAGTCTTTTAAAATTGCTACCACTTTTATAATCCTGGTCACATCGTAAAGTATGCTGGAGGGGAAAAATATTGAGAAGCACGGCTTTAAACTTCATTGCTTTTATATTCCCTCTATGCACCCTCCCGAAAGACAGTGATCTGTGTGCTGTTTCTCTGCTTTCGCACAGTATTTCCTTGATTGTATGATAGGATTGATTGCAAAGCTTGCCAGACAATATATTAAATATTCACGTCTAATCTAAGTTGCATCCTGATTTAAAACCCATTAAAATGTTGGAAAATGTTCATCTTTTAATCAAGAAACTCTTTTAATTATACCTTTACAGGTGATCAGTGGGGAAACCATGATTTTAATTTGGATTTTGGCCAAAGCACTTGCCTTGTAATTCAATCCACCAGAAACTCTTGTAGCCTGCAGGCAATAAATAGTCTTTACAGGAAAAAGTGCTAGAGGGGGGAGAGACAGCTTTGGTGTTTTATATGAAAACCCAGAGAAGTGCCAGTAGCAGATGGTGAAGTCCCAAGGTGCTGTAAACCAGCCTAACAGTGTTATGCAGAAACCCCACTATTATAACACAAAGTGAAGTTTTCTTGTAGAAGGGAATTTTAGATACTAAATTACAGAGTGGAACTTACAGGGAGCGGGAGCGATGCTCATTATAGAAAAACCCCCGTGTACTTTGCATTTAAAATGTCCTATTTGCATTTAAAACCAGTGTAATAATCTCCAGAAATGTGTTCGATAAATAAGCCAATGACTTTGACTCTATCTCCTTGCCAAATGCCACACTAACGAGGAAGGGAAGTGATTTGCTCCTGGAATAACATGTCCTCCTGGACAAGAGAGGAACAGAGCAGAAAATGTATCCAGTGATCACTGTTTAGGGTGGAAACTTCTTATCACCACCTTTAGGAGAATGCTCACATGGTTTGTGTCTCCTGCAAGTTGGGTGGATTGAATGTTGCTCTTCATACGCACTGGTATCAGCCTAGTAGTCTTTCATTGTAATGGAACTCAGCCTGGACTTTCTTTGGACTTCTTAATTATTCATGCTAAATAGAGAAGGCTCTTAATTATTCAACTAATCCCTCTCTGTGATAAAATGCTCTTCGGATCCTTATTATACATTTTAGCTACCTAGTTAGACATAATTAGCCAAACAAATGATAACTCCCTGGTTTTTTTTAGGAACCATTCATGTATAGCCTAAGTTTCAAGAATGGATTTCTAAACATAATATTATTATTCTCAGCAAGACTTCTGACGTCAGAGTCTGGTGGCGCACTGATTCTCAAAAGTGACCAGAGCTACCCTTTTGCAGACTATTTAGGCTGATAGGAGCTTCCACATTTTCCCACCTACCCAGTCAGTCAGTAATGTTTTAACAACTTAGGTGGTGGTCACAAATCACCTGCGACATGTCCAAAATATTTTATTACTGAGCCAAAACAGGATCATGGTTTTCACAGTCTTCCAAGGCCGCCTCCTGAGGGCTCACCTGCTTCTCGCACGTGCAGTCTCGCACCTGGGCACACCTGTGCTCTCCTCTTCCTCCGTGCCCTGCGCCTGCTGGAGGCTGTGGTGCAGGATGCCAGGAGGGACCCACTCTGTGTTGGCAGCTGCATGGTCCAGACTTTGGGAGACGTGGGATGGGCGCAGCCTCTATTTCCTGTGGAGGGACAGTTCTGAGCTGCATCTTATAAGGCTCTTCAGAAGATCCAGAATGGACAGAACATCAGTAGCCACGGCGGAGGCCCTTGGAGGACACGTTCTTGCGTTAACTTTCCCTCCTTCTCTACTTTGTGTCCCCTCGTGCCACACGCCCTTTCGTGAAATAAACCAGCTGCACACAAGCCTTTGTCCCAGGCTGTGCTTTGTGGAAGAACCCAGAGGGCACATCACTATTTAGTCTGCGTCTTTCTACAGGAACAAATATTTCATTTTCTCTTCAAAGCCAAAACGGATACAGTCCTGTTAGAAAATCAGTAAGCCAATATATATAGCCCGGTAAGGTGCTAGGAACGGCCTTAAGAATCAGAAAAGAGGGGCCCAGGGACAGACTTCGGCCCTCATTCTTCTGGTGAATATGCACCGGGCAACTGCCAGCACCAGGCTCTCTGCCACGGCGGGTGCACCGAGGAGTGAGAGGGGTGGCCGCCTTGGCCACATCCACGGGGCATCTCCATAAAGGACATGCGTAGGATGGGGAGTCAGAGGCCAGGGCTGGAGTTTCACCTCTAGGCTATATGATCTTATTATTGTTCCCCATGTTAGATATCATACTAGAACGAAATAGTGATTCCTCTCTTATAATACTTGGAGCAGTCATCTTGTTTTGCTTGTGTGAGATCCTGCTGTGAGGCTGGAAGCTGCAGGTCCCATGCTCCTCCCAGCTGACCGCACCACAATGGTCCCACCTCTCAGCCAGTGAGGTGAAGCCGCAGGCTGGGCTGGGTGGACATTCCCCCGGGAGCCAGCAGGTGGTGCTGAGACCGCATGGGACCCCGGGGTTAAATTCAAGTTTAGCGTCTCCTCTTGTAGGAGAAATGAAAAGTGATTCTTCCTTCGCAGTTGAGCAGGGAGTGGATTTTGTAATTGTTAGCATCTTGCGACTAAAGTCTCCAGGTCATTTGTCTTGAACTCATTTCTGGCTTGACTCATCCCAAAAGTTCAGCATAGTTTCAGCGTTCTTTGATAACCTAGGGAGCCAGAGGTCCTACTCACCTTTGCGTGGGTGCAGACCTAGCAACTTAGTTGGAGCTTAGAGATGCTTCTGAAATGGCTGCAGCATCTGCACAGATGAATCACTCATAGATAAGTAAGCCAAGACGCTGGGGGCCAAAGTGGCTTGTTCAAGGCCACACCGGCAGCCTGGACCAGCTCCCAACATGGCCCAGGGCCCCCAAGTCTTTCTTTTTTATTTTTATTTTTTAACATCTTTATTGGAGTATAATTGTTTTACAATAGTGTGTTAGTTTTCCCTCTACAACAAACTAAATCAGTTATACATACACACATGCTCCCACATCTCCTCCCTCTTGCATCACCCTCTCTCCCACCCTCCCTATCCCACCCCCCCAGGAGGTCACAAAGCACAGAGGTGATCTCCCTGTGCTATGCAGCAGCTTCCCACCAGCTATCTAATTTACATTTGATAGTGTATATATGTCCCTGCCACTCCCCCACTTCGTCACAGCCCACCCCTCCCCCTCCCCATATCCTCAAGTCCATGCTCGAGTAAGTCTGTGTTTTATTCCCGTCCTACCACTAACCTCTTCATGACATTTTTTTCCCTTAGAGTCCATATATATGTGTTAGCATACGGTATTTGTTTTTCTCCTTCTGACTTACTTCACTCTGTATGACAGACTCCAGGTCTATCCACCTCATTATAAATAACTCAGTTTCATTTCTTTTTTTGGCTGAGTAATATTCCATTGTATATATGTGCCACATCTTCTTTATCCATTCATCTGTTGATGGACACTTAGGTTGCTTCCATGTCCTGGCTATTGTAAATAGAGCTGCAATGAACATTTTGGTACATGAGTCTTTCTGAATTATGGTTTTCTCAGGGTATATGCCCAGTAGTGGGATTGCTGGGTCGTATGGTAGTTCTATTTGTAGTTTTTTAAGGAACCTCCATACTGTTCTCCATAGCGGCTGTATCAATTTACATTCCCACCAGCAGTGCAAGAGGGTTCCCTTTTCTCCACACCCTCTCCAGCATTTATTGTTTCTAGAGTTTTTGATGATGGCCAATCTGACCGGTGTGAGATGATATCTCATTGTAGTTTTGATTTGCATTTCTCTAATGATTAATGAGGTTGAGCATTCTTTCATGTGTTTGTTAGCAATCTGTATATCTTCTTTGGAGAAATGTCTATTTAGTTCTTCTGCCCATTTTTGGATTGGGTTGTTTGTTTTTTTGTTATTGAGCTGCATGAGTTGCTTATAAATTTTGGAAATTAATCCTTTGTCAGTTGCTTCATTTGCAAATATTTTCTCCCATTCTGAGGGTTGTCTTTTGGTCTTGTTTATGGTATCCTTTGCTGTGCAAAAGCTTTTAATTTTCATTAGGTCCCATTTGTTTATTTGTGTTTTTATTTCCATTTCTCTAGGAGATGGGTCAAAAAGGATCTTGCTGTGATTTATGTCATATAGTGTTCTGCCTATGTTTTCCTCTAAGAGTTTGATAGTGTCTGGCCTTACATTTAGGTCTTTAACCCATTTTGAGTTTATTTTTGTGTGTGGTGTTAGGGATTGTTCTAATTTCATACTTTTACATGTAGCTGTCCAGTTTTCCCAACACCACTTATTGAAGAGGCTGTCTTTTCTCCACTGTATATCCTTCCCTCCTTTATCAAAGATAAGGTGACCATATGTGTGTGGGTTTATCTCTGGGCTCTCTATCCTGTTCCATTGATCTATATTTCTGTTTTTGTGCCAGTACCATATTGTCTTGATTACTGTAGCCTTGTAGTAGAGTCTGAAGTCAGGGAGCCTAATTCCTCCAGCTCCATTTCTCGTTCTCAAGATTGCTTTGGCTATTCGGGGTCTTTTGTGTTTCTATACAAATTGTGAAATTTTTTGTTCTAGTTCTGTAAAAAATGCCAGTGGTAATTTGATAGGGATTGCATTGAATCGGTAGATTGCTTTGGGTAGTAGAGTCATTTTCACAATGTTGATTGTTCCAATCCAAGAACTTGGTATATTTCTCCACCTATTTGTATCATCTTTAATTTCTTTCATCAGTGTCTTATAGTTTTCTGCATACAAGTCTTTTGTCTCCTTAGGTAGGTTTATTCCTAGATATTTTATTCTTTTTGTTGCAATGGTAAATGGGAGTGTTTTCTTAATTTCACTCTCAGATTTTTCATCATTAGTGTATAAGAATGCCAGAGATTTCTGTGCATTAATTTTGTATCCTGCAACTTTACCAAATTCATTGATTAGCTCTAGTAGTTTTCTGGTAGCATCCTTAGGATTCTCTATGTATAGTATCATGTCATCTGCAAACAGTGACAGCTTTACTTCTTCTTTTCCTATTTGGATTCCTTTTATTTCTTTTTCTTCTCTGATTGCTGTGGCTAGAACTTCCAAAACTATGTTGAATAAGAGTGGTGAGAGTGGGCAACCTTGTCTTGTTCCTGATCTTAGTGGAAATGGTTTCAGTTTTTCACCATTGAGAACGATGCTAGCTGTGGGTTTGTCATATATGGCGTTTATTATGTTGAGGAAAGTTCCCTCTATGCCCACTTTCTGCAAGGTTTTTATCATAAATGAGTGTTGAATTTTGTCAAAAGCTTTCTCTGCATCTATTGAGATGATCATATGGTTTTTCTCCTTCAGTTTGTTGATATGGTGTATCACATTGATTGATTTGCGTATATTGAAGAATCCTTGCATTCCTGGAATAAACCCCACTTGATCATGGTGTATGATCCTTTTAATGTGCTGTTGGATTCTGTTTGCTAATATTTTGTTGAGGATTTTTGCATCTATGTTCATCAGTGATATTGGCCTGTAGTTTTCTTTCTTTGTGACGTCTTTGTCTGGTTTTGGTATCAGGGTGATGTTGGCCTCATAGAATGAGTTTGGGAGTGTTCCTCCCTCTGCTATCTGTTGGAAGAGTTTGAGAAGGATAGGTGTTAGCTCTTCTCTAAATGTTTGATAGAATTCGCCTGTGAAGCCATCTGGTCCTGGGCTTTTGTTTGCTGGAAGATTTTTAATCACAGTTTCAATTTCAGTGCTTGTGATTGGTCTGTTCATATTTTCTATTTCTTCCTGGTTCAGTCTCGGCAGGTTGTGCATTTCTAAGAATTTGTCCATTTCTTCCAGGTTGTCCATTTTATTGGCATACAGTTGCTTGTAGTAATCTCTAATAATCTTTTGTATTTCTGCAGTGTCAGTTGTTATATCTCCTTTTTCATTTCTAATTCTATTGATTTGAGTCTTCTCCCTTTTATTCTTGATGAGTCTGGCTAATGGTTTATCAATTTTATTTATCTTCTCAAAGAACCAGCTTTTAGTTTTATTGATCTTTGCTATTGTTTCCTTCACTTCTTTTTCATTTATTTCTGATCTGATCTTTATGATTTCTTTCCTTCTGCTAAATTTGGGGGGTTTTTGTTCTTCTTTCTCTAATTGCTTTAAGTGTAAAGTTAGGTTGTTTATTCGAGATGTTTCCTGTTTCTTAAGGTATGATTGTATTGCTATAAACTTGCCTCTTAGAACTGCTTTTGCTGTATCCCATAGGTTTTGGGTCGTTGTGTCTCCATTGTCATTTGTTTCTAAGTATTTTTTGATTTCCTCTTTGATTTCTTCAGTGATCACTTCGTTATTAAGTAGTGTATTGTTTAGCCTCCATGTGTTTGTATTTTTTACAGATCTTTTCCTATAATTGATATTTAGTCTCATAGCGTTGTGGTCGGAAAAGATACTTGATACGATTTCAATTTTCTTAAATTTGCCAAGGCTAGATTTGTGACCCAATATATGATCAATCCTGGAGAATGTTCCATGAGCACTTGAGAAAAATGTGTATTCTGTTGTTTTTGGATGGAATGTCCTATAAATATCAATTAAGTCCATCTTGTGTAATGTATCATTTAAAGCTTGTGTTTCCTTATTTATTTTCATTTTGGATGATCTGTCCATTGGTGAAAGTGGGGTGTTAAAGTCCCCCATTATAATTGTGTTACTGTCGATTTCCCCTTTTAAGGCTGTTAGTATTTGCCTTATGTATTGAGGTGCTCCTATGTTGGGTGCATAAATATTTACAATTGTTATATCTTCTTCATGGATCGATCCCTTAATCATTATGTAGTGTCCTTCTTTGTCTCTTGTAACAGTCTTTATTTTAAAGTCTATTTTGTCTGATATGAGAACTGCTACTCCAGCTTTCTTCTGATTTCCATTTGCATGGAATATCTTTTTCCATCCCCTTACTTTCAGTCTGTATGTGTCCCTAGGTCTGAAGTGGGTCTCTTGTAGACAGCATATATATGGGTCTTGTTTTTGTATCCATTCAGCCAGTCTGTGTCTTTTGGTGGGAGCATTTAATCCATTTACATTTAAGGTAATTATCGATATGTATGTTCCTATTACCATTTACTTAATTGTTTTGGGTTGTTCTTGTAGGTCTTTTCCTTCTCTTGTGTTTCTTGCCTAGAGAAGTTCCTTTAGGATTTGTTGTAGAGCTGGTTTGGTGGTGCTGAACTCTCTCAGTTTTTGCTTGTCTGTAAAGGTTTTAATTTCTCCATCAAATCTGAATGAGATCCTTGCTGGGTAGAGTAATCGTGGTTGTAGGTTTTTTTCCTTCATCACTTTAAATATGTCCTGCCACTCCCTTCTGGCTTGTAGAGTTTCTGCTGAAAGATCAGATGTTAATCTTATGGGGATTCCCTTGTGTGTTATTTGTTGTTTTTCCCTTGCTGCTTTTAATATGTTTTCTTTGTATTTAATTTTTGACAGTTTGATTATTATGTGTCTTGGCGTGTTTCTCTTTGGGTTTATCCTGTATGGAACTCTCTGTGCTTCCTGGACTTGATTGACTATTTCCTTTCCTATATTAGGGAAGTTTTCAACTATAATCTCTTCAAATATTTTCTCAGTCCCTTTCTTTTTCTCTTCTTCTTCTGGGACCCCTATAATTCGAATGTTGGTGCGTTTAATGTTGTCCCAGAGATCTCTGAGACTGTCCTCAATTCTTTTCATTCTTTTTTCTTTCTTCTGCTCTGCAGTAGTTATTTCCACTATTTTATCTTCCAGGTCACTTATCCGTCCTTCTGCGTCAGTTATTCTGCTATTGATCCCATCTAGAGTATTTTTAATTTCATTTATTGTGTTGCTCATCGTTTCTTGCTTCCTCTTTATTTCTTCTAGGTCCCTGTTAACTGTTTCTTGCAAATTGTCTATTCTATTTCCAAGATTTTGCATCATCTTCACCATCATTATTCTAAATTCTCTTTCAGGTAGATTGGCTATTACCTCTTCATCTGTTAGGTCTGGTGTGTTTTTATCTTGCTCCTTCATCTGTTGTGTGTTTTTCTGTCTTCTCATTTCGCTTATCTTACTGTGTTTGGGGTCTCCTTTTTGCACGCTGCAGGTTCGTAGTTCCTGTTGTTTTTGGTGGCTGTCCCCAGTGGCTAAGGTTGGTTCAGTGGGTTGAGTAGATTCCCTGGTTGGGGGGACTAGTGCCTCTGTTCTGGTGGATGAGGCTGGATCTTGTCTTTCTGGTGGGCAGGTCCTCGTCTGGTGGTGTGTTTGGGGATGTTGGTAACCTTATTATGATTTTAGGCAGCCTCTCTGCTAATGGATGGGGCTGTAGACCTGTCTTACTCTTTGTTGGGGATAGGGTGTCCAGCACTGTTCTTTGCTGGTCCTTGAGTGAAGCTGGGTCTTGGTGTTGAGATGGAGGTCTCTGGGAGATTTTCGCCGTCTGATATTACGTGGAGCTTGGAGGTCTCTTGTGGACTAGTGTCTTGAGGTTGGTTCTCCCACCTCAGGGACACCGCCCTGGTGCCTGGCTGGAGCGCCAAGAACCTTTAATCCACACGGCTCAAAATAAAAGGTAGAATAAATAGAGAGGAATGAAAAGGAAGGAAGGAGGGAGGGAGGGAAGGAAGGAAGAAAGGAAGGAAGAAATGAAGGAAGGAAGCAAGAAAGCAAGGACGGAAGGTGCAGAGGAAGAAAGGGAGGAAGGAAGAGAGGAAGGGAGGAAAGAAGGGGGGAAGGAAGGAAGAAAGGAGGGAAGGAGGGAAGAAAGGAAGAAAGAAAGGGAGAAGACAGAGTAGTATAAAGTATAGTTATTAAAATGAAAAATAATTATTAAGAAGAAAAATTTCCTTTTAAAAAACAAACAAACAAAAAAACAGAAAAATGGGTCGGTCTAACCCTAGGACAAATGGTGCAAGCAAAGCTATACAGACAAAATCTCACACAGCAGCACACACATACACACCCACAAAAAGAAAAAAAAAGGGGGAAATAATAGTATATCTTGCTCCCAAAGTCCACCTCCTCAACTTGGGATGATTCGTTGTCTATTCAGGTTTTCAACAGATGCAGGGCACTTCAAGTTGATTGTGGAGCTTTAATCCGCCGCTTCTGAGTCTGCTGGGAGAAACCTCCCCCTCTCCTCTCTGTTCGCACAGCTCCTGGGGTTCAGCTTTGGACTTGGTCCCGCCTCTGCGTGTAGGTTGTCCGCGGGCGACTGCCCTTCGCTCAGACAGGACGATGTTAAAGGAGCAGTTGATTCGGGGGCTCCAGCTCACTCAGGCTGGGGGGAGGGAGTGGCACGGGGGCGGGGCGAGTCCGCGACGTCAGAGGCCGACGTGACGCTGCCCAGGCCCAAGGCGCGCCGTGCGTTCTCCCGGGGAAGCTGTCCCTGGATCCCGGGACCCCGGCAGTGGCGGACTGCACGGGCTCCCGGGAGGGCCGGTGTGGAGAGTGACCTGTGCTCACACACAGGCCTCTTGGTGGTGGCAGCAGCAACCTTAGCGTCCGACACCCGTCTCTACTGTCCGTGCCGACAGCCGCGGCTCGCGCCCATTTCTGGAGCTCCTCTACGCGGTGCTCTTAATCCCCTCACCTCACACCCGAGGAAGCAAAGAGGCAAGAAAAAGTCTCTTGTCTCTTCGGCAGCTCCGCGCCCGGTTCTAGGGCTCCTTTAAGTGGCGCACTTAATCCCCTCTCCTCGCGCCCAGGCAGCAAAGAGGGAGGAAAAGGTCTCTTGCCTCTTCGGCAGCTCCAGACTTCTCCCGAACTCCCTCCCGGCCAGCCGTGGCGCACTAGCCCCCTTCAAGCTGTCTTCACTCTGCCAACTCCAGACCTTTCCCCGGGATCCGACTGAAGCCCGAGCCTCAGCTCCTGGCCCCGCCCGCCCCGGCAGGCGAGCAGACAAGCCTCTCGGACTGGTGAGTGCCGGGCGGCACCGATCCTCTGCGGGAATCTCTCCGCTTTGCCCTCCGCACCCCTGTGGCTGAGCTGTCCTCCGCGGCTCCGGAGTTTCCCCCTCCGGCGCCCGCAGTCTCTGCCCGCGAAGGGGCCTCTAGTGTGTGGGAGTCTTTCCTCCTTCACGGCTCCCTCCCACTGGCGTAGGTCCCGTCCCTATTCTTTTGTCCCTGTTTATTCTTTTTTCTTTTGCCCTACCCAGATATGTGGGGAGTTTCTTGCCTTTTTGGAGGTCCGAGGTCCTCTGCCAGCGTTCGGTGGGTGCTCTACAGGAGAAGCTCCACGTGTAGATGTATTTCTGATGTCTCTGTGAGGAGGAAGGACCCCCAAGTCTTTCTGTTGTCCACCGGCCCGGATGCCAAATCTGAGAAGCACCAGGTTATTTTCTTAATTATTGTTTACAAAACAGCTTCTTAGCATATGAATTTAATACATAAATCCGTGAGAAATTTTGATTCCATCTACAGAGAAATTCACCTTAGAGGCATATCTGTTTATTAATATGTATATGTCATATTTAATTAAAAAAGAAACCTTCGTGTCAAGGTTCAAAAACTTCAGCTTCCATCTAGTTCAAATTATTCAGTGAGGCATCATTACACACAGCAGGGGAATTGTATGCTAGAAAAACTTCATTTATCCAACATTAGCAGAGGTACAATAAGCTAATTCAAAATGTGAAGTCACTAAATTCTACTTTTACAGCCCTCAAAATATTTTTCGAAAATGCTAATCGTTTGGATGGATAATTTCTTAAATATAGTGTACATTTCTTGTCGGGGAAAATATGGCATATAATCTCACTGATTCTTTATGGCTGAGGGTCCCCACTGACCCGGAGTTTTGCCCTGTGCAGTGATACCTTCGTGGCAAAAGAGGGCCTGCTTGACAAAGACGCTTGTCTGATGTGACAATGAAGGACTCCAGGATGCTCTTCTCATTTTAGTCCTACTTTCTGCCCATTCGGCCTTCTCCTCTTTTCTTCCTGTCACGCTGCCTGCTTCTCCCTGCCCTGTCTTCTTCCCGCCTCTGTCTCCAGTGGATTTCTCCACAGTCACCCAAAGCCACACGCACGCAACTGACTACTTCCAATTGATTGTGGGTTGGAGAATAATTGTCTGTAAAACTAGAATAAAAGCAACCCTCCCCACCCCCCCAAACTATGTGCCTTGCATTAGAACACAGTGTAAGAGTTATTGATGGGAGTGTTGACGTGTGTGGTCTTTGACTATGAGTTCTGCCCCCAGTTCAATGTGGTGAGAGGACTTCCCACACCACCAGGTCATATGCTCCGACACCAGCGGGGAGGCCTACAGTTCAACGCAGTTCTGACCCTGTCAACCTGGAGGTGGCGTCAGATGCCTCAGGTTAAGGGCTCAGTCCTACAAGACTGCCTCCCCACCCACACCTTCAGATGCCAATCGTAAGTCCAGGTTGGCTTCTGGCCAACTGGCTCAAGATTGGAAGTTCCCACGACCCCCTCTTTAGGGTCCATTAATGTGCTAGATAGGCTCACATTTTACTTACTAGATTACTGGTTTATTATAAAGGATACAACTCAGGAACAGCCGATGGGAGAGATGCAAAGGGCAAGGTATGGGGGGAGGGGGAGGAGCTGCCAGGCCCTCCCCAGGCCCCCCCTCTCCCTGAATCTTCATGGGAATCACCAACCTGGAAGGTCTCCAAACCCCATCCTTTGGGGTTTTTATGAAGGCATCATTACACAGGCACGATTGATAAAGTCATTAACATTGGGGACTGACTCATCCTCCAGTTCTGCTACCTCCCTGAAGGTCGGGGGGTAGAACTAAAAGTTCCAAAAGTCACTTTGTGACCACAGACTCAGGTGTGGTTGAAGGCAGTTCTTTGTGAATATTAACCCTGCCAGGGACAGGGATCAGGACCAAATACATATTTCTTATTACAAGTCACAGTGTCATGGAGCAGCTGTTTTTGGAGCACAGAGGCTTTCTGGCTGACTGTGCTCTACGTAGTGAGCTTACCTGATGAACAGCTTCCAGTTCTGTGAGGTTTTCATTTGTCTTATTTATTATGTGGAATGTGCTTGGTGTCTCCCTTTGGCTGATTTTTAACTTCAGTGAGCTCTTGCTGAGGTATTTGTAAAGGGCATCACAGCACTGGTAGAGGCAGTTTAAACACCAGCAAGGACTGGGTGAGTTTTAAGCCCTTAAAAGAAATAAAATCGCACAATTTTCAAAGGTAAGAAGCCAAGCAATATTTGCTTGCCACAGTCCTGGAGAAAAGCCAGGATTTCGGGGGTAGCTCTCTCCAGGGCTGCAATTTTCGAGAAGGGGCTGGGAGTCAAGGTTGCTGGCTGAGGACAGGATGTTCTGAAAGTATCCAGCCTTTCAGGAACATAAGTATATGTATGGCCTGACTCCAAACACCTTCCTTCTGCATAGGACTTCTTGGTCTGAAGACTGATGTGGCGGTCCTATAATTACTGGCCTTTTCATCTTGTCTGTGGAACCACATCTAGTCTTTCTTATTATGGGACATGTCACATCCCTGGCTTAACTGCACAAATTTCCATTGTAAAAAGAAGCCCTATTATTAATGATATTATTCAGCCAAAGATGCTAAATTGAATACTGTCTATACTGCCCTTACTTTTAAATACTCTGGAGAATATAAAAATCTTTGAAATAACATGATTTCAATACCATATACTTAGATTCTCTGGACATTCACTGACTGGTTCTCATCCAGCCTCTCCTCTGGCTGTTTGTGCTGCTTTGGCATCTCTGTTCTTCCTCCCTGTCCCCTCTGAATGGGGGCTCCCAAAGCATGGCCCCCGGTCCTCTGCCTTCCCTGCCACGGCCTCATTGGAACATTCCTCCACACCCAAGACTCTATAATATATATATATATATATAAAATATATTTAATATATATTATATATATATTTTTATATATATGTATATATTTGACATTTTTATTGGAGTATAACTGCTTTACAATGGTGTGTTAGTTTCTGCTTTACAACAAAGTGAATCAGTCATACATATACATATGTTCCCATATCTCTTCCCTCTTGCATCTCCCTCCCTCCCACCCTCCCTATCCCACCCCTCTAGGTGGTCACAAAGCACCGAGCTGCTCTCCCTGTGCTATGCTGCTGCTTCCCACTAGCTACTGGTTTTACATTTGGTAGTGTATGTATGTACATGCCACTCTCTCACTTTGTCCCAGCTTACCCTTCCCCCTCCCCATATCCTCAAGTCCATTCTCTAGTAGGTCTGTATCTTTATTCCCGTCTCGTCCCTAGGTTCTTCATGACCTTATTATTTATTTTTTTTAGATTCCATATGTACGTGTTAGCATACAGTATTTGTTTCTCTCTTTCTGACTTACTTCACTCTGTATGACAGACTCCAGGTCCATCCACCTCACTACAAATAACTCAATTTCCTTTCTTTTTCCGGCTGAGTAATATTCCATTGTATATATGTGCCACATCTTCTTTATCCATTCATCTGTTGATGGAAACTTAGGTTGCTTCCATGTCCTGGCTATGGTAAATAGAGCTGCAATGAACATTGTGGTACATGACTCTTTTTGTTGTTTTTTGTTTGTTTGTTTTTTTAACATCTTTATTGGAGTATAATTGCTTTACAATGGTGTGTTAGTTTCTGCTGTATAACAAAGTGAATCAGTTATACATATACATATGTCCCCATATCTCTTCCCTCTTGTGTCTCCCTCCCTCCCACCCCCCTAGGTGGTCACAAAGCACTGAGCTGATCTCCCTGTGCTAGCCATTCATGCACGAAACTCCCAAATGTACGTCCCACGCCAGCCACCCCTTCTCACCATGCTTTCAAGGTAAACCCAGTTTTCCCAGTTACCCAGCTTCAACATCTGGACTAATTTTTGACTCAACTCTTTCAACAGCCTTGCCATGTCAGGGGAAAAGCCTCACGTTTATTTCCCCTTCAAAGTGTCTCCAAATCCTGACCCCTTTCTCTTTATTTTCCCCTACATCTGTGCCCCCATAGAAGCCTCTGGATAAATGTGCTTGCCTTCCAAATGATCTCTGTGACTTCAGTTTCATCCCACTTAAATAGTAGAGTCACAGATGTGGAAAATAAACTTAGGTTACCAAGTGGGAAGGTGGGGTGGGATAAACTGGGAGACTGGGATTGACATATACACACTACTATATATAAAACAGATAACTTAAAAAGGACCTACAGTAGAGCACAGGGAACTCTACTTAATACTCTCTAATGACCTATACAGGAATAGAATCTAAAAAAGAGTGGATATATGTTTATGTATAACAATCACTTTGCTGTACAGCAGAAACTAACACAACATTGTAAATCAACTCTACTCCAATCAAAATTAATTTTAAAAATTTTCTAAAATATACTCCTTTAATTATATCACTTCCCTACTTAAAAATCTCCATTGGTTCCTTTAGGTTTACTAAATTGGTTCCTTTTCACTGAGTTCTGACACTGAGGGTACCTCCATCTGCCTGCCCTGCCAGGGTGTCTCTTGGAGCTAGGAATGGGCTCCAACGACAGCAGACACAGCCCTGACACTTCCAGTCTGTGAACAGGGACAGTCATGCCTGCCCAGAGCCTGTCCTGAAAATTAAATAAGATTTGCAACTTCAAGAACAGAACCTGAAAGATGTTAGATGCTAAAGAAACACGCCCCATTTCCCACCCAATTTGTTTCTTGATGAGCTTGAACACAGAACCACGATTGACACTGGAGCAAACCAGGCAGGACACTTGTGAAATGTGCTTGATGAATGGGTATCTAAAAAGGCTGGTAATGAGGCTGGGAATGTTCACTGGGGTGAGTGTTTTGGAGATGGCGCCGTTTCAGAGATGACAAGTTCCGCGTGAAGATGCTGATCATAGGTGGCTGAGAGGGCAAGGGGGCGGGAAGGTGAGGAAGACTGTGATCCAGGGAGACAGCACTTCTGTGGTGGGATTGTTGCTGCCAGAACCCAGGGGTCAGTAGGAGCATCACTGGGTGTGGGGATAACAGCTGTCCCGAGCCTCCTAAAGTGATGCAGTGTGAGGCCCACAACATTGCAATGAGCCATGCTAACTGAAAATTCTTAAATTCGACCCATGAAGTCTTTAGGTATAATTTCTTTTAGATATAATTTCAATACAATTTCCAGGAAACACAGGTGTGGCAACCGAGCAGTGGGACGCTCAGATCTCCGACTGTAGGGGGTATGGTTGACTGAGGATCTCTGGATCCAGACTTTCCCCACCCATACTCCCCACCCCTGCCACCCATCAAGAGCTGGGCACGCCCGGGTTCCTGGTACAGTCCATTCCTGTGAAAAGCACACTTTAGGCTGAGGGCTCTCCAACTTCCCTAGAAATGCACTGCGGACTGTGATGATACTTTCCAATTCCTTCCTTCCCCTCCCCCTTCACGGGGCTCGGACCTGCATGATTCACCTGCTCCCTCCCATTTAGAATTCAAAGGCATATCCCTCCATCCACATTTTGTCCACAGAATACCATTCTGACGTCTGCTTCTCAGGGGATCAGAATTAACACTAATGGTGCGAGGAGTTGTCCAAGAAAATAGACGGGAAGATTGGGCTTGGAGTCTGGCTCGTTACCTCCAGTGGACAAAGAGAATGTTGCCCTGAGTGTTACGGGAGATGAAGGTAGTTCCTGGCACAAAGAGGGGCCCCGCTGCTGAAGATTTCACCGGTGGTGACCTGGGGAAAGTGCCAGGGAAGAAAATCCTTGTAGGCGAAATTATTCAGGTATTTGAAAAATATGGGGTGGAACAGTGCCTACAAGGATGGCAGAGATGGCTCAGTTGTTTTGCTGCCCTGCAGAGGGATAATGGGAAACTGAGGGCTATTCCCAAACTAAGTGTGAGAGGCAGATGGCCTCTTTGGTGGCTGACAAAGAGGCCCTTATCTCCCGCATCAGAAGACTGGACACAACTGTGAGGCAGAGGCGGGCCCTGATAGAGTCCCGGGCTCCAGCGATGGCGTCTAAGTGAGCACTTGGACATCACAGTGCTAGTACCCTATGGTCAGGGCCAGTGGTGCGCTAGGCCCAGCTCTTCCAAGTTCACGGGAGCTGATTATGAGTGTCTCATCAGAGCGCCATGTTCAATGACGTATTTGGAGCTTGAAATCAGCCACAGTGGATTATTTATCCCACAGAAAGTAGCAAATACTAAGATTCAGGGGGATTTTTCCCCTCCTTTTCAGAGAGTTGTTTGTTAAACACTTAGCAGCACACGGTTAGTGAGGATCTTGGCTGGCAAAGCCTGGGATTCTGAAACACAGGATGGGAACATCTGGATGCAAATTCCAGAAGAGGCTGGCTCTGCAGGCCGCCGGAATCCTCAGAACCGGCAGAGGTGGCCACCCGGACCTGGGAAGAGCGGTGTCTCCCCATGCCCAAAGGTGCCGCGGAGACCTATAAGGATTATGCTTCGGGAAGTAACTCACTAGTTCTCAATTTTAACAGAGGTGAATATAGTGACACAATTCTAATAAGAATCTGGATATCATTTTATTCTAATTAATTTTCTCATTAACATTTTACTTGGGGATACAAAAAACATTTTCCTAATCTCTACATGACTCATAAGAATACTCCATGGGATTCTACAAAAGTACAGAGATTAGTTCTGATTACACACTGAAGAACCTATACAAGATTTAATCGTAAAACTAATTAGAAAGATAATTAACAAATCTTTATTAGGCCCATATAAAAGACAACTGAAAATAACTCTCACTTTTTATTGTGACTAAAGTCTAGGGGTTCCCTATCCGTTGACTAGTTTTTTTTCTGATCGTGTAAACCAAAACTAATGTGAAAAGTGAATGTTAGCACAGTATTCTAACAGGGTATTGTTTATAGGACATGTACAACTGAGAGTCAACAGTCTAGTGATCTGGGATCATCCACACTTAATATTAAGATAGAAGGGTTGTAAGGTTTTTAGCCACAGGCTGAAGAACTCTGCTTCATTCATCTTTGTTCTTATAGGACACACAAGAGAATCTAAGTTTATTCCAAAGTAGCAAACACAAGTCCTCCTCCAGGAAGCAAGAGCTAAAGTACACCAGCCATGACACTGAGCTTGTTTCAGTCCTGTTGAGTGGCTGTCCCTGGATGAGCATAAAAGGAGCACACTGATAGATCTTCAGTGCTGACAAAATTTGCTCCGAAACCTTTCCTTTTAAGTCGATCGATTGATCATCCATTAAGGACTGAATGTTTGTGTCCCCCAAACAATGTTGGGCCCAGCTCTGGGGATTTCCTCCACCTGTGAACTGCCCTCACCAGTAGCCTGCAACAGGGACAACCAGGCTCAGTCGTTATGTATCATCTGGACACAGAATTTGTGGGTCACTGATGGGAGAGTGGGGTCCAATCATGTAGAAGAGCCTAACAGATGTTCTGACATTTCTCTCTTGGACATTTAGATATTGCTTTAGGATAAATGTGTGATGGGAATGCAGCCAGGCAAACTACTCTTGGCAAGCTTGCTTGGCCAGGGAATTACATCATGAGCTCTTTGGGGCTAAGAGAACAGAGGAAGGGGTCAGGACCTCACAAAGTGATCTTGATAGGGCTTGTTTGGGTCACTGAGAAGATATGTACAAACTGTCATCCAGGAACTGACAGCTTCCGGGGCTTTCTGCCCCTTGGGCTGTGCTTAGAGCAGGAAGAGAGCTGCCCATTTAATTTCTGGTTGAGTGGGAACGTATGGTGTTTCTGAAAGGTTAAGAAGACTTTTCATGAAGGCCATGAGATC
Organism: Kogia breviceps; assembly: GCF_026419965.1. Classification (NCBI taxonomy): domain Eukaryota; kingdom Metazoa; phylum Chordata; class Mammalia; order Artiodactyla; family Physeteridae; genus Kogia; species Kogia breviceps. The sequence goes on along the minus strand of NC_081324.1, from coordinate 58,180,891 downwards.
ACCTAATTCCAAGAGTGCCTGGGCTTTGCCTAGTAGTAAATCTTGATCAATTCCAGAAAATGTAGAAATGACAAGCCATGGACCTTTTAATAAAATTAAACTCAGCTATCACATAAACTTTTATTCCCAGGCCATAATCACCAGGTTATAACGTGAAACTTAATTAGACTATCTGGGGTCTTTCTTGGGATTGTGGACAATTTTCCAGATTGTGGACAAGATTTTCCTTCTTAGGGATGCCTTAACAAATATTGAAGAAGGAAGATGGCTGGAAAGAGACCCCGAGGCTCTTTCCATGGAACTATCCTCACAGTAAAAAAGAACTGCAGAATATGCCATATATACTAAGAATTCCTCCAAGCAATTAGGTGAATTGGTTCCCAACCTACAAAAACTGAGGGTCTTTTTCTTCAGGAGTTACTAGTAACCATCATTAAGTTAGTCTCATCTTTTCTCAACCCCAAAGATTTCTTAAAGCAACCACCTAACAAATAATTTTAATTATTAGTAACTGTTTAAAATATAACAGTCCAAAAATGTGTCTAAGTGGTAAGAGTGAATTGGCTTTTCGAAAATAATAGATCCAGCAGCTGCGATGAAACTAAAACAGAAAATTCACTGAGCATTAATAACAAAAGAAGGATTCCGCTTGAAAGAAAAGAGTATATATTTAAGAACATTTAGATGAAGTGCAGTTAATCTTACTAGCTAATTTCTCTTTGGGATAAGCTGGAGGAAAAGTTTGTTCCATTTTTTAAAAAAGATGGTAATTAAAAGGTGAAGATAAAAATGTGGTCTCAAGACACAGATAACAGTTATAATTAGGGCTATCTCAAGATTTAAAACAATGAAATCAAAAGGTGGCCTAATGAAAATAGATTGTGTGCTTGTTTTTGTTGTTAACCTGTATAATGCACCTGTTGCTCCCTGTGTACCTATTCCTTTTGCTTAGCAAACAACTTGGGAAGTGAACTAGCTAGGCAGAACAAGAATTGTTTTAAAATATGAAATTATTTGTAAGAAATAAAGGTAATAACCCAAGCTACAAAAAGTTTGTAAAATAAAAGAAAAATGGTCACTCATCATTCCCATAGCATACTGAAGGTCTTATTTCTGGTGTTTTTCTTTCTTTTAAATTTATGCGGACTTAGTTTCATTCATTCATTGATTCATTCATACAGCAGTGAACAATAGCGATTGGGGAAAATAAAAAGCTGCCCTCATGCAGCTTACATTAGCAGGAAGAGACACAGCAAGTAAATGGGTTGATGGCATAGTATGTTCAAAGCGATCAGTGCAACGGAGAAAATAAAGCAGAGCAAGGGGATGGGTCTGGCTGGAGCTGGGCAATTTTAATGGAATGGCCAGAGTGAGGGTCAGTGACAAGGAGGCAGGAAGCAGACAGGGAGTGAGCCCTGAGGATACCCGGGGATCCAGGGTCCAAGCAGAGGAACCGGAGGCTCCAGAGCCCCTGGAGAGTCGGAAGAGCCCCCCACCACCACCTGGGCCAGCTCGGGGCTTCTCTGCCGGCCAGGCTACGTGTGACACGGAGGCGTGATCCCCACGCTAACGCCTCATCTACCCCCATCTCTCTGACACTCCATATTTTGCCTTTTATCCGTTTAGGCCACAACTAAGACTGTGTACCCAGGCATACTGTCCAAGTTACTATTACGAATGGAAACTTTTTTAATTATAATTTTTTAAAAAGCACTTTTTTAATTACAATTTTTTATACTGCTGACATAAAAGTACACTATTAATTTTAATATATTTACTTTGTAATCACTTCATTGAGTTTTTAAAATTCTCACAAGTTTTCAGTCGATCCTTTGGCCACTTCTAGGCTTAAAATGATGCCATCTACAAAGTACAATATTTTATCTTTTCCTTTTCTATACCTATGCATATTTTTGTCTTGTGTGCTCTGGTAATTGTCAAAAAACTACTTAAAATATTAAATAATAACTCTAATATTGGGCTCCTTTCTTTTATGCTGGAGTTTCATGAGGCTGTTTCTAGTAGTTACTGTTCATTTCTGATCTAAACTACATATTCTTTATTTCCTCGAGATAGCATCCTCCAATTCCCATTTCTATTGATGGTTTTATTAGGAATTGGTACTGATGTTGGTCAAATTCCTTTTTCAGTATCTATTTAGATTATTATTTTTAAAAGTTCAGTCCATTGACGTGATGTACCAATCTTTAAGCATCTTCTAAAACTGAACCATCCTTACCTTCTTGAGATGACTTTGGTCACGAAGGACTGATGATACTTGTTGAATTACAGTCACTGGTCTTACATGTAAGACATTCACATCCGGGTTGATGTCGTAGTTTTCTCTGGGAAGCAGGAACTTGAGCAGCGGATAAAGTAGTGTTTTTATAGGATCCCAAACTAGTCAACGTAAGACAGAAACAGCATAAATAAAGGACATGTCATTGTGTTGCAGGAAGAACCATCTGATTGGGAGCAGTCTCAGGAGACCTGAGTGAGGGAGGAGGTGGCCCCAGGGCTCCTGAAGCCCGGGCCAGGTGCTGAGATGTTGGATCTCAGCCATATGGCCATGCCACTCTGCAGGAGCAGAGCTCACGGGATGGCCAAGGGGAATAACAGAATATTGCTGCCCTGCCTGTGTAGCAGCTCCATGATCAGTTTTGGGTCTTTGTGATGCCTTGGGCACTTTGGGCTGTAATCAGTTTGGTGTGACGCAGCTTCTGAACATTAAACTTTGGAGCAATGCATTCTGAACACATGTGGAGGTATTTGTCATCTCTATAGGGCCTCACCACCTGCAGCCCCTGCAGACGAACCCTGGGCTGTGAGGTTCAATTCTGTTAGCAACAATTCTAGAGTTTCCCAAAATTGCTTGTAAAATGCTGCCCTTGGGACGGGGTTCTCCAAAGAAGTCCCTTCAGGGAGACAGTTTGTTCTGTGGTTATTTAACAGTTTAAAAAAAGTTTAACAGTTTAAAAACAGTTTAAAATAAGAAAAGGAAAAAACAAAACAAAACAACTCTGATTTCTCCAAAACTGGAATTCCACAGCAGCTTCTGCAATTATCTGTTAAATACTAAGGTCAGTGGGGGATACATAAAACATTCCTTACTAAAATCTTTGAAGAGCTATCTTCTCAGGCTGTGTAAATTCACTTTCTGGGGGCATCAGTATGTCTGTGCTGTGCTTTGTGTAACAATAATGTCAGAGAACATTACTGAGCACATACCAAAATACCAAGAACATTATCTTGTTTAATTTTCATTTCAACCCATGATTATATAATCATAATCAACTGATAAATGATGACTCAGCAACTCAGATGTGTCAATTACATGTCCCTTAGTCACATGACTGGCAAGTGGGAAAGCTTGCATTAAAAATAAAAAGTTGATTGCTGAGAGAGAGGTTATATAAATGGTAAGGGGGTAAAGTGGATTTATCCAATCCAATGAATACTTCTTGAACATCTAACATGAACGAGGCATCATGTTAGAATTGGGGATAAAAGTCTAGACTCCGTTAATGAAGTGGACAAGAATCTTCAAGGTCTCCACTCATCTTTGTACCCCTTTCCTACCAACCTTTTTTCTTTCTCCCCTACTGCAGTCTCCCTCTGACTTAATATACTTTAATTTTCTTCTGAGTATGTTGTGAATGAAAGGTCATAGTAATAATGATGACAACAACAACAGAAATAATCACTAATATTTCTTTTTTTTTGGCCGTGCCACGTGGCATATGGGATCTTAGTTCCCAGACCAGGGATGGAACCCATGCTCCCTGGGCTGGAAGTGCGAAGTCAACCACTGGGCTGCCAGGGAAGTCCCACTAATATTTCTTGAATGCATACTTTGTTTCAGCCACTGTTCTAAACGCGGTCACTCACTCAACAAACCACCAAGGTCAGAGCTATGATTACTGCACAACATTAAGTCACTTGCTCAAGTTGACATGGAGGGAAGTATCAGAGCCAGGCTTTGAACTTGAGCTCAGTTTTTCTAGCAAGCAGTTTAGGAGCCAGGCCCCTGCTATGAGCGGGCTGTGAGCATATGCTAGTGTGTTTTGCAGGAGGAATGCAGAGCAAAGGTTAATTCATGAAGAATTATGTAATTAATTGCATAGAATTAATAACATGAAGACATTGGGCTGAAAACAGAGAAAAAAATAACAGTCAAAATTAGACAGTAATGAAAAATTAGGTGAGTATTAAGAGTTTGAATTATTTGATGCATGGAAAAGGCAGAGGAGGGATGACCTGCTTGTTTTCAAGTATACGAAGAGCTGCGTGAAAGGGTTACGACCAGTGACGAGCCATTTCTACAGAAGGCACCTTGGAAGAAACAGACATCTGCAAAGAGAACAGTTAGATGAGATACAAGGTAATACTCGCTGACAGTTAAGAGAGAACCATTAGAAAATCTGCGAAGGGACACAGGGGAATTTGTTAGATTTAGAGAACAGGATGCAAATTCCAGATGGTTAAAGTGTCATTCTGTCAAAGATTTGGACAAATGCGTGTTTTTCGGAGTGTCCTCCGTGCGGCTCTAGCAGTTAATTTATTCCCTCCATCTTGACTGAGTATCTACCATCGGCCAGTTACTGAGTGAGCTGCCCGGTTACAGGGGCGAAGGGGAAATCAATGTGGGTTCAGCCTCCACGGAATTTACAGTCTCACGGAGCAGACCTATAAAAAATCAAATCACCGCCGAATACATGAGAAACTGCTTGACTAGATATCCTGATGGCATCCTCCTCCTTGTTCCCCTACCCCCATGTCTTGCTTCCCTGGCTCAGCCGGGATGCTGGGAGCCCAGCCCTGCTCAGTTCCAGGCGGCCGAGAAACCCCAGAAAGGTTCCAAGGCTGCTGCTTTTGTACAATAACAACATAAACCCTCCAGGGATGAAGATTCCCTACAAGAGCAGTGAGTTAGAGCAGAGAGTCCTGAAACTAGAAAGTGATTTCTTTAGGCTGGAGGCAAAGAAAGAGGAAGAAAGATCAGGGGCTCCTGGAAGCATCCAGATCCCTAAACAGGTGTGAGATCCAGGAGTAGAGGGACTCCCACCCAGCTTCACGAGTGCACTGGAGCGAGGGGACGTGAGTGTGGCAGAAATCTCTTCAGGCAGAACCAGAGCAGCTCTGCTTGTATCTAGCTTCTAGGACAGATTTCAACCCAAGAAAGGATTCTGTGGCTAAAGTTGGAAAACTTACATGGTTTTATTTTTAGCAATTTATACTTCAAATCCAGGCTGAGTTAATGGTGGGACCTTTATTGTCACCACACACACACCAGCAGCTCCACGGCCCCACCTGCACACGTGCATTCATGTTCTGAGATCCCCCTCCCTGAATGCAAGGACCTGCAGACTCCACCGACGTTTGCAAGTAGGTACTCACGTATAACTTTTGTTATTTTTCTAATAATAAGACTTAACCTCCATTTCCAGGCATCATTCTGCCTCATAACAGCCATTGTGCTCGTTTCTCTGGTAGCTCAGATTTAAACTTCAGTAGATTTGTGATTCTGCCTTCTTCCTGACAGGCGTTCCATTTTGAGGTCAGCTGTGGAGACCTGAGCCTGGGGGTAGGGGGGGATGGGATGCATTATATTAAATGCATATAATTTAGTGTTTCTTTTAACAGTTTAGTTTTGTTCACACTGAGCAACTTTAGAGTTAGAAAGACCTTTAAAACTTTTAGTTTTAATTTTCTAATTTTGTAGGATAAATTGAGGGTCAGAGAATTTAAATGACTTGCCCAAGGTCATTCAGAAATCAAGATCTTCTGTTTCTCCTGGGGCTAGTCTCTTTTTTACTATACTGTGCTGCCTCTTATACCAGATCTAGAATGTTATTTATTAAGAAATGTTGTTTAAGGTATGACTGAATATATCTGCCAAAATAGTAGCTGGGGGTGGGGGATGCTGAAGAATAGGGACAGAATCCAATTTGTGAGCATGCGTCATCAGCCACATGTTCCACTGACATAAAATTCCTCAGAAATGTCGTTCGCAGCCATTCTCAGACATATTCTAGGTTTGTATACAATATAGGATAAGCATTTAATGGTATTTTTAAAAACACAGCCGATAGTAAAACAAAATTGAGTCATTTTTCCCACACATGAAAGTAAACTAGATTGAGCTATTTGATATTTTCATCTACTTTCAAAAATAATCCATGATGCAGCTCTGAGACTGAGGAGAGGACCATGTATTACAGTATCATTATTTCTGGAAGAATTGTTAGCACATCAGATAATGTAACTCAAGAAGCATAAATCCACTTGTAAAAAAAAAAAAAGAGAGAGGATTCTATTTCAATGTACACAAAGAGGAGATAGTATAAGGAACCAGGGAGGGTGATGGGTAATAAGGTTTCTGAGATGGTTATCATACTTCTGAAAGATTATTAATTTTGAGTAAGTAACCATAACCCATAGGTAGCAGGAGAGGAAAGGGTTTAAGGATTTCAAAGGGTGGAAAGGATGTGTCCTACTAAGGAAACAACAGCTTGAACGCAAGATGCATCTTTTCTAAAATAGCAAAGCCCTTATCCCCGCTGCCCAGCAGGTGAAGGAGAATCTTTGTGAAGAAGGAACACAGAAGACAAGGAGGACAGCTGATGTAAGGATGCACAGATGTAAGGACACGCAACTTTGCAGCAGAGGAGGGGGCAGGAGTGGCAAAAGCCGGCACTCGCCAGTGAGACCCCCCTGGGCCCTCCCAGGAAGAGCAGGGGGTGGGGAGGGTAGCACAGCACAGGGCTGTGAGGTCACTGTCTGCCTTCAAACCTGATTTCATCACCTTCTAGCTGTGGGACTTTAGCAGATCACTTTACCTGCAGGTTTATGTGAAGGATTTCATGGTATAATCTATGAAAAGTGCTTAGCTAAACACAGTAAGGTCTCAATAGATGTTAACTCTTCTTAGTATCTAGCATGGAAGAGGCATTTTATGGATGTTAATTTTCTTCCTAAACTTCTTAGGGGGAGTTTTCTTAACACCACCTAGGAGAAGGCTTGTAGGCCCAGAAAGGCAAGAGCTGGGTCTTGGGAAAAGAGTTTACCAATCTCATGCAGTGGGATTGATACTTTAATGATATATAATGTATTAGTTTGCTAAGGTTTGCTATAACAAAATACCACTAACTGGGTGGCCAAGATAACAGAAATTCATTTTCTCACAGATTTGGAGGCTCGAATTCCATCAGATAACGTAATCCAGGGGCATAAAACAGTGAGAGGGAGTGAGGGCAACGCTGGTTTCTCCTGAGACCTCTCTCCTTGGCTTGCAAATGGCCACCTTCTCTCCATCCTCACATGGTCACCCATTGGTCTGTGTGATATTTGTTTTCTGATCTCTTCTTGGAAGGATACCAGTCACACTGGATTAGGGTCCACCTGTATGAACTCATTTTGCCTTAATTAACTCTTTAAAGGCCCTATCTCCAAAGCCAGTCACATTCTGAGGTACTTAGGACTTCAACAAAGGAATTACATAGAAAACATTTCAGCACAGGTGGAGTCAACACCGAAATGTGAAAACTCAAATAAAGAATGTTACAAGAGACAAGGAAGGACACTACATAATGATCAAGGGATCATTCCAAGAAGAAGATATTACAATTATAAATATATATGCACCCAACATAGGAGCACCTCAATACATAAGGCAATTACTAACAGCTATAAAAGAGGAAATCGACAGCAACACAATAACAGTGGGGGACTTTAACACCTCACTTACACAAATGGACAGATTATCCAAAATGAAAATAAATAAGGAAACAGAAGCTTTAAATGACACAATAGACCAGATAGATTTAATTGATATCTATAGGACATTCCATCCAAAAACAGCAGATTACACTTTCTTCTCAAGTGTGCATGGAACATTCTCCAGGGTAGATCACATCTTGGGTCACAAAAGAAGCCACAGTAAATTTAAGAAAATTGAAATAATATCAAGCATCTTTTCTGACCACAATTCTATGAGATTACAAATGAATTACAGGGAAAAAAATGTAAAAAACACAAACACATGGAGGCTAAACAATATGTTAGTAAATAACCAAGAGATCACTGAAGGAATCAAAGAGGAAATCAAAAAATACCTAGAGAAAAATGACAATGAAAACACGATGATCCAAAACCTATAGGATGCAGCAAAAGCAGTTCTAAGAGGGAAGTTTATAGCTATACAAGCCTACCTCAACAAACAAGAAAAATCTCAAATAAACAATCTAAACTTACACCTAAAGGAACTAGAGAAAGAAGAACAAACAAAACCCAAAGTTGGCAGAAAGAAAGAAATCATAAAGATCAGAGCAGAAATAAATGAAATAGAAACAAAGAAAACAATAGTAAAGTTCAATAAAACTAAAAGCTGATTCTTTGAGAAGATAAACAAAAGATAAACCATTAGCCAGACTCATCAAGAAAAAGAGGGAGAGGACTCAAATCAATAAAATTAGAAATGAAAAAGGAGAAGTTACAACAGACACCGCAGAAATACAAAGCATCCTAAGAGACTACTACAAGCAACCCTATGCCAATAAAATGGACAACCTGGAAGAAATGGACAAATTCTTAGAAAGGTATAACCTTCCAAGACTGAACCAGGAAGAAATGGAAAATATGAACAGACCAATCACAAGTAATGAAATTGAAACTGTGATTAAAAATATTCCAACAAACAAAAGTCCAGGACCAGATGTCTTCACAGGTGAATTCTATCAAACATTTAGAGAAGAGCTAACACCCATCCTTCTCAAACTCTTCCAAAAAATTGTGGCGGAAGGAATACTCCCAAACTCATTCTAAGAGGCCAAGATCACCCTGATACCAAAACCAGACAAAGATACTACAAAAATAGAAAATTACAGACCAATATCACTGATGAATATAGATGCAAAAATCCTCAACAAAATACTAGCAAACAGAATCCAACAGCACATTAAAAGGATCATACACCATGATCAAGTGGGGTTTATCCCAGGAATGAAAGGATTCTTCAATATATGCAAATCAATCAATGTGAAACACCATATTAACAAATTGAAGGAGAAAAACCATATGATCATCTCAACTGATGCAGAGAAACTTTTGACAAAATTCAACACCCATTTATGATAAAAACCGTCCAGAAAGTAGGCATAGAGGGAACTTTCCTCAACATAATAAAGGCCATATATGACAAACCCACAGCCAACATCATCCTCAATGGTGAAAAACTGAAACCATTTCCACTAAAATCAAGAACAAGACAAGGTTGCCCACTCTCACCACTATTATTCAACATAGTTTTGGAAGTCTTAGCCACAGCAATCAGAGAAGAAAAAGAAATAAAGGAATCCAAATCAGAAAAGAAGAAGTAAAGCTGTCACTGCTTGCAGATGACATGATACTATACATAGAGAATTCTAAAGAGGCTAGAGCTAAAACTACTAGAGCTAATCAGTGAATTTGGTAAAGAGGCAGGATACAAAATTAATGCACAGAAATCTCTAGCATTCCTATACACTAATGATGAAAAAAATCTGAAAGTGAAATTAAGAAAACACTCCCACTTACCATTGCAACCATTGCAACAAATGAATAAAATATCTAGGAATAAACCTACCTAAGGAGACAAATACCTGTAGCAGAAAATTATAAGACACAGATGAAAGAAATTAAAGATGATACAAATAAATGGAGAGATATACCATGTTCTTGGATTGGAAGATCAACATTGTGAAAATGACTCTACTACCCAAAGCAATCTACAGATTCAATGCAATCCTTATCAAACTACCACTGGCATTTTTCACAGAACTAGAACAAAAAAATTCACAATTTGTATGGAAACACAAAAGACCCCGAATAGCCAAAGCAATCTTGAGAAAGAAAAACAGAGCTGGAGGAATCAGGCTCCCTGACTTCAGACTATACTACAAGGCTACAGTAATCAAGACAGTATGGTACTGACACAAAAACAGAAATATACATCAACAGAACAGGATAGAAAGCCCAGAGATAAACTCATGCACATATGATCACCTTATCTTTGATAAGGGAGGAAAGAATATATAGTGGAGAAAAGACAGCCTCTTCAATAAGTGGTGCTGGGAAAACTGGACAGGTACATGTAAAAGTACGAAATTAGAACACTCCCTAACACCGTATATAAAAATAAACTCAAAATGGATTAAAGATCGAAATGTAAGGCCAGACACTATCAAACTCTTAGAGGAAAACATAGACGGAACACTCTATGACATAAATCACAGCAAGATCCTTTTCGACCCACCTCCTAGAGAAATGGAAATAAAACCAAAAATAAACAAATGGGACCTAATGAAATTTAAAAGCTTTTGCACAGCAAAGGATACCATAAACAAGACCAAAAGACAATCCTCAGAATGGGAGAAAATATTTGCAAATGAAGCAACGGACAAAGGATTAATCTCCAAAATTTACAAGCAGCTCATGCAGCTCAATATCAAAATAAACAAATAACCCAACCTAAAAATGGGCAGAAGACCTAAATAGACATTTCTCCAAAGAAGATATACAGATTGCCAACAAACACATGAAAGAATGCTCAACATCATTAATCATTAGAGAAATGCAAATCAAAACTACAGTGAGATATCATCTCACACAGGTCAGAATGGCCATCATCAAAAAATCTACAAACAATAAGTGCTGGAGAGGTTGTGGAGAAAAGGGAACCCTCTTGCACTGTTGATGGGAATGTAAACTGATACAGCCACTATGGAGGTTCCTTAAAAAACTACAAATAGAACTACCATATGACCCAGCAATCCCACTTCTGGGCATATACCTTGAGAAAACCATAATTCAAAAAGAGTCATGTACCAAAATGTTCATTGCAGCTCTATTTACAATAGCCAGGACATAGAAGCAACCCAAGTGTCCATCAACAGATGAATGGATAAAGAAGATGTGGCACATATATACAATGGAATATTACTCAGCCAGAAAAAGAAAGGAAATTGAGTTATTTGTAGTGAGGTGGATGGACCTGGAGTCTGTCATACAGAGTGAATAAGTCAGAAAGAGAGAAACAAATACTGTATGCTAACACATACATATGGAATCTAAAAAAATAAAAAATAATAAGGTCATGAAGAACCTAGGGGCAAGACGGGAATAAAGACACAGACCTACTAGAGAATGGACTTGAGGATATGGGGAGGGGGAAGGGTAAGCTGGGACAAAGTGAGAGAGTGGCATGGACATATACACACTACCAAACGTAGAATAGATAGCTAGTGGGAAGCAGTAGCATAGCACAGGGAGATCAACTCCGTGCTTTGTGACCACCTAGAGGGGTGGGATGGAGGGGTGGGAGGGAGGGAGACACAAGAGGGAAGAGATATGGGAACATATGTTTATGTATAACTGATTCACTTCGTTATAAAGCAGAAACTAACACACCATTGTAAAGCAATTATGCTCCAATAAAGTTGTTAAAAAAATTGATGACTAATAAGGATCTGCTGTATAAAACAATAAATAAAATAAAATTCAAAAATTCAAAAAACAAAACAAAACAAGAAACCATCGGAAAATTTCTTTATGACCTGAAATTTCTTAGACAAGATACCAAAAACACAAACTATACTTAACAAAAGGTGGAAAACACGCATGTTTTATTTATACATATATATGTAATAATAGAATAAAAATGCACATTGTTGGAGTGATGGTTGCTGTAGAGATGGAAGGACGGGACCTGAATTGAGGAGGGTTACACAGAGGCTTCAGCTACATCAACTGTATTTTATTTCTCCCTCTATGTGGTGTTATCAGGGTATATTTTATATTTTTTTCTGTACGTTTCTGTGTACGTGATACATTTGATACTCTTTTTTAAAAAGCTTGCTTTCTAAAATATGCAAATAATTGAGAAAAATTTATAGTGACTCACCCTCAAATTCCATTTGATAATTGGTTAAAGGAAATGAACTGAGCATTCAATAATAGGGAACTGCAGTTAAGAAATCATCACACTGATTAATCCATATCTCCAGCGTTATTTAATACATATAAATTTTAGCAACATTAAGATACCATCATATACATATTTACTAAATAAATAGAAATTATAGACTGTCAATTTCAGATCTGTTGGATCTGAGAGTGACATAAATTGTTTTAAATGACATAACTTTTAAATGTTTCTGGTCACATTTTCAATTGTTTTAGTTTCTCTGGGGAAAAAAAAAGACATGGTGAGAACTGTGAAACTATTGGATATGATTTGGCACAATAATCCTGCTCTATGGAACATTCTCCAAGGAAATACACATATTAAAAAGTTATTTACTTAGAAATATTTATAGTAATGCTATTTATGATTGCAAAAACAAAAACATAACTGGGAAAACCCAAACAGCTAAGAATAGGAGAGTGCTAAGCCAAATCTGTCCTATTACAACAGAAGGCCACTGCAGGGCCATCAAAATATCAACTGTGTGATTGATGCATGAAAATATGAAATAAAATTAATTTTCAAAGGGGAGTGATAATAATGTCAACTGTGAAAACTATGTTGACACATGGAAATAAAAATAAAAATTAATTTGAAAGAGCAGAACACGCCATTTCCTGATTTCCTCTATGAAAAAGCATTTGGTAAAAATAAGAAGAGAATTTAGAGGGAAATAAATGAATTGAGTTGGGTTCATTGGATTCTTATTCTTTCCTTCAAAGTTGCCTAAGTTGACCTGTATTCATTAATAAAACAAGACCACAGAGATTTTATCAGCTGCACAAGAGTCTATGAATAAACAGACACATCTTTGCCCATGTGGTGTGATTAGAAGCACCTGCCTTTTCTCTTCTGACATGTTCACCCTCAAGGCAGGTGATGTACTGGGTAACATTTCTTCCTAATAGATATGCCCTGAATATTAACCAGGGCCTTAATATTAATATTAAATGTTAACAGAATCATGTTAATATTTTACAATGGTAATAGTTGTTGGTTGGTTTCTTATTTTGTAAAGAAGATAGCTGATGCACAACAAAATGTTAAATCCATTCATACAATAGAAGCTCTAAGAGTTTATAACAATCACGTTACCATGAATTACAAACCTGTGTTTCAGGTGTGACTCCGTAGGCTATTCTGTGCTATGGCTAAGATCAATCTTCTACCTGGGTCAAGATATATACAAAGGGACATATAACCCGCAAACAATCTAGCTTAGTACCCTGCTAGAAATCTTTTGTTATAAATGAATGCATGTATGAAATTACGGAGGAGATAAAATTCTAACAGAAAGATAACATTAGAAAAATAAAATTAGCTCTTTGGGATACAGATGATGTGGACAATTTTTTTAGAAGAACAAAATTATCTTTGAAGTCACCTGCTTTATCTTAAAAATCCAGGCACATTTTGTCTCTGCTCCATAATATACCCGTGTTTATTTTAATGTAAAAATAATGTTTTTTAATCATCAGTGAAATAATTTAATTCTCCCTCCTGACAAAGCTAGAGACAAACCAATGTTCCAGGAAGATGCCTATGGGTTTGTGTACTTTTCAGCGCATGGCTGCCCACTCCTGGAGGGACACTAAACCCCACTTGTGAAATGGGGCTCAAGAGTACACCCTGAGTGGGCAGATCTGAATAAAGACTTTAAAGTCATGAAAAGCTGATGTTTGCTTTGCTCATAGGATTGTTTTTGCATTTAAATTTGTCTTATTTCAAAAAGAAAATGAAATCAGTAAATCCTTTCCAAGGTAAAGGACGTATACACTTAATATCTAGAAACGAGTTTGCACATAGTTTAATAAATTGTTTTCCAAACACAAGACTTACGCTTGGTGAAAAATAATATACAGTATTAACTTTTGCTTTGTCATATCTTTATTTGTGGACCTACCAAAAAAATGCCACTAAATGTTTTCTTATCAGATATCTGGTTATTTAAGATAGAATGTTCTCAAGGCTGGATTGTCACAAATCAGTGAAACTTAATTAACAACATTATTGAAAAAAAGGAAAACCATAGAAATAATAATTATTTTTCCATTTGTAAAATAGGAAAAATGATACTAATTACTCAAGGTGGTGAGAGATGATATTAACACTGAGTGAAATACTTAGAAAAAAGCATTAAAGAGGCATTGACAGTATGACAAAAAGCCAATATTGTACAAGAAAACAATTATGTAGTTTGCATAATTTGCTACTTAAAATTTTCCCTCAGGGCTTAAAATGGAATGTAACAATGATAAAGAAGAAACACCTGGATAAATGTTAACCAAAGCCTCTAACAGAGAAGATTATTGCACAAAATTTTGAAAATACTACTGAAATACAGGACAAGTACGGTAAAATATAAGTGGAGTGTAAGATCTTATCTACTCACTGAGTAGACAATGAAACAATTCAATGAACACAAATCAATGCATGGTGCTCTGGCTTATTGGTACTTGTACACATGAAAAATTAAGTTTGATTATTAAAATCATTTGTGACAAAGTAGAAGTCCCACCTTTTGATTCACGTTTGCTGTTCATTTATCTTGGTGGTGGTTCATTTCCAGGCTTAAAGTAAAGCCTGTGGAAGAAAGATGAGAGCAGAGGACTGGCCTATGTATTGGAACTCTGTAATAGAAATCTCAATAGAGTCTTAAGATTGATGTGCTGAGTTGGAACCCAAGGTAAGATAACGTAAGATTCAAAAGGGCAATCAGATTTTTTTTTTTTTTTTGTAAGATGGAGAGTTGCATGTCTAGAGCTCTGTTTAATAGCCTCTCTGGGTCATTCTAAATGCTAGAGTCCAAAGAGTTGGCACCAAACAGAGACAAGGACTAAGGCAAAGTATATAAAAGGTGGGTGGGAGGTGAAGTTAATTTAGCTTGGGAAATGAGATGGGGACTGAAGAGTAGACTTATAACCCCAAATATAGGCTGGTTATGTGCATAAATTTCAACCTAACAACGATGAATGAAGGCAGACAGAGCAAGAAAAATCTGAGGATATGATAATGAAAACATAATAGGAAATATTAAATAGCTTCCTTAGGGTTGAACTGTAGACACAGCCACTCTTCTCGTATCTGCCTGTTTACTGAGTAGTTGGTAATGGCCTATTCTGGCAATGGTTCCAGTGTGCCCACCCATCTTCGGAGCTGCTCCACGCAGGTAAACAGGGATGAAATCTTGGGATCCTTGACACAGAAAGGCCTAAAGGCCATTCCGGTCAAGCCTGTACTGAATGACTTTCCTCTGTAGTACGTTTCTGATGAGCATTCACTCAGCTTCCCTTTGCACATGATGAAGTGGCTTCAAGTCCAGAAAATTTGCTGAGCACTTCTTTTGTGCAAAGAACTGTGTAAGGCACTGAGAGGGAAGTCCAGTCAAATGAGAAATGGGAACTTGGAAAAATCACTGACTTCATCTTTGAAGGACCCATCCCGAGCCAAACAAAACCACTGAAACAAATTAAAATGATAAGGCAGCCGTTTCCATGTTCTAGAAACACACAGGCACACAGTGGAATGCCAGGGCTGAACCTGGTAGTTTCTGGGTCCGGAAATATCAGAGATGAAAGGCAGTCATCTTGTTGAAATAGAAGCATGATGGAGGTCTGGAGCCAGAGTCAGTATCTAAAACTTGGGCTGAGTGCTCTCTTTTAGCACTAACTGGGCTGGAAAACGGCTACTTTTGCTGCATTCTTGCGGTGCAGCCAGAGAGAGGAGAGTATGGGACCTGGGCCAAGTCCCTCACGGCCTTGGTGACTGTGCCTACATTTCCCTCGCATCACTGTAGGATGGGAGGCCAAGGCTGCCGAGAAAAGACCCGATTCCGGACAAGACAGTGAGACCCAGGCAGAGGCAAAAGAGGGAGGGCAGTGAAGAGAGGGAGAGGAGGAAACAGGTCTCACTCAGAATTACATCAAGATGATTAACACTGAGAAAAACAGCCACCAAACCCAAACTGGAAGACGAATTTACCAGTAATAAAGTACAAAGAAGAGAACAACATCAAAAAGGCCTTTAAATAAGTATGCTTAAGATCCTCCCAGAAATAAAGGAATAAATTCTATGAAATAAGTCATTATGAAAAAGAAAAAAAGTGACTACCTCAATAGAAGTTGAATGGGCATCAGAGAATATCCAAACTTGTTCATTGTAAAAACAAATAAACAAATAACAAGGTCCTACTGTATAGCATGGGGAACTATATTCAATATTCTGTGATAAACCGTAATGGAAAAGAATATGAAAAAGAATGTTTAGATGTGTATAACTGAACCACTTTGCTGTACAGCAGAAATTAACACAACACTGTAAATCAACTATACTTGAATAAAATAAATTAAAAAACAAACAAACAAACAAAAAACACTTAGTAACAAAAGATAATGGAATTTTTTAACCTGAAAAAGGGTCTGTACAAGAGCCTACAGTAAATAAGCTAATTTTAGAAGCATCCTTGTTAGAGTCAGGAGCAAATTAAGGCTGCCTAGGATCCCCTACAGCTCAATATGTACTTGAGGTCCTAACAAATTCACTAAGATTAAAAATATATTTTTTAAAAAAACAGTATCTTTTATAACCTGGGGTAAAGGGAGGATTCTTTAAAAGAGACCAAACTCAGAAATTTTAAGGATAAAGGCTTATAGTAGAAGGACAGGCACCAAATTTATAATAGGGGCTGCCCCTGGGAAAGAAGGCACAGAGAAAATGAAGGGATGAGAAAGGAATTCAACCTTATAGACAGGGTAATGTTTTGTATCTTAAAAAATGTCAAGTGTAAAGTGTTAACAAACGTTCCTTCTGATTGGTGGATATACGGGCATTAATTGCATTACCTCCTGCATTTTTTTGAAACGAGTCTTTTTTTTTTTTTTTTTTAAAGGAAGGACAAAAACTAAAAGCAAAACTCCAGAGATAATTAAAAAATTAAACACTAACTTAAAAGATATGGCTCCTCCTCCTCAGAAAGCCATAGTTATCAGAGTTATGTATAATCTCATAAGTAATTATAGTGAAACCCCAAATAATATAAATTCAATCTAGATGTGTAAACAAAATGTACAGGTATGTAGAAGAAAAAAAATAAAGCAACGAAATGCTTCAAGGAAGAGATGTCGTGAGTGCTGAATCCTGGAAGATAGGTCACATTTCAAAATTGAGAAAAGGCTGTGAGTGAAGCGGGCTCCTGCATAAGGCTTCACCGTCTGCAGAAGCAGCTCTCCCTCCCCAGGAGATGGTCTGTAAAGGAGTTTCTAAAGCACGCTGATCCAGTCAAGGTGACTAAGGAATGTCTCAAGGATTGGAATGCCAAAGGAAAAGACCTCAGTGAATGGTATCCCATCCAGCTGATGCAGCGTTTGGGTCTCTTAGCTGGAGGCACCCCTCTGAGAGAATTCTTGTATCAGACAGTTGTCACTTGTTGACACCACCCAGTAAGAGAAGCCAGCTTTCCTGGTCCTGAGTTCACGGTCACTTGGCAATCTTTCAACATAGTTTGCCTTCCTTTGTAAACTACGGTGGTGGGATTGTTCTGACCTGAAAACATGGAATTTTTTGGCACTTAGGAGACAGCTAGGACCTGGGATCCTTTACCAGAGTGCTTGTACCGGGAGAGATGTCTCCTCCAGCATACAAAGAAACTATAAGGGGCTAAAAATAACTGCACACTTGCACAGTGGTGGCAAATTATGAACGATAAGATACAAAAAGGGCACAAATCAACTGTCACTTCTGAGGTGCTGGGAGGGGCAAAAGCAGGGTACTGTGCATGATCCCTGCACCCGGTACAACCAAAGGGGTGGGCACACCACCTAATCTACCTCTCTGGCCTGCCCCCACTGTCACCCCATTTAAGGGACCAGTTTGCCCCCCATCAAGGAGTGAGCAAGGGCAGCTGTTTCTTGTTTTCTCTACCTTGTGCTGCAGCACAAGCCCCAATAAAGGCTTGCCTAAATTCCTCGTCTGGCCTCTTATCAATTTCTATTGATTAAAGACTCCAAGGACCCCGAATCGGTAACACTTATGTCTGTCAGTATAATTGGCATTCTTTTATTTGGCTGGTTCCCTTAGCCAGAGTGCTTCTGGAGCATTCACAAACTCAAGTTTCTTGACCTGCAATGTTGAGAACTAGACCCAGACCCTGAACTTGGTGATCCCGAGAGTAAGTGCCGTGCGTGGTGAAACATGTCATGTGGAGACAGCTTATTTCTTCCAAGATGGGTCCACAGCAGAGGCATGAATAACAACCACCTTTCCTAACATTTGGCATGTGTTCATCATATTATACCACCTGCTATTTTTTAGAGAAGGCATTCTAGCTACAGTTGTTTTGGGCTTATTGCTATTCAAGAAAATATGAATTGCTTAGCTCTGAATTTTCTTTTTTTCTTTTTCTACGTCTCTCACCTTGGAGATGGTATGGGTATGTCATCAATATCTATGAAAATAAGATGAAAGGCATTGATAGCTTTCCTTCTGTAGTTTTCACGCCCTTCTCCAAATCCTATTAGTTTATTCAGTAGAGGTTGCCCTGGGAAGTGAAGTTTGCATATTGATGTGAGGGTAAGTTACCTTGTTCAGTTTACATAGACTCTAAGTATCATCAGAAATACTGTGTATAAGTTGGATTTTTAAAAATTCAAGAGAGTATACCTGGGAACAGTGTTTTTATGCTACTTTATCATAGCTTTGTTCTACTAAAAGAGTACAAATGTGAAAATAAAAAGATTTCTATACAGATTTTAAGTCATTAACTCAAAATAGTATAATATACATATTACCTTGTTTTTGAAGCTTTTGGTATAATTTCTTTAAAATTAGTTTTAATTCTTCACTATTATTAACACAATGTCTTTCTGAACCAACATTGACATTCAAGCAGATCTCTGTGCAATTATTTATATCTAAACCCATTAAAGGAAGTCTAATTTTGGACAGTCCACTTAGGGAAATATTGCTGTAACAGAGAAAATGTAACAGAAAATATAGTATGGTATAGGTAAAATTATTAACAATGGCATTAATATGAAAATAAACTTTATGATAATAACTACTGAACATAAATGGTGACCAATGAAATAATTTTAGCTGCAATGGACAATTTACTTGTGGAGCAAGCATAGAATGCTGTTAAGAAAACTTTTATTCAATTATACTGTGCTTCACTCTTGCAAATGGTCCTAAGTATATCCTAGGAAACAATCTTGAGTTTTAAAAACAAATCTGTGTCAAAGGCCAAGCCTGCTATTGATTAGATAATAAAGCAATGTAATTTAATTCTAACTGAAAAAAATAACATATATTCTTATAAAAATAACCTATATATAACATATAAAAATGAAATAAAAACACCCAACCAGAAAAAATTAAAATGTAGCAAATTTTAAAATGGAGTGTTCCTTGAATAAAGCCAATCACTGTCTTAGCAAATGGAAAGGTTTTGTTTCAACCCACAATAGACACATTATGGAACTACCTACCATGACTCTGCTCTGTTTCGATTGACCTGCAGAAAGGAGTTCTGTGTTTACCATGCCATCCGGAGGTCCTATCCTAACAAGAGACCTTCCTTATCTATCTGGCCAACATCAGCTTTGCTACTTAGAGTCTGTCAAATTCGATTGAATTATAAAAATAGAAGACCTAGTAACCATCAGCTTTCTAAACCCTATTGCTCATAATGGACCATTGGTAATACAGTAATCAACAATGTGGCTATTTCATTTTAATCTGCAACTGTTCAAATTAAAGGGATTTACTACAACAGCTTTTGAAAAATTCTGTAGTAAGTGCAGCAATGCATCTGCTTATATTTCCATATAATTTGAATAACAGTATTGTTTAAAACAGATGTCAGCTTCTTTGAATATAATCACGTGTTGTTGTCAGCACTATGCACCCACAGATTTACACTTAAGTAACCAAGGATGAGGTTCTCTGTCTGTGTCACCTGTTTTATTGGTGCATCCTTTTTCTTATTTAAACCTAGCCCAAGAAAACAGTGTTTCTGGTTTTGTAAACGTAAGCCAAATATATACAAATAAACATGTTGTAATAATAATTGTTTCCCCCCCCAATGTGAAGACAAGGTAATGTAAATTCACTATTTGGATTTCAATCCAGCTTTCTTCGATTTTCTATAATATTAATATTGGTATTTCTAAAAGGCAGGTGGAACTAGATGTAGCCTTAACTCTTTCTGTGCTGGGAACATTTTGATGTTTATATCATTGAGACCTGGAGTCTTTAACGATAAACACCGCTGGTGTGGACTGGATTACACTGCAGTGATCGAAGCTCTTGCCCTTCACCAAAAACCCTATCTGTGACCAGGCAAGGAGAATTCTCATCCACCCATTGAGCCTCACGCTAATATCATGCAGTCAGGTGTGCAAGTATGCAAAGGTCATACCCTGAAGGGTACCTGTTGTCACAGAAATACATCACAACTCCATAAGGTCTTCAGTTTAAACATGTTAAAATGGGGTGAAAGTAAGTACTCCACTTCATTAGATCTTTATTTATTTTATTATTATTATTATTATTATTTTTTGCGGTACGTGGGCCTCTCACTGCTGTGGCCTCTCCCGTTGCAGAGCACAGGCTCCGGACGCGCAGGCTCAGCGGCCATGGCTCACGGGCCCAGCCACTCCGCGGCATGTGGGATCTTCCCGGACCGGGGCACGAACCCGCGTCCCCTATATTGGCAGGCGGACTCTCAACCACTGCGCCACCAGGGAAGCCCCAGATCTTCTTTAAATGTTCTCTCTACATTGAATCCTTCTGCTTTCCTTTTTCTCTTTGACTCAAATCTCTTTTACTTAACTGATTAGGGCACACAACACAGTTTGTATGTGCGTGTTTGTACTTGTAAATTTCTGATCATGGTTCCTAATTTAAAAACGGCATTAGCAAAGGGTTTTATATTTCTATCTTTAATAACAACACTAAATGATGTTTCTACCAAAGGACCAGTCTCACCTGAAAAACAAAAGATTTTGGTTTATGGTAGTCAACAACAAATCAAAATGATCATCTTGGAAATTACCGTTAACCGTGTTAAATTATTGAACTTCTTGCTGGAAGCAACAAATTAATATTTATTTTATACCTACCAGCTATTACGTGTATACTAGAATTTATACACAGGACACTTTCATGAAAGAAAGTGTCACGAAATACAGTCTTCAAATACCAGCTACTTTTAATTTTAAGCCAGAATAAATGATTTAATAAGTTCCTCCCCAAACCAGCGACAATGCTTTGTGAAAGCCTCACGTTAACCAGCGAGACCGTAAGTTCCCTGAGGGCAGGGGCTCAGCGGCCTCTCCTGTTGCCTTCTCCACCTCAAGCAGCTACAAAAGGGTCCTTGAACATCTGTTGGGGCCATTTGAAAAGTCTCCTTTTATTTTGAAGTGGTTTCCGCGGACGCGCGTGTAGCAAAGTCAAGAGGGGGAAAGGGGCAGCGGAGAGGGGGTAGCAAAATCGGAGGGAGCGGTAGGACGGAGAGGAATCGGGAGGAGGCAAGTGAACCCCGAGAGCCCGGGAGAGGAAGGCTGCGCGCCCCATGCCGCGGCACCGGAAGGGGGAGCCGAGCCCGCGTCCGCCGGGCTCCCCGGGGCGACCCCCCGGCGGCAGGTGGGGCGGGAGCATGCGCGCGGAGCGGCCCCCGGCCCCGGCCCGCCCCGCCCCGCGCCTCCCCGCGCCTCCCCGCGCCGCGTGCTCCTCCCGCCCGCACCGCCGGGCCCGCGGCGCCGCAGCCGGGCCGCCCGAGCCCCGCCGCTCCGGGTCGCGCCCGGGCCTGTCGCCCAGTCGGCGTTGCGGGCGGCGCCGCTCTGCTCCGGGTAAGGAGGGCGCCGCCGCCCGCGCCGCGGGGCCGCCGCCCCGGGTGCCCCAGAGCCACGCCGAGCGCGCGTCGCCCGCGGCGGGGCCGGGCGGGGGGCGGTAGCAGTTGGGAGTCGCCTTGCCCCGCGCCGCCTCTTTCTCTTTCTCTTTCGCCGCCGGGCGCGGGCCGGGCTCCCCCGCGGGGCGCTGCCCACTTGTCGACCACTTCGGACGGGCCGGGCCGGGCTGGGGGCGGGGACGGCAGGACTCTCGCGGCCCTTGGGCCCCCGCGCCGGGCGTCGCTTCCTCCTGGGCGGGACGTCCCGCGGCTCCCGTCCTGTGGGCAGAGCCCAGAGTCCACCCGGCCCGGCGCGGGGACGTGGGAGCCGGTGTCACACCTGCCGCCCTCCCCGGGGACCCCGCCCAGAGCGCGGCTGGCTGGGCTCACCTGGGCGTCGAGCGGTTACTTGCGGGGTCGGTGCGGGCCTGTCCCCTAGGTCGGGGCGCTCCGGCGGGCTCTGGCCCTGCCTTTTACATCCCGCGGTCATAGATGAAAGTCAGCAGAACGTGCTGTATTCCAGATGTGCTTCCATACACTTAGCAGGGCATCGTTGATCTCTCCATGCCTGGCAGTGGAAACTTCGTAAAAGGACGGTCTGGTCTTTGTTACTGTTGAGGCTGCAGCGTGTGGAAGCCCAGGGAAGGCAGCCCGGTGGGGCCCCTCATCGGCCAGGCTGTGTCCGTGCCCACCACTCAGTCTCCCTGCAGGTTACTCGGGTCTACACTTTGCCCCTTGCCCGAGGCACCGGCTTCGGAGATCCTGCTGTTGGAATTGATCTCTAGATGCTCCTGGAGTGCTCTGTTCTCAGTCCTTAGAAGCCAACATAAACGTAGTGGGGTCTCCTGGTGTTTTCGAAAAAGGTTAAAGTGCCAAACAGTGGTGGTGGTGTGCACTTTGTTTTTGATGCTTGGTAATATAAAGTCTTTGAATGCATTTAGCTCTTCACAAGATGCTAAGTAACCTCAGTTACTCCTTATTGTACCTGAGAATCCAGAGAAAGCTTTCAGAGTAGAGATCTTTGGAGCATCCAAATGGATTGGATTCTGCTATACTCACTTGGTGTGTAACTGGTGAGTAGTAAGGAAGATGAGCTTAAAACTGCTATTTATTATGTTCTCAGACTGTGAGGCACATCGATGGATTTGTACTGCAGGTGACCTTGACTGTGGAATTGTTTACTTCACACACACTATTGGGGTCAAGAGAAGTATTAAGCTTGGTCTACCTCTGCAGCCAGCTCTCAGGCTGTTTCCTAAGAAAGGGTGTTGGTGGGAAGGTGATCTGGTGAAAACAGAATTAAGGAAAGTTAAGGAACTGCCCTGACTTCTGCTTTAAAGAGAAATAAGTGTATTTTTAAGTTCAGCATAAGAATCTTAGGTGAGCTCTGCCGTCTGTGTATTTCATTGCAGTCAGTAGCTGTGTGATTTGTATCTTAAATTACACTTCTAATTCATTTTTACTTAAAAAAATTTCAATTGTCATTTGTATAATTAACCATCTCCTATGTATGGTCATACATTCATATGACAAACCACGAACAACTTGACCTTTGGTGTGTTGAGATAAAACTTGCAAACCAAATCACTTGTGAACAAAATATGATGAGGCAATAAATAGGATCTGAGACTAAAACAATCTAAAATAAAATGCCAGCGTTATGAAACAGGCTGTGGTTCGAGGGTTTGGCAAGGAGAAGGTCTTTGGGGTCTGGAGTGATGAGAAAAGGACCCAGAAGGAGTCGGGCCTTGGGCTGAATCTTGTGTAGGTGAACAGAAGGATGTAGTGTGTGGGAGCCTAGGAGGGAGAAAGGGGGTCTCATGCCCCAAAAAGGATGATTATGATTTATTTAGAACAAAGAGAAAGTATCTGCAGAACCCAGTTTGGGCACTGTGGACATACACGCTCTCCCCAGCAGCACCTACCCTCCCAAATGAGAAATTGTCTATTCATTTTTCATGATTCAGCATAATTTCTGCTCTGCGAAGCCTCTCCCAATTCTCACAACCCGAGTTTCTTCCTTTGACTTGCACTTTTCCTGGTTCATCTGTATATAAACACGTTCTTTTTTAATGGCCCAGACTTTAGATTTTGCCATCTTCTTTTTATTAATGTTTAAAAATTGAGGTATAGTTGACATATAGCATTATTTTATGTTTCAGGTGTGCAACACAGTGATGTGATATATGTGTGTATTGTGGAATAATTACCACAGTAAGTTTAATTAACATCCATCACCTCACATAGTTTTTTTTTCTTGTGATTGAGGACTTTTAAGAGCAACTCTCCCAGCAACTTTCAAATATGTAATACAATAGTATTAACTATAGTCATCATTAACTATAGTCATCAAAAAAAGTTGTATATATTCTTCAAGACTTAGTTTCTGTCTTTAAGGAGCATATATATATATCCTTCAAGGGCAGGAACAGGTCCTCGGTTCTCTTTATTCAGAGTGTTTTTGCACCGTGGTCGTAGCTTTTTAACGTACATAACAACCCTCTGGTGCCTGGCTTGGTACCTGGCGGGGGCTTTAAGCACACACTCACTGGGTATCTGGAGGGTGCCTTCTGGGTGGGAGCAGAGGCTGGGTGGAAAGGCAGCGGTCAGGAAGCCCATTGGATGATGAAGGAGGATTTGCAGCTGGAAGGCCTAGAGTTGTCACCTTGAAGGGCAGGGAGAGCGGAAAGCCACTGGGAGTGGGGGAGCAGTGCAGGAAGCACCAGACGGCCCCCATTCCTCCCAGTGTGTCTTAGGGTCCCTTCTTCAGAGCTGTAGGAGATTTGACAATCACCATTAAATGTGTCTTGATCGTTTCAATTAATTATTTTAATGAAGAACACTGCTGCTGTGAATTGGGGACGTTGGCAGGAGAGCCACGTGGGCGAGTTGGGAGCAGAGGAGAGCAGACAAGTTCAATCTTTAAAAAGCTGCATTCGGGCTTCCCTGGTGGCGCAGTGGTTGAGAGTCCGCCTGATGATGCAGTGGACACGGGTTCGTGCCCCGGTCCAGGAAGATCCCACATGCCGCGGAGCGGCTGGGCCTGTGAGCCATGGCCGCTGAGCCTGGGCGTCCGGAGCCTGTGCTCCGCAACAGGAGAGGCCACAACAGTGAGAGAGGCCCGCGTACTGCAAAAAAAAAGAAAAGAAAGAAAAAAGCTTTATTCACAGAGCGGCTGCAGTGGTGATCTTGGAGAGAGGCGCTCTGACGTTGGGCTGGGAGAAAGCCAGCCAGGAAGTCTTCAGCTGTCACGGGGGTAACAGTAAAAGGAGCACAGGACGGAGCGAGTGAATTACCCAGAGAGGAGAGAGAGCGGTTCCCTGACTGGTGACTGAGGCGCCTCCACCCACTGAAGGGGTCCCTGAGAGAAACGAAGATGGTCAGATGGTGCAGGGGTTGGGGGCGAAGCAGGCAGCCAGTGATGGGGAGCCCCTGCAGAACCAGAGGGGGAGCTCTGTGTTAGGTCTGTACTGATGAAAAATCCCAGCTGAGGAGATGGAGTTGAACTTGGCTAGAAGGAGGTGATGGTGGTAGCAAGGCTCAGTGTGAGCTGTCGGTGATGTTTTGCTTTCTGTGTTAGGTGTATAGATGCTCCCCTTTCTTGTGAATCGTGGTTTGCAGTTTACAAAGCATTTCCACTTTGTAGTGTTGGTGAACATTTTGAGGGTAGTTTATTGTGAAGAAAGTGAAGAAGTGAAGAAAACTATTGAGGTCCATCAAAAAAAACAGTGGACATACTTCCAAAGGGCCCTTGCGGAGATTAGTATAAATACGGATATTATCTTGGACTTAAGCGAAATAAAGCAAAAACAGTGAATTAGAATATATTTGGGAGAAATAAAACTCCAGTTACTTCACACACATAATATTTTTTTTTTAAACACTTGCACTACTCTTTTTTTAGAACCGTGCCTTAGAAGAATTTACCCCTATTTTATTTTGCAAATAGAAACAGTTTTCCGCAGTAGCAGTGGAAAAATGAAACCTTTGCCCTGAGCCCATCAGAGCTGTTCCTCTACTCCCCTGGCCCCATGTGTGCCTTCTGGGAGGATTCACTGCAGGATGGCCTCCTGCTCCGGGAACCTCCTGAACTTTTCTTCGTGTTGTGTAGATTTCAGCTCATGGGCAAGGCGTTTTCTTAATGAACCTAGGCATTGTGGAGAAGGCTTGTGCATCCCTTCTGACTGTGGATCTTAGGTGATGAGAGTGTGGTGGCTGCCACAATTAATAATTGATTGATAGCTCATTTGGAAGGTACCAGGTGGGGGACGTGGTAGACAGAGCAGCGGTGATGCATCTTTTATCCCTGTGCCTGGCCAGAGAGGACACATTCAATTAGAGGGACAGATGGACAGCAGGACACTTTCATACACAGCGTTTTGGTGTGTAAGCTCTTACAATAGCTTTTAAGATCGTGATAGCTTTTCAAAATTAAAAAAAATATATTGAAGTATAGTTGATGTACAGTGTTGTGTTAGTTTCTGCTGTGGAGCAAAGTGACTCGGTTTATACATATATATATACACATTCTTTTTCATATTCTTTTCCATTATGGTTTATCTCAGGATATTGAATGTAGTTCCCTGTGCTCTACAGTAGGACCTTGTTGTTTATGATAGCTTTCAGATTAAATCATGGTTGCCCTACTTACTCCCTGGTTTTTTGAGTGGTAGTGAATAAAGGAACCTAAATGGGGATGAGGCATTTTTGCTGGGCATCCACTTTGTGTCTGTTGTGTGAGGTGTGCATGGGGGTGACTAGTGCAGACAGCTCCTGCATTAATAGAGCGAATAGTCCAGCGAGGGGACAGACATTAAGCAATCTCCACCATAAATGTCTAAGGACAGACTTGAAGTATATTATGGGAAAGACCAGCAGAAGTCCCTAATTAGTTTTGTGGGTAGAAGAGGCGTCTCTGAGAAGAGGAGCCACTGACCAGGCAGGGGGCAGGGCAGAGAGAAGTTGAGGGACAGGGAGGCACGTGTGCGAAGCGGGCAGGGAGAGGGCGCGGCCCAGGGTGGGCGAGGGGCTGGGGGAGTCGGGGCCTGAGCGGGAAGCCCCAGGAAGGACGTGCTGAGGGTCATGCAGTCTCTTCTGCTTGCCACGGGAAGGCTTTGCAGGGGCTGAGCAGGGCGTGGTGGAATCCGCTTTGTGTTGGGTGAGGCTCCCGTGGGCTGCCGCCTCTGGAATACTGTGCGGGTACACAGTTAGGATGCCACCTCAGGGGTCCCGGTGAGGGGAGCTGGGTGTGGAGATGGGCAGAGATGGAGGCACTCCAGGAGTCCTTTGGAGGTAGAATTTACAAAATTGCTTATGGATGGCAGGGTAAAATCACTACCCTGAATTTTCACATGAGAAACTTGGTGAATTTTCATAGGTGAGGGAAGACTGGCATGAAGCAGACCTCATGCTGTGGCTCTGACCGTTTTTCCTGTGTAAGCCCCACTGGATGTTGGTTACTTTTAGGGAGACAACTTGGTGTGGTTGTGACGTGTGTCAGGCACCCAGCTTTGTGCCTAGCACATGGTTTTGGAGTTTAACAAATGTGGGCTTTCTTTCCCTTTCTGTGGCCGTGGGTTTTTTGTATTCTGCTCAGCTCATACCAGACCTACCGGCCCTCTTGAATTGGAGCAGCAGATCTGTCTGCAGGTGGACACGTGTGCCCAAGTGCACGTGGTCTCAGGGCGGCCATCAAACAGCCTTGTGGGGAGCATTTTCAGCCCTGACCAGGAATGTCTAAAATGACCCGGTATGCTGTGTGGACCATCTGTTTCTCAGTTTCCCCTGCAGCCTGGTGTCCCAACACTGATCTCAACACTGGGAGACTCTCCAAGCCCCTGAAAGGTCTCTGGCCCTGCAATTAGGAGCCATTGCTTATTCTTCGTGGTTACTTTTTTTGTGAGTACGTTGAACTTAAAAATGGGACTTTCTCGAGTGATAGCAGCTACAAAATTGCTCTTCGTCACTATTATTATTGCTATAACTTCTTTCTAAGTAAAAATGAAGGAGCAGGTTACAGACATGATTCCAGGCCTGTATAAATGGATCCAGGTGAGCACTGGTCCAATCCAAGGCCCAGTTCATAGATGAGCACATGTGCTACTCTTGCCTTTGGTTTTCTAAATGGAGCCATGCAGGGTGCCCTGCCTTGGCACTGTTTGGCAGATGGGGTTCAGACCTAAATCTGGGGTCACCAATTTCGATGTCAGGGGCTAATCAGGGAGGGGAACTGAGTGAAGCTGGCAGAGAGACGAACACTCAGTGTCCTCTTGATTTTGCTTTCATTTTCTCACCTTTGAAACCTCCGCATAGGCACTTGTTTAGTATAAGAAGTTCTCTAAGTACAAGGATAGTGAGAGGGAGGAAAATCCCCTCAGTAGCATGGAGACAGTAGGGAGTGGTGGAGACTGTGGCAAACTACTGCTCCTATATGTTCTAAAGGGGTAGTTATTATTTTTTTAAAAAACTACCCCAAGTTGGAAACCTGCATTAAAATAAATGTGAAACCTCCCTATTTAGAAGTGCGGGCTCCCTAGTAGGTGCTAGGACACTGCCAAGGTAAACAGAGTATGTTTGCTGACCGGATACCGTTTGTGGCTGTTTCACAGCCTCTGACTTGTGGGGTCGGCTCCGTGATGTGCTGAATGTATTTTCCTTTACTCACGTGGTTTTCCTTCACTCATCCTTCACTTATTAATCCTGATGGAGAATATCAGCAAGCATATCAGCTTCTTATTCTGCTGATTCCTGCCATTTAAGTCTGACCTGATTAAACCTGGTAGTGAGGAGTGGGCAGCTGGGCCCAGCCCTGTGACTCTGTAAGGCACATGCTTGTGTGAGAGGCTAGAGTTATCAAACTCTGGATAGAACCTAGGCTTTTTAAAGCTTTCCATCATGCTTCTCTGGAATTTTAAAAACATATTCCTGTGTTAAAGTATATCTTTTTAACCAGTTGTCTAAGGGTTTGTGTGACTTCAGGACACTACTTTTTGTATGATTGGAGGGGACGGTGCTTTTTCTTACCTGTGGGCTCTTGCTCATTTGTACCTGGTTTTCTCGTTGTGAATTTTCCTCCTCCAGCAAGCCTCCAAGCATCCCTAAAACTGGGTTTCACCCCCTCTGCCATGTGCTTTCTTACCGCGATGTGCCGTTGTGCGTATTTCACTCTGAAGGATAGAGCTTTGGTCCCCACGGAACTTTTTGGGTTAAGTGAGGGCTTGCTCAGTTCACTGTATCTTTCCAGAGCCCAGCGATTGCCTGACACATGTTAGACACCAGTAAATAAAGGTTGAGTGATTTTGATTCAATTAGTGACAGGCTCATACAGAAAAGAAATTCCACAAAATCCCTAGCATTTGGGGATTCTGTGACTATCCAGCTTAGACCTTGGATTTGATTGAAAATGTAAGCACTGACCTTTCAGCCACTCATTTTATTATTATTATGGTGACATGTCAAAGGAAATATAAAGGTTCTTCTCTTTTGCTTTATGGCAAAGAATATCCTTTGATTCCCGATCATTACACCCTTTAGTCCTGGAACTAGACATCATCAAGGTGAATTATTAGAGATGCCGACATGGTGCTTTCAAATCTATATTTTATGCACTCAATTTCTGAGGATGGTTAGAACAAAGGCTTTTTTTCTCCCTTTCTCTTTGAAAACAGTGAGCTTGTTGTGATTTTATTCCCACGTGATATATGGATGTTTTTTGGGCAGCTTAATATATACAACTGAGCTTAGAGTAGGAACCCATCATGGCTAACAGACCAAGAATTTGAGACGTCATCACCAGCACAGGAGAGCAAATCCCATGCTTGGAGCTGATTTCCAAGTTGATAGACTTCTGTGTAGGGTGATGAGTATATTTCATTTGTTTTTTTAATTGAATGCCACAGATACTTGGTTCTTTTCAGAAAGGTAATAGTATGTTGCTGGGTCCTGCATCCCATGTAAATTAGCAGCTGTCAATTGGCACCCGCCCTGTGGATGAAGTCTGCGTACAGAATGGAAGTGTCCCCCTTTCAGCCGTTGCCATCTTTGTGTTTTGTGTGAATGCAAAGCCCGTCTATTTTACAGCAGCCGATCATACATGATCTTTAGGACCACTTTATTCTTTTACTGTGAGGACAAGGAGAATATCACTGCTAGTCTTTTCAGAACCGGCTCATACCTGTGTCCAAAACAAACAATGTCCATGGAGTAAATAGACAGAGGAAAAAGAAAGGAAGCCATGCAGGGTACAGTTATACATTAATCACCAACGTGATTCGCAGGGTGTGAGGTTAGTGGGCCTGGTTTTAAATTGGGTTGATGTCCACATAAATTGTCTTTCAAGTTTCTAGAACTTTCAGCTCAAAGTAGCTGTAGCGTCTCCCGTAGGTCAACTATGGCTTATGAAGAAGCTTCATCCTGTCCCACATCTAGCAACTTAGACTTAGCATTTTCTTGAATTTTAGGGAGTTTAGAAGTAATCTAATTCAGGTTTTCTCAGTCTCTACTATTAAGTCATTTTTTTATTCTAAGGGACTATCGTGTGCATTATAGGATGTCTGTTAACAGCAGCATCCCTGGCCCCTACCTGCTGGGCGTCTGTAGCACTTTTCCACACTTAGTTGTGACAACCAAAAATATCTCTAGATGTTTCCAAATGTCCCCTGAAGAGGGGCCAGAGAGGGCAGAATCGCCCGGGTTGAGATGGAGCCAAAGAGACGCTGAGACGCTGGCCCCACCCCCAGGGACACAGAGCTGAGTTTGTGGTGTCTGTGTATCGCATCAGGGAGGACGCACCGGTGTGTTCGTGTATTTATTCATTTAGCGGTGCTTTTGAGTACCTACTGCACGCCAGGCCCAGGCACTGGGAAATACCCAGAATCAATCTGGGGAGGGGGCTTACCGGGGACTGGCCCCTCAGACTCCACAGGAGAGGTGTAAAAAACGTGAGTGCCTGTGCTGAAAAGGCACGTGCTTTCTGAAAGTAGAGAGGGAGGACACCTGCGTCCAGTCGCTGGTGCACAGGCGCTCTTGTTCTGCTCCATGGATGGTCCAGCAGAAGCTGACTTGGAGGGTCGCGCAGTGCAGGGTCAGTCACCTTCCCGCCGCCAGCTGGGTCCCATCGCACCGGCCCCCATGCCCCGCCCCCCCCAGGGACCTGTGTCCCAGACAGGAGAAGCCCATGGCTTTAATCAGGCCCTCGTGGGGATGAATGGTGTGTTCAGGGTTGTGTTATTTCCAGATCGTTCGTGTGGCCCCTGTTGGCATGTTGCTCAAAAGAAGAAAGATAGTCACTTCCTGGAAATTGAAAAATCTCTGTCCTCATCTTCATGCGTTCTCACTGAGTGTTATATTACAAGTGAAGATAATAGAGTCGCCAGAATACATATGCCCTTCTGTACGAGGATTGAAAAGTTCTCCAGCGTTTCCTCAGGCTGGATCACTGAAAATGTCGGTCAAAACTGAAAATAAAATGAAATCGTTAATAACCTATTTCGAGGGGTGGTTTAATTCATTCACCTACTTGAAATTATTCTGATTTCCACCTAATCCACTCCTGAGTTTGCACAATGAAGGTCCCATAGTTAGGTAAATGCTCTGGTCTCTTTTATACCCTCCTTAGGGTCACACTGACCCACCGCAATGAGGATCTTCCTTCTGGGAATAAGATGAGGGAACCTTTTAAAGAGGGGACAGGAAATGGAGCTTCTCCTCTTCATTTTGTTCCCAGAGTTTGAACGTGCCGCCCCTCCCAGACGTGAGATGAAGCTCGAGGGGATGGTGGCGCACCTGACTGACTCCGAGTCCCTTTCACTTGGTTGTTGAACCGAATGTGGAAGGAACAGGACCTGCTGTGCCAATGTTATCAACCCTTTGGTAACGTGTGTTTGTAACATCCCACTTAGTATCCTGAAATAAAGTTAGTAGGCAAATAACTCACCTATTCAGACTTCCTAAAAGTCAATATAATGTCCATAATATAATAAGGGGGAGAAATAAAAGGAAGGTAATTTATAGTAAAATGGTATGTGTTTCAAAATGTTTGGGGATGAGTAGTCTAGAAAATAAAATGAAGTCTTTGGATGCTTGTACGGATGGACTCAGTGTGAAAGTGACCAGGTAAAATGCTGACGCAGGGAGACTGCATCAGGCAAGGGTGTCTGAGCGGCCATGGCTGCTTCTCCTGAAATGGTAGACAGCATTTGCTGAAATTCCACCTGAAACAAAGTAAAACCTTTCCTCCCTTTACACAGAGCTGCATTCCAGGGAAAGATAGGAAATATGAAAACCATGCAAAATACTTTTTGATTATATGTAAAATAGAATTATGTTCAAGGTTTAGAGAAGCATAAGTAGGGTTTTCAAATACGTGAATGTCAGGTGGGACTGACTCTCACCTTTAGAAAGTGAGAGCCTTTACAGTAAGTACCCTGTTCCATTTTTTATCTAAAAATAGGAATTGAGAATGAAAATTAGTTTTAGCGTTTGGGGTTTACTCTTACGTGGTTTGCGTGTAACGTTCTAGTCCTTGTATGCAAACTGTTTTCCCCCTCATTTGTACTATTATCTACATGTTATACTCTGTGTTGTTGGCCCGGTGCAGCTGCAGTCCTGGGTACGTTTTGAGGTTTGGGGTGAGAATGGGGGTGGGACTAGATTCCAGTGCATTCTTACAGCCTGAATACCATGTAAGAAGAAACGGGGGCTCCAACTTCCACAAAGTAATATTTTAATGGTGTTTGAAAACGAGTGAGAATTCAGAGGATGAAATGAAATATAGCATAGAAAATGAATGCACAGTGATGTCTATAAATGGAGCCTGTAGGCACCCAAGTTAAATATGTGCCATATACGCTATTACACACCCCCGCATCTCCACGCTCACCCTCGCATATGACGACTTCGGGTTTATTATTGATTTGGGTAACTATTATTGTCCATGAGAGATATAAAGACATACTCCTCTTTCAGTTCAGTTTGTGGCCACTGTGTAATTAGAATTAGATATAACGTAAGGTTGTGTTTAAAGGGTAGGGCATGTGGTCTTATGAAGTCTTTTTCTGATGATGCAAACTAGAGGTGAGAGTTGGCCAACGCATCAGGTAACTTCAAGTTAAAATTGTGTCCTAGTCCAAGAGTGCCAATGGAGGGCACACTGTAAGTCAAAGGTCCTGACACTCAGCAGTGAGGCTGGAGGAAAATGTGGGATACTGAACGGGGCAGCTCACTGTGTTGGCCTCTGTCTGCCTTGAGGTTGGAGTTCAAAGCCTGGTGTCTCTCTGAACCTGTCTGTAGCCTATAGTTCTCAGGAGCTGTGTATTGATTTTGGGGGTGGGTATAGGCCGTTTTCTTGATTATTGCCTGTATGTGCAGAGTGTTTAGGAAGCTTCTCAAGAAGTTTATAAATATCAGACCCACAGATTTTTGCAGTCTTCTTTGATATCATCTCTGGCTTTTCTGTCACTCATTTGTCTCTTTTTTCACTCTATATCTATAGGCTGAGTGTAGAAACACTTGGGCAAATGCACTCAATGGTTTATCAACTAATAATGGATTTATACTTACACCATATGTAAAGGAAACAGAAAATTGATGTATTAAGTTGTTTAAGGCTTACTCTGTGTTTTGGAAGGCTTGCTGAAGTATAATTTTTGGTAGACTTAACGGAAAAGAACTTTGCAAGGTCAGATGCAGAACATCCTAACTTGGTTTTCCCCCATATTTTTTATTTAGCACTATATAAAAATATTTTTAAAGTTTATTTGGTATTTTTACCATACTTTATACTTTTAGAGCCTGTCCATATGGATGTCAGTTACTACTTTTTTAAAACATGTGCTGATTTTGCTGCACAGTGATTGCTTAAGGTCAGAGTTCTTAGTGGCAGTTAACTCCTAGCCAGAGTGTTTAAGATATCTGTCTTTGTTTTTATTTAAAAGTTTTTCATTGGATAAAAATGTTACATTTTACAGGTCATCAACTATTGAGAATTTCTGTAATAGAAGAAATGGTTTTCTGAGGGAACTAAACTGATTAGTATTCTGAATATTTCAGTGTATCATATAAAGGAAATTCATATGAAAGGTCTTCTTAAGGTTAACGATAAAATTTACTATGTTAATTTTCCGTTAGTTATATTACCTAAAAGAGTTAGAGTTTGTTATTTTCTAAGATGTAAGTACAGTGATGCTTGACATTTTGATAGCTTTTGAGAAGATAGTAACTGCTGAACTTTGATAAATTATACGCAGTCAGTTAAGATAAAAATGAATAAGAAATAAATGGTTATGGCTGACAATTAACAAACAGAAAAAAAAAACAACCCTTAATAAGAAAGCCACTTATACAGTTAGGTGGCACTGTTTCCTTTTTCTTTTCAAATATTTGACTAAGTGTAATTAAAATATAAAGAGGTTTCATGTGGCCTTATTTAGATCTAGCCAGATTAAAGACAAATAGGAAAAGTAAATTAGAAACCAGTTTGAGGTGAAGATCCAGCCCCCGTGCGTAACTGAAACATATCTTCCAACCCATGAGCAGAGAGCAACTGATTGTTTTAGGACTGCTGAGCAAACATTTGGGGTGCTCTCAAGGGTTCCTGAGGGCAGGCTTCAAGGGTCTGGAACCTTAGAGTCATGTGGGACTGACAGGTGACTTGAGTAGGTGAAGTGGCCTGGATGTAAGATGGGAGGGAGTCATGGGCTTGCGGTGCCCTGGTGTACATCTGCAGGCCTGTGCCACGTGTTCTTGCTTTTGGGAGTTTGAATCCTTTGTTGCCAGGCTTAATAGTCCTTTGTTTTCTATTGTCTTCCCTCACGATCAAAGTCAGAAATCTAGTTATTTAAAATGTTTATGTAATTTCCTGGGTCCTATCTATCTATCTATCTATCTATTGCTTTTTCTATTTTTAATTGAAATACAATATTATATTAGTTTCAGGTGTACAACATAGTGACTTGACATTTATATACATTACATATTGATGACCATGATAAGTTTAGAACCATCTGTCACTGTACAAAGTTACTCTGATGTTATTGACTATATTCCCTATGTTGTACATTGCATCTCTGTGACTCATTTATTTTATAACTGAAAATTTGTACCTCTAAACCTCCTGTACCTATTTCACCCAATCCCCCACCTACCTCCGTTGGCAGCCTTCAGTTTGTTTTCTGTATCTGTGAGTCTGTTTCTATTTTGTTTGTTTTGTTTTTTAGATTCCACATATAAGTGAAATTATATTGTATTTGTCTTTGTTTGACCTGTTTCAGTAAGCATAATATTCTCTAGGTCCATCCATGGTGTCACAAATGGTGAAATTTCATTCTTTTTATGGCTAAGTAATATTCCATGTCTGTATGTGTGGATGCTTAAGTTGCTTCCATATCTTGGATAATGTAAGTAATGCTGTAATGAACATAGGGGTACATACATGTTTTTGAATTAGTGCTTTTGTTTTCTTCAGATAAATACCCAGAAGTGGAATTGCTGTATCATATGGGAATTCCATTTTTAATTTTTTGAGGAACCTCCCTACTGTTTTCCATAGAGGCTGCACCAGTTTACATTCCCATCAACAGTGCACAAGTGTTCCCTTTTCTCCTCATCCTCACCAACACTAGTTTTGTTTTGATAATAGCCGTTCTGAGTGGTGTGAGGTGATATCTCATTATGGTTTTGATTTGCATTTCCCTGATGATTAGTGATGTTGAGCATCTTTTCATGGACCTATTGTCCATCTGTATGCCTTCTTTGGAAAAATGTCTGTTTGGGTCCTCTATCCATTTTTCAGTTGGGTTTGCTTTTTTGATGTTGAGTTGTATGAATTTGTTGTATATTTTGAATATCAACCCCTTGTCAGATACATTGTTTGCAAATATCTTCTTTCATTGAGTAGGCTGCTTTTTTGGTTTGTTGATAGTTTCCTTCACTGTGCAAAACCTTATTAGTTTAATTTGATGTAGTCTCATTCGTTTGTTTTTGCTTTTGTTTTCCTTGCCTGATGAGACATATCCAAACAAACATTGCTAAAACCCATGTCAAAGAGCATGCTATGTTTTGTTCTAGGAATTTTATGGCTTCAGGTGTTAGATTTAAGTCTTTAATCAATTTGGTGTTTATTTCTGTATATGTGAAAGAATAGTCTAGTTTGATTCTTTTGCACATAGCTGTCCAGTTTTCCCAACAACATTTATTGAAGAGGTTGTCTTTTTCCTGTTGTATACTTTTGTCTCCTTTGTTGCAGATTTGTTGACCACTATTTTGTTTTGATTACTATAGCTTTATAGTATAGTCTGAAATCAGGGAGCATGATACCTCCAGCTTTGTTCTTCTTTCATAAGATTGCTTTGACTATTATGGGTCTTTTGAGGTTTCATACAAACTTTAGGATTGTTTGTTACATTTCTGTGAAAAGTTATTCAATGCATTGAATCTGTAGTTTGCTTTGGATTACATGGACATTTTATCAATATTAATTCTTCCAATCCATGAGCATGGTACATCTTTCTAATTATTTGTGGCATCTTCAATTTATTTCATTAATATCTTATAGTTTTCAGAGTACAGGTCTTTTATTGCCTCAGTTAAATTTATTCCTAGATATTTTATTCTTTTTTTTGCAGTACGTGGGCCTCTCACTGTTGTGGCCTCTCCTGCTGCGGAGCACAGGCTCCGGACGTGCAGGCTCAGCGGCCATGGCTCACAGGCCCAGCCGCTCCGCGGCATATGGGATCTTCCCAGACAGGTGCACGAACCCGTGTCCCCTGCATCGGCAGGGGGACTCTCAACCACTGCACCACCAGGGAAGCCCTTTATTTCTTTTTTGAAGTTCTCGCTGACTTCATCCATTCTTCTACTGAGTTTGGTGAGCATCTTTATGACTTCTTCTTTGAATTGTTTATCAGGCAAATTTCTTATCACACTGTGATATAATTGTTTCATATCAATTGTTTTCTTGATATGGATTTTTTGGATATTGGGCTCTTTAGGTGATAATTTGAAATAGAGATAGGATGTCTAGTTGTTCTGGCATTTTGATTTTTATAACAACTTGAAAAAAATGTAGTTGCACATAGTTAATGACAAAAAGTGGCAACAGGTAACACTAGTTTGCTCAGCTTTTTGACCTTGGCATAAATAGGCTGCTTGTAGGTTTTAGTAGCTTTAAAAAAAAAGTTTTTGTTTGTTGTTTTTCATGCTTGTGCCCCAGTATCTCGCACTGTGGCGTTGAGAGATGTGAAACGCACTCTGTCTTTGGACTTCCCTGTTGATTATCTTGTGGACAGTTTGTCTTGGTCCTTCTCTGATTAGTCCTGCCCTGCTGCACTTCTTTCCTCACTTCCTTTGGTGTCTCAGATCATCTAAGTTATGTCTTAGTCTAGTTGGTTTTTGTGCTCATACTTTATCAGCACTTTTTGTTCAGTTCCTCAGAATTCCTAAACATCCATTTTTACACTTAAAATGTTTACATCTTTGATTGAATAAATATTCAAAAATGTCCTGCCTGGGTCTGTCTCCTCCTTGCTATAGCCTTAAAAAAATTTTTTTAAATTGAGATATAGTTGATTTTCGATGTTGTGTTAGTTTCAGGTGTACAGCAAAGTGATTCAGTTATACATATATATAAAAATATATTTATAGTTCCCTGTGCTATGCAGTAGGTCCTTGTTGGTTATCTATTTTATATATATGTGTGTGTGTGTGTGTGTGTGTGTGTGTGTGTGTGTATAAATAAACAAATAAATATAAAATAGTGTATATAGAGCAGTTTCCTGGGGTCTGTGACAAAGTCCCCAGATGAAAGCTGTGGGGTCCACAGCATCTGCAGGGCTGTGAGGTGATCAGCAGAGAGGGCTGGTGGTTTCTCTGCAGAGCAGGGCTCTGGGGTCTGGGGCCGCTCCTACTGCGTGGCGGATACTGGCAGCCCCTGTCCTGCTTCCTTGTTCCTGGCTGGCCTTGGCCGTCTCACCTCTGCCAGTCCTGGCGGGGTGATCCCTTGTGCAGTGCCCCGATAGCTTGGGGAGGTGGTCGCTCACCTGGCCCTCCTTCTCCTGCCAAGGGGACCTCCGTCAGGCTAGGGAGCCCCCCTGGTGCTGAGCACTGCCAGCCTGGGAGGTGGGGTGATGCAAAATTAAATTCTTCTTCCTGCCTATTTGGTGCCGTTGTTCTCAGGTTTGTTGCTCAACCCCGTTGCTGAAGCTTCTTAATTGGACTCCAGAGCTCTCTCAGAGCTATTTTGGTTGGGGGATCGCTGTCTAATTGTTAGTGGAGGGATGGAGGCTGGGGTTTCCTACTCCGCTGTCTTGATGATGTCAGAAACCTCAGATTGCTTTCCAAAAGCACATCGTTTATCCAGCAGCAGGAAGGTACCTTTTCCCCCGCATCTCTAGCCAGAGCTTCTTTTAATTTCATGTCAATCTGATGGTATAATAGGTATCTCATTATTATTATTATTATTTTTTTTGCGGTATGCAGGCCTCTCACTGTTGTGGCCTCTCCCGTTGCGGAGCACAGGCTCTGGACGCGCAGGCTCAGCGGCCATGGCTCACGGGCTCAGCTGCTCTGCGGCACGTGGGATCTTCCCGGACCAGGGTACGAACCCGTGTCCTCTGCATCGGCAGGCGGATTCTCAACCACTGCACCACCAGGGAAGCCCTCATTATTATTTTAATGTGCATTACCTGGAGTCTATTTGAGCATCTTTTCACCTATTTGTTGGCTGGTTTGCTGCTCTGTGCCTCCGTAACTCTGGATAATGTGTCTGTGCCTCTTTACCTCGTTTTATCCGTTTTCATATACTGTCTGTTGACATTCAGATGGTAAGGATGAGAACTGTTCTCATACTGCTTTCCTCTCTTCTCTTCCTTTTGGTGCTATTGTTTCTTGTCCTGTCAACTTTTGATCATCTCACTTGGCTAGTCCTTATCAAGATTAGGATATTTTCGCCCTCTTTTTTCTTCCATCTTCCACCATTTCTACAGTCTACCTTCTGTTAGTTACACTTGAACGCTGTGAAAGATGTAAAGAGTTGTATTTTATGCCCTAGCTACAGCCATGTCTCCTCTGTTTTGCCTACTAGAAGACTTTAAAGGTTGAAAGCCAGTAAAATGTGTCTAAAGCAGAATGTTAAAGCAGAAGGGCCCAGAGATACCATTGAAAGCAGGACTTCTCAAACTCTTCCATCAAAGTGGCCAAATGCCAGTTGAGAAAAAATATACTTCTTTCAGTATTTTTATGTACATACTCAGGCAGTGTTTTCTTTTCCATTCTCATCATATACCAGTTTTCTTTTATGATAAATAAAACTGATAAAAAACAAATTACTTCCTGAATCTGTTAATACAGTTAGCTTTCTGGGAAGATTTGTAAGATTGTATTGTGACTTTGAGTACTTGTATGGGGATCCTAGTTTGAGAAGCACACGTCTAATTCTTTGCTTCATTTTGTGGACACGGGAGTCATAGCACAGAGAGATGGTGTGATTTGCCCAAGTTCTCTTAGGTGAGGACCTCATATTTCATGGTCCATTGTGGCTCCTAAGACTTCAATTTGGTAGATGATCTATGCTCAGGCCCAACCTGTATTTCCAGTCTTATTTTCTCTTGAGTATGTTCAGGCCCAAAAACTTGGAGTCATTTTTCTTTCTACATAATCTAGTCTGTCATCAGATCCCGGTGGCTCTGTCTCTGAAGTGTACCCAGCCTCTGGCCTCTTCTTATGTCCTTAGACGCTGCCATCTCTGTCCAAGCCATTGTCATCTCACCTGGACCACAGCTGCAGGTTCTCGATTGGCCTCCCTGTTTATAGCCTTGCCTTCCACGGGGTCTGTTCAGGTTTTGTCTGTTCAGAACCTTTTAATCGCATTCACGTTTCATTAGTAGTTAAAGGAGAGCCCTTTTCATGAGCTGCAGGTCTTTCAATTGCTGGCTCTCCTCTGCCTTCCTGACCCGTCTCCTACCTTCTCCCCCAGCTCACTCTGCTCTGTCACTCTGGCTTCCTTGTTATTCCTGGAGCAGGTTAGTGGGCAGCTAGCTACCCCAGGACATTTGTACTTCCCTTTGCTGGGAACTCTCCTCACACAACCGTGTCAGTCTTTTCGTGCCCTCATTCCTTCAGATTTGTGTTCAGATTCTACCTTATCAGAGGGGCAGCTCTGACCTTAGCTCTGATCACTGCCTGACGTCTGTGTCACATGTTTACTTGTTGATGGTCTCTCCCTGGCTAGGATGCAGGCTCTAGGAGAACAGGGACCTTTCGTTTGCTCACCATTATATGCAATGTGTGAACAGTGCCTGGCAGCAAGTGCTCAGTAAAAATCTCTGTTGGAAGATGAATGAATCTTGGCTGTATTGCTCCCCAGCCTTGATGTCTGACCCTGGTCAAACAGTTATTCTATGAAATCCCAGACATTTCTCACACGCCACCTGTGCCAAGGCCCTGGGCTCCCCTTCCTGTCATGCCTTTGCTCTCAATGTTCACATTTTCTCAAATGGTTTTCCTTTTCTCTCCTTGTTCAGATCTTCCTCTTCAAGCACAACGCAAGTGCAGTTTCTTCAGTGAAGACCTTCGATCATCCCCGTGTTGAGTTGAGCACTTTGTCCTCATGTGCTCAGTGTGCTATTTGCAGTTCTATTTATTACCTTCCAACTTGAGTTACAGTTATTTATATACATGGCTGATCTCTCCTCCTTGGTGGCAAGAGCCTTCAGGAAATCCCTGTATTTCCCAGGTGCGTGTTCTGGTGTTTTGGTGCCAGGTACTTGTGAAGTGATGGGAGAAGTGAATTATATGGGTACTTAGGCCTTTACCCATGGCACTGGCTCAGATTTAGAGACAGGTTCAAATTCTAGTTGATGTGAGGAATACTGAAGACTTGGGTGATTTTTTTAAAGATAATATTAGAAATTAAAGGACTGGCAATAGGGACCATATGGGAATTGAGTTTAATCTGCCTTTTTGGAGAGAGATTTAGGAATAGGGAAGGGTTTTTCAAAAGTAATGTTGGACAATTACTCTTGCCTTCAAAAAAGTAAAGAATTAATTTGTATAGTAACTAATGATTTTTTCTTATTTATTTATTTATTTATTTATATTTTTTTAAATTGGAGTATAGTTGCTTTACAATGTTCTGTTAGCTTCTACTGCAGAGCAAAATGAATCAGCCATACATATACATATATCCCTTCCCTTTTGGATTTCCTTCCCATTTAGGACACCACAGTGCATTAAGTAGAGTTCCCT
Source organism: Kogia breviceps (assembly GCF_026419965.1). Taxonomy (NCBI): domain Eukaryota; kingdom Metazoa; phylum Chordata; class Mammalia; order Artiodactyla; family Physeteridae; genus Kogia; species Kogia breviceps. The sequence goes on along the minus strand of NC_081324.1, from coordinate 58,139,765 downwards.
GCGCTATACAGTATGTTCCTATCAATTGTCTATTTTATACACAGTATCAATAATGTATATGTGTTAATCCCAGTCTCCCAGTTCCTCCCTCCCCACTCCTTCCCCCCTTGGTATCCATACATTTGTTCTCTAGTCTGTGCCTCTGTTTCTGCTTGGCAGATAAAGTCATCTCTACCATTTTTCTAGATTCCACATATATGCGTTAATATACGATATTTGTTTTTCTCTTTCTGGCTTACTTCACTCCGTATGACACTCTCTAGGTCCATCCACGTCTCTAGAGATTTAAACCTTAACTCGTGAAAGGACTTTGGACTAATAATTTTAAAGCCCTGAAATATTTTCTCGGCAACCTTGAGGAGTGGTTAAAGCACTGCTGCTCTGCATGAAGGCGGTAGTGGGTTTAGAGCAGGGCTCCCCAACCCTCGGGCCACAGACCGGTACTGGTCCGCGGCCTGTCAGGGACCGGGCGGCACAGCAGGAGGTGAGCGGCGGGCGAGCCAGCGAGGCTTCATCGGCTGTCCCCCGTCACTCGAGGTACCGCCTGAGCCATCCACTCCCCCCTACCCCCCGCCTGAGGAAAAATTGTCTTCCACGAAACCTATCCCTGGTTCCCAGAAGGTTGGGGACCGCTGGTTTAGAGAGATGAAGTCGGTACCTTGCTGCACATGGGGCTTCTGCACGGCACCCGAGTCATCTCTCTCCTGTATTAGTGACGGTTGGAAGTCTTTACCTTCTCCTTTCAGCTTTTTATCACACTCTGACTGCTCAGAAATACTGAGATCTTTGGCTTTGAACTTATCAGCTTCCCTTTCCTTCTACCTTCAAATCACGGTGCAGCCTTCTGATGGGTCTTGGGCGGGGAGTGACGGATTGTTAGCCACGCCTCTTAGACAGGTGTCCTGGGGCACCTCACATTCAGTGTGTCCTGACTCAACTCATTACCTTGTGCCCTGCCTTTGCCCCTCTGCCTATTTCTGGGTGAAAGACACCGTTTGTGGTGTTGCCCAAGGTGGAAATTTGACACCCCAATCCCTTCTTTTCTTCTTATTGCCTGTGTCTGTCTGTCTCCAAGTCCTACCTGATTCCACAGCACCTTCTGTCTGCATTCTTCTCTGCTTCGCCATCTTCACTGCTGGGGTTAAGTCATCATCAGCTCTTTCACGAAGCCCTCGTGTACTGGCTGCGTCCTGTGCACCAGGCACATTCCAGGTGCTGGAGCTGCAACGATAAAGAAGCTCCCTTGGAACCAGTTGGAGGTGGGAGGAGAGCAGGGTGAGTTTGCAGGCTAGGGTCAGAGGTCAGCCGGCTGGGCAGGGGGTTAGGTCAGGAGGCCATCTGTGGGCCAGGTGAGTCTGGACTTTATCTTCAGACAGTGGAGCCACTGACAGGCAGTCAGAAGGGGAGAAATGAGGTCATTGGGGCATTTTAGGGCCACATCCGGACGGTGGATTTAGAGGCAGAAAGACTAGAGTTACAGTGATGATTGGAGTGATGCAGCGATCTCAGCGGTCCCGGAGAAGAGCACCAGGGAGTCAGTATTTGGATTCCCTGTGTGGATGTCTACATTCATGAGGCCAAATCTGAGTTCCGCTGGAGTAGCAGCCCAGATTCCCCAATGCACTAAAGCAGAACCTTTTGGGAAACTAACATTTTTTTTTTTTCATCTTCCTGAGAATGTCTTTAGAATGTGAAAGCTTGATTGCATTGGGTCTGAAATGAATGTCATTTAAATATTGAATTAATTAAAAGCCCGGCTTCTGAATATTTTCCCGTAGATTTCACGCTCCTTTAGAAATTTCATTTTGCCTTGTGTTTTAGCATTGGCAGTAAATACTGACCGTGAAAGAGTGTCGAGGGCAGTGACGGTGGGAGGGGTGGCGATGGTCTGAGTGGATCCCCCTCTTTGTGGTGGGAGGGAGTGGCCTGCAGAAGCAGGCAAATGACTGGGGACCAGGCCCGGCTGTGGAGGGGGAGGCGGTAGCCCTTCCTGGGGGGACAGCGCTCAGCCTCCAACTGGCACCTGGTCGGCGGAATTTAATCAGCCGTTTGGAATTTTAGGCACAATCATGGAAGAGGTGATTGGTTTCTCTCTTTGTCCAGCTTTTTGTCCCCATGTGTCTCCCACACATTTGTTGACACCGTGTGGTAGGTGCCACCTTACACAAAAGTGGGAACTTTGCAGATAAGGCACATCGGCCCTGCCTTTTGTCTGAAGGGGGGGTCATTATGAGGGATTTTATTTTGTAGCTTTCTTCATAAAACTGTTTAACAGATACCTGTGTGCCAGGCTCCGTTCTAAGAACTTCACCCGTGTTGACCCATTTAATCCTCACAACAGCTCAGCAAGTGACCTTTGTCACTGTGTCACCCGTGACCTGTGTGGTAGGTGCTGTTATCATCAGCATTTTACACGTCAGGGACTCGCGCACAGAGGGAGGAACTTGCCCAAGTGGCCCAAGTCCCACAGCCCTCAGGTGGCGGAGCTGGATTTAAACCCAGAGACGGAGCAGGAAGGGTGTTAAAGGAGGCTGTGTGTCCATGGGGTAAAGGGGGCCACCAGGTAGGGCTTTTGTTCCACTTTCATGCTTTGGGAGACCAGCGATGCATGTGGAAAACAAAAGATTAGAACAGTTTAAGAAATCCTCTTTTTAGACACATACATTCGTTTCTGCTATAAATTTCTAAGACCATCCTTTAAAGAAGAAAATAATTTAGCTTCGTCTGTCACCTAGGAAAAGAAACAAACACAGTTTCTACTTGGATTAGTCTGTCACTTTCAAATTTACTTTATTTAAAAAATATTTTAGTCTGTAGAAATGGTGGAGTGGGCGTGTATTTTTGTTTATTCGCTTGACATTTGGGCACATCTGAAGCAGTTTATAAACCAAGGCCTACGCCATAATTCCCTTTTGCTTCTGGGGTTACTCTCTGGCTCCCGGGAAGATGTGTTTTGTGCAGTGGCTAGTCTTGCTTTGCTGACACTGGGTCAGTGTCCTTGTTTATGGCAGGAGTCACCGAGTTTTGAGTAGAGGGACTTCTTTGTTGGTTTCATCACATCTTCACGTGCTCGCTGGGTGTGTATGGGGCGTGCAGGGCGGACGGCAGCGGGGGTTGCTGGAGAGCTGTGCTTGGCCACTGACCCTGCAGTGTGTCAACTGGAGAGGAACCAACACATCAGAGGCCCTGGGGAGAGAGACTGCTGGTTTCTGCCTAAGGAGCTCACAGAGGAGGGGAGAGCCTGCGGAAAGCTGAGGAAAGGCAAAACGTCGTGTCTGCCTTTTGGGGAGGTTTGATAAAGGACTGCTCCGTGCAGGTTATTTCTCTTCTGCGTAGGAGACAAGCTGCCCTGTTTCCAGCATGGAGGGGCTGCGGAGACAAGGATGTGGGGACTGGAGAGCTTTCCAGAATCTACAAAGTCACATCTTCAGGGTACAGCCTCATTCTTTTCCTTGGGGGATTTTTTTCCCCCAGAATATTGTGGGTGGAGGGACCTGGGTTTAAATCTTAACATAACATGTAATCAAATGTATATTATTTTGCATCATTTCCAGTTTTCGATGATTATTTCTTAAAAGGAAAAATAGTGCATGTATTAATGTGCTCTGTAACGATAAAGCGCTTAACTAACATTCTGTGTCATCCTGTGTTAGGAAGATACTGAATTTAAAATTTTCTTCCCACTGGCAAAATGTAATTATAGTGGCTTTAATTCTTGGAAAAGGTTTTTAGGTGAAAGAAATAAGTCAGACAACATTGTTCTTTTTTTTTTTTTTTTTTTAAGAAAAATGATCCCAAACAAAAATTGAAGCAATTTATATATTTGCAAAAAGTATGTGTTTGTCCATTGGGTTATGACTAGGGTGATCATGTATTTGAATGATATACAAGGCAGAGCACTTTGGAGCGTGAAAGGGTGAACTTTCGGACGAGAGACAGTAGGTCAGCAGGTGTGACCGGACTGTCCTGTGCAAGCCAGGAGCTTTGATCACCCTCAGCATAAGAACGCTTGCAAAAGAATGAATGTTTCAAAAAGGAGAATAAAGTAAAGAGTCGCACATTTTTATTCAATATGGAAGAGAACTATAATTGGTTCTGGGATTTGACTTTACCCCACTCGCAGACTAGAAAGTTCACCTCTTGCTGTCAGAAGACAGGAGGCTCCTGGGTCAGAGAGGAGGGGTTTGCTCTTCTGAGCGCAGCAGGCAGCCTGGGCTTCAGCACGTTTGTGTGGGTCTCCCTCGCCCTCGGGCCCCGCCAGGCGACTTGAGACTCAGGTGGAGGCTGTGCACACGATGTGTTTGCATCACAGCCGACTCACACACCGTGGGGCTTCTGAAACCTTCTGTAGCAAGCAGTAGGTCACCCTTGGCTGAGGCGGAGTCGGGTGGGCAGAGGTGGAGAGGGGAGGAGAGCTTAGCTCACCTGGCAAGGTGACCGGCTGCACGGACAGCCGTAGGAAGTGGCCTGGGTGAAGGAGCAGTCAGGCCCTGGCTCACCTGCCAAGATGCAGAGGAGGACTGTCTCCCAGCAGGTCTGTTTTCAATGTTTCGTCCTTATGGCTTTATGTTTGTTGCATCGAAGTAGGAGGTGGAGAAGCCCTACTGGGGAGAGGCTCATGGAGTTTAGAACGGCTTTTTTTATGGTGATACTGATAAGCTTTCTGAGGAACTGAGCCAGGCGTTTTTTACAAGAGATGTCCTGATACTGTTTGGGAAAGAAATACAAGGCTTAGAGATCAAATTATTAGGCTTTCTGCTTCATTGTACGTTGGCATCTGTTTTCTTAACATCGGTTAAGGGACGTATTCCTTTGTGGCTGAGTTCCCTCCACTATGACCAGGCACCCGTACGTAGTCCTGCTTATTAGTTCAGTAAGCTGTGGGGGGTGGGCCAGCTTTGGAAGACGCAGTCTGCTGCATTAGGGGTTTTTGGTGAAATTTCAGAGGAGTGTTTGCCAGGCAGGATTCACTTTCCTTAGGATCGTGGAGTGTTCTGGGTGTGCCCCCCTTCCCTGAGGCTGGGCTGGGCTGAGGCTAGGCTGCCCTCGGGTCGGGTCCGAGCATCCTCACGTCCCCAGGAGGCTCTCTCCAGGGCCACCTGGTCCTCTTCCTCCCTCACCAAGATGTACTGTCCATGTATGTTTGCAGAACTCTGCTTTTCTGTTAAGTGCTCTGAGAGTGTATCTTCTGGATAGTCAGCTACAGTCATGGTATGAACCAGGGGCTGGCAGACGAGGCTCATTGGCCAAACGTGAGCCACTGCCTGTTTCTGTAAATATTTTGATTGGAACCCAGCCAGGCCCCTTTGTTTACATGTGGCCTGGGGCTCCATTCATAGGACAACGGCAAAGTCGTGTCAAAGTCATTGCAACAAAGACCGTATGGCCTTCAAAGCCTAAATGTTTACTGTCTGGCTCTTAAAGGAAGAGCTCCCCAGCCCCTGGTCTGAGTTAATAAATCCACCAGACAGTACACTCCGTGATGTGTCTGGGTCTTTCTAGCTCCAAAATGCCATGTGCATAGAAAGCACTTTGTCCACATTTGATAAATGAAGGATGAACATGACATTTAGTGAAAGGGCTGGTCCACGGTCACACGGTCACACACCTCAAGAGTGTATGTTATGGGGGTGGAACTTTAGCCCAGGTGACTCACCTGGGGAGTCGGTGGGAGGCCACCTCTGGTCACCTTCTCTCAGCCTGCCAGCCTCTTCTCTCCAGTACTTCAGCCCCTCTGCATCACATGTGAACTTCACTTCTGGGACTTCATCTCTTTTGACCAGCCGTGGGTGTGATGTGCCAGGCGGCCTGCGCAGGAGCTGCAATCCCTGCTCTGCACGGGGCCTTGGCTCCCGTGTCCCCGACGTGCCTGGTGTCCACTGAAGAGCCAGCGCTTGCCCTTTGCTGCAAGAAGACCTGGCTTTGTGGAGCTCATTTAGAGGCAGCTTGTCATTTTCTTACATTTTTCCTTTATGTGGGGACATTAGAACCCAGCTTCCCTGGGACATAAAGGGCTCGGCCGTGTCCTGGGCACCACAGTTGGGCGCACAGGTGAGGGGTGGGACGGAACAGAATCCTGACCTTCACCCCTGTATCTAGCAGTCAGCCAGCTCTGTCCGTCCTTCCTTGATAGTGTCTTTCGCTACTTTTTCTCCTCTCCGTGCGGACACCTCTCGTTGCTTTACACCTGGGCTGTTGTATCAAACCTTCTAGCTGGGCTCTGGAGCTCCCTGACCCTTGTTCTCATCCTGTGAGTGTCATCACAGATCTATTCCTTATCCCTCTGCTTAGCTTTCAGAGCCCTCTAGGCAGTCGTCCTTAGCAGTGTTAATTCCTCAAGTCCCCACGATACACGGTCTCCTGTGGATCTGAGCTCTTCCTGGTCTGATCCATCGCTCTTGTTACCCCTGGTCTGGGATGACCGGTCTAAGTACCATTCCATCTGCTAGTTTAGGGTGTCTCGCCCTCAGCTCTGTGGACATTTTATGTCCAATAGTTCTCTGTTGCAGGGGCCACCGTGCGCTTTGTAAACGCATGTAGCCGTGTCCCTGGCCTCTACCCACTAGAAGCAAGTAGCACTCCCTGCGTCCGTGCCCTGGGGACAGGGTCGTTCTGTTGGCAACCACTGCCCATGCAGGGTCACGGCCCTGTTCCTCCCAAGGCCCTCTGTCCACTTGGATGCTCCCTCTCCTCTGCAGGACTTGTCCATACCCTGCATTGAACTTTTAGTTAGACAGTTTTGTTTGCTAGTTGTTTTAAGTGAATCAATCCTGTTTCCATAATTCGGTTGTCAGCTCCTGAAGTCAGGGACCATGAAATATACTACCACTGTGTGACTTTTAGGAAGTTACTTACACTCTCTATACCTTAGTTCTCTTATCTGAAAAACGGGGATATATCTTATCTTATATCCCTTATATATCCCTTATATCTCAGGGTTGACATGTAAGTGCTTAAAAGGAGGGGTTCTTGGTGGATCGTGATCACATAATAAAGAACTGTTCAGCTGTTCCTGCTGTCTCTAGCAAAGCAGTTAACCCAATGGATGATCAAGTTGTTTTGCTTTTACTTCTTTGGGGAAGTGACTGGGATGGGAGTAGATGGGCTGTGGCCTCAACAAAGATGGTTTGGTGTCTTCTCTCCCACATTTGTATCCCACACATTGTATGCTGGTGATGTCGAGTAAAAATAAGTACCAAATAAGTACTTCACCCCTGGTCATGGAAGAGCAACATAGATAGAGCAGATTCCTGGTGGACTTGGGAGACTGTGGGGGGTGTGTGTGTGTGTGTGTGTGTGTGTGTGTGTGTGTGTGTGTGTGTGTGTGTGTTTTCGCCCAGGGGAAACTTTGGCAGCTCAAGCGAAATTTCTTTCAACCAAATCTTTCTTCCATGTTCCTCCCAGAGCTTGGATTTGAATTCTGGTTTCACGGCTTACTAGCCTGGTGACCAACTCTGTAAACCCTGGCGCCCCTGTTCCTTTATAAAGTGGGACTGTGATACTGTTACTCCACCGAATGTCGCACCCATATTTTTTGTGTAAAGCTCATGGATGCTGTTAAAAGCCACCATAGTCCCTTGTGCCCATCGCCACCGATCTTGCTGCACCTTTCGCGTGGCCAGGGGCATCTGGAGACGTGGAGGGGGAGGGGTCCTGGCAGCAGCCGCCCCTCAGAGCGCTTTGTCTAAGAACGGCCTGCCCTGGAGCCAGGCAGCTTCTGGCGGTTCTGATGAGCTAGCTGCTCCAGCTCCTGGGTGAAGGGTGTGGTGGTGACCGTGGGTCTCGGCTTTCCAGAGAAGCCCCAGCCCGTGTGTCCACAAAGCCTCTGCCAGTGGGACGGTTAGTCCTTCGACCTGGACCCGGCGGTGGGGTGGCGGGAGTGTGGGTGGGGTCGTTCTCAGCAGGAGGCTGCTCATTTCCCAGGAGGGGTACATTTGCCCTGTGGCTTGGGCCTCGCTCCAGAGCTTTATCTGAATGGAGCTAAATTGCCAAAGGCAGGGGCTGTCTGTGCGCCTGTTTTCCTGGCCTTCCCAGCGATTATTTCCAGGTAAGTTTTGAAATTAAAACACTCTGTTCTGTATTTTACTGGAGATTGAGGAGTGTTCTGGGTGTATATTTGGAGAATAAGTTTTCTGACTCCTCAGACAGATGCCATTTCAGGCCGTCAGTAGGACCTTTCTGGAAAGGGTCAACTCCAGGGTCCCGAACCTTCCCGGCTCCTATGGGGTGAGCATCCCTCCTGGCTTTGCTGCCGGGGCCCTGTGGTCCTGTGCGAAATTGTGTCACCGCCTCGCATAGGGGTCCGATTAGTCACCTCCCTGCCAGTTACTGCTGTTCCTTCTCCTTTTAATGCAGAGATTTGTCCCACGGATGGTAGTTCCTTGGGCTAGGGTAACATGAGATCTTCCTGTGGTTAGAGGGATACAACTCAGTCATGAATTTCCTTTAAAAGCAAGGATTTATCATTCTTGAATCTTTTAGAAAAAGACAGGCAAACTGTGATAGAAAATGTAGCATTTTGATGGCTTACCACCATCTTTGGGCATAAACATCTGCATTCAGCAGGATATTAATGTCACAACATAGTCGATTCAACTAGATTTTCTTTCAGTGAATATTTTTTTTGGGGGGAAGTAGGAAATTACACACCCATTTCAAGTTGTGTTCACACCTTTGCTTTGTGACGTTAATTGAGATATTTGGAACTTGTGAATATCAGTTCTCCTGCATCATGAACTTACTAGCAATATGTTTTATTATGTAGAAAAATTCGTAAATCTTCCCCATTCTCTATGCACTTCATTTTTTTTCATCCTAAAAGAGCCTTTTTTTTTTTTTTTTTTTTTTAAATAAATTTATTTATTTATTTTTGGCTGCGTTGGGTCTCCGTTGCTGCGTGCGGTCTTTCTCTAGTTGCGGCGAGCGGGGGCTACTCTTCGTTGCAGTGCGCTGGCTTCTCATTGTGGTGGCTTCTCTTGTTGCAGAGCACGGGCTCAGTAGTTGTGGCGCACAGGCTTAGTTGCTCCGCGGCACGTGGGATCTTCCCGGACCAGGGCTTGAACCTGTGTCCCCTGCATTGGCAGGTGGATTCTTAACCACTGCGCCACCAAGGAAGCCCTAAAAGAGCCTTTCTTAATGTCATTATTTAAAAATCTTAACTTTCCTCTTCTGTCTTAAGAATTCATTGATACTGTGAGCACTTCCAGATGTTGGAAGATGACCTTAAAACAGACACTTACCATGTTATGATGCCTTTGTTTACACATAGAGGCCACGGTCATCCTCGGACATGAGAGCTTTGATCTGTACCCTGCGTATGGCTGCATTTGGGGGGTTCTGTATACATCACAGTTGTTTAATGAGGAATGCGCTGATTGTCTCTGGACAGGAAGGTCCCGCTAATACTTTGTCAGAAAATGTATATTAAATTACTTGTCTGTCCTGCATGGAGAAATTATTTAGTTATCAAGTTGATGAAGTTTATACCTTTAGAGAAGGAATTAAAGGTTGAAAGTTACTTTCCTCAGTCAAGTCCTTGCACGTATGTATTGAATTCACAGAGGCAGGTACCACCACCTTCACGCCGTGCCCCTAACACAGTGGGCCCTGGGGCTGCGCCATCCATGGTGTACTTGGCCAAGCCGGGCAGTGGTGCCAAAGCCTGTCCATCGACAGCCTCCTCTTTATTTAATACAAGCGAATAACCTTGATTAAGCCAATGTAGCCTAGTAATTATAAAAAGTAAGTGACCAGTGGCAAATCCGGTGTCCCTTGAGGAACTAGTGATAATGTGAACAACTTTTTATATGCAAACAATGCAGCATTTCAAGCAACATTTGAAAAGCTGGCATTTTTGCAGAAGATGAGGGGTTGAGGAGGCAGCTTGTATTAGGAGATAGTGGCCTCAATTTTGTTCTTTCCTTGACTTTACAAGCTTTTCTTGCTCTGTGGGCATTGTTTTCTTTATCTGAAATGTGGGATCTGACAGTTCAAGCCAGCATTGCAGCCTTGTCTTTGTAAGAAAAGTCTGAATAATTTTCTTTGTTTAGAGGCTAAAATGTCTATTCTCAAATAGGAGGGCGACAGTAAGAGAAATCCTCCATTTCTTTCTTCTTTTGAGGGGGAAGCAGACAGAATAATTTAGACCCAATCTGAAGTGGCCTAAATAGTTGTTATCATGTACGTTTATGATTAACTGACTTATATTTCTTTTTGACTTTATAAAGTGTAACTTTATTTCGCAAAGTTAAAAGGAAAATAATGGCCGGCTCCTTAGACATTCCACCGGGACAGTGTATTTCTCTGATCTCCTTGTCTTTTTGTCTGTTTGTCTGTGTCTTTTTCTTTCTGTCTCTTTTTTTTTACCCGTATAAAACATCATGTTTATGCATTTTGGGTTTATACATTTTGTAATCTTTATAAACTTTTTGTCTAGAAGGAAACATGTCTGTTGCATAAAACATATTCGTGTGTACTTTATATCATGATGTGATCATCTCAGCCTTTAATACATGTTTTTGGTGAGGATGATTGTAATTGCATTGATTATAAGTATAAATATTCAAGCTTAAGTTTTAAAAGATATATAAAACATACCTTAGTAGCAGCATGAATCAACATTTTATTTAATTTGAGAACTTACATTATACTTATGATTTTTCTTGCCATAATATATTTTAAAAAGCCAAACACCTGTCTTCACACTTGGTTACTAGTCTTTATTATTATTGATAGTTTGGAAGTTAGCAATGCCTTTTTTGTGGCTGCTTTTGAAACACACCGTGAATTTCATTTATAATATAAGCCATTAACCTGAATTGCTTAGATGTTAAAGACATCTACTGAAGTCTGAGATTACAGTTATGAAATTATTAGGTGTTGTATAGAATGTATATATGACAGGTAACACTTTTATGTTATAATTAATCCTAATTAACTTTAAATATAATTAGTCAACCGCAGAAACATATCCTTTTAATTACATTTGAAAAATATATTCTTTTGATTACACTTATGTATAAATTTATGTTAAGTGTAAATTTATGGTGTAATCTGATTTTGTCGGTTTTGAAGTTCAGCAGCTCACTTAATCATGAAGAATTTGGTTAAAAATAAAAAAGTTCCCAATGACTCTTATCTACCACTTAGGCAGTAACAGTGAAGCTTTTAGGTTTGAATTGCAGACTCTGTCCTGTGTAAAAATGAAGATTTAATTTGTATATTTTAGGATGGGAGTTGTTAAACTTTTTGGTCTCAAGATGTTGTTATACTCTAAAACATTATTGAGGGCCCCACAAGTGTTTTTATTATTATGTGTGTTTTATATAACAATATTTATTGCATTAGAAGCTAAAACTGAAAAAGTTTAAATACTTGTGCGTTTATTTGAAATGACAATAATGAATGTATAAACAAATTATATTTGCATGAAAAATAACAATTTTCTAAGGCAGAAATCTTTAGTGGCATTGTTTTACATTGTTGCAAATGTCTTCCAATGTCTGGCTTGATAGTAGACAGCTGAATCCTTGTTTCTGCTTCTGTGTTCAGTCTGTTGCCACGTGTTGTGCGGGTTGAAGTATGAGATGAAAATCCAGCTACGCATAGATGACAGGGTGAAAAGGGGAGGACCCTCTGAAAGTGCCAGGGAGACCGCCAAGGGACCCTCGAACCACACTTTGAGAACCACCATTTGACACTTCACAGGCCTGTGAAGGAGACTATGGATTTTATTAGTGAAGGGTAGCCAGGGTTGGGGGAACAACCTCCACCAGAACCACATGGCCGGAAAGGTAGGGAAGGAACAGTTTTCCAACAGAGTGGGGCGCTGTTCCGGAAGGAGCGAGGGATGCGGAGCAGACACGATACAGAGACAAGTCTGTGAGGTCTCCTCCTGCAGGGCTTGGCCCGCGTTCATACAGTGTATTTCCTACTGCTCTGGCTCTTGGGTTGCTTGAAACCAGAGATCCAGCCAGAGGTGTCCTGAGGTAAGAGGGGGAGGGCTCCTGAAGTGTCCCTGGGGCCTGGGGACAGGATGCAGCCGGGCCTGGGATTGTGCACCGTTGAGGACTCCACTTCTCCGTCCTTACACCTCTCCTTCCTGCTCCTTCCTCACTGCGGGCCCTTTCCCTCCACTTGCACAGGCTGAGAATAGTTCTGCCAGCAGTGCCCCGTCTGCATGTTCCGTGCCGGCGACCCAGAGAAAGATGAACTTCATCTGCCTTAGTTCCAGTGACACGCTTCTGGGGAAGAAATCTGACTTGTCTAGCTGGGGTCCGGAGGCCACCCCTGGACCCATCAGCTGTTGCTGTGGCCTAAGATCACGTGGTTCACACAGGGCAACTCCCGCTGTTGAAATGTGGATGGTGGAGCTAGGGGGGATGGGCAGTTTCTGAAAAAAGAAGGCTGGGGGCAGAGTCTGGCAGACTGTCATCACATGTGTCCTGGAAAGAGAACTGAGTTAGGTTAGAAGACCTGTGTCTGAGTCTTGGCTCTGCTGTTTTGAGCTACAGAGGCGCTGGACGTTTCTCTTAACACGAGTGTAGATCCCAGCGTCCTCACCGCTGTCATAGGCGTAAGGTGTTGCAGAGGGAAAGCCTCAAGACGGGTGTTGCTCCTGCTGCCGCTGCTGTTTTTATTCCTCCCGGTGTCATTAAACTAATGGTCATTATCCATTATCACCCTTAGAGCATCAAATCAGCTCGTGTTGTGAAAGCAGACTAACCATACACATACAAGGTATTATTACTTAACCACCATCCTAGTCTAATGTCATTCTCTTTACTCAACCTTGGATTTCTCAGTTTACCTTCTTATATCATTAAACTGATAAATCCCCTCCCAGGATTTATTGGCTTTTATAAAGTTTTTGAATGTTTGGGTATAAGATCCTGGAAAAGTGAAAACCTCTAGAGTGACTGATTTAATCTCCCGCCTGATTTGGTTTTTTCAACCTTCTCCTTAGAGAGTTCTGTTTCTATATCAGGTATTGTGCTTATGAGACAGAGACTTACCTTTTCCTTTTCATCTTGTTATTAATATGTCAGTCATGTGGTGGTTCTGAATTATCAGCTCATACTTAAGTCATTATGAAACGCAAAGAGAGGAAAAACGGAAAGACCACAAATTTCCCAGTTCATATTTCCCGTTAAGCTGCCATGTTTGCTGACTTCTGTTCGCCGCACACGTGGGTGAGTGAATGTGGAGAGTGGGAGGCGGGGAAGGCCCAGTCCTTGTGATGGAAGAATAACCTGTAAACACTCTCAAGCTCTCTTGTTTTTTAGGGACCTGCTTTGGTCATCTAGTACGGCGTTGGAGTCTCATTCTTTCCTGTTTTCCAGGAATGTGTTCTGAGATTAAAATTGATTCATTGTAAAATTCCTCTTAGAAGTCCCTAGAACAAACATTTGATTTAGAAAGCTTTGTAGACATAATTTCTTTTTTTTCCAAATATGTCATGGCGTACTCCTCTCCTTTTGAAGGGTTATATATGTGCAAATGAAAACAAAATCCTTAGTGAACCTTATTTCAGCTCAGGGATATACTAAAAAATTGTTTGAGGTTATGCTGTATCATTACATGTTGACCTGAGAATTGAGGAAGCTACACAATTTTATATTTTAAAACAATTTCAGAATGTCTTAAACGGCTGATTAAATAAGCTTCTGAAGTTGTAGGACTGGGCTGTGAAGCTAACTGGCACAAAATGGAAAAGTGAGATTTTAATCAGTAGATACGGGAATACTAAAATGCTTTACTTTGCAAAGCATCTTCATAACAGGAAGTCCTACCAGGACTGTCAACTTGAGTATTTTAAGGCCTAGAAATGAAAATTGCAATTTAACCCATCCGGTTTAATATCATTCCGCCTCCCATGCTTTTGCACAAAGACTCTCCCAGCGGAGGCCTCCAGGGGCGCACTGTAGTGTCACCTCCCCTGTGGCCATGTGATGTCCCCGGGGACTGTCCTCTCAGCTGCTTTCTGTGAAAAAAAAGTCAGTCTGAGTATTTGAAAAGTCAGGTTTGATGAGCATAGAATTGTGAGTACAGAAAGTGTAGAAATTTCTGCAACTTGCGCCGGGTGAGATCTTGCAAGGCCTTGGATTTGCTTGGAGGAGAACAGGCGGTCGGGCTGGGAACAGGAGGAGGCAGTGACCTCCCCGTCCCCGAAGCCTTGACTTGCTGCGGCTTTCTCTCTGTGGCCAGAGGTGTTCTTTTGCTACTGTGCTCTAAAACATCGTCGGTAACAGTATTAACGTCTCAGCTTTTAGAGGGAGCTCTAAAGTAGGCAGTGGGGCTGGTGCAGGGCACCCAGTGCTCTAGGCCAGGGCTGCTGTCAGCGAGCTCTGTGACCTTGTCTCTCATTTGTCTGGGATTCAGTTTCTCTTTCTGTGAAATGAAAAGGTTGGATTGATTTGGATCCATATTTCATAAACTGTGTTTCCATCAAACATAAATTCATTTAGTAGGCGCTCTGGGGGAAAAGGATCTATTTTCAACTACAGTTTGGATTCAAGTTAAAACTTTTCTTTCAACCACAGGTCTCACTATTTTACTTTGTTAAAACTCATCTAGAGGAGAGAGTTAGTGTCTAGGGTTCCTCAGCCTCATTCGGTCACAGGGTGTGAATAAGGTCATAGCGTATAAAGGTTAAGAGTGCGGGGTTTTAGAGAGGGTTCGGTTTGAATCCTGGCTGTGCTCTTTACTAGCTGTCTAACCTTGGGCAAGTTACTTACACTCAGTGTTCTCATCTGTAAAGCAGGGACCCTGAAGATTATATAACGTCTGTAAAGCATTTTGTAAAATTCCTTGGAATTAGTAAACGCTCAATATATGTTAGCAAGTCTTAGAGATAATCGATTATGATTCCATGATTGACCATATCTCACTTGATTCTTACATTTTTCTCTGATGGTGGTAGATAAAGAGTTGTTTCTATTTTGTAAGCAACATGATTGAAAATTAGAGAGTTTGTGTGTCTTGCTGAAGGTGATGGTTTGAATAAGCGGTAGAGCCAGGACTGGACCTGGGCTTCAGATCCTGCGTCTAGAGAGCTCTCTTCCTCTCCGGGCTGCTTTCGCTCACACACGTGGAAGTGAGTCACACGTTTCTTAGGTTGGGATTCTACTCCGGAGTATTGTCAGCTTTGTAGACCTTCTTTACACAACTGGCTGGCACAGAAAGTTAAAGAAATTGCCCAAAGTAGAGTTACAGAAGTGTAAGTCAGACTTCAAGAGGTCTTAAGATCGTCTTCTAAGGTAATCTGATCCACTTTAGTTTACAAAGGAGGTCATAACTCACAGAGCAGTGAAGTCCCTGCCTTGAAGCTGCATAATTTAGAGTGAGATTCGTTTCTCCACCTTGAAGGAAGGGAAAGGTAGGTGAGGCTGCGAAGGAGGACAAACACCTTCTGTGAAGCTTGTCCTGCTTTATCTTTATCTGCCCGGGGCTTAGCTGAGGACATTTTTTAGTGGCTACAGTTTTGTGTCTTCACATGAATAGCAAGAGAACGGTGAGAGATTGTTCTGAACTTGGAAGCACTAAATGAAGTCAGCCTGAGGACAGAGCTGCTAATGGATGGATATGAGCCATTCCATGCTGACGGCTGCACCTTGCATAACCTGTAATGCTTGGCAGCTGACTCACCCCTCAGGTGACCAGAAAATCCTGCGTCTCTGTCCTTTATGCGTGTGGTTTGACTTTTCTCTAAGGATTTTTTTCAAAAGACCTAATTGTGACAGTTGGGGCCCAATAGTTGAAGGGAATTTTCACAGTTGCTTATGTGTCTGTGGCATTTTGATAAGGGCAGTCGAAAATCAGGCAATCAGCATTTGGAGGATTCCTGCATTCCTATTAGAAGAAGAGCAGTCTCTTTTTCTGTCAAGTGTTCACCACCTGGAATTAGAATAGTTCACTGGTTGAGGGTGGTGGGGTAGATGGTTTAGTAGAAAAGATATCAAAGTTAAATGAGCTGCAGAATGGGAAGAAGGCTCTATTTATCTCACTGTTCAGGGTGTTTTGTTTAGTGCTTTTACACGCCAGATTTTCTCTTAGGAAATACCACTCAGTAAATTCACATAATGTTCCAAGGTTTGGTGAGAAAGTAACAAAATATGAAGTAGCAGCAAAGACTCCAGCTTGTCATCACCATTTGTGTTTAAGATAAATGGTGTTTCTTAATTACAATTTTTTGGATAGACTTAAGCTAAAATGAAGTTTCAAGTGGGAACTAATTTGATAAGCTCTGTGCGCTTTGAATGAAGTACAGCCAAAGTCAAATATATTTAGATTGATCTAGAATATCAGCAAGAATACCTGTATGCCAGGATCTGTAGACAGATATTGAAGTTGTAGTACACGTGGGGTTGGAAGAAGGCTGGTCTCTGGCCTGTGGGTTCGTATCTGCTCTCCGCCGTGGGCCTGTGGCTTCCTCCTGAGTGGGGGCGGTGCCCTCTGCTTCCCCAAGGCCTTCTTTGGAGTGTTAATGTCATCTTGCACCAGGTCCTGTGCAAACACAAAACTATTTTGGGTTTAAAATATATAGATCAGAAAGTCCAGATGGCTCCTGTGGCTTTTATTAGTAGCTAGAAAGAGCTGTGAACAGATGGCATGAGGGTGAGGTAAAAGGCTACTTACCTTTTACAAGCCATACTTTCAACAGACTAGAAAGTAGATTTGCTACGTATGACTTCTTTATAGAAACTGCTGCATTTCATCTAATATAAGACACTATTGATTGTAAACTGCTCCATTGTTTTAACAGCCAGTGGTAAGGAAAAGAAATGCCAAATCAAACGGTTACATAATGTTTCCTTATCAGTTAGAATTTATATTTTATTTAAAGAACGCTTCTATACTTATTTAAGCATATATTTTTAATTATTTATTACTACTGTACATATTCAAAAATGAAAACATTAGCTTAATCAGTTGGATTGGGCTTTTCCGAAACTTGATCACCTTCGGAGTCCAACTCTACTGCTTCACCTTTGACTCTGTCATCAACATCTGTGTTTTCCCGCACATCAGCCTGTGCCCTCAGGAGTCTTAATGTTGAATCATTCCTTAAAAGAATGTTTCAGTATTGTCTCTGGGATTTTCTTCCAAGCTGTTGACGTACATTCTGCACATTTTGATGGTATCATCACATGGTTTATCTGTCAACAACTAGGACTCCTGTTCCTTCTTCAAATGACCTACATATTGTTTATTGACCATTTGTGATCATTAAAGGATTTAAGTTGTTCTGTCAACCCACCAGGAGGGACAGACAGGTCCGGGCAGGGGTAGGCAGTGATAATCACGTAAGAATTGCTACCTGGCTGGCAGTACTGCAAGACCATCCTGATTTCAGGTGTGTTGAAATGCACAAAATGTGTTCTGTTATCAATCACCTGTGGCCTACATTGGCATCTATTATGCCCACTAAATATCTGGCTACTCTGTACATGGTATGTTCTGTATTTCTTGCCACAGACATACCTGTCTTCTGGCAGACAGAATGGAGAGAAAGGATGAGTTTAGTGCACTGTTTGACATTCATATTTGATATTCAGGGGGTTATGGGAAAGATCATTTTAACGTTATTGAGTGACTAGGAACTTAAAGAGGCACGAGAGACTGAAAGTGGATGACAGGAAAAAAGTCTTATTTCCATTGACTTGCCTGGGAGATTTTTATAGTCCCTTCTCATAGACCTGGAGTTATACTCAAAGTTATGTAAACACATATATGAGCACCACTCTCCACCCCACTGTTTTCTCCACCCTACTTGCTGGTCTCTTATTCATAAACAATTAGGTGCTTTGTTTGCCCCCAGATCTCACCTCTGTTGCCTCTGCACCTTCCAAAACCCCTTCATTATCATTATTTTTGATACCTAATCTTTTAAAGCTTTAATTGATACTTTTATTTTCTGTCATCTCTTGATTTCCCTAAAATAAAAATGTCATATATTCTTAAATTCCAAATAATTAAAAATTATTTTGTTTTGGAATTGTTATTTATAATTTTGTGATGTCTTTTAAGGTAGTTGGAAGAGCTCTAAGACCTTACAAAATCTAGATTAGTTAGATTCAGAGAGTCTGATACGGCTAATGAGTTAGAGTGATATTGGGATTGCAATCCAAATCTTTCTCAGTGTTTTAAATTGGGCAACTATTTAGAGAGCAGCTGTCCTCTTTCTGTTGCTGCTGCCAATGCTGCTTCCTTGCTTCTAAAATTTTTATTAGTCTTGACTCTTTTCTTGCAAATGACAGAAATCCAACTCAATCTGGCATAAGCAGAAAAGGGACTTCATTAGCTCATTAAGAAGTCCTCGTGTGGTGGTGGATCAGATATGGCTCTGGATCCAGGGGCTTGTCACTCTCAGCACTTGGTTTTGCCTTCTTCTGTGTTGCCTTTGGTCTCAGTGACGCTCTTGGTGGCCTCTGCAGTCCCAGACTGACTTCTGCTAATTTGATCATCTCAGAAGAAAGGTTCTTTTGCCCAGTATTTCTAATCAGAGTCCTGGGATCGAATCTCTTTGGTTTTTCTTAGTTTGTATATCGATCCCTGAAGCGGTTACTGTGGCCGAGAGGGTGGATTTTATTGCTTTGGCCTTTCCTGGGTTATTGCCTACCCTGGAACGACGTGGACTCAGAATGAGAATCTCCAAGGTGAAAATCAATGAGCTGGACGAAGAAGGAGGGTGTTGGGCTGGCTACACCAGTGGGTTCTCCTAACTGGCGCTCTGAGCGGCGCCCCAGTGGTCTTCAGCACTTGTAAGCCATTCGGCTCATCTGAACAAGAAGGGAAAGTAAAAACTACAGCAGTGAACCTGGAACTAGATCTCTAACCTCCGCTCTGACTCTGTCAGGCTTGTAGGGCAACATAACTTCCCCACTTCAAAACTATGTCAGTCACGTCTGAAGGGCGAGAAGCTGAGGGAGGCGGAGTGTCGAGGTTGGAAGAGTCAGGAGTCCCAGGTGCCACCTTCAGCTCCGAGGACAGAAGCCAGCTCTACTTCTCTGCTGGTTTGTAAGCTCCCAGAGAGCAGCAACTGTGCTGGATCTTACTTTTTAAACATTTTGTCTCTCTCTTTTTTTTTTTTTTTTTCTTAGTCTCTCCTCTGGGTCTCCTTTTAGATGTATGTTGGTGCCTCTTGCAGCCACATAGCACAGGGAGATCAGCTCGGTGCTTTGTGACCACCTAGAGGGGTGGGATAGGGAGGGTGGGAGGGAGATGCAAGAGGGAGGGGATATGGGGATATATGTATATGTATAACTGATTCACTTTGTTGTAAAGCAGAAACTAACACACCATTGTAAAGCAATTTTACTCTAATAATGATGTTAAAAAAATCATCCTTTATGTCTCTTCTCTTTCATAATTTTTAGCAATTGCTTTCCTATTTTGGATGTTTGTTTCAGCTCTGGATTTGTCTTCTAGTTTTCACTTCTAAAAAGTATGCTTACTTAACATACCCACAGAGGTTTTCATACCATATTATGTATTTCATTTCTAGATTTTCTATTTTGTTTTCATATCTTTGTTTTTTTTTTACTTGAACAGTGTTCTGTTCTTATCTTAGAGAGTCTGTTTTCATTTATTTCTTCAAGAGTTTACACATTATTATTTTTATGTCCTTCTAGGCTTTTCCTATTATGAAGACTTCTGGGGTGTTCATCTTTTTTTGTTTGTTTTGTTTCGTGCTTTTGTGTACCTTCACGGTTTTCCTCGTGTGTTCTGTAGTTTTAGTCTGTGAGCTCATCTCCAGGGAGAGTTTCACGTGAGTTCCGACAGTGGCCTCGGTGGTCAGGATGTTGCTATGGGGCAGTTTTGCTGTCACTGATTTGAGCTCTTTGCATTGCTGGGTGTAGGGGGCAGTGGAGCCCCAAACTTACTACAGATTTGGGTTTCTGACTTCTCAGTGGTGACTTTTCCACCAGTGTTTTAGTGAAAGTGGCCTTCTTCTGTGCTGCTACCTAAGCCAGTGAGTGAAGGCCTATTAGTCCTTAATCCAAGATAGGACAGCGTTTTTCTGGCTCTTGGCTCTGTAGACAGAGACAATTTCTAGCTCAAAACCATGCCTGCAGCTTATGGTTTGTTCCTATCGCCAGGTGGGAACAAAAAGCAAAGCCCTAATATGTATATATGATTTAGTTTCCTCAGTTTTATCTTTGTTTCTGGCATCTGCAGATTTCCTTTTTTTTCTTTTAATAATCTAGAGCTCAGCTGTGTAATATAAATTTTTTATGTTTTTCCAATATTTCTTTTTTTCCCTGCATCTGTTGAATTGACCATCTTGACCAGAAGTCACCTACTTATTTTGTATTTCTGTAGCCCCTAGTATATTGTCTTTCACATAGTGGAAATTATATAATTTCCATATATATATAATTTAAATTTTTTTTAAAATTTATTTTTATGCTTAGTAACTGCAAAAAGATTTTTCTGGTTGTAGAGAGGAATTACAAGGCTGACAGAAGAAACTAGATTTGCTGTATAGAATGGAAGAAACTTGAGTTTGCCATAATGTCATAGTAAAACGTTTGTAATACTTACAAGTTTTAAAAACACTTTCAAAATATATGCATACTGTGGGAAGCAAAATAAAGACCCTCAAAGATGTCCACACCCTAATCCCTAAAGCCTACGGAAATGGATGTTGTGCTACAAGGAATTAAGATTGCTAATCAGAGTACCAGAAAATAGGGACATTATCTTGGATTACTCTATCACATGGGTCTTTGAAATGTAGAAGGGGGAAGCAGAAGATCAGAGTCAGGGTGAAACATTGTCAGAAAGACTTGACTGACCACTGTTGGCTTTGAAGATGGAGCACGGAGCTTCAAGCAAAGGCATGTGGGAGGCCTCTAGAAGCTGGAAAAAGCAAAAAAAAAAAAAAAAAAAAAAAAAAAAAGATTCTCTCTTAGAGCCTCCAGGAATGAATAAAGAGCACTGTTGACACCTTGATTTTAGCCTAGTGAAACCCATTTAGGATTTTTGACCTCCATAACTGTATAATAAATTTGTGTTGTTTTAAGGGCCTAAATTTGTGGTAATTTGTTACAGTAGGAAAGTAATGCAGAAATGACCAGCAATTCCACCCCTACCAGAAATGTGCTGCGTGGACATTTCAGCAGGAGGCGTGTTGTAGAATGTTCAAGAGCACTATTTGTAACACCCCATACCTGGAAATTACCCAGATGCTCTTCAGAAGCAAACCAGAGAAATACGTGGTGACACACTCCACCTTCTCTATAGCAACAAGAGTGACTGTCTGCAGCTCCATATGCAACAACCCAGACGAGTAAGTGTCACAGACGTGACGTTATCAGCAGGAGAAACCAGATACAAAAACAACACGTACTGTGTAAGTCCATGTATATAGAATATAAAAGAGACAGAAATAACGTGTAGGAAGTTGGGGTCACCATCGAGATTATCCTTGGTGGGTAGTGACTGAAAGGGGACATGCTTGTAGTATTCTGTTTCTTGATTTGGGTGCTAGTTACATGTGTCGAGTATGTGAAAATTGATTGAGCTATACACTTATCTTTTATACATTTTTCTGTATGTTACACTTCAGTTAAAAAAAGAACATGTCCCAAACATCGTGTCATTTTCCACGATAGCTCTGCAGTCTGGTCCGTGTGGATAAGGCTTGCTCTCATAGCCAGTGACTGGGGGAGTCGGACCAGAACTTTGGATGACAGGCCTGCTGCTCTGGTCTGACTCCCTCCCTGTCATTGTATCAGATTAGAGAAAGTTTCTGTAGGACCAGGTTTTAATTTGCCTGATGAAAATTCTGATGAACAGAATTCACAAATATCTGATGCAATCTTGAAATGCTCGTAATAGAGATGTGTGCTAGTAACAAAACAGTTTCATTTATTTCTGCAAATAATCTATTTTCATTTACACTTTAATGTGAAGTGTAGAGACTAAGAAAATGAACAACTCTAGGCTGGCCATCCGAATTTAATAATCACAATATTTTGCCCCGTTTGCTTCCATTTTCTGAAAGAAATGAAAGCATTGTGATTACAGCTGAAGCCTTCTGTCCCCAGACCTGTTTATTTCCACCCGTCCTGAGATGAGGCTACGATGCTGTAGTTTGTGTTATCCTCAGTCATGTTTTTATATCTTGCCTAGATGTTGATGCTCTGTCAGCAGTCATTACGTACATGGTCTGTGGTATCCTGCAACTTCATCTTTTTGTCCAAATGTGCTTTTGAGATTTATCTGTGATGGAATATATATTACTCCAGCTCATTTGTGTTAAATGCTGTATTGTATTCCAATTTTGAATACATTACAATTTATTTATCCATTTCCTATTGATAGGTATTTGGGGTATTGCCAGTTTTTTCTTATTACAGGTGGTGCCACAGTAAACGTGTTCCTTTTGCACATGTGCTAGTGTTTCTGTACATCTAGGAACAGCTGAACCTAACTGGTGTCTGTACCAGGTTACAGTTCAGCGACATGTGACGGTTCCTGCCACTTCCAGCTGTCAGTTGGTAAGACTGACCTTTGCCAGTTGCATTCGTGGGTGCGAGAGGGTATTTATTTTTAATATGCATTTCCTTGTTTCTGTTTGATCCTGCCCTAGATGTTAAATCTCTGAGCCCTGGGTATTCTTCCAGAAAATACCTTTTTGCTTAAGAGACCCAGACTCAGTTTCTCCTCTGTGTGATTTGCATCCCCATCTTCTGTCCCTGCTCAGACTTGACGCAGTGGAGGAAAGATACTGGGTTCAGCTCTGCCCTGTGCCCGTCGAGGACCGTGGCGGAGGCTGATGCCTGCCTCAGCCACGGCCTCCTCCTTCCTCCAGAGCCACGTGGTCGGAGGCTGGGCAGAGCATCGCGGGCTCCCGGGCCACCTGCCTCTCGCTAACTGCACATCGTACAAGCTCAGAAAGGGTCTAGGGAGAGGTTTTCCCCCCAAATGTAAGAGGAAAGCAGCGAGTCTTGCTGAGAAAAGGGATTTAAGACACAGGAAAAAACAGACGGGTTAAAAGAGAATACTGTGTCCATTCTTCCTACTCAGCTTTTCTCTTCTTATATTGGATCACTAAAGTACACCATTTCAAATGACTAAAGAAACATCCTTAACATTTTATAGGTAAAAAACAACAAGTTTTATAACTTTTGAAGCATAACAGAAAAAAGATACACGAAGCCAACATCCAACTTGATGAAAACCTTACAATACTCTTTGTTTTCCTGTCTAACTGCTGTGCTGAATTTTATGTTTCTCATTTCTTTGCTTCTTCAAAATAATTGCCCACTTAAGACTATATCTCTAAGGCACATATTGAGTGCTTCTGCATAGTTTTCTGTTTTAAAAATGTAAACAGGCTTCTGGTTTCCTTTGTTCATTCAATATCATTGCTTATATTTTTGTTCTTATAAATGTAGTTGCCGTTGATTAATTTTCACCATGCAACGTTACATTGTGTGACTGTAACACCAGTTAGTCTTTCAGATTCTTGTAGGTAGGTATTTGGATTGTTTCCATCACCACCCGCCTTCCCCTGGGCCATTAATATGAACTTGTCTCCTAATGGAGTGTAACTGCTGGAGTCCTGGGCCGTGGGATTTGCTGGAACATCATCAGCTCTCAAGTTTATGCCGTCTTGTACTCTTTTCCACCAGTTAATCTTGGGTGGCAGAGTGTGAGTGTTCCCAGCTCTCTGCAGCCTTGCCAACATCTGGTGGTGTCCGAGTTCTTGAATGGCCGCGACGTGGTTATCTCCTTGTGGTTTTAGTCTTAATTTCCCTGATCACTGACAAGGTTGCACAACTTTCCATAAATTTCAGTGTGAAATACTTATTCATAGTTTTGCCCTTTTTTCCCCTGCATGGATTATTATATCTGTCTACTATTGCTACCAAAAATACTGCCTCACAAACCTCCCCAAACTCAACATCTGAAAACAGTACATACTTATTTGCACAGTAATAGATCTTTAGGTGTTTTGTGATTGGGCCGACCTAGGCTGGGCTTGCCCGGGTGGTTTATAATAGGCTCCAGGCTCGGTGTGCTGGGCCGGGCTGCAGGCTGTGAGTCGGGCTCAGGTGTGCTCTACCCGTGTTCCTTCTGGAGCCCGCTCTGAGGGAGCAAAGGGTGACTGAGGTACGCTGTTTTAACGGCGGATGTGGTACTGCAGTGAGGTCAGGACAGATTGCACAGCACATTTTAAGCCTCAGGTGATAGTGCATCTGCCAATAGCCAAAGCAAGTCATAGACCAAGCCCAAGACAAGTGCATTTGGTCCAGATGGAGCCATGGCAAGAGTGAGGATGTCTCACTGTGTTACAGGAGAGTCAAGAATTGAGACTGAGAAAAGTGAAGGAGTGGACAAAGATATTTCATGTAAACGGTAAGCAGAACAGAGCAGGGGTAGCTATACTTACATCAGACAGAATAGACTCTCAGTCAAAAAGTGCTACGAGACAGAGAACATTATGTAATGATAAAAGGATCAATCCACCAGCAAGATATAACAATTACAAATGTATCTGTAGCTAACTTCAGAGCACCTAAATGTGTAAAGCAAACATTAGCAGAACTGAAGGGAGACATAGGTAACAATCACAGGCACAGTAGAAGGCTTCAGAACCCCACTTTCGGTAATGGATGGAAAACCTGAGAGAAGGTCAGTACAGATACAGAGGGCTTGAACAACACTGTGGACCAAATGAACCCAACAGACAGATACAGAACCATGTACCGGACAGCAGCAGAATATGGGTTCTTCTCAAGTGCATATGGAACCTTCTTCGGGATAGGTCATCGCTTAGTTCACAAAACAAGTCTTAACAAATTTATAATGGCTGAAATCACACCAAGTATCTTTACTAGTCGCAGTGGAGTGAAAGTAGAGGTTAGCAGCGGGAGGAAAATTCACAAATACGTGGAAACTGAATAACGTACTCTTGAACAACCACCGGGTCAAAGGAGAAATCTAAAAGGAAATTGGAAAATACTTTGAGACAAATGAAAGTGAGAAAACAACATACCATAACTTAGAGAATACATCAAAAGCAGTACTAAGATGGAATTTATTGTGATAAATGCCTACATTAAAAAAGAAGAAAGTTCTCAAAGAAACTATCAACCTAAAAGAGGTAGAAAAAGAAGAACAAACTAAGCCCAAAGTTAGCAGAAGGAAGAAAATAGCAAAGATTAGGGCAGAAATAAATAAGATAGAAAAATCAAACTAAGAGTTGATTTTTTTTAAAAGATAAAAGATAAACAATATATTGACAAATCCTTAGCTAAACTAATTAACAAACAAAGAGGAATCTCAAAATCAGAAATGAAGGAGGATACCTTACAACTGATAACCACAGAAATAAGGATCATAAGAGATTACAATGAACAATTATATGCCAAGACACTGGATAACCTAGATAAATGATAAATTCCTAGAAACATACAACCTACCAGGACTAAATCATGAAGAAACAGAGAGTCTGAACCGATCTGTAACTACTGTGGAGATTGAATCTGTAATAATAATAATAATAATAAACTCCCGGTAAAGAAAAGCCCAGGACCAGATAGATGGCTTCATTGGTGAATTCTACCAAACATTTAAATAAGAATTAATGCCATTCTTTCTTAGACTTTTCCAAAAAATTGAAGAGAAGAGAATGCTTCCTTCCCATCTGGATGCCTTTTATTTCTTTTTCTTGCCTAATTGCCCTAACCTAGAACCTCCAGAAGATTGTTAAACAGAAATGGTGAGAGCAGACATCTTTGTCTTGTCCCTGAGCTTTTGGTCTTTCAACAATGAGTATGATGTTAATTACAGGTGTTTCATAAATGCTCTTTATCAGGTTTAGGAAGTGCCTTCTATCCCTGTTTTTCTGAATGTTATTTTTTCAATCATTAAAGGGTATTGCTTTTGTCAAAAGCTTTTTCTGTGTTAATGATGTGATTGTGTGGTTTTGTCCTCCATTCTCTTACTATGGTATACTACATTAATTAATTTTCTAATGTTAAGCTGACTTTGCATTCCTGGTCATGTTCGTTAATACTTTTATATGTTGCTGGATTCAGTTTGCTAGTATTTTGTTGAAGCTTTTGAATCTATATTCATAAGGGATACTGGTCTGTAGTTTTCACTTCTTGTGATACCCTTGTCTGGTTTTGGAATCAAGATAATAGTGGTCTCATAGAATGAATCTGAAGTATTCCTTCCTATTCTCTTTAGTTTGGAAGAGTCTGTGAAGAATAGGTATTAATTCTTTGAAGATTTGGTGTAAGTCATCTGAGCCTCGGCTTTTTCAGATTTTCTATTTCTTCTTGAGTCAGTTTCAGTAATTTGTGAATTTTTAGGAATTTCACCTTAATTTACTAATTTGTTGGCATACAGTTTTCATAGTGTTCCCTTATAATCATTTTGATTTCTGTAAGATCAGTACTGATATAACCTCTCTCATTCTGGTTTTAGTAATTTGAATCTGCTCTTTTTTTTTTTTTTTTTTTTTCTCCTGGTCTGTTGAGCTAAAAGTATGCCAGGCTTGTTTATCTTATTGACTACACTTTACATTTCCAAGATTTTTTAGCTTTTTCATATACAACTCTTTTTTTACTTACTTGTATCATTGCTAATAATTTCTTGTTCATTTTAAAAAATAAATTTATTTATTTATTTTTGGCTGCATTGGGTCTTCATTGCTGCGCGCGGGCTTTTCTCCAGTTGTGGCGAGCGGGGGCTACTCTTCATATTGCGGCGCGCGGGCTTCTCATTGCAGTGGCTTCTCTTGTTGCGGAGCATGGGCTCTAGGTGCATGGGCTTCAGTAGCTGTGGCTCGCAGGCTCAGTAGTTGTGGCTTGCAGCCTCTAGAGCGCAGGCTCAGTAGTAGTGGCGCACGGGCTTAGTTGCTCCACGGCATGTGGGATCTTCCCGGACCAGGGATTGAACCCATGTCTCCTGCACTGGCAGGCAGATTCTTAACCACTGAGCCACCAGGGAAGCCCTTCTTGTTCATTTTTAAAGTCTTTCCTTTGTGTATCTTTTTGAGCATCTTAAGCTTATTTATTTAAAAATATTCCCCAGTATTTTCTATTATATAAATTTCATCAGGACTGAATTCTTCTCCCAGTGGCTGATTTTATTGACTGTCCTCCTTAGCATTTGATTTCTTTATGTGTTTGTTAATTGAATTTTGATTTGCAGGCACACTGTGTGTGGGAGGACTTTGTTTTCTCACTGATATGGACCTCCCGTCCCCTGGCTTTTTGGCTGTGAATGTGCCTTAGCCTGGTTCCCCGGAGCCCACTTCCTGGTCGGGACTAGCGTCTGCTCTTCCTGCATCTGAGACCCAGAACATTTGTGTCAGAAGCTCTGTTCCCTCCCTTGCGAGACCGGCAGAGCCTCCTCTTGCCTCTTGGCTTCAAGGACAAGCCTGGTTCCAGCACCTTCACCTGTTAACCCTGTCGGTTCCCTCTCCCTCAGGGGGCTGGACTTCTGGCCTCTCCGTTTTCTCTTGCTCTGGAGCCCTGAGCCCGGGAGACTTAGGCCTCAGCCTTGCTGGACACTTAGTTTCTCATTTGCTGCTGGTTTACAGAGAAGGCTAACTGGTGTGTATTTTAATGGCTTTGTTCTTTGTTTGGAGCCAAGAGATATCTCAAAGCAAGGATGTACAATTCCATCTTGGCAGGAAGTTCTCAAGAGGGAATTTTTAGAAACTTAGCTGGTTCAAGTATGGAGACCTCAGTATGGAAGAAACCTCTTAAGAGATACTGTCTTATAAACAGCTAAAGTGTGTGTGTATATTAGCCACCAGGTACTTTTGAATGGAGTGTAAATTGTTAAATATTGTTCTAGAAATAATTCAGACAGGTAGGCCTTAAAATAGACTTACCAGACTTATTACTGTGCTGATGTTCTCTGGGACCTTTATCTTTGGTACTGCTGCTGTAATTGTGTGTGTGGGGGAGAGAGAGACACACACAGACATGACAGGAAAGGGAATATGTTTTTCATTATCTGATTTTGTTATATCTGCACTGGTGACAGAAAGAATTCAAATTTGAAGATACATCTATTAGGTATCTGTTTATAATATTTTGCGTTCGAGTAACCCTGTGTGATAGCCCTTTGAACCCTGAATCTTGGGATGTCTCGTGCTGTGTGTTCATAAGGCATTGTGCAAGACAAATGACTGCACAATTAATACACCATTACTGTTAATCCATTAAGATTGCAACATAGATAATAAAGGTAAACTTTTTTTTTAATTATGAGAGTAGGTGGCTGCCCTGATGTAAGTAAAGAGACAATACAAGTCAACTGTGGACATAAGCTCTGTGAGGAACTTGCATATCCATTTCTTACTTAGATCCTCGTAGCGGCAGGAGCTTGGCTGGTGCACCTGAGTGGTTACGGCTCAGATCACTAAGTTTACACAACAGTTGTAAAAGTGCAGCATAGTCTGGTGTTGAAATGAGTGGCTCTAGGGTTGTACGGGGTACTTGTTTGTCGTGCAGCCGTGGGCAGTGTTTCCTCATCTGTGAAATGGAGGTGATAATGGTTTTTTAAAAAGTTGCATTGTCATAAGAGTTAATGAATAAGAATGAACTGAAAGTCTACCTGTAGAGGAGCTCCAGCCGTGCCTGGTGCATGTCGGTGCTCAGGTCACGTTAGCTGTTACTGTCAATACAGTCGAAGGGGAGCAGCAATACATGCACAAGCTGTCGCAATGCATTCAGTTGTAATTACTTAAATTTATTCAAACACCCACTACTATGCATTATTGGCATTGAGTATCAACTGGGTGAATACATTTTAGCCTCGTTACATCTTTGGAATGGTGGGAAATCAGTGCAGTCATTGGATATTTGTATTGGATATTTTGGTGCTAAATTCACTTTGAATTCTATGCAGCGTCCTGGAAGCAGCTGAAATGTTCCCCCATAGTATGTTTTCTGATCTGTGTTGGACCTTCTCTCCCTCTGGGAGCACCACGTGAATTGCCCATTTGTAATTCTTTAAAAGCATGCATTATATTTCTTGTTAATTTATGTGTGTTTCTTATCCATACAGTGACCATACGATTTCCTGTTTAATTGGGAACATTTTGGGGAGTGAAAGGCAGTGCTGTTAATACTTCTGCTAGTATGGGAGGCATGAGTCAGAAGTATGCTGGGTTATCCAGGGCGCATGGCTACTGTGCTTCTTTTCCTCTCTACAATGTCTGAAGAATCTTCCTTAGATTCTGCAGAGTACCTGTGACTGTCCTGATGATAGTACGTGATCAATTACCAAATAGCAACTGGACATAGGCGGACTGTGCATTATTTTTGTTGTTTGTAGACTCCTTTACTATGAAGTATTAAAACCGTGTGCCTTCTAAATAAAAATCTAATTTGTCTGCTTAATTAGGAGGTCAGTAAGACAGGTGTTTGGCCATGTGCAGACAGAAAATTCTATGAACCATGAGGGAAATCAAAATGATTAAGAGGATTAATTTGAAAAATCCGTGATTTCAACATTCTTCATAGAAATACAAATCAGTTCTATATACTCATCTGTCCTTTTGTTTAAATATAAAACACTATTTAGAAGTTTCCTTAATTAAAATCACTTAAAATAACCTTGTCTGTTGCAGCCAGCGCTTGGGTGCTGTCGCAGTGCCAGAGTGCACTGGGGCACTGCTCTGCCCAGCCGCTGTCTCTGTTCACCTTCGCTTCCTCCAGACGGTACGCTTCCTTACTGTGTTTTAGAATCTGACATGATTCTTCCTTGGCTCTAAATTTTTAAAATTTCTTCAAAGCTCTGCAAGGAGGCATGCGTCTGACATGACATTTGGGGCCCCCCTGGGGGTAGGCCACGTATCATGGGAAATCAGAGTAATCCGTATATTTTGATACTGTGCCAAGGACTCAGGTTCAGTTTATGTCAGGCGTTCTGTTCGGTTGCTTAGAATACGTCCTGTGAACTGACGGTGGAAGAGACCACCTCAGACCTCCCTCCCTCCCTGTCTGTCTGTGTGTCAGCCTGTCTCCCACCTGTCTGTCTGTCTGTCGATCCATCGATTATCTCTCATCTGTTTACATATCATTCATCTCCTTTGTATTGTATTTGATGGAATTTGTATTTGATTCCTTTTTTTTTTTTTTTTTTTGCCTGGCAGCAAAATCTTATATGGGCTGTTAGGTACCTTTTATGTTTTGCTTTATTATTTCTAAGTGTAAAGGGAATTTAATTATTACTAAATTGTATTTTGAAATTTCTCCTCAGCATAAAAATTTTCCATTCCCCCCCCCCCCAATACATGATAATATAAATTCAGGCTTTCTTGCTTTTTTAAACCAATCAGAGTTACTGAGATAATTGCCAGGTATTAGCAAGACGGATCACTTTGACTGTGAGGAGACAATCGTCAGTAGCCAGATGATTTCAGTTTGACAAGCCATGGGGTATTATTAGTCACGTGCAAGCCAGCCTTGGCCGTACTTGTCTTGTGCAGGAATACTTTGCTACAGGCATCAAGTCTAAACTGTTCATTTGCATAGTTGTTTGGAGTATTACCCGGAACTAGGCATGATAAATTGTATTTACATCCTACAAAATGAATGCAGTGTTATTGAATTTAGCAGGAAAAAGCCTGTCTTAAGGACATGACTATTATCTGACTAGAAGCAGACGGATATGCGAAGTGTTTTTTGTTTGTTTGTGGGTTTTTTTTTGTTTTTTTGTCTTTTGTTTTTGTATACGGAGGAGAAAGAGAAGGGAGTTACAGAGTTTGAGAACATGCTCGCTCCAGTCATACAGCGTTCTAACAGGGGTATCGTATGGGTCGAGAACTAATATCCACTGGGCTCAAGGCTTTTCTGTGATTCAGAGATGTGCGTATGCAGTTCAGGGCATGTTGAGAGTCTGCTGGGAGGTGGCACCGTGGAGAGAGTAGAAAGCAGGGATCAGGCATCCACAGTCCTGGTCATCAGAATGCTTACAGCCTCGAAAGGGGAGACACATCTGAAACTGAAAAACATGACATGTCTGAAGTGTTGAAACTGTGGCAGAGGCAAGGACAGGGATGCTGCATGTGAGGGGAGATGCACCTGGTCCGTCGGGGGCAGGAGGTGAGCGAGGGAGGCTTTTCTCAGGGATGGGAAGTCTTTCAGTGGAGTCGTGCAGCATGAGTAAAGAGTTAGAGAGGTTGACAAGGGAGGGGCGGTTCTGAGGTTGAGGGACCAGCAAAAGTGTGGGGCTGCGAAGCCACGGGTGCATCATGCTCCAACGGACGTCGCGGGGCACGAGACCAGAGGGGGTCAGAGTTAGGAATGGAGGGGGAAGATGGATTCCAGACATGCTGAGTAGATTAAACACCCACCAAACCTGGTGAAGAGTGTGGGCTGGGATGGAAAGGTTGAAGTGATGGCAGCAGCTCCTCCATCTCTGGTCTTTGTTTGAATTAGAAAAAGGTACATTTTCTTCCCGGCAGATGGATAGCCTGTGGCAGGAGGAATGGCGTGTGTGCAGAGCCCAGGGTGGGTTTCAGCTTCCACTGGCCCCTTGGCTCCGTGCTCTTGTGCAGTGCACAGTCAGAACAACTGTAAGGGGCAGATGTGGTCACTTGCATCATTAGTGCAAATATGGAGAGCGAGTGGAGCTGGGCGGCCGTGAGAGGGGCAGTGACACGCTCAGTGGTGAATGTGCTCAGTTTGTAGTTTCTAGGGTCACTGTTCAGGGGGACATATCAAATAAGAAGTTGGATATATGATTCTAAAACACAGGGGAGTACAGGTGATTTGAGTCCATTGAACTTTTAAAAACTTACAGGTAAATTGTAGTTAAAATTATTCAAAGGGAATGACCTTCTGAATTATAGCTCTAATGGGACTTATATAATACTAGTGGTTGGTTCTCCAGCATGGTTAATCGCCCTATCAAAAAACTAATTCCAAGTAACTTATTAAAGAATGCCTACTACTTACTAATGTACCAAAGGATGGTCATGATAAATTGGATTGGTGAAAACTTTTCTTCTCTATTGCAGATTGCCGTGCTATGCCTTGTGTGACTAGGACCTCGTACCTAGAACACCTCTGCCTTGACACTTGTGGAGACTCAGACCATGTGAGTACAGAAGCTGTATAGGAAAATTGCAGTGAATCCTAATTGGTTAGTTCAGCTAAGCAGAAAACCAAAATTTCGTGAGAGGGAGGACCAAAGAAACAATATCTGTTTTTTGTGTCATGTATTCTAGATGAGGTGGAAAACTTATGTCTTTTCCCCATTAATTTATTATTGTACTAGGCGCTATAAAATCAGCAGTGAGCTTTTTGTGTCAGCTTATTTATCAGGGTATTTATGGCAACCAATTATAAGAGGTATAATTGAAAGCATGTTTATTTTTGTTTGTTTGTTTTTGTAATTCTAAAGGAGACAAAAACCCCATCACTCTTTCTGTGGCATTATTTTGCAGAAGAACACTGCTAAGGAGTGCTAAAGTGGCAATGAAACAGCCCAGCAGGAAGAGGAAGCTCAGTATGGATTCCAAAGAACGTTTGAATCAGGACGGAGGCTTGGTAAGTTGTCAGTTCCTGGACCCTTCCTGTGGTTTGTGCTCATTGTGGGAATTCGCAGCGTAATTGTACATCTCCTACAGTGGCAGAAGAGGTGTTGTTTTCAATCACACGAAACCGTTTGCTTCTGGTTGAGTTTTATGTAGAGTGTTATAGAATATATGTGTTTTTTTTTTTTTTTAACATCTTTATTGGAGTATAATTGTTTTACAATAGTGTGTTAGTTTTCCCTCTACAACAAACTAAATCAGTTATACATACACACATGCTCCCACATCTCCTCCCTCTTGCATCACCCTCTCTCCCACCCTCCCTATCCCACCCCCCCAAGGCGGTCACACAGCACAGAGGTGATCTCCCTGTGCTATGCAGCAGCTTCCCACTAGCTATCTAATTTACATTTGATAGTGTATATATGTCCCTGCCAGTCCCCCACTTCGTCACAGCCCACCCCTCCCCCTCCCCCTCCCCATATCCTCAAGTCCATGCTCGAGTGAGTCTGTGTTTTATTCCCATCCTACCACTAACCTCTTCATGACATTTTTTTTCCCTTAGAGTCCATATATATGTGTTAGCATACGGTATTTGTTTTTCTCCTTCTGACTTACTTCACTCTGTATGACAGACTCCAGGTCCATCCACCTCATTATAAATAACTCAGTTTCATTTCTTTTTATGGCTGAGTAATATTCCATTGTATATATGTGCCACATCTTCTTTATCCATTCATCTGTTGATGGACACTTAGGTTGCTTCCATGTCCTGGCTATTGTAAATAGAGCTGCAATGAACATTTTGGTACATGAGTCTTTCTGAATTATAGTTTTCTCAGGGTATATTCCCAGTAGTGGGATTGCTGGGTCGTATGGTAGTTCTATTTGTAGTTTTTTAAGGAACCTCCATACTGTTCTCCATAGCGGCTGTATCAATTTACATTCCCACCAGCAGTGCAAGAGGGTTCCCTTTTCTCCACACCCTCTCCAGCATTTATTGTTTCTAGAGTTTTTGATGATGGCCAATCTGACCGGTGTGAGATGATATCTCATTGTAGTTTTGATTTGCATTTCTCTAATGATTAATGAGGTTGAGCATTCTTTCATGTGTTTGTTAGCAATCTGGTACGTTTTAAAAGGTAATCTTGGGGGCTTCCCTGGTGGCGCAGTGGTTGAGAGCCCGCCTGCCGATGTAGGGGACGTGGGTTCGTGCCCCCGGTCCGGGAGGATCCCACATGCTGCGGAGCGGCTGGGCCCGTGGGCCATGGCCGCTGGGCCTGTGCTTCCGGAGCCTGCGCTCTGCAACGGGAGAGGCCACAACAGTGTGAGGCCCGCATACCAGAAAAAAAAAAAAATTAAAAAAATTAAAAAATAAAAAAAAATAAAAATAAAAGGTAATCTTGGGAATTCCCTGGCGGTCCAGTGGTTAGGACTTGGTACTCTCACTGCCAAGGGCCCGGGATCAATCCCTGGCTGGGGAACTAAGATCCCATAAGTCATGCCGTGCAGCCAAAAAAAAAATGATAATCTTCATATTAAAGGTGAAAGGAGGCCTTTTCTTTTAAAAAGATGGAGGTACTTGATCATTATCAAGTAAGGGACAGAGATTGTGAACTAACTGTAGGGGTTGTGTTTGTCAGGGTTCTCCAGAGGATCAGAACCAATAAGAGCAGTTGACAGCCCTGTCACCATCTCTGTCCCTACTTGATGATGATGAATTATATGTATATTTATAGAGAGAGACGCATTTTAAGGAATTAAAAAAAAATAAATTTATGAGGCTTCCCTGGTGGCGCAGTGGTTGAGAATCCGCCTGCCGATGCAGGGGATGCGGGTTTGTGCCCCGGTCTGGGAGGATCCCACATGCCGCGGAGCGGCTGGGCCCGTGAGCCATGGCCGCGGAGCCTGTGCTCCACAACGGGAGAGGCCACAACACTGAGAGGCCCGCCTAGCACAAAAGATAAATAAATAAATAAATAAATTTATTTATTTTTATTTATTTATTATTTTTGGCTGTGTTTGGTCTTCGTTGCTGCGCACAGGCTTTCTCTAGCTTCAGTGAGCGAGGGCCACTCCTTGTTGTGGTACACAGGCTTCTCATTGCCGTGGCTTCACTTGTTGCAGAGCACAGGCTCTAGAGCGCGCGGGCTTCAGTAGATGTGGCCCGTGGGCTCAGTAGTTGTGGCTCACGGGTTTAGTTGCTCCGTGGCATGTGGGATCCCCCAGCACCAGGGCTCAAACCGTGTCCCCTGCATTGGCAGGCAGATTCTCAACCACTGTGCCACCAGGGAAGCCCTATTTTAAGGAATTGACTCATGCAGTGATGGGGACTGAGTAGTGGCAGTCTGGAGACCCAGAAAAGAGTTGATGTTACAGTCTTGAGTCCAAATGCCATCTGGAGGCAGATTCCCTGTTCTTCAGGGGAAGGTCAGTCTTTTTTCTTGTAGGGCCTTCAGCTGATTGGATGAGGCCCACCTCACGGTGGAGTGTAGTCTGCTTTTCTCAGATTCTACTGTTTAAATGTTAATTGCATTTGAAAACTATGTCACACTCTTGACAACTAGAGGGCATACATTGCATCATGCCTCTAGTTCCCTGTGCTGTTTCCTTATGACAACTTCCTGTAATCCTACAAATGTCAGGGTGGCCAGAAGTGACCAGGAGACCTCCTCCGTGGTGATAGTTTTGGGGATGGTAGGCCATTAGAGGGTTCTCAGGGGCTCTCGTCATTTATTTGGGTGTGGGTTTTGGTATCTTCATGTGGGTTGTAGTTGTGCATTTACACATTATGCAGTGGTGAAGTGACACAGTGTCATACGTACATTCTTTGGTTTGATGCCAGGTTGGTGTGGCTCCATGACCTCCAGGCATTAAATGAGAAGTGTCTGGCGATGATCTGGTCTGAGGTTGGTTTTAAGATGTTACATATAGGCCCGTGTCAAGCTAGAGAGCTGTTTCCTCAGCCTCGGTGCCACTGGGAAGGGGAGTGGTTAACGTGGGGGCTGAGGTCCTGTTCCCCTTGAGGTCCAGACAGGACCGGTACCGTGAGCGCCAAGTGGTCTAAGTGTATCCCAGAAAACTAGCTGTCTAAGAGGTTGCTTGGATCAGACTTGGGAAGGCCTGCACCTGTCTTGAGTTATGTGAGGATGCTGTTCTTCTCAGCATTTTAGGTTTGCTGTGTCATGTCTTCTGAGGAGAAGACATGGGTATTTGATGTGTTTAAAGTTATTCTTGGACAGTGGTTCTCCTGCTGTGGTCTCTGGACCAGCAGCGTCAGCATTGCCTGGGAGTTTGTTAGAAATGCAGCTTCTTTGGTCCCACTGTAGACCTGCTGACCAGATGCTCTGGGGGTGGGGTTCAGTGGTCTGTATTTTACCAAGCCCTCCAGGCAGTTCTGATACACAGCCATATTTGAGAAGCATTGTCCCAGGGAAAAAGTTGGACACGTCTTACCTGCTAATAGTGCTAGAGCTAATCAATATTGTCTGCTGCATATTTTCAAAATATTTTAGTGTAAAATTTGAGACCACTTCTCCTATCTAAATATATTTTCTACTTTTTCTCAGTATCATTTCCCTTTAAGCTGCTAAAACTGTTACTTCCCCGTCTTAATTCTTGTCACCTTGCCCTTCAACATGAATATTTAACCTGCTATCTCATCTGTATTGGCACAAACCCCAGTTTTCTCCTAAAGCCCCACTTGGTTTCCAATTTAATGCTGGTGCTTTTACCATTATTTCCATCCCACACTGGGGTTTTCGGTTTTGTGAACCCCAGGGGTGCTCAGCACTTACTACTCAGGTGCTGTTTGAGCTTGGCACCTTGCATAGCTGGATTTCCAAAAATATCTGTTGAATGATGTTCCTGGTGTTTAATAACATCTCCATGCAAATGGACTTCTTTGATGAATAGTAAGAAAATGATATTTCCGAGGGCCATATTACTCATCTGAGGTCTGAGGTGTTTAGAACATAAAGTTATTTTAAAGGATATTCACAGAAGATCAGGGGAAAGATGTGCATTTGGGGTGAATTCCACATTGCCATGTCCATTTGGGGCTCATTGCCAGTGTCCATTTTCATTAGTTAAGTTGAATGGTTTAATTCACAAAGCAGGGTCACATCTGTGGCTGCATTCACCGTGGAGGGAAAGGGGTTCAGTCACGGGAATTATGTTTGAATTTTGCTTGAAATATCAGTAACATCCTTTACTTTCTATGTTACCCTTCTTGTTTTAAAGTGACATTTCCAGCCAGCTAAGCAAAATAGCATTGGCAGGTTAAGAACATAAAACATCAAACTAATGACAGTTGGGTGCTTTCTAAACATCTACTTTTGAGACAGTAATGTCAGGAGATGTGATAATTTTTAGATGCTGATATTAATATCTGTCCATGAATGTGTTCCTAGACTAATATTTCCATGTAGAATTTCAAAATATTTATTTATATTTTTCAGTATGCAGATACATGGTTAAAAAAGACCAGATAGTACAGGCAGGTATTGAAATAAGAAGTAAATTCTTTACTGAGTACATTCTCCCCACACCTGCTAAAACCCCAGTCTTTTCATAAACGTGTGACCACTGTTTACACTTTCGTGTGTATCTATATAGGGATCAACAAACAAAACCAACAAAACAAAAAACAAAGCTGAGAAACCCAAATCCTTTATGCATGTACACATCTATACACAATATATACATAGCCCACATGGGCTTACAGTCTGGCTATTGTTCTGTACTTCGCACTTTTGCTCTTAAGCATGTATATCTTGGAGATGCAAATCTTCTCATTGTTTTCAGTGGCGCATAGTATTCCACTCTGTGAATGTACCATAACTTATTGAAACAGTGCCCTGCTGTAAACATTTAGGTGATTTTTATTTTTTTGTCTTTACACACCAAGTTACATCCAGTGTTCTTATTCATATATCTTGGTATACTTTTGCAATTGACTCACGGGCAAAATCTCACCAGTAGAATCTTGTCCTAAAAAGTTCGTGCCTATAAAATTTTGATTCGCCTTTCACGTCGTCCTGCAAAGAGGGCCTCCCAGGTTACACTCTGACACCACCCGTGATGGTGCCTCCGCTCCTTAGGCTTCGTCTCACATCTTGCGGCCCGTGTGCTCAGTTCTGCCGTGTGGACGACTCGCCTGCTGATCTGGCAGGTGGTGCTGCCACAGACTTGAAGAGAGGGCTTCCATTGCCCCTTGGACTCCTTCTCACATCATGCTTTTCACAA
Source organism: Kogia breviceps (assembly GCF_026419965.1). Classification (NCBI taxonomy): domain Eukaryota; kingdom Metazoa; phylum Chordata; class Mammalia; order Artiodactyla; family Physeteridae; genus Kogia; species Kogia breviceps. The sequence goes on along the minus strand of NC_081324.1, from coordinate 58,101,994 downwards.
CATCCCACACAAGAGATGAGTGTCATGCGGGTGCCTTGGTAGCCTTGGCCACCCCCCACCCCTAGGACTGCTGGCAAAGTGAGGCCACATGGTAACTGGGGAAGCGAAGCATTGTTTTCAAAGTGGTGTCATGGATGTTTGGTGTGTACGTGGGTGTTCTGGGCATAAAACCCCAAACCATATGTAGGCTGTACAGTTTCAAATTCCCTTCACAAAAATGCAAGTTTCCCTGGGCTTCCCTGGTGGCACAGTGGTTGAGAGCCCGCCTGCCGATGGAGGGAACGTGGGTTCGTGCCCCGGTCCGGGAAGATCCCACATGCCGTGGAGTGGCTGGGCCCGTGAGCCATGGCCGCTGAGCCTGTGCGTCCGGAGCCTGTGCTCCGCAGTGGGAGAGGCCACAACAGTGAGAGGCCCGCGTACCGCAAAAAACAGCAACAACAACGAATGCAAGTTTCTCAAATGAAAAAAGGAGATTTTGTTTGACTATATGAGAATAAAGTACATGTTGTCTAATTGTGTATATAAAATACCTGATGCTGAATAAATGTTAGTGCCCATTCTTCCTCTCCCTCTGCAGCTCTTAAAAATCTGTGAATCTGTACCTAATTTATGAGTCATGAACTTTGAGAAATAGAAATATGAGGCATTGTTTATTCTTAAGCATCTTAGAGTATTGCTGAATAAAAGGGAGCTAACTTCGGTTGAGTAATGCCGTGTGACTAAGATCTAAGGTCCATGTAGCCTTCAGAGAAAGGTAGGATCACTGGGGGCAGCGTGTGACGTTGAAGGATGAAGAATATCTAAGATGTCCATATTTAATGCTTTATTTAGTTTATTTAAAAATAAAAATATCTAATGCATATGTAATGCTGTTATAACACATGGCTCTTAAATACAACCTGGTAAAATGCAAAATGAGGGAATACAAATTATTTGCTTAAAATCTGGATGTTCTGTAGGCAGCTTACCTTGAGAGAGAAGGAAGTTGTAGGGTCACAGCAGGGACTGTCTGGCCAAGGAAGCAGCAGGAGCCTGGGTAGGGGGCCGGAAGCAGATACGGCGACCTTTGTGACATCTGGGGGATTACAGTGGCTGTAATGACTTTTCTGACTGAGCAGTTTTGTAGGGTGAGTGCTGGGATGCGAGTCAGGGTATTTGGATTTCGGTCTTTGGCTCTGGTAAGTAGCTCTGTGACCAAGGACAAGCCCTTTGCCAGGCTGACGCTGTTTCTTTGTCTCTAGAACAAAAGTCTTGGATTAGAAGATTTTTAAGGGCCTTTTAATTTCAATAAGTCTAAGTTTTGGTACACAGTGAGATAGTAAGGTGAGTGGGGTGCATGTGGGTGGCCAAGTTCAGACGGTCTTGATGTTGGGGCCACTGGACTTGACATTACCGACAGGAGGGAGCCGTGGTTGGCTGCAGCTGGGCGGAGTGCAGGGCAGTCTTTTTAAAATAATATTCTTAAGTAGACATCAAAAAAATGTTTAGGGTAGGATTATTTCATTTTCTTATTTTTTCAGTAGTATCTGACCTTTGAAATCTTTTTGTTGCCCCACACACGACTGATAGCAGCTCGTATCAGCAGGTAGAATCCGTTTATATGTGGAAGAACTGCAGAAAGAGATGTTAATAAAAGTGTTTTAGATTTTTTTCCCCTTTTTTTGGGTATAAGTCTTAACAAATACTGTTTTAAAATATGCCTGAGTTTTTGTTTTTGTTCACATTTAGCCAGGGAAACGGATTGGGACGATTGCCATGGAAAAGGATAGTTTGTGATTCACATTTCCCAAGAAAGAGGAGGGGGCACATCACACCAGACAGGGCCCTGTGGGGAAGCACCAGAGCTGGTCAGGGGGCAGCAGGGGCGAGGGGAAAACAGGGGCAGGAGCCTTTATTGTGGTTTTCTCAGAAATGAATGGGGGAGGCAAGGTGAGCAAGCTAAGCCCGTTCAGGATTGGCTAGTTTGGATAATTTCGGTGGTCTCAGGCTACCGGGCTGTCTCTGATCATCCAGTACCTGGCCCAGGGTTGCTTTAGGGCAAGTGGATAGTGTCCCAGACTGCAGGAGCCGGTAAGGAAAGGGGAGTGGCTGTGGACTCAGGAGGCATGACCCCAGGCTAGTTGTTTGCCGTCTCCAGGAATTGGCTCACTCTGAGAGGGACAGTCCTTCCCCGGTCCACAAGGCCCCCAAGTGTCAGTCACAAAATACAGAAAATAAAAATCGTGATGAATACAATGACGAAAGACAGATTCCATTCGGGGTATTTGAACAAGATGAGGGCATTTGCCTCTGTGTCTGCATCTCAATTCCAGTAGAGCAATGGGAAACCATCCTGTCCTGTAGTTTTATCTGAAAGGTTAATTTCAGTTATCCTCAGTTTGCGTCCCACATGGGATCAGAGCAAAAGAGAATTTTGAAAAGTAGACTTGACACAGCAGGTGAAATTCAAATAGTAGTTTATTACTGGAGATACTGTATAGGATTTTAGTGTTTTCTATAGTTCCAGAAACCAGTAGGTATCACCCTTCATTCTTGTGGAGAGGAACAGCAGGATGCTTGAACGTCCTGTGCGCAAGGACCTGTCTGACAGTGAGCGAAAGGAAAGGGTGTCATCTGGTGGCTCCACGGTGACAACCTGAAATTGCCAAACACAAATCAGTGGGTTAAAACCCTTTTGCTTTGCTTCCTTGATTGGAATTCTCAGACCGGGAACAGTAGGCACTGATTAATTAGGAAACATCACTGTAACGTGTAGTAAAAGTATATGATGCATCCAGGGCCATCGGGAAGGAACAGAATGTCAGGCTTTTTTGGTTATTTTCCCAGCTCGTAATCCTCTCTTCCAGAACGATGGATTTGAGTTGGCTAATTGAAATGTACCACAGCAAAGACTTATTTCATGTTCCTTAAACTATTATCTCCCCTTTTTCAGTGCAGTGTTCTTTTTTTTTTCTTAAAGCTTTATTTTCAGTTTTCAGAACTAAAGTTTGAAACCTGAGAAGGCATAGTAATGGTTTTGTTTTTCTCAATTCATCCTGATTTCCTGAAGTGTTCTGTTTGAGAGGATAAGGAAAAGTGCTCATTTTTCCTTTTTAAAAAAGATTAGCTCTATTCATTAATAGCAGTGTGGATTTACTACCTTTAGGAAATAATTAATTAACCCAGACAGACTCAAAGAATGTTAAAGCTAGCAGGAGCTTTGGAGAACATTTAGTCCAATCCCTTTATTTTACAGACAAAAGAAATACGATCCAGAGAATATGTGTCATTTGTTCCCAGTTACCTAGCTCTTTGGGTAACTAGGTGGGGTTGGGATTTGGCCTTAGGTTACCTGACCCCCAATTCAGCATTTTTTTCTGCCCTATTATATGATATTAAATCATTTTTTGGTTTGCAAAAAAAATGTCCTAAAAATGAGGTCAGTATATCGTAAGAGAAATGTAAATTTATTCTGTAATACAAAATCATGATCTTTCATGTGTATGTCTACATATCTATAACCTTACTCCATCTTAAAAAACATATGGACATCAGGAGCTTGAGTAATTTAACTTTGAAGCGAAAGGTAATGTTATTTTTGTGAGGAATATGTTTTTTCTATCTAGGTAGAATTTCAGTAGCAAATAAAGAAGTGTGAACCAAACATTCTAATCCACTGACAGACAGCATATTACATATTTCTTTTTATATTTGAATGATACAGTGATTATAGAAATGCTTCAGTAGCTGTTGTGCTCACATAGCCGACCCTGTCTCTTGTTACCATTTCAGTTTTGCAGTAGAACATTCATGAGAAGAGACTTGCCTTGTTTTGAATTACGTAAATTTCCTGTGCATTGTGTGGGTAAAGAGGGATGGAGTTGGAGTGAAGAGCTGCCATAGAAAATTAGACCTGATTCAGTTCATCATCTCACATGCAGTGGAACAGAGGCAGATAGGATTGGGTTACTGCCTCCCAGTTCTCCCCTCCCCCGTGACTGTGGACTTGCAGCTCCTTGTGTGGTCCACAGACCTTCAGCAGCGGCATCAACTGGGGGCTTGTTGGAAACTCGTGCTCTTAGGCCCTACCCAGACCCACGGAATCCAGATGTGCATTTTAACAGGCTTCCCGCATGATTCACATGCATGTTAAAGTTTGAGGAGCACTGGGTTATAGTACGCTTTGTAAGGATGCAGCTGTATTACTTGCACAAAGATATCCATGATAACATTGGACATGAAATCCGCTAGGCACAAAAGTACCATTCCTGAACCTTGCATTCATGCCTTCACTCAGCAAGTATTTGTTAAGCTGGTCGAGGGGCCAGGCTATGCTTTGGGGAGGAAAGATGGTTAAGACCCTGTCTGCCTTCAGTAAGCTCAGCAAAGCAAACGAGACCAGTAAGAGAGAAGCTGGTCATGCAGTGTGATAGGCCCAGTATTAGAGAGCTATACAGGATATCTCCAGGCTTCAGAAGGTTACCTGACTTAGCACGGGTGAGGTGGGAAGCAGAGAAGAGGAAGTAGGATCAGGGAAAGCTTCCGGGGGGAGAAATAGGCACATGTTAGCTTTCTGTGATGATAACAAATCACCACAAGCTTTGGTGGCTTATTACAACACGTTGACTGTTACCTCACACTGCCTGTAGGTCAGATGTCCAGGCATGGCTTAAATAGATTCTCTGCTCAGGGGCTCAAAGGGTAAAATCAAATGGTTGGACTGAGTTCCTTTTGGAGCTCTGTGGCCTCTTCCGAGCTCAGATGGTTGTCGGCAAAATTAAATTCCTTGTAGTTGTAGGACTGAGGTTCCAATTTAGGAAACCAAAATTCAGAGAGGTTAAATCACTTGCCCAGGGTCACACAGCTGGTGAGGGGAGAAGCAGGGGTGTAAACCCTCAGCTGTCTGACTCTAAGACTTATACAGAACAGAACCTCTTACTGTGTGTAAAACACAAAGTAGCCCAGGAAGCATATCAAAACATCAGGCTGTAATAAGTAAAGCATCGTGGCTCTGGTACTTGGATAGACAGGTAAACTAAAGAAACAGAAGAGGCAAATGCACCTGGGGGTTTAGTGTATAGCACACAGGTGTTAGACTGATGGGAGGAGGGGGACTATCCCATAAGTGGTTTTGGGACAGGTGATGAGCCACCTGGGTAAAAATAGTGTGTCTCAGCTTCACACCATGTCCCGGCACAAATTCAAATTTGTCAAAGATTTAAGTGTAAGAAATAAACCATAAGTATAAAAGACAGAAACAAAGAAGAAGGTTTTTATGATGTGGGAGTAGAGAAGGATCTTCTATTACTCAACAATAGCAGCCATAAAAGAAAAGTTTGATAATTTTATTTCTCAAAATAAACAACCAAAATCCTTGCATATTAAAAATACTGTAAGGGAAGAAGTGAAAAAGAGAAATGACTAACCAGGAAGAAATAAATAATGCCTCTCATATTGTAGACAAAGGACTAATCTTCCTAATTTATGCAGAGCAAAAGATGAGTAGTCATTCGAACAGAAAAAAATGGGCCACAGATGTAGAGATATTTCACAGAAAAGGAAATACAATGGCTTTTAGATATACAGTCTTCTGCTTCTTCATAATGGAACAAATGCAAATAAAACGATAGTGAGATATTATTTTTTTCATCATCATCTTGGCAAAAATCCAAAACTTTGCTATCACACCCTGTGGGCAAGGCTCTGGGAAGACAGGCCTGATCCGAGGCTGTGGGGCTGTTGAGAGGGGCTTGCTGGGCGCCAGACCTGGCAGGAAAACACAAGTCTGGTTTGACCCGGCTGGTCCATATTGTGACTTCTGGGAAGTCATTCTGTACATATCCTGACACATAGGCAGAACGCTCCATGTACTGGTTTTCCACCGCAGCGTTACGTGATTGGAAAAAAGATTTGAGACAACCTGGACATCCATAAACATGGAATCAGTTAAATAAATCATGAGGTATCCATTCAGAGTAATACTGTGTAACGGCAGAAAGAAGGAGTGTGCTCTTACAACCTGATAAAGACCTCCAGGGTATTTTAAGTGAAAAGAAAGGTAGAAAACAGTGTTATCTTTGTGCACAAGAACAAGAAAATAAGAAAATACACTCTCTTTTTTTTATAAAGGAAACTTTGCAAGGATATTTCAGAATCTAGTAATGAAGATTTCTGGGTGGAGGTATTATACGTAGGCCAGATGGGGGAGGACAGGTCGGGGTGGGAGGGGAGTTTTCACTGTTTCTCTATTTATTTTTACCTTGAACAATGTGAACTCCGAAAATAAAATAAATTCTATGTATAAACTAAGGCATCTCAAGGAATCTTTCATAATCAATTCTATATGACTATATAGACAAATGGCAGCCTGATGCAGTCATCTTCAGACTTGCTGGTTTGTTCACCTCATCAATAAAGAAACTTCAGTCACATATCTGGATATATATGTATTATTTGCTTATTGGAAAATTATATGATTTACTACTATACAAATTGCATTTTGTACCTTAAAGCCATAGACTAAAAAAGAAACAAAAAGTACAATATAAAAATGAAATTAGTAGTGATTAACAGTTAAAAACTAGTTTGCTCTGATTAAAATATTAATTTTTTGAAACCTTGTTTTAAAGCTTTGTGTTCCTGTTATCTGAAGTCTACTTTTTAGGTTTAGTTTTAATGGCTGTCATAGCTTAGATGACCAATCCTCTTGGTTTGTCTAGGACTGAAGGGTCCTCCAGTTATGGGACATCAGAGCTGTGACCGGATCAGTCCCAGGCAAACTGGGACAGTCAGTCACCCTAGGCCTGGCTTAAAAAGATAAAAAAAAGTCTACAAACAATAAATGCTGGAGAGGGTGTGGAGAAACGGGAACCCTCTTGCACTGTTGGTGGGAATGTAAATTGATACAGCCACTATGGAGGACAGTATGGAGGTTCCTTAAAAAACTAAAAATAGAATTACCATACGACCCAGCAATCCCACTACTGGGCATATACCCTGAGAAAACCATAATTCAAAAAGAGTCATGTACCACAATGTTTATTGCAGCACTATTTACAACAGGCAGGACATGGAAGCAACCTAAGTGTCCATTGACAGATGAATGGATAAAGAAGATGTGGCACATATATACAATGGAATATTACTCAGCCATAAAAGGAAACGAAATTGAGTTATTTGTAGTGAGGTGGATGGACCTAGAGTCTGTCATACAGAGTGAAGTAAATCAGAAAGAGAAACACAAATACTGTATGCTAACATATATATATGGAATCTAAAAAAAAAATGGTTCTGATGAACCTAGGGGCAGGACAGGAATAAAGACACAGACGTAGAGAATGGACTTGAAGCCACGGGGAGGGGGCAGGGTAAGCTGGGACGAAGTGAGAGAGTGGCATGGACATACATACACTACCAAATGTAAAATAGGTAGCTAGTAGGAAGCAGCCATATAGCACAGGGAGATCAGCTCGGTGCTTTGTGACCACCTAGAGGGGTGGGATAGGGAGGGTGGGAGGGAGACGCAAGAGGGAGGGGATTTGGGGATATATGTATACATATAGCTGATTCACTTGATGATACAGCAGCAACTAGCACACCATTGTAAAGCAATTATACTCCAATAAAAATGTTAAAAAATAAAGAATAAAATGTGAAAGAATGAAAAAAGAAAAGATGTGTCCCCCAAATTACAGGAATAAACTGTAGGAAATGATTGTTGACCAAACTTACTAAATCCTGATACTTTTTTATGAGCATTATCCATCAATTATGCAAAGGTTTTGTGTAATTCAGCTGCTGATTTTCATCTTCTTGGATGACAATCAGTTTGTCTTGGAAACTATTCCAAAGTATTGCATATTTATACTTCCATAAGTGAGTTGAAAGCCTGTTGAAACTCTTAATTTGAAAGATCTTAAAATTGGGAAACTCTGTCCCTCAACTTTTAAGTGTAAAATTATTATGAGTTTCTTTATAGGGGGCATACATTTTTTTATGGCCACAAAACTATGTAAGTAAGACACATATCTGGACAAATGCTTTTGGAGTATCTTTCAAAAAAGAAGTGATTCTCTTAGTCTTTGCTAAGTGGCCGACTTTCCTCCAGGAGTTGCTGTGAGCTTGGCCTGATGCACTGCTGGCTCCGTGGACAGAAGCTCTGCCTTCTCAGGGTCGCTTGTGTTTGTGGTTTCTTTGCAGGGATCTTTGAAGGCATTTGTCCACTCTGTGAGGGTTGGTTGGGCTAAACTTGGACCTTAACTGAGCCTCATAAGCTGTAGCAGGTGCCGGCAGGCTGAAAGCCAGGGGAGGATGGAGGACTTGGCGGGGGGCAGGGGACGCCCTTCTTCCCTCAGCCTGCCTTTTGAACCTTCCTTTCTGTCATATTTGAGCCAACAGAGAATTAAGACAATAACAAAGGGTTCCTCCTACGTCCAAATGGGTGGTGGTGTGGCAACCCCCTCCCCTCTCCCCCCTCCCCCTGCCGCCGGGCACTGGCTGCTGATGTAGGTCCCCTCCATTCACAGCACTCTTCATGGCTTGGCTTCCAGCAAACAGAAAAGTCAGTTTTCAGTGTTTCAAACAATTACCCAGAAACAGGGTCTAAACCACATTTTCTGTGTTCTAGGAGCAAGCTGAAGAAGAAAAGAAGCCCAGGGATGGTGTGACCCCTCTGAGTCACGGTAATTGTCACCACCCTTTACAGTTTTGCTTTATAATGGATGACTTTTAAGTGACATTTTTATTAGATAGCTACAGTTGGTTTAGGTTTATTAATTTAAATCTATAATATAATATCGCTTGTTGACAATGTCACATGCTCCGCTGTAGACTTCATCATTGTCATCTAAGACTTTCAAATATGTATATCAAGAAAGTCTGAAGCTCTTAACTCATTTATTTGCCTTTGAAAAAATAACTGATGTGTAAACTTTCCCTGTGAACAAGAAAACAAATGATGCTGCTTAGTTTGTTTGTAATTCTTTGTTTAAGCTTTTCCCGGATTGGTTTAATCTTCTAATGATGGCATTCGTACTCTTCTATTGGAGTCATGTTTTACAGGAGGTTGTACATTTGCTCCAAGATAAATGTCCCTCGTTATGGTTTTTAATACATCTGTAGGTTTTAGATAACAGCTTTTTACTATTCAACTAATTCTCTGATGTTTTAAATTTAAATCAGCAAATGCAGATGCTATTTCCTTGGAATATATATTCCATATATATTGTGATTACTGCTATACAAGCAGGCAGCTGTTATTAAATTTTCTGTAAAATATAGTTGAATGTCCAACATTTGTGCTACTCTTGGTGGGAAAGAAGCATGTACATTTGATATTTCTCCTCAAATGAACTTTTAAAGTACCATAAGTATTTAAGTTTCTTTCCCTCCAGTAATGGAAACAACTGAAAATATCTTTTAAAATGACAAACAAGTACTGAGGTTTTTAAAGACCATATATAATGCTTAGTCTTGGCACACACTATTGAAAATTTGTGCTCTTCTACCTAAATGATTTTTAAGAATAAAAGTTGTTTTCTATTGAAGCAAAATATACTGCTTTAAATTTCTTTTCTTCTTTTGCTGTCACCCCAAGTCCCATCATGTTCTTTGCTGAAAAAGCAAAATAGAATACAGTAATTTGACAGTTATGTAACTTGATGTTCAGTTTCATTGAAATACACTCCAGTTATGCAACACTGGAATTCTAGAAATAAATTTGGACTGTACCTGGCCCCAACGGCAGGAGTTTTTTTAAAACAATTTTTTTTCTTCTCAGAGAGATGTTGTGATTTATTATGTTGTTGTCTCTCCCCTGCAGCTATAGTCTCCACAATAATGTAAATTGTTTTAGATTCTCTTATTCCACGGTTGGAGCAGTTATTCTAGGAAAAGAAAAGCAGACTTAAGCCAAACAATTAAAAATATTCAGTCCTCAAAACTAAGATTTTTTTTTTTAGTAATTTAATATTTATAGTTTTCATTGTAGCCAATTACATGTCTTAAGTAGTTTTTCAGTTTTACTAGGAAATAGATTTTTGCTGTTGTTCTTCCTTTGCCAGACTCATTTTGTAGTTAGGGGTCCATTCCCCAAGTGTCATCCGGTGGCTTGTTCTTCTCCAGATCTGACACTGGTGTCATTGCTGTTTTCCCCAGCTGTGGAACATAGCTAAATGTTTAGAAGAAGGATGAGATTTGGTTTGTGCATACAGATGCTGCAAACTGCTCATTGAATACAAATTGAATTATTTGAGGGGCTTTTGAGGATTTATATTTTTACTACTTTTAATGTGATAAAGGAGACTATTCCCTAAATTGCCTCCTGTCTTAGTATTATAATGGGGATCTTCCTCCTGTAGTTCCTGGAAAGAGTTTAATCTTTTCTGTAGGCTGCTTGCTAAACAGAATAGATTGAGTCACTTACCTTAGGCCTTAAAAATAATAACAAAAGAAAAACAAAAGCTGTGTACTCATACATATTTATATGTGAACAGAAAATTGTATTGAAAAATAAACAATTTCTGTAGTGATTTTACAACAAGCAAGGCATTTCTTTGGAAATCACTACAGACTAATTTATTGAATGCCCAATCTCTGCCACTAACATTGACCTCTGTGTTACAGATGATGAAGCTTTGAGGGGCCATTTGACTTACTTAGGGTAAAACTAACTAGTTAGTGGTGGATCCAGGGTTTGAGCCCACATCTAGCAAGTTCTAAAGCCTGTGGTCTTTCTACTTTACCTGTGGTCTTTCTATTTTATCATTTCCCCTTCTCTGTAGCTCTTAAGACTAAGGTAGAGAAAACTGGAATCTTGCTTAGAAGTGGGATTGGAAGAGTAACTGCTAATAGTTAAAGTATTAAGGGTGTCTCATATGGCCCTCTGTGTCCTTGGGGACTGGCTGGACTAAATTTTCTTGACATAGTCATGCCATGAGATTAATTTGTTGGTTCTTTTGGAAACGCTCAGCTATATTATTCCTATATTATTCAAGAAATTTACCAACTGTCTTAGATACCCTTAAGAGAAGACTTGTCTCGGTAAGAATTATTTATTAATAATTATGTATGATGGAGGTTATAGAATTAGTATTGTCAGTCACTATATAATCCCAGACCTCTACATTTGAAGTCTCCAAAATAAAAACAACTGATTTCTTCAGTTGGGCAAGTGATCTGGCTTTTTCCCTTCGTAATTTTAAGTGCTCTTTTAAACTAATGCTAATATTTCTTTGGTTTAATGTTAGGACTGTGAGGTCTTTATAATCATAGAAGCAGTAGAAGAAATTATAAGGGAATATGAGATATATATATATATACATCCAAATTAAACTGTGTGCACCAAAGAACCTCATAATAAATAAAATTAAAACAGAAATAACAAACTGGCAAGTATTTACCACAACTACAACTTGCAGAAGGTCCAAAATAGATAAAGGAAGTAGAAAAAATAATCAGATACACTAAAATAGTGCAAAAACAGGCAAAAGGCATTAGGAACTAAGTAATTCATGGAAGAGGAAATGAAAGTAGCTAAAAAGCAAATACGTTTAAATATATTCAGTCTCACTAGAAAACAAAGAAAGACAAATTTAAAAGCAACGATGAACATTTTATAACCTACCAAATTAACAGTCAACAAAGTGCTAATGCCCCCTTGCTGGTGGGTCAGGGAAATAGGCTCTCTGTACATTGCTTCTGGGAGTGTAAGTTGTCTCTGTCGTTTTGGGGGACACATTGATAGTATTTATTAAAAATGTTAAGTCAGCATTTCCTTCAACTCAGGGACTCCACGTTTTGGAACTAATGAAATAAGCATGAGCATTTAATTTATGCATGTGATACTCATGGTACTATTTATAAATGGAGAAAAGTTGGAAATAATCTAAATGTCCAACAAATGTGGAATAGGCAAAACATTGTGGTACAATTGTGTGTAGACAGTTGTGTAGTCATGTAAATGCTTTTGAAGAACTTTAAATTATATGGAAGGGAAAGCTTATGATAAAAAGGGGACCCCGGCACCCCCCCTGCCAGGAGGGATTAGTCTCAGTGATGGTTTAAAAAAAAATCTCATATCTATAAATGAGGCAAGATGTTAAAAATTGTTATTTCTCAAGCTGTGAGATAAAAAGCATATTTTGTACGTTTTCCAAGTATTTTTTTTTTTACAATTAGTAATCACGTTGGAGTCAGCCAAATATTAAAAAAATAAATTCAGAAATTCCTGAACACTAAAAACTTCCATTTGTGGGTGGTATTGTTGGAATATCTGTTCTTAGATTTATTTCTTTTTTTGTAAGTAAACTTTTTATTTTGGATTAACTGGATTTAGAGAAAAGTTGCAAATGTAGTACAGGGATAGTCCTGTATATGCTTCACCCAGTATCTTCTGAGGTCAGTGTCTTACATGACCTCAGGACATTTGTCAGAACTAACAAATTAATATTGGTATGTCAGTGGTCACTAAACTGCAGACTTTATTCAAATGTCACTAGTTTTTCTACGGATGTCCTTTTCTTCTTCCAAGATCTAGTCCAGAACATCCCTTTGCAGCATCACTGCCCACAGATCTCTTTTACTTTAAAGTCTCTCATGTTGTTCTCTCATGGCCCGAGCTGGCCGGTAGCATCCAAGTTTTTTGAGGGCTCCAGTGTTTTCTCCCTAGCCACCGCTCATCCCGTGTCCACCCTCGGGCACCTACACCCTGCCGCTCCCCTGAAGCTGCTCTTGCTCAGCTCCCCAGGGCCCCGGGGATGGCGGTTAACATTTTGTGGGTTGAATGGAACCAGGGACGTCCCAAACCAATGGACGCTTTCGTGCTGTTACTTCTCTTACTCTTTGGATTTCACTTAGATGCTAAAAATGAGCCCGTCTTGGTCCCCTGATGGTCAGCCTGCTTCTGCTGCAGCCGCTCCTCCTGCAGCACCGTCGTCCACCTGCAGTCAGTCCAGATCCTGGGCACACCCTGGAGCCCGCACTCCCTCTCACTTACCCTGGAGCCTGGCCACACGGTCACCACCCTTTCTCCACTCACCCTTCTTGATTTCTCTCAAGTCATATCCTCCAGCTTAGAGCTGCCTCTGGTCACTTTTCTGTTGTTCACTCTTTATACCCTCTCTAACCCAGCGGACACTGAGCTGAGATCCTGTTAGTGGGGGGCCCTGGGTCCTTTCTGTAGAGTAGCATTTGAGGCCTCTCGCCATCTGCACTTGTCCATCACGTGCCACCACCCGCAGTCGTTGGTTTGCTCGGCTGGACAGAACCTGCAGTCTAGCCCGTGCTGTCTGAAGGACCGTTCCTTCTGCCTGGAGGATTCTTCCTCAGGCCTGAACCAAGGAGCCAGCTCCTTCCAAACCCAGTATCTCCCCTACCTGCCTTACTTTGTGTTTTTCTCCCTATTCTATTTCCTCTCGGCATATCCTAGGGCATTTGGTTTGAGGAAATTTTTTATGTGATGCCGTATCTCTCAGTTAAGTTAACATCTTTTAAAAAGACGTATAATCAGGTCCAATCCAGCCCGTAGGAACTGTTGTTTAGTATGCTGAAGTAATGATTTACTAAAATTCTCAAGTATTAATTAGCTAAATGGCCTAAAGAAGAATTAACACAGCTTCTAAAAGTGCTTAACTACTTCCAGGGAGTAGTTTCTATGCTGGCGGATGTGGCTAATTAAGTGACTGAAAGATTCAGAGGGGCCCCTTGAGCATTATCCCTGCAGTCTTCTGTTAGAGTAACTAGTCTGCTTCCTGGGTGTACACACAGAGGTGCTTTCTTGCAAAATAATTACATGCCAGTGGAACTAATGTCTGCATTTTTTACACGTTGTGAGAGATCTGTTCATTTCCACCACAGTAATTCTCTACCTAAGAAGGCGTATCAACCTCAGAAAAGTGAAAACCAAATCAATTTTAATTTAGAAGATTCTTATCTTCGGGTGGCATTTACAGTCATTAAATATGCAGTTAAATATTCAGGCATTTGGGTATTTGAACCTAAAGAACTGCATTTTCATTGAGCCGTGAAACTGTCACAGGAGGGTGAGCAGGGGACTTCTTTCTAACTAATGAACTTCTGGGGGGAAACATCAATAACAAGCATCCACATACACTGCAACAAAAGTACTCCTCTGTAAAAAGTAGTTCTCAGTATATGCTTTCAAGTAATTTATTTGCTGTTGATACTAGTGTTCTGTCCCTTCTGGGTGGATGAGTGGTGGTGTCTATGTATATACTCTTGCAAAGGAAAAGAACATATATATTTGTTTTCTTCCTGGAGTCAGTCAGTAGATGATACAATGAAGGAAACTGTATAAAGTACAAGATAGGGCAAGGACCATGTTCACAAAGCCTGTCTTATAAAGACAGTTTGTATGGGCCATGTTGAATTATGTTATTTATTTATTTTTAAATTGAAGTATAGTTGATTTATTATATTGTGTTAGTTTCAGGTGTACAGCAAAGTGATTCAGTTATATACATACATATTTTTTCAGATTCTTTTAAATTATAGGTTAGTGCAAGATATTGAACACAGTTCCCTGTGCTATACAGTAAATCCTTGTTGCTTATCTATTTTATGTATAGTTGTGTGTATATGTTAATCCCATACTCCTAATTCACCCCTCCCCTCTCTTTCCCCTTTGGTAACCGTAAGTTTGTTTTCTATGTCTGAGTCTGTTCCTCTTTTGTATATAGATTCAATTGTATTATTTTTTAGATTCCACATATAAGTGATATCATATGATATTTGTCTTTCTCTGTAAGACTTACTTCACTTAGTAGATATTCTCTAGCTTCATCCACGTTACTGCAAATGGCATTATTTCATTCTTTTTTATGGCTGAGTAATATTCCATTGTATATACATACCACATCTTCTTTATCCATTTATCTGTCTATGGACACTTAGGTTGCTTCCGTGTCTTGGCTATTGTAAATAGAGCTGCTGTGAATGTTGGAGTGCATGTATCTTTTCGAATTATAGTTTTCATCTTTTCTGGATATATGCCCAGGATTGGTATTGCTGAATCAAATGATAACACTATTTTTAGTTTTTTAAGGAACCTCCGTACTGTTTTCCATAGTGGTTGCACCAGTTTACATTCCCCCTCTCCCACCCAGTGCTCCCCCACGTACGCCTCCCCTGTGCCCACGTAATGGGCCCACGTAATGGCTTTAGGACGGAGTTGTTCAGAAGGGGAGGGAGGGACAGAGGGTTCCCTTTTCACCACACCCTCTCCAGCATTTATTTGTAGACTTTTTGATGATGGCCATTCTGACTGGTGTGAGGTGATACCTCATTGTAGTTTTGATTTGCATTTCTCTAGTAATTAGTGATGTTGAGCATCTTTTTGTGTGCTTGTTGGCCATCTGTATTTCTTCTTCGGAGAAATGTCTATTTAGGTCTTCTGCCTGTTTTTTGATTGGGTTGTTTGGTTTTTTTGGTATTGAGTTGTATGAGCTGTTTGTATATTTTAGATATTAACCCCTTGTCAGTCACATCATTTGCAAGTATTTTCTCCCAATCTGTAGAAGTTTTTTGTGTTTTGTTGGTGATTTCCTTTGCTTTGCCAAAGCTTTTAAGTTTGATTAGGTCCCACTTGTTTGTTTATTTATTTATTTATTTGGCTTTTATTTCTTTTGCTTTGGAAGCCGATCTAAGAAAATGTTGCTATGATTTACGTCTGAGAATGTTTTGCTTATGTACTCTTCAGGAGTTTTATGATGTCATGTCTTATATTTAGGTCTTTAAACCATTTTGAGTTTATTTTTGTATATGGTCTTTTAATTTAGATGGTACTTAATATTTTAATTATCCTTTTTTTTAATATGTCCTGTCTTGGATTGTCATCTTTCAGGATTGTAAAACCAGAAGAGTCTTTTTAAAAACCTACTGAAGTTTCTTGATAATAAACTTTGTCAATTATATGTATTGAAAAAAATTCTTTAATTCTATGAATCCTTTAATAGTATATGAAAGCAGACACCATCCTAAACTTTTACTTCAGTAGAGAACTTGCTGAGGAGCCTTCAGATTATTTATGCTCCCAATCTGTCCTGCAGAGGAGCCTCTACACCCTGTCATTAGGGGTCCCTAGTGGGCAGTAAGAATCTTGAACTCTGGAAAGGGGACTGAGTACCCTGAGTTTTAGACTGATTTAGCAGAAGAAAATGTCATGGAGCAGCACTTATTTCCAGTGGAGATGTGTGAAGCCTTCAAGCCCCGGGGGCCTCGCCGAGTTCTAAGGAGGGTGGGCATGGAGATGTCCAGCTTCCGTCTCCTGCCCAAGTGGAACCCCATCCTCCCTTCCTGCACGCTTCTCAAACCAGAGATTTTTGTTTCCTTTTGAGATTGAACCAAAGTATTCTTGCCACGAATGTGCTTTGCACTTTTAAAGTCTATTTGATTTTTTTTCAGCGTAGTTACCTTTTGCTACTGAGATTAAAGCTGCTCCTTTGGGGGCACTTCAATATTCATTTGAACCTACACTATTTCATGTGAAATGTTTTATATGGACAAGTGGCTTATTAGCTGTCTATGTTTAATAACTGCTCCCTACACACTGTAGAGTGAAAGCATTTTTTCTTTTCCTAAATACATTAAAACTTTTTTGGAAACTATGTCAAACTTATGGAAAAGTTGCAAGTACGGTTTAAAGAATTTTTCCTGATGATCAGAGAGCAATTTGCCAGCCTGATACCTCAGATACTTCAGTATGTGTTTCCTGCAAACAAGACCACGCCTGACACGACTAGGCCAAGCCATTCAAAGTGGGAGGCTCCTGCCACGCAGGCTTTAGACCCCAGTCAGCCATCAGAGCTGCCCCGATAATGCCCTTGGCAATGGTGGACCCAGTGCAGAGCACACACCGTGTTTAGTCGTCTGTCCCTCCAATCTGGACCAGTTCCTCAGCCTTCCCTGGACTGGCAGGACCTTGACACTTGTGGAGGTAGCAGGCCACTTAGTCTGTAAATGTCCCTCATTTTGGATTTGTCTGGTATTTCCTCATGATTAGATTCAGGTTCTGCATCTCTGGGGGAATATCACAGAAGCGGTGCTTTTTCTTCTGGTGGCATGACCAGTTGCACATGATTTTGATTTGTCCAGTTTCAGCTGATAACTTTTATCTCTTGATGGTGAAATGGTGTCTGACAGGTTTGTCAACTGTAAAGTTACAGTTTTATTGAAATAATAAGTGTTTTACAGAGAGGTAATTAAAAGGCATAAATATTCTATTTTTCACCAAATTTTCTATTTATGTATTTAATTTTTTTAAAGATTCTTTTGATGTGGACCATTTTTAAAGTCTTTACTGAATTTGTTACAATATTGCTTCTGTTTTTTTGGCCGTGAGGCATGTGGGATCTTAGCTCCCCAACCAGGGTTCAAACCTGCACCCACCTGCATTGGAAGGCAAAGTCTTAACCACTGGACCGCCAGGGAAGTCCCTATTTATTTACTTTAATGTGGACTTACGGCTCCTTATTTTATTCATTGAATTTAAATCAATTTCTGTTATTTTGGTGCTCAAACGGACCCCAGGTTGGTCAGTAGGGACCCCTGCAAGTTGGTTTTGGTGTCTT
The DNA here is from genome assembly GCF_026419965.1 of Kogia breviceps. Classification (NCBI taxonomy): domain Eukaryota; kingdom Metazoa; phylum Chordata; class Mammalia; order Artiodactyla; family Physeteridae; genus Kogia; species Kogia breviceps. The sequence continues at coordinate 58,084,430 of NC_081324.1, read as the reverse complement.
TGTGATGTGTCTCTGTTACTCCCTGGGTAACATCTGTTTGTGCATTTATACACACACAGATTTATGCACTGTGTATATGTACATACACAGGCTTTCTAGCACCGTTGAGTTTTATATGTCAGTCTATCTCTGTATACTGAAATCCCTGAATTCACAGTGATACCTCCAATTCCAACCCGATCCCACAGGATTCACTCTACTTTTCTGCATTTAAATATTTGAGTCTCGGTTTTTGACAGCGAGCAATGCGGCTGCTGTTACCCTGTGTGTTTGCCTATTCGCTCACCCTCCTCTGTATTCTGGTCCTCTCATCGCTGCCGCTGACCCCTTCCGGACTCAGGCCCCGCCCTCCGGGCTGCATCCCCCAGATGCCGGACCAGCAGCCTCTGCGGGGGTGAGGGTGTGGGACACCTTCCTCATGCTCAACAGGCTTCAGGCCCGATGCTCTGCACCAGGCGGCCCTTCCAGGGGTGCCCTCCGTGCCCCACTCAGGGTCATCCTCCTGGGTGGTGCCCTCAACACTTTGTTCGGGATTCGCCCACCCACCCCCTCGGTGGTGACTCTCCCCCCACTCCCCCTGTGGTGGAGGTCTGTGTGCTGAGATCCCCCTCTCCCACCCAGTGCTCGCCCACGTACGCCTCCCCTGGGCCCAAGTAATGGGCCCACGTAATGGCTTTAGGACGGAGTTGTTCAGAAGGGGAGGGAGGGACAGACGGGGGAGGGAGAAGGGAAGGAGACAGCCAGGAGGAGGAGGAGGGAGGCACGAGGCTCACCTGGAAGAGGAGGCCAGGAGGCCAGGAGCAGCCCTGAGGTGGAAACAGGGAAAAGACGGGTGAGGCAGTTGAGTGTGGGCTCCTGCTCCTGTTTCCGGTGGCCATCCCCGCTTCAAGGCCACGGCGCATGAATGGGTGGTGGCCAGGGCTCCCGCACGTCGGGGGTGCCTGAGAGGTCCCCCCCACCCCCCGCACTCTATGCGTGTGGCATTTCCTCAGTCGCCGCCCGCTTCGGACCTAAATTCAGCCGTGAAGCCTCATCCCCCCAGACCCTGCCGCTGACCCTCCTCCACTGCATTTGGGTATCAGTCCCAGAGTTGTGAAGCCCAGGGGAGAGTTAATATGACCGTTGTGTTTTGAGTCTGGATGTCTGGGACCAACGTGGGTCTGATGCTGCGGCCTCCGGAGAACACCGGTGGATTTCTCTCAAAAGCCGGGAAAAGATAGGAATTGGTGATGTACTCTTGTTGTTTTGCTAAACTTATTGATTGTTGTAGCGCTCAAGTGCAAAGCTGTATTTGTATGGTAGCTCACTTTATAGCATAGATGAATTTCTTAGAAATTCACCTGGAATGTTCATGACTAGAGTCAATTTTCTACTGATTTCCATATACATAATTGAACCCTATTTAAAAAAAAAAAGATTCCTCCTCATTCCTAGTGCAGACACCGCAGTGCAGCACACAGAGGCTTCCCTGATGGTCAAGCCCAACCCAGACAGGCAGGCAGCTATGGGCAGATGGCCTGGGCCTGGATGCTCAGCCACGGTTTTGCCTTGAGCCCAGCATAAATGTTACATATAGAAGTCCAAACTTTTAGTTGTTCTTTCTGAAAAATGACTTCTTTTGATTATATGAAAGGAAATGCAGAATGTGCGGTTAGACTCAGACAGACCTCTTTTGAATTTTGGTTTTGCCACTTAACCGTGTGACTTCCAACAAGTTATTTAACTTCTCTGAGCCTCAATTTTCTTCCCTGTGAAATGGGAATAGTAATACCTCTTACCCCATAAAATTGTCAGGATTAAATGAGAAAATGTTTACAGAGTGTGTTTGGCTCTTGGTAAATACTCAACAAATGTATTCTTGAACAACTTAAATTGGGATTTTATGTGTTAGTCTTAGTAATTTCAGGTTCTTTTTGTATAGGCTCATGTTTTGCTTAGGAGATTCCTAAAGGACTGTTTTAAAATTATTTACTCCAGAGAATTAGCATTAGGTGAAGCACTCTTAAAAAAAATTGTCTTTTTCCTACTTAAGGAAGAACTTATTTTTTTTAAAGGAATAGACAGATATGAAATTTAAACCTTTAAAAACTCACCTGGCTTTTCTTCCATTACATAGCTGGAAATAGCACAACATGGTTCTCCCAGGATTTTCCTGCAAAGCCTCTGGATGCAGCAATGTGTAGAAAATAATTTTTTGGAAAAGCATTATCAATAAAAACAGAAGATTTTGGCCAATATTTTGTGACTGTTGGGCGATGGGAATGCAGAGCTGGGGACATGATACGGCATTGGGTTTGGTCTTCAGTAAGTTGGGTAGATTTAGAAGGTTATATCGGGTTATAGAAATAGACAAACTTTCAGAAAACTTGACCGTGCAATTATTGGGGGATAAAGGGATCTTATATTTGATTTAAAGTCATTCTCGTCTTGGCAGAGCCCACGCCCAGCGGTCCTAGAGGGATGAACACGCTCACTAGCTGGATGGCTGGCCGGTGCCCACGCCGACCCGGACAGCCCCCTCGATGCCTTGTTCTTTTCACTTCCCGTGAGCTCCCTGCCAGCAGGGCAGTGGCTTCTGCTTCTGGAATATTTCTCCAGTCTGCTACACTTTTCATCTTCCCTAACTGGGAATCCTTACTCTTCTCCCCGCCCCTCCCTCCCTTGCATTTCAACCCAAGTTGTGATGCCCAGGGGAAGTCCACCCTCATCCATTCTGTCATCTGTCGCCTGGACGTCCCCACTGATGTCCTCAGACCTGCGCTCGAGATGACCTGACCCACCTCATCCTGCCCACACGTGCCCCCTGCTTTGCCTGAAGCCTTTCAGATGCCTCCTGTTGCCTGCTGGATAGGATCTGGGCAGAGCCTGCCGAGGCCTCGCACACACAGACTCTGCCCTTTCCCGTCCTCGGCCTGGTCTCAGCCGTGTGCCCACTCGCCCCTCATGCTCTGGCAGCGCTGGCCTTGTTTCCTGGGGTGCTGCCCCAGTGCCCCACGCCCGCTGTGCTCCCTGCCTGTCCCTCTAGGGCCGCCTTCGGCCTGATCATTGTGTCCATGTGTTGCTAATGCCTGCTGACCCTTGGGTTTGGGCTTTTGAGCCGCGTATCAGGAAGGCTTCCCCTGATCTCCTGGACTAGGCCGGGTGGTCTGTTCTGTGCTCTCAAGGCCCTATGTTCTATAAAAGCACTTGGTTCATAATTGTATTTTGGATTATTTCTCCATTAGGTTTTAATGCTTGAGAGTAAGGCCTCATGCCTGTTTTTGTCCACGGTTGTGTCCATAGAGCCCAGCACGTAGTGGGTCCTCCATATGTGTTTACAGAAGTGACTAGAGAAAGTGGTTGATGAGGCCAAGAGCTGGGGGGGCCGGTGGGGAAGGACCGTGGGTGCTGTGCTGCGCCATGTGGACGTCGGGACTTGGGCTGTCCCTGGAGAGGGCTGGAGTGCGTGTGGGCAGAGGAGGGGGTGGAGGGAGCCGGGTGTCCACGAGACAGGCCTGCTGGGCTCTCACAGGCCGAGAAGACTCCATAGATCCCAGAGGGAGGAGCCTTGGGACTGGTGGGTGGCTGACTTAAGGGGCTAGAGGAGCCACCGCCAGATCCATTGTGGATGCTGCTCACTGGCCTTAGGAACACGGGGGTTACACTCAAGGGATGAGGCTGGGCTTTCGTGTGGAGATGAGGGTCTGCGGAACATTCCGGGGGTTTGGTGAGAGGGGTAGAAGGGATCGTCAGGAGTGTAGGTAGCGGTGAACCTGTGAGTGCAGGGAGTCCTCTCTGGGGAGCACGTCGGGCAGAAGGCTGAGGATACCCGCCCCGCCAGGGGAAGAGGAGGAGAAGCCAGCGAGGGTCTCAGATGGAGCCCCCAGAACCAGGGCCAGGGCCCCGCACAGAGCTCTGGACGCACGCTTTCTACCCAGAATGGATCGGTCTCTGTGATGGAGATGTTGCATATGTTGCTTTATGCAATTAAGCATAAAGCTATAGAAAGCCAGGTTTTAGAAGTTTATGACACTGCTATTTTAATTTTGCTGTGTGTTGAAAAGTATTCTACCGAGATGAGCCTATGGGTTTACCGATTTCTTTGTACTTTTAATTATCTGTAATTGTCTTCACAGGGCTTGGTATCTTAGGAGAAATTATTTTTCACTGATAGTTGTCATAATTAATTTTTTATAATAGCAAGTCTGAATTCAGTAATTCAGGATGCAGTTTGACAAGGAAGCTATATTTTATTGATGATTTTTAAAGCACAGAAAGGATCCTTGGGAATTGAAACCAGCTATTTAAATTAGTGCACATTTATGGCTTATCAGAGTGATGGAGCCATGAAATAAGACATTTATGCCAAAACTAAACCTTGGGGAAATCACTTCTTTCATATTTAGAATGATTAGCTGATTTATTAGATACCTCCCAGCCTGAAGCTTTATGACTATATTTAAACCTATTTTGGAGAGTTAACATCATAAGCTTTCTGTACAGAAAACGCTAGGGTAGTGCAAGGTTTTTGTAGACAACATGTGCTGTTATAAATTAGTTTCCCAAGCATCAGCTTAATGGGACAGAAAAATATTAGCTATAGATGTGTTTTTAAAGTTCTTTTATAATTTCTGTATTTTATACAGTGAACCTCAGTTCGAATCAGAGAATACAGTAAATGCTATGTGATACCTCTTGTCCTAAGCTATTTTATTTGTGGATTCCTACTTATTTTTCAGGCTAATGAAATATGATTAGTTGATACATTTGTTGAGCATTTAGAAACTTTTTGGTAGTGAGTTTGAACAGTTTACTAAATATCAATTATTCCTGATTACAGTTCAGTGTTAGTTTCCTATAACCATGACTTAGCAGTTCCAACAGCAGAATTTTGTTGTCTTCTGGTTCCTCGGGTTAGAAGCCTGACATGGGTCCCACTGGGCTAAAGTCAGTGGGCAGGGCTGCATCCCTTTCAGAGGCTCAAGGGGAGGAACTGTTTCCTGCCTTTTCCAGCTTCTATGGGTCACCTGCACTCCCTGGCTCGTGGCCCCTTCCTCTGTCTTCAAAGCCAGCAAAGGAGCATCTCTCGGATTTTTCTGTCATAGTCACATCTTCCTCTGACCACAGCCAGGAAAACTTCTCCACTTTCAGGGACCCCTGTGATTATATTGGACCCACATGGATAAGCCAAGATGATCTCCCCATCTCAAGAAGCTTAATCACAGCAGCAAAATCACTTTTTCCATATAACATAGAATGTTCACAGTTTCTGGGGATTAGGGTGGGGACATCTTTGGGGGCTGTTATTCTCCCTCCACAAGTTCTAAGTTGCAGAATCACTTTGAGCCTCCTTGCAGGAAGTGGGAATTATCGTGTACCTGTTGCTAAGGGAATGGCACCATTCTTGAGCTCCTTTATTTTAGGGTTTTTAAGTCATGAGGCCTACAGTTATGGCACTTTCCTGTTGCATGTACACAGCATTAATATTCTAGTCAGGACCAAGGGGCTCTCATAACAAAGGAGTCCTAAAGAGTTCAGTGGCAAAGAGGCCGATAGGGACTAATGAAATCTTTGCTGCTGCTTTGAATATGCTTTTCAGGAATTTAATTTCACAAAACCGTTCTAGATGATTTTACATTAAAATTTTTCTTTAAACAGTGCTAATTTATCATTCAACTAATAAAAGTACTCCATTTTGCCCCAAATGGTCTGCTAGTGAACTGAAATTCAGTGTTCCTTCATGGATTTTAAACTTACATTCCCTGAGGATAATTAGTGTTTTGAAAGGTTAGCAAGCTGTGAGGTTAAGATATGATTTGGGGAATAATTTATTTTAACCACTTTCAGTGTCAAGAGAACAAACAATCTCTTTTTTGGGGGGGGGGGCGCTGCATTGGATCTTTGTTCCTGTGCGAGGGCTGTCTCTAGTTGTGGCGGGCAGGGGCTACTCTCTGTTGTGGTGCGCGGGCTTCTCATTGTGGTGGCTTCTCTAGTTGCAGAGCACGGGCTCTGGGCACGCGGGCTTCAGTAGTTGTGGCACGTGGGCTCAGTAGTTGCGGTGCTCGGGTTCTAGGGCACACAGGCTTCAGTAGTTGTGGCTCACCGGCTTAGCTGCTCCGCAGCACGTGGGATCTTCCCCGACCAGGGCTTGAACCCGTATCCCCTGAATTAGCAGGCAGATTCTTAACCAGCGCACCACCAGGGAAGTCCCTAAACAATCTTGAATAATATTTTAAGTATGTCCATTAATTGAAGTCCAGAAGGGGATGTCTTGAGTAGAGGAAACTCTAAATTCTGATCGACATAATTAATTAAATTAATGAAAGTAGCAGTAACAACTGGAGCTCTACTATATTCACCAGATTACAGGAGATGTCTCCAGGATACAGAGAAGCAAAGGTCAAGGGAAATATGTAGTTAATCATTTTATGAAGAGGATATTGCCAACTCATACAGACGGATGTTAATTTGATGACTGATAGCATGGTATTCATAGGGGAGTATTTTAATATCAACCTGTAGTTATTTTGGTCTTCTTCACGGTGTCTCGGTAATACAGGTTATTCTCGTAGACCTGCCTTCCCCACATCCACTGAATATCAAGGGGGAAACCAGTTAACATGGGCAGATCTGCACACAAATGTCTCTTTACAGTAAACTTCACCATCACCTGAATATTCCCATAAGAACTTGGAGCTTTCTTAGTTCTTCTTTCTCCTCTAGTGACAGACCTGGGCCCACTCAGGAATCCTGATCCTCATTCAATCCCCTGTTCAAGTGACCCTTCACCTCTTTGGCCTTGTCTTCTTGTTCTCGTCCCTGTGTCCACAGTCACCCATCTGGTCTGATCTCTCGAGGTGATGACTGTCTCTTCCTCTCCTCTGCCTCCTCTTCTTTCCCTTCCTCGTCCTCCCCTCCTTTCTTTTCTCCTCCTCCTTCATCACTTGCTCTCTCTTTGTATCCTGATACATCAGTCTCTCCTCGATTTTATGTCTCAGTGCTTTATCTTCTATCAGGTTTTTACTCTCTACCTTCCATTTGAGTGTTGAGATTCCCCTATGTTTCAGCTATGATTCTCTTCCCATTTTGCACTTTTTCTCTTGATGACTTCTGTTATCTGGATGGTACCTGGGTTGTTTCTGCCTCACTGCAGGTTCAAATCTCAGCTCCAAGCTGGAAGTGGATTCCACCTGGTTATCCTTCACCATATCAACTCACACTCTCCCCAGTCTCCTTTTCTCTTTGTTCTTGGTCTCTTTTAATGCTGTCACCATTTACCCATTCTCCTAAATATATGCATCCTAACCTTAATTACAAGTGAGGAAAACTAACTAAAGATTTGGGAGAAGTTTTTTTTTTTTTTAATAATTAAAACGAGAGAATAATACAGGCATTTCTATAGCAACACGTTTGAAACTCTGGAGTAACTGGATGATTTCCCAGCTAATGATTATCAAAATGCGCCCAGGAAAAGTTGAACATTTGAATAGGTCATACAGTAAAAGAGACTGGAAGATGAGGTCCAGCCAGGGTCACAGCTGAACTATTCTTCAACTTTAAAAGAACAGATCATTCCAATGATATTCAGACTCTTCCAAGCCACATACAAAGGTGAAAAATTTTTTATGAAGCCAGCATATGAGATTTGATTAATGTAATATAAAAACCAAAACTCTGGACTGCAGATGCATATCACGTACAAGTATGAAATTCTAAATAAATATTGTCAAGTATAATCTAGCAATATATTAGAAAAATGATATCCTCTTACCAAGGAGGGTATAGTATCCAGTAGTGTAAACTTCAGCAGTGAAATAGAGTTTAGTATTGTAAAATCTGCCAACATAATTCACACATCAACAGATTAAAAGGGAAAAGCCATATAATGATCTTTAACACTGAAAAAGACTTTTGGTAGAATTTAACTGCCATTCCTAGCAAAAATTTGTATGTCAAATAGCATTGAATATAATAAAAATTATTTACCAAAATGTAATAGCAAATATACTGAATAGCTAAACATCAAAACCATTTAAATTAAAATCAGGAAATAGAGGGGCCCACTATCACCATTGCTATTCACTACTCTCTTGGCAATTTTAGTGAATGAAATAAAAAACAATTTAATGAGTGGTATAAACTTTGGAAAGAGATAAAGCTATATTTTTTTGCAGATGATGTGATTTTATACCTAGAAAACACAGAATCTAATTATAAGCTACTATTCAATGGAATTAATATAAGAGAGTTGAGGTGGTTGGATAGAGGATAAGTATAAAAAGTCATTAGCTTTTTCTGTATGTCATCAGCACCTAGAAATTGAAAAGGGAAAAATATTGCACGCATAAAAGCAATAATGTATAAAATATTTAGAATAAGTTGAACAAGAAATGTGAAGGACCTTGTTAAGGAAACTAGAAAATTCTATTGATACATTTAAATTAATATCTGAACAAATGGAAACACATGCCACAAAAATGTCAGTTTCCATCAAATTAACAGTTAATTCAATTCCAAAATAGAATCCCAACTGGTTTTAATTTAAATTGGATACAGGTATTTTATTCTGAAATCCAAGACATTCTGGTAGTATAGTAATAGACCAAGAATCTGTGAAAATAGAATAGAGAAACCAGAAAGAGATGTGAGAATGTAATACATTACACATAGGCTAATATACACAATGTACATGGGTAAATCATTTTAGGAGGACAAACCGTAGATTATTTAGTAGGTTATATTTGCCAAACTGATCATCTGTCTAAAAAATTAATTCCTAGTAGATTGAAGACTTAAATGATAAAAAAAATTTTTTTACAAGAATATCTGTAGGAGACAAAATGTATTCTGTAGGAGTGAAGAACTCAGGAATGGAAACTGTATCTGTAAGTGAAATGTGGATATATCAAAATGAGTTGTAATGAATCTGAAAGTTTTGTATTTCACCTTTCTGGAGGATGTTTTCATGGGATGTATAATTCTCAATTGACAGTTTCATGGTTTCATTGCATTAAAGATGTCATTCCATTGCCTTTTTGCTTCCATTCTTTCTGGTGGGAAGTCTGCAGTACCCTCCTGCTAATACTGCCTAGCTGCATTCTCTGTTATAGTTTCTCCTTAACACTTATTGCCATCTGACATACTATGTATTTTACTTATTTATCATCTGTCTTCACACACTAGAATTTATGGTGGGTAATGGTAGGGATTTTTGTTAGTTTGTTTCATGCTGTATTATAAGCTTATAGCATATCATAAGCATTATGGTTAATATTTGTTGAATGAAATATGAAAATGTAATGCCCTGAAGACAATGTCGATTGTTTTGTCCACCATGTTCTTATAGCCCTTAGTTCATGTCTCTGCAGTTGGATATTCCTTTTTGTATAATAGTTGCCTGGTTCCCCACTAAGCTGAAAGCTTCTTAAGGGGGAAAAAATGATATCTTCTTCTTTGAATCATTAGCAACTAACACAGGGCCTGTGTCACAGAAAACCCTGTTTGTTGAATCAATGAGCACACCTGGCTTGCAGTGTTTTCTTGTTTTGTTGAAATATAGTTGATGTACAATATTCTGTTAGTTTCAGGTGAACTACCTAGTGATTTGACATTTGCATACCTTATGAAATGATCACCACGATAAGGCTAGTAACCATCTGTCCCTGTACAAAGCTATTACAATATTACTGACCATATTTGCATTGGTTTTCTCTGTTTTATCATACATGACTCCTCCATCACTGTAGTCTGGCTGCTCTTTGAGTTGTTACTTCTGAAGATTACTATTTCCAGTTTGCATTTCCACCTGCATACCTGTAAACTTTGTCCTCCTCACAGACTATGCTTCCAGCCTTTCTCCTGTTCACCTCTGGGCTTCGTTGGACCTGCACCCTTTCCTTGTTTTCTTATAGAAACCATCCTGAGGCTAATCCCACCACCTGTTTTTGATCCCATCTCTTTCCCCAGCTTCAGGTCCCTGCTTTTTCCTACATCTTTAGTCATTCTCTGTGTTAAAGTCTCAGGTAAAGGCCATGTAAGTCCTTCCAGTTACTAAAACTAGTGACCTTTGTTGAGCCCCTCAAGTTGTTTTATATTTTTATTAAATTTGATAGCTACTACTCCCTACTTCTTGAAGGTATTTCGGAACTTCATTCATCCTGTTCTCTGGTTGCTCCTTCTCACTATCCTTTACTGATTGTTTGTCTTCTGCCCACATCTGAAGTACTTCAGTTCCCTACAGTTCTGCTCTTGGGCCCACTGCCTACTTTGTGCTCTTCATATACTCCCGGAGAATCTCAACCCCTCTGTACACTCATGGCCATGAAATCCAAGTTCCCAGACCTGATCTTTCTCCTGAAAAACCCGTTTCTAATGCCCCCTAGATAGTTCATCCTGCATATCCTTTAGACCCTTTAGATTTCAGGGGTTTAGCATCTCTGAAAACGTATTCATCTTGCCCTCTAAGCCTGTCTCGGCACAATCGTAAACAAGGTCTCTCTCCCACCTCACTGATGTCCAGCATGTCAGGTCCTACTCAGATCTCTCCCTGACTCCTCTCTGCTCCTCTCCATCCTCACCAGCTGTATCACATCAAGACCTCGTCATCTTGGGCTAGTTTGTTGAAACAGCCACCTTTCTGCTACCTCTGGTATCAGTTCTCTCTCCTTATTCTACTCCATAATCTCTACAACTGCAACGGGCAGTGTCTTTAAAAAAATCAAAACTACCAAAAAACCAGCAATGGGCAGGGCAGAGGAGAAACAAGTCCAAACTTATTAGGGCATTTCTTTCCTTAAAAACTTCTGCTGGTTTCACAGCATGTATATAGGCTTAAGACTAAAATTCTTCCCGTGGTGTTTTAATTAGATTTCTTTTGCAAGGAAGAGAGATCACTCCAGCTTCCTCAGAAAATGGGCTGTACTGTGAAATTCATGCTGGAGGAGGATGGAGACTCATGGAAATTCAAGAACAGGACTGTGGTCAGAGAGTTCTCAGTCCTGCCCCTGTCTCTAGGGACATCTGCAGCTGGAATCTGACCCTCATTCCGGAGCCGGAGCTCTCAAACATGAGCTGCTTCAGAAGGTGGGCTTCTGAAAACAGCTCATAGACATCCCCCCAAGAGTTTCTGATTCAGTAGATGCCCAAAATTTTAATTGATGCCCCAAATTTGTATTTCTAACAGTTCCCCAGGTGATACTGATGCTGTAGTTCTGAGTACCACACTTTGAGAACTTTATCCTTTAAGGCACATGTCACGTCATCTGGGAAACCTTCCTTGATGATATCAACCATAATTAGTTTTCTCTCTACTTTGTAGGTTTCTTCACGTTAATTAAGACCAATGGTTCTCAAACTTCAGCATGCATCAGAATCACTTAGAATAATTGTTAAAGTGGAGAGTTTCTGAATCATTAAGTCTGGGGTATGGCCTCCAAAATTTGCATTTCTCACAAGTTCCAGGGGGTGACCACACTTTGAAAACCACTGTATTAAAATAAGTTGTTTACACACCTCTCTTCTCTGCTGCACACGGGTTTCCGGTGTTGGTCCTGTGCATTCTTGTTCTGTCCACTTGTGGCAGCACCTGGGGAAATGGCTGAGTCACCGCATTTTGGACCCTGAAATCCTCTCTTGGTCCCACCGTCAGAACCACGGGTCCTTCTACTCCTTCGTTCCATGGAAGCTTGTCAAAGCACTCACTCATGTCCTGTGTGTTAGCTTTTCTGTTCCTCTGTGTTCATCAGTAGTTTCCTGACTTCCTGCGCCCCCGGCCAGGTGGGGCCTCTGGAGCGTTTCATCTTATGTGCTCGAGGCTGGTGCCCCTCATCCACTGGGCTGTCTCCTCATCAGTGCCCAGCTGTCCATGGACTGAACTATCTGCTCTGCTCCCAGACTGCCGGGAGCCCCTCTGAGAGTCACCGGCTTGGCTGAGCGGCTCTCAGGACAGCCTCCTGCGACTCACATCTGGTCCCAGAGGAATTTCCATCACTGTCCTGCCCTTGTGCTCCCAGCGTGATGCACTCCTGGTCATGGAGGTCGAGGTCCTAGGGTGATGTCTTCTCTCTCCTTCCTGAAGGTTCTCTGACGTGAGTAGGGCCCTTCCTCTGCTGTGTTCTCAGAGTCTTGTGTCCTGTACATCCCCCTGGGTCACCCACTCTTCTAGGAGCCTCATCTCTGTCTTCCGGTTCTTGTCCCTCAGCTGATGGATTGAAATGCCCTCTGCCCCCTGCTGTCCTTAAGAACGAGAAGAGCTCCATTTTCGTGGTGTGACTGATGCCCCTCCAGCTCTCCTGCGACCTGTCTCTTCTCATCTGCAAGCCTCTCAGAGCGTGGCACACTTTCTGCTTCCCTGAGACTTGCTTTTCAGTGTTTGGCCTCGTGCAGTCTGACCTCCGAGCACATTCTTCCACCGAAGCCTCTGTCCCTGAGGTCACGGTGACGCCCTGGCCGCCCGGCCACAACTGCTTCTCCCAGGTTAGTCTCACTGGACCTTCTTCCGCATCGGACGGTGCTGGTCCTTCAGCCCTTGGGACCCTCTGCCGCCCTGACTTGCAGGTCTTGTGTGTGTCCCCGGGTCCCTGCCAATTCTCCTTGTCCCCCGTCCTCCTCCCCACCTCTTCACTCGCCGCTGACATGGATGCGCACGTTCTGACCTTGGTTCTTCTTTCTCCATGTTGCTCAGTTGTTGCCTCTTGCGGAAAAATTTGGAATCTCCTTCTGTTGGATATATATATATATGCTTAGATTATTCCAGATACCTAAAACTCAACATCTCTGACAATAACCCGCCCTCCTTGCAGCCTCCTGCGTTGCTCCCTCCAGTTGCTGTTTCCCCACTGCGTTCCCCCGATGGATCCTCCTCCCTGGACCCCCTCGCTCTGCCCCACCCCGCCCCTGGCAGTTAGTTGTTGGCCGAGGTCCTTCGGTTTTAGTTCTGCGTCGCCCCTTGGCTCCCCCGCCTTTCTCTAGGGGACGCCCTCGTTACCTCTGCCTAGACTGTTGTCATCGTTCCAACTTCAATCTTTGCCTCTGGCATTTGTTTCCTTCTTACTCAGCACCGGTGCTAGAGCAAGTTCTTACTTCCGACTTGGAAGAACTTGCCCGATTTTCCGGTTAGTCCGTCCCCGTGCAGCGGCCCTGCCGCCTGCTCCGTGTGTCCCACAGGCCGGGCGGTGGCGCCCAGGCGGGCGTTGTCAGGGGCTCTTTCCCCCTGCGGCCTGGCCCTCTGGTCCTCCCTGGGCCGCCTGCTGATTTTCTGGTTGTCTGGGAGAGCAACGGTCTCCAGGAAGCGCCCTCTGGTCAGAATTCATCCTTCTTTATTTTGTTCCCAGATGCACTGATTGGGTTTCTTAACTGGTGCACCTTAACACTTGTGTCTGCCTATTTATGCACAGAAACGTTGAGCCCCCCGTATGCTGGGTGAGGGTGACACTTGTCTGTCTGCACGTGTGTCTCCCCCACTAGAGTAGATGTCACGTGAGCACGAGTCAAGTCCCCGAGCATTTCCTGGCGTGTCCTGGCTCTCAGCACCCGCTACGCGCAGGGAAATGAGCAGCAACTGGTTTTGAATTCAGTACTGGAATAAGATGCAGCCTACATTTGCAAATGAAAAATGTTCTCAGCAGAGCAGGCAGAAGTCCTTGTTACGGAGACGAGACGCTCAGAGTTATTACCATGTGAGAGGTTGGGAAGTGCAGTTATATTCATGGAGCGTCTGTTTTGGGGTTATTTCCCAGCAGTGATAAGTTGTTATAATGTTGGGAAAATTGTATCATTTCCAGTTGGTACCACAAAGGGAGGCATTATTTATATCTGTGTGTAATAAAATTGGTTGGTTGCTACCGACAACCAACAAAAAAAAATGTTTTTCTCACATTTTCTAAGATGCTGCCGATGGAGCCGGATGCAACATAACTTTTGAAATGAAGTTGGAACGTTGGTGTGAAAGACTGTGATTGTGGTTAATGGAATTGGGAAGGTGTCTCTCAGGGACATGAGTTATAGGAGTTACGTGGTTCTGTCCTTAAGAATGACAGTTTATTCATTCTTCACCCCCGGCCATTTTAAATTTTAGTTTAGAAAATCACTAGTAAATATTGTGCAGTTTCCTAGAACTAGGTGTTCTTAGTGTCAGGTGAGGCTTCATCTGTCAGTCTCTGCTCTCTCGGGGAGATGAATGTGATGCCAAGTGGCCAGAGCGTGGGGCAGGCAGCGTACCTGTACTCACGGGGTGTCTCATGGTGGGGCTCCTAGAAAGATACTTTTGTAGGTAAAAACGGGGTCCTACTAGAGAGAATATTCTTATAGCCCTCATATTGATGAAACATTTTAATTTAATTTTAAAAATTTTATTTATTTATTTTTGGAAACAGTTTTTAATCTATTTTTGATCCTATAATATATGGTTAAATTTTAATGTACATTTGGTCCCCAAAGAAAATTTGATATATAGATTTGTTTGTTGACAGACCATGCCTTTGTTGGGCAATGAATTTAAAATCAGCATGCATCACTTTTTAAATGACAAAGAGACTGTTTAAAATCATTAATATAATTAAATATGGTAAAATTACTTTCAATTAACAATATACTGTTATAATATTTTTTGTTTTTTTATTGAAGTATAGTTGACTTACAGTGATTCAGGTGCACAGCAAAGTGATTCAGTTATATGTGTGTGTGTGTGTGTATATATATATATATATATATATATATATATATGTAATATATATATTCTTTTTCAGATTCTTTTCCATCATAGGGTATTACAAGATAGAAAGAAATTTAAAGTTTGAGAAAAATCACAGAGCTAGATGACAGCTAGGGCTTCTTTCCATTTTTAAACAGCATGCTGTGCTTTTTATGTTATGGAATTTTATAAGAGGAGTTGGGAACAAAAAAACACTAGCACGCACATATGGAGGGCTGTTCATATAAAGAGCTGAAATAAAGTAGTAGAGGTTGTTTTCTGTCAATTTAAATAAACTCAATTATTCCAAACTCCAGATCTGAAATGATAAAGCAGGACACAATTGTGGTTTACAGGATTAACGGGTATCTGGTCTGGGATGTATCCTACTCAGTGTGCCAACCCCTTTTCCAAGGGCAATGTCGCTGCCTGGTCCTCTTAGACATGGTGAGCCCTTCGTAAAGGGGGTGCTTCTAAGAGCTAACCCTAGGCATCCCAGTGTCTGCTGTCTGTGAGGACGTGGCCTGGCTCAAGTGCACCTGTGCTTTCATAGGGTGTAACACACATGCACACGCCACCAGCCTCCAGCCCATCCAAGCACTGACCCTGCTTTCTTTCAGCACTTTGAATAAACTGTCCCATTCTCTCCTGGCCCGAAAGGTTTCTGTTGAGAAATTCGCTCATAGTGTTATGGGGTTTCCCTTGTATGTGACGTCTCTGTTTCTCTTGCTGCTTTTAAAATTCTTTCTTTGTCTTTGACTTTTGACTATTTAATTATAATGTGTCTCAGTGTAATCCTATTTGGGTTCAACCTATTTGGGGCCCTTTTGGGCCTCATGGACGTGAAATGTCCATTTCTCTCCCTGCATTTGGGAAGTTTTCAGCCATTATTGCTTCAGATACACTTTCCATCCCTTTCTCTTTCTCTTCTCCTTCTGGAATTTCCATAATGCGAATATTGTTTCTTTTCACTGTGTCCCATAATTCCGCCCAGCTTTCTTCTCTATTATCCTCCTTTCTTCTTGTGGCTCCTCTGACTGGGGAATTTCCAGTGTCCTATCCTCCAGGTTGCTGATCCTTTCTTCTGTGCGGTCCAGTCTACTCTTGAGACTCTCTATTGAATTTTTCAGTTTGGTGAGTGTATTTTTGAATTCTAGGGCTATTTTGTTATTGTGGTTGTTTTGATGGCGGCTATTTCCTTGTTGAACTTCTTGTTTTGTTCATGCATTGTTTTTCTAGTTTCATTTAGTTGTCTGTGTGTGTTTTCTTGTAGTTAATTAAGCTTCCTCTGGAGGACTATTCTGAATTCTTTGTCTGACAGTTCATAATTCACTCTTTCTTTAGGGTCAGTCAGTGGAGCTTTATGGGTTTCCTTTGCTGGAGTCATAGTTGCCTGGCTTTTCATGATCCTTGGTTCCTCACGTTGGAATCTGTGCTTCTGAGTAGTGGGGCTCCTCTTCCAGGCTGTGCAGTTTGCTTTGGCAGAGACGGTTCCTCACCAGTCAGCTCGGCTTGGGTTTCTGGGCGTGTCTGCTGATAAAGCCCTTGGGCAGGTGGGCCTGCTGTTAGGGTTTATTTGGGGTGAGGCATCTGTTTGAGCTCAGAGGACAAGGATGGGGGCTGTGCCCCGGCCGAGGACAGGTGGACAGGACGGCTGGCTGGGTTCCTCCCCAGGTAGGGCTGGAGGGTGGGCTCTGCAGTCTCCTGGGCTCTCTGGTCAGGCTCATTGGACGGCCAGGACTGGACACATATTCAGTAGTGAACAGGGCGTGACTTAGCTTCCCTCCCTGGCAGGGCAGCAGGCTGGGACCTATGGCCTGCACAGCTCATTGTTGGGGGCCTGAGTCAGGCCTGAGTGTGTGCTGAATTACTTGGTTGGGTGAGGCCACTGGCTCTGCTCTGCAGACAGAGGAGGCCCCAGGCTGTGCTCCCTGTTCAGGCACCCACGTGCGGAGGGCTGTGGAGTGGGCTTCGCAGCGTCCCCTGTGTTCTGGGTGGATTCCCGGGGGGACAGGCTGTACTCGGTGGTGAGCAGGGCTGTGAGGTGGGTCCCCTGCCCG
Source organism: Kogia breviceps (assembly GCF_026419965.1). Lineage (NCBI taxonomy): Eukaryota > Metazoa > Chordata > Mammalia > Artiodactyla > Physeteridae > Kogia > Kogia breviceps. The sequence goes on along the minus strand of NC_081324.1, from coordinate 58,067,702 downwards.
GGTGCAGTGGGTGAAGCAGCTTGAAAGCCAGTAAAGCTCTTCGTTTTTCATCTTACCTCAAGCTGACCCGTACCCCGCTTCCCTGGCTGAACAGGGCCACTGGCTTTGCTCAAGTGCCGCCGGGCACACCTCTTCCAGGACTGTCCCAGCGCTTCTGGTCGTTGGGTCTGGAAGGCTCTCTCTACGTGGGTGGGCTGGGACGCAACACCTGGCGTGGGCTTGGGCAGAGCAGGCTCAGGGCCAACAGAACTCCTCCCTGAGGGCCCGATTCAGGCAGGTATGCACCCCATCGAGCTCCCTCGTCAGACTGCGCCCTGACTTGGTTCTGCAGGTGAGCAGAGCTGCAGGTTGGGGTCCCCACCTGGGTGATGCAGGTGTGAACTCCACCCCGAGATCCCTGTACGGGTGTCATGAGCCCCTCCGCCCTCTCCATCACAGTCGGTCCCCAGCGTTGCGCCCTCCAGATTCCACTGCAGTCCCCATGGGGCGACGTCAGAATAGGGGCTCCCACATAGTGACCCAGGATGCTGGGGGTGAGGGCCGGTTGTCCCCAGGGTCCTCGTTTCCCACTGGAGGAGCCTGAGGCTTGGGGAGGCCTGGGGGAGGGGCAGTGTGGTCAGCGTCACCTGCAGCCCCTCCTCTCCCCTCCCACTGTGTCCGTCTGGACATCCATCTGGGTGTCTGGGGTGCAGGGGCGGCCTCAGCCTCACCCCCGGGTCTGGGTTCTCTCAGTGTGTCTTGGTCTTGAATAGTCGTTCGTGGTTCTTGTGAGGAATGACCTTCTTCTACGTTGGGGATGACATGGTGATGTCACCCCTCAACACACAAGTTTTTCAGGAGCGCAGCTGTTGTAGAAAACGAGACATGTATATTTGCTTTGGAGCCAACGCTGCTGTAATGTTTTTGGTAACGCTTATAATTGTGATGTTGTAAAATGCTTATGTGAAAATAAGGATGTTGAATAATCTTACCAGAGAATGTTCAGGGTTTGTCAAATTGCTTTCTGTGTTTAGCAAAATAAAATATCTCATGTCGTGTAGAAATGGCAGCAAATCTTCTAGTGCTGTGATGGCTAACAGACTGCGAGCTCCTTGGTGGGAATCACACAGAGATGTCGCGCTGTTTCCAAACAAAGCAAGGAAATCCATTGATAACAGTTCTCTTAGCCTTATTTGATGGTTAAAGTGCTTTTTAAAATTCTTTTACTTTAATAAGTGTATTTCTTAGCAAGAACAGGTCAGTGTGTTGTGAATGATAAACAGTAGTTATTAATGTGCATGCTCTGTGGGTCTGTTTTAAACTGTAATTTGATATGATTTTTTCCTTATAACCTGAGCTTAAATTACTTTTTTTGGTCAATTGTATATATGAATATTAAAGGGAAAAATAATGCACATTATTTATTTCTTTTTCATTTACTAGACCAGGGACTGGGTCATATTCTTATTCCAGCGGGCAGCATGCTTCTTGGCATGTGAAGAGGAGCTCGGAACATATTTTTTAAGTGATTAAAAGTCCATATTACTTCTTCCTGCACAGCTGGTGGAGTTTCATGTTTGTTATTCCATCAGGTTGCTTTGCCGTCTTGAGAGGTTCCGAGTGTCTGACTTCAAGGTGTGCCTAACTACCTGTCACCACCAACATGCTTGTAGTTCTGACCTTTCACCATCTGGACCTTCCTCGGGAACGTGTCACCACAAGATAAATGTTAAAATCAATGTGCACAGAGCACTTTTGACCAGAATCCTCCAGGAGCGTGTGTGTATGAGTGTGTGTGTGTGTGTGTGTGTGTGTGGTTGGTTATAATAATGCTTGTCAAGAATTTTAAAACTGCAGAAAGTAACAAGGAAAGAATATTTACGTTAATCCCACCACCCACATATAATCACCGTTAATATTTTGCTGTTTCTTTCCAATTTCTTTTCTGTGCGTGTGTGTTTGTATATGTAGACACACGTATATGCCTATTGCCCTGCATGCAGAAAGAAGGGGCTTTATAAGTATGTGAAAAACAAATGTCTTAATATATGTAATAATTTGTATTTTAAAAATTAAGATCATAAAATATATACTGTTTTGTGTCCTTACTCTGATAATAAATTCTCAAGATATCCCAGAAAATTCCCAAGATATTTTATAAAAAGTATACTTTTTGACAACTTCATAATCATATATGTATATATGTGTATATGTATATATAAATATCATTTATTTAACCTTTCTCCCATGTTAATATTACTTTGCATTTTTGCTGTAATAATGGTGCGATGTCCATTTTCACCATCAGCTTTTATCAGGACCACTTCCTTAGCGTATTAACCCTAGAGAAGGAGTTACTGGAACATAGAATATAAACTTAAAACAATTATTAATCTTTTTGCCAGATTTTTATGATTTAAAAATGATATTTTTATTGAATTACAAAGGATAGTTATTCATCTAGGAAAGCAGAAAACTAAAGTACAAAGAAAAATGGGAAGAAATTATTTATAATCCTGGCACCTAAGGATGACTTCATTTACGATTTTGATTTACATGATTTTAGTGTTTTTTGTTTCCATTATATATTTTACCAAAAAGGATCATTTTGTTTCCTAAACTTTTTTTCCCCACTTAGTGTATCATTAACATAGCCTTTCTCTGCCATTCAGCAGTCTTCTGCCATGTAATTTTAGGAGCTGTTATTAAAACGACACGTCTGTACAGGGCATTTAATCAGCCCTCTCTTCAGTTTGTTTCCAATATTTCACTATTATGAAGGGTTCTAGGATAAACTCTTGGGCACCTCACTGTAATTGCATTAAGACAAATTCCTAGGAGAATATCTGGTTCAAAGTGTACAAATAATTTTTAAGGCTTTAGACAGTTTGCACGTTGCCTTTCAACAGGTTGTACCAATTGACATTCCCACCAAGAGGAGGTAGGAAAGTGAAAGGAGATTATAAAAAAAATTTCAGGTCCTTCACCTTAAAAGTAACCAAATCACCTTCTAAAGAACCTGTGCCTGTTCTCTCTTCTTTGAGGGGGGGCTGGGAGCACCCGTCCTGCATGTCATCAGTGGTCAGTGATGGGGTGTGTTCATAAGTCTGTTCTAACCCAGGAAAAGCTGGGGATGTGAGGTGACGTGATTGTACCAGATGCTCTCAGAGCGCCAGCGATAAGGCTCCTTCCTGTTAGTTGCTTGGTCTTCTGATCATCGGTTTAAGTAATTAGCCTGCTTCTTGGATTTATCTTCAATTGCATAATTTTTCAGTCACTAATTGTCTCAAGAACAGCCCTTGTGTTTTCTCTTCCAGCCCCTGCGGTAGCCACGTGTGAGGCCTGGTCTTGGGAGCAGTACTTGAAGGAACAGGAGGCCGTGGCAGCGCCCGTTGAGCTGTTTTCCAAGGTGAACAAATCCCTGAAGGTCTTACAGTTTTGCAGGGAATCAACACTTAAGAGAATCCATTGAAATGAAATTGTTTGCCTAGATAGCATAGCGACTTATTTGATTTGTAGGCTTTGCTGGAAATTGACATAACAAAGCTAATCTAAGCCTTAGTGATTCCCTGTGTGCTCTGGGGCCGCCCGCCTGGGTTGAAACCTAGCGCTGCCACCTCGGGCAGGCCATCCAGTCTCTCTGTGCCTCGGGGTCCTCGTTCGTAAAGCAGGGGAATCGCCACACCTGCCTCCTTGGGTTGCTGTACGTGTGAAGGACGTCGGATATAATAGGCACGCGGTAGACACCAAGCGTGAGTCCTTCTTCTTCTTTGCTGATGTTACCTGCATCTGTCCACCCAAGGATCAGTGCCAGACATCTGTTTTGATGTGTTGCATGAAGTGGTGGGTCAGGCAGCATGTTGGAGGGGACAGTGAACTCCCTAAAGCAGGTTGTCCCTGACTGCAGGGACTCCCGGAGCAGCCCCGGTAGACTTGCTCCACCCAGTGACTCCTGGCACAAGGGGCTTGCAGCTCCGGGGCTCATATGGGTACCCAAGGTACCAAACCTCCCAATGCCCTTTCTGTTCTTCTCGGGCTGTGTTTTCATTATTTCAGGGGCGATCTGTATTTTAAAAATTGCATCAGATTTGCATCATTATATTGCATTTTAACCAGCAGAGAGAAGCTAAAACTTTTTATTTGCTTCACTTTTCATGACATCCGTTGAGTTACTTGTAGTACGTTTTATTATGTGAGAAGGCTAGCAGTTTTAATCTAGGACATGGCAGTAGAACCGGGGAGAAGAGGCGTAGCCGGCACGGAACAGAAGCAGAGCCAAGTGTTGGCACCTCACAGTTTAAGACACACTGAATATCGACTTGTGGGTTCTCCACCCAGTCCTCATACCAGATGCTTCCAGGGAGCTTTGGAAAACACGGACATGCATGTTCCTGAGACCTGCTGAACTAGAACCTCAGGGTGCGGCTGGGGAGGCCGTGGGTTGGAAGCCTCCTCGGGGCTCCTGTGCACGGGTAGAGGTCCCCTGGGGGAGAAGGCTTAAGGTCTGTGCAGGTTCTGCTGAGGACTCGGGTCCTGCTGCCCCCACTGCCATCATGTGACAAGACTTAGGGGGTTCGTTCCACTAAGCGTGTGAGTTCCCGAGGTGACAGGATGCACAATGCCTGTTCTCAGTGTGCTCTTGTCACCAGCTGTGTTGAATGGCTTCCGGAAACCTCTCCTCACTTCTGAGTGTGGATGCTCTTTACAGAGGGTCGGCTTTGACCGGGGTGACCCAGTGTAACTTGTAGTCGCCCTTTCCAGCTCTCCCTGTGCTGTCTCATGCCCTTCCTGCAGTGGTTACTCCAAGTCAGAGGGTAGAGGGCTCAGGCCAGGAGCCAGCGAAGGCCTGTGCATTTCTGTGACCTCCAAGGGCAGATGTAGCCCAGCTGGGGTCCAGGATGCGAGGACACAGGCCAGGCTTGTGACCCAATGGCTGTGCTTGGTGAGATGACCGTCCAGGATCTCAAGGCAGCCAGAAGCCATGAAGGCGGAGATTGACCAAGAAGGACACAGTGTCCTAGGAATCAGACCTGCGTGTGTCCTCGGACCAGGACCCCAGGACAGGGATCCTCTCTTACCTCCACCAGGATCCTCTGGGACTGAGTCGGATGTTTGGATGTCGGGGGTGAAGTATGTGTGGTTCCCAGGGCAGGGCGAGTTCTGGCTGATGGCAGCAAAGTGCTAGATTCCTGTCCAGCTCCCACCTTCTCCCCTCATCTCAGCCAGTGTGTGTTCACTTTATTTCTCAGACTTTCTTCTTTCAGATCCTTTAAGGTCCATCAACTCACGCAGGAACTCCTGCAGAATGGAGTTTCTCCCCAGATTCCCCTTGGGTCCTAGTGCTGACTGAGGCACCTCCAGGGCAAGTGTGGGATTTCTGTCCTGAAGTAGATCCTGATGGTGCGTTGGGGACCGTGTAGTGATGGACTGTTGGCCATATAGCTTCCCCCTTGACCTTCTGAGACCCAACACAGTTGGGGAGGGGAGCAGGGGGCAGGGCACACCATCTGCATGGTTCCTTGGCTAAAACTGGGACTTCCTCAAGCTTCTGAGTGCTAACCTCTGTCAGCTCTGAAGGTGACAGTAAGGCATTAGCACAGGAGGCAGCAGCTGCATCTGATGTGGTGGCTGCCTTTCCCTTCCCTCGGAGTTCCACAGTCAAGCCACTCACGTGTGGCTTGACACACTCAAGGCTCCGTGTGTGCAAAGTACCACATAAGACCTGGACGGAAACACTAGTGTGCTTGTGACACGGACTCTTAAAGTTTTGCCATCTAGTTGGGGTGTAAGATATGCCCAGAAAACGTGATAACAGCACGAGGGAGAATTGTTGATTGTCCTTGGAATATGCAAGTAACGAGCTTACTAGGTGTTTTGTACTGAGATGGGACTTCGTCCCACCTGCGTGTGAAGGGGAAGTCACCACCTATTACATCTGGTTTGTCCTGAGGACGGAAGATGTTGCCCTAACTGAGCATTTGTGTGTGTATATATATATGCTCTGTATATGCTATATGTACACAATACGTATATTATGTGTGTGTGTGTGTGTATATATATAGATAGATAGATATGTAAGATGAAGTAAGCATGGTTTATGATCGGAAATAGGTTTCAATAGAATAAAAAAGGCAGATGGCACATGCCAGCCTTCCAAGCAGGAGGATCAGACTGAACTCAGCTTTGTGTTGGTATTGTGCTCTTGACTATTAATGTTCATTTTCATTGTGTAAATATTATAACCGTGGTGTTCAGGTCAGCCAGCTGAGATGGAACTCTTCAGCTTTTAACAGTGAAATGTTGAAAATAAAACTTAGAATAGTTTGCATATCCTGAATGGAAAACTCCTCAAAAGAGTATTGCTTTACTTTTAATATATAGTTTCCATTCTAATATTCAAGTTTTAGAAAACATACCAATGACACACACACAAACACACACTGTCAATTCTGTCATGCAGATCAGATACGGATTCTGCCAAGAAAATGTGTGGGTATTTTTAAAGACGAGTACACTTATTTCATTTGCATGTGGGTTTTTTTTTGCATCTTGTAGGTCTATTTTAAATATCTTTTTGTACAAGACAAAGTTTTTCATTTTTTATAATTTATTTTACCATCTGGAGTCATGAGTATACAAGGATGTAAACACCTTCTGTTGACGTAGAAAATTTAAAAACATTTTCTCTTCATTGCTGGTGGAATGTGCCGATCTCGATTTGATTTAAACTTTAAAAGATTGTTTTGAGGTTGGTTTTAGAAACTTCCCTCTGTCCTCTCTCCCTGACAGTCATCTCCTCATCAGACGTGTCTCCCTTAAAGCCTTCTTCCTTCCTGTCAGTCATCACAGGTCCACACCTGTCGGCCTGGAGTCGAGGCCCCGGGCTCTGGCCCGTCCACACGGGGCTTCTCCGGGCCTATGCGGTTGGTCCCCACGCTGGCTCCGCTTGACTCTTCCATCTTTATCCGAGTTTGCAGGCCTTTGTGTCTCTCTTGTTCTTTGGACCTCTTGGGTCCGTGTCCCCCTCAGACCCCGCTCTTTCACGAAGCTGCCCCGGCCCCCGCCCGCCCTGCCCTGTCCGCTCGGGCCTGCCGGGTGCCTGCATCTGCACACCTGAAGGGCGGGGCACGGGACAGGAGTAGCAAGAAGACGGGATCCAGATCTCCACCCGGGGTCACATCACTGTCGGGCTCCAACTGAGGGAGCGCGGCCACCCCGGCTCTGAACTGCCCTCTGGGGACAGGGGGCCCCACCAAGCCCCACATTCCTGCTGTCCTCGGCCGTCCTCCCGGGACGCTCTGCTTCTAACCCGCAGGCAGGTGTTCCTGTCTCCAGCCGGCAGGGGGTTGCCAGGTAGATCAGGCCCCTAAAAAGCAGGGGATAATTGCACATTTTAAAAATAATTTGGTATTTCAGAACAAAATGAAAGTAATCATGAGAAAGTTAAAAGTCTCTCGGATGTCTTCATATATCTTTTATAGTTTAGTAGTATAGTTCTAATTTGAATTCCATGTGGCTAGGTGTTGTATTAATTTCCTTTTGCTGCTGTAACAAATTACCACAAACAGTGGCTTGAAACAACACAAATTTATTATCTTAAAATTCAGAACGTCCCAAGTCTAAACTGGGGCCAGCAGGGCTGCATTCGTTCGGCGGGCTGTGGGGAGGATCCATTTCCTTGCCTTTTCCAGCTTCTCGGGGGCCACCTGCATCCCTTGGCTTGTGGGCCCACGTCAGTTCAGCCTGTTTCCATCCTCCCGTCTCCTTCCTGGTCCTTCTACCTCCCTCTGGTAAGGACCCTTGTGATGGCATCGGGCCACCTGGACATTGCAGGACCTTCTCCCCATCTTCAGATTCTTCACTTAATCACGTCCACAAAACCCCTTCTGCTGTGTGAGATATGAGCGTCACAGGTTCCAGGATTAGGACCCGCACATCTTCGGGGGCCACTGTTCTGCTGACCACAGGTGCCATCTCCTTTCCATTGCTGGTGCTCCTCTGTCCCTGCCCCTGGCCCGAGTGACTTCTTATGGGTCTGCTCCCCCGCCTTATCCTCCCGTGATTCCACTATCCCCACTTGGGGTGAAACAAGCGTTGCAGCGTCCTCAGTGGCTCCAGCCTAAATGCACACCTGCACCCCCGTGGCCTCTGCTTCCCAAGAGCCTTGTGCGCTGTGGCCGGGCCTGGCCGCCCTCCAGGGCCTCGGTCGGTCGCCCCCTGTCTCCTAGGAGGGCGGCTCTCTGAGGCATCTTCCCTCACTCCCGGCAAGAGGCGGCCACCCCTGGGATGGATATGATGAGACCCTCTTCGCCTCCTGTCACCAGCCTTCACTCCCTGCACCGCCTTTCCTCCTTCCCCTGTTGCCCTGGACGAAGTTCCCCCCTGCATCTGGCATCCCTTTACCTGTGCACGGGCCCCTCCCACTCCTGCTTCCCGGGAGATCACGGATCCGCTCCATCAGTCCTCACCCTCACACGGGTCCTCACCCTCCAGGTTACAAACACGCCTGTCGGTTCCAGCTTGAAGACGAACACTGCCCCGGGCTCTGCATTTTCCTCTCCATTTTGTCTCCCGAGTCCGGTGTAACTTCTTAAAATTTCAGGCCGCGTTTTCTCTTTCCTTGGTTTTTCTAACCTTTTCCTCCTCTAGCCTCTGCATCCTGACCTCTCCTCCCGTCGCTGCCTGATGCTCCCCCCGAGAAGTGACGCCAGGATTTCAAATCCGACACGTGCTCAGCTTCATCTTACACCTCCCCACCCCCGCACCCTGTCCGTGCTCAGCCCCTGATGGTGCTCAGTCCGGCCCCCTCCTTGCAGGCCCCTCCTTCTCCTGTGATGTAGTCTGAGGCCCTTCTCTGTGGCTCCCCGGGCATCTCATCATCTCCTGAACCCTGTCCTTCCAGACGCACCGGGTTCCTGGTCTTGGGGCTCTTCCCCTCCGTCTCCCTGCCTGCACCCCCTGCCCCTGCCATGGCACACGGCTCTCCTGCATGCAGCGCAGCTTGCATCCCCGGCCCCTTGTCCTGGGAGAGGTTGGCGGGGGGTCCTTCCTCTGTGCCCCGTGTGTGTTCGGTGGTCTAGTCATCCCAAGTTCACCTCCTAGTTCTTCAGTACCTTCTCTGTGCACCTACCACTCCTGCCTTAATTTAGGAATAAGCCCTGCTTTTTTTTTCCCCACACAGATTGTAGCTAAAGCTTCTTAAACGCTCTCAATCCAGGCTGGCCCCGCCGTGAACCTTTCCTGCAGGTGGTTGCCAGAATCATCTTTGTAAAGTGCGGTTCTGTTTATCGTTTTTGTACTGGGTGTGTTTGACCACGTTAGTTGTCATTCTCTGGGGTGACAGGTAGGTGTGTTTTGCCCCTTGGTGGAATTGTAATCTCCTGGAAGACTGACTGGGTTTCCTTCTTAATTCCTCTCTGCGTGTTGGTTCTCTGGGAGAGGAACACTTTTGAGCGCCTTTTATTTACTCGGGGCTTTTCATAGGCTGCCTCATCAAGTCCTTCCAGCCTCTTCCCCCCTCACTGTATAGAGAAGGGGCCTGTAGTGCATTCTTCTGACTCTTAGTTGATTTAGCGGAAAATGGCAGTCAGCATCGCCCCCTCTCCAGGACCGCTGAAGAATCACATATGATGTACATGACATGTTTAGCATGATACTGTGTCTGACATGTAGTTCACTTTACTAAATGCCAGCAACTCTTCAAACCACTCTTTTCTTGGGTCCCAGTCCTGTGCTCCCCGGAACCATCCCTTGTCTGGAATGCCAGCCGGGCCTGCTCCCCGGGCCCTGCTCCACGGGTCTGCTCCCCGGCCCTGCTCCCCGGGCCCTGCTTTCCAGGCCCTGCTCCCGGCAGGAGTAGCCTGGATAGACATGGAGACGCGCTTGGCTGCCCTCCGTTGCACCTGGCCTGCCAGCCGAGGTGTGTCATCTCCATGTCCTGACCCGCACACCTTGGGGTGTGTGCCCAGGCTACAGCCCACCCACCATTGGAGCTTCATCTGAAATCCTGACGTTGGCAGGTACTGGCCTTCCAGCCTCTCCCTGTTACCCTCACACTTGAAGACATACTGACTTCCTTCATGAGGAAGAGCAGAGGTATTTTCCCCAGGTGACCTCCTTCGTCTCCTCAGCGAGGCAGAGTTCCTGTCCAGACTTCCAGACTCAGGGTGCCTGCCCGTCCTCCTGTGGCTCCCTCGGTGCCACCTGCACCCCTGATGCTCCGCGCTCCGGGCTCTACTCTGCCCCCCACCCCTCCTGCTGTCCGTGACCATCTGTTAGATGATTTCGGAAAGAAATGCTTTGTGTCCTGATAAGGAAAACTCCAGCCAGCTGTAGGATGATGGGCGGAGGGTAGCTGGTGAGAAAAGACTCCTTCCTAATTTATCTCCTGATGGTCCCGAACACAAGGCACCTTGTGCGGACACATTCCCGCTGTCTGTCCTTCCTTACTTGAAGTCCTCGTGGGAGCAGTGAGTTTAACTCACCGTCTCCCTAAATTTAACTTTTTCACCCAGACCTGAAGTATATTTAAACATCTAATTTTTCTAAATATGCCAGTACGTTAAATAGAATCTGAAAAATGTGTGTGTGTCTGTGTTTTGTTTTCAATAAAGCCTGGATTTGTGTGTAGTTCCGCAGTGCAGAAAGACGCTGCCGTGAACATTCACATTTGGTGTAACCCCGTGTGGAACTATTTGAGAAATCTAGACCCTTTCCAACCGAAACAGTTCAGTCAGATGTCAGGTTTTCTGTGCTTTGAACATGTTTCCAAAGTACTTGATAATCATTGAGCACCCCTTCAGAGTTTTAATGTAGATCCGTCTTAGCTAACACTTTAAATATTAGTCCCAACCCACGTGATGACCGTGCATGGCTTTATAAGCTGTAATGAATTTCCTCATTATACCGTGAACTTGGGTATGCTGAGGATCACATGACAGCCTCAGTTCATATGCTTTTTTTTAATTTGCCTCAAGTGTTTGCTTGTCTGTCTACCTATTTGTTTTTGTCTTCTGTATGTATTGTGTTGTCCCCCAGTTTTAAGATAACTTCGTTGGTGTTTAACAGTTCTCCCCCAGAAAAACCAAACATGTTTTGAAAACAGTTATACTCAGATGTTTGGTTGGGGTTTAAAACAAGGCACGTATGGAGGGCAGGGAAAGAAGTGTGTTTGCAGACCAGAATGTGGCCGTACACCATGCAGTCATTTAAGCCGATTGCTTGCTGGGACTCTGAAGAACAGAGCGAATTCCCATTCATGTTCGTTTCTCATATTCTCCAAAGCTCTCAGTTATGGAGCAAAACTGAAGCTGCATCCTGATCTCGGGTGTCAGAGCCTTTTCCTTCTCTTGGAATCCACTCCTCTGAAACGGTGGGACTCAAAGGTCCCGGGCTGTGAAGCAGTTCAGCAGATCTGAAGCGGGGGAGCCAGACAGATCAGGCAGTTTTTTGTTCTTGGGAGGGGCCTGAAGCCCCCGTCAGGGCGGCTTATCTGCATTTCCAGCTGGGAGCCCAATGTCATGTTCAGGGGAAGGGAAATTAAAAGAAGAAAGTAGTGGCGTTTAGAGTCAAGGGTGGACCGTTTCACGGCTCTTTTCCTGCAGTTAAAGGAAATTTATATTAGAAGCATCCTCATCTCTTTTCCCTGGGAGAGTTTAGTTATTCAGGAAAAAAATATATCGGTTTATTGTTTTAGACCCTAGGCTCAGAGGATTTGTGGAATCCACTCAGTGACGGCCAGTGAATTATCAGATAACTTCAGGAGTTATTTTTAAAAGTTCTCTCTGTGCAGTTCTTTATTTTATACTGTGTGGGTTCTTTTTCTTTGTTCATAAAGATCTTTGTTAGACTGAAGCTGCTTAAATTCAGCAATATTTCACCCACTCTGATCTGTGCTTTCTTTCTGTTTCTTGGACTATAATTCAGTCAGTGGTTAGGTTAGGGTCGTTGGACACACACACACACACACACACACACATACACACACACACACGTGCACGCGCACACACGCACCAAGCTTCTTATTATCAATAGGTCAGTGGGTTCCAGGGAAATGAGAGTTTCTGCATCTGAGATTACAGTAGGATAGATTCACAAAGAAACAGTAGGAATTCCATTTACTAACTTATTGAAGTGCACTTTTGTTGTGCCATGCATTCTGTGTTCTGTTTGTAGGATCCTCCTGGTATGTTCTTGATAGCAGTTTGGGATTCAAAATTAACCTACGAAAAACGTTCAAAATAACGAGGATGTAGTCTCTAAAATGAGAGTTTAAAAATACGCAATCAGCCATCCTTCACTGCCATCTTAACTGAAGCTTTGCAGCCAGTTATGTTTAATTAGGTAGGGGATGATTTTTCTCCATTAGCCTAACAAATAGGTGGCAAAAATAGGCATCACTTTGAAGAAGCAGAATCTGAAGCAGGTCTTGCTGCCTCATCTGTATTTTCATGATGAGCTTCTGTGTTCTGCTTATTGAAGTTTCCTAAATCGGTTATTTAGTCTGTGGCTTGATTAATGGCAGGTTCCTATAAAGGACAGCCATGCAGCTCTTGGTCTTTTTTTGGGGGTGGGGGGGTCTTAGACCCCTTTGAACATCTATTGTAAGCTATTGATAATCTCCTTAGAGAAGTGCTTATATCGACTTGTGCACAAAATTTTATATAAAATTCAGAAGGTTTCCAGAACCCTTGAATACATCATGGACCCCACTTCTCCACCATTAAAAACAGCTACATTGAACAAGAGTACAAAACAACAGTGTGTGTATATGTATGTGAGTGTGTGCTGTGTGTGTATTTTTCAAGTTCTCCATTTTCTCCGTGATTAAAACAAGAGGGAGTCAGAAGGGGTTCTAACATTCTTGGTAATTTCCACTCTTAGCTCAGGTGAAAATCATAGTTTCTTGAGGAAAAAGCAAGGAAGGCATTTCATAACCTTTCATCATGTGCAGTATTTCTTGGTGAAGATACTTCTAGGATGAAAGATTCGTTGCAAGATTCCAGGGAGAACATAGAAGCTATAGTAATGCACCAGAAAGTTGGAATTGAAAAACAGGTGCAGAGGTAGAGTTTTCATGAGCTGTTCATGAAGTCCTTGGAGGTCTCAGTAGATACTGATAACTTTATAAAAGTAAACATGATCACATTTTGGAAAATAGGGAGATTTCTTTCCAGCCTGAAACCTGGGTGTCAGTTGAAATTCCCCACCTTCCTCATCCTGTGCATCCAGCCAGTCAGCAGGTGGTGCCCATTTTACCTCCCAGCTAAGAACGGAGTCTGGCCTCCATCCCCACTCCCAGCTCTTGCTCTGTGTTTGGTTGAGGGCCTCATCACCATTGTTCAGGCTGTCGCAACATTCCCAAATACAATATCACTTTGCGAGTAAGCACAGACCAGGGTTTGTATTCCAATTCCAGGTTTTTACTGACTGCCTGGGCCAATGGGGCAATTTGTGAACCTCTCTGAGCCTCTCTTTCCTTGTAGGTGTCGTGGGGATTGTAACAGTCCCAATGCAGGGGTGCTAAGTCTTAAATGAACTGAGTTAGATGCTGTGCATGGTACATGGCAAATTCTCAATTATTACTAGATATTAAAAGCCTCCTTTCCCATCTTTTCTACCTCCAATTTTACTACATTTCTAATTAATTCTCCACATTGCCACTAACAAGATCTTAATAAAATGTAATAATGTTTTTTTTTTTCTTCCCAATGACTAAAAGCTTTTGCTACTACTTCATTGACTAAGGATAAACTAAAAGGTCCTTAACAAACCATACAAAGCTTCTCGTGACCTGGGTCCTGCCTATTTGCCTAGTGTCTTCATCACTTGATGGTGTGTGTGTATTGATCTTTTTAAAAAAATTACAGGGCTTCCCTGGTGGCGCAGCGGTTGAGAATCCGCCTGCCGATGCAGGAGACACGGGTTCGTGCCCTGGTCCGGGAAGATCCCACATGCCGCGGAGCAACTAAGCCCGTGAGCCATGGCCACTAGGCCTGCGCGTCCGGAGCCTGTGCTCCGCAATGGGAGAGGCCACAACAGTGAGAGGCCCGCATACCGCAAAAAAAAAAAAAAAAAAAAAAAAAAAAAAAAATTACAATGCCATTAAAAATTCTAACAAGACAGAAGAGTATAAAAATAAAAGGCTTTCTGTCTGTCAGTTCCCCGCTCTAGGTGAACCACTCAAAATAATGTGATGTATGTCCCTCCAGATCTGTATAATGTAGTTATGTAGTTATGTGAATAATGTCCGTATAAATGGTTGTGTGTTCCTTGTCTGTTACTTGCTTTATAGTTTTCAGTACCTCATAGCCATCATGCTGCCTTAGCAGATCTGGGTCTGTGGCTTGCTTTTATTTGATAGCTGCACTGACTTCTGTTGTATTGTGTCTAATTTCACTCCATCTAAAATTATTTTTATCTGTGCTATTGTGGTGGGAGTATAATTCCATTTTCCTCCCCAAATGGATAGTCAACGGGTCCTGATGCCATGTGTCCTTACTCTCCTGATTGATCCTATAGTAAATTCCCGCACATGGGGTCTGGCATTCAACATGGCACTGTTTTCAAACTTTTGGCATCTGGGGATCATCTATTGGTCATGTAGCACATACTCAGAGCTCCAGTTTTTAATATTTAAAAAAAGCTCATCCCAAGTTTTCACTATAAAATAAAAACTTAAAAATTATGATGTCTTTAGTGTTGCCTATAACCTTTCAGAATGACTCTCATAGTGACTAACTGCCCGTTAAAAACAGACACACACTGTGATCTCAGGTACATTACATAACCACTTGTGGCCCAGTTTCATCATCTGGAAAATGTATGCTTACTTCATAGGGTTTTTCTTGATGATTTAATGAGTTAATGTTTGTAAAGTGCTTAGAACAGGGTGTGGCCCATTTCTGTGCTGTGCAAGGGCTTGTAGCATAGAAGGCCCCTGTATATGGCTCGATGAAGGGTAGCTCAGCTCTGTAACCATCCTTGTCATTCTTTCCTCTTCATTTCTGTTTAGTGAGAAAGTTGCATCGAACCATTCCTAGGTTTTTGGCTGTGACAGTAAGTGTTAGTGGTTCTTCAGATACATGTGGATTGTCCTGGATATTCAGATAGAACATGAACCCAGACTCATTTTGTTTTATCAAATGCTATGTTGATACATACCATGCTCAAAACCTGGCAGGTTGAGTCTCTCTGCTTCAGAGAGAGCTGCAAATGCATTTTGTAACTTCCTCTTTGGTTGTGTTTGTCTCTGGAAAATGTTTTTCCTCACGTTCCCTTCTGCAGTATTTGAATTTTTTTTTTTTTTTTTTTTTTACTCTACCAATAACATAATTGATTTTTCCCCCATTGAGGAAAGAAAATTGTCAAGTGTTGACAAAAAGCTAAATTCTCTGTGGGCAAGCTGTTTATATCACAGTTTGCCTACATAAGACTTCCTGATGGCTCACCTTTCACGTTTAAAATTGTGATATTTCAGCCCTGAAGGTACACATTGAGATGATTTAAGGTTTTGAAGATGTTGCTGAGATAAACCATTTAACGAGGACGCTGAACTCATGGCAGTGGTCTTTGGTGTTATAAGAAATTTAGTTTTTATCGTCTGCATGTAAAATTCCTAGGAACCTCTTTCCCTCTGACAGCCATCATGTGGGGACTGAGAAACCACCGCCCTGTGGCCCTGGCCCGGCCCTTTGCAAGCTCTCTAAGAACCTGTGCCTCAGTAGCTGCGATTCCATCCCATGCCCAGTTTCTCCCATTTCTTTCAATATTGAATTACGATCAGGGGAGTATTGCTGGCTGCCAGCTCCTGCCTGTGAATAACGTAGGATGCTTGTCGACATTCAAATGGCGTCGTCCACTTAGCTTGTAGGCGCTCTTCTGTGGGGCACGTATTTCACTGATGCTCTTCTGTGGGGCACGTATTTCACTGATGCTCTGCTGGTGCTGGTGGCCACCGACCTTCTGCAGTCTGTGTAGTGGCTCAGAAATTGTCATCACAGGATCATCCCTCTGCAGTGGGATTCTTGCAGTGGGGTTCTCAGTGATGAACAGGCATATCTACCAACTGCCCAAGAGTTGTTCCCACTGTGCACTGGTGACTTTGTCTACCCATGGAGCAAAGACCTGCTGGCACACACCTTCGTGAACACGATTGTATTTCATAAAGGACTTTTGCCAGTAGCCCGTCTACTTTTCTCTAGGCATGGTGTTTTGTTTTTCTTTGTTTTTTTCTAGTGCTCTGACTCATTTTATTTTTCAGTAATAGTATATCATTTGTATCTACTTTTGATATGAGGTATGGAACTTTGAATAATCCTTCTTCTCCAGCATTAGTGACAAAATTCATCAATTTTATACTAGAAAGCATTATTTTGCAATTGTTTGGAGAACAGAAAATGACGAGACAGAACAACTTCACTTCCGTACCCAGGAGCACATGGCGCTTCCCTGGAAATGTCCTTGAAGCCTTCTGTGGCCTCAAGCCAGGTTTTCTTTTGCGTTGTGTTGCCACTCTGTCCCCTTAGTGGAACAAACAGTTGGCAGGCTTTCAGAAGACTTATGTCTTTACTTATGCTCTGCCACTAAACTGGTGTGACCTTGAGAAAGTCTCTTAACCTCTCTGGGCTTGAGTTTATTTCGCTGTAAAAGTGGTTTTCCGGTCCACAAACCTTAGGATTTTTTTTTTTTTTTTGCGGTATGCGGGCCTCTCACTGTTGTGGCCTCTCCCGTTGCGGAGCACAGGCTCCGGACACGCAGGCCTAGCGGCCATGGCTCACGAGCTTAGTTGCTCCGCGGCATGTGGGATCTTCCCGGACCAGGGCACGAACCCGTGTCTCCTGCGTCGGCAGGCGGACTCTCAACCACTGCGCCACCAGGGAAGCCCCAAACCTTATGATTTTTTATGACTGAATTTAATGGGCTTATTGTTTGCTTTAAGTGTGTGCTTCCAGTTCCCTTCTTCATCATAAAATATAATTTTATAAGCACAGCTCTCAATTATGTTCATAAAATACAAGATTTTTAGAAAGGAAAAACATCTTGATCCGCCATGAATAAACTATCATACAGACAAGAGATGGAAGACAGGCAATGATATTTCTCAGTAAATGTTGCCTTTGGGATTGTTAAAATGACTGTCTTGGTTTTTGTTTGAAACCCCCCAAAGACTGCTGTGGCTGCTGGAGCCATACAGGTTCCTTGCAGCATTACGTAAAAGCTCCCAAATGTTCAACTGAGAAGCCATTTTGAAATGCTGACAAGACTGACATTGCTCATCCCAACCTCTTGGCTGGATTCATTGCCAGTGTCTTGCGTTTGTCATTCATATGTGATATAATACTAGTTACTCCCCATCCCCAATTTTACATCTTTCAGTTTTGTTAAAACATGAAAAGTGTTCTCTCATTTTCTGTAGCTTCTTAAATTTCCTTTCAGCCTTATTATTATACTCTCCCCCGGTCTCTCCTTCCCCTTTGCTTTTCTTACCCATGTTGTGTGCATGTGTATGTATCTATGTGTATGGATGTGGTGCTTTGGAAGTTAACTGAGACATTTCAAAGCAGTGAACAGGAGGTAGTCACACAAAACTTGTTAAATACAATCTGCTGGAAAACAGAGCAGAAGTGAGAAGAAGGCTGGGAGAGTTAAACACACACATGACATTTACTTTTGTAGAAATAAAGTATTCCTGAGAAATCATTCATTCTTGCCATTTCATTTTTGGTTTTTGTCAAATTTTGGGGTTTTGAGCTGTGAATGTAAGAAAGTTTCTAATGACATTTTATAAGCCAATTCATAAAGATTTTAAAACAATTTCATGTCTTTATAAAAAAAAAAAGCATGTACCCAAGTGTGGAAGAAGGTTCAATAAACTATGTTACATGCACACAGTGGAGGACAGTGCAGCTTAAAAGAGAATGTGGGCAGTAGCTGTGACCTGACATGGGGTGGTTTCCAGGGGACACTAGGAAGTGAACAAAGCCAATGCAAGACAGCCTATATAATATGCTGTCTTATGTGTAAGAAGGGAGGGAAAAATAAGAAGAAATATAAACATAATTGCTTATTTTTGCAAGAAGAAACCTGGGAAGGATAAACCAGAAAAGAGTGAGGTGGGTTACCTTTAAGAGGTAGAATGGGGTGGGTAGGACATGGGAAGGAGATATACTTCTCTGAGTACCTTTTTGTAGAGCTTTAACTTTTGGAAGTATGTTAATATTCTGCATATTAAAATTGAAATAAATCATTAAGAAGTGAAAGAAAACAGAAGCAAATGAACTCAGCCATATTTCAGGTGAATCCCATAATTGGACTGAAGAGAGAAAAAAAAATGAATCCTAGTAGTTTATGAACACAGTGTTTGTATACCCCATTCTTAGATGGCAGAGCAGGAAGGGAAAATTACAAACAAATCCTGAACTCTTTTTGTAGGTTTGTTTATTATAGTAGTGTGGGTAAAAGAGTTCTGAAACTGCAGTACATACACTATAGGATTTAGTACCTGATTAAGTGTGTTGAGCTTGTTAGAGAAGAAATACAAATATAGATCAAAAAAGACAGAATGAGTGCTCTGAGGATGGGTTGAATTAGATGTATCTGTTTGAACTTAAGATTTATTATATATATGTATATACATATATGTGTATACATATGTGTAAATGTTTATGTATGTATATGTTTTTGTATGTAACTATAGTGAAGGAATTGCAGAATATTGTAATTGTGTGATCAAAATTAACATCACCAATGGACCAGATGTGATGTCCTTAGAAGAACACATCATCACCCATATGGCAGGCTGGCAAAACAGTGCGTAACCTGAATCCAATCACAGGGAAACATCAGACAAATCCAAAGTGAGGAACTTCCTATTTTAAAAACTACAGGAGGGAAAACACTGTGTTCTTTAAAAATGTCAGTATTATAAAAAATAAAGAAAGGAAATGGAAAATGTTCCAGATTAAGGGAGACTAAACAGACATGTCAGTTAAATTTAATATCTGCCCTTAAACTGAATCCTATTCTGGAGGGAAAATATTATGAAGTGCATTGTTGGATAAATTGGAAAAATTGTAATATGAGTGGAAGATTAGTTAAAAGTAATGAATAATGTCAAATTTACAGACATTGATAAATGAGCTGTTGTTGAGTAAGAGAACATTCTTATTTTTAGGGAAAATAGACTGCTCTTAGGGAAAAAAAATAGTATTTAGGGGTAAAGAGCCCTCAAATGATTAAAAAATCATAGTACATGTATATGTATACATCTGTATCTGTATACACACAGACACTTGAGAGAGGGGGCAAACAGAAATGATAAAGCAAATGAGGTGGAATGTTAACAATAAATAAATCTAGGCCAAGGCTGTACATGTTCTATGTACTATTTTGTTCTTGGAACTTTCCTTTAAGTTTGACATTATTTCCAAACAAAAAGATTTTTCTCAAAAGAATAAATTACCCCTAAAATAGGCATTCATATATTAAGCAATCATTAGTAGTGATTAAAAAGCAGCTCTAGATCTAATACTACTAGATTTTAATCATCATCTTCCATCAGTATACTTATAAGTTTATTCTCAATTAAGAATAAATAAACGAGTAATGCTGAATCTTCTCAAAACTGTCTGCTCAAAGCTATTAATCATTCAGCAAGGCTATGGGAAACAAGACCAATATTGAAGAAAATGATAAATGGGAATGAATGAGAAAGTCTTTTATGAAATAAATTCCTTTTACAATAGCAGTATGCATAAAAGGTACACAGGAATAAATAGTGCAAAGTCTTATGTGAAAATTTTAAAAACATCTTGGACAATGAAAATGATTAGATTAAATAGAAAGGGAACAAGTTCCTGAATTAGAAAACTCAGCATGATAAAGATTGCTCTCCAGATAAAAAGAGTCATTATAAGCAATTAAGACAATGTAATGTAGGCAAATATGCCAATAAATAGGATTAAAAGGCCAGAAATATACCCACAGACATGTAGAAACATGATATAATAGAGGAAACTTTGCAGATCAGTGAAAATATGGACTACTCAAAAAAATTTTTTTGAATAATTTGTTTTCCATATGAAAAAATAGAGCCCTACCTCACTCCATAGAAAAAATCGATGCCAATTGTATTGTAGATTTAAATATGAAGAACAAAAGTTTTAAAATAACACTAGGAGGAGAAATAGCTTCAAAATGGTGGAAGAGTAAGACGTGGAGATCACCTTCCTCCCCACTAATACATCAGAAATACATCTACATGTGTAACAACTCCTACAGAACACCTACTGGACGCTGGCAGAAGACCTCAGACCTCCCAAAAGGCAAGAAACTCCCCATGTAGCTGGGTAGGGCAAAAGAAAAAAGAATAAACAGAGACAAAAGAATAAGGATGGGACCTGCAACAGTGGGGGGGAGCTGTGAAGGAGGAAAGGTTTCCACACATTAGGAAGGCCCTTCGTGGGTGGAGACTGCCGGGGGCAGAGTGGGGAGCTTTGGAGCCATGGAGGAGAGCACAGCAACAGGGGTGCGGAGGGCAAAGTGGAGAGATTCCTGCACAGAGGATCGGTGCCGACCAGCACTCACCAGCCTGAGAGGCTTGTCTGCTCACCCACCGGGACGAGTGGGGGCTGGGAGCTGAGGCTCTGGCTTCGCTGGATCCCAGGGAGAGGACTGGAGTTGGCTGCGTGAACACAACCTGAAGAGGGCTAGTGTGCCACAGCTAGCCGGGAGGGAGTCCGGGAAAAAGTCTGGAGCTGCTGAAGAGAAAAGAGACTTTTTCTTTCCTCTTTGTTTCCTGGTGCGTGAGGAGAGGGGATTAAGAGTGCCGCTTAAAGGAGCTCCAGAGACGGGCGTAACCCGCGGCTAACAGTGCGGACCCCAGAGACAGGCATGAGACGCTAAGGCTGCTGCTGCAGCCACCAAGAAGCCTGTGTGCAAGCACAGGTCACTATCCACACCTCCCCTCCCGGGAGCCCACCACTGCCGGGGTCCTGTGATCCAGGGACAACTCCCCCGGGAGAACACACGGCACACCTCAGGCTGGTGCAACGTTACGTTGGCCTCTGCCGCCGCAGGCTCACCCCGCATTCAGTACCCCTCCCTCCCCCTGGCCTGAGTAAGCCAGAGCCCCCAAATCAGCTGCTCCTTTAACCTCATTCTGTCTGAATGAAGAACAGACATTCTCAGGCAACCCGCATGCAGAGGCAGGTCCAAATCCAAAGCTGAACCGTGGGAGCTGTGCGAACAAAGAAGAGGAAGGGAAATTTCTCCCAGCAGCCTCAGTGGCAGCGGATTAAATCTCCACCATCAACTTGATGTGCCCTGCATCTGTGGAATACCTGAATAGACAACTAATCATCCCAAATTGAGGAGGTGGACTTTGGGAGCAATTATATATATATTCATTTCCCTTTTTCTCTTTTTGTGAGTGTGTATGTGTATACTTCTGTGTGTGATTTTGTCTGTATAGCTTTGCTTTTACCATTTGTCCTAGGGTTCTGTCTGTACGTTTTTTAAAAAAAAAAATTTTTTTCTTAATAATTTTTACTTTAATAACTTTAGTTTATTTTACTTTATTTTATCCTTTTCTTTCTTTCTTTCTTTTTTATTCTCCCTTTTATTCTGAGCCGTGTGGAGGACAGGCTCTTGGTGCTCCAGCCAGGCATCAGGGCTGTGCCACTGAGGTGGGAGAACCAGGTTCAGGAAACTGTTCCACAGGAGACCTCCCAGCTCCACGTAATATCAAATGGCAAAAATCTCCCAGAGATCTCCATCTCAATGCCAAGACCCAGGTCCACTCAACGACCAGCAAGGTACAGTGCAGGACATCCTTTGCCAAACAACTAATAAGACAGGAACACAACCTCATCCGTTAGCACAGAGGCTGCCTAAAATCATAATAAGGCCACAGACATCCCAAAACACACCACCAGACGTGGACCTGCCCACGAGAAAGACAAGGTCCAGCCTCATCCACCAAAACACAGGCACTAGTCCCCTCCACCAGGAATCCTACACAACCCACTAAACCAACCTAAGCCACTGGGGACAGACACCAAAAACAACGGGAACTATGAACGTGCAACCTGCTAAAAGGAGAGCCCAAACACAGTAAGTTAAGCAAAATGAGAAGACAGAGAAACACACAGCAGATGAAGAAGCAAGACAAAAACCCACTACACCTAACAAATGAAGAGGAAATAGGCAGTCTACCTGAAAAAGAATTCAGAATAATGATAGTAAAGATGATCCAAAATCTTGGAAATAGAATGGAGAAAATACAAGAAACGTTTAACAGGGACCTAGAAGAACTAAAGAGCAAACACTGATGAACAACACAATAAGTGAAATTAAAAATTCTCTAGAGGGGATCAATAGCAGAATAACTGAGGCAGAAGGACAGATAAGTGACCTGGAAGATTAAATAGTGAAAATAACTACTGCAGAACAGAATAAAGAAAAAAGAATGAAAAGAATTGAGGACAGTCTCAGAGACCTCTGGGACAACATTAAATGCACCAATGTTCCAATTATAGGTGTCCCAGAAGAAGAAGAGAAAAAGAAAGGGACTGAGAAAATATTTGAAGAGATTATAGTGGAAAACTTCCCTAATATGGGAAAGGAAATACTTAATCAAGTCCAGGAAGCACAGAGAGTCTCATACAGGATAAATCCAAGGAGAAACACGCCAAGACACATATTAATCAAACTATCAAAAATTAAATACAAAGAACAAATATTAAAAGCAGAAGGGGAAAAACAACAAATAACACACAAGGAAATCCCCATAAGGTTAACAGCTGGTCTTTCAGCAGAAAATCTGCAAGCCAGAAGGGAGTGGCAGGACATATTTAAAGTGATGAAGGAGAAAAAACCTACAACTAAGATTACTGTACTCAGCAAGGATCTCATTCAGATTTGATGGATAAATTAAAAGCTTTATAGATAAGCAAAAGCTAAGAGAATTCAGCACCACCAAACCAGCTTTACAACAAATGCTAAAGGAACTTCTCTAGGTAGGAAACATAAAAGAAGGAAAAAACCTACAATAATAAACCCCAAACAATTAAGACAATGGTAGTAGGAGCATACATGTTGATAATTACCTTAAATGTAAATGGATTAAATGCTCCAACCAAAAGACACAGACTGAATGGATACAAAAACAAGACCTGTATATATGCTGTCTACAAGAGACCCACTTCAGACCTAAGGACACATACAGACTGAAAGTGAGGGGATGGAAAAAGATATGCCATGCAAATGGAAATCAAAAGAAAGCTGGAGTAGCAATTCTCATATCAGACAAAATAGACTTTAAAATAAAGACTCTTACAAGAGACAAAGAAGGACACTACATAATGATCAAGGGATCAATCCAAGAAGAAGATACAACAATTGTAAATACTTATGCACCCAACATAGGAGCACCTCAATACATAAGGCAAATACTAACAGCCATAAAAGGGAAAATCGACAGTAACACAATCATAGTAGGGGACTTTAACACCCCACTTTCACCAATGGACAGATCATCCAAAATGAAAATACATAAGGAAACACAAGCTTTAAATAATACATTAAACATGATGGACTTAATTGATATTTATAGGACATTCCATCCAAAAACAACAGAATACACATTATTCTCAAGTGCTCACAGAACATTCTCCAGGATAGATCGTATATTGAGTCACAAATCAAGCCTTGGTAAATTTAAGAAAATTGAAATCATATCAAGTATCTTTTCCGACCACAATGCTATGAGACTAGATATCAATTACAGGAAAAAAATTCTGTAATAAATACAAACACGTGGAGGCTAAGCAACACACTACTTAATAACCAAGAGATCACTGAAGAAATCAAAGAGGAAATCAAAAAATACCCAGAAACAAATGACAATGAAAACACAACAACCCAAATCCTATGGGATGCAGCAAAAGTAGTTCTAAGAGGGAAGTTTATAGAAACACAATCCACCTTAAGAAACAAGAAACACCTCAAATAAACAACCTAAACTTACACCTAAAGCAATTAGAGAGAGAAGAACAAAATAACGCCAAAGTTAGCAGAAGGAAAGAAATCATAAAGATCAGATCAGAAATAAATGAAAAAGAAATGAAGGAAATGATAGCAAAGATCAATAAAACTAAAAGCTGGTTCTTTGAGAAGATAAACAAAATTGATAAACCATTAGCCAGACTTATCAAGAAAAAATAGGGAGAAGACTCAAATCAATAGAATTAGAATGAAAAAGATGTAACAACTGACACTGCAGAAATGCAAAGGATCATGAGAGATTACTGCAAGCAACTATATGCCAATAAAATGGACAACCCAGAAGAAATAGACAAATTCTTAGAAAAGCACAACCTTCCGAGACTGAACCAGGAAGAAATAGAAAATATGAACAGACCAATCACAAGCACTGAAATTGAGACTGTGATTAAAAATCTTCCAACAAAAAAAAGCCTAGGATCAGATGGCTTCACAGGCGAAAGAATTCTATCAAATATTTCGAGAAGAGCTAACACCTATCCTTGTCAAACGCTTCCACAATATAGCCGAGGGAGGAACACTCCCAAACTCATTCTATGAGGCCACCATCACCCTGATACCCAAACCAGACAAAGATGTCACAAAGAAAGAAAACTACAGGCCAATATCACTGATGAACAAAGATCATACACCATGATCAAGTGGGATTTATACCAGGAATGCAAGGATTCTTCAATATACGCAAATTAATCAGTGTGATACACCATATTAACAAATTGAAGGAGAAAAACCATATGATCATCTCAATAGATGCAGAAAAAGCTTTTGACAAAATTCAACACTGATTTATGATAAAAACCCTCCAGAAAGTAGGCATACAGGGAACTTACCTCGACATAATAAAGGCCATATGTGACAAACACACAGCCAACATCGTTTTCAATGGTGAAAAACTGAAAGCATTTCCTCTGAGATCAGGAACAAGACAAGGATGTCCACTCTCACCACTATTATTCAACATAGTTTTGGAAGTTTTAGCCACAGCAATCAGAGAAGAAAAACAAATAAAAGGAATCCAAATGGGAAAAGAAGAAGTAAAGCTGTCACTGTTTGCAGATGACATAATACTATACATAGAGAATCCTACGATGCTACCAGAAAACTACTAGTGCTAATCAATGAATTTGGTAAAGTAGCAGGATACAAAATTAATGCACAGAAATCTCTTGCATCCGTATACACTAATGATGAAAAATCTGAAAGTGAAATTTACCATTTACCATTTACCACTCTCATTTACCATTGCAATAAAAAGAATAAAATAGGAATAAACCCACCTAAGGAGACAAAAGAACTGTATGCAGAAAATTATAAGACACTGATGAAAGAAATTAGATGATAAAAGTAGATGGAGAGGTATACCATGTTCTTGGATTGGAAGAATCAACATTGTGAAAATGACTCTAGTACCCAAAGCAATCTACAGATTCAATGCAATCCCTATCAAACTACCACTGGCATTTTTCACAGAACTAGAACAAAAAAATTCACAATTTGTATGGAAATACAAAAGACCCCGAACAGCCAAAGCAATCTTGAGACAGAGGAACGGAGCTGGAGGAATCAGGCTCCCTGACTTCAGACTATACTACAAAGCTACAGTAATCAAGACAGTATGGTACTGGCACAAAAACAAATATAGATCATTGGAACAGGATAGACAGCCCAGAGGTAAACCCATGTACATATGGTCACCTTATCTTTGATAAAGGAGGCAAGAATATACAGTGGAGAAAAGACAGCCTCTTCAATATATGGTGCTGGGAAAACTGGACAGCTACATGTAAAAGAATGAAATTAGAACACTCCCTAACACCATACACAAAAATAAACTCCAAATGAATTAAATACCTAAATGTAAGGCCAGGCTCCATCAAACTCTTAGAGGAAAACATAGGTAGAACACTCTATGACATAAATCACAGCAAGATCCTTTTTGACCCACCTCCTAGAAAAATGGTAGTAAAAACAAAAATAAACAAATGGGACCTAATTAAACTTAAAAGGTTTTGCACAGCAAAGGAAACCATAAACAAGATGAAAAGACAGCCCTCAGAATGGGAGAAAATACTTGCAAATGAAGCAACTGACAAAGGATTAATCTCCAAAACATAGAAGCAACTCATGCGGCTCAATATCCAAAAAACAAACAACCCAATCCAAAAATGGGCAGAAGACCTAAATTGACATTTCTCCAAAGAAGATATACAGATTGCCAACAAACACATGGAAGAATTCTCAACATCATTAATCATCAGAGAAATGCAAATCAAAACTACAATGAAATATCATCTCACACTGGTCAGATTGGCCATCATCGAAAAATCTACAAACAAATGCTGGAGAGGGTGTGGAGAAAAGGGAACCCTCTTGCCCTGTTGGTGGGAATGTAAATTGATACAGCCACTATGGAGAACAGTATGGAGGTTCCTTAAAAAACTACAAATAGAACTACCATATGACCCAGCAATCCCACTTCTTGGCATATACCCTGAGAAAACCATAATTCAAAAAGAGTCATGTACCAGAATGTTCATTGCAGCTCTATTTACCATAGCCAGGACATGGAAGCAACCTAAATGTCCATCAACAGATGAATGGATAAAGAAGATGTGGCACATATATACAATGGAATATTACTTAGTCATATAAAGGAATGAAACTGAGTTATTTGTAGTGAGGTGGATGGACCTCGAGACTGTCATACAGAGTGAAGTAAGTCAGAAATTCTGAGAAAAACAAATACCATATGCTAACACATATATATGGAATCTAAAAAAGAAAAAAAATGGTCAGAAGAACCTAGGGGCAAGATGGGAATTAAGATGCAGACCTACTAGAGAATGGACTTGAGGATACGGGGAGGGGGAAGGGTAAGCTGGGACAAAGTGAGAGAGTGGCATGTACATACATACACTACCAAATGAAAACCAGTAGCTTGTGGGAAGCAGCAGCATAGCACAGGGAGATCAGCTTGGTGCTTTGTGACCACCTAGAGGGGTGCGATAGGGAGGGTGGGAGGGAGGGAGATGCAAGAGGGAAGAGATATGGGAACATATGTATATGAATGACTGATTCACTTTGTTGTAAAGCAGAAACTAACACACCATTGTAAAGCAATTATACTCCAATAAAGGTGTTAAAAAATAAAATAACAGTAGGAGAATATCTGTGTAACTTCAGTGTTGCAAAGGATTTCATAGGCTAGATGTGCCAACTGTACAGGAAATAACTGATATATTTTAGTACCTTAAAATAAAATTCTCCACAGTCATCATAAACAAAGTGAAAAGCCAAGTAAGTCACAGATTGGGAGTAAGTAACAATTATAATCGACAAAGGATTGTGTCCAGAGTACAGGAAGAGCTCCTTCAGATCATTAAGCAAAAATGGGCAAAAGGAGTAGACAGGGAGTTCACAGGACGTCGAGTTTGGCAGATGAACTATTTCAAAGAACGTACAACTGATCAAGCCGTCTCTGAGGGCAAAATCTCCAAGAGCGGGCTTCTTTCTTTTGTTATATTATTGAGCTTCCAAACTTGTATGATTGTGTGCACAGAGACACCAAGTGTTTTAATATCAAACTGTGAATATATTTCAGTGATTAATATTATATCATGAAATTTTGTAGGACCAGTCCTTTCCGGAGCGTGAAAATGGTTTTCAGGTTGGAATGAGATTAGAAGGCATTGACCCCCGTCATCCATCTGTGTTTTGTGTGCTTTCTGTAGCTGAGGTAAGAAATGATGTTATTGTCTTGGGCTAATTGCAGTGACAGGAGAGAATTTTCTAGAGAATGACGAATTTCAGTACTTTGTGTTATAAACAAGTCCAAGTACATTATGGATTTATTTTATTCAGTGATGGGTGAAGTACGTTCTTTAATGAAATTTTTTCCTTCTCTGAAGATTAATTTTCTAATAAGTTTCTCATTACTAGTGGTTACTCTTGATTTAATTGGTAAATAGTTTTCACCTGAGGTTGAGAAAATCAGTGAATCCCACAATGTTGCTTTTGTCTGATAAAAGAGACAATTATTCAAGTTTTATCTGAACTAATGAGAAATGTATATGAAAAAATACATGCTTATGAATCATATATTTATATAAATACAGGAATTTTATGAAAATTAGGGTGAGGAGCCATTGATAAAGTAAATGACTTATAAAATATAATATTTACTAAACATTTTATGTTATTAAATTGATAAAAGACCTGAGTATTTCGAATAACATCAAACATAGAAAACCCTATTCATTTAATTTACTGATTGATTATAGTTATTGAACTTGTATAGCATGTCTAGGAGATGTGTTTCTCAGACTGTTTTATTATTTTCTTTGTTGAGTATGCTGGATCAATATGTTAGAGTTAAGTAAGGTCATACCCATTTTGGTTTTTGCTGTGTACTTTAGGTTACACTGTTTTGGGATATGAATCCAAGCCAGACAGCAGGAGATGGGGTTTCTGAAAGGAATATTTGCTAGGTATTGAATGAACAAATAAACAAATTTGTCGATTAATGGTTATGTAAATTGACCTCAGATTCCTAGACTGAGTAAAAGGATAGTTTTTCGTTTTTTGTTTTTTTTGCGGCACGCTGGCCTCTCACTGTTGTGGCCTCTCCCGTGGCGGAGCACAGGCTCCGGACGCACAGGCTCAGCGGCCATGGCTCACGGGCCCAGCCGCTCCGCGGCATGTGGGATCTTCCTGGACCGGGGCACGAACCCGTGTCCCCTGCATCGGTAGGCAGACTCTCAACCACTGCACCACCAGGGAAGCCCAGAGTAGTTTTTTGCAGAAAAATTTTTGATACTTGAAAGATAGTGTCTAGTTTGTCAGCATTTGTCTTATCCAGATTCATCTATGAATTTGTTCTTTAATATAAGACATTTGGATGTAAGGATTGGTTCATATATATTGATGGTGTTGACAGAATAAATGAATATTTTGTTAATTTTGTGTACACTTCAAATGCATCACTCTTAATGAACGATTGTAAACATTCCATTTTGCAGGTGTGTGGTTACCGTCTAAGACTTCATTTTGACGGTTATTTAAGCTGCTATGATTTTTGGACTAATGCTGGTTCCCCTGACATTCATCCAGTAGGGTGGTGTGAAAAGACCAAACATGAATTACACATCCCTAAGGGTAAGTCAGGAGGAAAAGACAGTCAGTTTTTTTTAATGAAATACTAACAAGAGAGCCTGGTGTGAATTCATCTTCAAAATAAAAGTTTAATCCACAAAAAGCAGTAAGACTGCAAGGATATCACTCTTAGAAATAAATAAATGTCTTTAAAGAAAAGCATCAAAGACCGTTTAGCTCAAATATTCTGAGGTACATAGGGCAGAAGTAAAATCTCATGAGAGCATTTTATCTTACATAAAGTTTATTAAAGTTTATAAGGAATGAAGAAACTCATGTTTAAATTACAGTTGAAATAAAATATTTCACTTAATCAGTGATGCTGTACAGTGAGGAAACTTGATTCACTGTATATCATTTGTTTCAAGCAGAAATCATGGAGCACAGGGAACCATGAAAGTGAAAAATTCACTGTTTTCTTTCGATGGGAATTAAAAATCTCATCTTTGTCTTTTGTTTGTGGGAGAGGAACTGGGTCTGGCAGACATGACTGAAACCTTTCTTACTTGCTTGCTGTCTGCCAGTGGGCCTGTTTCCTTGACCAGCAAATTTGTATATAAGGTCTCCTGCTTGGGTGTTAGACTCCTGGCTGACCGTGGCAACTTCTGGAGTCACTGTGTAGTCATTTTATTCTTAGGAAGCAGCTCAGGGTGTCCTCTGGGATCCACCCCTGAGGCTGGCAGCAGGGTCCCCTGAGATTGCTGGGTTTCAGGGAGGTTGGAACAGGCCCCAGGCTCATTCACCCCGTGGGTGGTAGATGTTCATGGAGCCCTTCCTGTGTACAGGCCCTGGGGACAGAGCAGTGAATAAAGGAAACCATCTCTGTCTTCATGGGGCTTTCAATCCAGAGGGGAGGAGGAGGATAAACAGAGAGAAAGGTGCATGTCTAGCGGTGACAGGCATGGAGCACTGAGTGGGGTTTCAGGGCTGCCCTTGCAATAAGTGAGGTGGAGACAGGTCTGGGGTGTGACGTCTGACAGATGCCTGGACGGATGCACGACAGAGACAGCCAGGTGGCTCCCTGGGGAGGAGCACGTGTCAGAGCCCAGCAGCGGGTGGCGCAGACCAGGAATCACAGGAGCGCTGGAGCAGAGAGGCAAGGGCCAGGAGGGAGGAGATAAGTGAGAGGTGTCGCCACGGCCTTGAAGGATGTGCAAGGAGTTTGACGTCTATTCTGAGTGTGACACTCAATCTGAGTATTTCCTGAGCCTGGTTATTTGGGCCAGCCTCACATCAGGTGCTTTAGGGCACATGGACGGGAGGGTCAGGCATTTTATTGGGAAGTCCTTAAAGACAAGGGCAGAAAGCTGGAGCTGCCACGTGGCCTGGGCGGCGGTTCTGTCGCCCCTGCAATGTCTGGCTCCCCTGGGGCTGCTTACCATCAGGCCCATGCTGGCCTCGGGGACGTGGCTTCTTCAAGAGGCCTGAGGGACGCAGGAGATGAGACTCCTGTCAGGCCACCAGGGTACTGATTCCACATTTGAATGAGTTTTAAACTTTGTAGGGAATGACATGCATGGTGGGAAATCAAACTCAACAGTTTGGAATTCCATACATTAAAACAACACTGAAACAGTTTAGAGATTTTAATATAAATCTTTTGTGTCTGCTAAGGGACATTGAATTCATGGCAGAAAACTGAATAAGAATAGTATTGGTACATTTATTATGCACATGGTTACATCTTGTGGGTATTTTGAATAATCCGTAATTTTTTTTTAGGTTATAGAAAAGATAAATTTGTTTGGATGGATTACTTGAAGACCTGCAAATTGCAAAATGCTCCCAAGAAATTATTCAGAAACAGAAATTCTGTAAGTATTTTCTTCTATAGTATAAATCAGATTTTTACTTCAGCTTAAATTTCTTAAAATTCACAATGTATTCTGTTGTATTTTAATCTTTTAAGAATCCTTAGCTTCCTATGACTTTTCTCACTAAATGTGTCAGTTTCCTATGGGCATATTTGTTTTTCTTTTAAACATACAATTAAATAATTAGATGGAGAGAGTAGAAAACTTTACATGTAAAGCTGGTTAAAATTTAAAATGCCTTTTAGAAGGTGTTTCTTTTTGCTTCTAGTGAGTTAGTCGTTTAAATTTAGTTTGATACTTTGAGACCTGCTGATATGCCAGGTGGTCTTTGACTGTACCTGATCCAGCTGTATTTATGTGTAATGAAAAAGAAGGTGATGGTTCATATAGATTGGAAGGGTGTGTGAGGATTTGGGTGGCGCACACTCACCCTCTGTGTCCCAGCAGCCTAACACATGTTCAGGAGAGAGGAGAAAAAGTTGCAGCCCCGCCTCCTCTGGGCCCCAGGTGAGGCCACACACCTCGGAGGGGTGGGAAGCCTGGAGCCAGGGAGGCCCCACCACCTGCTGGCTGTGTTCCCTGAGGACAGTCCCCACCCCCCGCCCTGCTTCCCCAGGCTTCAGTGTCCTGCTCTTGAATCAGTGTTCTCCAACTGTTCAACAGGTTTCATAGACTCATATCAAGGAAGAGAGCTAGAGAAATGTGAAAATGCTTTAAAAAAAAGTAATGTGCTAAAGGAAACCAAAAATCAGGGTCCAGTATAGATAGTAAAGAAGTAGGGGAAAAAAAAAAAAAACCCTCTTCTAGTCCCTGGATATTGTGTGTATATTTTCTAAATCCCAGGCCTGGCTAATTATAGCTACAGGAAAAGTGGGGCTTTATCATTGTCATGTTATTATAAATCATAGCCCTTAGTATTTTTAATACTAAAAAATATGTACAGGTACTAAAAACATTTGTTTTTCGACTATGATTTATTTATGGATAAGCGCATGTGTTCCTTAAATGTTGAGAAAGCCACTAATTTCAACACTTGATCAAAGTATAAGTGGTAATTTTAGTGCTAAAACTTTTAGTTTTTAGTGCTTAAAACTTTTCCAAATAGTGGTACTTGGAAATATACCACCCATCTAAAGCCTACGGGGGTCAGAGAAAATTATTTGATATTACTGTATTCAGTAAACAGTTATTAAAATTAATACAGATTATTCTATGAACCGAAGAGGGAAAATGATGATGAAAGGGGAAATAAAACCTACCTGCACAACAAAAGAGAAAAGCACAGAGTAAAAGCTCGTTTCCTGGGATTCCTTTTTTATGAATGTACACTTGGTAACAGTCTGTTGGAATATTTTTACTGGCTGGTTTCATTCTGCAGTGTAAGTGTTGATACCCTGTAGACTCTTCTGATGCTAAACATGACAGAAGTTTTGATAGTGGCTCAGTCCTGTTTGGTGTCCTGTTTCTCTTTGTACCTTTTCCCCGTGTTAGAACGGGCCAATGCCTAAGGAATTTCAGGTTGGAATGAAGCTGGAGGCTGTCGACAGGAAGAACCCTTCCTTGGTGTGTGTGGCAACCGTAGCAGATATTGTTGGAGATCGCTTGCTAGTGCATTTTGACAATTGGGATGATAGTTACGATTACTGGTGAGACACCAATGTGCGTTGTATTTTTGTGTGTTCGTGTTTGCCGTTAAGAATTTATGTTCATTCCATAACTTGTCACTGTTCTTGCTGTTCTTATAGTAATGAACATGAGGAATCTAGTGGCTGACTTGTTACTACCTTCTTTTCCTCGTGAACTGTTGAATTAAAGAACCCGAGAAAGTTTTTTTTTCCATCTCTGAGAGGTTGCCTAATGAGGCCTCATGTGAAATAATGTGACCAGTTCAGGGCAGTCCACTATATTGTTTCTAGTTTGTAAGGGAAGCATTTCTGTAAAGAAGAAGTTAAGAACTTGGCAGTATTCTTTTTTCCTGAAAAATGTTGAACTCAGACTGTCATATTTTTTAAAGGAAAGATTCAGGGAGAATGGAGTGAATTATTTGAAAGCCTGTGAAGAGCAGAGAAAATGTATGCTCACAATGCCATGAAACTAACATTGCATGAGTTAAAAGGATTTTCTGGGTGAAAACCTGAAATATGGAAGAGGGCATGGCAAAAATAATTTTTGTGGCATTTCTTAAGAGCATATCCTGAATAATTGACAAGTCCCCGCCTGAGGCTGTGATTCTTCATGTGCATGGTGGGAGGAGGGGGAGTTTTCTTCTTTGAACTAAGAAGAAGAGCATGGATTAATTGCTGTATGTGTCTTAGGTAGTATAGTGTGGGTTCCTGAAAGGGAGAGGGAGGAAATTGTGGGCATGTGGAATCTGGTCCATCTTATTAAAATTTGGACTGGCCTATTAATATTTTCCCTTTGCTGCTAGCAAGAAGTGGTAGAAGGGGTTTATTAAAATGTTCACTCTCTGGGGAGATCACTGGCAGTTCAGGTCCTAGTCAAACACTTTTTAAAGGAATACTTTTAAATTTCAAGAAGGTTATGTAAAAGAGAAGTTTGGCCACTCAGCTTACAAAATATAGAACTAAAATTACTTCTGTTTCTCTTAAGCTATAAAATATTTTAGCTATGCCGTAGTATTTTCCATGTCATCTCTTAATATCTAGCATGATCATTACTCTTGGATTCTTTCTCTGGTGTTAATATGGGATCTAAAATAGAATCCTGTTTTTGCAGGTGTGATGTCAATAGTCCTTATGTTCAGCCAGTTGGTTGGTGTCAGGAGCATGGAAGAACTCTGATAGCACCCCAAGGTGAGTGGACTGGCTGGGTTCTCTTTGAAGTCATCTCTGTGTGAGTGGCAATGCCCATTCTTATTTTTGTTTATGGAAACCACATTTCAATACAAAGTGTATGATAAAATTATTGTGCAAGATTCTGTGGACCATCAGGGGACGCAGATGTCTGAAATCTGCACATCCTTCCCCATAATACAAATGGACTGTGTTTATAAAGACATATTAGGCAGCCATTTAAAAAAAATGCTATTTTTTTATCCAACGAAATGAGTGCAATCACTGTGAACTGACTTTTAAAACTAGCTATTTCCAGCTATGTAATTTAACTTATAACCAATGTTAATTCATTAATTGACCATTAGGTTATTAAATATACTTAACTTTGGAGTTAAATGTAAGAAATGCAGAAACCTAAGAAGTGAGAATTAATAATGAGGGCCTAGACTTGCCAGACCCGTTCACCAAGCCAACTTAGTGGCTCAGCTAAACACTGAAATAGGGGCTTTCTTGTTATTTATCTGTTTTCTCATTACAGAAATGGAATATCTCTCCATTTATTTAGTTCTTTGATTTATTTCAGTGACACTTTGTGGTTTTTCTCATATAGATCTTACATATATTTTGCTAGATTTTATAACTATTCTATTATTTTGAGTGCTAATGTATATGGTATTGTGTTTTTAATTTCAAATTTCACTTGTTCATTGCTGGTATATAGGAAAGCAGTTGAATTTTATACGTTAACCTTGTATCCTGCAACCTTGTTATAATCACTTATTGGTTCTTGGAGTTTTTTGTTGATGCTTTCAGATATTCTACACCTCTGTGAACAAAGTTATATTTCTTTCTTCCCAGTCAGTATATCTTTTATTTCCTTTTCTTGTCTTGTTGCATTAGCTAATATGTACCATGCTGTTTTGGCCACTGTAGCTTTTTAGTCATTTTTGAAATCTGGAAGTGTGAAGCCTCCAACTTTGTTCTTTTTCAAGATTGTTTTGGGTATTTGTGGCCCCTTACAGTTCTTTATGAATTTGAGGATTGGCTTTTCCATTTCTGGAGAAATGACTATTGGGATTTTGGTAAAGGTTATGTTGAATGTAGATTGCTTTAGGGAGTGTTGCCATCTTAACACTATTAAGTTTTCTAATCCATGAACATGGGGTGTCTTTTCACTTACTTAGACTTTCTTTCATTTCTGTCAGCAGTATTTTTTAGTTTGGGGTGTACAAGTCTTTTACCTACTTGGTTAAATTTATTGGTATTTTATTGTTTTGGATGCTGTTGTAAATTGAATTGTTCTATTTATTTTTTTGGAATTTTAAATTTCTGGCATAAAGAAACACAAATGATTTCATAGTCTGCAATTTTGCTGAATTTGTTTATTAGCTCTAGTAGGTTTTCTGTGTGGATTCTATGGGATTTTTTCATATAGAATTGTGTAGTCTGTCAAAATAGTAAAGTTCCAAAAAATTCATATTTCTAATTTGAATGCCTTTAATTTTGTGTCTTGCCTAATTATGCTAGCTAGGACTTCCAGTACAGTGTTGAATGTAGTGGTAAAAGTAGGCATCCTTGTCTTTTTCCTAATCTTAGGGTGAAAATATTTCATTCTCTCACTATCAAGTATGATATTAGCTGTGGGTTTTTCATAAATGCCCCATATCATGTTAAGGAAGCTCCCTTTTACTCCTAGTTTTCTGAGTGTTTTTATCATAAAAGGGTATTGAACTCTGTCCAGTGCTTTTTCTGCATCTATTGAGAAGATTGTGTGGGACTTTCTTCCCCTTTGTTTCATGGTGTATAATCCTTCTGATGTGCTATTGAGTTCAGTTTGCTACAGTTCTGTTAAGGACTTTTGTATCTGTATTCATAAGGGGTATTGGTCTGTTGTTTTCTTGTCATATCTTTGGTCTGTTCTTTTCAATGCTGTAAATGGAATTGTTTTCTTAATTTCATCTTTGGATTGTTCATTGGTACTTTGTAGAAATACAATTGACTTTTGTGCAATGACCTTATACTCTGAATTCATTTATTTGCTCTAATAGTTGTGTGTGTGTGTGTGTGTGTGTGTGTGTGTGTGTGTGTGTGTGTGTGTTCCTTAGGATTTTCTATATGCAAAATTATGTCATCTATAAGTAAAGATACTTTCACTTCTCCCTTTTTGATCTGAATATGTTTTCTTTTTTTCCTGAATCCTCTGTCTAGACCTCCCAGTGCATGTTGAACAATAGTGGCAGGATCAGACATCCTTTTCTTGTTCCTGATCCTAGGGGAACACTCCATCTTTGCACATTAAACATGATGTTTGCTGTGAGCTTTTTGTGGATGCCCTTTATCAGATTGAGGAAGGTCTATTCTATTCCTAGTTGTTTTATCATGAAAGAGTCATCCTTTATTCTATTAATATGGTTTTATTATATTTATTGCTTTCTGTATGTTGAAACAATCTTTCTTCTTGGGATAAATCTCGTGTGTGTGTGTGTGTGTGTGTGTGTGTATAAATATATTTTTTCATACATGTTGCTGCACTACTTGGTTAGCTAATATTTTATTGAGGAATTTTGTGTCTGTACTCATAAAGTCATCTACTCTTTTTTTTTAATGCATTACTTAAAAAAATATATTTATTTATTTGGTTGCACCAGGTCTTAGTTGTGGCAGGCAGGCTCCTTAGTTGTGGTTCCAGGGCTCCTTAGTTGTGGCATGCAAACTCTTAGTTGCAGCATACATGTGGGATCTAGTTCCCTGACCAAGGGTCGAACCCAGGCCGCCTGCATTGGGACCATGGAGTCTTATCCACTGCGCCACCAGGGAAGTCCCAAAGTCATCTACTCTTTTAAAATGTTTTTATTCCTATTAGAGTATCTAAAGCTGCTCTGAGTGCTAAGGAAAAACAGGATGAACAGTAAGTCAAGAAGTTTGGTTATTTAAAACCTTAATCCACCATATGATTACTTGTCTTTAGGGGGGACTCAACCATGTTAGAAAG
The DNA here is from genome assembly GCF_026419965.1 of Kogia breviceps. Classification (NCBI taxonomy): domain Eukaryota; kingdom Metazoa; phylum Chordata; class Mammalia; order Artiodactyla; family Physeteridae; genus Kogia; species Kogia breviceps. Next base: position 58,030,908 of record NC_081324.1, on the reverse strand, counting down.
GGGTTCCCTCTTATGGTGCTGCAGGGTGTTGACCCTACACAGTGGCCTTCATTGAATGCCAGGAAGCTTCCCATTTGGTTTGGGAAGTAAATGTAAAATGAAAATTCAAGCAGTTTAGCCACTTAATCAAGGTATGATCAAGAGGGTAGAGTGTAATGAAAATATATGCAAAGGAACTGTGAGTAAAAATTTGGTGAAGGCAATTAAAGCTGAGCAATAAACAAAATTGCTTAAAGCTCGTGATGAGTTGTGATCATGCTGACCTCTGGGTTTGTGGGAAAGCACGAGTGCACCAGAGATGTTAGTCCCTGGTTAGATGCACAAGAGAGCAAAGGTTTGAGGCCATGGGGTAGAAGGAGCCCTGAGGCAGGATAATAGAATGCTGTGCACTCAGATACTTCACAAATGGGAATTAAACATGAGATTTTAAAAGAAAAACCTACCAACCCACATAATCTTCAGATGTTCTCTCCCCAACGACAAGGCTGGATCTAGAACTGCTTGAAATACACATATATGTTATCTATTGTATTTTATATATATTATCTGTCATATAGATTTTTTTTTTTTTTTTTTTTTTTTTTTTTTTTTCGTTATGCGGGCCTCTCACTGTTGTGGCCTCTCCCGTTGCGGAGCACAGGCTCCGGACGCACAGGCTCAGCGGCCATGGCTCACGGGCTTAGTTGCTCCGCGGCATGTGGGATCTTCCCGGACCAGGGCACGAACCCGTGTCTCCTGCATCGGCAGGCGGATTCTCAACCACTGCGCCACCAGGGAAGCCCTGTCATATAGATTTTATATTTGTATATATATATTCAGAGTTTAAATACAGAAAAGATAAGAAATTAATATTGTTTGGATGATTTGTTTCTGTTAGTAATTTGGCCTCACAATTTGTTAGCTGTAGTTATTTTACTTAAAGTGAATTTGTGTTTTACACATCATTTATACCTATAGATTTTTACATTAAATTTTATTTTATGGTTGTAATTACATATCAGAAAAACTGTATTTGCTGTATTTGTCAGAGCTTGTGTGTGTGTGTGTAATTGTGCTTCTGAGAGCGATTAAGTGGAACAGCATGTGCTGATCTGTACAGTTACCCCTGGTGCGCACTTACATTCTCATAGATTCCCGATAAAAAAACTTCTTCAGAGAAAGAGAAAAAAAGATTAGTTTTTGAAACATGTGACCTGTAAATTGTAAAGGTGTTATTTTGCTGATGTAAGTTTAATCCAAGGTGTTACATGTTCTATTCAGTATCTTTCTCGAAGGACTAAAAAATATGGCAGGGCCTTCTATTCCTTCAGAAGATGCAATCTGCTGGGATTTTAGTCAAAGTCACAAAATGACAAAAAGGTGTTAGGTAGATGCATAGAAAACCCTGAAAATACAGATGTTACATTTGAGGAGGAAAAGTCCCTCTCCAGACGGCTTGCCGGGCTTCACAGTGAGGTCCTGATCTTCATCTGCTGATGGGCAGGCCATGTCCAGTTAACAGTCACCTCCTTACAAATAGGGCTAAGTCTGGTCCTTTTGTTGAAGTAAAATCTCCTAGTAGCATAGTTTTAGGTAGTACATCATATAGCCAACTCTGTACAATTAAAAATTAGATTGGTCTATTAAAGAACATTAATAGACTGTTAGATTGTCGGCTAAAAGTTACCTTTTTTTCTTTTCTAGTTCTTTTGAATGGTATTGCTATTTAAAAAGTAACTCTGATTGCTTTGTATGTATACGAAGTTTCCAGTACACTTGATTGCTCAGAGTGACTTGTTTACCAGTTAAAACAGTGGTTTTTTCCAGCAGTCTTGTATGTGTGAAAGTCTGTTCTGTAGTCAGCGACAGGAGCCTCCACCCCAACGAGCTCCCGCTCAATCTGGGCAGGTGGACGGGGAGCCCTGCGGACCCTGTTGACTGACAGCAGGACCACGTCCCCCGTCCCCCTGAGGGATGCTGTCCCGCCCTGAGATCCTCTCCAAGTCTGTTGTCAACTGAACTCAAATTCAGTTCAGCAAACATCATCTCCGCAGTGACTTCTGTGTTTACAGAAGGTGGAGAACCAAGTAAGAAGAAAACATGATTCTTGCCCTGAAGGAAGGGATCTGTTTATATTTTTGTAAAAACTTTATTGAGATCTAATTCACATACTAAACGGTTCATCCATTTAAAGTGTCAGATTCAGTGTTTGTTTTTTTTTTTTAAACATATTTACAGAGTTGTGTAACCATCACCACAATCAGTTTTAGAAAGTTTCCATCATGCCAAAAAGAAACCCTGAGCCACTTAGCTGTTATTCCCCACCCTCCATTCTCTGCAGCATTTGAAGACCATTAATCTACTCTTTGTCTTGCCTCTTCTGAATATTTCATGTAAATAGAATCATATGATATGTGGCCTTTTGTGTCTGGCTTCTTTCACTTAGCATAGTGATCTTAGAGTTCATCCATGTTGCAGCATGTGTGAGTACATTGTTTCTTTTTAGTTTCAAATAATACTGTGTCGATAAACCACAGTTTGTTTATTCACGCGTCAGTTGATGGGCGTTTGGGTTGTTTTCACTTTTTGACTATTGCAGATACTGCTGCTGTGAATATTTGTGTATGACTTTTCGCTTGAATATGTTTTCAGTTCTCTTGGGTATATATTTAGGAGTGAAATTGCTGGGTCACATAGTAATTCTATGTTTGCCTTACTGAGTAGTTAGTGAGTAATTACTTACTGACTCTTCACCACAGGAGCTGATCTGTTCTAATTCCCATCAGTAGTGTGTGAGGGTTACAGTTCCTCCACGTCCTTGATGACACTTGCTGTCTCTGTTTTGTTTATCGCACCATAGTGACTGTGAAGTGGAGTCTCATCTTGGGTCTCATTTTTCTTGAACGCCCAATATGATGTTGTCAGCGAACCCCGGTCTGGCCGCTCGCCGCTCAAAAGCCAATTCTCAAGAGACACATGTTGGTAGGAAGGGAAAGCTTGCTTCATTTCGGAGGCCGGCAACCGGGGGAGAGGGTGGACTCCTGTCCGAGAACCAACTCCCGATTGCTGTTCAGGGGCCGGGGCCTTTAAAGGGGAGTTTCAGGGTTGTACAGGCAGACGGCGGGAGCAGAGCAGCATAGTCAGCTCTGGCAGTCATCTTGAAATCAGTAATGTGTGGTCTGATCAGCATCATCTTGGTTGTTTTAAGTACAGTTAATCTTTACTTCCAAGGTTTGTTCCCATTTCTTTGAGGCCAGTTCTCGGAATTGTGTGAAGTGGAGCAGCTTATGTCATGGCTTCAATTTGGTCGTCATGTAATCATCCTCCTCCACCTGGTGGGGGCTTCATTACCTGCAAAACAGCTCACAGGAGATGGCTTGGAATATTACCTATAGCCCTTAAGGAGGAACTGAAGGTCCTTGACTGTGCTTAATGACTAAACTATTATTATTTGGTCTCCTTTAACTGTTTTCCTCTGTTTCTGCATTTTCTCACTTCTCTGATTAAACTTATTCTTTTTTTTTTTTTTTTTTTTTTGCGGTACGCGGGCCTCTCACTGTGTGGCCTCTCCCGTTGAGGAGCGCAGGCTCAGCGGCCATGGCTCACACGGGCCCAGCCGCTCCGTGGCATGTGGGATCTTCCCGGACCCGGGCGCGAACCCGCGTCCCCTGCATCGGCAGGCGGACTCTCAACCACTGCGCCACCAGGGAAGCCCTAAACTTATTCTTTGGCTAAAGTTTTTCCACAGACAAAAGGCAGGCTGAGGACATGGGGGGGCAAGGACCTGCCCAAGGTCCTGCTCCATTTCAGTGTCACACATTTATCTGTTTTCATGGCAACTTTGTGAAGCTTTTGTCAGTGATTTCAGTTTCATAGTTGAAGAACTGAGGTACAGAGAGGTCAGGTCACGGGCCCTGGACCTCTCACGTGGCGGGCTGGGGGTTTGGGAGCACGCCCTGTTAGTTGTTCTCTAGAACTCCCTTTCCCTTTCTCCTTCACCACCCTTTGTGAAGTCTGATGCACATGGGCTTCTGATGGTAATGGAAGGAAAGCTTTCAGGAACACAGGAGAGTGAGAGGTCAATCCTAACCTCGAACGTGGGTTGGAAGCAGTGTTTGCATTAGTCTTTGAAGGATGTGAGAAATGGAGTGGAAGAAAATATTCTGTAGAAGGGACGGTATGCACGAAAGTAAGATGGCAGGAAGTTCCTGGCAAATTTAGGAATTATCGGTGTTATGAGCAACGTGCTGGGCTGCAGGGTAGGGGTTGGGGGAGGGGGAAGAGGAGGTGAGACGTGACATAGAACTTTAGGCTCACACTGATTAATGATTTGTAAATGTTTTCACTTTGTTTAAAATATGAAATAATTTTTAAGATTCAGAAGAGTCACGATAACAAAAAACCCCTCCTCCTTTTTGCCAAAACATTCGAGATTAAGTTGCCAAGATGCACACTTTGCCCGTCACCCAATGATGTCCTTTATGAAAAAAACAAGTAAGCAAACAGAAAACCAGATTTAATCCAGGCTCACAGGTTGTGCTTCCTTTTCATGTCTCTTTAGTGTCCCTCAGTCTGCAGTGGTTCTTCAGTCTTGCCTTGACTCTTATGAACGTGACACCTAGGTGGAGTACAGGCCGGTTGTTTTGTAACATGCTCCTCATCTTGGGCTTGTCTGATGTAGTGAATGTGGGTTCTGCACCTGGAGAGGAGTGTCCCAGAAGCATTGCTCAGTTCTCACGGCATCCGCTCAGGTGGTGCATGATTTCATGGCCCCTTTGCTGTCGACATTGACCTCGGTCACTTGATTACAGTGGTGTGTGGTGAGCTTCTCCGCTGTAAAATTACTCTTTTTCCTTTTGTACCTAATAATGTATTTGCTGGAGAGTGACTTGAGATTATGGGAGTACTCTGTTCCTCATCAAACTGTCACCCACTAGTTTTTAGCATCTGTTGATGTTCATGAAATGAATTAGTTACTAATGTGATATTTGCCAAATGGTGATTTTCTAATTTCATTATTCCTTCTATATTTATTAGTTGGCTTATGCTCCCCATGATTTATTTATTCAGTTTTTATAATCTGTTACTATCATTATGTAGGACCTTAGTCGGGGGAGGGTGGGAATGAAAGGCTGGGGAGCAGCCTTTCTTGACCTCAAGGAGCTGACCGTCTACTGGGGCCTGTTTGGTGAGTTTATAAATATTGTTATAGATGATAGGAGTGAAACTAGTCAGAGGTAACACCTGGCCAGAAAGAGAAAGACGTGCTTCGCTGAGAAGATTATATGAAGGTATATACTGCCCCATAACAAATTACCATGAAGTTTGTGGCTTAAAGCAGTACAGGTTTCCTATCTTACAGTTCTGGAAGGCAGGAGTCCTAAATGGATTTCACTTCAGTTTGGGGATACTTATGAGGAATTAGTAGGATGGGTAGATCAAGGCCATTTTATGAAAGATCTTTAAAAGCTGGAGTGAGGAGTTTCGTGTCGAATCTCTGATGTAACTATGGTTAAGCATTTTTTTGGCAGTAGTAGGCCAGATTAGAAAGGAGGCTGGGACAACCACTAGGGAGATTCACTGTACATGAAAATAAGGAGCGTGGGCCTTAACCAGGGCTGTGGGTCTGGGGCTGGGGAGGGCTAAGGCTCTTTAGAATTGCTGCTTACTCGATTTGGCAGGTGACTGACTAACCAGACCTATATGAGCTCTTTATTCAGAGTTTCTTGTGGTCTGCAGGGCTCTGGGAATTGATGAGCCATGGAAATAAATTGGGTTCCTGACCTAGCAAGGCTCTCTTTTCTTGTAAATATTGTGTTCTACAGTAAATGCATTTTAATGCAATAGCAAAAAGCCTTCCAAAGCAGAAAAAAAATTAACTTGCATATTTTGCTAACTGCGAGACAGCTTTCTGTGGCCATTTGATAAAAGGTGCCATACTGTTTTATGTTATTGTGTCTGCGCCTCAGGTGGGCGGCATGTGGGATCTTCCCAGACCAGGGCTCAAACCCATGTCTCCTGCAATGGCAGGCAGATTCTTAACCACTGTGCCACCAGGGAAGTCCCTGGAAATAATTTTTAAGCATTAGGTAAATACTTCTAGATTACTCTTCAGTTTTTTTCTTCCAACAACAATATTAGAAAATTCAGACATTAAAAAGAAAAAAAAAATGGAACAAGACCAGATCTCTCAAAATATAGGCACAGATTTTCTGTGAAGATCTTAAAATTTGTTTTTTTGCTGTTGAGTTGTATGAGTTCTTTATATATTTTGGATATTAACTGCATATCAGATAAATGATTTGCAAACATTTTCTCTCATTCAGTAGGTTGTCTTCACATTTTGTTGATAGTTTTCTTTGCTGTGCATAAGCATTTTAGTTTGATATAGTCCCACTCATTTATTTTTGCTTTTGTTGCCTTTGCTTTTTGTATCAAATCCAGAAAATCATCACCAGGACCAATGTCAAGGAGCTTACTGCCTATGTTTTCTTCTAGGAGTTTTAAGGTTTCAGGTCTTAGTTTAGCATTCATGTCTTTAATCAGCTTTCCAGGGTTCTATAATATAAATTAACTTGCTCCCTACTGGCGTTTCTCTGTAACAGATTTATGTTTTGCATTCTTAGTTACTGAATGTTAAGTTTTCATTCACTTATTTCCTTTTCACACTTCCAGGAATTTTTGTTGACAGTTCTCATCTGCTTTTGGCTTTTTACCTGTTGTCGTTGTGACTTTATGCCCTTGTATTAGTTTTATTAAATTTTTTTGTATAACCTACATTTTATTTATACTTTCTTTTTATGTTCATTTCTCCTTCTACCTGAGTTACTCTCCCCAAGTAGATATTGGGTTGGCTAAAAAGTCTGTTCTGGTTTTTCTGTAAGACGTTACAAAAACGCTAGTGAATTTTTTGGCCAACCCAACAGCAATTGGTGGTAATCCCTCCATGTTAATTACCATGAGCTAACTAGCATATCAAACCACTTCATACATTTTAATGCCTTAACACGTTAAGAATTGATTTCTTGCTCCTGTCATAGAACAGGAGCTCCTGTCATAGAACAGTAATGGTTGATAGGGGTTTGTTGTGCTCCATTTAATTATGCTGGGATTGGGGCTCCCCCAGGTCCTTGGGAATCTTTCTGTCTGACCTGAGAATGGAAAGAGGACTGATGGTTACACATGAGAGGGGTTTGGGACCAAACTCAGAAGTAGCTTATTACAGTCATTTCTACCCCCATGCATTGGCCAGAACTCAGTTACGTAACTGCATTCAAATAAATGCATGGGAGTAAAGGAAATGTAGTTCAGCTATTTTCCCAAGAGGGAAATGAACAATTAGCCATTCTATGCTATGCATATTTTGCTAATTCCCATATAATTGCATATACACAAACATATATACACTCAGACACTCATATGTTCATGAACCCATGTCTTTTTTTGGATGATTGCTTGTGCTATAAAAATGGGCTTATATTATGTACATCTTTTTCCATCTTTTTTTATGTTACTCAACTATGTCTCATGGCAAATCTCTTCCAACTCATTTGTTATAGTTCTAATTCTTTATAAAGCCTACATAATATTCCACGATGTGTTGTATCAAAATTAATTCAGTATTTTCTCTGTTGATAAGTGTTCATTTAAAAATGCCTTTATTGATACTTTGGTGGCATTTAGAAGGGAGCAGAGCTAAATGTTCTACATTTTTAAGTTGGAAGTATAGCATTCGAACTTGTTGTGAACAAATGCTAAATGCAAGTTTGTTTTCAGAAATAAAGCTATAATGATTGATAATTTGGGAGATGATGGAATGTACTTTGTAGGAATAACAGCAGCTTGTTTCTTTAGATTCCCCAGAATCAGCTGGCTGGACATACTTATTAGCAAATACTCTAGATGTTTGAGGAGCACATAGAAATACTTAGCAAGCTGTGTTCTGATACCAAATAACTACTTAAGTTTACCTCATAATTTGTAAAGCTAAAATTACATTAGCAAAATTTACAGTATAAATAAATCTTTTATTTAATTGCAACATTAACCATTAACTTGTTTTAGGCAAACAGAGAATTACTATATTTTAAATGGCATTGTAGATAGATTCTACTGACATAAGGAAGGTGAGAGTTCAGCGAAAAACTAATTAATTAAGTGCCTGCGAAGAGTGAGGTACCGCTAGAACCTGAGGGTGTGACAAAGAATGGTAAAGACGTAACGTATAAGGGTCATTATGTCAGTCATAGAATATTACTCAGTGAGATATTATGTAGTTAGTGACATTGAGAGAAAAATAGGAGTGAAATAAAACCATGGGTTTTTCTATAATGTTAGCTCTTGAGAGACAGACAGAGACAGAGAGAGAGAGTGAGACAGAGAAAGAGGTGATTAACCCCACCTCGAATGCCTGGGCCGCATCAGGTGCTGTGGGGGCCGTGCGCGGTTTGAAGAAGACCCCGCTGCGAGCTTGGCCAGGGCGGCACAGATGGGTCACTTCCCGTGACCTCTCTTTCCTCAGCCCGTGCTGAAGACAGCTCCTCTCAGCCGTCACTTGAGCAAAATGAGCTCTTTGATACACGCTTGAGGTACTGCTCGTTCACACTATGGGCCCAAGGGTTCTCCGTGTGCTTTAGCGTGTGATTGGCGACCAAGTAGCAGGTCTGTTGTCCTGTTATAAATGTCAGGGAGTCTAATTTGTATTCTTTGGCCAGAAAGGATGTTTTAACTTTAATTGTAATGAGCTGAATATGAGTCCAGGACTTCTGGCATCTAAGGTACCGTCAATGTGAGGTGAGTTTCGACGTGTCTTTTGAAAACCAAACTGGGGGAACCTGAAGTAGGCTTAACCGTGAGTGTCCTCACGTCTGGTGGTCAGTGGTGTACAGTGTCTGACCCAGGGTGCTTGGTGGTCATGCAGTGTTAAGATGGTTTTCATAACTGGCCCCTCTGTGTGCAGAACCAGAGGGCAGGTCGCAGTCAGTGGTGGCTTTGCTCAGTCTCTACCGTTGGGAGGCCCGGAGTCTGGACAAGTCCCTGCTCTGCCTTGTGAGCGCTGCCTGAATCAGTCCCTCAGAATGCTGGCGAAACCCACTCAGGCTCCCCTGGTTCTGGTGGTCCGGCCCTCATTGCCTGCTGATGCTGGTGCTTTCTCCTGCCTCGGTGACCGGCAGCCTGCAGAGCATCACTGGGCCTCAGAGCAGCTCTCTGCAAGTCTTGATCTCTGTAAATTGCAGGTCAGGAGACCTGGGCTCTAGCTTTGGCTTCATTATTAGTTGTCTTGCCTTTGACATGTCACTTCAAATACCAGGTCTCACTTTCCTCATCAATGAAATGAAGAGTTAGATGAAGAGGACTCTTAAGTCCTTCCAGCATGTATTTATGGTCAGTGTTCTGTCTGTTCTTATTGAGTCTTCTTGATAAGACTCTTAGCAGATCCCTGTTTATTGCTGGTTGTTAAACAGCACTATTGGCCATTACTGAAAAGTTCCTTGTCCTGGGACACCAACGGTTTTTGGTTCTGGAATTGGCCCCTGGTATAACTATTGTTGTCTTGCTTCCATGGGACAGGTTACCCAGACCGGAAGGTCAGGAACGTGAGGACTTGTGCTATTTATTCATGATCCCGGTTCTTTAGAAGGAAGGATCCGGTGGCAGAATTATGTTTTTGATTTAGGCTGTTGTTGTAAGAAGAGCCTGTAACCACTCTCACCCTTCAGCTGGCCTTTCTTCCGTGGAAAGTTGAGGAGTGCTATTTGCCCGCACGGATGCCGCAAATCAGATGCCTTGCCTGGGCTGTGTCCAGGCTGCAGTGCTGCCTGGGAGCTGAGCTAGGGATGATTCAGGAGCATCATCCTGTCCTAATGGTGCCTCAGAATCCCAGCAGCGCCAGTGGGAAAGCAGCATCATACCAGCTCCAGTCACCACAGTATTCAATGCAGACTTCTCCGGAAATACATTTCATTCATTTAACAGATATTTGCCAAATAGTTATTGCGGGATAGTGACAGCACTGTTCTAGGCTCAGAGAAAATAGCAGTGACGTGAGTGAATTTCTGTCAGAAGGCAGTAATGTTCTAATGGGCAAGAGAAATGTGCAAACTATGAATAGTTAGGGGGGTCAGTGCTGTGGAGAAGAATAGGGCGGGTGATGCGGTGGGAAGGGGCACGGGCTGTCTCAGGAGGTCGTGACACTGGAAGAGCAGCTTAGAGGAGGGGGATATCTGGGGAGTGGGGAGGCGGTGGGGGGCGTCTCCTTCGGGGGCAGAGCTCGAGGGGGAGGAGGCCGTGGCATCCGGTGGCAGCAGAGGGGAGGCCGGCTGTGCAGGGCCTGGGGTAGGGTGAGGACCTGCTTCTTTCCTGAGTGATGCAGGCAGCCCTTGGAATGACACGATTTAGGAGTTTTCACTTATGCTTCCCTTGGTTTGGCCTTGAGTTTCCCTGAGTGTGTATCCTCTTTAAGAGCTTTTCTTGACTTTAGATCCCTTGAACTCAAAGCTCTGGAATTGACCTCTGTCCCCCCAGCTTCCTGACACCAGGCAGGACGTGGGCGTCGCCCTTTCCAGGAGGAGCCCCACGGCTTCTCCGGACATGGTCCTCAGCCCTCGGCAAGGGCCGCTGAGCCCTCATCTCCTCCGCACGCCATCCCCCTTGGCTGTCATCTGCCCGAGGACCCTTTTCCCCCTCTCTCCCTCTTCTCCCTACAGGGAGGCCCAAGGCACCCGGCTACACCCTGTGTGTGGTCCCCGGTCCCCTTCCTCAGGTCCGCCACACCTGTGCCTGGTTTTCTCCCAGTGTTGCCCGTCCCTGACATTTCAGACTCTAAACAGTGCGGGATACGGTGGGCTGTGAATAAACGCACTGACACCTGTAGCCCTGTCTCCCGTCCTCTGCCCGCGTCCCCTCCCCGTGATCCTGCACCTTGGCCTCCAGGGGGAGCTCGCCCCACCGTCCTGAGGCCTGGAGGACGGATGCCCTAGAATACTGGGGGAGCAGTGATGAAGGATGTGGGCAACTGAGTGAGACATCACTCTTCAAATCCCATTTCCTCTCCATCCTAACTGTACAGCACTGGGTGAGCTGCTTAGGCTCCCGGACCCTCACCTGCAAAAGGAGGAGAAACAGGCGTACATGAGGAATAAATGAATTAGTGTGGATGGAGCAGGCATTACAGTGTTACCAGTAAATGGAAGCCAGTTAGACAAGGTTTTCTTTTCTTTTTAAAAAAAAAATAAATTTTTTAATTTATCTTTGGCTGTGCTGGGTCTTCGTTGCTGCGCACAGGCTTTCTCTAGTTGCGGCGAGCGGGGGCTCCTCTTCGTCGCGGCGCGCAGGCCCAGGGCTGGGCCAGGAGGAGGACAGTGGAAATGGGTGGTGTTTGCAAGGTTCCAGGGGCTGGAAGACACTCTTCTTCCTTGGGTTCACTGAACAGGGAAGATAGACCTAATACATGTGTTTCCTCTTTTTTGCACATGTATAGCTCATTTCTAGAGAGTCGCAGAGGGGCAGTTAGTACTTAAGAATCACTTAAAATCACTTAAAAGTCATGGTCTTTTATTTTCACATATTGATCACGTAAATCAGGGTGGGATTGTCCCTCTCGTAACAGCAGCTGGGTTTCTTGGGGAGGGACTAGTTGCTTCCTCTCTTGTGCACCATGCATTCCTCCCTCAACCCACCACATGCTGGTTTCCTTTGTCACCGTTGCCCTGAATCTGTTGGTCAGGTCCCTGGGGCAGGCAGAGGGGAGCCAATGCTGAAGGGGCAGATTCAGAACCCACGTGGGAATGTGGAGGCCCACGATACAAGGAATGAGTTTGGATGGTTTTTAAACATACGAGCTATAAAGGTAAATGCAACTGCAGAAATAATGATTGAAATGTAAGTTATGTAACATAACTCACATAGAGAATGACAATAATCAAAAGAAATCCTAAAAGAGTTTTATTTTAAAAAAAGTCGAGCTTAAATGTGTTTACAGAAGTTAGATAAAGCAAACCTGTTATGAAAGTACATGTAAAAGATTTTTAAAATCCACTTAGGAGGTATTTAACAGATACACCTGATACAAAATAATATAAAAGTAAAAAAGATGGGCAAAATTTTATCAGACAAACATAAACAGAGAATAACCAAATGGCATACAATGTAATTTTTAGTAAAAAGGAGAATTTGAGGCAAAATGCAATAAATGTGTCCAAAAGGTAAAATTTCTCTATATTAAATTTAAAATGCAGTTAATATTGAATATTACATATGCTTTTATATGTTAAACATTATAACGTCAACATGTGATGCAAAGTACCCCAAGATCCAGCAGTTTTACTCCTGGATGCATTCCAACAGAAATGTGTACTTCTGCTCCCTGCAAAAAATACACTAGAATATTTGTAACAGCACTTTCTGTAATAGCCCCCAAATTAAAACTCCTCAAATGACCATCACCAGTAGAAAAGTTGAGTAAACTGTGAGATACCCCTGAATGGAGTACTATACAGCAGTGAAAATGAACAACCCTCACACAGCAGTCTACAGAACCTTGAAGCCAGACTACTGAGCAAAAGCCCAGGACCACAGTTGAGCAAAAGCCCAGGACCACAGATGAGCCCAGGCTGTGTGATTCCATTCATACAAGGAGAAAAGGGAATGAGCAGAGCTCATCTCAGAGGGCAGAAGCCAGAACAGGTGGCTCCCTTTGAGGACAGTGGGGCTGTGACCAGACGGGGTTGGGGGATGGGGACGGGGTGTCCCATGTTCTGGTTACGTGGGAGCGTTTATGACAATTTCTCAATCTGTCCACTTGATTTGTATATTTTTAAAAAATATTTTTTATTTTGGCAAAACATTTAAATGTGAACAAAAAAATTATCAGAAGTACTGGAAAACTGTACAGAAAATTTGTTTTAGAGATTCCTGCATATCGCTTCAGGCTTTTTGCTTAAATAGAAATAAATAGATTTTTGAGTAATACAGCTATTTAGATTGAATTAATGCATATTGATATTACACCTTAAAACATATCTGTGTGTATGTATTGATATATACTTTAAGTATTTTTTAACTGTTGATCCTGTGTTATACAAAGTCTCCCAAATAGGGCTTGTACAGACCATGTGTTATTCTGAAACTACCATGTGGTAAACTGGAAATTATTATTAATATTTTAAACAACTTCAAAAATTAACCACTTGGGCTGTCTCTTAAATATTTGGCCAATGATTAAATGAAGATGACAATTACAGATTATAATTGTTTTTTAGAAAGTAAAAGTGAGAAAGATAAATATTTCCTAAAAGTTTGTCCAGATGTCTAAAGCTGTATTGAGGGACAGCAATGGTAAATTCATAGTCTTAAACACTTATATTATTTTTAAAGAAATGAAAATAATTATGTTTACAATTCAGTTTGGCAAGACAACTATAAAACAAAACCTAAGGGAAGTATGAGGAAAGAGGTGATAAGACTAAAAGCAGCAAACGAAATAGTTAGAAAAGACAAAAGAAAACAATAGATCTGATGGATGAGTCTAAGTACTCATTTCTTGAAAGGAAAAAGAAAACAACACAGTAATATAGACAGACCTCTGGCAAATGCAATTAGGAATAAAATAACACAGCATAAAGAGAAACAAGAAACCCAATTAGACAGAAATTTTTAAACATAGCATGCTTTATATCATGTTATACCAATATATATTTTATTTTATTTTATTTTATTTATTTTTTTTTGCGGTACACGGGCCTCTCACTGCTGCGGCCCCTCCCGTTGCAGAGCACAGGCTCCGGACGCGCAGGCTCAGTGGCCATGGCTCACGGGCCCAGCCGCTCCGCGGCATGTGGGATCCTCCCGGACCGGGGCACGAACCCACGTCCCCTGCATCGGCAGGTGGACTCTCAACCACTGCGCCACCAGGGAAGCCCCCAATATATATTTTTAAATTGCAGTGATAAATAACAAACCCGGGAAATTGTATTTACAAACATTTAATTATGAGAATAAAACTCTAATCGATGCAGAATTATTGGAGGAATTGGAAAGATCATCAGTTCATGGTGTGAGGTCAGACAGTGATAGTGAGTTTTTTCAAGCATCTCAAGAGGCCTCCTGGGGGTGGCCTGGCTCTGCCCAGTCCTCACACCCCCATTCGACCTCGGTTCACCTGCTCACCCTCACGGAGTGAATGCACGGACCAGTGAATGCGTGCACACGAGCATAGTGGGGGAGAAACAGCCCTCTCAGAGGTTATCACAGACTTACGTTCTTAATAGGGGCTATTGAATAGTGAGCATTCAGTTAACAGTGGGCATTATTATTAGCAGATGTCTCATAGTATATGGGAATCAAAATATCTATGAATAATCATTTGAAAATGATTTATTTTTCAGGTTATCCTGAGCCAGAAAAATTTTCCTGGACAGAATACCTAGAGGCTACTCGAACTAATGCAGTACCTGCCAAAGTTTTTAAAATGGTAAGTTTGGATCTGTAACACTCCCAGCTTTTTTAAACAGTGTCCGTGTGGAATGGTGCCTTCATTTGGCAATTCAAAATCATTCTAATTTTCTCCTTTTAAATTCAAGTGTTGTTTCCATGACCAATTTGCTTTGCTTTTCAGTTAAAAATACAAAGGAGGTGACTCATTTACTGTTGTTCTTATACACCAGTGTAGATGACGATTTCCCTCTTTGAAGTCCAGTTGGAAGCCCCCCTCAGCCTCTGATGACTGAGCCCTTCCTTTCTGGGTCTGTTGGTTCTCTGAGCTTTCGGTCTCAGGAACTGTTTGACGGTCGATGATGCCGGGATAAAATAGATGGAGTGTATGTGGGATAAAATAGATGGAGTGTATGTAGCCCCTGTGTGTTACGCTTTCAGCTATTCTGAGGGAACATTGCTTTTAGCAATTTGTCAGAATACCAACTTGTAAAGTTCAAATTTGTACTTACAAATTTATTCCAGGATTAAACCAAGTATAAAGAAAGTGTACTGATAGCACAGTTAGAGATACTTACGTTCTAAACCAGTGGTTTTCAAGCTCTGTTCCCTTTCAACTATGTGTCCCTGACTCATCTTTAATCAGAATTTTATATAGTGAACTTCTCCATGTGATTTCTTTTACTGAAAGTTTTCTAAAGATCAAAAGGGGTTTAAAACAGAATGCTATTTTGTTTTTTAAAACAATTGATTATAATAGGTCGAATTTGGAGGAAGAGGTATAATCAAATTAAGAGGGCTAGAAGTTCTGGCATGCTAGAAAGCATTTTAAGAATTGCAAAAATTCAATAAGCAAAAATACCAGCTGCTTGTAGTCTCACTTTCTCTCTTGCTTTATGTCAAAACTTCATTTTACTTTTCCAAGAAGAAAATTACAAAAAAATCATATTATGAAAAGATTCCATTAAAAAGGCAACCTCCAGCCTCTGTCACAGGGTTATTATGGGTTCACTTCAAGCTGTATGTCTTTGGCATCTGCAGTATGAAACAATTACCTTTGTTATAAGCATGGTGACCTCGGGGAGAAAAGAAATATTTTCAAGGATCAGAGACCTAATTATAGTCAGTATGCTCCATTTAGTAGACATAATAATGCATTTTAGAAAGAAATATGCTTCCACAAAAGCTGGAGAGGAACAAACTAGGTATTGTAGAAAGATTTAACTGTTTCATAAGTCAGCCATTGTCAAAAGTTTTATTTTCCTACTGCCATTTTCTAGACTTGAGAAATTCAGTACCCTTTCATTTTCAGGAAAGTCAACTGAACACTTTTATGTGTAATAGCTCTCAAAGTGAAACTTTTTGCCATCCTTAAACACTGGCAGAGTCGTCTTTTGACTGAGTTTTGGTAAATTTCCTTAGTTTCAGTGATTTGGTAAGCCCCGGTACATTTTTTCCCCACTCCATTTTCTTTAGTGTTTCCTGAGTGTCCATCGTTGTAGACTCCTGGTTCCCAGCATTTTAAGACTTGCAAGAAACCTTAAATTAATACAGTTTAACATGCTTATGTTAAAGATGAAGCAACAAAAGCACAGATTATGACTTTAAATTACCTTGTGGTATGATTTTAAAACATTTAGCTGTTATAATTATGGCAGCTTTTATCTATTTTAAAATTTAAAAGATCATGTTTATCCTTTCTAATTATTTGTTAATTTTGCCTTCTGTGTCTTACACTCCAAAACTGGGCAGTGATACTAGTCAATGATTTCTTAATTTAAAAGGTTAATTTTAGAAAGAAATAACATCTAAACCAATAGATAAATTATAATAAGATCCTTTTTTGAACTTGTGACCATTAATGAATTTATGATTTAATCTTTGTCTTTTAGCTGTCTTGAAAAGTACCAAAATATTCTTTTTCCTCCTGCAGGTTTTTATGAAAGTGGATAAAATAATGTGCATGAAGGTCTATGTGCTCTTAAAACTAAATTCCAGTTGTATTAAATATCTGATGTAAAGTTAGAACAGTCATATTTTAGAAAACGTTAGTAGCACATCTGAATTATTGGATTTCGCATGACTTGTTGCTCTTGTAATGTTACAGCGGTTGCCCCATGGTTTTCTCCCGAATATGAAACTTGAAGTCGTGGATAAACGAAACCCCAGGTTAATTCGTGTTGCTACGATTATAGATGCTGATGACCAAAGAATAAAGGTACACGTTTAGATTCGTACGATATTGTATTGGCGTTTTCCCTATGTTTCCTGTGAGACTGGCTTCAGAGGCTCTGATTTCTTATCTCAGCAGGGGAATCGAACTGGCCTGACTTCACTGCTGGTCACGAGACTCTGGTAGAAGGTCCTCTAGCCAGTGTGTGTGGAAGGGGACTCTGTAGATTAGACACAACTGATTTTCAGAGGGTTCTTACACGTCCCTGTTTGGATTTGCTGCGCAGACGTTATACATTTTGTTCCTTTTTTTTTTTAAAGCTTCTTTTTGTTGGTATTATCAGATTTTTCTTGAAACTGTTGTCATTAAACACCTTAACAAGAACGATTACCTCCTTGTTCTCTCCTATTCAAACAAAAGGTTAGATTTTGAAGTGAAAATTTGATTCACAGATTTCTATACCATCCTTGCTGTGACATCTGGTTTTTTTAAAATATACACATCTTCAAAATTAAATTATCCTTAAGTGAAAGCCTTTCATTTTGTTATACAGAAAGCTGAAAGCATCTGTGGAATTCAGTAAATCTTCTACAGCATATGACAGTTCAAAAATTATTTTCCACCCAAGCACAGTTTATTTTCATATTAATAAAAAGATTGAAGCCAATGAATATTTATAGACATTATTAAGAAAGATGTATTTTAGTTCAATATACAGTTTGATATAATTTAAAAGAAATCTATTTGCTATATGGCTAATTTGAAAACAACCTCTAATTCATCTCATAGAGAATAATCAGTACGTACATTTTAGTAAAACATAGAGATGCATATTTGGCTTGGCCATGGATTATCAAGAGCAGATATTGGCAATGTCCTTTATTTTTCTGACAAATGAAAACTGTGCTAAATGCTATTCAGGAATAATATGTTATAGGTATTTTCTCCCACATACATTGTTATTAAGGTTTTATTTTAAATTTAATTTTAAGCATATTGCATAAATTCTTATTTGTAGCTTTTTCTTGTTTACTCTTTAAAAAATTTATTTATTTATTTATTTATTTAATTTTGTCTGCAATTGGGTCTTCGCTGCTGCGTGCGAGCTTTCTCTAGCTGCGGTGAGCGAGGGCTACTCTTCGTTGTGGTGTGCGGGCTTCTCACTGCGGTGGCTTCTCTTGTTGAGCAGCACAGGCTCTAGGCGCATGGGCTTCAGTAGTTGTGGCACGTGGGCTTAGTTGCTCCGTGGCATGTGGGATCTTCCTGGACCAGAGCTCGAACCCGTGTCCCTTGCATTGGCAGGTGGATTCTTAACCACTGCACTACCAGGGAAGTCCCTTATTGTTGTTTACTCTTATAGCACTTACGGTGGGATTGATTTTTGGATATCATAATTACTTTATAAATTCAGTAATATTTCATTATTGAAAATGAGCATCAGGTGTTTTTCTTTAAATTCTTATTTAACTTTCATTATAAAGTTATTGCATTTATAGGAAAAGCTTAATCTTAATAGTACATCAAATGTTATTTAGAATTTTAATTGACAAATTATTTTCTTCTGGTTCCTAAGATACATCAATAGTATCCAGTTGAACGTATTTGTCAGCTTACAGTGTGATCATGTTCAATTAGTATTACCGTAAAGTACCATTTGAAAACCTTTAGCTCCTAAAGTAAATTTAGTATATTCCTTATTTACCATCTCAGCATTGGACTTTAAAAATCTCTTAAGATTTAGCTCATCCTTCCAAAGAAGTATTTCATGTCTCTTCTCCTAGAATAAAGAGAGTTGAAAAGTATCGGGTACTTTTCACAGGATTAGAACCCTAAGTGTTACCTCTGTGGTTGTGGGCATAATGGAAACCCCTTTAGGATTTTAGGGCTAACTTAAGATGTGAAATGGTGCTTTAGAAAAGGTGCAATGCATTGCTTCCACACACCCCTCAGTCTGCCAGAATGTACCTGTCTTGGAATGACATAGGTGTCTCTGGGCTTGTGGAGAACTTGCGGTCTCCCAGAGAGCCTCTGACCTCCTGCAACACCTGCCGCCACGGCCCCCAGCCCATCCCTCCCCAGGCAGGCCCGCAGCTGGGTAAGTGCTTGTCCTGCCCGGTGAGGTGGAGGTGAGGGGATTGTCTGGGGGCTGGTGCAGATGTCTGAATGGAAACAAATTACAGAGAAGGTTCAGAAGCATGGCTTAAAGTTCCATTCACGGGTGTTCCCAAGGAATACAAGGTGTTGAAAATGAGCGTCAGGTTTTTCTCTGAATTCTTCTCTAAGGAGATTGAAGGTAGTGGTGGGGTTATCTCTGCCAGTTGAGAAAGCAGTTGACGCTTTCCTGGTCTCCTCTTGGCCGGAGGCATCCCTTTGTTCCTTTATTAATGTGTTGGTCATATAGTTCTGCAATTTCCTCTTTTAACGTCAGTATCCTTCAAGGACTGTTTTTATCGCTGGCGTGTGATGGATGCTTAATGTATGTGTGAACGAGGGAAGCAGTGAAAGACGAGTGGCCTGGAATGTCCCTCCCGTTTGAATGAGGTAGTTGTGACAGTCACAAAGCACTCTTCCCTCATGCTCAGCTGCTCTCCTCACTCCTCTTCCCTCGGAAATCTAACTCAGCCTACTGCACAGGAAAGCGCCATAGCTTGTACTGGTCAGGTTTGATTCCCGCTCTGACGCCTATTTAACCGTGTTAGTAGCTTGGTAGTTACTCAACTTATTTGCACTTTCCTCATCTGGAGAGCCGTGTGGTTCACAGTGCACACCCCCCAGGCTGGCTTTGAGCATCTGGATGAAGATTGTATACAAAACTCCCGAAACTGAGCCCTGCTCTTTCTAGGGCATCAGTTGGCCACCGCTGCGGTTGTCAGTCGGTGCAGGTGCCCTGGGCTGCGCTCCCGGGGGGGCCCTGGTTTTCTGTGCTAATGAAGTAATTGTCATCAGTAGAGGGAGAGGAAACAAGCCGAGGCTACTTGGTGAGCAAAGCAGGGAGTCCCAGGGCTTCCTAACGGAGCATGTGCGATTGTGCCACGGGCCTGGGTTTGAGTGTTGGGGGCCAGCCTGGTGGCCAACAAGAGCGATCTTAGTGCTGATGGTGATGACGGTGTCAGACGCTCTTCTGAGGGCTTTGTATACAGTAGCGTATCCTCACAGCCACTGGGCGACGTAAGGGGTACTATTGTACCCATTTTATAGATGAGGAAGCTGAAGCTCAGAGAGGTTAAGTAAGTGGTCCAAGGTAGCAAGCTAGTATATGGGGGAACCAGGCTTTAAACCCTGGGTTTCAAACAGGGTTTTTCAACCCTAGAGCTTATATTCTTCCTGCTCCTACTCTTATGTTCTACTTTTTGTCATAATTACCCCACTTGCTAGAGGGAGAGCAGATGTCTAGGGCAGGGAGTGGAGTTCATCTGTAAACCCAACTCTACTTTGTCTGTTGTGCAGAGCTCACATTGCCTGTCCTGCCTGGAGGTTTGTATGGTCCTGGCATTCCACGGCAGAGCACAGCACACCCAGCAAAGACACTCTTTGTTCTTGTCTGCCACTCCCTAGGTATATAGTTGCCCATATGTGCTTGATTAACTCTGTTTTATAACAGCTTTTTGAAAAAAAATTCACATACCATAAAATATATTGGTCTTGAGTTCGTTCCCAGAAGTGTGCAAGTGTCACCACTATCTAAGTTTATAACATTTTCATCTCCCCCCAAAGAAAGCTCATATCCATTAGCAATCACAATTTGTTCTACACCTCCACCTTAGCCCCTGATAATCCGGCTTTCTGTCTCTATGGCTTTGCCTATTCTGAACATTTCATATAGATGGAATGATATAATATGTGACTCTTTGTGTCTGGCTTCTTTCACTTACTGTAATGTTTTGAAGGTTTCATCCAAGTTGTAGCATGTCACAGTACTTTATCCCTTTTCATTTCTGAATAGTATTCCATTGTATGCATGTATCACATTTTGTTCATTCATCATGGGTAGACATTTGGGTTGTTTCCACTTTTTGGCTATTTTATTTATTTATTTATTTATTTTTGGCTGCATTGGGTCTTCATTGCTGTGTGCGGGCTTTTTCCAGTTGTGGCCAGTGGGGGCTACTCTTTGTTGCGGTGCGCAGGCTTCTCATTGCGGTGGCTTCTCTTGTTGCGGAGCACGCACGGGCTCTAGGCGTGCAGGCTTCAGTAGTTGTGGCTCGTGGGCTGTAGAGCGCAGGCTCAGTACTTGTGGCGCACGGGCTCAGTTGCTCCGTGGCATGTGGAGCAGGGGACCAGGGCCCAAACGTGTGTCCCCTGCAATGGCAGGCGGATTCTTAACCACTGCTTTTTGGCTATTTTAAATAATGGTGCTGTGAACATTTGTGTATGTTTTTGTGTGGACATACGTCTTCACTTCTCTTAGGTATATATCTAGGAGTAGAATTGCTGCGTCCTATGATAATTCTTTGTTTAATGTTGTGCTCCAAAGTGGCTGCACCAGTTTACATTCTCACCAGTGGTATACAAAGGTTCCAGTGTCTCTACGTCCTTGCCAACATTTGTGATTGTCTATTTTATTTATTATGGTTATCTCACTGGGCCTGAAGTGTTTAGCTCCAAAGAATCTGAATTATTACATGTGACCACTAAAGAGAAGGGGGATGCCGCGATTGTTTCTTCGCGGTCGCGGTAGTAGAAACAGGAGCAGTAGTGGGTGTGGTGATGTCAGTCTCAGGAGTCACAGCTGCAGTAATAGGAAAGTAAGAAGACCCAGGTGCTGAATGTGGGCTTTGTTCCAGGGAGCTCGTTGAGTATGTCACATATCACATCTTTATCGTCACAGCAACTCTCTTGTTTATTTTTTATTGAGATATAATTGACGTATAGCAGTATATTATTGATAGTTTCAGGTGTACCATTTGTATATGTTGGGAAAGCATCACCACAATAAGTCTAGTTACGCAACAGCCCTTCCAGGTAGGTGTTATTTCTTCTTTGCGGTTGGCACGGAGAACCGAATTTGACCAAGGTTGTACAACTAGTTTACACTTAGATGTTTCTAACTCATTTTAGCCCTTACTCTGCAGCTCTGATGAGCCATTGGCATTAGGGGCTATAATTGTCAGTGTTAGGGATGATGGCAGCCCTATTCAAGATACTCTACACTCCGCCGGTGCTAGCCAGGCCAGATATTCTGATTTTCATACTGAAAATATCAATTTTCAGTTGTGTATGGTTCATTGGTAGGTGAGCTGTGAAGTTTTTCTTACAATGGCAGTGTTTTAAGATGCTGTTTCCCTCTTGTTTTGATTACTGTGTTTATTAATTACCATGGTTACTCTCTAATAAATATTTATGATGTACTCAGTGTGTGTCTTGTTCCATTTATAACCAGCTATTATGTTTAATAACTGTTCTTTTGTTTGGTTGCACAGTGTACTCTGTTATATCTGAAAACCTGTTACTGTCCCCTTATCAGGAATTGTGCATTAAATTACAATAGACGGGTGGATGCTTTTAGGAAGTTTAGCCTTTATTTGGAAAAAAAAAAAACATATTCTTCTACAAATAAACATAAAGGGAGGACTTAAAAGAGAGTAATAGTTGATAAATATTTGCCCTGTGGGAACCACAGCTAAGCTGTGAAATGAATTATAAATGAATTCCAAATAGATGTTTTAGGAAGTTCTACTGAATCATTAATAAATTGAGTCTCTCCAGCAAGTCTTTTCATATTTAATGCATTAACTGGATGTATTTGTATAGCATTTCTAAATGAAATAAGAGCATCATGACCAAGAGACATTGTCATAGTAAGTGGTCTATGTGTGTGACTTGAAACCAGTTTGAATTTTGGGTCAGATTAATAAGTTCAAAGCTTTTGTTTGAAAAAAATCTTGCAGGTGGACTCGTGCAAAGCAAAAGTCCAAATACGAGCCCGTGAATGTTCATTTTAATTAAGGGTTGCCAGCACTTTGAGGAAGTTGCTTGACCCCTACACGTCCTGGCGTAATTATCTGTCAAAGAGGGAGCAGAGTATGGCGTGCGTCTTCTCACTCACCAGCATCTCCATCTCAGGCGCATTTTTGAAGATGATTTTGAAATATGAGACAAGAGCAAGATACTAACATTAAAAATGACAGTCCTTTGAGCTAAACTTCTAATTAATGGCCATTACGTGCCACAGTGATTGATGACTGTCTTCATTTGGGAAGGAGACCAGGACAACTTTCAAAAATATTATGACCAATTAATGAAAAGATAATTTTCAGAGTAGTTGAAACTATAAATTAGTGTCAACCATGATTTCCAGAAAAGCTGAAGCAGGTAGAAGGCTCTACCTGGTAAAGTTGCGTTAGTGCAATCACGGTCACAACAAACAGCAATAATAACATCTGTGACGGCTCACCCGGGTGCGGTGCCACGTGCTACCCTGTGCGTGCTTCACATCCTTTTCCTCTCCCCATCCACACGCCACCCTACAAGGGAGTCTCAGGGAGGAACAAGTGCAGGCGCTTCAGCAACTTGCCCGAGGTCGCGTGGCTCCTAAGCGGTAGAGCCAGGTGGGGACCAGGCAGCCCGGGTCTTCAGCCGGAGCTCTAAACCTGCAGGGCAGCATCTCCGTCAGTTAAAGGGCCAGAGAGTAACCCAGCCTTGGGGGCCAAGTGTCTCTGCCTCAGCCGCTGGCTCTGTTGTTCAGCACAAAAGCGGCCGTAAACTATATGGAAGCAGGTGTGAGCGTGGCTGGGTCCCTAGAAAACTTTATTTATGGACAATGGAATTTGAATTCCAAATAATTCCACATGTCATGAAGTGTTCTTCTTTTGATTTTTCTCAAGCCATTTAAAAATGTAAAAACCATTTTTAGCTACTGGCATGCACAAAGATGGGTGCTAGGGCCCTATTTAGCCTCTGGGCTGTAATTTGCCAGTGCCTGTCTTAATAGATACGCTATACTGATTAGATGATGAGATGAACTTACTGAGTCGTTACCTTTAGTATAAGCAGGTTTTTTTTTGTTTGTTTTTTTTTTTTTTTTTTTTTTTTTTCCGGTATGCGGGCCTCTCACTGTTGTGGCCTCTCCCGTTGCGGAGCACAGGCTCCGGACGCGCAGGCCCAGCGGCCATGGCTCACGGGCTCAGCCGCTCCGCGGCATGTGGGATCTTCCCGGACCAGGGCACGAACCCGTGTCTCCCGCATCGGCAGGCGGACTCTCAACCACTGCGCCACCAGGGAAGCCCTAGTATAAGCAGTTTTATATCCATGCCTTTTTTTTTTTCCTGGATATTTGATTTGTGAACCAAACCAGATCTATATTTAATTTTCAGTCTAGTTTTAGGTAAGTTTTATATAGTCAGTGAAGGAGGTAGATGAGATGATGCCACGGAATCAACACTTTCTAGACTTAAATGCATGCCTCCTAGTATCAGTGGATTACCAGCCATTCATCTGATTTTTGGAGTGAGTGTAGTCAAGCCCCTCCCTGCCATAATGTACATTCTTTCCCAGAGTCAGCTTATCTGCCGCTGGCGTTGTATTCTCCAAGAACTGTGAGTAAAGACTCACACTGAACGTTTTTAGGAAAGTCAGCAGATCCAGAACAGAAACCTTTCCAACAGCGTTAAAGAACCGCAGTGGCGGGCAGCTGGCCGGTGCGCTCCCTCTCCCTGGGTAACCTCACCCTGCCCGTCTCACCAGCCTGCCCTGCAGGGCCTGCTGATATCCTGACCTGTGACTGTTTGGCTAGAGACGCTAGCTTAGTCATGAGCTCCAAAGAATAGAAATAGCACGTTTCACAGTTTCTATGCAGAACACTGTCTTTTGTGGAAGCTCTTAAATAAAAGGTGATGTGTGGTAGCACTGGTTGTTTTTAACCCTCATTTTAGGGTGATGCATTTCTCTGCGTGTCTGAGGAATGCTGTAGATGGCGCAGCTGCAAAATGCACGCCCCTGTCTACTTAGATACTGGATGATGTTTGCGTTTCAAAAGTTAATGGACTTTTGACTAAGTTATAGTAAAAGGCCCTCCATTCACTATACTCCATCACTTCATTCAAAGCTTTGTACTTACTCAAAAAGTACGGGGCTGCTTGCCTGCCGGATAGTGAAGACTGGTTTCCCAGACCTCAGTCAGAAGGGGCGGTCTGGACCCGCTGTCTGTCTGCAGAGCGAACGAGAGAGTCTTTGGCGTGTGTCTTGGCTTTGAAGGAGACACTCATGGTCTCTGCTGTTCTCCTGAACAGAAGTGCACTGTTTCTGACCAGCTGCAGCTCTGACATCTCAAATGCCCTCACTAATCCTGATACTTCGCTAATTATGCTGAGCCTCATCTCTTTTTCTCACATCCTGCTTCACTCTCTATTTTTACCACCAGGAGACTATCTCTCAAATATAAATAACTAAATGAAAACACCCCAGAATGAACTTATTAGGCAAGATGGTGAATACATTTTCCCCCTTGTTACAAAATCTGTGTCATTTCTTGTGATATAAGGACAGGCGATAGACTCCGGGAAAGGAGATGCTTCTATGAGAAGGCAGAGGGTAGATTCTACTCAGGTTAACTTATTCCCAAAATGGACTTGTATTATCTTCCCATTGCTACTGTAACAAATTACCACAAACTTAGTGGCTTAAAATCACACAGGTGTAGCACATTACGTTGCCCTGTGCCACTGGGCTAGAATGGAGGTTTCAGCAAGGCTGTCTTCCTTTTGGAAGCTCTGGGGGATCCTGTTCCTGACCTTTTCCAGTTTCTGGAGCAGCCTCTTTTCCTTGGCTCTTGGTCCTTTTCTCCACATTTAGCAGGTAGCATCTTCAAACCTCCCTCTGACATTTCTGCGTCCCGTGAATAGGGTTAGATTATCTTGGGCCCACAGGACAACCCAGGATAGTCTCTGCCATCTCTAAGTCCTTCACTTAATCACACCTGCAAAATCCCTCTTGCCATGTAAGGGAGCGTTTTAGGGGTTAGGATGTGGACATCGCTGAGAACCATTATTCTGACTATTGCAGTAGTGTTAAAGTTAAGATGCACTTTAAAAACAGGTAGAAGAGGCGAGGTCTGCTATGCAATCAACAGCTTTTATTTACTGAGCACCCCAGGGTAGAAGGGACCATTCTAGGAGCCAGGGGCCCTGAGACGAGGCCCTCACAATCTAGTTGGGAGATGGGTTAAATCGCAGTTCAGTGTAGAGTGCGTGGCACAAACCGTAAGGTGCTGTGCAAGTTCACTGCAATGCAGCGAGCATTGTGAGCAAAGATGCCGAGGGGCAGATGGCTTCTCAAGAAGAACAGTTTTTCTTAGAGAAATTTGCATTTCCAAACACCAAATGCCTTTATTTACTATCATGCAGAGACAAAGGAGTCTTCAGATTTAATCTGTTTTAAATTGTGTGTGTGCATGCATGTACGTATGTATTTGCACACACACACACACACGCATGCATCCACACACATTTGTTTGTGTATTTGTTTTAATTGAAAGGCCCTTGCGCAGGCAGGCTATACAAGCTCTGTGTTTGGGCCTGGGAGCAGAGGCGTCACAGGCAGTTGCATGGCTGTGGAGCCACTGGGGCGCAGCTGTGGGGAGCAGCGCGCAGGGACCTGCAGCTCAAGCGGGTGGGGTGGAACTTCTTCCTCTGCTACTACTTCTTAGAGCCTATTGCCTGTGCGTCCTACCCTGGGCCTCCCCCCGAGGGGCCCTTGCTTCCCTGGCGGGACCAGCATGCAGCTGTGGAAACAATGGGACCAGGCTGCATTCACGTGGCGCTCTTCCGCCAGCTCCGAGGGGGCCTTTGACAGAAAAGAAGGGGGGTGGATCTCATAAACTCAGAGGGTGGATCTGTGTTTCAGGACTGTTGAACCAAACAGGGAACTGCGGTGGGGTCCAGACGTGCAGGCTGGCCAGGGTGGCAGCCCCCCGAGAACAGCTGATGATCAGGGACACAGGCCAACACAAACTGGGAACAGGCGCCGCTGAAAATATCAGTGTCCCGCCTTCAGGGTGGAACTGGGGTGGCTTTTCCACACTTAGTACAGGTGAGGGTTGCCTGCAGCTGCAGGCTCCCCCTCACCTGGGAGCAGGTCAGGAATGGAGGCGTGGGCCTCACCCCAGACCCGCTGAGTCAGAATCTGCATTTGAACAAGAGCCTCCTCCCCAGAGCTGCAGTCATGTGTTCAGCCGTAACTTGATATCGCTTATATGTTCCATGTTAATATGTCCTGGCTGAACTCCACAGCACGCAGACCCAAACCTGTTTCTTCCCTCAGCGTCCGCAGCTTAGTAGAGGGCAGCTTATCCACCAGGTTGCTCAGTCCAGACACCTGGGAGCCGTTCCTAAAATCCGCCTGTCTCAGAACAGCCACATACAGCCCGCCACCATATTCTATTGATTCTAACTCCCAGTACTGTGTCCCTCGTCTCTTGACCTCTCTTCATCTCCATGACAACCGCCCTAATGAAAGCCAGCATCACCTCTCACATGGGCCACTACCCTTCCCTTCCAGCTGGGCTCTCTGCACCCCCGAGCCCCTGTCAATCCATGCTGCACAGAGATGCCAGAGTGGACTTAAAATGTGGATTGGAGCACGTGCATTGAGGTAAAAAGAATCAACTCTCAGTGTGCCCGACTAGGTCCCACACACTCCACTGTCAGCTCACTTCCCCGACCTGTCTTCTCCCATCCTTTATCACCTTAGAGGCAGCTGTACAGGTTAGAAAAGTGCAAGGATCTGGCTAGAGACTTTGGGCTTAGTATCAACCGTTCTCTTTGGAGTGGAAGTGATGCCCCACCCACTCTCTACCTCACAGCAGTGGCCACGCCCTGCCCCCTCTCGTGCCTCTGAGAACTGGTGTTCATTTCTTTCTTGGGGAAACGGCCATACTCGGAACCCGCGTGGGCAATGACAGCTTTTCATGACGGGCTTCTGCCCCTGGCACCCGGCAGAGCCCTTCCACAGGGATGGACGGTGCATCTGGATTTCATGATCGTTGAAACCGTGCTGCAGGGGTGCGGGAGGGATGTGCACGGTAGAATCAGGGAAATAGGAGAATTCCATTTTCATGGTTTTTACAGCAAAGATTTGCTTTGTGAAGTCAGTAGATGTATTTTTCCCTAATGAGTGGAATTGGGCTCAATTTTATGTGAACGTACCAAAGTTGGAGGTTTTGCATCAAGACCTACAGGGAAGCAGACGTTGTTGTCTCGTTCCCCACAAGCGCCGTGTCACTGGCATTTGCTTCCTGGTCTCCCGCTTCTCTTGTCCTTCTGCAGGCCCTCTCTCCACTGGGAAGGGAATATTTGCCCATTCTCTAATCGTTGCCTTTTACAGACTTCTGAATGAGGCCAGGTTGAGTCCTGCGGCCAGAGAAGACAAAGAGCCATTCCGAGGGGTTTGGCTTTAAAGTCATCTCCGCAGGTGTCCAGGGACCCCTGGCCCATTTATGTGACTCCACCCCATCCTCCCCCCATCAATTCACCACCCGCCGTCAGCCAAGGAGGCTGCTTCACAGTCCTCCTTCCTCTCAGAACCCTGCTTTTCATTCACCGGGAAGACAGAAGAAATGCAAAATAAAATCACCCCTGTCCCCAAGGCCAGTCTCCCTTCCCATCCATGTCTGAACACACACACTCAGAGTTTCCGTGGGAGAATTATCCAGGCTCTATCAAAGCATTCACTTTCCTCTTATATGAATTTAATCTGCATCATAGGATTTACGGTTATCCGACATTAGATTACACATTCGTGTGTTTATTTCTTTATCACGTTTTGCCACTAGAACGTAAGCTCATGGAGGAAGTGCTTTTCTCTCTTGATTTCCCAAGTACTCTTTTTTAAAAAAATATATTTACTTGTTTATTTATTTATTTGGCTGCGTTGGGTCTTAGTTGCAGCACGCAAGATCTTCGCTGAGGCATGCGGGGTCTTTTGTCGTGGCACGAGGGCTTCTCTCTACTTGTGGCATGCGGGTTTTCTCTCTCTAGTTACGGCGAGCGGGCTCCAAGGCTCGTGGTCTCTGTAGTTTGCGGTGTGCGGGCTCAGTAGTTGTGGTGTGCAGGCTTAGCAGCCCCACGGCATGTGGGATCTTAGTTCCCCAACTGGGGATTGAACCCGCATCCCCTGCATTGGAAGGCAGATTCTTTACCACTGGATCACCAGAGAAGTCCCACCCAAGTACTCTTGACATCCTTGTGCCTATAGAACAGTCCCTGGCATTTCATGGGCACCAAATAAACACTTGCTGAATGAATGAATGAGGATTGTAAATAAAAATGTACTGATAGGTTGTTTACTGGAAGTAAATTGCTATTATTAAGGATTACTTATTCCTTATTCCTTATCAAAACAAATGTGCATTAACCCTTGGCATTAACTAGATATCCTCTATGTAGTCCCCCATAAAAGAGAAACTATTTATAATACCACATGGAACATTGGATTTTAATTGGTGCGTCTGTATTACTAATAGACTTTTAATAGGCAACATGGTAGCTATAAGCATGGCTAAGAATGATATAATATTTGAATAACTAAAATCATGCATTATTTCATTGTATATGATGTTTTCTCCCTTGGAATATTGACACAGTGAGTCATGGCAGTTACAATGGTGTCAGAGAAGCGGAGCCCATTATGGGGCCATTATGATAATAGCACATAACAAACAGTGGGACTGTGGATGGTAATGGATACATAATGGATAACAAATGGCTGGGATTCTGAACGGTAATGGTTGCTAGCGATTTTCTAGTAATAATAACCTCCTTCTCTTAAAATAAATGTAAGTTTAATGTCAAAAACTGGCATCAGCATGAAGGGTCCACATTGCTTTTGGGGGTGGCCCACTTCACTTGGCTTAAGCTTCTCCTTCCAGAAACCTGGGTTCATCTCTGCTTCCCAGCCACCGAGGCAAATTCCTCTGACAGCCTGACCCCACGATGTCCCCCCATCAGTGGATTAGGATGGCCTATCTCAGTAAATACACAGCCCCAAGCCCCAGACTGCCCTTGTCCTTTGCTGGGCTGCACACTGATTTTCCCATTTGCATCCAGGATTCTGGAATGAACAAGCAATTTGCACCGCAGTGCTTTGTGCTGCCCTCAGGACACTTGCAGCCTGGCCTCTGCTCTGGCGCCTCCTTCACCCTTCCTTTGCTGGCTTCTGGGGCAGCTCCCCCTGCAGGGGTGCTGTCCACTCTGCGGGCATTCCTGCCCAGCACCTTCCTGCCTGACACTCTGAGGCTCCCTAGCTGCCCTGAGGCTGAGTGTTGCAGTGAGAGCTCAGGGCTGTGTTTTTCTCTGATTCCTCAGAGTTCATCTGTCACCACCTCTGAGCCATGTCTGTGCTGGCCCAGTGATTCCCTTCTGCTGAAGCTCATTGTATTGTTTCCGTTTCCATTGCCTCCAGAAACTATATTTATTCAAGACTAAGGTCATAGGGCTTCCCTGGTGGCGCAGTGGTTGAGAGTCCGCCTGCCGATGCAGGGGACACGGGTTCATGCCCCGGTCCGGGAAGATCCCACATGCCGCGGAGTGGCTGGGCCCGTGAGCCATGGCCGCTGAGCCTGCACGTCCGGAGCCTGTGCTCCGCAGCAGGAGAGGCCACAGCAGTGAGAGGCCCATGTACCGCACAAAAAAAAAGAAAAAAAAGACTAAGGTCATAGAGGTTCCCCTTTGCTTAGGGCTGTGGATAGTGTGGCTGAAACCTCCCCCTGACCCCACCACTCCTGCCATCTCGTGGCAATCGGGCTCAGTGTCCCTCTTCAAGCCCACATTGCCCACTTGTCCGGATGGTAAGTTCTATGTGTATTTATTACCAGTAGGCTCTGTGCAGTAATCATATATAAATATATATATATATGTAAATATTGTTTTCCATTATGGTTTATCTCAGAATATTGAATAAAGTTCCCTGTGCTATACAGTAGGACCTTGTTGCTTATCCACTCTATATGTAATAGTTTGCATCTGCTAACCCCAAACTCCTAGTTCATCCAATTATACTTAAGTTTAATTAATTTAAATGAAAATAGCCACAAGTGGGGAATGGCTGTAACAGTGGACGGTGCAGCCCTAGGGCATTTGGTGACACACAGAGTTGGTGGCCAGCGCACATCCACCTGGAGAGCCCTCTCCAGGGCGTGAGGGCCAGTGAGCTGTCCCAAGATGCGAACAAGCCTGCATTGGATTTGGGATCCTCCATACCTGATCCTTGCATCTGCCACGTCAGCTTGTGTCTGAGGGTCAGGTTTCTGCCATCTCTTTAACATTACTAGCAAATATCAGAAGCTTAGAACATTGAAGAGATTTTTATCCCTTTTGGAAGCCCAAATCTAATTCAGACGAGAGGAGAGAGACTGGTTAAACACTGACAAAATCGGTGAAATTGTCTCAATATTTAAACTGACCTGATTATACCCTCGAACACATTTTCTGGACTGTGGGCATCCTCAGAACCAGGTGTGGCCTCACCAGACTGAGGGACCGTGTCTGCCGTTCAGTGATTTAACAGTCGTGCTCCAGGGCTGCGGGACCAGCCCACCTTTGTCGACATTTAAACTCCGCCTCAGTTAGGTGTCCTGTCCACTTTGAAAAGGCTGAGAGACCTTCAGTCAGTACTTGTTAAACACATGTCATTTCTTTTCCATTTTGACTGATTTGTAGAATTCTATTAAAGTTTAGGCTTCTGGGAGTGGCACTGAATTTGCTGAAGCTCAAAGCAAGTGGCTGAAAGGGAGAAGCAGACCGAGGGACACATGAGAAAAAAACACAATAGAAACTAATGTTTTTAGACCCGTGGTTATTTATTTCTTTAAAAATATTCATTATATAGCCAGTGGTCAGAATACTGACACGAGAAACAGAAATGAGGCAAAAGTCTCCAAATCTCAGTAAAGATTAGAATAAGTGAAATGTACATTGAGAGCAGTGCAGAGTCTCTGGGTTTTGAAATAGTGTTTTCTCTCTCCCTGGTACATATCAGACATCTTATTAAAGGCAGGTAATAAATCAGATGAGCAGGGATGGGAGCTGAAACTGACAAACGGGCGGAGATGACCCCCCCCCCACTCTGTGAGTGTTGAGTGGGAGGGGCCTCCAGGCGAGCTTCGGGGCGGGGGTTGTGTTGTGTTGGAGTTGTGTTCCTTACCCCTTCTCTGTGAAGATGTGTCTGCTATGAGGAATGTGATGTTTCATCAACAATAAAATACAAAGAGAGACTAAGGGAAGGTGGAAGCCGGCTTTAGATTAGCTTGGGAGGCAGAGAGGCATCGAGAAAGGGGGAGGGGGTGGAAGAAGCGGGCTGGATTCAGAGGTTCAGGGTGCAGGTGAGCGGGGAGGCCGTCCACCGCGCTGGGCCGGGCTCTCCCCAGCACTCCGAGGTGGCCGTGAACGCACGTGGGTTTACATCTGTGCAAACGTGAGTCTGGCAGTTGCCCTAAGCAGGAGTCCAGTGGCCACCATGAGAGGACAGCAGAGCCCAGGGTGCAGCTGCGCAGGCAGAGGACACCTGAGAAAGGCCAGTGTCGGCCGCTGGGGACCAAGACAGAGGCCTGGTCAGTACCGTCCAGAGTGGCGGGAGCGCCAGGGCCTCCGGTACCGACCATAACTGTTGGCGGCTGTGTTAGGCCCAATTCTCTAGCCTTGTCTCTAAGTTACGCAGGGCCCCGCACGGCCATGCCTTTTGGGTGGAATTTCTCATTCTGAGGGAATTCCTTAAGGAGTGTTTGTCAAGGTTCTGCTTCAGTCCTGAGGAATCCAGGACTAACCTAGCACAGGTGAAAAGGGGCAGGAGTGATTGGCTCACTGACATGGGGTGTAGGCCAGGTGACAAGCGCGGCTGAATCCAGGGTCTGCAGCAGCATTGCCAGTCTTTCTCCTGCTCCCTCACCTGCTCTCCAGGTCTGTCTCCGTGTCTGTCCCCCAGCGCTCCCCACAACGTGGGAGGAGGGTTGGGGACCCTTTCCTCCCGGCAGGGCTCCTCCACTGAGACGTGGCACGGCGGCCCCTTGGGGACAGTCTGTCCTCCTGCTCCAGCAGAAAGGGGAGGGCGCAAGGGGTCAGCAGCCAGGATTTAGGGTCCTCTGAGTGGCCCACTGTTCCCTCCGGGGGGTCGGGTCTGGCTGAGTCTCGCTGCCTGTGCTTGCAGGGTCTGGACCCCGGAGGAAGGCAGCTCAGGCTCGGATGAAAAGCGGTACAGTCAGCGCCGCGCCACTCGCCCTTAGCAGTGGTCCTCAGTCTCTGGATGTCAGGATGAAGGTCTGCAGTCAGAGCCATTTCTCTGCCCTCTGGGGATGTCACCGATACTGTTAGATGCTCAGAGGATTCGGGCTTTGCACTGAAGTCTCTCAACTCCTGTGGGAGCATTCTTCACCTGGGAGAGGGGATCAGGGTTTTACACTTACAAGGCTTTGGACACTTTTTTTTGGGTAGATAGCTCTGTAGGAGCAAACGGTTTCATAAATGATGTGATTTAGCTAGTGATAATCTATTCAGAATTTCAACCCAAGGCCCGCATTTTAAGGGTAGGAATTATGTGTATCCAAAGTCAAGTTGAGATTCCAAGGTTCTGTTTGAGGGGCTCTAGGTTAGGGACTAATTGGGGGTAATTCTTGCACTTGTGGGAGAAGTAGCCATTGACATAGTCACCAGTGATGCTGACACCGCCCTGTGTGCTTTGGGCGTGTCCTAGTCACCGTGTGACCCACCGTGTGAGCAGGATGCAGCTGCAGGAGAGATGTAGGGGGCGAGGCTGAGGCTGCAGCAGGCAGGCACAGGCAGGAGTGCAGAGGACAGAGGAGCCGTCCTTGGGGCGGGGAAGCCGACGCCTCGTCCCCTCGGCCGCTGACCGTCAGGGTCCACCAACACGTATGATGATGCTCTCTGTTCTGGGTTGGTTTGCAAATCGTTCTTCAAAATTCCATTTTGTTTTTCTAGCACAGGGAAACCAGGCTCTATGGAATAGCTAATAAGGCCAATCAGATAAGCAATAGGCATCTGCAGAAATTAAACTGAGAACAAGCAGGGATTGCATGGAATTTTAAGAATGTTTTCTCCTCAGTGACAAAATATTTTATCCCTAAAATAATGTTTTCATAATAAAAATAAATTTCAGCCATTTTTCAGCTGCAGAAATGTTGGTGAGGCTTTTCTGCATTTGCTGTTTGCATACATTTGTGTTTGTTCCTCAAAGAGTCTGAGAGTTAGAAGAGATTGATTTATCCCAGTGTATCTGCCCCAAATGGATGATCGTGTCACACCATCCACTGCAGCTGCTTTTGGCCACGTGCAGCTCTAACACCAGGCAGAAAACCCTGGCAAATCGGTTAGCTCAGCTTTACTCGGTAAATATGCAAGTAAGTAATCCAGTACCCAGTAAGGGGTGAGAGGTTTGACACCCCGTCTCCAGAGTGCACGGCTCCAGGTGGGAGGCTTCCACACATCCAGGTGAGGCGACGGGGCTCTGAGGCCAGATAGGAGCCTGCTTCCCTTCCCTGGACCACCTGCCGCTGAGCCCAGATCCCCTGGTGTGGCTCAGGTGAGTTTGCTCTCAGGCAGTGTCTGCCTGAACAGACACTGGAGGTTGATGGACTAGAGCCCCAGACCACGGTCTCCTGATGAACTGTCGGGTTCCCACCCTAACGCCACTGTCACCTCCAAAGATTGCTTTTTTTTTCTTCTTCACCTGATAATAACATCACCCATGATCCCTGCTTGTGACGCCTGCTCTGCATCAGGCACCTTCATACATCACAGCTCACAGTTAGGAAACCCTGCACTTGGGAGAGCTTGGCACCATCACCTCCATTCTGTGCTGAGGACTTCGAAGGTCAGGCTGTATAAGCATCGTGCTCAAGGTCACTTGGCTAGCGAGAGGTGGAACTTGGATCCCTTGTGGGTCTGTCGGTTTTGAAAGGACCACAGTGTTTCCACTGCCCAGCACTGGAGGGAGCAGCCACTCTGCTGTGGCAGCGAGGGCTCAGCTCACCTGCCCAGCTACAGCAGGGTGGAGATCGGGGTTCCTCGGTACTTCTCCTAGTTGCCTGTGTTGCCTAGTTGCCTGCTGCACCTTTATTGCCGACTTCCCGTCTGGGGGCCTCTGTCTTCCTTACTGGTCTTCCGGTGCTCTGGTATTCTCTGCCTTGGCAGTTCCAGGCTAAGAACCACAGCGCATAGAGTGGAGAGTCAGAGACCTTCCTGTTAGATGCTCTGATTTTGCTGAAATGACAGGGACGGGCCGTTGTTTGGCCTGCGCAGCACATGGGCTGTCATTAGTTAAATGGGCTACTTCCCACTGTGCTTGCTTTTAAACTGGTGATAGCTGTGATGCCATAGTTGTTCCTTTACTAAAAAAAAAAAAAAAAGTATTTTTTATTTTTTTGGCTGCACCATGTGGCATGCAGGATCTTAGTTCCCCAACCAGGGATCGAACCCATGACCCCTGCAGTGGAAGTGCAGAGTCTTACCCACTGGGTAAGACTCTTCCCTGACCCAGAGAAGTCCCGAAAAAAATGTTTTTAAAAGAAATGACAAAGATGACTGCAGCCAATGTGTGGCATTTGGGCCAGTTTTCAGAGGAGGATGGGCTGCAGTGACCATCACCCACCCCCTGGAGGGGAGCAGCTCATGCAGATTTGCTCACTGAGTCAGTTTCTTCACCTGAGTTACAGGATATTTACTTATTTCGGTGGCAATGTGGGCAGCTGTGCTCCTGAATTTCAGTAAAGCATGAAGCTGATCCCTGTAATACTCACTGGCGCCTAAAACTCTTAAAAGTTAAAACTACAGAATTTCTTTGATTTTTTTTTTCCAGTGGGAAGGACTTAAATAGGCTCAAATCTTCTTTGCTCTCTGTAACTTAATTTTGGAAAGTTTGCCTGGAAGACATTGAATGGGGGTAGGTCTTCTCTCCCCAACCCCACAAAACAGTGTGGTGAGCCCTGCGAGCCCCTGCTGGGGCTGGAAGACTCCTTTGTCCTTGGTGTTCCCTGGGGTGCTTTCGGCCAGAGAGCAGGGCTTACGAGCTGGCCAGTGAGTTAGAGCTGATGGAAGAGGATGTAGAGCACATTCAGGGGTGGTCCCTGTGCTGGGAGGGGTCCCAGTCTCCCGCTCTGCCTCTCCTTCACCCCCAGAAGCCGAGGAGAAGGTTCAGGACCCGCTCCGCCCGATCCCCCAGAACCCCAGGCCTGCCACCGCTCACTCTGATTCCACTGGGAACTGTGCCCCTCATCCCTGTTTCTGGCTGTTGGACCAAGAAGCCCAGACTCCCAGGTCACCTCCCGACTCTGCCCCACCCCAGTCCCAGTCTGTGCCCTGCGCCCTCTGGAGTCTGCTGGCATTTTTCTGCCTCCGTTGGAAGGAGACCTCTTTGGAGGAGCTGTCTTTGCTCTTGTTAACACTTTCTGCATCTCGCTCCCAGGACACCACGTTCTCTGCTTGTTCTTTTCACTCACTGGCTGTTCCTTCTCAGAGTCCTTTTATCTGATTCCTTACCGTTTCCCTAGCTCTCAATATCTGCGTGCACCAGGGCTCGTCATCGGACCTCTTCAACTGTATTTACTTCCTTTGAAATCTCATCAAATGTCATGGCTTTGAATATCACTTATATGCTGATGGACTCCAAACTCCTGTCTCAACTGCCTGTTCCACGAGTCCAGGTGGTACCTGATCGGCATCTCAGACGTGGCGTGTCCCAAATTTGAATCCCTGATCCTCTTCTCTAAGCCTTTTCCGCCCACTGCTTTCTCCCTCTCGGGCAAAGGCCATTCCATCCTTCCCATTGCTCACGTCAAAAACATACTGAAATCGGACAGCAAACTGTTTGGCTCCAGCATTGAAACATACATAGAATCAGGTTTCTGTTCACCACCTCTGCTGACCCCACTCTTGTCCAGGCCACCAGATTGCTCACCTGCACCTGGTCTCCCAGCTTCCAACCTGGCCACCTGCCCTGTGCTCCGGGCCATCCCAGGGCAGCAGCCAGACCGACCCTTGAAAACACAGGAGAGGCATGTTACTCTTCTCCATAAAGCCCTCTAGTGCCCCGATCTCCCCCAGGAGTCAAAGCCAAGGCCCGTGCCCTTCCTGACGTCACATCTCTGGCCTCCGCCCTCCCCACTCTCTCCCTTGCTCACCCTGCTTCCACTGACCCAGACTCCGTGCTGTTCTGAGCACACAGGCTGCGGCTTTGGGGTCCTCGCATCGGCTGCTCCCCGTATCTGTGACATTCTCCCCCATAATCCAGATCTCTAACTCCCTCAACTCTGTTAAGCCTCCCTTTGCCACTTTATTTAAAATTGCAACAACTCCCAACTGGCACACCCCTAACCCCCCTAACTCTGCTCTATCTTTTCCCCATTTTTACCACCTTCTAACTTCCTAAAAAATTTACTTGATTTGATAATATCTGATTATCCCTACTAGAATGTGAGCTTCAAAACACAAGGCATTGTATTCCTGTTTTGTTCACTGATATATTCCTAGTGCCTAAAATACTCCCAGGTGTGTAGTAAGTGCTCAGTTAGTATTGGTGTATTGAATGAACGAATAAATGAAGGATTATGTAGGGTTTTGTCAATTCATAATCTTATTATTGGACTGGCATGCACGTCACATTGGAGTAAATGTTTATGGGCCCATTCCTGTTTTGCTTCATTTTGTTTTTTTAAACTATACGATAATTTATAAAGAGTTAAATGTACACATCTTAAGTGTATGGCTTAATTAATTTTTATATATGTATCTGTCCCTGTAACTACCATCAGGATTCCATTACTCAAAAATTTTCTCTCAAGCCCTCCTCAGTCAGTATGAGAGACCCCTCACAGAACCCCCAGAGATAACCATTATTCTGACTTCTGTTTTATCATAGATTAATTTTCTGCTGTTCTTGCCTTTCTTATAAGTGGAGTCTTACACAGTGTACCCTTATGTGTCAGAATTCTTTAATTCAGCATTTTTATTTTCAATCTCTCTATCCTTATGGATTTAAGCAGATATAAATCAGATATAAAAGCAGATGTAGTTGAGTCTTGCTTTCTGTTTGGTCTGGTAATCTCTGGATCTTTCCTTTGTAACAGTTTGACTTGACGTGCCTTGGTGGGTTTTTCTCCGTATTTTTCATGTTTGGAATTAACTCAGTTAATTGAATATGTGAGTTGATGTTCATCATACATTTTGGAAAATTCTCAGCTATTATCTAGTCAAACATCGACTGTGCCCATGCTCTGTCTCTCCTTCTGGAATGATAGTTACACTTACGTAAGACCACTTGAGAGTATCCCACTTCTCTCATGATTTGTTCTATTTTTTTCCAGTCTTTGTCTTTTTGTGCTTGAATTCAGACAGTTTCTGTTGGTCTGTCCTTCCTGCTGCTGTTCCCTAGTCGGTTGTTATGCCCCATCAATGAATTCTTGACTTCAGATATGGAAGTTTAAATTCTAGAATATCCACTTGGTTCTTTTGTAGATAATATGTTTTTCTGATGCATTTCTCCATCATTTATCCATTTGGTTTATCTTTTTTCTATTTCCTTTAACATATTTAAAATAATAATGTTAATGTCTTTGACCACTCATTTCAACATCTGGATCATCTGTAGGTTTGCCTCTGTTGGCTGTATATCTTTTGATTGTGAGTTGCATTATTTTGTTTCTTTACATTTCATAATTTTTCACGTATGCTGGATGTGTGTATGAAAGATGTGTGTAGGCTGGATGTGTGTACATCTACTCTAAAGACTAAAGTAGATACTACTTTCCTCCAGAGAGGCCATGCTTTTTCTTCTCTTAGGCAGCTAGTGTAAGGGACTGTAGTGAGTTGAATGGTGGCCTCCAGAATGATAGTTTCACCTCCCTACCTAGATAACCTATGATTGGAACCTTACCTGGAAAGAGGGTATTTGCAGATGTAATTCAGTCAAAGATCTTGAGATGAGATCATCCTGGATTGTCCAGATGGGCCCCAACTCCAGTGACAAGTGTCCTATAAGAGACAGACGAGAAGACACGGGAGCATGGAGAGACGCAGCCCCAAGCCAGAGGAGTACTTGGAGCCCGGGGACACTGGAAGAGGTGGGGGGTGGCTTTCCCTTAGAGCTTTCAGAGGGAGTGCAGCCTTGCCAACGCTTTGATTCCAGACTTCTGGCCTGCAGAACTGTGAGAGAATGGACTTCTGTTGTTTTAAGCCACCAAGTTTGCAGTAGTTTGTTACAGCAGGCACAGGACACTCATACAGGGACTGACCACTTGGGGGTCAGGTAGGAATTGAGCTAGGTTTGGGAGCGGCTGCAGGTTTGGTTTTATTACACCTCTGGTTTCAAAAGTATTGAGAAAGCTTTTGCATATGCATTACAGGCACCTTCCCCTCCCTGGTGATCAAGACAGGAGATTGCAGGAGAGTTCTCTGATCTCCAGCCCCGCCCTCCAGCCCCGCCAGCCTCCTGTGCCCTTAGGCACTCAGCAACACCCAGACAGGAGAGAACCAGGTCCAGATCTGGGTTCCTCCAGATGCCAGTGTGTCTAGCCAGCCCCTCTGGTTCCTCAGCCCCCCACTGGCTGCCCCTCCTCCCAGCAGAACCCTCTGCTTGCTGAGGAAGGGCCCATCTTGCCTGGTTTTAGATCATTTATACTTCTCTGTACATACAGTTCATTAAAAACTCTGCGTTTATAGTTTTGTAGTTAGTTTCTAGATATTTCCTAATTGTAGTACTTGTAAGTGACCTTCTAATTGCCCTAGTGCTCACCATCCTAACTAGAGGCAGAACTCCTTAATGTATCTGTTGCCGTTTTAAACATTTAATAAACTAAACTTTCAATATTAATTATGTTGCATACATACACATAAATATTAAAATATATGTATATATGTAATAGATACATACATATAAACATGTGTACAAATATATGCATAATTATATTAAAATATTTATATATAACTATACACATAATTTAAAATGTAATTAATTAATTCTTAAGAATGATCTGTGTAGAGATTAGCAGGACTGGTGTATGATTTGAGTGAAGGCCAACAGTTGCTGATTTCAGATTTCAAGGCCAAGGCTATCAGGGTAGAAAAGTGGGAGAGAGGCGGGGAATGAATGGATAGGCATAGATATTCAGGAACATATGTACTGAAACACTGGAAACAAGTTTCTGGCTGAACATTGATGATTTCTTTTGGCTTTTATCTAAAATAAAGTAGATAACTAGCTTGAGAAGATTAGACCTTTGTATGATACTTTATTTTACATTACATTAAGCTGTGTGGTGGGCAGTTTTAGAGGGCAGAAGCCACGTTGTGGTGAATAGTTGGTTTTTGTTTTTTGTTTTTTTCTGTACCAAGAGCCCTCTGGGCCAGCAACTATATTTTCAACAGAAAAAATTTAGATTTCTCATGTTGAATTACAAACGAAAATTTAGAAAACATGAGCAACCATGTTAATTACAAACATTCATTCTCCTCCAATGCTTGAAAGTTATTCACTGGCTTGAGCATTATTTATTTTCTCCAGAAATTTAATCCATTTTCAGAATGCATTGTTGTGGTTGAGATAATTACTCAGTTACACGTGAAAAGAGAAGGTTTCTGCAGTCAACTGGATGGATACCTGTTTCAGAGGGCGCGGTACATGTAAATATAAGAAAATTGTACAGAATTTTAAAGTCATAACACAGTTTTGAGCCCCATCTCTTTGTTCTTTAGAAACAATATACATTTATTTGAATGACCTCTGATGTACTTCATATGACATGAACATAATCAGTATGTAAATGAAACCTACTAACCATAGCTATTAATGTTGAAATAGAGCCAAGATCTTCATCTACTATGATTTGAGTTTTTAGACAAAAACCTTTGAACTGAGTAATGTTGGAGTGAAATACAAGTTGTTTCTTTTTTTGTAAAAAGAGACTAAACAAATGATTAAAAAAAGATACCTCAAATGTATTTGCAAAAATAAACATCTGCAGCTTGCACACACTTACTCTGAGTATGAATGGACGGTAATATCCTTTTTCTAAGTGCACTACTGTTTTTTTTATTTTATTTATTTTATTTTTTAACATCTTTATTGGAGTATAACTGTTTTACAATAGTGTGTTAGTTTCTCCTCCACAACAAAGTGAATCAGCTATACACATACATATGTTCCCAAATCTCCTCCCTCCCGCATCACCCTCCCTCCCACCCTTCCCTATCCCACCCCTCTAGGTGGTCACAAAGCACAGAGGTGACCTCCCTGTGCTATGCGGCAGCTTCCCACTAGCTATCTAATTTACATTTGGTAGTGTGTATATGTCCATGCCACTCTCTCACTTCGTCACAGCCCACCCTTCCCCCTCCCCATATCCTCAAGTCCATGCTCTAGTAGGTCTGTGTTTTATTCCTGTCCTACCACTAATCTCTTCATGACTTTTTTTTTTCTTAGATTCCATATATATGTGTTAGCATACGGTATTTGTTTTTCTCCTTCTGACTTACTTCACTCTGTATGACAGACTCCAGGTCTATCCACCTCATTACAAATAACTCAGTTTCATTTCTTTTTATGGCTGAGTAATATTCCATTGTATATATGTGCCACATCTTCTTTATCCATTCATCTGTTGATGGACACTTAGGTTTCTTCCATGTCCTGGCTATTGTAAATAGAGCTGCAATAAACATTTTGGTACATGACTCTTTTTGAATTATGGTTTTCTCAGGGTATATGCCTAGTAGTGGGATTGCGGGGTCATATGGTAGTTCTATGTGTAGTTTTTTAAGGAACCTCCATACTGTTCTCCATAGTGGCCGTATCAATTTACATTCCTACCAGCAGTGCAAGATGGTTCCCTCTTGTCATCAGTAACCCAGGCTGGAGCAGAGAAGACAGAATCGTTGATGCCAACCTTTGGTGCATGTCCTGTTTTGAGATTTTAAGGTCTGGAATCGCAGTTTCTGAGCAGGGCCTCTGTCTGTTTAGTGTCCCTGTCACCTCCTGATCCACAGCCTCACCTACACCCAGCTCTCCTGCCGGCCTCCCCGGCTTCCCCATCCAGGGCCGGTGCTGCACGCACCCTGCACTCCTCCAGACCTCCATCCACCACGGGACAAAAATCAACGGAAAGGATGGTGCCTCTGCCGGTTTATAATCTGCTGCCCTGACTCGCCTCTCTGACCTTGTACCACCTCAGCCTCAGCCGATGACCTGGCCTCTGATGCGCCTGGGAGTCTGGAGGTCACCCTGTGTTCGCCCTCAACTTCTCATCCCTCTGCCTTTGCCACGCGTACCGGTCACACATGCCTCAGAGAAAGCCGCCGCTTCTCTTTCCTGAGACGTGTCACTTTATCCCATTTCCATCCCGTTTCTTCATCACCATCTCCAGTCACTTTCTTTCTTTCTTTCTTTTTAAAATAAATTTATTTTATTTATTTATTTTTGGCTGCATTGGGTCTTCTTTGCTGCGTGCAGGCTTTCTCTAGTTGTGGTGAGCGGGGGCTACTCTTTGTTGTAGTGCGCGGGCTTCTCATTGCGGTGGTTTCTCTTGTTGTAGAGCACGGGCTCTAGGCGCGTGGGCTTCAGGAGTTGTGGCACACAGGCTTCAGTAGTTGTGGCTCTAGAGAGCAGGCTCAGTAGTTGTGGCACACGGGCTTAGTTGCTCCACGGCATGTGGGATCTTCCCAGACTGGGACTCGAACCCGTGTCCCCTGCATTGGCAGGCAGATTCTTAACCACTGTGCCACCAGAGAAGCCCCTCCAGTCACTTTTTGCAGGGTCTCCCCATCACAGGACCGAGCCGTGCAGTCCTCACCACGTCCTTCCTGAGGAAGCTCCACCGCTATGCCACCAGGGTTATGAAAGCATGTTTTACATTTGTTTCCTTTCTTGTACCTACTCACTCTTCAGACCGAGACCTGTCACCTTGCTGTGGCTGCCGTGCCCTCCGTGGGCATCGTAGGTTCTCCCGTGTCTCTCCTACGGCCATGGCACAGCTGACCACACCTTGTGAACCAGCCCTCCCTCCCTCGGCTTTTCTTCACCGTCCCGTCTTGAATCTCCACCTTGTTG
Organism: Kogia breviceps; assembly: GCF_026419965.1. Taxonomy (NCBI): domain Eukaryota; kingdom Metazoa; phylum Chordata; class Mammalia; order Artiodactyla; family Physeteridae; genus Kogia; species Kogia breviceps. The sequence goes on along the minus strand of NC_081324.1, from coordinate 57,988,289 downwards.
TCTTAGAGGCTCTTTATTGCTTGTCATTCCTCTGCCCACTTAGGCTGGAATTCCACAGGATTTCTGTGTAGAGATCTCTCAGTCGGGATCCGAGGGCAGTTTATGACATCCGGGGCAGGGTTGAGAGAAGCCAGTGAGGAGGGGCTGGCCCCCGGAGGGAACAGGAGCGGCCAGAGGGCCCAGGGCAGGAGCCCGGCCTCAGGTAGGAAAAGCCACCACCAAACCGAAGGAGGCCTGGGTTAGCATCCGCCTTGCTCACCACCTGTCCTTTTAGACTTTGCTAATACTTCTCATTGGCCAAATCCCAACCAGAAACCTACGGACAGAGGCGGCTTTGATGCCATCCCTGATGGTCAGTTTCCTTGGCACCATGTGGATCCAGAGGGAAGAAGAGAGAATATCCCATCTAGCGCTGCCTATTTCTCTGCATTTCTCACCTTGTTTCTTTGTCAGTACATCACACCTGTGGCTTCTTCTGTCACCTCTGTGTTTATGACTCCTTTCTCGACCAAGATTCAGGAACTAATTTCATTTGTCTGCAAGACATTTTCACGTGAATATCCTGTAGACACTTCAAATTTAACAAAATCCAAATAGAATTCCCCTTCAACGAAAATAAATCAGACGAAACAAACACTGAAATCCTGTTTCTTTTCTTGTGTTCCTTATGTAGCAACGACACAGACATGAACTAGGTTGCCCATCTTAGAGTTTGTTTTTACTTTTGTCCAAGTTACACTTATACAAAGTGCAAAACCTAATTCTCCAAGTTTTGTTATTAAACACTAGTCCCAGGACCTCCATCTCCCACATTTCCGCCTCTGCAGAGGCAACCACTTTCCTTTATTTTAGCTAATTGTTACGGTGTTTATCTGTGACTCTAAACATAGGCTTGTTTTGCAATGTCTTGACTTGGTGTGGGATTCTCTCTATGTAGATGGAGCCTCTTTCCCCCTCCCCATGCCTTCTCCCCACATACAGGCTCTTCCGTCCATCCTCTCAGTGTGGAGAGATCAAAATTTTAGTTAGATCAAAGTTTTTGTTTACCCACAACACATTAGCCATCATAACCAAGAGGCTCATGTGTCCCCTTTGTACTCCAAAAGGATAAATGGCTCAAAAGAAGTTTAAGCACTTTCATGTGTTTCCATATCACCTTACTAGAAAGGAAGAAAAGTGTTGGTAGCTCAGAAGGTAGGTCTATAAAATAAATGGATAAGGTTTTGGTTAAACTTAAATGGGCTCTTTAGATATATTTGTTCAATAATGTTTACATAATTTGAATGGGGATATTTGAATTTATACATTCACTTGTTTGTTCATTTGTCCAACAAATAGAGTGTTAAAATGCTTCAACAAATATACTCCAGATATTATCTGGTACTGGTGACAAAAAAAAATTAGAAGAAACTTCCAGTTTTGAATTCCACATGGAAGGAGCTTGGAAGTTGTCACTGTATTCTAACAACAAGTAAAAAGTTGAACGGACTGAAAATCAACAGCTCTTCTTTGGATCCAAAAGTGCGGGGAGGACACAGGGCAAACCACTCTCCCCAAGACTGGAGAGACAGACGGGCGGACACAGGGAGTCATGGCATATTGGAACAGAGGCCAACTTGGGAACCAGGGTTGGGACAGGAAGACCTGAACCTTAATTGATGACTTACTGGAGGCTCCATGTGGACAACCCAGAGCTCAATACTCCTGCGGCCCAGTCATGGGGGGGGCACCCACGGTACTGTGAGATTTACCAATAGGAGCTAGACCAAGTTTGACCAGGAGCTCAACCACCACGAACACGGGAGAAAGTTCCCCTCACACATCTGGCACGGGGAGGGGCAAAGGAACCGTTTTGGAATATATCAGAGCACTTGGTTCTTTTTAACAAGGCCTGCCCTTAGGGGAAACTCCTTAACCGGAGCCTACCCTGCTAGGGCATTATCAGAGCCTAACTGACTTGGCAAGGGGGATGCAGCCATATCTAGCCACCCTGACCCTCCTGAGGGAGGGGAGCAAAACTGAGAATAGTGGAGAAGGTCACTGTCCAGAGGCACAGGCTCACTGACAGCCTAAGCTCTCAGCACAGACTGTAGAATGCATCCCCTCCCCTCCCTCTCACCACCACATTAGTAAACGCCTGTTTATAGCAGTTTCTTTTACCTGATACATTATAGCCATCCATCCAAAAAAATTTTTTTTAAATCTGGGAATTATTTATTTGCAGCAATCATCCTTAGACAACCAAGAGAAATTACATATCCTGGCTTAGCTAGGATAGTCCTGGATCATGCCTGTTGGAACTGTGTAATCGTTAATAATGCTTGCTTGCTCCCTCTTACTCTTAAAAATGCCCCATTTCAGACTTCGCTGGTGGCGCAGTGGTTGGGAGTCCGCCTGCCAGTGCAGGGGACATGGGTTCGAGCCCTGATCCGGGGGGATTCCACATGCTGCAGAGCAGCTAAGCCCATGCGCCACAACTACTGAGCCTGCGCTGTAGAGCCCACGAGCCACAACTACTGAGCCCGTGTGCCACAACTACTGAGCCAGCGTGCCACAGCTACTGAGGTCCACGTGCCTAGAGCCCATGCTCCGCAACAAGAGAAGCCACCTCAATGAGAAGCCTGCGCACCGCAATAGTTGCCCCCACTCGTTGCAACTAGAGAAAGCCCGCATGCAGCAACGAAGACCCAACACAGCCAAAAATAAATAAATAAATTTATTTTTTTTTTAAAAAAAGGTCCCATTTGGACAGTAAGTTATGTGGTGCCTCAAGACCTAACCAGTTTTCTTCTCTTTCACGTGACTCATGTCCTACTACTCTTAACAAGAAATCCTATCTTCTGTTGTAAGCAGCTCGAGTCCCTTTTGGGTTAGTGGTTTTATTATGCTTCACTTTCTTGCACTTCGCAGATACAGTGTTTTTTACAAAGTGAGGATTTGCGGCAACCCTGCATCGGTCAAGTCTACTGGTGCCATTTTTCCAACATCATAACTTTTTAATTAAGGTATGTGCAGTTGACCCTTGAACAATGCAGGGGTTGGGGTGCCAGCCTCTCAGCAGCTGAACATCTACATGTAACTTTACAGTCCTTTGTACCCATGGTTCTGCACCTGCAGATTCAACCAGGGGGACCTTGCCGTACTGTAGTACCTATTTAGTGAAAAAATACATAGGAGTGGACCCGCACAATTCAAACCCGTGTTGTTCAAGGGTCAAGTATGTATTGTTTTTTTCAGACATAATTCTATTGTACACTTAAAAGACTACAACATAGTACAAACATAAGTTTTATATGCACTGGGAAACCAAAATATTGGTGTGACAATTTATTGCAATATTCGCTTTATTGCTGTGGTCTGGAACTGAACCCAAAATATCTAGTAGGTAGCCTGTAGTGTGTGATTTAATAGAAAATCCTTGGTAATTTGATACAGGATCCAAAGTGGAAATCCATCACATGAGGACGACTGAAGGGCACATGCTGAAACAGTGTCCAGTGCAAAGGCCGGTGCCCCAAGTTGGGGGAAGGGTGGCAGCCTGGCGAGGGAGCACCGGGGACGGCCTTTACATTAACAGGGAACCTGCAGCCAGCGCCGCCTTGGTGCTTAAAACTTTACAGATCTTACAGCAGAGCTTTTGAAAATAATTTATGTTAGTTATAACCATAAGCTGATTTTGAGATAGTTTGTCCTCACACAGCTTATGAAGGAGGTTTTTCTTCCTGAGATATTACCCACAGATCTGTGGCCTTGGAGCCCTGAATGTGGCTGTTTTATGCACAACTCTGATGAAATATTTAAAGATCTGTTAACAAGGATTAAAGCCCTGGGGATGCTGTTAGAAATTTGGCATTTTTATTTCTTGCAAGAATCCTGTGGGAAAAACATATCTTATGGGAAAAACTAATTGTATTTGTTGAAACAGTAACCATAGAAATAAAGAAGTGGAAACTTAGATAGACATATTTATCACAAATGGAAACATTTGGAGTTGAATGTCCTCTGCATTATGCCCTCAACCACGTTTCTCTTGGACTCACTGTCTTACAAAATTTTCTTTAAAAGTCTATCGCTTTTTAAAAATTAAGTTATTTTGATTGCTTTGGCTATAATTGTGTTTGATGGCAACTTCAGTTGATTAACAACTTGTTGTCATGGCGACGCACTAAAGAGGCATTTCAAAAATTTTTATCCAAAAACCATCTTCAGCAGAATAGGACGTGTAGTTAAAAAAAAGTGATTTCCAGGCATTATTCCTGACATCCACTCCCCCAGCCCCAAATTCAGGTCCTGGTAGGGGCAGGGAAAAGTTGGTATTTTGCTCATTTCTGAATTTTGAAAACCACTGCCCAAGAAATAGGATGAATTGGGCAGTGGCCTTGAAAAAGAAAGAATTTTAGAATAGCTATAGTGAAACTATTGATTTTCCAGTTTAATGATTAAAAGTTTTTTTCGATAATACTTACTATAGGAATGGACTAGATGAAAGGTGAAGCAGTTGTATCTGTGAAAAAGCAGATGAGCTTTGGGGGCAGTTAGCAGGGAAGGGAACGGAGCTAATTTTCCAAGAGTGGGAAGGAATGTAGGGGCAGCAATTCCAACTACAGAGCGGTAGCTCAGGGGAGTCAGGGTTTTCAAATCACGATCAGTGACTTGGAAATGCTGGGCACATTTCTTAACCCCTGTGTATCTATGTCAAACAGAGCTAATATGCAGAGAGGGTAGTTTTTTAAAGTATAATTACTCAACCATCAAAAGGAACGAGATTGGGTCATTTGTAGGGATGTGGATGGACCTAGAGTCTGTCATACAGAGTGCAGTAAGTCAGAAAGAGAAGGACAAATATCATATATTAACGCATATATGTGGAACCTAGAAAAATGGTACAGATGAACATATTTCCCGGGCAGGAATAGAGATGCAGACATAGAGAACGGACATGTGGACACAGGGAGGGAAGGGGAGGGTGGGAGGAATTGAGAGAGTAGGATTGACATACATACACTACCATGCATAAAATAGATAACTAAGTGGGAACCTGCTGTAAAACACAGGGAGCTCAGCTCTGTGCTCTGTCAAGACCTAGATGGGTGGGATGGAAGGGGGAGGTCCAAGAGGGAGGGGATATGTGTGTGCATATGGCTGATTCACTTCACCGTGGGGCAGAAACTAACACAACCTTGTAAAGCAGTTATACTGCAATAATTTTTTTAAAAAAGGTATATTCACTTTTTTATCGCAATTCTTTTCCTTCATGGTCCCTCCATGTCAGTTCTCGTCTGGATAGACACATAAGCAGATTGGCTCAACATGGAATTAATGTTTAATGTGTGAAAGTATAGGTAGTTCTGGACGGCAGTCCCGTGTTATTCCATGTTGCTTTGTTTCGTTATGAAAATGCCTTTTTATATTTTTGCATCAACTTTTATTGGAGTATAGTTGCCTTACGATGTTGTGTTAGTTTCTGCCCTGCAGCAAAGGGAATCAGTTATACATATACATATATCCACTCTTTTTTAGATTTCCTTCCCATTTGGGTCACGACAGAGCATTTGAGTAGAGTTCCCGATGCTGTACAGTAGGTTCTCATTAGCTATCTATTTTACACATAGTAGTGTGTATATGTCAATCCCAATCTCCCAATTCATCCCACCCCCTTTTCCCCGCTTGGTAACCATAAGTTTGTTTTCTACATCTGTGACTCTGTTTCTGCTTTGCAAATAAGTTCATCTGTACCACTTTTCTAGATTTCACATATAAGCAATATTATCTGATATTTGTCTTTCTCTTTCTGACCTAACTTCACTCTTGTGTAACAATCTCTACATCTATCCGTGTCACTGCAAATGGCAGAAAATGCCTTTTTATATTTTAAAAATGTAATTTACCTCTGCTACAATAGATTCTTAGATAGAGTGTTCTCAAATAGCCTCACAATTTTTATTTTTGGATGGTTCTCTCAGTAAACTTTTCTCAGCTTAAATCTGGCTTTGCCGTTTACTGGCTGTCTGATCTCTGCAAACCTCCTAAAAGGTTCCTTTTCATCATCTATGAAAATAATGTATAGTTGTCATTAAATGAGAATATATATATATATTTTTTACAACTATGCCTGGAATATGTAGGCACACAACAAAAGTGAATCCCTTTTGCCTTACCAGGCATGCCTGCTCTTAGACTGTGGAGTGTTTTGATGGCGCAATATGAGCATGCTTGTCCTGCCGCGAACAGATGTCTGTCCTCAGTGCTATTCCTGTGTCCCCCACCCGACCCACAGCAGAGCTCTGCACCACTGGAAGCAAGATTTACTGTGGTCTTATTAGCACCACGAGTTATGAGTAATGGGTATTGGAATAATATATGAAAACTCAGTTCTTCTTTCTAGAATGAAATTTAAGGCTAAGTCTAAGTTAACTGAAAATGCATTTATTTAAAGGTAGACAGGTTCAGGTGCAGTAGAGCCTCTTTCTAAATAACTTCACATCATACCTATAAGTGCTCACAATTCATTCCCCATAAGCCTTTAAAAATAGATTTGAGGCCTCTGACGATAAAATACACATATCCAGTAAGGCTGTTAAAATGGAAATTAAAAATTTTAAAACCATATAGCGGGAGCAAACAAGTATAATAATCACTTAGGCTAATAAAATTGTTATGATTGAGCATTAAATTTAGCTCCCCTGTTCCTCGATAGATAAATAACTGCTTATTTTCCAACTGCCCAAAGGGGCAGCAAGGAGTAATAATTACCGTCGTGCATCTTACTCAGCTGATGGTTTTCGAGGTGTGACAGTGTGTGAGCCACGGTGCCAGGAGTCTTGAGGGCGGCAGGGTGACGGAGGCAGAGTGGCCAAGCTCCGGGGTCCGGGGAAAGTCCCCGGTGTGGGTTCTGGATGGTAAATGATGAGGCAAAGCCAGAAGGACGGTGCCAGTCCAGATGATGGCCAGCTCTGGGTTTACACGAAGGATTCGCCCTTGGTTCTTTATATGCTGATCCTAGTGCTTAAGTGTCCAAGTTATTTTACCAACCATCTGATAACTAATGCATATAGTGGTAATACCATCAGGAAACATCACTGTCCGTTTAAGGATTAGAACTTGAGACAGTGACCAATTTGATTTTCTGACCTTTGTTTTCCAGTTTATCAAAATCTGAGCAAGAAGACTCTATATTTACTTAGCTTTATGCAAACCCAAATACGTGAAAAATCATAAATGTATGAAATACAGTGCTGGAGATGATTTGGTTTTCAAAATTATTCTTTGCTTTACAAAAGGACTCTTTGTAAATATCCTTAAAGTGCCACTCTCCTTTAGTAACATGACCATCTGGTTAGAATTCTTAAAATTCGATTTTCCTCCAAAGTTATGAAGATCCAAAGATATGAAAATATCTTTCATAAAAACACACATGAATACAGAATTTGGTTATATATTCCAAGTTTCGATGGCCCTTGTAGGGGAGGGTGCCTCATATCATTGGATTAGAAAGGGGCATTTCAAATTTCTACTGTTTTCATTGTAAGAAATTGCATACAGCCTTGGAAAGAATAATTTAATATTTCTTAATGAACAGAAGGAGAGAATGTTGAATAGAGTACCTAAAAAAATCATGTCTATCTGCTTTTGAAACATTTTTTTAAAGATATTATCTTTTTACTGTTTCAGTTTTAGACCTAAAGTCCACAGTAGGATTTCCAGGTTCGGGTCCAATAGCCGAAATAGAAAGGCCTTACTCTCCTGTACGCAGGATCTGGCTGGAGTGCTTGACCTGCCTTGTTTGTTTAGAGGTGGTTTTCTTGCTTTTGAAACAAACAATTGCACTGCAAAATTAAAAGAGAAGGACATTGAAAGGGTTGAAATATTAAAGCTTGAGAAAATTTTCTCTTTCTCCTTCACTACATTATACACACTTACATAAACTTCTGTCTACTGGTAAATCCAAAGCAGCAGGCGTCATTCTGGAAAGGATGCCAGTTTTGCCCTTTCACAGCTGGACTGCTTAGTTGCCTGGTACTGGCAGTCACATGCAATTTGGCTGTGTCCAGAGTGCTGAAGTATCACCATAAATAAACATAGTACCAGATCAGAACAGCCAGCCCTGTATGACAGCAGCTGAATGTAGAAATATTTTAAACGTTAATAGCTCTATTGAGGTATAATTTACAAACAATAACATGTACAGATTTTCGGTGTGGATTTTGACGAGTTTGAGAAATGTATATCCTATATAACGACCACCCCAGTCAAGATTTGGACCATTTCCAATGCCACAGAAGGTTCCTTTGTGCTCCTTTGTGGTCAGAGCTGCTCCCCGCCCCCCTCCCAGACAGCCAGGTCTTTCTGTGACTGTTGTCACGCTTTGCACCAACGGAAACACACAGTGTGCGCTCTCCCAAGTCTGTCCTCTGTGCTCAACATGGTGTCTGTTTGACTGATGCATGTTCATGCGTGAATAAACAGTTCATCCTTTTTTATTGGTGACAGTGGTCATTGTATGCATATACCACACTTGTTTGTGAATGGATGTTCACCTGGGGTTGGGCATTTAGGTTGTTTCCAGCTTTTGGCTGTTCTGAATGAAACCGCAAGGAATACTTACTTGTTCACACGGCTTTGTATTTTCATCTGTTTTGGGTGGAATTTCCAGGCATCGCAGAGTTGGCATATATTTAGATTTACAATTTAACGTTAGTAAACCATTTCCTAAAGTGATTGTACAATTTTACCGCCCCACTGACATTGTATGAATGTTCTGGGAGCTCCACAGCCTTGCCAGTAATTGGCGTTGTCAGTCATTTAATTTATGGTGTGTAATAGCTGGTCATTTTGTTTTCTCTTATGAATTAGTATGTTGAGGATTTTTTAATCTGCTTATTGACCATTCATGAACCTTCTTTTTTCCAAGAAGCTTCAAGTCTTTTACCCATTATTTATTAGGTTGTTAAGTCTTTTCTAAGGTAAATGTATTACGAATGCCTATGGCTTAGTTTTCCTTTTTATTAACGATGATTTTGAAGAACTTAAGTTTTTAATTATGATGACAATTGAATTTATCAGTTTATTAATTTATGGGTAGTGCTGTTTTTATGTTAAGAAATTCTTGACTATCTTACTATTATAAAGATTTTATCTTAAGTTTCTTCCTGAGTTTGATAGTTCTAGCTTTTATGTTTAGGTCTATAATCCATTTCAGACTAATTTGTACGTGGGATGTGAGGTAGGTGTTAGCGGGTTCATTTTGTTTTCACAGGTGGATATCTAGCGGGTCTAGTACCATTTGTTGAAAAGACTGGCCTTTCCTTATTGAATGACCTTGTTGTGCTTGTTGAAGAGCAATTGACTGTGTATATATATATGTCAATGTATGTACACTATTCTGTTCCAAAAATATATTTGTCTATCCTTATGCCAGAACAACACTGTCTTAAGATTGTGGCATTACAGTAAGTGTAGAGCTGAAATAGAATGGATTTTCCTACTTTGTTCATTTTTTTTCCCAAAATTGTTGTTCCACTGGTAATATTTACTTTCAGGCTGAAATACTTCCTGCAATATTTCTTGTACTGCAAATCCATAGGTGATTACTTTTTCAGTAAAATAAAATTCCTTTATTTTACTCCTTTTTGAAGGATATTTTTATAAAATTTAAAATCATAGGTTGACAGTGTTTTTCCTCTCAGTGCTTTGCTTTCATTGTCTCCATGCCTCTGCTGTCTCTGATGAGAGGTTGGCTGACACTCCTGTCATGGTTCCTCTGTATGTAATTTGTTGTGCTTCTCTGACTGCTTTCAAGATTTTTTCCTTTGTCTTTCATTTTCAGTAGTTTGACTATGATTTGCCTAGTTGTTTTTTTTTTTTTCCTTTCTATTTATTTTGCTTGGGTTTTGCTGTTCTTCTTAAGCTTATAAATTGGCATTTGGGGCCAAAATAGCTACATTTTTTGACATTATTCTTTCAACTTTTGTCTTGTTTGGCCATTATTTATACTCCATGTTCACCTCTCCTTCTGGACCCCAAATACTGATACATGTTTGTTAGACCAGTTGATATTATCTCATAAGTACTTGGGCTCTTTTCATTTTTAAAAATCTTTTATTGTATATACTTGAGATTAATAATATCTATGAATCTGTTTTCATGTTCACTCACCTTTTTATCCTGCCACCTACAGTCTGTTAAGCTCATCCGGAAACTTTTTAATTTTGCTTTTCAGTTGTAGAATTTCCATTTGTTTCTCTTTTATAGTTTCCATTTCCAGATTCCCTATCTGTTCCCTCATCAAGACCATTTTTCCTTTAAACCCTTGAACCTATTTTGATAGCTAAAGTCCCAATAATAAATAGATGTTGTCTGCTAGTTACAACATCTGGGTCAACTCAGGGTCTCTTTCTATTGACTGCTTAAAAAAAAAAATGAGTATGGCTCACATTCACCTGATTATTTGCATGTCTAATAAATTTTTATTCTACCTTGGACATTATGAATGATACAGTGTACAGAGTTGGGAGTATTTGTCTTCCTTTAAAAAGGGTAGTTGGTTTTATCAGACAGTTAATTACTGGTGGTCTCTTAATCATGTTGAGGCTTAATTTTAGCCTTTTTTAGGGCTGGTCTAGAGTAGGCCTTGGTTCTGACTCCGACACTATGGACTTTTTTGTGTCTCGGTCAAAGTCTCATGGTATTATTGAGCTCTCTCCACTCTGGTCTCTCTACTTTCCCAGTGACGTGTGTCCTCTAGTGTCTTTGTCTCACTATCATCTCTGTATCAGCTGCTCTCTGCTTGGCTTCACCAAGTCTCACCTTGCACATGTGCAGTCCAGCCCTTGGCCAAGGTCCTGTGAGTAACCCACCTAGACTTCTGGGGTCCCCTTCTTGGAGCTCTGTCCTCTCCAGCCTTTGTCCTCCAATTTCCAGCTGCTTCCTCAGCTCTGAACTGTAATCTTTGTCTCCTCAGCACAGCCCAACTCCTTTTTTATGTTTCTCCTCCCTGTGCTGCTGGGAGGAAATGGTCTTCAAGATGACATTCAGGGCTCATCTTGGTGCACTTAGGGATCACATTTCTTTTTTTTTTTTTTGGTACGCGGGCCTCTCACTGTTGTGGAGCACAGGCTCCGGATGCGCAGGCTCAGTGGCCATGGCTAACGGGCCCAGCTGCTCCACGGCATGTGGGATCCTCCCAGACTGGGGCACAAACCTGTGTCCCCTGCATCGGCAGGCAGACTCTCAACTACTGTGCCACCAGCGAAGCCCAGAATCACATTTCTGTGCTGCCTGTTGTCCAGTGTCTGAAAACACCACTTCATATATTTTGTCCAGTTTTATAGTTGTTACTCTGTCATGTGCAGAAGCCTCAGTGTGGTAGAAGAATTGTTCTGATTGTTGTTCCTAAGATTACTGGTTCTCAAACTTAAGCTTACATCAGATGCATCTGGAGGACTCGTTTACACAAAGACCCTTAGGCCCCATCCTTTAGTGTTTCTGATTCAGTAGGATTGGATTGGGGCCTGACAATTTGCATTGTCCAGGTGATAACTGATACTGCTGGTCTGGGAACCACACTTTGAGAACAACTTACTTGGAAAGATGGATCTTGAGAAAAAAATGTTGGGATTTTATTTGGCACTTACTCCATACAATTTTACCTTTCTTTTTTTTGGGGGGGTAATAATACTTACATCTCAGTTTATTATAACGCTATACATCTTGCTCTTTTCATTCAAAGTATGAATTAATGAGGAATTTTTTTTTACACTGAGAAGGATAGATTCTCCGTTTAATTGATAGAAACAGAAAATACATGAGAGAATAAGTAAAGTTATTTTACAATGAAATACTACCATTCTTTTTTTTTTTTTTTTGCCTTCACAAATAAATTGGATTCTTTCAAGTTATGAAACTTGTAGAACATGGAGTGTGATAAGTTTCAAAAGTAATTGCTTTTTGCTTCAGAAATTGGGTTTTATTTTCATTATTCTCAGACTTATTTGTATATATGTGAAGTAAGTGTGTGTGTGTGTGTGTGTGTGTGTGTGTGTGTGTGTGTGTGTGTGTGTGTTGTGTAGGTGAGATGTGATACAGTGATAACCAGTAGGCTTGCTGGACTGGGCTCTACCTTGTCATGTCCTCAGGTTTCCTGACAACTTACACTTCATCCTTTAATAGCTGTTAAGATAGCTCTCAATCCTTCTACCTTAGCAGCACATATTATCTGCTTTCTTTGCCTCTTTTAGTTCAATGGCCCCATCTCTCATTTGTCAGGATTTTGACATTTATTGCTGCCTTTTACTCTACTCCATATATTTCCTGTCAGTGTAAGGTTTATACTGGTGTCAGATGGTGCCTCTCATTGTTGAGGATGCTGACTTTGTTCTTGCAGTGGCTGCGGAACAGGAAGTGTTCTCTCAACAACATCATAGAATATCTTAGATGGGAAAATGGATTCGTCCTATCCTTTCAAATTCTAATCAATCCAGATTTTTTATTTTTATTTATTTATTTTTATAAATTTATTTATTTTTGGCTGTGTTGGGTCCTCGTTGCTGCACATGGGCTTTCTCTAGTTGCAGTGAGCGGGGGCTACTCTTCGTAGTGGTCTGTGGGCCTCTCATTGCAGTGGCTTCTCTTGTTGTGGAGTACGGGCTCTAGGCACTTGGGCTTCAGTAGCTGTGGCCCGTTGGCTCAGTAGTTGTGGTGCATGGGCTTAGTTGCTCCACGGCATGTGGGATCTTCCTGGACCAGGGATCGAATCCGTGTCCCCTGCATTGGCAGGTGGATTCTTAACCACTGTGCCACCAGGGAAGTCCCGACAGATTTTTTAATGTAACAACTTTTTAAATTTTTTGGAAAAATTGGTACAACAGCCTTTGGTGGTTAGATTAGAAAGTTGTTTCATAGCACAGTTTCAATATTGTTTCAGCTGTAATGTGAGATTACAACAATTTTAATCTCAATTTCAGAGATACGTTCTCTAATATTTTGACACAGGCACAGTGATATACTGATTACTAAGTTTTCATTTCCAACAGGTCCATTTTGATGGCTGGGACCACAAATATGACTACTGGATGGATACAGACAGCCCTGACATTCACCCAATCGGATGGTGTGACGTCACAGGTCATCCCCTGGAAGTGCCACATCGTGAGTATCTTGCTCTTTGTGTTGTTGCTTTTTAAATACTTAGCCTGGAGCCTATCTTAATGCTGTTTATTTCATGTCATTATAAGTATTTTAAAGCTCAATATCACATAGGTGAATTGATGAATCAGCACTATAGCTACACTGAAAGCCGGTTATTCACAATTAAGCCTCAAAAGACATGCTCTATATAAATGAAGAGTTATCAACATTAAGGAATTATTTTGATAATGTTGTCTGGCCGAATCTTTGTTTTCCACGTTTTAGTTTGGAAAACTGAGCCAGGTCTAAATCCATCTAATTTTGACCTTCACTTTTAGCTGAAGTACTTTTTGTTTTCTTAAACATCTCATCTTAATTGATTTTGCTTTATAGCGTAGGTTTCAAAACGTTTTAGAAGAACAGAAGTATTTTAAATTTCAGCAATTAAAAAAATTTTAGTTGTAAAAATTGGAAAAAAAGACAACCTCCTGTTATATCGGTATCTTCATTATTTCTGTCTTTCTAGGTACTTAGAGTTAAGGAGTTAATTAACCATTCTAAATTCTAATAAACCTCGAACCAAAATATTTTATTCTTTCGTCTGCAGGATTCCTCTGATCAGATTAGGCTGACATGACTAATAACTAGTTTCAGACATTTTGCGAGCACTCTCCATCCTTATGTTTGCTTTGTTCCCCCACCGCTTCTGTTGTCCTCCCTTCGGTTTCTTGGGGTGAAGGTAGCCTTCTATGCTGTTAATGAGGATGAACCAGCCCAACGATGCTTGAACCTTAGATCTAAAAGGATTAATTGCATCTTTGAAAGAGTTCCTTAACTTCTCTTAGAAATAAGGAGAATTACTGCCATAATAACCTGACAAACATTTTGACATTGTGCTAGATTCTTCAAAAACTACACGTGGATGAGGTGCAGGTCCTCGTGTAACTTACAGTCCATTAGCAAGTGCAGGGTCTGCATACAGAGAATGTAAAACAGGGAGAACAAGGTCAGTTCCATGGAGGGCGGAAGGGTTAGCGTATTTGCTTTGTGCTTTTTGCTGATCCCACTTTCTGTTCTCCCTGATCTTGCATCCCATCTTGCCAGGGAGGTGTCTCTCGGTTGACGTTAACCACCCCCCACCCACCAGCACGCACATTCTGTCCCTCATCCCAGTAAGCTTCTCAAGTAGGGATTTCAAGGGAGGTGGGCCCGGATCAGCGTTTCAGGTACAGAGACAGCTGTCTTCACTCCGCCTCAACCATCACCTGTTCCTTGGTCAGGCTGCCTACCTGGCTTCTCGACCCAAATGTCTCAGAAGCTTCGCAAAGTCTATGGATCGAACCTCAGCTCCATCCCAAGCCAAAAGCTTGTCTTTCTACCGTAGCTGCTACTTGATTCCAAAGTTGCTGCTTCCTATGCAGTCATTCTAGACTCTGCTCCCTCCCTACCCCTCCCTCACCCCACACATACAGCCAGTCATCAAGTCTTGATGGTTCTCTTTCTTAATTTCTCAGAACCCATCTCTGACCCCTTCTTCCCCTTCCCAGTACCATTGCATTTGAGTTCTCATCATAGGTACAAATGGTTTGCAGAATATGGTCTGCAATTTGCTAGTTAGTGAGTCACACTGGTCCTCCCAAACTAAAAATTCAGGCTGTAGAGGCAGGATTGCCTAGTGGTTGAGAGTGTGAAATCTGGAGTCAGAATGCTGAGATGTGAATCTCAGTATCACTGCTTTGCTTAGCTGTGTGATCTGTGCCTGTTTCCTCATCTAGAAAATGGAGGTGATATTAGTGTGTCAGTCTCATAATCCGTAATGATGAAATGAGATAAATTTTTTTGTGCATAACGCCTCAAAAACTGCCTGGCCCACAGCATGTGCTCAATTAGTGTTAGCTGCTATCAGAAAATGATGTAACATTCTATAGATTTTCATTTTTACCTAAGACTATGTGAATTATTAAGGATTACAAAATTCGAAATTGTGCTAAAATGAATAGGTGACTAGAGTTTTCCAAATATTTAAATTTAGTTTTTTTTAAGTTAGGCTTTCATGTATTCCTGGCAATATTATAAGACTCCTGTTTTGAGTATGTGCACTTGAGTAATTGGAATCCCTATTATTTGGGGGATTGGATGTCTTCAGTTGGTCATGATATTCTATTACTGCTGTGCTTGCTTTTTGGTTATAAATGTGTTGAGATTAATTATTATTAATACAGTTTATTATAGGTTACTTGTTTAACCCTATTTTTTGTAATTATTCATATCTGCATCATTAGTCTTATTAATTTTTAAATACCTAGACTTTAAGACATGTTCATAGTGTGGTTCAATATATATGGCCCCATCATTAAAGCAAAAATACACACACACACACACACACACACACACACACACAGAGTCCTACTCCAGTATTTATTTGCCTACTTATTTATCACAGAATCTTTTTCCACTGGAAAGTAAAGACAAATGGTTTGTCTAGGTCCTCCAGCAAAACAAAATTTGACGGTCTAGCGTTGATGTTGCAACAGCTTCCTAACCATCTTGTCTCGTTTCTTTGCTGTAATAGTCTGTGTAAAACCCAAATCTAACCTCTTAGCGGTACCTTTAGACTTCAGACTCCTTCACGTGTACCAGGCCTGTTGCAGTCTGTCCTCTGCTCACCTCATGCCTTACCCTTCCACCGTTTTCCACCAAGAACAGAATTACTTTATTTATACTAAACAGAATTACTGATAGTGCCTTGAACATTGGCCTCATAAGATTCTGAAGACAATACGTCAACTATACTCTGCCCTCTTAACTGTGTTTACAGAAAGTCACACCCTGCAGTGGGTGTCGGATGCCTGTGTGCTGAGGAGCTGGCGGGAGAACTTGCCCCGCAGCACGAACCACGTGCAGCCTCTTCACTCCTGTCCCGTCTCTTGTGGGTGTATTTGTACAAACAGCCACCTCAAATCATCTTTTACTGCCCATGCTATTTTAAGTCAAAGCGTTGATCTTCTTGACTCATACAATTCAAACCAAATTTGTATGTCCAATATCTGTGATAATCAGATCAAAGTAATTATTGGGCTGGCCAAAAAGTTCCTTTGGGTTTTTCGTAACATCTTACTAAAAATCTGAACCCACTTTTCGGCCAACCCAATACATTTTGTAAGTAGATCTGTAAAACCACACAGAGCATTTTATCACACGTGAACAAATAAAGTCATCTTACCAACGTTAATTTTCAGATATTTTAAGGTATTTTCAGATATTTTAACTTTCAGACATTGTTTGTACTCTGTTGTTTTACTTCTTTGATATTTATGTGATTCAACAATTGCCTTCAGTGCTTTATTATATATAATACGATAGCTTTATTGATCAAACATTGCAAAGACTACTGAACGTTTAGGTCTTGGAGAAGGGCTTAATTTTTATTTTAACTTATTTAATTTTGGCTGCATTGGGTCGTCGCTGCTGTGCGCAGTCTCCCTCCAGTTGCTCACTCCCTGCCACGGTGCGTATGCCTCTCACCGAGGCGGCCTCACCCGTTGTGGAGCATAGGCTTCAGGTACGCAGGCTTCAGTAGTTGTGGCACGTGGGCTCAGTAGTTGTGGCTCGTGGGCTCTAGAGCACAGGCTCCGTAGTTGTGACGCACAGGCTTAGTCGCTCCGCGGCATGTGGGATCTTCCCGGACCAGGGCTCGAACCCATGTCCCCTGCATTGGCAGGCGGATTCTCAACCACTGCGCCACCAAGGAAGTCCCTAGAAAAAGGCTTAGCGATCATACAGTCTACCCTATCATTTTGTGGAGGCAGAACCTGACTTGAACTTTACCTGCTTTATTGATTTACTCTAGTGAATTTTCACAAAAGATAGCACAGGTTGTCTACAAGGGGTGTTGTGTGAAAACAAGAGCAATCAAAGAAAATATGAAGTAGGCAGTTTTTAAATCGATTCTTCTCATCTGTTTTTCTTTATGAATATTTTCCTTTGACCCTTTTTCAACAGATTTGTAGCTCAGAATTATGATAAATGCCTTGGAAACAAAGGACTAAAGTATATAAAAATATAATAGGTGAGTTTTTTCTTTCTTCAGCGACCTCCCAATTTATGTCTGAGGGATGTGCAGTTTAGAAGGGGATGAAATAGAGTAAAATCGCACAGCTGCCTATGAATGAGCAACACTGGATGTAGATTGTTAATGTGCTTTTGAAGACAGAGCAGAATGACGTAGGACTAGCCTACCGAGGCTTTTAGAATGGTGTTGACCTGGGTTCAAAAGAGCACAGGGGACTTGGGCCAGTGGAGGGAGAGCCGTGGCTCTAAAGATGGAAATGCCACAAGTAACAAGCACAATTAGAATTTGTTGGTTCTCATGCACATTTTATTAGACTTCATTAAAATTTTGTTTTTCTAAATGAGTTTGTATCTATTTCTAATGTCATTCAATCAGCATATTTATACTCACTGCAGAAACCAAGCCAAGATGTAGTACATGCTGTATAGCCCCATACTTCTGTAGAAATGTTTGTGCAGTGTATTTTGGCCAAGACCATGATATTTAATAATTCATAAGATTCAATCACAAAGGACAAATGTAAGTTCTTGAAAAGGTAACTGTGAAAAGCCTCTTGAGAGTGAAACTTGAATGTCCCCATTCAGCTGGGAAGTGCTCCAGCTTGTAGGATCAGGTGACGATGACTTCCTCTTAGCCTCTGTTACCAGCCACTTCACCTTGTGTCCACTGCCGGATTGAGATCTCCTTTTCTTAGGCCATGCGGGCACAATTTTCCTGTTTTATCTGACATATAATCCTGCATGGTGGACTTTTCCTACAAGTAGAATCAAAATTAAATACTTAAGATTTAGCACTAAGGTGTCAGGATCGTTCTGTTGTGCTTTGCATTCCCTGAATGTCCTTAAAAAGATATAAAAATATCAGAACCAAAAGCCCATGCCAACTTCAGGCAGCTACAGCACTGCCTTTTGGCAGTCTTTTTAGTCATAGCGTTTGGGAACTGTAATCCCAGTTACATTCAATGCTAAATTTGTTTAAATAGAGCTCATTTCTTTTATTATATTATTAATCATTTACCCACAAATCCGCCAGGCCATGGGATGCCTGATGTTTTTTGCTTTGGAAATTTACTGAGCTTGGGAAGCAAGATGAGACCCCAGAGTTAGAAAAACTTGGGTTTAAATTTCCATTCTGCTCTGACTGCCTGTGCCTTTGGGCGAGTTACTTCACCTCTGGGACTCGCCGCCTTGGGAGGTGAAATGCCTTGACCACCATAATGCCTGCCGCTGGTTGTCTGGGCTCAGTGACCCCACAGGAAGGAGCAGGGCCGGCACATTTGCTTCCTAGGCCGCCATTTCTCTTCATTGATCCAGAAAATTGGGAGTTGACTTTACTTCCTAAAACTTAAACAACCAGTATGGTTCTTTGTTATAACTGCGCTGTCCGTAAAGGGGCTGCTGATCTCTGAGCGAATTTGGAATGACGTGTAGGACAGTTTGAACAATTTAGAATGACTGACTTCGACTTAAGAAAAGCAGGCCCCATAAGCCCTGTGAAACTACGAATAAAAGAACTTTGCTGTTCTTTAAAATAAAAATCTGAATATGTTTTGCACCCAGTTCCAATGTGCGTGTGGGTTTTTCACCCACACCAAGCAATTCTCCGACACCAGCCGGGTGTCCCACGGTTCAGCTCAAGTCTAACACTGTTTACTGGAGGTTCGGACTCAGTCTCACATGACTGCCCCCCCCCATCCCCATCCCCAGTTCACACACCAGTCACAAGTCCAGGTGGTCACCTGTGCTTCCAGGGGACTGGCTGTAGATCTGGAGGTTCCCACCACCCTCTCCTTAGGTTTGATTTGCTAGAGCGGCTCACAGAACTCAGAGGAACAGTTTACCCGCTAGGTCACTGGTTCATCATAAAAGGATCTAACTCAGGAACAGCCTGTGGAAGAGATGTGCAGGGTGAGGTCTGGGGGAGGGGTTGGAGCTCCCCTGCCCTCACCAGGCCCCACTCTCCCCGAGACTCCAGGGTTTTGCCAACCTGGCCATCCTTTGGGGTTTTTGTGGAGGCTTCATTACGGAGGCACGACTGATTCAATCATTGGCCATTGGTGATTGAACTTGACTTCCAGCTCCTCTCCCCTCCCTGGGGTCGGGGCTTGGGGGGTTGGACTGGAAGTCTGGAAGTTCCAAACCTCTGATGATTGGTTCTCCTGGCTGCTGGCCCCCATCCTTCCATGCTTTCCAAAAGTCACCTCATTAACGTTAACAGAAGACAGGAAATTCCAAGGATTTGGGGAGCTCTGTGCCAGAACAGGGATGAAGACTCAGTATATACTTCTTATTGTAACTCACAATAGCAGTCGTAATTGTACACCACTAGAGACATGAAGTTATTCTCACTGTCGTTCGGTGGCTTTCTGGTTGTTGGACGCGACGCATGTCAGCAGCTCTCCTCTGCGCCTTCCCGGGTCGGTCGGCACAGCTTACAGCTCCTTCACCCCCAGTGTGGGCCGTGTCCCTGTCCTCTGTCCTCCGGCCTGCTCCTGCCTCTCTCCTTAGTCTGCAGGGGTGGCTCCTTGGCCTCTGGGTGGGCTCTGCGATCCTTGTGCCCAGTGTTTATGCCACAGCATTTGGGCAGAAGGTGAAGTTCTTTGCAGTCAAGGGTCAACTCCTCTCCAAAGTTTCGTCTGATGTCCTCAGGGAGATGAATTGTCTCTTCATCCTTGTCATCACGCAGGATTTTGTCCTCTGTTCTGTTGTGTTAGAGTGACATTTTTCTTGTCACTCTCCTGCCCTGGAGTCCTCACCTGGGGGCCCTCACTTGGAGGCTCCTGGAAGCTCCCGCCAGGGTTTTTGCTCTTGTCCCTACTTGCTCTCAACTGAAAAAATAACGCACAACATGAGAGTAGTGAGTTAAGTTTTATTTGGGGCCAAATGGGGCCTATAGCCCAGAAGACAGCATTTCAGATAGCTCTGAGAAACTGTTCCAAAGATGTAGGGGGAAGGTCAGTATAGATGTGATTTTGGCGAAGGGCGAAGCGTGCAACCAAGCACCTATTTTTTGCAGAAGGTTACTGCTAGTAACATGGAGCAGATGCCACCATGAAGGATTTTAGTGCTTTTCTAGACACAAGGAGATACAAGAATTGGGCTCATAAAATCAGCTCCTGAAAATATCTAACTATCTGAAGACCTGTTGTGCCAGTTTTTCCCAAAGCACAGAGTTCACCCTGAGCTCGCTTCAGGGGGTGTTGAAGGTCAGCAGCTGCAGCGGCTCATGGTTTAATCCTCGTCGAGGTAGATGGCAGCTGCCAGTTTGTAGCTGGCATCGCCTGGCCTGCTGCCCTGGCCCTGGCACTACCCGCAGCACACCAGCTGTGTGTCTCCGCTTGAGCCGCTGCTGTTCCTTGGCTTGCAGCTGCATGCCACCGCATGCTGCCTCCTGAGGCTCGCTCAGGTGTCCCCTCCCAGACAAGCCCCCTGCACCCTTTGGCCCCGGAGCTGCCTCTGTTTCTTGGTACAGTCCCTGTGCACTGACTGGTGTGATGTGCTTCTGTGCCTCTGTGCTCTCCGTCCCGCTTTCTAGAGTAGCTCTCCCTGGCAGGCAGGGGCTGCCCGGTGCTGCTGGTCCCCATCGTAGGCTCACCCCCCCACCACGAGCAGGCAGGCTCGGGCTGCAGACACAGGCTGAGGGGGGAACGGTGGCTTCCAGAGACCACGAGGTCTGCGGGGCAGGCTCTTTGTATCACTCACCTCTGCTGCTCTGACCGTTCACAGCCCTTGCAGGTGGTGGATGCATGTCAGAAAAATGCCTGTGACGGGGCCAGAGTCAAGTGTGCTAATCAGTCACCTGGCCTGGCCCTCTGACCCTAGCTGACCTCCCCCGGCCAACCCACCCCGTGGACCAGGATGGCTCAGCCCCATCCGCTGTGCACAGCGGGCCGCTGAATGTTTGACCCATCTGTTTGTCATTTTCCTGACATCTTACACTTTATAAATGTCATTTGTCCATACTTATTTCACTCCCCTGCCCCTTCAGGCCTTGTTTTAAAACACTCTTTTAGAAATCAGAGTTAAACAGAAGGAAATATTCGATTGCATGGAAATGTTTTGTTCATATTTTAAAGTAGTAATAGAAATAATAAAATAGAAATATGACAGGTCCCAGGGCCTCTAATAAAGTAGATATAGCTGGAGACAAAAAAATCATCGTTTAAATTAAATGCAGATTTGGATGCGCCACGTGGTAACCAATCAACGTTTCTCACCAGCGTAAGTATAAAGTGTTTTTTTCTGAAATGACAAAGTACCGATGTGCCATGACAGGAGCCGGTGGGGATGTGGGTGACACAGGGCCACCAGCCCTCCAGGGAGAGCATCTCCCGGCAGGTGACCCCCCCCAGCAGACTGGACTGGCCTCTGTGCTGGCGCCGTGAATGCCCCATCCCAGCCTGAGAGGAACAAACTGCCCTCTCAGCAAGGGTACAGAACCCAGCAGGTGTAGGAGAGAGGATTTGATTCTTATTCTCGGAAAGTTCCAGCCAACTAGAAAAAATGCTTTATCCTTGGGAGGCACCAGCGACGTGGAGGTAGAACATAAACCTGCCAGAATCCTCTGAGCTCGTCAATCCTCCAGCCATCATTCAGGGCCTGGAGACGCAGTGGTTTGCCCACCTTGTTGGAGACAAAAGGTGGGCCTCTGGCCCTGGTCGGAATGTTCTTCCTGACTTGGCTGAATCCACAGTGTGTACCTTTATAATCAGGCCCCGTTACCCCTCTTCATATGTGAGGGGCGGGTGGCCCAGCCGGTGTGAGGTTCCAGCCGTGGAGAGACCTCTGGCAGTGCTGAGCCTGGGTTTCCGGAAAGGGACAGCAGCCTCTGTTTTTCAGCATCAGCAGCATTGCAGGAGGCATGATGGGAAGTGGAGGGCAAAACATAGAAATAGGTGACATTGCGTCACAGCCTTATGCCTGGAGAGTCTGCAGTCAGAGTGCGTTGCTCGTGAAAATCAGCAGCTCACAGGGTGTGCAGCTGCTTCTAGGGAAAAGGCTGGATGAGCCTCACTGATCCATAAAGAGGAATCCTTCTTGGGCCTGGGGGACCAGTATCTTCATGCCCCAAGATACTGTGGTCTGGCTGTTTTCTCTAGTCCTCAACTCTCTCTTTACGTGGCTTTTGTATCCTGACCCCAGGCCTCTGCTTACCCTCCAGCCCTTTCAGAGACCCTGAGCCTCCTCACTAAGATACGGATGAACTTCTGCGTCCCTTGCGATCCCACACAGGCTGTGCTGAAGCAGAAGGACAGCCTTGGGCTCATTAACTTGGCCCCTGGCCACTGCTACACCATCACCTTCTCTCATGTGGGATCTTCTCCCAGTGATGCACAGCCACTCCTTAGTATACCAAAGGAGGCAGATAGCTGGCCCTCACCCAGCCTTGTCTGGGGGTGCCCTATTCATAAATAAATGCCCACTTCAGCACCAGCCTGAGGAGGGGGTGGGATGAGACCAGAGGGGAAATGCAGGAAGAGAGAGAGAACGTGAGGTGAACCTCCTTGTCTTCCTTTCACCTCCCTCTGCTCTACTCACTCCTTTCTTTCCATTTCTTAAATGCAAATTCTTTCTACCCCAGGGCCTTTGCATACGCCATCTTCTCTGTCCAGAACGGTCCATCTGCTCTTCGAAGATACGACTCTTTCCCACCCTTTAGAGTTCATCTCGAATGCTCCCATCTGAGCAAGGCCTTCCCTGGCCACGTTACATCACTGTGATTTTCCATCTCATACCTCCCTTTGCTCCTCTGTGCATATCACAATACGTAATTACTCTAACTGTCTGTTTCCTTGCTTTCTGTCACTAGTCCCCATGAGACTGTCAGCTTCATGAGTGGAGTGTCTGTCAGCATTTCCCCAGTGTCTGGCTTCCAATAAATATTTATCTGTTTATCCACTTCTCTCTCTAAGAGTTGGTTAATCACTTATGCCAAAACAACAAGCATCTCTAGAGACCAGCCTGGGCTCTCGCCTGCAACCTTTATGGAGTGAGGTCTTGAGTAGTAGCTATGCAATTAGTCTCTTCAGGCCCTAGTAGGGGACACGTGGGCCAAACATCCCCCACAGCTAACAAAAGAATCTTTCATGAATAGGAAGTCGACAGGCAGAAAAAGGAGATTTCCTAGCTGGCTTCCGTGTCTAAGTAATCTTGTCATCGGTCTTTCTTTAGCTTCTGCTTGATTTATGTTTGGAAGTAATTATGATGCTTGATTACAAAATAAATTAAACAAAACATTATTATGAAGTTAAAGTGTATATTAATAGTAGTACAAACTACTATATCTATAACCTTTATAACTTATATTAAGGACCTTGAGAGCATTGCTAATTTATTTAACTGTTAAACATAAAAAAGCATAACAGAACATAACTTGATAGAAGATATAGCTTATTTTTATTCCATTTAGTTCATTACCTAGCAGATGTATAAATACGACAGAATGAGTCATAAATACCATACCATGTGGCCTGGCACATTGTTTATCCTGTTAAGTGAGATAAATGATTTAAATCTACGTTAAGGAATAAATGATTAATAAAGCCCTCTTTGGGACCTTTGGCATTAGAAACATTTTGGACCCAATTTCGAATTGGGAATTAGAAAAGTTTTATTCTGTCAGAGATGGAAATTCACTTAGATTATAAAATAGGAGTTAATGCAGTTAGAGTCCAGATATGGAATGATAAATATGATGATGGATGGATGTCTTTCCATGGAAAAATTGAAGATTGTTAACTTAGCCAGGTAACAGCACATTTCCTATTTCATTCTGTTTTAAGGAGAATTTCATAAGGAATCTTTAGTACTCGTTCTTCCAAAATACAGCAAGCCAAGTAATCAGCAGTTTTAAGAGTCCCTAAGTACTCATTGACTTGATAGACAATTACAGCATATTGTGTTAAAAAAAAAAGTTAGCTATTTTAGAAGTCCCTAATTACAGATTTACATGATAGACTGATCAGGGAAAAATAATACATTTCAAAATGTACTTACAGTCTTAACGATATTACTGTTTTAAATGTTCCTTGTTGAAGTGCTCGTCCTGTATGCTCTACCTTCTGGAGGGGCGAGGGCAGGATTCACTCACTCTGTTCTAAAGCTTGGTCTCTGGTGCCCTGTGCAGGTTACCTGCTCCCCGTAGCCCCACGCTGTTCACAGCTGAGGTGTCCTGTGACCAGGTGGTCTTAGTTGTCCATTACAGATGCTGGTAGATTGTGTCTAAACAAGGTGCATCTCTGGGCAAAGTCACTGGCACTGAAAACAAATGCACACTAACTCCTAAAAGTCATGGAATAACCCAGTGGTTTGACAGTGGGTGAAACCGGTCCTTACCCGGTTCCAGTTTATGAGTCACATCGGGCCACGTTTGTGGACGTCAGCACATGGATGTCCACCTTTCAGGATTTCTCTGACAGAGCTGTCACCCTCTTCAGAAGACCATAATGCCTCCAAGAAAAGGGGACAAGATGCAATTATTATACTCCTGTTCCTTTGGCCCCCTACAGGGCCTGATTGATGGGGTCCTTGGGTGATTGACTGCCTGCCTGGAAACACGACTTGAGAGGGAAGGTTTTCCCTTCTTAGGGGGTAGTGTTTCTGTTGTCACTGAATGAAGGTTTACTTGGTATCACCAGTATACTGAGCACTGTGCCAGGACTTGGAAAGTCCTCTGGGACATAGCTGTGCACTGGTGAGCAGGATGACGAAGCTTGGAGGGAGAGCTGGCCCTGTTACCCGGCACCTCTGGGAGCCTTGGTGGAGGTCATGCAGGGCACTGCAGTGCTAGCTGGGCACCAGGATGCGGTGTGAGGAGACAGAAACTCCTCCTCCCGAGATGCTTTCTCCTGTCCACACCTACTTCTTCTCTCACACTCAGGGCTTGGACGCAGGTGAGGGCAACTCCACAGTTGCTTTAAAGACAAGCTTAGTGCTGTTAGCATCCTGGAGATGTTTCGTTCATGTGTCTTTCCCCGTATTAGAAAGCTTAAAAAATACTTGTCCCTTTTATTTTATAAGTAGATACATCTGTAAAGGACTCCATGGAATGATGATAGAATCAAATATTTTTCATGTAAAAGAAACACTATATATTTGCATTATAAAAGAAGCTGTATGGAGATTATGGGTTTTGTTTTCCATTTCACTCTGCATTTTAAGCAACCAAGAATCAAGAAGTTGAAAATATATACACAAACCTAAAATTGAATGAATACTGCAAGTGGCAAACTTATAGAACTGAAAATACACAGAATTATTGGGTAACTAAGAGCCTTCCGCTTGTACGTTACTTTTCATCCATGCTTTGATATTCATTTTAAGCCAGAAAGTAAACATTAGAATTGTTTTCCTTGGCAAAAGAGCGAGTTTCACTTCACATGAGATCACTGTGATTATCAGAGAGGGCAGAACACCGGCCACTTCTTGGGCTAACAGCTCTCCGTGGCTGCACACCCGGCAGCCCGACCACAGACCTGTCTTCCACGCCCTGCTCCCGGGACCCACGTGTCTGGGAGCTCCTTGAGCCGAGGCTGCAGACGCACAGTCAGAGCTGCCGAGGCCGGGCCAGCGGCCTGCCGTCCTCTCCTGTGTCTCACCAGCCCTCGAGCATTCTTTAGCATGCTCCTAATCTGACTGGCATCATTCCTTCACAGACATTTTCTCTCTGCACCATTATTTCTGTCAGCGCCAAACAGTTGAAGGCATCGAGCGGAAGGGCGCAGCTGCTGATAGCATGCCACTTGTCCTTCTGCGGTCCCGACCCTCTCCTTCAGGACACTGTGCCCTTGAATCATCCTACAGTCTCCTTATTGCTGGTTAACGTGGGTGTTTTCCTGGACATGAAAAGCCTTTATGTCCTGAGGAATTGTAAAGCTGAGCGAAAGAAACGAGGTTTTGCAAGTTTCTGTTCTTCAGTGCGCCTTGTGTTTTCTAGATTGGCAAGAACACCCTCCATCATTTTCTTTGAAGTCACCGTCCTCTTTTTCTCGTCAACGGACCTGTTTTGTAATGAAAATCATCAGAATGGGAGGGGACTTTTAAAATATAATCCCTCTGACCAAATTTTATGCAATGCCAGGCATCCAGGGAAAATTCAGCAACACAGTAGAGTCACTTCTTATTCTAGGGGTAGCTTCTAAATTCAGCAAGTGAAGCAAAAAAAGAGTGTTCAGTCACAGTTACTGAAGAGTGTGTTTGTGTAAGGCCAGCACAGGGGGTTACCCTTCCATCAGCCAGCGAGACAGTCGTCAGGGTCGGGGAGGTGAGTGATGGGTGAGAGGTGAGGGTCCCGTTGTGTGAAAATGGTACCACGTTGTGAACACCCGGGCCATCGTGAGCTGGGGCGTCTGCTCCCATTATGAGGAGCACGGGGCAGGGGGCCGAGGAGAGGAGTGGGGTCTCTGACTCCGAGCTCGAGCCCCTTCCCACATCCGTCCGCGGTGACCTGGTGTCATCACCCGGACTCCATTCTGTTCATTCCGGGTGTGTGACGACTTTGACACGCGTGGCTACTCCTGCTGTCTTTTAAAACTAGGGATGGGTGATTAAGAAAGATTGTGTGTATAAACATATAAAAGTTGAGATGATAGCAGCTACTTATGGGGCAGTGTAGCAGAGGGAAAGAGCACAGATCTAAAAGCCAGGAGCCTTAAATTCTTGACCGAACCGCCAAAATATGAGTTACGATCTAGCACAAATTATTTAAACTTCTAACCCTTTATTTCCTTCCTTGCAAAAATAACCAGATGGACTCGGTCAGTGGTTCCCAACCTGGATGGGGAACACTTAAGAAATAAGATTCAGAAGCTTGCCTCTGGAATTCTGACTTGTGGGACCTGGAGATTTATATATTTGAACATCTTTGGGCCCCTTCCTCCATCCTCTGGTGGACTCCCAGGCTCTTGGGATCCTGCCGTGTCCACGGTCTCTGACCAGGTGTTCAGACCGGACCAAAAGGGCAGTGAGGGTCCGTGCTCCGGGGACACTCGCCCAGCCAGAGGCAAGTCAGACTCGGAGTGGTCAGAGCCTGCGACAGGAGCCTTCTCTGAACGGAGGCCTTTGTGTCTGTTATTTGCTCTTTCCGTCCGGCAGCACGTGGAGGCCCAGCCGATGGTGTCCTCTCCATGGAGCTCCCCTCCCTGGGGCAGCTCTGACACACCCAGGAAGGGCTGTTGGCTCTCAGGTCTGAAATCCAGCCTGATTCAGAGTCACTGTGATCTGGGCTGGGGTCTTGGGGGGAAGGTGAGCTGCTCCTCCCATTTCATCGGAGCAGTTGTACAGACACGACGGAGGAGGGAGGCTTCCTTCCCCTGAGAAACGTGGCAGTTCTGACAGCGCTGTTCTCAAGTCATTCAACGTGGGAACTTCATTAACTGTCAATTTAGGGTTAGAGTAGGAACCATGGGGAGAAACGTAATTATTCATAAATATTTAAAAGCGTTTCTCAAGCGACTCCCAGCATTTTCCATTAAGAATGTCCAGGGCTTCCCTGGTGGTGCAGTGGTTGAGAGTATGCCTGCCGATGCAGGGGACGCGGGTTCGTGCCCCGGTCCGGGAAGATCCCACATGCCGCGGAGCGGCTGGGCCCGTGAGCCATGGCCGCTGAGCCTGCGCGTCCGGAGCCTGTGCTCCGCAACGGGAGAGGCCACAACAGTGAGAGGCCCGTGTACCACAAAAAAAAAAAAAAAAAAAAGTCCAAAAGCTCCGTAGTGAGGAGAGTTCTTAGTGTGGGCACATGAGGTCAAGGCCAGTTTGAGGAGGGACTGTGGATGCCGTGGTACCTGCTTTAGGTGTAATCTGCAGGTTATTGGGATGGTGTTCTAATTACCCCACTTTGGAGTCTTGAGTTATAGAGTGTGTTTAATTCTTCTAAATAACTTCTATATTTATACATGTTTGGTTATGAGAACAGATGACGTTTCTGTCAGCAACTAATCAGTTTGATTTTTTAGTCAGCCAATTATGTGTGACACTTTCAGTGAAAATGGAACTTATTAACTAATTTCCTCTTTTAGTAAAAGGGGGGAAAGTTAGTTCAAGGATTGGCAAAGTGCAAAAACAAGTCATAAGCAACCGTGGTTTACTTACAGTTTTAGGCCTGTCCGTTATCTCCCTTCATATGAATAAGGAAAATCCTGGGAATAAGGACAGCCTTGTGGCTTCTGTTTATTTAGTATCTTGTTGCACAAGGCAGAGTTGGGGGAGAGGGGGGAAGAGAGAGAAGTAGAAACCAAGAAATGAAGTAGAGAGTGGGAGAGAGAATGCATGAGAATCAGAGGAGAGGAGGGGGTGGATTTGCAGCATTTTCACTTAAGATTAGGTGGGAGTAATCCATTTACATAAACCAAGCAGCACTTTTGTCATTTAAAAAAATAAGCGGTTTTCATATAAAAGATGAGCTAAATTAGGAGTTTCAGAAAGTAAGAAAGTAATCTTGGTTTTTTTATATTATCTTTGAGAGAGAATTTGTATAAAAGTTAAGGTTTAGAAGACAAGTGCATCTGCTTTGATTTCTTTCTTAAAAATAATGAAGAAAATGAAATAGGACCGTCTAGTGAAATAGTATTTGTATTGGATGCTTTTCGATGCTGTATTACCCTTCAGCTCCTCACAGTACGGTTATCAGTTATTGAAAGAAGTAGGTTTAATTCAATTTACTTCAGTTACGTGTAAACCAATTTCTCTGTGTGCCTGTGTCTCTACGACTCTTCTGCTCCTAAAATTCTGTGCTTCTGTGTGATCTCTGTGGACCCCTCCCAGTTTCCCCTTCCATAAATCAAGGGTGTCACTTTCCTGAGGTTTTGAAAGCTTAAAAACGGGTTACAAGGCAGGTTGGCATTTTATGAAGGTCTGTGCTATTCAGTAATGAAAAAAAGAGCCTAGTCTTGTGTTTTTAAATAGTTGTGGTATAAATAGCTGGTACAAATTCTTTACTTTAGAATGTTTGCAGGAGAGGTGTATGGGATCAAACGTGTATTTCTCCCTCTGTCCTTAACGTCATTACAGCCATATGTCACGTACCACCACTCACACTTCCTCCCAGCCCTGTACCCTCCTCATGGTGGCTCAGGCTGGTGCACGGCCAGGTCTGAGGTGCTTCATCTGGTCCCTTGGGCCAAATCGCCCCGATTTCCAGCAAAGCCCTGGTCTCCCTGGTCCTGTGCCTGCACGTAGACAGGAGACCTTCCCTGCCCAGGATCCTTGTGTAGTTTACCAGCTGCACACTGTGCCATTCGGTCTCTCATTTAAAACTCTACATGGGATAAGTGCATTTTATTATATTTTGCTAAGAAAATCTTTGCCAGCTACTCTGCTGTCTCCTTTTAAATATGGAGCAAAGCCCCATGTGACATGTTTCACTTTTCACCGTGGCTGCTCAGAAGCTCTCTCGGGTCTGCTCTGTCCACGCTGCCGTCTCTTCTTACCCCAGGGCACTCGGTGAGGTGGAACCAGTGTGATTACTGTAATGTCCACTGGTCTTTCCCAACTCTACCTCCTTCTAAATGTTTTCCTGCCTTAGGTAGGTGGTAAGTTTACCCTCTTCTACTAATACTGCCCTTGTTATACTTTAAAGGTTTTTTAGATCAGCTGATATTTACATTTTTAGAATCCTTTTTAAACATTATTTTACTGCATTCCCATTTCAGAAAATTATTGTTCTATTTCATTTACATATCATGAAATCTGACAGCCTGAAACCTAGTACAGGCAACCATGGTGTTTGGTTACATTATTTTCTTCTTCTTTCTGAGCAACTCATTATTATAGCACAACGGGTGTTTATTGTCCCTAATTTCATTAGGAGATGGAGAATAGGTATGATTAACCTATAATTTCAGTTTGAAGGATATGCTTATTATTTGCATCCTCCAACATTTGGGGTAATTATTTCATTAAATCTTTTTAGCAAACTATGATATAAATTTCCCGGGGGGTGGGGTGGGGAAAAAAAAACAAAACCAGGATACTAACCTAAAAGTTTCCAATCCAGAATAAAGATAGTGGAAGCTTAATTACTTGGAATGACAGCATGTTCGTATTTTAACAGTTTGCTTTATTTTTAAATTTTTAGTCCTAGATTTAATTCTGTTGCTCTCCTTGCCCTTAATCTCAGCTGATGATCTCACTGCCTATTTGACTGAGAAAATAAAAGTTCTCGGTGGAGAAGCTGGTCCTCCCGTCCCCACGCGCTGCCTTCCTTCCCCTGAGGCCGGCCATGCTCGGGCCTTGCTGGCCGTGACTCAAGGACCTTTCGCCACAACTACGCCCTCTCCTTCTACATTGTCAGGTTCCTTCTATGGAAACATTCCCCTCATCACTCAAAGAGAAACAGTAAGGAAAACACCTTCTTGACCACAACCCACTTTCATATCACCTTTTCTACTAAAACTCCTCAAAAGAGTAGTTTATGCCATTGTTTCCCCCCTTTCTTCTCTCCCTTCTCCCTGGAAGGTCAGTCTGGCTTGTTGATGTCTGTCCACTGCAAGACCCAGGCATCACAGCCTTCGTGCCTTGGCCCCGGGCGCACGGCTTCCCGGCCTCCTCCCTCCTCCTCCCTTTTAGTCTCGACCCATTGTGTCGCCCAGAGCTCAGTCCTCAGGCCTCTCCTCCACTCCAGGGGCACAAACTCACTGTGGCATCTCAGAAAAGGATGTGGTTGAAATAACTTTTCTCCACGTCACTCCCCAGCTCTCAGTGCAGCTCGCACGAGGGAAATGTAGTTTTAACCTGCTCTGTATCCATCCAGCATCTCCCCTGCATTCCGGAGATCACTGGCTCCCACCTCAAGGTTCCAGACATCCCTTAACTACCAGCAGTTAAGAATCTCTCTGATCCTGGTCACGGCTTTAATGCCAGGCACGGATGCCTCAACCACAGCGCAGAGCCAGCCTGTAGCCCTTCCCGAGCTCTGAGTAGAAGAAGTAAGCGCTGCTCAAAGAACAGGCTGCAGTAAGTTCAGTTCTCAGTGACTCACTCCCCACTCGGTCCTTCAGACGTGCCCTGTCAAGCCCGGCGTCCCGCGGAGACCTCACCGTGGCCCTCGCCACCTCGCCTCTTGCGCCCTTTCCATTTTCCACGCAGCTCCGGCCACGCTGGCCTTCCTGCTGTTGTCCCAGGACGGCTTGTGCCTTCACTGCACGCAGGATCCTGTCTGAACATCAGGACCTCTTCCCTGACGACTCTGCCTTGAACCAGGGTCCCCACTGCCACCCGATCACTTTCTCTTCCTCCCTTGCACTGTCACTGACATTACACTGTTTCTATTTGTAGTTTACTCTGTCTCTGGCACCAGAAGGTGAGCTCAAAGCAGGCAGGTCTTCTGTTTAGTTCACCGTATCTCTAGCACCCAGGGTACACATAACGGGCACTTGGTATCTCTTTAAATGAATGAATAATCCTCAGTGGTTATTTTTATTTTAAAGTTAAGAAGAAATCATGTATCTTGCTTGTCTGTTATCAGTGACATTTGAATCTGTTTTCCTTTTCTGTATCTACTCTAGTGGCTCTTCCCACCCGGTGCTAATGTCATTTCTCCATGAAACGCTTGCTAAGTGACTGGGGTTGAACTGCATCCTTTCCCGCAGTGGGTAATGAGGGTTGAAATAAGGCTAAGAATGTTGCTGCTCGATCCTGACTTGTAGCGCTGGCCGACATCCATCTGGGGCTCCCTTATATGTTTAAGTGAATAGACCGTCTTAACTTGCTTCAGTCCCTGTCAGTGTTGTCATTCTGCTCTGGGTCATCTCTGCACCAAATAGCAGCTGGGAGAGGAAACTGCTCTCTGCTCAGAAGCAGGGGGATGATTTCAGCTTCTACCCCATCCTGGCTGGGGTGAGGACCCGTCTCATCCACATCACTCACAGTTGCCAGTTCAGGCCACTTTGAAGTAAGGACAGCTCCCTTTCTCATTTTCTAGAGATGAGAACAGCCTCTTGTATTTCTTGATTTTGCCTTTGACCCCTTACATCATCTTTATGTTACAATAGGTCCACCACTCACATGCAGCCCTAGTTTTTGTTTTAGAGCAATTCCTTGATTTCACAAAAGGAAAAACAAAAATGCAATTGCTGTTTTATTCTAGGGCTTCTTCAGCCTCAAGTAACATAAAAATCTGTTCACAGTACCTTCATCAAAGAGAGTGCTGTTTTTCCTACATGACAGACACTCATGTGCTAGGCCCACGCTGGCGGGCCCTGGGTCCAGGCTCCGTCACCCTTCATTCTCCGCCCTCTTCAACACGTTTGCTTCTGTCCTTGTGCTTTGTCACCTCACGAGCCCTTATATCTACGTTCCGTGAAGATTGAGGAAGGGGGAAACGGGCAAAGCAGCACCAGCATCACCTAAAAGGAGGCAAAGAAAGTACTTATGGACATCCAGCATTGCCCTCCCCTTAGACCGTACTGTCTGGAGAGAGTCGAATGGCCACTTCCGGGTGTGAAAGAGGCTGGGAAAGGCAGCTGTGTCAGCCAGCCGTGGGCACGTTGCTGCCCTGAACCGAGTCAGGGCTCCTTAGCAAGGAGGGCTCGGGGAACGGGTGTTGGGTGGGCACCTGCAGCGTCCGCCCTGCCCTGGCAGCTGTGGTGACAGAGGAACTCTGTGAGAATAGGGGTCCGTGAGGATGCTTTGCTGTGGTCTCGCGTTAGTACAAACATTGTTCGTTACTCAGATAATTTCCAGTTCACAGGGGTATTTTCCATTTCTTTTTTCCCGTGCAGCAACAGGTCTACCATTAGATTTACTCCTGCCTGAGTAAAAGTTTCGCAGAAGACTTGGAATCAGTTGGGAGCTATTGATGCCGCTACTTTTAGCGAGTAGCTCACAGTAGTTAGCGGACTGAAGATTGATTTTAGACAATCTAAGCTCTGAAATGAGAATAATATGTGATTATCTCACAGCACTGTGGTCAGGATGTACCAAAACAGCGCTCAGAGGTGGTCACTGTTGTTGTCTTTGTAGTTATTTATTCGTTCACACACCACACTATTATTCAGCGTCTCCTGTGTGCCGTCCCTACTGCGGCAGGTGGGGTGCAGCGGTTAACAAGCTAGATGAGGCGGATGTCCTCCCACCCCGGACTCACCTGCCAGGCGACGAGCAGATAGACTAGGGAGGGCATTTCAGGCAAAGTGGTAAAAAGAAGGCAAGAAAGGGTGATACGGCCAGCGATGCTCTCTCTAAGGAAAGGATTTCAAGCTGAGAGCATTTTTTCTTGAGGCCTAATTCTCCAAATAGCCAAGTTACAAGTAAGATATTCTTGGCAAAAATGCAGTTATTTTCTGGGGAAAAGCATTAATTTTATCATAGGTTCCCTTTTTTCCTAGAGGCAATAACATGAACTATTACAGAATTTATTGGTTTCTTTTCACCAGCAGACGGTTCTCCGTCTAATTCACCATCGAATCAACCCATTACACTTCATCATACAAAATTACCAAGAAAGCTGTTAGGTTCTGTGCATTTTCATTGCATGTTCTCCTTGACTTCTTCTTTGTTATGTCCTTGCTGTGGTTCTTAATGTAATAACTCTTCTCCGATAGTCGGGGTCACACCTCTCCTTACAGATCCTACAAGGAGAGAATTACGACACCCAACGGGGATCTGGAGATAAATATGCATTGATAAGTATTGGATAAAATATCACTTCAAGCCTTGATTGAATCAAGTGCGTTAAAATAGTCCTGAAATACTCAGTAGCCTTCATTGGGAGGCTGCTGAAACGTTGTCCGCACAGAGCTGCATCTGGGCTGGCAGGTGGGCACTGGCTTGTTGGCCTGTCTGTGGGTTTAGGTTCTAAGCCTTTGTGCTGGTGGCCTTGGGAGCGTGTTGTGAGGCATGGTTTGGAGAAAAGTCTACACCCTGTGTTTCTTTCTTTTCTCATATATATATTTTACTGTTTGACACAAGCATACTTCTTAATTAGGGGCTTGTTTACAATTTTTAAACATTCATTTGTTTAATAATTGTTTCCTTTTTCCAAGCTCTTTCTGAAAGCTACCTTGAGGTAGGGCAGCTCTTATTTCTGCTTATCCCTCAAGGTGTTTCACAGAGTTGTGAGGGTGTAATAAGTGTCTAAGGCATACTTTCCTATTGTTCAGTAAATTTAACAAAAATCTATCTGAGGTGTAAATATTTGTTCCAACATCATCATACACTGGGACCCAGCCTCGGTCAGTACTGTTTTGCAGCAGAATCGTACTGTAATGCCAATTTCTGGTTTCTATGTAAGCCTCTCTTCTAGACTCTGAGCATCTTAAGGGAAGAGCTATGGTAAGCTCATCAAGTCATTGAGTGAGTGTGTCCTGAGCACTGACTATGTGACATACTAGGCAGTGCCAACACAATGGTGCGGTACACCCAGGCTCACAGCTCACAATTCTAATATGAGAGAGAGAGAGACACTAAACAAATACATCATTTAATTTGTAGTAGAGGTAAGTGCTATTAAAAAAGGGAACCTAACCTACTCTTGAAAGTTAGCCTGAGGAAGTGAAATGTAAGCTGTGACCTGAAAGAGAAGTAGGAGTTTTCCAGGATGAGAGATAGGAAGCTCATTCCAACATGCAAGTGCTCTCAGCTGTGAAACAACCTGGTGGGTTCAAGGGACAGGAAAAGGCCAGTATAGATGCAGAATATTGAGTAAGGAGAAAGATCAAGTAAGACGCATCTAGAGAAGTAGATACGAGTTGGGATTAGGTAGGCCAGGCTAAGGATTTGGGACTTAATCCCAAGAGCCATGAGAAGCCATTGAGAGAAGCTAAGAGGGAAGTGATGCGGTGAGATTTGTGTTTTGAAAATGTCACTCTGGTTGCAAGATGGGGACTTGGACTGAATGAAGGATGGTACTGAGGTCCTTCAAGGGGGAGGCGATGATGGCTGGGGTCAGGGCACCCCTCAGTGATGGGAATAAGTTGGCAGGTGGAAATACTTAAGAGATTGAGAATTGGCCGGAAGTTGGGTGGAGTGAAATGAGGGCAGGAAAGATGTCAAGGATTAATGCGGTTTATTGAGACGAATGGCTCTAGAGGAAAAGAAGTTTGGGGACCAGGCGGTGACTTCAGTTTTGAACATGTTGAATTTGAAATGCCTTGAAGAGATTCCCAACAGAGATGTTGGCTGAAGAGTTGGATGCATTGGTCTAGAACTTACAGAGTGTCTGGGCTGTAGCCTTTGAGCATCTATGGTATACATTTGGTGAATGAAGAAATGGATGGCCCAGGAGCAAACCTTGGGGTTCTCTGACATTTTAAATTTCACCAGAGGATGAAAAGCTGGCAAAGAAGAGAGTTCCCACATGCTGAGGGTGAGAGTGTGATGTCACCAAAGCCAGTGGACAGTAACAGTTCAAGAAGGCCGTAGCCAGCTGTGGTCAGCCTAGCACCAAGGCACTGAGTGTGGTGTGCTCTCAGCAGTGCACATTGGGCCTAATGCAGAGAGGTCATGGGTGACCTCAGAAGACAGGCTGATGTGGTTCAAGAAATGGGATGTGAGCAAGTAGAGAGAATCTCCTGAGAAGTCTGGCTGTGAACGGGAGACGAGGGAACAGCAGCTAAAGGGGATGTGGTGGCTCCAGTGGGGGAAACTGGAGTATGTTTAAGTGTTGGTAGAAAGGATTCAGTAGTCAAGGGGCAATTAGAATATTTGATAGTCCAAAGCTCCCGAAGAGAGGGAGGAAGATGAGATCCAAACCTAAACGGTGAGCATTCGCTCCGGGCAGGGCAGCGTGCTCCCCGCGCTGTGATGGGAAGGAATGGGGGGGTAGGCAGGAACACAGGTGAGGAGGCTCCTGTTTTCTCGGTGAAGCAGCAGGCGAGCCAGCGACCGAGTCCTGGAGGACGGAGGTCAGCGGGAGGTTTGGGAGAGCCGATAGGGCTCGGGTGACACTGAAGACAGACGTTTTGATAACACCTAATCCACACCGCTGTGTCATTTTTCCCAGGAAGAGCTAGTTATGAAAAACGCGTAGCAGGAGGATAACACAGCTGATTCATGGCCGTGGCTTTTTTTTTTTTTCACAACCAGATGTGATGAAAGGTCAGAGAGGCAAGAGAGTTTATATCATGTGCAACAGAAGGTCAAATACTGGTGCATAGACTCAGACAAGGGAAGGAGGTCGTGATGCGAGGGGACTGATGGTGGGAAGGAAGGGAGATCAGTGGCCTGGAAGTTCCCATGATGTTGAGAAGGGCCTCAGCGGTGGGGTTACCTGAGCAAGCAGCCCGACTCCGAGATGATTTGGGAAGTGGTGCCATTTTGGGTGACGATAAGATCCGGAGGGTTTTCTTTGCGTGTGGGGCCCAGCCGGGTTTGGGGAAGTGGCCCCTGAGGATGAGCCGGTTAATGATCTGTGAGGGCAGCAGATGGGGTAGGACAGCCAGGAGGGCGGGCGTTGGGGCCGCCTCGGGTGACGGTGGAGCAGGGGTGGAGCGGCACCCGGGGAGCCGGGGCCGAGGTCTTCCTGAGCGGGGCGGGGTGATGGGGGCTTGGGGGTGAGCCACGAGCGGCCAGCGGTGTTGGGGGCCTGTTGCATCGGGAGTCTTCAAGGAGCAGGGAGGAAGCACGGTCCAGGAGGGGCGCCGGGAAAAAAGGGCACTTTCCTCTCTGCCAACTCCGGGGCACGTGGAGTGTGAGAAATTGCACGTCTTTTCCTGCAGAAGCTGCAGGGTGCAATGTCTTCACCCAACAGGCAAGTTAAATTAGACCTGGGAGTCGGAGAAAGTATTGAGACGAGGACAAGGAGACAGGAGCTTGAACAGGAGATGGAAATCTAAGAGTTGAGGAGGGAGGAGGAAGGTGTGGGATCTCCATCGAAAGGAGGCCCAGAGCAGCATGACAGGAGGGGGTAGAACATTCCAGAAGCCTCTGTGTGTGTGTGTGTGTGTGTGTGTGTGTGTGTGTGTGTGTGTGTGTGATGGGGGGAGGGGAGGGGAGGGAAGGGGCAAACCAGACTGAGAAAAATCGCAGAACCGAGCAAGGGGGTTTCAACCCTGATAATCTTTACATTGCGTCTTGGGCTTGACAGAATTCATCCCTGGCCTGGATTGGTTATGTATTATTTAGTATAGTATATGTAGTATACTGTAATATTGTATATATATTGATAGTAAAGTATAGAATAGTATAGTGTATATAGTATAATATAGTATATATAGTATTGTACGGTATAACATGTAAAGTATAGTGTATATAGTTTAGGATAGTGTAATACAGTGTAGTATAGCTCAGTATAGTAGAGCATGCTGTACATATACAGTATGCTACCATACAGTGTGATATGGTCTGTATAGAATAGTATCATATAGTGTATATAGCACAGCACAGCCCAGCACAGAATGGTCAGCCACTGGGACACACTTGAGTGGTGCAGGGAGGGCCATGGCACTGTCTTCTCTGTGCCCCATTTGCTGGCTCAGTTTCTGTCCACCCTTTGGGGGAGCCTTGCTGTGGCTGAGTGGGAGTTTCATGGGGAACCACAGAGCAGACCTCACCCACTCACCTGCTCAGCTCATGGCTGTGTGGCCTTTGCCAGTGTTGTTCTGTGAAAGACATATCATGTTCTTCTGGGTTGGTTTGTTTTTCTTTAATTTCTTCAATGCCTATTCATTTTGCTCAGCCTCTGATATTAGTTGCTGTTCATATTATCTATTACAGCACTGGTATTTTCTGCTAAATCGTTTTATAAAACATCACAAGTACCCAATAAATGTTTCCGGTGACGGTTTGTTTTTAATTTGTAAAGTCTTGATGAATATCATTTGCATATTTTAGTCTCTCCAGTTCTTCTTTGCTGAGGGTGTCTTCAAGGTATGTTCTTTTACTTCCTGAAGGGGCAAATGATGTGAAAATCCTTCCAGGTCAAGCTGTTTGTCCCACTCCAGGGTGCCGAGGGATAGGCCATATCCGTGGTCCGCGGTATTCAGGACATCACAGGTAAAATTTTTTCTTATTTAAATTATTTCAGGGATGAACTGAAACATGGTGCAGATTAGCAGCTGTAGGAAGCATCATAATGACCCTCTGGGAGCCGGACACCTCCCCATCACACTCCCCCATACCTGTCCCGAGGCCCCTCCTCAACGTTTTCCGTGTCTGCCCAGCCCGCCTTCCTCCGGGCCTTTTGGCCTCCTGAGGCCCGGCCCAGACCACCAAGCTTCCCAGGGCCTCCGCCCTCTGTCACTTGTCTCAGCAGGTGCACACATGCCCCACCCTTCGTCCCTCCCGCTCCTGGATCCTCCCCACACAGCTGCCCGTCTCGCTGCCTTCTCAAGAAATTCCAGAACCTCCTGACTCTTCGCCCCTGGCTCTCACCTTGCCTCTGTTTCTTTTTCTCTATTTTTTATTTATTTGGGGATGAGATAATTCTGTTATAGGATAAAAAATAGTGTGAAATTTGGTTGCAGAACATGCCTGTGTTTTTAAATATGTGATAATAGCATGGAGAGGATAGTGCTCATAATGAAAAATAAGTACAAATAAGTGTTGAAGTCCTCGCTGCTTTTTCTGTCCCCATCGAGTGGTAAAGTAACGTATAGATAAATTATTCACATTGGTGATCTAGTTCCAGAATATGTAAATTCAAGCTGAACAGACTTGACATCAGATTTGTCCAGATACACAAACAGATAAAACAAACCCGTAGATAACTATGAAGAGAAAAGGATAAATCATATATGTGAAACAAGGAAATGTTTGTTTGGGTAAAAGAGATCCACAGAGAAGTCATCACTGTGTCAGGTGCCTGCAGAAACCAGTGCTTCAAACAGCTCTAAATGAATCAAAGCAAGTGTTACTATAAGAAATAATGCTGATGTACGTAAATATGTTATATGTGTAAATAGAATACTAACACTTAATTGAAAGGGTTCTAAGTCTTTTGTCACAGATATTTAAAGATCAAATACCTACTCTTGCACATGTTTGAAAAAGTGACACAAATTGGTTAACGTATTACATAAGCTTCTTTGCATTCAGAATCAGACCCTCGTGAATCTCCCTTTGACTTGGCATCCTGGATGCCCATGTTTTTCCACACAACACTTGTATCATTAAGAACCTTGGTGGTGCAGCATTTCTTGAGTTCTCCGCTCTAAAAGGGGGCTTCCAAGGTGTTGGTAATATTGTTTCTTTATCTGGTGCTGATAACCAGGGATGTATTCAACTTGTGAAAATTCATTGAGCTTAAGTACACTAATAATACTTATACTTTTCTTTATGAATATATTATACATCAATAAAAAGTTGAAATTTTTTTAAAAAAACACTAACACTTAAAAGATGATAATATAGCAACCATAAAAAAGAAAGAAATTGAAGACATGTGGACACCTTGGTTACTTGGACAAGTGCAGGACTCGCAGATTATAAGAGAGGCCCTGGTGGTGAAGCTGGAGTTCTGTATGAGGGAAGGGAGGAAGAGAGGAAAGGACACGGGGGAGCGGGTGGGGGAAGAGCCATCCCATCATCGGGTCGGGGTCTGTGTGGGGTGAGGACCCTGTCGATAGAACCACTTTCCAGACATTACTAGGGGTGTGTGGCTGTGAATAATCTTCTTCAGGCTTTTCTTGTGTGTTTATGTTAGTTTCTTTAAAACCTAGAGCTGCAAAGTCCAACATGGTAATTGTAGTCATATGGGTCTGTTTGCATTGAAATTAATTACAATTAAAAATAATGAAAATTTCAGTTTCTCAGTCACAGTAGCCACATCTCAGTTGCTCAGGAGCCACCTGTGGCTCATGGCTGCCATATTGGATGGCCCAGAAAGTTCCTCTGGACATCCCTGAGAGAGCATACCAGGTTCTACCTCCTCACGGTGGGTTTTTGAGTGCCAGGTATTTCTGGATGGATAACTGGACATCCTAGTGCCTCCTTCAAAGCTTGAATCATTATCCTCAGAGTGAGCCGGCCAGTAAGTGGTGGTCGGTCTGTCCCTTACTGTCCTCTGCAGTTGCCCGCCTGTGGCCCCAGGGCTGGGGTCACAGACATCACCCGGGCAGCTCCTGGGACCACCGAGGAGCTCACTGACCCCAGCTGACTAGCCCCCCTCCCCACCGACCACGATTCTTATGTGTAGGTTATTCATCTCCCCCTACTTGGATTCTGAAAACATGGACCAGATCACAGTGGACACCCTCCACTGTGTTTCAGCAGCTTCCCTGAACTTTTTCATCCAGTATGGCCCAAGTGGGTCTGATTGCTGTTCTTAGTTATAGTATCTAATTATGAATAATGTGAGAATATCTGACGTGATTCTCCCCAGCAAGTAGCCTTTACCGGGTTGGCATCAGAACTTCGGAAGAAACCAGAAAAATGTAAACATAAAGAAGTGTTTTTTAAAAAAGGCATTCTATGAAGCTTAGAAAAAAAAGACATAACTGAACACGTGATAGAAGAATGGGACTTTAAAAAAAAATTTTTTTTACTTTTTAACATATAGTTGGTATGCAATATTATATATTGCAGTGTACAACATAGTGATTCACAATTTTAAAGATTATATTCCATTTATAACTATTGTAAATATTAGCTATATTCCCTGTGATGTGCAGTTTATCCTTGTAGCTTATTTATTTTATACATAGCTTGTACATCTTAATCTTTGTGCCTTAAAGATAGGTCAACCCTATCTTGCCCCTCCCCACTTCCTTCTGCTCAGTGGTAACCACTAGTTTGTTCTCTATATCTGTGAGTCTGTTTTCTTTTTTGTTATATTCACTAGTTGTAATTTCTAGATTCCACATATAAGTGATATTATACAACATTTGTCTTTCTCTGACTTACTTCATTTAGCATAATGCCCTCCAAGTCCATCCATGTTGCTGCAAATGGCAAA
Source organism: Kogia breviceps (assembly GCF_026419965.1). NCBI lineage: Eukaryota > Metazoa > Chordata > Mammalia > Artiodactyla > Physeteridae > Kogia > Kogia breviceps. The sequence continues at coordinate 57,947,266 of NC_081324.1, read as the reverse complement.
ATTTCATTATATATATTCCATGTAATTATATATACAATTATATATATATGTTCCATTGTATATATATATATATTCCATTGTGTATATATATATATATATATATATATATATAGTAAATCTTCTATATCCATTCATCTGTTGATGGACACTTAGGTTGTTCCCATGTCTTGGCTATTGTGAATACTGCTGATATGAACATTGGGGTGCACATATCTTTTTTTAAAAAAAACACATCTTTATTGCAGTATAATTGCTTTACAATGGTGTGTTAGTTTCTGCTTTATAACAAAGTGAATCAGTTATACATATGCATATGTCCCCGTATCTCTTCCCTCTTGTGTCTCCCTCCCTCCCACCCCTCTAGGTGGTCACAAAGCACCGAGCTGATCTCCCTGCGCTATGCAGCTCCTTCCCACTAGCTATCTATTTTATGTTTGGTAGTGTATATATGTCCATGCCACTCTCTTACTTTGTCCCAGCTTACCCTTCCCTCTCCCCATATCCTCAAGTCCATTCTCTAGTAGGTCTGTGTCTTTATTCCCATCTTGCCCCTAGGTTCTTCATGACCATTTTTTTTTTTTAGATTCCATATATATGTGTTAGCATATGGTATTTGTTTTTCTCTTTCTGACTTACTTCACTCTGTATGACAGACTCTAGGTCCATCCACCTCACTGCAAATAACTCAGTTTTGTTTCTTTTTATGGCTCAGTAATATTCCATTGTATTTATGTGCCACATCTTCTTTATCCATTCATCTGTTGATGGACACTTAGTTTGCTTCCATGTCCTGGCTATTGTAAATAGAGCTGCAATGAACATTTTGGTACATGACTCTTTTTGAATTATGGTTTTCTCAGGGTATATGCCCAGTAGTGGGATTGCTGGGTCGTATGGTAATCCTATTTTTAGTTTTTAAAGGAACCTCTGTACTGTCCTCCATAGTGGCTGTATCAATTTACATTCCCACCAACAGTGCAAGAGGGTTCCCTTTTCTCCACACCCTCTCCAGCATTTATTGTTTATAGATTTTTTTGATGATGGCCATTCTGACTGGTGTGAGATGCACATATCTTTTTGAATTAGTGTTTTCGTTTTGGGGGCATATATACCCAGGAGTGGAATTGCTGGGTCATATGGTAGCTGTATTTTTAGTTTTAGAGGAACCTCCATACTGTTCTCCACAGTGGCTGCACCAGTTTACATTCCCACCAGCAGTGCATGAGGGTTTCCTTTTCCCCACGTCCTCGCCAGAATTTGTTATTTGTGGTCTTTTGTTGAAGGGTGGAAAATTTTTAGGGAACTATGAGGCAGGATATGTTTTGTATCCAGACCTCACATCCACGGGGCAGCCCCTGGTGACGGTGCTATGACTGGGTGACTGGGCCGCAGCTCTTTTGCTGGCCTAGACCTTGTTATGCTGGAGCAGGGCTCCTGTAAGAAAAAGGAACATCTTCAAAACCTTAGTGATTCCATTGTCTCAGAAAAGAAAAATAAAAAGCGATGAGCACCTGTACCTGGCTTCTGTCTGGGAGGAAAAAGACAAAAATTAGAGAACTGAGTTTTCCTTGGACTTGCATTTTTATATAGAATTTATAAAGCGTTTAGACCATCAGGTAAATAAATTCTGACTTACCTGTGAAAAGCTTTTCTTACATTGAACACTATGTTGTGCTCAAGGAAGGGGGAGGAGCTTCTTGTTGGAAGAGTGGTGACCGCAAGGCAGTGTAGGAGGGTGGGGTCGCGGGTGATGGAAGGTCGGCTCCTGCAGGCAGCGGGAGTTTCTGTCTCCTGCTTTAATCACTTTCAGTGATGGTTTGTCTTTGCCAATTTTAGCTTTGAGGTGCTTGTTACTCATTGACTGACTGATTCCATTTTCAGTTAACACACTGATTTCTTTTTAACAACCAAATCTGTTTTGTTTTGCTTTTTCATAAATTTATTTATTTTACTTATTTTGGGCTGTGTAGGGTCTTGGTTGCTGCATGCGGGCCCTCTCTAGTTGCGGCGAGCGGGGATCACTCTTCATTGTGGTGTGTGGGCTTCTCATTGCGGGACTTCTCTTGTTGCAGAGCACAGGCTCCAGGCACACAGGCTTCAGTAGTTGTGGTACGCGGGCTCAGTGGTTGTGGCTCATGGGCCCAGTTACTCCGCGGCATGTGGGATCTTCCCAGACCAGGGCTCAAACCTGTGTCCCCTGCATGGGCAGACGGATTCCCAACCACTGCACCACCAGGGAAGCCCAAGTCTGTTTTTAATTCACTCTAGGTCATGACATTCTGAATGTCATTTCCCAGGTTAGTCAATTTACTTATGTGACTATGTGTATAACTTAAGAATTTATTTAAATCCTCTTGTAATTAACTGGGTAAAAAATTTTTATATCATTCGTAATCTGTGGGTTTTGTTTTCATGTTATTTCTTTCATGTTATTGTAGTCTAAATCTTACATAGCTGTAAAAGATGAATATTATTCTTCAGTGCATGTCTTGGTGGTATCTTTTGAGCATGTCACACACACACACACACGCGCGTGTGCACGCACACCCTTACACATGCTAGAAATTTTCTGTAACACGCCCGAGGTTATTATTATACATTTGCTTCTTATATGTCAAAGCAAGAGATGAGAATTTTAAAATGTTGCTGCATTCTCCCAGAATCCTAGATGTACTATTATAATCATGTCTAGTTTGAGTTTCCTGAAGAATTTAAATTAAACATTCTAAAATGAAAGTTTTTATTTAACTTGTCTCAGATGCGTACCTTTACCAAAGAGTCAGCATTCTATAAAATGCTTTTTACAGTCTCTAGTCTAGAAGATTCTTAAGCAAATATTTTTGTATCTTAAAAAATGAAGAAAAAGTAAACCAAGAAGCCCCCCTTCAGTTTCATACAGAACAACTCAATTGAGTTGTGCTCCCCAAAAAGCCTTCGGGGAAGCTGCTTTTAGGAAGGTGGCTGTTTCAGCTGCTTTTCCATGAAACTCTCCCAGGCCGTGAAGTGCCTGCAAGGAGTGAATGTTGTTTTCACCATTTCATGTCAGAATTTCTCATTCAGATGTTGAAGGTTTGGTGTTTTGAAAGGAAGTAAACAATATTCTTAAAATAAGTTGTCAGCATCTTGTTTTGTACAGCTGACAAGAATGGTGACATGAGGTTGTCGCTGAAGACGTTTGAAAAGAACATACCACTTTCACAGATCAGGCAGACCCGTTGGTATCCTTTTGAGATGAATTTCAGACAGGTTTATTTTCGTTTTCATGTAAATAGTCAAGGGGTTAAAAATAATACTCAAAGCTGTTTAGAGTTCGTGTAGAAGTTGCATAGACCATTATTTGAAAGAAATTACATCAGTTCTTATCTGTATGAAAATAGGACTTTGGGCACAAAATTATCACACAATTTACATTTTATTTGAATGAATTTACATAGTGAATAAAAAGAAGTAGGTGTATTTGTTTACATACAAATATTTAAAGATGACAATACTGGGACTACAAGATGTAAACCTACTTTTAAGCCAGGGTCCAGGATTAGGTATGTTGTTTTTTCTAAATGAGCAGAACATAGACTCCGGAAGACTTGATCTACCTCTGTGCCATAACACATACAAGGGTAATTTACTTAGGAAGTAATGATTATTCTTTACACAGAGAGCCAGGTACCGTCAGAGTGTAAGGACCCCTGCCCCGGTGCTCCGGGTGGGATGCAGGACCCGAATCGCCAGTGTCACGCCGTAAAGAGCACAAATGGAAAGGAGCACCTACTGCTCGGGAATGAGGGGTCAGATAGATCTCAGGTGTTTGGGTGCTCTTCATGGAACCTTCTAGCACAACTCAGCCTCTATTTGTGGTCTGCCTGGAACTATTTTGCCAACTCAAGAATTATGATGGGAAGTATTTCAGGTTGTTTTCTTCTCTTCACATCTGTTCTCCTACAGATGTGTGGTGTGTGTGGTGTGTGTCTGTCACTGTGTTAACGTCTGAGATTTTTGACTGGCCTGAGTTGGACTTGCCGACCTGCCATTTACTCTAACTAGGGGGCAAATGGCCACACTCTGCTTAGCCTCAGTTTCCTCATCTGTAATTGGGAGGTCTTTGCAATAGAAAAGGTTAAATTCCATAATGAGACTAAGACACATGTAAGTCTTAATTCACTTTATGATACAGTATCATGTTACTGAAAGCATAACTGCAGGAAATATATTGAGAAACACAATAACATTAGGAGATTTTAACTCATCCATTTGAGACTATGGTAGATTAAGTAGGGCAAACAAATATAGATGTATAGAATCTGAATAACATGATTTTAAAAAGACGAAGACTGACTGGAAGATATATGTCCAACTGAAAATAAAATAAACCTACTTAAAAGCACTTTTCCAAACTCAACTATTAGGCCACAGACAGCTTATAAATTCTGAAAACCAAAACAGTTCAGACTCATTCTCTGATCAAATGCAATAAAACAAGAAGTTGTTGGAGGAAAAGCCAATCACCTAGAAGTCACGCAAAAACATTCACAAATACAGCTTAAGCAATCAGAGGGTCAAAGGAGACCCAAACCCAAATCTTAGAAAATCCAGGTGGAGTCTAATGAGGACACTAAAGAGATAAACGTTTGGGACGTCACTGTGTGTGAGTTCAGAGGTAAATGTAAACCCTACACAACAAGAAAGAGTGAAAATAAATTACTTAAATATTCAACTAGAAAAGTTAACTAACTTTTTTAATGAGTAGAAAAAGGAAAGCAAGAGTAAACTAGAAGTTGAAGTGAATGAACTGGAACACAGAAAACAAGTAAATGGGTCAGAGTATCCTGAAACAAAGCAGCGACACTGCAACAGTAGACCATCCATGGGGGTGCAGTGGACAGTGCGGTGTTCTGAGAGGTGGGGCCCCCGAGCCACAGCTCTTGGGTTTCTTGTTCCGTTGTTTGTCCGACTTTCCATGTGATGTTTTCTATTAAGTGGTTGATCTTCCTGGTGGGTTCTGGGTGAACACAACCTGGTCGTATCACACTGCGTCAGGCCTCTCTCCTCGCAGCCCGGCCCTGGCTGGCCTCAGACTCCTGCCTGGTCACCCCTCACCTGCGAAGCCCTTCTGAGCTGCACCAGGCATGTCAGGTGGCTCCCTAGCCGACACAGCCCCTGCAGGTGACCCTTCTGGAGCCCCCTGTGCTCACGTCCCAGTCTGAGCCTGTTTTCTGCAGGTGGGCTGCACAGCCATCTTCCTGGGACCTACCTGCCTGCTGGAATCCAACTCCCTCTGTCAGATCCTCCCTGGATTCTGTCTTCGCTTCCCTGGTTTATTTCTCCTGGCTTTGGGGCATAGGGTTGTGGGAGATAGTTACTCATTTATTTGTGTGTGTGTCGAAATATGCGTTCTCTCTCCTCAACCACAGTTGTTTAGTTGTGGATAGAATTCCAGTCGGAAAACTTTTCCTTCAGAATATTGAAGACATTGCTGCATTTTCCTTAAGTTAATGGGAAGTCGGCTGTTGTTCAGATTTCACTTCACAGAAAGGATTGTCCTTCCCTCCCACCCACTACGAGACTCTCACCCCGGACACGGTCGGGACTTTCTGTGTGTTCCTGCTGTGCTGGAATGGGCCTTCCTCACTCTCTCGTTCAGTCTGGAGACTCACACCTCTTATTTCCAGAAGCCCCTGTGTGAGTTCTTCTTTCTGCCATCTTTTCTCTTTGCTCCATTTGTTTTCCTTCATAGGTGCTCAAATTTTCTCTATCTTTAAACGCCTTGTCTTTTGTTCGCTTCCTTGGAATAATAGCTCCTCAACTTTGTCTTACAATCCTTTGATTTTTTTTTTTTAACCATAATATGGTTTTTTTTTCAGTCTCTGAGAACATGTCCTTATTCTCTGATTTGTTTTTTGTTGCATCCTGTTCTTATTTGCTGGGTTAACTTAACCAACATTGACTGGTTAAGTTAACCCAGCGTTGACTTTTTCCCCAGGTACTTGTGTTTTGATTTGTTTTCCAGTTAGGTTGGTCGGCTTCTTTCTATCATGTGAGAGGCATTTCTTAGGTCCTGGTGGTCTTTCTCCAAGTTCACTCTTTCTTTTTAAATTAATTAATTAATTTATTTATTTTTGGCTGCATTGGGTCTTCGTTGCTGTGCACGGGCTTTCTCTAGTTGAGGCGAGTGGAGGCTACTCTTCATCGTGGTGCACGGGCTTCTCATTGCGGTGGCTTCTCTTGTTGCAGAGCACCAGATCTAGGTGCACAGGCTTCAGTAGTTGTGGCTCGCTGGCTCAGTAGTTGTGGCGCACGGGCATAGTTGCTCTGCGGCATGTGGGATCTTCCCGGACCAGGGCTCGAACCCGTGTCCCCTGCATTGGCAGGCGGATTCTTAACCACTGTGCCACCAGGGAAGTACCTCCAAGTTCACTCTTGAGAACAAGGCACCAGCAAACGTTGCCTGCGTGCTCAGGGCCTGCCAGCTGGTGGGATTCAGGGGCAGTGGTCAGGAGGGGACTGGCCAATGTCGAGGAGCCTGAGTCACCAGCAGGGACCCCTTCTTCTAGTAAGTGCCTTCCAGCAGAGACTTGCTTCCAAATATTACCAGGTGGGTTTTTGTGACATCTTCTCTCTGCAGACTCTTGGCTCCCAGCTTGCCCATTTTCCAGTCTTGAAACTGCATGAACCTCTGTTATCTGCTGTCATTTCTTCTCTCGTGCTTTGCCCTTGTGTATTTATACCCTTTCACTTATTTATTACTTTTTTTAGTATCGAGAGAAAGTATTGATTATCAAGGAAAAATGATAAATTCAGTTTTCCAGTCTGCCATTTTTTTCTCTTATATTTTTAAGAGTTTTTTCATGTACTTTATATTTTATTTTCTTAATAGATGTTTATTGGAATATAATTGCTTCACAGTACCGTGTTAGTTTCTGTTGCACAGGAAAGCGAATGAGCCATATGCATACACCTGTCCCCATATCCACTCCCTCTTGAGCCTCCCTCCTATCCTCCCTGTCCCACCCCTCTAGGTCATCGCAAAGCAGCGAGCCGATCTCCCTGTGCTATGCTACTGCTTCCCACCAGCCAACTATTTTACATTGGGTAGCGTATATATGTCGATGCTACTCTCACTTCGCCCCAGTGTTGCCTTCCCATCCCATGTCATCAAGTCCATTCTCTATGTCTACCTCTTTATTCCTGCCCTGCAACTAGGTTCATCAGTACCATTTTTTTTTTTAGATTCCATACATATGCATTAGCATCATATGGTATTTGTTTTTCTCCTTCTGACTTACTTCACTCTGTATGACAGACTCTAGGTCCATCAACCTCACTACAGATAACTCAATTTTGTTTCTTTTTATGGATGAGTAATATTCCATTGTATATATGTGCCACATCTTCTTCATCCATTCATCTGTCGATGGACATGTAGGTTGGTTCCATGTCCCGGCTATTGTAAATGGTGATGCAATGAAACATTGTGGTGCATGTCTCTTTTTGAATTATGGTTTTCTCAGAGTATATGCCCAGCAATGGGATTGCTGGGTCATATGGTAGTTCTATTTTTAGTTGTTTTTTTTGTTTGTTTGTTTTGTTTTTTGTGGTACGCGGGCCTCTCACTGTTGTGGCCTCTCCCGTTGTGGAGCACAGGCTCTGGACGCGCAGGCTCAGCGGCCATGGCTCACGGGCCCAGCCGCTTTGTGGCATGTGGGATCCTTCTGGACCGGGGCATGAACCTGTGTCACTTGCATCAGCAGGTGGGCTCTCAACCACTGCGCCACCAGGGAAGCCCTATTTTTAGTTTTTTAAGGAAACTCCATACTGTTTTCTATAGTGGTTGTATCAATTTACATTCCCACAAACAATGTAGGAGGGTTCCCTTTTCACCATACCCTTTCTAGCATTTATTGTTTCTAGCTTTTTTGATAATGGCCATTCTGACTAGCATGAGGTGATACCTCATTGCAGTTTTGATTTGCATTTCTCTAGTAATTAGTGATGTTGAGCATCTTTTCATGTGCATCTGGGCCATCTGTGTGTCTTCCTTGGTGAAATGTCTATTTAGGTATTCTGCCTGTTTTTTAACTGGGTTGTTTGTTTTTTTGATATTGAGCTCCATGAGCTGTTTCTATATTTGGGGGATAAATGCTTTGTCTGTTGTTTCATTTGCAAATATTTTCTCCCATTCTGAGGGTTGTCTTTTTGTCTTGTTTATGGTTTTCTTTGCTGTGCAAAAGCTTTTAAGTTTAATTAAGTCCCATTTGTTTATTTTTGTTTCTATTCTGTTACTGTAGGAGATGGGTCAGAAAAGATCTTGCTGTGGTTTATGTCAGGGTGTTTTTCCTATGTTTTCCTCTAAAAGTTTTATAGTGTCTGGTTTTACATTTAAGTCTTTAATCAATTTGGAGTTTATTCTCGTGTATGGTGTTACGGAGTGTTCTAATTTCATTCTTTTACATGTAGCTGTCCAGTTTTCCCAGCACCACTTATTGAAGAGGCTGTCTTTTCTCCATTGTATGTTCTTGCCTCCTTTGTCGTAAATTAGGTGCCCATATGTGCGTGGGTTTATCTCTGGGCATTCTATCCTGTACCATTGATCTATATTTCTGTTTTTGTGCCATTACTATACTGTCTTCTTTACTGTAGCTTTGTTATATAGTTTGAAGTCAGGGAGCCTGATTCCTCCAACTCCATTTTTCTTTCTCAAGATTGCTTTGGCTATTAGGGGTCTGTTGTGTTTCCATATGAATTGTAAGATTTTTTGTACTAATTCTTTGAGGAATGCCATTGGTAGTTTGATAAGGATTGCACTGAATCTGTAGATTGCTTTGGGTAGTATAGTCATTTTCACAATATTGATTCTTCCAATCCAAACACATGGTATATTTCTCCATCTGTTTGTCATCTTTGATTTCTTACATCAATGTTTTATAGTTTTCTGAGTACAAGTCTTTCGCCTCCTTAGGCAGGTTTATTCCTAGGTATTTTATTCTTTTTGTGCAGTGGTAAATGAGACTGTTTCCTTAATTTCTCTTTCTGATTTTTCATTGTTGGTGTACAGGAATGCCAGAGATTTCTGTGCATTAATTTTATATCATGCAACCTTACCAAATTCATTGATTAGCTCTAGTAGTTTTCTGGTGGCATCATTAGGATTTTCTATGTATAGTGTCATGTCATTGGCAAATAGTGACAGTTTTACTTCTTCTTTTCCAATTTGTATTCCTTTATTTCTTTTTCTTATCTGATTGTTGTGGCTAGGACTTCCAAAACTATGTTGAATAAGAGTGGTGAGAGTGGACATCCTTGTCTGGTTCCTGATCCTGCTGGAAATGCTTTCAGATTTTCACCATTGAGTGTGATGCTCGCTGTGGGTTTGTCATATATGGCCTTTGTTATGTTGAGGTAGGTTTGTTTTAAGCCCATTTTCTCGAGAGTTTTTATCATAAATAGGTGTTGAATTTTGTCAAAAGTTCTTTCTCCATCTATTGAGGCGATCACATGGTTTTTATTCCTTAATTTGTTAATGTGGTGTATCACATTGATTGATTTGCATATACTGAAGAATCCTTGCATCCCTGGGATAAATCCCAGGTGATCATGGTATATGATCCTTTTAATATGTTGTTGGATTCTGTTTGCTAGTATTTTGTTCAGAATTTTTGCATCTATGTTCATCAGTGATATTGGTCTATAATTTTCTTCTTTTGTGATATCTTCTTCTGATTTTGGTATCAGGGTGATGGTGGCTTTGTAGAATGAATTTGGGAGTGTTTCTCCCTCTGCAATTTTTTGGAAGAGTTTGAGAAGGATTAGTGTTAGCTCTTCTCTAAATGTTTGATAGAATTCGCCTGTGAAGCCATCTGGTCTTGGACTTTTGTTTGTTGGAAGATTTTTAATTATGGTTTCAATTTCATTGTTTGTGATAGGTCTGTTTGTATTTTCTAATTCTTCCTGGTTCAGTCTTGGAAAATTGTAGCTTTCCAAGAATTTGTCCATTTCTTCATGGTTGTCCGTTTTATTGGCATGCACTTGTTTGTAGTAGTCTCTTACAGTCCTTTGTATTTCTGCAGTGTCAGTTGTGATTTCTCCTTTTTCATTTCTAATTTTATTGATTTGTGTCCTCTCCCTGTTTTCTTGATGAGTCTGGCTAAGGGTTTATCAATTTTGTTTATCTTCTCAAAGTTTTATTGATCTTTGCTGTTGTTTTCTTCCTTTCTATTTCATTTGTTTCTGCTCTGATCTTTATGATTTCTTTCCTTCTATTGACTTTGGGTTTTGTTTGATCTTCTTTCTCTAGTTGTTTTAAGTGTAGGGTTAGATTGTTTATTTGAGATTTTTCTTGTTTCTTGAGGTGAAATTGAATGTTATAAACTTCCCTCTTAGAACTGCTTTTGCTGCATCCCATAGGTTTGGGGTCATCCTGTTCTTGCTTTCCAGTGGTTCGGACTTGGAGCTCCCACTGCAGGAGCTTCCCCCAGACCCTGGGCTTGCGAATCAAGATCCCACAAGCCAAATGGGGTGGGAAAAAAAAAAAAAAAAAAAGAAAAGAGAAACATAAAGTAAAAAATAAAATTATACTAGGAAACTAACAGATATTTTAGAAAGAATGTAAAAATAAAAATATAGATGAATGAACAACTGGAAGGTACATCAGTACCACAATAGTAAAGAAGAGGAGAAGGGAAAGGAAAAAAAAAAAGTCGGGGTGGGGGAGGCCTTGGCTGTGGAGAGCAGGGCCTAAGCAAGGGCAAGTTTTGGGCAGTGGACGGGGCCAATGCTCAGGACCCACAGGGCTGGAAAAGGTCCTGGGGCCTGTGGGGGGTGGGGCTTAGGCTCAAGGAACAGAAGGGGCCCAGGCATGCCTCCCATTCCTGGTCTCAGAGGGCAGGGGACCTCACCTGGGAGCCTAGCAGGCTTCCTGGGCTCGATTGTGGGGGGGCAAATACCCTTCGCTCCTCTCCTGCTCCTCTGTTAGGTCTTGGCTCTGGGAGGGTCCCTCCCACCTGCCTCTCCTGATCTCCCCGGCCTCCCTCCTATGCCCCAAAGGACCTCTGCAGCCTGGAGGTGGCTTGGAGGGCAGGGGACCGGCCTGGGAGCTCAGCAGGCTCCCCAGGCCCCAGTAAGCGGGGCAATCGCCCTCTGCTCCTCTCCCACTCCTTCCGGATGGTCCCTCCTGCCTGCCACTCCTGATCTCCCTGGCCTCCCTCCTATGCCCCCAGGACCCACGCGGCCTGGATGGGGATTTAGAGATGAGGGAACCAGCTTGGGAACTCAGCAGTCTTCCCTGCCCGAGTGGGCCAGGCAATCACCCTCCGCTCCTCTTCTGTTCTTCCCAGACAGTCTGTCCCACCTGCCTCTTGTCTGGCCTCCACTTCTCCTCCCTGCTTGGTCCCCCTACATCCTACTGGTTCACTCTGGGGTTCCTCCCGTCTCCTTGGGGGTCAGAGTCCCCCACCAGTGGCTGGCCGGCGCCCTAGTTGTGGGGAGACGCTAACTCTGGGTCTTTCCACACCGCCATCTTGACTCCTCCTCTCTAACTTATTTTTAAAACTTTGTTACCCCCCAAATAATAATTCAGCTAATAGCATATGACTTTATTTCTAACTCTCTGTAGTTGTTCTGCCTCATTATAACAGCACCCACCTCTTAATATACATACAAAATAAAAGATTTTCTATGATGGCTTTTTGTTTAGTTTGGCTCTGTAAATTTTATGAATTTATAATGGCTGATTGAAATACTGCGTTCAAAAGGATCCTCAAAGGCATGGTCTTAATTTGTTATGCACAGAACTCCTGAATTTGTTGCCTTCAGTTAAAACTTTTATCCTGCCAAGAGAATTCCTTAATGACATGTGTTCACACTTATCTGATTCCTTTGTCACTTGGCCTGTCATTTGCTCTGACTTTCTGTTACCACATAGTGAAATTGAACTGGGTGAATATTTAAAAATACACTTGCAGATGTGTTTTTCCTTTAATAAGTAAGAGGAAAAAGAGTATCTGACTTCAGATAACACTTTTACTTCTCAAAATGACATGATTAATTACCCAATTTAGTAAAGTCATTGATAATGCAACAAAAGATCATCCATGGGTCTTTAAATCACTTCTATCCATTAGTATAAAATTCTTGAAGGTTAATGTGTATGTCTGATTTCACTGAACTGGGACATAATTATATGAGAATTCTATGATTTTTTCAATCTCTAAGGAAGAAGATTGCATATGGAACACTTAGTTTTATAGCAACTGGGGCATATTATCTGACATTTTAAGCATTTTATTAAGTACAAAATTACAAATTATGTGAATTGCCAATATTGTAAAAACTGTATCCTTACTATATTTCCTTTTTTAAAGCTTTTTCCCCTCATATATATACATACATATTTTTTGATGAGTAGCATCAGACAGGATTTACAATTTTTTGTCATTCGTTTATTTAATAAAATGTCAGGTCATTTCTTGTGTTGTTAAAAATCCCTCAAATATGGTAATCGGAGAGTACTTGGTGCATAAATTTCATGACCACTGTCTCTGTGTCCTGTGTCACTGTCTCTGTGTCTCTGTGTCCTGGATTCTCTGGTAGTTAGAAATGATTCTTCCTCCTTATTTTTCCTTTACCTTTGCATTGTCTCATATGAGTAGTGTGAAATAGAATTTTGAGTGTTTAGAAAATCTTTGCCTATTCTATTATTTTTTAGTATTTTTTGTCATTTTATCTGTGCTTTCTGTGAAAAACATATAACTATCTTAAAAATAAAATCTCATCTTTTCTTGATGGTAACACAGTTTGACCTATTTGCAGGTATTGTTACAATTATTATATAAATTGTACACATGTCAACTTGTTTTTGGTCTTAAATATTTTCTTTTTTTAATGATGATGGTGGGGCAGGTGAAGGCACCTTCCTTCCTTCCTCTTTTAGAACATTTAGTTTGTTGATAACTTGTACTTTGGAAGAAAGGCTTTTAATAATCCCAATGGTTATTCTAAAATTTTTCAAATGTATTCTTTTTTTTCTTTTTTGAAGTTTTAAATTTTATTTTATTTATTTTTTTATACAGCAGGTTCTTATTAGTTAGCCATTTTATACATATTAGTGTATATATGTCAATCTCAATCTCCCAATTCATCACACCACCAACCTCCCTGGCCACTTTCCCCACTTGATGTCCATACGTTTGTTCTCTACATCTGTGTCTCTATTTCTGTTCTGCAAACCGGTTCTTCTGTACCATTTTTCTACGTTCCACATATATGCGTTAATATACGATATTTGTTTTTCTCTTTTTGACTTACTTCACTCTGTATGATAGTCTCTAAATCCATCCACATCTCTACAAATGACCCAATTTCGTTCCTTTATATGGCTGAGTAATATTCCATTGTATATATGTACCACATCTTCTTTATCCATTCATCTGTTGATGTGCATTTAGGTTGCTTCCATGTCCTGGCTATTGCAAATAGTGCTGCAATGAACATTGGGTTGCATGTGTCTTTTTGAATTATGGTTTTCTCTGGGTATATGCCCAGTAGTGGGATTGCTGGGTCATATGGTAATTCTATTTTTAGTTTTTTAAGGAACCTTCATACTGTTCTCCACAGTGGCTGTATCAATTTACATTCCCACCAAGAGTGCAAGAGGGTTCCCTTTTCCCCACACCCTCTCCAGCATTTGTTGTTTGTAGATTTTCTGATGATGCCCATTCTAACTGGTGTGAGGTGATACCTCATTGTAGTTTTGATTTACATTTATCTAATAATTAGTGATGTTGAGCAGCTTTTCATGTGCTTCTTGGCCATCTGTATGTCTTTGGAGAAATGTCTATTTAGGTCTTCTGCCAATTTTTGGTTTGGGTTGTTTGTTTTTTTAATATTGAGCTGCATGAGCTGTTTATATATTTCAGAGATTAATCCTTTGTCTGCCTTTGTCTGTTGATTCGTTTGCAAATATTTTCTTCCATTCTGAGGGGTTGTCTTTTCATCTTGTTTTTGGTTTCCTTTGCTGTGCAAAAGCTTTTAAGTTGCATTAGGTCCCATTTGTTTCTTTGTGTTTTTATTTCCATTACTCTAGGAGTTGGATCAAAAAAGATCTTGCTGTGATTTATGTCTAAGAGTGTTCTTCCTATGTTTTCCTCTAAGAGTTTTATAGTGTCCAGTCTTACATTTAGGTTTCTAATCCATTTTGAGTTTATTTTTGTGTATGGTGTTAGGGAGTGTTCTAATTTCATTCTTTTACATGTAGCAGTCCAGTTTTCCCAGCACCACTTATTGAATAGGCTATCTTTTCTCCATTGTATATCTTTGCCTCCTTTGTCATAGATTAGTTGACCTTAGGTGCGTGGGTTTTTCTCTGAGCTTTCTATCCTGTTCCATTGAACTATATTTCTGATTTTGTGCTAGTACCATACTGTCTTGATTACTGTAGCTTTGTAGTATAGTCTGAAGTCTAGGAGCCTGATTCCTACAGCTCTGTTTTTTTCCCTTAAGACTGCTTTGGCTATTCTGGGTCTTTTGTGTCTCCATGCAAATTTTAAGATTTTTGTTCTAGTTCTGTAAAAAATGCCATTGGTAATTTGATCGGGATTGCATTGAATCTGTAGATGGCATTGGGTAGTATTGTCATTTTCACAATATTGATTCTTCCAAGCCAAGAACATGGTATATCTCTCCATCTGCTTGTATCATCTCTTTCATCAGTGTCTTATAGTTTTCTGCATACAGGTCTCTGTCTCCCTAAGTAGGTTTATTCCTAGGTATTTTATTCTTTTTGTTTCAGTGGTAAATGGGAGTGTTTCCTTAATTTCTCTTTCACATTTTTCATCATTAGTGTATAGGAATGCAAAAGATTTCTGTGCATTAACTGTGTATCCTGCAACTTTATGAAATTCATTGATTAGCTCAAGTAGTTTTATGGTGACATCTTTAGGATTCTCCATGTATGGTATCATGTCATCTGCAAACAGTGACAGTTTTACTTCTTCTTTTCCAATTTATGTTCCTTTTATTTCTTTTTCTTCTCTGATTACAGTGGCTAAGACTTCCAAAACTATGTTGAATAATAGTGGTGAGAATGAACATCCTTGTCTTGTTCCTGATCTTAGAGGAAATGCTTTCAGTTTTTCACCATTTAGTATGATGCTCACTGTGGGTTTGTCATATATGGCCTTTGTTATGTTGAGGTAGGTTTGTCTTATGCCCATTTTCTGGAGAGTTTTTATCATAAATAGGTGTTGAATTTTGTCAAAAGCTTTTTCTCCATCTATTGAGGCGATCACATGGTTTTTATTCCTTAATTTGTTAATGTGGTGTATCACATTGATTGATTTGCATATACTGAAGAATCCTTGCATCCCTGGGATAAATCCCAGGTGATCATGGTGTATTATCCTTTTAATGTGCTGTTGGTTCTGTTTGCTAGTATTTTGTTCAGAATTTTTGCATCTATGTTCATCAGTGATATTGGTCTATAAGTTTCTTTTTTAGTGATATCTTTTTCTGGTTTTGGTATCAGGGTGATGGTGGCTTCGTAGAATGAATTTGGGAGTGTTTCTCCCTCTGCAATTTTTTGGAAGAGTTTGAGAAGGATCAGTGTTAGCTCTTCTCTAAATATTTGATAGAATTTGCCTGTGAAGCCACCTGGTCTTGGACTTTTGTTGGAAGATTTTAAATTATGGTTGCAATTTCATTACTTGTGATAGGTCTGTTTATATTTTAATTCTTCCTGGTTCAGTCTTGAAAAATTGTAGCTTTCCAAGAATTTGTCCATTTCTTCATGGTTGTCCGTTTTATTGGCATGTACTTGTTTGTAGTAGTCTCTTACAATCCTTTGTATTTCTGCAGTGTCAGTTGTGATTTCTTCTTTTTCATTTCTAATTTTATTGATTTGCATCCTCTCCCTGTTTTCTTGATGAGTCTGGCTAAGGGTTTATCAATTTTGTTTATCTTCTCAAAGAACCACTTTTAGTTTTATTCATCTTTGCTATTGTTTTCTTCGTTTCTATTTCATTTATTTCTGCTCTGATCTTTATGATTTCTTTCCTTCTACTAGCTTTGGGTTTTGTTTGTTCTTCTTTCTCTAGTTCCTTTAGGTGTAAGGTTAGATTGTTTATTTGAGATTTTTCTTGTTTCTTGAGGTAGGCTTGTATTGCTATAAGGTTCCCTCTTAGAACTGCTTTTGCTGCATCCCATAGGTTTTGGATCATTGTGTTTTCATTGTCATTTGTCTCTAGGTATTTCCTTATTTCCTCTTTGATATCTTCAGTGATCGCTTGGTTATTTAGTAATGTATTGTTTAACCTCCATGGGTTTGTATTTTTTACATATTTTTCCTGTAATTGATATCTAGTCTCATCATGTTATGGTCAGAAAAAATACTTGATATGATTTCAATTTTCTTAAATTTATGAAGGCTTGATTTGTGACCCAAGATACGATGTATCCTGGAAAATGTTCCATGAGCACTGAGAAGAAAATGTAATCTGCTGATCTGCTGTTTTTGGATGGAATGTCTTATAAATATCAATTAAATCTATCTGGTCTGTTGTGTCATTTAAAGCTTGTGTTTCCTTATTAGTTTTCTGTTTGGATGATCTGTCCATTGGTGTAAATGAGGTGTTAACGTCCCCCACTATTACTGTGTTACTGTTGATTTCCTCTTTTATAGCTGTTAGCAGTTGCCTTATGCATTGAGGTGCTCCTATGTTGGGTGCACATATATTTATAATTGTTATATCCTCTTCGTGGATTGATCCATTGCTCATTATGTAGTGTCCTTCCTTGTCTCTAGTAACATTCTTTCTTTTAAAGTCTGTTTTATCTGGTATGAGTATTGCTACTCCAGCTTTCTTTTGATTTCCTTTTGCATGGAATGTCTTTTTCCATCCCCTCACTTTCAGTCTGTATGTGTCCCTAGGTCTGAAGTGGGTCTCTTGTAGACAGCATATATACGGGTCTTGTTTTTGTATCCATTCAGCGAGCCTGTGTCTTTTGGTTGGAGCATTTAATCCATTCACGTTTAAGGTAATTATCAAATGTGTGATCCTATTATCATGTTCTTAATTGTTATGGGTTTGTTTTTGTAGGTCCTTTTCTTCTCTTGTGTTTCCCACTTAGAGAAGTTCCTCTAGCATTTGTTGTAGAGCTGGTTTGGTGGGGCTGAATTCTCTTAGCTTTTGCTTGTCTGTAAACTGTTTGATTTCTCCCTCAAATCTGAATGAGATCCTTGCAGGGTAGAGTAATCTTAGTTGTAGGTTCTTCCCTTTCATCACTTTAAATATATCCTGCCACTCCCTTCTGGCTTGTAGAGTTTCTGATGAGAAATCAGCTGTTAACCTT
Source organism: Kogia breviceps (assembly GCF_026419965.1). NCBI lineage: Eukaryota > Metazoa > Chordata > Mammalia > Artiodactyla > Physeteridae > Kogia > Kogia breviceps. The sequence goes on along the minus strand of NC_081324.1, from coordinate 57,929,929 downwards.
ATGGGAGTTCCCTTGTATGTTATTTGTCACTTTTCCCTTGTTGCTTTCAATAATTTTTCTTTGTCTTTAAATTTTGTCAATCTGATTCCTATGTGTCTCGGTGTGTTTCTCCTTAGGTTTATCCTGCTTGGGACTCTCTGCGCTTCCTGGACTTGGGTGGCTATTTCCTTTCCCATGTTAGGGAAGTTTTCGACTATAATCTCTTCAAATATTTTCTCTGGTCCTTTCTTTCTCTCGTCTCCTTCTGGGACCCCTATAATGCGAATGTTGTTATGTTTAATGTTGTCCCAAAGGTCTCTTAAGCTGTCTTTATTTCTTTCTTTCTTTTTTCTTTATTCTGTTCCGTGGCAGTGAATTCCACCATTCTGTCTTCCAGATCACTTATCCGTTCTTCTGCCTCAGTTATTCTGCTATTGATTCCTTCTAGTGTATTTTTCATTTCAGTTATTGTATTGTTCATCCTGTTTGTTCTTTAATTCTTCTAGGTGTTTGTTTTTTAATTCTTCTAGGTCTTTGTTAAACATTTCTTGGATCTCCTCGGTCTTTGCCTCCATTCTTTTTTCCGAGGTCCTGGATCATCTTCACTATCATTATTCTGAATTCTTTTTCTGGTAGGTTGCCTATCTCCACTTCATTTAGTTGTTTTTCTGGGGTTTTATCTTGTTCCTTCATCTGGTGCATAGCCCTCTGCCTTTTCATTTCGTCTATCTTTCTTTGAATGTGGTTTTTGTTCCACAGGCTGTAGGACTGTAGTTCTTCTTGCTTCTGCTGTCTGCTCCCTGGTGGATGAGGCTATCTAAGAGGCTTGTGCAAGTTTCCTGATGGGAGGGACTGGTGGTGGGTAGAGCTGGCTGTTGCTCTGGTGGGCAGAGGTCAGTAAAACTTTAATCCGTTTGTCTGCTGATGGGTGGGGCTGGGTTCCCTCCCTGTTGGTTGTTTGGCCTGAGGCGACCCAACACTGGAGCCTACCTGGCTCTTTGGTGGGGCTAATGGCGGACTCTGGGAGGGCTCATGCCAAGGAGTACTTCCCAGAACTTCTGCCGCCAGTGTCCTTGTCCTCACAGTGAGGCACAATCACCCCCTGCCTCTGCAGGAGACCCTCTAACACTAGCAGATAGATCTGGTTCAGTCTCCGATGGGGTCACTGCTCCTTTCCCTGCGTCCCGATGTGCACACTACTTTGTGTGTGCCCTCTAAGAGTGGAGTCACTGTTTCCACCAGTCTTGTCCAAGTCCTGCAATCAAATCCCACTAGCCTTCAAGGTCTGATTCTCTAGGAATTCCTCCTCCTGTTCCCGGACTCCCAGGTTGGGAATCCTGATGGGGGGCTCAGAACGTTCACTCCAGTGGGTGGACTTCTGTGGTATAACTGTTCTCCAGTTTGTGAGTCACCCACCCAGCAGTTATAGGATTTGATTTTATTGTGATTGTACCCCTCCTACCATCTCACTGTGGCTTCTCCTTTGTCTTTGGATGTGGGGTACCTTTTTTGTTGAGTTCCAGTGTCTTCCTGTTGGTGATTGTTTAGCAGTTAGTTGTGATTCCGGTGCTCTCGCAAGAGGGAGTGAGCGCACGTCTTTCTACTCTGCCATCTGGAACCAATCCCCTCAAATTCTTTTGTATGTTGAATAGACTCCATATAAAGATGAATCAAATGCATTCTTAAATTTACATTTTTTTAACTGTCAAAATCTTTAGAACATTAATCTTTGGCTTTTCCTGGGAAACTTGAGATGCTAAATGCTTTTCTTTTTTCCCTAATCCAAAACACCCACTTGTATTAAATGAATTTTAGGTTATATACTTTATTCCTTTCTTTCTTTCCAGTTTTTAAGCAAAGCAATCAACTCTTTGGGGGGAAAAAGTGGGCAAACAACTTTGCAGTCATACTTAAAACAACCATGTATCTTTATTTCTTTACGTTTCCACTGGTTCCAGTGGTGACCTCAGTTCTTTCCAGCTACAGCTTCTTTCTTTTTTCTTGACTTAACTTCTTTTATTCCCTGTTCTGGCACAACCTCTTCTATTCCCTGTTCTGGGACAGTTCTTTTCAAGGTTTGTTGTAATTTGTCACTGGTGCCTGCATATTTTGTTTACGATCTTTGCATGTCGGAGACGGCATCTCCCCCAGGAGCCATTTGAGAGGAGACAGAGGTTGTAGCCCAGACCCTTCTCTCTCAGAGCTCTGTCCATGGTGCCTCCTTTATCCTCTGGTTCTCACTGTGGTGCAGGCAGAGTCTGGTCCAGCCCAACCGATGGTCCTTCACAGTAGCCCGCTGTCCTTTTATCAAGGTTTCCCATGGGATACTTTTGTGTCTCTGCATGTATATAAATGAAATTCAAACTTCCCTGCATATGTTTACATATGGTTTTCTTTTCACTGAGTTCACCTGTAACACTATGTACTCTCACCGTTTTTAGGCCAAAGTCCTAAAAAAGTCATTTTTTTCTCCGAGTATTTTTTACAGTTTTCTTTGTGTTCTGACTGTATTCCTCTCTCCAAAATTTCTGTTGCATGACACAGGATCCCACGCATCCTCTGCTGTCTCCATCCCCTCTCATCACTTGCATTTCCTCACCCTTCCCTCTGAGAGGTGGGGAAATCGCGTGAGTGTGTGCTCTGCGTAGCTGGCAGGAGGCATTGTGCCCTCCATGAGATCTTCCACACAGTGACTGTGTTACACCTCCTGGGAGCTTCCTACATCCCCACTGCCGTCTACCGTCTTCAGTGCACTGTTTTAAGTGGGTGTTGAGGGAGACATTTCAGATACAGTTGATCCCAACACACAGAAGTCCCTGCAGTGGAAAGCATCTTTTCTCTGTTTATTCTTTCAAAATAAAAACAGTTTCATGTGGTCTTACCCTTAATTTAATTTAAGAATATTCCTTATAATTCTAGGTGGTTGGACACGGTAAATTCCCATCATCTCAGGGTCTCAGTTTTTTCATCTGCAAAGCATGACAATTGGACTAGGTAATTTCACATTTCCTTTTTAGTTACAGATATGTACAATATTATTACAATATTACAATATTATTACTATTTGTACAGATATGCACAAATAATATGTACAATATTATTTATATATCAACCATCTCAACGAAATTGTCTTAAGATCTACGGCACACTGTATGGAGAACACTTATTCCAATTGCAAGTAACTTACCCATATGTGGATTTCAGTGTTTATTAAAATGTAAATATCTTGAGTCAGGGATGTGTATTCCAAATGCAAGGCACATAACTGCAAAACTGTTGCTAGCAGAAGAAACTGGGTTGGAATCACCCCTTTCCCAAAGATGCCTCAAGAATCAAGATTAGGGATCCTTCCATTATTTGCTAGGCATAGGAAAAAATATATAATTCCATTAATTAACTTGCTGTGATTTCCTAGAGTTACTCAGATTCTTGAAGAATTTGTCCTAGCTGATCTGAATGCATGGAAAACTCTGTAATGTGAATTAAAATGCATTATTTTTTTCCCAAGAGATTACATCCCTAAGCCTAGGAAGTCTGTCACTCTCTATAGTTTCTTTCTTGTAGATGAATTAAGCTTAAAAATATCATTCTTTTGGAGACTATGTTTTCTTAATTTTTAGATAAACACGATTATCAAAAGGTGATGGCTAAAATCCAAGGAGATGGTGTGGCCAGGGACCATCTGCCTTTTTTGAATGAGGATAAAGTTGGTAATACAACTTATTTCTGGAAGTTACTCACAGTGCAGACAATAGGGTGAATGAAGTTTATACAAAATTTGAATGTTGATGTTTTTCCTTTAGAAAAATTCTTTTGTACAAGACAAGAGCAATCATAATAACACGTTATATTTGCATATCGTTTAACCCCTTGCAGAATGTTTCCACATGCCTCATCTTACCTACTGCACAGAGCAGCCGTATGATGCAGGTTTTATTATCCCTATTTTACACATGAAAAAAGTGAGTCTTTGACAAAGTGTGTCTTCTTTTTTTTTTTTTACATCTTTATTAGAGTATAATTGCTTTACAATGGTGTGTTAGTTTCTGCTTTATAACAAAGTGAATAAGTTATACATATACACGTTCCCATATCTCTTCCCTCTTGCATCTGCCTCCCTCCCACCATCCCTATCCCACCCCTCTAGGTGGTCACAAAGCACTGAGCTGATCTCCCTGTGCTATGTGGCTGCTTCCCACTAGCTATCTATTCCATGTTTGGTAGTGTATATATGTCCATGCCACTATCTCACTTTGTCACAGCCTTTGTCAACCCTTCCCCCTCCCCACATCCTCAAGTCCATTCTCTAGTAGGTCTGCGTGTCCATTCCTGTCTTACCCCTAGGTTCTTCGTGGCCTTTTTTTTTCTTAGATTCCCTATATATGTGTTAGCATATGGTATTTGTTTTTCTCTTTCTGACTTACTTCACTCTGTATGACAGACTCTAGGTCCATCCACCTCACTGCAAATAACTCAATTTCATTTCTTTTTATGGCTGAGTAATATTCCATTGTATATATGTGCCACATCTTCTTTATCCATTCATCCAATTATGGACACTTAGATTGCTTCCATGTCCTGGCTATTGTAAATAGAGCTGCAATGAACATTTTGGTACATGACTCTTTTTGAATTATGGTTTTCTCAGAGTATATGCCCAGTAGTGGTATTGCTGGGTCATAGGGTAGTTCTATTTTTAGTTTTTTAAGGAACCTCCATACTGTAAACCTACCTAAGGAGACAAAAGACCTGTATGCAGAAAATTATAAGACACTGGTGAAAGAAATTAAAGATGATACAAATAGATGGAGAGATATACCATGTTCTTGGATTGGAAGAATCAACATTGTGAAAATGACTCTACTACCCAGAGCAATCTGTAGATTCAGTGCAATCCCTATCAAACTGCCACTGGCATTTTTCACAGAACTAGAACAAAAAAATTCACAATTTGTATGGAAACACAAAAGACCCCAAATAGCCAAAGCGATCTTGAGAATGAAAAATGGAGCTGGAGGAATCAGGCTCCCTGACTTCAGACTATACTAGAAAGTTACAGTAATCAAGACAGTATGGTACTGGCACAAAAACAGAAATAATAGATCAATGAAACAGGATAGAAAGCCCAGAGATAAATCCACACACATATGGTCACCTTATCTTTCATAAAGGAGGAAAGAATATACAGTGGAGAAAAGACAGTCTCTTCAATAAATGGTGCTGGGAAAACTGGACAGATACTTGTAAAAGTATGAGTTTAGAACACTTCCTAACACCATACACAAAAATAAGCTCAAAAAGGATTAAAGACCTAAATGTAAGGCCAGACACTATCAAACTCTTAGAGGAAAAAACATAGGCAGAACACTCTATGACATAAATCACAGCAAGATCCTTTTTGACCCACCTCCTAGAGAAATGGAAATAAAAACAAAAATAAACAAATGGGACCTAATGAAACTTAAAAGCTTTTGCACAGCAAAGGAAACCATAAACAAGACCAAAAGACAACCCTCAGAATGGGAGAAAATATTTGCAAATGAAGCAGTTGACAAAGGATTAATCTCCAAAATTTACAAGCAGGTCATGCAGCTCAATATCAAAAAAACAAACAACCCAATCCAAAAATGGGCAGAAGACCTAAGTAGACATTTCTCCAAAGAAGATATATAGATTGCCAACAAACACATGAAAGAATGCTCAACATCACTAATCATTAGAGAAATGCAAATCAAAATTACAATGAGATATCATCTCACACCAGTCAGAATGGCCATCATCAAAAAATCTAGAAACAACAAATGCTGGAGAGGTTGTGGAGAAAAGGGAACCCTCTTGCACTGCTGGTGGGAATGTAAAAGTGTGTCTTCTTATCACAGCATAATGAGGAAGAGGCTGATTTTACACTGAAATCATGAAATCCTGACTACTTGTCTGCTGCTCTTTCTCCTACTCCTAGAGACATGGTGGAACTGACATGGTAGTTGAAATTACGTCTCATGTGCAGATTAGGAAGATTTAAGGTCAGAAAGGGAAATTGATACTAAACTACGCACAAACCTTCTACATCTGGATCATCAGCTGTTAAGGAGGTTGTTAAGAAATGTTTTCTCACTTGAGACAAAGGCAAACAAAGAGGACTTCCAGGATTCCTTTCAAACTAAACTTTTGCTTCTCAGCTCCAAAATAAACACACATACACACACACACACTCTTTCTCTCCCTGTCTCTCACAGACTCTTACAGACAACGGTAGTTGTTACTCATAATTTCTTATAGAAAACAAGAATAGAAGCTATCTGAATGTCTGTTTCCACTTTGGTACGTAGAACTGTTAAGTCCTTGTAAAACATGAACTATCAATAAGAAACTTACAAATCAGAAATCTGAAATAAAACCTCTAGTTATGAAAGTACTAAGCTAGATATGATGATTTTAATTATCCCTCTGTCTTGATTATTCTCATTTTGATGAAATAATAAATACAGCCTCATACTCCAGTTTCTGTTAATTATAGTTCAGTGTCCACATGTCAGATTTAATATTCATTTGCCTGTCTTTGTGTGGAGCCAGATGGAGAGGTGCATTGCCTGTTTATAAGAACTAGCTGTTACTACTGAATTTTCCAAATTACATCAGCAGAAACAGTGGGCGTGTTGAGGATCGTTTAGGATTGCATTAGAAATGCCAGAGCAAAAGTCCAAAGTAAATAACATGGTGTCACGTATTTTCAAACGCTGACCCTGGTGACTAAATCAGACACATGGCGTTGACCTCAGTTACAATAATACATGCCCCAGAGGCGCGAGTGTGAAGGAGAGCACATAGGTCCGCTGGTAATAAATGGAGTTTGATCTTGCAGGCCTTTTATAGAATGTCGTAAGCATCAGGTATACAGTAAAGAGCAAAATTAATTTCACGGGATACAACAATTCCATTCCTGGTTAAATGCCCAACACAAATGCATGCATAAGTTCACTAAAAGACATATGCCGGAATGTTTGTAGCAGCACATTTATAACAGCCCAAGCCTGAATCCTCCCAAACGTGCATCAGCAGTGAGTGATGAACCGAGGCTTGTTTATACAGTGGAAGCTACGCGGGGAGGAGAAGGAACAGACTAAGCACAGAGTGACACAGATGAGGTTCACGGACCCACAGTGACTGAAACCTTTGAGCCAGACACAGAGAGCAAACACTGAGTGATTCCATCAACAAAAGGAACCAAAGCAGGCAAAACGGACTACACTCTAAACTCCAGGACGGGGTCACCCCTGGGGGGTGCCCGGCGGAGCGCCTGCAGGGGAAATACTCTGTTTCTCCATCTGGTGCTCCACCAGCATGTGTTCAGTCTGTGAAAACAACTAATAATCCGGGTGTGCTGTGTGTAACGTCTACGTCAGTAGAAAAAAGTTTGCAAACAATTACCCCCAAAATATTGAAGTAGCCCTCCTGGCTGACATTTCTTCCAAGTTTCTACAAGCCAAACCTCTGTGTTTGGTGGACCTTGCGACAGTGTGACATGGCCCTCCCATCTCTACCTCTCCACGGAAATCTGACGTTTCCAGGGAAAACAGCTGCAGCCCGGCCCCTGGGCTCAGGGACCAACTCCAGGGGCCCCCCCTCACTGACGTCCAGATGCGGCTGGGCTATTTTCAGCTCTCACTGAAGTTTCACAACCCACAGGGCTGATCTTAGGTTTTAATCTGCTTTGCGTGTCTCTATCATGGATTAAAAACGAACAAACAGAACAGAGTGAAATGTGGAAATTTCCCTGAGTTAGGAATTAGACCAGCTTTTCTGCCCTGTGGATTGCATGCATTCCCGGGCTGATGGCCTGTTCTTGGTTCCCTTGACCTGACTTTGGGTCGGGTGGAGAAGTGACTTCTCCTTCTGTGAGACAACAGGTCTGGCAGAGAGACATATCAGGATAGTGATGCTGACCTTACGTTCCTTCTAATAGGATTTATATTTTATGAAAAACTACGGTTTCATCCTGGAATTAAGCCTGGGACACATCCACCTCCCACACACGTGGAAGAGGCATGGAGTCTGCTGTCAAACGGAAATTGGCCGGGCTTCTGTGCTGTTTAAACTAGATTGTAAAGTAGATGATACGTACGATCTTAGGAAGAATGAAATAGCGGGAAACTACCTGAGCGTCTCCTGAACCCTGACCCATGAGCACTGACACTCGGCCTCCTTCTCTCATCCCCGCTGCCCGCGCGTTGGTCTGAGAATTCTTTGCTGGTAATTCACAAACACTAAAATACTCTTTGAAAGGGAAGGAAGAGCCAGGCTTTGTTAAGCGGCAAAGTGATGTCACATGGGAGCACAGGAGCGTCCGGGGTGTCCGCTGCCCTCGGTGGCCGCCCTCATGCCCCCATGCCTTCTGCAGACCCGGCCTCCTCTGGAGAGTCGTCCCAAACGCGTCGAAACATGTTTGCAGGCGTAAGTGAAATAGGGATTTCAGCGCAGTATCCCTAGCTGCCCGTTTCTAAAAGCTCGAGCTCGCTGCTGTTGGCGAAGGAAACAAGCGCTCTCGCTTTCCTCAGCTGCGACGTCGTACAGTGAATGTCCTTTGTAACTGGCGGGAATTCCGCGGCAGGCTTGCTGGCTGCAGCTCCAGGCGAGGCAGGGATCAGCCTTGTGGAGGGGGCTCTTTGCAGGGAAGGGTGCTGTTCTGGGAAGAGCCGGAGATGCTCAAACGTGTAACTGCACCTCGATGGGAACATTTGCGCCAGCTGATCAAAGTCCTGCCCTTCTGTAGTGTAATCCCCGAAGGATGAGGACGCCCTTCAGGTGGTCCGTCACTTTGGCATTAGTTACTAGACAATATTTAAAAATAAGGTACATAATTGGCGGGTGAAATTCTTATGTGTTTTAAGGGTTTCTTCTGAATAGAATAGCTAAGTACTTCAAAGAAACGCACTGTAGAAATTTATGACTTAAAAAATAGTTAAAACAAGAATTTGCATTTATTGTCAGTAAAAAATAAAAGTCTTTAACAGAAATATATCCCCTGGAATGGCTTAGGTGTCTTTCTTTTCTTACAGTTTTTATTTGTACGTTGAACAAGCCTTTATCAAACGCCCTTTATATGCCCCGGGCTGTGCTCTGTGTAAGATCTACCCCGTTTCTAGAAGCTCACAGTCTAGGGAAGGAGATGACGTTGACTAAATGACATGAGAAAGGTCTGTTTGGGGAGCCACGTCCAGGTGGTCCTATGAGGGTCTCTGAAGCTGCTCGAAGAGTTTCAAGAAAAGTTTCCTGGAAAAGATACCTTCCTGTGTCCTGAAGGATGAGTAAGAGTTACCCGAGCAAAGGCAGGAAGGAGGGATATTCCAGCTGAGACACAGAACATGTGTGTGTCCGCATGTGCGTGTGGGTGTGTACATGCGTGTGTGTGCGTATGTGTGTGTGTGATCGCACTTAATTTTAATCTCGCATACCTAGAGCCTGGACTTGGGTGGTGATAACGGGGGACAAGGGGGGATGATGAGGCCGACGAAGTGGCCGGCGCTGTTCACATCGGGGTCCCTTCCAGCCGTCCTGGCTTCTTAGTCACTCAGGCAAGAGCTGCGAGTACGGACGTTTCATCTTGCCTTCGGGTCTGAGCCCGTTCAGCCTGGCTGCTGTCTGTCCTCGGGTTCCTGGGCTGGAGGCCGACTAGTGCCTGTCACTAGCACGTCTGATGTAGTGAAAGGAAGGCTTAGCTCTTCCTTCTCATGTTACTAATACAGAAATATTCGACCTTCTTTCTGTGATATTGGACGACCTCCAGCCAGCTGGTCCAGGATGTGGCATCAAGAACACATCTTTTCTAACAATGTCACAGTGGTTTCATTGTTAACAATCCACTGAGAAAATTCTTTAATGACACTTCAACATTGGGTTTCTGTTGTATGCCAAGATTTTGACATACGGTGCTGAATTTAATTGTCACAAGACACATTTTCGATAGACCCGATCTCCATTTCACAGCTGAGGAAACTGTGGTTGATTTTGGAGGGTTGGCCGTCTTCCTGATTTCCGGGGAGTGGCAGAGGCAGAGTTTGAACGTAGATTGCTTGAGCCCATCATTCCGCTGAGCCCCAGCTCCGTCTCCCGCTGTTGAAACAAGGATGCGACGCTGCTGAGGGACTTGTACCCCCAGGGACTTGGTTGGGCAGTCAGACCCTCGCACGGGCTCAGCTCTCTGGGAAGTGGGCGAACCTCCCTCACAGCAGCTGTTCCGTGGACTTTCTGTGCTCCTTCGTTCCGCGCTTCTCCACCTCTTCTGCTCTCTGCTGCAGGCTGGCCTCAGCTCCTACTTCACTGAGAAAGTGAGAACCGTCCGATCATGACTCCTTCCCTCCTAGCTAAACACAGGAGTCCTTCTCTTGCCGGGGCTGATCTCTGAACCCACCCCTGTCCCCCGTCCATCTGTAAATCTGTCCCTCTTCTCCACCCTCAGCCTCTTCCTTTTTAAGAGCATCTTCCCCACGAGACCCAAACACGCTTAGAGTATCCTTGGAGAGAAAAACTGTACAGCAGTGGCAATAAATAAACTACACACAAGGAGGTGCCTGAATCTCACAAACATCATCATGTTAAGTGAAGAAGCAAGACCCAAACGGTGCATCCAGCCTGATGCCAATTCTATAAAGTTCTGCAACAGGCCAGAGCCAACCAGCGTAGTATGGCGATCCATGCACAGCTGGAAAAACTGTAAAGAAAAGAAAAAAAAAAGGTAGCGGGAAGGGGCTGGGGCTGGCGAGGGGTACCTGGGGCTTTTGCAGTGCAGGCAGTGCTCTCTTTCTTGGCCATGATGCTGGATAAGTAGGTGTTTGCTTCATAATTATGTTTTAAACAGAACACACATACATTTTTCCCTTTTATATATAGGAGTTTCCAACCAAAAAAAAAAGCATACTAAAATATAAACATGCCCAAACCTATTATATTTTTAAAAAATCTTTTCTCAACTCAGATCCCTCTGTAACGTTTTCCATGCCCCACCCTTCAGCCCCGGGCACTCTGAGGGGTGGCGAGTGCACCCACCCGCCCCTGCAGCACCCCTTCTGGCCGCTTTGCCCACTGACATGCTCTCCTAGGTCACCCCCAGCCCCCCTTGCAGCTGAGCACCGAGGTCATAAACCCTCCCAGTCCTGCCTTTCTGCAGCACAGCCGGTTCTGCTGTGACCCTCTCTGTGCTGGTCCCCACGGCATCACCTTCTCCCGTCCTGCTCTTCCTCCTCAGTCTCCCTTGGCACCTCTACTGGACCTGCTCTCGAAAGGCTCTGCCTCTGGGTCCTTCCTCGGCTGCCATTCCCCTGGCTCCCCATCAGGAGCCGTGATGCCGGCTGTGGACCGGCCACCAGGAGAGCTCCGCCTGGGCCTCACCTCCCAGAGAGTAAGGCTTTCCTGACATGGGGTGGAACCCAGGGCTCAGGGGGGCTTTCAGGTTCCCCGAGGGTCCAGTGCACACGGGGCTGAAACCACTTCTCCTGGTGTCACCTCGTGGACGGCTCCAGCCCGAGTCACTCGGGCAGAGACCTGTGTGTCCAGCGGCCCCGGCGAGCAGCCGCTTCTGGATGAGCGCCTGGCTCCTGAGTCTTGCCGTGTCCAAAACCTCCTCTCCCACCAAGGTTTCCACGATGGGGGTGCTCCTTTCTCCAGTTACCCCACTGGCAAAGTGAGAAATCATTCTTGCCCCAGCCCCCCCTTGCCCCCCCGATACTCAGTCATCCAGCCAGTCTTGTCCATAGATTCTGCTTCCTCCGTGCTCTCCAGTGGGTCTCTGTGTCTGCGTCTTCACTGCTGCTCTGGCCCGTGCTGTTCTTCCTCAGTGACCTGCTCGGCACCCTCCTGGTTGGACCAGTACTTGCACTCTGCTGCCCTGGCTGTGGTCAGGCTGGTCTTTCCCAAATGGGGAGCTGACCCTCTCGCCACTCTGCAGAAGCACCGCTCAGCAGCTTCCCTTTCCTTACAAAAACAATTCGAATGGCGTACAAGGCCCACTCACACTCCAGACTGGTGCAGGTTCCAGCTTCGCAGTGGCCCCCCCCGCACTTGTCTCTTGCTGCTGGAAACCCTCTCGTGATACTTGTTCCCAAGTTCCCTTCACGTGGTGACCCCACTCACCACAGGGCAACATGGACATCACTCCTTAGACAGTTTCCATGGCTGCCCCCTCTCTGTGCCAAGTGCGACCTCCTACGTGCCCCTCAGCACGGGGTCCCAACCCCCGGTGTACCTGCCACACACTTGCAGGCCCTTGGCCTGTCTTTCTGCAGCAGTGATGGCATCCCTGAAGGTGGATGCGTTGACCATCACTGAGCCCTGCATCCCAGCCAAGTGCCTGGCACACAGGTGGTGGAGAGTGATAAAACAGCTTTCATACGTTTGAAAAATATATATATTTAAGAGTTATAAAGAAATAAATAACAAAAGACATTTTCCAAGTAAATCAAACAGCAGATATTTATTGAGCAACAAGCGATGCAATTCTGGAAATTGGATTTTGTTTCAGTGAGCTTCTTGACTGTCTTAGTCCATTTGTCCTGCTATAACAAAATACCACAAACTAGGTAGCTTATGAACAGCAGATATGTATTTCTCACAGTTCTGAAGGCTGGAAGTTCAAGGTCAAGGTGCCAGCACAGTTGTAGCCTGGTGAGAGCCTTCTGCCTGCTTCAGGCTGCCATCCGCTGGCTGTGTTCTCACCTGGTGGAACAGGACAGGCATCTGTGCAGCCTCTTCTAAGAGAACTGATCCCTTCACCAGGGCTCTGCTCCCGTGGCCTGAGCACCTCCCAAAGGCCCCACCTCCTACAGCATCATGTTGGACGTTAGGATTTCAACATATGAACTGGGAGCAGGGAGACACAAACATTCAGACCACAGCATGGACAAATTATTTATTCCAGAAGCATTGTTGAAATACTGCTGTGTCCCAGGCACTACGGTAGAAGCTGCAAGAAGTGATAAACGGAGTGTAAGACTCTCAAAAGGACCTTGTTGTCTAATGAGGTTGAAAATATAGGAAACATATGAACACAGATGATTTAATACAAAGTAGAGAATGATGAGTCTCTTAGAGGAAGCACAGATGAGTACTTAGGGTTTCACGGGAGGGAGAGATTAATTAGTGGTGGAGCTGTCACTGAAAGCTTCCCAGAGGAAGCGATGTTCAGGCTGTAACGTGTTTGGAGCAAGCCAGGTGCACCTGTGGGAGAGGTTGGGAGGGGGAGGGGGAGGAGGGGCGGGGGTGGTGGTTTCTTGGCAGGGGGGCAGCACCGCTCGCCCCCTCACTCAGTGAGGGCATATCCCAAACACACGAGCGTCGCCTCTCTCCCCAGCTTTATTTACCTGCATCAGAAATACATATTTATCGTGTGTGTGTGTGTGTGTGTGTGTGTGTGTGTGTGAGTGTGAGTGTGAGATGTGCACCACTGCTCCTCCAATGCCTAGAACAGTTCTTGGCATATGGTGGGTGCTCAATTAATATTTTTGGAAGGAAGAAGGAGAGAAGACAAGGGGGACAGGATTTGCATTTAAATTTGGTCTTCATCTCCAAGTAGGTAGGCCGTGGATATTACAGAGGTGATGAAAACATCTTCCAGATGGCAGGATCCTCCATACTTAGCTTAAGTGTACACTGGAGCAATTTAAAACACCTTGTTTCATATTTACTATTATCTGGGCATTAAATATCCAGTTTTGGAAAAAATAATTGTGACGGTAAAGTCAAGTTGTCTTTGAGCTGTCCATGATTGGTAGGACAGGAAAAGAAAACTGCCCCAGGAGGGGCACAGAGGAAGGCAGTGGTTTAGTGCTCTTGAAACAGATGAATCAGTGAATACCTCTGAGAAATCCTTTTCCATTCCTCTTGTTTGTATTTACCAAGGAGCCTGTGAGAGCCACTATCACATATTTACTTGTGATTCCTCCAGTACTTTGGAAGTGAAATGTTCCATAAATACAAGTTGTTACTCCTTGGTTTTCATTTGCTTTTTTTCACACACCCCTCCAGTTTTATCTGTGTCATAGCTTTACTTTAAATGCAACAAAGCTCTATCGGTTTTTGTGGTTATACAATAGCATTTTTGAACTATTTTGAATATGCTTTCTTTTTTGAGCCTTCATTGTCTTCTGTCACAGTTTCTGAAAACAGAAGGAGTAATTCCCATTTCAGTGTATGACTATGTTAGCCTTTAATTCTAATCAGATAAAACTCAGACACGCATAAAACATGAGAGAATAGTCTTTGTTCCTCCAAAGACTCCTGTCCACCTTTGTTTTGTTATCAGTATATCCGATTCTATAAAGTATTTTCTCATAATTTTCTCTCTCCTGAAACTGCTTTTTGGGAAATATCGAGTGAAAGATGCAATAAATATACAAACAAATTGAATTAAATATGAAAGACGGATGATTTTGGCTCTGTTCTTCTGATGTGCTGGGGAGTTAATCAGGCACAGTTCATTAACACTAATGGAAAAATTCGTCATTTACCATGAGCATCTCCAGACATTGTAGGGCAATTTCTCCCCCTAATTCGCTATGTAACTCGGTTACTTCTAAATGTACTAAGATTCAAAAAGGAGATATTTTATCAGTCATGCATCTTAAAGATTACTTCTCATTAATTTAAATATGAATTACTTTGAGAAGAGACATCCTCTCCAAAAACCAATTTTTTCTGTAAATATATCTATGACATCCTAGGCGCTATAGTCTTAAGTTTCCAGATAATAAGAGCATATACCTGCCATATTTTAAATATAACTTACATTCTTTTTGTGTTTTAAGTACTGCTCAAGATTCAGAAAAAAAAATGTTTTTCTTAATTTGACTCAGAAATCTATATGGAGTAGAGATTTCAAAATATGCGCATCCCCTGCAATGCAGAGATAGAGTTACTCGATATCAACATAGAACAAAGCTCAGACAGAGAACGTGGGCAGGGAAAGGCTTTCGTGCAACCAAAGAGCGTGCACACGGCCCGTGAACGTTCCTTATAGGCTCTAGACTGTGACACACTCCACCGAGATACTTCTGAAGACGTGGTCAAGCACTCGTGTATGTGTGTAGAAACTGACTCGTAAATGTGCTGATGTGACATATCAGAGATAACATTTATTTGTTCCATCTCTAAAAGGTTAAAGTTTGAAACCATAGGGGTCTCGGGCATAAATGGGATTAGAGTTTTCCTTCTGGAAACAGAGACACTCCCAGCCTGCAAAGGACTTAGTGAATAGTGAGCTGTCATACTTCACCACCTTCAAATCATCTCTTTGCACTTAAAGTAAAAATTCACCTTAGGACACATCTCAGCTCTATAGCCCAATGCCTAAGAGGATCACCCCTCCATCACACTGAGTTTGCAGACTGGTTCTGGATATAGATTCTGTTAGTGGTGGTGCCCGTGGGGTACCAAGAAGGCACGGTGGCCCTCTGCTTTTCTTCTCTTTGCTTCAGTGGAAAAAGAAAATATTAGAAAGAGACCACAGGAAAGTATGAAAAAGTAATGAAAACCTCTGCCATTTCTAAAGAAAATGAGAAGGTCAGGAGAACCAAATCTGTTGGCGACCCTCTGTAATGTTGAGACTCTGACTGGCCCAGGCATTTTCTGGATGCACGGCAGCCTCTGGGGGCTGTGAAGTCAGTGAAAGTATGGGCCACACTTGTTTGTATGTGCACATGTGCGTCTGTCAACTAGGGAATCTACGATGTTCGGCAGATTCTCAAAAGGATTTCGACTCGAGACAGGCTCTGGAATACTCTTTATTAATCCCTCAGAAAGGACCTGTAGGGGAGAGAGCACATCTCAGAGAATGAGGCTGGCAGGAGGCGGGTCATCTCAGACGGTGAAATGCGAGCTCCGTGAGAGTGCTGGTGACAGTGACCACATCCCTATACCGCGCATGGACACAGTTACATCAGTCACGCCCGCAGACATGGTATAAACAATAAAGCCAGAAGGAAACAGAGAAAAATATTGATGGTTTGCAATGGGAAAACATCTACTAACATCCTGTACTAGAAAGTTTATCATTTGTAAATTATATACGATAAGTTTTCTAAAAACATAAACTTCAGTATATAGTTTACAATCTAAAATAAGGGCAAGTCAAACCTTGTTCAGGTCCCAAGGTAGTAAAATTCCTAGTAATTTTCATGCTCTAAATAGATAAGTAAACCTTGCATGTGGATAGAAAGCATGGAGTCGAAATTGAAGTCTGACACACTGTCAAGAGTAAAACTTAATGAGTCAATAGAGATTTAAACAATTTTTAAAAATCCAACAAAGTGAACATTTAGAACCTGAAGTTTCAAATAAACTTCCAAAGAACAACCACCTGGAGGGTAAAGTCATGGGTTAATTTCATCCTTTCACCTTTCCTGTCAAGTGCTGCTTTAAAAAGTGGCCCACGACTGGTCGAAAAAGAAACCTAGTCTTTATCAGGGAGAAGCCAATGTGTGATCCACTGAGAAGGGTTCATGTTTTAGACTCAAAAGGAACCCTGAGTTACCTGCACTAGTTTCCTTCCTCCGGAACATCTCTGCCTTCAACTCTCCCCAAAAACATGCATCTGCACAGACTCTCAGTCCCTTGGAAGCTTCAATAACCAAGCACAGGAGGCTGGGAGTGGAGGTGCCTCCCCAGAAAGCTCTGGGGAGGGAAGGGAAGCGACCAGCACAGCCCTGCTCCGCGTCCAAGTCTGGGAACAGCCCACCTGCCCTGAGACTGACTCTGCTTCACTCGGTTCTCAGGATGGGCTGCCAGTCAGTGCCTCTAGCTCTGAGGTCCGGTTCTACAGAATCACACTGAAAGCGGTTTATGGGCCTGAATAATCTATGCTATTGCAAACTGGACCTAGTTTCAGCTTTCTTAGATTGCAAAACTAATGCATATATAGAGCTTAAAATGCCAGCTTATCTGGACAGATTTGCCAACAGACACATACAACTGGAACATTTCTATTGAAACTATGTTTGTACGAGCAAGTTTTTAAAAGATGGTAATTAACAAAATTAAAGACAAAAGAACATTTTTTCGGCCTTTTCAAATACTGTCTACCCTCAGGGCCATGCCGGAGCCCCACCCCCTGCCTGGACACCCACCCCCACCCCCAGCCTCACCAGCAGTGTCTCTTGTATGAAGGGTGCTCTGCAGCAGGAAATCACACATGCTCACACCACCGCAAGGCTGTTAGGAAATCTGTCCCCAGCCTGCTGCAGCTGGCGGCTACGGACCACTCAGACTGCTCCTGCGGTGCCTGGCTTCGCGGGGGCAACGCGGGAGGGCCAAGGCCTCCAGCTCAAAGCAGGAGACCCCCAAAGTCCCGGTGTGTGTTGGCCTTCTCACTCTGAGAGGCTGTCTGTCCCTGCTCACCTGCAGAAGGAGTCCAGAAGGATCCCTCAGTCCTGCGGTTTAAAATGTTAGCAACAGAGGACATTATCTTAGCCCCGCCCCGTACCATCACACTCAAGACATTTATGTTTCAGTGTTTGACTCCCAGATTAAATAAGTCTCCGAGCCCCACTATTTTTCTACAATATGAGTCAGAACCAGCTCTTCCTTCTTGCTGTTCACATCCGGCCCCCCTCACCCCTCATCCCTGAGGCTGGCCCTCTCTTGGCCAGAGCTGCCAGGATAACCTTCCCGACCTTTGACCTTTCTTTCCCAGGTCAAGAACCTCCCGCATCTCCAGGCAGTTGAAACTCTTGGGGCCCCCATATGGTGAGGAAGTGTCTCCACAGCTCTGCTTCCCAGCCCAGTTGGTCTCCTCCCGGGATCCTGCATCTCTGTCTCCAGGCTTGGGACTGATGGAGGCCAGTCCTATTTCAAGAAACTGCCCCTGTGCCCTCCTCGGTCCTAAATTAATAAACAAAAGCAGCAAGAGCAAAAACAATTTTATGAAAACGTTCCCTCCCCAGATTTTATTTATTTAATGAAATAATGCATATAATGCGATACGCACTTATCATGCCTGGATACATATTAAATGTTTAAGAAGTATATATTCCTATTGTTATGGTTATATCAGTATTAAACATGTACTGTGCATAATAACAATAAACCAGAATATAATATCCACTGCTTTTGTGTTTTAGATTTTTAATTCATTTGTTTTTGACCCTCAGGTCAAAGTCCCTTGGGGTAGGCGCTTTACAATACTCTGGGTTCCGTAACGGCTAGTACAGAGCTGTGCACACAGTGGTGTCCGGCTAGTGTTCATGGATGGAGTGAAGCGGCCGCAGCTCTGCCTCGTACTCCCGGCCTCCACTCACACAGGGGGCTGCTTGGACTCTTGTGTAGCCGGGTTAGGTGGAATGTTTTATTTGGCTGTGTAGATGGAATGTTTGTGTGTATGTGGGTATGAATATTTAAATTCTTATTTAAAAACATGCTAGGATGGAATTCAAAATCTTTTTCTGGCAGAAAATCAAGCCTGTCTCTTCTCTATTTTCTTCTCCTTTCTCATGATTTTATAAATTACAGCTTGTCCCACTAAAAAATTATCCAGATGGCCAGTTCTTCACGTTACATTTTATTCCATGCAGAGAACGTGTCTTTGTTTCTAAAGAATTCCTTTCTTACCACATGTTCTATTCTTGCAGCAACTCAGTAAATTTTGGAATGAAATTGAAAAAAATAAAAAACGAAACAGCTTAAATTCTCTCAAAGTGTTCTAATTTCCCTACTTTTTTTTGTATAATCAACAGTGCCAAAGATGTTATATAAATTTATTAACATCATCACTATCCATTTGGCAAAGCACCCACCACGTACAAGGTGATGTCAGGTATTCCATCATTTTTATTTGTGTTTAATGTATTCAAAGAAGTCTAGGGACTTCCCTGGTGGAGCAGTGGTTAAGAATCCACCTGCCAATGCAGGAGACACAGGTTCGAGCCCTGGTCCGGGAAGATCCCACATGCCACGGAGGAGCTAAGCTCGTGCACCACAACTACTGAGCCTGCACTCTAGAGCCTGCGAGCCACAACTACTGAGCCTGCACACCTAGAGCCCGTGCTCCGCAACAAGAGAAGCCACTGCAATGAGAAGCCCACGCACCTCAACGAAGAGTAGCCCCCGCTCACCGCAACTAGTGAAAGCCCGCGTGCAGCAACAAAGACCCAACACAGCACTAAATAAATAAATAAAGAAAAGAAAAGTCTAATCCCAGAGGCGGTTTGGCATAGTATTTCAAAGCCTAGATCTGGCATGAGGCTGCCTGGGTTTCAACCCCATCTCTATAACTTCCTAGCTCTGTGGCCTTGCATGACTTACTTCACCTCTCTGCGCCTCCGTTTCTTCATCTATAAGATGCAGATAATAATAGTACCTATTTTGTGGTATATTGTGAGACTTGAAAGAGTTAACATATAAAGAGAGCTTAAATCAGGGTACAGCACAGAGTAAAAACTGTAGAACTATAGTCTGTTATATATATTATTATGAATATTAGACTAATCAAGTTGTGTTTTGATGGCATTCTCTCTTTAAATTTTTAAATAATTTTACTGCCTAAATTTAGTAGAAATAAAAAATTTATCTAGTTTAGTCTGGTCATCTTATGTAAAATATTCTACATGTTGATTCTCACTAACTAATAGTTGAAACAAATTACTCAAACGGTATTTCAGAATAGCTTATGGCAGAAAAAGTAGTATTGAATCATATTTTCTTGAAAGAAATAAGCGTTCATCTTTATCCACGGTTACATGGATGCCCCCAGTCTTTAATAGCTCAATGTTGTTTATTTAAATAAAAACACACAGGTTTTTAAACAGCTCCCTCAAGATTTAGTGAGATTCCTAATGTTTGTTCTTATTTCTAATTAGGATGATATTGCTTTACACACATTAAATTACAGTAGACGTTTGCCTTTGGTGTGTTAACTAATTTAGGGGGAAGAGAATTGACAATATCTTCAATATGGAGCCTGCCTATATGTATTTGAACCTACAGAAGAGGTTGTATTTGCAGACTGTGGAATGATAAAAGGTCACCTCTTGTGGCGAGCATTGCCCTCTGAGGAAGGCGCCATTAAGACCCTCATAAGCCTCAGGGCCCGATTGTACTCTCCTTGGTATGCATCCTGGACTTTATGGTATGAATGTAAAAAAGGAGATGGCCTTTGGCCAAATCGCTCCAGGGACGTGCCCAGTTACTGGGAGTCCCTGGTTGTTCCCTAAAGCTAGGAAAAGCAACCCTGGAGGGGAAATTGGTGCCTTTGAGGGAGAAGCCGAGAAGCCAATCAACCAGCTGATGCCGATAAGGCGTGACTAAGCCGAGAAGCCAATCAACCAGCTGATGCCGATAAGGCGTAACTAAGCAAATTCCCTGCTTTAGGGGTATATATAGGGCTACGCTTTGTTATTAAGCTTGCCTTGCAACCGTCAGTCGCTTGTGCCCTTCTGATCCCATACCTTGGTGCGTTCAGTTCCCTACCCCCTCTCGTCGACTGTTGCTGCACTTTGAGGACCCGCCGTGGCTGGCGGCAAGTGGCGCCCGAACAGGGACCTGACAAGAGGGACATCTGAATCTCGGTAGGTGAATCCCCGGAGTTAAGAGTGAAAATGTGGCCACATAGTAAAGTTGATAGTAACTCGGGGCAATAGTCAGAAGTAAAAAAATATGGGACAAAAAGTATCCAAGAAGCGACCTGAGATCACTGATCAAGAGAAGGAGTTGTCCACCAGTGCTTTCCAGGCTTTCACAGCAGGAAATTATGATGTCTGTCTGCAACATCTTGCCTGCCTACAAGCAGTGTGTTTTTTGTTGGTAGACCTGTATATATTAATCTACCAAGCTGAGAAAGCTTTACATCTTCTTGCTGTTCTAGAAAAAATGATTTCACAGGGCAACAATAACAAAAATGGAAAGAATGAGACTGGTAATTACAGCAACAAAGATGGGTCTAATCATAAAGCTGAAAGTGGAGCTCTAATAGAAGCTGCAAAGTCAAAGATACTATTTTTGTGTTGAAGTATATGTAGGAGGACAAGGGACTTTACTGGCCGGCCATAGTTTAAAGGTAGTTAAAGCTGTTACAAGTTTGAAGTTTCCCTCCTTTTTTCCTTCTGATTTTCCCCAATCTGATTTTGAATTCTCAAATCTGGGGCACCTTAAATTATAATAATGGTACCATTTTAATTTCTTCAGTTTCTGTTACTAATAATAGTTTGGTTTTTTATAAGCATTGGGATTTTTGGAAGTTTGCATTGTCTTATCAACCGGTTATTACTTGTGTTACACCCTCATATGCCTTGCTAATAGGAGATTTACAGATTGATTTACTTCTGGTTCCTTAGGATATAATATAACTTGTCAGAATTGTATTTTTAGTACTTGCATTCTGCCTATGAAAGGAACTTTTTCTGTTATGATAAAACAACCTTCCTATGTAATGCTGCCTGTAAATATTTCTGAACCATAGTATCATAGTACTAGCATACAAGCTTGGCTAGAATTATCTGAAGCTTTAAAAAAAGACCTAAATGATTCATTGGAATAAGTGTATGGACTGATGGACACATTAGTTTGAACATACAAAAACTTAATGCGGAAATACAAGCAATTCAAGAAGCTCATCTACAAGAAGATGGGCCCCAACAATTAATTCAAGGACTCTTGGATCAGCTTCAATGGTTAAACCCAATGCATTGGTTTCAAAATGGACTCATAGGATTGATTACCGTGTGGTCATGTGTATTGTTGATGTTAATTGCATTACCTTGTTTATTACGCTTTACTGTTGGCCGTCTCGCTGCTCTTCGTCAGGAGGTGTATGGGTTGAAATTGCATTATCAAGCTTTAAAAAATAAAAGAGGGGGAAATGTGGCGAACATTGCCCTCTGAGGAAGGCGCCATTAAGACCCTCATAAGCCTCAGGGCCCGATTGTACTCTCCTTGGTATGCATCCTGGACTTTATGGTATGAACGTAGAAAAGGAGATGGCCTTTGGCCAAATCGCTCCAGGGACCTGCTCAGTTACTGGGAGTCCCTGGTTGTTCCCTAAAGCTAGGAAAAGCAACCCTGGAGGGGAAATTGGTGCCTTTGAGGGAGAAGCCGAGAAGCCAGTCAACCAGCTGATGCCGATAAGGCGTGACTAAGCTGAGAAGCCAATCAACCAGCTGATGCCAATAAGGCATGACTAAGCAAATTCCCTGCTTTAGGGGTATATATACGGCTATGCTTTGTTATTAAACTTGCCTTGCAACCATCAGTTGCTTGTGCCCTTCTGATCCCATACCTTGGTGCGTTCAGTTCCCTACCCCCTCTCGTCGATTGTTGCTGCACTTTGAGGACCCGCCACGGCTGGCGGCAACCTCTTAAAATAGCGATCCAAAATGTATGCTCTGTAATTCTCCAAAAGACTCCTTAATGTATCGCTTACGGGGGGTGGGGGGTGCGGCAGGACTCTGGCAAATCCTCTTGTATCTGTTAGAGTTTGGAGGACTTAGGTCGAAGGATGCTTTGTTCTCTGATGTGGGCTAGTTTGGTTTTCCTTTTCCATCACACAGATTACACTCCTAAACTTAGCTCATAGGTTGTCAAGTTGACTGAGTTGTGACTTGAGAACATCTCAAGACAACATGTGAACGCCCTGTTGACACTGAGTCAATATTAGCATTTAACATGAGGGTTAGACGCATGTGGGTATATGTAAATATACACATATGTAAACATATCTTCACGCATGCCCAAATAACTTATACAGTTTCACTTAAATTGAATTTAAAGCCATCCAAAAGATGGGATTATTTCATTATGATCCATAGCCAAAATATATACCTTTAACTTAAGGATTTTTTTTTTTTTAATTATGCTTGGAGCATTTTTGAGTTGAATTGTTCTCCAGATGCTCCTCAGACAACTGTCCTGAAAAACTTTCACTTCTAAGAGAAATTTTGTTTTAAAACAATGCGTATTTATAAAAAGAGAAAAAACACTTTCAAGACCTTTGCAGAAATTAAATGTATTTCAAACCAGAATATTCCAATTTAAAATGCATTTGACAGTTTAAGCTATAAAATAATATTGACATGTTCATACCACTTAACCAAAATAGTAAAATTAAAAGGGTAAAAACAACTGATAGTAACAGAAACACTCATCGTAATAATGGAAACAAACACTTATCACTTGAAATTGTTTTGATTGGATTAATAATGTAGCATATTCATCACTTCACTATTTACTGCTTAATGTTAACTGTGTTGATAATATTCTGTTAGAAATTTTAAACTGTAGATTCTATCAGATCTTCTCCATGTATAGATTATACAAATTACTTAGTACATTAAGCTGGTTACAGCATAAAGTTTTAAAGGCCATTAGTGTGCAATTTAGTATACAATCATATTCCTTGAGAATAGTTTATACCTGGGAAGTTTCTAGTAACAATACACTAAAGTACTTTAGAGGAAAGAGACAGACACACACACTTTAACCTTCACTCTTGATGCATTTTTTCCCTCCCCGTGTAGTTTACTGAAAATATTAACTACAACAGAACAGTTCAGATAACATTTTTGCACACAATCAAAGGATATCTCTTAATGCATACCAAGTAAATGTCATACGTTGGATCCGACTTTTTGGTATTAGAACTGACGTTAATGAAATGAGTAAGCTCATATCTCTAATGAAACAAACATAAGTGTAGATTGCATTTAATTTTTATCTATTTCTGTATACACCAACAGGGTTCATAACCTTGGGATGTACTCTAGTCTTTGTCAGTTTAAAATCTGTGAATATTCCAAATACCATATCAGGATCCTAGTAGACTAGGTTGTGATGAGGGCTAAGTCCTCTCCAGGAGGGGGCTGGTTCTCCACCTCTGCAGTTGGGCCTTTGTTGTTTCATCTGGATGATGAGTAGAGATTCCAGGAAGCAAAAAGGGGCAGGTGTTTATTTTCTGTAAGGACAGAGGCAGCTCCTAGGAGGAAAGATTTTGAGAGCAAGTTCTGTGATGATTGAGATATTCAGTCTTTTTTTTTTTTTTTAAGTTGTATGCTTGAACAGTTTTATGACTTATTTCTTTAGAAACTGATATGCTGCTTAGGCACAAGATAGCCCAGGTTTACTCAGTTCACACTGATGTAAACAATAACTATAGCTACAGAAACTTGTTATGGATACACAATATAAAAAGATGTAGATTGTGACATCAGTAATATGAAAAGTGAGAGGAGATATATCTTGGGTAAACTCACTTTTTTCTTTTTTTTTTTTTTTTTTTTTTGGCGGTGGGGGGTCAGGTAAACACATTTAAAGCCTCAGGAATTTGAAGAGAATTGACTCAGACCTTAGAATCTTACATATACCAGTTGGGTTTTGCTCATCTCTGTATTTGAGAACAATGTAATAGCAATTGCATTATATCCTCAGTAGATATTATAACGTATTCTTGGAACCTTCCTGGTCTATATCCCTGGTCTCTCTCTCTCTCTGTCTCTGTATATATATATATATATATATCTAATTTATACCTGCTCACAATCCTCATAGAAGTAAAATCGGTAACAGTTTAAGTCCTCTGTTAGCTTTTAAAAGTTTCCATAGAAAGTATTACAGATATTCTATAATTTCAGTAACCTGCATTTCATTGTTTATCATGCCTTTCAATACCATTGGCCAAGAAATCAGTATTTTCTTAAAAATAAAAGATACTCATTTAACATACTGTGTAAGTTTAAGCTACCCACATATTAAAGTTAAATGGCAGTGAGGACAAATGGTCTTCTGTTCAGCAGGGAACATCATGGGTGGGAGGTGGGTGCTGTTCTTAACGCGACAGGAAGGATGTAGGACCTGCCAGCGGGCTGGGGATCTCAGTGTCATCAGGGCCCAAGGCCAGGCTGCAAGGCAGGCAGCATTTACTTACCTCGCTCCCTTCCCTTTCCTGGCTGACCCCCTTCTCTGAGAGTCTCAGCCCCTTACCCTCTGGCAGGGGCAGCATCCAGGACTTTCCTGCGGCCTTTGCTGTGGGAGGCCAACCCCTCAGACACTCTCTTCCCGGAGCGCTTCCCAATACGAGGCCCCCACTCACTCCAACAAGTAAATTCTTATCTTTTGAACCTAAGCAAAGAGACTTTAGCATGTAACCTCCCAGCTCAGATGTGTTGTCTTATCTAGGTCTTAGAAAGAAAAGAATATAACTGGATAATAAAATAATTGAGACTAAAATACAAAAGGCAGTGGGCTTCCCGGAGGGCTGGCTTAGTTGCATTAGAGAATTCTTTACAGTTTAACTACATCCCTAATTCCTGGGCTGCGTGAGGGCATATTCCTAGATCAGGGCTCCTCCTGGGAGCTAACTTGCCTTTTTCGGATGACTTCACTTTTCTGGATCAGCAAAAATGTTGTCAACGACCTGACACTCTTCCTGAAATATTGCTGACCTCTGTGTTTTTATTTATGTTTTGAAGTACAGCACCCAAGGGGCTCTTTCATCTTTGCCATTTTGCTTAAAATTGTAATGCCTCCCTACCCTTATAACGGTTATGTCACAGAGAGAAAATGCTAATCAGTACTTGGGAGGGGAGGGAATTCAGAGTCTGGAGGAGGCCACTCTGGCTGGAAGGACTCTGGTGCCTGAGGCCCCTCTGGCCGCCCTGAGGGTGTAGCTGCACAGGGGTTGGGTTAGGTGTGTGGTGACAGCTTAGTTATAACCTCATGGTCCAGACTGTCCATCTCCCAGGATTTGACAGATCATGGCCCATTATTTTCAGCAAAACAAGGTAGTCAGAGACAAGCAGGAACCACACTTGCTGCTTGGGTATGAGAAGATGAAAATATTGTAGATACAAGATGATCGTATGGTTGGGTGAGCAGAATCTGGGGTCCAAGGGGCTTGGAAATCAGCAGGCGCTCTCTAGACTCTTGGAATTCGACTGCACGGGAAGAATCCAAAATGAAGGTGGGATCCCAGCCGGTTGGGTAAAGCACAGTAGGAGAGAATAATTCAGGGGGAGAAGCACATAGGCGACTGCCCAGCTGGTAGCGGGGAAGCGGGGGGCGGGGGGCCTGGCTGCCTAGGTTGAGATTAGGAGGCAGAGGGCCTCCTAATGGGAGATGGCCCGGCAAGAACCAAGTAGGAACGTAGGGCCTCTGTCCCTCGGATCAGGACCGGTCCTGAGAATATGAGGAAACCGCACCGACCTGTGGAATCAGGTGCCCCTGCTGTGGAAGGAAGGAGAATTCAGAGGCTGAGGACCTTCCCAGGCGTGACACCACCTGCCGTGATTCAGTGCCAGCTGCTCCAGCGCCCCCTCCCCACCCCCTGCCCCATTACAACCAGCAGGGGAAAAGCCAAGGACGCTGCTCCTAAGGGGAGTGCATGACAGTTTTTAAGGAAAAAAATATATATACTGATACAGTTTTATTTTTCTATTTCTCCTCAGATGTTAAAAATTCTACTTAAATATTCTGAAAAGCAAAACTAGTATTTTTAGTGGCAGCCATTTTTATGCTTCCTTCTATTTATCAAGAGGGCTACTAGGACCTCAGTTTTTAGCTCTCTCCAAAAATCTCTTTTAAACTTTGTCTGCAGCTGCCTAGCAGTTTTTTCCTTATTTAGCATTCACCCTCTATTCATCTGTCTTGCTGATGAACTTGGACCTGACATATTTTATAAATTTTTGGTTGAACTGTATAAAATTCCCAATATTCTACTGTCTCTGACTTTTAAAAACTATATAGTTCCTGCTATCTCTTCCTTTTCCTGCCAACAGCAAACACATGTTGAATTAAGGAGGGGTGGGGAGCTGGTCTGCTCCATCAGAAGAACCCCGCTTCCCCCAGGACGCCCTCTCAGGCCTTCCCTCCTGGCCTGCAGTTTTCATGCCTCCTTATCTTGGTCCGTTATGAGCTGAAATTTGAATATGCCACCTCCCTATCCGTCAGAAGCTATCATTTTACCTTGACCAACAGAGCCTTAAGTCATAGAAATTTCAGCTTATGTCGGCAATTTTCTAAGACTATGTCTTCAGAACCTTTTCCCCCAGTATTTGGCTAAATCAAAAGTAAGCGTTAAGTAGTTGTATCACATCTAGGACAACCACTTCAATCGGATTTTTCCTATGTGTACAGATTTATGCAGTCATGTATGTTCTTCCAAACACACAGATACACATACACACACACGCATGCATGAGTAAGGGTCTACATGTGCAGGAGGGCAGGCTGACATTTGGGATGTCATTTCTTTAACATAAATATTTCTCTGCATTGAACGCAAGTAAGCACAGTGTTGCAATCCAGAAGCTTGTTCACAGCAGAGCCCAGGTTGAAAATAGTACAGACAATGCAACCGAAAGCCCCCTCATCCCGTTCCTTTCGTACCTTCCTTTGTCTCCCATCATTATCTTCTTTCAGGTTCTCCGCCAGCATCTTCTGCAAAATATGTTTTTGTCATTTAATATTGGGTGGGCCAAAAAGTTCGTTTGGGATGTTACAGGAAAACTGGAACAAACTTTTTAGCCAACCCAGTATATTCTTTTGAACTTCATGCTTTTTTCTTATCTGTATAATCCTGAGCTACTTTCTCATATGCGTTGCCTCCCACAATGGAGAAATATTCCATTCTACTGATGCCCTGAGGCATTGCATTTAGTTTTGCATGCCTGAGTACCCGGGAGACAAAGAAGAGCTAGCATGGGATTAGGAAATAAATGAATGTTTAAATGAGTAAAAAGATTGATTAATGAATGAAGATTGAGGGAAACAAAATTTCTCTCAACTTAAGCAAGTACTCAGCAAGAGGATGAATGGTAGCTTCTGCAATACTGGATAGATAAGCCTGAGGAAGAGACAGCATGAGTGTCATGCAACACTAGTCATGTGGGGTAATTACATGAAATTTAGAAAATTCATGACCGTAATGATCATTAAAAAATCTCAAATTGGGAGTATGTATTAGACGGATAGCAAAGCTTCTGAGTGACAGTGTCTTCATGGAAACTCAGCTGTGCTTAAAATAAACATTTCCCCATCTCCCTTAGGTTAGCCTAGTGGCTTTCAATTTTCATCTGCGGAAAGTTCTTTCTAAAAATCTCCCTTCAATGTCATATGCTGCAGCCTAAACCAATTGGTCTTGCTGGAAACTGCTTTATTACCTCTGCACTTCTCACCCAGGACCCAGCATGGGCTGACTTATTTTCCCCTAGACATTAACCGTGGCAAACCCTGTACTGCTTTCCCTGTGAATGCTTGCCTTGGCTACACTTTGCGCAAAAATTACATTCCTTTCTCTTGGATGGTGCTAAAAATGTTTTCCTACTTCTGCCCACATGATTGATGCTAATAATTAAGTGATTTATTTTGGTGTTTCCCAAGAAGGTGCCAGGTAACTTTGGGAAATTGCTTATCCTGTGTGAGCCTGTTTTCTAACCTAGAAAAAAATATGTCAATACCATCTTTGGGTATTTAGTACTAAATATTAGAGATAATATATGTAAAATACCTTGTATTGCATTGGGTCCATGTAAACACTCAATAGGGGTAGCTTTTGTTCTTATTATAAGTTGTATTTATTGGTACATATCCCAACTTCTTCACTAGATTTATATTCTCCAAAGTGCTTAGCATGTAGCACATGCTCAGTTAGTGGGTTGTTGAATCAATAACGGAATAAACTAAGAAATAGTGCCAATTAATATTAACTACAGAACATGCATCCACAGGGGCGCCCCTGTCTGGCAAAGTAGAGATCCACCCTGGCATGTTGGGTGAGGCTGGTGTTATCAGAAACACCCCATCCCAAAGTCCAGAAGGCCCGTTCTAGATACAGGTTGGTACTAAAGTCCTCTGAGGTTAGACTGTGTATAAGTGCTCCCTGGAAAACTCAATCTACTGTAAAACAGAGGAAAACTGCAGTTGCTCCCTGATTTTATCATGACTTTAAAATAGCAAAAGCAAATTTTCACATATCAGAAAGGATTTATTATGCACCATATACCAGCAGATTTATAGTAAGCAGGAAGTGAATTCCTAAAAAAAGAGCCAACTGCCAAGATACTGATGCATCTGAGTCTGTGCTCCCCAAATGTAAAGGATGACAGCACTGTCGGAATGAGAGCAGCTGCCACACTAGTGTGTGTGTGTGTGTGTGTGTGTGTGTGTGTGTGTGTGTGTGTGTGTGTGTGTTTCCTCGTGGTCACAACAGCCCGTAGGAGCTGGATCTGATTTTCCCATTTCACTGGAGGGGAACTGGAGCTCGGTGGACCAGCTCCCTCAGGGTTGTGGGCAGGGCACCGTCCTGCCTGGTCGGCCCCTGACAGCATCTGCCTCGTTCCCAGCAGCACAGAGATTGGGGGCCTCTGGGGACAGGAACGTGGGCACAGAAATCTACTGGAGACAACCGATCACCTGTAGCAGGGGCCAGAGCCTCTGCCCTGAGCCTGCTGTCAGCCTCCTAACACATCCTGGAGTCAGGATTCAGCCTTGACTGTGGTCTCTCCTCTTTTACCCACAACCGGCCCTTCACGTTCAAACACAAAACTTCCTAGCTGGTTTCAGGAGGATGAAGCAGTCATCCAGATACACTATTTCTGGATACATGAATGATAAGAAGTAAAAGCATGATATTTGCTGATACTGGTAAAGATGTCTAGTTACCCCATAGTATTTTGTGATACAGGTAGTCAAATTAGGACTTGAATATTGGAGGATACAAACTGAGTTAGGTGTTTACATGACATTTTCGTTGCTCTATTGGATGTACACCTTTAGGTTATTCTTAGATTTTTAAGTTTTTTTTTTTTTTTTTTTTTTGGCATCACGGCATATGGGATCTTAGTTCCCCGACCAGGGATCAAACCCAAGCCCTCTGCTTTGGAAGCATGGAGTCTTAACCAGTAGACCACCAGGGAAGTCCCTTAGATTTTTAAGTTTTTTAGATTGTGAAAACCGTATTGCTGATGACTGTACCTGTAATGTCTGCTGACCGGTGTCTATGATCTGGCACCTGAGATCTTCGCAAAGGGCAATATGAAAAGAAACTTAACCTGAGTGTGTTCAGTGAAAGGAGAATGTCTCTATTCAGCTTTTTAGTATTGGATGTACGTCTGTTCCAATGACAGTACAGCCCTGATGCATCACCCTAAACTGACGCCTGTGCTCTCATTTTTATAAAAACCAGTGCCTTTGGCTGCCCGTATTCGGACATGAACTTGAAAAAGGAGGCAACGCTTCACGATCGTCTGCGAGAACAAACACAGGCAAATGTGGACTCAGACTCTGTGCATTCAAAATCGAAAAACCTCTGTAGTTTGAACTTCAATGGAAAACATGAAAAGGTGAACAGCCAGTCCAGGTAAGGAACTTCTGAAAATGTGAACCAGAGAGTAAAGCGTGTAGAACAGAAAAGAACAAATTTGTTGGTAATAATAGTTTCTTGTGTTTCTTCAAAATCTTTCTTTATTCTGTATATTATTGTGTTCACTGGCTCACAGAATTCATCCAAGCCTTGACATTTATTCTAAAAGTATTTTTTCTTACTTCATCCTCAAAAATTTGAATTTACCTCTAAGTGTAGATATTATATGTAGGCAACAGAAAGCAAATCTCACGTGTAAATTCTGTAAGACTCCCTGTATCTATGGAGTCATCTCACAGGTGGCGTCTCTCTGGGCACGTGGCCCAGCGTTCACATCCTCTTGGTCCCATCAGAATCCCCTCGCTCACTTGGTACTTGTCATCTTTAATCCCAAAGTCCCTCAGATACGATTTCCTTACTCGGAAGAGTTTCCTGTTTTGATTTATCGATGGCACATCATCCTTTTGTTCCTAAGTGTAAACGTACGACTTTGAGGATCAGTTCTCAATTTTTATTTACTTATAATCATTTTCTAAGAAGCTACAGATGCAACCTTACTTGCTCTTTTTTAACCTAAATGAGTAAATAAATAACATTTTAAGATAAAAGTTTCATCCTCCATGCTGGGAATTATAAACACAGGAGAATCTAATTACAAGTAAACAACTGGAGACCAGACAGAGATGGAGCCATGAAAGGCTCGGCAGAGGTGAGAAGTGGGTGTTTCTCAGGCCCCGCTGCAGGTAGAAGGCGCTGGCATTCAAGGTTGAGCTTTGGAGGAGCTGCTACGGGAGGGGCTGCCGGTTCTCCGGACCACCATCACCCCCACCGCCCCCCCCCCAGGCCCTCGCCCAGCCCTGCCCTTCCTGTTCAGCACGTGGGAGAGGAAGGTGCGCGCCTCTCTGCGGGGGCGGACTTGCCAGGAACCCCTTTCTGTCCTTTCACCCTTCAGTCCCAGCGTGGATGCTCCTTTACTGCCAAGGTCTGTTCACTGGGAGAGTTTGGCTCCTAGGACACACTTTTCACGTGGCCTTTACATCCTGGCCTGTGCATTTTGTTCTTTTTATAGAGCCTCTAGGTGACGTTGCGTTTTCGTTAAGCAGCCGATTTTGAGCGTGGTCGCTGTGCACGGGCCGCCCGGCACCCTCCGCAGCGCGCGCCCCATCCTCTTCCTCTGGGTACCGCGCAGCTCCTCCGCCGCATGTTATCCTGCGTTTTCTCCTTTGCTGTACACCCACTCGTCCTGGCGGAACTGTACGGGGTCTAGTTTTTCTTTACTGCTTTTCACACCCACACCGTTTACAACTTCAAGTGGCTGAGAGAGCTCGAACAGCTTTTCCATTTCCTAGTTGAGGGAGTTGTTACTTTTTAAAAAAAAAAAAAAACTTTTCCGGGGAACAGCGCTTGTTTATTCCAGAGACCAGTGCATCCATTTGCTGTTACTCTTTTCGTTCTGCTATCTTTTTTCCCCGCCACATAAAAACTCAGCCTCTCTTGAAAACATTTCAGACATTCATCCTCAATGTCAAAAGTCAGAGAGAATAAACAGCTCTTTGAACTGCTTGAAAAAACGATGACTCCGTCGTGTTCTCCCGGAGGCGAGCCCGGTCTTTCTCTTCAGCACAGGTGTACGGCTCCCCAGTCCCTAGCTCGCCTTTCGGTACATTGTTGTGTGCTTTGCCGTTTTGAAGGGTTTTTGCCCTGAACTGTGTCAAATAAGCATAATTACTACAGAGAGAAAAACAGAATGTTAGCTGATAACCAAGCAGAAAAATTACACGTGATCCTATTCTGTCAGATCCTGTTTCATGAATGCACAGAGCTGTGTGAGCGGCTGCGCGGAGGGGGGGAGTCTCACGGTCCACGTCTCGAATTGTTAAGCCTTCTTTTTCTTTCACATCCCAAGACCAAAGCCACCCTTGCACTCCAGTGCCCGTCCTCTTTTTTCTTAAACCAGCCATCACAACAAGACGATGTTCGGGTCAGGTGGTCTTGGCAGTAGTGCTTACTTTGACCTGCTTCCATCCCCATGACCTCCTGTTCACCGTCCAGAACTCCAGCTCAAGGAAAAAAAAAAAGAGAACAAGGAAATCGACAAGGAAGAATATGTAGGCTAATGATGAGCAGCTAAAATTTGTTTCAACTCTTTTCACAGTTTATTTGCGGTAATCTCCTGAGGCTGCCTCTCCTCTAACCCAAACTTTTGCTCTTAAAATCACAAGATACCATGTACAGGTGGAGGAGAGTGTTTAAATCCCATCTGTCCTCTTCTACATGCTGAGGAAGAATAATTTATAGTTGGCATATGTCCAGGGATAGACAAGAGGGTGAAATTCGTGAAAGTCAGGGTTTTAATTTCCTCTGGCGTCCAGTGCATCCATGGTCACCGAGCCCTGGACAGGCCTGCTCTAACTTCTTATTACAAGCAACACTGTCACCTTAGCATCTCCAGACTTCTTGCAATTCCAGTGCAAAATACAAAATTATCTCTTGACCTTCTTCCAAAATCAATTAGATGCTGCCCCAAAGTTAGGGAATTTTGTGTTTTCCTTAACTGCCTGCCGGTTTTGTGTTTAGTTTTAAAAAGCACGTTTATTCTCATGTTAATCTTTGGAGAGGGAGTTATTATTAGTAAATTTTAAATCTCCATGACTTAGTAGTGGAAATAGTCTATTTATGTTCACATTTTCTTAGTAGAGGGTCATGCTATGAATTTGAGTGGATTATATACTACTAAATGTTTATAGGACTCATCTTCATAGTAGTACGATTGCATGTTAATATAATATTAAAGAGTCAGATTCACAATAGGTCGCCATTACTGGAAAACTGTATGCTGTAAATATATTCCCTTTGTTGGTGCTAGTAGAGTGATTAGTATTATATTCATGGTGCATTAAACGGAGGCAGACGACCTTAACACTTGAGCATCTTTCATCTGGGAACGTACTCTAGGGTGGATACCTTAATTTGTTTGACAGTTTAGTTTTCAGATACATTACCTTTAAAGTTTCCCATAATCTTGTGATTTAGGCAAAGCAGACATTGTTGTCGTTATATTGCATATGTTGTATAAACACATATACAACTATATATATGTTGTGTGTATAGTATTGTCACTTATTGGTGAAGAAGTAGAGGTTCTCACTAGTAGCTAATCCAGGACATAGGTCTCCTGGTTAAATCCAGCATATTCTTAGTTCGGTAAACTGATAATAGTAACAAGAGATTCATCAACAGTAATACTAATACTGATATCATACACGTATTAGCTTGTGCTGCAAAGCATTGTGCTGAACAATTCATATGCATGGTCTTGTGAATTTTATTTCGTCCTGCCAACAGCTCTGTGCGTGGAAAGTATGCTGACTCTGCTTTTATAATGTAGGCACCTGAGGGTTCAGAGAGATTTAGGCAAAGTGTGCAGGACCACACAGATAATTAGTAGAAAAGGTGGGGTCTGAGTTCAGAACTACCCGACCCTAAGTCCTATATGCCGTTTTCAATGGCATCAGGCTGGCTAAAGAATGGCAGGTGGGGTCTCTGAAAACGCCTGGCTGGGTTTATATTTAGACTTTCTACGGCTCTTCAGGGTCATCTTGTGAGGCATTTATTTCTTACTTTGTGAAAACAGAACTACTGAAGGGGAAGACTCTCAACCATGTTTGCACCAAACTGTTTATTCTTATGTATATACTATATAATATATATATACTATATAATGTGTATACTATATAATGCAAGACTTCCACCTGAGCACGTTTCTTTGTGATAGGTACTACAGGCTTCGATCTGCAATGCGGGAATAAAAGTATACTCATTATACAGTTTCATCATAAGAAAATTACTTGAAATGCAGCTGCCCCCCACGCCCTATATTATGTTAGCTGGCTTCCCCGGGCCTGTGTAGGACATTTTTTCCAGGCCCCCTCCCCATCCACCTGGGTGTCCTTTAATAACAACTTCTGCCTCTAATTTACACAGTCAGCAGGACCATTAGTTAAAAGAGCTGTCATATTCAATCACGGCTATTAAGAAAACCTAAGAAAATGCCTAATAAAGCTCACTTTGTTTTTCCTAAAGCTTGCCATAGCATACATTTTACGTACTTCCCAAAGGCCTATATTGACAATAAAAATGGCTGGGAAAAATTATGGTAATCACAGAGACTGGCAGGCAATGGAGTAGCTCCTTAATGATCCTCGTAATAAACTGCTCTGCTATGAGCCAACTAGTTTGTTTTCACGACTCAGATTACCTTCTATGAGGTCCGTTCTCAGAATTTAACCAGTGTTAGCTGGTTGTTCCGTGTATGAACCTTCCAAGCCCTTAAAGAGGTTTCCTTGAGTCCATCAGCCTTTGCTCTTCCCAGTAAATTCTCTGCTCTCGGGGGCCAGGACTCTCGGTGCCCACTCACGCCCTGTCACCATCCGCAGTCGTGTTCTTCTTCCTGCGCGGGTGCCTTTGTTCCCATTCTTCCTGCCTCCTTTACTGCAGCTGCGTGTTCCCTTCTCCAAGGCTCATCTGTGTCTTGAAACTTTCCACAGCAGTTCAGCCCGTGTGAGCTTCTGGACCTCAGAGATGGTGTTTTACACATCTGTGTATTTTTCATGTCTAGTTCAGCGCCTGACTCTTAGCCGGAACTTGACAAATGAAATAGATGTTGAGCACCCGCGCGGTGCCAGGACTCTGCTGGGCCCTGGGGTGTGGATCGGATGAGAGCGAGGCCCCTTCCTTGTGCTTTGGGTCTGCTCCACGCTTTGCGTCTCCTTGAGCCTTTTTGATACTTGTTTCGCACACGTGCCTTATTTTCTCAGAAAGGTTGGAGGCTGCTAAGGAGTGAGAAGCAGTTTTTATTATGCTTGCATTTTTCCTTCACCACTGTTCGCATTAGTGAACAGTGAATCGTAGTTGACTGATTCAGGTACATACATTTGTTTTCCCATAACAGTCTCGATGTCTTTACCTGTAAAATGAGTACAATATCCGAGGCTTAGGTTTGTATAGATGCAGATAGATAGAGATGTATGACTGGGCCTGGAACATAGTAGAAACTCTTGAACTAATAATTCCATATCTTTCTTCCATTTTTATAAAACTCATTGATCTTAAAGTCTTGCAGTTGGACTGGTTCTAGTTGCGTCTGTAGCACACATCTTTGCACCAACCATAGAAATTTAGCCCTTTGTTTATTTATTCGGAACTGAAGTAAACCCCATAATCAAGTGAGCAGTGATCAAAACACGGAGACACCCAGGGTCCTCGGGGTCTGTGGAGGACTGCGGTTGGACAGGAAGCCCCCGGCCGTCCGGACAGCCCCCTCCCACTCCATACTTCCAGCTGGACTCTGAAGGACCTCCAGCCGAGTGTGACGATCCTGGAGCTTTACAGTGGCAAAGGACTCAGAAGGTTATCTCGTCCAGCTTCTGCAACGGAGACATAAGGATGTTAAAGTCAAGAATTTAGGCCCTTATGGACACTGTCATTAGTGGCAGCCCCGAGCCCTCTGACCCCGGGTCACTGCTCTGCTTGCCATCTCTCCTCCTCCCGCAGAGTGAGGTCAGAACGGAGCTGGTTTATGGCGTTATAAATACCCGAACAACACGTACCTCCCTGAATTCAGGATCCGGACCATAGCCGTTCATTTATTCATCAGTTATCCATTGAACAAACCCTTAGAAAGGCACTGTTCCAAACTCCAGTGATACAGCAGTTAAGAAAACAGACTTAAATCCTCGTTCTCATTAAACTTTCACTTAGTGCTAAGAAAACCCACGCTGGTAAGTGGCGGGACGAGGATCTGAACTCAGGCAGGACGGCTCGACCCCGCAGCCCAAGCACTGAGCTAGGTCACTCACGGCACTGAAGTTTCTTCATCCAGCGGGTACGTGCGGAGCGTCTGCTGTGGCCCAGGGGTGCCTTAGGGGTCAGGGATCAGGAGGGGAACAACCCCTCCCATCCCCGCGGGGAGCGTATTTTCAGGGAGAGGAGACAGAGGAGGGAAAACAAAGGTAAACCAAACGCAAGAGAGACCCACAGGCTGTGGTAACTGACGAGGAGTGAAAGGGGACCTTGGTCTCAGCACTTACCCACCTTAAATTCCTGGAGACCATAGGCAGATCCAGGCCATTAAGACAAGTTAAAGGGTTCTGTTGACTGTTTTGCACATTGAAACCGAAACCAGCCCGTGGAGATCAGCTCAGGGGTGTAGACGGAAGCTGTGATGCGATGAAAGGACCTGGCCTCCTGGATTCCTCTTGCCTCTGTGCCTCTGGCACCTTCACTGTAGTCTTGTGTTTCTAAACAAATTTATAGTCTTCCTAAAATGTGATAAAGTAACCAACGTATGCCTTAGAAAGATCTTTAAAAATATCCTTCTGTGCGGATTTTCATGAGGCATTTTTTGATTTATTGTGGATCTCTGGATTTCTGGAATCCTGCCTTGGCTCGGGCCCTTAGTAATTAAATGCTGAGAACAGTGTGTGCTAAAGTGTCGGTGGTTTCTTCCGTCAGGGAAATATTGGTGTTCCCAATCCCCAGAAAAACAAAACTTCGTTGCCTAAGCAACAACGGGCATTTTTTCTCATCCACATACTTCATCTGGCTTTAAAATAATTATTTCCTATTTATTGTAAATAGTAAAGTTGTGACATTCAATGTCAGTTTTTTCTTATAATTAAAGCAATGCTTGTATATTATAGGAAAATTAGAAAATATAGATTAGTAAGAAAAAATAAAAGTTAAAAACATTGTTAATACTCAGGTGTTTTCCTATCAAACAGCATAACTTGCAGTCTTATAAAAATATGATAAAATTCCCACTGCAATAATTCAGATAATATACAAGTTTTTAGGAATAATAATTTCTCACTGTCCACTCATTAGCTCTAATGCTGCATCCCGAGGTTACTTGTGTGAATAGATTTTCATGTTCTTTTCTATACTTTTTCTGTGTACAGATATGCAGGTGCACATTGACTCTTTTTTAAACATCTTTATTGGAGTATAATTGCTCTACAATGTTGTGTTAGTTTCTGCTGTATAACAAAGTGAATCAGCTATTTGCCTATGTATATCTCCATATCCCCTCCCTCTTGTGTCTCCCTCCCACCCTCCCTATCCCACCCCTCTAGGTGGTCACAAAGCCCCGAGCTGATCTCCCTGTGCTATGCGGCTGCTTCCCACTAGCTATCTATTTTACATTTGGTAGTGTATATATGTCCATGCCACTCTCTCATTTCGTCCCAGCTTACCCTTCCCCCTCCATGTGTCCTCAAGTCCATTCTCTACGTCTGCATCTTTATTCCTGTCCTGACCCTAGGTTCTTCAGAGCCTTTTTTTTTTTTCTTAGATTCAATATATATGTGTTAGCATACGGTATTTGTTTTTCTCTTTCTGGCTTACTTCACTCTGTATGACAGATTCTAGGTCCATCCACCTCACTACAAATAACCCAATTTTGTTTCTTTTTATGGCTGTCACTCTTTTTTTAAAATTACATTCATTTTTTGTTAATGTTTCTTTGAAGGTTAGCTTGTATCACTCTGGACAGCTTGTAATATAACCCTGTTGAACACAGAGCAAGGATGCTGTGTTCCTGAAAGTTTAACACAGGAGGCTTTAATAACATACACACATATTTTATCCCAAGTTTATAATGGAGTTCTGAACAAAGCACCTGTAAATAAGTCAACATTTATGACCAGAAGAAAAATACTCTGGTCTTGGACTTTTATTTTTATATGGAAAAGTTATAAAGACCTAAGCAACTAAGTCTACCCACAAAGAAGAAACAAATTTGCCTTCTTCCTTATGGAAAGCCATGTGACAACATTGTTGGCTCAAAGAAAGTCTGACAATAAAAGATATTAGCTTAAAAATATGTCTTATTTATTTGACAACCTGTCATGAATAATTTGCCATATCAACACAAGTGGATTCAATGCACTATTTTTAATAACTGTATCATATTCCATAGTGTGGACGAACTTATTCAACTCATTCCCCTATTGACAGGTATTTAGGTTGTTTCCAGTATTTTTCCTCTTATAAATAATGCTGTGGTAAACATTTTCACATGTATGTATGCGTATCATTTATTGATGCTTTATAATGTAGTATTCTTTAAAGTTTAATTACCTTTTATTGACAAACTAAACATATCCTGTGAATTCTCCTTTCTGTTGGTGGAGTCTTGCAGGTCCTTGATCCATTTGCTTTACTGTAAATAAGTTCACATTTACCCACGTCCTTACACACAGGAGCACATAGGTGTGGATGCACATAGGAAGTGTGTGCGGTACTCGTAACCTGCCCGCAGCCTGCACCCCAGCTCATCACCCTCCAGCCCCACTACTGATTCTTCTCACTCCCACCCTCCACGTGTCTGTGCCTTTGCAGGCTCCCTCTCTTCACTTCACTCAGTAAAACTTGCTTCGAGGCCTGGTTCAAGCTCACGTCCTCCTGAAGGTGTTCTCTAACCTCTCGAACCTTTAAAGCAGAAAACCCCCTCTTACTTTGTGACTCCATCATAGTTTCTTCATCTCTTCCTTGCGACCCTTCTCTCAGTCTGCTCTGTGTGAAGGTAGGCGGTGGACACACCTGTGTCCTCAGATAGATTATGTATCTTGGTGGCAGACACCACCTCGGCCGAATGTGACACCTGCAGGTAGGAAAAGCTCAAAGAAATGTTGGCTGGACTTGGACAATTTGTCTAAAAATAAAAAGTAGTTGGAGCCCAATATTTGCTTTCCAAGTCCCATTATAAGTTATACCTAAATACAATTATTAGGGCAATTTTGGGGAAAAAATAGCCATGTGAAACAATCACAGATTGTGTGTATATTTTTGGCCTCAGGGACCTTTTCCTTATAGAACAGGAGTCAGCAAACCTTTTATGTAAAGGGCCAGATAGTGATTATTTTAGGCTCTGCCGGCTGTAAGATCTCTGCTACAGTTGTTCAGCTTGACCGTTGTAGCATGAAAGCAGCCATACACAATAAGTAAACCGACGAGCATAGCTGTGTTCTAATAAAACTTCATTTATGAAAACAGGTTACGGCAGGATTTGCCTCGTGTACTGTAGTTTTCCAACTCATGTTCTAGAAGGTGTTTATTTACATGTAGACTAACCTGAGTTAAATTCAAATTCTTGCTCTTCTACTTGCTGTGTGACTTTGGGCAAGCTACTTAACCTCTCTGTCTTTTTCAACACACACATATAAGATTACTATTACCTCCTTCGTGTTAGGCATCTGGTTCAGGCCTAGCATTTATTGAGCACAAAGCAATAGCCACTGATTTGCCTCATTAAAAGTAGTAGAAGCATAGAAGGAGGGTCAGAACATGCAGCTCCTTTTTTCAAGGAAGTAGCAAAATCCTAAGTAAAAGGCAAGTCATTTGGAAAAACAACAGATAGTAAAGACCAACGGATAGTAAAGATAGTAAAAACAATGGGATGGCAGGGGCATGTCTTCAACACAAGCACTGAGAGTCACGTGCACTCCTCTAAAATGAATCACAGACAGACAGAGAGAAGGGTAGCTTGACACTTGCTGCAGCAATAGCGATTCTATTAACAAAGGGTTTTGAAGGTTGTTTAGATGCTGGAGCTATTATGACTACATAGAAGGTGGAGGCTGGGCTTTAAGAAGAATTGGTGAAATAGTCAGAGCTGAGATTTTTGTGGTATTACCTTTTCGGCTAAAATGCAAAGAATATTAATCTTCAGCACATGACTGGCCTGATCGCCTCCAGACATTTCTGACCGTGTGCGGTAGATTCTCCCAAGGCCGGTGCTGCGGTGGCTTCTTTCACTGCCATCAAGATAAAGCCCAAGTGCTTGAGAGCAGCGTGCCAGGCTTCCCCAGCTCCGCTCTAGCCAAGTCCTTTAGCCCCGCCTCTGGTCCTTCCTTTCCTCGCACAGTGCAGATGCTCCAGCCCCATCAGTTGACTGGCTTATTCGTGTCCCCAGATGCTCTCCCTTCCATTTTGCTCATGCTTGGTCTGTGCCGCTCCTGCTTTCCTCCCACCCTCATCCCCTAGACCTTCGTGGCCCCGTCGGTCACCCACGTCCCCATCCTTTCAGGACAGACCCGGCTGCACCCCCAGCCTCCTCCCGACCAGCCTGCACAGAGCCGCACCCTCCCTCCAGCCCCCGGGAACACTGCTGTCCTCCCCGTTCTCTCCCCTCCCTGCGTCAACAATCTCCAGCTCCAGGCCATCTGTAGACACTCAGGAATCCCTCCGTTCCTGCAAGATGATGTGTAGGGTAGAAGGAAGCCTGGATTTGGAGTCCGTTGAGTCTGCACTCTGGCTCTACCACTGACTCACGGTGCCCCCAAGATGGGCAAGTGGTTTAATATTTCTGAGCCTCAGTTTCTTGATTCACAGCCTCCTGCACCCACCTTATAGAATTTTTGTGAGGATGAAATGAGGTTAAATGAAATGAAGAACCTGGGAGTCCTTAGGAGGCACGTGCCTCACTCAGGAGATGCAACAGAATCTGAACAGTTTACAGCAGGGGGTCCCCAGCCCCCGGGCCAAGGACCAGTCGCCGTCTGAGGCCTGTTAGGAACCCAGCCGCACGGCACGGCAGGAGGTGCGCAGCGGGTGAGCCAGTGAAGCTTCATCTGCTGCTGCCCGTCACTGCCTGTCACTCGCGTGACCGCCCGAACCATCCCCAGCCCTGCCTCCTTCTCCACCCCCCACCCCCGCCGCGGTCCTGGGAAAAATTGTCTTCCATGAAACTGGTCCCTGGTGCCAAAAAGGTTGGGGACCGCTGGTTTACAGGGTTTGACTTGGTGTTTCTCCCTGGTGATGTAATAATTTTGAAAGCGAGAACTATTCCTAAATATATCTGTGATTGATCGCAGCACCTTGCATTTTTTTAAAAAGCCACTCAGTAAATTTATTTGATTTATTTTTAAATTGCTTTATAAAATCCTCGTCAAAGTTATGTAAGGCATACTGGCTTCTTTTTCTTTTTTTAGTTTTGTAAGATAGAACTGCCATCTTCATCAGCGTGTATTTGCAGAGGGATGCTTTCAGATGGTTTGAAAATCAACTCAAGTTTCATACAATTTGTAAAGTTTTGGGGGAAACACCTAACTATTTGCCAAAAAGACATAAGCAGAGCTGAAATTGTTCTTTTCTTTTCCATCTTATTCTTTGCAAAATGACTTTACTGTGCACATGTGCCTCTGACATCCCGTGTTGACCAGCTCTCTCCCCTAGAGGCTCATTGCTTAGGGCTAAGCCCTCCTTCCACCATTAATGTTCTTTCCTACAAGAATGTAGATAAATCCTGATGAGATATATAAATAATTTTATAGTATATATTATATATATAATGAAATTAAACATATGGAATTAATAAAAATATTCCCTGTATTTTTATGCATGACCATGATGCATAAGAGTCTGTAGACTATGTTATAATACAGTGTTTCACTGATTGTTCCAAACAAACCCTGTAAGGCAAGTACTGTCTTGGTTTTGCAGGTTGGGAAGCTGAGGCTTCTACTAGAGTCTAATTGCTCACTCTGGGCCTCAAACCCAGGGCACAGGGCCTAAGACACAGACCCAGGTTTGGGGTGGACTGGTCTCTGCTTGCACCACAGGAGATTACTACCTGAGGCTGGTGTGGGCCACAATGGCTGTGTAGGACCTTCTTTTAAGGTCCAAAGGTGGGATTTCAACAGAAATTCTTTCTCAGTTAATTGCTTTTTTGATTAAAAAACTCTTCATGGTTAAAAAGTATCTGATCAATAGAATGTGTTTCTATCATGACATACGTTTTTGGAACATACAGATAAAATTGCCTCAAATTATGTCCCAGTCACTTAGGTTTCTATGTAAGATTTTAGTAACTGAGTCAGTTTCCTCATCTAAAACAAAAACTGAAACAGTACTGGCATGCCTACCTTAACAGCTTGTCAGTGAAGATAAAAGGAAAGAGCAGTTACCCAAGTGCAATCAGAAAATATATTTGCCAAGCAAGGTAATATAATTTTCATTAAAATCTTAAATACTGCAGATAAATTAATGAACCCTCTCAAGTCCGTCTACCTAAACTTAGTTACTAGGTAATTAGCAACACTGGAAAAGTTTCATTTTAGAAACTTCCATATTCATTACAAACGATGAGCCTCAAGTTTTAATGAAGTTCCATGATGAAAGAGTTACAGAGTTAGTCCTTGCTGTATTCTGGAGCATTTAAAAAGTTAATTAATTCTCTGACATTCAACAGTGTAACTAAATTACTTTGTACAGTTGTTTGAACACAATGTCTATAATCTTCTGATTAATGTAAGCACAGAAATCAGCAGTAGCAATTATTATTTACTACCTACTACACCATCACCTACCATCCCTACAGCTCTTGCTCAGAATCTGAAGAGGTTATTCTCCAGAGAGTTTTAGAAACTTTTTGTTATAATAGAACAGGGGGTTGGGAGCTTTCAAGTTTCAGGTTTCAAACTTACAGTTTCTGAACAAAAGTGTATTTTTAAATCTTAAATTGAAGAACAATTCTAGCAAGGCTCGGCTCTGTGCAGCAAAAATACCTGCTAATTCACTATTGTTTACCCTGCGATTTCTATTTAAATTTGTGCTGCTGTCATGATTTATTCCTACCTCACAGGATAATGAATCTAGGTTTTATTTCTGTTCTTTGCCCAGACTTGTACAGCAGGCAAAGTGTTTGAAAATCAAAGGAAAAGAAGATATTGACTTGGATATTCTCTTCAGAGGTAAAAACAAAAACACTAGCAAAAACGCAGACTCTGCTTTTTTGTTGGGAAGAATGTCTTGTTTGTGTGTTTGGCTGGTGTTATCATTCCAGTAAGGAATGGGGGAAAGAGCCTGCCAGGGGCCCAGACACTTGTGCTCTCCTCTCATCCCAACCCTACTTCACTGCTCTGAC
The DNA here is from genome assembly GCF_026419965.1 of Kogia breviceps. Classification (NCBI taxonomy): domain Eukaryota; kingdom Metazoa; phylum Chordata; class Mammalia; order Artiodactyla; family Physeteridae; genus Kogia; species Kogia breviceps. Next base: position 57,886,700 of record NC_081324.1, on the reverse strand, counting down.
CTCCATTTCCTCATTTTTAAAGTGAAAGACTCTATAATCTGCTCTGTGGTCCTCACTGATGACAAGACAAATCTAAACCTGTAGAAAGAACACATCTCAGTGGTGGAATCTCTCTCTGCCATCTGCACAGGGCGTGGAGGGAAACCAGAAGTGTCTCCTTGCGTTCTTATAAGTTGGGGGACTGCAGAATGTACTCTGTTAGCAAGACAGGCAAGAAGGTTATGGCAAACTTTAAGTGTTAAAAACTAAGGGATTATTAGAGTATAGGGGAAAGAATTGCATGTTTTCGCTTAATTATGTTTCTTTGCAATTAAGGCTCAATATACACAGAACGTCATGTATAATTTTGAGGTTATATTGTAGCAAGCTATGGAATATATTTCCTCTTGGGTGTGAATTTGGTACAATAATTTTTATTTGGTCAGATAAAAATGTTGGTAAGTTGTATTTTTATGTCTTCAGCAATGTAGTTCTACATGTTGGTATCTTCCAGAACATGGTAGGAGATCTGTTTATCGTCTAGAGGAAAAGAAAATTAGTGAGTTTTCTCCTGATTTGGCTAAAAGTTCAAGTTAGTACAATTTGGTTGCATTGTACTTCACCTCCAGTACAATTACCCGTTCGACTTTTCTTAAGAGTGTGCTTTGCAGTCATTGAACAAAAGGGCTGTGACTTCTTTTTTTTTTTAATTGAAGTATAGTTGCTGTACAGTATTATATGTTACCAGGGTACAATATAGTGATTCACAGTTTTTAAAGGTTACACTCCATTTATAGTTATTATAAAATATTGACTATATTTCCCATGTTGTACAATATATACTTGCAGCTTATTTTATATCTAATAGTTTGTACCTCTTACTCTGCATCCCTGTATTGCCCCTCCCCCCACTGGTAACCACTGGCTTCTTCTCTGTATCTGTGAGTCTGCTTCTTTTTTGTTATATTCACTAGTTTGTTGTATTTTTTAGATTCCACATATAAGTGATATCATACGAAATTTGTCTTTCTCTGTCTGACTTATTTCACTTAGCATAATGCCTTCCACGTCCATCCATGTTGCTGCAAATGGCAAAACTGTGTTCTTTTTTTATGGCTGAGTAGTATTCCATTGTGTATATACACCACATCTTCTTTATCCATTCATCTGTTGATGGGCACTTAGGTTGCTTCCATATCTTGGCTATAGTAAATAATGCTGCTGTGAACATTGGGGTGCATGTATCTTTTTGAATTAGTGTTTTTATTTTTTTCTAATATATACTGAGGTGTGTAATTACTGGGTCATGTGGTAGTTCTATTTTTAGTTTTTTGCGAAACCTCCATACTGTTTTCCACAGTGGCTGCACCAATTTACATTCCCACCACAAGTGTAGGAGGGTCCAAAAGGGCTGTGGATTCTGTGGGCTGATCTCAGGCAGGGCCAAGCTCCTCTCCTAACTGGAAGAACACTTGATTTTATCTCATCCACAAAGCCGGGAGGAATCTTTTCCTCAGAAAAGGGAGGGAAGTTAAGTTACTCTGTTTGGATTGTGCATCTATATGTGTCTCCCTTGCCAGAAGAATTTCTACATAATATAACTAGATAGGAACATCTCTTTAAATAAAATGAAATAAATAACTGATATTTTGGAAGCTGCTCCATACAAATGTTCTAATCCATTTTACCAGCCTTCATTCTGTAAACAACATGCTTGCAACTGCATGAAGAGCCCTAAAAAAAATCAGTGTCTCAATTCATATTTTGACACTTTGGAAAGTATCTCCACAGAGTAATTATGTATACGTTCCTGTTAAAACAAATACACAGTTTAGTAGTTCACATAGTAAAATACTAATGAGGATCATCCTTATAAATATAGAAAATATCCCTAGCAAAATGCAACTGCATAATGTGAAAGATGAAATCCATCTTCTTTAGTAAGCACCTGTGCTTTTCTGTGTAGTTTATAAAAAGTTCATAACCACGTGTGTTTATTTATTGGTGCATTTACCGTGCTTCTTAATTTAAACGGTTGATTTCCTCCCAGAGAAGGTCTGTGTTCACAGACCCGGGACATTAATGACGAGGAGCCCCTGCCTGGTGCAGAGCACGTGCTGCCAGGGCCACTGTGCTTCTTGTTGAGAAGGTGCCTTCAGGGGTCTATTCGGGCAGGATTTATTTAGCACCTGCTCTCTTTCTAGCCTTTTTTTTTTGCGGTACACGGGCCTCTCACTGTTGTGGCCTCTCCCGTCGTGGAGCACAGGCTCCGGACGCGCAGGCGCAGCGGCCATGGCTCACGGGCCCGGCCGCTCCGCGGCACGTGGGATCTTCCCGGACCGGGGCACGAACCCGCGTCCCCTGCATCGGCAGGCGGACTCTCCACCACTGCGCCACCAGGGAAGCCCTTTGTCTAGCCTTTTGTCACCCCAAGTGGTTCTTCCTCATATTGATCTAACCCTTGTTATTATAATTAAGCTCATTTTCTCTGGTTCTCACCTGGATGAGACAAAATAATGAGAATAAATATGTTGCTACTGTGACATTAAGTGATTATTTAATATTTCCCTGTTATTTTCTGTAAGCCTATAAATCTGAGTATAATTTCTAAATCCTTACCTTTGTTTTTTGTTTCTTCGGTCTGGCCATAGATTTGAATAAACACATTCTTTAATTCATTAGGAATTTTTTTCCTCATTTTAAGGAAAATGAGTTAAAATCTGTTCCTCATTTCTCCCATGAGGGAAAATAGTGTATCTTTGATTTTTAGAGATTGTGTGCACATGTGTACACGAGCCATGTAGCTTCTCCTCTTCATATCTTTGGCATGTTTTCAATATTTACTTGGAAACATCTTCATTTTCTAAATCGTTTTATTCACAGTTGATATGCTTGGCGGATATAATGGAAAGTATTTTAAAGGCCATCATTATTTTCCAGCGTACTTCTTAGAGATTCAACATTTTTCCTTTTCCAAAGAATTAGATCAGATGATAGAAACATTTAGTTTATAATGCTGTAAATTGGTTGAGGAAAACATGATTGTCTTGAAGGATGTTTGGTGATAAAATTAACAGATGTAAGTTGGAGTCTGTCTTAACTCATCTGAAGGTTTGCAGGGAAGCTTATTGGGTGTTACACCTGAGAGGTGGCAGGTGGTAATTAGCCTTTGTGCCCTTTGCTAAGTAAATAAGGCATGAACACAGAGCAACTCCAAACATGTCCCTTCTCTGGGATGGAATTGGCTTCTGCGCAGTGGCCTGTCAGGTTTTTCCAGAGGGAAAAACTCTGAACTGTTCCGCCAAGAACTGCGTTAAATCTGCTCCTCTGAAAACAAGTTTGAGTGAGGCTATGAAAGCGCGTTTCCTTGAGTCCGAGGGACCTGCTCACCCGCGCGTGCGATCTGCCCCCCTGCTCCTCAGAGACCCCTGGACCAGAGCACCCAAACCTCACTACTGGACCACGGGCAGACGTCCTGCAGGGCCACCACGCTGTCCCACCCTAGGGGCAGCTTTGGTCTTGTGGAGTGTTCAGCTGGGAAAATGGCGGGGGGCGTTGTCCCTTACTATTGATTATTTTTGGCCCCAAATGTGTAACTAATGTTCACTTTTTTAAAAACCCCAAAATTTCACAAAGCAAAAAATATGAGATAAACATTGTTAATAAATCCTTCATAGGTTTATTTTGGATGTAACAATTCACCTTGTTGTTTTCTTTACCAGTATAGAATCATAGTGTATTTGGTGATCTTTATATGCATCATGACTATCTTCCTAAGTCAGTGCATATACATCTGCTAGGTTCTTTTATTTTTTTTCCTAAGTAACAATGTTACCCACGTCCACAAGAGATCACGTCCACTTAATCTTGGGTCAGGAAAAGAAGCTGATGGAAGCTCACCGTATTCCATGCAGTTACCACCTCCTGCCATGGTCACGCTTCTGATTTCTGTCCCTATCAGTTACTTTTTTCCTGATTTTGAACGTTTTATGAATGTAATCACACAGTATGTGCTCTTTCATGTCTGACTTTTGCTAACATGATGTTTGTAAGATCCATCCAAATCACGGTTTGTGTATACTCATTACTGCATGTTGTTCAATTTTATGGTGATAACCACAGTTTATTTTAGTGCTGGTTGTTTCCAATTTTGCTCTCTTACCGATGGTGCCACTAGGAACATTCTCATACGTGACTTGGTGGATATGTGTATGCATTTCTGTAGGGCACATACCCAATAATGGACCTCCTGGGTAACTGGGTTTGTATAAGTTCACCTTCAGGAGCTGGTGTCAAATATTTTTACAAATCACTTGTCCCAGTACATTCCTCGCAGCTCAGTGTGGAAATTGCAGGCACTCTCCATCCCTGCCGGCAGTTCGTTTTTGTCAGTCACTTTAATTTTAGCCAGTCTTTTGGGTCTACGGTATTATTTAATTATGCTTCTAATTTCGCATTTCCCTGAAGCCTAATGAACTTGAACACATTTTCATGTTTGTTGGCTATTTGAACATCCTCTTTTGTGAAATACATCTTTTAGGTTGTATTGTTCTTATTGAAACGCAGTCGTTCTTTGTATTTGTACCTGAGTCCGTTGTTGGACAGAGGGGTTGCAGATTTCTTCTCCAGCCTGTGATCTGCCTTTCATTCTCAGTGGTGCCTTGTGAGGAATAGAAATTCCACATTTCGATACCGTCCATCAGTCCCTTCTATTGTGGTTAGCACTTCAGTGTCCTGTTTAAAACATTTGCCTGTCGCACAGTCATTACTGTGTTCTGTTATTCTTGGTTCTAGAATCTTTGTTTTTCTTTCACGTTTATATCTACAGTGCACCTGGACATTACTTTTTATACCTGATAAAGCATAGGCATCAAGATTTAACTTTTTAGGTGAATATTCAGTTAACCCAGCGTCATTTATTTTTTTAAAAAAGCCCTTCCTTTCCCCTGTTGTTCATCATAAAGCAAGTGACCAACACTGTCCTGTGCCTCAGTGTATCTCTTGTAAGTGGCGTGTGATATTTACTTTGACATTCAGTCTGATGATAGTAGTCTTTTTATTAGAGTATTTAATACACTTGTAATGTTACTGCTGTTAAGTTGGGTTTATAGCTATCATTTTAATGATTGTTTTTTATTTTTCTCAACAGTTTTGTGTTCTTGCTTTTTTATATTTTATATATATTTTTTGCTTTCTTAATATTTTATATTTAATTTTTATACAGTAAGTCCCCTACATACAAACAAGTTCCGCTGTGAGAGCACATTCGTAAGTCCAATTTGTTCATAAGCCCAACAAAGTTAGCCTAGGTGCCCAGCTAACACGATGACTTATATAATTGTACTATACTGTAGTAGGTTTATAATACTTTTCACACAAACAATACATAAAAAACAAATATAAAAAATAAAGAAAATGTTTTTAATCTTACAGTACACTACCTTGAAAAGTACAGTAGTACAGTACAGCAGCTGGCATCCAGGGGCTGGCGTCGAGTGTACAGGCAAGAAGAGCTACTGACTGCGGGAGGGAGAGGAGGGGGGAGGTGGTAGAGCTGAAGGATCCATCAGCAACAGGAGACGGAGGGCAAGCTGCAATGTCACTCACGCCTGACGTTGATGGCACAGGTTCTGGCTCCTTGCTGGATTCAATTCTATCTACCCTCTTGGAAAAATGATCCAGTGATGTCTGGGTTACAGCTGTTCTTCTCTCATCATAGATGACACGGTAGCACTGGGTTGCATTCTGAACGGCTGCTGCAACCTTCGTGTGCCATTCTAGGTTCGGGTCTTGTGCCTCAAAAACTAACAGTGCCTCCTCAAATAAAGAACATCCCCTCGCCATTTCCTGCATCGTGAATCTCTTCAGTACTTCAGTTACTTCTTCTTCCTGTTCATCCTTTCTCTGGGCCTCCAATTCCGTAAGTGCTTCGCGTTGCGCAGCAAGGGGTTCAGTGAAGTCGTCCTCTTGCAGATCTCTCTCCAGCTTCTCACGGAGGGTCACTAAGTTGCTGAAGACCTCTTTGGACTCCTCATCCACCTTCTCAAATCCACGGAAGTCGTGAACAAACTGCAGGCAAAGTTTCTTCCAAACCCCTTTCATGGTGACGGCCATACCCTCACGCCAAGCAAAGTCATTGTTTTTTTGGCCTTGTAGATGTTACAGTCCTTCCAAAATTGTTGCCGGGTTGTCCCTGATTCATCACTCGCCTTTACTGCCTGACAAAAAGTGTGACGTAAATAATAGTTCTTGAAAGTCTCTGTAACCCCCTGGTCCGTAGGTTGGATGAGCGACTTAGTATTCAGTGGCAGATGCACTACTTTGACGTTGGGATGAAAGTCGTCCATGAGTGGGGGTGGCTCAGAGCATTGTCAAGCCGCAAAAGAATGTGGAATGGGACGTCCTTCTCCAAGCAGTATTTCTCTACCTTCGGGATAAAGCAGTGGAAAAACCAGTCCTGGAAAATGGCCTCTGTAACCCAGGCTTTGAGGTTACTCTTCCACACAACAGGAAGAGAGCCCTTGGCTATGTTTTTAAGGGCTCTTGGGTTCTCTGAATGATGAACTAAGAGAGACTTCAGCTTCATATCGCAGGAAGCATTGCCACCAACCAACAGAGTTCGCTTATCCTTTACTGCTTTATAGCCTGGCATCAGCTTTTCCTCCTGACTGATACAACTTCCGTCCGGCATCCTCTTCCAGCACAGTCCTGTCTCATCCACATTAAAAACCTGCTCAGATAAATACGCACCTTCTTCAGTAATTTCTTGAAGCGTTTCAGGAAGTTCCCAGGCAGCTACCATATCTGTACTCGATGCCTCACCACTTACTTTTACGTTGTGAAGGCTGGTTCTAGCCTTGGACTGATGAAACAAGCCATGGCTGGCATTAAAAGATGCGCCCTCTGATTCTTCACTGTGTTTCTTCTTCAGGTCTTCATGAAGGCTTTTAGCTTTCTCTTGAGTCATCATTAAGCTGAGCAGGACTCAGCTCTGATGTTGATCCCACATCCACACACTGAGACGTTTCTCCATCTCCTTCATCACTTTTCCACACTTCTTCGATATTATCAGCACAGCAGAATTCACATGTTCCATGATCTTGTCCTTGTTCTTTAGAATCCTGCTGATGGTTGAATGTTATAAGAATGAACAACGTCTACCATCTTTTCACCTTGCTCCACTCTCTCAATTATTGTCACTTTTGTCTCCATTGTTATCGCTTGGAGCTTCTTAGCAGTACCAGCTACATCACCACTGCTTTTATGCTTGCTTCCAGACATCCTGGGCTTGAGAAAAAGATACTGTACTACTGTACTCTATACAGTAGTGTACAGTAAAGTACACAGAAGCATAACCACTTGTAGAGGTTGCACGCACGTGACAATGTATGCCAGACACGTGAACTAACTTACGTGATTGGACTGCAAACACATGTTCGCATCTTTGAAAGTTCCCAACTGGAAGGCTCATATGTAGGGGACTTACTGTACTTCTTGCTTTATTTTTTATTAACCAAGAATTTATTTTATTATACCATTTTTCCTATATTAGCTTGTTGGTTATGCACTTTTAATATTTTAATAGGCGTTATAGCTAGTAAAATACACATCTTTGTGTAGGATCATTTTTCCTCTGTCTGAAAAACTCTCTTGTATTCCTTTTAGCGTGTCTTCTAGCTGTGTTTTTTTTTTTGTGTGTGTGTGTGTGTGTGTTTTTTTTTGCGGTAAGTGGGCCTCTCACTGTTGTGGCCTCTTCCGTTGCGGGGCACAGGCTCCAGACGCGCAGGCGCAGGGGCCATGGCTCATGGGCCCAGCCGCTCTGCGGCAGGTGGGATCTTCCCGGACCGGGGCACGAACCTGCGTCCCCTGCATCGGCAGGCGGACTCTCAACCACTGTGCCACCAGGGAAGCCCATAGCTATGTTTTTTAAAAAGTATGTTTTTCTTGTCCAGAAATGTTTTTGTTTTGCCTAAACTTTTGAATAATATTTTTGCTGGTTATGTAATTTTGCATTGATAGTTGATTTTTTTTCAGGCTTTATAGATAACATACCACTGTCTTCTGACCCCCATGGTTTCCCTCTAGAAGTCTGCTGTAGCTTCAGTGTGTCTTCTTTGAGGGAGTGTGTCTTAGAGCATATCTTAGTTTGTCTGGCTGCTTATAAGATTTTTCTGTTGTCTTTGATTTTCAGCAGTTTTATTATGAAGTGTAATTCTCTCTCTGTCTTTTGGGGATTCATAGTGCTTCTTAAGTCTGTGAGTATATGTCTTTCATTACTTTGAAAAATTTCTTAACCATTACCTCTTCAAGTGTTGCTTATGCTCCATTCTCTCCCTTCTCCTCCTTTGTGAGACTCTATCTACACATTTTAGACTTTCTCTTGTTCATATGGGTGCTATGCTATTTTCTGTATTTCCTTCCTTTTTAATCTATGTGCTTCAGCTTTGATTTTTTTCTGCTGACCTTTCTTCAAAATCACTAATGCTCTCTTCAGCTGTCTCCAAACTGCTATTACACCCATCCAGTGAATTTTTAATTAACTCTTTATATATTTCAGTTCTGGAATTTCCATATACATTATTTAAAAAATAATTTTAGTTATTTAGTAAAATTCTCTATTTTGCCGTCTAACTTCTTAAATACATCAGTTGCAGTTATTAATTCTATGCCCTATAATATCAGTATCTGAATCATCTGTAGGCTTGCTTTCCTTGTCATTCTTTGTAGGAAAGTTGTTCTACTAAAGCTATTCCATCATAATTTGGAGTGGAATTCCTACCATATCTTTGCTTAATGGTCACAAAGAATTTCACTGGGTGCTTCTACCATAATGTATTTAATCAAATGCTCATTCATGAACAGTTTTATTATTTTCAGTCTTTATATTTAAAACAAAGACACAGTAAATTCTTGTACCATCACATGTGGGCATTTGTGGGAGTATTTGTATAGGATTAAAATCTGAATGTGAAATTATTTGATCAAAAAGTACACACGTTATAAATTATGAGTGTTATTTCAGCCTGGCTTTTAAGTGTCTGTAGCTGTTTACACTTAATAATGTATGAGAGTAATCAGTTCACTCTAACCTTGCAAGTAATGACTATTTCACCTCTTTTACCTTACAAATTGATAGAAGAAAAATATCATACTTTTAAGCATTTTTCTTTAATGAAGTTTCTTATTTTTCCATGTCAGTCATGTTTTTGTTAATTGCTTATCCTATCCTTTGTCCAGTTTTTTAATTGCTTATGTTATTACTATAGATTTGAAGTTGGCTTAATTTATTATGGATACCAGTTCACTCTGTTATATATCTTACCAATAATTTTTGTATGTGCTCCCACCTTGTATACTTTTTCTTTTCATTTCTTAACTAAAAATAAGTTTTCATGTCATCTAATTGATCTGTTTTTTTCTTTCATGGTTTATAGCTTTTATTTCATTCTTATTCCAACATCAGAGTCTTAGGAAAGCTATGGCCTCTTATTTTTAACATTTAAATCTGTACTCTGTATTGAATTGGTTTTGATGAGGATTAAGGAAGTATATCAGCTTATTGTTGTTTTTCTGAATTATTTCAATATCATTTAAAAAACAATCCATCTTTTTTCATACTCATTTGAATACAATCTTCATATAGGAAATCCTATTGTATACTTGAAATTTAAAAGCTCTATCATCAATGATATTATGTGTGTGTGTCCAAGACTGTCTTCATGCACAGAACTGTGGGTGCTGCCTTTTTCTAGAGGAATCTGAACCTAGTGGAAGAAAGTCAGTGCTGAGGTATCACCAGAAAGTCAGAGTCAAGAGGGACTGAGGAAAATAAAAGCAATCAGATAAATATCATCAAACTACTGGGAAGAAGAAAAACCACAACTGGGGAACCAAAGAATGAAGACAAGAAAGCCTTAAACAGTATATCAGGAAGCCACAACTGCAGGCCTCCTGCATAGGTTAAAAAGGCACAAATATTCTTGGACATCTTTTCATTTCACTTAGTACTCTACTCAGGTTTACAAAACTCACTGGTTTTTTACACACACATTAAAAGCCTTCTGGGCAGCCTCTGTGCTTCTGTTTACCAGGAATTTTTAATTAACAGGATTAGGCTGCAAGTCTGTGCAAAGGGCTGGAGTTAGTGCTACCAGTTTTGTAGTAATCACAGAAGTTGTTGTTTCTGTGCATGCTTTAAAGATTTTTAACCACCACTGAATGAATAAATTGTTGCTGCTCACCGTGGAGCATGCATGGGAGTTGCCTGTGAGAGCAGGCAAGTTGGTCCCTGTATCTGCTCTGGGTTTTTGGTTTGGGGCTTTGTGGTTTGTTTGCTTATTTTTCCTTGAGACTCATGTTTGAAATTAGTCTTTGTCTCTCCAAGGTATCTGTCTTACTCTGTGTGGTGTGACTCCTCAGACAGGCACTGACCCCAGTAGCAGTTCCACAGGTGATGATTGCCCAGCTCTTGGAAGTGCCCCATGATCCCCAACAATGAATCTCGTGCTTACTACATGATTCCTTCAGTAGGTTAGAGTCTATCACTAATATATCCTTGAAATTTGGTGAAAACGTATTCTGCCATTTTTAGTTTATGTGGTAAAGGATAGATAGAAACATAGAAAATGATCAGTGATCATGCTGTGTAAATGACCTACTTATACTATGAGCTATATGCATACTGAATTTTAAGGGCCTTCTTGGGGTTCATGCCCTAAGGACTTGCTGTCACAGGGAACTGAAGACAGAAATGACGCTGTAAAGCCTTCTTACTGACATTGTCCATGGTAATGATCACAGTGAAAAAGCAGACTGTGGGCTTCAGCTCTGACATGTAAAGAGTTTGTAAGTTATCACTTACAACTTCACAACAAGAAAAAAGCTGAAGAAACTGAATATCAACTACTCTTCTTAGATCCATCAGAGAATTGAGGTCCTGCCCTCAAGGGAAATTACTTTACCAGTGGCTTATAGGTCCTTGAGGAAAGGCAATTAGACAGCTCCAATCCCGTCTAGCCATATGTCTCACATCAGAGAAGGAAACAAAAGCCAGGAAACTCTTTTAAAAGCCACAGTCCAGGTACTCAAGCCCATTAAAAAAGTGGTTTTAATCATAAGACTCTAGAATACTTCCCCCCACATACCTTGACATTAATAGGGCTTCATTATAATAACTTAATAGTACAACAGAGAACTGTAAGACACAGACTCTGTTTAAGAAGGAGTTTCTATGGAAACCCAAAGACAACAGGGAATGGAAAAAGGATACTAGAAAAATTGAAGCCTCTGACACCTATAGGTAAATCAAACACAGCCTAATTCCCAGCTGTATTAACATAAACACTCACACCAGAGATCTTTCACCTAAGTTCCTATTATCTGATACATCATGCCTGGCTTTCAACCAAAAATTACAAAGCATGCCAAGAGGCAAAACAAAACAACACAAAACATGCAGACTAAAGAGATAAAGCAAGCATCAGAACCAGTCTCAGATACGGCAGATATTTTGGAATAATCAGACTGGAATGTATGATGTAGTTATATAATTATATAACTATGATATGTATGGTAAGAACTGTGCAAGAATAGCTGGGTACTATAAGCAGAGAATGGGAACTCTAAAGAAGAATCAGCAGGAAATGCTAGAAATGGAAAATACTGTAGGAGAAATGAAGAATGGCTTTGATAGGCTCATCAGCAGATTTGATAAGACCAAAGAAAGGATCAGCAAGCTTGAAAACAGGTCAGTAGAACTTCTCAAACTGAAAAGCAAAGAGAAAAGGAATTAAAAAGATGCTTCAGAATATCCAAGAACTATGAGGCAATTGCAAAGGGTGTAGAATATATGTAATGGGAATACCAGAATAAAGATAAAAAGGAACAGAAGAAATATTTGACATAATGCTGAGAATTTTCCAAAATTAGTGACAGACACCAAAGCGCAGACCCAGGAAGCACAAAAAACACTAAGTAGGAAAAATACCCGAAATTCTACACCTAGTATGTCATATTCAAACTATGAATAAAGTCAAGGACAGAAAAGATCTTGAAAGAAGGCAAAGAAAAAAAACACCCTACCTACAGAGGAGCAATGATAAGAATTACATTGGACTTTCTTCAGAAACCACCGAAGCAAAAAGAGAGTGGAGTGAAACATTAAGTATTGAAAGAAAACACTGCAACCAACAATTCTGTTCACCATGAAATTATCCTTCAAAAGTGAAGGAGGAATGAAGACTTTCTCAGACAGACAGAAACTGACGGAATTTGTCTCCAGTAGACCTGCCTTGCAAGAAATGTTAAAAGAAGTTCTTTGGAGAGAAAGTAAATTGTGTAGGTCAGAAACTCAGACCTATATAAAGAAAGAGCATTAGAGAAGGAACAAAGTGGAGGTAAGATAAAATCTCCTGTTTTTCATATTCTTAATTGCTCTAGTAGATGACAGTTTGTTCAAGTGCCTTTCAAAATAATAATAACAATGTATTGGACGATTACCGCTTATGGATAGCTGAAATGGATGACAGCAATATTATAGGGATGGGAGGGAAGATTTGGGAATACTCTGTCACAAGGTGCTTGTTGCTGCTCATGAAGCATTATATATGGTGTTATTGGAAAGAGGATTGAAGAAGTTGTCAATACATATGACAAACTCCAGTGCAACAAGCATAAAAATGTAGAAGGAAGTATAATTGATATGCTAAGGAGGAGAGAAAATCTAATCATAAAAAATGCTGAGTTAGAATCAGAGAAAGGAGAAAAAGAGGGAGAAGACAAAAAAGAAAGAATAAATTTAACAATTCAAAATGGAATAAATTCAAAATGGGTCAGAGACCTATACATAAAACACAGCACTATAAAGATTCCAGAAGACAACGTAGGAGAAAATCTAGATGACCTTGTGTTTTAAATGAGTTTTTTAATGCAACACCAAAAGCATGACCCATGAAAGAGACACTTGATAAGTTGGACTGTATTAAAACTAAAATCGGGACTTCCCTGGTCGTGCAGTGGTTAAGAATACTCCTGCCGGGCTTCCCTGGTGGCGCAGTGGTTGAGAGTCCGCCTGCCGATGCAGGGGACACGGGTTCGTGCCCCGGTCCGGGAGGATCCCACATGCCGTGGAGCAACTAAGCCCGTGAGCCATGGCTGCTAGGCCTGTGCCTCCAGAGTCTGTGCTCTGCAACGGGAGAGGCCACAGCAGTGAGAGGCCTGCTTACCACAAACAAACAAACAAACAAACAAAAATACTTATGTCCACACAAATGTTTATAGAAGCTTTATTCATAATTGCTAAAAATTGGAAACAACCAAGACATCTTTCAATAGATTACTGGATAAACAAACTATTGTATATCCATACAATGGAATATTATTCAGCGATAAAAAGAAATGAGCTCCAGAAAGACATGGAGGAACCTTAATTGCATTTTACTCAGTGAAAGAAGCCAGTCTGAAAGGGCTACATACTGGATGATTCCAAGTATATGCTATTCTATAAAAGTCAGAACTATAGAAAAAGCAAAAAAGATCAGTGGTTGTTAGGAGTTTGGACTTGGGGAAAGCAAGGAGGGGTGGCTAAATGGAGCATGGGATTTTTAGGGAAGTAAAACTATTCTGTATGAAACTTATTCATCATAATGATATATACACAGCATTATACATTAGTCACAACCCCTAAAACTCTGTTACACAAAGCTGAATTCTAATGTAAACTGTAGAGTCCAGTTTGTAATACTAATGAATCAATATTGGTATATCAACTGTAAGAAATGTACCCCACTAATGTAAGATATTAACAATAGGGGAAACCGTTGGGGAGATTAGGGGCTAAGGGGGGTGTATGGGAACCCTCTGTACTATCTGCTCAATGTTTCTGTAAACCTAAAACTGCCCTAAAAAGAAAGCATTAATTTTTTTAAAAAAAAGCTGATTGTAAGTACTTATTATCTTTGTAATGACACTAATATTTGGTGTGGTAATGTGATCCATACGGTGGCATGGGACAAACTGGAGTTCTTGGGAAGAAGAAGAGAATTATTTGCACTGGGTTAAAAGACGAGTCTAAGGGCAGAAGTTTGGTACCCACAGTTAACTCGAGGAGGACATTCTGACAAGTGAAAGGAAGCTGGTGGCCTTGTAAGAGCACATAAAGAATATTCTCAACTTTAGTCTAGAAAAATTTCAACAGCTATCATAGCGTCTGTAGTGCTGTAAGACAACATAGCGTCGCATCTGTAGTGCTGTAAGACAGCATAGCATCTGTAGTGCTGTAAGACAGCATAGCATCTGTAGTGCTGTAAGACAGCATAAACGATGCCCTGGTTCTTATGGAGAGTAGGTACTGCACCTCCTCTTGATCAGACCCTCCTGCAGGCACTCTGCTGCTTTCTTCAGGTGTCAGTCAAAATATTAATTATAAGAGCTTCCAAGACAGAATGGAATGTAACAGGTTTCTCATTAAAAAGGAGAGTTATCAGCTTCACATTGCTTAAAATGACAAATAAGAGAGAACTGTATCCCGAGTTAGAGGCTAGCTGAGATTAGGAGTGTTGGGACAGAGATTTAGAGGTGCTGAGATTGGAGTAATTAGTTTGTTTCCCCGCCAGATGCTCTGAAACACCTACACTCGCAGGCCTGCCGGAAGCCATCTTGGTACAGCCAGTAAGGCTCAGAGCAGGAGGAAAATTCTTGGAACTGAGCATGGGGTCTGGGTGCCTCTAGCTTCCTTTCAGGGATATCGTGAGCTTTTTTTTTTTGTTTGATTTTTAATATATTCTATATTACCTTTCCTAAAATTCCCTTCATCCTTATTTTGAGAGCAAACTCTTTCGCTGTCACATTCCAGAAAAACATGAAAATGAGAAAGCCAGTTTTCTTGCTGGAATCAAGGCATAGTTTATAGTGTATGGATTTTGAAGAATTATAAGCATTATTGACAAAATATATGGAAAATTCAAAAGTGGAAAAAGTTACAGCGCAAGAGTCAAAATGTCTAGTAAAAATAAATCTGCTTTAATAAGTAGACACTTATTTTTAGTTTTGAGGCTTGAGGGGCTGAGAACTCTGGAAACCAAATCCCACGGCACCACTTCTGGTGCCGTGTGGGCAGCCACGCTGTGAGCTTCCTCAGAGGACTCCAGAAATAACCCACCGGCACTGGAATCTGCCTCTGACACCTCCTCTGCTGCCTCTCCTTATATTAGAATGCAGCTTCACCTGTCCAAGTTGCCCCCCTGCAGGCACAGTGTCCTGGGACAGTGATCAGACACAAGTCACTAAGCTGAGCGCCCTCCGCTTCCTCACTGTCCAGAGCAGACACCCCAGAGACAAGCAGAGAAGCAGAGGTTTTTCCTGGCCCAGAATTACAGCTTCGTGTTCCAGCCCTGCACAGCACTCCTTCTCCTGGGCCGGCACAGGAGCCCTAGATTCCTGGATGCTCCACCCATCCTCCCAGGCCGGATGATAGGGCATTCTAATGACATCGTCTTCTTCCCAATGTCAGATTTCAGGGGTGTGGACACCTCCCTTCTCAGAGTCTGTGAATGTGTGAGAATTGTGTGGGTGTCTGTGGGGAGTGGATACCCCCAAAGCCGACCGTTTCTCTCCTTTATTCATTGCTCGGCCCAGGGTGTTGCCAGGCTGGTCTTCCTTGTCTGTAATTCCAGTGCTAAAAGGAAATATCCCCAGAATGCAGCGAAGCACCTTTACCTCTCAAGCATTTCCAGGATCAAACACAGAAAGCCTCCGTGTCTCTCCATCAGGTGGATGGTGTGACACACATTTTTGCCTTCATGAGAGGTCCAAAAACTTGAAAAAAAACTGTCCTAGTGGGGCTTCCCTGGTGGCACAGTGGTTGAGAGTCCACCTGCCGATGCAGGGGACACGGGTTTGTGCCCTGGTCCAGGAAGATCCCACATGCCGCGGAGCGGCTGGGCCCGTGAGCCATGGCCGCTGAGCCTGCGCATCCGGAGCCTGTGCTCCACAACAGGAGAGGCCATAACAGTGAGAGGTCCGCGTACCTAAAAAAAAAAAAAAAAAAAAAAAAAAAAAAAACTGCCCTAGTGCACAGTCTCCTTGGAGAGAATGCGCCTATTTTATGAGAAAACGTTTTGTAAACTTGGGATTTATACCCCATAAGGATAGTCAATAATGAAGAAGAGCTCAGGTCTTGTTCTAAAGGGTATGCAGAAAGGTTAGACAGGAGAGAAGGTTCGAGATGCCAGAGCAGCTGAGGGAATGAGACAGTGGAGTTCCTTTTCTTAAAAGTCCTTTAGCCAAACATTTTCCTGGGTTTCTCTACCCAGAGAGCACTGCTATTGTGACATTCCATTATTGCAGAGAGAGAGGACTTCAAATAGTAATGCCAAGCACCATATGTCTAGATAGAGAATCACAATTTGATGTCTTGAATATATGTAAATGATTCTAAGCTATATCATCAGACAGTCATCGTGTTAGATTTCTGAACTGAGATTCTTCAGACATAAAATTCATCACTGCCAAGTAGAAGACGAGTGTTGTTGATGACCACAGTACCCTTGGGTTGTTTTTGTAAAAGTCATGCTGATGGTACAAGAAAACTTAATCTTTTTGTAAGTTAAAGGGGTGTGGCTATTAAAGTGAGTAATTTTGCATAAGTAAGGGTAAAAAATACTTCAGTACCATATGAAAATATACCTGAAATATGTTTAGTGTGTCAATTAGGTATTTGGTTGAGTCACTCTGAGTGCATTGCATCTCTTCTTGTTGCCATAGTTACTGTTGCCTTGTGAGGGTACATCGCATATCATTTATGTCATAGACTTCATTAGCAAAGACAACAGTTTCTTCTGTTACTTACATGGTTCTCCCTCATTCACTGTTTTCTTGCTTTTCTTCATTGATTTGTTTTCCTTTTTGAATTAATTTTAGATGATGTCATTTTCCTTCGAATTTTGACTGCCTTTAATGGTTTTGATGTGTAGAAAATCAGATTATAAAATAATCATAAAATAACAAGTATTTAAGGAAACTAGAACCTAACTAAAAAAAAAAAAAAAAAAAGGTAAGATTCCTGAGTTATTCTAGATGTAGTTACTCTGATGACGTTTTTTTTCTTTTATTTGCCTTTAGAAAGATGAGACTTAAAAAAAAATGCTCTTCCCCAGTGGTGGTGGATTTTTATTAACATCCTTTCCCTAGTTTTTATTCTATAACTTTGAAAAGACACTCTTTTTAAAAACATTTCTTAGCAGTAGCATCAAATAATAGCTGTTTCCTTAATATGCTGGCTATTGTGGTAACGGTGATAATAACATATTCATCCAGCACTTCGCAAGTTATAAAGCAGAGTCGTGTTCATTTTCCGTCTAAAAGACCCTCTAATAGGTCACCGTTTCCTGTTGAGGTGATGGAGAGCAGGCTGAATAGCCTGTCCAGGGTCACATGCTGCTGAGGGACAGAGGCAGAGTGTAGATCTTCCTGGAAGTTCCGAAGCTCTTGCCCTGCAGCAGGCTGTCCTCATGACTGTGGCTTAGCAGAGGGTCCTGGCAGGAGGGTGGGGCGACCTGACTTTGAGCCCAGCCACCAACTTGCTGCCCAATGAGCTAATAAGGCTTCGAGACTATGAGCCTTTGTTTCCTGGCCTGTCAGGTGGAGACCATTTCTCTGCTCAAAGAGGTAGTTGACTGCATCAAAGGAGAGAATTAACATGAAAAGCATTAAAAATAAAGCACTATATTCTTGAAGGTATGACCAGTACTCAAACATTTCTCTCTAAATTCATCAGAGTGGATTCATAACTCCTTAGGTTTACCCTCTCGGCTGGGCCCCAGTGGTAGGTGTGCCCTAGACACTGTGTGACTTTTGCTTCCTCTCTGACCATTGCTAAATTCTCCTTTAAACACAAAAGCAGACTTCTGCAAAAACTTTGGGAATTTTGCTTTCTGTTGGACAGATTGGCCTTGAAGTCTGAAGTCAAAAGCTGTTTCAGCATCTCTGACATTCTTATTCTATTTAATGACAGTCTTTCTTTTCTTAAGAAGAATGCCTTTCTGCTTGGCCAGAAATTTCTCCTTGGAGATGACAGAATTGCTGTCTTACCATTAATGAATTTTACAGCCCAAATCCTTTTTATTTGAAAGACATGTGGACATATCTACCCAAAGCCTCGCTTTATCACAGGCTAGAGGAAACCACTGCTGTCCTAAAACCCGAGGTCTCCTCAACCCTTACAGGTAGTGCACCTTCAGACAAGTGCCTTCTAGCCCCTTGCAGAAGCAGTCACATTCGCAGTGGATATTAGTTTATATAAAAAAAAGTAGAGGTTGCTGCATACAGAGAGGAGGCTGAGAGTAAAGTTTAATCATCCATGTTTCACACAGGTGCCCTGAAATTTCGTGGAAAACCCTTCCCTGAGGAGCTGAGAATCTGGGTCACTAACTGTTTCCTTGGCATCGGGCCCCCTTCCCTGGGACATCTGTCAGATGATGGGTTGCATTTGGCTAAATTGCAGGGGTGGGCGGTGTTTGTTTCTTCATGATGTTTACATCAGAAGATATTTTTTCACTTCTGTGAACATAGGGGTTGGGGAATAATAAGTTTCAAAGGAATCCTTGTTTGAGTGTTGTTTCACTGTTTAGCCTCAAAATTAAAAATGTTTTCTGAAAAACCTTTCTAAATCAACCTCCCCACACACACCAAATTCTGCATCTTGAGCACGCTATCAAAGAATCCTTATTTTCAGATATACCTGCTCAAGCGTGGTCTTGCTGGGCATGGCACCTATACCCAGTGCTCGGCACCTTGTGAGCCCGGTGACTTAAAAACATTAGGTGTGGGTGACATGAACAGAATACCAGGTGTCATTAAATCAGGAGAAACTCATCTCAGAACAAATGCCAAAATGTCAGAAATTTTCTTTGAGGGCTCCATCGTACTGAAGGTCAAAACCTCTTTGAACACCTCTAGGGAATTCCTTGGAGAAGCCACCGGAGGTGAAGTGGGCCCCCTGCTGTGTGTCTTGGGGTGATGAACACATGACAGGTGTTCAGTGTGAGTTGCCTCTTCAATAACAGACAGCATGGAAGTCTCCGGTCACATTATCTCACAGATTCCTGAGGCAGAAGGTGTTAAGTCCTAGGAAGGAGCTTTGAAAACAAGCATTTTCTAAACTGTATTTTAGTGCTTTCCAGTGGAGTCTGGGGTAACCTAGAAGTAAACAGACAAAAGCCGAGCTGCCGGAGGGGAAAGCGGCCGAGCCACCCGCCTGGTGCCGCCTTCCTAACCCTGTGGGGCCCTCGAGGTCCTTCCACAGAACCGTCTCCCTGGTGCCAGAGTTGTTCCTTTCTCCCGCGGTCATTCGGCACATTCTTTTTTTCACGCGCAGCATTATTCCAGGCCCGGGGTGGCCGCTGTGGACGAGAGCAGATCTGGGCTTAGTCGTCACGAACTCCCGGCCCAGCGACGGCCGCTGACAGTTGAGGTCCAGGGAGGAGGGCTCCAGAAGGTCAGGGAGGGCGTCTCTGAGGAAGTGGCAGGGGCCCACAGCTGAAGGGGGAGCAGGAGTGACCTGGACCTCAGGGAGGGGCGGGGCAGAGGGCAGAGGGAGAAGAGAAGGATGCCTGCTGGGTGTTTCCATGAGCTGACGTTTGGGGCACTGTCTGTGCTAAGCCGTGTGTGGGCATTATTGACGTAATAGTCTTCATCCTACGTTGGGGTACCCTGCCTTACAGATGAGAGGAAGCCAGGTCCCTGTATCCTTGGCCCTACAGCTAAAGGTGACAGAGCCGGGGCTCGAACCCATCTTACTGCCGAGTCCCCACCCTGGGCCTCCTCCCTGCGCTGCCTCCTAACGTGAGCCCAGCAGGCCTTGTGGAGGCTGCAGACAGTCACATGTGTGGCGGTCCCCTAGCCAAGATCAGAGAGAGTCAGGGGTCTCAGCCCATGACTTCCCACGCTGAGACGTGCAGTGCTGTAAAGAGGGAGTTTCCAGGGTCCTTGGTAGGAAAGATGCCGGGGCTCAGAATGGGGCAAACCCACCAGAGCCCTGGGAGCCTCTGTCCCTGAGGCAGGGGAACAATGTGGGAAATGAGGCATGCGTTCGCCAGCCCCCCATCAGAGCATCAGCAGGAGAGCAACGTGTGGAGGACGGAGCTTAACTGACCCGGTCAGTTAGACTCTGCACCACCATTCGCGTGACTTGAGTCGTCTTGCGGTCCCTTCTCGAATAATACTGAGTTTATCTGCCCTGAACACATGTTTTTGATGTGCCCAGGAGACCGTGAACTTCTCACAGGCCGGGAACCTGCTTGTTTTTGCGTCCTGTGGACCTGGCCTTGTGCCAGTCCTGCAGCGGACACTCGGTACTGGATGCATTTTGTAGCATTTCTGGAACTAATTCTCTTGCCCCTTTCTCTATATTTATCGCCTTATCAAATTTATATTTCAGCTATGCAAGCAGTTGTTTTACAAATGCACATAATTAGATTACGAATTGTCTTAGCTCTCTCAGCATGGTATATTTTAAAAAGCTAACACTTGCTGGAAATAGATAAGAAATCTCCTTACAACATTTGAAAATAGGAAGACATCATTAACAGGGTCAGGATGATGATCACACATTCAGAAATTGGACTTGTTCTTCCAGATACCAAGCTTGTTGTGGGGACTGTAAATTGACAGAACTTTCTTTTGGGATTCCGTGAGCTGTAGTTGGTTTCTGCCAGCGTCCCATGTGCGCTGTAGGGTGGGATCATGCTATTCTATTTGCATGGTCCAATCTCTGGCCGTTGTGGTACGTTTTCCAGTATGTTGACTTGTTCTTTCTCTAAAAACTAACAATGTCAGAATTCTTTATGCCCATTAGCCTACCGAATCTTGAAAGAGAAAATTCTTCACTATTGGCAAAGTACAAAAGAGTCAGGCTATTTGCAAGACTTGAGTGGAGATTCTCTCTTTTACCTCAGAAGGTTAGATGGGGGAAAAAAAAATGCATGTGAGTTTTGGAACTCACTGTCCTTTCAGCTGCAAAGGTCAAACAAGGATATTTGACTTTTTTTTTTTTTTTTTTGCCGTTTGCTTAAATGTCTGGAAACTGATGCTTGTTAGTCCACAAGAAGCAGAGAAAGTACCGTAGGTCCTAGTGTCCATCGTGACCAGCATCTGGCAGGGAGTAGGCATTGATTCATAGTTATTGTAATCCAATATACTGATTAATAGAAAGTCAGCTATGTGTCAGCTCCCTGCCATATTCTGAAAATTGCAATTAACTTGATACTGAAAATATGCCAAAGATATTATTGCTTTATGATTCAGAAAGCATTCCAGAGACTTCCTAAACTTCTGAGCCATTGTTTTCACATCACTTTAAATTGTATTGCGATGTGATAATGCCAGTTAATAGGAATTCTCGATCGATAATGTGCTCTCAGTATCAACCTATATCCATAATTTTTAAACCAAGACATCAAAGAAAAAAATGTTTATGAAATTGACTTAAAGGCGGTTTTTTAGCATGCCTTTGGAACTACCCCCAATTGCTTTTCAGACAACTGCGAGCTACACATTTTATAATTGAACAACAGTGTCGGTACAGAAAAGCCTCGAAGGAGGCCCATCTGTAATCACGCACAGAGCTAGCAGCCAGGCACGCCCCATTGTATTTAATGGGACAGAGAAGCTCACTGATGGGAAATATTGCAGGACCCCTCAGATGCCTCTGTGGTATCTACTCCTGCAGCCACAGCTGCCCCTTTCAACCATCCCTACGATGAACACATCCTGCAAAGCCAGGAATTTTTTTTTTTTTTTTTTTTTTTTTTTTTTTTTTTTTTGCGGTATGCGGGCCTCTCACTGCTGTGGCCTCTCCCGTTGCGGAGCACAGGCTCCGGACGCGCAGGCCCAGCGGCCATGGCTCACGGGCTTAGCCGCTCCGCGGCATGTGGGATCCTCCCGGACCAGGGCACGAACCCGTGTCCCCTGCATCGGCAGGCGGACTCCCAACCACTGCGCCACCAGGGAAGCCCAGGAATTTTTAATGTAATATAGTGAAAGCCATTGCTGAAAAATCAGGTGCTTATGAAAAATCAGGTTTTTATGATGCCGGGGTCTCTCGTATAGCACGGCACCCTTGGGACACCTTTCCTCAGCACGGCTCCCTTGTCCTTCAGAGTCCTAGCAAAATACGGGATGGTGGGCTGCTCCCCGGGATGAGGGTTAACGAGACGTTAACCCATCAAAGTTACAGAGTGAATTCAGTCCACAACTGAAATTTTTAGAAATGGCTGAATTCACCCACTGAGTCTACTCTACCAAGGAAACGCACCAGGATTTCTACCCAGGTCTGGAAAAAAGACATGAACACAGACTGTGATGTTCTCGAAGGCATCTCATTGCCCCAGAGCCCACAAGGCTTCAATCAGAATCTCTCCACACTGACAGCCTAGCAGATTAGACCTGCTCTGTGTGTCCTGTTGACTTGTATATGGTGAAGCCACAGCGGGATTGAGTGCAGGGAGCGTCACCAAGGACATTCCGTGAAGGACTCCTCTGCTACGTCGCAGGCTGAGAGTCCCCAGACCAACATCAAGGACCCTCACGGCCAAGCCGAGACCCTCAAAGCAGCGGCCATCACTGCCTTTCACGTCCCCTTCCCCCAGAGACCAGAGGCAGGAGGAAAACAAATATCACAGCCTGGAAGGGGACTAAATAAGTTACCAACTGTGTTGACATCACAAGTCCATGATTCTTTAATAGGCAGCATATTGAGAAAACGTCTGATAATTTAAGAGCACGTCAATAATAGTTCTGCAACAAAATTTGCTATAAAAAAATCTTTCACCATTATGAGCATGTCACTTACTGGGAGAAAAAGATCTTTCCCTATACTGTCTCTCCCTCTCTCCAGAGCTCATTTCAGACCCACATTATTGCCCTAAGAGGAAAAAAAACAAAAACAAAAACCACTCCATTAAAAACCAGAAGTTGTACCCTTCACAGCAGCAGCCCTCAGAGCCTCTGAGGGACAACGTGGCTCTTGGTCAAACAGCACATCAGAGAGCTCTTTGCTCACTGGAGTCAGGTCATATTTGCATTTTGGAAAATGTTAGGCATTGATTTTTTTGAGTTGTTTAAAATTAGATACTTTAGGAATTAATGTGCACAGGTGTTAGTAATGAAGAGTATCACCGTTTATAAAAATTGCAGAACTTTGCTTTTAAATTGTAAGAATTAAACAGTGACAATATTAATATTTTCATCATTTTGGAGACTACAAGCTTAACTGCCTTTCAGAATAGTAAGACTAAGCAGTTTTCATACAATTTCTACCTAAAGGAGGGAAAGGCTAGGACTAGAATAGCAGGATTTTATATGGTCCTAAAGAGTTTCTCTGACATACTTTGGGGAAGTATTGGGGAAAATAGGGTTTGGCGAGAAGTTAGATTACGCAAAGTTCTTTATCTAGAGGAAAAGCATACAGAGAATTAACTTTGAGCCCATCTTTTGACCTCCAAATAGTTTTAAACTTTTTGTAGCATTTATTGAATAGTCTTAATGATTTTTAACAGTTTGGTCCCTTAATAATTATTGTACCAAGCTGAGTAGCATGAGTGTTGTGGATAATGATTTCTTGTACTGAAAATATTGCATTTACTGCCTTCCCGAACTCACACCTGTGTTTTTCAACAGCATTTAGCTAGCTCACATCTTGACTGGTAAAAAAAAAAAAATTAACAAGTACAGAACATGGTAGAATTGCATAGGTGCAATTCCAAATTGAGCTTATTGTGCAGAATTACTTTTCTGAAAACACTTTAGTAACACAAGTCGAAAAATTCCTGTTGTTGCTTTCTCTCTATCCTTCTCCAAGAAACCATCAGAGTCATGGAGTCCTAGGAAGGCTCCAAGCTGGCTGAGCTGCAGGCGTGGCCGCTCTTACACTGTAAGAAGAGCTCTTGAATTTACCAGAGAGCTGTGGGCACCCCCAGGGGCCCTGGGGGCTTATTAGAACTCTTATCAGGTCTTCTGGGGAGATGTAAGTTCAACTCCCGAGCAAATCTATTGTCAAGACTCAAACTGAAAAAAAAAATTTAGGTAACTGGAAGCAAAGCCAGTTCTGTGATTCTGGGGGCAAAAGTGACTCATCTGATGAACCACTTAAGGACGGGAAGAAGCCCGGGCAAAGGCGAGGGCTGCTCACCAGGTGCCGGGCGCCAGCGCGCACTTCTCCCGCTCCTTCCCCACAGTCCTCCAAGTTCCGCTGTATTTTCTTCTTCTTTTTTTAACTATGGAGAAAGTGCAGTGCACAGAGTGTGAATAACCTCCCCAGGGCACACAGCCAGTAAAAGGCTGGCTGGCACCCGCACCAATACTTGCGGAGGGGTGATGAGTAGTTCGGCGGAAGCGGCTGGGGTCTCCAACCTGCGTTAAATCTGCATGAGAAGCCGCTTCTTGAAGCCACTTTGAGACAAAATGAGAAATGGATTGGCCAGCCCCCCGCAGTCATTTGTGGTCGTGGCATGAACACAGCCGCCATTGAAGAATGTGTGTATTTTCATCAAAGGGTAATGAATCAGCAGAGTGTTCTCATTCTGCTTCAGAGAACTAGTGCCATTTGTCAATATTCATGTTCTTGTACTGCATTTTACAGGGA
The DNA here is from genome assembly GCF_026419965.1 of Kogia breviceps. NCBI lineage: Eukaryota > Metazoa > Chordata > Mammalia > Artiodactyla > Physeteridae > Kogia > Kogia breviceps. Next base: position 57,862,084 of record NC_081324.1, on the reverse strand, counting down.
TTTTTCTTAAAGCAGTCACCTGAGCCCTTACTTCCCAAACACAAATCAAAATCTTGTGTCCTCCAAGCATCACCTGAAAACAAAAGCGGTCACCCCTTACGAAGTTGCTCCTGAGAAAGCATTCATATTTAACTTTGATTCAATGAAAGTCAGTTACAAAATAATGAACCTTCTAAAGGATACTTTTGCTCTAAGATCAACCATTCAACAAACATCTCATGGAGCAATTACTACCTTTCCAGCACTGTGAGTTTCAAACAGTCAACCAAACTGCAGCTAGATCAGAGGAAAGGAATACAGAGCAAAAAAATTTGTAGTTGAAAAGCTCTAGAAAATTCTGGTCATTGGAATTGAGATGAAAGGATTCATTGCTTTGTAATTTAACTCAAGAACTTTGGTCTTGGGCTTCCCTGGTAGCACAGTGGTTGAGAGTCCGCCTGCCGATGCAGGGGACACTGGTTCGTGCCCTGGTCCAGGAGGATCCCACATGCCGCGGAGTGGCTGGGCCCGTGAGCTATGGCCGCTGAGCCTACGCGTCCAGAGCCTGTGCTCCACAACGGGAGAGGCCACAGCAGTGAGAGAGGCCCGCGTACTGCAAAAAAAAAAAAAAAAAAAAGAACTTCGGTCTCTATTTGCACTGTGGTCGAGCACAAGTATTGGACCCTTCACTCATTGACTCGCTACTGCTTAACAAGCACTGAGCTGCCCATGGGGGCACCTTGCTAACCCAAACCAGAGACTGCCCTCACCCTCCCTGAATGTTAACCTTCCCGCTGGGAAGGCAGATTCATCAAATGACCATGTTTTTAAAATATCAACCTGTACCTGTGGCAAGTGCTATAGAGAAGCATTTATGTGAGGCTGTTAAGAGTCTGATGTAACTGAGGAAACAAGCTGAAGTTGCTGAGGAAGGGACACCTGGCTTAAGGGATGCGGTGAGGGGAAGGAAGAAGGAACATGGCAGGGAGGGCGGAGTGTACAAAAGCCTCGCAGACAGCGGGACAGAGAGAGTGTCCGGGACCAAAAGACGGTCAGCAGCCTCGAGTGGAGTGAGTGGGCAGTTGTGAGGAGAGCAGGCTTGGAGCGGAGCCTGGAGAAGCGGAGCCTGGGCTTTGCTCTGAGCACAGCGGCGAGGCTTTGGGATGACGGGGACCTGGGCAGGGTAGATACAAGTCGAACAGTTGGAAAGCTCCTGAAATTTCCAAGATGGAGGTGGTGATGGCTCAGAGATGCTTAGCGGTGTGGAAGAGATGAAGAAAGGAGACAATCCGCTGAGGAGGTGAGTGTCAGCAGGCCTTGGATACTGGGGGTGAGAGACAGGGCGCTGAGGACGACTTGGGCCACTGAAGAGGTGGGGATGTCTTTCACTAGAATGAGGGAACTCGAAGAGCACAAGCCAGGTTTGGGATTCGAGGACAGTGGGGGCAGGAGTGAGACTGTTAAGTTTTCATATGCGGAGTTTTGCAAGGCCTTTGAGAAGACCAAGAGGAGGTGTTCTGTAGCAAGGGTACGGGTCTAGAGCTCAGAGGCGAAGTCTGGGCTGGAGATTGACCTTTGTAGGTCAATAAAAAGACAGAGAAATGAGAACATGTGAAATATTTGCAAGACCTAAAGAATGTCCACAGACTCTAAGCAGAAAGCAGAGGGAAGTGGGGAGAGAAGGGGCCGATAGATGGGGAGCAGTTTAGGGAAGGAATGGTTTGACGATGCCCACGAGGTCCAGCTCACCTGTTGGAAGCCGAGTGGTGACAGGAGGGGAGCCAGGCGGGGTGGCTTTGGTCCCCGAAGGCTCGTGGCTGGAGGACGGTCCTGCTCCCCGAGGAGGTGATGCTGGACCCAGGACAGCCGGCCCCGCGGTGCAGGCTGCCTTCGCCGTCTGCAGACCACGTGTGGGGCCGGCTGCTCAGCCCCAGCCTCAGTTTGCCCATCTGAGCCATGGGGCTGACCGTGCTTTCTGTGGTTGCGAGGGTGGAATGAGGTCCTTGGTATAGAAAAACAGGACACCTGGCCTGACTCCTAATGAGGGAATCCAGTCATTGTCAGAAGCTGCTGTTTTCTTCTTGTGACACAGGCTTTTCTAGGCAGACCACGAGTTTTGTTGTTATTATTTTATATTTTTAACTTTAGGAGTCAAGGCGAAAAGACATTTTGAATTTTATAGAAGTGGAGTGATTCGTAACAGTATTCTTGTGTTGAATGAATCTTTTCCCTGCGACCCTACAGCTGAGACCCGAGAGCCAGCAGGGAAGGGCTCCAGGAGAAGCCAGAGGGAGGGTGCAGCTGACCTGCAAACAGGGGCTTAGGTGCTTGCTGTCCTTGAGCGCCTTCCTCCTTCAGACCAGGACTAATTCAGGCTCCTTTCATAAACTGTGACATCAAGTTTCAGTCACTGGGTGACTCAGGCCACAAGGAGGGCTCCTGGCCTCAGAAAGGGTGTGAGGACAGAGTTCACTCATTTCTGTTTGTTTGGTTTGTTTGTCTGTCACCCACGCTCATCAGAGGTGGGCCTGGGTCCTGCTTGTCTTTGAATTTACAGACTCAGGGCAGGCGCTCAGCAGCTGCTCGTCGCGTGGGGTGGACCCTAATCTGTGAGGTCAGAGCAGGCTCTCTCCTCACATCAGCACCCTTGACATTTGGGGCCGGATAATTCTTTGTCGTGGGGCCGTCCTCTGCATCCCTGGCTCCCACTCACTAGATAGACAGCAGTAGCCACCCCCACCCCTTCCAAGATGTAACAACCAGAAATGACTCTGGACATTTCCAAATGTCTCCAGGAAGAGGGGGACAAAACTGCCTCTGGGTGAGAACCACTGCATTAGAGGAAATCTTTAATGTGATCTACTGTGTTGATTTTTTTGTTTAAGTTTATTATATTATTTGCAGAGGAAAAAGTCTGAACTGTAAGCCAAATTGTCTTGCAGGATTTATTTCTGAGAAATGAGATTCTAAGTGTTTGTAATTTCTTTCTGTGTTCTTCTTGCTTTTCTGAAATTTCTCGTGATTCTTTATTGTACATGTATTGCTCTTACAACTTAACAGGGAGAGAATGAAAAAAAGGTTAATGCGTGAAAATGATTTTTTTAAGTGTATAATTGATTTCTTCCTCATATCCTGATATTCCTAACAATCATATAGACTTAAACCACTGAACATTGTATTCTTCTTCTTCTTCTTATATTATTATTAATTTTGTTTAATTATCTGTTCTTTAGGTAATTGTAATTACTCTGAGTATTTCAAGCAGCAGTGTCATAATCTATTAATTCAAGTTCTAGATGTTGACCAAATTCATTGGTCAGCTAAGCACTGGATTTCATTCTCAGAGACACTTGACCCTTTTGTATAAAGGCAGGAGCTTTTCCAGCATCAAGTGGCTTTGGAGTAACCACATTTGTTAAGTGACACTTTTGGAGTCCCCAGACCCAAAATACAGGGAAGAAGAAGGTGTGTGTATATAATGTATTAAAGTTGCAGTAAAACTTGATTTAAAAAAAAAAACAGTCAACTAAGAGATTCTGCAAAACTCCAAATCAAAGGAATAGTCAAGAGAAAGGATCTGGGGCACTCTTGCCTCACCCCTTAATTTGCACAGGTTTAAATGAGGGGGCCAACCCAGAAGTGAAGGCTTGCTTTCAGCACAGACATTCATAAGGGAAAAAAGAAGTCATTAGACAAGATGTGTGTTGAAGAGCTGACAGCCCTGGCTTTCAGATGTGGGTGAGCAATGTATTTTCAAAAGCAGGAGAAAGATTTCCTTTTTCATTTTCTTTTGGTATTTTTATCACTTTGCTCTTAGATACCGACTGTCCTAGTCCACTCAGGCTGCCATAACAAAATACTACAGGTTGAGTGGCTTAAACCACAGAAATTTCTTTCTCACAGTTCTGGAGGCTGGAAGTCCCAGGTCAAGGTGCCAGGATGGTACATTTCATTCTGAGGCCTCTTCCCTTGGCTCATAGGGGCCACCGTCTTGCTGTGTGCTCACGTGACCTCTTCTTCGTGTGCATGGAGAAAAAGGTGCGGGGGGGAGAGAAGGAGAGAATATATGCTCTGGTGTCTCTTAGTCCAAGTGCACTAATCCCATCACAAGAGCCTCACCCTCATGATCTCATCTAACCCTAGTTACCTCCCAAAGCCCCTGTCTCCAAATACCATCAACTCAGGGCTTAGGGCCTCAACGTATGAACTTTGGTAGGACACAAATATTCAGTCCGTAACACCTATTCGGTGATAACATGCAAAAACGGGTGATAGAATTGCTCATTTTTTATAAGGCATGACTGTTTGATCAAAAACTCTCTCTTGAGTAGTTTGCTTGTTCGGTAAGAAGTCTGCATTTTTGTTGTTGATTTCTTTCTGTTAGATGCGCTTTCAACACTGAGGCGCCCTAGCTCCCATCTTTTATATACCAAGTGTGCCCACCCCCCTTCTGTGTTGCTGTCTCTTACTAGATGACCAAGTCAGGTTAACAGTCAAAAACTGACCTTAGAAATTGATTTCTAGTATCCTCTAGAATTATTTTCTAGTGTCGCTGTTAAAAATATGTTTAACTAACTTATTTTATTTTTTGGCTGTGTTGGGTCTTTGTTGCTGTGCGCGGGCTTTCTCTAGTTGCAGTGAGCGGGGGCTACTCTTTGTTGCAGTGCACGGGCTTCTCATTGCGGTGGCTTCTCCTGTTGTGGAGCACGGGCTCTAGGCGAGTGATCTCAGTAGTTGTGGATCACGGACCCTAGAGCGGAGGCTCAGCAGTTGTGGTGCACGGGCTTAGTTGCTCCGCGGCATGTGGGATCTTCCCGGACCAGGGCTCGAACCCGTGTCCCCTGCATTGGCAGGAGGATTCCCCACCACTGCGCCACCAGGGAAGCCCCTAAGTAACTTATTTTTATCTGTGTTAATATTGATTAAATCTCATTGGGGCACAAGTATTCAATACAATGAGATTTCATTACAGTGAAAGCTATTTGCTCATCCCTTGGTTCCATTATAATGAAATCAGAATTTACATAGTGTTTTTATTTTATGGAGATTTGTATAACACTATACACCCTTGCACACTTCCATTCATTTACTAAGACAAAAGTAGAATACAGCAGAAATATAAATCACCAAAATACTGCTTAGGAGGAGAGAGAAAACAAGTATGACTATAGCATGTAGGTGAAGTAATTCTATAGTCAGTATTGAGAAATGGGGAGGAGGTGATGATGAAACAAAAATGAGATATTTTGAATCATTTCAAAAATACATTTTCCATTCTAGAAAATCCTGCTTTTCCTTGGTAGGCAGATGAGTTTCTTCCCCTGGAGAAGCCACCTGTGGGTATGACACTCGTTGCATTTTCTTTATATAGAACCATGTTTTTCACAGAGAGCTGAGCATCAGAGTTGCTTGCTCTATCCTCGATTTTCTCTTTCCCCAAATCTGACATGATAGTTGGAGTCAGTCTGGGCAGAGCTTGAGGTCAGCTTCCCCAGGTGTGGAGCCAGTTCCCAGCCTCTCCTGAGCTGAGTGGGGTCATAAACCCTCCCTCTTTGCCCCCAGTAAGTGCTGATACTTAATCAGCTGCAAAGTGCAATGCTTTTAGTTGATGCCCATTCATTCTACTGAAACACTCTCTCTCTCTCTCTCTCTCTCTCTCTCTCTCTCTCTCTCTCTCTCTCTCTCTCTCTCTCTCTCTCTCTCTCTCTCTCTCTCTCACACACACACACACACACACACACACACAGTGTGTAAATATAATAAAAACAGACAATGTAATCTATCTAGTGAGTGTTGGTACTAGACCTTCTGCAGTGGCAGTATGTCTCCTTGGCAGTAATTCCCTTCACCCCACATATAGCTGTGTTATTTGCAGCATCACCGGTGCTGTGGAGGCCTGCCACCAAGGCAGTGCCCTGGGAACTTGGTCACACATGATTTTTCAGGTGTTTTACATTTGTCACGTGTGGTTGACCTCAGCCCCCAACGTCGGGAGAGTGAAGCCCACTAGTGGCCTGGGGGACAGATGCCATGTCCTTGTCCTTCTAAGTCACTGACCCAGAACATGACACATACTTGCAACTCCTCCTTTAACCACTCATCCTAACGTGTTCCCAGGTATTCTTTCTCCCACCTGTGGATGCAGCAGTCATTTTGGCCTCTTACGCTTTCTCCAAGTTTCTTTTTTCCCGGGGCCAGCTACACTTCAGGAGCCTACTCCTACCTTTTATTTCCCTGTTCTGTATAAAAATGGCACTTGTATACTTTAACTTCCGTGGCGCCCTCACCTGAGAGCCTGGGAGATTTGGGGGTGCGGTGAGTACCACCCTTGGATTTCTAGAGAACCACACGCTCACTAACATTTATCAGTAAGCCCCCGTGATGTGACCTCACCCGTCATCACACAGAGGCACAGAACAGAGCTTCCTAAACCATAATCCTTCAAGCCCGTGTTAGCAGAGGCAACAGTCTGCTTTGTAGTTGCAAGTGGCTGGAGTTACAGATGTGTGTTCTACCAGTTATCAATTTGCATATTTGCAAGCAAGATAACTTAGCCTGTATTATACATCAAGCCAATTTAATCTGGAATTTGTAGAAATCAAGTTTCCAGTCTTGCATCACACCTCCAAGGGAGGTCCCCTGCACACATCTCTGCGTGGAGCATGGTAACTACATCCCAATTAATTTCTCCACCCCAAGAATGAGATGCTACTGGTCTCTGTGAATTTCTCAAGAGGCGAAGGATGGTTCTTCGCAGCAAGTTGTAAATGGTTCAAGTTAGAGAAGCACAGAGAAGTAGCATGTCCTGTATATTCTCTGCCTCTCTGAAATGAGGTAAAAGAAGGGATTTATCTTCTCAAGAACACGGTATGCTTCTTGGGAGCAGGCGGACCAACTTACAAAGGCCCCTTTGAAATAGAGACTAAAATTATGCTTCATGGTCATTCTACTCCCATGGCGCAGGGGCCGGGCGGGGAGGGGGGGGTGGACAGAAATCAGAAAGACAACCAGGCTTGGAACTTGGGTCGCATGAGGCTTTTCTCACTCATCACAGACTCCAGCCTCCTAACAAATAACAACTGGATTTATTAAGTATTCTTACGGGTCAGGCTAGCAAAAGAGCAACTGTAAAATTGAGACATGTGGAACCAGCTAGGTAACAGTAAAAACAAGATGGTAGAAATAATGCGTTTGTTAGCACTTCGAGTATTTCACAACAAAGCAGTTACTGTATTTATAAAGGAAGAAACACCATTGGGTTTAATTTAGCTGCCTGGCTGTTTATGGTTTATACAGTGCAGTTATAGTATGTTCCTTGTCCATATGCTTGTTTTAAAATGTTTTACCTCATTATTATAAGAAGTTTTAAACACAATGAAATTGCAAGTCAGAAAATTCTTAGGAAATTCATGAAATAGAGAGAAATTGAGAGAGCAATACGTAAAAGAAATTTTGAAATAGTTTTTTAATTTGGAAAAGTTGAAGTTGAAGGTAAAAGCAGATGCTTTGGGGCTGCTCAGATAAGACTGTTGACTAAGTTTCATCACCCTTGATACTTTGGAATCGAAAAGGTAATTTTTCTTTTCTCCTTTTTTTCTCCCTTCTCTGTAATGAACTTGCAATACTGCAGACTGACGTTACAAGAACCCCACGCAAGTCTGAGGAGGGAGGCCACATAGAAAGTAAATTTGTGTTACCTTTTTTCCCATGAAAGCCTCTTGCTTGTGAAAACAAGCCCAATAGTTTACTCATTTAGTAAAACAATGAAAATTAATACTTGGTAAATGGTCAGAAAATGTACATATGTATGTGTTCTTGCATTATTTCCCTTAACAATCTAATTCTCCCAGACTTAGCTTTTTACTAGCCACACGGGTCTATAATCCAGAATTTTTAGGAGGCAAAAATGTATGTTATTGATTTTTTAGTACTTGGTACAAAATTCAAAAGGTATGAAGAGGGCTTCCCTGGTGACGCAGTGGTTGAGAATCTGCCTGCCGATGCAGGAGACACGGGTTCGTGCCCTGGTCCGGGAAGATCCCACATGCCGCGGAGCAACTAAGCCCGTGAGCCATGGCCGCTAGGCCTGTGCGTCCGGAGCCTGTGCTCCTCAACAGGAGAGGCCACAACACTGAGAGGCCCGCATACCGCAAAAAAAAGGTATGAAGAGTTCACAGGGAAAATATGGCCCCTCCTTTCCCTGTTCTGCAGCCCCAGCTCACGCCTGCCCTGGGCCAGGGCTGTTCTCTCCTTATTTAGAGAGAGAGAGAGAGAGTGTGAGTGTGTGTGAGTGTGGGGGGGGGAGTGTGTGAATGTGTGAGTGAGTGTGTGGGTGTGTGTGTGGGTGTGTGAGTGTGTGTGTGTACACAATTGATGGCTAGCCACGCACGTGGTTAGCCACTTCCCTCTGTTTGTGTAGCAATAACGTTTGGCAGACGGTTCGCATCAGCGTGTGGGGAGCACCCTGGCCCTTGCTGACCACGTGGATGGACTCTAACTTTGTCGAGGGCCATCCAGGTGGTTTTCCACGTTTGCCATGTAAAGAATGCTTAAAAGAGTGCTCCACGTTCATTTCACACTGTGAGAGTCTACAGGGTGGGTTCTGGCCATGGAATTGCTGGTCGATGGGGACGTGCATTTTAGATAATGCCAGATTTTTCTCCGTAAAACTTGTACAAGATACCTCCACCAGCAATGCGTGAGAGGGCCTCTCTTTCCACCTGTTGTATTGGGAAACTTTTTCATCTAAACCAATAAAATAGGTAAAAAAAAAAAAAAAAAATAGGCTTAAGACTGAGAGTGAGCATCTTTTCACATTTCAGGAGACATTTGTACTGATTTCTCTACGAACACTCATTTAAATCCTGTTCCCACAGGATTTAGTTGTGGCTCTGTGTGTGTATATACAGGGAAATTAGCTCCTTTTATGTATTGCAAATTGTAACTACTTTTTCTCAGTTTCCATTTGTCCTTGGAATTTCTAATAGTACTTTTAATGTTTTTTTAATATAGTTTTTGGATTCAAACATATCAGTGTTTTCCTTTGTGGCTTCTAGTTTTATATCACATTTGGGCTTTTCTTTCCTTAAAAGAGAAATCTTCCATTTCTTTATTTTATTGCTTCATGGTTTTCAGTTTGAAAGTATTGCTCCTTTTAGCCTCTGTACCTGTTATGCAAGGTTAGAGGTGGAGAAGTAACTTACCCTTGTCCTGGCTGTTTGTCCAGGCATCCACACTCTGCTGACTGAGTGGTCCATCTTTTCCCCACTGACTTGAAATCTCACCTTCGTCATATACTAAATTCCCTTATGTGTTTTACTTACTTGCATTGATCTGCTTGTCTGCACCTGTGTTCGTACCACATTGTTTTAACTGCTGCAGCTTTATAGTAGGTTTTAAAATCTAAATAGCAGCTAGGCTCCTCTTAGCATTCTTCCTTTTCAGAATTTCTCCAGCTACTCTTGCTTGTTTGTTTTTCCAAATGTACTTCAGCATCAGTTTTTCTGTTATGACACCAAAATCCTGTTGGTAATCTTACTGAGGTTGTATTAAATTTATGGTTTACGTTTGAATTTTTCCCTTTATGAAGTTACACATAATAAGCCTTTCCCACACTCAAATCTTTCCTGTCCCTTGATGGCATTTTCAGTTTCCTTTGTGTAGAAATTGCACCCTTCTTATGAATTTTATTCCTAAGCATTTCATCATCTTTGTAGCTACAATAAATGGAATCATTTCTTTCTTGATACCCTGGAGCTAGTGTTGTTTGTATGTAAAAGCTGTCAATTTCTGTACAGTAATTTTGACTTTGCTGCCATTTCAAATTCTCTTCTTATGTGTAATTTTTTCATGTAATTGCTTTCCCAGTAAATAAGTGGATCATCTACGAATAGTTATTTTACCAATTAAAAGCTGTTTTTTCTGATTTTCCCTGAACTGACTAGCTTAGCAACTTTTGGACGGTAGATGTAAGGCTTCTCTCTGGCGAGGAGGAAGGGGGTCTCTCTGAGACCACAGAACCCCATCTCCCCTGGGACCAACAAGGACCCTGTTACTGCTTTCTCTTAGTCCTACCTTTGCTTTTATCTTAATTTTGTTTGGTTAGTCTCTTACTTACTAAAAGATATTAGAGTAATTCATTTCTCCTATTTGTTTAGTACTAAAGAACAGTGGGATAGGAGCTGGTCACGGTTTTTGCAATTTAAACTTTTACTTTATTGGTTTCCTTATAAATTCTGTTTAACATGCAGAAGCTTTAAATTGCCCAGTTTAAAATACATGGAGGATTCCTGTAATATTGAGCACTGTCATTATCTGGAAATTAATAGTCTTGGGAGGAGCCAGTGTCCTTCCTTCCGTGACTTCTTCAGGCAGCTCCCGTATGCATGTGCCCTGGTCTCACCAGTGGGAACCTCAGCTGTGCCCTGGGGGGCAGCAGGGCAGTTAAGATCCACTCCTGAGAGAGTATTGATAAGCTTAGTTGTATTGCAGTTGAATTGAACAGAGGGTGAGGAAAATTAATGCAAGAAGTTACAGATTTCATCTTAGCTCAGAAATCACCTTGTTGTGCAACCCTGGCAAATCGTTTAACCTCTCTGCTTTGATATTTTCAATTTGGGGATGTGACTGTTACTAAATACTCAATTAATTAATATTTAATATCAATTAATAATTGATCTTAATTAAAAGTATTCATCCCTAGACTTATATTTGTCATCACATTCTACAGTTATTATTTCGGGGCCTCACTTAACAGCCCTTTGTGTTGAGATTGTTACTCACTGTGGTTATTATGATCCCAATATGGCATTTTAGGTAAGGAAATGGGTTGGTCTTCAGGACTTCTCCCGTGCAACTGCAGCGGACTGAAGGAGCAGCTGGGCCAAGAACCCACAGCCATAGGTTTTCCCTCCGCCGCTGCCTGTAGCTCAGTGTCCATCCATCAGGTGGCCTCTGCAATGTACTGTCTACCACCTTCTCAGAAAGTGGGTAAGGATGGACTCTCATCTCTTGCTAAAGTCATTGCAAATTGGAAATGTTAAATCATATAAATCAAGGTAGACCTCCTAGAGATAAGACACTGGCATTGAAAAGCATTGTGAAGGTGTATAAAATATTGTAATTAAAGAAAGTAAACCCTATTTGAAATAAAAGTCAAAGGGAGCAGTCGCCAAGATTTCCTTTAAATTATATAGAACAAGTCATTTCCTTTCCTCTAATCAAGTACACAACTATTTGTCTCTTGTTCTAGCTGTACTATTCTCATGATGGCCTATCTTTACATCCCTGTATAAGACTAGACAAGGGTCAAGAGAAGGAAGAACCATGTGTAAGAAGTCAGTAACACCATGCTGGGTCTGCAAACTCACTGAGTTCTTGTTTATCTGTGGCTGACATCATTTAAGTCATGTTACTTAACTAACACTCCTTATCCTACCAGACCTGAGACAGAGGAGAGGCAGAATATGCACCAACACTTTATTTTTTTAAATTTTTATTCTTTTTAATTTATTTATTTGTCTGCGTGGGGACTTTGTTGCTACGCGTGGCCTTTCTCTAGTTGCAGCGAGCGGGGTCTACTCTTCGTTGCAGTGGCTTCTCTTGTTGCGGAGCACAGGCTCTAGGCACGCAGGCTTCAGTAGTTATGGCACTCAGGCTTCAGTAGTTGTGGCTTGTGGGCTCTAGAGCGCAGGCTCAGCTGTTGTGGCTCACAGGCTTAGTTGCTCCACAGCATGTGGGATCTTCCCAGACCAGGGCTCGAACCGGTGTCCCCTGCATTGGCAGGCGGATTCCTAACCACTGCACCACTGGGGAAGCCCACCACCAACACATTAAAATACAGAGGAGGAGTCCTCCTGAAACTGCTGAGCAGTATGAAACTACACACAGTAAAGGTTTGGAAGCATGAAAGAGTGAATGTTTTTAGACACAGTAGAAACTGGAGTATGTGCTTACACAAATGGGTTAATCAGACATCAGTAGCATGAAAAGATTTAGGCTTGTCTTGAGGTTATGATTCATTTTTTTTTTTAATTAATTTTTATTGGAGTATAGTTGCTTTACAATGTTGTGTTAGTTTCTGCTGTATAGCAAAGTAAATCAGCTATACATATACATATATCCACTTTTTTTGAGATTTCCTTCCCATTTAGGTCACCACAGAGCAGAGTAGAGTTCCCGGTGGTATACAGTAGGCTCTCATTAGTAATCTATTTTATACATAGTGGTGTGTATATATCAATCCCATTCTCCCAATTCATTCCACCACCCTCCCCCACCCCCCGCCTTGGTGTCCATACGTTTGTTCTCTACATCTGTGTCTCTAAACTGTGTCATTTTTCTAGATTGCACATATAAGCGATATTATACGATATTTGGGCATCCACAATCATGATTCATTTTGAAAAGACCAGGTGAAGCTTGGGTTTTGTGAGAGGGTAAGGGCTGTGTCATGGGGTCGAGGCCAGCGGATGCCCTGTCTGCGTTTAGAGACCCTCCAAGGAGAGGCAGAGGTGTGTTCTCTCCTTCACCAAGGAGCAGCGGCTTTCAAGTATATTTCTTTATCTCATTTACCATAAGATCAATGCCGCGGATATCTTGTGGATCTTAGCTAAGTATCCTAGTTCTGGAATGTTATTTTTCCAGGATTTTGTTTTGTTTTTACCAGAACCAAACCAGAATCCTTGTTTTCTAATGCCCTCCACAGAACGGTCAAGTTGCTGAGGCATTTGGAGGGATCCCATAAATATGATCACCCTGAGGAAGAGAGGTGTATTGATGGCTAATCATGAGTAAACAGGGAAAAGAAGAGAAGCTTCTCAGAAAGGAGGGCTAGAAATTATTTTTTAAACACCCTCTGTGATTATTTAGCTAAACGCGGGAGGCGTACCGAACTTTATTCTCAAGTGTGTGACCTTTTCACAATCATAAACTGCGAACTGGAATGTGCCAGAATGTGCAATAGTTTTAATAGCCATCTTATCATATAAAACCAACAGTCAAACTGAATATGAGTATGCTTTTTTTAATACCCATTGATTTGAGTAATTCGGAAAAAAGAATTGTAAGCAACGTTCTTCAGCTGAGTTTATCCTGGCCTTTTTATTTTAACTAGAGCAGGGCACAAAAAACAAAGTAAATGACACTATTTGGTTTTATTCCTAACTTTAGAAATGAGTATGGCCATCTCTGATTAATTAGCAGAGGCACGCTTATATAATGGCATCTTTCAGCCTGTGTACCTTGCAATGGAAAAGGTAGGTGGTTTGTGTTATTTTTTTCTCTGTGGGTTTTAGGGACTATGATTTAGCAAGGCAATATTCTGGAATGTATTAGGAAACAACGACAGATCCACTTTGTATTTTGTGCCCTGAAAAGCTATTTATGTAGATGTAAATGCTGTGTTTATAATATAAAAATGCTTGGAAATTGCCTGCCCCTCATTCAGTGCTTGTGAGAGGAGATTAAGAGAGGGGAAATCAGGACACCCTGGGTTGTGATGACTAATTCTCTATAAAAAATGCGTGGATAAGCCCCCATTTGAAGGAATTCCATAGATGACCATCCAAACTTCAAAATAAATAAATCAGGGCACTTGTGAACATTGCAAAAGGGTACTGTCCAATAATAAATAAGGAGACCTTACAGCAGAGTAGTAACAATTATCCATTTTATGTAAATGAGAAATTGAGAGTTTGTTTCCGTAAATCTGTGGTAGGTAGCAACAAAAATCCACACTCTGAAGAAAATGTTGATTCATGGCCAGCTTTTCAGTTGCATAAAGTGGAGGTACATTTATTTTTAAGCTCAATGTGACTTTTTTCAACATGGGGAATATGATATGAATGAGGCACACTGGTAAGTTTTGGGGGTTTTTTAAAATTATTTACTTATTTATTTATTTTTGGCCATGTTGGGTCTTCGTTGCTGCGTGCAGGCTTTCTCTTGTTGAGGCAAGCGGGGGCTACTCCTCATTGCGGTGCGCGGGCTTCTCATTGCAGTGGCTTCTCTTGTTGTGGAGCATGGGCTCTAGGTGCGTGGGCTTCAGTAGTTGTGGCAGGCGGGCTCAGTAGTTGTGGCGCGCAGGCTCTAGAGCGCAGGCTCAGTAGTTGTGGCGCACAGGCTTAGTTGCTCCGTGGCATGTGGGATCTTCCCGGACCAGGGCTCGAACATGTGTCTCCTGCATTGTCAGGCGGATTCTTAACCACTACACCACCAGGAAAGCCCACACTCGTAAGGTTTTTAAATGAGAAGAGCAGACTTGTAAAACGCATAGTGATTGTGTACTCATTGGCATTGTGTAGAGATGGAAGGCACCTTGGGTTCACATCATAAATCTGTCACTTTTAAACTATACACACGTGGAAAAGCGTCTTCACTTCTCTGAGCCTCAGTTTCCACCTGAATGAGGGATCATCACATTCCCCCTGGGACTGAGGACCCAGAGATGCTGTGGGAGGGAACAGCCCAGCACTTGGCACATAGTTTATCATTTTATATGAAAATGGTTTTCAGTTAAAATTACTTTTAACACATCTTCCAAGCAATTTTAATAGGTCACCCCCCACCTCTTAATTTTAAGTATTTCCCACAAAGTCCTGGATAGTGCTTGGCTAAAAGTGGTACTTGGTAAATACTTGTTGCATATTGACTTATTTAATCCTAATTAATTTATTTTCTCATTGCTTAGAAAGCCAAATTCTTTCACAGAAAATCAGCCAATTATACCTACATTTTCCCCAAGGAATTGAAGCTGACTCACTTTCTATAGTTCTTTACTTTCCTTTCTGTTTGACATTTAGGGGCTATAAGAAGTGAAGCTTCCTTTCATCTCTCTGCATGTCTAGAATCAGTGCAGTCATATGCGAAGAGCTTTGTCCTCCTTTCTCATCTCTTCTAGTTGTTATTGTCAGCCCCAAAGCTTTTCAGCCCCAAAGCTAGTTAGGGCAGCTGCTCTGGTGTCTGTTTGCCCACATCAGTCAGTCTGCGTGGCCACAGAAGTGCCTTCTTCAGACTCTCAGTACAGCACACCCTCACTGGGAACCACAGGACCAGCGCGCAGGGAGGCCTTACCCACCTGGAGCCCCACCCACCTCCAGGCACCCCATGATCTCGTTGAGTCCTAACAGCGTCCCACACGCCCCGGGTTGCCAGGGAGCAATGAGAGGTCTAAGGGCATGGTCACCCGGCTCGAAGTGAGGCTGCAGGAGCTACTGCTGTGCCGGCGGCCTGGCAGTGACAGCTGTGCCCTCCCAGCAGAAGGCACTTGTTGACTTGGAAAAATGAAAAACAGTAAAACATTGGGAAATACACAGGCTCTGGGTTTGGCTTCTGGCTCACTGTAGCTGGGTGGTCCCAAACCAGGTCACTTAATCTGCTTGGTCCTTAATTTCTACTTGACCTACTTGGCCGGGGAGAAGCGTTTGGACCTGTGAGACCACTCCCACCTTCTTGAGAAATTCTACTCTGGCTTCTTGGACGTGGCCCTCTCCTCAGTTTTCTTCTCTGGCCTCGCCTTCCTTCTCGGGGGCTTCTGATGCCTCCTTTCTCTCCGTCTGACTGTAGATACTTCTCCACAGAGCTCCCTTCACCACCCTTCTCTGAGAAATCCCACTCAGTCTGATAGCTGGCAACGTCCAACGTTCTGTATCCAATTCACATCCCACCACGGATCTCCATCTCTTAGTGAACGAGTCCACTCCAGGCATGACACTGGTCCTCAACGATGCTCATTCTCCTATCTTCCAGTCTAAATCAGAAAGTGACCTACTGTCTCTCCAGTTGCCCGAGCCAGAGTCCCCGGATAGCCCTTGACTCCTCTTTCACTGACCACCTCCATCCAATTAGAAACCAAACCTGTTGATTCTGCATCCAGAGCCTTCTCTCCATCTCTACTGCCAGGCCCTCGTCCAGCCCCCAGGGTCTCTCCCCTGGACTCTGAGCCTTTTTTTTTTTGGTATGCAGGCCTCTCACTGTTGTGGCCTCTCCCGTTGCGGAGCACAGGCTCGGGACGCGCAGGCTCAGCAGCCATGGCTCACGGGCCCAGCCGCTCCGCGGCACGTGGGATCCTCCCGGACCGGGGCACGAACCCGTGTCCCCTGCATCAGCAGGCGGACTCTCAACCACTGTGCCACCAGGGAAGCCCCGAGCCTGTCTCCTTATCTGGTCTCCTGCCTCTGCTTCCCCTGCTATGTAGTGCATTCTCCCCTTTGTGTTAAAGTAACTTTCAAACCTAATCGTATCACTCAGTGTGTGAATCCCTTCAGCGGCCTCTCCAGTAACCTTAGAATAAAACACTTTACAGGACCTTCCTGGTCTGGTCCTGCCCACACCTGCAGCCCCAGCTTTCTCCACCACCTCCTTCTCATTTTTCCTCTCACCTCCTGCCTTTGCTCGTACTATTTCCTCTCCCCAGCATTGTCTCCCCCTTCTTCACCTCCATGCAGTCCCTGGCTAAATCAGAGTCAAGCTCTCACCTCAACAGGGACATCTTCCC
Source organism: Kogia breviceps (assembly GCF_026419965.1). NCBI lineage: Eukaryota > Metazoa > Chordata > Mammalia > Artiodactyla > Physeteridae > Kogia > Kogia breviceps. The sequence goes on along the minus strand of NC_081324.1, from coordinate 57,845,610 downwards.
TCTTCAGCCACTGTCCCCAGTAAAGGGAACCAGGTCCCTTCCCGCCCTCTTTTCTCCCAGTAGGATAGGAACAGTCCGCGCTTTAAGCTCATAGACTCTGTAACCCCTGCACCTTTCCTCTTGTAGCATTTAGTATGCTCCGTTGCTCGTTGAACTATCCACCCCTCCCCTGGAATGTGAGTTCCGTGGGGACAGGGACCAGTTGCATCTTGGCCATTCCTGCACCTGCAGCCCTCAGTGAGCGTTTAGCACACAGTGGTCGTTTAGGAAACTTTGAGCGAGTGCAGAGACGGACAAGAAGACATGCATCCTGCCTTCGAGGAGCTTGTAATCTCGTGAAGAAAAGTTTATAAATAATTACTGCATAATAGACGCAGTCATAGAAACACACACACTATCCAGATTAGTACAACCAAGGGAACTGCTGGCTTTGTCTGAAGCCTTGAGCTGGTCTTTCAAATGTGAAAGGATCCAACATAAGGTGGTCCGGCTTTGGACTTGGCTTTGCCACGGATTAGCCTTTTCATCTTGGGTAAATTGCCTATCGTCTCTGAACCTTAATTTCCTTCTCTAGAAAAGTGAAGATAGTAATACCTCCCCTGAAAAAACTGGAGGGAGGATTAAATAGAGAGACTTAAATGACAAATACCAAGCATGGCACCTAGTATTAGGTAGGTGCTCAGTAGGTAGTAACTATTTTATAACTGGAATGAATTTAAAAGTGTTTATTCAGTGCTTCTTACATGAATGCCCCTGAAGACAAGTGAGGAAAAAATAATCTATTTCTTGAATGTGACTAAAATGACAACTTCAGCCTAGGTGTACATGAGGGAAGTTTCTGGACTACGGCCTAATATATAGTTTATCATTTGCCTCCACTAAACCATAATAAATTATTAAGGACCAAAGGGGCAGCCTTTATACTAGAAACCTCCTCTTTATACAACCCAAGGGGACTATTTGCACTACCGCCTTCGTGCAGACAGTGATTTACTAGCACCAAGCTATCGTTATTTGTCCACGATTTTGATTCTGCAAAATATTACACAGTAAGCTGCCCTTCCCTGAACCTCAGCCTCTCCAGCCTGGGATACTTAGAGACACTTTAAAAGTATAACATCTGTGGCTGTCTGTGCAGCAGCAGAAATGTATTTGAAGACACGTGCTATGAAATATAGTTCTGACCAAAAGCTATATAGGTAACAGCCACATGTTACATTTTATTTCCTTGGGAGAAGAACTGTGTCCTAGAAGTGTATTCTTTTTTTTTTTTTTTGCGGTACGCGGGCCTCTCACTGTTGTGGCCTCTCCCGCTACGGAGCACAGGCTCCGGACGCATAGGCTCAGCGGCCATGGCTCACGGGCCCAGCCGCTCCGCGGCATGTGGGATCCTCCCGGACCGGGGCACAAACCCGTGTCCCCTGCATCGGCAGGCGGACTCTCAACCACTGCGCCACCAGGGAAGCCCTAGAAGTGTATTCTTTATGTTGTTTGCAATCTAAAATATCTGAGTACTTTAATCCTAAGAGGTAATATAAAATTTCTGCCACCCACTTCTGCATCACTTTCCTAATGCCAACAAGTTGATTGCAGTTAGTTTGGGGTCCCTGAGAAAAGGTTAAATCATTATGAACTTGCATAGCTTTAGGCAACTTTGCTGGAATCCTCTCAGCCCTCTCTCGTTCGCATAGCTAGTCAGAATCTTTGCTCTCAGATGTTTTCTAAACCTTAACTCTTGGAGCCCAGGCATACCATTGGTTTGAGGTTCTCTAAAGGATTAGCCAGTTATCTAAGAATCAGTGTTCCTAGTTAGAAATGGTTTGTTTACAGGAAGTACAAATTCTAGTTTGCCCACAGAGTTCAGGGTGGGGAGGAAATGGTAGGGCTTTTTCCTGTTTTAGCACTTTTTATGAATCACATTGCATGCTCACAACACATGAAATATCTCTTCTCACTTTCAGATGTAGTTAGATGCCACTGAATTCTATAGTAAATAGTCAGTGGTAATCGCCCTTCTAGAATCTACCACTGTTGTGTATCAGGACTTGGATTTGGACATCCATGGAAGGAGGACCTGGATATGATTCTTCAGAGCCTCCCGTGGTTCTGCATGGCCTATGCAGTGGTCCTCATCCTGCTCTACATCAGAACCACCTGTGTAACCTTTTCTAAATGCACATGCTCAGGCCCCACCCGAGAGATTATAATTTGGAAATTCTGGAAATGGAGCCAGACATATGTGGCTTCTGCACCCCTTTCCCGGTCCCACCCTCAGCATCCGGGGGCCCCCTCTCGTGTGCCTCTCTGCCAGTGTTCCAGCTCCTGCCCAGGGTCTGTATCGGGCAGGGCCAGGTCATCTTCATTTCATGTAAAATCTAGAAAAAGTAAATAAAAGTCCACAGCTGCTGTCCCGTGACTCAGTGTCAGGATCCAGGGAAGGTTGTCTTCCCCTCTTCCTGGGCCGCCATGGGGCCAGCATCTCACACTGTCCAGAGCCGTCCGTTTGAATTTAAACTGCCTTACATCCATTTTACATGTTTCTTTCAACATCAGCTTTTGAAATATTTTTCCAAGGGGTAAAAAATGTGTTCTTCTGTTGAGGACAGCCAGTGCTTGTCGTGTTTTCTTCTTTCTTTTTGCCCAGTTTCTAACATGGGCAGAACTAGGGCCCTGCGGAGTGTGTGCTTCTGATACCCTGCACCCTAAGGGTCCCCGGGCTTCACCCCCAGAGACCCACTCACATGGGCTGTGGGCCTGCCCCTCAGCCCCGTGCCTCAGCTCTGCCAGGAGACTCGGGGGCCGTGGGGACCCAGCTCCGCCTGCCTCCTGGCCTCCACCTGCACCCCTGCCCGCGGCCCAGCACCCTGGACTCCCTGTGGCTCTGGGCTCCTCACTGGGGCTTCTCTGCCTGCTGCCCTGCGGGGGCCCCGAGGGGGCAGCTGCGGCAGTTTTGCAGATTCAGATCCCCTCGGAAGAGGGAGTGTGTGTACCAGTGATAGGCCAGGTCCCTCTGATCCGGGGGGACCTGAGGATGGGGAGGTGGGGGGAGAAGAGAGTGGGTCAGGGGTGGCACAAGAGGACAAGCCCGTCTGGAAAGTAAAGTGCAGCAAATCGTCTGTGCAAGGGCGCCGACCACGAGAAACTGCACCTGCAGTACATCCTCACGTCGTCACCACTACTCGAGAGAAAAACGGTTCATCCTGTTGATTTCTGGCAAAACTGACATCAGAATCAGACGCTTGTGTATGTTTTCAAAATGTATTTTCTATGCCAGGGGCTTGAAACCTGCAATTCTTCTTTAGGACCTTTGTGACAACTCTCCTTGTTCCCTGAGGTTTTTCTTCTCCTCTCTCATCTTTATTTCACTGACAGGCAAATAAATATAACTAAATTTCCCAGAGCACTGCTGTGTCCCTGGCGGACAGCTCTCCAGGGAAACTATTCCTCAACTCTCCATGTTTATTCTTTGACTGTCCTTACATCACATTTCTGCTTCCCCATAATCTGCATCCAGTTTATAGATGTTAGTTATGCCACACGCAGCACTGCCACCTGAACTAGCCCCGGAAACGTCCAGCCGGCACTTTGGGGTAGTGACCACAAATTCTGCTTTTAAGGAAAACTTGGTTTTAATGTGCGTCAGGCCAAAGGACGAAAGAAAAGGTTTCCATCCAGAAGCGAAGTTGACCCCTAATGGGAATCGGAAAGGCAGCCCAGGCCATTGTTTAAACCGGATGTAATGGTTTTTCCTTGACTTAAAAATCTCTTTAACAGTTAGTTCTCCATCAGCCAATCATTCTGTTATTTTGGACCATGTGTTTGTATTATCACAAGAAATTATGAACATGGGAGAACAGTTTGACCTCTGTCCTCTGTGTTCGCGAGGTCACTTGCTTCCTGAAACCCCTGTGTTTACATTGAGCCTGTCTGTCAATAGCTAGGAGCACTTGCTCATTGGAGATGGTGTGGGTAAGGCGGAGGCGCCTGGAGCATTTGGTATGTTGCCGCCTTCACAAGGATAAATAAATGTGTGTATGTAGGGGGGGTGTTGAAAAGATTGAGTAGGAGGTGAAAAGACCTTGGTGATCTGGAAACATGGGAATGGATTAAATAACCGTTCAGGTGTGGATCAGTCAGAATACAGCCAAATCTACATCTCTCCACACCGACTTGTCACCCAGCCCCTCTCCTAATTTACAGCTGAAGTCCACGGAACTATGTTTGTCAGGTATCTGCCTGCCGGAACCTTCACCTCACCGGCAAATACTGCAGTTATTTGGGGATGACAGGGGAATCTGCTTCTACGTCTTGATCTTTCTTAAATTTTTTATGTCTTTCTCAATATGCATTCAGGGCTGACAGACTAACTGAGGACTTGTCACATGCCACTTTAGCCTGTCTCCCTGTGTATCTTCAGCCAACATTAAAAACACATATAGTAGTAATTAAGTCTTCTTATAAATCATTTCTTACTGGTAACGTGCTTTTCAATTCCCTCAATGAGACGCCGTAACTTGATAAATTATTCCGTTGGCAGCAGTTAACAACAACAGAACCCGCAAAATTGTAAACCCGTCCCTCGCTGGTAGTTAGCAAAGTAATTATCCAGCTTGATTTCCTCACTTCAGAATAAGGAGGCCGACATGAGCAGATTTTCAGAAATTCTCTTTCATTCTGTCTTTTGGGAGGAGTCACTAGTCGCTTGAGAAATGAGAGCCTGAGATGATGGAGCCTTAGAGAAAGGACCTTGTTGCTTTAGAGCCTCACCTACTGCTAATTTTCATTGAATTTGGACTAGTCCTGAGGCCCTGTTGACTATAAACCCCAAGAGAAGATCCTAAGTTTCCCTTTGTGATGAAAAAGTTTCTGTTTATTCTACTTCCATTTTGCCTTTAATTTAAAGAAAAAAAAACAGAATTATTCAGGGAAAAAAATATTATATAAATAAAAGGAGAGAGATGGGTTAAAGGGAGAAAAGACTATTTGCATTTTAGCTCAGCTTTGGAAATCTAGGCCAACACTGATAAAAATTGAAGAAACGCAGATTGAAACCAGATCTGTCTTACAAGAGAAACGGTGCAGGGTTAAGTCTTCGACACAGGTGGCTCTGACTGGAGAAACCACTCACCCTGGCTCCATAGATGCTGCTTTTCTATTAGACTTTTCCAGATTTGGGTTTTTTTTTTTTTAATAATTTAAGTCATCATTCATGAAAATGAATCACAAATGGTTTTTTATGTGACATTTGGAGGATGTTTCAAAGGCATAAAACAGAGCTGCTGGACCCTTCACACTCATCCTGTATTTCTTGTTCTCAACATTTTAAAACCTCAACTCTCACTTGCTGACATTTTCATTAGCACTTATTCCATGTTCTGGCTTTTAAATTTTAATGCCTGTCTTATAAAGAAAGAGAAAGTAGAGGCTTCTTAATCAGAAATGTATTATTTTCAATTTACCATCTTCAAAAAAAAAAAAGAGAGAAAGAAAGAAAGAAACCCTTGTTGAATAGATAGGACTGGGATGTAAAAGAGTCTTGGGAAACATGATGAGATGGAGGGGACAAACAGCGACTCTGTGTATCTGAGACACAATTTAGTCAGACATTAAATCCTTTCATACACTTTCTTTCCTTGAATATGTCATTGATGTAACTCCACTGTCTTCTAGGTTTTTTTTATTGTGATAAAATACGCATAACAGAAAATTCACCATTTTACCCATTTTTAAGTACCCAGTTCAGTGGCACTAAATAAATTCACATTGTCGTGGGATCCTCACCACCTTCCATCTCCAAACTGGAGCTCTGTCCTCCTCTGACAATAACTGCCATCCCCCTCCCCGCCGAGCCCCAGGTCACCACTGTTCTACTTTTGTCTCTGTGTATTTGACTGTTCTAGGTATTTCGTATAAATAAGAGTCATAGAGTATTTATCCTTTTGTGTCTGGCTTATTTCACTTAGCATAATGTCTTCAAGATTTATCCATGTTGCAGTATGTATCAGAATTTCATTCTTTCCTAAAGCTTAATAAATCTCCACTGTATGGATTTACCACGTTTTGTTTATTCATTCATCCATCAATGGACACTTAAGTTCATGTCATCGTTGAACAGAGATAATTTCATTGCTTCTTTTCCAATTTAGATGCTTTCTGGTGGGTTAGGAAATGTTCTCTCCTCTTCAATTTTTTTGAAAAGGTGGAGTAGAGTATATGTAAGTTCTTTCAATGTTCAGTAGAATTTACTAATGAAGCCAATGCAATATCCTTACTAGTTATAGATCTATTCAGCTTCTCCATTTCTTCATGACTCAGTCTTGGTAAGTTTTGTGTTTCTAAGAATTTCTTCACTTCATCCATGTTATCAATTTGTGGGCATACAGCTATTCATAGTGGTCTCATAAGCCTTTTTATTTCTTCAGAGTTGGTAGTAATATACCCACTTTCATTTCCGATTTCAGTAAGTTGAGTCTTCTCTTTCTCAGTTAATCTTTTCTGTTTTGTTAATTTTTCCAAAAAACCAACGCTTGCTTTCATTGACTTTCTCTATTGTTTTACTCTTCTCTATTTTACTAATCTCCACTCTAATCTTTATTATTTCCTTCCTTCTGCCAGCTTTGAGTTTAGTGTGTTCTTTTTCCAGCTCCTTAAGTTGTAAAGGCAGATTGTTGATTTGAGTTTTCTTCTTTTTTTTTAATGCAAGCATTTACAGCCATAAATTTTCCTCTTAGCACTGTTTTCACTGAATCCCATAAGTTATAGTATGTTGTGTTTTCATTTAAATTTGTATCTTTAAGAGACAAATACTTGTATTTTCTAATTTTCTTTGTGATTTCCTCTTTGACTCATTGATTAAGAGTGTGTTGTTTAATTTCCACAAATGTGTGAATTTTCCAGTTTTCCTTCTGTTACTTATTTCCAGTTTTATCCTATTGTAGTCAACGAAGATTCTTTGTATGATACCTGTCTTTTAAAATCTATTGAGACTTGATTTGCAGCCTAATGTAAGGTCTGTCATAGACAATGTCCCATGTGAACTTGAGAAGAATATGTATTCTGTTGTTGGGCTAGTGTTCTGTATATGTCTGTCAGATCTAGTTGGTTTATTGTTCAAGTCCTCTATTTCCTTACTTATCTTCTTGTCTGGTTGTTCTATCTATCATTGAAAGTTGGGTATTGAAGTCTCCAGTGATTATTTAAAAACTATCTATCTCTTTAATTCTGTCAATTTGTGCTTCGTTTATTTTGAGAGTCTGTTATTAGGTATGTAAGTGTTTATATATAATTTAATATATATGTCCTTTTTCTCTTGTAACCCTTTTTGATTTAAAGTCTCTTTTTTTCAGATAGTGGTATAACAACCCACTCTCTTTGGTTACTATTTGCATGGGATATCTTTTCCCATTCAAACTGTTTATCCCTTTGGATCTAAAATGAATCTCTTTTAGACAGCATATAGATGGATTGTGGGTTTTTACTTATTCTGCCAACCTCTATTTTTTTGATTGGAGAGGATCGTCGTTTTACACTTAAAGTAATTACTGATAATAAGGGATTTACTTTTGCCATTTGCTATTTGTTTTCTCTATACTTTATAGGACTTTTGTCCCTCATTCACTGCATTATTGTATTCTTTTGTGTTTAGCTGATTTTTTGTTGTGAAATGTTTTAATTCACTTTTCCTTTTGTGTATACTCCACAGCTGTTTTCTTTGTGGTTACCATGGGGATTACATTTAACATCCTAAATTATAACACTCTAATTTGAATTTACAACAACATAACTTCATCAGCATATTAAAACTCTGCTCCTGTGCAGCTCCATCCTCACCATCTTTCAGTTACTGACATCACAAATTACATCTTTCTGCTCCGTGTTCAAAAACTTGGACTAATAATCGTTTTTGATGCACTAGTCTTTAAACTCATGTAGAACATAAGAAATAGAGTTACAAACCAAAATTACAATAATACTTATTTTAATATTTGTGTATTTATCTTTTCCGGGGAACTTTATACTTTCATATGCCTTTGAGTTACTGTCTAGCATCCTTTCATTTCAACTTGAAGGACTCCCTTTGACACTCCTTGCAGGGCAGGTATAGTGGCAGTGAATCCCCTCAGCTTTTGCTTGTCTGCAAACGTCTTAGTTCCTTCCTCAGTTTGGAAAGACAGTTTTGAAAGAAAGCCGGATGTAAAATTCTTCATTGGCAGTTTTTTCTTTCAGCTCTTTAAATATATAATCCCACTACCTTCTGATAATATTCTAGAGAATCCCTTGTACATGATGAGTTCCTTTTCTCTTGCTGCTTTTAAGATTCTCGCTTTGTCTTTGGCTTTCAACAGTTTGATTACAGTGTGTCTCAATGTGGCTCTTTTAGACTTTATCCTACTTGGAGTTTATTGAGCTTCTTGAATTTGTAGATCCATATCTTTCCTAAAATTTGGGAAGCTTTCAGCCATTATTTATCCAAGTATTCTCTCTCTCTCTCTCTCTCTCTCTCTCTCTCTCTCTCTCTCTCTCTCTCTCTCTCTCTCTCTCCCCCCTCCCTCTTTTTTTTCCTTCTGGGACCCCCACAATTCATATGTTGGTCCACTTGATGCTGTCCCATAGGTCCCTTACACTTTGTTCACTTTTCTTCAATCATTTTTCTTTCTATTCCTCAGAATTTGATAATTTCAATTTTCCTATCTTCAAGTTTACTCTTCCTTTTACCTGCTTAAATCTGTTTTTGAATTCCTTTAGTGAATTTTTCCTGTCAATTATTATACTTTTCAACTCCAGAGTTTCTTTTTAGTTTTTTATGGTTTTTATCTCTTTATTCATATTTTCATTTTGTTAATACATTGTTTTATTGACTTTGTTCACATCTTCCTTTAGCTGTTTAAGCATCTTTAAGCATCTAATAATCTCTTTGAGCATCTTTAAGATGGTTATTTCAGAGTCTTTATCTAGTAAGTCTGCCGTCTGAGCAGGATGGCAGACTTACTAGACAGTTTCTTAGGGACAGGTTCTGTCTGTTTATATTTTCCCTTTGAATGGGTTGTACTTTCCCACTTCTTTGTATACCTTGTTGTTTTTTGTGGGAAACTGGACGTTTGAATCTCATACTATGGTGTCTTTATTAATCACATTTTTCCCCCTCACCCAGGGTTTGCTGTTTTGTTTTTGTTTTTAATAATTGTAGAGTGTTTCTGTACTGAGGATCAACCTGAGGTATAAATGTAAGATTTTCTAGGGTTTTTCTGAGCCACATCTTTCCCTGGTATGTGTAATGACTTTCTAAACTCTCCCTTTATGCCGTTGCTTTTGAATGCTCTAATCCTTAAGTACCTGGCTCCCAAAAGGGATAAAAGGGGGAGAGGAGAATGAAGGGAAAAAAACTTAAAGGCGTTCCTTCTTTAAATACCATGAAAGCCACTTCAGCCAGTGAGGGTTGCAGCAACAGCATCTGCCTCCGTGCCCACAGCTCCACAGTCAGAAGCGGCAAGAACACAGAGTCCTGGTATTTGGAGGACATGATCCTCATTGCCCACCTGGCTCCTGCAGGTCACATGCAAGCTGTTCCGGGAACATGGGCACAGCTGCCTGCCACGGGGCTGAGGGTGGGGAATGGGTAGCCACCGCTTCACTAAGAGCCAGAGTTAACCAAAATTAACTATGATTTACCATCCAAGCCTCCCCTGGAAGCTGCAAGCCTTCAGATAGACTCCAGAATTCCAAAATAGTTACATCAGACATTCTGCCAGTGCAATTGCTGTCTAGAGAGGAAATGGCTTCCTGGCACTTCCTACTCACCATCTTCCCTGCCATTCCTGGGTTCTGTTTTTGGAAATCTGAGGAGAGAGCGGAGGCTTTCCTCACTGCCCAAATCAGTGTTTATCTTTAAACTGCAATAACTTTACTAAGATACATCCTGGTATCGTATTCTCATTCACCTGATGTGGCCCATGGTAGCCCTTTCAGTGTATAGATTTAAGTATGTTTAAGCGTATAGATTCAAAATATTCAGGAAAGGGTATCTTTTATTATATATACAAGTATTTATTTTGTTTTACTGTTTTGTTTTTTCTCAGAGACACTAGTTACGTATTTGGTGGATCTCCTTCTCTAATCTTTCCTTAAAAATTCTTTTTGTATTTCAATTTTACTTTGCTAGAATTTTTCATTTTTATCTATCATGTCTTTTGCTCTGTATTATATACTATGTCTGTTCTCCCTTTCTGCTCCCTCCAGTTTCATCTTCATTCCTGTGACGTTGTATTTTTCCTTCTACTTGTTGTTTGTGTTCTGCCTCTCTTCCTGTTAACTTGCTATCTCTTCTTCAAATGATTGCATTTCTACTTTGTGTAGAAATGGCTGAGCTCTGAGTTTCTATTTTCCTTTTATTTTCATAAATAGGAAAGGCCGTGTAAATAACTTTTCAGAAACAGCCTATCTGTAATGCATTGAATTTTTTAAAAATTATTTATTTATTTAATATTTATTTTTGGCTGCGCTGGGTCTTCGTTGCTGCACACGGGCCCTCCCCAGCTGTGGCGAGAGGAGGCTACTCCTGCAGTGCGCAGGCTTCTCACCATGGTGGCCCCTCCTGCTGCAGAGCACCGGCTCCAGGCGCACGGGCCTCAGGAGTTGTAACACATGGGCTCAGTAGTTGTGGCTCACGGGCTCTAGAGCGCAGGCTCAGTAGTTGTGGCGCGCGGGCTCAGCCACTCCGCGGCATGTGGGATCCTCCCTGCCCAGGGCTCAAACCCATGTCCTCTGCATTGGCAGGCGGACTCTTAACCACTGCGCCACCAGGGAAGTCCCACGTTGAATTTTTTAAAGAACAAGTTTTAGGTTCCACATGCAGCGCTCCGTGATGGGAAGGCTGGATGCAGGTGGAACACACGCCATGGTGGGAAGTACGATTTAATGAGCTCAGTGAGCCCACTGCTGTTGTACTTTAAAGTCCTCAATTGCATCTTTACCTTGCACATCCCGGCGTGGCGTGGCCGCCCCTGTAGAAAGCACAGATGGTGACTGTCAGACCCATGCATCAAACCCGCAGCCCTCTCAGAGGCAGCCATTCCCTCCGGCTGGCATTCTGAATGTAGTGATTTTCCAACCGTTTTGAAGATTAGCCTTAAATATACTTTTGGAAAACCACACTTCTGGATGCACCCTGTTCTACCAATAACAAAGTCTCACTATATCAGAATGATGAAAATGAGCCTTATCTCCATTTGGGGAAAACAACTGAATTGTGGACCGTTGGTAAAGGCAGGTAAAGGTGTGATAGCTATATGGACAATAAGACCATGATTTTTTATGAGGAAGAGAAAATGGACTGTTTCAAGGCAATTCCAGAGAGCAGAAGGGGGCCAGTGGACAGAAGTGTAGGAGGTAATTTAACTTTCCCCTAAGGAGAGCCCACCTGGCAGGCGTGGCCGTGCTTGACAGACCCTTAACTCACGGGGGTGATGCTGTCGCCGGAAACCGGCTCCTGCATCACCATAAACCCCAGGCCCCTTTCCCTCTAAGCAGCCATCACCGAGTCTGAGCCCACACTGCTGGCTCCAAATCCTGCAAATCAACCCTGGACCCTCGGGTGACTTACACAACCCCACTCCGCCTCAGTCTCCTCCCCTGTAATGGGCTTGATAATTTTGAGAGGTTGATATTTGGGAAATATTTTTAAACTTAGAACAATGAGTAACAGGGACATAATAAGCGCCGTGTAACTGTCTCTTAAATGTGAATAAGGAAGATCTTTTCTAAGGTGTCTGAGAGACACCAGAGATCGTTTTTGAGCTCATCTCTTGCGCTAAGCAGTAAACGAGGTGGGCACGGGCCCAGCCTCCATGCATCTCAGAACTCATGCTGGAGAAGGAGTCAGGCAGGTGCCCAGTGTGGCCTGGAGAGGATTTCGGGGACAGGAACTCAGGGCAGGGGGCTCCCAGCAGCTCCTGGAACCCAGAGGAAGGGTGGTAAGGGCCCAGGGACTGGGGTGAGGGGAGATGGTGGGCTCTTGTTCCTGGGAGAGGAAGCGGTATGAACCAGGGCAGCTGGGCCCACGATTCCAATCCTCTGTCCTCCCTGCCGCGGGCACTTGGAGACCCCGCGACTTCATTTAGGGCCGTGGTTCTTTACAGCCGCTGACTCGTTCATTCATTCATTCACTCATTCACTTAACTTTACTAACAAGCTAAGGGTCTAGAACTCCTTAGTGCAAAAACATATATTTTTTAAATTACCCAATAAAAACTTTATTCAGTTAGAAGTATATGTAAGTTTTTTGAATTGTTGCAAATTCCATTCTTGTGCTGTCTGAATAAAACTGTTGGGGAAAAAACAGTTTTTATTCAGGTTGTATCCTTGTAGAAATAATAGCTATAATCACAATTCCACTTTTTCATAACTTTTACTACACAGATTAAACTAGCCACAGAAGTTGTATAAATGATGACTATTATTATCATGCTTAATTTCGTAAAATTTTTGTTTGAAGGATCTCTCGGTGGAACTATTTTCTTTGGTGAGCTACAAATGGCTAAGTTCATTTGGTGTAAATTAACATCGCTGATTATGCCTAATCTTAAGAAAATAGAAAAACCAAAGACAAACAGACACAAACATCAATGTGCTTAAAAAGAGTTTGTCCAGCTTACAGCCCATCACTAAAATGTGGGGGAAAAAATAGTTTGGAAATAAAGGCTGAAATACCAAAGGCTGTATTTGTCCTTTCGCTGCCCTCGACAGTGGGCATATTTTCTTTCAAATTGAATGAAATGTTCTAACCTTTGCTGGTTATTTCTTGGAGACCTGCCACCTGGCCCATCTCCCCAGGCTGGGCTTATCCCCACGTTTACCTAGAACATTCATTCCATTTGGAAAGAATTCCTTGGGGAGCTGGAAGTCACCAGTGAGAGGTTTATATGGGAACAATGCCGTGTGGAAACAGGACCATCAACGAGTCGTTCTCGTGTACCATAGACACGCTCAAACACCTCTGACGTGCACTCAGGATACAGAACAAGGCCACAAGGCCCAGGCGCCACCTTTCCCAGACCTTTGAGTCACGGTGGCCACGTGACCTACTCACTGCTCTCAGCTTCACACTCAGTGTGGACAGATGCTGAGATGAGGTCAGAGAGGTAGGGACATCAATGAGTAAATTAGGGAGAAAGAAAATATTATGTATTTCATCCTAGGTGCCATGCATTTTACACATGTATCTCGTTTAATCTCCACAACCACCCTTTGCTGCTCTTATCCTGTGAAAGGACCACTGGGACCCTGGGACAGAAGGGCAGCCCACCTTCCTTCATTGAACAACAAAAAAGTGAAACATACTGAAGACTGAAAAGGATTCTCAAGGTATCTACGGGACTTTCAGGGCTTGGAATGTATAATTACTCTTAGGTTGAACTGATGTCTATCTCAGATGAGACGACGCTTTATGCGGAGGAAATGTGAGGTCCAGAGAGGTAAAGTAACGTGCCCAAGGTCACACAGCTTGACTCTGGAATATCTGGGATTGGAACCCAGATCTCTCTGACTCTAAAATCCATGGTTGCTCTTTCCGCAACTGTACACTTTGAGCAAAATAAAATAATTGCTGTGGGAGAAGTAGGCACTGCAATGGGAAAACAGGAGGGGTCCTTTATTCCAGCAAGGAAAGCACAGGGATCATGTTACAGGGCCTCCACTGCAGGGAAATGGTGGTTCAGCTCCTTCTCGCTCTGAAATGCTGGGCTTCTGTGCAAGGTCTCTGTCCTGTTACAGGAAAGGGCTCTCTCTGGCTTGTATTGTTCATGGCCCTACTTCAGTTCCTATTTATTTAACAAATGTGATAAATTCCTATCCATGCACATAAGCTGAATTAATAATGACAGAATGTAGGGATTAGGACATGCTCGCTTTCTTAACAGCAGCCCTTTTTTGTAGGGAAAGAGATCATTCTGGGTTTGTGACTAAATTTCATTTGTTTGGAGGTGAAGTTGTTCAGTCTTACTAAACGGTCAGGTGCATTCTCTTCTACAAGCTGATTTCACTGTTTCCTGAAGTCTCCCATGTGAATTAATAACAACCAGAGATTGCCTTCTTTCTGTATTATTGTTTTCTTCGGGCTTATTCCTTGCAAAGAGACACAGATTCCTTTGGGTAAAAGATTCTCAGGCATCTGTAACTAGGCACTTCAGCGAGACCAGAGTTATAAGGCCATTGCCGTCTTAGGAGGTTTATTTTCTGTAGCGGGAATGGAAATTTGAAGGCCCAGCAGCCGGCAGTACACATAACCTTCCCACCATCCTGAACTTAGTTTCTAAACAAGAACCCTTGGGGGTCTCCTCCCAGCAGCCCCCGATCACATCACTATCATGATGATCTTCTTAAAATCCTCATCTGATCACCTTACTTTCCTGCTTAAAAGCCGCTCCTGGCTCCCCGCAGCCAAAGGGACAAAGCCAAACCCCTCCGAGTGACTCTCAGAGGCCTCACCCTGAGACTCGCTGTGTCTTCTGGGGGTACCTCTGACGGCTCCCAGTTAGAAACCGCAAGCCGACCTCACTGCCACCTGCCCTGTGGTCGTGCCTCTTCCCCAGCTGGATGGCAAGAGCCCTCTGCTGCCTCGTCCCCTCGTCCTGTCCCCACCTCCAGCGGCGTCCGCCCAGCACTTTGCTTGCCCTGCACTGGGGATGCTCCAAGTTAATTTCATTTGCTCCATCGTTTGGCAAGTATTTATTGAGCTCCTAATAGATGCCAGGCCTTCAGGGAGAATCAGTCTTATTGTTTGGAAGGGTGCTGGGGTTATAACCAGCCTACATGACTTTTAAGGCTTTGCTTCTCGAAGTCCGGTCCTGAGATATGTCACACGAGCATCACCAGAGAGCTTGTAGTAACGATAGAATCTCAGCTCCCCGCCACCCATTCTGCACTAGCCAGACGCCCACGAGAGCCGCGTCGCACGGCAGCGTGAGAAGCTCTGTCCTGAGGCTCTCAGACGGTCAAGTTGGGTGGGTGTGTTGCTTGCGTCGCTTGTATGCTTGCTTTACAGTGGTTGTAAACCTATGGGTTTAAATTGTCCTTCATGTAACAAAGTCTTTTGGGGGGCTTGTTAATATAAGTTACACACTTTGGTGCCGGAGAGCACCACTAAAGTATAAATAAGCAAATGCAGATTTATCTCTACTGTTCAAAAAATGACAACTTTCCAGACATTGCTCGTGTTTCCCTCTGCAGATATTTATCCAGTTATCCTTGCAGCCGGGGTATTTGTGCTTGCTCACACATTGTAAATTGGGATTTGTAGGCTTGGCTGCGCAGGTGCTTGTGCGGCCAGCACAGAGTTTTCATAAATGTTTAATTCATTGCAAGCATTTAAAAACCAAGAGGTTTTCACATGAAAACCCAGACTTCTGCCTTCTCTTGAAAATCGGGCAGCCCTGGGCTCACCTTCCTGATGGCACAACAGGCTGGCCCTGGGGGTCCCCTCCTGCAAGTTGGGGGCATGCTCACCAGTTCACCCAGCCCCCCACCTCGCCGGCCCCTTGGCTAGGCCTGCTTGGCCCCCTGGACTGTGCAGCCTGAGAACCCAGGCAGGAGTTGGAGGCACCAGAGCTGACCCTGCCTCGGGGAGTGTGCCCCTTTATAGTTCCCTTCAGGGTCTCTGTGCAGACAGCAGGAGAGAAGAGACCGGTGACAGGAATTTGCAAAAGCACCACTGCCCACTCCCCATCGGCACCCCCAGAAAGTCCGACTTAATCGGTTTGGGCATCACCAGATTGAACAGTCTCCACAGGTGATTCTAATCTGGCTTGAGAACCACGAAGCTAGCGCATCCACATAACTTGCCAAAAACAGTGAAATATATGCCAAAGTGAAGGAAAAAAATATATGCACATAGACATGCGTATACACACACATAAATTGACAGGATTTGCACTGAAGCCTCATTACTCTGGACGTTGGTAATTCCAGAGTATTGGATGTTTTGTCTAATGGCCTACCATTTACTTTTCTTATCTGTCCGAAGAGTTGGCCAAGCAAATAAGTACTATGAGCAAGATTGCTTTAAAATGCTTTAGAGAAACTCGATTTTTTTTTTTTTTTTAGGATTTAAATTCAGATGCCCGCTTGAGCTAAATATAATTTAAATTCTCTATTACAAAAACAAAAATTGGCAGGATATCAGCAAGCACTGTGAATACATCATACAGGGCCCCTCTGACAATCGTAGAATTGCTTTTATTGCATTGTCTGTTATCACATAGCCTAAAATTCTACCAGTACTTTAATTACTTTAGACTAATGTTTATTACTGTTGAAATTCAGCTGTTTATGCCACAGAAGTGTTCATCCAAGGATGTCATTAGAGCGAGAACTTCCTCTAATGCTGCAGTTGTTGATGGAAGCTCTCCCACCCCGCCCCAGTCCACAGATTTGCTGATGGCCTGCAGCACTCTGGCCAGTGAAATCCCTGCAACTTCAGGCAGATTCTCTTGATGAGGGAGTCTGACAATTGCCAGAGCAATTCATGCGATGACTGTATGCAAGAAATATCATTATTTCTAATAGCTGATGGTGGTTTAATATTTTAATGTAATTATGCTTGATTATATATTGTAATACGCCTTGGCCAGGCTTTGGATCTGGATCTAAGTAAAATACAGCTAATGGAAAATTCCCCTCCAGTTTTTTTTTTTTTTTTTTAATCAGGAATTAAGTCCTAAAGTGAAACTGAATGCAAATCCAACAAGCAATCTCTTGCTGGAGAAAATATTGGTGTAATATATTTGAATGGCCTAGTTTATCAGCTCACTTGGCTAAAATCATACACTGGTTTAGAATTATTTCAGAGCTGCTATTTCTCACCTTTCCCCTAACCTACTTTTGGTCATTTCTGATTTGTTTTATGAGCTTTTATCGAAAGGCAGTCAGCGTGGCGGAGATATAGAGAGACGTATATCAAATACTGTCCTTTACTGTGATCATCGTTAAAGAGGGAAGGGGAGGGGGAACTAATGCCAGGATGAGGCTGGGGTCTCGGTCTGGCTCATCTGTGCTGCCCGCCGTGCGCGGACACCCCACTGGACGCGCACAGCAGGAACGGACATACAGCCCCTCCTGCCTGGCCCATCCGTGTAGCAAAGCAGCAGTGTGCTTCCGACGGTGACATTCCCACACTCCTGGGAGGGGGCTGTTGGCAGCCAGGGCTGGACTGACTGACGGAGGGCAGTGGAGAGGTGTTAAGATTCACGTGAATTCCTTAAGGCTTCACTTTCATTCTGCTTTGGAGAAAGAAGCCCATTTGAGAGTATCCTTCACTCCCTCTGCAGAGTCCTCGTCTCTCCCCGGAGACGGCAAGAAAGACAGAAAGAAGGGAGCAGCGTGCGGGCCGCTCAGACCCTTCCCCACCCCGCTGAGGCGGGTTCCCTCCAAGGGCCCCCGAGGCGTGGCACCTGAAGCCTGACAGCCAGCCAGACACGGGCCTCAGCGAAGGCCCCAGAAACAGAGGGGCCGCCCTGCCCACTCACGAAAGGAGATGCCCATCTTCTCTTTCACCTGGGAGTCACCTGCTCTCTGGCTGGAAGGGAGGGTCGAAAACAAAAAGAAGGGGTCATTCCTGTCATTCACATAGTGCTACCCCATCCAAGCCGTGTAATTCCCTTAACAATCCTGCGTTGTTACTAACTCACGCCATTTGCCAGTGGAGAAATCTGAGGCTCTGGACGTCACACGTCTAGACAAGGTGGGACTGGGGACAGATCTGGACCCCCAGCACCTCCCTAGGCTGTGTGGAGCTCAACCACCACGGCATAGGAGCTGCACTTCTGACCGGGGAGGGATCTCCGGTGAAAGGCGTTTGCGTTTATGTGCCTTTACTAGTCCATAGTCGGAGTGGAACAGATCCATGGCTGCATCTCCTTCAGACTCTTACTTGGTTCTCTGGGGCCCCAGCTGTGCCACCAACACCGCTTCTGTGAATTGGCTGCTCTCTCTGACCAGGTCACTGTTACTTGCCAGACCTAAGCCAAGACGGCGTGGGCTGCCGACTGGCCCTACGGACGGTGCGCGCACTCAGAGTCACGCGGACACTCCGCGGCGTCCCTATCCCGACCCCGACCACAAAATCCGTCCCTTGAATTAGCCTGTCTCCTGGGGTGCGTATGTAAGGCGCCGCGCCCCTCCCGCCCTCCGCAAATCCCTTACTCCAATTCCACTCTATTCTGTGTCCTCTACCCTGTTCTCCTGTGCTCTAAACTTGACCCCATAGGTGTCACACCTCAAGGCCTAACTCCTACGTCCCAGGCGGGTCAATAATTCCTCCACGTGGATTCTTACTAAACCTTCATCTCCAGACCGGCCTTTGCCTATGTCTTGATAATACTCCTCCATAAGGTAAAAATACCCATCAGTTCCTTCATAAGGCAAAGTAATGTCGAGGTCAAGGGAGGCCAGGAGGCCAGACAGCCCAGCTGCGAGTCTTCTTTTCTAGCAGGCTCTTAGGCAAACTCCGTTTCCTCTTTGTGGCTTAAAACGGTGCCTGGCACTTAGTGCTGCCTGAGAGCTGGGCCTCGTGGGGTGGGGTCAGCTCGGGGAGGCAAAGGGGAAGAGGACTGGATTTTAGCAGCTGGGAGCAGGACGAGCTGAGCATTTCACCCAGTATTTGATAGGACGTTCTTTACCCACGATGTTGTCTCCCCTCCAGGGCTGTCACAGGTCGGCCTTAACTGGACTCATCTTCTGGTCCCCACTGATCCCCGTATCGCCTGTCAGGTTATTGCCTTTGGTTCAGTCCATTATGTTTTCCCTTCCCAGCTTGTGTTTCTCCCTTGTGTCTTCACCCGCCTGCCCAGCTCCCTCATTTGAACTTTGAGTAGGTAAGAGCTTTCTACTTAAACTTCAGAGCAGTTTATAAATAGGCTGCGTAGTTTCAGCCAGCAGGTAAAAGCTTTCGTCAAATTGTTTCTCCTCCCTGCAGCACTGGTATCTGGAGCTCCCAGAAAGGAAAAGTTGCAAATTATATTTTCCTAGTCATTAAGGCAGCATAATTTGAGGCCCAACCAGCAGTTTTCCTTTTCCCCACCTAGAATTTGCCAATATGATTTGGGCCGCTGATCTACACCTGTAAAATTTTTTCTTCTGAGAAAAAATTCTCCTAACGACACTTAGATCATTACCCATGATTCAGGAAAACCAAAGTCCAAAACTAATTTAGAAACAATGTTCAGATTCACTCAGTGCAAATTATTTTAGCTTAATAATTGATTTTCTCACCAAGAAACACACGGAAGCATAAGCAACAGTAGCCAAACTTTGAAAGAATAACATGCAGAGATGAGGAGTGGGGAAGGGTTCCCTGGAATTCTCCCCTTCCTGTTCAGAGTCTAAAATAGAATGGCATTTTCCCCCAAACAGTCATGTGGGGAACGTCTGGTGTTGTTACGGTTACATGGTGAAGTGTGTTTAACCTTTTCTTTGGACTTGCATGCAACCGTCATCATCTTCCACTTTGAATGACTCGGTGGGAACCCCTGAAAAGAGGGGGCCATGAGAATGGCTGACGAGCAGCAATTTGGGGTGGTATATTAAAGTGGCAGCAACGGATCTGAGGTGGGCGCTGTTCTAGAAGAAGGTGGGGCTCAGTGAGGGGGCTCAGCGGTACTTGCATCCCGCAGACTTGTTGCCACAGTGATTTATCCCTGCATCCCCCAGAGGGGGACACGGGTGTGTCCTAGTAGAGGTACACGGCCTTAAACAGAGTTTAACAGACCTTGCTGCCCGGGTTAGAATAGACTTTGCCGCAGCGCAGCCTGACCACGTGATGGAGGAGTGTCTGCCGTGGGGACACTGGCCATAAGGAGACCTGGACCCGGAGGGAGGGCTCCTTCCCTGAATGCGCACAGGTGACGCGGGAAGCAGGAGGGGCCGTCTGGCCGCAGAAACGTGCTGTCTTTCGGTTATTTCAGGCACATTTGCCATCACTGCCCTTTGTCCTCTGTCAGCATTCCATCTTGTTCCCCATGTTTTCTCTTGCAGATGGTTTATTAGAAGCGCTGCAGGATGTTTCTAAATGTTACACGTCACAAGAGCAGGGCTTTGAGAGCGTGCTGACAGCTCACCTGAGCGGGTCTTCACACACGGCTCTCTTCATCCTTAATGCTGCTGTGCCTTTAAATCCGCACCCACCCCCCCACCCCCAAACACACAGATCTTGGCATCCTGCCTTTTATAGTGGATAATTAAGAGAAGGATTTGGTTGGTAACCACCTTACTCCCGTGATTCATTACCAGTGATGGGTAATCCTGTGACGGAACAATCCATGGCTTTCAGTCCTTCAGACGTAATCTCATTCTTGTGCCTTCCACGGGGTCTTCAGTGGAAAGTAGCCCTTCTGGCAAGATCACCGATGCCGAAGGCAGTTATTCCTGCAGAGCCGAAAACCGGTGTCATTTACTTGAGAAGGGGGCTTACCCTGTCATCACAAAGTCCCCTTCCTGTGGGAGCTGAGGCTCCATTTACAACAGACCGTCTGCCTCTCATAGGAGCAAGTCAGGGCTCCCCTAACAGAGACCCGGCAGTGTTTCTTATGTCTGTCCGTGCGCTGAGGTAAGCGACCCGAGGAAACTGCCACCTACCTGCCGAGGTGACGCAGCCCAGTCCACGTCCTCAGGTGCCTCTTGGTTGTTGCTGGAGTGTCTGATATGATAGGTTTGGAATAGTTACTTGGAAGTTTCCTGGAGACACTTGCCTAGTAGGTACTTCTACTGATCCGCGTAAAATATATAATTTCCAAATTGTGTATCTTTTGATGTAATCACATAAATGGAAAACAACAGTCAATTAAGTCATTCCAGGAAAAATCATACTACTTCTTATCCCATCACATTCCGACCTCTCTACACAGGCACGTGATAGATGTCAGAGATTTGATCCAATCTCTTGCACTTTTTAAAACTGGAAATTACAGATAGACTGTCATTTCTGCAGGATATTAGGAATTGTGTAAAATTAGCATCCAAGTCAAATGCATACTGTAAATGCAGTAGGATCATAGACGTACTTTTCTGAGCTTCTGGCTAGGTTTTCCAACAGCAGAGAGCGTAGTTTTCAATCGGTACTTTCTCAAAGCACGTGATGGGCTGTGTGCCCGGAGTGTTGGGGCCCCTGCAGACTCCGTGCAGCCCAGTTCCTGACTGGTTCTGTGGGTTGTTCTGGTTCCAGGCTTCCACAGGGAATTCTAATGGAAGGATGTGCATTTCAGGTGGCAGAGGCCCTGCTTCAGACCAGTGAACGTTCTTGCCTCCTGTAATGAGTTATCATCAAAAACAGCCTCTGACTGTGCCCGCAGCTCGGGGGTCGGGGGGGGGGCGGTTGGAAAATCAGCTCAGCAAGCAGGACAAAATGAGGAGAAGAGCTGGCTCAAGGCCAGCTGTTCAGGCACGTGGGACGCACGTGTGAAGGCAGGGTGGTACTGTGGGGGGCGGGGGAAGCCTGCACAGGTCTGCTCCGGTGGAGGGTGGAGGTCTCCATTGGCAGGGCTCCCACTTTGCAGAAGAAGGTTGAAATTCAGAGTGTCGTGGCCGATCAGATTCCTTCGTTATCTCTCTGCCTTGTATTGGCCAGGTGCTTGTTCCTGCCGCTTACATGGTTGGAGGGTTTTTTTTCTTTTCCTGTTTTCCTAAAACACACACACACACGCAACCTGAGAATAGTAAAAGCTTTCCATTTTCCTGAACGCTAATAAATTGGAAAAGAGGTCGTATATATCATCTGTGCATATTGACATCGAGGGATTCAAGGGATGTTTAGGGAGAGAAGATAGAAGACTGAAGAGAATAGCCTTTGAATGGCTTAGAACCGAGTTTCCGACAGGACTTGAATCACATGAAGAAGACTGTGGAGAGAGACTGCATGTTTTATCAAGCTCCAGAGAAAGTAGCTTTTCTTAAGTATTGGTGTAACGTTTCTTCTTATAATTCTAATAATCTTCAAAGAAAAGACTGAAGTCTATAGCATACCAGCATTATTAATTTCTTCTTACAACAAGGAGGACTAGCCTTAACATTGCTTTGTTTTGCCCTCACTTCCTCCCGTCTTCAGCCCTCTGTGCTCCCTGTTATCAGCAGGTGAGACCAGGCCACGGGGCCCAGAGGACTCCATGGGGCTGAGATGCCCTTCGGGTCCGTGTGTGCAGGGGCACAGGCAGGAGGGGTCCCTCAGAACACGAAGCCCTGGGGAAGTCTGGAGCGGGTGTAGACCCCGGCGGGGGGAAGAGGGGGAGCAAGGATGAGAGTCAAGCCCCAGCCCCCAGCCGCAGCCTCTCCCAGGTGCATCCCTTCGGCTTGTTTTCCTGAAAACAAAGAAAACATTGGAAATACGTACAACTCCTAAAAAGAGAAAATATCCCATAAGCTGCTTCCTCATTGAATTTGCCCAAAAGTCAAATGTGGAAAGTGAGATGTGAAATACTAGCGTATTTATGTGTCTTCAACAAAACAAGGATCACAAGTAAAATATGTCATCAACATCTAAGAGGGGGGCGCAGTTTTAATTCACGGGGGCGGCCCGGCTTCCGCCAGGTCCTCCCTCTCCCGGAGCAGACCCTCCAGGGCTGCGCTGGGCTGGAACAGCTCCCCCGGGACCACTCTCCGACGGGAGCACAGAGCCCTGTGGCAGCGCGCCGGCCCCGGGACATGCAGATCAGTCACTCGGGCCCTAGGATGCAGACTCCTGTTTCTGATTCTCCCTGTGACACGTCCGCACCTCCACGAGGGGGACCCTTGGCACAGCCTGGTGCAAGCATCTGTGCTGAGCATCTTGCCAAGGAAGGAGCAGCTCTCCTGCCGGAGCCGAGAAGGACGGGCAGAGCATGCGTGTGTGCCCAGGCGGCCGGTGGGCCCTCGGCTTGCTCACCCAGGACGGCAGCCTCCTCTCACCTCCCGGCAGGCCGAGCGCCATCCGGTCCTTCCAAAGCTCCCAGAGCATCTCTGATGAGGTCCACTTGGGTCCTGGGTCGACTCCCTATAAGCTTGTTCATTTTGAGTTACATCCAACCATGCTTCTTCCAGAGATCTGTCTGGAGACAGATGGGTCTTAGTCGGTTTTCCTTATTAAGAAGCAACGCTGTCTTCCCGAGAATGACCCCCAAGTGTCACTTCTGCCTCCGCCTTCGGACAGAAATGTAAAGGCAGTGACAGAAAGAACCCGCTTCTGAAGGACGGGAGGAAAAGAACCCCGCCAGGGTGGAGGCTTCTGCGGTCGGCATCCCAGCCCTGCGTCGGAATCACTTTTGCCAAGTTATTGATTGGGTCTGAGACCGTTGCATTATCTGTAAAAGAGGGCTCGTCGCACCACCCCCATGAAGTCACGTGGGGTAAATACAATCAAGAGTAAAAGCTTGTTGGGCCTCCCTGGTGGCGCAGTGGTTAAGAATCCGCCTGCCAATGCAGGGGACTCAGGTTCGAGTCCTGGTCCGGGAAGATCCCACATGCCGCGGAGCAACTAAGCCCGCGTGCCACAACTACTGAGCCTGCGCCCTAGAGCCCACGAGCCGCAACTACTGAGCCCGCCTGCCACAACTACTGAAGCCCGGGCACCTAGAGCCCGTGCTCTGCAACGAGAGAAGCCACCGCAATGAGAAGCCCGCGTACCACAACGAAGAGTCGCCCCTGCTCGCCCCAACTAGAGAAAGCTCACATGCAGCAACGAAGGCCCAACGCAGCCAAAAATAAATAAATTTATTTTCTTTTTAAAGAGTAAAAGCTTGTCCTCTTGGTCCCCAGCTGGCCCCACGTCTGGAGCCCGTGGTCCTGGAGCCCCGGCTGCATCCTGTGCGTGCCTCGGTCGTTCTGACTGAGTGCTCCTGGCCGGCAGGCACGGAGCTGTGCCCCGGGCACGTGGGGCGTCACCGCGAGCCTAGGAAACCGAGGAGTCCTCTCTCCAGATCGGACCTGGGGATTCTCTGATCAGGTTGAGGACCCACAGACCCTTTGCTTTGACGGTGCGACCGGCAGCTGGGAAGAGGGCAGGACAGGGAACAAGGAGGCAGGTCCGGCAGAGTGTCACTCACAGCACCACCATGGTGGGCGCTTCAGCTTCCCATCAGGCAGGAGGGTCTGTTCTTCGACCCCTTCCCACGACCTATACCTGCCTTGTCACTTGTCGACAAACGCCTACGGAGGTGCCGTGCTGGTGAGCTAGAGAAATAGCACCAGGTATCGGCCCCCCAGAGGTCGGCCGGCCGTGTAATATTTTAAGGTTTGTGCTTGTATCAGTTCACTGCCCTCCCAGCCTCCACGTGATAAGAGCGCGGCTGGCAGACCGGCCTGGGCTTTGGCCCCGGTCGCACTGTGCTGCCAGCCCAGGAGCAGGGACCACACGCTGCCCTCAACTCGGGGGGCTTCGCTTCCAAGTCCATTTGCCTCAAGGATGTGCTACCATCCACTGCTGGAGTTAAAGTTTCTTCACGCACAGTAGCGTTTTCTTTACGTATATAAAGATGGCAGGGGCTTCCCATTTGTAAATCCAGCCCAACAGGGCTCGTTCTTTGGTAACTACGCGCGGAAGAGGCAGGGAGGTCCCAGGAAGGGGAGGCCGGCTTTGAGAAGAGCAACTGCAGTTCTCAGTCAAGTTGATGCTAGTGTTCATTCAATTGTGGTCTCACCTTTGCAAGTGAAGGAAAACAGTCTTGCGGAGGATTCAAAAAAAACCAGAAAAGACATATTGGGTGATTGGGATGTAGTATTCAATCCAAAGAACTTAATTAATGATGTCTCAAGCTGTGTGAAGCAGATTTTAAACTAAAAGTTCACCCTTTAGCCATCAAAAAACATGCTGCCCTGAAGTCGTTCGTTGTATGACTAACATATCAAAAGTTAACGTAGATTTTGCCGCATTTTTGTTAAAATGAAACCAGGGACTATCTGCTTCTCGCATACCAAATTAAGGAATAGGAGTCCAAATCACAAACAATTCCCAGCCTTTTAGGTAATGAGTGTCCTTGGCAAATGAAAGCCCACAGGATGGAAACTCATTGTTTACTGGCACAGACTAAGTTAGCATTTGCCACTGCATTACTTGTCTCTGCAGTAAAATTCCTTAGATGGTCCTACAGCCCTATCAGGTGGCAAAGCACCTGTGCCGCTGGGTCCCATGTGTCAGGTCTGCGTCACCCCACGGGGATGTGAGGCTGCACTGGCAATGACTGCCCTTGAACCGATGCTCCACTCACGGAGCTGCAGAGCAAACAGACGATTTCCACAGAGGGCAGCAAGGTGGGGTCCTCTGGGAGGCACCCCAAGGAGGCAGGGCTCATCCCCCAACAGGCTGGGAGAGGGCCGTGCACAGGTGGGAGCCCTGAGCCTCTGGGACTGGTAACCGATAGACTGACTCCTGGGATTCAAGACCCCTTAAAAGAGTGTTTGCTACAGAGGAGCAAAAGAAGGAACTAAAACCCGCCCTCGGGACCCGAAACAGGAGCGCTAGGCCCCGTCCTGCGGCGGGGGCGGGCCCTGCTCTGCGAGGTGCTCCTTGCTTGTTCAGTGACCTGCTCTGTAGGGATCTGGCTGTGTCTGGCAGCACACACAGCTCAGAAGGCGCCTGGGCCAGCAGGAGCAGGCGGGCGGGAAAAGCACCCTGAGGCGGCCCCCAAAGGAGGGAGGCAGGTGCTTAAGATCCCGGGATGGGGCCAGGGAGGAGGGACAGACGAGCTGGGGGAGAACTGGAGACGCCGTGTCTAGCACAGGGTGGACACAGCTGGGTGGTGCTGAGGGGGGAGCCCGGGAGCCTCTGGGTGACAGGGGGGCCAAAGGCAGGGTGTGAGCCAGATGCTGCCTATAGGGGTGGCTGAGAGGGGCACCCGGGGGAGGGCGGCCTGTAGTGGGTGGACGAGAGCTGGTCCCTGCTTTTCACTGAACGAGGGGGCCTGGCCGAAGAGGAAGGTCAGTGGATTCTGAGCACAGGTCCCCGGTGGTAAAGCCCAAAAAGGTGGGGCTTCCGAGGAGGTCACAATTTTCCGTGACCGCCTGGAAAATTGTAATGACGGTTTAACCAAATATATCCAATATTATCATTTCAACGTGTGAATCAAGATGTGAGAAACTATTAAGGAGGTATTTTACAGTCTTTCTTTTTGTACTAAGTCATCAAAATCCAGGATGGAGTTTACACCGCCAGCACCTGTCGGTGTGCACCGTCCACCGCTCAGGTGGCTGCAGGTGGCCCGCAGGGAAGGGACAGTGTGCAGGTGTAGACCATCCAGGGCACTTGGTCCCACCTGTGATTCAGGAGCTGTTCCCACGAAGGCACAGAAAGTTGTCTCGCCGATCGTGTTGGGCTCCTCTTGTTCTGTTTCTCACTTTTGTTTCGGGGAACAAATGGAAAAGAGGAGGGTCTGAGTCCAGTGCCATCAAAATCAAGAGAAGATGATGCAGCCCAGGAATGAAGGCTCCAAGCATGTTAAATACAAAGACCTTGAAAATCGGTGACCGTGGGAAGAAGAGGCATTGCCAAGTGCAGGGCCTGACTCTCCCTGCTTCTGCGGCAGAAGTCACCACGGGAGTAGAGTGCCCGCCACAAAGGGAGCAGATGCGCAGTCAGTGCCGGGTAAACTGATGAAAGCCAGCGGCTGTCTCAGACTCTACAGCAGGCGAGAGGCATCGTGGAATTGGATGTTGGGACCCATCGCCATTTTATTTTTTACTCCCTCCTCTTTGGAGTGGAGAGAACTGTGGAATTCCTGCCCCTTTCATTGAAGAGGGTACTTGTGAAATAGCCCCTGTTTTTAGTGGGATTAAAAATAACTCAAGGGACTGGCTTCCCTGGTGGCGCAGTGGTTGAGAATCCGCCTGCCGATGCAGGAGACACGGGTTCGTGCCCTGGTCCGGGAAGATCCCACATGCCGCGGAACAACTAAGCCCGTGAGCCATGGCCGCTAGGCCTGCGTGTCCGGAGCCTGTGCTCCGCAACGGGAGAGGCCACAACAGTGAGAGGCCCGCGTACCACAAAAAAAAAAAAAAAAAAAAAAAACTCAAGGGGGCTTCCCTGGTGGCGCAGTGGTTGGGAGTCCGCCTGCCGATGCAGGGGACACGGGTTCGTTCCCCGGTCCGGGAAGATCCCACGTGCCGCGGAGTGGCTGGGCCCGTGAGCCATGGCCGCTGAGCCTGCGCGTCCGGAGCCTGTGCTCCGCAACGGGAGAGGCCACAACAGTGAGAGGCCCACGTACCGCAAAAATAAATAAATAGATAAATAAATAAAATAACTCAAGGCCCAGCCATGCAGCCTCTGGTTACCATTTTTTACTCACTTGCTTCAGTTTTGCTGTGTGAGCCTTTGTGAAGAAACAGCAGTGTTTTTAAAGAGCATTTCCATAAAGGATTTTCCTCCTCCGGCGGGTAGAGCAGAAGTGGGAAGGGCGGAAGGATGAAGAGAGGGTTAGAGAAGAGCTCAGAGACCCGCTTTCATGTTATTTTCAGATGAATTAAAATCCTTTAGTCTCTAAAGACTTTTTAGGTCTGGAATCTGGAAGCGCCCTGTGCTGTACACCAGGCCATGGGTCTGTTAGGTCCTTTCACCCCGAAAGCCGCCCCTGAGTCACATGCCATCCAGAGCTGGCCCATCCAGCTGTGCGTGGACTTGCAGAAGATGGCCTGCATGGACTGGGGTCTTCCATTCAAGGGCAGATAATAGCACTCGCCATGGAGACCTGTGTCATCAAGGAGTCAGCTGGATTCCAAGCGAGTTACTGCATCTGCAAGAAAGGTAATGACGTAGCGCTTTGGGAGATGGAGCTATTTATTCACTCCTTTCCGAGGGCTGCTGGATGGACTCAGACCCCCGGCCAAGTCTTGATGCTGTAGTCGGGGCCTCCCTAGATCCTGCAGCTGGACACAGAGTTGAACATGCTGGCCATGGGCATTTGAGAATGCTCCAGATCTCAGAGCACCTTGACTGAAGTCATTAAACACTTCATTATATTTTTTAAGGCATAAAACCCAAAGAAATACCCAGGGAGAGAAAAATAGCACAAAAATTCTTCCAACCAAACTATTCTACAAATGGCAAACCACTGAGGTGACAAGCATTCCATGCTGTTTTTTGGAAGGGGAAATACATCTATCTTATGTGTAGGCATATCCTTGTTTATTGTCACTCACACATTAGTGTTAGAGGCAAAGCCAGGATTACACATACATTTCATTTTCTGATGCTAAAGGCATTTTGATTAAGTAAACTGCTAAGACCTCCAGTGGTCAGGCTGCTTTTGCAGGCTGAATTTTCTTGGCTGACTCTTAGGGGAGCTGGGTAGGAGGCACTGCTGCCATGAGGAAACACAACTGGGAAACGCCCAGAAAGAATCCCGCTGCACACAGAACTGGAAGCTGGGCCCGGTGGGTGAGATGTATATATGTTACCCAGTTAGGAGAACCTTTCTGCCCTCTCTTCTCGGTGGGCATCCTTTCCTAATGTAGAAGGCTCTGTTTATTCAGAGTGCCCCAGGATAGAATAATCTAATCCTTTTGATTTTATGAGAATACAGTAATACCTCTATCGCAGGCTCACAAGCTTTAATTTATTTGCAACGATGCAGTGATGTGAGCCATGCTGGGCTTGGTAAGAAACTAAAATCGGTGTGTTCATATTCGATTAAAAAAATGTATGCAAAATTTTCAGTGGATATTTTCAAAAGTCTAATTTTATGCACAGAATTTAAAATAATGCAGATCACCCCACATTCTAAAGTCTGTCAAGAGCCACATAATTTCAAAGCTGGCAGGCTGAGCGTGTGTTCGCAGTATGATCTGTTGCCACACGTGGGCACCGGTTTGCCTGGGAGACAGACGCCCACCCTCCGTCGGCCTCGGCCAGGGGATCCAGGCGCACCAGGACTCCACAGATGACTTTGGTGACCCCTGCAGTGTCATTCCAGGGCCACTTGGGTGTGAGACCTGAGTGTGGCCCTGAGGATCCTGAGTTTCAGTCTGAATTTCAGCTTCCGTAGGTTTTAGGCACATCCAGCCACAACGGCTTTGGAAATCTAAGTCCCCACCTTCACAATTGTCACAGCTTAGAGTATCTCTGTATCTTGTAACGAACGGTACAGTGGTCCCTCCTCAACCGTGTTTTTGCTATCGACTGTGGTCCAAAAATATTAAATGGAAAATTCCAGAAAGAAACAATTCATACATTTTTAATTGGGTGCTCTGCTGAGTAGGGTGTTGAAATCTCCCACCATCCTGCTCCCACTGGGGACGAGAATCATCCCTTTGTCCCACCCTCTGGCCACTTAGTATCCGTCTCACTTATGGATCTACTATCGTGTTATCGAAGTGCTTGTGTTCGAGTGACCCTTACTTTACTTAACAGCGGCCCCAAAGCACAAGATAGTGATGCTGGCAATTGGAATGTGCCAAAGAGAAATCAAAGAGAAATCATAAAGTGCTTCCTTTAAGTGAAAAGGTTAAAGTTCTCAACTTAATAAGGAAAGAAAAAAAATCGTATGCTGAGGTTGCTAAGATCTCTGGTAAGAACGAATTTTCTATCCACAAAATTGTGAAGAAAGAAAAGAATTTTGTGCTAGTTTTGCTCCCGCACATCAAGCTGCAAAAGTTATACCCACAGTGCATGATAAGTGCTTAGTTAAGATGGGAAAGGCACTAAATTTGTACAATATGGTATTTTGAGAGAGATTGCATTTACAAAACTTTTATTACAGTATTTTTTTTTTTTTTTTTTTTTTGCGGTACACGGGCCTCTCACTGTTGTGGCCTCTCCCGCTGCGGAGCACAGGCTCCGGACGCGCAGGCTCAGCGGCCATGGCTCACGGGCCCAGCCGCTCCGCGGCATGTGGGATCTTCCCGGACCGGGGCACGAACCCACGTCCCCTGCATCAGCAGGCGGACTCTCAACCACTGCGCCGCCAGGGAAGCCCTACAGTATATTTTTATACTTGTATTTTACTATCAGTTATTGTTGTTAATCTCTTACTGTGCCTAATTTATAAATTAAACTTTATCATAGGTATGTATGTACAGGGAAAAAAACATAGTATATATAGAGTTTGGTAGTATCCTGGGTTTCAGGCATCCACTGGGGGTCTTGGAACCCCACGGAGAAGGGGGGACGGCTGTAGTGTAATAATGTCTGATGTGCACTGAACACTTATGTGCTGGGAGCCGTTCTAATCCCAAGAACTCAGTGAAGTGTGAGTACTGCAACTACCCCATTTTAAAGATGGAAAACCTTGATACAGAAGAGTTAAGCATCTCCTCCAAGGTCAGTCAGCAGCTGCATGGGCCCAGGATTCATACCCAGGCAAGCTGGCGGGGATCAGCGCTTCCCCCGATGTCACCGTCCTCTCCCAGGTAGACTGAGTATCCACCCCAAATCCTCAGCTCCGGAAGAAATCAGACCCAGGAAATGGTACAAAGAAGGCAAAACAACCACCCCGAAACACTCCAAAATGCCTCCCCTCTCTCGTGTTACTATGGAGAATTCGTCTTGCCTTGTGTTGATTTTGAATAAAGCCACTTCCCTGCATAGAGCACCTGCCTGACCTTAGGAGCTTAGAGCGGCACCTGTCCGTGAAGGCACATTGTCGTCCCCTCCCACCAGCTCTGCGCTGTAGGTATTGTCACCTCCAGTCGTGTCTTAGCGATGGCAGCTGGTTATGGCAAACTTGCAAGCTCCCTGCTCAGGGCCTCCCTCCCTAACCTAACTCACGTCTTTGAGAGCAGGAAGACTCAACCTCCCAGCTTTCCGACTCATGCTGTAAAGCTGAGAGTAGTAAAAATGTTATCCGCGGTCAGCATGTGAGTAGTTCTGGCGGGGCTCCCCCAAACTGGGGCTGCTGACACACAGGCACGAGCCCTCCCCCAGGAGGGGATCTCACCCAGCCGGTGGCTGCAGACCTTTGCCTACTGCCCCAGGGGGACCCACTCTGGCATCCGGAGCCTGCTCCCCACCAAGCTCTGCTCAGCCTTCCAGAAATCCAGCCTCCACCTCCCTCCAAACAAACAGATTGACTTAGTGGAAACGAAGAACGAATTCCAAAGCCGCTGGGAGCATGAAACCACCTGAGCTCAAATGCATGGCACCCAGCCGGCTCCCTCCCTGCCTTGAATGGTGACCTCAAGGCCACCTTGCTACTAGAACTGAGTCCCCCCACCGTCCTATGGGGCCAGAGCCGTGGGCAGCAGCGGATGGAGGAACCCAGTGCTGTTCGGTGGAGCTGCCAACCACACCTTGGGTTCATTTCCAAGTGGCTGCCTCAGCACTCAGGCAATCTGCTTCCAAAATTACTGTGTGGGAAATTCCCTTGCTTGGGAGCACAGGGTGTTTTTTTTTTTTTCATTTCGGAGGCCTTCAGCCTTTATTTGTGAATCACACACAGGAACGCAATCACCATCACTAGACATCTTCGTTCCTCCCAAACATTAGACTGATTCCTCGTGGCTTTTCAGAGTCCTGTACGTTTCAGAAACTACACGTGATTGGTTACCTAGGGCATGGGTTTGGGACACATATGTGATTTGTCTTTTAAGCCCATGCCATTTCAGCAAAAGCAACCAACTGATGGATGCGGCACTTTTCCAGAATAAAGCCCGGCTTTGGCTCAGGTCTTAATCCCTAAGAGCACAGAGCTCTAACTCCTGGCTTCCATGGAGAGCTTGGCGATTCTGCGTGGCCGGAGCTGCAGATGCTCTGTGACGCTTCCTCCCTGGCTTTCCAGGGCTTGTTTTGTACCTGCTCCAGTCCAACCTGACAACTTCATTAAGGAACGTTCACATCTGTAAACCTACTGGCTTTTTGAAGATGTAAAGTTTCAGCCTTACGCGCTGCTGGCTGAACTACACGGAGGAGATAACCTATTTACATACTGAAAAGGTCAGTGTCAGACAATCCGCATTTAGAGATGAATTTGCTGTTGCCTGCAACTGGAGCAGAAGAATTTGGGAGAAGGCCGCAATTTTTCCGTCTATTTATCTGTGTGGACAGCACACGTGGGTAAAGATGCAGGATGTCTGTGCTCAGCAGTCGGGCAGAGATGGACAGGCTCCCTTGTACTTTAGGACCTCTCTGGTCACTAACCAGTAGGTGATTATGTGAATGTGTAAAGTGCAGGACAGCCTCACCTACTAACAACTGTTAATTAATTTGAGATGGAAATACTTGCATAATAGCTCTTCAGACATGGTCAGTAAAACACAAGCCTTCATAATAGACTTTAAATGATGTAGCTACTGCTTACTTACCCTGCCATTTGCATTAGGGAAGGTAGACTTTTAGAGGGCGTAGAACATTTCCTTTTGTGGTCTTTCCTTTCAAAGTCTTAAAATGTCAACAGCTTTATTCGGCTAATGTGTGTTGAAAGTATCTTAAAAGATGTCCTTATAAAGGCATGAATTTTCTCTAGAATCTCGGTAGTGGTTTTGTCCTTATCCATTTGTACATTCAAAGCAGAATAATGAGGGAATTGAGATCCATGGCTCCATCTAAATGTCAGGATATAACAGAAGATTAAAGTCCCTCTTGAAGGTGGAAAACTAGTTCAGAAAGGCTGGGGAGGAGAGTGGGCGGAAGCGGAGTCTGACTCCTTGGAGACACTGGCCAGTGCCCTTGGCGCCTTAGGGCCGTGGCCACTCAGAGCTTTGCTCCCGAGGGAGGGCCCAGTTAGGAGGGCTCGGGCGGGGGGGGCACCCAGCTCTCAGCTGCAGCCTCTTCCCCAAGCCCGGCAAGGCCAGCGTGCCCTGCAGGGACTAACCGTAGCAGCCTCCACCTAGGTTCTCCTGGGATCCTGAGCTGCATTCCACATACGGTGTCCCCCAGGGAACCCGTGAAGCCAGACGTGCACCTGGGCCCATTGTGACGCAGGCAGTGGCTTCCAGGAGGGAACCGGGCTTCGTGTGCGGGCACATCCCCGGTGGCCGGTGTGCCCGTCCACTTAGAGCCGCGTCCAGCGGGGCTCTGGGTCTGCTCTGACTCCAGACTCGGAGAGAGAGGCCAGTGCAGTGACAGGCCGGCTCCTTGCTGGCATCAGTGGGTCACAGAGATGATTCGATCCTGCTCAGCAAACGGCCACAGTTTCGGGCCATCATCACTCCTGACTGTGGTTTTAAAACAGAGCAGCGGTGTCGCTGTGCTGGGGAGGGCCTCCTGGACAGTGATGCCGTCTGTCCAAGGTTCGTCCAGGGTTCCAGGGGGTCTGACTCGGGCCCTCGGCGGGGAGGGGCCACCAGGATGCTGCCCCCCCCTCACCCGCCTGCCTGTCTTGCAGAGCACTTGGCCGCGCGGACGCAGCAGGCCCTGCACCAGTCCGTCTTCATGTCGTCCTCCTCCGCCCAGCCTTTCCGGGACCTTCCTCTGGGCCGCAAACAGCACCTCAAGCTGCTCCCCGGCGTGGCCGACGTGCAGGCTGGCAAGGTGGCCCGGTGGACGGTGGATGAGGTGAGTGGCTGCCCGGGGCCGGGGTTTCTCTTAGGTGCTGAGTGCACGTGCCAAATTCCAGAT
The DNA here is from genome assembly GCF_026419965.1 of Kogia breviceps. NCBI lineage: Eukaryota > Metazoa > Chordata > Mammalia > Artiodactyla > Physeteridae > Kogia > Kogia breviceps. The sequence continues at coordinate 57,812,117 of NC_081324.1, read as the reverse complement.
CCATACTTGAGGGAGAAGCAGGCTGACGCTCAGGACGTTCGGGAAGCCCCTTAGTGGGGCCCTGCCCTCCCCAGCCTTCTCCCAGCGCCGTCTCCGCTGCCTGCCCCCCGGGGTGGGGTGCTGATTTAGGCCTCCGGCCCCGCATCACAGGTTTGCTCTGAGGAAACACCAACGTGTGGGCCTCCATGCCTGTGTCCTGGCAGCCCCGGGCGGTGCCCCCCACCCCGCCCTGCAGGCTCGGTGCCCAAGGGGCTCGCCCTCTGCCTGGTGCCCCCGAGGCCCCAGGATCCCATGCTCTCACGCCCAGGCAGCACCGCGCTGCCGCGTGTCCATCCGCAGCCACGGGGGATCAGGTCAACCTCAGGTTTATTAATAAATTAGGTCACAGTGTTGCATAAGATGCCGAGCAGAGGGGAAAGTGGGTTTGACTGTAATATAAACACACCTTACAGTGTTGGTTTTACATGAGAATCAGGTAAGTGCCCTTGCTTCCTGTGCTGCTGTGGAAATGCTTCATACTTAAAGCAACACTCTCTGACTGATATTCCTTTTGATGAAGGTATTGTTCTCACTCATCAGGCCTTAAGATTTTTTTTTTTTTTTTAAATGAAAGAAAAGCCTGGGTCACTCTTTTGACAAGACAGAGTAGAGCTGCAGTTAAACTAGTCACGGGTACTCACCGAGCATATGCCCAGCAGTCAACTCACCTGGACTGCATCTCGCTCAGGGGCCTCCTTTCCAGCCCCAGAAAAGGAGCAGGTGACTAAGGCCCTGCAGAGGTCAGAGGTCCGGGGGGCCTCCCGCCCCTCCTCCCAGGCAGCTCACAGAGTGTGCCTGGTGCATCCCCCCGACCTGGCACCCTCCGCGTGGACGGGGCCCGGCACACCCTGCCTGCCCGCCTGGTGCCTCTCCTTCCAAGGCCCTGTGGGTCCCGCAGGACAGAGAGGTGACTGGACATGCCAGGTGCTGCGGGGTCGTTTGAGGGGGTGACTAAATGTGACCCTGCTCCCTAGAGAGTATTCATGGTCTGCGCCCGCCCATCTGTGAACTTTTACCAGTTTACAAAGCCGACTGAAGTAAAACCTATTGTGTCTGTAATCAAAGCACTGCTGGGTTTGCCCTTGAAATAACAACCCAGGGTTCAAGGGCAGTCTCTCTCTCTCCTTTGACCTTCAAGCCATTCATCTGAGGTTCTGCACCGTTTAAGTTAGATGACAGTGGCCCCTCTTCCCTCTTCTTCCTGTGCTTCTGGCCCCTGGCGTGTCACCGTCCTGCCCAGACGTCCAGCGCAGCCCCACGTGTGCAGAGAGACTGCATCCCGACGGACAGGGAGTGGGCACAGCAGGCGAGCTCTGCACAGCATCCCGGTCCCCAGATGAACCCGTAGGACCCGCCTGGCTGTCCACCCGCCCCGACCTTGGGCCCCACGCCCTGCGCCTCCCTAGTCCCTGTGTACCGTTGTCACACGTGCACCGTCACTGCCCAGCCCCTGCCCAGCGCAGGCTCTCCTCCTGCAGGAGCCCTCAGGCTGCTCCCACGCCCCTCGGGGCCCCCGTTTCCTCCGAGAGTCTCTGTGGCTGCACCTCGGATGCTCACTCTGCTGACCCTGAACCTCAGGCACATGAGCGGAGACCTTACTCACTCGGCCTGTGTCCTGAGAGCTTCTCACTGCACCTGGCACTGGGCAGATCACCCAGTAAGTGTTTGTTGAGTGAATGGCAAGGGCATCTGAGCTGGATTTTGAAACAAAAGTGCAATAAGTCCAAGCAGAGAAAAGACGGGACGCCATGCGGGGGAGGAAAACTATAGAAGCGGGGCTGAGTGTGACACGTGCGAGGATGACAGACACACACGTGTCCCTTACTGACATTGATGATGGTAGTGAACAGTGTTGATGTAATGAGAGCGAGGCACGCATGCTTATTTTGCCCATTTTACAGACAGGGAAGTGGAGGCACCGGAGACTAAGGAGACTCTTAAGGCCTCACGGTCAGAGCCAGGTCCTGAGCCGACGTCTCACCGCACCCCAAGCACACTGCCCGCTGGGGCTTGGGGAAGACGGCCTGCGGCAGGCAGGAGGTGGGCCAGGCGCACCAGTCGGGCAGTACCAGGTTCTTAGGTCCTGAGGCAGAAAGTCACGTTGTGACGCTGGTGCTTCAGGGAGATGAAAACAGCACAGGCCAGCAAGGAGGGTGAGGGTAAGAAGGGGCCGGGCTGGGCGCCACTGTCCAGAGCCACCCGGGCTCAGCAGACGAAGCCACGGCACAGGAAACAGATGAGGCACAAGAGGAGGAGGTGAAATGAGCCAGCGTGGTTCCGTTTATACTCTCAGTGCTACGCAGCTTGGTACTTAATTAGGATAATGATGTGTGAGAACACCAGGCCCGCACACTTCATCGGAAAGAATGGAAAAGTAGCGGTGCCGTCAAAAAATGGAACTCTGGGGACAGGATCCAGTTTGGGGGCCAAGGGATAAGATGAATTTATTCTGGGACCTTCTGAGTTAGGGTCCCCTCGGGTTACACGAGACAGGGCTTCACCAGGCACGATCCCCATAGAGGACGGCCAGGGAGGGAGGCCGGTGGGTCCACGGCTGAAGTGTAGGAGGAGGGGCGAGAAGTCGGGGGGAGGCCGAGGAAGGAGAGTGTCAGGCGGAGGCTGGGAGTGAGCGGCCCAGGCCACAGGGTTCCCGGCTCGGCTGTGGGGTTGGGCTTCAGGGCACTGGGGAGAATTGTGTACAGAATGTGTGTTTTTCCCCATAAGAAGAGGGCCACAGCTTTTATTAACTTCTTGGGGGCTGGGGGGAGCATCACCCCAAAGGAGCAGGGGTCACTATTTAGGAACATTAGGGAATAAATAGGAAATTCGGGGGTGGGGCCTCTGATCTGACCAGCTTCAAGTCTGACACTGAACAAAGTGAAGTTTGGAGGGTGATTAAAGGGAAGTAGCTGGTCCATCATTAGGTTGGGGCGGGTCTCAGAAGGAAGAGCCTCACTAGTCTAGTGGGTGGGGAGGACCGAAGATGCCACAGAGGATGACCAGGAAGCTGTGATCACAGTTGTGAGCTCTCTGTGATGGGTACACACGGGATCCCAGCCTTTTACTGCCGAAGGTGACCTTATTAGACATTTTCTAGATTAAAACTTAAAGCAGCCATCGGAGAGGCTGGCTTCCTGGAGCACTTCGTGGACCGTGGCTGCCCACGGAATGCATCCCAGAGAAAACAGTCTGGGTTAGTCCCTAACGTTGACGTACCTTTGTCTTGATAGCTCCCTGATTAGATGCCCTTGAGGACAAGGACCACATCCTAAATTTCTCTCTGTATTCTCACATTCTGTAGCACATTTCCTGGCACAAAAACTGGTCCTCAAGAAGAAACCTTGAGTGGTCAAAGTGTGGGCATTGTGATGGGTTTGTATCGTTGAAAATAAGGGGGCTCCCTAGGGGGGATCCCAGGGAGTACCAGCCACAGGGGCCACCATGTCTGCTCCAGATGCATAGGGTCGTGAGGACTTGAGAAGGCAGTTCAGGGTGAGCAGGGCGGGGCTGTGGCTTTGTGCTTTGTTCCCACCCGGCAGGAGCGGGAGCTCAGCGGCCAGGGACAGGGCATGTGGAAAATGACTTGTGGGTCCCTGTGCTAAGTGCCGTCCAGGGACACTTAAGGCAGCTGTCTCTGGCAGGAGATGCAACGCAAGGACAGCCCCTCTTGTCAGTCGTCCTGGCTGGGAGGAGACCTCCGCTCCGAGTTGTGGAGTTGTGTTACCCGACGGATCTTTGTCACGTTGCCTGGAGGCGGGGGCTGGCTTTTAACTCCTTTGCTGTTTCTGTGGTGTTTCTGCCAGAGCAATTTCTTTCAGAGCACCAGGCAGGCTGTGAAGTCAGTTTAGTGGTTCTAAAAGGAGAGACAAGACCAGATGCAAGTACATCATTGTAGGAGAGGTTATTGTTTTGTGAAACCTTCCTTAGGAATGTGTGGGTGTGCACACACTCAAGCTGTGGTCCCTGGGGAGTGTATTTCTTACTCTGGTCGGTCATGGAAATGTTCTATAGAAGAGTACAAGCATCTAAGAGTAGGGACGAAATGATTTTTATATCTTTTTACATCTTTCTAGCAAGTACAGCAGAGCAGGTGTGTGACAAATGTGCGAGTGAGTGGATGAATTAGGAGACGAATTTTCCGCAGCCCCTCCTGCCAGGCGTCCATGGGCACACGCAGGCCAGACGCGACACGTACACACATTACAGCCGCGGGTGCAACTCGGGGATGCTTGGTGCCCATGTGGGTACTTCTATTTCTCACATTCAAAAATGCCTTTTAAAGCAGCACATGTAGATTGCCCTGGCCTTATCCAAGGGCTCCCTGAATATCCATTAGCTCTAAAAGATGGTGGTCGCTTTCTAAGCAATCTTTGCCCAGGAGGGAGTGTTTTGAAAAATTCAGGATACTGCTACCTAAGCATAGCAGCTTTATACAATCAGGCCCTGAAAAAGGGCAACTAACAAATTCCACTGATAAGAAATGAGACCCGGGCTGGAAACATGGTCCCCAGTGGACCCGAAGCCAGGACAGTCAGGCACACAGCGCTGGCTCAGCAAGATGGGAACGTCGGCATCGGGAGAGATTTAAGGAAGCAGCAGCTGCACTGAAGGAAGCAGGCCTGCTGGGCTGCAGGAGGATGCCAGGAAAAGGAGGTTGCCCGGGAAGGAAGTTGGGTGAAGTAAAGGGCTCAGCTCAGAGCCTGCACAGTTTCATGTCTTAGTCTTTCCAAACTGCTGTGTCATCCCTGGAACTAAGTTACTCCGCGTCCTTCCAAAACAAAACCGGGGTGTCTGCTGTGGACACTGCGCTCCCAAGAACTTGGGGAACCAGGTGTGCTGCCCCTGCCAAGGCCAAGGCCAAGGCCTGGCACCCTGGGCTGCAGCAGGGCCGCCATCGCCTGGGGAAAGCAGCCGAGTCCACACAGCTGTCCTGGGTGGAGGCAAAGGACGGGGCGGCAGCTTCCTCCTCTGGGGACTCATGGAACCTTGTGAACGGTTCTCCACGTTGACCGCGACGTGAAGAAGGAAGCACCTGCTGAAGGGGAGCATGAGAGGGAACCCCTCCATTACTGCTCTGCTGTCTAGTGAAGTTTACGGTGAGGAAATCTGCAGCCAATGGGCTTTCTACTGCAGCTCAAAATAGAATTTATCCTCGGGGGAAGAAATCCTGACTGGCAGTACTGAATAAGGATACCAAATCATGGTCCAGGCCAGAAGAGTCAGCCTCGGTAGATTTCATGGAACTTGTTCTTTACTTTGGAAAAAGGCAGGTTGAATAGAATCAGAATCTCTTTCCAAAAAGACAGAGGATTTCAGACGTGTGGTAATAAAACTGTCCGAGGAAGACAGTAAGGACCGTGCGATGACCTGCCTCGCGGCGCAGCCCTGTTTACTCTTTGGTTTATCCCCACTTAAAACCCAATCTACCTCTGACATGGACAGTGATTTCTTGGCTCACAATACTAAGAAGAGGGAACGTGATCCTTTTTTTAAATGTGTAATTTGTTTGCCCAGAAAAGGACATTTTAACCTCTGAAAACCATCAGAGCAACACTCAGCCCTGTTTTGAGAACAGAAGTTCCTGGAGCGTGTATTTACGAGAGACTGTCTGTGGGGCGTGTCCCTGTCCCGGGGGCCGGGCATCCGGGGACCCTGGTGCTGGCATGGCTTCCCCAGGGGAGCCATTGATTGAGAGGCACCAGCGTGTGTCTTTAGCTAATTCCTAGAGCCACTTTTCTATGTTCACTTTCCCTACTGTGACCCGCGGCCCCCTCCTGTGACAGAGCCATCCCAGAAGAGCCCTCCTGCAGCGCGGTGGCTCCTACAAGGCGGTGTCGCCAGCACCTGGATTCGTTTTTCGTTGTCACAATCGTGCTGCTGGGGCTGCTCCCGGCACTTAGCGGGGATGTCGCCAAACACCCTGCGGTTCGCAGGGCAGCCCCACAGCGAAGAAGGATCAGGCCCAGCGTTGGAGTTACGCTGGGCAGGAAACCTGCCCTTGAGCGTGTTGTCTCCGCCCACAGCTGTCCCCTGTGACCCTACGTCAGGGTTTCACCTTTAGTACCTCCCGCCCCCAGCTCTGGGCTCTGCCCCTCCGGAGCATTCTGCCCTCAGAGTGCCCGGCGGAGGGGCCGCTGCAGCCTGCCCCCCAGCAGCGCCCGGATGGCCTCCCAGGAATCCCCTGCCGTGTGTGTGTGTGTGTGTGTGTGTGTGCGTGCGTCTGTGCGTGCGTGTCCGCGCGCACGCTGGGGCGGGGTGGGGACTGCACGTTAGAACCAACCCAGGAATCTAATCCATGCCCAGCACTCCACCAGATCCAGCTTGACTGATTTGGAATCTCTGCAGCATGAGCTTGACCTGAGATCGCGTTTAAAGCTCTCCAGGTGGTTCCAGTGCACGTCCAGGGTGGAGAAGGGCTGCCCCGGGGCACTCACTGGCTACGTGTGGCCTTGAGGAAGTTATAAAACCTCTTTGGGCTTCAGCTTCCTCATCATTTTTGTGGAAATTCCCTCCGCAGGGAGGTCCGAGTCCCCGTTGTTGGCCAGACGCTGGGGGAGGCCCTGGAGGCTCAGGTATGGGAGATGGGACGGCCCAGGTCTGGAAAGGCAGACGGTGCCTGTCATCACTGCTGTGCACAGGCAGGCCACTGTCGCCTGCCCTCCCTGACCCCCAGGCTGGACAGGAGGGGCAGACGATGGAAGGTTCCAGGATGCCAGGGCTCCACACATATGGAGGCTGTCATTGGCACCATGGTGACTGTAACCATATCAGGTAAGGTTAGGTCAGCCTGGAAATGAGGCCAGAAAAGATAGTAGGAGCTGGTCTCATTTCCGAGCTGGCGAATGCTACTGTGGCTTGATAGCTACTGTTTAAACCCCAAGCGTTTGAGGGATTCAAAGTGTATTTTACTCAAATGTTGAATGACTACAACCCAAGGTATTATTTCCGGTGCACGTTCTGAATCAGGCTTTTCATCTCGCACTGTAGGTGGCTGAGTTCGTACGGTCTCTGCTGGGCTGTGAAGAGCATGCCAAGTGCTTCAAGAAAGAGGTAGGAAATGGAAAAATTACACGTTTCTCTACGACTAGGCCCGGAAGTGCTTTGTTTCTGTTTACTTAAGTGTAAATAAGGGCAGTTTGGGGGAGACAAGAGAAAGAGGTCCAGGCAGGAGGGGGCCCAGCGGGGCAGCCTCTGTCTGGGTCACTGGCGTGAGCTGTACTTTGTCGCTGGAGTCTGCAGCCTCATCTCTGCAGCCACTCGTGAAAGGGACTCTTGGGACACGTCACTCGGTTAATACCTGCGTTGTGACTGCAGCCACACTGGGGCACAGGGGACCTGCCACAGGCCTGCACCCAGGAAAAGGGGGGCTTATCTGCTCCAGAGTGGAATTAGGACCGCCCTACCTGTCCTTGCCCTGACCCTACTCAGGGGGACATGGAGAAACCACACAATCCTTGAAATTGTTGGTTTCCTCATCTGCCTCCAGGGTTGCTGGTGGGATCAGCACAGAGAAGGGTTAGTAAAGCTCCGTAAACGCTTACTGTTCCCATCATAACCATCACTGCTTGACTCTTAGGACTACCGGCCATTTGGCCCACAAGTCTTGCCTGAAGTCGTGAAGGTTGGGGTATGGCCGTAGGGCGGTGCTCTCCACCACTGTGGGATGTGCTTGGTACCCCGTGGGGAGGGTATTCCACTCTCTAGATGGACGATTCTTCATTAGGCAAAATATTAGACATGGAAGCTTTTAAAACTCTCAACACCCCACCTGGGGTCCCCAGGGATCCCTCCTTCCTCAGGAAGACACTGACACCATGGTTTGTATTGTTAACTAAAAAGCGTTAGAACCACAGGGCTGGGTTCATGGAAGGGTGTCACCCTAGCAAACTTCATTCTGTCCTCTTGGTTCTGGAACCTGGACTCCTTCTGAGCCCATCTTTGAAAACAGGCAGCGTGACTGTGGGACAGGCCACAGTCGCCAGGACTCAAAACTCTGAGACCACCCTGGGGCTTCTAGAAACGGAAAAACGGCCTGCACGGTGGCACTGGCCATCACGTGACCTCAGGAAAGCCATGACATTTCAGACCACAGTATGTTATTTTTTAAAAAAATCTTTGAGTATAACTGTTTTACAATAGTGTGTTAGTTTCTCCTTTACAACAAAGTGAATCAGTTATACATATACATATGTTCCCATATCTCTTCCCTCTTGTGTCACCCTCCCTCCAACCCTCCCCATCCCACCCCTCTAGGTGGTCACAAAGCACAGAGGTGAACTCCCTGTGCTATGCTGCAGCTTCCCACTAGCTATCTAATTTACATTTGGTAGTGTGTATATGTCCATGCCACTCTCTCACTTCGTCACAGCTTACCTTTCCCCCTCCCCATATCCTCAAGTCCATGCTCTAGTAGGTCTGTGTTTTATTCCCATCCTACCACTAATCTCTTCATGACATTTTTTTTTTTTTTAGATTCCATATATATATGTGTTAGCATACGGTATTTGTTTTTATCCTTCTGACGTCACTCTGTATGACAGATTCCAGGTCCATCCACCTCATTACAAATAACTCAGTTTCATTTCTTTTTATGGCTGAGTAATATTCCATTGTATATATGTGCCACATCTTCCTTATCCATTCATCTGTTGATGGACACTTAGGTTGCTTCCATGTCCTGGCTATCGTAAATAGAGCTGCAATGAACATTTTGGTACATGACTCTTTTTGAATTATGGTTTTCTCAGGGTATATGCCCAGTAGTGGGATTGCTGGGTCGTATGGTAGTTCTATTTGTAGTTTTTTAAGGAACCTCCATACTGTTCTCCATAGTGGCTGTATCAATTTACATTCCCACCAACAGTGCAAGAGTGTTCCCTTTTCTCCACACCCTCTCCAGCATTTATTGTTTCTAGAGTTTTTGATGATGGCCAATCTGACCGGTGTGAGATGATATCTCATTGTAGTTTTGATTTGCATTTCTCTAATGATTAATGATGTTGAGCATTCTTTCATGTGTTTGTTGGCAATCTGTATATCTTCTTTGGAGAAATGTCTATTTAGTTCTTCTGCCCAGTTTTGGATTGGGTTGTTTGTCTTTTTGTCATTGAGCTGCATGAGTTGCTTATAAATTTTGGATATTAATCCTTTGTCAGTTGCTTCATTTGCAAATATTTTCTCCCATCCTGAGGGTTGTCTTTTGGTCTTGTTTATGGTATCCTTTGCTGTGCAAAAGCTTTTAAGTTTCATTAGATCCCATTTGTTTATTTTTGTTTTGATTTCCATTTCTCTAGGAGATGGGTCAAAAAGGATCTTGCTGTGATTGATGTCATAGAGTGTTCTGCCTATGTTTTCCTCTAAGAGTTTGATAGTGTCTGGCCTTACATTTAGGTCTTTAACCCATTTTGAGTTTATTTTTGTGTATGGTGTTAGGGAGTGTTCTAATTTCATACTTCTACAGGTAGCTGTCCAGTTTTCCCAGCACCACTTATGGAAGAGGCTGTCTTTTCTCCACTGTGTTTCTTTCCCTCCTTTATCAAAGATAAGGAGACCATATGTGTGTGGGTTTATCTCTGGGCTTTCTATCCTGTTCCATTGATCTATATTTCCGTTTTTGTGCAAGTACCATACTGTCTTGATTACTGTGGCCTTGTAGTATAGTCTGAAGTCAGGGAGCCTGATTCCTCCAGCTCCATTTTTCGTTCTCAACATTGCTTTGGCTATTCGGGGTCTTTTGTGTTTCCATACAAATTGTGAAATGTTTTGTTCTAGTTCTGTAAAAAATGCCAGTGGTAATTTGATAGGGATTGCATTGAATCTGTAGATTGCTTTGGGTAATAGAGTCATTTTCACTATGTTGATTCTTCCAATCCAAGAACATGATATATTTCTCCACCTATTTGTATCATCTTTAATTTCTTTCATCAGTGTCTTATAGTTTTCTGCATACAAGTCTTTTATCTCCTTAGGTTAATTCCTAGATATTTTATTCTTTTTGTTGCAATGGTAAATGGGAGTGTTTTCTTAATTTCATTCTCAGATTTTTCATCATTAGTGTATAAGAATGCCAGAGATTTCTGTGCATTAATTTTGTATCCTGCAACTTTACAAAATTCATTGATTAGCTCTAGTAGTTTTCTGGTAGCATCCTTAGGATTCTCTATGTATAGTATCATGTCATCTGCAAACAGTGACAGCTTTACTTCTTCTTTTCCTATTTGGATTCCTTTTATTTCTTTTTCTTCTCTGATTGCCGTGGCTAGAACTTCCAAAACTAGGTTGAATAAGAGTGGTGAGAATGGGCAACCTTGTCTTGTTCCTGATCTTAGTGGAAATGGTTTCAGTTTTTCACCATTGAGAACAATGCTGGCTGTGGGTTTGTCATATATTGCCTTTATTATATTGAGGAAAGTTCCCTCTATGCCTACTTTCTGCAGGGTTTTTATCATAAATGGATGTTGAATTTTGTCAAAAGCTTTCTCTGCATCTATTGAGATGATCATATGGTTTTTCTCCTTCAGTTTGTTGATATGGTGTATCACGTTGATTGATTTGCGTATATTGAAGAATCCTTGCATTCCTGGAATAAACCCCACTTGATCATGGTGTATGATCCTTTTAATGTGCTGTTGGATTCTGTTTGCTAGTATTTTGTTGAGGATTTTTGCATCTATGTTCATCAGTGATATTGGCCTATAGTTTTCTTTCTTTGTGACGTCTTTGTCTGATTTTGGTATCAGGGTGATGGTGGCCTCATAGAATGAATTTGGGAGTGTTCCTCCCTCTGCTATCTTTTGGAAGAGTTTGAGAAGGATAGGTGTTAGCTCTTCTCTAAATGTTTGATAGAATTCGCCTGTGAAGCCATCTGGTCCTGGGCTTTTGTTTGTTGGAAGATTTTTAATCACAGTTTCAATTTCAGTGCTTGTGATTGGTCTGTTCATATTTTCTCTTTCTTCCTGGTTCAGTCTCGGCAGGTTGTGCATTTCTAAGAATTTGTCCATTTCTTCCGGGTTGTCCATTTTATTGGCATAGAGTTACTTGTAGTAATCTCTAATAATCTTTTGTATTTCTGCAGAGTCAGCTGTTACATCTCCTTTTTCATTTCTAATTCTATTGATTTGCGTCTTCTCCCTTTTTTTCTTGATGAGTCTGGCTAGTGGTTTGTCAATTTTATTTATCTTCTCAAAGAACCAGCTTTTACTTTTATTGATCTTTGCTATTGTTTCCTTCATTTCTTTTTCATTTATTTCTGATCTGATCTTTATGATTTCTTTCCTTCTGCTAGATTTGGGGTTTTTTTGTTCTCCCTTCTCTAATTGCTTTAGGTGCAAAGTTAAGTTGTTTATTCGAGATGCTTCCTGTTTCTTAAGGTATGATTGTATTGCTATAAACTTCCCTCTTAGAACTGCTTTTGCTGTATTCCATTGGTTTGGGGTCGTCGTGTCTCCATTGTCATTTGTTTCTAAGTATTTTTTTATTTCCTCTTTGATTTCTTCAGTGCTCACTTCGTTATTAAGTAGTGTATTGTTTAGCCTCCATGTGTTTGTATTTTTTACAGATCTTTTCCTGTAATTGATATCTAGTCTCATAGCATTGTGGTCGGAAAAGATACTTGATACGATTTCAATTTTCGTAAATTTGCCAAGGCTAGATTTGTGACCCAAGATATGATCGATCCTGGAGAATGTTCCATGAGCACTTGAGAAAAATGTGTATTCTGTTGTTTTTGGATGGAATGTCCTATAAATATCAAGTAAATCCATCTTGTATAATGTATCATTTAAAGCTTGTGTTTCCTTATTTATTTTCATTTTGGATGATCTGTCCATTGGTGACAGTGGGGTGTTAAAGTCCCCTACTATGAATGTGTTACTGTCGATTTCCCCTTTTAAGGCTGTTAGTATTTGCCTTATGTATTGAGGTGCTCCTATGTTGGGTGCATAAATATTTACAATTGTTATATCTTCTTCATGGATCAATCCCTTGATCATTATGTAGTGTCCTTCTTTGTCTCTTGTAATAGTTTTTATTTTAAAGTCTATTTTGTCTGATATGAGAATTGCTACTCCAGCTTTGTTCTGATTTCCATTTGCATGGAATATCTTTTTCCATCCCCTCACTTTCAGCCTGTAAGTGTCCCTAGGTCTGAAGTGGGTCTCTTGTAGAGAGCATATATATGGGTCCTGTTTTTGTATCCATTCAGCCAGTCTGTGTCTTTTGGTGGGAGCATTTAATCCATTTACATTTAAGGTAATTATCGATATGTGCGTTCCTATTACCATTTACTTAATTGTTTTGGCTTGTTCTTGTAGGTCTTTTCCTTCTCTTATGTTTCTTGCTTAGAGAAGTTCCTTTAGCATTTGTTGTAAAGCTGGTTTGGTGGTGCTGAACTCTCTCAGCTTTTGCTTGTCTGTAAAGGTTTTAATTTCTCCATCCAATCTGAATGAGATCCTTGCTGGGTAGAGTAATCTTGGTTGTAGGTTTTTTTCCTTCATCACTTTATTTTTTATTTTTTTTTTTTTGTATACCAGTAAGAATTTTTATTTTATTTTTTTTTATTTTTCTAATTTTTTTAACATCTTTATTTGAGTATAACTGTTTTACAATAGTGTGTTAGTTTCTCCTTTACAACAAAGTGAATCAGTTATACATATACATATGTTCCCATAACTCTTCCCTCTTTTGTCACCCTCCCTCCCACCCTCCCTATCCCACCTCTCTAAGTGGTCACAAAGCACAGAGGTGAACTCCCTGTGCTATGCTGCAGCTTCCCACTAGCTATCTAATTTACATTTGGTAGTGTGTATATGTCCCTGCCACTCTCTCACATTGTCACAGCTTACCCTTCCCCCTCCCCATATCCTCAAGTCCATGCTCTAGTAGGTCTGTGTTTTATTCCCATCCTACCACTAATCTCTTCATGACATTTTTTTTTTTTTTTAGATTCCATATATATATGTGTTAGCATACGGTATTTGTTTTTATCCTTCTGACTTACGTCACTCTGTATGACAGATTCCAGGTCCATCCACCTCATTACAAATAACTCAGTTTCATTTCTTTTTATGGCTGAGTAATATTCCATTGTATATATGTGCCACATCTTCCTTATCCATTCATCTGTTGATGGACACTTAGGTTGCTTCCATGTCCTGGCTATCGTAAATAGAGCTGCAATGAACATTTTGGTACATGACTCTTTTTGAATTATGGTTTTCTCAGGGTATATGCCCAGTAGTGGGATTGCTGGGTCGTATGGTAGTTCTATTTGTAGTTTTTTAAGGAACCTCCATACTGTTCTCCATAGTGGCTGTATCAATTTACATTCCCACCAACAGTGCAAGAGTGTTCCCTTTTCTCCACACCCTCTCCAGCATTTATTGTTTCTAGAGTTTTTGATGATGGCCAATCTGACCGGTGTGAGATGATATCTCATTGTAGTTTTGATTTGCATTTCTCTAATGATTAATGATGTTGAGCATTCTTTCATGTGTTTGTTAGCAATCTGTATATCTTCTTTGGAGAAATGTCTATTTAGTTCTTCTGCCCAGTTTTGGATTGGGTTGTTTGTCTTTTTGTCATTGAGCTGCATGAGTTGCTTATAAATTTTGGATATTAATCCTTTGTCAGTTGCTTCATTTGCAAATATTTTCTCCCATCCTGAGGGTTGTCTTTTGGTCTTGTTTATGGTATCCTTTGCTGTGCAAAAGCTTTTAAGTTTCATTAGATCCCATTTGTTTATTTTTGTTTTGATTTCCATTTCTCTAGGAGATGGGTCAAAAAGGATCTTGCTGTGATTGATGTCATAGAGTGTTCTGCCTATGTTTTCCTCTAAGAGTTTGATAGTGTCTGGCCTTACATTTAGGTCTTTAACCCATTTTGAGTTTATTTTTGTGTATGGTGTTAGGGAGTGTTCTAATTTCATACTTCTACAGGTAGCTGTCCAGTTTTCCCAGCACCACTTATGGAAGAGGCTGTCTTTTCTCCACTGTGTTTCTTTCCCTCCTTTATCAAAGATAAGGAGACCATATGTGTGTGGGTTTATCTCTGGGCTTTCTATCCTGTTCCATTGATCTATATTTCCGTTTTTGTGCAAGTACCATACTGTCTTGATTACTGTGGCCTTGTAGTATAGTCTGAAGTCAGGGAGCCTGATTCCTCCAGCTCCATTTTTCGTTCTCAACATTGCTTTGGCTATTCGGGGTCTTTTGTGTTTCCATACAAATTGTGAAATGTTTTGTTCTAGTTCTGTAAAAAATGCCAGTGGTAATTTGATAGGGATTGCATTGAATCTGTAGATTGCTTTGGGTAATAGAGTCATTTTCACTATGTTGATTCTTCCAATCCAAGAACATGATATATTTCTCCACCTATTTGTATCATCTTTAATTTCTTTCATCAGTGTCTTATAGTTTTCTGCATACAAGTCTTTTATCTCCTTAGGTTAATTCCTAGATATTTTATTCTTTTTGTTGCAATGGTAAATGGGAGTGTTTTCTTAATTTCATTCTCAGATTTTTCATCATTAGTGTATAAGAATGCCAGAGATTTCTGTGCATTAATTTTGTATCCTGCAACTTTACAAAATTCATTGATTAGCTCTAGTAGTTTTCTGGTAGCATCCTTAGGATTCTCTATGTATAGTATCATGTCATCTGCAAACAGTGACAGCTTTACTTCTTCTTTTCCTATTTGGATTCCTTTTATTTCTTTTTCTTCTCTGATTGCCGTGGCTAGAACTTCCAAAACTAGGTTGAATAAGAGTGGTGAGAATGGGCAACCTTGTCTTGTTCCTGATCTTAGTGGAAATGGTTTCAGTTTTTCACCATTGAGAACAATGCTGGCTGTGGGTTTGTCATATATTGCCTTTATTATATTGAGGAAAGTTCCCTCTATGCCTACTTTCTGCAGGGTTTTTATCATAAATGGATGTTGAATTTTGTCAAAAGCTTTCTCTGCATCTATTGAGATGATCATATGGTTTTTCTCCTTCAGTTTGTTGATATGGTGTATCACGTTGATTGATTTGCGTATATTGAAGAATCCTTGCATTCCTGGAATAAACCCCACTTGATCATGGTGTATGATCCTTTTAATGTGCTGTTGGATTCTGTTTGCTAGTATTTTGTTGAGGATTTTTGCATCTATGTTCATCAGTGATATTGGCCTATAGTTTTCTTTCTTTGTGACGTCTTTGTCTGATTTTGGTATCAGGGTGATGGTGGCCTCATAGAATGAATTTGGGAGTGTTCCTCCCTCTGCTATCTTTTGGAAGAGTTTGAGAAGGATAGGTGTTAGCTCTTCTCTAAATGTTTGATAGAATTCGCCTGTGAAGCCATCTGGTCCTGGGCTTTTGTTTGTTGGAAGATTTTTAATCACAGTTTCAATTTCAGTGCTTGTGATTGGTCTGTTCATATTTTCTCTTTCTTCCTGGTTCAGTCTCGGCAGGTTGTGCATTTCTAAGAATTTGTCCATTTCTTCCGGGTTGTCCATTTTATTGGCATAGAGTTACTTGTAGTAATCTCTAATAATCTTTTGTATTTCTGCAGAGTCAGCTGTTACATCTCCTTTTTCATTTCTAATTCTATTGATTTGCGTCTTCTCCCTTTTTTTCTTGATGAGTCTGGCTAGTGGTTTGTCAATTTTATTTATCTTCTCAAAGAACCAGCTTTTACTTTTATTGATCTTTGCTATTGTTTCCTTCATTTCTTTTTCATTTATTTCTGATCTGATCTTTATGATTTCTTTCCTTCTGCTAGATTTGGGGTTTTTTTGTTCTCCCTTCTCTAATTGCTTTAGGTGCAAAGTTAAGTTGTTTATTCGAGATGCTTCCTGTTTCTTAAGGTATGATTGTATTGCTATAAACTTCCCTCTTAGAACTGCTTTTGCTGTATTCCATTGGTTTGGGGTCGTCGTGTCTCCATTGTCATTTGTTTCTAAGTATTTTTTTATTTCCTCTTTGATTTCTTCAGTGCTCACTTCGTTATTAAGTAGTGTATTGTTTAGCCTCCATGTGTTTGTATTTTTTACAGATCTTTTCCTGTAATTGATATCTAGTCTCATAGCATTGTGGTCGGAAAAGATACTTGATACGATTTCAATTTTCGTAAATTTGCCAAGGCTAGATTTGTGACCCAAGATATGATCGATCCTGGAGAATGTTCCATGAGCACTTGAGAAAAATGTGTATTCTGTTGTTTTTGGATGGAATGTCCTATAAATATCAAGTAAATCCATCTTGTATAATGTATCATTTAAAGCTTGTGTTTCCTTATTTATTTTCATTTTGGATGATCTGTCCATTGGTGACAGTGGGGTGTTAAAGTCCCCTACTATGAATGTGTTACTGTCGATTTCCCCTTTTAAGGCTGTTAGTATTTGCCTTATGTATTGAGGTGCTCCTATGTTGGGTGCATAAATATTTACAATTGTTATATCTTCTTCATGGATCAATCCCTTGATCATTATGTAGTGTCCTTCTTTGTCTCTTGTAATAGTTTTTATTTTAAAGTCTATTTTGTCTGATATGAGAATTGCTACTCCAGCTTTGTTCTGATTTCCATTTGCATGGAATATCTTTTTCCATCCCCTCACTTTCAGCCTGTAAGTGTCCCTAGGTCTGAAGTGGGTCTCTTGTAGAGAGCATATATATGGGTCCTGTTTTTGTATCCATTCAGCCAGTCTGTGTCTTTTGGTGGGAGCATTTAATCCATTTACATTTAAGGTAATTATCGATATGTGCGTTCCTATTACCATTTACTTAATTGTTTTGGCTTGTTCTTGTAGGTCTTTTCCTTCTCTTATGTTTCTTGCTTAGAGAAGTTCCTTTAGCATTTGTTGTAAAGCTGGTTTGGTGGTGCTGAACTCTCTCAGCTTTTGCTTGTCTGTAAAGGTTTTAATTTCTCCATCCAATCTGAATGAGATCCTTGCTGGGTAGAGTAATCTTGGTTGTAGGTTTTTTTCCTTCATCACTTTATTTTTTATTTTTTATTTTTTTTTTTTTGTATACCAGTAAGAATTTTTATTTTATTTTTTTTTATTTTTCTAATTTTTTTAACATCTTTATTTGAGTATAACTGTTTTACAATAGTGTGTTAGTTTCTCCTTTACAACAAAGTGAATCAGTTATACATATACATATGTTCCCATAACTCTTCCCTCTTTTGTCACCCTCCCTCCCACCCTCCCTATCCCACCTCTCTAAGTGGTCACAAAGCACAGAGGTGAACTCCCTGTGCTATGCTGCAGCTTCCCACTAGCTATCTAATTTACATTTGGTAGTGTGTATATGTCCCTGCCACTCTCTCACATTGTCACAGCTTACCCTTCCCCCTCCCCATATCCTCAAGTCCATGCTCTAGTAGGTCTGTGTTTTATTCCCATCCTACCACTAATCTCTTCATGACATTTTTTTTTTTTTTTAGATTCCATATATATATGTGTTAGCATACGGTATTTGTTTTTATCCTTCTGACTTACGTCACTCTGTATGACAGATTCCAGGTCCATCCACCTCATTACAAATAACTCAGTTTCATTTCTTTTTATGGCTGAGTAATATTCCATTGTATATATGTGCCACATCTTCCTTATCCATTCATCTGTTGATGGACACTTAGGTTGCTTCCATGTCCTGGCTATCGTAAATAGAGCTGCAATGAACATTTTGGTACATGACTCTTTTTGAATTATGGTTTTCTCAGGGTATATGCCCAGTAGTGGGATTGCTGGGTCGTATGGTAGTTCTATTTGTAGTTTTTTAAGGAACCTCCATACTGTTCTCCATAGTGGCTGTATCAATTTACATTCCCACCAACAGTGCAAGAGTGTTCCCTTTTCTCCACACCCTCTCCAGCATTTATTGTTTCTAGAGTTTTTGATGATGGCCAATCTGACCGGTGTGAGATGATATCTCATTGTAGTTTTGATTTGCATTTCTCTAATGATTAATGATGTTGAGCATTCTTTCATGTGTTTGTTAGCAATCTGTATATCTTCTTTGGAGAAATGTCTATTTAGTTCTTCTGCCCAGTTTTGGATTGGGTTGTTTGTCTTTTTGTCATTGAGCTGCATGAGTTGCTTATAAATTTTGGATATTAATCCTTTGTCAGTTGCTTCATTTGCAAATATTTTCTCCCATCCTGAGGGTTGTCTTTTGGTCTTGTTTATGGTATCCTTTGCTGTGCAAAAGCTTTTAAGTTTCATTAGATCCCATTTGTTTATTTTTGTTTTGATTTCCATTTCTCTAGGAGATGGGTCAAAAAGGATCTTGCTGTGATTGATGTCATAGAGTGTTCTGCCTATGTTTTCCTCTAAGAGTTTGATAGTGTCTGGCCTTACATTTAGGTCTTTAACCCATTTTGAGTTTATTTTTGTGTGTGGTGTTAGGGAGTGTTCTAATTTCATACTTCTACAGGTAGCTGTCCAGTTTTCCCAGCACCACTTATGGAAGAGGCTGTCTTTTCTCGACTGTATATCCTTCCTTCCTTTATCAAAGATAAGGAGACCATATGTGTGTGGGTTTATCTCTGGGCATTCTATCCTGTTCCATTGATCTATATGTCTGTTTTTGTGCCAGTACCATACTGTCTTGATTACTGTAGCCTTGTAATAGAGTCTGAAGTCAGGGAGCCTAATTCTTCCAGCTCCATTTTTCGTTCTCAACATTGCTTTGGCTATTCGGGGTCTTTTGTGTTTCCATACAAATTGTGAAATGTTTTGTTCTAGTTCTGTAAAAAATGCCAGTGGTAATTTGATAGGGATTGCATTGAATCTGTAGATTGCTTTGGGTAATAGAGTCATTTTCACTATGTTGATTCTTCCAATCCAAGAACATGGTATATTTCTCCACCTATTTGTATCATCTTTAATTTCTTTCATCAGTGTCTTATAGTTTTCTGCACACAAGTCTTTTGTCTCCTTAGGTAGGTTTATTCCTAGATATTTTATTCTTTTTGTTGCAATGGTAAATGGGAGTGTTTTCTTAATTTCATTCTCAGATTTTTCATCATTAGTGTATAAGAATGCCAGAGATTTCTGTGCATTAATTTTGTATCCTGCAACTTTACCAAATTCATTGATTAGCTCTAGTAGTTTTCTGGTAGCATCCTTAGGATTCTCTATGTATAGTATCATGTCATCTGCAAACAGTGACAGCTTTACTTCTTCTTTTCCTATTTGGATTCCTTTTATTTCTTTATTTTCTCTAATTGCTGTGGCTAGAACTTCCAAAACTAGGTTGAATAAGAGTGGTGAGAGTGGGCAACCTTGTCTTGTTCCTGATCTTAGTGGAAATGGTTTCAGTTTTTCACCATTGAGAACAATGCTGGCTGTGGGTTTGTCATATATGGCCTTTATTATATTGAGGAAAGTTCCCTCTATGCCTACTTTCTGCAGGGTTTTTATCATAAATGGCTGTTGAATTTTGTCAAAAGCTTTCTCTGCATCTATTGAGATGATCATATGGTTTTTCTCCTTCAGTTTGTTGATATGGTGTATCACGTTGATTGATTTGCGTATATTGAAGAATCCTTGCATTCCTGGAATAAACCCCACTTGATCATGGTGTATGATCCTTTTAATGTGCTGTTGGATTCTGTTTGCTAGTATTTTGTTGAGGATTTTTGCATCTATGTTCATCAGTGATGTTGGCCTATAGTTTTCTTTCTTTGTGACGTCTTTGTCTGATTTTGGCATCAGGGTGATGGTGGCCTCATAGAATGAATTTGGGAGTGTTCCTCCCTCTGCTATCTTTTGGAAGAGTTTGAGAAGGATAGGTGTTAGCTCTTCTCTAAATGTTTGATAGAATTCGCCCGTGAAGCCATCTGGTCCTGGGCTTTTGTTTGTTGGAAGACTTTTAATCACAGTTTCAATTTCAGTGCTTGTGATTGGTCTGTTCATATTTTCTCTTTCTTCCTGGTTCAGTCTCGGCAGGTTGTGCATTTCTAAGAATTTGTCCATTTCTTCCGGGTTGTCCATTTTATTGGCATAGAGTTGCTTGTAGTAATCTCTAATAATCTTTTGTATTTCTGCAGAGTCAGCTGTTACATCTCCTTTTTCATTTCTAATTCTATTGATTTGCGTCTTCTCCCTTTTTTTCTTGATGAGTCTGGCTAGTGGTTTGTCAATTTTATTTATCTCCTCAAAGAACCAGCTTTTACTTTTATTGATCTTTGCTATTGTTTCCTTCATTTCTTTTTCATTTATTTCTGATCTGATCTTTATGATTTCTTTCCTTCTGCTAGATTTGGGGTTTTTTTGTTCTCCCTTCTCTAATTGCTTTAGGTGCAAAGTTAAGTTGTTTATTCGAGATGCTTCCTGTTTCTTAAGGTATGATTGTATTGCTATAAACTTCCCTCTTAGAACTGCTTTTGCTGTATTCCATTGGTTTGGGGTCATCGTGTCTCCATTGTCATTTGTTTCTAAGTACTTTTTGATTTCCTCTTTGATTTCTTCAGTGCTCACTTCGTTATTAAGTAGTGTATTGTTTAGCCTCCATGTGTTTGTATTTTTTACAGGTCTTTTCCTGTAATTGATATCTAGTCTCATAGCATTGTGGTCGGAAAAGATACTTGATACGATTTCAATTTTCGTAAATTTGCCAAGGCTAGATTTGTGACCCAAGATATGATCGATCCTGGAGAATGTTCCATGAGCACTTGAGAAAAATGTGTATTCTGTTGTTTTTGGGTGGAATGTCCTATAAATATCAAGTAAATCCGTCTTGTGTAATGTATCATTTAAAGCTTTTGTTTCCTTATTTATTTTCATTTTGGATGATCTGTCCATTGGTGACAGTGGGGTGTTAAAGTCCCCTGCTATGATTGTGTTACTGTCGATTTCCCCTTTTATGGCTGTTAGTATTTGCCTTATGTATTGAGGTGCGCCTATGTTGGGTGCATAAATATTTACAATTGTGATATCTTCTTCTTGGATCGATCCCTTGATCATTATGTAGTGTCCTTCTTTGTCTCTTGTAATAGTTTTTATTTTAAAGTCTATTTTGTCTGATATGAGAATTGCTACTCCAGCTTTCTTCTGATTTCCATTTGCATGGAATATCTTTTTCCATCCCCTCACTTTCAGCCTGTAAGTGTCCCTAGGTCTGAAGTGGGTCTCTTGTAGAGAGCATATATATGGGTCCTGTTTTTGTATCCATTCAGCCAGTCTGTGTCTTTTGGTGGGAGCATTTAATCCATTTACATTTAAGGTAATTATTGATATGTGCGTTCCTATTACCATTTACTTAATTGTTTCGGGTTGTTCTTGTAGGTCTTTTCCTTCTCTTATGTTTCTTGCTTAGAGAAGTTCCTTTAGCATTTGTTGTAAAGCTGGTTTGGTGGTGCTGAACTCTCTCAGCTTTTGCTTGTCTGTAAAGGTTTTAATTTCTCCATCAAATCTGAATGAGATCCTTGCTGGGTAGAGTAATCTTGGTTGTAGGTTTTTTTCCTTCATCACTTTAAATGTGTCCTGCCACTCCCTTCTGGCTTGTAGAGTTTCTGCTGAAAGATCAGATGTTAGCATTATGGGAATTCCCTTGTGTGTTATTTGTTGTTTTTCCCTTGCTGCTTTTAATATGTTTTCTTTGTATTTAATTTTTGACAGTTTGATTATTATGTGTCTTGGCGTGTTTATTCTTGGGTTTATCCTGTATGGGACTCTCTGTGCTTCCTGGACTTGGTTGACTATTTCCTTTCCTATATTAGGGAAGTTTTCAACTATAATCTCTTCAAATATTTTCTCAGTCCCTTTCTTTTTCTCTTCTTCTTCTGGGACCCCTATGATTCGAATGTTGGTGCGTTTAATGTTGTCCCAGAGATCTCTGAGACTGTCCTCAGTTCTTTTCATTCTTTTTTCTTTCTTCTGCTCTGCAGTAGTTATTTCCACTATTTTATCTTCCAGGTCACTTATCCGTCCTTCTGCCTCAGTTATTCTGCTACTGATCCCGTCTAGAGTATTTTTCATTTCATTTATTGTGTTGCTCATCGTTACTTGCTTCCTCTTTATTTCTTCTAGGTCCTTGTTAACTGTTTCTTGCAATTTGTCTATTCTATTTCCAAGATTTTGCATCATCTTCACCATCATTATTCTAAATTCTCTTTCAGGTAGACTGGCTATTACCTCTTCATTTGTTATGTCTGGTGTGTTTTTATCTTGTTCCTTCATCTGCTGTGTGTTTTTCTGTCTTCTCATTTTGCTTATCTTACTGTGTTTGGGGTCTCCCTTTTGCAGGCTGCAGGTTCGTATTTCTATTTTTGGTGGCTGTCCCCAGTGGCTGAGGTTGGTTCAGTGGGTTGAGCAGGTTTCCTGGTTGGGGGGACCAGTGCCCCTGTTCTGGTGGATGAGGCTGGATCCCGTCTCCCTGGTGGGCAGTTCCACGTCTGGTGGCGTGTATGGGGATGTCGGTAGCCTTACTGTGATTCTAGGCAGCCTCTCTGCTAATGGATGGGACTGTAGACCTGTCTCGCTCTTTGTTGGGTATAGGGTGTCCAGCACTGTTCGTTGCTGGTCCTTGAGTGAAGCTGGGTCTTGGTGTTGAGATGGAGATCTCTGGGAGATTTTCGCCGTTTGATATTACGTGGATCTGAGAGGTCTCTTGTGGACCAGTGTCCTGAGGTTAGTTCTCCCACCTCAGAGACACAGCCTTGACACCTGGCTGGAGTGCCAAGAGCCTTTAATCCACATGGCCAGGTATGTGGGGAGTTTCTTGCCTTTTGGGAGGTCTGAGGTCTTCTGCCAGCGTTCGGTGGGTGTTCTATAGGAGAAGTTCCACCTGTAGATGTATTTC
This sequence comes from Kogia breviceps, assembly GCF_026419965.1. NCBI lineage: Eukaryota > Metazoa > Chordata > Mammalia > Artiodactyla > Physeteridae > Kogia > Kogia breviceps. The sequence continues at coordinate 57,789,292 of NC_081324.1, read as the reverse complement.
TGATGTATCTGTGAGGAGGAAGGTGATCCCCGCGTCTTACTCTTCCGCCATCTTCTCGCTCCCCCCCACAGTATGTTTTTAAAGTTAATAAATGAAGCATTCATTTTGAATGTACTTCTGCTTATAATGGGGTTTGTCATAGGAGTCATTTTAAATACAGGAGGGTTAAAAGGAGAAAACAAAAACCAAGCCAGACCACTGGCTGAAACCCCTTCACATTTGGTATAAAGACTTCAAGTATTTTAACTCTGTGTATGTTTACAGTGATCGTGCACATTTTAATTTTACAAATTAAAACATCTTTCTGTATCATCAGATCATGGTTCGTTGCTTCACAATCCATGAGAAATTTCCCAAATCATTAACTATTTTCATTGTAGCATGAATTTTAGTGACTGCCTGGTCCCTCATCCTAGGTGACACTGTAGTTTAGTCCCTTCTGCTGTTTCTGGAGTTCCGGTTGTTTGCTGTGTTGCACTGTTATAAATAACACCATGGTGTCCTCGTTGCTCTTTGTTCTCATGGGAAACATTCCTGCAGATTCACTTGGTAGATGAAAGTGGGTTATTGTTAAGGCCCTTTACACAAATTCAGTCCAAAATTTTTAAAACGTAACAATAGAAATTCAGCCTGGGGACAGTTCATGTATCCTGAATTGACATTTAACAGAATGAACCCCTCTTCAATTTAACTTAGTTTCAGCATTCTGGGAAAAACAGAATTGACGGTGGTCGGACTAAGATGCCGTCGTGGTCTGTGGTCCCCAGGCTCTGGTAGGCCACTGTGTCCCCGTCACACAGCTCAGCACCCAGGGGCCCCTGGAGGGCAGCCAGACTTTAGCAGCAGGATATGTTTATTTGTGCTGATTTATTGATCTACAGCAGATTGATGGCAAAGCCTTCCTGCTCCTGACACAGAAGGACATCGTCCAGGTGATGAAGATCAAACTGGGTCCAGCCCTGAAGATTTATAACTCCATCCTCATGTTCAGGAGCTCCCAGGACCTCACCAGGGAAGGTGCTGCCTCGGGCCAGGAAGGCAGGGGGAAACTCTGCACCTGATGGGCTGCGGCCACCACGCCTTGTTCTCTCAGCAGGAGCATCAGCCACATGAACTTGATTTCGGTGTCCCCGTGGTCATGTCCAGGTTTGATCTGGACCTTGTAAAGCGGCTGCGGTTTTTATGTTTGGAGGGTTTGATGGCTGGTCCAGCACCAGTGACACAGAGGCCCCAGCACATGCAGGCTTCTAACCGGCCTCATCTCGGCTCTGACGTGCTGCAGCGACCAGACCAGAGAAGCCCACACGCGCGCCTTTACCTTCTCCCTCGCCCCGGAGGAGGCCACTTCCCATTTGCAAGGATGCAGCTCTCCAGTGGTAGAGTATCAGGAAAACAGTTTTCACACACACGTTGTTCTGTTTTCACCAGAACGGCTTCTGACCTGGGCTGCGATTTGCCCTCCGGGTGCAGTGAGTCTAAGAGATAGAGGCCTGGTGCTGTAAACAGACTTCTGTGAGATTTGTGTACTTTACTCAGGAAAGCATGGATCGTTAAAAAAAATTAGTAATAAGCACATGTTTTCATGATCCATTAGTTCTGCTTTGTGTTCCACAAACCATTTCTCAGTTGTGCTGCCAGGGCCTCCCGAGTGTGCCCAGCCAGCCAGGCACCTGGTAGAAGCTGGTAGGACTCTCCTGAGGACCCTCCGCCTGCAGTGTCCCCGCAGGGACCTGTGTCCTCACACAGACACACACACACACACCCCACCCCACTGACGTCTTCACAGCTTCCACTCTGAGGGTCCGCCTCAGCAGGGCTGACCTGTCCTGCGGGCTGTCTGCATGTGTGCCACGAGCCGTGTTACGTGGGGGCCCTGGGTACATCTTTACAGAGACACTCCATTAAAGGGAAGATTTCTAAAGTGGGGAGCTGGGTGTCTATGATATGTTCAAACAATTCTTATTTGTTATCAGCCCTTATTTGTTTTGTGTAAGTGACTACATTTGAGGCTGAAGTTACATGGAGACAGCCTCACAGTATGGGAGCTCCCTCTTTCTGGTTGTTTTTTGGGGGGGGGCAGGGGCTGTTTTTTTTTTTTTTTTTTTTTTTTTGCAGGTGGGAAAGAAAAGAAATACATAAAATAGAGTCAGACCTACAGTACCTATTTGCTTCAGTTAAGAATCTTACGGTTTAAGAAAGTTGCTTGGAGAGTTTATCAAACTTCAAGTCACCAAGGGAAAAAAAATTCTCTAAGAGGTATACTTATATTTCATTCTTTAGATCTTCACCTTAACTAAATAGAATTTTAATGTATTATTGGTTGATGTGCATTTTTCTTTCTGTGATGTTTTATTTGTTGGTTGGGTTTTGTTTTGTTTTGTTTTGTTTTTTGACTGCCACGTACAATTAAAATTCCTGCTTCTGCTATGTTAAAATTTTAATATATTTTAAATGATAATAAACAGATAAAAGAAGACCTCCACCTCACTGCTTTTATGAATATGTTGTAATAGCCTGGAAGCTGTCTTCCCAGCTGGGAAGGAACAGAGGCAGTGGCCCTGCACCTGTCGGCCAGCAGAGAAATCGGCCGCTTCTGAACACTTTTGGGGTACGTTTTCTCAGGGAAGTAAATTTAGGTGTTAATGATTTGAGTGTTTAAGTCTGAGGGTTTTTTTTTAATTAAACAGTACCTCAAAATTGCTCATTTATGTAGGCTCTGTGGAAGCCATAAGATCTGTGGTTTATATATTTAATACGTGTCATTTTAAGAGAAGGATCTAGAACAGGACAGATAATTCCAAGCCAGATTAGGGTTGAACTGTTGTTTCCCTAGAAGACGGTATGATCGGACAGGAAGAGCTTGATCCAGGAGTGTAGCCGCCTGCTGCAGCACATCCCCACTTTCACATCCAAGTGCCTCGACCTTGACCTTCAAATAGCCCCACCAATGTGAGCGGTACCACCCACCAGCAGCGCACCTGCCTGAGCCAGGAGACTAGAACCCTCTGACTCTTTGTCACCTTCGGGGCTGTAATTCTTCTACCAACACGGCATCACTGGACATGGACGTGGGCAGCAAGGCGTGCAGTCGGCACCCAGCACTGGGGCTCTCACGCACCCCCCCTTCCCCTCAAGCACAGCTCTGTTCTCTCTCTCTTGTCTCACACACGTAGTCTGGGCTGGACCAAGACTGAACCCCCTCCTCGTCTCCACGCCTCCCCTTTTGCATCTGCTGACCCCTCTGCTGAAATGTCCCCTCCCCCGTCACCCAGAGGCTTCCATAACGCCTTAGCTCCTGGGTTCCCGCAGCAGCCATGCCTCCCATCCTGTGCTCCTCAGTCTTTATTGTTATTACTTGCTTGTCTCTCCCCACTAGTCTCGGGTCTGTGAGGACCAAGACTGTGGCCTCTTCCTCTTCACTTCTTCCTGGCATCTGGCATAGGATCTGGCACGTAATTGGCACACAGCAAGTCATTTGTTGCATCAATGCACGAAGCAAACCAATCAAACTCAAATCTAGATTCCAGCTCTGTGACTTCCTAAATAGTTGTAACGTCTCCATAAAATGAGAAAATAATACCTACCCCCAAGGGTTTTTTTAAATTTGCTTTTGAGGATGTGTGACTGCAGCTGACACAACACACAAATAAGGTGCCTGACACCCAACAGTAGCCACTAAATAGGGGTCAGGAAAGTGACAGCAACAGCGATCCATTTTTTAAAAATAATCTTGTAGGAATCTCCCACGTACATATTCAAATTTGCATCAAGCCTGACCCCGAGGGGCCCACTCTTAGTGTGGCTATGTGTTAGGGGCTCAGGAGCACGTGGGGTGGATCCTGGGATGCTCCTGAGGGCCCTTGATCATCCTGGACTCAAGTCTACCACACCCAGAAGCAGCTCCAGCCAGCTCCCTCCCCATTCCCCATGCTCTCCAGAAAGGCTTGGATCATTAGGAGCTGGAGTCCTTTGCTCTGCCAGGAGGCCCCCCGCCACACTCAGCACACAGGAAGCATCCAGAAATGCCCAGATGGTGTGAAGGCCTCCACTGCCCCTGGGTACCAGCCTCAGCCCTTACTCCCCGTTTCTTTTCCTGAGTCCCACCTGGAACATGAGTGAGTCAGGGACAAAGGGAAAAAAATATCATCAGGGCATCAAGAAATACAACTTCTAGGATATTAGAAAGAGTTCCCCCAAAGGACCAGTCATACAACACATCATGATGCTGGAAATTAGATCATTAGCAAGAATCCTAAGGGAGCTAGGACTTCTGTGACTATAGACTTTAAACGCCTGTAATTTCAGGTAATTTTTGCAAAAATAAATTTCTGTCACTTCCAATAACCTGCAGACATTCTATGAAAAATCTATCCTTAATCAGCTCTGAACCCCACTTTCCTCCCTTTGTAATTAGATGCTAACCTTGTATAACCCACATTCTAAACAGATCGCAAGAGTGACAGCGCAGGAAATTGACTCCTTGTTAGCACAGGGCTCTGGCCTGTGACATCTTCCCCTGGCTGACTGCTGACTCTCAGACATCCGTGGGATTTCTTGGTTGAGTCTCTTGTGTCTATGGAATCTCCATCTGCCGAGGGAGGGCTGGAGGCAGGGAACTAAAGGGGAAGGTACTAGGGCTTTGGAGTCAAGCCCAGGCTTGAATCCTGAGTCCTATGTCTAACCAGGTGCCTGATCTGGAAGCATTTCTTAACCACCCAGCACATGACCAGCTTGCCACGTTCACTCCTTCCTTTTGAAATAATTTTGATTGCATTACATTTTGCTCCATCCTTTTGAAGAATATTCAGTTTGTCTTTCCAACTCCCAGGGCATAAAAATATATTCCTGAATATGAAGTGTTCCTGTGAATACATTCTTAATATTCAAGAATATATTTGTCATGAATATATTTTCTTATAAATTCTTCTTAAGAATGTATTCTGCTTATAAATATATTCATGAAGAATCTATTTGTTAATAGATTTTTGAATATTCAAAATCTTTATAAATATATTCTCCCTATGAATAAATATATTAGTGAATAATATATTCACAAGAAGTCTTTCTTCAAAAATATATTCTTGTTATACTCTCTATCTCCATCTCTCTCTGCCCTTCAGTTTCTAGCTGCGGCAGGGAGCTGGCACAGGCCAACTCCTTAAAATGCTGCTGGGGGCTTCCCTGGTGGCGCAGTGGTTAAGAATCCACCTGCCAGTGCAGGGGACACGGGTTCGAGCCCTGGTCTGGGAAGATCCCACCTGCCGCGGAGGAACTAAGCCTGTGAGCCACAACTACTGAGCCTGTGCTCTAGAGCCCACGAACCACAACTACTGAGCCCACGAGCCACAACTACTGAAGCCCACGTGCCTAGAGCCCATGCTCCACAACAAGAGAAGCCACTGCAATGAGAAGCCCGCGCACCACAACGAAGAGTAGCCCCTGCTCACCACAACTAGAGAAAGCTCATGCTCAGCAACGAAGACCCAACGCAGCCAAAAGTAAATAAATAAAATAAATAATTTTTTAAAAAATGCTGCTGGGGAGACAGAGTGAAAACTGGGTAAATATAATTCAAAAATTAAACAACTAACCATTGGTGAGCCATTTAATGAACTGGTGATCACAACTTGATTTCTCTGAGATTTTCTGCTTCCAAGGCTTTGCCCCATATATCCCTTTGGACAGATGATGGATGCTGAATCCAGTGATAATAAAACACAGCCTAGCTGCCCCTGGATGGATATCTGGATACCCGGGCTGAGGCTGGGAGGCACAGGGGAGTCCTTAAAGGCAGCAGTGAAGACTCAGTTCCTTAATGGTGAGCCCAGAGGGCTATGGGCATGTTGACAGCATGCGCCGTCCCTCCCATGCAGCCTCAGAACCTTTAGGGGCAAAGCTGCGGTATCCATATCACTGTCTGCTGATGGTGGCCAAAGGAGTGGCACTGAGATGGAAGAAATTCAGGGAAAGGGGATATGGGGTGTTAAAAAAAAAAAAAAAAGAGAACCACCATTAAAATGGGAATGGAAAGCCAAAGGTTGGACAAATGGGACCGAGTTTAAAATATTGAGTTTTGGAGACGGCTTAAAGATGGCGGAAGAGTAAGATGCGGAGATCACCTTCCTCCTCACAGAGACATCAGAAATACATCTACACGTGGAACTTCTCCTATAGAACACCCACTGAACACTGGCAGAAGACCTCAGACCTCTCAAAAGGCAAGAAACTCCCCACGTACCTGGGTAGGGCAAAAGAAAAAAGGATAAACAAAGACAAAGAATAGGGACGGGACCTACACCAGTGGGAGGGAGCCGTGAAGGAGGAAAGATTCCCACACACTAGAAGCCCCTTCGCGGGCGGGGACTGCGGGTGGCGGAGGGGGAAGCTCCGGAGCCGCGGAGGACAGCTCGGCCACACGGTGCGGAGGGCAAAGCGGAGAGATTCCCGCAGAGGATCTGTACCGACCGGCACTCACCAGCCCGAGAGGCTTGTCTGCTCCCACGCCGGAGCGGGTGGGGGCCGGGAGCTGAGGCTCGGGCTTCGGTCGGATCGCAGGGAAAGGTCTGGAGTTGGCAGAGTGAAAACAGCCTGAAGGTGTTAGTGCGCCACGGCTGGCTGGGAGGAAGTCCGGTTGAAGTCCGGAGCTGCCGAAGAGGCAAGAGACCTTTTCTTCCCTCTTTGCTTCCTGGGCGCGAGGAGAGGGGATTAAGCGCGCCGCTTAAAGGAGCCCCAGAAACGGGCGCGGAGCTGCCGAAGACACAGGAGACTTTTTCTTGCCTCTTTGCTTCCTCGGGCACGAGGAGAGGGGATTAAGAGCACCGCGTAAAGGAGCTCCAGAAACGGGCGCAAGCCGCGGCTGTCGGTACAGACAGTAGAGACGGGTGTGGGACGCTAAGGTTGCTGCTGCCACCACCAAGAGGCCTGTGTGTGAGCACAGGTCACTCTCCACACCGGCCCTCCCGGGAGCCCGTGCAGCCCGCCACTGCCGGGGTCCCGGGATCCAGGGACAGCTTCCCCGAGAGAACCCACGGCGCGCCTCGGCCCTGTGCAGCATCATGCCGGCCTCTGCCGCCGCGGACTTGCCCCGCCCCCGTGCCACTCCCTCCCCCCAGCCTGAGTGAGCCGAAGCCCCACCAATCAGCTGCTCCTTTAACCCTGTCCTGTCTGAGCAAAGGGCAGAGGCCCTCGGATGACATACACGCAGAGGCGGGACCAAGTCCAAAGCTGAACCCCAGGAGCTGTGTGAACAGAGAGGAGAGGGGGAGGTCTCTCCCAGCAGCCTCAGAAGCGGCGGATTAAAGCTCCACAATTAACTTGAAGTGCCCTGCATCTGTGGAAAACCTGAATAGACAACTAATCATCCCAAGTTGAGGAGGTGGACTTTGGGAGCAAGATATACTATTATTTTCCCCTTTTTTTCTTTTTGTGTGTGTATGTGTGTGCTGCTGTGTGAGATTTTGTCTGTATAGCTTTGCTTTCACCATTTGTCCTAGGATTACACCGACCCGATTTTCTGTTTTTTTTTTTAATATAAATTTTTCTTCTTAATAATTATTTTTTATTTTAATAACTATACTTTATTCTACTGTCTTCTCCCTTTCTTCTTCCTTTCTTCCTTCCTTTCTACCCTCCTTCCCTCCCATCTTCCTTCCTTCCCCCTTCTTTCCTCCCTTCCTTCCTCCCCTCCTCTCTTGCTTCCTCCCTTTCCTCCTCTCCACCTTCCTTCCTTCCTTTCTTGCTTTCTTCCTTCCTTCATTTCTTCCTTCCTTTCTTCCTTCCTTCCCTCCTTTTCTTTCCTTTCTATTTTTTCTCCCTTTTATTTTGAGCCATGTGGATTAAAAGCTCTGGGCACCCCAGTCAGGCACCAGGCCTGTGTCTCTGAGGTGGGAGAACCAACCTCAAGACACTACTCCACAAGAGACCTCCCAGCTCCACGTAATATCGGACGGCGAAAATCTCCCAGAGATCTCCATCTCAACACCAAGACCCAGCTTCACTCAAGGACCAGCAACGAACAGTGCTGGACACCCTATTCCCAACAAAGAGCAAGACAGGTCTACAGCCCCATCCATTAGCAGAGAGGCTGCCTAAAATCATAATAAGGCTACCAACAACCCCAAACACACCACCAGACGTGGACCTGCCCACCAGAAAGACAAGATCCAGCCTCATCCACCAGAACAGAGGCACTAGACCCCCAACCAGGGAACCTACTCAACCCACTGAACCAACCTTAGCCACTGCAGACAGCCACCAAAAACAACGGGAACTATGAACCTGCAGCGTGCAAAAAGGAGACCCCAAACACAGTAAGATAAGCAAAATGAGAAGACAGAAAAACACACAACAGATGAAGGAGCAAGATGAAAAGACACCAGACCTAACAAATGAAGAGGTAATAGTCAGTCTACCTGAAAAAGAATTCAGAATAATGATAGTAAAGATGATTCAAAATCTTGGAAATAGAATAGACAAATTGCAAGAAACAGTTAACAAGGACCTAGAAGAAAGAAAGAGGAAGCAAGCAACAATGAGCAACACAATAAATGAAATGAAAAATACTCTAGATGGGATCAATAGCAGAATAACTGAGGCAGAAGGACAGATAAGTGACCTGGAAGATAAAATAGTGGAAATAACTACTGCAGAGCAGAAGAAAGAAAAAAGAATGAAAAGAACTGAGGACAGTCTCAGAGACCTCTGGGACAACATTAAACGCACCAACATTCGAATTATAGGGGTCCCAGAAGAAAAAGAGAAAAAGAAAGGGACTGAGAAAATATTCGAAGAGATTATAGTTGAAAACTTCCCTAATATAGGAAAGGAAATAGTCAATCAAGTCCAGGAAGCACAGAGAGTCCCATACAGGATAAACCCAAAGAGAAACATGCCAAGACACATAATAATCAAACTGTCAAAAATTAAATACAAAGAAAACATATTAAAAGCAGCAAGGGAAAAACAACAAATAACACACAAGGGAATCCCCATAAGATTAACATCTGATCTTTCAGCAGAAACTCTACAAGCCAGAAGGGAGTGGCAGGACATATTTAAAGTGATGAAGGAAAAAAACCTACAACCAGGATTACTCTACCCAGCAAGGATCTCATTCAGATTTGATGGAGAAATTAAAACCTTTATAGACAAGCAAAAGCTGAGAGAGTTCAGCACCACCAAACCAGCTTTACAACAAATCCTAAAGGAACTTCTCTAGGCAAGAAACACAAGAGAAGGAAAAGACCTACAAGAACAACCCGAAACAATTAAGTAAATGGTAATAGGAACGCACATTTCAATAATTACCTTAAATGTAAATGGATTAAATGCTCCCACCAAAAGACACAGACTGGCTGAATGGATACAAAAACAGGACCCATATATATGCTGTCTACAAGAGACCCACTTCAGACCTAGGGACACTTACAGGCTGAAAGTGAGGGGATGGAAAAAGATATTCCATGCAAATGGAAATCAGAAGAAAGCTGGAGTAGCAATTCTCATATCAGACAAAATAGACTTAAAGACTATTACAAGAGACAAAGAAGGACACTACATAATGATCAAGGGATCGATCCATGAAGAAGATATAACAATTGTAAATATTTATGCACCCAACATAGGCACACCTCAATACATAAGGCAAATACTAACAGCCATAAAAGGGGAAATCGACAGTAACACAATCATAGTAGGGGACTTTAACACCCCACTGTCACCAATGGACAGATCATCCAAAATGAAAATAAATAAGGAAACACAAGCTTTAAATGATACATTATACAAGATGGATTTACTTGATATTTATAGGACATTCCATCCAAAAACAACAGAATACACATTTTTCTCAAGTGCCCATGGAACATTCTCCAGGATAGATCATATCTTGGGTCACAAATCTAGCCTTGGCAAATTTAAGAAAATTGAAATCGTATCAAGTATCTTTTCTGACCACAATGCTATGAGACTAGATATCAATTACAGGAAAAGATCTGTAAAAAATACAAACACATGGAGGCTAAACCATACACTACTTAATAACGAAGTGATCACTGAAGAATCAAAGAGGAAATCAAAAAGTATTTAGAAACAAATGACAATGGAGACACGACGACCCAAAACCTATGGGATACAGCAAAAGCAGTTCTAAGAGGGAAGTTTATAGCAATACAATCATACCTTAAGAAACAGGAAGCATCCCGAATAAACAACTTAACTTTGCACCTAAAGCAATTAGAGAAGGAAGAACAAAAAACCCCCAAATTTAGCAGAAGGAAAGAAATCATAAAGATCAGATCAGAAATAAATGAAAAAGAAATAAAGGAAACAATAGCAAAGATCAATAAAAGTAAAAGCTGGTTCTTTGAGAAGATAAATAAAATTGATAAACCATTAGCCAGACTAATCAAGAATAAAAGGGAGAAGACTCAAATCAATAGAATTACAAATGAAAAAGGAGAAATAACAACTGACTCTGCAGAAATACAAAGATTATTAGAGATTACTACAAGCAACTCTATGCCAATAAAATGGACAACCAGGAAGAAACGGACAAATTCTTAGAAATGCACAACCTGCCGAGACTGAACCAGGAAGAAAGAGAAAATATGAACAGACCAATCACAAGCACTGAAATTGAAACTGTGATTAAAAATCTTCCAACAAACAAAAGCCCAGGACCAGATGGCTTCACAGGCGAATTCTATCAAACATTTAGAGAAGAGCTAACACCTATCCTTCTCAAACTCTTCCAAAAGATAGCAGAGGGAGGAACACTCCCAAACTCATTCTATGAGGCCACCATCACCCTGATGCCAAAACCAGACAAAGACGTCACAAAGAAAGAAAACTATAGGCCAATATCACTGATGAACATAGATGCAAAAATCCTCAACAAAATACTAGCAAACAGAATCCAACAGCACATTAAAAGGATCATACACCATGATCAAGTGGCGTTTATTCCAGGAATGCGAGGATTCTTCAATATACGCAAATCAATCAACGTGATACACCATATCAACAAACTGAAGGAGAAAAACCATATGATCATCTCAATAGATGCAGAGAAAGCTTTTGACAAAATTCAACATCCACTTATGATAAAAACCCTGCAGAAAGTAGGCATAGAGGGAACTTTCCTCAACATAATAAAGGCCATATATGACAAACCCACAGCCAGCATCGTTCTCAATGGTGAAAAACTGAAACCATTTCCACTAAGATCAGGAACAAGACAAGGTTGCCCACTCTCACCACTCTTATTCAACATAGTTTTGGAAGTTCTAGCCACAGCAATCAGAGAAAATAAAGAAATAAAAGGAATCCAAATAGGAAAAGAAGAAGTAAAGCTGCCACTGTTTGCAGATGACATGATACTATACATAGAGAATCCTAAGGATGCTACCAGAAAACTACTAGAGCTAATCAATGAATTTGGTAAAGTTGCAGGATACAAAATTAATGCACAGAAATCTCTGGCATTCTTATACACTAATGACGAAAAATCTGAGAGTGAAATTAAGAAAACACTCCCATTTACCATTGCAACAGAAGAATAAAATATCTAGGAATAAACCTACCTAAGGAGACAAAAGACTTGTATGCAGAAAACTATAAGACACTGATGAAAGAAATTAAAGATGATACAAATAGGTGGAGAAATATACCATGTTCTTGGATTGGAAGAATCAACATTGTGAAAATGACTCTATTACCCAAAGCAATCTACAGATTCAATGCTATCCCTATCAAATTACCACTGGCATTTTTTACAGAACTAGAACAAAGAATTTCACAATTTGTATGGAAACACAAAAGACCCCGAATAGCCAAAGCAATCTTGAGAACGAAAAATGGAGCTGGAGGAATCAGGCTCCCTGACTTCAGACTATACTACAAGGCCACAGTAATCAAGACAGTATGGTACTGGCACGAAAACAGAACTATAGATCAATGGAACAGGATAGAAAGCCCAGAGATAAACCCACACACATATGGTCACCTTATCTTTGATAAAGGAGGGAAGGAAACACAGTGGAGAAAAGACAGCCTCTTCCATAAGTGGTACTGGGAAAACTGGACAGCTACCTGTAGAAGTAAGAAATTAGAACACTCCCTAACACCATACACAAAAATAAACTCAAAATGGGTTAAAGACCTAAATGTAAGGCCAGACACTATCAAACTCTTAGAGGAAAACATAGGCAGAACACTCTATGACATCAATCACAGCAAGATCCTTTTTGACCCATCTCCTAGAGAAATGGAAATAAAAACAAAAATAAACAAATGGGACCTAATGAAACTTAAAAGCTTTTGCACAGCAAAGGATACCATAAACAAGACCAAAAGACAACCCTCAGGGTGGGAGAAAATATTTGCAAATGAAGCAACTGACAAAGGATTAATATCCAAAATTTATAAGCAACTCATGCAGCTCAATGACAAAAAAACAAACAACCCAATCCAAAAATGGGCAGAAGAACTAAATAGACATTTCTCCAAAGAAGATATACAGATAGCCAACAAACACATGAAAGAATGCTCAACCTCATTAATCATTAGAGAAATGCAAATCAAAACTACAATGAGATATCATCTCACACCGGTCAGATTGGCCATCATCAAAAACTCTAGAAACAATAAATGCTGGAGAGGGTGTGGAGAAAAGCGAACACTCTTGCACTGTTGGTGGGAATGTAAATTGATACAGCCACTATGGAGAACAGTATGGAGGTTCCTTAAAAAACTACAAATAGAACTACCATATGACCCAGCAATCCCACTACTGGGCATGTACCCTGAGAAAACCATAATTCAATAAGAGTCATGTACCAAAATGTTTATTGCAGCTCTATTTACAATAGCCAGGACATGGAAGCAACCTAAGTGTCCATCAACAGATGAATGGAGAAAGAAGATGTGGCACATATATACAATGGAATATTACTCAGCCATAAAAAGAAATGAAACTGAGTTATTTGTAATGAGGTGGATAGACCTGGAATCTGTCATACAGAGTGACGTAAGTCAGAAGGATAAAAACAAATACCGTATGCTAACACATATATATGGAATCTAAAAAAAAAAAAAAAACGTCATGAAGAGATTAGTGGTAGGATGGGAATAAAACACAGACCTACTAGAGCATGGACTTGAGGATATGGGGAGGGGGAAGGGTAAGCTGTGACAATGTCAGAGAGTGGCAGGGACATATACACACTACCAAATGTAAATTAGATAGCTAGTGGGAAGCTGCAGCATAGCACAGGGAGATCACCTCTGTGCTTTGTGACCACCTAGAGGGGTGGGATAGGGAGGGTGGGAGGGAGGGTGACAAAAGAGGGAAGAGTTATGGGAACATATGTATATGTATAACTGATTCACTTTGTTGTAAAGGAGAAACTAACACACTATTGTAAAACAGTTATACTCAAATAAAGATGTTTTAAAAAATAGAAAAATAAAAAATAAAATAAAATAAAAATTCTTACTGGTATACAAAAAAAAATAAAAAATAAAAAATAAAGTGATGAAGGAAAAAAACCTACAACCAAGATTACTCTACCCAGCAAGGATCTCATTCAGATTGGATGGAGAAATTAAAACCTTTACAGACAAGCAAAAGCTGAGAGAGTTCAGCACCACCAAACCAGCTCTACAACAAATCCTAAAGGAACTTCTCTAGGCAAGAAACACAAGAGAAGGAAAAGACCTACAAGAACAACCCGAAACAATTAAGTAAATGGTAATAGGAACGCACATATCGATAATTACCTTAAATGTAAATGGATTAAATGCTCCCACCAAAAGACACAGACTGGCTGAATGGATACAAAAACAAGACCCATATATACTCTGTCTACAACAGACCCACTTCAGATGTAGGGAAACATACAGACTGCAAGTAAGGGGATGGAAAAAGATATTCCATGCAAATGGAAATCAGAAGAAAGCTGGAGTAGCAATTCTCATATCAGACAAAATAGACTTTAAAATAAAGACTATTACAAGAGACAAAGAAGGACACTACATAATGATCAAGGGATCAATCCAAGCAGAAGATATAACAATTGTAAATATTTATGCACCCAACATAGGAGCACCTCAATACATAAGGCAAATACTAACAGCCTTAAAACGGGAAATCGACAGTAACACAATTATAGTAGGGGACTTTAACACCCCACTTTCACCAATGGACAGATCATCCAAAATGAAAATAAATAAGGAAACACAAGCTTTAAATGATACATTATACAAGATGGACTTAATTGATATTTATAGGACATACCATCCAAAAACAACAGAATACACATTTTTCTCAAGTGCCCATGGAACATTCTCCAGGATAGATCATATCTTGGGTCACAAATCTAGCCTTGGCAAATTTAAGAAAATTGAAATCGTATCAAGTATCTTTTCTGACCACAATGCTATGAGACTAGATATCAATTACAGGAAAAGATCTGTAAAAAATACAAACACATGGAGGCTAAACCATACACTACTTAATAACGAAGTGATCACTGAAGAATCAAAGAGGAAATCAAAAAGTATTTAGAAACAAATGACAATGGAGACACGATGACCCAAAACCTATGGGATACAGCAAAAGCAGTTCTAAGAGGGAAGTTTATAGCAATACAATCATACCTTAAGAAACAGGAAGCATCCCGAATAAACAACTTAACTTTGCACCTAAAGCAATTAGAGAAGGAAGAACAAAAAACCCCCAAATTTAGCAGAAGGAAAGAAATCATAAAGATCAGATCAGAAATAAATGAAAAAGAAATAAAGGAAACAATAGCAAAGATCAATAAAAGTAAAAGCTGGTTCTTTGAGAAGATAAATAAAATTGATAAACCATTAGCCAGACTCATCAAGAATAAAAGGGAGAAGACTCAAATCAATAGAATTACAAATGAAAAAGGAGAAATAACAACTGACTCTGCAGAAATACAAAGATTATTAGAGATTACTACAAGCAACTCTATGCCAATAAAATGGACAACCAGGAAGAAACGGACAAATTCTTAGAAATGCACAACCTGCCGAGACTGAACCAGGAAGAAAGAGAAAATATGAACAGACCAATCACAAGCACTGAAATTGAAACTGTGATTAAAAATCTTCCAACAAACAAAAGCCCAGGACCAGATGGCTTCACAGGCGAATTCTATCAAACATTTAGAGAAGAGCTAACACCTATCCTTCTCAAACTCTTCCAAAAGATAGCAGAGGGAGGAACACTCCCAAACTCATTCTATGAGGCCACCATCACCCTGATGCCAAAACCAGACAAAGACGTCACAAAGAAAGAAAACTATAGGCCAATATCACTGATGAACATAGATGCAAAAATCCTCAACAAAATACTAGCAAACAGAATCCAACAGCACATTAAAAGGATCATACACCATGATCAAGTGGCGTTTATTCCAGGAATGCGAGGATTCTTCAATATACGCAAATCAATCAACGTGATACACCATATCAACAAACTGAAGGAGAAAAACCATATGATCATCTCAATAGATGCAGAGAAAGCTTTTGACAAAATTCAACATCCACTTATGATAAAAACCCTGCAGAAAGTAGGCATAGAGCGAACTTTCCTCAACATAATAAAGGCCATATATGACAAACCCACAGCCAGCATCGTTCTCAATGGTGAAAAACTGAAACCATTTCCACTAAGATCAGGAACAAGACAAGGTTGCCCACTCTCACCACTCTTATTCAACATAGTTTTGGAAGTTCTAGCCACAGCAATCAGAGAAAATAAAGAAATAAAAGGAATCCAAATAGGAAAAGAAGAAGTAAAGCTGCCACTGTTTGCAGATGACATGATACTATACATAGAGAATCCTAAGGATGCTACCAGAAAACTACTAGAGCTAATCAATGAATTTGGTAAAGTTGCAGGATACAAAATTAATGCACAGAAATCTCTGGCATTCTTATACACTAATGATGAAAAATCTGAGAGTGAAATTAAGAAAACACTCCCATTTACCATTGCAACAGAAGAATAAAATATCTAGGAATAAACCTACCTAAGGAGACAAAAGACTTGTATGCAGAAAACTATAAGACACTGATGAAAGAAATTAAAGATGATACAAATAGGTGGAGAAATATACCATGTTCTTGGATTGGAAGAATCAACATTGTGAAAATGACTCTATTACCCAAAGCAATCTACAGATTCAATGCTATCCCTATCAAATTACCACTGGCATTTTTTACAGAACTAGAACAAAGAATTTCACAATTTGTATGGAAACACAAAAGACCCCGAATAGCCAAAGCAATCTTGAGAACGAAAAATGGAGCTGGAGGAATCAGGCTCCCTGACTTCAGACTATACTACAAGGCCACAGTAATCAAGACAGTATGGTACTGGCACGAAAACAGAACTATAGATCAATGGAACAGGATAGAAAGCCCAGAGATAAACCCACACACATATGGTCACCTTATCTTTGATAAAGGAGGGAAGGAAACACAGTGGAGAAAAGACAGCCTCTTCCATAAGTGGTACTGGGAAAACTGGACAGCTACCTGTAGAAGTAAGAAATTAGAACACTCCCTAACACCATACACAAAAATAAACTCAAAATGGGTTAAAGACCTAAATGTAAGGCCAGACACTATCAAACTCTTAGAGGAAAACATAGGCAGAACACTCTATGACATCAATCACAGCAAGATCCTTTTTGACCCATCTCCTAGAGAAATGGAAATAAAAACAAAAATAAACAAATGGGACCTAATGAAACTTAAAAGCTTTTGCACAGCAAAGGATACCATAAACAAGACCAAAAGACAACCCTCAGGATGGGAGAAAATATTTGCAAATGAAGCAACTGACAAAGGATTAATATCCAAAATTTATAAGCAACTCATGCAGCTCAATGACAAAAAAACAAACAACCCAATCCAAAAATGGGCAGAAGAACTAAATAGACATTTCTCCAAAGAAGATATACAGATAGCCAACAAACACATGAAAGAATGCTCAACCTCATTAATCATTAGAGAAATGCAAATCAAAACTACAATGAGATATCATCTCACACCGGTCAGATTGGCCATCATCAAAAACTCTAGAAACAATAAATGCTGGAGAGGGTGTGGAGAAAAGCGAACACTCTTGCACTGTTGGTGGGAATGTAAATTGATACAGCCACTATGGAGAACAGTATGGAGGTTCCTTAAAAAACTACAAATAGAACTACCATATGACCCAGCAATCCCACTACTGGGCATGTACCCTGAGAAAACCATAATTCAATAAGAGTCATGTACCAAAATGTTTATTGCAGCTCTATTTACAATAGCCAGGACATGGAAGCAACCTAAGTGTCCATCAACAGATGAATGGAGAAAGAAGATGTGGCACATATATACAATGGAATATTACTCAGCCATAAAAAGAAATGAAACTGAGTTATTTGTAATGAGGTGGATAGACCTGGAATCTGTCATACAGAGTGACGTAAGTCAGAAGGATAAAAACAAATACCGTATGCTAACACATATATATGGAATCTAAAAAAAAAAAAAAACGTCATGAAGAGATTAGTGGTAGGATGGGAATAAAACACAGACCTACTAGAGCATGGACTTGAGGATATGGGGAGGGGGAAGGGTAAGCTGTGACAATGTCAGAGAGTGGCAGGGACATATACACACTACCAAATGTAAATTAGATAGCTAGTGGGAAGCTGCAGCATAGCACAGGGAGATCACCTCTGTGCTTTGTGACCACCTAGAGGGGTGGGATAGGGAGGGTGGGAGGGAGGGTGACAAAAGAGGGAAGAGTTATGGGAACATATGTATATGTATAACTGATTCACTTTGTTGTAAAGGAGAAACTAACACACTATTGTAAAACAGTTATACTCAAATAAAGATGTTTTAAAAAATAGAAAAATAAAAAATAAAATAAAATAAAAATTCTTACTGGTATACAAAAAAAAATAAAAAATAAAAAATAAAGTGATGAAGGAAAAAAACCTACAACCAAGATTACTCTACCCAGCAAGGATCTCATTCAGATTGGATGGAGAAATTAAAACCTTTACAGACAAGCAAAAGCTGAGAGAGTTCAGCACCACCAAACCAGCTCTACAACAAATCCTAAAGGAACTTCTCTAGGCAAGAAACACAAGAGAAGGAAAAGACCTACAAGAACAACCCGAAACAATTAAGTAAATGGTAATAGGAACGCACATATCGATAATTACCTTAAATGTAAATGGATTAAATGCTCCCACCAAAAGACACAGACTGGCTGAATGGATACAAAAACAAGACCCATATATACTCTGTCTACAACAGATCCACTTCAGATGTAGGGAAACATACAGACTGCAAGTAAGGGGATGGAAAAAGATATTCCATGCAAATGGAAATCAGAAGAAAGCTGGAGTAGCAATTCTCATATCAGACAAAATAGACTTTAAAATAAAGACTATTACAAGAGACAAAGAAGGACACTACATAATGATCAAGGGATCAATCCAAGCAGAAGATATAACAATTGTAAATATTTATGCACCCAACATAGGAGCACCTCAATACATAAGGCAAATACTAACAGCCTTAAAACGGGAAATCGACAGTAACACAATTATAGTAGGGGACTTTAACACCCCACTTTCACCAATGGACAGATCATCCAAAATGAAAATAAATAAGGAAACACAAGCTTTAAATGATACATTATACAAGATGGACTTAATTGATATTTATAGGACATACCATCCAAAAACAACAGAATACACATTTTTCTCAAGTGCCCATGGAACATTCTCCAGGATCGATCATATATTGGGTCACAAATCTAGCCTTGGCAAATTTAAGAAAATTGAAATCGTATCAAGTATCTTTTCCGACCACAATGCTATGAGACTAGATATCAATTACAGGAAAAGATCTGTAAAAAATACAAACACACGGAGGCTAAACCATACACTACTTAATAACGAAGTGATCACTGAAGAAATCAAAGAGGAAATAAAAATATACTTAGAAACAAATGACAATGGAGACACGATGACCCAAAACCTATGGGATACAGCAAAAGCAGTTCTAAGAGGGAAGTTTATAGCAATACAATCATACCTTAAGAAACAGGAAGCATCCCGAATAAACAACTTAACTTTGCACCTAAAGCAATTAGAGAAGGAAGAACAAAAAACCCCCAAATTTAGCAGAAGGAAAGAAATCATAAAGATCAGATCAGAAATAAATGAAAAAGAAGTGAAGGAAACAATAGCAAAGATCAATAAAAGTAAAAGCTGGTTCTTTGAGAAGATAAATAAAATTGATAAACCATTAGCCAGACTCATCAAGAAAAAAAGGGAGAAGACGCAAATCAATAGAATTAGAAATGAAAAAGGAGATGTAACAGCTGACTCTGCAGAAATACAAAAGATTATTAGAGATTACTACAAGCAACTCTATGCCAATAAAATGGACAACCTGGAAGAAATGGACAAATTCTTAGAAATGCACAACCTGCCGAGACTGAACCAGGAAGAAAGAGAAAATATGAACAGACCAATCACAAGCACTGAAATTGAAACTGTGATTAAAAATCTTCCAACAAACAAAAGCCCAGGACCAGATGGCTTCACAGGCGAATTCTATCAAACATTTAGAGAAGAGCTAACACCTATCCTTCTCAAACTCTTCCAAAAGACAGCAGAGGGAGGAACACTCCCAAACTCATTCTATGAGGCCACCATCACCCTGATGCCAAAACCAGACAAAGACGTCACAAAGAAAGAAAACTATAGGCCAATATCACTGATGAACATAGATGCAAAAATCCTCAACAAAATACTAGCAAACAGAATCCAACAGCACATTAAAAGGATCATACACCATGATCAAGTGGCGTTTATTCCAGGAATGCGAGGATTCTTCAATATACGCAAATCAATCAATGTGATACACCATATCAACAAACTGAAGGAGAAAAACCATATGATCATCTCAATAGATGCAGAGAAAGCTTTTGACAAAATTCAACATCCACTTATGATAAAAACCCTGCAGAAAGTAGGCATAGAGGGAACTTTCCTCAACATAATAAAGGCCATATATGACAAACCCACAGCCAGCATCGTTCTCAATGGTGAAAAACTGAAACCATTTCCACTAAGATCAGGAACAAGACAAGGTTGCCCACTCTCACCACTCTTATTCAACATAGTTTTGGAAGTTCTAGCCACAGCAATCAGAGAAAATAAAGAAATAAAAGGAATCCAAATAGGAAAAGAAGAAGTAAAGCTGCCACTGTTTGCAGATGACATGATACTATACATAGAGAATCCTAAGGATGCTACCAGAAAACTACTAGAGCTAATCAATGAATTTGGTAAAGTTGCAGGATACAAAATTAATGCACAGAAATCTCTGGCATTCTTATACACTAATGATGAAAAATCTGAGAGTGAAATTAAGAAAACACTCCCATTTACCATTGCAACAGAAGAATAAAATATCTAGGAATAAACCTACCTAAGGAGACAAAAGACTTGTATGCAGAAAACTATAAGACACTGATGAAAGAAATTAAAGATGATACAAATAGGTGGAGAAATATACCATGTTCTTGGATTGGAAGAATCAACATTGTGAAAATGACTCTATTACCCAAAGCAATCTACAGATTCAATGCTATCCCTATCAAATTACCACTGGCATTTTTTACAGAACTAGAACAAAGAATTTCACAATTTGTATGGAAACACAAAAGACCCCGAATAGCCAAAGCAATCTTGAGAACGAAAAATGGAGCTGGAGGAATCAGGCTCCCTGACTTCAGACTATACTACAAGGCCACAGTAATCAAGACAGTATGGTACTGGCACGAAAACAGAACTATAGATCAATGGAACAGGATAGAAAGCCCAGAGATAAACCCACACACATATGGTCACCTTATCTTTGATAAAGGAGGGAAGGAAACACAGTGGAGAAAAGACAGCCTCTTCCATAAGTGGTACTGGGAAAACTGGACAGCTACCTGTAGAAGTAAGAAATTAGAACACTCCCTAACACCATACACAAAAATAAACTCAAAATGGGTTAAAGACCTAAATGTAAGGCCAGACACTATCAAACTCTTAGAGGAAAACATAGGCAGAACACTCTATGACATCAATCACAGCAAGATCCTTTTTGACCCATCTCCTAGAGAAATGGAAATAAAAACAAAAATAAACAAATGGGACCTAATGAAACTTAAAAGCTTTTGCACAGCAAAGGATACCATAAACAAGACCAAAAGACAACCCTCAGGGTGGGAGAAAATATTTGCAAATGAAGCAACTGACAAAGGATTAATATCCAAAATTTATAAGCAACTCATGCAGCTCAATGACAAAAAAACAAACAACCCAATCCAAAAATGGGCAGAAGAACTAAATAGACATTTCTCCAAAGAAGATATACAGATAGCCAACAAACACATGAAAGAATGCTCAACCTCATTAATCATTAGAGAAATGCAAATCAAAACTACAATGAGATATCATCTCACACCGGTCAGATTGGCCATCATCAAAAACTCTAGAAACAATAAATGCTGGAGAGGGTGTGGAGAAAAGCGAACACTCTTGCACTGTTGGTGGGAATGTAAATTGATACAGCCACTATGGAGAACAGTATGGAGGTTCCTTAAAAAACTACAAATAGAACTACCATATGACCCAGCAATCCCACTACTGGGCATGTACCCTGAGAAAACCATAATTCAATAAGAGTCATGTACCAAAATGTTTATTGCAGCTCTATTTACAATAGCCAGGACATGGAAGCAACCTAAGTGTCCATCAACAGATGAATGGAGAAAGAAGATGTGGCACATATATACAATGGAATATTACTCAGCCATAAAAAGAAATGAAACTGAGTTATTTGTAATGAGGTGGATAGACCTGGAATCTGTCATACAGAGTGACGTAAGTCAGAAGGATAAAAACAAATACCGTATGCTAACACATATATATGGAATCTAAAAAAAAAAAAAAACGTCATGAAGAGATTAGTGGTAGGATGGGAATAAAACACAGACCTACTAGAGCATGGACTTGAGGATATGGGGAGGGGGAAGGGTAAGCTGTGACAATGTCAGAGAGTGGCAGGGACATATACACACTACCAAATGTAAATTAGATAGCTAGTGGGAAGCTGCAGCATAGCACAGGGAGATCACCTCTGTGCTTTGTGACCACCTAGAGGGGTGGGATAGGGAGGGTGGGAGGGAGGGTGACAAAAGAGGGAAGAGTTATGGGAACATATGTATATGTATAACTGATTCACTTTGTTGTAAAGGAGAAACTAACACACTATTGTAAAACAGTTATACTCAAATAAAGATGTTTTAAAAAATAGAAAAATAAAAAATAAAATAAAATAAAAATTCTTACTGGTATACAAAAAAAAATAAAAAATAAAAAATAAAGTGATGAAGGAAAAAAACCTACAACCAAGATTACTCTACCCAGCAAGGATCTCATTCAGATTGGATGGAGAAATTAAAACCTTTACAGACAAGCAAAAGCTGAGAGAGTTCAGCACCACCAAACCAGCTCTACAACAAATCCTAAAGGAACTTCTCTAGGCAAGAAACACAAGAGAAGGAAAAGACCTACAAGAACAACCCGAAACAATTAAGTAAATGGTAATAGGAACGCACATATCGATAATTACCTTAAATGTAAATGGATTAAATGCTCCCACCAAAAGACACAGACTGGCTGAATGGATACAAAAACAAGACCCATATATACTCTGTCTACAACAGACCCACTTCAGATGTAGGGAAACATACAGACTGCAAGTAAGGGGATGGAAAAAGATATTCCATGCAAATGGAAATCAGAAGAAAGCTGGAGTAGCAATTCTCATATCAGACAAAATAGACTTTAAAATAAAGACTATTACAAGAGACAAAGAAGGACACTACATAATGATCAAGGGATCAATCCAAGCAGAAGATATAACAATTGTAAATATTTATGCACCCAACATAGGAGCACCTCAATACATAAGGCAAATACTAACAGCCTTAAAACGGGAAATCGACAGTAACACAATTATAGTAGGGGACTTTAACACCCCACTTTCACCAATGGACAGATCATCCAAAATGAAAATAAATAAGGAAACACAAGCTTTAAATGATACATTATACAAGATGGACTTAATTGATATTTATAGGACATACCATCCAAAAACAACAGAATACACATTTTTCTCAAGTGCCCATGGAACATTCTCCAGGATCGATCATATATTGGGTCACAAATCTAGCCTTGGCAAATTTAAGAAAATTGAAATCGTATCAAGTATCTTTTCCGACCACAATGCTATGAGACTAGATATCAATTACAGGAAAAGATCTGTAAAAAATACAAACACACGGAGGCTAAACCATACACTACTTAATAACGAAGTGATCACTGAAGAAATCAAAGAGGAAATAAAAATATACTTAGAAACAAATGACAATGGAGACACGATGACCCAAAACCTATGGGATACAGCAAAAGCAGTTCTAAGAGGGAAGTTTATAGCAATACAATCATACCTTAAGAAACAGGAAGCATCCCGAATAAACAACTTAACTTTGCACCTAAAGCAATTAGAGAAGGAAGAACAAAAAACCCCCAAATTTAGCAGAAGGAAAGAAATCATAAAGATCAGATCAGAAATAAATGAAAAAGAAGTGAAGGAAACAATAGCAAAGATCAATAAAAGTAAAAGCTGGTTCTTTGAGAAGATAAATAAAATTGATAAACCATTAGCCAGACTCATCAAGAAAAAAAGGGAGAAGACGCAAATCAATAGAATTAGAAATGAAAAAGGAGATGTAACAGCTGACTCTGCAGAAATACAAAAGATTATTAGAGATTACTACAAGCAACTCTATGCCAATAAAATGGACAACCTGGAAGAAATGGACAAATTCTTAGAAATGCACAACCTGCCGAGACTGAACCAGGAAGAAAGAGAAAATATGAACAGACCAATCACAAGCACTGAAATTGAAACTGTGATTAAAAATCTTCCAACAAACAAAAGCCCAGGACCAGATGGCTTCACAGGCGAATTCTATCAAACATTTAGAGAAGAGCTAACACCTATCCTTCTCAAACTCTTCCAAAAGACAGCAGAGGGAGGAACACTCCCAAACTCATTCTATGAGGCCACCATCACCCTGATGCCAAAACCAGACAAAGACGTCACAAAGAAAGAAAACTATAGGCCAATATCACTGATGAACATAGATGCAAAAATCCTCAACAAAATACTAGCAAACAGAATCCAACAGCACATTAAAAGGATCATACACCATGATCAAGTGGCGTTTATTCCAGGAATGCAAGGATTCCTCAATATACGCAAATCAATCAACGTGATACACCATATCAACAAACTGAAGGAGAAAAACCATATGATCATCTCAATAGATGCAGAGAAAGCTTTTGACAAAATTCAACATCCACTTATGATAAAAACCCTGCAGAAAGTAGGCATAGAGGGAACTTTCCTCAACATAATAAAGGCCATATATGACAAACCCACAGCCAGCATCGTTCTCAATGGTGAAAAACTGAAACCATTTCCACTAAGATCAGGAACAAGACAAGGTTGCCCACTCTCACCACTCTTATTCAACATAGTTTTGGAAGTTCTAGCCACAGCAATCAGAGAAAATAAAGAAATAAAAGGAATCCAAATAGGAAAAGAAGAAGTAAAGCTGCCACTGTTTGCAGATGACATGATACTATACATAGAGAATCCTAAGGATGCTACCAGAAAACTACTAGAGCTAATCAATGAATTTGGTAAAGTTGCAGGATACAAAATTAATGCACAGAAATCTCTGGCATTCTTATACACTAATGACGAAAAATCTGAGAGTGAAATTAAGAAAACACTCCCATTTACCATTGCAACAGAAGAATAAAATATCTAGGAATAAACCTACCTAAGGAGACAAAAGACTTGTATGCAGAAAACTATAAGACACTGATGAAAGAAATTAAAGATGATACAAATAGGTGGAGAAATATACCATGTTCTTGGATTGGAAGAATCAACATTGTGAAAATGACTCTATTACCCAAAGCAATCTACAGATTCAATGCTATCCCTATCAAATTACCACTGGCATTTTTTACAGAACTAGAACAAAGAATTTCACAATTTGTATGGAAACACAAAAGACCCCGAATAGCCAAAGCAATCTTGAGAACGAAAAATGGAGCTGGAGGAATCAGGCTCCCTGACTTCAGACTATACTACAAGGCCACAGTAATCAAGACAGTATGGTACTGGCACGAAAACAGAACTATAGATCAATGGAACAGGATAGAAAGCCCAGAGATAAACCCACACACATATGGTCACCTTATCTTTGATAAAGGAGGGAAGGAAACACAGTGGAGAAAAGACAGCCTCTTCCATAAGTGGTACTGGGAAAACTGGACAGCTACCTGTAGAAGTAAGAAATTAGAACACTCCCTAACACCATACACAAAAATAAACTCAAAATGGGTTAAAGACCTAAATGTAAGGCCAGACACTATCAAACTCTTAGAGGAAAACATAGGCAGAACACTCTATGACATCAATCACAGCAAGATCCTTTTTGACCCATCTCCTAGAGAAATGGAAATAAAAACAAAAATAAACAAATGGGACCTAATGAAACTTAAAAGCTTTTGCACAGCAAAGGATACCATAAACAAGACCAAAAGACAACCCTCAGGATGGGAGAAAATATTTGCAAATGAAGCAACTGACAAAGGATTAATATCCAAAATTTATAAGCAACTCATGCAGCTCAATGACAAAAAAACAAACAACCCAATCCAAAAATGGGCAGAAGAACTAAATAGACATTTCTCCAAAGAAGATATACAGATAGCCAACAAACACATGAAAGAATGCTCAACCTCATTAATCATTAGAGAAATGCAAATCAAAACTACAATGAGATATCATCTCACACCGGTCAGATTGGCCATCATCAAAAACTCTAGAAACAATAAATGCTGGAGAGGGTGTGGAGAAAAGCGAACACTCTTGCACTGTTGGTGGGAATGTAAATTGATACAGCCACTATGGAGAACAGTATGGAGGTTCCTTAAAAAACTACAAATAGAACTACCATATGACCCAGCAATCCCACTACTGGGCATGTACCCTGAGAAAACCATAATTCAATAAGAGTCATGTACCAAAATGTTTATTGCAGCTCTATTTACAATAGCCAGGACATGGAAGCAACCTAAGTGTCCATCAACAGATGAATGGAGAAAGAAGATGTGGCACATATATACAATGGAATATTACTCAGCCATAAAAAGAAATGAAACTGAGTTATTTGTAATGAGGTGGATAGACCTGGAATCTGTCATACAGAGTGACGTAAGTCAGAAGGATAAAAACAAATACCGTATGCTAACACATATATATGGAATCTAAAAAAAAAAAAAAACGTCATGAAGAGATTAGTGGTAGGATGGGAATAAAACACAGACCTACTAGAGCATGGACTTGAGGATATGGGGAGGGGGAAGGGTAAGCTGTGACAATGTCAGAGAGTGGCAGGGACATATACACACTACCAAATGTAAATTAGATAGCTAGTGGGAAGCTGCAGCATAGCACAGGGAGATCACCTCTGTGCTTTGTGACCACCTAGAGGGGTGGGATAGGGAGGGTGGGAGGGAGGGTGACAAAAGAGGGAAGAGTTATGGGAACATATGTATATGTATAACTGATTCACTTTGTTGTAAAGGAGAAACTAACACACTATTGTAAAACAGTTATACTCAAATAAAGATGTTTTAAAAAATAGAAAAATAAAAAATAAAATAAAATAAAAATTCTTACTGGTATACAAAAAAAAATAAAAAATAAAAAATAAAGTGATGAAGGAAAAAAACCTACAACCAAGATTACTCTACCCAGCAAGGATCTCATTCAGATTGGATGGAGAAATTAAAACCTTTACAGACAAGCAAAAGCTGAGAGAGTTCAGCACCACCAAACCAGCTCTACAACAAATCCTAAAGGAACTTCTCTAGGCAAGAAACACAAGAGAAGGAAAAGACCTACAAGAACAACCCGAAACAATTAAGTAAATGGTAATAGGAACGCACATATCGATAATTACCTTAAATGTAAATGGATTAAATGCTCCCACCAAAAGACACAGACTGGCTGAATGGATACAAAAACAAGACCCATATATACTCTGTCTACAACAGACCCACTTCAGATGTAGGGAAACATACAGACTGCAAGTAAGGGGATGGAAAAAGATATTCCATGCAAATGGAAATCAGAAGAAAGCTGGAGTAGCAATTCTCATATCAGACAAAATAGACTTTAAAATAAAGACTATTACAAGAGACAAAGAAGGACACTACATAATGATCAAGGGATCAATCCAAGCAGAAGATATAACAATTGTAAATATTTATGCACCCAACATAGGAGCACCTCAATACATAAGGCAAATACTAACAGCCTTAAAACGGGAAATCGACAGTAACACAATTATAGTAGGGGACTTTAACACCCCACTTTCACCAATGGACAGATCATCCAAAATGAAAATAAATAAGGAAACACAAGCTTTAAATGATACATTATACAAGATGGACTTAATTGATATTTATAGGACATACCATCCAAAAACAACAG
The DNA here is from genome assembly GCF_026419965.1 of Kogia breviceps. Lineage (NCBI taxonomy): Eukaryota > Metazoa > Chordata > Mammalia > Artiodactyla > Physeteridae > Kogia > Kogia breviceps. Next base: position 57,761,542 of record NC_081324.1, on the reverse strand, counting down.
AATACACATTTTTCTCAAGTGCCCATGGAACATTCTCCAGGATCGATCATATATTGGGTCACAAATCTAGCCTTGGCAAATTTAAGAAAATTGAAATCGTATCAAGTATCTTTTCCGACCACAATGCTATGAGACTAGATATCAATTACAGGAAAAGATCTGTAAAAAATACAAACACACGGAGGCTAAACCATACACTACTTAATAACGAAGTGATCACTGAAGAAATCAAAGAGGAAATAAAAATATACTTAGAAACAAATGACAATGGAGACACGATGACCCAAAACCTATGGGATACAGCAAAAGCAGTTCTAAGAGGGAAGTTTATAGCAATACAATCATACCTTAAGAAACAGGAAGCATCCCGAATAAACAACTTAACTTTGCACCTAAAGCAATTAGAGAAGGAAGAACAAAAAACCCCCAAATTTAGCAGAAGGAAAGAAATCATAAAGATCAGATCAGAAATAAATGAAAAAGAAGTGAAGGAAACAATAGCAAAGATCAATAAAAGTAAAAGCTGGTTCTTTGAGAAGATAAATAAAATTGATAAACCATTAGCCAGACTCATCAAGAAAAAAAGGGAGAAGACGCAAATCAATAGAATTAGAAATGAAAAAGGAGATGTAACAGCTGACTCTGCAGAAATACAAAAGATTATTAGAGATTACTACAAGCAACTCTATGCCAATAAAATGGACAACCTGGAAGAAATGGACAAATTCTTAGAAATGCACAACCTGCCGAGACTGAACCAGGAAGAAAGAGAAAATATGAACAGACCAATCACAAGCACTGAAATTGAAACTGTGATTAAAAATCTTCCAACAAACAAAAGCCCAGGACCAGATGGCTTCACAGGCGAATTCTATCAAACATTTAGAGAAGAGCTAACACCTATCCTTCTCAAACTCTTCCAAAAGACAGCAGAGGGAGGAACACTCCCAAACTCATTCTATGAGGCCACCATCACCCTGATGCCAAAACCAGACAAAGACGTCACAAAGAAAGAAAACTATAGGCCAATATCACTGATGAACATAGATGCAAAAATCCTCAACAAAATACTAGCAAACAGAATCCAACAGCACATTAAAAGGATCATACACCATGATCAAGTGGCGTTTATTCCAGGAATGCGAGGATTCCTCAATATACGCAAATCAATCAACGTGATACACCATATCAACAAACTGAAGGAGAAAAACCATATGATCATCTCAATAGATGCAGAGAAAGCTTTTGACAAAATTCAACATCCATTTATGATAAAAACCCTGCAGAAAGTAGGCATAGAGGGAACTTTCCTCAACATAATAAAGGCCATATATGACAAACCCACAGCCAGCATCGTTCTCAATGGTGAAAAACTGAAACCATTTCCACTAAGATCAGGAACAAGACAAGGTTGCCCACTCTCACCACTCTTATTCAACATAGTTTTGGAAGTTCTAGCCACAGCAATCAGAGAAAATAAAGAAATAAAAGGAATCCAAATAGGAAAAGAAGAAGTAAAGCTGCCACTGTTTGCAGATGACATGATACTATACATAGAGAATCCTAAGGATGCTACCAGAAAACTACTAGAGCTAATCAATGAATTTGGTAAAGTTGCAGGATACAAAATTAATGCACAGAAATCTCTGGCATTCTTATACACTAATGACGAAAAATCTGAGAGTGAAATTAAGAAAACACTCCCATTTACCATTGCAACAGAAGAATAAAATATCTAGGAATAAACCTACCTAAGGAGACAAAAGACTTGTATGCAGAAAACTATAAGACACTGATGAAAGAAATTAAAGATGATACAAATAGGTGGAGAAATATACCATGTTCTTGGATTGGAAGAATCAACATTGTGAAAATGACTCTATTACCCAAAGCAATCTACAGATTCAATGCTATCCCTATCAAATTACCACTGGCATTTTTTACAGAACTAGAACAAAGAATTTCACAATTTGTATGGAAACACAAAAGACCCCGAATAGCCAAAGCAATCTTGAGAACGAAAAATGGAGCTGGAGGAATCAGGCTCCCTGACTTCAGACTATACTACAAGGCCACAGTAATCAAGACAGTATGGTACTGGCACGAAAACAGAACTATAGATCAATGGAACAGGATAGAAAGCCCAGAGATAAACCCACACACATATGGTCACCTTATCTTTGATAAAGGAGGGAAGGAAACACAGTGGAGAAAAGACAGCCTCTTCCATAAGTGGTACTGGGAAAACTGGACAGCTACCTGTAGAAGTAAGAAATTAGAACACTCCCTAACACCATACACAAAAATAAACTCAAAATGGGTTAAAGACCTAAATGTAAGGCCAGACACTATCAAACTCTTAGAGGAAAACATAGGCAGAACACTCTATGACATCAATCACAGCAAGATCCTTTTTGACCCATCTCCTAGAGAAATGGAAATAAAAACAAAAATAAACAAATGGGACCTAATGAAACTTAAAAGCTTTTGCACAGCAAAGGATACCATAAACAAGACCAAAAGACAACCCTCAGGGTGGGAGAAAATATTTGCAAATGAAGCAACTGACAAAGGATTAATATCCAAAATTTATAAGCAACTCATGCAGCTCAATGACAAAAAAACAAACAACCCAATCCAAAAATGGGCAGAAGAACTAAATAGACATTTCTCCAAAGAAGATATACAGATAGCCAACAAACACATGAAAGAATGCTCAACCTCATTAATCATTAGAGAAATGCAAATCAAAACTACAATGAGATATCATCTCACACCGGTCAGATTGGCCATCATCAAAAACTCTAGAAACAATAAATGCTGGAGAGGGTGTGGAGAAAAGCGAACACTCTTGCACTGTTGGTGGGAATGTAAATTGATACAGCCACTATGGAGAACAGTATGGAGGTTCCTTAAAAAACTACAAATAGAACTACCATATGACCCAGCAATCCCACTACTGGGCATGTACCCTGAGAAAACCATAATTCAATAAGAGTCATGTACCAAAATGTTTATTGCAGCTCTATTTACAATAGCCAGGACATGGAAGCAACCTAAGTGTCCATCAACAGATGAATGGAGAAAGAAGATGTGGCACATATATACAATGGAATATTACTCAGCCATAAAAAGAAATGAAACTGAGTTATTTGTAATGAGGTGGATAGACCTGGAATCTGTCATACAGAGTGACGTAAGTCAGAAGGATAAAAACAAATACCGTATGCTAACACATATATATGGAATCTAAAAAAAAAAAAAAACGTCATGAAGAGATTAGTGGTAGGATGGGAATAAAACACAGACCTACTAGAGCATGGACTTGAGGATATGGGGAGGGGGAAGGGTAAGCTGTGACAATGTCAGAGAGTGGCAGGGACATATACACACTACCAAATGTAAATTAGATAGCTAGTGGGAAGCTGCAGCATAGCACAGGGAGATCACCTCTGTGCTTTGTGACCACCTAGAGGGGTGGGATAGGGAGGGTGGGAGGGAGGGTGACAAAAGAGGGAAGAGTTATGGGAACATATGTATATGTATAACTGATTCACTTTGTTGTAAAGGAGAAACTAACACACTATTGTAAAACAGTTATACTCAAATAAAGATGTTTTAAAAAATAGAAAAATAAAAAATAAAATAAAATAAAAATTCTTACTGGTATACAAAAAAAAATAAAAAATAAAAAATAAAGTGATGAAGGAAAAAAACCTACAACCAAGATTACTCTACCCAGCAAGGATCTCATTCAGATTGGATGGAGAAATTAAAACCTTTACAGACAAGCAAAAGCTGAGAGAGTTCAGCACCACCAAACCAGCTCTACAACAAATCCTAAAGGAACTTCTCTAGGCAAGAAACACAAGAGAAGGAAAAGACCTACAAGAACAACCCGAAACAATTAAGTAAATGGTAATAGGAACGCACATATCGATAATTACCTTAAATGTAAATGGATTAAATGCTCCCACCAAAAGACACAGACTGGCTGAATGGATACAAAAACAAGACCCATATATACTCTGTCTACAACAGACCCACTTCAGATGTAGGGAAACATACAGACTGCAAGTAAGGGGATGGAAAAAGATATTCCATGCAAATGGAAATCAGAAGAAAGCTGGAGTAGCAATTCTCATATCAGACAAAATAGACTTTAAAATAAAGACTATTACAAGAGACAAAGAAGGACACTACATAATGATCAAGGGATCAATCCAAGCAGAAGATATAACAATTGTAAATATTTATGCACCCAACATAGGAGCACCTCAATACATAAGGCAAATACTAACAGCCTTAAAACGGGAAATCGACAGTAACACAATTATAGTAGGGGACTTTAACACCCCACTTTCACCAATGGACAGATCATCCAAAATGAAAATAAATAAGGAAACACAAGCTTTAAATGATACATTATACAAGATGGACTTAATTGATATTTATAGGACATACCATCCAAAAACAACAGAATACACATTTTTCTCAAGTGCCCATGGAACATTCTCCAGGATCGATCATATATTGGGTCACAAATCTAGCCTTGGCAAATTTAAGAAAATTGAAATCGTATCAAGTATCTTTTCCGACCACAATGCTATGAGACTAGATATCAATTACAGGAAAAGATCTGTAAAAAATACAAACACACGGAGGCTAAACCATACACTACTTAATAACGAAGTGATCACTGAAGAAATCAAAGAGGAAATAAAAATATACTTAGAAACAAATGACAATGGAGACACGATGACCCAAAACCTATGGGATACAGCAAAAGCAGTTCTAAGAGGGAAGTTTATAGCAATACAATCATACCTTAAGAAACAGGAAGCATCCCGAATAAACAACTTAACTTTGCACCTAAAGCAATTAGAGAAGGAAGAACAAAAAACCCCCAAATTTAGCAGAAGGAAAGAAATCATAAAGATCAGATCAGAAATAAATGAAAAAGAAGTGAAGGAAACAATAGCAAAGATCAATAAAAGTAAAAGCTGGTTCTTTGAGAAGATAAATAAAATTGATAAACCATTAGCCAGACTCATCAAGAAAAAAAGGGAGAAGACGCAAATCAATAGAATTAGAAATGAAAAAGGAGATGTAACAGCTGACTCTGCAGAAATACAAAAGATTATTAGAGATTACTACAAGCAACTCTATGCCAATAAAATGGACAACCTGGAAGAAATGGACAAATTCTTAGAAATGCACAACCTGCCGAGACTGAACCAGGAAGAAAGAGAAAATATGAACAGACCAATCACAAGCACTGAAATTGAAACTGTGATTAAAAATCTTCCAACAAACAAAAGCCCAGGACCAGATGGCTTCACAGGCGAATTCTATCAAACATTTAGAGAAGAGCTAACACCTATCCTTCTCAAACTCTTCCAAAAGACAGCAGAGGGAGGAACACTCCCAAACTCATTCTATGAGGCCACCATCACCCTGATGCCAAAACCAGACAAAGACGTCACAAAGAAAGAAAACTATAGGCCAATATCACTGATGAACATAGATGCAAAAATCCTCAACAAAATACTAGCAAACAGAATCCAACAGCACATTAAAAGGATCATACACCATGATCAAGTGGCGTTTATTCCAGGAATGCAAGGATTCCTCAATATACGCAAATCAATCAACGTGATACACCATATCAACAAACTGAAGGAGAAAAACCATATGATCATCTCAATAGATGCAGAGAAAGCTTTTGACAAAATTCAACATCCACTTATGATAAAAACCCTGCAGAAAGTAGGCATAGAGGGAACTTTCCTCAACATAATAAAGGCCATATATGACAAACCCACAGCCAGCATCGTTCTCAATGGTGAAAAACTGAAACCATTTCCACTAAGATCAGGAACAAGACAAGGTTGCCCACTCTCACCACTCTTATTCAACATAGTTTTGGAAGTTCTAGCCACAGCAATCAGAGAAAATAAAGAAATAAAAGGAATCCAAATAGGAAAAGAAGAAGTAAAGCTGCCACTGTTTGCAGATGACATGATACTATACATAGAGAATCCTAAGGATGCTACCAGAAAACTACTAGAGCTAATCAATGAATTTGGTAAAGTTGCAGGATACAAAATTAATGCACAGAAATCTCTGGCATTCTTATACACTAATGACGAAAAATCTGAGAGTGAAATTAAGAAAACACTCCCATTTACCATTGCAACAGAAGAATAAAATATCTAGGAATAAACCTACCTAAGGAGACAAAAGACTTGTATGCAGAAAACTATAAGACACTGATGAAAGAAATTAAAGATGATACAAATAGGTGGAGAAATATACCATGTTCTTGGATTGGAAGAATCAACATTGTGAAAATGACTCTATTACCCAAAGCAATCTACAGATTCAATGCTATCCCTATCAAATTACCACTGGCATTTTTTACAGAACTAGAACAAAGAATTTCACAATTTGTATGGAAACACAAAAGACCCCGAATAGCCAAAGCAATCTTGAGAACGAAAAATGGAGCTGGAGGAATCAGGCTCCCTGACTTCAGACTATACTACAAGGCCACAGTAATCAAGACAGTATGGTACTGGCACGAAAACAGAACTATAGATCAATGGAACAGGATAGAAAGCCCAGAGATAAACCCACACACATATGGTCACCTTATCTTTGATAAAGGAGGGAAGGAAACACAGTGGAGAAAAGACAGCCTCTTCCATAAGTGGTACTGGGAAAACTGGACAGCTACCTGTAGAAGTAAGAAATTAGAACACTCCCTAACACCATACACAAAAATAAACTCAAAATGGGTTAAAGACCTAAATGTAAGGCCAGACACTATCAAACTCTTAGAGGAAAACATAGGCAGAACACTCTATGACATCAATCACAGCAAGATCCTTTTTGACCCATCTCCTAGAGAAATGGAAATAAAAACAAAAATAAACAAATGGGACCTAATGAAACTTAAAAGCTTTTGCACAGCAAAGGATACCATAAACAAGACCAAAAGACAACCCTCAGGGTGGGAGAAAATATTTGCAAATGAAGCAACTGACAAAGGATTAATATCCAAAATTTATAAGCAACTCATGCAGCTCAATGACAAAAAAACAAACAACCCAATCCAAAAATGGGCAGAAGAACTAAATAGACATTTCTCCAAAGAAGATATACAGATAGCCAACAAACACATGAAAGAATGCTCAACCTCATTAATCATTAGAGAAATGCAAATCAAAACTACAATGAGATATCATCTCACACCGGTCAGATTGGCCATCATCAAAAACTCTAGAAACAATAAATGCTGGAGAGGGTGTGGAGAAAAGCAAACACTCTTGCACTGTTGGTGGGAATGTAAATTGATACAGCCACTATGGAGAACAGTATGGAGGTTCCTTAAAAAACTACAAATAGAACTACCATATGACCCAGCAATCCCACTACTGGGCATGTACCCTGAGAAAACCATAATTCAATAAGAGTCATGTACCAAAATGTTTATTGCAGCTCTATTTACAATAGCCAGGACATGGAAGCAACCTAAGTGTCCATCAACAGATGAATGGAGAAAGAAGATGTGGCACATATATACAATGGAATATTACTCAGCCATAAAAAGAAATGAAACTGAGTTATTTGTAATGAGGTGGATAGACCTGGAATCTGTCATACAGAGTGACGTAAGTCAGAAGGATAAAAACAAATACCGTATGCTAACACATATATATGGAATCTAAAAAAAAAAAAAAACGTCATGAAGAGATTAGTGGTAGGATGGGAATAAAACACAGACCTACTAGAGCATGGACTTGAGGATATGGGGAGGGGGAAGGGTAAGCTGTGACAATGTCAGAGAGTGGCAGGGACATATACACACTACCAAATGTAAATTAGATAGCTAGTGGGAAGCTGCAGCATAGCACAGGGAGATCACCTCTGTGCTTTGTGACCACCTAGAGGGGTGGGATAGGGAGGGTGGGAGGGAGGGTGACAAAAGAGGGAAGAGTTATGGGAACATATGTATATGTATAACTGATTCACTTTGTTGTAAAGGAGAAACTAACACACTATTGTAAAACAGTTATACTCAAATAAAGATGTTTTAAAAAATAGAAAAATAAAAAATAAAATAAAATAAAAATTCTTACTGGTATACAAAAAAAAATAAAAAATAAAAAATAAAGTGATGAAGGAAAAAAACCTACAACCAAGATTACTCTACCCAGCAAGGATCTCATTCAGATTGGATGGAGAAATTAAAACCTTTACAGACAAGCAAAAGCTGAGAGAGTTCAGCACCACCAAACCAGCTCTACAACAAATCCTAAAGGAACTTCTCTAGGCAAGAAACACAAGAGAAGGAAAAGACCTACAAGAACAACCCGAAACAATTAAGTAAATGGTAATAGGAACGCACATATCGATAATTACCTTAAATGTAAATGGATTAAATGCTCCCACCAAAAGACACAGACTGGCTGAATGGATACAAAAACAAGACCCATATATACTCTGTCTACAACAGACCCACTTCAGATGTAGGGAAACATACAGACTGCAAGTAAGGGGATGGAAAAAGATATTCCATGCAAATGGAAATCAGAAGAAAGCTGGAGTAGCAATTCTCATATCAGACAAAATAGACTTTAAAATAAAGACTATTACAAGAGACAAAGAAGGACACTACATAATGATCAAGGGATCAATCCAAGCAGAAGATATAACAATTGTAAATATTTATGCACCCAACATAGGAGCACCTCAATACATAAGGCAAATACTAACAGCCTTAAAACGGGAAATCGACAGTAACACAATTATAGTAGGGGACTTTAACACCCCACTTTCACCAATGGACAGATCATCCAAAATGAAAATAAATAAGGAAACACAAGCTTTAAATGATACATTATACAAGATGGACTTAATTGATATTTATAGGACATACCATCCAAAAACAACAGAATACACATTTTTCTCAAGTGCCCATGGAACATTCTCCAGGATCGATCATATATTGGGTCACAAATCTAGCCTTGGCAAATTTAAGAAAATTGAAATCGTATCAAGTATCTTTTCCGACCACAATGCTATGAGACTAGATATCAATTACAGGAAAAGATCTGTAAAAAATACAAACACACGGAGGCTAAACCATACACTACTTAATAACGAAGTGATCACTGAAGAAATCAAAGAGGAAATAAAAATATACTTAGAAACAAATGACAATGGAGACACGATGACCCAAAACCTATGGGATACAGCAAAAGCAGTTCTAAGAGGGAAGTTTATAGCAATACAATCATACCTTAAGAAACAGGAAGCATCCCGAATAAACAACTTAACTTTGCACCTAAAGCAATTAGAGAAGGAAGAACAAAAAACCCCCAAATTTAGCAGAAGGAAAGAAATCATAAAGATCAGATCAGAAATAAATGAAAAAGAAGTGAAGGAAACAATAGCAAAGATCAATAAAAGTAAAAGCTGGTTCTTTGAGAAGATAAATAAAATTGATAAACCATTAGCCAGACTCATCAAGAAAAAAAGGGAGAAGACGCAAATCAATAGAATTAGAAATGAAAAAGGAGATGTAACAGCTGACTCTGCAGAAATACAAAAGATTATTAGAGATTACTACAAGCAACTCTATGCCAATAAAATGGACAACCTGGAAGAAATGGACAAATTCTTAGAAATGCACAACCTGCCGAGACTGAACCAGGAAGAAAGAGAAAATATGAACAGACCAATCACAAGCACTGAAATTGAAACTGTGATTAAAAATCTTCCAACAAACAAAAGCCCAGGACCAGATGGCTTCACAGGCGAATTCTATCAAACATTTAGAGAAGAGCTAACACCTATCCTTCTCAAACTCTTCCAAAAGACAGCAGAGGGAGGAACACTCCCAAACTCATTCTATGAGGCCACCATCACCCTGATGCCAAAACCAGACAAAGACGTCACAAAGAAAGAAAACTATAGGCCAATATCACTGATGAACATAGATGCAAAAATCCTCAACAAAATACTAGCAAACAGAATCCAACAGCACATTAAAAGGATCATACACCATGATCAAGTGGCGTTTATTCCAGGAATGCGAGGATTCTTCAATATACGCAAATCAATCAATGTGATACACCATATCAACAAACTGAAGGAGAAAAACCATATGATCATCTCAATAGATGCAGAGAAAGCTTTTGACAAAATTCAACATCCACTTATGATAAAAACCCTGCAGAAAGTAGGCATAGAGGGAACTTTCCTCAACATAATAAAGGCCATATATGACAAACCCACAGCCAGCATCGTTCTCAATGGTGAAAAACTGAAACCATTTCCACTAAGATCAGGAACAAGACAAGGTTGCCCACTCTCACCACTCTTATTCAACATAGTTTTGGAAGTTCTAGCCACAGCAATCAGAGAAAATAAAGAAATAAAAGGAATCCAAATAGGAAAAGAAGAAGTAAAGCTGCCACTGTTTGCAGATGACATGATACTATACATAGAGAATCCTAAGGATGCTACCAGAAAACTACTAGAGCTAATCAATGAATTTGGTAAAGTTGCAGGATACAAAATTAATGCACAGAAATCTCTGGCATTCTTATACACTAATGATGAAAAATCTGAGAGTGAAATTAAGAAAACACTCCCATTTACCATTGCAACAGAAGAATAAAATATCTAGGAATAAACCTACCTAAGGAGACAAAAGACTTGTATGCAGAAAACTATAAGACACTGATGAAAGAAATTAAAGATGATACAAATAGGTGGAGAAATATACCATGTTCTTGGATTGGAAGAATCAACATTGTGAAAATGACTCTATTACCCAAAGCAATCTACAGATT